>NC_138497.1:40744316-45544316 GCF_964252035.2 Podarcis erhardii
TTCATTGCCCCTCTCCCTCTCCACTTCTCTCACCTTCCATTCTACAGCATAGTTGCAGTCCCCCCAAGGCTCCGCCTCCAGTGCAACTGAACCAGTCGTGCTCCCCTAAATCCGCCTCTGTTGTCCTTAGGCAATGAATGAATAATAACAACACCCACTGCTCAATGGAAGAATAACATATTTGGTTAGCTTATAGGGCTATATAATTAATAGTTATTCTGTTTTTAGCAATCACATTGTACAATCTTATGCAAAGTTAGAGTGCATTCAGATGTGAGGATTATTGCATTTTCCTGGTTATAAAGCTAGCACACCTGTCCTGGTTTCTGCTGTCCCTTTTGCACTGCAACACCAGTTGCATTGTGAAACTGTGGCATTTTGATTGAGATACAGGACCACTAAGTTTCATTCACACCAGTGGGTGTGGTGTGACATGGCAATGAACGTCATCAGACATGTTGCTGCTCCACTTAGTTTGCATGCACACTTCTGTTCACCCATGAAAACAGCAGGAAAGGCCTGTTTGCAGGGACACCACCCCTAATTTCATCCCACAATTTTCCCTGTTTAACAGGGCTGCAAATGGATTCCCCCCCCCCCCCCGGAAGAATTTACACAGAAATGAGCACTAAATTTCCACTAGATTCTGCTAGATTTCTAGAAGTGGCTTCTATGACATTTGAAACATTACAAAACATTAAAACATTAAAAAACATTTAAAAACATTAAAAAAACATTTAAAAAAATCAGGTAAGGCAATGTCAGGAAAATGGAACAAAAGTACTTCCTGCTCACAGCCTTAGAGCTGGGGAAGATATTATTGCAACTGGTCGTAATGTAGTGTAGTGAACTCCCATGTTCAGCATCGGTGGAATCTACACACATATGAAAAACACTGTGAAAATGCTCTTATAAAAACTTTTGAAAAATACATTGAATTTTGCATAGCTCACTGTCACCATCTAGTGTCACATTTCTAAATTGCACTGCACAACACATTTAAAACATTTTATTTGCAGGCGCTGTGGGTTAAACCACAGAGCCTAGAACCTGCCAATCAGACAGTCGGCAGTTCGAATCCCTGCGATGGGGTGAGCTCCTGTTGCTCGGTCCCTGCTCCTGCGAAAGCACGTCAAAGTGCAAGTAGATAAATAGGTACCGCTCTGGCGGGAAGGTAAACGGCGTTTCCATGCGCTGCTCTGGTTCACCAGAAGCAGCTTAGTCATGCTGGCCACATGACCCGGAAGCTGTATGCCAGCTCCCTCGGCCAATAAAGCGAGATGAGCGCCGCAACCCCAGTCAGCCACAACTGGACCTAATGGTCAGGGGTCCCTTTACCTTTACCTTAGCTGAGTCCATTATGTCAGGAAAGGGGATTCATGAATCCTCTGTGATTAGAATGATACAGCACCTCCAATATTTTGTATGAGTTGTGCTGGCCACTTATTTCAAAGAATAGCTGAGATCTAGTGACAACTGCACCAGTTCAAATGACATTTAAATGTTTAAAAATGTCAGTGGATCAGAACCAGTCATCTTCTGATGCATCACACTCACTGTGATATACTGCTTCTGTTATTAGCATTATGGTTTATGATTTAATTGGAATAAGATCATTCAATCAGTTTGTGAATTGATTTGAGTGTTAATTTTGACATGAAGAAGGCCTGCCATTAAGACTCTTATACTGTACTGGAATGTAGAAAATTAATTCCAGGCCATATTATGTTCAGACCACCAAATGGCAAAGGTGGTCTCAATTTTCAGTTAAATCTGAAATAACTGCCTTAATCCAAGCCTTAATCTAAAATAACTAGTAATATTTCACCGAATCGCAGCTTTGGCAAACTTATCTAAACAAGCAGTCTTGCTGAATTTCTTGTCTCTGTGAGTAGACATATCTGGGATTGGACTGTAAATGTCTCATATATATTTATTTACAGTGCAACCTTAGTTACATCTACTTATAAATAAAGCCCACCAAGTTCAATAGATAACTGCCAGGTAAGTGTGCACAGGACTGCAACCTTAATAGTATTATTTGCCATCTTACCAAGCCTTTTGAGCTATTCCGCAACATCAGGGAAAATATTAGCATACTCTCTGGAGAGCTGAATACATTTCAAATGCTGTAAAAAGTAGGAATACGGGTTAGACTTCTGCATGTGTTTTCAGTGTTCGTTAAAAATATATGCTCAAAATGTTTTGAAGCTGGAAATATAACACAGAATATCTCTGCTGATCATGCTCAACACATAATTGTCCTCCTCCATCCCCCAAACAAAAATTTACTGCTGTCTCTCACATAGGAAGATAAAGTTTCCTACTGTTTCTTGATGATGCCACAGTGCATGTATGTGGTGATTGTGATGCATCTGAAGATCCATCTGTGAAGGACATTATGATATTAAGGCAGTGACAAAATTTTCTTTTCAAGTCTGTAGAGACCATATTACTATGTCAAGACGATGGCAAAATTATGCCAATGTAAGCCTATAGAGACCACTTTCTATGTCGAGAAAGTGGAAAAACAATGTTATAGGAAATGATTGAGAATATGTTGCAAAGTTAAATTATGATGCCAAAACCTTGTCACTTCGTTGATATCTGGTTCTGGCTTCTAGATAATGGCAAGGCACCGAGAAATGGCAACAGAACAAATAAGGTCCAATCATCAACTCATGTAAGATGAAGCTTTATGTATTCTTCTGTGAAGCTCTGTAGTGCTGATCACACAACCCTTACACCTTCTGCAAGCTTTTAATAGCCACCCATGATAACACAACTATGAAAACAAACCATTATCACATGTGGGATTGTGATTACACTCTACCATTATTTAGGCTGGTTTCTTGTCAGGTCTCAAATATGTAGCCTGAACTTATTACTCAGAGGTAAGCATTCCAAAGCAGTTTACTCCCTAGTAAATATGGCCCTGAAGGGCCTAGGCCCAAATATATGAGGGAATGCCTTATTTTCCACATTATCCTTCCCATTAAATCAGCGAAAGAGGCTCTTCTGGTAAATAAGAAATGTTATGTGGAGATCAAGAACCTTAATGGTAGTTTTATGATACACTTCATTGGGGAACACATCTGTGAAATGACCTCCCCACAGAAGTGTGTCTCACCCCAACTTTTTATTTTTTTAAAACACCACATTAAAAAGCCACCTTTTCGTTAGGCTTTTGGGGGCTGATGGGTGAAGTTGTTTTTATGATGCTGTTCATTGTGTTATTTATTATTTTTTAAAAAAAATACTTGCTTATTGTGTTTTATATTAATTAGTGTTTTTGCGTGTATGTGTGTAAACTGCATTATGACCATTTTCGGTGAAACGATGTATAGAAATCTCTTAATAAAAATGAATGAATAAGAAAGTATGCAGAGTTAGGCTGACATACTTGATTAATTATTTCAGCTTCTGAAATCACAAAACTTCCTTACTTGGGAGTAAGCCCCACTAAATTTAGTAGGACTTATATCTACGTAGACATGATTAGGGTTGCACTGTTAGTATTTTCACCTGAGGTCCACAGCAATACCTGAGTTTCAATTTAATGCTGTGCTCCTGATTGACAGGCACTTTATCATGCTTATTCAGAAGGCATCACTCCCTGTAAATTAGATGATGCTGTATGGATATTTTGCCCAGCATTCAATTTGACAACAGTGTTGAAGTATAATCATGCCACAATTATCCACTTGTACACTAATGAAAGGAATACTTTCAAAATTTCATCCACTGGATTCGAAACTTTTATTAGAAGGGAAGATGAGCAGCACCCAACCTGTAAAAGAAATGTTGCAGTACAAAAGCACCTGCAACAGGAAGGTCCAATCCTTTTGTTCAACATTCACTATCGCATCTGTAAGAGATTTTGTACATGGTTCTGAAGCTGTATGTGCACAATAGATGGATCTACTGTACCTTGACTGGAATCACTGGCAGAGGAAGAGGGGTGGGGTGGGGGAGCGCACCGCCCCCGGCAGTGCAATCCCAGTGGGGTGCCATCATGGCTGCCCCCCGCCCGTGCTGGGCACCACGCCCCCAGGATGCATGCCCCCCCACCTGCTCTCTGCCCCCTGGGTGCATGAAGCTCCGCCACTGCCTGGAATGTGACCTTCAAGCTACTGTGTTACATTAACTTTGAGAGCCAGTGTGGTGTAGTGGTTAAGAGCGGTAGTCACGTAATCTGGGGAACCGGGTTCGCTTCCCCGCTCCTCCACATGCAGCTGATGGGTGACCTTGAGCTAGTCATACTTCTTGAAGTCTCTCAGCCCCACTCACCTCACAGAGTGTTTGTTGTGGGGGAGGAAGGGAAAGGAGATTGTTAGCCGCTTTGAGACTCCTGAAGGGGAGTGAAAGGCGGGATATCAAATCCAAACTCTTCTTCTTCTTCTTCTTAACCGAACTAGAGTGTTATTTTCTATCCTTGTTTGTTTAAGAGAAAAGACCCATCGGGACTTAATCCAAGCAGGCGTGTATAAGTGCAATGCCATTTGTAGAATTCCAAATTCTTTTTTTACCTGCCCCTGTTCTGTAGCAGCATGATCAGAAGATAGCATGTGGCAATAGCTGTGAAAAGTGTCTCCAGCTGACTCTTGTACAGATTACCCTCAAGGAACTTGCCATTCAAAAGAGACAGTGTTTACTTAGATGAGACCAATAGAAAAAGGAAGGTTGTGAATATTCACTATGTCTATTACTTACTCTTTGGAACACACTAAATTGGTCTCCTATCAAAATCTCTTTGTGTTGCATATCTTAGACTATGCTTCATATCATACTGCTATGCTCCACAATCATCAAAATAATTGCAGTGTATGATATCAAATATCATAAAACAATTTTACAGTATCTTTCTACACAAAGTTCAAAGTGGCATACCATGAGAAATATGAAACTTTTGAAAGTAGCCTCATTCCATTTTCTGTGACACCATAAAGAAGTCTTATTAGACTATGGACTAACAGCCTCCCCAGGTTGTTGAAATTATTGTAAAAGTCATAGGGTATTATAAGTGCTGCATAAACTGTTTGAGATGTTTAATTATGCACATATTCAGTTCATGTATCAGTTTCAAAATGCCCAGTGTACATTCTGGGTACTTAGAAAATTATAGGTTCATACATTAAACCATTTTAGTACAGCAAGGAGACTTGGTTTAAAGTCAAGCTGGTAGCCTGAATGTTTGTTCATATTTAAACTTTTTTTTAAAAAAAACCCTAATAAAGCATATACTGTAAGACGAAATAACTCAAGATCAGTAAAATTTAATCACTTATTAAAACTTTGAATTTGTAATAAATATTTTAGGGATAATGTTTTAAATGCAGATAGAAAATGTATCCAGCTCTCCCCCCCCCCTTTACAACTGAAGCCTTTCAATGCAGTTTTGCAATTTCAAGTTCCACAGAGTTTCAGGTGTAGACAAAGGAAGGAAAAGGAAGGGATTGTGGTGAGGTGGAAGAGAGGGAGGGTACATATAACATCCATGCATGGGCTGCATAGAAGCACAGCACTTCACTGTAATTAAGAAATGAGTTATGTCAATGTCTTGTACCCTGAGCAGTCTGGGTATGGTTGAGGGACTAAAATAAAACTGTTTGCCAGGACTGATGACGCTGAGCAAATTCAACCTCCCTTGATTAAGACAGCTTTGTAGCTTTGTAGTGTATTTGGTTTTACCCATGGGTTAGAAACTTTTTACAAATTCAGTCTGGGGAGCAAGCTGTAATGTGTTAAGGTAGTGTTCTACTTTATGCAGGGGCGGAGGAAGGGGTGTGTAGTGAGTGTGGCAGGTGCGGGCTGCCCCTGGTGTCACCACTGAGGGGGGTGACAAAATGCCAGGCGGCACTAACCGCGGGGCCTGCAGCGCGCCCAAGCCACACCTCTCTCCTGGGACTACCCAAATGGTCCGTCCACTGACTGCCCCCCCCCAACTGTAGGGCAGCTGAGTGGGAAGAGGCAGGCAGACTCCGGAATGTTTTATTCCGTCTACCATTTATTGTCATGCACCCTGCTTAGAACTGCTAGTGGTTGAGCTGTAAATAAGTGAAATACAATAAATCAGCCCGCTATGATTTGGATCTGGCAACCATCATGCATGCCAGAGAGCAAAATTTAATTCATTATTTGTGGTGGTAACTTGGATGATGTCTCCAAGCAGTTCCTCAGTTCTCGATAACAATAAGCTGCTGAGATTGTATGAAGCCAGTGCTCCAGAGTCCACCTTGACTTTTCTAAGCATCTTCTCTCTGAAGAAGATACATTGAACTCAGTGGTGCTTACTTCTGAATAGACATGTATAAGATTACACTGTCATTGTCACAAGATAAGGTGGTCATCTTGGGGAATTAGTTTTCTTCAGATTCATCATACATATCTGATGGCTCTGATAACATATGAGTCCTATTTTCACCTATTTCTCTTTTTTATTCTGTCATAATTTCTACAATCACCACACAAGAACCCTCTCCACTGGTTATCCTGTTGCATGAAGTTAATTGAACATTGGTGTATAGTGATGCCTGTTCCACAATTCTGCACCTTTGCAAGCCTTAGAACTCAGTCTAATAATTTTTTTTTGGGGGGGGGGTTGTGGCTAGAATTAAACTTCAGGGAGGAAGTGTGTACTCATCATAATGTTTTAGATATTTATTTTCTACATCACTTCCAATTCAATTGTTATCAACTCCAGGTCTTTGTCACTGGTCTGAGATGAATCCTAACAAGTGACTAGAAAATGCATACAAACCCCTAAATTTGTTTAAGAGGGAATACTGAAAAAAAAGCTGCATGTTATCTAATGCTTCATGAAGGATAATGAGATAAATAGGGGAGTTAAGTGTAGAAGCTTCCCAAATGTTAATTTCTCCTTTCTATCCTGAGGAAATTGGCTTCTGCAAAAGAAGCATTTCCTCTTTGTTTGAAAACATTTTTCCATGCTGGAGTGCTTAGCTTTGTAGATTTATTCTTTTTCATCTCTTGTTTCCATAAATCATTAACCAGAAAGGAAACAAAATGTCTAACATGAATCAAGATGGCTGTCTCTTAGTGTTTCTGTTTGAGATGGCAATGCCTAACTTGCTCTGGAGTACATCCACTCTTTTAGAATCATAACCAGCTTTCTTTTTTACAGCAAAGTCCCACACAAGATGAACAAATCTGTTCATTTCACTTTCTCTCAGTTGGTCATTTTTCTGCTCTTAAATTCAGTACTCCACATTTTATCCAGATGAAAATTCAGCAACATTTTAGTGTGTATTTCTTTTAATATACACATATTTTTATGCCACATTGCCTAATATGTACATTTCTTGTTCAAGGCAATTTCCCCATATATAATGAATGCATTTTGGTATGCTAGTTTCATTAATGTATGAATATTTATTTATTTAGGACACATACTGTTCAACTTGCCATTGAACCACATTGCAAAAATTGTACGAGGTCACTGTGCTCTGTTTTGCATATTGTTTTAGAAACAGCATATTAGGGAGGTTGACTTATAAATCTGAATGGAATCACATTTCTCCCCATCTGTCTGGTGGCTGCATAGCCCCAAATTTCTCCTCCATTTACATGGAATTACCAGATTTTCTTCTTCTTCTGTGGACAGGCCTTCTGTTTATTTCCTTCACCTAGGCTTTCTGAGAGATATTCATTCCCATTCCTGTCTTAATTTTAAATCCAGCAATACATTGAGATGAAACACGCTTTACATCCTAGCACCAAATTTATCTGTCAGTGATAGGCGCTGTTTTTTAATTACCCTTTAAGCAGTTGAAAGTTCCCCATTTCAGACCACAACTTCTTATAATTGTTACTGTAGGAAAACATTGCTCTATGTTATAGGAGTTTTAAAATTCAAACTTTAAAATATTCATAGATAGATGCGTAGATGCTCCCAGTGCAGTAGCAAACCATAATCTCATCTTGTCTGTTCATGCTTGCCAGATATCTCACTGTATACTTCTGTGAAAAAGCTAGGAAACAAGGGACCTTCCTTATTCACTGAGTCTTGGGGGGGGGGCAGAAGTATGAAAACTGCCAATATTTCTACATTTGCTTATTTTATCTGAGGAAGGCTAGTGTAGAGGCACAGCAAAATAAGACTTAGTGAGCCCAGAGGAAAAATATACACTTGAAGCATTTAATGGATTTCCTCTTAAAGATTTTTTCATTTAGCTACAGAAACTATTTGCAGTAAATGCCTTAATGTTGATAAATGATGCCTTTTCTTTCTAGTTTCATATCAGTTCCTAATATTTTTGGGGGGAGGGGGAGTGGTGAGGTGGTTTCTGTATTTCAGATAAGCATTTTTTTAATTCAATTTTTATGTATTTCAACTTTCCCCACATTATCTAAAATGACTAGAACAGTGAGTTAATGTGGAAGGACCAGGTACAGTTCCTGTTCCACCACAAAGCTCAATGGCTGCATTCAGACATAACACTAAACCATAGTTTAGTGCCACGTGAATGAGCCTTGGACTCATGCACTCTCCCTTCCCCTCTTCTCTTGCTTGGCTGTGAGGAGACAGAAAGATTCACTTCCATTTGCAATGAATCATATTTGGTCATTTTATCCAAACAAGGACAAACTATGGTTAGATTGAACTATGGTTTGTCCAAACAACCCAAACCATGACTTATGATCCTGGGATGTTCAGAAAAGTCACAGTTAAAACTAACTGAATCTCCCTGTTCAGGTGAGATGAGAAACTGTGGTTAGTTTCTGTTTCTGATCTGTTCCTCACAGTTGTGCCAGAAGAGGAGATGGTAACGGGAGCAGAATTGGGCATGTGGCACTAAGCAATGATTCAGCATTGTATTTAGACCAAGCCAAGTGTTGCCATGGGCAGCTACTACTATATACTTGATCAATCTAGAGCAGCCTTTGGAAAATGTGTGATGCTCATACACAGTCATGCCTTAAAGGACAACTAGGCAGAAGATAGTATATCAGATAATATATCACTAAAGAAAGTGATGTCAATAACTGCTAGGGCAGGAGCCAGGAACCCACAGGTGTGTGTAATACTGTGTGTGTATTACTGTGTGACTGACCTGGGCGGTGAAGTATTCATAGATTCTAGAGCAGTTTTTCCCAACCTTGGGTCCCCATCATCCCTGATAACTGATCCTGCCAGGTTGGGAATGATGGGAATTGTAGTCCAACATCTGGGGATCCAAGGTTGAGAAAGGCTGCTCACAAGTGACTCCATTCACTCAGGCTGGCTATGGACATCCCCTTATCTGGAACAACTGTTATTAAGACAAGCAAAATTAAGTTGTAGATTTGGTCATCAGGGAGAAGCTCTAAAATTGCCTAGCTCAACTCTCTATGAATTACACCAGCGCTGATTACACAAGTTTCTGAAAATGTGTGGCTTATACCAAAACTGTCTGTTAATATTTCCAGCTTATAATTTAGAAGTACCAATGTTTTCCCCCGCCTCCCCCTTGTTCCAGAAAGTTGCACAAAGTAGAAGGGGGTGGGCAGGAAGCCTCATAAGAACACTGCTTTTGAGATTAAGACAAAATACAGATTCATTTCAGATGAGGCCACAAATGTATCTCCCTTCCCTGCACCCTGAGAGAAGAACACATGTCCAGTGTCAAGGCACAGCTGCCACATCATTGCTGTTCATGAAAATAGTTTTGTCACTGGTGAAACAGGTAATGTCAAAGGAGGCTCACAGGAGGGATTGGGGTCTAGGGCTTTAAGCGTTTTAGGACCACAGCCTTAGATTAAACTGAAATGAGGGTGGAAAATCCCACACTTTTTTGGCCAAGAATAGCCATGGAACAGAGATCTATTTTCACCCGTCAAATAAATCAATAAAATACACAGTACTGATATCGCAAATGTTTCACACTTAGTACCACCTTCTGATCCCTCCGGGCCAATATATCATAAAACAGAAATCTCAGTTTTACATGGAAAAATTAAGGGTTTTAGCATGATAGGTGGAAGCTGGCATTACTTCCCCCCACTATTTTTCATGGCTAAAGAGATTTTAAATTTTCAGAAGCATTTTGTGTGAGGAGGCGCATTTCGAAATTTTGGGAGGGCTGCTTTCGTAGCAGTTTTTATATTCTCCCCTTTTATTATGTCAGTGTTTCTTAGAGGTGTGCACTGGCTCTGGGTAGAGGTGAAACAAAGAGGAGAGCTGGGGCGATTCTGGGATCTTCCTCACCTTGAGTGTTAACAAAGCCGCTGAGCTGCTGTTCTGTACTGTATTTATAAAATATCTCTTAGTGCATGAGTTTTACAATAAGCAAGGCTGTCCAAAATGTTGCCAGTGAAACACTGAAGCAAAAAGCACAGCAGCAAAGGATATTTTTTTTGAAAAAATGGTAAAACATTCATTCATATTTTTTTAAAAACACCTATGCTGCTCTGCTTTAACAACCCAGAGCTCTTCAGAACTCTGCAAGGAACATTCTTGACAGCCTCACACTATAAGCCCTATCAGAAACCTGTAAATGCCTATTGCAACATTTTTTAAACATAGAAGCAAAAATACACACCACTCAGCTACTTCTTAATTATTGAGTAAATATATTATGTAAATGGGCCCATAACTGGAAGAATGCTTGTGCAGTTGTACTTTGGCTTTCAAACAGCTTAGTTCTCGAACTTTTTGGTTCCCGAACGCTGCAAACCCAGAAGTGACTGTTCTGGTTTGCGCACTGTTTTTGGAAGCCAAACGTCCGACGGGCTTCCATGGCTTCTGATTGGCTGCAAGAGCTTCCTGCAGCAAATTAGAAGCAGCGCTTTGGTTTCTGAACGTTTTGGAAATCGAACGGACTTCTGGAATGGATTCCGTTCGACTTCCAAGGTACGACTGTAAGGGAATCTATTTCATTGAGTTTGAGGCAAATTGATAAGGAATTGAGTATATGTCAAGGGCTCATCCTCAAGGGTTTATCAGGTCTCAAAACAGCAACATTAAAAAGCAACATAAACCAGCAATTTGTAATAGGCCCGCTTGCATCATTCCAGAAACGCAATGCTGAGCCATGGATTTGGCTTTTGCTAGTCACCTTGGAACATGAAGTAGATGGATTGGAGTACATGACCCTTTGGTCTTTCTAGTCCTGTACTTTTGTGATTCATCAAGATTTGTATTTAGTAAGGCAAAATCAAGGGCAGGACCCAGCAGGAGTGCTCACAGCACAGTGGGACTCCAGTTCTTACTGCTATGAAAGAAGTGTGACAGAAGAACTCCAAAGCATCTGTTCAGCAGGGCATCCATGGTGAATGAAGAGGAGGCAGAGTTGAGAGACAAGGAGAAATGGCCAATCTGCTCAGTTTCAATCAAATGTCAGCACACCTGATCTTCCTGCTTCCTGTCTGCTAAATAGTCTGCAAAAAACATTCTACAAAACACTGACTGTCCCCATGAAGCTGAGACCATACAGTCCTGAGAGCTGACTGTATTTAAATTTTCAGTTGCAAATGCTTGTCTATTATTCTTTTAATTTCTTCAATGGGAAATTCAGCTTTTATTTCAGATGAATGAATTAATATGAGGGACTGCAGTCTGACAGAGTCGTCTGATTCAATCATTGACAGCACAAGTCTCTTGGCCTGAGATGATGGATAGCTGCTCCTATTTTGAGTTGTGTTTACACTGGTCTGGCTTCCACTGGGTTGAAGAGGACCAGGCCATTTCCCCAATGCAGGCTAGTTTTCACAAGGGACATAGCACAATCCAGCAGGGGTTTGTTTTTAATTATCTTATTCAGTAGCACATTAGCAGCCCACCAAAAATGAGATGTGGGGGCTGGGCTTTTTTGCTGCCATTGAATTATTCTTATTTGGTGGACCTATATTTTCTGTACCTGATTATTGGCTGAAAAATGTTTGAGTGTTCATCGTAGTTTCTTGAAGTGAGAACTGAGTGGATAGTTAGATATGTTGGGTGGAAGGAGATAGTGTCGTTATTGAATGGTTGTGTATGTGGCAGTTGTCCGTTCAGATTAATTTTGTGTAGTGTGAGTGTGTAGGCAAATGGTTTTAGAAATTGTGCTATTACATGTGATGGCTTTTTTGGAAATATTTTTGAGATTATCTAGATATACACTGTAACTATTTCGCATCTTGATGTTATATCTTGATGTGTTTTGATGTTTTGAATATAATTTTGCTTTAGTCAATTTTATTTTACTTATGTACATTGGTTTGAGATCAATTGTTGCCAAATTATGCTACTTAAAACATGGGATTTATTATTATTGTTAAGAATCCAATCTGGAATTGTCATCACTGTCAATCTGTCACTTCCACTCTGTATTGATTTTTGTTTTTGTTTTAAAAGATTTTTGTTGGGATACATAAACTGTTTAGAGATTTCTTCTGAAATAGAAAGTGTTATATGAAAGAAAGAAAGAAAGAAAGAAAGAAAGAAAGAAGAAAAGAGATGTAGCTCAGGATCTTCTCCTTCTTTCAATTGGCAATCCATAAGCTCTCCTGCTTTTTTTGCTCATATTTCATTACACCAAGTAGATATGAGATGATTCATCTTTAAATGCAGAACTTGTAATAATGAGGAAAGTTTAAGTATTAATTACAGTGAGACCAAAGTGTTTTCTGAGAGGTATGCGGCATAAATGGTTCCTGGATGGTCATGCCATAAAACTCTTAGTCTGACTCTGACTTGCAGAGCTTCTTACATCCTGGAAAGGCATTGTTGAGATCTGAGAGGTATTCGGTTTTAAAGTTCTCATCATATCCACAAGCAGTTCACTCAGGAGGAAATATTTTCAAAAACCAGATAAAGTTGAAAGACCTTTCATTCCTATCTCCCGAAGTGACTGTAATTGATAATGAAGCCCTTGAAACCTTTCCCTCCCCACTGTAGACAAAGAATGAAATGTAGCCTCTATGGCTTGCTTGACTATCACCACAATATGCATTCAGAATGACGAATGAAATGGCCACTAAGAATCATATTCCTTTGATATGACTCATTTTGTTTTTGTGAGATTCCCCCCCTCCCAAACCTATGGGCTCCCTCTCCTCTTCTTGTCTTCTTGTATCAATTGAGCAAATGTTTCTTAAGCTGTAGAAGTTATTCCTTTCTTTCTGTACGGACTTTATAGCTCAACTTTCCTCCCAAGGAGCTTGAGGTGGAGATGTACATGGTTCTTCCCCTCCTCATTTAATCCCCACAACAACCCTGTGAAGGAGGTTAGCCTGCGAGGCAGTGACTGGCCAAGGTCACACAGTGTGCTTCATGACGGAGTGGGGATTCAAACTCTGCCCCCTCCAGGTCCAAGTATAGTACTCTATGCATTAGCTTACACTGGCTATCAATGTTAGTTGTACGTTTTGTACCCATTGAAATTAACAGGTCTCACCTGAGTAAAATTTAGTTGGAGACAGCTCTAGAGTATTAATAATATCTGACATGTATTTAGCAGCCTTAGGTGTGTGGGTGGGTTGGTATTTTGTGTTGCATTCTCGACAAAGCAAGAGAGCTGAAGATACAGGCAGGGGTTGCTCTTTATATATGGATTTTATTGGGCAAGCTGGGTTTACATTCATTGTATCTAGGATTTTTCTCTAAATGTCAAATAAATAATTTTCTCTTATGTCTGTAAAAGCTCTTGCTTACTATATGCCGTGAAGGGTTTAGGGTATATTGTCAGGTTTCAGAGAATCTGATCCCTCCCACGGTGGGCAACCAAGGACTAGATAAACAAGAAGAATTCTTACCAAGTTTTTTATTCAGTGTTCAGAGAGAGAGAGAGAGAGAGAGAGAGAGAGAGAGAGAGAGAGAAAGAAATGCAGTCTCTCTCATATAATGGTGTTGCTCCAAATAAAGTCCCCTCCCTTCCATCTCTCCTATTCTACGTCATCCCTGCACCGGCTGATCTGTGCTTTCTGCCTCTGAGATTTCTGTTCTCCTACTCTCAGTGCCCGCCAGGTCCTGGAGATGGGTGGGTCAGGAATGCTTTCTAAAGACATTGAGTCTGTCAGCTGTCTCTCCCCTGGTGCCTCTTCTTCCTGCTGCCCCTCTCCCAATATTTCCCAGCTTCTACCCTCTGCAGCCTCTGAACTATGACCTTCTGCAAATCACTGTTGTAAATCTATACTGTCCTCCTTTTCTCAAGACGGTTCAGGAGTGATGGGGGGGGGGGGCAGTTTCCACCATTCCTCCTCAGACCAGTCCCTGACATATATTTATTTTACATATGACCCTAATAACAATGTTCTGAATATACAAGGCCAGATGATAATTTGTCTGCCACCATTAACATGTGAACTTAAAACACATTTGTATTTATAATCAGCCCATACTCAAGCCCCCCCCCATTTCAGGACCCCCACCAGCTACTGCCAGTATTAAACACCACTGGGGATTAGGACTGCCTCTGCCATGGTTTTTGCAGCTGTAGTGGAGACCTCCTAGTCACTCTTCTCTGAAGTCTCTCAGCCCCACTCACCTCACAGAGTGTTTGTTGTGGGGGAGGAAGGGAAAGGAGAATGTTAGCCGCTTTGAGACTCCTTAGGGTAGTGATAAAGCGGGATATCAAATCCAAACTCTTCTCCTCCTCCTCCTCCTCCTCCTCCTCCTCCTCTTCTTCTTCTTCTTCTTCTTCTTCTTCTTCTTCTTCTCCATGATGGCAAAGTCATGTGCTCTGGCTTCACATCAACAAAGGCCAGTGGGTGGGAATGCCTGCTGGGTCTTAACACGTACACCCACTCAGGGTTTAGGAATTCACATTTATCTATTTCCCCAGACATTTTAATATATCTTAGGTTTAGAAAGGTTTTTTATTATTATTCTCTGCAACTAGTGCTCATACTGCATTTGACTTTTATTGCGATTTGTTTTATTGTTATTGAAATGTGCGTTCTTTTGTTTCTTGTGAGTACTCTTAGACAGGGCAGCTAATAAAGATGGCTTACAAACAAACGCAGCAATGATAATGTTATGTACTGAGTTGAATAGGATCCAAACTGCAGCAGTCTGATTGGTCCTAGAACAATAGGCTCCAAAAGGCAGCAGTCTGATTGGTCCTAGAACAATAGGATTCAGAATGCAGCAGTCTGATTGGTCCTAGAACAATGCAGCAGTATGATTGGTTAGCAGGAACCACCCAATCATGCTCCAGATAGAAGTGAATCCACAACCTGATTGGCCTACAGTAGAATCCGGGAATTAGCCAATCATGTGCAGCCCATTGTGTAAATAATGTATATAAAGCAGATACTTTGAGGGGACATTCATTCATTCCTCCTCACCACTATGAGCTGAATAAAGAGCATGAAATCACTTTGCGACTCTGAGTATATTTCACTGGCGACGAAGGTGGGATCCCGCTGAGCTGACTGCCACACACAGCACCGCAGCACCGCCACCTGCCGCACCGCTGCCTCGCACCGTGTATCCAGGCTTCAGCTCCGGGACACAAGGAACTCAGAATGGCAACTGACAGCAGCTTCTCGCCATTCAACCCAGCATCTGGAGACTGGGAAGCGTACGCCTCCCGTTTCACCTTCCTCCTAGAAGCCAAAGGGGTCACCGATGAAGAAGACGCCAAGAAGAGGGCAATATTCTTCAGCGTCTGCGGAGAGGAGACATTTGAAATCGCCCGGGCTCTCCTTGCGCCTGAAGACGTCGCTACTGTTCCATACAAAACAATAATGGAACAGCTGAAGGGGCACTTTTCGCCACAGCCCTCAGTGGTGGCTCGTCGAAATGCCTTCTACGCAAAGCGGCAAGCCCCTGGGGAAACCATAACTGGGTTTGTGACCTCTCTCCGCCAAGCTGCCCGGTTCTGCAACTTCTCAGAGCTGGAGAACATGCTTCGTGACCGCCTCGTCGGTGGCCTGAAGGATGAGAAGCTGCAACGACGCCTCTACGCTAAGAAGAACCTAACGTTCCAGGTCGCTCTGGAGGAGGCCCTGGCAACGGAAGCTGCTGAGAGGTCGACGCAAGAGGCACGGCTGAGCCAGCCGTCCCAACCGAGGGTCCACCACGAAGACCTCACCAACGACTCGGGATCCGACAGGGAGGAGGTGCACCGAGTACAGCAGCGCACTCAAGCAGCCCACATACCACAGCTGCCTCGACGAGAAGGAGGGAACTGCGCAAGCTGTGGAGAAAGTCACGAGAGGAGGACCTGCCGTTTCCGCAACGCAGAGTGCAGGCAGTGCAGAAAATTGGGACACATCGCCCGGGTGTGTCGGGCTCGGCCCACCCGAAGCCAGGCATCAGATGACCAATCCAAGAGCCCCAGGTCCCGGGGCCCAACGCACCAAGGCAACTCGACGGAGCTCACAGACGTCCAGGTATACCAGTTGCCCCACCCCAACGTAGAGAAAATTTATGTAGAGGTACAGATAGAGGGGGCCCCATGCCGCATGGAGCTTGACACGGGTTCAACTCTATCCATAATCTCGGCAAGGACCTTAAGGAAACTGTGTCCTACTGGGGGTCCCAAACTCAGGCCGGCCCCATTCACCCTCCGGGACTTCCAGAAACGTAAGGTCCCCACAATGGGGGTGGGGACCTTCAGGGTGCAATACCGAGGGCGGACGCGGCAACTGGACTTGCTTGTGGTCAAGGGCCCCTACATTAGCTTACTGGGGTTGGCATGGTTTGGACCACTGGGACTAGCCATCACCGGGGTGAACCACATGAGCTTACAAGTGGACGTGGACGCCATATGCAAGGAGTTTCCGGGGGTTTTCGATGGGAAATTGGGACAGTATACGGGCCCCCCCATTGCTCTACAGCTTGACCCCGCAGTACGACCAGTCAGGCTCAAGACCCGCCGGGTCCCATTCGCCCTGAAACCCCGTATAGACGAGGAATTGGACCGACTCGTGGAGCAAGGAGTGCTGGAGCCGGTGCCTAATGCCCCCTGGGAAACCCCAATCGTCACACCCGTCAAGCCTAATGGTTCGGTCCGCATCTGCGCAGACTACAAATGTACCATAAACAAGGCCCTCATGGCCCATGCATACCCAGTGCCAGTGGTCAGCCATGTCCTTGCCACCCTGGCTGGGTCGAAAATTTTTGGCAAGCTGGACTTGGCCCAAGCATATCAACAGCTGCCAGTAGATGAGGCCACAGCAGAGGCACAGACGATTGTGACGCACAGAGGAGCGTTCAGGGTAAAGCGGCTGCAATTCGGGGTCAGCGTGGCACCAGGCATATTCCAGAATCTAATGGACTCTCTCCTTAAAGGGATTCCTGGTGTCACCCCCTTCTTTGATGATGTGTTGATTGCCGGGCCCACACCAGAGGAGTTTGAGGACCGCCTCCGCACTGTTCTGCACCGTTTCCAGATGGCGGGTCTCAAGGTGAAGCGGGAAAAATGTCTACTAGGAGTGCCTCAAGTGGACTTTCTGGGATTTATGATGGATGCAGAAGGGGTTCACCCGACTGGGGACAAGGTACGGGCCATTTGTGATGCCCCAGCGCCCAAGAACAAGACTGAACTTCAGGCCTTCTTGGGATTATTGAACTTTTACCATTCCTTCCTTCCCCACAAGGCGGCGGTAGCGGAGCCCCTACACAGACTCCTGGACAAGCGGGCCCCTTGGGTGTGGGGCCAGCGCCAGGAGGCCGCATTCCAGGCAGTCAAGGACTTGCTTGTCTCAAACTCGGTCTTGGCACACTTCGACGAGAGGCTGCCGGTGGTGCTAGCATGCGACGCCTCGCCCTATGGCATCGGCGCTGTCCTGGGACACCAACTCCCGGATGGAAGAGAGGTACCGGTAGCATACTTTTCCCAGACACTCAACGAAACCGAGCGGAACTACTCGCAAATCGACAAGGAGGGTCTGGCAATCGTGAAGGGAGTAAAAAAATTCCATGATTTCTTGTACGGGCGGCCCTTCACCGTGGTGACTGACCACAAGCCGTTGCTTGGCTTGTTTGCCCCCGAAAAGCAGACCCCCCAAGTGCTGTCTCCTCGCGTCCTCAGGTGGTCAATTTTCCTTGCCAGCTACCAGTATGCACTGATTCACCGCCCTGGAAAGGCGATGGGCCATGCAGACGCCCTCAGCAGGCTACCACTACCGGAAACAGGCCCCGACCCAGCACCTGCACAAGAGGTTATGAGCCTGGAGCTGCTTCCTGACCGCCCCATTCAGGCACAAGAAGTTGCACACCATTCCAAGAAAGATAGGGTCATCTCCCGGGTCCTGGACTGGGTGTGGAGGGGATGGCCCAGCCGCAGCCCCGGGCCAGAATTCGCCGGCTACACAACCCGCAAACATGAACTGTCAGCCCACAAGGGGTGCCTGTTATGGGGAAGCAGGGTCGTTGTTCCCCAGCCCCTCCGCAAAAGGGTCCTCACAGCCCTACACGAGACACACCCAGGGGTAGTAAGAATGAAGGCCCTTGCCAGGAGTTATGTGTGGTGGCCGGGGATCGACGGAGAGATAGAGGCCTGGGTCAAACACTGCCAGGCCTGCCAGGAATCCCGCCCAGATCCCCCAAGGGCCCCAGTCCAGTCCTGGGAGTCCGCCCGAGCACCATGGTCACGCCTGCATGTGGACTTCGCTGGCCCCTTTCAGGGGAAAACATTCTTCATAGTGGTGGACTCCTACACCAAATGGCTGGAAGTCGCACTGGTACCGTCCACTTCTACGTCCGCAGCCATCCGGGTACTACGCAGGCTGTTTGCAACCCACGGGCTCCCTGACACTCTCGTCTCAGACAACGGGACTGCATTTACATCAGGAGAATTTCAAACCTTCACAGTGCAGAACGCCATCCGCCACATCCGTTCGGCGCCATTCCACCCTGCCACCAATGGCTAAGCAGAACGCATGGTGCGGACCACCAAGGACACCCTTCGCCGCATGACGCAAGGGGATTGGGAGTACCGCCTTGCCACATTCCTTCTAGCACAGCACAGCACCCCCAGCTCAACGACTGGCCGGAGCCCCGCTGAACTACTAATGGGTCGGCGCCTTGCAATCAGATTGGACCGCCTTCACCCCGATAGAGCTCAGGATGAGGTAGTGGTGGGGGAAGGCAGGAACCCCCGGACCTTCGAGGCCCAGGACCCAGTGTACGCAAAGAATTTTGGGGCAGGCCCTGCATGGGTACCTGCCACAGTCACCAGGGTCACGGGCCCCGTGTCGTACGAGGTGCTAACAGATGGGGGGCAATGCTGGCGCCGCCACTGCGACCAGATACGGCGACGATTCCCGGGAGAAAACCAGGAGGAGGAGGACAGGTCAGAGGAGTCCCAAGGGAACAGTGGGGCAGTGAGGCCCATAGAGCAGCAGGGGCAAGCAGGAGAGGCAGAATCAGTAAATACAGAGAGGACCCGCGAGGCCGAAAGGACACCGGAACCAGAACCACGACTGAGCGAGCCGGTTGCGCCAGACCAAACAGCCCCATCCTTGGAACACGAGCCAGAACCTGAACCCCGGACCAGGGAACACCCCAGGCCGCAACGCACACGTAGGCCACCGGCGTACCTTGAGGACTATGAATGCGACCTTCCGGGCAGGACTGGAACTTAGAGGGGAGGGGTGTTATGTACTGAGTTGAATAGGATCCAAACTGCAGCAGTCTGATTGGTCCTAGAACAATAGGCTCCAAAAGGCAGCAGTCTGATTGGTCCTAGAACAATAGGATTCAGAATGCAGCAGTCTGATTGGTCCTAGAACAATGCAGCAGTATGATTGGTTAGCAGGAACCACCCAATCATGCTCCAGATAGAAGTGAATCCACAACCTGATTGGCCTACAGTAGAATCCGGGAATTAGCCAATCATGTGCAGCCCATTGTGTAAATAATGTATATAAAGCAGATACTTTGAGGGGACATTCATTCATTCCTCCTCACCACTATGAGCTGAATAAAGAGCATGAAATCACTTTGCGACTCTGAGTATATTTCAGATAATGATGATGATTCTCAGCTACAGCAAAATGGCAGACAGTGAACAGAAGGACAACATTCTGAAATTGCAAAGAAATTATTCTTTTTAGTGCAAAGATAAAGACTCCAGCAGGACTGGAGCAGGATATATCCCCCAACATCTCTAAGCTGTGAGATAATGGAGCAAATTTATAATGTTTGCAGTTCATCTTCTATTTGAGTGTGTGCCAGGCAATATAAACACGCACAGGGAACAACACACTTGGGTTTATTATTGAAAGGATCCACCTGGCCAAAGCTTAGCTGTATAAGAATGCTGAATGAACCAGTGATTTGAGAGCCTCTGATCTACATGGTTTTGCCAGAGGAAAACATTACAAGCGCATTTAAACAGTATGTAGTAAAAATTAAGTCCGTGTAATTTCCTACTTTCACTACTGAGGATATCATTAAGGAACATCTAAGGACTAAATTTATTCCAATAATCATTACAATGATGAAAAAAATTCCTCTGCTTCAATAATTGATTTATGCTTCATTTAAATGTACAGAGTAGTTCCAACATCATTCCTTATTAGCTCTAATGACGAATTTTAAAATAGCATGACTCTGAAATAAAGATGAAAATTCCTCCTAAAAGTTATTACATTTAAATGGATTTAATATTTAATATTTAAAAATCATTTGATGCAAATAGCCATCATGAATCATGGCAAATATACTTAGATGTAATTAAATGTTCTTCTTGGGCCATATCAAGTTCTTTCATGAAAAATATTTTCTTCCCTCCTGTTTCAGGCTAGGAGGTTATGTTTAACATTTTAAAATGAATGGAACAATATTAGTTTTTTTCACAAACATCAGTTGCACTAATTCAAATGTTCTAAATTGTTTTTTCTAGAAAGTCAGCCTTAGGGTAAAATTTAATCATTTGCCACATTACTGAAATAGAAGAAGCTAATGCCCTCTTTGGTCAGATTACAGATTCAACTGAGCAGGTTGCACAAAGTGAAAGAAATGTGCTGTGTAACTACAAACTATCCATCCCAACAGCTAGAAGGATCCCTCTGTCCTCTTACCCCACATGGCAATCCTTGGTAGAATGGGGAAAGTGTGGCTATGGGAAGCTTGTGGGCTTCCCATAGGTATCTACTTGGCTGCTGTAGAAACAGGGTGCTACAATGGCCTGATCCAGAAGGCTCTTCTTATGTTCCTATGGCAGGTGCTGGGATCTCCGAACATTGTATGTGCTATGCAGAGCCTCCGAGCTGCAGTCCCCAATATCTCATTTGAACTCTGACAAGATCTCTGGCAAGAAGCAAGCACTGGGTCTATATAAGGCCAAAAGAAGGAAGAATTGGGGCAGGCAAGGAGCAAAACTGAGGAACCCACTTATGTTGTGCTGACTAGACATCACAATCTCTTTTGGTCAGTCATTATTTGGGTTGGGAAGCAATTATTCATGATGTAAGCTAGTTGGAAATGATTCCCCCGCCCCTTCTTTGTGGCATTGTCAGGCGTCAAGAGGATCCAACCCTCCACGGTAGGTTGCCAGGAACAGATAAGACAAGGAAAGTTCTTACCAATGCTATTTATTCAATATTCACACAGAGAGGCTTAGAAATGCAGCCTCTGGGAGTAATGGCATTGCTCCAAGTGAAACCCCACTCCTTCCGTCCCTCCCACTTCTCATGAGTCATCGCTACGGGTGCTGAAAAGTGTCTTTTGCCTTTGAGCTCTATGCTCTCCTACTTTCAAGGCATGCTGTGTTCTGGAAGAGGGGAGTCTAGAATGCTTTCTAAAGACACTGAGTTCATCAGCTGTCCTTCCCTGGTGGTGCTTCTTCCTCCTCCTCTCCCATTATTTCCCAGCTTTCCCCCTCATCTTCCTCTGAGCTGTGACCTCCCTCAAACCCCTGTTGTAATTCTGAACTGTCTTCTTCTTCTCTGGAAGGGTCAGGCTGGGGAGGCAGTCTCCACCATTCCTCCTCTGCCCAGTCCCTGATAGGTATCCTTCTTTGTGGTAATTTGTTTGGTGTAATTCAGTTACAGGTTTATGCAATGTTGGCCAAGTCATGCCATGCTTTCAGGAAACACACAAGATGTAACCGGCTGTGCATTCACATAAACAATATTCTTCTATGTATTCTTATCACAATATCAAATGTTTATCTTGCACACAAACAACACATAAAGTGCAATAATATAGACGGAAGTCCCAGTAAATCAGTTCATTCATAAAGACCAAATGTCTGCTAGTTAAAATATGTTATGTTGAGGTATTAGAACCTTGGTATCACAGAGCTAAACTAAGATCATGGCCACTGGTCCCATCACCTCCTGGCAAATAGAAGGGAAAGAAATGGAGGCACTGAGAAATTTTACTTTCATGGGCTCCATGATCACTGCAGATGGTGACAGCAGTCACGAAATTAAAAGACGCCTGCTTCTTGGGAGAAAAGCAATGACAAACCTAGACAGCATCTTAAAAAGCAGAGACATCACCTTGCTGACAAAGGCCCATATAGTTAAAGCTATGGTTTCCCCAGTGTGTATGGAAGTGAGAGCTGGACCATAAAGAAGGCTGCTCGCCGAAGAATTGATGCCTTTGAATTATGGTGCTTGAGGAGACTCTTGAGAGTCCCATGGACTGCAAGAAGATCAAACTTATCCATTCTTAAGGAAATCAGCCCTGAGTGTTCACTGGAAGGACAGATCCTGAAGCTCCAATACTTTGCCCACCTCATGAGAAGAGAAGACTCCCTAGAAAAGACACTGCTGTTGGGAAAGACTGAGGGTACAAGGAGAAGGGGACAACAGAAGACGAGATGGTTGGACAGTGTTCTCGAAGCTACTAATATGAGTTTGACCAAAATGCAGGAGGCAGTGGAAGACAGGAGTGCTCTGGTCCATGGGGTCATGAAGAGTTAGACACGACTAAACGACTAAACAACAACATCACAGGGCTAGAAAAGATCAGAATATTTTTTACCAGTCCGCTCCAGTAAGACACACTTTTGCCACAGGTCTTTAAAAAAGCAAATAACAAGAATAACAAGAATTAGGAGTGTGATCACAAATCTCAAGCCAGAGCGGAGTGTGTTGGAAGAATTCTGAGTATGACCAAGATGAAGCAGGGTTTGTCCAGGGTTTGTATAGGGACTCCACAAAATGCCTCAAGGAGCCTTACCAAGTCAAACACCAAAAAAATCTACAGACAAGTACCTGCTAGAAGTAAACTGACGCACCTAACAAGCTTGTAATTAGAGAGAATTATGTTACCCAGATGCTTTAATGCAAGTGCTTTGGAGGAGGAAAGTAAATCCTTTTAGTTCTCCGACCAACAAAACTTTAAATACATGAAAACCACTCATCTAATTTGTCTGATGTTTGGCATGTTTCTCACTTAGGGACAACTCTCTCATGTCTGCTGTTTTCAAACTAATTGCCCACACTAGGGGAGTGATTCCCTTTTTATTCACTCCAAAACTGCATAGGCTGCCTCTGTGTGAAAACCACTACAGCTATCTTTCTGAAATTTGCCTGGATCCATCTCCTCAGAAGAGTCCAACACACCAGCAAACTTCATCCAGTCCTGCCAGAAAATACAAAAGTTACAGTTTCATTATTTTTTTAAAAAAACCAAACTTTAAAGGTACACAGCACACACAGCTCAGGAGTTATTTTCCTGTAATTTGGCAGATTAATCCACTTTGGAGAGAGTACTCTACCTGCATATTTAAACTATTTTTGTTAAAAGAGACCCCCCTTTTTATTTCTCAGTAGTGAATTGGGTGGTTCTTATTTTTCCTGATGCAGCCTTGGCCTTGACCCCGGGGCCAAATCAGGCAGTCTGAAAAGTGCTTTGGACTGAGGTTAGCTTTTTTAAAAATAAGGTCTGAACCAAATATTGTGGTTAGTGCACACTCCTAGCAATTTCAATTATGTATAAAATCGGGGAGGAAATCACAGTGGGATGTATCCAGCTCATGAGCAGAACAGAATTCCACTCATGCAACAGAACTTCCTCTCCTACCACCAGCAGCGCTCCCATGTGCCCTGAAAATATGTTCTGTTGGGTTAGGAAGCCCCATTATATTACTTGTACAAAATTATTCGTTTCTTCTAAGCAGTGTAAAACAAAGCAAAAAAACCCCATAATTATTAAATTGTAATAAACACACAATCAAACATGCTCGAATACAAGGGAGACACAGAGAGAAGATCCAAGGTCATATCATTGTTATTTGCTCTTATGGGCACGGACAAAGTTTAATTTTAATAGTTTTGCTGTTATGTGTAAGTAATCTGGCTGTTTTCAGCCATTCCCACATTAAACTACGTACCCACAACAGTACATTAGACTTATCTCTATCAATAACAGCAGCAGGATTTTTTGTCAGGTGTCAAGTGACATTACGACTGAAAGATGGTGTAATGTTCAATAACTTGAACATGCATGAATGACACTGATTAGTAGAGATGCTGTAACCAGTTGTTTCCAATGGTTTTATTCGGAAAGTCTGCATTACACTTTGAATCAATCCTGCCTGTCAGGTTTATATTTCATTCTAACATCGTAAGAGATGGGTGAACGCCCGCCTTTTCGATTTGGAATGGGCCTTATATTTCTTAGCTTTTACAAAGAGAAACCCCATTCAAGTCAGAGAAGAAAATGAAACCAGTATCAATTAGGATTTAATGTTTTCTGCAATGGATAATTCCTCCTGCACATGGTTTTTTGCTATTGTGGCTGAAAATTCAGTTTTATTGTTTTTATCTGATGAAGAAATTTGGTCTGATGATACTTCATTAAACCTTAACCTAATAAATAATAATAAATGATAAGGACTGGGGATGTCAGAGGATTTCTCTCTGTTCCATGAATTCCTGCCCCTCACCAGTCTTGTTGAACCAGTTCTTGGAATGGAATTGAATCCTACCATTTACTTCTGAGATGCACGCACCTTTATGAGGGCTAGTTCGGCTATTGCACTTGCAAGGTGTACTGAGGGGTGTTCTGCCTCCCCCCCTTACTTTTCAATGCGTAAATCCGCTTGAAGTTTTACCTCTAATGCACCAGGCAAAAACATTACAGGAAGTGACTGTGTGTTTCTTCCTGTGTAATTCTATATGCAAAGGGTAACTGTATGTACAAAAATATGGCTGCCTCCATGTTGTACTAACAGTCATTTTTTGTGTGCAAATAGTGGTCATTTCAGCATAGAATTACAGAGAAGTGACTTCCAGTATCATTTTAAAAAGCATTTTTACTTGGAGTGGTGGAGATGCTGAGATTTAAAGCTGCTCCAAGCAGCTGTTAAAAACAGGGGAAAAGGCAAACAGTTCTCAGTACACCTCTTATGAACTCCTCCATTTTCGGGTGCAATTTCTCTGTGGGGATTTTTAAAGATTTCCTCAGAACTATCCAAAGGTCCACACAGAAATAGGATACGACGTACTTTAGGATGGCTGCATATGGAAACAGAGTGGAATAGACTTGGGCAGATCTGTCCATCCCTAGCAGAGGAATTCCTTTACTTCATCTTCATCATTATTATTTAGCCACTCAAAGCAACTTACAAAAGCATTTTTTAAGTGTAAAAAGAAGACTAAAAGAAACCAAAATGCAAATACCTCTATGAATGCCAAACCACAACTGGTTACAGCTCTTAACAAATTTATTATAGCATTAGCTTTTGTGGCCTAGAGTCAACTTCTCTTGATGGAGTGTTACATCTAATGAAATGAATTCTAGTCCATGAAAGCTTGTGGCTTGTACCACTAGACTCTTCACTGTATTAACAAGACAGTGCCCTGTTGCTATTATCTGGAAGAGACAAAAACTCTGTGTTCGCCCCACCTCCACCCCAAGAGGTGCAGAGGATGACATCCTAAAAACAGGCCTTCTCAGCGATGTCACAAGGTGTAATTTGGTTTGCTTTATTTTTATTTTTATCCTTTAAAATGCTTTAGTAAGTTGCTTTTAGTTATTCTTTTCTGGAAAAAGTGACTAGATGATGATGATGTACTGTATTTTTTGCCCTATAGGACGCACTTTTTCCCCTCCAAAAAGGAAGGGGAAATCTGTGTGCGTCCTATGGGGCGAATGCAGGCTTTCGCTGAAGCTTGGAGAGCGAGAGGGGTCGGTGCGCACTGACCCCTCTCGCTCTCCAGGCTTCAGGAAGCTATCAGCAAGCCTGGGGAGCCCGCGGGAGTTCCCGCAGGGCTCCCTAGGCTGCGGATAGCAGCCTGCTGCCCAGAGCGCGGGCGGGGGGGATATTTTTTTTCTTTATTTCCCCCCCAAAAAGACTAGGTGCGTCCTATGGGCCGGTGCGTCCTATAGGGCGAAAAATACGGTAAATACCTTCCCCTACTAACGATGGAAAAATCTTTGAAGGATAAGGTGAAATAGTGAAACCAGTAGAACTGAAATAAACCTCATAATGTGAAATATAAAGAAAATGTACAATGTAATTAATGTAACCAATGGTAGTTGTAAATGAATATAAACAGACAATAAGAATTGTATATACAGGAGCATTTATTTGACTATAGACACTCTATGGACAAATACGAAAGAAGAACAATAATATACAAAACGGATGAAGACAATGCGAAAAAGTTAGATGTGATATAAAAGGCCAGAAGAGGGAAGGAGGGAAGTCGGCTCTGGGTAGCAGGTGTAAATGTGAAATGTAATACAATATATGTATGTGGAGTGTGCAAATGAAAACCGATAAAGAATATTATGGAAAAAACAACAACGATGGACAAATCTTCCCAAGTCAGTGGGGAGTCACCTGCATCACCACAACTGGACCCCTTGGATTGCCTTCCACGGCTGCTGCAATTATGCTTTCTGAACCATAATTAGCAAGTCATGCATCTGGGGTTAGGGCTGCTACTGGCACAGAGAATCTCAGCCGCGACACCTCTCTTGGTGAGAAAGAGAGAAAGGGAGAAGGACTGGAGCTTCAACCAGTGGCCTTGAGCACAAGGAGGGAGTCTGCACCATTCCACTGAGGGAGGATGGGAAATGCAATGCTGGAGGGAGAGTCTGCAGGTCCCATATGCTGGGGGAGGGGGAACACCCTCAAAAAATAAATTAGGTATTTTTAATATGTTTTAGTATTTTAACTTTTGTATGTTTTAAAGTATTGATGGTTGTGAATTTTTCTTGGTTTTACTGTGTTTTTTTATTTGTAAACGACTTTGAGGTTTTTTTTTTCTTTTTTGCAATCAAGCAGTGTACAGATTTTAGGAAATAAATATATAACTTTCTTTTTCCAATTTCTTTCTGTTTTCCATTTTGCTCAATAGGACACCAAGGCAGTCTTCTGCTGCCTGTAACTTCTGTGTTTCCTAGCTAAACAGCATGTCTTTTACAGACCGTCTCTTTCTCCTTCAAGGCACCAGGTCCAACAAATTTCAGAATGGAAAAAGGGCAGTTAAAACAGCCACAAGCACACAGCATAATTGCCACCTAAATTAATTAG
The DNA here is from genome assembly GCF_964252035.2 of Podarcis erhardii. Taxonomy (NCBI): domain Eukaryota; kingdom Metazoa; phylum Chordata; class Lepidosauria; order Squamata; family Lacertidae; genus Podarcis; species Podarcis erhardii. The sequence continues at coordinate 40,771,691 of NC_138497.1, forward strand.
AACTGTAAAATTCTATGGTTTGTATGGGCTGTTCTAGCCTATTTCCATCTTTATTCCCAAAAAAGAAAAAGAAAAAAGAAGGGAAGAAGAAGAAGAAGAAGAAGAAGAAGAAGAAGAAGAAGAAGAAGAAGAAGAAGAAGAATTAAATGGATAAAAAAATAAACGAATTATTCATTTGGAATCCATTCATTTTTTAAAATTCCAACCTGTTTTTATAATTCAAACAAGCCTCATTCATTTCATTTTTCATTTGTTATAGAAGTGAATGCACATCCCTACTCACAACCCAGTCCTTTCCTTAACCACCCCTGGATTAAATCTGACTCTTTTAAAGAACACAGGTGACAGTCCATTATCCAATCATTGCATGGAATTCCATAAGAAAGCGAGAGCTTTTTAAAAAGCCACACATTCTGGCATATAAATTAGGTTTCTTCCTTTTTTATTATTTTGTTAAGATGAGCATAAAAAAAAGTTTAGCAGTACACTGTGAATCATTTTGGGTCTTAAATGACACAATATTTAAAGCATATTTCAGCTGTGGTCTATATTTTTGAGCTGATAAAAATAATTTGAAAGGCGTCAACTTGAATCATATAATGGTGATTATTTACTAGAATAAGGTGGAGGCAATCTGATTGTGTAAGAAGAAAATGCCTGGACTGATGTCGCACCTTCTTGTGCTTCTAACAGTGTTCTCATTTTATCATATTTTAAAAATCCACACCTCATATCTTCTGCTTCCTTGTATGGAGGGTGCTAATGACACACATAGTAAACCTTCTATTAGCTTTGTACTTCAATAGGATTTGTTTAGTTTCAGCTGTCAAACAATGTCAAGGGGGGGGGAATCATTTTCTTCTAACCCCAGGAATTTAAAAACACACTAGCAACAGGAAAGCAAATAGTTTGTGAAAAAGATCTTTCCTGGCCACATTAAGGCTAAGGAAGACAAAATGCACGGATATCTGAATACCAAAAACACACAAAAATGTTTAAGCTGAGGTAGTTAGGTTATGAGAAAACCACAATCATTCCTGGGAGCTAACTAGAAGTTAGTGAAGGTACATCGACATTGTTATGTTATATATTACCTGCTTCCAGTTCCATTAGTGGCTTGCCCCCCCCAAAAAAATTTGGGTTAGGTACAAGAAACAACCTTCCTATCAAGCCAGTCCTATCACACCATCCCTCCAGGTCCACCTACTCTTTTAAAGCAGAGGTTGGATGGCCATCTGTCATGAATGCTTTAGCTGAGATTCCTACAGGAACTAGATGATCCTTCCAATTCTACACCTCTGTGATTCTATTATTCTCCTCAAAGATCGTCCCACCTGCTACATCCATGAAAGTGCCTGACAGCAACCATGAGAGCTTCTTCAGTCATTCATTTATTCATCCATTCAAAAGATGTTATGCTGCTTTTCCACAACTCAAAAGCAGTTTACAAATTAAAACTGATAGAACATTTAATAAAAAAACAAATATAATATAACAACAAAGAACACAAAGTGAAGATGGCAGCCATCTAACATCTAACCCATTATCCCAAAAGCTATCCCTTGCAATCACATGGAAGGTAGAAACAGAAAACAAATGTGTGTGGTTAATTACAGTTTGGGACACATTTGTGCAACCTGTTCAGTATTCTACAATGGGTTGGTTGGGAAAATTATATTTGCATTGAAGCTGTCATCTGGTCACTTCGCCGTATTATAAAATACCTCACCAGGAAGACAAAAATTACGAATGCAGATTTGCTGTGGTAGAATGGCACAAAAGCAAAAACAGTCCCCCACCTTCCTATCTCCCATGCTTCAGTTTGTTTCTCTCTTTTTATTTCCACTTTTAGGTTATGTGTTGAACTATTAAAATACTATATAATCTGCCTGCATCATTTCCTTCTGGTCCGAAGGCAAGCGATGAGTGTGGATCTTTATGTAGTCATCCTTTTACAAATCTTTAAATCGAACCCACAACTGTGAGACTGAGAGTCTCATGCTCTACCAACTGAGCTATATGACAACCATTCTTTCAAACATTAAGAAGAAGAAGAGAAGAAGAATTTGGATTTGATATCCCGCTTTATCACTACCCGAAGGAGTCTCAAAGTGGCTAACATTCTCCTTTCCCTTCCTCCCCCACAATAGACACCCTGTGAGGTGAGTGGGGCTGAGAGACTTCAGAGAAGTGTGACTAGCCCAAGGTTACCCAGCAGCTGCATGTGGAGGAGCGGAGATGCGAACCCGGTTCACCAGATTACGAGTCCACCGCTCTTAACCACTACACCACACTGGTTCTCTTTAATAGAATGAAATAGATTGGAAGACTTTGGCAGTGTTTGATTGGCTCCATTGGTGCATTTGATCCATGTTGACTTCTCTGCCACCTCGTTCACACCCACCACCCACCCCACTCCTGGTCAGCTGCAGCTAAGGGATCTTCATTTGCATTAGGAACATAGGAAGCCTCCTCCTATCAGTTCAGGCATTGGTCCATCCAGCTCAGTATTGTTTACACTGACTGGCACCAGCTCTCCAGGGGTTCAGAGAAGCAGCATTTCCAGTCCTCCCTGAAGATGCTGGGGATTGAACCTGGGACCTTTGACATGCACACAGCCCTTCCTAGAAGAAAAAACATCACAGAATATATTTTCCTAGAAGATAACAGTCACTGAATATGCAGAGCGAAAAGCAATTGGTTTTTTAAATACGAAAACCAAACAGCAATTATTACAGATATCATGATTCCAATTAGAATGAAATATTCAAGGAAGGTCTTTTCTGTGTAGCTTTTAAAAATATATGCCTACACTTCAGAAACTAAATTATTGATTCTAAATAATGCACTTTCTTCCAGAAAAATAGACTGCATATTTAAATATGAAGTCTATACCTGATTTCAACTTAGACGTTTGGTAGGGTAGCAAAATGCTTTTATTTCAGATTCCTCCGCACTCCTACAATTAAACTTTAGACAGTTTTTCAGAGACTTTAATGACTTTTTTTGTAATTTCTCAAAATAGACCTGCCATGTGCTGCCTATTTGGTGAACCTAAGGAGACAACATCTAAAATTCAGATGATTCCAGTGTCTATTTTTCTTTTCAATGAGGCCTTTGTGCTTCATTCATTCTGTACATGTAGCACAGAACATTCGTTTGGTTTTCAACTGCTAGCATACAACTGCATCCCTTGATACTTGGAAAACTAGGAGTTTCAAGACATGTCTTTTGTTCCTGACCTTCAGGTTGCTAGAACACAGCGTGAAGTATTACACCTTAGTTTCATGGTGTAATCTTTATTGTTAGAATAATAAATGAGATCTTGCATACTTCTTATCAGTTGCAAATGTTCTTGTAGCTCATTGTACAATATGTCAGATGAAATGAATTTCATGATCTTTTGTATAATGCATATGTTCCAACAGTCATTTCAAATTTAATTTATTTCCTAGCAATTCCTTCATCTTGGGGGTACCATTTGTAACCATTGGTTTTTAAACTAGGCAAGCCTAGTGCCTAAATTCTATGTTCCAGCTCTTATATCCAAATTGTATCCAGTCTACTTGGATTTCTGAAGGTGTATTTTCATAGCAATTCATTTCTAATTAGGTTTTCTCACTGCTATGTTGCATTAAACACTATGGTTTAACTAGAAAGTACTTGCTATCTGTCGCTCTGTTAATAGAAGACCGTTGTTGCAGCTTAGCTGTAAAGGTTTGTTTACATTACATCCTGTTCAGCTAATTTATCTAGCCTTCTGCAGGGATGTTCCAGAATACAAATGTAGGGTGTGTTTTTTTTTTTGTAATGAAGCATGCCACTTCAGTCATTCTTACTGAGTATTATCTTTTAAATTCTCCTTTATATCTCTGTCATGGTTGTTATTACAACGAATTGGAAGAGATGGGAATATGGTATAAAAAACCCCCAGCAACCACAACTCCCAGACCATTGTTCCTGTTCTGGAAATAACAAGCAAACAGAGGATTTTGCTAGCCAAAATAGCTTTCTGAAAAACATATTTCACTGCTATGAGTGCCATTCTGGCAAAAGGGAAAACTGATTAAGCTGCATGTAATAGTATTTCGGAACATGTTGCACAGCATTATAATGCCTTGGAAGGTTGTTGTTTTTTTAAAAGAAAAAATGGGGGGAAATATAATTATCAGGATGTAACAGATTATAAATTCTTTATTCATTTGTTTGGGGGCAGCAGTTGGGCAATATTTCAGCCTCAGGATTTTGGCTGTGCACACAAAATGGCCACAACCCAACACAGGAAAAAAGGTGCACTTAAGCCCATTGATTTCAAGAGATTAATGCTTGCCTGACTGGGTTAGATTGTGGCCAAATAGCTTTTCAGAGGTTTGGAGGTGCTGCTGTAGAGCCTTTCTCTCCGCCCCCTGGTCTTTGATATGGCAAGTTTCCGAAATGTACCCAGAAAAAGCTGAAAGTAACCACCTGAAGCCCAGCCAGTGTCACTGCACTTTGCCTGTTGCAAATGCCATACTCTTCTGCCCTCAAGCCTAGAGCATGTTTGGGATTTTTGTTAAGGTGTTTGTTTTAAAAGTGCACCTCTTTAAATAGTTGTGCATCTGGTTGGCCACTGTAAGAACAAGATGCTGGATTACATTGGCCATTGGCCTGATCCAGCAGATTCTTCTTCTTTTCTTATTTTATTCTCACTCCCTTACATCAATGCCCACCAATCCAACAACGTTTTCTATTTTAAAAAAAGATTTTTAAAAATCTGCCCTAGTAGTAGCGTGCGGCACTAGAGCAGACTCCTTCGCATGCCCAGCAGCAAGGCTGCTGCTTCCCAAAGCAGGATATACAAACAGACACAAGTGCACATGCACACAAACACACACACAAAGAAACACTTTCATTACATTTCACACCACTAATGCAGGGCTCCATCTCCCAAAGCTGTAAGTGGGAAGCCACTTCCATTGCTCCGCATAAATAGTTACCCAAAGAGCATTTAAATAAACCCTTTCATTGAGATCTTAGAATATTCTTATTATTTAAGTAACCTAAGATGTGTACTGTATAGGCACAGTGGTGTCACAACGGGGGGTGGGGGTGGGGGGGCAGTATGCCCCGGGTTCCAAGCCTCCGGGGGTGACAAGAAATCATCCTGTGGGGGCTCGCGGCGGCGCGAGCAGCCATTGCGCCACTGCAGCTGCCTTTGGAGGATCCTCCGTTTGCGGCTACAGCCATGAGCAAGGATCCTGGCACCGACAGCAAACTGCTAAGTACAGCACATGTGTGGTGCCACTCCAGTGCCGAACGGACAGTGCCAGGATCCTCTGCTGGCACCGGCGGCAAACCGCTATACAGTGCATGTGCGGCGTTGCTACATGCGCCGTACGTAGCGCCGCCACACATGCGCCCTACATCGTGATGCCCGCCCCAGGTGTCACGACGCCTGAGACGCCCACCCCAGGTCTCACGACACCTTCCTTTGCCCCTGTATAGGCATATTGCCCTCTGATAAACATCTGAACCAGGTCTGAGTTTAAATTCCCACAATCGGAGAGCTCTTCTTCAAGCTAAGAAGTTACGGAGCAACATAGATAACGTTGAAAATAATGATAGTATGTAAGTGGCCACTGAGTATGCTAAGTCCTCATCTGGCTGTCTTGGATTATGTTCTAATGATTTTTCTTCATATTTTTGAAAATCTTCTGTATGCTGACAATTCACTCTTGGGCACTGACCGATGTTGTTTTGGCTACATAAGAACAGGTTCCTGAATATTGATGGTGACTATTACAGGTTACAACAGCAGCATCAAGGAATGGAGCATGGCTGCCCATGGTTCCATGCCTTCTCCCAATATCTTCCATTTCATTCCATGCCCACTGAGTGTGCACAGTCTTGTTTGGGGCGTTTCCCCTGTTTTCTTATTTATTTTTTTATGATGGTGATGGGCAAATTGGAAAACAACCATTCTGCTGCAGATCAGACAGAGTGACAACATGAGATTTGAATGCAAGACTTTTCAGAAACAGATTTCTAATATTTGCATCAACTGTCTGCTCACACTAGGAATCCTAACCAATAAGTTAGGCATTTGAACATTTCAGAATTTTGTTTCAGATTCTTCAGAAAAGACAAGGGTAAACTTTCATTTTGTACAACCAGGCAAGTGATTTATTTAAAACACACTAGGTAGGGAGTCAGTATAATTTCAGCTGAAGTGCCTAGCTGTTAGGCACCTTCAGTATTAAATCCTCTGGGGAGAATGCTCTGTGCTTTCTGTTTGCTCTGGGGTTAGATGACACATTTGAATCCAGCTTTCTTCTTCTTCATGCTGTCAGGTTCTCTTCTCGGTTGTTAGTTATAATATGCAACAAAACAGGCAGAGAAGTGTTGAAGTTCTTTAACTTGTTAATTTCCCAAATGTATTGTGTATACATTGTGAAAATCCATCTGTCTCTTAGCGTGCACATATGGCCTTAGCCAGTTAACCTGTAGGTTTATGGTGATCTGTACTATAATCATGCCAATACTGTGATCATTGCTTTAATTTCTGTGCTTCCTAAGCTGCAGAGACCTCATTTTGCTACTGTACATGAAACTGAATGCCATGCAGAAGGAACTGGCCTATTGCAGGCAGCATATGCTGAACACTTCCTTTAGCAGTCTTTTCCTCCATAACTGTACGGGCTTCCTATATGATCTGATTTCCTCTCGAAAGAAGCCACAGCTAGAGGCAGCCCTCAAAACATTTTGTCCCAAAGGGAGTACAAAAGTGCATCAAACATAGGTTGTCCAAATCGAGATCACACATTTATGTTAGAAAAGGCAGGAAGGAAAAACAACTTATGTGATTCTGGATGAGTTGAATGTTGTGATTTGCTGATCTGTCGTTGGAGCGTTTCCCAGCCGTTGGCTAAACTTTCCAGCTATCCTGATTCTAACATAAAAGGAAACACATTTCAAACTTTTCATGCCTATATTATTAAAGATGCTGTTGCAGTTGTTAAAATGAGTTATTATTTCTTAGTGCAAGCACCATATGCATTCTGATTCTTAACTATTAAGTCCCAGATTTCTTTTCTTGCATATATAGCATTGCAATCTTTCTCTGCTCTTCTGAATAGCATAAGACTTGCATCCTTGGATCAGATCAGTGGTTCATTTTGGCAGGGATCCTATACAGGGGAGTAAGCCCCATCAAGCATAGTGGGACACACTTCTGAGTAAGCATGAATAGATTTGCACTGTTGGCTTAGCCTTGATGTTGCCATCTCTATACTGCCTATCCACAAAAATGCCTTTTCAGTGGCCTGTAGGAACTCCACTGCATAGGAATTTAACACGCTGAGCTTCTAAACCTGAGCATCTTTGGGAACTAGTATAGGGCCTTGATATCAGGATTGCTTTGGAATAGGGTTAAGCTTGCTGGTGTTATTATTATTGTGTCTTGACATGCATCTTAATGGGACAAATTACATTAAACCTTTTAATGTTATTTTCCCTTGTCTTAAGGTATAGGAGGAGAATACAAATGCAAAGAAAGAACAACTATTCTGTGGTCCTTCAATATTCCTCTTCAATATTCCAGTGATTGTTCACCTCTGCTTACCAAACTATTAATTTTTATTCATTTTAATTATTGCATTTTGTAACCAGTCTAGATAATTGTTTTAATGGGCGGCCAAAATAAAGCAATACAGCAGCTTCAGTGCCTCCAAACTTCATGTTCTTATGTGAAAAAAATAAAAAAGTTATGTTTGCTCAGATTATAAAACATTTCAAAATTTAAAGGTGGCTAGCACGTAACGTCCTAGAGATGCTCACCTGAAATTTGGCAGGATTAATTCCCTCTATAGCAGTTACATTGTCTCCAAATCTTGTGCCCCACTGCGAAGAAACAAGTCTGTTATAACCATTTTGGCTTCAAATGCAAGTCATTGGGATTCCCAGAGATTTGTAATTTCCAGATCACAATCTGGATTCAGATCTGGGGTAGGTCAAAATGGGTTCAGATCACATCAAATCAGGTCTGATCCAGATTTACAGATCAATCCACAAATTGGATCAGGGGGTCCATGCCTATCCCTAGTATGAATGTGGTGGCATGTAGCAATCTTTGATATATGTATTTTGTAAAAGTCTAATTAATTGCAAGTATCTTGAGAAACTGGAGTGCCTTATATAAGTAGCTTGTGCAATGAGTCTATATAGTGACTTATTTGTGCAAAATGTACAGAGGAGCACCTATTCCATAATTTTGAAGTAGCAGTGTGAAACTACTGAATTGTATGGAAGTTCTTTTAAAAAATAAATAAAATAAACCACCCTGCATAAACACTAAAGATATTGCGGGGGGGGGGGCTGGGTAGGATTTGGGGTCATTGCTTAGGGACAAAACAGACAAATACTTGGACAGGTGCAGCTTGTCAAAGACAACCATGACATGTATAAAGGAGAGGCCATGCTTGACAAATGTTATTAACTTGTTTGAGGAGGTGACAATGAAACCTGACAGGGGTGAAGAAACAAACATAATCTACTTGGACATCAGGATAGCTTTTTATGCTTGTACACTGAAGACTGGACACAGGGTTAGTAAGTAACCAAAGGGGAAGTTCTAAACTACTTGGAAAGCGGCAGGATTAAGGTCAGAGAAGCAGAAGTAAATGAGCATATCACATATCATGAAGAAATTATCAATGGGGACTCCCTGGGAATCACCAGGAAGTTCACTCTTACCGACTGTCCTTAACATGCAGTGATAAGTTCAATCTGTAGATAATACGCATGGAATAAGTGGTGAAAAAGTAGGAGGGAGAACCATAAATCTGGGAAATGTAAAGGCTGGTAGGCAGTTTGTGCCAGCATCCAGACATGGTCAGATTTAGAATACATCTTGTAATGAGCAACTTTTTCAAAAACAAGCTACTTTAAAATAAACCTGGCCATGTAAGGGCAATTTCACTTTTTTATTTAAAAAAAGCACAGAGCAAAATATGGATTCATAGCAAAAGGATCTGATCATTTGGTGCGTTAGCTATCAAAAAAAAGACTGTGCAAACGCAAGGTTGACCTTGAACGTGATGGACTCTCCTTCATTGGAGGTTTTTTAATTCAGGTTGGATAGCCATCTGTCAGGAATTCTTTAGCTGTGATTCCTGCATTTCAGAGAGTTGGACTAGATGGTTTTGTGGGTCTCTTCCAACTCTACAATACTATGATTCTATCACCCACAGCCATGGTGTAATGTCTGCTTTCAGTGCTGTTAGAGTCATTTTAATACAGTAGGAAGTGCTATGCAAGGCACATTGTTCTGGTATGATGGGGGCAAGACAGTGGCAAGTATGGTTCCTCCCCCTTCCTGTGGACCTCCCCCCCCCCCGTGGGAACTATACTGTTAAGCCTTGATCCCATTGCATTGGGTAGGATATGGAAGCAAGGGTGAGGGGTGTTTTAGAATCCCTCATTCAAGGACTAAGGACTCACCAGGAGGGCTGTCTTTACCTGGGGGTGCAAGGGGTGCAGGGCACCCGGGCATCGATTTCTGTGGGGCACCCACCACCCGCTGCTGACGCCGCCTAAGCCCTTAACTATCTACCTGTTATGAAATAATAAATAATTTTGATCAAGCTATAAAAACAAAATACATATATACCTAGGTATTACCGAAATGTATACCTACTGTTTCACTAAAGGATTTTTGGCTTTGTGCGTTCATTTACCAAAGATGCGCCGTGCCAGCAGCGGCGCTTGTCATTCACAACGGAGGCGCTGGGCAGATCTTTGCACCCCGGCGACGCATATGCTAAAGACTCCCCTGCTCACCAGTTCTCCCCATAAATACTGGAGGTAGTCTTGGGGCTCTGGAGGTTTTCTAAAGGCTGCTGTCTCTAGCTCCTCCTCCACATACTTGGTGTGCAAGTGAGGTCTGGCTTGTGCATGTTTTTGGGAGGACCAGGCCCATGGAGTACAGAGACTAATTCCTTAGCTCAAATCTCCCTGAATCCATTAGGTCTAGAAAACACTAGTCCCTGAGGCTAAGAGTAAAAGCCCAATGATTAAGCGTTCCACACAACAGTTTAACGTTGTGACCTGTAGACCTGCAAGGCCTGAATGTGTGAATAGGAAAACATGCTGCTTGGAGCGAGAGGGAAAGAGACAAACAGAGGACACAAACCATGCTAAAGCAGCACACGTACCTTTTAAAGAAAGAAAACAGAAACATTATTTTTCTTTTGCGTGCTAATGAACAGATTTCCAGGAGGAATTCAGGGAGAACAGCCTCCAGTTACAGGAATGATCTACCAGGAAGGTGAAATGGTTTTGGAACTCAGCGTTGCTTGGCGTACTTGCAGAGGAAAAAAAGCTCTTTTGCCCTTCTCCACTCCATCCTGACACCCACTCTTTAAGAAATTCTTTTCATTCTCTCTCTGTATTTCTGCTTCTTGTATCTCTCCCCTTTGATGCCTTAATTCTTGGTCACTGCTTGCCTCCGACCAATGCCCCTTTAGGGAAGCCCACCTCAAATCTCAGGAACCATGATTTTCAGATGACAGTAGCCCAAGGCCTTTTTTTACAGCTTGCTCGTTGCAGAGTGGGGGGAAATCCCTGCCTGGCAGCAGAGCAATGAAAGTTCAAAAGTCCTCTTTCAAGTTAAAATTTGCACTCATGAAAGTTTGACATGGACAGGAAGCCAGTGCAGAAACATATAGAAGTGACATGCGAATCATAGTTATGGGGCGGGGGGCAGAAAGGGGTGGTTTTTAACAAAGGTTTGCTGAACCAGTTCAATATGAGAGTAGGGGCACTCAACGGAAGCAATGGAGAACTGAAAGGGTGTTTTACTAGTCAATGCAAAAGAAAAGAAAAGAAAAGTAGGTTTACAAACCAGACTTTGGTGACGATGTGGAGAAGAGGTTTTTAGCATTTGCCTTGATAAAGGAAGGAAAGACAGGATTGCCCCTTAGGCTATATGCTTCAGTGATATACTGTATAAGAAAGATTTCTTATAAGATTTCTTTGTAAGAAATATTTGTGGTAAGTGATTACTTACCTCGGTGAGCATATAACCACTTGGTGCTACTGTAGTCTGTCTCTGAAAATACATACAACCAAGCCAGCTCATTTCTCCAGACCGCAGGAGCCACACGCTTCTGGAAATTCCAGTGTCCTCATGATCTTGGCTGCAGAAAACAGCGGTGGTGCTGGAACATGTAGTTGGCCTGGTAACGTGACACTGCGACCTGCAACATCCTGCCAAGCAAAGGGAAGAATTTCCCTAGTCATTTGCTTCCTCAGTCATGCAGATGGATTGGATTGGATTGATCTTTATTACGGCCATTGGCCCGTTACACGACAGTTTCCCATACCAACATATTATAGTCATGCAGATGACTGGCGTACCAGCTGTTTAAATGACACTTTAGCACTTGATAAATAGAGTTCCCCAGGGGAGGTAACAGTAACTCCAACAACAAGAGCAATTCGGGAAGGTGATGGTGGCATTACCCAATCACAAAGTAGAAGAGTTCCAGTGGATTATTTTGTTGACCCCAGGTCCAATCCTAAAGCAGATGTTGTACCTAAATTAGTGGTGGGCAACCTGTGGTCTTCCAGATGTTATTGGGCTCCAACTCCTATCAACCCCAGCCAGCATGGCCAATGGTCAAGGATGCCGGGAGTTGTGATCCAATAACAACTGGAGGGCTCCAGATCCATCCCCTGTGAACTGAAGGATCCCTGCCTAGTTCAAGTGCAATCTAACGGCAAAAACCACCATGTAGGATTTTCCATTCACTCTACCTGCCTTTATGAAAAAAGAGATAGGATCAAAAGTCATAGTGTCAGATCTCATAACTGAAATCAACTGTTGGAATGTTTTATGGAGTTTGATTTTGTGGGACACTATTAAAAACATATAACTTACATCCTGTCGATTACACTCAAGGCAATGATGTGGTGTTACCAAGTCTGATATGTTCATTACAGCATATTCTTTCACTCAGCAGTAAACATCACTGGGAATCCTGGAAAACAAAATAAAAATTAGAACAACATGACTTTGAGGGTTTTTTGCAAGCGTATTTGGTTCAAGAGAATATGTTTTTCTTTTGGATTGAAAGCCCTTCTGGCAGGAACATGTCATCCTATGCTTTGTAAATCATTCTACACCTTGAAAGAATAGCAGCAACAGCTACATAAGGAGAACATGTTTGAGAATTCTTCTTCGAATGCTGGTTTTGCTCATATTCAGATAACAAGCACATATGAATTGAACAGAGGTGACTATTCACTAAGGGGCGACTTGAGAGGTATGGACCTGGAGTTATCCAATGAAGCTTCATGGTAGGATAGTCAGGGCAGACTAAGATGCTGTGATAGCTTGGACAGCTTTGGTTAGACAAATTATTGGCAGATTAGGTTATCAGTGACTGCTAGCTGTGATGGCTATATTAACTCCAGTATCAGAGGTGGGTTGCTTTCCTAGGAATACCAGTTGCCCAGGAACATGAACAGAAGAGAGTTCCTGTGTTCTTGTCCTGCTTATGTAGGCTTCTCATTGGCATCTGGTTGGCCACTTGAGAGAAAGATGCTGCACTCAATACCTTTGGTCTGATCCAGCAGGGCCGTTCCTATGTTCATGTAATCACTTGCTTAGCTGGCCATATGTTGCCATGTACTGAGAAGGATGTGACATTCCTCTGCTTCCCTGAATTTCTGATAAAGTACAGCTGTGTGGTCATCTTCTCTCCACTACTTGACAGAGTGCTGCAGATGACTTGGCTTACCAGGTGGTTTGAAGCACCAAGTTACCATTTGGTTTGCATTTATCCAGAGTTGGCGACTGTAGGGAACTGCCGGCTTTTTGACGGCCAACCCTGAACCCTGGTGGATCCAGATGTCAGGAGCAAACTTGAAAGAGCATAACACTCTATTTGTACCCTGAACTAATGTAAATTATCTGGGAAAGCATCCAAAATTGGTTACTTTTATGGGTTAGCCAGACTACTGATCTGATAACATAAGGCAGTTCCTATGAATTCTAACCCCAGATGGCCAAGGCAACGTTGCTGAATTTTAAAATAATTTCTTCCCCAGGACCAGTTTAGCTTAATGTTGATATTGCCACTTCCATTGTGAGATCCTAAATTTTATTATTAGATAAAAAGGCATGGGCGTAAGTCTGAATTTATATCTTTACATCTACTTATGTGGTTAAAAAGGAGCCTTTGGCAACAGTGAAACATTTTTGTTGGTTAATATGTGCCATGTGAAATAGCTCAAGCCTAATTACCATGCGGAATTAGGCAGAAAATAGTATCTTTTTATCAGAGAATGGAAACTAATGCTTGTGTTGGAACAAAACAGGAATACAAGATAAGGTAAACTGTTATAATGTGGTGCATTGTACATTTACTCATTTAAATGCAATCTCTTCTTAACAAAGTGAATATTTTAAAAGCTACTTTTGTCTTTGGATGCAGGAAAAGAGACAAGGAAATTAATATTTTCATAATATATATGTCATCTTATATTTCATGCCTGAATCATTTGAAAATGCAGATTAATTTGCAAACAGTTTAGAGAGCTGAACTATTGAATGGGGTCCTCTAAGATTTAGGATTTGTCATCTCTTAAAATTGACACCCAGTGAGAGCTTGTCAATTACAAAGGAGTGAAATGAAGTGAAAATAAGTCTCATCTTCATCTTCTCGTTTTATGCTTGGCTGGTTATGGAGAGACATCATTTACAAGCTGAGAATAATTACTTGCAAAGTTATGTTTTACCCTAAACCCAAATTATTTATTATTTTATTCCACTGTGATGAGGCAGTCATCGTAATTTAATAATAATCTTATCGCCCAAATTACTCTACAAGGAATCATTTGGCCATCCAAAATGTGGTTTTAGAAAAGGTTTTTTGTGTGTGTTTTTTTAGTATCAGTCAGGAAGTGTATCCTTTCCAGTAAAGAGCCAGCTTCTTTTATGATGAGTTATTTAGATTTAGATTTTATAAATATGTAGCAGCATATAATTTAGCAAATATATTAAAGTATGAATATGCTATAGAGGGAAATAACACAACAAAACCTCTACCTGTTTACATAAATACATATCATAATATTCTTTTAGCATCTTTGTGTGCTACATTAGCAATATTCCTGTTTGTTTATGCCATTTTGCTAATAGTGATCATTTTATAGCCTGGGCACAATTTAGCAAATGCATTTGTTAGGCAGTCATTATTCATTGCAAAGGGCCTGTGCAGCAATCCTGTGCATTTTCCTTTGGAATTAATGAAATGCACTAGCAATGCCTGCTAGATTGCAACCTTGTCATTCCCTGTGCTCCTGCTATTGAATGGAGGCATAATATTGCCAGAACCTCTATCTAAATGATTGTGCTTTGATCTCAAACAGGTTTCTGTGCACTGGTTGGCTTTGTGGATGTGGTCAATGTCAGCAAAATGGCTGTGCATGGGGGAATAAAAGAAATTTCGGTGGCATTAATAAGGTCGTTATACAAATCTGTGCTGCAGCTGCAACCATCTGGCAGCGTCATGTCACTATAAACAGCTATGACTTCCCCAAGAGAATCCTGGGAACTGTAGTTTGTTACTAATGCTGGGGTTTGGTAGGAGGCCCCTATTCCTCTCATCAAGCTGCAATTCTCAGAGTGGCTTAACAGTCCACCCCTCTTTCCAGGATTAGGCAAATTCATGAAATATAAGGCTAGGAAATACAAGGTCGGAGACAGTGTGCTTCTGACTACAGTTGCTGGAAACCGCAGGAAAGGTAAGTGCTATTGTGCTTGCTTCCTCTTTGTGGTCTTTCCATGGCATCTGGTTGGCCACTGTAAGATTGAGAAGATGAACTCGATGGGCCACTGTCTTGATCCAGCGTCTTGTTTCTAAATCCAGACAGGGTAAATGCAAAAGGAGAGGGCAAGACTGATAAAGGAACCAAGGTTCTTTTGACAGACAAAGGGGATGCTAATTGGAATCAGTGAGCAACGAACAGAGGAATCTATGGTGGTCCTGGAAAGGCTTTTGTTTTATGGAAGCCCTTGGTCTAAAACACACTTACTTGGAAGTCAGATGTGCTGAGAGCAGCAGGATACACTGACCAAGAAAAGCCTCCAATCCAATTAGGAGCTACATGTGCTTGGAAATAGACTTCAGCATTTTCTGTGGCAACCCTCAAGCTGTGGCATTCCCTCTCCAGAGAGGTGCATCTGGTACCTTCATTGTATAGCTTTCACTGTATGCTGAAGATGCACCTCTTTACCTGAGATATATGATTTTAGTACACCCCCTATCCTTTTGATTTTGAATGGTGAACTGATTTTTACACTGCATTTTTTTTTTCATTCTTGTAAATGTCCTGGGACCTTACAGTAAAGGGCAAGTAAGAATTGTTGTTGTTGTTGTTGTTGTTTACCCACCATAACTGGATAGGAAATCACTCACACAAATGTGTGCTACAGGCATGATCTCTAATCTGATCCAACTGATAAGGCAGTGCTTACTAGCCTTGAAATTCCAGCAATCTTGGTTCAATAAGGACAACAAAGGATGGATTCACTCCCGCATTCCCTATCTGTTCCCATTTAAAAATAAAAATAAAATGTGGGATTCCGTATTTGAAGGGTGTGTGTGTGTGTGTGTGTGTGTGTGTGTGTGTAATGGCCATACTTAAGCAAGATAACAGTTATATAGGAATTGGTGCACATGAGTGCTCAAATTATATGGGAAGGAGGGGAGGCAGCCCCTTAGCTTTTGCTAAAGCTCCCTTGACTACTGTTTTTAGAAAGCAATGGGTACCATGCTTTGGCCCAAATAAGGGTGGGGCAAGTGAGGAGGTGGGGTTTGTGGATTTAATTAAAGGCCCCCATACCTCCCTCCCACAATCAATTTGAACACTGTCATCCTTGGTCAGGTATGCTCTCTGTATGCTCTCTGCTGGTCTAGGGCAAAAGAATGTAGAAGCAGAGCATTATTCACTTTAGCATATATTCCCAGCTATGCAGGGAATCATTTCCTTTGCTATAAAGGAAAAGATGCTTTGATCACATAAAAGCTTCTTACATATTATAGAATGATTCCTCTTTGCTATTAGGTATATGTATGAAAAATGCCATTCATTTTTAGAAAGTTCCTTTCTCACCTACAATGCCTGTAAAACAGAGTGCACATTCCAGCACTATGCACATAAACATCTGATCTAAATATCCATCCACAAAGCATTTTGTTAATCTCTCTCTCTCTCTCTTCTCTCTCTCTCTCTCTCTCTCTCTCTCTCTCTCTCTCTCTCTCTCTCTCATTTCTTTAACATATGATGACTGCAAGAAATGTGAGACAATGTGGGAACAATTCAAAGCACTGCAAGGAACTCAGAAGGGTGTGCATTAGGGATGAGGCATCCCAAGCCCACAAACTTCTGGGTCTCTCTAGTCAGCCTTTGGAATTCTTCCCAGGCCACACACCTTCTCTGGTCACATCCTCATTAGCCTTGCTTTGTCCCTGCCTTGGGTGCTTTTTCCTCGCTGACATGTATCCATGAACTGTGATATTGCCTCTTCCTTGGATGGAGGAGGATGTGTGTGTGTGTGTGTGGCTGATGTTTGCAGGACTGGAATGTCAGACCCTCTGAGTGCCCCTATTTTCCAGGGACAGTCCCAGATTTACAAAAGCCATCCTGGTTTCTGATTTGACCCCAGAATGTCCCACTTTTCCTTAGGACTTCTCTGTTTTCATCAGAGAAATGTTGGAGGGCATGGAATGTGGAGAACTGTGCAGAGATTAGAGTTGTGACTGTTGCTCTGCTCAAAGTCACCACAGAAAATCTCAAATGATACACCAGCAGAACATTTCAATTCATTGAGTGCAATTCCACCATCAGGCCACTGCCTCTTGAACACCCTCAATAAAAGGTGCCATGGAATTCTTAAACCAAACCAAACCAAACCAAACCAAACCAAACCAAACCAAACCAAACAAACACCTTTCTAGAGCTAGTTTAAATGTTAGCAAGGAGAAGGCTGATCCTATATCTTTTCTGCAGGGAATTCCATGAGAGTGGGGCCACCTTGAAGAAGGCCCCATTCTTCATGACTGTCAGCCCAACCTTTCCCCCTGACAGGCATGCGAAAAGGAGCTTTATCAATGACCTTAAAACTCTGGCAGGTGTGCATGGGCACAGGTGGTCCTCCAGATAACTTGGTCCCAAACCATTAAGGGCTTTAAAGGTCATGACCAGCACTTTGAACTGGGTGTGGAAGCAAAGAAGCAGCCAGTGCAGCTGACACAGAATTGGTGTAATAACGTCCAAGCGTTTAACTCCTGTCAACACTTGGGCTGCTGCATTCCACACCAGCCGATGCCCCTGGAGCTTCAAAGGGAGCTCAACCTGTTAAGTTGCTTAACAAATATGCTAGACCTCTCCAATAAGGCTGCAAGAGCTTCATTTTATATCTGCACTCATAAAGATTTAATCACAATCACCAAACAACACAAAGGTGAAATGAAATGAAGCAAAAGCAATGTTTCCAATCAATGGAGGGGGTCGTCATGCAGGAAACATGCAGGAAACTCTTCTTGACCATCTTTTCTACTTGGTAAGGTAACTTTATCTCAAATTCAACGCCACTACCACCACCCGCCACCTCAAAATGCAGGGGGTGTTTTTCCTGGAAACGCTTTCAAAGAAAGTCCAGCTGTCAACAAGCTGACAAGAACAGAGGTGGCGGTAGTGAAAAACAAAATGTCCAAACAGATGAAATTAACAAAGCAAGAATGAAACCAACATGCCGTGTGGCAAGGTGAAGAGCCCACAGGTTAATTGTCAGTTCACTACAAACTGACCCAAGGAACGCTTAAAAGACAAGAAGGAATTTGAAAAGAGTCCACGTGTTGTGTAAACAATGAGAACAGGGAACAGGCATCTGGAGAAATTAAATTGCAACCAGAAATGAAGTGCTTTGAAGTCCAACAGATCTCAAATGTTGAGTCTCATAGAAATGAAAGGGATTTATATCCCAACTCAATCACTGAGGTCATCTGTAGGAGTGTCTTTGGTTCTCCCTCAATTTGGTGAGACTCAGGGCTTTTTCCAGCCAGAACTTGGTTCCAGCACCTTTCAGGTGAGTGCCATTGCCATTATAAGAGAACAAGGGAGGCACTCGTGGTGAGTTCCAGCACCTCTTTTTCGAGAAAAAAATGGTAAAACTTATCTGAAGCCATGAAACTGATCTTTCAGGGTGATCAGCCTGGTCTTGTGCAAGACTCTTCCAATCAAGATTCATGAGGCATCCTCAGTATTAATTTGCTGAACACTTTTTATGCCCACAGACTTTTGCAGCCAATTAAAGGGAGGGAACATATTCTGTTAAAGTTACTTGATATTTCTATATACCACTTTGATCTTTTTTTAAAAATGAAATTGTGGTATAGAAAGATAGATGATAGATAGATAGATGATAGATGATAGGTAGATGATAGATAAAATTTTAAGTGCTCAGTTTTGGGTTGAATTTTGCCCCAAGTAACATAGGAATAACATCTCCTCACAGAGACTATATCCTCAGATTGACAAGAACTGAAACATATATGACAAAAAGCTGAGTTTAGTTGAGAAAATACTGCAAGTGACTTGTATCCAATGTAGTGCTAAGGCTGAGGGTTTTCCTTGTGCAATAAATACTTCTCCCCTTCCCTTCCCTTCCCTTCCCTTCCCTTCCCTTCCCCTCCCCTCCTCCTAAATAAAGATACAAAGCAGATTTGGAGATGGCACAGGGCATGTGTTGGGTGAGGAGAGGTGGGGATTATGCTAGCAGTAAACCTTGTGCTGACTTCTACTAGCAGAATGGGTTAGCTGAATATAGCCCAGTGATTTTTAATAACGGCTTCTTATATGTCCACCCCCCCAAAAATGTAATGCATTTAATTTTAGAAATATAACAAAAAGAAAAAGGTGGGTGGATGGGTTGCTCAAGCATGCTCTGTGATTCAGACAGATGCCCATTGGCATTAACTTAACAGCAACTTTTCCATGGTTATTCACCATATGGGAGGACATGCAAGAAGGAGTAACTGAGGGGATTTTAGTTTCTCACCTTGTGATGACAACTTACTGTAAAATGTATAAGCTCCACTCAGTGTGGAACATTGGGCCTTGTTGTGATATGTGATGATTTGATTTGGGGTTCAAATGTGAGCATCGTTTCAGAATGTTGGGACTGAAGCAAGTTCTTAACTGTGCAGTTCTCTGTATGTTTACTTTTTGTCCAGGGTGGGGGTCAAGTAGCATTTAGTTTATGATTGCACCGGAGTGAAAGGCGGGATATCAAATCCAAACTCCTCCTCCTCCTTAAGCACCATGGCCCATTCCCAAGACAAGGACTGATATTTCAGTGATGCTATCAGCAATCTGCTAGGGTTTTTTTGTACTAAAGGTGCTATTTGAAGTGTGTGCACATTTGGGATCTCGTGTTATGCCCAGAAGTGAAATGAGGTGACAAAGACATTCAGGATTCGGTATACAGCAAATAACCACTGACAAACCTCATTGCTTTGATGGCTTCTCGGCTTTGCAAGTGAGACTATATTTTCATCTCTCTGTATTAATGCCAGTGGTGGCACATCCTACAGATGAGCCAGAATTCTACAACAAGATTTCATTTGGCTTAGAAGAATGTGCAAATCATGTGGCAGTAGAAAAACTAGTGTATGACACAGACAAATCAATGCTCATGTAAACAGGGATGGAGTGCTGTAGAAGCTTGCAGGGGAAGAATTCATGCAGTTCTCTTGAGAGGTTTAATTGTTTTTAATGAAAGTATGTTGTGTGTTGAGGACCCCAAGCCACCCCTCAAATAACTCACAACTCACACATAATTTTTGTTTAAGGTTTTTGGCATAATTTTGGCCACAACTTTATTAACATACAGTGGTACCTCGGGTTACATATGCTTCAGGTTACATACGCTTCAGGTTACAGACTCCGCTAACCTAGAAATAGTGCTTCAGGTTAAGAACTTTGCTTCAGGATGAGAACAGAAATCGTGCTCCAGCGGCACGGCGGCAGCAGGAGGCCCCATTAGCTAAAGTGGTGCTTCACGTTAAGAACAGTTTCAGGTTAAGTACGGACCTCCGAAACGAATTAAGTACTTAACCTGAGGTACCACTGTACATTATTGTTAGTGGTTGCTTAGGCATTGGTTAAGACTATCTGTCCCCCCACCTTGGGACAGAACTGACCTCCGGATTCCACCGAAAGCCAGTAAGGGAAAACAATATTGGGGAGAAATGGAGCTGAGCCATGTTCCCCGGGACTTGCCGGCCCTAGCCCCATTCCAGGGTTCGGACGAAAGCATGGCAAGCCCCTGGATTCCTTTAACAGAATTCCCTTTCCGCAGCAGCATTGGCGGGGCATGCCCAGCCAATCCTTGCCCCTCCTCCAACCAAGTGATAACCAATGCCTAACCGCAATGTACAAGTTGTGACAATTTGCTATGCAGTAGGCAAAAACCAAATGGCCTAGCCAATCAGCCAGATGGACAAAATTCCTACCAGGCGCCTGCCCCAATGGCAGACGACCTCATGACAGGCATAGCAAGGTCAACGCAAAGATCCTTAAATTCAGGGTGGGCGGGTGGGTGTTCCGATGCATGCAGCAAAAGAGAAAGTTCCAAGGCTGCGTGCACAGAATATAAAGCATTCGATCCCTCCCAACAAATTGCAACACATAAATTACCCCAGCAACTCAACCATTCAATCATTGCCACAGGCCATCCTTCCCTCCCTGCCTGGCAACAGAGGGGCGGCCTGGCAGACCCCACCGCAACCCACGTTCTCTATGAGGGAGAACACTCTTTTTTTCTTGTATGGGGCCCAAGCTGGGGTGCCTGGGGTTCCCAGGTAATCTCTCATTCAGACCTTGATATAGACCTACTAATTGTTCCTGATTTTATTTCCCTGAAAGAGCACTATGTGAGGGTTATATACATGTCCTCTGAAGCAGAAACTGTGGATTTGTGTGGTGCATCAATGAGCATAGTGTCTAAGTGCTCAAAAGTGGGATAGAGTAGCCATGTGAATCAGTCCTAACTCATAGTACTTTGAGTTCAGATACACCAATACTGAGTTTCAGCTTTACTTCATACCAATCTATGATGGTGTGTATGCCACTTCATGAACTAACATCTGCATGGAGGAATCATCTGTGGATGTAACATGGTTGATCCATATGTCCAGTTCTATCTTCCTGCGTGTTGGGCGTTTGTATGGAAGAAACCACTCATTGCCCCATTTACTGTGTGTTGTTTTTCCAATCTGAAGCCAAGGACCACACAGAAAGAACTCTGATGATGTTGCTGAGTGCACGAAAAGGTGTTCAGTTAAGGTCCAGTATTTGGAGATGTCTAAACAGATGGCGAAGCTCATTATTGCATGTGCCAAGCAGGGATGGCTTCTCCTGAATTTTGTACTTAATACTTTGCTGTGCATATGAATGTTGTGCATTTACATTTTCTCTCTGGCTTTCTCTCTCTACATTCAATTTTAAAACTCCAGATAAAAGCTTCTCAAGTGCTTATACCTTCATGCAAGCATTATTGACTTCTTGATTGAAAAGCAAGTCTTTTCTGTTTATGAACATTTTTGTGTAATGCAACCTGGCATTTCTCATCACTATTCCCGGCAGTCTTCTCTTATAAAACTTAATGGATGTCAAAAATGAGTCAAATGAATCAAGTATGAAAAATAAATAGACAAAAGGGAGAACCTGTGTATGTTAACAAATGTCACACACACCCCAAAAAAGAAGAGGAAGGGGGGGACCTCTGTAAATTAAAAACTCCAGGCAGGGAGAAGCACCTCCTTAAAATATATGCAAGCTGTTATCAGGGAAGTTTTGCTACTTGCTGAGAGTAGTTTGTATATTGTGTGCTTTTCCCAAATAGTTTTCGGTTTATGAAGGGGCTGAGATGTGGGAAGAGGGGGGATCTTTCCTTTCCACTGATTTAGGCAGATTAACTGGCCTAATTGGGCCTAAGCTGCTGTGAAGAGAGAAAGAAAAAGGTGAAAGCACAGGCTCTCCAAGTCCTCAAGTCACATCCTCCTGGTTGACTGGTCTGCTTAGCCAAGCTGAAACTGGTCTTATTGTCATGTTGGGTGCATTAATTGGAGTGCAGACTAATTTGCAAGAATGCTTTAGTGCCCTTTAAAAGGTGATTTAAAATTCAAAGTGATGGAAATTGTATAAAAGCATGCTGATCTGATCATTACCCAGAATTCAGCTTGACATTTCTTCTGTTTATCTGTTTTTATTATTTAGGTTTTAAGTACACCATGGAAGACTTGCGCAATTCTGTAACAATACACTAGGTTCCCTGGAATGCCTGATAATGCCTCATTTAAAAAAAAAAAATCAAAGAATACAGAGTGCAGGGATTTCTACTTCTGGTTAAACAAATGAATATATTTTATTGGTGGTATTATCAGAGAAGCTATTTTCTTATATTTCATTTTCATTTTATTTCACGGCAGTACGGAAGGATAAGCTTATTAGGATACCAGATGGAGCAATAGCACAAATGTTCTAATAAAACAGTCTTAAATACAGTGATAATGGTGAACCTGACGTACAGTTTCCATTAGAAAGGGTATAAATTTATTGTTTAATGCATTTGGATTGTAAGCTCCTCGAGCACGGAAAAAGGATTTGCTTCATAACTTGCTTTGGATAGCAGGTCACTTCGCCTTGGACAGCTTCAGATAAGCCCTTTTCTGCCTTAGGTCCAAAGCAGAATTGATGTAGGACTAACATAATATGGTTTGAAAAGTGCAAACCAGAAAGCATTCTGGCTGCTGGATTTGACAGTTTATGAAGGCTCTTCAAGAGTATCCCCACATATGGGGTGTTGAATGGCCCATAATAATAATAATTTATTCTTTATACCCCAACCATCTGGCTGGGTTTCCCCAGCCACTCTGGGCAGCTTCCAACAGAATATTAAAAATATAACAAACATTAAACATTAAAAACTTCCCTAAACAGGGCTGCCTTCAGATGTCTTCTAAAAGTCAGATAGTTGTTTATTTCATTGACATCTGATGGGAGGGTGTTCCACAGGGTGGGCGCCGCTACTGAGAAGGCCCTCTGTAACCCCACTTCCTGCAGTGAGGGAACTGCCAGAAGGCCCTCAGTGCTGGACCTCAGTGTCCGGGCTGAACAATGGGGGTGGAGATGCTCCTTCAGGTATACTGGGCCAAGGCTGTTTAGGGCTTTAAAGGTCAGAACCAACACTTTGAATTGTGCTCGGAAATGTACTGGGAGCCAATGTAGGTGTTTCAGGACTGGTGTTATGTGGTCTCAGCAGCCGCTCCCAGTCACCAGTCTAGCTGCCGCATTCTGGATTAGTTGCAATTTTGGGGTCACCTTCAAAGTTATCCTCATGTTAGCCTTCAAAGTTAGCGCATTGCAGTAGTGAATCTACCAGCAAGGATGCTAAATATATGGTACAGTAAGCCAGTTACTGTGTTAGACAAATTGGACACAAGCTGATGATATCACCACCGCCCAGAGGAGCAGGGAAGGCCTACCCTGTTTACCCATCTTCTCAAGGAAGCATATCCAGCTAATAGCTTCTGCGGCAACCAATCCCCTGAACTCTCCAAAAATACTGAGCAGACTTGGCAAGAGCCATAAATAAAGAGACTGGTCTTACCTTATTAGCAGTCTCTTTTTCTATATACAGTGGTATCTCAGGTTAAGAACTTAATTTGTTCTGGAGGTCTGTTCTTAACCTGAAACACCACTTTAGCTAATGGGGCCTCCTGCTGTCGCTGCGCCACCCCTGCACGATTTCTGTTCTCATCCTGAAGCAAAGTTCTTAACCCGAGGAACTATTTCTGGGTTAGCGGAGTCTGTAACCTGAAGTGTATGTAACCTGAAGCCTATGTAACCCGAGGTACAACTGTACCCACATCTTACAGATGTAAACCCACAAGCTTGGAAGGGACTCCAAAGATGGCAGCCAGACTCACCACTCAGTTTCTGTAACAGTGCTTCCACATCACAGGTAAAACATGGTTGTCAAAATGTCAGATGGATGGATTTCTAAAAGAACTGGAAATCCTCAGAGCCCCACACCAACCTCTTACTTCAGAAGAGGCACGATGAGTCGCTTACTCCTGACTAGAAGGTGTTGGTGCTCTGATCATCACAAACATATGATTTCCCTACACGTTCTTCACTTGAAAGCCTTTCCCAACTTTCTTCTTAGGACTTCCCTAATAAGTTTTGGCTCGCAACTGGGTATTTAGACCCAGAGAGCCACCAGTCCAGGCTGCCTTGGATTGGCAGCTGTTTTTTCCTCTTGTTCTTCATTTTAGGAAAGGCTTCCAAGCTTTGGTTCTTCTTCACTTCCCTCATTGACCACTGGCGGCTGATGATACGAAAACAAACATTTTTATATTATTATTACTGTATATGTGCTTTTTCATATTTCTGTTGCACACCACTTTTGAAGCATTTTTGGTAAAGTGATTTATAAATCCTTTAAAAAATCAAATAAAATTGGCATGATGTATTGTTTATGTTAAGTCACTGTTGTAGCCTCTGCAATATTTGCAGCTTTCTTGACATTATTCCTATTAATCGATAGCTGGCAACTGTCTGTATTGTGGTATGTTTCAAAAAAAATGCTTAGCATGGCAACGTTGTCTACATAAAACATATTTAATTTGTGTGGAAAAACTACAGTGATGTATGATCTCACCTCTCCTCCCACACTGTTTGTCTCTTATCATTGCGTGGCAAGGTCCCAAACCCTCCTGAGATGAGCAAAAGGGGGCGGGTCCTCGACTGCAGGCAATTTAAATAGTCCAAGCCACGCCCTCAGACCAACCGGATTGGTCGGCCCCAAGGGATGACACGGCAGAGGACTCCAATAGCACCAGAGCTATCCCGCCCCGTGCGTGTGGGTCGGACTTGTGCCCAGCCCACAATGTCATCTCCCCGAGAACGGGAAATAGCTTTCTTGTTGGCGATTTTTTTGGTCACACAATGTGCATGCACAGACAGATAAATTTGTCAATTTTCATTTCACATCAGTTTGCATTATTTATTCATTTATTTGTTTTTTTAAAATTCTCCTGATGAAAATTCATTAGCATTTTAGCACAATTTCCCCTCAATATACAGGCAGCGACCGATTTATGCACATCCAATTGACACGTGACTGTGCACTCACACATTGCAGCTGTCAGGATATAGTTCCATTCCACCTTAAAAGGGTACAGGCATGATGTTTGTGTATCACATGCCTGTTTACTCCCAGCACTGTCTGCTGGGAACTTCTGTTGTATATTGCTTTTGTATATATGCCTGTTTCACTGGACACAAAGGCAAGCAGTCATGTTTTCCTTTGTTCCTGAAGTACATTGAATAAAGCTGTAAATATGCTCTCTCTGTCTGCATCTTCCGTTGTGGATGATTTATACACTCTGCTGACAGAGTGTGCATGGGTCTTGGAACGTACCTGAGGCTCGTGTCGCTAATTGACTGATGCTGTTCCACGGGAGACCGGTGATCGTCTGGAGCCAGCTGGGGGCCTGCCTGGCAGTATCCCAACAGCAGCGACCCAGAAGTGGCTGGAAAAGGGGGCAGTACAGGAGGTGGAATGGGGTCAGGGCGGAGCAGGATGACCTGGAACACAACCTCCACACTAATCAGGGTTGAAAAAAGCCCTACCTGTACCCATTTTGTATGCAGTTTTGCTGAATATGCACATTTCTCCAAAGGAATTTCTGTGTGTGTGTGTGTGTGTGTGTGTGAGAGAGAGAGAGAGAGAGAGAATATGAATGGGTCCTGCATGCAGGTTTTGCACAGGCACCTGGTTGGCCACTGTGAGAAGAAAGTGCTCAACTAGGTGGCTCATTTGCCTATCCAGCTCTTCTTATATTCTTAAGGCCAGAAAAGACTGTGACCTTGGAGAAATAGACATACTAGATATGGCACCTTCATTGGCTTCACAACCCCCATGAACCTAACTTGTCTCCTTCTCTCTATTTCTCTCTCTTCTTTACAAGAGGAAAGATAGGAAGGAGAGCAATATCATTTTATTTATTTATTTATTTATTTATTTATTTATTTAAAAAAACTATTTAAATTGATGTGAAATGTTACCAGGTGCTAGCGTAAAGAACTCAAATACACACCAGCAGCAATATTAACCCAACAGATTGACATATTTTACTGATACAGTCATATCTTATATAAATCCATAGCCACTGTATCAGTGATGGAATGAATTATCTCTACACGTTCCTTGCTAAACAAAAAAACAACCCACAACACAACACTTTTGCAAATGTTTGACATATTTTGTGGGGCAGAACCACGTGTGTCTTGTCAAGTGACATAACTCTACAAGACAAATGCCATATGCCAAAAATTAGAAAGCTCTGTGTTCATCTCCAAGCGATGTGCCTTCTACATTAGCATTTATAAAGCACTAGATTTATCTTTCTGCCTTTATGCAATAAAAAGTATGCAAAGCGAGTGAAACAAGACAACATCAGCAAGATGGTCTGGCTCTCGATGTGTCATTTTTATTCAAAAGTCCAAAATGTTAGCATTCTGTCAGAAAACTGCAAACAAACAAACACAAGCAAAAGAAAGCCTGTTCAAATCAGCATCATTTACCTGCACATGTGTACATGGCCTTTTAGAAAGGTGCATAGATAGGCTCTCATCATTTAACGTGTGAGGAGGGCTCCCAACTTCATAATTTGAAGAACCATGGGGTGAAAAGGAATTGGTCTCAAAAGCTATATGCTCCTTGGTGTGTGTTCTCCAAACCTATCACCCCCAAGAACTGGTCTCAGTTCAAGTTGGGCACAGGTACCCACAAGAAAGCTTCTCCTCTAACACCACTGGCTTAACTTGATTAAAACAGTGAGGATCATATTTGTATTGTATACCATAGTCAGGGATAGGAAAGCTCACAAGGGCTCTTAAGAGACAGCTATAATCATCACTCATAATCTAAAATATAGCCAACAAGGATGGTGGGGGCTGGCGGCAGTGGTATCATAGGCAGAAAAAAGAAGAGAGTTGGTTCACTATTATTGTTTCTCTTAAAGTAAGTTGGGGACAGGAAGTGGGCTGTAGCAACTTCCTTTAAAAGTTACACACACAAATATCATACTAAGTAATTATAACTGGAAGGACTCACTGGAAGGACAGATCCTGAAGCTGAGGCTCCAATACTTTGGCCACCTGTGAGAAGAGAAGACTCCCTGGAAAAGACCTTGATGTTGGGAAAGATTGAGGAAAAGGAGATGACAGAGGATGAGATGGTTGGACAGTGTTCTCGAAGTGACTAACAAGAGTTTGACCAAACTGCGGGAGGCAGTGGAAGACAGGAGTGCCTGGCGTGCTCTGGTCCATGGGGTCATGAAGAGTCGGACATGACTAAACGACTAAACAACAATAAATTATAACTGTTAACTGCTCAGTAGACTAAGCAGAAAATGTGATGCCCACAATTAAGCAATTGCCACCTTGAAAAGGAGTATTATTGTCAATTACTAAAATACTGAAGAGTGCTGGCTATTAGTGGTGTGCTAACATTTCCCCAGGGACGCGGGTGGCGCTGTGGGTAAAACCTCAGGACTTGCTGATCGCATGGTCGGCGGTTCGAATCCCCGCGGCGTGGTGAGCTCCCATCGTTCGGTCCCAGCTCCTGCCCACCTAGCAGTTCGAAAGCACCCTTAAGTGCAAGTAGATAAATAGGTACCGCTTTATAGCAGGAAGGTAAACGGCGTTTCCGTGTGCTGCGCTGGTGCTGGCTCGCCAGCTGCAGCTTCGTCACGCTGGCCACGTGACCCGGAAGTGTCTTCGGACGGCACCAGCTCACGGCCTCTAGAGCGAGATGAGCATGCAACCCTAGAGTCGGACACGACTGGCCCGTACGGGCAGGGGTACCTTTACCTTTACCTAACATTTCCCCTGGATAGGGCTGCTCTAACCCAGCTTTCATTTCAGCGGAGGGCAAATGCCTAGGTGGATCATCAAAGTGATACAAGAAAGATGAAGCAGCTATTAGAATTTAATCATGGTAATTTCAAATGATTTTTTGTATTTCTAAGCCTTTTAAATATTAAGGTTTGTTTTTACTACAAGAAGCAATTTAACAATGTCTTTCTCCAGTATTCGAGACAGGAGAAGATTATTAATTAAAATAAATTATTCTCACTTTTCGCTTCTGAATTTTGTATTTTGGCCTGAAGTAAAAGGTAAGTTCTGAGCTCCTTGATAATGTATGGAAGCAATTAGGCAGCTTTCTTTTTTTACTATAAGGCTTGCAGATAAGGCTTTTGGTTAAATATATAACAGAAAGATATATACACAATATACACGCAGAGCTAAGATGAAAATGACTAAATCATTGTAATGAGTGCCGCAGAAAATGAATGAGAGGGAAAGTCAATATGTTGTTAATGTCTTCTCTTTCAGTCCTATTGGAGTCTAATTAATCTGGTTCAAACTTATGAACTTTCTCTGCTCTGTTGCAAGTGTGGCGCAGAACATTGACATATGTCTTACATCGCTTGATGTAGGCAAGTTTCATAGAACTGCATTTCTGGGCCTGGCATTTGTAGGCTAAATTAGAAGTGTGGGGAGCAAACAAATGAGGATTTGGGGAAAGTGGTTAACTTTTTTAAAGGTTCTTAGAAGATTTCATTTTCTTTGCTGGTTTTGTTATCTCTAATTCCAGTGTGTGTGTGTGTGTGTGGCAGGGGAGACCAGTAGCACCCAGGGGAGCAGCGCTGGTGGGGCTCCATGCTATCCCAGGGATGCATAGAAACCTCAACAACTCTGTCCAACTCCCCACCTGCAGTTATTTGCCTTCCACTTTCACATGCATGGACGCATGATAACAAACACATAGAAACTGACAGAAGATGGTGTTACTGTTCTTGTGGCATCAAGCCATAACCCTTTACCTTCAATGCCAATGATAAATCAGCTCAGCATAACCAAATGGTGGGAAACTGCTGTGCTAGCCTCGTGAAATTCTTACTCCTGGGAACATGCCTTTTCTAGTGGAAAGAAATATGAACTTGGCAAACAGAAATGTTAAATGGTAATGTCATGCTTCCATCACAGTTGTGCGGTTCATATTAGTGATTATGTTTACACCAGTTAGCCTGAAATTTGCCCTCAGCCCAAACAGTTTAGGCATTTGATCCACATGAATTATTGCTTTAAAGATGGAGACTCTTAAGGCACTCTTGGTTTTGGTACAATGCTGAAGCAGTAAAGTGGACCACTTGTTTTTAGCTTTTCACAACGAGCCAGATATCCGCAACCTTACTGTACTGTAGATGAAAGAATGAGTAAAAAATGGATGCTGTGGGATGCTATGGGAAAGGGATATAACACATATGCAAGTGCTTGGATGGCATGTGACTTTTTCTCCAAGATGGGCATAAATTCTGAGATACTGCAACCAACTTATAAACCAACCAGTTTGCATATGATGCGTTTATGCATTATGAATTATTTGAAAAAAAATATTCAAACCCCTGGAATATTCATCTGGAATCACCTAAAATAACAATTCCAAATACCTACTCATTAACGAGACTTACATATCTTGTTACTATAGAAACAGAAGGGAAGCAAATAGAAGTGGGGTAGTTCCTCATTTCTAAAAATGGCACATATTAATATCATTAGAATAGCAATGATATTATTACTCAATATATATTGGTATAAGTAACACCATGCCCTATGAGGAAATATACACACTGACAAGGTGGATAGTTAATTATCAGATAGCTTGATAAAACCTAAAGAAAGGTCAGTGAAGAAAATATATAACAAAAGCACTATGGGTTATTAAATTAACACTAAAAATAAAACTACAGTCACTTTCCTGATGTTTACATGGCATAAAGAACATGTTGTCATGTGGGGAAGGACACATGTATACATCCCCCTATCTATCACGTTCATAATACAACGCATGACATTGCCAATCCATGCAACCATCCATAGGCCTGAAATCTGCAACTCATACTTTTCAAATGTGAAGGGCAAGAAGTCCATATGATTTGACCCTCTGTAACCCTGGAGCATCCATGTTCCATGTTGCATTACAAGTGTTATAGAGAAGGGGATGTCTGCTGTTCATCAGAGGGACAGGCCCTTCTGACATTGGAAAAGGAATAAATGTATTACCAGATAATTAGCAGACAGAATAGTCAGACACCATCAGATAATTGGTAGATGAAACAGTCTGGAAAAAATGGTGTATAGATGTAAATGTAACATGTAGACATAGGTGTGTGTGCATCTATCTAATTTCTATTTTACTTCCTTTGCGCTAATTATGTCAACTGCAACATAGAGTATGGTGCTTTCCAACTCTACAGTTCTATGATTTTATAAGAGAAAAACAGAAAATAAGTTGATCTGGGGTAAAAAAAGATCCAGTTTGGAAAGTCATATTTTATAAAGCAGAATACGATAGAATGTTATTTATTCTCAACTGGGAAATTAAACTACTATTTTGAGAATTTGCCATTTTTTCTACAGCGCAGCATCACTATTTAAAGCAGCGACACTTAAGGAATTTGAATGTTGTGAGTTCGGAATGTACAGATCAGAACTGAGCAATTTTGCACTTCTCAAATGTTGCAACACAGTTCTCGGCAAATATAAATGTATCCAAAATGCATTTAAATATGAATTTTGCAAAAAAACAAACAAACCCAAAAACACAACAACACCAAAACTCATTAGCATATGTACATTGAGATTGCATTTTAAAAAATGCAGATTGATGTAGATACGAATGGAAGGTAACGATGGGTAAAAACAACAAGAAAGTGGCACCGATCAGAAGTAAGATGACTTGTCCATTTCTGATTTAAAATATGAAAACTATGCAAACATTGCAAATTGTGGACAAGACGGAGTGCTTCCGGAAGTGGCAGAGAGATATTTCTAAATTTGTCTGGCAGGGCAAAAAGCCCAGAATTAAGTTTAAAATATTAACTGATGCGAAAGAAAGAGGGGGCTTTGCCCTGCCAGACTTAAAGCTGTACTATGAAGCCGCAGCTTTCTGCTGGCTAAAAGACTGGCTACTTCTTGAGGACACTGACGTACTGGATCTGGAAGGTTTTAACAATGCATGCATACTTATGGTATGACAAGGTTAAGATCAATAAGGCCTTTAAGAACCATATTGTCAGGAAAGCAGTATTTAATGTCTGGACAAAATACAAAGACTTATTGGAAAATAAAACTCCAAGGTGGCTTTCACCTCTGGAAGCTAAGGCTCGAAAAAGACCCAATATGGAGGCCAAATGGCCAAAATATTGGGAAATACTAGAAAAAGATGGAGACAATTGGAAATTGCAGAGTTTGGATAAATTAAAGGATAAAGTGCGAGACTGGTTACACTACGCTCAGATTAAAGAAGTCTTTAAAAATGATAAAAAGTTAGGGTTCCAGGTGGAGAAATCGAAATTGGAAACAGAACTGTTAGAACCAAAGATTAAGGTACTTTCAAGAATGTATAACTTGCTGTTAAAATGGAATACACAAGACGAAATGGTTAAATCAGCTATGATAAAGTGGGCACAGGACATTGGGTATAATATTATGTTTGAGGACTGGGAAAGGTTGTGGACCACTGGGATGAACTTCACTGCATGTAATGCTTTGAAGGAAAATGTAATGAAAATGATATATAGATGGTACATGACCCCAGTTAAACTTGCTAAGATATACCATTTGTCTGATAATAAATGTTGGAAATGTAAAGAAAATGAGGGAACATTCTTTCACCTCTCGTGGACTTGCCCTAGGGTGAAGGCCTTCTGGGAAATGATCTATAATGAGCTGAAAAAGGTATTTAAGTATACCTTCACCAAGAAACCAGAGGCCTTCCTTCTGGGCATTGTCGGCCAGAAGGTGTTAAAGAAGGACCGAACATTTTTCATGTATGCAACAACGGCAGCAAGGATACTCATCGCTAAAAATTGGAAGATTCAAGAACTACCCACACTGGAAGAGTGGCAGGCGCAACTGATGGACTATATGGAACTAGCCGAGATGACTGGCAGAATCCGAGACCTGGGAGAGGAGAGAGTCGAAGAAGACTGGAAGAAATTCAAGATTTACTTTAAAAAATACTGTAATTTGGTTGAATGCTAAGAAAGGATGCTAGATCATAAATAATTGTGCACCACTAAATTAGTGAGAATTAAGATGATAAGTAAATTTGAGGAAAAATTATAAACCTTTTGGAGAATTTATAGATTATATTTAAATGAATTTGACATAAGAGTGTAAACAAGATGATAAATTGCTGGCAAGAATTGGCAATGATGCAAATGGGAGCGGGAGGCGCGAGGAAGTCCAAAGATGTTATGAAAAGATGTTATGATATATGTTATACTGTTTTTTATTTTTGCATTTAAGTTTGAAAAATCCAAATAAAATATTATTAAAAAAAAATATGAAAACTATGTAACTTGGGTTCTGTGAGCATGACTTGGCTCACAGCATTGTAATTACCTAAATCTAGCTAATATTATCATCTAGCTTGCTGAACATAAGGGGTTCTTGTGGGGACTATTTGACCTCACCTTCCAGTGAGCAATTCAGCCATCTTGAAGGTTGCAGTATGTGGGTTTTTTGGTTTGTAGCTGATCAATCGGGAGTGGGTTAAGTGTCCTTGAGGAAAATTTGCATAGAAATACATTTCTGTTATGTGAAAATAATAATATATTACATAAAACATTTGTGTAATTGATGAGCTCCAGAGACCAACAGAGAGTGCTTCAATACATTGCATAAGGCATCCGTTGCTCAGCACATAGTAATACATAACAAGATATAGCCTTGTTCCTCTTCCAGTTACCTCCAAAGATCAAGGACACATAGAAAGGCATTCTTGGTGACTGTTCCTCTTTTCCCCAGAGTCCACCAAAGTCTGAGACTGTGCTTTCCAGACACACTGTAAGTCAGAGCTACGCAGTTGTGGAGTAGTTCTCCATTTGTGCAACAGGGGTTCCTCCTTCCTTCGTTCCTTTCTCCTTTGTGACTTCCTGTGTCTCCCACAGATTTGCTCCGGAAGGTGTCTGGACACTTCAGAACAGATTTTGGGGACCTGAGGTGGCTGCAAGGGGCAGGGGAATACATTCCACCAATGTACTGGTGGATGTACATTGATGGATTTCATCCACTGCTTTTATTTTGTTTTTTCAATATTCTTTTTAACTGCACTGAGTATTTGAAAGAGTAGGATTGGCTCAATCCAATCAGTTCATATATTGCTGCAGAAACAAAGCTACTGGTTGCAAGTAAAAACATTTCTACTGAGATGTTTTCTTGAAATTGACGTTCCAGTACAGCCTGGGCAACAATGCATAGAATGTGTTACATTCCTTTAAGTCAGGGGTGGCTAACTCAGAATCCATGGTCATTGGTCCTGCTTACTGGGACTGATGGGAGTTGTACTTCAGCAACATCTGGGGTGCCATAGGTTAGCCACCCCTGCTTTAATTTATTTTAGAAAGAAAGAAAGAAAGAAAGAAAGAAAGAAAGAAAGAAAGAGAGGGAGGGAGGGAGGGAGGGAGGGAGGGAGGGAGGAAGGAAGGAAGGAAGGAAGGAAGGAAGGCACCTTGAGAATGCTATAGTTATGAAAGGTAGTCATTTATATTTGAGCATTGTTCTGGAAGCTTTGCAAAGGCCATCTTGGTAGTCAAGAAAACTCCACAATTAACTGGTAGTTGTGGTAACAGTAAGCTTATATATGTTTATATTCACTTGCTCCGATATAAGCTAATTGGCTTGCTTTGATGTTATCGTTATCTGTGGGCTTGGGCTGCTGGGTTCTGAGCCCAGAAAGGGGAACTATTTGTAAGACTTGGGTATTTGCCACCTATGCAGTGGCGTAGCGTGGGTTGCTGGTGCGCAGGGTGGGGCAAGTGTTGTGTCCCCCAGGAGGACTGGGCAGGTGGGGGGCATGCAGAGCCCATGCAGAAGGTGAACAAAGCCTGTCTCCAACAGGCTCCTCGCCCATTGCCTCCAATCCATCCACCTGCCCACTAGACCAACCAGCCTGCTGCCAGGGCTCTGTGCCTTTTGTTGGGGGGCGTCTGATTGCACCTCCTCAAAAATATGTGCCTGGGACATTGGCCCCCTGCTCCCCCTGCTAAACCTCTGCATCTATGCCCTCATCTGGTCAGGTGAAGCGATGGGAAGTCCTAGACAAAGTGTCATATGCTACCTACAAGCAATCTCCTTGCTGCAGTGTCAACCCGTGTCTACAATAGCTAGCAGACCTGGCAGACTGCTTTGCTGCAAGTCTACACCCTTCTTTAATAAAGCACCAGAACTGATTACTCTGGTGTTTTTGACATCCTTCTTTGGTATCCCTGCACCCAACCACTCCCATGAGCCCTCTTTTGGGCCTACGGTTCAGAACAAGCATACATTACCCATTTTAACACTCCTCTGTGTTTTCTATGACTTGTAGCGATATTGATCTGTAAGCCAGCTGAAGAATGTGACAATGTCTCTTTGCTATAGTGGTTAGCTCACAGTTGATGCACTCTTGCAAGATGGCTTATTTTTTCCAGTAATAAGTGTATCTATCGCGCACACATGCTCTGTTACTGAGATGGAGAACAGTCTCAGAGCACTAGCTCTGACCCTGAAAGGCAAGAGCAAAGTGATTCAGGGGGATGGGGAGAAATGTTGAAACCAACAGCTCAGGCCTTGAACAAGCAATCAACATTTAGAAGTCATTGTGCACCATCAAGTTGTGAAAATGAGAGGGAGCATGATGTGTGCACAGCCCTGAACAGAGCTTGGAAAAGAGCCCTAATGACTTGACAGAGAGCATTACTTTAATGAAACCACTGCAGCTCTGAAGAATGCTTCACGAAGACATGTTCATGCTGTATTCTTCTGTCACCACTGTTGGCCAGAGTGCCAAGTTGATAATTAATGAAGCAGCAACTCTTGCCTAATGGCATAAACACTTGGTTACTCTTTTGAATAAAATGTGAGTTTGATTGACTCAGATCCACTATTTGCAATCTCATAAAACCATAGCCATGGACAATAATTGATTTACTCTCCTCTCCAGTTGGCATTGCTGTACATTGAGAAACAGTTCAGCACATAAGTGCCTTGGATCGGATATGCCGTATTCATTCACTATGAATTACTAACAAGACGCAGAAGTCCCTCTTTAGAGCTTTGGTGTGAAATGCTGTGTTCTTCTACATTTCCTTTTGCTTGTTTAAACACAGCTAGGATCGCCAGTATGAAGTGTTTCCATAATTCAGCTTTGACATCCAAAATCATGGCCAATTCCAATTCTGGAGCTCACACCTCAATGAAAAAAATAGCCTTCAATTCAGCAAACAGAATTTCACATGCATAGATTACTTGAAAAGTTTCTTCAAAATCTTTGAAACCCTTTGTTATTTAAATCAGAATTATCATGGGATAAACTTATATCAATTTGGTGCAACATGTCTTTGAAACTGTACTAATATGAGCATTTCCATCACACAGAATATGGAAATAATCTAAGACACACTTTCCTTTACACATGTTCTCTAAAATGTGCATTCATTTTTACCCAAGTGCTCACTGACAGAATGTATGGTCAGCCACTGCTAAATTGTTCAGAACCAGCCTAGTCCCATGCTGATCCAAGGACGAGGAATAAAATAGTGGAGGGTCCATGTTAGTTAGTTTAAAATAGAGTCTAATAATGGCCGACTTTTCAAGTGTTATAAACAGCCAAATGTTTGGAAGATGATTAGTTTATAGTCCAGAATTGCTGATGACTCAGCAGTTGTTTGGAGATTCTTTCCTGATTGACTGTGAATCTCTGTGTTTGAATGGCATCTGCACCAGAACCTGAAGATGGTGACAGACCCCCCTCCTGAAGGAACGATCTGAATAAACAACAGTTTTGCGGTTAAGGAGAAAGCAAAATCCCCCTCAGTCCTTGCAGTCTTTGGTGCCATAGGAAATCTTGCTGGCAACTTAAACTAACCAAACAACACCTTCTCCATTCTGTTATAAGGAGTCTCACAATGACAAACTAGTTCCCCACTAGGCCCTGTGAGACCTCAGACGTGACCTCCAAGGCCCCATGAGGCTCCAGAAGAAGTTGGATGTGACCTCTGAGGCCCTGCCAGGCCTCCAACACAACTTTCAGTTATTCGTGAGGACCAAAAATTGTGGGTGCCCGAACCCCCAGTGTGGGAGTCATAAAGCCATGACAGAGGCTTGTATTGTGCTTGCTGACCTGTTGACCAGCACCTCTGTGCCTTACAATGTATTAGGATGTATTGACCCTAAATGGAGTTGTGTTTCCTCTGGGCAGTGATGACCCTATATGGTGATGGGTGTAATAAAAGCCTTGACCGGATGAGGTAACGTGAGACATTGGCAAACGGCCATGCGGCTGGGGAGAACAAAGGAGAATAAATCGGGAGAGGGCAGAGAAAGGAGCTGCTCTTACCATTCATGAAAATACTCGCTGCCTCATTGTGTCTTTTTTCTATGCTAAGCACCATCTAATGACGGCAGGACTCCGTCACCCCAGGGCCCTCTGGAGTTGGTGCCAGTATATCCAACAAAGCTATACTCAGAGTAGATCCATTGAATTCAATGGACTTAAGTTCATGGATTTCCATTGGTTTACTGAGTATGACTCAAATTCAATAACAGCCAAGACCGTGGATATACCTTTGTATCTATGTAAGCCGTAAGTAAAATGTAAGTTTTAGGAATCAAGACTATTTGGAAAGCAAAGCCAAAGTTCTCGCTATGCAAAACTATGTAAAGTTTCTGAGAGCTTTCTCCAAGCTCTGAGATTGAAGCGGTTTTTATAAACAAACTTGAAGGAAACATAACAGAATTATGCCTGCAAATCCGGAACAATTTATTTATGATCTTTCAAACTTCAATATATTAACTTCTTTTCAAAGCACAGAATAAACCTATCTAAATGTCTTCTTTACTTTTGCGTTAAGGACTAAAGAGATGTGACTTTGTCATCAAAGCAGCGTGTGATGTTGAAGTGAAATTAAATTTATACTTTCAAATGCCAAGACAATAGGAAAGAGTTTCAAAAACAACTTCAACATTGCTCATTCTCCCCCCCACCCCCACCTCTTTCCGAAGCCCTGGTGATGGCATCTTCTTAGAAACGTGATAAAATGAAAAGTAGATATCCTGTGCCCCAAATGCCTTAACTTTTCATCATTATGACAATACATGTACTGACTTTCTTATTTTGTTTTCTTTATGTCAAGGATGCACACTGACTTCTTGCCAGCACAAAGATACCACAATATATTAATAATAAATACAATAAAAATCCACACCTGTTTAAATTAAACAAAAATGTGAAAAGAATCCTAATATTCTTTTATGTCTTATGATTTATAGCACCATTATACACCTTTCAGGGGGGACACGGGTGGCGCTGTGGTCTAAACCACTGAGCCTAGGGCTTGCCGATCAGAAGGTCGATGGTTCGAATCCCTGTGACTGGGTGAGCTCCTGCCAACCTAGCAGTTCGAAAGCACGTCAAAGTGCAGGTAGATAAATAGGTACCGCTCTGGTGAGAAGGTAAATGATGTTTCCATGCGCTGCTCTGGTTTCGCCAGAAGCGGCTTAGTCATGCTGGTCACATGACCCAGAAAAACCTGTCTGCGGACAAATGCCTGCTCCCTCGGCCAGTAAAGCGAGATGAGCGCTGCAACCCCATAGTCGTTCACGACTGGACTTACTGTCAGGCGTCCTTTACTTTTACATTTTATACACCTTTTAAGGGTCTAAAGAAGCATCCCTTGGAGTCAGTGTAAAAATTGCCATGGCCTCACTTCAGATCCACTTGATCCACTTGTGATTCAGTGAAACACTGAATCCCCAGGTCACAAACTGAACTGAAGGCAAGGCATCCAAGCAGGGGCATAGGAAGTGGGGCGCGGGGTGTGTGGTCCGCCCCGGGTGTCATCCCTGAGGGGGTGACAAAATGGCTTACTGCGGGGGACGCCACTTACCGCCTGGCCTGCAGTGTGCCCGAGCCATGCAACTCTTTTCAGAGTGACATGGTGGCTCAGGGTCCCACGGTACCGAAAAAGGCAGCGTGGGGCTTGTGTCCATGGGCAGCTTGCTGCAGCGCCCCCCTGTGCGGATCGCCCTGCTCCCACCACTCCGTGTGCCAGAGCAGCTAGCTACGCCCCTACATCTAAGCATTCCTTTGACGCACATTTGTTGCTGCAACACACACATTTCATGTTAGCAAGGCTAGCTACGTTTCATATGGAGAACGGGGGGGTCAAAGGATCAAAGGTAGGCAGAAGGCAGATTACTGGATGACCTGCAGGAGATCTCCAAGCATTTCTGGATTCCAGTGTTTCAACAATCACAACAAAATGCCCCCCCCCCCTTCTAAAGCAGATTGCTAAAGATAAGAAATATAGGGGACAGAGACAACCAAGAATGGAATCATGAGCTCAGTTCTGGTATTAAAAACAAACAAAACAAAACACCCTAGCATGTAAAGTGCATAGCTGTCAACATTTCCCTTTTTTTTAAAGGGAAATCCCCTTATTCTGAATAGGATTCCTCGCAAGAAAAGGGAAAAGTTGACAGCTATGGTAAAGTGGGACTTAGAAAGACCTCTGTCAGCTGTTTGCAGTCAGTGTGAACAATATTGAACTAAATGGTGGTCTGACTGTTCTGAAACTAATTCCCTAGTGAAATATAAGCAATGGTAAAATGAATACACGTACATTGGTGGGTTGTTGTTTTAAATCACTATTTACATATTCAGTAAATATCCATGACCACATATGGGGGGGGGGGGAGTCCATGTAGCAGCATTTGTAATCAGTGTGAAGGAAACATGCACAAGAAAGTTATTCTGCAGTTCATACACACTGTGTGCTTTGGAGATGGTATGCCTTAAATCTAATTTACAGCAGGCCCCTTCCAAGCTGCAACAGAATGGGGACACTGTTAAAAATAATCAATAGCACATCTATAGCAGCGTTATTATTTTTTCATGTGAAAACTGTAAATTGTTTCTACTTAACAAGCAAATATATACCCCATCACTGGTCTCCAGGTCACAAAAGAGGGTTATCCTGTCACCATCACTGATTTTTGAAAAGTGTGACATGTATTTAGTTGTCAGCTCCTATCAGCAGTATTCACGAATCAACATTGCATCAGCAGCAAAGCACACCATTTTGTGCTCTTTTTGAAGATAATTAGAGTTCCCTTTTGTTGCAGATAAGATGTAAAACAGCTATAACTGCTAGTGAATGTGATTAAAGTAACCTCTATAGAACCCCATTATTCTAGACAGATTCCTTCAGATGCATAATTTCCCCATTTTAAGAAAACATAATGCATGCATATAAAATTCAAATTGTCGAGACACCTCGAACAAAAATTAGTTTCTCTATTAAGGCATTCTTAGTAGCTGGTTAACATGTAAAACTCTTAAAGTGTATTTTAAAATAATCATGAAATAATAGTGCATGTCACTGAAAGTAAACATTTTATCGTGAGAGGTTTACTCAGGCAAGAGTTTGATATGAAAGTTTTACTTGCAGAACTTCTAGGGAGGAATTTATGAGGGTACGCCACAGGCAAACAGGACTTTGGTTGAACTCCTCCAACAGATTATGTAGAGTAATTCCATAAAGCTCTATGGGGCAACTCTTGTATTGATGTATGGGAAACATTTAGCAATAACATACACTAGTCTTAGTCCCATTGCCATTCTTTGAATCACATAATACGACTAGGTAATTTTAGACTTTGAGCTAATGGTCTTACAGGGCTCCTCTGTAGATAGCCACATTAACATTTCTCTAACTGCTTCTACATATCTGATATGTTAAAGCAACAGTTTGCTACCCTTGAGGTTTTTTAAAAAGACATACTCTGAGCCTATGCAGTTTTGCATTCTAAATTCACTGAAATTGAGGCAAATAGTACCTCTGCCTTGTGGAATGAAGCATTAATCTCTCCCTGGGTCCACCTAGTCAATCCCTCATGGCTAACTTTAAGAAGTCAAGGTAGGCAGGGGTCCAGGGAGCACATGATGGGTTGCACTTGCCACAACTTCAGCCCACAATAATTGAAACTAATCCAGTACAGAGGGGACAGACAGTCCTCTGGAAACCTGCTCTGTACTTGCTCTAACTGTAGCACCCAACTGTGTTGGAAAGGTTTTGAAATCATTATGCCTCTCTTTTCACACCCACACCCAGAATTGTAAAGCCCTTACTGCAGGATAGCAGCATATTAATATGGAGGCTGATCCCCAGAGCCATTACTACGGGGAGCCAGGTTTTTTGCCCTGGGTGAAGCCTCCAGAGAGATGCCATTGAGGCTCCCAATGTCTGTCTGTCTGTCTGTCTGTCTGTTTCTCTCTCTCTCTCTCTCTCTCTCTCTCTCTCTCTGTGTGTGTGTGTGTGTGTGTGTGTGTCTGTGTGTACTGGACCCCATTAAAGGTAAAGGTACCTCTGACCATTAGATCCAGTCGTGGCCGACTCTGGGGTTGCGGCGCTCATCTTGCTTTATTGGCCGAGGGAGCTGGCATACAGCTTCCGAGTCATGTGGCCAGCATGACCAAGCCGCCTCTGGCAAACCAGAGCAGCATACGGAAACACTGTTTACCTTCCCACCAGAGCAGTATCTATTTATCTACTTGCACTTTGACGTGCTTTCGAACTGCTAGGTTGGCAGGAGCAGGGACCGAGCAACGGGAGCTCACCCCGTCGCAGGGATTCGAACCGCCGACCTTCTGATCAGCAAGTCCTAGGCTCTGTGGTTTAACCCACAGCGCTACATTACGTTTGTTTAAAAAAGGGCTATCTGAGATATCTAACTGTTGGAGATGCAATAGGGATAATTCTTCTCTAAAACATATGTTTTTTTCATTTTCATTTGGAAAAATAAAAATGTGGCTCCCTTCTACGATTGGATTGAAGACTTATACAAACAAACAACATATGAATAACTTGCATATAAATGCAGACTTGCCATGGACAAATTCAATGATATTTGGAATCCATTCTTACAAATACTGTAATGGGTTAAGAACTGGTGAAGTACAATAACAACTTTGTAAAGTATACAATTTGGGGTTTCTTCCCCTCCCCTCTTTATTTTCCCTTCTACACGGGTGCGCTCTCTCTCTCTCTCTCTCTCTCTCTCTTTTATTTACATGGTTGTGTAGGAAAAGACACTGTCAGCCCCTGAGAACAGAGTGGTCCTCAGGAAGGCCAAAGCTTGCCAGCTCAGTTGGTCCAGCACGAGACCCTTAATCTCTGGGTTGTGGGTTCAAGCCCCAAACTGATCAAAATATTCTTGGACTAGATGACCCTTGTGGACCCTTCCAATGCTACAATTCTATGATTTATTGCCATATTTATTTTACTACACCTATGTAGAACAGTTGTTGGCAAGCTGTGACGATACCCACAATGGGTGCAGAGTGTTTCCATGGGGAGGGACACAAATTTGGAGAGTTGTAGTTTCCTGAGCTACATGTCCTTAAATGAAGACTAGAGAATACAGTCATACCTTGGGTTACAGACGCTTCAGGTTACATACGCTTCAGGTTACAGACGCCGCTAACCCAGAAATAGTACCTCGGGTTAAGAACTTTGCTTCAGAATGAGAACAGAAATCGTGCTCCGGGGGTCCGGCGGCAGCGGGAGGCCCCATTAGCTAAAGTGGTGCTTTAGGTTAAGAAGAGTTTCAGGTTAAGAACGGACCTCCAGAACGAATTAAGTACTTAACCCGAGGTACCACTGTATGTTCAAAATGTGACCAGCATGAGCTGAAAACAAGAAAGAAAGGTCCTCTACTTTTTATACAAACAAAATGCAAATGAAAAGAACCTCACCTATTTTGCATTATTTTAGAGATTAATGCGGAGTGATTGATAAATCAGGAAACAATTGCTCCTAGAGTGACCGCTACTGTTGTTGCATAGTTCTCAAATCAAATCCTTAGCCTGCTCTGTGGGGGCTCTCTATATCGACAGGAAATGTTATTAAAGAAGCTAACAAATGAATAATCATTCCCAACAACTCACAGCAGTGCTCTCAGTGGGAAAGTGTAAGAAAAGGGGAAAGTTTTGAAGCAATGGACTGATTAGGGTGAGGATGATTCTCTGTCAGGCGAATGCATTGTGTAAGTGTCCCTCAGGAGACAGAATTTTCACCTGAAAAGAAACAGCATTATGAATAGTACAGACTGTCGCTTGCAGGACACTGATCTTATTAAGAATGAATGCTAATTTTCACACTATCTCCCGCTGAACTGGATCCAGTTTACCACTGGGTTTGTTAATTTACACGGGACACCATTATCTTCGGTTGGTCTTAATGTTTCCAAGTGGAGGTCATTAACTGCTGGGATCATGATTATCCAGCATGAATTACAGACAGTATCATAGAAATACATTTTTTTCATACCTTTCATTTCTCCATGTGCTATTCTTTAAAGATGGTGTTTAATTTTTGTCACTTCTATTCACACAGAATCCATTCTGGGATATCATCTTTTCCCCTCAAAAAGGAAGAAATGCAATTATAAAGAAAGGGTAATGATTTTGAACTCCATGTACAGTAATTGGAATATCTGATCAAATTAGCATGCTGCCTTTGAAAATAAAGGTAAATTAATAAGGCTGCAACTCTAAAGTTTCTGCTTCCTAGGCATCCCACACTCATTTCATAGAATCATAGAATCATAGAGTTGGAAGAGACCACAAGGGCCATCGAGTCCAACCCCCTGCCAAGCAGGAAACACCATCAGAGCACTCCTGACATATGGTTGTCAAGCCTCTGCTTAAAGACCTCCAAAGAAGGAGACTCCACCACACTCCTTGGCAGCAAATTCCACTGTCAAACAGCTCTTACTGTCAGGAAGTTCTTCCTAATGTTTAGGTGGAATCTTCTTTCTTGTAGTTTGGAGCCATTGCTCCGTGTCCGCTTCTCTGGAGCAGCAGAAAACAACCTTTCTCCCTCCTCTATGTGACATCCTTTTATATATTTGAACATGGCTATCATATCAGCCCTTAACCTCCTCTTCTCCAGGCTAAACATGCCCAACTCCCTTAGTCGTTCCTCATAAGGCATCGTTTCCAGGCCTTTGACCATTTTGGTTGCCCTCCTCTCACGTTCCAGTTTGTCAGTGTCCTTTTGAACTGTGGTGCCCAGAACTGGACACAGTACTCCAGGTGAGGTCTGACCAGAACAGAATACAGTGGCACTATTACTTCCCTTGATCTAGATGCTATACTCCTATTGATGCAGCCCAGAATTGCATTGGCTTTTTTAGCTGCCGCGTCACACTGTTGGCTCATGTCAAGTTTGTGGTCAACCAAGACTCCTAGATCCTTTTCACATGTACTGCTCTCAAGCCAGGTGTCACCCATCTTGTATTTGTGCCTCTCATTTTTTTTGCCCAAGTGCAATGCTTTACATTTCTCCCTGTTAAAATTCATCTTGTTTGTTTTGGCCCAGTTCTCTAATCTGTCAAGGTCATTTTGAAGTGTGATCCTGTCCTCTGGGGTGTTAGCCACCCCTCCCAGTTTGGTGTCATCTGCAAATTTGATCAGGATGCCCTTGAGTCCATCATCCAAGTCATTGATAAAGATGTTGAATAAGACCGGGCCCAAGACAGAACCCTGTGGCACCCCACTAGTCACTCCTCTCCAGGATGAAGAGGAACCATTGATGAGCACCCTTTGGGTTCGGTCAGTCAGCCAGTTACAAATCCACTGAGTGGTAGCATAGTCAAGACCGCATTTTACCAGCTTCTTTACAAGAATATCATGGGGCACCTTGTCAAATGCCTTCCTGAAATCAAGGTAGGCTACATCCACTGTGTTCCCTTCATCTACCAGGCTTGTAATTCTGTCAAAAAATGAGATCAGGTTAGTCTGACATGACTTATTTTTCAGAAATCCATGCTGACTATTGGTGATCACAGCATTCCTTTCTAGGTGCTCACAGACTGTTTGCTTAATGATCTGCTCCAGAATCTTCCCTGGTATTGATGTCAGACTGACTGGGCGGTAATTATTTGGGTCCTCTCTTTCCCCCCTTTTGAAAATAGGGACAACATTTGCCCTCCTCCAGTCTGCCGGGACTTCGCCTGTTCTCCAGGAATTCTCAAAGATGACTGCCAGTGGTTCTGAGATCACATCTGCCAGTTCTTTTAATACTCTTGGATGCAGTTCATCTGGCCCTGGAGACTTGAATACATCTAAACTAGCCAAGTATTCTTGTACTATCTCCTTAGTTATTCTGGGCTGTGTTTCCTCTGCTGAATCATTTGCTCCAAATTCTTCAGGTCGGGCATTGTTTTCTTTATCGGAGAAGACTGAGGCAAAGAAGGCATTGAGGAGTTCAGCCCTTTCTGTGTCCCCTGTTTGCATTTCACCATCTTCTCCTCTGAGTGACCCCACTGTTTCTTTGTTCTTCCTTTTGCTACGA
Organism: Podarcis erhardii; assembly: GCF_964252035.2. Taxonomy (NCBI): domain Eukaryota; kingdom Metazoa; phylum Chordata; class Lepidosauria; order Squamata; family Lacertidae; genus Podarcis; species Podarcis erhardii. The sequence continues at coordinate 40,816,279 of NC_138497.1, forward strand.
ACATACCCATAAAAGCCTTTTTTTGTTGCTTTTAACCTCTCTAGCAAGCTCATTCTGTGCTTTAGCTTTTCTGACTTTGTGAGAGCTTTTTTTCTCCAGGCTTGTAAGAATAAAATTTCCTGTACCCAAGTTGCATAAGAGACAGGGAGAAAATATTCCAGAGCTGGGCTTCGATTAGGGGAGGTACAGATTTATGAAAAGGTTAGCAAAAGGAATTTATTATAGCATATTGTTCTGATTCAATGGTTCCTTGTAAAAAAAATCCTTCCAATAGCACCTTAGAGACCAACTAAGTTTGTTATAGGTATGAGCTTTTGTGTGCACGAACAGTTCTTCAGATATCTTCTTCAGGTATCTGAAGAGGTGTACATGCACACAAAAGCTCATACCAATAACAAACTTAGTTGGTCTCTAAGGTGCTACTGGAAGGAATTTATTTATCTTCTGAGACAGTCCTGCCCCACCTTCCACTTCTTCTAGAAGCAAGATTGACCTGTATAAGAAGCAGGTCCTTCTCTGTGGAAGCCCCAATACTCTGTAGGTCTCTCCCAAGAAAGATTGACAAAACTTTCCCCACCCCAGTTGTCTTTCTTTGTCTATTCTCATTGAACTGGGCTAATAAAGCACAGTCTTGTTTGACCCATCTGAACTAGGTCACTATTTCCTACCTTCACTGCTAAGGGAGGAGGGAATAGTTTTTATTAATGGGGTTAATTGATCCTATGAAAACAGAATAAGGAAATTCCCACCCAAAAGAGATCCTCAGAGATGGAAAGGAAAAAATGAACAATATCTGGCCAATTGCACCAAAACAGGGTTGTTTTGCTTCTAACTTCTTCTTGGAACTCTTATAATTTTTAAACTTCTGTGTGAGGACAGATTCAGGCTCCAATCCAACAGGAAATGAGCACAGCATTGGGAGCCATAAAGGTAAAGGGACCCCTGACCATTAGATCCAGTCGTGGCCGACTTTGGGGTTGCGGCGCTCATCTAGCTTTATTGGCCAAGGGAGCCGGCGTACAGCTTCCGGGTCATGTGGCCAGCATGACTAAGCCGCTTCTGGCGAACCAGAGCAGCGCACGGAAACGCCGTTTACCTTCCCGCCAGAGTGGTACCTATTTATCTACTTACACTTTGACGTGCTTTCGAACTGCTAGGTTGGCAGGAGCAGGGACCGAGCAACGGAAGCTCACCCCGTTGCGGGGATTCGAACTGCCGACCTTCTGATCGGCAAGTCCTAGGCTCTGTGGTTTAACCCACAGCGCCACCTGCATCCCTTTTATTGGGAGCCATAGAGGAGCCTATAATCAGATTGACCAAACTTTGGCATGGTGATAGAATGAGACATTGAATCCAGACTCGGTCAGCCTGCTGGCTATTGGAATACTACCTTCCTCCAGCTGCTGGATGGCAATCAGAAATCACTAACAGCATCCGTTTTCTTGTCCTTTCCCCATGCAGCTGGGGAGACTTGTACAGAAGCCCCTGCATTTGTAGAATCAGTGGTTAATTTGTGGCTCATTTTTTGGCTACAGGATCATCATAACATAGCTTTCCCCACTTATCTGATTCATGCTTATGTCCTTAACAAATTCTTGTGTAAAAAAAAAAAAAAAATCCCATTAACAATCTTACTTGAGATTTAACACAGCTCAAAAAGGCCTACATCCATAAAAATCCTGGAATTAGGAGCCAAAATGGAAAGCATATTTAATGGAAATATTTGTGGTTTATGGTTAAATAAGCCCATTTTCATAAAGATGCATGCTCAGTCTATTTTACTTAAATTGAGCCAACCAACTAAAAATTCATTTACTATTTTTATGGCAGTACAAGCATATTTATAATAGCAGGGAACACTTTTGTGTCTCTGCATGATATCTTAGAAAGAGGTGAATTTTCATTTATTTAATGCAAATATTCACACAAGGTAAACTGCTTAGGCATATACGGAGCATGTTTTCATTGAAGCATTGTGGAAATAGGAAAATAATATAACATAATTGTACAATAAATGGAATGCAGCAGTTTCAAAATTACTTACACTAGAGTGTGGTGAAAAAGATTGAGATATTATTTGCAAGTTCAGGGTTGCTTTGCGTTACAATTGACTTCATTCTAGTATTATGTATATTTTAAGGAATATCTCATCTTTTTGAACGAGAGAAATATCAACAGGGAAGGTATATCTGATCTCCTCTAAATACCTTAAAAGCTCTGATTTTGAATTTCTCTCTGTTTACAGAGAAGTCACAGGCATTATAAAACAGATGCATATTATGTCAAGCATGTTATCTTGTGTTTGGACCAATAAGGTGGCCAAAACACAGGCCGTAAACATTCTGAGCTGGTTGCTGCTCTGCTATAAGCTTTTGTGATACAACGATAGTTGATTTCAGCTTTTTGGAACTGTTCAGATTACTATTTAATTGGGAGGAAGAGCTTTACCTCTAGAATCAACTGCCTGAAATGAGTTATTCAGCCCACTGGCCTAATACGGTTGCTCTTTATATCACATGAAGGATTATAAGCAGAAATGGCATACCCACAAAATGAATCAAATAGAAATGTTGAGAGACAATACAGCCTCTCATTGCTTCCTTTTCTGCTGCACATCTCTGTGTGCTGCTCCATGTATTGGATTCCTCCTGTGGTTGTGCCAGTTACCCCCTTCCCATCCACCGAGAGCTATCTGGTTTGCAAGTATTCTGTGCCATGTTATATTGATTTGGCTGCAGATGGCATCAAAGTTCTTTAGCTCCTCTCTTTTGTGGCATTGGCAGGCATTCAGAAATGAACATGCAGTAACTAAAAAAAATGAAAAGACAGTGTGAGATGAGAAGGATGGGAGGGAGCCTAAGGGATTGTACTGTTCTGTTGTTATAATGAGAAAACCCTAATAAACAATGGGTTAAAAAACCCACAACCCTGGAATTGTAGGGCTGGATGAAGGAGATGTCTTTGTAGAAAGTTATATCTGAGGCTTTTTTTTTTTTTTTGCCTGGAGATACAAGGCGTGGAACCTGGCACTATAGTGGTTAAGAACGGTGGACTTGTAATTTGGTGAACCGGGTTCGATTCCCCGCTCCTCCACATGCAGCTGCTGGATGACCTTGGGCTAGTCACACTTCTCTGAAGTCTCTCAGCCTCCCTCACCTCACAGTTTGTTGTGGGGGAGGAAGGGAAAGGAGATTGTTAGCCGCTTTGAGACTCCTTAGGGTAGTGATAAAGCGGTGTATCAAATCCAAACTCCTCCTCCTCCACTTCTTCTTCTTCTTCTTCTTCGGGCTTCCTGATGATACAGGCTCCAAAGTCTCTCTTTGCCATTGGGAAATGGAGGAGGGATGAACGGTTTTGGATTTAGGCCCTCGTCTATCACAAACAAGGATTGGCACTGGTGCTGCTTACTACTGCATGGGTCTTATCAACATCTATCCTCCATACAAATAGGTTACATTAAGATTGCCAGGAAAGATAGATTGACTTGGTGTTGTGCTTTTAAATAAGAATGGGCAACAAAAATCAGTTGGAAAGGTATATAAACATTCCAGGAGATCATTTGTGGCATTAAACATGAGATCTGTTATCCAAAAGGGACTATAACCCTTGGAACATAACTGTGCAACAGGTAAAATGCAGTGGTTTTAAAATTCACATCAGATGTGTCAGAAATGTTATTGTCCATGAGTATAAAAATATCTGACCCAAGTCAATTGGCAAGCATGTGGAGAATGACATCACTTTATTATATGCAGAAGAATACCTATGAAGGAAATACTGACAGGATGTTGATAGAAGATGAAAGTCAAATACTATTCAGAGGTTTTGGGAGCTGGAAACTATTCTTTTACATCCCTCTCCTTTCTTCTTTATTTTTAATGAAGTGGTTACTTTTGTACATGCAGGTCCTCAATCACTGGGAAAGAAACCCTTCACTATGCAAAAATGCATAGAAGATTTAACAAGCAAATTGGCTCTCCCACCATCTAGATTTGTCCAAACGTCAGCCTCCTTGACCCCTTCCAGTATTTATGTTTAGTAGGCAAATGTAAGCTTAATTTCCAATGTCCTGTGGCTCTGCTGACATCTAAGCAAATGACAATAAAAGTTCACCACATCCCTAATTGGTAGACAACTTAAAAGAGGGGAAAAGAGAGAGAGAGAATAAAGATCAGACATATAATAAACACAACTGCTAAATGACTGGAGCTATGCTGAGAATAAATTTTAAACTCAAACCATGTTCAAATGTGATGCTTACTGACATATTGCCCTCAAGTCGTTACAGTATATAATAAAATATGCAAATCTAATGATAGCTTTGTTATAAATGATGAGTTAAAGGGAAAGGGAGTTTGATAATAATTGTAATACCTATAATGAAACCATAATGTTAGTTTCTCCCCATTTAAGTTTATAAATGTATTTATTTTAAACATAGCACTGGATTTGTTGACAGCACTTGCTGAATTCTAATGAAGACCCTATTCTGGATTTTTAAAAATAGACAGACGTGTAGCAGGGGGGAATAGCCTGTGTTTTCTGGTGAGGAAGTTTAACACAGGTTATAAAATGGAGCTATTGTGCGCAAAATAGATTACTCTGTGGGCCTCAACCATGTAAAGGCCACTTGTTGGTATTGCTGGTCCTGTTAAAAATATAGTCTGATGGGGAATATTCTAGCTGGTTCGCACATTGAGTGGCATCTAATAAAATATTTACCATCCAACTTTTTCTGATGGAAAAGTGGGATGTGAGTCTTCCAGGATGTGCTCCTGGGCAAGTCATGTGACCCTCACTGCAGTCTCACAATAGTAAGCTCAGCACAAGAGTGCACAAGATTGCAGCACCCAAAATGGCTGCCACAACCTCACGCAAAAAAGAAAAAAAGAAAAAGGGATGTCCCATTTTTTCCAGGGCACATCCAATCACAGATGATATCCGAACACTCCATAGGAAAAGCCCTGCTGAATCAGATCAAAGGCCCATCTAGAGACCCTCATCTTGTTCTCACAGTGGCTCACCAGATTCCTATGGGAAGCCAATACACGAACAAAATGATTTGGCTATGTGATAACATCAGTAACAGAAGAGTTTGTGTGAGAACAAGGACCTTGCAATGGCCTTTAAATACCTCTTAAAACTTTATATATTTACTCAAGCTTGCCTAGACTCTTGGTTCTTAATCTTGCACACTGCTCAGTTTTATTTGTGATATACAGTTGTGTTTCATTGTTATCTCATTTTTATCCAGTTTGCAGCAGGTTTTAGCGATAGCTACTGTTGTCTTTCTGCTGTCAGTCGCTTAGACATTTTTATTATATTACGCGGTATAATTTCTGAGTGCCTAATAAAATAAATAAATAAATGCAATAAGAATAATAAAGATACATAAGAAGTGCAGAAGAATAATCAAAAGGGGAAAGTATCTTTGATGAAAATATTCTCTTTTAAATTTATGGTTTTAAATGCCCCAGGCATTCAAGATAAAGTAGACAACATAACATTCAACAATTAAAATAATTTACACTGTTTATGAATGTGCTGCATGCAATTTTTTTTAAAAAAATGCTTATGTGATCCAATTACACGAAATATTTATTGGTGCTCTAGTACATTCATGGATTTCCATGCACCCACAAGGATTTCCCAGTTCACTTCAATGTTAAGAACTCTACACATGCAAAGGAAATGTGTACTGAACTGACATTGCACACTGACGTGAAATCAAATGGGGGGATTGCTGTCTAAATATTACTTACACATTGGAACTTGACTGAACCACCGGAGTATCTGACTCAGTTGGCTTCTACTATATTCTACTACAGAGACTGATTAAAAAATATCCCAGTCCTTGAAAAAGCCATAGCAGGGGGTTTAGAAACTTTGAGAGGATGCAGAGTCCAAATGCACAGCCAAGAATGCCTATGCATGAATGACGGCCATTATATTTCTGACTGCGGTTGCTGCACTCTGTAGAAGACATCTGTTAAGAGGGTTCATAACATTCTGGAGTATGTTTGGGAGGACTGTGGTGAGAAAGATGGTCTCTAGGGCATGAAGAAAAGCACTGAAACAGCATTTGGGATCCTACCCCATGAGACTTGAAATACAGTGGCACCTCGGGTTAAGAACTTAATTCGTTCTGGAGATCCGTTCTTAACCTGAAACTGTTCTTAACCTGAGGTACCACTTTAGCTAATGGGGCCTCCCACTACCGCCATGCAATTTCTGTTCTTATCCTGAAGCAAAGTTCTTAACCCGAGGTACTATTTCTGGGTTAGTGGAGTCTGTAACCTGAAGCGTCTGTAAACTGAAGCGCCTGTAACTCGAGGTACCACTGTACTACAATTCTGACAAATAAATCCTCAGGTGGAAGTTCTTTAGTAAATCCTAATAGTCTGACTTAGCATTAAGTGTGAGCTGAGCCTGTGTGTTCCTCTCTTATGGAGAAAAATATATCATTCCTAGGTGCAGATAGAACAATTGACCATTGGCTTAAAAGAAAGGGAGGCTAAAAACCATCTATCAGAAAGGTTTCTAACTATCTTGGTCTCACCAGTCAGTTTTCTCATAAAAAAAACACAATTAAAGGGATAGATGTCGGCAGCTTTTAATTTCTTTTTTAATACAAGATCCTGTTGATGCAAATAGTCCTGATCCAACATCACACTTATGCCAATGCCAGGTCTACATGCACACAGCACTATTCAGATACATGTGATTCATTACTCTCTCTCTCTCTCTCTCTCTCTCTCTCTCTCTGCCTTACATCCAAAATGAATCCAAGGTGGCTAACTTTTTTTTGTTTGTTTTAAGTTTAAAACCAATGTAAAAACCACATATTCATACAGCAGCAACAAGCAATGCAGTAATTAAAAATGAAACAGCATTTGAATTAGGAAAGGTAAATATCTGCCCAAAGACTTTTTTTGAAGAACCAATATTTTACTAGTCTCCTAAAACGGTAAAGAGATGGAACAACAGCACAAATAAGCTGTTTGGAGGTCGTACACCCAGCCCTTGCTTCCACTGGGAACAGCTGAATGTGGGGCTATATGCATGAACTCCCAACTTGTGATTCAATAGGGGAATCCTATCCATACCTCTTCGTCCTCATAATTCCTAATCCACCTAGGGATATGCAGAAGTCTATTTAGATGCAGGTTTGACCCCTAGTTGGAACATGGTGTGCACACTTGTTTTATCTGAAAAGTTACATAATGTATGATGGATCTATATTATAAATACTTGTTTCTGTAACACAAGCTAAATTAAATTTAACGTCCTGTACAATATTAGCAAGCCAGGAAACTCCTATTCAGTCAGCCAAAATGAGTACAGCTGTCCATAATATTTTAAATAAATTTCCGTGTGTACGGACTTATTTCAGTGCGTACAAACTGTCACAAGTGGTGGACAGGATGTATGTAAAACAATTCCAAGGTTTTATACAAAACAAGTGTGGTCTAAATGGAGAAATTGGTATACATGCATACCGCCCACCCCAAGTACTAATTTCCCACTATGCTCAATGGAAAATTAATCCATTTTAGAAAGCAAATGATAGGGGTGATGTTTATTCTTTGCTACACCAGGATTCACAAGAAAAGAAAGGCTAAATCATTTTATCAAAAAGTATTTAACGTGTATTTAAAGACTGGACACTTCCTCCCTTCCAAGTGAATAACACAAAGATCCTGTGAGGCATTCTAGTTGACAACACCTGTGATGAATTATTTGTAAATGTAATGAATTACATTACTAGGGGCATGTCAAATTATACGTCGATAATGAATTTTTGGATGCATCTGCTATGTAATTGTTCCCAGCGGACATGTATTCATCTTCACCTGGCATTATTTTCCTGATTTTTGTGGGTTTTTTTAATTATGCATTTTCATTCCTATCATAATTGTTACCGTGATCCCTGTTCCTTTGTTCTAATCAGGTCCCTTTAATGCGTTGCATATTCTGAACAAAAGAGGAGGGGGGGACACACACACACACAAGGATATTGGCTAAACAAAACACTGGCCTTTATGTGTTACTGTGTAACTGCCTGCTTGGCTTCAGAAGGTTGGGTGGTGTTGACAGGGGGGGATCAGTTGTTTTCCTGCCTGTATCTGCCAGCTGCTGCAAGCAGTGTATTCTGAAGCCCCACAAAAAGAATAAATGTTAAAAGCTGGGCTGATGACAGATATGCTTGCACTGCCCTTACTTGGTCTATCTTTGATTTTTAATAAGGCAAATAAAGCAAATTGAGAGTGTAAACCAGCCTGTGACTCACCCTGACTTTTGTTATGGAAACAATCTGAAAGACGGAGGGAGGGAGAAATCTTTCATCGGTTTATGGCTACAGAGAGAAGCAGCCTTGTCTTAATGGTGCACCCACAAACCTTTCAAATAAGGCTATGTCCACTTCACAAATTCATTTCACATAGGCAAGTCTGGCCATTCATGCTGGAGCCAACAGATAAAATAATCAAGGCCTTGTGTGAAAAACAACAATGGTGGATGGATGGATTTACGTACTTACTGGTACTTACTACACACACACACAAAAAAACCCATACAAACAAACAAACAAACAAACAAGGAAATCCCCTTTGGAAACTGCTCCTCTTCTCATAATCAGACAGGCACCGTCTTTATTGTCATTCCAGTGCCTCCCTTTGAAGGCCCAGTTTGTACCTGTACAGTATTGAAAATGTGTTGATTTTTGTTTTATAAATTGTACATTGTTCTGGATGTTTTAAATTGCAGCTTTACTAGGATACAGACTGGGTTGCCTGCCATATCCCCAGCTGTCAATAGTCAAATAGACTTTGAGGACGGTAGTCATGTGACCACATGGGAGCTTATGCCATACATTTCTCTGAAAACATGCCCAGTGTGTATGTGTGTGCTGGGGGGGGGGAGAGGTAAAACCACATTGGGGGTGTTTTATTCCTACCAACAAGCTGTGGTGTTGAATGTTTCAAATGTAACAGCTCAAATGAAGAAGATGTGTTTGTTTACATCATCCATTCCACAGGTAATTATTTCTGCCATTTGTAACATGGTCGTGAAAAATCAACAGGTCTTCCTAACAATCTGGTGCTGCTCCACACAAAAGTGGCATGAGGTCCTCGTGCAATTATTTGAAAGTGGTCACCAAACTTTACTTTGTTTATGCCAGCTGAGCCTGAGATGCTTAGTGTCTACCTTTGTATCCATCCTGAATATCTTGATTGGGTTCCAAGCCTTACCCCCAGGCAGGAGCACAAATAAGTTCCATGTATGCACAGTTTTCTTCTGAGGACAGCTCCCTATGCTTCATGAGGTGCCACTCTGAATGTTTTTCCTTTTTCTGGGGTTGGGGAAGATGTCAGAGACTGGTGCTGGAAGGAAGAGCTCCACATGAATGAATGGATGCTGTCTGCAGCACAGCATATCCCATCCTTTAAAAATTCAGGACTGAATAGAATTATAAAATGTTATGATTTGTTTTACTTGGTTTTACTTGGTCAATGTGACCTATAATTAATATAATAAAGGGAAAATTTGTGGAAGGGAAGTTAGATCGACCTTAAAAAAAAAGAAATTAATGATTATAAGAGAATTGGATAAGTTGAATATAGATAAACAAAAAGAATTTAATTTTTAAAAGTAATATGAATATGTTTAAGAGGTTAGGTAAGAACTTGCTGAATTAATTATTGGAACTGGGATGTAAGAGGAGGGGGTGGGGGGAAGTCAATGAAAGTGGGTAAAGAAAATTAGGGTATGTAATTGTATTTGTGTGTTTTTGTCTTTGTGTGTGTGTTTGTTGTTATAAAATGTAAAAACCCAATAAAAATTATTTTTTTAAAAAAAAAAAATTCAGGACTGCTTGCATCCAGAATTTGGGTCTAATATTTTTCATCAAAACATCAGGCAATTAAAGAATGGCGCTTCATTTTCCTAGCATGTATCCAGTGCTATCCCATGAAAATAGGTTTGTGGCTCAAGTGGTGGAGAATACTTTATCTCTTTTGTTCAAAGCTACATCGGATGGCTTTGATTTCCTTACATTCGTGTATTCTTTATAATATTCATAGTTGCTTGAAGAGCTATAACGGCATTATATCAGACTGAGATGTTTTGGCCAGCAATTGCGCTGGGCCCTTTATATTTTGTAATCTGCCAAACCCTGCTCCTGTCCATTAACCTTTTATTTCAAGGAAAACTTATGAAGAAGTGGTGCTTGGTAGGCAGTGCATCTAGAGTCAACTTCCTCTGCCTCTGGACGTGTGAAAAATTAATCTATCAGGAGTGATTTGGGGGTAATGATGACCCTACCCAAGTTTCTGAATACTCCTCATAGTCCAAAAAGGCTTTCAATGTTGACTGTAAATACATTTTTAAACCCTCCTCCATTTGATCCAATCCCAACCGTATCACAGACTGGAATGTCCAGGTCTGATATAGTGATACCTATGCAGATGTTTAGAACAGGGGTTGGAAACCTGCCCTCTTCCAGATGTTAGATTCCCAAGTCCTACCACTCCCAACCAACATGGTTGATGGTTAGCAATGCTGGGAGCTGGAGTCCATCACACCTGGAGGGTCTCTTGCTTCCCACCCATGGCCTATAATGCAGTAAAGGTAAAGGTAAAGGGACCCCTGACTGTTAGGTCTAGTCACAGATGACTCTGGGGTTGCGACACTCATCTTGCTTTATTGGCCAAGGAAGCCGGCGTACAGCTTCCGGGTCATGTGGCCAGCATGACTAAGCCGCTTCTGGCGAACCAGAGCAGTGCACGGAAACACTGTTTACCTTCCCGCCAGAGCGGGACCTCTTTATCTACTTGCACTTCATGCTTTCGAACTGCTAGGTTGGCAGGAGCAGGGACCGAGCAATGGGAGCTCACCCCGTTGCAGGGATTCGAACCGCCGACCTTCTGATCGGCAAGCCCTAGGCTCTGTGGTTTAACCCACAGTGCCACCCGCGTCCCACCTATAATGCATTACGCAACAGCTTATGTTGCAGAAGGTATTAGTAAAACCTGAAATGCAGAAAAGAGAAAAAAGAGCAAATAATAATTTGAAAATCTATTTCAGGAAAGCGAGCTGAAAGAAGCCTGCTCAGTCTGTGTTTTGGGTCAAAAAAATTCTGTTTTCCACACGTAAATGACTTTAACCACCACAAAGATGTAGATTTCACTGGTACAAACAATATATTTATAATACTCATCTTGAACTAAATTTAGATGTTTCCATTCCCCCCGCCACAAATATATTTTGAACATATTTATTTTTAATGTTTGATATTCTACTATGTTTTATATATGCTTTAAGCCACCCAGAGTGGCTGGGGAAACCCAGCCAGATGGGCGGGGTATAAATAACAAAGATTATTTGTTTGTTTGTTTGTTTTTACAGCATTACAAATGTCTGTCGAGCCTGAAGGCAAGTAGATGCTCTGACCAAGATAAAATAAAATATTGTATTGTCTCTACACAATTTCTTTTCACACTCAATGAAAACATTCTTCCCTTTTCACAGTTTTGCCAACACAGTGTATATTTAGGGTTACTGAATTGTAAGACCATCTTGGCTGTGAGGCCTGGAAGACCTACCCCCTGCCTTGCAGGCCTTTTCCCATGTGGCCTGAGAGGACAGGGCCCTGGCTGACTCAGTTACACAAGCTAAGGCTGCTGAACAGACACTTGGGCTGGGGTGTTGTTTGGGGTTTTGTTGTCGCTGTTGATTTTTTGTACATTTATTTTAGATTTGGTTATTTCATATCTTTATTTTAGATCTGGAAATTGTTCAGTTTGGTTGTGTATTTTTTATGTTTCATTTATTGTTTATGACTACTTTTGTTGTGTTGTAGTTTGGCATTTTTTTCATGTTGCAAGCTGCCTCGAGCATGGTTTGAACTGTGGAAAGGTGGCATAGAAATAAAATTGTGTATGTAAAAGAAAAAAAAATACAAACACTTAAAAATGTCCCTACTGAGTGAAAGATTCACTAGGTGGGAAAGTTCTTAAATTTCATTTTAGTCTGTTTCCCATCTATTGTTACCTTCAACAACAAAATAATTTTCTGATTTGTGGGCTCCATAATTTTGTGTATGGTTAATATACCCATCAGAGGCTGATAGTATCACAATTTTGGAATCAGCAATTGAGAGGGCTTATCCCTTTTGAATGAGAAAACAATCCACATTTTAACTCATTTGGGAATTCTTCAATACCAAGAGGATGTTGCCTGATTGTGTCTAAAACCAATAAAAGAAAAATCAAGTGGCTCGGTTGACAAAAGCTGTAATGAAATAAATGCCACTTTCTTGATTATGATAAACCAATTAAATCTAATTTCTGTTCTGTTTCCATACATAAGCAACAGCTGTACACGCTATCCATGGGTAATTAATTGCTTCCAACTGCCTGCCAGTGAAAATGATAGTTCTTTACATTGATGACACAACACAACATGTGCCCCTAAACACATTAGGGTATATCATATGATTACACAATATGCCATAGGGATTTACAGAGCAGGCAACAGATTTAGATCAAAACAGGCAAAATATGCAAGCTTCGCTCAACATGACTGGCAAAGAAGGAATGTAGCACATCCTGGAGATGTCAAAAGCTTCTTCAGTTCAGAAGGAATGGGCAGCCAAGGAAAGGTACCTTGAACACCGTTAGGGAATGCCTCTACCTTTTGGTGTAATTATTTCAACATGTCAAGAAGGAGGGTGAAAGGTTAGAGGGTGCCCCCCAAACAGAAACAGTGTGGCACAGGATATCCCTATCAGTGGCGTAGCATGGGTTGTCAGCACCCGGGGCAAGGCAAGTAATTTGCGCCCCCTAACCCGTGGACTTTAGCGCTCGAGTCTCTTCCGCGCTCCCCCCCCCAGATGCTGCGCCCGGTGCGGCCGGCCCCCCTGCACCCCCCACGCTACGCCACTGAGCCCTATGCCCAACCCCATATACAACCTGGAAATACAGCCCCACTGCCTGTTGTGTTTATTACACAGCACTAGCAGAGGGACACAATTGGCCCAACTCCCAGGAACATGCTTTTTTTTATTTCTAAAGCAGGGGTAGGGAACATTGTTGCTGTTGCTGTTGATTAAATTTTCACAGGGTGGTTCACAACATAAAAATACAAAATGAGAACACAAAATACACAATAAAGCAAAAGCAAACAAAAAACCCCTCTCTCACACACATTTAAAAGGCCATAGAATATTAATCAGCCAAAGGCCTGGTTATAAAGAAATGTTTCCGCCTGGCGCCAAAGACATATAATGAAGGCACCAGGCAAGAATCGCTGGGGAAAGCATTCCACAAGCAAGGCGCCACTGCAGAAAAGGCCCATTCTAAACAAAATAAAAAAATTCCTCCAGTAGCACCTTAAAGACCAACTAAGTTAGTTCTTGGTATGAGCTTTCGTGTGCATGCACACTTCTTCAGATACACTCAGTGTGCATGCGCACTCAGAAGTGTGCATGCACACGAAAGCTCATACCAAGAACTAACTTAGTTGGTCTTTAAGGTGCTACTGGAAGGATTTTTTTTATTTTGTTTTGACTATGGCAGACCAACACGGCTACCTATCTGTAACTAGGCCCATTCTAGTTATCTATCTGTCTGTCTGTCTGTCTGTCTGTCTATATGATCCAACCAATTCTTACTTTGTTTTTTGTTTATTTGTTCTTGTTCATTTGTTTAGGGAAGCTTTTAATGTTTATTTATTTGTTTAGGGAAGCTTTTAATGTTTAACAGACCACTGTATTTTAATATTTTGTTGGAAGCCACCCAGAGTGGCTGGGGAAACCCAGCAAGATGGGTGGGGTATAATAAACAAACAAACAAACATACAAATAAATTTAGTATTATTATTTGTTCTTGTTTATTCTTACTTTGTTTTTTGTTATTCTTAATTTGCTTTTTAATGTTGTATTTTAAATTGTGGCTTACCTTGGGCGAAGGCTGGGTAATAAATGAAGATATTACTCCTTCTACTACTACTGCCTCTGTGTCCTGGGTGGGATGATACCATTGTGGCATTCCTGCTGTCACCACATAATGATTGGCTAATGTGGGGACATCGCTGGCAAGCAAGATGGTGATTGGCAGCAGCTTCATCGGCAGGGATCTTGTTGGAGCTGCTGTTTGCAGAGGTGCATGAGCTTTTCTTTCTACAGTTTATGCTTCTCCTGTGTTGACCTTGCTGCATGCCACTGTGGCTCGAGCATCGTGGGGACATGGGACCAGCCTGCGTGTGCTTAAAATGGTTTCGTCTCATTTTGAAAAAGGTGTGATAACTGTTTTCACTTACAATAGCTGCTTGGAGGCACTCTACGAGCAAAATTATTGCCATTGGAAAAGAGAAGAAATCTAGCCTAAAGACCAACAGGATAAATTCTTGCACGTTCATTTGCACCGCAGCCTGGGCTTGTGTGAGATCTAAACAGAGGCTTCTCTGAGATCTCTTTGGTAAATCACATTGGATGTGTGCTTTCTGTAATTTATCTGTGAATTATTGCTTTTTTCCATGTTGTGGGTACTGTTTATTATTAACCTTGGCCATTAACCCTGTATGATGTAGATAAGTCCTCGACTTGTCAGTTTACATTTACAGAGCATTCACTGTCATGCAAGCACCACTGATTAAATATACTGTGACAGGACAAAAAATTATGCAAGGCTAGGCCAGAGCAAATGTCAGATGTATTCTCTTTTGTCTAGGAGTTCTAAATAGCATTACCTCTTGTGTGCATGCAAGAGCAATCTGGTCATGTGGTATGAGATGCTAAGATACAGAGGTTGCAGCGTACTAGAACACAACCAGTTGATCCCAGTTTTGTCCTTACTTCTCTAGAGGAACTGGGGTGGAAACATGAGCGACTATACAAATAAAACTTACGAAAGCTTTGTTCTATCATCTAATCATGCTCCTGATCACATTCTGGTATCCTTGCAGTACCAATAGCCAGGTTAGTCTGGTTTCAGGTAGAAAGTTGATGCCTGCCTGGCTCGCCTCATTTCCAAAGAGACTATTTAAGGAGTACGGTGAAGACGGTCACATTCTCTCTTTCCAGATGATCTAGATTACACATGATTATTCCTTAAGAGCCCCTTCATATCTGGTTATCATATAGTAGAAGAAGTAACTACAGCAATTGCTCTTAAATACATTATTCCATTTCTCACTTTTAGATAACTTCAAAAGCAGGCCCAGCAAGCTTGTTTATGTATTTTCCCCAACACTGCAAAGCAGCAATAGCACCCTTTAAGAAGGTAAAGTTATCCTTGGTGCTGCAGAAAAGCCTTCTTATCCTTTAAGCAAGCACACCAACACACACAAACAGGAAAATTAAAGTATATGCTCCATTTCTGAGGATGAAAGGGGAAGGCACTTAGTAGGAAGCTGCCTTAGACTGGGACAGGCTGCTTGGACATCAAACCCAGTGTTGTCTATGGGTGATAGATCTCCAAAATCTCAGCAACAGGCCTTTCTCATTATTGCTGCCTGATCCTTTCAACTGGACACTAAACCAGGGACCATCTGCATGCAGAGCACATGTTCTGCCATTAAGCTACTCACCCTCCCCAAATCTTTCATAGAAAGAGAATGGAGAAGAGTACATTCTGAATTGGTGAGGTGTTCCTATATGAAAAGTATAACCTTGCTGAAATACTCAGTCTTGCTTAGATATCCTATGGGAGACACCACATGGGATCGCCCCTCTGGTGTTCCCCCTTCTGGGATGCCATTGTGGACCGAAGACTACACCCACAGGAAAGTGGCAGGTAAGCTGTGGAAGGACTCTGAATTAAAGAGCTCCCAGGGTAAGAGACTGAGACAGAAAAGGTAAACTCCCAGCTGATGGCTGGGAAAGTCTGCCATTTTCTATGGGTGGCTAGGATTAAGAGCTAGCTTTCGTGAAGTTTCTGTGTTTGCGCATCATTCTAGTATTTTAGATACCTTGCTGCTGATTTTCTCCTCCCTTATTTTGTATGTTTCTGCAATTTTACCACGTAATTCTTATTGTAATGATATAATTGTTGTAGAGACATTTTATCTAGTGACATTTGTGTTTGTTGAAGACTGCTCTGAGGCCTTCTGATCAAGGTCTACTGATTAATATTTAATTTAATATTAATTTAAATATAATATAATTATATTTTGAAGGGCTTCTACAAGTGTTTGTGTATAGGCAGTGCTTTTTTTCTGGGGGTACGCAGGGGTACACATACCCCTATACATTTTGTGAATCTTTTGTCCATTTACTGTATTTATATTTCCTGATTTGAACTATAAAATGGTGATTTTCCTGAGTCAAAATGAGAGTACCCCTAAACATTTTTTTTCCCAGAAAAAAGCACTGCGTATAGGAAAGACAGAAAGAAAAGCAAATTAGACCCTTGACTTTTTAAAAAATAAAATAAAGGCCAAACAGTACTGAGACATGTTGGGGGGGGGACTATGTCCCTTCTGACAACAGATGCCCATGGGCAGTATCCAATGGCAAGCAGACTACCACATAACACACAGAACTCCATAGCAGTGCTAGTGAAGGAAAGACTCATGGTTCAGCTGTGATCTTCAGTTGACGTGTGAGGACTGGAGCCCCAGCTCTAAGCCATGCATGCAACCTGGAGCTTTGCTCTAAACATGAGTTGTGAGTGTGACATCATCTCCACCCACCTGCCCCCCCCCCGCCAATTTAAACACCCGCATGAGTCCATTGCTAAAACCAAAGGTTATGTTTCTGTGCACAGTTAGTGTAATTAAATCCAGTCTCCATCAATGAGATATCAGCTGCCCGGTTGCACCTAGGATGGTGGCTAACATGTGCCATAATCACTCTGTTAGTTCATAGTACATGCTGCTCTTTGTGTGTATTATGAAAATGCCTCTGCCCATTCATATATACATTTTCTCCTTTGCTCTCTATAAATTACCCTCTGTGTTCACATATAAGCCACTGTAATTTAGTTATTTACTGTGCGCCACAAACTCCATAAAATGCCACTTTCCAAGAATACAACTGAGGCTTAAGTCAGCATTTTTATGATATCATCTGTACTGGCAAAACATTAAAGGCTCAATATTTAATAAACATAATAAACATCCCTATGAAACAAATTGTTCATAAACTACCTGTTTAATTTTTCAGGGTTCCTGAACCACATATTTTCTTATTAGTAGCGAGCCTGCTGGGTTGCAGGATAGATAGGGCCTGTCAGGGATAGAATATAATGTAGCGGTTTTATGAATTATTTCTGTGAGGAAAAGCCTATTACAGCTGACAAGAGGATGATATTAGCCCATCATCATTCCGATGGCACCACCCTTCCCCCTTTCATCCATCAGGCCTCTTGTATGAGCGCTGAAAGCCAGGCAGTCTTTGCATAGCCAACACAAAGACAAATACTTCTCTCTTTTCGGAGTCCATGAAACATTTAGTATTTCATTTCGAATCATGGCAGATGACAGTAACAAATGGCCTAATGAATCTCCCTCATTGTCCCCGAAGATGAGAGAAAAGTAAAATCTCTTTCCTGGGGTTGGATTTGTTTGTTTGTTTATATATTTGGCCTGCACGGAAAGGGTTTCTGCCAGCCTCTAAAATGAATTTCTGGGTTGCTAGCAATTAGCAGCCGGCAAGCAAACAAAGCAAAGATCAGGTACGTTGCTGTGACCCTCCCCATTTTTCGACTGTACCAGAGAGCACAATTATATGAGAATGGATTTTAGTCAGCTTTACAGATGAATTTTAAAGGTTTTTCTTTTTGTAAAGTAACTTCAGAGGTGGAGAGAGAGAAAACCCAACCTGCAAAAACAATAATAAAGCAATGTAATGAAGTTGCATATTAGATAACGCTAGTAATATGTAAGGGGTGTATCATGAATTATAAACTTCTTTTTATTGCCTTTTTGTTTTATTTAAAGGGAAACTGCATTAATGGTGTTTGAATTTTTCAGCACGGATGTAGCCAAGCCATACAAGTTTTATGTAAGATTGTTTTCTAAATGTGGCTTTCAAAGGCAGAAGTCCCTAGCAGATGTGTGGAGGAAGGAATTATTCCCCTCGTAAGATTGTACTGAGAGAAGGAGATTCTTTCTTCTGCAGGGCTGGGCCAAGGCATTTTCCCACTTCAAGCTGATGTGCTGCATCAGCATTCGCCAACCTGGTGCCCTCTAGGACTACAACTCCCATCAGCCCCAGCCAACGAGGTAGTGCTGGGGAAGGCTGATGGGAGCTGCACTCCAAAACAAATGGCAGTTACCAGATTGGCAAAGGCTTCCCTTCATGATTGAAGAAGTGCCAGGACACTGCCTCCATCAGCATCTGTGGCCAATAGTGCGGGTGGGAAATTTTGGACACTGAAGTAAATGGCCTTCCATCGGGTCCATCGTCAAATATAAAAATATGCTAAACCAGCCCTGTTGCATTTAGGGGCCTTTTCATTCATTCTGCTGAATGGGGTCTTGTGCTTCTTTTTTGCTTTAAACTTATTATCATTATGTATTAAATTTATATACTGCACTTCATCAAAACATCTCAGGGCGGTTCACATAATAAAACACAAGATAAAACACAAGTAAACATAGAGCATAGACAAGAGAAGTTCAGCTATCCCTTTCCAGATAGAGGCACAGCTTGGCCACCAGCTGAAGCTGATGGAAGGCACTCAGCGCCACTGAGGCCACCCGAGCCTCGTGCGACAGCAGAGGATCCAGGAGCAGCCCCAAGT
Organism: Podarcis erhardii; assembly: GCF_964252035.2. NCBI lineage: Eukaryota > Metazoa > Chordata > Lepidosauria > Squamata > Lacertidae > Podarcis > Podarcis erhardii. Next base: position 40,835,025 of record NC_138497.1, read on the forward strand.
TATGTACCTGCTCCTTCAGAAGGAATGTAACCCCATCAAGAGCAGGTGACCTCCCAGCCATCTGGGAGAATTGGTTTATTCATTTTGTTAAGAAGCGCAAACAAAACAAAAATATGTCTGGGCTTCTGTCCCAAAGTTCTGCCCTGATGGTGTCATATAAGAGACATACCACAAAGGATTCTGGGCTACAGTTCTTAGATAAAATTCTGCTTTTACATCATCTATAAGTAAGAAAAGTGGGGGCAGTCAAACAGAAGAGGAAAGACCTAACTGCTTGATTTATTTTTTCCTGAAGCTTTCATAGAGCTGCTCAAAGCGATAAATATTTAGTGTGGCCTCCTGCTGTTAGAACCCCTTGTGCCATAGTAAGGCATTGCATAAAAGGTCATTTTTGGCATGTGACAACAACAAACAAGCTCTAACACTTCAGCATACAATGTCTGCTGTATTGGCCAGTTTCAACCTGGATTACAAACAGGTGTGATCTCAGTTCTAGCTTGGCACCCTGTTTCTTCCTCACCTGAAGGGCAGGCAAGGGTGATAAGAGTAAGAACATTAATTTATTTAGTTTGTAGAGTGCTCAAGGCAATTCATATTACTTCATTAATTCCCACAGGTATCCTGTACACTAGAATTATTAATCCCACCTTGTGCATTGGGAGCAAAGGAAGAGTGAGATGGGTGCTTGTGTCTGGGCTGGTTAACCAACATCAAGTTGGCTGCCCCTGGTTTCCACTGACTTCTAGCTTATTATCTTTTCCATATTGTACTCACCTCTTTCAATGCTTTATCCCCTTTTCTTTATTACCACAAACGATAGTTGTAAGGTATAAATGATTGTTAATTTTGAATTAAAATATTATGAATGGCCAAGAAGTTTCTGATGAAGTCGTGATGACTGGTTGGTTTACGTCTCACAGATTTTTGAAGAGCTCCTTTTGTACCTACATAACATTTCCTTTTTTTACATGACAGATCACAATGGCTCACTCAGAGCCATTAAAGTTGCCAAGTAAATCCTTCTTAGTTTAAGTGAGTGTAAGTGGTTCCTATAATAGCTATATATATAAAATATCAAGACAATACCTTTGCTGAACATGAAACAGTGGTAACACTAACGCATGATTACAGTAAATTTTTATTGCCGTGGCACTAAAAAGTGATACAGTGGCAACAATGTGGCTTTTATCATTTTCTGACTTGAGACACAAAATAGAATGATGTATTTTATGGTGTTGTTATTGCTGCATGTTCTGTGGGAAGACGGCAGGTCCACATGCTGCAGAGAGAGTCGGGTAGCCTTTTACACGTTACAGCAGTGATAAAAAGGTAAAGGTACCCCTGCCCATACGGGCCAGTCTTGACAGACTCTGGAGTTGTGCGCTCATCTCACTCAAGAGGCCAGGGGCCAGCGCTGTCCGGAGACACTTCCGGGTCACGTGGCCAGCGTGACATCGCTGCTCTGGCGAGCCAGAGCCGCACACGGAAACGCCGTTTACCTTCCCGCTGGTAAGCGGTCCCTATTTATCTACTTGCACCCGGAGGTGCTTTCGAACTGCTAGGTTGGCAGGCGCTGGGACCGAGCAGCGGGAGCGCACCCCGCCGCAGGGATTCGAACCGCCGACCTTTCGATCGGCATGTCCTAGGCGCTGAGGCTTTAACCCACAGCGAAGCTCTTTCTCCATGGGTTCATTCTACAAGGCAGCTGCAACGTATAAAGGCTTGCCACCACAACAGGGCCAGGGCCAGTCTAACTATCCATCATCACTCTTGGTCCTGGCTTTTTTCATGGCTGCATGGAAAGCATGCACAGAAACTGCGCTAGCCACATGATGAGTAGAGCCTTTAAATGTTAGAACGCTACTGAGAGATGAGACCGCCTGTTTTCAACTCTTGTGCTATAATGTAATGTGTAAAGCTACCTTAGAGCTGATGTGTACATTACTCTCACCACAGGGATGTTCATCTCCATTGTGAGTTTTATGTATGGATGTGTATGTATATTTATACACACAGAGGGAGATCATATAGTTTAGTTAGCAGATCTCATCATAGGTTTTCTATGTACAACAAGATCCACAGACAATCCAGAAATCATTGTTCTCTCTACACATGGCCTTGAGAATTATCTATATGATTTACCAGTCTGTTCATTAGGAAAGCAGTTCTGGCTTTGTGTTTCCAGACTATGCTCTCAGAATATTTGGAGGGACACTATAGGGAAATTTTCATAGAATAGCGTCTTTGTATATGTGGTACCCAAGCAGTAGAAGGTCTTTATCACAATGTACTATATTGTTCTCTGTACTTTGAACTGAGAGCTAAGCTTATTCTTGATTTGTTATGTAAGATACCAGATGTGGATATTCAAGTAAAAATCACATATTTGCTGTCTGGTTTTGACAAATTTATGACAGAAAGATTTGCGAGATTTGCAGTTACCGCCCAAATATTGAAGATAACATTCATTGAGGATAACATGGTGGACTGTAAAGATTTAATTGGGAATGACATATTGAATTAGTTTGTATTTTAATATGTACATATATTTTGTGCTGGTAGCTATCCAACCATCTCGTCCTCTGTCGTCCCCTTCTCCTTGTGCCCTCCATCTTTCCCAACATCAGGGTCTTGAAGCTACCAGCATGAGTTTGACCAAACTGCGGGAGGCAGTGGAAGACAGAAGTGCCTGGTGTGCTCTGGTCCATGGGGTCACGAAGAGTCGGACACGACTAAACAACTAAACAACAACAACAATATTTTGTGCTTTAATGTTGTATCTATATATATATTGTACCGGATTATATTCTTTCTTTGGTGTTAGATGTGTCCATAATGGTCGAAGCAATAGCTCAGTTGGTTAGAGCGTCAATACCCATAAGGAACAGATGCATATTCCTGTATTGCAGAGGGTTGGACTAAATGATCCCCCTAGGTCCTTCCAACTCTTTGATTCTACAATTCTATGAATAAACAGTAAATAAACAATAGGACTTATTATGTGTATGGAACAGGAGGCTGGAGGAGATGGATCAGTCTGTATCTCAGGTGAAGCAGCTCATGATATTATGGTCTTTAATTATGTGGTAGTGAGTTTTGCTATATGTTACAGGTGAGTTGGAGAGGCTCACATAGGATGCAGCCTTATATTGGTCAGTATAACTCAGTTCTGAACTCTGACAGTGGCTCTCCAGAATTTCAGATAGGGTTACCTTGCAGCCCTAGCTAGAAATGCCAGAGACTGAACCTGGAACCTTCTACGATTAGTATTAATATTTTTACATTTATTTATATTCCACTTTCCCCCCAGTCTGGGATTCAAGGCAGCTTACACAGATAAAATAGAACAGTCCTTCCTGATTTGTTACTATGGGAAATAAAGCAGTTCTAAATATTCTCTGTCAGGTGAAATCACACACAAAGTCTGGACAGCAAAACTGGAACTAAATCTTGTGAGCACCCCCCCCCCCATTCTGTAAAGTTAGGATTATAGATTCATGTGAAACAAAATCTTTAAAGGGTGCCGAAGAGCTCCTGATGCTGCCTGCTGTGTGAGTACTGTTGTAACTTCTGCCCTTCCTAATACATGTGACCATCACTCTTCTCCCCTAGAAAATGCTGGTTCTCTTGCAGAGACAGCAATGCAACATGTAGCAGAACAAGCATCAACGTATATCACATGAGCTGGGGAAATACATCTGTGATGGCTTCTGGCATTTGTAGACAAGGCTGGCTGGCTGGCTACAGAGCTTCTTGCTCAGCCAGGGACCTTTCCAACAATGCTTTATATCATGTGTTGAGAGAAGGCATCTAGTGAAATTCCATAGGAGCTTAAAGCTCCCAGGTTAAGATAGGATCTTGGACCATTCATAGGGAATGCTGCAGACTGATGCATTCTCCTTCTGAGGCAATTACAGAAGATGTTGTCTCTGCAGGAAGCTAGAATCAACTAGAGCCTTAAGGAGACTGACTAGACCTGGAGTTCATTAGGCTCTGTCTGAGTGGTTAAAGGGTCCTTGCCTTATTTTGCAGTCCTTGGCTTCTATGTTGCTGGAGAGACTGTTGTACTTTGAGTGAATCATCTACTCAACCAGAAAATTGCTGCAAGGCTGTGCCCTTCAGGCAGGAGGGCCTTGACTATGGTGTTGTCTGTTCTACCCCACCATCACTGAAGGTTCTTGAGCTGTGTTCTCATCACAGCACTGTGCCACACATTTGGCCATGGGTCAAAACTAGAGATGGAGGGGGGAATTAAAATCAGTTTTCATTTAAAGGTGAACCTATCCAATTCACAATTTCTGAAACACTGCATGAACCAAAACATAACTATCTTTTTTAATTTTGTAACACAGTTCTCCAGCCAAATGAATTTTTACAAAAATGCATATAAAAGGGTAATGTGTGCATCAAAATGCAGATATTAGTAAAAACAACAACATTAAAATGTATTATATTTTTGGAAATTGTTTTGTGAGATGTGAATGTCAGGCAAAATTGCATGTAAATTGGGAGAAAATCGCTGGTGGATTTTCATGAGGAATTTTGCTTGTTTGTTTGTTTGTTTTAAATGACAAAATGCAAATGCTTTAAGTGACAAATGTTTTAAATGATGTGGAAATATGAAAAACTGAATTCAAGATCGGAAAAACGATAAACTGAAAGAAACCAAAATTGACAGATCCAGCCATCCCTAGTCTTGACAGCCAGCCAGGCCAAACCAAGCTAAGCCAAGCCAGCAGCGAGTAAGCAAGCAAGCATTTCCATCACATGGAAGAGGGGGGAGAAGAAAGACTGCTCAGGGCCACATTCACTTCTCCCCACCCCGTGCCCACATTGCTTGCCAACCCCAGCCTCACATGGGCCATATAGTGGACCAAGTCTAGATCAGCTGGCAAGGAAAGCCCTTGCCCCTCCAGAAGGTCTTGCTTTTGGAGATATTCCCCCAGTGCATGGAAAGCATGAGGATAGTTAATGCAGGGAACATAACATTATGGATTGGGCTAATGGGTGCAGCCTCTCTCTCTGTCTGTCTATCTGTCTCTCTCTTGTGATTCATGTGGAGACAACTGACCGAGAGGGCTAATATTTTTCGTCAAATGTTACATTGTAGTGTCACTTCAATAAGTTGTGAAATTTGTGTAAAGAGCTGCACTGTTCTTTTTTAAAAAACAAATGCATCAACTGAAGATGTTTTTAATGCTCTTACATATACAAATTTGTGGATTTTTGGTTTTTGTCTCTTAAGGATTTATATTATTTCAGTAACAGATGCTGTGGATTTCTGTGATGCTAGCGTAGACTCAGTAAACACTCCTGAGACATCTTAAAGATTGCCCAGAATCCCTGTGTGTTAATAATGGCTTTGAATCTCAAATCCAACTTAAAAAGTACAGCTGAGCAGAAAGCTTTTGTTAAAAGTAGCATTTTGAAATGCTGTCAGTAACTATCATAAATATTTGAGAAGTTAATATTTTAATCTTCAGCAATCACACTGAAAACATTTTTAGTGACAGATAGTGCTTCATTAATAGAGTTCTGTATGTCTAATTGCTTTAGGCAATGAGAGTTGCATTATTTTGACACATGACATGCAATTAGTACATGGTCACACGGCTAAAGGGAGATTTTACACCTTTTTTCCTTCTACATTCAGAGTGAATAATTAGCATATTTTTTCTGCTGAGAATAATCATCAGAGCCTTAGATCAGAAATTGTCTAATGAGTAAAACTCCAGTTGTTGACATTAATACTTGTGACTTTCCCCCCTTTTTTGCTGTTGTAAAAAGTAAATCTACTGCTCCACTTCATTTACCCTTTCCAAGGTGTTCAGAAAAATTCAGAAGCATTTTCTTCCTGTGGAAGAATTGCATACCTTCAGAAAAGAAGAAAGGAAACATTTCTTGGAGATTTGCTGTAGCATTCGCTAAGTTAGCGATACTTCAAAAAAGACTAACTTTGGCTATGACCCAAATTCATGCCAGAGATTATTTCAGTTGTTGTAACACAAATCTCATACGGGGATCATAATATTAATGCACTACCTACCTAGGCATAATATTAATGTGCTATCTAGGTGTGGGATTTATTTGTCACGATATACAGTAGTGTTGTTTCCAGTGAAAGTATGGTTTGATTGCATTCTGTTTGTTAAATAAGGCAGATTTGATTAGGTGTAATCTGACCTCACTGGATTGTTTGCAGATTCTTTGCCCCAGAGTAATGTAACGGCATTCAAATCAGTAAAGCACATGCAGCCACACCATTGTTAATTCAGAGTAGTGCTTGCAGAGTGTGTGTCAGTGTCTTGGCATGGGGAGGGACATAGGGGCAGTTGCCCTGAATGCAAAATAGTTCAGGACACAAAGGTTCAACACCGGGTGCGGCCTCAATAAAGCCGTGCAGTTCTGTTGCTGGGCTCTGTTGAAAACAACTTCTCCATATGAACCAGGAAGTGACCTTTCCAGACAACACAGAACTACTCTTTTCTTATCTCTGGGTGATGCGGGCACTGCTAGGCAGCTGAATATACATGTGTACTTCGTCCGTTTCCCTCCCAACAACCTCCATTGTGGGGCCCTGGGCACTGGCAACCCACGAAGGGCCGTCTTAAGCCTATCCAGTCTTTTTTTAGGGCTGGAGAAGGCAGGCAGCAGCTGGAGGGCGGCTCCTCCGGCAGGAAAGAGGCGAAGGCTGGATGCGGCGCCTCCCAGCTCAGCTGGCCGCTTTGTGCCGCAGTGGCCACAGCAGGCAGTACACCGAGCGGGCCTGCGCTGAGCAAGGGCGCGTGCGCGTGCGACGCCCCCGCCAAGCATCGGCTTGGTTGTTTCCCTTTTAGCCTTCTGGCGCCGCGCAGAATTCGGCACCTGCAGACTAAAATGAAAAAACTGAGCTGACGCATGGCAGGAGCGATGCAAGCGCCCTCGCTCACTCAGCGCGCTCGTTCAGTGTTCCCCAGATTATCGCCTGGCACCCTCCAGAACTTGGCGCCCCAGTGCCCTGCACCACTAGCCTCTATGGGTAAGACAGGCCTGAACCCACGCTACGCCAGTGGTGTGGCTACACTTTTTAAATCACCAGTCTTTTATTAAATTATTTTTATTTTTAAAAGCCTTTTGTTAGTCCTTTGCCCGTGAAAGCCCGCACAAAGTGCTGGTATTCAAATACCTAGGAAAAATAAACTCGTTGAATTTTATGTGCAGTCATGTTACACAACTCCTGTTTTAAGCAGATCTTCTTTCGCCATTACAGTGACAAGGAGGCCAGAGCAAAGGAAGGGAAACCATAGGAACATAAGAAGTAGCCATAGAATGAGTCAGACCAATTGCCCATCTGTCTCAGTATTGTCTACACAGACTGGCATCAGCTCTCCATGGTTTCAGACCCTCCTAACCCTACTTGGAGTTGCCAAGAATTGAACCTGCAACCTTTTGCAGGCTAAGTATGCACTGTGCCCCTAAGTCATGGCGCTTCTCCTGCCTTTGTATACAGTATCTTCTTGTGGTGATACAACCGACAAAAGGCTTGCATAGCCCAACAGAGATACTACTGCTTGGTGCTGTAACCACCACCTCTTCCTTTTCACTCTTAAATGTTCATGCAATCCCACCTCTAGGTCAGACAGTCATATTCTCCTCCCTAGAGGGGAAGGGCCCCCAAATTTTAGCAGTATAAAATAGCAATTACTAACTGTCATCTTTATAAAACTAATGGAAGAGTCAGAAATACAGATTTCACAAATTGATGCACCTGGTGTGGAACAAAACAAAAAATCCACAATACAGTACTTTAGGACTAGAGGAATAATTCACGCCTTGTATATTTTCAGATTGCTTTATTTCAGATTCTTACATGTGGAAACCACTCTTTTAGTGAATTGAAGACCTAGGTTCATGTCTCCTCCATGTTTCATCTCATTTGGGTGGGGAAATGGGCTTATTTGGTCCATTGACTTGAATGTTAAACATGCATTTTTAAAACAGAGCAAAAATGCATTTTTTAAAAAAAAAAAGTCTGAAAAGACCACATTGTGCGCATCTGTGGTGAAAAAGACACTCAAATTTGTAGTCTAAATTCATAGTGATCTTCTAGTCTGTGGGAGACTCTTTCAAGAAATACATCAAACATTTAGTGTCCTTTGTAACAAAGGGCTGGCTTAAGCTTGAACATAGTAAAATACATTTTTATTAATATTCAATATCTTTCTGTTCATCTGCATTCATGTGAATGAATTTCATTTGTGAGTGCAGGTAAGTCCTATTCTTGACGCAGAATGCATACTGGACATTTACCAAGATTTGTATAGAACAAAATACTGTTTGCACAACCTAGTTTTAAATCAGATAGCTACAGCTATCTCACGATCTCTTGATTGTATGCAGTGCTTTTTTCCTGGGGGTATGCATACCCCTAAACATTTTGTGAATCTAAGTTTGGCCTCATTGAGGGGCAGTATTTCAATATGAGTAGGAAAATGGGAGTACCCCTAAACATTTTTTTAAAGAAAAAAAGCACTGGTTGTATGAGACAAATTATACGGTAAATCAGGATAGCATATTTGTTATCATGCAAATTCTGTTCTTGTTGGTGGCATTTTTTGTACTTAGAGTTTGCTAATTTTTAAAGCTCAGCAACATTAGCCACAAAGCAGATCATTAGGCAATGCAGCCAGGATGATATAAACTTGTGAATTAACCCTAACTGTTCCACACTTCCTTGCTTCAGAGTTGCATTTCAAAAAGTGCATGGACCTTCTCTACAGATGACTTCCCCACTCACGTTAGAGTGGGGGAGGGAGTCTAAAACCATTAAATTTACAGGGTGATAGCCAGCTAAATCCACCACTCTTTAAGATAACGGCCTCTGAAATTTGGACAGGTGGCGCTCTCTGGTCCATGGACACAAATGACCCTGCCCCAATACTTCCAAAGTAGAGTGTGGCATTTTTCTCCAAACCTGGTTGCTCAGGTGGGGGCAGGGGGCGGGGGGGGGGTATTGACTGGGCTCAGTCCCTGCACTAGCTCTAGGTAGTGCTCAGATCCAGAATTAGTCCCATGTATTTTTGTTTCACAATTCCAGGGAAAGATTCATTGCAATAATGCATTGTCCATGCCAATTTCTATTTTACTATTGACATTTATGAGCATTCTCAGAAACGTAAAAGCTTTACTAGCAAAAATTCCCAGCTTCTTCTTCTTTTTTTTACTTCTGTATATTGCATTTTGAGAAGTGGTTCCGCAAGCCATTGATAGGTGAAATAAAGCATTTATCTTTTCAGCTACACTGAATTATTGCCCCTTTGCTCATATTTGTTTGCTGATTAAGCTGTTTAGCATGGAAATACAGAATGTACAGTTAATGCCCTTCCTTCTAACATAAATTGCAGGCGACAAAAACTGGGGAGGAACTGCAAATATTTTAGAATATATGTTAAGAAGCCATCGTGATCTTAAAAAATGGAGTAGGGTTCAGCTGGTATCAATAAAATGAAATCCAAAAAGGACAAATATAAGATGTGACCAAGAGCACAAATACAACAAACTAGGCCCTGTAAAATTGGGATGTCCTGCTTACATTGAGGAGTATGATATATGATATATAAATATTCATTCATTCATTCATTCATTCACTTACTTACTTAGTTAGTTAGTTAGTTACTTACTATACCCAGTGCTATATTTTTAGAAAAAGAGGTGCTGGAACTCACCATGAATGCCTCCCCCCTTTTTCTCTCTTTTTTTCAGCTGGAACACTCTGGAAACTACGTAGTGCGTGTGTTCAATGGCTCCCTAAAAAACAACTTTGGCACTCTCTAAAAAAAAGCCCAACAACTTTGGTGTCATCCTGAAAGAAGCTCAATGACTTAGGGTTGTCCATAAAAAAAAAGGTGGGAGCTCCTGCACCTCTTTTTCTGCTTACAATGGCAATGGCGCCCACCTGAGTTCCAGTGAGTTCTGGGTGAAAAAAGCCCTCAGTCTACTGCCCTTCATCTAGAGATCACAGGGCACTTTACAGTATAAAAACACAAAAATATATACCATAATAACAAACAAAACAATAACCCACCACCACACATAGTATAAACGACCATAGATTGCTTAATTAGCCAAAGGTCTGAGAGAAAAGGAATGTGTTTTTTTCTGGCACATAAAGACAGGCCAGCCTCTCTGGGGAGAGCATTTGGCAAACGAGGAGCGATGGCATAAAAGGGCCATTCTGGTGTTGCCACCCTCAAGCCTCTCATAGAGAAAGCACATGAAGAAGGGTCTAAAATGTTCATCGCAGGGTCCAGGTTGGTTCATATGGGGAGAAGCGGTCCTTGAAGTATTGCGGGCCTGAGCGGTTTCAGGCTTTATAGGTAAAAACCAGCACTCTGAATTGGGCCTGGAAACTAATTTTCAGCCAGTGAAGTTGGGCCAGGATTGGCGTTATATACTCCAATTGTCCTGCCCTGGTGAGAAACCTGGCTGCTGAATTCTGCACCAGTTGAAGATTCTGAGCTGTCTTCAGAGGTGGCCCCACATATAACATGTTGCAGCAATCTAACCTAGGGTAAAAGTAAAGGGACCCCTGACCGTTAGGTCCAGTCGCGGACGACTCTGGGGTTGTGGCGCTCATCTTGCTCTAAAGGCCGAGGGAGCCAGCATTTTACCGCAGACAGCTTCTGGGTCATGTGGCCAGCATGACTAAGCCGCTTCTGGCGAACCAGAGCAGTGCACGGAAACACCGTTTACCTTTCCACCGGAGCAGTACCTATTTATCTACTTGCATTTTGACTTTCTTTAGAACTGCTAGGTTGGCAGGAGCTGGGACCGAACAACAGGAGCTCACCCCGTCGTGGGGAATCGAACCACGACCTTCTGATGGGCAGATAAAATCCTTTTGGTATCATGGTGTGGGGGATCTTTGGGAACACTTAGTAAAACAATTTAGGGGGCACAAAAAATGTTCAGCATCATGGCTTCACAGATTACACAGTAGTAGTCAAATACAATATATATAGCTCAGAGATTAGCCATCCCTGCTGTAATGGTTCTAGGGGGTTGCTCATGCGTAAGTTGCCGCCACTCTTGGCTTGGTTGCCTGGTTGAACCCTTTCTGTCTGGACAGCCCTTCACTTTGTGGCTGTCTCAGTCGCTGGCAGAATCCGTCAGTGGGCGTTTCTTAAACTTCTTCCAGCAAAAAAGTTCTTTGACGCCAAGTCTCCTCCTACTCTCCCTGCACGGAAGTCTTCTGTGCAGGGAGGGTGTGGGCAGCGGAGTACCCGTGCTCTCCCCACTAGTCTCCAGTGAAGAGTCCTGGAGCCTTTTCTCCGATTCCCCCATCTGCCCCCCTTCTCTCCTGGTGTTACGTTGATTTCTGTGATGGCCTGGGATTCCGATTCAGAGGATGAACCAGAGGAATCCCAGCCTGCACAGGAGTCCCCGCCTCCAGGGCCGGCTGAACTGGGGCAAGGCCTAGATGCTGAAGAGCCTGCACCTGTGACAGAGCATCAGGAGCTGGCCCCAGGTGAAGTCCTTCTGGCCCCAGAGGGGCTTGACGACTCAGTGGCCACAGGTGAGCCTCCTCCAGGGCCCAGTAACCCTTCGGCCTCTCCTGATCTGCAGAGGCTTAGGGCAGAGAGGCGAAGGGAACTGGTTGCCCCCAGGAGGAGTGCTCGCCTTAAGGCCAGAGGAGGCGGGGCTCCTGGGGGTCGGGACCGCCCCCGGCCTTAGAAGAGGATAAAAGCCCAGTCAGCCTGGCCCCAGGTTGCGGGAGCAACGTCGTTGTTGGCTTTGGACCTTCCTGTGTTCCTGATCCCTGCTAGGCCTCCTGTTCCTGACTATCCGGTGTTCCAGTTCCCAGCTCGGCCTCCTGTTCCAGCGTACCTGTTCCCCGCCCGGCTCCCCGTCTTGGACCTCGCCCCTCTTCGTGTGGACTCTGCTTACACCCACGGTACCTTCCCCCGGGACCAGCACAGTTTGCTCCCGCCACACCCGCACTCCCCCTTCGTTGGGGTGCGTTCGGGAAGAGCCAGAGGCCATGGCTGACCAGGCGGCTGCGCTGGTGGCATTGGCCCAGGAAAACCAGGCCTTGACCCACACCGTTCAGCAGCTAAGCGATGTGGTTGCGGCGCTTCAGCAGCGGTTGGAAGCCTTTCCAGATCCTGGGGCCGACGCCCTAGCTCCAGGCAAGTACCCAGTGGCCTTGCCAGAGAAATTTGATGGGACCCAGGCCAGTTTTCCCATGTTCCTCGCCCAGGCCAAGTTGTACATTCAGGGGCGAGCCCGGAACTTCCCTGACGACCGCACCAAGGTGCATTTTTTAATCAGTTTGTTAAAGGACCAGGCGGCCAAGTGGGCTTTGCCACTGCTCCGGCAAGACTCTCCTTTGCTAACGGACTATGTGGGGTTTTGTAACCACTTAGAGACTGCGTTTGGTAACCCACTGAAGGAGAGCCAAGCCAATCGGGCGATTCGTCGGTTGAGACAGGACAAGTCCACAGCCGCCGCCTACGCCACAGAATTTCGGCTGTTGGCACAAGACTTGTCTTGGAATGACTCTGCACTACGGGACCAGTATCTTGAGGGACTGTCGGACGAGATACTGGACCAGTTGGCCATGATGGATCGTCCCACCACACTGGATACCCTCATTCAGCGGAGCCTGCAGATAGACGATCGGTTGGAGGACCGTCGCCAGACCCGGGACCGCCAGCACTCCCGACTCCTGGCGCCAGTCCTTCCCAGCAGGTCCACGCCCACAGCCGAGTTGCCAGTCGAGCCAACGCCGCTCGGGGCTGCGCGACCTCGGCTCTCCCCCTCGGAGAAGTCGCGGCGTCGGGAGGGGAACCTGTGCCTTTACTGCGGTGGGGGTGGACATTACGCCCGTTCCTGTCCCGAGAAGCTACCAGTCGCAGGGAAACCGCCAACCTCGGTAGCCGAAGGCCCTAGCAACGTGGGGTCCCAAACCATGCAAGAAGGGCCCTCACCAGTAGAATTGCGACATCTCATGGTACCGGTGCGTCTCTACCCTCCAGGTGGGCCCTGGATTCTTACCCACGCTTTGGTAGATTCGGGGGCAACCCGCTCCTATATGGACGCTGCCTTTGCCGCGCATCATCAGGTGCCACTTCAGAACAAACCAGAACCGGTACAGGTGGAGGCAATTGACGGACGGCTCCTGCGTTCGGGTGCCGTCACTCGGGAGACCCAGCCCTTGGTCCTGTGTCTCCAGCAGCACCGGGAGGTGCGAACCTTGGACATTGCCTCCATGCCCCGGTTCCCCCTGGTGCTCGGAATGGACTGGCTAGAGGCTCACAACGTTCAGATTGACTGGGTCAAACGGACCGTACACTTCCCAGATCCATGTTCCCATGCTCAGTCGCAGATGCTAGCGGCCGCACCCACGGAGCAGGCAGCACCCACGCTCCCAGCCGTGTACCGGGACTACCAAGACGTGTTCGAGGAACGGGGGGCAGACCAGCTGCCGCCGCATCGGTCTTTTGACTGCGGCATAGACCTCCAGCCCGGAGCGCCCCTACCGGTGAGTCGCTTATACTCTCTAACAGAGCCAGAGCGCGAGGCTTTGCAGGACTTCTTGCGCAAGAACCTGGAGCGTGGGTTCATTAGGCCTTCCACCTCGCCTACTGCGGCACCAGTGCTCTTTGTTAAGAAGAAATGTGGGGAACTCCGTCCTTGCCATGATTACCGAGCCCTGAACAAAATCACCATCCCAGACCGGTACCCCTTGCCCCTTATTTCGGAGTTGCTGGAGCGGGTGCAAGGGGCACAGGTGTTCACCAAGCTGGACCTCCGGGGGGCCTACAACTTGATTCGGATCCGAGCCGGGGATGAGTGGAAGACAGCGTTTGGGACCCGGTACGGGCAGTTCGAATACTTGGTTATGCCTTTTGGTTTATGCAACGCGCCTGCTGTGTTCCAACGCTACATCAACCACGTGTTCCAGGATTTGTTAGACAAGTACGTGGTGGTGTACTTGGATGACATACTGGTTTACTCCCGTGACCCGGCTTGCCATGAGGGACATGTCCAGACCGTGCTGCAGCGCTTGCGTGAGCACCGTTTGTACGCAAAGCTCAGCAAGTGCGAGTTCCATCAGCGGACTGTGGACTTCCTTGGTCACCGGCTCTCTCCAGATGGGGTGCAGATGGACCCTGGGAAGGTGGCAGCGGTTCGAGAATGGGCGGCACCCCGGAACCGCAAGGACCTACAGCGTTTCCTGGGGTTCGCCAACTACTACCGGACCTTCATCGCAGATTATGCTCATCGCACCACCCCGTTGACCCGGCTACTGCGCCCAAAGACGCTGTTTTCCTGGGACGAGGAGGCAGAGGAGGCGTTCCAGGGGTTGAAGGCCTGTTTCCAGAGGGCGCCGATCTTACAACATCCTGACCCCTCTCGACCCTTTGTGGTGGAGACCGACGCCTCCAGTACGGCTCTCGGTGCCGTCTTGTCTCAACAGAATGGACCTGAAGCGCCACTCTTGCCCTGTGCCTTCTATTCTCGCCAGCTCCTACCAGCGGAGCGTAACTATACTGTGTGGGAGCGGGAACTACTGGCCATCAAGGTGGCCTTTGAGGTCTGGCGCCACCATCTTGAGGGGGCACGACATCCGGTGGAGGTGAGAACCGACCACCGGAATCTGGAGTACCTCCAGACCACCTGCAAGCTGAACCAAAGACAGATCCGGTGGGCGTTGTTCTTTTCCCGGTTCCAGTTCCGGATCCGCTATATTCCTAGCTCTCAGAACCAGAAGGCAGATGCCCTGTCCCGGAAACCTGAAGACAACGCAGACACGGTACAGCAAGCAGAACCCACCACGATCCTACCTCCAGCTGCGTTCCTGGCCACCCAGGAGGCGGAACCACTGCAGGCTCGGGTGCGGGAACAGCAGCGGGTCGACGCTTGGGCCCAGGAACGACTCCGGGAGCTGGCTGAAGGGTCCAGCCCACAGTATCCGGGGCTGGTCCTGCATCAGGGCCTTCTGCTGCACCATGGCCGTCTGTACATCCCGCCAGGGCCACTGCGGCTGGAGGTTCTCCGGATGGCCCATGATGCCCCAGCAGCGGGGCACTTTGGACGGTATCGGACCACCCATCTGGTCAGTCGTGAGTTTTGGTGGCCCCGCCTGAAGGCCGACGTGGCTCGCTACGTTGCTGGTTGTGATGTCTGCCGGCGCGCCAAGGGTCCTACCGGGCGACCCCCCGGCCTACTTCAGCCATTGCCAGTTCCACCGCGCCCTTGGCACACGGTTTCGTTGGACTTTGTAGTGGACTTACCCCCGTCTCGTGGCTGTACCTGCCTTCTAGTGTTCTCCGACCATTTCACCAAGATGGTGCACTGCACCCCCTGCCCATCTGTACCCACAGCCAAGGAAACCGCTCAGCTGTACCTTCAGCATGTCTTCCGCCTGCATGGCCTACCAGAGCGCGTGGTGTCCGACCGGGGCGTTCAGTTCACATCCCGGTTCTGGCGAGCATTACACCAGACCCTCGGGACAGAGGTCTGCCTCTCGTCAGCCTACCACCCACAGACCGATGGCCAGACGGAACGGGCGAATGCGGTGCTGGAGCAGTACCTCCGGTGTTACTGCAGCTACCAGCAGGATGACTGGGTCGACCACCTGGCATTGGCGGAGTTCGCCTACAACAACGCGGTGAATGCATCCACCCAGCAGACTCCGTTCCAGGCCAGTTACGGTTATCATCCACGGCTGTTTCCAGATGTGCTGCCGGCATCCGCGGTCCCGGCGGTGACGGAGTGGCTTCAAGAGCTCCAGTCCCAGCAACAGCTTTTGGTGGAGCAACTGCACCAGGCCAAGGAAGCGTACAAAGCCCAGGCCGACCGCCACCGCCAGGTGGGGCCGGAACTTCGCGTCGGTGACCTGGTTTGGCTCTCCACTCGCCACCTCCACCCCTCTCGACCTTCGCGGAAGTTGGACGCCCGCTTCACCGGCCCGTTCCCTATCGTGGACCAAGTCTCTCCTGTAGCATTCCGTCTCCGGTTACCCGCAACCCTGAAGGTTCACCCGGTCTTCCACAGGTCCCTGCTGAGTCCGGTGGCCCCACCCGACGAGTTCCACCCGAACCGTCCCCGTCCGCAGCCAGTGTTGGTTCAGGGAGAGCCTGAGTATGAGGTGGAACGCATCCTGGACTCCCGATACCGCAGGGGAAAGCTGCAGTATCTCATTGACTGGAAGGGGTATGGACCGGAGGACCGTTCCTGGGAACCAGCGGCCAACGTCCACGCACCTGCCTGCCTCCGAGAGTTCCATGCGACGTACCCCGGCAAGCCGGGTCCGGACCCTCGGTTGAGGGGGGGGCTTGGGAGGGGGGATGGTGTGATGGCCTGGGATTCCGATTCAGAGGATGAACCAGAGGAATCCCAGCCTGCACAGGAGTCCCCGCCTCCAGGGCCGGCTGAACTGGGGCAAGGCCTAGATGCTGAAGAGCCTGCACCTGTGACAGAGCATCAGGAGCTGGCCCCAGGTGAAGTCCTTCTGGCCCCAGAGGGGCTTGACGACTCAGTGGCCACAGGTGAGCCTCCTCCAGGGCCCAGTAACCCTTCGGCCTCTCCTGATCTGCAGAGACTTAGGGCAGAGAGGCGAAGGGAACTGGTTGCCCCCAGGAGGAGTGCTCGCCTTAAGGCCAGAGGAGGCGGGGCTCCTGGGGGTCGGGACCGCCCCCGGCCTTAGAAGAGGATAAAAGCCCAGTCAGCCTGGCCCCAGGTTGCGGGAGCAACGTCGTTGTTGGCTTTGGACCTTCCTGTGTTCCTGATCCCTGCTAGGCCTCCTGTTCCTGACTATCCGGTGTTCCAGTTCCCAGCTCGGCCTCCTGTTCCAGCGTACCTGTTCCCCGCCCGGCTCCCCGTCTTGGACCTCGCCCCTCTTCGTGTGGACTCTGCTTACACCCACGGTACCTTCCCCCAGGACCAGCACAATTTCCTTCCCCAGCAGATGGACTGCCTCTCTCCCTGCTGGGACCCTCTCCAGCATCGCTCTGGAGCCCTCCCTCCACCTCTGGCTCTGATGGCAGTTCCCTGACACCTGCATTAGGCTGAATGCCCTGACTATATCTCTCCCACCTCCCAGTCCAGGCCAAAGAGTCTTCCAACTACTTCTCAGGAGGTGCAGTTTTCAGAAGGTGCAACACCTGAGAATAAGGGAAACCAGTGATCCTCTTACCCCAACCTACTTGCCATACGAGCAAAATTACAGTGGACGCTCAGGTTGCAAACGTGATCCATGCGGGATGCATGTCCGCAACCTGCAGCGCCCACAGTCCACAGCGGTGTGTCTGCGCACGCACGGGCTGCTATTCAGCGCTTCTGTGTATGCGCAAAGTGTGACCGCCGAAACCCGGAAGTAACCCGTTCCGGTACTTCTGGGTTTCGGCGGTCCGCAACCCAAAAAAACACAACCTGAAGCGTCTGTAACCCGACGTATGACTGTATACAGTTAAAGATCTCCATATTATCTAGTGTACATGCTGAGCACTCCTGCCAGCCTACTCATTTGAATGGAAACAACAGATTTTCTCATAGACCATGGAAATAAACAAAGACGCCTTTTGTGCTGTGGAGGTCATATGCTTGTATAAAAACAACTGGATTCAAGTGACAATCTAAAGAACTCGAGTAGCTCATATTGGAGCCATACAATTGGATAAAGGATGCCATTTTAATAGGAATGTATCTCTACAATAAATGATGGTTTATCTAAAGGTAAAATTTCAGCCAAAAGCTTCTTTACATTTTTCAGTATTTGCTGTTCTCGGTTTTGATTTCTATCTGCCACAATCGCTAACAGAAATTAGGTTGCAGCTAGCTGAGCCAGAAACTCAAAAAGGATGTGACTTTTTCTTTCAAAAGTCGCAATTTATAGCTACAGGGTCTATTCTTCTTTCAAAGAGCACATATTACATTAATTAAGGGTAACGGGAATGACAGGTCTGTACGGAAGAAGCTTAAGGTTTCATAGAAATAATCTTTAGCAACAAAAATAGCAGGGAAGAAAAGAATGTGGCCTCAGAAGTCTAAGACACTTAAACATATATGTAATTCCACTGGTGTAAAGGGCATTATTCAAACATGTAAAGATAAACACAGGAATAAGTACTTCATTGAATTGGAAGCTGACTGCAGAATATGGATAAATCATTCTTAGTAAAGATAACATTTTAAAAAAGCTTTACCTTATTGGACAATATTTTTTCCTCTATTTTAGGGCACACCCAGGATGTAATTATTTTGTGGAAGGGATTCCACAAGCACATACAGGCAAATTTAGGTTTCCACAATTAAACTGGATTAAATTACTCTGTCACCCTAGCGCAAAAAACCCACTTTGAAATAGAACTGATTGTTTGCAGTTAGGAAAGGGTTAGGGAAGTACACGAAACACCAAGGGATGAATGAATGAATAATGAAAGATGTACAAACACCCACAAGTGAATCAGGAAGAATGTAGGAAAAATGCTCACTGCTGCGTAACTTGCCTGCAAACCAAGAAGAGCAAATGCTCCGTAAAGCCCAGATATAGTCTAACCTCTGTAGAAGCTTTGTGCAAGTGAGAAACAGGACAAATGCTCGATAAACAGATCATAGGGAGGCGCCCTTAATTTGATCACAATGTGATACGATTCTGGTTTTAGTGTTCATCTTTTGGTGCAGTGGGTCATATACATTTATTATTCCTACACGCTTGATTCTGTATTTTGGATTTTGAACGTTTGATAACTTTTTCTGTATTTTAATATTTTGTTAGTCACTTTGAGATGGGGGGGAACCCTATGAACAAATGTAAGAAGAAGAAGAAGAAGAAGAAGAAGAAGAAGAGGAGGAGGAGGAGGAGGACGACGACGACTTTGGATTTGATATCCCGCTTTATCACTACCTGAAGGAGTCTCAAAGCAGCTAACAATCTCCTTTCCCTTCCTCCCCCACAACAAACACTCTGTGAGGTGAGTGGGGCTGAGAGACTTCAAAGAAAACAAATTCCTTCCAGTAGCACCTTAAAGACCAACTAAGTCAGTTCTTGGTATGAGCTTTCGTGTGCATGCACACTTCTTCAGATACTGTAACTGGAACTATGGAAGGTTGTGCATGCACACTTCTTCAGATACTATGGAAGTGTGCATGCACACTTCTTCAGATACTGTAACTGGAACTATGGAAGGCACCACATTGAGCCGCATGAAATGGAAGTCCATCAACCTGTGTATCTGAAGAAGTGTGCATGCACACGAAAGCTCATACCAAGAACTGACTTAGTTGGTCTTTAAGGTGCTACTGGAAGGAATTTGTTTTGTTTTGACTATGGCAGACCAACACGGCTACCTATCTGTAACTAGACTTCAAAGAAGTGTGACTAGCCCAAGGTCACCCAGCAGCTGCATGTGGAGGAGCAGAGACGCGAACCCGGTTCCCCAGATTACGAGACTACCGCTCTTAACCACTACACCACACTGGCTCTCATAATAAGAGCATACAGTGGTAGTTTTCCACAACAGTGGGCCAATATCACTAAAGGAAGGCTTAGTTTCTAGTTGTCAAATGAGCCTCACCAACTCAGGAAATGACCAGTGATACTCCTGCAGATGATATCGGCGATCAAACTGGGATATAAGGATTCAGACAGTCCCTAAGGTATATTGGACCTAAGTTGTTCTGGGCTCTATAAAGTAATACAAGGACCTTGAAGCTGGCTGAGCAGTAGATGGGTAGCCAGTGCAGATATTTCAGCAATGGTGTTATATGTTCTCAACTCGAAGCTCCCATCAGCCATCTGGTTGCCATATTCTGCACCAGCTGGAGCTTCTGAACCAAACCCAAGGGAAGCCCTGTATAGAGCAAATTACAGTAACCCATCTTTTACCGCTCTCAATGTGTGCAAAGTATGGAAGTCTCAGGCTGCTTAATACAATGGGATTTCTGAGCAAACATGCCTAGGATTGCACTTGGCGTACTTTTGCAGATGACCTCCACTGTTGCTGTGTTGCTACTTCTGCGCCAAAGTTTTATTTCATATAGTCTTGTGAGAGTTAAAACTTTTTTTTAAAAAAATCCTTGCATAAATTATTTAATGTGCTCATTTTGGAAACTAGTGGTAATTACGATGACTAGTTAATTATAGCTTCTTCAGAACTTGACAACAATTCTAATAATGCAATTGAAGAGGTGTGTGCGGTTGATCTTAATTGGAGGAGATGACATTATTTACCAGAATAAGTGATGGTACATAATCTCACATTCCTAATTATCAGTGACGAACCAGCATCAAAAGAAGTGGAGGCTTCACTCTTTCAGCTGAAGGCCCCAAATATTATTTATCTTCTGCATGTCTGAGTTATTCAGATTTTGTGTTAAGTACAGCAGACAGGTCAACATTCTGTCTATTTAGTGAACATTTCTTAGCTTGTTACAATAATCTAATTGTAATTCGCACTCAACAGACAGATTTAAATGACCCAAGAAATGACCCAATAAATGCTCGGCTGTTTTACTGACCCAGGAACTGCCTTAAAGGCTTCGTACTTCAGACCCCTTAAGCATATTGCACCAGAGCAGAATTGGCCAACCTGCAGCACCGCGCCAGATGTTGTCAAACTCTCGTCATTCCCTCAAACATGGCCTATTTATTTAATTGTATATATTCATTTATTAAATTTCTATACCATCTTTCATCAGAAGATAACAGGGCAGTTCACAACATAAAAATACAAAAGGAGAACACAAAATACAAGCCTTTGGCTTGGAATCAACTTGATCCCCTCCCCCTCTTTCCTTTTTCATTTCTTTTTCTGTGATGGAACTCCTATTTGGGGACTTCCCTGGCTTTTTTCTGGCCCACATAGGACCAGTCTGGATAGTTGGCCTTGGTGAAGATTTGACGTTGTCATCCCCCAAAAGTTTTTGATTTGAGTTTCTACTGAAATGAGGCTGCATTTTAATGATGTATTTTAATCTTGTTTTTAAGTTGTATTTTAATAAATTGTTTTTATACCTGGTGTTAGCCGCCCTGAGCCCGGTCTTGGCTGGGGAGGGTGGGGTATTAATAAAATTATTATTATAAATAAAATACTGTACTGTATAAATACTGTACGGGGTATACATAAAATTATTTATTAATAAAGCAAAAGCACAAACACACCAATAACCCCTATCCCTCAAACACATTTCAAAGGCCATAGAATGTTAATCAGCCAAAGGCTAGTTTGCTCTGGGGCTAGTTACTGCCTCTTAGCCTCACAGAGTTCTTGTGAGGTTAAAATGGATGGAGGAACCATGTACGTCATCTTGAGCTCCTTGCACGAAAGGTGGGATATAAATGTGATAATAAATATTTGGCCATGCTGGCTTATGGACTAAGAGGAACAGGTAGCATGGCGGGCAAACATGATAAGTAAATGAGTACTGTACATTTATGGCCTCCATGAGGCATCAGGATGGACTCTCAGCAAATAAAACCACTGGATCTGAAAGCCTACTGACATAATCCAGCTCAAGTTACACCATTTTAAATTCAAGTGGTTTGATTGCACTGGAGGAAATGTAAGTACGTACTTAAGACTTCCACTGAAATCAATGTGGCTTTACAATGTTTACTTTTGAATGAATCATGCCCTATAGTTCCACTGCATTATTCAAATAGGAGGTTTAAAACAAGTGTTCTCTTTCACTGTAGGAGGATATGATAGCTTGTGGACAATAGTCGTGTCCCTGATTATGAAATTGCCGCATCTGATCTACATAAAGGCTGGTACAGCTCCCACCCAGTGTTGTAGCTCTTTATGGAATGTTATTACTGTGATTTAGAAACATTTCAAACATCTTTAGCACTGCTGTAATTTTCTCTCTCCAAAAAGCCATAGATTAAAGACGGATCAATGAGACAGTGAATGGGGGCACTTTTCCAGGTCCGATTACATTTTCAGGAGGGTATCGTATTTAATTATCTTGCAGCAATTATGCTTTCCTCTTTGTTTAATGCTCCCATGAATGTAAGGTCCATGTCCGGAACTCACACAAGTGTCCTTCATGACTAATGGGCTAAATTAAAGACCCAGTGATGAGTTTCAGCATGTTTTGAATCCATTCCAAGAGAGTATCTATATTTTAGTAGGTGATAGCAGCCGACATAATCCTTGTCATTGATTTTACAGGTTGAGTTTGTATCATAATATATTGACACCATACTTTATTCAAGACTTGCTTCGGGGTGTAGCTGCATTCAGCATTGAATAACAGGCTAATAAAAACGGTAGTAGAAAGAGCTTTATGACCCTCCATTGACTTGTGTTTTACATCATATTATCTTATTGCTGACATCTGAATTAAAGGTTAACAAACACTATTTAATGGGTTGTCTGGAAGAACATACACCACATGAACATACATTACCTAGCAATGCCTATCAGATATTGTACTGTACATGCATTGGCGATGGCGAGAATTGCCCCTGATTGACTCTGTTTTTTAAGGCGCATAAAATGTTACATTCCATCGGAAAAGGCATAACGAAATGTATCTCTCCCGTTAAATCAGTCTATCATCATTTTAACGGTATCATTAACTTTGACAGTGTCTCACAGAGGTTTTGTGTGCCTTTCAAAATTAGCAACACATACAGTTATGCAAAAGCTAACCAATGCAAATGATGGGAAAGAAGTGCAGAAAGTCGGCATCTTTCAGATATGTAAATCACAAAAGGGTACTTACTGGGGGATAAATTAGACCACTATGAAAAGCAAGCTAAATAAATAAATAAAAGAATGTGGGTGGGGAGAAAAAAGAATTAAAATATTTGCTCTGCAAAAAGAAAAAAAAAGTTCAGTGATAAAAATGTACTAATCTTATAAAAATATAAATTATTTCTCTCTCTCTTTCTCTCTGGTAATTATCAGGAAATATGGTTTATCATACTATAAAAAGCACTGACCCTATAAAAATATACTAAAATATTTCACTGTCTATAGTAATTATCAGGAAATATGTTTCACAATTGAACAAAACGTACTAACCCTATTAAAAATACACTAAATTCTGATTATATCTGTAGCACACACACACATATTTAAAAATACAATAAATTTGGCTAAGGAGCGAAAACTTTTGAAAATACAACTTCTGTGTTCAAAGTGCCTGAAGTTACTTTTATCCCCCCCCCCAAAAAAAACACACAACAGCAATGGGAGAACAGCTATGAAATGCTCTGCTCTGCAGTAAATAGGGGGTTTTAACTTTGGATGATATGCAAAAGAGCCAATAAATTTGAAATGGCATTATTTATTATTTTCTTCTTCAATTTAATGTTAGCTTATCATTCTGAAGGAGTATTAGCTTTGTTAAAAGAGGACTCTTTTTTAAAACAACATTTGCTTAATTCACTCTCCTTTTAAATCAGATTTCAAAATATATAAATCATCAACTCGGTACCCTCTAGATGCTCTGGACTAGAACTCTCATTGGCCACAGTCACCATGGGGCTAATGGGAACTGGGGATGATAGGAACTGTACCCCAAAGTGCCTGGAGAGCCCCAGGCTGGGGAAGACCAATGCCAAGCAAGCAACAAATTTTTGTTGCAAACCAAATGACAATTATAACCTTTTGATTGTTTTCTACCAAAATGGAAAACATGCAGTAGGGGGTACATTCAAAACACATTTAAAAAGCTCTGGGTGGCACGTTCTGTGTGCTTCTGTGTAAAACTGACCAATTTGGAAAAGCACACTTTCTGCCTCTCATATGTGAAGGTTAAGTGATATCAACTTCCGGCAACCTGATCAGGTAGTTGACACAGGAAAAATATAGCATTCCCACTTTAGCTTTTATTTCCTTATTATGCTCTCTGCTTACTAGTCCCATGCCATTATTTCCACCATGCAAAAAGAAATTGCCTGAAAAAGGGAGGTCAGTCTGAGAAATTTGAGTAAATTTTCTTGCTCCCCTCTTAAAATCTTTATGAGATGGCCACGTGGTGTCTATTTTTGCTGTTAAAATACTGTTGTTTGATGCATTCCCCACCCCCCTCAAACCAGCTTCAATTCAACTAGAAATCTGAATGTGGATTAAGCGTTAAAGTGATCATTTGAGGCCATTGTGAAAGCACAGATGAGTGTGCATACATGGGATAACAGATTCACGAATAAGAGTCGCAGGGGCAGGAAAACCAAAAAGTCATGTGTGTCAGCTGAAAACATTACCATCCCATTTGATGTGAAAAACGTGATACAAATGCAGCTTGAAATGCATTGTGAGGTAAATGACCTCGCTGTGTTTTAAGCTGCTGATGTGAGCGTACCTTCAGATTGTACCTTCAGATACTGTAGGAGAAGATGCCCACAGTGCTTATACAGTGGTGCCCCGCAAGACGAATGCCTCGCAAGACGAAAAACCCGCTAGATGAAAGGGTTTTCCATTTTTCAAGGCGCTTCGCAAGACGAATTTCCCTATGGGCTTGCTTCGCAAGACGAAAACGTCTTGCGAGTCTTGCGAGTTTTTTCCCTCCCCCCCTTTTTCTAAGCCGCTAAGCCGCTAAGAGCCGCTTAGCCGCTAAGCTGCTAATAGCCGCTAAGCCACTAATAGCGCTAATCCGCTAAGCCGCTAATAGGGATGCTTCGCAAGACGAAAAAACCACTAGACGAAGAGACTCGCGGAACGGATTATTTTCGTCTTGCGAGGCACCACTGTACATTATTTTGCCAAAGAATGAACCAAAAATGTCCCTCATCATCAACTAATGCATCCTTGTCCCAGCAGCAATATATTATAAAGGGAGCGGAATTGTCTTCCCAACCCCTGTTCCAAGGGAAGGCATGAGCCTCCCTCCATGGCCTATTTAATCTGAGGATTCAAGTTAGCACTCCAGAGGAGATGAGCCATAGGTAGAGCATCCTGTTTGCATGTAGAAGGTCCCAGGTTCATCCCCCAGGATCTCCAGGTAGTGCTTAGACATACAAGCATCTGAAAACCCTGGAGAGCAGCTGTTGGTCAGTGTAGATCAGGGGTCAGCAAACTTTTTCAGCAGGAGGCCGGTCCACTGTCCCTCAGACCTTGTGGGGGGCCGGACTATATTTTGAAATTAAAAAATGAACGAATTCCTATGTCCCACAAATAACCCAGAGATGCATTTTTAAATAAAAGGGCATGTTCTACTCATGTAAAAACACGCTGATTCCTGGACTGTCTGAGGGCCGGATTTAGAAGGCGATTGGGCTGGATCCGGCCCCCAGGCCTTAGTTTGCCTACCCATGGTGTAGATGGACCTGATTCATACAGAGATCCTTATACTAATTGAGTATAAGGCAGTTTCCTATATTCATGGTTGCTGGAGGGAGATTCTGTGGCTCCATACGGGAGAAATCCCTTACCCAAGATATTTTAGGAATAGGCCGCATTGCTAATCCTGTGAACAGAGACAGCCTCAGTTGCATACTCCCATTGTACCATAAAATCTTTGTGGAGTCCATTGCCCTTGGCCAAACAGCAAGCACATTTCTGCTAGGCTATTGACTGGACTTACGTATGGCTATACTTATGGCTATTGAAAAAGTAATCATTTTGTCGAATGCCATGCAAGCATGTAAAATGGCAGTGACAACAAAATATATGGAGATAAATTATGTTTTTATTTTTATTATCATGTGTTATTATTCAATTCATCATATGTAGATAGCCCCATAAAGAAGCACGTATATCTTCCCTTTCCTTGCCAGCTATCTGACGTCAGCTGTAATGCAGTGCTCTGTTGAGGATTTGGCAACACAATCAATACTTAAGTAATTTATGATCAGCTTCAAATAATCATATCCTATTGATTGACGTGCCAAATGCTTGGCAGCTTAAGAAATTATGGGTCATGCAAATTGCTAGCTTCCCACAAGTTCAATTAAGAATCTTTATGCTGATGTAATTAAAACAGCAGTGGCATCTAAAATTTATCAAACAAATGATAGACCGAGGAAGATAGGCTACTAAAGTGGTAAAGAGAACTTTATGAATACAAATTGTAAGCATTTATCCTCAATCCATTACCGAACTGGGAAAAACATAAATGTACTTGATAATTCTATTTTCTTATTTCCCATAAGAGCTGAATATTTTTAATTCATCGATTCTGACTTGTCAGATACAACTGATTCAAGTATTGCCTGTAAACAGGTTCAGACCAGATCCAAGCTACCAAGTCACAGTGCAATGAACACTCCATTCACTTCAATAAGTCTTGTAGACACTGATGATGCTACTGAATTAAGTAGAGCAGCCATGATTTATGGCAGTGAACCATGTCTGATAACTGAAAAGCAACAATTTTCTTTAAAAGGTCTAGGGAAATGTGTTTAAAAATCCCAAACATGGTGCCAAGCATAGATAGAATGTGCCCTGCACTTACCAGTATGTAACACGGCGTACTGGAAACCTTAGACAGCAAAATCAACAAGTTCTATAAATAAAGGTTCTCTCTCTCTAAAAAGCAGGGTATCAATATATTAAATAAACATTACGTCTCTGGAAAGTGACGAAAGGACAAGCCTGAATATTCTCATTTTCACATCAACTAGGACTTAGCCTTCTGATAGAACTGGGCTGGAGGATAGAATGAATGGGAGATTTGGCAATGATATAAATGAGTAAAGGATTGGACTCTTTGTAAGGTGGAAAATGCACAGATTTAAAGATGATGGATCATAATGTTTTTCATGTTTAAAAATGAAGCTGAAACGTAAAGCTACTTTAACTCAGAAAATCCCTTTAAAAGATGCAGCGAGAACAGATGCGCACATGGAGTTGCCATGTTAATTTCAGCGGAGATGCATGCTCCATTTGCAAAGGTGGAACTTAATTTCATGTTTCATCTGCTATGGAGAGTCAGATACAGTAGCTATGTTTATGCAGATGGTGATTTTGATGAATCTGCCAAAGTTTCGAAAAAGGAAGAAAGAAAGAAAAAACAGCAATTACATTCTTTTAATGACTCTTAAACAGGTTGGCTGGTCTTTAATTTTATAGCGTTTAGTGAATGCTAGGAAGTCAAACATAGCCTTAAAACCTTCATTATAACAAAAAAAAAGGGGGGGAATTATCATCAACTTATAAAGGCTGGTTATTCAAAAGTCCTGTAAGGATATCATTAGGACACAGTGCATTTCAAACAGATGCGGAAATATTTTATCATTGCATTTTATTAGTTTAGCCTTCCTTGTGGGCAAAGTTCTCAGTGAATGTAGCATAAAAAGAACTCAATAAGGCCCCTGAACTCAGTTGGTGAGAGTGGAGCAGGCCTCTGCTCATTAGGCCCTACTGCATTTGTATACCCTCCAACATTTCTCCGATGCATTTGTATACCCTCCAACATTTCTCCTATGAAAATAGAGAAGTCCAAAGGAAAAGCACCATGATCACTGCAGATGGTGACAGCAGTCACAAAATTAAAAGACCCTTGCTTCTTGGGAGAAAAGCAATGACCAACCTAGACAGCACCTTAAAAAGTAGAGACATCACCTTGCCAACAAAGGCCCGTATTGTTAAAGCTATGGTTTTCCCAGTAGTGATGTATGGAAGTGAGAGCTGGACCATAAAAAAGGCTGATCGCCGAATAATTGATGCTTTTGAATTATGGTGCTGGAAGAGACTCTTGAGAGTCCCATGGACTGCAAGAAGATCACACCTATCCATTCTTAAGCCCTGAGTGCTCATTGGATGGACAGATCCTGAAGCTGAGGCTCCAATACTTTGGCCACCTCATGAGAAGAGAAGACTCCCTGGAAAAGACCCTGATGTTGGGAAAGATGGAGGGCACAAGGAGAAGGGGATGACAGTACGAGATGGTTGGACAGTGTTCTCGAAGCTACCAGCATGAGTATGACCAAACCGCGGGAGGCAGTGGAAGACAGGAGTGCCTGGTGTGCTCTGGTTCATGGGGTCACGAAGAGTCGGACACAACTAAACAACTAAACAACAACAACAAAGGAAAAGCAGGACATTCTGGGATCAGATCAGAATCTGGGACGGCTTCTGTAAATCTGGGACTGTCCCTGGAAAATAGGGGCACTTGGAGAGTCTGCTTTATACCGCTGACTTCATACTACCCACCAGTTTTGGAGGATTCTGACATTTCAAGGGTAGGGTGAAAACTCCCCTATTCCGAGACTGGCTTAATCTTGGGTGGGAGGGAAATCCCAGGATGTTTGAGTGGAGGAAGGTGTGTGCTTATATTTAAATACCAGGTAACCAAGGCCTTTTCCTGTTCCTTTATTTATACAGATACTACCTTCAGCAGCCCAGCAACAGTGCATTCTAATTAGGCACAAACACCGTTCCTAGGGACATCTTTAGGGCAAGGATGCCTGCCTCACTGATCAACAGGACAAGGGCAATACACATAGGAACAAAGGTAACGTGGGTGGTGCTGTGGTCTAAACCACTGAGCCTCTTGGGCTTGCCAATCAGAAGGCTGGCAGTTCGAATCCCCACAACAGAGTTCCCATTGCTCTGTCCCTGCTCCTGCCAACCTAGCAGTTCGAAAGCACATCAGTGCAAGTAGATAAATAGGTACCACTGCGGCAGGAAGGTAAACAGAGTTTCTGTGCACTCTGGTTTCCGTCACGGCGTTCCGTTGTGCCAGAAGCGGTTTAGTCATGCTGGTCACATGACCCGAAAAGAGCTTTGTGGACAAACGCTGGCTCCCTCGGCCTGAAAGCGAAATGAGCACCACACAGTATAGTCGCCTCTGACTGGCCTTAACTGTGCATGGAGGCGCAGGTCAATTCTGTGTCCACGGCAGCTGTTTATCAGCTCCATCTGGTACGCAGGCTGAGACCCTACCTCCCCACAGACTGTCTCGCCAGAGTGGTGCATGCTCTAGTTATCTCTCACTTGGACTACTGCAATGCGCTCTGCGTGGGGCTACCTTTGAAGGTGACCAGGAAACAACAACTAATCCAGAATGCAGCAGCTAGATTGGTGACTGGGAGCGGCCACCACCGACACCTTATAACACCAGTCTTGAAAGACCTACAGTGGCTACCAGTACGTTTCCGAGAACAATTCAAAGTGTTGGTGCTGACCTTTAAAGCCCTAAATGGTCTCGGTCCAGTGTACCTGAAGGAGCGTCTCCACCCCCATCGTTCTGCCCAGACACTAAGATCCAATGCCGAGGGCCTTCTGGCAGCTGTGAGAAGCCAAGTTACAGGGAACCAGGCTGAGGGCCTTCTTGGTAGTGGCACCTCCCTGCGGAATGCCCTCCCACCAGATGTCAAAGAGAAAAACAACGTCTAGACTTTTAGAAGACATCTGAAGGCAGCCCTGTTTAGGGGAGCTTTTAATGCTTAATAGACTATTGTATTTTAATATTCTGTTGGAAGCTGCCCAGAGTGGCTGGGGAAACCCAGCCAGATGGGCAGGGGTATAAATAATAAATTGTTGTTGTTGTTGTTGTTGTTGTTACTACTACTACATAGGAACACAAGAAAAGTTTGCTGAATCAGGCCAATGGCCCATCTAGTCCAGCATCCAGTTCTGAAAATGACCTACCAGATGACTGTGGGAAGCCCATAAGCAGGCTATGTGCCTAAGCACTCATTTGCCTCTCATAGCACTTTTCAATTAGCAATAATCACACGTTGGATTAACCTCATTGGTTACGGAACGGCCGATGTGCAATTGTTGTGGTTCTGCTTGATAGTAAGAATAAAGGTGACAGGATCAGGCTGCAGCTGCTTCATGTCAAAGACATATTGCCAGCAATGTATTTTTATTCTGACATCATTGCTGCTCACAGGGCACATCTGTTAAGTCATCAGCCTCACCTTTCAGTTTCCCAGATTTGTGGAGCTTGAGCCAATATGACTAAACGCTGATCTTAAATCATTGCTTTTTAATCACTGAATTTCCCCAGTTTTTGAAAAGAAAATGTATCCACATGATCAAGGTCTGCTAAACGTGGAAGTACTTGCTCTGCGACTATTAATTGTGGAAGATAATCAGAATTCACACTCTCAGCTCCACCTCACTGCAACCTGTTGTGAAGGTTACAGCAGACTGAAATGCAATTTGTGATGTTATAGCATGAAACTGAATAAAATTTGGTCTAGAGCCTAACAATAAGGTTTATTGTAAACTGCTAAACCAGTTTAAAAGTAAAATAGAGAAGGCATACTAGCAAAGACAAATCTGATTTGGATATGAAAGCCGCCTCTGAAACCTAGGAGATAGGCCCAATAAGTGAAGGAGGTATGCTGCTCTCAAGATCACTAATCTTAGAATTGGTTAAAAAGATTAGTCTCTCATGCTACTAGTTAGTGCTCAGTATCTTTACAAATAGGTAAAGGTCTGGCACAGAACTGATACAATGGACTCTGCTATACAGCTACAAATTGTGTTTTAATTGCAATATACAATGTGACAAAAGATGGCGATGGTGAGCCTTATGGAAAATTCAATGCATTTTTAAAAAACGCTTTCAGAAGGGTTTTTATATGTGTGTCAATTCCACCAATATTGCTACAGTATTTGCAGCTTATGGAATGATGAGGCAATGGCACATATAATTCCCTGTATAAATAGGAGTTAATAAATAGATATGGCCATCAGTGTTCAGAAATGCTTGCTTCTGACTTTTACCTAAGAACATAAGAATCTAATATTAGCCTGCTGGATCAGGCCAATGGCCCATTTAGTCCAGCACCCGGTTCTCATCATATTGACCAACCATATGACTGTGGGAAGCCTCTTGATCAGCAAACTCCCTGCCTATAGGATGTGGCATGGCTAGAACAGCTTCGGCAGATGACGTCAGTGAACAGGAAGCTCAGTACGGAAGAAGGTATTTGCCTAGCCCCGAGTCATTTGGGGCTTTATAAGTAAGAATGAAAACGTTACCCCTGGTAGCATATAGACCAGGGGTCAGCAACATTTTTCAGCCGTGGGCCGGTCCACCGTCCCTCAAACCATATTTTGAAAAAAACATATGAATGGATTCCTATGACCCACAAATAACCCAGAGGTGCATTTTAAATAAAAGCACACATTCTACTCATGTAAAAACACCAGGCAGGTCCCACAAATAACCCAGAGATAAAAAGACACATTCTACTCTTGTAAAAACACGCTGATTCCTGGACTGTCTGCAGGCTGGATTGAGAAGGCGATTGGGCCGCATCCGGCCCCCGGGCCTTAGGTTGCCTACCCCTGATATAGACAGCCAGTGCAGTGTTTTTAAGAACGTGGGCATGGTAGGATGTCCAACTCAGCAAATTTGCTGCTATATTCTGCAATACAGTCAAACCTCGGTTCCCAAATGCCTCTGTTTTGGAACGTTTCAGCTTCTGAACGCCAAAAACCTGGAAGTAACTGCTCTGGTTTTCAAACGATTTTTGGAAGCCAAACGTGCTACGCGGCTTCCGTTTTGAGTTTCCCTATTGTATTGAGGCTTCTGCTTTCAGTTTTCGGTTGTTGAACATTTCAGAAGTCGAACGGTCTTCTGGAACGGATTACGCTCGACAACCGAGGTTTGACTGTAGCTGCAACTTCTGGGCCAGCCGTAAGAGCCGCCTCACACAGAATGCATTAGACATAGAATGTCCAGTCTTGAGGTGACAAGTGCATGAATCACAGTAGCAAAGCTATTACTGTCCAGGATTGGTCTTGCTGGCCATTTGGTCTGCTGGCCTTTTGTCTATATATAGAAGGGTCTGTTTTATTAAAAGTTTATGTTTTGTTTTGTTTTAACCAGCGGGGATAATAATAGCAAGGGCAATATCTTCTGCTCATGGACAATTTAATGTTGCCCCATCTTCCATTTCCCATGCCTCTCATTTAGAAATAGTTACAAAGGTTTACATTGACTCTACCACCTAAGGTGACATGTGGAGGGGGGTGGAATCACCCCCAGCTGATGAGGAGATGATAGCAAGTCCCACTTTCTCAAATGCCATGTTGTTGCTTAAGCTCCAGTGACAGTGACTGAAACTGGTGGATTGCCTTCTGGGAATATCTTTCACTGGACAACATGACAAGTTGAATTACAGCTGTATAACAAATTCTACATAGTACAACAGCATTTAGAAAATTGTTTTTGTCAGCTAAAAGTTATTGATTGAAGTAAAACTGTATTTAAAGGCTGCAGTGAGGAGAAGTAAAATGAGCACATAGGAGAGAACTTCTCGAGCAGGCATAACATTGCTTGCTATTTTTGCTGCAGCAATTACTGCTGAGGAAGCAAGCCATTCCATAGACCCCGTGGTGATGTGCCTCTTCAGTGCTTGAAACAGCTGCAGAGAGGGGTGGGGTGGGAAGGGCAGTTCCAGCTCATGTGGCCGGCTCACTCTTGCTGTGTGCTTAATAAAAAAACCAAAAGCACCTATCTGGACTGCACTGTGGCAAAAAAAGCAAGTATACCTACTAAAGACTTAGGAATTGGGTTCATAAAGAAAAATATCAGCTTGAATTCCGTAACAAGAAACTTTAAAGTTGATGAACTTTTCCTTGAAATCCCAGTTAGTAATATCAGAGTACTTGAAAAAAAATTGGACAAAAAGCCTGCACTGAAATCTCTCAATAAGCCAAAATAGCTGAGTGTGCCCTGCTAATTTAGAAGATCGCTAATCAATTTAAAGCTAACGCAGAAATCAGGTTTTATGAAGAGGGCCAGTTGATATCATTAAAGCAAAATGGTGTATTTTAGAGTTCTACTAGCAGTAGTAAATGTCAGTCTGTTGCACAGATACAATATCTTTTTCAAACACCCAGGGCAGTACTCGCATGAAAACCCAGCACAAACGCAAAACGAAGACATGTTCCTTAAGCACAGCCAAGGGATTGTATTAAACACCATAAATAATGCAGGCACGAGAGGTTTAAAGCTACTGAGCAACTGCTTGACAAGAAAGGCATGGTAGGACTTCAGATTTACTAGCACCTTTTAATTTGTAATGTGAAGATCAACAAAAAAGGGGGGGAAATATATAAAGAAAGCACTCATGTTGATGGCTGAGCAGGAAATGATGCAAATACCTCTTTAAGGAAGAAAAGCTACAATCCTTAGGACACCTACACTGAAAATCTATGCATGCCTACCCAGACCTAAGCCATGTTGAGTTATATTGAGTTTATTCCCAAGAAAGTGGATAGGATTTCAGCCTTAACAGAAAAGTAACTCCAGCTGAACACAAGAAGACATATTTCTGGCTAAAGATATTTCAGATTACGGTAAAGATACATTGAAATCCAAATACGGCATGAGCTTTTAGCAACTGTGAAAATTCAGACTTTCCCCCTACATATGTTTAGCTATTTTTCATTAATTGCATGTCAAGGTCAAAAATCTCCATTAAGGTTGGGAAAAGGCAAGGAAATGTAAAAATTACAAAACCTTTGCCCCCAGTGATGTTTCATATGTGCAATATGAGAGAGTAAACAGGACAAGAGGTCTGTGTTGCTGGTACTACAAACCACTAATTTATTGATAGGCACCATTTTTAAATTCACAAACTGTTACATGAAATCATTATTTATACAAAAGCAAACAAACGTGCCCCTCTTCCCAGTATTAACTGCATGGTAATAGTTAAGTATGGCTAAACTATTTTTTGTATTTTTATTTTTCTCCTGATGTTAGGGGAAAATCTCTTAATTTTGAAGAGGTGCTAAAGAAAGGAGGGGAAGGAACAGGATGTTTTTATTACTGTTTTTACAAAATGAAAATGGCATTGTATTGCCCTGCCTTCATATAGCTGCATATGTGCTGGTCCTGTTTGTTGATGCTCTCAATATGTGGGCATTTCAGGGAATGGGCCACAGATATCAGGAGCAGGGATGGCTCTGCAATCTCCTTCACATGTTGAGGATACACATGGAGGGTGGGGTTCTGAAGAATCCTACTATTTGGTTCCAGTTGTGCCTTTTGGAAAGATGTTGGGAGGATGCCATTTTAAAATGTGGCAAGCGGGCGTGGTGACCAAAGAGAGTTCTTCAGGTTTTAGACCTTTCCCAAATGTCTCTAAATGTGAAATGTTGGGGTAATCTGAGAAGTATGGCCTGGCAAGTAATCTGGAAAATATGAAAGGATAAAGCCTTGTTATATACTAGCAGTTACAGCATAGGCAAAGATTCTTTTGGAAAAAGGAATCCTGTATTTTGTTGAATTCTTTCAAGGCATAGAGTCTTGGGAACAGAGCTACTGGAAAGGTACACCAATGCCATCTCTTCTGTGAGCTGTCCATGGTTGTAATGTCTATGACAGATCTATTTCTCAGCCCAGGCCAGAATTCCAGAATTCTCTGGCCTAAGCATAAACTATTCCACCTCAAGACTTACAGAGAATTCCAGAAGAAAAAACAGCAGTCTGCTTGTAACTGTGAGCAAGGGAAGTACTCTAAAATAAATCTCTTAATATAACAACCATACTATCAGTCCATATTCTGAGTTTTAAGAGTCCCTGACCAAGGTATTCAATGCATGGAATCCTTTACTGTGTAGATCATCTTGTCCTCTACAGACTGATGTGTGTGTATGGGGTCTTTCTGTCTTTCTTCATTGCATCCACAAAAGGTACTGGGCCTCAAGCCTGCATAGAAATCTTACTCCTTAACCTGAAAGCTCGGCTCCCAGAAGTGTAAAAAGGTAAAGGGAACCCTGACCATTAGGTCCAGTCGTGGCCGACTCTGGGGTTGCGGCGCTCATCTCGCTTTATTGGCTGAGGGAGCCGGCGTACAGCTTCTGGGTCATGTGGCCAGCATGACTAAGCCGCTTCTGGCGAACCAGAGCAGTGCACGGAAACGCCGTTTACCTTCCCGCCGGAGTGGTACCTATTTATCTACTTGCACTTCGTGATTTTGAACTGCTAGGTTGGCAGGAGCAGGGACCGAGCAACGGGAGCTCACCCCGCCATGGGGATTCGAACCGCCAACCTTCTGATTGGCAAGCCCTAGGCTCTGTTGTTTAACCCACAGCGCCACCCGTGTCCCTCCCAGAAGTGTAGAGGCTGATTAAATATATTTAGCTGGGGAGGAAATGCACTCTTTATGTGCTCAGAGACAGATTATTATTTCACCACGTCCCAGACATTGAAAATGGACCCCTAAATAATCTCAAAGAGTCCAGAACTGAGAAGTCCTGAGAAGCTCAAATTAAGCCATGTCCACACAATTCCTTTCTGTGCTTTCTGAAGCCGCTCAGCTATTCACGAAGTCTGATGCTGCATCGTGTGGCTGACATCTCTTGCTGCCTATTTTATTTGTTCCTATCAGGAAGAAATGTATTTAGCTGCATATTGTATTGCCAGGTTTTTCTGTTTTTAACAACATGCTAATATCAGGATATCAGTATAAATACACATGCAATTGTCAGTTAATATTATGGTATGATTTTCACAGTGCCTGAGGCAACGGATCAGTATTGTCAGAAGGGGGGGGGGAAATAATGTGTGTGCGGGGGGGGGGATAATGCAGAGAGAGAGAGAGAGAGAGAGAGAGAGAGGGAGAGAGAGACGCATTTCCACATTCCTTCACCAAGAGCCCCATGACTTAGAACAGGCTCATTATCAACACGTGGTTCTGTACAATTCAATATGAATAATCTACATGCTGTATATCTGTGCAGCACCATATGTTGTGCATATGTAGTTGTGAAGAAACTGTGCGATGCCAAAGGGGACTTGCATTTTAAAGCAAACAAATTAACACTCTGAGTGCTACTAGAGATAGAAGGAAGGGTATGTGATACAGCGTGTCTCAGATTCTGCAAATCGTGTTGTATAATACGGATCAGCCTGAAACACCAAGAGATTGCATGGGCCAACCAGGCCATCTCAGAGGACTGAAGAAGCTGGGCCACTTCCAACGTTTGAGGCCTCAAGCCAAAATGTAACAGTTCTCTGTTACAACATGCACTTGATGATTCAGCACCAGTCAGTAGTAGTGGTTTGTTTACATAGTCAGTTCGTCTGAAAGGACATGTTCATCACGGTCTAATCTCATGCCATCAGAACCAGTATTTTTAAATTAATGTTTACGAACATTTTTAACTTGTAATATAACCAAAATCTATACCAGGTTTTTTTTTAAAGACTTTTACCAAATCACATCCCTTATTTGTTTAAATTTGCAACCCTAAGCAAAGTGTCAAATTTTGATCTGATCCACATAATAACGAGTTGCTAGACATATAAAATGCCCCCCCCCAAGTGTCTAAATTTGAAGTCCTCTTTCTGATAGATTCTGCATGGGTCCGCCACTGCACAGCCTATCACTCACCGTAGAATTCCTCTACAGTCTGTGACAGGCTGAAGCCACATACCATACATTAAGCATGAATAGACCACTTCAACTGTCATGGCTTCCCGTCTCCCATAGAATCCTGGGAAACATAGCTTCTTAAGGGTGCTGAGACTGGTTAGGAGACCCTTATTGCAGAGCTACAATTTTCAGAAAGGTTTAACAATCAATCTCTGGGAATTGTAGCTCTCTCAGGAGCCTAGGACAGGACTTTCAAGCAGACTCAGAAGAATGCACAATAGAGCAAGAAGAAATCCATGTTGCCCTCTAAAGAGGTCCTCCCTGTAAGACCATTAGCTCCAGAGTCTAAAATCACCTAACTGTACTACTGGACCTGTTACTTTTGGGGGGGGTGATATATATATAAATGTGCACTTGAACTTTGCTGCACATAAGTGAGTCAGGACCATATGATTTGCTGCATCTTTCCAGTGGGTGCTTCACTGCAGCAAATTTACATGCATGAAGGATCAGCATCAAACACGATGATCTGCATTGGCGAATGATGCAGATTCCTGCGCAGAATTGACTAACTTGAGTGTTGGAATGTCGTCATGTGTGAAGCTACCCTTACAAAGGCAACTGACTCTTGTAAGCATGCTCTGTTGTGAAAAGAATTACCTGGCTGTCAGTCATGTTACTTTAAAATACCTAGGTTGCAAAAGCCATATGTGTCATTATAGATATAGCGGTACTAGCAACATCCTCTTTTGTTAAACAAGGAGGCAATAAGACTAATTAACACTCACTAGGGAACCTGAAATAATGATCCCTCTCTCTTTGGAGAGCCAATTACCCCAAATATTCACATTAGCTACTTAGTGCTTCTTTGAAAGAAATGTCTTGATTTCTTCTTTTCTTTTTAATTTAAAGCATTATATAACATGTACCATCGCATTATAAAATGTTATGTCACATCCTGACAGGATACAGCTAAGGGTATGCTGAATACACTGGGAGCTAAAAATCTGTTGAAATTAATAAGGAACCTAACTTTTCCTGGCAAGGAAAGCTTGGGTGATATCTCTCCAGAGCCTTTGTCATGGGGGAGAAAACACAAGGACTGTCACTATTGCCTCTTACAGAAATGCAGGACAGAGCATCTCTTTTCTGTGGGGAAAACAGATTGACAAAACAACCAGCACTTATTCACTTATTCATTCAAGTATACAATGTGTAATTTAATGATCTTTGAGGGACTTTCACCTAAAAGAACTTACCTAGTTCCTCGAAATGGATCTCTTTAATTGTTTACTATCATTTTAGACAGAGCAAAGAGAGAAAATGTGCCTCTCTCCTTCCTTCCTTCCTTCCTTCCTTCCTTCTCTTTCTCTTTCTCTTTCTCTTTCTCTTTCTCTTTCTCTCTTTTGAGAGCAGGAGGCAACACCTCACAACTGAACATGTTTGCTCACACCTTGCATAACAATTACTCAAATATGTATTGATGACTGACGGACTGAATGAATGAATAAATAAAATTATGTAATTCTTATTAAGCTCTTCACGCAATCAAATGACAGTAATTTTGTGCTGTACGATATTGGTTGCTAGCCAAATTTTGATTGAGGCCATTGTTAAGGTGCTGTTTATAAAGAAACACGGCAAAAACATGAGCTTCCCTCTCTCTCTTTTTGCACTTAGCATCTTAACAACAATCCAAACCTAGGCCAATTATTAAGGTTAATTTGAGTCGTGAATGGTTTCTTTTGTCATACATTAGAGAGTGATTGTCAATTATCTGTACAAGGTTTTGGCCATTTTAAATGCTCCCCTCCACAACCATCACAGCATGTGGATCCTTAAGTATCAGGGTTACAATTTTAAAGAAAAAGCCATGTCCCAATATTGCACTGCAACAAATTTCCCAGGGAAACCACAAGTTTCAACAGTTTGCCCTGCACTGTTATTTTCATAGTACTTTATGCCTCCTTCTCAGAGAGGCCCAGACAAGGCTATAGGCTCCATGGAGTTGACAGTGTCTCAGACTCTACAGAGCAAAACAGAAACACCTTCCTATATTTAATATGGGGAAAACAAAAAAGAGTGAACTGGTTAAGCTTACTCTTGTCCCAGGCACACAGTCAGGTGAATCAAGAGGAAGAAGTACCACTACATGGGCCTATGGCAGTGGATTTCAACCTTTTTGAGTCCCCGGCTCCCTTGACCAACCACATTCTTTCTGCGGCTCCCCTGTGGGAGCCACTGACACTGGGGGTTTGTTACAGGACACATGCAAGGGGGATTCCCGTTCTAAGTGCACCAGAAATGGAGAACGGGGGGAGACTAGGAATCTGGGGTGTGACTGGGAGGCAGTGAGGAGGAGGAGGACGCAAGAAAGGGTGGCTACTAGGGAGAGATTGATACAGGAATATAAGGGGCTGCAAGTTAAAACTGCTGGCTCCCCAGAATGTTCCTGAAATATACTCAGAGTCAAGCGTGGATTTCATGCTCTTTATTCAGCTCATAGTAGCGAGGAATAGAAGTTCCCCCGAAATGTCTGCTTTAAATACATTATTTACACAATGGGCCCCACATAATTGGCTAATTCTGGGATTCTCCTGTAGGCCAATCAGGTTGCGGATTCACTTCCACCTGGAGTTGGATTGGGTGGCTCCTGTGGACCAATCAGACTGCTGCATTCTGGATCCTATTGTTCTAGGACCAATCAGACTGCTGCATTCTGAATCCTATTGTTCTAGGACCAATCAGACTGCTGCATTTTGGATCCTCTTCAACTCAGTACATAACAGTTGCTCAGAAAGAAAGAGAGAAAGAGCATGCAGAAAGATATAGGCTGCAGGTTAATGAAATGACAGCCCCCCAGAGTCCCCTGAACATTCCTCAAGTCTCCTCAGGCTGCCTTGGTGCACTGGTTAACAACCAATGGCCTATGGCATACGTTAAGTTCCAGATCAGAGGGGCCATAGGAAGCTTCTTTGCAGAGTCGGGCAATGGTCCATTCGCTTAGTGTTGTCTGCACAGACTGGCAGCAGCTCTCAGGGTTTCAAACAGGGAACATTCCCAGTGCAACCTGGAGGTGCTGGGGGCAGGGGCGAACCTTGGCAATATGGTGCCCTGAATGAGGACAAAATTTGGCACCCCGCCTAAATATATGTTTGCATGCCATCCTCCCTCTCACTTTCCCTTCTGCATGTGCTCTAAAGTGCACCACATCATAATTGTGGCATGTTTTGCACTCAGCACCCTGTGTGGGGGAACTGCCCACATCACCCTAAATCCAACACCGCTGGGGGATTGAACCTGGCAGCTTCTGAATGCAAAGCAGGCCCTCTACCACTGAGCTACAGCCCTAACCCAGAAGAAATTCTACAAAATACAGAAAAATTGCTTAGTTCTTTGACCTCAGAGCCCTATGAATCATTTTAAGTGAGGAATCAGGTGGCAGTGTTACACTGACTGTGACATGGCATAAATAGGACAGATCCATATGATTATGGGGGTCGTGCCTTCCCTGCCAATTTCTTGTTCCTCCACAGGGAGACTTGCTCCATGTCTTGAGAACCTTGGGTCTAGCCCTATTGAATTTAAGATTGATAATATTGCCTTCTGCTTTGCCAAAGGTCCACCAGCAAAAACACACACCACAGTCTCCATTTTTCCTTTGCTCATGCAGTTTCCGTGCATATGGGTGACTTTTTGCAGGGTTGAGATCTTGAGTTAGTCATAGGAAATGTGGCATCACTGTTTTCCATGTGCATGTTTACCTGGAAACCTATTTCTTTTGATTTTTGCAGCCTAAGATGACATTTTCGGGCTATGGCAGCTATTGGTAGCCCATTTGTTGTTCTCTTGCTATTTTATTTATCCATTTTATCTATATAATATTAAATTGTTTTTATTCTGAGGGCCCTGCTTTGCTGCTTACTTTTTATCAACATGCCGCCATTCCTGCAGCTGCTGATTTCCTACAGCAAAATGCTTGAATCACATGATTTGTAGACAGATTCATCTATTGGTATTAGAAGTCACATTGGGTTTGATGCAAGAGGTGTGCACCTCCTTAAATTACTCCCAACTGAAATCAACAGCGGTGTAAGTCAAAGGGGAGCATGGAGGGGGAGAAGGAGGTCTCCAGACATTTTTCAGAACCAGAGCAATGGCATCATCTGCCAGAACGGTACTTGTTTGCAGTCATTTGCATCAGGTCCAGTTTATTCAATTGTTCCGAGTACGCAAAGAACAATCGGACTGACTCTT
Source organism: Podarcis erhardii (assembly GCF_964252035.2). Classification (NCBI taxonomy): domain Eukaryota; kingdom Metazoa; phylum Chordata; class Lepidosauria; order Squamata; family Lacertidae; genus Podarcis; species Podarcis erhardii. The sequence goes on from NC_138497.1 coordinate 40,875,514, forward strand.
TCCTTTCCTAAAAGGATGGCAAGCCACCCATCAAACAATCTGCACACTCCAAACTGAAGGAGAGTGTGATAGTGCTGCAGAACAATAGGAACAAACAGCCACAGACTACACACACACACACACACACACACACACACACACACACACACGGAAGAATCCTACCTTTGTAATTCCTATATTTGCAGTTCAGAATGAACTATATTTACTTGGAATTAAGTCCCTGGCGAACATATTTAGTCCAGCAGCTTTGGTCTGATTCTTGGGATGTGCTTTTGTAGTGGCATGGCTAGAGTGGGCTGTCATGACAAGCCCCTGCATTTCAAACTTTGCCACTAAATCACAGGGAATCAATGATATGTTGACCTCGCCGCAAGTATTGTTAATAATGATCCGGTAAAATGGTTTAGATGGACATTATCTGAAAAGGCTACTGGCTACGATACGAGTGTAAAAAGTGGCACAGGAAAGTATCCTGAACAAAAAGAAGTGAAGCTGAAAATATGAATGGCCTGCAAAAATAGCTGCTTAGTTCCAGGCTTTAAGGTGACACTTCAGGATGATTTTTCTTTCAAATTTTCATCTCTCTGCAGCTGAGAAAAACTGACGGAGATTGACAGACAGAGGAAGTGGCACTAGGATGACATGAAGCTGTCAAGGGGGGAAATATCAGCTTCAGACAAAAGAGAATGGGCAAATATTAGGAATGTTCAACTTATGGATGGTGCTTCCAGCCGCTAATGAAAGAGCCACAAGGCTTTTTCCTCTCCACAACTGCTGGTAATGGAGAATACATCTGCAATGAGAGGGACTATATATTTCCAGCCAGCCATGGGCAACATAGCATTTGTATAAGTGATGTGCATTTCTCGGTCTTTTGCTGTGCCTTTCACCAACCTTTTTCATATGGAGAAGCATTTAAACATGTGATCCTTCACCTGCAATTTGAATTTGGGACGGTACAGTCCAGCAAGAGCCGCACCGTGTGGTTCTGCTGATTGCATAGCTTGGTTGCAAACCCTGTTTCTCAAACTTCACTTTTCCAGCATCTTTTTTAAAAATAAGTTTCTAAAACCTACCCTGAATTATCACACGAATAACTGATTGTGAGTACATGTGGATAAAGTCATACAGTGTGTGTGTAGAATCACACCCTGGGCAGGTCCTTACAAGCAGAATATACTGAATGGACAGAGGCCATCATCTCCATAAGGCTTATCAGCTGGTCATCAGGGATTGCAAAAGGGCAAAAATTGCACAGGAAAAAAGGGGGGGTCACCTTGATATCATTGTGAGAGCCTTGCCCACCTGTCAAACCTGATCTGCAAGGAGTAGGGAAGATTAAGTATCTAACCCATTGGCCAGATCCCGTTTACCCTCCTGCCATAAGTAGATCATCCTTATGCATAAAATCCATGCAAGTGCAAGTTGTACATTCAAATATACTCTTTGCACGACACAGGACACTGCAATGAATTTTGTGATTTGTCCAAGGAGGTCTGGATCAGACTACTCCATGGGCAGGATTCAACAAATGAGTCTCATCCTCAAAAGCCCATGCAAGGACTTCCTCTTATCCTCCTCATGTGCTCCCTGAAATTGGCACAGGGCCATAGGAACCAACTCCTAGGGGCTGAGGTCCCTTCACCCCCCCTAAAAATTGTGAGGGAGCCCAAAGTTGATGGGCACTGCCATTTATTATTATTATTGTTATTGTTATTAAAATTTGTATACCACCCTACAACCCAATATTCCCCTCTTCCTCAACACATTTTAAAAGGGCATTGGATGTGTATCAGCCAAAGGCCTGATTAAAGAGGAACGATTTTGCCTGGCGCCTAAAGGTGTATAATGAAGTCCCCAGTCGAACCTCCCTGGGGAGAGCATTCCAATGGTGTTCATGTACCACATCTTGTGATCGATTATGGGGGTGGGGCTTACCTCCCCCCCAATATTTTGTCACCCCTGCTTGGGGGCCACGTCAAAATAACCCATGGAAAAGCATGGGGGGCAGAGTGAAAGGATATGGGATTGTTCCCTCTTGCAAGCTTGCATGCTTGTGCTGTTGGAGCAATCTCCTTAATGCAATGCTGAATTCCTCCCGCATGTTCAGTGTGACTCCAGCCATTTTTAGAGAGCTTACATCTGATTGTCTTGCTTTTTTCCAGCTCTCAATATGCGCTTCATGTGACATACCAGTGCACACTGGCTCCTAACACTTGGTGAGGTTCAGAGGGGTTCCTATAGCTACCCTTTCTTCCAGTTGTATTTGCAGTATGTTGCACTCTGGATTCCTTTGCCAGCACCCTGCCGTACATACACATTGTCAGCCCACCACAAGAGTAAACCCTACTGAATTCAGTGAGTCTGACTTGCAAGGAAGCATGCATAGGATTGGGCTGCAAAACCCATGTTCTCTTCCTCCAACAGGCACCAAAATAACAACACTTCTTTTGCAACTGTTTTGAGCCGAAATGATGGGCAATTCAAACACCAGTTAGCTTTAGATTACTATGAAATTGTTGCGAAGCCAATTCAGTAAGTTAATAGTAAAGTTAATGGATACAGTGCTTTGCTCTTTGCAATAGACCGGCATAGTTGATGATGTGGCACCTGCAGACTGTTAGAATTACAGGTTAGTTGTTGTGCAAGAGGATAACATGTTCCCACGGCAGGCTTTTGTTCATGGGATGTAAAGAAAGAAAAGCAAGAAGATTCAGTACTGATTACAGCTATTGCTGAACTCAGTCTCGGTCTCTGTCTTTACTGCTGCTGCTATTACTGTACTTGGCCTTGCAACCTTTTCTACTCAACTCTGTTACCTCTAAACCTGTCTTGGGCAGACTTTTCCTATCAACATATATGCCCCTCAAGTGCTATATTGCATTCTCGGTACCTGTTTGGTTTTGCTAGGTTTTCACACAATAACAAACATCGTGAGCACATTGGTACCTCATGCAATTTCATGCAATGAGTTCAATAAGCCAAATTAAATAAATCACTAAAATCTTTGCCAGCATGCCTTTAAAAAAAGATCCAATAAACCATAACTAAAAAATATAATATTTATTCAAATATAACAAAATCTACCCCCCCAACCACACCAAATAAACATAATTAGCTGACTCAAATACAGTGGTACCTCAGGTTAAGAACTTATTTCATTCTGGAGGTCCGTACTTAACCTGAAACTGTTCTTAACCTGAGGTACCACTTTAGCTAATGGGGCCTCCCACTGCTGCTCTGCCGCCACAGCACGATTTCAGTTCTCATCCTGAAGCAAAGTTCTTAACATGAAGTACTATTTCTGGGTTAGCGGAGTCTGTAACCTGAAGTGTCTGTAACCTGAAGTGTCTGTAACCTGAGGTACCACTGTATGTAGTCTGGGCAAGGAAGTTCCCTAAGGTTGGTGAGATCAGGTCCCTTCTGCCTTCTTAGCATGTTTAGCTCCACATGTGACTCCGCAGCAAACGTTTGGGAGGAATTGCTCCTCCTTGCTAAGAGAACCTTGGGTATATGAACCTGACAGGTGCAGGTTGTTGTTCAGCCCAGTGTGCTTGAATGGCACCCGAAACGACTCAACACCAAGCGAGTGATGGGTGACAAAGAGTGCCCTTAACTCAATAATGCCTCAGGCATTGACCACACCAGATCTTAACTTCTCTTTCCTGCCTGAACTGAAAGACAATTAAACGATGCAAAAACACTACTCCAAGAACAGGACTTCCTGCAGTGTGGGCAGGCAAAAATTAGAGTCCCAAGGCCAATCAGGGACTCCCCTAAAAATTGCTACTCAGTGCCCAAAACAGAAACCTAGCTGACCCTGTACTGCAGAGGGAGGGAAGAAGGACACTGCAAAGAAAATGATGGACTGTTTGAGGTGGAGCCAGTTTCTAAAGCCTGGCTTCTTCCCCATCCTGATTGACCTGATGGCTTACCTGACCCTTCCCCAAATCCTCTGCATAGCAAAGCCATTTTGAGTCTTCTTTCCAGAGGTTGGCTCTTCCAGAGTGCTCAGCCTCCAGCATTGTGCATGCAACGAACACTGACATTCCCCATCACCTCCATCTTGGGGTCAGCCTGTCACCTCTGTATTGGCTCTGTTTGCACTACCATACATAAAGCAGTACAGTGGTACCTTGGTTCTCAAATGCCTTGGTTCCCAAATGCCGAAAACCTGGTAGTAAGTGTTCCAGTTTCCAAACATTTTTTGGAAGCCAAATGTCCGATACGGCTGTCGGCAATTGTTTCCGCGGCGTCTACACCAATCAGAAGCCATGCCTTGGTTTTGGAACATTTCAGAAGTCAAACGGACTTCCGGGATGGATTATGTTTGGCACTTTTGTTTTTGCTATTTGTTTTGCAGGCTTTTTCAGTTAATTTGTTTTTGTGACTTTGTGGAACCCAGTTCAGATGCTGATTGTGTGACTGTGGACATGGATAAAAGCCCCCCCCCATCCAAACAATGACTATCATCAGTGCAGGTAAGAATTTTTGTAAAAAAAGTTTTTTATCATCTACAATACTGTCTTATTTATTTTATAGTACAGTACATTGATTTTTGCTTTCATTTTATGGATTAATGGTCTCGTTAGATAGTACAGTTCACGTTAAATTGCTGTTTTAGGGGTTGTTTTTAAAAGTCTGGAATGGGTTAATCCGTTTTGCATTACTTTCTATAGGAAAGCACGCCTTGGTTTGGGAACGCTTTAGTTTTGGAATGGACTTCCGGAGTTTGAGAACCAAGGTACTACTGTATCATACTACTTTGAACACTTCCCTTAAAGAAGCCTGGGAACATTAGTGTGTAAAGAGTGCTGAACATTGTTAGAAACCCCTATTACACCCCCCCCCCAACAAAGCTACAGTTTGAAGAGTTTCCTGGGAAGAGGGACTGGTTGTTTAAATCACCCTGGGCAGAATGCAGGAGGCAAAACTAGAATTAGATGGCTCTGCCTTTAAAAATCCGAAGTGGAAGGTGCCTCCAGTTCAGGGGATACTTTCCATGTTTCAGGTTGTGCTCTAGAGTGTAAAATGGAGAACATGAGCAGCTACTATGCAAATATACCCCACGAAACTCAAACACCTGGTATTGTCATCATCACCTTTTAATTAAAAGCACGTATTGATCCCCAGCATTTCAATGAAAGAACAATTAAAGGAATACCGCACTCTCAAAGCACTCGAGAGAGCAACAACCGAAGCTCCAGCATGCTTTTCAGATGTTAAGCAATTTATCTTGCTAAAGGCTACATATTTAGAGCAGGAAAGCACTCCAACTAGATTGATACAGTTGTTGTTTCAGCGCTTGTCCAAATAGCCTTTTATGTTGCAATCAAGTAATAGATACAAGATTGACAAGTTACAAAGAAAAGGAGCTTTCAGTCAACAAACAGACTAAAACCCATTATTGCAGTGTGTGCACTGTGTCCTAGACTTGTAAACACATCTTCATTGATCCCATAGAAAGATAGTAATATCTCCCCTAGTATGGCTCAATCAAGATGCTTTTCACAAAGAAAAAGTGCAAACAGTATTGAAAAAACAGAAAGAGACTGATGTTACAGTCAAACAGTAAATAATGGCTGGTGTCGGGAAACCTATCTATAACCTCTCAAACTCCTGTCAACTGGAATGAAAGTTATAACCTCTCTATTACGCATACAAAAGATCAAAACAAAAGTAACGTGTATAAGTCCTCATTTTGCTGTTCACGTTTTACCAGCTGAGCAGATCGATGTGAAAAAGAATCTCATTTTCTAGTTTGGCAGAATTTGTATAAGTGCTGTGGGGAATGGATAAGTCTTAGAAAAAATGTTTTATTATTCAGAATTTTCTTTGAAAATACATATAAGAAGGACAATGAACATGCTGAACAAACTGGAGCATTAGGCATGGGTGTGGAAAGAAATGGTGTTCAAATGGATGCTTCGCTTGAATCCAAAGCTCTAGCCGTTCTCAAAGAAATTTATTCTAAACACACTGGGCAAATGCAGAAGGTGGCGGTTGAAATGGATTTGGGGAGACTGCAATTGGCTCAGTTCGTCAACTTTATTTTCTTGACAGAGCTTTGTGGCTTTAACACCTACACAGCAAGGCAGAAATTCAGCAAATGAATCTCTTCCCCACCATGGATAACAACGTTGGCAAACCTACCAGCTGGAAGCACCACCATTTGTTACCAGGTTAATCCAGAAACATATTAATGGCAAGGCTGCTTCACACTTCCTTGTATGTTATTTGATTTCTCTACACTTTTACGAAAAGCTGAATTAATTGATTCCATTGTGGGGTGTGTGGAAACAGTATGCTTAAGTGATGAAAGGTTGCTATAAAATTTGTGTCTCTGGTGATGTGCCCTTCATACATCACTGGAAGTTGCACTTAAAGCATCATAGGGTGTACACCTCAGATGGACGGGTGCAATGTGATCCTCACTCTACGTATTAATTGAGTTGAAATATTGCTTTGGCCAGGGCAAATCTGCTCCCGTGTTCAGAGATGGACAGTTTGCTTTCCATTTTATTTCAATGATTTAAACTCCATAATGGGAATATGGCCAGACATCCACTTTCTTATCATTTTGGGGGTGGGGAGGGATTATGTTAGCATCTTGGAGTCTTCTCAAACAGTTTGTGGGGATGGGAGCTTCAACTGTTTCTCTTGATCTGTGCAAGTATTTTGCACTACAATGGAAGAACGCTAACTGCTCTGCCCCTAATAAATAATATCACAGAGAAAAGCTTATTTTTCCTCATTTAGCTCTTTAGCCATTTCTCATTTAGCTCACTTGTCTGTTGTTGTTGTTTTTTAAAAATGTATGGGAATTTCCCCACAAAGTGTCTGATCCTAAGAAATATGTTCATCTATAGAAGGGTAAAGGTATAATTTAAATTCACAGTGTGCTTCAATTTATGACACACACACACACACACACACACATCTCCATATTAGCCTGTGTGCAAATCATTCACATTGTCATGATTAAAATAGCCATGCCGCATCTTTTGACACATGGATTTTATTCCCCAAATTAGACAGAAACTACACAATGTGACATGCATTAAAATTGCATCTTTAAAGTTTGCCAGAGTCAGGCTAGAACGCTGATGAGGATTAGATTCCAGTCTGCTGCGATTAAGTTTCATTTGAACTTTATATTCACTCTTAGAAGAAGAAAAAAAGCATGTATACCTGAAACTTGAAGAGTTTATTTTATGCATTAGTTCTTCTGCATTGAGAATGGGATAAATGCCAAAATAACTCAGGTCATTTGAATGTAAATCCAAAATCATTCACACTGAAAAAAACACCCCAAAAACCTTAAATGCTGGACATGTTCACCTTAGCTCTTCAGAAACAGCCAGTCAGTTGCATTATTTAGATTTTTCTTTGACACTTGGTAAAAGACAAACCACATTTTGGAACTAAGTAAAAATCCTTCATTAAAATATCTAGCGGGCTATGAAAAACAAAAACTCTCTTCTAATTTTACAATCCATTCATCACAATTCAGTTTCATAGCTTAGGCTTTCAAGAGATCATCTGCAGACGATATTGAAATATTCACAAGGAATTCAGTGTTTAGAAATAAAACAAAATTAGATACAAAAATGGCACTTCCCTCTAGCAAGCGAAACTGTTAAGAGTCTTGCTCTAAGAGAGTTTTATGACCACCTAGATCCCTTAATTTACAGCTAAATTTAGCACATAATCTATATGTGCATATGCAATGAGTTTACTGTTTTCAGCCCTTGCAGGCAGTAATCTACTGCAAAGAGTCATCAAATATAATTTCCCTAAATTGTCAGCCCTTTTTCTAAAGTGTCTTGCTAAGAACAGATCAACAGAAGGATGGCATTTGAATTACCTTCATCCTAGTTCTGCAAAAGGTTCGGTCCATCTCAATTGACATTCTGTGTTCTATACTGAAACCTAGTAATGTTCTTCTATAAACGGACAAGTGGAGAGACACATAAATTCATAGGGGTGTGAGAGTGGTGTGTGGGTGTGTGTGGGTGTGTGTGTGTGTGAGAGAGAGAGAGAGAGAGAGATAGATGCTTTTGCCCATTCTCACATACACCTCCTGTGAACAGTGTTCATACCAAATAATGATATACACACTAGGAAAACACATCATTCACTTGTTACCCTCACAAATGCACAGCAATCACATAACCAGTCCAACAACTGACAAACACTTTAATAGTTATGCCTGCTTCCCTTTCCACCAACAGCACATAGCTCCACCATCTGCCCCTTGGCTTTCTGTACTGACATTAGGTGGTTGTTGTTTTGAGGTTTTAAAAAACAAACAAACCAACTTCTGAATTATTGGAATATTTATGGCATTTCCATAACAACTCAGTGGCTGCTAGTGTGGCTCATTTCAAACAACCGAAACCAATAGCGACAGAAATTGTAAAGACTGTAGCCTCAGTTTACTACAGATTTTTGTTTGTTTTCCTTTTATCAAGTGTATCTGGTGGGGTGTTAATTGACAAAATGACTAGTTTGATCTAAATCTTTGTGTTCTGTGCTTTCATTTGATACTTCAAGCAATTATCTAAAGCAATTGTGTGCATCATAAGAGATTGTCTAAATTTGACAATGACTTTGCAAATAAATAATATACAAACAAATAGAGACCCAGGAGGGGGGGGGAATCAGTTTGTCATTTATATATATATACATCATTCCTCTTTTTACTATATATAAGATATAACATTGTTTGTTTTTATGTATTAGACATGCACATATATATATTTACCATGCTAGCAGGGATAGATGGAAGTTGAAATCCAAAACATCTAGCTAATACACACTATAATACATAGTGTGTATTATACTAACCATTCACTAGAGACATAAACAAATTCTGATTTATTAAAAAATGCTTTGATCACACACACACCCTGGTTTGTGTTTAATCTCATTTTAATACTTCCAGAGCATACTATCAGTTTAATGTATAGAATTGTAATATTTGGTATATTTGTGAAGTATAAATGCCTTCACTTTATTCAAATGATAACTGCAAATCTACCAAGTGTTGGAGACAGGTGTTTATACTGCTGTGCCCTAACTCTGCAATCCTAAACCCACTAACTAGGGAGTAATTCCACTGAACTCTGTGAGACATATTTCTGGGTAAACAGGCAGAGGATCTATTAATTTATTTATATATTTCATAAAGGTAAAAGGTCAAGGGGAGCCGGCGTTTGTCCGCAGACAGCTTTCCGGGTCATGTGGCCAGCATGATTAAACTGCTTCTGGTGCAACGGGACACCATGATGGAAACCAGAGTGCACTGAAATGCCGTTTACCTTCCAGCCACAGCAGTACCTCTTTATCTACTTGCACTGGCCTGCTTTCGAACTGCTAGGTTGGCAGGAGCTGGGACAGAGCAATGGGAGCTCACCCCATCACATGGATTCGAACCGCTGACCTTCTGATCGGCAAGCCCAAGAGGCTCAGTGGTTTAGCCCACAGCGCCACCCACTTGATGACAGCTTCTAGCAGCCACAGGTGAGGAGTAAAGGTGGACAAACTAACATAGAAGGAGCACATTATTTCCCCAACCAGAGGTACTACTCATCCCCTAACACCCCAGGCTACCCCTACTGTATCATATTCTGTACGCTGTGGCTCCTGTAAGCAACATTGTATTTGTAGCTCAGCTGTGTGCCCACAAATTGCTAGTGTCTTGTGGTAGCCTATCAAAAAATGTTGGTAGGGGCTGATTATCATCCACCATTTTATAACCATCCTGTAAATGCAACAATATTTCATTAGTTATGGTTGTTAAATATTAAGCTTGGGGCACCACTACCATCAGCCTATGCAACGTTCTCAGCAACTCTTTCTCTACAAAGAAAACGTTCTTTAATCTTAAGTATGCCAGTTGGGGACATGGATGCCACCACTGTCATTGTAACACGGATGTCACAATTTGCAAAAATAAAAACACCATCAGAAAAAAAGTGATCTAAAGTACAATTATGGAACTGAACCTACAAATTGGAGTTCCAGAATTGTGAGTTAAATTAATAAAGTAAGGAATAACATATTAATTCCTGCAGGACAGGCGTAGGTAGCCTTTTTTTTTTTTTTTTTTTTTTTTAATTTAAAAAAAATATTTATTTATACAACAAGAAAAAACAAGAAAACACACACACAAAAAACCCCCCCACAAGTATCAAATTACACACAAATTACAAAAATAACCATAGACGCGTAATTTTCTTGACAAACAATAAAACATCTATTGGTCTTAACACTAAAGACCCAACTTCCCGTCTATTCCATATTTCAAGTTCAAATTACTTATTGCCAATACACATTTTTTTTCATAATTAAACTTATTCTCAATAAATCTAATTTCTTCTCTCTACCTAGCAACTATTACTGAAGTTCCTCGAATGCTGCAACAGAATTTAAACTACTATATTTGTTTTTCAGATATTCTTTGAAAACCTCCCATTTAGAAACAAATTCCTGTTTGGATTTATTCTTTATTTTTTCTGATAAACCATCTAATTCGGCATATTCTGTCAGCTTTTGGATCCAATCTTGTATAGAGGGGATTTCATTACTCTTCCATTTTGCTGCGATCAAAACTCTTGCTGCCGCCGTCGCATATAAAAAGATACCCTTCCTCTTTTGTGGAATATCCAAATCTGTTATTCCCAGGAGGTAGGCCTCTGGTTTTTTATTGAATGAGATCTTTAGAATTTTTTGCAGTTCTGCGTGTATACTCTCCCAGAATACCTGTATTTTCCTACATGTCCACCACATATGGTAGAATGTTCCTGAGTCTCCGCATCTCCAACAATTGCTTGACACATTTTTATACATTTTTGAGAGTTTCCATGGTGTTAGATACCATCGATGTTGCATTTTTTGAAAGTTCTCTCTAATCGTGTAACAATTTGTGAATTTCCAGTTGATCTTCCATAAATTTTCCCATTGGGCCATGGTTATTGAATGGCCAAAATCCTGAGACCACCTCACCATTGCCACTGTTACCTCCTCCTCCTTGACTGTCCAGTCAAGGAGGAGTCGGTAAGTTTTGGAAAGAGTTTTTCTTTTAGAATTTATAAGATCAGATTCGAATCGGGAAGTTTCTACTGAGAACCCCTTTTGTTTGTCAGATTTAAATTTTTCAAATAACTGATGGTATTGGAACCAGTCTGAAATGTGTTCTCTTATTTCCTCAAATTTTTTTAATTTTATTTGGTTATCTTCATTTTTTAGAAGTATTTTATATGTTGGCCAGCTTTCCTGAGTATTTTTCCGTTTTACTGCTATGGCTTCTACTGGAGAAGTCCACCACGGGACTTTAGGCTCCATCAGGTTTTTATATTTTTCCCATACAGCAAAGAGTGACTTTCTTATTATATGGTTGGTAAAATTTTTATGGATTTTCGCTTTTCCATATATTAGGTAGGCGTGCCATCCCCAACGGTTGTCAAAACCTTCCAGGTCCAGGAGGTCCGGATCCTGCAACGTGCACCAATCTTTTAACCAGGTGAAACAGGCTGCCTCATAATAAAGTTTTAGGTCGGGTAGGGAAAAGCCTCCTCTCTCTTTTATGTCTATTAAGATCAGGTGTTTAATCCTGGGTTTCTTCCCTTCCCACAAAAATTTGGAAATTTCTCTTTGCCATATCTTGAGACAACCTGCTTCACCAAGTATCGGAATCATTTGAAATAAAAAGATTAATTTTGGAAGCACATTCATCTTTATAATGGAAATCCTACTGAGAAATGTTAATTTTAGTTTACTCCAGGTTACCAAGTTTTTTCTAATCTCTAGCCAAGTTTTGGTGTAATTGTCCTGAAATAAGTTTATGTTCTTAGGGGTGATCCAAATACCCAAGTATTTCGCTTTGGAAGAGATTTTCAAGCCCAATATTTTTTCTAAGTCGTCCTTTTCTTCTGCGGTTACATTTTTGACAAGCATTTTTGTTTTTGTAATATTCAGCTTAAAGCCTGCCACTTCTCCAAATTCTTTAATCAATTCCAACACTCTTTTCAGACTTTCTTTAGGGTTTTCAGTCATAACGAGTAGATCGTCCGCGAAAGCTTTAATTTTATATGTTTTGTTTCCCAGAGTGATGCCTTTAACAAGCTGATCCCTTCTTATCTGATTGTTCAATACTTCCATCACCAAGATAAATATCAGTGGAGACAGTGGGCAGCCCTGTCTGGTTCCCTTGTTTATTTTGCATTCCTCAGTAATTCTTCCGTTGATGATCAATTTTGCATATTGTTCTGAGTAGATGGCATTTATTCCTTTACAAATATTTTCTCCCAGTCCGATTTCTTCCATTAATTTTTTCATAAACTTCCAGGACACATTATCAAAAGCTTTTTCAGCGTCTACCAACATAATAGCTGCTGGTTTATCAATTTTAATATCCAAATATTCTAATACATTAATCACACATCTAATATTGGATTGCATAAATCGTCCGGGAAGAAATCCGGTTTGATCTTTATGAATTATCTCTTTCAGCACCATTTTTAATCTATTTGCAAGAATGTCTGCAAATATCTTGTAATCATTATTTAGCAGTGCAATGGGTCTGTAATTGGCCATGTTTGAGGCTTCTGTTCCTTGTTTATGGATAAGAGTAATAAAGCTGTCCTTCCAGGTTTTCGGAAGTTTTCCATTTGCCAGAATATTATTCATTAGGTCTTTCATGGGAAGAAATAATGCTTGTTCTAACTTTTTATAGTAATTAGCTGGAAGACCATCTGGGCCCGGTGTCTTTCCTAATTTTGATCTCTGTATAGCTTGTTGCACCTCCATAGCTGTTATTGGTGAGTTCAAGATTTCAGTTTTTTCCTTAGGTATTATTGGTAGTTTATTTTTGCCCAGATAATCAATTATTTTTTCCAGAATCTCTGGACCTTCATTATATAGTTTTCCGAAAAAACTAGCAAAGTTTTTACTAAGTTTTTACTAAGTGAGTTAAATTAATAAAGTAAGGAATAACATATTAATTCCTGCAGGACAGGCGTAGGTAGCCTTTAAAAGCATTCAACACCACCAGATATGTACACCGTTCATTTTCACAAATGGAGTCTGTTTCAATTCTCAGCTGTTGTATGATGATTTGACTTGGAGCAAAGGCAGCATAATTGGATAGCAGCTGAAATGAGCTTCATTTGAGAAAGGCTGAAAGATCCATTGCTGGATTTCCAGGAGTGTGAATTAGAATTCCAAGAATATATAATGCAAATAATTCTATTCTTTAGAAGTGAAGGCATAAAAGAATTTTAGGTTTTCTTATTTCAGGCTTTAATTGAGGCCTAGGTTGTAAGTCATTTTCATCCTTGAATGGGTGGTAAAAACATACACAGCAGGTAATTCACACTACCTGAAAAACTGTTGGTGCTGTAAGAAGACTAATCAGGATAAGCTTCCAGTAGCAAATTATCAGCTACAAATTAAAATCTTGGCTTATGTCTGCTAAAAGCAACCTTTTATTTCCCACCAATACACATATGCCAATATTAGTAACAGTTGGATTACTCCAGAATATGGAAACGGAGGGGGGAGGGGGATGTTCTGTTCTCTTTCTATATTATAGATAACACCAAAGGAATTTTAAATGAACACTTCAAAATCAATGTTTGATTCAGGAGCAAGAAAGCAGAACTGAGTTCTCTTTTTGTTAATGTTCAGCAGTAGGTGTTAGGGTTTTTATTTACCTGATGTATGTATTGTGCCCTAATCTCAGAGAGATTAATGGAAAACTCCTCTGATTTGTTTGGTAGTTGCATAGATAGACAGATGATAGATAAGATATATGACAGATAGATAGATAGATAGATAGATAGATAGATAGATAGATAGAGCCAGGATGCTCATGACATCATTGATCCTGTTTGAATGTTTTATTTTCCTGAGGTAAATACTTCTTTTTGGATTCACACAGCTTTCCTTTACTGTTGGTACTCTGCCTCAACTCACCTTCATTTAAGTGTTGCTGTTCTGTTGGCATTCGTCTTTCTCGGGAGACAATGGAAGAGTGCTCCATTGGGGTGGGGCAAAGTCAAACTGTTGGAGACTTACAGTGCCTGCTGTGTCTGTAGAGGCTGAGACAGGAGAGACATGGTCTATTGCAGGTGGGGCAGATGAAGGCGTCCAATTTTGCTGCTACAGGTGTGGGAGCTTATATAGTAAAAGATTTCATGCCTTGCCTGGGCTTCTTACAATTACTCCGGGTAGGCCTATGTTTCACTATCTGTATTGTGACACTTGCACTGTGGGCTAGATATCTCATCCACATGGACAAAGAAAGAAGGTCTGCAGTGACTTATAGCCCCCTTGCTGCAAGAGCACCCTATGCCTGACAAGCCATTCATGCCATCAGAGACCCACCCCTTAGTGGAACAGTCTTCAGCCCTGTCCCAGTATCTGGAAAATGAAAAACAAGGACTGACAATATTGATAAATACTATAGCATGCAAAAAGATCAACAACCCCCAGATTTAAGGGCACAGTCCAACTAAAGTGAAAAAATGTCTAAGTCCCACTGAGTTCAATGGAAGAGTTAACATGCTTGCTTCTGTTCTATTGCAATAAAAGGGATTTGGGTAGATAATGGCAAAAAATAATAATATGTCTTATAGCTACCTGTATAGATAGGAACTAGGTATTTATAACCTCTACCTGTCCTCCAAGACACCCAAGAGCAGTTTTTCTTGTCACATGCAACAACCCTGTGAGGTAGGTTAGATCAGGGAGGGAGAAAGGTTGTTTTCTGCTGCTCCAGAGAAGCGGAAACGGAGCAATGGATCCAAACTACAAGAAAGAAGATTGCAACTAAAGATTAGGAAGAACTTCCTGACAGTAAGAGCTGTTCAACAGTGGAATTTGCTGCCAAGGAGTGTGGTGGAGTCTCCTTCTTTGGAGGTCTTTAAGCAGAGGCTTGACAACCATATGTCAGGAGTGCTCTGATGGTGTTTCCTGCTTGGCAGGGGGTTGGACTCGATGGCCCTTGTGGTCTCTTTCAACTCTATGATTCTATGATTCTAAGAGATGGAAATTGGCCCAAGGTTGCCCATTGAGGGGTGTTTGTTTTGGGCTGATTAGAGATTTCAACCTGAATCACCCCAGACCTAATCTGACACTCTAAGCACTGCACCTTCTTTTCTTGATTTGGACGTCCAAATTCATCAGATTTGCAAAAGCTCTGCTTGCTAAAGCACACTCTTTTAGTTTATCCAGCACCTGTAGTTAGGCAGTAGACTGGTGTTTGACTGTAGACTTAGCCACCTGAGAAGTTAGTGAGATACCAGGTTGAAAAGTCATATTTAATTTGCAATCCCATGACTTTCTATTACATTCTAATTATGCTTTGTATTTTTGTTATTCTCCCCAACACATTTCTTCACTTCCTCTTTAACCTGCCTTTTCACTCGTTAATAACATTGTTCAAATAAAACCTACCACCACCCCCTGCATTGAATTATAGCACAGAGGGCTCAGAGTGGCGCTATGTCTTGGAAAATGCAATTCGTCTGTATATTTCAGTAAAGGGATCATTAATTGCTGCTTCACGAGGTTATATTCCTTTTCACTTTTATATTAATATATACAGCCGACTGCCACAATGGTAGTATAAATGTATATTCGAACAATATATAGGGATGCAGTTGCTACTTCTCAGATATTAATCTTTTTATATTTCTTAATTACAATACTGAATTGCATTGCTGGGAATGTATTGTTTCAAAATTTTGTCTAAGCAAAGCAAACTTAACTTTGAACTGTCAGATGAAATGGAATTGGTATGTTCCGAACTGCTGAGCCTGGGTTTTTGCAAAATACAAGCTAGCAATGCACTACTAAGAACTTCACCTTCTTTTCCCATCATGATTGGAGCAGCCACTCCTTAATGGTTCCACTCAGAATCCACATCAGCTTGAAGTTACTAATCCTTACTTTTTGAAGTTCGCCACTTCTTGGAGCATGGCCTGATTCACCCAGTGATGCAGCTGTGCCACTGCTAATCCCTGTCCCGAAAAAGAGGTTGGGGTGTTGATGGTGTGATAATCAGCTGGCCTGCCTGGTAGTTCGCATGAATGGTACCACCTCCCCTAACCTTGAGTACTACTGTGAATAGGGGACCAGAAGGTTCAGAGGCAGAAGGGAAAGTCTGGGGATAAGAGCCTGAGAAGGGATAGAGGAGTAATGCATGAAGAACTCATAAATAAAGAGGAAGAGCCCTTAGAATTGATACTAGATGATCATATATTAGGGATGCTGTAGATACATTGCTTTTGGATTCCTCTGCCCATGTTGTATCCCATTTTCTACTAGTGTTGAATGGTCTGTGGTGTTAAACCACAGACCATTCTACTATTCTACCATTCTACCATTCTACCATTTCTACTAGTGTTGATTGGTCTGTAGTGTTGAATTGGGTGGTGCTGTGGGTTAAACCACTCTGTGGGTTAAACCACAGAGCCTAGGACTTGCCGATCAGAAGGTTGGCAGTTCGAATCCCCGCGACAGGGTGAGCTCCCGCTGCTTGGTCCCTGCTCCTGCCAACCTAGCACTTCGAAAGCACGTCAAAGTGCAAGTAGATAAATAGGAATCACTCTGGTGGGAAGGTAAACGGTGTTTCCGTGCACTGCTCTGGTTCACCAGAAGCGCTTAGTCATGCTGGCCACATGACCTGGAAGCTGTACGCTGGCTCCCTCGGCCAATAAAGCGGATGAGCACCGCAACCCCAGAGTCGGCCACGACTGAAACTAATGGTCAGGGGTCCCTTTACCTTTACCTTAGATACATTGCTTTTGGATTCCTCTGCCCATGTTGTATCCCATTTTCTACTAGTGTTGAATGGTCATAATTTGAATAATGTGGATTGAGATATATCTAGTGATGTTCCTACATTGGTGGAGAATTCCATCAGTCAAATGGGAAGGGTGGCAATTCTGACGAATTTCCCACCTGCTGCAGCCCCACAGTATTCCAAAAGGGCTCTCCAATCACCTGGAGCACATCTGGGAGGAAGGGGACAATTGGGAAAAATCAGCTCCATTGCCATTCCACTGACAGAAATGTCACCTGGTCCAAGTCCCTTCTATTAATGGAATAACATAATTAGGTACAAATCTATAGTGTGGATATCGGTTGATCTATGGGGGAAGTAGATGATACTTTGCTATATTTCAGCTGTACAATTCTGTGATAACACTTTCCCCTTATATCTGGGTCCTTGGACCATTTTGATCTCAGCAGTCTTGCCTTGAGCTGCGGCAATGGATTTATTTGTACCAGTTTTGCCAGCATTTGCAGGATGACCTATAAATCAACTAAGATAACAGTCTGACGTATTACGCAGTAGATGGAACATAAAACTGTTCTTTAAAAATCAGTTAAATTGCTTGGAGGAACAACAAATTCCTACACCAGCCCATTCTTTGTGTTCTGAAGTGCAATTTACAGGGCTAAACCAAAGCATATGTCATACCTTTAATTTTGTAAAAAGTTATGTACAAGTCTATTATTCAAAATAATCACATAACTGGGAAATTCACTGAACAGCTACCTTTCTCCTCAGCGGGGTGCCATTTTATAGACTTTAAAATTCACTAAGTTCAAGCAGCTTTCGTTCTAAATAATACATGTGCTAAATATGTCACATTAAAAGTGCTTTTGGCATGTAAATGATCCGTTTTCACCTAGAAATGCTTTTAAAAGAATCTGAGCTCACTTTTTGGGAAATTATAAGTGCATTGAATTTCATTGTCCTACAGAACCATGCAGAGTTGATAGAAGTGAACTACAATGACAAGCCAGCCCTTGTCAGCCCATACACTTAAGTATCATTTGAACTGTCAGAAGTATATGCAGTTCTGTTGGCTTCCACACATTTTCTATCCAGATTGGAAAAAATAAGATTTGTTTTGTAGCTGGCCCTTCATCTTACCCATTTCCACCACCCCCCAAACCTAAATGTTAGCAATCCATTGTGTAGTGGATGGAAAGTTAGCATTTTGGTGCCTAACTCATTTTGCTTGTAAAAAGTGGTTTTATATTTTTTCTAAGCTTCTGTCTTCCGCTTACAACCAGGTACTGTTTCTGTCTTTAATTTCTTTAATGTTAGAACACAATGCAATGGATTTTACAGATGATTTAAGCATTTTCCTTCCAATAATGAACTTATAAATACAGCTTTTAAAAAGTTATTTCTCTTCGTTATACTCTTTACTCCCTGCACAAGGTACACATACCAGAGAAGGAGATGAGAAGTTTAAAATTGATTAAATCTCTTTGCCAGCTACCAGAACTTCATGCGAAGGAATTTAATAATGTCAGGCTCTATTTCGCACTTCTCTCTTTTATTCTTCCTCGCTTAAAACACACAGACCAGCTCAAAATCCCATTTGGCATTTCCAGCTCTCTGATAGAGAGGGACAGGACCTTTGGGGTGCACTGCACATTTGGCAAAGAAACAAGCTGTCAAAAACAACTTGCTTTTCGTTTTAGATTTAAAAGCAAAATCTGTTCAAAGTCTAAAACTAAACGAATCTGACTGGTTGCGGTCAAACAACAAAAACAACAAAAGAGATGTAAATAAAGTATGTTGCACCAGACTCTATTTAGCTACCTAAGTAATTACCTGAATTTTTTTTTTGGGGGGGGGGTATTTAGTTTGCCTTCCACCAGTAGGAACACTAATTGTAGCATTCAGCTTTTGTGTTCAACAGAACTTCCAAGGTTTCGTCATTACCTAGATGCAGAGGAACAGTGGAAGACACCAGCTGGGAAACCCCCAAAAGAACCCCCAGGGGAAGAAGCCTCAGAGACAGGGGACTGGTGGTGTGATGACAATGAGTGGTCAGAGGGAGAAGAGGGGGCAGACTGGGAGGAGGAGGTGTCAGAAGCTGAAGAGGCAACAGGGTTTAGTGAGCAGGAAGAGACTGTGGCAGAGAGCAGTCCGAATCAGAGGCGGCAGCAGAGGGGAGTCAAGATGCTGAGTAGAAGCAAGCTGCTGAAGATTCCAGGGAATCTCCTCCTCCTCCTGCTACGACCAGCTCTCTTCCCCATTGGTCTCCCAGAAAACGCCGAGAAAGGAAGAGGGCGGAGCAACAAGAGATAAGACCGCCAGGGGAGGATCCTTAGAGAGCAGTGGGAAGGTCTTCAGTCCTCACCTCTGCCTCATTGGTGCAGGACCTTCTGGGAAGAGTTGCTACGACCACTAGCCTGCATTGTTTAGTTTCTTTACTCTTGAATAAGTGTTCACTGAAACCAGTGTTGTTGTTTTTTAATTGCTGACCTACTCCTGACAGGTTTGCAGTGACAGGATGCTCTGATCTGAATGGAGCTCTCTATAAAAGGAGATCACCCCATACACTTCAATAGCAGGGAAAGAATTTGTGTCCTCTGTCTGTCTCTGGACCCCCAGTATGAGCACACAAGGCACTATTAGATACAGGTCACTTTATGGGGATGTAAAGGATAAGAACAAAAATAAAAGCAGAGTCTTTTTACATCCCAATCCTAAACGGTGTCTATCATGCTTTTCTCAAAAATCATATTGCCAATGAAGAGTTCTAAAAAGTCATGCTGATTTACTGATCCAACATCTTTCTTAGATACAATTGCTCTTGCTAGACAATATGTGCAAATATATACACACACCAGAATTTGACCCTCCTTTAGCAGACAAAGGGTGTAAACCAGCCCAAGCCTGTTTGAATTGACAAAGAAGGGCTTTGCACATATAACTGTGGTCTGGTCTTGATTACTGTAACTGTTTTGCATCCTAATCATGTGGATGTGGACATCTTTTCTCTGAAGCCCCATATCAGTTCTACAGCTATAAAGGCCCAGGAGGAAACAGCATGTTTACATCACGTTCACTCCATAGCTTGTTTTGGCTTGTTCTATATAAAAATGTTAATATGAGAATATTTAGAAAATGCGTCAAATATAGACAAATATTAGGGTTCAAAAATATGCAGAAGAACTATAAAAATGACAGCAATACAGAAAACAATGTAACAAAGAGAATGCATTTGCAAAAGAACATAAAATAGATTTGGAATGTTAATAAAGAAGAATCACTGAGTACAGCCAGATTTCCTTTCAGAAAATGAGAAATGTGTCCATCGCTATAACATACTTTTGTTTTTAATGTACACTTTATACACATTGAAATAAATATTTAATAAAAATGATTAAACATCATCTTCTGACAGACAAGAATATCACAAATAGTTCTTTGTAGGAAAACTTTATCATGACTTTTTTTTGACATCGAGCCTGAATTCCTAAAGGAAAATGGATAGATAAATAAGCTTTCAAAGATCCTCGTTTATTCTTTTTAGTGTGGTCAGAATAATAATATGCAGCTGCCAAACTAAAGTACATAAATTCAATTAATATGCAATATTTCTTTTGGTGTGACAGTGCAATGTGAAGCAGCCTCATGTAATTCCTCTCCCTTCTTGGATACTTCTCTACTTTGGTTTCTGTGAGGCCTTGGAATTTGGAGCACAAAGGACCCTGAGTAAGGGAGTCTCTAGATCCCTCCCTGGACTTCCTTTTCACCTCTTTATCTGTCCTTAACAGTTGGTCTGTTTTGCTAAGGCTTTTTTGTGTTTCCGGCCCAAAACTCAACTAAATAAAGAAAAAATGGAACCATGACACCCAGGCTCAGGAAGTCTCTAAAACACCTAAAGTAGCAAGGCTAAATCCAGCTAACCTTCAGCTGCATACAGCTGGCTGTGTTTAGAGATCTGCAGGAAATGATTCAGCACCCAAGCTAATGTGGCTATTTCTTTCAAAGCAAATGACAGGGAGCCCTTTTGAAGAGTTGCTGCATTGTTAAAACAACGAGAGGTGCCAAGCAGTTCAGAAAACTGGGCTTTGCCCATTGGCTTTACGCTCCACCTTAGACTAATTTCGACCAATTATACGTGGGGTGGGGGAAAGAAATCAAGTAAATAATACTAGGTCATAGCCAAGGCATGTTATCTGGTTCAAAATAACCAAGCAGGTTGCATGCAAGGAAGGAAACGCAACAGGATTCATAGAATTGGTTGGCACAAGATATAGCCAAATAAAATATTGTTTGCGATAAACAGTCCATCATTTACATGTATGTTTTTGTAGATGAGGCAGCTGTATCCTTAACCTTTGATAGAGGGCTTGGCCTTTAAATAGTGTCACACTTCTTTAATAATGAGTTAGCTGCTCTTCCCCAACTGTTCAGCAACAACACCAAAAGAGAACATTGCTCACTGATTGCTTGTTAAAATGTATATTTTATCATGTAAATGCTGGGAGAAAAATCGTAACCAGTATTAGAGATTGAGGGTGGGGAGTGGGAATTAGAATTGAAAAATATGACTTCAAATTTACAGCTGTTTATCAAAAGATAAATACATCCTGGTGTAAATTTGGAACCCAATTAGAATATTTCATTTCCAGTGAGATTATACATTCAGAAGAATATGGTAGCTGACAGTCATTTGCAAGCCAAGGAGTCAGTTTTTCTTAAGCGCTAATATTTCCATCTCATTAGCATACAGGACTTGTCATATCACAATGGAAGGGTCTCAGAAGTTTGAAAAATCATCCTTAATTACCAAACAGTTAAAGTTTCTGAATAAAAACAAGAAAAGTGGACAGGCAGCCTTTGAAGTAACAATACGAAGCTCATTTAGAAAATGTTAGAAATGGACAGTTATTTCTCTATTCACCTGAAAAATGACCGGAATTTTGTAATCATTGGTTGCAAGAACTAGGAAAACCTGGAGGGGAATCATCCCCTCAAGGAAAAAGTACGTTTCCTTTGTATTTTATTTATTCAGCAGGTGGGCAGGGACTGATCCCACGAGTATGAATCTACAGTGGTACCTCGGGTTACAAATTCTTCGGGTTACAAACACTTTGGGTTACAAACTCCACTAACCCAAAAGTAGTACCTCAGGTTGAGAACTTTGCCCCAGGATAAGAACGGAAATCGTGCGGTGGCTGCGCAGCGGCAGTGGGAGGCCCCATTAGCAAAAGCGCACCTCAGGTTAAGAACGGTTTCGGGTTAAGAATGGATCTCTGGAACAAATTAAGTTCGTAACCCGAGGTACCACTGTACTGAAATAGGTGGCAGGAGTGGGTTGCATTTAGAAGTCATACCTCCTTACCAATCTGAATACTTGCCCATCTCAGGTGAATATTCTGTTCTTTTGCTAGTTGATTCGTGTTAATGACTTAATAAATTCCCAATCTGCCATGAATCACACTGGATGACCATAGGCATGTCACAGTGTCACCCTCTGCCAGCCTGACTTGTCTCACAAGGGATAAAAAGGGAGCAGTGTGTACTCTGCCTTGAGCAGTGAGACCTCTCTTTAAATATTCTCACCTTCAAACAGCTATTATTCAGTACTGCCAACAAGTGTAGGCTACTGAATGGGGCAGCTCCATCTGACCTCCTTGCCCTCAGCTGTCCTCTGCAGGTAGCCACTCCATCAGACTGCCTCAGTGGGAGAGACAGGAAACAGGTAGAGGCAGATTTAGGGCAGTGTGAGCTCTGCAGTCACACTGAGTGTACAGCCAAGGAGGGGCCTTCTCAAAGCCTTTCCTGGATTTAGGAAGGAGGTGCAAGGGCTCTAGGACCCTGCCAGAGCCTTGCACCTCCTCCCAAGCCAATACCTTGAGGCCTGGGTGGAGGGCATCAAATGTTGGCCTTGCACAAGGTGGCATGTTACCAAGATCTGCCCCTGAAGCAGGGCTCATTCCATCAGCTTCACTGGAGGCCCAGCTGCACCTCCTGCCCATGAACTGTGCCAGCTAGTCATTAGTGGCTGAGTTTTGGATTTGATTTTCCTTTCGTGTGTGTGTGTGTGTGTGTGTGTGTGTGTTTATTGTAAGCCTGCATGTAGGGGCTGTCTTGTTTTAATTGATTGTATGTAAGCTTTTCTGAGATTCTTTTTGACTAAAGAATGAGGT
The DNA here is from genome assembly GCF_964252035.2 of Podarcis erhardii. NCBI lineage: Eukaryota > Metazoa > Chordata > Lepidosauria > Squamata > Lacertidae > Podarcis > Podarcis erhardii. Next base: position 40,898,497 of record NC_138497.1, read on the forward strand.
ACAAATGCTGTAACCAACCAACCAACCAACCAACCAACCAACCAACCAACCAACAAACCAAGATGCTGAGTTCAGAGATGTAGGGTTAATAAAGTAAAGGTAAAGGTACCCCTGCCCGTACGGGCCAGTCTTGACAGACTCTAGGGTTGTGCACTCATCTCACTCTATAGGCCGGGAGCCAGTGAAGTGCGCAGACACTTCCGGGTCACGTGGACAGCATGACAAGCTGCATCTGGCGAGCCAGCGCAGCACACGGAACGCCGTTTACCTTCCCGCTGGTAAGCGGTCCCTATTTATCTACTTGCTTTTGAACTGCTAGGTTGGCAGGCGCTGGGACCGAACGACGGGAGCGCACCCCGCCGCGGGGATTCGAACTGCCGACCATGCGATCGGCAAGTCCTAGGCGCTGAGGTTTTACCCACAGCGCCACCCGCGTCCCTAGGGTTAATATAATGGGCTAATTAAATACACATAGGGGCTTGAGTGACTAAAGAAGAGAACATATCACAAGTGGTGATCTATTTCCGTGTAAGATTCTATTCTACATTGTTTCTCTTCCAGAATTCATAGCTTGGCGTTATTGAAAGAGTTGTAATTACTAAATTGCAAAAAGAGGAGTTGGAAATTAGGATTAATATGAAGGTCTAATATGGAATATAGGAAAATGCCATTAACTTCTCCATTTCAAAATTCACAGATTATTGCCATCACTAGTTTTTCTATTTCTATTTTCTCCATTTGTCAAATGCATGGCATTTTAAAGATATCTAAAATAAAAATGTCCCACCAGAGCCAGCAGAGTTACATCACAGATTCCTGGAGCTCATTGTAAATTCTCACATAATATGACTTCAGAAATATAGAATTTTGTACTGCTGTCCATACTAATGCAGTTTTGGCATCTTAATTATTGGGAACTGAAAATATCATTTAAACATGATTAAATTGACTGTGTACATTATGTACTTAAAAAGCCCTGTGTAATAATTAAAAGGGGCCTCTGTGACATACATTCATTGAGCAAGTCAGCAGTAACTATTAGCAGGAAAATGAAAGGCAAGGCTAAACTACAGACATTTTAAAAATTGGATTATTTTGTCCCTATTATTGACAATATTTACATACCTTTTATCCAACTCATGCAATCTTTTTCACAAATAAAATTTAATTTGAATGCAAGTGAATCTAAGTGGTGTGAATGTTAAATGCAAACAGCCAGCAATAATCGTCAGCACTAAGGATTTGCAGATTTCAGTAAAATGTATCCATTGCTTAAGAACAGGGATGGAGAAACTGTGGCTCTCTCTGTGTTGTTGGACTACAACTCTGATTATCCATGATAACTGGCCATGATGAGCAAGACTCAGGGCCATAGCTCAGGAAGGGAGCATCTGCTTTGCATGCAGAAGGTCCCAGGTTCCATCCCTGGTCTCTCTAGATAGGGCTTGGAAAGTGTCCTACCTAAGATCCTATAGAACTGCTGTCAGTAGTGCAGACTGAGCTAGATGGACCCAATGGTCTGGCTCAGTATAAGCGAGCTTTCAGCAGGGACGCAAGTGGCACCGTGCTCTAAACCACTGAGCCTCTTGGGCTTGCCGATTGGAAGGTTGGCGGTTTGAATCCCCACGACGGGGTGAGCTCCCGTTGCTGTGTCCCAGCTCCTGCCAACCTTGCAGTTTGAAAGCACACCAGTGCAAGTAGGTAAATAGGTACCGCTGCAGTGGGAAGGTAAACGGCGTTTCTGGGCGTTCTGGTTTCCAACACGGTGTCCCATTGCCAGAAGCGGTTTAGTCATGCTGGCCACATGACCCGGAAAGCTGTCTGTGGACAAACGCCAGGTCCCTTGGCCTGAAAGCGAGATGAGCGCTGCAACCCCATAGTCACCTTTGACTGGATTTAACCGTCCAGGGGTCCTTTACCTTTACTTTAAGCGAGCTTTCAATGTGGCTCAGAACTGAAGATCAACAACATCTAGAGGGCCACAGATTTTACATCATTGTTTAAGGGCATAATACCTTTTCACAAACCAGGTATTTCTAGGAAGCCCATAGGCAGATTGTGAAGGCCTGGTGATCATGAAGAAAACAGATATTCTATTTAGCAGCATAATATCAATTAACAGAGAGATTCCTTGTAGCTGAAGTGGTTTTAAGTAACGCTATGGCTTGAAACATCATTGTCTCAGTCCACCTACATCTGCAGGTTTGACTGTTTCAGTCTTTGGGAATCAACTCTGAAGTTTTGGTGCAACTTAGGGGCACATATGGTTTCATTAAAATATTCCTAGTGATTCTGATCTTCTGTAGATCCTGCAAGACAGATCTTCAGGCAGGATGAGCTCTCTGCTTGTGGACCTACCCTTCTTCCTGTTCAAAGAAGCAGAGAGCAGGAGTCCAGATTCTGCTGACTACCCTCTTGTTGGAGAATGGGAGAACCTTCTGGCTTGAAGCCCAGTGCTCTATCCTCCCTCATTTGGCTCACTTGTCTTGTATTGGGGTGGTAGATGAGATGCTGCTCTGTTGGGCCATTACAATGCCATCGCCACCACCAAGTAATCCTGCAAGTGAAACAGCACAGAGGAAGAAAGGGCTGGAACAGCTGTCAACCTCCTGCTTATGAGCATACACTGGAGAGGAGAAAGTGGCTAAGGCGCAGTGGGTGGGTGGTGGAGCAATATGTTAGTTCCAGGGGACCCTACATATGCTGCTAGGCTCCAGCAAGTTCCCCAGTATTCCAGATGTTGGTGCTAGTCCCAGTTCTGTTCCACCACCTTTGTGGAGTGTATTAATAAACCTCCTGTTTACATTGGCCTCTATCCCTCTGATTCCATTTTAAAGATAAAGAACCATAAGGAGGAAGGGCAGAGGTCCTGAAGACGGAAGCACAAGAGCCTTGAAACTGCCCATCAAGAGCTCTAGATAGCACTTGGAGCTGCTGCGATAAGCCACCATGTCACAGGCCTTCCCAATATGGTGAGAGCAACTGTATTTCTATTAAATTATAGACATTGTTTCTAAGTTCACATCTATAAAATTAGTATCTGTAAAATTTATGCAACTAAGGGCCCTCTTTTGTCTTCTTTTTTGGATGATGCATTTCCTCTCTTTCTTATAAACTATTTTTAATGAAAGTTTTCAACATAAAATACAATAAAAACCAAACTAATCTAAGAAGGATAGTGAAGAATCCAAAAAAGAAGAGAAAAAAGAGAAAAGGAAAGGAAAACAGGAAGCAAAATAAGAAGTTAATAATACCAAGCTCTTTATCACAATTATACCTTAACCAGGGATGTGGGTGGCACTGTGGTCTAAACCACTGAGCTTGCCAATCAGAAGGTCAACGGTTCGATTCCCTGCGACGGGGTGAGCTCCCATCGCTCCGTCCCAACTCCTGCCAACCTAGCAGTTCAAAAGCACGCCAGTGCAAGTAGAGAAATAGGCACTGCTGTGGTGGAAAGGTAAATGGCGTTTCTGTGTGCTCTGGTTTCTTTCACAGTGTTCCATTGTGCCAGAAGCGGTTTAGTCATGCTGGCTGGAAAGCTGTCTGTGGACAAACGCTGGCTCCCTCAGTCTGAAGCGAGATGTGTGCCACAATCCCAGAGTCACCTTTGACTGAACTTAACCATCCAGGGGTCCTTTACCTTTACCTTACCTATACCTTAACCCTTATTCCACACACAGAAGTGTGAACCCTCCCAGCTCTCACCTGGGAGCTTCCGCCTCTTCCCTGAGCCTCCCACCCTGAGGGACCCTCTCTACCCAGCCTCTCACACAGGAGCCTTCACCTTCTGTCCATCACCTTCCTGTGTGTATCTTCATTTGTCCTTTTTTGACAATGTATAAATGGCCACCGTCTATCCCGATCCAGTTCTTGTGGGTAGGATAAATCACACCTCAACCTCTTCATATCTGCCCTTCTTTTTATTTTTATTTTCTGTCACACTGCTGACCTATAATTATGGGCCTGCAGCCTTTCCAAAAGTCCACCGACAAAATACGCCCAAAATCAAATTTACCTCTTAACCTGTCTTCAGGATTTAGCAGAACAGCAACATATGGAAAATGGGCTGCAAGTTATTGTTATTATTATGTTATGCAGTTCATGTTTAAGGGCGAACATTTACAGTAAATAACAGAGTATTGCAGCAGCAAAAGTTACATACCTGGAGGTGACAATGGAACACTGTGTGGTATTTTTTTAAATGCCCCGAAATGTATATGTATACAATAATAATGTTTCTGAATAAGAAATTGTAACCATTATTTTTTATTCTTCAAACATTGCGTGAAATCAATTAATTCGCACAGTGCTGTGGTGATAAGCAAAGAATATTGCTTCCCCACATGCAAAGATCAGCCCCTGCTGAATTTTTCAGAGAGAGCAAGGAATGGAAGTTAAGAGGACAAAAAAAAACCAAAACAAAACAGAGGCCACCACTGATTCTGCTGCTTCCTTTCAGGCTGAACCAAGAGGAAAGGCTATATTTGGTGGTAAAATAATAACACAACAAAGAATACTTAGTCATATTTGAGCATTCCTGCTTCATTTTTTAATGATACAGTGTGATCCTAAGTATACTCCTCAGAATTAACTCCCATTGCACTCATCATTGCCTAGAAAGTGTGCTTAGGAACTGAGTCTTCAGCTATTAACCTAACTTTTCTCCTTACAGCAATGCAAAATATATAGGCACGATACATATATGACGTTTTCAGTGTCATAGTACAGGGCTGGGGAATTGCTGTTTCTTGGGCCACAATGGACCCAATAGGGGCCCTGTTTCTCTCAAACTATGCCCACATGCCCTACCTCTGACATCTTGTGGGGGCATGCAAATATTTCACTTTGAAGGGTGTTGCCAAGCGGTTTTAATAGAAAAAAAAGCTTATGCACATTTGTTGCTGTTGTAGATGTGTTATGCCTGATGTTCAAGAAAACAATATTTGTAGAAGAGCAGAGACACCATAGTTTGCAACCTACTGTGGCAACCTGAATAACTTAGCAAAGTGCTCTGTTGTATATAATGAAATGAAACTGCTTGGACCATGTGCAAGAGGTTATTTTTACAACTGAAAACATAATACCTGAGTTGAAAGGGAAAGCTGATAAGATACATTTTACTTACAGTTCCACAGTTTGGAATTATTAATCTCAAGTTGTTGTTTTAGCTTTAACACAATAAAAACTTCAATAATAAATACAGTGGTACATTGGTTCTCAAACTTAATCCATTCCAGGAATCCGTTCGACTCCTGAAACCGTTCAAAAACCAAAGTGTGGCTTCTGATTGGCTGCAGGAGCTTCCTGCACTCAATTGGAAACCATGGAAGTCACGTTGGACGTTCGGCTTCTGAAAAACGTTTGCAAACCAGAACACTCACTTCAGAGTTTGCGGCATTCGTGAACCATTTTGTTTGACAACTAAGTTGTTCAGTGTACAGTTGTACAGTGGAACCAAGGTACCACTGTATAAGATAGATAGATAAGGTAAGGTAAGGTAAGGTAAGGTAAGGTAAGGTAAGGCAAGGTAAATAAGATAAGATGGAAATACGACATTATCTGAACTCTAGAGGTGTGAAAATGGTTCCTGTGAAAGTGTCTAGCATGCTTATGAAGGCACCTCAGGTCAGACTTTCACTCTTTTTCCTTAATGTAACAATATTTATCTCAGCTTTCACTAATTTGGGTCACTTTAAATGAAGACTTCCAGATCTGCTGGTCATTAAAAAACAACAACAACAACCCTATTCATGCTGAAAGTAACTGAAAAACAATTGAGCCCTGTATTGAACAAATACTAAGCAGCTACTTCGCCTGTCTTTTGAAAATGGTGAGCATGAAGATGTTTGCACATTTGTAACGGAGCTCTGAAATATTATTGGTCCAAGCATATTTTGTCCATATTTATAAGAGAGTGGAGGGAAATGAATAAAAAAGGTGTTTATAATACACTCAGTAACTAAAGCTGCAAATAATGGAAAGAAGACGCTGGAACAGGCCTGAAGAAAATTTTCACAAGCCAAAGTTCTCTATCTTCCCCTCCCAAAATTGAAAATATTGACTTGGGTCTACACAGTCCACATCAGAATAGACCAATGAAAATCACACCCCATTGCTTTCAATGGGTCTGCTCTAAGGCTCCTACCTATAGGCACAGTAAAAGTTGTTGTTCTTGTTGTTATCTGCCCTTCACCAACAGGTACCAGGGCATGTTACAACAATTTCAAGTTCAGAATTAAAACCAATAGATACAAGAATAGAGTGGGCCCTGAAAACACACATCTCAGGTGTCAAAGGCCAACGTAAAGAGTATCTTTAGCATTTATCCCAAACTGTATAGGGAAGAAGCCAGATGCACCTCTGTGGGAAGGGAATTCCAGAACTTAGGAGCTGCCCCAGAAAATATCCCCTCCCAGGTCATCACTACCTGAACTTCTGTGGGAAGTAGAACTACCAAGAGGGCCTACCTCTGCTGATCAGGAGGGTCTGTAGGGAAGGAGGCAGTAATTCAGTTATTGAGCCTACATCATGTAGGGCTTCAAATACTAGCGTGAAAAACCTTAAATTACATCCAGAAATGAACTGGCAACCTCGGCTGCTAAACTAGCTCTTGCATTTTGGATCAGAGTGCATTGCAATAATCCAATCTGCAATTATTTAGTATAAGAGTTCCAGAGTTCCAACTAGAGCAGTAACTCATCTAAAGGACATAAATGTTATAATATTTGCTATTGCAATGGCAAAACCACCAAATCTCTGTTATGATGATGCAGAACATTTACAAAGCAAAGTTTCTTTAAATGAGTTTACCTGCTAAATGCTTCTCTTGGCCTACTCTGAAGATCTAAAGAGAAGTCTGATGTCTACTTACTATTCTAGTGAGGAGAAATAGATTCATCTGCTCATAATTTGCAAGTGGCTAGAATATTTGACAACAGCATCCATTGTTTTCATTGACCAGGCATCAAGGTTGATCTTCAAACCATTCAAATCATACAGTTGATTAAAAATCTTTTCAGAAATGGCATGCTTCTATGTGTGTTCAGCAATCACAAAGCTGTCTTATCTGAAAGATGGGTGACAGTGTTAACGGAACCTGACTACAAAAGCTTTATAACATCTGCACGAAAATGTCTTGTCCAAACACATCTGTCTTAGGCACAGAGAATTCCTTGCATTTAGTAGAATAAGAGTAAAGCCTCAATTATGTTAATAGACGGTGGACTTCTTAGCATGACCCTGTTTGCTGATAGATAACAAGGAAAATACTACATGCTGTATGAAAACAGCAAATGCAAAATTATCTTTATTTATTTGGAGAATTTGTTCCTTGTTTCTCAGCCACAGGGGTGGCTTATATAATATTGTAAAATAAAGATAAAATATGGTAGCTTTGAACAATGGATGCAGTTCGGCAGCTAATAAGGCTGAAAGGCTCAGGCAATTTAAAAGATCTTCACCGAGCACTGAAAAGACAACAGAAATTGTGCCAAGTAAGCTTCGTTGAGGAAGGAGCTCCAAAGATGGACACCACAACAATAAGAAAATATGAAAAACCTGCTGTATCAGACCAGTAACCCATCTAGTCTAGTCTCCCAGGGGCCAGTCCAAGTCACTACCAGCTTTACTTGCAATGATGGGAGAACATTCTTAATACCCAGGTAGGTTTATGTGAGAGAAATTATTCCTGACCACTGGGCTGCTGTCAGGGCAAACTCTACTTATTGCATACCCACCCACAGTCCCAATTTGACTGGGACATCCCAGAATTACAGAAGCCAGCCCAGCTTCTGATTGGATGTCCAATTTTCGGTGCTGAGTTCTCCCACGAGTCAGCTGGCATCCACCAGAGTTCGGCACCAAAAGATGTACGTCTTTCATGAGAAGTAAGGTGCCTGAGCTAGAGCCTCTAGGGCAGGAGGAAGGAGAGTTGCTGCCCCCGCCCCCACTGGAGAAGAAGCCAACAAAGACAAGGATGATGGCGGGAAGGAGGAGGAGGAGCCTGTGCGGTGCTTGCTGAGGGACCTGCTCCAGAAACAGGGCGCTATGGTGCAGAAGCCCCAGCTGGCTCACATGGGAGCGCAACACAGAAAGACACATGTCCCGACTTTAATAGGTGGAATGCTGGAGGGTATGCTATTTCTGATTTAAAATCTGTTTTAATACATCTTAACTATTGTTTTTAACTACCGTATTTTTCGCTCTATAAGACGCATCAGACCACAAGACGCACCTAGTTTTTGGAGGAGGAAAACAAGAAAAAAAATTCTTAATCTCAGAAGCCAGAACAGCAAGAGGGATCGCTGCACAGTGAAAGCAGCGATCCCTCTTGCTGTTCTGGCTTCTGGGATAGCTGCGCAGCCTGCATTCGCTCCATAAGACGCACACACATTTCCCCTTACTTTTTAGGAGGGAAAAGGTGAGTCTTATAGAGCAAAAAATACGGTATTTCGTTTTTACAACATTGCATTTTATAACGATGTTTTCAAATGTTGCAAGCTACCTTGAATCCCAATTTGGGAGGAAGGCGGGATATAAATATATTATTTAATAATAATAATAACAACAACAATACTACATATTCAAAATTATAAATCTTCAAAATACCCAGTCATTTTAACGATTGCTCCGTGTTGTTTTTTAAAGGTTTTTATGTTGCTGTACACCACCCTGTGAGAGAGCAGTGTATAAATATTGTTTTTATAAATAAACAAAATTGACAGCAATAAAATGAAAAGGAAGAATAAAAACAAAGATACAACCAATCCAGAGGCAATGCCATGAATGCCTTCAGGTATCTTTCCCCAGCTGGATAATTACTACGCATGCTGTGGCAGCTCAAAAGGTGAGAGGATTTTCCCTTTGAGTCAACCAGAGGCCTATACCTTTCATTCCACGGCACTACTATTTTTGGCCTTTAGCTTCTATCACAGTATTTACCAGCAAAGGTCTAAAACCATACAGCAAATCTCAATTCAAGAGCTACTTAATCTATGGCAAAGTAACTGGGAGTGTCTTTGTGTTTGACTGCAGCACTGTGGGGAACTAAGAACTGGATTGACAAATTAGACAAAAGATATTACTAATCCTATTCACTGTAAACTGTTAAATATGTATGAAGTGGATTTATAACCAGTTTCTGAAGAGTTACTTTATCATCAGCTTCATTTGCAATAAAAAATAAAACAAAAAATACTGAAATATTTTACAACAGGAGCTTTCTTTTCAGCATAGCTTCTAAAGTTTCCCATCCATCTATCTATGTTTCATTTATTGTTTATAAAGGAAATAGCAGAGTTAGCCAAAAGTTCACTTTTTTGGATCTTTTGAGCTCATTTTGTCAAAATGTAGGATTTTCAAGCTTCCTTTACCTGCTCAGACACCAGTAAAACAAAATATTTTTGGAATATAGGTTTTCAGGGATTTTATACCACATCATGACTTGCACTGGGAGGCTACTTTAAATTGGCTCTCCTGGCAGATGTCTTCACAAGATCCTAGCAGTTGCCCAGTTTCCAAAGGGATACAGTGGTGCCTCGCAAGACGAAATTTATTCGTTCCGTGAGTTTTTTCGTCTTCCGATTTTTTAGTCTTGCGAAGCACGGACTTTGGGGAAGCTTCAAAAATCACCAAAGTCTTCAAAAACCTCAAAAAAGGCTACCACACCGCGTGCTATGAGTTGCTCCTCGAAGGGAATGCACGTTTTTAAGAAAAAGGAAACAAACTTGCAAGACAAAGGAAACAAACTTGCAATACGTTTTCGTCTTGCGAAGCAAGCCCACAGGGAAATCCATCTTGCGAAGCAACTAAAAAAACAAGGTACCACTGTATTGTAGAGCTGAAAAGGAGGGGCACCGCAAGGCTGGCCCAAGATACTTTGCAGCCTTGAGGCAAAGGACACAATGGCAGCAAGGTACAAAATGGATAGAGAGAAATACTTTCCTTTCTCACTTCACACAAAAACTTGGAATTACAGAATGGTAGTAGATCTGGGTGAGACAAAAGAATGTATTTCCTTATCCAGTGCATAATGAATATATAGAATTTGCTGCCAAAATCTTTGATGATATTAAAAGGGGGACCAGACAAATGCATGGATGATTGGTCTTGGTCTACCAACAGCTATTGGCTATGATAGCTAATCATGGGGATCTTCCAGCTCAGGGCCAGTATGCTTCTAATACTAACTGCTGAAAAACAAACAATGGGCTCATTGCCTTCATGTCTTTCTTGTAGGCTTCCTAGAAGCACATGACTGGCCACTGGTGCAATGGGGTCGTGAATCATATAAGTCAGGGGCCCTCCACAACCACCATCTTCCCTGACTATTGATCATGTTGACTGGGGTTGATGGGAAAGTCCACAGGCTGCCTGCCCTTGCAATAAACTTTTGTTTTGATCAAGCAGCACAGCTCTTATATGCTTTGCCAATGCGATTGAGAGAGCCCTTTCAGACAGGATTTCACAGCGAATTGCTGGATCAGTACTTCTGCTTACAGATTGCGGACCTTAAATCTCTGACATCCCAATCCTTTTCAATGGAGAGCTTGACACAGCAAACACAAGGCCAGTGTTAGTTGGGTTTTATGTACATACTTTCTATGTTGCCTCATGTATCCGGCTCCCAGGGTCACCATGTGGAGGGTTCAGAGGAATCAAAGGTCACCTCAAAGGAAGCCAATAATCATAATCATAATCATAATCATAATCATAATCATAATCGTAATCGTAAATCTACAGATGTGCTTTTAGTCCTGGAAACTTATAATAACTTACTATGAAAAGTTTGAACTTCATTAAAACAATTAAATAATGTCCAACTCAGTGGAAATGAGTGAAAGGTACAATTTCGGAGTACACATTTCAGTATCTTAGATGTTATTTCCCCTTTATTAACCTCTCTATTTATACTTGCTGGGAATTAATTAATACATTTTCTCCAGATTGTGTTTGTCGGGAAATGAAAAGCGGTCTGTCATTTTTGTTTCACCAGTGTATTAGGTAGGTTGGTACAATATTCTGGAAGCTACTTCCTTAGTGCAAACAGGAGATGAAAGACCTTCCATTCAATTCAATGGGACTTTCACAGGGGACCGTGCTTGCTAAGCACAGCTCTCAACTTTAGGCATTATTCCCCCACCATGTGTTGAAATAATGTTTAGAGGGGTGGTTCTGGCCTGCCCACAATGTTCCCTTCTGCCAATCAGTGTAGACAATGCTGAGTTAGATGGATCAGTGGTCTGGCCCAGTATATGGCAGCTTCTGGTGTGCAAGCAAGGCAATGGCGTTTCTTAATGTATTTGTTTTCCTTGGGTGTTTTTCCTTCCCCTGACCCTTTCCTCCCATTTCCTTCCTCTGTGTTTATCGTGCCTTTCCCCTCCTCCTTTCTTCGCCATTTAGCCCCGCAGAATTAACAGAAGAACAAATGAAAAAATAAATGAAATGCGTGTGACTTTATATGGTCTCTCTTTATACAGCTAGAACAAAATGAAGATGATCTGATGAGATAAATTGCAGGAGGTTAATAGCTTTTTTAAAATCAATCTTCCTTACAAAGAAAAAGGATAAATGGCTTAGTGGATGAAGCGTTGGCCTCTCACCTTTGTGACCGGAGTTCAAGTCTAAACTGTGAGGGTCTGGAGTAACACGGCTTTATTGGGCTGAGATCAGTCTCTAGTGGGCAGGAATCTGTATTACAAGATTTTTGTGTGTGATTTCCCATACGTGTGGTACTGACACATAAAGAAAATATAGGCGACCTGGGTTCTTTCTCTAACTAGCAGCAGGAATAGACTGGAGTTTAGACAACTGTGTATAAGTTGCTATCAGGGGTCCTTAGGCTGCATCAACATACCAGTTGCTTTTAACTAGGACTGATTTAAGCCTCTTGTCAACCATCTACAGTATCATTTTTTTTTCTTTCCAAAAAGAAAAAGAAAAAACCCCAAAACAATGACATAACCCCCCCCCAAACACACACACACACACACACACACACTAATTAACTAACCTTGGGAGAGATTTTTAATAATTGCAACTGATAGTTTTTAATATCCTGTCCAGGCCGAAGGATAATTTATTTGAGCTGTTATTCACACAGAAGGTAGAATTTTTAGAGAACCTAGTAATTGAAATGTCAATTAGGAAGTTTACCTAAAAGGGAGGTACTTTTTTAAAAACACACATACACACACCATAATTTATTATCACATTAATCCTGTTTTAATCACACATTAGTCTGATAATTCATGTATTCACATCCATCACTCACATATGACAACTATTAAAGGGTCTCATTTTTCTGGGGTTTTAATTATATATTTGAGATAGAAAAGTGTGTGGCAATGCAAAGTCAGAAAAAAAAGAGATTTATTTACTGGGCATCTATGTGCCTGTCATTTTTTTAAAAAGTTGTCACTAAAGGTACTTGTATTAAGCCTGTTTTGTAAGTCAGGGTATCATATTTCATGTACTAGCCTATGAACCCCAAAGGTTGCTTGACCTCACAGAAGGTTAATTCCAAAAGACGTTGGCGGTGGGGGTGGGAGTTCAGTGATTGGAAACTTACATGCTTAAATAGCATTTTGAATAGATTAATTCTTGAACATGGAAGCGAGTCTTTCGAGAATATAACAGTGTGGGTTTTTTACCATTTGGGTTAGGGTGGAGTGTAAATAAAAATAATATATATAGTATGTTACAGATATATTAAAAAAAGAAGAAGGTTTTTTTTTATTTAAATGTTTATCATCTCCTATCACTTCAGAATTATTCCTACAATTTATTAAGGGCCATTGTTTACTGCTAATTCAAACCACCTGCAAATCCCTTTGTTTTGATCAAAGCATTTTCTATTCCCTTCCACTGCTCCCCACAAGATTGATAGATGGCTTTGTAATTCGTGAGATAATATGTTAAAGGTCACGAGTTAATGCATCCTATGGAACTTTTTCTCTTCCTTTCCCAAATGGGTAGTGGGAATATTTCTGTGCTCTGTCTCTAGTTCTTTGTAATATCATTTATAACTGAATTCAAAGTGTGTGTGTGTGTGTGTGTGTGTGTGTGTGTGTAGACATATACAGGCATCTTTTAAAAGATTATTAAAACCTTTCTGTAATAATGTATTACAACCGTTGCCTGAATCAAGTATTACTATCACCCCTTTTAAATTAAACTATCCACAAAACACGCATTTGCTTTCTGCTATAGAAAATGCTAATAATGCTTTTAGAATGGTATTTAAAAAGTCTAATTATATCATTTAAAAACTGAGAGACCAAAGGGCAAACTAAATTCTCCTAACATAAATCAGATTTTTTTCTTTATTCCAATGACTTTAAAAACCTCAAATGCAGTAATTTTAATAGCAACGAAAGAATGAATAAGTCATAACTCCACCTGATCACATAACTGTCTATAACTGTTATTAAATGCTCGAAAATAAGTGAACTCATTATGTTTCAGAGCTGCTTTTAGCTAATCTAAGATTCTGCTCACTTAATCATGTAGAAAAGGCTTCAGCACAGTTTTAGACCCTCAGGAAGGTCAGGAAGGAATGGGGGGGGGGCACTGCTTTCTGCTGTTCATTTAAGAACAGCACTTTTGACCCGAAACTCATGATCTCTCATATGAGCTTGAATTTTAACCCCGATAGAGTTTTGCTGAAGAGGAAACGTTTGCACTGCCCATTGCTGTAACTGCTGCAAACAAAATCACAAAGAAAGGGGCAAAATGCCCATCAGACGTACTGCATGCAAAATGGAAGTCTACTCTGTGGTACCTACAAATACCACACAAATCATTTTTTAAAAAAAGAAAACCTTAGAATCTCACTATGTAAACTCTGTAATGAATTATAATTGGCTGAACGGCAGAGTGACAAAACATTGTGGTTCTTCCCTGCCCACATATATATGTCTCCCAGCCAAAATATAAATCTCCTTTATGGAATTTCCCAAGTGCTACACTTCGTGCCCCTCCCCCTGGCCCCAGTATGTATTATTTATTTATTTAGACAATTTCTATACCACTATTTATACGTAAAAGTATCTCTAAACAGTGTACAGAAAACCAGAATTAGGTGCCTGGTGAAAATGTTCCTCTTCAACCAAGACTTTAGCTGATTAACATTCTACGTCCTTTTAAATGTGTTTGTGGGGGGGGGTTTGCTCTTGTTCTTGTTTTTATTATGTATTTTGTGTTCTCATTTTGTATTTTTATGTTGTGAACCACCCTGTGATCTTTGGATGAAGGGCGGTATACAAATTTAAATAATATTAAAAATGACAATAATAATGTTACAAAAATACACAATAAAAACATTATTAATAAATATATATTGGTATGTTAATTGCTGCCTGGCACTGGCGGTAGAATCGGATACAAATTTAATAAACAAACAAATAGCAATAACTTCTCCTTTTGAAACACCTTCCCATTCAACACTTCTCACCAAAGGCTACACCCACCCACCATAGCTGCTTCTTCTTTCTTCTTTGGTGATCACTTGTAGCTGAATAAGATTGTCTTCCAAAACAAGGTTTTAGCAGTGAGTCTGTAAGTGACTGTGGAGGCCAATTCTAGATCCACACGTCCTTCCACAGTGGGGACATTGGTTTCCGGGCGGGAGTTGATCACGGTGTGGATTTGCCAAGTGTGCCCTCCTCTTAGCACATTTCTCCCTTGCGTCCTGAGTTCAAGTGTCTTCAAAACCCATGACACCTTTGGTAAAGATTGTTCTCCAGTTGGAGCACTCGCAGGCTAGTGTTTCCCAGTTGTCAGTGTTTATACTACATTTTTTTTAGATTTGCCTTGAGAGAATCTTTAAACCTCTTTTGTTGACCACCAGCATTACGCTTTCCATTTTTAAGTTTGGAATAGAGAAGTTGCTTTGGAAGATGATAATCAGGCATCTGCACAACATGACCAGTCCAACGAAGTTGATGTTGAAGAATCATTGCTTCAACACTGGTGATCTTTGCTTCTTCCAGTACAGTGGTACCTCGGGTTACAGACGCTTCAGGTTACGGACGCTTCAGGTTACAGACTCCGCTAACCCTGAAATAGTACCTTGGGTTAAGAACTTTGCTTCAGGATGAGAACAGAAATCACGCGGCAGCAGTGCAGCAGCAGTGAGAGGCCCCATTGGCTGAAGTGGTGCTCCAGGTTAAGAACAGTTTCAGGTTAAGAACAGACCTCCAGAACGAATTAAGTTCTTAACCCGAGGTACTACTGTACACTGGCTTTAGTTTGCCTGTCTTCCCAAGTGAGGTGTAAAATTTTTCGGAGACACCATTGATGGAATCTTTCAAGGAGCTGGAGGTGGCGTTTATAAGTAGTCCATGTTTCACAAGCCTACAGTAAAGTTGGTAGAGCTTCAACCAGGGCCCAAACAATATCACAGACCACCCCCAAATTCACATAAATTAAAAGGATCCTGGAACCTGCTGACATCATCCCCGTTTCTCATTCTAAACTTGCTTTTATGGACAGGCACCATGGTAGGTTCAGCAGCTTTAGGAAGCCTGCAGGTGAGTCTCATTCAGCAGCCAGTCAGTTGCACTGCACACATTCATTTCCATGCTGGTTCAGTGAGATTCCCAGAAGACCCAAAGAATGGGAAATCATACACCCCTCCACTCACAGTTCCTTCTCTGGTCTCTGCAGCTCAGTTGGTAGAGCATAAGACTCTTAATCTCAAGGTCATATTGGACAAAAGATTCCTGCATTGCAAGGGGTTGGGCTAGATGGCCCTTATGGTCCCTTTCAACTCTACAATGCTCTGATTCTATAAGTGGAAGCCACTTAAGGCAAACCCTCCAGAAAGCAAAAATAGAAAAGCAAACAAAATAATAATAATAATACAAATTGAAACAGATAGGAAATACCCATGCTGCACCGTATCCTGTTACCTGAGATCACCACTGCTCTTAACTGTTATTGCAAGCCTTGTCTTGAGGAAACCACTAGGATAGTTTCTGCAGAATCAATACAAAGGGATAGAGAGATCTTCTGCGATCCTCAAACACCACCTCTTGTGTTCTTTCAAAGGATCCCTTTACCCTCCAAATATGCCTGGGAGTTTCCAGTAGGGGGGAGAATCGGCAAAAATGGCCTCTCACTTCCCTTTAATGTTTGATGTTTTATTGTGTTTTTAATATTCTGTTGGGAGCCGCCTAGAGTGGCTGGGGAAACCCAGTCAGATGGGCGGCATACAAATATAATAAAATAAATAAATAAATAAATAAATAAATAAATAAATAAATAAATAAATAATTCCAGTCACAGGAATCTCCACTGGTTACAAACATTTCTTCCATTAGTTGAGAGACACAACTGGAATCAGCTTACACTATGGAGGATGTCATTATAATTAGATCTGAGCTTAGCACCTTTTTAACAGGATGGTAGTTGCCCCACCCCCCACTCGAAGGTGAAGAATTAGTAGAGGACATATTTCTGTGGTTTAGTGAAAACATGTAATCTGTATCCAACTACATAATCCTTGCCACACTCTGGTTTGTAGGAGATGGGTGCCTGTGGCAACATTTTGAGCAAAATGCCATCTTTCCCTGCTTCTTTCATTGGATAGGCATTTTGGTGCCTATAGATATTTAATATTTACCAGCCTGTAGGTTCCATCATTGTCTCTTAGAGCCATTTGCTGCTTAGTTAAATATTTTGAGCTCCTAAGATTCTTTTGAAGCCCCAAATGTTCTTAACAAAATATAATGTTGACTAGAAACTGGCCTTAGAGCATTCTTATTTGACATTATTTTACATAATGATTCCATTCACATGATCACCACCACCACCCTGTTACTGACCAATGGGGGACACAGTGGAACAAATCAGAAACTGGAAATTTATAAGTAATCAAAATAAAAATTATCATGCTAATTAAATCAGAAATGGCTCTTTTTAATGAAGCGACAGCCTCCTACAGTATAGAAATGTAGTGGGGAACCTTTCCGCTTTTCCTTTCCTTGGAAGGAAGCTTTCCCTCACTTTCAACTCCACTCCCCACACCCCTGGCAAAGGTCTTTGCCTTGTTTCATCCCTTCCCTTCCTGCCAAAAATCCAATTTGCAGGGTCAGAATCTGGCTGCCAAATAAAAGTGCAAGTTCCCCACAAACAGGTTCCATGGAGGTGAATTCAAATTAGCTTGAAATGTAGGGACATGTTTGTCTGGTATGTGTTCTAGGCAGGCTACTCTCATTTTTCAATATCCAGTTTCTAACCTTTTTTTTTTTTTTGCAAAGAACATGAAGACAGGACTGGAAAGATGGGCCCTGCTGCAGCCCCTTAAATGCAGGGGGCCTGCAGCCTCTCTGGGAAACAAAGTCATCAAAGCACTTACACAAGTCAGATTGATGCAACCCTGCTTTTGGAAGTATGGTCAATTGTTGTGACACCACGGCACTGCCATAGGGCAGTGCCACACAATCACAGCTGTGAGGAGAATGTCTTGCCCCCAGCTTGTTTTCTCTTCTAGAGGGGCTTGTTTTCAAAGTAGCTTGCACATAACCATGCTCAACTCTTTTAAAACAATCTCATAACAATGCGAGATGTACAGCAGAAACAAGCATCAATAAAAATGCCAATCTAAACATATTTGTGGTCTGGCTGCCTTTTTGCTCCAAAACTCAAACAGCCAGAACCTGCCACCTATGATATGGATTCGCACATGAAATTCTATGTGCACACATAAAGTATTTGCAGCAAAGCCTTGACTGCAAACACAGGTATTATATTCACAGACGATATCACATATGATGAATTGGGGGGGGGGTGGATTTGGTGAAAAACTTAGGTTTGTCTCTGTATGATGTGTGAAATGGCCCTGAAGGCTGCCTCAGAGAGCAATGAAAGTCTTTGAACGCTGAGGGTTTTCTAATAGATACTTAGCTTTTGAATGTTTAGACTGTGATTTAAGGAGATGAAATGAATGAAAATGGTAGTCCAACATACACTTTTTTGAGGATCAAAAACACTGTGTGCAACATTCTACACATGCACAGAGGACTGTTTCCCCTCTCCTCTCAGAAGGAACTTCTGTCACCAAAAAGGTGGGAGGGGCCCCTCTGGAGCCTCCTCCTATGAGCCACAGACACATACCCACCCACAGAATGCTTGGAGAGGTATTTTGGCTTCAAGTCACAAAAACCTTTAACCCAGGTGAGGAATGCATCAGTAAAGTTGACCGTCCTGTTGGTTGCTTTTAAATTTATATTTCTGAAGATTTCTACAAAATAGTTAGAAGGAATTATGGTCAAATAAAAACAATATGCAATAGCCAAAAGAATAATTGTCAATAATGCTATCTTCTTTTCTTCTATAGCGATCACTCGTAACCCAGTAGGATTGCCTTCCATGAACACAGTTTTAACAGTGAGTCAATAAGTGACTGTGGAGGCCAATTCTGGATCCACACGTCCTTCCACAGTGGGGACATAGGTTTCCAGGCAGAAGCTAATCACGGTGAGGATTTGCCAAGCGTGCCTTCTTCTTAGCATGTTTCTCCCTTTCATCCTGAGTTCGAGCGTCAAAATAATACTATAGAAACAATCTAAAAAGAGCAAGCAAGCAATTCTAAGCCCCGATCCATACGGCTCAGAGGGAGGATAATAAGGATGTGGTGGGCTTGAGGCTCCCTCACCACTGAGGGCCCTGATGCATTCACCAACAGCATGGGCTGTTAACAGGCCCCAAACCATGGTGGAATGAGGGCAGGAAGGTGGCAGAACTGGAGCAGTAGAGATCTGTTGGATCTTAAACCAACTCAGTAGCTACAGAGCAGTCCTGACTGGTCTTCTCTGCTGTACTAACCTGAAACAGGTGCAGCCAAGTATAGGTAGAGCCAAGTATAGGTAGAAGGACATCATATGCAGCAGCAGCTCTGCCACTCCATTCCACTCCATTGTTCCCTGGCTGAGAATTGCTCCCTAGAAGATATTAGTAGTACAGAATGCAGCAGCATAGTTGTGCAGCATCTGTCTTCCAGCAACGCCCAGGGTCTGTGTGGCTGCTGAATTGCTGAGAGAAGCAAAGTCTGTATCAGTGCAGCAGAGAACTTCTAGAACCCTTCCCTTATCTGCTGTAACATCCTGCTCCGTGCTGAATGCCCCCATGAATGTGATAGCTTGGAGAAAGTAACGTCTGAACCAGCATCATTCCATTGACAGCTGCCAGGAAAAAGTTGACCTCCCCACCCCATCACAACGTGAATAACCTCAGATATGAAATCTGTCAACTTGGCCATGCTGGTCAGTCATGACTTTCTCCTTGTTCCTTTGTCCACAAGAACACTCAACACGGCATGTTTTACAGTGTCTGAAATGGGCTTCTGCCTCCTAAGTTGAACTTTGTAACTCCAATACCAATTCACTTTGCAACATTCGGCCAAGAAGCTCATAGCCTAGCAAAGGCAAATCCCTTTGCACTTCTCAATGGGAGAATAAAGACATGGAGACAAACATTTGAGTCGGTGCAATATTCACTAATCGCTGTCTTTTCCTATGTACTAATTAATGTTCTTGAGATGTGAATATTCATCAAACACATATGTTTCTACTTTAGCTTCCTGTCTGAACGAATGGCACCTTTTAACATGAGAAATACAGAAATAACCATTCTATAAAGCATATTAACAAGAATGGTGTCTATTTACCACGGCATGTGTAAAAATAATGACACAAAGTTCATCCCTTTAAATTCCAAAGTTAGATACAGTTTTATATTTTTCCAGTAAAAATGGGAAATTGAGCAGGTTCAATAATTTATTTTACTTTTTTAAAAAAAAGAAAGATTCCTACCAGTTTTAGGCAAAAGAAGGATATCCTTTGCTTATTCTGGTCTTGATTTATGTGATAATATTTCTAGTTAAGACACTAAGTGCTAGAATAATTAGTCTAGAGTAGTTCTACTGTAGGTAATGTGGCATCTTGGATCTTAGCTGCAGCCTAATTAATACAGTTGACTATTCTGGAATAGTTCTGCCCCCATCAATGCAACCAGACTACTGCCTGTATTCTCTGTGAAACTTGTCTCCTGCTGAAATAAAACCAACAAACTGTCTAGAATTCAAGCTTATCAAGCCTGATGCTGTGACCATGGCTCCGAGAATGAACATGGTGCTCCATCATTCCACAATCTCTAATGGCTACAGCTGATTTTTGATGGAAAACAAAGAAGAAACACACGTTACTGCCATAGGTTCAGGTAGCAATATCAAGACCTACCACGGCTTTAATGAATAAAATCTGAAGGAACTCAAAGATGCTTGGAATTGTACCAGCACAGCACTTCTTACCTTGCCCTTCTCAAGTGGGTGGACCCAGATTCTGAACCTGATGTCCTGCTCCCCTAGTTATCCTTTGAAGAAAGGAAACAAAAATAAAGTAGCCCATCTCACAAAGGATTAAAAAGGTAAAGGGACCCCTGACCATTAGGTCCAGTTGTGGCTGACTCTGGGGTTGCGGCGCTCATCTCGCTTTATTGGCCGAGGGAGCCGGTGTACGGCTTCCGGGTCATGTGGCCAGCATGACTAAGCTGCTTCTGGGGAACCAGAGCAGCGCACGGAAACGCCGTTTACCTTCCCACCGGAGCGGTACCTATTTATCTACTTGTACTTTGAGGTGCTTTCGAACTGCTAGGTTGGCAGGAGCAGGGACCGAGGAACGGGAGCTCACCCCGTCACGGGGCTTCGAACCGCCAACCTTCTGATCGGCAAGTCCTAGGCTATGTGGTTTAACCCACAGTGCCACCCGCGTCCCTTCACAAAGGATTATGATGGCACTAATGCTCAGAAACCGTGTTCTCTCCAGCATTTCTTTAGTGCTGTGGAGTTGCTGCAGTACGGCTCCTTCTGCCCCACTCAATAAAGTCAAAAGTCTGAGGACACACTTTCAAGAGACTCCCAAACCACAAGAGATCATTTCAGAAAGGGCCCAGCAAGGAAGCAGAACGACAGCTTCCGGGAAGGCCCACAATGCACATACTTCACAGGCAGAAGGTCCCAAGCTCAAGGCCTGGTATCCAAGTGAGGATCTAAAGTAGCAGCACTTAAAATGACCTCTGCATGGAACCTTGGAGAGCTGCTGCCAGACTGATTTAGTATTAGGCAGCTTCCTATGAGATTTGCCAGTTCTATATGTCAGACTTGCATCTGATGGTTCTGACATTAAAAATGTGCTGCTTTGTTGGGGAAAGAAAGCTGTTGCTTTCGAGGAGCTGTATAGGATACTGTATATTAGTAATACAGGATGGGATGAATGATTCACCAGGTTAAGGTGGGCAGAAATCAGGTTAGGATTAAGTCAAGCTAACTTTGAAAAAATGAACCAGGATGCTCTTTGTAAAATAGACACAAGCTCCCAAACAGATGTATCCTATCTTCATTAAATACTCTTCTACTTTTATTCATGTATTAAATTTCAGGTCGCTACAATTTGTATATGGGACGCGGGTGGCGCTGTGGGTAAAACCTCAGTGCCTAGGACTTGCCGATTGCAT
The DNA here is from genome assembly GCF_964252035.2 of Podarcis erhardii. Classification (NCBI taxonomy): domain Eukaryota; kingdom Metazoa; phylum Chordata; class Lepidosauria; order Squamata; family Lacertidae; genus Podarcis; species Podarcis erhardii. The sequence continues at coordinate 40,920,010 of NC_138497.1, forward strand.
GGTCGGCAGTTCGAATCCCCACGGCGGGGTGAGCTCCCGTCGTTCGGTCCCAGGTCCTGCCCACCTAGCAGTTCAAAAGCACCCTTAAGTGCAAGTAGATAAATAGGTACCGCTTTATAGCGGGAAGGTAAACGGCATTTCCGTGTGCTGCTCTGGTGCCAGTTCGCCAGAGCAGCTTCATCACGCTGGCCACGTGACCCGGAAGTGTCTGCGGACAGCGCTGGCTCCCGGCCTCTAGAGTGAGATGAGCGCACAACCCTAGAGTCTGTCAAGACTGGCCCGTACGGGCAGGGGTACCTTTACCTTTACAATTTGTATACTCTCTCTGCCCCCCACCCCCACATCCACCCCTCTTTTTTATTTTTTGTGCTGATCTTGGGGTGGTTAAATTGCATTTTCTAGGTTCTTGTTATTTATAGTTACAGGTAGGTAGCTGTATTGGTCTGCCGTAGTCAAAACAAAATAAAGAAATTCCTTCCAGTAGCACCTTAGAGACCAGCTAAGTTTGTTTTTGGTATGAGCTTCGTGTGCATGCTTGGTATCTGAAGAAGTGTGCATGCACACGAAAGCTCATACCAATAACAAACTTAGTTGGTCTCCAAGGTGCTATTGGAAGGAATTTCTTTATTTTGTTTCGACTTGTTATTTATGTTATTCTGCTTTATGAGGATGATCTACCATTTTCATCATACTGGATATGATGAAACAGCTCTGGATATAGGAACAGATCCCTTACCTTGAGTATATTGTGACTGTAAGACTCCATATTTGTGTAGCAACTTGTGTTGCTTGTATCTGTAAAGCAACAACAACGGATCATTTCAAGAACAGTATGTGGTTTATGCTAGTTGATTTGGGGGAGGCTGGTGTTTGAATGAAATAACTTTAGGCAGGTGGGGTGGACTAGCCTACCCTCAATTGTAACAATTGTATGGCATTAGTATTGAAAAACAAGGTTCGCAGCTCTTGTCCATTCTCCATGGCGGAAGGATTTTGCAAGAGTTTTAGTATGTTTTCCAACATGCATGAGCTACAGGAGAAAAAAATGTTTAGCAAAAGAGCTTTGAAGGCTGCGTTGGAACTGAGTGATTCCTTTGTGTGAGACAAGCCTATTTGTTAATTTTGAAAGCTCTCTAGAGTTAGGTGATTCATGAAGGCATGCACGCATCCACTGAGGAAATCACCGTCAATTTTCTCCCATGAAATATACAGTAGTCAGATGCAGTGTTTAATCACCACTCTGTTTTATAAGAATATGAATGAAATGAAATCTGCTGGTGTGTTTAAATAAAACTGTTTAGAAGCCAAACTCATCAGTGGGTGCACTTTTTTAAAAGAAATGTCATCTTACATTTATGCTTGGGAGAGAAGCAATCGACTTAAAACTGGATTTGAATGGTAAGAAAGCTGAAGTATTTACAGACACCTTGGATATTCTAGTGCTCGCACTCTTTCTACCTGCCACAGTGAATTTGAACTGGATTCTGCAAGGGCTGTCAAATCCAAAACCAAGTGTGTCCTTCATGCAGAGATCTCCTACCAAAAGTATCAGTCAGTAGGCACACCTCCCCCCCCCCCCCCGACTGTCTCCACTACACCGTAGCCTGCAATTAGTTGATATAGCAGAAAAGCAAAACTGACAGAATGCGTGAATGCTGTTGTTTGTCTTTCTCTGACGGGAAGGAATGGCTTAAGGGGCAATCCCCTTGTGAAAAATTGAGAGAACTACTCACCTCCCAAGCTTAGACCATGATGGTTCAACTTAAGGCTGCACTGGATTTACTATTGGTTTTTGTTTTGTTTTTACAAAAAAATATGCAACAATTAGATAGGGTTTTTCTTTTCTTTTCCTGAGCAAGAAACTCCAGCCTCCCAATATTATAGCTCAATGTTTGGTTCACTCCTAGTCTCAAAAATAGAGATTGATAGTGAGACCTTCACCTATAGCCAGTCTTTGTTAATCATATCCACAGAATGGGTTCTCTAAAGATGGCAGCTCAGATATGTGAATCTGTATTGCTTCAGAATATCTTGGAGGTATAGATTTTTGTATCGTATTGTAAAATGGAAAATCGAGAAGATTAATTCCTCAAAGATAAAGAAAGAAAGAAAAAGATCAGTCCAATGGTCAATAGATGAGCAACTAATTGGCCAGGGAATCTGAATATCTAGGAATTCTTTTCACAGATCCACATTCACAGAAGAATCATGGGTACCACGAAGCATTCAGCCTCTAGAACTTTGGCAGCTGTATTAAAATTTTATTGTAAATTTTTATTGTATTAGAAAGGTGGCTTTCTAACTGCTTTAGAAAGCAGTTAGAAAGACTCTGCTTTAAAAATTCTTTTTAAGCTACATGGTGGCCCAGATTTTGAATGGAGCACACATATGGGGCTGGAATTGTGTAATTGTATATGATTATGTTGATGAAGCTTTCGGGCAGTAGGTTCACAATAACCCATTCTAGTCTTCAAAAACCTGTCAGTTTACTGAATAATATTTCTATTTGGTTTTTAATGGATTATCAAGTTGTTTTATGTTACGGATTTGTAAAACTCACCTTGATGCATCTTCTTATAGAAAGCAATGAACAAATGTAAATAATAGTAATAATAAAAGTTTTTTTATCCTGCTGTGACAATATAAACAATGCCTAATATCTGTAGTATATAGGCTGTGAAAATGGACAAAAAGTGTTGCACAATGGATTGGACTTGCGTGGGATAGTAAGCTGTCTGCTGCAGCAAAAACCCCAAAGTGAATCAAATATTCAAAGATCACCATATTGTTGACAGCACTTAGTGTGGAAGAATCAGATGCTGCTGCTCCTTTTAACGGAGGGTTTCTTTTTCTGTTAGGTAAATAATAATCCAAGGGAAAATACTGATGATATAATGTATGAGAGAATTTAAGAATTTTAGAACTGGAATCTTCTTCAGCTAGACACTGGTGATTTATAAAGTGGTGGCAACTGGATAGATCTTAAACAGCATTGGTTTATGCAGTGCAAATTTGTGGCCGTAGTCATTCTGGAATTTCTTTTGTCCATTTTCCCTACGTGTGACATATCAGCAGGAATGCATGCAGTCAGCAATGTATAGTTTAATGAAACCTTTGCAAATCCACGGCAACATTCATCTAAATGAATCTCTCTCATACCTAAATGGGAAATATTGAAGCACAAATATTTTTGTGTTTGGTAAGGATTCTCTGGGGACATGCAGACATAAAATGGAAGCTGTGTGAGTAATGAGTGACAGTTTCTTAAAGGTTAATATTTTCTTTAATCTATTTCCATAACAGGAAAAAAGCAAAGAATACTGTGCTAAGCACAAGGTGTGCTTTTGGGATTAGAAAAACAATCTCTGCTGTTATGTATATCTGAGACTATTGGGAACAATATGAATACCACAAACAAATTTTATTACATTGCATGAAATATAGAAGTGCCTTAAATATGGTTTCCCCTTTTATTAAAAAATAAAAAAGGCCAAGGATTCTTTAGAATTTCTTCCCACCCCCCCTTAAAAGTAAGACTGCCCTTAATACTGGACTAGGCACTTTGATTGTCATGTAAGGTAATGAAACCATTAAATGCACAGTATTAAGAAGAGACAAGATGCAATTAGCCAAGAAATTACTCTGATCTCGGTGACATTTTCAAAAAATCATAATACAATATACATCGGAAGACATGATTGACAGACTAATCCAGTTTTGATGGAATGTAGTCCACATTCTGAGAGTAAAGCAGTACATGGCCAGATAAAACTCACAGCTGTGGATCTCTGATATGTCCTTACAGCCTTGTCACCCTGAAAATTCCTCAGGTTTAAAAGATGATGAAAGTATCGACCATTAATGACAGGATCATCTCCTACCCTGAAATAAAATGTACTAATCCCTTTTGCTAGGTCTATGAATTCCTAATATAAATTATATAAACTCTAGTAATTCATCTCTGTTAGCACAGTTGTGTTTGGAAATTGTACAGCAGTCTTTGCCCTGTTTGAAATGCTAGATGAAAGCAAGACATGTTCGTTTAAGCTGCAGCATAAAGTAATTTAACACAGGGAACAGAATAACTTCAGGATAATGAGCGTAAGATATGCGGAGGGGGCGGGCGAATGAAAGAAATTCTAAAGTTCTAAAGTGGCAGGAGAGGGTGATTGAAGGAAAAGACAAAAAAAATATAAATGTCAAAAATAGGGTTAAAACACGGTTCTAGCTGTGCAAGGTGATGTAGGGCCTGAGTAAAACATGGTATGCAGGCTACTTCAAAGAAAAATACACAATGGCTTTACACGAATTACAAATAATTTAGTGTGGAACCTCTCCATCATTTAAAATCCGTCATTAAAATAGTGAGATGTGGATTCCTTTGGATAAAAATTAGGACTGATACTTTCAACAATTCACTTTAATCATATTTTGCATTTAGGGTGCTTTAGGGTATCTGACCAAGTGCTTCATATATATTGTCTCGGTAGTTATTACAACTACCCTGTAAAGTAGGACAGTATTATCTCTCATATTGCAGATAAGAGGATGGCAGCTGGGAGCGAGCAATATGCCAAGACATGGGTAGCGAGAGCCTTTGGAAAACGCATGTGATTGCAGGAGAGGGGAGACCCTTTAAATAGTAATCAGAAATAGCAATTCAACCGTTGCCACTTTATTTATTGCATTTATTGGGTTGTTTCCTGTGAAAACATCCTGATGTGATTTAAAAATAAAAGCAGATCTAAAAATCATTTCAAGTCTGATACAGATTAGGATAAAAAAATCTCCACTTAAAAGGCTTGTGGGGGGGAAAGGAGGTCTTCCAATAGGGAACAAAAGGGTAATGGGGGTGGTACCTGCCCAATATGTAATGGGCGACAGTTCAAAAGAGTAGGTGCTCCAAGCACACTGAAGGCCCAATTTTTACATCATATGGAATGTAGTACCTGGCGAGAAGCTATCTGCATACACAAATGTTAGCAAACACAGTCCATTACACTGTAGGGCTACCATACGTCCAGAATTCCATACATATCCGGAATACTTCAGCCATAAGTAGTGTCCGGGTGGAAATCGGCGGATGTTGCCAGTGTTGTTTTTGCCAATTTCCCTCAAAAATAGCTCAAAAACATCCAATTTATCTTAAAAAGGTCAATAACTTTTCTGTCCACTTTTTGAAATATGGCAACCCTATTACACTGATGATTATGTCCTATCTCAGGACTTCAAATGGGTCCAGGTTTACACTTTCTGTGTGGCCTCCCTTCTAACAACAACAACAACAACAACAACAACAACAACAACAACAACAACAACAACAACTTTTATTTGTATCCCGCCCTCCCTGGCCAAAACCGGGCTCAGGGCGGCTAACATCAAATATATAACATTGGCATAAAATCAAACAATAATTAAATTACCTCCTAAAAACAAATCAGGATCAAATTAAAATCTAATTAGATGACTTTCCACAGGATTAGGGTTGGGAACAGTAAATGCTCATCAGGCCCAACTGCTTACCCTGTTCTTATATGGGCCTGTGAGAATGCTGGAAGGCCTCTTTCATACTAGTTCTTATACAGAAAGAGAAGGGGAGTCAGGCTGAGCCCTGACCAAAGGCCTGGTGGAACAACTCCATCTTGCAGGCTCTGCGGAAATATGTCAAATCCTGCAGGGCCCTGATCTCTTGTGGCAGAGAGCTCCACAAGAACAAGCCTAATCTCCCTGAGGCCTGGGATCTCCAAGATGTTATTATTTGCAGACCATAAGGTCCTCTGTGGGGCATACCAGGAGAGGCGGTCCCATAGGTACGAGGGGCCTGCAAAATAATAATAATAATAATAATAATAATAATAATAATAATAATAGCCACACATAGGTAGTTGGTTCATGCCAGGTTAGTCTGCTGGTTCATCTAGCTCAGTAATGTATGGTCTGACAGGTTGCAGCTCTCTGGTGAGTCAGGCCGAGGTTTTTCCCATCACCTGCTACACAAGCCATTTAATTGGAGATGCCAGGGATTGAATTTTGGAGCCTTCGGTAAGGGAAACATATGCTCTGCCACTGAGCTATGGGCTTTCCCCGAAGGCATAACAGCCAAGCATCATTTACACTTCAAATCAAAGATGGGGGAAATATGGAGCTCTCAACAATTCATTTTCCATATTTACACTGCTCATGTAGTTGTGTCATAACAAGGAAAGGAAGCGTCTTGTACAGGTGTCATTGCCACATGCAAACATAGCAGATGCACCTGATTTAAATAAAGTGAATGTTATGGGGATTAAAATGAAGCATGCATTGAAAAACTATGCTCATATTGTGGTGGTGTTAAATTATGTGCTATAAACTGGTGTCTTGACAAATCTGCAAGAAGAGGTGCTTCACTTCAGGAAGCAGAACAAGAGTCCATTTTTTTCCTGTCTGACTAGCATTGCTTTTGCAATTTGTGTTAGAAATCATTGCAGTGTGATCAATGTACATCCCCACAACTTGTGGGATTGAAGACATGCTGCAGGTATGATGGGTTACAGCAAGCTAAATTCTTCAGACTACTAGAAATCAAACCCAAACCACAATTGATTGCATGCTGTTTTCTATAGTCACCTCAAAGAACTTCAGGAGACAGAACCAAATTGTATTTTTTTACAGAGATAAATGTGACAGCTAGCATTTGGATTAAAAAAATAGGGCCGCTACTTTTGACAATTCACATTAATAATACTCAGCATTTATATAGCACCTGACAAATTGCTTCATATATATTATCACCGTAATTCTTACAACTGCCCTTTGAAGTAGGCCAGTATTATTTCCCATATTGCAGATAAGGGGTGAAAGCTAGGAGAAAGAGAAGTGCCAACGTTGTGATGTCCACAGTTGAACTCAGCTATTTCGGTCTACAGCAGCTTTTACTATAGCACAGCTTCCGAGCTGGTCATGTCCAATTCTTCACAACAGGCCATGGTACAGGATCTTGTGGTAGAGATAACTATGTCATTTACAAATTGCTTCCCATGAGGCATCCTTAAATGCTTGTGGAAAACTGTGTTCAAAATGCTTTATCTTCAGTTTACAAAATGCATCGCAAGAATGATCAACAGGTTAATATTTCTAGAGCCTTATTCAACATTATACTGAGGATTGAAGGCTTCCCTACTTCAGATGAACGAGTCAGTGGCCTTATTCAGAAACATCACTAAACCAGCCTTCCTCCACCTGAAACTCTCCAGATGTTTTGCTGTTTGGAGAGCCCCAGGCTAGGAGAGGCTGGTTTATCTACGTTTGAACAGGAGTAACAAAAAGTTATACTATTTCCTTCATTGTAGGATTTCAAAGATTATGTGGGGGAAATATCAGTGTTGATAATGTGAGGCTTCCTTGGGTGACCTCAAGGCTTGCTCTATTCTGTTGGGCCTACCCTTCTATACTACAGTGCAGACCACAAAGAAAGGAACTTTCCACCAAAGTTTTGGTTTATCCCACCATAAGATGTGAAGTGAGTTTGAAGCGTTCTGCTTGGTGCTTCTCATAAGGTTCTATGACCTAGCAGAATCCTCAGACCTTCAGAAACAGAAAGGGCTCTTTTTAAATGTGGGGAAATCCCTTGCTCCGTTTTCGATGAATTATTTCTTTCAAAACAGTGAAACCTCCTCAGGCAAAGTGCTGCCAACCTATTTCATACACAAAACGATCTCTCCTTGCTTCCTTAAATTCTCCCTGAAAATAAAATACCTTTGAGCATTACTTTCACCGATTCATCTTGAAATACACCAGGCTAGATCATTCCTTTAAAAAAATAACAACAACATTGAAAATGAACTCTATTGCCTTTAAATTGTCTTTGTGGGAAGGAGGTTATTGGTTTGTTTTTGTTTTATTGTGTTGTTTTGTGTTCTTGTTTTGTTTCTGTATGTTGTCAACTGCCCTGTGATAATCAGGTGAAGGGCGGTAAACAAATTTAATAAATAAATGGAGAAAAAAGTTAAAATGTTTTCCAACAAACAAAAAGGGGCTAAGAATATGAAAATTGACTGGATTTCAATGTTTTGCCATTTATACTTAATTTGTAGCAGTCAGATACCGTTTTAACCACTGTTACATCACAAAATCTGTGATTTTTGAGAAATATCAGAAAGTGAAGTTTTTAACACCTGACTGTGACCCAGACGATCCAAGTGTCCCTATTTTCCAGGGACAGTCCCAGATTTACAGCAGCTGTCCCGATTTCTGATTTGATCCTGGAATGTCCTGCTTTTCCTTAGAATGTTCCTATTTTCATTGGAGAAATGTTGGAGGGTATAGAGTTATGTGACCCCCGAGCCAAGGAGATAAGTGGCTATACAACCTTTAGAAGACATCTGAAGGCAGTCCTGTATAGGAAAAGTTTTTTTTTATGTTTAATGTTTTATTATGTTTTTATGTATGTTGAAAGCAGCCCAGAGTGGCTGGGGCAGCCCGTTCTGATGGGTGGGGTATTATTATTATTATTATTATTATTATTATTATTATTATTATTATACATCCTGATTTTAATCGGATAAATGTTGGAGGGTATGGCCCTCTGTAAAAGTAATCTCAGTTATTTTGCTCAGCAAGAATTGCTGGGATAGGGAGAAACAGTTGATGGCAAAAGGAAAAAAGAAATAGCACCAATAATTGTCCTCTGTTCAAACTTCTGCTATAAATTCACATTTTTTTCCAAAACCATATTCCAATTAACATGCATTCCAAAGAAAGCAAAGCAGGTCCTGTATTCCAGGTAGCTTTCACCTTTCCATCCTGCTTTATCTTACAAACACCAATATTTAAGGTGGAACTCCTAATAAACAAGATGAGCTTGAGCTCTTGGTACAGCAAACTAAATATGACATAATAGGCATCACTGAAACCTGGTGGGATAAGTCCCACGACTGGAATGTAATAATGGAGGGTTACAATCTATTTCAGAGAAACAGACCAGACAAGAAAGGAGGAGGAGTGGCGTTATATGTCAGGGATGTGTATACCTGTGAAGAGATCCAAGATTTAGAACCTCAAAGCCAAAGTGAGAGCATTTGGGTCAAAATTAAGGGAGAAAAGAATAACAGGGACCTCATTGTGGGAGTTTACTATAGATCCCCAAGCCAAACGGAGGACATAGATGATGCCTTCCTGGAACAGATGGCCAAGCATGCAAAAGGAAGGGAGATAGTAGTAATGGGGGACTTCAATTACCCGGATATTTGCTGGATGTCAAACTCAGCCAAGAGCATAAGGTCAAACAGATTCCTCACTGGCCTTGCAGACAACTTCATTGTCCAGAAAGTGGGAGAAGCAACAAGAGGAACAGCCATTTTAGATCTGGTCCTAACCAATGTTGATGACCTGGTTAGTGGGGTAGAAGTGGAAGGATCATTAGGCGCGAGTGATCATGCTCTTCTGAAGTTTACTATACAGCGGAAAGGAGCAGCCAAGCATACTAGGACTCAATTTCTTGACTTTAAGAAAGCCGACTTCATAAAACTTAGGGAAGTGCTGGGTGAGATCCCATGGACAGTAATATTAAAAGGAAAGGGAGTTCATGATGGCTGGGAGTTTGTTAAGAGGGAGATAGTAAAAGCACAACTTCAGGCAATACCAAGGAGACGGAAACATGGAAGGTGCCTAAAGAAGCCAGGGTGGCTATCTAAAGAACTTTTAACTGAGTTAAGATTAAAAAAGGATGTGTACAAAAAATGGAAAAGGGGGGAAACCACCAAAGAGGAATTCAAACAAATAGCCAGCACGTGTAGACACAAAGTCAGAAAAGCTAAAGCACAGAATGAACTCAGGCTTGCTAGAGAGGTTAAAAGCAACAAAAAAGGCTTTTATGGGTATGTTCGTAGCAAAAGGAAGAACAAAGAAACAGTGGGGTCACTCAGAGGAGAAGATGGTGTAATGCAAACAGGGGACACAGAAAGGGCTGAACTCCTCAATGCCTTCTTTGCCTCAGTCTTCTCCGATAAAGAAAACAATGCCCGACCTGAAGAATTTGGAGCAAATGATTCAGCAGAGGAAACACAGCCCAGAATAACTAAGGAGATAGTACAAGAATACTTGGCTAGTTTAGATGTATTCAAGTCTCCAGGGCCAGATGAGCTGCATCCAAGAGTATTAAAAGAAATGGCAGATGTGATCTCAGAACCACTGGCAGTCATCTTTGAGAATTCCTGGAGAACAGGCGAAGTCCCGGCAGACTGGAGGAGGGCAAATGTTGTCCCTATTTTCAAAAAGGGGAAAAGAGAGGACCCAAATAATTACCGCCCAGTCAGTCTGACATCAATACCAGGGAAGATTCTGGAGCAGATCATTAAGCAAACAGTCTGTGAGCACCTAGAAAGGAATGCTGTGATCACCAATAGTCAGCATGGATTTCTGAAAAATAAGTCATGTCAGACTAACCTGATCTCGTTTTTTGACAGAATTACAAGCCTGGTTCGATGAAGGGAACGCAGTGGATGTAGCCTACCTTGATTTCAGCAAGGCATTTGACAAGGTACCCCATGATATTCTTGTAAAGAAGCTGGTAAAATGCGGTCTTGACTATGCTACCACTCAGTGGATTTGTAACTGGCTGACTGACCGAACCCAAAGGGTGCTCATCAATGGTTCCTCTTCATCCTGGAGAAGAGTGACTAGTGGGGTGCCACAGGGTTCTGTCTTGGGCCCGGTCTTATTCAACATCTTTATCAACGACTTGGATGATGGACTCAAGGGCATCCTGATCAAGTTTGCAGATGACACCAAACTGGGAGGGGTGGCTAACACCCCAGAGGACAGGATCACACTTCAAAACGACCTTGACAGATTAGAGAACTGGGCCAAAACAAACAAGATGAATTTTAATAGGGAGAAATGTAAAGTATTGCACTTGGGCAAAAAAAATGAGAGGCACAAATACAAGATGGGTGACAGCTGGCTTGAGAGCAGTACATGTGAAAAGGATCTAGGAGTCTTGGTTGACCACAAACTTGACATGAGCCAACAGTGTGACGCGGCAGCTAAAAAAGCCAATGCAATTCTGGGCTGCATCAATAGGAGTATTGCATCTAGATCAAGGGAAGTAATAGTGCCACTGTATTCTGCTCTGGTCAGACCTCACCTGGAGTACTGTGTCCAGTTCTGGGCACCACAGTTCAAGAAGGACACTGACAAACTGGAACGTGTCCAGAGGAGGGCAACCTAAATGGTCAAAGGCCTGGAAACGATGCCTTATGAAGAACGGCTAAGGGAGCTGGGCATGTTTAGCCTGGAGAAGAGGAGGTTAAGGGGTGATATGATAGCCATGTTCAAATATATAAAAGGATGTCACATAGAGGAGGGAGAAAGGTTGTTTTCTGCTGCTCCAGAGAAGCGGACACGGGGCAATGGTTCCAAACTACAAGAAAAAAGATTCCACCTAAACATTAGGAAGAACTTCCTGACAGTAAGAGCTGTTTGACAGTGGAATTTGCTGCCAAGGAGTGTGGTGGAGTCTCCTTCTTTGGAGGTCTTTAAGCAGAGGCTTGACAACCATATGTCAGGAGTGCTCTGATGGTGTTTCCTGCTTGGCAGGGGGTTGGACTCGATGGCCCTTGTGGTCTCTTCCAACTCTATGATTCTATGATTCTATGATTCCTTATCACATGGCAAAACCATGCCCCCATACACATTTGTCAAAGAAATACAAATGTGGGGGTGGAGGGAGACGGGGGGCGGGGCACATAAATGCATGCAATAGCCACTTGGTTCTCCTGAGTATCATTTCCTGTAAGTCATTTTCAAGCAAGGCTGAACTTCTATGGACACTTGCCTGGGAGTAAGTCTCACTGACTTTACTGGGACAGACATCCGAATAGAGATGCATGACATTGCACTATAAAAAATATTTGTTGGCTGTTGCGTGTTCAGACCCAGAGACCTCCCCCCTAAATAAACACACATTTGACTCTAATTTTAGTTTTGTGGTTTGGCAGAATTTAGGCCACAACTTTATTGATTACAGAAAAATGAGTGGTTGCATAGGCTCTGGTTCGACTAGCTCCCTGCACCCTTGCAGGTAGCGCTGACCCAGGGCACCAGCAAAGGTCAGCCAAGGGTGAACACCTGAGGTAGGTGAAAAGCCCGGGAACAGACTCTGTTCACTCCCCAGATGCTCCCCTGGACTCAGGCACGGGCACAACCCCCTCTCAGGGGTTGACCAAACCAAATTGAGTCTATGGATTCCTTTAACGGAATACCCTTCACATAGGGAGGGCGAGACCATTCTCCCATCCCTATTACATGAACCAGTGCCTATCCACCACCTTACAAGTTGTGACAATTTGCTATGCGGCAGGCGAAACCCAAATGGCAACAGCCAATCAGCCAAGTGGGGAAAATTCCTGCCATGCCCCTGTCCCAACGACAGACGACACACGTTGGCATAGCAAGGTCAAGCGCAAAATGCCCTAAAAGTAGGGAGAGGTGGGCGGGTGTTCCAATGCATGAGTTGAAAGAGGAAGCTCTGGGTCACGTGCATGGGCATAAATAGGTCCCTCGATCCGTTTAGACTGCACCCCATTGGCCAGATTAAACCCAGCAACGAGGGACCTACCAATCGGGTGTTGTGGCTATCCAATATACCCACCCACAACCAGGAGGTCATTCTTCAGGTCTCACTGCAACACATGCCCTCTTTTAGGGAGGACACAATTATTATTTGTTGTTGTTGTTGTTGTTGTTGTTGTTGTTGTTGTTGTTGTTGTTGTTACTAATTGTACTCTGAGATGAAGGATTTTATTCTACTTATATACCGAGGGGGACACAGAAGACTTTTAAACTCTTCATTCAGAAATATTGTTCTGTGTTTCTGGTTTTCCAGAAGCCCTACATAACACTTCATTGCTATTTCAATCATTTGTTCGAAAACACAAATAAAGTTACAGTACTTTAGTTGTGTTCTAAATCCAGTGCAGCCTGTGTGGGCCCTTCCTCAATAAAGTTTCTGTTGTTTAGTTAGTGATGGCTTGGTATAATAAGAGACAACATTACGCTATATGTTTTCAAATCACTGTACAAACTTACAACCTCATGAGATTTATGAGCAAAAGAATGATTTTCTGTTGGAAAGATAAAACATCAGCTATGGTTAAAGAGAGGGGGGATTAAAAGGCAGCTTACACAATTAACACAAATGGAAAAGGAGACCTTCCATCTGCTATTTTTGGGGGTAGGGTGTTTTGGGGGTGGGGTGGGGGAGACGAGAGAGAAATCTTGTTCATTTTAAAGAAATGTTACTTCTTTCTGTCAACATTCAAAATAGCTATTTGACAGGGTTGTTATGGCTAATTAATTACTTTCATTTGGTCTAAGTTGTATACTCGAAGATGAATTGTACATGATAATAAGGCAAGGCTGTGTGAGGAAGACCTTTGGTAGTCTATACAGTGTGCGCTGCCTCATTACAGAACTAGCTATCTGCAGGAAGCCTGACATTGAAAGGTACCACACATCCCATAACGCCCTCCCCTAACTGAGATGATTGTAGCTTCTTCCTAAAAGTGATGATTAGGAGAGAGAAAAGCAAAACGGAATGCAGTATGAATATTTCATGTAAATGCAAGCAGGCACTTACTGGACGCAGAACTTGATTGATGCTAGAGTGCCTCTAAATGCCTTGACATTGAAGGGTTTAGACTCCCCTTTGCACAATGAATGCTTCGAGAGCGGCAGTTAATATTAGAATATAGCTGTATTTAGCTGGAGAGCTCTTTATTACTGGCTGATATTAAACAAGACCATAGGCCTTGGATTTCAGTAAGTGGATCTAGATAAAAAGAGTTAGTAGAATTCGACGGAAGGTGAGATATTTTAGTCTCCTTCCTCCAGCCGGCATCCTTGTTGCTTAATTCAAGCTGCAACTTTAATTCAGGTACACAGTTGCCTAGAAGTATTGAATTCAGAGGGACTTACTTCTGAGTAGGCATGCCTGAGGTTGAGTTTCATGTTCTTTTCCACAGTGAGGTTAATCAACACAGGAACAAAGGTTCAAATTACTTTACACTGCATATTATAAAATACAAGAGCATATATAGAAATATAAATGAGGAAGAGAGATTGTGTCTCTGCACCCCCACAAACCAGAGAATTGAAACTAATATTTATTATTCATAGTGAAAATAGCTTGTTTTCCAAGTGGATATTTTAAGCCATCAAGGAAAAAATAGCACAATTCTTTCAGTTACTAATGTCTTCTGAATTACTTTCCCCCACCAAGGATAGTAGCTTAGAAACAGAAACAATATACACAAATAATGCTCTAAAGGAACAGTATTTAAAAATCTGGGAATAAAATGCTTAGGTAAATGGGTGATATATGATGGCCATAATAGGTGTTTCCTTGCTATCATAATCAATTTTTAAAAAGCAAAGCAAAACACATCATCATCAATGTTAGGAATTTTAAAAGCTCAGTGGTAGACCTATATACATTATAGAGAATCCAGAAAAGAAAAAGTAATTGCTAACCATATATACACTGATGGAATCTGAGCGACTGCTGATTGACACTGAAAGAGATCTTGGGTTCATGGTGAAAATGTTGAGCCGATATGCAGCAACAAGTGTGCAACAATGGCAAATTCCATGTTATGGGAGAAATTTGGCCTAGTTCAAATTTTAATGCACATCTAGCAAAACAGGAAGGAATGTAGGAATGTCAAGAGATGTGTCACCAGTGTTTGTGACTGGGGAGGAACTAGAAACTAGGTCAGGGATGAGGAAGCTGTGACCCTCCAGATGTGGCTAGACAGCTCCCATCATCTTTCACTACTGGCCCACTGGCTGGGGCTGTTGGCAGGTGTCCAACAACATCTGTAGGGCCAGAAGTACCCCATGCTCGGACTGTGTTACACCCTGCCTCTCCATACTTGTTTTTGTAAAAGATATGAAATGGTTCTATTGCATGTAAAGTCTGCCACAGAGAGAAGCGATGTGTAACTGTAAAAGAGAGAAAAGGGGTGTCTTTGAAGGAGCCTCCCACTTCTCATGACAGTGAGGCATTTCTCAAATTTCCTCAACAGCCCATTACAACTACTGTTTTGTCTGAGTCTTGGTCAATAAAGTCCCAAACAGATTCCAGCTGTGAACAAACTTCATGTGCTTGCTCAAGCCAGCAGCTGGTTTTGTCTGAACTGCTCGTGGTGGGGGTTCCGAATGCCCCCAACTACACATCCTGAATCTTATACACTCCTTGACACATTTATAAAAATTTCATAGGCCATTCAAGTTAAGTTTGTACAGGTGGATCAGGTTCGCAGAGTGAGCTAGTGCAGTAAGACAGAACAAAGGGAAATATCCAGCAATGTTGCTGTCCTGCCTGTTTTCTTGTGCACAATAGACCATGCCAGTGACATACTCCAGAGACCAGGAAAGGAAGAGTGGGAATGTAAAAATGTGCACTGCTGCTCAATGGGAGATGAGTTACTGAATATTGGATGCCTTTGCTATTAAAATTAAGCACATATTTAATTTAAGATATCATGAATAGTCATGCAGCTTTCTCTAATAATCATAAACTAGAAATCAGAGCCACAGAGATGACTTCCCTGTGTTTTTTTGCAGGCCTTTTGTTGCTCCCTTCTGCAGAGGCATAGTTGTGAAATCAAGCTGTTAGACTTGTATCTACAATCAGTCTAAAGGTGTATTCAGCATGTCAGTCACACAGGTTAGGATCACCACAGGGTGTGCTGTCCTCCTGCCCCACCGCCAGGCCTAGCTCGCCTCCAAACACTGGACACAATGTGTAAATAACATGTCTGTGCACAGAGCTCAAACTGCACAAGCCTGCTCAAATTGCCATCATGACCTGCTGCCAATTTTTCGGGGCAAGGACTATGCAGGTTATTGGACATATGTGTGTCAGACTCAGTACACGTTTTGCCATTCCTAGGTTACATCCAACTCGCAAAGGCCTGGAGCTGGAATTGGCCAGATACAATTCCCGCCCCTACCACACCTGTGACTCAGCTAAATTGGTACCTCAGGTTAAGAACTTAATTCGTTCTGAGGTCTGTTCTTAACCTGAAACTGTTCTTAACCTGAAGCACCACTTTAGCTAATGGGGCCTCCTGCTGCCGCCGTGCCGCTGGAGCACAATTTCTGTTCTCATCCTGAAACAAAGTTCTTAACCCGAGGTACTATTTCTGGGTTAACGGAGTATATAACCTGAAGCGTCTGTAACCTGAAGCGAATGTAACCCGAGGTACCACTGTATAGAAAAAGCAATTTATATGCATTATAACTCTGGGACACCAGATGGCACTGTGGAGTCCTGTCTTTTGCCAGTGTGATTTCCCTTTGTGAAGTTTAGAACACGTTTTCCTGAAATGATTTTTTGATGTGTCTAGATCCAGACCTGCAGTCTTTCAGTGTCTCCATTCAAAGGCATTCCCCTCCTGGCATTGGTAGGTCTCTCTGAGAATAGGCCGTGCCCCTGTGGGAAAAGCCACCATGAAGAAAAGTTTGCAAGCTACTTCCACATGGGTTGTATGATGTTTGACTTAACCCTAAAAATGTTTGCACAGAACTAGTCCCAATGGCCCTTTCTGCACATGATTGCAGCAAGGTAATGAGTCACTGCGCTACCTGCTGGAACTGCAGCTGATGGGTATTTAGGCAGGCACCATCACATTTTGATGCCACAGTTAGATATTTATGAAAAGAGATGCATTCAATTTTATCTCAGTAGTATAGATCAATTTTCAGGACAGAGTCCCTAACAGTGTATTCATAGGCTAGGTACAAAACCAATTTTATCTGCTTCACTGGTGTGTGAACTGTATAAGGAAAGACATCTCTTTACTCTCTGATAGCTTATCTTCCCTGGTGACCGTTTATGCGTGCTCTTGTAAATATACATATTTTACAGGGCGGGGGGTGGAGAAGCTCTTTAAACGATCCTTTGAGATGACCTTGAAAGAAGAACATTCGAATATTCCAGGAAATTAGCAGCAAAGTGTGTTTGGGTAATGATTGGTGGGGTGAGAAATGCCACTCAAAGCAGAAGAAATAATCGGTGCAGCCGGCTATTTAATAACATGGGTCTCTCATAAAGGCAGGTTTTGACGAGGAAGTCTAAAAGGGGTGGGGGCAGGGGGGCAGAAATACCAGTCCAGCCGTAGAAAAATTTCCATAGAACTGGGAAAGCTCTGAACTGTTCCTCCTCTCAAGTCAAGGTTACTGTGGAAAAATAATAATGAAAATAAATTAAAGGAAATCCAGGTTTCTTCTGTTTCAAGATCTTATAATTTGTATCAATATTTCTGGGATAGATAATGAAGATTTTTATAATTATTAAATTGGAGACTCAATAATCTTTTTTTTAAAAAGGGGAAATGGATACCTTTATGTTTATTTTCTTTTTTAAATTCCCAGCTCGTCTCTCTTCTTGTCAACTGATATTTGCCAAGTTAGTTTACACTGTCTTCCAGAGTATAGCTTCTGCAGACTCTTACTCCTTGCAAATACATCTTTACACGCATTTCAGTATCTGCGTGAATCAGTCCACATCACTCCGTGGCTCAGACATAACAAATCTACATGATCAGCAATGCCTTTGCAGACCAGCATAGACTTTGTTCTGCTGCTATAAACTGGTACAAACACCTTTACTGCTTATGGAAAACAAAAAAGCCTTTTCAAATATTTAAAGTGTCTGCCTTAGCAATGTGGTTTTCTTGTTGAAAAACATCTAATGAAAAATATCAGCATACTGTATATGCAAAGTGTGAACTGGAAAATCCAGTGAATTGTGGCCTTCATATGTGCCTTCAGGCACATCCTCCTTTAAGAATTCTGGGGAGTGAGTTCATATTTACCTCATGTTAGGATGATACCCAACTATCTTCTGCTTCTTTAAGATACTCAGCCCTTAGGAACAAGTTAGTAGTGAGGCTTCTGTTAAAAGAAAAATTAAAAGGAGTTATGAAGTCGCCCAAGACTATAAGTTCCTTCTCTTTCTGGGTTCTTTTATGTTATAAAGCGCCTATAAATTTCATTTTCTTGAGTTATTGGTGCTGGCAACCATTTTGAAAAGACCTCTGTGGAACTCAGGCGAATGAACAAGGCCATTTCCCCTCTCTGACCAGCAGCATATTGAAAGCACATCCCTCATCTACTGCAAAAGGATCCTATTGTAGCTTTGTGGAGAATAAACTATAACCTTCGGGTATAGGGAATAATAATAATAATAATAATAATAATAATAATAATAATAATAATAATAATTTGCAGAGTTCTTTGGTGGAAGTGGGAATGGGCTTTAAAATTACGGTGTGCACACAGCCCAAGCTGATACTGACCAAAATGGAGAAATTCTGTGGTGACAGAAGGCTGAACTTTGGGAAGACAAGGCTCTGCTTTATTGTTTTATGTCATTTATGTAAATTGTGTCATTTATGTAAAATCCTTCTTTATTTATATACCTATCATCAGTGCTTTTTTCTGGGGGGATGCAGGGATACACATACCCCTAAACATTTTGTGAATCTAAGTTTGGCCTCATTGAGGGGCAGTATTTCAACATGAGTAGGAAAATGAGACTACCCCTAAAAAATTTTTTCGAAAAAAACACTGCGTATCATTAAGATATAAGACTATTATCATTTGATATCTAGGAGTGTTATGCTATTTACCTCAGCATAAGTCCTTTGCTGTGACTTTCTCTGCCCCACCCCCTGAGACCCTGAATAAAGATCTCTGACATATAAAAGTATAGTAAAATCTTATAAAGATTCCCACCACACATTACATGGCAAAAGATTCTGGGTCAAACTGTGCATTAAATTAAGTGTGCTTAAGAAAAAAAAGTGTACTTAACAGTGACCGCTTCATTTTTCAAGACAAAAACCAGCTCTGCACAGAGTCCCAATATGGATCAAGACTGTGACACGGTGGTAAAAGGAATTTAATGCATTCCTCCCTGTACCACTCTCCTGTTAAAAATCACACACTCAAACACTGATATTTGCCCCTGATGGTGCTATTTGCAGTAAATTGTACTTTTGAGGGCAAAAAGCAATTGAACCTTTAACAAGGAGAAAGAAACATGGCATTCACAGATTTCAAATTAGATTTTGTCTTACTTTAATCCCTCAGATGCTAACTGCAAAACACTGAATAAGAAAGCATATTTCAAATAATGCCTAAGTTAATGGGAAAGTAGCCTGTACTTGTAAATCATTTTTCTAATTGTTATATACTCATGAATCATATGTCTTTTCAAACAGGGCTTTACTGCCTGTTGTTTAATGTCACCCCTTTACCAAGAACTACGCCAGCCAAAATGCAGAAATCAACTGAGAGTTCACAAGAGAAAGCAACACAGAATGGATGACATTTGGTTATGGGTATTCTGTGTTATAGCTGTCCTAGTCTCTGCAGGGGATTCTCCTAAGAGACATTTGCAAGACATTTTGTCAGAGTAGTTACACTCAAGACTGAACGAAAGAAAAAAGGAAAGAAATGAAAAATGAAACATCCCAATCATAAAAACTACGTAGGATTTTATGTAATTTGCATTGTTTATCCTAACTGCAAATTCCAGCTTTGCCAGATTAGATTTTAAAAAGGAGTGTGTGAGTCAATAAGGCTGATAGAGACAGGAAGCACTGAATTGTCTACATTAAAAATGAATGATGTTCCTCCAGCCCCCTTCATGTGTATTCAGTGTTATGGGGATCCACATATAGAAAGATCCAACAAGGTCGCAAGGTTTCCATTAACCTCAACACACACACACACACACACACAAAATAGGTGTGAACAACCAAGCCAGAGAACCTTATATTTGTTTATTCTCATTATCATCATCGTTGTCATTTCCTTTAAGAGCAAACTCAGGAGGTTGAGGGCCAACAGGATTAACACCCAAAAAGGACCACTTTGTACTAAAATATATACCTTGAAAAAGAGTGGGGCGGGGGGAACAGCTCAGTAAGAACTGAGCATGCTCAGTGGCCTCTGGAAGTTTGGGTGTAACAAATTGGCAGAGATAGCTATATGAGTAGATATTTGAACAGGCACTCCTGAAAAGCATGGCTTTGCAATACAATGAACATTGTAATCCTCTGGAAAAAGAGGACAAGGAGCCCTCAGCTCCCACCCACTCACCTGACTTCACATCATATCCTGTGGGACATTGCTGAGTGAGCTTTAAACGAAAGCAATGTTGTATCAGCCATGATATGAATACTGCTTTAAGAAATGTAAAGCCAAGTAACTTGCCTTTATTTTTCAATATTTCTTTTCTTTATAATGCTGTAGTACCACACTTGACAACCGAGAGAAGTCAACACGCAGAGCTCTATTTTTTAAACCGTCATGGTCTATTAATGCTGTTTTTCTGTGGGATTTAGTATGTCAAGTAAGGAATCAGCACAGAGTAAGGTCTATGGTCTTTCTATTCACTAAATCCCTCTTCTCAGTGATGCACAAATGACTAAGTACTTCTGGTGCCTCTGCAAGTTAAAAAATGTGTCACATCCCATCCTCTAGCGTAGGTAGAAATCCTGCCTTCCGTATTCTGAAGGGGACAGAATCACTGGTGTGAAAGAAAATAACAGAATACCTACAAGAAGCTTTTTCTTTTCTTCAACTCCAGCACGGTTGCTTAGACTGTGTTTAAAGTTTCAAAACCTCACATACCCACACCAGAATGAAGGAAATTGGGCTACAAATTATGGATATGACTCTGCCAAAGTTAAGAACTTGTATATCTCAATAATTTCAACAGCAGATACTAAAAGAACATTTGGAGATCATTTAGTGGTGATCTCCCAAATGAACGCTTTCATCTACAGGTCTCAAACATAAGGACGTTTGGAGACAGTCCAATATGACCTGTGGCTAGAAGTTAGTCCTAGAAACTAAAAGAAGTCAATAATGCCCTTGAAGCATAAAAAGAGCTTTACTGGATCAGACCAAAGGTCCATCCAGTTCAGTATCCAGTTTGCCATGGTAGCGACTAGATGCCTCTGGAGAGCCCTTTGATGCTTGAAAGCAACAACTGTCTCCTACTGTGGTACCCCAGCAAATGTTACCCAGTGACATACTGCCACTGCCTCTCAAGGATACCTCAGAGCCATGACTAATAGCCATGAATCAGGAATTGTCTAATTCCATTTTAAAGCCATCTGAACCAGAGGCCATCTCCACATCCTGTGACGGTGAACTTTTTAAATTAACTACACGTTTTGTGAAGAAGTTCACTATGTCTCCTTCCCAGGTCTATGGCCCTTCAGTTTCAAAGACTGGCATGGATTTCTAGTACTATGAAAGAAAGAAAGAAAGAAAGAAAGAAAGAAAGAAAGAAAGAAAGAAAGAAAGAAAGAGGCTTCTCTCTAGCCATTGTCCTCTTGTTCATACATGGCTTAGCACAAGGCCTGATTAAGGTGGCTGGGGCCCCTGGTGCGATTCCCAAAATAGGGCCCCCCCCAAGCCCCACATGAAATAAGGTATCACAAAAAAGTATTGTGGTATCTTAAAAACTACCATGTTAATAATGGCATAAGCTTTTCTGGACTACAAACAGAAAACAAACAAACAAAACATCAACTCTCAGCAAAGTGCAAAATTGGGGGGGGGGGTTTGCCACCCTTGATAAACTAAAAGAAAATACTCTGAGCATATGCACTAAACTTTAGCATTGTTTTTGTCTTGGGCCAGTCACCAACTCTCACCCTAATGTACCTCACATGGCTGTTGTGAAAATGTAGGAGGAGATATGGCTGCAAAAGGGAACTTAGTGCTTGAATCATAGGCATCAAATTTTGGTTCCTTTAACTAGAATGATGCATCTTGTTCTATAAAAGTTCATGTTTTTCTACACCTACACACACACACACACACACCTCTACTACTACTACTACTACTACTACTACTACTACTACTACAGTTCCAAGGCTTCTATCAAGCTTAATCTGTATTGATTATTGCATGTTTTACATCCCTAAATTCCAGTAAAAAATGTAATAAAACCTGCTCACACTTTCCAATGTAATGCAAATGAAGGTTATGCAAATCAGTCAGGCCATCATGCCACAGAGTGCCCAAGTCACATTTTATACTGTTTATGTGGTACACAGGTATGCCACCCCTCCACCTTTCAAGTTGGAATGCTCTCTCCCTAAGCATTTGAACTGGGACACCATTCCCATAGCTTATGGCAGGTAGATTTCTCTTTCTCATTTGCACCAGTTTTGCTGTGGTATGATTTCTTCAGCATCGGTAAAGCTACTGCCATTTTGCACATATCCTGACAGACAAATCAGCTCCAGTATTTAGATGCAGATCCAATTGCAGTCCAACGACTGATATATATTGGCCTAAATGGAAAGATTTTTAATAAGAGAGGAGGGGGGCACTTTACCTAATAAAAAAGAGCATATCAAGACCCTGGCTGTGGCTAATGTGCATAAAAAATTCAGCCTGTCAGATCCTCACTTTTCTAATTCAGTAATCTAAATAATTTATTTGACATTTTAGCTCAAGATGACCTTTCCAGGAAAAAATTACTGTTTTAAACTTTTAGCAAGTGCAACCACTGCAAGCGGACTGCGGTTGAAGTCTGCATTTTTCCAAACGAGCAAAGGTTAATCATGTACAGCGCAAACACATTTCTGACCCTTTTAAACAAGTGCGCCAAATGTCAGTTAATTTTTTTAAAATCTAATTTAAATGAGATTGTAATATTTGTGTAGAACTAGTTTCCCCCCTTGCCAGAGTTTTTGTTTCTCTCGCACGCGGAGCACCTGATGTAAGTTCCGGATCAGAAAGATATAATGAAATGGTTTGCTTCGCGCAAGCCATGTTTTTCTAAGAGGTTACCCTTTGCACAGGGCATTGTTTATAAAACCAGATCCATAAATCAAGTGAAAACACACAACGGATTAACAGGTGAGTAGGTTAATAAAGCTTCTTGTTCGAGCGAGGAGGCATATGTCCACAGGTTCAAGAATCCTCCAAAACTCATCATCTGAATGAGGGAATGAGCTTGTGAACTAGGCAAAAAAATGCAATAAGTGCATTCCTTGATATCATCTTTGTAGCCAAACATTGCTTTGTAACTTTCATCTTTTCTGAAGAAGAAGAAAAAGGACCAAATACCCATTCCAGGCTCTGCCAGTTTCAGATTATTTATCTAGCTTTCAAAAAATCTATTCATTCAAAACAGGCTTTCAATGGGATGAAGCCTTTTGTACATAATAGAAGGTATATATGTATGCCTGTTGTTTCTCTTTTAACCTTAGGGATCTGCTGGAAATACCACACTGAAATATTACTGTACTCGTGGGAGAACTGAGCTTCCTTGTAATTTCTGGTGAGCATCAGAGAGCACTGAAAAAAATCTGTAGTATTTTTTGGAACTCCAACCCAGCCATGGTCTAAAGGTGCTCACATGCACAGGAAGTCAGAAAGATTCTGGAACGCGCCAGTATTATGACTTTCTGGACCTGCATCAGATTTCATTGTGTGGCACTACTCTACAGTACAGCTGAAATGTACTGTTGTAACCCATAATCTGTTGACAGCAGGGTTGAAAGCTGCAGCATGAGCAGGTTTGCAAAGAAATTTGCAAGTTTCCCACCCCCCATCCAACACCCCACACAAGGGATTTTGACAGGTGGATGGGACACCCACCTGCCAATCATGCGATGTCATAATGACACCATGTGATTTACTTGTTGGCTGCTTTACCCTCCTCACAAAGTTGGCCTATGGTCCAATTAAAGGTCTGGCCTCTGGAGTCAAAAAAGGAAGCTAAAGATGCTGGGCAGAGTATACCTCACACCATCACTAAAATAACATGTTCTGCATATGTGAAATGAACAGCACTAGAGCACACTAAGTTTAGCATTAGTACAGGGTCTGCAAGATCTTTATTATGTTCTTCAGAGGTTGCCACACAGGACTTGGCTATCGCTCCCACAAGATGTACTGATGACCACCATCTTGGATGGCTTTAAAAAAGAATTAGACAAATGTATGGAGGGTAATGTACCGGGTATGTATGAAGATCAAACCTATCCATTCTTAAGGAAATCAGCCCTGAGTGCTCACTGGAAGGACAGATCCTGAAGCTGAGGCTCCAGTACTTTGGCCACCTCATGAGAAGAGAAGACTCCCTGGAAAAGACCCTGATGTTGGGAAAGATGGAAAGCACAAGGAGAGGGGGACAACAGAGGACGAGATGGTTGGATAGTGTTCTCAAAGCTACCAGCATGAGTTTGACCAAACTGCGAGAGGTAGTGGAAGACAGGAGTGCCTGGCGTGCTCTGGTCTATGGGGTCACGAAGAGTCAGGCACGACTAAACGACTAAACAACATGGAGGGTAAAGCTATCACTGACAGGCAGGAATGGCTGTCTTCTGCCTCCACCATTGCTGGGAATCAAAAGTGGCAGAGTGCTGTTTCACTGAGGTCCTGCTTCCCATAGGCATCTGGTTCGCCAATGTGGGAATGGGATGCTGGCCTATCCGAGCCTTTGCCCTGATCCAGCAGGACTCTTATGACTTCTTTAGCATTGGATCCAGGCTACCCATAAGACTCCTGCTGATGGAAGCAGGGGGTTGTTGTTTATTTCTCCTGAAATCTCTGTCACCCCAAAAAGCTGCTCTGGAAGGCTGAGGGAATCTCTACAGCAGCATTGGAAATACCCCATGGGTCTGCTGGAAGAATGGGAAAATGATGAAAATTGCACACACACCCTTCAGTCCCTTCTGGGATCCAACCCACAGAATTTAAAGTTACGTTGCCTTTCTATAAATGACACTGGTTGCTTTATTGTTGTACTTTTAATAATATAGGTAAAGGGACCCCTGACCATTAGGTCCAGTCATGGACGACTCTGGGGTTGCGGCACTCATCTCACTTTATTGGCCGAGGGAGCCGGCGTACAGCTTCCGGGTCATGTGGCCAGCACGACTAAGCTGCTTCTGGCGAACCATAGCAGTGCACAGAAACGCCATTTACCTTCCCGCTGGAGCAGTACCTGTTTATCTACTTGCACTTTGTGCTTTCAAACTGCTAGGTTGGCAGGAGCAGGGACCGAGCAACAGGAGACACCCTGTCACGGGGATTCAAACTGCCGACCTTCTGATCGGCAAGTCCTAGGCTCTGTGGTTTAGACCACAGCGCCACCTGCATCCCAATAATATAGGTACCTAGGGCCAAATCCAATGTGACAATGGTGCTTACACCTTTCACCACATTATATGCCATCATTCCTCCATGGTGTTCAAGGCAGTGTATCTGACCCTTGCCATCCTCCTCTATCTGATCCTCTCAGGGTTGATTTGGCTGAGAGAGAGTGACTCAGGCTCACCCCGTGAGCTTTGTGGCTGAGTGTAGATTTGAACCTGTATTCCCCAGTCCTAATCCAGGACTTTAACCACCACCCTTCACTGGCTCTCTCTGCTCATATCTATCCTGTCCAAATACATACTTCTCTCGCCCACTAAAACATTATCCCCCCAAAGCTTCTGGGTTCTCATCCCTTCTTTGCAGCACCTCCAGGCATAGCTCCAGTCACACGTCTCTCCGTTCCCAATTCACTTCCAATATCAGAGTCAGGGCAGGGAGAAAGTGGCTAGACCAGCCATCCGGAAAGGGAGAGTTCAGTGACCCTATTAGCACACAATCCCTTAACTCTGAAAGTAAGACATACACGCATACCCCAAGCTCTCCCCCTGCACCCCACACTTATGACTTAAATAAATAAATAAATAAAAATCCAAGCCAGCTGCTTCCCTGTTTCCCGCAAAGTATTGTCTATATGGATGGAGCCATTCCATGCCGAAGTGCTGACAATCGCCTTGTGAGTCAGGGGTGATAAAGTGTTTAAGTAAAACTGCTTCTCTTTTGTGCATTTGTAGTTATAGAAGTTGGCTGCCTGCATACAGCTCCAAAGTGTTAAACCTCACATTTCAATTGTAAATGGCTCCCAATATGTTTCCCTGCTGTTGTTCCCATCAGTCTTCTTTCTGAAGTCCGTCAGTCTAATTGATTTTGTTTCCCATTATTTCACTCTCCTTGCCCCTTGTCACATCCCTGAGTGAAGTAATAATGTCATTTTACCAACAGATGGTGATGTTTATTTTAGTGTTAGTGACAGACATCTTGCTAGGCTTTTACAAGGGACACGAGTGAGAAGGAAATATTGAGTTACAGCAGGCTGGGCTTTTAGCAGCAGGAGAGTTAAGAGCAGTCCTTCCCTTTAACTTCCCCCTCCACACACACACTGGACCTCCTTGGTTGCACACTTCTTGCTGATGAGGATGGCATCAGCTCACACTCTCCCAGAACAGGAGGGAAGGGGCAGGAACAGCCAAAGCAAAACAGATTAAATGTCAGGAGTGTTGAAAATGGGGGTGGGTTCAATGTCTGGGGTGCCCACATGACATCCTGGGGGCCTTTAAGAAGCAAGAGAGCTCTACCATTAAGCCTCAGGTACTGGCTAGGATGTGCTGGCTGGGATGCAGAACAATAACAAAATCAAAACTGCTGTTTCTGCAAAGCAGGAAGAATACATTGGTCATGAATGCCTCCCTTCTTATCATGGCAATGGCGCCCACCTCAGTTCCGGCAAGTTCCGGCCAAAAAAGACTCTGGGCCTACCCTACTATTAGGCAAAGGCCACATCCACACCACTCATCTTACACCACTTGAACAGTCATGGCTTTGCCCA
The DNA here is from genome assembly GCF_964252035.2 of Podarcis erhardii. Taxonomy (NCBI): domain Eukaryota; kingdom Metazoa; phylum Chordata; class Lepidosauria; order Squamata; family Lacertidae; genus Podarcis; species Podarcis erhardii. The sequence goes on from NC_138497.1 coordinate 40,946,738, forward strand.
AAGAATCCTGGGGCTACTGATGTTTCTTAAGGCTGCTGAGATAGGGTTGCCATATTTCAAAAGGTGAAAATCCAGTCACAAAAGTTGCTGAGCTTTTTTCTTTTGGCGAAAGTTGCTGAGCTTTTCTTAGTTTTTCCAACTGAGCTGCTTTTAAGGAAACTCGCCAAAATCTAATTGTTTAATGTATTTTGGGGGTGTTTTTGAGCTGAAGCGTCTACTGCAGAATTTGGAGAAGTGTGGAATATGCAGGCAGGATAATTATGTTCTGATCTGTATATGAATCAACAAAAGTATAGTGTCCAGATCAAGGGAAGTAATAGTACCACTCTATTATGTCTTAGTCAGACCACACCTGGAATCCTGTGTCCAATTCTGGGCACCACAATTTAAGACGGATGTTGACAAGCTGGAACGTGTGCAGAGGAGGGCAACCTAGATGATCAAAGGTCTGGAAACCAAGCCTTACGAGGAGCACTTGAAGGAGAACTTGAAGGAGGAGATATGATAGCCATCTTCAAATAACTTAAATGCTGTCACATGGAAAAGGGAACAAGCTTGTTTTCTCCTGCTCTGGCGTGTAGGACTTGAACCAATGGCTTCAAGTTATGAGAAAGGAGTTTTTGACTAAACATCAGGAAAAACTTTCTGACAGTAAAAGCTGTTTGACAGTGGAGGAGTGTCCTTTGGGAATTAGTGGACTCTCCTTTCTTGGAGGTTTCTAAGCAGAGGTTGGATGGCCATCTGTCATGGATGCTTTAGCTGAGATTCCTGCATTGCAGGGAGCTGAACTAGATGACCCTTGGAGGGGGGGTCCTTTTCAACACTACAATTCTATGAATCTGTAAGTGGAAATTGTTGTTGTTGTGTTGTTGTTTAGTCGTTTAGTCGTGTCCGACTCTTCGTGACCCCATGGACCAGAGCACGCCAGGCACTTCTGTCTTCCACTGCCTCCCACAGTTTAGTCAAACTCATGCTGGTAGCTTCGAGAACACTGTCCAACCATCTAATCCTCTGTTGTCCCCTTCTCCTTGTGCCCTCCATCTTTCCCAACATCAGGGTCTTTTCCAGGGAGTCTTCTCTTCTCATGAGGTGGCCAAAGTATTGGAGTCTCAGCTTCAGGATCTGTCCTTCCATGGACAAAGACAACAGGCATATAAAAGTGGAAATTAGATCTGTTTATTTACAAATGCAGGCTGCATTAAATTCTCCTCCATCCCTAGCCAATGTAAAGAAAACCTTCAAATGTTATCTGGAGACCTTTGTTTCTTTGATAGTAAACCCAAAGTAGCTAGCAGGCATTGTAAAATATGCTTAGTCTTAGCAGGGCTTCATTCTGCCAAGTGATGGGGTACCAGGCTGGGAGGAGAGGGGTGAAGGATGCTCAATCACTGCTATTTTCCATTCCACCCCTGCATTTATTTTTAAACTTGTCTGGTCCACAGCATCCAGCCCCTAACCATGACTGCACATAATGGATGAAGTGATAGCATAGGACCCGAGGCTAGATAGAAAGAATTGTTGTGTGCTATAAATGTTTTTGAGTCCACTGTAAGTTAGGGGGAAATGCTTCCTTTAGGCATTCCCGCCAGTGATTTTTCTTGCCATCAAAGTGTACGCTGAGACAAAAGGAGAAAGGTTCAGGCATACCTAGCGTATCTCAAGTTTGATCTAGACTTTTGATCGGAAATCCTTCCCGAAAAGACAGGCGGCCTGGAAATAGGATCTTCACCCATGCTCAAATGTCTGGCAAATGCTTTTGTGCAGCTGCACTAAATTATTCACTACCTTCATTAGAAGGCTTCTATATTTAATCCTCTATTTGATGAGTAGCCTAATAGGTTAAAAAAAGGGGGGGAGAGATCACAGCTATGAAGGATTGTGTTTAGATGTTTAGACTTGTTTGAGCAGGTCATAGTCCAGGAGGTGCCATGATCACATGCTTGCTATTCAAAGAAAAAAAGGTAGTACTTTCTCCCCTACAGATGACCTGAAGCCCACAAATGAAGCTAAAATTAAAAGAGATGTTTCAGCCATCTCATTGCGGTAAAGCTTGCCGCCCCTGCAATTTAGAAAAAAGGTAGATTCAGAATAGTTTAAAGGGAGGTAGCAAAAACATCAGAGCAAAAAAACCGATATCACCATTAAAAAAAAATCTTTTTAGCTGTTGTTTATGTGGCCAGTTTGATATGTAATGGGAAACGGCAAGATATGTACGAGAATGAAAGAGTTTCACTATTAACTTGCAGTAAGGGTGGGGTGGGGAGCAACCGTCGCTTCAAAAGCTGTTTTAAGGACTTTCCTGGATAAACTCACCTGTACAACTGGGTGTTTTTAGAAGGCAGCTCTTCGTTCTCTCTCTCTTTTTAAATAATGAATTAAACAAGTATACTCGCTGTGCATTCATCTGAAAAAAAGCATCTTTCCCTGAGAAACAGCTGAACATTTCAGATCCACAGCATATTCCGAAAGAATTAGTTAACACTTTGATCCTCTGTTAGATCACCCATTCCACTCCCTTTTGCTTAAAACACATTTCAATGAAAGTTTTGCAAGTTTAATTTGTCTGATTTCCCCAGCCAGAAAATGTACTCTTATTCTGTAAATGTTTTCTCGCTGTCATACTTGCCAGACTTTTAGAGGCCTGAATCTGCCTTTGGTCACACTATTTGCTCCTCTATGGTCACCTCTGAGAAGATTAACCCTTTCATTAAGAAACCTTGGCCAGGGTCAAACTACCGCCCGGCTCTGGACTCCTACATCCCTTTGATCTCCCAGCTATGGAGAAATTATTAGCAAATTCTAAGCCTTCCCATGTGATTTGTTTTTGTAAATTTGTAGAAATTATTCCTAATCCTATTACGTGGCCTAGGGCAAACCTGCATTAAATATATGAGCCTTTTTGTTATGTGGCAGATGGATAATAAAGGAATGCTGAATGCAGTCCCATTCCAAGTTATGGGAATCTGGACACTTCATCAGCATTCGCTTAATCCTCAGCCATGGCCTGCGCCTTTGATGAATGCTCTCATTTATGACCACTGATGCCACTCACTTAATTTCAGAGAAGAAAAATAATACCTTAACTGTTAATGTGAATATTTGAGTTTATGGCTCTACAATGAATAATTGTGACATTATCAAGGGAACATCTTCTTATACATTATTCACTTGTATAGACCACATTAACCAAAGAGAAGGAGAGGGGGTGGGGGGTGGGGGGCTTGCAATTTTGCGTCTTCCATCGTCTTTGGAAGGTGGATACCATGCAGACAAAAGTCAGTGTCTTAACCCAAATTCTAGCTGACAATGCGTATCAGCCCTCACTATATTTTGCTCATTGTGGTGCCAATCTCCTATCTCACCAATGACATTTTTTCAAAGAAAGAGTAGATTTCCTAGAGACTCTACCCCATGCTACTTCCATAGCTTATTATTGAATAGGAAAATGTAACCCTCCTTTCTCTTTTCATACTGTTGCCAGGCAGGATGTCTGTAAGTTTGGGATGAAAATTAAGACAGCACACCCTCTCTCTCTCTCTCTCTCCCTTTTCCCATTTATTTATTTACTTCTAAATCCCTGCATTTACTTTCTCAGTAATTCTCCCAGTGAATTTTATTTAAAAGCAAAAAAGGAACACTATCTGGAAAATCTTTGTGTTCATTTTGTACTGACACAGGCAGTAGAAGCACAATATGAAGTATAAAGTTATTTTTTAAAAAATGTATTAAGGATGTCATTTAGTTTCAGTTACAAAAGTAACAGAATTTCTTGTTTTTTTCCTGTTTAACAATCATAAAATAGATTATTGCAATAGATGATTATTTTAAAACATTGCTCTCTGTTTCCCTTGCTAAATACTTTCCGGTATGCCAAACCTGTGGTCTCTGATAAAATTTTCACACACACCCCAAATTCACATTTACAATTGGCTAATGAGCTCAGACAACTTCAAAATAAACCATTATATATATATATTTCTATCCCTCAAGAGAGAAAAATGGGGAACGTATTTTTTGTTTATATAAATCTTTGTATATGCACAAGGGATATTCATCTGTGTATAAGCTTAGTGAACTAAAGCAGAATGAGTTTTAAAATAAAATAAACTCCAAGTAATCCAAATCTACTGAAATAATTTTGAGTAGTTTGTCCACTTTTAAAGGTGTGTCAATTTATTTGTGCTTCTGTAGCCTGAGTATTTAAATATTATGAACACCAATTGGTTGGGTCACTCTTGATTTAGTGCTCCAAAATAAAATAGCACCTGCTGTAACATAGAAATTTACATTTCCTTCCCCTCTCCCTTTAAATATACATGTGCAGTGTGAATGCAACAAATGCAAAGACATGACAATTCTTTTGGATTCAGGTTTTGTGTTCTTATATTTTGCCCAGGCATTTTAACATACATTTAGTTTTAACTGTTCTATTTTGATTTTTGTTTCACCTTTTCAGTCTGCCTACCCTTGTTTATGTTATGTTTATTTGCTGGCTTTTGCATTTAATTTAGTATGAATAGTTTTAATTCACATGTTTGTACACCGCCAGCAACCTGCTGGTGAAAGGTGGCTAATAAATCTTTGCTTAATTATTTAATCAATCAAATGCATGCAAGCCTATGTATCAAACAGATGCATTTGGTACTGAGCTGAAATTGGCTCCCTGTTGAGTACACTTGAAGGGAAACCCACGTTTGCTGCCATGTAGTATGTGAAATGGCCATGACTTTTTGACTCTAAAGTGTGTTTGACATTTCGGCAACATGAGATTCTCAACTGAACACACAGCTAAGGCTGCAATCCTATACCCACTTATCCAGGAGTAAGCCCCATTGAACTCGGTGAGATTAGACATATCTAGGAATGTTAATATTCATTAATGCTAAAAAAGGCTAAAATATTTGTGAACTATTTTGCTGCCAACAAATGTCAAAGCAATGAAGGTTGATATCTCTGTTCGTTTTGGATGGAAATGAACACAGATGATCATTCAGCTAAATTCTTTAACCTCAGCGCTGGCCTATATAATCACCTGCTTTGGCTCCAGAACCATCTGAAAAAGACTACAAATTCAGCCAAATAGCAGCTGAATGGTACTCTTCTTCCATTGCCTAAAAATCAAGGATATGTTTAGTCGAAGTGAAGTCCTCTTAAGTATCAGTTATAATAATGAGACCCTACAAATGCCAGCTTATAAAAGGCATCAAACCTAGACAGCATCTTAAAAAGCAGAGACATCACCTTGCCAACAAAGGTCCGTATAGTTAAAGCTATGGTTTTCCCAGTAGTGATGTATGGAAGCGAGAGCTGGACCATAAAGAAGGCTGATCGCCGAAGAATTGATGCTTTTGAATTATGGTGCTGGAGGAGACTCTTGAGAGTCCCATGGACTGCAAGAAGATCAAACCTATCCATTCTGAAGGAAATCAGCCCTGAGTGCTCACTGGAAGGACAGATCGTGAAGCTGAGGCTCCAATACTTTGGCCACCTCATGAGAAGAGAAGACTTTCTGGAAAAGACCCTGATGTTGGGAAAGATGGAGGGCACAAGGAGAAGGGGATGACAGAGATGGTTGGATAGTGTTCTCGAAGCTACCAGCATGAGTTTGACCAAACTGCGGGAGACAGTGGAAGACAGGAGTGCCTGGCGTGCTCTGTTCCATGGGGTCACAAAGAGTCGGAGACGACTAAATGACTAAACAACAACAGTATGCGATTTTGTGTAGCAGTTACCCTGCACAGAATACACAACACTATCTCGTTCCTGCAGATTATTTCTACGCTGCAAAGGGGACGGGTGGCTTCTGGAACTGACAGCTTTGAATGAGCACTTCAAAAACTGGACCTGGGAGATGTGCAAAGACATCCTTAGTCCCACTTAGAGATTTGTCTGTCTTCAATAGCAGCCATGTGAGCATGGCAGAAAGAAGGAACACAACAGTGTTGTACAACCACACACCTCTTTTTTCAGTGCCTAGAAAATTGTAGTGGCATGCAAACCACCACCTGGCACATTTCTACCTGAGGCAAGTTCACATCAGTTGATTTTCACTGTGGTTTCTCCACTTACAGTGGACAGCTCTTGCACATTCTAAACTACACTACATTACTGCGTTGGGAGAGGATTGTGGTGTCAGTACAGGAGTACAGTTGTTTTCTTTTGCAAGAACTATCGCCTGTAAGTATCTTGAGTACAGTGGTACCTCGGTTCTCAAACGCCTTGGTACTCAAACGCCTTGGTTACCAAACACCAAAAACCCGGAAGTAAGTGTTCTGGTTTTCGAACGTTTTTTGGAAGCCTGACGTCCGATGCAGCTGTCAGCTATTGTTTCCGGGGCACCTGCACCAGTCAGAAGTTTTCGAACATTTCTGAAGTCAAATGGACTCCAGGATTGGATTAAGAGAACCAAGGTACCACTGTATTTGGCGCTTTTGTTTTTGCTATTTATTTTGCATTTTTGTTTTTGAGGCTTTTCAGTTAATTTGTTTTTGTGACTGTCTGGAACCCAGTTCAGCTACTGATTGATTGATTTTGTGATGACAGAAAAGGATAAAAGCCCCCCTTCCATCATCAGTGCAAGTAAGAAAAAAAAATAATTTAAATTTTTATCATCTACAATACTGTCTTATTTATTTTATAGGACAGTACATTGATTATTGCTTTCATTTTATGGATCAATGGTCTCGTTGGTTAGTAAAATTCATATTAAATTGCTGTTTTTGGGGTTGTTTTTAAAAGTCTGGAATGGATTAATCCGTTTTGCATTACTTTCTATGGGAAAGTACACCTTGGTTTTGGAACGCTTTGGTTTTGGAACGGACTTCTGGAATGGATTAAGTTTGAGAACCAACGTACCGCTGTATACTGGGAATGGCCGGCTGAAGCATTCGGCAGACAGCAAATCTGGAGAACAGCGCTGTGGAGAACTGCTCTTACACCATCTAGGATAACTTGCAGACGTGGTCAAGGATGCTGTCTTGCTGCCAGTAAGGTTCAGCTACCTTGGCTGGCATTTGCACATGGAATCAGGAAGGCATGCCATTTTTGCCTCAGGCAGAAAGGTGCCTTGGACCAGCTCTGATAGCGGATTATAGGACCAGGCTGCTAACGGACCTTTCATATTTATGCTACACGCAGCATATATACATAATGTAACAATGCAGATTTATGCTTGTGTGTGTACCTAGGGGTGTAAATCATACTTTCCTGAAATGTTACTTTGCTAAAATATGCTAAGAGAGCTATGAACATTATTTACAAATAGTTGATATGTCATAACAATACACCCACCACTCAGGGTTCCATCAATTTAATAAAGAATATCACTTTTAAGGATCATGAGAGTATTCTTTACAAATGTAACTGTGGGGGGGGGGAATCTCTAAAATGTATATAAAAATCATATTTCACTTTCTGCAGGCTGATAGCAAGTAACTACTATTTCCCTTGCTGGAACATATCAGACAATTAATTGTTTCTTTTCTACATATATAATTATTCCCCCATTCCTCAGTTGTCAATTTTCTTAAAATGTTCAAAATTAAATTACTGCTATTTTAAATACATTGTTAGAAATTAATTCAAGGTGTGTCACTGGGAAGAACAGTGGAGTTTCAGATCTGGTTTTGAAGACTTTACTCTGGGGGCTATATCTCCCCTCAGTTAAAACAGTGACACTCAGGAGAACTCTTTTGAAGTGGATAGAGTTATGCCAGCTTCTCACCATTATAAGTGAGGAAAGTAGAAATTGGTTACTGCCTTCAGATTGATACAATCTGTCATTTTAGAATTCTTTATTTGCCTTTAATTAAAGACCTCCTGGAACATAACTGTCCAAAAACTTTGAGGATAGGAAAGAGTAACAAACCAGGCTTATAAAGATAAGATTTTATTTCTTAAATATTTAGCAGTTAATTCTAGCCCGGACAATGTCAAGAGACATTTCTGTGGGCTCTCCTACATCAAGATTCAATCGCTTATGTCATCAGAATTAAAACTGGCACAATCTTGGCCCAATATCTTTAAAAATAAATAAATCAGCCCCTTGGGATGTGCTTTCTGATATTGACAAGCACAAATGAGATCTACGGAAGAGCTTGTTAAGTATGTCCGACTAGGAGGAAATCTAACAGGAGAAAGCACTTGTTTTCCTCATCTGTATATAAGAAAGCAGACTGCAAACAGAGGCAGCATTCTTGGGCTAACCGAAAGCAAATACGGTGTAATCTCCGGCCCTTTTGCTCCACCTTTCACACACACTGCTCTCTTCTGCACTAAAATAAAGTTATGGGTTCATTGACTTCTTCAACCTTTTCCCCTCTCCACCCCTCCTTCCCCATGCATTGTGACACTTCTGAAAAGGAAAGCTTTAAAAAAAAAAAAAGTAAGGAAAAGTAAGCACATTACATTCCAGCTACATTTTTAGCATAGCTACTGGAGAGAACACAAGCAGGTAAGAACTAAACTTAACTTCACCTGTCATCAAAATACACGATTGCATATTTCCTCCCAAAATCAGACTTAGCCCCAAATTCACCTCACTTCCCTTTGGCCAAATTCACAAGAAACCTGTTAATGTTCCTCAATAATAGGCTAATGCCCCAATCCTAAAGACAAATCTCTTGGACAAAAGCCTCATTCATTTCCACTGAGAATACTTTGAAGTAAGTGTGTTTAGGGCTGGAGTCTTGGGATCACAAAAGAGTTTTGCTTACCAACTATTTTCTGTTGTTGTTTTAAGCTCCAAAGTTTTTATCTCTGACAAGCAACAATGGTAAAGTAGCAGCCAGGACGGGAGGAAGAACATGAACACAAAATCATTAGTGGGAAATACGTTTGTTTTAAGTCGTGAACCACACAGCAGCGGTTTGGAAAAGAAGGAACGAAATTCCTGGCTTAGAATTACCTTTTCAATCTTGATATGATTGTATTATTTTATGTGCTTGAATTGAGCATGTCTGATATATGGTTATAACAAAATAAATGTAACAATAAATATCACATTCTTATTCCGTGCTCAATAGCTGCCTCCTCCCCTCCATCTCAGCTAACAGCACAAGGTGTGATCTTACAAGGGACTGACTGTAAATAATCCAGTTAAGTACAAAGCTGCTGATGTACTTACAAAAGAGAGAGCCATAAAGACTTTCATAAGATTCTGGCTCAAAAATGCCACCTTTTTTGCACATAAGGTTGAGTCCTTGATCTCAAAAATGATACGTAATCTCTTTTTGTATGCTTGATAAAGAAACAATACATATAGTTTATGTCCATTTAAAAGGATATATATCTCTAAAGGATGTATATATTTGAAATAAGTGGATAACATCCCCTTCTGCCCTTGAAATATGACACATAAATGGCTCTGTCTTTTACTCTCATCCAAATTCACAAAGCTCTGTGACATCTAGAGGAAAATCAGACATGGTGCCTTTATTCAAACACCGCTAATCCAGGTTGCTTGTATTTAAATGGCACTGGGGGCTGTTCCACAGTTAATGGTAGTGCAAATATGTTCTGTGCAAAGGGCAGGTGTACATGTCCAAATGATCTGGAGAGCACAATAGACATGCACAAGAGAATCACAATTTGTCATGACTTCCTCTATCTTTTCTACTTCAATTTGGAAACCTGCAACTCCTGTTCACATGCTGCACATGCGTTCAAACTGCCAGGTTGGCAGAAGCTGGAACAGAGCAACAGGAGCTCACCCCATCATGCGGATTCGAAAAAGGGTGAGAGGCTGCCGGCTCTGCAGGCAAGGAGTGACATAACTGGGCTCCTGAGCCCCACAGGGGTGCCGCAGAAAGAATGTAGTTGGTCAAAGAAGCGGTGGACCCAAAAAGCTTGAAAATGTCTGTCATAAGTGAACAATATCTAGGGGTGCAATTCTACATCTGGCCATTGTCTGACAGGGCTCCACAGAGCAGTGGAGCCTCTGCTGCATCCCTAGCCCTGGCAAGCATGTTGGTTGGGGCAGAATGTGGGGAGGGCAGGCAGCGCCTCTGAATCCATGCTTGGAGGCACTTCCTATTCTGTTCCACACTGGCAGAATGATACATGACTCCACAGTTGGAGGTCAACAGGGCTAGGTGCAAGGACACGTCTGTTCAATCCAAACCCATCCCAACTTAGTGGGAAGAGTGTGTGCATTTTTAAAAGTTTCAAATCAGTTGTAGTATTATTATTATTATTATTATTATTATTATTATTATTATTATACCACTGTATGGTAGAATGGTTTGTCTGTCTGCTCTTTATGCATTTGGACATTTCTTGGATATCATAACCAAATTTTGCATGATGGTTCCTAAGATCAAAAAGCAGGTTTACGTTGGGATACAATTGGACACCATTTTGATTCTAGGTGGTGGACTTAACCTTTCAAACAGCACTGATTTTTTGGTTTCTTGGAACTGTTGAGCAGCACTGTGTAAAAGACTGCTAGTGTCCATTATAAAACATTTTTAGGAAGCTAAATATTCAGTCACCAAACATAATTTAACCAAGCAAATGTGGCAGCTGCTTAAAATGGTCACCCGCAGGCAGTAATGGCCATGATGCACAGATTAAGTGCTGTTCTTGATCCGGCTCAAAATGTAGAACTCTTGGGACATTTTATTTTGCAGGGTGTTGTGTTCTGCAGAGATCTGGGGCTCACAGGGCAGGGAGGAGGAGCAGCAGTAACAGACCCACAGAAAGTCGATTTAGGTCAAGTCTCGGTACAATAATCAAAATCATGGCAGGTGAAGTCACGGCAAGCAGTGTCACACCAGGTAAAGTCACATGAAGGTCAGGTCAGGTTCTATCCAGGAAACTGTAGCACAATGTGCTCAGGTTCAGGCATTCCATATCTAGCCAATGGAAAGACCGCAGTGAGCTTGTACCTATTGGTGTTTCGCAACATTGACCTGTTGCAGGACCTTAGCCAGACCTTAGCAGAGCATACACAGAGTTCCAGAAAGCAATCGGTTGCAGACTGGATGGACGAAGCAGGAACAAAACGCTGCTACTAGTAACTTGGTTACTTAGAGGTGTTTATTATTTACAGCAGACTCTACAAGTTACTATATACAAGAACAGAAACGGATCTTTACTAGCTCTCTCTTAACAAACGACTCTGAGAACTCAGAACACCACACTGACCAACAAACTATCCAGTCTGTAAGGTCATAAGTCTCATGCCTGTGTGAGACTTCAACCAATGGTAGAGCTGTATCCAAGGTCCCATATTTCCAGGTAGATAACTCCTCTGCTCAGTCATCTTGGCCTTCGGCCAGTGCTTAATTGACTTTGTGTGAAGCTGCACAGAATGGCACGTAGTCAAAAGCCCAACAGTACCAGCTGCCCCATAATAGACAATGGTGGGATGTTGCCTCAGCAGACATCTCAAGCTCTATCTTGAATTAGACTCACACCTTCCTGGAGGAACTGTCTATGTTTTTAAAGGGCCGTTGCCTGATTCTGTATCTACTGGCTTCTGTGAGGGCAGGATGATAGAGGGAACCCCCAGAAAGGGGGCTTTAGGGAGTCACTGAGTGAGATCCAGGAGCCCAGAACTAGGGATCAGAACTAAGGACAGAGAAATTGAGAGTAAGGTCACATTCGCAACATACATGTAAAGCACATGACTTCCCCCAAAGAATCCTGGGAATTCATTTGTTAAGGGTTCAGGGAATTGTAACTCTGTGAGGAGTAAAGCACAGCTCCCATGATTCTTTGCAGGAAGTCATGTGCTTTAAAGGTGCACTGTGGGTGTGATACCAGAAGTCAGGAGTCAGTCATAGGTGGAATCTGGATACATATTTAAAAAACACTGTGAAAATGCTTTTTCAAAAAGCATTTTTGGGGAAAAAATTAATTTGCCATAAGCTCACCATTGCCATCTAGTGTTACATTTGTATAACGGACTTAAAACGTTATATTTGCAGCTATATAGCTGAGTCCATAGTCAATTTTGTTGTTAGCTAGAAAAATATGGGCCTGAACTAGAGGTGTTTATGGACCTTCCAGAGCAGGGGGAGATAACAGCCAAGCTGCATGAGTGAAACAGCTGCAGGACAACGTCACCTAATAGTCCAGGAAATGCTCTGATTTTAGCTCTGCTGATTCATCACATGGAGCAGCAGCACACAAATTCAAGGGTTCTAGCCATGGCATGGCAGGTCCTATCGTGTCAACACAGATTGGATAAAGCAGAAGTGGGAAAATGGTTTTTTTCCAGCCTGAGGGCTGTACAACCTTTCCTTTTTTTGGGGGGGGGGGTTGCATGTTACTAGTGAGGACAGCCAGAGACAAAAGTGGGTGGACCAATGGCTGTGACTCTTACCTTTGTACAGTAAACAACATTCTAGCCACTCAAAATGGTGTTTCCACAGACACCTCTCTCTCCATCCAAGCAAGTAAGTAAGTAAGTGAGAGACATCATCGCAGTTCAAGGACACATTCTAGCCAGGACCCAAGGAGGGTGTGGAGCTGGTCCCATGAAGGATGTGGGCCAGGGAGAGTTCCTGAGGCCGTGCAGAGAGGCCACCCCTGGAATAGCCTCTCCATCCTTGGCCAGTGGATACTGATGGAGCCTACAGTAAGCAAAGCAGCTTGGATTGTTTGTGGGGTGGTAGGGATTGTTGAGACTGCAATGGCAGCTAAGACCTAACCCTATGAACATCTGCAGCTGCCGAGGTGGGGTGGAGTGATGACGGCATCAGTGCAAATTCAGAACGCATGCTATCGTTTTGTCATCACAAAATGCTCCAGGACATTGCACCAGTGGGAGAAGTTGAGGACAACCTCTATACAACTACATAATGAACCTGTTACAGATAGGTAGCCGTGTTGGTCTGCCATGGTCAAAACAAAATAAAAAAATTCCTTCCAGTAGCACCTTAAAGACCAACTGAGTAATGAATAATGAACCTGTTAAGTAATGAATAATGAATAATGAACCTGTTAAGGGACATAGAAATGTGTGGAGAGGGGTTGTGATGGTATAAGGAACAGCAGTGTGAACGATCGGCCCTTGTGACACGCTAGAGGTGTTTTGATCCTTCATGGCTATATTTGAGCAGACCTCTTCCACTTCCTTCACTAACCAGTTCATGTATTTTGCATAGAGGATCCTTAAAAAACAGGCACCAGTTTCTATAAGGATTGCAAATCAGGCTGTTACATTGTTTAAAGGGGTATTAAAGGGAAGTAATTTATAAAGATTTTATCTAAACAAAATTATACAAAATGCACAAGTGCTATGTTTTAATTTGCAGGCTTGGTTCCTCAATTCTAAACTTCGTAACTTGTATCCATGCTGTTATGGGTCTTTAAAACTTTTCACGATGGGAGAAAAATTAATTGTTAGCTGATGAATCGAAAGGGCTATTTAGAATACAATGAGGAATGTAAGTGTGATCAATTGCAACAACAACACAAAAGTATTTCTGTGAAGTCTGAACAAAGTAGGAATCTCAATTGCAGCCCCAAGGATTTAAATAAGCTATTACAAAAGGAGTGCTAAAAGCCATTATATTGCATGATTTCTTGTGAATAATAGAAATGCTCTCTACCAGGTATTTTTACTTAAATGTTTGAGAGAGATGGTGTTCAGCCATTGTAACCTTTCAAACCACCACTATTGGTATTGTTATAACTTTTCCTCTAAAAGAAGATGGTATGAATTTATTAAAAAATATGCTGCGACTGGGAGAGAAGTGGAGCTTTAAACCCTTATGCATTAGTACCCCCCATCTTCTGCCAGCATGTCACTTAAGCCATGACATCAGTGTAGAATTTCAGCATTGTGATGCAGAAAATGCCTGTCACACACAAACAACATTATGGCACTCTTTTAGTATAATATGCCTATAGTAGCTCGGTTATTTTAATGACGTGCACTGCTTTTTAAGTTGCTCCCAGAAGTTGTTTTTTTTTTTTAAAAAAAGGGGGGGGAGAATGCATTTATGGCATGGATAGTGAATACAAGATGGCTACCAAATGGGCTCCCCTGCTGTGACTAAAGGAGGAAGGGTTTGATCCCTGTCCTCCTGGGCCTGATCTTTTGCATAAAAAGTCAACCGGAGTGCTGACATTTAGCATGATAAGGAGCAGGCCTGTACGAAGCACTTACACCTGTACGAAGCACTTACACTATAGGCCTGAAATGGCAGTGATAGGGTTGCTCCAGAGCAAGTGGGTTAAGAATTATGGTCTTGGAAGCCCGTCCACTTGCGTTCAGTCTGCAGAGCTGTGTATATTACTGAAGCTTAAAGATGTGCTTGCTTGCTTGCTTGCTTGCTTGCTTGCTTGCTTAGAATGTCATCTTAGTTATTTATTTCTCAATCAAATCTTTCAGAAACCATGGAGACTCTTTTCAACATTGTCTTAAATCTTTTAACATTGCAACAATGGGAGCAATTCAGCCCTCATTTATGCTCCACTGAAACCAATTACCTTTCCCAGTCTGAAGGCCCAATGCAGGCTCAGTTTTCCTATGACAAAAATTAAGGAATCTGTATTCCAAGTGTACATTCTTTAAACAAATAAGAAAGAAATTTGGACCATGCCACTCATCTAACAGACAACGAAATACTGTCACTAGTTTACAGAATGTATATCGCAAATATAAATTCAGGTTCAGTGTTAAAATAGGCTGATACAGCAATCCCAAGTCATTTACTCAGGTTTAAACCATATTAATCTAAGTATGGCTTACTGCTAAGGATAATGCTGCACATCCCCAAACTGGGAGTAATTGTGGCATTTGATAAAAATAGAAACTAGACTTCTAAGTTACAACCGAAGACTTGCCGCAATGGATTTTGGCATCATCAAGTTCAGTCACCTGGAATATTACTAAGTTGTTCTGCAAGAAATTCATAAAACACTAGGAATCGGCATATTAACTGATGTGATAGACTTCTGAGGACCCAATGACCTGTCAATCCATATGGCAGTTGCCATTAGTGAGAATTATGCATAGCAGTTTGGAGATAGAACATCTGAGAATCACCGAAATAACCCCTATCAAAACATAGGTTTGAAGTTGGCGTTTAATTAAGCACCAACACCAATATAGTCAATTGACATACTTTAAAACTTTTTAAAAAATATTCTGTAAATCATATTCAGTGAAAACTGTACTTTTATTATTTTAATTATTGGTTTTGAAAGCGAAATGCTGAAAGACTGTCAACACCTAATAGTAAAAATATTTTGTATCTGAGAGTCCTTTCATACATTACAGTCGGTATAACATGGTCACCATTTGGCTTAATTATTCATGTAATTTCCTCCCTTTTTCTGATTTCTTCCATTTCTATATTTCCCCTCATCTTCATGAAATATATATACAGTATATATAGACACACACAAAGTGTGTGTGTGTGTATGTGTGCATAAATGTGTGTGTGTACTATAAATGTGTGTGTGTACTATGTACTATATATATACAGAGAGACTGCCAGTTATTATCTTTTTCAATGATAACATACATTTTCTTAGTAAATGAAAATATAGTGAACAGTGCAATCTCATATTTACAAATAAGTAAGTTCCACAGTATTCGATAGGGCTTCTCCCAGGTAAATGGGTGAGTGGGTGTAGGATCGCAGCACAAGCTGGAGGAGTGAACAAATATAGAGGTACAATGATGTGTACTTAATCCAAAAACGAATGGAACATTTCTCATTCAAATTTAACAAGATGTCCAACACAATTCCTGAAGCACTACACCTTTAGCCTTTTATGAAGATTAATAATGATTTGCTGAAGCTTCATGTCCTTAATGAGCATATGTCAAAACCATGATATTTAGCTCCTCGGTCATCAACAGATGTGTTTCTTCCTTCGGGGCTAAGAATCAAGTCTGAAGTCCTAAATTTAAATTGGAATATTTCCTGGGAAGAGCACTCCACAACCTAACTAAACCAACAGTTGGGTCTCTCTTGCAGCCTGGGCTCCTAATACATCCTCGGCAAACAACTGGAATTGCAGCAGCTGCTCCTAAGTACATGAAACCAGAGCCACACATCTCTGCTGTGGTGTCACAATGGCAATTTAGCTACTCCAGATCATTTCAAACATGATCTGGGGTAGCTAAATTTAGTCCTATCCGGCAAGGCCTTTTTATAGTTCCATATGCACAAATCAACAGAATACCAATAGCAAGAGCGTTTTAACGTTCCAGTACCTAACTTGCAGCTGTCATAAAATCTGAACGATCATAGAACCCTAGAGATCCTCTTGTTAGGCTTGTAAACCTAGTATTGTAATTGACCTTCTATTTTGGAGTAGTTCTACTTGATTCAGTTTGATACTTCACTTCTTCGGTCACCACTCAGAGGGCTGCTTAACTCAAGCAGCCTTCTACTGCACACACACACACACACACACACACACACACCCTCAAGATGGAGCCCATCAGAGAAAGTGCTGTCACTTGAAGGGTTTGTTTTACAATCATCCACTGCTGCTGCCCTCCTTTGTTGTACCAGGTGGGATGCTGAGATGCATAGGAGCTCTTTGGGCAAGAACAGACCCTCCACAGCACACCTGGCTCATATTTACAAAGAAAACCTCTCTTGTTTTGCTGCAGAAAGGCAGAGAGTGATCCAAAGCAACCTTAATTTATCTGTTAAGGATGTAGTAGGCCCCTATTTAAGAGTCATCACCAATAAAGGAAAATATACTGAATCATTTCAAGTGCACGCTAATCATTTAATGTAATAAATGAAGCAACTCTAATTATCTCCCGAGGAAATGATTTCACACTGAAACAATGGGAATGAAGAGGTTGTTTCAGGGGCATTTACTCGCAGCAGCTGAAAATTTACTCATGTGAATGCTGTGGCTGTTTCCACGTAAATAAAAGGGGAGGATCAGGAATTGGGTTTTCTTAAATGTACTTTGGGGTGCAATAAATTATGTGAGTAATATACACACAACCAATGATGTTTTCCCTCAGTTCATACAATTTCCTTTTTGTAAGTGAATTACAAAATTTCCACTTGTAAGCAGCAAAAAGAAAATCTGCCAAAGCTACAGAATCTTAATTTTGAAAGGAGGCAAAATATGGTAGGTATTTTACATTTATGTACATTTTTTCCCTACATTATATATACATTTTTCTTTTTTCACTAAAATTCCCAGTTGCCTTTTGGCAAAGATATTTCATTTTGCGTTCACTTCTTGTGCTCATTTTTAACATCTGACCATCACTTTTGGCTCATTTGAGAATTAAAAAAAGCAAGACTAACTTTCAAGTACAATCGTCAGTTTCATGAGAAGGGTGAGATTAGAACTGAGTTTAAATGATTCAGCCCGTTCCTTCCAAGGGAGTTGGATTTCACTGTGAACTAAAATGTTTTGTTAAATTATGTACTTCTGTTGCTTTGGTGCTATTCTTCTCTCCTGAAGAAGCAGACAGAATAAGCACTATCCTCCTAGGTATTTGAAAAACACTTCCACATTAGTATATATATGTATCCATAGATCTCATAGATATATAGGCATATTCAATGGCAGAACATACAATCCCTTTATGCTGGATAGCAAAATGATTTCTACTTTCCCCCCTGAAATCTGTTTTTTAAATGATTCTGAATCTAAAACTAAAGGACAATGCAGGTAGAGATTTCTGCCACCCACCCACTGACCCTAGGAAACAGAGTATTATTAGCATTTTCTTTATTAATCTTATTGAAACATGAGGGGTGGGGGGGAAATCTCTATTGCCTATGTATTTAACAGCCTGATTTTTTGCACTTTGTAGTTATCTTTATTAATACATCAAGCACAGTTAATTTAAAATTTCTAGCCGTGGGAGCCGCTTCCTCTGAATCCAACCATTAGCTAAAAACTTGGCTGACATCTTAGAGAATATGATTCGAAGGTGTGATCCAATTTAGGACCAATTCATGGATTATGAGTGTAACAGCAATGTCAAGATGAAGAAAAATAACCGTATAACTTTTTGGATGTCTGCATTTATGCTAAAGCTGATGTCTATATTTCACAAGATAATGGGAGAGGGAACAATTCTTTTTATTAAAAGATTACCATCCACCATGTACAAGAAAACAATGGATATCAAGCATGAACTTAATTGGAATCAACTGCAGCAGTCTTTACAGGAATTTACCAAAATGTCTGCCATTCAGAGCTGGCTTACCATAATATTCTCTATGGAATAGTTGACCACAGGATTCTCATTCACAAACAGCCAGGTTAAACAGTTAAATGCTAGCAAATCCTGCATAGCCCTGTGGGAAATTTCACTTTAATCCCGAACTTATAAGAGGACAATCAAAGCCCAAAGCCTGGGTAACAAATCTGATCCTCTGTTGCAATCTGCGTCCTCATGGGAAGCAGAGAGATGCTCCCTGTACAAGCCAGAGATGGATAAATACCTAAATGATGAGATAGATGGGGAATGCAGAAGAAGCGTCTGGCTTCAGCCATTCGCTTCCAATTTCACATTACATTGTGAAAGGCAATTCTTGTGCAGCTCAGGAACAGCCAGTCCTGATTACTATAAGTTGAAGTGTGGCTTAAGGAATGATTAATGACAGTGTCAGGAGAAAACAAAGCACAATGAGAGTTATCTCTAATCCACCTGCTTGCAGATGCTATAGTAAGGGAATGGAAATGGCCCCGGTGAGCCCCGATAATAAAAAAATCAAAATAGAAAGGTGCAAAGCCGTAGATATGTATTAATCTGATATATAAAAACTAGGTCTTAGCTTGAATAAAGCATTAGACATGAATGGAGCCCCATAGGTGATAGATATTAGAGCATAGAGGACTTCACATTGTCTGTATTTTTTAAATCAAACAGAACTGTTCCCTTCAGTATTGCCTTTGACATTAATAGGTTGGTATTTGAAAAGTCACAGTTCACTAGATGAGCAGGCTTGTGAGTTCAAGCTCATTAAACAAAACCCCTTTTTCTGTTGTTGTTACTGTTGTTGCTGTTGCTACCGTGCGAGGGAATAATGACACCACACCACCACCGTGTGGCCTCTGAAGGCAGATGCACACAGAAGAAAACCCCTCGGTTCTCCTATTGCCTTTGCCAAAGGAGAGGAGAATCCCCCGTAAAACATAATTATAAGATCTGATTGCTTTTTCATATGCAGACGAATTTATGATCTGGCTCAGCCCTGGCAACTGTCTGAAAGACGACTGCTGGGTTTTTTATATATGGTATACTGTATATAAAATGTAATCTCAACTTGACTTCATATACTAGCTCAGACCATTGTAGTTACATCCTGCCCCACAAACTAAGGACAGTAAGTAGCTAGCATAAAAGTAAGGGGCTTTAATTAGCTATGTCAAGGGAAATATTTTGCTTTGATCTACTATCTTGTTGTTGAGTTCTTGCTGGATGGGCCCTTCTCTCAAGTCTTATAGCAGCTCCCAGGTGCTTATTTTGCAAAGCAGTTGTGTGCATTTCTACATCGAGCATGGTGCAGGTAGTTGGTCCACCAATAATGGATTCTGGTTTATATATATTGGAGGCATTGTGACAGTACAGCATGCTGCTATAAAGTTGCTATTTGACAGGTGTTAGGCCACAAAAGCCTGTGTATTGCTCGCATTACACACCTGTGATCTCACCTGGCAAATTACTATCCAAGAGCCACATAGACCAGGGGTCACCAAACTTTATCAGCAGGGGGCTGGTCCACTGTCCCTCAGACCTTGTGGGGGGCCGGACTATATTTTGGGGGGGGGGGATGAACAAATTCCTATGCCCCACAAATAACCCAGAGATGCATTTTAAATAAAAGCACACATTCTATTCGTGTAAAAACACCAGGCAGGCCCCACAAATAACCCAGACATGCATTTTAAATAAAAGGACACATTTCTACTCATGTCAAAACACACTAATTCCCAGACCGTCCGTGGGCTGGATTTAGAAGGCGATTGGGCCGGATCCGGGCCCTGGGCCTTAGTTTGCCCACCCATAACATAGACATTTCCTCTCTTTTTCAGCTCTTGATATGGTTGCTGTTGTGAACATATCAAGATAAATGCATTTCGTTCACATACAAAAATATTATGATGCCTATAATATCAAAAGATGCATGTTGGTCTTCCAAAGAATTTCAACTGTTTTAACGAAATAGAGCACAACCCAGCCAAGTTGAGTTTCTTTTGAGTCATTCATTTCAGTGGGAGAGAGAAAGTGCTTTTTGTGAGTACTGTCAGAATACTGTCACCTCTTTTTATTGCTGCCTATGGTACTGGTACTCCTGTCAAGGTAAGAGTACTGGCACCTCATGTTTTATCAAAACAGAAAACAAAACCTGGAAAAAGATGTCCTTAACTAAAGGTGCTTAAGTTGCCTTAAACTGTGTCCATAACACTTTAAATATGGACACTGTTTAGAGACAGGATCCTTGCAGGGGTTAAGGTCAGCAGAGGGGGTTCTCTTGGTAGTTTCACCACCCTCAGAAGTGGGGGGCGGGGTTTTGACCCAGAAGAAGGCATTATCTGTGGCAGCCGCCAAGTTGTATAACATTATTCCCAGAGAGGGGTGCTTTATAATCTTACGATACAGCCGAAGATACACCTCTTTGACACCTAAGATGTATACTTTCAGGACCCAACCTATTTTTTGTGGTTGCATTTTTGGGGGGTTCTAATTATAAGTGTTTAAACTGTTTTTCAGTTTGTGTTTTGAATTGTTGTAACTGTGGACTCAGCTATATTGGTAAAGAAAAAGCATTTTATATGCGTTGTGTATGCGATACAACACTGAGACACCAGATGGCACTGTGGAGTCCTGTCTTTCTCTACTGGATTTCCCTGTATGAGTTTACAACACATTTAACTGAACCACTTCTTTGACGTGTCTAGATCCAGCCGTGCTCTGGGACCTTAGGGTGAGGGGTGAGTAATAAATGGTATTATTATTATTATTATTATTATTATTATTATTATTATTATTATATCATCATAATCATCATCATCATCGTGGATTTTTGTATTGCATCTAGCAGTGCTATGTTTCTAGAAAAAGAGGTGCCAGAACTCACCACGGACTCACGCTTGTTCTCTTAAAATGGCAGGGATACCCACCCGACAGGTGCCAGAACTGAGTTCTGGTGAGTTCCTGCTCAAAAAGAGTCCTGGTTTCTTAGTTTTGATATGTCAGGGATTATTTCTCTTCGTTGCTTTGGCTGCCTTCAGCACCTCAGTTGTCAGCATACTTATCCGGCAAGAGCAACCTTGAGGAAACCAGGATTTGGAAAAGCAGCTCCTACATTGCCAATAAGACAAGCACTTCCCTCTCTTAACACGACCAGCAACAAGTAGAATTTCAATTCATATTTCACAGAAACATTTTAATACAGAAAAATCTCTAATGAAGATTTAGCACTTAGTTTTTAACGAGGCTGACATAGCTGTCGAAAGAAAGCAAATACATTATTTTAATTAATACCAAATCATAAGTGCTCCTGATTTATATGTTAAACACAGGGAAAGTGTCTTTTGTCATAATCCACAATTTATTCTGTATTCACCCATCATTTACTCAGAATCTTTTTTTGTTTCAGTTTGAAATGTATGATGGAAGCTGCCATGCAGAATTATACAAATTCTGCACACACTGTAACTACTGTGATCACATCGCCCCTCATTTTCTTATGACGTGCCACAAAGTAAAAGCCACTCCGCGTGTTTTTGCCTCCACCTGACATTTCCTGCTATTGCATTCTCATGTAGGCTCGTTTTAAGGTTAAAGCAATACATACACCGTCTCTTTTGAGATGATGATAGCAATTTGGCATGGTGCGAAAGTTATCTTTGGATAACTTGAGGCAACCACTTTGGCATGACAACTGAAATAACAAAGCTACCTTGGGGTGATCTTGTTGCTGAGGTGACTGGGCATCAGAATGCTTTGCCACTTCAGACATTACGCAAGTTCTTCATTCCCTGGGAAACTTTGTGATGTAACAAAGTACAAGTTTATTCACCAAGAAACTAATTGATGGCTCCAGTAAACTAACTGTCAGCATCTACTATTACTTACCATTCAAAATGGCCTTGGACCACAACATTTGCATTTTAGCTCCAGTTAGAACTGCAATGAATATTTTCATGTTGAACACAGTAATTTTTCCAGGATGGAAATGTTTCCTGGAAATTTTGATTGTGGGAATTTTCATCTTGGAAAAAAAGTCCTATCTGCTGTCATTGTTTCCTCTGTTACGATTTCTGCATTAGGGGCACCACTACCTCAGCTGTAGGTTCCTTCTCCTGCCTGGATCAGTCACATGAGTGATCCCAGCCAATGAAGAATCATATCATGAATGGAATGGCATCATGATCCTACATGGAAAATCAGGTTTGACAACACGACAAGAGCGCTAAAGGATGGCAACTTCCACTGAGATTTGGAGCAGCTCAGGGTGATGTAAATAGTAAGAAGGGGCATTTCCCAAGGAGAATTTGAAACGTTGGTGTATAGTTTTCTACATTGTCACAAAGAAATCAGCTCACTCAGCTCTCATCACACAGCCTAGAGTGGCTAGCCGCCCAGAATGGCTGGGGAAACCCAGCCAGATGGGCAGGGCATAAATAATAAAGTTGTTGTTATTGTTATTATTATTATTATTTGGCAACACTTCCCCCAGGTGGGATTGGACAATTGACTGAGGTAGGCGGAGACCTCTAGGTATCCCACCTGAGGGAGGCAAAGCCAAGCCTATGCTGTTGGAGCCGCTTCAGATCTAGGGGCTGCACGCGTCCACGCAAAGGGCGCCCCCGTTTTAAGCGGGGAGCGGTTATTACTACTACTACTACTACTACTACTACTACTATTACTATTACTATTACTATTACTATTACTCCTATTGGATTTTGGTTGTGCCATTGTGAAAAAGGAGGTAGTTGTGACAATCAATATAGACTAAACACCTTGTGACCCTGCTGTTAATATTTTGCAAACTCCTCTAGCAGAGCAAATTAAAATGTTAATAGTGTTTAATCATATTCTTAAGTCAGTATATCTCAGTTGTAACCTCTGCAGGGTGGAGGCAGGGGAGAGATTGTGCAGCCAAGCTGCCAATGTTCAACTGGATCCTGGGAGAATCCAAGCATGTCCCTCTCAGCTGCTGTTCATATGCCAAGACCATCACAGGGCCCCTGTGAAGTGCCTAGCGCCAGTCTGAACCATTCATTCTGGAGGCCTTTGCCTGAACTGAAGGGCTTTCCCCAGTTGTTGCCCAGCAACAGCCATGAATATAGGTGTAACCATTTACCCTCCACAAGCCACCGCTTGTACCCATGTTGGCCTCACAGAACAAGTGGGCTGATAAAATAATGTTGAAAACGCTGGAAGCAAAATGTTGACGTATACAAGCTCTTACAAAGGTTTTCTTCTCCAAATAACTATTCCATTACTGTTCAAAGCAAAAGATTAACATTTTTAAAAAAAAGAAAGAAAGAAGAAGAAGAGATATCACCTGTTCGGGCTAACAGGAGTGCAGCTGGCATAGCACAGCAGCAGCAGTTAACCCTCTTTTGGCCCACGGGCCGCAATGACCCTCAACTATGCTTCCGACGCCACATGCCAGTCATGGGTCTGGCTGATGACTGCTTCAGAATACACTTCAAGAACCTTAAAACTGGTTCGGCAGTAGATGGGCAGCCAGCACAGATACTTTAACAGTGGGGTCACATGTTGGCAGCCAGGTGACCCCATTAGCAACCTGGCTGCCATATTCAGCGGCAGCTTATGAACCAGACCCAAAGGCAACCCCACATAGAGCACTTTGCACTAATCTGGCCTTGAGGTTATCAACGCATAGACTACAGTGGTCAAGCTATCATCTCTGTACTGACAAACCAGACAAAGCTGGTAAAAGGCACTTCTAGTTGCAGAGGACACTTGAGCCTGTAATGACAAGGAATACATTCCCCTCCTCAAGCTCTGCATTTGTTCCTTCAAAGGGAGTGCAACCTCAACTGGAACAGGTAACTTACCTGTCTCCTGGACATGGAAACCACCCACCGAAAGATATCTGTCTTGCCAGGATTCAGGCACAGTTTATTGGCCCTCATCCAGTTCACCACTGCATTCAGACACTGATTCAGAGCTTTTCACAGCCTTTCCTTACACTTCTGTTATACAGAAGTAGAGATGCGCATCAGCAAAACACAGGTGACAAACTCCTAATGACCACTCCCACTGGCTTCATATAGGGGATACGATAGTACGTAGATTTTCTCCCTGCCCCTTGTTTATTAATCTGATGAAGCAATCCATAATCCTTGAATACATTGCGTGGGGCAGGGGGACAGGGCAAATGCACTGCTATTGCTGCTTCACCAAGCCTAATGGGTGGGCCAGCACTGGAGCAGCCCAGAATAACTCTTTCCTGGCAGCAGAAGTCTAGTTAGGATCTAACCCTGCGTGTCATGTGAGCAATTTGCAAAGGAATGGCAAGCCAAACTCAAAAGCTGCTTCCAAATATCTAGGCACATAGAGTTTGGATTTAAATCCAGGTGCCACAATGCAAATAAAACCCTCTTCGGATCACCACACATCTGCTTGTCTTCAGTAAACAGGCTATCCCCTACACAGAATTTCATGATTCAGATTTTCATGATTTCTTCTTTAAAATAAAAAATTAAAATCCGAGGCTTTTGAAACAGTTTTGATTTTTCATCTTGGCATTGTGTGTGGAAAGGTCTCTCTCTCTCTCTCTCTCTCTCTCTCTCTCTCTGTGCAATTATTGTGGATGTGTCTTATTGTTTTAATTGATATATTTGTCATGAATTGTATTCCTATTTCTTTTATTGTTGGGAGTATATTATTGTTATTCAGTGGTGATGAAATTCATGCTGTAGCATTGGACCGATCATTTGCATGTGTTTATTCGGTCTACTTTGCGAAGAGCTTAAAGATGCATGTGTTCTTCATATAAATAAAAGTGGCAGTAAGCAGTATCCAAAAGATTTGCCTTTGTACATTACAAAATAAAGGATCCACAAAATGTACTCACTTATCGTAGGGTACAAAGAAGGCCTGATGAAGAATGCTTGCCTGTATGTTGATTTTCACTGGCATTATCACATACTTGTTTTGTGTTAAGTCAGTAAATAACTCATGTCACCCTGCGATGTCCCATTTCCACCTGGGAGATAAGAGGTTATTTCTGCTCCAGTGCAAAATCCTAACAGCCTAGGTAAGGAAGTGCCAAGATTGCTATCTAAATTACATGCCAGGCAGCATTAACATTGTTAGAAGGGTTATTTATCTAAGGCCTGAATATATTTCCAACACTTTAAATGAGGATATTCAAGCCAACTTTCTCTTGGCATGCACTGACCTATGGGGAAATAAAATCTGGACTGCTGATTATGGATTTTAAAAATATGGTTCAAGGGTAGCCTCACCTAAATAAAATTTAATACTGAAGTCACAGGGTTACCCTGCCCACTCATTCACTCACTCCCAGGATAGACCACAGAAGATGGTGAAATTAATATGACTCCTAAAAATGCCATCTCTAGGTCTACTCCTAGATATTCCGTGTAAGCATTTGTGGCCTTGGTCCTTTTCAGGTGAGTTCCAATATGCGGGGGGCAGAGCACATGTCCTAAACTCCCTTCCTGTGGCAAAAGATGGGCTCAATTTTCAACTTGAGAAGCCTTGGGATCATTAGTTCATTGCAGAGCTCATGCTGTTGCAGAATCCCCACTCTTTTACTAGGGGAGGAATTCAACGTAGTACTAAGGAGACTGTTCCACCAGGCCAGCAGAAACAATCTCTCCTCTCTCCCACATTGTTCTGGGGATTCTCCAGACCCTCCAGAGTGGATTTGAAGGAGGCACCTGGGAGGAGAGGATAGAAAACTCTGTTGCACTCTCAGGAGTCCTCATGCTGAACTGGTCAGTTGAATCAATCAATCAATCAATCAACTTTTATTGGCATACAGAGAAGACAGGACTATACAAGTCAACAAATATAACTTGGCATCTGTTCACAGAAGGAGATGCTCTGGGACAAAACCATACAGGCATAGTAGTCTTATGTAGTCTTACAGGCATAGTAGTCTTATGTAGTTTCATAGCTTTTCTCAGATAGCTGCTTTCTGCATGCTATCATGTCCGCAGCTATTCAATAAAAAGGAAACCCTGTGGGAGTCAGAACACTGACCGCTCCTTCAGCATGGGGCTCAAACATTTATTGCGGACCACTGTATAAAATGGACATGTGCAATGGTCTCAACCTGTCCTACACTGCAAGGACAATACTTCTCTGAATATGGTACCTTCGAGAACCTTCCCTGCAGAACTATAGATGGCACAACGTTAAATCTTGCAAGGGACAAAGCTCTTATGTTGGTGAGGATTGTACTGGCGATGTCAGTATGGAACGGCCTTGCCAAATGAAAGTAGGATTCCTAGCCCCAGTAGAGAGCAAGATTTGTTAGCTGCGCTATTGAGAATTCAAAATTCAGTCTCTAACAGTCTGTACTTAATTGTCTGGAATGCTTCCAAAAGTGGGAGCATAAGTAGCGAGACCAACGATAGACCTGTGGATTTGATTTTGCACTCAATACAAGCTAACCATTTGAAATGGTGGAATTCCAGCAGCATATGAAAAATTAGGGAAGAGGGATCGGACTTTTATAGTTAGCAATCCATGCTCTGGTTTCCATAAGCCCTTGTCCAGTTTCCAGCCACATACAGGATACAGTTTGGCAAAACCAAGATTTTACAAATAAATTTTGATTGTGTGCGTTTCAGTGAGTGGTCAGCTGTGCCACTCCATAATGGTATGCCATACAATAGTTTTTGGTTGAATCTGGGCCTCTTCAGTTGAATCTTGAATCCTGTGTCTAATCAGGATGGAGAACCTGTAGACCTCACAATGTCAATAGACTCTTAACTCCTCTCAGCACCAGCCAGTGTGACCAATGGTCAAGGATGACGGGAGCTGGAGTCCAGCAACATCTGGAGGACCACAGACTTCCCACCACTAAGGCAATCCTAATCTTGCCCCTACCCCCCAAAAAGCCCTCCTTGCTTTCCTACCTGGGGTTCCAAGCTGGCTTTCATTCCTCCCTTCTTGGTTTGCTAAGTCTGAAGTTCTTTTCCTGAATGCTTCAAGATAGATCTGCTCCTGGCAGTATTTTATGTTCACCCATTAGTTTATTTTTTAGGACTAAGAAGATGTATTTCTGTGTTATAAATTATTTATAAACACGAGAACAAAGGCAGGCTGTCAGGGAGGCTGGTACTCTGAGAAAACAAAAACGGGGGGGGGGGAGCAGGGAGTATGGGTATGTGTGAAGAATATAGTTTTATAACGAGGGAAAGGGGGACACAACCACTAATTATTAACACTCATCGGCAGACAAAGACCTGAAAGGATAGGATTAGAGGGATCCATTTACATCTGTCACAAAATGAAATCGCATTAATGCTTCAAGGGGCTGTCACCAAACTTCGTCACTTATATTAAACTTGAGGGTCTCTTGCAGCAATAAGATCTTACTTTGTGAGGTGTGTGTTGTTGTTTTTTAAAAAAATGGATATTTTCTTTTATGGGGAAGGGGGAATCAACATTCCTAGCAAAACCCTAATAACTATTGAATATTGCAGAATGCAGACTTCCTAATGAACTTGGGGGTGAGGATTATAAGTGTCGTATAAAGTTTCAGAACTTTTTTTAGTTATGTGCAATGTGTGTAATAGAATTTAGCTGCCAGAAGCAGGATCCAGGAGGAGGTTCTGCGAAAGCATCACCATAATGAGTTGCAAGCTATACAAAAGCACCGCCATGCTCTGATATGTGCAGCTTCCATTCATTTCCGTGAGCTTCCACGGGGGGGGGGGGGTGTTCCATGGGGACTGCACCCCAAAACATCCTAGTGTCTGAGTTTTAACGGTGAGAGCCACTTGTGTTATCTGGACACTTATGTTTGTCTACCAGGTGGGAACATGGGACTAAGTTCATAGAATCATAGAATCATAGAGTTGGAAGAGACCACAAGGGCCATCGAGTCCAACCCCCTGCCAAGCAGGAAACACCATCAGAGTACTCCTGACATATGGTCGTCAAGCCTCTGCTTAAAGACCTCCAAAGAAGGAGACTCCACCACACTCCTTGGCAGCAAATTCCACTGTCGAACAGCTCTCACTGTCAGGAAGTTCCTCCTAATGTTTAGGTGGAATCTTTTTTCTTGTAGTTTGGAACCATTGCTCCGTGTCCGCTTCTCTGGAGCAGCAGAAAACAACCTTTCTCCCTCCTCTATGTGACATCCTTTTATATATTTGAACATGGCTATCATATCACCCCTTAACCTCCTCTTCTCCAGGCTAAACATGCCCAGCTCCCTTAGCCGTTCCTCATAAGGCATCGTTTCCAGGCCTTTGACCATTTTGGTTGCCCTCCTCTGGACACGTTCCAGTTTGTCAGTGTCCTTCTTGAACTGTGGTGCCCAGAACTGGACACAGTACTCCAGGTGAGGTCTGACCAGAGCAGAATACAGTGGCACTATTACTTCCTTTGATCTAGATGTTATACTCCTATTGATGCAGCCCAGAATTGCATTGGCTTTTTTAGCTGCCGCGTCACAATGTTGGCTCATGTCAAGTTTGTGGTCAACCAAGACTCCTAGATCCTTTTCACATGTACTGCTCTCAAGCCAGGTGTCACCCATCTTGTATTTGTGCCCCTCATTTTTTTTGCCCAAGTGCAATACTTTACATTTCTCCCTGTTAAAATTCATTTTGTTTGTTTTGGCCCAGTTCTCTAATCTGTCAAGGTCGTTTTGAAGTGTGATCCTGTCCTCTGGGATGTTAGCCACCCCTCCCAGTTTGGTGTCATCTGCAAATTTGATCAGGATGCCCTTGAGTCCATCATCCAAGTCGTTGATAAAGATGTTGAATAAGACCGGGCCCAAGACAGAACCCTGTGGCACCCCACTAGTCACTCTTCTCCAGGATGAAGAGGAACCATTGATGAGCACCCTTTGGGTTCGGTCAGTCAGCCAGTTACAAATCCACTGAGTGGTAGCATAGTCAAGTCCGCATTTTACCAGCTTCTTTACAAGAATATCATGGGGCACCTTGTCAAATGCCTTGCTGAAATCAAGGTAGACTACATCCACTGTGTTCCCTTCATCTACCAGGCTTGTAATTCTGTCAAAAAACGAGATCAGGTTAGTCTGACATGACTTATTTTTCAGAAATCCATGCTGACTATTGGTGATCACAGTATTCCTTTCTAGGTGCTCACAGACTGTTTGCTTAATGATCTGCTCCAGAATCTTCCCTGGTATTGATGTCAGACTGACTGGGCGGTAATTATTTGGGTCCTCTCTTTTCCCCTTTTTGAAAATAGGGACAACATTTGCCCTCCTCCAGTCTGCCGGGACTTCGCCTGTTCTCCAGGAATTCTCAAAGATGGGTGCCAGTGGTTCTGAGATCACATCTGCCAGTTCTTTTAATACTCTTGGATGCAGTTCATCTGGCCCTGGAGACTTGAATACATCTAAACTAGCCAAGTATTCTTGTACTATCTCCTTAGTTATTCTGGGCTGTGTTTCCTCTGCTGAATCATTTGCTCCAAATTCTTCAGGTCGGGCATTGTTTTCTTTATCGGAGAAGACTGAGGCAAAGAAGGCATTGAGGAGTTCAGCCCTTTCTGTATCCCCTGTTTGCATTTCACCATCTTCTCCTCTGAGTGACCCCACTGTTTCTTTGTTCTTCCTTTTGCTACGAACATACCCATAAAAACCTTTTTTGTTGCTTTTAACCTCTCTAGCAAGCCTGAGTTAATTTTGTGCTTTAGCTTTTCTGACTTTGTGTCTACACGTGCTGGCTATTTGTTTGAATTCCTCTTTGGTAGTTTCCCCCCTTTTCCATTTTTTGTACACATCCTTTTTTAATCTTAACTCAGTTAAAAGTTCTTTAGATAGCCACCCTGGCTTCTTTAGGCACATTCCATGTTTCCGTCTCATTGGTATTGCCTGAAGTTGTGCTTTTACTATCTCCCTCTTAACAAACTCCCAGCCATCATGAACTCCCTTTCCTTTTAGTATTACTGTCCATGGGATCTCACCCAGCACTTCCCTAAGTTTTATGAAGTCGGCTTTCTTAAAGTCAAGAAATTGAGTCCTAGTATGCTTGGCTGCTCCTTTCCGCTGTATAGTAAACTTCAGAAGAGCATGATCACTCGCTCCTAATGATCCTTCCACTTCTACCCCACTAACCAGGTCATCAACATTGGTTAGGACCAAATCTAAAATGGCTGTTCCTCTTGTTGCTTCTCCCACTTTCTGGACAATGAAGTTGTCTGCAAGGCCAGTGAGGAATCTGTTTGACCTTATGCTCTTGGCTGAGTTTGACATCCAGCAAATATCCGGGTAATTGAAGTCCCCCATTACTACTATCTCCCTTCCTTTTGCATGCTTGGCCATCTGTTCCAGGAAGGCATCATCTATGTCCTCCGTTTGGCTTGGGGATCTATAGTAAACTCCCACAGTGAGGTCCCTGTTATTCTTCTCTCCCTTAATTTTGACCCAAATGCTCTCACTTTGGCTTTGAGGTTCTAAATTTTGGATCTCTTCACAGGTATACACATCCCTGACATATAACGCCACTCCTCCTCCTTTCTTGTCTGGTCTGTTTCTCTGAAATAGATTGTATCCCTCCATTATTACATTCCAGTCGTGGGACTTATCCCACCAGGTTTCAGTGATGCCTATTATGTCATATTTAGTTTGCTGTACCAAGAGCTCAAGCTCATCTTGTTTATTACCCATGCTTTGTGCATTAGTGTACAGACATTGAAGTCCATTAATCATTCCCCCGTATCTCTTATTTAAGGATTTTTTCCTCCCATCACTAGGTTTGCGTGCTGTTTGATCTAATTAGTTGATCTAATAGCTTGAGATGGTGGGCCACAGCTTCTCTTCTTAAATATACTAGAGGCAGGGCTGCACCAACACATTTTGCTGCCTGAGGCAGAATGGCAAACAGTGTCCTCCAAGTCAAGAGGGCATAGTACCCATGGCTGGCCAAGTTATTTTGGCACCTGAGACAGAAAATCCCACATGTGACTTTCTGTGGGAGTAAAACTTTGAAAAATGAAGAATTGCTGCTGTTTCATGACACTAAGAATCAGCCCTACTTTACATACTGTTGTTATAATCCTCCTTTTCAGGGGTTCCCAAACTGTGGTTACTGGAGCACCAGTGATCCACAAGCTTCATTCTGGTAGTTTGAAACATGTCCACATTAAATATATTACTTTTTCGTTGTATCTTACTGTATTCTTTTATTTCTTATATTGTGTTTTATTGTATTACAATTTGATTCCACCGTTTGGGGAGGGGGCAGCAAAGAAAACAAGGGACTCAGCCCCATGGCTATTAAAATTACACTCCTTAAATCTATAAACATAAATTGCATAAATGTGATGCAAATCAGTGTCCTCATGTCTTCAGTGATGCATTTCTTATTTTTGGTGTTCCGTACTCCTGTTTTTTATTTGTTATGTATTTTGTGTTCTCATTTTGTATTTTTATGTTGTGAACTGCCCTTGGATCTTCAGATGAAGGGCAGTATACCGTACCCACCAACATGTCACACTCCAAAACTGGGACACGTGTTTTCTCAGTCATGCTCCCGGGCAAGTCACATGACTCTCACAAGAGGACAAAGCCCCAAAATGGGATGCCCCGATTTAATCAGGACAGTTGAGGGGTATGGCATATAAATTTAATAAATAACTAAACAAAATAATAAGAATATTGGATACCAGACCTCTTGCATCTACACATTATACAAACACCATCATGTCCCTTGTTTCTTATCCCTTGTTTCCATCAAAGCCTACATCCTTTGCCCATAGACATCTGAGAATATCATTGCACAATCGAATTTTTTTTAAAAAAAATTGGAGTATAACTAGGCTTCTTTAGCCCAAGCTTTTCCAGAATGCACCATTTGAATGCACCATTTGAAAACCTCTGCATCATCTAAACTATTCAGCACTTTGAATTATCAAAGCAAACAGCATGATACTTTAGAATATTGCTGGGTTCTTAATTTTCAGAGTCTGAATTTTCAGGCTCTGAAACAAATATCAGGAGGTTTTGTGGGGGCTTAATATACTCAGGCTATACAGATATTATTAAAAGTATTGGACATTTATTAAAGTGCATCAGAAGTAAGGCTGCCAGTTCCTGTGCACCAGTAGTCCCTTTATTTCCCACCCCCATCAAAACTAGTTAAACAACAACAACAACAAGCCACATTTACAGCCTTCTGTCACAAGCCTGTTTGTCATGGAACTTTTAAAAGAATCAAGCAAGGCACTCTTTGTGATGAGGAGGTGGCAGCACTTCTGAAAATAAACTCTGTGCTCGTTTTAATTAACTTTTTGATAACTTTTTGGGGTTTCCACATTTCTATAATGATATAGCTTGACGGGTTCTTTCCTCCCCACCAGCTCCACTGACCCCATAGTCTCTTTTTGCCTTTTCATCCAGCCACTCATCCCTTTTGCATAGAGGTTGAATGTGTGCAAAGTCTCTAAGGATCTGAGTGATTGCATTACTGCATCAAGCCAGGTTATCCCTTAGAGACATGTTGCCGAAATTTCTGTTTTCATACTGTGCCTCCATTTCAAGCACAAAAGACAGACATTTGGAACCAAAATCTAGCCCTTGCTTGTCTTCTGGGCAGAGGAAGTTGGAGAATGTGCTGGAAGCTTTAACAGCAGCTTGATCTGCAAAGATCAACAGGTGAAGCCTTTGTGGTATAGAAATTAGCACCATCACCTTCTAATTGCTGCAGACTGAACTGCTGTAAAGGAGGCAAGTGTGAAGTTGGCAAACCCAATCAAGCCTAACATTTGGGTAGAGCAGCCCATTGCCATGAGATCCAAGTGAAAACTTATCTGTTGAGAAGGGAAATGTTATCATGGCAAATGGTCCATTTCTTTTCAAAGCTAGCTCTCCCCGTGGTGTTCTGAAACTGGATATGTTCTGTAAGGCATTTTCCTTCAGGAGACTGTCATTTCAAAATGTAATTTTCCCAAGTATATATTCACTTGTTTGTCTGCAAAGCCCATTGTCTAGGGACAGGTTCCACATTACTATACTGGTAGATACAGCATTTCTGAAGCTTGGCTGAAAACTTGTGGGGGGGGGGGCAGTGGGGAGTAGTTAACTCTAATCTATTTGGAAAGCTTCAGGTGCCCTCTATTGACACAATGCCAGAACTACAACTACCACTTTTTTTTAAGGAGGGTCTTTGTGTTGTTTTATTGGACTTCTGCCACCACAGTAAGTTACCGGTAATCTTGCTGCATATAACCTGAATGATGCAAACAGACTTTTCATCAACTTGGTTTTAAGAAGCCTGTACATTTTTTTACATACATTCAGATCATTTTTTTCCTCGCTTAGTGCTCAGCAGAATGTTAAGACTATTGTTGTGTTGAAGCAAAAAGATTCAATTTTTCAAAAAGAATACCATGTGATACTTCATCCCCCCCCCCGCAAAAAACCCCTCACTTCCTTCAATAGAGCGAAGAACTCCTTTAGACCCTTACTCTTCCATGTTAATCATCTTTATGCGGTTAACAAAGAACTGAAATGGATCTTGAGCAAGTGGTTACTTGCCTAGGTAAATAGGCAGAAAGGTAGGTGGGCAATCCTCATGGACTCCCTCAGCAGCATTGACCCCACTGAGTGAGGGGCACAGATCTGGAGCCTTTATATCAGACGCTGGCATCAGATTGGATCTCTGGTGTCACCTGACTTCCAAGCTAGGAAGTTATTGGGCAAATGGGGTACCTTGAATGATGGTACTAAGTGGTATAGAAATGATTTAAATAAAATAAAGCAAGGGCTTTATTTTCAGCTTGAGGGCAGCATTCCTTCATTGGCAACCTCCCAAGGACTGCATACCAGTGGTGGGTATGCAGAGCAATGGGTGTAAATTGCACGGAGGGGGGGGGGAGCTGTGTTCCTCTGCTGAATTCTGTGTGTATGTAACTTTTACCTCTGCACACAGGAATCAGAAGCCAGAGCAGTGGGTGTAACTCTTCCCTCTCTACCATAGATTACATAGGGACCAGAGGTTTCTGCACACACAGAGGGACCTCTCTGTGTGTTCTTTCTAGGCAAGCCAGGGGCAGGTCACAGTACAAAGACACATGCCAGGCAGGCAGAAGCACTCAAGGAAGCTGTGTCCCGTGTGCCCTGAGAAGGAGCCTGGCCTGGCCAGAGTCCCAGGGGCTTGGAGGGCTGCATTTCACTTCTGAAACTGAGGCTCCCAATCCCTGATCTAAAGTCACAATACATTTAAGAGAAGAGAAAATCAAATGCTAGATAAAGGTAGCAGTTCCAAAGCTTCCAAAGCTTCTACAAAATAAAAGTTATTATGAATCATCTTATAATTAGTATCCTGACCTATGTATCAACACAGATTTCCTCACAGGTAAATCCCAGGGTCTCTCATCTTTTGGGCCTCTCAGCTGCCTCTGGTATGATCAGTCACTTTCTCCAGCTTGATTGTGTCCATGCCCAAAATTTCTGTGACTCTCCTCAGCCGCCTAGGTACCTCTGCACACATTTAAGGCATTAAAACATATGCCATACAATTCTGTTGACTTCTATTATAGCAATTTTTTAATGGTCTGTGTTATGTACTGAAGTTTTCACCCTGGGCCAGCAGGGGGATACTGTAGATAGTTCAGGTCCACATATGCAAATAAGGGATCGAAAGTGACGTTCAGTGATTGGCTAGTTACAGAAAATGGTTACTGTTGCGTTCTAGTGGAGCTCTATATAAGCAGGCTGGCTGAACCCTTCAGTTCAGTTCTGTTCTGGCCTGTGAATAAACAAGAGCTGTTTGAAGAATCGCTGTGTCATCTGATATGTTCACTCACAACTTAACAGTCTGATAATCCATCCTATTCTAAGAGTGTGGAAAAGTTGGAGCAGCTGTTTTCTGTAATAGAGAAGTATTTCCCTCCTGATAAATACAATTGTTCCTGTACCTGACTTTATGTCATGTAGATCTCCATTCAGAAGCTTCTCAGGTGTGAGGAGCTGGGGAGCCAAACACTCTTGCCTGTTTATCATCACAACATAACAATCAGGGATTGTTGTTATGTCTGAATCAAGGCAGCATCTCTCTTGGAAGGTCTGCACAGGAAAAGGCTACTGCTCAGTGGTAGAGTATCTGATATGCATGAAGGTCCAGATTTAAATCCCTGCATCTCCAGGTAAGGCTGGAGGAATCCCCTGCCTCAAACCCTGGACAACCAGTCAGTGTGGAATAATAATAATAATAATAATAATAATAATAATTAATAATAATAATAATAATAATAATAATAATAATAATAATAATAATAATTTTATTATTTATACCCCACCCATCTGGCTTGGTTTTGCCAGCCACTCTGGGCGGCTCCCAACAGAATATTAAAAGCACAATAACACATCAAACATTTAAAACTTCTCTAAATAGGGTTGCCTTCAGATATCTTCTAAAAGTCAGATAGTTGTTTATTTCCTTGACATCTGATGGGAGGGCACCACTACCAGAAGGCCCTCTGCCTAGTTCCCTGTAACCTCACGTCTCGCAATGAGGGAACTGTCAGAAGGCCCTCGGAGCTGGACTTCAGTGTCTAGGCTGGACGATAGGGGAGGAGACGCTCCTTCGGGTATACTGGGCCAAGGCTGTTTAGGGCTTTAAAGGTCAGCACCAACACTACTATACTACAATACTAAGGTAGGTGGCCCAATGGTCAATGTAAGTCACCTTCCTATGTTGCTCTTGCCACCCTGCTCAGCCCTTTGTGATAGGGCCAAATAAACAATAATACTTTATTATTATTTTGTTATTCATTAAATTTGTAAACCATGCTTCATCCATAGATCTTAGGGCGGTTCACATTATGAAAAATTAGACAAAGATTTTACCTCTCCCGGCTGAGAACTCTCCATTTATTTTATAATTTTATGGTTGTACAGTAATTAGTCAACATGCAGTAGTTTGCAAGACAGAAGAAATACACTGAATTACATGGTGCCTTCTAGGTTGTAGCACATCTTGAGCCAAGATGTGAGTAGCGCTACTTTTCTATTTTAGTTTCATTTATTTATTTATTTATTAAAATGGTGCTCCTTTAGAATCATACCTGATAAATTTGGCAGCAGCTCTCCCTTTCCCTACCCTCTGTTCAAACCATCTCATAATTACTCTGGCATTGAGATCCGGCAACTTGGCTAGCTCTGAGATATATCAGATGTTTTTCACATGGTTGCCGAACCTCAGACAAATTTTGCATTGTTTTCCTGTGTCAGCTTTATCGCAGAACATCATGCAACCATCTGGGAAGAAAAACAACATGGTGCTGGAGCAGCTGGTGAATGAGAATGGCCAAATAAACATTGGCAGTCACCCTGTCATTAGGTGAGATAAGGAGGACTAGCTGAAGCCAAAAAAGAAAGAGAGAGACAGAGAACACTCTCCGTTCCCTGTTTTCTCTTATCTCAGGCTGAAAATGCAGCTATAATTCACATTCAAGAAGGGTAACCTAGCTGTCGGCGGGGGGGGGGGAGGGGGAGCATGATTGCCTAAAGCATAAAGGAAAGGATATTGCAGAAAGACTGTAGCTCTGTGGTTGAACATCTGATCTGCATGTAGGTACCCTCAGATTTGATCCCTGGCATCTCCAGGTAATCTGGGAAAGACTCAGAAAGAGAGCTGCTATCCGTCAGGGTCGACAATACTGGGCTAGACAGACCAATGGACACCTATTATTTATGATTATTTATTGAATTTATATACTGCCCTATACCCAGAAGTCTCCTATGCATATCCGCACCCACCCACTGATCAGACTTCACTCATCAGGCTTTGTGTGCCTTCAGATTAAGAATGGTTGAATCTGTCTATTTCAGTTCTCTTTGCTTCTCATTTTTTCAAATCATAAATTCACTTCGTGTTTCTGCAGCAATTTGCAGATTTTAAAAATCCCCCATGGAAGTTTGTATTTTAGTGCGGAGTTCTCCTTGTTATATATTTGTCAAATATACACATTTTTGCAAGTAATTTCCTCTTAAGAGGATTGCATTTTTGTATGCTATTTTCACTAAGCAAATGCAGTAGTAGTAGTAGTAGTAGTAGTAATTAATAGTAATTTTAGTATTGATACCCCGCCCATCTGGCTGGGTTTCCCCAGCCACTCTGGGCTGCAGGTTTGCCAACTTGAATAAAATATTGGGGGGGGGGGGCAGGTAAGGCCTGTCCCACATAGTCGAGCATAAGACACAGCACAGACACCATTTGGATGGCAATGCCCATCAACTTGGGGGAGGGCAGCCCCCTCAAATATTTTATTGGGGAGCGGTGAAGGGACTTCAGCCCCTAGGAGTTGGCTCCTATTTAGCACTGTTTAGCAGTTGTGTGTGTGTGTGTGTGTGTGTGTGTTTAGATAGTTTCATTTTATTTTAACACTGATGTGTTTGCCGCCCTGGGCTTCTTTGGGATAAATGAAATAATCAGTGTCTGAAAATTAGGCTATCAGTCTTGTTCCCAGCAACTGGTATTTTGCCTCTAATCATGGAGAAAGCATATATCCCCGATGACTAGTAGCCATTTATATCCCCAGTGCTATAAATAAGGTACTCATTTATGATCAAAAGTGCTATAGGTACCTGCACAAAATGGCTTCCATAGGCACCAAAGAGAGTTGCTGGCACTCTGTACTAGTGAGGACTGTCACACAAAATGTTCTGGAGAGCTTCATTCTCCATAAATTTGTTTAATCCCCTTTAGTCACCTTGGCTGCTCTCCATGTCCACATTTTGTGGTATCAGATTCCATAGTATAGTGGTACCTCAGTTTATGAACTTAATCCGTTCTGGAAGTAGGTTCTTAAACAAATCCGTTCTTAAACTGAAGCGTGCTTTCCCTAGTGAGGCCTCCCACCACCGGTGTCCTTCCACCACCGGTGTCTGCTTCCGTTCGTAGACTGAGGTAAAGTTCGCTATACTACTTCCAGTTCTGTGGAGTTCAAATACCGAACAGTTCGTAAACAGGACTGTTCTTAAACCGAGGTACCACTGTACATAGCATACCATCTGCTGAAATAACCTCTTCTGGGCAGGAATCCTGTCCTGCTTTTCCCTGGCCATCCTAGAGGGAAATTATTCCAACCTTAGCTGTCTCCCTAATATGCTAGTTGTATGTGCCGGTAAGCAGTTTCTTAGGGAAGCATTAAACTGTCTCACTCTGCATCTGCTTTTGGAAAGGCTACAGCTCAGGAACAGTTTTATAATCCCACCCAATGCTTTTTGCATGGAGTAAGCCTAAATCAAGACCTTCTTCCAAGTAAATATGCTTAAAATTCAAGTATTCAACAGGTAGTTAGAGGCACAGGTAGTTAGAGGGCATCAAGCCCTATTAAATGAGTCAACCATCGTGGAAAATACTATCTGTTGGCATTTAGGAGATAATTTTCCAGAGGAATAGAAACAAGAGTCCTCTGGTAAACTTAAAAAAAAAATATTACTACGACTCTTTGATGGACCGAGCCAATCTCCTGCATCTGAAAAGGTATTATCTAGTCCATGAAATAATTTGTTGGCCTTTTAGACTTTATTTTAGGTGGAAATTACTGTATCCCAAATCTCTCTTATTCTGTGAAATTTACAATATGGCCACAGGATGGCACCACATCCTAAGGATTACTGCATTGTGTAGCTGATGTGCCTGAAGATATTTGTTCAAGAAATGACTACCTTGTTTCCGTGGCGTTTTGAAATAAAATCATGATTTTGTGCGAAGGTGCACACACTTTCATTCCTTATAGAAATGAATGAGATTTGATGTCCAAAAGTTAGGGTGACATATAGGTATGTCTTGAATAACTATTTCATTTAAAGTACTTGTTTCTAATTTCTTATGGTGTAATTGTCCTGGGTCTTTGTATAAACATTTTGTTTCAATATTCTTAGATTAGATATTGTTTGATTTATTAGGATATATATGCCCTGCTCTCCCAGTCTTTCTGCATTGCTCAGAGCAGCTAGCAAGAAAGGACAATAAACTCCCAGGATGCTGGGTTTCTCCAGACTTCCTGAAAGCCACAAACAATAAGAACAGGCAAAATGAAGGCAGGCACAGTGATGAGGTCAAGCAATTCTATTTTTAAAATAATAATTTTTAAAATGTCTATCAAAATCCATAGCTGAGTGCTACTTAAGCTGGGTCCCACCGAGGGAAAGGCGAATATGTCAATATTGATTTTTCTCTCTGTTTTTTCCCCTTAAGTTCAGTTCTTTACATTAAATCAGCCTGTGTATTATTATTTTATAATACACACTAAAACTCATCAGCATTTTAGTGTGAAGTTCTACTCATAAACATATCTTTGATGCAATGTTGCCTAAAATACACACTTTTGCAAGTCAATTTTTGCATACCCTTTTCACAAATACATGCATTTCTATGCACCTTTAACCCCGTATATTTGTACACATTGCATGGCTGGAAAACCGCAGTGGAAATTTCTAATAAGTGGGATTTTCAAAGGCAGAGGGCTGGGTTTCAGTTTGGGAATTGTTTGGGAAAGTGTGGACTGGGTAAGTGCGCCTTTAAAAATGTGAAGTGGGTTGATTTTCTCCCCCAACCCTCCTTCCGCCTGAGAAAATGAATGGGGTTATAAACATGACTGGCATTTCCAGTGCTATGCAACTTGGTTCCACATTCTCCTTCATGCTTTTGGCACAGGGTCCAAAGCAGCAATTCATGCATCTTCCCCCAACGTGAGATCTCTCATGGACTCCTGCATGTCTCTTGGTCTCCTGCATCTTCCTATGGGAGAGGCGTATTAGTCATGCCTCCAGCTGCTACACTGGAAGAAGCACAAAAAGAGGATGTGAGAGCTGCTTTGAGCATTCGTCTATATTTACCATCCACCCTCTGTCACACGCTTCACTCCCAACAGTGGCATCCTTATGCTATCAGACACTACTTCCTTTTTTTCAAGAGAGATATGAATGCATCCATACGGGAGCTGGCCCCGCAGGGGAGACATCTTTGTTGTCTTCTGCTGCAGGAAACTGCGGCAGGTAAAAGAGACGAGCTTATTGCAAACTAGCACTTCTCCGAGTCGTAGGGAATACAAGGGGATGGTTCTCTAAAGCAAGGATGGGGAAGCTTTTTCCAGTTCAAGAGTTGCATAACCACATGGGTAACCTTCTGCAGGCTCCATACCAGTGGTGGTTTGGTCCACGTGTAAAATGGTGGAAGGGAGCTAGAAGAAAAAGTGGGTGGAGCAACAGATGTGACTCTTGGAATCGTAGAATTGTAGAGTTGGAAGGGACGCCCTGCAATGCAGGAATCTCAGCTAAAGCATCCAACCTCCGTTCAGAGACCTCCAAGCAAGGGGAGTCCACCACCTCTCATAGGAGTCTTTTCCACTATTGAACAGCTCAGAATCTCCTGTCTTGTAACTCAAAGCCATTGGTTTGAGTCCTACCCTCCAGAGCAGGAGAAAACAAGCTTGTTCCCTCTGTAGACACACACACAAAGTAAGGTAAAGGAGCCCTGGTTAAGTCCAGTCAACAGTGACTATGGGGTTGTGGTGCTCATCTTGCTTTTCAGGATGAGGGAGCCGGTGTTTGTCCACAGACAGCTTTCTGGGTCATGTGGCCAGCATGACTAAACCGCTTCTGGTGCAACAGAACACCGTGACAAAAACCAGAGCGCACAGAAATGGCGTTTACCTTCTCACCGCAGCGGTACCTATTTATCTACTTGCACTGCTGTGCTTTCAAACTGCTAGGTTGGCAGGAGCTGGGACCGAGCAATGGAAGCTCACCCCGTCTTAGGGATTCAAACCGCCAACCTTCCGATCAGCAAGCCCAAGAGGCTCAGTGGTTTATACCACAGCGCCACCCGTGTTCCTACACACAAAGTATGGGTATAAAGGTAAAGGGACCCCTGACCATTAGGTCCAGTCGTGACCGACTATGGGATTGCAATGCTCATCTTGCTTTATTGGCTGAGGGAGCCGGCATACAGCTTCTGGGTCATGTGGCCAGCATGACTAAGCCGCTTCTGGCGAACCAGAGCA
Source organism: Podarcis erhardii (assembly GCF_964252035.2). NCBI lineage: Eukaryota > Metazoa > Chordata > Lepidosauria > Squamata > Lacertidae > Podarcis > Podarcis erhardii. The sequence goes on from NC_138497.1 coordinate 40,987,875, forward strand.
GCACACGGAAACGCCATTTACCTTCCCACTGGAGCGGTACCTATTCATCTACTTGCACTTCGACGTGCTTTCAAACTGCTAGGTTGGCATACTGATCTTCTAAAAGTAATCAGTAGGTAGTTTTATTCATGCCCATTCATTGCCTTCCTGTAGTCCAACAGGATGAAGGTAGTCTAGGAATACTTTAGCTATATAAATAATCCTAGAAAATCGCCTACAGAAAATGAAGCAGGCAACACTGTCTTGGAAGCAAATGTTCCAGGATGGATGTATCCTGGGGCCCTCCTGCATCGCTTGGTTTGAGGCGCCATTGTGCTGCATGTAGGTTAGGGGAGCCTCGAAGGAAACAAAATGAATGCAAACTCCAAATCGGTAGCTCTTTATCTCCAAGATTTTGCAGAGGAATCGTGGCAGAATGTTATCTGTCTGCTCGAATCTGTTCAATTAAAGTTACCATCTGTCATCTTAATGTCATGTTACCCAATTAAAACACTGTTACTGGATTGCAATCCTTGGAATAGATAATTGGCCAGATTGTCCGTGCTTCCACAAAGTCTCTGGTTCCTGCTTCTTTGCCTCTGCACCTGCCAGTGCAGGCAGAGTTAAGAAACGGCATGTTTTTAATTTGTTAACTGTGTTGCCAATAAGCTACACTTGCACTCAACAAACATCCCTGCATTTTAATCCCTAAGCATTAAAAAATCAGTAAGTGTTTTCTGCCTCCTACAGTGCTCTGATAAAGCAAGGTATGGAAAAATGTGTGCATATGGTACAGGACCAGAAAGAGCATCACATATAAACAAACAGTCAGATAGGTGTTGCAAAAGAGACAATGGAGCACTCTCTGTGTGGACCATTTTCCTTTCCATCTGAGCCAAAATAGGAATTAATCTCTGTAGAAGTTTAACAAAAATATGGGCGTTCATGTATTTTCTCCCCTACCTTTTTGGACTTCCCCTGTATGCTTGACATCTCCCCAATACAGTATAAGGTTCTCAAAAAGTGGCACATACACTCTAACAGCCCTTAGATGAGAATAGAAACATTCTGTTCTACACCAGCATCCCTACTTGAACATTTTCTCCAGGTTAAGTATAAAAGTTATCAGAGGAAACACATAAAATGACAGTATTTTAAGCACAAAAGTCTTTGAATATTGCATTTAGGGGAGTCTGAGGGAAAAAGACAAGCCCAAATCAATAAATATAACTAACTGTATTGGGGGACTGGGGACAGAACTATGTCATCATGCATTCATGAGTATTTTGGAAGCATGATAACTTTGAAAAACCATGCTTGTTGTGATTGTTCAGGTGTATGAGATGGGGTATCCCAATGTTTATTTTGGGGTCCAGGGACATATAAACTGTTGATTTCCTGAATATATAAACTTCCCTTTTTTAGTGTTTCAAACTCCTGAGCAAATTAGAAACATGTAAGCAGCTGTAGCCATCAGATTTCAGAAGGCTCCACCATGTTCCTGGGAGAGATCAATGCCTTTTTCCTGTCCATGTGAGAAGCCAGGCAGGAAGGGGCTTTGGAGGCAGGCACTTTTGCTCCAGAGGACCCCTCCCCATCTCCCCTTCCTCTCTACGGATCTAGCCCAGTTCATTTTAAGCCATAGCAAGAGCCAGGCTGCAGGATCAGATCTGTCCACATCCCTCTCAAAGCAGGCGCCAAAGAAGAAACACCTGCTAAACACACAGGTTGCGGCGGCGGCACAGTGACATTTCAGGTTCCCAAATGAAACTGGCAATGAAAGGTGAAGCAGCAGTACAAAGAATCTAGGCAGGGACCTAAGAGGTTTGGATGCAGAGCAGACCCTCCCTGTTGTGCGTGATGTCGCCGAGCAGCTCGTAAGAGATTGTGCAAATGAGAACCTGAAGTAGGTGGCTGTTTCTCTCTTTTCCTGGGTCAGGAGATGGAAGGAGCAGTGATTGAAAAAGTGCAGAAAGGGAGGGAGGGAGGAAAGTATTGCATTTGGGAATTTGGGACTCTACATGACAAAGTGAGCAGCCATGATGGCTTACGGGTCAGAGACACAGTGACACAGTGACACAGAAGAGAGAACAGAGAGGCTCACAGATGTAAAGAAGTGGCCATTTGGAGACTGATATACAAGGAAGAATAAAGGCTGTGGGGATTTCGAGCAAGAAAAGACTTTAAAATAGCACACTACTGCCTGCAGAAAGTGAGGAGGAATTAAAGAACCTTTTAATGAGGGTGAAAGAAGAGAGCGCAAAATATGGTTTGAAGCACAACATCAAAAAAACAAAGATCATGGCCACTGGTCCGATCAGCTCCTGGCAAATAGAAGGGAAAGTATTGGAGGCAGTGAGAGATTTTACTTTCTTGGGCTCCATGATCACTGCAGATGGTGACAGCAGCCACGAAATTAAAAGACGCCTGCTTCTTGGGAGAAAAGCAATGACAAACCTAGACAGCATCTTAAAAAGCAGAGACATCACCTTGCCAACAAAGGTCCGTATAGTAAAAGCTATGGTTTTCCCAGTAGTGATGTATGGAAGTGAGAGCTGGACCATAAAGAAGGCTGATCGCCGAAGAATTGATGCTTTTGATGCTTTGAATTATGGTGGTGGAGGAGACTCTTGAGAGTCCCATGGACTGCAAGAAGATCAAACCTTCCATTTTGAAGGAAAACAGTCCTGAGTGCTCACTGGAAGGACAGGTCCTAAAGCTGAGGCTCCAATACTTTGGCCACCTCATGAGAAGAGAAGACTCCCTGGGAAAGACCCTAATGCTGGGAAAGATGGAGGACACAAGGAGAAGGGGACGACAGAGGACGAGATGGTTGGACAGTGTTCTCGAAGCTACAAACATGAGTCTGACCAAACTGCGGGAGGCAGTGGAAGACAGGAGTGCCTGGCATGCTCTGGTCCATGGGGTCATGAAGAGTCAGACACAACTAAATGACTAAACAACAACAACAGCAGCCTGCTTAATGTGGAGAGTGTTAAAATCAATCAATCAATCAATTAATCAATCTGCACATGTGGCTGGTCCATTTTCTTTTTTTGTTTTAAATATTTATAATGCATGCGTCCATAACCAAAAAAACAAAAACAAAAAACACTACAAGGCATACGCCATACAAAAGTTATAACGATAATAACATTAAAATATTCATTGATACTGGTTGGTTAAAAGAAAGTCCACATTTGAAAGGCCTTTCTGAACACCACCATTTGTAGGCGATGCATATTCCCTTAAGAGCTTGTTGGAAAGAGAATTAAAAAATCCCTTCCAGTAGCACCTCAGAGACCAACTAAGTTTGTTATTGGTATGAGCTTTCGTGTGCATGCACACTTCTTCAGATACCCAAGCATGCACACGAAAGCTCATACCAATAACAAACTTAGTTGGTCTCTGAGGTGCTACTGGAAGGAATTTTTTTCTTTTGTTTTGACTACGGCAGACCAACACGGCTACCTACCTGCAACTAGAGCTGTCGGAAAGAGGTTAGAGGTGCTTTGCCTGCCTATCACTGCCGGGATCAACATGCAGCTGAACTGTGGCAGCTGAGCATGGCTTTTTCTTTCATGCTGGCCCAGGTCATCCACTTGACATAACTCCACGGTGCCACAGCAGCCGTGGCAAGAGCTGGAGGTTGCAGGCAGAGCAAGAGTCTCGAAAGGAGTGCAGCAGAGCAGAGGGTGGGAAACCAATTGCTTACAAGGCTCACTGAAAGCTGCTGGGATCATGGGAGAATATCCACCAGGGTTATCCAGTGTTTCACACAGTTAAAATTTTGCTTATGGCAGCTTTAAAGAGACCTAAACTGTCTTCTGTTTCTTATTTAAAGGGCTTTATAATCTCAAGTGAATAATATCTAGGATTCTTGCTCTCAGTGTGGGGAGAGAATGAAAGCAGACAGCCAAGAAGTCTGAGTCTGTGTGTGTGTGTGTGTGTGTGTGTGTGTGTGTGTGTGTGTGTTAACAGCTTGCAGTAAGGGTTATGTTGCTCTTCCTTTTGAAGCCAAAACTTAGAAAGAAGTTGATGCATCTTAATAGGGTTAAAATTAAGAACAATGAGCAACAACAAAAAGGGAATCTTCCTTTTTAATGCAGTTCAGCTGCAGAGGAGGCATTTAGCGAGGCAGCTGATGGCAGTTGCAATCACACAAACCCACCTTCATTTCTATTTATAGAGCTACTTCTGGAAATGAATTTCTTTCAGTTTTAATGGGGCTCTGCTGGTAATCACATCTTTTAATAGGGTTGCCACCCAGCCCACATTCCATTGATTTCACTGGGTCGGGGGGGGGGCTGCTGCTGCGAGGAAATTCAGTGCTTGCATCTTACAAACATTTGTATGAATTAGCATATTCAAATAGACTTTGGTGAGGAAGCTTTTTGCACCAGGAGAAATTGCACCCATCGGGAAGCTTCACTCTTCTTCTGGAATAAAAGGCATTCTTTAAAGCAAAGTGCAGCAGGCTCCTCTGCGTTTTCAGCCACCATCAGTGAAGAGCTTGAGCTCTGAATGGCGATGCAGCTGGCCAAGAATTTTCAGTATAATACTGTACTGTTAGAAAGTGAGTTTTTTTAGAAACGACCTTTGGGGATTTTTTGCCACAAAGCATGGGCTACACCGCACCAGCTTCACGAGATTTTCTAAAGAAATGCCTATTATTATTTTAACAGGGTTCCAAGAATCATACCTATTAAAATCAGGCATTTTGGAACTTCAGACATTATAAGGCATGTAATTAAAATTAAAATGTGAGAGTTTGCAACATTGCAATGGACTTCACAACGCTATCCCTCTGATGGGGGTATAAGAGCTATTTGGACAATTCTACATTCCCATTTATTTTGAATCATATCAATCCCCAGCTCTTTCGAGTTTGTTTTTTTGTTTTTAGTAAACAAAATAAACTGAAGATAAAGAGCATAAAGAAATACTGTCACAGCAGATTGAGCACAGTGTAAGGTTGGACATTATAATTGAACTTGTTTTTCCAAAATGTTACAAAAAAAAACCCTCGCTATATTAAAACTTTTTTGAGTTTATCAATAACCCAGTTATGACATTTTCATTTGAACCAGATCAAGTTTATTGGGGGTGGGGAAATAGAGATAGGGAGGCTTTGCAAAGCTCAGCTTGGATTAATTCAGAAATGATCTGAGTTCTTCCAGGATAAACACAAAAACACTCAGACTGCTTTTTGGGGGAAAGTGTCATCTTGCCATCTTCAAAATATTTCCCTGTTCACTTCCCTGGAAAACAGCAGCACACTGGACAGGAAGGACTGCTCCCTCCTCCTTTTTCTCCCTACTGTGCTAATAGTGCAATTTTTAAGCTATAAGAGAAAATGGCAAAAATGTAAAAAGTAGGGGAAAGGTAAGATGTTTTGTCTGGGCTGATACGTTTTCCAGACATCTAGACATTTCAAAATGGTCTCGGTATCGATAGGAATCTCTGCATCTTTTCTCTATGTGTAAAAGGGCTTATACAAAGGACAGGAAAATTAGCCAATCATAAACAAATAAGGTTTCAGATCTGACACAAATGCAGGATGCCCTGCATGCGTTTGAAAACCACGTCCGACTAGTGACGTACCTTTCTAAGTGGGACCTCTTCACAGGAAATAGAATGGACGCACTTGCAGGGTGCTTGGGATTGGAAGCAAAGAGCTCTTAAGTTTTATGGTGGAGGTAGCTAAGTTTACCAAGTTTCGGAAACCTGGCAAGTTTTCCTCACAGGCAGTGTGCCTGATGCCCCTCCCCCGGCCAACTAATAACCAGGATTCTATGACATATTTGTGATTGGGCAACACAGTGAGTCAGGCCAAGGACTAACAAACTGCTGACATGTGTCTTGTTCAGCGCTCCCACCAGTGTATCCACACAACTGCTGCAATGCCCTCCCATGTCCATTCCACCCAGGTAAACTGATGCAACACCCATTAAAAGTAGACAAGATTACATTTAATTTCTCAGAACTAGCGAGCAGCCATTCCTAGTGATGTGAGGTGAGAATATTCTCTGGAGTGTAACAGCATAAAAGTATCTGTACAGTTTTTGGTTGCCATCTGAACAAGTTTACCCATGAATAAACATGTATATTAACTAATTATATTATTTTCAATGCATTAAAATGAATATTCTCATATTTTAAATGAAAACTCTCCAATATCCTCATTAATCGAGAATTTTCTCGAGAATAATCTTTTGGAGAATATTCTCAACAATTTAACATCACCAGCTATTCCTCTTTTACCCCAGAATCCTAAGAGTGAAACACAATCATCTCTAGCACCTGGGAGGGACTTATTTAGCCTGCAACCTCCATCTTGGAACTGAATGTGCAAGCTGACCTCATAGCAACATTATCCTAACTTTTGTATCTCCCCAACCCTTGTGTTCCTCACCCCCTGCAAATGTTATGCGATCAAGAGTTCTGGAGAGCTCAAAAGTTTGCTACACTTTGTGAATTTTTTCTTGGTCCAAATACAGCTTTGGATTTGGGAGAATGACCCTAGTAAGATTATTTTAAGAGATTTTCAGTGGTGGTTTGGTATAAACAACGTCTGAGATCTCCCTTGCACTTTGCACTCCCCAGAGGTGTTTGGTTAGCCATGGCTGAAACAGAATGCTGGTTGGACAAAAGCATCTGACACAGCATAGGACATTCTTATTAGATGCTGTTTGAGATTCAATCCACTTTGCCACTTGAGCCCTAAGATTTGTGGCATGTTCTGTTGAGTGCAGTGCTTCTAATGTGAAAATCCATGTTTTTGTAGGCTACGCCACCCGAGTACTGGTTATCCCAGTGCATGTGCAAAGACAGTGTGTGATGTGGCTGCAAGCATTTGTAACTGAGTCTGCCCTGTTGCTTATATCATGCACATTTGAAAGCGTTCTCTATTGATATGGCAAATTTAATGTTAGCATCCTGTTACCAAAAGCTTCATCTGATATTACTCTAAAATAGTGACAGATCAGCTTCCAATTAAGTTGCCTGCTTTTATGTGTGCAGTCTTTCACAAAGTTCCCAAGCTAACAGCTTAAGTACAGGAGATCTCTGCCAGATTGTGTTCGCAGGCGCCAGCCTATAAGAAGAATTAAAACACCACAAATTAAGAGAAAATTTGGTAGAATATAATTGTAAACACTTTCCCAATAGTCATTTCCCATCCATCAGCTGTCAAGTTAATGTTCTGAAAAAGCTTTCCTCCAAATCAAGGTGCTGTATTGTGCCAACATTCAAAATGGGCAAGTAGCTTCAAAGTCGCAAATATCTACAAACCACTGAGGGACTTTCCAGATGAAAGCCCCTCCCTTTCCCAGGGGGTAAATGCTGTTGGCTGTCTGCTGTTCACCAGCACTAGCCAAATCCTGCAAGAGCTTGATTCCCACAGAATTTTTAAAAACAAACAAATGAATTGTTGGAGTCATACACTTGATTTCTAGTCAGGGTGAACTCACAGCATTAAAAAACAAAGCAAGACTGGGGTGAGTGGAGGGAAGTGTGGAAGTAGTTGAAACTGGGGCTTTAAAACTGAGGTGGCAGGTGAGGGAGGGAACTATTTCTGGGTTGCATAGTTATGATGTCACAGCTATGATGGAATAAGTGCTCAAGGCGCTACTGCAGTTATGATGCCTACAGGAAAACACTTGTAATAGTTGCTTTTGTTTGGAGAGGAGTCACAGTTTCAGCAGAGCTGGTCCTCCCATGAAGTAAGGCTGCCTCAGGTGGCAGATCTGGCTTCTGCTACCACCACTCACCACCACAACCACCACTGCCGCTGCCCTGCCTCCGCTGCACCCAGCCTCCCCTTTTGCCGCTGCCTGCCACAGAGGCTGCCTCTGCCCCCGTCTGTGGAGGCGGGCAGGTACAGAGGCAGTGGCAGAGGAGGCAGCTGGGTGTGGAGGTGGAGGATGGACGCAGAGGAGATGGAGGCGGGAGGGCGCCGTTTCCTGTTTTGCCTGAAGTGACAAAACGTTTTGGGTCAGCCTTGAGTTTCAGTGTGCCTTCCCAATACACCTGGAAAACTTGACAGGGCAAAGCTTCCTGAGTGGTTCGTTGATGGCTAGATCACCCTCTTGGTGAATCGCAGCAGCTGGAAATGCCTTGAGTTCCAAATCAATTTGCATATCCTCAAGGGGTGCATTTTTTTGAAAGAAAGCTTAAATCAAATGGGTGACATATTTGGTTCACTTTCCATTCCTTCTGAAATTAATGCATGGACGATAAGTGGATACCCATTTAAATCATTGTGGGGAGGGGACTTGCTTGCTTCTGATGGCAGAGGAGCTGACCTCTGTGGACATTTGTACCCTGCTCATCTGACTGGGTTCCCCCTCACGTTTCATCATTTTGGAGTATTTGTGGGCTGGACCAGCATCCATTCACCAATGGCAGCCACAACACAAATACATACAGATACAGGGACTTCAGTTCCCTCATCGGCTGCCACCCTGAGCTTGAATGTTGCTTACTCCAATGATGGCCATTTTCCCTTGGCAAAGAAACGATGAAACAACCAGTGAGTAAGTTTTGACCTTTCAACATGGCAGAAAAATATTTTGACCCCATTTATTTAAAATGTTTTTTCATCCACATATTTCTGGGCAAATGCTGGTCCAAGGAGGCTTGCAACCCCAAAGAGGAAAAGATCGATAATACAACATTTCAAAACAGTGAACAGCAAGTCAGTAGCACTCCACGTACCCATGCAGCGGCAGGAAGGCTGCTACCCGTTCAGTCGTACTGTTCCATGTGCAGAAACCCTTTTTGCACACAAGATACAAATGCACTTCAGTGCACAAATGCAACAGGATGTGCTCAGCCCCCTCATCTGTTTGCATTTACAGTGGTACCTCAGGTTAAGAACTTAATTCGTTCTGGAGGTAGGTGCTTAACCTGAAACTGTTCTTAACCTGAGGTACCACTTTAGCTAATGGGGCCTCCCGCTGCCGCCGCACAATTTCTGTTCTCATCCTGAAGCAAAGTTCTTAACCCGAGGTACTATTTCTGGGCTAGCGGAGTCTGTAACCTGAAGCGTCTGTATCCCGAGGTACCACTGCACTCGGATTACGTCAAGTGAGTTTAACAAAGTCTAAAATATGCCCCCCCCCCAAAAAAAAATGTCGCTGACAAAATTAATTCACAGCTCTTAGACTTAGGACATTTACGTGCTTATTTCCTGCAGCTGTAGAACTATAAGCCAATAGTTGTAGGTCTGGGCCACACACAGCAAAGGGCTTTGTGTTGCCCTGCTACTACAACCCTATAGGAAGGAATTGTTTGTGTCTGCAGTGGTATGAATTCACCACTAGGTGGCTGCTGAAGGCCTCTGCCCTTTGGCTGCAGCAAAATCATTTCCCGTCACTTCAGAAGGGAGTTCCTATTTCAGACCCGTAGCTAGGCAACTCCTAAACCACTTGAGGTAAATTTTATTGTATAATCTGCAGTATATTAGCAGATATATGTTCTCTTCTCCCTGCCACCCCTTATGTATTCAATCACATTTGCTGTGTATGGCCAAAACTGGATTAGGATCAAAGTCAGTTTTTTAAAAAAATAATTCAATTCTGTATTATAACTTGCACAGTAAAGTACAGCAAACTTGGCCATTTTCATATCCTCGGATTGACGTTGGTAGGTCAAAATGATTAGCCCAGTAATTGTGGTTATGTTAGCACAGTGTAGTATATATATCACTGTTGTGTTTGGACACTGAGCTACCACGTGCCAATAAGGCCACTGTGCTAGAATTCCCATCAAATGCCACTGGCATTGCAACTTTTTTTTTTCCTGACAGGCTTTGCTTTGGGTGGTGGTAGTAGTAGTAGTTGCATCTATCCACCATTCACCCCAAGGTCCTGAGGCAGCTCATAATTTAAAATGCAACATTAACAACAGTTTAAAATAAATTCCTTGCATCTCAGCTGTCAGAGGCCAGAATATAGAGGTGCAGTGTAAGCACACAATTGTTACATAACTGATTCTATGTACGGCCATGTAATATTTTCCTCCAAACAGCCCAGTTAGGGCACACTGCAGGGATTTTCCTTTTTTAAAAAAATATATATATATATTTATTCAAGTTTTAAAGATTACAAAAAGAAAATTTAAAAAGACCCCAAAAAAAAGAAAAATAAAAAATACAGAGAAAATACAGTTAGGAAAAGAAAAAGAAAAAACCGCTCAAACTTTTACATAACTTTCTTTCCTTTGCTTACTTCCTTGACCTCCTCACACCTCCCTTTTTTGTATTCTAGTTCAATTAGATATTTCAGCAAATCCTTTCCAGCTTTGTTTTTATCCTAATAATTTGTCTTAATATACTATAATTTTACATTCTCATCTTTCACCAATTACTGCAGGGATTTTCCAACTGACTGCCGACTCGGTTTTACTAAAGCGGAAATTCAATGCAGTTCTTTTGCCAGCATGGGTTGCCATATTTCAAAAGGTATAAAAACCAGGACACCTTTTTTTAGACAAACCCCAAAGTTGTTGTTGAGCAGTTTTTTGCGCCACATTTCAGAAATCCCACCGACGTCAATTCTGCCTTTGAAATCCAGTCTGGACATATGGCCGGGGATGTTTGGGATTTCTCTTTTTAAAAGTGTTTTCCTACATTTCCAGTAGGAGTTCATCCCCATTGAAAGGTGTTTTGTTGTCCTCCAAGCCCCTCCCTCCAACTGTCCATTAAAAATCATTTTAAATAATAATTTCTTTATTTTGAAAAATGACTGACTGCTCCCGTAGACACCCCACAGTGAGACGAGGGTCCACATCTCTGATAAGTCATCAAAGTTCACTCTCTGAATCTGGTTGTCTACCTAACAAAGAGACAAGGTCTGCCCTCCAGAACTTAAAAGCCTGGCAAATAACACTCCAGCAGATGACATCATTGCTTTTCCACTACAAACTATACATCACACCAGATCTCATTAAGCTGTTCCCTGAAAGGGAGTCAGCATTAAATGGATACAGCAAGCACACAGCAAGAGATGGGATGTTGTGCAGCTGAAATTCTGTTCAGCTGACATAGTGCTTGAATTGGTGAGAAGAGGGAGGGGCAAGTCAGTCTACCTGCCTGGAACAACCACCGTGCTTTGAGGACTAAAGAGTGGTGTGTGTCTGCGCATGTGAGATGTGTATGTTCATGTTGCCCCCATTAAATCTAGCAAGTTTATCAGTACTTATTGGGCAGGGGTGCCCACTTGCCCAGAGGACTGTGGGTGCCCGCTGCCGCAACATGGTTGTGCAATGCCACACACACACACACACACACACACACACACACACACACAAACACACACACACCTGCATGTAGTGCGTTTCGGTAGTTTGACGGAGGTAGCTCCTCTTCCTCCTCCTCTCCTCAGCCAGTGAGGCACCCTTTTCCGCTCAGAGGGGCTCAGACTTGGAGGCAGAGAGACTCTGCACCCACGTCCAAACGCGTGCGCGCGCGCACACCCACCCACCCCCCGCTGGCTGTGGAGGGCAGAGTTGAACTGCTTCTCTCTCAGAGGCATCACTGCTGTTGCCTGGCGGCTTTTCACATTGACGCTGTGGGGCACGGCCCCCACAATTATGTCATTGTGGGTGCCCGAGCACCCACAGCCTGCTGGAGTTGGCTGCTCTGTTATTAGGGGACCAGACTGAAGCATGGTTTATGCATGATTCTCTCCCCAAGGATGCCTTAATAGCAATGGGCCTCATATTATATTGCCACTGTCATGAAGGTTATGCTAATGGGAAACAACATTTCGACTTAAAATGTGCCCATCGGAAGCCTGCAATAGCTTTTTTGCCTTGACTGAGAACTTGCTTTCGGGTGGTGTGAAACTGGCTGATATCAAAGTGAAAATGAGATATGTCAAGTGGCTTTCCACTTCAGCTTCCCATAAGCACTGTTCTTTCCCTACACACACACACACACACACACACACACACACAGCCCTTCTTGATTAGAGACATCAATGTATAAATAATGCTTGCCAGGGGATTCAATTTGTATAGCCAGTTTCTATGAGGGAATGGCAGCTGGTTTTCACCGTACAATTAGGTGACAAATTTGTGAGCAAAGCAATATGAATTGTGAGATGATAGGGCAGGAGCTAATGGAAAGCCTGTGTGTGTGTCTTAGATATAAAGTGATGCATCTATTAAAACATTTTAAAGGAAGACGGATTCATAATTCCTTCCAACACAGAGAAATGAGAATTAGCTACTGTCATTTCTTCTGCATGAGGGGATGTTTTAATATGGATTAGGATCTTTGTGGAAACTTTTTCTTTAAAAAAACAAACACAAAAACTCCCAAGAGCTGGTGTAAAGCCCCCGTAGGAGATCTCTGAAGAGAAAGTTCTGGGAATCCAACTGTGAGATAACAAAGGCACAGATGAGCAATTCAGCATCCTCCAGACAAAGCTATGATGCAATTCCCTCAGTGTTCCAGAGATGGTAAGAATGCCAGCCTAGTGATCAAGCTTATAGGACCATCAAAAGACTTACTGAAAGTCCATGATCAAAGTTAAGATTTTCACCCCTGCAGATACGATGAAAGCCATATCCCTTATCCAAGCAAAGGCAAGCATTACTAGGTGGCCTCCAAATCTCAAGAGTTTAGCCAGTGTTGGCTAAGCCCCATTAAATCAGTCCTCTTCCCATCCCAGGTAGTGCAATAAAGATCAAAAGATGTATCAGCAAAGTTCTCAATTTAAATCCCTTATGGATGTGTGTGGGTTTTTTTGTGTGTGTGTGTTTTTTAAAAAAACAACCTCATTGATATGATGCAACAGGAATACCCAACAGGGTGCCCTCCAAAAGTTTTGGAATATAAGTCCCATCACCCCCTGGCTATTGGCTATGCTGGTTGAGGCTGATGGACGTTGTAGTCCTCAGCAAATGGACAGCACCACATTGGCTGCCCCTGTGAAAGAAACGAGGAGGTCAAGTGACTTGTTACAGGGTGTTCCAATTGTAAGTAGCTTAGAGCTCACATTATATGTGATGCTGGGGGGACATGAATGCTTCATATAATCTGAGGCATGGAAAGAACCTTAGTGGTCATATAGGGTATAGTGGGAGAAATTTGTGGGGAAACGTTGATGCATTTTTTGGAGGATCCCCAAATCACAAACTGTGGAAATGTAAAGAACTGAACTTACGACTGGAGGAATGAGAAACTGGGGGCTCTTTCACATTACTCCCCCAAATCTACATTTTCCAAATCCATTTTGTGCATCATAGCCCTCCATACCTATGTGGGTTGACTGCTTTCTCACATTCTGCTATACTAGGACCATACATTCTAATTGTTTGTATTTTGAACCTAGAGACATGCTGCTCATTTTAAAAAACATGCCCATGTAAGCAGCCCATAAAACTTTCTTCTGTCACTGTTTCTGGCAGAAATAAAGAAAATACATGCATTCTGCTTCCTTCTCTTCCCCACCCTACACATATTTGGGGGGCACTATTAAGATTGTACCATGGTACACAACTAAACTTCATTTCCACATCTACCTAACAATGTCTCAGTGATGAGACCACTATCTCGTTCTATCAATTGTACAAGTACATTTAGAGTACATTTCTGCTCTAAAGGAGGAGTAAGTTACACTTCTGTGTTGGATGCTGAGGCTGCTTCAGAGTTGCAGAATAAAGTGTCAATGGATGTGCCATTAGGTACTTTCTGGTGCCAAAGCTTTCACCAGATTGTGACACCTGGTCCGTTAACTGTAATTGTTTAATTGTACATTGAAATGGAAAATGTCTCTGTATATGTCTATATGTTTTCCAATGCTAAAGGCGTAGCATTGGAAAAATTCTATTGAAGCTAAGCAGAGCAGCAGAATGCCTAACAGTTAAATGTTTAACTGAGAATGTATCTCTGCTAGTTCTTCGGAGATGTTTAACTTAGATCATGTGGGGTATTCAGTTGCAAATCTCCATTCTGGGTGTGTGAGTTAGTGTCTTTGTTCTGAAAGCTGCCTCTAGCCTAATAGAGTTTGTGTGGAGTGGCAGGTTATTTCATATTTCTAAGATGTTCAGAATGTGCTTAGACTAGCACATGATATTATGCAACTATCTTGATGTAACATTATTGTTTTAAGTCTGTTTTGGAAGAAGTTCTGTTAATAATGCTTTTGAACCATATTTTTGGACTGGACAGTTTTTATTTCAAAAAGAGTCTGTTTTTATTCATCTTGTTGCTTTCAAATGTGAAATATTAATAACCGCAATATGGTCATAGGTGGGGGAATAGCATATTATGTGTTTGGGGGGATGTGGGGGTCTACCAGTCCCTCACAACAGCCTCCCCCAGTAAAGGAAGGAAAATCCATCTTGCGTTCCTTACTAATACAACTAACAACTCCACTACTCAGAAGTAATCCCCAATGAATGCAAAGGGATTTAATCCCAGATAAATGTGTTCCTCCCTTCCTGTACCCCTTGCTCCTACAAAGAAATAAGCCCCACTGAGTGCAAAGAGGCTTCTTCCCAGTAAAAAAATGTAAAGGACTCCTGGACTGTTTAGTCCAGTCAAAGGAGACTATGGGGTTGTGGTGCTCACCACGCTTTCAGGCCAAGGGAGCTGCCGTTTGTCCACAGACAGCTTTCTGGGTTATGTGGCCAGCATGGCTAAACTACTTCTGGCACAATGGAACACCATGACATAAGCCAGAGCAGTACCTATTTATCTACTTGCACAGGCGTGCTTTGGAACTGCTAGGTTGGCAGGAGCTGGGACAGAGCAACGGGAGCTCACTCCATCATGGGGATTCGAACCACCAACCTTCCGATCGGCAAACCCAAGTGGTTCAGTGGTTTAGACCACAGTGCCACTCATATCCCTTCAATCCACCCAGAAAGAAGAGAAAGGCACACCCAGAAATTAACAGCAGCAGCAACAACAACAAAGAAATGAGGTGAGGAGAGCTGGAGTTGGGTGCACAGGATATGGGCAATGGTGCAGAGGAAGAGTCAAGAGACGTGGCAAAATGGGATAAACCAAAAACCCAGATATGGCAAACACATGTTACATGGCACAGGGCATGTAATCAGTTTAGAAAACCTTTTCTGTGTTCTACAGATTTTAGCTCCAGAAAAACTGCCATGCCAACCGTAGAAACGTCATGTTGTTCCTATGCAGGAAAATGAAGGAACAAGCAACCCACAAGGTCCATTTTGATAAGAACTTAAATTGCTAGATTTGTCCATCCTTAGCCCCAGGTCCCCCCACACCTGCACTGACTTCTTCTTTGACTTCTTACTCGTAGCCGAGTAAGATTGTCTTCCATAAACATGGTTTTAACAATGAGTCCGTAAGTGACTGTGGAGGCCAATTCTGGACCCACACATCCTTCCACAGTGGGGACATTGGTTCCCGGGCAGGGGTTGATCACGGTGTGGATTTGCCAAGTGTGCCTTCCTCTTAGCACGTTTCTCCCTTGCATTCTGAGTTCGTGTGTCTTCAAAGTCCATGACACTTTTGGTAAAGGCTGTTCTCTAACTGGCAGGCCAGTGTTTCCCAGTTGTCAGTGTTTATACTACATTTGTTTAGATTTGCCTTGAGACAGTCTTTAAATCTCTTTTGTTGACCACCAGCAATACACTTTCTATTTTTAAGTTCGGAATAGAGTAGTTGCTTTGGAAGACGATAATCAGGCATCCACACAACATGACCAGTCCAACAAAGTTGATGTTGAAAAATCATTACTTCAACACTGGTGATCTTTGCTTCATCCAGTACACTGATATTAGTTCGCCTGTCTTCCCAAGTGATGGGTAAGATTTTTCAGAGACATCGTTGATGGAATCTTTTGAGAAGTTGGAGATGGTGTTTGTAAGTGGTCCATGTTTCACAAACATACAATAAGGTTGGTAGTACAATAATAATAATAATAAATAATAAATTTTATTTATATCCCGCCCTCCCCAGCCGAAGCCGGGCTCAGGGCGGCTAACAACACTAAAACAGTACAACATTATAAAACATTATAAAAATGGATTAAAATGAATTAAAATCAAAATTGATGGCAACCATAAACTAAAGTTTTGTAAAGATTGCCAGAGGAGGGAGTCAGGCTGCGCCCTGACCAAAGGCCAGGTGGAACAGCTCTGTCTTGCAGGCCCTGCGGAAAGATGTCAAGTCCTGCAGGGCCCTTGTCTCTTGTGAGAGAGCGT
Organism: Podarcis erhardii; assembly: GCF_964252035.2. Lineage (NCBI taxonomy): Eukaryota > Metazoa > Chordata > Lepidosauria > Squamata > Lacertidae > Podarcis > Podarcis erhardii. The sequence goes on from NC_138497.1 coordinate 41,004,051, forward strand.
TCCACCAGGTTGGAGCTGCAGCCGAAAAAGCCCTGGCTCTAGTTGAGGCCAGCCTAACCTCTCTGTGGCTTGGGACCTTCAAGATGTTTTTATTTGAAGATCGTAAGTTCCTCTGTGGGGCATACCAGGAGAGGCGGTCCCGTAGGTACGAGGGCCCTAGGCCGTATAGGGCTTTGAAGGTTAAAACCAGCACCTTAAACCTGATCCTGTACTCCACCGGGAGCCAGTGCAGCTGGTATAGCACCGGATGAATGTGATCTCTAAGCGAAGACCCCGTAAGGAGTCTCGCTGCAGCATTTTGCACCCGCTGGAGTTTCTGGGTCAGTCTCAAGGGCAGCCCCACGTAGAGCGAGTTACAATAATCCAGTCTGGAGGTGACCGTCGCGTGGATCACAGTGGCTAGGTCAGGGCGTGAGAGGTAAGGAGCCAACTGCTTAGCTTGGCGGAGATGAAAGAATGCCGCCTTTGTTATAGCTGCAATCTGCGCCTCCATGGAGAGGGAGGTATCGAAGATTACACCCAAACTCTTAACGGACGGTGCTGGCACTAATTGCACCCCCGCAAGAGATGGGAGTTGCCCCCTCAGCCCCCTGTCGTCCCGTCCCAGCCAGAGGACCTCTGTCTTCGAAGGATTTAACTTCAGCCGGCTCCCACGTAACCATCCAGCCACAGCCTCCAAGCATCTGATCAGTGTGTCTGGGGCAGAGTCCGGGTGGCCGTCCATCAACAGATAGAGTTGGGTGTCATCAGCATACTGATGGCAGCCCAGCCCAAAACTCCGGACGAGCTGGGCGAGGGGGCGCATAAAGATGTTAAAAAGCATTGGGGAGAGTATTGCACCCTAGCTTTGTAAACAGGCTTTTTGGTTTCCCTGCGAATGTCCCAGTCCTCAAACACAATGCACTTCAATCGGGAGAAAGCCGCACTCACAGAGCTCAGGTGATGCTGGATTTCGGCATCAATGTTGACCCTTGTGGAAAGATAACTGCCTAGGTAGGAGAAGTGATCAACATTTTCCAATGTTACACCACTGAGTTGGATTTGTGGCACTGCAGAGGGGTTATTTTGTACCTGTTGGTGCAGCACTTTGGTTTTTTGGATGTTGAGCGACAGGCCAAGCTTTTCGTAAGCTTCTGCAAAGATATTTAGGATGGTTTGGAGGTCATCCTCTGAGCATGTGCACACTACATTGTCATCAGCATACTGAAGCTCTATGACGGTAGTTACGGTAACCTTACTCTTTGCTTTCAGCCTGCTCAGATTGAAGAGTTTTCCATCTGTTCGATATATGATTTCTACCCCAGTGGGGAGTTTCTCTTAGACAAAGTGTAGGATCATGGTAATGAAAATAATGAATAGAGTTGGGGCAATAACACAACCCTGTTTAACACCTGATTCCACTGTGAATGGTTCACTTTGAGAGTCATTGTTATCTGCGATTGTTGCTGTCATATTATCATGGAGAAGCCTAATGATGTTTACTAATTTATCTGGGCAGCCAATTTTCAGAAGGACAGTCCACAGGGCATTATGATTTACAGTGTTGAAAGCCTTAGTCAGGTCGATAAACACCATATACAGGGGTTGGTTTTGCTCTCTGCATTTTTCCTGAAGCTGTTGAGTGGTGAAAATCATGTCCACTGTCCCCCTAGAAGGCCAAAAACCATTTTGGGATTCAGGAAGGGTCACCTCAGATATTATTAAGAGACGGTTTGCTAAGATCCTTGCAAGAATTTTGCCAGCTGCAGCTAATAGAGAGATGCCTCGATAGTTTCCGCAATCAGTTCTGTCACCTTTTTAAAAGAGATTGATAATTTTGGCATCCCTAAAATCTGCTGGGATCGCTTCTCTTTCCCAGATTTTTCGATGAGCTTGTGAAGTTGTTGTGTAAGTTCGATTCCACCCACTTTGAAGATTTCATCAAGTATCCCATCAGGTCCACTGGCTTTGTTGTTTTTCATTTGGTTAATAGCTGTACACAACTCTCCCAGATTTGGAGATACAGCAAGCTCATCTCTAACTTGTTTTGGCGGAATTTGTGAGAGGACCTCAGCAGCTACGAGGGAGTTGCAGTTAAGGAGATGTTGGTAGTGTTCTTTCCAGCGCAGTGCAATAGCTTCAGTACCCAGTTCTGTGACACTTGCTTTCAGTCACCTATTCTGTTCTTTGGACCATTTTGTTTTGGACCTTATGGATGCTTCATGCATTACTTGTCTAAATATATAATTATTCATTTCCATGGAAGAAAAAAGTGCTTACAGTATAACTATATGGCAACATCGGTGTCTGTTTTCGCTTGGGAGCACACATCAGAAATACGTTTTGTTTATCATTTTCTGACATGTGTAATTGCTGCTCATTTAGCAGATAATCAATCAATAAAATAAATTTTGACACGTGGAATATTTGAGAGAAATATGTCATTAAATCCATTTGTTTGGTCCATAACGATGAAAAACGCTGAACTCTTCCGTGCATTCATCTCATGCTGCAGCTAATTCCAGGAAACGTTTGATGAAAAACAAACAATGGGAATGCAAATTTGAAGGACTGGGATTGTTGGGTAGAGGTAGCTGTGCTAGCTTTATTTATAACGGCTACAATCAAATTTTAACGTGCAGGAATATTACATTAAATTGTTCACTTCACACTGATGCACAAATGGATCTTCACACCTCCTCAGTCAATCCTAATGCCACTTTAATCCTGGCCGAGATAGTGTCAGTCATAACAGAGGGATCAAGAAAGCACTTTGAGGATATGAGAAAGAGTTTAGTAGGGGTGGCGGCTCTGACTGCATTCATTCAAATTTTATACAAAAGTACTAATGTAAACTTTGCTCTTGGAGGATGAAGCAGACATGAAAGAGCTCTATTATGTGAGTTCTGTCATTTGAGAATGGAACTGATATACAGGCATCCAAAGAGAGCTAGTTAATACATTCTTAGCACCGAGGAAACTGAAGACGGTTTAGAAAAGGATGTACAAGAAATCTCCAAAGTTATACTGGTGCAAGTCCAAATGTTGTTATTGTTTTGTGTTGCTGCATAAAGTGAGCCCTCCAGGCAGCTGAAGAGAAACAGATGGTTTCTTTTGAAATGTAAAATTGGCTCCATATATTGAGATAACAAGGACTAGAACAGCAACAGATATTTCATGTCTGTAGCAATAACTATCGCCCTCTTCCACACAAGGATCACAGTGCAAGTTGTTTAAGTTCCCTGGCCAGAATTTTCATACGGGCTGCATCAGTGAAAACCCTGTATGATTGCAGTCCTACGAACACTCAGTTGTATGTAGGCGTCACTGAACACAATAAGGCTTACTTCTGAGTAAATATGCATAAGGTAGCACTGTAAATCTATCACCACAGGATAAGGCAGGGGAAGTAGATGGCGGTGAGAGACTGAAAAGCCAGAGGGGCTGTGCACTATAGTTGTGCCACATACTCAAAGGCACGTAGTTTCAGTTGCCTGGATTGACGTTAGTTTGAAGCCAAACTCAGAGCAGATTTCAGCAGAGTGGCATAGAGATTAGCACACACATAACACTAAGAGATTCATGTGAAGTGGGAGTAGTCAGTGTGGTACCCTCCAGACACAACTTCTCCAGATACAGCGTGGGTGGCACTGTGGTCTAAACTACTGAGCCTCTTGGGCTTGCCGATCGGAAGGTCAGCGGTTCAAATCCCTGCGACGGGGTGAGCTCCTGTTGCTCTGTCCCAGCTCCTGCCAACCTAGCAGTTCAAAAGCATGCCAGAGCAAGTAGATAAATAGGTACCACTCTGGCGGGAAGGTAAACGGCGTTTCCATGCTCTGGTTTCTATAACGGTGCCCCATTGTGCCAGAAGCAGTTTAGTCATGCTGGCCACATGACCTGGAAAGCTGTCTGTGGACAAATGCTGGCTGCCTCGGACTGAAAGCAAGATGAGCACCGCTACCCCATAGTCACCTTTGAATGGACTTAACCATCCAGGGCTGCTTTACCCTTCTTTTTTTAAGATACAACTTCCATCAGCCCCTGCCAGTCAGGGATTATGGGAGTTGTAGTAGCAAGAGTTGTAGCGGCAACAGTTGTGTGACATCTGCGTAACCCACCTTGTGTTCGGAATTCAGTACAGTTCTGTATTTAAAATATATTTTAAAAGTAATTCTGATGCGAGATTTTGTATATCATTTCAAGGTGTTAGGTAATTCATACCAGCAAGTAAAAAAAAAAAAAAGGAATAATGAGTTTTCTCAGATCCATGTGAAAATGAGTATTTGTGGGTGGGTGGATTCCTTTTATAATAATGATCATGGGAACTGAACAAGGGTTCTCTCTCATGAGGTGCTGCTTTTTTAAAAAAAAAACTATATTTCAAAGTCTGCTGTGCTTTATTTATTTTTTCCTTGGAAATGCCGTGATTCATTAAGACTGTATCAGTCATGCAGTGAAATCATTTCTGCTGAAGGATGTGAGACATCTAAAGCAGCAACATCCTCCCAGTAAAGCTCAGGCAAATAGTGATTTATTACTGGAATTAACATTTAGGGCACTTCAGAATAATAAACCTTCTTCAAAGAATCTCAGTCTCCTCTTTAACACCGCACAATTCGATGTATGCTTTCTGCCCATCCTCTCCTTGGTTAAAGTTCACGAAGGTGAACCCCCCTGTTTGATCAAAAGTTCACCCAATGCCTGCTATTAAGCCACAACCTTAAACTCAGATTTTAGAAAGAATTATACAATATCTTCTTCATCCTCAGGACAACTACAATTATGAGTCAATGCCTATTTTCAAAATGAAACAGGAAGAGTTACACACACACAAACACACACACACTATTCTTGACTATAGAGTAAGCTTGGAGAGCCAGGACTTAAAGTCTGTCAGGATGAGGCTATGATCTGAAGCCCCTAGTCACTAATTTAGCGCTGAGCAAAATGATGGTGTAATTAGAAGCAGTGCCGCTCTACCTGATACACAGATGTTCCTTCATTTAACTGTTGCCCACATAACTAACAAAAATAGATTTTGTTTGCCTGCCGCAGCCAGTTAATTTCTGACCTTTGGTCCTTAAATTCAGATAAAGCACCCACAAGCAAAACGTTGTTGATTAATATGTACACCCTACGCTTCGGTTTAGTTGCAACTTCTTGTGAGTTTTCCTGTCATAGCCGTGCAGTAAAGCCTCACCTAAGTGTGGACCAACCCTGCACCCCTTGGCCTTATTAGACAGTAAACAGTGAATTATTTAGATTTTTTTCTAAGACAGCCTACTTCTCAGATGATTAACACTCAGCTTCACAAATTGCCCTCTCAAAAAGCTAAACAATGGCCCCACCTGCAACTTGAGAAGGCTGCCATTGGGCCTGTTTAAAAGTGGTGGTTCTGTTTGATTGGCCAGAATGCTGCTGAACAAATAAAGGCCAGAGTCTGTCCTACCTCCCCCCCCCCTTTTTTTTTTTGGCCTCTGGACAAATACTGTGTATAGAAAAGTATTCATTAGCTAATAAGTACATAAAGCTGCTAACTTTTTAAAAAGATAGCAGCAATACATACGGCACCAAATGTTATCTTTCAGTATACAGTAACCCTGACTGTTTCACTTCTTAAGGAAGGTACAGCACTTCCTTTCAGCACTGCTTGTCTATCACGGACGTTAGGTTTTCAATAAAAATGCATAAAATCATCTCACCGTTTTCTAACCTAAGATTGTTTCTTGCCTTTAACTGGTGGGTCTATCTAACTTAGCATCCTACTTTCTGTCATGTTTACTGCTATTGCGACCTCTGCTTTATGGTCACTGAAGCTTGTAGAAGTTTGCACAAATAATAATGTTGTGAGTTTTGGGGTGGGGGCTAGGCTGGATGCCTGAATCCCTTCCAATTTCTGGACCCAACAAGGATTCAATTGCTGGAATAGCCAGGCAAGTCTTAGTAGTGGCCTAAGTATGGGTTGTTAAGATAAGAAAGGAAGCATTTCTGTGCCAGAGGAAAAATGGGTTGGTCCCTCTCCCTCAACTGTCTGTCTGTCAGAAAGACAAAGGCCAGAACTGAGATGTGTGTGAGCTTGAAACTAGAAGCTAAAAGTAGGCTGGGCAACTGAGAGATAGAGCCATGCCAGATCTCTGCTGGAATCTAAGGCTGTGGCTGTGGGAGAAGCAAGACCTTCTCAGGGTGTTAATACTGTATGTCCCTCCAACGTAGGCTCAGGTTGTATATATGTGTAAATAAACCATACATAATAAAAACAACACAGTCTCTGCTATCTTCCTCATTCCAAGGAAACTGCCTAGAACCCTGGAATCTCACACGGCTCGGAGATTGGGATTGCATGCAAAAATGATAATAATTTGGGATGCCGTTTACAGTTTCTCTAGTAATTTCTGATGTGAAAATGTAGGTGAAAAGAAGTATATCCTACTGCTGTTCCTTTAGGGTTTGGGGAAGGCAACCCAAGTCCTGTTCAATTTTGCCACCTTGGATGGGTCAAAGGCCTACATATGGGGGGGGGATGAAATTCCCTCATATAAGACTGCTTAAGACAAGTGAAATGAAGCAAAATCCTTTGTGGGAACCTGAGTTGAGTCAAAGAAGTGTTGTCCTATCCTCAGAGAGGTTGTAAGCATCACTGTAGAAGGTACCAAAGGGAATGGGGCAGAGTTAAAGTGATGCTACTTGGGCACTTTTACATACAGTACTGTTGAACCAGAAAGAATCTCAAACAAGAAAATTGCTTACATTAGAACTATAATTTTGGTTTTACTGCAAATCGTGGTTCTGCTTTCCCTGTTCTGATATTAGTAGTAGTATTGATAGTATTAGTTATTGTTGTTGTCATCTAGTCTGTCTGAAATGGCAGGAAATGTATGGGTGCTGGGTTTTAACTGATTTGATTCAAAAAGTCCATCACATCATGGGAAGGATGTTTCTAGCTACACCACTTTTGCCCTTGAAAACCTTATAAGAAGCTGCTGCAGGAGAGGGATTGTGTGAAACTGTGGATCTCCCTTGTTATTTTTGCTATTAGATGCTGCCTGTTGTTTTTTTAGGTAACCTTGTTATATTTATAGCATTGACTTTTTTGTAGGTTGTTATACTTGCTTTTGAACCAAATTTGAACCAATCAGTTGTTCCATATCCAGTTCAAAATTGGGAAAGGAGTACGACAAGGCTGTATATTGTCTCCCTGCTTATTTAACTTATATGCAGAATTCATCATGCGAAAGGCTGGGCTGGATGAATCCCTAGCCGGAATTAAGATTGCCGGAAGAAATATCAACAACCTCAGATATGCAGATGACACAACCTTGATGGAAGAAAGTGAGGAGGAATTAAAGAATCTTTTAATGAGGGTGAAAGAGGAGAGCGCAAAATATGGATTGAAGCTCAATATAAAAAAAAACGAAGATCGTGGCCACTGGTCCCATCACTTCCTGGCAAATAGAAGGGGAAGAAATGGAGGCAGTGAGAGATTTTACTTTCTTGGGCTCCATGATCACTGCAGATGGTGACAGCAGCCACGAAATTAAAAGACGCCTGCTTCTTGGGAGAAAAGCAATGACAAACCTAGACAGCATCTTAAAAAGCAGAGACATCACCTTGCCAACAAAGGTCCGTATAGTTAAAGCTATGGTTTTCCCAGTAGTGATGTATGGAAGTGAGAGCTGGACCATAAAGAAGGCTGATCGCCGAATAATTGATGCTTTTGAACTATGGTGCTGGAGGAGACTCTTGAGAGTCCCATGGACTGCAAGAAGATCAAACCTATCCATTCTTAAGGAAATCAGCCCTGAGTGCTCACTGGAAGGACAGATCCTGAAGCTGAGGCTCCAGTACTTTGGCCACCTCATGAGAAGAGAAGACTCCCTGGAAAAGACCCTGATGTTGGGAAAGATGGAGGGCACAAGGAGAAGGGGACGACAGAGGACGAGATGGTTGGACAGTGTTCTCGAAGCTACCAGCATGACTTTGACCAAAGTGTGGGAGGCAGTGGAAGACAGAAGTGCCTGGCGTGCTCTGGTCCATGGGGTCACAAAGAGTAGGACACGACTAAACAACTAAACAACAACAACAACATATTTGCTTTTGTTTTGCTATGTTATGAAATTGTTACTATGCTATTGTTTTGCTATTTTATGATGACATTGGTTTTTGTGGTGCTTGTTTGAGATGTCTTCCTGTTTTCTTTGTTGTAAGTGTGTGTGTGTGTGTGTGTGTGTGTGTGTGTGGAAAAGCAGCATACAAATAAACCTTGATTGTACGGGTGACTCACCCAGAAGAACATTATGTTTAGAAAGTCTCTAACTCAAGGCTAGTGAATTTTGCATGATAGGTTAACTTAAGGAAGTTCAAAGAAGAAATGTTTTTGCTCCTACTGCACCCACCTGTGTCTCCAGCCCACACTGCCAAGCTTCTCGGGGGGTGGGTTGTTGTGAGACCCTCCTGAGAAAAGTGGGATGGGAAATGAGGGTCTCTTGGAAAAGGAGGCAATGAAAGAGAGGATGTAAAACTTTTCTTCTGTGAAGCTGGTCAAGTTAACTTATCTTAGTCACTAAGATTAGGGCTGAATGTTTGTTTTGGATGAAATGAAAAATGAAGGAAATTGGCACTGTCGATCTTCATACAGAATCCATTTCTATTTGTTCCAAAACAAGTGCAGAATAGAATGGGTACAAAGGGGATAAATATGAAATACAGTGTGAGTAAGCCTATACAATAAAGAGTAAGTCTTCAGTTTGGTTTTCTACGCTGACTTATGATGACACCCGTGTGTACACACTCACACACACACACACACACACACACACACACACACACACTACTCTTAAACTAGCATATTGAAAGATGCACATACAAGCACACACACTTTCTAGCCAGCAGGTCTGAGTGCAGGTCAGACTCTTGATTGCATTTTGAAAAGTTGAACCTGGAAATGCAGAAATAATTAATGCATGGATCACTGAAACGTAGTTAACATTCTGTTTAATTGCTTAACCCTATCCCCCCCCCCCATTTTTAAAAAATCCCTTATATTGTAGTGGTGGAGAGGTTGGCCTTCAATTTCTCTTGCACACAAAACAGCCTTTTCTTGTTCCAGAAAATGGCAAAACAAAAACAGGGAGCTATTCTGTTAATTAGTGGAGTGGAGGAATCATATGCTGTCAACGCTTTTTGATAGAAATGAAAATATTCCTACAGAGGAAGACTTATTTTTCTGCTTCCACCAGCATTTCTCTTCATTTCTGATGGGAAAAAAGGCGATACTGTTTTTGGGGGGAGCCAGTGTCTCATTTCCATTCCGTTCTCATACAACCACTGTTGTATCGCGGGACCTGCAGAATGTAACTGCTGCTTCAGGACAAACAAAGCCCCTATTCAGTATGGAGGGCAACTTTTCTTCCGCACCACTCTCTGACCACAGAGAGGTTGGCTTGTGCACGCTATCTGACGGACACAGGACTCACTAACTGAACAAAAAGCTCAAAGGATTCCAATTAATTCTTCAGAATTTGTCTAGTGGGATGAAACTTCCTCTTTCAGTACCAGACCGGACCATAAAAATCAGCCTGCATCTGACTTTCTTCCATGTATAGGAAGCCGCATTTTGCTTCTGGTAATCTCACTGCTGTTACCCCTACTTTTTTGCTTTGAATGGTTCGCTCCAAAGTTGCTGAAGTTGTAAGAAGATATTGTTTCTAATCTACTGCCTCTGAAATCCCATTGCAGGGGTCATTTCCTGACTTTTGTGTCGCTTCAATCAAGTCGCTTAAAAGTTTCCGTTCCCTTGTGACTTAGCAAACCAAGTACATAATTGCCATGTTTTCCCATAGCCATCCCATGGCTTATCCACCGAAATGAGCATATGTGTGTTAAATTGTGAAGGAGGCCGGTAAAGACAGCGTATTAAGAACATAAATGTAGGCAGATCTCTTTCAGACCTTCTTTAGAATATTGCACATGTAGCATAATGTAACGGAATAATAATAATAATAATTATTATTATTATTATTATTATTATTATTATTATTATTTATTTATATCACGCCCATCTGGCTGGGTTTCCCCATAAGACCCATTAAGTTTAATGGAAAAATATCAGTAGGTGTTTAAATCTCTCCCCTTGAAAGTAATGAAATTTTAAAATGCTTAACTTTGACTGGATTGTGCCAAAAGTGCTTTTCAAAATATTTTAATATTGTCAGATATAATCAAACAATAATTGGGTCAAAGCATAACATATTTTAAAGACTCTGGGAGGCATTTAAAGGTTCTTGCCTCGGTTTTGCACCCATCTTCATCATATCTCCTTACTGAAACAAACCAAGTCCACATATTTTTCATATTGTAGACTTATATTTGAATCAGAATTGCTTTTGGGAAAGTTTGTCCCCAAATAGGTAAACCAGAGATGAACAAAGGTAAGCCACATATAAACACTGTGCTTTGAATCCAGAGTTCCTGTGAACAGAATTCCATTTAAGAAGGCTGGTGATCTTTGCTGATTTCCCAGTTTATCTGCCATCGTCCCCACCCTCTTAAAATAATCTTCTGTAGAAGCTTGGAGGACCAGAATAGCATGGGAAGTAGCCCAGGAGAAATTGGTGGAAACTCCTCCCTTTCTCCTTCTCTGAGCGGCGACTTCTGCTGGATCAAGAGCCCTTCACAAATCTAAGGGACCTGCTCCTCAGTAAATGAAATTTGAACTTGGTTGATATACAGTACAGACACAACTTAAACGCCTTCAACTTGTGCAGTTTCAACCTTGCCGGTTGAAGTTGTACGAATTAAATGCATGCAGTGTTTATCAGGTGCAGAAAGAGCTTTTAAGCACTCTGCCTTCCTTACTGGCCCTCTTGGTGTGCCTGCTTTGGAAGCCTGGGAATGGTCACATGAGATCTCGCAGGAACTTGGAAGGTCCTGCGAGATCTCACAAGAGCTGGTGCACTAAGTGAGCCTTGCCCTGTAAGCAAGGCAGAGAGCTTAAAAGGCACACTCAGCATGCCAGCTCTGGAAGGGTAAGGATATTCTTGCAGAGGCGGTTCAAGTATACACATTTTTGTGTATACTCACCGTCCCCTCACATAAGAGCTAATTGTACTGTGCAAAAAGCAATAGCTCTAGCTTCAGCTCAATGCTATAAAAGCACAGCTACACATTACATCCACAATCCACCCTTACAGGACCTAAAGCACTGGCTTCCCCCTTGCCAATCCTGTGGTGCTGAGGAGAGGCCTGTCAGACTCTTGCTTGGCTGAGCAGTGTCCTATTAGAAGAAAGGATCAGTTAATCTAGTAGTGGCTAATTTTCCCTAGCTGTTTGGAAGGGAAGGTGCAATACTAAAGAGCCTGAAATGTTTAGGAAGCATACAGGAATCTCACCCAGCTCTGGGTCCCCTCCAGGTTTTATTTAGGGTTCAGTCACTCACTTGCTTTAGCTGATCAGGCAGCCGTGAAATAGTCTGGTGGGTGGGTGTCAGTTTAAGAACTGTAATAAAATCATAATCTGCGTGTACCTTTTATCTGCGTTTTCCCCTGAAAGAATCTTTCCTGAAGAATCTTGCAGCAATCACAGAAGAAAATATTTCTCGTTGCCATTATAACACCTCTCCCCTCTTGCAACCAATAGTGGTTATCGAGATTTGCTGCTGAACAAGGAATATGTTTTATTTAGGGATAGACAAATCAGTCTACTTCCAGCCCACTTCAGTTTCACATGATCACTCATAAGTATGTTCCTACATTCATCTGTTACGGGGTTTTTGTTTTGTTTTTAATGTCATACAAAAATCCACATTTAAGTATGGATTTTATCACAAAATACATGTTTAAACATGCAGTATATCTCAATGTATGGATTTCTCACCACATTTTATCCCAAAATATTAATTTTAAAACACATTTTGTTCTTTGTTTTGTTTTTAACTGAGAACTGTATCTCGGAGTGTGACATCCATAGGATAATTATATTCTGATCAGGAAGGTGCAAATTGTAATCTGTTCTGTTACAAACAGGGACCAAGCAAAATTTTCCTCTATCCCAAGTCTTACTGAGGGTCCTCCTTTGCAGGAACACAGGAATGAGAAAAGGGAAGCCTCTCTAACCATCCCTGCTTTGCTGCCCTTCAAATATTGTATTGTTACAGATCTGGAGTAATGGAATTTGGGGGTGCAAGGGCACCCATAACTTCTAGAGTTAGTGAATTTTAGAAATTAATAAATGATAGAATTTAGATAATATGTGGAACACTGAAGGGAAGATACCAGATGTTAGATATAAAATGCAGGCTGAACTAGTTCTTTCTGTTCAGGAGATCTCTGATACTCATGACATTAAGAACAAGTAAAGGTAAAGGCACCCCTGACCATTAGGTCCAGTCGCTGACGACTCTGGGGTTGTGGCGCTCATCTCACTTTATTGGCCAAGGGAGCTGGTGTACAGCTTCCGGGTCATGTGGCCAGCATAACCAAGCCGCTTCTGGCGAACCAGAGCAGCACACGGAAACGTTGTTTACCTTCCCGCTGGATCGGGACCTATTTATCTGCTTGCACTTCATGCTTTCGAACTGCTAGGTTGGCAGGAGCAGGGACCGAGCAACGGGAGCTCACCCTGTCGCTGGGATTCGAACCGCCGACCTTCCGATCGGCAATCCCCAGGTTCTGTAGTTATCCTTCCCCTCAGCTGTATGTTAGTTAGCAGAAGAAATTGAAAAGTTGGGAGTGGGAGGTTACAGGAAAAGTGATGTCACACAGGAAAATGTGCCCTTTTTGAAAAACTGATGCATGGATAAAGGGGGTGGGGTGGGCGAGCAGACAGTTGGAGGGCAGTTGCTTGGAACAAGGGTTCTTGGGAAGGAGAAGGGTGGAGCTAGACTTCCAGGCAGAGGCCACGTGAAGCAGAAATATCTTGGCGGGCTGGGAGAGAGGCATAGAAATGTCTGGGAGTCCAGTGCTGGGCTGCTGTGAAGGACGGGCTCCTTCTCAAATGTGAATGCTGTGAAATCTCTCTCCATTGAAAGCTTCTGGTGTAAAAATGAGTAAATAAATCATATTTCAAAGGCACTGCAGACCCCGCCATGCCTCGATTTCCCCAAAGGAAAACAGACCCTGGTTGAGTGCCAAGACCCCTTGGAATTTCATGCACCACTCGGCAAAGATTGGGGTGGCCAGTAACACTATACAAAGTAGGGGAAGTCAGAGAATTCAGCAAGAAACCTCGAATAAAATTTAAGATACTAACTGATGCTAAAGAAAGAGGTGGATTTGCCCTGCCAGACCTTAAACTTTATTATGAATCAGCCGCTTTTTGCTGGCTGAGAGAATGGTTACTTCTTGAAAACACTGACGTGCTGGATCTAGAAGGTTTTAACAACGTATTTGGGTGGCATGCATATTTGTGGTATGATAAGATCAAAGCACATAAAGCGTTTAAAAATCATATTGTCAGAAAAGCACTGTTTAACGTCTGGATAAGATATAATGACTTGCTCGAAAATAAAACCCCAAGGTGGTTGTCACCAATGGAAGCGAAGGCTCAGAAAAAGCTCAATATGGAGGCCAAATGGCCGAAATATTGGGAAATTCTGGAACAAGAGGGAGATAGATTAAAACTACAGAGTTTTGAAAAACTAAAAAATAGAGTGCGGGATTGGCTCCATTATTATCAAATAATGGAGGCATATAATCTGGACAAAAAAATTGGCTTCCAGGTGGAAAAAAACAAAATTGGAAATAGAGCTGTTAGATCCCAAAAGTAAGAACTTGTCAAGAATGTATAACTTGCTGTTGAAATGGAACACTCAGGATGAAACGGTGAAATCAGCTATGATTAAATGGGCACAAGATGTTGGACATAATATTATGATGGCTGACTGGGAACAGTTATGGACCACAGGTATGAAATTTACGGCATATAATGCCTTAAGAGAGAATATAATGAAAATGATTTACAGGTGGTACATGACACCAGTCAAGCTTGCAAAAATTTACCATTTGCCCGATAATAAATGTTGAAAATGTAAAGAGACTGAAGGCACATTCTTTCACCTTTGGTGGACATGCCCAAGGATTAAGACTTTCTGGGAAATGATCTACAATGAAATGAAAAAGGTATTTAAATATACTTTTCTGAAGAAACCAGAGGCCTTTCTCCTGGGCATGGTCGGCCAATTGGTGCCAAAGAAGGATAGAACTTTCTTTATGTATGCTACAACAGTAGCAAGAATACTTATTGCAAAGTACTGGAAGACACAAGATCTACCCACCCGGGAAGAATGGCAGATGAAGGTGATGGACTTCATGGAACTGGCGGAAATGACTGGCAGAATCCGAGACCAGGGAGAAGAGTCGGTGGAAGAAGATTGGAAGAAATTTAAAGTTTATTTACAGAAACATTGTAAAATTAAGGAATGTTAGAAGGAGGCTGGAATGAAGTTATGTGGCTTTAGCAGAAATATTATAAAAGATTAAGTAATAATAGATTGTTAATGGATGAAAGGAGGAAAGTTAAAGTTACACTATATTAAGATAAATTATAGGATAAAAATTGGGAAAGATGGAAAGGATTTGCTGAAATAGCTAACCGAACTAGAATACAAAAAAGGGAGGTGCGAGGAGGTCAAGGAAACAAGTAAATGAAAGATAAGTTATGGGAAGGTTCGTTGTGTTTTTTAATTGTTTCTATTTTTCTGTTTTTCTGTTTTTTATATTTTTTTCTTTTCTTTCTTTCTTTCTTTCTTTTTTTCTATTCTCTTCTTTCTTTATTGTGATGTGTTATTAAGTTTTTGTTTAACTTGGAATTATTTCTTTCTCTTTTTGTATCATTTGAAACTTTAATAAATATTATTTTTTAAAAAAAAGTCAGAGAATTCAAACAGAAACAGAAAGAGGAGTGAAAATTGTCACTTATTTGTCCCATGGCCAGAAATAAATTCATTCCAGCGAATATTTACTGCTGTTGTTGATTTCAGCCTGCCAATGGTATGCAATGGTTACTTCACCCCCAGTTTGCAGTGTTTCCTCTGCATTGAAATTAATGGAGTGGAAGAATGTAATGACACCGTAAACTTCTGTAATTTACATAATTAATTCTGTAAATTATGTAAGATATATAATTCTACCACAGTCAATATAGAGACAAATAATACAGTCATACCTCAGGTTGAATATGCTTCATGTTGAGCATGTTCGAGTTGCGCTCCGTGGCAACCCGGAGTGCGTTACTTCCAGGTTTTGCCGCTCGTGCATGTGCAGATGCTCAAAATGATGTCACACGCATGCGCAGAAGCGGCAAAAAGTGACACGCACATGCGCAGACGTGCCATTGCTAGTTACATTTGCTTCTGGATGTGAACGGGGCTCCGGAATGGATCTCGTTCGTATCCAGAGGTACCACTGTATAGGTTTTGGTGGAAAATGACCTACAGTGGAACAGAAACAGGGCTGCACGAGACGAATGCAGGTTGGAACAGAAACCAATGCCTTCTTAAACCCCTACTTGTGAGTAATCTACTGGTAGCTTATAGCTCAGCTCTATTCCCATGCTGCCCGGTGTGGCAATTTTGCACTATCTGCCTCATGTTTGACCCCAGTTTTAAAAAATGGGACTGGTTTAGTACAGAGGATTTGCTTTACTTGCCATGCGTAGGATATGGTGGTACATTTTTCCTTGCCCAGTCACCAGCTGCTTGCCCAGCTGTAGCTATGTGTGTACAAATTTATTGCAAGACTGTTGCATGCCTTGACTGATTGCAGTGACTCTGGGGTAAATGTTTGAGAACAGCAGCTTAAATCACCATGAAAGATTCTGATCGGGGCTGTGATCCTAATCCCATTGAAATCAAAGGCAATACTTCATTTGGCTTCAGTAGAGCATGATTGAACCTTTGTAGTCTTGCTTTTGGCTAGCTATTTTATTGTTGCAAAGTATTTTTTTAATCACGGGGATACATAACAGCAGATGTGTTCTTGAGCTTTTGATGTCGCCCGCTTGTTTCTACAGAAATCTGTGGGAGTTTTGCCTTTCACTTCCATGAGACAGGCTGCAACCCAAATTAAACATCTATGGGTTTGAAAGCAAAGCCATCGGGCATGTGGTTATCTCCCAGTTACCCACATCCTGCTGCACTGTTTTGTTCATGTGCATTATAAATAGGGACTTTATTAATGGAACTAAGAGCAAGCCACCGTCCAGTCATCTCATAACAAAGAACCTTTTAAAGAGGAAGCACGTTCATTTTACTTGTGATCTCCAAGCTCCTTAAGAGAAGGAAAGCAACTCCTTTCAGAGGCATCTTCTGACAAGTTTCAGAAAGGAGGTTATTAGAAAATGAGATTTTTCGCTGATTTATAATGGGATGATTCTGAGAAATATATATATATACCACTCCTTCACCTCTCTCTCTCATGGAATAGGCATATGAATTGCCATCAATGCTGAGACAGAGCCTGTCCCCCAATCCCCCCCAAAAAAAATCCACGTGAAAGAGGCTTCCATTCTTCTGCCTCATCCTCAGGGCACATTAGAATTTTGCTGGGAACAGGGCTGAGCTTCCCTTGACATTGCAAGTTGGCTGTAGGTGTTATGCATGTTCTTGCTGCTCAACGTTTCTCTAGCGCTCTGGAGCTTCTCTGGTTGACAGCGCTTCTGAAAAGTCCACCTGGCTCACTATTGTTTATGCTAACCGCCAATGGCTCTTCAGGATTTCAGACGGGTCTTCCTGGAGATGGTGGGGATTGAACTTAGAAACTTCTGCATGCAAATCAGATGCTCTCTCAACTGAGATGTGGCCCTTTCCCAAAGGAACATCATCAGGGGGAAGAGTAGTGACACCAATATTACTTCATAGGCAGTAGTCAGGAGTGCATGCAGGAGCCAGGCCCTGTGGCCAGTAGGGCTTTGCAGGACTGGGGCCTTCCTAAGTTTGTTCTGGAGAGGTAAGGTGTGGCCACTCAGGTGAAGTTGCTTGGTAACTCACTGCACCTGGTGGCTAGAGCCTGGAAGGTCAGCATTTCCCTTCGGCTCTTTGCCACAGCAACACGTTTCTGGCCTTGCTGCGTTTGGCTTCTTGCTTCCTGATCCTCGGTCATCGGCTTCTTGACTCCTTGCTTCTTGACCCTCAGACCCTTAACTTCATGACTCCCTGCTTCCTGACCCCCGGATCCCTCACTTCTGGACTCGTATTCCTGATCCCAGCCTGCCATCTTGCCCCCGGTCCCAATGTTCTCAGCCAGGACTTCGATCGCCCATAGACCAGACCATGACAGTAGTCAGTGGGAACCCAAAGGAATTGGCAGAATAGCGCAGAAGGATGCCACCCATATACACACAGACACACCCACCAGAGGGTGGGTGGGTGGATTGCTGTGCCCCTTGAGTGCCATTGATTTCAGTGGGTCTACTTTAGGTACAACAAAATCTGGATTAAAACCATTTTACATTATCCACGGAGTGAGCAAAAAAGCAGAGAAGCCATACTCCTACTCAATTTTTATTTATTTATCACTTGGCACTGAAATGCCATTATTGTTTTTGCTTATTAAGACAATTTATATGCCACTTGTTTTTTGGGGGGGGGGATCTCTAAGTAGTTTACAACAGATCTCAAAACATGATAAATAAATATGAAATATAAAAAATCCTAGATTACCCCACGAGGTAGGCAGCATCATAGTGAAAGCACTTCTCTATACAGTCATACCTCAGGATAAATGTGCTTCAAGTTAAGTATTTTCGGGTTGTGCTCTGTGGCGACCTGGAAGTAACAGAGCGCATTAATTCCGGGTTTCACCGCGCACGCATGTGCAGATGGTCAAAATGACATCACACGCAAGCGCAGAAGCAATGAATTGTGACCCGCACATACGCAGATGCACGGACGTGGGTTGTGTTCGCTTCATGATGTGAACTGGGCTCTGGAACGGATCCCATTCGCATCCCAAGGTACCACTGTACCAATGTAAGGTGGCATCTGCAGGCCACAGTTAGCAGGGCCTCCTCCAAAAATTGCAGTGATTTTTGCTGTACCTCCATCTGACCTGGTATGTTTATGCTGGCTAGCTTTATCTTTGATCAATATGAAACAATGTCTATAAAATTATTTCCATGCTAATTTGAATCACTGGAAGTTACAATTTTTTTTTCATTTCTAGTCTGTTTGAAATGATTTATAGTAGTGAGAAGGGACTAGATGGTACATGGGAGCTGTGTTAGCACCGAATATTTCAGAATATAACAGCACGATCCTAACCATGTCCATTCAGGATTAATTCCCATCAAATGTGACCCCATGGACCAGAGCACGCCAGGCACTCCTGTCTTCCACTGCTTCTCACAGTTTGGTCAAACTCATGCTGGTAGCTTCGAGAACACTATCCAACCACATCGTCCTCTGTCGTCGCCTTCTCCTTGTGCCCTCCATCTTTCCCAACATCAGGGTCTTTTCCAGGGAGTCTTCTCTTCTCATGAGGTGGCCAAAGTATTGGAGCCTCAGCTTCACGATCTGTCCTTCCAGTGAGCACTCAGGGCTGATTTCCTTAAGAATGGATAAGTTTGATCTTCTTGCAGTCCAGGGGACTCTCAAGAGTCTCCTCCAGCACCATAATTCAAAAGCATCAATTCTTCAGCGATCAACCTTCTTTATAGTCCAGCTTTCACTTCTATACATCACTACTGGGAAAACCATAGCTTTTACTATACGGACCTTTGTTGGCAAGGTGATGGTCGTTAAGAGTTCATTGGACTGCCAACTTGTTAAGAGTTCATTGGACTGTTGGATTGCCAACAAAGTCCCCCCAAAAATAGTGAGCAATATTATCCCAATTTATTGCATTCCTGTTGACACATAAATCATTTATATTTTTCAGTGTCAGATAGATCATTAGACCATTTGAACTAAATTGGTTTCATGCTGAGAAATAATTTTAGATGTGTTTATTAACCTGATTATCTATACATGACTCAGATGACAAGAAAGGGAAAATTGGTGATAATTTGTCCCCAAGGTTGGCAGCATGGGTGCCAACTTGAATTGAATATTTTTTTGGGGGGGGAGTAAACCTCACCCCACATCACAAGACGCAGCGCACATACCATTTGAATGGCAATGCCCATCAATTTTGGGGGGGTGGCCCCCTCAAATATTTTATTGGGGGAGGCAAAGGGAGCCCTAGGAGTTGGCTCCTATGGTTGGTAGGAACAATATTTTTCAACCAATGTAGTCCAACAAACTCTTAACAACCAATCACACCTTTGGAGTCATTACCAGTCCAATACATGTGAATGCAATGTGCTAGAAGGAAGAGAAGGTTGGGGCAGGTTTGTGAAGTAGCCAACAGCTACATTCTGTTCTGAGAAATAGCTAGTTTTAGCTTTTTGTTAAATAAATTAGTAGATGTCTATAGTAAATAGGTACACTGGTAGAATTTCAATATGATACTTTTAAAAAAAGGAAAAAAAGATAAGGGTTCACATCACAAGAACCAGCAGGCAAAACAGTGGTTTCTGTTTTCCACCCAGTTCTGGCTGTTTCTTGAAACACAGCAGCAACTCTTAAAACAATTTCCTAAGCAAATAAACTTGTTGATAATTCTGGACTGCTTCCCATGCTACTTGCATTCGTCACACAAATTTTCTTCTTAGTTGCAAACATGTTTGAACTTAAAATGTGCAAAGGGTACACACATCTCCTTCTGAGAGATAAATATTCGTGTTGAAGTTCCAGTAGAAGCGCACCAGAACTTGGGGATTTCTTAGGAAATATGTTAACAATGAAGTCTCACAGAACATTTTTAGACAAGGAAGTGACAAATGGCACACTTTTGTGAGTTAACCCAACGACGACAACAAACGACAACTGCAGCAAATACTAAGGATTTATGAAAGTGTTCCAAGCAGTTTGTGTACATTCTCTTGGTTATACTTATAGCAATCCTGCAAAGCCAGTTGTTTTCTTTAACATGCTAATAAAAATATACTTTGAAATATAGTGTACAAAATAGCCCCCTATTCATTTTTATATTATTTTATGACTCTGAAAAGTTTGAGGGCACAAGCCCAAATCAATAGGCTGCTTCCACTTCACACACACATGTCAATTTTGTGCAATTAACACCACAATCCAGGCTTGATTGTGTTTGTCTGCACTTTAAATGGCTGCCAAGATAGCATTAACACCAGGCATAGGCAAACTCAGCCCTCCAGATGTTTTTGGCCTACAACTCCCATGATCCCTAGCTAACAGGACCAGTGGTCAGGGATGATGGGAATTGTGGTCCCAAAACATCTGGAGGGCCGAGTTTGCCTATGCCTGATTAACACAGTAAGTTGGGTGCATATTTCATAGGGACCATGTTGCTATGAGGGATGTGTGACACCTTACCATTAGGGAAAAGTTTTGCATATTTTGGTCTCAGCTGAATAATTCACAATGGGAGTGTGGCAAAGGGTGAATTGCTGGATGCATAAACACACCTTGCGGGGCAAAATGCCTCAGGTGAACTCCCTCTTTGGGGGAAATAAGCAACTACGAGAGGGATGCAAACCGTACTGAAAAATACTTGATGTTTGTTTTTGGGATTTTTTCTCAAATCATTTCCTAGCTCTTGGGTAATAAAATGTTGCCAAGAGAGTACCTGAAATTCTATTATTCACACCAGTGATACAGTTACAGAACAAGAAACTTGGAATATAGAGTTTATTCCATTGTTTTGCGAGGCAGACAAATTCATACTTGCACAACCAGAGCTCCAAAGACCTAGCATTCCGATTAACCAATGATACCAGGATAAACTACTTTCATTTTATCACTTTTGGCAGGAAATTTGTGAGTAGTTTACCTGAACTTAAATAGGCAGCTTTGGTTCTGATAGAACCTTGGAAACCAAAATGGAAGGTCAATATAACAAAGTTTCATACCCACTTCCCACTGTTTTTAAAAAATTATGTCAGACCAATATCCATTATGGTTGCTCAACCTCAATAAAAAATGCTAAATACCAAGCTTTGATTTTCCTTTCCAAACCACTGTTCATTAAAATGTTTGCTACTGTCCAGTTTTAACTGAATGGCTCAAAAAATGCCTCATCTGTAATTTGAAAAAATAAGTGAAAATACCCAGCAATTAATGGTTAGGGAAAATATTGTGCATAGTTCAAATTCCCCTGCTCTTTTTCTTTTCTTTTTTCTATTCCTTTCAATACTCATATTTTAAAAGTTCCTAATTTTTACCAAAGGAATTTTCTAACGAGATTTGGTCTCTGTTCAGGATTCAACTGCAAGTTAGATGTTTTTGGACTACAATTCCCATCAGCCCCAGCCAGCATGGCCAGTCATCAGGAACGATGAAATTGTAGTCCAACATCTGAAGGGCACCACATTGTCTACCCCAGCATGAAATGGTTGGCACTATGCAACTGCATTAAGGCCCCGTTTCAGCATTATTGTTATTTTACAATTATATTTATTTGTATTATTCCTGTACGAAAACCTTTAATGGGGGGGGGGGACCACATAACAAATACAAAGAGATTTGCGCAAGGGGTTACAACTCCCAATGAAATTAAGGAAAGATGAAGAGGTGGGAGCTGGATACAATTTGTCCATGAAGATTATTAGTGTTACATTAACAGGTGCTGTTGGATTCAACGTTCTGAATGGCCACTGTGATGTCTCAATGACTTTTGCTAGCCACAATTGCCGGTGGCAATCCAGCCGCCTTGTTCATAGAGCAAGTAAGATTATATTGACTTGGTATTCTTGCCCTGCTGTCTTCTTGGTTTACAAAAGAAACAAAGTCATGCCAAACTGCACTGACATCTATAGGTGAAAGACTGTGTTGAAACTGAAAATTCATCCGTCAAATCGCTGAACATTTCTGCTGGGTTGTTTACAGGGTTGGGGGCTCTGCCCCAACATCATTGTGGCCAAATGTGTAAAAGCCACTGTCAGCAGCTCCTTCAAATGCACTTGGTAAAGTCAGATGTTCCATGGCCAAACCAAGGTTCTTCCCCCCAACTGAGTTGAAAATGAGCATCTCTCCTGGCATGGGAACATAGCCTCCTCCCATGTGACTGTGGAAATTTGATGTTTCCAAGAATTGAGGGAAAGAGACATGCTGCAGAAGATCCCATGCCACTAGAGATAGCACCCTCTAAGTTGAAGAAATTATTATTATTATTATTATTATTATTATTATTTCTACCCCACCCATCTGGCTGGGTTTCCACCAGAAACATTTGTCATAGATAGACCAAAGAACGTATTTGCCCAGCTGAAATTATCTCCCAACTGTTAACATCAGTAGGCAATTCTCATGAGTGAAGAAAGTTGCTGAAAGCCAAAAATATGAACCAGACCTTGGATAGAGGATATAAACCTATACAAAAGGCAGGCTGTTGGTTTAACTTGGCGTTGCTGTTCTTGGCTCCTGGTTTTAATCATTATGTTTCCTTCTCCTTAAAATGTTGACATCAGGGTTTTGCTTTCTTTTGTGTGCATTACTGCATTATTGTTGAAAGAATTCAGTTAGTAAAGATACATGTAATAGATAACGAAAAAACTCTTTGTTAAAACTGGTCATCTTGCCCCGCACAGAGCTTCTTGAGATCTACTCTGCTTTTCCAGGCAGTGGCCCAGTGGCCAGAAGTGCGTTTTCTAACATAAACTACACACACACACAAACACACACACAGTGTCATGAGTGTTCAGGCTCTTTAATAAATCTACTTATTTATATACCAAAGCATTCCTCTGCCATCTTCCTGCTTCATAATGGAGACCCAAAGTCAGCCAGCAGCTGCAATTAAAATGATCATAAAGAGACAAAAGCAAAGTAGAGGAGCGAAAGGCCATCAATCACAAATGTTAAAAAGAGCAAGGAGCCATCATCAAAACTGGTACGAAATCCTTAAAGTTAAAAGTTTAATGTGCATAAAATGTAATGTTTGTAGCCACTGGAGTCAAAACATATGTAAAGGTTTGCATTTGCAAAGCAGAGAAATTTGCATTAAAGAGAGAGGTTCCACTCTAGGTGAAAGCAGAAGGCTGGTGTTTTTCCATTTCAGAGGGTTTAGGCTGCCTGATGACTCATCGCTGGAAACCCGAGCAGTTCCCTCATCAGCAGGAAGTCCAAAGCCTTGTGCCACCATGGAGAAGGCCCAGTTCCTTGTGCTCAGGGATGGCTGCAGGTAGGGATGGGGGATAAATTTGAATCAGAACCTTTAAAGGTGAACTTATCAAAGTCGCCCTTTCTGAAACAATGTGAGAACCCAAACACTGTAGTTGACCATCCAAGATATAGAGGTTGTTGTTAATACTACCTTTAACAAGGGGTGGGGAACCTGTGGCCCTCCAGATGTTGATGAACTATAACCCCCCATCCTCCGTAACTATCGGCCATTCTGGCTGGGGCTGATGAGAGCTGTAGTTCAGGGACATCTGGAATTCCACAGGTTCCCATCCCTGTATTAGCATGTACTGTGATAGCAAGAGAAGCTCGATTCTCCTGCAGTCTTTGCTATGGAAATCTCAAATGTAATTTTACCATAAATCACATATTGAGTCTTTTGCAAGGTGTGTGTGTGTGGTGTGTGCTGGTGTTGTTGTTCAGAGTTTGGGGAAACAGTGATTTAAACACGATTGTTTGCTCTATTTTCTTTACATGCCTTCTTCGTTACTGGTAAAGAAAAGGTTGTGCAGCTGCTCTGGCATTTTAAACAAAATGCAAAAGCCAAAAATCTGTAGTGTTTTTCACAGGAATGATACATAATATATAACACTGTTTTTAATCTAGAGTCAGATTTCAGAGATGCTTGTGTCTGGGTCAGTTAATTTAAATAGGATTCTCTTATGAATCAAAGTATTTGGCAGTAAATGGAAATGATTTTCACCTACCCAATTAGGCTGAATCTTGCAGACAGCTGCTATTTTAAAAAATAACAATAAGATGATCATGGTAGTACACTTTAAGAGAATGGTGGGACGTTCTTCTACATTGTAGGACACACGGTTTGCTGTGTTTCAGCATGGCTGGAATCTTCTAACTGTGAAATTTTTACATCTGTGACTCAGGTTAGCATGACAAAAAAGCCAATTCTGTTCTGTTGATTATTTATCTAAATGAGAGGATCCCTTAACTTAATTTTTGTCACATGTGCCCTGTAGCAATGTGGTTAGATGAAAAGGTCAGTCCTTTTGCTTTAAAGTGAGTTTGGCTGGAGCTCTGCTACTATTTTACCAATCTTATACTGGATTTCAAGAGGGATAGTTTACCTTGTAGCCAATAATGATCTAATAATAAAAAATAATGCATATGACATGACTGCCCTTTGGTGTTCTTCTGCATTCCTCAGAGGAACATTTGTAAAGGGCCCCATAAAGAGGAAATGGAAGACTACAGGAATCAATCATGAAGGACAGCCCCATTACAAAGGGGTATAATTTTAAGAAGCTTGAAATGATTGCAAGAACAGACAAAACAGATGTTACAAGACCTAAAGCAATGCAATATGCTGACAAGATTGGCTCGTTCATGAAAGAAGGGACCATAAAGAGGATATTGGCTCCTTCATCTGCCTGAAAAAGAGAGGGGGTGTTATTTGCCTTATGTTGGCAGTATGAAAACCAGATTTTGGCTGAATTCAACTTGCTTGACATACTAGTGATCACCTGACTTCTTTTGATATTCTTATTCTATATAGTGGTACTTTGGGCTACAAACGCTTCGGGTTACAAACGCTTCAGGTTACAGACTCTGCTAACCCAGAAGTAGTGCCTTAGGTTAAGAACTTTACCTCAGGATGAGAACAGAAATTGCGCGGTGGCAGCACGGTGGTAGCGGGAGGCCCCATTAGCTAAAGTGGTACCTCAGGTTAAGAGCAGTTTCAGGTTAAGAACAGACTTCCGGAACAAATTAAGTACTTAACCAGAGGTACCACTGTACAATATGGTTGGATTACATATCTGTACCATTATTTATCGACTGTAGCATCAAGTGGGAAGAGAAGCCTTAGAATCATAAAATTGTAGGGTTGGAAGGGACCACGGGGTCATCCAGCCCAACCCCCTGCAATGCAGGAATGTTTTGCCCAACATGGGGCTCGAACCCCCCGAAATTAAGAGTCTCGTGCTCTACCGACTGAGCTATCCAAGATTAAACCCTGCAAATAAATCTTGTATAGCACCTGCCACCAAACCAAGCAGAATGCATTTCAGTGAAGACAGCTTAAACAGCTGTTGAGTGATCAAGTTGGGATAGCTCAGTCTGGAGAGCATGCGACTCTGAATCCCAGGGTCGTGGGTTCGAGCCTCACACTGGGCAAAGGGTTCCTGCATTGCAGGGGGTTGAACTAGAAGACCCTCAAAGCCCGTTCCAACTCTACAGTTCTATGATTCCTTAACTTGCACATACATATTTCTGAATTTAGAACACTTTCCTTAGATGTGTTCTCCTTAGCTTTCTGTCGGGGTAGGTTCCCTTGCCTTGAGAGCCAGTGTGGTGTAGTGGTTAAGAGCAGTGGACTCGTAATCTGGTGAACCGGGTTTGCTTCCCCGCTCCTCCACATGCAGCTGCTGGGTGACCTTGGGCTAGTCACACTTCTCTGAAGTCTCTCAGCCGCACTCACCTCACAGAGTGTTTGTTGTGGGGGAGGAAGGGAAAGGAGATTGTTAGCCGCTTTGAGACTCCTTCGGGTAGTGATAAAGCAGGATATCAAATCCAAACTACTACTACTACTACTACTACTACTCCTCCTCCTCTTCTTCTTCTTCTTCTTCTTCTTCTTCTTCTTCTTCTTCTTCTTCAAGGTCCAAGTGGCCATGGACTCCGTCCTTTACCAAAGTTGCTAATTATAGCAGCCCTCCTTGACCTGGTGCCCTCCAAAGATTTTAGAGACTATAATTCCCATCACCCCGTCCATTTGCCATGCTGACTGGAATTGATGATATTTGAAGCTTTACAACATATGAAGGGTACAAGGTTGAGGAAGGCTGAATTGCACTCTGGGGCTTTAAATGACCATGGAATTACCTGCAGAACCCCAATGAGGCAGAGTAGGCTGTTACTCAAAGTAAAAACCCCACATTTTGTACCAATCTGAAGTTTCATTGTATCACCTCTTCGTTCCTTCTTTGGTGATCAAACATATTTTAGCTCTGCTCATGCATTGTTATGTACACAAGAAACCGAAAAAGAATGTTTTTAAAGTTCTGGTCATGTTTTTATGGCATCTGAAGAAAACTGTTGAGATGGTTCTACAAGTGTCCTATTTTTCTTTACTCTCTCTGATCAATGCCAACTGCAGACAGGAGTTAAGGCACATCCCCATTGTTTATTCATTTGAAGGATGTTGATGTGCTCTTTAAGCTCATTTAGTTTATTTGATGTGGTCTAGTGGAGGGTTGAATAACTTTCAGCTCTTGCTCCAGGCTTTCTACAGATCTCAAAAGCAGGAAATAGATTACAGAAGTTAGGTTCCTCCCCCTCCCATCTTCCATTCATGAGACGTCTGTGGTTAATGGCAGATGAAGAGTTATTGAGGCCCAAATACCATTTAGACTCCTCCTTCCTTCTTTATCTTTTCACATACTAACCTAAAATATATTCTAAGGTTTGCTTCCTGTTCCCAGATAAAAACAAATATGTCACCTAAAGAGGATCTGCTGTTATGACCTATAAAATTTGACATACGTTTGTCCATTCAGTTATGATTTCAGTTCTAGTGATCATGGACAATTCCAGACAACCTCTTTATTGAGCGTTTATCCTGATTAGTTTGTAGGGAGTTTAGATGACATTGCATCAAACAAAGTGTTATCCTACACTTTCCAGCTTGGGGGAGAGGAGTGGGTTTGTTGCACAAAACATCCCAATCAACTTAAATTACCCTGAATTTGCCAATACATAATTGAATCCCACCTGAAAATTGTGACACTCTGCCATCTGATTTAACTGTTACGCTTTAGTCTTGCAGGAAGACATTTTTGTTCTTTTCCATTTTTGCATCTATATTATTCTGCATTGTATTTGAATACTTTATCCCTACTTTGTAATGCAACATTATAATTTCTTTTGTCCTGTATTGTGATAACATATGGTTATTTAAAAATAATAATAAATCTTGAACTTGACTGGATAATCACCCTAACCCACAAGCATGATCTATACCTGGAGTTTTTGCTTGATCCATTCACCTGTTTGTAAAGGGCTGAGGGACAGAATCAAACAGATTATTGGTACTCTCACAGCTGGCAGAGAGACTGTCTAGTTGGCAGCTGCACATTGATCTTTGCGCATAGAAGCACATAGAGCTTTACTGCATATGGGCATATTTGGAGGTAGGCCAACACTTAAAAAGGCATTTCAGATTCTGGTCTCTGCCAAGAATTTCTGTAGTTTTACAATCACACTTTTCTATTCTATTTTTTAAAAATGTTTCTGTCTCTTTCCCAGTTGCTGCATGAATGACCCACACGCATAAGACAGGGAACTGACGGAGTGTGGAGGCAAAACACTGAAAAAATGTAAATGACTAAGCCTGAAGTGCTGTGAAATACCAAAGTAAACAAACACAAAGGAAGAGCAAGTGATCTCTTTCTCATCTTTCTCAATTATGATGGTGCTAAGGAGTTATCTGTATAAGTTAAAATAATTCAGACAGGTGTTATTTTATTTATTTATTTGTAGCTAGCGTCTGTTCCTGCATCACACTCTCTAAGACTGCAGTAATCTGAACAGAGTACTAAAATAAAACATTATGGCAAATGCACTGAGTTTATAGACTCCAGTAATTTTACTGTAGAGAACATTTTGAATGACAATGATTTTCTCTCCCCAGCCCTTTCTATTCTGAGATGCTTTTTAATACTTCATATTATTCCAATAGGGAGGAGAACACTGAACCAGGAAGGTAATAATACACTTGATAGCTCTACCACACCTATATGACTTAGGCTACAATCCTAGCCCCACTTACCCGGGAATAAGCCCCACTGAACTCAGTAGGACTTATTGCTCAGTAAAACATGATTAGGATTTGCAATGAAATGACTGAAGTCAACTGCTTGATCCACATGCTCCTTTATTATTGCTTCTGCTTCAGACAGTCTTTCCAGATAAGTGATCACAATAACACAATGAAGGACTGGCAGACTTTGGGCTCACAAATTTCAGTGGTGCAACCCCTCCCCCCTCCCCACACACTCCATTCTACACCATTGTTGTGGCTCCCCCTGCAGTGTGATGCCCAGAGCAGCTGAACCAGCTGTGCTACCCTAAATTTGCCTCTGGATAAAGTGAGGAAAGGGAAACATGTTCACAATGGAAACCTAATTAGTATTCAGGGTCGATCCATCTTCACCTGGAGAAAGCATCTTTCTCTATACAGTAAAAGAGCCAATGCCTTGAGCAGCATAGCCAAATTTGCAAGAAGGTCCACATCTATTTGGCCCTGTAGACTTCACAGGGGAGGGTTTTCTTTAAGTGTGGTGCTGCTACCCAAAAAGCCCTGCTCCTGGTGGAGGCTGGTACCACTATGAGAAATAAGAGGCACACAACAGGGCTCCTTTTAAGGATCCCATGGTCAGGGAGGTCAACAGAGGAAGCTTCTCTCTGAGGTACCATTTAGGACAAAAACTGGACTTTTTATTCACCCCAGCTTCTCTCTGAGGTACCATTTAGGACAAAAACTGGACTTTTTATTCACCCCAGCTTATCAGAGATGAAAGAATGTCTGAGGGGTGTCATAGGATTTTTGTCAGCTGGCTCTACCCTTCATGCATTCAGCTACCATGGCCCTCACTGATGTGAAGGAGCTCAATGCATGTACAGTGGTACCTCGGGTTACAGATGCTTTGGGTTACAGACGCTTTGGGTTACAAACTCTGCTAACCAGGAAGTGGTTGCTCCAGGTTAAGAACTTTATGCAGAATTAAGACAGAAATTGCGCGCCAGTGGTGCAGCGGCAGCAGGAGGCCCCATTAGCGAAAGCGCGCCTCAGGTTCAGAACCGTTTCAGGTTAAGAAAGGACCTCTGGAACGAATTAAGTTCTTAACCCGAGGTACCACTGTAATGCAGCAACCATCACCACAGACACAAATTAGGTAGAGTCACCTTTAAATTCAAACTGAATCCAATTTCCCCCTGTCCCTGTCTGGGTGAAGTTTGGAGTTTCATATTGCTGTTCTGTCTTGTTGATGAGAATAAACATCCTTGCCTCGTTTCCTGGACAATGTTTCCTCTAAATCTTCCATTGCACCCTCCTTATATAGTGATTGCTTACTGAATATAATGAGAACTTCAATCTATGCCTCGTAACTTTGTAAAAAACCGACACACCAATTCATGAAGAAACACAACATTTCTTCAGAATTCTGCTTTGCTTTCTGTGATGTGAGGCAGAGTTAGTCATCTTTTAATAGTTACACTAAAAATATCCAGGTCAGGGATCATCAACCATTCGTGATGGAAGAACCTGGCTTACTAACTACATTGGGAATGACTAACATGCAAACGCAAATATTCTTCATAATGCCCCCAGCTTAGTCAGTTGCCGGTGATTAACATTTCATCACAAACATTAGCTTTCATTTAGAATAGTGCTCAGGACCATGAATATCACTGAATTTGTGGAGTTAGAATTTGAAATGTTGAAGAATTTGAGTTAGAAAACACAGATAGCCAAAATTAGAAAGTTTGCAATGCAGAAGGCAACTTTTTCTTTAGAAATATACAGAGGTCTTCGGATAACTTGGTTGTTGAAGCAAGACTGAAGAGAAACAGGAAGCGGTCCTGGACTCCTTCCTGTCCAGGATGATCCAACAGCCAACCCAAATGGACGATCAGTCCATGGTCAGGGCATGAGGTTACTAAGCTACCTGTGCAGAGGCTGCAAGGAGCTATTCAGCAATTCATCATATGGGGCAGTTGTTGTTGTTGTTTAGTCGTTTAGTCATGTCTGACTCTTCGTGACCCCATGAACCAGAGCACGCCAGGCACTCCTGTCTTCCACTGCCTCCCGCAGTTTGGTCAAACTCATGCTGGTAGCTTCGAGAACACTGTCCAACCAT
The DNA here is from genome assembly GCF_964252035.2 of Podarcis erhardii. NCBI lineage: Eukaryota > Metazoa > Chordata > Lepidosauria > Squamata > Lacertidae > Podarcis > Podarcis erhardii. The sequence continues at coordinate 41,034,096 of NC_138497.1, forward strand.
CTCTGTCGCCCCCATCTCCTTGTGCCCTCATCTTTCCCAACATCAGGATTTTTTCCAGGGAGTCTTATCTTCTCATGAGGTGGCCAAAGTATTGGAGCCTCAGCTTCACGATCTGTCCTTCCAGTGAGCACTCAGGGCTGAATTCCTTAAGAATTGATAGGTTTGATCTTCTTGCAGTCCATGGGACTCTCAAGAGTCTCTTCCAGCACCATAATTCAAAAGCATCAATTCTTCAGCGATCAGCCTTCTTTATGGTCCAGCTCTCACTTCCATACATCACTACTGGGAAAACCATAGCTTTTACTATACAGACCTTTGTTGGCAAGGTGATGTCTCTGCTTTTTAAGATGCTGTCTAGGTTTGTCATTGCTTTTCTCCCAAGAAGCAGGCGTCTTTTAATTTCGTGGCTGCTGTCACCATCTGCAGTGATCATGGAGCCCAAGAAAGTAAAATCTCTCACTGCCTCCATTTCTTCCCCTTCTATTTGCCAGGAGGTGATGGGACCAGTGATGGGACCAACCCATGGGGCAGGCAGACACCAACCCAAATGCTCCTAGCAGATCCTAAGAGTACTGGAAGAAAATGGGGATGGCTTGACACGGAACTAGGACCTGGGAGTCCTTGCCTGCTGCCCAGCTATCCTGCAAGCATTATCCCCTGGGTATCTAGTTTTGGAAGATCTCTCTACAACCAGAGCATGCCATTTCAATGCTTCAGTAACTATGTACACTTTCAGCCTCTGAAAACAAGCTGGAAGCTTTTGAGTTTTAAGAGTGTTCCTCTTCATTTTGGAAGGAAGACTATAATAGCCCGTGTCTTCTTAAGTAGAAAAGGATAGATAGAATTCTTTTTTTATGGTTTACAAAGAAATTTCTGGTACACTTTTAGTGAGAAATCAGGTCACTTCTATCTGTTCTCAGGCACCTTCCTCTTCTTTCATTCCTTTGCATTGTCTGTTCCTTTAATTGCCCTTGGCTAGGGCTCCACATTGAACCAGCTCCCAGCTGTACTTCGAAAACAAAGAAGAGAAGAAGCCACCATATTAATCTGTTTCCTCCCTCTATCTCTAAAGAAAATGGTTTACATGTCATGTAAGAAATTCATCGCATGTGTAACCCCGCTGATGCCAATGGGATCACACCAAGAATCAACTTGGCCCTCCAAGTCTATTGTGCAATACTTTCAGATCCACAGTGCTGGGATGAGTAAATGACTGCCAGATGTGAGCAAGAAGCCTTCTTCGCTCTCTTTGGAGGCCTGCACACAAATTCTCATATGCAGTTTGTTAGCGACCTCAGTGATTAGCATATATATAGCTGCTACTTTAGAGCAATTCTGCAGCAAACGGTTTATAAAGCATCCTGCAAAAAAAAACACGAAAATGAAAAACGAAAAGAATGACACAAGAAAGACGGCAGTTACAGCTAATTTTATTGCTCTGAATTCTGCTGCAAGCTTTATATTTTCCAAGGGCCAAGCTACATATTATGCACAGCTGCGCATGATTTGTCTCCCCACAGGTTTTGGGGTCAGAATAATCTTCTGAAAATGCAGCCTCAGGAGAGCTGTAAATCTGATCATAGCAGTACCTGTCGGTGAGGAAGGGTTTGGTAAATAGGGTTCTTCGAATTTTTCCTGTTGGACAGCAGCTGGGGCCCTTTTGGTTGCAAATTTGGGTATGTAGGGTAACACCTTTTTCTAGTACCATTGCTCTTGAAAATGATGTGTAGTTTGGTTCTTAGAAAGCCCTTCCAATTTCACCTCTTTTGCATTTTATTAGTAGGGGAAATGATGGGTACCTCAGGTGAGGAGAACAGGCCACAAACCATTTTCTGCCTGGAGGAAAGATAACCCATATCAACACTAAAGACACCAAGCACACAAATGTTTCTGAACTCTTCAGCTTCCCAAGGGAGTGATTTGAAGAAGCATCTTCCTGTCTGCCACGGCTTATGTTTCTGTTCAAATTGGACTGTTTCAACGTGTTTGTAGAGCTAGGCTTAAAATAATATATGGACCTGCCATTGTGGTGTCTATTTTAGCTCTGAGTAATTTGACACCAGCTTTACAAGTTCTAAGCAGAGCTCTGTCCCAGACCCACTAGTTTTCCTTTTTAAACTGGAGATGCTAAAACCAAACCTAGAGCTTTCTAAATGCAAAGCATGCACACTCCACCATTGGGCCATAGTCTCTTCTGAATAGCTCTTGACCTTTGTTATATCTACATTACATATCTTCCAGCTCCTTTATTGGACCTCTCATTGTCATAAATCCTGCTTTTAAAATCAGGCACACACAGTTTTCTACATGATTTCAGCAGATGCCACTGTCATGTCTAGGTTGGGTCTCTGAGATCACAGTACTGGAATGGATGGACCAGTAGTCTGACTTAATATAAGCAGCTTGCTGTATTTACATGGGGGGTCACAAGCAATTAGACCAACAAGCTTTTCCCCCCAGTGTTGTTCATTTCATTGACCATGCTGGATTGCATTTTTGGTTGCTTAACTTAGCAGACTGATTGTCATGGTGATGAAAAGGTGGGATGTGATAGAGATATAATGTTATGAATGGTAATAATGCTCTTATTAGATTATTTCCCTTTATGTTAAATGTATCAGGAAAAGTATACTTTAAAAAAATATGTGTGTGCAGTATATAGTGTATGGAGACCCATAGTATTGGGGGTTCTTTAATTCCCACCCTCACTCCAAACACCAGTCTATACACACAGAAAGAGACCTTCATGCCAAATCACAAGATGTTTGTCAGATTCCCTCAGATTTCAAAAACAACTTGCAGTTTCATACATGGAGTCATAGTAATTTGGAGTATCAATTTTAATCTCAGATTTTAATTTCCAGAAATACCTTAATTCCCACCACTGCCTAATATCCTTTCCTATATCTGGTACGAAGTCATAACAGAATTCAGAAATACTGAATACAGAAGCAGTATACTTAAAAAAATAAAACCTACTGTCGCAAGCAACAAAGATGTTCTTTGCAGGTGCTCAGGACAGATTACGAGATGCAGCCTTACATTGCTCTGTCATGTGGCCAACATGACTAAGCCGCTTCAGGCGCAACCAGAGCAGTGCACGGAAACACTGTTTACCTTCCCATCAGAGCGGTACCTTTTAATCTACCGTACTTGCACTTTTGGCGTGCTTTCGAACTGCTAGGTTGGCAGGAGCTGAGACCAAGCAACAGGAGCTCACCCCATCGCGGGGATTCAAACCGCCAACCTTCTGATCGGCAAGCCCAAGAGGCTCAGTAGTTTAGACCACAGTGCCACCCATGTCCCTCACCCATCTGTGTCATCCCTCACATATTCTTCTGTACTGCTAATCAATTGGTAGATGCCTGCCTGATTATTTCCCTCAGTGTACTTGACTACTGTTCCTGATACAGCCTTTGGATTTCTGTGTTGCCAAAGATGGCTTCCTTTTATGCATTGGTCTGGAGTGTTAGCAACATTGGAAGATGCCCTATATCTTGCTGTTTGTCCATCTAGTCCACTGTAGTCTTTTCTGACTGGCAGTAACTCCATGGGACCTTGGGTAGAGGCCCTTCACATCACCTGCTTCCTTCCTTCCTGATCCCTTTTTTAACTGGAGACATCAAGGGACCTTTTGTTCTCTACCATTGAGTTATGGTCCCTTAGCTTATTCCATGGGCAGCTCTTAAAATCATCCATGTCTTTCTTCCTGCGTTTTATAGTGCAATAGCCTAAAATTTGTCCCTGTTAGGAATAATGGACAAAAGATTCATCATATCTTATTGCCATCACATCATTTTCAGTTGATGTGCTGGAAGACAATCTTTTTCTACAGGAAAGAAGGAAACAGAACATGGAAAATCTGGACTAAAGGTCCCTGGTTCGATCCCGGGTTTCGGCAGACCTTGCTTGTTTCCTGCTTGGCAGGGGGTTGGACTCGATGGCCCTTGTGGTCTCTTCCAACTCTATGATTCTATGATTCTATGACTTTAATCTCACCTCTAATCTGGATTCACCACTTGGCTATAAACAAATCATTTCACTCCACTCATGGTTCTCTATTTACATATAGAAATAAACTATCCTTTTTCATTTTGAAAGGTACAAAGATGGAAAGAATTATACTAATGCTACTACTATTCTGAGAATCACGTCCCTAATTTTGTGTTCAACTTTTGCAAATCAACCCTTATTCAGATTGTCATCATGCCAGCTTGTATTGATTTCTGTGTAACTTGGTCTTTTAAGGATGGGTTAAAAATAGCCATATGTGAGTAAGAACATCCATATTCAGGACATAATTTACTGCTCAATAAGAGAATTGTGCATGAGGTGTGGGGGCGGTTACATGACGAGTCATTCTCTTTGGGTCAAGTAACAGCTGGTTTCAAGTGAAGATTCAAATATGGGTTCATTATCTTGCCAAAAGGCTATCAGCCCTGGAGGTGGTTTCTTTTCTGGCAAAGGGTAAAAGGCCAAAAATACCCAAAACTATTTCCTAAAACACCCCTAAGCATATTACTGAGATTAAATTGCTTTGGGACTTGTTTTTTATTAAGGACTGGGAATTTGTGGTCCTCCAAAATTTCTTGGACTCCAACTCCCACCAGCCCCAGCCAGCATGGCCAATGGTTACAGATGATAAGCCAGGAGGATTCTGAGCCACCGGCCCCCTAACCCATGTTTTACATAATCAGGCATAGAGGAGGCTATTCCTGGGTCCTCAGTATGTAATTCATTCTGGTCACAGCCCCCCTGAACTGTGTAAGAAATCATTTTTCACCTCTTCTTCCACCACAATCACTGCTGGGGGTGGGGGAGCTGACAAAAACTGAGGAACATCCAGTTGAAAACATACTCTAGGGATGTAAGGGAGATGTTGAACTAGGCATGGAGAGTGCAGGGGCACATGACTGAGAGGCCAAAGTACCATAAGCTAAAATGCACATACCAAAGATATTTGAAAGAACACTGTACAGTATCTAAGTCTTTATACGCCATGGTACCAAAATGGTAAATTGCAGTAGTTGGCCTCAAAGGAGAACACAGATTAAAGTGGGCATAATGGAAACCTGGTGGAATGAAGAAAAGCAATGGGACATAGTTATCTCTGGATACCAACTATAGGAAGAACAGGAAGAGTATATTGGAGGTGGTGTCATTCTGTGTATCAAAGAGGACACAGTGTCCACCAAACAGCAGATTCCTCCACAGAATCAATGTCAATAGTGATACTGGACCTTACATAAAATGTAGTTATGGGTCAGTAACCATAGTACTACACACACGTAGACAAATTCATTTACAAATCCAACATAGTAACATCTAACTTCAAAAGAGGAAACTTTCCCAAAACAAAGGAATTTGTAAAAAAGGAAGTAGAAAGACAAAGTCAAGAGGATCCAATCTTTTTAATACCATAATACTTGAAGTTCAACTTGAAGATCAAGAAAGGTACTGTCTGGGCAAGAGGATATCAGCATGGTTAAGAAATGCAGTTAAAGGCGGGAAGAACACCAACTTCTGCAAAAGAAATGTAAGTAGACAATAAGGGATGCCAAGAAAGAATTTCAGAAGCCCATAAAGACAAAAAAAAAAAAAAACCCACAAAAAGTACATTGAAATACATTTGTAGCAGGAAACCAGTTAGGCAGTTGGAACTTTAGATGACAAAGGAGACAAAGGTGTGTTAAAAGAGGATAAGAAGATTGCAGAGAATTCTTTGTGTCTGACTTCACAGTGGAAGATATAGGACACATTGCCATGCCTGAACTAATGTTCACAAGAATGTAGTCTGAAGAACTGAGGCAAATCAAAACGATCAAGTAGATGAAGAGACTCGCCTATGAGGAAAGGTTACAACAGTCAAGACTTTTTGGTTTAGAAAAACGGTGAGCAAGAGGGGACATAGCAGAAGTGTATAAAATTATGTGAGCTGTGAAGAGAGAGAAAAGTTTTTCATTCTCTCTCAAAATACTGGAGTTCAGGGAAATCCCATGAAGCTGAATGCTGGAAAATTAAGAAAAGGCAAAGAGAAAGTACTTCTTCATTCAGTGCATAGTTAGCCCATAGAAGACACAACCACAAGAACTAGTGATGGCCACCAATGTGAATAATAATAATAATAATAATAATAATAATAATAATAATAATAATTTTAAAGCATGGCTTTATAAGAGAATTAGAGAAAAAATCATGTCTATCAATGGCTACTATCCATGATGGCTATGTTCTATCTCCACTGTCAGAGGAAGTAAGCCCCAAATACTATTTTCTGTAAATCAATAGTGGGAAGGACACTTTTGAACTCAGTCATTTGGGCTTAGGCATTTGGTAGGCAAGATAGGTGTTTATTGTGTGACTGATACCGCTCGTGTATGCTTTTTTTTTTTTTTTTGCCATGCCTACATGGATTCATTGCATCACTGTATTCTGCTCCCCAGTTTAATGCAGATTTACCCTTTGCAGTGGTGCTGGAGGAGACTCTTGAGAGTCCCATGGACTGCAAGAAGATCAAACGTATCCATTCTTAAGGAAATCAGCCCTGAGTGCTCACTGGAAGGACAGATCCTGAAGCTGAGGCTCCAATACTTTGGCCACCTCATGAGAAGAGAAGACTCCCTGGAAAAGACCCTGATGTTGGGAAAGATGGAGGGCACAAGGAGAAGGGGACGACAGAGGACTAGATGGTTGGACAGTGTTCTCGAAGCTACAAACATGAGTCTGACCAAACTGCGGGAGGCAGTGGAAGACAGGAGTGCCTGGCGTGCTCTGGTCCATGGGGTCACAAAGAGTCGGACACGACTAAACGACTAAACAACAACAACCCTTTGCAGGGAAAAAAATCCAATGTTTTAAAAAAAAACTATTGGCAATGATCCATTTACAATATTAAGGCTCTGTCTAGCTGCACCCTAAATATTTAGCATAATCAAAAAATGATATTCACTTTACCACAGCTGAAACCTCTTATTTATTTGTTGGTGCAGTGGGTTTTTTTAATAGAATTTCTAGTTGGCCACATGGCTCAATTAATTTCTCTCTATCAAAGTTCACCATGAAATCAAGAGTGATTCAAGAAAAGTATTTTCTGTGTTAAAAGGTGGGCAGACAGATCGTGCAGTCTTTCATGGACCTCAAAAGTTTAAAACTGGGCCAACTTGTATAACTCTTCAGATTCCATGGAAATACACCAATATCACATCAGCACCCTAGTTTATTTTAAATCCAAATTACCCACTGCTTTCAGCATTCTCTCGCTGATACCTCCTCTTCTTATTTCTGCTACTCATTTCCTGCAGTTGTAGCTTTCATGAAGAGTCCTTCCTTGGTATTTCTGTTTTCCCACTCCAAAATCATTTCATCTGCCAGTATATGCTGCTTTAAAACAATGTTTCATGGATCAGGTCCTTCCACGTGCATCTTTTCCCACATGGCAGACTGAAGACAGCTAGGTACAAATCATTTTCAGAAACACACACCTGTAATGAATTATCACTGCATACAAGAAAAATCAAGACTTCACACACTCGGGATTGAACCGAAATATTTGTTGATACAAGAATCCCCTGTTTGTAAAGCAAGAGGTTTCTTGGGCCCAACCACTTCAGTGGTGATGTACCTCTTAGGATGCTCTGGTCCAGAAAGCTGATGGATTCTTGAATAGAAGGGAGTTTCCAGATAGCATTGCTAATGCTTCTGTTGAAGCCTAGTCACTGCGTGGGAGACAAAGCAATCTTAGGTAGATGACAAAATTGCTCCTCACACCCTTTTCTACTGAATAGACGTAATTAATTTCCTTGGTTTGCTGGGTGGCAGGAGAAATAAACAGTTTGGGAGGCAGCTTGAATGCAAATGGTGGCAAATTCAGAGTGAATTCAACCAACCGTGTGTGGGGATTATGGGGAGGGGGGAGTTTCATGAAACTGTCACCTGGCTTGTCTTTCTTGCTGTTTCCACACTTTCACAATTCAGAAATTAAAATCATTCCAGGGAGTCCCAGCCATGGTGACTGCCCTTTCTTTTCTTTTCCAGCAGAATGTAGACTGAGGACTTCATGGTGATGCTCTGACATCACATAGTATTGCCATGAGGAAGCCAATCAGAGGGCGGAGTAACATTTCCTGTCCTCGCGCTGCTATCGGGAACAAAAATGTGGTGGTGATGAGAAAGGGGCATGTTCCTACACAGAAAAAAAAGCATAGAACCGTAGAATTGTAGACTTGGAAGGGACCACGAGGGTCATCTAGTCCAACCCCTGCAATGCAGGAATATTTTGCCCATTGTGGGCAAACAACCCTGAGATTAAGAATCTTATGCTCCACCAATTGAACTATCTAATAGCAAACAACTGAGATGTGTACTTCAAAAATCATTCAGGACAATGTTAAGACTATCTTACTCAGCTACGGGTAATTGCCAAAGAAGAAGACATGAAACAGTAAACATCAGTTGCTTCAGATTCAGTGGAAATCATATATTTTTGCCCAGGCCACACCTGATCCTGTTTCTGTTTGTTATTGGACCATATTTATATCTGTTTAAATCTGCTGAATTCCTGTTTTTATATGCTTTTATGCTACTGTCTTACAAGTTTTGTGTTGTTTTTGTTTTAATTATATCATTTATTGTTCTTATGTTGTACGCTGCATAGAGTATTTTTTTTGTTTTAATCTTAAATTGGTGTAGAATGGCTTAAATAAATAAATTAAACTACCGTATCTTCCAACCCTCGTTAAATCCAATCTTGCCAATTTCCAAGGCATGCAGCTTTAAGATGGTGAAGGAGGAGGGACTCTCTTGTTGTCCCGAACCAAATGGTGACTAAATATAGTATCAATGCTCTCCAGGATATGGCCACAATAACAGATTACTTAAAATGGTTTTCAGCTATTCACTGCCCAATATCATGCTTCTAACAAAATGCGGAAGTCTAAAATATCTCTATAATTATGGTAAACACAGACAACAATCACTGAAATTGTAGAGTACTACTTGCTTTCCCTAACCTACGAGCTTTATATAGAAAGCTAAATGAAATAGTTCTGCCCCTTGTGTGTAATTAGATATGTACTACATTCCAGGTGTTGGTAGATTATAGGGAGTTTTCTTTTGCTGGGGGCCAAATTCTAATTTATTTCCTTTTTCAGTTGGTACTGTTTGTTGCATTTTGAGCAGAAGAATACAGGCTCTCTTGTACACATTTATAGGATAGTAAACCCCAATGATTTAAACAAAACTGATTTCAACACAATGTGTTGACGACCATAGCAAAAGTTTGTACTTCTTTCTGAAAGGCGTTATAAGGAAAAGCATTGGAAGTTCCCTGCTTGAAGGTCTCATAAACCTCATTTTTACAGTATCACTTTTTCATCACTTGACATTCAAAACAGGAATTTTTGAGATTGCACCAAGGGGGGAAAATCCCATTAGTCGAAGCCAAGACATCACTTTGTTCAAATAACTCATGAATCCAGTGTTATGTGGTATCAAAACTCAGAGAACTCCCTGCTTTCACACATATTTCAGTTCTGCTTAAACTGGGATATGCCCAAATTAGGTATTTTGCTTTGTTTGTTTGTACTTTCATTTTTTAAAAATTAAAAGCTTAAAGGCAAAGTTACATAATACAGAGTGTTTATTAATTTATAAGATTGCTTGACCACCTTTTACTAGAAGGTGACTGCAACAGAACATACAATTATAAAAACAGATAAAACCATTCCAATCACAAAACATGTAAAATCGTTCCAGATGGAACAGAACAATATAAACTGAGCAAAAGTAGAGCAAAACTAAATACCCTAACTCTGAAAAGCAAAAGCCATACAATTCAGATGCTTGATGCTTCTCTATGATTATTGAGCATTTTAATAGGTTGGACACAGAAGGAATAATCCCAGGTCAATGAACTTCCTCTTCTTCTTCTTCTTCTTCTTCTTCTTCTTCTTCTTCTTCTTCTTCTTCTTCTTCTTCTTATTTCACTTTATTTTGCCACACACATCATTCTCTTTCAGTGAGACTAACCTCTTCCCTTTGTCACAATGACAATCTTGGAGGACAGCTGCCCTTGGAGATCAAAATACCATGTTTACATAAAATTGTTTCTGGGTGTCTTAACTATTCATCAAGGCTGACCTAAGACATTTTGTTGCCTAAGGCAAAAGACAGGATGGTATACTCCCTGCATTCCATATACAGAAGCCGACTGGACTCGCATCTGAATCTTACTTCAATACTGGTGATAAGGCAGCATACTGCACTATACCTGAGGACAACAGGCTAGGAGAGACATAGGGCAGGCCTTGTGGCATCCACAGCACTTCCTTCAACCCCTCACCATTTCTCCTCACCAGTACCACCACCTCAAACACGCTGCACTTCAATTGGGAGAAAGGCGCACTCGCAGATCTTAGGCGATGCTGGATTTCGGCATCAATGTTGACCAGGAACCAATGTCCCCACTGTGGAAGGACGTGTGGGTCCAGAATTGGCCTCCACAGTCACTTACGGACTCATTGTTAAAACCGTGTTCATGGAAGACAATCCTACTCGCCAAAGAAGAAGAAGACCACCACCACCTGCTATTTGAGGCGGCCACCTCACTCTGCCAAATGATAGAGCTGGCTCTGCAATTCATAGTAAGGGTTATAATTCCAGCCTTTTGCCTTGGTTTTGCACCTTTAGTTCATTGCTTCCTCTCTAACCCCCAATCTTGCCTCTGGGATTTATTAATTTCAGCCTGACTTGTTGCTCCCTATCTTCATGGCCAGTTGATCCATCTTTACATTTGCCCACTTTTCCGTCCTAGTTTGCCAAAGGTCATGAATGAGTTTCATAAAACATTCAGATTAAGAATCCACATCTTTTGCAGCCACTGTGGTGAACATGAAACAGTCATCATTATTTTGCAGATGTGAGGAAGTCTACTTTGCTTTATTTTTAAACAAAACCAGATTGCACCACGCATTTCCGGAGCCAGTCATCAAGCACTTTATAAATTTTACAAATTCTTGTTCCTTGCATGGTTCACAAAGATTTACTGGTCTTCATATTAAATCAAACTCTTGTCCCTCTGTAAATCCCATTTAGATGTTGGAAGGATACAAGACCTCAGCATCAAACTCTGTTATACCAGATAGCTTTAGGATATTGGTTCTGAAGGCGACATCGGTGGGGGTGTAGTCTATCAACAGTGGGAAGAAGCTGAACTATAGCACTTGTCTCAGAGAAATTTATTAGTAGGTGCAAAAGGAAAACTGCAAATTACAAGTCAAAGAAATACACACTAGTCTTGAGCCTCAAAAAAGTAGCATTTTAAATTCACAAACTACAATAGAAAGTTATTTTGCATACATGAGTACTCATATATTTTATCTAAATCTGATGATGACAACTTCTGACAGCCATTTTTCACATATTTATGTCAACCTAAGTCTTCTGACTGGGACTTATATAGTCATTTAAATCGCATTCAGAAGATTCATTCAGCCCTCATTGCTATGCTGCACTACGTGTATAAGCCAATATTGAGACCATGTTAACTCGCTCTGTAATACTGAAGACTAGTAAGAGTATTGCTTTTTTTCCCCCTAAGGAAAAAATAGTGCAGAAAGGTTCCAGTGTTCTGTCTTGGGTCCTCTCACTTCTATATAGAACAGGAGTGGGCAACCGGATCCTGCTGGACAGCCTGATCCAGAACTGGCCAGCTCTGTGTGGGCCACTTTGGGTGGGACAGAACCAGCCTGCCCATGAGGTAGAGTGAAGCAGCCATCTTAGGCAGTACAATCCCTCCGTGCTGGGGCTTTTACGGCTGACATTTGCCACCACCGCATGACTTTGGTGAGGGGGGGAGGGGCTGCACCTTCCCATTTCTGCTAAGCCAGTTTTCCATTTGTTTAGGAGCTGCTACATTTCCAAACCGTTGAGCAGTTTATTTTGTGCCTGTGAAAATGAAAGTCTGATTCCCCATTAAATATTTCTGCAATTCTAGGCTAGAACAAGTGTTGTGTCACTGGTACTTTGGAAACCTCACGTTTTTCGAGATGAGAGCAAGAGCTTCTCCTGTGGCTCAAGTACATTCCACTCTCCACCACTTCGGGGATTTTTCTTTAAAAAGTTGAAGTCTGGGTCTTCCCCTGCCCATGCCTAATAATCTCAGACATAAGAGGAACTCCGTGGGAAAGAGACCAAGGGTGCTTTTTAGCCCAGCAGCCTGTTTCCAGCAAAAGCCAGACACATTATTCTGGGAAGCCCAAAAAGCAGTGCATGAAGGCTACAGTCGTTCCCCATTGTCTCCACACCCCCCCCCCCACCGCAACTACCAACTCAGACCACACAGACAACTGGCATTCAGCAACATACTACCTCAGAACCTGCCACTAAGACCATTAATTATTATCTGTACCAAAAGGATAATATAAAGGCCTGAAAAGATACCTATGCACCTGTGATGGGATAGTGAGCTGCTTGTGCGTAAAAGCTTGATCCCTCTGGGGTTTGGCTGGTCATCCAAACCGATGCACTAACGGAGCCCCCAAAGCATGACTCCGTCAGTCGCTGGTAGAATCTGACAGTGGGCGTCTACGGAATTTACGCCAACATAAAAGCTCTTTGACAGACATGCGCTTTCGAGACTCTCTGCGTGACAGTTTCCGGCGAAGGGTGGGCGTTCCCAACGGGGGTCCCGTTACCTCTCCACTACTCTCACTGGAAGCATCCCAGAGCCTCCCCTCCGCTGTGACTCCTGCACTCCCCCTGCTGGTTCCCTCTTCTACTGCAGATTCTCTCCTATTCTCCTGTAGCCTGTCCACCACCTGTCTCTCCGATGGCAGTTCCCTGACATCCACCTCCCCCCCAGGGCCCCCTTCACCCCCTCCCGCCTCCTCTCCCACTGGCGGTGAGGGCGGAAAGCCCCTGAAGGAACTCTCCTCGTCGTCCGAGGATTCTAACACTTCCAGCCACGGCGTACCGTCTCTCTCCCCGTCTTCCTCTTCTTCGTCGGAGTCGGCTTCTTCACCCACCCCTGACTCTGGGAACCCTTCAAACTCTCCTTCCTCATCGGTGGTCCCAAAGTGTTCCCTTCTAAATCGAGCCACGGGTTGCGGTTTTCTTGGGAAACGCTGATGAAATGTTTCTATTAAAACCTCGTCATTGACTACCTCTGCTGGTACCCAAGTGTTTTCCGACTCTGCTTCCCCCTCCCATTCTACCAGATATTCCACCTGATTCCCCTTCCACCTGGAATCAATGATTCCTGCCACGTTCATGTCGCGCTCTCTCTCTTCTATCACGGGCGTTTGGGTGGCCTCTCTCTCACGCTCCCCCCACTCGCGTCCCTCTCGGTACGGCGACAGTAATGACCTGTGAAATACTGGGTGTAATTTCATGTGACTGGGCAGCCTGAGTTTGAATGCCACTGGGTTGACCTGCTGTATGACCTCAAAGGGTCCCAATCTTTTGGGCCTCAATTTCTTACTCCCGCCCTTGAACGGTAGCCCTTGGGTGGACAACCACACCCGGTCCCCCACCCTTATAGTTTCACCTTCCCTCCTATTTCTGTCTGCTTGCTTCTTATATTCTTCCTTGGCTTTCTCTAAGTTAAGTTGAAGCTGACGGTGGATCGCCTCCATCTCTTCAAAAAAATATTCCGCCGCCGGCACGCTCCACCTCTCCCCTCCCTCTCCTGGGAATGCCCGGGGGTGACACCCATAATTTGCCAGGAAGGGACTCATCCCTGTGGACACGTTCTCCGCGTTGTTGTAGGCAAATTCTGCTAGAGGTAACTTATCCACCCAATCATTTTCTCTGTCTTTTACATAACACCTCAGGTATTGTTGTAAAACCCCATTTGCCCTTTCCGCTTGCCCATTGGTTTCTGGGTGCCGGGCAGTTGAGAAATTGAGTTCTACGTGCAGTAAGCTCATAAGTTTCCTCCAGAACCTGGAAGTAAATTGTTTCCCTCTGTCGCTGACCACCCTCAAGGGGGCGCCATGCAACTTGAAAATATGTTCTACAAACAACTTGGCGGTTTCCTCCGCTGTGACTGCATGTGAACAAGCTATAAAATGACACATCTTGGTTAATTGATCTACCACCACCATGACAGCTGTTTTGCCTTTGGATTTTGGCAGGTCCGTCATAAAATCTATGGATACTGCCTCCCATGGCCTTTCGGGCGTGGGTAAGGGTTGTAATAGCCCCGCTGGCGCCACCCTCTCTCCTTTCGCTCGCTGGCACCTGTCGCAACCCCTGACATATTCCCGTACGTCCTCCCTCACCTTGGGCCACCAAAACTCCCTGGTAACCAACCACATGGTTTTGTGCTGTCCAAAATGTCCCGCTGTGGGGCTGTCATGCAACTGCTTGAGTACTCTGCCCCTCAGTTCCCCGTCGGGTATGTACAGTGCCCCTTTGTAATACAACGCCCCGTTCTTTTCTTCGAACCCCCCTGTGTTCTCCTCTGTCCTCCGGAGCTCTCTGAGTTTCTCTTGGGCGTATTCATCGTTCTCCGTACCCTCTATCAGTTCCCTCTGCCCCACCAATGCCGCCCCACACACCCAGCGGTCTTCAGGGATTACATGCCTTGCCTCAGGCGCTCCCTCCCCCTCTAAGTACTCAGGTTTCCTGGAAAGAGCGTCCGCCCTCACGTTCTCGGAGCCGGGCACGTAACGAATCTCAAAGTGGAATTTGGAGAACTCCTGGGCCCATCTCACTTGTCTCTGGTTCAGCACTCGGGCTGTTCTCCAGTATTCCAGATTTTTGTGGTCAGTTCGGACTTGAACCTTGTGCTGCGCCCCAATCAGCAAGTGCCGCCATTTCCGGAATGCTTCATGAATGGCGAGCAGTTCTCGGTCGTACACTGTGTAGTTCCTCTCTGATTTGTTCAACTTCCGCGAGAAGAATGCACACGGTCTCCATTCAGACGTATCTTTTCCCGGCTGGAGAAGAACGGCCCCCACCGCTCGGTCTGACGCGTCAGTCTCCACTCTCATTGGTTGTTGTAGATCCACGTGCAAGAGTTGCTCTTCCGACGCAAACGCCTGCTTTAAGCGTTCGAACGCTTGTTGCGCTTCTCCCGTCCAAACAAATTTCTTTTTGCTACTAAGACAATCCGTGATGGGCGCTGTTAAATGGGCAAAGTTTTTGATGAACTTCCTATAGAAGTTTCCGAAGCCCAGGAACCTTTGCACGTCCTTCTTGGTCTTTGGTGTTTTCCATTCCAGTACCGCTTGAACCTTGCTGGGATCCATGGCCAATCCCTTGTCAGACAACCGGTACCCCAGGAATTCCACCTCCTTGGTATGAAACTGACACTTCTCCAGTTTCACCCACAGCCGGTTTTCTCGCAGCTTGCTCAGTACCTCTCTTACATCTCGCACATGCTGCTCCTCATTGTCTGAGTACACCAGAACGTCATCTAAGAACGCTACGCAGTTCTTGTAGAGCAGTGGCCCCAGGACGTGATTCATGAATGATTGAAAACAGGCGGAGCCCCCTTGTAATCCGAAAGGCATAACGGTGTACTCAAAGGCCCCCAAGGGGGTGAACATAGTGGTCTTCCACTCATCCCCCTTTCTCACACGTATCAAGTTATATGCCCCCCTAAGGTCCAGCTTGGTAAAAATTTTCCCTTTTCTCACCCGTGTTAGAATGTCATCAATTCTGGGCATAGGGAAAGTCACTGGTTCTGACACTGCATTTAGGGCCCTGAAATCACATACAAGCCTGGGCTTGCCCGTGTTTTTTTTGTCCACAAAGAACACTGGGCTGCCCCCCACCGCTCGTGACTCTCTGATGAAACCTCGCTTGAGATTCTTGTCAATGAACTCCCTTAACTCCTGCATCTCACTGTCTGACATTGCATACAGCTTGCCCACTGGCAATTGTGCTCCTGGGAGTAAGGTAATTTGACAATCAAAGGGTCTGTGCGGGGGCAGTTTATCTGCTTCTTTTTCGCTGAATACGTCAAGCAAGTCAGCGTATTGTGGTGGCACCCTCCCTTTGTCCATCACTTCCATCCCTGCTAGAGTGCCCCTGGCGCCTGCCTGAGCCTCTCCCTCCTTGCAGTGTTCTAGGCAATGTGCTGATCCAAAGGAAACCACTCTCTGATGCCAGCCTACTAGCGGATCGTGTAGCGCCAGCCAGCTCATACCCAAGATAATAGGAGCTCCTCCCAAGGTGGCTACGTTAAACGCTATCAGTTCGGTGTGTCGTGCCACCCTCATTATCATTGGTACAGTCTGTTGGCTCACTTCTCCTCCCAACAGCTCCCTCCCATCAATCGTGGTAACCTGCAAAGGCTTACTCAATGGGATAGTCTGTATTTGGTGTGCAGCTGCAAACTCTTTGCTCATGAAATTACATGAGCTACCTGAATCCAATAGCGCCTTTATCTTCAGTGGGTGTCCGTTTGCCAGTTCCAGCAACACCTCTATCACAAGCGCTGGTCTTGGAGGTTCCGGCGTGGGCACATTCATTACTCCCTGGCCTGGCTGCTGTGCCCTGATGTTGGCAACCAGGCGTTGGCTTTTACTGGCTCCGTGATTTCTTCTTCCTCCTTCCCCCCAACAGTTCCCGCCATCCCTTGCCATTCCTTCCTTTGCGGACAGACTCTGGCAAAGTGACCTGGCTGTTGGCAGAGATAGCATCTCTTGCCGCTCTTTCCCTCCTTCTTCCGCCCTTCACTGGTGTTTGAAACTGCGCGCGCGCGCGCTGTTCCAAGTTCCATCGGCTCTGCTGGCGGGAAAGGCTGCTCCGGAATCTCTGGAATGCGGAAGTCCTTCCAACGTTCCCCCTTTCCTTCCCGCTTTTCCATAGCTCTAGCTTCCTGGCGTGCCCCAATGGACAGCGCTGATTTAGTCAGCTGATCCATAGACTCCGCCCTTGGCGCCCGGGAAAGTTCATCTTTCACTGCCGGAGAGAGACCTTCTTCAAACAGCATTTGAATAGGTTCACTAGCAAGGTCCCACCCAAGTCTATGAATCAGCATGGTGAACTCAGTCCAGTACTCACGTACAGATCGGCTCCCCTGTTTACACGCCATTAACTGCCTGCGCACCACTCCCTGCTCGATCTCGCTGGAAAACATCAAGTCCATGGCGCGGAAAAACTTCATTGTGTCCTTTAAGATTTCATTATTGGCTGCCATCAGGGGCCGAACCCAGTCCCTCGCCCCTCCCTCTAGATGGCCAATCACGTACGCCACTCTAGAGTTCTCGTCGGGGAAGTCATCAAACAGTAGATTGAGTGCATATTGCATCTCTGTCCTAAAGGCTTGATAGTTCCGGGGATCCCCCCCAAATTTCTGCACCAGTCCAGGCACCCGTCTGGCAAGTGGGGTGGTCTTCCCCTTATCTGCATCTTGAGCCCTCCTCTCCTCGAGCCTCGCTGTTTGCAGTGCCAGCTGGACCTCCAACGCCCTGTACCTTTGTTCCAGGCTTGGATCTGCGCCAGCTCCCGCTCCTGCTCCTCCGGTTCCGGATGGTTCGCTCATGATGCCTTCTGCTTGCACAAGCTGCTTTCAGAGACTGTCAGATTGCTGTGATGGGATAGTGAGCTGCTTGTGCGTAAAAGCTTGATCCCTCTGGGGTTTGGCTGGTCATCCAAACCGATGCACTAACGGAGCCCCCAAAGCATGACTCCGTCAGTCGCTGGTAGAATCTGACAGTGGGCGTCTACGGAATTTACGCCAACATAAAAGCTCTTTGACAGACATGCGCTTTCGAGACTCTCTGCGTGACAGTTTCCGGCGAAGGGTGGGCGTTCCCAACGGGGGTCCCGTTACCTCTCCACTACTCTCACTGGAAGCATCCCAGAGCCTCCCCTCCGCTGTGACTCCTGCACTCCCCCTGCTGGTTCCCTCTTCTACTGCAGATTCTCTCCTATTCTCCTGTAGCCTGTCCACCACCTGTCTCTCCGATGGCAGTTCCCTGACAGCACCACAAGGGATGAAGACAGAGTGAGGGAAAGAGTCAAGGGAACCACAAATGCATACCTTCCAAGTGCTCTGGGGGAAAATGGGACACCCCGGTGGCCGTTTTGGGTGCCACGATCTTGTTCGTTCTCGCGCTGTGCTCTCACCCCAACAAAAGTGGTTTTTCGGGGCTGCAATCTCGTGTGGAGCCCAAACACAACCCGCTCAGGAGCACATCCTGGAAGACATCCTGGTTTGGGGCTGGAAAAAGTTGGATGGTATGCAAGTGACTCTGACATGTGAAGGGAGGTGGAGAGATGGTGTTGGATCCTGACCTAATGCTGAAATCCTTTATCCGGTTTTCTGGGAGTAAGCACCATTAAATTCAATGGGACTTACATTTGAGTAAGCATAAACGGCTTTGTGCTCTTAAGTTAGTTTCCACTAAAATCCATGGGATTTAAGTGAAGTCACAACTAACTTGTCCCAAAGATATCAATGGGATCTGATTTCACCTAGCTCACCCTGGATTCAACCCATGATATTTCTTCGCATCCGATTCACTCACTTTGTATGCAAACAAGAAACTTTGCTATGCAAGCAGGCCAGATAAGGTCTTCATGAAAGGATTGACCAGATTGTATGCTGACTGTGGTGAATGTAACCTAGAAACAGTTGATTGCTGGTGTAATATTATCCATGAACCTCTACTTTTTCTGCCCCAACACTATGAAAGCCTTCACCCTATACTGATTGGACTTCGTCTGAGAGCCAATTCACCCAACTGTCTTTGATACCACAACTAAAATACCACAACTAAGCCATTAGCCTGGTTGTGTGCTAATAGATATCAAAGGTCTGCTCTCAGTGACAGACAAGCTGGAAACACAAGCCTAGCCCTTAGCAGTACCAAGCCAACAAGCTGAACTGGACATTTGAATTGCTATTATCCTTTGCTCATGAAAGTCATCCAACTTGGCCCTAGGAACATTTCCAAGCAAGTCTCTTTCTTTGTAGATGCCAAACTCTAATGGACCGTATTTGCTGGTCGGCTTAAAAAAAGAAGGACAAACATGATCCCAGATTAAGGTGTTTTCTTTCACCTCACCAATCAAAAATGCTTCTCTACCAATAATACTGAATTAATATATGGACTGCAAGAAGATCAAACCTATCCATTCTGAAGGAAATCAGCCCTGAGTGCTCACTGGATGGACAGATCCTGAAGCTGAGGCTCCAATACTTTGGCCACCTCATGAGAAGAGAAGACTCCCTGGAAAAGACCCTGATGTTGGGAAAGATGGAGGGCACAAGAAGTGGACAACAGAGGATGAGATGGTTGGACAATGTTCTTGAAGCTACCAACATGTGTTTGACCAAACTGCGGGAGGCAGTGGAAGACAGGAGTGTCTGGCGTGCTCTGGTCCATGGGGTCATGAAGAGTCAGACATGACTAAATGACTAAACAACAAATATATGATTTATACATTTTCTCACCTTATAGATGCTAAATTATTCTAGTTTGGAAAAGGTACCCATAGAGAAAAGCTAGTACCATTGTTTCATGATTTCAATGTGTCAATGCGCTTTCTTTTACTTATTGGTTCAGGAAATGTGAATTGGGTGGGTTGAAAAAGTGAACTGAGCAAATTTCTCCCCCATCTGTACTCATTGGATATGATTGACTTACCATAGTGCCCTAGAAGATCTGACAGTAAAATGCAGTCCTTCAATTTCATAGTGGCAGGTCCTAAAGATCACAGCACACCATCTGGAATTACTACAATGACTGCAAGCAAATTTTGAGATGCCGTTATCTGCTTACAAGTGGGGAAAGCAAACTCTGGATTTGTCATTTTTTTATAATCGAATACATAGTTGCTAAATGCATCCAGGTAGACTTTCGACTACTATGCTGAAAATGCACATTACAGTCACTCATTTACATCCAAACATTGTGACCACTCTGATATAGCTTCAATATCTTTTGATCTCTTGTGTCCCTACAAAGTCGAACTTTATAATGTTCAATCACTTTTTCTTGCCTCCCTTTATCCACTAGCAGAGAAAAACAGAAAGAGGTGGGTGCGAGAGAGCCATCCTAAGATCTCTAGCACCCTCATTCTAAATGTTATTGTTGAATAGTGGAAAAGATGGAGGAAGGACACAGCTCTGTTGGATTCATAGCTCTTTATTGCAGCAGTTAGAACTGCTCCTGGAATCAGACTGACTGCAGCCTAGCTGGCTGCTTTATATAATACTAAGTAACTTGAAACAGTAACAACTCACAACTAGCTAACCAATCAGGAGCGGCAGTTTTCCTTCATTTACATACTGGTGGCCCTGAGTGAGAACTGCAACTTAATCTTAATACATAACAGTAATAATTACTTGGACGTTAATCCCAGAGATGTCAGTGGGATTTACTTCCAAGTAAATGTACCTAAAATTTTCTCAGATTATTTCAGCTCCAGAATTCAGTTTCTGCTATTGAGGCATAATATCTTACTTCTGTCTTTTCTTCATATTTAACTTCCAGCCAGCACAACTAATGGCAAGGGCTAAGTTTTATTTTCTGTGAGTACACCATGAGGCTTTACCTACCAATTCCTTTGAGTATTTTTGAGAGGTACAGACACCACAGGTGGCCATAGACATCGTGTTCCTTCTCACATCCAAACTTAGCCTTCTGTATTCAGAAACGTGAATGAGAGGAAGTAGGCTTGATCAGCTGCTGCCTCTTCTGCATAGGAAGGAAAATGTCTCTATGTGAGCGTGCAGATGAGCACACATAGGGGCCATAAACTACTTTGCTCTGTCTAGAAAACTTTGGCCCCCAAAGGCATAATTCCGTTTCCATTTTGGCAACATCACTCGAGATGCATGTACATTGAAGCCAGGCTTCCACTTTAGGGAGCAGAAGGGAACAGGATTTGTCATCTGAAGGGCCAGAATGACTAAAACACTATAAAATCAGAGGGAAAGTTAAAAATAGCAGTTTCTTCTTTGGAACAGCAGCAGCAGAAGCAGCAAATAATTAAGGTTATAAGCCTGCACACACTTTCGCGTTTGTAAATTATATCCATTAACTGAGAAGGGACTTATCTGTGAGTAACAACTATGCCCAAGATATTTGTACATTAAGCACCTTTATTTGGAAACAGACTTTGGTGAAAATGATTTGGAAGCAGGAGCAAAACGCAACGAGGCAGACAAAAAAGAGATGTTTGTTAGTCCAACACATTTTGGACTTTACTGGTCCTTCTTCAGGGAAATTTGGAAAAAAATACAGATTTAACCTTTAGCAAAGGCAAAATGTTTTGCTACAGCAAAATAAAAGGCAAGGCAGCACATCTCCTACTTCCAGTTCCTTTTTAGAGTTCCCATTTTTGTTGCATGTCCACTGAAAATGAGAGAACTTAAGATCCTGACCCTATTGTGATTAACAACAGGAGCACAGCTTGCTGTGCTATAAGCCTTGACGGACACTCACCAAGCAAGAAGCTTTTCACAGATCTCGCGAATTTTTTATTTAGGATGTAGCTTAGGAGAAAGCATGATTGATACCCTTTACAATTACAGAGTTGTAATGCTGACATTCACTTTATCTTTTCTCCTTTTGTTCTTATTTTGCTCATTTCCTATCCAACTCCTCCCCAAAGAATGATTTGCTGCCATTTTTTTTCCTTCAAAATTAGGATCACAGATGAGAGGACAGGGTGGAAGAGGTTCTATAATGACAGTAGAGACGGTGGCGGAGGAAGGAGGGTGCGGGCCGCCCTGGGTGTCATCACTGAGGGGGGATGTGTGACAAAAATATGAGGGATTTTTTTAAAAAAAAAAAATGGGCTCACAAAACTTTTTAGTTCAGTCAAGAAATGTAACGAAATGCAGCTGTCACTGGGCACCACACCGTGGGGGGCAACACTTACCTGGGAGTGACATGGTGGCTTGGGTGCCTGCAGGCTCCGCACTGCCTAAAACAGCAGCGTGGGACTTGCGTCTGCCCTCCGCCTCTCCCTCAGCCGCCCTACAGCTGAGGGGGAGGCAGTGGAGAGGCTCCACGCAGTGCGCCCTGCCCCCACAGGTGGCTCGCCCCGCCCCCGGCTGCAGGACGCATGCACCGCACAGGGCACCCAAGCTATGCTGCTGAGTAGAGAGACCCTTCGCAAAATGAGGGTTGCAGTTGGCACTCAAATCCAACCTGGTGAAAAGCACACAGTGGTTCTCAACCTGTGGGTCCCCAGATGTTGTTGAACTACAACTCCCATCATCCCTGAGCTCTGGCCTTGCTAACTAGGGGTGATGGGAGTTGTAGTCCAACAACATTTGGGGACCCACAGGTTGAGAAAGGCTGACTTAAGGCCAACAACTCTGCTTGGGCAATCTTATCCTTCCCAAGGTAGGTTGCCTGATCAGTACTCTTCCAGCTGACAGAAAACTCGCAATGACCTTCCTCTTTTGAATGGCTTTTGGCGCTTCTTTGACAGAAGCCACCCTTAAACCGTTCACTTCTTATTTAGCTCGTCTTAACTATTTAGTTGCTGTCATGTAAGGGTGTTGCTTTTTCAACATAGTTTCATGAGCTTGTTGTATTTTATTAATGGTTGTTCGCTGTGAGCATCTTTGAAAACTTTATGTCTGGTGAGCCTACTGGGAAATGAAACAAATAAGGCAAGGTGACACTGATACAGTTGGCTCTGTGGCTGCCAATAACACCATTTGGGCTAAAACCTGGAGTGCATGTGAGTTGTGCTTATTGGTTCTGCTGCCCCACTGAGACTATTGAAAGCTGAGTTTGATTTCTCCCAAGTATTTTTTTTGGGGGGGGGATTAGGTGTGAGTGGGTGTTTCTGTATGGAAAAAGGTGCTGATTAAAAAAAAAAAAATCCAGGATGCTAAAAAAAACCATATTGCTTAGTAGTTTGACCATCGCCTTGGAAAATGGCCAGCAGTTGTCTTGGAAAACAAAACACGTACCAAAGACTCACAAAACAGGAAGTGAAGTGAAGTGAAATTCATTTATACTTCTGGTTTCCTGTTTCAGTGCTTGCAGCAATGTGTGAAAACAGCCTTAAATGCATCATCCCCATTGTGCTGCAGTGTGTCCTTGGCACATCCTTCTCTTGCCAATTCTGTGCTATGGGATAGCTTTGTGTCAGACTTTGGGGAATCAGATCCCTCCCCCGGTGGCAATAAATAAGCAGATAAAACAGAAGGAGCGTTCTTGCCAGGTAAGTTCTTTAATGATCACAGCGAGAGACAAAGGAATGCATATATCTCTAAAAAATGGCATTGCTCCCAGTAAAGGTTCACCCACTCCGTCCCCATTAATCTATGTCACTCCTATGTCGGGTAATCTGAGCTTGTTGCCGTTGCACTTTCTGTTCTAACACATTCCAAGCCCATCTACTCTTAGGCGAAATGGGTGTGTGGGTGGGTGGGTGGGTGTGTGTGTGAGAGAGAGAGAGAGAGAGAGAGAGAGAGAGAGAGAGAGAGAGAGGAATGCTGTCCAAGGACACTGAATCTGCCAGCTGTCTCTCTATCTTGGCATTTCCTCTTCTAGCTGTTCCTCATCCAGTATTTCCCAGCATTCCCCCTCTGGACTATGCCCTTCTGCAAACCACTGTTCTAAATCAATACTGCCCTTGGGAAGGTTCAGAAAAAGGGTGTGTGTGGCTCCCCCCATTCCTCATCAGTCCAGTCCCTGACACTTTGCATGTTGCTACTAGGCCTTTTCTGGTAATAGTGGTTCTTGCCAGTATAGCAGAAAGGAACCACATTGCACCCTCCTGGATCATCCAGGATGACAGCAGCATGATTCCATATACAGTGGTACCTCAGGTTACAAACGCTTCAGGTTACAGACTCCGCTAAGACAGAAATAGTGCCTTGGGTTAAGAACTTTGCTTCAGGATGACAACAGAAATCACGCGGCAGCGGGAGGCCCCATTAGCTAAAGTGGTACCTCAGGTTAAGAACAGTTTCAGGTTAAAAATGGACCTCCAGAACGAATTAAGTTCTTAACCCCAGATACCACTGTAGTGCTATGTTGTGCCAGTCCCTGGATCACATTGTGGACCTGTACTTTCTTTCACATCCAGCTTATATATTTGTGGTATATGTCAGAATCCAGGGTTTTGACAATGCCCTCTTAGAAACAGGCCACAAAGTCACTCTGACAAACTATTGGTCCATAATTGAACACAGCTTCCCAAAACAGTTGCTTATTTAGTACTAAACTTTTGATGACCCACTTAGAATGAAGTGGGGAAGGGGGCAGGGAAGCTATATTTAAAATATCCCAGGTTTTCTGCCATACCAAGGCAACAATTAGTGTAGCCTTTCATTTCTAACTGATCTGAATGGAACACGTTACACAAGGCCGTATGCCATACAAAATGATCCTTCCTATCTCAGAGTTTTCCAGTGAGCTCAGTAAGATTTACTTCTGTGTAAGCATGCATTGTACTTTCTATGCAAGTGGCAGTCTGGGGTTTTTTTTATTTACATTACTTATATATTACAATTATATCCCAAGGAGCTCAATGAAATGCACATGATTCCCCCTCTTCCCATTTTATCCTTACAACAATGTGGTGAGATAGGTTATGATGAGAGACAGTGACTTGCCCAGGGTCAACCAAATCTACATCACAGAATCATAGAATTAAATGATTAAATGGTTGAGAGCTAAGCAAAGCACATAGGTAGCTGAATAGTCACGTTTCAACATATACTTTTTGCGTGTCTCCTGTGCTCTGCTTTATTATTATTATTATTTACTAAATTTATTCATATCCCGCCTTAATAAATCATTAAAACATTAAGCTTTAAACATATTTTGGATGCTACATCCACCATTGTTAATACGGAGCTACTGCTCAGTTTCTGGACATTATTATTATTTCTACCCTGCCCATCTGGCTGGGATTCCCCACATAACAAGATGGGACTGTATCTTCTCCTTCAGTCACTGGAGAAGGCCATGGCAACCTGTACAGTCAGGGATGACCATCTCATTTTGCCACCTGATAGCAAAACGGGCTTTTTGGGATGACTTCAAATAGTGGACTATGCAAACTTCCCTTTTCCTCTAATTGTCACTCAAGAGTCAGAATTAACATCCACTGATGACACATACGTGCTGGGTTGTCATTGTTAAGTACTTCAGGGGCTACAGTTTTGGCTGAGCCAGTGGGTGGGAAACTATTTTGAAGTAAAATCCTGAGGAATGGAGAATAAGAATGCTTCCAAAGAAGGGAAGAATCAGAAGACAGAAACCACAAGGAGGAACAGGAAATGAAACAAAAGCAGAGGAATAGCTGTGGCTACAAGAGGAGATGCATATTTTAACACTCTTAAGTTCAGTCCCACAGTCCCACCACACATTTAAAGCGCTGTGATACCACTTTAAACAATCACAGCCTCCCCCGAAGAATTCTGGGAGCTATAGTTTGTTTTTGGTTTTTTTATAAATTTTTTATTACATTTTTTCATAAAATCTCCAATCATACAAATTTTCACATCACATATTTTAACTTATTGGACCTCCCTCAACTTCTCTGACAATCATCCGTAGTTAAATTTCTATCTTCACATTCCTTGATTTTAGTATCGCCTTTAAATACATTTTTTCTATCATCATTTACATTCTTGCAATATTCCTTATTTTTTTTCACAAAGCTTCTTTAAAACACACTAGCGTTGTGTATTCCTCACATACCGTTTTCAAATAGGGAGCTATAGTTTGTTAAGGGTGCTGAAAGTTGTTAGGAGACCCTGATTTCACTCCTAGGGCTACAGTTCTCAGGGTGGTTGAACCCTCTTCTCAGGTAAATCTGTTACCATTTAAAATGGTATTGTTGTGACGTGGGGTTTGTGATTTCAGCTCTCTTGACATAATATGCTGGAGACAGTTCTCTAGTAACACTTCTTTATTAACGCAACAAGACTGAAACTTGAGGAGGGGAGAGCTACATTTATAGGGACAGGGAACTAGCTAGAAAGGATACATTTTGGAGGGAACAATATCAGGCAATCACAGTCCTGCCTTTTGAAGGCAACCAATAAGACAGAGGATCCAAATACAGCAGCTTAAATGAACCAATAGTAGCTGTACCCTCTGGAACCAAAAGGCAGTTACTTTACCCTAATGCAAATACAGACAATAATAATACAGATATAAAATCCTTTGACTCAATACACAACACCCCTCCCCCCCCTAGTGAGCACAGCAGACGTAATCTCTCAGGTACTGTGGGGTCCTACAACTTCTACTTGATTTCCTGACAACAGGTGTTGCCGGTTCTGGATTGGGTGTCACCTGTGGTAGGGGGGCTGCTATAGGGGTTTCGTCGGGAACAGATGGAGTCCCAGACATCTCAGGGTCCCCTACCTGTACCTCGTCATCCTGAGGACTAGCAGACCCTGGTTCATTTGCTGAAGCCCCTGGTGATTGCACCTCTGGGCCATTTTCACTCTGGTCTTGCAGCTCTGCGTCGTTAGCCAGGGATGAATTATCAGGCTCCTCCCTGCTGAGCGCCCGGCGCCTCAGCTGATCTATATGTCTCTTTCAAACTTGCCCATTTTCCAAGGTCACATAATAGGACACAGGTCCACTAGCCCGGGTGACCACACCAGCCACCCACCGCGAACCTCGTGAATACTTCCTCACCCAGACCAGATCTTCAGGGGCGAAATACCTTGTTGTGTCAGTCTCAGCCTGGGGGTTTGCTCTTGAATTACGGTTTGGCATTTTATCCGGGTGGACATAATCCAGCACCGTTACCAATCTTCTACCCAAGAGCAGCTCAGCTGGCGACTTGCCCGTCGCAGTACACGGCGTCGCATGCTTCAAAAATAACATTCGCGCGATGCGAGCTGACCAGTTACCCTCCATTAAGCGCGCAATGGATTCTTTGGCTGTTCTTACCATGCGCTCCGCCTGCCCATTGGAGGATGGGTGAAAGGGCGCGGATGTGACCCCCCTTATGAAGTTATCAGCCAAGAATGCCTTGAATTCTTGGGATACAAAAGCTGCCCCATTATCTGATACAATGGTCTCAGGTAACCCGTGGGTTGCAAACAGCTGCCTCAACACCTTGATTACGGCAGCTGATGCCATGCTAGGGACCATCGCCACTTCTAACCATTTGGAAATATGCATCGACGATAACCAAAAAGAACTTCCCCTGGAATGGCCCAGCAAAATCTAAGTGCAGCCGGCTCCAGGGAGATCTGGACTGCTCCACCAGTGAACTGGTGCTCTGGCCACTTCTGGCCGCACCTCTTGGCATGCCTTGCATGTTCGTACCCATTGCTCTATGTTCTGGTCCATTCCAGGCCACCACACATAACATCGGGCTAGCGACTTCATCCTGACCATTCCCGGGTGTCCCATGTGAAGCGTCTCAAGAACCCTGTTTCTCAGTGGTGCTGGGATGATCACCCTATCTCCCCACAGGAGACAACCCTTATGCACGGACAACTCGTGCTGCCTTGTCGCATAAGGCCTGAATTTGTCTTCATGCGGACCACCTGGCCACCCCCTCCCCACCCAAGTAAGCACACGGGAGAGAACAGCATCTTTCCTCGTTTTCTCAGCAATATCAGTAGCCGTTACAGGAGCCCCCGGAAGTGTTTCCAGCATCATTATGTGCTCCGCTGGAGCAGGATCCTCATTGCTCCCGCCAGGAAGGGGCAATCGACTCAGTGCATCAGCGTGGCACAACCGTTTCCCCGGCACATGGGTCAAGGTGTACTGGAACCCGTTCAGGAATATAGACCAACGCAACATTCTGGGGGAGAGAATTTGTGGCGTTTGTTTGTTCGGGTTGAACAACCCCAACAGTGGTTTGTGGTCCGTTTCAATGGAGAAATGACGACCGTACACATAATCATGGAACTTTTTGATTCCTGCCACAATTGCAAGCGCCTCTTTGTCAATTTGAGCATAGTTGCGCTCCGTGGGCGACAACGTACGGGAATAGAAAGAGATGGGCTTTTCCGACCCATCCGGTTCCCTATGACTCAGCACCGCCCCCAGGCCGTATTGAGAGGCATCACATGCCAGGACCAGCGGCTTCGATTCATCATAATGAGCAAGGATGCTCTTGCTACTCAGCATTCCTTGCAAGGAGTCAAAAGCCTTCTGCTGCTCCTGCCCCCATCGCCACACATTCTTTTTCTGCAACAGTCTATGTAATGGTTCAGCTACCGAAGCTTTCTGGGGTAAGAACGAATGATAAAAGTTAATAAGTCCCAGGAATGACTGCAACTCCGTCTTGTTCTGTGGTCGTGGTGCCTCGATGATGGCCTTAAGCTTAGCATCTGTGGGGTGGATGCCTGATGCATCAATTTTAAACCCCAAGAATTCCACAGTTAGCACCCCAAAACTGCATTTTTCCTTTTTTAGTTGCAACCCCACCTCCTTGAACTTGAGCAACACTGCACGGACACGCGCAACCAGTTCCTGTGGGTCTTTTCCAGCAATCAAAACGTCATCAAAAAATGGCAAGACCCCTGGCAGACCTCTTAACAGGCGTTCCATGAGCCCTTGAAAAATCCCTGGGGCCACACAAACTCCAAATTGTAATCTGTTAACTCTGAACGCCCCTTTATGTGTGACAATAGTCTGTGCTTCCGCTGATTGTGGGGTTACTGGCAGCTGTTGGTAAGCTTGTGCCAGGTCAAGTTTGGCGAACACCTTGCCCCCAGCCAGTTTAGCCAACAGATGTGATACGACTGGAATGGGGTATGAATTTCCCCTGAGTGCCTTATTGATAGTACATTTGTAATCAGCACAGATCCTAACTTCCCCATTTGCTTTAAGGGGCGTGATGATTGGAGTCTCCCACTTAGCGGAGTCCACGGGTGAGAGAACTCCCTGCTTGACCAATTTATCCAGCTCTGCTTCGATCTTGGGTTGCAGTGCAAATGGCACTCGCCTTGGTTTGAGTCGGATTGGGGCCACCCCAGGGTCCAATTCGAAGTCAACTGGGGGCCCCTTATAACAACCCAGTTTTCCATTAAAGAGACCAGCAAATTCTTTGTATAATGCCTCGCTCATCTCGGGGCAGGTTTGGATTGAATTAAGCCCTGATATACTCAGTCCCAGGGCGGGAAACCAGTCAGTGCCCAAGAGACTGGGGCGACTGCCCTTCGCAATCACCAGTTTGAGTACCGCCTGTTTGTCCCGGAACTGTACTCTCACGGCACACATTCCCATGACATGGATGCGGCCCGCTGAGTATGACTGCAAAGTTGCCGGGAAGGGCTCCAGAGGGGGCAACTTACCCCTGGGGAAGAATGTCCTCGCGGTCTGGTCCGACACGATAGTGAATCCAGATCCGGAGTCCACCTCCATGTCGCACAGCTGACCCTCAATCTTCACCTTGACGTGTGCCTTGCCTTGCACTGGAAACTGCACGACCCTCCCGTTGATCTCCGTTACGTAGTTGCAGTCCTTTAGAACATGGTTTGCTGTGGCCGATCTGCGATGCTCCAGTCTAGGTGCTCCTGTCGCTCCCAACGCCGCCGATCTACAGACCCTGGCGATGTGACCTGTCTTTCCACATGTCCGGCACATAGCATCCTGGAAACGACAACTCTTCCGCTCATGGTTTCCGCCACAACCAGGGCACCTGCCTCGGTGATCTTTGTGCACTGTGCAGGCCTGACGCACTGACTCGACCCCACGAACTGGGCTCTGGCTCGGAGTAGCCTCTAGCTCATCCATGGCATGCGCAACTTCTATCTGTGGCTTAGGGGCCCTGCGACTGGCATCAAGCTCCTCTCTTTCATAATTCTCCTTCAAGGCTGAAGCAAGGGTAACCTCTTCTTTAGCCACGATGCGTCTTCTGGCTTTCTTCCTGCTCAGACCACCGACAAACCGATCCAGGAGAGTCTCTTCCAGATATTGGAAGTCGCAGTGCTGAGCGAGCTTCTGCAGTTCAGCTAGAAATGCAGATACAGACTCCCCAGCACGCTGCTGCCTCTTATGAAACTCCATCCGCCGGGCCATCTTGGTTTCAGTAGGCGCTAAATGGCTTGTTAGGCAGGCAAGAATATCTTTGAGAGATGTCTCACTTAGCTTCGCTGGGGCAAGCAATGCCTTGGCCAGCTTGAAGGTCTCAGGCCCACAGTAGCTCAGGAATGTGGCCCTTCTTTTGCTGGCATCGGTGATCCCTTGAGCCACTGCGAAGAACTCGAAGCGTTCGACGTAGTCTTCCCACGTGTGGGGCTCTGATGGCTGGAAGGGCTCCAATACCCTTGGACTCTCCATTGTCCTGTGGGCAGGGTCGTCTTCTCAGCTGGCCAGTGAGTCTTGTTCTTAGCTACAATCCGGACTCTGAGGCAGGGCTGCGTTTAACCGCTCCTCAGCATTCCGGATCCCACCTTCGTCGCCAGTTGTTGTGACGTGGGGTTTGTGATTTCAGCTTGACATAATATGCTGGAGACAGTTCTCTAGTAACACTTCTTTATTAACGCAACAAGACTGAAACTTGAGGAGGGGAGAGCTACATTTATAGGGACAGGGAACTAGCTAGAAAGGATACATTTTGGAGGGAACAATATCAGGCAATCACAGTCCTGCCTTTTGGAGGCAACCAATAAGACAGAGGATCCAAATACAGCAGCTTAAATGAACCAATAGTAGCTGTACCCTCTGGAACCAAAAGGCAGTTACTTTACCCTAATGCAAATACAGACAATAATAATACAGATATAAAATCCTTTGACTCAATACACAACAGGTATCATAGTGCTTTGAATGTATGGTGGCACTGTGGCCTATGCTTGATGCTCTTAAGGGTCAAAACCAGCTTCAAACTCTAATGCCAAGGGTGCCCACAGACTCTCACTATTTTGGGGGAGGGATTCAAGCAAATAGCAAAAAAAATAGGATTGCACAGTTGAAGTGCTCTCTCGCCCTAGTGCGACAAACCTGCTTTTTGAGGTTAGGAAAGCAACGGGGAAATGCACCAAAAAGTGTGGATGGATGGACAGTTTTATACACAATATTAATTTCTTGTTTTTGTGGACCACTTAGAGCCTGCAGGCAGCCATGCATCACACACCCTGGCTAATATGGCCGCCACTGATACCTCATCTTTTAAAGAAGCTAAGATCCACCATTTTTATTTCTGGCAGATGTGTTATATTGGCATTGTGGGAAATGTTAATGGTAGCTCCCAGAACTATATTAAAACACTGCTCCTGTCCACCAAGACCCACCAGTAGATACTTTTCCAAAGGTCTCCTCATACCAGGAGCGAATCTTTTGTGCATGAACTTCAAGGCCCCAAACTGCCATATGGTAAAGAAATACTTGGTATCCAGCATTATACATGATTGTGGCAACCAATGGCATGGAATTCCCCTTTGTTAATCATTTCAATAAAAATGAATCTTCTAGTGAAGACATTCTGAACAGCCAGCAAAATATATATTTGGAGGGGGGTGGAACACATGGATTTATACCGCTATACGAAGAGGCTCAGGGAACGGATTAATTTCGTCTTGCGAGGCACCACTGTACTTCCTTAAATGAGGCAAGAGGAGCGTAAGTCCACTGAAAATGAGATCCAATAGTTATGAAAAATATAATGAATAGGAGACCCCACAGAGGATGCGTAAACAAAAATGGTTTATGCTGGTATGGCCAGTCAGAAGAGACAATACACAAGTAACAACACTACTAGGAAAAAAACTGGGAAGGATAAATGCCATGTATCCCAGAATGTCAGTTTACGGAAAGTTACAGCTTCTGTATTTGATAGATAAAGGCAAAGCACATTACTAATTACGCCATATTGCCTACACTTTTTTTTAAAAAAAGCATACCATACTTTTTCTTGTGGCATCATATGGTTCCAGCTTTTGATCTTTTCTGTTTACTCCTACCATGTCTTTGATCTAATCAGTTGCATATGTAGGCTTGCTTGCATGTGCATATTATAATCTAACATGGGATCTCCAAAATGTGTCTTCTCCATGGGTAAGAAGAGCAGGAGCACACTGTTAAATTTATCACTGTATTTTACTGCCTGTAGCAGCAAACAAGGGGTCAGTGGCCGTAGGTTTTTGAGGTTTCGGCATTCCTCCTGTTTCGGCTTTCCTTGTCAGGCATTTCCTCTTGTTTTTTATTTACTTACTATCCTTTTTTGTACCCTTCATCTTCTACTTCAAGGGTTCCCTGGGCAGTTTACAATTGCACATAATCAAGAAAAGCACCATCCAAAAGGTTTTTTTGCGTGTCCAGACCCAGAGACCTCCCCCCTAAATAAATTCACACTTGACTCAAATAGTAGTTTGGTTTTTGGCAGAATTTAGGCCACAACTTTATTGATTACAGAAAGTGAGTGGTTGCATAGGCTCTGGTTCAACTAGCTCCCTGCACCATTGCAGGTAGCGCTGACCCAGAGCTCTATCATAGGTCAGCCAAGGGTGAATACCTGAGGTAGGTGAAAAGCCTGGGAACAGACTCTGTTCACTCCCCAGATGCTCCCCTAGACTCAGGCACGGGCACAACCCCCTCTCAGGGGTTAACCAAACCAAGTTGAGTCCCTGGATTCCTTTAACGGAATACCCTTCACATAGGGATGGTGAGACCGTTCTCCCATCCCTGTCACATGAACCAGTGCCTATCCGCAACCTTACAAGTTGTGATGATTTGCTAGGCGGCACGTAAAACCCAAATGGCAACAGCCAATAGCCAAGTGGGGAAAATTCCTGCCGTGCCCATGTCCCAACAACAGACGACACACGTCGGCATAGCAAGGTCAATCGCAAAATGCCCTAAAAGTAGGGAGAGGTGGGCGGGTGTTCCAAATGCACGTGCCAAAAGAGGAAGCTCTGAGTCACATGCATGGGTATATATAGGTCCCTCAATCTGTTTGGACTGCACCTATTGGCCAGATTGAACCCAACATCGAGGGACCTACCAATCGGGTATTGTGGCAGACCAATCTTACCCTCCCACAACACAGGAGGTCAGTCTCCAGGTCCCACCACAACACGTGCCCTCTTTTAGGGAGGACACGATTTAAAAAAAGAAAGAAAGAAAGAAAGAAAGAGAAAGAAAGAAAGAAAAGCAGCACTGATTTGATTAATTAATATACCAGTTAACTGCCAAGGTGGCTTCTAAGTACATTGCAAGTGTAAAACCAGTGACAAAAAACCCACACATAATTAAAATGCACAGTGAAACAGTTTCATAAAAATGTTGAACTAAACATCCACAATTAAAAGCTAGAACAAAACAAGCCCATTAAAGCACCACAACAATTAAACAGTTAAAGCAACATTTTAAAATAGATCAGCACAGTGTCATCATCATCATCATCATCATATTATTATTATTATTATTATTATTATTATTATTATTATTATTATTATTATTATTATAAAATGTTTAAGCAAGCACAGGGTTGACACTGCCCAGGGCCACATGGAGGGAGTTGGGAGGGAGGGAAATGGGAGGAGTACATGTGTGCATTCAATTGCCTAACGTTGTCCGCGTCACCTAGGAGACTGCAGCCGCAGAGGTAAGGAAAGCAGAGTCATTCCATTGTCTGGAGAGGTCACTTCCTAGTTCACATGGAAAAGCCATTTTCAATGGAGCCCAGTGATGGAAGGGAGCAGCTGTATTGAGGCAGCGCCCCTAACAATTTTGCACCTGAGGCAACCGCCTCTGTGCTCCCCCCCCCCACTACACCACTGTAGGACACAGTTGGTAAGGAAATGCTTGTGGGCATACTAGAATACTAACTTCAGAGCCAAGACCAGAGCTTAAACTCCAGTTAATCTTAGTTGGGTAGAGGAATCCAAGCCTCTTCCCAGCCCTGCCAAGCTCCACTGACCTTTGTAGTCAATCATGGCTTCCAACAGGGGAGCCCCACCACTGAAGAAGAAGAAGAGTTTGGATTTGATATCCCGCTTTATCACTACCCGAAGGAGTCTCAAAGCGGCTAACATTCTCCTTTCCCTTCTTCCCCCACAACAAACACTCTGTGAGGTGAGTGAGGCTGAGAGACTTCAGAGAAGTGTGACTGGCCCAAGGTCACCCAGCAGCTGCATGTGGAGGAGTGGAGACGCAAACCCGGTTCACCAGATTACGTGACTACCGCTCTTAACCACTACACCACACTGGCTCTCACACTGAAGAGCACCCTGATTCTTCTACCCAAACAGTGGGCAGAAGCTATTGATGGCAGTACCCAGCTGTATCTGGACAGGGATAGCCTAACTTCTGTGGCCTACGCTCTGGTCACATCTATGTTGGATTACTGAAATGCGTTATACGTGGGGCTGCCTCTGAAGATGGTTCGGAAACTTCAGCTGGTGCAGAATTCAAAGGCTAGATTGTTCACCAGAACAAGACTGTTTGAGCATATAACACCAATCCTGGCCTGACGGCACTGGCTGCCAATTAGTTTCTGGGCCCAATTCAAAGCACTAGTTTCGACCTGTAAAGCCTTACACAGCTCAGGACCTCAACACCATAAGGGCCACGTCTCTCCATACAAACTGACCCAGACTCTATGCTTGTCACCTGAGGCCCTTCTCTGTGTATTCCCTCCCTGAGAGTTTCGAAGGGTGGCAACACAAGAACGGGCCTTTTCTGTTGTGGCTCCCTGACTGTGGAATGCTTTCTCCAGAGAGGGAGCAGTCCTGATGGTCATCTAGCGTTATTCCCTGCAATGCAGACCACTGTAGTTGGAGAGGTTTGGATTGTGCTCTGAGATTAAGACTATGGCATTTGGGAGATACCAGATTCAGTCACTTCACGCTGGATTCACGTGGCAAGAATCTTTGAGTCATTTCTGCCATGAGTCCCCATCATGCTTTCCTGTGGAGTCATACAGAATCCATGCCTTCCCCGTCAGTTTTCATTTCCCAAGTTATGCCTTCAGATTCTCACTAATCCTCCAGCCTCCTCCTAGTTGTCATTCACGTAAAAAAACAAACCCAAAAATCTCAATGCATGCAAGCAAGTCTTAATGTTCTTCTTCAGATAAGTCAGTTTTCCTCACCGCCTACAGTGATCATCTCAGGAGTTTTCAGTTATTCAGACCAGATGGCGGGCAGATGCATGGGTCTCAAAGACAAACACGACCATCTCTTTGGCTTGTCTACCTCCACACTTTCCTCAGTGTTTTCTACAAAAAAAAGAAGGATGTTTGTTTCTTTATTTGAAGCATTTTTACCTTGCTTCTCATGAAAAGGTTCCTGGTACAGCTTGCCATCTAAAAGATGGGACACAAAACGGGAAAGCGGGGTGGAGGGGGAAGATGCAAAAAGCAAACACAGGCACCAGTTCTTAAAAGTTACAGAGTTTTAATGAAGACCAGATGGGATGGGAACAGTTTAGGGAGAAGAGGAGGAACCAAATGGAGCTGGTGTCTCAGCAGAACCAACAAAAAAGGGCTGCTTTGCTGTTCCTGGGCTGGCACTTGAGGGTGGAAAGGAGACTGATATACTGGGCCCTGTTTTAATAAATATCCAATAAATACATGCCAAATGTGCCTCATTGGAACTGTTCATGTTTTGTTTTGTTACATTAACATTACAGCATGCTATAGTTGGGTGGTTTTCGATATTTTGGCTGCAACCCCATGCATGCTTACCTCTGAGTAAACCCCACTGAACACGGAATCTTATTTATAGTGTGAAAATTATGGGTGTGGGCCCCTCAGACAGGATAAAAACCACAGTGGGGGTGAGGGGTTGTCAATGTGTTAAATCTCTCCAAGGTCCTTGCTACAGTCATGTGATGCCCCCTCCTGTCAGCTGTTCTTCAGTTCACTCTTCTGTCCTGTCAGCATACTGGAAGATGGTAAAATTTCCACCCAAAGGTATACATTGGCTGTGTACACACCACAGTTTAGTGTGCATTCTTTGCTTTCTGAGAGGCAGAAAAGATTGTGGGATGCTCCACGGTGGTACACACCGACTGTGACATCACCGTGGTGCAGGAAAGGGCTTTGACACGAAGCAAAGCTTAGCACAGGTACAGACTGGGAATTAGCCATTTTTAAATGGTGGATAAAACCTCCTGCCTAAAGACTTCCTGCCTGCCAAAGGTTAAAGATGGGGGTGGGGAAGAAGATGGGGGAGCTGGAAGGATGCCAAACTTTCTGCACAACTGAAACCACTCCAACCACTCATAATAATTAATAGCACGTGGTTGGTTCACATGCAAAAGACAACACAGAAAGCTATCAGAAGAAATGTCTGAAAAATCCAATAGTACAGGGGAAGAAGCAGTGGAATAACTACAGGTTGGGGCATGTTGTTGTGTGCCTCAAGAGCAAGGAAGAAGTGCTGGGGTGGGGTCCACAAATGCGGTTGAATGAGAAAAAAATCTAGTTTTAGAAAGTAGGAGAAATACACAAGAGCATTCCAGCCTAGTAGATGCCTAACAATGGTAGGTCAGAGGTCAAACTGGCCCACATTTTAAGAGTCTTTTCTGACCATGAATGCTGAGAAACTGTGCAGGCATATGTCTACTTTGCGATAGTGTTTGCTAAAGACTAGAGCTGAAGATAGATTTCCTTACCAACAAGGTTCAAATGACATAGCCTTGAAAATACATAACTGAATTGTCTATTTCCCTGACGAGCAGAAGCCCTGGCTGTAACCTCCACATTCACTTGACGCTGACAGTGTTTGTTGCATAAACCATGAGCTAAGTGAAAAGCAGCAGGAATGTGCCCCACTTCGGAACATTGGTCATAGTTCTTCTGTATCAGATGTGCAACAGACCATTGTTTGAGGCTGGCAGTCAAGGATCTTTTCTTGTTGCAAGACTTTTGTGGGTGAGCTGAGAGTTTGTTTGGACCCCGGGTGAAAATCCAGAGGCTGAGAGGGAGCGTGTGTCTGAAGGAAAATGAACTGATATTGATTTATATCTATTAGTAACTTCGTATTAATGTAACATTTTTATATGTAACTGTGTATTTTTGTAATATTTTGCTTGTTGCCTGTTGCTTCAGTTTTTTGTACACCGCTTAGAGATGTTTTTAACATGTTAAGTGGTACAGAAATTATATGATCAAATAATCAAAATTTCTCCCAGTCCAGCAGATTGTGTAATACCCTATAGTGAAATCCGGAATCCATAAGCTTAAATAATGGATGAAAGAAGAAAACCGGCTGTTTGATTTCTTTCCTCTCTGCTCCCTCCCCACAAACCCAGTCTTTAAGCCTGACATTTTTGAAGCCTACTTGCGTTATATTTTACATGGGGTGCTCAAGACATTTTTGAAGATGCCGTCAGAATACAGATAATTACTAAGTTCATGTAAGGTGGGTAGGCTGGCACACACTAAACACTTAGCATTATGCAGCCAACCTTGAAAAGTGTTCCAAATCCATCAGTCATCATGGAAAAATTAGAAGCTTTTCTGGAAACCTGCCTTTCCAAATAGATCATTTATACTTAATGGACTCCATAATTCTGCATTAAGTATGAAGGATTTTGGTGTGCAGATTTCCCTCAGCATGTTTTTGGTAGTGTGGAACAAGTCAAAACAACTAGCTGCTTCATAGAACAACATTAGTCAAGACACAGAAGCATTACTCATTATCAACATTACAAGACATCCTCTTTAATCAACCCGCCAGTATATTGCAAAGTGTGAGGCTCCGAAAGGCTTCCATACCGCAGTGTTGGCACTATTAATATCCTTCTACTTTTTTGTGCTATACTTATTACTTAGTTTAAAACTTGATACACCACCTTTTGAGGAAAGCTCTCAAGGGTTCATATTTTAGTCCCAAAGAAAATAAGACTAGAGTTCATTATATTTCATACAATGCTATTCATTCACAAATGGCTGAAGAATTGTGGAGAAAGGCAAGATCTTTCAAATCTTGCATTGGAATAAGACCTATGGGGACCCAGTGTGTTTACTTTTAATTGGACACTGGAATTGGGGGTAGAATCTTATTAGACAGCAGCTGACCTCATTGCTGGTTACGAAGGGGCCTCCATGATAGTTTAAGCTTCAAGGCCCCAAAAATGTACGTCTGCCACTGGGGCCACCTGACATTAGGATGTCATGTGTGTGGCAAGTGAGCAGCCCACCCTCCTGTCAAACTTGGAGCACAAGTGTTGGTGAAGATAATCTGTCCTGTTAGCCATATCCAGTTTCCCACCCTTGGTTTAAGCCATCCATGCCCCTTGAAGCAAATATAATGAGTGATGTTACTCCCAAATAGATCAGCATGGACCCCAAACACTGTCACATAACGCGCTCTTGATATTTCCTTAGTTAGAGCTACTTTCTCCATAGACATAGGAAGCTGCCTTTTGCAGCATCAGACTGTTAGTCCATCTATTTCAGTACAGTCATACCTCAGAAGTCAAACAGCATCCGTTCCGGAAGTCTGTTCAACTACTGAAACATTCGGAAACCAAAGCATGTCTTTGGAAGCTCCTGCAGCCAATCAGAATCCACGGAAGCCCTGTTGGACGTTCGGCTTCCAAAAAAACGTTCAAAAACCGGAACACTCACTTCTGGTTTTTGATCATTTGCACTGTCTAGCAATGGTTCTCCACAGTTTCATGGAAGAGTGTTTCCCACCCCTACCTGGAGATGCCAGGGTTTGAACGTGAGACCTTCTGCATGTAAGGCAGATGCTCTACTGTTGATGCGCTTCTATTCCCTTCAGCATACTTCAGAGGTCAGAAAAGCAGGTGCCTTTGCTTACAACAGAAAATTTCCTGGTCATATCAGCACCAGTGAGCACATGAAGGCCAATGAGGACATTTGCTCTTTCCCTACGGCCCAATCTAGGAGACAGTGAGATTGTGCTCTGCAGACATCTTTCCTGTAATAAACCATGCATTTGGAAGAGCAGTATGCACCAGCAACAGGAGGGCATTGGTGTCATATGCCCAACCATTCTGAGGGAGAATTTTTATTGGCATCAATGGCATAATGATTGTGTCAGCTTCCTCCTGTTTGTGTATCATCAACACAACCAGGAGGAAGTTGGCACCATCATTATTATTCTTCATCAGATGTTCAGTCTTCATCAGATATCTTCATCAGATGCCATGGCTGCAATCTGTTGCTGTTCCTGCCACAACCACAAACTCTCTGTCACTGTGTCTTGAGGACCACAGTAGAGACTTCTCAGCCAGATACATTGCTCATCCAACATGTTTCAATAGTGCACTTATTCCTCAGTTTTTCTTTTTTCAATCTACCTCCTGATCCTGCTTTTTAATGCAGATATTAGTCACATGTGATCAGTTTTCTGAGCTGTATTTGCCAGCGCCTTTTCACCCAACGGTACAATCCTTCTCTGAGAAGCTTCAGGTACTGGGATATATTGGATATCTGCTAGTCGCTTGGTAGTTTCCACCAGTTCTGACATGGAGGAGGGAATGAAATCTCAGGCTCAGGGGTTGAATGTGGATCTCCAAACTTCCCTGTCTGGCCCTAGGAACACCTTGCTGGTCTGAGCCTGGTCTCGGTCCGTTGTCCTGGTCTGAGCCCTCTTTGAATGCTTTTGCCTAGCTGGAATATGTGCTAATGCCTCTCGCTTGCTGGATGGAAGGAGAAGAGTAAAGCCTCTTGTCAGGGGGCTCAGGAGCTCAGGAGCTCAGGGGCTCAGGAGCTGAGGCACAGGGAAGATGGGAGATGGAGAGCGAGGGGGAGGAATCCGAAGGGAGCGTAGGAGGGGACAGTGGTCCGAGGGATTCCATGAGCCTCTCCAGCGAATCGGAAGATTCACAGAGGGGAGCGCCAGTGGCCAGGGGCAGGGGGGTCCCAAGGGGAACGCCCCAGGAGCAAGGGGGCAGCAGGGACTCCCAGAACAGTAGTTGGAAATCAGGACCAGCTTCCCCACCAGAGCAGAGTGGGGGGGAAGAGTCCCAGGCATCGGGGCCAGTGCTTTCCCCACCAGGGAGAGGAGACGAGGCAGAGCCTACCACGCCTTCCTCGGAGAGTCGGACAACGGAAGGGAGGTCAGATCCGGCCAGTGTCACGGAAGAGGGAAGCAGTGATAGAAGTAGTGTAACGGTTAGGAGAAAGGTCACTGGGTTGGCGCGAGAAGCAAGTTCAAATGTACAGGAGCGCGGGACAGCAGAGAGTGAGGATTGGGAACCGGGTCCTAAAGCACGCCGGAGGCAGGGGGAGGAGCTAAGCGACTCAGCGTCGGAAGAGTCCAGAAAGAGCAATGCCCCAGAGGGCAGGAGGACCCAGAGGAGAAGAGAGCAGCGCAGGAGGTGGAGCAGGGCTAGGATCTTAAACTGGTGTGGAAGGGGCGGAGACTCAGACGGGACTTCGCCGATCTAGAGTTTAGATGTAGGGCTGCACGCTCTGGCTTTGAAATGGAAATTAAACTTCAATAAAGACTGTTGTACATAACATCAGCCTGGCGTTGGTCCTCTGTGAGCTGGGACCTAGAGGCAGCTCTGACACCTCTGATTTCTGCATTGCTGGAATGTAGCCTATTCTGTAAGAACTTGTGGCCACATACATTTTGCCTCTGGCCCTGACCACCACTGGCATGAGGTTCTCAGCAGGTTGTCCTTGAGGGAATGCAGACCTTGGGTTAAAAAATGGTTCTCTACTTGTGTTCTGGG
Source organism: Podarcis erhardii (assembly GCF_964252035.2). Classification (NCBI taxonomy): domain Eukaryota; kingdom Metazoa; phylum Chordata; class Lepidosauria; order Squamata; family Lacertidae; genus Podarcis; species Podarcis erhardii. Next base: position 41,074,616 of record NC_138497.1, read on the forward strand.
GCAGGCATGGCTTTTGTTTGTGTGATGCAATAAGCCTGTTCCATTTGCAGTAAAGAAGGGCCTTAGGAAAGCTGAGATGCCATACTGCCCAGGTATGCGTGGCATCTTATTCACACTAACTAAATGAAAAATATGGCTCTCCTGAGGAACTGAAAACCCAGGCTCAGTTGTACAGGAGAATGCAGTCTTGAAGGTAAGCCAAGTTGTTGAGGGCGCTATAGATCATAACTAGCACTTGGAACGGTGCCCAGAAATGGATTGGTAGGAGCCAGCTATGTTGCTGCAACAGAGGAGTTTACTTGCAAGATCACCTTACCCCGTACATGCGCACTCAACCGCTTCAAACTGCAGAGCTGGCGCTGTTACAGGTGCCACATAATATTCATTCAGCACTTATAAGAGACTGATCTTCCAGTTTGCACAAACTTTGGAACTCACTGCCTCTTGACATTAGGCAGGCTCCTTCATTGTACTCTTTTTGACGCCCGCTGGAAGCATCCTTTAACATGGTTTTAGCTTATTGCTTCTTTCAATTCTTTTTGGAATATTTTAAATACTTGTTTTTGACTGACAGTTTTGTTCTTTTATTCTTTTCAAAAAAAAATTATTACAATCAAGCAGCAGATAAATGTTGTGAAATAAAACTAACAAACAAGCTTCCCAGTTCCAGTCAATAGTCTGGCTGCAGATTTAGAACCAAATAAAGTTTCTAGATACAGTGGTACCTCGGGTTACATATGCTTCAGGTTACATACGCTTCAAGTTACAGACTCCGCTAACCCAGAAATAGTGCTTCAGGTTAAGAACTTTGCTTCAGGATGAGAACAGAAATCGTGCTCCGGCGGCACGGCAGCAGCAGGAGGCCCCATTAGCTAAAGTGGTGCTTCAGGTTAAGAACAGTTTCAGGTTAAGTACGGACCTCCGGAACGAATTAAGTATTTAACCCGAGGTACCACTGTACTACAGGGACGCAGGTGGCGCTGTGAGTTAAACCACAGAGCCTAGGACTTGCCAATCAGAGGGTCGGCAGTTCGAATCCCTGCGACGGGGTGAACTCCTGTTGCTTGGTCCCAGCTCCTGCCAACCTAGCAGTTCGAAAGTGCGTCAAAGTGCAAGTAGATAAATAGGTACTGCTCTGGCAAGAAGGTAAACGGCGTTTCTGTGCACTGCTCTGGTTCGCCAGAAGCGGCTTAGTCATGCTGGCCACATGACCTGGAAGCTGTACGCTGGCTCCCTCGGCCAATAAAGCGAGATGAGCGCCGCAACCCCAGAGTCGGTCACGACTGGACCTAATGGTCAGGGGTCCCTTTACCTTTACCTTTACCACTGTACTACATCTAGATACTAGATCTAGATACCTAGCTACTAAGGTTGCCTTACCTAGAGCATGTTGCAGTAGATCAAACAAGATGTCATTAAAGCATGTTCCACAGCTGTGCAGTTGCTGTCATCAAGGCAGGGCAGGGCAGAACTGTACAGCTTACCTGGCTTTGCTTACCTGGTTGCTGATTACTGAGAGGGGTGAGGTGGCAGGGAGGTCAGCATGGTGTGGCTGCAGTGGCAGAGCCAATCTGATGCTGAGACACATCCCATGGCACGTTCCATGGTTTAGAACAGTGTTTCCCAGACTTGGGTCTCCAGCTCTTTCTGGACTACAATTCCCATCATCCCTGACCACTGGCCCTGCTAGCTAGGGATGATGGGAGTTGTAGTCCCCCCCCCCAAAAAAAACACCACCCAGAGATCCAAGTTTGGGAAACACTGGTTTAGAAGCACTCAGAATCACGTTTTGGGTGCACGGTTAGTGGTGGCAAAACCTTTTAAGCTTCTGAGTAATGTAACCACTCTGGTGTTAATACCTGTCTCTGGATTCTACTAGCTTTTAATTACAGTATTTCTATATCGACTATGTAAGTGCATACTTGCCCACTAAATTTAACAGCCAGGTATAAGGCATAATTGAGCCTAGTGTGCGAGATTTTTAAAAAGGCTTTTTGCAGACATTTAAGAGATGAACGACTTAGCAATGGAAGAATTCCACCAAAAACAGAGCACCTTTCCAACCACATGTTCTGTGTTATACTTGTCTAAATTTCCTATTTAGAGTGAATAACTGGAAACACTCTGTCAGTATCCCCGATCACAACAGCTGTAGTATGTTTTTGAATGACCCACATTTCTCAAATAAGAATAGGCTGTTTGAATGAATCACCATAGTGTTATGTTAGGCCGAGCTGAAAAGAATTCTCACAAACCTACAGAAAGCTTACACCTGAAGAGTGCTATTTTGCCAGAAAAATGACACCTGAACGTAACTATTCTATATATTTGAAATCCAAGGAAATGTGAATTTGATACACTGAGTTAGTAATAAAAAAAAATGTAGACGTCCATAGGCAAACTGCGCCACACAATCCTATGCATTTTTACTCAAAGTGTGTCCAACTTTGTTCATTGTGGCTAACTCCCAACAGAAGTATGCGCAAGATTGCAACTTCAGAGACGTTTGGACTGCAGAAACTTGCACAGCAGTAGCTAGAGGAAAGAAATTCAAACTGAGCAACCAAGAGTCAAATCCCTGTTTAAGTGGGCTGCAAAATTTAATCACTAGGTTAAACAGTAGTCAACTGATTAAACTGTTGATGATGATGCTTAAGTACCCATTTCTGGTGTTAGTACAGTTCTCATGTATTATGTAACAAGGGGGACCTGAAACAAAATGTTGGGGTCACATCCACACCATACACCATAGGTAGGCAAACTAAGGCCCGGGGGCCGGATCCAGCCCAATCGCCTTCTAAATCCGGCCCGCGAACAGTCCGGGAATCAGTGTGTTTTTACATGAGTAGAATGTGTCCTTTTATTTAAAATGCATCTGTGGGTTATTTGTGGGGCCTGCCTGGCATTTTTACATTAGAATGTGTGCTTTTATTTAAAATGCATCTCTGGGTTATTTGTGGGGCATAGGAATTCATTCATATATTTTTTTCAAAATATAGTCCAGCCCTCCACAAGGTCTGAGGGACAGTGGACCAGCCCCCTGCTGAAAAAGTTTGCTGACCCCTGCCATACACTGAAAGGACATGTAAAACCCATGTCTTCCTCCAAGAATCCTAAGAACTGTAGTTTATTAAGTGTGCTGTGAATTATAGCTCTGTGTGGCATAAACGACAGTTTCCATGATTCTTTGGGGGAAGCTATGTGCTTTAAATGCTTGTTCAATGTATGGTGTGGATGTGACTGTACTGTGAAGTACTCCCTGTTCAGAATGACAGCTACTATTCAATTACTCCTTCTGCCTTGTTTTCAGTCAGCATTCCATGGCCACTGAGCATGCTCAGTGCTCACTGGGCTTCGTTCCCCACTTTGAAGGGCCCGCCCCTCAATTATTTTGGGGGAGCTTCTGCAAACCACCACCACATGGAATCTGTTGACTCCTCCCTCTTCGGGGTGGATGTTGCTGTTTTGGCTAGATAACACTTGCAACCTGAACATCTGAAACACAGAGCATTTAAAATAAAAAGGGCTGTTTCTTCTAGCAACAAGTGATTATTTGCATTTATAACACTGTCAAGTCAATCTTTGCAATGTTTACTCGGAGGTAAGCCTCCATGTTCAGTCAGGCTTGCTCCTAGTGTATTATTTTTGAAAAGACTCCTAACTGAGGCATTTGGTGGAACACATGTTTTTTAAAAGGAAGACCTGAATCTAAAAGAACAAGAGAAAATGAATTAGTGTTGTTCCAAGGACTTTTGCACAAGCGCTAGTGGAAGACGTCTTGCAGTGCACATGCACAATGTGTCAGGGGTTGTGAATAAGGAAGATACAGATTGTAGCCATGTTAAAGACTTAAGAAAGCACTTGTCCAGTCATGCACAGGAGTTTGCACAAATAGATGAACTTCTCTAGATCCAGCGTCACTTTTATGATTCGCAGCACACTTCTTCTACCCCTTCCAAGAGAAGAAGAGGCTTTCTATTAGAATAGGGAGGGAATCCAATCCACAGCATCCATTCCACTGACTGGTTAAAATGAGGTGATTTGTTACCCAACTGAGCAACAATCTTACCAGGAGGCCTTAGGCAAAGTATTTTCTCTCAGCATCAGTCTACCATCTATAAAATGGGAGCAAATTATTTTGTAACATAGCACTGAGGATAGTGTTACATATGGGCCCAAACTCCTCTGAACTAATTGATCCTATGGAAGTGATAAACAATAATAATGCAGATAAAACGACTATTTGTTTCTTGTTTGGCATAAACAGCTATATATAACTGCGTCTTTTTCATTGACCCATAACACCTTATCCTACCCTCTGGATATTTTTTTCCTGAACAACTAGAGTAACTTTATAACAAAAACAACAGCTTGCCAAACAGGTTGCATTCATTTTATTTAGAATAAATGAATTTGCAAATCCATTTAAGACAGTGGAGTATTTCTGCTGATAACATTTGCTGAGAGGCTCATAGCCCAGAGTTCCTGTCATACCATCGATGGCATGGATGGTTATTATTTTCAGTTTGCTGCAAAAAATAAAAATAAAAAATGCTTCAAGGACCCCATTAGCTTGTGACAGCTTTGAATAGCCAGTGGTTTCGCTGGTTTCTTTTCATTTGACATTGTTAAACATTTATTTAACGTTGTCAGCCTGGTGCACAGATCTTGTCTCTAGTGGGCCTAAAGACTACCTTATTTTCCTCTCTCTCTCTCTCTCTCTCTCTCTCTCTCTCTCTCTCTCTCTCACTGGTTCAGAGGTTGTTGCTGTAATCACATTGGCTATGGGCCTAAAGCAAGCTGTGTAACTCAGTGACAGTTGCAATCCATACACTAGAAAAGGACAAAGAACCAATACATTTGAAAACTGCAACAATGAATGGAACTGGTGACAAGGGATTTTTATTTTTAAATGATTTTGCACAGATAGTTGAATGGAGAGCGACGGTTTAAACTGTGCATTTAAAAAGCACCCTTTTCATTAAGAACCAAGTTGCAATGATTGGGCATGTCTGGCTATTACTGCATTGCTATCAAGTTTCAATATACTTCAGTATTTGCCTTTTCCTGGCATGAGGAATGTAACTGCTGCACTTGACTAAGCCCTCGTTCAGTAAAGCACCAGGACAGGAAAAAACAACAACTCCTGATCAGCCAAACCTGCTTGACTTTAACATGTACATATACCTGAAGGCATGTTTTCAAATGACAGGAAATGTCTAATCACAAAAAAATCCTGTTATTTGTCTTATTTATACAGGACCGATTTTCCCCCTTTTGTTTTACAGTGGTACCTCGGGTTACATACGCTTCAGGTTACATACGCTTCGGGTTACAGACTCCGCTAACCCAGAAATATTACCTCAGGTTAAGAACTTTGCTTCAGGATGAGAACAGAAATCATGCTCCGGCGGCGCGGCCACATTAGCTGAAGTGGTGCTTCAGGTTAAGAACAGTTTCAGGTTACGAACGGACCTCCGGAACGAATTAAGTACTTAACCTGACGTACCAATGTACATAAACAATATACTTTTAAAAGATCGCACTAACAGCTTCGGCCTTTGCAGAATTAGGCATTTCAGTGGGCTCAGGTACACCTAACGCTGTACAGGAGGAAGCTGAAAAGAAAAATAGAAAGGGGGAAAATAAACTATGGCTACAATTCTAATGTTTCTTGGAGGGCTCTCAAGAGGCCATAGGACATTTTGGGTCTCCCTCTCTCAGGGTAGAGAGGGGTCCTTAATCAGAAGGGAGATGTGACTTCATAATAGCTCTTCCTGGACAAAACTCGGCAGCTGTTGTCCTACTGCATAGAAATGTCTATGTCAGTAAAGGCCTGCCTGGAGATCAGGGGAAAGGTTCCCATTCCAGCAGTTCCCCAAAATGTGGGTGGGTGGGAGATATGGAACGGGGACAAACACCAGTAGTGGAGCTGGCATATGTATTTTCCTATTTTTCCTGTCACTGATTCCAATGCAGTTTTTATTTTACTTGAAAATACCTATGTTTAATTTTAAAAAGTTACTCTTTCCAGGCACTGTACAAAAATGGAACTACAAAATAACGAGTAAGAATAAAATCCAAAGCTTTCCAATATAGCCAGCAGTAAAAAAAAAAAAAGTTTGAAACCATAACAGTCAGCATTGCCCAAGCCAACAAATGAAAAGTTGAACAACATGTGTCAGAACTACAGCAGCACCAGCACATTCCTTTTATTAGGAAGGAAATTGTTTTAAGGAAGAGGGGGATAAACGGAACAGGAAACTGAAGAACAACAAAAATCTTCCCATTGCACTGCTGACGCAGCCCAGCAGGACATTCAAAAAGACAGCGTATACAACTTTTGTCAGTCCCCCCTTTTAAAATTGCACGTCTTACCTAAAAGCATCTAGATTAAAACATGATACTTTTAAAGAAATGTTAATCTCAACGTCCTCAACACTTTGTCTGCCGATCAAGCAGCTGTTTAAGGCACAGGGGCAGTTTTACCAGGGTCAGTTGGCAACCCAAGGTGGCAGCAGACATTGGTAGCACTGCTTCTATTTTTGTAGCATAGTTGCTGGGCTATCCTCTCTTGATGCCCTTATCCCTTTAAATTGCAGCCCACATGGATTCCATGTGTCAAGCATGCTGATTCATCAAACATGACACTATCAGGTCATTCATTCTGGTAGTACCCTCAGACCAGTTCTATGCAAATTTGCTAAGACGTTAATCCATCCTGGATTTGTTTCCAGGTATGTATGCAAAGGATTGATGCTTATGTCAGATTGCCACTTTTTATTCATACAAATGGCAGATAATTCTGCAGAAATCTTCCAGCAATACCAGATTTAGAGCAGTGTGGGTGGTTCCCACAAAATAAAATAATAATACTAATAATAATACCTGTATTATATGGGTACCTATTGAGAAGATCCATAAAAAAGCAACTGTACAAAAATGAATTATTGTGAAAATAACAAATATTTTGGGTGTGCCAATTTTTGGTGTCACTCAGGGCACCATATTATCAAAGTCTGTCCCGGCTTCCAGCCCCTCAAATCGACCCAGTTACTAAGATGACCTACCAGCCCTCTTCTCTGGGTACACCACACTATCAAAAGGTGAGGTTGCTGGCAAGCAAGGAGAGGGTGTTTGGGGCTGCTGTCCCTATTGGCCAAGGGAGGTTTGACAGCACATTCTTCCTCAAGGAAGCGGAGACCACGATCCAAGAAGCCAATTCCTTCCTGAAGGCACCACCTGTGCAGCCAGTGGTTTATCTCAAGTATTTTCCTCTCTTTTCTTGGGCCACAACTTTCAACAAGGAGGAGTGATGAAAAGACTACCAGTGCCCCAAGTCTCTTCAGCTCCCTGCCCAGTGTCTCATTGTTCCTTGCTGTGTTGCAGTCTATGTGTGGCAGTATCATTGTACCCGCATGGATCAGAAATAAGGGGTAGTGGTCAATGGGCTTTATAAGACTTGGCAACTTCTCCATCACATCGTGAATTGTTGCACCCGGAAGACAGCAGACCCGTGACATCCTGTTTCCTTCACAGACTACTGCCTCTGTTCCCCTCAGAAGGGAGTCACCTATCACCACTACTCGTCTCCTCCTCTTCTGAGGAGTAGCAGGAATCATTCTATGGGCTGTGCCTTCCAAAGGCTGCCTGGAGTGTTCTGAGATCTGCTTCCGTTGTTCTCGAGTCTTCCCCTCTTGTTTATTGGAGCTTATTTTGATATTGTTGGGATAAGTCACAAAGGCCGGAAACTTATGGTTTGAGTGCTTCCTACTCCTTCCTCCCAGTTTGTCATCTCTAGGCTGCAATTCCCTTTTTCTAACGTCGTTGCCACAGAAGGTAGCAAGTGCATTATCCTCTATGGTCAGTTGCCTTGGATCTGATCAACACATCCTTTTGCCATCACCATGCATTCTCTTTTCTTTTAGCAAAAAAGAAGGGAATGTTTCTAAATATTTTGCAAATTGCTTTAAAGCTCTCCCCCCCCCCCAATAAAAACAAAAATGTTAAAGCAATGGGTATCAAATTGCTTCTTCCCTCCTCCAATCTTGGTTATACCTTCTTCGTGAAAAAAATAAAACAAACCCACATGTCATTTGTGACTTTATTAAGAGTGTCCCTAAACAGCCTTCCTTATATAAGTCCTCCCACCTTGCTACAGATGCATTGTTTTCCTCAAAGAACTGTCTCTGTAAATAGTTTTCCCCCAATTGCATACATCCTCATTCATTTCTCTTGATCTAAATACATCTTTATTGTGCCATAAACGTTCCTAAATGGACATTTTCGGTTTTAGAAAACCTAAAAATCTTTAAATTATTTGAGTGGAGGCTTACAGACAAATAACAGGGAGTTCATGACGGATGAGTTTCCTAAATGTGAGGTACTGAATTGCCTTCCAAGAAATAGAAGTGGGAAGCATCTAAAGAAACTGGTGTGGCTGTTAGGAGCTTTCAGATGAGTGAAGATTTAAATGCGACATGTATAGGAAATAGAAGAAGGGGCAAATCACAAAGGAAGAATATAAATGAGTAGCCAACATGGGCATGGAGTTTTCTGCTCGTCTCGTGCTTTCTAGGCATGGGTCCAAACCATTTTCCATTTGCCCTACCGGTTTGCCCAGGAATACCTGCTTTTTTCTGTGGAAAGTAATGCCCAGCGACTCTGCTTTGCCACTCCAAGGTTTGGCTACTCTGCCAGTACAACCATTAAAAATATGAGAGAGAAAAGCAGAAGACAAAGGTTTACCAAGAGATCTGTCATCGTACATCAACCAGAGAATGAACAGTGGCAGACAGATTGCTCCTCGCACCATCCCTGCCAGCAAGGACCATCAGAAGCCAAGTAGGATCACTGGTCCATTTAGCTCAGCATTGTCAACAATGACTAGAAGTGGCTAGTGTCAGAGAGGAGTCTTTTCCTAGCTCTATTTGAAGATACCAGGGATTGAATCTAGGACTTTTCATATGCAAAATATGTGTTCAACCACTGAGCTATACCCCACCTAGAAAGAACATACAGCCTCAACTGCCAAATGCAAGGAGGTGTTTTGGATGCTATGTTGTATATGTGTGCTTTGGGGTGTGTGGCTTTCTCTCTCTCTTTCATCCTTTCTTCCATACTTTCCATCAGTCTGTAATCACTGGATTGAATGGTCAGTATAAATCCTTAAAACAAATAATAATTAAAAATCCCCTAAGTGCGCAAATGGTGGCAGAGAACTATGTAAACTATACTGAGCTGGAAGGGTAAGATAATACATAGGAGACATTGTGGAAGACTCTGGATGACTGTGTGGTGCAAAAATTTTACAAGATATAGTGGTACCTCAGGTTAAGTACTTAATTTGTTCCGGAGGTCCGTACTTAACCTGAAACTGTTCTTAACCTAAAGCACCACTTTAGCTAATGGGGCCTCCAGCTGCCGCCGCGCCACCAGAGCACAATTTCTGTTCTCATCCTGAAGCAAAGTTCTTAACCCGAGATACTATTTCTGGGTTAGCGGAGTCTGTAACCTGAAGCGTCTGTAACCCGAGGTACCACTGTATGCGTATTAAGCATTCCGGTTTTTACAGTCAGTGGGAGAGGCCCTCCAAAGGAAGTGACAACTAAGGTGGGGGGAGTTGCCAGAATCATGGCACAGGAAGGTTTAAATCCACACATCCCCAATAGTTCCTGATACTAATCGCTTCTCTGTGTCTGCTGCTTCTGTTTGAAGTGATGCATTTAACCATCTGCTGCAAGAGTCTTATGTTATGAGTTTGTCATGTCTGACATAGATGTTATTGCAAGTATTATTGGTTTTTTAATGCTTAGTCAAGATATTTATGTTCTGGCAAGCTTTTGGCCTGCTGAGCTTAAGAATTTTGGTGGAGGCTACTCTATGGTGTGATATTTTTTACCTTGGTAACTTTTAGTGTTTTATATGATGATGATGATTAGGGAGTGCAATTTTTATTTTTTAGCAAGCCATCCTGAGTATTGTGATTTCAACTAAAGGGTAGGGTATAACTTGTTTAAATAAATACATATATAAATGTCAATTTACTTTTAAACATCAGTTGTTTAGAATCATTTGCAGAAATTAGTGTATCTAGTCAATAATGCAGTTCCTCCTTTTCCCAACACATACCGTAGATCTGGTAGAAATCTGTTTATGAGATTTGTTAGAAAACCAATTTAGTTTAAGTACACTTCTGTTATGCCCAGGAAGTATTTTCTCCATCTGACATTTATATGTGGATTCTCATTTAGAAATTAACAAGATCAGATATTGCTGAAGTGCTAATATAAGCAGCTCAGTCCAGCTAAATCCGTTATTAGCAGGATCTGGGCAATGACCTCTGTTTTGCCAGCCAAAGGATTGTGACTACAGAAAATGAGAAGGAATGCTAAGGCTGCAAGTCTGCATATAGTTAGGATCCTTAAATCTCATCAAGTTCACTGGGAGTTTAGGAGCTAAACTATGTGTTGGATTGCAGCCATTAATCAATATGGTAAACAATCATTGTAAGTGTCCCTTTTACATTCTATTCATTTGGAGACATTCTACTAATGAGTCCTGTCAGTACAAAGATTTCCACTTGTGAAATGGGACTTTATTCCCTATCCTCCTTCTCTACCCCATGCCCTCCTCAAATCTGTTCCAGAGGGCTGGAGGAACCCCTAGAACAGTTCTAAAAGGTGAATGGGGGAAGAGAGAACAACATTCTGTGACACAAGCAGAAATCTTTGTGATGATGAAACAATTGCCTTAGCACTATCTTGGAATCAACCCACTGTTCGTTAGCCTGAAGCTGTCTGCTGCTTTACTTTACCAGTGGAATTAATTTCATGGCAGGCTTTCTTAGACTGGTGGGCATACTATTACTCCAAGATGATCGTAGGTTTCATCAAGGAAACTAATGACAGATACTGTCCTGAAGGCCGAGGATCTCTCACTTACGTTTGCAATGTTACAGCAGTCAAGAGTTAGCAGAAACTGACACCTCCACTGGTTGTGGAGTTTGTGACCATAGTTTGTATTAAGTGGTCTGTGCTGCGGAATGTGTGCAGATCTCTTTCTGGCTGTCTGAATGGCTAATTTAAGGATGTCTTCAGGTGGAAACTTCCATGATTGGTGTGCAGGAATAAGGTTGCCAGCAACACTGTAAGGATGTCTTGTCAGTGTTGCTATGTAGGTGCTTGATTTTGCAGCTTTTGTTTCCCTTCACCACATGCTTAAGCCACTGCACAGTTTACAACCTGCAGTCTTACCCTCTGCAGAGTTTGCCCAATGAAATGAAGAGGATTAGGAGGGGCCAGTTCTTCACAGGAAGGGGCTGTGCAGCTCCATCTTCACACCTGAAAAGCTGCAGGGAATTCTTTAAGAGTGATGTAAATTCCAAAGGGACATAAAAGGAGGAGGCGGAGGAGGGGAGGGATCAAAGGCAAGTGTGGCTGATCAGTATCAATGTGCTCCCAAGTGCAGGTTCTGCATTATGAAAGTAGCAACAGTTTCGGGATGCTATTACAGTGGTACCTCAGGTTAAGTACTTAATTCGTTCTGGAGGTCCATACTTAACCTGAAACTGTTCTTAACCTGAAGCACCACTTTAGCTAATGGGGCCTCCTGCTGCCACCGGAGCACGATTTCTGTTCTCATCCCGAAGCAAAGTTCTTAACCTGAAGCACTATTTCTGGTTTAGCAGTCTGTAACCTGAAGCGTATGTAACCTGAGGTACCACTGTATATCCTACACACACTTATAAGGACTCCAGTTCCCCAGTGTAATAGGACCTACTTCTGACTTGTGCTGCCCCCATTACCACCGTCACAAAAAAGTGATGTCAACAAAAGCAATGAGACAGGCCAGATTATACGAGTGTCTTAAGAATTCACTTAAGCCTCTTTGGTACTGCCTTTCTTGCAAAGATGGTACATCGGATGCTGCTTTTGGGATTCCTGGTGCGACACAAGGAAGCAGCATCTGAAGCACAATGGAACAACTTAATGTCACCCTTTTGCTATGTGCTGATGATTAAAATGTGTTGAAACCACAGATTGGGGCTGCCACTTTGAAGGGACCCTTGTATGAAACGACCGCCGCATTGTGAACGTGCAACTGATTAACGCAGCTACCACTCTTGCAACTGCTACATTTAAATTAACAATTTCATCCCTTTATAAAATCTAACCATTACCAGAGGGGTAGCCAGGTTAATAACCTGCTGCAGTACAAACAATAGTTTAGTGGCACCTTAAACAGCTAAGATTGCCACCTTAACTAGTGGAGGGTGGGGGGAGGCAAAGAAATATCGGCGAACAACTACTGCAACGCTGGCAAGAGAGGAATGCATGCCTAAGGAATCAAATCCTCGCAGGGAGAAAGGATGTAATCACAACAAGGCCTTGCTCCCCCTTTCCCCGCCAGAAAAAAGGGCAGGATTTTCACAGGAGTCAGACCTTAGGTGGGTTATTGCAATCACCCCCCACATATTCCTCTCTTCAATAGGTGCAACAATGCAAAGCTTCTTTCTTTCTTTCGAACGCGAAGCGAGTCCGCCGCCCGCGGCTTCCACCGCGCGGAGTTCTAGAACGGAGCGTGCGTAAGCAGCTGCGCGCCTCGTGCCCGGAGGGTGCTAAAAGCGGAGCGCGTCAGCCCTTGCTTTGCAGAAGAGGAAGAGGAGGCGGCCGCGGGGAAAGCCAACTTCGCGGGACGGAGGGAAACGCACGCGCCTTGCACCGTGCAGGCTCCAACTGCTTCCCTCTCTTCTGCAGCGCGGCTGGCTCTCCGGCCCTCGCGCCTAACTCTCCTCGCTCCCCTCCCCGCGCGTGTGGCCTTGTGCACAACTCCGCGTATCCCTCCGCGGTGCGCGTGCGAGACACTCGCAACTCTTTGAAAATAAGCGAGCGAGGGAACTACTTTCGGGAAACTATTTTGGCATGGCGGGCTGGGAATGTGGTCATTTAGTCTCTTCCCCTCCCTCCTGTTCCTTGGAAGTAGCCCAGCCCAAAAAGAAGAAGAAAAGAGCGACTCCTTAGGAGAGGCATGAGAGACTTCAGGGCCTCGGGAGCAAGAGCCGCTTTCTTTCTAGGCACGGCGTGGCAAAGCAAACCACCCGAGAACCAACTTGGGTTTTGCTCCATTGGGAGGAACCCGCTTCCTCGGGTGACCAGCCAGTCTCGAGCAGAAAGACAGCTTTGCGTGGCCTCCATAATAAAACCCCTTTGCGCCACAACCCGGGGTTTTTATTGTGCAAACTTGAGGAACATTCCCGATATTTGCTTATTTATTTATTTATTTATTTGAGGGGCGGCGAATGAGCAGCCAAAGGAAACACACACACACACACACACACACACACACACACCCCGCCGCCGGCCTTGAAGCGCGCGAAGGAAAAGCATGTTTGTGTTTTTGGGCTTCCCAGAGGGGAGGGAATCGGGGCCCTTGGCAGCCGTGTTCCTCCTCCGAGTGCAGGGGCTCGGGGCGCCAGCCGCGTGCACAGAGCAGCGCGAGGGAAGGCGACGTAGCCTGCCGGGGGGGGGGGGAGCTTCTCCGCCCTTCCCCAGCCCCGTGGCAAAAAAAAAAAAAAAAGGTCTGCGCCCTTCGGCGGCTCCTTCGGACGGAGGCGCTTCCTAAGTGCCCGGGGTCTCCTTTCCCGTCCGTCGCCTCGGAGAGTTGGCGGCGGAAGGAGCGTGAAGTCAACGCTTCCGCCCAGTTTTCCAACCAGAGGAGGAAGGGGGGGGGGCGCAGAGAGAGGCTCGGGGACTGTAGCTGCTGGGGAGCAGCTCCTGAACTTGCTGGCCTTCTCGGTTGGGGAGAGGGCGGGGTGCCAGGGCTGGTGGCGGAGGAGGAGAAGGACGAGCTCTTCCGACTTCTCCTCTTTCCTCCTCCTCCTCCTCCTCCAGCGCCACCAGCCGTGACGCATCCTCCCCTCCCCTTTTCGAACCTCCGGGCTGCTTTCAAACTCCCCCCTCCCTCCTCCTTTCCTCCTCCTCCTCCTCCCTCTTTCCCTCCCTCTCCTTTTCGCCTGCCTGGGGCTGAATTAGTTTCCCTCAGTGCTGCCTCTGCTTGTTGGCGGGGTAGTCGGACTTGAGCCGCCTGCTTTTCCCCCCTTCCTTTTTTTTTTTTTTGGTAAAAATCGGGTTTGCAGACGCTGCTGCTGCTGCTGCTGCTGCTGCGGGCGTCCGGAGGAATTTCTGCCGCGGTGCTTTTCCGTCCTGCCCCGGGGGTTTGGCAGCGAGGAAGGGACGCGGCGGGGAGCGGGGGGACCTGCTCGTGGGGACGAGGGGAGGGGGGTGAAGCAAGGAAGCCCGGAGGCCAGGCTTGAGGAGCTGCTGCTGTTGCTGCTGCTGCTGCAGCCGTGGGAGATGTGGGCTCCTGGTGCCGATGCGGCACAAGGACACGGCTAGGGAGCCTCGCTTGCAGCCGAGACGCCGCCGCCGCCAGCCGCCCGGTTCCCGGTGAAAAAGACCAGAAAGAGCTTCGATTGCCGCCGCCGCCAAACCAGACATCAGTCCCAACTCTCGGCCGAACAGGATCCCTCGGTTTCCGTGCGAAGAAGAGGCGGGGAAGGCTGCTGCTGCTGCTGCTTTCGGAGGGGACCCACCTCAAGGATTGAGGCCATTCTGGCGGAAGGGTGTGCAGGGGGGGCATCGGTGGGGTTTAACAATGGTGAGGTTTCTGGTGAGCTCCTGCTGCGCCCTGGCTGCGTCGGTGCTGCTCCATCCCCGGATCGGATCACGGTGAGGAAAAAATGAGCGAAGAGACGGCGAATTCTAACAACGAGTAAGTTTCTCGGCTTTTCTTCGGGGGGGGGGATCCTCTTCGGTTTGGCGTTTCTCTCTCCCCACCCGCCCCTACCCCGCCACCTCCGTTCATTGACTTGCTCTCTTCGGGCTCCTTACATAGCTGGATATGTTTTAAACGTGCTGATTGATGTGTGTGTGTCTCTCTGCATATGTAAACACCCCCCACCCCACCCCACCCCCCGAATCTGACTGTTTTGGTAATTTGGAAAAGTCATGGCAGACCCAGGATATGGTGAAAAAATTGCCTAGCTATGTGTGTTGGGGAAATGGACCCTCCGTCTCCCTCCCGCCCCCCCCCTCGACCCTCAACTTCCAGTGGCCTACGTGCAACGTTTTGTGGGGGGAAAAGAAGTCTATTTTCGTTTGCATGTTTCCTATAGAAAGTAGTGAGTGGGAGCTTCATCCCGAGGGAAACTGTTCCTGAATTTTAATTGGATGAGTCAGTGTAAATACAGTGTTAAACCTTACCCCAAAGCTTTATATATACATTTTAACGAGCTGTTAGGACTCTTCGCCCTTCCCCCCTTCTTTAAATGGGGAATAGAATGAAGATATTTATATATATAACGTTCAAGATATTAATATATTTAACATGCTTGGCTTGGATGAAATCTATAGGGGGCTTATGTTTTCTTTTTTACATCTGGAGGGATGTAGCCTTCAAAATTGCTATGAAATATATAATTTCTGAAACAGGGTAGTCATGTCAACAATCTTGAACTTTCCCATTTCTTCAAAAGAATGAAAAATGTTGACGCTGCCTGTGACTCCTGCATCCTGCCCTGTCAATGGTGGTTCTTTTCTGCAAGAATGAGTTGCGAATTAGTCATTTTCTCAAACATACTTTGCAATAGTTGTGGCTCAATTATAGTGCAAAAGCATCCTTCTGGCAGAATTATCACACGGTAATTATTTTTTCAGTGCCTGTAGCAAGTAATTTGAATTGTAGGAGGAAATACTGGTTTTTGGTGGAGAAGGGAACACTTGTCAGTTGCATACATTCCTCCATATAAAATCTTAATTCCTTAAGATGGATCGGTAAAGGAACAGGCTTCTGCTTCTGCTTCTTCTTTTTTAATGAATGGCTTTACTCTTAAGCCAGAATCACATAATATAACAAGGACAAATCCTGAACTGCAACAGGAACAAGTACAAAACATTGTATTGAGCTACTTGGTAAGATGAAGTGCTGCAGTGCCCGTGGAACCGAGAGGGAAGCGGCCGCCATATTTTCTTTTTTGTGAATCGCTCTAATTTGCATATCACAGTCTTCATTCATAAAAAATAATAATTAGACCTATGCCACCTTCGACATTCGACTGAACTTGGCTTCCAAGAAATGGGAAATTTTCATGAAGGTAGAAAGAGCCTAGTATGTTCGCGGTTTAGGGTTTTCTGGATTTGCGTCTCGAAAAATACTGTTCTCTGCTTGTTGACACTGTTATGTGGGAAATATCGGCTCGGGGAAGTGCTGGGAGCACGTGATCCTCTCCATTCATAAAATACCTGGCTGGCCATTCACAGTGCAGTACACTGTGTCTACATGGATCCACTTTCACATTAGACCTGTTTTTCTAAAAGAAAGGCACAGATTTGTGTCAGGGTATCTGCAGAAGCACCACCTTGCTTGCCAGAATATGAAAAAAAGTGTGCTTTTAAAAGAAAAAAATCGAGGCCATAATCTGAGGACTGCTGTAGTGTCACTAAGGGATCTTTGGGGTGGTGGAGGATAGAATCTTCTAGTAGCTAGCTTCCTTTTTTTAATGTGGCATATCAGAAACTACCAGTATTTCTAAAACAATACAAGATTATGTCAAAGTGGCTTAAGACGTAAACACTGCTATAACTGAAGCAGCAGCAAAACGTTTCACCCTGTTTACTTGTGCAGTTTTGCAGACCTTGCTGGTTGATATTCACACCGTAATCAGCCCCTGTATTTTAATTGAAGAAAAGTTAATAAGATGATTAATTAGATATTGCATTTTACAATAAAAGGGCTATTATGTAGTCAACTTTCATTAAGCATTTTAAAACCAGTCAAATGTAAAATTATTGAAATACGTTCTTAAGATTAGTCACAAAAGCTGCCTAAATGTGATTGCTGGGGAAGAGCCCTTTGTTAATGCATATATTTCTGTGTGCCACTTGGTGCGTGTATTTCTGTGTCACCCCATGATTCTATGACACTTTAGCATAAATATTTGAACAAAGACCAATTGATTATACTTTTAGGACAACATAGAATATTTAATTAAGAGAAAATGTTTTCTTCAATAGTTAGGATGCAAAAACACCCTCAGAACATTTGATTATAACGTAGAATGTGTTTGTCAGTTTGAATTGTATTCTTCATCTCTTCGATTCGTCTTTTGTATCGCCATCATACAGGAATTTCATAACTGAAGAAAATGCTAGAACACATCTACATATTCATACTGATTTTTCCTTCCTTGTGTTCTCATCAGGCTCTCCAGTCACATTTTGAATTTCTCTTCTTGGAAGTGAAGTGATCTTCTATGCTTTGTGTGGATTAGCTTAGGGTTTTTTAAAAGTTGATTTTATGAACTTGATATAGTGGAAAATACAGTACACAGCTGCTGCGGCGGTGGCGGCTGCTACAGTCATCCATGCTTAAATATGGCAACCAATAATTCTAGTTTGGATCGGTTCACGCAGTTTTCACTTTGAAAAGTTCCTTGCATTCTAATGAATTGTGTAGCATATTGTCCATACTGAGTACAGTTAGTTAGGCCTTAACTCTGTTATGTGTGTCTGACTGTATATGCAAAAAGCAACTTGCAGTGTTCAGCATACAACCATTTATATTACGAGACCGTTGTTAATTGTATTTTTCTCTTTTGAAAGCAGTACGTTGGTTAGATTTTGTTATTGCACCTGCACAGCTCAATTTTCCGGGAGTTTTTAACAATAAACCTCACCAGTTTGTGTGTTAGCCTGGTATGCTGTCAGAAAAAGTGTTTATGGTTTCACAATACTATGCATTATATAAATCTTGTTTACCTCATCTTTCTCTAGCATGTTTTGTTTTGTTTTTAAGAAACATATCTCCCAAGTCTTCTGCAGTCCTACTTTTTCAGTTGCTTGCTGGATGGGCCAAATTACTATGGCAAGTTGTATATTAGTGACTAATCACTTCATTAATTAGAAAGTAGTCTGATATCTGTCCACATGAAGTTGCAAGTAAATGTTGGATATTTTTGCTTCTAATGTGACTTGACACTGTGTTTTGTCATGTTCATTTGCATTTTAAAAGAAAGATACTAGGTTTCAGTTCAATAGGTCAGGGCTTTAAACTTTTTGAACATTGTTGAATTCCATTTTAGGGAAAGTAACTATATGCATGGGATTGCAGATCTGAAGTGTGCTTGATAAGTTGACATGGGGCCTAACTGTAACGTATGTGTATATAGTTTTGTTCAGATCCCTTATTAAGCATGCCATTTCAAAGGGAGTCACACAGAAAATGCCACCTGAGTAAAATAAATAAATGGAGGTAATGATGGTTCCCTATATGCTAAAAGTAATATTCATGCAAACATTATGATACCAAAATATTGTCTCTTTAGACTACTGCTTGAGAGAATGAAACTCTGGTTGTTTTCTTCCCCCAATCATTCTTGGGAACTGTTCAGAGGTTATTACTTGGTGCTTGGGCTTCTACCCTGGTTGCACCTGGTTCCAGGCCTTGGCCACTCTCCTGGGCAGAAAGCAACTAGTGGACAGACAGACCCTGTCTACATTTGAATGTAAGGTTGCTCCCTGACCCTGCAAGATGAAACCTGCCAGGAAGGCAAGTTCTATAATGCAAGGTCCAAAATCCTGTGTTGGGTCCTTGTTAGAGGAGTGAGAGAGGAGGTATGCAAACCTGAGGCTCTGATGGTAAATCAAGCAATTTAGTGACTTGCAACCAGGAGTCCTTTTTGAATCCTGCTTATACAGTAGTTGGTTTGGGACTAGTTTAGCTTTTACAGACCATACTCGCATGCCGTTGAATACCCAGCAAGCTGTCTTCTTGCTATTATGTTCCAGTTTTTCTTGTAACAAAAAAATAAAAATGCATGTTGTACATTTGCGGGGGGGGTGTGTGTGTGTGATGACACAGAAGCCCAGTGACGCTTATATTCAAAGGCATACCCGTGATCCTCCTTTTCTTAAGACTGATTTAGTCTTTAAAATCTACCATGCAAAAGCATTGATTCTCATTCAATATGGAGACATCCTTTAATGTCATATACAAAAATTACATTTATACATACACACACACACAGAGAGATGCACACTGACCTTTTGTTTGCATCATGTATAGAATACGTGTGTCAGTGTTTGTGCTTACTAACAATAATATCTGCAAGAGGTTTTTCATGATAGATAAAAATTCCTTAATGAAATTATTTTAATTGTGTCTGTTGGATCTCTTTTATTGATGTACAGAAGGAGTTGTATGTTATTTTTACTGCAAGTAATGCAGGATGAGGAGCACAATGGTTTGTCAAAAGAGCTTTCCCCAGTGAATAGCAAATCCAAAATTGCAAACAGAGGAATAATTCATTAGGAGAGGATAAGTGGTGAAATGGTATCTAGAGAAAAAAGACACAGAAAAATGAGTTGTAGAAAGGGTTAAAAATTATCACTGCGTTGACTGAAAAAAGGCAAGACAGGCCAATGGATTTCAGTGTGGCTTAAGTGCACATAGTACTGTGCAGTATCGTGGTGATCTAGGGTAGAAGTGAACATTCTTAAATTTCAGATATAAGCAGATTGAAGCATTGCATGACTTTAAATTAATTGTCCAGTGTTTGGAGTTTGTGCATGCTCTGTAGATGTTACTAGCTGCTGTTGCAATTCCTTGCACCAAGTTGTGGAAGTGTCTGGAGATAGAAGGGACTCAGACACCCAGTGGCCTACAAATTTGATGTGGATGCATAAGAACTCAGTTTTTTTAAAAAAATAGCACTATATTCTAGGAGTGCCTATGGTTACTAAACATCAGGTACTGACCAATAATCCAGTCTTGGTTCCCTACCACATATGTGGTTAAATAAGTACACACATGAATCATTCAAAGCAGACCTTAGAAGGGCTTAGGGTGTGTGAAGGTGAAGAGGAATCCTTACACAATTTATTTGCCTTTCCCTCTACATCCCCATCCTTATGACTGTTTGGTTCCCATTTCCTGAGCAGATGCAACATTTTCTTCAAGTTGTTTCCCTGTAACCCATAAAATCTTTGTGGTGTGACAAATATGAGCGTTAAGATTTCCACAATAGCATTTAAATTACCATTAAAGCTGCAGTCAGCAAACTTGCTAACAAGTAAGCTCTGTTCAACATTGTGGAACTTAAGCCCAGCTTGGGCACTCAATTCCTCCATGTGAGAAGAATTGTGTGAGGAGAGCAGGCATGTGCCAGCTAGCCTTGGCGCCCCCCCCCCCCATTGCATCCCCATGCCTGGCCCAGCTATTCTTGTGTTGGGAGAGTGAGCTTCAAAGATTTGCCAGGCACCACATGCATTTTACACTTGGGTGTCTGCCAGTTGCCACCCAGTGAAGATGCTCAGGCACCAGGATGGCGTATCATGTCTGCACCATCTGGAGGTTTATGCCTGGGGATCCTTGGACCTTTTCTGTTTTTACACACTAACGACACAACCTGTAGAATTCTGTCCGTGATATTTTATCTGCACAAATTTCAGGAACCAAAAAGTGGTATGGAAAAATGCGACTTATGAGCTGTCTGGCCCCAAAATGGCAACTAGATATTCCATTTTGGCGATTGATACCATGGTTTAAGGAGCCATTTGGCACCTAGCGTATGAGTTTCTAACACTGCCTTCTGTACCTGTTGAGGCTTCCTGTACCGTTTAGAACTGTGATGCTACAAGAACTTGGAAGCAAGAATGGGGCAATCTAACTTCCCCACTATCCTCTATACAATTCTAAATAGCCCAACACAAAATTCTTTCCCTTTGAATATGTGTAGGGTTTGCACTCCAACCTGTCAATCTCATGGGATGCTTTTAGATTAGGGACAGTGACTGGTCCTACCTGTCTACCCAGGAGTGCTTAGCTTACAATTGGAGTGGGGAAAAGCCAAGTATGTTGCTTGGAGCTTCTTAGAGTAAGCACCGGACATAACGTAAGAAACAAATGTGTTTTCTTTCTTTCTTTCTTTCTTTCTTTCTTTCTTTCTTTCTTTCCCATTGCCATCAATATAATATGTTGGACAGATGTCAACTAATAAAAGGACTAAAGCTTTAAAATGTTTGGGGATTGGTTTGAATAAGCCAAAGTGTTTAAAAAAAAAATTCTGGCCCATTAGGATCAATTATGGAAGTCCAGTTCAGTGGATATGTTAATCAGCTGATAGGGCAAAAGCTAATGGTAATGTTACCTGCATGGTTCTTTCATTTGTACTTCCAATTTGTTGTTTATAGAATAAAAAAAGTGTAGTTAAATAACTAAAAACCTTTCTGCTTTGGTTTAGATAAAACTGTATACTAAAGCTACCAGTGGTACCATGTTTGCTGAATAAAAGGACTTGATGTTCCTTTCTTGCTTTTTTCTTTATGACTTAATGGTCTGTAAAAAAAAAAGGTTGTATTTTGTTGAGTTGGAATTTTTTTTACTTATGTTGGACTATGTACACATTTTCAATTATTCTGCACCCAAATCCTTCCTGTGTCCTTTCTCTTTTTAAAGAAATACAGAGGTACTTCTACGTATGTGCCCCTCTTGTTACGTATCCTTCAGGATACGCACGCGGCAAACCTGGAAGTACAGTATATTCCGGGTTTCGCTGCATTCACAGAAGCACTCTATCGCGCCACACGTGTGCGCAGAACAGGCACTTCAGGTTGTGGAAACCTCGGGATCCGACCAGAGCTCCGGAACGGATCTCGTCCACAACCGGAGGTACCACCATACTGCACTTGATGCCTCCCCCCCAAAAAACCCCAGCTCTGATCCGAATGGAAAAGGGGGGGAACTCAACCTAGCCGCATGTTAAACTGATAACGTGTACACATAGATAATTATATAGATTAATTATGAAGTTTTTTATGACATTAATTAATTATGAAATTAATTTTGGTTTCAGGCTTCTATATTTAAAGGAGGGCACTGACAAAAATATTAGGATGGGAGCGAGTAAGATTACAGTGTTGTCAATGTCAGGGGGCTTATGTTGTTGGCTTGTGTGCTTGCACTCTAAACCTCTCACTGATCAATATGATAGGCAGTACTCACAATTTATTGGTCTTCTAATACTTCTTTAGCTGTGTCAGCAGGCTTGCTGGAACCCTGTGCTAAAATTAATTTTCCATTTGGAAAGCAAATCTGTCAGTCCTAGTATGCACTGCTCTGGTTTGTTTTTATTATTTTTATTAATGATGTTAGGTTGCATCATTCCTCAAATCACAATTTGTAAGAAGGCTTGGGCTCAAAACATAGCACGAAACCTTATTTAGGTATTGCATCTAAATCTATCCTTATCTCATTTTATATAATTAGCTAACTATAATATGGAGAGATCTACAGCACAGCTATTGCTGCAGTTGGTATGCTATGGCCCTTTGTGGATTCCCCGTACCTTTCCGGGTACCACCACCCAATTTATTTGCAGGGTCAGTAGTAGTTGATGTTTGTGTTATGGCTGCTGGTGAAAACTGAGTGTGCGTGTGTTGCAAATTAGTTTATGCTATCTTTAGGCTTTTGTGGCCTTTCTTTGAAACTACAGTGGTACCTCCGGTTGTGGATGGGATCCGTTCCAGAGATCCCGAGGTTTCTGCAACCAGAGGGACCGCTTCTGCGCGTGTGTGCATGACGAAACCCGGAAAAAAAACTTCCAAGTTTGCCGCGTTCGCATCTTGAAGGATACGCAACCGGTGGTGTGCGTATCCAGAGGTACCGCTGTATTTGCAACTTGCAGTTTCACTTCCTTTGCTGCTCTTGCCTTACATACAGGAAACCTTGGTTTTGTGCGGCGGTTACATTCTGAGCCATCACACGCGTGTTGGCAGGGCGTGCATAAGCACACCTGCTACACCCCATTCCCACTCCGTCCCCTGCCCCCGTTCTGCCCTTTTCCGGGTGTGAAAACAGCCTGTGCGTGCACAGACGTGTGTTCTTTGAAAGCATGCAAAACAGGGGTAAACATCCTTAAGAACAAAAGATGAGCCTTGCCGGATCAGGGCAAAGGCCCCTCTAGTCCAATATCCTGTTCTCACAGAGACCAACCAGAGGCCTGTGGGAAGCCCACAAGCAACAGTACTCTCCCTGCTTGTGATTTCCAGCACTGGTATTGAGAGGCACAATGCTCCTGACAGTGGAGCTAGATGCTAGAACATACCCACCATGGCAAACCAGTGATAGACTTATCTTTCATCAATTTGCCTATTCCTATTGTAAAGCTATCCAGTACAGTGACCATCACTGTATTTCATAGAATACTGCGTGAAAAGGTGCTTCACTCTTGCAGGATTGTTCCCATTATTGATGAAATGATGCATCTTTAACTTGTGGCTTTTAAGAGGGTAGGAGAACCAAAACATCAGATTAATGATTCCTTGAGTGCCTTCTCAATCTGATGTTTTGAGGGTGTGGAGGCAGAACAAGCTCAGTTATGGACCAGTCCCCCCAACATCTTTCTTCTCCCTTCACTAATGTATTTACATTGTCAGGCAAAGACCCTTCTATTGTCCGAGGCCTTTTAATTCCATCTTAATCCTTTTAACATCCTTTTAATGTTGATATTAATATTGTAATCTTAAGGATTTGTTTTGCTTTGCTTTGTTTTTGGTGGCTGGGACATGTTTTATCCACTTAGATTATTTTAGCTTTCTTGTGACCAGGTTATACCCTTTTTCTCATTTCGGCTTCTGTATTATATGAGTTTTAGTGTATATTTTGATTGTATTTTGTAGATGTTATGTTATTGAGCATAGTTACGATAAGTACTGTAGAAACTGAGAGGAACTCCACGTACTTCACACTTTAAAACAAACCCTGCACTGTTAGTGAGGTGAAATATATTAATAATTTGACCTCTACTGCCCTTGCATCTGAACTTCATTTATAGGGGAAAGAGTGAGTCTTTAAAAGCTTAACATAACGCAAATTAGATTATTTGCTTTGTATTGGTTAAACTACTCAAACTGAAAATTTATCATTTGTTACCTTACTATCAAGGCTTTGAACATCTATTTGGAAACTAAGCACACATACCTTTTTAGTGCTCTTGCAATGTTGCTATGGTAATAGGAAAATGTCTGCATAGTTAACAAGCCAATGTCAGGTAATGGAGGCTTTGCAAAAATAAGTTCAGCTAAGCATTTGCCTGGGGCACTGAAAAACTAGTTGCCCATAAAAGCTGCTTACCAACGAAAACTATTTTAGATGGAATTGGATTTATACAGTCTGTGCAGTCCTCTGATATGCTAATTGATATTGCTGTGGTTGGAGAGTTTGCAGATGGCAAATAACTGAGGTAGGGGATTGCTGCAGAATAACTGCTTTTCCTCCTTTCTAAAAAAAAACCCCCAAACATGTTATGCAACAGGTAACGTGCTTTATCGCAAGAAAGCAGCACACAGCACACACAGTCAGCTGTCAAAAGTTGTGTTGCAGTTACATTGTGTGCATGTGTTTGTGGCACATCTCACAATGTTTTTCATCATGAGAACTATCAATTCGCAAAATGTTTCATGCTTTATTTAATAAAATCTTTCCTCTTCCTCTCTCTTTGAAAATGGGTTCTCCCTTTGCACCAGTGTTAACTATGTATAAGGTTAACCAAGATTTGGCATGCTGTCTGATTACTCTGGAGATCAGGAAGGGAAATTACCTCTAAAGTGGGAAAGAGGTGGAAGCAAGGCACACAGTAATGTTCCTGATCTTTTCAGGAGCAGTTGAGAGAGACCCATACATTAAAAATGCACTGTCGTCTAATAGTTGTGGAACGGGATTGGATAATGGTTTGCTTTTTCACATGAGCTGGTACAGATTTTGCACTGATATTAGTGCGTGGAAATGGGGGGTGGTCAGTTCCCTGTCTTATCCATGAGAACGGTTGTGCACCAGATGCAGTCTTCCATGCCCAAATGACACCCCCCCACCCCCCGCTTTTAATGGAATTGCCGCAGTATTGGTGAGATGAATGAGACAATTTTTTAAGGGGTCAGCACTTGAACATTGAAATGGTTACAAAAAATGCTAAATTTAGTAATAGCAAGAGAATGTCTTTAAAGTATTTTTAAATCCTTTCCAATTTTAAGGCCTCAGCGGATTGCAGAATGTTAAAAATAGAAACTCTGAAAAGGTAACTGCCAAAACCCTTGTTCCTAATCGTTGGACTGTGTTTGTCCAGAGTCTTACTAACTTTCTGCAACTCCAGCAACATATTTCTAGCAACAAGAGCCCCCTAAGCCATGGGTAGGCAAACTAAGGCCCGGTGCCCGATCCTGCCCAACCGCCTTCTAAATCCAACCCGCGGACAGTCCGGGAATCAGCGTGTTTTTACATGAATAGAATGTAAAACTTCATTTTTATGCTTTCAAAACAACTTTTCATGCAGGAAATAGTGATATTTTTCAAAAAGGAGTCTTACACTGTTGTCATACCAATCTTTTATTTTTCATATAAAACTTTTTAAAGTGGTAAGATAAAGAGTTTTCCTTATTCCCCCCCCCTTTTTATATTATGACTTAGGCCACATTTCTTAGAAGGACATGGGTGGTGCTGTAGTCTAAACCACTGAACCTCTTGGGCTTGCTGATCAGAAGGTCGTATGTTCAAATCCATGCGACGGAGTGGGCTCCCGTTGCTGTGTCCCAGCTTCTGTCAACCTAGCAGTTCTAAAGCACATCAGTGCAAGTAGATAAATAGGTATCGCTGCAGCGGGAAGGTAAAGGCGTTTCCGTGCGCTCTGGTTTCCGTCACAGTGTTCCATTGCTCCAGAAGCGGCTTAATCATGCTGGCCACATGACCCAGAAAGCTGTCTGTGGACAAACGCCGGCTCCCTTGGCTTGAAAAGTGAGATGAGCACTGCACCTCAAAGTCGCCTTTGACTGGACTTAACCATCCAGGGGTCCTTTACCTTTCTTAGACATTTCTTAGACTTAGAGGTTCTTCAGGGTGATTCCTAAAATGCTTACAATAATAGAAATTAATAATGTAATTTTTTTAGTTATCAAAATTGGTTATTGTGCTCAATTTTCTGGTCAACAATAAAACACTGGTAGGAGCATAACAATATTTTCAGTTTTTAATTTAACAGTTTTAATTTAACAGTTAAATAATTCATTTTGCGACATGTCAAAACTTTACACATTTTTTAAATTAAAAAAACAGTTTGGGTAACAGCACTATATTCTAAGCTACCTCGTGCAAAAACATGCTAGTAAGACTCATATTTGTTTTGGGAACTGGAACTTGATGACTTACTGTATTTTTTGCTCTATAAGACTCACTTTTTCCCTCCTAAAAAGTAAGGGGAAATGTGTGTGCGTCTTATGGAGCGAATGCAGGCTGCGCAGCTATCCCAGAAGCCAGACAGCAAGAGGGATTGCTGCTTTCACTGCACAGCGATCCCTCTTGCTGTTCTGGCTTCTGAGATTCAGAATATTTTTTTTCTTGTTTTCCTCCTCCAAAAACTAGGTGCATCTTATGGTCTGGTGCGTCTTATAGAGCGAAAAATACGGTATTCTCCATGCATAGTACAGTGTTCCATACTGCTGCTTAATACAAAAAAAAAAAAAAAAGCTGAAGCAGCTGGTTAAATGTTGCAAAGCTGACAATATTCGCAGTATCCTTTTTGCAAATATTAAAAAGTGAACCAAGGCAGCTGTATCGTTCTCCTTTCTGGTTGTGGTTTACATAGGATGATATTTTCATGATTATGTGCTCAACATATCTTATACCTGATGTTCTTTTGAGACAGAGAAGTTATGTTCTATCAAGCCTTTTTTCAAATTCCAATCCCTATGAGTCATTTGCTGGTTAAAAAGATGCAGATGTTTTAAACTCATGGAATTGTCCTTACCATTGCATTGCTAAACAGCTGTCCCTTCAACCTAGCTAACACTGATGGCTGAAGGGTGGACAGCATGAACAGCAAGGTTTAACTTCCCTGTTCTTATAGTAGAGCTGTGTTGTCTGAGCTCATTTTAAAAAAGAAATATATATATTAACAGGCTGTTTGGGACAAGGAATGGAGGGCTTCCTAACAAACCACTCAATATGGAACTTTTAGATTCAAAAGGGCTATGCATATGCCTTGGTTAGGGAGACACACCGTACATAATGTATTACCAGTACACAGCCAAAAAAAAAAAAAAAAAAAAAAAGAATCTTAAATCAAATTTTGACTGCAGCCCAAAAGCTTCCTTCTGGTCCTCTTCCAAGTTCTCCAGAATGCAGAGGAATATAAACTCAATATAATTGTACATTCTGAGTATGTGTGCTGTAATAACATTTGCAAAAGGCAAATGATTCTGGAAGAGCGTTGCACAGTTGGCCTCAGACCTCAGATGTGTGCCATGTGAAGGCATTTTTGTGTGGGTTTTTTTTAGGGGGGAATTTAGGAAGCATGTTAAATGTGCAAACAAACCCTTGCAGTATATGCATGCAAACACAATGCACATACGTATTCCTGCCACTATGTGTAGTTAACATAAGGAGTCTGCTAGTATGGCTCCTCTTATTGGCTAGGTGACATGGGAAAACACTCAAGCAAATAGAGTAGAAACAAGTTCCTAATACACAAAGAACTTCATGATTCTACATGGTATTTATTCAGTGGAAAATAGTGCAGGAAGAGTCCATCTTCCTGGGAAAACGTTAGATAAACGTTGTGGAGGACCTATAGTCTAATATTAGTTACAAAAAGGAAGGTAATGGATTGTACTTGTAATAATTCAGTTTGTTTTTACAATCCAGGAAATGATGACTACAGTGGTACCTCGAGTTACATACGCTTCAGGTTACAAACGCTTCAGGTTACAGACTCCGCTAACCCAGAAATAGTACCTCGGGTTAAGAACTTTGCTTCAGGATGAAAACAGAAATCGTGCTCCGGGGGCGCAGCAGCAGCAGGAGGCCCCATTAGCTAAAGTGGTGCTTCAGGTTAAGAACAGACCTCCGGAACGAATTAAGTACTTAACCCAAGGTACCACTGTACAGCTACAGAGCAGCTTGGAGCCATCCTTGATGTTAACGAAGGATGGGAGGGATTTCCCAGTGCTGTGTCTGCTGCAGATATTTCCATAATAGGTTCAGTTGTGTTCAGTTTGTAAAATGCAAGCACAGAGACCCTTTTTTGACACACAGTTTTTTGATATGCAGCCCCTCATATGCTAAGTTCTATGTGCATGGTAACAGCGCCTAAAGAAAACACTTGCTTCGCATGCCGCCACCATAAAGGAATGTGCTTCACCTGAGAGAAGGGCAGCAATAACCATCCACCGACTTGCTTCTGTTGCAAATTGCTAAGCTCTTTGTTACAGTGTACATAAACATTGGCTGAAGTGTCTGAATTGATTAGCAGAAAACTTCCTGGACTGTAATCAAGATAGGCAATCTGCAGTGATCAATGAATTTGTAGCAAAGGAGACCTCCAATTGTGTTAGTGCTTGGGCAAAAGTCATGAGCCCCTTTCAGTTCCAGACATGTTAACTATTATAAATATGATTCCTTGCAAACCATAGTGGATTCAGAATATCCAGATGTGTCTTGGCAACTGTCATGATGCTAGAGTCCTGAGAATAACCTGTGGTCATTGGGTAACCATGACTAAGGAGAACATGGAAGTGAGCAAGTGTTGTTGACAGTTTGGCTTATCTCTTGATGTCGTGTTAATGCAATAGTTTCCATGCTCTTCAAATAATGCGGACAAAAGCTTTAGCCATAATCTAAGGGTATCTGATATCTGGGTAATAAAAGGAAGCTAGAACCATGCTTCTGAACTGTGCAGATTTCAGTGGCTTCTTTACACAACATTTGCTGCCATAAATGAGAGGTTATTGTGTGGTACATCATTCATTCGTTGATTTAAAGCAGAAATATGACCTTGGAGCGCTTCATCTGCACAGCACGCACCTATCCCAAGATCTGAGTGAGAAATAGAGAATGTGAGGGGAAATGATGCAGAATGTGATTTACAATCACTTTTGGCCATTCACTAAATTTTCTTCATTTAAGACAATGTCTCAGAGATACTAATGAATTAAAACCAAATTCAGACATAAGAAGAGCTCTGCTGGATCAGACAAAGGCCTTTCTCGCACAGCATTGTGTTCCCACATGACCAACCTGTAGACAGGAGCCCTCTCGCACTCTTGATCGCCAGCAACTAGCTCCCAGAGGTAATACTACTGAGAGTGGAGGAATAGGCTAGCCAACGATAGCCTATTCAAGTGGGCAGCCATCATTACACCTTTTAGTAGTGAATTCTGTTGTTTAGCTCTTCTGTCTGTGAAGAAGTGCCTCTTTTTGGCTGTTCTAAATGTCTTTTGCCATTTTGCTTCATTGGAAGACTCTGGGTTCAAGTATTATGATAGAGGAATAAAAAACATTTCCAAACCAGCTTTCTTTATACTATGTGTAATTTCACACATCTCCATCCTGTCCACCCTCTTTCCTTTTTCTGAACTAAAAAAATCTCACATTGTAATTTTTCCAGATAGGGAGGTTTTTCCAATTCCCTGATAATTTTGGTTGTCCTTTCCTGCAGATAAAAGAGGCATTTTATTTTTATTTCATTCAATATGTAGAATGTGAGTATTTGTTCAATAAAGTGTTTAATACAAACTAAGCAGCTTTAGTCTGTAAGCCTTAAAGTAGTTCCCTGTGTCATTGTCAGCCAATATACCAGTGCACACATTTTTTAAAGAATGCATTGATTGATTATAAAATGGCAGAAATCCCGAATTTTGTGTACAAGTTCTGCAAAGTATGAAACAGAGAATATATAATAAAATTATAAAACTGAAAAAGTGGGGAAGCAGTAAACCTCTACAGGTCAAACATTGATATCCATCTAGCCATAATGTTTAAATGTCTATAAATGGTCTCAGATTGTTTATGTATGTATAAGCATGTTTAGTGCCCAGTTCTGGCCGAGTTTAGAATTTGCAGATTACATCATTCACTTCTTACGACTGCATCCAATAGGCTTCACACATTATCAGTTTTCATTTTTTAAAAATAAAGTATCTTTAAAAACAGCATATTGTGAACTGCATTGCTCACCAGATATCAATAAAGATGCAGTTCCAAGAGATATCAGATTGGGTTACAGATGTGTATGCCTCCTCCTTGTCCCTGTATTAGGGATAGAATCTGGACGTGTGGTTCTACTTTTTCTTGAGCAAATCCATTTCTCCTTGAAAGTGATACTGTTTTTCGATACACGGAAGTGATGTTTAAAAATCATGCTAGCACAGAAGACAACAACGAAAGGAATGGCAGGAAAAATACCCAAGTTAATACATTTAAAGGGGATGCCTGGAGACAGTTGTTCCAAATCTGCAGTACGTGGCTGGATAAATATTTGATAGTGCACCCTCATGAAACAGACTGTAGTCATGATTTCAGCTGTAAAAAGAGAAAGAGAGAGAACCTATAATTTATGTGGAAAACATGGGATGCCATTCATGCAAACATGAAATCCATATCAAAACAATATAATCATATGAGATTTGTAAAATTTCAACTGGACAACTGGGAAGGGAGGATGAGAGAAGCAAATACAATAATCAGTTCTTACAGTTTCTTACTACAATCAGCAAGGATTGAAACAGCCTGATGAAATGGCTGCTGCCAGGTGACAGCTGAGGTCTCTCTCAGCAAACCTGATGGAATAGCCTTATTTTCCTTCTCTTCCAATACTTTGCAGCCTGTCTGAATAGCTGATGCTAGGAGACTTTGGGGGGGAGAGCAAAAGACAGCTGGTTTCTCAGTGGAGCTAGTGGAATAGATGTTCTTCCATTATTTCCATTTCTGCAGCCACCAAAGACAGTGAGACTGAAATAGAGGATGTGTGAAATCAAGGAGGAGTTGAAGGGCAGTGTGCACGCATTTGCCATGTACATTGAACTCCTTTTCATAGACAGAAGGTAGCCTCAGTTTAAGAAAGTGCTTAGCTTGTATTTTAATGAATCATGCTAATGAGTTCCTTCATTAAAATATAGCTTGGCTTATGTCTGATTTTGCACAGAAATAGCAAGACGTAATAAAATAGAGGTTGTACAGTATCTGGCAAAGAAATAGCGCATTGTGTCTGTCCATTGCAGCGTAGAAGGGAAGGACATGCAAGAGGCTGGTTGAGTTTGTCGGAACTGTTGCCAAGAGGCAGAGTCTAGGGTTTATGTTACTTGGTAGGAAGAGGAGGGGAGGATTAATCTTTAAGGCTCGAGGTATGTATTTTTCCAGGCCTTGAAAAAGCATGTCACTTGTGTGGGCAGAGAAGTGTTTTTGCGCCTTGTGATCCAGACTTGGGGATGGTTATTTAAAACTGTTGGATGCCTTTGGAATTAAACATGCTTCTCACTCCTGCCTCATCCCTCATGCTAAGAGAGGTGTGTTGCGAGAGACTAGAGAGGGAAAGCAGATGTGAAGATGGTGGGGTTTTTACATCTGTTAATTATTCCAATACAGTCGAACCTCTACTTACCACTGCCTCTTCTTACAGTCGTTCCAAGTCGCAACCGCGGCAAACCAGAAGTTTGCCGCCGTTCGCACATGCGCAGAAGTGGGCAGTTGCCGCCTGCGCACAACGGCGTCTCTCCCAGCAACCCATTTCAACCTCTGGACGGATCTCCGGAATGGATTATGGTCGCAAATAGAGGTTCCACTGTAGTGTAGGGCACTGGGAAGAGGACTTTTCCACCAATGACTGCTGATACTTTGCTTCAAAGCCATTCTATGAATATGCTAATCAGGCAACGTGGTAGCACATATGAATCACATATTTCTGTAGCTCACCTTTCTTAAGGCTGCTTCACGCATTGTTTCTTCGTCTAAAGAGGCTTCTGTTAAAAAAAAGGTTACCTCTATGTGCACGATGAACACATGGGGGTAAATGTGCTTCACCTTCACAGAACTGGCATGATCCCTGAAGTACGTACACACAGCAGCAAGCGTTCATTTGCCACTGCATCATGTGTCATATGGCCCGTATGTGCATATGTGTGTTCTTCCTCTTTGCATATAATATATTGCGTTCCTTAGAAGAGTACCACAATATGCTCCTTTTGGTTTCTGACTTGTATTGAAGATGTTTCAAAATATTTTAGGAATAGAAACAAGTAAAAATGTACATTCCAACCGGAGTTTTTAAAGCCGTTAAGATTAGCCAGGCTATTTTTCACGCTCGTTTAATTTTTTTTAATATAATAGATTTTATTAAAGTTTGAAGGTTACAGAAAGAAAAATAGAAAAAGTTAAACAAACAAAGCACAAAAGCAAAACACACACACACACACACACACACACACACACAAATCCAACCTTTACATAACTTTCTTTCCTTTGCTTATTTCCTTGACCTCCTCACACCTCCCTTTTTTGTATTCTAGTTCAATTAGATATTTCAGCAAATCCTTTCCATCTTTGTTTTTATCCTAAAAATTTATCTTGATATACTATAATTTTACATTCTCCTCTTTCACTAATTACCAATCCATTTTTACTTAATCCTTTATAACATTTCTGCTAAAACCATATTATTTTTCACGCTCGTTTAAAGCCGCAGCCAGGGAAACCTGGGCAGTGGGGATGGCCCTTCTAGGCTTGGTGCTGCATATTATCTTCATAGTGCAACAAGTGGCAAGTCTACGTTACTTTTACATTAGTGACAGCCAAGTTAATTTGGCAGGGAAGAATAATGTGGAAAACAGTACATTGAAAGGATACGACTCTTTCCTATCACTCAGATAGCATCAGGCTTGGTTGGTAATAAGTCATATGGAAATTGCTGGGGTTTAATTTTAGGTAAACCTGTTTTGGGATTGACATACAAGAGTCCAGTTTTGCTCTGGAACTGAATAGCAGATAAACAGATGAGTGGACAGAGGAGCATGTGTGAGGAAGTGCTAAACATGTCTTTTCTCTTCTGGAGTGGACTGTTATTCCTCATATAGCTCCCTTAGACTTATAAACAAGACAGATGCATTTGTTAAATCATCTTCTGATGGATCTGATTGGTTGTGGCCTGACTTCTTCCACCTTTGTAGTTCCTTTGACAGATGCAACAAGTTGAATGGTGGCTCAGCTGCAAGTCTTGACCTTATGTTCTTCCTGCCCTGGGCCATGAGGTGGGCAGCTTTTGTGTTTTTAAGTACCATGTGCCCTCATGTTATCACAAGGAAACAGCCTATCAGCATGGTTTTATAGCTGACTGAATCTTCAGGTGCTGCCCAGTCAATACAGGAGAGGAAAAGTTCAAATTCACTGAAGTGGGGAGCTTTCCAAACGGGACTCAGTGCTCTAAAAACATCCCATCTGCCTTACTTTTTCGGTTAATAGTTTTAGTTGATTTTGCATATCTAGTATGCAAATATGATAATTTAATCCTTTAGCCTGTTGTTCAGCCATTCATAAAAAATGCCACTATAAAATTTTACACTATAAAATTTTACAAAATTTTTTACAATTTTAAAATTGTAAAATTTTACAAAAATTTTACAATTAGCTAGCAAAATACAACCAAATATGGTCATGGTCAGAGCAATAATGCCATACTCAAAATAGGATGCTGTACATACTGTAGGTGACTTCAGTGTTCCAAATTCCGTTTCTGGGCAAGGGAGTGTTAAGTATACATTTTGTTGTTCAGGCCAGATCTTTTGCATTTCATTTTAGTACCTGTACCAGTGATTAGTGATTTATTCCTAAACATTTAGATGACTGTTCCATGCATCTTTCTCTGATACCGCTATATTTGCACAAGCCCTGACTTCATATTTGCCTTTATTTTATTTGCCACTTTCTATTTTTGACAGCTTAAATGATGCTAGGAAACATGTAAAGGAGGACTGCACTTGTTTAAAAGATTTTAGGAGTAACACAGGGTACTAGTGGAGGGAAAGTCTGTAATTTTTTTAGACGCAATTACTATCATATTAATTAAAAATATAAACAATATATTATTAATATTGGCATCATTGCATTGGAACTATCCAGGGCCGGATTTAGGTTTGATGAGGCCCTAAGCAGCTGAAGGTAAGGGGGACCTTTATATGTCCAGCTGTCCTTTGTCAACAACAAATTGTCACTGTTTTTTGTGTTGAATATTTTAGGGAGCAGGCTAGCAGGCGGGGCCCATTACTTACATTATACACTGTTGCTGTATGATGTAATGGATGTGAACGGGATCTGTTCCAGAGTCCCGTTCACATCCAGAAGCGAACACAATCCATGTCTGCGTACGTGTGGGTCGCGATTTGCCGCTTCTGCGCATGTGCGTGACGTCATTTTGACCGTCTGCGCATGCGCAAGCAGCGAAACCCGGAAGTAACGCACTCCATTACTTTCGGGTCGCCGCAG
The DNA here is from genome assembly GCF_964252035.2 of Podarcis erhardii. Lineage (NCBI taxonomy): Eukaryota > Metazoa > Chordata > Lepidosauria > Squamata > Lacertidae > Podarcis > Podarcis erhardii. The sequence continues at coordinate 41,108,969 of NC_138497.1, forward strand.
CGCACAACCCGAAAATACTTATCCTGAAGCTACTTCAACTCGAGGTATGACTGTATTTTATTTGTTTTTTATCTTATATTTGGGAAAGGTACATCCAGTTTTTTCCCCTTTAAATTTTTTTGAGCCCCCCCCAAGAGAATGGGGCCCTAAGCTATAGCTTAAATCCAGCACTGGAACTACCTATGACTTTACTGTGGTTATAGCAGAACAACTTGGCAAGAATTCTTGCATTTAGGTTCAGAATTTGGTGCAAGAGCTATTGAAAAAGACAGAGTAACAAGGAAAACATTGCTGCATTGATGAAAACAGTGGGTTCTAGAACAAAAATTAAGGCAGTACATATAATATCAAAACAATTATATTTAATAAAGATTCTCAAATGACTTTTTTTAACTTGACAGTTCAATTTTTATTTTTTTGTTATATTTGCACAAGTCCTGTCAGCTAGCTAGCTTTCTTTCTTTCTTTCTTTCTTTCTTTCTTTCTTTCTTTCTTTCTTTCTTTCTGCAGATTAGCCCTCATTCTTCTCAGTAACAGTTTATTCATCTTTGCATTACAGATTTCTTGGAGTAGATTTAGGCTTGCTGTTGTTTTGCATTGCAAGCAGGAACTGATTAAAATCTCCTTCTGGGGGAAAAAACCCTTGTAAGTATGGACTGTATGGCTGCTGAATAGGAAATCTTTTCCGTTCACTCTCATGGTTGCTGCTGCTATTCATGCTCCGTTTTGCAGCCATTAGATAGCACGGGGAACTAACTATCTTATGAGACAAATATAACTCCATTAGTCAGCTTGCGTGGGTTGCTGATACAGAATGCAGTCAGTAATTTCTCCTGGTGGATTTTTTCAAGTCTGTTGCATCCTGTTAAAGTGTGTCGAAATGTACATATCCAGAATTTGACACCCCCCTCCCCGTTTCCTACATCAGATAGCTGTCTTCTTCTAATGTAATTGTATTAAGATACATTGAGACTAAATCTGTATGACATGTAATCCCCATGAGAAAAACACCTTCCGAGATGTGAGTGTGCTTGCTGTGGCAAGCTGAGATCCCGTCAGTGGAACATTCTGTTGTGAAACGTTTGTTACAGGACCGATCATCGGGGGTCCCTTTTGGGACCAAGTATAAATATTTTCATAAATATATATTACTAGGCATATTATACCAGAATCACCTGTTTTGCCTCTTAATAAAACAGTAATTTGTAGAGTTATTGAAAGGATAAGAAGTGTAATGATAATGTACTCTGTCAGCTTAGTGGCAGAATTGGGTTTTAAAGCTAGATGACCCACTTGCATTCCATACGACATTGCGACACACAGACATATTGTTCCCTTTTTATATTGATGGGAGTTGGAGCTCTTGTGCAATTCAATGCAGCTCACACAGAAACCCTTCCCAGCAGACAGTGTCCTTTACTTTCGGAAATGCATGTCCAGAATACTTTGAAATCTTATTAGCTTGCATGGATACCCTCTGCCAGTACTTGGGAAATGTAATATGTGGGCCAAATGTTCAAGTTAGTATTTTTAAAATCTCTCCACTTACGAGAAACAGTTCATCTTCCTGAGACCTTCAGAACATGGGTGGGTGTGGTGTTTAAGGCTGGTTATGTATACTGTATATATGTGGAAAAGGTGCAATTTGATACTGAAGTACCAGGAGTTCAGCCCAATGTAATTTAAACTAGGCACAAGCATTAAACCAAAACCTCCTTTTATTAGTGTTAAAGTGCAGTGTTTCAGTAATACAGAATAGATTTAGAAATGTTATGTAACAATATTGTGCAGCTAGTTAACTATTAGACAAGTAGGTTTTCCTCCTAGTTGCTAAGCAAAGAGGAGAGGAGTTGTCAATGTTAAGAAATCATGTAGGGGCATTGCTGGGACTGTAATACAGTCCTCTGTTTCTATACCCAGGAGCAGACCTATTGGCCACAAGGTTTTAAAACTCTGATATCTTTTCAGATAGTGAGGTGCAGACAAGTGGTATGTTTGTCATTGGAACTGTCTCTTGCTGGCCTGTGTTTGTGGCAGCAGTGTTTTTTGGACTATGCCATGGCTGGTTAACCTTTGTTGGCCTGAGCCTTCCAGGGACTCATGCTAATAGGGGGTGCAGCCACCCTACACTCTTGCTAGCACAGGCAAACTGCTTCTTCTTCAACTGATTGGTGCGTATGAGCTGAGGAGGCGGTTATCACCCTTTATCTTATCAGATGAGCTAGCAGATGGCTAGAGATGGACAATTTGCATCCCTATCAGGGCACTGGACAGCGCAGAGCATTCGCCACAGCATGTTGATTCCCTCCCTCTTCTTTTTGTTGTGAGAGGGATCCTTGTGGAGTGAAGCCCCTATGCCAAGGGTAAACCCCCTATGAGCCGTACACCTGTGATGGTGGGGTTGTTGTTGTTTGCAGGGAGTGGATTGAATCAGAAGAAGTTTCCTATGAAAACTAGGGTGATTTGTGTCAGAAAGAAACTCAGCACCTGAACATTTTATAAGAGCAAACTAATTTGGCCTGTTTAATATACTTTTATTTAGTAAACGGTGCTAAGAACATTGAAACGGCCCAGGAATACCCCGCCTTCCACCCCCAGAATTGCAACTAGAGTCCATCCATTGTTGCTAATGAACTTATGAAATAGAAAATTTTCCGTAGGAATTTTCCACCGCACACCACTGCTTTACACTTAAAAATCTGCCTTGCTGTTAAGTATCAGAAATAATAGTTTGAATCCAAACAAGTACTGCAGGACTCTGTTTGTGCCATGGGGCCTCCTCACCTACTTCTCTCTGCAGCCTTCTGTGCCCTCTGGAAAGCTCCTGATATTTGTGCAACCCTCCAAAATGGTGTGGAATGTGACACTGGGGGGGGGCGTGCAGCATGGGGGGGTGAATCAATTTAAACCATGGAGGCCACTTTGCATAAGCACAAGCCCACATTTCCTATGACTAATCTTTTTTACACCCATTCTTTCTCTTTGTTCAGTTGTTCTGCCAAATTGAAATTTCTCAGTACAGATGCATGAAAAACAAACTTTTTTTATTCTTCAAAAAAAGCCTACATGTTGCTTTACTTTCCTATATTCTCAGAGCCTGGTTCATTTTTGCATTATCTTCAGTGATATATTTTGGATGACAAGAGCCTAGGAAATAGTTTATTTTATCTGACCAGCACTACCATTCTACCCATGGCAGTTGAATCCCAGGTCAGGCTAACCATTTTGCAGGGACAAAGGTACAAAGACTACTGACATACTGTTAGCAGATCTGCTAGAGTGCTGGCCTCATGTATCATGAAAACATGCCTTGCACACTTAAAAGTTAATGTAGAGGAGTTAGGAATATTATTCTTGGGATCTTTAGACAATGGTTGTACACACAGGCAAAATTGCATTAGCTTTGATAATCTTGCTTATTTTGGGAGATTTAGCACAAACAAATATTAGTGTGTTTTCTCCAGAGGAATAGCATTGCTGCTATTGTAGTTTTTATAAATTAATGAAGGTTTAAAGGTGACAACATGCCAATATAACATGAGTTAGAAGCAACAAAAGCAGCTTCGCAGCTTGGAGCATCGTTTGAATAGATCTATATATTAATATCTATCTATATACAAAAACTCTTTTGATGTTTAATTGTTTTTTAATGATTGCTTTTCTCTCTATGTTTTTAACTGTTTCTATGTTAGCTGTAAGTCACCTTGAGTCCCTGTGAAGGAAAAAGGCAGGCTATCAATAAATATTAAAATTGCAGAAACACCACTACAGAATACAAAGGGTTAAGAACATTGTACAGAGGAGAGTCATTCACCCATTGCCTGGACTGTGTACTTAGTTATTAAGACAGAGGGGAGAGACTAGAGGCAGAGTCACTTAATCAGGAATTATGAGGCAGAGTCTTGGAGAGCCAGCTTTGGTGCAGGAAACACAAAAGAACCAGGACTCGAGAAAGGTGGTATGTAAAGTAGTAGTTTCTCCTTCTCACATGACCATCTATCATGGATGCTTTTTAGTTGAGATTCCTGCATTGCGAGACGTTGACTGGATGATCCTCAGGGTCCCTTCCAACTCTACGGTTCTATGATTCTGTGACCCAGAGGTAGATGAGATTGAGGGAAAACAGGAGAGAGAAGTAAGAATGTTGGGGCACTATTTGTGGTAGATGTTGTAGTAGATTCCAGAGTTTATGGGACATGATATAACCTCCTTGTGACTGCCATGTGCCTACTGCTTATGCCAGCTTAAACCATGAGGGCTTTCCCTGGTGACCACAGTGATGCTCTCGTTGCTCGGAGCAAAGCCAATTTATACGCATACTCTTGGACGGGGGATGTACAGAGTTCCAGCTGAACTGAGCTCCTTGGTAACAGGAGTTGCTAGGCAACAGCAGGATACATTCTGCAAGTTGTCAATATCTCAGGCACTTGTTACTTGGGTAGAAGGGCCCAGAGGTCCAGTTCAGACCAGCCTTGGTTAGATTATTGCACCCTTATTTGACAAAAGAATTCCTAATGGGACTAAACCCAATGAGTAGGAAAAATTCTCCCCCCTCCCCCATTGCATTTGTATACATCTATGTTTTTGTGTTCATACCTGTTATGAATTCTATGCAGAAAAACACTTTGGAAACATTAGAGTCACTTACGTTCAGTAGCCACGTGACCACCGCAGCACCACTCTTCCCAGTATGACAGGGTGATTTGAGAAGCCCCAGAGCACATGGGAAGAACTCTTCCCAAAGCAATTGGTTTTGGAAAGAACCACAGTTTGGGCTTCTGTGTAAACTTGAAGTTAGGTGATATGACCTTGTGCCACCACAGGAAGATGTAGTCTTTCAGCAGCTCTCAGTTAAGGAATAACATGAATATGAGACTCTCAATCTCCAAGTAAAATGGATACTCTCTCCATTGTAAGTAAGAAGACATTCATCTCAGGGAAGTGTTCGCACTGAGGCTGGGAAGGCAGGGCTAAGACACCTTTCCTGATAGGTGTATGTGAACTTGTGGTCTGTTTTCTGTTATTCACGTGGGTAGCTTTCTGATCTGCAGAGACTCCGCTGCACAAGGTTGTTTCCTGCTGTCTACCATGGGATATTTGCTGGATGTAGCTTTATGGCCTGCTAGAAGCCTGTTTGTATAGTGTTAGAAAGCAGAAAGTAATTTGGATGGCAGTAAAGTTTCATAGCTGTAAAAATCCCAACTGTAAGCAAAGTTTATGTAGCAGTTTCTCCCTGGTGCCGTGGTGTATGTCTTCGCCTCCCCCTCATCCAGCGTTCGCTGTTGTGTATAATGAGTTGTGGTGGCAGAAACGGGAAGACAGACATCTACATTTCCTTCTTTTCAAAGTGTGCTGGTAGGGGAGCTTTCCTTTCCTCTCTTGGAATGAAGGAACACACCAGATGGACCATTGAAGTTTTTATGTACTACGGCGAAGCGCTCTCTAGAATGAAGGCGAGCTCTCAACCCCCTACTGTAGTTTTAAGAAAGGCTGAGACATGACTAAGTGGAATGGAAATGGGGGGGGGGAGCATGTGGCGTTGTGTATATTTGGGGGGGGGGTTTAATTTGTGAATTTTCTATCTCAAGTTTTCCAGAAAACTAGCACTCCATTGTATGTGCATCTTAACTCCTTTATTGTTTTGCACACATTTATAATTCAAGATGATTACAGACTATCGGTAATTAGGAGGTTTGTTTTCCAGCTGAAAATGAATTTTACTTTCATAAAGAACAATGCCAGGGTAGAAGTTGAAAGTGCTCATTCAGCATTGTGGTCACCATTGTGGTTCCTTGCAAAAATCAGACGCTTACTTCAGTTTGTGCAGAGTGGGGTGTGTGCATCTCCACAGAATTTGCTCCTACACCACTTTTAAGTTTTAAAGAATATAATGTGTGTATATGTGCTGTAAATATTGTGCTTGATGTGTGTTTTTTTGTGTGTCTATGTCTTCAAATGTACCTGTGGTATATTTGGAAGGCCCTCTTTGGAAAGGAAAACAAGGCCCTTAAAACCTAAATTGGTCAGTTCCTTGTCATTTTAAGGCTGAAGCGACGGAGGAAAGAGATGTTTATTTCCTTAAAATGTTTATCTCCTGCTTTTTGAAGTGAAAAGAATGAAAAGGCAGCTTACAAATTTGAAACCCAAGTATGATTTTAAAACAATAATCAAAACAAAAGAGAACACAACAGCAAAGAGCAGAACAGAGGCAAACGTTAATTAACTCATTGATTAGCAGTTTTAAAAAAAACAAACAGCCAAGCAAAAGAATCCCTTCATACTTGCAAGGCCCCAGAGGCACTCTGGAAAAGCATAAACTTTGCATGGTGTCTTTTTATTGGAATTCAATCATCTTTTGTTATATATAAATTAGGGGATTACTTAAATTGCCATAATGAAAAACATACTATTTGTTATTAATCTGCTAAGTTCCTACATCTTTGTCAAGCATCCTGTTAGTTTCTCTGTAAACAGTAATATTTCACATATTTACTCCATTCTTTCCAGAAATCAAGAATGTTTACTCTTGTTTTGCATGACATACAAGTAATATACAAGTTTAATTTAAGCAAGCAAAATCTCAAATGTCAGTGCCTCTTTTTGAAAGTTTTGCTATGAATATTTTTGATAATTACTGTGGTGTCACTTACAGAATATAACTACCAAATGATTATAACTACCAAATGAGACCCTTCATATCTCTTATTAATAATTGTGTCTATAGGAATAGTAGCATGTATAATTGGGTTGATAAACAACTGAATCATTTGTCAAGAAATTCTGATTTTGAGACACATCCACAATTAATTATTTTGAGGGGGGCGGGGTGTGCTATTAATATAGCCCCATCTGTAGCATGTACCACCAGACATTAGAAATGTCAGTTTTAACCAGTGCTTTTCCCCCTGAGGGTACTCAAAGGTACGCAGTACTGGCACCTTTTTCCCCTAGAAAAAAAGCATTGGTTAAAAATGTGGCACTTACTGTAACAACTTCACTGTGAGTTTTCACCTGGTTTTGACCTTGATATTATTCACTGGGAAGTTATATAACTTTTTTTAAATTTTAAAATGTGTTAAATGTTTTTAAAGCTTTTTTTAAAATAATAATAAAAAAAACTTAAATATATTGTTTCGCTGTTTCAGTTGCTTTTCTGAGCTCCTTTGAGAGAAAGGTTGGGATAGAAATTTAAAAGCAACTTATAGGGTGCACTGCTAAGGAATCAGTTTGCCTAGTGTCTGAAAACCAGGAAAGATGGGCAGAGTGAACATCTTGAAAGCGAGGGCGGGGGGAGTTCCACAGTGTGTCACAGCTCAAAAGTTCCCGCTTTGGGCTATTTTCCACCATGTTCCAGATGACAGAGGGGCAAGGTGCAGGGCTTCTGAGAAAGATCTCAAATTACATGTAGGTTCCTTTTGAAAGGGGTGGTTCTTAAGTTATTCAGACCCAGGACTTTCAAGTTCAGACTAGCACTTTGAATCTGGCATGAAAGCCAATGAACCTTTTAAAATATTTTCATTATATGTTCCCTCTAGCTCGCTGCGTCTTCTTGATCCTATGTTCTGAATCAGTTGCAGTTTCTGATAACTCTTCAAAGGCAGTCCCATGTAGAGTGCACTGCAGTAATTTAGTTTCTATGTGACTTAAGGAATGAATTACCAAGGCTTAAGCCATTCTTATCTGGAAAGGTTGCAGCTGGCATATCAGTCTATACTATAGGAAAGTGCACTTGGGTTTATACACTGAAAAGCAATAAACTTCCTATTAAAAAAAGATTAAAAAGTGAAAGTGCTCTTGGACACTGCAGTTTTGTGGGCATTTAGGAGCAGTTTGATCCAAGACAATATCCAAGCTGCAAATGTGAGTCTTTAGGATGTATACAGCTAGTGTTAGAAACTCAGATATATAAGCTAATTGCCAAATGGCACCGTAATGTTACAACAGAATCACTAGGTACCTTTTTTTGCAATGAAATAATTTGTTGTTATTGCTGCTGCTTTATAATTAAAAGAAAAAAATCTCAAACTCAATACAACACATTAATACATCAAATAAAAGAATCCAGAATACTGTAAAACAAATACAGTGGTACCTCGGGTTACATACGCTTCAGGTTACATACGCTTCAGGTTACAGACTCCGCTAACCCAGAAATAGTACCTCAGGTTAAGAACTTTGCTTCAGGATGAGAACAGAAATCTTGCTCCGGCGGTGCGGCAGCAGCAGGAGGCCCCATTAGCTAAAGTGGTGCTTCAGGTTAAGAACAGTTTCAGGTTAAGTACGGACCTCTGGAATGAATAAAGTACTTAACCTGAGGTACCACTGTACAAGCTTCAAGGGAAATATTTCAGATCCTTCTCTAAGTGACATTTTGCTTTCATTATATTTATTTATCTACTTCATTTATATAGCTTCCCCATAGCAGAAGTACTCTAGGAAGCCAGTGTGGTGTGGTGGTTAGAGTATTGGACTAGGACCTGGGAGATCAGGGTTCTAACCCCCACTCAGTCATGGAGCTCACTGGGTGGGTGACCTTGGGCCAGTCACAGCCTCTTAACCTACCTCACAGGGTCGTTGTAGGGATTAACTGTGGAGGGGGGTGAACCATGTACTCCTTGAAGAAAAGGATGGGTATAAATGCAGAAAATTAACTCTTCTGCTTACCTATTTAAGAAAGCTGGAGGGGCTAGACAGATGGATATTTCAAGACACCAACCTGGCACCCAGAGATCTCCACATAGTTGCAGTTGGACCTGCACCAGTCCCAAAATGCATATGGTGCCTGGCGAATTTCTAATACTGCATGCAACTCCATCTAATGCAGGAGGTACACATACTGCAGAATCACCCATGTTCTCAACCAGCAGCTCTGTATTGTTTAGATTAACTTTGAGTTTGTTCTCCCTTCTCTAAACCATCAGTGAGACCTGAGACATCTTTTAAAGATATTCTCTGCATCCCTAGGGTCAAATGGAAAAGAGGGAGAATTGGGTGTGGTCTTATATACTCAAGGCATTGTATCCCACACCTTAGGATTACCTCACCTATCAGTTTCATTTAAATAGCATGGGAGACAAAGTAGTTCCTTGTGGCAACCTGCAAGCCAAAGGCCACTGATGTGAGTGACACGTCTCCCGACACAATTTTCTGAGATCTTTTCCAATAGAAGTACTGGAACCACTGCAAATTAATGCCCCTACAGTTCCATTATAGGGGACGCGGGTGGCACGGTGGGTAAAACCTCAGCGCCTAGGACTTGCCGATCGCATGGTTGGCGGTTCGAATCCCCGCGGCGGGGTGCGCTCCCGTCGTTCGGTCCCAGCGCCTGCCAACCTAGCAGTTCGAAAGCACCCTTAAGTGCAAGTAGATAAATAGGGACCGCTTACCAGCAGGAAGGTAAATGGCGTTCCGTGTGCTGCGCTGGCTCGCCAGATGCAGCTTGCCACGCTGGCCACGTGACCCAGAAGTGTCTGTGGACAGTGCTGGCTCCCGGCCTATAGAGTGAGATGAGCGCACAACCCTAGAGTCTAGGAAGACTGGCCCGAACGGGCAGGGGTACCTTTACCTTTACAGTTCCATTATAGCAATGCAACCCAGAAGGACACCATATTTGTTCCTCATGAAACCACTGAGAGATCCAGAACCAACTGGAAGGGATCTCATCCTCCCCCATCCGTCTGATGGAGTAAGATTACCCATCAGGGTTTCTCCCCCCAAACGGGATCATGTAATTCATTAGAGTGATAGCTTTTACTACCTTACCTTGATTTAGCTGTGTCCTAAGAGAAGAAAAACCTAAATTATGTTTACATATGAGTAGTTCTATTCATAGAAATGCATGTTTTCTAAACACAGTTGACCAGAGCCCCTGTATTGAATTTAAAAAATTCAGTTCCTTGTTTGTTCCTGTGTTACAAGTAGACCATTCCACAGTACCAACTGAAATACTAGATACACTGTAGTGAAAGGGCTTCAGGATGTCTTGTGGTGGTCCGTATATTTATTTATACAAGTGAACCTATATTTCCGTTTTCGGGAAGAAAACAAGTTAGGAAATAGCAAAACTAAATGTAGAGAAAACCAGTGTGTGTTAGAGACGAGCCAGAGACAACAAACCATCAGCGCTATTAAATAGTGCTGCTTTATGCATTCTGAAATGTATTACACTGGATGAATTATCCAGGCTCAGTGTAGGTTTATGCACTTTCCATATAAATTGTGACTGCACCTCCATTGTAAAAAGTGAACAGCTACTGGTTTAATTGCTCCCTACTTCAGACAGTTACAGCAAGTGCACATTTTGGAGAATGCCATGTAGGTGTGTGATGTTGTATAGAAACATGCAATCAAATATGTACACTCTAATTTCCTTTCATGTCACTGATGGGGGGGGGGGGAATGCTTCAGCATGCACCAGCCTGTGTATAAACTGGAAAAATGCAGATGGTAAATTAACTTGCTTGAAAATAGTATCTGGTTGAAGTTGTGGCTATAAAACAAGTAGAGACAGTGTATTTGCTCTTGTGGAAGACACTAGTCTTTGAATTTGCAACATGTACTATTAAAACCGTTTGTGCACATTTCTGTAGTTTCATCTGTTAGTGGGTTTTCCCCCCCTAATTTGGCTGTTTTTTTAAAAAAAATCATATTGATTGATATTAACTGCTTTCCAGTGCATTTTAATATATCCAGGCTCAGGTAAGTCAACAATTGAGGTGGGCTGATAGTTTACCTTTTCCCATCCTCACAACTTCTTACCATCCCTCCATATTCTTCAGCAAAATAGTTTTCTTCTCTTGCCCAATGAAGTGTGAAGCAGCAGTCAGCAGTCTCTAAAAGTGTCAACTTTTAGTGTCTGCCACTTCAGTATACAAGTAATAACACTGTACCACTTTTTGTTGTTTATTTCTAAAATTTATATGCCGCTTAATATAAAAAGAAACAGCTAAGCAGCTTACATAAAGCATAATAAAATCAATATAAATGCATGTAAAACAGAGCAATCAAAAACTTTTCCAAAGTAGAATAAAACTATAAATAAAACTGAGTATATAAAAAAGTTGTATTAAAAATTAGGAATCAGAGTCCAGAAGCCAAAATGGGTAAACACAGTGCTTTTTTTCTGGGGAGACACAGGGGTATGCATACCCCTAAATATTTTGTGAATCTTAAGTTTGGCCTCATTGAGAGGCAGTATTTCAATATGAGTAGGAAAATGAGAGTACCCCTAAACATTTTTTTTAGGGGGGGGGGGGAAACCACTGGGTAAACACATATGTCTTTAAGAGGCATTTAGAAAGCTTATTTCTGTATTGTCACCAAGTGACAATCCACTGGTCACAAAGTGGCCAGCAAGGTTTTCTTGGAAGATCTTAAGGCCCAGTGTAGTCTGGAGGAAGCAGCCTTCTAGGTACCATGGTCTCAAGTTGTTTGGAGTTTCAAATGTCAACATCAAAACTTGGTAGCTAATAGGCACCTAGTGCAGATGTTTCAACACAAGTGCATCTGCAACCCAAAATTGTGTGCTTCACTGTGCTCCAAAGCAGCTTCATTTTGTGCTAGCTGCAGCTCCCAAATTAGGCACAAGGTGAGCCCCACATACAGTGCATTACAGTAATCTAGATTGTGTACAGCACATCACAGTGAGGTCTGCATGGACCACCATGACAAGGTTGTCCTTGTCCAGTAACTGTTGTAGCCAAAGTTGATAATAAGTGCTCAAAGCCAGTGAGGTCAGCTGGGCATCTTGTGACAGTGATGGATCTAGGGGCACACCCAAACTGCATACCTGCTCCTTCAGAGGAGGTGCACAGGTGCAGGTGCACAGCCCAATTCCCACACCTGGGAATGAACCATCTATTGCTAAGATTCATTTGCAGTTTATTATTATTATTATTATTAATTTTTTATTTATACCCCGCCCTCCCCAGCCAAGGCCGGGCTCAGAGCAGCTTACAAGCAATAATAAAAACAAGTTGAATGATTACAACTTAAAAACAAAATTAAAATACAACATTAAAATAAAATGTAGCCTCAACGCAGGAGGAGAAGGAAAGAAAAAAAGAAAGAGAGGGAGGGAATCAAATTGGCTCCAAGCCAAAGGCCAGGCGGAACAACTCTGTCTTACAGGCCCTGCGGAAAGAAATCAGATCCTGCAGGGCCCTGGTCTCATGAGGCAGAGCGTTCCACCAGGCCGGAGCCAGAGTTGAAAAGGCCCTGGCTCTGGTTGAAGCCAATCTAACTATCTTAGGGCCCGGGACCACTAGGGTGTTGCTATTTATGGACCTTGAGGCTCTCCGTGGGGCATACCGGGAGAGGCGGTCTCGTAGGTACGAGGGTCCTAGGCCGTGAAGGGCTTTAAAGGTCAAAAGCAGCACCTTAAATCTGACCCTGTACTCTACCGGGAGCCAGTGCAGTTTGAAAAGCACTGGGTGAATATGCTCCCATGGCAGACACCCCGTGAGGAGCCTCGCTGCAGCATTCTGCACCCGCTGGAGTTTCTGGGACAGCTTCAAGGGCAGCCCCGCGTAGAGCGAATTACAGTAGTCAAGCCTGGAGATGACCATCGCATGGATCACTGTGGCCAGGTCGGGGCGGGAAAGGTAAGGGACCAACTGCTTGATGCGGCGAAGGTGGAAAAATGTCGCCTTGGCTGTTGCTGTAACTTGCACCTCCATGGAAAGGGAGGCGTCAAGGATTACACCCAAACTCTTAACGGAAGGCAATGGCACTAATTGGGCCCCCGCAAGAGAAGGGAGTTGGTCCCTCATCCCCATGCCTTCCCGACCCAGCCATAGGACCTCTGTCTTTGAAGGATTTAGTTTCAATCGGCTCTCACGAAACCATCTAGCCACAGCTTCCAAGCATCTGGTCAGTGTGTTCGAGGCCGAGTCGGTATGGCCATCCATCAGCAGATAGAGCTGAGTGTCATCAGCATACTAGTGACAGCCCAGCCCAAAGCTCCGGTTAATCTGGGCAAGGGGTCGCATAAAGATCATGATCGACCATGTCAAAGGCCGCTGATAAATCTAAAAGGATCAGCAGTCCTGACCCGCCTCGATCCAGTTGTGTACGGAGATCATCTGTTAGGGCAACCAGAGCCGTCTCGGTCCCAAAACCAGGACGGAAACCGGACTGAAATGGATCTATTAGCCTTCATCCAACAGATAACTGCATCCAGACACTGGTTTAGGATGTGCATGACCTCTAATTCAGATGTTGCAGAGAAACTGAGCTGGGTCCCATCAGCATACCAGTGTCTCTTAGTTCTAGATCTAATGATGGCCCCCAGTAGCTTCACACAGGTGTTAAATACCTGTGGCATTCCACAGACCAGCTTTCATGGGATTGGGGCACAGTCAACATTTCTATTATTTGGAACCAATCCTGTAAGTGGAAGTGAAATCACTGGAGGAAAGTGTCTCCAACCCACAGAGATCCAAGTTTTCAGAAAGAGGTCTTTCTGGAGATGCCAGGGATTGAACCTTGAATGTTCTGTGGTCATAGCACATGTTTTACCCTCTGTGTTGTGGACCTCTAAATTTGAGGTAGTTTTAATGCTCGTTACATAACCTAGCTATTGCCGCGGCTGGAACTGTTTAAGCAATATGATCTTGTCTGCCATATTTACATTTGAGTATTTGCATTTAACTGTTTGATTTGGTGTGTATTTCCTGGTGTGTGAGAAGCTCATACAAAGAATGACTTGGGCTCTGTAAACAGACATAAATATACCAAGGCACCTTAAAAAATGTATGCTTCCTTGCCTTCTACATGTAAAATAGCCTGGGGAACTAACATTAGATATCTGTATAAATAAAGAGTGCCACGTTGTTTTAGAACAAAATAAATAAAAAAAAAAAAAAAAAAAAAAATGACAGACCAACACGGCTACCTATCTGTAACTGGAACGTTGTTTTAGTTTAATGAAGAACCGATCAGTATTTCTCAAGTCACTTTCACCTATGTCCTGCTTTAAACATTTACTTCCTCTCCTCCTCCCGATTCAGTGCCAACAAACTGCAAAAGAGAAGTTCGTAGTGACTTTCACATTTATATCTGTGCAGGGGTCAAAGGGATATTAAAGATTCTTTTAGTGCAGGTGCTCCCTTCCTCCCTTGTTTGCCATCTCCCTTCCCACGGCCTCTCTTGCACAACTGGCCTCCCTTTGCTGAGATCAGCACTTGGGTTGCAGAAAAGTCCCAGTGAAAAGAGGAAGGGCTCTGTTATCTTGGTGGCTTCTTTTCGGTAACTGGTGTCTCACTCTCAGCGTCATGGGAAGAGAGACTGATGGGGTTGTAAGCGGCAACTGCAGTGAGAAAGTAAATTAGGGGTGGCATGAAAGGCACTGTGCAAGGTGGAAACGGAGGACAGTAGAGGCCAAGGCCACCAAGGTCTCATTTGGGTCATCTGCCTGGTGGGTAGCTATTGTTTACCACACAGATAGGCAGGTTTAGCTGGGAGAAAAGGAGAATAATAAATACCTAGCATTGACCAGCACATTCCAAGAGCACTTCACATATGTCCATATTTATCCTTGCAACAGCCCTGTTTGATCTGTATTAATGCCATGCTGCAGGAGCTCTAGCCAGTGAATAAGCACAGCCAGAGGATTTAGAAATTACCTTCCCTCACTTGTGCTGTTTGAACACACACACACACACACACACACACACACACACACACACCAGACACCAGACTGTTTTTTGCTGCAAATAGCAGCTTGAGGTTCAGCAGGAAAACGTCACAGGACGAAAGCTCCTTCATGTATTTTGTGCATAGGCTTTCCCCCTATAGACATCTGGGTCTAATGTGGGCGTGTCGGCAGGAAGCCACCTGTTATAGGATGTGGGGCTTAACCACCCCTTTCTTTGTGTGGACCCCCTTTATGTGAGTTAACATATGAAGTGGTGAAGGAGTTGACCACACACACTGTTTCAATCTGGGTAAGGATTCCTCCACATAGCTGATGAAAGAAGATTGAGATTATATTCTATCAAGAGATTCAAAGAGATGGCTAGCATCCCATCTAACGTTGACACTTGTCTTTCAGACACAACTAGTCTGTTGAATGTAACAGAATATTAGAGAAAAGAATATTTTCTCACATTAGCAGCCAAAGTAACACAAAGAAACTGGTGCCCCAATTGGAGAACTTTTTGATCAAGTATTTTCCAGTTAAAATAAATTAGCTTGTTCATCCTATATATACGGTAGATCTATATAATCTATCATCTATATATAATGTATTAAATTTGTGGCAGCGAAACCACTAACACTGATTGAGCTGGCTTGATGGTTTGGAACATTTGGTTCCTTAAGGGAAATAAATAGTTCACAATCCAGTTTCTGTGCAGGAAGGGAAAATAATCAGTTTGCGTGTTAAATAGTTAAAACCTCATACAGGAAGCAGGCTGAGGACTTAAATAATCTAGAGGAAGTCTCACCAATATTTTTGGGCCCATTGGCAAATAGGAGAAACTGTTGTGCACACACATAACAAGGAAACATGCACTGCAACCCATCTGTTGGGTACAATATAATTCTTCTTTCAGACCTACTTGGAGAGCCTATAGGTAGCAGGGAAGGCTTCTGCTGGCACAATGTTGGCTACCCCTGATCTGGCCTTTGCCAACCTCCATGTGTTTTGGACCACAACTCCCATCAGCCCCAGCCAGCTTGGCCAATGACTGGGGGTGATAGGAATTGCAGTCTTAACATCTGGAAGGCACCAGGTTAAGGGAGGCTGATACAGAGGATGGAGGCTAAAATGGCCTAACATGAAGGCAAGGGAGTTGAATAATGAGATGTGTGAGGGAAAACGCAGGAACCTGCTTCCTTCTCCCTTCCAGAAATAAGTCTCCTGCAACAGTCAGCTGCTCTGTTACTACAGAGAAAACAGGACAAATAGTTTGGCCCACAGGAAGAAGGGCAACTGGAGACACATTTTTCCTCCCAGCAATTCTGTCTTTTCAAATGTATATGTGCAAGCTACTCAGGACTGTGAGATGGAGCAGGATATACAATGGATATACAATGTAAGTGATTTCAGTTTATGGAATTCTTCAGTTGATAGCTTCTGATTGGCTTATAAATGATACCACACAGCATACAAAATGGCAGTTTAGACAGAAGCCCTTCCAGGTGTTCCTTGAGTGAAAGGGGCTCCACTTGAGTGAAGAATAATGGGGCCATCTGACTGACCGTGGTCCTGATACCACATCCATCCTCCTGGTTCTGCCTATCCCCAACTCCAGAACATTGAGCAAAGCTGCCAATGTAACAGGTGTGACAGTTTTGCAGTTGGGGTGTGGTTGGACCATATCTGCTTTCCTCTGCAAGCTGCACTGTAATGTCACCACCTGGGTGAGGCTCGTCAAAGAAATACCTATAATGGACAAGGACAACAGTTAACTTGCCATAGCAAATCATCTTGGCTTGTAAAAATATCCCATTTGTTTTGCTAGCTGTGGTGAGCAGTACTGTAATTAATTTCTGACCGTAAAATCTTTTTCTAAACATCATTATTTTGCTTCCTTTCTTTCCCCTTGCTCCCTTTTAGTTTATTTTAACACTGCTACTTTGTTATCTTCCATATACAATCAATGTGGCTTACTTGTTAAAATGACCACAAATGCCTTGCAAAAGCTCATTCACGGTGTAAAGATCGTAACACTCTGTTCATCAGGGAAGAGTTGCCTTAATCTGAAGAAAACCTTTAAAGTACCTGCCATGCCAGATTCTGGTACTGAGAGGCAAAAATAATTACGAATGATTAAAACTGACCACAAATGCTAAGTGAGAATTTCTTTTGCATTAAACCAGAGTTCTGTAACTTGCAGTGAGAGCTCTTCTGAAAGAGAGAGTAGAAGAGCACCTGACTTTCTAAACATAATTATTCTGTATTTTTAGAAAACAACGTATTTCCTTTCAGGCCGGGTGTTGTTAAAGTACTTTTTTAATGTCAGTTTTCTTTAGCTTCAGTCAAGTCTGCCAGAGTCCATGTTCTTGTTCTTGTTCTAGGTTTGGTAAATTGGCTGGGAAAGTTACATAGCCTTGTATTTCTGAGTTTGGGAACTGCTGGCTTGGGAAATTAATATTAAGAATAACAAATCTGTATTGTGAATGAAATGCTTTTCATTTGTTTTCTCTACTATAATACCAAATTTGCACAGGTGCTTCTCTAGTAAGCACATGTTCAGTGAGTATAAATTGATAAAATGAGACATGCAAATGGTGGAAATAAGAACAGTTGAAAATGTAAAAAAAAGAGTGGTTAAAAATGACCATCATATAATGTGAGTTTTCGCTTTCCTCTGCTCATCTGTAAGAGCTTGTGCCACCTCATTTAGAGCAAGAATAGGAGAATTAAGAATTGTTTCCAGTGAGTGCCCTTAAATGGGCACAAGCATTTTGATTCAGTGAAGATCCTTTCCACTAACAGAAGAGGAAGGGAGGTAATTTTTGCCATTTTGCACCCCCATGCCCTTAGCACTCTCCCCCACTAAAAAAAAATGCTTTGGAGGTTTAGGAACCAGATGGATACCAGTTGCCTTGGATCTGCAACAGAAAAATACTATTACTTTTATAGGTTTCCCAGAGGGATCTGGTTGGTCGTTATGTGAAATAGGACACTGGACTAGATGGACCTCAGGCCTGTTGTTACAGTATGTTCTTATGAGGCCGTGTGGATAAATCAATCATAGCTTTAACTTATCCCAGCGCTGCTTCCATTTTTAAATGTTGGGTTTGTCTTCCCTTTTATAAATTTGATACCTCCTTCTAAGACAAGAGGGCCACTGTTCATTAGAGTATGTTGTTGTTATTGTTATTTAGATTTATTGCTCACCCTTTACCAGCATGTCACAACAATGCTGTCACAGCCCTGTTTAGGGAAGTTTTTAATATTTGATGTTTTATTCTGCTTTTAATCTGTTGGGAGCCTCCCAGAGTGGCTGGGGAAACCGAGCCAGATGGACAGGGTATAAATAATAAATTGTTGTTGTTGTTGTTTAAAATTCAGTATTAAAAATGATTAAAACAAATTACAGTTGCAGGAGTAGGGTGGGTCCTGAAAACACACATCTCAGGCATCAAAGGCCAGAGTAAAGAGGTGTGTCTTCACCGAATACTGCATAGCGAGGGTGACAGATGTATCTCCATGGGGAGGGAATTCAACAACGTAGGGGCTGCCACAGAGAATAGGCTCTCCCAGGCCGCTGCCACCTCTGAACTTCTGAGGGCAGCAGAAATACCAAGAGATTATCACGCCCAAGAGAGCCCATAGGGAAGGAGGGGGATCTCTCATGTTTTTAGTGCCTAAGTTGGTTAGGCTTTTAAACACTAGCTTGTAACATAACAGGATATTAAAAGTAAATGCAGCTTTAGATTTGCATGCTTTCTCCTTTTTCTCATGCCATTGTAGGAGAAAAATTAGAATTATTTACTTCCCATTTTAAACAAGTCACAGTTCCCTGTGATATCCAGACTCCAGGAGCAAACCATGGCTTCAGATTCAGACTTATTCCGAAAACATAATACTGCCCAACCATGGTTTTCTGTATTCAGACATGTGGAAACAATTGTTCATTTAGAATGGAAGCAGAAGTTTCAGATCTCCTCTTCTTGTCTACCAGGGAAGATGGAATGTGTGTTACATCTAAACTGAACTTTGTGAAATGGACTGCTTATTCTCTAACTTCCTCTTTTCCTGATATATCATACTGCTGCTATCTTTAGGCATATTGGAGAGGTGGTATTGGCTTTTCTCCTATGAAGGAGGATACTAAGCCTCTTGAATCTATTCCACTTCTTTGACTGAGAGTTAAATAAATCAATTTATTTAATATATTTATATCCCACTCTTGACTGAAGGTCTATGTATTATTACTATGTAGATTTTCATCCAGGCATATCTCAGTATTCTTTATCTTTTGCGAGCTGGGTTGTAGCACATGCCTTTTAGGTCTTAAATGTCATCTTTATGAGCAGGAAACCTGAGGTATAAAATATTGAATGTTTAACCAGAAGTAGGACCTCACTTATATTCCAGTTGGTTCACAGTGGCAGTGGCTGAGCCAACCGGTATTAATGGTGGTTGGCATTTGCAGTGCTTCCCCAGGGTTTTGTGCTTCTTCCCCATAGAAATTAATGGTAGTCATTTACGTTTATGAGTTGGATAAAAGTATTGATGGACACCATGGGAACAGAGGATATAAAGGCCCTGGAAATCCCAGTTTTGCCCCCTCCCAACTACAGTATATCCCAAACCTCAGCCCCTTTACTTTGCTCCCGTAAAACTTAGAAGGAGGTACTGAGACTCAAGCCAGTCCTTGCTACAGATCTCAGGCCTTTGTTCTGTTGGTCACCCTGGGCTAGAAGGTGATGGAATGTAGGAAACTTTTATAATGATACAGTTCCATTTGTAAACCATCTAATATGGAATTGGAATCAATACGATTTATTTGTTTTTTAAAAGAAGGCACCTCTTTGTCATTGGGTTACAATCTAGCAAACACAGCACAAAGACTTTCTGTTCCGGGATATAGGCTTCTTGGTGGCCTGTCCCCCGCTTGGTGCAGGCTGACAACAGACACTTCCTTCCTCTTCCTTAAATAAAGATCCTCCTTCCCTAAATAAAAGTAGCCTTGTTTATCTTTGACTGCTCTCGGGAGACTTGTCTTTTTGCTGGCCAGAGGTTAGAATTTCGCTTTAGCAAGTACATTTGTGTACTTTAGATAAAGACTTGAGACAATTTTGAGAACTCCACTCAGATGGAACACTAGAGGAACCCATAGTAGTCCAAAAGCAAAATGAGGAGGAAAATTGGGATTAGCAGGAGAAGGAGGAAGGGCCAATGGATTGTTTTCTGAGCATAGTGGAGACTGGCATATTTAAATGTAGTAGCAAGAGGGTGAAGGGTGGGATAATTGTGGGGAAGGTGGCAATCAGGAGTAGGGAGATCAAGGGATCACTTGGTCATTGTGGAGTCAGGGACTACAGGTAGTCAACTCTTCAAGTGAGACAAGGAGATAAGAGGGGAGAGAGAGGAAAAGAGCAAAGTATTTGGTTTTGATTTTATTACTGGAAAAGGAAAATCTTGGGCAGAGGGAGGAAGGAAGGAAGGAAGGAAGGAGAGAGAAGGTACTTGGGCGAGCCAGAGCAGGGCATCACAGGTAGAAATATGGTGATGCTGAGCAGTGGCGTAGCGTGGGGGGTGCAGGGGGGGCCGGCCGCACCGGGCGCAACATCTGGGGTTAGGGCAAATCCACGGGTTAGGGGGCGCAAATCCACGGGTTAGGGGGCGCAAATTACTTGCCTTGCCCCGGGTGCTGACAACCCACGCTACGCCACTGATGCTGAGAGTTTCTGAGAGTGAGTGGGATGTACAAGTGTTCTTTTGCCAGGTAGATGGCAGTTGAGAAGCAATATATTGACAGCAATATGGTCAGCCAACTCATTCTTCTTCAAAGGCTTTCACCCACACCAAGGATATTGCTAAATATGTTCAATAGAAGTAGCACAGCAGGCTTGGGGGTACAAGGAGCTGCTTCTTCATTGGGAGAGTGGGGCCACAATGTTAAGAACTGATTAAAAGAGTGAATTGAAGGTGGGAACTGCAAAAGGTACTGATCAGACAGAAGCAACAAAAGCACATAGAAAATGGCAAGGCAAATCCCCACAATTTATTTCCTGTGATTCACCCAGAATGAAGTTGTTCTTGCATTTAGTTGAACCATAATGTTGCAGTTTCAGAAAGATCTGCTTCCCAACAACTGCAGCATTTCCTAGTGGTGATTTGGCATTCAGGATTTGGGAAAGGAAAGGGAGGGAGGGAGGGAGGGAGGGAGGGAGGGAGCCCATGACCTGTTCTCAATTCTCCCTAGCGGGCAGATGAAATATTGTTCTAGCAGGCCCCCACTCTTTTCCAGATTTGAATTCTGTGCTCATACTTGCTGCGTTGGATTCTCTCAGGAAGAAGGGAGGTGCATCTGTGAAATTATTTTTTGCTGAAAACAGTTGATTATGATAATGACAGCCCTAGTGTGAGATTCATTATTCAGCAGAGGCTTCCACACCTCAAGATCACAGAAGATGGGTTTCAGGTTTTTACAGTAACAAGCCTAGTAGAAGAAGAAATACTTTCTTCATGTACAAGTCAGGCAAAAGAAAAGCTTGCCTGCCAAGAGTACTTTGCATTCAGAGTCTCTCGGTACAAATTTGAATTTTCTTTATAGTGCAAGCAAGCAGTGGAATTGGTCTGCCACTCCTTTACTCCTCTTATTACTTTCTCACCAAACCCGAATATTTCAAGATACTGACTGAGTAGATAGATAGATCCTACCTGAAATGCGAGCCAATTCTACGTAATGATGAATTTTATGAGTAGAATTGTAGCAAAGAAAAAGCCTTTACTATTTATAGTAGTTTGCTCATTAATTCATGTTTCTCCTCTTCTGGATTTCTGGGTTCCTCTTGAGCTCATGGTGATAGAAGCACATCCATAGCATTTTGCCTGATTAAACTGGAATAGTATTCAGTATAACTGCTTCACATGAGAGAGGAAAAAATAGACCATTAACTTTACTGAATTTACTTTCCTTCTGAAGTTGAGGACGGGAGATCCTTTTTCCTGCTTTAAGGGGGAGAATGTCATTTTTGGGATTCCTTTTCCTAGTTTGTTCTGCGAAAACTGACATTCGTCAACATCCTAAACTTACGCTTGTCAGATAAAAGAATAGAAACACAAATAAACTCAACATCCTCTAGACATTCTAGAAAGATGAGGTATACATACAATCCTTTCAACTCTGACCTTTGTAACTTTAATTGACATATTGGAAACTTCTGTGGGTTATTTTAAAAAAACTAAAAGGTACTTGACTCTGGGGAAAAATTGCAAACATTAAGGCAACAAAAGCTATTTGCGCATACATAATAGGGCCTGCCAAATCAAAGGATAGCTTCTTTGATGATGATGATGATGATGATGACAACGACGATGACTGTTTATCAAGTGTTCAACACAGAACTTTCACATCACCTCATATATTTGCATACATTAGTTTGTGAGACTACCCTAAGATCCTCCTTGTTTCTCTAGACAGCACACTTGAAACAGTTGATGCAAAAGATCTATCTCGCATGAGTACGCAGTTTGAGAGAGACAGAGAAAGAGTTACCGGGTTATATAAAAAGGGTGGAATACAAAAAGTTTAAAAATGCTTATATGAAGGTATGCCTATAGAAGTAAAGGATCTTTCTCTGATCTGACTTCCATCTCTGTCATCTTGTCTCACTGTGTGATTGCACAACAGTTTCCATCACGACAATCAGCATGATGATTTTGGGCTTCTCGAGTAAGAATGGTACTCCCCTAAAACTAGAAACACTAAAATCTGTACGTGAGCTTTTAAAAACTTCCTTGACACTCCCTAAGAAACCTCAGTGAAATTTAGTTCCAAGGAATATGTAGCGCATGAGTTGCAGATCAGGAACTCATTTAAACCAGGATGAGAGTCTATTTCCTCATTACAAAGACTGAGTGATTAATTTATTATGATTTCCAGTGGAGTTAGCAGTATAGATTACCGTACCCTTTGAAACTTGTGATGGTTGAGAGTGAAAATTATACAAATTCTTGAACTGTTTCCAGTTTTTCCACATTTGCATGTGTTTTAGGGAAACATGTTGTCGTGTGTGTGTGTGTGTGTGTGTGTGAGAGAGAGAGAGAGAGAGAGAGAGAGAGAGAGAGAGGAGCTGGTGCAAAAAATAGAAAAGGGGGGACACCCCACATTCCACCCTGTCTAGCATGAGACTAGCTTGGGATGTGGCAGTGACTCCACCACTTCTTTCAGTCCCACTGCTCAAAGCTAGAAGTTAGACTTGCTAATTCTAGGAACTCTATACAGCAAAATATCTAAATACAAGTATTTGGGTATGTCTAGGTAACCTGTATCAATTAAAGAAAGTTTTCCTTCTGTTGAAGTGTCGTGTGATTCTGATCAGTGGTAGAGGAGATAGTGGCTGTTTCAGACTACAGTCATACCTCGGGTTACAGACGCTTCGGGTTGTGCATTTTCAGGTTGCGCACCGTGCCAAACCTGGAAGTACCGGAATAGGTTACTTCTGGGTTTTGGCGCATGCGCAGAAGCACCAAATCGCAACCCACGCATGCGCAGACACGGCACTGCGGGTTGCAAACGTGCCTCCCGCACGGGTCACGTTCACAACCCGAGCATCCACTGTACTCTGATATATCTGAAGAAGAGTGCATGCACACGAAAGCTCATACCAATAACAAACTTAGTTGGTCTCTAAGGTGCTGCTGGAAGGAATTTTTTTATTTCGTTTCGACTATGGCAGACCAACACGGCTATCTACCTGTAATTAGAACTCTGATATAAAAGGCTCTTACATGCATGCCCCTATTAGTGTAGAACAGCAATAAAGTAACTCCTTTTAACCATTATAAGGGCAAAGGGGGAGTTGAAAATGTGATAAGAGAAGCTTGCTGGACAATTTTAAGTGGCTCTTCTTAAGAAGCAAATGTGCAAACATAATGATCTTTTACTTGGTTTAGGCTTTAGTGCAGTGGGGTATTTTGAGCCAATCTGTACCCATTCATTTCTTACCAAATTAAGACAGTGCACAACTGAATACAAACAGGACCATTTCTGCCAACACTGTTGCCGTGGTTACCAGTAGTGAGTGATACTGCCTTGCCACACATTCTGATGCAAGGCTGTCACAAACACCCTGGTATTTTGAGTTTGGTGAGACCAGATTTTTTTACATTGTTTTGACTTTTTTTCAGTCAATAAATTGTCCAGCTCTTAACTCAGCATCCATTTTTTTTTTATCAATACCATCAGGAATTCATGCAAATGGCTCGAGGACTAAGCTTTGGGAACACTTCTTGAAGACCTAGTGGTGTATCACCTAGGTTTTTGGCTTACTACAGCACTATGTAGCACTCTGCTGAACATTTTTGGACAAGCCAGGAATGTTGAATAGTCCACTCAGAAGAAATATCTATACATCTATAAAACAGAACCTCTGCCTAAACCATTGGAATCATAAAATACAGGTGCATGCTTAAATTGGGGGTCTCCACACAGCATACAGTATTTTCCTATTTAGACCCCTGAATTGCTAAGAAGTGTGCATTTAAGTAGAGTTGTTGAAGTTGTTTGAATAGTGCTGTCAGGTGTGGAGAGCCCTCTTTCAGTAACATCACAGATAAGAATTAACGCGCAGTTGATATAGTCCTTTTATTACAGCATCATGCTGCAAGCACAAATACACAGCTCTCCGCAGGGAGGCCAGTTGGCTACTCTAAATCCTCCTTCCAACTTCCACAGCATTTTAGGCACCAACGGGAAGTTCCTCCCTCCCTCTGACTCCTTTGCTCATATGTACGTTCAGACCTCCGAGTTCGTGGGGAGGGGGGTCCCCCACACTCTCAAGTGACGTCTTGACTAGCTGCCCCCTCCCTTCTGGCTCCCTTGTTACTATCTCATAATTGGGTAACTCCTCCCTAAGCTGTTCAGCTTCTGTGTCTCTCTCTGTGACTCTTCCCCCTCCAGCTCTCCATCAGAGAGAAGCTGGTTTGCCATAGAATGCGTCCCCCAGTCCTCGGCTTCAGACCATTCCCTGACAAGTGCAAATGACTGTGCTGTGAACTGACTTAGTTTAAATCACATTCAACTAAATAGAGAAGCTAACTGCTTTTTCTCACCTCTCTCTTTCAGTAATAGTTATGCCCGTGTGCGAGCTGTGGTGATGACCCGTGATGACTCAAGCGGTGGATGGTTACCACTTGGAGGGGGTGGTCTAAGCTATGTCACCGTTTTCAAAGTCATTCACCAGGAAGAAAATGGCTGTGCTGATTTTCTTATACATGGGGAGCGTCTCAGGGATAAAACGGTAAAGACAACTATTTCTTTCTTGTGCCATTATGAACATTCATATTTCTGTGTGTCTTTCTAATCTGGACAATATGGGAGTAAGGTACTTTTATGATAATAGTTTCATTTTGTTATTTGACAAAAATAACAAAAACAAGCAAATGTCTGAGACAGAGGAGAGTGTTTATTTTAATTTTTTTAAATTGCCTCTCATTTCATAACCCAAATAATATTTCACACTAGGCTATAAAAATCACAGTAAAACTGTAAAACAAACAATAAGAATAGGAATGTAGTCTAGAATACTTACACCAAGTTCTATTTTTAAAACTAGACCACTTCAAACTGGGCTTCAGTCATTTTGGAAAACTTAAAACTAATCACGTTAAAGAACAATAAATGGTGGGATAGAATGCATAAATATGACATTAATTTTATGTGGAAACAGAGTTTTATTTATTTATTTATAAAAATATTTATATGCTGCTCATAGCAATATATCACAGCAGTTTACAACAATGCAAAACTATAAAACCATACAGTAAAATCGTAAAAAATTAAAAACAAGTTAAAAGCAAAAGTTTGTGCCAGAACAGAAGAAGCATTGGACAGGTGTGGGAACTTTTTGCCAATTCCACTTTCCCATTGCAGCACCCTGCAACCCAAATCTGTTCCCAATAATAGTTCAGGGACCTTTCCGTGCAACATGGAAGGTGGTGCAGAGGCTGCAGGGAAACTGCCCAAAATTGCCTTCCTTTTTCTTACATCAGTGGATGCCTCATTTGGATCAGAAGTGCTTCTGCAAACAGGACAAGAACTTTGTGTTTTATCCAGAATTGCTTATGCGTGTTTGATACAACTACCCACAGAATCGCTGGAAACCAGGAGCCCTTTAAGTGTTATCTGAAACCTAAATGATGTCTCTTCCAAGATTGGCTCCCTCAAAGCTAGGATTATATATGCAGGACCCATCCACAAGGGCAGCCACATAAGTTCAAGCCATTCATCATCCCTCCTCTAAAATATCTCCATAGCCAATCCCTGCCCCTGCGGTTTGGTCCCTTAAATGTTAACGCCAGCCTTGCAGGAGCCACTTCCATAAAGGCTGCTCTCCACCCAGCAGACCACCACCCAGCACACGGCAATCCAAAGAAATAAATATTTATTTGGGGGGTATATTTATTTATTTGGGGGGTATTCTTGTTGTTATTATGCATTTTGTGTTTTTTATCTTGTATTTTTATGTTGTGAATAGCCCTGAGATCTACAGTTGAAGGGCAGTACACAAATTCAATTAATAATGAATAATTTGTGCCCTAAATAATGTTTCCGTCATTTAAACGAATCATAAGGCTTTCTTTCAATATGCCTTGC
Organism: Podarcis erhardii; assembly: GCF_964252035.2. NCBI lineage: Eukaryota > Metazoa > Chordata > Lepidosauria > Squamata > Lacertidae > Podarcis > Podarcis erhardii. The sequence goes on from NC_138497.1 coordinate 41,135,251, forward strand.
TATCCTGTGAGACCATTTCCTGTGTTCATGCTACCAGCTGAGCTGCTGATATGTGATGTAAATCTTTTCATGAATGTGGTTTTGGTCGTGTTTTATTTGTAGTGCTGAAAATTATTCTTAGATTTTTGAATGAGTATCTTCAGAGATGACATGTCCAATGACATGAAGCAACGTGTTCCAGATAGATACAGATAGATTTCTATTTTTTTTGTGGCAGACCTTAATGTAGGAACAGAAATAACTGGTTAGTACAGGCGAAACAGTGGTATTGGCTAGAATATGAGACTGGGGGCGGGGGCGGATTAAGCATATTATCAGATGCTGTAGGGTGATAGTCAAGGATATACCATATTCACTCGAGTCTAGTGTGCCATCAAATCTAATGCGCACCTTGATTTTCAGAACCTTGAAACCAAAAAAGTATTTGCTGGCAAATGTAAACGTGCCATTGAATCTAATGTGCACCTTAATTTTCACAACGTTATTTGGCCAAAAAAGGTGATATTAGGTTCGAGTAAATATGGTAGCACCCTTTAAAGAGAAACTTCTTTTTTCCCTTGAAAGTGTTGGCTGATTGCTTATTATCCTCTTTTAAAGGGGCACCACTCAACTGCCCCTTTCTACCCTGCATCTTGATTTGTCATCCTATATAGATGCTGACACCCATATGCTGAGCAAATAAATTCCTGTTGCCATTTCACAATAGCCCTAGGTAGTAACACTAAGTTATTTATTGTCCGAAAAAGCAAGCAAATCCTTTCCCCACTTCTTTCTTTCTCTCTGCCAGCAGCTTTTCCTACTTGCATCAGCCACAAAATTTGACCTGTATCTCAAGCCAGATTTGTTTCAGAGCTCCTCTGTGACTTTTCAATGTGGCTCTCAATTTAAGACTGAATTTGGCCTGTTTAAAATGTTTCTCTTTTTTGCCCCCATTTGTTGTAATGTGGAGTCTGAAAGAAGCTGTAAGTTCTTTTCTTTTTCAACCGCCCATCCGGCATGGATTAAGCCTGCCCAAATTATAGACAAATACACCCAGAAGTACTTGTGCAGGGCACCTTTAAAGTTTGATGTTTTAAACAAAAGAAAGTCCATAACCTTTTGATTTTCTTTGAGAAGTGTATGCAATTTGCTGGCTTGGTCACCCCTTCTGATGGGATGAAACCTGCCAAATTTCTGAACGACAGCTGTAGTATAAGAAGAATCAGGAGGGAGTGGGGATACCAGAAACCCCCAGGAAATCCTAGGATAGGGTTAAAGTTGTCTCCCAGCAGCGACCCTTTAGCCCCAAGGGTCATTCATGGAGAATTTACCCACCCCACTGGATTTTGGAGTTACAAGGGAGATCTCTGCATTGACTTACATATGGGAAGATATGACGCCCGCCCCCCGCCCCCCCCAAGCAATGTGATTGGAGTTCTCTGGGAAAATAATTCACTGTGATTACAAAGCTAGAACTCTCCATAAAAACGAAAGATTTGCCCCTGACACCCCTCCCCCCCCCAAAAAAAATCTTGGTTTCACTTCTCCAAAATGTGTTTTTTGAACATCCAAGACCACAGAGCTACTCAGAAGCTTAGGAGTCCCTGCTCTGACTCATGACATCTTGGAGTGCTGTCCAACTTGGAAACATGAGAGAACCTTCCCTGAATCACCCCAATCTGTCTTGTAATTTTGGGCACACACAGAACGAATGCGCTCCCTAACGTGAACAGTTGAAAGTGGGAAGAACTGGGAAGAGAAGCTTCTATTGTATCTGAGAAGAGCTGTGGCAATGATTTACTAGCTCTTACCCATGAGGCCAAGTTTGTTTCTACTGCTGCTGTTTAGGCTGAGCATTTGACAATGGCATAGACACTTGTTGATGGTGGTGGGGGCTAGGCAAGCATTGTGCAAGACCTACAGGTGATTCTGTCTCTGCTGACTGACGCAGGAGGGCAGCAGAAACAGCATGGGAACTTCAGAAACTTTGTTTTCACTGATCCTAGGAAATAATATATAGTATAAGAGTTCTCATTAAAACAAGTTTCAGAACCAACATTTAACTCAAACTATCAGGCTTGTTGCCTGGTCAGTTCATTTTCTTCCCTGCATGGTTGCTCCTTTCCCAGTTAATGTGTTAATGCGCAAAATCATAAGGAAATGTGGCAGCTGGGACTGGGTGCCAGAGGAAATCGAGAATAGCACTGAAAGGTATGGAGCAAATGGCAACAGGAAGGAATGACACATGGGCTCAGCTGGCCAACAGGAGAGATGTTGTATTTGTCATCTCTTGCATTTCCGCCGTTTGTACCTGCCATAAACCACCCATTAAGGTTTAGATCAGGCATGGCCAAACTTGGCCCTCCAGCTGTTTGGGGACTACAATTCCCATCATCCCCGGCCACTGGTCCTGTTAGCTAGGGATGATGGGAGTTGTAGTCCCAAAACAGCTGGAGGGCCAAGTTTGGCCATGCCTGGTTTAGATGAAAAACTAAATTCGTGTCATCTGCTGCAGCGCTATCCACGCTGCCCTGAGTAGTCAAGTCATGCAGTATGGGTGGATCACACACTCTCTTGGTTTATTTAAAGTAGCTTTTGTTAACCTGGTTCCCCTCTGCATGTTTTGGGAGTTATAACCCAGAACATACAGGGGGCATCAGATTCACAAAGCTTGGTTTAGAACATATCAGTCCCTCTTTTCAACAACCAAGAGTGAACATAGGAAGCTTAGTATTGTCCATACTGACTGGCTTTCTAGGATTTCAGCCAGTAAACCTAGATTGAACCTGGGACTTTTTGCATGCAAATCTTAAGCTCCACCATTAAGCCAGGGTCCTTCCGACTCAGATATGCTTGCAAAAGTTTTGATTTAAATTAATATTTTGTATGCTGATATTCCAGCAACGAAGTTCACCTTAAAGCAACCCACAGCGATAGCAAAACATTGGAAAACAACACAAATTACACTTCTAACAATTTGAGCATATAATTACAGTTTAAAATAAAAACCCAAGCCATAGTAAAGTAAAACCAAAAAACTCATCTAACAATTAATGCAGTTCAATACAAACCAATAATAAGTCAAAATACTTTTAAAACAAATAAGAACACGTGACAGTAACAGAGCAGCAGCCTAAGAAACATTTTGAAAGTATCAACCTGCTCATGGTCAGTGCTGAGTTTCTGAGACTTTCCTTATAGTCCCTTTGCCAACCAAAGTGCCAAGAGAAAGGACGAGAGAGAAGAGCCTTTGCAGTACTGGCATCTGAACTATGGAATAACCTTGCAGGACAAATTGACCAAGCCTGCCTTAAACTTTCTCTTAAGAACCTGTTTTATTCTGTTGGACATTTTTTCCAATGAGTTGTTTAATGTGTTTTTTTAGCCTGCTGCTGTTACTGTGTGTTTTTTATCATGGTGATTTAAAGTGCTAGTTGGTTTCTTAAATGTGCTTATTTTTTTAAAAAGTTAAAATTTAATATATATAATTACATTTACATATATATGTATATAACTATATGTATGTATATAACATACATATACATACACATTTTATGTACACACACACACACACACACACACATACATATACATATATAAAATAAGCTGCCATGAGTTTAATTTTATCATGAAATAGTGGGATGTAAGTGGCGTAAAACAGAGCTAACATCACACAAGTTGAAACTTATTCTTAAAATAAAATAGAACAATAGGAATGCTTCAAGGAATGGGTGTTTTATTTGTCAGCCCCTTCCTGTACATGAAGTGATACCACCAAGCAGCACGGCAGCTAGGATGTCATGACTTTGACTGACTGGAGATTTCTCAAGCTTCCCTTCCTATGCCATACCATTTGATGAGGTGATTAAGGGTGGGTGGATAGAAAGGGAAAGCAAGTCTTCATGATTGAGCAAATTCCTGGAAAATTGAGAAAAAAATCCAATTAACCTTTGAGCAGTTGGAATTCCCCTGTTGGAAAATGAACCAAATGTCTTAAATTCATAGCCCATTAGGTTGAATTAATGGATAAAGCATAATTTTACCACCCTTCAAACATTACTTACAATCAAATTTCATAATGGCAATGTATTGTAGTTCATATCTGAAATGATCTAGTAGCTTATGAATTTTGCTAAGGAAAGAACTTCATTAGTTCTTTTTAGAGAACATTCCTCTCAGAATCTTCCTCAACAGTACTGATTCACGGTACTTTCTGTTCCTCGGAGCATCCATTCTCCTTTATCAGGCTTTTGTTTTGTTTTAAGATGTCTTTGACCTGACACCAGCAATTCTAAAATAGGGCTGACTTCTGTAACAGCACTTCCTCTATCACACCAAGGCTTCAGGCAGTGAGAAATGAATTGGCTAGAACTCCAGTGGTTCAAGGTAAACTAAATAGAAAGCAATGGCCCCAAACCTCTCTTCGTTTTGTTTTACAAAAGGAGCAATGAGACGAATTACTTTCAGAGAAAATAGATAGCAGGATACACACTAGATGATAGAGATAGATAGATAGATAGATAGATAGATAGATAGATAGATAGATAGATAGATGAAAGATAGATAGATAGATAGATAGATAGATAGATAGATAGATAGATAGATAGATAGATAGAATCATGAGCTGGTTCTTGCAAGTGATAAAATGAGTGAGATTTTCAGAAAACACATTGGGGAGTGATTCTACTTGCTAAGCTTTCAGACATATTTGGCTTTGCATTATGAAGAATGCCTTTGCCATTGTGATTGCTCGAAAACATAAAAAATATAGCTGTAGCTGAAAATGTGTGTGATCTTTGGCACAAAAAAACATTTGCATTAGGCCCAGGAAGGAGTTTTAATCGGAATTCAGGCAAAAGGTTTGCTTGCTCAGCCTGGATGAGATGTGGTGTTATGATACACAGTAAAATCACTGTATTTTAGTTGAAGATTACTTGTGGCAAAAGAAAGGGTACAGCTTCATGAATAAGAATGTTAGTTTGATATGTTATTGACAAAGAGCCTGTCAGGTACTTGGAAAAGTGATAGCACCCAAGATATGGATTTCACTTTGGAGTGACAGAGACTATTTCTGGACTTGTTTACCCAGCTTGTTTAGATCTCTGTTGGAATGTGAAGGGTTTTCTTCTTCTTTCTTTTCACAAAGCACCCCTGACATAATTGCACACTTCCTCCTTTATTATACTTCCCTTCCGAGATCTGGCTCCAGCCAGTCTAGTTGGAACAATTACCTTCCACTCTAACCTGGACAGGTCTGCTGCTCTTTTAAGCTATGTAAACATCAATGGAGAGTTTCTTTTATATGCAGAATTAAACATACATTCAGGCTTCAGTGTTTCAGATTTTCAAATGCCACAGACTTGATGATATTTATTTTTGCTTTCCGGTTTAATAATGAGACATTTATTCTCTTACGTGTTACGCATCTTATTGTCTGGTATCCTTGCTTAACCGCAGCAAGACAAATGAATTCAAAGAGGAAGGCATGGGAAGAACTTCACCATTCATGACTTTCTGAACAAAGAGAAATTGTGCACACCCTTTCTTTTACATGGCGTTCTCCTTCCAAAGTGGATCCTTTCACAGCATTTGGAGACTTAGAGTAGTCAGATGAGAGAGGTGGGCATGGATAGAAAAAGCAGTGCGGTGTTTTGCTTGAGTATTGAAGATCATGGTTCAAATCCCCATTTAACCATGAAGTGCACTGGATGACCTTTAGCCAGGCATACGTCATACCACACATACGTCAGCCTAACCTTTTTTACAGGGTGAGGATATAGTGCGGGGAACCATATATGTCACCTTGAACCCATTGGAGGAAAGGCAAGATGTGATTGAATGAAATTGAATAGGAAGACTGAAGGAGAAGGGATACTGGGTACAGTCAACAACCCCTTGGCCAGTTCTTCACTAATTCCTGATTCAGGATGTTGTCTACACAGTTCAAGAATACAGTGGTACCTCTGGTTACATACGCTTCAGGTTACAGACACTTCAGGTTACAGACTCAGCTAACCCAGAAATATTATCTTGGGTTAAGAACTTTGCTTCAGGATGAGAACAGAAATCGTGTGGTGGCGGCAGCAGGAGGCCCCATTAGCTAAAGTGGTGCTTCAGGTTAAGAACAGCTTCAGGTTAAGAACAGACCTCTGGAACGAATTAAGTACTTAACCTGAGGTACCACTGTATTGTCCAAAGTTTTAGAAGACCTGGGCAGTGTTTGGAGCCAATGTAAAGGGAAAATCAGCTTGTGAGAAGCCAGTCAGAGTGGAAGAGAAAAGTGGCCATGTTGCTGTCTTCAAATTCCCTTCGCCATAATTCGTCTTCTTTTAATAAAAGGCAGCCTAGGTTTGCTACATGTGTTTTACATGTAATTAACTGTTACTTCCCTTTGTAACATTATAAAAGATCTCCTCTGATTCACCCAAGCACAAACTGAAGTATGTGTGTGCATACATATCTACACTGGAATAAACTGCACAAATGCATCTGTGGGCTCATCAAGACTGTCATATTTGTGTGTATCTGAAAAAGTGTGCATGCACGAGAAAGCTCATACCAATAACAAATCTAACTGCTCTCTAAAGTGCTACTGGAAGGAATTCTTTAATTATATTTGTTTTGGGATAAGAATCCTGGGCAATGACATGAAGTTCTAAATTTAGTAGATTCATAGGGTTCTGTTCATACATTTAGTTGCTTTTACCTACTTGTTTTAAGTTTACAAGCTGGCCTGGTTCATACATAATGCTAAAACTGTTGTTGTTGATTTATAAACCTTGGTTAACTCGAACCATATCTTGGCATTATGTGTGAATTCCGGCTTCCTCCTTAACTATAGTTAAGGAGCTGTCACAACCAAAAAGCTGTAGCCGTGAGTGTAAGATCAGCAAAAATCAAAATTGAACCACTCTCAAGGTTTGACTGCTCTTGTTGGTGCTTTTAACTATTTTGTGGTGTAATAAACCGAAGTTTAAGTGATCATCTGCCAGGTGCCTTGGCTTCAGCTGTGGTTTATTAACTATGGTGAACGTTAATCATGGTTTAGCATTATATGCCAACCATGTCACTGTGTACTTACACAAAAATGCATTGGTATTGCTGTATTATAGCCTGGAATCGGGAACAGCCAGTAACTAAGGCAATAACTAAATTTCTTTCAAGTAGGTTATATATAAATGGTTTTTCACGAACTTGTCTGCTTTGGGGAGGAGCTAATTGGTCCATGACATGATTCATTTGAGAGTAGACTTTATTTTTAAAACCTTGTTGTGTACAGAAGTCCCTTATGCTAAGTTTTTCCTTTAACTCTGCTTTTCAGGTGGTTTTGGAATGTACGTTGAAGAAGGACCTTATTTACAATAAGGTTACGCCAACTTTTCACCACTGGAAAATAGATGACAAAAAATTTGGCCTGACATTTCAGAGTCCTGCTGATGCAAGAGCATTTGATAGAGGCATTCGTAGGGCAGTAGAAGATCTTTCCCAAGGTATGAATCTCTGTTGCATAAGCATTTTTAAATATATAGTAATAATTTTAAAATAATTTTAAAACAATTATAGTAGTACCCATGATGTAATACTATATGTGTTAATAAAACTGTGCCGGTCGCCTATTTGACTGGTTATCTACAGGCAGTTGTTTCTCTTTTCCCAGTCTGGGTGGCTCCATTAATATTCAAAATAAACATGAAGAGCAGAAGCATAACTATTGTACATTTAGGTACAGTGTTAATGTACATTCATTAATGTTAAATGGCAAGCACCTGTTTTAGCCTTGAGCAAGAGAGCAACATGCAGCTCCTACAGAGCTGGTCTATGTGGCTGAGCAGTGGTTACAGCAGTGATAGAACACGATGGTGCAGGTCAGCCATGGTAATAATCCCTGCTTACCCAGAGAAAAGGCAAATCACAAATTTGTGTTTAATATTTTTAAAGCCATATACAAAGCTACCAAAGAGAGTCAAGATCCTTTCATTGAAGGACCTTCACTACCTTTTATAGAGCATTGGCCACTTATCTAATTGTTTGGATTTCACTTGTATAACGTTAACTAACCTTCTTCCTTGGCACTCTGTCAGCTTCTATGATGCTTTGCTGTGAGTTGCGATTTTGAATAGTTTCCAGAGGATTATTTACTTGCAAATGTGTTTAGTTCATATTATGCCAAGTGAAGTGAGGCCTTCAGGTTTAGCAACCTTGTTCAGCAGCGTGTGTCTTTTGTTTTTGAGTCTGAATGTGTTTACTGTTTTGTAACATACTAGCTTTCTTGGGACGTGGGTGGCGCTGTGGTTAAAACCTCAGCGCCTAGGGCTTGCCGATTGCATGGTCGGTGGTTCGAATCCCCGCGGCAGGGTGAGCTCCCGTCTTTCGGTCCCAGCTCCTGCCCACCTAGCAGTTCGAAAGCACCTCTAAGTGCAAGTAGATAAATAGGTACCGCTTTATAGCGGGAAGGTAAACGGCGTTTCCGTGTGCTGCGCTGGTGCTGGCTCGCCAGAGCAGCTTTGTCACGCTGGCCACGTGACCCAGAAGTGTCTCCAGACAGCGCTGGCCCCCAGCCTCTTAAGTGAGATGGGCGCACAACCCTAGAGTCGGACACGACTGGCCCGTACGGGCAGGGGTACCTTTACCTTTACTAGCTTTCTTGAATGTTGAAATATCAGAATGAAGTGTGCTGTGCACATTCAGGACACCATTCTGTATTTAAAGTTCAAACCCCTGTCTGATCCAACACCAGTTTTCATACGGCTTAGGAAAGTCATTAAACACACTGCAATGTAATGCTTCTCTTGAGCACTGAATTATCAGAATGAAATTTGATACATAATTCTCTGTTTTTGCTTGAACTTGACATTGGTAGTGTACATGCCTTGCATGCAGAAGGTCCCAGGTTCAAATCCTGTCATCTCCCATATAACAAAATTTAGGTGATGGGAAAGATCTTTGCCTGGATTCCCAAAGAGCCCCTATCACTCAGAATAGCTGTCTCAGAAAAAATGGAGAGTCCAGCTAGAGAAACATAGGAAGCTGCCTCATACTAAGTCCTCAACTCTCACATCTGAAAGAAGCTTGAGATTTTTATGTTTGTCTTATTCTTCCATAGGTTGTCTGCCGTCACATGATGAAATTGAAGTACCTGTAGATGGCTTTCCAGTAAGTGCTTTAAACTTCCATTATGTTAATTGTATCGGAAGAGATGGCAGGAGTTTTCAGTGCTGAAAGTGGTCTTACTTGTATTCATTAAAACTTTTTGAACTTTAAATCTGCGGAAGGATAACCACGTGAACCGTCTTGCCTTGTAACTATAGAGTTTAGGCTGGGTGACTTTTCTTTGTCATATTTAATTCTCAAAGACATAAGCTATTGCTTCGTTTGAGAGACATTTCTTTCTTTTTTTACCCTAGATGTGTTAATGAAAGAGTGAGTGGATATAACTAAGGCAAAGGGGTGCTAAAGTGCCTGAAGCTTAATTTGAATTATGGCTGAGCTCTAGAAGAAAAATGTTCATTGCCAAAACTGATACTTGTGAAGGTTGTAGTATTATAAAAATGTCCTCTGGTTGCATGCGGATTAAAGGGTTTAATGTCAGGCAGGCCTCATCAGGATTTAAACCTGTAACCCATTTTCAATGTTGAAGTTCAGTCACACAACATGAGAAGCACCAGCAAGATCATTAGTCCTTCAATGTTCTTCCCAAGGCTCCTGTAGACAAGTAATACACAGTGATTACAAAAAATCCATGGGTGAAATCCAGTGGACGTATGGGGAGTCAAGGGTTAGAGTTTATGGATTTCATTCACATGAGCTGGAAACTCTTGTTCTAGTTTGGATTATCAGACAGGCTTCACTTTAACTAAGGTAGTGAATTGAAAGCTTTTCAGCAATGGTCTTAGTGTGTGGTGATAGTCTATCGCTTTTAAAAGATATACAGTGATACCTCAGATTAAGAACTTGATTCGTTCTGGAGGTCGGTTCTTAACCTGGAATGTATCTAAATAAGGATTATATTACTTTCTCATTGCAGTGTTGGAAAACCCCAAAGTTGTGATGCGTTTTCAGTGGGTTTTTTGTTTTGTTTTTAGTCAAAGATTATTGCACACAAGTAGATCACTGTTTCGTAAGTGTGTGACTTAATTGCCGTATATTAAGATGAGTTACAAGCCTGGAAATGGGAAAAATTGCCAGTCTTTGCTTTTAAAAGCATATCATTACTTGGCAACACATGTGGGTCTTTCAGGCAGTATATGTGTCATACTTATAGGCAGCAGGCTGCATCATCAAGATTATCACACATTCTCATATATTTTATCTGAGAATAAACTATACCATCCCTTCTGTAATCAGATGGGGTGTGCTTCATCTGTTTAACAACATTCACAAATGTTGATAAGCAAAGATGAAAAGGTGTAGGGTGCGTGGCCATAGTTTGCCCAAAATAGCCTCATAGGCCAAATGCCTGGTGGGCCAACACTGGCCCACAGACTGGAGGCGCCAATCCTAGAGATAGAACAAAATCACCTCAGAAGGTGAAGGTCTCTTGCCTCAGGGAGCAGGAAAAACCCCCGTTAAAGGTTGGAAAATGGACACAAAATGTCAAGTTGTGGTGTGTGTTTGTTTTTACATAATTAAAAACAAACACCACAGACATGATGTCCGTATGAGAAATGTGAATATCCTGGAAGAAAGTTTCAGAAAAACAGCAACTGAAATACTGGTGTCAGTTGGCAACTTCATTAATGTTGAGCTTGAGAATGAGAAATTGGGCGGGGGGGGGATAATGGTTGGCCCAGTGATGCAATATGATATCCATTATTCTAAAAAAAAATAATATGGGGACTTTGGTGACATTTGTCTTTCATGCAAATGATGATAATGATGGGTTGAAAAGAAACAGATCATTAGGGTGTTGCCACAGCTAAATGTAAATCCCTGTGGTCATTACAGTTCCCACACGGGCTTGATGCTGACCTGCAACTTGTGAATGCATAGTGAAGTGTCATGGGCCCAGGGCCTTGCTTAGGAGGCATTTATTTATGGGTGTCTATCAATGAATTGTTACATGTTACATTGGTCACTGGTCCTTTGCCTGAAAACCATTTTTCCATAGTTTCCAATAAACATTACCATAAGTTTTCACACTTGTCTATGAAACATTAGCTCCTTATGTATTTTGCCTCAGGTGAGATTCCCCGCCCCCTACTTTTAGAGAAAACAATTGTCCAGATTACAGATAAATTCTTGAGATTACAAGAATTGTTTTGTTGGTCACATTATTTTAAAACACCACAAAAATAGAGCATTTAAACTACTTGTGGCATGCTTCTTTATTATTTTTGTAGGGAAGATCAAGCCAGTTAACTCACAAATAGTTTTGTGTTATTTGGAGTTCAAGTAATATTAGCTAAAACAGAAAATACTCTGTAAAGAATCTTACAATTTTTATGTTGGTCACTGCGGAATTACCCAGCTGGTTTTATTTAATAATTTATATGTAATGTGTTTGGGAAGGGAAGTAAGAGTCCTGACATTAGCAGACAATCCTAATTTGGGAGGCATTATTAATACAGAATAAGGATGAGGAAGTTCCACAGGAAGAACTGGGTGACCTCAAGAACTGCAGTAATGGAAATGGAATGAAACTGAGTTCTGCCAAGTAGAAGGCTGTGAACTTCGAGTGATAAGAGACGTTTTTGTTTTCGGCCGGGGGCTCAGCAACAGGGGAAAGAGCTTGGGATCTTGGTTGATCACAAAATGACTGTTTCATTGATGCCGTGTTGTTACAGTATTGCTAAGAAGATAGAATCAATGTTTGCATTGATTTTGGCAAGGAATTATTACTACATCTGTAAAATGCTCTGAAGGGACCCTGTTTGGAATGCATTGCTTGAAAAAAATTAATTTAGATTGCAACAAATGCAAGGGGGGGCAACCAGTAGGATTCTGGGAAATGCGGACCTATGTGGAGAGCACAGAGCAAGAGAATGTTGCTTTGGCTTAGCTTTTAGAAGGGTGAGTTCATGCTATGCAGAACTTAAGAGGAACATCGTCCAGTGGGGAAAATAAAAATTAATGGTTACCGATTGTCTGCTAATTTAGACTGGAGCTTTCTAATGATTGAAAATCTGATTCTAGGGCAAGATTCAGAAACCATCTCCCTGGAAAATTTGAGAGTAAAAATCAATGCTTTTTTCCAAGAATGCTGAGATTTCTGCAGAACATTTTATCATAAAAAAACCCCAGACGTTCTGTAATTTGTTAAAAATATGTTAATGCCCAGGGCAAAGAAAATCCTATGTCTTGGATTCATTTCTAAATATTTAGCTTAACTGAACTGATTAGGAATTTCCAACCAAAAGTAGCAGGATTAATCAGGAACTCTTAATCTCTTTATCCGATAATAAAGTCAAGGCAGTTTGGCAACGTGTTTTGGTTTTTTAAAAACAAAAATTATGTTCTGTAACTGCAAATTTAAATTTCTGATTACTATTTTTTCTAGTTCCAGGGTCTGAAGGATGTTCTGGGTTGGATGAGGGTAAACAAGCTGAAGCTTAATCAAGATAAAATAGATGTGCAGTGGGTGGTGGACACGTTAAAAGAAAAAAAAGGAGGAGTGTATTGAAGCATTGGCTGGAAGGGGGAAATGTTTCTTTGCCTATATGACATCAGGACTAAGAAAAGTGGCTGTCGTTAGCCCAAGGGGCCAAGGCAGGCCAATCTCAGAGGTCTGCCAGACCTAATTTAGGCCCACAAGCTGGAGATTCTCCACCACTGGTTTAAATCTTTAAAGCTTTTCATCAGCACTTAGGATTGAGCCTAGATATGCACTGACAACCGTGTGCACTCATGAAGTTTCAGTGTGATCCAGGAGTGCCAACTTGGCCCCGGAACCATGGGTGCCCGGGGCCATGGGTGCCATGAAGCGTGCATGGCCCTGGCACCTAAATTTGTGGGTGCCTGGCCCCCTCATGGGGAATTTTGTGGGTGCTCAGGGCCCCAGGGATTTGGCACCTGTGGCGTGATCTGATAAGATCATCAGTCCTAGCCAACAGCTGGAAGCCCCTGCAAACCAGCTACACTTAGCCATCATAATAGCCTAGTCTGGAAGTCACTAGTGTATGAACAACTGTGGCAAGGTAGCTGGAGTACCAACTGAAATTAATAAAATGTGCCTCTGGATACCCAAATTTCGCAAGTTAGTGCAGAGTCCAGAGGCACATTCAAGCTTTCAGGTCACCCCACCTGGGAAAGCTAGTTTGGGTGCAGGCTGTCCTAAGATAACCATCTCCTAAACTGCTTAGGGCAAGTTAGGAACAGGATCAGGCCAGATCCTGAACTTTCCAACCATGATGCCAGGGTGGACTTTGGCATGTTGTTTTTGTTCCATAGGCTTTGCTGGGGTGATTGTGGGGAAAAGATTTGTCCTGTGTGTACTGTGGACTTTGGCAAACGGTTTGTGTGTGTCTTTACCCATGAGTTGTTTGACATGTTTTTAGTTTATATTTTAAAATTGTTTTACTGGCTAAAGTTAGTCAGTGACATTTCATAAGGGTGTTCCCCCCTCCCACACACACACACACACACATACATACGCTCAGTATGAACCTTTCTTGAGAGAAAGTTAAATGGTGTTGAATGGAATGCTGGGTAGAATGAAAATGAATGTTGGGCAGCGAGGGTCAGTTGAAAAATGACCATGTGAGATATGAAAGTACAGACCAGGCCTCAGTGTTGAAGTTTAAAGTTCAGGTAAGCATAGGTATGGCAGGAAACAGACAGAAGAAATAAGAAATGTGTAAAAATAGTTTTGAGGGGTATGAAGGGAAAGGGAAATACAGCTGAAGTGCACAGCAGCAAGATTTCTGTCAGACAGTTTTTGAAGGCACAGGGGAGCCTTCAGCTCTTATTCTGTGTGGATGATATTGGTTGCCAATTAAGTACTTGTAACATAGAATGATAACTTCAGTCGCATAGACTCCATTTGTCTATTCAGTGAGCGGACAGATCTGGAAAGTCCACCACTTTGCCACCGGCAGCCAACCAGCATCAAGGTAGTGGTGATGCTGGAACTAACAAGATAGGATGCCATATCCATTTTGCCCGGAATAACATGTCTGCTAAGACTGTGGTTGTAATTTCCTGGCAATCTGGAGCTTGAGTGGAAACTTCTGTTAACATGTTATTTTGTTAATTGAATTAATGTCAAAACACGTTGTCCAGCCTTCATAAAATGGCCAACCATTCTACTGCACTGCAATATCCTAGGTTTGGAGAACAGGAGTTTGTGCTCTCAGGGTATTTTTCTGTGTGCTAAAAAAGGGGAAGATGCTATATTCTGTGCTGTACTAAACAACAAGTCACAAAGTACAGTACAGTACAGTACTAAAAAGCCACCTTTTTGCTATAGTATAGTGGTAATGACTATTGCCCAAACTATCTGCTGCAGATTGCCAAAGCCACTGAAGTTTTGCTCACAGGTTTCTTTTTTTTACAAAAATGAAAACTAATGGTTCATACTGATTTTTGAAAAAAGATTTCAGAGTTTATGACAGCTCACCTGGCCTCCATAGGTAGCAAGGAATTACATACACTACAGATAGGTGAACGGGTTCATGCAGGATTAATCTGCCCTTCCTCCACCAGCCCACTTGGTTTCTGTTCTCACTGCAGAGGAAAAGTCTTCCCTTTCTCCTTTTGTTTTTCTTTTGCAAATTAGTAACTGTCTGGTTTGTGAACTCTTACAGGTGGTGTGAACTGGTCTACTGCTGTAGTTTCTGTAATTAAATTTGTAGGCTTCATAGAACAGACTGTTGTCTGTAGAAATTTATGACACAATAACCTAGCTAGGTAAACTCAAAAGCTCTACAAAAATCTGTTAGTCGCATCAAATTTTCTGGGCTGATTTGCAGTTATAAGTAGTCTAATCCCCCATGAAGCTGAAGTGAGTGCTCTTATCACTGCTGTTCAATTTAGGAGGCAAATTTTGCATGAAGATTAGTATGTCTATGTTTGCAAGATGATTGAATTGATCCACACCTGCCAGGAATTGAACTTTGCTTGCAGTACAAAAGGTTTTGAATTAACTTTATTGAGAGTAAACTGGGCACAAGATTGCTGTCTATATCCTTTTTTGCTTCTTCAAAAGATACTCTTCCTGTTTTGCTTTTGTAGTTTGCATTCATTTGGGATCCTAAAAGAAGGGAAGTGTTGTGTCTGTAATTCAGCTATGCTTTTAGGATGTGCTTTATATGGGAAATGTTCTGTCTTAAATGACCGGAAAATATTCTGCAGATTCTAGGCCGCTGCTGAAGGTATTCAGGATGTAGGGCAGAAAATATGCAACTAATTGTAGGGAAACAGCTGTTGGCATTGAAAGTAATTGCTCTGTTCTGCAGAATCACTAAAGCAGAGGTTATTTTGAACTTGAGTCTTAATTCATAATTCAAATGGGATATGGGTGTTGCTTTTAAAAATACAGTCTTATGAAAGGGCTAATAAGCACAAGGGTCAGAAAATATGTAGCCTTTTCTAAGAGGTAGGAGAGTATAGTCTCCTTTACTCTTTTGTCAGATCACTTGTTCAGGGATAGAGGATTGTTTTAACAAGGCTTGCAGAAGAGCGTCGCGTTCTCTTACCCAACCTTCATCCTGGGAAAAGTGAGGAGAGGAGTTTCGAAGAAGAGAGGATCTCAGTCTGGTTTTCATTTTCTCTACAGCTGTCATCTGGCTTTGAGTTCTGCTGGGCTTCTACAGCTGGAGAGTCATTTTATTGCTTTTACCCAGCATCCTTTTGCTTGTGCACACAGAAATGTTTTAATAGTCTTGGAAAAAAGTCAGAGTATCTCTTAGCAACCATAGGACAGTAATTATTATACCAGCAGCTGGGAGCAAACCAGATTTCCGTTGTGCATTAAAAACTGGCGTAGGTTACTTCATAGATGATACTGGCTACCCTATGCCAGTGCTGTGGTTGAAGGATATTGAATGTGGGCGGTGCGTAATTGCTTTGGCAGTAGAAAAGAAGTGGGGATTTGTGCATCTATGTCTGTGTTTTATGTGAGATAGAGACCATCAAACACTATATTTAATGTGGCACGTTTTTATACTGTAAAAATATTTTGCTGGTTTTATTTAGTCTTGTTTTCAATACAATAGTAGCCTGTGTTTGGGCCTCTTACTGTCAGAACCGTATTTCTTGATTTTATTTTGTTGCTGCTGTTGTTTTAAGTTTTAATAACCACCCCATGACAAAACAACCTAGACTAATTGTTTCCCATCCAAAGAACTGTTCTGAAATACTTCATCAAAATGGTTTGTTTGGAAACCAAGATCTTTTTTATTAGGGACTGTGTAGCTACTGGGAGTTATGACATTAAGGAATTGAGTGTAAAAGGATGGGCACTGAGAACATGACACAAACACTGAACTTTTGTATGAACTACAGAAAAGATGTCAAGCGTTTGTTGAAAATGGTAATAACACATAAATAGCCCCCAAGACCAAATAAGGGTGTAGTTTGCAGTTTCCCACTGCACTGATATCGCCTTCGCTTCCTTAATGTTGAGAATTCATATGCCTCGAAAGGAGTATCTGAAGTCCAGACGCTGTTATAGCCCAACTCCATGCTGCAGTGCTGTGGATTGCTTCAGCAGATCCTTGCTAGTTATACTGGATTGTTAGTGGTTGTGTGGTACACTGGACTATAAGATCTTTGGACCCCAAGAAGGCTTGGCGTTTGCTAATGCACACTGTGCTTGTCAGAAAAGCTTTCCACAGCACCATCTGGTGTAGCAAGAGTTGCAGAAGAAGCTATTTCATGAGAGTGTTTTTGTAAACTCTAAAGGAAGGCAAAATGACACAGTCTTATTTGGATTGATGAATTCTCAAACCTGTCTGCACATCACATTTCTTGTAAGCCTCATGGACACTTGACCATGTTCCTCTGTTAATTGGAAGTAATTATTCTTTAAAAAATGAACTCTTGGGTGAATATGGAAAAAATACTATATACCATTATGCACCCAGATTTCCATAAAACTGGGATCAAGTTTGACTATAAATTTGTTGGTCCATGCCTGAGACAACAAAGAAATCTTCAGACCATGGTTTGGATAGCCTTTCTTATATTGGAAGTCATGCATACATTAGGTTGCCAAATTCTGTACCATTAACCATTGGGACTTGAGTGCTACAGGTAAACTTTGGTAGCAGATGCTCAGGCAGCTTGCATATAAGCTATTTGTATTCATATTTGGAGTGTGTGCATCTTGCCATGGTATGTGAATTTCCCCATCAGACATTACACTAGAAGTATTAACAGCATATAGGGATTGGTTAAACGAGCCAATGCTGTGGTTTGAAGTGGGCTTGCCCAGCAGCTAACTAAAGTTTAACAAAAACTATTGTGATAGAAGTCCTTCGGGCCAATTGGTGAGAGGACAGTCTCTAAGGTTTATGAAGGCTCATCCATGTAGAGCTAAACCACAATGTAGTCTTTCATAAGAATGCAGTCAGTGTGTCTACTTTTGCTTCCTTCTTAAGTTTCCAAATTCTAAGTTTGAGGAGCCAATGAAATATGATAGATCTTAGAGCAATGATCTCTAAGGTGTTGGGCGTTTTAAAGCTTGGAAAGTTGTTTTCCTCCCACCCACCCTTTTATGTCTATAGCAAGCATATTAACATGCTCTTCCACAACAATTGATTAGATTCTGCCCGACTTCACAATAGTCTGTTCAGCTCCTGATGAGCACTGTTTTCTACAATCTAGGAAGCTGTAAAAAGTGAGTCGCTCATTGTATTATCTTAGAATTTACTACTTATTTACTACCTTCATCACTTAGGAATGACACTTAAAAATGAATTGTGGAGAACATTGTCTTTTGTTGAGGTGGCTGAGCATCTTTGTCTATTAAATACAGTGCCCAGCTGCACAGTAACAGTACATCTAACAAGTCTCATTTTGTTGAAGGTGCAGAAAGGTGTAAGCATGTAAAGTACATTTGTCAGAAACATGCTCACAAAATGAGCATCTTCCCAAGGAACAGATTTTGTGTAGTGTGTTGCACATTAAGGCAACCTGTGCCAATATATTTTGGACTACAACTCCCATAAGTCCCAACCAGCTGTCTAAGACTGAAAGAGCTGCAGGTTGCCAAAGGCTGCATCAAGGCACAGCCATCATATACTCTGAAAACAGCAGGTGTGGCATAAGGATATATATTCTGCCTGTTTGAAGTGTTAAATTCCATGGAAATCCTTGCCCTAATTATGGTCTTGCAAATAAGCGTTCAGGTGATCACAGTTTCCCACACCAATTTGGTGGCCTTCTATTACAGAAGTGAGAGTGAGTCACACACCCAACCCGGTTGGCTGCTCTATTTCAGGGATCTGCCGGAACCAGGGGCAATTGCTGTGGTTAGTTGGTGGTCAGGTGGTTGACAAATATCAAGTCTTCAGTGCCAATCACTGCTTGGAAAAGGAAATGGCATACAATCCTCTCCGTAGTGATATTTTCTAGATGTATAAATAACCAACTGGGAAATGGAGTTTGTGTGGTCCCATATCCATACCATGCAATCATGGAAATTGTAGGTCTGAAGGGCTGTTAGTGTATTTCTTGTGCTGGGTGTGTTTGTGACTTGTACATTCAGTAAGCATTCCATAAGGGGGATACTAAAAGTATTTTTGACACTGCCTAAATGCTACCTCCAGCATGTAATCTGTGGCATTTGTTTACAATAGAATTTTTGTAAATGTTTAGTATGCGACTTGTTTTGATTTTAATTGAAGTCATATGCATTGTCATCCATCTGAATTGCTGGGATGACTCAAGCACAACAACAACAGCAAAAAAATGAATTATAATTTATTATCATTCCCAGGCTATTCCAGAAAGCATACCGAGTTTGCTAATGAAAGATCATCTTTTCCAACATGAACCTGGAGTGAGCAATGATTCTTACAAAAGCTTAAGTATAAGACCCTCAACCTTTGAAGATTTCACCTCAAGAAGACCGTTTTTCCACAACCAATCCAACCAGGTAACAGCTCTGCAACTAGAAAAAAACAGCTGTCAGAAATTTGGCTTAGTTATTTTATTGTCTAGGCTAGACCTATAATGGGAGCCAAAGCTTTTCCACTATGTTAGAGACCCATGGCAAGCCTCAGGCTCACATACTCCCTTCTCTCCCCTCTTTCATGCACCAGACTTAAAAGTGGAAGTGACTACAGGAAGAAGTTAAAAACATCTGCTTCCACTTTAGAACAAGCTATAGTTCTTTGGGTTCCAGTGTCATGGGAAGTTGCAGTTTGTTTAAAAGTAGAAGATGTTTCTGATACCTCTGGCTGTATTCACACGTGGAGTTTATTGTGTTAGTTTAACTGACTACAAGGCTAGTGCTTCTTTCCTTTTTTCTAACTTCCCTTTCATACTACACAAGCCTGTTACATCATATCTCAACCACTATACCACCATGTTGTGGTAAAGGCCATTCACACAGCAAGAACTAGCAACAAACATCAACAGATGTCAACATGCCACCACCATTCTGCTACTCTGTGCTGAAATACTAGCCTTGAATGCACTAGCAAGGAATGCACTACATGCTGGTAGTCTGCCACACAGCTCGTCATGTGAGCGGCTGTGGCATGAACCTGTGAAAACAGGAAAATCACCAGACAAAATCACATGGTTTTCCGAGTTGGGGGGAGGGTGTTTTTTTGCAATCAAATAACATCGAAATGAACGCTAAATTTGACTATATTCTCATACATATTTTCAGAAGTGGCTTTTATGTTGTGTGAAAGCTCAGTTATGATGTGCAAAATAACTACCAGGGAAACATCAGGGAAAGGGAATAAACTGTGGTGTGAATGAAGCCTTTCTCTGCTGAAAGGGGTGGTGGTGTGTGTGGCTCATGCAACTGGAAACCATGACTTCCCATTTCTTCTGAATTGAGCAAATATGTGCAGTCGCAGCAACTTCCACCTTGTGCCTCTCCCTTCCCATCTGCATGCTTCCCTGTTTTCCCTCGCCTGTTGTGTACAATTCCTTCTGTCACGTAGGAATTTTTACTCACCCAGCCTTTCTCATTGACATATACTTGCTCAGTCCCATTTATTCTGCCTTCCTTTCCACTGCCATACAGCTCCTCGAAAGATGCTAAAGTCCCTACCAGGCTATTTGCCCTCCTTCCTGGGCCTCCCAGCCACATAGTTTCCTTATTCCCCTTTAAGGTTTCCATTGTTGCCTCCAGGCAAGCAGCTTGGTCTGTGTCACAGTCCCACTCACTTCCTGCTCTGGACATTGATTTCTTCCTCTCCTCCACCCAAACAGTCCTTCACTTCACAAAGCTCTTCTTCTGTTTTCCACCTGAGCAGTAGAAATTCTTATTTTAAAAAATTACAGCAGCTAGGGAAGACTCCCCAGCAAATAGTAACATTTTTGTCAGTCAAGGGATATTTTATGAGGTCTCAAAAAATCCATTTGCCAGAGAAAAAGGCCCCCAGCGTCTCCCTTTCCCTCCAGGCTCACAAGAGGATAGAAAGAATATACATATACGTAATTTCATTTGTCTGCTGGCTCTCCACAGTTCAAGCCATGCTCAAGGCAGCTTACAAGATAACAAAAATACAATTTCCACATAAATCACAATATCTAAAATAAAGATTAAAAAAAATAACAGTTACAATCCGACCTCCCAACAAAAACTTCTGCTTTTGTAGCTGGAGTCAGCCAGGGCCCTGCCCTTTCTGGCCAGGTGAGGAAAGGCCTGCAAGGCAGGGAGCAAGTCTTCCAAGGCTCACAGCCAAGATGGTCTCATATTGTGTTGAACTCTGGAGCAAGCAGAAGCAGAACTGG
Organism: Podarcis erhardii; assembly: GCF_964252035.2. Taxonomy (NCBI): domain Eukaryota; kingdom Metazoa; phylum Chordata; class Lepidosauria; order Squamata; family Lacertidae; genus Podarcis; species Podarcis erhardii. The sequence continues at coordinate 41,156,086 of NC_138497.1, forward strand.
CCACACACACTGCTTCTGCCCTCAGTGAAGCCCAGAACAATACAATACCTCCTGTCCCAAATTCTCAAGAGGAGAGGAGAGGTCAATGATAGCCACAGACCGCAGCTGGCTAGTAAGCAAAGTCAGGCCCTGGTTTTGTCAGTTTATTGCTATGATTTTAGGTGGAAAGAACAAAAATGTCTGATGGCATTTAAATTCGCGAGTTGCCTTTTTTTTTATTGTCAAGCCTCTAAAATCCTTTGTGGTGAAAATAGAACATTCAATGATAAATTTAATATTATCCTTTCCTAACCTTGTAGTTGATATTATGCCTCTTTTACCCACGATTCTATATTGTGGCACCCAGGTATCCTGGAGTACCTCAGACATAGGCATATGATTTTCTCTCACCTGAGTATGGGGAAATTTCCCATGTGCAGGTGTGCAAAGATCACATATGTCTACTTTGCAAGATTTATATTCGTGAATGCTACTACTTGCAGCTCTTCAAAGCATTACTCCAGCATTACAGTGTACACCACCACCCAAGGTTTTTTTTTTGGGGGGGGGGAGTTGCCTACACCAGTGTTTCCCAACCTTGGGCCTCCAGATGTTTTTGGCCTACAACTCCCATCATCCCTAGCTAGCAAGACCAGTGGTCAGGGATGATGGGAATTGTAGTTCAAAAACAGCTGGAGGCCCAAGGTTGGGAAACACTGGCCTACACCATTGTACTGTACACCCATGTAGAAAAAAAGTTTTGTGCAAAGTAGCTTTTGCCTGACTTCAGCCTGATTTCTTCTTTTCCTGACATCGTTTTTCCCCCCAAAGGTTGCAGAGCTAAAGCCCAGAACAATCTATTACTGAAGCTTAGGCTTGCATTACTCTGTTTTATTTTAGAGTGATCATCTACTTAGATTTCAAAGATTTCCCTATTTAGCTTGCTCTAGTTGTTTAGACAGTTTTAACCATTGGCAAGGGTGACCGATTACAATTTTTATTACTTTGAGCCAAGCCATTTTGAATCTCAAATATTCCAGCAGAAGTTTGCTCTGCCCTATAATGGAGTGTCTTGTTTTTGCCCTTGGCAGGGATGGGAACGGATTGTTTGCTTTTTAATCTTTGCTCATAAACTAAAACTTTATAGCAAACTTATTTTCATTAATAGTGAAAGATGTTTCTGTCATCGCTGGCCGATCCTTTAGAAGGTTATGGAAAAGTTATTTCTGTCTTGGTTTTGTGGATTTCCATTGGTGCCAGCAAAGTGAGCAACTTCTTTGGTACTGGCTACAAGTTCTCACCACAAGTGTTAATGTGTTTGTTAAGCAAGTACTTCAGTAATCAAGGACTGCTTCTTCAAAAAGTATTTTGAAATAATTCAGGCATGAGTTGCAGAGTGGCTTTTATTTCTACACCTGTAAGAAATCCTCCATCCTTTGCAATGTGATTTAAAATTAACCACTTTTTGCAGGCAGCCTGAAATCCTGGTCACACCTACCCAGAGTAAGTCCTATTAAACTCAATGGGGCTTACTTCTGAGTAGATATGCACAGAATTGTACTTGGGGGCTAGTTCCAAGAATTTCAGAAGCATGGATCACTCGAGCTCCTAATTTCTGCTTCTTTGTCATTCGGAGACTTTTTTGAGTGTTGTGTTGCGTTCACAAATCCTATTTCACATTGTTAAAGCAGAATTGCGAGTTGAATAATTTCTACTTTTGAAATTCCTGCTCTTTGTTAGACACTACCTTTTCTGAGACTCATCCTTTTTGTCCAGAGCAACCCAAAAGGTGGCAGTGGAGGAAATAAAGGCAGGTTAACTGCCTTTCCCAGTGCCCTGCCAGCAAGACTCTGTGTGTGTGTGTGTGTGTGTGTGTGTGTGTGTGTGTGTGTGTGTTTTTCTCCTCTCTTCTTCCTGTTCCAGTTTTGAATTCTCTTCTGATACTGGCAGTGCTTCTTCAACTTGTTATCATGCAATGTTATTACTTGTCAACTCTTTCCCTCCCACCCCCAATCTTTTCTTCAGGGTTTTTGTTTTTTATTTGCTTGACCTTTCCATCTCCTCATTCTTTTCATGTCTTAGGTGACCTACGATGGACATTTAGGGGAGGGATGTTCAGGACTGTGAATACCTTTGTATAGCATTTAATTGTTAAGGTGCCTAATCAGCATTAAATATGAATAGATTTCATGAAGCTGCAATCCTGTGGTTCCAAGGAGGGTGACCCATGGATTGTAGGAATCATTGTACTGAACAGGAAGAGGAAAATGCACCCACCACCACTTTTTGTCTTACCAATGCAAGCCCGGATGGGAAATGGCAGTTCATCCATTTTGGGTTCTGCCCCCCATAACACCCCCCCCACACACACACCATTTGGATTACTCTCCCTATCATGTTTGTCAGAAGCTCTTCAATTCAGTTTACAGAAAACAAGTAAGGCTGAAACCTCCTGACAATAAAGTTCTCTGGTACTTAAATCATCAGCTTGTGCTGAGAGATTCTGTCACACTTGTGTGTAGTACAAAGTGTCTTTTGCTTCCCTTTCAGATACCCCTGAAGCCAGTCAGGAATGTCAGTTTTCAGGACGACGAAGAAATTGTTCGAATAAACCCTCGTGACATTTTAATACGCCGCTATGCAGACTATAGGCACCCAGACATGTGGAAAAATGACTTGGATAGGGATGAAGGGGACGCCTCGCTGCAATGTCCCAAGGCAGATAGTAAAAAACCAGACTATCTGTACCCTTCCGGGGACGGAACTAAGTTGAATTCGCTAAAAGATTCCAAGTGTTCTGTGGTACTGAAAACGCAGCCTTCCTCGTTCAAATTGAAAAAGTCGAAAAGGAGGAAAGAGGACGGGGAGCGCTCTCGCTGCATATACTGCCAGGAAAGGTTTAATCACGAAGAGAATGGCCGGGGCAAATGCCAGGACGCTCCCGATCCCATCAAGAGATGCATCTACCAAGTTAGCTGCATGCTTTGTGCTGAGAGCATGCTCTACCATTGTATGTCAGACTCGGAGGGGGATTTCTCTGACCCCTGCTCTTGTGACACTAGCGACGACAAGTTCTGCTTGCGATGGCTCGCCCTTGTCACGTTGTCTTTCATTGCGCCGTGTATGTGCTGTTACCTCCCCTTAAGAGCGTGCCACCATTGTGGTGAGGTCTGTGGATGCTGCGGAGGGAAGCATAAAGCAGCTGGATGAACCAGTCCGGTACCAAGTTTGGGCTAACAACGTCTTTAATTTTCAGGAAGTATCTAACTCGTGGAAGCATTTGGCAAGCAGAAGGGGGAAACCTGTCGTGTATGAGAGGTCAATTCTGAAAGAAGCATCAGAACTTGTTGCATTGTGGGAATGCTGGCCACGCCAAATGATCTGCTTTTAAGTGCATGGTGCAAGTTGTGTCAGGAGTTCTTGCGAAAGGAAAGCCTTTTCTTAACGATTGGTGGTTGAAAGAAGTATAAACTGCAGTCCGTACTATAAGGGATCAACTTCAGCAATTTGTACATATTGAGGTTAGGTGATGGGGGCTGTTGAAAGAATCTATTTAGCAGAAAATTTAACTAAACCTGCAGTAGCGAGAGCTGATTTAAAACTAAGGAAAGTTTAAAACTTGGCGACTGCAAGAAACTAAATTGATTTTAAATGCAACTAAATTGCTTATAAATAGTTTTTTGGAAACAACTTTATGTACAAATAACAAATGTTTATATTTAACAAAATATATGGTACGAATTATTAAACCTTCCTTCCCCTTTCCAGTTGCAACACAGTTATGGACCACATTTCCAGTCACATTCCATGGTAGTATTTCTCAATATTTAACTAGTTAACTTAGTAGCATTTCTATTCAAAATGGACAAATCAATATTTTCAGTCTTGTTTCCCTTCAGCTACATTTTTGTATTGAGTTCTCTCTGTACATTCTGGTAATCTGAAAGCCTTTAAAATATTAATTATTGTAGTCTTGAATGACCAATGTTTTGTTAAGCACAGGTGTAATTGTCTAATGCTCTTATAAGAACATAACATTTATTTTTATATATAAATTACTCTGTATTCAGCGAAATGGCAAAGGAGTTTTTTTCCTTTCTCAACCAGCAAATTTTCTTCTAGGGTTTCCTTGATTTCAAATGTTTGGGAAAAGAAAATTACAACAAGATAATTGTCATAATATATATATATATTTATCATGCAACTTCAAACTAGCAAAGGAACAAAAAAGCATCCATTATTCTAATCTTATTTGGCCTATCAGAAATTTACAATACTCCATATATCAAACTATAACCCAGGTAGGGAAAAGCAAATGAATTTCTTGTGAATGGAAGTGGGCTTTATTTTGTCTTTGTTGTAGCATATTAATAATGAATGTTTAACTTAACATTTGGCTATGTGTTCTAAATACCAATTTGGGGAAATTTCTAAATGTCATCCATCATATAACATAGCTGAGTATACAGGTTTTTAATTAATAAAACTCTCTAAAGCAGTGAAGCAGTCATTCATTCAAAATCGTTAATGGGTGGAGGGGAAAAACCATGTGTTTAATATGCTCTTATGATTAAAATTATAATTGCACACTACCTTTTCTTTTATTTCTATGCATCCCCCCCCCCCCAGTGAAATGCTTTTGGTTTATTTTCTTCCGAAGACCATGTTCAATCACAGGAATCTTTCCTTCCCCTCCTCTTTTCAGAGCCCAGGTATCAAACTGAACAACTGTATATAACACTATCTGTAAAATACTTTTTTAAAGAAAACATTTATATTTATATGACAGCTTGAACTGACAACGTTATGTACATAGATCATCTTGAAGTATTATTTCACATTGAAAAGAAGACAAATATATTGATAACTATAGAAGTTAAGAGCTCCTTTCTAGTTTTGTACTTTAAAAAAAAGCCTGTATGGATAACCGAAGTCAGCAAACACGACACTGTAGCAGCAATCTCTTTAAATCCTTTCCTTTTATATATTTGAGAGCTGCTGCTCCAGAAGACTTTCATGCTTCACATATTGAGCTAAACTTGGTTGCCTAGATAGACTGTTAACTTTTTTTCCAAATAAACAAACAAAAACGAGACAGAGATTCGTAACCTGCATTTCACTGTTGACATAGGACCTGCATCTTGTGATATAGCATTTACTAAAACATTATGCTTTTAATTAAAAATGGAGCATGGTATCAACAACCCAAGAAAAGAACTTGCTGGCTGTACAGAAAAGTCCTTTGGAACTTTGTGTGTATGTGTGCGTATGTGCGTACTTTGGGAAGAGACAAATCTAACCATTTTCTATGAGCACTCATCGACATAGTGCAACTCTTGGTTCTTGTAGTAGTGAAACCTTATATGCTTTAAAAAAAATTACTGAATATGTGAGTTAATATTTTCAGTATATATTTAACCACTTTGCTGCTAAACATTTACTATCCTTTACTCTTGAAGAAATATTATTCCTATTTTGCTTTTGTTTTTTTAAAAAATACAAATTAATATGGATACTGGTATATAGGTTGTGTTATTTGCAACTGATCTAATTTGAAATAATTGCATTGGTTCAGTATCTGGTTTCATGGATTGTGTGATGTCGGCCACATTTGTATGTTTAGGCTTTTGCTTTAACGGGGGAATTTCTTAACTAACTGTGGCCAACTCACATATGAAGTTGCCTTATAGGGAGTCAGACCATGGGTTAATCCATCTCTGTGCTCAAATTAGTGGTCATTTTTCAAGATCTCAGGCAGACCTGCTGCTCAGCTCTGCTAACTGAGGTGCTTTTTTAACTGGAGATGCAAGTGATTAAACTAAGAAATGATGTATGGCTCTATCTTCCTGGAACAAACCATTGAATCGTCACTTCTCAATCCACTAATTCTAATTCATAGAATCTGCCATGGAGTTGTTTTGTTGAATCTCATGGATTTCAGTGCACTTAAATGTTTTTGTCCTTAAATCGGATTGTGGCCCCTTTGTGCATTTTATCTTTTCACCCTGAAGGTTTACTGTAAAGCATGTAAATTCAGGTGCCTTTTAAGCTGTAATGTAATGAGGGACTTTTCTCCAAGCCTATATCAACTCATGTGCAGTAATTGCTGAAGGATGTTCAGGTTTCAGCCTCCTAAAAGGTGCTACCTGAAAGAAGGAGTGTTCTGTCTGAGGTGAAAGCAGCTAGCTATAACATTAGGGTACCACCTACTGGACAAACATGATTTAGGAAACTTAACTTTATTCATGCAGCCTATACACACACACACACACACACACACACACACACACACACACACACATTTTCTCTGATAGTTGTTTAAAACATAAATGCCAAAATAGGGGATGGAAAGAGATCCTTGCAATTTCAGCAATTGCAGTTGTTTTAGACTCAATTGAATTAATAAACATGTCCCATTGAAAGTCCAGTAGTGTAAAACAAGACATTCTTACTATCAGGCTTTGTGGAAATGCAAATGTTCCAGACCAAAATAAAACAATAGCTGGAAGTTTCTGGTTCCTCCCCACCCCATTCCCCATCCTGTTAATTGACATTGTTGGTCTTATTCCAGAAGAGCCATTCTTGAAAGTTTAGAAGATTATATCCCACCTTGCAAAACAGTGAGCCTTTAACTTTTCTATATTATTTTGTTGTAAAAAAAAAAAAAATCCCCACAAAAGCCTACGTTTCTGTTTCATATAGAAATCTCTGGGCCAGTAGTTCTCAAACTTAGGGCCTTGAACTTGAATGAAAACAGTCATGAGTTGTACCACATGTGTCCCGCTATCCACCTGGTTGTTATGCAAAAATTCACTTATCTACACACAGTTATGCACAGCTGAGTCAGATATTTGAATAGCTGGAGTTTGCCCACTTCCTTACATGTTTGTGCTGTTCTGGTCTACGGCAGCCATTTTTGGGAAGAAACCATGCAGGGAGAGTGCAGACAGATCAGTTTTTCATTTGTCTCTATTTCATAGCTGTCAACTTTTCCCTTTTCTTGCGAGGAATCCTAATCGGAATAAGGGAATTTCCCTTTAAAAAGGGGAAACATTGACAGCTATGCTCTATTTTGCTGGTTGGCTGCAGCCATTTTGGGCAGAGGGGAGAGAGATTACGGATTAGAAATGTTCCCATAGGAAATGGAAATCGCCAGCTCACTGTGTGAATGCTTGTCTAATAATTTCCTGGGAAGGCATTGTGTTCAGAAAGTATGAACTGTGTGTATTTTTCCCACCAGCCAACACCTGGGGCACTTGAATGTTCTGGGCCCCTAAGCCGTTGCACATTAAAGTTGTTTGGAGGTAGTTTCACCTTTACCTTCACCTTCTCATCCCAACAGAATTTTGAATTTGCATGATTTTTTGAGAAATCTTGTTCTGTTCCTCCTTCAGAACCAATGTTAAGATTTGTGCCCTAGTGTATACAGATCCTTGCATATAGCAGCTTCATTACCTGCAATCTCGCCTGTGGAAGAGACTTATTCTTGCTGGGTCAGAAGGTCTCAGAGGACGCAGTTACTTTAAAAGTGGTGCCCAAGTTCAAAGCAAATTTAGATCTAGAGCACAGACTTCTGTATTGACCAAACTGCACACTTTTAAACAGCAATTTCAGATATTTTTGCATGCTGGAATGCAACATTCCCATTTTTCTTCTATAATCTTTCTGTGAGTAATCCTGTATGTGTGTACAAGGAAGAAAAACCTCGAGAACTCCCCATGTAAATAATACACAGTGTTTGTGTTGGTCTTTCGATCTCCAGAGAACATAGAACACTGTATATATGGAGTCTACAGTGGTCTACACACTCTTAAGGGAGAAGAATAAAGGAGATGGTTTAGTATTCCAATTAGTACTATTAAAGTTGGCAGCCTGGTGGTTAAAACTTGCATATGCTTTTTGGTGCACTGATGAAGTAGCATTTAAATGGCATCTCCCTGCCCCCCCCCCCCCAGCATCTTAATTGCAATAGCTGTGGTTAGCTTTTAAAATTAAAACAAAACCTAGTGGGGAAAACTTTGTATTGGGAGCTGCAGCATAATCTGTACATAGGTTTTTTCCCTCCCTCTTGTTTGTGAATATTTTGCTTAGTGCAATTTGCTTTCCACCCTATTGACCTCAAAAAAGTGCCTCACTTGTATATTATTTCCATTAAAATATTAATTGCTATCTCTTTCTACTAAATGATGTAGGTTTAAGTTTTAATTCCATGCCATTGATGTATTTCTTTCTATGTATAAGAATATAGCTGGTTACCTTGAGGACATAATGTAAATACACATACGAGTTTTAACTGTTTTGTTATCATACCCTTTGTAAGTTGCCATACTGGATAATATCATAAAACAGATTTAAGTTTCAATGTTTTCCTGCGATTACCTGATTAAAACTATCATGAAATTAAAGGGAGATATGTCATGTGTTTTTGTATTTCACTTTTGGGATGGCTCAGAGCAGGGAAAGAGGAAAATATTGGTGCAGAAGAGTACCTTTCAGAATTGTGTAGCATTAAGATGGATTCAGCAACATGGGCCTACTGCCTTGCATAAAATAATAAAATTGTAGAAGTGACCCTGAGGGCAATCTAGTCCAACCCCCTGCAATGCAGAAATCTCAGCTAAAGCATCCATCCCTGACAGATGTCCATCCAACCTCTGCTTAAAAACCAAGGAAGGAGAATCTACCACGTTCCAAGGGAATCTGCCCCATGTTGAAGAGTTATTACAGTTAGAGAGTTCTTCCTGGTGTTTAGTCAGAATCTCCTTGCTTGTGACTTGAGGCCATTCAGGTCCTACCCGCCACAGGAGAAAACAAGCTTGCTGCATCTTCCATGAGACAGCCCTTTCGATATTTGAAGATGGTTATCATATCCAATCTTGGTCTCCTCTTTTCAAGGCCAAACATACCCAGTTCCCTCAACCACTCCTCATAAGTCTTGGTTTTCAGAACCTTTATCATCTTGGTCGCCCACCTCTGCATACATTACACCTTTCTAAAGTGAGCTGTGGTGTGTTTTTTGGCATACATACACAAAGCAGTGGTGTTCTTGGCAGCTTCCTTTTTGTTCTTTTTTCTTTTTACATTCTATCCTTGTGTACAGATAGGTAAAGGGACCCCTGACCATTAGGTCCAGTCGTGACCGACTCTGGGGTTGCAGCGCTCATCTCACTTTATTGGCCGAGGGAGCCGGAGTACAACTTCCGGGTCATGTGGCCAGCATGACTAAGCCGCTTCTGGCGAACCAGAGCAGCAAACGGAAACGCCGTTTACCTTCCCGCTGGAGCGGTACCTATTTATCTACTTGCACTGTGTGCTTTTGAGCTGCTAGGTTGGCAGGAGCAGGGACCGAGCACCGGGAGCTCACCCCGTCATGGGGATTCGAACCACCAACCTTCTGATCGGCAAGTCCTAGGCTCTGTGGTTTAAAATACACCAATTAAAATTGTTGAGAATAGCCTAGGCTTTCAAGTAAGTAATTGGGTTTTTTGGTCAAATATCCAAAAGAACCACCAACCTTCCCCCAGTTTGCCACCTTAGTGTATTTTGCTATGGAAAAGGAGCAAGTCGGATGCACATGTGCCCCCCTCAAGCGATGCAAGGCCTGTTTCATAAGTATCTGGATCAGGTGAGGAGAGGACTGTTGTGTTCAGGTCCTGCTTGCAGGCTTGCCATTATGTACTACTAGATCAGTGGTTCTCAACCTGTGGGTCCCCAGATTTTTTTGGACTACAACTCCCATCATCCCTGACCACTGGTCATGCTGGCTAGGAATGATGGGAGTTGTAGTCCAACAACATCTGGGGACCTACAGGTTGAGAAACACTATACTAGATAGACCTCTGGTCTGATCCAGCATGGCATTTCTTATGTTCTTACATTCACCAGATACCAAATGTGAAACAAAAACTGACCCTCTGTGCGATACTGATCTTTACTCATATTTTAGTGGGGTTGGGCAGCATTGTTTTCTGGGTAGCTGCATCCCTATATTCCTGCATCCCTTACCTTCCCTCAAGTTATTGTGCTACATTTTGGAGTCATGGGGCACTGAGGATTTGCATAGAATCCATGCCCTGGAGCCTTGATCTAACTACCATAGTTTGATTGCCCTCACAGGACTCCTAATTATTATTATTATTTATACCCCGCCCATCTGGCTGGATTTCCCCAGCCACTCTGGGTGGCTTCCAACAAAATATTAAAATACAATAGTCTATTAAACATGAAAAGCTTCCCTAAACAGGGCTGCCTTCAGATGTCTTCTAAATAGGGACAAACAGTGGGTGACTTCTGTAATGACCTCTCTGTGGACTTCCAGAGACATCTGGCCATGGTAAGAAGCAGGTATGATATGATATGATCCAGAAGTGCCATTATTATTTGGAGGTTCTGGCCATAGCTGTCAAGTGTCCCTTATTTGAAGGGACAGTCCCTTATTCCAGTGCCATGTCCCGCTGCTGTCCCTTATTGATGGATGTCCCTTAAAGGTCCCTTAAATGATGTCCCTTAAATTTCAAAGGAAGCAGCTCCTCTCCCTCCCTCCCTGCCGGCCAGGGAGGAGGGAGGCTCCAACTGTGTTGCTTGGCTGTGTTGCTCACCCAATAAGAAGTCTAAGAACGACTGGGAGGTGGAGCTTGCATGCCTTGTGTGTGGCTAGTTAATGCAAGCTGAGGGGTTTTTTGAATGCTGGAGGCCATTTTGTTGCATGTGCTGCTGCAAACCTTGTAGTGCAAAGCCAGGCCGGGCCGGGGAGCCATCTTAAGTTGAGGCTGCATAGGCCTTGTGGTGCATGTGATTCAGATTCTATTCAGTCGAACCTCTGGTTACAAAGTTGGTTTGGCTGCTGGTCCCTTATTTTCAAGGCTATTTTCCTCGTGGCTTTGAGCTGGAAAATTGTATCTGATGCATCAGAACCTCAGTTCCTGTTTCCCAGGGATCAAATGTTACTGTATATAGGCATTTGGGAATTCTGTCGACTGCACAATGGGGTTGCTGAAGATGTGATTTACAGTGGTACTGCAATATAATCTGGTTTTAAAGTCTGTGCAACTTAATGTTGCTAGCCATAAATATTTGAATATGTTTATAATATTCAGTGCTCAGGCTAGAGAACGTGGATGTAACTTAAGTGGTTGTGTAACTCTTGGGGAAGTAATAGGGGAAGGACAGCTAACTACTTCTAATCTACCTAATGGAGGCCATGGGAATTGTTTCCCTAAAGTCACCGTCCCCAGAAACACTAACCTTATTTATGGCTTTTCTGTCTCCTGTCCTCTAAACGGGCAGGAAACACAAGAGAGTCAAATAAAATAAAATTAAAATTAAAGCAAGCATTTAAAAGGGGTTAAAACACAAAAACAATAAAACTCAGTGAAACATCTGAAGCAAATTCAAGAACAAATTTAATCTTGCACATCCCCTGCGACAATACCCCTCTCCGTGTGCACCTTTTGGAGCAGTGTATGTGGCAGCCAGAACCATAGCTGTCAACTTACAGATTTGAAAATAAGGGAGCAGCAGCCTTGAAAATAAGGGACCAGCAGCCAAAATAAGGGACCTGCAGCCTCGCCTGTTCCAGGCACTCCAGTCTTCCTGTTCTCCTGCAGTCTGGTCAAACTCATACTGGTAGCGTCAAGAACACTGTCCAACCAACTTTGTAACCAGAGGTTCAACTGAATAGAATCTGAATCACATGCACCACAAGGCCTATGCAGCCTCAACGTAAGATGGCTCCCCGGCCTGGCTTTGCACTACAAAGTTTGCAGCAGCACATGCAACAAAATGGCCTCCAGCATTCAAAAAACCCCTCAGCTTGCATTAACTAGCCACACACAAGGCATGCAAGCTCCACCTCCCAGTCGTTCTTAGACTTCTTATTGGGTGAGCAACACAGCCAAGCAACACAGTTGGAGCCTCCCTCCTCCCTGGCCGGCAGGGAGGGAGGGAGAGGAGCTGCTTCCTTTGAAATTTAAGGGACATCATTTAAGGGACATCCATCAATAAGGGACAGCAGCGGGACATGGCACTGGAATAAGGGACTGTCCCTTCAAATAAGGGACACTTGACAGCTATGTTCCCTATCTCATTTGGCCATGCCTTCTGTCTGGGTTAAAAACTTCACTCAGTCACTGACCTGTCCTCTGGATCAAATGCAATAAGCCTATTAAGTCACCTGCACTTCCTGCTAGGAGACATTGTGTAGTCTCAATAAGAAAAGAACATCCAAAAGAGTAATCCAGACATGGCTGATGGAATCACAGTATCAGTTTATTTAAGTTTGCTATTCTTTACATTTTCATTTTGCCTTGTCAATGTCAACATACTTGAGTGGGTTGTTGAAAAAAAATACCAAAAAGCACTCTGAACCATGAATGTAGTTTGAAAGTTTGAAATTACTTTAGTAACTTATTATCGAGAAGTATTTCTAGCTACATCAGCAAAGCTGCAGCACTGCAGCCAGTTTCCTGGCCTACATTGCCCAGAATGCTGTGCTTGAAGGACTACCAACCCTTCCTTTGAGTGGGGAAAGGCAAGGCTGGCCAGCCCTGCTGCACTATTAGCAGCCACAAATGAATTGATAGAGTGTGGGTGGGTGGGACACAGGAGCAAGCAGGGCAGAGAGGATGCAGCCTTGCTTTGGCAACACAATGCCCAGCTCTGACTGCTTACTTTCTGACGTATAAGATAAAGCTGAGAGCAAAAAAATGTGAGATTCAATGTAATTTTGGACAGAAGTACACATTTGCCTATTTCCCCTTCCTGGTTCCCATATAAGTCTGCCCCTGATAAAATGCAGCTAAATTTCCCTAAAACCTCTCAAAGGTTGTATTGATAGAGGAAGCGCATGCTCCCGATGTTTTAATTTTGTCCTGAAAGTTTTGGGTTCGTATTCATTCTCACGAATGGCCTGATTTGACAGACAGCCTTTGCAAAGAAAATTAACACAAGCTTCCCTGTCTCCTGATCATCTTGCCGGAAAGAATACAGCAAGGATTGTAAAAGTGCATGCTTAATGGCTGTGGAATTAATGGGTTTGAGTTCTGTGTTGACAACAAAATGCAAGCTCCTTGAATTCATGCTTTAAAACGTATTTAAAGCATTCATTTGCTGAGCTTTGAAAACACACTAAGTATGGGTGCCCTTTTCTCTCTTTGTTGCATGCTTTTTGTTTTTAAAGGGAGGGGGGAGTATTGATCTGTCCTCTCTTGTGTACTTTGAGATCAATTAACTGCATTAGCCCAGAGGACACTGGGAAATGTGAGTGCAAGATATGACACTCTACTTCCTGGGCCAGGAGAGGAGTTGGCTGGCCTAAGGCTGTGTGGTGGAATAGAGCTTGCCTATTAGTCATTTGCTATGCTAAGTCCAGCGTTCTCTTTCCATAATCATCACACAGCCATGTGTTCATCACTTATTCCAAGAGTTGAACCAGATGAGTTGTTTTCTCTTCTTCTACACTCCACAGGACTGGCTTCACATTTTCCTTTCCTTTTTTGCTTCTTTTCTATTATTATTATTATTATTATTATTATTATTATTATTATTATTAAGAATACCCCATCCATCTGGCTCACCCATCTGGTTTCCCCCAAAAAACAAACCTTCCTTAAAATAGGTAGACTGCTACCTATTTCTGAGAATCAGATGACATAAATTGTTTGGAGAATCAGATGACATAAACTGATTAGAATTATAAACCAAGTTTTTAAAAACTCACTGTTCTATGTGAACCCTATGTGAACAAGGTAATGGGCTCACCTGAAAGCTTCACTGATAGCTTGGTGGGCACTTTGAAAGATAAGAACCACTTCCCCACTTGCTGTTATTCCTCCAGCAACTAGTATACTGCTACTGAATCGTAAGCTTCTTTTTAAGTATTGTGGTAAAAAACAATAAAGCCTGCCATAAACCAAGTGAAATAATTAGTTCGCCCAGTTCAGTGCTCTGTATGTGAGCATTGCTGGGCAGTTTCTCTCCAGGGTTCCAGACAGGAGTCTCCCAGCCAAGCCTGGAGCTGACAGGGATTGAATCTGGAACCTTCCGCATACAAAGAAGCTATAGTTCTTCCCTGATAGCTAGGCTTGGCTTCCATTAATTTGTCTAGTATTCTTTAAAAGCAATCTAAGGTAGTGGCATGAGCAAATTTTTATTCTGAAAGTGTGGTCCAGGGGGGAAAGCTTGAGAACCACTGTTTTTAGAGTGAATCAGCATTCATTAATAATTTTATTAAAAACAAACGTACACCGTCAGCCAAACAATTGGCCAGATGTGACCCATAACTTCTAACTAAACAGTCAAAGCAGTTTATGGTTTACTGGGAAGAACAAAATGAGTAATAAGCTGGGCTTGCCCTACTACAAGATAATTCACAAAAGTAGTACACATTGCCACATTTCAGGGGAAATGCAGGCCCCTGTGACTGTGGAAACCACAGCTTCAGTGCTGTAGAAATAGCTATTGGCGGTGGGGACCTGACACCAAACCCATTTTGATTGAAACCATTATTGATTTATTTTTTGTTTATTTAGTTACTGATTTGACTTTAAAAGAGAAACCCACAGAAATTCAATACAGTCATAGCATTTCTCAATCTCTTGTTGCAAACAGACTTGTCTTTGCATTCTTTGCTGTGACATATTTGCCAGATTGTGGGGGCAGAGTTGGGGCCTTTTCCTTTCAGTTGTTAGGCATGCCTGGAAGCCCATCTTCATATTTCCAAATTCCGACTCCACTTACTCAGGAGCGAGCATCCAACATATTTTCAGAGGAACTGTCATATTTATCTGTCTAAAATATGTATCTCTCAGACAACCAATTTCCAAAGTGGTGAATGTGTTAGTCTGTTGCTGTAAATACAAAAACAGAAAAATCTCGTGGCACCTTAAAGGCTCAACACATTTATTGTGACATTGACTTTCATGGGCCGGAGTTCACTTCATCAGTTGCATCTTGGCAACGCTGAGTAAATTAATATCCGTAGTGGGATAGGAATCTATTGGCTTAGATTCAGAGATGCCTGGAGTGAGTGGAAAAGCACTTCCATTTGAGCAAGGCAACGCTGTTGAATTTCTCCAGTTTGCCCATCCTGCTGCAGCCCCCATCCCATGCCAACACAGAGGGATTTTTTGTGGGGTGCAGGGGATTATAATGGGGGGCAAAGAGACAGGAAAGTCCCAGTGTGTGGCAGGGATTCCACTTGATCTTTTCCAGGGCTTTTTTCAGCCGGAACTCCCCAGACCGTAAGTGGGCGCTATTGTAGGGTTGCCATAACTCAAAAAGTGGTGTGTTTTTTGGAAATGGGTTGCCATATGTCCGGATGTCCGGATTTCCATCCAGACACTGTTTCCGATGACTGAAACTCAGCTATGTCTGGGAAATTCTGGATGTATGGCAACCCTACACTATTGCCATTATAAGAGAACAAGGGAGGAATTTGTGGTGGGTTCCAGCACCTCTTTTTCTAGAAAAATAGCACTGATCTTTTCTATGTTGCCGCTATTCAGTTAGATTTGAACAGTTAGATTTGTGGTAATTTACACAGTGTTATTAAGATGATTGCCAGTTATGGCTGCTTGCTTATTTTGCATACATTCAGTTGTCATGAACTATACTTTCTGCATTCCATCGTCATCATGCAGAAGTTGTTCTACATTTCAAGACCTCCGTGCTGAGATAAAACTGGAAGCCTATCCAGACACTGGATTATCCCAGTATTTTTTTTATCTCATCCCAGTCCATTTGGAAGACTGCACTGCCCATTTCTAGATGTGGAAATATGAACATCAGTCCTTGCTTAGATTACATCCGCCACAGAGTCAGTTGTGCCAACCATGGTCACCATTATGGGTTAGCTTTGTGGGTGGTGACATGTATCTATTTGTAGAGTGACAGTAAATTTATGTGTAGTATTTATATGACATGTAGGTTGGTGTGTAATTTGGGAACTTGTGTGGGCAGAACCTTGGTTGATGCATATGTACCTGGCTGGCCCCAAATGAAAATCATTTTCTTTAAGAGTTTGCAGATACATAACAACCTCTTTGAAAATAGTTTTGGGTTTCTTTAATCAGCTTTTTTAAAAACAACAACAACAACCAAGTTTTAAGCATCTTTCTAGGCGTTCTAAGCATCAAAGCACAGTGGTGGTGTCAGCCTTCCCTTGCCTACTTTTCTTATAATGCCAAGCTCTGAAGAAAGAACTTCCTTGTCCCTTTTCCAGAATAGTGGCAAGATGAGGAAGGGAGGAGATAACAGAGATGCTGCTAGCACGGCTTCTTCTGTTACAGCGGCAAAGAATGTAAAAAAGAAAAGGGGGCAGAGGGAGAGGACAGTGCTGCTACCATGAAGAAAAGGATGGGAAGTGGAGGAGTATGGGTGGCAGCAATAGTAGGCCTGTACTGTTCTGTGTCCAGGGGAGCTGTTTACCAGCTTCATCTGGTACGCAGGCTGAGACCCTACCTGCCCGCAGACTGTCTCGCCAGAGTGGTGCATGCTCTAGTTATCTTCCGCTTGGACTACTGCAATGCGCTCTATGTGGGGCTACCTTTGAAGGTGACCCAGAAACTACAACTAATCCAGAATGTGGCAGCTAGACTGGTGACTGGGAGCGGCTGCTGAGACCACACAACACCAATCTTGAAAGACCTACACTGGCTCCCAATACATTTCCGAGCACAATTCAAAGTGTTGGTGCTGGCCTTTAAAGCCCTAAACGGCCTCGGTCCAGTATACCTGAAGGAGCGTCTCCACCCCCATCGTTCTGCCCAGACACTGAGGTCTAGCGCCAAGGGCCTTCTGGCGGTTCCCTCACTGAGAGAAGCGAAGTTACAGCGAACCAGGCAGAGGGCGTTCTCAGTTGTGGTGCCTGCCCTGTGGAACACCCTCCCACCAGACGTCAAAGGAAAAAACAACTACCAGATTTTAAGGAGACATCTGAAGGCAGCCCTGTTTAGGGAAGCTTTTAATATCTGAAGGACTATTCCATTTTAATATTTTGTTGGAAGCCGCCCAGAGCGGCTGGGGAAACCCAGGCTGTTGGGCGGGGTATATATAATACATTATTATTATTATTATTATTATTATTATTATTATTATTATTGTACTGGTCAGTGGCAGCAACAAGGAGTGGGGCAGGGGGGCATCTTGTTTGGGGGTGATCTATCAACTGTAGGGGGTGCCAGCAGCAAGGGAGCATCAGTTGCATGATGCCAATGACCCCCTGAAGCCTGGTGCCAATCCTCTTTTCTGGAAAAGTTCTGAGAGAACGATCCCATTCAAAATTGAGATTCCAATCTCTAAACTGGAACCTGTGGGTGATCTGTGTGGAGCAAGAGAAATCATCACAGTTTCTGGGTTCCAGGAAACTGCAAAGGCTACGATGAAATCCTGATGAGTATTTCTTGCTAAATTAAGAGCTGCTTGATTCATCCCCATTGAGAATTTATTTTTGCACATGGTGTATCACACAATGCATCCTCCTAATCCACTGGAATCTAGCCCATTCTTAATGTTCCAAAAGGAAATGTCAGTCCCTGTGATCAAACAGCCTTTCCCTATCCAGCAAAAATTTAGTCCACAGAGTAATATTTAGTTTGGCAAAGAGGAAAATTCTCAAGTTGCACAATATTGTCATAACTTTTGCTGCACCCCTCCCCTCTTCCTCCCCCCCCCCCTTTCCTTTCCCTAGACTCGCCTGCCCTGCAGAAGTACATGTGTGAAGACATTCTTCTGTCCTTTCGGAGTTGTTTTGGTTAGTAATTTAGTGATGGCTAACAAAGACACGTACTGTTTATGATTTCCATTCTCCCAGATTCCTAACACATTCTACATACCCTGGCAAGGCAGTGGGCTCTGTCAGAGGAAGATAACCAGACTCTTAATGATTCATTCAATCTTCTTTTAAAAAAAAACCTTGAATGATTTTAATGCTTAATACTGTAAAAGAGTTTTCCCCTAGGATTTATTATTATTATTGGGGAATAGGGTTGACATTTAGTTTCTTGGAGGAGGGGAGAATTAAGGAGATGGCCCACCTACATATACACACGTAATTCACTATATAGTGCATCTCACCCTGTAAATCGGGGTCACGGCAGACTGAGCTGCCTCTCTAGGAACACATGCCAATGGTCTTCATCCACAAGGGCAAGAAACTTGGGGCTCCTCCAGACAACCTGTTTATTGAGGATTCACCCTGATTTGCTTGCACAAAGCTTATGCAGAGGTTTATCTATGTCTGGTTTTTATTGAATAATTGTTCTGATTTGTTTGTCAGGAGGTCATACAGCAATGAGTGGATATAAATGCTTAAAATAAATAACTGG
Organism: Podarcis erhardii; assembly: GCF_964252035.2. Classification (NCBI taxonomy): domain Eukaryota; kingdom Metazoa; phylum Chordata; class Lepidosauria; order Squamata; family Lacertidae; genus Podarcis; species Podarcis erhardii. Next base: position 41,174,388 of record NC_138497.1, read on the forward strand.
TTAAAATTTTAGATGGCTTGCTGTTGAATTAGTGCTTGGAGGACTTTTAAAAATATTCCATTTTAAAGGGGTTGAAAGGGTAACTGCGTCTCACCATCCAATAGCATTGAGACTGTCCTTTTGACCTAAACAGGACTATTTTTTAAATAAATGGGCTCACACGCAATGTTAACAAAACACATGGACTACTGACAGATATAGTTAAGAAATTTATCAGGATGGACCACTTGTCCAAAAATGAACATAAAAAGATGTTCAAGTCTCCTCAGTGTTTCATAAAAACAAAACAAAAACCACTAGACAATTGTTGAAAATGTTTGGAATGTACTGAATGTAGCAATGTACAATTTTTTTTTTTAATGGTATGGTTTATGAGTTACTCATTCTTAACATGTATTTTCTACCTTTGTTAGCAAACTTCTGTAGTCAATATGTGAGATTTTAGAGTTAACTTTTTTTATTTCCTTTTAAGAGTACTCTACGATGCATTTACCTAGAGGACTGAAGACCAAAATTCACCTTTATTACCTCATCCCAATAGTTCCTCCCCTTGCTCATAATATGGTACATCTCTGTTTTCCTTCAAGGGGGAACCGCTAAGGGTGGGGGAAATGTGATGGTTAGCTATTTACGAACCTCAAGTTGCTAGGTGATGCCATGTGACTTCTTTGTTTAAAGAGCCACCCACATTTTAGCATCAGCAACTGAAAGAGAAAATAAGGTTGGAGGAAAAACAAAGTGCTTTTTTTCCCTGGGTGGGGTGGGTGAGTTGACTTGAGCTACAAAAACTTCCTAAAAATAATCTGCTCCTATATGCCTTGCAGCATAGTTCTTTTATCTACCAGCTTGTGCTATGGATGGGTGACTCGTTTATTGAGGAAGGAACATCAATGAATCATCCAGCAGAGAGAGCCTCAGAATTAAGCCTCTTCCACACACCCACATCTCATTATGTATATGAGTCATGCCACCAGGATGTATATATGCATTTATCTATGTAAAAATGTGTAAGAGAGAGAGCAAGTGGGGGAAAGCATGGTAAGGTAGGCATTGCTTGTTAAGTACAGACAGATCCTATAATATGTAATCAACTTGCATAATGCAAGTCCTTTTTTCTAGATGTGTGAGCTCCTACTGATGCAATTGCACAATTGCTCCTAGCCATTAGAACAGCAGTGGGAAACAGAAGAAGAAGAAGAAGAAGAAGAAGAAGAAGAAGAAGAAGAAGAAGGGGAGTTTGGATTTGATATCCCGCTGAAACCTGAAGGAGTTTCAGAGCAGCTAACATTCTCATTTCCCTTCCTCCCCCACAACAAACACTCTGTGAGGTGAGTGGGGCTGAGAGACTTCAAAGAAGTGTGACTAGCCCAAGGTCACCCAGCAGCTGCATGTGGAGGAGCGGGGAAGCGAACCCGGTTCACCAGATTACGAGTCTACCACTCTTAACCACTACACCACACTGGCTATCTCCAAACCACTGCTCCTCCAAACACTTATCTGGCTTTTTGGCCAAGCTGCACTGGGTACCAGCAGCTACTAGCCACTATGGCTATGTTCTACCTTCAGTGTTGATAGAAGCATGCCTCTGAAGGCCGGTTGGTGAGATTCACAAGTGGGGACAGTGCTGTTTCCTTCCTGTCCAGCTTGCTGGCTTCTCATAGGCACCTGGTTGGCCATTCTGTGAACGGAATGCTGGAGTAGATGGGCCATTGGCCTGATCCAGCAGGCTCGTCTTATGTTCTCACGCACTGTTGTCTCACCCATTGTGTTGAAAGAGAGTGGGGCAGGTATAGATGCAGCTGGTCCAAAATGGGGGTTGCTGGCACGGTCAATCAGTTTCAAAGGTATCCGTAGCAATCCTTCTCTACAAGTACCACTGAGGCTGTTCAAAAGCTCTGTATTTGGATATCTTCTAGTTTCAAATGCTAACAGTTGTTAGGCCTCCACAACTTGAGATCCACCAAGTGAAAGTCAGTCCATCAGTCGTATGTGGAAGTCTATGAGGTGCTTAATAATTGTCCCTCCCCCCCTTTTTTTTTTTAACCTGCCTGCAATGAAAAATGTAGAGTAGAACCAACTGGTGGGCTCTGTACAACTTAAAAAGACCACAGATTGTGTAGATCCAGCTCAAGGATCCAGGAGTAAGAAGTGGGAAATCTTGAGTTTATGGTGTCTGAACCGTATCGTGAAGGCTATATTAGAAAAACTAATAAAAGTGTAATTTGTGGTTTAAAGTGAAACCAGATGGCTCAGCATGCTGTGAAACAAACGTGCAGGGCAAGTTCAGTTCATTTCTCCAAAACTGTCATACTTGTCAGGAGCCTCTGGTAACTGTGTTCAGCTGTCCCAAGTGGTGAACCACTGAACTGCAAGTGGCCACCTTTTCAGTGAAGAACCTTCCAGGCTGATTCTGCCCACTCAGCCTAGCTGTTAGATCTTTTTCATCAGCAAGAGCTACAAAGGCTTTCCAGTGGAGACTTGTCTTGCCATCTGGCTTGCTCCTTGGCCTTGTCTCCTGGTTTGTCCTCCATTCCTGCCATCTCATTTGCCACATGGTACATGGTTCCTGGGCAGGCTCACCTCAGACAATCTGGGTTCTGGCCCTAGGTGGCCTTGAAAGCCCTAGTGGATTATCTTAATCAGCCAGTGGCATCGGTGGTTTCCAATGCTATGGGTCTCGCTATTCTCTTAGGTCACATGGGCCACACTCTTCTGATTGGTTCATCACTGCAAGTATTTCTGTTTGCCCAGTAGAATGATCCTCTCTCTCCTTCCCCCATACACTGTTCTGGGTTTTCCCCTGACCCCCCGAGAGCCAATTTCAGGGGTGGTGGGCATGGAAGGTGGTGTGGGAAAGCCCCGTTGCGCAAGTGACAGTCCTTTATGCAGGGCACAAGGCCCATGGCTCTCTTCCTGACAGATGCTGAGAGGTCAAATCATATTCAACCAATGCAGTGCTGTCAGGGACTGGCCAGAGGAGAAATGGTGGAGACCACCTCCCCCTCCTGACCCTTCCAGGGAGGAGGAAGAGGAAGACAGTATAGATTTACAACAGGGGTTTGAGGGAGGTCACAGCTCAGAGGCAGATGAGGGGGAAAGTTGGGAAATCATGGGAGAGTCAGAGCAACACCCGGCTGACATGTTGTCATTAGAAAGCATTCCAGACCCTCCATCTCCCAGAACCTGGCAAACCTTAAAAGTGGGAGAGCAAAGAGCTCGAAGACAGAGGACACGTAGTAGCATCCATAGAGGAGACGATGAGAATGGCAAAAGAGGAAGTGGGAGAGACGGGGATGGAGATTCACTCGGGACAATGACATTATCCATGAGTCTGGGTTCTATAGCCTCTCTCTGTAAAGACTGGAGTAAAAAAGGATGGTAAGATACTTTTCCTTGACTTTATACTTTCCTGGGCAACCAGCTGGGAGCTGCTGACAGCATCCTGACAAACGCTCACCATTAGCTTCTCAGTATGATTTGTTTTTATGCTTGTTTCGGGTTTTATTTTAAGAGGTGAAAGAGGGTAAAGCAGAAAGATTGGCGAGGGCAATGAGAGAATGAGAAAATTGGGGAATCAGAAAGATGGACATAAAGGCTTTGATCCTATATTCACTGAAGGAAAGTTTCCTTCCTATTTCACTGCTCTGGAGAGTCAGGGGGCTCTCCAAAGGAATGTCGGAAGGGACACAGGTTGCTCCTCCCATCAACTTCCATACATTAATTTAAGACCCATGCTTAGTTTAGGGGTAGTCTTTTTGGCACCCCTCCACATCCTATCTCCCATTGTTCGAGAGGGACAGCACTGCTCCAGAAAGACTTTGAGGGTTGGCACAGATGTCTGCAGGCAGGAAGCAGAGATAGAAAACTTTCATTCCCTTAGCTTTGTCTTAGGAGCCCCGGCACAATGAAAAAAATGAGAAGGGAGTTCACCAATTTATGCATTTATTTAGCTGTACAGTGGTACCTCGGGTTAAGTACTTAATTCGTTCCGGAGGTCCATTCTTAACCTGAAACTGTTCTTAACCTGAAGCACCACTTTAGCTAATGGGGCCTCCTGCTGCCGCTGCGCCATCGGAGCCCGATTTCTGTTCTCATCCTGAAGCAAAGTTCTTAACCTGAGGTACTATTTCTGGGTTAGCGGAGTCTGTAACCTGAAGCGTATGTAACCTGAAGCATATGTAACCTGAGGTACCCCTGTATTGTGGTGCTTCTCCCTAGCCTGTCTTCTCTTGGCTTCTGACATTCTGTAATCTACAAGACCTGGTATCCTTCAGATATTTTTGGACAGCAGCTTCTATCACCTGGTGCTGGCTGGAGCTAAGGGAGAGTTGCTTCGTAAAAAAATCTGGAGGAGCCTGTTGGGGAAGGTAGATCTAGATGAGGGCACATTTGTATTATTTGGGCTTATCCTTAAGGAACACCATGATACCCACATATCGGGGTTAGCCGCAAATATGAGTGCAAATCCTCTGAAGTGATTTCAGGCTGCGGCCTGGGAAGTTCTTTCTGGCAATTTCTTAAAAACAGCAAATCTGATCACACCAAGCCAACTTCCTGGCATAACAGATGGAAACTATTTAAAAAAACTATTCCGATATTCTGTGAACACACTTCGCAGCAAATGATGAAGCATGCCTTGTGAGTCAAGCCCCATTATAAAAGATGTCTCATATATACCTCATATTACTGCCTTGCTGTCGAGCCACAAGTGGTTTCCTAGCAAAACAACCTTTGGCATTTTATCCCAGGGTTTTTCAGACTTATCTGCCTTCAGGTAAGTTTTCCCACCACTGCATATCTGCCAAGCAGTCCTTGCATATTTGCCCCAGAGCCCCAGCATGTATGTCAGAGGATTTGGCAGAGACAGAGACATAGTCTAGGGAGCAAGCTCAGTCCACATGGTGTGCTGGCTGGGCCTTTGGGGCTTCACTGTTTCTCTGCATGTACTGACACTGTACTCTAGAACAAGAGTAGGCTGACTTCAGGCTTGTCACATCTTCTATGTTTTCATTTTTTATTTTTTTTACCAGAACCCCAAATAAAGTCAGGTGCAAAAGACATACCATATTTTTCGCTCTATAAGACGCACCAGACCACAAGACACACCTAGTTTTTGGAGGAAGAAAACAAGAAAAAAATATTCTGAATCTCAGAAGTCAGAACAGCAAGAGGGATCACTGAGCAGTGAAAGCAGCAATCCCTCTTGCTGTTCTGGCTTCTGGGATAGCTGTGCAGCCTGCATTCGCTCCATAAGACGCACACACATTTCCCCTTACTTTTTAGGAGGGAAAAAGTGAGTCTTATAGAGCAAAAAATACGGTACATACGGATGATACCCAGAATAGGATGATACCCAGAAAAAGGACGTGGGTGGCGCTGTGGGTTAAACCACAGAGCCTAGGGCTTGCCGATCAGAAGGTTGGCGGTTCGAATCCCCGCGATGGGGTGAGCTCCCGTTGTTCGGTCCCTGCTCCTGCCCACCTAGCAGTTTGAAAGCATGTCAAAGTACAAGTAGATAAATAGGTACCGCTCTGGCGGGAAGGTAAACGGTGTTTCCGTGTGCTGCTCTGGTTTGCCAGAAGCGGCCACATGACCCGGAAGCTGTACGCCGGCTCCCTCGGCCAATAAAGCGAGATGAGCGCCGCAACCCCAGAGTCATCCCTGACTGGACCTAATGGTCATGGGTCCTTTTTAAGTGCTTTCCTCAGGGAGGTTCATATGGCACCTTCATTATACATCTTTAGGCATCAGGTGAAAAGGTTTCTCTTCACCCCAGGCCTTTGGCTAATTCATATTCTACAGCCTTTTAAATGTGGTTTTTTTTTGGGGGGGGGTATTGTTTGGTTTGGTTTTGCTTTTATCCTGTATTTTTCTGTTGTGGACAGTCCTCAGATCTTCAGATGACTGGCAGTATATAAATTTAATTAATAATAGGCAGATCATTTTATTCATAATTGCACCACTTTTTCAGGTGTTTTCTTAAAGTCAGTTCCATTTCATTTCCACTCAATCCGCAACTTAATAGAAACAAACAAAATCTGCCTTCCAATATTAATTTAAATACTTATTTTAAAACAGAATTTCTCTTAAAACATGTATTTCTAAACACATGTTGGTATAAAGACCCAGCCCAAGACAAACAGTTGTTGATGCTATTCTTCTCAGAACAACATTTGCATTAAGGCTCAAGTGCAAATTTAAAAACAGCAACAACCCAGCAACATCAATTTAAATCATGTTGTGAACTGTTGGATGGTTCAGTAAAATGATTCACACCATATGGACCATTTTATTTTTAAAAGAAAAATGAGAAATAGTGGAAGGAACATACACTGCACTTGGATGAGGTTGGCTACAGAAGAGGCCAATGTCACAGCATGTCTGCTTTTGTTTTATTTCAGTTGGTTAGGGATGAAGAACAGATAAGCTCCATACACTGAGCTAGTGGAACATAAGAGCATGATCCAACTTTTTAATCCTGTTGATTTCAGTGGGAAAGATGTAAAGTTGAAGCTAATCCATGTTTGTTAGACACACCCAAAAAGTTCCTTAGTACCGCTAATAAAATACAAAAATGGCCATTATTACCGTATTTTTTGCCCTATAGGATGCACTTTTCCCCCTCCAAAAATGAAGGGGAAATGTGTGTGCGTCCTATGGGGCGAATGCAGGCTTTCGCTGAAGCCTGGAGAGGGAGAGGGGTTGGTGCGCACCGACCCCTCTCCCGCTCCAGGCTTCAGGAAGCTCTGTGCAAGCCGTGGGAGCCCGCGGGAGTTCCCCCCGGGCTCCCACGGCTTGCGCAGAGCTGCCTGCACCCCGAAGCCCCGGCGCCCTGAGCAGTCGCGCAGGGGCTTCGGGTAGCTCTGCGCAAGCCGCGGGAGCCCTCCTCCGGCTTGCGCAGTGCTGCCTCTTATCCCGAAGCCCCGGCGTGCTCAGCAGTCGTGCCGGGGCTTCGGGTAGCTCTGCGCAAGCCGCGGGAGGGCTCCCCTGGCTTGCGCAGAGCTGCCTGTTCTGGGGGCTGGGGTCGCGGGAAGCTCGGGCTTCCCCCGCCCCAGCCTCGCGCCTTGGGGGGGAAATAATTTTTTCCCCTTTATTTCCCCCCCCAAAAAACTAGGTGCGCCTTATGGGCCGGTGCGCCCTATGGGGCGAAAAATACGGTATGTATATATACAGTGGAACCTTGGTTTTCAAGCATCTCGGAAGTCGAACGTTTTGGTTTTCGAATGCTGAAAACCCAGAAGTAATTGCTTCCATTTTCGAAAGCACCTCAGAAGTCAAACAGCTTCTGAGGCGAGTTTCTCAATTTTCTCATTTGAGTTTGCTGACCGCCCATTGCGCCTCGGTTGTCGAAAATTTTGGAAGTCGAATGGTCTTCCGGAATGGATTACGTTCGACAACTGAGGTTCCACTGTATAAACTGTTTCAAATACATCATTGAGACTATTCAACCATCCATCTCCTCAGGCACACCAACTTAGGCCCCACGCCATGGGTGTGCAGCCCATGCGTGCCATGATGTCATGACGCCACGTCACAACACTGTGGCACGTGTGCACACTACAACACAGTGGCGGTGACTGGGCCGGGGCCTGTGCCTCCGCCACGGGACCTCTGTTGGGGCCTGCTGTGGCTGCATCCCACAAACATGTCTGTGGCCGCATCGAGTCCCAACAAAGGCCCCACAACGGAGGCACAGGTCCCAGCCCTGTTGCTGCCATGACGCCGGAACACCAAAGGTAAGGCAGCAGGCACAGCAGCAGCAGGGTTGGAGGCCAGGCATCCACAGCAAATATTTTGTGCATGCCCAAGTCCCCAGCGCCCCCAGCAGTTGGTGCCAGTGCATCTCATTGTTGTTGGCATCTGTCTCTCGAGACAGTCAATGGAAGAGTGCATCAAAAGTCAAAGTGTAGAGACCAATATGGGAGAGTCATGTTTTATTGCAGCTGGGGCAGATGAAGCTGTCCAGTTTCACTGGGGCAGATGCACCATGGCGTTTCTACTCTCTGTGCTCCTCCCGGCAATCCAGGAATTGCAGTCATCTGCAGGGGATTGCCACAAGGCAGGGTTAATGTTGGCAGCCTCCGTGTTACGTCTGCAGGCATCTTTATAACACAGAGTTGGTATTTTCCCCACAGTACTCAGCAGGGAGATTCCACAGTAGTTGTTACACAAAGGTGGCAGTCACCTTTGTCCATGTAAAGGGCCACAATTCTGGAGTTGTGTGTGTCTTGTGGCACTGTTTTCCAGCACTGCAAGAGAAGGCCATGGAGGTGCATCATGAGGGAGGAGATGAGTTCAGCTTTCAGAACTTCTGTTGGGATTCCATCCTGTTCCTGAACTTTGTTGTTGTTGTTTAGTTGTTTAGTCGTGTCCGACTCTTCGTGACCCCATGGACCAGAGCACCCCAGGCACTCCTGTCTTTCACTGACTCCTGCAGTTTGGTCAAACTCATGCTGGTAGCTTCAAGAACACTATCCAGCCATCTCGTCCTCTGTCGTCCCCTTCTCCTTGTGCCCTCCATCTTTCCCAACATCAGGGTCTTTTCCAGGGAGTCTTCTCTTCTCATGAGGTGTCCAAAGTATTGGAGCCTCAGCTTCAGGATCTGTCCTTCCAGTGAGCACTCAGAGCTGATTTCCTTCAGAATGGGTAGGTTTAATCTTCTTGCAGTCCTGAACTTTACCACATGCCTAATAGTTGATGGCATTCTTCAAGGGAGGCAAGAATATCCAGCTCTTCCAAACAGGCGGAAAGCTGTCAGTTGCTGTGGCGAAGACCATGCTTTCTGCTGAGTACAGTTCTTGATAGTGCACCACCCATCACTTCATCTGCTTGCTGTGATCTGTGATTATCTTTCCAGACAAGGTTTTCAGTGGGACAGTTTTTCTGACCATTGGTCCAAAGGCCATCTTCATGCTTTCGTACGTTTTGTGAGTGTTGCCGCTGTCAGCAGAGAGTTGAATGCTCTGACACAGCTTTAGCCAGCAGTCATTGGCACAATGTCTAGCAATCTGCTGGGCATCGCTCCTTGCCTTTCTCAGTGCAGCAAGTTTCTTGTTTTCTGTGTGGCATTGTCAAAAAGGCTATTTTAGCCAACATCTTTCATGTCAAGTGATGCTATTAGAGAATCAGCTCAAAGTATAGATTTGGATCTCATAGTAAATCCTATGAGCCATCCTTTTCAAGGGTTTCTTGTGAACTCTTATTCTTTAAAAACTCTGGGCATTTAAAGAGAATTCAATTTAGAGAAAAATATTTTAAATGTGACTTTAAAAAGGGTAGGCATGAAATAGAACCTCATTAAGAACACCTTAATGTAACTCAATTAAATTTTTGTTGGTTAGTTGTTATTTTTAAAATCTAACCACTAGCTTAAATTCTCTGGTCACCAACAGAGAATTAAAAATAACAACTATTTTTAGTTCATCTGTTTTTCTAACAATAAACCACCACGTGCTTTCAAAACTATCACCATCTTTTATATTTTGAAATTTATTAAATTGTTTTAAAAACTGAATAGGGCGACTGGGGGGTGCAATGCTTTTCCTGGAAGCAAGCCTCATGGAAATCAATGGGATTTACTTTTGAGTAAACATGCAAAGGATAGCAAAATTGTTTTTCAAGTTCTCCTTCTCTTCTCTTTGCTGCTAACACTGTGATGCCCTCCAGTGGCTGATAATTTTCTGCTCAGTACTATACAGAGAATTATTTAAACAGAAATAAATCATGGAAAGACTTCAGTGATTTTCCCGTGGCGAGTTCAGCCCATATGTGATCTGGATAGTTGTTCAGATTGCATAACCAGTCATTTTATCAGCTTCCCTCAAAAATATAATAAAAGTATTAATCATCTCAGGCTTATTACTAAGATGTATAATACCATAAAGACAATGAGAAACAAAACACCTATTTGACCTGTTCTTTTATAGAGTGGAAAGAGAGTTGTTCAGACCTGCATTCCAAGAGGTGTTAAGCTTAATCAGAGATCAAATACAAAACATGCCACTGCGATGATACCTACTCATCAGGCTTTTGACAAGACAGTTTCTTGTGACAGCTTAATCTGCAACATAATCTAACAACAAATTAAATGTACCCTGCAGAACTAATATACTCCAACCTATCTTTATAACCTGAAAGCTTTGATATTTTTAAAAATAGCCTTGGGGTAGTGAAGAGTTAGCATGTTCCTTCACGCTAATTAAAATGATGTTTAAGTATAGGAAACTCAATCAGGGATTTACCACCTTCAAAGAGAGGGAAAGCACTATATTCTTCAGAACTTCAATGGCTCATGCCTTAAACATAGTTGTGGTCTGATGGAAGTCTCTCATACAAACACAGTCACCAACAGACAATAGCTTTCAGAGAGACAATATTGTATTTCAGGGGTGAGGAACCTTTTTCTGCAAAAGGGAGTCACAATTCTGGGGTCTGCATCACACTGTTGACTCATGTTCAGCTCATGGATCATTTCCACAACTAGTAGGTGTCCCCCATCTTATATTTGTGCAGCTGGGTCCTCCTGCCTAAGTGTAGAAACTTTGACCTGTTCCTCTTTAGCTACAGAAATTCATTTGATTAGTTTTGGCCCAGTTCGTTATTGCCCCTTTAGACAGAAAATGAATCAAGTTCTAGGCTTTTGCCTCTCTCCCCAATACCTTGCTATTCAAGTATATTATCCATTTTTTAAGAGAATGTGCTTGTTTTTCTTTAAGCAAACATTCTTATTCACATATCCACCGATATTCACGTAACCACACTTAAGAACATTTGTTTAACCTTTCCCAAAGAGGCTAATGTTGAATGGGGGAAACGGAAGATTTTAGGCTGCAGTTCCGTGCCTATTTATCTGGAAGCGTTATTCTTATTTCTGTTTTTAATTGAATTTATATACCGCCCTATACTCACAGGTCTCAGGGAGGTTTGCAGAATAAAATCAAAACATAAAACCACAAAATACATAATCAAAATAAAAACAACCCAATAACACCTCCCTCCCCCCCCAAAAAAAACCCCAGTACATTTTAAAGGGCACAGGATGTCAATCAAATCAACCAAAGGTCTGGTTAAAAAGAAACATTTTTATGCCCTTGCTTTGAACTCAACAGGAACGACTTTAGATGACACTGGCAGTCATCTTTGAGAATTCCTGGAGAACAGGCGAAGTCCCGGCAGACTGGAGGAGGGCAAATGTTGTCCCTGTTTTCAAAAAGGGGGAAAGAGAGGACCCAAATAATTACCGCCCAGTCAGTCTGACATCAATACCAGGGAAGATTCTGGAGCAGATCATTAAGCAAACAGTCTGTGAGCACCTAGAAAGGAATGCTGTGATCACCAATAGTCAGCATGGATTTCTGAAAAATAAGGCATGTCAGACTAACCTGATCTCGTTTTTTGACAGAATTACAAGCCTGGTAGATGAAGGGAACGCAGTGGATGTAGCCTACCTTGATTTCAGCAATGCATTTGACAAGGTGCCCCATGATATTCTTGTAAAGAAGCTGGTAAAATGCGGTCTTGACTATGCTACCACTCAGTGGATTTGTAACTGGCTGACTGACCGAACCCAAAGGGTGCTCATCAATGGTTCCTCTTCATCCTGGAGAAGAGTGACTAGTGGGGTGCCACAGGGTCTTGGGCCCGGTCTTATTCAACATCTTTATCAACGACTTGGATGATGGACTCAAGGGCATCCTGATCAAATTTGCAGATGACACCAAACTGGGAGGGGTGGCTAACACCCCAGAGGACAGGATCACACTTCAAAACAACCTTGACAGATTAGAGAACTGGGCCAAAACAAACAAGATGAATTTTAACAGGGAGAAATGTAAAGTATTGCACTTGGGCAAAAAAAATGAGAGGCACAAATACAAGATGGGTGACACCTGGCTTGAGAGCAGTACATGTGAAAAGGATCTAGGAGTCTTGGTTGACCACAAACTTGACATGAGCCAACAGTGTGATGCGGCAGCTAAAAAAGCCAATGCAATTCTGGGCTGCATCAATAGGAGTATAGCATCTAGATCAAGGGAAGTAATAGTGCCACTGTATTCTGCTCTGGTCAGACCTCACCTGGAGTACTGTGTCCAGTTCTGGGCACCACAGTTCACTGACAAACTGGAACGTGTCCAGAGGAGGGCAACCAAAATGGTCAAAGGCCTGGAAACGATGCCTTATGAGGAACGGCTAAGGGAGCTGGGCATGTTTAGCCTGGAGAAGAGGCGGTTAAGGGGTGATATGATAGCCATGTTCAAATATATAAAAGGATGTCACATAGAGGAGGGAGAAAGGTTGTTTTCTGCTGCTCCAGAGAAGCGGACACGGAGCAATGGTTCCAAACTACAAGAAAGAAGATTCCACCTAAACATTAGGAAGAACTTCCTGACAGTAAGAGCTGTTCGACAGTGGAATTTGCTGCCAAGGAGTGTGGTGGAGTCTCCTTCTTTGGAGGTCTTTAAGCAGAGGCTTGACAACCATATGTCAGGAGTGCTCTGATGGTGTTTCCTGCTTGGCAGGGGGTTGGACTCGATGGCCCTTGTGGTCTCTTCCAACTCTATGATTCTATGATTCTAGATGCGTGTCGCATCGGGGCAACAGGCAAATGTTAGGCATTGGCAGGGCTGGATTTAGGTTTGATGAGGCCCTCAGATACTGGAGGTAATGGGGCCCTTTATATGTTCAGCTGCCCTTTGCCAACAACAAATTGTCACTCTTTTTTGTGATGAATATATGCTATATGGTAATTTATGGACCTAATAGGTATCTAAAGTCATTTGCCACTGTTGCTGTATGTAGGTTTTATTTTATTTGTTTTCTATCTTATATTTTGAAAATGTACAATCCAGCAGTTTTTTTCCCTTTTCATTTTTTGGGGGCCCCCATTTTTGGGGGGCCCTAAGCTATAGCTTGTTTAGCTTATACGTAAATCCGGCACTGGTGGGGAAATAAAAAACTGAAGCGAGCAGGCTTTGCAGGGAAGTTTGCACGCTCTAGTTGAGAAAGCTGAGCTGACTCCGCCTAATCTAAGGCGGCTCTCTGAACAGATTCCGTGCTGCTGCTGATTATGCGGAATATCATGCACACCCGAATGTGCATGTCTCTTCTTTTCTCCCTTTTCCAAATTCCTAGCAACGGTGCCGATTTATGGGGATTAATCTGTAAGGGCGCTTGAACTGCAAGGAGGAACCAAGTGGCTGGGCAGCGGGAGGGTAGCCGAGCCCCTCTGAGCGGCGCGCCGGATGGCGGGCGTTCTCGGGGGCGGGGCCGAGGCTGCTGCGGGCAATGAAGGCACCGGCGCAGGATCTGAAAATGGAATGCGACATCCTGGACGCGCTGGAGGCTCTGGGGTGAGCGGGACGAAGGCGACGCGGCGGAGCTCGGGGCGAGGAAGTTGGGGTACCGCTGCAGTGAGGTGCTTCGGGAAGGCCGGCTGGAGAGGAGGGCCGCTCGGGGACGCGCATCCAATCCGGTTCAAATCAAGGCACCCCTTTTCAATGCAGTAGTAGCACCCCTTTCAAATACTCGCCGCCAGCGCCTTCGCTCCCTCTGAAATCCCGGGGTTCCCCTTGGCCTCCCCTTTGACCCACGTGTGCGTGGGAGAATTGTTCGTGGAGCCCGGGGTGGACCAAGTGCAGTATTTGCGCGCGCGCGACACGCTTCCAAAAATCTGCTGCTCTGATTCTGCTGGTCAAAGACTGGGAGAGAAATCAAAACTGTTTGTTGTGAATACAGGTTTAAAAAAGAAAACAAAGACCTCCGGGTATCGGGGGGTATATAAATTCAAATAATAATAATAAACAAATAATATCCAAGTCTTAATGAATAATAATAGGTAGACATTTGTTTCTCAACTTCGCAGTGTCATGTGTTTAACAGGCACATAGTCTTGATTGCTCACTCAGTACCAACTGCTGAGTCCGCTCTGTTGCAGCAGTATTTATCACTTCCAAATGTGCTAATTTGATTAGTTGAATAGGAGCATAGGCGCCGACTCCATGGGGCCTGAGGGGGCCCGAGCCCCCTTAAAAATTCGTTTGGGGGGGCTCTGCCCCCCCAATAATTTAAGAAAATTATTAGTTATATTATGCTTTGTAAAATCACAAAATTATGTTGGTATTTTGTATTTTCCTTGTTTGACGATAGTTACCTTTTAAAGTACATTCAATAATGAGTTAAAACAAAGCCACTCCCGATCTAGAGAGGGGGTGGGGTTGCGGGCTCTCGACCCATCAACAATCTCGTGGGGCTGGCGTCAGCCCCGCGGGCCCTCACAGGTTCACTTAAGGTCGGGGCAGCCCGGGGCTCGCCCCTTTCGTTCCCCCAGCAGCAGCGGTTTGGAGGTCTTGGGGCCCCCCCAATATTTTTTATAAGTCGGTATGGGCCCCTGCCCCCCCCCCAATATTTTTTATAAGTTGGCGCCCCTGAATAGGAGTGCTCCCGCTTTGAGCAAAGAACTTTGGTAATACATGCAAAATACATGCATTATTTCTTTACTTTTTTAAAAAGAATAGCTGGAAGTTAGGTTGGTAGAATACCATAGTAGTCTTGGAATAATTGAAAGTAAGAATCAGTGGGTACAAATGATTATATACTGATGTCCCACTGGCAGCCCAATCCTCCTAACATGATCACAAGGAAGAAAGCTCTGTGGTTTCAGTGTCACAGCTTCCAAGTAAGGTTGCTTAGTTATTGCAGCCTTAAACTTATTTAACTCCCCTGGTTTGTGCTTTCTTGATGGGGAAGAAAATGTACATATTGAGATGGAAGAACCCCCAGGTTTTATAGTTTGCCATGTATGCTACCATATTCCAGGGACTTTTTATCTTCTTCATGCCCCATGTGTGGTGTCCCTGAATGAGAAATTGGCATGTGGCAAAACTAGACTCAAAATGAGATTCCATCCAACAAGTATTGGAAAAGTGTGTAAAAAATTTTTTAAAAGGCACAATGCAGTGAGGCTAGGGTTATCGGCAGGGTGTAGGTCAAATGTTGCAACTGTAAACTCTTATCATGTGCTTGTATTTCACAGATGGGAGTTTTAAATGAATTTTTGTATTTCATTCTTAGTTACATAAAATGTTGCTCTCTTTTTATTGATTTCACACACACAGCAGCACAATACTGCATGCTGGTTACGAACTTAATTCGTTCCGGAGGTCTGTTCTTAACCTGAAACTGTTCTTAACCTGAGGTACCACTTTAGCTAATGGGGCCTCCTGCTGCCATGGCACGACCGCCGCACAATTTCTGTTCTTATCCTGAGTTAAAGTTCTCAGCCTGAGGTACTACTTCCGGGTTAGCGGAGTGTGTAACCCGAAGCATTTGTAACCCGAGGGTGTTTGTAACCCAAGGGACCACTGTACTGTACTCGCTTGCTTCTGTATGGAGTAGCAGGTGAATCAGAAGTTCACATGTATCCAGTAATGTTATAGGTGCTTGTTACAGTTCAAGCTTTTATGAACATCCTGGAAAGTTCATAGCAAAAGCCCATCTGGTCCTGCATCCTGTTTTTACAGCGGCCAACCAGATGGAAAGCCCACAGGTTCCCCAATTTTGCTCTCCAGCAACAACTAGTCAAATGCATATTGCCTTTGATATTTGAAGTACTACATAGTCTGTATGATGCATTTAGAATAACCTAGGTGTACGCCTTGGAATGCAGCGTGTGAAGTTACGCTTGGCATTTGATACAGGTATTGGCAACATGTTGAAACATTGCTGACCATTCTCTAAAAATGATAGTACAAAAACTGCCATGGGATTTCCATCCATTTACAGTAACAAATTTACAAACTTGTAGTTGGCTTTTAAAAAAAACTGCCCCTGATTAATCAGGCAGAAGATTTTGATTTTTTAAATTTTTGAATACAGTGTGCATATAAATGCATGTTAAAAGAGGCATTCTCATTTCTCACACACAGGAGGAATGGTTCTTCTAAGATGAAAACATATTCTTCCCAAATAGTTTTATCCCATATGTGAATTTATTTGGTAGATTAAAACTCATATAATCAACATTTGGTTGCAGGCTTAATAAATAATAAAAATAATGGTTTAATTCATTTCTGTGGAGTCAAGAGATGGAAGGAACAAATGACATAATGGTAAGAAGTAAAGTTGTTCCCCACCCCCCAGCCAAAAAACCCCCAGCCAATTCTTTTGTTACTACAAAAAATAATGTTTGTGTTCTGTATTTTTGTGTTCTGTATTTTAATTTTACATTAGGCACTCCTCTGCATATTGTACAGATTTGTTGTCACTAAAACATATCCATATTGAAGTTCTGTTTCCCTTAAACATTTTAAAAATGGGTAAACAAAAAGAGTTATTTTTGATTCACAACCACTTTAATTGCACACACTGAACTATCCAACAATAATACACTCTTACTTTTCAATAAAGGAATATTTGTGAATGATTGAATAAATTCCACAGTGAAACATTTTTTCTACTTTTAAATTTTAATTCCTGTACTTAGGTCATATGTTTTGTGTTCTGTATTTTGCTCCCCAGGTACAAAGGCCCTCTTTTGGATGAAGATGCCCTTAATAAAGCAGCTGAGAGTGGTCTGGCTTCACAAGACTTCTGCGATCTTTGTGTTTGGTTAAGTTCCCAAATACAGTCGTTGTGTGACTTGGAAGAAAGCATCTCCTCAACAGCTGGTAATTTGACATGATTTTAATCTGTTGGAATCTTGTTTGTGTGTTTGTCATAGCTTTCCATTTTGTAATTTATCTATAAACATCTCACGAATGTTTCACTTTGGAAATGAATTTGTTGTGGAGATAATTGAAGTGATTTTTGACATTCTGCTGTGATATTAACACGATTAATGAAGAAAAGTAGTGATGTTTCTACATACAGTCTTTCTAACCTGGGGAACTGGATGTATTATCGAAGGGGGGAAATTGTGTTTGTTTTGTCACCTGATTGAACAGATCATGCACTCAAAAAAATTAAGAGGATTCTTTTATATTGGTGAACATGACCCTAAAACCTTCATTGCTTGAACCGAAACTCAAACACAAGCACTTTAAAACAGGAAAGGTACCTGACTTCGCCCTACAAAGGCAGACAAAAAGAGACCCTAGCCTTTTTCAGGTGTAATGAATGGAAGGCAGAAAAGGTATCACATGTGAGTTGAGGCAGTGGAGAGAAACATATTAGCTACACACACACAGTGTCGATTTCAGTTGCCTTCTAGCTTGTGAAACTCTGCAGAGCTGGGAGCCTCTTGTATGCAGCCAGGAGCAGCAAGGAATGAAGCGCCTTATATTTTTCTTGTTTTCCTTTCCCCCCTCCAATTTTAAAGGTGTGGCTTATTTTCAGGTGCGGTTTATATTCAGGCCAATACCGTAATGGGTTTATACTTGTTGTTCTTTGCTGCTGCAAAATACAAAATACCCTGCACAAAAATAAATTCAAGTTGTGTTTCTCTGCCATTCATTTTGTCTTTTTGTTGGACTGACTTAATTCTGGAGGATATGATATTAGTTCAGAGCATCACATTATTCTGATTTTTAAAATTAGTTTTTTTCAGCAAAATGTTACCTAAAAATCTTAAGAGCAATTTGTATGATATTTTTTTCTGAATTAGTTCACCTGGTTCCCAACTATTTTTTTAAGCACCAGAGCTGGAACCTGATACGAGGGTTTTTTAAGTGTATGACACTTTCTTCTCCTATATGTTCTGTTAAAGGTGGTGAAGACGTTGAAAGTTTACAGCTTGAGATGAGTGGCTTTTTAAAAGAGCTGGCTTGTCCATATTCAACACTTGTGTCTGGAGAAATTAAAGAGCGGTTAAAAAAGAAAGAAGATTGTCTTAAAGTCCTATGTAAGTTACCAGAGTCTTTCTGTTTGCAGTTTTACAGGCGACTGTTTTGTTTCACACAGCATTCTGGAGACAGAAAAGGCCCACTTTTTCTGGCCTTGTACAGCCTACATCCAGTCTTATGCATCGCAGTAGCTGCATGGCAGCCGAGAATAATATTTGAAACCCGGGTACAATAGTTTACAACTGAACAAAAAAAGGTCCACTTTATGCTGCCATATATCTGCCTTTCAGGAAGTCACAGTGCTGGTTTCCACTGCTGACATCTACCCCATTACATTTCTGCATTTATAACTGGGCAGAGAATGGTTTGTGTGACCTGGGCTCTGTTTGAAATCAGGCACACATTATTTCTAGACCAGATGCTCCTTTCAAGAGTGCAGCCTGGTTCTTGCTAATCTTTCTCCAAGTAATTGTGACAGGCTTGGTCAGTATGAACAAACCAGCAGATTATTTTCTCTAAGAGGGAAAAGGGGGCTCTCTCTAGATGTGGATTTCCTAACACGTCATTAAATTATTGACTGATAATCTGAAAAGGAAGTTTATATCAAAATATATTTCAGATGCATTTTTCATCGTTCATTTTTACTTAAAACATTATTATGTGCAACAGTTGTAGCAAGGGTGTGGAACCCAGGAACCAAATTCAGTTCTTCAGCCCTCTGCTTGTTCCCTGGGACTCTTCCCAGGCCACTCCCCCTCTCCCCAAGCCACACCCCTCACTGTCCCTGCCCTCAAGTGCTTTTGCTGGCCCTAATGTGTCATTGGATTGAAACAATGCCTCTTGCTTGCCTGGATAGAAATGGGAGGAAGGGGAGATCTCTGACTTTTGCATGGCAGTGCAGCAAGCAGCATTCCAAAGGTCAGGCTCCACCCACATTCCAAAGGCCAGGCTCCACACATCTGTGGCTCCACCCACTCTGGTCCTGCCAACCAATGGCATGTGGCCCCTGCAAGGTTGCTCACTGCCTGGTCTCTGTAGCCCTTGGGCTGAAAAAGTCACAACACTGACATGGCTTTTAAATTCTTTTCCATTTTTTCTTCGCATCTTGTTTAATTTTCATATTTACATCGTCATCCAGTTCTGACCAGAAAGCATTAATCTTACTGGTTTGCTTGTTGAAACACATTCACAGATCCTTCTCTAGCTTTTACGTATCTCCCCCCCCCCCCCAGTATTTTTAAGCACAGAACTTCAGGCTTTGCAGATACTGAAATTGAAAGAACGTAAAAGTTCTCATTTGACGAAGAATAATGACATCCACCAAGAAATCCAAATGATCTGCGACGTCCTGGGTCTACCAAAGTCATCACCTTCATCTTCTGATATTCCGGTCTTATTAAGCAATATAGAGTCAAAGGTACAGTGTGTATTTTCTACATTTGAGTGCCATAAGTATTAGTTTTGTACAGTTGCACAGCCCCAGTCCCCTGTAAAAAATCAACAACCAAGGAGTCAAAAGGGCATTCTCAGGGTGACAGGCAGATAGGTTACCTGCTTAGGAGCTTTTTTTCAGTGGGAACTCACTAGAACTCCATTCCAAGACCTTTCAGGTGAGTTCTGGCACCTCTCAGGTGGGCACCGTTGCCATTCTAAAACAGAGGGAGGCGTTCATGGTGAGTTCTGACACCCCCTTTTCTAGAAGAATGGCACAGCTAGTAGTTGCTCTGAAATGCCCTAGGTTTTTGTTCAACTGGAAAGAATTATGGCATCAGGGAAAGCCTGCATAGTTGTTTCCTATAGAGCCCCACCTTGGGCAAAAGATTCCTGCATTGCAGGGAGTTGGACTACATGATCTTCATGGTCCCTTCCAACTCTACAGTTCTGTGATTCTATTATTCCCCCCTCACCCTCAGGTGTGGATGGTAGCGATGGAGCCTGCATTGGTAAGGACAGCCATACAACCCCTTTTCCACATTAGATGTCCCTTCATGTGTGAAGAAATCTGCACAGGAACCCAGAAAGAAGTCTGGATGACTGTAGCAGCTCTTATGTGTGGTAGCTGTTTTGCCTGCCCTTTGACCCTCTCCACGCTGCTGTCCCCTTGCTTACTCTGGCTGCAGCACCTAGCATCTTCTAACAGCAGCAGCTGAAGAAGAAAGGTAGTGTTTCACTCCTAAGTGAACCAGCCAGGGAACACGGCAATCTTCCATACTTCCATACAGGCAGGAGGAGTCAGTCATGTGGTGAGGGGGAAGAAGCATCTGGCCTGCCTGTGTGAATCATCTCATAAGATGACATTGAGAGAAAGGATCCAATTGTCTTTGTGGAAATTCTATTGTACTTTAGTGTCACTATGTAGATACACGGGATTCTTGTAATTGGTTTTATATAAATATATGTATCTTTTACTTTTTCAGGTTAAGGACATTTTATCAAAAATGCCAAACACTTATGTGGGCAAATCTCTGCTTAAAACTCCTTTGAATGCAGATCAAATGGTAAAAATTAAGTTTTTTCACTTTTATATTCAATAGCATACAAATACCTGCTGAAATTGATTGTGGCTTTTTGCTTTTCTGTCTTTATTTGGATCAAAAGTGAATGCATTCTTCTATGATTTTTGACATAAAAGAAGAAATTTGTAGCACCTGCAGTTGAAAAGTGTTGTGACTATTTAAAGTATTTTCTGTATTTTAGACTGCTATTGAACTGTTTTGTGCTCCAATGCCATAGGGAAGGTTGGAAAAAATAAACGAGACTCTTCTCAGTGAATATGAATGCCGTCGTCGTATGTTAATGAAGCGCTTAGACGTAACTGTACAGTCCTTTGGTTGGTCCGATAGAGCAAAGGTAAATATGTTTTATCAACTTCCTGGTAGCTGACTCTGCTGTGGTTCCACAAGCATTTAATTGATGATGCACAATTTGTTAATATAACAGTTTTATATTGTAAATACTAGAGAGAATCCTAGTTACTGGTTTCTCTCTACATTCAAGGGCATAGTGGGGTTTTTTTTAAAAAAAGGGATTGTATTAGATATTTTTCTGTTAAAAATACTAGTTCAAAGGTATACATATAGCCAAGAACTATGTGTGCAACTGCAGTTTCTTTGAAATTCCTTCTGCATGAGTGCTGGCAGCTGAAGAGGCAAGCTGCTGCTTAAACTGAAAACTGGCTTGCAACTTTGGCAGTGGGAGCTATGAAGCAAAAACAACACCACCTTAAAATAAAGCTCTGAATGCATGTATGATTCATTTTACCTCCTAACTGCAACCTTCCTCATCTATAGCATTACTCAAATAGCGACAAATGTTAAGGCGTTCGGCCAGCTGTTCCTCTTGTTGCAAGGACCTTATGTGATACTAGACTGCAAAAAGGAACACATGGCATATTGGACATAACTTAAAGTGCTCCCCGCTTTTGTTTTAATATTTCTGCAACTCTGCAATATGTCTACATTTATTTTTAAGGTGAAAACAGATGATATTGCAAGGATTTATCAACCCAAACGTTATGGACTCTCTCCTAAATCAACTATTTCATTAGCCCATCTTCTAGCAGCTCGTGAAGACTTGTCGAAGATCATAAGAACAAGCAGTGGATCGTCACGAGAAAAGACCGTTTGCTCTATCAATAAGGTAGGATTTCCCCCTCATGCAAGATGAGCTTTAGGAGCTTTCTTGAGCTGACCCAACCATTCATAATACGCCAGTGCTTGTAAACATGTCTAATGTGTGAAGTGCTTAATAACTGAATGTCTTCCTGGTAATCTAATGAGGTTGGTAACTGTGCACTGAGGAATCTGAATTCCTCTGGCTTTATTATTATTATTGGATTATTTATTAAATTTGTATACTACCCCTATACCTGTAGATCTCAGGGCGTTGATAGGAGAGCATCCCCTGGAAGCCCCATGTGCTCAGTGATGGGGGAAATATGGAATAGAAATGTACTAAAATAAAATCTTAAAACTTTGCTTCCATTGCAGGTCTTGATGGGAAGAGTACCAGATCGTGGAGGCAGACCAACAGAAATTGACCCACCACCACCTGAAATGCCCCCTTGGCAGAAGAGACAAGATGGTGGTGGTAGAGGGGGCAGAGGAGGAGGTCGAGGAGGAGGGGGTGGCTGGGGGGGAGGGGGTGGTGGTAGAGGAGGAGGAGGGGGTGGAGGTTGGAGAGGAGGGGGAGGGGGTTTTCAAGGGAGGGGAGGAGGCTACAGTGGGAGAGGTGGGTATGGCGAGTCATATGGTGGAAGGGGAGGGGGAGGAGCCTACAGGAGATACTGATACCACTAAATGTTAACTGACATAAACTGTTCATTGGGAGTCTGGGATAAATTGTAGCTGACTTTGCAGCATGATGTTTGAATTATGTTGGTCATGCTTTTTTGAAAATTACAATATTCGGTTCCCTATAAATCACTTTGCTCATGATAGCTTTCCTCCACATGCGACTTCCTTTTATGAGCTTGCATGTACGTGTGTGCATTTGTCAGACGTGATGATCTATATGTGGTCTAAAACCATGGTTAGCAGGGAGTTCCTGTATGCAGCGTCTGTGAGAGACTGTGAGCCCAGAGAACATGCAAGGTTTTCTGTATAGAAGTGATATCTATGTAGAAAATGTTCCATGTGCGCAATGGCCTTAAATGTTTTAAGTGTAAAATAGCGGTTAAAGAAGCAAGTGGATTTTTTGACTCTGGGATCTGGATTTTTATGTAATAAGAGAAGCTTCGGAAACATGAGCATTAACAAAATAAAACAGAATATAAAATTAAAATTGATTTTCTTTGTAAGTTTTCAAATTGCAGTGATTCCCTCAAACGTGGGAAGCATTGTATATTAGATTTGGCCTCCAATTTCTTCAAAACTTTTAAGAAAAATGTAGAAATGTATACTAGCTGTAATGTTATCGGATTCAAAATTAAAACTGCAGGAGGTTTCCATGAAAATGCTGGGGGGATGCAAGTCTGTATTATTATTATTATTTTTTGCAGTGACGATAATTGGAGGTCTGCATTTTTTGGTTGGCCTTGCTAGCCAAGCCAAAAATTGTGATTGCCAGACTATTTCTGCTTGCCAGCTGGCTGGCTGCAAGCAAAGACCTTCTCCCAACAGCAAAAAAAGATTGCTCCTTTCCTGTAGGAAACACTGGAGGAAAGTATTCCAGCTTCACCTGATGCATGGCCAAGTCTCTCTGCTGAGTAGCTGCTGAAAGTGTCTTCATCTCCCCACTTCTCTTTCCTGTGAGAAAGAAAGGGGGATAGTGCAAGCTTCTGCTGATGCTTGATGGTGCGGCACAGAGACCCCCCACTGAGCAGCAGCTGCAGGTAACTCCCCCCTCTCTTCTCTTCTCTGCAAGAATGTGGGGCCTCTTGCTCCAAACTTTCCTCCTAACCTTGTAGCTGAGGAGGACTCAGGGAGCACAGCAAAACTGCTGGGAGGATACCCACCAACTCTTACTGCTTCTAAGTTGAAAGGAAGGGTTTACACACCACTTGATGTGGTGAGCCTAATTGCCAATGCCATAACCCAATATGGAAAAGACAAAATTCCAAACATCAGGAGTTCCATAAAATTGACCTATACCATGAACTTACAATAAAACTAACTGGTCCCCAGTGTGTTCTACCGGAGTTGGCTGTTGAGAAGGAAGGAAAAGATGTGTGCACATGGGCCTAGAAATGTTGTCCTTGCAACTTTCCCCTCCCACCTGATGTCATTCTTACATCATCGTTGCTTCCTAATAAGTAAGCACAGGGGCTGGAAATATTTGACAAAGCTAACCACTAGAGCAAGCAGAAGAATAGGACAGTGGAACCTCGGTTTTCGAGCATCTTGGGAACCGAACGATTCGGAACCCAAACGCCGAAACCCAGTAGTAGTTGCTTCCGTTTTCAAACACGCCTCGGAAGTCGAACGGCTTCTGAGGCGTTTTTCTCCGTTTTTTCAATGGATTTTGCTGACCGCCCATTGATCCTTGATTTTTGGATATTTCGGAAGTCGAACAGTCTTCCGGAATGGGTTGCGTTCGAAAACCAAGGTTCCACTGTTGGGGCCTCTTTCCTGCATTTCTTTCCCTGGGAGAAAAACGAGTTTTTGTCCTCCTTCCTTGTATACAGAGTTACGTACACACATATCCTAAGCTCAATCTAGCTGTTAGTACAGAGTTAGTGTTTTTAGTTAGCTATATATGGAGAGCAGGTTATACAACTATCCCCAGCTAGAAGGAAAAAAAGCGAAGAGTGGAATATTACAAATATTCTCTCTGCCCAAGCATGATCAGCTTGCCAGATGGAGCCACCCCCTCTCCTCCCCTACATGCTGTTCTGGGGTTCTGTGAGCCAGAGGTTGGGGAAAGCCTGAAAGTCTTTGCACAGGGCTTTCCTTGACAGCATTCATTAAGTAAATTCCACCCTAAGACATCGATCTACCCTGTTTTTAAAAATGTAAACTATTTTTTTAAAACATTCCTCACCCTTTGCAAATCACAATATATTTCAAAACGGTAAATTACTGGCAGTTTTGATCCCTATACAGGTGTGTCTTGTCAACCTAAAAAAAATGCAATAAATTAAACTTGCTTAATTTTCGAACGTTTCTATAAATTGGTTTTTTGTACGTTTTAAACCTGAACTGTATTTTGTGAAACACATTTTCTGTAAATAGTTTTGTGTTAAGAGCAATTCCATTTATGTTTGAACACTTTCCTTTTAAAAATGCTTGTGGACATAGTGAAAACCTTGTGCTTTTTGACAACCAACTGGAGAGTATTTTGTGTTTAAGAAATAGGTTGTTTACACCTGTGAGCACTGAGAAATAAAGTACTGTAAAGCTGTTATCAATGTAGCTTTTTGTACATTGAATACTACTGGCTAGCTACAGTGTGCAATAGGGACAGGCCTGTGATCAGGAACCAGCAGTATGGGGATTGGCAGTGGCAATGGTGCTTGAAATTAAATAACATAATGTGGTAGATCAGGGCAACCATCTGTCTGATGGTAAATACCAGCTGTCACCACGTGGGGTGCACCTGCATTAAGAAACATTCTCTGCATGGAACTGAGAGAGGCAGGATGAAAATTTCAGCACCTTATGCCAAAAATAATTATGGGAATTGCATCTGGCTGATCAGCTAAGAACTGAAAGTCTTTGGAGGCTCTTGCCAGACCCAAGGCTACCACAGATAGTTCAAGAACAGAGCACAAAAAATTACTGTGTAACTTAATTTTAATAAATATCAAACAAAAAATTGCACTTTAGCCAACCTTTATAGCCTGTACATTTTATAGATCAGTTTCTTTGATTGTCATAGTTTCACATATATCATGGTCAATGAAAGCAATTTATTTAAAGAAAAATAACACACAGTTGGTGTTATAACGTATTTCTAATACTTTTTTTATTTTACTATTTTCATCTTGTTTGAACAACTGTAAATGTGAGGTGACTGGCATAAATATAAGACAACAGGCCTAACAAGGTGCCAAGTTTGCGTTGCTTTGGCATGTGTATTTGGCACAAAGAATGCGGAGGGAAAGACGGTGAGTTAGGTCAGTACCACCCATGGACAGCTGAATGTCAAGATACTGTCTTTCAAAAAGTTCGAAATGGCTGCCATGCGTGTGCTAGAGCAGTAATACATGCACTTGCTTGCACTGGAGATGACCCATACCTATGCTCCCTTGACAAAACCGTACTTGTTAACAGAACTGTGCGTGTGGCACCAAAGCCTTACCACAAACCATGCATGCAGCTGCTTGAGAGGATAAAACTACAGCCTAAGCATATGGGAGTTCACCCCAAGATAAATCCCAGTGAGTTCCACAAGGCTCATTGTCGTGCAACTGTCCCCAGAATTAGGACCTTCATTTATTTTATGTACTCTGGTCTAGCCAAATATCCTGAGTCAATATAAAAATACTGAATGACAAAGCAGTGCAGAATCATAAAAACCAATTGTTCACAGAGGTTAAATTTCAGCCCAACTCAGAAAGGCAACTATATCAAATGCTCTTCAAAATAGTAACAGAGCTGGCAAGAGTTGCCACTGAAAAGACTGTCATCTAAGTCACACCCTGTTTATACCTCGGATAGTTGTGGCATTCTTAGCAGAGAGAGTCTCATTGGATCATACTGGAGGTGAAGGGCTTCCTTCAGATAACAAGTCATTTAGGCCTTTAAAAGTCAGTTCCAGTTCTCTGAAATCTGCCCACAAATTAATTAGCAAACCAGTCCAAATGTAGCTCTTTTAGGGCCGATGTAATTTGTTTCTTCTTACTATTTCTTATTAATAGCTTGGTCTGCTGCACTCAGGACAAACTGAGCTTTCCACAAGTGGAATGGCATTTTCCCATTATGCTAATCAAATCTAGGTTTACCAATACATGCATGTTGAGGGCAAGGTATTTGTTTCCTGGGAAAGGGTACAACTAGTGCCCCATGTATAACTTGAAAAATGCACTCCTACTCATCACTGCTCACGTGGGCCCAGGTAGCACTTCCAAGCAGCATCTTACCCAGGGCAGGCTCTCCTATCTACAACCATATTTACTAATAATTAACATGCTTGTCTTAAACAAACTGATTATCAACCTTCCTCAATCTCATAACTCACTCTAAGCACCCATTAAGAATTTTGACTGTCTCATTGGGATTTGAGAAGGTAAGCTATAATCAGGTACCACCTGCCTACTAATGACACTGTCATGCAAAACCTCACACAATTGCCATGCAGATGTTAAAACAGTGTGTGAGACAAAATGGAATCCAAGTCCTATGGCTCAGTTAACCACTCCATAAACATTCAAAGATTCTTACAGAAAGTTAGTTTAACATGAAATCCTACTGTCCCATAGGGTTTAGGGGGTGTCTTCTCCATGTTTTGTGCCAGAAAACAAGGCCTACCCCAGAGAACACTTCATTGCAACTGTGGAAACCACTGCCATCAGTGCTCAGATGACAAGGAGGAAGGGAAATGTGTGTGTTACGAGTAGACCAACTAGTCTAATACTAGTTTTGACTGGATACTTTGTAGGTTTGCCCAGAAAGAAAACGGCTGCCTGTGAGAAGACTGCTGAAGGAGGGCAAATGTTTGCAAAGGAAAAAGCAAACTTGCCAGATGTGTCAGTTTAGCTTTTCATTTCTATGTTCCCTAGATTGTTCTTGTTTAGTGTATAGCTTCTAAGAATCAACACAGTTCACATAGGTTTTAGAAAATCATGCTTGGTCAGTTTTAAATATTACATATATATTTACAGTTTGTAAAGTGTAGTTTCTTTATCAGCTCAGCTAACAATAAGAACAGGAGCTAGTTCCTTCAACTCACAAATTTACATTACAGAAGCTGCTCACATAAATAATCTTACAAGCCTCTTACTCTAGGCTTTGTAAGTAAAAGTACAAAAAAACTTATTTAACCATGAAATTACTCCAAAAGGAGTAAGCATACACAGTGGAACACAAAGTACAAACACCACCATTGCTGGGCACATCATAATGTCATTCTTGTAAAAAATAAATTATAGACTCAATTTGAAGCCAGAGATTTAACCAGAAGTTGAGAATAAATATTAACACAAGCTACAGACAGGGTCACAAGTGTCTGATACCATATTTTACAGTGCATCATTTATGTGTCAGTTCTGGAATCATGATAAGATGGAAATCTAAAGTGATTTTCGCAAGACAACACTAAGCAGCTTTTAGCATCTCTAATGCTATTTGTCCACAGGTCTAACGAATACGTATTGATTGTGCAGGGCTACAGTTTTGAATTATTAATCTTAATTATGCCAACCCTCCAAGGGCAGTAAGGTTGGCTGTAGAGGTAGGGGGTGTATCCAGCACTGCAGTGTCATTCGCGTAACAGGAGCCTGCGCACATAATAAAGTTCCCCCTCTTCCTTTCCTGCTGCCTGCAGTCAGCCCCCCCACTCCACCCCCGCGGCCTCATGCCCTCAAAATCAGCTCCAAATGCTTGTGAGATATTCTGGAGCAGGTTTGTTTTGGGGGAGGGTGTGCTGGTGGTCCATGAGCAGATTTTGGGACCGTTGTGTGTGTTAACCTTGCACACTGAGAGCTACACTGAATTCCACCCCTCCTTATGAAGGCAGCAAGAGTAATTCTTGCCATAATTCCAAATGCCGTCATTTCCGCTAAACAAAGGGCAAACTGTTTGAAACCTGTTGACAAGGCATGCATACGCCCACAAGTACTAATATCAGGCAGGACAGGGAAGACGGAACAGGAATACCTCTGTATAAAAACCTGCCGCTCTGCATACGTTTGAATGCATCGCCCTCAATGGTCCCATTGCCTTTACTGTCCTCCTGGCTACAAGCAGTCTCCATGTTCCCTGCTGTCCAATATGTGGTTTCTTCGAATGCTGAGGAATTCAATTTTCTTATGTGCCTGTTTAAGCCGTAGCTTTAAAGCTTCATTCTCTGTTGTAAGGATGTTTCTCTCCTAAGCAGAAAACACAGGTTGGTGTCATCCGAGCAGAATATACTTTAAAGAACAGTTTCAGTACCTACAATTCTCCTTAGCAGAAACACTTGCTTGACTAGCATGTTATTCTCCAGGTTCACTTAACTATTATTCAAATTATAACAGCTTGAACAGTAAATGGAGTGAAAAATAAACAGCTGTCTGCATAAGAGAGGAGCAATTACTGCTACTGCATCTAAGAGAACACATCTGTCTAATATATAGATTTTTTTTGCCTTATGCATTGTAGGCAATGCGAAGGGAGAAGGAAAATGTCGCTCCATCCCAACCTGACTACAAGAAAATGGCAGAGGAATGGATTTGATGGTAGCTCTGCCATTCTCTCCCCAGCCCAGTCAATGAGATTACAAGGTGGGATTGCTTTGTTATCAGGCTTCCACCCCAATGACACTCATTAGGCAGCCGACAGCTACTTCCCTTAAAAGTATCACATCCCTTATAACTATTTGACATTTAGCAATAGATATATCAGGGATGTTACCTACCAACTGAACAAAATTGAACCTGGGTCTTCCCAGTCTATTCTGACTTTCTCAAACTGGTTCCCATTTGTCATAGTGGTAATACTGCACACTGTTATTTATTACATGTGATTCTTAGAAACTGTTTGCGGTACCTGCTCTAATTCCTGGTATGTGGGTTTTAGAGCACAGGGCTCCTGCTTTGCTTTTTGACTGCAGTCCTTGTTTTCCCATTTCACATACGCCTTTTTACGACTAAGAACCGGGCTTGGACACGGCGACAGTGGAGTAGGCTGCAGAAGGGTGTTTTCAGGTAGCGTTCCTGGCTCTCTCTGTTGCCTGGGTAGCCCATCACTATGTGCCACCACTAAGTCAGTTTGCGTACTCTTGTGTAACACAGATGGCTTTAGCCTCACTGAGATCTTTTGAGCCGACACCCCCATAAGCATAATAGTTCTGTCTTTGCTCCCTTCACTGTGCTCCACAACTTCTCCGTTAGGAAATGGAAATCCTCCCTCCTCCAGACCTGTAGGGGATGGGAAAACACACAAATATATAAATATGGGAGATGAAAGCAGGGCAGTGGTTAAAATGAGTTGCATGCTATCGTTTAAACTTAATTATCAAAGTAGGTGAAATGCTTTGCTGATATAACTACCGTATTTTTTGCTCTATAGGACGCACTGGACCATGGGACACACCTTGTTTTAGAGGGGGAGAACAAGAAAAAAAAATGTTCCCCCTCTCTGCTCAGTGCCCCTCCAGCGAAGCGGCTGGAGAAACGGAGCCCCTTCCATTTCTCCTCCCGCTTGGCTGAAGGGGCGCTGCACAGCTCTCCCTCTCTGCTGAAGCCAGGAGAGTCTTGCTCTCCCGGTTCAGCAAAAGGAAGAGCAAGACTCTCCTGGCTTCAGCGAAAGGAACCTGAAGCCCGCGGAGCGCAGCGGGAACTCGCACTGCACTCCGAAGGCTTCAGCGAAAGCAACACGAAGCCTCCGGAGCGTGGATGGAGTGCTCCCTCTGCGCTTTGGAGGCTTCGCATTGCTATTGCTGAAGCCAAGGAGCCTGCATTCGCTCCACAGGACGCACACACATTTCCCCTTAATTTTTGGAGGGGAAAAAGTGCGTCCTATAGAGCGAAAAATACGGTACATATCATTCTTCCCAGACTTCTCTTTCTATCCATTGTTGCCCACTTCCTTAATTAATATCACTCCTGGCTGCATTGGTGAAGTGAAGAAACAAAACATTTACATGATCCATAATGTGGAGATAATAATATAGGGCTTTTGTGAGGATTACTGAAAATTTATTGAAAACATGTATATCTTGCTATTCCACTTTTTAAAGAAAGGCACGCAACGTGGTTTACAACTAGGATTCTAACTCCCATAATCCCTAGCTAGCAGGACCAGTAGTCTGATATGATGAGATCTGAAGTCCAACAACACCCAGCGACCTCAGGTTTAAGAAAGGCTGCTATAGGTGGAAATGGTGTAGGAGTGGAATGAAGTTGGGCTAACCCAATTTCTTCACTCATGAATTCTTCATAAGAAACTTTCTCACCATGCATGTGTTCTTTGAGCCCCATGGGACAAAGACTAGATGCAAGGGCTGAAGCAGGGCTGTTGTCCACTGCTGGGACTTTGGCTCTTCTCTTGCATTCAAATACAACCAAATCTTTGCATTGCTTGTGGCAGTTCATTCCACAATCTGCAAACAAATACAAACAAGGAAAGGTCATTGGCTTGAAACAAAAACTAAGCAGGGGGAGGGGTGTCTTTTCTCACACTAATATTTCATTTCCCACCCCATGAAGCCAAAGTTCTTTCCTCTGTAGAAACCTCACAAAATGCTAAAAAACCCCAACTTACAGCACAAGTCGATGCATGATTGACTCTACTATGTTCAATGTTGCTTACTCCCTACTAAGTGTGATTAGGATTGCAGCCATAGTTGTAATAAGCAAGGATGGAGTACTTTCCTTTACTATGAGTTACTTCTTGTGCCACTTTCATATTTATTAATGCAATATTTAATTCAGATCACACGGCTGTGTTACATTCTGCTGCTTCTTAGTGTCCAAGCAATACAATCGCCTACCATTTAATGTCCAAAATGTATGAGTGTAGGAGGGAATGATTCCTTAAATTATCTAAGTTGTTTTCTAGAAGGATGCAGGATCTGAGAGCTGGAAGTAGCCAGGGGGTGGGGAGACACTGGGGGTGACTTTGAGTGTTTCTAGGTAGTTCGTGCTAGACCCTCTGAACTTCCTACAGATTGAGACTTTGTCTCTCAGCTTATTCTTAGGTCTATTTCTCAAAGGAAAAAGTTTCACAACACAAAATGGGGTCATGGATATGGTAAGGCACTCTTAGTGTAGAACCACAGCACTGCTGTCATTTATAAGCCCTTTAAAATCATTAACAAAAGCAGAATGTGTTACCTTTGCATCTATATCCTTGTTTAATAACTCCCCAGAGCTGAAAATTCAAGCAAAGACATATTATCACACTACAGTGAACTTAAGACAGTAGACTCATACCTTTCCTCAACCTCAATTCACTACTCCAATTCTGCAAAGTCATCCAATCAAAATGACCCACCTGCATATGTGATCTGAGGCTTTCTGATTCTCCTTTTCAAAAATCAATGCTCTGCCCCATTAAGTTCAGACTAAATCTCCAAACAGAAAATCCAAGTGCTTTTTTTTCTGGGGGTACTCAAAGGTAAGCAGTACCCACAACTTTTTAAAAAAATAATGTTAAAAGTGTAGCACTTACTGTGACAACTTCATGGTACCTGTGCCTTCTTAAAAAAATATTAAAAAGCACTAGAAAATCCTATGCAAGAGATGTGTTGCTATCATCCATGGAGCTCCAAAACTATCAAAATCTAAACCACAATCACAATCTAGACTCCCTTAGATTCTTAATTGTCTAAGAAAATTACCAGCATGTTTTACCCACCACTTTTGCTGAATTTATAGTATTCTGCTCCATTTGGAACTGCTTAATGTGTTTTATAATTGTGATGGTTTTATTTGTTTTTATAATTGTAGATTCTATTGTTGTAACCCGCCATGGGATCTTACAGTGTCGGGAGGGTAGAAAATCTTAAAAGAAAAAAAGAAAAGAAAAGCTATGGTTCCTCCTCATTCTGGCAGCTTATAGCAATTATACTATTAAAAGCTAAAGGGGCAAAGTTAATTTAGCCATGCTAACAGCAAACTAGAGCTGATGCTGTAATAAAATATTTGTGGATAACAGTTTGCTGCACACAGCATGTAGCATTATTTACTTTTAAAAATACCCCCTAAACCCAAGCTTACAAATCCAGCGCAGTTGTCACAGAACGTAGGCTTCAGGTAAGTGGTCTCTTGGAAGTTGTGGGCGAAGCCAAGGCCTAGTTTAGAATAGATTGAGCTGGCCCTCATGAAGTAAGCTGTGATTTCATCCCTGCTAATCAGACCTTCCCTGTAAAAACATACACATACACACAAGGAAGAGGGTCATTTGAGGTTTAATACTGCTAAAATCACAAGGAGTTAATAGTGTCTCCCGCTCTGTTTCACTCCACCTACACACACTGCCAACCCTCTGATAAATTAGAGACTAAGGTAAATGCATTAATTCATTTTCACAGCAATGAACATCTAGAAATATATTACACGTACGCACACACATACACCCCACATGATCCTGTCAAGCAGGTCATGAGTTCTGCAGCAACTCATTTAACATTCAACAAAAACAGCTTAAGGAGCAGGCTTCACAATTGATTCTGAACACGCTGCACAATTATCGAAACAAAGGAGAAGCCCAGGGAATACTTCCTAACACTGAACCTTCAAATTGCTCTTTACAATTTCTAATGCCATTTGGGACAATGAACAGTCCTGGAGGAATATGGAAATTGCACAACAGGGGACTCCTCCCCTAAACATAAAAGAAGAACGTTGTTCCAACATTAACTCTTTGAAGGTAAGCAGGTTCCTGACTTGCAACTGTTGTTCTGAAAATAATCGCACAAATGGGCAATCTACCAGTTGGAGGGAAGCTCAAGCTAGTGGTCTTGAGACAAACACACACACCGCCCACTTCCAGAATGTAGCCTAGCTACCCACAATTCTTCAG
This sequence comes from Podarcis erhardii, assembly GCF_964252035.2. Classification (NCBI taxonomy): domain Eukaryota; kingdom Metazoa; phylum Chordata; class Lepidosauria; order Squamata; family Lacertidae; genus Podarcis; species Podarcis erhardii. Next base: position 41,207,269 of record NC_138497.1, read on the forward strand.
TCCATTCATCTGAATGGGAAGCACGTGGGTGCAAATTAACCTATTACGGCAATTAAAAAATGGAAGAGCAAAAGCATAAATGTTGTTTGGATGTACACACCTGTCCTTGTCCATTACACAAAATGAGAAAGGAAAGCTTGCTGCAATCTTCTCAAATTCTTCCTGAGAAATGTACCCATCCAGATCATGGTCGTAATTTTTGAAAACAGACTGAACACAACAAAAGGGGGAAAATTAAATGGAACCAACTAAAAATCACTTCAGTTTGGCTTTTTAAAGCACTTGCTACAAGTTAATGTTATATGAACAAATACTACAATGTTCTATGGTAATTTAATTTCAAAATTAAATGCATTTTAGTACAGGCATTATATAATGCAACAATGGCAACAGCTTGTGGGCATATCTATGTACATACAGAAAAAACCTGTGCAGTGTTTTATGAGGCAGATTCTTGACTAGCATTTAGGTATATTGGAGTAAGGTACTTCTGCAAGCTGCTCTGACTATGGTCTCTGCGCAAAAGTACATATGCTGCATACATATGGCAGCTTTGTCAAGTACACACCTTACTCTAAGACTTCATTTAGCTTACACAACTTGACAAAGCACACGGTATGGCTACCTATCTGCTTTTCTCTCATTCTCCTCCTTCACTCTTTGAACAGCTGTTAAATTCTCTTACATTTCCCCCGCTCTCACAGTTTTCTCCCCTCCTTGGTCACAGTAAATTGCAAGTTATATGCTGCAGTGGGGGTCCTATATCTAGAGAGAAATCTAGGTTATCTCTCTAAAGCATAAGTGACAGTACTGAGATTCTTATACCTGGGCTACACATTATGGTCACCACTGAGATCAGCAGCCCCATGTTGTGTTTCCCACCTCCAGCTGTTTATATCCACAGCACTCACAGTATGAACTGAGGACACCATCAGAAAGCATGTTTCACTCTTTTTGCTCCATGCTTTTGGAAGCTGAGAGCAGAGAAACCTACTGCATGACGGTCCCAGTTAATGCTGCAAGGAGAATGGGAAATCAGAAATGAGTGGGAAACTTGCAACAGGGATATTTACTCCCATGGTGAATGTACCATGAATGTACCATGAGCCAAATCAGGCCTGCAAGATGTTAATATAAAACAAGCATGATAAACAATTCGCATACTTACATCTACCATTCTCTGAACGTGTTTGCTAATGATCTTTGGGTCAGGTTTTGGGGCTACACCAGAGGCCCAGTCTGCTACTACTGGCGGTTTAGAAGGCGTCAAAGGCTAAAATAAGAATTATATACATCTACATTCAAACTTCATTTTCATGTTATTGAAAGAAAAATAAATCCATCTGTTGAGAGCAGTTATTCCTAGATGTTTTAAAATATCCTTACAAAAAAAATTTAAGCATTGCATGTATATTGAAAATGTAAGTAAACCAGTGAGACACAACTAACTTGGTGCATGCTAGTTGTATTTATTTATAATCCCACCTTTTCGGAGCAGAGCTCACCCAAGGCACCTTACACAATCATAAAAGCACAATGACTGATTATATAAAAATAACTGAAACCGGAAAAGGCAGTGACAGTTCTTAAGAGGTCAATTAAAACATATGACAGAGAGTAACGTGAACTACTTGGTTATGTAACTCTCTAGAATTTTTTTTTAAGAAAAATTGCTTCAGAAGCCTCCAGAGCATAGAAGCCATGTGCACTCTGAGGGGAGGGAATTCCACAGTCTATATGCTATTAACCTCACTCTGATTATATCATTCTGACAAGGATGGAAGATACCAAATTATAGTTGGCAAGTTGCAATTTCCCTGCATTCGAAATATTCACATCCAGATGCTGTCACATAGAACACAGAATTGTAGCGTTGGAAGGGACAACGAGGGTCATCTAGTCCAACCCCCTGTGATGCAGAAATCATTTGCCTAATGTGGGGCTCGAACCCACAGCCCTGAGGTTAAAAGTCTCAAGTTCCATTGCTTAGCTATATCCTGGTGTGCATTGCAATACAGCAGCGTTGGAAGGTTTGAAGGAAGGTGGCTGTCATCTGGAGCCTCCTCCAGTCCATTAATCACTCACGGGGTGACAGCAGAGCAGAGCCAAAAGCCCATCAGTGTCCTGAGTTTGGAAGTCCCACCCATGAAGAAATGAGATACTGGGTTGCTTCAGCAGCTACTGGACTGACTCCAAAGAGAGCAACTCAAAAGGGGATTGAAGAGTAGCCAGGCCTCCTCCTCCCTACTCTCCCCAGATGGTTTTCTGGCCTGTAGTGAGAGGCCAGATTAGGCTTGAGGTGTCCTGGGGAATGATAGTCACAATATATGCTCTTGTCACTATCCCTGGCTTTGAGAGGGCTTGGTTTGGCTCCCTTTTGACCTCCTGCCTGGCTTGTGGTGAAATACTGGTTTGAGGGTTCTACCATCCAGCTAATTTGTGGCCTTTTGGTATTTATCTCTGCTCTGGTATACTGGTTGCTAGGTTAGATTTTCAAAGCAGTAAATATTCTATATTTTTTTCCTTGCTAGTGCTGAACTTCTTTAGAATTTTCTGATATAATGTGCTCCAAAATGATTTTGATGCATCTGGGCAACAAATATTGTTATTTTGCTCATCTGAATTAAGGATCTTGTTCTTACTGAAATGTATAAAAGGAATAGGTTACAGAGTGGTTTGCTATGGCATTATTCATGGAAATATAACAGAGCTGAAAAGCTATTGCTGCACGTTAAGTGACTCCAAGTAATTAAAAGCACAATTTCTTTGCAGAAAAGCAGGATATAAACCCAAACTAATCTAGTAAAAATATCACTGTTAAGTACCAACATGCAGGTTTAATGCATGGAAACTATAACTGAATTGCTAGGATTCTTACTGCAGCCCGGTGACTTTTTGGCTCTCGTGCATATGAAAGTTCATAGATTTCATCTTCCGTGTAGTAAAGATCAAGGGACAGCTGAAAACAAACACAGAAACAGTTTACTCTCTAAGTTGCTGCAGCTTCTCTGGCAAGACCTTGTCTTTTTAAAAGAAGTGTAACTGAAGCATTTTATAATGCATACTGAAATGGTATAAGCTTATGGTGTTGTGTTGTTGTTGTTTTAAAAAAACTATTGTTTTGATTTTGATTTTTTTTAACAGAAAGTATTAGAAGTACCTTTTAAAAGAAAGAGGATCAACAATGGAATTTAAAATCCCATTTCCAACAATACAGAAGTAATTTTTATACTTCAAGTTGGCAGCTTTCACTCAAGGTGCCTTTACACTTATATTGTGAAAGATCACAGATCTGTCCTTTTTAGATGTGTCAAGTTATTTTGCTAAAATGTAATGGGAAGCAAATGTTTTGTGGACCAAAGTCCATGAGAGAACAACTTGTGATAGCAGTGGCATATGGGGTGAAGCATCTTACAGCTTCAGTTCTTAGAGCCAATTCTAATCTTAGTGTTGCAGAGCAGATACTTCCAAAAAAGGTTTCCATGCGTTTAGAGCTCCATGAAACCATGCTGATATATTCACTCCCACACAGGTGAGCTGCAGTGTGTGGTATGTACCTGTAATGGTTGTTAGGGAGTTACTTGTGCGTAAATTGCCTTCAGTTTAGTTAGATCGCTTGGCCAACCACGCTTAGGCTGACAGCTCGCCCTCCGTGACCTGTTAGTCACTTGCAGAATCCGTCAGTGGGCGTTTCTTGAACCTCTTCCAGAATAAAAGCTGTTTGACACCAAGTCTCCTCCTATGTTCCCTGCGCGGAACTTGTCTGCGCAAGTAAGGGGAAGGCAGGGGCGTGCCAGCGCTCTCTCCACTGGTTTCTGGTGAAGGGTCTTGCAGCCCTGTCTCCAATTCCCCCATCTCCCTCTCTTCTCTACTGGTGTTACGCTGAATTCCTTCCCCCCTGCTGGTCCCCTCTCCGGCATCGCTCTGGAGCCCTGCCTCCGCCTCTCGCTCTGATGTCAGTTCCCTGAACCAGCCCTCAGGAAAGCAAGTAGGCACACTCTTAGTGGTTTTCCAAAAATCACAAGGTCTATCTCCCTATTGATATGTCAATGTACTGCTGAGCAAAGACCTACAATGCACTGTGTCAGGACACTTTCGGGTATCACACGACAGGACAGGGTCTCAAAGATGTGCTCTCCCAAGCCAACATTCTCAGCACGTTCACACTCCTGTCTCAGTGATGTCTACGCAAGCTTTGTCATGTCCACAGAAGTGAAGGTGGCATAATCTCCAAGGAGCCGTCTTCAGGCATCAGACCAACTGGGCATTACAAAGATGTCTGCATCTGTGACACGAAGGCTAGCAACATTAACCTTGCCGTATAAGCCCCTTGCAGATGACCGCAGTGGCTGGAGACAGACAGTCAGGTCATGTATCCAGAGGAGAAATGACCACTGAGAGAATGGCACAGGGAGAAGAAATACCATGGTGCATCTGAAGCATTTTGTTGCACCCAGCTGCAGCAAAACATGTCTCCCGTATCAGTCTCTACAGCCACCGCAGACACTGTAACCTTCCAACAGTATGACTTCACTCCCAAGAGCACATTCCGCCATTGTATCCCGAGACAGACAGATGCCAACAACATCATACTGGTCTACAACAACAACATCATGAGCAAAGACCTATAGGGAACAAATACCCTGCCTACCTTAAAATTGCTTGGCCTGGTTTAACAGCCTAAGCTTTCTGACATTTAAATAATTCCACAGGATGGGGGAAAGTAAAAGACATTTAAAATATGATCTGTAAAGACGGAGACTTACTGTGAGGAGATGAACAAGATCCTTGTTAGCTTCCAGGGGAGGGCCTATCTCTTGCAGCTGTATCAGTTCATTGACATGATTATACAAAGAATACAATTTATGTATATTAACTTTTTTGTCTTCCAAGTAATCTGGCATGGCCTCATAAAGGGAGATCAAGTCTTTTAGATGTACTCCAAGGATAGGGATCTTAAAGTTACTGCACTCGCTGTAAGCACGTCGATAATTATCATAGTTCCTACAAGATGATAGCAGTTCTGTCATTTCATTAAACACCTAAAGAAAAACAAAGAAAAGCACTAATTCACTACGCTCACCATTAGGGCCACTTTAGAACCACATCACCAGCAGATGAATTTCACATACTTGCTGTTAAATTCAGTGTAAATATACTGGCTGAATTTCAAGCCGTGGCTTAGGACTCATGATTCCCCCCTCCCCTTCCTTTATCTAGTGTGGATGACAGTGGATGACATTAGAATCTTATACATCTTTTTTAGATTAATTGCAGTTTAGCATAGCATCCTAATCCTAACTGTAAAGGTAAAGGGACCCCTGACCATTAGGTCCAGCCGTAACCGACTCTGGGGCTGCGGTGCTCATCTCGCTTTATTGGTCGAGGGAGCCAGCGTACAGCTTCCGGGTCATGTGGCCAGCATGACTAAGCCGCTTCTGGCAAACCAGAGCAGTGCACGGAAACGCCGTTTACCTTCCCGCTGAAGCGGTACCTATTTATCTACTTGCACTTTGATGTGCTTTCGAACTGCTAGGTTGGCAGGAGCAGGGACCAAGCAATGGGAGCTCACCCCATCGCAGGGATTAGAACCGCCGACCTTCTGATTGGCAAGTCCTAGGCCCTGTGGTTTAACCCACAGCACCACCGGGGTCCCTCAATCCTAAACTGTGGTTAATCTTAAATACCGTGAGTTGAACTGAAACTTGCTTTTTTCAACTCACCACTGTCCATGTTCAGAAACACAGAAAACTATGCTTAATCTAAAAACTGAAGTGAAGGATTCCAAACTCCTCCTTGCAATCCCACTGGAGGAGAAGGGAGGGGAGCTCACAAGTCTGAGGGCTGCTGAAATTTTTTCTCATGAGGCTCAACTATGGTTTAGTGTTACATCTGAATAAGGCCACCAACATGAGTGTTGTGCAGTCTTACAGCACATGATAGACAACTTCTCTTTTTATAAATCAGGCTTTAGCTACAGTGGCAAAAACTCAACAAACTCTATTAATTGAGCAATATTTCCATTTTGGTGGCATAAATAATAAATGAGCATATTTATTGTGAGAGGGACCCATAATTGTGAGAGGAATATAGTCTGTTTTCAAATCTGATTTCATTATTGTGAATCACTTTTACAATTCTTATGGCTGAAAAGCAGTATACAAATATTGCAAAATAAAGACACGGAACAGAGGGAAGAGTTCAACAAACCTTATGAATATCATGAGGAACGTGAGAACTTGTTTCTTTAAGTCTAGAGATGGAACTGTGGCAAAGGCCACCTATCACAGCCATTAATGTATTAAAATTCTGCAACTGATGAAGTTTCTGTGTAAAAAAAATTGGAACAGTCAGTATTCAGTTTTTGATTTTGATACTTCTCAACTGACATGATAGAACAGAGAGAGACCTGACCTCAGTGAGATTTAACTCCATTTAACACAATTTAATTCAATGTCAGTATCCACAATCTGGCCCACATTTATATATTTCGCCCTTCCCAAATTATTCTAAATAGGTGCAGGGGGGGAAATTACTTCAAAAAACTCAAAACAATTTACAGCTGACCTGGGCCACATGAATGAATTTGATGAATACTTCAGCTCGAAGCTGCGGTGTCGGCCTATTGAGTACCATTAGCTGTACCCACTGGGAGATACCGTTACAAAGAGCAATTGAGCGTTCCATGGTTGGATTGTCCTTCACACAGCCATTCATGATGTAGTTCTGATAATCTGGAAGCTTAAACGAAAAGAAGGTTGGTGGAGCAAAATTAACATTAATTCTGCTTCTATTACTGTATTCCTTACACCCCCCTGTTTTTGCAGTGAGAGATACCTCTAAAGCAGGCATGTCCAAAATCCGTTGTGGGGGCCTAATTCAGCCCGCCGGTCCATTTAATCCGGCTCCTGTTGCCCTCTTTGAAAAAAGTTTGGACACCCCTGCTCTAAAGTTTTTAAAAGCTATGTGATACCTAATGTGTAGGTGTCCTGCTTACTTTTGAGCATCTCCATCCCCAAACTGGACATTTTTAATAGCTGCTTAGAAATTCTCCATATGAGCAAAGTTACCCACACGGCAAGCTGCTCCATACATTATTTCTAAGCAGTACATGGAGCAAACTGTATGCCAGGGGTGGGCAACCTTTTTTCAGTCACATTCCCTCACAGGTAAATCTGTCAGGAGCTGTGGGTGGAGTCAGAACCACTGACAGACAGAACCTGACAAAAAGGTGTTATGGATTCACTAACCCGAAATAAAGACCATCCTACTTAATTTTTCACCGATCCTATATTAATATGCTCGCATATAACCATCACTGGGTTTGGATTACAGTCAAATATGTACACAGAGGATGAGAGTTGTTCCTATTATTATTTAATTTGTTTAATTGATTAATTAATTTTAATTAATTAAAACCACACCAAGATATTGTTCTGGAAAACAAGTGAAAGTAATTCCTTTCTATAGAAGCTTATCAATTTGTTCTCAGACTACTAAAGGGAAAACTTCTATTATACAACCAGGAAATACATTATCCCTATGCTTCTTGTAACCAATAATCATTAACAGTTTAATGGCAAAATGTTAAGCATTATATAAGTGTGTGTGTGTCTGTGTGTCAGGGATACATAGAGACGTGACTCCAGTTTTCAAGGCTGTTAGATTTTAACTTAGCACATGAGAGGAGTCATGAACCTAGAGCTTAAAATAAAAAGTACTGACACATGACTAAGTGAGAGCTTTTACAGTTTATTCCCCTAACTGCTAAACTTACATCTGAGAATCTGAGCAATGTTATTCAGGAGACAGGAGGAGTATGTTAGGGGTTCTTTTTGAGGGGGGACACATTCCACAGCTTTGGAGCAATATGGTTATGCATTTTCAAGCAAAAAGGTGAAGAGAATAAAGAACTGATATTTATAAACAACCTGTTCCTGATGCAAAACAAATCATGCACAATTTTAGCCCAACGGAATAGGACTGCCAGGTTTAATGGGTTGCATCCAGTAGTGGCTTTGCACTAGTGAAAAGCACTTCTGCAAGTCAAGATTCACTGCAGCTGCTCTTAAACCTGATGAAAAACTGAATCTGAAGATTGGGGGGACCTTACATAACAGTATGAAATAATGGTGCAAAGGAGTATAGTAGGTAAGCAGCTTGGCAAAAACTGAATAACTTGCCTTGTATGAACATAAACAACATCTGCTAGTCAAATGCCACCATTGGACACAATCCATTATGACCCATTAACAGTATTTAAGATATTTGCCTTTTGTACCTTTCTATCCACTGGGAAGGAAATGTCCCCAAAGCCTACTAGACTAGACTATTTTAAAACCAAACCATCTAAACCAGGAGCGGGGGGACTTTATCAGCTTATGGGCCTCCCAAACAGCTACATGCCAGAGGCAAAAATGGATGGGGAATGGATGTGACGCTTATTTTTGCATTCCAGCCATACTAATGCCAGAGGTTTGCACATCCAAGCAAGTGAGATGATTTATCACCATTCAAGGCTGCATTTCAGTACTCAAGGAGGGCAAAGAGCACAACCAGTGACTGACAGGACCTGGGGAGAGTCCTGGGGGATTTGTATTTGACCAGAAGGCTGAAGGTTTCCTACCCCTGAACTACACATACTCTCTGTTAAAAAATAACCATTTGAGTTATCAACTTATGAAAATCCATCTGCTCACTGATATCCGTCGGAAGGATTTGAATTCAAGGTAAGTGAGGTGGTCTGACAACTCCTCTGGTTCCAAGTGATCAAAGAGTAGTGACACTTTCCGTTTCTTACTGCTGTTAGATTTTATCCGCTGCGTGATCTTTCTGGACCACTCTCGGGCATTTCTTTAAAAAGAAAGAGAAAGGAAAACCAAAAGGGGTAATTTATCGTCTGCAGCAGAATTTACTAGCATATTCCTTTCCAAACAAAATCACACATTCATTCAATTTATATCCCTCTCAAAGGAGAACATGGCAAAAAACACATAATAATAATCATACTGACAATAATAGTTAAAAAAAACCATAATAATCATGATAATAATTTTATTATTTATGCCTCATCCATCTGACTGGGTTGTCCCAGCCACTCTGACTGGCTTCCAACAGATAAAAAAACATAACAAAACATCAAACATTAAAAACCTCCCTACACGAGACTGCCCTCAGATGTCTAAATACTGTTATAAAAACAGTTTAAAACTTTCTCTCAACCAGCGATTTCAGGGTTTCCAGGAACAATGTGCTTCAACCATCAAATTGAGTAAATAGAAATGTTCTTAAACTCCTCCTGAAAGCTAATAATGAAGGAGACAGAGCCACCTCATGAATGAGGGCACTCAAGAAACAGGGTGAAACCACTGAAAAGGCCATGATGGGTCAATGCCAACCAGACAGTCCCTGGCGGCGGCAGCACCAACAAGCCCTCACCTGTCAATCATAAGGTCTGAGGTGGATGAGGTTCTTTTAGGTACTTGGGTCCTAAGCCATTTAGGGCTTTATATGCTAGTACTAACACCATGAATTGGGCCTAGCAGTGTTTTCAGGACCAGTGATACATGGTTTTTTTTAGAACTGGCTGCCCATACTTTCATTCTGCTCCAATTATAACTAAAAGAACAAACTGCAATTTGTGTCCTCAGTGAAGACATGAATTCAAATGGATACGAGTACGCAACAAATCTATTATAATTTTCACAGCCAAGAGATGAACTAATTTCAATATCCTTCTGCTTAATCAGGTGTCACTGCTTAACCGAATTAGCAGAAAGTAATATCACATGCAAGATGTCTTTCTTTCAAGGAGAAAACTGCAGGAAGTGAACTTCAGATAAGAGCATTTCTCTCCAGTATTTATAGTAAACCAGATAAAATACCCAGAAGTAAATCAGGCAAAGACACAACAAGGACAGGAGCCAGACAGATATGTGACTATTGCTTGAAGTTATCTTTCTATAAGGTGAATTCTTCTGCAAAGAAAATATACTGCTTGGGGGGGGGGCGAGGCCATTTTTTTAGCAGAATCCACCTCCCCCAAGAAATGTGGGGCATGCAGGAAAAAGCCCCATTTGTGCTAGCTAAACAGCCCAACTTGTATGTGCAATCTACAGTGTGGTCATGTTTGAATCACAACTGCAACAGGACACCATTTGTGTGAAATGAGTCCCTGTCTATGGCAATTTATACCCGCTCAATATTACTGTTGAAGTTTATTCCTAAGCTGCCTTTTGGCCAAGGTGCACACACAAATACAAAACCCAAATAAAAACTGCAACTTACAAAAATGTAAAACAATAAATTTTATTTTAAAAAAAGAAGAAGGCTAGATGCCAAGTTCTTCCTGTTCATACTAAAAGGACTCACAAAAATGCCAGAGAGAACATTAGAGATTCTCCTTCCTTGGAGGTTTTTAAGCAGAGTTTGTATGGCCATCTGTCATGGATGCTTTAGCTGAGATCCCTGCATTGCAGGGGGTTGGACTAGATGACCCTCGGGGTCCCTTCCAACTCTACAATTCTATGATTCTATATATTCGTGATTCAGGCAGTAACCATGCCACATACTGTACATGGAAACTGTTCCTGAGGAGTTAAACAGAAGAAGGAAACATTCCTATTCATAACTGGATAGTACACATTATTTTTCCTGGAAGTTTAGCAGCAATAGCTTTCTTGTGTATGTGTGTGTATTTCTTCCAATATATTAAGACCTTGACACTCACATTTGAGATGTGTCAATTAGGCGACAGTGCAACTCCTCACCATTAACTCTCACCAATTCTTGAAATTCCTCCATGGCGTTTGTAAGATTGGAATCTGTTTTGAACATGACCCAGAATTCTCTTATCCAATACCTGTTGACAACAACAATAAAATTATGTTGTATTTATAACTTTGTACGCCATTAGTAGACACAAACCCAATAACCATTAGCTTTATCCACTTTATCACCTAACCAACCATCTTCCGCTTTCTGCTATATTTAAAATATATTTAATATGTTTAGCAAATTTGATCTTCAGTCTCCTTCTCGACTTCTGGCTTACATTTGGCTTGCTGGGGGCTGTACTCCTCACAATCATCCCCTCCTCTTTATTCGTTGGATAAGATTTCTATTTGATTCTAAGAAATTATGTCACTTTTGAGAAATATACCTTTTTGAAATTAAATATATGACTGTGCAGGATTTCCTGGGCAATTTCCCACCTACATATAATGTTGAATTTGAAAGTGCTGTGGCTACTGTTTCTGCCTGGCTTTATGTTGGTTTCTCAACTTGATTTTCTAAGGCACAATGATTTACTGTACCTAGGCCATTTAATTTCTACCATCATGACCCACATTCACATATACTTTGTCAATCTAAGGGTTGAAGCTTTCCATTGATGTTTTTTTTATTTTGGCGGCCATTCCTATTACTTCTTGTGCCTCATTATCAATATCCAACGTTTGGTTCAGTGCCGGAGAATGGATTGCACGATCTTCACAGAACTCATAATCTTAAAACTTAAAGGGGGGGGGTGTTAAGTTGTGGGTGAACATATCAGATGACACAGCGATTCTTCAAACAGCTCTTGTTTATTCACAGGCCAGAACAGAACTGAACTGAAGGGTTCAGGCAGCCTGCTTATATAGAGCGCCACTACAACGCATAGTAACCACTTTCTGTAACTATCCAATCACTGAACATCACTTTCAATCCCTTATTTGCATATGTGGACCTGAGTGAAAACTATCTACAGTATCCCCCTGCTGGCCCAGGGTGAGACCTTCAGTACATAACAGGGGGGACGACAATCTAGTTTGGGAGCTTTGGGGAGGGAGCTTTAACTCTTTGTCTTCACTATTTTCCCAACCTAGAACAGCCCCCACTCGCCAAAATTGCTTAGTTTGCTAATAATATCACATCTCCTTGGGCCCTTAGAATGGGGGTTGTTAATTTTCACCCACCCTCCCTAACACAGCAATCCCCACCCCCACAATGTTATTCCCAAATGTTCCTCAGCCTTCAGGATTTTAGTTCAGTGTAGGAGACTGGCAAAGCTATATTGCAAGAGTGAAAATCTGTCCATGGATATTAGGGTGTAAAAACATTTTACAAATTCTAAGTTCGTAAATGCTGCATCTTTGGTGACATCTTGTCACCAAAGATGTCACCACCAGCACATAAATATTTATGTTCTCTTCCCAGACCATATTTAGGACCAAAATAAGCCAAGATTCACCTGGGGCCTTAAGGCTGCAGTTTGCCTGAGTAGATGAACAATCATGCCTTGATCTGTCACAACCGATAAACAACTGCACAATAAATGTCTGCTTTTATTGCCCTAAAAATAATCATAAGGTATGACCTAACAAATACTTCCCTTCTTTAAAAAAAAACTTGATTAATACCAAAAAAGGAAAAAAATCATCACAAGTTTCATTTAACAGACCATCTGTTTTAAAAAAAAGTGTTCTTACCTTACAAGGTAACATATTTTATAGCAAAGCACAGAAGAATTATTTTCCAGAGCATCCAGATATGTAATAAATTGCTAAGGAAAATATGTCAAAAGCCTATAGAAAAGAAGGAAGTTCATAAAATCCATCTGAAAATACTAATATTACAGCTAAATTGTTTAAATAATAACAGAATATTGTCGTAATAAAATTTTGTTACATAAAAATGTAAACAGTTTTTTTTTAAAAAAAAGAGCAGAGCAACCAATACTTTAGCAAAAGAATAAACGATACTAATGGCCTCATCCACATATCACTGTAAACCAAACCTTTGTTTACAGTTTATGGTTTGTTTCTCTCGAAACAAACCATGAGCCTGGCTGTGGATGTAATGCTAAGTAAGATAATAACTTAATTTGTGGCAATGCAGCGGCGACAAGAGAGGAGCAAAGCACCCATGATTTCATCAGTATGCTGTACATTCATAGTTAAAGCACAGTTTCATGTAACTATGGTTTAAAGTGATGCATAAACCAGGTCAATATGTAGATGAAATCAGCTAGTACCTCTACATATCCTTCAGTTAAAATGGTCTATAATTGCAAATTTTGATTTTGCTAGCTATATATTCATTTGGTTGGTTTGAAGTTAACAGGTGAGCAGTGATACCCAAGAGTTGTCAACCAAGAAGGTTACAGTGATTATATTGTTGTAGCCATAGGAAGGTGCCTTATACTGGAACTTTGCAAACTATAGTATGAAACCAAGCTCAAATGCACCTCCCAAAATGTGTTGATTGGAATTACTAGCTTTTGCTCTTCCCAAGTGTTCCAGTGCAGTCCTCCCAGTATTTTGAGAGAAATTACTCTTAAAAATAAACATTGCAATGCAATTTTTCATGTGGATTTTTTTAAAGTCCAAACTGTGTTACATCTAAGTAATAGGCTCCAGAGGGGTGGGTGGTGGGTGTGATGAGGACCTGATTTCTTTTATGTTCATTAAAGAATTTGCTGTTAGGAATGCCCATTCCCCAAATGATACCATAGCTTCTTTATTAGGAATTAATGAAATAGTTGCAAATGTTTAAAAGGATATAGATCAATAAGTTTTCGCAGCATCTCAGTGGAGGAGATAATAAGCCGGTGCATGCTCAGTGTTACCTTCAGTAGTTGGTAGTTTTTAAGCAGGTTTCCTTCTGAATCTGAAAGAGCAATTCAGTGTTATTAGGAACATGGGGGAAAAGTTCGACAGAGTCTGTACTAGATTTTCCAGCTTCCAGCTTGGCCTGTTCATAGACCCTTCTATGGCAGGGATAGCTTACTAAGCAAGGGGCTGTATGGTCATCAGAAGGAACACTGGGATACAGGCTTCTGCACCTAACTGTGGGCCCCATTGCCTTTCCTTTTAATTAGAAGAGCACCTTTTTACATTAATGTACTCAAGGAGATATAAAACCTACAGAAATGGCAAAATAAACAGCAAAAACACACTGTCACCCTATAATGATTCAAAATATAACTAATGAACAAATGAACAAAATTTAAATATCCAGTTTTTATATAGCATTGCAAGATATTGGAATACAATAAAACAAAATTACCACCAACAATTACAATCAATGAATAATTACAACCAACCAAGCCAAGTCTGTGAAAATGCAATACACAAAATAGGCTACATCATGTAGCAAGATGACTCAGGCCCCATATTGGTCAAGGACCAGCTGACAGTGCGGTGGTGCCCCTTTCCAACTTGGTTTAGGCATTGTGAAACTTCCCAGAGATCTCTCTCTGTAGGAAATTTCACAAGATGTGTGTGACATTTCAGTTCTATGTAATGGGAAAAATTGGGAGAAAGCTGGACTGGGTGCTCAAAAGACTGGGAAGTGAACTTAAGTGGAGGACCTACAGTCTCTTGGAACCCAGCTGGGGATTTCATGGGTGTAGGTTAGTGATTCACCAACCCCCATCCTTTCTGTGTCGAAGCTCAAATATTGGGCAGGGAAGGTACAGTATTCCAAACCAGAAAAAGGAAGGTGTTCCATCCATGTTCTTCATTTTTGGGACCTTACTGATAGTTTACTCTCTTGGTTCCCCACTCACAGTTTGATTAAAGAAATGTGGCATTGCAGGAATAGTGTTTTTTACAAGCAGGTAAGTGTCATCAGGCTTCAGGCACATTCAAGGGATCTGGAAGCCCTTCAAGTGAATTTGCATTCTTCCTTAAAACTACAGTGGTACCTCAGTTTATGAACTTAATCCATTCCGGAATTCCATTCCTAAACCAAAGCCGTTCTTAAACCGAGGCGCACTTTCCCTAATGAGGCCTCCCGCCACCGGTGCCCTTCCATCATTTGGCTTCTGTTCATAGACCAAGGTAAAGTTCGCTAACTACCAGTACTTCCAGTTTTGCAGAGTTCTTATACCAAATAGTTCGTAAACAGGGCTGTTCTTAAACCGAGGTACAGTACCTGAAAAGTAACAAGTGCAAGGCCTACTCTCCAACAAAGCATTTAAGATGGGTTTATCTTGGTTCCCAAAAGAGTATCTTAGATTATATACAGACAGATCTTCAGTTAGACTAAATTGCCACTCAGGCTTACAGGGAAGTAAATCCAAGAACAGGACTGAATCAGTTATCTAAACAAAGTGACAAATGGCACTTTTTAATGCTAGTGAAAGTACTTGCTAAACATTAACACTCATTTTGCTGCAGGGCATACTGGTGTGAACTATTTTCCCTAGTACTTACATTGAAGCCAAGGCTTACATTGCAAGTGTTGATAACCGCCTACGGTTCTGTGGCTTTTGGCCAAATACAGTATTGCAGTTTCATTCAATTCTTAAGACACTTGCTGGTTTGAGTAGAAACATAAGCTCCTTGCTTGTTTAATACACAATATATTCCCCTGAAACAAGATAAATGCATGCTCTAGCATCTTTTAAAATGTTGCTAGATGTGAATAAAAGACAACAAAGCAGAATTATATACTTTTGAAGCAATACTTTAGATGAATATAGTAATAATATGGGATATCCTTCTCTGTTACTTTAAAACTATCTCTAAGAGCTCTGGTTTTGACTGGAGCAGACCCCAATCAGCCATGAAACTCAGTGAGTCACTTTGAGTCAGTCTCTCTCTCTGACCCTAACCTACCTCACAGGATTGTGGTGAGGATAAAACAAGGGGGGGGGGGACAGGTTAGGAAAACTGTGTGGAAGGAAGGATGACAACCCTTCTCTGCCAGCACCACTGCTCCGATAAAAATCAAAGTTCCCAGAAGCTGCTTTAAATTGTGTTTCTTTTTCTATAGCGAGGCAATCAAAACATGGATTTCCCTTCCTTTGTTGTTTCCAGTCCATTTTAGCTTTAAAGGTATTTAAAGGGGACTAGAAATCTGTTTGTATTTCCCCTCTGTTTTTCTAAGGAACCCACAGGAATTCAGCATCATGTGATGTTGAATGGTCTGCCTGCGCAAGTATATCAGCTTACCAGACAAAACAATCTCCCTTCCCCCCCCCCACTGCCACAGTTATGGTGGTTCTCCTGAACCCCCAAGCCAATTTCTGCTGACAGGGTTTGCTAGGTGACTCCATAATAATAAATAATTAAGGAAAGGATAAGAAAAGAAATGGAAAAGCAACCCGCACATGGTTCTAGGAGGAAACAGTTGTATTAATATATATCTATATTATGCATGTGTTTATATATAACATTTTATGAGAATACATACATACTAAAGTAAAACAGCACACCAAAAAATAATATAGCACCAAAATATAATTCATCATAAAAATCACAAAACCCTTAAATATAATCAGCAAAACAATGAAGTTTACCCTCATTTTCATGTAACAGGTATTACTCCAATAATAACTCTTCGTGGGTAACAACATCACTTAACACAATTGCTTCAAAGCATTAAGCAAATTATGAGTTCTATCAGTGCTCAAAACACACACACACACACACACACACACACACACAAAATGATGAAAATCCAAAGAAACTAAGAAGAGCAGCGAGCGTTGAACCTTTGGGGAGGGGCCATTCCACAGAGTTAGGAGAACTACAGAGAAAGCCCTGCCCCCTCTTCTCTTGGCAACTTTACCTCTTGGAAGGGAAGTTACCGTACTTGGAGATCTCAAAAGATTATTTTAAAAGGCAAGTGGACTCATACAAGCAGATGTTCAAAGATACACTGACCCCAGGCTTAGGAAGGGCTTTGAAAGTAAGAACCAGCTCCTTTAACTGGGTCCAGATACTAACAGCCACCAGTATAGCTGGTTCAGGATTGCTCCTATTGGTGCCCTTCAGTTATGTAGGCCACTGTGTTAAAAGTAGACCCAAGGTTTCTTCAAAGCTGAACCTCCTATTACACTGTTCAGTGAAGCAACTGGGTATGGTCTGCATGAAATCCAAAAAGATCTGGGGAGTTAAAAACTGACTACAGGTCCCAAATGCTGGATATATGCTAGGTATACCCCAAACTGTCCAGCAGCTCATAAGTTCTTTACTCAAAAGTAGACAGAACAACATCTATGCTATATTCTAAATCTTGGATTTTTCATACATTCTCATGAAGGAGCTACACACACTGTATTAACGAAAGCATTAGAAGAGCACAAGTAGCAAACAGTATTCTTTTAAGTCAACTTCCGCACAGTTTCAATATGCACTTGAAGCTTGTTCAGTTTATCTTAGCCTTAACAAGTTGAACACTTTAAGCTTTTTGAGACTCACTCTCATTTCTTCACTCTAATTTCCGCTTGCATACCTGTCAGTAAAACCACACACCATGCTGGGAAGAAACCCTCTAAAGTAAATGTTAAATGCGGTAGAAGCGTGTTGTTAGAATTACCACATTTTGCATTAGGAACCCGTTTTAAAATGTGGTATAGTTTAGTTATGGCTACTTTGCAAATAAAATAACATTGCATTATAAAAATAGAATTATCTTGGAAATGCTGCTCATTATCAATATTCAGTGCTGTTTCAGAAATCATTTGCTCACATGCTATAAACAATATGGCTGCATTCGTGTTTCCTACATATGTGTGTGTGTGTAATTCATACTCAGAGTAGACCCACTGAAATCAATGCACTTAAGTCCATTAATTTTAATGCGTCTACCATGAGGATAAAAAAATTCCTTCCAGTAGCACCTTAAAGACCAACTAAGTTAGTTCTAGGTATGAGCTTTCGTGTGCATGCACACTTCTTCAGATTTGTTTTGACTATGGCAGACCAACACGGCTACCTATCTGTACCATGAGGATAGCTAGCAATGATTATCACAGGGGCCAAATTCTTCTTAAACTGACAGTTGAATTGGTTCACTGTATTATTTTCTCACATTTTCTGTTTTGAACCACCTTGGGCTCTTCGGATGAAGGGTTGTATACAAATTTAACAAACAATAATATTAATAATAAATAACTCTGCATTCTAACATTTTGTGCTAGCTTCAAATGCTTTCAGTGGGTTAGCTTACTCTGACATGCCACATAATTATGGGTCTTCTGTTTTTATTCCAGTCTAATTTCTCACTTTCCGAACAAGTCACAGATTTGGAGTCTGTTGCCCCTCAGATATTTATTTGTGTAATAATCTATGAATCAACTTTTACAGGTGTTTCCAGGCAATTTACAAATATACTGTAAAAACAGCTAGTATGTTGTTGGACTTTAAGCCCCATTAGCCCTAGTCAGAATGGTCAATTGTCAGGGATCATGGAAATTGATAGTTCAAGAGCATCTGAAGGCCACACATTCTCCATCCCTGTTATAACTAATACTGAAACAAGAAACATGGGCACACTTCAGATTTCGGGGACAGCAGAAATCAATATATATGACCCAACCCATCCTAACCTTGTTCACTTAGATGCTCTGATGGTTTCCACATAACTTAATTTCAAGTTGAGCATGCTTAGGGTCTGCAGGTTTAGTAAGACATAGGGTTGCCATACATCTGGAGTTTTCCAGACATACCTGGAATACTATAGCCGAAAGCAGTGTCAGGGCGGAAACCAGCTAAATGTCCAGGAAAATCCAGACATATGGCAACCGATGTCAGCAGTGTTGTTTTTGCAGATTTTCCTCAAAAATGTCCAATTTCTTTTCAATTTTGTTTAAAAAAAAGGTCAACAACTTTTCTGTCCAGATGTTCACTTTCTGAAATATGGTAACCATATAAGAAATATCTTGCTCTTCAGCTAAAAAGCTTTAGCAGTATGCAGAAATAAAATTAAAACAGAAACATAAAAAGACAGTGAAGTGTTACATCTCCAAATAATGCTTTGCAGCAGATTTTCTCCCCCTTGAAATGCAGTTATTCTATGGCAAGATCCATAGTCCACTATGTCAGAAACTACATAGTCCACTACGTCAAAAACTGCATTTGATTAGCATTTGTACTCCCCAAGAAGTTTCTGAAATAGCATTAGTTATACATTTTAAATGGCGCTGAGTACACTTTTAGCCTGCCCTTCTATTGAAAAGTTCCCAGGATGTCTTCCATTCTGTCACTGACCAGGTCAAGACCTGCTTAGATTTAATAATGAACACCATCGTGTGTTAATGTGGGCAGTTGTTTAAAGAGTGGTACAACTATAATTATAACTTTGCTTTTATTAGTCTCTAATTAGCCTTTCACCTCCACCTTCCTATGACAAGCACACCCAAGGAGGCGCTTACAAAACAAAGTAAATACACCATAAGACAAATAAAAATATAGTCATAACCCTAAAAACACAAACACATAGCAGAAGAAGAGGCATAATTCATGTGCAAGCAACAACAACAAAAAGTCTCCATAAAACTGGTAAGAAGGGAGCAGACGGACAAGCTTCCCTTGGAAGATTGTTCTACGGTTTAGGTGCCACAATTCAAAAGCCCCCTCCTGCCACAAACCATAATTCCATCAGCAAAGAGACAGGAAGGATAGCCTCAGATACCAAACACAAATCTTAGGCAGGTTCATACCGGAAGCCACAATTCCTGAAGTATCCTGGTCCCAAGAATTACGGCATTAAAGGCCAAGGCCAGCGTTCCTCCTTCATGTGCCCCTTCCGTAAGAGGCCCAGAGAGTGGTAACACGAGAACGAGTCTTTCCTGTGGTGGCTCCCCATTTATAGAATTCTCTCCCTAGGACGCCTTCATTACATATCTTTAGGTAGCAGGCAAAAACATTTCTCTATAACCAGGCCTTTGGCTAAATGACCATTCTATGGTCTTTTAAACGTGGGGGGGGGGTATTGGTTTGTTTTTGTTTTATTATGTATTTTGTGTTCTCATTCTGTATTTTTATTTTGTGAACTGCCCTTTGATTTTCAGAGTAGTAAACAAATTTAATTAATAAATGAAATAAATTTGGAGCAGCATGTTTTTTTTGGGGGGGGGGAGAGAGATTGCTATTTTGTCTCCTTCCCCCTCCTTTTTGATATTTTTGGTGGGTTGCTTCATCACATTGTGTCTGCAGTATGGAAGGGCTGTTTGACTATATTTATCTGAACAATAAACTGACAAATATACTTCATACAGCAGAAAATACTTTCTATCCAAAAAATTCAAAATCACAATTTTTACCCCAGCAGTTTTCATTGACTATATGATATTAATTCTTTGGTAAATGTTAGCAGTTACAGCTCATTGCCAATGAAGTTGCTCACCATTTTACACTGTTTTTAAAACAATTAAGGATGAACGTTCATATTTATAGATAGCTGTTTTACATTAGTTAAACACAATCAGCTCTAGTTAGCAAATTAGCATTCTAAAGGGTTCTAAACAAGTCTTCTGTTCCTGTAATGTGATTACTTCCCTATTAACTTCATTTCAGTTGCCAAGCAACATAAAAGCTTTTATGCCACAATTACACTAGGATGAGTTAATGGCACAAAGATTAATCTCATTTTAATACAAAACAGTAAATCTTAACATGCGAACATTTGGGGGGAATAAAATCAAAGATGTACGGTTCAGGGCAAAGATGCTTTAATATACGTACATATTTAGAAGACAGATATGATATCTATTGAAAGATAAAAGAAGCAAAAGGTAAATAATTTGTTTCTATATTAAGTCCAAAGTTATATAACACAAACTACGTTGACTTATTTTTGCAATTTGTTAAGGGTCTGTATGAATGAAATTAAATTGCAGCTGTTTATTGGGAAACTGATACATTTTCACTCTTGCAAATACATGTAATTAACTATATTCCTGTATTTCCATGTTGAATAGTTAAAAGTATAGCAGTTTATTAGGTAATCTGAAGTACTATGACAAAAGGTATAATGGTCTTGTTTATCCTTAAAGATAAAAGACCAAAGACTGGGTTTTTTTGTTTTGTTTTATTTTTTAAAAATGTATTAAATTATTTAAGATGCATTTTGAAGTGAAAAATAAACCATGCTGATACTGTATTTCCAGTCTTTGAAATCACTGGGAGCAAGTATAGACCCAGCCTGACGAGAAACCCTGCAGTTCTACCCGCAAAATAAAGGCCTAGGTCAAGAATTCAAAATTACTTTTTTTGGCAGAGGAATGATGGTTGAAACATGCAGTACTGTTTTAAAAAGACCTGCCAGTTATGAATATATCTGGAAAATCTAAATGCAGCAAGAGGCAGTGATTCTGAATTTAAGAGGGGAACCCTAGCTGATGAAGTCTCTTGACCCCAGCCACAAAGTGTCAAGGGAACAAGTGAGTCAGAGAGTTGTCAGTTTGGCAACAGGCTGAGGAGTCTAGTCTGCCCCTTCTCTCTTTGACCTAACAAATCCCAAGCATCCAAATAAAGTAACTCAAGAAACCTACAAAAAACATGCAGGGAGAGAACCAGCAGAGGTGAGGGGGCTTTCCAGCATTCTGTGTGCAGAATGTCACAGGTACATTTATGTGCCCTGTGCTTGGTGCAATCAGCTCTTGACCCTCAGGGAACATGTTTGGCTGGCCTGGAAAAATTCAGACCAGTTGGTAGACCAAGTGTTCAAGGGCATGGCAGAGGTGTCACCACTCCCAGGGTGATAGTGAAGGAATGGGCTAATAAGGCTACAATAGTTCCTGTGCTGAAATAGAAAATGAGAGTCTTCAGGGAAAGGGCATCACTCTAAGGAAGAAGGAAATGATGCCTTAGAAGGAACCTATTGGGGGGAGAGCGGAGAACAGATATCCTCCCATGCCAAGGGTACTACTCCAGAGTTTATGACAGGCCTACAAACCACAGTGACTTGCTTGGTTGGTGTAAAGGTTGCAGATGTTGCATATCATCTAGGTATCCTAGAAGATAGGACTGAGGAAGAGTCCTGTGGTCATGGTGCACATTGGCTTGAGTGACATGGGGAAACGTAGACATGCAGTCCTGGAAGCAAAATTCAGGTAGAAAGATAGCGTTGATAGGTTCAAGATAATTTCCTTGAAATGCTAACCTTTACATGAATGGGGCCATCTAGGCAGGCAAGGGTGAGAAGTCTCAATGCATGGATAAGATGGTGGCATTGGGAGGTTGGGTTTGGATTTATTAGACACCAAGGAAAGCAGGGCCTGTAGAAATGGGACAGGGCTTCACTGTTGGCGTTTAAAATGGGGGGGTGGGGGTGGGGAGGTGGCGGAGCAAGCTTATAAATTGATTGTTAAGGAAAAGCTGACGTGAGGAGATAGGGAATATTCATATGGGATCGATCATCTCTCAGGAATGTGAATGAAAATGTTTATGCTTTTCCACACGGGAGAAGGGTACAACTAGGCAATGACAGTGCAGGAGGATGTAAACTGCCTTAGTATTTCTTCCTGAAATGAAAGGCGGTATACAAATTATTTTAACAAAAATAATGATAGCAATTAAAAGAGGCTGATGTGGCGTAAGGTAGAACACCCATGCCAGTAACATTTGGAAAGAGATACTGTGTACAGATGCTTATATGCTAGAAGCCTCTGAGAAAAAATGGGCAAGCTGGAGTGCCTGGTTTTAAAGCTCATATCAGATATAGTGTGCACAATGGAAACTTTGTGGAACGGACATTAATGATAAGGTATTGTTATCTCTGAATCCAACTCTACTGAAAGGTCAGGGATGGAGCACACTGGATGTGGTGTCTTTTTTTACATCAAAGAGGGCACAGAGTTCAACAATCTCAAAAAGGGAATACACCTCCAAAGAATCATTGGGGATGGCACTAATTGGTCCCATGAGTAATTTAGTACTGGGAATGTACAGCCACATGCCTGGCCAAAATGCTCATCTTGAGATGTAGGATGAACTCCACAGGTATTCACAGGGCAAAATGATGTAGTATTGAGTGACTTAAATTATCCTCATACAGACTGGGTACATGCATGGCCCAGCCACAACAAAAAAGGTTGTGCTGAGCTTAATCTTAAGTGGTGCTGAGGACCTGGTGCAACATGTAACATTACTGAACTGATTGCTAGTGCTATAGTCACCTCCCCAAAATTCAACAAACATGCAAGCAGAGACAACTGTTAAGAAAATTCAACATGAACGCACTTCTAAAAAATGTGGGATTGGTAAAAAGGAAGTTGAAAGGGGAAATCAAATCTCTCCAGAATGCTTGTTGGTTATTCAAAATTACAACAATAACACAGATTAGGAAAGGTGCCAACAAGACCAAGAGAATGCCAGCATGGCTAATGACTAGAGTCAAGGAAGCTATTAGGGACAAGGCAGCTTCCTTCAGAAAATGTATGTCTTGTCCAAATGAGAACAAAAAGAAATGCAACCTTTGGCAAAAGCAGTGCAAGCAGACAATAATGAATGCAAACAAAAGAATTCAAGGAGACATTATTTAAAACACTATGCCCAACAATAACAAATTATTTAAATACATTAGAAACAAGAAACTAGCTAGAGAGGCAATTGTACGGTACTTTGGACGACAAAGGCACCTGTCTGTGGTATATTCAAAGGTGTCTTTGTCGTCCATGACCCACCTTACACAAAGACCACCCTACGCAAAGACATCCAGTCCCTTCTACCACCTGCCACATTAACTAAGGTTAACCTTGTAGGGAGCATAGCTGGTTTGCCTTCTGCCAAGTCCTTGCTCTACTTCAATTACATGGGTGTTGCTGAAAGACCCAGCAACCTTTCCCTAGCTACAAAAACTGCAGAGCAGCAATGCCAGATAGGTATTGCCATGGAGACCCGAAGGACAATACCCTGCTAAGAGAAGCAAACCTCATTACTGAGCCATTTAAAAACATGTAACAGTAACCTCCTGTTTTTTAGTTTTTATGTTATGAGAGACAAGCAATTTCTCTATTTAAAATGAAAATCTGAGATTCCTGTGTTTTCATCATGATCTACATGTTAGTCTCCCAGCTCAATCCCAACACAATAGTTACAATTTAATACAATCGTCTTCACAAATCACATTTGTACTATTTTCAGATTTGGGCAGCAAATGCAATACTGGGGGTAAAGTCTAATAATTCCGCCCCTGACAAAAAACAAAAACCCTAGACAGAATTACTGTCAGGAAGCGTAAGCTCAGGACTCATTGTAAGTGCCAAGACAAGATTTCCACAAAGCAATAGCTATCTACCTTATAGGGTTTGCATCTATAAGGCGGCCAAGTTTTGGTCTAAACGACAATGAGTTTGTATTTCAACAGGAAATACTAAGCATTTGCCTTCCCGACCACAATTCAAACCTTTTTATACTTCAACAAAATGAAATATTGTTATGTTTATAATTTGTGGAAAATCAACAAAGATTTATATTAGAAAATGAAACGCAATTACAGATTTTTGAAATCAAAACCTTTGTATATTTTAAGAGTTAAGGGTCTTAACTGCAATAATTGCAAGTTACTGACACCAACAGAGCAACTACACTGACTACTGCTTTTATTAACTTAAGACCTATCACTTCTTCTATTTGAGGCAGGAGAGCAGAATCGTTATTCCCTTCACTTCTGCTGATCTCCAACTAGGGTTGGGTGAATATGTCAATTTCAGTTTATCTTTTTTTCCCCCAGTTCTCCACATTTCCACATAGGCTTGCAACTTTTTTTTTTAAGTCCTCATGAAAATCCAATAACATTTCACTGCAAATTTATCCAAAAATTTTCCTTAATAATTGCATGCAATTGCTCCAAATATGCACATTTTTGCAAAGCAATGTCCCCAAATATAATGTATTTTAATGTTGTTTTCACTAATATATGAATTTATATATGCTTTACCCTAGTATGTGCTTTCTTTGTACACATTACCTGGCTGATGAACTGAATTGCAAAATTCAAAGAAATGTGTTTTGGTTTGCATGTTGTTTCAAAAAGTGCAGATTTTAAAAGTTTATGTTTAAATGCAAACTGGATTGAATTTCTCCCCTGTCGCTGTCTCCAATGCAATGTTTATACTTTCCAAAAATAAACAAGAAACTTCCTTAAAGCTGCTTATCTGGCTGTACCACCTTCAATTCATGATGTTTCAAAAGTGCTAGGAAGTCTCAAGAGACTTAACACAATGCACATTCTTAAAATAGCATTAATCAGTTTTAAATAGCATTAAATCTTTCACTATCTATGGAACAGACAGTGTTCTTAATTGTTATTTCAATTAAGAAATTTTGGTTTTCTGTGGTCCAGTCCCCAATACTCAAACTAAGTTGAACCTTGGGAAAAGTTATGTCTGCATATGACTATAATTTAGGCAAGACACCCACAGACTCCTGACAGAAAATAGAAATGAAAATGCATCAAGTTTTAATAGCCTTAGTACAAATAATTTGTAATCCCTGCTTGCTGTTTCCCTCAGAGCATTACTAGAACATATTTAAAGCAGTTCCGTTCCACAGCCCATTTCTATTCACTTTTACTCAAACCTAAATGCACAGAAATACAACTTAGGCTGAAATTGCTAGAATATTTGCTTGGAGAAAAGTTACACTGAACTTAATATAACCTACCTACTTCCATGTTCAAATTAGCAGCTTGAAATACAAGTTTCAAGTCGCATTTGCACAGAGTTGTTTGCATCAGAGAGGGGCGGAGATGTCTTCACCTGATACACATGGCCTTCTTGTTTCCTTGCCCCTGTAATTCCTGGCATTAAGCGTTTATGTGCTCTACCGCAGCAGCACAACAACTGTTAAGGGTATGTTCACATTACCGGTCATGCAGCATCCAGTTTCCTTACACATTGAAGCTGGTTTCAGAAGCAATACACGGAGCAGCAGTATTTATCAATAAGCTACAGGTTTGCTATGGGTTGTGGCTAATGTCTTGCGAATGTGGCTTCAAAAATTAGCGGATGGAAGCACACCGGATGTAGTAAGTGGTAATGTGAACATACCTTAAGGCAAAACCCTAAATGATAATTTGCATTTGATACCTTTAACACGCTTTCAGGAAAGAGGTGAACAGACTGTGTTATTGCGGACCAACAGTTTAGTTCTTCTAATTTATTTTATTTTTAAAAAATAGGAGTAATAGTACATTTGCTTAGGTAACTGTGAAAGCATGAGTTTTTAGTGGATAAAGCTAGGGTCCCCAACACAGAGTCCCTGAACCTTCCATTTCTTATTTTTTAAGTGTGTGTGTGTGTTTTAATCGCTTGGGTAATGCTGTGCTGCTAAGTGAGGCATCCAGCCCCCACACCCTCATATCTCCCTTTTCCCAGATTGCCTCTGGGTCCCATGTGGCTGTTCTGTCCACTTTATTTCTTTGGCTGTTGGGGGAGGTTTTCCTGATTTTTGGTTGGAGGTGGTTCTCCCAGAAGTTTTTTCTGTTATTGTTTTTTTCAGAGGTGTGTGGCTTGCCTTGGTTTTACTGGGGGTTTTGTGGAAGAAGGATAATTGCCTGTGGTTTTTTCTTTTGTTTTGTTTTGTAGGTTGTGGGTGTTTTGCCTGTTGTGCGTGGAGGTGTCTAAACATCTCTGGTTTTTCTTCTGTGAAATGGGAATTTCGTGATTTTTAGATTTCCAAATGTGTCCCCAGGCCCCAAAACACTGGAACCCAGAGGAATCAAGCATATGCATTACAATGAACTACATATGATACTATGGAAACCAAGAACAGGGTGCAAAAAATGATTACTGTAGGTTCCATAGCATGAGTTCTTCACCCAATATGCATTTTGCTTTGTAAATGCTTTGTCGAAACTAAATAATGTGCATGACTTTCCTCTAGAAGTGCTGAGAGGATTAGTCATTGTTTGGAGCATGATTCAGGAAGGTAGAGTGATAAGTGCTAAGCCTATTCAGCTTCTCTAAATCATTTACTGGAAAGAAAGCTATCAATGTGTATTATGGCACATGCATATGAACAAAAATTCAGATGGCTTGGCCAGTCATTTGCACTTGATAAGCAGTGCATCATTTATTCCTTCCCTCCTACATATAGAGACAAAACCACATTTTATTTACCTACAGCTGGAATAATGCACACCTTCAACTGTATGTTGATAACACTAAATCACAATCTATGCCAATTCATGCAGCATGAATGAACTGCTTGGTACAAATTCTTCAAAGCACAGCGTAAAAAACATCAGAACTACAAATATAAACAATAGTGTTGGAAATAACCCCCCCCCCAAAAAAAACCACCTTATCAGAATTCTAACATTTATCATTTAATGGCTTTTGTTCACGTGTATTTTATGAACATAAATGACAACAAAGCTAAGAAAGAAGCTGGTGAGAAATAGTAAAATTTTAAGCATCTAAAACTGCAATCCTAGGTACAGTTACTTGGGAGTAAGCCCCACTGAACTCAATAGGACTTACTTCTGAGTAAAAGCCATAGGATTCAGTTTGCATGATGCTAAATTTGTTCAAAGGTATTCTGTCAGCAAAAGGGGGGAGTGAATAATTCATATGCTAAGTAAAAGCTATACCACTGAGCTTTTTCACTTCATATCATTCTCTTTTATAAGAAAGCTATTATTTCCCTTTGGTGCTAAACAACAGTATCCCCCCTGCAACCATTCATTTAGCTACGATGCAAGTTTTCCCTAAAGATAGCATGAAACAATACCCAGATTTTAACATTTCAACTGAGTTCTGCAACAGTCTACATGCATTTCCATGTGTCTAATATTTATTCAGAAGTGTGGACAGGGGGAGGGGATTTAATAATTCCACAAAGATTATAACTGCCACACTTGTTCTTTCTGCAAGGACAGCACTTAACACTGATAAACATTCTGGACACACACAGAGTGATACTCACATAACAACATATGCAGAGACTCAACTGTAAGAGCAGTGATGAATGTACTTGCACCTGATTATATCTAACACAAAACGAAGGACCCCAAATGCTACAGAGATACAGTCTGAAAATAGTTAAAGAAAGATCACTCAACTCACCGAAAGAATGAATACAAGTATCAATAAGGTCATCTAGGCTGGCTCCCTTGCCTAAGTGACCCAAAGACATTGTTATGTTGAACTCAGCAGTTCTGGCAAGATCTGAATGGGAGCAACAAATCTCCTCCAGCTCAACAGCTGCCTTTGGATCAATGCTGCATCCTTGGGAAGCTTTCCTAAAGGGGAAAAAATAGAAGAATTACATGTGAGAGCACTAACACTTAAGTGAGAAATTTAACAACAGTCTCTACAGCAGGTTGGAAAAGAAGACGCTTGACTATTAAGCTCACAGGAATCGGGCTATTCAAACATTCCCCTCCCACCTAGAAAATGCATCAAATAAGGTTCCCTGTTTTGTAGAAGACATTCCCTTCTACAAATGTACTCATTGCTCCATGTATTCTAAGAGCCACATGTGGCTCTCACAGCACACAGACCTCTTCATTATTGTGAAGACATTTTATCAATTACTTTTTTTAAAGCATACATTAGAAACAGCAAACAAACTAACAACCACACCTTGCACCATCAATTCAATACATCCAAATAAAACAAGGCAGCAAAAAAATACATCCCACTATGTGGAAAAAAATTCAAATAAATCTCCAGCTTCTGTGGCACATTTTGTAAATACAAGACTGCAGAATTCTGGGAAACTGCATGCTTATTTCTATTGCAAACAAACAACAAACAAACAAACAAACAAAAAGACAGCTTGAGAACATCCATAAAGTAACAAGCTATGGTCCTCCGTCTAAGTTCTGGACATTAGAACTTCTCTGGCCTCCCCCACAACCACTTTTTGCAAGGACTAAACAAGCAGCTCCTGAAACCCATAAGATTTCTACAGCCACTTTGGAAGTTAGTTGCTCAGCAAGAGAAAGGCATTTTGAGAGATGGGTATCTGGAAGAGTGAGGAAGTGCTTGAACCTTTTTCCTGCCAGCAGCTTCAACCCTCCAGTTTCTGTACCCACAAGATGCTTCCTCCCCTCCCCATTCTGTGGGGTTCAAAACAAGTGTTCCAGGTTATTTTGGAATACACCCATTATTTTGATACATTTCATAGAGATTTGATCATTTCTGTCACATGGATTGGAGGCATCTCCCCATAAAACTTAGAAAGGCATTGTAAAGTAACTATATCCCAAACCTTCGTGACTCAACTGATGATGCCAATTTCTGCTTTGACTCCTTAGCTATCAGTAATTTTGCATCAGCTTACACCTTATCATTTTTTAAAGAAGATTTATTTTATGTATTTTTATACCATCATACAAGTGCATTCCCAGGCTGGTTTACAAAAATTAATTCACCCTCCTGCTCCTTAGCACAAACCTTTAAATAGCCTAGTAAAACAGTGCAAAAATCCAGTTACAGATAGGCAGCCGTGTTGGTCTGCCATGGTCAAAACAAAATAAAAAAAATTCCTTCCAGTAGCACCTTAAAGACCAACTGAGTTAGTTCTAGGTATGAGCTTTCGTGTGCATGCACACTTCTTCAGATACTGCATACTGTATCTGAAGAAGTGTGCATGCACACGAAAGCTCATACCTAGAACTAACTCAGTTGGTCTTTAAGGTGCTACTGAAGTGCAAAAATCCACAGCTATCTTAATAACTTGATTAAGCTAATGCCCGTACCATTTCTGGTACAATATACTTTTCCTTCATAGTTGTGTTACATTTTTTTTATTTTTAAAAAGTAATGATATACAGAAAAAACAGTTTATGCGTTCCTTCTCCTTTTTCATACTCTGAAATAGCCAGAGAACCAAGGTGAAACTATGCAAATAGACAGGGGACCTATTCTTAACAGTTCTCATTATGTTCAAAATGGAGTAGAATGTGCATGGCCATTAGGGTAGCACATGCATCCAGAGAACAGGAAGCTGCCTTTACACTGCATCAGACTGGTCCATCTAGCTCATTACTGTCCACAGTGATAGGCAGAAGCTCTCCAGGAGTTCAGATAGGGTCCTGCCCCAACCATGACCTAGCATGACCAAATTCAGCCTAGAGCTCTATAGTGAACTTAGATACAGTCCTTCACCTTCCCTCCAAATGAATGGCTGCCATTCACTTCTATGGGAAATATGTAAAGCACACTACTTGGGAACACTGTTGCAGAGCGGGGCAAAATCTTTTCCCATTTTGGAAAAGCACTCTAAAATAATAATGGATGTTTGTTTCTGAACTTTTAAAAATGTAGGGCCACCCCACATTTTGAAGAATGCTTTGCCAAGACGAACATCCATTTAGGTTTTTAAATATATACATATCTGTAGAGGCCTAAGACTGTTACAGTTAGGACAGAGGGTCCATGGAACATACCCGTCAACTGTCTGGGACATTCTGTTTTGTGAGAGCACAGTGGCCAAAAACGTGTAAGATCATGGCCAGATGTGTGGCTTGCGTGAGATTGTGGAGCCCCAAAATGCAGGTTTCTGGGGGCCGTGCTCTTGCACAGGTCACAGGACTTGCATTGGAGTGTGGCTCGGAAAACACACAGCCCAGTTTTGCACTGGGACACGCTGGAGGGTATGGTGGCACCATTCACATACCAAACACTACCACAGATATATCAACACTTTCAAAAGTAGGGGATTCATGCCTTGGCTTTTGAAAAACAGGGGGTCAGCAGTATTTAGGTAATTGGGAACCACTGCCCTAAAGAACTGTCAGATGAATATCATCTAGAACTGGTGATTTGCTACTTTTTACAGCTTGTTAGCTAGGGGTCAAACTGCATGCTCCTTTAAACACATCTTTGAATACTGTGGATTGCCATGGTGTTGTCATTTCCCCCCTTTTATTTTCAGCCAAAATCAGCTGCACAGGATCCTAAGCAATCAGGGCCACAGTGTGGTTAAAGTGGGAATTAATCCTTTGCCTTTTACCATTTTCCCACTGAAAATCCCCACTAAATTGGTTATTTGCTGCCATGAGCAATGCTGCACATTAGCAATGCTGCCCACCTTCATGCTCTCATCATGTTATGACGCCCAGGCAAAGTGGGAAGGGGGAAATTACATTTCACTCATCCAAAGTTCCTGTTGGCAGTCCAAAGACAATTCCAGTTTAGGTTCCCCATCCCATTTCAGCCTCAGCAGCTGGGAAACGGCAGCAAAAACTAGGCAAAGCATTTTCTGATTCACAGGCCAATGGAGACGATCCACCTTAGAACCATCTCAGTTACTGATTTCCAGAGAAGTAGCCATGTTGCAGGAAAAGCACAGTGTCTCGTGGCACCTTAAAGACTAAAAAATGTTTTGTGGCATAAGATTTCATGGACCACCACCCGCCTCATCAGATATTTACTCACATCATATAATTGCAATCCACTTCATCAGCTATTGAGGCTTTTATAAACTCACTTGTGGGGAGGGAGGAGTTCCTCCAACAGTCCCTTTCCGACAGTTTATCAGTCAAGTGCTAACAGCCAAAAGAACTAACCCAGCAAGACCCAACCACTTTTTAAATGAGTTTTGCATTAATTTTAGTTTTCTTTTGATGCTGTTAGCCACTCTGAGTTACCACTGGCAGAGAAAGATAAGGTAAAAATTGAATGAATATGCTGTCCTACAAACACTGCCTCACATGGAGCTTCTGTCCTCACATCTTCAGAAATAAGATCAGTAGGAAATCTCTGCACTGACTACATCCATTATTACCTTCAGAGAAACCCTGTGGTTTCTCTGTAAGTGCTCACGTTTTGCATATATGAAAATGTCTTACAGCACTGTGATATTTGTTGCAGTACATTAATCACACTGCACAAAAAACATCAGGCAACATCTAACCGTGAACTGCTAAAACATAACATACAAACAAACCCTTAATCACACAGTACAGGGACCCAAACTAACCACAAGCTCCCTCTGTCTGACAATAAAGGGAAGAGGCTGAAAGAAATTACCGTATTTTTTGCTCTATAAGACTCACTTTTTCCCTCCTAAAAAGTAAGGGGAAATGTGTGTGCGTCTTATGGAGCGAATGCAGGCTGCGCAGCTATCCCAGAAGCCAGAACAGCAGGAGGGATTGCTGCTTTCACTGCGCAGCGATCCCTCTTGCTGTTCTGGCTTCTGAAATACAGAATTTTTTTTTTCTTGTTTTCCTCCTCCAAAAACTTGTGGTCTGGTGCGTCTTATAGAGCGAAAAATACAGTACATTGCAGTCAGACTGTAGACCCCTAAGTCACTTCAATTGTCCCTGGACATTAATTGCGTAGGGTCAAAAAATAAAATTGACTAGGTCTGAATAAAGGGATTGTCTTCAGTAAATTATACCGGTTACATTGTACTGAATGCTATGAATCTTGAAAAGTTCCTGCCCTGGAGGAAGTGTATCATAAGTCGTCGTGAGCATGCTCCAGCTATAAAGCCACAACCAGCACAGTGGGGTAAGGGACTGTCATCTGCCCTGACTTTTTAATGTACCTGAAGAGAACAGCTGACTCAAACAGACCTGCTTGAAACATCAAGCCTGACAAGTGGTTGAGACTTCCTGCTCACTATTCTGGAGGAAGTGTGTAACTGGGGCCTTGTAATCATGCCCTAGGCTGGAGTTTATAGTCACAAACACAGGAGAGACAAGGGTCTGTCAGTTTGACTTGAGTAGTATGGACAGTCTTCCCTTTTCTGCCTCTGAATTAACCTGTGATGGGAGAGTAGGTTTGACAAGAGCGGGCTCTGGGATATGGTGACTCTTTTTATCCTGTACTATTATTGTATTAATTAGTTGTGACTCATTCTTCTCTTGGTTTCTGATGGTTCTAGGGTGGGTATATCTGAATCGTTTATTATATTGGCTGCTAGAGTGAAAAAATAAATGTGTATTTTTTGCTAAAACAAAGATTGCTGTATTCATGAATTTTGCACTGATATTTAGTTGAACTGTTATTTTCTGAAATACTGAACTGAAGGTCTGTTTCAAGTTTCTTGTAGCATTTTATTGTTAGATAGTGTTTCATGTTGTTTGCCTGTTGTGCTAGCATCTTTGAACTTCCTATTGGAGAAAACAGCAGGGTCAAATGTATTATCATCCTATAAAGCTCTGATTGGTGATCTCTTTATTGAGGCAGATTTCTGCAATATAATACACTTGGGCATCAGCAGCAATACTATGCACATATCTGTAACACACATTTTATAAGTGCAAGAGTTTTGTTAAACATACTTAATGTTCATTCTGCCCTTCATAATGAGCTAGTGGTCAGATTTTCCATGCTGCATACAGGTGACCACAAATCTGAAACCAGGCTCCTGGCAAGCATGACTATCTGTCTTCCTAAAAATACTTAGCCTCTTTTAGCATCTCACAAAAAGGTCAGATGGTGTTAGACCCAGTGCTTCTTCTTTTTTTGGAAAAAAGGTGCCAGTACTCACCATGAAGTTGTTACAGTAAGTGGCACACTTTTAACATCTGAATAAATAAGGTCTCTGTACTGTGTACCCTTGAGTACCCTCTGAAAAAAAGCACTGACCATTTCCACACAGCACAAAATTATGCCTTTCAGCCTTTCTAGTGCTATGTGTGCCACCTGTTAAGAATATTAATAGTGAGACAGAACCACAGAAATCAAATCTATATTCTCATCAATGCAGGTCTCACATTTATATTACAGACAATTGCAGAAACACCACTAAAGCTCAATATATAATGCTAAACAGTGGACTAACATTACTAACGTGAGCTACAGGGAGCCTTGGGCTCACACTTCTGGAACAGCTGCAAGGAAGCAGTAGGAAGCTTTGGTTCATTCTTGTAATACCAAACTATGGTTTAATGTTATGCCTGAACACAGCCAAGGTGTGTAGATCCACCCTCAAGAGAAGGAGGGGTAAAGAACATGCAAGGATGGAGGTTTGTCCCCAGTATCTTAGTTCTGTGTAATTCGGAAAGGGTTTGTCTACATTTTTTGTAATTCATTTTACTGTACTACAAATTCCCTTTGCAAAAATTATGTGGTCCTACAACAAATCTGCTTCTGAATGCAGCAAGCAGCAGCAGCAAGCATTTTTTAAAACAACAACAACAGGGGGGTAGAAAATTACCGTATTTTTTGCTCTATAAGACTCACTTTTTCCCTCCTAAAAAGTAAGGGGAAATGTGTGTGCGTCTTATGGAGCGAATGCAGGCTGCGCAGCTATCCCAGAAGCCATAACAGCAAGAGGGATTTGCTGCTTTCACTGCGCAGCGATCCCTCTTGCTGTTCTGGCTTCTGAGATTCAGAATATTTTTTTTCTTGTTTTCCTCTTCCAAAAACTAGGTGCGTCTTGTGGTCTGGTGCGTCTTATAGAGCAAAAAATACAGTAGCTCACAATATTTATTTGTAAGAAGTTTTGGGGACCCTGCACAATTTGTGTGGTGGCAGGGAGCGATTTCTCCCTGTGTTCCTTGGGGGAAGGATTCAGGCTCTGAGACAGCTTGCCAATGTTGCTCCCCCTGCCCCGCCAAATCTGACTTCACAACTATGCCCTGGGATTGCACTAGAAGACAAGGGGGAACTTCCACGACTTCTTTCCCCCATGCTCCCCACTAAGGAAACCACTGGGGGACAGATTGGTGCCACCTTGTTCGTTCTGCTGACATACTGAAATGTTGTTCATGACGGAAAAGCACTGTCATGCGCTGCCCATGGTCAATACCTGTTTTGGGAGGGAAGCACTTTGATAGTCACTTTGAAGCACTGTTTTGGGAGGGAAGCCCACCCAATATTTTCCTGCAAAAGTCGGCTACTCTTTTACTAAAGGTCAACGCCTAAACTTTGGACCACCAGCCCCCTGGACACCCACTGCAGAATCATGAGCGGGACCGAATTATATTAAAGCCTTACTTGTTGGTTCCATATTTATTAGTGAAAACGAAAGTGAGCCCTTGACTTAAGCCTCCTGATGCTCTGCTCATTTGGGTACATAGAAACAGAGGGGCACATTTTTTGGCTGGGTTAAAGGAGCAACCTTATACAGAACCAGATGGTCCTCCTTTTACTTTGCTAACTGAAGTGTGTGATTTTTTTTAATGCTTCCCTCAGCTCACTCACCACCATCCATAGATAGATAGATAGATAGATAGATAGATAGATAGATAGATTTAAACTCCATGCACCCCTCGTCCCCAAGCTGAAAAAGTTCGAGGCTTCCCCGCCTTGCCAAGCGTCTTTGTTCCCCGCTGCCCACCGTGTGGATGGAAGAAGATGCCCGTCGGGAAAAAACAAAAGGAGGGAAGCCGGGACTCAGACGAGACGTGCGCCGGCCGCTGAGGGGAGAGGAGGAGGGAAGCAGCTCGAGGTATCTCTACGGACACTTACAGGGTCGGGCTCCTCCTGCTCTTGGCGGTCTCCATGTCTGCGCCGACCTCAGCCCTCCCGCCGGGGCGCCTCGAGGCTCCCTCGCAGCGCCGCGCGCGCAGAGCTCAGCGCCGACTGGCCGCGCGCGCATTGCTGCCCGTCTCCTCCGGCGCCCTCGTGCCGCCCAGGCGGGCGGGGAAGGTG
This sequence comes from Podarcis erhardii, assembly GCF_964252035.2. Taxonomy (NCBI): domain Eukaryota; kingdom Metazoa; phylum Chordata; class Lepidosauria; order Squamata; family Lacertidae; genus Podarcis; species Podarcis erhardii. Next base: position 41,242,547 of record NC_138497.1, read on the forward strand.
GAACTTTTGCGCTCGCCCAGCAGCGGAGCCGAAGGGAGCCTGGAGCCCGGAGCCGGAGAGGAAGGGAGGGGCGGGGCCGGGGCTAAGCAGAACTTCTCCCCCCCTCCCTTCCTCCCTCCGGCTCGAGGAAGTGGTGCTCGGAGGCCGTGGCGAGTCGTGGGAAGGTGGACATGCGCGCGCGAGGGTTGGCTAGATCAGGGCTGCTCAAAGCCCGTTCCTTCGACCTCCTTTCTGGGGCAGCAGTCGACTTCGAGCGGGACCGGCGCCTTTTATTTTTTATATCTTATTGCTCATATGGGGAGACCCTCAGCCTTTCGAAAGCGGCGTCACGTGGCGGAGAGGATCAGCAGAGAAAGGTCTCTCCCCTCCTGGGGGGGGGGTGCGAGGGAGGGAGGGGACGCTGCGCCGGTTGAATTTCTGCCTGTCGTGTAGCGCTTACCCGAACCGTTTTGCTGGGAAGAAAAGGCGCCTAGCGGAGCGGTCCTGTCCCACGTTTGCACTGGTTTCAGTGGGATTTCATAGGACTGCCGGGCCGTGCTCTTTGCTTAAGAGTAGCCTCACTGGCAGGCTCCTATACGGGAGATTTCCCCCAGGTAAAGGGTTTGGAAGACTGAAATTGGACTTTCACATTTCTTTGCTCCAAAGCGCCGAAAGCGAGAGTCACATCTTAGCTCTTTCTGTCTATATACTTAGTTACAGGTAGGTAGCCGTGTTGGTCTGCTGTAGTCGAAACAAAAAAAAATAAAAAATCCTTCCAGTAGCACCTTAGAGATCAACTAAGTTTGTTACTGGTATGAGCTTTCATGTGCATGCTTGGTATCTGAAGAAGTGCGCATGCACATGAAAGCTCATACCAATAACAAACTTGGTTGGTCTCTAAGGTGCTACTGGAAGGAATTTTTTATTTTGTTTTGTCTATATACTTGATATTGATTGTCAGTAATAGTGTCATTGGCGGGGGCGGGGAGATTGTCCGCATCGTTATGGGCATCGCTAGTGCCTTAAAAATCAATACAAAATGAGAGCTTTGTGGCTTCTTAAAGGCTAGCCAACTTATTGCACATTTTGGGGATTATAGTTTATTTCATCAGATGCATGAAGTGTTACCCTGAGTTGAAAGGTGTATGGGGTCAAAAGCAAAGAGGACAGTATGACAATTCTGTGTAGTTGGAAATAAGAAAAAATCACAACAGTGATGATTGGTCATAACAGAATCATCCCAGTTTTGTCATGTTAATTTAATTCAGCGGCTCCCAAACTTTTTAAGGCTGCTGCCCCTTTGGTTCCATAAACTCATCCCCAGGGCATGCTACCCTATAAAAAGCAATATTCAGAGTAGTGGTTTGCACAACCCACTTAGGAAGATAATAACATAATAAAATTCAGAACAGTAACAATTAATACGCATATGGGAATCGAACCAGCAACCTTGGCATTACGAGCATCACACTCTAACCAACAGAGCTATCCAGCTTCTGTTCAGGGTTTATTCTATTCTTATTCTTACATGAAATCTTGTGTTGCAATAAATCTTCATGGTTCCAAAAGACTCACTTGTACTCCTGGCTCTGCACTGGCTCTTTGCTCATGCCAGGAAGAGTGAGGCCGAGAGGAAAAACTATAGTTCAATGGCAAAGCACATGTTTGCATTCAGATCCCAGGCTCAGTCCCTGGCATCTCCAGGTATAACAGGGAAGGCCAGTGTGTGAAATCCAGTCAGACAACCTGTTTATCAATTTCTTCACAGAGAAATAGACAGCATTGGCTTTTAAAATGAGCATTCATTAGGATTTGGTTTGTAAAGCATGGACCACTTATAAACACCATCTCCAACCCTCAAAAGATTCCATCAACGATGTCTCCGAAAAATTATACACATCACTTGGAAAAATAGGCAAACTAATGCCAGTGTACTGGAAGAAGCAAAGATCACCAGTGTTGAAGCAATGATTCTTCAACATCAATTTCGTTGGACTGGTCATGTTGTTTGGATGCCCTGATTATCGTCTTCCAAAGCATCTACTCTATTATGAACTGTAAAATGGAAAGCATAATGCTGGTGGTCAACAAAAGAGGTTTAAAGACTCTCTCAAGGCAAATCTAAAAAATGTAATATAAACACTGACAATTGGGAAACGCTGGCCTGCAAGTGCTTCAACTGGAGAACAGCCTTTACCAAAGGTGTCATGAAATTTAAGATGCTTGAACTCGGGATGAAAGGGAGAAATGGGCTAAGAGGAAGGCATGTTTGGCAAACTCTCACCGTGATCATCTCCCATCCGGAAACCTATGTCCCCACTGTGAAAGGATGTGTGGATCCAGAATTGGCCTCCACAGTCACTTATGGACTCACTGTTAAGACCAGGTTCATAGAAGACAATCTTACTCGGCTATGAGTGATCACCAAAGAAGAAGACATACTGATTAGTTTACAGAGTGGTTAGAAGATGTTGCCTATTTAATGATTTTGTGAGGTGGTTTTCTTCTGTTATCTTCATTGCATAAAGTCCTATCTTTGAAGAGGGTTTGTTGTGAATGACCCCCACCCCATCAACTATAATTGTGCAACCTAAATTCCAATCCATGCTTCAGAGAAAGAGAGCAGCTCAAATCTGTGCTTTGTAATAACGCAACAATGCAGTCCCTTAGCGTTATCTTACAATGTAAGTACTTGTAGCAGGTCTCTGAAAGGACCAATACAACCACTTTTACAAACACAGTAAGTAAACTTAATTCCTTACAATGCAAGATTAACCCCCCCACACAAAGACAAAACCTCCATATTGTGTCTCTGGAAAAGGGAAGAGAAGAAAAAAAGATTAACACTGTGGACTTTTCATTAAGAACTCATAACTCAGACGTGGAGCTGAGCACATAGTGGTATTTATTTATCTGTCTGTAAGAGGTTTTTATCTACCACTTTTCAGGGGAGATTACAAAGTGGTTTACATAATAAGATAAAAATAATGAGTATTCATAAAAATTACTGTATCCAGTAAAACAAAATAAAACCAGAAAAGCAAATGGGGGAAAACCCTTTATTGAAATGCTGGGTTTTTGTCATGCTTGGTTCTCACACTAGGTTCCCTCTTTTCCCTGTAGAGACAGTTGGGGGAGAAAAGGGCCACCGCAGCTGGAACACACTGGTGTTTCTGCTGCTGCTTCCATCTTCTCAGACTCGGAACAATATGGGACTTCAGAAGCCTCCTGCGGTGGCAGTTGCAGGAGGAAAGGAACATCTCGGCTGGAGCACTGGGAGCTAAATGGAAGAAGCTCAACAAGCTGTTATAGTATATGTTTAACTGATTCATGCCCCTGGGGTGAACAGTAAATGTGGTTGGCTGTTTGTAGTCCACTCAGCCCAGACGTTCCCATGGGAGGGCACAGAACTCATCATGCCATCTGATGTCACATTCTGTTAATTATTGAGATCTGTTTCACCACCAGCGTTTTCAATCACTGAAGTGCAAAATGTGGAAGTAAAATTCCAGAGTTGTTTACCTACCAACATTTTAAAACTGCAGGGGCATATTAGTCCCACCAAACAAAAAATTCCTCACTTCCTGTCTTACTCAGCACGCCTTTTGTGACCGACATGTTGAAATTCCCCTTCTTGACTCATGCTGAACAATCAGGTGTTTTAACTTGGATTACAGTGTCCATTAAACATAAAAATATCAAGATGCTTCCTACTGTCACAGTGCTGAACAGTAGATTTGACTTATTTTCTACTCTATGTTTTGTCTTCCTCTGGTTGCCAGGCATTGTGGGGTGTAAAGCGGTTCATCCTGTTTCCCTCTCTGCACCACTTCGTTAGTATTATTTTTGGCAGCTTCCTCTGCTAAGTAGTTTTAACTATGGAGCCAGAAATATAGAATAAAATAAAAGCAAGAGAGAGCCCATGTGACTTAACTTTCAAGGACTATGCTTTGATATTTTATTGCATTGCAGTTAATATGTTGTGAGTTGCGTTGTTGCAACTGTGATCTAAAATTGAAAATTAATAAAAACATTTTCAAAGAGACGGAGAGAGCGAGTGCCAATGTGGTGTAGGGTATCAGATTAGGAGCTGGGAGACCAGAGTTCAAATCCCCACTCAGGCACAATCTCGCAGCCTAACCTACCTCACAGGGTTGTTGTGGAGTTTAAATGAGGAGGGTCAGGGCCATGTATGCCCATTTGAGCTCCTTAGAGGAATGCAAATGTAATACTAATAACTGAAAATAATTATTATAATGTCGAGAGGGATAACTGGAAGTTATTTGGTCCAACTTCCTGCTCACTGCACAATCTGCTGGATGTTCTACAGAACCCCTGACAGATGGTCAACCAGACTCTGCTTAAATGCCATCAGCAAAGATAGACATCTTTATGACTTCAGTATGCCAGTATAAAATAATTTACAATAGTACTTGATGTCTCATCACTGAACAAAATGTGCAGAACCAAGCTGCAGAAGTGTTGAAAACATAATTCAAAAAATGACTCAAAATTGCTTAAGGCTCAGTCCTGTGTTCCTTGTGAGGTGCCCTGGGGGCCATAGGAGTTTGTGGCCTCCCTCTCTTTGTAGAGCAGAAGTTGCACCTGTTGAGGTCTCCTTTTTGCAGATGCTGAAATATACCCTCTGCCATCAAAGGTTTGGTTTTGAGAACCAAAAGAAAGTGCCCTGGGGACTCATTCTCTCAACACACACTGGAACTGGAGCATGGAGGGGGGAGGCGGGATTACAATAATAAATAAGTAAGCAAGCCAAAGGAAGAGAGGGGAAACACACAACTTCCACTGAGATTTTGGGGTTTGGTGGCTCCTCCACCACAACCACCCCTTTTGGTGCTCTCACCCTGTGAGGTTGCTTTTTTACTAAATATGATCTTGACCCAAGACCAGCCTGAGACCTTTTGGTTCCTGAAGCAGGTTTGCCACCAATGATCCCGCCCCGAGCATGCTGCCTGAGGCAGATCACTCCAGGTTACCTCTCCTGTGTGCCTGCTATGCTAGAGCAGCAAGCTAGCTTAAGGGCTATAGGGCAGACCACATGGTAAACTTTCTAGTCACTTTCCACCCCTCAAATTTGCTGTCTGAGGCAGCTGCCTCACTCTGCCTCTTGGTAGGGCAGGCCCTGTCTTGACCTAAAATGATGATGATGATGATAATTCAGATTATTATTGACTACAGTAGCTCTGAAGGATTAAGTAAAAATCACTTTCCCTTTATTGTTAAAATGTTTATTGCCTATATTATTAGGTAGTTTGTTCCAATAAAAAAAACTCTTGACAATGGAAGTAGATCTCGCCATCACAGTCGCTGTATTTACATTTAAAATTTCTAAATTCAGGAAACAGAAATTAGTTACCTATAGGGATATCTTTTGGCACAGCAAACAGGGATGATAAACAGAGTGTTGTTTTAACCTTTTCAAAATGCTTTCAAAGCTTGCTGTTGTGAGATGCTGATGAGGAAGTCTTTGAAGATAAAAATAGCTGAATGAAAGACAAGCCTTTAAGAGCTTCTCCTCCTCCCCTCCCCCAAGCTAAATTTAGTTTTATTCAGTCTTTACAAGGCAACTCATTTCTTGTGGGCACATAGCAACATCAGTATCACCATGGCACAGTAAACGTTGTAAGAGTGCTTCATTTTTAAAGTAGAGTTCAAAAATCTGTCTGGGATTCAGTAGTGTCAACATAACACATTAAATTCTATGCAATACTATGGAAATACACAATTGTCTTCTAAGATAAGAAATTGTTTTACTTTTTTTTGGCCATAATTGAAATACAACCGACTTTCCCCCCTTAGCATCCCAAGAGAATTTCCTTATCGTAAAAAGTCTTATATTTTGGGACAGCGGGTTTGTTGCACATGACATCCCAATCAACTAAAATTGTACACCCTGAATTTGCTGGAATACAACTGAATCCCATGCAAAGAGAGTGACAGTCTAGACTCTACATGCACCCAACTGATTATTTATTTATTATTAAATTTGTATACCGCCCTATTCTCACAGATCTCAGGGAGGTTCACAACAAACTTGCATGCAAGTGCATTTAATGCAACAATCTAGCATGCAAGCGCATTTAATGCAGCTGATGGTCAGGATCGCAATGGCTGCACCATCTTAGAGAAGAACTGCACTCTTCATGGTTCATGCGCAGAAATACGAGATATCCTTGCCAAAGAGGGAAACATCTGGATTTCTACAACAAATCAGGGGAGGGAAAGAGAGAAACTGTGTTTAGATGTCTTAATTTTCTTGGGCTGTTTGATTTCCTCTCCCCATTAAAAATTAAGAAAGATGGAGAGCAAATTCATCAGCGAGAAAAGCAGCTCACATTTAACAGCTGCTGTTGCCCCAGGTGATCTAAGGAAGAAGTCACTGTTGACTGCCCTCTGCATGCAGAGAATTACCCTGCCAGCTGGCGAGGAAACGAGAAAAGAGGCATGCTGGGACCAAGCCCATAGGTAGGAAACCAGCAAGCAGGAAGTAGGAATGCTGGGCCTCAAAAATTATATACATTATTTTAAATGGTAAAATCTTTCGAGTATGTTTTTTATCTAAGAAGAGGAATTCATGTGTTTTTCCCCCCACTGAAGCAACTATAACAGTTTACTGCATTCCCCTTGGACCAGAAAACTCAGATGAGGGTGGATTAGAACCCTGGTATTTCCAGTTCCATTCCAGCCCTACTAGATCACACGTTCAAAAACACAATTTTGCATTCATCTAAGACAAATGAATGTAGCTCCGGGAGGCAAGCCAGTTTTTTTTTACCCAGGTGAAACTTCCAGAGGGGTGCCATTGAGGATCCCAACCTATGTGTGAACAAATTGGGTATTTGACCTGGGTGAAGTAAAGCCAAGTTTTGCCCTGTAGAAAACACAGAGGAGTGTGATTTTATGTCCATATCCTGGCTGCCCCCCTTCTGAGTTACAAGTTTGTGGGGGACAAAGGAAACACTTGCTTTCTATTACCACAAATGTGGTGTTTGCTCCCAGTTGTCAAGACTCATTCCTTAAATAAACCTTGCCTTGCTGATGTGAACTGATTTCCTGCATCCACCCTGGTTCCAAGCTGCTTCCTAGCCTGATTGGCCCAGCAAAAGAAAGCAGCCCCTGAGAAAACATAGAAGAAAAATGATTCTGTCATGACAGTCTGTAATTGTTTTGAAACTTCTGTATTAAAATTGTTTTTCCCCCCCCAGGCAATCCTATACTCCTGTTATGCTCTCTTGGGGTCCACAGAATTTGGCACAAGCCCCTCTATCTTGGCAGAACACAGGGGAAAACTGACGTTGGAACACCTCAGGTGTGTCAGGAAAACATCCAAAAAGGTTTAGGATTGTGAGCAGCCCAGGGGAGCAGCAGACTCTGAACATATCCTATATTCCTCCAAAACAAGGCCTAAGCCAGGCATAGGCAAACTCTGGCCCTCCAGATGTTTGGGACCATAGTTCCCATCATCCCTGACCGCTGGTCCTGTTAGCTAGGGATGATGGGAATTGTAGTCCCAAACATCTGGAGAGCCTATGCCTGGCCTAAGCAATGATGCATCTTTGCACCAGCCCCAGACCTAGAGCAATAATGTTCCCGTGCATTGACATAAAGGAAAAGGGGGGAAATAGACAGTGCTGCCACTAACAGCCAGCCAGGGTGGCTCAGTGGTTAGAATGTTGGAACAGAACCTGGGAGAACCAGGCTTCAAGGGGGTGACATTGCGCAGTCAAAACTGCAGCCCAAGCTAGCTCATGGGCTTGTGATGAGGGTCAGATGTGGAAGATGAGACTCATACACTCTCCAACTTGAGCTCCTTGGTGGAAAGGTGGGATAGAAATGCAATAATAAATAGAATAAAAGAAAACAGCATAGGAAATGCTCAGCACGCAATCACACCCTTATTGTTGTTTAGTCGTTTAGTCGTGTCTGACTCTTTGTGACCCCATGGACCAGAGCATGCCAGGCACTCCTGTCTTCCACTGCCTCCCGCAGTTTGGTCAAACTCATGCTGGTAGCTTCGAGAACACTATCCAACCATCTCGTCTTCTGCCGTCCCCTTTTCCTTGTGCCCTCCATCTTTCCCAACATAATAATAATAAAAAAATAATAAATTTTATTTATATCCCGCCCTCCCTAGCCGAAGCTGGGCTCAGGGCGGCTAACAACAATCAAAATAATCCAACGATTCTAAAAACATTTCATTATAAAAATTAATTAAAATAAAATTTATGGCAACCAATAAGCAAAATTCTGTGCAGATTGCCGGGGGGGGGGGTCAAAGTATTGGAGCCTCAGCTTCGCGATCTGCCCTTCCAGTGACATCAGATGTCAAAGCGATAAATAACTACCTGACATTCAGAAGACATCTTAAGGCAGCCCTGTTCAGGGAAGTTTTTAATCTGTGATATTTTAGTGTATTTCTGGTTTTTATGGAAGCCGCCCAGAGTGGCTGGGGAAACCCAGCCAGATGGGCGGGGTACAAATAATAAATTATTATTATTATTCCAGTGAGCACTCAGGGCTGATTTCCTTAAGAATGGAGAGGTTTGATCTTCTTGCAGTCCATGGGACTCTCAAGAGTCTCCTCCAGCACCATAATTCAAATGCATCAATTCTTCAGCGATCAGCCTTCTTTATGGTCCAGCTCTCACTTCCATACATCACTACTGGGAAAACCATAGCTTTAACTATACTGGCCTTTGTTGGCAAGGTGATGTCTCTGTTTTTTAAGATGCTGTCTAGGTTTGTCATTGCTTTAATCACACCCTACCACCCAGGATATTAAACCAGGGAGACCACAACTTGGATGGAAGGATGTGGTGCATGGGATTATATCTCTTGCGCCTCAGGTTGCATACACTTAGAGCATACAAGGGGGTACTCTGGTGAAGGGAAAGGGGCAGGGACCATACCACTGAATAACATTAAAAAACAACCCCTGGACCTGACCGTTTTGTGTCTCCTTTCCAACTCTTATGATTAGGATGGTTGAATTTTGAAAAGAGATTCATATAAAAGCTCCCTTTGAAATTGTTGCGTTGAGATGTTAAGAACCCAGAAGTGTCACTGAACAAAAATAACCTGGTGCTCTGTTAGGTGTTCATTTGCACATGTGGTTTTCCTTTCCCTCTAACTTTCCCTATTTCTCCATTCTCTTGAAAAACTTCTAAGTGAGTGGGTGTCTGCCTACTCCTGTGGAGTGACTAATAGGTTAAAAAGTCCTCTTTTGTTTCCTTGATGAAGAAAACAAATTGAACCTAATGGAATCAAGAAACAAGGTATGTGGTTGGAGATGCAGGTGGGAAGCAGGTTGACTATTGTTTTAGAAGGTTGTAGTGGTAGCAGAAGACTGCCAATAAACAAGCCAACATTAGTCATTTTTCCTGACTGGAAGAAATTCAAATTGCTTCTGTCAGGTTGTCTGTATTTGCAGCTGTCCCTATATAGAAGGGATTATCTACAGAATCTGGTCTGTTAGCTGAAAATATTTGATGTGCCATATATATATGTGTGTGTGTGTGTGTGTGTGTGTGTGTGTACACACACATATATTTCAGCCTTGTTTTCCAGGTCTCTAGGTGTTTAAAGATCTGACTGGAATAGGGAATGTACTCAGGCTCAGGTTGTACATATGTGTAAGTAAACCATATATCATTAAGTCTCCATGGTCCCTCATTCCCAAAAGGAAACACAAACCCTGGATAAGCACCTAAAAACCCTGGAATATCTTACTGCTGAGAGATTAGGATGGCATGTAACAATACTTTCTGAAACCACAGAACTACATTAGGGGTGTACAACAAGTGGGTCATTTAATTTTACTTAAACTTTTGCCTAAAGTTTTAACTCAATAATTTCCTATGAAGGATTGCTGTGCCATGCATTAAAATTCACAACGTCCCACTGTATTTTTAATTTTTTTTACAATGACTCATACACTTAACGTTTCAACAACACTCTGGTTGCTAGGGTACGTGTAATCAGTGTGACATCTAAAAGTTCCTGTTAAAAAGAGTTTTAGTTTTGGAATATAAGGAACAAAGCTTCACATTTATTACCTTCATAAATACCCCCTCTTAGTATTTAATTATGTAAATCAGCTTGACATTTTAAAAGTCTTCAAAGAAAATTGATCTTTAGAGTTCACAGTCTCCATCTGATAACTATATGATATACTCTTTCCATTTTTGTGAATGATCTCCTGCCATCTTTCACTTGCAATATGGAAGTTCCCTTGCTGATTTCTTGGGACTTTATCTCTCTTCTTCTGTTTAACTTCACCACAGGGCAAAAAAACCCAGACAATAATCATGTTTTTTGCCTGCAAAAAAGACTTTTCAAGGAGTACAGGCAGCTGGGGCAAAATGCAGCCCAGGTACAACACTCCTCGGTTCCAGTGATTTCAAAAGGAGGGTGCTAAACTCCACTATTAAATTAATAGGATTGAAACATTGGCTGGATTGTACCTTTGACATTCTGAATAGTGTTTCATAGTCCAATGGAAAGTGCAGATTATTACTTTTTAAGCCCTAAATCAATGGTCCTCAACATTTTTCATTCTGGGGGCATGTACACCCGCTCCCCACTCGCAAACATAAAATAAAACACAGACCAAAAAAGTAGGCAACACTTCCCAAATAAATAAAAGAAAAAATGGTAGAAACCAACAGATTCCCCCCCCCCCAAAAAGCCTGCAGAGCACCCCCACTTGGAACCCAGAAGCATTCTAAGGGAAAGTCAGGTAAGAGGGTGGGGTGGTTGCATCCCTGCATTTTGTTTCCAGCTAGTCCAGCTCCAATTATGGTAACAAAACAAAAAAATAAAAATACTAGGGGCAGGGGATCTGGGTGGTCACAAAGCAGGGAGGTGTCTCCATGACACACAGTGCCCTCAGTGTCACAATGGGGACCCCAATCTCTAAAACATTAAGACCAGAATGCTCGCCTTCCACTTGAGCCTTTCTGCTGTAACATGTATTTGTTGGAGGATGTGGCGTTTGCTCATTCGTTTAGAAAATGTCTGTACAGGGGAGAGAGAAAGGGTTAAAATGTAGACCAATAGGAAAGCCAGAGGTGGAGCCTACCTGTTTATAAAAGGGCTTAGCCCGAGCTTTGAGTTAGTTGGTGGTGGTTGGTTGGTTGGTTGGTTGGTTGGTTGGTTGATTGGTTGATTGATTGATTGATTAAGGCAGTTGGAAATAGAGAGACAGTTAGTGCAGTGGGTTCTTGTGTGAGGGGAGGTAGAAGAGATAGAGACAGGATAAAATAGGACTAAGAAGGTAAAGAATAACAACATTTGGAATGCAGTTAAAGTTTGTTTGTGTTTGAAATAATCTTTGTTAACTTGAGAACCTGACTGGGACTAAGTGATTTACCGGGGACTGTGGGTTAAACCACAGAGCCTAGGATTTGCCGATCAGAAGGTCAGCGGTTCAAATCCCCACAGTTCGAATCCCCGGGTGAGCTCCCGTTGCTTGGTCCCTGCTCCTGCCAACCTAGCAGTTTGAAAGCATGTCAAAGTGCAAGTAAATAAATAGGTACCGCTCTGGCGGGAAGGTAAACAGCATTTCCATGTGCTGCTCTGGTTCGCCAGAAGCAGCTTAGTCATGCTGGCCACATGACCCGGAAGCTGTACGCCGGCTCCCTCGGCCAATAAAGCGAGATGAGCACCGCAACCCCAGAGTCGGCCACGACTGGACCTAATGGTCAGGGGTCCCTTTACCTTTACCTTTACCTGGTTGGTGGCAGCGGATTTGTAACCCTGGCGATAAAGCACACATGCTTTTATCTCCGGCATAAAGAAAACTTTACTCTAAACTTAACTCATATCAGCAAACACGCCCATGGCCACAAACTGAGTCTGCGAGTCAGGTCAAGGGGGGAAGAGAGAGAGAAACACGGGTGAACTGACTATTTATACAAACCAACTCACATTCCTGGATGCTTAATGACTTTCAGCTGCTCAGTGATTAGAGCGACTTGTTACCTCTTAACCCTTTAGTACCAACACGATCCCCTAACTTTGTGTTTGCTGCTGATGCTATTTATTGCTTTCATACATTAATTAATGTTGTTGGTTGTAAGCCACTTTGGGCATTGCAATGCAACAGAAAGTGTATCTATAACCAGTGGTGTAGCGTGGGTTGTCAGCACCCGGGGCAAGGCAAGTAATTTGCACCCCCTAACCCGGTAGGGGCAGAGAGCTGCGAGTGCGAGCGCCCCCCCCCGATGTTGCGCCCGGTGCTGCCGGCCCCCCCTGCACCCCCACACTACGCCACTGTCTATATCTGTTTTTAATAAATAACATAATAAATAAATGTTATTTTCTTGAGGAAATGCATGCGGAGTTGCACAGTATTGAATGTACTTTGGGAAATTGCATCCCTTAATTAAAATAATATGTGTTACACAGTCTGTCCTACCCAAGCATTTTAAAGTAGTTATTATTTAAAGTATTAGATTTTAATGGTTTGTCATTGATTGGTTGGCTATGAGTTTTGACATATACATAGAAAAAATGGGCAGCTTCAGAGAGAATTTCAAAGAGAAATTACAGGGCATTTCTCAGGTCTCTAATGTAAGATCAGCAAGAAAGTCAGAACTGATTCAATCAGTAGAAAGACAAAAGGGGTCCGATGCACTGGAACCATTTCAAAATTACTAAAACAAAAAATGCCAGCTCCCTAAGAGTGCTATAGAGATCTGTGCTTTTAATAGACAAGTAAAATCAGGAGGTTATACGAGACCATCTAAGCGTCACATCCAGAGCCATTCTTGGCTTTCTCACTCAATCTTCATCCACATAAATATAGGAGTAACTTGAGATGTGCCCAGCAGAAGAAGGACTTGCATTTAGCTGAGCAAACACAACTGAACTGTCTAATTAGATTATATTGCTATTAAAGTAATATCTCTGAACCACATTACAGTGGTACCTTGGGTTACATATGCTTCAGGTTACAGACGCTTCAGGTTACAGACTCCGCTAACCCAGAAATAGTACCTCAGGTTAAGAACTTTGCTTCAGGATGAGAACAGAAATCGTGCTCCAGCGGTGCGGCGGCAGCAGGAGGCCCCATTAGCTAAAGTGGTGCTTCAGGTTAAGAACAGTTTCAGGTTAAGAATGGACCTCCGGAACAAATTAAGTACTTAACCCAAGGTACCACTGTACTCATTGCATTAAAATCATTATTTGCAGGTGTACCCCATTTTAACTCCAGGCAAGTAGATGGGAGCAAATGCATATCATAATAAATGATTTTGGAATAATGGCAGCTGCATGCATATTCACAGGGAAACAGGCTGTGGAAAAGACTACTGTCCACAGATAAGTTTGTACTGGTAAGTTGTTTCAGGTTGCCTTGGACAAGTTAAAGCGACTAACAAATTTAATTAATTAGTTAATTAATAATATGTTTCAGAAGAATAGTTGTGTTTTTGTTTTGTTTTTTGTTTTGGGTGGTTTTTGCAAAAAATCTTATGGCATCTTTTAAAAGCTAACTAGTATAATTGCAGGATGACATTTCAAAGGCAAGTGACCACTTTGAGGCCCAAAATGCTGAAACATGAAGAACAGGGCTGTCTCATAGTTCCTTCAGTGCCCTCAAAAGAGACACCCATGCTGATGTTTTCAGTATGCAGATTATTTACATTTAACTGATTAATTGACCAAATGGCACCAACTCCTACATGTCTACTCAGAAAGAAGAAGAGTTTGGATTTGATATCCCGCTTTATCACTACCCTACAGAGTCTTAAAGCGGCTAACATTCTCCTTTCCCTTCCTCCCTCACAACAAACACTCTGTGAGGTGAGTGAGGCTGAGAGACTTCAGAGAAGTGTGACTGGCCCAAGGGCACCCAGCAGCTGCATGTGGAGGCGTGGAGACGCGAACTCAGTTCACCAGATTACGAATCCACCACTCTTAACCACTATACCACATTGGCTCTCGAAATCAGTCCTGTTGCATTCAGTAGCAGGTTTCCTCCTGGGTAAGTGTGTACAGTATAGGAGTACAGCCTAAAAAGTCTCATTGTTTGATGGAGGAATATAGCTTTTGTACCATATCTTTGTACCATGGTTTTTGTTTCCTCCTCTCACATTGTAATAATGTGAGTTGTAATTAGTATGTGAAAATTAATTTTTAAAAGATGCATATAAAAAAAAAACATTAACTATTCACGCACAGAATACAGTAATCATTTCTCATTGTTGTAGGCAGACAAAGAATGTATATCAGTTGTAAGCTCCTTTCAGGTCAATTAGCTTAACACAATTTGAACTGGAACACAGTAACCTCCCAGTGTGCTTTTAGAATAATTCTTTACCAGATATTGTTTTACCCAACAGCAAACAATGAACCCACTCTGGAAACAAAAGAGTGTTCAATCAGCATTAATGAGTCATATCAGAATGTTTTTTCACTGGAAACTTAGGTCATTTCATATTGGAATCACATAGGATTACGTGCAATGTCTTTTCTTACCTTGCCTATCTCTTAAAAAAATAGCTCAGAAGGCAACTCTAAGTTTGATCTAAATCTCTCTCTTCTTCCATACAGCTAAACCACAATGGCAGCAATTCTAAGCATACAGTGGTACCTCAGGTTAAGAACCTAATTCGTTCCTGAGGTCCGTTCTTAACCTGAAACTGTTCTTAACCTGAAGCACCACTTTAGCTAATGGGGCCTCCCGCTACCACCGGAGCACGATTTCTGTTCTCATCCTGAAGCAAAGTTCTTAACCTGAGGTACTATTTCTGGGTTAGCGGAGTCTGTAACCTGAAGCATCTGTAACCTGAAGCGTCTGTAACCCGAGGTACCACTGTACTTACTTGGGAGTAAGCCCCAGATAACTCAGCAGGACTGACTTTTGAATAAATAGGGTTGTGTTGCGCAATCTTCTTCTTTCTTCTTTGATGATCACTTGTAGCCGAGTAAGATTGTCTTCCATAAACACGGTTTTAACAGTGAGCGCTTATGCACCAACACTGGATTATAAGCTTGCACAATACATCAGTGATGATTATAGGTCCTGTACAAACTTCCTCACCCCAATGGCATGCCAAGTAGACAATGTGTTTTCTTGCAACACTCATCTTTAGGTTACCCAGCACATCTAAGTCTGATAAGCATCTAAAAATGTTTTCATCTAAATGCAGCTACGGATCTATGTGAAAGCATTGACTAAAGCTTCCATCAATTTATCAGTGCCAGATTTTGCTCACAGGAGCTCTTTTGTTGTAAGAGCTGCTAAAATTAGAGCTAAGAAGTAGCCAGCATCATGCAATTTTAGCTATTATAGCTACCTGGAAACTCCCATGTAGGTCTTATTGAGAGATGCTGAGGACAAAGGGTAGAGGTACTTGCATACCCTGCTCTATAATTTTGCCAAACCTCTGGGGAAAGCAGCATAAGGCTGCATCTGAATCATGTAGCTTTACTGACATTGACCTCTACAATTTTCGGTTGTCTTGACTCAGCTTGCCCTGTATCCAGCCTGAACCTCAGTTTACCTTACATCCTGCCTAGGCCTCGCCACATCACAGAGCAGAACAGGCAGAAACACACACATTTGAGCAGGATGGATCCCCTCAAACTCTCTTCCTAACTTAGAAGTGCAGTGGGGAGAAAATAATGATTCTACAGCTGCTATTTATGGGTTTTTGAAGATGTGTGTTAATTGCATTCATGTAATTAATGTGCCTAGTTTTGGCTCTAGGCTGCAATCTTGTGCACATTTCCCTGTAAGTCCCACTGAACTCAGTAGGACTAATTTGCCAGTTGTGTAAAATAGTGCAACTAATGTGGGAGAGTTTTATGTCTCTACTCAAGAGACTCTACAGGTGTACATGTTGCTTCCATCATCCAGCACCCCCTTGGTTTCATTTATTATGACTTTAGACATAAAAAGTTGGAGCCAGACTTCCTGTAAACAGAATGCTATTCACAGGATGACCCTACTGTCGGAAGGAAGGAAAGTGATTTTACAACTAATCCAGAATGCGGCAGCTTGACTGGTGACTGGGAGTGGCTGCTGAGACCACATAACACTGGTCCGGAAAGACCTACATTGGCTCCCAGTACGTTTCCGAGCACAATTCAAAGTGTTGGTGCTGACCTTTAAAGCCCTAAACAGCCTCGGCCCAGTATACCTGAAGGAGTGTCTCCACCCCTCTCATTCAGCCTGGACACTGAGGTCCAGCTCTAAGGACCTTCTGGCAGTTTCCTCACTGCGAGAAGTGAGGTTACAGGGAAACAGGCAGAGGGCCTTCTCGGTAGTGGCACCTGCCTTGTGGAACATCCTCCCATCAGATGTCAAGGAAATAAACAACTATCTGACTTTTAGAAGACATCTGAAGGCAGCCCTGTTTAGGGAAGTTTGTAATGTTTGATGTTTTATTGAATTTCTAATATTTTGTTGGAAGCTGCTCCGAGTGGCTGGGGAAACCTAGCCAGATAGGCAGGTTATAAATAATACATCATCATCATCATCATCATCATGGATTCCTCCTTCCTCCTAAAACAGCTCTGGAATGTTTGGGAACCATGTAACAGTGTGGGAGGTAGCATTGGGGAGGCTGTAGGGAAAATCTGCAAAAACTGCCTCCTCCCCTTCTTTACTGGTTCTCACTCATTTCTGTGAATGAAAGGAGCTTTTCCATTTGCAGAAGGGACCAGCTCTGGATCCAGTTGACGTTGCCTTCATGTGCAAGATATTATTATTATTTTCTAATAAAAGAGGGAAGAACTAATACAAAGTCGTGTAGTGTAGCCCAATGGTGGAAACAACTTGCTGCTTCACGTGTGTTCTGACCTTGGGGCACGTTGCCACCAGACAAAAAAGCAGAAAAGAGCAGGTGCATAAAGAAAAACCTTTGCTGAATACTTGCCATTTCAGAAATCAGCTGCCTGGATTGTGTGCTAACTTTGTAGATCCTTCAGACAAAGCACGATATCTTAATTGGCATGTTACATCAGACTTCAGACTTGTTGGCCTTATCTTGTTTTGTTACCAGAAACACAAAATCAACCAAGCAGTGCTAGGTGCAAAAAGCATATGAGGTAGAATTACAGAATAGAGGGCCTCTGAACACATTCTAAGCCTTGGGAGTTTTCACTGCCAGAACTGAACTGAACTGAACTCACAGTCCTTTCACACAAAAATCCAACCCTGGTCAGCTTCCATAATTGCAGCAGCCTAATTTAGGTGGGAAAAGTCATGTTGTTGTTACAATTGTTAAACAATTGAGAGTCAGAAATCCCTACAGATCTACTGCAAATCACTCAAAGATCTTCCAGTTAGATCTTTTGCCTATCTGTTATATGATATCCATGTTTATCCAGCAATAAGCCCCCCCCCCCAAACTGAATAAGACTTACTCCCTTCCAAGTGTGTATAGGATTACAGCCTTATACTTACAAATTTCAGCATGGATGTTAAATAGATTATTATTGATATCCCCTCAGCAACACTCTAAATAATGTTATCGAGGGGTTTGTTTGTTTTTTGAAGTTGTTTTTAAAAAGGCATGCGAAATAGGAACTGGAAGATTATTTGGTTTTTGTATCACATTTACGGTATTTCTTTGAAAAACATCATTCCTTCTGCCAACTATATGCGTGAGAAACTTATAAATATGGCAAGAAGGCAAGACCAGAGGCAGTGACTAACCTGAAGCATGTCTGTTTAGAAGTTGGCCTACTGAATTCAGTGGGGCTTACTCCGAGGTAAGTGGGGTTAGGATTGCAGCCTAGCATTGTGAGCTGGATTCAACTAGCCCTGTGTGCTAGAGGAAGCTAACACAAGGGCATGCAAGGATGAAAGGGATGGATATTTTGCCTGGCAACCAGAAATATTTGCACTGACAGGATGATCGGAAGAGTGTGACATTTAATTCTTCCCAGAAACAGGAGGTGGGCTTCTTTGACATCAGGTAGTTTTTCCTGTTGTCTTTGTCCATGGAGTTTTCTTGGCAGGGATACTGGAGTGGCTTGCCGGTTCCTCCTCCAGGTGGATCACGTTTGGTCAAAACTCTCCACTATGACCTGTTCATCTTGGGTGCCCTGCTTGGCATAGTTCATAGCTTCTCTGAGTTATTCAAGCCCCTTCGCCACGGCAAGGCAGTGATCCATGAAGGGGAAATTGGGAAAGGAGTACGACAAGGCTGTATATTGTCTCCCTGCTTATTTAACTTATATGCAGAATTCATCGTGCGAAAGGCTGGGCTGGATGAAGCCCAAGCGGGAAATAAGAAAGCCGGAAGAAATATCAGCAACCTCATATATGCAGATGACACAACCTTGATGGCAGAAAGTGAGGAGGAATTAAAGAACCTTTTATTGAGGGTGAAAGAGGAGAGCGCAAAATATGGTCTGAAGCTCAACATCAAAAAAACAAAGATCATGGCCACTGGTCCCATCACCTCCTGGCAAATAGAAGGGGAAGAAATGGAGGCAGTAACAGATTTTACTTTCTTGGGCTCCATGATCACTGCAGATGGTGACAGCAGTCACGAAATTAAAAGATGCCTGCTTCTTGGGAGAAAAGCAATGACAAACCTAAACAGCATCTTAAAAAGTAGAGACATCACCTCGCCAACAAAGGTCCGTATAATAAAAGCTATGGTTTTCCCAGTAGTGATGTATGGAAGTGAGAGCTGGACCATAAAAAAGGCTGATCGCGGAAGAATTGATGCTTTTGAATTATGGTGCTGGAGGAGACTCTTGAGAGTCCTATGGACTGCAAGAAGATCAAACGAATCCATTTTTAAGGAAATCAGCCCTGAGTGTTCACTGGAAGGACAGATCGTGAAGTTGAGGCTCCAATACTTTGGCCACCTCATGAGAAGAGAAGATTCCCTGGAGAAGACCCTGATGTTGGGAAAGATGGAGGGCACAAGGAGAAGGGGACGACAGAGGATAAGATGGTTGGATGGTGTTCTTGAAGCTACCAGCATGAGTTTGACCAAACTGCGGGAGGCAGTGGAGGACAGAAGTGCCTGGCGTGCTCTGGTCCATGGGGTCACGAAGAGTCGGACACGACTAAACGACTGAAAAACAAGTTTTTCCTGTTGCACTCTGGTAAATCTTGACTGGCTCCTTCCCCCTATTACATTCTAATAGTTATCAAACTACACAAAAGCTGGATGAGGACTAGTGCCACAATAAATAACACTAAAGAGGAAAAACAACAATTTTTTGAACATGCCTCCTGATTTGTTTACAGACAGATGATGTTGGCTATTTAATGAGCATTGACTCTGGACTCAGCAATACAGCTGCAAATAAAATGTTTTAAATGTGTTGTAAAGTGCAATATACAAATCGGACACTAGGTAGCGAAAGTGAGCTATGCAAAATTCAATGTATTTTTCAAAACTTTTTTAAAAAAGCATTTTCACAGCGTGTTTTTTTTTATATGTGTCTAGATTCCACCTCTGATCTGAGGGGAGGCTAGACAATTTGCAACAAAGCCAGTGTTATCCCACACTACCGAGGACATTTTCCCATCACTTCCAGTATCACAAAAAACTTCTTTTGGAGAAATGAATTTGTTGTTCAGGAGCCACAAATCAGCTTCCGTTGTGCAGCCTGAATTCTCCAATATGCAACTGAATTCCATTTGAAAATAGTGACAGCCTGGGAGTCCCAAAAGAGTCTTGTGGCACCATAACAATTTTATTTCTTACTCTTTCAGGTGCTACAAGACTCTGTGCTGTTCTTCCTGCAATACACTAACACTGCTACACCTATGGAAATTGTAACAAGGAAGTTACTCCTGTTGTTCCAGGGAAATAATCCTCTGCACAGAGCCTTTATGAAGCTTTGTTCTTATGTTTTCATGCCAGGTAGGTTATTATATGTTCATTTGTTCAGTGCCTAAGGTTCTGCAGAAGAGCTTTAGCATAAAACAATTCCCTGCTTGTGCTCATAATCTAAAAAAGAAAACGGAACATAGAACGGGGGTGGAGTTGGTAGTGGAATGGGAAAGAACAGGGACAAAAAGATGCAGGTAATATTCAAGTACATGTACTCTTTCTTGATACAGTGGTACCTCGGGTTAAGTACTTAATTTGTTCTGGAGGTCTGTACTTAACCTGAAACTGTTCTTAACCTGAAGCACCACTTTAGCTAATGGGGCCTCCTGCTGCCGCCGCTCTGCCAGAGCACGATTTCTGTTCTCATCCTGAAGCAAAGTTCTTAACCTGAGGTAATATTTCTGGACAAAATAAAAAAAATCCTTCCAGTAGCACCTTAAAGACCAACTAAGTTAGTTCTTGGTATGAGCTTTCGTGTGCATGCACACGAAAGCTCATACCAAGAACTAACTTAGTTGGTCTTTAAGGTGCTACTGGAAGGAATTTTTTTATTTTGTTTTGACTATGGCAGACCAACACGGCTACCTATCTGTAACTGGTAATATTTCTGGGTTAGCGGAGTCTGTAACCTGAAGCGTATGTAACCTGAAGCGTATGTAACCTGAGGTAACACTGTAAATAGATGATGAAGCTACATTTGGAGCCAGTGTGGTATAGTGGTTGGGGTGTCAGACTAGAACCTAGGAGACCACGATTCAAATCCTCAATCAGCCATGAAGCTCATTGGGCGAACTTGGGCCAGTCACTGTCTCTCTCACCCTAACCTACCTCACAGGGTTTTTGTCCCAACAGGGTTGGGATTAAATGAGGAGGGGGGAAACGATGTAAGCCACCTTGAGCTCCTTGGAGAAAATGAAATAAAAATGCAATAAATAAATACCTCACTTTATCTGGAATTCATTCCTCAATTCCCCCACCCCAGCAATAATTCTCGACACAGTCAATAGTAAGGATGGAGGGATTTTAACTTATCCCTTTCACCCCCATTTCCCCTTTCCCATCTGTTTAAATTTCATATATATCCAGAATCATTGTGAGCAAAATGGTTGAGCCCTGGGTATTTTGCACCTGGCCCAAGAACCCATTAAAAAAACCTCATCCCATAATTTTTATAAGCTTTTTTTCCAGTTCCACTCAAACACGAACATTCAGCAGCTTAATCTGCCCATAAGCAAATTTGTATCATAGGCTGTGCCCTGAGTCCTCCAAGCACCTAGAAACTACTCTCTTCCCTTCCTCATCCCCTGCAGTTCTATGTCTTTCCCCTTATATTGAATAGTAATTGGTTGGGCTACAGTGCTGGGTGTCATGTGTCCAGTCAATCTCCTTATTATGGCCAAGGACCAGTATTCAAAAAAGAAGCTCTGTACAAATTAAAAAATAATACTAAACAAAACAAAATAGAGAACCATAACAATAAGATAACCAGTAACTATATTGTACTATAAAAGGACCTAGAGAATATAATTATAAATTTGCAAAAAACAAGGGGGATTTACACGTGGCAGCACCATATTTGGATAATAAGAATAAAAAGCATAGAACGCATCCATAAGAATAAAAAGCATAGAACGCATCCAATTGTTCTGTAAATTTCTGCAAACAGGGTTCAATTAAAATCTTATGCATGTCACAAGGAAAGGAGCAATACATTAGAATATGAGTTATCAATTCTACTGCTCCAGATTCATGGGATCATTTACGTTGACAATAAGGTTTAGGGTTGTTTTTTTTATTCCCCCTCCAGAACTGCTGATGGGAGAAGGTATAAATGCACCAGGCTCTGCAATGTTTTTGAACGGAAAGCGCTTAATGATAACTCACTGGTTTATAGGACTGAAGTGCTCTGACTACTTGTTCATTCATTCAGTTGTTTCTGTCAATGTTCTAAATACAAACTTTTTTATATATAAAAAAAGGGAAACTAGGCTGGCCTACTCTCATTTCTGGTCAAACAGTTTGTGCCAATAAAGCACTAGGAGACAGCAGCATTGCCCCCAACAGGAAACAGACTACCTCCCCCCCACGGAATGGTTTTAAAATCCTGCAAAAGGTTTGTTACCTTAGATATTACAATAACATAACCTGTTAAAAACCTCACCAGTCTTTGCTCTTCAGTTAGCTCATGGTTTTTAAACAGGAAGCCAACCTCATGTTTGGTGGTTTTCTTCAGCTTGACAGTGCTAATATCTAGGCCTGTATTCATTATGTCAAGCAGCAGAAAACCACCTTCCTGAACAGGTTGTGTAGCTACTGTAAACTCTAAATGGCTCTTTGTGCATCTTCAAAGATCAGTTTTGCTGCGCTCTCACCAGCTGTACATGGCCGGATGCAATGGATGGAGAAATGAAAAGAAACATGATGGCAGTTCAATGAAAAACACAACCTACAAAATCCGTGTTTTTCTGCAATGTTTCACATGGCACACTGCTTTATGTTTTAAAGACAATAAAATTAAGGGTTCTTTTTATATCCCTATATGCACAATCTTTCACCTCTTTGTAGAAACTCTTATCACAGTCATAGTAACTATAGAGATATTTGTGGTGGTGAGCTTCATACACACACATATCCAGCTTCTGAAGTAAGATACACCTTATGGTTAAAATGGACTTCTGGGAGAGAGATTAAGACTGCAGTACTATGCACATGTACCTGGATAGGATTCACTTCTGAGTAGGTATGCATTTGAAAAATTGTGTAAGAATTCAGTAAAAAGATTTTTTTTTACAGATGCTTTTGCTCAAACTTTCCCCATCCTATGAAGTCCTATGGTTTCTTCTGCAATACTGCATTTTGATACGGTTCCTCCAAAGCCAGTGTCACTCTGACTTCAAAACTGTTTGAGCGGTAAATCCCAAGTGTATACAGCGAACCCATCTCCTGGGGTGGTCCTATATGACTGGAGCAGATCTTGGGTGTGAGAGTCTCTCTCTGTGTGTTTTTAACCTAAGGTAAAAAAGTAAAGGACCCCTGTGTAAAGGAACACTGTGACAGAAACCAGAGTGCACAGAAACTCTGTTTATCTTCCTGCCGCAGTGGTACCTTTTTATCTACTTGCACTGGTGTGCTTTAAAACTGCTAGGTTAGCAGGAGCTGGGACAGAGCAGCGGGAACTCATCCTATTGTGGGGATTTGAACCACTGACCTTCCGATCGGCAAGACCAAGAGGCTCAGTGGTTTAGACCAGCTTCCAGATGACTTGTTTATTGAGCATTGTTTGCCAGGGAAGTAATATAACTTCAGTCAAGCAACCCACACCTTCCAGTGCATTTTCTCATCACTTTCCTTACAAAAAAAGGTCCTTTTTTTGGAAGCAGACTGTTGTGTGAGATTGCCAAATCCATTTTAATTGTGCAACTTGAATTTCTCAGTATGCACTTGAACCCCACCTGCAAAATGGTGACAGCCTGGAAGCTCTCTGAGGTGGCAAGTGAAAAGTGTGTCTGACAAGAGACTTAAAATTAAGGGTGTGGTTGCTGTGTTGCTCCAACAAAATTATGAGAAAATGAGACTGGGGTAAAGGTGGGGAACAGTACAGGTTGTGAAAGATTCAGTAGCTGATAGTAGAGATAATCCTCTCTTGAAATCTGACAGTCTAATTCTAAACAACACATTGGTTGAGCAAACCTTTTATCAGTACAGTAGTACTTCCAAACTACTCAGAGCTCAGATTTTTGCTCATGCATAAGCCTCAATGAAGTTAAAGGGCTTTCAGTACCAGACAACTTAGGTGCATGGAGACATTATTTTCCTTTCAACCAGCTTTTATTTATGAATTATAACTAGTATTATTAATTGTTGTTTTCTTTGTTATTTTATTTATACCCTGCCCATCTGGCTGGCTTACAACATATATAAAGCATAGTAAAACATCAAACATTAAAAACTTCCCAATACAGGGCTGCCTTCTGTGATGCCACAGATAAATAAGAAATCTGTTCAGTCCATATTCTACAATTTGCAGAGCCACCCACTGATGTAAATGATACTCTTTATAATCAGAACGTTGCTTCTTTTGAAACAGTTTATTGATTCACTACTACTGTTAAACAGTGCATTCCTATACATGTCTTCTCAGAAGTAAGTCCAACTGAGTTCATTAAGGCTTAATAACAGGTAATTGGATATAGAATTGTAGCGCTAAGGCTCCATGGACTCTACATCACATGGGTTAATATTCTATCAAGACTTGCTTTTTGTCTTGAAAGTTTTAAATGTCATCGTCTTAAGAAAAGAGCTTGGAATCTTAATGGTTTTCATTGACAACTCCTAGCTGAAGAGCAATTTTGTAGCATAATGGTTCTCACTGCATGCTTTTCTTCTCGCCATAATTTTAAACGCACAACTCACTTTCCCATATCTACTTCCCACGCTGACTGAGAGAATCCAGTCTTTGAAGATATCTGTCTCTGACGCAGGGAGACAAAAATGAAAATACGACTAGAGATGACTGTGAACAGCAGCATTCAGATACAGACTATAATTTCAAAGAATAGACTGGAGGTCAGCATCAGGCATCCTAATGTAGGGTGCTTTCAGATGTATTTATTAAGTATTCTGATTGTTTTGTGGGGAGGTTAGATGACATTACATCACAACTGTAACCTCACACTTTCCAGTGCATTTCCCCTCTGCTTTCCTTATTGGGAAAAGACTGATCTTTTGGGGAAGCAGGTTTGTTGCACAGGACCTCCCAATTAACTATAATTGCACAACCTGAAACTGATGGTATATTATTGAATCCCATTCCAATTAGCAAGGGTCTGGAAGTAGCCTCAGGCTTGACTCCACAGTGAGCTAACTACAGAAAGGCTGTGATGATCCTTTACAGATAGTATTGCATTGTACATGGTACTTTGAGGCAGAAAACTGTTTATTTACCAGGCAAAATAGGTTATGAAATAATGACCAGCGTTGCCAATAAAGGGAAAAAGCGTTTCGATATTTCAGGCCAGAGCTCCCCCTTGTGTTATATAGGCCACTTTACAATAAACAGAGACATATTGACCATGGTACTGTATAGCATACGAGGCTGTTCTGCTCTTTTAGAACCATCAAGGCAGATCTAAACACCATTCATCCCGTGTTTCCGTCTCACATGACATAGTGGTGTCTTTTTTCTGGACTTTTTTCTGGCCACCTGCACAGGCATGTTTCCCATTTGGGAGTACAATCCTATGCGTGTTTACTATGCCTGTGTTCTATGGGGCTTGCTCCCTATGCCTATTAGCGGGAGCCTTAAATCAAATGGTCAGTTCAATTTCCATTCTGCTCGTTATGTTTATACATACCAGGGGTGCAAACTTAAATAAAATATGCAGGGGCAGGTAAGCCCCGTCTTGCATAACCAATCACAAATTGCGGCACAGGAACACCATTTGAATGGCAATGCCTATCAACTTTTGAGAGGCCCAGGGCCCCTCAAATATTTTTTTTGGGGGGGGGGCGAAGGGACCTTGGACCCTAGAAGTTGGCTCCTAGGACAGTCATTTGCTCCTTTAACCGTATGCATTAATCTGGATCTGAATGGTTGTGCTGGCAGTCACACATCCCTACATGGAGGTTCCAGGCTGAGACTAATTACTTCCTTGGTGACAAGCAATAGCCTTGTGCAGATGCTAACAACACTTGTGCCCTGCTTGCAACAAGCCCTGATTCGAGACATACAAACCACAACCTTTTTTTTTTTAATGGCCTAAATATAAAATATTTTTTTGTGTTATACAGTGGTGTGGTGATATACAGTGTTCCATGTTAGGAAACCTCCTGCAGTTCAGTGAAAGTGCAGCACAAGCATGGTTTGGTTGGCATTGCACCAGACAAGGAAAATTTGCTCCCTTTTATCCTATGTGAGCAAGATTACTCAAGCCAACCAAACTCTGCTTCCTATTGGCCACCATACTCTTCTTCCCCTAGAGATAGGAATATGTAGAGTAACAAGCATATCTGAAAAACAAACAAACAAAGGGACTAGGAATACAACTGTTGAAATCAATGGACTAAACTTTGTCCTAACTAAACTTATTTTAATCGGTCTACTTTGCATATGACTTAGTGCATGGGTAGGCAAACTAAGGCCCAGGGGCCGGATCCGGCTCAATCGCCTTCTAAATCTGACCCGCAGACGGTCCGGGAATCAGCGTGTTTTTACATTAGAATGTGTGCTTTTATTTAAAATGCATCTCTGAGTTATTTGTGGGGCATAGGAATTTGTTCATTATTATTTTTCAAAATATAGTCCGGCCCCCCACAAGGTCTGAGGGATAGTGGACCGCCCCCCTGCTGAAAAAGTTTGCTGACCCCTGGCTTAGTAGGTCCCACCCAAATAGCCTTGTGGCACCTTGTTTGAGAGTGCAGATTGTGAACTGCGAGGATGGGGAAATAAAATGAATAGAAGTCCAGAAAGTAATAATTACGCAATTCACTGTGTTCATTCTGATGTTGAACTTTCTCGATAACATATACATACTTGCCTTGGTAACAACCTTGTTTGTTGTGTTTTAAAATTATGTTATTTAGTTGCAAACTGCCTTGAAAGGATTTCTATTCTGAAAGGTGGGATATAAATGATTGTAGCAACAATTAGCACGTGGTGTGATAAAAACCCTTTGTCAAAATTCAGTTCAAAGGATAGCACTGAGTCTCCTGACATATTTTAAATCACTGGTTTAATGTTGAAGTCTCCCTTTGAAGTTCCTTTGACTTTGAGGTCACTTACACTTTCAACCTGTCACTATTTTGGGGTGGGATTCAATCACATACCAGCAAATTCAGGTTGGACAGTTAAAGTTGATTTAGAACTCCTGCGCAACTAACTTGTGCACACAAACAATTCCCCCCCCCCAAAAAAAAATAAGTCAGTCCTCCTGCAGACGGTTGATTTTCTGATGTGTTCTACGCTGAAGCTGCATAATGTAAGTACTGTACATTAGCAATCAGTTTCCTACATAAGGTGATGCTTTTGTGTCCATTATGTAGTTGCACAGCTGAGTTCAGAAAGTAAAACTCCTGCATGGTCTGGCCCGGAAATAGTTGTAAAACAGGGAAAGGTGAGGGTGAGGGGAGAAGATATGTGTTAATTGTCACCTCCCTCACAAGGCCAGTATGTTCAGGCTCTAAGATTTCCAAACTGCACTGCTGACTGGCCTTGGTTACTATGCACCTTGACTTGAGTGTGTGTGTGCAATAAGCTGTTTCCCTTCAGGCAGCAAAATATTTTAGGCCTGCCCTGGATGACTCCAGGCTTTAGTGTTATGAGAAGTAGAAACACTTCAATATGAGGATCTCTCTTCTTCCTTCCTCCAAATGCCATATGGCAAAAATAATATTTAGCAGTTTGTTTCTCCCGCTGCTAGAGCAGGAAACATGGCTTGGGTCATTTTAAAAAAATGTCCCTAAATCAATGTTTTAATATAATGAAAGCTGCGCGAGAAAAGAACATAAACATTTGCCCTTGCTGCTTCTTTGTAGTTTGGGAGCTGGGAGGAAGGAATGATGACACAATGTTACTAAATCACAGCTATCATTACTTTATTGATTATGCAAATAATGAGGCACATGGTAGAACAGTACCCATAGTTTACAGCACAATTTGGCATGCATGAAGTATATATTTTAGTTTATTTTCCCCTTCTCACCTCCCTCCCCCTTCCTATAAATTCTGTTATTGATACAAAATAAGCAATACACATAACTACTATACTGTACATAATTTCTTATCTGTAAGAAGTTTGGTATATACACTTGGATACAACTTTGTTAATACAGTCAGGAAAATTTATTTGAGTGTTTATTGCTTTATTTTTATTTTTATGTATTTGTTGTGTGTCATGTGCTCTAAAGTAAACAAAGATACATAATCAACCCAACCATGTTAAACAGTTAAAAGATGAAAATGAATAAAAACTTCGTTACAAAAAATAAATAAATCACAGCTATAATAAAAGTTCTCTCGCGCCCCCCCCCCCCCGTTATCTCCCGTTGCCTCTAACGATGTGGGGAAATGGTCTATAACAAGCTTCCAAATCAAAGGCTAGTCAGTCTTCACTTTCTTGTGTCTATGTTTACTTTATTTTTGAAGTGCGAGGACCCTTTAGCTGACCACGCGAACCGCCTGAATTTCACGAGTCCTGAATGGCAAAACTTCGGAAAGAGAAGCCGACGGTCGACAGTGACACGTTGCTACTCCCCCCCCCCCTTCCCACCGCAACCGCCAATATTCTAGTCGCCGTGGCCTCGAGCGAAGGCTGCCAGCAACCATACCGGGCGTTTGCCGAGGCACGTCCTTCGGCGCCAGCCGTTAGGGGTCTTGTGATTTCGAACAGGGAAACGAGCCAATCGGAGAAGAGGAGGGGCAGGGAGGCGCTCAGTTTGAGGCGAGACGCGGCCGACGGAGGCCACGGCGGAGAGCAGCGGCGACGGCGACTGGGATGGAGGCCTTGGAAAGCCGCGGAAGAGGGCTGGCGAAGCTGGCGGTGCAGCAGCAGCTCCGAGCCGCCTATGGGATCAAGGTGAAGCACCGGCCAGCGAAAGGGAAGCCCTTGCCCGCCGCCGGGGAGGGGAAGGTGAGTGGAGTCGGGGGAAAGGGGCTGCGGCGAGGCGGCGGAGGCAGAGAAGGCGCCGCCCTCACGCCAACCGGGGAGCCCTGGAGGACTCGGGGCTTGGAGCTCCCCCTCGCCGCCCGGTTTGCAGGCGACACGGGGCCCCTCGCAGCTTTTCCGCTGCCCGCCTGCTGGGCGGGAGGCGAGAAGAAAGGCAGGGCGGGCGGGGGGGGTCTGACCAGGTAGCTGAGCCTTGTGGCACCACGTCCACCATTCCGATAATAATAATAAAAAATAATATTATTTATACTCCGCCCATCCAGCCACTCTGGGCGAAGGTGCGCTAGTGTCAATCAAAAGCACTGGGTTGAGAAGGCGCTCTTAGAAGGCGACCCGCTTGACTATTGGGGGGACGCCTTCTTTTTTTAAAAAAAAGAGCTAGATTTGCTGTGCAGACTTCTAGGTCCTTACTCAGGCTGCCTCGTCTTTTTGAAAACGTAGGGAGCTTCTTCACACTGAATAATTGGACTCCCTAGTCGTTTAGTATTGACTCTTCAAAAGTTTAGGATCCAAGATCCATATATAAGCCCAAACGGGTATTTTGTGGGGAGGGACTTCCATTTATTTATTTATTTAAACCATGTAACTTCGCGATTACTGTAAGTCAGGCTGCAGCCCGGTGGTGAGAACGTACCACCAGTTGAGATCAAACATCTGACTGACAGGGGCTCTTGATTTCCAGGCAGGAGTCTTTCCCAGCCCTTCCTGGAGATGCCAGGGACTTGCTGTAGCCTTATTAAAAATGATGGGTTGCATGAGGTGTGCAGTCAGATCCTATGCATTTACACAAAAGTAAAGCCAACTGTGTTCAATAGGGTCAATTGTGAAGTATGTCCCATTAAAGCCAGTGGGAGTTGCTTCTGAGTAGCCGTGCTTTTGGATTGTGCTGCAAGGTGTGCTTTCTTTATTTTCTTGCATAGGCCAAGGGATATAATGTTCCCTTTTCTCAAACTTCAGAAATAGCAAACCTTAGAAATAGGCTATAGTGAGGAAGTGTTGATTCAGTGAGGATTTGTCTTGCAGGCATAATAGTGGGCTTCTTTCTTCCTCAATATGAGTGAGAAGAAACTGCAGTTCAGCAAGGCAACAAAAGACCTCTGTTACATAAATAGTAGTGTTTTTACTCCCAGTAACTATGTATGGAGCGCTTCCGTCGCTTTCTTTTTAGGAAGCAGTAAGACTAGATGATGTGGCTTTATTCTTGTACATAAACATGATAACTACACAAGAGCCCATTTCATCAGACTCGTCATATATGGAGTGTTATCCAGAGTTGGCAAGTATATGCACATACATGTGTGCATGGGAGGGGGGATTAGCTGTGAGGCCACAGGCAATATTTCTGTAAAAATACAGAATAAGAGCTGCATTAAAACTTAAATGTATGCAACTGATTGTAGTGACCATTCACAAAAGATGGATGTGCACTTATAGAGGGATAACTGTTAATATCAATACTGCTTTGTATTGATTTAAACTGCCCTGTGATCTTCGGATGAAGGGCAGTATATAAATTTAATTTGTGAATGGTCACTGTAATTAGTTATATACATTTATACTTTAATGCAGTTATCACTGTATTTCTTGTAACACAGTTACCTTGATTTTATTATGCAGCCATCTAAAGTACTTTTGAGTGGCCACCTTAATTAGTTTACCCAACTTTTAGATTTAATCAAAACAAAAAATTCCTTCCAGTAGCACCTTAAAGACCAACTAAGTTAGTGTATTTAGATTTAATGTAATTATCGCTGTCTGGTGTTTTTCATTGAGCTCTGATCTCATAGATTCCACCCCCCCCCCTTCTCTGCTCCCATTTCCTACCCACCCAGGATAAAATCCTTTCATGAAATAAGCTTAAGCCTGTGATAAGAAGTTGTTGCTTCTGTTGTTGTTGTTAGTTTTTAAGGTGCCACAGGATTCATTATGTGTTTGCTGCAGTATAGCTACTCATAAGGAAAGTATCATAAGGATGTGCCTTTAGGTTCCTCATGAACACATAGACACAAGTAAAGGTTTTCTTTCAGCTCTGGTTAGACCGTTAGAGCATAGAGTAAAAAATGGATTTTTTTTTACCCTATTTTGTGCTATTGTGTATACTTCTCTCTTTAATAAATCATCCCATCCCACCTTACTTCCAGTAGTGCAGCCCTCATCTTTAAAAGAGCAACTTAAATTATTTGAAAGACACTTAGATTGAGGCCAGTCTAGATGGCTCATGTTACAAAAATGCAAACATTTCAACTTCCATGTCAAAATAGAGCTAGTATAGGGGTCCCTGTTATGCTTCATTTTAAGGCGAAGATAAAATTTGTGTTCTGGGGCAAAGGTAAATGAGCATGCAGTTACATTCGCTTGAATGAGTAACTAAGAATGCATGTATATAAGGATCAGGTATTGTGTGATTAGATAAGAATACTATCTGTGGTCCTGTCTTAGGCTGAAAAACGAGTAGTTTTTTCATCCGATGAAACAATCTGTAAGATACAAAGTTTGTATTGTACTAAATCAGTATTCAGTAAGGCATACCTTATGGAATTTATTTTCTCTTGATTTTCCACTTTAAAATATTAAATTATGTAAATCACTATCATAGGGTAGAATGGAAGCAATGATTTGTGTTTGCAGTTGTGCACAAGAATTTCAGAAATGTTTACATCACAAGAAGCTCTTTTAGACAGGTCTGTTGGCATTAGAGAGTCCCTTTGCATCCAGTACAGAGTAAGTGCAAGTTAATTCTTTGATGAAAGTGCTGTGCATGCACTTCAAAAGATGTTAAGACAAGATTAAAACGGCGTTTACTTCATAAGAATCAGAAGTTCTAGTGTCCTTTGTGCACTACCTCTGTGTTCTGCTACTTGTTGAAAAAAGTTGTTCTGTTTTGTTTCTTAGGGCAAAATATTTGGAATAGCTCTTCATGAATTACCTCATCAAGATGTGCCTGAATATGATCGTATACCTTGGTAAGCAAAAACCTATAATATAGCAGACATAAGGCATAATTAGGTCTTGATGCAGTTTATTCTGGTAGAAACATAAAAGTGAATCTGGGGAGAGAATAATTCATGCGATCAACTCCTGAAATTTATTTCTGTTCCCCACCCCACAAATTTGTTTCTGTTCCCCACCCCACAAATGGTTGGTGCCAAGGAAGGAAAGTTCTTCATACTGATGAGGGGAAAGGAAATTGCAACATTCTCATGATCACACCAGCAGGCGTACAGTGACCTTTTGTCCTGATAGAAGGGAGATCGTATGCTTTTCTAGAAGAGCATTGTGAAACAGTGCTGTTTGAAATTGTGTAACTGGAGGTGGTGAAAAGCAATTGCAATAGATAACATTTGGGGAGAAAAACTATTTTTTCATTTACAAGCTATTGGTCAGGAGCACAAGGAAGATGCAGGACAGCTGAACTGATTAAATCTTGAACTGCCCTGCTTAACCCCACTTTTGTGCCTCCAAATTCCAGGGTTTGGGCTTAGTGCTTGTGTTTCCACAGCCTTTCTCTCCCCCCCCCCCCACTTTTTGTTTCTTACAATGCCAGAATTATCAGTCTATCTCTATCAAATTCTCTCTGCCAATTTGTATCCTCCCCCCCCCCAAAGGCAGCTTGACACAACTGTTTCAAATATATATCCAAAAGAAGGAAACAGTCTCCAGGGTCCAAGTCAAATTGCTACTAAATCTCCATGGCTGTAATGCCTCTTTGTCTCCCATACACAAAAACGTCCCTTGCAGAAACTGTCCACAGAAATCAGACGCTGACTTCCTTTTTGGCTTCCTTTTCGCCAAATCAGTCAATTTAAACTTAATTTTTTAATATAAAGCTTTGTTTGGGTTTTACCTCTAATTGGAAGATCTGCTGCTTCTGGTGACAGTGTGTGGCTTTTGTCAATAGAGTGAGTTGGAGCCTTGAGCAGACTCAAGCCCCTTCCCTTTCCCCCGTGCGCAAAATGATGTTACTTTCTGATATATATCAGTATGGACATAATTTAATATTTCTTTGCTTGCAAAGATTGAATTCTTAATGCCAAACACACTGATTGTTTTTCGTTTTTTCCTTTAGCTTCTTAGTTGAGGCATGTAAATATTTAGAAGAACACATTGGCACTGAAGGGCTCTTCAGAATATCCGGATCAGTTGTTCGCATAAAAGCATTAAAGGTACAGTACAACTGTCTTTCTCAGTCTGTCTTTCTAAGTAAAGTGCCTAACAATACTAGCTATGCATTGTACAAAATTAAAATAAGGCAGGTTCTGCCTACACTTCCATAACCACTTAAAGTAAATGGTTAACACTATCTGTGCCAATATGCCTTCAAATATCTCAACATTTCTTACAAATGCCTGTATGGTCTTCCATCCAGTTCTGTGCTTTTTCACTATGGCAATGTCAGTTTTAAAACTTATTTATTTTATTTTTAGGGTAAACTGGATCAAGGTGAAAACTGCCTGTCAACTGCTCAGCCCTGTGATGTTGCAGGGCTTCTGAAGCAGTTTTTCAGAGAACTGCCTGAGCCCATTCTCCCAAGTGACCTGCAAGAAGCTCTCATCAAAGCCCAACAATTGGGCAGCGAGGAGAAGAATTCTGCCACACTGCTGCTTTCCTGTCTTATGAATGACAGAATAATCAATATACTCAGATATTTTTTCATGTTTCTCAAAAAAGTGTCTCTAAGGTAAGTTGTGCTTACTATTGGCCCTCTGTGCTTGGAATAGCACTAAAATGTTTCACATCATAGGAGTGCAGTTTTTGTTCCTTGCCTTTTATTTAATTTAGTAGGATATCTTTTCTTGCCACTGAACAGGTAGCTAGAAAAACACACACGTGTGTGCGCTATTTTTAAAGAATAAAAACAAATCTCAGGGGGTCTTCCACAAACAAAAATAAATATGCAGATATATGAAGCAGTATAATCTCCACCCCAGTCATCTGTTCCCATACCAATGATTGCCATGTAGAGGAGTTCCTTCCTAATATCAACCCAGTTTCTAAACAACTACACTAATTTAAGGCTAAACATTCACTTGCCCTTTGGGTCATAACCTGTAGTTTAGAAAAGAAAGATATATCACATATAAAAGTACTAACTTAAAGCATGCTCATACATACACTACTCCCCCCAAAATAAAGTGAGGAATAAAAAACTGCACTGAAATTATTAGACGAACCGTTAGCAGATGGGAATATCCCCTCCCCAAAAAACTTGATCTTTCTATAAAACTATTCTGCAACCTGTATGCTTAGATTTCATGAAATACTTTTATTTCACTTCTCTTGAGTGCTCACAGAGCTTAGGTGTCTTGCCTTGTCTACAAAGGAATAATATCTAATTTTAACCAAATGAACCTTGCTTCTTCCCCCTTACCAATGCAGGAACCAGCTCTTGAGTTAAATAACAATTGCTGAATGGCTGTATCACTCCATCAGAGTGTTCCATCAGAACAGCATACTCAAATGCCCCCCCCCCATTTCTTTTCCCTTGGTCATGCTGCTTACTCTGAATTTCCCTTTGTGTCTCTTCCTCCCTACCCCAGTACAGTGGTGCCTCACAAGACGAAATTAATCCGTTCCGTGAGGCTCTTCGTATAGCGGTTTTTTCGTCTTGCGAAGCAAGCCCATTGACAGCTTAGCGGATTAGCGCTATTAGCGGTTTAGCGGCTTTTAGCGGATCAGCTGATAAGCGGCTTATCAGCGGATCAGCTGATAAGCGGCTTAGGGAAAGGGGGGGGGGAAGGGAAAAAACCCCACAGGAACTCGCAAGACATTTTCGTCTTGCGAAGCAAGCCCATAGGGAAATTCGTTTTGTGAAGCGCCTCCAAAACGGAAAAACCTTTCGTCTAGCGGGTTTTCCGTCTTGCGAGGCGTTCATCTTGCGGGGCACCACTGTACTTCCCCAAATCCAATAGGGAATGTTGAAAATGATCCCTTCTTAATCCCGTGCCAATATGAGATAATTAACAGCAATAGTTAAACTTGGGAAAGCATGGCGTAGGTTCCAAAGTAGCTCCCACATGACTTGAAGTGCTTTTTTACGTTTTTCTCCTTGCCCAAGATGGCTGCAAGCTTGAGGAATCAGAATCTTGTGCCGCTTAGGATAAGCTAGTTGCAGAAGGTCTAGAAAATAGCTGTATTAACGAGCCAATGCTCAAGAGCTCTTCAAGTGCAGTGCTGACTAGCCGTTTGTGCAGGGGAAATAATATTTGCCTGCAGTCTTAAAATCAGAAATTGTATACAGTCATACCTCATGTTATGTTTGCTTCATGTTAACATTTTTTCAGGTTGCATCCCGCGGCGACCCAGAAGTACTGGAAAGGGTTACTTCTGGGTTTCGCCGCTCGCACATGCACAGAAGCACCAAATCGCGCTGCGCAGATATGGCACTTCAGGTTGCGGGCTTTTCATGTTGCGAACAAGCCTCCAGAACGGATCCCGTTCGCAACCAAAGGTACCACTGTACTAGTATGAAACTTCTGATGCCATTTTCTTTTTGGTTTTCTTTTCCAGATCTGCTGAGAACAAAATGAGCAGTAGCAACCTGGCAGTTATCTTTGTTCCAAACCTCTTGCAATCAAATGAAGCTGACAAGATGTCGGCTCATACAGAGAGAAAGCTTCGTTTGCAGGCGGCAGTTCTGCAGACGCTTATTGATCATGCAGAAAAAATAGGTACGGTGATAATTTTGTGTGACATAGAAATTTTTAGCTGTTGTGATATTCCTTGCACGGGCAGCTCCTGGGTTGGGCGCATCTGAATGATGCGCAATTGCGAACATGCGCACGGCACTGGACCCAGAGGTAGCGCCCCCAAAGTCATAAAGACATCATGAAAAGGGACAGGGATGGAGTGGGCTTATGGAATGGAATCCCCGCATAACATGCATAACAATTGTTCCCTAATTCAGGGCATGTACCAAAGTTCATCCTGGAAAAGATACCTACTATGCTTGGCATTGATGATCCTGTCTCCACTCCTTCGCGGCAAGAATATGAAGAAAGTGAAGGTGAAACTCCAGGTGAACCCACAAGGAGGAGGAGGAGGAGGAGCATGGGAGGTGAGTGTGCTTCCCTTTGCACTTACCTGTAACAAGGGGAAAGTAGCTATACGAGAACCTTCAAATTGCTAAACTAAAGGGGAAAGTACACTTACATTTAATGTTAATGATAAGAATGCTTAATTTCAATGAGCCGTGTATGTGGAATGTATTTTGATTCTGGGATCAGGTTGCTTAACAATTGATCTAGGGATATATATTTAGACCACACACCTACAAATCACTATGTGTACTGCTTTGGTGTTTTTGTCCAAAAGTGGTTTCTAGTCTACCTTATGAGCAATTTGAATTAGTAGGAAATAGTTTGACAGGAATAGAGCATTTAAATTGTCCTTGGCCAATAAGTAGCATGCTGTTGTTTTTGTTTTTTTGTTTTTTAAGGAGCACACTTTTGCATCTATTTATCAGTATTGATTTGTACACTCATATTTCTGTGTCCTCTATCAGGTGGCAAGGGAAATTTGATTATTTGGCTATAGATAATAGAAAAGCTAGCTGCTCTTGAAACCTTAACTGTGTTGCCCTTAGTGAGCTAAGGGCACTTGACCTTG
This sequence comes from Podarcis erhardii, assembly GCF_964252035.2. NCBI lineage: Eukaryota > Metazoa > Chordata > Lepidosauria > Squamata > Lacertidae > Podarcis > Podarcis erhardii. The sequence goes on from NC_138497.1 coordinate 41,278,626, forward strand.
AGATTGCAATCTACATATGTAACAGATTGCAGATTTATCAGTGAACATGGTAAATATGATGTAAGATCTTCAGCATTTCTTATTTTATGTATATATGGGCAAACCTTTAGCACTAGTGAGCAGTTGCACTAGCAATAGTGCTATTTCCACATCTGAGTTTTAGATATACGCTGATGTAATATTGATCTTTAACACGATTGCTTACTATGGCCTGATTCACACAATGCTAAGCTAAACTAGGGCATACTGTGAATAAACAAAAATAAAGGTTCTTGGATCAAAGATCATGACTAGCTGCTGTAGCTAAGCATGGCTTAACTTAGCATAACGTCTGTACCCAGGCTTGTGGTTGTCTCACTCCAAGCAAACCATGAGCTGCAACCAAGGTTTGTTTTTGGTTTACCATTTGTGGTTAATCTTAGGAAGACAAGCCCAGGTTTGGAAGTAACAGGGTAAACCATGGCTTAGCCTTGGATAGTGTGCTGGCAGCAGCCCGGGTAGAGCACAGGAGTCATGATTTTTGTTCCAGTAACCTGCTAGTTTGCACTAAGCCATAGATTGGCTTATTATTAGTAGTAGTAGCAGTAGTAGCAGCAGCAGTATTTAAGTCTTTATTTATTTATTTATTTATTTATTTATTTATTTATTTATTTCCCACCACATGGTCCTAGGGCAGGTCTCAGCAAATTTAAAGATAAAATATTAAAAACAGTTTGAAACAATTGCATGCAAATTATGTACAAACTGGACCTGTGTTTTGAGTTTGTGAATTTTTTTATATTTGCTTTTTCCCTATGTTCATTCTGTTTAATTTATTATTTTTGAAAAGTATTAACTGTGCAAAGAAAATTCTATGTCTCATTTTGCTGGGATCTCAAATTGTTATGGAAGGATTATTTAACACTTTGGTCATTTTAACCCATTTCTTTGCAGGGAGCTTACTTTCCAGCCTTGCTGGGCAGATTAAAGGGAGGGAATCCAAGTGGAAGAAAATTATCCTGGGTCTTCCAGCTAACCTTCAGAAAAAAAAACTTTAAAAAAGTTTTTTGAAGGGCGCCGGGGCCTAACAACATTGTGCTTCATAGTTTGGCATGGGCAACATACAACCCACAGAGTGGAACTCTCATTTGTCCAAGGCAGGATCATGTAACTAGGCTGCTTTATTTGTCCTCTGCTTCTGTTTTCATCCCTGCCTTTGCCCAAAGCAGAGTTCCTCCTCTACTTTAGAGCTCAGGCCTATGTACTTTGCTTAATTCTTCTTCCTCTCCCATCCCCAGTTCTCCTGCACTAAATTTCCCCCTGCAGTGTGTACTTCTCCCTTAAGTAGCTGAGGGGTACATGTGGGGAAATGCTTTCCTTTCCTTTTGTCCCTTACTGCAACCTTCACCTCCTGCTTGGGCCTGTGGCACCACTCAAGGAACTCCTATACAGTGGTACTTCGGTTCTCGAACTTAATCTGTTCTGGGAGTCCGTTCAACTCCCGAAACCATTCAAAAACCAAGGCACGGCTTCCAGTTGGCTGCACGAGCTTCCTGCACTCAATCGGAAGCCGCGTTGGGACATTCAGCATCCCAAAAAAGTTCACAAACTGGAACACTCGCTTCTGGGTTTGTGGCATTCGGGAGCTGATTTCTTCAAGAGCCAAGCCGTTTGACTACCAAGGTACCACTGTACCTTCAAAAAGGGACAGTTTATCCATTTAAAAGTTCTCCTTTTTTTATTAGAAAAAGAATTCATTCAAAGTTTCAAAGATTCTCTCACAGCTGATATTAAGGAGTTTAGTTCTGAGTGTCCAACCCTCCTACAAGTGTTCAAGCTGTTTTTCCTCAACTTCATCTGATTTTCTTCACATCTCCGTCCATCACTATTCCAAGGAAGGAGAAGTTGTCAGTGCTGACCCTAAATCTAGTCAAGCTAAAGTTTCACATGAGCATTCTGAACACCAGTCTCCTGATCCACATACCACATCCAAAAGGAAAAATCTATACAATTCCAACCTCCCCTGCTATATGGGTCAAAACCCAGAATATTACCTCAGCCAGGATATCTCCTGCCACCATCTCTTCAGAGAGAAAAGAGGGACAGTGAAGTGACAGAGGACTCTTGGAGCTATAAGATGGCTTAATGGTTTTGATTACAGTATTTACTTTATTGACAACAATGATTTCTGCCTTAGGTTTGCATTCTTTTGAGCAGGATCCAGCACATGGCACTTCCAAAGAAGCTTCTCTTCTGCCAGCAACAATATTTCCTTAGAGGATTTCCCCTATAGGTTTTAGATACTTGAGTCAAAGTGGACCATACATTTAGGCAGCAATAAATTTAACAGTGCGCACAATTACAGCATGGATAGCCTAACATTCCCTTCAGATGTTGTTGGGCTGCAAATCTCCTCAGCTTCAGCCAGAATGACCAGTGGCCAGGAATGATGGGAGTTGGCATCCAGCGACATCTGGAGGGCACCACATTGGCCATCTGTACATTAGAGCAACAAGCCCCATAATAGCCCTGCTGTCAGGGTTGGAATGGAATTGTGATGCCCCCTTCCAGGAAGGGGCAAAAAAAGAAATTTGATTTGACCTTAAAGAGGGTTATGAGGCCCTGGCTTTTCCCATAAGAGCAGCTTCTATCCTCATAGCAAGAGCCAGCCATTTTTAGTTCAAGCACTTAACTCCAGTTCCAGACTTTGACTAGATAAGCTACACAGGGACCACCCCGCAATTATCTAGATTGATGCCACAATGGATGTGTTAATTTTTCACCAGAGCCATTGTGGTTGGTGTTGTAACTAGAATGTCAACATGGTTAAAACACTGGAATGTAGAATTGGCATCCCAAAGTAATCTAGCTTTAGTCCCCTTTAAAGAAGCTGGCCTCCTTGGAGAGGAAGCACTGAAGGAGATTTTAGCAGAGACACAAGGATTTACTGTCTGTTTCCAGAAGAAGGCAGGCTGCAATCAAAGAGACAGTCCTTTTCCTTTTGTCAAGACTCCAGGAGCAGCAAACCTTTTTGGCACTGTCATTCCTCAGAAACCAGAGTTTCACAACTTAAACCAAGCCAGACAAGCACCATTGTGACATCCAGATCCCGGTGGGGAGTGGCTCCATTCTCCATTTTGTAATGCACAGTACATGATAGAACTTGTTTGACTGTCTTGGGACAGTGTCTGCTCATCCCGAACCTCCATGTCCATTCAGAAATGTTGAATGATAAAAGCAGGCATCACCCACTTATTGGAGAAAGAGGCAAAGGAACTTGTTGCCCCAGAAAAGTGATTCTAATCTTTGTGCTTCCTACTGAGCCTCAAGTACCTGACCTCATCAGGTTAGCTTCCACCCCCAGGGCCATGCAGGACCTCTGGAACATTTGTACAAATATGTTTTTTCTCAAATTTCCTCAATGGCTATCTTTAACCATCCCGTAGGATAGTTCATTTGGGGTGATCACCTGTATGTTCTGGGGTCTCTTATCCCTCTCACCAGTGAGGATTCTCAGAATCTGGCAAGTGATCTCTCCACTTTGAAGATCCATAGCGAAACAAGCATCAGAATTCTTGCTTTTACCTAACCAGGCATGCAACAAGGTCTTGGGCAAAATGGCCTCAAGCAAGAAGCCTAAGTGCTTCTCTTCTTTCAGCGCCAAACCTTTGGGTTCATATCCTCATCCAAAGAGATTCATCAGAGGGGCTTCCTTAATCTGCCTGCCCACCAGTTTCCTTCCTGGCAATTAAACATGAACTTTTATGCTTTATCTCACCTGCTGTTTGAACTCCTTAAGGCAGTTCCAGTCCATCTAACCTTGCTCAAAGCCACCTTCATCACCATAAGCAAGATTCATCTGAGCCCAGTTCCTTATCAGTTAACAAGAACCTCTGAATCTTCTGTAAGGCTAGAGTTATCCTGAGAACTGATCAGTCTTCATCTGAAGGTTGACAACATGTTCCACATATTCCAAGAGTTAATTTCCCCCTCTTTTGTCCCAATTCTAGTCATTCTCAGGAGCATCCTTGGCATAACCTAGACATTAGGCAGACCCTTGAGTTACTCATTTAAAGAGCAGGGGCCTTTAGATAATCTTATCAGCTGTTCCTTTTTATTCTGTGACCCTGGTCATAGGAGGGGATGAGAAGTGACTGGCTTCACTGTAGCACACTGAATCAAGGCCCACATAACATTGGCCTATGAATCCCAGTGCTTACCCACTCCATTGTGCATTACTGATTACTCCATTTTAATGAGCCACTATTAAGATAGATCTATACATGCAAGAAGAGTTCTCCAGAACCTACTACTTCCTGACTAGGCAGCCACCTTTATTTCTGCCTGCTCTTTGTCTGTCTATAGCTTTTATATGTCTCTCAAAATGGATTCCTCCCAAGCCACACTGAGAATGGAACATCAGTTTCTTTCCTTGAATATTCCTTCTTGTTTGGAAACGTAGAGATATCCATTGCCACACTCAAGTTGTGGCATTATTTTATTCAAGTAGCTGTTTGCTTACATGCATGAAAACTCCCAATTGAAGTTTGTTTGTGGCAGGCTTTTTCCTTTTCCTACTACTATATGGCTGCCCCCACCCACCCACCCACCCACTTTTCTTATCTAAACCTAATGTTTCTTACGAGATCCCTTCTGCTTGGACATGGTGCCGAACTGGAGGAGGAGCCAGAAGGGGAGGGAGAGGATAATCAAATTGTCTAGTCACAAGTCCCTGCCTTGACTGAATGAAAGAGATACAGCTTACATGGTCACTGTCTCCACAGGCAAAACATGAACCTTCATGGTAAGGAACCCAAATCTTGTAACTGAATACTTTTAAAGGTTCTAGTGAAGTGTTTCTGAATACCATTTTCCATTTCATGGGGCTGGCATAAATGTGCTAACCTAAGAGGTAGGACCTTAGAGCGAAACAAGTACTTATTTCAACAGTTGTATGCATCTTCGTCAGCACGACTGGGATTCATTGTGCTGAAACAGTAATTTTTTTAAGGATCAGCTTGGTAACGGCACGTAACAATTTTGACAAATTGGGTTTCAGCTTAAACAGAAGTACAAACATTGATGCATCATTAAGAAGCTATCCTTTCTCTTTTTTAATAACAAAAATCACTTTATATTTAGAAATTGAGCAATATAAAATTCCTAGTAAAAGCTTGATTGCTTGGTGTGTCTTCAATTTCAGATATTGTTAGTGGAGCTCTGAATAAACTTAAATCTAACAGAACCCCCTCCACTACACCACAGAAAGACAGGCATGGTAGGTATAGTGCATTTGCATGGAGCACTTCATACCTTGTCCTCAAGACTTGTGCATTTTATAACAAGACTGTGCTCGGATAGGGTGCTGCAGATTACTATAACAAATCTGTAATACTGGCTTGCTTGCCCTTGCCGTTGCACTTGCACTGATTGTAATGGTCTGAGTTTCAGAGTTAGAAACTGGGCTGCTTTTTGCTACTGCATACTGGGGCTTAGGTCCCATTGATATGCTATCCATCAATGCAAATTACTAAAGAATCTCTCTTGGGTACATTTTCCTTCAGAAACATTGCTTTTCTCCTAAATAAATTTTGCCAATGAGATATCCTTGTCTAACATTGCAAAGAGTGCATGGCTTTAAATGTTTGTCATCTGCAAGGGGAGATGAGACTTTCTAGAAGTTATGGAAATAAAATTTATGTGTTTGTTTTTAAAGGCAGGAATTTACTAACTGCAGGAGGAAGTAAGCAACCACTTAAAAATGTTTCCTATCTGTATTTTCTATTAACCTATTATTTCACCTATAAAAAATGTGAGTGCCAGACCTGCTCTAGCTACTAGTGCAAATGCCAAGTTCCACTGTTTCAACTGTACAGCAGTTTTATCTTGTTGCTGTCTGCCATTTTAAAGCTTTTATTTCATCTGTTGTTTTCTTTACAGTCTTTTCATCAGTGACTCCAGTGATACTTACTCCAAATTTTAAACGTAAATGTCCAGCTGATTCCTCTCAAGGTTTCTCTAACAAGAAAAGGCGATCTATCAGGCATAACTTGGCTCTTGAATTGCTACCAAGTAGCCTTTTTAGCGTTGGATCAACACCTGATTCAGGTAAAGTAATGATTATTTAAATATTTTTTCCAACCTAATCAGTTCAGAATTCTGTCCCTCATGGTAACCCTCTTTGCCTTACAAAACTGTAGAGTTACTGCAGTCAAACATGGCTGCATAAAGATGACTGTTTTGCATTTATTGTTTATGTTCCTAATTGTACTTGCATTATGAGCCCTCTCATGCATTGGGATAAGTTATGGATTGGTGCCCATGGGAGACAAATCAGCTTCCCTAACATATGTATGAAAAAGTGTATAAAGGAGAGTGGATGGGTTAAGTCCCAAGAGAGACGTTCTATCTTCAATAACTGATTTGAAAACAGTTAAATACACCATTTCTTGAACAACTTTAATGAGAACTTACAAATTTTCAGTGAAAAATGGAGACCCAGATCATAGGTTTTTAAAAGGGGAAATAACTTTGTAGTTATTTTAACAATAAATCATTTCAATACTTCTCTCTAACCTATTCACAGCTCATTTTGAAACAAGCCCTAATGTATCTCTTGACGCACCTCAGAGTTCTGTGTCTATCTCAGTCAGTAGTGAAAAGCACCTGCCTAGTGTAGGAAGTCGAAGAAGCAAAAGAATTGCCAGCAAAAAAGTACATAGGTAAGTTTGTCAGAAGATTGGCATTACAGGAACAGAGGGGGAAATGCTGCCTATGTTTCATGATGTTTAAAGAAGTCTATATAGAACTCTTAATTTTCTAGATTAAATACAATTTCTAAGTGAAATGAGTTAACTGAATTCTGTGACCTTGGTTCTTTTAAAAACTGGAGTTTATATTTTGGCTCCCATCCTCTCAGTGCATCATGAAATGTATTTTCAAATCATTTAATGGGGTAGAACTTTGTACAGTCTTTCACACCGTCTCCCACAATTTAGGTATAAATGGCCTGTTTTATGCTTAAGGGGTGGTTACTGTGTTGGAGCCAAACCTAATCTGTAAATGGAAGGACCTTCTATCAACATAAGGCTTTTATCCACCACATTATTCACTGGGGTCTCTCAACTCTCCAGAGCAGATTTTTGAAGAGCACAAAGGGAACTTGCAAAAGCTGCTTCCTGCACCCTTTTTTGCCAGTAGCAGTACCCCTTGAGTGAAACTCTACTTGGGAAGCTCCCACTGGCAGAAGCAAAGTCTGGATCCAAGCCAAATTATGTACATTATTAGACTTAAAACCTAGGGTATTTGAGTTCAGGACAATGTGTACTCAGCTTTCTGATTCTTTTCAGGGTTGAGTCTGGAAAAATGGGTTGCTTTTCTCCTAAGGTTAGTCGGAAAGAAATGGTGCGCAGGTCATTGCGATTAAAGTTCATTCTGGGAAGGAGCAGTAAAGAGGTACTATTTAACATCTCTTGTTATTGTATTAGACTCTTAAGAGAAGTGATTACTTTTAGTCTTGCGGAGCTTTCAGTTAATGGTTGCAACTGTAGATAATTTTTTTAACGTTAACCGATTTTTAAATGCTTTTAAAGTAATCAAATATTTCCATCACCCATAAATTCAGGCCGTTTGTATGCGTTTTTATATTACTGTCTTATTGGTTTTCTGTTGAGTTTTTGTCTTAGTGATATTGTGCAGCACTTTGAGATTTAAAAAAATATTAAGTACCGTATTTTTCGCACCATAGGGCGCACCGGACCATAGGGCACACCCAGTTTTTAGGGGGGGAAATCAAGAAAAAAAAATCTCTCCCCCCCCCAGCCCCAAAGAGCAGCGTACAGGCTGCGCACAACCTCTCCCTGCCGGATGGATCCCGCTCGCTGTTTTGGCTTCATCTTTAGCCCCGGGAGAGGCTGCATGGGGCTAAAGAATCCATAGCCCCGTGCAGCCTCTCCTTGCTGGAGGGGTTGCACGCAGCTATGGAGCAAGCCAAGGCAGCGAGCGGGATGGATCCCGCTAGCTGTTTTGGCTTCCACTTTAGCCCCGTGCAGCCTCTCCTTGCCGGGAGACGCTGCGCAGGGCTTTCCTGGGAGGTGGGGGGATTCCCTCACCTCTCCCAAAAGGCCGCAGAAGTCGCGCAACCCCTTTAAAGAGATCGCGGCTTCTCCTGGCTTTTCTGGGAGGTGGGGGGATTCCCTCACCTCTCACAAAAGCCCGCAGAAGCCACGCAACCCCTTTAAAGAGATCGCGGCTTCTTCTGGCTTTTCTGGGAGGTGGGAGAAGGGACTGATGCGGCCAGTCGGTCCCTTCTCCCTCCTGTGGAAAAGCCCACAAGAGCGCACGGAGCTTGTGTGTGGCTCTTGGGGCTTTTCCCGCCTGCCTCCCCCCCTGCATTCGCTCCATAGGACGCACACACATTTTCCCTTGCTTTTTAGGAGGGAAAAAGTGCGTCCTATGGTGCGAAAAATATGGTATTTATAAATGATTTTAAGTAAACAAACTGCATTCTCTGTGCAGATATGCATTGGAACTGAAGCAGGGAGCCCATCTCTCTTGATGACTTGTGATCTTGTTCCAATTGTAATCTCTAGTTTCCAAAAGCCTTTCCCAGGCTACAGTATTTGTGTTTTTGGTTGTTTTTAATAAGTAAGTAAGCAGGTAAGTAAATAAATAAATAAGGGGCTGAAAGGTTAATCCATATGATGGAGAATGTTTGGCAAATGTCACAAATTCTAAATACTGCATGCTGAAGTCCGTGAAGGTCTGTACTACTGCCATTTCTCTGTCACCTACTCAGCTAACTCCAAATAGCTGATCCCTGTTTGTGTTCCTCTTCTACAGCTGCTTGATATCTATCTCTTGCCATTTGTAGCTTTTTCTCAGTTGTAGCCAGTTATTCCTATAGACTTTGGATTGTGGTGCTACCATGAATTCCCAATGCAACACACTACTTTTTTCCATTCACATGACAGATTTAACATTGCAAGCTTTTCATTGCATTCCTTGTTTAAATATATAGTACAACAGCATCTTTGAATTCTGATTCTTTCCTTAAATTGTAAAAGCAGTAAAGCATTTGTGCTGTCTACATAAAATAAACTTTTTTTTATCCTAAAAAGAATACTGCAGTGGAACATCTGCCTAGCAACAGATCTGAAAATGTTGGTCGTCGACTTGCAAGTCAACAAAATGTTGAAAGTGGGATGAATCATGGAAAGACAGCTGCATTTTTAAGCCCATGTGTTGGTGAATATATAACAAAAAAAGGTAAATTTGGTTTACCCTCTAAGTGTCAAATGTTGCTTTCTATATTATAAATAAAATTACCAAGCATGTCTGAAACAGGTATGGCATTCCAATCATGATACCAGTTTCAGACAATTTGAGATATTGCCCAGCCCTAGTTGGGTCTGGTGCTTTATAGCTTGTTCACTGCTCAGCCCTGACTTCAAATGATATAAAGTGTCCCAGTTTGCTGATGACACCTAATTCCTTGGAGCAGTAAACTGGTTGGCCAGCAAGGGACTCTTGCTTTCTGATCTTCAAACAGGTAGATACTATTAGGGCTGAATGCTAAGGTCACAGATTTTTATTGGCTGTTTGATCTTTAGAGAAGGAGCTGAGATGAACTAAGCTGATCTTGGGCACACGTGTTCTGAAAGAATGCTGGGAGCAGTATTAGTGTGGATCAAGACAGTAGCATGATGTGCATGCACTTTCTGTTTTCCTAAAGAGAAGCTGATAGTAACATCTATAAGGTGGAGTAGGGCAGTCCACAGACCAAAATGAACACACATATTTATGAGCACAAGTGATTATTTTTCTGGAGCATCATATCTCGTATTTGGTATAAAAGAAGAATCATATGGTCATTCTTGGTGCTTAAATGAATCTTGTTCCCCCTTCCTTCCTGAAACCTGAAATGGCACCAGAGATTGAGGTAGTGACCACCAGTTTAATACCCATTGTTGTGTTCCCAAGGTTAGGAAAAACATAAGTGTGGTATGTCTATTCCTTCTGCATTTTTTCTTGGAGGTGGTGTCACCCTTGATCGTATGGTAGAAAGTTTTACTTTATACAGGCAAACAGGCAAATGTGTTATTCAGATGTCAGCAGCCTTGAGCTGTGGACACATCTGGAATTTTCTGAGAATTTTCTGATTACTTCTCTCCCCACTCCAGACAAAAAAGAAAAACACAACATCATTATTTTTTGCTTTCCCAATGGGTCTGGGTAAAAAGTCGAACCAAATAGAATTGCAGCAGATCTTGAATTTTTATCATTTTACACAAGTCCCGCCCCCAAATTCAATTGGCAAATAAAAGCTTAGGATGGTGGACTGCACAGAAAAATTGCAGATCCAGTTCTTGCCAGCACCAGAAGTACATTGATCCAAGGCACAGATTCTCATGAGTTTTGTGGTCTTCCTATGTAACTCTCACACAAATCATGGAATATATATGTGGACCCAGAGATTACCTATTAGTTGATGGTGGTTTTGAACAGATCCCTTGTAAACAGTGTGCAAATGATAAGCATTTGTACCACATATCCATGTTTTTGTGCTATGGCAACACTGGAAAGCAATGGGTTTTCGTGGTTCAATCAATTGAAAAAGATACAGGGATTTGGGATTATTTTTTTATGGGATGTGGGGAACCCAAGAATAAACTGGAATTTTAAAAGGATGTGTTTTACTGTGTGCACACATGCACATGAACTATCTCCTGACACTTGAGACATTGCACTTTTTACCTACTGGCCACTCCATTTTCCTTTCCTCAAGCCTCTCAGATTGCTTCCCTTTCCCTAGAGTGGCTGGGGAAGCCCAGCCAGATGGGCGGGGTATAAATAATTAAATTATTATTATTATTATTATTATTATTATTATTATTATTATTATTTATTTCCATACTACCTCAATGATTACTTTGCTTTCTGTTTAGCTGCTGGTCAGATCCTGATTTCAGCCTTGAAAAGCAGGTATAGCTGGAAGAGGAAGTGGGAAAGAGCATCACTTCTGCCTTCAACTCTATGTACTTTTCAAGGGAGAAAAAAAGGCAACCCCCATTTTACCTCATGATTAAGAGTGCAGTGAGCAGGTGCCAAAGTCCTTAATGGCACTACTGCAACAACAAGTATCACATTTGCGATCCCAAGTGGTTTCAGTGTAAATTTAATCAGCAAGATTATAACTTTCTCATATACTTACTGTGTGTGGTTTTTTGTTTTTTTTTTAAGATTCCAAAAACATCAGCAAGTCAGAGGAAAACTTGCAAATTGAAAACCAACATAATGAAACAACCTACCGAATGTCCTGGACCGGCCCCAGTACTGCAGGATCTGAGAAGACTAGTAATAGGGCTGCTGCTTTAATGGCATGTCGTGAAGCAGAAACCTCTTTTTCTGAGCCTCTTCTTACAACTAGAATACCACCAATCATTCCTGTTAAGTCAAGACCCACTGATGCAAGTTCTGAACAGGAAAGCAAAAAACAACAAACTTCTTTTTGTGAGGATGAAAATGATTTGACTGCAGACACTTTATTGAAAATTAAGACAGCATTTTCTGAATCGGGAAGCAACCTTCATAATTTATTTGAAACTGAGCCTTCAAAATTAAATTTAACACAAGGTACAGCATGCTTTTCAGAACTCAATCTAGAGAAAGAGCTCTCTAAAGCCCAAGCTCAGAAACTGACAAATGTAGAACAGAAGACTCCATTTGTAGGTTCTGCGAATAAATCAAACGTCTCCGACAAACATCTGCCAAATATGGATCAAGTCAAAGCTGTAGACAGTTCCCTCTTCCCAAACAATACAGAGACTAATCTTCCAGTCCATGATCTTAGCAAAAGTGTGGAATCAATAAAAAAGGAGCACTTGACCATAATGACATCTCCAGGGATGCATTTAAATAGCACAAACAACCTGATAAATGAGACATTGGAATCGGATGAAAAAAACTATGAAGAATTTAGATACTGTTACTCAGAAATTAAAGAATGTCTTGAAAAAGGGGAGTTTCTTTCTCAGTTGCCAGAAGATGGCGACAGAAACAATACATGTTATCTACACATGGAAACTATTGAGAAATCTACATTTTCCCCTCCAGGAAAGGTTGCTGACCATATACATTGGTTCAACAAACTTTCATTAAATGAGCCATGTTCTGCAACCAAAGCCAAATCACCACTTAAGTTTCAACGTACGCCTGTCCGTCAGTCAGTACGGAGAATGAACTCCCTCTTGGAGGCTAACAAGCCGTCAGTAGCTTGTGGATTAATAAAAGCTGGCAATGACTGTCCTTCTCTTGTTAAATCAGTGAGTTTTGAAACCGCATTGCCGTCCTGCATGGAAAATACCTCTAGTACATCTACAGCTTCTCTGCTTTCTTCTGAATCAACCTGCAAGCAAGAGTCTACTTGCAATCGGTATTCTCTGCCTTCCAAATCCTGCCCACAACAAATACATCCATTACAGCAAGCCAGCAGGCCTGGTACAACCTGCAAAGAGACACTGACTACGAGTCATCAATCCAAGTCAGTCCTTGAGGACCTAACTAATCACGAAGCACCAAAAGCTGTTGTAAAAACGAACACAAATGTAAATATTCTGGTTGCTACACCTGACAAATGTGATTTCAGGAGAAAATTGTCAGAAAAGAAGGTTCGCTATAGAGGGTCTCCAAAGAACCCAATAGCCACAACCAAACTCCTTCCAGTTGTTAAACCTCTTGACTTATAGGTTAAACAACCCAATTCCTGGCATGTTTCCTATAGACTTCAGTGGTCTTTGAATTTAGGGTTGTAGCCAAAGTCTCTTGTTTATCTTAAACTATCAATCTGCTTCTTTATTTTTAAAAAAATATCTGTCGTTTTTGTTTTTAAATAGGATTCTTTCTTGAATTGAGAGGAAATGTAAGCTGCAACTGAAACTTGAATAAGTTCTGTTGGGTAGTGTTTACCTTGTGGCTTCTAATAAGTATTTGCCTTTCATATTTTGACTGGATTTTAGAGGGTGTGGGGAAGCTTGAAAATGCTGCTGGTTACGGTTAATTCAGTTGCGAAGAATCTGTTTTTAGTTGATCTTGTAGTGTGAGAAGTTTAAAATTGCATTTGTAAGGAAGTGCATTCCTCACTTGCAAAGTATAACACTGTGTTTGGTTCACAGTCTTGAGTCTCACAATATAGTTAGTTCTTACAACATTTTGTGTCTGTAAGGTTTATATTGGGTACTGGTGCTCAGGTAAAAGCAGCTGTTAATCTCACAGCTTGTCTACTGATCAGAGGTGCATTTTTTGTTGACTCAAACAAATAGCCACCAAATAAAAACACTGGCAAGTTAAGCAACTATGTAATTGTAGGTGGATGCACACAGAGGATGCTAGCACAATTTACGGTAAATATTCCAATGCTGCTGGATGCACATTATTTTCTAACTGCAAATTGGGGGGAGGGGGTATGCGCAAAATAACTTGCAGGTCTTAATTTCTTTTCTTAAAGTAATGTGGTACAGTAAACCACATGATTAAAAATAATGAAATATACCTATTATGTCACCACAATAAAACTGTATAGAGCCATACTGTTCATTTGCACAGATATTTTGCTCTTTCTGCTGTAATACTGAAACTGTTCAGTTCTGTTTATAGTACATAAATTATTTAAACTTGAAGTTGATTTTTATTTAGCTTTTCTATGTAATTTTAATTCTATGTAATTTTTTTCTATGTAATTTTAATTCCAAAAAATAATAATCTTTTTTTTCTCTTTAATGTGTGTGTGGTTCTTCATTCGTGGCCCATTCTTAATTTGCTGTGCTTGTGCGTTTTGATGTATAATATTAGCTGCTGCTTTTCTAGGCCACCCAAGTTAACTAGGAAAATATCCATCTTTATAATACCACTTAGATTTATCAATACACTATCACTTTATAAAGTATCTCCATTCTTATATAGTACTGCTTACAACTACAATTAGGTTTGTTCAGTGCTTTTTTTCTTTAAAAATGTTTAGGGGTACTCTCATTTTGATTAAAGAAAATCACCATTTCATAGTTCAGATCAGGAAAAATAAATACAGTAAATGGACTAAAGTACAAAGATTCACAAAATGTTTAGGGGTATGCGTACCCCCCCCAAAAAAAAAGCACTGGATTTGTTACAGTTTATTAACTATGAAGAGAGGTCCTACAACTTACAGCAGCCTAAGTTCCTTTGGAGTCCCAAGTCTGTCTTTTAGAGGAGACTGGCTGAGGCTGTTATCACTAAAGGAAATCCCAACTTCTTATCACCAGGAACTTAAATTTAAATAATGTTAGGCCACTTAATCTGCTCAATTATTATACAAACCTAAAGTTTCCCTTCTCTTCCCTATGCCCTTCTACAGAGCTGTCACTCACAGGCTCTGCTTTTGTGGACTGGGGGGTGTTGGTAAACAAGACCCAGTGAAATCAATGTGCATGACTACTTGGGCCCATTAATTTCAATGGGTCTAATCTGGATAGAACTTAGTTGGATACAAAGCTCCTCAAGGCCATATATGATAAGATTAACTTTTTAGAACCAATTCAACAGAAGGAACATTTCTTAACTCTGCAAAAGGAAATAACCATTGTGCACCGAGGCTGGAACAAGCTCCCAAAAGATGTATAGCCTGATTTAGGGTTGCCATATTAAAAAATGTAGTATAAACACTGACAACTGGGAAACACTAGCCTACAAGCGCTCCAGTTGGAGAAAAGCCTTTACCAAAGGTGTCATGGGCTTTGAAGACACTCGAACTCAGGACGCAAGGAGAAATGTGCTAAGAGGAAGGCACGCTTGGCAAATCCACACCGTGATCAACTCCTGCCCGGAAACCAATGTCCCCACTGTGGAAGGACGTGTGGATCCAGAATTGGCCTCCACAGTCACTTACAGACTCATTGTTAAAACCGTGTTTATGGAAGACAATCTTACTTGGCTATGTTACCGGAAAAATCCGAGGGCTCCCTTGGACAAAAACAGAGACACCAACCAGGATAACTTGGAGCAAAACAGCAGCCTGTAGGCTTGGCCTTTATTGAACTGTTGCAACAGGGTGTTCCCCTCACTTGCAGGAGAGAGGAAAGACACAGAAAAATGGTGTGCAAGACCTTATAAAAACTTTTGAAATTCCCATCCTCTAGGTCAGTGTTTCCCAACCTTGGGCCTCCAGCTGTTTTTGAACTACAATTCCCATCATCCCTGACCACTGGTCTTGCTAGCTAGGGATGATGGGAGTTGTAGGCCAAAAACATCTGGAGGCCCAAGGTTGGGAAACACTGCTCTAGGTCAAGCCCACCCCCAGAAACAACATGCATACATTACAGAAAGGAGGGGTTGAGGTAGTTGTTGTGGTGGTAACCTGAGTGTCCTGTCACCTGGCTGGTTCCCTTCTCCTCCTCCCCCATGAGTCATTTTCTGAAGACAAAAGGTAGTTGCAGTTTCCTGCCCCCTGAGGGAAGATCTGATCATTGTCCTTTGTTCCAGTCCATGCTGAATCCACTCCCATAATGCAAGTTCTTTGTGATCTTGATTGTCTTCTCTCTAGGACCATCAGGGTTGGCATAACAACTGGGCAGGGCTCCTGTGGATGTGCTGGGCTGGCCTGTATCTTTTTTTTTTTAACATAATTTTTATTAATTTTCATAAAACCAAAAAACACACAAATAAACAACACATGACTTCCCCACGCCTCCCCTTCACTGCACCCCTGTTTCAGAAATTTTTAGCAATCCTTCATTCCTTTTCAATATTTCGTTTCCCTCAAAATTTTCTTAACTTAACTATTTACAGCTATAGTTCTTTATTTCTTGACCCTTAACATTTTATCAGTCCGAAATTTTGCAACAGTTCTTAAGATATAGTTTAAATTTTTTCCAGTCTTCTTCCACCGTCTCTCTCCTTTGATCACGGATTCTGCCGGTCATCTCTGCCAGTCCCATAAATTCAGTCACCTTCGTCTGCCATTCTTCCAGAGTAGGTAATTCTTGCATCTTCCAATACTTTGCCAGGAGAATTCTTGCTGCTGTGGTTGCGTACATAAAAAAGGTTTTATCTTTCTTTGGTACCAATTGGCCGACCATGCCCAAGAGAAAAGTCTCCGGTTTCTTTGCAAATGTCCACTTAAGGACTTTCTTAATTTCATTATAGATCATTTCCCAGTAGGCTTTAACCTTTGGGCAGGTCCACCAAAGATGATAGAAAGTTCCTTCGCATTCATTACATTTCCAGCATTTATTATTGGGCAAATGATATATCTTTGCAAGCTTGACTGGAGTCATGTACCACCTATAGATCATTTTCATTATGTTTTCTTTCAAGGCACTACATGCCGTAAATTTAAGGCCTGTGGTCCATAACTGCTCCCAGTCAGCAAACATAATATCATGACCAACATCTTGTGCCCACTTAATCATAGCTGATTTAACTGTTTCATCCTGTGTATTCCATTTCAGCAACAAGTTATACATTTTAGACAAATTCTTAATATTGGTCTCTAACAGTTCTGTTTCCAATTTTGACCTCTCTTTCTGAAATCCTAATTTCTTGTCCTGCTTAAAAGTCTCATTTATCTGATAATAATGTAACCAGTCTCGAACTTTGGATTTTAATTTCTCAAAGCTCTGTAATTTGACTTTTTCACCATCATACTCTATAATTTCACTATATTTTGGCCAATTTGAATCCATATTAAGTTTTTTAACTGCTCTAGCTTCCATTGGTGACAACCATCTGGGTGTTTTATTTTCCAACAAATCCTTATATCGATTCCAAACATTATATAGAGCTTTCCTGACAATATGATTTTTAAAGCCTTTATAGATCTTTGCCTTGTCATACCATAAATATGCATGCCAGCCAAAATTGTTATCATACCCTTCCAAATCTAAAATATCTGTGTCTTCAAGAAGTAGCCATTGCTTCAGCCAGCAGAAAGCTGCTGCTTCATAATAGAGTCTTAAGTCCGGCAGCGCAAAACCCCCCCTTTCTTTTGCATCAGTTAAAATCTTAAATTTTATTCTGGGTTTTTTGCCCTGCCAGACAAATTTTGATATATCTTTCTGCCACTTCTTGAAACAATCCATCTTATCTATAATTTGTAGTGTCTGGAACAAAAACAACAATCTCGGCAATACATTCATCTTAATAACAGCAATTCGGCCTAACAAGGATAATCTCAATCTAGACCATGTGTCAAAATCTTTCTTCACTTCCGACCAACATTTCTCATAGTTGTCTTTAAACAAATTCATATTTTTAGATGTTAGATTCACCCCTAGATATTTCACCTTTTTTGTTATCTCCAAGCCAGTTTCTCTTTGAAAACTATCTTTTTCCCCCATCGTTAGATTTTTTTCCAGTACCTTTGTCTTTTGTTTGTTTAATTTAAAACCAGCCACCTGACCAAATATTTCAATTAACTCTAAAACTCTTTTTGTGCTGGCTCCTGGCTGTTGTAAAGTCAAAACTAGATCATCTGCAAATGCTCTTAACTTATATTGTTTAGCTCCGAGGTGTATTCCTTCAACCAGCTGGTCCCTTCTAATCATATTCAACAACACCTCCAGGACCGATATAAACAATAGAGGGGATATTGGGCAACCCTGTCGTGTCCCTTTTTCTATTGGAATTTCATCCATGACTACACCATTCACAATTAATTTAGCTTTTTGCTCTGAATATATTGCACCTATACCGTTTTCAAAGTTTTGGCCTACCCCCATCCCATGGAGATTCCTCTTCATAAAACTCCAAGAGATATTGTCAAAGGCTTTCTCCGCGTCCACAAAAATTAAAACTGCTTTTCTATTTATATCAGTCTCCAGTAGTTCCAAAATATCTATAATATTCCTTACATTATCTGACATATGTCTCCCTGGGAGAAAGCCTGTTTGATCTTTATGAATCTCCTCTAACAATACTTTTTTAAATCTTTTTGCTAAAATGTCTGCAAAAATTTTATAATCCACATTTAAGAGTGATATAGGGCGGTAGTTCTTAACTTGATGTTTCTCAGTTTCTGTCTTCGGTATAAGTGAGATGAATGCTTCTTTCCACGATTCGGGAGCCTTTTTCCCCTCCAAAATTTGGTTACACACTTCTTTCAGTGGTTGTATTAACCATTCCTTCATTTCTTTATAATATCTTGCCGTCAGTCCATCTGGCCCTGGTGATTTTCCTAATTGCATATTCTGGATGGCACCCTCGATTTCCTGATTCGTAATTTTTTCATTTAAACTCCTCTTATTTTTTTCCGAGATCTTTGATAGTCCATATTTTTTAATAAATTCTTCTATCTCTTGTTCATCTTTCGGCCCTTGTGCATATAATTTCTTAAAGAAACTTTGAAAACAATTACTAATTTCATTTGGTTTATTTATAAATTTTCCCTCTACTTCAAGGGACGTCACAGTGTTCAGCTTTTGTCTCTTTTTCAATTGCCATGACAGCAATTTCCCACATTTGTCAGCTGATTCAAAAGTTTTTTGCCTCATTTGTTTTATTTTCCATTCTATTTCTTGGTTCATCAGTTCCATGTATTGGGTCTGGTAGTATTTTATTTCTCTTAAAATCTCCTGAGATTTTGGTTTTGACCTCAGTTTCTTCTCTCCTTCTTTCATCTGATTCCAAATTTTTTCTTTCTTCTCATTCTGTTGTTTCCTTTTTATCGAATTTTGTTGAATTAGGAAACCACGCATGACAGCCTTACTTGCGTCCCATATTATTCTTCTTTCCAGGTCTGTTCCTAGATTTATTTCAAAGTAATCTTTCAGAGTCTTTTGGGCCTTTTTTACAATTGCTTCATCTCTAAAAAGGGTGTCATTCATTCTCCATCTAAAAGTTCCAGCTGTTGTCAATTTCATTTCCATCTTTACTGCGTTATGATCAGAGCAAGTTTTTGGGCAGATTTCTGTATTTTTAACCCTTGGTGCCAGATTACTAGAAATCCATATTTGGTCAATCCTGGTCCATGTCATTTTTGCTTCAGAGAAGAAGGTCCCCTCTCTTTCCAGAGGATTCCTTGTTCTCCAAATGTCAATCAAGTCCATTGTGTCAGTCAGTTCAAAAAAAGTCTTTGGAAGTCTCCCATCCTTAGAGATTACTTGTCTTTGAGCTTTATCCATGTTTGTGGAGACAACTCCATTCATATCGCCCATCATTATAATTTTATAGTCCATAAAATCGGTTAATGTCTCATGCAAGTTCTTGAAAAACTCAGCCTTCCCCTCATT
This sequence comes from Podarcis erhardii, assembly GCF_964252035.2. Classification (NCBI taxonomy): domain Eukaryota; kingdom Metazoa; phylum Chordata; class Lepidosauria; order Squamata; family Lacertidae; genus Podarcis; species Podarcis erhardii. The sequence goes on from NC_138497.1 coordinate 41,297,864, forward strand.
AGGTGCATAAATACCTACAATCAAAATTTTTTCTCCTTGCATTTGAATTTCCACTGCCAGAAATCTTCCTTGTTCATCCTTGAAAATCATTTTTGGTTCCCATTTCTCCTTAACATAGATCACCACTCCTCTTTTCTTAACCTTATCTGAGGAAATAAATTCCAGTCCTAATCTTTTATTTGTCAAAAGTTTTCTATGTATTCTGGCAATATGAGTTTCTTGCAAACATATTATGTCTAATTGCTCTTTCTTTAATATATGAAACACTTGAGTCCTTTTTCGGGGATGGTTAAGACCATTGCAGTTCCAACTCAAAAGTTGCAGAGACATATTTGTTATTGGGTGTCTTTTCCACCAACCGCTCCAAGTTCTTGTTCCTGATCAGTCGGTGCTGGAGTCAGTCCAAATGATAAGTTTGCAATATCCGGTATTTCCCTCTCACTCACGGTTCCTTTCTGAAAGTCCTCAAAATTTCTCTCCAGAAAATGTTCCTTATCTTGGATTGTTTTTATTTTAATTTTCTTCCCTTTAAAGTTAAAGGACAACCCTTGTGGGAACTCCCATCTAAATGGAGTGTTGTTTTGTTTCAGCAAGTCCACTAAGTCTTTAAATTGAGTCCTCACTCCCAAAAAATATTTAGGAATATCTTTGTAAATCTGTATTTGAGAATTCTTAATAATCAGTGCCTTCTGGAAATGTAGGTTCAATATTTTATCTCTTTCTTCCTTGGATCTTAAAGTGATTAAACAATCCCTTGGTTTCTTGCCTTGCTTCCTGCCAATCCGGAAGGCTGTAGTTATTACAAATTCATCTTCTTCTCCTTCTAATTCATCAGTCCAAAATTCTTGAAATTTGTCTGTGAGAAATTCCCCAAGGTTGCCCTCTTCCTCCTCTGGTACCAGTCTCAATTTCAGATTCTTGCCTTTCCTCTCCAGTTCCATAAGAGCTAAGGTTGCATCATGTTCATGTACCTTCTTTACAATAGGTACAAATTTTCCCTTGACTTCCTCGGCAGTAATTTTAGCAGTCTCGGCTATTTTCCTTGTTTCTGTACTTTCTTGTATTAAACGATTTATAGACTCTGTGTTAGACAATATTGTCGTTGTGTTCAAGTCCAATCTTGTTGTTAATTCTGTCAATTTCTTAGAATTCTCTGTAGATTGCTTAGTGAGTACTTCTAAAGATTGATTTATTTTGAGCAGTGCCTGTGTCATAGAATCCATTGATGCTGTTGTTACTTTTTCTTGTCCAGCTGCTGCTCCTGATATAGAGCTTCTTTTCTGAGCCTGCTTTTGAGCTTGCTTTGTTTTGCTTCTTGTTGATATTTCATCCAGTGGCGTGCTCATAACTCAAGGTCGTTCCCACAGGAAGATTGCAAGTGGAAAAACCCAGTTCTTGCCTCAGTACTGCAGTCTTTCTTTTAATCCTCTAGAGGGGGAAATTGTATCCAAGCAGGAATAACAAAGAAACAGGGAAGCAAGTAGCCATACAATGTCCCAAAAGAGATAAAATCCAACCCAAAGTCCTACTTTGTTGCCATTTGAAAATCTGGGTCTGCCAAGTAAAGTCCCGTTACTATGTTTCAAATATAGTCTTACTTTATATCCGTAGTCCTCTCTTTTTTGACAGTTCGTTTCTAGGCGCTCACCGCTCAGGCAGCCTGATCAAAGGTATCGGCAGCGGAGAGTTTCCCTTTCAAAGCTTACTTCTTCTAGCGGGTTAGATTAAGCCAAATTTTCCTTTCCCCCTACTCCCGCTCCGTGGGGGGAAGGTCTTTTCAATGTCGGGGTTTAGCAAAGTTCAAATAAAACGTTCCCTTTAAATACAGCTAGCTCTTTTCATTGCTGCGTTAATCGTGCAGTTCCGGGAGGCTGACTTCCTTAATTTTGCCTTTCCCGTTTTCAGCCGAATCTTCTTGAAAATAGTCCTTTTCAAATATTTTGTAATTCCTACTCACAGGTTTTGTTGCCAATCGGTAATTTTCAGGAAGGAATCGGCGCTCTCCGTCAATGGCGACGCGGCTTCGCTCCACGAGCTGGGTTGCGATCCTCAGCACCGCACTCACACCCGATGCCGCTCCGGAGCCTTTAAAAAGGCTCCTTCGCAATACCGGGGGGTGCAAAGGTGCCCACCGAATCTCCTTGTTCACAGGCTTCAGCGCCTGTGATTTTAGGGGTCCCCCGCTCGCCGTAGCGGGTCAGACCCGAACCCGTGGAGCAGTCCTGCCTCGGAGCTCAAGGCAAAGACCGCCATTAAGACGCTGGCGCCGACCGGAAGTCTGGGCTGGCCTGTATCAAACCTTCCCCATTTTGTAGTCCTTCCTTCATGGAGTAAAATAAAAGTGGAACAGTGCAAATCCGATGTATGGTTGATTTTCTATGAATTTATAACAGAAGTGTAGCGTATGTAGTGTGTGAGTGAGTGTGTGAAGTTTGTACAAACTGAATGATTTGGGGGGCGGGGGTTCCTGCTACAGCTACGAGTGATCGCCAAAGAAGAAGATTGCAAACAGTGAAAATCCAGACAGAAAAGTTGGTTTTTTGGCAGAATCACAGAAAAATTAAAAGGCAAAAACTGCACTGCTGCCATGAGCTGCCATACAACTGGATTTTCCTGGAAATTTTGTGGGCGGGGGGGGGTTGTCTGGGAAATTCCTGACCTATGGTGATGAGTAAAACATGGTTGTGTGAGTCTTGTACAGACCATAGGATGGGTGAAGTCATCAAAATCCTGAGATGACGGGTTGGCTGTGGAAACTCCTGATTTCTCTCCTAGTTGCTTCTCATGCCTTTGTGGCCTGGAAGAGCAAATATGGCAGTAGTTTTCTTCCTGGCTGCATAACCCCACCTTCAGAAAATCTCACAGCCTTTTTTCCATCCAAGCAATGACTCCCCTTTCCCCTGTACCAAACCAGTACAATGACATTTAGCTGGTAAAATTAATCCAGGGTTAGATTTAGCTATAGTGAATTAATTCAACAGCTTTCAAGGAAGGAAATGTAAGACATGGTGGATTTGTTATAACCTCTAAAGATCACTGAACCAGAATAGATTTCCCAGCCATCAACTCCTCCTGGAACCAAAACGTTGGTTTTCACCTGACCCAGGTTGCAAATTGTGGTTATTTTATCAATTTTTCATGGAGTATAAGGTGGTCAGTGGCTCCCAGCTGTGCTGGCTATGTACTACCTCTAATAGAGGTGGCAATATATGTCTGATGATCAGTTCCTGGGAGTCACAAAATGAGGAGAGTGCTTGCTGTGCTCATGAGCTTTCCCATGGGAACTTTGCTACCATGAGGACAGTGATGCTGGGCTTGATGGGCCTTTGGCTCAATCCCGCAGGGCTCTTGCATTGTGGGTGTGGTTTGGAAGTACCTAGTTTTAATCCCAAAACTCTGGAAGAGGGGAGGCTGTGGCAGACTATTGGGAAGCTCCTATTTCTTCTTTGGTGATAAGCCGTAGCCGAGCAAGATTGTCTTCCATGAACACGGTTTTAATAGTGAGTCTGTGACTGTGGAGGCCAATTCTGGAGGGCCTTCTCGGTAGCAGCACCCGCCCCGTGGAACGCCCTCCCACCAGATGCCAAAGAGAAAAATAACTACCAAACTTTTAGAAGACATCTGAAGGCAGCCCTGTTTAGGGAAGCTTTTAATGTCTAATAGGTTATTGTATTTTAGTGTTCTGTTGGAAGCCACCCAGATGGGCGGGGTATAAATAAATAAATATAATAATAATAATAATTATTATTATTCCACAGTGGGTGGGAGTTGATCACGGTGTGGATTTGCCAAGCGTGCCTTTCTCCCCTTAGTCCTGAGTTCGAGTGTCTTCAACGCCCATGGCACCTTTGGTAAAGGCTGTTCTCCAATTGCAGCGCTCGCAGGCCAGTGTTTCCCAGTTTCCCCCGTATCCAAACACCAGGAGAGGACTCGCTGCGGGGAAGGGGAGAGATTCAGTGGCCGAAAAGCAAACAAAACCATCTGCGCCCTCCCACCCTTGAGCGTCAGGCCCCTTATCTGCAGCGTGTGTAAATGGGAGGACAAAAAATAATAATAATAAAAAAAAAGCCCATCTGCCGGGGCTCGCGTCTCCCTCCGGGAATCCTGGCAACCGTTCCTGCTGCTGCACCTGCGAGGGGAGAGGAGAAGGATGCTGCGGCGGCGGAGGACAGAGCCTCCCCCCCCCCATTGAATGATTCATAGTTCATCGCGCTGTGCGCCTACGCCGGCAGCCTCGCTCTGCGCCTGGCCGAGCAGGTGACGCTCGAAGCAGCCGGCGAGCCGCAGAAGCAAGAGCGAGGGAGAGAGAGGCGCGCGGCCCTCGGGCTTCTCCTGGTCCCAAGTGGTGAGTGCGTCGCCTGCTCGCCTTGGGAAACGGAATGGCGGCGGAGGGGGACTGGGAATACCCAGGAGCGCTGAGCAGCGGCGAGGCGGGAGAACGGAGGCTGCATGGGGCACAGGCTCGAGGGGGGTGGCAGGGAGGTTTTCCCGCTTCCTTTCTCCCCAAGGAGCGGGGAGGTCTTTGCTGAGGTGGGCGGGCGGGGGGCAAGAATGGGAAGCGTTGCTCTCGGGTGGAGTCTCGGGCTTCCTACTCCTCCCTCTAAAATAGGGAGAATTTAGGTCGCAAAGGGTGCGGCCCCGCCAGCCCTTGTTTTCTGGTAACGGGGGAGAGAGAATATGGAAAAGAGGGGAAATTCGTCTCGAAATCCCTTAACTAGGGTATTTTAAAAAACGCTTGGGGGTGGGCATACAAAACGAATAGCCTTTAAAAGGCATTCGTGGGCCACTCTTCTTGTTTTCCCGCTTAGGTAGGCCTCCCGTGTTGGAATAATAATAATAATAATAATAATAATAATAATAATAATAATAATAATAATAATAATAATGCCGCATGTGCTGCGCCGGGTATGAAATAAGCTTTCCCAGCATGCACCGTGAACGTGAAGAAATGAAATAAAGGCTTCAATTTTATGTCCACTTGGGAGTGTAAGGCTACAAAATCCTCTTGTGTTCCCATTTATCTGGGAGTGAACCTCCCATTGAGTTTGATGGGGTTTATTTCTGAGTAGACAGGTGCCCCAAGTTTCATTAAACTGAGGAAACAAAACATGCCTGGGATGTGCCTGGGATATTTTACAAAGGTAAACAAGATGGTAAGGTGATGTGAATTGGTGTGTTCTGTCTGTTTAATCTCTTCCGCCTTTTGGAGAATCCTGTCTAATTGGAATAAACAGAGGATGAAAGGGGAGAGGGGAACATGTGGGGAACATGTTACATGTAGGAGCATGACAAGTTACAAGTTTCTTGAGTAAAATAAACAATGCATTAGTTACAGAAAATGTTCTGATTTCTAAATCAAGGCTGGCAGCCCATGACCATTTTGCCTTTTCCAAATAAAAATAAAAATCCTGCACTAGGCAGTGCAGCACAGCGTTGTACAATTTAATTGTAAAGGAACTGAAGCTTGATTTCAAATCTAATCTAAACGATTCTGGACCCAAATTGAAGTAATAACAAAAAGGTAGAAAGATAAATACAGCTTGAAACATACAGCTTGAAAAATCATTTTAATACTCAACATTTGTGCGGTAAGTTATTTGCATTATTTAGTCGCAGTTGTTCAATTGGCAGTGCAGAGTTGAATATAAAGGCTCTGGAGCTAAATTCCAGTTTCTTTACTGCAGAATTACTAATACCACTATTATTACTATTATTTATTAAATTTTCTATACCACCCTTTATCCAAGGATCAGAGGTTGGTTTACAATATGAAAACACAAAAATATATAACATACTAACAAAGAAAAACACTACAGCCATTTTAAAAGGCCATAGATAGTTTAATTAGCTAAAGGGCTGGGAGAAGAATAATGGTTTTGCCTGGTGTCTAAAGATATGTATCAAAGCCACCAGGTGGGCCTCTTTGGGGAGCTGCTACAGAAAAGGCCCATTCTTATGTTGCTGTCCTCTGGACCTCTCATGAAGGAAGCACACAAAGAAGGGCCTCCAAAGATGTTCATAGGGTCTGGTTTGGTCCGTATTAAGAGAGGCAGTCCTTGAGGTATTGTGGTCTGGAGCCATTTAAGGCTTTATAGGTCAAAACCAGCACTTTGAATTGGGCCCAGAAACTAATTGGCAGCCAGTGCAGTCAGGTCAGGATTGGTAAGCAACCTGACTTGAATTCTGTAGCAGCTGAAGTTTCCAAACTTCAGCCCTGTGTATAATTGTTGGCTATTTGCAGATTAGTTGTGCTGCAGAAGGCGTGCTGGGGAGACCACACGTTACAAGGAACGCCAAAGTAACTTTTGCTAAGTTTTAATAACAAAAACGAAAGCTCCTTTTACAATATATCAATAAGCATAACCCATCCACCAGGGTACTGAGAGAGCTACATGCTGCTCTTTATATACCATACCCAACAGCTTAATTAACATAACTTAACAGCACCTGGTATACTGCTTCACAGCTGTAAAACTAGGTCACATTATTTGCTCTGGCCTTTAAAGAAGTACACATCTTGTGGAACAATAATGAACCTTCAAATTTAAAGAGATCATTCAAGAATAATGTGTTGTAGTAATCTAAACTAGAGGTTATTCAAAGCATAGGCAGCAGGCGTTAGGCTATCCCTGCCCAGATTAGGGGCGCAGCAAGGCCTCCAGCTGAAGCTAATGGAAGGCATTCCACACCACCGAGGCCATTTGAGCCTCAAGAGACAGCAATGGATCGAGAAGTACCCCCAAGCTGCATACCTACTCCTTCAGAGGGAGAGTAGTCCCATCAAGAGCAGGCAACCTTCCATCCATCCAGTTTAGGGAACTGCCTACTAACAGTGCATTGTAGTCTAAGTGATGCCATCCAGGTATTGTGGACTACAACTCCCATCATCCATGACCATTGGCCATGCTGACCGAGGCTAATGGGAATTGCAGCCGACAGGATTCTGAGGGTGGGGTACCACATTGGCTACCTTGGGTGGTTTATAGAGTTCAAGCTTGGGTGTCTCTTCTTAGTTTTGATTTTGCTTTTTTTTTAAAGTCTCTTGTGGTCCACTCACAGTTAGGTTGCCCCCTTTCCCTAGCTAGAGGGGAGGGAATCAGAGTGGATCATCTTCTCCAACCATCTCCTTACCTTCTTGTTTTTAATAATAATTTTTATTAGTTTTCAATTATAATCCAATAATAGCCTCATTATAACAATACCAATTTATAATATAATTATTAATATCAATCGTTCGAATACCAAATTATATAATTTAGATAAAGTGGGCCCCCAGCTTGATTATTTGCTTTATTTCTGCGTTCCAAAATCTTACTAATTTATATTACATTCCAGTCATAATAATTATCTCCTTACCTTCTTGGTTATGGCCTACTTTTTTCCTAATAAAGGATATCTCTGTCCATGGCCTATGAAAGAACATTTACAGTCATTTTGGCCTCATCTACCCTGCTCAAACCCCTGATCTCACAGTACTATATACATGTAATCTACCTTTGTATAAAAGGTCCCACCACTGGTTTGTGGAACCTTGCCTTTGGGAAACTAGTATATTTATTTGCTAACAGAAGCTGACCAGTTCCTTTTTAAAAGAGAAAGAAAAAGGAGGTTTGTTATTTTATAATTATATAATAATAATAATTTATTATTTATACCCCGCCCATCTGGCTGAGTTTCCCCAGCCACTCTGGGTGGCTCCCAATCAAATGTTAAAAACAGTACAGCATTAAATATTAAAACTTCCCTGAACAGGGCTGCCTTCAGATGTCTTTTAAAGATAGGATAGCTGTTTATTTCCTTCACATCTGAAGGGAGGGTGTTCCACAGGGTGGGCGCCACCACCGAGAAGGCCCTCTGTCTTATTTTATATTTTCATTCATTTATTTCTTTGGCACAGGTTGCAAAATACAGATTGACGGCACCATGGCTACTACTGTGCTTTGCAGCATGATACTTCTGCTGACCTTTAGGCTGGCTTTGACTTTTAGTCACAATCCCAGGAGCCCAGACAGAGTTTCTGAAGCTGATATCCAAAGACTTCTACATGGGGTAATGGAGCAGCTGGGCATTGCTAGACCCAGAGTCGAATACCCAGCACACCAAGCAATGAATCTTGTAGGCCCACAGAATATTGAAGGTGAATATTTATCATTCTGAATTATTATTGCTGTTAACTTTTCTAATCATTCAGTTTTTAAACCAATACTTAACTGTCATTCTGAATGTGATTCCTTAGCTCTGGATTCATATCAAATGAAAAAAAACCTATCACTGAAAATAAGGTTAGTTACAGGTTAGTGTTAGATGGTTTATTTAATTTGTGAAGCAAGTGTTGCTGATTAATGGTAGAGCCCTAAGCACATTCATTAGAGAATGAGTTCCCCTGAACTCTGGGACGTGCTTCTGAGTAACGATGCTTAGGAACACTCTGAAAAATTGTTTTTTCTCTCTAGTTGAGGCTATGGGCCAATTCAAGCACTGCTTCCATCTTGTGGAGGCAGCTGGAAATTCTTCTTTGCAGTAACAGCTCCACGTGGCTGTCATAACAGCTTAAAGCTGCTAAAGACATGGATTGTCAATTGTGTGGAGAGTCTCCTTGCCAGCATGCCCCTTACATTTTGCCAGGCATTTGGCTTGTTTCACTTCTTCTGTTGTCGTGTATATTTCTTTTGCTTCTTTTACTTCTGTTAGTAGCAGTATTTTATGGCTGTGAATGTATTATATATAATCGTTTTGGTGCCTGGAAAAAAACATTTTTGTTTAGGCAAGCTTACCCAGATATGTGGAATGTTGATATGCATTTTAACTTGTTTTTGGATCATTGTTGATTTTAATTATTTTTTGGGTAGTTTAAATAGCTGTTTTTAACTGCTTTTTTTGATAATTTTGTTGTTTTATTCTTTTTGTAAACCACTTTGAGAGTTTTTTCCCTAACAATCAAGCATATATAAATTCTATTGAATGAATAAATAAATGGTTGCAAGCCACTTTGGAGATTTGTTGCTGAAAGGCAAAGTAGACATTTAAAAAATGTAAGCAAAATTCCTGATAGCTACTGGCATAGAAGTTCTCCATGCCATTGGAGTCCTCCATGGGATGCATTGTTTGTGACTACCATATTGAGCTGTTGCTATGTTGGAAGCATTTCCTGCAGCTTCTGTGTGAGCTTTAACAATTGAATCCCATTCTCCTTAAGGAAGAAAGCCCAACAGCTTGTATTCTACACCAGGGGTGGGGAACCTGTGGTCCTCCATATGTTGTTGTACTACAAGTCATCCCTATTGACCTTCTGGCTGGGGCTGATGGGAGTTCGAGTTCCCCACCCTTATTCTACACCAATAGAAGTTAGTGAAATAGAATAAAGCATTGAAATGTTACGGATCATGACATTATATCACCAGTATATGACATCTGTGTCAAATGCATAAGCACCAGCACAAATGTTGACCATTGTGGTTCCAGAACACCTGATGTGCTCCAGTTTTAAACTGTGAGCAGCATAAAACACACTGCAGTGCTTTAATTTTTTTACCCCCTAACAATTCCTCAAATTGTTTGCAGGTTTCTCTTCAGATGCAAATAGCAGTTTGACAGGTGGAGGGTGATTTTAGTCAGGGGCATAGCAGAAGTGGGAAAGGGTTTAACTCCTCCCCCATTCCTTGTGGTCTTCTCCATGCACAGTTGCTATTTGCATTCACACAATGTCTCATCAAGTTTGGCTTTGTGAGTAGCTCTGAAGTGCAGCTTTTGAAAATTTGGCTCTTCAGCCAAAAAAGCCTCTCACAGCAGCTGACAAGTCATAAAAAAGAAACAAAAAAAGACTGTCCCTGTCCTCAGACTCTTGGTCCATCGATCCCACTGGGATATCTTTGCAGCAGCTCTCCAAAGTGTCTCCATGCTCTGCCACCTGATATGCTTTTAGCTGGGCTTTTCAAATATTGTACCTGGGACTTACACATGCAGAGCATAATAGCTGCTATAAATTCATCTGTATACATGTGCTCTGTTAATGGCCCTCCCTCTTTCACAGAATAATAATAATAATAATAATAATAATAATAATAATAATAATACTTATACCCCACCCATCTGACTGGATTGCCCCAACCTTTCTGGGTGGCTTCCAATATAATAAAAACATGGCAAAACATCAGACATTAAAACAACCTGATACAGGGCTGCCTTCTGATGTCTTCGGAAAGCTGTGCAGTCGTTTATCTGTTTGACATCTGATGGGAAGGTGCCACTACAGAGAAGGCCCTCTTCCTGGTTCCCTGTAGCTTCACTTCTCACAGTGAGGGAACTGCCAGATGGCCCTCAGTGCCATGGAGGTGGAGACGTTCCTTCAGTTATACAGGCCTCTTCAACTGTCAAAGGGGGGGGGGGGAGCTCAAAACTTTCCTGACCTTAGCAGTTCTTTCTATTGAGATTTCATCAGCATATAAAATGCCGCTTCTTAGCCACATCACAGCATAAAATAAAGATCATTTTAGAACATTTTAAACATTTACTTAAGGTAATGTACAACTACTGTACAGCTCTGCCTTTCTAGTTATTACTGAGACTCTGAAATATGTCTAAATGTGTTCACGAGACTTGCATTGTTGATTATGCAGTCAGGGACCATGTTGTTATTAAAATAGGTTTCAGTGGGCTACCTTGATAAATGCTTTGCTGTTCCTTGCTTAGACATTAGGTGGCTGTTGAGTGCTGGATGTAAGTTCTAGGAATCCAGTTAAGACTGTATTTATACAGTTTAGTCAGAGGATGGTGCACTGTATGTTAACAGCTAAGCAGCAGCCAAATGCATTTTGGAAGTGTGTAATGGAATAATGTCCAAGATGTTAGTGTTACAAATCAAAGCTTTATCTTAACAACAATTTATTTGCTGGTGACTGGGTTTCCTTTGAAGACCTGCTATAATTCCTTATAAGAACAATAAAATAATTAAGTATAGCAGTAACTGCAGCCTTCCTGAATTTTCTACTCATATTGCTGTGCAGTCTTGCTTGGTATAATTTAACCATCTACAGAAGGATTATTTAAAGAGCAGGGAATGGGGGAGTATGAAAGCATGTATTCAGAAGAGCAATTATTTTTTAATACACTATCATAAACCAGAATTTGGAGACAAAAGATTTAATCTGTCCTGAGTTCATCCTTATCAAGTATTTCATGGTGGGTGGAGCCTTACGTTCCTCAGAGGGCTAAGTGAGTCGGTGACGAGGGGGGATTTAGAGATATCTTACAATCTGTATTCCAAGGACCATGAGCAAGGAATGCTAAATTGAACTGTCTCATTATGGCAGTGCACCATAGGCTTTCTTTCACATGACAGTTTGTCGGCGCTGAGCAGTTGTGTAGCCTTTCCTCAGAAAGTGCCAATCAGACTTGCCACTTTTACCTAATCTATTTATTTAGTACATTTCTATCCCACTTTTGAGGGCATATTACCCTTGCAAGGCAGCTTACAGGAAAATAAAACAAAACTACTAGCACTTAAGTAACACAGAGTCCAGAGAGAAAAGTATTGATAACACTTTACTGAGGAAATTATGGGGGGGGGGGGACTTGAGAAATGAACAGAGAGGTTTTGTCTTTCTTAGTTCAGGCTTTGTACGTAGCAGGGAGACAGTTACAGATAGGTAGCCGTGTTGGTCTGCCATAGTCAAAACAAAATAAAAAAATTCAAAATAAAAAAATTCAATAAAAAAATTCCTTCCAGTAGCACCTTAAAGACCAACTAAGTTAGTTCTAGGTATGAGCTTTCGTGTGCATGCACACTTCTTCAGATACACTGAAATAGAAGTCACCAGACCCTTCTATATAGTGAGAAGGTGGGGAGGGGTATTACTCAGAAGGGTGGTGGGAATGGGTGATTGGCAGATAGCTGTGATGAGCCTGTTGACGACTCTTAACGACTGCAATAGGTCTTACAGGAAAAAGCAAGGGGTGAAAAGGTGAAAAATGGCTTTGTCATGTATAATGAGATATCTCATCACAGCTATCTGCCAATCACCCATTCCCACCACCCTTCTGAGTAATACCCCTCCCCACCTTCTCACTATATAGAAGGGTCTGGTGACTTCTATTTCAGTGTATCTGAAGAATTGTGCATGCACACGAAAGCTCATACCTAGAACTAACTTAGTTGGTCTTTAAGGTGCTACTGGAAGGAATTTTTTTATTTTGTTTTAGCAGGGAGACATTTCATCAAACCTACAGAGGAAAGTTCTTGCAGAACAACACAGCCAATCGGAGCACATGCTGCCTCAGTGAACATCATGCCATTATGCTAGGTTGCTCAGTAAGACCTCCACCCATCAACTCTCTTGGCTAGTTGACTTCAGTATTAAATGAATGATCTCTGCTGCTGCACTGCCAACAAAAAACATCCAAGAATTAACAATAACACTAGAAGAACTTAAAATTTCTTAGCACAGCTAATAAATAAAGAATAGACCTAAATAAAAATAGAAAGTTCAAAACTGAAAGCATGCAGTATTTATTTCCACCCCACCCTGCCAGCACATGCAGGGACATGGGGTAGAGCATGTGACACCCCCCTCCCCGCCACTGTGCTGGAATTACCTGCTCAGGAATAACATGGACATGACTTATGAGGCTGGAGAATATTGAGTAAACTAAGATCAGTATGAGTATTGCCTCCACAGGTGACTATTGTGTGTATTATGTGATAAATTTGCACTGTTGTCCAGGCAACAGTCTCATCAAGAGGGCGGCCTTGATGCTATCATCGTCACTGAGAGGGTGGTCTATTAACTTTCATGGTTGACAAGGCAGCATGTTTATACTGCATTATTTTGATTTTTGAGTTGTGCTTCTAGTAAGCCTAACATCGAAAGAACAATGCTAGAATTAATGGCGTGTTTGAATTACTGTCTGCAATGTAGCAGTCATTGCTTTGTTTCTGCCACCCTGGTCCTTTGCTAGGTAAACACTTTATGAAGGTTTACAAAATCACCCAAAAGTGCAAAAATAAGGCACTAAAATCGTGGGATTAAACAAAGGAACTAGGCTAGGGAGAAATTTTGAACTGAAGGAAACAATAATGTGTATTGGCATAAAAATTGCTTTGTATGTAGTCCAGGGGAATTTTGGCAAGCACTTGACATTTTAACTATGTACACACAATAAATAATAGACTATATCTGGAGGCTCTGAGATGCTTTTTTTCATAGTGGGCAGAACTCTGGTGCAAGAGGTCTGTACAATGTACGGAAGTTGACTTGATGGTGTTTGAAGGATGTTCTGCAACTAAATGGTAAACAAGAATATCTAAACACTTGGAGGAATGTAATACAAAACAATTAAATCTCCATCTTTGGGGTTTCAAAGTATCTAACATTCATTTGAAGAGCCTGTGTTTTTGTGCATTGTAGAGATTTGCAGATGCCAAAAACTCTTGTTAGCACAATGACCAAAAGGATATAATACTGGGAATCATTTCACATAGACTCGCTGCTCCACTCCATAACATATCTACACTAAAAACTTGTATTGGTGAGGTTGCCATGTACACATCACTAGAACAAGAAAAGAGGAGACAAAGTTGCACACAAACACATGATGCATATTTAGAAATAATTTCAGGAATTTAGTTACAATTTTACAGAAGGGAAGCCAATTAATTTCCCACCGAAACAACTACAGTACAAATAAAAAGTAGTAATTAGAAATAAATAAGATGTGCAAAAGAAGCTCAAGGCAGCTAGCAACCTTAATATACTTTATGGAAGTGCTAAAGCACAATAATATACCATGAACACAAAACTGAAAATATATGGGAAATACAAAACAACTGCACTCTATTGACCACTAAAGAAATTAATTCCAATTCTTTTGGGGTATGGTGATTGTTACTATGAGGCAAGGTGGCGGTCTTGTTCTTATTTATTAACCTTAATTAATTGGCAAGCCAGCAGCTCACAGCTGCTATTCACTGCAGATTGAATCCTCAAATGCCCCCGTTTCCTTTTTCAGTGAGACGGGCCTATGGGGGCAGCTATTTCTTCCTCCATACGATATCCCTGAAAAAGGATATTGTGCTGTTCCAAAGAGCACTTGATGCTTCGTTTCATTATGCGCTGCAGCTGCAAGCTATTGGCTTGCCAGTTAATTAAGTTTTTTTTAAAAAAAGGTTGGAGAGAAAAAGAGGAACACCAGCCACAGGCCACCTTGCAATTCTGGACTAAGAGTGAAAGAGGACAGGTTTGGTATGAAAGAGGACACTTGGCAAAGCTATGTACTAGATTTACTGTACCAGTTTTAATGGTCATGGGTTTTCCCGAAGAATACAGTGGTACCTCAGGTTAAGTACTTAATTCGTTCCAGAGGTCCGTTCTTAACCTGAAACTGTTCTTTACCTGAAGCACCACTTTAGCTAATGGGACCTCCCGCTGCCGCTGCGCCGCCAGAGCACGATTTCTGTTCTCATCCTGAAGCAAAGTTCTTAACCTGAAGAATTATTTCTGGGTTAGCGGTGTCTGTAACCTGAAGCGTCTGTAACCTGAAGCGTATGTAACCTGAAGCGTATGTAACCTGAGGTACCCCTGTATTGGGAGTTGTGTGAGGAACGTTCTGAGGTTTTCTCTTAGAGATCCCTAGCCTTCCTTCACCAAAGAAGTGGAGTTTCCTGTGAGAAGAAATGACTGTTAAACCGTTCTATGTCTGTGGCACAGAGAGGCCTTTACAGTTTGAGTTACAGAACAGGAAGGAAGCTTTAATGTATTATTATTATTATTATTATTAGGTTTTATAAACAAGAATAATGTTATACAAATAAGTATACCAAGTTTTCTCATGTCATTTGTATATCACAAAAACAGCATAATAAATGTGGAAAAATATCTACAACATGTGTTTCATTATTAGTGGTCAATGTATGAGTTTATGAATTGATTTAAGCAGTTAGGAAAAGAAGAAGAAGAAGAAGAAGAAGAAGAAGAAGGAGGAGGAGGGGGAGGGGGGAGTGGCGAGTGGGGTGGGGTGGGGTGGTTATGCTTCTGCTATTCCACTGAGTGTGTGTGAGGGGTTGTGTCAGCGTTACTTGTGTGGGTTCTCTTACTATTCACTTGTTGTATTTCCTTGGTGGTGAGAGAGGTTGGGTGTGGCTGGTTGTCTTTGGTTGTCTTTTTAGCTATAAAGGGAGCTTTGGTAATTTTGACAGAATTTGAACAAATCAGAAACAGATAAGCAAATGAGGAATACATGGTTTCCCACTCTCACACTGAAGTGAAAAGAAGACTCACGGGCGGGTACTAACTTGTTGGAGAACACTTTAACTTCTTAACAAGCCTGTTTTGAAAGCTCATTCCCTCCAGATTAAGAATTTGCAAGGTAGCAAGTGATGTGATGCAGAAGGAGTAAGGTCTAAGAAGAAATCTGAATTGTGTTCTCCAGTGTACCCTCTTTGGCAGTTAATGCTGGATCGTCCATTCCAGAATAAATAATCTGTTGTTGCTCTTTGATCCATTAAACTACTGGTGTGCCAGTAGTGGCTGCTTCTCATTATCCCATCAAAGACAAAAAGACATGAATTACTTCAACCTGCCCACCTCCACTACTTTTAGATTAATAGATGTGTTCTTTTCACAAAATCTATATTGACGTGGGAGAGAGAGAGAGAGAGAGAGATGCAACGAGTAGGAATTTTGGATAATTGAACATAACAGAAAAAACTGCCGTGCTGGACCAAATTAGGATTTGTGCAGTATACCACTGCTTTCAACAGTGATAAGTCAGATGCTTCTTTGATTTCAATGTCAGCACATGGACTAAAGTTATTTATCCCCAGCACCAGGGACTCTGAGGTGTGTGCTGCCTGTGAGCTCTTTACCTCAAGAAAAGGGTAAGCTGACCACAGGCTATATGAGACACCCAACAAATTAATTCAGCTTGTGGCTTTTTGTGGACTGCCATTCATCGTTCATCACCTAAGCTAAGAGGCAAGTCAAACAAACACGACAAAAGAAATCTGAGGCGTTCTTGAACCTGCTGTACTTTGTGTGTAAATTTTTATTAAAATAAAACTAGACCTAAAGTTAATTTTCAAAATATTTCTATTGTTTTCTGTTAACCAATTCCAAATAGTCACTATTCTCCAATTAAAATTTGGATGGCTACGCAGAAAGGAAGTGCAGAATCCTGAATTCCAAATTTGTGATTTTAAGGATACTAATATTGCTTTGCAATTTTTTTTGTATGGAATTTCTTAGCCAGTTGCCTATACTTATTCACACCCTTCGTTAACTAGTTCACATGTGAAAGACATAAAAGAGGCACAGAAACAATGTTTTGCGTATGATTAGCATTTTCCTCAAAACATCTGGACTCTTTTCCTATGGTTACTTAAGTAATTTCTAAACCAAATATATAATTTCTGCAAAGCTACACATTGTATAGCATTTTAAATGATATGCTTAACTTTGTCTTCTTGCATTATGCTATTGTCCCGCAGCACTTGATTGCAGCTTTGCAGAGTCATTTACATGAAGATTTATAGCATGACAAAGTGTTGTCCATGTTCCAAAGGAAAATCTTCATTCTTGCATGTTCTTAATCATCTCTTTACTATTTTGAAAAAAGCAGTTTTTACTCGTGGAGATATAAATCCTTATTTATGATCCTGTTTGTTACATGATTAATAAATAAATAAAACAGCCAAGACTTCCTGCCAAGTCACTGACAGCCTGCAACTTGTCCTTATGGTTCATTGTAATCCCCCCCCCCAACATTTGTACATTGCTTGATTGTAATAAAACCTCAGTATACAAAAAGAATAGAGCAATAAAATTATCAGTAAAGAACAGTTAAAACTTAGTATTTAAAATCTTCAAAAATATTTAAAAGCAACAATAAGCTAGAACCAGATTAAAACATATGACAGCCTCTGCTTGTCAGGATAGGCTTGCCTGAACAAAAATGGTTTTAGCAGGCTATTCCCATTATAGTTCACTCCATGGCGGCTGAAGTGCATTCATGGGAAAGCTGTTCCCATCCTACCTGCTTTCTGCATAGTATAATAGCTTCAAGTAAGGCCCTGCTTCAGATCTAAAGTGGTGGTGGAGAGATGGTTGGCCTAGTATGATTAATCTATACCAGGCATGGCCAAACTTGGCCCTCCAGCTGTTTTGGGACTACAACTCCCATCATCCCTAGCTAACAGGACCAGTGGTCAGGGATGATGGGAATTGTAGTCCTAAAACAGCTGTGGCCATGCTTGATCTACCCTGTCCTCCTAGAGCAGTATTATTGGCTAGCTTATGACATCCCCAAAATGCTACGTCGTGATGGTGAAGAAATTGTGAGTCACTAATGTCACATCCACACCACCCATTTAAAGCACATAGCTTTCCCCAAAGAATTCTGGGAACTGTAGCTTATCTCTCACAGGCCTACAATACCCAGCACCCTCAACAAACTACAGTTCCCAGGATTCTTTGGGGGAAGCCATGTGCTTTAAATGTATGGTTGGATTTGACCTAAGCCTGACTGGGATTGGATGTGATCCTAAAACAGATGGAAAAATGCTGGCTGTGGATCTTGACTAGGATGAATGAGCACTTTCTCCATCTTCAGGAAGCCTCCTTAGGCCAATGACTGAGAGTTCAGATGCTCATATTTTAAGAGTTCTGCTTTTCCTTTTCCGAGTTTGCTACTCTTGGGGTCTTTCTTCCTGAATCCATGCAGTATTTGAGGCTAGTGTTAATGTACATCCTCAAGTGCACATCCAGTTTCAAATACAGATGTTGTCCAAGAAGAAATGGATGTGGAAAGTTATTGAAAGGGAACAGAGGGAGGCTTCATGTTCTGTCATATAGACCATTAATGTAGCTCTCTTGATGTTAGAGAAATAAACCAGTAAATCTAATGTAGTAAAATCATCATGTTATCAAAAAGATGGTGTGTATGGTTCTGTCTTTATTAGGTGGTGCCCATGAAGGACTTCAGCACCTTGGTCCTTATGGAAATATACCAAATATTGTAGCTGAGTTGACAGGTGACAACATACCTAAAGATTTCAGTGAAGATCAGGGATACCCAGAGCCTCCAAATCCTTGCCCAATTGGAAAGACAGGTAAGTTGCATGGACTTACTACAGAGTTTTGTGTTAAATTCTGCAACAGACGTGAGAGGCATTGCAGCCAGCAAAAACACTCAAAGAAGGATGTGAAGCAGGGCCACTAGGAATGTGACTTGGGGAGAATCCTAAGGGTTAGACAGAGAGATGTGGAGGGCCACATTAAGCCCCTGAGCTGATATTCCCCATCCCTGTTTTACATTAATCCACATTTTCTACTAAGAGTGAATTATGCACATAATTCTTTTTCATTTACACAACTGGCTCTGCTTCCAAGGTGCAGGTTTTCAAAATAGTGGCCATTTTTGCCAACAGGGAGGCAACAGGTAGGATAGACCAGGGGCAGGCAACCTAAGGCCCGGGGGCCGGATGCAGCCCAATCGCCTTCTCAATGCGGCCTGCAGACGTACCAGGAATCAGTGTGTTTTTACATGAGTAGAATGTGTCCTTTTCTTTAAAATGCATCTCTGGGTTATTTGTGGCCCCTGTCTGATGTTCTTACATGAGTAGAATGAATGTGTCCTTTTATTTAAAATGCATCTCTGGATTATTTGTGGGGCATAGGAATTTGTTCATTTCCCCCCACAAAATATAGTCTGGTGCCCCACATGGGCTGAGGGATGGCGGACCGGCCCGCGGCTGAAAAATGTTGCTGACCCCTGGGATAGACAACTGGGGACTAATGACCAATGGGAACAGGGACCAGAAGGGGTGGGGGAAGTGGAAAGGAATCATGCAGGTGATTGACGCCTTGACCATGATCTGCTTTTGCATAACTGGCCAGTGTTTTCTTCAGATACTGATGACAGTGTTTGCCACACAGAAAGGTGGAAAGTCCATGAGATTATATATTCCATTGTAGCTACCCCATAATGTAAATATGTCATACAGGATTTTGGGTTATTCACATCATCATTTTCCAGGATGCTTTAAAAAACCCTAAGCACACTTACCAGAAAGGTGCCTAAAGTAAGGAATGCTTAAGATTAGGGCAGTGACCCTTCCACAAAATAGTGTCCATTGTTCGTTATAACAAAGCTGCCTGATCCTATGTAGGCTTATTCAGTTCCGAGATAAGCATCCAAAGGGTTGTGGTCCAGTAGCACAATCCTGTGCATGTCTACTCAAAAGTACATCTCACTGAGTTCCATGTGAGTTATTTCTAGGTATTGTGTGTATAGAATGGTAGCCTTCGTCTCCTTCCCCTTTCTGAGTCTAAGGCAGAGCTAGGAAAACAGGAAACAACATTATTGACATTTTCAGTGAATACTTCCAGGTGACTTAAGTACTTATGTGGGATGAAACACATTCAGAAACCTCTTGTGGCATGCTTGAGAATAGAGAACTATTGTGTAATTTCTTTTTCTAGAAATAACATCTCAATTCTTATTTTTCTGTTTATCTCTCTAGATTTTTCCTTTCTTCTCCTTTTTTTCCTATCTTGTTTAGCCCAATAGACTCTGTTAGTGGTTAAAATGTCAAGATTGAAATAATAACTTCCGTAGTATGTCTATCAAAAATAGATTTCGGGCCTCCCCCCCCTTAATTTTAAAACTACAGCCAAAATGTTGTTGGTTTGACTAAGATGCATCCAGATATGAAAATGGATAGCATTCCTTGGAAACTCTTGCTGTCATTGTAAAACTGTTCTTTTGGACACTTTCTGGCTAGTGAATCATATGTTACTTGCATTTAAGCAAAGCGGTTTTCAGAGATTTAAATATAAACTCCAGTCTGTGCCCAAGTAAAGATTGTAAAAAACATATTACATGTTAAACTTATTAGAGAATTTCCTCAGTGAGGTTTGTGGACTGGCATATTGAAAGATGGGCCTCTCTTAGTGGTTTCCACAGTAAGATGTTCTGTCCAAATTTAAACATCTTGGCACCTAAACCTTTCACTATTAGGGCCCCTACTGCTCTGCTGTGGCCTCATCCCTTTCCTGAAGTAGTAAACATAAGAGATGGTAAATTATGGCTTGCTTCCATTTCCAGGACTGGCCAGTTGCCTTTTTTGTTCTGTAGGGTTGCTCTGAAATGACACCTGCAAGCTCCTTTAGTAGTACCCTTTGGTGTAGCTGATCAGGCCCTGGAGATTTGAATTCATTCAAAGTGGCTAGGTTTTCCCTTACCTCCACTTTTCTTATCTTGGGCTGCAGCTTCCTCCTTGCATCATTTATTCTGTTATCACCAGATTGGGGACTTACTGAGCAGGCTAAGCATCTTTCTGCTAATAAATGCCCTGGAAGAAGCTCATCTTCCAACAGATACACTATTTGGCCTCCCCCCTGCCCACAATTCTTATACAGTGGTACCTCTGGTTACGTACTTAATTCGTTCCAGAGGTCTGTTCTTAACCTGAAACTGTTCTTAACCTGAAGCACCACTTTAACTAATGGGGCCTCCTGCTGCTGCCGCGCCGCGGCACGATTTCTTTCATCCTGAAGCAAAGTTCTTAACCCGAGGTACTATTTCTGGGTTAGCGGATTCTTCTTTTGATTTTTGGTACTGCCCTTTTTTATTTAATATTTGGACAGCAATTCGTTTGACTTACACATTAAACATATGACCCGGCAAGAAATCAGTAAAGAAATGAATTTTACTTTGTGTCTCTTCCAAGGAATGGTGGAAATGAGTGTTGCCTCCAAAGAGGAAAAGTACTGTTTCCTAATCCTCTATCCTTTTATTATAAAATTCATTGCATATGTTCATGATGTGGTTTTGCTGATATATTTTACAAGATGTCAAGCAGCTCAGGTCCCCCCCCCCATTTTTTCTTCTTCAGTTGATGATGGATGCCTTGAAAACACACCAGATACAGCTCAGTTCAGCAAAGAATACCAACTTCACCAGCATCTTTTTGATCCAGAACATGACTATCCAAGCATGGGAAAATGGGTGCGTAAATCTTGTTTACTTTGGAAATCTCCAAATAATGCTGAATTAGTTAAGAAAAGGTTTCTGTAACAAACTTTATATAAGAGAACTATAGACTGTCAAACACATTGTTAAAGACCTTTAGAGCTTGATTGCAATTGTCACAAAAGGACATTAATCTACTATACCCTGTTATGTGCACTGTCTATATATTTGGTGTATCAAGAATCTAACAAAACGTTTAGAACTTTAGAATAAAGTAACCTGCATTACAAGGTTGCTATAAAGCTTTCAATTTAGTTCATCACAGCCTAAAAGCTGTCAATGCTCAGTTGATAAATACCGTACATTGGTTTAGCAATGCTTGTTCACAAGAAAATGATTACTCCATTACAGCTGACTCAATTTTAGATTTATAGCACTGGTCACCTTTAGGATTCCTAAACTTTTAGTCAGTCATGTGAAAATTACCACATGCTGGAAATTCTTATTATATTGTGCTTGATTACCAAAGATTGTAACATTAAACAAACCAGATGTTAATTTAAGTTCAATAGTTAATTCAACTACAGTGGTGCCCCGCAAGACGAATGCCTCGCAAGACAAAAAACCTGCTAGACGAAAGGGTTTTCCGTTTTTCGAGGTGCTTTGCAAGACAAATTTCCCTATGGGCTTGCTTCGAAAGACAAAAACGTCTTGCGAGTCTTGCGATTTTTTCGCTTCCCCCCGCTTTTTCTAAGCCGCTAAGCCGCTTTGCCACTAATAGCCGCTAAGTCGCTAATAGCGCTAATCCGCTAAGCCGCTAATAGGGTTGCTTCGCAAGACGAAAAAACTGCAAGACGAAGAGACTCGCGGAACGGATTCTTTTCGTCTTGCAAGGCACCACTGTATTTATACCTGTTCTACTTAGGTTTTTTTGGTAAGTTATTTATTTTTATACCTCTACTTTGTGTTGAAAGGTGCATTCCTAAAACATAAGCCATGATCTAGCCATATATTATCCCATTGGTTTCAGTAGGCTAGATTGACACACATGCTTAACTCACTCACTGAAATAGTGGGTTAAACTTGCCTAATTTTGGCCATCTCATGGAAATAATATGTTTTTAAAAGTATACTACACACTTAAAATGTTTTGCAAAATACATTACCATGTCTCTTATAAAGCAATAGCTCATTATACAATGGAAGAAAGGTTGGAGATAAATATAAATAATGATGATGATGATGATGTTAATATGATTTTGATAAGAAAATTGAGATCCAAATGAGATCCAGATAAAGCATGACAGTTTCTGCTTCATACATCCTCTAATGTAAAACATGCTTAATTCTTGTTCAGTTCCAAGAGGAGGAAGAGATGTTCAGTGTCTCATCAAAAGTCTGAACTCTCCACTAGGGGAAACTTGCGCTGTATTTTCAAATTTACCATTATTGCAAGGATAATGTCTTTCTTATATATCAGATTTCATAACCTTATCTGCACTCTGCTGCTTATTATATTTAAGCATTAGTTATGGTTTCAAAATATTCTCAGGCAGACAAAACAAAATATGATATTTGTTGAGCCGAGTCTGTCTTTTCTTTCACAGTGCAACTTTTTGCCTTAATTACAGTCCAGCTTTTTTTTTTTAAAAAAAAAGAAATTGTAGGAAAACATTTATAGAAGATTCAGGTAGAACAATAAGTTAAGGGAAAGTACACTTGATACCATGAGGAAATAATGTACAGTTCTGTTGTTGTTGTTTTACATGTTAAATTGATTTTTCCCCCCAAGTGAGTTTGCAGAAATTAACTGTAGCCAAGAATGTCTCTTCTTGGCCAATTTCATCTCTGTTTCCTTGTCTCTTTGGCGCAGCTCTGATGAAATAGTTGAGGCCAGGCAAAAAGCAATGTCTTGTGAACTTGGGTTTTAAATTAACATGAGAAATACTAAACAGATAATGTTTGGCACAAAAGACGCCAGCCCTTGAGCCAAGTAACCTTACACTTACATTGTGCCAGATCTGAAGATAGGCTGCTGTAATGCCAGAATGACCTAGAAGGGGAAACAGACGCAAGAAGTACAGAAATGGTATAAAAACAGGAGAGGTACCCCCGGCATCCCTAGAAACAAATGTCACATCGAGAGCAAAGCCAAGTGATCTCCTGGGACTGAAACAAACACCACAAGCCATCGCACACAGCCACTCTCTAACCACTCAGTCACAGCCGCAGAATGGCGTCAGATGCTCCACAGGGCCTTGATCGCCCCCTCCTCCCATAGCTCCAACACCCAGTCACACAGATGCCAGGAGCCGAGGGGCTGCTAGACAAGCCATGATCCTGTCTCTCATTCTACACAATGGGGGTCTCTGCTTTGAATCCAGGGGACAACCTCACTTGGAAAGTGAAGAAGACTTATCTGCCAACCCAGACACATCTGAGCCATTCAGCAAGAGCACTGCATCAACCAAGAGTCTGCTTTGCTTGGGCCAGTCCACCCTTTGAGCCCACTACCTCCCTTGGGCAGCCCCAGTGACTTAGGCTGTGTACACATTCCTGTGTACTCTGCATCCAGTGCATTCCCACTTCTGGTTTGGGAAGCATCTCCTCCTCCTCCTCACACCTGACTGCTTCATTCCCACCCCCCCCACAGGAGCACTCATCTCCCTTTTGCCCATGAGGTAAGGTTACCAGACATCCCGGTTTCCCGGGGACAGTCCCCAGATTTACAAATCAGTCCCCTGACATAATCCATCTATTTAGTAGGAAGTTGAAAAGTGTCCCTGGATTCATTGAAAGAAATCTGGTAACCTAAACATGAGGGGACCATAGTTAGCCACTGCCTCTTGAGCCCATCAAGCTCTCCGCACCCGGGACTAGGCTTGGGGACTGGGATCCAGATCACCGTGCTCTAGCCACAAAGAGACACACGTAACAAAATTGGAGCCTTTACTGAACAGTGTCCAGAATGAAGGAGCTCCTGAGAAATAGCAACATGTGTGGGTTTATCAGCCATTAACTCCAGTAGGGCTTCTGCACTTCGGACACACAGCAGGGTAGCAGGTAATGTGTCCCTTACAGCTTCAGCTCCATGCTAGGAAAATGCTTATGTTTTGCCTGCCTGTCATGTGGTATGAAAAAGGTACTCATTGTCTGACTTGCATTCTTCCTGTTCGTGGGTTTTGTACTGCTGGTGGTGTGCTCTTTCATGGCAACATGGATGGAACAGGTGGTGATATGTGTGGGGTTCATATATCCCACCCACGTACACACTACTGAGCTAGGGGAACCATTGGCCTGACACAGTATAGTGGTACCTTGGTTCCCTAATGGCTTAGTTGTCAAACAAATCAGCTCCCGAATGCTGCAAACCCAGAAGTGTTCCGGTTTGCGAACGTTTTTCAGAAGCCAAACGTCCAATGCAGCTTCCGTTGAGTGCAGGAAGCTCCTGGAGCCAATCAGAATCCGTGTCTTCATTTTTGAATGGTTTCGGGAGTCAAACAGACTCCCAGAATGGATTAAGTTCAAGGACGAAGGTACCACTGTATAAGGTTGCTCTTTAGGTGCTGTGTTCCTGTGTCTCCAATCCCATTTCAGCCATCTCAGCTGATGAATCAGCTACTGCATCCATCACATGGTGGGCAGAATATCTTGAATTCTACCAGCACTGCAGGGCTCCTGATACACCCTAGAACCCTAGGGGAGGCAGGAGCTGTCTCAGGAACAGGACGTGCCCTAAAGCATTTGTTTCTCAGAAATCAAGGTTTAATTTCAGAAGTGATGGTTTTATGAAACTGACTACATCTGTTGTTATTGTGACTGTTGGGTCAATTGCTTACATAGCAATTACTCAGTAATCTTATATATATATATAGAGAGAGAGAGAGAGAGGTTTTCTCTTAATTTCTCTTTAACATTTTTTTAGTGCAGCATCACTGAATAATTCCAATTGAAACAAAAATCTGTTGAGCATGTGTCTGACATTCCAGACCTTATTTGAGCTCACTACATCTATGAAATATAGCAATATGTGGAAACACTTGTACAGGCTGTGGTCATAGTCATTGCCTTTTTAATTTTAATTTTTTATAAATAGTTTTCTGTCTGCCAAGACGGTTTTTAAAAGGTTCACTCTATTAAAAACATTCTAGACCAAACAGGTTTTATTTTTTTGAAGGATGTTTATTAGGATGCTACCTAAATGAAGGAAGGAATTGTGACTAAGATTTCTTTTCCCAGAGGGTGCTTAACAGTCTGCAGGGGAAGCAGTTGAGATAAGAATTCTTTAAAAGAATTAAATTGTGTTACACACAGAAGCCACCAGGAGCAAGTGCTGCATAAAAAAACAATACTGTCCTGCCCATAACCTGATGGCTCTGCTCTTCCTTGCAGTTTGTATACTACAGGGACTAGGAACTTGTGGCCCTGCAGATGGTGGTGACCTACAGCTGCCATCATCCCTGACAACCGGCCTTACTAGATGGGACTGTTGGGAGTTGGAGTCCAAGTTCCCCATCCCTGTTATACCAAGTAAAAGACTATTGGTGCATCTAGCATAGTATTTTGTGCTCTGACTGATGGCAGGTTTCCAACAGAGGTCCTTCCTAACTGGTGCCTTGTATTTTTTTATTCAGATATTGAACTTGGGATGTTGTGCATGCAAAGCATGTGGTCTACTACTCAGCGATTTTTCCACTCTCCGAGACAGTTCAGATTAAAACCATCATGCAACTTAGAATCATCATATATTCCTATTCATATAATGGTTGATGACACTAAGTGTCCCAGAAGAATAGCAAAATATTTTATTAATAGCTACAGTAATTCAAATGTTTTCTTGTGGTTTATCTTTCCAACAACATGGCATTCTCTCCTGAACTGCTTTCCAAAATATTCATATGCTAATATTTAGATGGCACAAAGTCTTGCTTGAAGAGCTACAAAATTTGATCCATACTTTTGTGTTTTTCCCCTCTTCTTCTTTCAGAATAAGAATTTACTCCTTGAGAAAATGAAGGGTGGACCAAAAAGAAAGAAAAGGGTAATTTTCAGAATGCAACTTGTTTTCCTTTTAGTGCCTTAGTGTAGAAAAAGGCAAAAATGCAAAGTAAAAAAAGATTGTTGAAATACGATGATTAGTACATCTATATTAAAACTTGGACTTCGTCCTTTCTTCCAGTAAATATCTGTGATAAGCAATAGAACTTTTGCAAAAAAATTCTTCAGTCTAAGCCAGCATGTCCCAATATTTTGTTAACCAAGACCCTTGATTTTGAATTAAAACTTGAATTAAAACTGAAACTTGATTTTGAATTAAAACTTCACCTTGCACCTCCTCCCAGAGATGTGCTTCCAAGTGAAGAAGTGTAAGAACCACTCTCAGTTGAAAACTCCCTCTGTCTTTTTAAACATTTCAGTGTTTTGTGTGTGCTTCATATTATTAATATAAAATTTATTTCTTACCCTAGGGTCTCATGGCAGGTTACAGCAATTTAAAATACAACCTTAAAAACAGATTTTAACAACTTACAACCACAAAAATAGGGTGGGCCCCAAAAATCTCAGGTGTCAAAGTCCAGGGTAAAGAGGTGCACTTCAGCATTCACTGAAACTGTATGGTGAGGTTGCCAGACACACATCTGTCAAGAGGGAGTAGCACAGAGTGGCTGCAGAGATTACCCTTCCCCAGGAACTGAGGGTGGCTGAATTACCAGCAGGGCCAACTTGCTAATATCAACACCTGAGAGGGTCTGTAGGCAAGGAGACAGCCTTTCAGGTACCATTTAGTGTCTTAAGCAGTAATATGAACACCTTAAACTGGGCCCAGAAATGAACTGGCAAACAGTGCAGGTGTTTTAAAATAGCAGTTATGTGAGATCTGAATAGAACTCCAGCCAGTAATCTGGCTGCTGCATTTTAGACCAGTTGAAGTTTCTGAGTCATCTTTATGGGTGGCCCCATGAAGATCGCACTGCAATAATACAATCTGGAAGTTACCAGAGCATGGGGTACAGTGGCCAAGTCACTTCTGCCCCAAAGGGGCCATCACTGGCAGACCAGCTAGGTCTGGGGAAAAACATGCCTAGCCGCCGAGGTCACTTGTTGAATCCAGGAGCACCTCCAAGCTGCAGATGTCCTCCTGCCAAGGGAGTGCAACCTTGTTCAGAACAAGCCATCTTCTCACCTTCTAGTCATGAGAACTTGGGGCACATCTCTGTCTTCAGGATTCAGCCTGTTTATTGGCCCACTCCCTGACCATCACTGCCACAGTCTTAACACCTGAACTGCATCTCCCAGATTCAGATGGAACAGAGTAGTGTGTCATCTGCATATTGATTATAATTTATTAATAATAATAATAAAATGTGTATACCACCTGTAATCTGAAGGTCGCAGGGTGATTCATTGTTGAACTGCTCTTGAATCAAGTTTCTACCTGATGTTCAACTGAAAGCTACCCTCCAGTCATTTAAGTCCATTAGATCTAGTTTTGCTGTCTTCTGTGTGGCAGCTTCAGTTATTTGAAGAGTGCTGTTATGTCCCTCCTGCCAACAGTCTTCTCCAGGCTAAACACGCTCAATTCCTTCAGCCAAGTGACTTGGACAAGGCCTTAGAAAAAAACCTGTGTTGTATAAAGATTTGCTCATTCTTACAAATCAGATACTTGGGAAACTAAATTATAGCACTATTGATTGAATGATGCTTTTGCTTACAGAGTGTTTAATCATACTTATTTTAGTTGACTTTATTAGGTGGGTCATCATTACCCCCATTTTACAGAATTGAGATTGAGGGAGAAAAATTCAGCTACAGTCCTAAACACACTTACTAAAGAGTAAGCCCCACTGAACACACTTAAAATCTCCCTGAATTCTTTTCCATTTCTAATTGCATTAAAAATATTTTTTTCCAGAGTGTAAATCCATATCTTCAAGGACAAAGGCTGGACAATGTTGTGGCAAAGAAGTCTGTTCCACATTTTTCAGATGAAGAGAAAGAGACTGCAGAAAATGAATGAAGCTTTGTGGAAAGCCCTAATACGGCTTATATAATCACTGCATAATCAGTGATTCAAATCCTCATAGTGGTTGCATGTTTATTACTAATATACTTGTTGCTGAAAAGCAGCTGGATTTGTAGCATTTGTTATCCTAGATACATGA
Source organism: Podarcis erhardii (assembly GCF_964252035.2). NCBI lineage: Eukaryota > Metazoa > Chordata > Lepidosauria > Squamata > Lacertidae > Podarcis > Podarcis erhardii. Next base: position 41,325,991 of record NC_138497.1, read on the forward strand.
ACACAGTTGTGTTTTTTGTTAAGTTACGGCATTAGGAAGCTCTTGATTTACTTTAGACCTGGAACAAGCTTTGAAAAAAATTATCATTTTAATAACTGGCGTGAATTAAATAGCTTTATGAAGCAGCTTGTAAAGAAGAGGACCATTTTCCCAAAATTTTCCTATTATTGTACTTATGATGTGATGTTTGTTCTCTGGGAACATTTATTTCATTAAGTTTTGTTTGTAAATAACCGCCTAATTCACAATAAATGTCAGATACTTGCTGTTTGTTTTAATAAACACTGAAAGCACTCTTCAGTATTTGCATGGATATATAAACGTGTTTCAGATGATTTTTGAGGAAATGGCTTGCCTTATTTTACTGGAAGACAAATAAACTTTGCTATGAATGGAATCTACACAGTAAAACATTTTCACTTGCTTGCTGGTGAAACTTAGGTACCACAAATGATAAGGTGAAATATTTATTTTCTTTATACAGCTGTGCATTATACAGTGTGCATTATTAACCAGGAGATGCCACAGCTAATAACGGAGCAATAGTCTGTGATCCTGATGGTTTATCCTACACTAGAGGTTCTGACTATTGCCTTTCTGCACATGCTGAATTTCAAGGGAAGCCCCATGCAGTAACATTGCCTTGAGATGACAAATCTCAAATGGTTAACTAACGCTAGGCTTGAATCAGATATACCTACCTGCCTATCCCCAATATGATTTAATTTCTCTGCCATCATTGCAACATAAAAATCCAGGAATAATGATGTATAGGGAAGCTTTTAAAGGTTTAATGTTTTACTATGTTTTTATATGTGCTGGAAGCTGCCTAGAGTGGCTGGGGCAACCCAGTAAGATGGGGGCAGGGTTTACAAATGATTTATTATTATTATTATTATTATTATTATTATTATTATTATTATTATTATTTAATTTACAAATGTCATGGTTATGTGACCAAGAGAGTTCAAACCCCATCAGTAATGGGTGTCTTGACACACACATGCACACACTGGGGATAGCCTATGACAATTGTTTAAGCTTTCCTCCCAGTAGTTGTGCTTGAGAAGCTGAAAATGGAATAAAGGAAGTCTAGGTAGAGAGAGCAAGCACTATTTCCATTTTTCCAGCTGGAAATGCAGCACTTTTAATATTTTCTCATATTTTCTGTTTGGCTGTATTCTTATGGGGGAACATTAAGCACTCAGTTCTCCAGCAACATACATGGCATACTTATTCTTTTGTGCTGGAGCATTCTGACACAAGTTGAAGGATCAGCTTGAATTCCTCCTGTGCCTTCTTCCTAATTCACCATGAGAAGGGCGCCTGTAGTAACGGTTTGTGCTTGCTTTATTTATGGCAGCAACTCCCCCCCCCCCATTGACTATGTGGTTCCCCACATTAGAACTATCTGGTAGCCATGTGCTGAACACATGGGAGCATTGCAAATCTTAAATGATAGTAAATGTCATGGCAGAAACCTTTGCAATTACAGCCGACAGAACTTTGAAGATCACGTACAGCTAACGCTATCTAGGATGGTGGGTTTTGGGTTTTTTTAAGGATTCAGGGCATAAGGGAAGGAACAGTGTGAAAGGTTCCAATCTTGAAAGGATGGGGTGACTAAAATCATTTTTCCACCGAAAATGAGAATAATTGCTTTCTGCAGAAACATGGAAAATAAGAGTGTTGGTGGCACAACATTCCCCCATACAATTAATTTGTTGGATTAAGCTGAAAGTATGAAGAAGGAAAATAACTTTGTACCTCCAAGTTCTTGTCGTACTGCCCTTCTGTCTTCGTCACAGGTTCCTACCCCAGTGCGCATGGATTAATAAATGTTACATAGATGCTATTGCAGACCTTGTCATCTCTTTTTAAAATCCACTGTGCTTCCAGTGACATTGTACATAAGGGCACTTAAAATATCTTCGCCTAGGAGACCTGAGTAAGGAAACTGAGCTTAGGAGACGTGACTGAGAAAATACAGTAAATTAAAGTCAACATATGGACTGCAAAAAGATCAAACGCATCCATCCTTAAGGAAATTAGCCCCGAGTGCTCACTGGAAGGACAGATCAGGAAGCTGAGGCTCCAATACTTTGGCCACCTCATGAGAAGAGAAGACTCCCTGGAAAAGACCCTGATGTTGGGAAAGATTGAGGGCACAAGGAGAAGGGGACGACAGAGGACAAGATGGTTGGACAGTGTTCTCGAAGCTACAAACATGAGTCTGACCAAACTGTGGGAGGCAGTGGAAGGCAGGAGTGTGTGGCGTGCTCTGGTCCATGGGGTCATGAAGAGTCGGACATGACTAAATGACTGAACAAACAAACAAAGTCAAATCCAACAAAGTCAACATGCAGCTTTTTCTTCATACCCACTTTTAACTCTGCTACAATTAGGTATGTAAGCCCATTACTAATTATTACAGGTTGCACCCAACTAAGTTCTCAGAATACAGTCACTGAAATAAATCGAATTGTTAGTCAAGTCAACTGCTTTTCATGGGTTTCATCCACATACGACTTTTTAAAAAAGGTAAAAGACCCCTGACAGTTAAGTTCAGTAGTGAACAACTCTGAGGTTGTGGTGCTCATCTCGCTTTACTGGCTGAGGGAGCCGACGTTTGTCCGCAGACAGTTTTTCTGGTTCATGTGGCCAGCATGACTAAGCCGCTTCTGGCGAACCAGAGCAGCGCACGGAAACGCCGTTTACCTTCCCACCGGAGCAGTACCTATTTATCTACTTGCACTTTGATGTGCTTTCAAACTGCTAGGTTGGCAGGAGCAGGGACCGAGCAACGGGAGCTCACCCCGTCACAGGGATTCGAACCGCCGACCTTCCGATCACCAAGCCCTAGGCTCTGTGGTTTAAACCACAGCGCCACCCGCGTCCCACATATGACTTAGTTGAACACAATCCAGTAATTCTATGCCTCCATTGTACAGTCCTAGCAATGTGAAGGTCTCCTGCTGTCTTAACTTAGTCCACTCATTCTCTTTTGATGCCTCAGTGCCTGAAACTCCTCCCTGGACATCATGGTGCCACCTCTGTCTCTTCCTTCACAACTCTTCTCCAACCCCCCCTATTTAAAGACTCCAATTTCTACTAAAACAAAGCCAAAGTGTGCATAACTGTATTCACTCACATTAAAATGTAGTTACTCTCGCCCCCTGTCTCCCACCCCTCCAGCGCTGGTTTGGGCCTAGAGGGGCTTGGGCAAGATGTTGGGGCACACCAATTCCTCCTTGCTGTTGCCGCCCATTTGCTTTATCTTTTCCACTGGACGTACATCACTTTCCAGCAAGAGAGAACAGGGTATGTGGAGGTTATTGCTCCCACTTCTCCTTGCTCTTCTCACTTTCTTGCATAGGACAGGTAAACAGGCAGCAACAGCAAGGATGAGCAGAAGTACCAAACTGCCTTATACAGAGTCAAATCATTGGTCCATTTAGCTCACTACTGTCTCTACATTGGCTGGCAGTGACTCTACTGGGTTTCAGGCAAACAAGATTCCAAGCCCCATCTGGAGATGCTGAAGACTGAACCTGGGTCTTTCATGCAAAGCAAGTGCTATCTTTCAGCTACTGCCCATTGGCAACCCCAAATGCAGGCGTAGGAGCACATGACATGTGTTTAGCTGCTCAAGCACTTAAGAAACAACCACTTGTATCATAGGCTATACTGCCATATCACCTCCAACTCACAGGAAAACCAAGGATCTGATTCAGGTCTCTAGGAGGAATAATGTGAAACAGATCATTGTTCTTCAGCCAACTGGGGATCCTGGGGATCAGTGCAGCCAGTCTTTATCAGCTCCCAAGCCCAGCCCATCTGGCCCAGACGGATTGGCCAGAATTCAAATAAAAAGATGGCAAGAAAGTTTGCCAGTCTCCAGCAGCTGGCCTGGGAATTACCTAATAGCTGATCGCCTAGCCCATGTGTTGCTCCCAAGGGAAAGGAGTTTGGCATGATGGGATGCAGCAGCCGCCCACCCTGTAACTGGGTAAGCAGCCATTTCCTCATTCCAGAAGTTATCCAGGTCTTCAATAAGGCCACCAGTCAGGGCAACAGGGCATTGCCCCCAAGCCAAGGGGCTCATGGTCTGCCCATAACAAAGGATTAGAAATACAAGTACCCCAGATCATTATTATTCTGACCAGAATGGAATGTCAAACTGAGAGTATGTCTAGATTATTGTACAGGGGTAGGCAACCTAAGGCCTGGGGGTCGGATGCAGCCCAATCACCTTCTTAATCCGGCCCATGGACGGTCCGGGAATCAGCGTGTTTTTACATGAGTAGAATGTGTCTTTTTATTTAAAACACATCTCTGGGCTATTTGTGGGACATAGGAATTCGTTCATCCCCCCCCCCCCAATATAGTCCGGCCCACCACATGGTCTGAGGGATGGTGGACCGACCCTTGTCTTTCAGTGTATGCATATTCTGAAACGATATTGACCAAATCATCTTAGTCACACACTGAAAGGCGAGGGATCTGCTCACTTGCTGTTTAATTTTGTCACTTGTCCCTGTCGTGGAGAGAAAGAATGAGAGCTGATGCAGTGCTGGGACAGGGATTGGCTGCAATTCTTATTAAGCATCCAAATGGCTTGCTAAACAGATGGCAGAGAGCAATGAATAGGGGCCAGCTCGAGTGAACTGAGCATCTTTCAGCCACCTTGTGCCTCTCTTCCTTTTTGTGCCCTGAGAGTATGGTTCTCACTCCCTGGCCCACTCTGTGTCCCAGCAGACAACCCAGAGGCATCTTGAGGGCATGCCTGGGACAGGCGTGGGGCACTCAAAGCATATTTCCATGTCAGCTGTGCTCTCCCAGTCTTCCTGACTCTCTCCATTCCTCTCGCCCACGCCCGGAACAACTGACCTCTTCCTATGACTGGAAGTGGTTTTTGAGCATTAGGAGCATTTACGCTTTGGCAACACACAGTTTATACTTTATGACTTGTCCAAATTTATTTAAAAACACAAAAGATTTGAAGCATGATTTATTGCACATTCTTATGTTTGGGTTGCTAAACTGTTCACAAAGCCCCACTTACCGTGTGGCGAATTTCCACATTCGGACACATCGTTTATATCTCTCTCTCTCTCTGCGTGTGTGTGTGTGTGTGTATATATATATATATGTGTGTGTGTGTGTGTGTGTGTGTGTGTTATTCACAATCCTTTAATGTTTCAGTCAATTACATCAACTGGATTTTTTTTTTTAAAAAAGCTAACAGGCAACTTCAACTGTTTGTGGAAAATAAAATATTACCCCCCCCCTTTCTTGGCTTCATGCAGCTCAAATTTACAAAAAGGGATGAACCATTCTTGATGTGGATGTGGTCAGGGAATAAAATACAAGAACTGGTGAATGCTAATCACATTTCAAGATATTAGAGACAGAGATCAAGAAGTAAACGTACTATTGCCCTAAGCGAAAGTAGGGCAGAACAGGGGTTGTTGCTTTTTTTGAGAGAAAAACATATGAAGGAAAACAGAACAGTTGGAAATAGAAAGACAAAAGATTTGGCCACAGGCTTGTGGTACCATTTCCCAGAAATGGAAAAGCTCTTGGCAGTTTCTTAAAGACATGAGAGAAGTTTGGTAATAATACAACTGAAAGGTAGAGATGTGTTTATTTTTGCAATTCATAGTTTTGCTTTAACTTTACAGGCACTTAACTTATAATCCAAATCCTTATCATCCATGATTACATTGGCAGCTGATAATGTGGTCTTAGGCAGAATGGTAGTAACAGCTTGTAAGATGAGTAATGTTTTTCATTACTTTTATCTTCACCTGGACCTGAAAGGCTCAGAACTGGTCCTTCTGTCATATTTTAAAAGGTTTTGTGGTTCAGCAAAGAGGAAATTGAGAGCCAAACTACTTGCTAAAACCTCAGTGAAGCTAATGGCGATCACTGAATCGGGATCTACATATTTGAATGCTCAGCACCAAAATGCACTGCATACAACCCTACTGTACTGGAATTTATGTGCAAATGACTCATCAGCTTTCTTGTCATCCTTATTAAAGAGTTCCACATGTGAGACTGGCTTACACATTGAAAACCATCTTTTGAAATCATTCATACATAAGAATTCCTGCACCCAGTAGCATAGTGTGGGTTGCCAGCACCCAGGACCATGTGGAGGGAGGGAAACAGACAGAGGACGCATGTGCATTCAACTGCCTAACAGTGTCCGCATCACCCAGGAGATTGCAGCCACAGAGATAAGAAAAGAAGAGCCATTCTGTTATCTAGAGAGGTCACTTCTTGGTTAACAAGGAGAAGCCGTTTTCAACAGAGCCCACTGACAGAAGTGCACAGCTGTATTGAGCCAGCACCGGGTGTTGAAATTTTGTGCCCCTAACAATTTTGTGCCCAAGGCAACTGCCCGTGCCCCCCACCGCACTACACCACTGCAGGCATCTGAGCCATGTCTGACTCTGAACCTCCTATTTCAGTGCTGGACTGAACGTCGTGATCCACCCAACCTCTTGCTTCAGCTTTACAGTGTATGTATGCAAAATGAAATACGACCTGAGAAGAGTTCTTAGACTGAGCTGATGCCAAATCAAGATCATGGAACCTACCGTATTTTTCCATGTATAATACGCTCCCGTGTATAAGACACCCCCTATTTTGAGGGACTCAAAATTAAGAAAATGGGGGGGGGTTGCCCCCGTGTATAAGTCTACCCCCTCTTTCTTAACATTATTTTTTAGTAAAAAAACACAACCTAGTCTTATACACGGAAAAGTATGGTAATTTAGAGGAACTTATTTTTGACCATAATGCACATACAGAATTAGGAATAGCTTATCTATAGCCCATGTACTTAAGTTCTCTGGAATCAGAAAAGAGCAAGAGGATCAAGATTATGGAGCAATTCCCTTATGAAGAAAGATTGCGTCATCTGGGGCTTTTATTTTAGAGAAAAGGCAAGGAAGCAGTGACATGAAAGAAGTTTGTGAATTTATGCATGGCGTGAGGAAAGTGCTGAGAGAGAAGTTTTTCTCCCTCTAGAGCACATGGACATCCAACGAAGATGAATGTTGAAAAATTCAGGACAGATAAAATAAAGCACTTATATAGTCAAATACAGAATTCACTACCGAAGGAGATAATGATGGCAACCAACATGGATGGCTTTAAAAGGGGATTAGACAAATTCATGGAGGACAAGGCTATCAATGGCTACTAGCTATGATGGAGGTTATGCGCCCCCTCCTCACTTGGAGGCAACTATGCTTCTGAATACCAGTTGATGTAAACTGCAGGAGGGGAAGTGTTCTTGGACTCAGGTCTTGCTGGTTTCCCACAGGCATCTGGGTGGCCCCTTTGAGAACAGGAGGCTGGACTAGATGGGCCACTGGTCTGATGCAGAAGGAGAGCCAGTGTGGTGTAGTGGTTAAGAACGGTAGACTCGTAATCTGGTGAACCGGGTTCGCTTCCCCGCTCCTCCACATGCAGCTGCTGGGTGACCTTGAGCTAGTCATACTTCTTGAAGTCTCTCGGCCCCACTCACCTCACAGAGTGTTTGTTGTGGGGGAGGAAGGGAAAAGGAGATTGTTAGCCGCTTTGAGACTCCTTAGGGTAGTGATAAAGTGGGATATCAAATCCAAACTCTTCTTCTTCTTCGTCTCTTCTTTTGAATCACCATGGTGCCAGCCACTGCACCACAAACCCGTGTATGAGGTACTTTGTAGTAAGCCATTATTAAAACTGGACACATCGAACAGCAGGATGGACCTGCCATTCCTGCCTCAAACAGGATGCCTCTGTAGCCACATCAACACAAGCCACTCTGGGAACCATCACAATCACGTATATCTATGGTTAGTTTGACATGAACAGAACCATTTCAAAATTATCCTGACTGGGGCTGGTAAATACAGAAGTGATTTGTAACGTTCAAGTTGGTGTGGTTGAATGTTTTTAAATCTCCTCTCTTCTCTTCTTTAATCTGAGTTTTGCACTTCCAAACATGTATAAAGTGTTGTGATATCTCCACCACTGAACGTCAGCTGCGCAGCAAACATAATGGCTTTTACATCAGAGGATATAAGAATGACTTCCAAATACAGCTGAGTCCCAGTATTTCCCATTTAGATATTAATCAGTCACACAGATTACATAAATCTTGAGAGAACAGCCTTCCGCAGGTGGTGATGGGTGGAAAGAGGCATACTGGAAACCAAATAGCTAGATTGTGCTCACATGAGGAGCAAATAGTAGTAGTATGGCAACTGCCGGTAACCACGCAAACATCACCACACAAAGGATAAACAGCCCACCAAAATCCTCATCATCGTTTAATGAGGGTCCACATCAACAGTGACTGAAGATGCATAACAGGTTATTCATACTTATTGGGTTTTCCACATAATAGGTAAATTCAAATTAAATAAAGAAAGACCATGGGCTAGCATTTAGATGATAACGATGCTGACATCATACGAAAAATGCAAAAAACTTCCATGCACGAGAAGCACCAGTTCTACAATAAACTCCCTTCTGGAAACACCAAAGACATACAAATGTGTTTCTTTCATTCGACTCCCTTCCACTCTTTAGATTGGGGTAGGGGGTGGGAGGGGGCCTCTGCCCTCCATAACGCATCATGCTAGAGTTAACCTGACTAAAAGAATAGTTCCTGTAGAAGGGACTGAAGAAAATGTAACAAAACAGAGAGGAAAAGTGATTTCCAAGGCCCCCTAGTGAATGATGGGTGTAATAGCTAGAGCATCGGACTAGGACTTAAAAGAGTAGGACTCAAATTCCCACTTGCTCATGACACTCACTGGGTGATCCTGGACCAATCACAGTCTCTCAGCCGAACCTACCTCACAAGGTTGTTGTGAGGATAAAGTGGGAAGGGGGAGAAGCATGTACAGTAAGCTACCTTGAGTTCCTCAGAGGAATAGAATGAGTAGCTCAGTTGGTAGAGCAGGAGACTCAAACTCTGGGTTGAAAACTCAAGACCCATGTTTGGCAAAATATTCTTACATTGCAGGGAGTTGGAGTACCTAACCCTCGTGGTCCCCTCCAACCCTACAATTCTATGATTTGTAAAAATAAAGATAAAAGCAATAATAATAATAATAATAAATAATTACAGTGATTTAACAAAATGGTGAGCTCCCGTTGTTCGGTCCCTGCTCCTGCCAACCTAGCAGTTCGAAAGCACATCAAAGTGCAAGTAGATAAATACGTACCGCTCCAGCGGGAAGGTAAACGGCGTTTCCGTGCGCTGTTCTGGTTCGCCAGAAGTGGTTTAGTCATGCTGGCCACATGACCCAGAAGCTGTACGCCGGCCCCCTTGGCCAATAAAGTGAGACGAGCGCTGCAACCCCAGAGTTGGTCACAACTGGACCTAATGGTCAGGGGTCCCTTTACCTTACCTTTACCTACATACAATAATACATAACATTAGTATATAAAAAGTAGGACTGGCTACACAACGCTGCAGAGTGGTCCCAACAGACACTACATAGCATTCTTTCAGCACTGAACATAGTCAGCACTGGGCTATTTTGGAGTGCCCCCCCCAAAAAAACCCGCTTACTTCTGCAATGCTTGTCCGTCCCCCCCCCCGAGCCTTCTGATACCTGCCCCTTGTTTCTCAGTAGCCTTGTTTTGGTTACACAGCAATAATATCTCTGTGCCCCAGGTCACTTTTAATACATCTATTTCATTCTCCTTCTCCTTCCCAACACTCAGTTACCATGCCATGCCCAGTGACCATGTTCAGTCTGCCTCAACCGAGCTGTTTGTGGCTTCTCCCTCACCTACCTTTCAAGGCTTCTCCATCCCTATTTGTTTGTGTGTGTGTCAACCTTCAGATTGCAAATACCTTCCTCTTCTGCATAGGTAGTGTCTCTTGGCTATATAAAGGCAGGTGCCCAGAGGAAGAACTGACTGTTAATATACCTGATGATAAAATATCAAGCTATACTCAAGTCACCATGATTTTTAAAAAGTGAGTAGCATATCTAAGCAATTATTACCTCAACCAGTGATTGCCTGTCTTATACCACCATCAATTATAACTGGAGAGCCAGGTTACAGACAAAAGTTTCTGACAGAGTGATGGTATGTACCAGCGGCAATTGCACATTATCTATGATAAGCGAACACGATCCCTGATTGAACTTTAGCAGTAAAACTTCCAGAAGAACATTATTGTCTCCTTTTGCCAACATTAACTGGCAGACCTAAACAACTCTAACAAGAGAGTATCTGCCCCAGACATACATTTCTGGATGCAGGTGTGAAGAACTCTTGCTGATAACAGCATCAGTTTAATTTAATTTAACAGTCTACTTTCTTGTGGGGTGGCTTTTAGAGTCTCCCAATGGCAATCATCAGGGATGCGGGTGGTGCTGTGGTGTAAACCACTGAGCCTCTGGCGGGAAGGTAAACAGCGTTTTCGTGCACTTCTCTAGTTTTGCCAGAAGCGGTTTAGTCATGCTGGCCACATGACCGGGAAAAACTGTCTGCGGACAAACATCGGATCCCTTGGCCAGTAAAGCGAGATGAGCGCCACAACCCCAGAGTCGTTCGCGACTGGACTTAAGTGTCAAGGGTCCTTTATCTTTTTAACAGCAGTCATCAGTGACACTAGCCTGATGTAAATAGAGGATTAATTTCTGAGCATAAATGCTTGGGACTGATTTGCATGGCTGAAATCCTAAAAACCTGGGATTATGAGGAGGAAGAGGAGGAATGGGGAGGGGAACTTTCAGGTCTCCAGCTTGTGATCCTTCTGTGCACATTTACTTGCATACAAGGACCACTGTGATTATTGGAACTTAATCCAAAGTGTGTGGGAGAGGACTGCATGAAGCCAATATCTCTCCATCTTTCCTGTATCACAAAGCCTGTGGATTGATGGTCCTGCTCCGCCCTGCTGTGCGGCAATGATTTTAGACAGTCTTTTGCTAAGAGTTCTTATTTTCGAAGTATCTAAAGCAAGCCTGGGTACCTTACACAAGATTTTGAAAGCGAGCAAAAGCCTCTTAAAGACCTCGAGCCCAACTCCAGCAGAGGCATCAGTGTCGGGAGGAGGAACCCCCCAAGAGGGGGAGACTATCGCCCGCTGACTTTGCCGATGGGTTCCACCCCCGCCGGTCGCGCGTCCCTCAGCCACGTGGGGATGCGGGTAGCAGCCAGCGGGTCCCTCGCCCGCCAGCGCCGGTCTGACCTGGAGGCTCAGGGAGGAGCCGGGCGTCGCTTTCTTGGAGAAAGGAGAGTTCTCCTCCCTGGCGGGAGTTGCTGGAAGCGTTTAGGGGGCGTATAGGGAGGCGGCCGCTGGCCAATGATCAGGAGCGCTGCTCTCAGCTGGCAGGCATTTAAATGGGAGACAGCGCGGTGCGCCTGCAATTCGGAAGCGGGGCCCGAGCTTTCCTTGCCTCGCCTTCCGATGGGCTCGAGGGACTGGGAGCAGAGCAGCAGCAGCAGCCGCAGCCCGAGCCGTCACCCCGCGCACTGAAGCGCCCCACGCCGGAAAGGAGCCGCGGAGCAGGACTCGCTCTCCGCCCACGCGCAGGTGAGGCGGCAGCGGAAAGGATTTCGGGGCTTCATTGGGAGACCTTGGGTTGCTTTACGCCGGAGTGCAGGATGGCGACTGCCGCTCTGCTCCAGGCAGGCAGGAGGCGCTGGGTTGTAGCCCCCGGGAAGCAGTAGGGTTACTCGTGGCGTAAGTGATGAGAGCCTTACAAACTGCATGCAGGTCAGTGTATTCTGGGAAGAATACCGACTCTGATGGGGTAGGATAACTTAAGTTAGATTTATGCCTGGCATCGTGGATAAACTGCTTTCCTGGAATTAATCCAGGAAAGCCTGTCGAATATATTCTACGAAATACCGAAGCTCTTACCTTCCCCGTATCTGTGTAACGCCTGACTGGAGGGAGGGGAGCCGCGGGAATCCCCTAACTCCCACCGCACATTTCTCATCGTTGTTGGTTTTTTCTTTTGGGTGGGGGCTTGGCTGGCTTTTGCCTCAAATGGAACTACTGGTAGAACCAATACCATTTCCACACGTGACTTATAGCGCAGCTCTGTGCCTATTTACTTGGAAGTAAGGGCCATTAACTTAAATGGGGTTTACGTTCCAGTTAGTAAACATGGGGCTGCAGACCGAACAAGTTCTCTCTCTGGGCAGCTGAAATTCTAGTATTGACTCCATTCGTTGGGATGCCAGCTAAAAATGGGGATCCCTCAACCCTGCAGTAACAATCTTAGCACTTGGTGTTTTCCAAGCCCGGGTTGCTCGAGGAAACCTCCTTAAAAGCTCGTCGGTTTGCCAAGGACACTCCCACGGAAAAACAAGGCCCACTCTTTACAGGGTGCTCAGGATGGGACCCAAGTCCGTCTCGTTCCCCAGTAAGCCTGTGCAGCCGCTCCCGCCTTCTCTGCGCTTCCAAAGCGACCCTAACACCCTATTCGCAACCGGCTCTCCTCTAGGCTTTCTTGGGCGCCCGGTGGTGCCACTGCCTAATGGGTTAATTTAATCGAAAGGGCCGAAAATTGCTCACAGCTGCGCGGCGGCCGCGATGTGCGAAGCGGGCCGCGGAAAACTCCTTTTAAAAGGATTGGCCCTTGCAAGGGGGCGGGCGCTGGCTGACCAAACGGGCTGGGCCGGCGCCTCAAACGGGCCCTGCTGCGCGGAGGCGCCCTTAACCTGCAAGCCTACTCGCAAGTAACTCCCACTGACTTCCACGGGGCTTGTCCTCCGCGGTAGCCCCCCGCTCACTAGGGCCAGTGGGGCTATTCCAGCTGCCGGCGGAATTTGCGGGGTTGGATTTGCGCAGCCCCGACGGCAAACGGGCCCGCACCGCGGCGTTTGCTCCGGTGACGACGGAAAGGCGTCGGTTCTCCCTTCCCGCGAGCGGCTCTTTCCCTGCCAAGGGCGGAGCCGCCGAGGGGAGGCGGGTGTCTCCTAAGACCCCGCCGCGTGACTTACTCAAAACCAAACCAAACGCTGGCGGAGGCCTCCTGCGCCTCCGCTCGTTGGGCCCCGCGGGGCACCCCTGGAAACGGCCTGTCTAGGGCGAGGCTGAGCTGAGGGCGCTGCCCTCGCTTGGCGGGGAGAAAGAGGCGCCACCCAGCGCGCCGCCGGCCACCCTCTACTGCGCCTCCCGCGCGGCGGCCTTCTGGGCGGCAAGACCAGAGGGAAACGCCGGGCATCTCCGAGGGGGCGAGGCGTGGTTCTCCGTTCAACACAGCAGCCTTCGCCCACCTGGGGTGCTCCAGCTGCGTGGGACTACAACTCCCATCAGCTCCAACTGGCTCTGGGTTGTCAGGAGGGAGGAGTTCAGTTTAACCCTGGAGCAACATCCCAAGAAGCGTCGTGATCAGGGCCGAAGAGTAGCCCCGTTTGAGCTCTTGTCGTTGACACGCTGAAACATGTAGATGTTAATGTGGGAGATAAATCCAGAAACGCATTTCCCCTTCCCCCGTTGTATATTCCCTTCTCGTTGACTAAACTTATTTTAAGCTTCCCATAAGAAATGCCTCAGCCTTTCCCTATGAAAGATCTATCTTCAAATACTTTGTGCTGTATGCCTTGGCTCATGCTTCTGTACTTCCGATAAGGGAAATAACTTGGTCAGTGGTCATGAATGATTGGAGTTGTAATCTCAACAGGTTCCCCACCTCTGGTTTCTAGTCTGAGGGTGAACTGAGCATTCCTCCTTGATTTGTTTGCAGGGGAGTTAGAGAATGTTGCATCAAATGTTATCCCACACTTTGCGGGATCCCCTTGTTTTTCCTTATCTGATTTGGGGGTGCAAAGCAGGTTTGCTGTGCAAAAATTGTGTATCAGCTTTAATTGCGCAACTTGGTTGAATCTCACTGGAAGTTCCCTGACTCTCTGATAACAGGGCTTTTAAGCATTTGGTGAAGGCAACCTTAAAATCTGAAAAAGTCCATGCTGTAAGAAATCTCCCTGCAATCCTGGGAGCACTTGTAATCTTCAATAAAGTCTTCCTTTAGACAGATTTAGAAACCTGATCTTTTGATAACATTAGAATCTCTGTCTGCAATTCACAAACCACTATCCCTCAGACAGACACAATTCTGTTAGATCTGAATCTGGAACCTGTGTGTTTCAGATCACAGTCTGTTCTCTGTCTCTCCCCCCTCCAAAAAAAACACCTCATTCTTAAACTGTGAAACATATATTTTTAGACCTCAGAAAAATGACTGGCAGTCCCTACTTGCAAGGGAACAGACACTTGGAATACAGTTCTGGCCTTTTCATCTCTAAAAAGAAATTGCAAAGCTTCAGGATGATGCAGAAAGGAGCAACTAAACTTCATCTTTTCCTGCGAGAGGTTTAACAGCGTAGTCATATGTCTATCTGCTCATCTACTTTCAAGTAAGTCCCATTGCTTTCAGTGGGACTTGCTTCCTGGAAAGTGTACATAGCATTGCAGTCTAAAGCTCTTTAGTTTTTAAAAAAGTGAGTAAGATGGGGGCAGGCCACAAACATATCTAAAGTAGCAAGTGGTGTGGAGTCAATTCTCTTTCAAATCACTTCAGCTTGTAGCACCTAAGGAAGGTGATGTCCTTGCCTTGCATCACCATTCATTTGCCTAACCCACTGCATTTTGCAGTTCTTCAATCATCTGCTTGGAACTGAGAAGTTTTTACAGCTTAGGTGGGGACGTTTTCTGACAATAATGGCTGGATTGAATATGATGTATCCAAAATGGCTCTGAAGGATTGGGGATAACCCACAGAAAATATTGGGATGAGTGGGAGGTGCCTTAGCCTTAGCACTATGACGAACACAAGCCATTGAGTTGATTTGTTAGTGAAGTGATCACTTTCACCTTTAATCTTTTGTATTCATTGGTTACACAGAAGTAGTTCAAAAGCAGACAACACAGGATAGAATTTTCAGTATATAATAATATATGAACACACCATCAAACCTTTAATTTAAAAGAAGAGTCCTTGACTGCCAATGCTGTCTGCTATGCCAACCCAAAATATGAGCTTTGTCCTGAAGGCTTTTAGGTAATTGTTGCTAATAGCAATATTGGTGTTCTTACTACTCATAGACCATCTCGCTTTCATTGTGATTTCCTTTAGAGCTGTGGTCTAATGATGGATTTAAAATAGAGCCTTTACTCAAAAGTGCTCAGGTTTCAGCTATTGAACTTAACAGAAGAGAGGTTGGTCTAGGTCAGTACTGAGCCCTTTGAAAGCTTACACCAAAAACTTTCTTCTGGAAATGGGATGAAGGTATGCAGGCTCTCCCCCCTAAAATGTGTGCTTTGCTCTGTGAATGTTCCTGAAATAGGAATATACTTACTGGTTCCTATTATATTTATTTACTCTAGAATTGCAAGCTAGAACTTTCAGGCAAGAACATGGCTATGTTTCTTGAACAGGTTCAGTGTGCGTGTGTGGAAGTGTGTAATGGAATTGTTAGTCATCATTTGTATGTTTGAAATGACACTAAGTTGGAACACTCAAGTCTTTTATACTGCCAACATGTTCAGCTTCTATTTCTTCAACCTCCAAGTACATTGGCTTAGAATCTACGTAGTAGTTATGAGGTCTCCCTCATTGAGTGTTGCTGCAAAATTATCACAGCAAACTTAAACATAATATAAGTATTTAAATAAAAATAAATCTGTTATCCAGCCCTAGAGTTAAAGAGTAGGGGAGGAAAATTCTTGGTTCTGGAAAATGCCTTGCTTCCAGAAAACCGGGTCAAAGCTGTTGCCTTTTCCATCTGCAACTGATCAGGAGAGGCCTTTTCGTCTCTCAGCAACAGAGAGGTGGGCTCTTGTTTTCTGACTGTAAAACGAGTCCTATTGCAAATGTACAAAAGTAATATAACTGAACTAGTTCAAAAATGATGACACAGTTGTAATCCATGTTGCATGAACGAAAGGCAGCTGCCACAACTGTTGTTTTCCTCCCTCTTCAGTCTCCTGAGTGTGCACACCCTCACTTCAGAATCTTGAGGGTGACCTGAGCATTATGGGATGTCCTGGTGGGCTACTGTGGGAGAAAAGAATTGCCGGAAGCATGGAACTTTGTGTGAGCAGTACGCGATTGTTTTGCCTAGTTTTAGGCCCTTTGCCCTCCTTTCACTGCCGCCCTATAAGTCACAGTCCGCATTGTTCAGTAAATCTCTCCTGAGCCTCAGCAGGGACTTTTTAGGGACTACAGGTGGGAGGAGGGGAGGGAGAAAATTTGTTTCCTGAGCCTACCATCCCTTTGTCCAACCCCATGGGTACAACTCAAAAAAAAAATGATAAGTTTACAAACTGATACAACATACAATATAACATAAACAAATCAAAGAATCAGATATGATCAGTGATTATGAAGTCACAGGTTGATAAAGTGATTTTCAATATAATCATAAGAGCACACAACTAATAGAATTATATGATGGGCAGCTGGTAAAAACCTGTTCCAGCTAAGTCTTCGGAACTGCCCATGTACTTTGAAAATCCAAATCTCTTATGAGAACATAACTCTCAATGAATTGCTTTGACCATCCCTTTGACAAAGCTTCTAATTACATATGGAAAACTCAGACTCATAAATGGATGCATTTCACATAGTATTCCCTGACAGTCCTGTAACTTATTGCAATGCCTTCTACACATGCAGGATGCAGCTGTTAAGTGTCCTAACTGGTGTTGGAATATGGGCACATATTTAACCTGTTCTGTGCCAGTTTCTCTATTTTCCTGCATGCTTTTAACCTTGAAAGCCTTGCATGGCCAGGTATCCTCATGCTGGAAGGACAGTCTCTGTCCAAATACAAACCCATTTTCCAGTTTAGGTCAAGTTAGCTGATGCTGTGGCTTATATCATATACACAACATGTTCAGACAGTGGCAACTAGGAGCCAGGTTTTTCTGTTGGCAGTCTCCTGTGATAAAATTGGCCCTTGCATTTCCAGATTTTACCTGAGGGAAATTCCATACAGGTTGGAATCTCTCAAGTTGCTAGATTTGAAAGAGGAGGGATTTGCTTTACTCCCTGTCCTTTTTCTCCCACTCCTGAGAGGAAGGTTGGTATTTTCACTAGCTTTGGGATAAGGGGTGATGTGATGCACTGTGTGCAACTTTTTAGTTGATGCCATGTGAAATAGATATATCCTTTCTCCCCAGGATGAGTCGCACAGTTTCTACAGTTGGTGTCCTCCTTCTGTGTGGACTTCTGCTACCCACTGCAGAGGGGAGCAAGAGGAACCGTGGAGCCCAGGGCGCCATCCCCCCGCCTGACAAGGATAAGCCCAATGATTCGGAACAGCCGCAGCAGCCGCCCTCGCCACCGCAGCAGCCGGGCGCCAGGATCCGTGGCAAGGACAGAATCAAGCCTCCATCTGCTGAAGAGGTGCTGGAGTCGAGCCAAGAGGCGCTGCACGTCACTGAGCGACAGTACCTGAAGCGGGACTGGTGCAAGACGCATTCCCTGAAGCAAACCATCCACGAGGAAGGCTGCCACAGCCACACCATTATCAACAAGTTCTGTTACGGGCAGTGCAATTCCTTCTACATCCCCAGGCATATCCACCGAGAGGAAGGCTCCTTCCAGTCCTGTTCCTTTTGCAAACCTAAGAAACTCACCACCATGTCTGTCACACTGAACTGCCCGGAGCTTCAGCCCCCGAGGAAGAAAAAGAGGATCACGCGAGTTAAAGAATGTCGCTGTATATCCATAGACTTGGATTAGGAGGCACCGTGATGGGTGTTCCAGTTCTTGCCCTTGACTACAGATGCCCGAAACCCAATCTGTCTGAATGGGACACAAACAATAGAGAATTGCAACAAAAACAATGTATGTGTATCTGCGTGCAAGTGTGAATGCCAATACATCAATTACAAAAGCATGCATATGGAATAGCACCACTACTTGGAGTGCAAGTTGTCACTAGTTCACCTGTGTGCTGGGGTTCCTGCGCTTCCATTTTCCACCAGCATCTGTGCCATTGACTTGTGTACCTGTTGCAAGTGAGAGCATTGATGTGCTCTAGGTCCAGTGTTATTTCTTAGAACAAAATGTTAACAGGGATGTGGTAGTAGACTTAAGATATGCCCCTTGTAATTAGTGTTCAATAAAGGGTGCAATTATAATTGGGAATGAATGTTCAGAAGCAGCTTTGCTTGGATCGAAAAACACAGCCACTAGCATTAGAAGACTTTTTAAAGACGGTAATGGGCAAGAGAAGGAAAAAATGAGAAAGTACAAGAATTAAGAGCAACAAGGGAAGGCAACGTGCATATTGACTCTACTGATGCTTTGAATGTACTTTAAAAACATGTTTGAGTTAAGTAATTGTCTTGGGATGCTGCATTCTTTGACTATAACTGTAGTGTTTAATTCCATCATTAGCTTTTAGGTTTGCCATAATAATTTGTCTAAAATCTGCTAATGTATATGTGTACACATTTTTTCTATCTCCATTATACTATCAGGTAATTCAGCTTAACACAGAAAGCACAATTCTACAGTGATTGTTTAGGACTTCAAATGCAATAAGCATACAAAGCTATATATTTCAGAGCTTCAATAGGAGCTGTGTGATAGATGCTGCTTAGTCTCTGGCCCAAAGGATGTACTGCCTTGCCCATTTACTTTGCATTTACCCATATTATATTTGATTTTGGTTTTGCTAAACTTTAGGTGCTGTTGGGGGATTGGATGGGCGTGTGGCAGAGTGCTCAGACTTTCCTTTAGCATTTACTGAATATAAGGACCTTTTCTTTGAACAGTTCTTGAACAGTCCATTCATGTATAAACATGTAGCAGTAATATATGGTGAATATTGCCTTTTGTCAGAACATAACAGCCTTGAGAGTGAAAAATGGTTTTTAAGTGTAAAATTCATTATGTATTACTATTACATGGTTTGTAGCTGAATTGATCTTTGACCAGTTTCCCCTGTGTATGATAGGATACCACCTCTCGTGCCTCCCCTTTGCTTTATTTTTATTTACATATACAGATGTGGCCACCTCTGTTTCCATCCCCATTGTAAACCTCTGGCCTTTATTTATATTGTTGAAGCCCCTGGACAGATAGACTGGCTTTTGAAAGTATGAACACATTAACCAGCTGTCTATGCACAGTAGGCAATTTGTGGTTCATGCCACAAGGAGAGGACAGGTATTTATAGAAATGAAACACTTATTTGTCTGTAACAACAAGGAGCCTGCCAATAACGCGTCTGCTTAATAAGCAAATGTATTCATATAAGAAGCATTCTGGCTCTTGACATATCACACAGTCCTCAAATATACCATAATAAAACAACCCATATTTATAACCTAAACTACCCATTTATCATTTAACTGTATTGCTTCTTGTTCCATCTTTAGAGGATAAGTCAACAACTGTTTTTCTTCTTTTTAAATGTTTCATGTTGTTTTAGAGGCTGTAGCTGTATTCTGTAGTTACTTATTCCGCTATTAAGTTGTAGTCCCTTGCATCACAATTAGGGGATACCTCTTTCTATAAAAACCCCCAATTCAACGGGACCTTGACAAGCATGATCATGCAAAGCCAGATGCCTGTCAGCATCCTTTCACATGCAAATATTTTTTTTACTGCCTTCATCTATACCAGTAACAGATTGCAAACTTGCATATTAGCCATATCAGGATCACCCACTGCAATCTTTTTTTATAGGTATTATCATACATTTATTTCTGTGTAGATCATTTTTTAAAGCCTGATTTCTGAGTTACAGGAGAAAATTTCCACTGTGTGGAATGTGAATAGTTAAGCAGAAAGATATTTAATGGTTTTGGCATTTCCATATGACCAGAGAGTTTTCCTCTACTTCTTAGAAGGTATCAAGGTTAAAACATTCCCCTTTTCTTCTGAACTCTTGGGGACTTTATGTTAATTCTTGTTTCTCTTCCTATAATTCATATACAGCTCTCACCAAGCAATATATAGTTCTGGCTTTTTAAAAGTTTTAACTTTCCATACAACAGAAAAATAGGCAGGTTGGTTTCATAGGCAGGTCATTTATGATTGATTTTTCAGGTTTCAAGGAAACCAAAGATGTAGCTGCAAATGATTTCAAATCAAACCATATGTACTGTACTTAAATCTGACTTTTTCTTATAAAACAATGAAGAGGAACCCAAGCTGCCATGTGTTCTGAAGAATTTCACAATGCAAAAGCTGTTCAAAAACAAACAACTTTGATTTTGTAACTTGCCAACAGTTTTGTAACTTGCCAACAGTTTGTTTACTTGCTATAATAAACAAGTTTTAAAAAAATATATATGTTGAATTGCAGGCTAAAATGAAATTGCAAGAGTTTTAGAACTGGATTTTCAAATGGGTAAATATGAGAGAGGCAAAAATGTCCAATTCCCATTCTTGGCATAATGGCTTTAGCTGCAACTCGCAAGACAGCCAAGAACAGTGGTAAGGATTCATCCAGCCACCACAAGGAAGGGAATAGGATTATGCTACAAGTCGGACAAGCAGTAGAATAGTTGGGGAAAGCGTAGAATAAGATTCCTGTACATACTTTCCTAACTTGGGGCTCTTAAGATTCCTACATGGTCCATATCCCAAGCCCAATTTCCTCTTGCCTAACATGCTGGGAACAGATGGGAGGAAGAGGGAGGTTACTTGAGTACAACAGCAGGTTTCTTTTTAGCCTTGTGGGTGTTTATGAATTGGGACAACACCTTTCACAAAACCGCACCAGCTGCTGCAAGGGAATCCTCTGTCTGCAATGAAGCCCCTTGACCATGCCATGGGAGATTGCTGGGAACTGCAGCTACTGGGAGCTCGTAAAGCTCTTATCAGCAGTGATGCAGCGGTGAATTCTAAACTGCAGACATGCTTCGTGACACCTCCTAAGACTATGCAACGATGTCATGAACTGGTTGGACACAGAGGAATGGTGGCAGGAACCAGCTGGGGAGCCGCATGGGGAAGAAGGCTCAGAGCCTGTGGATTGGTGGTGGGACAACAATGAGTGCTCAGAGGGAGAAGCCTGGGAGGTGTCGGAAGCTGAAGAGGGAACAGGGCTTAATGAGCAGGGAGAGTCTGTGGCAGAGAGCAGTCCAGAGGCAGAAGCTGAAGCAGGAGAGGAGGGACTCCAAGAGGCAGAGATGAGTCTGGCTGGGGCAGAGTCACAGGTGTTTCCCACCTCCTGCTGTGACCAGCTCCCCTCCCCTCTGGTTTCCCATGAACTGGCCAGAGAAGTTAGTTTTGTGCAGGAGCAATCTCAGATTGCTTGGGAAAAACCCTGGAAAGAGGGAACTTTGACAGCTGTGAGTAGCTGGGGACCTTCAGTCCCATCAACTGCTTCATGGGGGCAAGAGCTACCCAAGCTGAGTTGCTTTGCTCATTAGGCACTCCTGTGCAGATCTCAGTTTTGCTAGTGAAGTTAACACCAGCTTGCTTGGTGTGATTTACTGCTGGCTCACTCCTGTCAAAGCGAACACGAATTAAAAATAAATCAAGCAATGCATACATTTTGATTTCAATATCAAGCCAGTTTTTTGTTCTTCACCCCCCCCCTTTCACTTTGCTTAACATTAAGAGTACTGAAGAATTCTGGGCAACGCTAAAGTTTGCTCACTATTTGGCAACATTTTGGTTGGCCATACTAAAGGGACTTTGGAATTGCTCAATATAAAAGTGGCAGTTTAATCTAGAACCACATATGCTAATGTAATGTAACCTGCCTGTCCCTCTGCTTGGCTCATTTGGGTTTCTCTCTGCATGTTGGCTTGCAGAAGATTGGCCTATAGTACCTTAGAAGCAGGGGTGGGTCTACTATGGAACTAAGGAAGCTTAAACTTCAGAGCATCTAATCCCACAATGCTTTTAAACAATTGGGTTTAGTAGACCAAATATGAGTCTCACAACTCAAACTGATTTTTTTGTTGTATATATCACAAAAATCCCAAAGTTTGAGAGTCGGTAGCACAGGTGTTGAAAAGGCAGAGTGTCACAGTATTTTGAAAACTATAAAGTGTATGAAATTTTCATTTACTCCAATGACTTTGATATGTGAGATAATCCGGTTCAGCAATTTTAATCAAAATCTGAGATATAGTAGTTATTTTTTTAAAAAATGTGGTCTGTCATAGAACCACATTGAAGAAGATAACAGGGGTTATCCAGACCCTATACAGTGGTATCTCAGGTTAAGAACTTAATTCGTTCTGGAGGTCCATTCTTAACCTGAAACTGTTCTTAACCTGAGGTACCACTTTAGCTAATGGGGCCTCCTGCTGCCACTGCACGATTTCTGTTCTCATCCTGAAGCAAAGTTCTTAACCCGAGGTACTATTTCTGGGTTAGTGGAGTCTATAACCTGAAGCATCTGTAAACTGAAGTGTCTGTAACCTGAAGTGTCTGTAACCTGAGGTAACACTATATATTCTAGCTTTCCATGGAAGCTGGATTCCAGGATTCCAGTAGAAGTCAATGAACATAGGCTTCCCTGGCTTGGTTGTTCATCCCCACAAGGTGCGAATATTGGAAATAGTATCAGGGCAGCCACATGATGGAGCCCCTCTTAATTCATGCATCATGCTGTGTCACAGCTAGTCACTTGAAATGAACACTTTGAATTGGTCTTAGATGCTGAGCAGGGGCCTGCTGAACTGTGACTCATACCAGTTTTCTTGCAAGGCATCGTAATGGGCTTAGTAAAACGTACCCACCCCCAAACCATTAACATTAGTTCTCAGTTACAATCAGTTTTTTCCTTGGCATTTTACAATATTTCCAGACTATTTTTACTTTAAATGTTTGCTGTAATCGAAAATAAAAACCATAGCTGATTAAAGGCACAGAAATTGTGTGGCATACTCAATTTGCAGAGGGAGGGTCAAACGTTAAAGAGTGAGAATTTAACCATAGAAATCTGGGGAAGCAGGAGTGCTTATATTCTGTGTCTCTTATTAGAAAGTTACAGAGGGTGGCCACACACAAGCATTTTTATCATACACTTTCTGGATGCAAGGTTAATTTATCCTGATTACTTGGTAGTATAATACAAGCCCTGTTCAGGTGAGTGGTACCCATGGGTATCAAACGCCTGTAGGATTTCTCTACATTTCCTAGATGCCAATGCATGTGCCTACCACACTTCTGGTCAATGCATATTTGGCACCAAACTGCAGGGGTCCTATGCACTCACATACATATGAGCATATGACTGTATTCATGAGGATGGGTTGCTTGGCTGATCAGATTTCCCTTCCCCATGGAGGGAGCCATACATGGGTAAGCCCTCTGCAGGATGTCCTTGACTATGCATCACTTCATAACATCAGAGCCCAGGAAGTGGGGTAGTCTGCATGTTTTAAAGCGGAGTCTCCAGCTGTTGCTAGACTTAACCTACCATCACTCCTGGCTACTGGTAAAGTTGGTGGGGGATGTTTGGCATGGTAGTCTAACGGTGGGGACTCGAGGCTGAATAACACTGCTCTAGAGAGCTCCTCCATGGCGTTTGGTAGTGAATGCCTGAACATGGCTACAGATGATCAAGTTACCACCGAATAAGACCATCCTGGTGTTATTTGGTTATCTGTATGCCATATGGACTCAACTAATCCCTCGTCAACTACACACACACACACACACACACACACACAGTGTTAATCTTCAACTTGTTAAGTGGAGGAAGAGGAGTTTGGATTTGATATCCCGCTTTATCACTACCCGAAGGAGTCTCAAAGCGGCTAACATTCTCCTTTCCCTTCCTCCCCCACAACAAACACTCTGTGAGGTGAGTGGGGCTGAGAGACTTCAAGGAAGTGTGACTGGCCCAAGGTCACCCAGCAGCTGCATGTGGAGGAGCGGAGTCACGAACCCGGTTCACCAGATTAGGAGTCTACCGCTCTTAATCACTACACCACACTGGTCACCTGTATTGGTAAATGGCCATCCTGTCTATGCCAAATCCATGTACAGAAAAGCAGGGAATCGTCATGAATAGCTATAATGGCATTTGAAGTCCAGTTAGATGACTTTGCTGACTAAGAACTGTTGGCTTTAATATGGTTCCACATAATACCCCATATGGCAAATGGCTGACTTCTCAGCTAAGCTTTGATGGTGGGGGTGGGAGGGGCAATGCTTTTTTAATTGCTGCTTGATTGTGCTTTCATTATTTTCCCATCTGATTGGAAACAATATTTATAACCACGTCCCTTTTAAGTAATTACAAGAAGATGTGAAAGACAAATATACTGACATAAAAGGAGAATGGTTTGATTAACAGTAAAACAGGAACATTTCTAAGATGTCTCTTTCATCTTTTGTTTGATACAGATGTAAAGTCACATCATTCGGGGATGAATCAGTTGGAGCAGAACATTTGCAGTGGTTCCTAACAAAAACACTGGCATTTATTTCTTAAATTAAACATTCAAAAGCAGATATATGCTGACAATATAGTGATTGAGTTAGAGAGATGCAGCCAGATGCCCTGAGTTGGAAGATGTAGTTGAGGCAAGGTGTGCTACTGAGGTAGCAGTCGAAGCTACTGAAAGGATGGATGAAATCTGTCCATTTTGCTTTCTTCCAGTTTCTCATTTTTCAGTTCAGTTCTCCACGTTTTCTCATCAGTTTGCATGTGTTTCTTTTAAAGTCCTCATCAAAATTCACCAGCATCTGTTACCAGGTGGTTCCCAACCTTTGAGGAACCCTTCTACTTCCCACCCCCCAAATTTCATGGACCCAACATACAAAAATTTGCCAAGGCTTTAAGACAATGATCCCCTCCCAGAGAGCCAGAGTGGTGTAGTGGTTAAGAGCGGTAGACTCATAATCTGGTGAACCGGGTTCGCATCTCCGCTCCTCCACGTGCAGCTGCTGGGTGACCTTGGGCCAGTCACACTTCTCTGAAGTCTCTCAGCCTCACTCACCTCACAGAGTGTTTGTTGTGGGGGAGGAAGGGAAAGGAGAATGTTAGCCGCTTTGAGACTCCTTTGGGTAGTGATAAAGCGGGATATCAAATCCAAACTCCGCTGCTGCTGCTTCTTCTTCTTCTTCTTCTTCTTCTTCTTCTTCTTCTTCTTCTTCTTCTTCTTCTTCTCCCAGTTGAGCCTCCAGAGGCACAAATGGAAGCAGGGGCTGTCTTGAAGCCTCTTGCAAAAGTAGACTTTCAAGCAGCTTCCCTGCTCCTCTTTTAAACACTGATGTTTGGGAACCACTGTTGTAGGTCATACTTCAGGATGCTTAAGCAAACTTTAACGCGAAACAGCAGGTTTTGTAACTTGAGAGAGAAAAATATGTACCATCCTATGTGCAAAGTGGAATGTGCAACTGTAAGTCTCAGAGTTCCTTAGTTTGCGGGGGGGGGGGGGGCTTCTCAAAGGTACTATTACATATGTCACAGTTCCTGCTTGCCTTTTTGTATACAAGCAGTAGGAGCCAGTCTCCCTACCATACTTTATCAACAGTAGTATCAGATGTAGGAGAGGACATGATGTGAGCGTCAATCCATTTGGAATGTGCATGCAATTAAGACCATTTTTTCCACAAATGAATCAGCATCCATGTGAAGTCCTGCCCAGCATTGTTGTGGCCATTTCCATGGATGGAAAGTTGCTTTCAATGAAGCATGGTGGATGGTTTGGCTCTTAAAAGGGTGATGGAAAGAGTCACGTGTTGAATTAACGTATTTCCACCCATAAAGGCACATACTTCCTATCTCTGAAGGAATAGCAATAAATGCATCTCTGGCAGTGTGTGGCCACATAGTACCAAAACAGCAGACATACAAATATAGGCATATACAGTGGTACCTCGGGTTACATACGCTTCAGGTTACATACGCTTCAGGTTACAGACTCCACTAACCCAGAAATAGTACCTCGGGTTAAGAGCTTTGCTTCAGGATGAGAACAGAAATCACACGGTGGCGGCGCAGCGGCAGTGGGAAGCCCCATTAACTGTAAAGTGAAAAATGATTGAAGAAGTTTAAAATAAATAATTACTCGTATAGGCTAAAATACTCTTGCCCAGAACATAAATACTGGTATTTACAGTGCAGACCATGAAGTCAAGTACATATTGACTTGGAAGCAAAGTGAATCGTGTTCAAATGGGGTTTACACATTGCCCAGGTAAGTGAGTAGATAGAATCTTTGTTTGCATCAGTCACTAGTCTTAGCAATAAAATAAAATACAATGTACTGAGGATAGAGCTAAATGCTTAGCGATAGAAAGTATGTTCTAGAGGGTTACATCAAAACAAATGGCAGAATTAATACGTACACAAGAAAGTATGTTCCATCCACTTTTGATACAGGCTAGGTAATTCAAACTACAGACAAATAGTCACCAGGTATGGTAAGTATAATTGAGTAACAATAGTCACCAACGAACTCATGGCAATCCTATGCCACTCTACTCAGAAGTGAGTCCCATTGAGTTCAACAGAGCTTACTTCCAAGAAAATGGGTATACAATTGCAGGCTAAATCTTTGTTGAAGCAATGATTCTTCAATATCAGCTTTGTTGGACCGGTCATGTTGTGCGGATGCCTGATGATCGTCTTCCAAACGAACTACTCTATTCCGAACTTTAAAAAATGGAAAGCATAATGCTGGTGGTCAACAAAAGAGGTTTAAAGACTGTCTCAAGGCAAATCTTAAAAAATGTAGTATAAACACTGGCAACTGGGAAACACTGGCCTGCGAGTGCTCCAGTTGGAGAACAGCCTTTACCAAAGGTATAATGGGCTTTGAAGACACTCGAACTCAGGACGCAAGGGAGAAACATGCTAGGAGGAAGGCACGCTTGGCAAATCCACACCGTGATCAACTCCTGCCCAGAAACCAATGTCCCCACTGTGGAAGGACGTGTGGATCCAGAATTGGCCTCCACAGTCACTTACGGACTCATTGTTAAAACCATGTTTATGGAAGACAATCTTACTTGACTACGAGTGGTCGCCTAAGAAGAAAGAAGAAGAAATCTCTGTTTGGGGCTTAAAAGATTTTGAAGAAAAGAGTTGAAAAGTGAAGTCACTATTTCTAGATTGTATTTTCTTATTTGTTTGTAATCCAGATGTATGAAAAAGTGAGACTTTGCAAAATTAAAGCTGTCAAAGGGAAAGGAAAGATCAAGCTGTACTTATGACGGAGAGAGAAATTGGCAACTGGATTGCAAGATGGCAACGGGAGATGATTGGCTCTAATTTTTTGCAGTGGAGCAAATGCCAGATGTTTTCCCCACTTTGATCTTAATAACACTTTAGGCTGCAGACAATAAGATTGGTTTAAAATTTATTGTCTCTTTGATTTCTACATTCTAATGCTTTTAAAGGCCTTTACAAAAGACAGATTTCTAAATATTGGCAACTGAGGTGGCATCAAAAGTGTCAAATCATTAAGCCCCCTCACAAAAAGGTCGTGATTAGAACCCCATTTATGTTTCCACACATTATTAGTAAATGAGTTCTTGTGCAGGCAATCATCAATTTTCTTCATATAATAAAAAGACCTATTGTGTGGCATATGAAGATACTTGCAGCATCTGTAGCCCAGCTTCTTATAAACCTTTCATCTTGCATTAAGATCATTGGAGGTTATAACAGTATATTAAAATAATAGTAAGGGACAGGAGTTGAAAGATGTATTAAATGATTCACTTTATTTGGAAAAATCAGCTGCTGTAGAACTTTTATCTGCATGGTAACAAATTATTTAAATATCTCTGGGATTTTATCATTGCTATAATCAATGCACACTCACAATTTGCATTTACCCATGTTGAATGAATGCCATGAGATGTAGAAAAGTGTTGTGTATTCTGCAAGAAATTCATTAACCGCAGTGATCTGGAAGCCCAGTTGCAATACATGGAAGTGTCAGAGACTAAATCACACTTATGAGAGTTTCATGTGCAAACACTTCCCTAAGCAGTATGGGAATTTCTTGTAAGTGTCATCCTCAATATGACCTTAACAGATTGGAGAAATGGGCCCAAACCAACAAAATGAATTTCAATAGGAACAGATGAAAGGTTCAACACTTAGGTAGAAATAATCAGATGCACAAATATAGGTTGGGGTTCACTTGGCTTAACAGCTCAAAAGGCTCTAGTAGACCACAAGTTTAACAGTGTGCGATTCTAGGCTGCATCAAGAGAAGAATGGTGTTCAGATCAAAGAGAGCAATAATAGCAAGCTTGTTTTCTGCTGCCCAAGAGTGTAGGACCCAAACCAATAGATTCTAATTGCAAGAAAGGAGATTCCAACTAAACATTAGGAAGAACTTTCTGATGGTGAGCTACTTGACAATGAAATGGACTACCTTGGAAGGTTAAACAGTTTGGATGGCCATCTGTCAGGTATTATTTAGCTGTGATTTGTGAATTGCAAAGGATTGAACTAGATGACCCTTGTGACCCAATTCTGTGATTCTATGATCCCATGCTTGAAAAAACATAGTTCATTATTTCTCCCTTATTTGTAAAACTGTGACTTCATTGAATCCATCCCCGTGGATAACTACTACTCTCTAGACCAGGGGTGTCAAACTCAAATTCATCGGGGGCTGCATCAGCAGTTTGGTCACCCTCAAAGGGCCGGTTGTATCTGTAGGACTATGTAAAGGACATGTAAAGTGGAGGTTTCCTGTGTAGAACGTCCGGCGCCGCTAGAGGGCAGATGTTCTCTGGCTTGTAGGCTGCTGCGCATGCGTTGAAGAGGCGGCTTTCTTGTGTCAAAAAAAAGGAAAAAAGTGAGAATAAAAGGTGAAGGCTGGCGGCCGGTGGCGGCTACACGGGCCACATGACGAGGTCTGGCGGGCCGTATTTGGCCCGTGGGCCTTGTGTTTGACACCCGTGCTCTAGACAGTGGATTATTTCCATGCAAACATGGAACACTATCAGGACTGGCCCAGCAGTTTGGGTACCTGAAATAAAGTACAAGATTCCCCCCCCCCAATTCTATATACAGATGCTGACTGGACTAGCAGGTGAATTTCACTTTAATCCTGGCAATGGAATGGTGTATTCCATCCCATCTGAATGCAGAAAACTAGCTTAAGAGCGTTCATTGCAGGTTGTGTGGCACACGTAGCTGTAGTGTCCAAAGCTACTCACTGCCTCAAAACATCTGGTGCCTCAGGAGACCATTTCGTCAAGACAGCAAACTCTAAAGTAATAAATAATAAAACCATCCATACAAACTCTAAAATCAATGAAACAATTTACAGTGGTACCTCGGGTTAAGTACTTAATTCGTTTTGGAGGTCCGTACTTAACCTGAAACTGTTCTTAACCTGAAGCACCAATTTTAGCTAATGGGGCCTCCTGCTGCTGTTGCGCCGCTGGAGCACGATTTCTGTTCTCATCCTGAAGCAAAGTTCTTAACCTGAAGCACTATTTCTGGGCTAGCGGAGTCTGTAACCTGAAGCGTATGTAACCTGAAGCATATGTAACCCGAGGTACCACTGTAATCAAATATAAAAGTTATCTTCCATAAATGACTGGGTTAGAACTTTCAGTGAAAGCCTTCCTAAACAAACATGTCTACTTTAGGTGCCTAAACATAATCACACTAGGTTTCTTTCTGGTTTCAGCTGGTAACTGTTTCAAGAGGTTTCCAGCAATTGGTATTCAGAAGATTAAGGGAAAACATCAGCAGTCTTCAAGTATCTGAAGTGCTATCATGCAGAAGATGGACCAGACTTGTTCTCTGTTGCTCCAGAAGGCTCAACTTAATTGATCGGGTGGAAATTGCAGGGAAACAGATTTCAGGTCGACATTTAGTAAAAACTCCCTGACAGTAAAAGCTGCTCAGCAGTGGAACCGCCTCTTTTGTTGGAGGCATTTATGCAGAGGTGGACAGCTATCCACCAGAGATTTGGGTGTTGCAGATTCTGAACTGAGCATGATGTGGGATTAGGTTACCTGTGAGGTCACTTGATCCCTGTGTTTCTATTTATATAATAGATAAAATACTGTATATGATACAGAAATTAAAGAGCCTGAGAAGACATCATGCCACTAATGACATGCTACTGTTAAGAGTTAAGATGACAACCAGGCCCACACCATGAAGAGTACACAGGACAGAAGTAGGAACAGTAGTCAGACCCAAATTTACAAGGCCTCTATGCACAACGTCCTTCTCTAAAGCTGGGAGTCAGAAATACGTGTATATGTGATTTGAATGGTTTCCTGCCTGATCCCTGCTGCATACCTGGCTACCTGGGGCTCCCATCACACTGTGGTCCATTGGGCTGACCCTGGAAGGAAGTGCAATTGAAGTTTAAACATGGACATGTTGTGGGGGAGAACTTCAGCCAGCTGAAACCCAGAGTGCCTCTTTCCCTTTCGGTTAGAACTGGATGTGGCTCCCTGAGGCAAAAGGTCAGCACGTCCGTCACGCATAGGCGAGACCGTCTGCTCTTCTCAGTTGGAGAGGGATGTTATTTTCTTAAGAAGCAGGATGTTATTCCTAGAGGTCTGCCACTTGGCGAGGTCAACAGTAATATTTTATGCCTAATGTTTATGATTAATTTTGGCTGTGGCCTTTCCTTTCAGCATTTGTATGGTGTCAACCTGAACTGGCGAGGGTCAGAACTTGACAAGGTTATGGCGTGAACCATACATTTGCTTTTCTTCCCCAAACAAATACTAGAATAACAATGCACATGGGAACTGGGAAACACATGGTTAACTCATACCATAAGATCTGCACACTCAAGAAACTAGAGTACAATCCAGGAATCAATCTTTCTCTTTCTTTCTTTCTTTCTTTCTTTCTTTCTTTCTTTCTTTCTTATCTGTTTTCAACTAAATGGAATCTTATTAACCACAACTATAGTTGTAACCAAATGCCAAAATGTTGGGTTATTTATTTATTTTTGCCTTCTTTCTCAAAAAAGCTTTGATGACTGATTGTAGAGAAGCTTGACATTATATTCAACTTGCTAAGGCATGGTTTGTAATGTCAGAGGATTTGGCCTCCACAGCAAAAGCAACATTACTATTCACCCTTATTTAGGAGTAAACTCAGTGGAACTTTCTTCAGAGTAAATGAGCATGGCATTAGATGATATAAAAGACAAGGTAGATTAGAACCCAAACTTTCAGAAAGAAGCTGCTCTTGCAATGATGAAAGCAGAATGATTGTGAAGATTCTAGCTTACTTCTCAAAATACGATGCAGAAAATTTCAAGCATAGTGACAGCATCAGACCATGCTTGGAATTATACATAGTAGTTTCTGCAATAGGGTAAATTTTGGCCATAGCCAAGTGGGTCTGCCCCTATACAGACCTGTAAATTAACTTAGATCATCTGGGAGAGATTCTCTTTGTGGTGCCGAACCCTACAGTATATAATAAATCTGTGACCTGAAAATGGGCATTTTCTGTGGTTGTTGCTAATTTCATTCTATACCAATTTATTTTTTTCAAAGAAAAAAGTTCAAAGTGGCTTACAACAATTAAAATGTTAAATAAAACAATCCAGAATAAAATGTTCCTGAAGAAAGTCAGATATAAAGTGTACATTCAATTTAGTTAATAGGAATCTAAAATATTATCTTAAAAGATTTCAAAACAAAACATTACAATGGAAATAAACTACAGGATGCACATCTAATGCAGCAAAGTTAAAAAAAAATCTTAAACATTTCAAAAGAACACATTACTAAAGGAAGTCAAATATAAAATACACATTTAAAACAGAACAATTAGCAAGAAATTAAAATATTACCATAAGCATAGAATGTATCTGCTGATGTTGCTGCCAATCTTGCCCATGGTGGTTCATGATGGGCGGCAGCTGTGGAAGCGCTGGGTTGATGACTTGGGTTTACACTAAGAGATAACCAAGGTGTTCTCTGGCCTCTGCAGCAGCCTCAGCTGTTGTAGTTGGAGTCAGTCAGGGCCCTCCTCTCCCAGGCCAGGTGTCAAAAAGCATGCAAGACACAGAACAGGTCTTCCAGGACTCACAGCCAAGATGGTCACAAGAAGATTATTGCCCTGTTCTGTGAAATGTTATTCTTTCTGCCATGGGGAAAGATTCAGACTTCTTATAAAGACTTACCTTTTTTTGGCAAGGCTTTCCTTGACTCACCAGATTGGAGCCCGATATATGTGCATGAATTCCTCCTAAGTTTTATTTGCTTTCATATTTTTGCACTTTAAAAAATTGATTTTAGGTTCTATTTTTGTTTGAATGGATATTGTTTTGTATAGTACACAGAGTACACCATTTAGAGATTTTTAAATTATTAAGCAATTTAGAACGGATTTGAAATGAATGAATGAATAAATATATATATAAAAATTGGGAGGCAGAAATATGTAGCAAGGGAAACACTACTCTGAAACAAAAGGAACAAGTTTTGTTTTCGGGGGGGGGGGGAGGCTAATCAAAGCACACTTATGTTCTTCCATGTGTAGCCTCATACATGCCACCACATTTCAAGGCACTTTGAAAAATAAGTAATGATGATTTCAGTTTTAATCTACAATATATTTTGGAAACTTGCTCAGAAAGTTGTTGCAATGCGTTTGGACCCCTCTTACAAAAACTATAACCAAATTGTGGATGATGGTTCCCGAGATGAAGAAGCAGGTTTCAACTTATATTTGGATATAATTGGATGCCATTTTGAATCAAGGTGGCAGGCTGACCCTATCAAAATGGCACTGACTTTTCTGGTTTCCTGGAATTCCTGAGCAAGACTGGGTATGAGGCTTCTAGTGGTATATTTTCCTTAGAAAGAAAGATGCAAGTCAGGTAAAACAGTTTGTTTTTTTAACCATTACAGGTACTGTACCTAATTCTCATTAGCCACAGATGGGCAACCTGTGGCTTTGAGGCTACATATGGCCCTCAGGTTTTGTTTCCCCAAAGTCCTCTGCTGGTGATTAGTTAAAACATCTAGCAAAAGTGACCTGTGTCTCTTCAGCGGCTCAATGGGTGGAGCAAAGTGGGAGACAGGGAGAAAGCGGGAGAAGGGGGAGCCAGAAAGACAGAAATGAAAAGGATGGTCCTCTCTGCCTTTGGCTCTTCTTCTTCCCATCACAGTCATACATGACCCAACCACTTACCCTCAAGGGTTACATAAAACTTAAAACAGTTGCAGACAACAAAACCCACACACTTTAAAATTCCTATTTGATTTTTAATGTATGAACTGGTAGAACAGGAACTAGAATAACATGTTTCGAAAAGTATTCTGTTGATCAGGTGATCTTTTGGTGGTTATAAAGCTATGGCGGACAGGATCAAAAAGTGTGTAACAACATACAGGTTTGCAACAAATGAAAAGTAGATCAGCCATTAATGAAACACCTGCAAATGTTTATCTTGTAATATATATCTATATCTAAATCTCCGTGGAGTCAAAATACATCATTCTTGTTTTTAAATAAATAAAAGTTTCCACTGCATCAGGGTTAGTAAAACATAGTCTGAAGCTAGAGATTTAGCATATAAAAATACAGAGCAATAATACGGAAAATATATTCTATTATTTACATGCAATGGTCCCATATCTCTTTCTTTGAAAAATAAAAGCATTTTTACAAATTTAAATTATCTTGAAATTTCCAGTAAAATTAGATTTTTAAATACTCAACGGGAACATACCGTACATAATTGTAAAGAAAAACTTAGCATAATCCATTCAGCTTCTTTTTAACAACTGGGAACTTCCCTGAAAGGAAGAAAAGCATTGCTATTCTGCATATCCCCCCCTCTATATTTACATCCATGCAACAAGCATTTCCTCAGCATCATGCCTGGCAATGCTATTCTGGTAAAAGAGCAGTACATCCTAGATTTATTGATGGGGCAGCTTGTCTTATTAGTGTCACTTCCAGGGAGAGTTCCCATTTCCACCCCACTCACCACCTTCTCATTGGTCTTATATGTATTTTATACATACTACTGTTTCTTTAACAATATTAATCCTTAGTATCTTTATACTAAGCCCCCCCACCCAGTGCCTCAAAACAGATAATAAATCTTACCTCTTTAATCATTGCAACAGCCTTACTAGGTTGGGCCAGTGTTATCATTACCACCCTAGATGGCAGAATCATAGAATCATGGAATTGTAGGGTTGGAAGGAACCAGAGTAGGTAAGGTAATAAGGTGCAGAAAGGCTAGTACCACGAGACTCGAGATAACCTAGGACTTCCCAGTAAATTTATGATTAAGACCAGTGCTATTTTTCTAGAAAATGAGGCGCCAGAACTCACCATGAATGTCTCCCTAGTTCTCTTATAATGGCAATGGTGCCCATCTGAGAGGTGCTGGAACCAAGTTCCAGCAAGTTCTGGTTGAAAAAGAAGCCCTGATTAGGATGAAATTTGAACCACTAAGTTATTGCCATGCTCTTAACTACTACACAACCCCTGAGGTATTTAGAGGACAAGACATTTGGGCATTTCAGTTTCTTAATGCTTAAAATCTTTATATGCACTGAAAATCTTTATATCAACAGCACTGTCAAGTCTCAGATGTTGCTGCAAGCTCAGGAATTTATTTCATATCACACAAGTGCCTGCTCCTTATGCAATAGTCTGGATTGCATCATTACACAAGGATTGCTGACTTGCCTCTGAAATCTTGGGAACAGGCCCCAGAAGACTGGTTCTCATGGAATGAAGCTTTACGGAATGGCATTGATTTGAACTTCAAATCTTTCAAAGCTGTGTTCGATTAACCAACTCAGGCCCAACCTAGACATGGCACACAATTGAATGCAACTCTCCCCCTTTTCTCCCTCTACCAAGGCAGTCCCAGGAGCTTGTGAGATTGGTGTGGGTGATGGGAAATGCCAAGGAAGAGGCTATTTAACCCTTTTCTGTCTGGCTACTCCTCCCCAATCCATCTGTGATTTCTAATGCAAATGCACATTCAGATATACACCAAGTCCTCAGTTGATGCTACAGCTGCCAAGTAATGCATATGCATGTTCAAACCAGCGCTCAAAGTCTGTCACTCTAGGTGTACCTAAGGTCCCTTGCACCCTTAGCAAGGAGCTTTATTGATCTGTGCCCCCCCAAATCCCACTTCTCCTGTTGGGGTCCCTTGTGCCCTTGGCAAGGACCTGTACCAGCACTCCCCCCCCAAAAAAAATCACTTTCCCCACATTTGATCTTGTCACAACAGTGATGACACATAACCACACACATCTAAGTCATACACTCCATAGTCTCCAGCCGTCTACCTTCATACCTTCTTGCCATTTCTCCTACTGCTCAACTTCCAGTTCTTGTCTAAACTCACAGTCTTGTCTAAACATT
This sequence comes from Podarcis erhardii, assembly GCF_964252035.2. Lineage (NCBI taxonomy): Eukaryota > Metazoa > Chordata > Lepidosauria > Squamata > Lacertidae > Podarcis > Podarcis erhardii. The sequence goes on from NC_138497.1 coordinate 41,361,271, forward strand.
ACACAGATAACTGGAAACTGATTTCTGGGGTGATTTTTGTGCCCCTTCCCTCAGACCTGTGCTCCCAGTAGAGCTGGCTTTGCCAACTCCTAGACATTCCTCTGTTTTAGGTGCCCCGCCACGGCTAATGTAAGAAACCCAGCCCTTGGCCCTGTTCTGCCTTTGTTACAATCAATATTGTGACTTTTGACTCCTGGACCACTTGTGGTGCAGAAGTGGATTGGGGTAAACCTTTCCCAAGCTGCATTAAATGTTGTGCCAAGGCAGTACAGTTGTGCCAAGGCAACGGCAGGGGTTTGCTGCTGGTAGAATAGCACCAATGCTTGTTATTGTGCTGGCAGTGGGGCTAGGGTCAAACATCATGCCCTTGCATTCTCATGGGATCCTCATACCCAAGTCCTACGTGCGCCTTTGTCAGCATATTGACTCATGGAACTGTGTCGTAGGGGAGACACACTAGCTTCCACCCTCAATTTCAGGATGAATTTCCTTTTTAACCCATGCCCTATGAGATCAGCTGCGTGCTTAATAATATTTGTTGACTGGCCAGTTGGAACTATCCATGTTTCCCTGACCTTGCTACAGTCTCTGTGGTTTCTGTAACATGCAAATTGGGAAGAGTTGTTTATGATGTTTATTTATTCAAGCACAGGGGAATGTTTTTATTGCATACCAAACAAGGAGGTGACGTAATGCAGCTGAACATCTTGATCTAACTTTCATTGAGGAAAAAATCCATTTGCATTCACTAACGAATTACTACCAAATTGCAAAAACACCTGATAAAAACTTTCGTGATAGATTCTAAAAACATTTTATCCATGATTGACACTAACACCTCAAGAGTTCAACTACAAGTGAGATGCATCACTGAAATACGAGAGGCCCTTCTTTGTTTCCTGCCAGGGGTGGAGATATAGATGATGACAAGAGATAGGGCCATTTCAGTGACTGCACTGATAATGTGGAATATTTTGACCCACAAAAGAATACACTTAAGTTATTGTCAGAATGGTTAGAAATGGAAGAGGAACTAAGACGACTTCAAAATTCTATTTTTTTGTTTATCTAGTGCCATCTACGTACATGGCACTTTTCAAATGATGACAGATCCCCGCCCTGAGCAGCTTACAATCTAAAAATCAACACAACAGAGGAAAGGAAGAGAAATGAAGGCAGGGATCAACAGTTATACACACTTGGCTTGGTCATACTAGATATGGGAATGAGGAGGTTATGTGAAAGGCTTCATGGAAAATACAGATTTTGAGAACGGATTTGAAGGAAGAACAAGACATTGGAACCACAGAGGCATTATACGAGAAAGAGGGAAAAGGGCATCAAGGAGAAAAGGACAAAATCATTTGAGGGAAGAGGAAGCCTTGGGAAAGGTGACGGTGCTAGAGCTCGATAAGATCACCATCAGAGATACTTTAGAACTGGAGGAGTCAAGTTGAGATGGCAGGAGGCTGTCTTACCCAGACCCAGAAAGAGCAGTCTGCACACAGACCAGCTATAGTTTTTAAAAAACAAAAACCCCGAGGGTACCAATTATCACATCCAAAACTGGAGGTAAAAATACATAATTCTTCAAAGTGTTATCTTATCCAGAGTTCTTTGCAGAAGGAACCAAAAATGTTGCAGAAGGTGGTGGACAACCTTGTATTGTCCCTGGATCAGTGACATGGTCTGGAGACAAAGGAGGCTTAAACCAATTGCAAAATGCTTCAAATAGACATTGAACACAGACAGAGGGCTTCCCATAAACCAGACTTTGCAGATATTGAACTTTGTTGTGTCTGTATAGCAGTATGATACAAAAGGATACTTTCAAGTCCTAAATTTAACTTACATTTTTACTTGTTCAGAAGGTACAATTATTGGGCACAATCTGGCAACAACAACATTCATCATAAAGTGTGCTTAAGTTCAAGTGATTTAAATGGGGGAGATTTAAACATGTGGTTTCTCCTACTGAAATGATGATGATAATAATAATAATAATAATAATAATAATAATAATAATAATAATTATTTATTATTTATACCCCGCCCATCTGGCTGAGTTTCCCCAGCCATTCTGGGCGGCTTCCAATCAAGTGTTAAAAACAATACAGCATTAAGCTGGATTTTCAATTTTTGTGACACAACAAATTGTTATTTTGCATTTCCTATCACTTCAAGAAAGCCAACAATAAAAATGACAACACTAAAAGTCGATTAGCAGAGTTCAGTTAGTAGACTTCACTAGTCTAGACCATCATCTTTAGGAACAGATATAACTATCCTCCTTACCAAAGAGGCATTTGCATTTTCTTCTATACGGGAAAATTAGTGAGGTCACAAACTGAAGCGCACATCAGTGCCAGTATATAGTCTGAAGGCACACAAGACCAACACCCTTCTGAAGTTAGGCAGTTCTGGGTCTAGTTAAAGCTTGAACGGCATGTACACTGTCTTAGGTTCCATGATGGGAAGAAAGATGAGATATACATGTAAGAAAAGCTAATTAATTAATTAATACAATACTATGGAGTAACCCTACCTCCCCAAATTGTGAGTCAACCTCTATATGATTGTGCTGCCAGTCATATTTGATACACTACCTGCAAAAACCTGCCAAAGGCTTATAAGCTAGTGAAGCTGTTTATCTAAGTAAGATGTGTACGCATTATGCAAAACTGGATCCTCTAACAACAAACTTCAGATACCATGTTCTCTGTTTCTGATGAAGCGTCTAAGATGACAGAGGTATGAAAGGCATTTAATCAGATATCTCTGCAAAAAAGAGAAAGCATGTAATTGCTTATGATCTCATATGTGGTAGTAACTGAAGAGGGAAAAGGTAATGTCTTTCTACATTGTGAAATAACTTTGCATGTTTGGCATTCTCTTCTCTAGCTGGTTTAGCATTGTGGTTTGGAGTTATTTGCATTTTTTTTTCTAAACTAAAAAACTGAAGTGGTTGTTAAGACATTTTTCTTGCATAAAGAACTGTTTGTAGAGTAAGAAGTTTGAAGACTTAAGACGTGTGAATTAAAAGTACCACTCAAATGAAAACCTAGCTTGATCTGCTTCATATGAAACCTTAAACCTATAAAACTCTTCAATGCAGCATCGTGAAGCCTTTGGGAAACAGAATGATTTTGTGTGGAACTATTTCTCTGATTTTGGTTCTGTGTTCTGCGTGGGAGACTATTCCCATCCTAGACAGTTCAAATTTGTCTGACTCAGAATGAATGCCAACATTATTCTCAACACACTAGAAGATTCCAGCACTACTTAGAGGCCCAACAGAGGACTTCTGAATGGGAAAACCAGAGCAGCCAGGCCAACAGAAACAATTATTTCTGCTTTCTTGCCTAGCAAGAAATTGAAGATGGGTAACTATTTTATGAAGGGATTGTAAGTACCCATGTCTGTCACATCAAATGGGAAAATACTGAAAGAAAATTTATATTACATATTCTTTGGAAGGTTTCAATGTCTGAGAAAAACAAAAGTGTTATATGACCAAACTGTGATTCTAGTGCTTTTTTTTTAGAATAAAGAGGGAAAGTGTCTACAGCTTTCATAAGAAAGCAACCCTCAATGATGAGATTAAATTTCCAAATGTAGCAAGAGACAAAAGCTGAAAAATAACAGCTACAAGGAACTCTAGCATGGAAACAGGGGAGAGATGCACTTATAGCAAAAGCAATGCAAGAGTAGGTTCTTCTGGTATGGCAAATCGCTTTGGGATAAAAAAATGTTGGATTCAGCCACTCACTAAACCTGTTCATCAAAGAGTTCAAGTTTTCAAGCTAACTCTGCAATACTTCATTGTTCAGCTCAGTAGAAATTATACATATTATAATTTATTATTAAGTCTTTGTGAATCAAAATGGAAAGGCAACTTTTTCTCCATTATACACATCATAATCCATTAGAATATTCTCATGCTTCTACTTAATAGTTACACAGTGCTGTCAGAGTGGTAGGTACAAGTGGCCTAACCTTAAAATAATCAACAAGGACACCTTCAAGGCAGTGAATCTAAGTTTGGCCTCATTGAGAGGCAGAATTTCAATATGAGTAGGAAAATGAGAGTAGCCCTAAACATTATTTTTTTTTTAAGAAAAAAAGCACTGAGTCAAGGTATTCTTCTTTGTAAATATTCTTACACTTTGCATGAGTTCTGAATCGGGTATATTTCTATTCTATTTGATTAAGGGGTTTTGCGTGAGCTGAAAGTTTGCATGATCTTTCAACAATATAAACTGTCTCGTTTTCCAAAACAACAGTTGTGCCAATTTGTGTTAGGCAGAAGAAAAACATTATTCTGGCAGACACTTGATGACATAATACACCAGCTAAATAAAATTCACATCACTGAATATTACGCTGTGGATGTTGCTGGTTCAATGCATGTAGCTTGGCACACGTTAAAATGGCTGTATGAGTGCCTCACCACATAGCCAGCATGCAGTTCAACTCAGTTACCACATCTTTCATATAGCTTCCAAAAACAGACTGAGCAGTGATGTGGTGAATGTGGATGAAACTATTATATGACTGAGTAGTGAATCAAATAACTGTTTTCGCCATGCGCTGAACTCTGCGTATTCCCACTTAGCTCACATTCTCAACACACTAGTTTACTGTGGAAATGGCCCTGAATTTCAAGGTGTCATAGCATTTTAAACATCTTTATCAATTTTGCATCAGGGAGTAGAATACAAAGATTATTCCCCCCCCCCAGTTTGCAGCAGGATAGTTAAGTATTAGGAAACAAAAATGCAGAGCATGAGTTGGGACCAGTTGTTTACGTTCCATTTGGATCCATTTCCAGTGCTACTGTAAGTAAACTTTAAATAAACAAAACAATCCAGAAATGGGCTCTGAATAACTGTGAGATGCTAATGGGCTTAGGACAAAAGATTCTTCTCAGACTAAACAATACTATCAGAACTCGCCAAACAAGAGGGGTGACTGTTATAACAATACTGTAAAAGGAGTTCTGCTAACAGCAACACAGTGGAAATGTATTAATGTACATTCCATACATCTTTGGCCCAGAGATGTGCAATTTCCCACTGATGGTTCCCACATTCAGTCTCGAATTGGATACCACAAGAAGACTATCTTAGACTGCTCAAGTCCAATGAAGCTGGGAGTCACATTACGGGTCCCCTGACACCCACCCACTCGCTCCACAATCCGTAGCAATGACTACAGCAGCGTTTCTCAAAATGGGAGGAAATGTGCTGGGTTTCCAGCAAGAGATTACAATTTTGCATGCTGTATTGGTAGTAAGATTTAAAAACAATCAAGGCTAAGGACTTCCTTAGCCCAAGCAAAACTGGCAGTTTCACTGGGTACCATTTTGGGCTTTTAACTGCATCCCGCTTTAATCATCATGTATTAAGAAAAGCAGAGGAGATTCAGACAGAGATGAGAGCAACAGTGAAGAGGAAAGATTTGAAAGGAAAACCTGAGGCAATTCCTTATAGTTAACACATACTATAACCATATGCTGCTCCTATTACAAATGCAAAACTCCAGCCGGACAGCTTTAACTGTAGAATGGCACAAGTGTTTTCCTAGCCTTTGTGCAGTACAGCTGCCCCATCCAAATAGGTTTACATCCCTTAGCTGAAGGAATGAAGAGGCTGAGGTTTTGCTGCCTCTACACCATCCAGAGTTTCTAGTAAGAAAGGAATGCAGCTGTTCTCATCAAAGAACCAGTATGGCATAGTGCTTATAGAGTGCTGGACTAGGACCAGGGAGACGTAAACGCAAATCCCTTACTCAGCCTTGAAGCTTACTGGGTGACTTTGGGGCAGTCACTATTTCTCAGTCTAACCAACCTCACAGGGTTGCTCTGTGGACGAAATGAGGAGAAGGAGAGTCATATGCACCACCTTGAACTCCTTGAAGGAAAGGTGGGATATAAGTGGAATAATAAGAGGGGCACGGGCAAATACATGTCTCCCTGTTGACAAGAACATTGCACTGCTAACCATCATAAGCTGATCCACAGGACCAGTTTGGTAAGAAAAAATGGTGATCTAAGTCAGAAAATGGTGGTTCAACTCAGAACATGTTTCACATATTTACAAGGCTGCTCTAAAGAAGAGAGGAAAAACAGCACCAGGGAAGAAGGAGTAAATTCCCGATGCAGCAGGGCAGAAATCAGATAAACTGATTCCTAGTGAATTGTCCAGAGAAGCTTAAGTTCTAAGCAGTTTAAGATCCAGGGGATTCTACCAATGGCAGATGGAAAGATGAGATGATGAAGGGGAAATATAAGTCTTCAAAATCACCTACAACAGCTCAGTTTTAAAGCCAACACTGAGCACTTCCACTTGGAATGGGTTTCTCATTCACTTAAATGCCCACTGGGGCTCATGGGACTTGGAGCCCCACAAATGGAAAATAAGAAGCCAAATGCACATTTTGTGTGTGGATGCTGCTTGGCTCCACTGAAACAAGTAAAAGACATCACACAGGGTTGCCTGGACATGGGTGTAAATGTACAGGAAAGCACGGCCAGTCCAAGACATTCTGCCATCTGATGCGAACCACCAAATGGTGCCTCCCCACCAGGAAACAAGGAACGAGTGAAGATCAACACTGGGAACGAGGGTGGGGGGGGATAAAGATCTACATCAGGAATGGGGGTGAGTGGGAATAAAGATCTACACTAAGAACAAAAGTGGAAGGGCAGCACCAGTGTTCCTATCTAAGAGGCTGCTGTAGAGGCGACATTGGAGGGAGAAACCAAGGAGATGGCAGGCCCAGTCTTTGCCACTGTGGCGGCAGCAGCAGCAGCAGCAGCAGCAGCAGCAGCAGCGTGCAATGTATTCCTGGGAGGCTGGATCTGCTGCCCCTGTGGATCCTGCTGCCTGAGGCAGTCGCCTCATTTTGCCTCATGGGTGGGCTGGCCCTGAGTAAATGTATTTATTGACAGTGCTCACTGGTTGCCTTTCCAATAAAAACTGGCCAATACAATTAGTAGGATCTAAAGATCCTGTGTGCGGAGTTCCATACATCAAATGGGCAGGAGGTGAATGTCTTCAACTCACTCTTTCCCCTGAAAATCTGCTCTGGAGACTAGGAGCTGGGAGAGGAAAACTGGCAAAAATCACCTCCCTGCTCCCTTCCATGGGTGGCAGCAGCTTCTAGGTCTCCAGCCCTTCCATTCACAGAAGGGCTACCCTGGACCTAAGCCCTCTTACAAAATAGTAACATACCTAACGGTATTTGAAATATAAGTGATAACTAATCTTTTTTTTTAATAAAAAAAATCATACATATTTACTCAGTAGTGCTTTCAAGAGATGAATCAATTTTTGATTATTTCGTTTTTGCTACTCCCCCCACCAGTTCTGGTATATTTAAACATCTGCATTCATTGACTCAAGAGTTTTTACACCTCTATCACACTGCTTTTAACGTACCATTTCCAAATTCTATAAATATACTCTAAGATCACTATCAATATAAATTCAGACTCTCCAAAGTACAGTATAAAAAGACAAATTAACCACGGCAAAGCAACTGTAATATTTCACATTATTATTACAGTGTAAAACCAATGACTGGCTTACAAATAACCTGCTGTGTGCACAAAAGACACTTTTGCTCATGTGGGTGAAAGGGAATGTCACCCCTAATACTGCTCGGGGGGGGGGTCCCCCTGACTCTCTGAAGTCTGTCTTCAAGAAGAATGAGAAACTCTCTCTCTCTGTGAATTATGATCCGGCTTCCTGCAAGGACAGCGGCTTTTCTCTTGAGCAGTGGGCGTTTTGCATCCAAGCAGATATAAGTTAAAAGATCATTAAGATATTCGAAACAAACTGTTCCATTCCATGTCACTAAACCTCCACAGGATTTTGTAATAATAATAATAATAATAATAATAATAATAATAATAATAATAATGATTTATTATTTATACCCCTTCATCTGGCTGGGTTTGACTACTGTTGCCCTACTCTTTGGCTTTTCTAGACTGTATTGCTACTTTGGTCTGTATTTCTAAAGATGCTTTAATTTTCCTGTTCCTGTACTTCATACAAACACTTTCAATTTTTTTTAGAATTATGTTTCCTTCAGCATAGGAAATTGTAGGGCTATAAACGATAAATGTTTACATTAAGAGGGAAAAGATAAGTTCATTAACTGCATTCTAATGTCTCAATATTTAGGATACTAACTAAATTTCAATGGCATTTGGATATCAATAGGAGACACATGTGCTGTCTGAGAACCTTGCCCTTGAATTGTGTAAGATAAATAGCATGTTTCATATTAAATCTTTCAAATAGGTTGTTCATACAATTGCATTAACTTCTTATAATAAGAAATTAAAAGTTATTTTTTAAGATAAATGTTTGATTCAATTGTGGCACTTTCCCTAGGCCTATTACGAAATATGATTCTCCTGCATTTGTCCTATAGGTGACAAAGTTTCCCTTTCTTCCACACTCTTTTCTCAATTTAATTTACCAGACTCCCTTATCATACTTTATTACACGTGTCCTCTAGGATGCAGAACCCCTGTTCATCTCCTTCTTGGTACACTCTTTAGTTGTTGTGGCAACCAATGGTTAGCCTGTGTTTAAGTATTTATGATATACAGCATTTTAGTTTACATAATTTTTCCATTGCAAGGACTGCTCTTTAATTTTAAGGGTGTGATTCTGTAAGTTCTCTCAACTACAGCCTAGAGGGGAGAGATCCTGACATACCTGACAGAGATTCTAAATGGCACTTCACATGAGTCACTTACAGTACCTCAATGGGAGAGCAATGAGGTATTTCTATTCAAAGTCTATGGAGCAGAGTGTATGAATAATGTATGTTCAAGAGCGCACATATGTCTGTAAATGATCTTTCTCTCACACACATGCACGTATGTACGGGAAAATGTAAACATGTTCTAAAATCAGTTTCACCAAAATGCTGACTATAAAAGAATATAGGCTTTGGTATAGATTAATGATAAATAATGGAAATGCGTGTTCTACAGCTAGAAGACCAACTATAAATAAAGCATTATTGAATATTGCTAATCTGACCTCATGTTGATACAGAAAGTATTCATTTTGCCATCAGACAAATGAAGAATATAGTATGAACAAAACACCAAACGTTAATGAATGTAGCAGTTACATTATCTATGCCTTATTCAAGTATATATATATATACCTTATTCTCATATATATATATATATATATATTTGCTTTCGTAGATTTTCACGGGTACAGGAATGCAGGTTTTGGTGTCCTCGGGTGTCTTCCCGTGTAAAAGTTGGGGTGTCTAGGCGACGTTTCGACGAGGTCTCACTCGTCATCTTCAGGCTGGTGCTTTCGGCTTCTTGTTACTGGAACAGTTACTGGCTCTGTTCCAGTAACAAGAAGCCGAAAGCACCAGCCTGAAGATGACGAGTGAGACCTCGTCGAAACGTCGCCTAGACACCCCAACTTTTACACGGGAAGACACCCGAGGACACCAAAACCTGCATATATATATATATATATATATATATATATATATATATATGAATGACATTTCTTTCTCCGCATGTGCAAAAACATTATTTCTACTTCCATGGCATTGATTGGGGTTCCTATAAAAATAATCATAATAAAATACAGAATACATCTGATACACTTAACTTCCACCATTTGCAAGAAGGTAAAGTTAATTCTTTGGATACCATCAAAATCATTTTAAACAGTCATTGACTTAGTAAATATTACGGTCTACCAGCACATGAGCCATCCTGCAGAGCTGGCATAAAAGCTATTTAATTCACTGTCTAAAACCCTGCTTTTGCTGTCTTTTACATTAGTGCATTTTGCATAGAGTACTTCAAACAACTTTTAAGAAAAGAACTGCATTTAAGCCACATAAGGAAGAGTTACATAGAACTCTTCATAATTCCCATGTAAACAAATTCTTATTGTTCCCTCTTCTGCACAAGCCAAGGGATCCAGAAGTCTTTTGAGGATTGTCTGAGGAAGAGAACAGCAAAGCAGAACTTCCTAACATCTAAAATAAGGTGCTCTCTAGGGAATGGGCAGAGGGAAGCATCATGCAAGGTATTAAGTCACACTGCGATTATGTTCATGTGTCTTCTTTCAGTTGGTGGTCGCACTGGCTTCCTTCTGACGTAGCCTTTCTTTCTGTTGTTTAAGAAAAAAAAAGGAACTTTATTATCATTCTTTTCTTTAATTTTCCATCTGTTCTCAAATTGCACAGAGTATGTGGTCTACTACACTTGAAGAATGGAGCACTCCAAAACCAAAGTAGACATAAGCTTTTTCTTTTCTGAAAATTAATTCCTGAAGTGCCAAGCCAAGACAATGGCAAGCTTTATACAAGCATACTTAGGTTTGCATCTAAGTCACACCCAGAGTAGACACACTGAAATACAGTGGTACCTCAGATTACAGACGCTTCAGGTTACAGACTCCGCTAACCCAGAAATAGTACCTTGGGTTAAGAACTTTGCTTCAGGATGAGAACAGAAATCGTGCGGCGGCAGCGGGAGGCCCCATTAGCTAAAGTGGTATCTCAGGTTAAGAACAGTTTCAGGTTAAGAACAGACTTCCAGTTCTTAACCCAAGGTAGCACTGTAAATGAATGCAAAGGAGTCATGACAAACTTATTGATTTCAATGTATCTACTCTGAGTATGATTTACCTGGATACAAACTTAGCCTCTCATATCATCCTAAGTATATGCCTAATGTGTTCTGAAATGCCTTTCCAGTTAACATTAGCTAGTATTGCACTAACACAAAATATTAGTAATGTGAAAACAAGCAAGAATATTTGGGGAGGGATTAATGTCTCTAGATACAGAAGTAGATTTTTTTTAAAAAAGAGAAATGTACTGGAGCTGATTTTAGCAGGGGCATCCCTTTCCCACAAAGTGGGACAATACTGTAGTGATTTCTCATTGCACATACGGAGAGGTCCCTTGATAAAAGAGGAAACTGTAATAAACCATGATTGTGTGGGGAACCTTGGGTACATAGAAGTTGTGGACTAAAGCCAGTATAGACCAGATAAATTGGCCCACACTCCTCCTTAAGCCAAACTGATAAATGACCATCTCCCCTCTAGGATACCCCTTTATACCAGACTGTACCAATAATAAATGGAACAAGCATGATTTAAGCACAGTTGGTTGTGGTTTTTTTCCAAATATTGCTGCTAAATTGGATCCACCTTAATTTGGCAAGCCAGCACTGGTTGCATCCAAATATGGCAAAAGAATTTTCCATTTGTCTGTGCACAAAAAGAAGAGACAACAGCCTATACTGGAGAAAACCCAGGAAGCCAGGCTCGTTCCTAGATAAACAGGGTGACAAATGTAGGAAAGGGCTGAAAATAATGCCCTATTGGCTGCCATTTCAATCTGCTCTCCCCTCTCACCCCCTTCAGAAATGTGATGGAATTTTTAGGAGCACACATTGTAAAAGCAGCCCTTGAGATTATTCAGAGTACAGAATGCAGCAGGAAAGAAGGACACCAATGGGTCAGAGACAAGTGACAAAACCGAGACAGCTCCTGAGGACTGATTTTTTTTCCATGCAGACTAGTTTTCCTGGCAAAGGTCTGTGCATGGACATAATGAATTTAAAATAGCAAAGGCTTTTGAATTGACTCCCAGTCACTGCTTCAATCACTCCAAAAATATTACTTGAATATATGTACTTTGGGATTGGAAAGGACATGATAGTAAATTGCATTTGAATGGACCTAAACATGCATCCTATTAGCTGTTTTTAAAAGCAAACTAGAAGACAAAGCCATTCTAAAAACACATCATACCAGGCTGGCAGTAGGGTTGATTTTCTTTGTTTCCACTTTCTTTTCTGCAGTTAACTTGTTCACTGTTTGTTGAGCCACTTTGAGTCTGAAACAAAATACACACAACAAATCTTATTGGAGCCAAAAAAATGGTACATATCCAGCATATGCAAGCTGCTTTCAGGAGCGCTTAGTTGTTGAATATGAATAAGGCTGTGTACACATGATACCTTTATAGCATATTCAAAGCATATTTCCGTTCTCAAAGCATCCTGGGAACTGTAGCTTGTCAAAGGTGCTGCGAACTGTAGCTCTGTGAGGGGAAAATTACAGTTGCCAGGATTAAGGAGGCAGGGAGAGGGAAGAAATGTGCTTTGAGTGTGTTTAAATGGCATGATGTGCTTACAAAGCAACTGTGCAAACAAACAAGACAGTATCAAGCCTGAAAGGTTGAAAGGGAATGGTACTCCCCTCTCCGCAAGGCAGGAGAAGATGTTAAGAGCAGAGGCTACAACTATGAGAGGTGGCACAGCACAATGGGCTGAAGGAGAAAAGCATCATGGCACCAATAGCAGCATTTCCGCTTGCTTCTCTTTCTATAGACCCAGCCTGGGATGTTTCCTGATCATTGTGTTGTCTGACAGAATACTGGAAACAAGCTTTCATATACACCCGTGATTTATGAAGTTTACATGTTGTTTTCCTGTCCTCTGAAGCGAGAAAGATTATTCCTTTAACAGCACTTTGTATTCCTGCAATTTTCACTGGTTAATATGCTTGATTATCCTACGCACACTACCTAAAGACTATTTTTTTAAAAAAAAACCAACTACACTGCTTGTCAAAATGGTGCCCATACAGCTGTTCAGTGTTTGTGACTTCATTATTCTTGCTTAAGGAAAGAGTCACATTACTTTCCAGAGGTCTTATTTCAAACCATACTTACACAGTGTGCTGATAAGAGATACAGAAATGCACTCCCCATTAATTAAGCATTCGGTGATTAAATCTCAAAGGCTTAACATACTATTGTATGTGACTAATGTTGGTCAGATTTCTTCTCCCTTCATACTTAGTACAAACATAAAAACTCCACACGTTACAGGGATTATAAATCTTCCCATGAACTGCTCTTCATTTTTGCACAACGTTCTTAATCTTTAAAATGCATTGAGAAATTACGTCCCTGGATGACATGGCGTGCAAGACCCAAACAAAAGAACCATGGTTGGCTTTCATTTAAAAAGTTCAATAAATATGTAGCTTATATAGCCTTTAATTAATCTACTAACTGTTAGAAGCGTAAGTCCGGCTCACACATAATGCTACACCATGATGGGGGGGGGGGGCAGCCTGTGTCCTTCCAGATGTTGCTAGACTACAATTCCCATAATCTGTGACAATTGGCCATGCTGACTGGAGCTGAAATTCAACATCTGGAGAGTCATAGGTTCCCCATCTGCACAAGGAGAAAGCAGCTGCCATAAACCTCAGGCTCCTGTACTTCCCCATATCTCTCCTCACCCCACAAGTCCAGGAAAAGGATTTCTGGCACAATTTGGTTTCACTTTCTACTTGGGTTATCATTACATAGGAAGCAGGGATTTAAAACAAACTTTAGCCAGTTTCTAAGGTCAATTTCAGACCGTGCGTTATGAAGCTGACTTGTTAAACCACAGTCTCTGATTCATAGGAACAAGTTGGGGTTTGCAGAAAGTGAATTTGTGCTCTCCTAAATTGTTGTTTTTACTAGAAACTGAGAATCCTGTGGCCCACCACTGCTCTTGGCATCTTCAAGAGCATAAACTCAGGATCTCATAACAGTGAAATCATAACTAAACATAACTATGAATCAGGATCAGCCCAAGATTGTCCTAGTCCAGCATCCTTTGAAAGAATCCTCGCAATCAGTGAGCACTAGGTAGCCAACTGGAGACTGGCCAATGGTTCACCACCAAAGTCTATTTTTTGCCTGGCCTCAGCATCAGGAAGCAATCTTGTCAAGCTGGGATACTGCTCCAATATAAGTTAATAGAATATGAAGAAAACTACAGTTCTGGATCCAATACAAAATTCAAAATCAAGCAGATAAGGCTACTTCTTCACATGACTTTTTAAAAATCTTGACTGGTGCCAGTGTTTGGATATTGTGACCACTTTCCTGTATCATAACTTGGGCTAAATTAAGGTTTTTACTTCTATTTTCCATGTGTATGTGAAGCTTTAAGAACAGCTTCATATTTATTCCCTCAATACATTCAAGAACTTTATGCTAAACATTTTAGCATTTCCATGAATGAATGGCCTTATATTCTTTTTGTAAACAATTTCAACAACTGAACAGAATGGTTAGAACAGGACTCAAGGCATTATAGTGCCATTGAAAATAACGTGGTCATAATAAACCATAGTGTTCTGTTTATCATTTTGGTTGCAGATACTTTACAAACAGATGTTTTATGGGTATATGCAGAGTGTTAAAAATTCTCAATATCATATAAACATAACTGAGGTTACTTTGTGAATAATTTTGCATTTATCAAAAATAGAGCTGTGAGTTTCTTTGGTAACTCTTTCCACTGCTTTAGATTTAACCGGCTTTAATAATTTGGTGTCATCTGTTCAGCATAACATGCGAACTACATTTTTTGTTGTGAGAACTGATACTAACTAGAGTTTGCAGCCTATTTAATCCACAGAGCAACATCCCCTCTTAATTCATATAATTAACTTTTTTGAACTTTTAGGAAGGGACTGTAACACTACTGCGTTACATTGACCTGTGAGTGATGCAGCCGGGACCCACTTTCCATTCAAGACAACAATTCCCATTAATATTTTTTGAATCTTCAGTTAAAATGGAGGGGGAGGGAGGCAAAGAATCTTAAGGAATGCAGTTAGTTTAAACCATGAAATCTGACCATATGTAAGGGGAATCCGTTCAAAAGAAGATTTAGGATCACTCATCATGGTGCAAAGAAGGTCAAAATACGCAAACGAATTGAGAAGAAAGGTTGCTGGTGTCAGCAATAATATTAACACACTTTTACAACTGTTGTGTATTGCCATGCCGTGTGGAAAACCACAACTTTAGGCAACAGAAAAAGTAGAGTTCTATATTTCAACAAAACCTTAAACCACCTGATTATTTGCTTCAGAAAAAAAAGAACAAAACACACAGCAATTGAGTTTTGGGTAAGAAGTTCAATTAACTTCAAATGTCCCTACCAAATTCTGTTCTGAGGGATCACATTTTCAAACCTATATATCTTCAGATTAAATGCAAGAACCAGAGCTATTTTGAAAAAAATATATATACAAATGAACTATAGAAGTTCAAATGAGCCTTTTTTTAAAAAAAAGTACTTTTGTGTCTATAAAGTAAAAGAATAATTTTCACCTTTACAAGAACATACATAGTTGTGCCAAGGGTTAGGAAGAAAAAACACTGCTTACTTAACCCTGTGGCCTCTTCTCATTCTCAACATAGAGGGAGGAAAGAATAGGAATTAAGCCATGAAGTGATCTGATACCCAGAGACTGATTATTAGCCACAGACGGCTTCCTTGCTGGCGCAGCAACCAGTAGATTGGACCTTAAGTCAACAAGTGCTATTAAGTGCTTGTTGGCACTATACACTATCATCACCATATTAAATTCCAACTTGATGATCTGTATTTATGGGATGTGTAAAGGATGCTAGGGTATACTTTGCAGTATGTTATTGAATAGGGTACTAGCTTGTTGAGGCTGTTGTGTTTTTCAATAGATACAAGCTGTAACTGACAATGTTCTGTACTGTGGCAAGCTCAATGCTTGTTTTCAAACTGAAGCTTGGAATGTATGTTACTTTTTAGTGGAGGATACTTTTTTTTTTGGCTTTATGTCAGGTCCACATATAATGCCAAACTACGACATGGCACAATAGAAATGAGCTTGTGTGTGCCTCCCTCTCCTTGTCTGTTCTTCTTAATTACTTACTTCCTGGTTGACTGCATACCAAAGTTCGCCATTTCATACCTTACATCAGCATGGCATGTTTGGCACTTGCCCTCAAAACCATGATTTCAGGCTGCAAACTAAAGAGTTTCCCCACAAATCAGAAAGCAGCTAATTAAGTGGAGTTTCAGCAAAGGCTCAGTCACGTAATGTGAGACATCAAAACTGACATCTATTGTATAAAAATCCATTGTGACTTATCTGAATTTGTGAGACATGTGAAGAATACCAACCATATATTTATTTTTAAAAGCACCGATATAATTCTGTACATGCTTCTGTAGATAAGACCACACATCCCCACCCCTGCTGCTCCATGGTTTCAGGAGGGAGGTGAACAGATTTTTCAGGGACTACAGTACTAACAATGGCCTTTTACGTATATATGTGACTACAGCAGCTAGAATGCTATATACACAGAAATGGAAAGAAGAGACGGTTCAAATGAAGGAGGAATGGCTTTTAAAAGCAATAGACTATGCAGAAATGGCAAAGCTGACAGCAGTATTAAAAGATCGAAACAATGAACCTTTTTTTAAAAAAAAGAATGGAGGCCATTTTGGACTACAGTAGTACCTCAGAAGTCAAATGGAATCCATTCCGGAAGTCCGTTCTACTTCCCAAACATTTGGAAACCAAGGCATGGCTTCCGATTGGCGGCAGGAAGTTCCTGCAGCCAATTGGAAGCTGTGGAAACCCTGTCGGACGTTCGGGTTCCAAAGAACGTTCGCAAACTGGAACACTCACTTCCAGGTTTGCGGTGTTCGGGAGCCAAAACGTTCAACTCGCAAGGCGTTCGCGAACCAAGGTATGACTGTATTTGAAAAAACACTACAGTCAAATGAAATCACGGGCAAGATTTGAGAAAGGAACAATGGAAGAAAAATGATAAAGTAATTGTATTAGAGGGGTTTCCATAACAGATAAGTTTGATATATAACACGGTAGAAAAGGGTTTGAAGAAAAACACTGTGGAAGTGTGGGTGGGAAGTCAATGCATGAAACAATGTAACTATTTAATTTGAAGTCAATTTGGAAAAAAAATGGAAATTTGATAAAAATTATATTATATAAAGAGTACTAACAATGGCCTGTGAGTGGATGCTCCCACAGATGGAAGGCAGGGAAACATTCTCTCACCCCTTTACAGTCCCCAGTAATTCCCCAAAAGTGCCCTTCAGAAAAGTGTTGGAGATGGTACAATGGGTTCCAGGGGAAATTAGTGTAAATTCTTTCCCATCACTTCTACCATCGGGAGCCTGCACTGGATTAAAGGCTCTTCTGTGAATGAAAGGAGCCCTTCCACTTGCAGAAGGGCAAGTCTAGATTCAAATCTTTGTAACTGTTTCCAAAAGACTATCTATGCAAATGTCCAATATACTGCATTTTCACAACTGGGAAAATGCAATACTCTTATAACAGCGGTGCTCCGTTAAAGGAGAGCGGCTGCATCATCCACAATAGCTGAATATACTTTTATTATATAAGAAATCTGATGAAGCAGAAAGGCCCTCAACACTCCAATGGCTGGGTTTTTTATATCCATACTCAAATCAGGACTGACTAAAAGTCACTACAGATTAAAAATAAGCCCATGAAAGTGACCGTGTAAATTGACCCTAAAACAGTGTCACATCCCTGTGGTATTGAGATTACCGCATGGTACTGAGAGTAAGATAATACTTTTCAGCTACTTCATTCAAAATTTTCACCCAGCTGAGCAAAACAGCCATACCAAATTTATGACTGTTGGGTACACGTAATATATTTCTGCTGTATCCTTTTCATGTAATATTCATGTAATATTTGTTACTGAGGTAATCCAGGAATTTCATCTTAACTGCCTTTTGATTTAAGTAGTAAGTATGTTTGCTAGTTATATATAATGTTTGTACCTTTGAGTACCTTCAGATTCCTGTATACTATGCAGATTTTGTCTTGGGGCGAAAATCAGCTATAATACACAGGCAGCTAATTTATTTTCATGGTAGGTTAAGTGTAGGGCAGCATGGTTAAAGTGTTTCCTCTTCTAAAATGTCTGATAAAAATCTAATTAGATTTCTACACTTTTCTTACATTAAAAGTCAAGTAGTTTTCAGACAAAACAAACCCTTGCAGCCTAGCCCATTGCTTGGTTAAAGCTACCATTAACTTGTTTTTTCTTAGTCTGCTAAGAGATGTTGCACTGTCCTTTGAATAACCTCAAAATACTCTAGTAGAACCAATAGTGACAATAATGTTTGATGTCTTACTATGTCTTAATTTGTTGGAAGGCGCCTAGAGTGGCTGGGGCAACCCAGTCAGATGGGCACCATCATCATCTCATAATTGACAAGTTGGAAAAATAGGATCATTTTGTTGCTAGATGGGTATCCTGTATAAAATTTTGCAAACTTGCCTCTGTTCACATTTGTGTTTTAAAATGTTGTAAAGAAAAGAATAAAAATTATCAACTATTTGAATCATCAGGTACAGTGGTACCTTGGTTCTCAAACGTAATCCGTTCTGGAAGTCCTTTCGACTTCCTAAATGTTTGAAAACCAAGGCGCAGCTTCCGATTGGCTCAGGCACCCAGGAAACAATAGCCAACAACCACATTGGACGTTCAGCTTCCGAAAAACATTCAAAAACTGGAACGCTTAGTTCTGGGTTTTCGGCAATCGGGAGCCGAAATGTTCAAGTACCAAGGCATTCAAGAACCAAGGTATTTAACCTTTCTTAATCTAATTGAATGAAACTATTTTTGTGTCTCTTTATTTGACATGTAAACTCTTGTTTATGAAGATGTGCATTGCAAAAAAATTACTGTGTTAAACTGAAGGATTCACTGTAATTCCTTCTGGTTGGCCAATGTGGATCCTGGATTAGATTGGAAGTTGGCATGCGCCTTTCCTATGTGTAGAGGTGGCCTTTGTTTTTTGGCACAGGGCGTTCAAACATGCAAACCTTCCTTCTTCTCTCTGAGGAATTTTAAATGCTGCAATCCAAGAAATATTTACAGCTTGAGTGTATAAACTGGCTCCTTTTCTATTCTGCTGAGGTCATGAAAAAAATATGATTACACTAAAATACACCTTAGGAAAATAATTGTTTTTCAAGACATAATGGTTATTTCTCAGTTCTCTAAATGTGTTTCTTCCTGGAAAATATGGTTGGCGAACTGTCACTCATACTTTGTAAAATAACAACCTCTAAAGGGTCATGGTTTTCTAAGCCATTTGAATGTGATAAAGAAACAACTCATCTGTCATTCAAACTTATATACTTGACATCAGTTACTCATTGTCTTCATGAATCATCTACAAGTTGAACTAAGAATAAACTGAAACCTTTAAAGGCTAAAAGTAATCTAATGAAGTCATTAGTAAATAAACACAAGCCCCACCAAAGTATATGAATAAAATTCATGGTGTTAAGAAGGAAAAAACAAACCATTCATTCTCATGACAAAATATATGCAAGTCTTATCCTGCTACTCAAGAAGGCTAATCCAGACTCAAAACAGCATATCCAAAATCACGTATTTTACTCTGAATTTATTAATATGAAATTCACCACTCCCTCTAAACTCACTGCCTTTCACTTCTTAAGAGCCTGGCCTGTTTAAAACTGATTTTGGTTATATACTTTACAAGACGTGGGGAACTGCTCCACAGTCAGAAACAGTACCCATCATTGGAAACTGCAAGAGGGGAGAGTGTTCTTGTGATGGGAAACATAAGACACCTGACTGACCACTGTGAGAACAGGATGTTGGACTAGAAGGGTCTTTGGTCTAATCCAGCAAACTTTTATTATATTCTTAGGTAGTCCTGACATTTGAGGAAGTGATAGCATCACATCCACAGCAGAGTTGTCTCTGCAGATCCTGTTCATATTGCATCAGTTTTCTGGGTAACAGCAGGTGGAGTCTATTCCACATTCTGAAGTTCCAGCTTTTCTCACTGGCTGCAGTTTTCCATTTCAGTGTTGGGTGAGAAAAGTGAAACCAAATTCAAATATTTCTTCTCCTTGCACTCTCTCTTGTGCAAGGGGAAGCATGAGAATTGCTGCAGAACCTTCCTGTTACACGATGCAAAGACTCTTCTACAAATGTTTGCAGCAGCCCTCCATTATGCTTGTTTCTTTAGTTCACCCAACATTTGGAGGAGATACAGTGAGCAACATTGTCCCCTAGCATGTTCCTTGAAATGGCAAGCAAAATTCACTTGCTCATAAGTAGATCTAATCAAGTAACAAATTGCAAAAATTTCTAAAATGACCAATTTCACTTTAGAAGTACCGTATTTTTCGATCTATAGGACGCACTTTTTCCCCTCCAAAAATTAAGGGGAAATGTGTGTGCGTCCTATAGAGCGAATGCAGGCTGCACGGCTAAGCCCAAAGCCAGAACAGGGAGACGGAGCACTGCGGAACACTCCGTCTTGCTCTTCTAGCTTGGGGATGGCTGCATGCAAAGCCTCTGCAGGGCAGCAGGGTGCCTTCACCCCGCTGCCCCGCAGAGGCTAGAAAGGCTGTTCCCAAGCCAGAACAGCGAGGCGGAGCGCTCCATCTCGCTCTTCTAGCTTGGGGATGGCTGTGCGCAAAGCCTCTGCAGGGCAGCAGGGTGCCTTCACCCTGCTGCCCTGCGAAGGCTACAAAGGCTGTTCCCGAAGCCAGAACAGCGAGACGGTCTCGCTGTTCTAGCTTGGGGATGGTAGCTGCCTGAAGCCTCCAGAGCGCAGCGGGAACTCCTGCTGCGCTCCGGAGGCTTTGGGTGAGTGCACCTTGAACGCACCTTGTTTTAGAGGGGTAGAACAAGAATTTTTTTTACCCCTTTTCTCCCCCTCCTATGGTCCGGTGCGTCCTATAGAGCGAAAAATATGGTATCTCCCCCTCCGCAGCATTTTCCCTCTAAGCAGCGAAACTGACTATTCTAGAAGACTGCTGCTTGTGACAAAGGAATCAGAAGATCTATGTGTATAATTAGCACGACAATTTACTGGATTATCTCTATCTGCATCTAATTTAAAATTGCATGCTAAAGGATATTTAAACTTCTAATGTTGAGCCTGATTAACACTGCTGTTTCATACAGAAGGCCAACTAACTGATAAATGATTCAGATTCCAGAGTAACAATTATTTCTTTATATTCTTAGTACACAAAACAACAGACCTCAAGATATAAAAAGTATCAGGTTTATGATTTCTGTTTGTACACATTAAGACTTGAAGATGTGCAGAGTATCTGTTTGGCTGGCATTTTTCATGCAATCACCCACTGATATTCACCCTAAGGGGCATGGTTCACACTAGGCCTAGAGAAGCTGTGAGCTGCCAAGCCTTAGTATGTGATGGATGGACTACATTTGTCTTGGTGAGTCACAAATTCTGCAGCCATCTTGTGATCTTTTACTGTTTACACACCACTCCCCCCCCCCCCCAATCAAAGGCTTGCACCTATTTAAAAGAGTACATGCTTCTGCATGATTGCTCTGGACTCCATCTTTATCACTGCTTTCTATTGTGCCCATTACTAGTCACCCAGAGAGCTTGTTAATTTCATCTGCTCATTCATTTTAAACTGGCCTCTTCAAAATTCAATCACAAACTGCAACAATTTTTTGGGAAGCGTTGATGTGACTGATCATATTCAACATTTAATAAGAGAGAAAGGAACAAACAAAAATTAATGAGTCTGTGCTTGTCCAGAAGAAGGAAAGGTGCACATTGGAACAGGACCTGCAACAAGATGTTGCAGCATGGAGTGTTTCTGCTAAGGATAACAGTCATGCCCTCTCCTACGATACTCCATTGGATTCTTCCCACCGTCCCATAGTTTTCCATTACCTGTCCTACAGTCAGTCAATGAGCATGCCCGATCCTCATGGGACTGTTTTGGGAGTTCTCCCCCCCTTAGCTTAAAGTTTTACTTCTAAATGATTTTGTGAGGTTTCCACAATGTCAATGCTACCTTGCTACACAAGGAGAGGCACACATGGAGATTTGAATTTCCTATCAGTGTACATGAAAAGAAATACAATAAGAGTGCTGGACTAGAAACACCTATTGGGCAATTCCCTTAATTATTTTACAATAGAATGACATAACAGAGCAAATGCATACAGTAAAAAAAGGGGGGAAAGTATATTAAAGAAAGTGCTCGTTTTTCTTTTAATTTTTTAAAAAACGAATCTCAAGAGGTGAAACCTTTTATTTTTAAAAAAAGGTTTTAACTAAACCTAATAAAATCACAAGACAGTGGGAGATGCTGCGGCATGGAGTTTGATGTCCACAGCAGGATACCAAGAAGCGGTGCTGTAAATTCAGTGTGGGACTTCAACGCTGTGCTAAGTGTGGCCTGAATCTCATAGGCTACCCTTTGATGCAAGTGTAGTATATTAACTGGAAAAAGCATTCACTTTTATTTGTCTGTCCTGTCTGCAACAGCAATATCGCCTCATTTAGAGCGGTCCAACACAAAAATGCAAAGAGAAGCAATCTGTTACAAATTAGCACAGCTCCCCTTTCATTTTACTAGCTAGTAATTGGAAGGGGTTAAGAAAGTGTAATTTATCAGATTATATGTGTTTATCTTTTTGTGGGGACAGCATCCCTTTGGTGAATTTTCCTAGGCACCCTGAGGGAATAATCTTTCCTTGATGTCCATTTGATCTGAAAGAAAACAATGACGCCTGTGAAATATGGGAGTATAATTTGTTG
The DNA here is from genome assembly GCF_964252035.2 of Podarcis erhardii. Lineage (NCBI taxonomy): Eukaryota > Metazoa > Chordata > Lepidosauria > Squamata > Lacertidae > Podarcis > Podarcis erhardii. The sequence continues at coordinate 41,383,784 of NC_138497.1, forward strand.
AGTTTAAAAAGGACCAGTTTCCCAGACTTCTAAAAAAAAAATTGTATTAATGGCTTTATTAGAACCTTACCTTTCTTTGGAAATGTTTTTGCTCTCTCGTTTCCAAATGGCCTTAAAGTCGCTGCAGAACTCATACCACACCGTGAAAACGTAGTTTGGCGTGGTCTCCTTCTCACCAGACTTTGGTTTTATCCCGAAGTATCCCACCAATTCTTCAAAGCTACAGTGTTGGGCAGGGGAGGGGAAAATTGTCAGCACATAAACCTAAGGTGGAAGTTCAGTTTCCCTCAGGGCAGATTTCTGACTCAGTAGCCTAGGCTGGCAATTAACATAAATCTGCTGTAATCTGGAAACTGTACCAGCAATGGATCCACCCAGCACTTCTGAATTAAATAATAATAATGGTGCTGTTTTGGTGGGTGCGTACATTAATCCACAATATGAATGAATATGGGCACGGAGACATTTTAGAAAGTATCTGATTTTGAAACAACATTTATTTACCAGAAACCTATTGACATGCTCTTCACCATGGGTATTCGGAAGCCCCCAAAGTCCTAGATCAGAGGTACCATACCTATTTTTGTGCCTGAAGCGTATCTGGAAATTTAAGGAACTGTTGTGAGCACCACAAAATACCCATTTCATGGAACAAAAACTGGTGATACTCAGTAAAATCTTCCAAACAACAGGTTAAACTCCTCCTGCTTCCCCTCTCCCAAAATCACAAAAAACCCCAAACAAAACGCAGGCCACAGCTCCTGCCTCCAAATAAACAAGCAAACAACAAAAGCCAAAAAGTTTACTTAAAAAAATTAAAGATTCTGAAGGAGAAAGTGGTGGGCTTCTCCAAGGATGGATACCTGCAGACACCATAGACTAGACTGAGATATTGTACAGAATTCACTTCCGAAACAGATTTGGTTTGCTTAGCTCCTTTCCTCCTCCAATTTTGTTGTCACATTAAGGCATTTATATTTCAGTTGGCATTCGCAGCTGTGCAACTGCTTAATGGTTGCATTTTATGATCTATTTATGACTTATTTTTAATTACATTCTTATGCTGACTCTATTGCTACTGTTAATTGTGTTTTCCATGTTTATTTCTAGGAATTTTGTTTTATTTTTATTATGGTGCCATTTTATCCTGGAAATTTGTTCTATTTTTAAGCAGTCTTTCCAAATCACTTGGAATATTTTTGAGGAAAACGACTAACTGTCTTATATATAAAACAGTTAAATTTCCCTTCTAGGGGCACCTAAGTTTAGAACTCTATTCTTACTTCAGAGCCTACGGTGTCCAGACCATGAGATGAGCCTGGCTCTATGCATTAACTAACTTCACCTTCTGTGGGGTGAAGAAAACTAATTAACTAACTAACAAAACCCCCCAACCCCTTCAGCCTTTTAAAGGGCTCATTCATACTAAGTTTCCTTCACACTTTCTAGGCACAGGTTTGTGCTTTACCAGTCCATGCCTGAGCACTTTTTTTTTGCGATGCCATTTTGCCCACAAAAGACCTGCTGTTTAATGCTCTCATCAATCTGTGAAAAACCCAAACTGCCATTTACTCCTATTCAGCGTTAAAGAGCCAGTTTTCCTGGGAAAAGTGGCGCATACGGACTAGGAAAGTGTGGACTTTTCCTGGAAAATACAGGCAAAAGGTAAGTGTGGATGAGCCCAGAATTACAGCCTATATTTATTAAAAGCAATGTCAACATCACACCAGTTGATACCCAATGAAAGTCTGCAGGTATAATACCCTGAAAATGATTTATTTTCTCAGGATCTTGGTAAACTGATGACAGCAGCAATGAACAACAGGTGTTATTGCTAATACATTAAGATTTACCTGGTCCATACTATAGGCTGAAGTACTCTTGAAATACATTAGAAAGAGTCTTCTACTGTTAAACTTGTTTTGCAACAAACTTGTATTAGAATATTAAAATGTATATTAATATCTATACACCTGAAATCTGAACATACAAATCAGTGAAGAAAGGAACAGATGTCTCAACAACAACAAAAAAGCATTTATTGCATCAGCTGGGATTTGATGTATCAACTGGGCTTTAGTGTAAACAACAATCTGTACCTACACAGCAAATCCCTTTTGAAACTGATGACAACTGTAGTTAAACGGTATACAAATTGTCAAGCATGTGGTAAAATTGTTCCTAGACCGCACCACTTCAGATTACAGGTCTGAATGCTTCCCTACATTAAAAAATACACAGCAGAAATTCTCCCTTTACAAAAGCCAAGATGCTGAGATGAAATGTTCTAAGTCTGCTGCTATGGCTAAGGAACTGCTCTATGGCGCTTGCAGTTTGAGTTTGAGTTCCCAGAGATTCTCTCTTGGAGAAAGGAACACAGCTCAGTCACAGGGTGTTACATGCAAAAGGTCCCAGATTCAATCCCGGCATTCCCTAGTACAGCAGAGTGAGGCCCCTGGCTGCAAAACTGGAGGGCTGCTGCCAATGGCTCAGTTTGGAAGGAACGCTGAGTCAAATCATTCCTCACCGTGAATATGCAAGCATGCAGACTTATGGAGAAATTGCAGCCGCTTTGCTTCTTCTTCAGTTCTGCTGCAGCCATACTACTGTGTCCCAAGCCATGACTCAGCACGCCGAGCTCAATATGTTGCCTAAACCCAGACTAGTGGTTTGTCTCTTTCCAACAAACTTAGCTCAAAGCAGCAGCAGCAGCAGCAAAACTGGTGGAGCAAAACATTTCCATTCTCCTGTCTTGGGAGTCGACCCACTGGTGCATTCAGGCTAAACCATAGTTTGCTTTAGTGCTATATGCGAACTATGTGTAGACGTTTGAGCCACGCAGACCAATGACCTCACTTAATCTAAGGCAGCTTCTTATATTACCAAGTCTTTGCTTTTTCTGTGCATGTGATTATTTTAATCAATCATTCAACACCCCTCACCAAAACCTGTAGTCTGCAGTAGAACACTCTAGGAACAGTTTTTACCACATAATGAACTGTTTTGTCTAGAAAGCTTCCATTTCAGACAGCTTGTTCCCTAAAGTCCAAGACAAGCTGTATGAAAATGTTGGAAGTATGAGCATGTGTTTAAAAATAAGGACTCTGGTGCATTTGATGATTTTTTCACTTATTCAAATATATTTAAAGATGAAGTAGGACCTTTCATAACGCAAACGTGTTAAAGAAGCTGTAATACTCACCACTTCTGCACATTCTCCAAATGGCTCTCCACTGTCTTATGTTCTTCTACAGCTACAAATAAACGAAACGTTTATTATTTAAGAAAGCGGAATATGTATCTGCATTTTAAAGTATTTTTTTTTATATTTCACATTTCTCGTACTAAGAGTGAGCTATTTCAAGCATTATAGTGTATTCTTGTAGACACTGTAGGGAGTAGTGCTGAAGCTTTCCATCCTGAACAGGTGCAAGGATTGTGGAGCCCAGTGCAGTGGGGATAAAAGAAGTATTTCTACAAATATCATGTGGGCTCTAAACTTAATTGGATGTACATGCACAGCTTTCAAGCTGGGTATTACTTGATAGAAAGAAGCTTTTCAGGGTGTCTTTCATCAGAGAACTATTCTTGTTGTGTTGCAAAAGCATCACATTTATAGTGAGGACATGCATAATTGTCCATTTTCCTGCTTTCCATTTAGCTCTTGCATGCTGAAGCAAACCAAGACAGGTACCTTGTTGCAAGCTCATCATGGCTTCCTAATGTGTGGGTTGAATGCTTGTCTCACACTTGTTTCTATACATGATGTGAACACGAAGGACACGTAAGTATTAAAAAATGTGGCATGGAGTCACCCTTGCATATCTGCTATTGTTCCTAAAATCACAGAATCGTAGAGTTGGAAGGTATACCAAGGGATCAAGCCCAACCCCCTGCAATGCAGGAATCTCAACCATCTAACATCTAGAGGATCCATTCATGACAGGCGCTCTCTTCCCTCACCCTTTAAGCCACAGATTTCCTTCTACAGTGGTGCCTCGCAAGACGAAATTAATCCGTTCCGCGAGTCTCTTCGTCTAGCGTTTTTTTGGTCTTGCGAAGCAAGCCCATTGACGGCTTAGCGGATTAGCGGCTTTTAGCGGCTTAGCGGATCAGCTGATAAGTGGCTTAGCGGCTTAGAAAAAGGGGGGGAAAGGGGGAAAAACCGCAGGAACTCGCAAGACATTTTCATCTTGCGAAGCAAGCCCATAGGGAAATTCGTTTTGCGAAGCGCCTCCAAAATGGAAAACCCTTTCGTCTAGCGGGTTTTCCGTCTTGCGAGGCATTGCGAGAGTGGCTGGGGAAACCCAGCCAGATGGGCGGGGTACAAATAATAAATTATTATTATTATTATTATTATTATTCGTCTTGCGGGGCACCACTGTATTCAGAACTTTTGGTGTTCTCGGTTAATAAGTATATTAACCCTCAATTTAGGATCTTTGAAGTTTTCAGCATCTTTGGAAACAAAGCCATTTATTTTCCGCTGTCAGCATAATGCGGGGCTCTTATAAAAAGGGCAAGATTAAAGTTCCCAATGGAATTTCAGGATGCTGCTCTTCTCATGCAGGGAAGGACAAATGTATGAAGACGTCACCAGAGATCTTTCCCCAGGAATCAGAGGTAACCTATAAAGATTCATCAGCTCCTGACAAGGGACATAAGCCATCTCTCCAGACAGTCTGGCATCAGACCAAGAGAGAAAGTTGTGCTGTCTGATCCATTCTTGACAAAAACACATGTTCTGGGAAATCTCTTCTGGAACTCCAACACAACATAGCCTCTGGAGTAGAGAGGCATATATCATGTAATGACTGGATTTCTGTAAGCATTTCTTTTACATTGAATATGCCATTAATACCACTTATCTAAATAAAGGCCTGCTGGATTTGGTCATTGGCCCATCCAGCCGGCATCCTGTTCTCACAGTGGCCAACCAGATTCCTGTGGGAAGCAGGGAAGCAGGACCTGAGTGCAACAGCACTCCCCGCTTCTTTGGTACCCAGTAACTGGTTTTCAGAAGCATATAGCTTCCGACAGGGGCAGCAGAACATAACCATCACTGTTGGTAGCCACTGATAATCTCATCCACCATGAATTTGTCTAATCCTCTTTTGAAGCCGCTCAATTCCACAGTTTAACTATGTTCTGGCTGTTAAACTATGTGCTGGCTGTCTTGAACCTTCCAATATTCAGTTTCAATGGATGTCCATGAGGTCCGGTACGATGAAAGACAAAGAAAAATGTTTCTCTGTCCACCTTCCTCATACTCTGCAAAATTTTATACACCTCTATCATATCTCCTCTCACTCACCTTTTCTTTAAATGTTGCAAAGGTGCAAGCTACTGCCCAAAGTAGGTTTTCTTTATTTAATGATTGACAATTATGCAGGCGATAGACAAAGTGAAATGAATTTGACCAGATTGTGAATTAATTCAAACCCATAACCCTAGAGCTAAAAAACTGGCTCTAGCTAGACAATTATTGAGTACGAATTCCATAAAAGACAGACATGTTAATTTGCTGTGGCAAAAACTACACAAAAATTGGTGGCACCTTTCAGACTGATGGAGGGCATTTTCACACCTCACTGAAATAAATCTCTGAGCTTCCATTCATTTTAATGGATCTGAATAGCACTTTTTGAAAAGTAAAGTGGTTTAAGAAAGCTCCAACACCAGACCGGAGATCACCTCAACCAAATCAGGCAGGGAGACTATTTGAGCAGTGGGTTGTTTAGCATATTAATGGTATCTCTGCTCTGCTCAGAAGTCCACCATTAGGTGCATACACTCAAAATTTAAAAGGTAAAGGACCCCTGACAGTTAAGTCCAGTCACAAATGATTCTGGGGTTGCGGTGCTCATCTCGCTTTACTGGCCGAGGGAGCCGACGTTTGTCCGCAGAGATTTTTTCTGGGTCATGTGGCCAGTATGAATGACTAAGCCGCTTCTGGCGAAACCAGAGCAGCGCACAGAAACGCTGTTTACCTTTATGCCAGAGAGGTACCTATTTATTTACTTGCACTTTGACATGCTTTCGAACTGCTAGGTTGGCAGGAGCTGGGACCAAGCAATGGGAGCTCACCCCACCACGGGGATTTGAACTGCCCACCTTCCAATTGGCAAGCCCTAGGCTCAGTGGAGTAGACCACACTCAAAATTAAGTGATTGCTAAACTGGACAGGAAAATAAAAATCACACAAACTACGGCAACTTTACCTCCCTGCCCACCAGAATCACTTAGATTTGCCAGCTGCTGCATCAGGAAACCGAGTGCACAAAATGTGGACCAATTTACAATTCCTGTCCCATCCAGCCAGATCTCCAATATGTGCCAGGACAGCTCATGTATACAAGGCCAAATTCTGGATGACCAAGTCCTTGACAGGTACTCGCCCGATATGTAGCATGATTAATATTAACACCCCCCCCCCCCGAATCATGGTCCTGATCCTTCCTGGTTACAGTGGTACCTCTGGTTAGGTACTTAATTCGCTCTGGAGGTCCGTTCTTAACCTGAAACTGTTCTTAACCTGAAGCACCACTTTGGCTAATGGGGCCTCCTGCTGCTGCCGTGCCGCCGGAGCACGATTTCTGTTCTCATCCTGAAGCAAAGTTCTTAACCCAAGGTACTATTTCTGGGTTAGCGGAGTCTGTAACCTGAAGCGTCTGTAACCTGAAGCGTATGTAACCCGAGGTACCACTGTATTTGATTATTTTAAAACTCTCTGTGTTGCTTATGATCAACTAATGAAATGTCTATTTTTGTTCCCAAGTCCCGTTCCCCCCAGCATGGGGAAATTACACTGGTGTGGCCCAGCTGTACCAGGAATTGGCTTGCTAAATCTGAGAACTGCTCAATCCTATCTTGCTCATCCTTGCTCATCTTGGGTTTGGATTGCTCCCTTAAGATGTACAAGAGACCTGACGGTATACGGCAGTATACAAATTCAATTAATTAATTAATTAACAACAACAACAACAACAACGTTTTTAAGGGGCAGTGTTTAACAAATCTTAAAAATGACAGGTTTTATATGTGCAATACTGTAACCTAACCTGTTTTCAAACCAGTGTTGCTTTGATGTTTAAGAAGTGTACATATGTAAGTATAGTGTATACATATTTGTGCATGTGGGTGTGCAAAGGGTAAGATACTACTCATCCCTAAACTGGAGGGATTTTGGAAGTCTTAACATTTTTCAAGTCCACGGTACATGAAATCTTGAGTATTCACATGCAAAAACACTGATTATATTTATGCATTCAGCCCACAGAACAAATTCAACTGTTTATTATCAGAAGTAACACAAGGAAACTAAGAAAATATGCTCTGTTTAAAATAGGATAATGTTGCCTATATATTTGTCAAAATAATGTTGAAGTTTAGTTTACTAGGTATTATGGCAGTGAGGCCAGCTAAGCCAGATATTATATATTCATTTTTCTTTGGTATCTTTCAATATAAACGACAATCTTCTCTCCCTAGAAATTTGCTTTTGAAAGACAGATTGTTTTACTTAAAGAAAACTTCTGCTTAGAAGATGAAAGATGATATTTTAAATTTTGTTTTCAATTAATATATTCTTTAGCAACACTTCACTAAAATATACTGGTGCTAACAGAATACCCCACACGCTTCTAAATTTAGATTATGCTGAAAGTAATGTTTTTCTAACTGGAAACTGCAAAAATCTAATTTTGCAAAAATATTCCCATGCAAGTAGGTTAAAATGACATTAATCTATCATTCCTTTTTCAGCTGGGATTACAGATAATAACTTTTAAAACACATTCTTATTAAACATAACAGAAATGTATGCTAGTATTACAAACAGAATGTCATTGATTCATACTTCTGAGATTGCTAAGCATACCCAAACAGTTTAAAAAAACTTGAAAATTAGTTTTAATCCCTTTTAAACTCAGTAAATTGAAACTAATCTATTCTGCAGGCAGATTTCACATTTAAAATCTTCTAGCAAGAATTAGAGAAAAAACATAAAGATCAGCACATTCTAAGTACGGGGTAATATGTTCAAAATTATGATAAATGATGGTCCATAAGAATAGGAAACAGGTCTTCTCTAAAACATGAGACTGTTATAAATACCCAGCTAACAAGTAAATTGGTTTATATATCCAGCCTGATTTGTAAAGAATGGGTCATTGTATATATGTGTGTGTGTGTGTGTGTGTGTGTGTGTGTGTGTGGGAGAGAGGGAGAGAGAGAGAGAGAGAGAGAGAGAGAGAGAGAGAGAGAGAATGAGAATGCATAGGGGCAGAATGAAACTAATTTTAGGAAAAAACATATGAAAGTGAAGGCTTGAAATGTTTTAGAAGAGAAAAACCACAGCATTACCTCCTCCTGTGGGATGCTAACAATGATTTATGAAGCTGAGGTTATTTCTTCACATTGAACTTTGCAAAGATTGGTTTCACATGATCAGGTAAAAATATAGGCATGCAAGATGTGCAGCAGACTCACAGATCAGAACATATGCAAAACTATGTTTTCCTAAAACAGTTAAAAGGTGGAAAGGATATAAAAAGAATCAAGGGCTTTCATTTTCATTTATTTTCCCTCCCTCATTAGGACATTCTCCTTTTATGAAGTTAAGCCACTTCTGGTGGTCAGGAGCAGAGGCTCATTGTAAATGCACAGCAGGATAGTGGCAAAGCAGAGATTAATTCTTCATAGATTTATATAGACTTTTTCCCACTGTTAATTGCTTTGTACCATTTCAAAGGTGCTTATGTTGCCTTTTTTATTGTTGGTTACTGACTTTATTCTGGCATATGGTGGTTGGCGCCAAGTCAGAAAATGAGCATTTTATACCAGAATGAAAACTGGATATTTGACAGTTTCTGAAAGAGAGCATGGAGCAAAGAAGTTGTGCGACAAGATTTATAGCATATTTTATATGGAGCACATCTGTTTCTTTGCTCATTTAAATGTATATTTCAATCACAGTGAATAGATTAAAGGCACAAATGGATATGTGTGTGAGTGTGCGTTAGGAAAAATAAAGAACTGCAGTACTCTGTTTTTTTATCCAAGTGTTGCTTGGAAGAAAGTGAAAATTTCAATAGCTTTTTTGCTTAGAGAGTCAGAATGCAATATCTGAGAATATTCAATGTTAGAAATGGCTTTAATATCCATAAAGGTGCTGGCCAGATTGTGAATTGCAGCTTAATATACAAAACCAGGCCACAAGCAAATGATCCTGCATAATGTTAAAAATGAAGTGAACATGTGAGTCTATTTCTATTCTTTTCCTTCAGAATTTACACCTTTAAAGCTGTGTGCATTGATGCTGAGGTAGAGAAAGGGTTTAGTTAGACCAGTGGTCAGAACTGTGCTGAACAGGGTTGCTGTTTTTTAGTTCAGAATATAGCCATGTCTGAAACATCATAACTAGATTGAAACCTACCCAAAGAATTAAATGAATTATGTAAGCCTCTTTACACTTGTTTCTCCCAATAGGACTTTCTTAGACATCTCATTTCACACTTTGGCCAATATAACCAGATGCAAATAAGGTACTCACAGTATGTCCATGTTTAACTTGTATGGAATTCATAATTGGTAGTAAAATCAAGTAATATTTACTATGTGTGCGCACTGGATCTGTGTATTCCCTGAATAACAAGGCAAATTGGGGTGATTGAGGGCACACCCTCATGTTCCCAAGTCAGAGCATACCATTAACAAGGCATGTCGAAGTGGATCAGAAGAAGTCTACATGATTTCCACGTCTAGGAAAGTCATTGGAAGACTCTAGGCCAAACCAGGCCACTGAGGGTAAAGGTAAAGGGACCCCTGACCATTAGGCCCAGTCGTGGCCGACTCTGGGGTTGCGGCACTCATCTCGCTTTATTGGCCGAGGGAGCCGGCGTACAGCTTCCGGGTCATGTGGCCAGCATGACTAAGCTGCTTCTGGCAAACCAGAGCAGCGCACGGAAACGCTGTTTACCTTCCCGCCGGTATTTATCTACTTGCACTTTGACGTGCTTTCGAACTGCTTGGTGGGCTGGAGCAGGGACTGAGCAACAGGAGCTCACCCCGTCACAGGGATTTGAACCGCCGACCTTCTGATCGGCAAGTCCTAGGCTCTGTGGTTTAACCCACAGCGCCACCCGCGTCCCGCCACTGAGGGTACTACTTGTCTAATGAAATTGTCATCCTAGAGACAAAACAGGGATGTTGAGGGACAAATGTCTATAGAAATAGGATTTGGCAATTTAGTGACCTTGATGAGATAGGGACAACCTTGGCTCTCCACTCACCCCGACTCTATTCTCAAACAGTTCTCCAGTGAAAGGTAGTTGCTGACTAAGGCCTCGGGATCTCATTTACCTTTTCTGTATCTTCATGAAGAAGGTAGGCTGAATATTCATGAAGGATTTATATCCAGTCACCTGATCCCTGCTCACGAACCAGCCTTCCTAATCTGGACTAACAAATGCGCTCATGGACATATGATGGTGACGTAGCAGACTATGGTAAATGGTGCTTGGGCTGAAAGAAGGCTGATCGCCACATATTCAAAAATCATATATAGGCGTGAATGAGGGATATTAGGACACAGGGCAATTGTTAGACCACTGTGAAATAGTCATTCCTTCCCACTAAACAATACTCTTAGGCAGTACTTCAGAATTTTAAACATGGAAAACCTGAAAATGAGTTTGTATAAGACTACTGCATTTAAAATGAATAACCACATAAATGAATAAGGGTTATAAAGAAGTTAATCCATTATGGCTTGAATGCTATACATCTGTGTCTATGGACATGAATAATTCTGATGTGGTCTGAGATAACTTCCGTTATCAAAAGAACAGTTACTTCCTGGTTGATAAGGACAGCAACTGCCAAACCAGGTGGTTTAAATGAGTTAACCTGTACTAATTTGATCCCTTTATGTACAACATAACTGTGAAGAAGTCACTGTAATGGTGTTAGGACAGCTTTCTTTTCATTAGATTGCAAAATTTCAATTAACAGTAGCGTTTGCTACTTCACAAGGCGAGGTCCATTTCATATCCGGATTTGTGTACACTGAGTCTCTTTCTACAACTGTACACAACAATTACATGGGCAAATAAACATTCCTGTTGAAAAGAGAATCTCAGTATTATCTCCTTGTAAGATTCAGTTTTGCTGTTGAGAGCAGACAGTCATATCCTATCCCTGGCACTACTAACATTTTTCCAGTCGCCTGCAGCTGTTGCAATTCATGGCCATGGAAAGAAAGGGGAAACATGCCTGAGCATGAGGCAATGAAAATCAGGATCACAATAAATGTTTAGCAACAAATGGAATTTGAAAAACATGGAAATTATGGTTATTCAAACACTGTTTCACTAAAAACATATGCCATAGACGGAAAAATTGATGAACTGTGAAGCATATTTCTGATTATTTTAAATTACTATTCCATTATGTTTTTACCACTAATTAAAAATATCCACTAATTAAAAATAGTAATGTGGCATATCATGCTTTGGCTATCAACCATCCAGGAGTTTCTTCCCAGATCAGTCCTTTATGAGTAAGAGCAGCTGGCCTCACATATGCTAACATGTTCTGCCTCTTCTGTAACAAAGAATAGAAAGCCATTTTGTTTTCCCTAACATGGAGGTTATGTGTGAATGTTATGTATGCAACAGCAGACCAAATGTACAAAGAAAAGGTGAGTAAGTAGCAGGGAATGCTTAAAGAAACGTATCATTAGACTATTATGGGATACTTCATTTAGGGCTGGGGCAGGGGAGAGTGAAGAATTCTTTTCCTTACTCAGGTTGTCAAAAGTAATAGTTGATTTTTCCAGTAATTATCATTTCTCGACCTTTATAGAGATGATTTTTTTAAAACGTACTTTTGCTCTTAAAAAAAATACCTGCACACCAGCAGATCCAACAAAATAGCAAGATTTTCTGCCTCATGCACAGCCTGTGCAAATGAAACACTTCCAATCCCTTAACAATAGCTAAAGTACTGGGAATAGGTGGTCTGCATAAGCTTTTACTAGGTAAGATATTTAGCCTTATTACTACAGAGAAGGTAGAGACAGACACTTAAACAACAGTCAGTAAAGCTGTAAACTCCTGCACTAGTGGAAGGGAACACACAGCCTTTAAGGGAGGCGTGACCAACATGGTGCTCTGCAGATCCTGCTGGACTACAATTCCCATAATCCCTAACCACTGGTCTGGTTGACTGGGGCAAATGGGAGCTGGAGTCCCACAGCGTCTGGAAGGTACATTTGCTACTTTTGCTTCAGGAACTGGAGGTGCAGAGCTGAAAACTTTGAATACTTGTTTTAAGTCTAGCAAGTCTAGCTATTCTCAGCAAACCGCTGAGCTGAACTGAAATTCTGAGAAACAGTTTTAAGATTAATGTAGTGTGGTCCATCAATGAACACATTTCTAGGCACAGGATAGTAATACGCGGAAGCAAGATTCTATTGCATAAGTGAATAATTTGAGGGGGTTCATCATTTTCCAACTTCATCACTGTCAAAATCAAGAGAACCATTGCATGAATGGTTGTAAAGAGCGGGTGCAAGGGCCCCAATCCAGATCAGGACTAGAGAGTGGGGGCACTCTCTATTTATTCCTACCCCATTCCTAGGGCCCCCAAACCTGCTATTTCCTCTAAAGTGGTGTAACAGCTACTTTGCTCCTAGGCTCCTGAATAATTTCAGCATGACAGTCCCTTTTAAGCAAACCTCGCATATCATAGAATACATTGTGGGGAGACAAGTTTATCTGTAGAAAAAGGCTGGGAAATTATGAACAACTGGAGGTAGGTTTTTCCCATGTGCTTTTTTTGATTATTTAGGGTTGCTTAATTTGAACAGAAGGCTGGCTCAGAGTTTAGTAGAAGGCAATATATATCAAAGTGTGCGAGACTGCTGGTGTTAATGTGCACATATACACAGCGCTTTCTCAAGCTCACTTACTGCTGGAGCCATAAATATAAACTGCTAATTAAATGAGATGAAAAGACCACCAGAACAGACATACCTGTGACTGAAACAGTCCTACTGTGGAGGCCTTCCCTTGCAGGAACCCTGCTAAGTTTATGGGGGAAGCTTAATATATGTATTACATTTTCTAGAAACGTATCATTAGTGAGGGGCAGGAACCTATGATGAGATGTTTATAGTCTAGGGTTGTAACCCACTGCACATTTACACGGGAGTAGATCTTACTCAATCCAGAGTGCAATATACTTTGTTTTGAATTTGGGAAGATTATAAAGCTAAAGTTTCAGGTCTCTTTCACAGCCATGCTTGTGGAAGAAAAATGAAATTGTAAGACTAGCCACTCACATAATCAAACTGTGCCACCATGCATGTGATTTCTCAGGCATTTGGCAGTAAATTGCTGAAGACTTTTTTTTGGAGATACTGCCCGCTTGGGAATATCAATTTCCTTGAATAGGCACCGCAAGTTACAATTAGCTCTGCTTTCCCTTACAAGAGTCTCGTAGAACTGCTGTGACAATAGGAGATCTGTGTTCCTAATTGTAGTTTGTGATACTCAAAAGTGCAGTACAGAGAGAAGGAGCATGCATTAATGCTATTGACTTAAATAGAAACAAAATTTACTTTTTATGGAAGAAGGGGCATCAAATGATAAATGAGGTACAAGGTGACTCAAGTGTAAGGTAATACACACTGGGGCAGAAGAATCACAGGGAAACTGATGGGGGTCTTAACCGGCAGTGACTAACCAGGAAAGAGATCCTGGGGTAACCGATTTAAAATCCTTGATGTGCAGCAGCAGTGCCAAAATGCAAAATTCATACTAGGGTTACTAGGAAACCTATTAACACTAAAGCTGCCAGTTTTGTAAACCTCTTAAACAAATCTATGGTGCCTTTGGGATATGGTGTACAGTGCTGGTTGCCATGTCTTTAAAAAAGAAGAAGTTATCACAGACCTGAAAAGGGAGCAAAAACAGCAGTCAAAACGCTGTGGAGAAAGTGGACAGAGAGGACTTGTTGTCTGCTCAACAATAGAAATTGATAGGCGGTAGATTTAGGCTAGCTATGGGAAAATACTCCACAAAATAAATGTATGGAATGTATGGAATTTGCTGCCACATTATGTGGCACAAAACAGCACTGGCTAGGGACACTAGCAGAGTTCTTTTGAGGAAGGTTTTGAAATGAACTTCAGGGGCTCACAGAGGCCCACCTGAAATGAGAGGTGAGTTTTTATAGCTCCCAGATTCTTCTCCTGCTTGGATTTAACTCTGAGCTGGAGAACAACTGCTGGCTTACTGAGCTGAGTCAGAATAGACACCATTTTGGCTGCCAAAGCCCATGGAAGCTTTTCAAAACGGGCCGTAAGCAATGCAACAGAGTTCGGTTGCCTTATTATATTTCATGCACTGAATTTAAGAGGCGTAGGGACAAAATATTAATGATGCTGGGAGGAAAGCTGCTCCCTGTGAAGGACCCAGGAGAAGCGGCCTTCTTCCTACCCTTGGGTCTACTCTGCCCCCAGTCGGACTGGCACCAGGGAACATATCCCACAAGTCTGAAACAGTGGTCTGTTTTTGAGCACTATTCAAAGTCCTGTGCTTACCTTTACAGTCCTTTACAACTTAGTCTCTGAGGGATCATTTTCTCCCACATGTTTTTGCCCATGTGTTAAGATCTGTATTGAAGACATTTCTTCATGTGCCCCCATCACCTGCAGTAAGCTGAGTGGCAACCAATAGGACTTTTTAGCTGTGGCAGTTTTTCTCTTCCACTGAGATTCACCTGCCACCTTCTCATGTATTTTAGCACCAGGTAAAAACCATTTTATTTTCCATGGCTTCTTAAACACTGGCTAATTTTGATTTTAATTTGATTTGACACCGAGATCTAGCGCCGAGGGCCTTCTGCCGGTACCCTCATTGCGAGAAGTGAGGCTACAGGGAACCAGGCAGAGGGCCTTCTCGGTAGTGGCGCCCGCCCTGTGGAATGCCCTCCCATCAGATGTCAAAAAAATAAACAACTACCTGACATTCAGAAGACATCTTAAGGCAGCCCTGTTCAGGGAAGTTTTTAATATGTAACGCTGTACTGTTTTTAACACTTGATTGGGAGCCGCCCAGAGTGGCTGGGGAAACTCAGCCAGATGGGTGGGGTATAAATAAATTATTATTATTATTATTATTATTATTATTATTATTATTATTATTAATCTGCTCCATGAAGCGTGTTTTGTTATCATCTTGTTGGCTTTGTTTCGCTGTTTCTTGTTTTAATTTTTTTTTTTTTTTTTACGGATTGTAAGTCATTCTGAAGCAATGGTTAAAATCAAAACCAGTCAATGAATCAATCTTACACAAAATATGAGAGATTTAAATGTTAGTAGAGATTGGCACAGAAGAATCTTGTTGGGTAGTCTGCTTCATCAATTTGGCTCCATGACTGACAAAGCCCTAACACATGCCCACACGGTTTCAGCTTTCAGAGTCAGCCCAACATTAGGCAGAATGAGGAGGCTACCCCAGGCAGCAGATCACAGAGCACAATGAGTGGCAGCAAGGTGTTGGAAGACTGAGTGGTATGTGGCCTAACCTGTTGCTCCTAAGGTTTTGGTTTTATATGCTGAGCTCTTATTTTATTGTTCCACACTATGAGATCACACTATGGCTGAGACTAATGAGAACTGTAGTTTAAATCATCTGGAGGGTACCATGTTTGCAAAGCCTTTTCTGAGTTATGTAGTGTCTTTGTCCTTTGCATGTAAAGTAAAATTATGGAAGCTAAGAGACCATGTGGAAAATTGTTACAGTACCATCTGAAAAGGTCTCCCTTCCCCATCTGTATGAAGAGATGGGCACCAGCATTCGGTGCAGTCTGAGCCATTATTAAGAAGAGAACCCTCATGTGGCTGTATAAAGATCACATATAAACAAACTTTTTTTGGAAAGCACATACCTTCCAGGAAAAAAGCTTCCATTTTATCCTTAAAGGGCTGGAGATGTTCTTCTGGTGAGTCTCTGAAAACCACTTTCATCTGTTTTTCACAAACTGCAACGACAAGTTCAGTGTTACCTTTTAATGAAACTTTTTAACCAACTAAAATAACATTCAAGTATTCTCAAACATTCAAAAAAACCAATGGCTATTTCATACCGTGCCTTTTATTGTAGAAACAAACAAGAGCATGAATGCAAGAACTGTCTCCTATCAGAACATTAGAAGTATTATTTGAATTCTTTAAGAAAAAATGGTTTTAAAGATAGTGATTCTGCTGATCCACATAGGCTGCATTCTTAGTCATTAAAATATCTGATTTTTAAAAATGCCATTCTCAACAGGGAATATCTTAAGATTATGGTTAGCTTCAAAATCACAGTTTGCTCCCATGTCATGAAACAGGATTCGTTGTGTATTAACCACCCCCAAATTAGCCCTCATCACCTATATTAAAGTACAGCACCAAAAGACACTAAAAAACTCAACAATGTGCCTTATTTTAGAGGTGTCTACATGATTCAACGAATAGTTTAGTAAAGCAACCCAGATGGCTCAAGCTTTATACTAAGAAGGCATTTTGAAACATTTGGGAGTTATGATTATATTGCTTCTGTGATTACTGAGATCCTGGCTGCAATGCTACACTCACTTAGCCCCAATGAACTCAGTGGTGCTTACTTCTGAGTAAACATCTAAGGAGCAGAGTGCTTATTTTTTGAGATGATTTACAAGCAGAAAAGTAAGCAAGGTTCCTTCCTTATGTAATTTACAGTCTCACATCTTGGTCCCATAGTCGTATTTTTGGAAATGAGGCCAGTTGACTTACACTGATATCATTTCTATATGTTCCTAGGGTTAAACACTAGTCTAATACACACATCTGAAGAGAAAACAGCAGATTAATTGATTTGCACTTTGTAATAATTGCATTATCTTAACTTCAGTGAAATTATATGTGAAGAGTGGCAATTAAGGGAGTGGGGATTTAAAGAAAAACAATTATATAAGAAGGAAAATGTGATAGCCAATAGCGATATAAATGATTTGTAAATGAGGTGATGATGCATCAATGCTTATTTGCATGTAATGAGAATACCTCCATACAACATTGTAAATTCTCTTGCAGCAGTATATGCTTAAAAGACATGCATAGAAGTTACTAGTTTCTTGTGAGTCAGTGATAATCCGGTTAATATTTATTTTACTTAGTTCTAATAAATGGAAAGAGTACCTAGATAAATGGCAGATAGGCACTTATCACTGGTTATATAGGTAGTAATGTGAGAAAAGAACTGAAAGGGAGTGATAAATGCCTGGATAAGAGCTTTAAATATGTGTAACTTAATATATTTTTCAGAGTTATGTGATTTTCAGTTAACAAGTCCCCATACTCATTACTACCTATAATTACCTAAGGGAATGGCACAGTTACAATCTGTGCAGCTACTTTTGAAAATGGAGGGGATTAGGTGGAGTTTTGTAAACCAGGAGATCTAATAACACCCACTCATGGGATGTTCAAGTCATATTTTCTTGACAGCTTTTTTTTTTAAAAAAAAAATGCTATTCCATGTACTCTGCATAGTGGCTGTAAGTTATTATATAATGGGGAAAGCAGTGCAATTATTTAGTAAGAATTTGAGGCGGACTTGCTTTTATTGCTTTGGGTCGCATCAACCCAAAAAGGATTTCTTCTACTCTAGCAAATTTCAACTTCATGTAGAGTGACAGGTACATGCACTGAAGGGAAAGATAGGGAAATATTAAGTGATATCCTGTGTTTTCTCAAATTGGCAACAAGCAATGGGGCAGAGGACGCTTACTCTTTGTGCCAAACCTATTCCCTGTGCCACCATGGCAGCTTGGCACATAGGGAAAGTATTGGCCTTATCTCAGAAGCACTGCAGTTGCCACAGCTGAAGACAGGACATATGTTTCCTCTTTTCTGATGAAACATAAGTGGACATCCTATCTATGAAGTATGTATGAAGTGACAGAGGCATGCATGAAGATAGGGTGGCCTGCTTATGCATTGCTGGGGTGGGGTGGGGTGGGGAGAACTACATCAGTGGGAAAGGTTCAGAAAACAAAAGAGGGCACACAATTGCACAATATCTACATATGCTAACTTTTATTTTTATATCAGAGATATAAATTTGTTGTTGTTGTTTAGCCGTTTAGTCGTGTCCGACTCTTCGTGACCCCATGAACCAGAGCACGCCAGGCACTTCTGTCTTCCACTGCCTCCCGCAGTTTGATCAGACTCATGTTTGTAGCTTCGAAGACACTATCCAACCATCTCGTCCTCTGTCGTCCCCTTCTCCTTGTGCCCTCCATCTTTCCCAACATCAGGGTCTTTTCCAGGGAGTCTTCTCTTCTCATGAGGTGGCCAAAGTATTGGAGCCTCAGGTTCACGATCTGTCCTTCCAGTGAGCACTCAGGGCTGATTTCCTTCAGAATGGATAGGTTTGATCTTCTTGCAGTCCATGGGACTCTCAAGAGTCTCCTCCAGCATCATAATTCAAAAGCATCAATTCTTTGGCGATCAGCCTTCTTTATGGTCCGGCTCTCACTTCCATACATCACTACTGGGAAAACCATAGCTTTTACTATACGGACCTTTGTTGGCAAGGTGATGTCTCTACTTTTTAAGATGCTGTCTAGGTTGGTCATTGCTTTCCTCCCAAGAAGCAGGCGTCTCTTAATTTCGTGGCTGCTGTCACCATCTGCAGTGATCATGGAGCCCAAGAAAGTAAAATCTCTCACTGCCTCCATTTCTTCTCCTTCTATTTGCCAGGAGGTGATACATCAGCACAATTATTTAATTTAAATAGAATTATAGTACACAGGACCCTTGAGAAGACTGTGAATTGTGTATCTGCTCAAGCTGCTGATTTAGGTGATAACTGTTGATGGGCAATGTCAAGATTCCTACTTTGCCTTATGGTTCTTTATCATTAGACCAGACTTGGACCAAACGGCCCTTCAAATAGATGACAACATCTGAAGAAGTGTGCATGCACACGAAAGCTCATACCTAGAACTAACTCAGTTGGTCTTTAAGGTGCTACTGGAAGGATTTTTTTTATTTTGTTTTGACCATGGCAGACCAACACGGCTACCTATCTGTAAGATGTCCCCTGTAAAGCAGGACACAAGGCCACCTATTTATGGGAGTTAGGCAGAGTAGTTTTGGGAGAAGAAAGAGGATCACAAGGATCTTAACAAACATAAAGTTTTAAACAAATCCATGACATACCACTGTGTTTTTACAAGCTGGTGCAGAAGAACTCCAATCAAAGCACACAATACATGTGGACCACCAGGAACATTTAGCAGAAACCTTCTAACCAACGAAGACTAAAATAGCTATTTTTGGAAAAACACAACACTTCCCCTACAAAATGCCCCCCTTCAGTATTATGTAAAATTGATCTTTCTGCCACTTAGTGTTGCAGAAAAGGCATTCCAAGTGTAAATTTGGTATCCTTAAAAATGGAATATAAGTCATTTAAAAATAAACAATTAAAGAAGAATATAAACAGTAAGGCCTGTGCTTGTCCCAAAACACTTCACAGTGCTATTTTCTTAACTGTTGACTTGGCAGCCACCAATGCTTACAACAGAGCATGATAAAATGGGAGAAAAAAAGAATGCAGCTTCCTGAAGAATATATTTGAAGAGAGAAAACCTTCTCACCTTTCAGTCTGACCCCAGAACTTAAAAATTGAAAAACTAATGCAGCAACCTACGAATCAAAGTGTCCAAGTAAACTAAAGACAACTAAGGTAAAGGTAAAGGATCCCTGGACGGTTAAGTCCAGTCAAAGGTGACTATGGGGTTGTGGCGCTCATCTCGCTTTCAGGCCGAGGGAGCTGGCGTTTGTCCACAGACAGCTTTCCGGGTCATGTGGCCAGCATGACTAAACCGTTTCTGGCGCAACGGGACACCGTGACAGAAACCAGAGCGCACAGAAAAGCTGTTTACCTTCCCGCTGCAGCGGTACCTATTTATCTAATTGCACTTGTATGCTTTCAAACTGCTAGGTTGGCAGAAGCTTGGACAGAGCAACAGGAGCTCACACTGTCCTGTGGATTCAAACTGCCAACCTTCTGATCGGCAAATTAAATGTTCATATATCAAATTTGACTATGAAATTCATTGATGTGGGTTTTAAAGCTTACATGACTTTTGCAAAGAACCTCATTCCATTCATATTTACAGTGGTACCTCGGGTTACAAAAATTTGGGTTACAAACACTTCAGGTTATAGACTCCGTTAACCTGGAAGTAGTATCTCGGGTTAAGAACTTTACCTCAGGATGAGAACAGATATGCATGGTGGCGGCAGCGGGAGGCCCCATTAGCTAAAGTGGTACCTCAGGCTAAGAACGGTTTCAGGTTGAGAACGGACCTCCAGAACAAATTAAGTTCATAACCAGAGGTACCAATGTACTCAGAAATAATTGCCAATGACTTCAAAAGTATCTAATGATACTTTTCTATATTTTTGTGTGGGATTCATTACAGAATGCACTGCATATTTTTATTCACTAGTTGAAAATATTAATGGAAGCAAACCTATGTATATCAATATGGAATATTTAAAGAACTGACAGTCTTAATTTCTTGGAGACATGCTAAGTAGCATCATGGCATAAGATCAGGCAAGGAAATCCTTTGTCTTTGAGCACATTCTTTTCTTTACAGCCTGGGAGCAGCAGAATCCATCAGTGATAGAGAAAATGTCCAAAGCATGCAGCCCAGTTCAAGATGGAAAGGCAGGCAGTAACTCCCCAGACAAGTAACTTGCCCCTTCCCTCCACTGATAGATCCCTACTGTTATTTCAAGGAAGATAATTTTATGTGTTACTTGAAAGGAAATCAAAATTAGATCTCATACTGGAAATTAAAAGAAAGCTGCAATACTAAACATGCTTACTTGAAAGGTAACCTTACAAAATAAATGTAGTTTATTTTAGAATATATTGGTTCAGGGTAGAAGCATGTCATGGACTGGCTGGATGGAGAGGAGTGGTGGTGGGAGGACTAGCTGGGGAACTCCCAAGAGAACAAGGCTCAGAGCTGGGGATTGTTGGTTGGATGATGATGAGCGGTCAGAGGGAGAAGAGGAACTGGGAGGTGGTGTTGGAAACTGAAGAGGTAACAGGGTTTTATAAGCCGGAAGAGGCTGTGGCAGAGAGCAGTCCAGAATCAGAGGCAGAAGTGGAGGCTGGAGAGGAGTGGGCCCCAAAGGCCGAGATTAGCAGGCAAGAAACCAGGGGGTCTCCTTCTCCTGCTGTGACCAGGTCCCCTCCCTGTAGGCCTTCTAGGACCAGACAAGGTATGAAGAGGTCAGAGCAGAGACAGATACGTCAATGGGGTCTCAGACTGCTTGGGAAGGACCCAGGAGAGAGGAGGCTTAGACAATTGTGTGAAGGCAGGGACCTTCGGTCTTCACAACTATCTCACTGTAAGGAGTTGCTGTCTTCACTAGGCCTGGCCCTCCTGAACTGTTCGTTTCTTTGAATAAAGACTTCACTGACACTGTATGAGTTATTACTGATCTGCTCCTAGCACCTGCCCCTGACAAAGCATTAATGTGAAATATATCATTTCTTTTTTTATTTCAGCAATTTAAGTCCTGGTGCAAAGCTCTCTTCCTCATAGCAAAACGCTTTAAAATGAGGAAGTTGGGCAGAGATGTCTTACCTCCCTTGCTGAGGGTCTTGGTCAAATCACAGCAGCTAAAGAAGGGGACTGGAATAACGCTGTCATTCACGAAGGGAAAGAAGCATGCATGTTCAATGTAAAGGTGCATACTTATATTTATCCTAGTCAGTTTTATGGAGAAGTGGGGTGACTGTTTTGTTTAAACTGAAGATAAGGAAGGTTCTAAAGGAGACTGGATTCTTTAAAAAAAACAAAAACCTGAATACAGGCATGAAATGACTTCCTCAATGGACTCTTAGAGAGGTCTGGAATGAACTGTTTGTACTAATGACTCTTCATGCTCCTTTCCAGTCTTCTCCCTTGATAATGAAACGTACTGTAGTAAACAGTCGTTCCTCATCCTGTGCCACACTGGAATAATGGCTAAGGAATTATGGCTAAGGCAGATCTGAGGATTAAGAATCCAACTTGAAAATGCAACACTTTTTCTCTGGAGAGGTTCAAATGACTTTAGCTGGACGATGCTGTAACAAAGAGTAGCAGCCAAGAGGCCTGGAGAGTTAAAGAAAGAGACAGTGGTGTAAATGGGACACTGAAATTGAATCTTGTTTCATGAGGTTGGTGCTATACTAGTGTGGATCTCTGGTTCACGAAGGATATCCTTCCTGAATACTGGCCTGTGTATATAATAAAGAAAATATGACTAGCTGTCACATAGGGGTGCTTCAAAGTTCACTCAACAAACCATGGCCAAAAGAACCTTGAGGTGGGCAGAAAAATGCTAGTGAATCAAACTGAATTCCCTTTGCAGTGGACTGCAATATTCAAATAGTGCATTACAAGAATAGAGCCCTTTAGCAGGCCTTAGCATATGGGGCGAACTCTCTCCCCTTCCTTCTCTAATGTGCACCCTTTCTTCTCTATCCTGTGCTCCAGCACAGTTTGCCCATTAAGAAGTTTGCCTGAAGACCTTGTACCAATAGCTGTAGCTGTCTCAGCACAGAACACAGGATTAGTTACAGCAGAAAGAGGTGTTCCCTTGGACTGACACAATCTGGAGCTAGGATTCCATCAAATTATTTTGGCAGAGCTACATGGAACCTGAAAGGCCTTTAGACAGGACCAACTGATTCTCATACATTTGGCATTACCAAATGTTTAGCAGTCAGAACAGCAGCTTTGCAGTTCAACATATAAGAGCGATGGGGTTTCTTAAGAGAGAGCCCGTTCCAATTTAGTATCAATACAACTAGTTAGCATCATGTGCAAGCAGCTTTATGTAATTGTTTGCCACAGTACATTTTTAAATAGATTTTCTGGATGCCTGCCGTGTGTCGGCTGCATCAACCTTAAAACGAGTATTAAAATTATCTATACTGCAAAATGTGTATGGAATGTAATGAGAGGCATTCCTTAAAATTCCTCCGCTTGCGTACTGTTAGATGTATATTGTGGTTCCCACGGCAAAGCTTAGAAATCATTAGCAAAATGTTCAAACATAGCTTGAGCTGCTGATTAGCAGTTTGCCACTCTCTACAGATTTAATGGGGTATTTGGCTCAACCTGAGGGGAAAAATCCCCAAACAAACTAAAATATTTACAAAGCTGAGTGTCTCTCGCTTAATGCCTGTTGGGCAAATCGTCTTTTAAAACTCCACAGACACTTGTAAATCTGTCCAAAGAATCATTACATATAAACAAACCTTCATGTAAGGGGTACTGCAGTGTCAATCAGGCGGGAGTTGGTATTTCTAAGTGTCATTTTAAAAGTAAATGTAAAACTAGAAATAGTTCAGTGTTGATAAGAGTGAATTGCTGAACAAATACTAGGACCTACCAGTAGCGCTTATGGGAATCATCCTGACAGTGAACCCAAGTATTTAACAGCATGGACCCCTGTAAACCTGTCACTGATACTATCCTTCATGAATTACACACCAGTGAAAGTTTCTAACAGCCACTACTGTTTGTGTATCTCCTAATGTCTGCTCAGAGCCTGACAGTTAATACCATCACAGGATTGTTAAAGACATGCTTATTTCATAGTCCATTTGAAACCATGTGCCTCCTGGACAGAAGCTTTATAATTGGGACGTTAAACTCAGGGCATAAATTATTTTTCTAAAGAAATAATACTGAAAAGATTGGTATTATTTGTTATTAGCTGCTAGGTTTGTATTATTTTATATGATTTTAACACACATAGCTTGTAATTTTTTTGCTGTTTATAACAATCATTTTTGTAAAAGTGACTTTATAAAAAATACAATTATTTTAAACTGAAAGTAACACATACACACCGAGAGTTATGAAACAACAGAATTGAGCTCAGAAACTGACTACATATCTTTTGCTTCTACTTCATCCACAATTAATTCCTAAGTACCAAATATGTTTATAGCAACCAGCTTTTTATGTGATTACTGCCATTACAGTCGAATGGAATCCGTTCTGGAAGTCCGTTGAACTTCCAAAACGTTTGGAAATCAAAGCATGGCTTCCAATTGGTTGCAGGAAGTTCCTGCAGTCAATCAGAACCCTTGGAACCCACGCTGGATGTTCAGGTTCCAAATAACATTTGCAAACCGGAACACTCACTTCCAGGATTGTGGCATTCGGGAGCCAAAACGTCTGACTTGCAAGATGTTCGGGATTCAAGGTATGAATGTAGAAGTCTGTTCTCACAACAGGGCTTTTGCACCGTCTCTCTACCAAAGACTCCTGTTGCCCCCCCCCCAATGCCTCAAATGCCTCTCCTGAGGGTTCGGAAACCTTCAGGAAAGTTCTGGAATATGGTGTGAGAGGTGGAGGAGAGAATTGCAAAAAAAGAAAAGAAAAGAAAAGAAAAGAAAAGAAAAGAAAAGAAAAGAAAAGAAAAGAAGGCAAAGGTACCTTGTGCAAAGTAGAGCAACATAGATTTAGATTTAAAAAACAAAAACAAATCATGCTTGGGCTTTTACAGTCTTGGTTTGATGAGGCATCTGAATGCAGCCAGACTTTGACGTAGTATGGGCTAAAGTTTTAACATTGTTTGAAAAGAGAGATGAAAATTGATCTTTCAAAGCCTACGGTTTAGACATGATTAAAAGACTATTAGCTTATATATGAAATATTCTGTTTTTCCAATACTGGTTAAACCATACATATCTGACACTTTTAAAATTAACTTAGGCACACAAACTGGTTAAATTTCTTGAAGGTTTCTCGGAAATTTCTCGAAAGTTGTTGGAAAGAAGATAGCAGATAAACCTTTGGTTTGATCCAGCAGAACTTATGTTCAAGTTTAAGTTTTTTTGGCTTAAAGAGCTTGGTAAAGCAAAGCAGTATTTGACATCTTGAGTTTTACAAACCACCTTAAACTATTATATTAAGAAGCATCCCAAAAATAAATCAAGCTAAAAGCAAACAAAACAAAAACTGCTAGCAAAGTTAAATATTTTTCACACCATAGCAACACATCTAAGACTCTGGACACTGTATTTGCTTTAAAGCTATTGTTTAGATTTTGGAAATGTTGCAGCCAAACATTTGAAAAGGGGGAAATGGAGAATGTAACAATTATAAACTGAAATACCAGTAAAGAGCTCTTCACTTGAGTCATTCATAGTTTAATATTACGTTGACTGTTAACCAGAAAAAATCCTTTCCGATATACTGGCTTTGGAACTGTGTGTATTACTGGATATAAAGTTTTCATCATCCTCTTGGGCCAATTCCACTGAGAAATAACATTCTTGTTCCAAAGCTGGCTTCTCCAACCTGGTGCCCTCCAGGTGTTTTTGGACTACAACTACTATCACACCGATCATTGATCATGATGGCTGGGGCTGATAGGAGTCCTAGGAATATAGGAAGCTGCGTAAATCAGACCAATGGTCCATGTAGCTCAGATCTGCCTATTCTAGGGATAGCTTATGTGGTGTCCTCCAGGTGTCATGAAGCCAGTGTGGTTAAGAGTGGTAGACTCGTAATCAGGTGAGCCGGGTTTGCTTCCCCACTCCTCCACATACAGCTGCTGGGTGACCTTGGGCTAGTCACACTTCTTTGAAGTCTCTCAGCCCCACTCACCTCACAGAGTGTTTGTTGTGGGGGAGGAAGGGAAAGGAGAATGTTAGCCGCTTTGAGACTCCTTCGGGTAGCGATAAAGCAGGATATCAAATCGAAACACTTCTTTCTTTTTCAGTGGTGGCTCCCTGTTTATGGACTGCTCTCCCCAGGCAGGCATGCTTGGTGGTATCACTATTTGCTTTTAGGAGCCAGGCAAAAACATTCTTATGTACCCCAAGTCTTTGGACCCTAATTTTCAGCATGCCTTTTACTGGGGTGGGGCTGATTTATATATATATATTACATGTATGGTTTGGGTTGTTTCATCTACAATACTATCCTTTATCCCTTAAAATATGTTTGACTATGTATTAGCTGATATTATATCTTTAAAATCTCAAGTGAGAAAACCCAAGTAAAGGATAAAAATACCAGTGGTCCCGTTTGTGTTTGAACTCTTGGTTCCATAGGGTCTTGGAATTTAAAACTAGAGACTTAGAGCAGAGTCATTTAACTCTGGTGTGAACAGATGATGTGGATTCTTAGCTTCTACATTTTACTTTATTTAGAAGGAATCTCTTAACAGCATTTTGAGATTTGAGTAAGATCTCACTGTAGCTGAGATCTTACTGCAAAATTGCTTGTCTTCCATCATAATTTGTTTGCTTTTCTGATGTGAAAAAGTAACACCTTTTCCCCTTTTCTTTGTTTACTCACAGAAACTACTTTTGTTATTTTTTAAAAAATTAAATATTATTTGTATGTCCACACCAATTGCTAAGGACAGATCCCACATTTCAGAATGCTCCTCCAAATGAATTCAAGAACTGTAACATTTAATAAGCTAATATAGCCCAAGCCAATCGTATGCAAATCTGGGAACTCAAAAACATTAATAAAATCACAACTACCAATTTCACGGTTCCACCATACATCTGTTTTTGGATCTATATACCTATAATACAGAGAACTTGGACAAGATTTGGACAAGATTTTGTCCAAATAACATATATATGAATGACTTTGTTTGTCTGGACTTATGCCTCTTCAAACACATTTTTTTGCAAATCACATCTGTTTCAGTTTTAAGCTTTCACTCGCATTTTGCCAGCAGCCACAGGTTTTTAATGGCTACCATAAACTACAGATGCTCATCAGATCTTTTGTATATGTACTAAAAAACAAAATGCTCTTCAGTTAAAATATTCCATGCAGAATTTTCTACAATGTTATATGGGGGAAAACTTTTTTTTATTTATTTACTGTGAATTCCCATTTTTGGAGGTCAGCAGAGCACAGTCTTCACCTCCGATACACCTCTTCTGGGCAGACTCAATCTCTTCACCAGTGGAAGCACAGAACACAAGTCCCTCAACCTGGCATTGCTTAGCAAAGAACTATCAGCTAAACACCAAATGAAGCACTGCAACAGTTCAAACAATAGCACAATAGAACTTAATGAGAAGAGTGATCCCAGTGAGGTTTTGTCTAAGTTGTTTAGGAGCCAGCGTGGTGTAGTGGTAGTCACGTAATCTGGGGAACCAGGTTCGTGTCTCCGCTCCTCCACATGCAGCTGCTGGGTGACCTTGGGCCAATCACACTTCTTTGAAGTCTCTCAGCCCCACTCACCTCACAGAGTGTTTGTTGTGGGGGAGGAAGGGAAAGGAGATTGTTAGCCGCTTTGAGACTCCTGAAGGGGAGTGAAAGGCGGGATATCAAATCCAAACTCTTCTTCTTCTCTTCTAGGTCTGACAGATAAGCATGGTGCCCCAAACAAAGTTTCTTCCTTCCTGGCACTTGACAGCTGTACCACCTTCTCTTTCATTTAAACAAGGAACACCTCTAGCAGGACAACCAAATGCAGGGCTGGCACAGCCACCAGGCAGCAGAATCCCCACAGGCAAAGCCACTGCAGACACCCTAGTGGAGAAGCAGTGGCAGCATCCGCAACCATTTGCAGTGAGAGCTCAATGAAACTGCATGGCATCTTGTGGAGCACGTGAGATCTTGCCAGAAATCGACACAATGCCAACACCGCTTCTCTACCAGTGCCACTTTTCTGCTGGCAGTAGAGCTGGCAGGGCAGGACGCCCTGTTTCACCTCAAGCAGTGAAACAGGATGTACCGCCTCTGCCAAAATGTGTAGAACCCATGAAATGGGAATATGCCAGAATCTGAATCTGTAGGAATATGTCTCTCTCTCTAGAGAAGTTGCTAGATGAAGCTTCCCATTGAGCAGCTCTTGTGCCTAGACTTGTGATCTTCTTTGTGGTTGGCAAAATGTCTTCCTTTAGTGAAAATGGCCTGCTCTCCCCTGTCCCCTACACAGAGCTCTCTTGACTAAATGAATTCAACCAAATGCACTTCACTCAGGTTGATAAGGCACATGGAACTTTATGTCCCATGCAAAGCAAAGTAGCATGTATGCTAGAGAAGTGCCTGCCTAATTTCTATCCAATATTTAATGAAATCATCAGCTGCTGTAGAAGCAAAGAGTCTAACAAACTCCTCAGTTTAAACAGGCTGGAAAAGATGAATAGTGAAATCAGCATTCTGCTTTTCTTTCTGCCTTCGTTTTGTAACTGTCATTGACATCATAAGCATGTCAAAGTCTTGAAGCACGGCCAGCAAGAATGAAATCTAGAGCACCAGGACTACACATTTGGAAAAACAGAAGACCAAACACAGATCACGTTTCAGCACAAACTAGCACAAGAGAGGGCAGGCCAAGGGTTTTACAGAGCTAAGAGATGAGAGGAGATAGAGCATTCATGTATGCCAAAGATGAATAAATAACAATTGATACTTCCTTACCACAGCTGACCTTTGAAACTTTCTTTAAGGGGACTATAGGCTAATTCAGCCATGTCTAACTGGAATAATAAATTATTTTGTGAAGACTTTTATTGTTTAACCTTAACAAAATCCTTTCATTCAATATACAGAGAAAGCTTTATTTTAAGGACAGTAAGACCAATATTATTATATAGATTATTCCCTATTCTTAAAGGAGTAAATTTATGCCTTAGTTTATGGGCCCAAATAATTTAATTTTGCTAGTCTGTTAGTTAAAATATCAGTGAAACTTTAGTTTGGGTCATTGTGGCCAAAGCACTAGATGTGAACTTCTTTGTTTCCTTTCCTGGAATACCTGGAGAATAAAATGCCCATATACAAGTAAGGACAATTTGTGTGCAACTGGACCTTCCTCCTCTTGAGTAGCCCCTTCTGTCAAACAGTCAAACCACTCTTCCTTTAAAAAGGGGCCTTTTCTTGGTTCTTTAGGAGTAGAATTTCTCTTTAATCTGCAAGCACCATCTCTAGTTGCATGCAATTATTTTGACTGTGCCCAAACTGCTTATTTTATTCTCCATTACTGTGAACAATGAACAGTCCTTCACATGATTATTGCACATTACTGAACTATAGAGACAAGTATACAGGTTATTGGGCTCATCCATTTGCAAGGTTAAATTCAGAGCCCCCCAGAGAAATTAGAATAAATTTGCTTGGAATTCACACATTTCCTGCAGATTTCCTTTGGGAATGAAGAACTGAATGTGATATTAAGAAAAGTATTTGTCACTGGCTTTGAAATAAGAAGTCTACTCCTGGGACAGAC
This sequence comes from Podarcis erhardii, assembly GCF_964252035.2. NCBI lineage: Eukaryota > Metazoa > Chordata > Lepidosauria > Squamata > Lacertidae > Podarcis > Podarcis erhardii. Next base: position 41,413,125 of record NC_138497.1, read on the forward strand.
CATTGAACAGCATAACCTTTAAGTTTGGTTTCAGGAATAAGCACTAATAACGGGCTGCAATCCCAACCTCACTTGCCTGGGTGTACTGAATTCAATACAACTTACTTCTGAGTAGACATGGCTAAGCTTGAATTGTTAAGCAGTAAGGCTGCAATCCTATGCAAATTTATGGAAGCTTAATAGATTTTAGGGGGACTTACTTCCAATATAACATACAGAAGTTTGGCTGCAGATTTTTAAATGGTACCTGGTCCTTATTTACCTTCTAGATCTCTCTTCAGTTTTCTCAAGTCTTTTATTAGGTCTTCAAACTTAACTTGTGATGCTTGGAAGAAATCCTGCGGTTCTGGTAGAGGAAACACACTCCTTTCTGTTCCCGCATCCTAAACAAGACAAAGAAAAAAAACCTGGTAGCTATAATAGTGTTAAGATTTTCTGACAAAACAAGCCATTGTTCCCTAAATGTGAACCTATCAATGTGATCAAATAAATAGAACCAATAGATTGTAAGTGCAGCATTTATTCAAGTGGCAGAATGTAAATTATTGTACCAGTCTTTCCCCCTCTTCTTATGTAGTTTAAAGATTCAAGCGGAAAAATAAACTGTTGCTCATATATGCAGCTTATGCACTAAAATTTGTTCTAAGATAATACAGCAAAAAAGAGAGGAAAGGCTATGCAATGTGCTAATGGAATTTTAATATCTGGAGCTGGAATTCTGCACATGGCTTTGTCAAACACAATGGAGGACAGGATGCCAAGCAATTTTCAAGTTGAAACTGCTGGGAGGTGGGCACCAAGTTGAAATCTTAATAAAATAAAATGGAAATCGGGAGGAGGGGAGAGAGGAGCTAATTTATAGAGTACCTAACAGAGTACCCTTGTGATACAAGGATAGCTGCCAAGAAAACTCATGTCAGAAGTGTAGATTTTGACTCAATAACTTTGCCCCCCCCCCAAAAGGGGGCAACTGTGTTGTGTCCGGATTATTCTGAATCCCATTTGTATACTTGCATTAACCTATTTTAATTCCCCCCCCCCCCCATGATCCAAGATACAGGCATACACAGTGGGAATTGCCTACTGAACTGGGGTTCCTGTGGGCTTCTATGTTTTCTTTCTCAAAGGGGAAGTTATTTGCAAACAGAACATCACAAAACCCTTGGATCATGGCTATTCATTCTCTTAAGCAATGTACCAACACACGATTTACCGTAAATAGTGAATGCAACAAAATAATTTACCTTGTCACAATGGCGTAGGTAATATATCACAACATAGTCCACAAGGCTGATATTAGTATCCTAAAAGAGGGGAAAGATTCCAAACAGTAGAGAGGTAATGAGAACACTTTTAGAAGTACTGCCATTTAAAACAAACATACACAGAAAAAGACCTGTCTCCAATTGTATATTATGTTTAGTTGCAACCAAGATGGAGGGCCAGGAGTCTCTCAGTTCTCCAGCAAGGGAGCAGAGCCTGGTTTGTGTGTGCTCAGGCAATATGAGCTCAGTCAGCAACCATCCCTGGTCACATCGAGTTATCTCTTGCCTCAGACCTGTCCAGGGTTCTGAAGGATGTGCCTCTGACCTCACTTGCTTTCTGACCTGTGGCTTTTGAGTGCACACAAGTGCCTTGCCTGTCAATCCTAGCTATCCTGTTTCCACTAGACTCCACCATGGTCTTATCCTTGCCAGGACTGGAAAATTCCTAATGGTGGACCCCATATCATATAATGTATTGACTTATACTAACATTTATATTGCACCTTTCTAAAGGTCAAAGATGTATACTATTTTTTTAAAAGTTCCTTACAACAATTTAAAATAGTATGCAAAATTGTAGCAATGTGCTAAATTGTCCATCATTTGGGCTGGTCATATAATACAGGTACTTCCCATGCTGGCAGTGCATCTCAACTGGACCAATGGCACCATCATGGGCAGTATTTCATGCAATCTGGACAATCACCTACTCAATATCTCTAATGAGACAAGGGACCTTTTTGTAGTAACCAAGGCAAATGGCTTTTTGAAGTAACTAAGGTTCAATTGTTGCTGTCTCCAGGACAATGAGCAATGCCTTAAGCCTAATTGCTCATTCCAGTATTGAATTTCTTAGTCCCCTCAAAACAGTGGTGGAGAAACTGTGGCCCTTCAGATGTGGTTGGACACCTGTAACTTTTATCATCCAGAGCTATTTGCCATGTTGACTGGGCCTGATGAGACTTGGAATCCAGCAACATCTGGAGGACTACATGTTCTTCATCCCTGCCTTACCTAGAAAAAAGAGGAACAACTGGTTTCTTTGCATCAGCAATAGTGTGACAGCAATCACTGGTGCTTCTAGTTGCTCCCAATCCCTAATGTATCAGCTCCATGAGGGTCACTGCAGTTCGCTTAGCAGAGAAGAGCAGATGAGGAAGGATGGTGACAATACTATGTCTCCCTAATCACATGGCATGTTACGTTACTATGAGATTTACGGGACCAGCCTTCCTTAACCTAGTGCAGTTCCCATCATCCCTGTTCGTCCCTCTTCACTGGGATGGGAACTGTAGTCTAAAACATTTGGAGAGCACCAGATTGGGGAAGGCGGCAATGAACCTACAGAGACCAATACAAAAATGTACTGTTCTAAACTAGCAGTTAAGGGACTGGCATGCAGGTTTTTCTGGAAGGGTCATAAGACAGGTTTTAAAGATAAGCTGAAAATGCAGATGGGCAGGAGACTTGGGGCTCAGCCCCCGGTCCACCTCCTAACCCCACCCCTGGGATTGGTAGCATAAGCCTATGACAGGTTAACCTACAGATGCACCACTGCTATTACGTTTTTTAAGAAAAAGAGGTTCCAGAGCTCACCACAATCGCCGCCCTTGATCTCTTATAATGGCAATGACACTCACCTGAGAGGTGCCGGAACTGAGTTCCGGCTGGGGAAAAAAGCTCTGATGCTCACCTTCTGACCTATTTACCTCTGCACTACTGCCAGGTGTAACTTGGCCTTTTAAAGGGACTAAAAACCCCTATATAGCCTACAGGCCTTACATTATCTGCCCATTATCTAGATGTCTGAAATACTGAGCAATCTTATGCAATGCAAAAGAAAAGGGCATCAAACAGATTATTACAAATAGATTTGTGAAGTGCCCTGTGAATATCACACAGTCATTTAAGTGAACAAATGCAAATTCAGTCAAAAGAAAGCATTTTATGTAAAATAAAATGTTTTTCTTATCTTGCACTATTTGTTTGACATTGTTCCTTTATTACGCAGGGTACTGAATCAATTCAGTGAAGATTAACTAGGGAGACGGATAAACTGTGCTTTAGGTATGAAATCACTAGTTACAGGAAATTATTAAATAGCACAAAGAGAAAGACATTGAACTGTATTATATATGGAATGCCTTTGAAGTGTGCATTTGCTTTTGAATAGCATACCAAAAGCTACTGAGATAGGATTTCGCTGTGCAAAATACATCAATAGAATGTATTAAATTCAGGGTCCATGTATTCATTTTAATTTTAATACAATTGTGCAGCATCAAAATTCTTAACTGCTTGTTCTAAATATTTTTTTTAAAGAACCATGCAACACAACCTAACTGGTAACTCGACCGGCAGCGCAGAATGGACCTAAGACTCCCAACAGCATCTGACTATGCATGTCTGTTCAGTAGCAAGTCCCATTAAGTTCCACAAATGTTTAGGATTAATGCTGCAATCCTATACTCACTTATTTGGTAGTAAGATCCATTGAGCCAGTAGATGCTTATAGAATTGCACTCCTGTTTTATTATTCAGTACTTCTTTTGCAATGAGACATCACGAGGGGAACAATCCTATGCATGTGTAATCAGTCCTACTGTGTTAAGTGGGGTTTATTTCTTTGGTAATTGTGTCTAGGATTGCAGTTTAACATAGATTGGATGGGTACAAGCCCCAAAATTTAGGTGGACTTATTTTTAAAATTCATAGACATCTGTCATGAACTTTTACATTCTATTTGTTGCTGTGATTAGCATTTACAGTAGCCATGTTACTTGCCAGTTAAAGAGAGAAACATTCCAAGTCTGGGTCTGAAGAACTGTGAGCAAAGGAAAATAGTGGCCAGAGTGCTGCTCCAGACATGCTTGCACAAGAAATCTTGCAATCTGTAGGCATTCTAGCAGTTCTGCTTGTGCATGAAGCTGAGCAAGACCAAGAGATACTTTATGTGTGCAGACATGCACCTTTGGATACAAGCACTGGTTAGCAGAGCATCCTTTGTGTAAGAAATTGATAGCTACATTGCACAAAATGAGGCTAGGAATGCCTTTTAACAGCTTCGTCTGATTCGCCAGCTATACCCATTCCAGGCCAGCGATAGCTTGACTATGGTAGTCCATTCATGGGTAAGCTTGAGGCTGGATTACTGTAACATGGCTTTTTGTGGAGATGCTCTTGGTTTAGAAGCTCCAGCTGGTGCAGAATTCAGCAGTCAAACTGCTGATGGGGACACCTGGTTGATAAAATGTAATGCCACTGCTAAAACATCTGAACAGGTTGCCCATCTACCACCAAGCCAGGTCCAAAGTCCTTGTGTTAATTTTCAATGCCCAGAAGAACTTAGGTCCATGGCACCTTATGGGATGCCTGAACCATTCCACTCTAGCTCAATCTCTGAGATTGCCTGCAGGAGCAATGTTGGGTTGTTCTCTGAGTTGGTAAGGTTCATTTGACAACAAGAAACCGAGCCCAGTAGCGAGTTTCATGCTCCGGCACTGGGGGACGGAAAGCCGGTGGGGGTCTGGGCTGGTGTGCGTCCTGGTGGCGGGGCACGTGTCCTGGTGGCGGGGCACGCCACCTGTAGGGGCATGGCGCCCAGCGCAGGCAGGGGGGCAGCCACGATGGCACCCTACTGGGATTGCGCTGCCAGGGGCGGCCCACTCCTCTTCCTCCACCAGTGACCGAGCCTTCAGTCCTGCGGAATACTCCGCCAACACTTTCTGTTTCAAACACCTGCTTCAAACACCTGTTTCAAACACCTGCTGAAAGTGTTTCTATTCCACCAAGCTAAGGAAGGCAATTAAAGAACACACCTTTCTATAATAGTGAGCTGAGATCTGATTATAAAATTTTTATATGAATTTTATTGTATGGTTTTATGTATGACTGCTGTAAACCACCCTGACACTTTTTATGAGCAGCAGTATAAAAATAATTTTTTCTACATAAATAAAAGTTGGGAATGGGAAACGGCAAATGAGTCGTGCTTCTGAATCAATTCTTAAAAGTTCTGAAGCGATGCCCTGTGAATCTCACTCATGAATGTTGCAATCCATGTCCGAAACTGTGAGATCTATTTTCTTACACTGGAGACAAGAATATGTGCATATGTTATTGTGGAGCTGGGTTTTTTTTTTTTTAATGGCAAAGTCCCCAGTGAGTTCAAGAACTCACTTGTCATTTGCTACTGGGGATGGCTGCTTGTAGTGGTGAAGCTGTAGCAATAAAAAACACCCATTAATTTGTATGGAGAAAGGCTATATCCCAGTGCCTGTGTCTCAGGCATAAAGAAAAGCAAAGAATTGTAGGAAGGAAGGAAGAAATATTGGCACTTGGCAGACCTTTGCTTAAAATGCCAATTTTAAATAAAATTCTATTTAAAAAAACCCAAAAAACTACTTACTCTACTTTTAACATCCTTTAGTTTGGGAAGTATTTCCAAACCAAACCCATCTGCTTGACCACGCGTCCTGTTCCCTCCATTCATGTAATTTCCAAAAGCCAGGATCAATCCTAAAATGTCTTTCACACTTTTTATATCCAGCAAATCCTGAAAGAAGAATGCCAGTGTTTAATATCGGAAAGCAGAGGACGAGTACATACATACCATCCAAATGTTAGCCTCTTTTTACACTTATGAATGCTTTGGTGTAGAATGAAATAGAATTGCACTGAAATCTTTCAAAAGCAGCTTTTCAATTTCTGATGAAAGTTTGAATCCAGAAACCTAAAGGTAAACATTATTTCTTAATGCTTTCACAACTGGATCTGTGCAATGAAGCCACTGCGTTTATGCTGCCATTGTTCTAAAAATATTTTCATTGCTTTTGCATTGTTAGCCATCTTGGATTTCTTAAGGAAAGGTGGGACACAAAAGTCTTAAATAAGAAATGAAAAGTAAATTAATACATTTTCCGGTGATGAAATGTGAGTTGTATTGCTGTATTTCCTTCTCCGTCCTCCCCCACTTTATTTGAAGACATATTATTGTAAAGTTGCTTTAGAACCAGCCCAGATCCATTATTTCACCACAAATTTACAATCGGTTCTGACAACTACCTTAGAAACACGGTTAATAATATCAGCTTTACGACGGACTGCAGTTATTCCTTCATTGAAGACAGACTGAAAGATTATACATCGAGCACGTTCTGCGAAATTGGAGATCTGGGATAACTCATATAGAAACCTGCAAAAATAGGTGGAAAAAATAACACAAAAGTTCCCTATTTACCTAGTTTTACATTCATCCAATACAATTTATCAGCGAATAATGTCAAATTCCTTTCATAAAATTAGTTTTTTGTGTGATTTAAATGATACAAGATATGGTGCATGCTGCTATTTACCATGAAAGGAGAATGGACAGACTTAAAACTTCAACATTGGAGTTAATGTACATGAGAAACAGCATGAACAAGAACGAGACATAGGGAGAGATACTGCACTCTGCTGGTCGGGAACAGTTCTATATAAACTGTGTGTGTCCCCCTCGCTCTACTGCGGTTGTTTGACAAAGAGAGCAGATTGCTTCCAGATCTGAATACGAACCCAGAAGTTCAGCCATTTCTAGGGTTCACTCCAAACACAATTTGTAGAGAGAAAGTCACATTGAGTGCCATGGGACTCAACTTTATGCTGTTGGTCCCAACACAGAAATCAAGAGTAATATTGTTCTGCCAGCCCTAATGCAGTGATCTTGTAAAGATTAATGAAACAAGGACAGCAATGCATTTTGCACTCTTGTGTTCACAACAGGACTCCCCCTACTTCTCTTCCACCCCCTACGTGTGTCACAGTGGATAAGGGTTTAGCATGTCATCTGAACCCAATCTCATGGTGACAACCAGTGGTTAAGGAGGAGAGAGGTGAACCATGAACCTAGGTTCAAACACCACCACACTGGGCTGAGATGAAAGGACTGGGGAGAAGCAAACCAGATGCAATCTCCTCTCCATGAGCTGCATATTTGTGCTTAGCCATACTTTGGCTCAGTGTAATGTGCAAATGGAGCCACTGTATGTTCCAACTGTTCTGCTTTCCAAAGACTTGTTTGAATGATAGGAACCTATGGTAGGACCCCTGGACCATCTTACTGTTCTGGTTTATCAAGAAGCTTCACTTCTTCTTCTTTTGAAGTGTCATAATGCTGCTTTATTTTCTCCAGTTCATCCTTCTGCGCTCTCTGCAATTCCAATGGAAAAAAACCAACAGTAATGAGTTTTCTTAGCCTCAAGAGAAAAAAACAACCCAATGTGTTTCAATGCCCACATCTTTGGAATCACTAAATACTTCTTGGAGTGGCAAGGAGAAAGGGGCAGAATTCAGGGGTAGGTGCTGCTGTCCCACCTACAAACAGAGACTGACAGAACCATACACGCAACATGAACAGGATAAGTTTTCCTAATAAGGTATTTTCAATGTAGAAGCAATTTTGTTTCACTTGACACAATTCAGCATACCATGGACAACAATTAGATGTGAATTGCTAGTATCATTCTTAGCTAATTCTTGTTCACATTCTTGTTCACTCTTCATCCTGGGTGCTCGCACCACTGGTTTGGGAAGCAGTGTACACATGACATTAGCTGTAGTCCACATCTATCCTGTTGTGTCTTATGAAATTCTGTGTTCTGTTGCATTTTCCCGCAAATAAGCCACAGACTGAATTGGAAAAAAGAACAACCTGGCTGCACTTTAGGCTCGTAATATATACACAGCCTGACACACATTATTATTAAATACACGATGAGGCCCAATCTGTGTCATGGATGTCACAGTGTTCTCAGAAGCTGCATAAACTTTTGCACATGTATGCTTGACTGAATCACACACTGCTATGTGAACTACATTTCCCAAGATACAGTGGAACTGTCAAATTACATGTGGGTGCATCTGGAGTCTCTGAGCAGGATGTAATCTGAGCAACAGTGATTTGGCCTCAATGGCACCACTGCTATTCCAGAATAGTTATCTGATCCTGGTTGCACCACAGAAGATTCATAGAATCATAGAATCATAGAGTTGGAAGAGACCACAAGGGCCATCGAGTCCAACCCCCTGTGCCAGTTATAGCGGGGCCAATTATAGTGGGGTTCAAATTATATCATCAAACACTGAAAGAACATAAGGCCAGGAGAGGGGGTTGAGCAGAATTTCATAGACTAGCCCTGCTCCTTTTTACCAGTGCCTACAGAAGCCAACCAGCCACCGGTGTATTTTGGCTGGCATGTGAAGAAGTTGTACTGATGTCTGCATGTGGTGCTCCTGTATGTACTCTGTGTTCCTCCCAAGCAATGTTAGCCATCATATGAACCCTCAACTCTTGCTCTGCATGTGAATATTGTACAAGTATGGCATTACCGGAGGAAAGAATGCAAAACGAAAATGAAGGACTATAGAATATTGAAATGTCTGAACAAAACAAGAACTGTATCTCAAGGTGGATTCAACCAGACATCTATTACTAAAGACAATGGGGGGAAACCTGCATTTCTGTTGCAGAAAGACAGCATTTGGATAAAGAGAACATGGGACATGAAGGTGGGATATGTGCCCACAGCTCACTTTCTATTTGTGAACTAGCAGTGTGGAACTGACCCTTTTATACTTACGTTCTCATACAGTGCTTCCAGAGTTTCTAAGTCGACGATGGAATGATCCACATTTAGTATAGCTGTAGAAAATATAAAATCATAAATTAGATAATATGTCACAACTGGGTTTGTTGGCTAATCTGTTGCCACAAACAGCAAAGAAAAAAACTGGGGAATGTGTTAGCTTTCATGTGAACGTTTCTCCCATGCAGGCTTACACATAGCTATGAGTTAAGACACTGAAAGAAGGTGGCTGCTGTCCTCTATACGCAGACATTTTTTCATTGACCTTTTTCTATGGAGTTTGGTTTACTAGTTGACTCTTTTAGACTACTGATGGTGTGGCAGGTAAAGCGAATGGTGTAAAAAGACAAAATGTGCTCTTGTATGAAAGAGTTTCTGTTAGCACATTGGCTTTTACTGTAATGTGGGGGATATTTCAATTCCATGTAATCAGAAGTGAAACTAATGTGGACGCAACCAATTCATCATGCCAGCATCTATGGCTATTTTTACTGATCACATTTTCTACAATAAGAGGAAATTCGAATTAAATGTAAAAGAAAGAAGAGGGTTGGCATTTTGATGGCAATGGCATCATGAGGATGACATGAAAAACTTGTATGCATGAATAGCACCAATTCCACAAAAAATCTCTGTGCGGAAGCGCCTTTTGTATGTAATATCACAGAAACCCATGAAAGGCTTTCATTTATTCCAAAAACAAATTATTATTTATAAAACCCACAAATGTAAGTATCCCAGGCATAACATTTCAGTTTGCATCTTAAAGAGAAATTGTTTGCTTATATTAAAACAGTAGGAATATTAATAACTTTGACTACCAGCTATGATTCTGCATCTGCTGAAGGTTAATAGCTGGTATCTTGATTTCTGCTGCACATATTGCCTTACCTATAAAAGGAGAAGTGACCACTCACAGCTGAACAGTTTAAAAGCTCTTGCTGAGTTTTGTTTTTTTCTGTGATGTTTGAGAGAGGCAAGACAAGCATCTTTAAATAATTATTTAAAAGTAATAAGGTTGCTCCCCCTTCTACCTCTAACCCCATGATTTTACATTGTGAAATTAAGCAGCAGGCTAGTAAATTTTCTCCGTGGCAGGCTAATTAATTCTATTAAAAGGTCCAATGACATTTAGAATGCTTTAAAATTCTGCTTGTCAGTTATGATTCTGTGCCTAACTTGGAAACAAAGGTGGTTAGGGAAAAGGTAAATATTATGAATGGCAAATATAAGATCTTAACAACCATGGGAAATGATTGTTACTGAACTTTATTTAAAATATACAATGCATTCAGATCCAGAGTTGCATACACGGTACATATATCTACTCCGTGGAAAAGACCCTGATGTTGGGAAAGATGGAGGGCACAAGGAGAAGGGGACGTCAGAGGAACAGATGGTTGGACAGTGTTCTCGGAGCTACCAGCATGAGTTTGACCAAACTGCAGGAGGCAGTGGAAGACAGGAGTGTCTGGCGTGCTCTGGTCCATGGGGTCACGAAGAGTCGGACACGACTAAACGACTCAACAACAACAACATATATCTAGTGCCTTTGTGAACAGGGTTTCCCATCTACTTCAATGAAGGGAACAGCTCTGCTCATGCATCCTTTAAAATGGAAGAAGCCACTTTTCTATTAAGGTGAATCACAGAATTGTAGAATTGGGAGGTGCCCTGAGAGTCATCGCGTCCAATTCCCTGCAATGCAGGAATCTCAGCTAAAGCATCCATGACAGATAGCCAGACAACCTCTGCTTAGAAACCTTCAATGAAAGAGAGAGTCCACCACCTTTTGAGGGAGTCCATTCCACTGCTGAATGGCTGTTACTGTCAGAAAAATTTGGACTGAGCTTCTAGGAATGCATACATTGGTCAGACCAAAACTGACCTAGGTGTGAATGTTAATGTTAATGTCAAAGTTTATGTTTAGTTTAATCAGAGTGTGAGATGTTCGCAGTGCAGACTTTTGCCCCCTCCCCGGCAAAATTTGTAGATCCAGCATGGCTTACTCCTGCCTTTATCACTCAAATGACACAAATAAAACCTACATATCAAATGCTGCTTGATTCTTCCTCTCTCCCCCGGCCCCCATATTTTGGGTGAGTTGCAAGCCACCTCCACCTGACCTTTGGCAAGTCTCACCTCCCACTGCAGAGTTGCGATAAGAGAAAGTATCTTGCAACCGTCCTGTAATGGAATGGGCTGTTCCATTTCAGGCCAGAGGTGGGGCTACTTCAATGACCCCATCGGTCCTCCTCCCAGGCCTCACCAAACATTCCATTGCATATGAAAGTCTCATGCTCCATTGACCTGCATGCAGATCAGTTACACTTTTAAGCACTAGAATCCCCAAAAAATATCCTAAAAAGAGGATTAGATAAGTATCTTTATCCTAAAAATATTTTTGTGCACATGAAATAAGACCCAGTTTAGAACAGAGACTCTTGTCTTTTATGATACCTTTTATCTTTCCACCCCCACAGTTACCTGAGCCCAGACTGCAACATTTGGCTGCAGGGCCCCTGCCTGAATTCACTAAGGTGAGATTATTGCAGCAAAGCCTAACACATTTAGAAACTGGATTCCAAAGCAGCTGCTAAAACCTCATTTTTAGGTTTAATCTTGGTGAGCCGTCCTTCTTACACTGTCAGTTTGGTTAGGATATCTCAGCTACACCTCACAATATGTCGAAAGGAAATAGATGCATGCTGTGAGGAGCTGGTAATTTTATTGGGTTCCTCTACCTTTAAAAATCTGTTACTAGGACAAGTCTGGTTTCTGGACTCCTTTTTTGTAGGGAAATTGAGGCAAACGTTTTTATGTGGCCCTATGGTGTCTGCTCACAACAAGAAGAATTTATATACATAAGGATAATTAGCACAGTATTGCGCCCATTAGGATAAAATAACCGTCAGCAAGGACAAAAAGCAGATCAGCACCATGCATTCAGCCTAAGTGCCGCACGTAAAAATACTTGCTAACTGCATTACACAAGACGGCAGCAGGACAATAAACTTACTATAAAAACAACTTTGCATATATACCAGTATACACACACACACACACACACACACACACACTTTATATCTAAAATTTCACTATTTTTTCATACCTGCATTTCCCGCCCCCTTCCCCCCAAAACAGTGTGAACAATGTATTGATAGAACAAGATTTAAGGAAGCCTAATAATTAATTTGAGAGTATATAAAGGTGTGGGCATTTGTAGTTCTTAAAGATTTAAGTCTAAATAGTCCTCTAAATTAAGAAAGCTTTAACTAGCAGAAATTCTGCTCACATGAGAGACTGGCAGCTTCCAAAAAGCAAATATTCTAAGTAATTACTCCCACAAAACAATAATTTTACTACATTCATTTCCTTCCTTTCCTCCAAGAAGCTCTAAATAGTGTACAGTGAGTGGTACCTCAGTTTTCGAATGTAATCCGTTCCGGAAGATGGTTTGAGTTCTGAAATGTTCGAAAACTGAAAACTAAACAGCCGACAGCTAGGCCTCAGGATCTTGCACTCAGCGGAAGCTGCATGGCATGTTCGACTTCCGAGGCGTGTTTGAAAACCGAAGCACTTATTTCTGGGTTTACGGCGTTCATAAACTGAAATGTTCGTCAACGGAGATGTTCGAAAACCAAGGTACCACTGTATATGGTTCTCCCTCTCCACATTTTATCCTCACAATAACCCTGTGAGGTAGGTTAGGCTGAGAGTTGGTGACTGGACCAAGATCACCCAGGGAGCTTCTCTCTGGTCTCCTAGGTGAGGTCCAGGTCCAACACTCCAAACACTATGCCATTTGGGCTATCAAAATACCTATTTTATATACGAGAATGACAGTACTATCTGGTACTGAAGACAAACACAGATTATTTTTTTTAATTGTTGGCATGGGATAAATCCTACACTGATAAAAAATTTAACAGATCCAGCCTCTTTATTTCAGATGCATAAGCTCCTCAAAAAGCTCCTTCTACTATTTGACTGTCATGCAAAAATGCTGTAAGATTAATGAGGCAGAAAAGCAGTCTGGGTATAAAAGTGGGCTTAGAAGGTTAGGAAAGCTCAACTGCTGCATGAAGTCATGAGCAAAAGACTCGGGCAACTCATGTTAACCTAACCACATCAGGCTTGGTGCCCGTAGGCAGATTCACAAAAACCATATGCTGCAAATTATCCAGAACAAAGGAAATAACGTTTAAAGGAAATTGTTTCCCAACTTCTGAGTTGTATATTAGAGCTTGCTCCGTATTATATGGACAACACACACACACACACACACACACACACACACACAGAGAGAGAGAGAGAGAGAGAAGTTATATACTATAAAAGTGACATAGTTTTTAACTTCTGCATACAGTACTCTGTTACCAAAACCAGCAGCTCCTTATCAATCATATTCATGCAATACAGCTGTTGACTGATTTTCTCATGTGTCTTCCATAACCAGCAAAATCACAAATTATCAAGGGCTTTTTCATATGCCAGAGAAAATATTCTCAGTACAAAATTCACTCAATAGTTTCACTTTACAGGGTAGAACTGAGATGCATATATGTCTTCACGGCTGCCAGTTTTCCTGACCTTGTAACTGGATAGATATTTCACATGAGGCAAAGAATAAACTTTGCATGAACTTATTACAAGAAAAGTTGAAAAGTACTTTACCATTCCCCCCTACAAATTGCTAAGGAGATGACCTCTCTAGAACTTTGAATGCATATATAATTTGGTGGTACTGTGAAATTATTGTTGTTATTATGTTAAACTCTTACATTGGCTAGGCAGCAAAGGGCATGATTTTGCATGAATGAAACCCCAGAATCAATTCTCCAAGTTTGGTCTCCCAATAAAAGACTTTGGGACGCAGAGTCATGAAAATCCTTTGCTTGAGATCACTGAACGTTTCTGACAGAACTCACAATACTGGGCTAAATGGGTCACTGACGACACTTAGTGAAAAGCACCTTCTTATATTAAAAATATTGCTTTGCCAACTAATGTGAAGGCAGGCTTCTAAATGTGGCTTTCTGTTTCGCCTTCTTAAAAAACTTATTGAATTACTTGAACCATGGCACATCAAAGGGTGGTTGCAAGATGATGGGCTGTGGAAAGAGGGTTGTAGCTAAGGCTTTGAGGAATGGTATTGTTTGCAGGACGTTATGTATGCCTTTAACGTAGAAGAAACTGCTTGAAGAACCTTCCACTCAATTTGGGGGTGTGGGAGTCTCTCAAACATCCATTCTCACTAGGAACAAAAATCAGCAAAGCTCTTGGGTAATCTGCAGCTAACAGAGCCTTATTTAAACAGCAAAGAGTGCTATGGAAAAGTTGTGCCTGGGCCAAATTACAGGGAAATGATTCGCTGTGCACCTTCACCAACGCCATCAGTATAAAATGTAACAGAGGCTTTGGCTGAGATCACACCATACATTTAAAGCACATTTCCCCATACAAAGAATCACTAGAACTGTAGTTTACCCTGCACAGAGCTACAATTCCCAGCATATACTTTAAGTGTATGGTGTGTGTATGCAGCCTCAGTCAGCGATATGCTGTTTTGTGCTGCAGCTGCACAGCAGCCATGCTGGAAAGAAGAAGCCTGACGAAGCTTCTGCTGACATTCATACACTACGAAGGAGGTGAAAGTTCATAGGCGCCGACTCCATGGGGCCTGAGGGGGCCCGAGCCCCCTCAAAAATTCGTTTGGGGGGGCTCTGCCCCCCCAATAATTTAAGAAAATTATTAGTTATATTATGCTTTGTAAAATCACAAAATTATGTTGGTATTTTTTATTTTCCTTGTTTGATGATAGTTACCTTTTAAAATACATTCAGTAATGAGTTAAAACAAAGCCACTCCCGATCTAGAGAGGGGGTGGGGTTGCGGGCTCTCGACCCATCAACAATCTCGCGGGGCTAGGATTCCCCCTAGGGCTAGGATTCCCCCTAGCTCATTAATATTCACTGCCCACGGCGGCAGCCAATCGGCTGCCGCAAAGGGCGGGCCCTCACAGGTTCACTTAAGGTCGGGGCAGTCCGGGGCTCGCCCCTTTCGTTCCCCCAGCAGCAGCGGTTTGGAGGTCTTGGGCCCCCCCAATATTTTTTATAAGTCGGTATGGGCCCCCGCCCCCCCAATATTTTTTATAAGTCGGCGCCCCTGTGAAAGTTCCAATAGCCTGGGTCTCAAATGAACTTCTGTGAGAGTGAATGATGGGGTACCTAATAAAGAAAGGATCCTGACAAACCCCTGATGTTCCATGCTGTCCTTGGAATGAGCACTTATTAAAAATTTGCAAATACTTCTAAGCAGCATTTTGGGATTTCCTATAGGTATCAATTATTTTCCAAGAAGGAGACCTACAAGGTCATTCTGTATGTCAACAAAGATATATAAGTAGTGAAAAGCATTTGATTTCAGTCAATAATGGTGTTGAGGAGACAGAGGTCTGGGAATGCCCAGCTTAGAAAGAAGCAATGACATGCTAATATATATTTGCTTTTTATGAGACACATCCCCTATTTTAATCTGGCACAGAAAGGTTTTGATTTTCTTCCAACGGAGAGCTCGAACTACACCACAAGGCGACAAAACCATTCTCTGTGCTTAATATTGTTGTCTTTTGTCCAGCAACGATAGCGCTGTTCTACCTTTTTCAGGAATAGAAAATGACACCCTCTCCTAAGAAACATCTGTGGATGATTCCTCCAGCAAATGTGGCGGTCCTCAATTTGTTGGCTAGTAATCAAATGCAAACCAAACCATATGTGTGCCAGATGTACAGAGCTACACATACTGTCATTGCTAGACAACATGAAAACTGCCAAGTATGTCAGTTACTGGGCTTAGACACAGCCAAAGGTGGAAATCTCTCAAGGCAAAAATCCTACACCACCCTGAGATACCATTACATTGTCTTCCTATTGCTTCTCTTTTATCTTCTCCCTAGTTTTGCATGGACATCTGCGGATGCGTTAGGTTTTCTGAGCAGAAAGAGTGTCACGTTGATGCAAGCTCAGAGGTTATTTAAAAATAATTTCTTCAGGCACTATGGCTTGGATCCAGACATGTCTTTGCAGAAGCAGAAGGGCCATGTTCCCCATTCTGTTGCAGCCCCCCTCCCTGTTCCAGTCCCATCACACTATGTACTAAATGTTCCCTCAGTCTTCAGGGGCAGCAGCTGAGTCGTGAACCAGGAGAACCCCGGTTGCATGAGTAGAATTCCAACCATCTATCTCTGGACCCAACCTTTCATTCTAATTTTATTTTTCTGTCATCAGTTGACGACATTGGAATTACATAGAGTAACAGCTTATCTCTGCATTTGGGGAGGGGTTGTGGGTCAGTGGTCCTATGAAACAATATGCTGGGACAGGTGACCTTGCTGTCACTACCTTGACTCACTCTACATCTATCCTAACAGCCAGCAGCAGGGGATACAATTGTCTCTGTCTCACCTCTCATGAGCAGACATTGGCTGATAAGACTGGAGATGATGATTATGATGATGATTGTTACAATGCTCTGGTAAGCTGTAATCCCATCCCTTCCAGTTCTAGCACACCAAGAACTACTGAAATGACATCTTAAAATCAGAAAACTCAAAAATGTAATTTGTTGATTGGCCGATGAGCTTGTTGCTTTGCTGCTCCTTCGTAGTAAGGAATACTGCAAGAGGGTTGAAACTAGGCATCTCTACAAGACAGCCACTTTAGGTGTAACACAGCCAATTCCTAGGACAGGAGTGCCTACTCTCTCTCAAGCAAGCAATTATACAAATGTGTGAAATAATTTATGTCTTTCTTATGAGAAAAGTCTAGGTATGTTTAGGAATTTAAGAAAAATGGCAACTAAGGCAGATATTTATAGTGTTATGCATGGTATAGCGGTCCTCGTGGGGCAGCAATAAAACTGCTATGGTTTCAGATTGGATGGGAGAACAGCATGTTGAGATTCTTTCATTGCAGGGGGGATGGACTAGATGATGCCTAGGATGTCTCCCAATGCTACAATTTTATGATTCTATGTATAGGAAAAGTCAGAATAGACAGCATTATTCTCCCTTTCTCATAGCACTGCAATTTGAGATCCCTTAATGGAATTGATGGGCAGCGGACTGAGAATATACAAAAAACAACAACCACCCCATACTTCTTCATACATAATCAATTTGTGAAATTCACTGCCGTAGGATCAATGATCACTAGCTTAGTTTTTAAAGTGGACTAGAGGAGTAAGTGGCAGATATGGTGCAGCAACAGCTGAATGTTAGGGCTGCCAAGTGGAACTTCCAATTCAGAGCCAGTGTGCCTATGAATTCCAATTGCAGGGGTGGGAAGCAAGCAGAAGGAAAAGTTATTGCCTATTTCATGTTTCCTGGAAGAATCTGGCTGGTCCCTGTGCAAAACATGATGCTGAACAAGAGGGATGCACAGCTATAGAATGTAAAATATGCACCCGAAGGTTATTTTATTATTATTAACTTACTTCTGAAAACATTCCATGCACAAGGTTCCTTTCAAGATGCAAGCAACACTCACCTTGTTGTATGTCCTTCATCTCCAAATGTAAACTGGAAATCAAAATTCCTACAGTCTGAGATCTCTTTCCATCCAACAGTTTGATAATCTGGAAATAAAAATAGTTTGTCATACTTAAATGTCCAAATAAATGTGAAATGTAAAGCAAGCCAACATTTTTTAAAAAGTGACTTATATGTGACTTCCTTTCCCCTTCATCTTTCATGGTATTTTCTTTTTTTAAAACTGTATGCCAGGAATAGATGATAATATGAAAAGTCAGAATGCTGTGAAGGGGAAAAGCCTACACACAGTTCTGTGAATCCAACAGTAATGAGAGCTTTACAACCAGTATTGAAATCCAGCAAATAAGTGTAACCTAGAATTATTTCTAATTCATTTTTATGGCACTATGTATCTGCCTATAGAATGGGAAAATAAAATCTATGTATACTTTCCAAGAAAAAAATTCACCTTTACCTGCCACCAATTTTAAGGGTGTGTACGTAACTCTTCCACTTAGATTTCTGACTTGGATTAGGGCTGACCCAATACATTTTGTTTCTTCAGAGTGAAAGACAAAATGGCACCTCCTCCTGTTTCACATACAGAAAGCAACTATGTTGGCAGTTGGATCTTACTTTGATGTTGGAAAAGGACAGTGTCCTCTGCTACAGCTAAGGGTGGCTAGCTCTCTTAGGAGGCACAGGGCATGTTGTGTGGCACACACGATTCTGCTCTTCAACACTTAGCCAACATCTTTTACCTCCCAGCACCTGCTGCCTGAGACAAATGCCTCACTCTGCATAATGGTAGGGCTGGCCCTGACAGATTCAGATGTGCAGGGCCTATACTGTTAAGATTCCTGCTCTGTGATTGCAGTCATGGGATTGTTGTCTATCACATGATGGTGTATGTTTTCACTCCACAGAGTGGGAAGTGACAGAGACAGGATGTTTGTGTTCCGGTGTTCCATGAAGTGGGACTATTCTCCTTTGTTCTTTCTTTTTGCTGTCTGATGCTAGAGAGAGAAGGAGCCATGTTGCAGTGCTTCGTGTGTAAATAAAGTAGATTAGCCAAAATGCTGAGTTGCTGAGGACTGTTATGCAAGCTGCAAAGACTCTGAGGATCCCTAAGTGTGCCGATGTCTGTTGGCATCAGTCACTGTGATGTTTGGGCAGAAGAAAGCTTTTGAAGCTCCCAAACAATAGACCAGGAGGGAGAGAACATACTAGTCGGGTATGTGTCTCTGCCAGGGTCCTACTCAAGAGTAGGATGGGCTCCTGACATATACCTGTCTATGTAGAAATAAATGTCGTTGAATTCAACGAGACATACACTCAGGTAAATGTGTATAGGACAGCAATCTAAATTAGTTTAATTTCAGTTCCCTTAACTGCTCCTACAGATTTCAACAGGACTTAAAAGTTGAACCAACTTAGTCTGTACCCAATGCCAATGGGATTTAAATCTACTTAACTTTGGCTGTAACGTGCCCAGTTTCGATTCTTAGAATAAAAGTATGATGGATGCTCAGAGATTTTCTGAACTCATGTCTACAAAATAATGGGTGCATATTTTTTTGGTCTCCATTCACTATTTTTTAAAACAAAACAATTTTTAATAACAAAAAATTTGAGGGACAGAAGAAAATTTACCATAGAGTAAATCTACAAGTTAAATAGAAGTTTGTCACAGACATTTCTGAAGTTATAAATGTTATTTGATGAACTTGGCAGCAGATTAAATTCTAATAGGGGTAATTAAAGGCTTAAGTAGAGTGCAATTTGTATAGCATTCACTGACCTCCAGGCTGACCCTTTTCAGAGGAAAATTCATAGGCTGTCATAAACCCCATTAGGCATGCCTAGTTTGAGGCAAAACCTTTCCAGACGACACCTCATACCGGCAATATTACATCTGAAACTACTACATTTGTAGGTACGCTCTAAAGATCAGGTTAGCTCGCACAACTTTCCTACTCCAGTATCTTATTTTAAACTGCAAATGCCTTTACTATTACATAATTTAAAACTATTAGAGAGAGGTTCACTTCAGAACAAAACAAGCTTTATATTTATAGCCTTTTATGGGAAGAAAGTACATATGGTCACAATTATAAATGCCAAACTAGACTCTGGCTACCTGAAATAGTCTGAGCAAAATGATCAAAAATCCTGTAGGGCTGAAATTTGTCACACTGGATAACAAAATTGTTAAGTCAAGAGAATAAAGGCCTACCTAGGGCACACTGGCTTTCTGTTAGCCTTGAGTAGTAGCTGAGCTCTTACTGGGAAGTAAAGAGCATTACAGTGACTGACTGGAAGGCAGATGAGCGCTGTTGTCCCAACATGCTATCTGCTATTGAATCAAGGGGCATACTGTCTTTGATACTGGAGGTAGTCCAGAGTATCTTACCCTCCATAGCCTTATCCCCCTTTAAAGACATCTAAGTTGCCAGCTATCACAAATGCTGCATTCAGTAATGGGGTTTATTGCATTAGTTTTACTGATTATAATGCTGGCGCTTCTTGTCCTGATTTTAATGTTCCTTTTACAGCTCAGTATTTTTGTGTGTGATGAAACAGTTTTTTTAATAGACACCCCACCACGTGTCAGGCTAAAATTTAAACAGCAGGAAATAACTTTACGCCGGGTTACCACCCCCAATTTTTGTTACTTGAAATTGCAATGCAAAACTGCTCCCATGGTTTTCTGCGTTAACAGGATCGCAAAACAGATCCCACCCCCACCAACCCCCCCGCAAACAACTGATGTAGAAATTAGTACTAGGCCTCTCTACCTGATTTCCAAAAGTGGCTTGTACGTCATGTGAGAGATCACATAAAATGTAGACGTTATCAGGTAAGGAAACATTGGGAAAACAGTGCAGTCTTGACTGTAGTCTAAGTGGTAGAGAATTCCATAATAATAATAATAATTTGTTATTTATACCCTGCCCATCTGGCTGGGTTTCCCCAGCCACTCTGGGTGGCTCCCAGCAAAATTAAAAGCACAATATGTGCTGTACGTCCTTTCATATGCCCCAAATCTTCCAACATTCCATTTCACTGAATGATGCCGCCTACTGCTATTATCTGAGACAGAAAAAAAATCTCTATCATCTTTCTCTACACCATGCATCGCTTTTTATACCTCTGTGATCTCCCTCCTTCTCTCCTCTGTAACCACCAAGCTGAATGCAGCCCACCAGGCATGTGCACTGCTTGCTTGGAACTGCAGAAAAAGTGATTTGTCAAGCACCTTGCAAGCCCTAATGCACTGACTGCTGAGAAGCAGCTTTTATCTTGGTGGATCACAGATTCAGTGGGTATGCACTAAATTAAGGTTTGGAAAGACCAGATTGTTCCATCTGGCCCCAGCTAGTGAAAGATGCTTCGAGCTCCCAGAAGTACGCACTTTGCGCACAGATGACAGTAGTATGTAAGCAAACAACTTCCTAGCTGTTGCCAGTTGATGATAACGATACGCCAGCTGGCAGGATACGCCTAAGCAACAGACATGGCAGCAAACTGTCTGCCTCTTCTCTGGTTACTAAATATACCAAGGAAATAGATGCAGTATCTCCAGAGCCTGCGACAAGAATGTAAATGCTGCGATCCCATGCTTCATCTTTCCCTTGTATAAACACAGGGATTGTCACAGCCAGTGCAAGCCTTGGTCATGTTAGTACTAAAAGTAAAAATTCAAAAATAACATCCCTCCTTCCGAACCATGCTGCAAGCCGATGCTCACAGGAGCAGGAATTAGGAAAATGGTGCTCCCTCCGAAATCCACCACCTGCAGCAAAAGCTTACACTCACTATGTAAGACCAGTCTGTAGCAGAATTTCACTGGGTCAGCATGTCAGACACTCAAAAACTATCCAGAGAAAGAGTTCTTCTCCGAAAGTAAAGGACAATTCACACATATCTTGTTTTTTTTAATGATTATCAAGCTTGTTAACCTGGGCTCAGAATATGCTTGCAGTGAACAGGACCTGCGAGTGATCAGCTACAACCAGATATTGTTATTTTGGAACTCTAACATGTAGTCAGTAGAGAGAAGAATAACCACTTATGGCACAACAACAGGGGTGCAATTACCAGGGGCACAAAAGGATACAGGCCCTTTGACAAGCTACTCACTTGTATGAGTTCACAGTGAGTATATTTTGAATCAGGATTGAAAGGATGGGATCACAAGCACGCACATTGCATGAAATGGCCCATTACTAGTTCCAAATACAGTGGTGCCTCGCAAGACGAAAAGAATCCGTTCCGCGATTCTCTTCGTCTAGCGGTTTTTTCGTCTTGCGAAGCAAGCCCATTGACAGCTTAGCGGATTAGCGCTATTAGCAGTCTAGCGGCTTTTAGCGATCAGCTGAGAGGCGGCTTATCAGCGGATCAGCTGTTAAGCGGCTTAGCGCTTAGGAAAAGGACGAAAAAAGCGGAAAAAACCCCGCGGGAAGTCGCAAGACTTTTTCGTCTTGCGAAGCAACCCCATACAGAAATTCATTTAGCGAAGCGCCTCCAAAACGGAAAACCCTTTCGTCTAGCGGGTTTTCCGTCTTGCGAGGCATTCGTCTTGCGGGGCACCACTGTAAGTCAGTGAGCAATATATTTAGGAATGGGACCTTTACAAAATAAATAATACTTATAATACCATATTATTATTAGTCTTAATGGTCTTAATGTTGTGTAAATATATTTAGGACTGGCAGCATTCTTATAACATTCTGACCCAGGATGGTGTAACACTGAATTATGAAGCCATCTTTTCAAGAATCGTGGAACGTTGTAATTGTTTTTATCATTATCTCACAATTACAAAATAGGCAAAAACATAAAAAACCCTGATGACAGATATATCCTCTTTTTAAAACCACTCTCATTCAAAAATATTGACACTCATCGTAAATGAGAACATGTGCTAATAATTACTTGAAATGAGTTAGAGATAATGGACAACAGAAAAGCCATTATCTTCAGTGGGTTTCTTTTTCTGACTTTGATATGATAATCATAGCACTAAAGAGCCAAAGGTGATTGATGGAGTCTTATTTAGATCATGCAGATGACACAAATTATGTGACATTTACCCCTTGACTTTGTAGGAAGAAAATATAACGGCATCAAATTGAATGTTAGCATCCACAAGAATCATTAATATCCAGTAGATATAGAAAAAAATAAATAATACCGTGAATATTCAAATGTAAAAAATCCTACTCTCTATACATTTTTCATTCCACACATGGGACAGCCATCAAGTTTGCTACAAATACAATGGCTTTAACCCCTATGTCTCTTGCCACAAAGCGTGAACGACAGGCATGTTTACTAAAGCATGCATCTGGGAGCCCTGATTGGCTACAGCTCCACAACGTGTTATATAAGTGTTTGTGGTTGTATGCCTATTATTCACATTTTATGTGAGTATGTGGTGGCAAATATCAGTACAGTATCAGTGCACCTTGGCAACACGATAGTTGTGTAAAGAAAGGGTAAAAGGGTGGGGGGGGTAAAGGACCCCTGGACGATTAAGACCAGTCAAAGGTGACTATGGGGTGCGGCGCTCATCTTTCTTTCAGGCCGAGGGAGCAGGTGTTTGTCCACAGACAGCTGTCCAGGTCATGTGGCTAGCATGACTAAACGGCTTCTGGTGCAACAGAACACCGTGATGAGTGCCAGAGCCAACAGAAATGCCGTTTACCTTCCCGCCGCAATGGTACCTATTTATCTACTTGCACTGGCGTGCTTTCGAACTGCTAGATTGCAGGAGCTGGGACAGAGCAATGGGAGCTCACCACCATCATGCAGATTCGAACCGGTGACCTTCCAATCGGCAAATCTGAGAAGCTCAGTGGTTTAGACCACAGTACCACCCACATTCCAGATTCTAGGACCCCATTCTATGATGCCTGATCATTAACTGAACTTCAAAGTGTACAGACATATTTATTTAATGCTTTCAAGAAGAGAATTTTCCCAAAATTAAGTATATATGCTTAATATTTGCATATATACTCTGATGTGAACTAGGCTCTTTGGGTGTGGGTAGAATCAACGAACTGGACCATAAAGAAGGCTGATCGCCGAAGAATTGATGCTTTTGAATTATGGTGCTGGAGGAGACTCTTGAGAGTCCCATGGACTGCAAGAAGATCAAACATATCCATTCTGAAGGAAAGCAGCCCTGAGTGCTCACTGGAAGGACAGATCGTAAAACTGAGGCTCCAATACTTTGGCCACCTCATGAGAAGAGAAGACTCCCTGGAAAAGACCCTGATGTTGGGAAAGATTGAGGGCACAAGGAGAAGGGGATGACAGAGGATGAGATGGTTGGACACTGTTCTCGAAGCTACAAACATGAGTCTGACCAAACTGCGGGAGGCAGTGGAAGACAGGAGTGCCTGGCGTGCTCTGGTCCATGGGGTCACGAAGAGTCGGACACGACTAAACGACTAAACAACAGCATCATCAACAACAAGAATCAATGAAACAGATCTCCATGCATTCAGACACTCAAGTTGGGTATCAATGAGAAATGAAGTCTATTAGCATGGAGAAGAAAAGGTGTCTGCTCTGCCCTGTTACCGTGCTCTTTCTGTATCGCCCCAGCCAGCCAGCAGCAGCCTTTGTGGAGCCGCAAGGTCACCCTCCTGACACCATTGTTGCTGTAGCTTACCTGGATAGGATTCGGGTAGGGAAAGATGGTGGACAGGTCAGGGCTGCACAATGACACTGGTGGAGCAGGCCAGTGTGCCCACACAATCTCATCCTCGCTGCTGCCCTCTCCTGCACCAGCCCCATCAAATTAAGCTGCAGTGACATTATTGTAGGGAGGATGGCTCCCCACCAGCACACAGATTGCTCCTGGCCCCAGCTGAACATGAATTGGAGTCTAGGCTTGTGTGTCATACTAATGGTTATGCTCCGTTTTAATGGAGTTCTCAAGCCATTAATAAGAATGTGACAGAATTCCAGTATGAATTTTAGACACAGCCATAGTTAAGCACTTCATACTATTGTCAAACCTTCAAAGCAAGTCTGAAGACAATTCAATCCCAGGTGTGGGCAATCATTGAAAAGAAAAATCTCAGCCTAAACAATGACAGATTGGGGCCACCACATATAAGATCTGTCATTTGAAGATCCTTTTGTATTTCATTGTTCTTGTTGTATTACTGAAACCTAAAATGCATATAAGAAAGATACTCAATAAAAACCTAGATTATTATTATCTAAAAATATTAAGTTAAGGTTGCAATGCAGTGATACCTTTTTGGCTTTTGTTTTCTTTTCATAAGACTCTGCTAATGGCTTTTTCTTTTCCTGAGCTGTTTCTTTGGAGAATAAGTATTCAAATTCACTGGCATCACATATGTCAGGCTCTTCCAAAGAATCCCACAGAGTTGGTGCCGTGTTTTGACTAAAATTGGAAAAAGGCAAAATAAAATTACCACAATGTCTCTTTCAAAGTTACTTACTTACTTTACCACATATTTAAAACTCCATCAATATTTAGTACAACTGCCTTTGGACTGGCCTACTATTTAGAAAGAAGTTCCATACCCAAATCTTTATACTGCTCAATACACTGTTTTGTAATCCTGTCTTCCCCTACCTGGAACCTTCCAGATGTTGCTGGACTGCAACTCCCATCATCCCTGACTAATTGCTATGGTGTCTGGGGCTGATGGGAGTTGGAGTCCTACGACATCTAGAAGCCATCAAACTGGGGAAGGTTAGCATATTCAATGTGTTTTCCCCACCGCTGCATAGACTGTGTAGCTTTTCAACACACAGATTGTGTATTACTTATTATTTTAAATTATTTGCATGGACTCAAGATTGCAGGTGATCTGACAAGTATTCTGAACATATACAAAATAATGAGGAGGGGATTCTAGGCAGAATGCAAGCACAACCTAGCCAAATATTGACAGTATCTTCCATATTCGCTTCTTCATATTAATACTACAGTTAGTATTACCACTGAATGGTGAGATCTATAATTTAAAAAACAATCTCATTTTAATGTTTCATTCTCTGCTTTGAGAATCTTTAGTAACAGAAGAGATTAGATTGCTTTTCTTTGGCAACTACCGATTCTTAATAAGAAAATTATCTCTTGGTTTTATTAGTAGCAGCTGGTATTTTCCCTCCAGCAGGTGTCACCCACATGACATTTTATTCCTACTTGTCATTTCATATCAAGTCTCACCTTTCCCCCCCGCTAAATTCCCATTAAAAATAAAAAATCAAGGCTCACAGAATAAGCAATATTCAGAAATGAAAGTATCAGATCTGGTCACATCTTCTACAATGCAAACAGATTCGAGTAAACCTTATAACTAAAAACACAGATGAAGAAAATGTTATAAATGCTACTTTTAATATAGTACCACATTTAGTTATAGAATGGTGCTTGGGCTGTATCAACTGATTTGCTGACGGAGATAGACTCTTATCCAACTTCCACAACAGATAGAAAACAGAAATTTGGTAACGGGGGAAAGACTTTTTTAATGTCTCTCCCTCAACATTTGGGCACATAAACCCGGTTCAGACATCTTAATCTGATCCTGGCTTCCTATCTAGGTTTGTCAGCAGTGATCAACCCACGCTTTCTCAGTTTGGATACCCTTCCTTCCTTCCTTGGAGGTTTTTAAGCAGAGGTCGGATGGCCATTTGTACTGGATGCCTTAGCTGGGATTCCAGCATTGCAGGGGGTTGGACTAGATGACCCTTGGTCCCCTTCCAACTTTAAGATCCCATGAAAAAATAGCGGTAGCCAGGACAGAAACACTAAAGCCAGACATACACAGGGAGGAGGGAAGGGGAGTAGAGAGCTCATGCGTACAGAAAAAAAGAAGTTCCAAATAAGGATATGGTGTTATTGTTGGTTGTTTGTTATTTGATCTCTATGAATTCATAGTCCACTCTTTTGTCTTCATCAAGCTAAGCAAAGAATAATAATAAGAAAAAATAATAATAATAGAGAAAGTGGGCAGGCAAGGACAGGAGAGCTGCCTGTCTAGGGTGAGTGGGAGGACATTTCATCACAAACTTAGGGGCAATACAACGGTCATCACTGCACTTTAGAATGCTGACCCTACATCAACTTACATATAAGGCATTCCTTCGTATAAATTCTAGGAATTTTACTATGCAGTAATCAGTACTTGGTGGAGAGATGTATTTCCAGGCAAGTAAAATTATGTCGCTTACTGACTTGAACTTAGATTGTGCTTAGCTAATTAGTAAAAGTTATGTCACTTAGGTTCCTGCTAGCTCGGTGGGGCTTTCCCCTCCTCCTTCCCACTGTGCCTCACCCAAATCTACTCTGGAGCGACAGGTGAGCCCCCTGAACAGAGCTTGGGAGGGACAGGGGGGACTGTTCGGGCAAGCAGAAATGCTTGTGCTGATTGAACAATAAGTGTGTGACACTGAATTCCTCCCTGGGATTGCAATCCTGTGCAAATCAGTGGGGATTATTGCTGAGAAGCATGCACAGGATGTAAAGCCCTGGCTTTTGATGATGCCACTAAGACCAGATCCCTTACTAGGGAAATGTGAGGTGTGTTGTTCTAGCCTAGAGAAACATAACATTTCTCTTTCTAAACAAAGTGCAGGAGCTAGAACCAAAGGCTGGTGGGCTAGGACTGATCACACATCCACTGTTGGGGACACGTGTGCTGCCTTGCTCCCATGACAGCCAGTGCATGTGACATTGGCATGCCTGTAATGTGCGCGCATCATACTGGCATGCCCATGGCATGCTGACGTCACTCACACACATTGCTGGCACATGCTGTGTGCCACATGCTGTGTGCAATCCACACCATCACATCGCAGGAGAGTGCCGACGTGACACAAACATGCCCCATGGCATGCACATATGGCAAAATGGAATCGGGGGGGGGGGCAGCCCCTTCATTTAAAATTTGTGGGTGCTCAGGAACCCAGGGCTCCCCATAGTTGGTGTTTGGGGCTATGTTTGGGGCTATCTGCTGCCACTGCACAGGTATTAGGCCTACAATGTGGTTCATACAGAAGCAGGCTAAAGTTGACTATCTCAACTCCACTAGTTCTTTGTATGTACCACTAAGCTGCATTTAATTGGCATGGCAGGAAGAGCAGTCAAGCATCTGAGCTGCAGTGATATAGGCTACTGGAAAGCCAATGGCCTTCCGCTGTGTCTTAGGCCCTTAAGGATTATCACATGAGCTAATCTGATGGCAGAGTATCTCCAGGACCAGGTTCTTTGTAACTCATGCCTCTAGCAGTACTAAAAATACTGCATGTCAAGTCATATTACTCTATTTGTGTGTGCCACAGGGCACAGTTCTGAACAAGAATGTTAGACAGATGATGGAACTTTTGAAAAAGGCTACTCCCTAGCAGTAAACCATCCTTTTTTTAAAAAAAAAAATCTACATTTCAAAACCTGAGTTGAGTATTTTTTTATATTTCAACAATGTAATCTCTTTTTGCTTTAGTTGATCTTGAAATACTGCACATAGGTTTCCACTATTAAATAAGAGGGAAGCATAACTTTACCTGCTGTCTTGTATTTGTATTCTGGTCCAATAAAGTGGCTTCATAGGACAGGCAGGTTCGATGGCAGGCTTTCGAGGACCTTGGCTTGATGACAATGTGCTGCTGAAAAGGAAACTGGATCCAGGAGGTGGTGGTGGTGGTGGAGGAGGAGGAGGAGGAGGACCTGCTCCTGATGGAGAAAATCCTGGTGGGGGAGGTGGAGGAGGCGGTGGCAACTGACCTGCAAAAGCTGCAGGAAGTGGAGGTGGAGGAGGAGGAGGATGGGGAGATCCCATGCCTGGTGATAATGTTGAGGGTGGAGGGATTGAACCAGGAAGAGGTGGTGGTGGTGGCGGCGGCGGTGGTGGAAACATCTGAGATACAGCACTCCCTGAGGCATGGCCATTATTGTCCGATGTGAGTGAAACACTATTATTCAAACAAGGTATAGTCAGCTTTTTAGGTATTGTTTGGTTATTTTTGACTGTCCGGCTTTCATCTTCACTTGGCTTTATAAAAGTTTCTCTGTCGGTTTGTATACATACAGTTCTGTATGTCTTTGGTGGGTGATCATCTTCGGTCGATACACAGGCATCCTTTGCTTCCTCGCTTCTCCTGTATAATGTATTTTCCAGTTCATTTTCCAAATTTGCAATGACTTCCTCAAGCTTTGCTATGGATGACGCGTGCTCTCCTCGAATATGAAAGACCCTGAGTTCAAACTCGGACTGTGAACAAATAATGAAAAGTCGCCGTTTAAGAAGTATAACTGCAATTGCCATGAAACGTACAGTGCAAGCCTGTGCTTGCTTTCTCAGAAATAAATCCCACTGAACTCACAGGGACCTACTTAGTATGCATAGCACTGCAGCCTTAATTGCCTTAGTTATTGCGTGTAATGCCTGCAATCACTTATAGTGACACTGTCTTATTACCTAAGAGGGAAATTAGGTCTGACACTACGGCTGGGCAGTATCTGTTTTTCAACATGATATATTACCAACGAAACATTGCGATATATCACAATGTCTGAAATAAGGATGGAGGTATGTAGAGGCACTGGCTGGCTTCATGGTTTTTCCTGCATTGTGATTTTTGCTGGCCCCTGCTCTTGTGATTCGCTGTCTCCTGCAGGAGGCAGGGGAGAGGTGAGCCGGCAGTTAACAGGGGCTGCAGGAATTGAGAATCATTGGCTGGCTTTACAGTTTTGCCCACAATGTGATTTTTGCATAACAAAACACACACATCATGATTTGCGATATATGGCCTGGTCAAAAATTATGAAACCGATATATCATGATATGGACTTCAAACCAGATTTAGATGATATATCGATATATTGGCCAGCCCTATCTGACTCACATCAGTGAAAAGCAATACAAGTTACATGTAAGAAGGAAAATGTATATGCTAAGCTACATAAGAAACTAAGAAGAGCCCTGGCTGCAACATACCAGTGGCCTATCTAGTCCAGTATCCTGTTCTCACAGTGGTCAACCAGATGCCTATGGGAAGCCCAAAAGCAAGACCTGAGCACAACAACACATCCCCCATACCTACAATTCCCATCAACTGGGATTCAGAGACATACCACTACATAAACATACTTTGATAGACAAATTCATGGAGGATACGCCTACAACTCGGTACGTAACTTAGTTATTGTACACTATTGGCCCTGCCTTTTCTTCCTTTTGAACTACTTCTATACCAGTTATTCATGCCACTGACTATTTCCATTTTAGGAGTTAACAAGGTGGGGATTCAAGATAATTAACAGTGGTGTGAAGAAGCTGTCTCCCCTGCTTCCACTGTGGGGCTGTTGAATAGTAGGAAATCTGGTAGCACTGTTGGGGAGAAGCTGCCATCATCATAAGAACTGCTGTACGGAAGGGACAGAACAATCATTGCTGTCACTGTCTCAAGCCTGGCCTGTCTTTTTTTATTTTTACATTTTTAATGTAATGTAATAAAATAATGTATTTTATTTTTAAAAAAGAAAAAAAGCCCCACAAAATCATGACATTCAAGTTGGTTATTGAATTTTTCTGTCACAGTCTGTGTTTCTGGGAATTAACAGAAATTGTTTATTATTCATTTAAACCACACACCAGAAATGAGACTTAAAATCAAGCTGGAGAGTGACAAAGAATAATCTGCAGGGGACTTCATCAAAACAAAGTATGAGCAGCCCTGAAAGGGAGTTATCAGGGAATGACCCTGAGTACCTGGATGTAGAAGATCAACGAAGTCTGGCCTGTCTTGGGAGATCCTTGTGCACATTTGCAGCTCTAGTACAGTTCCCAGTCCCTAACCTTTGCTCGCTTCTTTGGTAAACAGTTTGAGGTCCACATACATGTGCTAGCAATAGCCATTTGAGGAAAGATTTTGAGGAGCGGAAAGGTCTGCAAGCCTATTTTCCTGAAAGACAAGTTAGTGTCTACCATTGGTAGAGAGACCCTCCCCTTGCCTGTGTAAGCTGTTTACCCATCTACATCCTGGGAGAAGTCTCTATTTTGTTTTTCTTATACCATGACTACTGAAAATAAAACACACTCTCCCAAAACTAATATGCAAACATGAGTCTTCTTAGTACCTTTTATACAGGGAATTAGACCTTGCAGGGGTCAGTTTTGAAGTTTTATTTATAGAAGCATGTAGTCATATATGTGCAAATGGTTTTTGTACGTTGTAAACTGCTTGGAAGCTTGTTTTAGCATTAAACAGTATATAAAGTAAGTAAGTAGGTAAACTAATGAAGAAAATGGTTTCACTGCTCAATACCAGAAACATGAAGTAATGAATTGATAATAAATTTTATATATTTACCTACAAATATTTTTCAGGCAAAGGAACGAATTTAGGGGAGGGACAAAGAGGTTCATAGACTGTTCAGCTTTTTGCATGATATTCTCATTCTTTTCACAGCTGCTTCTTTCTTTACCCAGAAACAGCAATAACACACTTGGGCTGTCACACACTTCACATTAAATAACAACAACAACAATACAACTTGTGCATACCCCCAAAATTGGTGGCCTTGGAAAAAAACAAAAACCCTTGAACAAAGAATACATTTGTTTTAAATTTGAGCAACTACAATCAGAGGCTTAACAATGAAAGGATATTTGGAAGAACAAAATACTGTATGCCAATTTGCTTAAAAATCAAAATTCCTTTCTCGAGACACCTCAGCCATCATAATCTGTTTCATATGCTGCATTAATATTGTCTTCAAGGACAAGCATTTCGTTTTATTCCCAATGCATGGACTGAGAATAATATAATTCAAGACATGACACATGCAAAAATCCCCAGGACACTAAAATATTTGTGTTGTTTAAGAGGTGTCTATGGAATCCAAATGTGCATGTGAGTGAATGAGAGATGCAATTACATGTAGGAGATGTGGCAATGGAAGATTAACAGAAAGCGTAAGGTTACCAAAATACTATTCGGGGAAAAAGTTGTGGAAGCATATATATTATATATGGAACTGCTTGATTTAAAACATTACATACGCAGCAGTGGATCTGGATCCGGACTTCTTGAGAGCAAAACTCCAAGTACAGAATATTTGCAGTGGAGAACGGGCAAAATGATTTCTTCCAACTTCTTCTTCCCCTTTGCTCCAGAAGGGCTGGAGAGCCTTCTAGTACAGTGTGGGAAGTAGCACCTGGGGGGCTGCAGTTGGAAGGGCGAATCCTCCACCGGGAGTCTTCAAATTACAGTCATACATTGGTTTTAGAACAGCTTAGAACAGCTCCCAAACACCGCAAACCGGGAAGTGACTGTTATTTTTGGAAGCCAGATGTCCGACGGGGCTTCTGCAGCTTCTGATTGGCTGCAGGAGCTTCCTGCAGCCAATCAGAAGCCTCACTTTGGTTTCCGAACGTTTTGGAAGTCAAACGGACTTCCGGAACAGACTCCGTTCGACTTCCAGTGAATGGATGGAATCCTGCTGGTAAGCAGTCCTCTACCTTGCTTACTGGCCTCCGGGAAGGTCGTGCAGGGGTCCTGGGATGCTCTCAGAACCCTTGTGCCTCCTTCCCAAAGGCTGGTAAGCAAGGCGCCACCTTCCTTACTGGTCCTCTGGGGAGGATGTGCAAGGGATCTGAGAGTGTCCAAAGGCCCTCAAGTGACCATCCCAGTGCCTGGTAAGCAAGATGGAGGGCTTTAAAAGCTCTTTCTGTGGCAGGTTGTTACTCCTGCCTGGCAAGGAAGAACTGTAGGGGGAAATAAGTACAGCAATGCCACCAAGTCTTCTGCTATGCTGAGGTTCAAGATAACCCTTCTGCTTTTCAACAAGTCTTCACAAGTCAGTGACATTAGTGGCTATTTTCAAATGTACGACTATTAATTCTAATGAATGAGACTTGATTCTCTAGCAGGAGGTAGAGGGAGAGCAACACCCTAGAATGCACACTTTATTTCAGCTGTTGCCTGTGAGAGGCAATTACAATGAAGTTCTATCTTGAGAAAATCGTAGCACCTTAATATTAATGAGTAGGCTTCTTGCATCATTAATCTTACTGTGATCTGACAAGTTTTGTGTTAAGAAGTGGGGAGGGGGGAAACCTAAGATAAAAAGATATGCCAAACAAGTTGTAGCAGCAGAAGGTTCAATGGTGTGGTCAAATGAGAGTGGTTGGATCTAATAAGAACACGGTGTGGACCAGAGGGTGATTGTCTCTGATCTTGGAGAATGTTTTTGGACACCTCGCAGCTCTTTTATTGCTGTAGCTGATTAAAATGAAAAGCCTCACAACTAAAATGTTCTTTTTGATGAGGTTTTCTTTCTTTTTTTTACCATGAACTATAGACCTTGTAGTCCAGTGGGACAGAAACCCTTTGATCTTCAGCAGCCACATAAATTCAAGGTCATAAAACAGCATTGGATTGGATTTTATTAGTGTGGCTGATGCCAGACTTGTAGAGTTGCCATGCTTCTGAGGCAACCATGATCCCACCTTCCTATTCTTTCCATCCAGGTTTTCGTATGTGAAACCACATTACTATTTTTTTGTGATCTGAAAAAAATAAAAAACTCCAGAAAAGAAAGGCGAACTGGCAAGAAGACTCGTGGATTAAGCCATAATTTTAAAAAGCTGGCAGAGAAGAATACGCCATTTTTCAGCGTATGTTAAGTCCATGTTTTGTCAGCCAAAAACATATATGTAGAAAACAAAAGTGAGTATCAGGGAATGAAGTCCATACATTCCTGGTTCAGCTCTGAAATTGGTCCAGTTTCATTCCAATTCAGGTCAACAAGTGGTCAGGAACACAAATATAATAAAAGACACACCCAATTTCTAGCATAATAGACCATTTATTGGTCTACCCCTTAGAAACACGATATGTTGTGATTGGACACTACGCATCGCAGTAGTGATTTTTTTAAAAAAATAAACAATGGATTGTATCAAAAGGTGGCTTTGCCTTAACAGACAGCTCAGGTAAGACAAGACACCCTACTTTTATCAATTCCAGAAAACTCACTCATTAATGATTTGTGCTATTTCCCCTCTATCACATTGTTTCCTTTTTAATAATACTTGTTTTGGACGAGAGGACCTGTGAATATTCCATAGAAATATTTACACATTTCGAACAGTGTGAGTTGCAAAGGAAGATAACAGAAGTAATATTTAAAGAAGGTCCTAAGCCAAGAATTTTCTTTATCATTATGATTGCAATTAGGCAGTCTCCAAAACATCGCTACAGCCATTTCTATATCTGGATAGTATTTACGCTGAAATACATATGGATGGGGAACAAAGAGGCTCCTTGTTGATTTTACAGTCTTCTCTTACTGGTTCTTATGAGGGTTTTTTGTGCTTTTTAAACTGCCTGTCTATTGTTTCTGTGCTTTTTGCAAAGACAGGACGTTTGTTCAGACCTTACTACCTATGGCAAAATCCCAGCTGATTGAAGTCTTGCAAGCCCGCAATACCTTGGCCTCTAACCATGGAGAGATAATGCCAAAACCAGGCTGTTCCACATTTATTTGACTGTAGTATCTCTCTTGATACCAATGCCAGTGAAGAAGAAGGGAGGGAGTTACTGCAGTCTAATAAACTCAGCACAGCCTGGATCAGACCTTCCTTTCTCTCCTGCAGTGAGGGGATGGGAGGGATTGCCCAAGAACCTGAGACTCTAGTTTTAAGTTTTAAGAAACAATTTCCTCTGAGCATCAAAGAACTGAGAGAATCATGTAAATCTTCTGAAGATCTTGGAGCATACCACAGTTCTTGCATTTATTCAAACATGAACTGGAAGAAGAGCCAATACATTGTATAAAAACAATTATGCTTCTATGTTCCTAATAGTATCAAGATGTTTAGTATATGCCTTCCATGGCAAGTAAATATACCAGACGTGTAGTCACGCAAGCAGTTTAGCTTTCAACTTTGATAATAAGGAGATTTGTATTGAAACTTTATTCCAAGCGTCAAAAATACTCTGCAGCAATAGAATGTACCAAACAGTTTATGGTTCCCTATATATCTGAGTGGCCTTATAGGCTGTAGCAATTACATGAGATGGGTTATTTTAATCGTTAGTTTCTTTGCTCTTGATTCCTTACAGTTCTTGTGGGTGCATGTAACTTTAAATAGCTATAAGATATAAAATTATCAGTGATTACACACAAAATCAGTGGAGTTTCTCATGGAGTTTATAAGTGCTGCACAGCGACATATTTTTAATTCCAATTGAGCCAATGGCAGCTAAACATAGGGAGCTGGTTCCTTGTGTGGATAGTCCCTACACAAAAACAAGAGAGCGCGTGGGCACACAGAAACAGCTCTCCTAGCCTCCTGCCTTTGTTAGAGGACAGCAATGCAGGCAAGACAGTTCCTTTCTTACTCTAACCAGTCCTTTTTCCTGAGGGGTACTCACGGGTACTGGCAACTCCCCCCCCCCCCCGCACTGATTAAAAGTGTGGCACTTACTATAACTACTTCATGGTAAGTGCTGGCACTTTTTTCCAGAAGAAAAGTACTGACTCTAACTATTAAGTTGGGGAAAACTGGATTTATGGATCAAGTTTTTAAAAAGTGTTATAACTATGTGTAGTCACGTTAATAGGCATTATTAATGACCTGGTGAATGTTTTCCAGTTTCAATAAGCAACTGATATATGCCCAAGAGAAGATTTAACATCTTGCCATCTAAAATGGGATGGCACATCATAAAATTGCATCCCTGTTGCAGAATAATGAGATATAACACAAGGTATTGGTATCAAATAAAGCCACAGCTTTATTACAGATGTCAGAAGTTTGGCAAAGGCATTGGGTACCACCACTGACTTCCGACCCACCTGCCACAAGTAAACCCTGGGTTACCCCAACAGTGGAGTGGGGGGTGGAGAGGCACTATGAATTACATAAAATAGGAGTGCCCCTTGTGGGATTGCCTGTCTTGAGGAGTGCATACCCTCCAACATTTCTCCGATGAAAATAGGGGCATCCTAAGGAAAAGTGGGACATTCCGGGATCGAATCTGAAACCGGGACAGCTTCTCTAAACTAGGGATGTCCCTGGAAAATAGTGAAACTGTGCTGTGCCCTTAGCCCTCACCTGGGCATTAGGACAGAAGCAACTCCTCACAGATTCTTTTAACCAGATACCCTATTACTCAAAGGTGCAGGCAGATGCTAAAACCTCCCCTCCAGCTTACCAGCATGAAATTACCATTGGAAGAAAAAAAAGGGGGGGCTAAGAGGGGCTTTTCTTTAATCAATACTAAATACCTTTAGGGAATTTCCAAAACACAGTTAATTTGTGTTTGTTTGTTTTTTGTTTCAAAAGCAAGTTATTATTATTTTCCTTGTTAGTTTGAACAAACATCAGCAAAGAACATATTTAGTTGTTACACCCTGTCACCTGCAGTTTAGTTCATAGGGTTCAATGTGACTAAGGCATGCCATTTGTGCAGCTTTAAGAATAGGAACTCTCCAGAAATAAAACATCCAGCAATATTCCAACAATAACAAAGCAGAAAAGCTCTCTCATTGATATAAACAGATGAAAGAAAGAAAGGGCCATGAATCAGTTCCACTCTCACTAAAGATTCTGTGCATCAGCCTAGGAGAATTGTTGATCCCTCTTATTCTATTACCAATAATCTTCTACACTTCTTCCCAGAAGCTCAGGGCCAAACTAGATGCACACTTAACAAACAGCAGGCAGCAACATGTATTGATTTCCTTTAACTAATTACAGGAGATAGGGAGCCACTGTGAAGGCAGTGCAAAGGAAAGGGGAGGGTTATCTCTTTATTCTTCCACTAAGACTGGAATGGAGATAATTCCTCCATGTGGCTAGCAGCTATGCAAACGAAGTCCCTATTTGCACCAAAGCAAACAGGCCTGGAATAAGATTTCTATTAAGCAGATGCAACTTCCTAGTGGCACAGGACGAGGATGGGAAGAAACACAAGAGGGAGCTCTTTCTGTGTGTTTGCCCACATGCTGCACGAGTTGCCGGAGGTCAAAAATAGTATTTCAGCAACAAGCACAACTAATTCACATAGGTAGCTGTGTTAATAGTGTATTCAGATGTTTGGTACTAAAGTGTTATCGAATGTATAAAAGGAGATTCCGAACATACAGACCACACCCAGGCGCTGATGCTCCCACCAACTAACTTCCCTGACTGCGGTGTAATTTATTTCAGGCCAACAAGGACCTACATACATATCAATGAAATTTCCCTCCCTGTGGAGGGAGCCCAGATACATACATTTGTACACACTTAGACCATGTTCATGCTTCTAGCGCACATATCAGTATACAGTCCATGTGTTCTAGACACCCTTTCACATGTTCAGTACTGAAAACCTGAATGAGTCTACTCTGTTACATCAAAAACGATAGTCTTGTAGAAGTTTAAAGACCAGCACAAGCTTTTGTGGACTGCAGTCCACACAATTAGTTACATAAGCTATTATCCCCAGATTAGAGATATTACACAGGTGTAGATAAAATTATCAAAAGCAGGAGCAAAGGACCAAGGCATGTGGGAGCTGCAACTGGCGATGCTTCCACACAAAGCTAAAAAAATATTGAGGAAAAGAAGAGTGACTATTGCCAACAACAATAATCAGCAACAATAACAATCTTCCTAATTGTGCTATGCAAATTCATGGGATACAACAGCAGCAAGCTAACTAGATGAAGATTTGATTTGATGCAATGGCTTCTTTGTAGGAACCAGCATTACGTTTCACAGAAATGCTGTACATGCTTTGGGGTAATTTTGCAAACAGTTTCATCAGCTGTAGGGTTCAAAGAATCAAGACTTCATTTGTATGCTGATTACAAGACTCATATGATGTATACATGTGGATGAAACCACGTGCGGAGGGCTCGTACTTTTCAAGTAAGAGTGGAATTTATTACAAACCACAAGCTGAAAGACCTTCAGCAGCAGCAACACATGAAATACTGAAAAAGGTAAAAAAGCTCATTAGGAAAAAATTGACTTGGCGACCTCAGCTGCAGCTTTGGACTGTAGTTAAGTTTCAGCAACCAAAAGTTTTCTTCAAAGTGTACATGCTGGGCTCAATGGAAGCTCTCTTAGAAAGAAATTTCAAGTAAAAAAACAAAAAGGAAATACTTGAGGCATTTCAGAGCTTTGATTGTGATTGTCAAAAGGATTTGTTTCTATAAAATATGGAAAAAGTCATTTTAAAGAGCAACTTGCTTACTTAAGAGAACTATAATGCTCTACATCCAAAGAGTTCCAAGGCTGCAATCCTATACCCACTTACATGAGAGTAAGTCTCACTGAACTCAATGGGACTTAGCATCTTAGACTCATAGAATCATCAAATTGCAGAGTTGGAAGTGACCCTGAGGGTCATCTAGTCCAACCTCCTGCAATGCAGGAATCTAGACTACAGCATCCATAATTATGAAAATGAATGCTTAGTGATTTGAACTGTAACTGCACATGCCATTCATATTTTTTATTTTTTTTTAAAAAAACATTTTATGGCAATAGGCAAGCAAACTTGCAAAAAGGCAAGCAAACTGCAAAAAGTGCCCCAAGCTCATTTAACAATTCTGCATTCATGTGTAAGCTACCTTTAAAACATTTCGAAGTAGTCCCATCATTGCCTTCCTGGAGAATCCCTCTATTTGCACAAATTATCCCATGTAGACATCGCTATTCACTCCCTAAACTCTTCAACAGAACTGCCACTTTAGTCTGTTTCAGATTCTGTTTTGGTTAGGGTTTACAATAATTGCTTCTAACTCTGTTCTATATGCTGTTATATACATAACACATATATATCTCCATTGCCAAAAACATGATTACACAACTAGCCTGGCATATAAACAGGCAAACCAGCTGGGGTATTTCAACAGAACTAAAGATGTAGGGACAATGGATACCATACAGCATCCCAATTAAAAAGCTTGAAATAATTCACTATATCCCATCATTACTTTTTAATATTTGAAACAGTAGATGAGAATACAAAGAAATATGAACTACTAAACATGTCACATTTCCTCTAGCACATGCACAAAACATTTATTTCTGTATATTCTTGCACCTATTAATCTGTAATATCCATGAAATCTTGTGCCCCTGACATTAAGATTAAAGCACACCTGTGTGGCAGCAAATTCCACAGAAATCACAAGGACTAAAGCCAATTCCTAGGCTGTGTCCACACTCCTGTTTATGCAAAGGGTTCTTTGTGTATAGCTGGCCTGTACATAACCCATTCTGCGTGACAACGGCACCTAGAAGCCATGAGCAGTGGTTGTTCTGACTATGGTAATTACCTCCTGAAATCAATTCTTTCATTTCTTTTACACACAGTAAGATCCAATGCAGTGATTTCACCATGAGATTATCACATTAGGGCAATGTCCTATATATAAATAGCAAAATACAAAAAAATCCAGTAATGTGTCCCACTCACCCTGGTTCCAATGGCAAAGAGGTACTAATGCATTCCAAAAACAGCCGGGGACCAATGGCTGAGAAATACTGGTGGCAAACCCTCTTTCCCTTACAGCATGGTCCCAATCTAGCTCAGCACCTAACTTGTGCTAGCTCTCTGTTAAATAAAAAAATCTGCTAATACCAGAAAACAGAACCTGTCTCTGGTATACAGGAATAGATCAATGTATGAAGCTATGTATGAACAATTTCTTTTTTAAAAAGATGAAAGCTGCAATGTTTGGCATTTTACAAGAATCTTTCTGCGAGAGAAACATGTCTTAGTCTGCAGTTTGTGTCTGACAAGCATAAACGAACATCATCTCTACTTAACTGGCCAACAATCTGGGAGTAGCTAGCAATAATGACGTGAGATAACCTCTCCTATGAATATGTTTGCTCAGGTGGGACATTCTTCAAAATAAAGATATGTTGCAGATTATTTGGGTTTGGTTTTAAAAAAACAACAGCTCCACCTCAACATACTAAAACCTCAACCACTTAAAAAAGAAAAGAAAGCTCTGTACCAAAGGGAGATTGCAAAATAGCATAAACGTCGTAGCATTCCTTCAGTATTATCACAGAATGTCATGGCAACTCTCCCAGAGGTGGACTGTACAGCTTCAACTAGCACTGCCATATATAAGTAAGCTATGAAAGCTAGGAAGCTGCCTTATACTGAGCCAGACCATTGGTTCATCTACCTCAGTATCGTCTACACTGACTGGCAGTTGCTCTGCAAGGTTTCTGATAGGGGACATTCCTAGTTCTAGAACGGAATTGAACCTTGAATCTTCTGGATACAAATTAGATGCTCTGCTACTGATCTATGGTTTTATAGACCACACTCCAAAATTTGCATCTATACCTCTCGATTTTTTTTCCAAGGAAGAAAGGAGAACACGTTTACTTTTTCCTCTAATGTTTCCTGAAACTTTTATGTTATCCAGCACAATTCAAACCTCAAGGAAAAAGTAATTTCCAGTTCTTAGAACCTCACCTACCCAGAGAAGTTTTTCAGAGAGTGTAAGAGACTAATGGCAAAAGTTGCTTCCCACCTTATACCAGTGGGAGCATCCCACAAGCAGAACGCCACTCAGGGGATACTGCTGCCAGCAGGAACCAAGTCTGGACCCCAGCCATTATTTTGTTTATTTCATAAAATTTATATACCCCTTGACTGTAAAAAAATAAATAAATAACAACCAACCACCACGTCCAAGCAGTTTACAAAAAAAACACACACGAGAAAATCAAGAAAAAAATCACTAAAACAGATAAAATTACCTCAGCATTTTAGCATCTGGGCAGGCTTGTCTATGCAAAAAGGTTTTTAGCAGGTGCTGTTGATTCTCACCTGCCGTTCTGTAGACTGGTAACTGAATATTTTGCTTTGGATTTTAAACTTTTGTCTCACTGGCTAACCTGGATTCCACTGAGGATAGACCAGAACCATTTCTAATTTAGGCAGCAGCAACAAATTAGAACTGCTTTCTGTTCAACTCCATAGGATGACAGCAATCAGAACAGAGGCCTATTAAAAATTCAAGCTAGCCTATGGCCACAGGGGAGCCTGTGGAATCCTGGCTCCCTTGGGGGTATTCTAGGCCTCTTCCCTGAATTTTCTGCTTTCATTAAAAACTGTTAACTGTAAAGCAGTAAACCTTCCGGTTTACTGGCCAGCAAATTAGAAAGGCAAGGAGATAACTGACCCAGGCCAGATCCTCTTTTCAGAAATCTTGTTTGTTTTTATGAATATTTAATACAATGAAATAAGTGTAAACACAACACAGCACAATTCTAGGGCAACTCAAAAGTCCATTGTATTGAATTCAATGGGGCTTACTCTCCGATACCTCGGGTTAGGACTGCAGCTTTAGACCATCTTTATTTAGGTTCTGGATGTTCCACATTCATTCCATCCCCCCACTTTGGTACCTTAAATACAAATTTTTTGGCAATGGACCTGGAAATAGGACAAGGCAACTGCTCTTTAAACTGCATGTACAAGATGCACTATTGCTTTTGTTTTAATATAAGTACTATACATACTCAAATAAAAGCAAGTTTGAAGAAGCATAGGAGAGAGAGAGAGAGAGAGAGAGAGAGAGAGAGAGAGAGAGAGAGAGAGAAATACTTAACTGACCTCTGGTGGGGAATGCAGAAAATGCATTTCTACAAGAATTGTTTATATGTGGACTTGCCTTATTGGTCCCAGGGAATGAAAGAGTTGGGCTTTCCAATTTTGTGCCATATGAAAAATTGAGAAGCATAATGCCAACTCCTTCAAAGAAGTAGAAGACCTAGCACTGATCCTGTGGTATACTGCAGGACGTAAAGATATGTACCAGGCATGAAACAAATGTACACAGATACTGTCTCTTCCTGCACAATATGGTTGAAGCACGTAACTACAATCACGATGGGGAAAATGTGCAAATAACTGATGTTCTAACATGTATCCTGATATACTGGATATAAACACATGGAAGTACGTCCCACTGTTTTAACAGAACTTACTCCCATGAAAATGTGCTTGGGATCATAGGTTACAAGATAAAGATGAGATGTTATGCACAATAGCTTCTTTTGTCCTATTGTCTTCTCTGATCAAACAAGTCCGCAAATTTTTGAAGCACTACACAAACAAGTTTGACTACAGATATTAGCTGGGTAAGTGTGCACATCATCGCTCATCCATTTTAATTCATCAGGGCTGCTCTGATGTTTGAATTCAACAATTTCTTGGGCCTAACAAGATCGGTTTAACAGATTCTTTTGCACCAATTTGTAGTCTCTGAAGAAGAAAAAAACCCTCAAACTCAACTATCTCCAGGCTAAGATGAGCTGAACTGCTAGTCAACTGAAAGCCATTCAAAGAGAATATATTGAATGCATAATCATATTCTTCCTAATTCTTGGGTATATAGACTGCTACAATCATTTCATTGGAGTGAGCAGATTCACACGGGTAGAAGAACGAGACCATGGATCTGCATCCTTCACTGGCACCTCTTGCAGGGAGCAGCTCTGTGTACACACTGGGGCTCCTACGCCTGTAAGGAAGGGCTCTATCAGAATAATTAGCAAGTTATACAACATTTCTAAAAGGGGGGGATCTCTTTTTTAAAAATAGGTTTGAACGAGAAGAAATATTTACCTTCAGTTTTTCAACTTCATTTTTGTGCTCCTTCTTTAAGTGCAAAATAGCAGCATGGTACTCTAAAAGTAAAATAAATGAAATCACTAGTCAGATCAATGGCACAAAAGTTACTGAATTCCAATGTGAGCACTGCTTCTAATAATAATAATAATAAAATTTTATTTATACCCCGCCCTCCCCGGCCAGAGCCAGGCTCAGGGCAGCTAACACCAATAAAATTACAATAAAACATGATAGGGGAAAAACAAACAAACAAACAAACAAACAATTAAAATACGGGTTAAAATACAATTTAAAATGTAGCCTCATTTTAATAGTAGCTCATAAATCAAAAACATAAGGGGAGGGAAACATAAGAGTCAGACTGAGTCCAAACCAAAGGCTCTGTCTTGCAGACCCTGCAGAAATATGTCAAGTCCCGCAGGGCCCTAGTCTCTTGTTACAGAGCGTTCCACCAAGTTGGGGTCAGTACTGAAAAGGCCCTGGCCCTAGTACTCTATCTAACATGGGCCTGCAAGACAGAGCCTTTGGTGTAGTTACAGTGTAGTTATGGCATTGTGTTAGTTTGAGCATCCTGAAGACCAAGGCCTATTAAGCCTATGAATGTCACTGTTTATGACAGCATTTTAACGTATCTAACTTTTTACTTTGTATTCTTGAATTTAAAATATTTTAATTTATGGTTTTTAATACAATGAAATAAACCAAAAGTGGATACGCTTGCCCAGTAATGTGACTTGGTGAATGGTACTCTTATAGGAGTGCGATGGAGTTTAATAATGAGGAGAGATGAGAGGGAGAGGGAGTGGTGCCGATTCAGGTGTATATATACTCCTGAATATAGAGCCTGCTGGTCCACCCTCTATGTCCACTTGCCTCCTGGCCCCACCAAACAGTTGCAAGGAGTGCCTAGGCACAGGCAGTGAGTCTCAGGCCGGTCAAAGCTTTGCAGCTGATCAGCTGATTGAAGGCTGCTGAAAACCTTGCTTCCTTTGTCCACATGGCTTGAAATCAAACTATGTGGGCATCTGCTGTCATGGTGATGTTAGATGATAGGCAGGTGGACAATCCACCCCATCTGTCAAAGTGGCCTGTGAGGGTTTGGGGAGTTCTGGCTCTGGACAAGGTAGACCCAGTCCCCCATCCTTCTCTTACAGTCTTGAAAATGGAATAGGTGATACAGGAAAGGTGTTTTAACATTTATTAAATGCCAATTATCCTTGCTAAGTAGAATTTGCATTCACAAGCCACAGACATTCCATCAGCAAACAAAATAGGAGGGATGGGATCAGACAGATGTTTTATGTGAAATAGACGGAACAAATAAGACTAGAGTGGTTGAACAAATAATCACTGAAGAAATTGTTTGTGGTGTTGAGAGTAATAAAGGAAGACAGCAAAGTGATATCAAAAACAGAAAGAAGGTTGCTGTATCATTTACTGTTGCTAGTCTAATCTACCAGGATATACATTTATTCCATGTTTATGGAGACTGTATATGAGTATTTCACTTTCTCGTTTCAAGGAAGGCAGAAAGAAACTGTCCTGAGAACAGCTTGCTTAAAGCAGCGTTTGGCTCAAGAAGTAAAATGTATAGCTAATTCTGCTTTCTAGGAAAGGGATGGAATCTACATTGGCTATGGCTACCTAGGAAGGTTAACTTTAGGTCATAGTGGAAAGCTCACAAAAGTGACAGCACTGGGTGATAAAAGGTAAAGGGACACCTGACCATTAGGTCCAGTCCCGGA
This sequence comes from Podarcis erhardii, assembly GCF_964252035.2. Classification (NCBI taxonomy): domain Eukaryota; kingdom Metazoa; phylum Chordata; class Lepidosauria; order Squamata; family Lacertidae; genus Podarcis; species Podarcis erhardii. The sequence goes on from NC_138497.1 coordinate 41,456,965, forward strand.
TGACTGGGGTTGCAGCGCTCATCTCGCTTTATTGGCCAAGGGAGCCGGCGTACAGCTTCCGGGTCATGTGGCCAGTATGACTAAGCCACTTCTGGCAAACCAGAGCAGCACACGGAAACGCCCTTTACCTTCCCGCCAGAGCGGTACCTATTTATCTATTTGCACTTCGTGCTTTCGAACTGATAGGTTGGCAGGAGCAGGGACCAGGCAACGGGAGCTCACCCCATCACGGGGATTCAAACTGCCGACCTTCTGATCGGCAAGCCCTAGGCTCAGTGGTTTAACCCACAGTGCCACCTGCCCCATGCACTGAGTGATACACTTTAACTATTAGGGGAAAGTGTTAAAAACAAAACAAGGATCATTAACACCACAACATAAATTACATAGTGTGTTCACATTTTGGCTTCTGTGTAAAAGCTACAGTCACCCTATGTCAAAAAGGTTACGACAGAACTAGAGAAAGACAACCAACCACCTGAGATTTTCGCATAAGAAAAGGCTCAGAGGTTGTAGCTTTCCCTTTAAAAAGATTAAAAGAAGTTAAGCCCTCAATAAAATAAATCTGAAAGTTACTTCTTGCTATGCTAGTTCCATAAAGTGCAGCTAAAATGTTATGGTTTCCTCCTATGCTATTTTAAGACTTGAACACCTCACATCAAAAGGACACAATTTACTTTAAAATGCTTTATTTAAGAAAGGTGTATTCTACCTAGCCCAAGTCTGTACACAATGTGACAAAGGATGACTAGTTAACATCCCTTTGATCGACAATCACCTTTTTCCTACATGTGGCCTCCACCCATGTGGGAAGGGCTCTGTTAGTTTTCTCTTCTTTCCTTTTCTTTTTAAAGCACAACCAGCTGCACCTAGGATATAAACATAAATGAATACTTTCTTCCCTAGCAAAGTGATATTTTTAATATTTTTAAAATACTAGGTGTTCGAGTTGCCCTTCCGTAAATAGAAGGGTCTATGATCTAACAGGGGGTGCTAGAATACAATTTTTTGTCAGTTCCTGTAGTCAGGGGCATCTTGCCCATAGAGGCAAGTAGCGTGGGGTGCCAGGGCGCCAAGTTCTGTAGGGTGCCAGGGAAGAAGCGGAGGCTGGGTACAGCGCTTCCCAGCACCAGCTCACCGCCCTCGCCTGCCTTGATGAAGCAGCGCTGTGCCCAGAGGCTCTGCCTCTTCCCCACCGGAGGAGCCACCCTCCAGCCGCTGCCCGCCTCCTCCAGCCCCACAAAGCTGCCGGCAGCGCCATATAAAAGGTCGGCAACTCTGGGAAACGGGGTGGGGGTGGGGTGGGGGGCTGCGCTGGAGGGATCTTTGCACCACAGCGGCGGATATACTTAAGGCGGCCCTGCCTGTAGTCCTACTCTTCATCATCTCATATGCTGCTCCAGAGGTCTTACCACACCCCTGCAGTGCAGATTTTTCGGGTGTGTGATAGGAATGGAGGGAAACCACCTCTCTGCCCTTCTGCCAGTGGTAGCATTTTGTGAACTATGGGACCATGCCTAGCTATTTAACTTCGTTGATGTACTTTTTTATTTGGAATCTTATATGTCCACTGATTTAAATAGTCAAAATCCAACATAGTGGGTGAATAAAGGTATAGTCCTTCCATTCTTATTTAGAATGTCTATATATTGCACCATATTCCAGAAAATATCTCAAAGTGGTATACAATGAGGGGGGAAATATGAATGATTCACAATTCTGCAGATATCTAAACAAATTTTGTTGTTGTTGTTTAGTCATGTCCGACTCTTCGTGACCCCATGGACCAGAGCACACCAGGCACGCCTGTCATCCACTGCCTCCCACAGTTTGGTCAATTATCTTCTATTAGTAGCATAAGCTTATTTATTTGTATATTGATGTAACAGGCAGGTTGGCTTCCTCCCTTGAGGACAAAACAGTTTCTGACACCCTCTTGTTGGAATTTGTTCTTGGAAGGTACTTGCATCAATTTAATGTCATGGTGCCTGGGTGAAGTTAAAGACGAAGGTTGCATCACTATATCAAATCGGCTGTTTTTTCAATATATTTCATACACTTTCTGGCACAGACTTGAATCAAAGGGGCCCAGAGAAGCCAGGCATCACTCCCACAATTCAGAATTAAAAATTTAGGAGGCAGGGATGTCATGTGACATTTCATTTGGGCCGGGGGCCGGGAAGGTGCCTTATCTCTAACTAGATACATTTTCAAGATTGCAGTTCAATAGAAGTGACCACAATAATAACTTCAGGATGATAGTCAAAACCAAATTTGAGTCAGCCAGCATTTAATTCATATTGAATAAAGCTTAGGAAAAACAAATGGGGAAGCAGCAAGACAAGGCTGATTGAACCATAAAGCATAACAGAAAAGTTACAGATAGGTAGCCGTGTTGGTCTGCCATAGTCAAAACAAAACAAATTCCTTCCAGTAGCACCTTAAAGACCAACTAAGTCAGTTCTTGGTATGAGCTTTCGTGTGCATGCACACTTCTTCAGGTATCTGAAGGTGCTACTTGGTCTTTAAGGTGCTACTGGAAGGAATTTGTTTTGTCATAACAGAAAAAACTGCATGCATAAGAACATAGCAGTTACAATGACAACTGTAAGATGGAAGTAAAAAAAATGGATTTTTTGACAGCATCACATTTAAACTGGGATGTATTTCGAGAAACACAGCTTCAAATTAATGTTTAAAACACTTCTCTTACTGGTGTCTTAAAGACATAAAACAGATACCTAATGTAACACAGCAGAGAAACAACCAACAAGTAACACAGAATGCTTTACTGCACCAACATCGGATGGCAAAGAAGCAGGTGAAATAATGGCAAAACCCAAATAACTTTTCTGCATGCAAATACATAGCCTATTACCCCATAACACAGGAGTAGGAAAGTTGTGGACTTCCAGATGTTGCTGTACTAGTTCCATCATCCCTAACCACTGGTCCTGATGGGACGTGGGAGTTCAACAACATCTAGAGGGCTATAGGTTCCCCACCAATGCCCTAAGGCAGGGGTGAAGTTTATGGAGAAAACATTTCAGGATGTTCAACCCACTCTCCTTATTTGATACCAGACTTCATTTGAGAATTTTCTTGATTAAACAAGATAGCTGTACAGTATCAGTGATGCCCTCCTGGGAAAAGTTGCTTCCAGTTTTCCATACCTCCCTCCTGCTATACATGTCCCCTATCATTCTCTGCAGGAATAAATACATGGCATCAACCTATTGTGGCACTTCCACAATGTGAAATCTAAGCATAACCTGCAGAAAAATAGTATTAATAGATGAAAGTCAGTGGGCTATAAATGTCACTATTGATCAAAGTACAGCACACAAAGTTATTCTGATGAAGTGCTGGTTGTGGCCAAGAGGCACTGGAGTTTATTTACTCCTCCTGCTATGAATTTTTCTTATATTACATATATATGAAAATATACAGCGCTTCTATATTGCTTCTTAAACTTCCCAACGAATATTTCTAATAGGTCTTGAATGTTCCCTCATACAATTCACGGAAATAGACCTTATACGGGGGTAGACACTGCCTTTATGGGACACATAAAGCACAGAGATGACAGACAAGGACATTGGTGTCACATTTTACCCACCTGGCTTTGCCGTGAAAGATACCAAGTCAGCTAAAGAGGTAAAAGCACAGGTAAAAATGTAGGGTAGCCTCACTCAACCAAAACATCTTTATTTTCACTTAACTGGAGTTACTAGCAATTCTCATATAAAACATACATTTTATTTAACTGACCATTCATCAACTAAGCTCCTAACTTTGTTTTAAAAGGAAGACTGAAAAGAAGAACGGTTTTTCTCTCATCTCCAAAGCAACCAAAGGGCTATGGAAGTCACACTCCTATGAACCACAAGCTTCTATTAGCACAGGATAGAAGACGTTATGATAAGCAGGGCCAACTGACATTCTTGGCAGCTGCCAGAGTGCCCTCAAAAAGGCCTACATTCAATGCTGGCCCTCGGGCCCTCACGCTGTAGGAGATGCCCACCATTTGCGATAGTTGCCCAAATGCTGCTGGGCCAAGTTTAAGGCTCTTGCACTGATTTACAAGACCCTTGTCAACTTGGGTCAAGTAAACCTTAAGGACTGCCCGATTCCTTATATTCCTGCCCAATCCCCGAGGCCTTTGGAGACATCATCATTGGCATCCCCCCGTGGCTCATACACACAGCTCATATGCACAGAAATGTGTACTCAATTCTATGAAACTTCTTCTTAGCTGAGATCAGAAAAGCTCCCTCCTCCCTTTTGAACTTCCAGCACCTGGTAAAATCCTTTTTATTATTTCATCACGCATTTTAAGTAAGTTTTACGGTTAATTTTAAATGGTTTTATCTTTTCTATATCTTTCGTCACCTTACTGTACAGGCTATGGTGTTATGCAGTATATAAACGGTTGAGATCATTCGATAATAGTTAAATTATCCAGAACTGCTTGAAGCAATGCTGCATCAAAGCCATTTTTAGGAACTAATATGGCAGGTGGCTCACAGCCACCTAGCATAAACTGAAGCACTCTGGTGGACACCAAGGCAAGGAACCTGTCACGAAAGGCACCAATGCATGAGGAGGAACACCAGAGGACACCTGCCTGTATGACAGATCATACAACTTGGAATAATCACACCAAATACAACCCAACTACCATGAACAGGGACCCATCAGCAACCAATGCCAATGGCTTCTGCTGCCTGTCTGAGACTGCAGGGCAGAATACATGGTTTTGTTCAACTGGGTAGGTTAAAAGTGGTACAGACTTTCTTTTCGGACTCTCTGTACCCTTTTTAAAGTGGTTTACAACAAGGCATAAGACAAGGAACTCTGCATCAGATCTCTCAGTCAAACTGTGTCACATAGCAAAAGTATCTTCTTCATCCAAATTATGACGCATAGCACATATTTGATTAAAAGACACAATGGATGTACTGTATCTTTGTACACTAAATAACCATGACACTTCCTTCTTATGTAGTATCTTCAGCAAACTAGGAAACTGTTAGCGGTTTTCAAATATTAGCAGTTGACAAACATGTTATGCAGGACAATCAAATTAATAGCAGACTGTACCAGTGGCGTTGCATCCTTTTATTGGCACAGTCAAATAGTTGCTGCTGCTGCCAGGCGGGCAAGGAGCATGGAGGGTGTGCAGGGGGGAGCCTGGTTAGCCGACGTGGCCCTTGGCAGGTGCATCCCTACATCACTGGCCAGGCAGCCCTTCAGCGAGGGGGCCAGGGGCACAATAGCTAGGCCAGGCCCAGAGACCCCCGGCAGCCGGCAGCCGCTCAAAATCATGCGCCTGGAGCCATGCACCCCCCACGCTACACTCCTGGACTGTACAGAGTTTTCTACAGACTTGGTGACTGGTCATCACACAAAGATATTAGATCAATGTAGTTAAAAAGAAAGAAGGATGCTATTTTATAAACCTAACAAACCCATGTACAGCTCTGGACTGGCTACAATAATTCTGAAAGGAGACCTTGAAATTATAGTGTTCTCTAATAATTCCTTATCATCCTGGAAAAAGTGACAAGTTGGGTGCCACAGCGTTCTGTCCTGAGCCTGTTGTTGTTCAATATCTTTATAAATGACTTGGATGAAGGAATTGAGGGGATGCTCATCAAATTTGCAAATGACACCCAGCTAGGAGGGGTAGTCAGTGCTGTAAAAGATAGAATTGAGATTCAAAATGATCTTAACAGATTGGAGAACTGGGCCCAAATAAACAAAATAAATTTCAATAGGGACAAATGGAAGGTTCTGCACTTATGCAGGAAGAACCAGCTGCACAGATATAAGTCAGGGGACATCTGGATTGGGCAGTAGTACATGTGAAAAGGATCTAGGGGTCTTGGTGGACCACAAGCTTAACATGAGCCAACAGTGTGATGCAGCAGCAAAACAGCTAATGCTATTCTAGGCGGCATCAACAAAAGTACAGTGTCCCAATCAAGAGAAATAATAGTCCCGCTCTATTCTGCCTTAGTCAGACCACTACTGGAGTACTCTGTCCAATTTTTGACATCACAATTTAAGAAGGACATTGACAAGCTATAAATGTGTGCAGAGAAAGGCAATCAAGGTGATCAAGGGTCTGGAAACCAAGCGTCAAGATAAACAGTTGAGGGAGCTGGGTATGGTTAGCCTGGAAAAGAAGCATCTGAGAGGAGATATGATAGCCATGTTCAGATATTAAACGGCTGTCACATGGAAGATGGAGCAAGCTTGTTTTCTCCTGCATCTGGGCACAACTTAGTGATGATGCTTCTAATATTATTGATAATGGTAGAAGATGCTTATGAGTGTAAAAAGGCAATCTATTTCATCTCAACTTTCTCTCAGTGATGCTAGGTGACAAAGACACAAGTGCTCTCAAGGACTGCTTTTCTTGGTACGTGGTCCCTTCCCTGCCAGTTTTCCATCTTTCTAGGTTCATCCTGCTTAAGAGGTTTTGCTTGCAGAATATTCTGGGACTATGTGAAAGATGCACAGGACCAGTCTTGCTTATGTAGCTGTCATACTTTCACATATACCATGTGGGATAGCATCATGGCAAAGTGTGTATGTGTGTGTGTGTGTGCGTGCACATATTTGCAAACACATAAAGCTGGTCAGGCAATAATTAGAGAAATGAGTGGCTGCCTTCATCCTTTCTTCTCCAGCTCACACTTTCACATACCCCTAATGCTTTCAGCATCCTTTCAATTCTGTGTCTCCCTCCAACCATCACATCTTCTTTTCTGTGCCCTCATGCTTCCCTCCCTCATCTCTTTCTTCACTTTTATCTTCAGATCAGTGACACTGTAAAATGAGAGGTGTCAATGGCTCAAGTCAGGCTTGAAATCACTCTCTGGCCTGGACGTGATTCCTCTTCATCACATAAATTGGGGTACTAACCAGAATTTTTCAGCTGGAAGACACTTCACACAAATTCAGCACTTTTCCCAGATAATTTTGCACGTTCAAGGCCTGAGTCACGGCCTTCAATTTAGGTTCTGGGAGTGCCCTATTGTAAGTTGAAATTGCAGCCTGTTCAAGCCATAGCAAGGGCTTTGCAGAGCTAGCCAACTAATATGCTATCGCTGTTTATTACCGCAAATCAACTAGTAAATGAAATGTACCGAAGGAGAAGGGACACAGGGTGTGGCATAGCTTGACGGAGGGCTGAAAATCTAGAAAACTCCAGTGGAACAGAAGACAAACACTAGAAATTTGGGAGGGGGTTCCTGCTTTTTGGTCTGTGTTTCATTAGTTTTGGTGGGTATAGGTGTTTTGTATGTTTTTTGCTTTGTTTTAGGGAGCTTTGTGTTGAAACTGGGGGCAGCCCATGCAGCAGACCAAATAATCAACTCTTCCAACAATTAAATGAAAAGACATTTTCACTTCCCACCACGCCCTCTGGAATCCACTTGCTAGGGAGACTCAACAAGTGGTATTCTTATTCTTATTATTGGTTTCTTGGTTTACAAAAGTAGATGCAATGTCTCTTTTTTCAAGTTACATATTCTACAGGTCCGTTTTATTTGTTGAGACATTAGTGTTACATTGGGGGGGAAAGGGGGGAGAGGTGGAGGGGGCCAAGGTGGATGGGGGTGGGTTGGGTGGCGATGTTTCTATTTTACTTAATGTGTGTGTGAGGTTTTGTGTCAGCGTCATTTGTACAGGTTCTCTTTGCTATTTGCTTGTGTTCCTCAACAAGTGGTATTGATATTATCACGTGTGGATGGATGTCGACTTGGGCTGATGAAACGTTTCTGGAAATCTGGTAGCTAAAAAACCCAGGAAGCAGATGTGTCAGCTTTTGGAAAGTGCCTTAAAATACGTCTACATCTGGTGGGGAAGAATGAAATTACAAAACGGCTGAGTGGTCTGGAAAGAGAGAACAGGGAGAAGTGATTCACTCTCTCAACATTCAAACTCTTTATTGCATTTAATATAACAGAAGGTTCCGGGGGGAAATGAAGACCTAATGCTGGGGTGCTCAATGTGTTGCCAATCACCTACCAAGCCCCCCTGACCCTCCTTATTTTGAGGTGGTGGTGGTGATTTGGTTAGTTGTGTGTTTGGCGCAGGGTTCTCCCCCCCTTTGGTATGCATTTTATTGGTTTTTATTTGCTGCCTGTTTTTATTTTTTTATTTTTTGGAGAGGGGCAGGTTCTGAGCATCACCAGTTTTTCTTCTCTGAAACCCATGATGCTCATAGCACAGTTTTTAAGCTTTCTAAATGCCTTCTGGGCTCAACAAAGTTGGGGACTCCTCTACTAATGCGCCTCCAGATATTGTGAAGACCCCTTCAAATAAAAGGCTTTAAAAGCTACATGGAAGGTAGCATGAAGAGACAAACGGTTTGTAAATTTTTCAGTAGGGAATGTGATTTTTTTAGTAGAAAAATGGCTAGAAAGAAGGAAAAGGATTAAGGAGCCCCTTCCCCTCACCATTCACTGTCCAGATTCATTGCAGAGTTGCTACAACTGAAAAGTCCAGTAAGAAATGGTAACACACAGGTCCTGTATAATGTTTCCTTTTACAGATAGGTAGCCGTGTTGGTCTGCCATGGTCAAAACAAAATAAAAAAAATCCTTCCAGTAGCACCTTAAAGACCAACTGAGTTAGTTCTAGGTATGAGCTTTCGTGTGCATGCACACTTCTTCAGATACACTGAAACAGAAGTCACCGGACCTGATTCCCCCACCCCCACCTTGCAGTTTTTTAAATTTCCCTCATGTTATTTTCTAATTTACCCACTAGATGTCAGTAGCACATATTTAGTCTACTGAAGCTCAATGCCATTAAAATGCACCAGACAAGTTCTATTTTGCAAATTAGACATCCTCAAAACTGAACTGAAGGTGCTAGGCTGCCCAACCTTTCTGAAACAATGGCATTTGGTTTTTCTAACTTGTACAAATGACTTTATGCAAACCAGATCTAAGTAAAAATCAAGATGCATGGAATAATTACACTCATGACTGCTTTCCATAAGAACTACAGATACACGACAATGAATATAGTTACAGATAGGTAGCCGTGTTGGTCTGCCATGGTCAAAACAAAATAAAAAAATTCCTTCCAGTAGCACCTTAAAGACCAACTGAGTTAGTTCTAGGTATGAGCTTTCGTGTGCATGCACACTTCTTCAGATACACTGAAGCAGAAGTCACCGGACCTTTCTATATAGTGAGAAGGTGGGGAGGGGTATTACTCAGAAGGGTGGTGGGAATGGGTGATTGGCAGATAGCTGCGATGAGCCTGTTGACGACTCTTAACGACTGCAATAGGTCTAACAGGAAAAAGCAAGGGGTGAGAAGGTGAAAAATGGCTTTGTCATGTATAATGAGATAAGAATCCAATGTCTTTATTCAAACCAGGTCTCTCCATAGTTTTAAGTTTGGTGATAAGTTGCAATTCAGCAGCTTCTCTTTCCAGTCTATTTCTGAAATTCCTTTGTAATAGAACAGCTACTTTGAGATCTTGTATAGAATGTCCTGGGAGATTGAAGTGTTCTCCTACTGGTTTTTCTGTCTTGTGGTTAACCACAAGTTAACCACAAGACAGAAAAACCAGTAGGAGAACACTTCAATCTCCCAGGACATTCTATACAAGATCTCAAAGTAGCTGTTCTATTACAAAGGAATTTCAGAAATAGACTGGAAAGAGAAGCTGCTGAATTGCAACTTATCACCAAACTTAAAACTATGGAGAGACCTGGTTTGAATAAAGACATTGGATTCTTATCTCATTATACATGACAAAGCCATTTTTCACCTTCTCACCCCTTGCTTTTTCCTGTTAGACCTATTGCAGTCGTTAAGAGTCGTCAACAGGCTCATCGCAGCTATCTGCCAATCACCCATTCCCACCACCCTTCTGAGTAATACCCCTCCCCACCTTCTCACTATATAGAAAGGTCCGGTGACTTCTGCTTCAGTGTATCTGAAGAAGTGTGCATGCACACGAAAGCTCATACCTAGAACTAACTCAGTTGGTCTTTAAGGTGCTACTGGAAGGAATTTTTTTATTTTGTTTTGACAATGAATATAATGTGATATGTTAAAAACAAGTTTCAAATAAGTTTTACAAAGTAGTAATAATAATAATAATAATAATAATATTTTACAAAGTACACTTTGTGGGAATGTTTGGAACTAATCGGTATTATTAGCAAAATAAATGGCTAGGATAATTTCAATCCCAGCTCCAAGAAAAATGCTTTACAAAAGAGGGAGGAAATGCTATATTGGAGAGTGACTGGGCAAGCACAGAGTGACTCAGCCTCTTTGCACATGCCTGGAAAGAACTGCCAAAACTATTCTAGCTTCTACTGTACTAGCCACTCCAAAGTTTGGGTGGAGCGATTTAATTAACTGTCTCACAAAACTTTGTATTCCTGGATCAAACATCTGCAATGCAGCAAAAGTTTATAGAAATGCTGTACCACCCCCCGCTCCCGCCCCCCAACCACATGACAGAGTGTTTGGAATTTAAAGTGGGATCTATTACAGCCTTCTAGATTGCAATATACCTTTCCTTTGTATGGCTCAAGGTCAGGGCCGGATTTAGGTCTGATGAGGCCCTAAGCTACTGAACGTAATGGGGCCCTTTATATGTCCAGCTGTCCTTTGTCAACAACAAATTGTCGCTGTTTTTTGTGTTGAATATATGCTATATTTTAATTTATGGACCTAATAGGTATCTAAAGCCATGTGCACTTGCAGAATGTATGCACCCTATATATAGAAATGAGCAAACCAGTGATATTTTAGGGAGCAGGCTAGCAGGCGTGGCCCATTACTTACATCATAGGAACCTACACAACACAAAACACTGTTGCTGTATGTAGGTTTTATTTTATTTGTTTTTTACCTTATATGTTGGAAATATACATCCAGTTTTTTCCTTTCTTTTAGCCCTAAGCTATAGCTTGTTTAGCTTATACGTAAATCCAGCACTGCTCAAGGTCTTCAAGACAAGGAAGAAAAGGTGAAACCATTTTCTCTCCCACAACTCGAACTGTCTTTTGATTTCCAAAGGGCGCCCAGGAAACAATAAAAAAACAGCAGGAGGGGCCCACTCTGGAAAAGCTTTCATTCCCATTAGAAAGCATTGCTTTGACATGGATACAGTAGTAGTAGAACTTCTGCAGCATTTTCTGTAGGACACATCTGATCTACCAATGCAACTGTGGCCACAGCTAGGTTGCAGAACACATGTTTGCCAGGGCTGGGCCCCTCATAAGATTTTGCCGCAAGCCGGTGCCACTGTCAGCACTTCGCGAGTGACACTGCGCAATGCAGGTAAGGGAGGCTTTGCAGTGTGGAACAGCAATCCCGTTTTACCTCAAGCATGAAGCAGAACGTGCTGCTCCTGTGCTCTGCGTCCCAGGTTAGTTCAATCCCAGTTATTTCCAGACAAAGAATCCCAGGCAGCAAGGCTATGAAACAACTTTGGGCAGATATTTGAAAGCCATCACAGCAGGCAGACCTGGGTTAGCAGAGACAAGGGCCTGACTCAGCTGCACGTGAACTTTACACATCTCTCTACCAGATTCAAAAACACTTGTTCGCACCTTGAAAGCCCTGACCGTATGACAAAACAGCAATTAAGAACTCCACCCTGGTACTTCTAAATGAATGAATGAATAAAGAAGAAGAAGCAATCCTTGCATAAAAAGAAACCCAAGGCAGCTGAAATGGCAAAATAAATTTTAAAAAGAATGAGCATTATAAACAGTAAAGTCCAACAAAACACATCATCAGCCAAAGACAGCACAGTCACCATCCCAGTAGCTTAGGACACAAAGATGCTATAAAATAAGAACATTCTAAAAGCTTTTTGAAAGGAGTCAGGGATATGGATTGCCATTAAAGAGGGAATTCTATAACTGAAGTGCCATGACCAAAAATGTCCTTGGTGTGGCACTAGTAGCCTGGCCACAGAAGCTGGCAGCAACCTCATAATAATAACCTTCATCTTGCATAATAAGGAGCAGACATGGGGAGGGAAGAGGTAACCAGCACGTAAGAGTTTTTAAAATACAAATACTCGCAAGCAAATGCCTCAACAAACCAATGAGATCCATAGCAGATCACATAACACGTACAAAGAAAAGTTTTAAAATGTTGGTAGCTGCGTGCATTGCAATTTATGCTGTGCAATGTCTGAGTCAACTGATGATATGTGTGTGTGTGTGTGTGTGTGTGTGTGTGTGTGAGAGAGAGAGAGAGAGAGAGAGAGAGAGAGAGAGAGAGAGAGATCTCATAAGCACACTTATTGGCACCTTGATGTTTATACCTAATACCCTCCAGGAAAAACTGGAAAAGAACAGGTTAATTAGTTAATTATTTCTACAGTAAAAGAAGCTTTGCATGGAAAAGATGCAAAGTTACTTTTGCATAAATGTGGCTAAAGCAGAGTAAACATTCATTCACCATAGTAGCTATCTAGCTGACCTTCCCCACGGCTGCAACAAGTAAAGCTACATCTACAATGCGTTCATTTTACAGAGGGCATTAATAACATCACCGGTGGCTCATGTGCTCTCGGTAAGGATGTAATGAAAACACCACAGCTGGGCATAGCACCTTGGTTTCTGTCTGAGTTAATATCTTGCTGTCTCCTTGTTTACAGGGGAAAAATATATTCAGCTGCCAGATCACATGCTACTTTAATTATCCTGTTTCAGTGCCAAACGTTCAAGATTACAGTACAGCAAATAATTACCACCCAGCTGGCAAACATTTAACAAGGTTAAATAGGCATGTCATTTACATGTTTCACACTCCTGTCACCTATTTCAAACAGAGGAGCGGTAATAATGGAACACCTACTTTGTTCCATAAAATCTAATCCTAATAATCCTATAAGACACATTCAGTTTAGGCATAAGCATGTTTTAGAGAATAAGGAATGTGTCATAGGCTCACATACATTTTTTACACCTTCCAAACACAGATTGGTTTTGTTCAGTACAAACCACAGTTTCCCATTACATGCACACCAACAAACTATGGCTTGCACTTGCTCTACCCAGAATCAAACAAGAAATCACAATTCTGACGTGTTACCATCATCATCATCATTTCAGTTCATGAGGCCATCCAATTAATTCTGCATGATTTCCTAATAATATTTGCAACGCCTCCTAGTTTGGTGCCATCTGAAATACCATAAGCAAATTCCTACCACCTCCCCTAGATTACTAATAAAAATAGCAAATCTGAGGAACTTTATCAAGCAGCTTTCCCTTAACAAAATCCTTTGACTACTTCTCTTGAATTAGTGCCTTACTTTAACAAAGCTACACCTCACACAAAGTAATAAAACAGTATTCCGATGGCTCTTTTAAAATTTGAAACAGTGCTTCAGAAAGGGGGCAACTGAAACTGGAGAACTGCACAGGGGCTACTTATCCTCTTCATTCCTCACTTTAGAAAGTGCTGCCAGTGTGTCGTAAGTTTGCCTGTAAAGTGTACTGGATTCCTTGTCTATATTACAATCTGGTTATTGATACCTATATTTCCTAGCTTGACCTAGAAAGTGTTCTATGCTGCTGTTTGGGGGTGGGTTTGCTCGATTCCCAAGGATGAAGCCTCATATTATTTTTGGACATATAACACTGATTCTGACCTGACTACACTAGTTGCCAATTACAGTGGTACCTCTGGTTATGAACTTAATTCGTTACGGAGGTCCGTTATTAACCTGAAACTGTTCTTAACCCGAGGTACTACTTCCAGGTTAGCGGAGTCTGTAACCCGAAGTGTTTGTAACCCGAGGTACCACTGTAGTTTCTGGGCCCAATTCAAAGTACTAGTTTTGATATATAAAGCCTTAAACAGCTCAGAATTGCAGACCCCATATGAACTGACCCAGACCCTTCAGTCATCATCTGAGGCCCTTCTTCATGTGGCCCCTCCATGAGATCCAGTGATGGCAACATGAGGACAGGCCTTTTTATGCAGTGGCTGCCTGTTGGTGGACAGTTCTGTCCAGGAAGGTTCATCTGGCACCATCATTATACATATCTTTAGGCGCTACGCAAAAGCTTTCCTCTATAACCAGGCCTTTCACCTTTAAATATCTGTGGCCTTTTAGAAGTGGGTGGGATGTTTTCAATATTATTACACGTTGTCCCCCAATCTTCACAGTTTCAGGTGCTTACCCAGGGTCTGTGTCTACTTTTGGGAAATAAGGCACAGCAGAGACTGTGGTGTCTTTATGATATATGGTTTATATAGGAAGGGGGGAGGGGTCCCCCAGCATTACACTTGAAGAGGGTCTTTCCTCCTCCATAAATCACATTGTGAGTTATGAGGGGCCAATTCAAAACACAGCTGAAATATATTTTTTTCTGTTATATACAGTTCTATTCTCAATATTTTATTTAAGGCCCTTTTAGTCTAATATGAGGTTTCTCATTCACAACCCTGCTTCTCTTTCTCACACTGGCATAAAAATAGTGTTTATAGCGTCAAAGACTGTTGCCATGGAAATTGAGGTGCCATAGAAACAGCATGACTTTGCTGCAGGATGAAGTAACTTAAAAAGGCAATGAAGAAGCAGGGACTTGTCAATATACACAATTAATGAGGAAAATGCTACATAAAAGAACAAATGTGTCATGAATTGTATCTCAGTAAGATTATTTCCAACATTATCATCCAGTCAATGGAAACTGCTACTTTTCTCATTTTTAATATAAGCTTTTTAAATGAAAACGTTTTTGCAAATTAGAACCACTGCTTTTGTAGCAAAACCCGCCCCAAAAGACCCTCCCCGCACAAATAGATATGAAAGCCTTTCAGTAGACTTGGAACATGACAATACCATCATCATTTATTGTTGACTCAAAACTACTTGATCATACTGTAGTATCATAAACAACAGTGAAATAAAACATTCAATGTTTTCACACTACCAGATAACATAACATAAGTGAAACAATGGTACACAAATTTTAACACCCTTAGATTTCACTGTCAGTTTGCAAGTCTATGATGCCTCCTACTACACATTTTTGGGGCTCAATTTGATCATTTAGTAAACTTTCTGATGAGAGAACACAAACTTAGTTTAGCCAACACCTTTGATCAATGTTTAGGATGATATGTAATTATGGCATCTGGCTTGCATAATGGATTTCTTCCTGCATTATCAGGACTTCCCATTCTGCTCTTTCCTGCTGCAGACACTCCAGAGCAGATTTGGGGAGCACTGCTTTCTCCCACCAGGGGAAAGGCAGGAGCAAGCATGCTGAAGTGAGCACCCATCGCACATTTTGAGGGACCACTCCCTGCTTGCTGTCCCCTCCCAAGCTTGTCAATGCCACCAGGCCATGGCAGCCAAAATCAAGATAATGGAAACAACACGAGTTCTATGCCAACAACACCAAAATGCCCACCTCTGGGAAGCACGGCCCTTCCATTCAAAGGATTTATAAACAATATCAAATACATTAGGAACTGGGGGCTAGAGCAGCTTAGGAAAACAGCACAATCCTGTTTACAACCCGAGATGTGGTGAGGGAAAGAGAACAAAGGAGCTCTGTATGTGCCAGACAAGAGCTCAATGGCTCACTAAGGAAAAGCAGATTCAGTCATCACAGTGGAGAAAAAGCACACAAAGCCTACTGAACACCGTCTAAAAAAAAACCAAAAAAAAACCTGACATTCTTATTTTTCTTCTTTATTTGTTTCTGTGGGTCAATGGCCCCTGATAGAAAACTCTTGCCCTAGAAAGTGCCTTTGGGAAGAAACTCAGGATGAATTCCTGGGGACAAACTCTCAAAGAAATGTTAACTGACTGTAACCCACCTTGAATGGGAGGACTCTGCCTACTACCGGTACCTTGCTGCCTCAGATTGAGACTTCTGCTTCCCATACTTCTGACCCCTTCAACCCTCTATGCTGTCATGGAACCTTCTGACTGACTTTGATGTCACACTTTCATCTGAGCCCTCTGATCCAGTGCCTAACCTCCATCCCACCTGTGACATCATCTACCGTCCTTCTGAACTTCATACATGCATGCTTGAAACAGACCCCTAATGCTAGGCTAAAGCCTGACACACAGGCTGGGCCTCCCTTAAGCTAGCCTCTACACCATGGGTAGGCAAACTAAGGCCTGGGGCTGGAGGCAGCCCAATTGCCTTCTAAATCCGACTCACAGACCGTCCGGGAATCAGCGTGTTTTTACATGAGTAGAATGTGTTCTTTTATTTAAAATGCATCTCTGGGTTATTTGTGGGGCCTGCCTGGTGTTTTTACATGAGTAGAATGTGTGCTTTTATTTAAAATGCATCTCTGGGTTATTTGTGGGGCATAGGAATTCGTTCATTATTTTTTTCAAAATATAGTCCGGCCCCCCACAAGGTCTGAGGGACAGTGGACCGGCTCCCTGCTGAAAAGGTTTGCTGACCCCTGCTCTAGACACAGAAGCCGCATAATTATATCTACATTACTGTCTGGCTGTAGCTGCTTGTGTAGGTTAGGAAAGTGTTAGAAATGAGTATTATCAGTCATTTCCAGATGACCTGTTTATTGAACATACGTTGTGGTTTGTTTGCAAGGAAGTTAGACAGTGTTGCTTCAAGGTTTACAGTGCATTTTCCCATCACTTTCCTTACTGCAAAAAAGTCTAGTTTCGGGGAGAAGCAGGCATGTTGTGCAAGGGGTTCAAATCAACTTTAATTGCACAACCTGAATCACATAGTCAGTACTGTATGTGATCGAATCCCACCCAAAAATAGGTATAGTCAGTGAGCATTATTTATGGCCAAGGGAAATATATTGCACATGAAGAGAAAAGGCTGTCATTAAACATTATTTTGAATACAGTCAGTGAAAGGAAGCACATCTCACATTCTCTTAGCAGGAGTAAAGACCTGTTTGGCAACTTTTGGCACCTATAACCCAATGAACAGCTAAACAAGAAATCATTGCAGATTTGAGCACAACCATTGTGATAGCATCACTGATTCTAATGGGAATGAGAAGAATTCTATGTTTATTGGATCTTCTGGATTAGCTTCAAGGGTAATTATACAGCAGTGAGAGGGTATCAAAAGCCTCTTGTATGAAGAGCATGAAAGTAAAGTTTATACATGCTCCACCTAACTCATCTGAATATGGTACTTCCGTCCTGTTACGCCTTAGTCACTGCTAAATTCCCATCTCTTTCAGTCACTAAATGAGTAATGACATTACTTCAGAATCCAAGCTCTGAGCAAATTACAATACATTTGGTATACTGATAATTTCCACTCAAATCACTGCACCAACAGCTGGCAGCATTGTACACAAGATCTACAGTGTTCCACTTTTCTCACAACAATAGGTATATATATTATTTTTAAATAGGAAAGTTAAGGGAAAGAATATTAAGAAAAGAAATAAAATGCCTTAATGAAAAATGTGGTGTTTTTTTTAAGTCTGTACTTCCATCCCACCCACAAGCAACAAACACAGCAGCACAGCTGTAAAGGAAACCCATTCAGGCTACTATTTAAAGGTAAAGGTACCCCCTGACTGTTAGGTCCAGTCACAGACGACTCTGAGGTTGTGCGCTCATCTCGCTTTACTGGCCGAGGGAGCCGGCATTTGTCCGCAGACTTCCGGTTCATGTGGCCAGCATGACTAAGCCGCTTCTGGCGAACCATTTAGCAAGGATAATTTCTCTCACAGGGGTCTCTCACTACTTCTGCCACCATCAGTCAAGGAATGGTAGAAATTGGGCCTTGCCCTCCTCTTACCATGACCCCTCTCCTATGGTGGTCATCACAAAAGATGGAACCATATTGTGATGAGAGAAAATGTAGAAGAAAAACATGCACCGGGTAGGTCCCTATGTACTGCTTCATTCCTAGCCTCCTCCTCCTCCTCCTCCTTCTTCTTCTTCTTCTTCTTCTTATTATTATAATATCATTCTACATTTGAGAGCCAGTGTAAAAACAGAAAAATATATAATAAGAAACAAAACAATACCCCGCCCCAAGTTTAAAAGTCCATAGATTGTTAATTTGCCAAAGGCCTGATAATGCCATAGGGCACTTAGGAGGAAATGTAAATAGCCTATAAACAGAGAACAGAATAATTAATATTATTCCTTCTACATTTTAACTCCCCCTCCATCTCTCAAACACTATTGAGGAATCTTTACGGCGTCAAAACTGAAGTAGCGATTCGCTTTAACATGATCCTAACATCAGTACATGTGAAAAGGATCTAGGAGTCTTGGTTGACCACAAACTTGACATGAGCCAACAGTGTGACGCGGCAGCTAAAAAAGCCAATGCAATTCTGGGCTGCATCAATAGGAGTATTGCATCTAGATCAAGGGAAGTAATAGTGCCACTGTATTCTGCTCTGGTCAGACCTCACCTGGAGTACTGTGTCTAGTTCTGGGCACCACAGTTCAAGAAGGACACTGACAAACTGGAACGTGTCCAGAGGAGGGCAACCAAAATGGTCAAAGGCCTGGAAACGATGCCTTATGAAGAACGGCTAAGGGAGCTGGGCATGTTTAGCCTGGAGAAGAGGAGGTTAAGGGCTGATATGATAGCCATGTTCAAATATATAAAAGGGTGTCACATAGAGGAGGGAGAAAGGTTGTTTTCTGCTGCTCCAGAGAAGCGGACACGGAGCAATGGTTCCAAACTACAAGAAAGAAGATTCCACCTAAACATTAGGAAGAACTTCCTGACAGTAAGAGCTGTTCGACAGTGGAATTTGCTGCCAAGGAGTGTGGTGGAGTCTCCTTCTTTGGAGGTCTTTAAGCAGAGGCTTGACAACCATATGTCAGGAGTGCTCTGATGGTGTTTCCTGCTTGGCAGGGGGTTGGACTCGATGGCCCTTGTGGTCTCTTCCAACTGTATGATTCTATGATTCTATGATCCCACATTTAAAAGCCTTTGCAAAGGATCATTCTGACACCAACTTGTATTTAGCATAATACAAACGCATACTATTAAGAGGTAAGCTGCTAATATGAAGGTTTGGCACAGAGATTGCCATAATTACACTTTATATGAGCAGAGAGCAAATATGTTTTTATTCCTGTTTGAAGGTTTATATTAACATGCCTTTGGATATATATGGTCGGACACACTGGATTATTTCAAGCTATTTATTTATTTATTTATTTTTAAAATCTATTTTTCCTACTTTATTTTTTTTTTACCTCTGTTGAAATACCCCAGCTGGTTTGCCAATTTAGATGCCAGGCAAGTTGTGTAATCATGTTTTTGGCAATGGAGATATGTGCATGTACGGTATATACAGTAACAGCATGCAAAACAAAATTAGAATAAATTACTGTAAAACCTAACCAAAGCAGAATCTAAAACAGACCAAAATGGCACTTCTGTTGAAGAGTTTCAGGGATGAATAGCTATGTCTACATGGGATAATTTGTACAAACTCTCTAGCAAGGCAATGATGGGACTACTTCAAAATGTTATAAAGGGAGCTTGCACATGAATGCAGAATTGTTAAATTAGCTTGGGGTACTTTTTGCTGTGTAGCTTGCCTACCTATTGCCATAAAATGCTTTTTAAAATCTGATTGACACAGTCAGTTACACTGAACATTCCTTTTCCTAATTAATCCATGGTTGCTTTGGTTGGGATCTCGGCACTGCAGGGGTTTGAACTAGATGAGCCTCAGGGTCCCTTACAACTCTACTCTTATTATTGACTTCTGTTATTAATACTGAAGAAACACCAAAGAAGGCTCCATGCAGGATATTTCCCCCTGCACTGAGGTAATGGGTTGTATTCAACTAAGTCCTATTCAGACCAGACCCATTAAATTAATTAACCTGACTTAGTCATGATAATTAACTTCAATTGGTCTAATCTGAATGGAGCTAGTATTGAATGCCACCCATGACATGTGTAAGGAAAACAGGTATTATTACATTGTGAGTATAGTATTAATTTTACCACACTCATGTTGGCTGGGAAGCTACTATACTAGTATAGCTGTGTCAGTCTGGATGGACCAGGCTATGCATACACCTGTTGAAAAGCTACCTGTAACAAAATTCCTACCTGTCAGCCTTTGAAAACTAATTACAGCACCAGACACAAAGCGATCAACTTTTTCTTTTGAGTATAATATAACTATTGTGAAAGAGCCAGTGCTAGAAACTGGAGAACAGATTCAGGTGTTGTTGTTTTTTAAATAGACATTTTGCCATGGTATATTACCTGCTTCTGTATATTTTAATCCTACTTTCTCTTCTTCATCCTTTGCTTTGGGTGGTGGCCAGACAGTCTGCAGTCTACCGGGAGTCTTGTCATCCTGATCGGAAAGTACTGCATCAGTCTAATAAAACAAAAAATATTTTAAGAAACACATATGAAGGCACATGGCATTGAAAACTGCTTGTTTATAAATGTTAACAAACAAACAAACCCAACAGCCTTTCCACCTTTCTTTTTGCTTAATATCCAGTCAGAAATAAGTAGTGGGGAAATGTGATAGCTTGCTCACAATTTTGTGACATTTTAGCTAGTTCAATATACTACATTCTGGATTTTTTTGTGACTACCTGCAATTTCTGTTTGTTTGTTCACATACGGTACGTCATAATGACTGAATGCTCTGATGTGCAACAGAGGTCAATAAAGGCATGGGTTTTTCCATTACCTTTATTATTGGGGGAAAGCCATGGACACTGCCCGCTGCCCGCTTGAAACGACCCACCAGTATTAAAGTGTATGCTCTTAATTCACTGTGACACCAGTTTCAGTGGTTAGAGTGACCAGTTAAGGCTGGGGAGGTTTAGTTTCAAATATCCATGCTGCCAATAAACTCAGTAGGTGACCTTGGGCCAGCAACTACCTTAGCCTAACCTACTTCACAGGATTTTTGTGAGGATAAAAATGTACACAGCCCTGAGCTTTCTTTTTTTGTGGGGGGGGGGTAGGGGGAAGGCAGGATTGGAATGCTGTTTTGATGCCATGTGTGGCTGGCAGACAGCTGGCTTAGAACTCACCACAACCCAAATTTCAGATCAGCCACAGACTCAATACCTTCTGTCAAATTAAGGAAAAATCCAAACCAGCACTCCTTATCTTGGCAGGGCTTTATGGAATGGTGGGACCACTGCAGCACCTGTAGCCCTGCTGTGCTTAGTGATTGGCAGAACATGGGAAGATCAGGCAGATCCCTGCACCAGTCTATATAGCTGGTGCAGTGACTGGGCCTAAACTGGGTCTGATGCTGCATGGATGGCTCAGAATCCAATGGATTCCAGAGGAGCTCAGGGCTCCCCACCCATATAAAATCCAGCTCTATGGGTTTCCAAGTGACGGTACATTCAGTGGGTAGAAGGGGGCTCATTCCTGCCTGCCACTCAAAAAGGGTGTGTTGATTGCTCTGCTAATCATCTCTCAACTTCAGTACATTTCTGAAATGCGAAATTTTATAACAATTTCAGTGTGTTGTTATGAGGTTAGACAACCCATATTGTGTATCATATTTTGCATTGTAAAGAAACTATGCAATTTATAAATAATAACCCACATTTCAACAATACCGTTCTGAATGCACAGAATTCACCAATACAGCTTAGTATTGTGACGCTGGGTGCTGTCAAAACAGGCATCCCAGTCTCAAAATGGTAATGCTACGCTTGGGTCTTTTCTGTCCAAAATAAGCATTTGCCATATGTATTTTAGATCACACCTATCTATTTACCCAATTAGTATTTTGCGTTAGTCCTAGCATACAAGAGTATTAATCAACCTACTGGTTTTGTGTCAGTTGCTCCATCACCTTTAGACCTTTCAAATACTGCCTTCAGTGATTCTTTTTCATGTCTCATTTTGCGTTTTATCGCTTCTAGCTCTGAAGTATCAGCAGTTGTCTCTTTTTTGGGAGGGCGTGTAAATAAAGCTTTAAATGCATCCAATGCAGATTCAGCGGGGCTTGGTTTTGCCTCTTCAGAGGTAGAGGATGCTTTTCTCACTGAAGATTTGCTTTCTTGGCCATTCTCGCTGCTGCCAGAATCACTGGACACCTCACCAGAATCTTTTTCTTCATTTTTAGGCCCTAAGAGATGAGAGAGTTGTTCTAGAAAGGTAGGGGCCGCTTTGGGCTCTGCTGGTTTCCTCTTAGTTAACTGATCAGGTGCAATACTGGACTTTTTAACAGGCTGTTTTAATTTAAGCATAGCCAAGTCACTGTCTTTCTGTTTGATTTCAGTGACAATTTCCTCCTGATCTGAAGAGAAACCTTTCTTCCGTACACGTAACCCACTGAAAAAAGCAGGAAGCTGAAAGGTCTTCTCATTCAAAGATGGTTTTTGGATGGGTGCCGTGCTGGAATTGCTTGCAAGAGGTCCTTGCTCATCTACATACCCCTGAGTATCTTCTCCTGTGAGAGACAGGCCTGTATGGTTCTCATTGGTCAGTGCTGCAGTTTCAGTTTCTGAACAAATTTCATGTATTGTATCATCCATTTCTGTTGAATGAAGCTGAGAACTTGGTAGAATCTGCTCTGTTTCACCTCCATTTATAGTACCATCTATTTCTCTATATCCTTCTGTTTCTGGCTCTTCTTTATTTTGGTCATTATCCTCCAAAGACACAATACTATTTAAAACAGATCTGTTTGCTATATTTTCGTCACTGTTAAGATCTGTAGGCTCATTGTCTGATTCTGTGTCACTTGTTGCATGAACCAAAGTACCCTGAATAAGAATGGCATCCTTGTCATTTTGTTTGCCAAATTCAGACAAAAGAGAGTGTTGAGAATCTGAATGGGAAACATAGGGATCATTCTGCTCCTGCAGTTCCAAGTCATCTGGGCCATAAATGTCAGACTCATAGTCATCTGGGACAATGGTAGTGTCTACAAAGTCAGCAGGTGTGCTGCCGTAGACTTCATATTCAACATGGTTGCTAATATCAACCTCAAAGTTACCCAGGGCAGCATCAGCATCAAAGTCAGTTGGCACCCAGGCACCCACTCCTGAGTCAACTGGGGCAGTGGCATCAGCCTCAAGGGCAAACATGTCGCAAGTACTGGATTCTGAAATTTCATAAGCATTGTTTGGGCTTTCAGCCTGTGGTATTTCTGAAAGTTGATGATCTCCATCTAGATAATCATCTCCATTGATTCTGCTCCTCACTTCCTGGTTGTCAGCATGGCTACTAATATCATTGACATTTCGAAATCCTTTAAGAACAGCTTGTTCTTTTGAAGTGCCTGGTTGCAGTTTAGCCGTAAATCCAAAAAGGGCTTTCATAGAAAATTTTGTGTAGAGAGTTGGGCCTGGTTCAGGTTCGGTTGCCCCCTCTAGACTGGAAAGCTCATTATGGTCTGAAGTCTGATTTGCTTCCATGTTGGGCAAATCACAGTAGTACTTATTATATTCCCAGAAGATATCAGTTCGTTTCTATATGATTACTCTCAGGGGACATCTTTCATTCAGTCTATTACATTAAAACACCACAGAGAGAGGCAGTTTTTCACCAGATCACACACTGCTCTTTCTAACAATGGTCTGAAATGCACATTCCAGCCAAACTTTACAACTTGAACAGAGGCGAAACGGGAAGATTTTGCATCGTGTTGCATACCATAAAAACTTCCCAGCAGCGTCACAACTTATTATTTACACAATGGGCCTATTTTTTGTCAACGCAAATCTGCTACAAACTCCACCGCTTGTTGCACTAAGGCTTACTGTTCTTTTCTGCTACACTCAGCCTTTTTACTGAATAGAAATAGCAGTTAACAAGACAGATCTCTTTCTCTCATTCTCACTCTCTCTCAACAGAACAGCTGGTACTTGCAGTTTGCTACTTCCTCATGCCGGCCCGAGAATCAAGGGGAAAAATCGTCAGCAGAAAAACTCCTCAAAAGTTTCTTGAAAGGCACCCCATGGTGGTCAAAAGCTGCTTTGAGCAAAGTCGTCGAAGGAAGGCAAGATCAGAAAGCTGGAAAATCCCAAGTAGAAAGAAATGTTTCCAAATCTTCACACACACAGAAACGAGCCTTCTTTTAACTTCTGGAGATTCCTAGTTGCTGAGAAGTCCCAGTTAACGTTGGTGCCCTTGAAGCTGAATAATCATAATAAAAAGAAAGAAAGCACCACTCTTCCGCTTTTGCTTCAGGTTTCTGTCTGGAATGCAGATTCCAGCCAAGGAGCACCAACCAACGAGGCTGGTTTCGTGTTGCTGCGTCTTAAACTCTGCACAGCTCTTTCTGCGGACCATAAACAGGTAAGTTATCAGACAAGGTAACCACACCCACGGATTAAAAACTACCTAGGAGGGCAAGGTAAACAGCCACTGCCCAGAACTCGGCCATTAACTCTGCAAAGAAGAGAGGGGTGGAAAGATGCACGTCCACTGTCTTTATCTTCCAAAGCGATTTCTCTTAATTCATTCCCCCCCCCCTCTTAATTCCCGGGTTTCTTTGCATCTTAGATCTCTGCACCTATCTTATTTCCTCAGTCTAGGAGAGGGGAAAAAGAAAAGCACAAGGGAAGGAGTCCCAGAGGGGGAGCTGGGTTACTCCGCGGCAGCCAAAACAGGTAAGAGCCGGTGACGAGACGAGAAAACTCCAAGTAGAAAACTCTGTGTATAAAAAGGGTTAGAACCAGCGAGTCAAGGAGTAGCTAATTTAGAGGTAAGTTGCTTACAACCTCCTCTCCCCGCCCCCCACCTCAATTCCTTTTCTGGCAAATAGCCTTATTCAATGTTTTATTTTTTCCCGGGGGGGGGGTACTCAAGCGTACACATACCCCTAAAAATTTTGTGAATCATCTAAGTTTGGCCTCATTGAGGGGCAGTAGTTTAATATGAGTAGGAAAATGAGAGTACCCCTAAACATGTTTTGAGAAAGAAAAAAAAAAAAAAAGCACTGGCCTTATTAGATGATTTCTAGCGTTTAAAACTGGAAGGCTGCAACCTTCTGCCCACTTTCCTGGGAGTAACCCCCACGGAACTTGGTGGGATTTTCTTCTGAGTAGGCGTGTATAGGATCGCACTGCAGAGGTTTTCAGAACATACAGTATTAATCACACCAGATGGGGGTGGTTATTGGTTTGTTGTGTTCTTATTTTGTATTTTTG
The DNA here is from genome assembly GCF_964252035.2 of Podarcis erhardii. Taxonomy (NCBI): domain Eukaryota; kingdom Metazoa; phylum Chordata; class Lepidosauria; order Squamata; family Lacertidae; genus Podarcis; species Podarcis erhardii. Next base: position 41,482,087 of record NC_138497.1, read on the forward strand.
CGTTGTGAACCGCCCTGTGGTCTTCTGATAAAGGGTGGTATACAAATTTAATAAATAATAATACTAAAGAAAGCTCACATCAGAAATCTATCTAGCATCCTAGCTCAGATCCTAGCTGTCCTGAGAATGGGACAGAGTTCATGTTTGTGGAACAGAAGATTTCCCTCTTCCCCCTCCACTCTGATGTGCAAATAAAAACTTTATTGCTCCTTACACGAGCAGAGAGAGCTTAGAAGCAGGCGAGAATGGAGACAGTAGCCCCATGTTTTTCCTCCTTGATTGGTAATCAGAAGTATACTGCCCTTAAATATAGAGCAAGATGAGTTGGGATTCATAAGAGACCCTTCTCTGATTTTACACCTAAGTTATGGAGCTCTCAATAATACTAATATTAATAATATTAATAATTATAATATTATTAATAATAATAAATTTTATTCATTCCCCGCCCATCTGGCTAGGTTTCCCCAGCCACTCTGGGAACAGAATATTAATATTAATATTCTCACCCTCCTTACCTGCTGTGCCAACTCTGTTTTTTCTCATGTAGGTATTGAATTTGACAGGCTGAAGCTTTCAGTTTGTGTGGTGTTCATTTTCTAACCATTTTATTGTTTTTTCTTGGGCTGGGGAACTGGGAGGGATTTCTTCGTTTTACAATTGTTATTAAACTTCCCTGAGTACTTAGTACACAATGGAAGAATAGTATATAAATCTTCAGAAACGAATAACTGAAACAAACATGGTTTTGGCAATAAATTTCATCAGTTGGTCACACTAAGTGAAGTGCTTCCTCCTCTTTGACCTGCAGCTTTGCCAGCCAGTTATACTTAGTAGCCCTGGTCTGTTCAGATATCATTCAGGTTATTCAAAGCATACCCATTTATAACAGGAAAACTTCCAGACTTCCTCATTTCAGCATGGCGCTTTCAATCTAAACAGGTCTGAAAGACCTTTTTATTTAATTTACACTCTCCGGGCCTCAACTGCTAGCTTTCCAGAAGACTGATGCAGTTCTCAAGTTGTTGGAGGGGGACATAGGGAGATCCCTAATGAAATCCACCCTGTAACTCCTCCAATGACAGCCTTCTAAAAGCAGTTGGCTAAGGGGACTACAGTGGTACCTAGGGTTAAGTACTTAATTCGTTCTGGAAGTTCCGTTCTTAACCTGAAGCACCACTTTAGCTAATGGGGCCTCCTGCTGCCGCCACGCAATTTCTATTCTCATCCTGAAGCAAAGTTCTTAACCCGAGGTACTATTTCTGGGTTAGCGGAGTCTGTAACCTGAAGCGTATGTAACCTGAAGCGTATGTAACCCGAGGTACCACTGTATACTTAAAGCCCTGAGTTGCAGATAGTCACTGAGTTTTAAGAAACCATGGAAGAACAAAAGCAGCTTGGATTACACAGTTCCATGTCAACTTAGATCAGTGAATAAATATTTTCAGGAATATTAGGGCAGTTTGACTGTGTTCTGGCAATCATCTCTTAGCTTAATAAGGCAAGATATGGCTTCATTTGCATATCATGGTAAGCCAAACTATAGCTTACTTGGACCACACAAACGTGAACACACCTGGCAAGGAACTCCCATCTCTGTTTTTACAGCAATCCTTGGCTACTACAGCTCATGGTTAGCAAGGCCAGAGCTAAACCACAAGCCTGGGTTTGGTTGACAAACTGAGCCAAAGAAATGTAACCCTCAATTTGAAAAGGTTTCCACAGCCCTGTGCTTCGTGGCATGAGAAAACCAACCGTTTGCAGTAGAAAACCATCTCAACTTAGTCCTAAAGGAATGTGTGAAATGGCCCAGAAGCTTATTTAATAAATAAGAATACAATGTGTGAAATGGCCTTGGACTAATATTCTATGGCCTTTTAAATGGGTGTGAGAGAAGGGGGTTATTGTTTTGTTTTTGTTTAACTGATTATTTTGTGCTTTTAAACTGTATCTTTATGTTGTGAACTGCCCTGAGATCTTTGGATGAAGGGCGGTATATAAACTTAATAAATAATAAAATAATAAAAATTAGCTGACAACTGACTGAACCTCTGCTTTCCAAGGTGAATGGAGTGGAAATCCTCATTATTATTTTCTCCTCCTGCCATTATGTTCTCCGTACGTGCATAACAATTTCTTACGCTATTTACACTGTAGTGACTGCTTTGCAGTTGCAATGACTGTGGTTACTTTATTCATTTGAGGCATGGTCAGCTCATGTTGGCAGGCGGCATACCATCAAAAAGTAGATAATTATAGTTTAATTGTATAATGTGCTTTTATATTTAGAGCACTACTCTGTCTTAAATGGACTAGCCAGGAGGAAGGTAGTAAGTCTTAACTTTTGTTCACTAAACAGGTCACAGCTCTTCATACAGTCAATATTTAAATTCATAATCTACTTTCTGAAAATGGAGATATGGAATGCATTTGGATTACCAACTCAATGGATGCTTTGCAACTGTCTTGGGTAAGGAATGGTGGATTTTCCAATGTAGACAACAATGACATTGCAAAGATATAGTTGCCACCACATTTCCTGAAGGAACTGTGACTCAGTTTGGTCAAACCCTCCCATTTCTGTGTCATAATCTTTGAAACTAAACATCAAAGGCTAGGATATAACCATGCTTCAATTATAGCTAAATGCATCCTGTATTCAGAAGGACCAAGTAGTTTAATGTTCAGTTAATAATAGTGAACTCATGTGGTTTGATTTTTCTGTTTGGAAGCAAAATAGGACAACCCCAAACAGTGGAGTGTTTCCTGCATACTCTCCCCAGTATGAAGAACAGAATTTGAAATAAAATAAATGTTTAAAAACAAACCCCAAATGGCCTGACCTATGAGCTTTTTATGGGCTTAAGTATGCTGCAAGCTGCCCAGAGTGGCTGGGGAAACCCAGACAGATGGGCAGGGTATAAATAAATTGTTTTAAGTGTATCTGGTTTTGTGTGTTTTTTTAAAGTGTTTTAAATTGTTTAATGTGCTAATTGGTGTGACACAGCAGTTTAGAAGGAAAACTTAAATTGAAATACAGTCAAACCTAAGGATAAATATGCTTCAGGATAAGTATTTTCGGGTCGCGCTCCGCGGCGACCCGGAAGTAATGGAGTGCGTTACTTCCGGGTTTCGCCACTGGTGCATGCGCAGTCAAAATGACGGCACGCGCATGCGTGGAAGCAGCGAAACGCGACCCGCCCAGTCGCGTCTTACGTTCTGTTCAGGATGTGAACGGGGCTCCAGAACGGATCCTGTTTGCATCCCGAGGTACCACTGTAACAACAACAACAACAACAACAACTATTATTTTCATATGTGCAGAATCACAGCTTTGGCAGTACAGCCTTATAACCACTAGAGGTTTAAGCTTGTTATAATAATCCCAAACACCAAAGAAGCAAGCAATTTGAAATATAAGCAGCAGGACTGTATTAAAGCAGTGACATGAAGATACACTGTCAACAAGCAACTCTAGAATTACCATAAATACTTTACATTTTTTTTTTACATCTCTCACTAATTATTTATAAATTTTGCTTCACTTTTGGATCTCTGTTTTGTGGATGTGACACTTCGTGTAAATATCTCTTTCTTTTCCAGGCTCTGCAGGCGCACACATTTAAAAACGCAAAAATAGGCAAAATATTTTAGGTACAGTTTATTGTTTACAGAGTTAATAACAAATAAATTTACAAACAGATTCAATTACAACATGTGGGAACATTGCTAACTGTTGAAAAGGCAGGGCCTATCACTTAATTCTGTGGTGCTATAATGTAAGTAGATGTACAAGTGATTTATCAAAAAGCAACAACTGCTAAATTTCAGAATAGGGTGATAAAATCTTACAGGGTTTGGAAGATTATTCACAGCATCTTTCCAGAGATATTGTGTCTTTAAAAGAAACTGATGTATGCAGTGTTTCTAACGGCCTGTGAAATAGCTGCCTTGCGGATCTGAAGTTGCTATCACTGTAGAAAAATGTTGCACATATTGGACAGTCTGTTATTTTTCTATTTGGAATACACTTTCCCTATCATAGTACAGTTGTACCTTGGAAGTCGAATGGAATCAGTTCTGGAAGTCTGCTCGACTTCCAAAATGTTCAGAAACCAAAGCGTGGCTTCTGATTGGCTGCAGGAAGCTCTTGCAGCCAATTGGAAGCCTCAGAAGCCCATCAGACGTTTGGCTTCCAAAAATAGTTTGCAAACCAGAACACTCACTTCTGGGTTTGTGGCGTTTGGGAGCCAAAAGGTTTAAGAACTAAGCTGTTTGAAAACCAAGGTACAACTATTCAAAACCCAGCTATCACTCCTTTCCCTTTAGACTCATCTTTTTATTGTGCATTGTGATGGAGAAAGTCAACTTATGAGTCGGGTTAGAATACCGATTTTGTTATTATGGTATGAAGGATTCTTAAATATACAATGAGAGTTTCAGAAATATTACTTATTAAAATAAGATGATGGCAAAATTCCCTAACTTATGTCAACTCGTAGTCTTAATTGGGTGCACATTAAAAGTACAGGACTTCCAAGTGTGAAAACTGTACAAATACAGGTGCATGAGGGGGGAAAGAGGGGGGGATGCCATTAAAACAAACATTAAAATAGTTTGTGGTATCTGCTGTGGTTTCAAATCAGACGCAACAAACTAATTAATGAATTCATTTCAGGTTTTTTTTTAAATTTAGCTAGCAACTGCCTACAATGTTAGGAATAACTAGTAATAAAGGAATATCCAATTTAGCACCAGTTATTCATTTCCATCATTTAACTCGTACGTAAAATGCTAACATAAAAAGCCACTCTGTAAAATATAGCTAAAACTGAACATACAAATTCTAAGTTGATAAGGTTACTTTATCAAGCAAGTAAACATGCACAAAACAAAAGTTTTCTTAAGGGCATGCATGCAGCAATCTGATTTATTTCTAATCCATTCCTGTAGCTTTGCCAACAGATGTCAGCATTGCTCACGTTAGTTCAACTCCGAGCACTGCTGCAGCAGTTGCTGATCATTTGGCTGAAAACTGCTGCATGATAGTATGAAACTGGCTTCACAATATCAGAATATTAAAGGCTTTATTGCCCGGAACCCAATAATGGTCTGTAAACATCTGAGGTTGTAGCATTGCTGACGCTAATCAAGCATGGGCCTGAGCAGTCTTTTTGATAGGAGATTACTGTGAGTCCTGTATTCAGGGTAGAATAGAAGTCTTATAAATTATACATTAAAAAGAAGAGCTAATTAACTATGTCGTTAGTGGACTATTTCATAAACAGCAGTTTGAATCAATAGCAATTAATAAAATCATTTATAGAACTACTCACATTTAGGTCCAGGCGCAGTGAGTTTCTGTCAGCTCTCTCTGATTCACTGAAACAGGTAGATGGATAAGATTCTCCCAACCTGCAACCTAAAACCCAGGCATCGCCATCTTTATTTGTGACATGTATATTAGCTGCCTGTTCTGAAAAGTCATTCTTCAAAGCAGCATCTGCTGGAATACCTAAATGATTTTAAAGAAGAGGAAAATTATCCCCACTTATGAGAAGTGCGGTGTGCCACTTGGAGCTTTACAGTACCACAACGGAAAGAGTACTATATATTTTGCTTCCATTTGATTGACAAGATTTCAACAGCCCGTCTTGGGTGTCCCTTTTCTCGCGGCTTCGTCTGAAACAGACTCAAAAGTTTCCTAGCTCCTTTGCAAAAACTCCTTTGCTCTATACCAAAAACAGATTTCATAGGCACACCCTGATTACAGATGATCGACTCAACAAGTCTCCCAATCAAACCTGGATTAGAGAACTAGAAAAATGCTTGTCACCAGGTAAGCAGGAGCAGGAATGGAGAGAGGGCCTGCGCAGTACCATGATGCTTGACAGCTCAGAGCATCTTTGTATCCTTTGTACACGGGATTGACTTTTATCCCTTTGGACGGCCAGGTGACCAAGGGTCAGGAGGGAGAGTTTTGCCCTCGGTGAAGCATATCCCCATTAGAAGAATGTTACTTGCCTTCATTCACATATGGAAAATAAAACCAAGAGATGTACATGGGAACACTTGTCATATTTAACATGGACCAGACTGTGATAATCCTGACTCTTTGTGCTAGATCTCTTCCAGCCACATGAAACATATTTAAAGGTAAAAGGACCCCTGACCATTAGGTCCAGTCGTGGCCAACTCTGGGGTTGCGGCACTCATCTCGCTTTATTGGCCGAGGGAGCCGGCATACAGCTTCCGGGTCATGTGGCCAGCATGACTAAGCCGCTTCTGGCAAACCAGAGCAGCGCATCGAAACGCCGTTTACCTTCCCGCCGGAGCAGTACCTATTTATCTACTTGCACTTTGACGTGCTTTTGAACTGCTAGGTTGGCAGGAGCAGGGACCGAGCAACGGGAGCTCACCCCATCGCGGGGATTCGAACCGCCAACCTTCTGATTGTCCTAGTCCTAGGCTCCGTGGCTTAACCCACAGCGCCATTACTTTGCTGCTAAGAACTTAATAGGAGAAACTGAGCATCAGGCCCATTCCTATCTAGGGTCCCCCACTGTAAGTTCCTGTCCCACCACAGATTCACTCAATTCATGCACAATATGTGTGAAAAATGATCCATGCGTCGAATGGGGCAGCTGTGCCACTGGCCTTGCCTCAGCATTTAACAGGTGACTCAGCCCTACCCATCAGTGTCCCTGATCCCACACAGGGTTTTCCGCACCCATTGGGGCTTATTTGAATAGGCTCCTCTGACCTACTCAGATGGTCAGGATAGCAGTGTGACTTTGGGAGCAGAGCCAGGGGTGCAGCCCCACTGTCTCTTTCAACTCATGGAGGAGGACAGTGTGAAAACGAGACAGAAACCAGGAACTGGCTACAAACACATTTGAATGGATGCTAAATGCAACAGCATTTAGCACATGAGCAACTTCCAGTTATCATTTTACATACCATGCCACAAAACCAGGAGAAAATACAAAGGAAATGGGCTCCGTATACGGAGGTGTACTGCAGTTTTTAAGTAGGGGAGCCACAGGCCACTGCAGCAGTAGAGACTAGCATAGACTGAATGGATGTGGGGCTGCCATGGGGGAAATATGGTGGACAGACAGAAACAGAGAACAAGAGCATAGGATGAAAGCTGCACAAGATTGAGGGAAAATGAGGTACATGTTTGGATGCACAGATCTATATATGAGAAGCACACTTGCAGATACAAAGTCCCAAAGGATGGAGTCACATTGAACAGAACGTACCAGATGATATTTATGTAATATCATTAATACTTACAGCCGGTCCTTCACTGAATGTTCCCAGTACTGGTTACATAAAATATCACAATTTTTAAAACAATACAATACATTAAAACCATTAAAACCACTAAAACTGAACAAAATATCTTAATATTTAAGGAGCTGTTTTGACGTGTGTGTGTGTGTACACTTTTGGTGCTAAATTGGCTCCTGGCTTAAGAGTTTTGTCTCCCGCATCTAAGAACTAACTTGACTTAAGGATTTTGTGCACTTGCATGAATGCATACAACAGAAGACTGACAAGTTTTCCAGAATGCCAATAACCATTAGTAGAGGATCAGAGGTCTACAGCAAAGTTGCATTTCTCCCTTTACAAATATCCTTGTTCAAGCACAACAACAATCAGACAGAGCCAGTAAAGATTATTGCTAACCTGATTAGGTATCAAGGACTTCTGGTACAATGGAGAATGCAACTGTTTTCCAACCATTATCTCGCACGGCCACTCTTTGTCCCGGCTTGGACTTTTGGGAGTAGTTTTAGGAACTGATTGGTCTTAGAAATATATCATACAGTTGAAGGGGTAGGACATTCACTGACAGTGAATGTAACAAAAACCAGAGACTGTTATGAGGAAGACTGATAAACATCAAATATGTGTTGAATGATGAACATGCTGCTGAGCAAAAACTAGTCAGGTGAAAATGATTCCAAATTCTACAAAATTCCTGCTTAGGCCATGTTCACATAAACAGGAACTTCAGTTTCACGAACTCTTGGCAGTGTAATTTTCTTCAGAACTCTCACTAAAGGCATATTCACATGGCTCTTTGAGTGCATAATATCTATAGCCCCCCCCCCCTTAAAAATCATTTTGTGGTGATTTTCAACTGCACTGCCACAGGCTTAGCAGACCATGTGACCACCAAGCTGAATTAATATTGGATTTGATTTTGATGTTGATTTGAAACTGGTGAACAACCGAATCACCACGTGGTCTTATCAGTTACCTAAGTGGCTCATACAGAAGGACCATGTGGCTCCTGTATAAATAGGTCCAGAGAGAGAAGTAAGGGCTACTGTATAATCCCACTTCCAATCTGTTCATCTGATATCGCAGTACAAGGAAACACTTTCTCATGAGAAATCCAAGTAAGGAAAACCTGAGAACATTTAGCTGCTAATGCCAGGGGGTCTTACACATGGAAACATAAGTGCTACAGCCCCCTTCTTAAATAAAACATACAGGTGTTTCTTGTGTCGGTTCCCCTTGTGAACATAAGTGCAGTTCAACAGAGTAGCCAAGGCACAAATGAAAATAGAAATCTTGCATGTCTTTATTTCCTAAAATCCCTAAGATCTAGCGCCCTCTAGAGTGCGAAAGATGCAACAATCCCATGCATATAATATAACGACAATATACAAAGAAAGTAAATCAATTAAAACTACAGTATTATGTTATAGGAACAGAAGGGGAGGTGTGGCGAGATAGAATACAGCATCTACGAATGTGACTGGGAAAAATGATTAAATAACAGAATAAGCACAACCCATTTTGTGAAATATTTTTCACATGGAAAGAGGTGATCAAAATCAACAGCATAATCTCATAGCATATTAAACATTCTATATTAGGCACCATCTATAAATGTTATAAAAACTAACATTATGATCCTGGCACACTTAAGTGCTTTTAGGTCTCCTTGATTTTACTAAAGGCTGTTTTAAGTTTCCTACTGAAATCCACAGGGCTTGCAGCACCATCTTATACTTATGTTTACTCAAAAGCAAGTATGGGCTCAATGGGGCTTACTCTCAGGTAAGTAAATACAGTTGTGTCATGCCCAATATTTTAAGAAGACACTATAATAAAAAAAATGTTGATAAAACAGATTTGTTTCCAATAAGAACCAGGCAGTTGCTCATTTAGCAAAGGACCATAATTCTGCTCAGTGAAGATATTTCAACCGCATATTTCAGTTTAGGGCCACACTACACATTGCGCTGCAGGTTAGTGTTTCATTTGTGTTTCCAGGATTGCGGACCTGCGAGTACAGGGCAGTATACTACTACTATACTACTAATACTACTAGTAGTATTACTACTACTACTAGTAGTGGTGGTAATAATAATAATAATAATAATAATAATAATAATAATAATAATGCATCTACAGGGGGTCAGGTGAGGAAGATGCAGGCAATATATTTGGTGGTGGTAGGTGGACATAGTGCTTTACCTTACTCCTAGCATCATTACCCAGTAAAAAGTTGCCCTCCCCACACTACACTTCAGTAAAAAAACAAAACAAGAAGTTAGACCAATCACAGATTTCCTGTGCCATGTTACTGGGAATGTGTGGCACGGTTTGTCCTTTAGGATGACCTCGACTTGGAAGAAATTCCACAGGCCCTGGCTGCTGCTTCCCAACCCAGCCACTGTCACGTGGAAGAGACATTGTTAGCAAAACCCTTTTAAAGGACTAAACAAGGACAACAGCAGAATCTTCTTGTTTGTTATTTTTTTGCCTTTTCAGATGAAATCTTCTGGAAGACAGATGTGTCACGTTTTACTGCCAGAGGAAGGCAAAGCACATCATCATTTACACACGCAAAAAGGCTTCGTCGGAAGTAGCCCAAATGAATTATGCATCTGGTTTAAAGTAACCTAATGTTTGGTTTTCCAGAATTGCTGCGACATTTCCTCAACGAGAGGAATTAAGGCATGCTGTTGTTGTGTGCAACAGTATTTATTAACGAAAAGGTCATAGCATTGAAGAGTGCAATCCAACTGTCACTGGTTCATCAACTGGGGGGAGGGGGGGTGCTGGCATTAGGATGAGACAGAAGACTCCCAACGCCACCAGAAGTGGAGAAATACTGCCTTAACTGAACACATCTGTGTAAATGCCTGGGAAAGTTTCTGCAGGTGGAGTTCCATCACCTAAAAATGGGCCAGAGTTGTGGGCACCACAAGAGGAGAACTGCCAATACCTAATATCCACGGTCAGCCCACCCATGAGGCAAGGTGACGATCCACAGGGGCCCTTTGTGGCTTAGGGCCCTCGTATTTAAGAGACCGCTTCCTGATATGCCCCGCAGAGGACCTTAAGGTCCATGAATAATCATAGTTTAGAGGTCCCAGGCTCTTAGGAAGTCAGACTCTGTCCCATGAGATCAGGGCCCTGCAGGATTTAACTTCCTTCCGCAGGAGCTGTAAGACAGAGCTATTCCGCCTGGCTTTCAATTTGAATTTAGCCTGATCTTTTATTCCCCTTCCTTCCCCCCCTCCCCTTTTTATGAAGATTACCCGCTCTGGGATCCCACAGCTAATTCTCCCCTGGTCTCCTTGCTGGCCCAAATAGGACTAATTTAGCCAGCTAGCCCTGGTGATCATCTAATGTTTATTGGATGGATTTCCCCTCTAAATTGATTTTTGAATTCTGAATTTATTGTTATTCACGTTTTATACTGTATTTTATGCTGTTTTTTCTTGCATCAATTAAGTGTTTTAAATTTGTTGTTAGCCGCCCTGAGCCCGGTTTTCTGAACCGGGAAGGGCAGGGTATAAATAAAAAAATATTATTATTATTTAGCCTCCAAAGAATGCATCGCCCGTTGCCACTGCCATGTGCTCCTTGGAGACCAAATCTGTTTCCAGCTCAGTAGCCCCCTACCCCAATGCTGCCTCTACAGTGGCCTCTCAGAGAATATGAGGCACTGCCGGTTTTCACCCACCCCTAGGGAAGAGATGGTGGAGGCTGCCCTTTGGGGTCTCCTGGACTCTGGACCTGCCCAGCATGATTCAGAGCTGACCCTCTTAGTTCCCAATGTAGATCTTTATTCCCTTGTTTCTGGTGGAGATATTCATCCATCCCATCTTCCCTGGTGGGAGGGTGTACAGGCATGGCAGACATCTAAACCAGGGCATGAAACAAGTACAGTGGTACCTTGGTTCTGGTTCCAGAAGTCCATTTGAGTTCCGAAACATTCAAAAACTGGAAGTGAAAGCCTCAATATGGAAAACGCAAAGTGGAAACCGTGTTTCCTATTCGACTTCTGAGGTGCGTTCAAAACACGGGGCGTTTACTTTCGGGTTTTCACTGTTCGAGTTCTGAAACGTTCGGCTACAGAGTTGTTCAAAAACTGAGGTACCACTGTAATTCCCCTGCTGTTGACACCAATGGGAAGATGATATACAGTACAGATATTGCTCTCCCCACCTCCCTTGTGTTTTGTCCCTCCCTTCATGAGCTGGATATAGTTTTGATGTTGTGAATGTTCTGAAGAAGTAGCTATCACAGATCCTGCCTCACTCTTCCCCAGAAATGTCACTGTGTGTGTTCTGAATGCTTTTATCGTAAGTCTGTGGGTCAGATCTGGTGTGAGTCCTTATCTATTAAACTATTTGCCATGAAATCAGCTCCCTTTTAAATGCTTGGTAGTTTAAAATACCAAATGCTATTCATGAGTAGGGTGCCCAGCAGAAAATGATACCATGCTAAGCAAAGAATACATGAAGTTGGTTCCAACAAAGGACATGATCCTAACAAAGTTAAGATTTAAATAAGAGTTTAGCAGGTGTTGTAAAGGAAAAAAACCTGTTTCTTCTACTCAGAAGAAAGCCCAAGTATGTTTGATGGGAGTTGCTCTTTGGTAACTGTGTACACAGGATTGCAGCCCAACTCTTGTATAGAAATCAAAAGGGATCTAAAAGGGATTACTTTTAAGCCCCTTGCCAGGTAAGTTTTGAAAACCTCTAAAACAGAGTCAGCAAAAAGATGCTGATATTTGCTCCTTTATTTAATTCTACAAATGCTTCATCATAAGTACCAGATAAGAGAAACTAAAGAATAACATTGTTAAATCTGGATGTAGTTCAAATTTTCATTCTAATTTATGATGTTTTGTTGCACAGATTTTCCATACTTTTACTCACCGGGCTAAATTGATTTTCCATTGGTTTTGGTCTGGGCATGTGTCAACAAAGTTGCATAATATTTTCCAGCTATTTTTAGTATGGATAAAATTTAAGAAGACAAAATTGTGGAGCTTTAAAAAAACAAAAAAAACAGATTATTCCATCCATTAAAATTACTTTCATGAAGGTATCCAATCATTTTTTCCTGGCCAAACTTACAGGCTTGCCTTCTGACAATGCGGGGACAATCTGTCTCTACCACAAATGCAACCAATTATCCGGTCTGCCCTCCTTGACACGTTCTTCCCCTTGCTTTTTCCTCTCTCTCGGTTTTCCTTTCACCAGCTTCATCCTGCCTCTGTGGGCTACACTTTCCCAGTCTCAGGAGAAGCAAGGTTTGCAAATGTGGCACCCATGGGTGCAGCAGCAGCACCCTCAAAGTTCTCCCCTGCTGCCTAAAGCCTCTGAGTCACCAGACCCAGCACTTACTACCCCCTTCGTCAGAAGGTGGCATTCCTTTTTTCTTCCTTGAAAAGCATATACAGCTGAAGGAGAAGGTTAGAAGAATTTCTCTAGTTTTGTGGCTTGTGGGAAGGTGACACTGATCTGGGAAGAGGAGGGAGAGAAGTGACCAGTGACTGTAGGGTAGCGCTCACTCAAAAATCCAAATGGATCCTAAAATGTTGGCAACCTCTGCAGTAAAGGCTTCTCAGGAGTCTTATTCTTGACTCCCCCTTCCCACCTCATCTGTGTGCCATTTGAAGTACATTATTGTCCATTAAACTTTAATTAGTTTAATGTTAAGTAAGCGTCCAGTGCGCTTCCAACGCCATAGGTCTTATCTCAGCAGAGAATTTCGTGCAGCAGCTGAAGAAGGCAGGAGAGTCAGTACCTTTCAATGAAGAATCCTGGAGCAAGCACTTTGGAACTCAGGGAAAAACTTTATTCACAAAAGAAAAACCCTGGCGATAAAGCACACATGCTTTTATCTCCGGCATAAAGAAAACTTTACTCTAAACTTAACTCATATCAGCAAACACGCCCATGGCCACAAACTGAGTCTGCGGGTCAGGTCAAGGGGGGAAGAAGAGGAGAGAAACAAGGGTGAACTGACTCTTTATACAAACTAACTCACATTCCTGGATGCTTAATGACTTCCAGCTGCTCAGTGATTAGAGCGACTTGTTACCTCTTAACCCTTTAGTACCAACAATTATTTATATTTGTATGACCAGCAATGATGTTAATGATTCCATTTCTATCAAATCTTAACTGAATCTATGCCGTACAGAGGGTCTCCATTGCTTTTGAGAAAATGAGATCTTTGCTCAGCTGAGCAACTCACTGGGTGACCTTGATCAGTAGTATCAAAACCCATAAGTTATCCAGGAGGATTAACAGAGTTGTACTTTCTTTCTCCCAGAGCACTCCAACCATCAAGGTGGCCTAGACTGGCCAAACCCTGGCCTGAAACCTGACTGGAATGGGTGTACAAAATTCTTCCAGGAATGTCTGAAGCTAACCAGCTACCACTGTTGAAAATATTGGCACATAAAATAAATTTGGCACACGGTTGGTAGTTCTCATACATCTCTGGATCCAGGGAGTGTCCTGGAAAAACTGAGGCATCCTGGTTTTTTTCTTGAGAGGATGGCGGCCATTTTGGGTGCCATGATCTCTCGTGATTTCGTGTTGTGTTTCCTCAACTGAAAAAGCTCTTTGGGGGGGCATGATCTCATGTGGCACCCCAAAATATGTTTGGGGGCACTATGCCCCCAAAAGTGCTTTTTGGGGGGGGGTGGATTTTAGTGTGAAATGGCCACTATCCTTCTGCAAGAAAAAACAGGAAGGTGGCATCGCAGAAGATGGTGCCTGTTGGAGGGTATGGTGCTACTGCCACTATCAAGGTGTTACTGTTAATATAAAAAGCCCTTAACAACTTGGTACCAGTTCACCTATGAGATCACCTGACCTCATATGTGTCCACTCGACCACTTTGATCAGCAGAATCATCACTTTTACAGGTGCCACGTAATACTTGATTGTTTAGTGTGGCAGCAATGACACTGTAATTTTTGTGTGTGCTTGCTGAATACACTTTTATTTATACAAGCCTACCCAGATATTTAGAAAGTCTGTATGACTTTTAATTTGTTTTAGTCTATTCTATTGTGGTTTTAACTTTCTATATGTTTTTAATGTTTTAATATGTTTTAATTTTAATCATTAATAAAATGATAATTTTATTGTTTTATCTTTTTTGTAAACCCCTTTGAGGTTTTTTCCTATAATCAAGCAGGACATAAATTTAAACACACAAATAAATGATGGCCAACCTGGTGGTCTCCAAATGTTATTGACAACTCCCAGAATACCTGACCATTAGCTGGAGTTAAGCATCCAACACATCTGAAGAGAACCAGCTTGGCAAAGGCTGGGCTAAAGCCATAATGGGACTTGACCTGGAAATTTGTTAATAAGAATGAAATTGAAGCCTTTGAATCAATACAGCTTTTTTAAAAAAACCTTTCCTGATTTAAAACAAAAAGCCTATGCAAAACCTGTTTCACCTGTACCAGCTACAGAGGTTCACCTAGGAGCTCCTTACGAAAAAAAAAAGCCAGTAATGAAGCTTCAGTAAAACAAAAGTGTATCGTGTAATGACTGTGCAAATATACAGGCTAACTCAATGCAATATTTAAACAGCAGGCAGCTAACCTGAAAATAAGCTACGATACGAAAACAAGCTATCCTCTGAAATACGCTCACATCTAGATACACTTCCCCAAATTAAAAGGAAGGTTATATAGCTAATTTTAGAATTCCTTCCTTTCCATTGCACTTTTATCCAGTTTGCTACACTTTAAATTTCCAAAAAGTCCCAGGATAGATCAGTGAAGATCTGCCCTTAATTTGCCCTCATAGCAGAGTGCTTTAATACATATTGTACAGCTGAATATCTATTTTAGAAAATTCATTGTGCCAGTAGATTCCTTCTGATCAGGGCCAGACCAAGACATTTTGGTACCCGAGGCAAACCACAAAATGCCACCCTCCCACCAGAAGAGAAGAATGTGTAAAGTGAAGATCTACATCATATAATCACAGAATTGTAGAGTTGGAAGGGGCCATGAGGGTCATCTAGTCCAACCCCCTGAAATACAGGAATCTTCTACACCAGGCTTCCTCAACCTCGGCCCTCCAGATATTTTGAGACTACAATTCCCAGCATCCCTGACCACTGGTCCTGCTAGCTAGGGATCATGAGAGTTGTAGGCCAAAAACATCTGAAAGACCAAGGTTGAGGAAGCCAGTGGGGCTCGAACCCACAACCCTGGGATTAAGAGTCTCATGCTCTACTGAATGGCCTCTGCACCTGTCCAGCGTGATTCAGAGAAGGCCCGTTTCTCCCCCATGACAGCTTTTAATTACCTTTTCAACCTCTCAGGTTGATTTAACCCCCCCACCCTCCGCCCTTGTTCCCGACATAGATCTTTATCCTTCCCTTGTTCCTGAACCTGGGAAACTATTTTGCTAAAGGAAGTAGCACAGGTGCTGTATCTTCGCAAGCCCCTTTTCCTGAATTGCAGCAGTTCACCACTAGCTATGGGGAGATATGGTAACTTCTCCACCCAAACCTCCAGGGTGGAAAGAGCCCGAGAGCGCAGTATGATGGGTGAGCAGCAATCTCAAAGCAGAAAAGATATAAAGCTCACAATGCTTAAACACCACCAGTTTATAAAACACCATAATCTGGATTACCACCATTCCCCACAAGTTGACCTGCTTCTATAGATACCTCTTCTTTCTCACTATTTGATTCACTAGAAATCGGAACACTTGTTATATCTAAAGGTTAGCAAGCCAGCTCTTTCAATGACCTTCAGCAAGCTCTGCTTACATACTAGCATAAGGTTACCTTTGTGGAATCCCGAATTCTTTACGATGCCACAGAAACACATGTCTTTCCTTCGCAAACTGGAACGATTCTTTCTCCACTGTAAACACGCTTTCAGCTGTCCTCCTTCTTTTGAAAGAAAACAGTTCGAAAAAGAGCTCATCTCTCTTCAAAGGGGTCTAACTAACTTGAGTAAAATAAAGTATTATTATTATTATTATTATTAAGGCTGTCCACATCTGCACACTGCCTTCGCTGTGCTCTAATTTTGGACTGGGTACTGAATCACTGCTGCAACACAGTGGCCTTAAAATCCCAAGCCAAGCCAACACCCAAACCTTTATAGCTATTGTTTCCTAACCTTTGGTCTCAAATAGGTACATATATTAAAATAGCTCTCCAGTCCTCTGTGACAGCATAATAAAGTCAGGTAAAGCTCCAGGATCCAATAATGCTGAAAGTATTAAGCATTATGGATTTATTTTGGGTGATGACGTTCTACAAGAATGGGTGTAGTAAGCAAAGTTGTAGAAATTTTATTTATAGAGTTTTGTTTTTGTTTTTTTTAAATCACAAGCTAATGTGGAAAAGGGGAGAATTGAAATGTGGAATAATGAGAAACAGAGAGAAACCAAAATGGATCCTGATCTATGTTTCTGCATGTTGGCATCCATCTGTCTCAAGAGACAATGGAGTTCACTTCCAGGGGTGAAGTCAAACTGTTGCATTAGCGGCAATGAGGTGACCTCACTGGGGCACAAGCCTGTGTGGTGTGTATGGAGGTCCAGGGCTGCCCACAAGACAAAAAAACCCTTTTGTCCTCACTGATGTGGTCCAAAGGAAAGCAGAGCAATACATTTGACACTAGTTTGGCCGCAAGAGATGCAAGGAGGTGTACAAGGCACCATTTAACCATCTTAGGGACTCTACTCTGGACTTGTGTAGGGCTTACTCCTTAGCCTTTTCTTCCCCCAAAGATATCCCGCAAGGCAGCAGAGGTTTAGGATCAGAATTTTCCTTCTTCTAGAAGGGCTACTTTCCAAGGTTGACGGGCCCCACCTGCCCCTCACATCCCTCTACAACACATGCCAAAACTGCCGTCTTGACCCCTGGCCCACTACTGGTCTAGTCCAGGGGTCAGCAAACTTTTTCAGCAGGGGGCCGGTCTACTGTCCCTCAGACCTTGTGGGGGGCCGGACTATATTTTTTTTGGGGGGGGGAACAAATGAATTCCTATGCCCCACAAATAACCCAGAGATGCATTTTAGATAAAAGCACACATTCTACTCATGTAAAAACACACTGATTGCCGGTCCGTCCGCGGGCCAGATTTAGAAGGCAATTGGGGCGGATCCGGCCCCCGGGCCTTAGTTTGCCTACCCATGGTCTAGTCTGCTCAATCTGCCAGAGCTTGTCTTCGCATGCTCCCTGTGCAAACAGAACTGAGCCGGATGAACCAATGGTCTGACTTCATATAAGGCAGCTTCCTGCGTTCCTTCCTTGTTTATCCAATCAGCTGCTGGTTTTCTGTTGTGCTGCAAGTAACATATGTTTGTTGCCTTTAACAAATGAGTACAGTAACCTAAGGCTATTCCAACTCTAAACATATTTAAAATATTTACCAAATAAAACATATCACAATCTCAAAAATGTTATAACACCACCTACTTGTGGCCAATTTTTCCATTAAAAAAAGAAAAAAGTAGAAGCTGGAAAAATAAAGAGCAACACACATTGCTAATTACAAAGTGTGGGAGACAGTTCCAGCTTTTGGAGAAGATCAGAAGGCTAACAATTTCCAGATGGATTAACTGGCAAGGTAACCATGGCCTCCTGCCAAGAAAATTATTCTCTGCCCTCAAGAGTCTTGAACAAATCTCTGAACACATAGACCTTTTTTGATGTTTCTCCCTTTATAGGAATTTATTTGTGGGGGAAAGCTTAGCCGCATCTTTATAGGTATTATTACTGCACCTATATAAGGCAACTGCACCTGAACAAAACAAAAGAAAACCTGCATTACAGGTAGAAGCAGAAGAAGCCTGGCATCTAGGATTCAAACTTAAGCACCTTACATTTCATATATTCACACGGCCATCTCAATTGTCGCAGGAAAGTTGGCATTTCAAGCTCCCACTCTAGGTCAGTGATCACAGGCAGAGCTGGACGCATGCAGCGATTCTATTAGGAAAATCACTGAATAAGCTACAAAGTAGGAATTCACAGCCTCCTTTTTTAAAAAAGCTGAGTTTTTAGCCCTTATGACTGCAACAATATGCTGACTTCTGACTGCATAGGTTCGACTTGTAAAACTTACCAAGCTTTTAAAAAATACTTTTAGTCTGTTGAAATATAATCTTTTAATTTGAAATGCAAATAATCTTGCAAAGAAGTTGCTGCTTAAAACTGCTAGTATGAGGTATTAATCCCATCAAAGATAAAAAAGGAAAGACGTAACCAACCACTGTGCCATCATATTTTTTCCTCCTTCTCTAACCCCTTCCTCTGTGTCAATCTGTGACAAAGTTAGAGAAACCTCATCATTTTATTCTCTTGCCTGAACAAGGAAGGTTATCCTGGCACTCTGGCAGATTTCATCATTGCTCCTGCTCTGCAAAAAGTCCTGAAGCTGCACTTTCCCTCCCCTACCACAGGTGTAAAATAATTTTGTAGTCCAGAAATTCCGACAAAAGAGGAATGGCAGACGAAATTAATGGACTATGCAGAATTGGACAAAATGACAGGAAGGATTTGAAACCTGCGGGACCAGAGATTTACAGAAGATTGGAAGAAGTATATGAATTATTTGAAGAGCAACTGTAATCAACAAATTACGCTAGTAGGACTACAAGAAGTTTTGTAAGGAGAAATATACAAAGTGTTACAAAGTAGAAAAAGATAGAGATATTGGTTATGAGTTTGAAATGTAATAGGGAAGATAAGAAATGCATACTGAGAGATTAGACTGGAAAATTTTCCGACAGGATTGATGGAAGTAAAAAATTTGAATAAGAGGTAAAAGTATGTTTAATTACTGTTGAAAACGATATGTTAAAAAAACTAATAAAAATTATATATTTAAATAATAATAATAATTTTGGAGTCCATGTAATTGGACACAGAAATGGATACCTGCATAAGTACTTTTTGTATTAGAGCTGATTCACACACATTTTAGTTTTGACAGTTGCAGGAATCACACTCTGGGGTCAGAGAGCACCCCACCCCAGGAATTGTGCTTGGCCCAGGAGCTTTCAGTGTGTGTTTTCTGCCAAGAGGAATCACAGCATTTCACTTTTATCCATCCTTTAAACTGAAAAGGAGGAGGAGGAGAAGGGAGCCATTTAGCAGAAGAAAGTATTGTGTAACTCTGCTTCTTCTTTTTTACTGGCAATAGTATATTCTGGCATAACTAAACAACACTCTAGACCCCAACTTGCCCTTAAAAAGCAGCCAGCTCAGATCTCTTTAAATATTTTTGTCATTTGGTTCATTTTGACTGCTGTGCAGTGCAATTATACTACATTACTCAGGGAGGCATAACTGTCACATTTGAAAGTTCATGCGCTAACAAGAAATAAAGATCATTACCAGATCAAGTGTTCATTCCGTAAGATAATCTGTCCGTGACACAAAGTACCAAGATTCATGCAAGATACCTATTAACACCAGCGAGACAACTTCTGTCATCTCGGCTTTTGTACTAAAGATAAAACACAAGTTTAATGTTAAAAGCTCACCAGAATCCCATGATTCTCTTAGGCGTGTCTTTAATAGTAAATTCCAATGGATGAACAAAATTAGTACCCTAACATCACTTACAGGAACACTGAAAACAATCTGATATTCATACAGGTTATCAAAATATTAAAGGCTGCTTTAACTATTTTCTCTCTATGCATTCAAAGCAATGTGAGAACCATGCAAATCGCTCGGTCTCTATTAAAATCGATTTTCTCTCCCCTTGGTTAAACGTTGACTTATAGTCACTTATTTTTTCTTAGGTGATGTCAAAAGTAACTTAATATTCTGAACTATACATTTTGCTTCCATCAAAAGTGTCTAATTAGTTGCACTTCATCACACTTTCTCTTGAGGATAAGGAGAGAAGTGCCACAAAAGAACAAAGACATTTAAAGTCATTTTCCAGAAAATCCTTACACAGTCTACTGACTCCTTAAGTTCAAAAGTTAACTAGATTTAGTGGCTTTAGCTCACAGATTTAAATTACTTTTCAGTGTAATTCTCACATCTTATTATTCAAAGTAAAGCCAGTTAAAACCAGTATATTATTATTAGGCATACATATTACACTTTAGTGGTTGTAATAGTAGCTTCTCTGATACCTCCGTGCAAATATTTTGAATGGATGTAATCCTTTGCCAGTTTCATGAATATGGGTTAGAACCTAATGGGTGTCACTCTGCTGATGAAAGGCAATTTTGGGCAATTCCTCCTCCCCAAAGCGCACACCCCCCATGTACCCTAGAGGGTTGCCCAGCAATCTGGAGCAAAAAATTCGGGGAAGGGAAGATGCAAGGTGACACAAGTCAAAAAATACCTCTCTCCCTTTTCCATTGACAGATGACCTGTTAGTTAAGAAGGATTCACCAGCCATTTAACTCTGGTTCAGATTATCATTGAACCATGGCTTGATCCTGGCACCAACATCATCATCATCATCATCAGCATCATCATTGTTATAAGAAAAAACTGCTCCTTTTCCCTTATGGGGTACCCAAGAGCCCATATACAGTCCTTATGTAGGTTCTCTATCGGTAGGAGAAAATAACAGAGGCCAACCAGAGAATATTGAGAAGCAAAGCAGCTAGTAAGCCTGATCTTTATTAAACTGTGAGCAACAGGGTGCTCACACACCGCCCCCACGCAGGAGGGAGCAGGAACCCAGAACAATGGTGTGCAAGCCCTTATATAGACTTTTGAAATTGCCACCCTGTAGCTCAAGACCACCCCCCAGTACATCATACATACATCACAGAAGGGGCGGTCTACAGCAGAATCTTGTCTGGCAGGATACCTGATAACGGTTACTGATTGCTTTTACCTGGGCATCCTGGCCAGTCTTTTGTGATGGTAAATAATTAGTTCCTGAATCCAGGTCACAGGCTCACCCTGTTCATACACAGATACACCAATTAAGACAGGATTTGTGAGCAAAGAGACAATGGGGAGGCTTTCCCATTTCATTCCTCCTTTGAGAGAAACATTTGAAGTCAATTTGGGAGAATCAAAATGGCTTCAGGACTGCCCTCCTGCACTGCTTCGGACATGTGGCCCATATAATAATAATAATTTATTATTTATACCCACCCATCTGGCTGGGTTTCCCCAGCCACTCTGGGCAGCTTTCAACCGAATATTAAAAACAATATCTCATCAAACATTAAAAACTTCCCTAAACAGTTGTTTTTTAAAAGTAAAATAGTTGCTTATTGCCTTGACATCTGTTGGGAGGGCGTTCCACAGGGCAGGAGCCACTACCGAGAAAGCCCTCTGCCCGGTTCCCTGTAACCTCACTTCTCGCAGTGAGGGAACCGCCAGAAGGCCCTCGACGCTGGACCTCAGTGTCCGGGCAAAACGATGGGGGTGGAGATGTTTCTTCAGGTATACAGGACCAAGACCGTTTAGGGCTTTAAAGGTCAGCACCAACACTTTGAAATGTACGTTTTTGCCTGGTACATTTATGAACATTTATTTTATATCTTAGACCTTATAATTCTCATAACATCATCATCAATTATTTGTACCCCGCCCAGCTGACTGAGTTAGTAAATAAAATCAGTAAGACTTCCTTTAGCTCATTTCTGAATAGGCTCAGCTAATATACATCATTTTAGAACATGTCAGATTGGGGGTGGGGAAATTATTATTCAGATGCCAATTCTGAATTCTGTCTGCAGCATTATTATTATTATAAAACGTTTATCTCCCTTTACTACACATTTAGGACCTGCAAGCTTTCTTAGAAACCCCTTCATGTATTGATAAGGGAGGTTTTTAAAAAAACAAAACTCTTTTTAACACTGTGTCATGTTAGTACAAACAGGAAATTGGTACTGCTCTTTTGTCCCACAGAATACTGAATTGTTCATCTATGACAACCATGAAACATTAAGCCGCGTCTGGGTTTTCATTCCAGTTTAATTCACTTTGCTACCCTTCAGTGATTGGCTTTGAGGAGGAAGCCACATTTACAAAGAAACAACACTACCAATGTTGCTTAAGGGTGTCTTGTTCAAAAACTTTAACCGGAGACGCTTTTTCACAGTATCTTAATGAGAACACATCAACAAACAACAGATCAGCTGTCTTTTTTTTCAGAGGGCCTGTAAAAGGTTCCTCTGTTTTGTAAACTGGTTTTTTTTTACTTAGGGGCACATCACAAGACTTTCCGACTGAATTCCTCTTATTAAGCTTGCTTGTTTCTTTTTAGATCAAAGATCCAATTTCTTGTTCCAGCAACTAGTTGCGGCGGGACAGGCGGCTAGAGTCTTTGCTGGACTCAGGTAGTGTTGTAGCCTTGAGTGATATTTTCCCCCTCAAGTTTTTCTCAAATACAACTTTGATCACTGAAATATCGATGCTTCCAGCAGAAATAATTTCCTGTCTTTTGCGAAGACTGTAAAAAGCAATGGCTATTCTACAGGCCAGACTTTGTTCTTCTGTACACAGCCATCAGGACTGGGCCATGGGCAGCCAAGCGCATGGGAAGTCAATGTGCCAATCTTGGCAGGATGGAGCACGAACAGCGGGGGTGGGGGTGGGAAATGAAAAAGAAGGTCAGTCCAGGGGCAGGGGGAGATGCAGAACAGATTCTGAGCCAAAAAGTCTGTCCAAAGGGTGTGTTGTGCATGCATGCTAGAATGAGCCAACGGTTGTACAACAGCAGGCAGTTAGTTATGCAAGAAACTAGATAGGGAAGGGCAGCCAACTCCCGAAAGCCCCAGCCAATATGGCCAGTGGTCAGGAATGATGAGACTTCTGGAGAGCACAAGGTTAGCTACCGCTGGGATGGGGCATCAGGCAGATTAGGAGGGGAGCAGGAAGACATGCTGCAACAAGGCTGGCTGATGGGTAGCAACATTTGAGACCCATCAACTGCCACGACATCCTGTTTTTTCCTGTGAGAGCACAGCAGCCTTTTGGGGTGCCTTGCGACCATACAATTTCGGGCTGAGTTCTGGCCCCCCAAAAGTGCTTTTTCTAGGTCCGCAATCTCAAGTGGGTCATATGACTCATGCAGGATTTTGAACCCGGAAGATGGTGTCCCAGATTTGGGCTGCATCATGTTGGAGGGTATGACATCATCCTACGACTGTTGCCACTTAAATTCTACCATGTTTTTAAATGATTCTTTATGGTTTTGTTAGAGGTGTGGGGAACCTTTTGTCAGCCTGAAGGCCACATTTCCTCATGAGCAACCTTCCGGGGGCACATGTCAGTAGTGGTTTGAAGTGAAGGCCCAAGACAGGTGTTGATCATCATGTGAGCTGCGCACAGGTGGGCTGTAGCGAGCGAGCGAGCGAGCTACCACCATTCCTGTGGAGCCTCCTTTTATTGAGACAAACATGCAAGCTAGGCAAATACTTTTTTGGGGCTGTGACCTTTACACATCTTCTGTCCCGAAATCGTGGGGTGGTACAAAGTTATTTTGGCACCTGTTCCACAGCGTCATTTTCCCCTTGCACAGTGTATGACGTAGGAGACAAAAGGTCTCAGGGAAAAACTTACAGACAGGACACTGCTGACTCTGAGACCGCAAAAGGTCAGACATAGGGGACGATGTTCTAGACAGCCATGACTTGTCTGAGGGGGAGTTTTCCCTGCACCCCAGGGTCACGCGTGCAGGCAGATTGTGGCTGCCTGCTGGTGGGGAAGTGTGCTCCCTCCGAACCCCACTCCCCACTCCGTGATATCCCTACAGTGGTTGAAGGCCAGAGGAAAAAATGGACGGAACAATGAGTGTTATTTTTAGCTTTGTAAAGTAGGCTGTTTGGGAACGATTGAGGACACAAGGAGAAGGGGACAACAAAGGACGAGATGGTTGGACAGTGTTCTCGAAGCTACAAGCATGCGTCTGACCAAACTGCGGGAGACAGTGGAAGACAGGAGTGCCTGGCGTTCTCTGGTCCATGGGGTCGCAAAGAGTTGGACACGACTAAACGACTAAACAACAACAGCAAACAACAACAAAGTAGGCTGTGTTCCAGGTCAGAAGTTTCTACACACTCACACACATTTCTCTATCCAGTGAAGGAAGAGTTATTATCAAAGTTCAAGGATATGCAACAACCAGGCAAAAGCACTCAATGGGGGGACATGGTGTGAGATCAGGATATATGGCTTAGAGTGGGTGTGTGCACTGAACAGACTCTCAAGGGCCAGATAGAAAGCCCTGGAGGGCCACACTTGAGGTTCCCCACCCCTGTTTTGTAAGTCACTATGGTTATAATTTATAGAAAAGAATGGTAAAAATACAGCAAACAAATATCTGGAGCAAGATTATGATGCTATTGGAAGGCTGATTTTGCAGTTGCCAAGAGAAAGACTCAGACTAGGTCCAAAGGACGACTGTGAATAGTTTATCTGGGGTATAGCACTAAACTAGAATCTAAGGAAACAATACCTGCCCCTTCTTCCTTCACTGTGCACACCTGAGTAGCTTAGCTAAAAAGAACACAGTGCTTAGATAGGGAGGTTGAGCACAACAATAGCCCACAACTCAATTCGAACCAAGTTTACTGAGAGGTAAGCCTCACACTGATTTAAACAGAACTTGCATGCCTGGCATTTCAGCCATTACTGCAGATACCTAGCAGTAAAACATTATCATGTACACTGATCAGAGAGATACTTTCAAGTCAAAGTGTAATTAACATGCCAACTCATTTCTGTTAAGGAGGGCTTCACTGGAAAAGAAAATGAGAAGATATAGCAACATCCCAAATTGTTACTGCCATTATCCTAGCATCTACGGTATTTCTGTGCGATCTTTCCAATTTCTGATTGCTATATTGATTTTAAGCAGTACTGGGGCTTGTCTGCAGCAATAAAAGTGACAGTAATTATTCAGGAAAGTTCATTCATCAGAATACAAGCATCTGACTCACCAGACTTGCCTTGTGACTCCAGTTAAAACTACAGAATGCTTTTCAGCAGTGGAACTGCATTAAATTCTTTGAAACACATTTTTTTAGTTCATATATATCCCTGTTTTGTAAATAGGAAAATTATCTGCTGTGAATTTGAGAACTATTTTACCCTTAATGTACTTCAAAAACATTAATTAAATTATTAAAAGGGAAACTCTGTATGTGCCAGCACCAATTTTAGAATTAACATTTCACAGAGGAAAGATGATGCAAAATGCAAGACAATTTTAACAAATAAAATGAATGACATTTTAAATAGCTTTAGGATTGTTGTCTTTTGCATGTGAAAAAAATGTATTTTGTCATACCTTATTCAACAATGAATGCAAAACATCTAAACAAAATAGGTTATTGCACTCCTACATTCAATATTTGGACAGCTATTGCTGATAGTAACAAGAGATTGTGTAGCAAAAACACATTTAACTACATCCGCAAAGCCTATATTTAGAATGTATAGTTAAATTTAATTTAGGCACCAGATTTTGAGATATCAGTTCACTGTGGGCAGAATTCTATTGAAGACTTGTTATTTTGTCTTTATTACCATAAACATATCTTACAGCACAGTCCTATAGATTTCTACTCAGAAGTAACTTTTATCAAGTAAGTGTGTATAGGGTTTCAGCTTAGTGCTGCAATCCTATACATACCGTACTTATCTAAAAGTATGCCCCATTGGACTTACTTCTGAGTAAACATGTAGGACTGTGGTGTTAAAGATGTGTGTTCAGAAAAATAACATCATATGGATGTGTATATATTTCTCCATGCAGCATGCACAGTTGCAAAACCTGAAAATTAAGGTCTCTTGACCCAAATTGTTGCTATGTTTTCAGAAGTAACTCAGAGGAAAACTGCTCCAACTGCCACTTGTAGGTAAGTAGAAGAATATACATTTTAAAATAAAGTTTGAAATCTTTAAAAATAAAATAAAAACAGTATAGAAAAACAACTGAATGTGCCGTGTTATGCAGACACAGTACTATTTTAATTTTGTGATTCCATTATGCATTTTAAAAAGTGATGTATGGCAGATTGTATTTGAAACATGATAAAGCAAGTGTTTTTGTTAATTTGTTTGTTAAATATACAAGAATCAAGAAAAGTCTTCGGCATATTTTGCCTATATTTGAAGGCTTGAAGAAAAAAGGTTATTGTGAAAATGTAAAAACATGACTGGTCAATTCACTAGTGGAAATAAAAACAAGCAACAGCAAATTTACAAGGTTAATCTAACGAATCAACTAAACGTTCACACCTTACGTGCATTTCTATATAGATATACGCTTCCACAGCTTGTCCTTTGCGGGTCTCATAAATTTCAATAGGACATACACAACAGAAATTCCCAATGATTTTTGGCTTATTCTTGGCATTTAAAAATATTTTAAATATGACTAACCTGGGTGCAGTTTGTGCTGTAGTTGAACACGGTTTTTGTCTTGAAGGGTGCTTTTTTCAAAGTCGTCCTCACTGGCAACTTGATGTAGCCCTGGTTGTCTCACAGAAAGTCCGGGATGTCCAAATTCAGAAAACCTGAGTTGCAACTGTGCTTCAAAATCTTTGCCCAATGAGAAATTTGTAGTGGAATGTCTTGAACGGCAATCATCACTAGCGCCAGACTCTTCTTCAGTGTCAAGCATGGGCAATGGAAGTATTCTGTGGTGTAGCTGTGGGCTAGGCAGACTTGAGGATAAAGGAGAAGGAAGAGGCGACATCTGTTTGTATGTATTGGACAGTGGATAGGAATTATTAAAAACATTGCTAATTGCTACTAAGGACGGAGACAGTGGCCTTTTATCTTCCTGTTTAATGATGGTCCTTGCCTGGCAAGTATCGGGATTCAGATTTATTGGCAGGTGTAAAGACAAATGCTTTTTGTCCTCCTGGGGTACCGTAGCTCTTTTCTCATATACCAAGCCTGCTGGGCTTCTGTCTGCTCTTGTAACAGCCTGTAATCGCTTCCATTCTGCCGTTTCATCTAATCTGTCATACTGTGTAACTTTCAGTAAGGTTTTATTGACGACTCCCGCTAGACTACACGAGTCGTCAATAACATGGTCTTGTTCTCCTTTATGTTGTGGAATATAGCTTTTCTGTTCTTTCTCCTGTTTTACAGTGGCAAAACCAGAACCGACTGATTCTTTGCTCCCCTCACTTGAGGCATAAGGTACTTCGCAGTATTCCACAGAGGCACGTCCAACGTTTTGCAGGTAACATTCAGAGACTTCCGCTTTTGAGACCACTCCAACTTGAGGCTTGCTTTTGCAGTTTCCTGCAATACGCTCATAACCGTGCACCATTTCAGAGGCTGAGGTCTTCTCAAAAGCCTCAGATTCATTGGTTGACGTTCCCTGGAAAGAGGTCCGCGACGGGCTGCTCTGCTGCTCCTGGATCCCTTTAAGGGTGTCCTCTACATCATCTAGCAGACTATGGCTATGTGCAAAACAGTGTCCAAACACATCATTGTCGTACTCAGAGAAAGAAACAGAGAGGTCTGTATCAGACCCCAAAGCCCGGCTGTTCTCAAGCAAATACCACTCTCTCCTTGATCCTTCTGCTTGTTTATTCACATCTGATGATAAATCATCTCTGTCTTCCACCTTCTCCTGACGAGAACATGCAAATGAGCTGGAATATTTGGCAGAAAGAAATTTATCATTTCCCAACAACATTGCTTTGCTGTTTAATGCTGGCGGCTCCAAAACACCAGGTGTCTTCCTTTTCATTTTCTTGTTTATGAAGTCCTCAATGCTCTCTCTCCGTTTGCTGAATCTCCTCGTTTTTTTGTTTTTTGGAGTGGACTTCTTCTCCATAGATCCCGACAGAGACTCTTGTTGATCCTTGAAACCCTGTCTGCCATCATGGCTATATTTCAGGCTTTCAGAAATGTCTTGCAGCTTCCCCTCCTGGTTCCCCATTTTAACACCTAGAATGTGGCTTGAACTAAGGAGAGTAGCCAACAGCCTCTCCTTCTCAGCATTCAGTTTATACAACTCAGTGAGAATATCCTTAGTAGTTGTTTGCTTGAAGAAGATGTCTCCAATGTTTTCACAGGTCTGCCCTCTCGATCCTACTGCCTCCGAGCCTTCGCTCACTCGATAGCAGCGATGATAATGTTTACTGGATTTGTCCAGAGTTACACAGCCCTTGTATGTGAACCCTCTGACTTTCCCCTTTGGGAGATAGAAGCTGACGTAGCAAAGCTCCATAATGGGTCTGTGCAACTGGAGGACAGTATAAGTGCCTTCCATTGTGTTTGTCTAATTATTTAATTTAAATTATGAGGTCAGTATTTCTAACCTTGCATGACACACCATGTGATGCAAGGAAAGTAGAGGAGGCATCTGACTAATCTTCTACAGTAACATTTCCTGTTAAAAAGAAGAAGAAAAGCTTGTCAGAAAGATGTTATCCTCCCCACAATTTTTTTAAAAAAACAGAACAAAAACAAGTATTTAATCTCCTTCAAAATATAATCCAAAATACCAGCCTGTCACAAGAACTGTGACGCATATGAGTTATTGGTCGCATGGCTAGAGAAAACACATACCGAACTTTAAACTTTTAGCATGTTTCTGAACTATGTTACTATTTTCTTATTGATCTGCTAAACATTAACAAACTGCTTGGCTAATGGAATATGGTTGAAAAGATTTCTCCCAACATAATTTTGTATTTATACTGTAACAGGACTATAGTACAGTGGTATTTCTGCATTTAGAAGGTCCCAGTTTCAGTCCTAGACATCTCCAGATCGTGGTCAGAAAGACTTCTGCTTGAAATCCTTGCAAGCTGCTACAAGCCAAAGTAGATAATACTGAGCAAGATTTGCCATAATGTTCCTACATACTGAACCAGTAAACACTCTAAAATACTAGATTACACTATTGAAAGTTCAAATGCTGGTGTAAATATTAGTATGAAATAAAACACATCCAAATAAATTAATAAATGCCCACCACTGCAGCAGTACTTATTTATCTACTTGCCCTGGCATCTTTTCAAACACCTGGGTTGGCAGGAGCTGGGACAGAGCAACAGGAGCTCACCCCGTCATGCGGATTCAAACTGCTGACCTTCCGATAGGCTAGCCCAAGAGGCTCAGTGGTTTAGACCACAGCGCCACCCACGTCCTCCTGTGACACGATATCATCACTGGACAACGTCACCACTAACCCCATGAAAACAGCAGGAAAGAACTGTATACTGGTATACTGCCTCAAATCTCATCACTTTACTCCCATGATCTTCTGAGTTAAAGGGGCTGCAAATGGATTTTTTCTGGAAAATGTGCATTAAAAATGTGCTGTATTCCATTAGTTTTCTAGAAGTGGTTTTTACTCATATGAAACCTCAATTTTAATGCAGAAATTACCAGCTAGGGAAATGTCAGAAAAAATAGAACAAACTGCCTTGTGAACAAAGCCCTTGCGAATGTTATTCTGAGAAGTCAAGCACTGGGTATCTCTGCTTTGTGCTCAAGAAGAGCACTTTATATGGAACTTTCCTAATACAGAGTTCTGTCCAACAAAGTTGTCCCATTGCAGGGGGTTGGACTAAATGACCCTTGGGGTTCCTTTCATCTCTACATTTCTATGAACCTATTATCAGCGCAAGGACTTCTGCCAGCATAGGAGGACTTCCTCTCCCTGTGCTCTCCCAAATCTGTTCTAGATTGTTCCTCCAACTCTCTAGGGCAGATTTTTTTGGGGGGAGGTATAGAGATGGGAGGGAGAGGAAGTGCCTCTGTGCACATATAAATAGCATTTCTCCTAAGTGTTCAATGTTATTCATCCATATTAATATCACAGTCCACAAACTGTGAGGGGATACTGTATTCTTAAAGTAGGTTACCAAAGACCACCCAGTGAGATCTTTGCATAAAACCAAATTGAAAAAGAAGAAGGAGGAGGAGGAGGAGGAGGAGGAGGAGGAGGAGCTTAAAATATATAAATTGGAAATTGGCATGACTTACAAAGCTTTTAAGATCAGTTTTATTTAGCACAGAAAATATTTCTTTCTAAATGTGGATTTCAACCAAAACATTTATTGCCTGTTTTTTGCTTTCCAATCTAGTTTGACATACTGTATTATTGATAAGAGTATGATAGATGAGTGTGTACTAGCAGCACTGCGGAAGCTAGGGACACAGTGATTACATTATGGCTCTTTCTAATTTAATTTAACCATGCTACATGCATAATATGCTCAATTCCAGTTCCAGGTCATTTTGGCGTACACTGTTCAATATGCTCTTTCTTTCCCGAGCAACAGCAAAGCAACAGGCAATTGCTTTTACCATGTACAGTACTTATGAAACATCTGACAAGATCATACATCTCAATAGGATTTTGACAAATGTGATGCAAAAAGATCATGGTTTCCCTTTTTCCATAATTGTCAGTACTGCTAGTTCCCCGGAAAATGCCTTTGCTTTTCTTCCATATACAAAATTATCTAGATGCGTCTCTGTTTTTTACAACTGCCCAATTTTTCTGTGAAAGTAACAGGAATTTAGGAGCACATCCTTTTTAACTGATGCAGTACCTCATACAATCTGGCCAACAGATACCTGCACTACTTTAAGTAGGGAGCCTGTAGCTCTACAAGTGTTCTTGGACCACAGATCCCATCATCCCTGACCGCTGGTTGGGGCTCATGGGAGTAGGAGCCAAAGAGCATCAGAAATGCCACCGGAGGAGCTCTGTGCTAACTACTTAAGCTGCACAGTCTCTAAAACAGATTAAAGTCTGCCACATGCAATGCCACTGGAGTCGGACAATGTCCAAAATTAAAAGATGTGTAATAAAAATGTGTTATTTATAAGGGCCATCTTGTGCTGAAGGCTTGACCAAATCACACGTTCTCCAGATGATTTCACGGTCTCTAATATGGAAGCATACAGAAAAACAATTCTTCTTAATACTTAACCCGTGAAGGACAATGATATGTCATGTGGCTAATTCTTGTTGCTTAGGCAGAACAACCAATCAGGGCCAGAAATTATTGTGGAAACCGATAAGGCAATCAAGCATGTTCTTTTCCTAGAGTCTAATACTGCAACTGAAGAAAATTCCTTGCACAATCAATTATCTTCTTGTTGTGATATGATGCAGCACCCAGACCCCAAAACTATTTCAAGGTAAGGTAAAGGTAAAGGTACCCCTGCCCGTACGAGCCAGTCTTGACAGACTCTAGGGTTGTGCGCTCATCTCACTCTATAGGCCGGGAGCCAGCGCTGTCCGCAGACACTTCCGGGTCACGTGGCTAGCGTGACAAGCTGCATCTGGCGAGCCAGTGCAGCACACGGAACACCGTTTACCTTCCCGCTGATAAGCGGTCCCTATTTATCTACTTGCACCCGGGGGTGCTTTCGAACTGCTAGGTTGGCAGGTGCTGGGACCGAGCGACGGGAGCGCACCCCGCCACGGGGATTCGAACCGCTGACCTTTCGATCGGCAAGTCCTAGGCACTGAGGCTTTTACCCACAGCGCCACCCGCGTTCCCGATTTCAAGGTACATAGCATAATTTATTCCTCTTGCCCTCCCCCAAATACTGATGTGCTTCTAGATGGGGTAGCACTAGAAGCTGTCATTCAGTGCTCTCCCACTGTAAACTACATACAGAATTACAATTGCGTTCCCACACTTCAAGGGTTATAGGGTTTTGTGTGTGTGCTTATGTACATTCCACTATTTTCCATCCACGCTACTGAGGGAGACACAACTGTGTGGGTATGGAAGGGGCAGTTCTCCTGACCATACTGTTTTTTTAAAAAATCAATTTGATCAAATTTCAAAAATTATACCAATGTAGTTTTATTTAGGCTCTCTTGTCCACTTGATTTAAATGTTTGGGGGTGTTTTTCTGAAGTCTGGATCCAACCTATTATGTTTGTCCACTCTCTTACATAAACTTACTTGAAATTTATTTAATTACGCATTAAAGCTCTAATGATGCTGGGAGAAGATATTTTATCTGGAGACACCTACTATTATCCTCTCTTTATTTAAAAATATTTATAAACCGCCTTCCCACAAGACAGCATCAAAATAACTAACACGTATGAAACAGGCTTCAAGCTGACATGCAAAATAAAACAATTAGCCGAAAATAAAAACAGAAGAGGTGCCAAGCATTTTTCTTCAAGGAGGTTTTTCCATAGACTGGGTGTCCCCCTGATAACTACCTACCTAGGTTCCATAAGTGGGGAGGTCTAGAACAGAGCCTCATAGCAAGCCTTCAAAATCCTTCAAAAACTTTAGCTCAGTGGTTCCCAAACTTCCCTCTCCATACACATAAACCACTTGAAAATTCCATAAGGCTTTAGTGGACTGCTTACTAATATTCTTCTGTCTGATGTGGCCATTGTGCTAGGTGTGATATGATTTTTAACTGCATTTTTATTTCTTCTTTTATTTCCAACATTGCATTTTATTGTATTGCAATTTAATTCCATAGAATTTCAACTATATGTGTTACCGGAATGAAACTAGTGAACCACTGGTTTGGCACCAGTTTGGTGGTCCTGCTTTAGTGTTTGGCCATTCCAGGCTTTATAGGTCAACACCAGTGCTTTGGAGGAAAAAAATGGGTAAAAGAGAAGAAGTGCTGGCATTTGAGAGGAAATGCTGTTCTATCACTTTTCCTTTCTTTTGACCAGAATCATTATGGCTCTGGTCAGATGTTACTTTTTAAATGTGGTTTTGGGGGAAGTGGGTGTCAGGCTTTTGGATAGTATTACGTTGTTCTCATTCACTCTCTTCCCAGCCAACTGCTGGTCTAAGCTTACATCAAAGGATTTCTAGTTTTAATTATTAGAGCAGAACTGTTCAAGGAAGAAGAAATAAAACTTGGCAACCTCTATCAGAGATCAAAACGGAGCTCTATGCATGCAAAATGCTATATACTTCCACCATGAGCAGCAAGGCAGCCAAGTTGATTTGTGAACCTTGCCCAGCTCATATAAGGCGTCAAAGGAATGACTCAGAACATAAGGTTGGAGATCACCAAGATAAGCCACAATGAATCTGTGCAGCATCTCAAGTACAGGCAAGATGGTTTTGAAAACAGAAGCAAAATGAAGCAGAGGACCAGGAAAAGCATTGAAAAAGTACAGTGGTACTTCTGGTTAAGAACTTAATTTGTTCTGGAGGTCCGTTCTTAACCTGAAACTGTTCTTAACCTGAAGTACCACTTTAGCTAATGGGGCCTCCTGCTGTTGCTGTGCCGCCACCGTGCGATTTCTGTTCTCATCCTGAAGCAAGTTCTTAACCTGAAGTACTATTTCTGGGTTAGTGTATGTAACCTGAAGCGTATGTAACCCGAGGTACCACTGTAGTTAGGTTTTTATTCATAGTTTTTAAAGGACAGTATTTTCTAGCTGGTAAAACAGTAATACATTTCTCATGCAGACTATTAAAAAACTGTTCAAATACTTTAAGACACATCTTCGGATAAAAATCAGTTTCCCATCTTCCTTTATGGCGTACCATGATGACTACAGTGGTACCTTGGGTTACATATGCTTCAGGTTACATACACTTAACGTTACAGACTCCGCTAATCCTGAAATAGTACCTTGGGTTAAGAACTTTGCTTCAGGATGAGAACAGAACAACAGCGGTGCGGTGGCAGCAGGAGGCCCCATTAGCTAAAGTGGTGCTTCAGGTTAAGAACGGACCTCCGGAACGAATTAAGTACTTAACCCGAGATACCACTGTATATGAAGATGAAACAGTAACATTTCAATAGAAGGTATTCATTAAATACTCAAGTTTTTGGCAAAAGGTTAGCAATCATACCACATGGTAAACAGCTGGCATAAAATCTACACTATTTTGGAAAAGCAACAACATTACTGTGCCAAATTCTTATAAATACTACTTAGATTATGTTATTTTAATGAAGACAACAGTAATCTGCATTCCCGCCCACCCCCTTTTAACTCCATTTTTGGTTACAAAGTTTTTTGTTTGTTAAGGATCAATTGTGCATTGGCTGTTTGCATGTTGCTTTTCACAAGGATACCATCTAGTAATCTATGGCTAGCCTTATGCATGATGCCACAGTCTTTGCTGATATAATTAATTGTATTGACCCTGAGGTCATGACCCAATGGTGCATGCTTAAATGAGCAAAACTTGTTTAGCTTTTTAGTGCCTGTTCATTCTGCAGAATCTCTTTTAAGTTAGCGATCTGAAGCCACTGCAAAGTTCAGCTGCTTGCTGTTTAAATTACAATGTTTGAGATTGGCGCAATCATCTTCCGTACTTTGAAAAAACACTGTTCTTGCTGTACATATTCCCTTTGTACAAGACTCTCAGCTGAAACATAATTTCTGATCAGGAGGGCTTATGGCTCAAGCCCCATCATATCTGATTCCAGTGGCATTTGACCTTCTAATATCTGGAGATGACCATCTGTCATGGATACTTTAGTTGAGATTCCTGTATTGCAGGGGGTTGGACTAGATGACCCTCGGGATCCCTTCCAACTCTACAATTCTATGATTCTATGAGTCTGACAGAATCTACGTTAGAAGATCTTGGTCAAAGCAGTAATGCCAAACAGACACACCCTTATAATAAAAAATGCTTTTCTGGTCATACCTTATTGAAAGACTAGGCAGAAGAGACTTTCAAACCGCCTAGCAGTTCTTCAAAATGGGGGTATTTAGAAATGGCTATTTCTAAATGCCTAAGTGCTTATTTAAAGTGTCATTGAGATTTATTCCGAAATGAGGCTATGCGGCTTGGGAGAGCACCAGATTGGTGAAGGGCTGCATTAGATGAATAACACGCCCTTCACTGTCTATAGCATCACATCTGCTCTATTTAAGCAAAACAGAAAGCTTTTCTCAAAACAAAACAAAACTCAATAACCCAAGGCTTGATATTATAAAAGATATTACAGCAAAATACATCTACCTACTCTAAACTGCAGGCCCAGAAGCATGGGAAAGATTCAGCTGATCTCAAAGTCCAAAGGGAAAAAAATTAAAAAATTAATTGCAGGGAGAAGGAAACGCCATTAGCCTCGGGATATAGAGGTCTGACACGAAATAGCTATTTAAGAGAAGGGTTCTCCCCCCACCCTCCTCCAGGTTAACAAGCCATACAAAGGGCACATTATAGAAATCATGTTCTAACAGCTTATGGATGCCTGTGTTTACAGATTCCCAGGCAAAACAAGCTGCAGGTTCAAGGGTGCCTATGGCAAAATGCCCTTCCAAGGCCCCTCCTTTATCACACTCCTCTCCCTGCCTTACTTAAACAGTGGGCACCAAACCTTCTAACCAGCACTGGTGACTCCCAATGGAAATTCCACAATGCTCCTGATGTAGCAGAGCAACACCACATCAGAGACATGTGGGGAATTCGAATGGTGGCTCTTGACTCAGCTGCAAAGCACAGGAAGGGATACTTGTTCGTAGCGATCACAGCACCATTTCTGGAATGGTAAACCAAGGGCTTCTTTCAGTGCAAAGCCTGCATCAAGATTTCATTATTATAAGCTGATATTAATAAACTAATGCATTGTAGCTTGCCAGCCAGTGTTGATGATGCATGCTTGCTCAGTGCAATGAAAGAACCAGTGCTGCGTCGAAATGCCTCTGAATGCCAGTAGCTAGGAATCACAAGTGATGTTGCACTCAGATCCTGTTTGTGAGACTTCCCATAGGCATCTGGTTGGTCACTGTGAGAGCAGGAAGCTGCACCAGATGGGCAATTGGCCTGATCCAGCAGAGCCCTTCCTATGTTTTTCTAAAATCTGTTGTCTGCCCCTGCCAGCCCTGGGAAAGGGGCTTTCATTTTTCTGCCTCATTTCCAGGGCACTTTAGAATTTGATTCAAATTTCAATGGGTTGGGAACCTTGAGATTAAGTTATTGTTGCAATGTGGCTGCGGGAAGTGTGTACATTTTTAAAATAAATTTTTATAGTACCCATTTCTTCAGCACTCTGCAGCCTCCCTAGATGTCGACGGTTCCTGATTTGAAAAAAGCCCTACAGGAGGAATGGCCTCATGATGGTTTCCCCTGGGCATTAATGGGTCTTCTGGCTGCAGAGTGCGGACCACTAATGAGGTGATTTGACAAATGAAAGGAAGTTCCCTCACAAACACCCCTCAGCGAACTCAAAAATATAGTATGTACAAAAAAAACCCCCAAACCTGCGCCCCACCCTTGAGAATTTCATTTTTTTCTCTTTTGAAAATTTTTGAATGCAGTTTCTTTTCTGATTAATTTGTGGGGAATGGCTGTTAAAACATGGGAGAATTTTTCAGCACAGGATTACAAGGAACTAAAATATCGGAAACATTTACTCGAGTAAGGGACTGCGTCTATAATATCAATTCTAGAATTCCTAGAGCTGTTGCTTTCAAACTTTCCTCTTCAGAGAGCTTTTTCCTCATCAAATCATCTGTCAACAAACCTTGTACAGAGTCTGAAACACATTCTGAAATGGCACAAAGCGGCACTGATCAGGCCTGCTGGGCACAACCAATGCTGTGTGCCCATCACATGTGCACCCTAGTACACACCCAATATCCCCCTGCAGGCATGTTATGGAGGAACATGGGTAGCAGTGGGCAAGCTCTCTTTCAGGGATGTTCTCTACCATGGCTAATCTTATCACTGAGGAAAGCCTCTGAAAAACTGCAAGGTTCCCTGAAAAATAGTGTCCACGCAATAATATTTTAGATTTGAAATTAGTAGAAATTGTGGCATTAACACGACATCATTCTTCTACATTCAGTTGTTACCGTTTCTCCATATGGGAATTTTCATTTTATTATTTCCAGCTTCTCGGTCATTCTTAAAGCCTATTAGGAGGCTACAGATGGTATCTTCAGGGGGTGGGGGTGGAGAGAAGAGCCCTCATCACAAGACTGGGTTCCTGGAAGTAGTAGCTGTGTTTTGTTTTGCAAACACAATACACTGTACTAGATTCAACCTCTGAAACTTCACACCTCTGCAAATTTTTTACTCAAAATAATTCTGTGAATGAAGCTGAGAGGTGTTGATTGGCCTGTGGTCAGCCAGTCAGCTTTGTGGTTGTATAGGGAATTGAACCCAGATATTTATACTCCAAGTCCAGCTTTCTAACCACAACACCACACTGGTTCAAGCTCAACCGAGACCACCCATTTCACCTTCTTCTATACCAGTCCTCTCAAGGGCAGGGGAATTGATATAAAGAGGCACTTTCACTGGCTTACACTCCTCAAGGAGGGCAATGCATCACATCGATCTTTGATTTGTTCTACCTTTTTCATTTTCTGAGTGAAATATTTGTAACTTGCTCTCAGCATTTCAGAGATGGAAATCTTAAAAATCCAGATGCATTTAAATAAAGATCATAAACAAGTTTTGCATTTGCACAGTAAATTATGAAACAGCATAGCTTATTATAAAAAAGTACTTCTAATTATCTAATACATCAATTACTGATTTCCCCCCCTCCAAAAAATACTTTTTAGTTAAGGAAGGGAGTACGTTTTTGACTGGAAATCCTCCCCCCAATGTACTAAGCATCACAGCTTAACTAACCATCAAAAGTAACTTTAAAAAATAAATAGTGGGAGCATTGACTTGGTTGCTTTGAAAGAGGGTTTATTCATATCAATATCTGATAACAACATTGTTAACAAATATCTGGAAGATGTGTTAAAAGCACTACATTCTTGTAACCGGCTGCGCTGAAGAGAATACGTGTGTCTGCTATTGATTTTTACACAGATCTAGGCAAATTATTGTGACATACAAATGCAATTAGCAAGAAGCCTAAAGCCAATAGCTCTACATCATCAGGGATAATGAATTGTAGCAGTCTGAAGGCGCTAACCGAAAATGTAGCACTCTAATAACACAAACAGCTTCTGTGGTGCTGGTTATATCAAGCTAGTCAGAAAGGAAAACTCAGGTGGGAAGCCTTTAAAAAAACCTACTGTACTTGGCCAAACATTGCAATTATGATCATCAGGTCCCACGGCAGGTTACATCAATTTAAAAATCTGTAGTAAAAACAGCTGAACGCCAATTCCAGTCACAGGAATAGGGTGTGTCTTGAAAACACACATCTCAGGTATCAAAAGCCAAGGTAAAGAGGTATGTATCCAGCATTTGCCAAAAGCTGTACAGTCGTACCTCGGCTCTCGAACGCCTTGGAAGTCGAACGTTCTGGCTCCCACATGATCGAAAACCGGAAGTGAGTGTTCCGGTTTTCGAACGTTCTTTTGGAAGTCGAACATCTGGCGGTGCTTCTGTGGCTTCTGATTGGCTGCAGGAAGCTCCTGCAGCCAACCAGAAGCCACACCTTGGAGGTCGAACGTTTTGGAAGTCGAATGGACTTCCGGAACGGATTCTGTTCAGCTTCCAAGGTATGACTATATATGGAAGGTGCCAGACGCACCTCTATGAGGAGGGAATTTAACAATTTATAGACTGCCACATAAAATGCTCTCTCCTGAGCCACCATCACTCCAAACCTCAGAGCACAGTGAAACTACCAAGAGGGCCTCCTCTTAACACCTGAGAGGGTCTGTAGCTACAAAGGGCGGGGCTCTCTCAGATATTATACTAGCATGAGCCTGGAAATGAACAGGCCAGCAATGCAGCTATTTAGAACTGGGGTTATAGGAGTTCTAAAGGAAACCTCAGTCAGTAATCTGGCTGCTGCATTTTGGACCAGCGGAAGTTTCAAAGTTGTCTTCAAGGGCAGCCCCACATGGAGCACATTGCAATAATCCAATCTGGAAATTACCAGAGCATGGAGTACCATGGCCAAGTCATATCTGTCCAAAAATCTGGAAGAATAAATAATTATGTTACAGGACCCCATGGACAGCATGAATTTCAAATAAAGTATGGTAAGTGTTAGTGCAGTTTGACTGCTACGTTGGAAGTCAGGTGAAACAACTACACCATGAAGCCTTTGTGTGTATGTATGTACACAGGTATCTATCAAAGGATGTATGACTTCACAAGACTACCCATCCCATACTTCAAACCCTGCTTTGCTATTCTGAGGAGGGCTTGTTGCTATTTTTAAAAAGCTTGGGAGAGGCAAATTTGACATGAGGCAATATTTGCTACTAGTCAAATATAGCTATTTGAATGGATAGCTGCTCTTATCAACAGATTTTAAAATGATGCTGCTATCTAATTCTGTGGGCTTTATGATGTTTTGATATTTTGGGACATTTTATTGTACTGTTTCTATTTCAAGTGTATAAAATTTATTGTTTACATTATAGTGTTTAATTTTGGTGTTGGGTTTTTGCAAAATGCTTTGTGATTTTTTTTCCCTTTATGAAAAGCAGTACACAAATTACTGAATGAACGAACAAATGAATGAATGAATGTGAGAAGCTCAGACCCATTCAGGAGGGCATCTTATCCCAATTTCCCAACAGTTGGCAATGTCATGGGGAGAAGGTGCAGTATTGCCCCCCCCCCCCCGTGTGATCCAAGGCTTCTTAAATTAATTTTGTGGTGTGCCACAGAATGGCTCTGCAGTAGATTGCACACTGCCAAACAAATATGAACAGTGAATCTTAGAGATCCCCAAGACCTACTGCAGGAGGAGATTGACAGTCCTGGGCCAGATAAACCATTACAGCAGCATATCTAATACACAGTCTTCCTAGTTCATTTGAATGATTCAGGTCTACTGCAAAACAGATGGGAAGTGGGTTGCACCCTTTGGCACATTAAAAAATGCACAGCATTGTGAAGTATATTCACCGAACTGGGCTGCCAAGGGTATTTTGTAAGCATGAGAAATCTTTCACCTTTCCGTACAAAATGACACATACCATCACAAGTGGGCAGGCTTGTATCGGAGAAGGGGAACCATCAGGACTGGGCCTAAACAAATTAGGAGTTTAAAGGTCATCACCAGCACTTTCAAGGGAGAAAAATCTGTCTTTCTCACATTTTCACCCCAGGCAAAGTTCTGCACATACATGTGTAGTGGATGGTTCACATACATGTGTAGTGGATGGCAGAACAAATGAAGATTCTGGCATTCTTTTAGAATGAATACATATCGATCTGGGATACTAGTTTTGAAATCGTACTTGGCAATGTATTCCATGCTTGGGCTGCTCGTGCACAGCAATGATGGGGGCAAATAGGAACCAAATTCTTCCTTAAGCTTCTCCTGGGGTTCTTGGTCCAGCCTTCCCTCTTGTCCATGCTGCTAGTGGGATAGGCCAGCAGGCTCCACCACAGACCAGGTGCATTCATTAGAGCAGTGTTTCCCAACCTTGGGCCTCCAGCTGTTTTTGGACTACAACTCCCATCATCCCTAGCTAGCAAGACCAGTGGTCAGGGATGATGGGAATTGTAGTTCAAAAACAGCTGGAGGCCCAAGGTTGGGAAACACTGCATTAGAGCTCCTGTATGCACAAGGGCAGTGGTGGGAAACCTAGAGGCCTCCCAATTTGGCCTGTGAGGCTATCTTGACTAAGCCACACCCACCTGCCACACACTTCATGTCATATATACGATATCAGGTGGGGTTGTGGGCACTGCCAATCTGAGCTTCCATGGGGCTCCACATGACTTGATGATCATAAGGGCTTGCAAGGGCCTTGTGCACAGCGCTTGACAGCACTCGACAAACATTGCTAGCACCTTATGGAGTGTAGCCATGTGGTTTCATTTCAAATCACCACGCAGGGGAAAACAGGACACCTGATGTCATTGTGACATCAGTTGATTGACAAGCAGACGGTCCCCCCACCATCAAACTTGATCATCCGAAAAGACCTTCCGAGTGTTGCAGCCTGAGTATCTGTATCTACAAAAATAGCTAACAATGGGAGTACTGTATCACTCTACAAGGCACTTCAAACTCGACATTGCTATTTTGCAGGTGGATTATCACGGTTTTTAAAAAGCTTGGGAGTGGTAAATTTGACATGCAGATGAGTAGGAGAGGGAGGCAAATTTGGCAAGAAGAAGAGTGGGAGAGGGAAGTGCTCAACTTCATCCTGGTCCACACATTTTCCACTTCAAATCCCTCCCCATCCCCTAATCTTTTCCCCAATGTGTGTTTCCTTTTCTTTTTGATCCCCATGGGACAGGGGAAGTGACACTCTACATTTGACACTCTACATTTTAGGATGCTTTGTTCT
The DNA here is from genome assembly GCF_964252035.2 of Podarcis erhardii. Classification (NCBI taxonomy): domain Eukaryota; kingdom Metazoa; phylum Chordata; class Lepidosauria; order Squamata; family Lacertidae; genus Podarcis; species Podarcis erhardii. Next base: position 41,523,494 of record NC_138497.1, read on the forward strand.
GTGAGGCACCTCAGTCTGTTGCTCCACCTTCAACTCTAACCACAGAAGGATGCCACATCATCCCCAGTGTTTATATTTTTTTTGGCAAAATCAATAAAGTATAAATGAGCCGGAGATAATCTTGACATACAGCAAGAGAGGCAAAACCAGGAACGCAGTTGCACATGATTCTTCCATCGATGCTCTTTTCACTAGACTGTCTAAAAAGTCCCTTTCCTTATGCTGACTTGCATTGTAGCAAGTACTTTGAACTTAGTTAGACTGGAAAGAGAGAAAAGCAGATAGACAGATATTGATATCTATCTGCTTCTAGTGTATGCACCTCAAAAATAATATTCACCAAGTCCGTCCCCCCCCCTTCAACTAGTTATTTGCGTGTGGTGCTCTATGACACCCAGGGACATGCAAATACTGCCATTCAAAGCAGGGCTGGCCTGCTGCCTGTTTCCCAGTGTGGCTCCCGTAGCACCTTGAGTGTTAATAGACTGCTGGAGAGACTGTAAACATTAATCATGTGCTTTCCGCTCTCTAGCCCACCTAGAGCACGAAGGGGATCCGCAGCCGCTTTAGGGAAGGCAAACTGTGTGCAGCTACCTCTTACCCTCTTCGGGTCCCGCGCTCGGCCAGGCTAGAGCTACAGTGGCAAGGAGGGGAGCCCCTTGTGCAGTTGTAATCGGTGATCCAGAAAGCCACATCATGCATTAGGAAATGCGGCTAATAAGAGCTGCAGGAGAAAGCCGGCGTGATGCAGGAAGGACAGGCGATGGCAGATGTTTGCACTGGGGGAAAAGAAAGGTGCTGACCGTACGGATTTCATCTCTTCCCTGGAGCTGAATGTCGATTTTTGGGGAGGGGAGCAAAGTCTGCTTCCTTCCCTCCATATCTTGGCAAGAGGCGACACTGCAGGGAACTTGGGAAGAGAGAGTTACCCCCACAGACAGACAAATAAAGGGTTGTTATTTACCTTGTGAGAAGTGCAGCCCGCTCCTGGGCTCAGCTATTGCCGCAGGTGCAGAGGAAAAGAGAGGATGCCCAGTCCTGCTTCTGCGGCTGCCTTCTGCTAAACTCACATCCCCCGCCCGCCCTTGGTCCCCAGGCAGTCGCTGCTGCTGCTGCTGCTGCTGCTGCTTCACATTGAACTCCCCCTTCCCCCTTAAGACGCGCTCGCCTTCCCGACCCATTCACAACCAAAGCGGCTGTGCGTGTGTGCGGCAGCTTCAACCAGGGAAAAAACTGACAGGGCCGCTGACCAATCTGAAGGCGGAGCAGTCCGCCGGCTTGACTAAGAGGCCAATGGCTCTGTCGCAGAGGACGCCAGATCAACCAATGGTGGGCGGGCGCAGTGGGTGACAGACCCCAGGATAGGGACACAGGCGCCCATAGCAGACTCCAGGAGACGTTTATGTATGAGGGCCTGTTCAGGAGCTGGTCACCACGCCTTCTTGAAAGGTCTCCCAGAGCACCGCTTCTTCCTGCTACTCCAGAGAGTATGTTTGTGCAGGATCTTTCTTCAGTTCATGCTAAAACACAAACTCACACAATAAACATTTTGAGAGCTTTTGGTTTTGGAATTGGGTTAGTAAATCCTCTCTAAAGGGTGATCTTTTAGTATTTATTTTATTGAACAGTCCACAGGATAGACACCCCCCCTCAAAGAGTATCAACACAAAAACACACTTAGTGGGTGTGCCTTGCCCCATAATTATTTATATGGTATAGAATGTGTAAGCTGTGTTAGGAAAAGTAACAAACAGGTCCCTCCCAAAGTAGCTGAGCGACTTATGGCTTAAAAAAATGTAAAGTACTTTCCAAGGTAAATGTGCAGCACTAACGACAATTCTCAGACCGCATTTCTTCTACATAAATTGATCTTGACATTTATAATCACCTAAAAAAGTTTAAAACAATGTATATATTGCTGCCTGTATGTTGACTGGTTTATAGTTTTTATTAATTCTCACAACAGTTTTTTTGAAAACACATTATTAGTATTTCCATTTTGCAGTGGGAAGCTGAGGCACAGAGAAAGTGGCAAGTCCAAAGGGGAACTTCAAGAACAAAAATTTAAACTAAAGACCACAGTGAAGAAAACCATAGTTAATTCCAGGTGTTGAATGGAGTTGTGGTTGCCACTAGTTCTGAAATGTGGTAGCTTCAAAGAGTTTGCAGTTCAGCACCAGGGACTACTCTTCAAGGGTAAATATGATCATTATTGTTAGCTGCCCTGGAAATACTAAAGTTCAGGATACATATTTGTAAAATAAATAACAGAGATGTTCGGATTGTGGCCATAGCCTCTAAGGCAAGCTTAAAATATTGCTTCTGGATATCGTAAATCCTTACGTTCAAGAGGGGTCTCTTGTAGTTTATTATTTTCCAAAGGAAGTGAACCACATACATTTATTCCTACAAAGAGAAGGAAAGGCAATGTGCAAATTAACCACTACAAAATGATTATGTCAATCAGAAATGTAGGGCACATGGAGAGCAAAACCTAATCTCTGAGAGGTTTCCCCTTTATCTGCACTCAGCTACATAATCAGCTTTTCATCTCAACATAGGATAAATGCAACCTGCCTGCTGCTTCATTTACCCTATATAGAGAGAGCTGTGGTAGAATTGTATGAATCAAATAGTCACAGAGTTTGAATGAAATTGCCTTATGTTCCCCCCAAAGCATCCCATCATTGTTTCCAAAGCTCTACAACATGCAAAATGTTCAAGTCTTTAATTGCATTTCAGACATCAGGAAGGTTACTTCCTAACAGTTCAGTCCTATATATATATTTACTCAGAAGTAAGTCTCAGTGACTGCTTACTCCCGATAAAGTGTGTGAATAGAACTGCAGCCCAAGTGAAGCATTTTTAGCTCCTACAAAGAAGATAGTTAATTGCCTAGAACTACAAGCCAATGGTATGTAATTCAAGGATAGCAGCAGTATTGATGAAGAGGAATTCTATGAATAATCTGGTTCAGTGAGCTCAAAATAAATCAGTACAACAGTTTAATTGAATAGGATTGAACAAGGTTGGTTCACTATGGATTCTTCTTTATGAAAATGAATTTACTGTTTTTCATGGAACACCATCTTTTGTAGAAATATTAACTTGTCTGTACAATAAGTAACAAAGCTCAGTCTATGTGCCTGATTAAAAAAAAATATGTAATTAACACAAGGTTCTTGTTTTCCACAGCAAACATCCCCAACCTCACTTAAAACTGCATTATGGGAGAGCAGCAGAGAGAAGAGTCAGAACAAGGAACAAGGAAAGTAGTTCTGCTTAAAGTCTGCCATAATAAGTTACTCTGTGTAAGAGAAAGTGATGGAGGAAGTGCACATCACTAAATTTAATAATCAGAGGGATTTATAAAAGGTAGCTGCATTTTCTTCTAATTTTAGAAAATATTTTCTCCTCATAGAACTTAAAATGCTGTACTCAGTAACGCCAGTGTAATTTCTTCCAGAATCAACAGGGATTTGGGTTTTATATATATATAAATTAGAGCAGCATTTGCACTCACTTGCTCAATACTAATCTAAGTTCAGCAATGGAATCCAGGAAAGTCACTGCCAGTCAATCTAGACCAGACATAGGCAACCTCGGCCCTCCAGATGTTTTGGGACTACAATTCCCATCATCCCTGACCACTGGTCCTGTTAGCTAGGGATCATGGGAGTTGTAGTCCCAAAACACCTGGAGGGCCGAGGTTGCCTATGCCTGATTTAGACTATGGCTGGGGAACCTGTTTCAGCCCAAGAGCCACACTGGGAACCTTCAGTAGGGTTTATACCCTCTTATGGATCAGTAACTGGTTAAGAAACAAGAAGCACAGAGTAGGAATAAATAGACAGTTCTCCCAATGCAGAGATATAAAAAGTGGAGTCCCCTATGAACTAGTATGGGGACCAGTGCTTTTTAACTTGTTCATAAATGATCTAGAATTAAGGTGTGCTGTGAGGTAACAAAGTTTGAAAAAAATGTTTGGAATAACTTTTTTAAAAAGACCAGAGGCATTTCTGTTAAGCATTGTTGGCAGGAACATCCCAAAGGCCTTTAGGGAGGTATTCTTATATGCAACGGCCGCAGCTCAGACTTTGGTGGCAAAGGGGTGGAAGGAACAAGAAGCCCCAACAATAACGGACTAGCATTACAAGCTACAAGAATTTGCTGAAACGGCACAGTTAACAAATACCCTGAAAGGCAATTCAAAACAAAAAATTATGAAAAAGTGGGATAGATATCAAACATATGTTCAAAAATACAGTAAAGGTTCGCTATCTTTGCTAGCATTTGATTGCTGTTGGAGTGAGACTGAGTTGAGAAATAAGATTAAGAGCACATATTGATATAGGAATGTATTAGATAATATGTAAAGAACTATACAATAATAAGAGTACATTCATTTCTAAAAAAGGAATATAAAACGGGAAAGACAGGAAGTCTAGTGTGTTGGTATGTATATGATTTTGAGGGAAAATTTTGTTTTTGTTTTATATCTTTGTTTTTTCCTTTTTGCTTCATTTTCTTTCTAGGTAAATAAAATTTGTATATAATTTTTGTATACATGTTGGAAATAATATTATAGTAAGTCCTGTAATGTAATATGACAATGTTTACCAATGTAATATAAGAATGTTAACAAATAAATTCAAAATTCAAAAAAACCACAAAAACAAAAATAAAGTTAGAAGAAGAAGAAGAAGAAGAAGAAGAAGAGAAGAAGAAGAGGAGGAGGAGGAGGAGTTTGGATTTGATATCCCGCTTTATCACTACCTGAAGGAGTCTCAAAGCGGCTAACATTCTCTTTTCCCTTCCTCCCCCACAACAAACACTCTGTGGGGTGAGTGGGGCTGAGAGACTTCAGAGAAGTGTGACTGGCCCAAGGTCACCCAGTAGCTGCATGTGGAGGAGCGGAGACGCGAACCCGGTTCACCAGATTACGAGACTACCGCTCTTAACCACCGCACCACACTGGCTCTCGAGTTGGAAGGGTGGGGTCATCTTGTCCATGGGGTCTGAAGTGGCAGTGACTGACTAGGAATGAGACCTTGGGGTCATAGTGGAGGGCTTGATAAAGACTTAGGGCTCATCCGCACTTCTGCTTGTCCTGTGACTTCTAGGCTTCTGTCTGTGCATGCCTCTCTTCACGCAGGTAAGCAACTTGCAACATCATATGCTTAAGTCAGGACGGATGGAACATTTTTATTGTTAATGTGAGCTGGCGATGCTTTTTCTTGTTGTTATATATACAAAATTTAAGCAAACAAATAATTGCTTCTACATCAGTGCTATGTTAGAGTAAAAAACAAAACAAGCAAAACCAGTTTCCCAACCCTGGTTTAAAATAATTTTAAAAATGAACACATACAAGTTTCGCATTTTAAATCACAAAAATCATCGTATAATCTCATGACTACAAAATAAAAAAGGTTTTGCTTCTGTCACTCTGGTGTTAAACATATTTAGGGGGCATGGTTGGAGAGAGGCTTGTGGGGCTGCATTCAGCCACTGAAGTTCCTGTTTCTGAGATACAGGATCCTGGAAGAGATACAACTTGAAAACTGCACACTCCAGGTTACAGGTCCTCTCAGGCCATTGCACACAAACACACCCTGGGTTCTTCAAGTGGTAGATATTACTTCTATTAATTCTTCTTCTTCTTCTTCTTCTTCTTCTTCTTCTTCTTCTTCTTCTTCTTCTTCTTCTCCTCCTCCTCCTCCTCCTCCTCCTCCTCCTCCTCCTCCTCCTCTTGCTTCCCTCACAGAGGTGACCCAAAGTGACTTACAAATGATGGTTGCACGGTCTGGGTCAGTACGTGTGAGGAAAGGCAGTCCTTGAGGTATTGGGGCTCTGAGCCACGCAAGGCTTTATAGGTCAAAACCAGCATTTTGAAATTAGCCTGGAAATTGATTGGTAGCCAGTTCAGTCATGCTAGATTTTGTGTTATCCGTTTGGACCATGCTGCCTCTGTCAGCAGTCTGGGCACTCTCCAACAGCTACAGGTTCTAAACCATCTTCAAAAGCAGCCCCATAAATCCACGTTAATTGTGTTTAGCTACAGGTGAGAATCAGGGGGGCTTGGCTATTCCCCTGCTCCATGCATGTTCCCCATATGGGCTTAGGATGGTGTTGCAGTTCAAAAGCAGAAGGATTAAGCATTAGTATTAGCATGCCTTTGGGAATCCCATGTTGGCATCATTTTAGTCCCAGCTTTTGAGTAAGGCTTTTGATTGAATATAGTCTTTGTCTGCCTTCTGGCATACCGTTCTCTGTGAATAACTACAATCAATGGGATTTTGATGTGCACAGACTGTCTGTAGTACTGCAGCATGGTTAAGAAAGTGAAGGTGCACACTGATCTTGTATAGATTTAATAATCACATGCCTGGAAAAGGGCATAAATTGCAAGCGGCAATAAATCACAAGCATCGTGTCCCTTTCTTTAGTATGCTAGAAGGAAAACCAAAACAGAAGCAGCAATAAGGACAACTACTATGCAGCATGAAAAGGTGTTGAAAAATAATACTCCAAAGTTGACAAATTTTGGCTTGGCTTACTAGCCAGTGTTTATTTGTGGTCAGTGGTTCCCCACCCATGTATATGCCAGAGAATATGAGGAACTGGAGTGATGTTTTTCATTTTGTAGTGGGATCTTGAGCAGGCAGAAACAGCACTAGTTCAAACTGAGCAGTTTTCTGCTCCAAAGCTCAAGGTAATGCAGACCCCGCCTCTCCCCACTCTCTGAAATCAGAGGAAGGGAAGGGGGGTATCATGCAATGGAGGGACCCCTCCTCCCTTCTTCAGAATAAGAAGGCAGGGATTTCTACGCACTGAGCAAGGGGCACCACCAGAGAGCCTGATTATATATGGGGTTTAGATTTAGTAATCATTTTTAGACTGGCAAGTTTGTAGCTAGGCATTCACAATATTCAGAGATTTACCTGAAAGGGGATTACTAGCTAGACAAATCCCATTAAAGTCAATGGGATTAAATTAAAGAAGAAATTTTACTCTTGTGCCTATGTGCTTGCTGCAGTTTGAAATTTACGAAGCTTGAGAAAAGCTGAACATGTTAATGCCTCACATCCAAAACAAAGAAATACATTGACATTGCCAATTGGAGTGCATTAATGTTGATTAGTGAGATGTCTTAGTTTGACCAGTTTATGGTGCATCTTTTTAGCAAACTTTGCCAAATCTTGCCATCAGCAAATACATTATGGTAAAAAGAGTAGGTTTGTTGACACGTTTAGCCACGACTATTTAGAAGCAAGTGTAATTAATTTCAATAAACAAGGTTGCTTAGCACTGTAGGATATGATTTGTTGGTAGGATATAACAATTATAAAGGCATTTAGATGATGATGATGATGATGATGATGATGATGATGATGATAAAAAATAATAATGTGTTTCCCCAGCCACCCTGGACAGCTTACAGAATCTATAAAACATAATAAAGCATCAAACATTAAGAACTTCCCAATACAGGGCTGCCTTCAGGTGTCTTCTAAAAGTTATGTAGTTCTTAATCTCCTTGACATCTGAAGGGACAGTGTTCCACAGGGAGGGTGCCACTACTGAGAAGGTCTTCTGCCTGGTTCCCTGTAACTTCGCTTCTCGCAAAGGGAACCACCAGAAGACCCTCGAAGGAGGACCTCGATGTCTGGGCTGAACGATGGGGGTGCAGACACTTCTTCAGGTATACTGTTGTTCACACAAAAGAGAGGTGGAAGCTTTGATGAAGGGCCAAATAAATAAAAATAGATGCTGCTATGGTCGGACAGTGTTCTCGAAGCTACCAACATGAGTTTGACCAAACTGCGGGAGGCAGTGGAAGACAGGAGTGCCTAACGTGTTCTGGTCCATGGGGTCACGAAGAGTCGGACACGACTAAACAACAACAAAAACTATCTATCTTGCATGATAAATTACTGTATTTTTAAAGTTATTGTCATAGATCTGATTGCTTCTGTTTTCTTTCGACTTTCTGGCCTGTATCACATTGTCATTAACCAAGTAGCATGGTAAGAAAAAATATTAAAAATTATTAACGACTGAAAATAATAATTCATAAGGCACAAAACTTTCCATAGTATTTGTTTGCATGTGACAGAGTCCCTATAGGACTCAAAGAGTCTTGTTTCCTCCCCGCCCCCATTCATTTTTAGATCCACGTCTCTATAAACATGCATTAGGTGGGGCTTGTTACCAATCAAAATATTCCTTTGGACACTAAACTCATCCTTTTATTAGTTTTCAATGCAGACATTCTGAAACTCCCCACAAAAGATCTGGTACTCCATCATTTGACAGTGGCACAACTCACCATCAAAAACTATGTGTAGACTTTGGAAGGCAACCTCTGTGAAATCTGGTTTACAAAAACTATGCATATCAAAAAGAACACGGATATTTCAAAATTTCAACTTACTATACAAATTAGCTCTATAGCTAGCTAACTCAGTGCATCTCGCTTTTTTTCAGGAGAATGGAACAGAGTGCATTGCTAGAACTAATAAAAAAAAATGACAGCATTGGCTGGTCAGGTCATATGACTTGTCTATTATTGCCACCCAGTGGAAGCAATCACAAGTTTATCTTCAAAACATTCCTAAGTAGAACACTGAAATGTAACAGAAGCAATTTCATATTGTAAGAACTAATAAAACAAGCTTTAAACTCACATTATTCACTTTGAAGGGCAAACAACCGGCTTTTGCCATACAACAGAAAATAAAACAAATATAATCTGCACACATACAAAGTCTTCTTTATACCTGACATTCTCATGGCAGTTTCAATAACAAATCCATGGGGACCATATCGTAGAAAAGGAAAAGAATCACCTTCCCTTGGCAAGATAGTCTTACACCTACTTACTTCTTTAATATTTTATTTAAGAAACCTGCACTGGTTTCCTGTCTATGGTACTTGGCTACGGAGTGTTCAGTACACGCAAGGTGTCAAGTATCTCACAGAGAGGTGAGCAATTGCAGCACTGGTTTAGTCACAGCGAAAAATATCTGGAGCTATCTTCTTCTCAGGTCCCAGACAAAATATGACGCTCTTTACTTTCTTAGACCAGCCAGGGGAAGAAGCTCAACAGTGGCAGAACGGCTATTACATAACTCCCTCTCTGTTTTCTTCATTACTTGACCTTGCTCTATGGATTGCATTCGTAACAAATTACTCACCCTTAACAGCAGGTGCACTGTAACATTCTGTGAAAGCTGTGGTCTCTCACAAGAGATCAAGAACTGCCTCAGTTAGAGCATTATTAGTCACTAGATTATTCCACAACATATGGTGTCCTAATATAAATGGCTATTCACACCTATAGGTGATTTGGATTTTTTTCTAGATAATTATTTGCATGGCATGGCTGCTACATTAAATCCATTTGAAACTGCCCTTTTGAAGAAGCTGTTTTATGTGGCAAGCAATTTGAGGGATACCGGTTTGCCAAGCAGATCAGATCAGCCCCCATTCAATGGTTATGATTTTATGGGTTTTTCCAGTTGTTTCAGCTATTACCATGAGCCTCCTTCAGAAATGCTTCACAGCTATCTGGAAAATTCTGCTGCTGAATTATTGGGAGGACAGGCAGAGTATCCTTTAAGGAAATCTGCAAGCCCCACCCACAACATGGCCAAGTCATACCCCTTGAAGCATTCTAAACTGAGGGCTGGCCCACAGCAATTTGAGTACAGTGGTGCCCCGCAAGACGAACGCCTCGGAAGACGAAAAACTCGCTAGACAAAGGAGTTTTTTGTTTTCTTAGCCGCTTCGCAAGACGCATCTCCCTATGGGCTTGCTTCGCAAAACGAAGCTTGCCCCGCAAGCTCCGGGGATAGCGGGGAAGCGCAGCGCGTCTTCCCTGCTGTCCCCGGACCTCTTTTGAAGCAAGGGGCGGCGGGGAGAAGATCGCTTCTCCCCGTTGCCAGCCCCGCAATCTCCGGGGACAGAGGGGAAGGCGCGCGCGCCTTCCCCTCTGTCCCCGGACCCCTTTTGAACCAAGGGGCGGCAATGGGGAGAAGCGATCTTCTCCCCTCCACCCCTTGCTTCAAAAGAGGGGACAGAGGGGAAGGCGTGCGCCTTCCCCTCTGTCCCTGGACGGTCTCCATAGGAACGCATTGATTGATTTTCAATGCATTCCTATGGGAAACCGTGCTTCGCAAAACGAAAAACTCGCAAGAAGAAAAAACTTGCGGAATGAATTAATTTCGTCTTGCGAGGCACCACTGTACCAAAGAGAGCAAAACCCCTACAGGCTGATCTTTATACTGCGGACATACAGTGGTGCCCCGCAAGACGAATACCTCGCAAGACGGAAAACCCGCTAGACCAGGGGTCTGCAACCCACGGCTCCGGAGCCGCATGTGGCTCTTTTACACCTTTGCCGTGGCTCCGGAGTGGATACTAGCGAGGGGAGGAGGCGCATTGTGCGCCCCAACACTCCCCACTGTGGTGGGCGCTGTACTGGCTGTGACGTCACATGGGGGCGATGCGTGCGCTAGTCACGCACCGTCCCGACGTCACCTTCCCGCCCGCTGTCAGATCGTGGCTCTGGAGATATATTTGTTTTAAATGTCGCAATGGTTTTGCGGCTCCCAGTTGTTTTTTTCTTTGGAAATGGGTCCAAGTGGCTCTTTTTGTCTTAAAGGTTGCAGACCCCTGCGCTAGACGAAAGGGTTTTCCGTTTTGGAGGTGCTTCGCAAAACGAATTTCCTATGGGCTTGCTTCGCAAGACGAAAATGTATTGCGAGTTCCTGCGGGGTTTTTTCCCTCCACCCCTTTTTCTAAGCTGCTAAACCGCTTATCTGCTTATCCGCTAAGCCGATAAGCTGCTAAAAGCCGCTAAAAGCCGCTAATAGCGCTAAAAGCCGCTAATAGCGCTAAAAGCCGCTAATCCGCTAAGCTGTCAATGGGCTTGCTTCGCAAGACGAAAAAACCGCTAGACGAAGAGACTCGCGGAACGGATTAATTTCGTCTTGCGAGGCACCACTGTAGAATGTCTCATCGTGAAAAGCAACCACTATGTGGAGGCGGTTTCAAGCAGCTGCCAATTGGGTGGACAGGCGGAGTCCCCAGATCCCACGCGGTCCCCCCCGTCATGTGGAATAACGACTCAAGACAACGTGCTATGGGATTAAATTGGCCACAACTTTATTAAATTTCATGTGGTAGACCTTGGCTCAGGCATTGGGCTTTCTCCCTCCCCAGTCCCCAGCCGGGGACCTAGGGAGCATCAGGGTTATCCAGTGTGTGTGTGTGGGGGGGGATGGGCCGGCTCTGGAGAACATATGTTCAAGCAGAGATAGCCGCCCCCGTTACACCGCCGCCGCAGGGGAGAGCAATGACGACCTTTCGGCGTACGGTCAAAGCCTCCCTTCAGAAACCCCTTTAACGGGGAACCCTGGTATCGCTGCTGCAAAGAGGAAGATGGACTAAAGGATTCCGCCCAAGGCCTGTGAAGAAAAGTTAAGCTGAAAATAAGACATTAACTGAGGGTGGGTAGGGTGGGAGAAGCTCTGGAGCCAAGTGAGGATTCCCAGGTAATCCCTCCCCTACCTGGCCTGGTCTCCTTGGCAACGCTTCCCCCAGGTGGGATTGGACAACTGACTGAGGTAGGCGGAGACCTCCAGGTATCCCACCTGAGGGAAGGCAAAGCCAAGCCTATGCTGTTGGAGCCGCTCCAGATCCAGGGGCTGCACGTGTCCACGCAAAGGGCGCCCCTCGTTTTAGGCGGGGAGCGGTCATTATCACATTTTGCCCGACTCCTGTCCCCAAGGTATCTAAGCAGAGGCTCTTACTTAGAAGAAAAATATATTTATTCAGGCAAGTAACAATGCAGTCTCAGCAGCAGACATGGTTCAGGAGTTCAGGAGCAGCAAGAGAACTTCAGAATGGGACAGAAGCAACGAAGATGTCCCAGTAAGCTTCCCCACCAAGGTTTTAAAGACAAGGGCTCACTTGCCTTGCAGGAAGGTTGGGATTGCTAGGGCAGACTCCATTAAGGGGCAACCTAGCTCTAGGCAACAAGGCTCCTGTTCATAAGCTGCCACCTCCCTCCTCAGCTGATTAAAGTTGCGCGGTGGCGCTGTGGGTTAAACCACAGAGCCTAGTGTTAAGTTGTGGGTGAACATATCAGACGACACAGTGATTCTTCAAACAGCTCTTGTTTATTCACAGGCCAGAACTGAACTGAACTGAAGGGTTCAGCCAGCCTGCTTATATAGAGCTCCACTGGAACGCAACAGTAACCATTTTCTGTAACTAACCAATCACTGAACATCACTTTCAATCCCTTATTTGCATATGTGAACCTGAGTGAAAACTATCTACAGTATCCCCCTGCTGGCCCAGGGTGAGAACTTCAGTACATAACACCTAGGACTTGTCGATCAGAAGGTCTGCAGTTCAAATCCCCACGATGGGGTGAGCTCCCGTTGCTCAGTCCCTGCTCCTGCCAACCTAGCAGTTCGAAAGCACGTCAAAGTGCAAGTAGATAAATAGGTACCGCTCTGGCGGGAAGGTAAACGGTGTTTGCGTGTGCTGCTCTGGTTCGCCAGAAGCGGCTTAGTCATGCTGGCCACAGGACCCGGAAGCTGTACGCCGGCTCCCTCGGCCAATAAAGCAAGATGAGCGCCGCAACCCCCGAGTCGGCCACGAGTGGACCTAATGGTCAGGGGTCCCTTTACCTTTACCTTTACCTTTACAGCCTCCACTGAGGCTCTCTGAAGGGAGAACTGGCATCATTGCTCCCCCTTCCAAGGGGCTGAAGTAAGGGTGGAAAAGGGAGATTCCCTCTTCCTCCAACCCAGGTCCCAACCTTTCATCCCCCGCTTTTCTCCTTCTTATCCTCCTTGTGTCAGAGCCTGCCAATCCAAGCTTGATGCCAACAAAGCTGTGAGGCTCATGGCGCCTTACTCCAAATAACTTATTCAGGTGCTCTCATTTCATGCTCGCCACAACTCTGGTGTCCTCCAGCCGAATCCAACTCAAACTGCTACCCAACATTGCTTTCTTCCCTCCGACACCTCTGTCACTTTCATCCAACAGCATTATGTTCTTCGGTGTCTCCAGGTCAAATCTCAAAGAAAAAGCTTTGTTGGTCCTTTTCTTCAATGAGTAACCACATAGGATGTGCAGCTAAGCAAAGCCAAGTACTGCCATCATCAGGAATCAGCATTTTTAAAGCTATTTAAACAGCAACTCATCACGGGGGTGGGGGTGGGGAGATATAAAAGGATTAAAATTGTTTGGATATAGTATGTTCTCCTACAGATTTTTAGTAAAAGAGGAGGAAGACATATTTCTTCTCCCACCACGTAAATTAAAAAGAAACATATCCAAATAAATTTGCAGGACAGTATCTATATATATCATGCACAAATTTCTGAACACTTAAATAATTGATTTGACTATTGGGTACATTGTCCCCGTCTGGAATTCTACATAAGTGCTTGGGAGAAGCGACTTGGCCCACAAAATGGCCTCTTCAGCATTCAACATCAAGGGCAAAGGTGGAAAGAAAAAGAAAAACAGCAACAGGAAAACAGAGTCGATTAAAACACTGTGACTGCTGGAGGTGGTGAGGGGAGGGGTTGGAATTGTAACTGAAAACAATTGCCAGCAAACATTCTCAGCCAGTCAGCCCATAGCACTGGCTCAGGGTAGTGTGGTGTAGTGGTTGGAGCCACGTGGTCATGAAGTTCCCTGGGTGACCTTTAGCCAACCACTGCCTCTCAGCCTAACCTACCTCACAGGGTTGTTGTGAGGATTTAGTGTGGAGTGGGGAGAATCATTTATGCCACCTTAAGATCCTTGGAAAGAAAAGTGTAATATATATGAAATCAATCAATCAATCAATCAATCAATCAATCAATCAATCAAATAAAATAAAGAAGCCAGCACTATGCAGGCCGCCTTCATCACATCCTCAGCACATAATCTAGATCCAGCTTTCCATCGGCCATATCCTGTTTAAAGTGCTACCATCACCAACACTTTTTTCACAGTTCACCACTCAGCTTGGTATACCTGATCTTGGAATACCATCAAGGCAGATATATTAATTAAGGAAGGCTTTACAATGCCTGCCATTGGAAATCAGATAATAAAGTTCAGACCCTTGTTAGAACTAGAGCTATGTATCAGTAACAACAACAAAATACCTGAATTTTTACGCTTGTTTTTAGCTTGTAAACTGAGAAATGATACCCTGACTTTTTAGTAGCTATCTACAAGGCTTCAATAGGAAGGAGCAGATTTGAGGTGGATCATAAGGTATGGTGGTGGTGGGGGGGGAATGCGTGTGGAAACCATCCTGAAACGAACATAGCATTTTTAAAAAGCTGGTATGACTTAAGAGAAAGCAAACAGGAAGGCTCTGGTGGAAGTCTTACCGCAGTCAACCAGTAAATAAAACTATTATTTACTCAGTAAACAGGTTTAAAAGGTTGAGGTTTGCAACCTGGCATTGCTATTAGATGCATCCTTAAAGATAGATACCCAAATTACATCCATAGCATGAAGAACATTTCACCAACTTCAGCTTCTTCTTCTCCTTATGTCTTTAGCAACAGCCCAAAATGTATAAATAAAGCAAAACGCTCCCTCACTTTGTGATTGGTGGAAACAGCTTCCCTGCTAACATGCCCATATGTCATAAAACTTTTGCAAATACAGAGGCACAACTGTACATACAGATGTTGAAAGAATGAATCTTCCATAAAACCCAACAGCTCAAGTTATGCACCCAACAAAAAAAATAGGAACATGAATTTTGGCCAGCGATTCCATCATCTCCAAATGTAATTTTGAACATTTTACATAAGCTCTTTGTACAGTGATGACCCCGCACACAGTTGTGTACACCAGAATCCCTTTTGTACGTGGAAATAATCCTGTATGTTGTTTACAGGATCAGATCCTGCAATGGAATAATGACTGCTGTAGCTTTTGCGTGCCAGTGCCTTAACAGCCTAAAATATTTAATTATTTGGTTACACAAATTCAAGCTGGAATATGAAAGAATGATGCATGTAATACTTGCTTACTGCTGCTAATTTCACACAGGGAAGGGATTCATGAACAGCTGCTGAGCTATTGTGCATCTAAGCCAGAACACTCCAGCTGTCTTTACTAGATTGATTTTAGTTTTGAATTCTAATTCCTTAATCTTCTAAAGCACTGGTCTGTTTTACAGGTAACAAGAAGTATTGAATGATTCTCTTAAACTTAGCCTTTAAGGACATTACAATCTGAGTACTTTTTTAAAAAAGGGATGCGGGTGGTGCTGTGGGTTAAACCACAGAGCCTAGGGCTTGCCGATCAGAAGGTCCTTGGTTTGAATCCCTGCAATGGAGTGACCTTCCATTGCTCGGTCCCAGCTCCTGCCAACCTAGCAGTTCGAAAGCACATCAAAGTGCAAGTAGATGAATAGGTACCGCCACAGCGGGAAGGTAAATGGCATTTCCGTGCGCTGCTCTGGTTCTCCAGAAGCGGCTTAGTCATGCTGGCCACATGACCCGGAAGCTGTACGCCTGCTCCCTTGGCCAGTAAAGCGAGATGAGCGCCGCAACCCCAGAGTTGGCCACGACTGGACCTAATGGTCAGGGGTCCCTTAACCTTTTATTTTTAAAAACAACAACTATGTGTAGCTCAGATGTTCTAGCCTGGGATAGCTCAGTTGGTAGAGCATGAGACTCTTAATCTCAGAGTTGTAGGTTCGAGCCCCATGTTGGCTCTAAGATTCCTGAGGTTGGACTAGATGACCATAGTCCAACTCTATAAATCTACAATTTACAAAATAGGCATGCAAGCATTGCACCATTTATAAAACAGTTGAATAGGCTAAAACAAGATGGCCTGCCATTCATAAGGATTCTCACACTTCAAAACACACACACACACACACACACACACACACACACACACACACGTAGTTTGCAATCACCATACCTCTGATATTCTGGAGAACTACCTAGATTAGATATCCTAGAGTCTACATGAGGCAGAATCTTCTGCAAAAGCAAGAATTAAAATCTACATCACCCAAATATCACTGAGGGCTGGTGCAGTGCTATGGTTAGAGTGTTTGATGGAGACCTGTGTTCTCATCCCCTCCCAGACATAAATTTCACTGGGTGACTTTGGGCCAGTCACTGCCTCTCAGCCATCTTACCTTACAAGGTGGTTGTGAGACTTAATCAGGAGAAGAACCGTGTACAACATCTTGAGGTTCTTAGAGTAAAGGTGGGATTTAAATATTAAAGATGTAGCAATCCTGTCCTTGTCATCCCTTCACCCCCCTACAAAACCTGGTGCTATCGAAACAGAAGCTCTGTCCACGCATTCTTAATTCTATCTACAGCGGGGAGCCAACACCAGCCCTGCCCTTCCCACATTGAGCAGGTCTGAAGGAAGATAGCATGGGCATTTGGCTGAATGAGCTTAGTTTACAGTCCTTCCTGCAATCAGGAAACCTGCATGCGTGATCCAGGTTCCTAGTTGCAGAAGGACTGAAAGCACATTCAGCCTTACCTACTCAATGCAGAAAGGTCAAGGGAGGAGGGACTGGCAATGTGCACACCCCATCTTACAATGGAATTACGTATGCTTGAAAAAGGCCAGAGTCAACACCTGAAACCAAGATTCATACCCAGAACCAGCAAATCAGAGTAACACTCTCACCATTCTCAGCCTGCAGAAACCAAGCTGTTCTGTCTATTCTCCAGCACGGAGGCTGAATTACCATAATAAGATTTGCCGCTGGCTGCTTCTACATCCTGTAGGTCACACTATGGGGAAGTGGGTAAAATCAAATGTTTAAGATGACTTCAACTGAGGATGCTGATGGGGGCATGTGTGTAATTTTCAAGGGGGTGATTGAGATATTGGGAATGGGTAACTGACAACAGGTTTGCTTTTGAGTTTTTTACTTACTGATTTTTTTCTGGAAGGTGTGGTTCTTGGGTATGGGGGGGGGGAAATACAGGCAGAGTCTACAAAACAATAGCAGCAACAACCTTGCATGCATTAGGAGCAGCGACTCGACAATAAATTAAATACCCCTCTGACAGCACTTTTAAGATATGCAGCTAAGTCCCTTTCCATGTTTGGTGTTAATAAGGCTAGTCTTGAGAAGCCATTGCAATGTGTAACACGGATAACAAGGCAGGCCACCTCCCCTCGGTGGTTAGGCCCATAACCACCAGAACCATAAGGCAGGATACTACTACTACTACTACTACTACTACTACTACTACTACTACTTTATTATTTGTACCCTGCCCATCTGGCTGGGTTTCCCCAGCCACTCTGGGCGGCTTCCAACAAAGTTGAAAAATACATTAAAATGTCACACATTAAAAACTTCCCTGAACAGGGCTGCCTGCAGATGTCTTCTAAATGTCAGGTAGTTGTTTATCTCTTTGACATCTGATGGGAGGGCGTTCCACAGGGCGGGTGCCACCACCGAGAAGGCCCTCTGCCTGGTTCCCTGTAACTTGGCTTCTCGCAGTTAGGGAACTGCCAGAAGGCCCTTGGCGCTGGACCTCAGCGTCCGGGCAGAACGATGGATCCCTTGACCTCCCTGCCTTGACAAGCTAACTAGCATTATTTTGTCTTATGTACTCCATTTCCATCAGCAGATATGAGACTGGAAATCACACCCTTCAAACTCTCACCTTTAAAGGCAGGCGGCATTTGAAACAGGTGTCCTTATTCCCTAAGGAAAGCCCTGCCTCAGGGGAGATCTGAGGAAGAAGTGAAAGATTAGCTAGCTTGATGTTTTCTTTCTTAATTGCAGAGCAGCATCACAGAGTATGTGTGTGTGAGAGAGAAATTGGCTGCCTGGCCTTTTTTTTTTTTTTTTTTTGCAGATCCCTTGTGCTTTTAAAAGCTGCTTGGTGTGTGTGTGTGGGGGGGGGGGGGAATGAAACTTTTCAAAGCTCAGAAAGGGAAATAATGGGGATTTTTTTCACCAATTAAATTGTTGTAAGTCCAGACAGTTTTCAAGGGCACAGATGATCCTTGGGGTGGAGGGACAAGGTAGTCTAGTCTTGTAGGAGCCCAGTAAGTGGACTTTTTACCTGACTGCATGTACTGTATAAGCAAAGTTGCTCATTTGTAATAACCCTAGATGAGGCAGCCCTGTTAACTTTCGAATCCCTGCTTCATGCATTAATCTCTGGGTGCACAGCTGTCAACATTTCCCTTTTTTTAAAGGGAAATTCCCTTATTCCGAATAGGATTCCTCACAAGAAAAGGGAAAAGTTGACAGCTATGTCTGGGTGTCAGATCCAAAGAGCAAATAATATTGGAGAGTGACTCTCTTTCATAATCAACAGATTCATAATCACTTTTAGAATTTTGTGGACTTTTATCAGGTTCTTCATTGATTTGAGACCAGTTAGTTCCTCCCATCCTTGGTAAAAATAATAATGATGAACTCCCCAAAGTTCCTGTTTTTTAACAGTCACAAGGGTTGCAAAATGGATCCGTTAAAAAGAACACTCGCTTCCCTCCTTTTATAGGCACAACTTTTAATTAATTAAAATATTATGCCAAGATGAATCTCTGTAGTCTGTGAATTAAAATGGCTCATTATCCTTTCTTCAGATACGTTGATAAGCCTTTAGTGGCAATAGCGCAGCAGGGCCTCGCTATGTTAATTAGAAAAAAACCTTTCAATCATTTTATGCATTCATGATGAGCGTAGTTGTCTTGATATTCATCCCTGCACCTGGGGAATATTTTGAAGAGTTAATGGCAACTGATAATCTGTATTACCTTCTGCTTCCCCTAGAGTTAAAAACTGTAATAGCGGTAGTTTTGTAAAAAAATAATAATAAGTATAATTTATCTACTTTATAGTGTTCATTAATGGAGAATATCTAATAGCCTATTTATAAAAAACTGCTGTGGCAGCAAACAATTGCTATGGATGTAGCATATAGACAACTGTGCCAGAATTTCCCCAGCATTGCAGAAGCATCACATCAGCAATGCAGGTGTATAGACCATAGGAAAGATTTAGGGTTGAGATGTTAGAAGAGAAGCAATAAGAGCTCTAAAATAGACAGTACCTGTTCACATCCAATAATGTAAGCCTTATGAGTTTCTGGTTTTTTATATTTTATATTTATTGAAGAATAAACTAGCATAGATTGAACAGGATAAATTAAAGCAAAACACAGGAACAGTCTTGAGGGTGGAATCCTTAGTTCCAACCTAACTATCATTCCCCATTACTAAAGTATATTTCCAAGAGTACTGGGTTTTGTATTTTCTAGATGTGTGTCACCCTGCCTCCCATTTCCTGGACTGAGCATGCATTGGCTATGTCAGCCCAGGCACCCCCAAACTCGGCCCTCCAGCAGTTTTGGGACTACAACTCCCATCATCCCTAGTTAGCAGGACCAGTGGTCAGGGATGATGGGAATTGTAGTCCCAAAACATCTGGAGGACCGAGTTTGGGGATGCCTGTGTCACCCATTCTTCTGGTGTAGCAGCATACTATCGTAAGTCCTGAGGGTTGTTTTTTTTTTAAAAAAACAATCAAGTGGTGTATACATTTCATGAAATAGAAGAATAAATGAAATAAATAATGTGAGCATAAGATCACCATTCCTATATGTGAGATGCTGAGTTGTCTCAATCAGGAGTTTGATGATCTCTGCAGAATTTAAGACAAAATCAGGAAGAACAATTTACAAGGAATCAGATGTGAAAGTAACAGTGCAAGGGCATATATGCATAAAATGCGCACAGCCCTCGTTGAACCATCGTACAAAATATACCGTACCTTTGCTGCATTTCCACATATAGCAGAGCGCCCCAATCTCGTTCCACAAAGTGTTATTGTGGCATCTGAATATAGACTGCATTTTTAATCAAGACTTATATTGGCTTATATCTTGATCAGGTTCCTAAATTAAATGGGCTTAGATTTTCAAATGTTTCATGCCAGGCAGAGAAAACCTTGGCCATTCTCCTAAGACAAGGGGGCCCCATTGATTTATAGTAGAAAAACAATTCTCAAAGTCATAAAAAGGGGAAATTACATACACTGCCCTTGCAGGCTGAGAAAACACAATTAGGAATGGGTAAATAGTAAAATGATATCATGGAGCCTCACGTTAAAACCTTGAGCTAAATTTTCTAAGGCCAGAGGCAAATGGGGAAAAACATTTAGCTGGCAGAAAGAAAGAGAGCATTTTTGGGGAAGTCTCTTCTAAAGCTGTTTCTTAAACTGAGAGAGTTAAAAAGGTTAAAATGTGTTAAATGTTGGAAAGGCAACTGGCTTGGCAGAAGAAGAAGCTTCTTCCTATTTTATTTTGAGGCTGGAAAGGGGGGTGAAAGGGGGAGGTGTACACTGAAGAGGTTTCTGTTTAAAAGCTGTGTTTTACTGAGTTCCTTCCTTTTTACTTTGAAAAGCTTTATTCTTTTAAGAGGCTACCTATGATAAATGTATGAAATATATTAGCTTAAATATATTGGCTTAAATGTAATTATGCAAAGGATTTAAGAAATGCTAGATTCTTATTTCATAGAGTCATATTGCAATAGGAGACCAGAGGGGCAAATGAGCCTAGCCCCCCTGCCAGACAGAAGACGCCATCCAAGCAGTCTTGATATATAGTTGTCAGGCATTTGTTTAGAAACCTTAAATGAAGGAAATCTTTCAATGTTGATGTGAAACTCAAGATCCTTGACATCTGTTGAACATAAAAATGTAAGATTAACCATTTGTTTTAGAAGGCAATAGGGCAAGGAGGGCAAGAGGTGAGCTGGTAATTAAGATTCCATGTAAGATATATTATTACTTATATGTCATATATATAGCTCTTTGTCTCCCTTATAAGGGCAAGGAAATGGGTGTATCTTTTGTGGGTGTATCTTTTGTGATTGGTTCTAGCAAACAGCCAATAGGAATTTCAACCAGGCTGATTGGACAGAGGCAGCCACAGGAGGAGCAAAGGGGGCTGGATTAAGGGAATATAAGTGCTGGCCAGAATGGCAGGAGGCCAGGCCAGAGCTTGGTAACCATGTACCACTGTGCCTCTTATTTATTTGTCTGACAAATAAATTACTATTTTAATTTCTCTATTGCTGCGTTGAATATTTCATTCCAGCTAAGCGTTAACCACAAGCAGGGTGCTACATTATGGCCAGAGCACACTTTTTCCTGAATTGAACATTAGGCTACTCACACGCTTACATTTGCCAAGGTTGATATATGAAATGCATATGAGTAAGAGCGAATTAGCTGCCCCTGTTGTTTCACTGTTCCACCTGTGGACTGGAGGGATGCAAAACTCAAAGGAAAAAACCCACAAAATTCTGCAAGTGGCAGATTTGGGCCATCCTGTTGTTTCTCTGGATAGGAAGGGATCATCAAATGCTCCAATAATCCCTGCTGCAGAGTCAGGGCAGTATTGCTCATCCCCAGCAAGAGCTGATGGCAGGGATGCTGGAGAGCTAGTGAGAGTCAGAGATGCAGTGAGTGATCAGCCTCCCCTATACAGTGGTACCTCTGTTTAGGAACAGTCCTGTTTACGAACGATTCGGTTTACGAACTTCGCGAAACTGGAAGTAGTGTCTTCATTTGCGAACTTTTCAATGGTCTAAGAACGGAATCTGAACAGTGGAAGGGCACCGGTGGCGGGAGGCCTCATTAGAGAAAGCACTCTTCGGTTTAAGAACAGTTTCAGTTTAAGAACGGACTTCTGGAACGGATTAAGTTAGTAAACTGAGGTACCACTGCACATGGTCACTGGAAGAGCACACCCCTGCTGCTTGGCAAGAACACTGCAGCCAGGGAAAGGCCATTCTAGCCCCCTCCATTGGCCAGAGAACAAGCAGCTGAAGGAAGTTTGCTTCCCTCTTTGACTAGTGGAAAGAACACTCTGCAGCAACTGCAAGTTGTCCTGGACTGCAGAACCTAATAGGAAACTTCTTCTGTTCCCACCCATCATTTGGAGAACACTCTCTCTCTCTCTCTCTCTCTCTCTCTCTCTCTCACACACACACACACACACAGAGAGAGAGAGAGAGAGAGAGAGAGAGATGGGTTTTGGGAGAGGGAATGTTAAAGGTTGCATTACCTGTTGCTTTTAAGCTGCCTTGAGAAATATTTGAAAAGCTGTCAGGAAACAAATCTTCAAAACAAAATATAAATACAAATCTCGGTGAAATATACTCGGAGTCCTGTAGTGATTTCATGCTCTTTATTGCAGCTTGTAAAACAGTGATTTCATTGCCCCCCAAACCTCAGGCTTGTTATATACAGTGGTACCTCGGGTTAAGTACTTAATTCGTTCCGGAGGTCCGTTCTTAACTGAAACTGTTCTTAACCTGAAGCACCACTTTAGCTAATGGGGTCTCCTGCTGCTACTGCACCGCCGAAGCATGATTTCTGTTCTTATCCTGAAGCAAAGTTCTTAACCTGAAGCACTATTTCTGGGTTAGCAGAGTCTGTAACCTGAAGCGTATGTAACCCGAGGTACCACTGTACATATTTACACAATGAGTCCCGTCTGATTGGCTGATTCTGCTTCCCTCCTGCAGCCTGATTGGTCTTTTCCTGCAGGCCAATCAGTTGTTGCATTCTACGATCCTACCAGCCTAATAGGCTGATTAACTTCCTCCTGGAGCCTGATTGGTCTTCTCCTGCAAGCCAATCAGTTGTTGCATTCTACGATCCTACTTGCCTATTGTTCTAGGATTCAAGCTTAGTACATAACACTTGGGCTCATAGAAGCCTTTGATTTTGACTGATTTGATTTGATTTGTCTCTCTCATGGTGCACAGTTTGGAAATGGCAGCTGTGTATCAACAGCTTTTCCAATACCAAAGTTGTTTATGTGCCGTTACATCAGCCCTGTGCAGACCTTAGAGCAGAGTTACAGGCAGGTAGCCAGTGCAAATATTTAGAAGACGAGTGTTGTCAAACTGCCGTCCTCTGCAAGAGCCACTGCTTTGCAATCTTCATGAATTTAAGTTGTGTAGCCACCCCAGCAAAGTGAAGGGAAGGCTGCAAAACCTAATTTAATCAGGGCCATTTATTATTTTTTAAAGTCTGCAGCATTGTTCCCCATTAGAAAATGATTTGGAGAAATGGGGCTTGGTCTAATAACCATTTAAATGAGCCACATTACTGAACTAAAAGACGTAAGTGGCAGTCTTGTGAAATCTTACTGGTAATTAATAAGCATTTTTACTCCTGAGAAAGTGTATTATTTATATTCTTTTGTGATTATCTGTCTATACTTTGGCTGTCAACAGTCATAGTTTGGAGTCATGCTTGTCAACACTTGTTCAGAATTCTATTACTCTGAGCGAGAACATGCTCATCCATGCACAGCCATCCACTCAGTTTTAATTGACAGCCTTTCCCTCCTTCCCAAGCAGCAGCTAAGATGTTTTTCACTGATGCTGTGTTCCACTATTTTAAAACCTGTTATATTCTTCCGTTGTATGATTTTTTTAAAAAAATGGCATGTGTGTATATAATCTACATTTGCCACTTAGTAGCTCAGCAATGTTATATCTGAGGATTCCCAAGTCTGATATATCCTTATCAAACTCCCTGTAGCAAGTAAATGCCTTGTCTGTGGGGGTGTGGGGAGAATGAAATCCTTAAAAATCAGTACCCCAAGTAAGCACAGATATTGCAGAGTAGGATGTTGCGAGGAGGGAAAGGTTGCATGTCTTGTAACCAAAGACGTCACAGGCACTACCCAATAGGTTCCTGTGTCACTGTTGAGCTATCACACAGGGTCTCAACAGTGAGGGGAACCAGGAAAATTGTGGAAGGGAAGTCACATGGTATATGTATACATGCTGTATTTGGTATGAAGTTGTAAGTGGGACAGGGGGAAGGGAGGGGGGTTAAATATGCTCTCTGTTCCTGTTTTTGAAAATACAAAAAAAAAACAACCATTTTGCTTTATTTCACTATACAGAATCAGATTCTTTTTAGCTTGAATGCCTCAGCAGTGACCCCATATGTATTACATGTTCAGTAATACCAGTCTTTCTGTGATATTAAATAAACAAATCATTCCTTCTGTACAGTATCTCAAGGGTAGGGAGACAGACTATTTAAATTACAAATTTGAGGGGGTTGCATCATACTCGTAGATATTTAGCAAGGAGAAACAGGCTAAGTTTGTCAGATAAATTATTCATTGTGAATTTATTCTCAGTTCCTGCTCTGCATTTAATCTACTCCCTTCCATTTAATGTGGTAATATTTTAAGCTACATAGAAATGGATTCTAAAGACAACAATTGTAATTACATGTTAACTCTTATAATACTGTCATGCTCTGTGCTGATTACTGTGTGCTTAATTCATGCCGCTACTTAATGCGGGGAGCACAACTGCTTGCTCAGTATTGCTACTTTGGCTTTTATTTTGGCCGCTACCAGTAGTTAAAATGATTAGGCATGCTTTTATTGCCGCAAAAAAATGAATTAGTGTGATTCCCTGTTGGCTGGTTGGCTGAATTATAACTTGCATAAATTCCAGGTGGCTCAGCAGGTGGTGTTGTGAGTGCTACCTGTCTTAGATAGCAATTTAAGCTGCAAACCACTGATTCTGAAGTGATAAGGACCCCCAAGAGTGGTGTTTTGCTCATCTGTAACTTGTTTCTCTGCTCCATCTCCTCTGTTGGCTTTCATCCTACTTTTTCACCTTCTTTTCCTTCCCTATCACTGTACTACAGTGGTACCTCGGGTTATATACGCTTCAGGTTACAGACTCCACTAACCCAGAAATAGTGCTTCAGGTTAAGAACTTTGCTTCAGGATGAGAACAGAAATCGTGCTCTGGCGGCACGGTGGCAGCAGGAGGCCTCATTAGCTAAAGTGGTGCTTCAGGTTAAGAACAGTTTCAGGCTGACCAGGGAGAAGATTGGAAAAAAAATAAAGATTATTTACAGAAATATTGTAAAATTAATGAGCTATAGAAAAATGGTGGAACAAAGTTATATGGCTTTGGCAGAAATGTTATAAGGAACTAGGTACAGATAGATTGTTAATGTATTAAAGGGAAAAAACAAGGTTAGAATATGTTAAGATTAATTACAGGACAGAAAATAGATGCAGACGGAAAGGAATTGCTGAAACAGTTAATTGAAGTGGAAGACAAAAAGGGAGGTGTGAGGAAGTCAATGAAACAAGTGAATGAAAGTTAAGATTTAAAATATTGGAAGTGTTTTTAATTGCTTTTGTTTTGTTTTGTTAATTTAATGTTTTATGTAGTGTTTTTGTTTCTGTTTTTGTATTTTATTATGTTGATTTGTTTAATTCTTTTTCTTCCTTTTTGTAATCTTTAAACTCTTAATAATTTTTTTTTTTTTTAAAAAAAGAACAGTTTCAGGTTAAGTATGGACCTCCGGAACGAATTAAGTACTTAACCTGAGGTACCACTGTACTTCCTCTGTTTCTCATCCCGTTTTTTGAAGGCAGCTTTACACATAGCTCAGTGGGGGAGAACATGCTTTGCAAGCAAAAGATTCTGGGGTCAATTCTGGTATTTCCAGGTAGGTCTAGAAAAGAGCACTGGCTGCAACAGACCAGCTGCAAGTCATTGTAGACAATACTGACTTACGAGTAGACAGACCAATGGCCTGACTGGCAGCTTGCTAGGTTAACACAGTGGGTAATTTTTTTTATAGAAGGCAGTTGTGTGGACCAATTTGCAGAAAATCTGCAATACTTCACTGTCACCTACATGAGCTTTTTGCTACATGCAAGCTCACTGGCATACTATGAGTTACCTGGCAGGTGTGGCCAGTCATTTCCCTAGAAATGTGGGGCTGGAACTACATGTTTGATGGTAGATCCAGATCTGGCAAACTAGAGTGTGCAGTGGGGAAGCCGCAAATGGGGAGTTGGTCTCAGGCCTACTGCTGAACATGGTGCAGCCAATCACATGCCTATTCTGATGAGTTTGCCACCTAATTCTCTGAGAAGATTGCTTGTATTTGTATTGACCTAAAGTTGCAGCTTGAGTCTGAAGTTCAGAAGCAGATTTGTCCCTCTCAATCAGTACTACCTATATTACTTTGCAAATGGCGCCTCATTCCTTAATAGCAATTCAAAATTAGTTACATTGAGGAAGCTCCGACCCAACAGCACTTTTGTTCCATCTCGACAGGTCAGCCAGATTTCCATAGTTAAAACTAGGATCCATAAAGTATTTCAAATCTTGTTTCAAGGTTCCTCCAAATCCAAAGGCCCCCAAAGCTCCAATCTCCTCCTGACCCAAATCCATGTCCCAAATGTCAATTGATCCCTGCATAAGGGGATCTCTCCAACCTTCCCCCTCCAGTCCAGGCCAGGCTCCAATCCTCAAAATCTGACCTCTTCCAGTTTCAATCACAAAGGGCCCCGACCTGTAACCCTCAACCTGCCTCTGTGAGGTTAAGGCTCCCCCTTGTATAACTTTAAGTTCGACGACAGCAACTTTCTCCTTCTCCTTTTCAACGATTTGCCCTGTTGGTATTCACTTTTAGTCCCGAAATGTCAATTTTAGTAGCCATAGCATCTATCTTCTTGTGAAGCTGTTTCAGCAAATGATCTATCCTGCAAAATGCAGACACTATTATCTCATCTGCCGACATTTTAGTCCAAGGTCAGTCTCCAGTTCTCACAATTCTTATTGTACAGCTGGATTCCTCAGCTCGACTCTTGTAACAGTTTCAGCTCAACTCTTGTAACAGTTTCAAAGACTCCCTCTAGGGGGGAGCAATCTCCATTTGTATCAATCCTTTCCGACACAATTCCAAAAGTAAAATAGTTTCAGTTTTCAGTTACTTTTTCAATTGCTTTTTCTTCCTTTTAAAACGCAGAAGCGGACAATGAAAACAATATATTTCTCTTATTACCTGACTGTTTTTCACTGTCAATGAACTCTTCCAAACGTCAATCTGCTGGCAGCCCATTCCCAGGAGTTCAGAGCAGTGATAATTTAGTTTTTATCACTCTCTCCTGCAGGATGCACAGTCCACAATTTCCCCCCTCTTCCCCTGCTTCCAAGGGGGGTTTAATAGTTTCAATCGACGGAAATCTAATCTTTTACCTGAGGCTTTCCAAGACCTTAGCTTGCAACGTCTTTGCTTCAGTCTATTTACAAAAAGGGAAGGCGGACTTCCTGTTTTGAACCTTCCCCGCTGGTTGCCAAATTAAGGTATTTGAAAAATCCAATTTTCCGTTCTACTCACAGGTTGTTGTTTAATGTCCAATTGTCCACAGGAAAAAAGTCAGCGCTCTCCGACAATAGCAATGCGGCTTCACTCCATGAAAGAAGCAGTCAATTCAAAGCACCACGCCACTCACCCCACGTCGCTCCGGATTCCCAAAACAGGTTTCCCCGCGAGTAGGGGAGGCGCGAATGGTGCCAGCCGAATCCCAAGTTCACAGGCTTCTTCCGCCTGTGATTTCTGTGGATCTCCGCCTTCGCCGTGGCGGTTCAGACCCTACTTTTCACGGAGCAAGTTCCGATCGGAGGAGCTCCGCCATTGCCGGAGGCACCAACCCGGAGATCTGCTCTCTAGAATTAAAGAATATGAAGAAGATTGGCGGAAGGGATGTGGAGAAGGGTTAAGAGCCTCGGACATAAGATCTCCAGGTTGATGGACTATATGGAATTGACGGAAAGGACTGGCAGAGGCCGAGACCAGGAAGAGGAGACGGTGAAGAAGATTGGAAAATTTAAAGTCTATATAGGGAAATTTTGTAAAATTTAATGAGGGATAGAAAAATCTTGGAATGGATTTTTTTTTTTTTTTTTTGCCTTAGTGGAAATGTTTTAAGAGGTTGTGTAAATAGGTATATTAGATTTAATGGGGAATAAGATTAAAAATATTTTAAGATAAAGGATTTGCTGAGATAACGTATAGAAGTGGAATACAAGGAGGGAGGTGAGAGGAGGTCAAGGAAACAAGGGAATGAAAGATAGATTATGGTAAAGGTATGACGTGTGTTTTTAAATTGTTTTTGTTTTGTTTTGTATAGTTTATGGTGTTTAGATGTTAAGGTTGTGTTTTGTATTGTCTATATTGTATTGTTTCTTTTGTTTCTTCTCTCTTTTTCTTTTTCCCCCTGTAAGTTTTAAAAGTAATAAATATCATTTAAAAAAACAAAAAAACAAAATTAGTTACATTGAAATGTGCTTTGCTGCAGATCACAAAATTGGGTGTTATGTACATTTACTTGATGACAGAAGGCAGAGATGATGCCCATTAATGCATCCACTGTATCTGATGTGATACCTTCAAGGAATTATGCAAGCACCTAGACAGCCGATTCACCTTGCCCTGAAAAGTAGGTTTCCCCTATCCTCATGCTTGGTTATCCAACATAGTCCCTACCCCTGACCCCGCCAAGCAGGCTTTTGTTGTATGTATGTGGCAGATAATATTGTATGCTTGGTTTTAGCTGCTGTTTCCATCTCTTTGGTTGGTTTTATATTACAGTACTGTATTCATTATAATTTTAAATGCTGTAAGCCACCCTGAAGAGTGTTTCTGGGCAAGAAGGCTACGATATAATTGCTTTAATGACATGGAATAAAACAAAAGCTGCTCTGCATTTAAAACATTGTACCTTTAAAAGCACCAAGGGGAAAAAAAAACCATGAAAGATCCTGTTCATGGATCTGCTGCATTGCAACATTTTAAAACGTTAAATCAGTTGCCGGGTGCTCTGATTTTGATCCCAGCAGCAATCAATGCAGGAAGGAACCTTACCCGCTGCACTCTAACTCCCTTCCCAATCTTAACCTGGTGTGATCCCTGCTGGGGAATACAATCTAGGCACCTATATCATGGCTGTAGTTTCCTCTAGCAAGTCTAATGGCAGATTTGGAGAGGATGGGGAAAGAGCAATATTGATGGGGAAAACAGCACCAGGGAAGATTATGTTGCTTCAGTAAAAACCAGTCTCCCTGATAAGTGATCTGATTTCAGATCTTTTATGTCTTGTCTGTTTTGGCTCCAAGTTGTCCAACAAATGGAACAATAATCTCTCTCTCTCTCTCTCTCTCTCTCTCTCTCTCTCTCTCTCTAGCAGTGCCACCAGATGGCAGCCTAACACAAACTTTTGATAATCTTTTTTTTTTTTTTTTAAAAGAAGGGGAAAAGGCTGAGAACATTATGCTTTTACTCCCTCTCCCTGACTTTGTTTCTAATGTCTGTCTGCAAAGGTGTTTTCTGCTCCCCCCCATCCCCCCACTGGAGGCCAAACTAGACATGCAGAAGTAAAAATAGAAAAACAGAAGCTGAATTTCATCTTGGTCATCCACCCTTCTCTCATGCATCACTGCCAAACTATCCCCACAGCCTATCATTCTCGTCTAATGTGCTTCTCTTCTAAACACAGCATTGACAGCAATGTCTCTTCAGTTCTGAAAGGTGCTCAGAGGGATCCAGTGCTGGCATGGTGGTGACGTGGCTGTTTCCTATGCCATTTTAGCTAGACTGATCTTAGCCAGGAACAGAGAATAAAAACTGAGCCAGAATATTGCCATCGTGTTAGTCTGCTTCTGAAAGAATTTCATTGGCTGTACTATACAATTTCATTGATGGTACTGGTGTACAAAGCCCTGTACACCTTGGGACCAGGATACCTAAATTATTGTTTCACTCCTTATATCTGATCACTGTGCTCCGCAGGAGATGGCCTCCTGCAAATACCATCTCATCAGGAGGCCCATTCCATATGATGTAGGAATAGGGGTCCTCTAAGGAGCCCGTGGTCCAGTCATCAGAGTGCAGTGCCTGGTTTAGGGGTAAGATGCAAGCTCCAGAGGGGAAGGACTATGGAGTGGGTCCATTTCCTTCTCAAGACAACCTTTGTAGGACAGCTCTGTATATGTGGGAATTCCTGATTCAGGGCAATGGCAACTTCTTGAGTAAAATACAACAGTCTTAAGAAGATGGGAAGTTGTAATTGGGAATGGAAGGGAAACTGTACTGTTGAGACTGATAAGTCAAGTGCATGGGCAAAAAGTTCATAAACTATTCCTAATATTTCCTTCAGAGGCAATGTATTAACAAAATACCAGGGTCAGCTGGAAGAAAACAAGGCATGGGGCAATAATTGGCTATCTGAAGAAGAAGAAGAAGAAGAAGAAGAAGAAGAAGAAGAAGAAGAGGAGGAGTTTGGATTTGATATCCCGCTTTATCACTACCCGAAGGAGTCTCAAAGCGGATCTGCTGAGACTGTCATAGAAACATAGAACTGTAGAGTTGGAAGGGACCATGAGGGTCATCTGGTCCAACCCCCTGCAATGCAGGGATCTTTTGCCCCATGTGGGGCTCGAACCCACAACCCTGAGATTAAAAGGCTTATGCTTTACCAACTGAGCTATGCTCGATTATCTCTGTAACTGTGAGGTCACAGAAAATCTGTTTCTTCTAACTAGATTTTTTTTTTTTTAAAAAAAGCAAATTATAGAATACATCATTTGAATTTCACAACTCCCAGGGCTTCTAAGAAAATTGCAGAATGTTTCATGAAAATATAATAGGTAGATACACTTTTTGCATGACAGTTTTGAAATATAAGGAATACCAGAGAGCTAAGACCTATGCTTTGCTGTAGGCAGGCTGGAGATCGTGATCTGGTCAGCACCGTGAGTCTTAAAGATTTGTGATGCTAGACCTGCAGGCGAGGGAGAAGAAAATGGAACTCTAATCATTTTGACACTTTCAATTTAGGAAGATAAATTTTGTGTTTTAAAATAATATGAGGCTTTTTATTAGAAGCAAAATCATTTGCTTTGGAAGGATTCACCCCCGTTCCTTACCAAATTCCCAAGGACACCTTTATGCTGAAGCTTTTGGAAAGAACAAAAGCCATAAATGTGGCTCCAGCCAGTTGTGAGAGGAACTAAGGAGGAGGCCAAAGGTTTCATCAGTTTAATCAGCAACTAGGGCTCACTACATTTCATAAAGGTAAAGGTAAAGGTACCCCTGAATGTTAGGTCCAATCACAGACGACTCTGGGGTTGCGTGGCTCATCTCGCTCTACAGGCTGAGGGAGCTGGTGTTTGTCCGCAGACAGTTTTCCCAGGTCATGTGGCCAGCATGACCAAGCTGCTTCTGGCAAATCAGAGCAGCACACGGAAACGCTGTTTACCTTCCTGTCAGAGCGGTACCTATTTATCTACTTGCACTTTGATGTGCTTTTGAACTGCTAGGTTGGCAGCAGCTCAGACCGAACAAAGGGAGCTCATCCCGTCACAGGGATTCAAACTGCTGATGTTCTGATCAGCAAACCCTAGGCTCTGTGGTTTAGACCTCAGTGCCACCCGTGTCCCCTCTCCATTTCATACTCGCCCACTAAGGGAGCAATCCTATGCAACAAATGATGATGGCAGGGAAGCGAGAGGATATTCATGACTGAACAACTGCTACATCCAATGTCCCACTGGCCAGTGCAGAAGGTGGGGCAATGTAATTCCTCCCTCTTCAATCTTGGTGCTCATTCCCACGGGAATTTGCCTCTGGGCCTGTTTTGGGGTCTTGGGGCTAGGTTCTTGTGGACTCATGGCCTCCCCTGACATGCCCTGACACACCCCACTCTGAAGTTCTACATCCAAGAGTCCAAACCTACTGATTTAATGCTGCCCCCCCCCAATGTTACTCTGGTGGCTCTCAACTTACGTGGGGGTTACATTTTGGGGACTGCATGTAAAGCAAAAAATGTGCATAGTCAAGATACATTGGGTGCAATGGTGTGTGGGACTGCCAAAGTTCCCCTCTCCCTCCTATGCCTGCCTGCTTTCCACCCCTTTTACATTTTAAATTTTTATTTCTGCCAAGTGCATAAAGCTAAATGTGCACAAGTTAAATGTGTGTAAGGTGAAAGTTACCTGTATTAGATCAATGCTGAAAATTGGCGTGTTTGAAATGTGTTTGGCGTCTGTTGAAATAAACTGCATAGGGTTTGGCCTGTTAAGGGTTTATTGTTGGGAGTGTTTGCATGTTGATTATTTTATTGTATTTTTTAAAAATAGATATTTATTAAAGTTTTTAACAAAATACAACAGAAAAGTAAAAAACACAAAACAGAAAAATACACAAAACGTAAAAAGTAAGTAAAAGTAAAAATAAAAAAGAAGAAAAACAACCATTATTCTTTTGCTATTTAAAGTTCTTATCCTTATTTTCCTGACCTCCTCACACCTTCCCTTTTTGTATTCCCATTTACAAAATCAGATCAGCAAATCCTTACCCTCTTTTATTTATCTTAACTCTATATCTTAACGTGTCAAAATTCTATGTTTTCACCCATTATCAATTCACTTATTTGCATACTCTTTTTAACTTTGTTGCTAATACCACTTGTTTTCAATCCAACATCATTTTAACATTCATTAATTTTGTAATACTTCTGCAGATAGTCTTTAAATTTCTTCCAGTCTTCTTCCACCAACTCTTCTCCCAGATCTCGAATTCTGCCAGTCATTTCCACTAATTCCATATATTCCATCACCTTCATCTGCCACTCTTCCAGGGTGGGTAGATCTTGTGTCTTCCAATACTTCGCGATAAGTATTCTTGCTGCTGTTGTTGCATACATAAAAAAGTTCTATCCTTCTTTGGCACCAATTGGCTGACCATGCCCAGGAGAAAGGCCTCTGGTTTCTTCAGGAAGGTGTACCTAAACACCTTTTTCATTTCATTATAGATCATTTCCCAGAAAGCCTTAATCCTTGGGCACGTCCACCAAAGGTGAAAGAATGTACCTTTACATTACAGTCTCTTTACATTTCCAACATTTATTATCGGGCAAGTGATAGATTTTTGCAAGCTTGACTGGGGTCATGTACCACCTGTACATCATTTTCATAATATTCTCTCTTAGGGCATTACATGCCGTAAATTTCATACCGGTGGTCCACAACTGTTCCCAGTCAACAAACATAATATTATGACCAATATCTTGTGCCCATTTAATCATAGCTGATTTAACCGTTTCATCCTGTGTATTCCATTGATTATTTTATTGTAATAAAGAATTTTTTAAGTGTCAAGATGCACTTGTGGCAGAAATCCCTTGGGCATTCTTTCATTTTGCTTGATATATAAAGGTTTCCTCCTGACCCAGGGAGCACACAAAAAAACCAAGAGCATTTGCACAAGTTGCTTGTCAAGTCAGAAACAACACCTCATATTTATTTCTTCTCTGTCTTTTAGGGCAACCCCTTGCATAACATTTTACAAGAAAAATGTTTGTTTGTTTTTTAAACCGTGTAACAAATAATATAATAGAAGCAGCTTCGAATAAAAATAATATGCAAGAGGCCAGCAATAAGATCAACAAAGAGCTTGCCAGAAGAAACCAAAAATTGGATTCTCAAGGAAGGAATTGCACAGGTTCTGCAGCACAAACATGAAGTGCCATTTTTCATGCAAGTGCTCTGTGAAATGTTATGAGGTGCTAGAGACCTTGGGTAGGGTGGGCAAACGTCTTCACATTGCTCTACAAGGAGTGCAGGGAGGGAGGGCAGTGGTGGCCTGGCAAAAAGCAATGTTGTTTAGAGGCTTCCTTCACGGCTGGCTGGGACACTTCCCAGGACTAAATGAGAAGATACAATCCCAGCATGCTCTCACTTAGTTCTGGGAGAGTTCTTCAGTCTTGAGGGCCAGATGCGTAATTTGCATAGGTCTTGTTGATGACAACATGAGTGGGTAGGGGCAGCGGCAGAGCAAGCCGATCGGGCGCCTGGGGCAGCGCACGTGCCCAGCACCCAGGGGCGGGGCCAGCCGCCCATGGGGCAGGGTGAGCTGGGGCAGGATGCTCCGTGGGGCCTCCGAGGAGTCTGCCTGCCTCCTCCCACTCAGCCGCCCTACAGCTGAAGGGAAGGCGGCGAGCGGACCGTTTGGGGCAGCTCAGAGCCTGTGGGCGCTCAAGCCACCACGTCACTCCCAGGAGAGACTCATGGCTTAGGCGTGCTGCAGGTCCCATGGTGAGTGCCGCCCGCCATCTTAACACCCACCTCAGTTGTGATACACAGGGTGGACTACCCCATCACACACCCCTTCCTCTGCCCCTGGGTAGGGGAGTCTGGCCTTTGATCAGCTTGGGTGGAAGGAGGCTTTTCCTACTTTGCTGCAGAAAATGGCATTATCCATTTTGGGGGGGCACCAGCTGCTGCTGACTTGTTAAGAACCAGAATGTTCCTCCTGTAAAGGGAAGCGCCAATTCTTCAAATAGGGGGAGGCATACCACAAAATTCAAAGCTTGTTTTTGAAAATTTATTAGGTGGAAAGTGTCATGGTCCAGTTTACGGGTGGTCAAAGTCCTGGCGGAGGACGTTGGGACTGGGGGCCAAGCCGGCAGGGTGGGAGCAGGAACGAGAATCTGGAAGCCAGGAATCAGAAAGCCAAGGGTCAGAGAGCCAGGAGTCAAGAAGACAAGGGTCAGGAAACCAGGAGTCAAGAAGCCAAGGGTCCGAGGATCAGGAAGCAAGGAGTCAAGAAGCCAAACGCAGCAAGGCAGGAAGCGTGTTGCTGTGGCAAAAAGCCAAAGGGAAATGCTGACCTTATATTCCTTCCCAGCTCTTGCCACCAGGTGCTGTGAGTTACCAATCGGCCTCACCTGTGTGACTTGCCTCTTGAGAACAAACTTAGGAAAGCCCTAGTCCTGTGAAGCCCTACCAGTCACAGGGCCTGGCTCCTACACGCACTCCTGACAGAAAGAACCAGTGTTCCAGGTAAAATGATGCACTGCTTGGCCCACTTTGGCTATGACATAATACAATATAGTTTTGTCTAGTACCAACTAGGATAAAAAGAGCCTTTGAGAGCAAATTCCATTTGCTTAGAAGTTGGAAGTAGATTGTTAGATGACATTTAATTTTATGATGCAGTTATTAAAATCATAGATGAAATATCTCAAAATATATCAGTGCTGGAAGTCTGTGCATTAAAAACAATGATTCTGTCTAATCCTAGATGATTAAAACGCTGCAGTTTAATGGCTTCTTACATCAGATTCCTACATTCCTCTGTGTTCAATAATAAGTTTATGGATTCAGCCTGTGGTTACAAAATGGTTTGATAAACCTGAGCTAGGTTGGCTCCTGTGTGTACAGTGCCCGTTAGAGCTACTATTATCCAACCTTGGATGCTGATATACAGTTTCAGCACTTCAGCCTGTGCCAAACAAATGGTAATTTTGAAAATCATCAAAACATTTTTAAAGTCTTAAGCAAAGATTTCAGGTATGGAAATTAAAACTTTTCAAAGCTGATGCAAACACACAACTTACTTCTTTCCTGACAGGAACAGTGCATATACAGGTATCTTTATTTCCTGCTTCTATCTCTATGGAGAATTTCAGTACCAATCCATCTGCACCTTCCTCTACATAGAAGGGTTTCTGTTACTTGAAGAAAAGGTAATGCAGTACACAGCATTTGGAGAACAGACAGCCCCACTCCCAGTTTTTCAAACACACACAAAATTGAACCTTTTCAAAACTGGTGAGGTACAGGAGACCAAATGGTTTGATTAAACAAGAGCTTTCCAGAGTATAAAAGCCAGCAGTTTTGCAAGACCTACTATTATCCAACATGCATTTTGATCTACAGTTTCAGCACTCTGGCTTTTAGACACATAAAATTGTACCAAACAAGTGACACAGACTCCAAATGTAAAAAACACCACCACCAAAATCTTTTGAAAGCCTTTTTTTAAAAAATAAAAATCCCCCTCCCAGTACGGAAATTAAACCTTTTCAAAACTGATGCAAACATATGACTTAGTTCTTTCCTGGTAGCAACAGCATGGATCTTTATTTCCTGTTGACAAACTCAACATGCTGTTGCTCCTTCCTCCCATGCTGTTGCCACTTCAAAAAATTCCAACTTATTGGTTGGCACTAACCAGTGCAAAACCTGCCAAAAGACAAGCTAGAGGCAAGATCTCATGTGATGAACCATCCCAAATCCCTCAGTATGAGTATAGAGCATCTGTGCATTGGATTCTAGGCATAGTAGTATGCTTGCCCATGGTAAAAACAGAAGAAAATGGGTTTTGATACAAGGCTTTCTGTTTTGGCTACCTATTTTTAAATTTACTGCAAAGTAATCACAATAATGGATGTACCTGTCAGGTGAAAATTCAATTTAATACCTAGCAGAATTGTAAATTTCAGCAGACTTGCTCATACATTCACACTGATGACAGAAGCCAGTTCAGCTTTTTAAAACAAAAAACAATCCCCATGCAAAATTTGCATTGTCTGCTAAAAGCAGATCCCCTTAATCGCCACCTATTTTACTTCCCCATTGCTCACAATCTCTGGCCTATCGCTTATTTATAACTATAGTGACTTTGATGTAAATAATTTCCGGTTGCCATTTCACTAAATGTACATGGCAAAAATGTTAGATGACTTGGCAAACAATAATGAGATATTGAAATGTGACCAAGGGATTCTTCAGATCTGTTTGGAGTATCTCCCTAATGGTATGCAATGGATAATGGAGCCAAAACTCGAGGAGAGAATAAGTTGGGCCATGAAGCTATTGGCTTAGTTCACATGTTACAGTGGGCCAAACTACGGACTGCCATGAATGGGCATGTCTGCTAGCGCACACTACTCACATGCTCTAGCCCCTCCAGCCATACACGAAGGAAACAAACTCGAACAATGGTGTAGCATTAGTGTGACCCAGTAGTCATGATTTGTTTCTCCCCAAACAAATCACTAAAGGAAGCCAAGGACAAACCTTGGGGTTTCCTTAGAGAAACAAAACATAGGTGTTGGTTCTTGATAAAAAGGTAAAGGACCCCTGGACAGTTAAGTCCAGTCAAAGGCGACTCTGGGGTTGTGGCGCTCATCTCGCTTTAAGGCAGAGGGAGCCGGCATTTTTCCACAGACAGCTTTCCGGGTCATGTGGCCAGCATGACTGAACCGCTTCTGGCACAACGGGACACCGTGACGGAAACCAGAGCACACGGAAATGCTGTTTACCTTCCCACCACAGCGGTACCTATTTATCTACTTGCACTGGCGTGCTTTCGAACTGCTAGGTAGGCCAGGTAGGTAGGTTCCTGATAACGCTAAGCCAGTGATCTGGCTTATTTCCTCACAGCGTGACAAAAGAAGGAACAAGGCGGGTGCAATTTGACCTGCTTGCTTCTTCGTAGTCAACCATAGTTTGGCACACTTATTTATTAACTTAAAAGCCTTTCTAAACCCCATAATGTTTAAAAATTTGTAAGCAGCATACAAAAGCACAACAAAAGCTCCAATAAAGCAGTGTCATAAAATAGATACAAATGGGGGGGGGAATACAGTGGTACCTCTGGTTACGAACTTAATTCGTTCCAGAGGTCTGTTCTTAACCTGAAACCGTTCTTAACCTGAGGTACCACTTTAGCTAATGGGGCCTCCCGCTGCTGCAGCAGCACTGCCGCCACACAATTTCTGTTCTCATCCTGAGGTAAAGTTCTTAACCCGAGGTACTACTTCCGGGTTAGCGGAGTTCTGTAACCTGAAGTGTTTGTAACCCGAGGTACCACTGTATTTAAAAACTAAAATGTAATGATGGATGATGCTTCATATATGTGGCAGAAGCAAATGCATTCTAGAGTGGAGGGGCAATGGTGGAAAATGCCACTTGGGGGTCACAGCCCTTGTAATTTTTCTCTGATTGACTGTCGCGACACTAAGCAAACTTTTTAGATATTAAGTCCTACTGAAACATAGTTATGATATTGCTAATGGTGGGGGGACACTGGATTTCTTATGGGGAATATAGCACTATATTAATAATAAATTATGGTCTTAGGCCTCACTTAACATGCCTCCCTCCCTCTGATGCTTTTTTCCATAGAAAGGCCATTCTGGTGACTTCAGTAGTGTTAAGGGGTGTGTGTCTCTATGTGAAACCTGGGAGCATTGCCACCATTGGAGGTGCCAACCAGTGTCGGATTTAGGGCGGTGTGAACTGTTCCCCCGCACAGGTAGCCATGCCAAGGGGGTGCAAAATAATGACGATAATGATGAGAACAACAACAGCAACAATCCATATTTACACAGGTACCCAATCAAAGTTGGGGGATGCCAACTGTTGTTCTCGTTCAGGCCCCATATTAATAAATTCCCCACTGTAACACTCCTCTGGGGGGCTGGCTACCAATGCATAGCAGCTGCTGCTCTGTCTGTGACTTTCTGCATGTAGGTAAAGGTAAAGTAAAGGTAAAGGTAAAGGTAAAGGGACCCCTGACCATTAGGTCCAGTCGTGACTGACTCTGGGGTTGTGGCGCTCATCTTGCTTTATTGGCCGAGGGAGCTGGCGTACAGCTCCAGGGTCATGTGGCCAGCATGACTAAGCTGCTTCTGGCGAACCAGAGCAGCACACGGAAATGCCGTATACCTTCCCGCTGGAGCGATACCTATTTATCTACTTGCACTTTGAGGTGCTTTAGAACTGCTAGGTTGGCAGGAGCAGGGACCGAGCAATGGGAGCTCACCCCGTCGCGGGGATTAGAACCACCGACCTTCTGATCGGCAAGTCCTAGGCTCTGTGGTTTAACCCACAGCGCCACCCGTGTCCCAATCTGCATGTAGAGACCACCTCAATTTCAGAGAACCTGTATACTGCACCAAAAGAGCTCTCTATCTTATTAAACATATAGCCATCATATGAACTGGAACACAAGTACAGGGATACTAGTACAGAAATGTGAGATGGTCACTCACTTTTCAGTGTTAAGATGTATGAAAACAAACTGAAATATTTTGTTTATCGGGGCAAGAAATTGTTTCCCAAAATAACACATACAGTACTGAGTAGAGAACATCATGCAAACTAAAACCAGGAAGGCCGTGAGTAGCAAATAAATAAAACATGATTACTGTAAACTGGGATTAGTCAGCACTTTACTATGGTTAGTTCTCCGTGTGGCACCAACTTTAATTGCTAGGCCAAGGGAACACATCAACCCTAAACACACACACACAGTTGTGAAGTCTTATCCAATTACATTTTATAGTACATTCAACTTAGGGTGTTTGGGACTGAAGTGCTAGAGTTATAACAAACTGAAAAGAGGTAACAGGTTTAGAGAGACATCGTGCAATTCTTATGTGCAGTTCGAATGAAAAGTCATTTAATTTAAACCAGCTGGAAGCATGTTCTTTGGATCAAGAATGTGCATGTGAACAAACATGATCTTTGCATTCAAAGACTGCAGTTCTAAGCACAGTTGGAATTGGGCTGCAGTCTGCCAGTCAACTTTGATCGGACATATTTTCCTCTCTGTGTGCCTGTCTGTCAGATTGAAAGCAATAGCATGAGAGCACATACGTATGCAGTTGTACCAACCTGTCAGCTAAGATCTTTGGAGGAGACCATCTCTGTGGTCCCACCCCCTTTCACTTGGGCCTTTGGGTCCTATGAGGCCCAAAGTATGATTTAGTGAGCAGTCTGTTAGGAGAATGTTCTTAGTGCTGTTTTCATGCTTTTGATACGTTGGGTTTAGTTATGTGTGCTTTATATCTTTAGAGGAACTGCTTGTGAAAAGTGGCATAAAAATGAGATAATAAAACAAACAAATGAAAGGCTTTAATATGGATGTAATTCCTGAATTCCTGCTTTGGCAGTGAGTTGGGCTAGGAGACTTTTCTGGTTCCTTCCGACTCAGTGACACTACAGTGGTACCTTAGGTTAAGAACTTAATTCGTTCTGGAGGTCTGTTCTTAACCTGAAACTGTTCTTAACCTGAAGCACCACTTTAGCTAATGGGGCCTCCTGCTGCCGCCGCACCGCCACTGCATGATTTCTGTTCTCATCCTGAAGCAAAGTTCTTAACCTGAGGTAATATTTCTGGGTTAGCTGAGTCTGTAACCAGAAGCGTATGTAACCTGAAGCGTATGTAACCCGAGGTACCACTGTACATGTATTGATAACACTTAGACTAATAGAATCATAGAATTGTAGGCTCAAGTCCTAAGTATATTTACTAGGAAGTAAGGCCAACTGAACACAACTGAGCCATATTTCTGCAGAAATATGTGCAGGATTGTACTATGGTTCCAGTTCTGTGCACGCTTTCCTGGGAGGAACCCGTTTGAACATACATGGACACCTAGGATTTCACTGTAAATCTCCTCAAAGCAATTTTTTTGTTTCAATATTGCAAAATGTCAGAGACGATTTTCTTGTTGAATTATAAACACACACAAACATGATTCCTTCAAAATATCAACCACAAGTCATAAACTTACGTTTTGGGTCCCCCACCCCCAGCATGAGGGTGACATAAATCTCACAGAAAATCCTGGCACAGCACTGGAAAAATTCCTGTCGGCATGTGCCAAGCTTTGTAATCAGTGTAAAGCTACAGATGGGAGTGTGTGATACACCAGCCTTCCCACCTGCTGCTGCCTCTTGCTGCTTGTGTGTGTGTGTGTGTGTGTGTGTGTGTGTGTGTGTGGAGAACATACTGCTTTAATCCAGATATTTCCTTTGGGCCATGTTCCTCTTTTTTCTTCAGCTCACCTCTGTTCAATTCACAAAGAATTACACTCCCTGACCCATAAAGTGTGATATTTGTCCTGCTTTAATACCAGCGTTTTCAACTGTGGTTGGGGGGAAAAGAAGAGAAGGTGGCAAAACACAATAAGGGTTTTCTTGAAGAGTATTTTCCTGATGTCTGTTCTTGTTGCTGCTGATATTAGTGGATAGTGCGTGCTTAGCGCTGATTGGTGTTCCAGCCTGAGGACTTAGCTCAGGCTGCTACTTTAAAAGTTTATTAATACCTGTGCCACAGAATCATATACAAATACATATCTGCGTGGTGTACAAAATCTTTTAAAACCAAAGCATCATAACAATAAGACAAAATCAAAGTACATTGAAGAAGTTCAAGAGTACCCTTCACGCAGTCCTTTCATGGGACTGTATGTGTGGAGGGGGCAGGGCAATGCCCACTGGCTCCACCCCAGTGTCATTCATCCCACTGGCCCATCCATTGTCTGTACATTGAGTGGGACACCTTCAAGGGACACCTGTGTGCACACCATAGCTGTCAACTTACAGATTTGAAAATAAGGGACCAGTAGCCTTGAAAATAAGGGACCAGCAGCCAAAATAAGGGACCTGCAGCCTCACCTGTTCCAGGTACTCCAGTCTTCCTGTCCTCCTGCAGTCTAGTCAAACTCATGCTGGTAGCTCTGAGAACACTGTCCAGCCAACTTTGTAACCAGAGGTTCAACTGAATAGAATCTGAATCACATGCACCACAAGGCCTATGCATCCTCAACTTAAGATAGCTCCCCGGCCTGGCTTTGCACTGCAAAGTTTGCAGCAGCATGTGCAACAAAATGGCATCCAGCATTCAAAAAACCCCTCAGCTTGCATTAACTAGCCACACACAAGGCATGCAAGCTCCACCCCCCAGTCGTTCTTCTTACTGGGTGAGCAACACAGCCAAGCAACACAGTTGGAGCCTCCCTGGCTGGCAGGGAGGGAGGGAGAGGAGCTGCTTCCTTTGAAATTTAAGGGACATCATTTAAGGGATATTTAAGGGACATCCATCAATAAGGGACAGCAGCGGGACATGGCCCTGGAATAAGGGACTGTCCTTTCAAATAAGGAACACTTGACAGCTATGGTGCACACAGCAGTAAACACATGCATTTGGCCAGATCACTTAAATCACAACTGTACACACATGGGTATTCCTCTGCCAGTTTGGTCAGGGGCATCAGGGCAGGCAGTGGGTGCATTCTTGCCCCTTCCATGTGTTTAGGGTACATGTTAAGGAAGGCATGAAGAGGGCTTAGGCCTCAAACCACTTAGGGTCAAATCCAGCACTTGATTTTGGCCCAGAAACAACTTGGTAACCAGTGAAGTTGGCACGAGATTGGCTTAGTATGATCCAAACTCTTGACCCAAAACAGAATCCTGATGCTCAGTCACATTCTTGGCTACATTTTCCCTGATTCCTTTATCTCAATGTAATTCTTAAGGAAACCCATAAGACTTAATTGTCGGTTTTCTGTTTTCAGTGATTTTCTGGCAGGCATTTTTTCTTTAACTCTGCATGGCTCCGTTTCCAGTTCTGCAAAATGGTTCTCAAAGCGGCAGATATGTAATCAATTAATTTATATTTATAGCCTGTCTTGTCCTTAGGTGCATGGGGGAACATTTCAATTTATTGAGTTGCTGGAGGTGCTTAAATTGTAATCTGTCCCAGTCCCTAAGGACCAGTCTGTGCTGAAGTTTTACCATGCTACTGAATGTGGTACAGAATTTGCTGTGTTGTTCCCAAGCATTCTGTAGGGACAAGCGGCTACGCAGAGAACTTCCTGACAAATAGTTCCTCAGCGGTTCAAGGACTTGGTGTGTGGTAGCTACCAAGATAAGAATGTCTCTGGTGCACTTTAAAAAACCAACAACGCTACCAGCATTGTTTACTTAAAATATTGGACTAGGACTCTGGGGAGGAGATAGTGACTTACAGTCTGAGCTAAATCAGATTTTCTGAAGAGTAATTAGCCTTGATTTGAGGTGAAGTTTCTTCCTAGTAACCATGCCTGAGGATGGGACTTGAGGATCCAATCTGGTGCCTGTGTGGAATGCTCATTATTTGCACAAGTACTGAGGATCTAAAATAGAATGATCATGTTCTGCTTACATTTTATTTACCATGTTTCAGGTGAAAACTTTTTCCTGAGCTCAGTGTGTGGCTGTTTCTGGGAAATGGCAGCATAATTAACAAGTACCCATAGTCCCTTCACACAGTCAGTGCCAACAAGAATTGCTGCTGCTTATGCAGAAAGGCAGTAAATAATTTTCACATGCTTAAAACGGGCTGTTAAAACCACCACCCTGCGTTGCCCATAGTCATTATTCCCATCCATTGAAACGCTCATCAATAGGGGAAGAGCTGCTGATTGTGATACTTTCCTTAAATTAAAGAGAGAGAGAGAGAGAAAAGTGAAGATACTAATCTGGCAAAAAGGGAGCGAGCGTGTTGCTTTCATTAATTTCCCTATTACTGTACAGTGCTGTTGAGAGATAATTTCAAGGGGGTGGGGGAGACCCTTAATGATGCATGCAGTGCTTCCCGCATTGCTTTCACAATAGGTTTCTCCCTGGAGAGGGGGGGGGGATAGTCTAGAAAGAGGGGGGGGCGGTTAGCTTGCTGTGGAATTGGGAAGACGGCTCCGTTGGTTCTGGCAGTGAGGGGGTTGACTGACAGTCTGCAGTGCAGTGGAGTTAGCTGGGCTCCCTATATGGCTATGGATTAGCTATATGCTAATACAGATAGGGAAAAGGAGCTGTGCTGAGCCCGGCGAGCTGCTACCAGTGTAGGCAGTCAGAGGCTGAGCCGAGCTGCTTCCTCCAGAGCCATGGCTGAAGGGGGCGAAGGAGGGGAAGATGAAATACAGTTCCTACGAACTGTAAGTATCTGGTGTGTTTTTTCTAGGTCAGGAACCGGGTTCTTTTTCTTTGTCTCCTTGACTGTGCCTGCTTGTATTGCATTACAAAATAACATTTCCCCTCTCTGTATTCCTCCCTCTCTCTGCTTCTGCTTGGTTACCCAGGAACGAATGTTTGGAAGAACGGGAAATAATGCAAGGATACGTACAGGCTGTACCAGACAAGCATTGGACGTTCTCAGTGCCATCTCCCTTTAAATCGGCTTATTAGCCATCTCTGTCCGACTTTGGTACCGAAAGGGAGTTGTTTGCTCTGGTGATTCCCTGTGTCTGAAGCATCCTTGTTAACTTTGTGATTGGGTTTCTTAATGCTGCATGCCAGATACCTGACCTCTGAAACTTCTCTCTAGGTTACTCCTCAGTGACAATTAAAAGAAGCTTTGCGGGGAATAGAGGATCAAAATTGCAAGCAAACCCCGATGAGGGGTCTCTGAGACCTCTGCAATCCTTCCTCCCCTTTATAGCAAATATACAGACATGCGGGATGTGCTTGCATGAATGAATGTGCTTCAGAGGTAAACCTGAAATATTTTTCTGTGCTTCAAACAGAGGTTTAGTTTAAATGGACGTAGCACTTCCTCTGGCCAGGGGTGTCAACCAGTGAAATAATAACTTGCCCCTCTCATAAATGCTCCATAAAGAGCTTTCACAACATTCTTCCATAAGGTTTCAGGGGGTGATCTTTTCTGATTTTGAAGTGATTCTGATTCACACGTTAACTGGTCTGAGGTGTGGGACATCCTTTCATTGGATAATTCTGTATGTTGATGCAGGTAAGAGTTGCTTGAGGAGCAGCCCTTCAAAATATATTTAGTTCCTGCCGCCCT
The DNA here is from genome assembly GCF_964252035.2 of Podarcis erhardii. Classification (NCBI taxonomy): domain Eukaryota; kingdom Metazoa; phylum Chordata; class Lepidosauria; order Squamata; family Lacertidae; genus Podarcis; species Podarcis erhardii. The sequence continues at coordinate 41,567,820 of NC_138497.1, forward strand.
TTCACCATTTCTCTGCTTCCTTGCAAAAAACTGTGCCAGCAACAGAGTCTCCGCAGTTTCCAGTGCAACTTTTTTAAAAAGGTGAATTTCCAAAATGGGTAAGCTGGCTATCTGTAATAAGCCCATGCTGTTGTCAGTTGGGCAGGGGCGCAGAGCATGGGGAATATGAGAAAAGGTGTCTTTTGCAGCTCCTGAAAAATGCTAGTTGTGTCAAAGTGTCATTGACACTTCCTTCCTTCTGAAAACCTCATGATGGAAGATGTAATTACAGGGAAGACTAATTTTATTCCGTTAGATCTTCTGCTGCTTATGTTATGGGACAACTGCATATCCACACAATGAAGCCCCTAAATGTATATTTTGAGCAATAGATGTTTTTCCCCGCAATAGCATTAGCTTTGCACCTTCCAGGCATGTCTTTGACATGACACCCAAATGGCTGTCTAAGGCGCTTTTGCTTCATATCCTCACTGAACAGCAAGGTGAAAAGCTTTCTCCTCCTCCTAGACAAATAAGGTATCCCATCTTTTCCTACATGAGGAGACTTCTGATGAGACTGCAACCTTTGTTCCTTCCTCAGGGGGATAGAAACTCTTTCTATCTTTCACTGAATTTAGTGTTTATGACTTAGGATATGGTGTAAACATACAATGATTTTTTTTAAGGAGGCTTCTTGCCATCTCAGAATAGTGCATAGGGTTACTGTTTTTATTTGATGGTACTATTCGCTTCCCACCCCCCGTCGTGCTCATCATAAAGCACAAAATGCAGGTTTCTTCACTTTTCTAGACAACTTCCCATACAGACAGAAGTATCAGCTGCTAAACCTTCCCCTGAATTCTACATTCCCTAGGGAGGAGTGTTATTTATTTCTTGCATACTACTTTGATTGTGGCCATAAATACTAAAGATTAATTACACACTTTGGTACATGAGCAGTATACTAAGGCATGCGTGCAATATGAAAGCACTTTTGCTGCTGAGTTATTGTGTTGTCTGCTAGACTGTACCAACACAAACCCTCGGTCTTAAAACAAATTTATTTGTAGGGAGGATTCCTTGAGCAGTTGTGTGCTTTCAAAAATAGTTTCTCACATGCGGTGTAACCTTAGTTTTGGGCTGGCAGATGTGATCGCATGTATTACAAAGTGACAGAAGGTAGAGTTCAGTGTTCTTATAAAGAGATGGAACTGTAAAAAATAATAAAATTTCCCAGAGTATGCCATTCAGAAAATGTGAAACACTTGCAATTTAGTCCCTTGCTTTTATATGACCAAGTCCATTTTCCAAAGCAAAATCCATGTAAATGAAGTCAAGAAAGAAAATCTGATTCCTTTCCTCCAGCGTTGCACTCCTAAATTTTTGTGAATCATTTTAAAGCATCTGCCTTCTGCCTTAGAAGTGGTTGCATTTTAGTGGCCAGTACAGTGGTACTTAAATTCTCTTTTCCCAAAGCTTCCTAGCTTGCATTAGAATGGTACGTTTTAGAATTCAGGAGGTTTTTTCTTTTTGTAGACACGCAAGTGTCTAGCTAGGACTTGGTTACACTTATTAAGGATTCAGATGTGGTGCTACCTGGGCTGTTATAGTGCCAACAAAACCTGTTTACACAGGAAAGGAATTGCGGAATATTTGATCCACATAAACTTGCTGATTACCTTGGGCAATTCACTAGCATGGCTTAGTTTATGAAATAAAAATTCCAGGATTCAAGCTGGCCTGGTGGATAGCACTTCTTCTGTCCTAGGCTAGCTTAGGATACGTTGCATCATAGTCTGTCTTTCTTTTAAAAATTTTTTTTAAAAGGCTGCAAAAACTAAAAGTACCTGCAGTCCACTATAGATGTTTTAAATTAGAATGAAAGATTGTCGCTCAACAGTCACATGAAACAGTTTAGTTATACCTTAATGGGTCATCTGTGTTACGTGCCTCTGAGTCCGTTTGCTCAAGGACATCAACAGTGCCTTCCTGGATCTGATCAAGATCAAGTCTGCCGTTCCTTTGCCCTGAAAGTCCTTATCTCTCATCCCAAATATGTGAGCTTCTGAGTATCAAGGCGGTCTCTTAATTGTGAAAGTTTGGGGCTCTGACATTGGAAACCATAATAGCAATAATTTATATAGCACTTCAGAGTGTTCAAAGTGCTTTGTGTCAGTAATACTTACAAGTAACCCTGCAATGTAGGTCAATAATATTATCCTATTGCAGGTGGGGCATTGAGGCTGAGAAGTAACAGCTTCTTAAGGCAACTAAAGGAATTTATGGCAAAGACTAGCTTGAAACTGGTTCGCAGCTGAGTCTTTAAACTGTTACACTGAAGAATTGTGGGTGGTTTGCTTAAAGCTGGTGACATACAGAAAAAACAAGGACTCAGTCATATGTTACTTCGTCTCTGCAACCCTAGGTTTAACCTAAAATCCGAATCTAGGAGAGCTTATTCTGTTAAGTCTGCAATCTCTTCCTACACTAAAACTGAGACTAATGCAGACTTTAACAGCAAGCCAGGTTCCCCTCCCAGTTCCTCTCACCTACTGCTTTGCTTAACATCTAGAATGATGAAGGGTTTCCAAAAGCTCAGAAATCTGTTCGCTATTTATGGCATTTTGTTCGGCCTAATTAAACTATTGCCTTACTATGAAGTTTGGATTTTTTTAAAAGGAACAACATATTTTCTCAAAACAAGTTCTGGAGCTAAGTCCTGTGCACTGATCAGTTATTGTTTACATGCCTCTCTTAGACTTAAATCTTGAATGTATGTTGAAGAATTCTGATTTATTTTAGTGAAATTTATTTCGGTATAAGAGCTATCTCACACTCCCTTGGTTTCAGATGCAACACCCTAAGCACGCCACTGCTGACCATGTATATGCAGGGCTGTATTTGCTAGATTATGGTTAGTATGCTTACAGTCAGGGCGGCAATCAGGTCTCTGTGCTCACGTCTGCTTTTGACCACTGCGATTTTAAGGAAACTATTGGGAAATTCCAGAATGTTCATGACCAAATGGCAGAAGCTGTGCAAATAAGGTATTGCTTGCTATGGTGCAGGGGCTGGAGAATTATGGGTTGCTTCTGGACTGTTGGGTTTAGGATCGTATATCTGTCAAACTCTTATTGCTTTTGGCCTTTTTAATTTAACACACAGTCTTTTCTGTGCCTCTTCAAAATATGATATAGTTACACGGATCAGAGAGCATGCATGTAGCACAATAAAAACAAAAACAAAGCAATGCGGCACAATTATCTTATAAGAGGATTTATTCAGGAAACAAAGTCAAAGCAAATGTAGTCAAAATTAATGTGAAATATGACAAAATAGTATTTCCAATAGGAAATATAGGTTGTATTAATCATGTTAGGTGTGTAATCTTTGGTGCCAAATATATAATCCTTGCAGGGCTATATTGTAATTGAAGGACTTTACATTCTTCACTTTTGCCCAGCGTATGAATTACAGATAGGCTGTAAATACATTTAGCATGGAAGAAAGGTGTATGTGTGTGAGAAGCTGGCATCTGTCCCCACCCCCTGCCGACCTGGTTTCCATGTCTATAACAACAAGCAAAAGTTCGGCAGGCAAAGCTTTTTCCAGCATGCGGATGCACTGCTTTGAAAAACATCGCCTGCTCATTTTCTGTTCATTATGTTGCTGTTAAACATATGGGTCTTGCACAGGAAAGAAGGAGGGACATGGTCGAGAGAAATAAGAGCATGTGGCATGTGTAAATAGTGACTAGAACTGGGGTAAAATTCTGTTGTTTTCGAGTTACAACAACACAGGATTATGTGATGGGAAGCATGTTTAAGATAAATGTTTGGCAATCCTATAGAATTGCCACAGTAAGGCAATGAACTGTGATGGAATCTGGTTTGAATGTAGTGAAAACTTGAAGCCCAATTTCCCATATTTAGAGACGGTACATCGCTAATTTCATTGGGCATGAAGCAGAGAGGATAGATATTGTCAATTTTGTCCTACTTATTACCTTCCCAGGGGCATCTCATTGGCCATGGTTGGAGAAAGATTTCACTTTTGAAATCCCAATAAACATTTTAGGAAACTTACCATTTGGTGATGTGAATTGTGACTGCTGCAGTCTGAAATGTTTGCATGAGCAGAAAAATATACAGCAAGTGATTATGGAATTATGACCCTTCTTCCTGCAAAGAGAGATGGCATGTTCAGCCCTCCCTTATGCCAGTGGTTCACATTGTTCTTGGTTTTCCCAGATGTGTTGCAAGCATCATTTGTACAGATAGAACTTCATCAGTTTAAATATAGAGGATAAACCTACCAGGATGAGGGTGGAAGGCTGGGGAAAGTAGAGCTACAAATCAAGGAAGCATCTGAAAAGCCTTGCCCTTTACAGATGCAGTAGTTCAGCAAAGAAAAAGAATACACACAGAAACGCAACAGCAAGGAAACAGACCTACACAGGGTGGCATAGGGATTTCCAAAGCAGCCCTTCTGTTAACACATGCAAACGACAGGAAAGTGGGGGTCAGCAAAAAAAAAAACCCCATACCTATAATGCATATATTTTATAAATAAGCCCAAACCCCCAAATAGTAGCAACAAGGTAGTGGGAGGTAAAGAGCAATTCTGCTGCATCTTCATTAGTTTTGAAGGTGAGAAGTTTGCAGGCTCTTCCCCTTGTTTTATATCTTGTCGCTCAGTTAGGAAGGGTAGTTCCAGCTCAGGGTAGTAGGAAATGCAATAGCGTCAATTGTCAGCGCCCAGGGGGCAAATTGTGGCTTCCATTGAGGGTAATGACACATTTCAATTTTGCACTGTAGACCACCTTAGCAACCCCCTCCTTTGAAACAAGATTTAGGACAGACACACCCAGAAAATTTATAGCCTACTACTCTGGAAGGCAGTCTTTTGTAGGGAGATGGGTGCTGCATAGGTTTCTGGAACTAGCACAATGAAGAAGGAATTCTATACGTACTTCAGAGGTATGCTACAAGTACTTATCTCTGTAAAGAGCAACACAACCAAACTTGGGTGGGAAATATCAGTATTTAGAAAAATGCTATGGTTTCTTCTTTCAATTTTCGTGAGCTCAAGGGTAGAGAAACATGGGAAGCACAGGATTTGCAAAGGCTGTTGGGCTGGTTCCGACACAACCAGAACACACTTAACCTCCCCAGAGCTCATGCATTCCACCTCCTCTCATGGAGCCATAAGGAGGAGATTGGAAATTTTAGCTTCTGTTTTTTTGTTAACTGCAGCTTGCCACAGCTGAACTGGGGCTAAACGCAGTTAATCTTAACTATGGTAAGTGGAGACAAGGCAACTTCGCACCATAGCTTGCTTGTTTTTACTTACCATAAAGGTAAAGTAAAGGGATGCCTGACCACTAGGTCCAGTCGTGGCCGGCTCTGGGGTTGCAGCGCTCATCTTGCTTTATTGGCCGAAGGAGCCAGAGTACAGCTTCCGGGTCATGTGGCCAGCATGACTAAGCCGCTTCTGGAGAACCAGAGCAGCACACGGAAACGCTGTTTACCTTCCCAACAGAGCGGTACCTATTTATCTACTTGCACTTTGACGTGCTTTTGAACTGCTAGGTTGGCAGGAGCAGGGACCGAGCAACAGGAACTCACCCCGTCGCGGGGATTCAAACCAACGACCTTCTGATCGGCAAGTCCTAGGCTCTGTGGTTTACCCCACAGCGCCACCATAGTGAAGGCTAATTGCAGTTTAGAGTTCAGATGGCATATTAAACTGAAATCAACCTAAAACAGAAGTGGATGCTCCCAATCTTCTCTTTGTAGCCATGCCAGAGGAAGGGAGGGGAGGAGGGGAGTGCACAAGTCCAAGGCTGGGCTTGTTCTCATTATACTAAACCATAGTGTTATCACCATATCCAAAGGCAGCCATTGCATTACAGCAAGAGCAAAGAGCAAGCAGTCAACCAGAAACTATAGGTTAGCTCCAAAATAAGGAACTTTCTGGCTACAGTGTCAGTCACACCTGACCTCAAACACTAGCAGACATACCAGGACTGTCTCGGCTTCTGTCTTGCATCCCTCATTAGCCCTGGGAGATATGGACTTGCATAGAATGTATGCCTATGCTGTTTGTCAGTTAATGTCTGTAAACAATGTAATCTACTGAGTATCATCTCAGAAATATCTGTTGTGTAGCAACCAGCATACTGATTGTGTCTGGCTTTGCAGTGCCATGTTATCTAGCTTCTGCAATTTTCCGTTTCTAAGATCTGTGACTTAGATTCGCTTGAGAAAGTGGGCAATGTTGAATGTGCACAGTAATGTGCTGATAGTCAGTGAGAGATCATGCTATAACCTTGATGTTCCAAAAACCATGGGTGGTTGTCAGCTAGTGTTTCACATTGCTAAGCATCCTTTCACATGCTTACTCCCTTCCTAAATTTTATCGGTGTTTCCAACTGTCTCATCACAGCCAAACTTCTTTGAAAAGATTGGAGAAAAGCTGTTATTGTGTAGCCCAAGCTTTTTATCCTGTGCTCTTATGTCTAGAAGTGAATTTATATCAAGGACATTCAAATGCCACCTTGCAGATACGGATTGGTTGGCTGGGCTCATATATTTTTGTAGCAAAGGAACAGATCCACCATTCTGTTGTTAGAAGGTAGGATACCTTGTGCCATCTTTTACTAATAGTCTGTCTGCATCGTCACATTATTTACTGCACTAATTACACATGTTCCAAGGATGAAGAGTTTGGATTCCTATGAAGGTTTGCGCATCTGGTTTTGGCTTCTTTGTGAAGTCAGTATTCATTATCCTTAACCAGTAAATACTCTCATTGCTCACTGAGCCATCATTTTCTGAGGTCACATCCACACCGTATATTTAAAGCACTCTTATGCCACTTTAAAAGTCATGGCTTCCCCCAAAGAATCCTGGGAATTGTAGTTTGTTAACGGTGTTGAGAGTAGTTAGGAAGACCCCCACAGAGCTACAGTTTCCAGATTTCTTTGCAGGATAAAGTGACTTGCAGGATAGTTAAACGCCTCTGCAGCAATTTAGGTGCTGGAACTATCTTAAGGTACTGAAAGTCAGACCTGAATTAGTTTCCTTATGGAAAACAAGTCTCTCATGAATTTGAATAAAAACGTAATTTCTTAAAGTTGAGCTTCAGAATAATGTTCAATTGTTTTTGTTTTAGGGGAAATGTTCAATGATTCCTAGCAATTTCTGTCATTCACTAGAGAGAAATGTTTTGAGAAAACATTTCATCATAAATTGTTCTTAATAGAGGTGTTATCAGCCTTTGGTTATGAATTCAGAGAGGTTTGTGTTAACTGTTGCTATGTTGCTATGAAATCATTTTGCTGATTTTTTTTTTTTTTTTTGTTCAAATCATATTTTACAAAAATAGCCCGTGGCATTTCATTTCACAACAGTAGCCCAGTTAAATATAATTGACTTGTGAATCATGCTGTGTGAAAAGCAAAGTTGTCTCCAAATGGCCCTTTGGAAAACTTTACAAAATCACTAGCCTTAAAATAGAAATAGTTTTATAAATGTATAAATAGTAAATAGGTTTATAATTCTATAAAATCATGCTAATGATGGCTTTATTTAAATTTTCTTACAAATTTGACACATCAGAATTCCAGCATTGGCACTGAGACTTTCAGACAATGTTTGGTTGGTAGCAGATTGTAAATAATGTTGGCTTTAACTGGATATTGTATTGAGGAATAGTTCCAGATAGCAGTAAATAGGTAATAAAAGGCAATGCAAATACTGTTTGACTGGAATACAGAGCATCATGCCTTGAGCGGTGATATAAAAGATGCCTGTGGCCAAATAACTTCAACCCCCCAAGAACTGAGCAACCTTTCTTAAATCCATTGCCTGTAGTGCTTTAGTCTGTGTAGTGGAATGTATACAAAAACATGAAGACAATTACTAAATGGTATATGTTCTACACATCTCATTAATGTCAATTACTTCCACTAAGGAACAGACTTTTAAAGCCATTTGATAAGCCTCAGTATCTGTTTCCATAGATGCAAACAAATATTCTTAGCTAGGTGCAAAGGAGGAAGTTGTCTTATACTAAGTCGGATCATTGTTCCATCTAGCTCTATTGTCTGCATTGACTGATAGAGGCTCTCCTGGGTTTTAGGGAGCAGACTGTCCCAGCTCCACCTGGTGAACCTGGGTCCTTTCGCATGCAAAACTTGTACTGAACTACTCGTTGACAGTTATATAGCACAAGTAATGTCGAAGGTCTGTATCACCAAATATATTATCTATAGTAGTACAGAATATACTTTTGGCTCAGTAAGCTGAGTGCTAAGAATGATACTCCACCATATCTCTATGGCTGGATTCATGCATACACTCAACAGTATGGTGGCAACTTGCAGAAAGTCTTTTTGCTCTCTCCAGAGCTACTTACTGCTCTTGGTGTCCCCTTTTTGGTGGTTTGTGAGCACATAGTTAAAATGGTTGGAACCTTGCTATGAGCTGCTTCCATTGCTACAAGGAGAAGTTTCTTAATTGCTGTATTCTACAACCATTGTGCTGTGAAATATGTGTGTGATTCAGATCTAATATTCAAATCCAGTGTGTTATTATGAATTGGGTATTTCTGTTGCTGGGATAGTGACTGCATGATCCCTCACCATGTTTTCCACACAACTCCTATTTGAAACATGTTAGGCTCACTGTGATTTATATCTTTGTTTCAATGCCTCTTCATCAGTAATGTTTGGATATTAGTGTAAATATCCCCATTAGTACTGCAGTATTCATGCACTGCAGAAGGTTGGACCAGATGACCCTCTGTGATTCAATGATTCTGGTACCTCCAGCACCCAAAGTTCTACATCAGTAGTAGCTGAGAATTCTGGCCCAGGGTGGTGCTTAAGATGCTTCTTTATAATGACAGAGACATATCTGCTAGTCTGTTGGCATATTCCTAGATGATAATTTTGGAATGTTTCTCCTAGATGAATGTTACCCTTACGGGGGATTTGGGGGGTGACTGTAAACAAGGGGTGGAATTCATCATTGCACTATTACAGATGTTCCATTTGTGCAAACATTTCAGCTTGCCAGACAGAATGACTCCCCTCTTCTTATGCTGTGTGCTGTTCTGGGGGTTCTCCTGAACCCCACCCTTCAAATCATGTGAGGGGAAGCCCTGTGCCATAGACTGGCTGAATGCAGAGGAATGGTGGGAGACACCAGCTGGAGAACCCCCAGGGGAAGAGGGCTCAGAGCCAGGGGATTGGTGTTGGGATGATGATGAGTGGTCAGAGGGAGAGGAGGGAACAGACTGGGAGGAGGAGGAGTCAGAAGCTGAAGAGGCAACAGTCATTAAAGTCTCATTCCACATTTTACCATAGAGTTCACTGCAGTGCTAAGATCTTCTTTCTGTTGTGCTTGGTTTGGGAGAGTGCTCTGACAATTCTTCCTTCCTTAAAACTCACTGTCCCTCTGTCTTATATGTGATGTTGGTTGTGTAACTTTTACAACTTGTGAGAGCGTAATATATAAAAGTCTATAAAGAGAGAGAGGCTGTTATTCAGAAGAAATGCCACCTGCAGTATAGTGCTCACTCATGTATTAATGTTGACAATCATTGATAAACGCTGTGAATGTTCAAATGTAGAGAGATGTTGATAGTCACTGTTGATGTTTGAAAATGGCCTAGAAGTGTGTGAATGGAGTATGAGTTTACAAAACTCATCTGTGTATGACATATGGCCAAATTTGGGACATTCACAGTACCTTACACACTTAAAGCTTCTTAGTCATAATACTTTTATATTGCCTGTTACCCTTCTATAATATATTTCTTCCCACAAGTGGTAAAGAAGAAGATTTGTCACCAATGCAGCTAGGAACATGCTAGCAGGGAAAGCAATCAATCAATCAATCAATCAATCAATCAATCAATCAATGTTTATTACTGCAAACAGCCAGCATAGGAGGGAAAGCTTTCCATCAGAGGGACTTTGAGGAGGAAGATGAGGATGAGCAGGTCATCAAGGAGGTCTGGCAAAAATTACAAGAGGCCCAATGGAGTGAGTTCTGCCACTCGGCTTGTGGGGAAGAAGCTACAAGAAGAAATGACCCTGGCAGATGCCCTTTTAAGATGAAGACTGGTGCAATGGTGGACACGAAGAAATTGAAAGAATCGCAAGATCAGTGAAGAGGAGGACTGTAACTTTGTAAGTCCTTTTTCTGTAGAGACCAACATGAGAGGTGAATACAATGGTACCTCTGGTTATGTACTTAATTCGTTCCGGAGGTCTGTTCTTAACCTGAAACTGTTCTTAACCTGAAGAACCACTTTAGCTAATGGGGCCTCCCGCTGCTGCCGCGCCACTGCCGCACAATTTCTGTTCTCATCCTGAAGCAAAGTTCTTAACCCGAGGTATGATTTCTGGGTTAGCAGAGTCTGTAACCTGAAGCATATGTAACCCGAAGCATATGTAACCAGAGGTACCACTGTATGCTGATATGATGAACTCAATTGAAATAAAGCTGAAAAAAGGAAGGGGATTGTGGAAAATGAGGAACAGGAAGTAAAACAGAAGAATGCAGAGCACAGTCTGTACAAGCTACCTGAGAGCATCCGGGTTTCTTTGGCCAAGAAGACAGAAGAGATGCTGTCCAATCAGATGCTGAGCGGCATATCATAGGTGGACCTCAGAATTGATGCCAAGATCAAAAACATCATCTTCACTGAGAAGGCCAAAGTGAGGTTGCTGGCTGAGCAGCAGAACAAGGAGAAAAATAGGAAAACTTCCTATGTCCCAACGAACATGCCTGTCAACTATGTCCAGCACAACAGATTTTATCTTGAAGAGTGGAATTCACTGGTATGGAGAAACAAAGAGAAACCCAAAGCCAGTCAGTTGATGGTGGGAGATACTGAGAAACCAGAAGTTGTGAGATCCTCACCTAACTGCAAACACCACCAAATGAGAAAGCAACTGATGACTATCTCTATGAGGAGTTCAGGACGATAAACTGGTAGTACTGAAGCTGGATTCCTGATCACACATCCTCTTCAGATGTTCAGAGCAAATGCACAGGGAAATTTGAGAAGGGGAAGTTTCACTTAGAATTGTCCTTGTGACCAGGAACTCTTTTTGTAAACCACTCAGAGGGGATTAAAAAATAAAATCAAGCTGTGTATAATTTTTATTAAATATTTCACAGCATTCACAGAGCAACTATGATACAGATAAAAAGCTTAAGTCAAAGTACAGAGTATGGGAAACACACAAGATGAATTTGACCTAATAGGCATTACTGAAACCTGGTGGGATGAGACTTATGACTGGAATATAGAAATAGAGGGGTGCAACTTATTCCAAAGGAGTAGAACAAACAGGAAGGGAGCAGCATTATATGTAAATAATATGTACATTTGTGAAGGGATTCATGACCTGGAACATGGAAGGCAGATTGAGAGTATACGGGTAAAAATGAATGGGGAGGAAAACAACAATGACTTTACTGCTATAGACCTCCAGGCCAGACTGAAGACTTGGAAGATGCCTTCCTTGAGCAGAATACCAAACACTCAAAAATGGTCATAATAGTCACATGAGACTTCAGTTATCCCTGATATCTGTTGGAAATCAAGCTCTGCCAAAAATGTAAGGTCCAACAAGTTCCTCAATTGCCTCGCTGACAATTTCATTTCCCAGAAGGTGGAAAAAGCAACAAGGAGATTATCTGTATTGGATCTGGTTCTCACCAACAGGAACAAACTGATTGACATAGTGGAAGTACTTGGAATGTGGGAGGAAGTGATCATGTCCCCTGGATTTCATGATACAGAGACAAGGGAAAGCTGAGTGTAGCCGGACATGCATTCTGTACTTTAAGAAGGCTGATTTCAAAAAGCTTGAGGAACTACTGGGCATGGAAGAAAAGGGAAATCACAAAGGAAGAGTGTACACAAGGAGCCAACAGTTGCAGATCAGACAGATCAAAGCTCAGAATGAACTCAGGCTTACACAAGCCAACTTTAAACCATCGTTTATGAAGTTTTAGGTTTAGATGAACCAATAAACCACACTTAGTTAAAAACTGAACTGTCAAAGATGCTGATCTCCTCACATCTGGGCCACAGGGGTAGAGGGCAGAGGCCAGGGCTCATGAATATAAAACTTAGCGTTTTCTCTCTTTATTCTGCTAGTAGAGTATTTGGCCATCACTTTGGAAGTTTTGCTTCTAGTTAATTGGAAACAAATAGCCACAATGTTAATATTTAGATAAATGTGTTAATTTATAAATAAGACAAGCTGATGCCTTTATAATTGATTATCTTAAAGAAAGCAAATATCAAAGCCCACTCCTTTTAAACCAACCATTTCCCAAAACAATTTTCATTTTTTAGTCAGTATATGACAGCAAGTTCAATAATGTATTCCATGCTGTCAATTCCCTCAGTGAAGAGCAGCTTTCTCTCAGGCTGTCAGGGGGAAATGTCAGCGTCCTGAAAAGCTATAGCTAAGTACATGAGACAGAAAACTTTAATGTAGGCAAAAACAGAAACTTCAAAGTAGACTTAAACTGGTTTACATGCAAGTTAAATCATTCTCTTCTGCAGGTAGTCCAGGAATACTGCAGAACCAGTTAGCATGACGATCTTCAGCATCCTATCTAAAAATTAAAATTAAAAAAATCTGTGGGAAACTCTCAGACCCAATAACTACCTATAACATTACTAGTTTAGATGCCTCAATATCTGGTGCAATGAAGATTAGCTGAGGAAGCAGGACTAACTCAAGCAGTCATCACTAGAAATATTACAGTAGATTTTCATGGTCATTACACAGGAAGATTGGTAATTAAATTGATTTAATTTTCAATTTTCCTCTGGAAGGGTAAATCGGTCTTGCATTAATTAATAGGTTAGGATATTCTTATTTTCAGCTGCCATCCCAAGTTAAGCAAATAAAGGGTAGCTTGGAATGATCAAAAGTACAGTTGGTTCTGAACCAATTGGTGTGGGGACACTTGAAGCAAACAATGCAACTCTTATGAAATGAGAATCTTTTGTAGTCCATATGTAGGTAAACCAAGACCTTGACTAAGGCAAATATTGTTACAATACTGTAATTGTTTCAAACATCATACAGAAAGTTACTCAGTATTTTACAGAGGACTCTGTAATAATTACACAATAGTTCTGGGAACCAATGTTGGTGAGGCAAGCTCACCTTAAAAACCTCCATTTAAACTGATTATGAAACAGCTGAACTGCAATATATTAAGAGTTTCAATGCTATCGCTTGTGGAATAAACCAAGGCGAAGATTCTTTTAGCACATTATATGTGTGAATTGGCCTACCAATGCAAAGATGTCTGTGTCATAAAAATTGGTTTTGTGAATTACCACTGTTTATGTAATTATCACTATTTGTACTTTTCTACCTTCCATTTCCCTTTAACTTTTTTTGGTCCCCCTTCCCCAGCCATGTGTATATGTTTCTGCGACCCAGGATAAAATTTCATGCATCTTATAAAGTTGAGTGTAGTCGATGAAAGCTTTGGCGATAGTAAATTGGTTAGTCTTTAACATGCCACAAAAGTCTTTGTAAATTTGGATGCTAATGCAACGGGGATGCGGGTGGCGCTGTGGTCTAAACCCCTGAGCCTCTTGGGCTTGCCGATCAGAAGGTCAGCGGTTTCGAATCCCCACGATGGGGTGAGCTCCCGTTGCTTGGTCCCAGCTCCTGCCAACCTAGCAGTTCAAAAGCACACCAAAAAGTGCAAGTAGATAAATAGGTACCACCCTGGCAGGAAGGTAAATGGTGTTTCCGTGCGCTGCTCTGGTTTCACCAGAAGCGGCTTAGTCATGCTGGCCACATGAACCGGAAAAACTGTCTGCGGACAAACACCGGCTCCCTTGGCCTGTAAAGCGAGATGAGCGCCACAACCCCAGAGTTGTCTGTGACTGGACTTAACTGTCAGGGGTCTTTTACCGTTACCTTTTAATGCAACACTAATACCAAACAGGTATGCTACAGTTTTGTTCTTTTCTTAGTCTGACCCAGCAATGAAGCTGTGCTGCAAACCACTAAGACCAAGAACAGAAGGAAAGGGAAGAAGGAAAAATGTGGGGAACGAGGAGGGATGGTACAATTATTGTCTCTACACAGCTTTCCACGTTCCTATAGTTCAGATTTTTCCCAACGTTTGGGACATATTTAGGGTTTTGAGGAAGTGCCATGGGTGCCAGTCACAACATGGCAGCCAAGGTGCGTGTGGCATAATACAAAATGACTGTCACATCTGAAATAGCACATCTGGTTTTCACTAGCAGAACTGCTTGGTTGAATCTGGTCCAGAGACCTTTTGAATGTGCCATGGAAGTCATAGGTTATTTGTAGACACCCATGTAATTTATTAGCTTTGTTGAGTCTCTAGCTTAGAACTCTTGCTGTCACTTTCACATCTTCAACTGACTGCTCAAATCTACCTGTGGTCCTTCCATCTGTGGCCATTGCCCCACTATCCTTTCCTCCCTTTTGCTCTGTATAATTGATGCCACAGTAGCTTGTCGTCTTTCGACTTGCAATATCATGTCGCTGTTGCCCCTCAAAGATAATAAATTATGTTACCAGGCACAGAGGTATATTTAGAATAGCTTGCAATATTTTAATTTAAGGCAATATGGTTTCATAGTCATATATAAAGAAAGTGATTGCCTAATATCATCAGCAATCAGCAGAGAATATGATTCTGAAACTTGGGAGTTAAATATTATAGGAGCAATTCAGAAGAATAAAATTATGCTAAGACCTGCTGCAAATTACATATCAGAGGATATGACAAAGCATTTCCACAAGATCCATGGCCTCATTTTTTTCTATTTTTGTCTACTCAAAGCTGACATTTTCTTAGAAACCAAAATGTTTCAAGTCAGATCTTATGTACAAACAAACAAGTAGATGTTGACCTCATGCTGCCTATGACATGAATGAAAATGGATTCAAAGGAGCAGTAATGAAACGAGAGGGCCTTGCCATTTATGTTAATGCCTCAAAAGTCCTTCATTCCTTAACATTTGAAATATACCAAGTGTGCTGCTTAATCCCTATGGCTAGCTAATGGCTTGCTTGAAAAATACTGTTGGAAAGAGAGTACATTTCCAGCAATGACATTCAACACAGTTTAACTACGTTAATGAACACACATTTGATTAAACATGTTGAAAGAGAATATTTAAATAGAATTCGGTACAAGGAAAGTGTAACTAGGGAAAGACAGAGCATATTCTACACAGCCACAAAACATGTATCTGATGGCAAAAAAGGTTCTGATTTGAAGGAGACAAGAAACTGCTAGGAAAATGAATACAATTTTAGCACACAGTCATACTTTAGTGTCTACTTTGCTCTGATCTTCAAATTGGTATGAATCCACACCAACGAAACCTGTGCTTCTGGTGTCTTAATACAAATTTTGGACACTCAAGAGTGGTTCATACATCTAAACATTTTGGAACAGCCCATCAACTCATATAGCTCCAGGAGATATTTTTTCTTTCTCAGCCTATTCTCCCTCTGCAAAAGGAATTCGAATGGACCTATACATGGCTCATTGGCTGCTAAGCTAACTATGGAATTTGGATTATTTTAAGAGAGAATTGGACAAATTATTGGCGGATCTGGTCGTCAATGGCCACTAGCCATGATGACCATGCACTGTCTCCAGTGCTGGTGGCACTATGCCTCTTAATATCAGTTTCTGAGGTTTACAAGTGAGGAGAGTGCTGGTGTGCTTATGTTCAGCTTGTGGGTTTCCCAGTGGACATCTGGAAGGCCTGTGAAAAGAGGATGCTGGACTAGATGGGCCTTTGGTCTGATCCAACAGGGCTCTGATTCTCATTATTATTGTTATTAATTTGATTTATTTGCCTGCTCTTCAGCTTAAGATCCCAGGGCATTGTCACAGTAATTTACGAATACAATATCCGAAACATTTAAAAAACAAATTGCACATATTGTTGTATGTTCTTACAGAGTCTTGGGGGGTGACACAACTATTATTTAGAATGAAGTGCAAGAGGTGGGGTGGTGGTGGAGTGCACCAAATTTAGGCGTTGCACAGGGCAGTGATGAAATCTGAGACCCCAAGGTCTGTCACGGGTCAGCTGGAACCAGTCAAAATTAAGACTCCAGGAAAAGAATAAATAACCACTTCTTCCATCTCCCCATCAATTCAGATAAACAAAAAATGCTGGTACTTGGCCACAGAAGTAGCAGTGTAGCCCAGCTGTCCATTAACACCAGATCAGAAGTGGCAGGGCTGGCTGTTAGCTCTTGAGGGGACATTACTTTTTGCCATTTAAAGCAGCTGCTGCATGATAGCTTCCTTAAAACCATGCGTGCTATTGGACCACATTCTTGTCCCTATGGCTTTGTAAGCCAAGAGTGAGGAATGAGCAGTCACAGTTTAGACTTGTAAGCCAAAAAAATAAAAAAATAAAAAAAATGTATCTAAGCAAAAGGTTAGTTTTAGTCCTCTAAATGGTCTATCAGTATCAGCTGCATTTTGCAAACTTGACTACAGTATCACTGCAACATCAAGGGAGCAAGAGAGGAAAATCCTTATTAGAGGCATTCCCTTCAAGGTTATTCTATAGAAAAACTGCTGAAGGGTATGTTCTTTTTATACCAAGATAAACAAACCAATGTTAGGAATGTTTATACTGTACCTGTTGCCAAGAAGAGATGATTATTCTAGTATAGATAAAGCTTGAATTTCACACACACAAAAATTCATTACAGATCTGGAATCTTATCTTTCCAGTCAATAATAAATCAGAGCTTTGCCTGGGGGGGGGGGGGCTGTTAAAAGAACAGCAAAAAAGGGCAACCTTCTCCCTTGAGCTTTGCAGGTAAAAATTTAAGTGACCTAATAAAGCCTGCAACTGGCACAGTATCATTTATTTGGCTGCCCAGGAGCCTCCCTACAAGTGCTTTAAAATGCTGTAATTTTTCCTGTGGGAGTCTTGCCTCCATGGAAACATAATCCAGCTCGACTTCAAGCATTTTTCTCACTGCACAAGAACCCACCCACTTACCTGATTTTAATGGTGCCAGTTACTTTTGGAACAAATGTATTGTTGACTAATACACTTATTTGATCCAGAGGTTTTATTTGCTTTGGCTTTCCATGACTGTTTTTGAATCACATTTTCATATTTCTTGATCCGGCACAGGGGAATTTAATGAGGACCAAACGAAGATCAGCAATCAGATTGCATCCATCATCCTTTGACTGGTGTATTACTAAGCAGAGTAAATTGTAATGATGACATTGCATCTAATAAAGATGTGCAAGCCTGGCATTTGAGAAGATGGAAATACAGTTGTAAAGTGGACAATTAAAACTGTATGCACAGAGGACTCTTCTTCATGAATTCAGATGCCCTGTTTTTGAATGCATTGAGAAGAGCCAACCACAAATACAGACATACACACTGAAGGTTTTTTTAAGATAATACAATGAGTAAGCACATGTCAGAGGCAGTGCCACCTCCACACACACACATGCACATTTCTTGGGCTGGGACCAGAGATCCCATGAGCGTGTTGTTCATAAGATCATCCCATTCACAGAAGGGCATGAGGTTATTTTTGCTGATTCCCCCTGTGGTCCCTTTACCCAACCCCAAATCTTCTTTAGAGAGTTGGGGGCTCTTCAGAACAACATGGGAAATGGCATAGAGGCCATAGGGGGAATTGGCAAAAATAGCTTCCATCCTCCATCCAGCAAGATTCTGCTTGATCAAACACACCTCCACAACTGAAGTAGCCTATGGATCCAAGCCATCTTATGCATGTTTAAAATGTCTGAGAATAGCCTGGGTCACAAATAAATTCTGGGTTTGGAACCGGTCCAGATTCTACTACTATAAATCTTCATTCCTGTCCACACAGCCCTCATGTGACATGTAACAACTCCCTCCCAATGTATATGTGTTGCTGAAAGCCAAAAAGCAACTGTGGCTCGGGAAGAGACTCAGAGTAGGCCTATTAGGTAAGTGAGAAACCCTTTGTGTTCCCATTGAAAGGCTCTGTGGGGCATGCATCATTGTGAGTGGTCAGTCTGTCATTTATGGTGTTTGATTCAACCCTTAGATTAGAAGCATGCATCCTATGTTATTTGAACAGGATTGGTAAAGCATTCACTATAATAACATATGTACCGTATTTTTCGCCCCATAGGATGCACCGGCACATAGGACGCACCTAGTTTTTTTGGGGGGAAATAAAGAAAAAAAAAATTATTTCCCCCCCCCCCAGGCATGGGGCTGGGGCGGGGGAAGCCCAAGCTTCCCCCAACCCCATCCCCCAGAACAGGCAAGCCGTGGGAGGGCTCCTGTGGCTTGCGCAGAGCTACCCGAAGCCCAGGCGCGACTGCTCAGCGCGCCCGGGCTTTGGGAAAGAGGCAGCTCTGTGCAAGCCGTGGGAGGGCTCCCACGGCTTGCGCAGAGCTACCCGAACCCGGGGCGCGACTGCTCAGCGTGCCCGGGCTTCGGGAAAGAGGCAGCTTTATGCAAGGCATGGGAGCCCCGTGGGAACTCCCACGGGCTCCCAAGGCTTGCGGATAGCTTCCTGTAGCCTGGAGAGCGAGAGGGTCGGTGCGCACCGACCCCTATCACTCTCCAGGCTTCAGTGAAAGCCTGCATTCGCCCCATAGGATGCACACACATTTCCCCTTCATTTTTGGAGGGGAAAAAGTGCGTCCTATAGGGGGAAAAATACGGTAGCTTGTATTGTACAGCTGAATTTTGTGTACATGTGCAGCAGTCAGTCTCTCAGCATTCAACTCATATATGTTTGAATTGATATGAACGCTATGTGAGTTTGAGGTTGTAGTTGTCAATCGATGAGCTTTCCCTTAGATGTGCTTGTGCAAGGAAATCATGTTGACATCAGAAAAGGTTCACCACTCCAACTAGAATCTCCCTACCTCTCAAAGGGTGCTAGAACTTCTGTTGATCATATTTATATGTTCTTCTAATTTGCAATATGCTTCACTTTCTTTAGTAGCCAAACGAGATCAATAGAGGCTTTTGTGCATGGAAAGTGCTTCCATGTGTACACCTAAAATGGAGGCAGCCAATTTTTCATTTTAGCAGCAGGTATTTGCACCACATGGGGGGGGGGGGAATGCTCCTTTTTTTGGTGAGAGACTTTTCAGGGGGTATGAGGAACAGCTGCCCAGAAGGGAAAATCAAGTGTGGCACTTTGGATCCCAGTCCTTGTGTTCATCTTCATAACAGCAGTCTTGCATGGCGGACCTCCAGCTTATTCCATTGTAGTCTGAGGACTACTTCACAGGTTCCATGTTTATATGTTGGTCTTTGAGGGTCCCAGATCAAAGTTCAATTTCTATCTGCTTAAATCACACCACCAAAATGAAGGCTGAAGGTTCAGTTGGGATCAGAGGTGGGGTGGGAAGTGTTAGATATGCAAATAATAAAATAAAATCCATGATTAGTGTGGAACATAGATTTTGATCAACTCTAAAATATTTGTGGTGGGTTTTTCTTCTTCTTGAAGGTCACATCCTACTCCTTGCTACATCATGAAAATTCACACTGATTTTATATTCTATTAGCCCTTTTCTCATTCTGCTTCCGCTGGCTGATCAATTATAACTGCTGATTTCTCTTACAATCCTAGTAATTTGAATAAGGCTTGAATTTGAAGAGCTATTGAAATCTTCCATACATCTGGGCTTTATTATATTATACTTCCATAATGAAGCTATTTTAACAACTTTTCTGAGTCATTGTAATGTTCTCTTCATATTGAAATGAGGTTGTATTGCATGAAACAGATGCCTAGCACACCACAGCTAATTATGTTTGCTTGGAAGTAAATTTTGTTGTTTTAAAAGGTATCTTGTCTCAGAAGAGACAGTGTGATGTAGTGGTTAGATTGTTGAAGTAGGATTCAGGAGACCCAGATCCCGATCCCAATTTTGTCATAAAGCTCTCTGGATTATCTTGGACCAGTCACTGTATCACAGAGTTGTTGTGAGGATAAGCTGGGAGAGCGCCACATATACCATATTGAGTTCCTTAGACAAAACAAATAATTTGAAGTAGGTATCTGAAGTATCATGGTCTCAATTTTTATTAAACCCAAATAGATAAATCTTAGTTGGTAATAATTAATGTGATAATCAATATTTAAAAAGGCAAGGGAGAGGAAGAGTAAAAATGATACATAGGTTACCAGGACTGATCCTGGAGAGGCTGTCTGCATGGAACAGCTGTCCACTGCTATTTTGTAAAAAACATATTTTTTTACTTTTAAAGAAATGGAGCCAAAATTTTTTATTTCATTTAAGGTAAAAGGTATATATGCCCTTCAAAAACAAAATCAGCAAATGTGCTGTCTTCAGGTGCTGGGTAGCCAGCCTCCTTGGTTTTCTGCACTTGAATTAAAGCTCAGGGAAGACATTATATGATAATTCCTGCCAATGGGGTTTTTTTTGGATCAGGAAGCAAGAGCAACCAGGGAGGCTGCAGAGAGATGTATAAATGTTTAATGGAAAGAAAGATGCCCAGCACATCAGGTGGCTGAATGTGGGGTATATATTTTTCTAGCTTCTTTGCAAGAAACAGAAGCTTATTTCACAGGAGAAGAAAACTTTTGCGAAATTTAGTAACTAGTTTCGTCACAGCACTAAGTCTTTGCCATACAAGGAGCAGATGTCTAGTTTTGGCATCAGTGAGTAAACACTGAGCAACAGGCTGGTTGCCAAAACTATTTACTGGCAGATGGTAAGAGGCTCTAAGTTGGCATCTAAGGAAACAGCTTATTGCAATCTCCTCATCACAGCCAATGATTGAAAATTAGAGGAGGAAATCCTTTGGGACTTTCCAGCAGTTACACATTGGCCTCTTGCCGAGAGCCTTTTTTTACAGTAATCATTCCAATGACGGTGTGTGTGTGAGAGAGAATATGGTCTTTAAAAGGAAAGATAGCACAATGTTCTGCTCAATTAAGCAACTACTGTCCATGGGACTGCAGAAGAGCTTCAGGTACAGGGCAGTCAAGTCTGGTGCATGAATTCCAACATCTTCCCATTAGAGTAGGCCTCATTCTGTTAGGCTGCAGTAGTATGGTAGTCTCACACACAAACACACACAAAAGTTTTGCCCTGTCCCATCCTCTTGGAATTTGTAATCAGGCTTTGCTCCAAAAGCCCTTTTTATAGAGAACACAGGAAGCTGCTTTAGAATGGATCAGACCATTGGTTCATCTAGCTCAGTATTGTCTGCACTGAATGACAGCGACTTTCCAGACTGAATATTCCCAGTCCTACCCGGAGATGACAGGGATTGAACCTTGGGCTTTCTGCTTACAAAGCAGATGCTTTGCCCCAGAGCTATGGCACTTCCATAGCAATAGGTCATAAAGGTAAAGGTAAAGGTACCCCTGCCCATATGGGCCAGTCGTGTCTGACTCTGGGGTTGCGCACCCATCTCGCTTAAGAGCCCGGGGGCCAGCGCTGTCCAAAGACACTCCTGGGTCACATGGCCAGCGTGACAAGCTGCATCTGGTGAGCCAACGCAGCACACGGAAACGCCGCAATAGGTCATACGGAAGTATAATTTATTACTGTGTGGAGCAGAGCTCTTCAGTTTGGGCACCCATCTTTTGGATGAATTGAAGTAGGAGGAACTCCCTAAATCCACCTCCCTAAATCCACCAGCGTCAACCTGATGATCAAAACACATCTATGTGTTTTGAAACTGCAATGCTGGGGGAGAGGTGTAACCATTTCCCCATTGTTTTACGTTTTGCTTATTATTCATTCTTCAGCCCAAATGAAACATGTTTCAACTTGTGTGGGAGAATCACAGGTAACCACTGCCAAAATAACCTAACCTGAAATCACTCTGAGCAGGAGGAAGAATTTAATTCATCCAAGTAATGGCAAGTACCCACTGATGCTGCTTCAGGCAGAAGAGAAGAGGTTCCAAAGACTTCCATATACTGCAGCAGCAGATTGTTCATTTGTTTAAAACACTTATATTCTGCCTTTTACCCCTGAAAGGCGTTCAAAGTGGTGAATGAAAGATTGTCATAACAAAAATCACACTC
Organism: Podarcis erhardii; assembly: GCF_964252035.2. Taxonomy (NCBI): domain Eukaryota; kingdom Metazoa; phylum Chordata; class Lepidosauria; order Squamata; family Lacertidae; genus Podarcis; species Podarcis erhardii. The sequence goes on from NC_138497.1 coordinate 41,589,931, forward strand.
AAGGCTGCTATCAGTGACAGAAATAGCATGGTGTCCCTGTAGTACCAGAATCATTCAGCTGACACGTCCTGCCCTCATCCTTGGTATTGTCCTTCAGCATTTGCCTACTAGGTAGCAGAGGCTGCTGGTAACCTCTGAGGCCAAGAGAGTGGGGCAGAGGAGCTGGATCTTGTTGAGCCCATAGCAGAGGCAACCCTTCCCTTGCCATTGTTATGTTTTTAATTGTCTTGAATTGCACAAAGCCTAGAGAATGTATTTTCTGAAGCATAAATATCATGCATTAACAAATAAAATTTCCCAGTTGAAATCACATGCACACACACCACAGGGCAAGTCTATGGGACAAAAAGCAGGTTTCAGAGGGTGGTTTTCATCTGGAAGCTGGCATAGGGGGAAAGGGCTAAACCCCCTTTCTCAGTGGCATGGTCTCATACTGAGTTTCTGAGGTGATCTCCTGTGGCTGCCTTGATCTTCTAAAGAAACTGCAGGGCACCCTGTTCAAGCATCACCCACATCACTTCTATTTTGGCCCAAGGCATGTGGCTCACTAATTGCTCTATTAGCGTGGAGTGTTACCTATTGACTGTGCTTGCTGCTTTATTGGTTTTACAGCTTTTATTGTTTATTGTTAATAAAGCTTTGAAATAAGTATAAAGACAAACATGTGTCCCAACTAAGCACTACATAGCAGTTTTCAAGAAAACGTACTTTAAAGTTAGCCTAGCAACAGCGGACATAGAAAACAGTCCCCATTGTCTGACAGGACTGTGACGTCATTGCTCTCTTTCTCCAGTTACGACTTCTACATGTGCACTTTATTCTATTGGGGTTTTGGTCATTTGTTGTTAACCTTTTGTCACTTGTTCACAACACCCTGGGAGGCCTGAAAGTAAGTTGAAGTCCTTTAAATGGCATGAAGATGGAGACCCCGTTTTTTCAGCTGCTGTTACTGAGTTTCTGGAGTTCAGTGTGTTTCTCCTGCCTTTCTTGGTTAATCTGCTGCCATGTTTTGTAGACTATTAAGGTATATCAGAAATTTTGAGGATGGAGAGACAGCAGTTCTTACTTTGCTAGAACATTGGCTCAGCCATTGAGGACCTCTCTCTTTTTCTCTTGCTCACCTCTGGAGGGGAGGGGAGTGATGTGGTATCATAATAGTGTGATGTCATAATCCTGCCAGCCAGTCGGTTTTGTTCCCCATCCTCTCTGGCACTGCAGTATTCAGGTAACTTTAAAGTAGTTTTTAATGAAAACTATAAAAGCTACAGCTACAATTCTTCTTTCTATCGGGGAAAAAATGACCAAGTAACAGTTGACAGTATACTGAATTCTGAAAATTAGGCGCAATCTCCATTGTCTGGTTGTAGTTAGCTCCAATTTCCTGATGCAACATATTCCTTATAGTTCTTGTAATAGTAGGAAAACATTTAGAACAAAATAAGTTTTGGCTTTTATATTCTCTTTGTACCCGAAATGACTGTAAACTTGTAGCTGAGCAGAATTTATTAATCTGAGTCTCTTAAGTGCAACATTGCCGCGTTTAATAGTTTGTATTTGTAGCCTTACACATATTTCCACTTCTTTGTATGCTTCAGATTCAGCATGCAGTTTTCATATTCTGTTGTGTATTTTGGAATGCATATTATCTCACTAATAGCCATTGTAGTGATTCTTTTTAACCCAGGCCTATAATAATGAGAATCTGTTCACTTCTTTTGATGGCTCATGTGAAATAATTGTCAACGAAGTAGAGTTGGAATCATTTGTTATTCCACTTAATACAGCCTTCCATTGGCTAACATGTATCCCAGCAACGCTGGCAATATAAATGAGGATGTAAGGAGGGACTAACCCCCCCCACTGCTTCTTGAATTTGCATAATATGTAGATTCTGTGCAGAGAGTTAGAATATTTTACAACTCTATACCCAAGGATAAAAAAATCACACAATCTATTATGATTTGGTGTTTGTTACACCATCAATAAACCACCCTCTACTGTCAGACCATGATATGTCATGATGATCTATAAACACTTACCCATGTATGACCTGCCTTAGTGCCATCTTACAGGGAAAACATCATTTTATTTTAAAAATGGATGATGCCACTATTACTGCAACCTTTTTAGGAAAGCCCATACTTTTATGGATCCTGAAATCAAGTACATTTTTAAGGCAAGTGGTATTGGAATATCAGCTTCCCATAAATATCAGCTGAATTATTATTTTTTACAGAATGTTTTATTCAAATGCTGTATTTTAGATTCAAGTACAATAAGGTTGGCTTTAAAAAAACCCCAAAACCCACATGAATAGTTTTTGTTTTTTTTAAAAAAAGACTCAAAGTCTTGTAGCTAAATCCATTTCATGAGAATTTGATTGAACCACCAATGCACCAGGAATTAGGTGCAGTAATGTTCTGTACCCAAAGTACACAAAAACAGTCACATACCAATAAATCAGTAATTTCCCCTCTATGAGAAAGTCAAGAAGCCCCATCTATTTCCTCCACTGGCAGTCTACAAACATTTTGCCATGCATTAGGAGATCACTAACCTGCTAGAAAGCAGAGTGAAAAGAATGAGGAGTTAGGGTAAATCCACATGCTATGTTAATTACATGGGTAGAACCACTTGTCCATCCACGTTCTCCCATTCACACGCAACCATATGCCTCCCTACATACGCAGTTGTTTAAATCTCCCTTCTCCTTATCTCTCTCTCCCTACTTCCTCCCTTCTCTTTCCCTCCTAATTAGGCAATTAGGCTTAGAAAAATAGCCACCGTCACACAAATTGAACTTTAAAAAAAAATACTAAGCTTAATTGCTACATGGACATGCACACATTTGTTTGTTTGTGTGCTTGCAGTTCATGGAAAGGGAAGGGTTAAGCATCCCTACCCATTGGCCACCTCCCCCCCCCAAAAAAAACCCACTCTCCCATGCTGCAATTAGTCTTCAGTTGCTGTGTGAAGGGGTGGGATGATAATGGAAGTCAGATTCAAAAGCCTATGGGCTGGAGATTCCCCATGCTTGGCCAAGGGGGTGTGGCGCTACCATCTCAATAGAAAGTGGCAAATGCTTTGTTACATCTTTCTACCAACATATTTGGTGTCCTTTGTTGTCTCTTGTTTTTTACTTTGTTTTTTAAGACAGCAGAAAATGGGGGGGGGGGTCCTGCTTCTCTTTTTTACTTCCATCCTTTATTCCTTCCTACATATAAATTACACTACTTCATAGGAATCTATGAGAACATCCCAATGCACAGAGCTTGCCTTTGCATAAACCGCATTAATTGAGTAGAATATTGTGAACAGGGACTGTAAATGAAAAAATATGACATGTTCAGATCTGTTTCCTTTGTTCTGTGTGTGCCAGGGGTTGTTGGCAAGTCCCATTATGTTTCTACAGCATTATGGACTGCACTTTTATATGCTTTCTCATTGAACTTTGAATGTACACTCTTTGTTTATTTTAAATGTCGTAAAGGGGGAAAAGGCCACTGAATATGAATGTAATATAGCTTATCCTGGACCTACAGCAATCCTAATCTAATAGTGCATATTTCCCCCCCAAAACTGTCATGAGCCCTACAGCACTGTCAGGATTGGTCTGGGGTGGCAGGCTCTGACAAAGGTGGAAGAAGCATTGTGGAGACGGGTAGCTGAACTGGGGAAACAGGGGAGCAGGGGAATCTCCCTTATCTACTCAGATTTCAATCACTTTAGAGGGGGAGAGCAGAGATGCCTGCTCTTGCCTTCAATGTTCTTGTGGAGTTGGAAGCCTGTGTGGAGACTGAGGAAGGCGTTGATCAACTGTGGGGGAGGCTGAACAGGAGGCTGCAGTGGCTAAACAAGAACCTGAGCAGGAGGTATCACCTTCACAGATGGGAGCAGACTCGCCTGCCCCAAAGTAGTGTGTGCTTGCAATCCCAGTATTTCCACAAGCTGAAAGAGTCTCGTGAGTGAGCACATCACGCCTCAACTTTTAAGGCTTGGCAAGAGTGGTAGGGAAACTTGTTGGGACATCTTTGTTGCTTCCTTCCAGTTCTGAACTTCTTGCCCAACTCCTGAATCATCATGACTCCTGAGCAATGTGTCTGCTGCTGAGCCTGTACTGTTACCTGGCTCAGTAAGTGTGTGTGTGTTTGTGTGTTGGGTAGGAGTCAGGACAATAAGATAAATTTCCATAGTATTTAATAGAGTTTATTGTAAAATGATCTATTTGTATAACATACAAGTGCAAGAATTACAAACGTACAGTATATGCCGACTTAAATGCAATAAAATTTGGATTGAGGATCATCTGTTATATTGCTGGTATCACTGTATGTCCCAAGGAGGTAAAAATCTATTGTCAAATTACTATTATCCAGTGAAACATGGACATGAGCTTGTTCAGTGAACCTTTCATAGCAAAAAGAAGTTCAGATGGTGAGGAAGGGATTGAAGGATGTTAAACAAAACTAGATAATGCACAGAACATTGTCTGCCTCAACTGGTGTAAAATCTGAAGCAAAGAGAAGTTCGCCTTTCCAACAGTGTTGTGGAAGACATTCTAGGGATGGGAAACCTGTGGCCCTCCAGATGTTGATGGACCCCAACTCCCATAATCCCTGACCATTGGCCTTGCTGGCTCAGGCTGATGGAAGTTGGAGTTCAAAACCATTTGGAGAGTCACAAGCTTTCCAGCCTTTCTCAACTTGGTACCCTCCAGATGTTTTGGACTACAGTTGCCATCAGCTCCATCCAGCATGTCCTAGGTGCAGGGTGATGGGAGTAAGTCTAAAATGTTTGATGGGCACCAGGTTTGGGAATTCTTCTCTAATCAGAACTTCTCCAGATAGACCAAGGAGAAGGTATTCCCTTCATATACCACTGCCATTATAATGGGAACATTTGTGGGGAACAAATAGAGGTGGAACTTTGCCCTCAACATGCTGCTATCTAATAGGTTTATTTTTAGTGTGACTGGGAAAATGAGCAGGAGGACCCTGAGCTACTGGGACCTCCTCTTTTGTCTGGCAAAGTTCTCCCCAGCCAAGGTGTGAGACTAATTTAGAGGGCTGATAATGGTTGTCTCAAAATCAGAGGGGGGCTTTACAAGCCCTAAGATCATTCTCTGGCCCATTCCAAGCCTCTCCCCATCACTACCCATCTCCTTTTCCCTTCCCCTAAATTGGTGGTGACTCCAGAGCAGTATTGCAGACACACAGTGAGATTAAAGGACGAGTTATTTCACAACAAGGAATTTGGCAGAATACTGAGAAGGTAAGTCCTGAGGAGGAAGGGCGTGTTAAGAATTGAAATGTCTTTCCTCAAAGAGAACAGATACCTCATGCCCTTTAAAATACCGCAAGTGAAGCAATGTATTCAAGTCTTGTGCCTATAATCTAAGTCATGTACAGATCATCTGCCATGTGCCATGCTAACTATCCGTGAAAGATTGTTATGGTATGAACAGTGAGCAGGCAAGTGCAATGGCCAAATGTCAGCAGAGCCTTTAAGTAACCAATTGCTTGTTTGTAGTTGCTGACCGGAGGATCTCTCCTTATGAAATATTATGATGATGCCTGCAGTAGAAGCTTTGTCCGGATAATTCAAATCACTTTGTAAAACTTGGCCCAGTCAGCGACTGTTTCTTTTGTCTCCCTGTCCTTTTGGCTCCATGGCCCGCAGCAGACCCCCTGCCCAGGGTAGCCAGATGAAGGGGGGCGGGGAGAGAGAGAGAGAAGAGGACAGGGTCCTGCACGTTTAATAGATGTAGCTGTGTAGAAGATGGAATTACAGCAGACTTTTCTCTTTATATGTTCCAAATCTCCCCATTCTACACTGCCTTTCCTCCCCCGAGACTTTCTTCCACTTCCCAAACTTCCTGGAATATACGTTTAATTCACAAGCCCTACCTACACACAGCTCTAGATCAGACGTTGACCTTCAGACCTCCCTGTCTGGCCCTGGGGGCTTTTCTCAGCCACACCCCTTTCCAGTCCACACATGCTTTCCTCAGGCTTTGCCCCTCAACAGCCCTGCTCCACACTCTACTTGATTGTGTCCTTGAACTATGAGAATGCCTCTTGCATGGCTGGAAAGAGGATGGAGGTGTGTGTGTGTGTGTGTGTGCATGAAGATATGTAGAAACCTCTGACTTCTATTGCGCTCCAGCTACTTTGGGCTCTGCTCTGCTGGTATGTGGTTCTTGTAAGGTTGAGAACGCAGCCCTCAGGCCCTCATCTAAGGAGGCGTATCTAAGACCTTGTTTGAGAGCTTTCCTAAAACTTTTGTTCCAGACTTTTGTCTTTGCAAGCCTGTGCTTACTCCCCTCTCCTTTCGTTTATCATTCTGCTTCTGTGTAGGAAAGACTCTGCCTCTTCTTAACCACCTCTGGGGTTGGGGGAACAGGGCAGCTGGTTTTTGAAGGATGGGTAGGGGTGACCTTTGTTACGGTAAAATCTGGGTGCGAGGCTGCTCTGCCACCCAGCTCATTGGACTAAGTCCGCGGGTCCCTGCGGAGGAAAATGAGCTCAGCCGGAGACAGGAGCAAGCTGCAGAAGATGCAAGTTTATTGCGCAACAGGTTCAAGGCGAGATTGAACAGCAAGAAAGGGGTGACATGAACTTTTGAAACTTCCCTCCATGTCCCAGAATACAGTGCAAAATACATCCCAGTTACATCATGAATACATTAAGAAGAGGTTGGGTTACACAGATTACATCATGAATATATTAAGAAGAGGTTGGGTTACACAGGATTAACATATGGAGGAGGGAGGGGGAAATATGCAGAGCTGGAGATATGCGCAGATAAGCACATCCTGAGTACTGGTGATGAGAAGACAATGGTCCATGTACTGGCATTGCTCAGAGGAAAGGCTTGGCAGAGTGATTTGACAGGATTAGGGTCTTGACACCTTGCTTGAGGGATTATGGAGGACAGGGGAGGTGTCATGGAGTCCTAGAGAAATTGAGCAAATTAGCATGTTGAGTTTCTATGAATTTTATAGATTTTAGTCCCTTTTGACATTGACAATTGGAAATAAATGGATATATTGTAGCGAAGAAGAAGGTGAAGAAGACATGCCCCCCCCTCCGTATCACCTTTCATGCTAGACTCTTCTGGCATTGATCCTTCCCCTCCTGTAATTTTTATTGGGGTTGTTGCTTGTCTTCTGTACATATAGATATAATTGGTGCACCATTGAATTTGCCTGACCATGATTATGCTATGAATAATGTGATTCAGCTTGCTGTTATTTTCAGAATCCAAACTAATCTCAAAACGATTTGTTTTTGTTTTTTAAGCTCTTGTTGATGAAAGCTTGAAAATCTGTAGTCTTTATGTCTGCTGAAATCCAGAAGAGCCTAGAGATCTATCGTCTGCACTGCACTTACCCGGGGCTCCAAATTTTTGCTGCTAGTATTTTTTACATCCCCAATCATTCCTTTGTACTGTAAATTTCTGGAAAGAATATAGTTTTGTTTTTATTATGAATTATACAAATCATTTTAATGTTTTGTATTTATTATACAAGAACAGTTTCAGGGATAGTTTTTGCATCAATTTGCATGCAGTAGATGAATTGTGTGCCACAGCCAGTATGTGGACGATAACTCCAGTCCTTGCCCTTGCAGAGACAGACACCAGCATTTGCTGGCAGTAATAATTAGAGTCACAAATTGCCAGAAGCTGGGTACTTCAAAAATTGAAGTGGACACAAACTTAGCATTTTGGCACATTTTGCCTGCACTTAGAAAGGCCAACTGATCTCAAAGGAAGAAGAAATAATTGATCTAAAAGGTTCATCTTACAGAAATCACATTGTGATTGTGTGTGTGTGTGTGTGTGTGTGTACCCTACTCTTAAAAAAATCTGGTATTAAGTTGAATTTTTTACTTGAAATAGTTTTGCAGAAATTAACTTAGTTAAAGGTTTAAGAGCTGCATTAGGGGAACATAAAACAATCTTTAATTTTTGAAAGATTTTGCCATTCATAAAGACGTCAGAAAGCACTTTGATGTGAATTTATATTAACTGGTGAAAGATGGAACTGTACAGACAGGTGTAATGGTGGGGCTAATCTAAATCTAGCAGCATTGCTACAGTAAGGTCTTCCTTGCAGACCTTCCATGTTGCATATCCTCTGCAACTGATTCAAAATGACTTTGGCAATTGGCCCTATATCTCTGCTCTTCCCCTTTGCAGCTTCTTTCAGTGCTTGAAGTGGCCAAGGGTTATTTTGTTCTTTTTGTTTTTTTAAAAAAACCTTGAAATGAAGGCTCTGGTGCAGCTTACAGCAGAACAAGTTTGTTCATGCCTGTTGCCTCTGCCTACACTTCCTAGAAGGACTTCAGCTTCAGAAGGACTCATTTTAAATATATGTACCGTATTTTTCCGTGTATAACATGCCCCTGTGTACAAGACTCCCCCTATTTGGGGGGACTCCAAATTAAGAAAATGGGGGGAGATTGCCCAGAGCTGCTGAGCTCTTTTTAGGAGGGATTGCTGAAAATCACTCACCCGCCTGACCGCTGCCACTCGCACGCGTTGCAGAAGCCACCAGTTGCCTGTCCCCTCACTAGAAGAGGAGGAGGAGGAGGAGTTTGGACTTGATATCCCGCCTTTCACTCCCCTTAAGGAGTCTCAAAGCAGCTAACATTCTCCTTTCCCTTCTTCCCCCACAATAGACACCCTGGGAGGTGAGTGGGGCTGAGAGACTTCACAGAAGTGTGACTGGCCCAAGGTCACCCAGCAGCTGCATGTGGAGGAGCTGCCAATTGCCTGCCCAATTGCCGCAGCAACAGCCAATCAACACTAGCCCTTGCTGCAAGCACCAATAATACGCCCAATAGCCACTGACAATCTCCAGCTTGTGGCAGCAACAAATCCAATGTCCCTCCCCATGCATTATCCATGTATAAGATAACCCCCCAATTTTTAACATAACTTCTTAATAAAAAAGCTTCGTGTTACACACAGAAAAGTACGGTATATAAAAAAATACAACCTCCCTTCGTTTAACCTTGTACAGTTAAAAGTGAGCACTATACCACCCCTACTCCACCCGGAGGGGAGATGAGCAGAGTGACTACAGTGTGCATGGGGAGCGGAGGGAAGCGGAAGGTACTGATCCAGGCCCCTTCAGACCTGGCGGGGCCTCTATCTCTTGTGTGTGGGACTGAGAATTAGCCTGTCAGAAACCCTTGAGAGCAGCAACTGGCAAATAAGATTCAGCTAGAATGGACCGTTGATCGGACTCAGCGTAAGGCAACTTCCCATGATTATGATTATCTGTTGGCTGTGACTCCCAATTGTTGGAAATCACAGGTAGGGAGAGTTCCGTTGTGCTTAGGTTTGTGGGATTTCCTAGGCTAGATGGAGCATTGGCCTGATGCAGCAGACTCTTCTAATGCTATTTTAAGGTCACCATGGAGGGCCTAGTATTCAGGGCCTCATTTCAGAAACTCCGTGTACATCAGACCAGAGTTTACTCAAAGAAAGTGGGTTCCCTGAACGAAGTTGAAATTATTCTGCTAACTTTCCTGCCAGGTGCAATAAGTGGAGTGCTTTGACACTGCTGTCCCAGCTGCAGAAAATATATTGGCCAATTGGTAGCTGGTCATGCATAAGCCACAAGCTCCAAAAAGGGCTTGGGGTGTTTCAGCAATGTACTCTTGGTTCATTCATCACAATTCCTTTGTTAGGCAAAAACGATGCTGCAACTCTCGAAGTGTTAGGTAATGTCAAGGACATGGGTCGTCTTCTTTAGCATTTCAGGATACATGGGAACAACGTTTATATACATTATATACATTCTGAATGTCATGCGTATTTCTGTGAACTTTGTTGTTAAATAGCTTTTTGGTTACATTATATTAATCTAGATTTTATTATTTTGCTGTTATTAAGATTCCATAGCTCGGTGGTAGAGCCAGGTTCAGTCCTTGGCATCTCCTGTTAAATAGACCAGATGCTGATAAAACGTTACATCAGCTTGTTTTTAATGTTTGCTTTTATCAGTATTTTTAATGAATAATTTAGGCTGCTTTTTCTAAACTGCTTAGAGGTTTTCCGTCAAGCAAACAGTATATACATTATGTTAAGTTAAAAACAAACAAACGGTAGGTTCTGGAAAGACCCCTGTCCAAGACCCTGGAGAACTTCTGCAAGTCAGAGGAGATGATATTAGATAGATGGAAAACAGTATAAGGCTGCCTATGTATATTTATTCAGTTATAGCTATACCTATCTATAAATGAGTGAATGCACTCCATGCAGAAAACAGGGATTTTTGACATAGCAAAGACAAACTATGGCAGAAAATAACAAGGAATACCACAAAACCCTAGGCATACAATAATCCGCTTAGACCAGGATATACATAACCTCCCCCCAAAAGGAACCAAGCAGTTTCTGAAAGCTGAAAGATACCCTTAAATTGCCAGTGCTGCTTGCCCATAAAAAAAAATTCCTTAGGTAGGCTTCAAATTCAGCTTTATTGCCCTTTTTTTCAAGCAACGTGTTCTTTGATTACTGGCACCCAGCTGACAAAATCATTTAAATACTATATTTATCACATTTTGGGGAAATTATAAAAGGGACACATTTTAATTAGAATATATGCATTGGAAATATATCACTAGAGCTTTTGCAGCTTTGAAGATTAAGATAACACACATAAAAAAATTAAAGGATTCAGTCCTGCGTTAGAAGAAATTTTTACCAGTTTAGATATTGCTTAGTATTTAGATTCCTCTGTGGAAAGTGAATTGGATGCTTTGAATAAAAACATCAATAATACTCTTGGAGACCCTGCTAGAGAGAAGGAAAATGAGCTGGTGAATGTTCAGTTACTGGCAATTCCTGCTTTTATCTTAACGTACAGTACCAAATACCAGCGTACTGTTTCATTGCAAAAGAGTAAGGCTTCTTCAAAGATTTCGAGCAGGAGTCCACCATCATACTTGAAGTAGCTGCATATTGTTGCCAAAGGAGCACATCCTTCTTCCATCTTGAAAACTTCCAAAAGTGGCGCATGAATAAACCATGCCGTACCATACCCAACACTTTGACTCGAAAAGTCTCCACTTTGGGAAGTGAGCTGGCACAGGTCTGGTCACAAAGGACAAAACACAAAGCGAAAAACAGCAAGGTGTCATGATTTAGGACTCTGCTTACCCATTCTCAGGAGAAGAGAAGACAACATGTATAAAATATCAGACTAGGAGGAGGATTTGTCCTCAGAGCCAGTCTATGATGCTCCTGTTTCTTCGGGAGTCTCAGCACCAGAAGCCCATAATGCCAGTGACTTTCTAACCTTCTGAAGAGGTTGTATTGCTTTCCTCAGTTTCACGAGACCCTGCACTGTGGCCCAACCCTCAGCTTCCTCAAGCCACCAGAGTCAATGACTAATAAAGCAGGCTGGGCCTCTTTGAGCTTTGAAGCTCCCATCATCTGGAATAAGTCTAGCTGCTCCCTGGAAGCTGTAGTCTGGGTTCAGTCTGGGTTTACATAGTGGTTGAAAGAACATTCAAGCCTTCCTTGTCATAACATCCAGCCCAGGGGTCTCTTGGAGCTACCCAGGGTGCTGCCCACCTTGCTGGTTTACCCTTTGGAATTTGACCTCTGCTTTGCTAATCTGGAATTTATCCTCTGCTTTTTTTCTTACCCTGCATTAATGGGAACCTGACCTTTGCTTGACCTGACCGTGACCTGACAATGCATCCTGATATTAGTAGTAATGTGATCTGTTGTCCCTAGAACCTTGCTCCCTAGCTGGACCCAGTGCTCAAGACAGAATGCAAGCCTGCATTGGTTGTCCTCTCATCTACATTGACCCAAGTGAGTGGTTCCTTCCTGCTCTCTAGTCAACAGACTTGAGACCTTTGTATACACACCCAGCTCCTCCATCCAGTTCCAGTCTGATCAAAGCCTCACAACACACCCATTGCCTGGTTTGCAAGAGTCCAAAGAAGAAAGGCACTGTTCCGAAAAGCATAATACCCATATATAAAAAAACAAGGAAAATCCAGTCACATGCCACCCCACATCTTTATTAACTGAGCTGAGGATAACTTCCTTCTGTGTGTCTGGGAAGCACTCTCCTGGGACCACCCATTTTATAAGCTTTTTCTTCAGCAAACCTATGGCTGCTCTAGCATGCTAAAATTTTCCTCAATCTTCATGTGGCCTGAATGTTGTTAGTTTTGCAGGTGGACCTTCTGGCTTCCTTAGCTTTAGATGAAAGACTGGCAAGATTCTTCTTCTTTCCTTGATTTGATTCCAAATTTTTGCTGCAGTCTCCCTTATTTCCATAACTTCTTCAGAAGCCCAAGACTATTTTGCACGACCATGCTACCCACCACACAAACCCTCATATTTCTCCCTAATAGTTGGAAAACCTAATAGTTGATCATTTAATTGCTATTTTGTCATATTTGTCTCAATAAAAGCTGTGTTTTACTTGTGTAAGCTCCCAACACACTTTAGAACCCCGATTTCCCCATAAAATGACAATGGGGTGGAACTAGCACACTCATTCCCAGACCCCACCTGACTTGAAGAGGGATACTGTCAATCATTGTTATAGAAGAAAGGCAGCATTCAAAGCCATTGGGAAGATAGTGCTGGGCCCCCTCCACTAATTTTAGAAGCTTGTGTGGTAGATGAACTATTACTACCCAATCAGACTATACACACACGCACACACATATATTTAATGAAATGGTGGAAACAGTTTTAGTACAGGTGCTGAGAGAGAACAGAACACTCTGGTAGATGATGGTGGTGGTGGTGGTGGTGATGGTGATGATTAATTTATACCCTGCCCATCTGGCTGGATTTCCCCAGCCATTCTGGGCGGTTCCCAACAGAATATTAAAAACACAATAAAACTTCAAACATTAAAAACTTCCCTGAACAGGACTGCCTTCAGATGTCTTCAAAAAGTCAGATAGTTGTTTATTTCCTTGACATCTGATGGGAGAGGCTAAAAAAATTAAAACCCATGTGAGATGATTTGATAACATGCAGGAACTGAAGAAATAACATCTAATTTATGTTAAGAGCGACTGTAATTGGTTTTCTTTTCCTCCACTTGCAAAAACTGTTTGAGAGTGTCTTAAGTAAGGAAACTTATGCCAGCTGCATTAAATAGATCCGTTCTGACACACTGCTCTGCTCTGCTTTCCAACATTAGATTTGGCTATCACCATGACGTCACAAGCTGCAAGTCTGTGGCTCACACCACCATAACAGCTAGGGTAAACAGGAACAAATTTTTAACTGCAAAAAAGGTGGGTGGTGGGTAGGAAGGAGCTATTTAAGGAAGAGTGCTAGATTATTGAAAATCTGTAAAATGTACAAAATATAGACCAGGAGTGAGGGAGCTTTTCCACCCTGAGGGTTGCACTTCCTTCTGGACAAGCTTCTGATGCCCACATGCCAGTTGGGGGTAGAACCAGAGGCAGACGTGGGCAGAGCAATGTAAATCAGTTTTACCTTTGTACCATAGGCCAGCTTTTACACATACTCAGTCACATGCCCTTTCCTGTCATCGATTCCGGGAAGCAACACTAGCTATGATGGCTATGCTCTGTCTTTGCTGTTGGAGACAGTATGGCTCTAAATATCACATGATGGGAACCAGAAGTGAAGAGTGTGGTGTTCCACTCAAGTCCTACTTGTGGGCTCTCCGTAGGCATCTGGTTGTCTACTATATGAACAAGGTGCTGGACTGGATTGGGCCTTCCTCTAATCCAGCAAGACTGTTCTTAAGGTACTTATTTAGTAATGTATACAAACTTGGTGCATGTAAACATTGGGCTAGCTGTGATGGTGTTTGCACATTGTGCATATAAAGACAACACTAGCCATGTCCCTTCACTGATATAAGAAATGCCAACTTACCCTGGGGCTAGTAATAGTATAAACATAATGTGTAAAGATGAGATAGGGAAAAATATGGCTCTTATTTGAATTATGCATTTATGTCTTTGTCTTCGTCTAGTAATTCATTATAGAGCATTCTTAGTACTTATTTCAACATCTGGATTGCAACAAATAGGATATCCCTGCTGTGGTGAATGACACAAACAAAAAAATTTAAATTCACTACACGGAGAAAAAATAGATAAAGAAATGTACAAAACTAGACATCACCTTCAGGGAACTAGGAAAAAAAGGGGTTGGGGAGGAAAGGCAGACAGTCTGGTTCCCTATTGAAGGGAACCAGTGTGGTGTAGTGGTTAAGAGCGGTAGTCTCGTAATCTGGGGAACCGGGTTCGCGTCTCCGCTCCTCCACATGCAGCTGCTGGGTGACCTTGGGCCAGTCACACTTCTGTGAAGTCTCTCAGCCCCACTCACCTCACAGAGTGTTTGTTGTGGGGGAGGAAGGAAAAGGAGAATGTTAGCCGCTTTGAGACTCCTAAAGGGGAGTGAAAGGCGGGATATCAAATCCAAACTCCTCCTCCTCCTCCTCCTCTTCTTCTTCTTCTTCTTCTTCTTCTTCTTCTTCTTCTTCTTCTATTATCTTCACAAGTCAAGGTCATGTTACTTAATGAATACATTATCTGTCAATAAAGCTGAAAACTGCAAGCAGAGCCTTGTGTATGAAGATGTAGGATACATGCATGCACGGCAAAGAAAAGGAGAAATATAAGACAAAATAAATACTGTTTCAGTTTTTCAAGGAGGCTGCCTATATAAACTCTTGATATCTGTCAAACTCATAATGTAAGAAGAATTGTGCTTGGTTAGACCAAAGCCAATTTAAGGGTGCAGTACCAGTGCGGGGAAAATACTTCTTTCTCATTAATGCATCATTGTTTCTATGATTATTTTGTTGTTGCTTATATATACAAAGAACAGCTCTGGGCGAGGTCAGAATATTGGGGGGGGGGAGCCTGACTCATTTGGCCCCTCAGGGACTGAGGGAGGTGCAACAAGTGTCTTTGCTGTTTGTTTTGTGCATGCCTCACAGCAACAACAAAAAAGCCAGCTGCTCAAGCCACTTTAAGAAGTCCAGATTGTTGTTGAGGGCTTCCAAAAACGGTATAATTCCAGGACTTCCGGGTTAGCGCCATCGCCTAATGGCGGATTCCCTCCGAGCTCCGGAGGGAATTGGCTCAGTAGGGATCGGGTTCTGCCGCTCCGGCGACGCGGGGACCCTTAAAAACCACAGGCGCGGATGCCTGTGGACTTGGCGACTCGGTGGGCACCATTAGCGCCCCCCCGACCCGCAAAGTAGCCTTTTTAAAGGCTACGGAACGGGGGATGGGGAGCGGCGCGGTGCTGAGAGTCCTCTGCTTCCCCTGCTGAGCGAAGCCGCATGCCATGGACGGAGAGCGCTGACTTTTTCCTTTGAACATTCGGACTAAAAGCAACAACCCGTGAGTAATATGGAAATTGGACTTAAAAGGGAAATTTCTTCTTTTAAATTTGGCACGATCGGGGGAGGTGTAAAAAGGAAGTCCGCACCCCCTCCTTGTAGATAATCTAAAGCAAGAACTAGATAACTAAAGTTGAGAGAAACATATTCATCTTTTTTGAAGAAAAATTATTAATTCCGTGATTGGACAGTACAACTAATTTTGCTGGAGGATAAGAGTCGGTTTGGAAAGTTAAAGTGTAACCCCCCGAGACCCGGGAGTGATCCGTGAGAGAGCCTGTCAAAAAGATACAGAAGACTTTGACAGCTGTCAAACTAGCTGTCAAAGTTGGGGAATAAAAGGAAACTTTGTTTCTGGTGACTCTGCTGGCTAGATTTTCTTTAATTTGGATACAAATTGTTGGGAACAAAGTAAAATAAGTTACATTGGACTTTTGGATTGAAACTGGAAAGATACTAAGTAAACATAATCCCCCTAGAGGGGATTTTTGAGACATTGCAAGAAATGGCTGCAAGTGGAAAAATACTCACTGAGCTGAATAGGACCTTCTATCTCCTGGGAAAGCTCCAGGAACTCCAGGGAGAGCTCCAGGACCAGAGCGATATTTTGACTACAAGGGTAATAACATTGAATGAAACAGTAAATAATCTTACTGGAACAGGAAGAGACTTGACACAAGTCTTTGTTGTTGAACCAAAAGCCCTTGAAGTTGGAACAGAAGCCGTTGCAGCTGGGAAGAAAAAATCTGATAAATCCGAGAAAGTGGAACAAGAGATATATGAGGATTTGGTGGAAAATGAAGGTGAAGCTACAATGTTGTGGAAGATCAAGCTAGACCAGAGGCCTGGTAGCACAAATTTGATTAAGATGGAAGCTGGAGCTTTTGGGACATATAGATTTAAAAGATTTAAGAAACAAAATTTGAGCTCCACTCTTAAATACAGAGGCCTGCTTGGAAGAAAAATGGACATTATTGGGACAGAGCTTCTTCGAGAGTTGGTGTTGAATATAAAGGACTGTCAAAAAAACCGGCAAAGAGAAATTGAGAGAGGTCTAAGAGCCTCGGAAGTTTGGGATCCAGGTTGAGAATAGATGGACTGATGGATATTGGTTTGGGGATCAAAACCGGGAAAGGGAGGGTGGGATTTGGGAATCCAAAGGGTGTTAAAACATAATTTGTTAAGTTCTTTTATATATATATATATATATTGCAATTTTATGGAATGTGGGAAAATCGTGGAAGGGAAATTTGGGTCGACTTTAGGAAAAAGGTTTAAGATTAAGTTAAAATTGGGTTT
This sequence comes from Podarcis erhardii, assembly GCF_964252035.2. NCBI lineage: Eukaryota > Metazoa > Chordata > Lepidosauria > Squamata > Lacertidae > Podarcis > Podarcis erhardii. The sequence goes on from NC_138497.1 coordinate 41,606,615, forward strand.
TTTAAATTAAATAGATATAAGGTTCTTAAAAATAAATTGAGGAACGGAAGAAAGAAGAAAAGGAAAATAACAGCATGATTTAAACAAATTATTAAGTTAAGGTTGAGAAATAAGATAAGAACTTGTTGAGTGGATAACATAAACTGGAATACAAGAAGGGGAGGGGGGAGGAGGTCTGAGAAATAAGGTGAAGGAAAATAAGGTTTTTAAAATATTATGTGTTTTTTAATTGTTTTCTTTTTTGATATTTTTTTTGTTCTTTTAATTTTTGTTTTTTGTCTTTGTAGTATTTGGAAAATTTCAATAAATATTAATTAAAAAAAAACCAAAAACGGTATAATTCCAGACTGCCCCTTTAAATTACCATTTTTTAAAATGATAGTAATAACAACAAAAAGTAACCATTGAATGAGAGCAGAGTAGTGGAATAGGAATAAATTCTACATGTCTATGAAATGTTCCTTGCTCACATTTAATCATATATTATTGTAACTACAGTAAATAATAAACAAACTATTCTGGAACATAGTTTGTACTTCAGATATTTTCTGTATGCTTCATCTGTAGAACTTGAATACACAGAGGCTGGATCAAGTCACCCCTGGCCAATTTCCTTCTTTAATGTTGCAAAACCCAAGGATATTGGGGTCACAGCATCTTATATGATGTTAGCCTAATGCCAAAGGGTGTGAAATTGGTCTGGAGCTAAGTCATTTATCACCCACAGAGAGAGAAACGGGATGTCATGTGGAGTGGAAAAAAATCTCTGACTAGTTTGTTTAATTCTGTGCCTCTCTGTATGTCAATATAATTTATTAAGCTTGCTTCAAAATATCAGTGAAATTGGGACTATGTTGGACTGTGGTTTGAAGACTGCAGTTCTAAAAATTAGTTCCTGGCTTTAGAACTCGTCACTGAATGTTACCACATGCTGCAAGCTTTATAACATTTATATTCCCTGAAAAGGGACGCGGGTGGTGCTGTGATCTAAACCACTGAGCTTGCCAATCGGAAGGTCGGCGGTTCGAATCCCCGCGCTGGGGTGAGCTCCCGTTGCTCGGTCCCTGCTCCTGCCAACCTAGCAGTTTGAAGGCATGTCAAATTGCAAGTAGATAAATAGGTACCACTCTGGCGGGAAGGTAAACAACGTTTTCGTGCGCTGCTCTGGTTTGCCAGAAGCAGCTTAGTCATGCTGACCACATGACCCGGAAGCTGTCTGTGGACAAACACTGGCTCCCTCGGCCAGTAAAGCAAGATGAGCGCCGCAGCCCCAGAGCTATCCGTGACTGGACTTAACTGTCAGGGGTCCCTTTACTTTTTATTCCTTGAATATGAGGCAAGTTTTATGTACATGGATATAAGGAACATATTTGTTTTACTTCTATAGGGTTACTATGATTAAGTGTAATCTGTCTCAGATATGTTGATGGATTTCAAATATTGTTTTGGAAAACTTAACATACAAAAACATTTGTGTGTACTTTCATACAATATTTATTTTTATCCCACCCTCCCCACTGATACCCATTGTGCATACAGTACTTAACAACACTGCTATTTTTCTAGAAAAAGAGATGTCAGAACTCACCAGGAATGCTGTCTCCCCTGTTCTCTTACAATGGCAATAAAAGCCACCTGAGAGTTGCCAGCACTGTTCCAGCTGAAAAAAAATCCCTGCTTAACAGCACAATCAGATGCCATGCTTCTATATTATTAGTGTTTATAATACCGATAGCATTTTGCCAACTTCATTTATCTGTGTACCATTAGTTGGATGAGGAAATGGGCAAATTAGGCATTGAGTGTGGGAGGTTAGAGATCTACTAGCATTGTTGAATTATGGTAAGAGTAAGATTTGCCTCCAACTGGTGACTTGAGAGTTGTGCATGTACACTTACTGTGGCAATGACTCTCATTTTTTTTAACCATCGGAGAATTTGTAGCAAGATAGAAAACATACAAAATTGAAATACTCTCTGAAACAATCTGGCTGTGCAATATTTTTTTCTTGACATTGCAAAAAGTTGTAGAACCTATAATATTTTTTTCTGATAATTCACACAGTATTGTCTATAATATACAAATACACAGCAAGCACTATCTTTTGCCAGCTGACAGTTTCGAGTTACTGCAATGCAGTAGTGAGTTTGTGTATTCATGGGCAAGATGTTTGGTTAGTGATATTCATTGGCACAGTGTTTACATTTTCCACTCATTTTCATGTTTTAAAGACAAATAGAATTCGTAGAATGTTGTTGATTGTCCACAGGAACTTAACTTCAGATGAGAATATGAGAGAGACAGCCTGTAATTCTACAGGCACTGAACTGGTTTTGTAAAGGGTTGCATTGACAATCATATGAAAGTACCAGTGACCATAGCTTCATAACTTTTCATGAACTTTACCCCAAAACATAGACAATACATTTTTCTTCAAGCCTGACATAGCTGTGAGTCGAGGCCCCGCCCTCGCTTGGAGATAAAATAAAACACATGGACACAAGTATTTAGGTTAATGGGCTAAGAAAGGCCACAACTTTATTGCTTACAGAATGTGAGTGGTATTGGCTTAGGCACTGGATCGAACAGACTATAATTGACACCTGCCTGCTCTGCCGGGAGTCACGCAAGGGTTAACAACCTGTAGGGGGAGCTTGTTGATGCAAATCAACTGGAAGCTTTCCCCTAGAGTCACTGGTGGTCCTGCCATGGCCCTAGCCACCACCAGAGCATTGGACAGGAACCACGACCACAGGATTCCTTCAAGAGAATATCCTTCAAGGGGAGGGGTAAGGTGATGGCCACAACCTCCCCTCCGACACACAACGCATTTTCCAATGCCTAACCGCCAAACCTTACCAAGTTGTGACGATTTGCTACGAGGTAGGCGAAAAACCAAGTGGCTGGTGCCAATCTGCCAAGTGGAAAAATTCCTACCAGGCCCCTTGGACAACCAACCGAAGTCCATAGCAAGGTCAGGAGCAAAACCTAGAGGGAGGGTGGGCGGGCGATCTGAGGAAGCCAGGAACAAGGAGGAGGAGCCCATGAGCCCACGGCCATTTTAAACGGCAAAGCCATGCCCCACCCACCCAGCCAGATTGGCCAGCTGGGAGGCGTGACATGGGCACAGGGCTCAATGATGCAGGGGGCTTGATTACACCCCCTTGCGAGCACGGGAAGCGGTTCCCACTCACAACAGCTTCCCTCCATTAAGAGGAGAGGCTTTCTCAGCTTTTCAGAGGGGTGACCATTAGCACTACATACCTTGAGTTTTTAAGAGGGGGGATGACATAGACATGAGATACTGTAACAAAACTACTTAAATGAACCTAATCAGAAAGAAATGTAGACTGGGGGAAAAAGGCTTCTCAGGTGTTCTATTGTTAAGGCCATCTGTTTTGATTTGATGCTTTGTTGGCTGTCTCCTGGTATATATTGTTACTTAGATTGCAGCATTACTTCTCCTTTATTGAATAGATTGAAACAACAATTACTTGCAGCTGCAGGAGAAAATGGGACTTTCTAAATCAATAATGTTCTTTATATAGAAAGAGTGTGTGTCACTTAATTTTGAGCTGACTTGGTTATATTTCAAGATGGGGAAGATTGGTGGGTTTTTTTTAAGCACAAAAGCTTTCTTAACTTCATATGGTCACAAATTTTTCATTGCTAAAATCTCATTCACATGTATTCGGCTAAAATAAGTGAATGTCTAAGGGATAGCTCTCTTTTTTTGCGAATTTGCCAAAAGGCTCAACAACTTTGGGCAAAACTAAAAAGCAACTTTTCTGTCCGGATTTCACTGTTTGAAATATGGCAACCCTAGGAAGGAGGAATAAATGAAAATTGCCTCCTCCCTTTGTCTATCTTATTCCCGTAGACTTACCATTCCTTTCTTATCACCTACAATTTGTATGTATTAAAATTCTGGGAAATTTATAAATCAATTTTTAAAAGAAAATTGCCTCCTCCCTCTTCCCGCTGGCCTTTCCACTCATGGAGGACCTCACAGGATTAAAGAGCCTTCCATCAACGGAAGTGCACAATTTGTCCTTCAAATGTGAACTAGAAACAAATGTTAATGAACAATGCATGCTGCCTTGGTTCTTGCAGAGGTCTCCCGGTCTACCTGGGGAGGAGACTAGCTGTGTGGGTTGAAAAGTTCATCCCAGGAGACCTCTGGGGCTCCTTAATGTTGCAGTCAACCAGAAACAAGAGAGGGACATTTTTTCTAACACTCACTGGTACATTTCAGACTTCTTTCAGATAGCCTGTCTCCTTCTGATAGCTCCTTCACCCTTTTTCTCTTGACACAGCTTGCTGAGTGGGGTGGCATTGCTACTGCTCCTTGGAAGGGAGGCTCAAGCCTAGTGGGGGGAGCTGAGTGGCAAACCAGTGGGAGCACTAACTCGACTCCATTGGTGTGCCTACTAGGGTGCCATTTACAAGGGGCGGTGGGGGCCAGCCCCCCCATATATTCAAGAAGGGGGCCGGAGCCTCCCAAATTTCCATGGAGATTCTGAAAAGGAAGCTCCAGGATGAAGATGTTTGGTCCTGCCGTGTCCTTTTGACAGTTGCCAGGGATGTGCCAGAGCGAAGCATCTTTGCCCCGTGCATCCCTTTCAAAAAGGTAAGGCAGCTGGTGGTGGGTGGGTGCAGGATGGTGGGCTGAATCGGCTTGGCCAGGTGGGGGGGGGGCGTCACACATGTGATGATATGTATGTGCGACGGGCCCATCAATGTTGGCCGCAACTTGACACTGCTGGTGACTAAACAAGTGGCATTAACTATGTGTCACTTAATTTTGAGCCAACTTGGTTATATTTTAGATTGGGAAACTGGGGTGAGGGGAGCTTTTGAATGGGCAGGCAACACATTTTGAAAAAAAAAAATTCATACTGTTTCAAATATACCCTGTAGCTTTCCCTACTTAGAGCCTTCAATCAGTGATTCAAACAAGAGCAAACATTTCTGTTAGCACATGATCCTCATGGATTACTACACTTCAGAAGGTATAATGCTATTACCCTTGTCAAAGAAAACATTTCAGCTAACATGCTATCAGCTCTCTTTGCCATCAGCTTTTGAGTTTACAAGTGTGCTATGAATAAATGTCCATTAGCACAACATACAGATAAATGGCAAGGCTGTATTATTTAAAAAATGTATTTTTATGGAAAATATTCTGAAAGAGGTATGCGAACAATAGCATTTTTAAAAACTCTTTCCTATCTGTGTAGCTTTCAGGAGAACTACACTTGATTAACGAACAATCCCAATTGACTTTTAGCTTGATTCTTCTTGGCTCTACTGAAACACAGGGAAGACCTGGATTGGGGATTTTGAAATAACAAAAGTAATGAAAGTACTATGATAAGGTTCCCCATGTCCAATTGTCATGAGCCCTGCAAAGCTATTGGGCTTCGACTTCGGTTGGCAGGCCCTGATAGATGAGGAGGAAGAAATTGGGGGTGGGGGTGGGCTTAAGGGTGGGAACTGGGATTGGAGAAGGGGGCTCTCTCTGTTGAGGCTCAACTTTAGCCACTTTGGAAGAGAAAGCTGGGATGCTGGCTCCTCCTCTTCCTGACCTCCTGGCAGCGCAGAGAATCTCCGTGGCAGCTGGGGAGGGCAACCCAAGTGGTGAGGCAACTTTGGAGGTGGCAGTGACTCATCAGGAGCTTGGACAGTATATTTTGCTGGCTGACAAGTAGCAGCAAATTATGGTTTGCTAAAAATGTAAAGTGTGGGAGGGTTCAGGGAAAGCGAGATTCTAAGCCATAGTTTGAGGCAACTCTGGAGAGGAAACATGTGAAGGGGTTCATTAATCTAAACGTACCCTTCATTGTATGAAGAAGATAAGAAGAGTTTGGATTTGATATCCCGCTTTATCACTACCCGAAGGAGTCTCAAAGCGGCTAACATTCTCCTTTCCCTTCCTCCCCCACAACAAACACTCTGTGAGGTGAGTGGGGCTGAGAGACTTCAAGAAGTGTGACTAGCCCAAGGTCACCCAGCAGCTGCATGTGGAGGAGCGGAGACGCGAACCCGGTTCACCAGATTACGAGTCCACCACTCTTAACCACTACACCATACTGGCTCTCATGAGTGGAGCTTAAGACAGTAGTGGATGGAACCAGAGCCAAAAGAGGGTGAAGCCACCCATTTCTCTCTCTCTGACACTCCCTTTTCTTCTTCTTTCCAGGAGTGGACAATGCATTGCGTGGTACCAAGGCACTGCCCTCTCAACCATGATATTGCTATTGCTTTAACACTCTGTCAAAGCCCACCCAGTGCTCCCACTGGGGCACCCACAGAGCCCTGACCTCGCTGCTGCCCTGTGCCATTCCAGCAGGTGGCAGTGATGGAGGATGGTGGCACCACATTGCCCCTCTGATCCTGCTCTCTCTCTTTCCTCCCCTGCCAGCTGGCAGCCAGGAGAGAGATGGATTGCTATTGCCAGTGGTCCGAACTGGTCACTTGCAGAAGATTTTTGAAATTCAGCTGAGGGCCACAAAAGAATACAGCCCTAGGGGCCGCGGGTTGCCCACCCTGTTCTAATCTTCTAAATGAAAAATGTATGCATGTTACCATTTTTAAACAAATGTGTTGTTCTGAGACTCACAGAAATGTAGCCAATCTATCACTGAGCTAAACCTTGCAGGTATTTTGTATTTTCTCACATGGCTCTCATGTTCCCTGACAGGATGATGAAGTAGTGCTTCAGTGCGTTGCCAACATCCACAAAGAGCAGCGCAAGTTCTGCCTGGCAGCTGAGGGGCTCGGGAACCGCTTGTGCTTTTTGGAACCAACTTCAGAAGCAAAAGTAAGTCTCCCTTCTGCAAGGGTGTTTTTTTGTTTGTTTGTTTTTTAAAGTTAGTGTAATTGATGGTCATTAATTTACAAATGCTATTAAGAAATTTAATTGTGCTTCCTATAATAGATGATATACTGTATATATAGAATGCAAAATTTGTTAATTCACCAAGTTTTGCTGAATTGTATATATTGTCAAGTTAAGGCGTTTCCTGCCAACCACTTTGTGATTCAAGGACCATCCACCCGCTTGGGGATAAGAAAGATACATGGGCACAGTATATTAGGTTAATGGGCTAAAAAAAGGCCACAACTTTATTGATTACAGCATGTGAGAGGTATTGGCTTAGGCACTGGATAAAACAACAGAGCGTGACTCCACCCCCTCAGGGAGGGGTGAGTCTAACAAGGGTTAACCACCAGTGGGAGGAGCCTGTTGATGCAAATACAACTGAAAGCTCCCCCTGATGTCACTGGGGGTTGTGCCATGGCCCTAGCCACCAGCAAGGGCGTCGGACAGGATCCACGACTGCCAGATTCCTTTACTAGAATACCCATAAAGTGGAGGGGTAGGCGATGGCCACACCCTGCTCTCCAATATACATATTCCAGTGCCTAACCACCAACACCTAAAAGTTGTGACAATTTGCTATGAGGTAGGTGAAAAACCAAGAGGCTGGTGCCAATTTGCCAGATGGATAAAAATTCCTACCAGGCCCCTTGGACAACCAAGGCGACCAACCACAGGTCCATAGCAATGTCAAGAACCAAGCAATGAACTAAAGGGAGGGTGGTCAGACAAAAACCAGCAGTGGAATGAAAGAGAAGTGCTGCTGCAGCTGCATTTGAGCAGCTAAACCCTGCCCCCAAGCCTCCTCCTGATTGGTTGGCTACCTGGGGCGTGGCATGGCAGCCAGGCCAGCTGGGCAGGGGCTGGAACGCCCCCTGCCAACGCAGGAAATGGCTTCTGCTCACAACTCCTCCCCTCTGTAAGGAGGAGAGGCTTTGCAATTCAAGGTTTGAAACTCTGCATATTGGACTGCATGGCCCACCTGAGTGTGGAACAGTGGGGAGCTCAGATTGAGTCTAGTCAGTGAGTACAGTTTTCTTCACTATTTTGAAGCTTATAGCAACTGAGGAAAAAGAATATTACAACATTTCTGTGAGTCATGTGTTTATTACTCCCATTTTACAGATTGGGAATGGGAGGTGAGAGATGGTGGCTTATCTGAGTCAACTTTCTGATCAGGAATATTATGTCCATTCCCCAGGTCAGGCTGGTCAGAGCTCAGAACAGGGCTGTTGCTTGAGCAACAAAGCAGCTACGATTGGGAGGCTATATAGGAGCTTGAGGTTCCTGGCTTTCAGCCAGCCTCATATAGGCAGGTGTTTCTATGTGTTTCACCTTTCTCTCAAATAGTCTCAAGTGCAGCTAGATAGACATTTGACCACAGTCTTGAACCTCCTGCTTGGCTTGCTGTCTCCTCTGCCCCTGTGACCACAGAAGGGTCTGAGAGCTGGCCAGGAAACCAGGCAGCGGTTGTCGGGTATGAGGAATCTCAGGTTTGATACACACACAGTGGAAGTTGCTCCCACTACCAATCACCATAAAGCTGACATTTATGCAATTGATTTAAAGTTTGCATGCCCACATCTTCTGTGATACAAGTGTATGCATTCTTTGTGTGTGAGTGGGAGTTTATGATATTCTGGTCTGTGCACATGTGGCAGTTCCAGACACTTTAGGCATATTCAAAATCTAGTAATAACAATAATTGTATATAGCCCTTCATCCGTAGATCTCAGGGTGGTTCACAATCTAAAAATACAAGATAAAAAACACAAAACACATAACAAAAACAAGACCCAAAACAAACCAGAACACCCCTCCCCCCACTTAAACTTCCGGTAGTACACAGCACCCCTTCTGTAAAAAATAAAAATAAAATAAAACCAATTTTTCCACCAGTAAACATAACTTGCTCTGTCAACCTAGCTACAAATAGCAGGTTGTGGTTCGAGGACCCGACCCCGCGAAGTGAAATGAAGACACAAGGACACGTGATATAAGGTTAATGGGCTAGAAAAGGCCACAACTTTATTGATTACAGCAATGAAAAGGTATTGGCTTAGGCATTGGATCGAAACAAGTGGGTTTATTCACCAGTAGGTGGAGCCTGTTGATGCTGATCCAACTATAGGCTCACCTCCTGCTGTCACCGAGGGTCGTGCCATGGCCTCCCGCCAAGCAGGCATCGGACAGAATACACGACCGCCAGATTCCTTTAACGGAATACCCCTAAACATTGAAGGCATAGGCAATGGCCACACCTAGCACTTCGACACACCACAACACATTATTCCAATGCCTAACCGCCACCCGAGCTGAAAGGCTCGCCGCCAATACCCTCAAAGCTGTAACCAATCCCAGATGCTTTGCTGACACTAGCTAACCAAATGTCGTTCCCCAGATTCGATAGGTGGACACCGTCATTCCGGTATAAAGCTTGGTTGCCGATCTGGATACGGTCATGATAAATGACTCGGCCATACAAAAAGTGCACCCAACGGGCTATTGCACGATTTAAGAGTTTCCTGGATTTTTCAATGGCCATACAGTTCTGCACACTGTGCCACACAATTCTCTTCAGGAAGGAGGACCAGAACACCGTTGTTCCGGGACACAAGTCAGCCACCTCATCCAAATCTCTTTATGTGCCACGACAAGTCCACACTTCTTCTGTTAACATGGTCATTTCCCCCTAATTGAAGGATAAGTATGTCAGGAGGGCCAAACGTGGCAACTCTCCCTCTCAGCAATGGCATAAGCAATGCCTCGTGACGAAAACCAGGAAACACGCACTCCAGGTGGGTGTCAGGAGGGCCAAACGTGGCAACACTCCCTCTCAGCAATGGCATAAGCAATGCCTCATCACGAAAACCAGGAAACACGCACTCCAGGTGGGTGTCAGGAGGGCCAAACGTGGCAACACTCCCTCTCAGCAATGGCATAAGCAATGCCTCATCACGAAAACCAGGAAACACGCACTCCAGGTGGGTGTCAGGAGGGCCAAACGTGGCAACTCTCCCTCTCAGCAATGGCATAAGCAATGCCTCGTCACGAAAACCGGGAAACACGCACTCCAGGTGGGTGTCAGGAGGGCCAAACGTGGCAACTCCCCCTCTCAGCAATGGCATAAGCAATGCCTCGTGACAAAAACCAGGAAACACGCACTCCAGGTGGGTGTCAGGAGGGCCAAACGTGGCAACTCTCCCTCTCAGCAATGGCATAAGCAATGCCTCGTGACAAAAACCAGGAAACTCGCACTCCAGGTGGCTATCAGGAGGGCCAAACGTGGCAACTCTCCCTCTCAGCAATGGCATAAGCAATGGGACGACGATGAGGAATGAGGCCAGGGAGAGGCTAGTGCTGCAGCAAAAGGCTGCTGAACACGCCCCCTCTGTGGCACCTGGTTGGATGGCCACAGGAGGGGGCGTGAGCACCAGCCAGGTGAGCTGGAGGCAGGGGGCAAATGCCCCCCTGCTGGGCGGTGCTCGGGCTCCCGCCCACAACCACTCCCCTCTCTTTCAGGGAGGAGAGTCTTTACTGTCTAGTTTTGGTGCAAAGAGTGCTTTTACAGTTTTACCCAAGCGTTCCAAATGAACTGGGCCTTTAGCCTGAATTTGCTGTTTCGTGCTGGCAGCTAGAGATACTGCCTCCCTTTCAGTCGTGGACATGGACAGAAACATATTCTTATCAAAACACAGGTGTTACATCACTCTGCTATCTATAATCCCGCTCCTGGCTGCTATTGCTTACTTTTGCAATCATCACCTGCTTACATGTTGTCTGCTGAAACTGGTTCCTGTTTTGAATGCCTTCAGCTTGTGTCTTTTGCCCCGTCCCTTCTTCACTCCTGGAGAGTTGCGTTTCAGATGTGTCTCCCATCCACAGTTGAAGCATCTGTGGACATGTAAAGCTCTGGAATATGGCTTTGCTGTCACATTCCCTGTAGATTCTGGCTGCATCCTCCGGGAAGAAATGTATTTCCAGTTCTGCCTTTTCTCCCACTCCACAAGTAGTCTGTTGGTCACAGATCCCACAAAAAGTTGATCCTCTGGCATAGCTTCAATTGTCCCATCACAACTCTTACTTAGCAATGACAGAATAATACAACGTTTTGCCATAGGGTTAAATTCCATTCCCCACTGACTCAGCTCAGAGACCTCCAATTCTTTGAAGATGCAATGGCAGAGAATCTCCAGGATTTAGGCTTGCCCTGTACAACTTCCATGTCAAGTACACCTTGCTGCCAGCCGTTGCATGGAGGTAAAAGTTATGCAAAGCTGTCCATATTGCCTTTGCACTGTCTGAGCCTCTAATTAGTGCCAATTGACTTCCACTCCCAGTGTGATAGTGGCTTGCACCTTCTCTCCTTTTAGAGTCCAGTTGCCCTTAAGAGAAGGGGGTAATTCTTATCAATCACTATCTACAATCCTTCTCCTTTGAGCAACATCTGCATCTTGAAGCTCCAGTTTGAGTAATTCCTTTCTGACAGCTGTTCCAACCACAGCCCAGTTGTGATACTCTGCGCCATCCTGCATTAGCTCTACAGACACATCACAGCCGCTCACCTCTCTGGAATCCATCAAGGAAAACTTACTGCTTCAATTTCAGCCTGTGTCTCTGCTTGTGCCCATCCAGACAGCTGCCAATTTACCGCTTGCTGGGCTCTGGTAGTTGTCTCCTTAAGCTGTTTGGAATCTCAGGTGGGATACCCACACAGTGGCAGTTGTTCCCACTACCAGTCAGCAGATAGTTTACTGTTGCAGAAGATAAGGCTCAGTAAAGCAGTTCTGGGAATAGATATACAGATACAGATACAGATACAGATACAGATATATACAAAATATCTCTGTTGCTCTAAATAAGTTCAGCGAGTCAAGATGTAACACTGGACAAGTAACCCTGTCAGGCTAATTGACTAACCAACAGACAGATTAACTACAGACTAACAAACTACTGAACTGACATGCATTAATCCCAAATATAATCAGGGCACTGGGCTGTTACCATAGTAACTGGCTTGGCTGACCATGCACCTGTGATTAATTCATCCATGGGGTGATTTATGCTCCTGAAGGAAATTAACCCCTTCTCAAGTTCAGTTACTCCAGCTTTTTTGGGACAGGGATGCCTGGGTCCAGTAGCTTTTCAGAGTCAGTGCAGTGTGGAAATTTTGTTGAGGGATTATTCCTGTTACTCCTCAGAAAAGTTCTAGATCTGGGCAGGGCTGAACACTGTGATCTATCCAATGGATCTCTCTTTTTATTTACTGAAGTATTCTGTTTCATAAATATTTGCCTTAAACGTGTTATTGATAGAAGTTTGCTAACAAACTTTCTATTGCTTTGGCATTTCGCTTTCTTGTCTGCTGAACTGCTTCTGCCAGAGACACCATCTCCTTTTAGTCATTGACATAAAGTGTAGCTTTAGTGAAGGCTGACTCAGTGAATAAGTAATGCAGCAGCAAGCTAATTGAATGTGTCTAAGACAGTGGATGAGAAACGGAGAAGATGAGGGGGATGAGGAAAATCTGCAACAAGAACAAAAAAAGGCATGAGTGAATTAATGGAAATGCTGTAGTGCAGGCTCTAGAAAGGGGAGGCAAGGAAGAATGAGGATACCAAAATCATTCAATTCCCAGCTGCACCTATGAGCTTACTTGGGCCAAGGGAGGTGGAAGTGGTAGCAAGTTGAGGCAAGAGCAAGGCTGAGGAATAAACAGGTGGGCAACTAGAGCAAGTAATGACTATCTACTGACTCGGTGATTAGTTGCAAGACTGCCCTGAAGGTTTTTGGCATATAGCAGTCTTCTCCGACCTGATGCCCACCAGATGTTTTGGACTGCATCTCCTATCACCAGCAGCCAGCATGATCATTGGTAGCCAGGAATGATGAGAGTTGTAGTCCAAAACTTATGGAGGGAACCAGGTTAGGATAAGACTGGTATATAGAATATAAGGATTTTGTTAGATGCTTTGGGGTGATAGGATATGAACTCATAAAGATATGGAGCTTCTGTGCCTTTAAGAACCTTGGTTTTCTTGCACCAGTTCAGCTGAGGCTCAAAGAGATGCTGAGCAAGGGCCCAGAGTAGAAATAACCCAAGAAATAACCAATAGCAGAGAACAGTGGTGATCTAGAGACCAAGTGGGGACCAAAGCCATGTTTCTGACAGGAGTCAGAGCCTATCTACGTAAGATCTTAAGTACTGGATTAGATCAGATAACTGTGTAGGCTCTGTCCTTCACATGGGAGCTGGAAGGATCTTTAAGGCACCTTGCATTTCAATGCTTTTAGGAGGCCTCTGTACATCTTCTCTTCTCTCAGGTAAGGTTTATGGAGGCTTAAGAGGCCTTGGGTGAGTGGTGTCCTACTGCAAAATAGGATGTTTAATGGCTTCAAAATGATCAATGAGCTGGAGTAACTCAACTAAGAGGAAAGGTAACATGACAGAAGTAAAGGGGGACATGGTAGAGCTTTTCATAATAAAGCATGGTATAGAGAAGGTGAATGTTGTCCCTGTCTACTAATACTGGATCCAGGGACCATCCAATGAAGCCCAATAGTGGCAGTTTCATTACAGGGGAAAGAGGCACACAGCACATACTTAACGTGGAATTTGCTACCACAAGATGTGGTGATGACCACCATCTTGGAAGGCTTTAAAAATGGGATAAGGAAATTGATAGAGTATAAGATGATCAATGGCCACTAGTCATGATGGCTGTATATTACCCTCAGTATTTGAGACTGTAAGCCTCTGAATGCCAACCACTGAAGAGCATGTGCAGGAAAGGGCTATTGTGCTTAAGTTCTGCTTTTGAGCTTCTCACAGTCATTTGGTTGGTTTTTGTCAAAAGAGAATGCTGGACTAGATAGGGCTTTGTTCTGATCCAAGAGGGCTTTTCTTGTGAGAACTCCAAAACCCTGGGGTTTGTGTTCAGTTTATAATATAATATAATATAATATAATATAATATAATATAATATAATATAATATAATATAATTATAATAATTTAGAAATCCAATCTACTTTCTCAGAACAACCTGTAGATTTCTCTTCCTTACATCACTCTCTGAACAGAGTTAAGGAACATGGGACCCACAAAGTCAGGTTTCTATACCTCAGAGTTGCTGTCATGACCGTGGGGGGGGGGGAGACCTAGGCAGCCTCTGTTACTCTGTCACAATGTGACTCCCATCCAGCTGTTCACCCTTGTTCCCCTACCTGATGAAATGGAAAATTTCACATTATTTAAATAGAAATTGCCATTAAGAAGTTGGCAACTGTGACTCATTATTAAAATAAGAGTCGCTGCTCCGCCTGCATGAGAAAGGAAAGCTACATCAAAAGAAAGTGACAGACTGTGGCATAACCACCTATTCCCGAATGACAGATTTATGCTTGCATTTTGCATGACCAAAATGAATTTTAATAATTAATTGCACTGTTCTGCTAGCTTAGAGAATTGTGAGGTCTGTGTAACCACTAACCGTTTTATAAATGCTGGACATTGAAAGGCCATGAGGTTTGGTTTTTTTGCTGTTTACTGGCAAATAATTATCTTCAGTTTATTTTACCCCACTTTTAAATTGCTTGGCTGACTTCTACCAGAACAGCGGAAAGTGTCCATCTATAAGATTTGGATATTTCAAGTTGCCTGTAAACACAGCACAAGTTGGACCAAGGATGTGTCACGATGGGGGCTTAGTATTGGAAATGGGTAATTCAGATAGCACAAACAGGTCACTGACAACAGGCCACTTGCAATAGGATTTTTTACTTTAACTTACCGGCTTTTTCCTACAAAGGGAGGGTGGCAGTCACCATCAACAGAAGCCCTGTTCAGTGTAAGTTGTGCTTGCACAATGGGATTCCGCCTCTTCCTCGCTTGCACCCTCCATGCCTTCTCCTGATCTGCTCCAGAGGATTGGGGGAACACCTAGAACAGATTTGGGGATGCAAGGGAAGGATAAGGAGAGAATTTTTCATTGTGCAAGGAGAAATCATTGCGCTAATGAAATGTTCGTGTTAACACTATGTTGGAAACAAACCATAACATAACTTTTATTCTAACAGCACCCTTTCTCTCTGCAAAATGGCATGGAACCACAATTTCCCCATTCACTTAACAAAGAGTATAAATCATTATCTCAAAGAAACATTCTTACTAGGAGGAAACCTTTGCCATAAACCATCATTTTATCTCTATATCAGAATTTAATGCATTTTATTAACTTATAAAATCCATTTAAATAGATTAAAATACCAACCCCAATGGTAAAAAAATAAATAAATAGTTTTTAGGTCATTCTGTTGAGTGCTAACGCAGTGAATCAATATATCTGCTCCTCAACAGTTTTGTGCCAGTACTTTCGGCTTGGCTAATATAAACTGTATCTGAAGTCAAAAAGTTAGGAGACTTGTAGTTCCAGGAATCGATTGAATGGTATTCAAGCATAATCTAGATGCAGCAGTGCTTTCTTTAAAAGAAGAAGAAGAAGATTACTGCAGAATTTAGCAGAAATGTATAAAATATAATCACATTTATTGTATTGCAATCAGACAGAATATGCTATATAGATGCCTATTTCTATGTATTGCCACTGGAATATAGACAGTGGGATATGTGTTCACAAAGCCTGTCAAGAGGAAATCTTATGGGCTTAGCCTTAGCATTGTACAAAGTTCCTGCAGCATCAACTAGACTGAAGATTGGTTTACATATGCATGCATATCGCTTGATATTTTTTATCATGATTATTCAAGAGTAGGTGACTGGCAGCTGGATGTATGAGAGTTGGACTCCCTTCTGTGATTGGCATCCAGGTGGTGAGTTTCTAACATCTACTTGCTCCAGCCATAATTTATTGTAGATCACGGGAGGCAGGGGCATCCACTAACACTCTCCTGGGGGCCAGCACTACCATTGCTTCTGGGAAGGGGGCACATAGGGAATTGAGTACACAACATCTCCAACTCCCATTGTGTCCGAGATGAGCCATAAATAGCTGTGAATCAGGAGCTGGGAGTCAAGAATCAGGAGCCAGAGAAACCGCAGTCTGAACAGGAAGCTTCTCCAGGTGAGGGAGCAACTGACCAACCTGAGAGTTGGCTTGCAACAATACAAATTGTTGGTTCCCCTGTCTTTGAAAATCTAAAATCTATCTGTTACCAGGTCTGTTTCCTGAATCCCATGTCTTTATAAGAACCTAACCCCTAGGGGTGCCATGTATAGCTCTGGTGGCAGTGACCAAGTAGTAATGATTTATTTGCCAAGCAGAATCAAGAAGCCTAACCACTGCAGCAGCATTTCACTATAATGCCGCTCTCCTTTTTTCCATTCCCCACCACCCAGGGCCGTCTTAAGCATATCCAGCCCTGTGTTGCAAAGATCCCTCCGGTGCCCCACTCCCCGTTTCCCAGAGTTGTCGACAGCTTGGGAAGGAAGCTGCATGTCCGCCAGCCATATGGTTGATGGGGTGCAGCTGGCGGGTGTGCAGGAGGGAAAGGGGAGGCCACCGGCAAAGCCACGCAGCTCCCCCACTCACTGGGGCGCCCCTGAGAGGCTGGCGCCCTGACGCAATGCGCCAGTAAACCCAATGGGAGAGACGGCTCTGCCACCACCACCGCCGCACAGACTGTAGTCACAGGGCTAGAGTAACAAACCCTCCTGCATAGCCTATGCTGAGAAAGATGGAATTGTCATTGTGCTGATCTACAACAATTTTTTAAATATATTGTGGTATACTTGTTAATTTATCACACAGGACAATGTATTTTTGTATTTTGTATTGAGGAAGATAGGGTTGGTTTGGAGAACTGCTGCATAAACCTACACAGATTTACTTAGAAGTAAGTTCCATTGAGTTCCATGATTGTAGCCTTTTTACACTCCGCTGGAAATGGTTAGTAATAAGTATGTAAGTTATATAACAGACTGTGAAGAGGAAAAGGGTGTGACTTCCTGTGACCCAAATCTACAGTCTGTAATTGTTTCATTGCCTGTTTATACATAAAAAATACTGTGCCTTCACCCAACCTAGGCCTCAAGGTGTGAGAATGAGATAAAGAAAATAATTT
This sequence comes from Podarcis erhardii, assembly GCF_964252035.2. Taxonomy (NCBI): domain Eukaryota; kingdom Metazoa; phylum Chordata; class Lepidosauria; order Squamata; family Lacertidae; genus Podarcis; species Podarcis erhardii. The sequence continues at coordinate 41,623,579 of NC_138497.1, forward strand.
TATAACTAAAATAGAATCCGCCAGCATGGTGCATACTTGTCTTGTGTCTTCAAATGCCTGAGAAAACTTTGTCTCTCCTTATTACAGTCTGAGAATCCGAGAGAAAATGCAAATGAAATTCTAATTAAGATAATAAGCAGAAATCACAACTTAGTAAAATTGTGCTCATATTGCTGAAGTTTTCTAATACACTAATGGCTTCAATCAAATCAAGCATTATCTGCACACAGTAGCTGCTTATTCATTTTTAGCAGCTCTTGCTAATTTTAATGGCCATAACAGAGCCTGATCAAAGCCCTTTAAAGTCACGTTGATTTCTATGACAAAGTTATGGGTGCACACGCTCAACTCGTTCTTACTAAAATTAGTGGGATGGAAAGAGCTTAGCTCAATTTTGCCTGTACTTTTGGAGCTGGAGCTGTAGTCCTTCTGCTCTTTAAGTGGATAGCATATAATTAATTAATCTGCCAAACGTGTACTGTCTTCTATCTTGTTTGTTCACAACCTGAAGAAATTTCCCTGGTGGTTTTAAAGAATAATTACTATGCATTCATGGTACTTTGCAACGGTGCTCATTGCCCCATTTTCTGAACCTGCAAAGTACAGCTGCTGTTTTGTTCTTAGTGTTCATTAGATTGATAGAAGCGAAGATGTGAATACAATTTTTATGGTCTTCAAACTTCTAATATGCCAGAAGCTGACTTTCAGTAAAACAGCTGTAATGCTGCATTTTGTTCTGTCTGGGTTACTTTGTTGCCTCACCTATCTATGAAGATTAATGGGAGAACTATATCGCTGCAATTAGAATGTGTTCTACATTTCACTAGTTGATGAATGTAAACCATTTTCTTCATTGCTCTATTGGGCTCTGCAGCTTGGTGGCTGCCCAGTATTTCAGTAGTATAATACAACTGCACTATTTACCACACTAATAACAAGAACTGGCCTTCCAATGTATTTCTGAAGCAAGATTTGTTGCCTGAGGCAATTGCCAGATGTGACTCTTTTCAACACTGGAACCTGCTTGACCAGGGCACAGAAATGTAATCTGGAAGGCAAATTTGATGCAGTATTTAGTAGTCTGCCACTAAAAGCCATGAAAAAATTATTATACCTAAAATATTTCTAAGATGTGCCTGTGTGACGTTCTTTGAAACTTTTTCTACAAAGGAGATTCCACATCCTCTGTGGGGAGCTTCCTCCATTGCTGAACTCCTCTCTGAGGTAGGAATCCACCCTCCTTACCGAAATATGTTGTTGCATGCCATCGCAGTCTCCGAGTTGTGCGAGACACCCAGTGTTCACTACCTTCACCCCAACAGTCTGACAAAGACTGAGCAAGCTCAACTGCTGCAGAATGCTGAATAACTGGCTAGTTGGGAGATACTGGGAAAGTGCGAGAGGGGAAGGGGGGGTTGAGAAATGGAACAGAATATCCTGGAAGAGGAAGAGCTTGCTGGCTGGAACCCTGAAGAGGAACACTTGCTATAGAAACATTTTTTTAAAAAAATTGCATTTGCATCCTGACTTTTTTCCAAGAAGAAGAAGAGGAGGAGGAGGAGTTTGGATATGATATCCCGCTTTATCACTACTGGAGTCTCAAAGCAGCTAACAATCTCCTTTCCCTTCCTCCTCCACAACAAACACTCTGTGAGGTGAGTGGGGCTGAGAGACTTTAGAGAAGTGTGACTAGCCCAAGGTCACCCAGCAGCTGCATGTGGAGGAGCGGAGACGCGAACCCGGTTCACCAGATTACGAGTCCACCGCTCTTAACCACTACACCACACCACACTGACCAAGGGGATCAAGACATAGTTCTCCCATCTCTATAATATCCTTGCAACATTCCTGTGAAATAAGTTAAGCTGAGTAAGAGTGACTTACCTATGGACACCCAGGTCATGATTGTGTGAGGCTTGAACCTTGGTTTTCCCAGTCTTAGTTTTTACACAATGATTTTGTCACTTCTCAAATGAAACTTAGAGAGTGAGCAAGTCTGTGTTAGGGGTATCTAGTACAGACCTTTCCTACCACCATTGATTATATTTTTGCAACCTCAACTATGCATGTTTACTTAGAAGTAAATGTGAGTTAAATTGGTCTTACTCCCAGTTAATTGTGCCCAGGATTGCAGCCTTAATCTGATTCAGCCTGTTTTTATCAGCTTTATTTCCATTTCTCCATCCTAGAATTAAACTCAAGCATTGCAGCTGCTTTAGGCCTCTTTCCCTGGGTGTCTTATAGATGAATAGTCTTTTAGCAGCATCAAGTATTCCTAGGAATAACTATAATTATTAAATGAACTAGAGATTTACAGTAGAGATGTAAGAACACTACAGCAATCTTAATAGCCACCTCTGCATTGTTAAGACAGGTATCTTTGGATGTTCTTGTGCTGTGGACTATGTCTTCCTGAAAAGTGGTGACTTTGGCAGGCTGCTGCTGGTAAATAAATGAGAGAAGCTGATATAAAGCTGAGAAATTAAAGGCTCAAAAATCCACAATGAAATGTGGACATTGATTTGATAATGCTTTAAATGATCATTCCCCAAATTGGTGATAACATTTTAAAAGGGCAAAATTACTTGGAAGTTATTTCACAACAGTATGTAAGAGTTTTGCATTGAGGACCCTGGGTGGTTAATTAACATTATCCACTTACCATCTCATTATCCTTGCTTATTGAAGTGCCTAAATGAAACAGATTCTCATCTGATTTAATCTATTGTGCCCAACAGCTTTAAAAAACCAAGTCAATGATTATTTTTAAGGCATTTGAGATTGTTAGATAAACAACTCTAACCTTATTGCATATTACAATGCTTTAAACCATTTGCTAGGAATTATGTTCATATTATTCAAAAGTAGTAGTTGAAGCATGACAGAAGAATAACCCTATACCTGCTCCAGAGTCCCAACAGAGGGGAGGCAGATGTGGCAAGAGCCCCCGCCCCCAACAGGTCTGGAGGGACAGAGCATCCCCCTACAAGAGTATCCCTCCCTGCCACAGATGACCAGGCAAAATGTCTGCACACGAGGCTTATCTGTTGAAGAATAGGGAGAAATGTTTTCTAGACTAGAAGGCAGCAACTCACTGCATTGCTTTGCTTTCTTTCCGTGCCTTGGGAATGGCTGAGTTTTGCTGTGGAGGGAGAAACCAAGATAAACTGAGCTGAAGTCAACATATAGAAGTGGAGAGAGATCAGAATAATACAGTACTCATAAACCAGATTAAATTTGTCAGTCAAAATTCAACTGCAGTGAACGCCTCCACACTTAAAAAGACTTCTGGTGTTTCTACTTTGCAAGAAGTTCTTGATAATGTACAATGGTGGCTGATCTTATTGAGACTAGCAGTGTAGAAGGCAGGTGCAATCATAGAATTGTAGACTTGGAAGGAATCCTGGGGGATTTAGTCCAACCCTCTGCAATGCAATCTGTACTAGACCATACTAAACGATGGCCATCCCACCTCTGCTTAAAAACCTCCAAGGAAAGAGAGTCCACTACCTCTTGTGGGAGTCTGTTTCACTGTTGAACAGCTACTGTCAGAAAGTTCTTCCTGATGTTTAGTTGGAATCTCCTTTCTTGTAACTTGAATCCATTGGTTCAGGTCCTACCCTCCGGAGCTGGAGAAAACAGGCTCGCTCCATCTTCCATGTGACAGCCCTTTAGGTATTTGAAGATGGCTATCTCATCTCATCTCATCTCAGTCTCCTCTTTACCAGACTAAACATATCCATTTCCCTCAACTGGTCCTCATAAGGCTTGGTTTCTAGACCCTTGATCATCTGGGTCACCCTCCTCTGCACATATTCCAGCTTGTCAATATTCTTTTTAAATTATGGTACCCAGAAGTAGATGCAGTACTCCAGGTGTGGTCTCACCAAGGCAGACTAGAGTGGTACTATTACTTCCCTTGATCTGGACACTATACTTCTGTTGATGCAGCCTATGATAGCATTAGCTTTTTTTTTGCTGCTACAACACTGTCATGGACAGAATGCAGGGAGGAACCAGCTGGGGAACCACCAAGGGAAGAAGAAGTCTCAGAGCCTGGCGACTGGTAGTGGGACGACGATGAGTGGTCAGAGGGAGAAGACTGGGAAGAGGAGGTGTTGGAAGCTGAAGAGGCAACAGGGTTTAGTGAGCTGAAAGAGTCTATGGCAGAGTGAAGTCCAGAATCAGAGGCAGAAACTGAAGCAGGGAAGTGGGAGGAGGGTGGCCATCAGGCAGAGATGAATCAGGCTGGTGAAGAATCACAGGTGTGTCCCATCCCCCATCCTGCTGCAATAAGCTCCCCTTTCCCAGAATCAGGCAGGGTAGTGGCATGCTCTGTTTGCTTGAAAAAAAAGCCTGGAGAGGAGAGGTTTGGGGACTTCCAGTCTTGGCAGCCAATTCATGGGGCAAGACCTACCAGGGGTGAGTTCTGTGCTCATTAGGCCAGACACTCAGCCAAGTCTGAAGACCGTGTTTTTGCTAATAAAGGGTTAACTTTGACCGGTGTGATTTACTGCCAGCTCACTCTTAAGCTTGTGATCTAAGACCCCTAGATCCTTTTCACATGTACTGCTAAGCAAGCCAGGTGTCCCCCATCTTATATTTCTGTAGCTGGTTGTTCCTGCCAAAGTGTAGAACCTTACATTTGTCCCTACTGAAATGCATTTTGTTGGCTTGGCCTATCAGTGACTTAGGCCCAAACTAAGTACTTGTTATTGCCTCCGTTCTCTATGTTGAGTTACCACTTGGACTGTAAGAAGGCAGGCAGGTGGGGACTGGCTGAGGACAGACTGGGCTTGGTGGGGCAGTGTGCCATTTGTCTTAGCAGACCAGCATCCACTGAAAATGTAGCGTGAAAATGTAGGATCATTGCCACATCTTGAATTCCTTCACTATTAACCAGCTTTCCCGGTATTATTTTGTTGTTGGCTTTGGGTTTTATGGAGTATCTGATTATGGGATATCAGAAATTAATGAGAGAATTCAGATGAGTTTTCAACACCAACAAGGTTGAGAGAAAGATAGAGTTGGAAAGGGAAGCCAGTCAGCAGCATTAAGAGTGCAGGTTGAAAAGACCTTGATCTATGTGGCTACGATTAAAGAATCACGAGAACTAGAGTTATAGACACTATAATCAAATTAGCCACAGGGAATTTTTCCTTTCCTATTATGTCACCTAATTAGCCTAGCAAATCCCTTGGCTATGGATATGAAAAATAGGGACATGTTGCTCAAAGCTTTTGTCCTCTGCTTGTCTCCCATTAACAATTAGGGAACGTTTGCTGACATGGCCTTTGTAATATTATGTTTTGATATATTTTAAATCAAACTTTGGTTTTTTAGAACGTGACCTTCACAGAGTAACTGTTGGGTCTGTGTAATGCAATCACTTCTGCCAAATGTATGAAGAGAGAAAAGGGCATTTTGCTGAGTTCTGCGTTGTTGATCTCGAAGATAGCAGCACTGTTAATTGAACAAGAGGGAACGACTGTGAGAGCACTGAATATTTAACATTTTTGTTGCTCAATAGTTTAACTGTAATGAGCAGCGACAGCCTATATATTACAGGAGCAAATGTTTTATTTATATATTAATACGTGCAATGGTAGCAGTCTAAAAAACGCAACTCCATTACCAGCCAGGAACATTGAACATTTCATTGTTTGTAATACACTCTCCATGGCATTCGTCTTTTTAGCAAACTTCATCAGTGACTTAGTGGCTAGAAATGTGAAGGCACAGGAAAAAATGGGGGGGGGGGGGAATCCCTAACAACAACAACAACAACAACAAAATATTATGGTCTTTTCCCCAGGCCTTCACATCTCTTAATTTTCTTTGCAAGAAAGTTCCAAGATGGGCTTTAAAATACTGGTACATCTCTATTAAAAATGTTGTTTTTTCTTGTAAAATAAAAGTTGCTGTATGTAACAACTAGACTTTGGGTGCCACACTGTGGTTTTAAAAGGACTGAGTGACCTTGCATGAATGGTACTTAGAGCACACGTTAGTTGACCCCTGCCCACAAAAAACAATTTCCTCAAATCTAAATAATTAGCAAGAAGGCTAGAATAGGACATAGTATCAGAAATATTTTTATTCACTAGTATCGTCATCAGCTCTTTAACAACAGCGCATTCCAGAGCAAAGTATTTGCTGAGGGAAGGGTCTAGCTTAGTGGCAGAGCATTGCTTTGCATGCAGAAGCTCTAGATTTAATCTCTGGCACCTCCAGGTTGGTCTGGGAGAGGCCCCCTGTCTGAAGCCCTGGAGAGCCACTGCCAATCAGCACAGACTCTACTGAGCTAAATGTAGCTGTGATCTTCTTCTGTATAATACAGCTTCCTGTTTTCCTATGAGCCACCAGTAGAGCACCATTCCAGGCAAAATCTTGAATGCTTCTTCAATGAGCTTTTGTGAGCAACGCTCCAAATCACCTAAATCAAAGATCGGGGACCTGTGGCTCTCCAGATGTCCCATTAGCTCTAGCCAGCAGGGCCAATAGTTACAGCTGTTGGGAGCTGCTGTACAAACAACATCTGCAGGGCCACATGTTCCCATTCCTGGCCCAACCTTTATGGGAAACAAGTGAAGGAATTCCTTTAAACCTTTGGGCTGCAAACAGATTTTGCTGAGCTGTGATACACACACACACACACACACACACACACACACACACACACACGAGACACAAGTTACTGTCATCTATGTTGTTTTAATGTTATTTAAAAGACATTTCATTGATTTTATTGTACATTGTCTAGGACTGGTACTTAAAATTACATAAAACTAAGCTCAGTTGGTTAGAGCGTGTTGTTGATATTGCCAAGGTTTCAGGTTCGATTCCCATATGAGACAGCTGAATATTCCTGCATGGCAGAGGGCTGGATTAGATGATCCTCAGGGTCCCTTCCAACTCTACAATTCTTTGATTCTACCCTTTTACTTTGGCTTTGTTGTTGTTTAGTCGTTTAGTCGTGTCGACTCTTTGTGACCCCATGGAGCAGAGCACACCAGGCACTCCTGTCTTCCACTGCCTCCCACAGTTTGGTCAAACTCATGCTGGTAGCTTCGAGAACACTGTCCAACCATCTCATCCTCTGTCGTCCCCTTCTCCTTGTGCCCTCCATCTTTCCCAACATCAGGGTATTTTCCAGAGAGTCTTCTCTTCTCATGAGGTGGCCAAAGTACTGGAGCCTCAGCTTCACAATCTGTCCTTCCAGTGAGCACTCATTACTTTGGCTTACACCTCATTTATACACTTCTCACTTGGGCCTGCTTTACATGCCATGTTTTTAAGACGTACTGTTAAAAAATGGAGAACATAACCTGCAATGGACATGTCGTGGGTAGAGCAGAAATGTGCAAAATGTTTGGGGACCACTGAAGCGTATAGTGCTGTTCATTTTTTAATGATTTGTAGTCTTGCACAAATCTTTTCAGAGGATCTAGCCATGCAAGGCTGCCACAGCAGAAACAGCAAAGGGTCTTGAGATACCTTAAAGACTCACAGATCTATTGTGGCAAACGCTGATGTGGGTGAGAGCACTGATTTTTGCTGCTTGTTTTATTTTTACAGTATGTCCCTCCTGACCTTTGCATCTGTAACTTTGTACTGGAGCAGTCTTTATCTGTCAGGGCCCTCCAAGAGATGCTTGCCAATACAGGAGACAATTCCAGCGAAGGGGTGAGTAAAAGGATGTTTGTTTTGGTGTCATGGGATGCCAGTCATCCAAGATTAAACTGCTTCTCGCCTTCCTGCCTTGACCCAGGAACCTTTCAAAAGACTGACTGTTCAGAATGAATTATATGATATTGCCAAACTTCCTTTTTGTGTGTTTATGTGTGTGTGTGTGGATAGTGTCTTTTATTTTCTCATCCCACACCTTGCAAAAAAAAAGTCAGCCGCTTCTTAAGAAATTCCAGGCAGTTTCTAAAAATAAAAATAAACCTCCCAATCCATCCTTACTTCTTCGGAGACCAATTATTATACCACCAGAAGGAAATATCTGCTGAGGAGCATCCTTTGAGGTACAGCTAGCACAAGGTGTTGAGAGTCAAGTTGCTTTGAATTTAGGTCATGTGCAGGGTAGCATTACCTTTCTATTAGGAATCACTGGAGCAGAAACGTGAGGAAATTTTTTTTGTTAAACACTTTGCACTCAAATGAAAAGAGACCTGGAGTCAGAGTATTCTAGGTTCCCACCCCCAAGAAGTTCCCCCCCCCCCTCTGGGCCAGACTTACAGAACACAAATTTGCTTGCACCACACCAAATTTTTAATTGATAAGAAATACGTTGGAGGAAAGAAACAACTCCCGGCAGCGATTGATTTACAACATCGAACACAACTGCTTCATAATGTGATCACGGGGCATCCAGAAAGTATAAAGCAATGCAGCTACATAAGAATATGAATCATTCCCAAAATATAATTACAAAAGAGCCTCTTACGTATGTACCGTAAGTATGTATACAAATCCAATGAGAGGTGTGAGCTTGTTTTTGCTGAGTGATCTCATTTATATTAGGCCTAATTTGAGACAAACAAACAAACAAACTCATCAACACAAAGAAGCCTTTCTCTTCTCTGTTCATGGTTGTCAGAGTTGAGAATCCCTGTTCACAGCAATATTGTCCTCAGTATCACTTGGTTTTCTTGCTCTCATTTTGAAAAAATATCTATTCATATTCTGCATATAAATTTTTTTTTTTAGATACTATACTATACTGAAATGTTTAAACATTTCTTTGATTATCCTGAAATCTTCCGGCCACACTTGCCATCCTCTCCTGCCACACCAGTGTGGCATGCCACACCCTTTGAGAACCACTGTTTTTAGGCATGAATCAAACTAGTACATAGTAAGTTACCCCCTTCACACATGCAGCCAGCAGCATGGGAAAGTATGGTATGGTAAAGTAAATGATACACATGTGAAGGATGCAACTAAGTGGGAGGGGCTGATCGACGGGGTCTTTCCCTTCCAATTTGCACCTTGCCATGAGGAAGTATGGGGACGCGGGTGGTGCTGTGGGTTAAACCACAGAGCCTAGGACTTGCCGATCAGAAGGTCGGCAGTTCGAATCCCCACGACGGGGTAAGCTCCCGTTGCTCGGTCCCTGCTCCTGCCCACCTAGCAGTTCGAAAGCACGTCAGAGTTCAAGTAGCTAAATAGGTACCGCTCCGGCGGGAAGGTAAACGGCATTTCCGTGCGCTGCTCTGGTTCGCCAGAAGCGGCTTAATCATGCTGGCCACATGACCCGGAAACTGTATGCCGGCTCCCTCAGCCAATAAAGTGAGATGAGCGCCGCAACTCCAGAGTCGGTCACGACTGGACTTAATGGTCAGGGGTCCCTTTACCTTTATGAGGAAGTATAATCATCAGGCCAAAAAGATCACATTATTCATACATTGTGGGGTCACACTATGTGGAAGCAGTGCCCATGATGTAAGCTTGGCACATGCCAAAGTGCCTGGGTTGTGTTTGTTTCACTGGAATGAGCAACCTTCCCCTGCTTAGCCATCTTATGCACAATGGTGCAAAGACGTGTATCTAGTACCCAGCAAGGAAACCATCACCCCGTTTGTGAGCTTCCTAAGGGATGTCTACCAGAGTCATCCTGGCTCCTAGAGCCCCAAATGCTCCATGGAGCAAAAGGAACTCTTCCAACTCTTAACCCTGTCTGGTCCTGACAGAGCCATGTAGCTTTCCTTGTGCTTTAGCAAGGGCAGCAAGCAAGTGATGCCGTAACAATAGCAGTGGTTCTGTGTTGTCAGCAGGGATGGGGACCAGCAGTGTCTTATGCTAATGCTGGTTCCCTCTTGTCCCATTATGAGAGCTGCTGTGTGAGCAGCACAGCCGCTGATAACACTGGATCATTAGCATGCTCAGTTTTGTTCTTAGTTGCTTGGGAGTAAGCCAGAGAACATTGCAACCTCCTGGTTAAGCAGTTGAATTCCATCTTTCTTTCTTTTTCCAAGATAGGACCAAAGCGTGAACATTAAGAAAACACAAAAACCTGCATTCTCCGTTTTCATACCTTACGTATAAATGCGCTCTTTCTCTTATTGCCGCTGAAGTTTGATTTAAAGAGTTGTACATTAGGCACCTTAGAAGAGCATCTGATTAGTAGTGAGGACTGCAAATTGCCAGGTCGATATATGATATATGAATACACAGAGGCATAAACTCTGGAGTGGAAAGGAACTGGAAAGACTTACAGAGGTTGTCTTTTCTGCTTTTACAGGGAGTTGTTAGATAGCTGGACAGTTAAACAAATGTACGTAAGAAGTATGCAGTTTTATGCTTTGGTTTCTGTATAGAAAATTAAAACATCACATTTACCTGTATGTGAGAATATCACTTTAAAGTAAATAAGCTATTAGATATGCATTCATTTTTTTCTACAAACAGACTATATTAAACAAATTTCAAATAATATAGTCAACATTGGGACTAATATGTCAATTCAGTCTAATTTTTTAAACTCATTCGCAGTCAGCAACATTAATATTGTATATGAGACAATATCACTCATGTCATGGTAGAAATTTGCAAATAAGATAAAAACAAAGAGGAAGGGTGAATAAAAGAATATAGGAGCATGGCAGGAGAGACTGACTAAATTTTGTGCTTTCACTAATGGAAGCCTCCATCATATCCTCTTTAGTCCTAGAGTCTTTCGAACGAAAGGCTAATTGCCTGTCCACCTAACTGCCTGTCCATTTTTAAGGTTTTGTATTCAACCATGAGTACTAGAAACATGCTCTTTTATCAGTCAAATGAGTACATACTGGATATTGCCTTAGATGTGTCTCATAGTCTGAGTATGACACTGCAGTAAACTAGAGTAAACAACCCCAATTCCTTGGCAGTAGCTCTCTGAGTGCAACAGAGATATGTGCAGAGAGTTGTTCTGGAATTGCAGTGCATGATCAAGCCTTATTATGTCTTGAGTCCTCTATTACCAGGGCAGAATGTGGTTTCATATGTGCGTCTCTCCCCTTTAATGGGGCATATCCACATGACATTGTCCCTATCCCAGTGTTGCCCCAGACCTTTAAATGTGTTGTTTTCTGACCCTTGGAAAGTCCAAAAATCCAGGATTGAAAAACAACAACAACAACAACAGCGCCCTGCATTAAAAGGGGAAAGGTCTGGTACAACAACTGGGATGGGGTTCCCATTTTGCTCCAGTGTCGTTAAGCTAATAGTGGCAACAGGCAACTATCCTGGGATAAAATGTTTTATGCATTCATACACACAGATACTGCTCTGGTTTGCATTTCACATTGAAGTATAGTTTACATTAAACCATGGTTTATGGTGCTGTTCGAACTGGGCCACTGAACGTTGCTTGAATTGATTGTCTAAAGTCTTTTGACATGAGGGCTGCAACAAATTAAAACACCAAATGTGCTTCCTCGTGCCTGTTTGTACTGCCAGACAAGCCAGCCTGTCTATCTTATGAGCTGGCCTGTTATTTCCCATGCAGCTGTTTTTGTTCTCTCTGCATAAGCTGTTTGATTTACCCTTATTTTTTATTTATATGTTTAATCATGGAATAATTTTTGATCCATCTTCCTGTAAACAGAGCATAAAGAAACTCTTGACTATTGCAGCAACATGGAAAAAACCCCACTGTAATTATGCAAATCAGCTTTCCTGCAGCAAAATGTCCCTACAGTTTCCCCCTTACGGGGCATCTAGAAGGCACCTGTCAGAATCAATGCTAGGGAAAAGCAGAGTTGTGATGGATAAAACCTGCATTAGAATGCCAGGATCCTCAGAAGTAGTAAATAGGACACATAAATATAAATACTGGCAGCAGTTTTCTTTTTGAATAAATGATAAATTATTCCAACTTGCTTCGTGATTAAAAGGGGGGGGGGCTCTCCCTTGACTGGGAATTTTCATGCTTCTCTGGGCATATTATTATTTAAATATACTTTTAACATTTTCCTCTTTCTTTCAGCAGTAACATAAAAGTAGTGCATTAATTTGCCAGAAACTGTGGAATAACAAGTAGACCATAAGGGTTCCTTTGGGCAGGAAAAGCCAGAGGGAATTGTTTTTAAGCAGGAAAATGGAAGTTGAGCAACTGTATCCTATTTGGGTTGTGTACTATTTACTTAAGATGGGTAAATGTCTGTTAGAAAAATTGCAGGCGTGTCTGAACGGTTTGCGGGATAGAATGGTGCAATGTTTGAATGCTTAAAGATGTGTGATTTTGAAACATAACCTGCATCAATTAATGTTTTAAAAATTTGTTTTATTTGCATCTCATCCTTCCTGCGAGGAGCTTCAAGCGCCATGCATTGGATTCGCAAGCCTAGGGATCAAGCCTAGGTCCGTTTGGACCATCTGCTCATATATGGGGGAAACATGGTTGATATCCTATGACCAGCTGTCTGGGAATAAGTCCAACTAAATTCAAGGACACTTTGTTGACGTACACATCCCTAGTTCTCTCAAGTTGCACTACATCACATGGAAGTTAAAACAAAATAAAAAAAATTCCTTCCAGTAGCACCTTAAAGACCAACTAAGTTAGTTCTAGGTATGAGCTTTCGTGTGCATGCACACTTCTTCAGATACACTGAAACAGAAGTCACCAGACCCCTCCCCACCTTCTCACTATATAGAAGGGTCTGGTGACTTCTGTTTCAGTGTATCTGAAGAAGTGTGCATGCACACGAAAGCTCATACCTAGAACTAACTTAGTTGGTCTTTAAGGTGCTACTGGAAGGAATTTTTTTATTTTGTTTTGACTATGGCAGACCAACACGGCTACCCATCTGTAACTGTCACATGGAAGTTGTTGTTGTTGTTGCTTATTACCCACCTTTCACCCTAACATTCCTAGGGAGGGTTATAGCAACTAAAACGCAGTATTTAAAAACAGTTTAAGACAGCTTAAAATCACAGAAACCAGCTAGGTCCTAAAACCACACATGTCAAGTGTCAATAGTGTAAAGAGGTGCTTCTGGGTAGTAAACAGCTATCTGGAGCCATCTGCCATAGGACAGTTTATAAAGCACATCCTACTTTTAAAGGACTTTTAAACCACCACCACCACCCCATTTGTATACTTTGTGTCATTTTAACCAGTGCTAAATCCCTCCATTTCCACATGTTGTTAATCCTTCCATTCATCCCCGCTTGTCAGATGAAATGCTTCAGGTATGAATGGCAGGATTTCACCAGAGCCACATTTCAATGGGTTGTGATTGTGTTTTAACACTAGGCTTCTTTATGCGGTAGTTCTTACCAGATGAGCAATATTCCAATTGAATTGAAAGTCTATGTCTCACAGTGTAGAGTTTGGGTGTAGCCACCATAACACGCGAGACAAATGATATTTAAATAAATTCAAAAAGTAGAAATAACAGCTGTCACTCTTTTTCTACTGAACTTGGGTCACTAATAGCTGACATAGTAATAGATCATACACATTTATTACCCCACATGGCAAGGGGAAGGTTCATTAAGTGTGGCTCTTCTCCTCTCAATGAACAAACATGATGGGAAGCTGTTGTACCTGGACATAGAGCTATAAAAGGCACAGAAGTTGTCAGTAGACTGCTGCTGGTGCAGCATAGCCTCAGCTATTGAAATAATCAGGGATCAAAAGAAAGTTTGAAGAGCCAGTTGCATTGATAGAAGAGTGGGAAAGGTCTGTAAAAGGCAGGGGCACCATTTAGGCAAGAACTTTACGGTTCAGTCCTACACATGTCTATTCTCAAGAGCTCCATTGAGTTTAATTGGACTTACACCTGAGCATATGTGAATAGGATTGTAGCCCTAAAGCTTGCCTTTCTGCCTGTTTTGTGAAGTGGCTGTAGGAGCTTCTCGAGTGTGTTAGTTTCCCTACTAGCTGAAGTGCCAGTGAACTGCACAATTTCCTAACCACCCTGGTGAGAAGCTGTGGGTGAGATCTGTATCTTCCTGCTTTGCCTCTTACAGCAGAAAAGTGGAAAGAGATACACCACAGGGGAATCCTGTTCTGCCCCCCCCCCCCGCTCTGCCCCATTCCATTCCTGCCCTGCCCCCTTTCAGCACCAAAAACAATCCATGTGCCAGTAGTCGCATGTGTGCGATTGTGTGCAAGTGAGGAACTGCCTGTATTTTATCTGAGTGTTTTCTCTTCTGCTTCTCATAAGATTTGAATAAGCTCTGAGCTGAGCAATGAGTGGGACATTGCTAGCATGGTTTATATTGGTTACGTATACTATACAAAGTGACTTAGGTTATATTAGGGTCACATCAGGATGATTGGTGCACTAACGAAATCATGCTGGAGTTATTTATTATCCAGGTTTCAGCTGTATATGTATTCTAGTGGCACACAAAATGGAATAACTTCATAAGTGTCACAGCCCATCTCTGTAATATAAAACTAACAGTAGCTTGGAGCATTCTGACATGAGCGATAGAAAAGGAAATGCCAGTGCTGTTCTCATGGAGGGTTTGTGAATCTCTATGGAGAGAGAGAGAGAGAGAGAGAGAGAGAGAGAATGATGCCCTGGTCCTATATGAACCTGTCTATTCACTTAGTTCAGGAACAGGGACCATGTGGTCCTCCAGACATTGGATTCCAGAAGTTTCCAGCTCCCACAGGTGCCAGTCAGCATGGCAAATGATGATGGGTGTTGTAGCCCAACAGGGAAGGGCCATGCCGTCCCTGTTCCTGACACAGAGATTTATCACAGACTCTTTTCAGGAAATTTGTTTAAACTCTATGTAGATAGGTACAAGACAACTTGGAACCAGGCCTTCTCTGTTGTGGTCTCCTTATTATCATGGAACACATTCCCTGCTCCCCACAGAACACTTGGCACATGCATTTTTTTCATTTGTTTTTTCTCAAGTCTTTGATTTAATAACATCTTGCTCTTTTGCTATCCATGCTACTCTTGGTTCTGCCTTGTTCTATTAATAACTGTTTCACAATGTTTTTATATATATATATATATATATATATATATATATATATATATATATATTGACTGTAAGCCACCTTGAACACATTTCACATTTCACAACAAACCATAGTTTATCACGATGCATAGCAAGCCTCAGGCTTATGCACCCCTCTTCCCCTCTCTTCTTTCCATGCAGCTGGGAGGAAGACTTCAGAAGCTTTTTCTTTCAATTTTAGTAAACCATGGCTTCTTGTTTGTCCAAAATGGGGACCTGGTTTAACAGTGATCATTTGCAAAACAAACCAACTTCAAAACATGGATAAGAACCCATGCTGGCATGTTTAAACTCATTATGGTCTAGCATGATCATTGCCCGTGATATAAATATTTTTTCTTCAGTAAAGTTGTCCATATTTAGTGGGAAGATCTGGCACATTTCTTTGTGTTGGGGAAGTGCTTGCAGGTGTGAACGGGCAGATTCCTGGGTGCAGCAAGAGGTAGGCAGCTGCTGCTTTGTTTAAACTATGGATGTGAGTCTGGCATGTGTATGAACTTCTTTTATTATTGTAAATAAGAGTCCTGATTAGCATACCAAATTTATAGACTTAATTGTCAAAAAAGAGAGAGACCACTTTAAGACTTCAAGGCTGTTGATTAATACATTTTACGCTTTTGGTAAGCAAGCGGGGGGGGGGGGGAGATAAAGAATTCACCTGGAGGGCATCATTGTAAGGAAAGCTACAAGGAAGAACAGTAAATGTGCCAGCTAAAATATCCCAATGGGTTTTCTTGGTAAACGCAAGAGCAGCTATCTTATATGCTGACCACTTTCTTTGGTCTCATAAATGTGATTATGTAAAGCTGCTGCAGTACTATGGCAGTAATTTACTATTCCCTGCAGCTCAATTTTATATTTAGCGTGCTGCATACAAGTTGGTTTCTTGGAAGCATCAGCTTTTGAAGATAATGAATGTTAAATATAGTGGACACAATCTACCTGCGTAAACCTTATTGCAATGATACTTAGATATTAAATAACTCCTTTTATTATTATTATCATTAACAACAAGAACTTCCTGGTGGATTGTGCCCATCATTATTGCTTATTTTAGTTAAATATTAAAACACGTTCCTTCAATATGTATATGTATATGTCTAAATATTGTTTTGAGTTTCTGCTTTAATATGTCACACACCACACACACACACCCACACACACACACACACCATTTGTGAGACTAAATTTTCATTTACTATTTTGTTTTCAACTTTGCTAGCCTAGAGAGCTCTCCGAATGGGTACGTTCTTAATTCATTTGTCTGATCTTCAGCCATCGCATGAAACTCAATCCATTTGTTCCTGTGATAAATGAAACTTTTTGCCTGTCAATGCTCATTCTGTATGCTGGTTGTTCCATGTGGTTTTTTGTTGTGGCTATAAAACCTCAGGACTAATGATCAGCCATGAAATATGGGCCTTTGCTAAACTTTCTTTTGCGCTTTACAATCATTGGCATTTGAAGCTATCAATAAAAGGTCTTTGGCATTTTTAAGTCTCTGAGAGCTGTTATATCTAGTGCAATGCAGTCCTGAACATGTTTTCTAAGAAGTAAAGTCCACTTATTTCAATGAGATTTGTGCATAGGACTGCAGTCTACATATTTAAAATTTAGTTGTCACACAACATATAAGGATAAAATCAACAAATGATCCATAAAAACATAGTTAAAAACATAAATAAAACATCTGTAAATATCAATAAAAACTGATACGTTAAAAGGGGGAAATTTTGTAAAGCCCTATCTCAACATAAAAAGTTTTCAAAAGACATCTGAAAGGAGACAGATGGTTCCTGTTGAACCTCTACTGGCAGAGAGTTCCACAGGGCAGGGCCTGACACACCAAATGTTCAGCAGCCAAAGATCAGGGGCATGAGGAACCATCAGAAATTCATCACATGGTCTCATTGATCGAGGTGGAGCATAAGTAACTGGACCTAAATTGTTTAGGGCTTTGTAGGTTGACACAAATGCCTTGAACCTGGCCTGATAGTAAGGGAGTGACAGTTGCTCTGAAGGACTGTCCCTCTTTAACAGTAGCAGGGGTGAACTTTGGCCTTTCAAATTCCAGCAGTGCCCCGGTGCGAACCGAAAATTTGGCGGCGGCACCTCTCGCCTTCTGCTCTGCTCAATTCACTGCATCATAGTTGCAATGCCCTGTGGCGCCCCCTTAGGCTTGGTGCCCAGTGCAGTGGAACCCGTCACGCTACCCTAAATCCGCCTCTAACAGTAGGACACTTGACCACCCTACTGCCATGTTTGGCACTTTTCTACTCTCTGCCAACGTTTGCCTTTGAGAAAGGGAAGGAAAGGAGCATGTTGGTAATGACACAAATTGTCACTCTGTTGGCAGCTGGGAAACCGAAGGAGAGGGTGGACTCAACAACAAGAGTTTAAAAGACAGAATACATATATTTACCAATGCAGGGCTGATAAACCATACCACTATCTCACCATCTGGTATGGTTTGGGGGTGGGGAGGGCACTGTGCCGAAGGCCACCTCACACCTGGCATTGATCCTGATAGTCCTATCCATGGAAATCTGTCAACTCATTATATTATGAAGATTCCCGGCACAGCAGGCGAGAGTTTGCACCTGGTTGTTCTTATGCATTCACTGGTTTTCCTTCTCTGAAATCCCACACAGAGTTTGAGAAAAATCTGCTGGTCAGCAGAGCAGTCAGCCCCCCAATGCTTTTGTGCAATACTAAATCATCACACTGTGTTAATTTTATTTTCCTAATCCACTGGGAAATTAGTGATTACTTAAGAACTTAACCCTCCAAGGAGGCAGATGCCCACATAAGTGGGAATGAAATTCTTTAAAAGCTGGCAGCCAGAGACCCTCAACTTGCTCTCAGTGTAGTTTGCAGCTGACCGTTTTAATTAAATACTAATACAGTAACTTTCTGTTCCACTTTTTTCTCCCCTCTTGTTCTCATTGTGGCTTTCAGCTATGTAGTGTAGGGTGGGAAAATCCCACACTACTGCCTGTTGGGTGTTGGGCTACTTTTAAAAAAAGTGTTTGCCACAGCAAGGCAGAAAGGAAAACATATTCTGACGGCAAGTATTTTACTTCTAAAGGAAGAGCCTGGAGGTCACAGTCTTCGTTTTGAAAGCTCCAAGCCCTAATCCCAGATGCACTGGAACTGATGGATATTGTGCTTTGCTACTAGAAGTACCCTCTTCTCTTTCTCAAACCTGATTTGGCTAACCTGCCACCTTCCAGATGTTTCTGAATTACAGCTCCTATCAACCCCACCCAGCATGGTCAATGGTCAGGGTGATGGAAGTAGTAGTTCAGCGACATCAGGAGGGCCTCAGGTTCTCCATCCTTGCTCAAGGCCATGTTCTTTATCATTGCCTCACATATTCTGGGATTAAGCCTTGACATTGAAAATGGGTTCTGATGTTCAGCTGCAGTGAGTCATTGGCCAGATTCAGTTCTGCTGATGCTTCATGTAACACCTAGAAGTAAATTTGAGTTCCGTGCAACTTGCAATCCTATGCATGTCTGCTCAGAAATAAGGCCCATTGAGCTCAATGGGGCTTATTCCCAGATCAAATGGGTACAGCGCTGCAGCGCCAGTGAGTTTAGGATTGAAGCTTTATGCTGCAAAGTTTATACCTGTTTATATGCTCAGTGGGGCTTCCATGTTAGAGATTATAGTATTGCAGCCTTGTTTCAGTTCCACATTTTGGAATTTCCAGTTGGAAATTCCTTCATAAAACACTGGGAATAGGGATATTTCCACAACTGGAGATGAGGCTGGAGTTATACTAGAAGCCCAAAGAAGAAAGTCTTAATGGAATTTATAGGCTACTTCTTTCTTCACATTAAGGATCTTGTGAATTGCCAGGCATGCAAGAACAAAATTCCCAAAATTTCCAGGATTGGATGAGATTGGATGTACTGATATTGGTGTGCATTACCTTTCTCCACATGATTTGGCTTACTTGCTTGAGCCATCTGGATGTTATTCTAATACTATCGCTCACACAGTACATTTTAAAGAATCAAAGTGTTTCTTACGAATTTTCTCACTTATCTTTACAACAACCCTGTATGATTATTATTCTCATGTTGTAACTGGGGAAGGAGATCAGGACAGAGATAATAGTGGTTGCCTCGGAAAGCTTTATGGCTGAAGTCAGATTTGAATGCCGGATTTTCTGATTCACATGATTCTCAGCCATTGCAACAAAGCAAATTGTTTCCACATCTGGCAGGCAGCATATATATCATGGAGGCTTCCAACACCCTAAAATCAAGATTAGGCTGATTGTGAGTATCTAGATCTTTCTGTCTGATGAATTGCAAATAAATAATTGCTTAGAAAATTGGTTTTAAACCACATTTGGCAATTCTGAAAGCTGTACACAGATTTGCCATTAGGAGGGCATTTAGACCTCATGAGCAAAACTAGAAAATACTTACGAACAGCTGAACACAATGACAGCATCAGAAAATCTTCAGATGCAGTCATGACCTATGATAGGACACACAGGCACGCAAACTGCCTTAGCAACTGAATCACAATATCTGTGGGTGGGGATGGGGGAATCTCATGCAAAAAATAAAAATAAAGACAGATTGCAAAGGCGTCTTCATTAAAAAGATGATGTCCTGGCCTGTTTGTCACACTGCTTGTCATGCATTTATTGTGTCAACAGAAGTCAGAGAAGCTTGCCAAGCTGGGCTGTGTGAATTTGTGTCTTGAGAGTTACTGTTAGTTTAGAAAAGACCCAAGTATGCCGATTGAGATGCAAAATAATAACATGCCCTGATACTGCTGGTCTTAAGGGCCAGTCCTAAATAGTTCAGACAGGTGTTAGAATCAACATTTGGGATGGCTTCACATGTTATGAATTGCAGCAAGAATAGAAGCAACTTACACATCTGCTATTCCTGCTTCACCTGTGAAAGAGGATTTTCTGTACCCGCCTCTCCTTCTCCCTCCCATGACTTGGGAAAATTACAGCTCTGTTTCACCTGGATATTAATAGATGCAGGCTAGTTGCTTTATTACAAAATTCATGTAGCAAATTTATTATGTTATGTTACGGTATAAAAATAGTGACTGTATCTTTTTATCCCACCTCCTCTGTATGACGTCTAGGGATGTACTTGCCATGGGATGGGATGTCACTGCCCCTTGGGTTTTCTTCCTCCCAATCCCCTTCATTGTTTCCCACTTGTGGAGACTGACAGAACTGGCAGGGCGACCATGTCCTCTTGCACCTTGAGCATCCCTGGACATTGTGTAGGAGGGAAAAGGCACAGGGCTGTCCTCTTCATCAGCAGTCCCATGGCTACTCTTCTGTCCTAGCTTGAATTGAATGAGCTTGCCTCATACATGGATCTCAGTCACACATCTCAGCAAAGTAAGATGTGTGAGTGTCCCTTTTGCCTGTTTCACCAGGGTTGTGGATGCAAACATCACCTGTCCATCTAGCTCCCAACATTTCCTGTAAAATGTAAAAACAAATCAACCACATACCGCGCCCTGGACCTCATTTTCCTTTTGAATGTTGTCAGGCCACTTCAACCCTGCTTTGTTTCAGTCCTGGTCAAATAATAATCTGTAATTTCTGGAGGTGACAGAGGGGAAATGCTGCGCAGTTGCCTAGCAATTGAAGGATATACCTTTCAACCGTTTGGGGTGACTCATCCCAAATCACAGGCAGACTGCAATAACATAGAGGACAAAATGCAATGTAGCTCACAGGGGCATGTATTTTGTTCCTGCAATGGCATAAGCTGCATGATGCTTTCTTTGTTCAGTTCTCACAGTGAGCAACCTTCAAGCTGCATGTGAATTTTAAGCTGAGACCAGTTGCTTGCATTCAACAACAGGAGGGAAGTACTGTAAAATGGTAATGATCCTCATGTAGCTTCAAAATGGGTGACTGCTATCTCTTGCCATTGGCCTCTCGTCTGCTCAGGCACTCAGTTGTGTTCAGTTCTTTCAGTATGGAAGTGTACTTGGTCAGATGTGAGGCAGGAAGGGGATGGAACCTTATGGGAAGTGTAGTATTGTTATATTTGAAACATTTATATATCACTTTATATTAAAGGAAATGTCTGAAGCAGTGTACAAAAAACTTCATAAAACAATAAAAATAATATAATATGGAAGCAGAGGAATTCAATACCATGCACCAGGGGTCAGCAAACTTTTTAAGCAGGGGGCCTGTCCACTGTTAGTCACACCTTGTTAGGGGTTGGACTATATTTTTTTGGGGGGGGGATGAACAAATTCCTATGCCGCACAAATAATCCAGAGATTCTTTTTAAATAAAAGGACACATTCTACTCATGTAAAAACACGCTGATCCCCGGAATGTCCGCAGGCCGGATTTAGAAGGCAGTTGGGCAGGATCTGGCCCTTGGACCTTAGTTTGCCTACCCATGCTACACACTGTGCCAGATCAGTGTTAACAGTCAGGAAATGTCTGTGAACAAATAGGCTCTTAATATACACTGAAAACATAATCTAATCTGCTCATGGCTAATCCCCACCACCACCTCTGCTTCCAAACCTTCTGTGAGGAAGGCGCTACAATCTCTTCCTCCCTGCTCCTGTTTTATTCCACTGGCCAGGCAGGGCACATGACACTCACTTTACAACACACAGATGTCTGAGTTTGAATTTCTGAAAATTCAAATCTAAGTGGGACTACAGGACCATAATCAGTTTTTAAAAGAAGACGTCGTCTATATGTTTTCTGGTAGCTCTATCTGGTTACTTAATATGTAGGTTTTCTAAATATTTATGATCACCCTTCTTGGTTGGATAACAAAAACCTCAAAAACTTTGCACAATTTCTATTAATTTTTTCACAATTCCATCCCATTGGATTTCCCCATTAGCATAATTCTTGGAAGGAAGACCCTCAAATAACTAAGATGCATGTCATTCCATATACAAACAATACTGATTTGTAGTAAACCTCTCATTTTAATGTAGAATTAAAGATATGTTGAGCATGATGTCAGGCCCAATCCCACACTTCCTCTCATAGGGAGAAGGCAGGTTGCGAGTTTATCCTTTTCCCATCCCTGAAAAATGTTTACCTTCCTTAGAAGCCTGTAGCATGATTTGTAGAATACGCAGGCGTTGAAGGTTCCCTTGTTGATGAATACCTGAGCAAGGAGTGGGGTGGGTGGGGGGGGTAGGTGCTGATTAGCCCTGCCCCCCATCCCATGTATATCACACATGTTTGTGGGGCAGGTTATAGGCACAAAGGCTTCTGTGGAATTTTGAACTCCTCACTATGGATGTAGTTCATGCTGCGTGTGTGGGTATCAGAAAAGCATGCAACATCAGAGTGCAGAGCATGGGTCTGCTCAGCGCAACCCTGTTTCTTGCCCACAGGTTTGTTTTATTTTTAAAAATAAATAAATGTAGATTGCTTAATCAAGGAAGAAAAATCTTTAAGTGGCTTACCTAAAATAGCTAATGTTCTTCAGCAAAGGAGCTGCAGCCTGCACTAAAAGCTAATATTTAGCTATCTGTGGCCCTGCAGGGTTGCAACTTTAATCACAGCAGCAGGGCAGCAAAAATTATTTTGTGTGTGTGTGAAAATTGTAAATTCTATCTTCGTAAATTCTATCTTCTATTGTAGAGCTGTTTGAATATCAGAATGGTGGATTAATTAAAGATGATTTTGCCTTGCCTTGCACAAACATTAAGCTGCATTTGTTCAATGTGTAAAAGAGAGAAGATATAACATTTGGGGAATATTTAATTTTTGTAAACAACATCCTGATCAGCTTCCAGCACTCAGTATTGTACAATACATTACTGCAATATTATATTTATGTAGCTAATTCCATTATTCTCACATTCACCCTTCAAATGCACTAAACTTTTTTTAATGGATGTACCCATTATGTCTTTAACTGGGAAAATGTGAGTCAGTCTAAACTGCCTTGCATCAAAAGTCATCATCTCCTGGCACAGCACTTCCCTGATCTTCAAAGGGGTCCCACTGGACTGCTAATTAGCAAAATGAAAGCTGTAGGAAAATCTCCCATCTGGTTTGGCCCTGAGTTTGTAGTTGGCCCTGTTCACTTCAGTCAGCTTAGCTGCTGAAGATTTAATGGAGGAAAAACAGCAGCACAAATTTCATTATTGCAAGTGTGTTCTTTTGGCTGTGTAGCAACTCAGTGCTCTCTACTGAAGTGAAAGTAATCCTGAGGAGAGTGATATAGGATTGCTGCATCCCTACATCTTGGAATCAGGGTCAGCATGATCTGCCTTGCCGTCTGCTGCATAAATGAACTCAGAGGGATACACCGTAAAACCTACCACAAAGCAATCTAAGATGTAGCTTTCATCTCACTATGTGGTTTGAACATATTAGAGGTCAGGCCTCACAATTAGATGGATTAGTAAGTCATAAAATCACTGTGTGGGTTGTTGATTCATTTTTCATTTGATCAGCATGTGCCTCCAATGGAAATCTTATGCCAACGAGGAGTGGCAATTACTTTGTTCTTGGATAGCCAACTGGATTTGTAATCTTGGCAGGGAAATCTAATCACATTTTTAAAAATGTCGGCAATGTTTGTATGAACTTTCCAAGTCTTATTTAGCCCTAACCAGGATTTCTTATTCATACCATGTACAAAAGACGCCAGCAAGTTTTCCCAAAGAATATTGAAGTTCGCCAACCTTGGGATCAGTGGGGATCTGTCTGTAGGTAGAATGCGTCTAGATTACAAAACAGAAAATGAGAAGGTTAAGTAACACCTTTGGATACACCAACTTATCCACCTGCAGTGTAGAAACACTTATACCAACATTGTTTCAAGTGTTATCAGCATGCAGTATTTTATTAGCCATGTGCTTCCATCAGGTTTTCACAGTAACATGTTCATCTGTATTTAAGGCACTATATAGTACTGTAAAATCTTTATCAACGCTCATATGCGGCAAGGTGATCTCGTAGGTAAACTGGTCCCAAGTTGTTAAGGGTTTCATATTCTGATAGTGACACCTTGAACTTGACCTGATAGCAGATGGGCAGCCAGTGCAGATTTCTGAGCACAGGTGTTATACGCTGACATTGCCTCGCTCCTGTGAGCAGTCGTGCTTCAGCATTCTGCACTAGATCAAGCACAAGTGAAGCCCTGCATAGAGTCCATTGCAGTCCTTAAGTAACCAATACATGAACTACTGTGGCCAGGCTCTCCCAGTTCAGGAATGGTCATAGCTGTCAAACTAGTCACAGTTGGTAAAAGGCACTTCTAGCCACTGAGGCTACTACCTGTTCTTCCAGTGACAGAGTTGGATCCACAAGAACCCCCCAAATTGTGAACTTGCTCCTTCAGGGGGAGTGCAACCCCATCCAGGGTAGACAATTGGCCAATTTCTCGGACATGGGAACTACTTACCCCCAGTGCCTCATCTTGCCAAGATTCAAGCTTGATTTTCTTAATTCATTTTACCACTGTGTCCAGACAGTGGCTAAGGACTGTGTCCAGGCATGGCCTCTCCTGATTCAGAACTTATGGAGAAGTAGAGCTCAGCGTCATCAGCATACAAATGGCACATCGCCCTGAATCTCCTAATGCCCACTCCCAGTAGCTTCATGTAGATATTAAATAGCACTGGAGATAATATAATCCCTTACGGCACCCCATAACATGGATTTCAGGGGGCCGAGAAACAGTCTCCCAATGCTACTCTGTGGACTCGGTCCTGAAGGAAGGATCAGAACTACTGTAACACAGTGTCCCCAATTCCCATTCCCTGAAGCATGGTTAATGGTATCTAAAGCCGATGAGAGAAGCAGGAGCAAGGTCACATTCCCTGTGTTCCTTTCTGTGCAGAGGTTATTCATCAGAGTGACCAAGGCCAACTCAATTCTGTGGCCAGGCCTGAACCCAGATTGGAATGGGTGTTCTCTGAGAATGCCTTCAGCTGCTCCACTATGGCTCTCTCCACCCCCCTCCCAAACCGGGAGTCAAACTGGGACTGTCCAAAATGACCCCACTGGCTGGCTACTAGAGTATGCAACGCAAAGTTGCAAAATGAACATTTTTTGCATTCCACACTGCTGCATGGTAGGCACATTTATGTGTTCTGACCAGTGTTTGGTTGGCTTCAGAGCAAAACTTGCACCACTTGCATTCCTGTCCTTGTCCGGCTTGCTTTATAGTCCAGAGTACCAAAGGGCTACTCGTATTTCAAAACATCAGAGAGGATGCTCAGGAGTGATTATGCCAATCACACGTTTCATCTTGCCATTCCATAGTGAGACCATGTTTTCAGTGGGATTGCCAGCTTTCTTCACTGGAAAATACTCCAGAGCATACAGGGTCACATCGGTTTCCATTAGTTTCCAAGAACAGAACCCCACCTTTACACGGGGGAATTGCCACAGTCAGCCCAAACTTAACCAGATAATGGTTGCGCTCCCCCATTCTTCAGTCCAGCCCACATATCTCTTGGGGCGATGATCACATCAAGGGTGTACCCTGCCTGGTGTGTTGAACCAATGGCCATCTGACAAAGACCAAAGGTGGTCATGAAGGCCATGAAGTCTCAGGCTGGCCTGTCAGCTGCCTCTAACAATACCCCAAAACTTCCTTGGCCAACTGGATAAGGGATGCTGCTGGACAACAGCATCCCTGATTTGTCTCTCTGGCCTGATAACAGGTGCAGACCCGCTTAGCCCAAACCAAGGTCAAGAAGCTTCCTAGGCAAAGAGATGGTGTTCTTACAGTACCAAAAACCCAGGTGGGCACAGCTGGATAAGGTCAGGCCCGTTCCGTTCACTCTCTCCAAGTCTATGTAATGCAAGCCAGCTCAGCAACAATCAAGTTGTGGGTGAGCATGGTTTTATTATGGACAGATTATGGATATATTTCTCATTTTTGGTAACAATTTAGAAGTGCATGCCTATAATCTGTTTTGTTTTGTTTTTTGAATGCTTCTGGAAAGTTTATAAGAAAGGTAAGAAAGTACCTTTATAACTTTATGTTCAGAACTACTTATTGCAGAAAACATTTTTATTTATAGACCTTCAAATATAAACCAGGGCGGTTGCAGATGCAAGAAGGGGAGGGGAAAGAGAGTAAGAATGTAGAAGGTTAGTAGCCACTGGTAGAGCACATGGTTTTGCATGCAAAAGGTCCTAGGTTGAATTTCTGGCATCTCCAGGTAGGGCTGGGAGATCGCCATGTCTGAAATCCTGCAGAGTTCCTGTCGGGTAGTATAGGCAATACTCACCTAGGTAGACTAATGGTCTGACTCAGTATAAGGTAACTTCCTAGGTTCCACAATCCCACAGTGTTCTTAAGCTTTGTAAGCCTTAAACTATAGTTTTAAGCAGCATGACAGAGTCACCCTACTTCCTACGCCATCATGGCAGCTCTGCTTGCTGGAAATCTTGGCATTGCAGTGTCATCACTGCAGATGCACAGACAGTTGCTATTCCAAATCCTAGTTTGCCATCAAGCAGGTGACACAGCGGGGGCCCATCAAGTTATTTATATATTGGTTCCTTGCATATCCTTCCTTTCTTTTCTCGTGGAGCTCAAGACAGGCACTGTCTGGACTCAAGCTTGCACCATGCCTCTTTGGATAACTTTGCTGTCTCTGATGTGCCTCCTCAATCTGATTGTCACAGACACAATCTTTCTGTTTCTTGCCACATCTCCATCAGCTCTGACAATTCTGTAATCATGGTTAAGACAGGAGAATTTCTGCCCTGTTCCCTAGCAGCTCTGAGAGTCAGTTTATATGGTAGTAACCACGCCATACACTTCTTCACTGACCCTAACATTTTCAGAATGCAGGTGGGATATTTAATTTTTACATCCTTCTGTAGGCTGGAAGGCTCCTTGTGCATGGTGACTTTCTTTCTGACTTACTAGCTTTCTTTCTACAGTCTGGATTTTATGTCAAACGTGGTGACATCCAGTATGCAACTCCCCCACCCAACCACGCCTTTTGAAGTTGCGTTCTCTTGGAAGAACTGTACCACATGCTCTTCCAGATCAGCCCCTTATCAGTTTAAATTGAAGCACATTGACTTAATTGGGCTGAAGAGCAGGCAATTACTGAACACTGATGGTAATCTCTAGGCATTTGTCATTTTTCACAATGAAATTATGGAAATACAAATGTATGGTGTTATTATGAGTGTGCACAACCTCTGCCCCACACTTGAAATCCTCAGTCTAATCCTGTTGTTGCTGTGACGGTAATTAAGTCCCTGTGGTTCCAATGCTTATGAGCCCTGAGATTTCTTCTTAATTTCCCGCAGGCAGCTCAAGGAGGTGGTCACAGAACACTGCTGTATGGCCATGCTATACTTCTTCGTCATTCATTTAGTGGAATGGTAAGCTGCTCCTTGACTGCGATCCAAGTGCCGGTCACTTTGGGGGTTGGAGAGTAGGGGGAAGAGCTGCCTGTGGCCTTCCAAATGGGGTGAATAAGAGGGATGGGTTCCCTTCCCTCTTTCGGTCACATTTTCTCTCTTTCCAGATACCTGAGCTGGAAAATAGCTTTGGATGCATCCACACCACAGACTTAAACTTTGGGGATTGTAGTCCTGTAAAGGTGGCAGGAACCAGAGTCTCCAAAGTTCTTTGCTGCAAGCAAACTATCAGAAGTGGTTTACAAGTTATTCAACTTTGTGGTGTGAATGCACCCTTCCTGCCTCCTTATCCTTGGGTGAATGTGCCACCCCACCCTGCAGCAGCAGTCACTCTTGCAAAAGGTACCATCACTTGGCAAAGGAACTGCAGTGCTGGTGGGAATAGAGAGCAGGTCCAACCCCAGCCCTTGTTTGCCATCTCTCTTCTCCTTTCCTTGAAGACTGTCATCCAGGCCACCCCCAGCTGTGGCAAATGAGGAGTGGGTATTAATTCTGCATAGCTAGGCTTATCCCAGCCCTTGACTTTCCATTACCCCTCCACATCTAATGGTGGTTCTGTGCATAACCAATAGCTTTAGTTGCACAGTAACAGTGTTTTCTGTATAGCGTTTACAAGCATCATTCACTTCTGAGAACCTTTTTATAGAGGAACCTTTGTTCTGTAAAATTGTAGCTTCAGTGCTAATTTTAGCTGCTGACTTCCACATTTATTTCTCCTCCCGTAATGTTCCTTTGGGGCCAAAATAATGTAATTAAAAAAGAAACCTGTCTAGATCTTAAATCCTCTTTGAAGTTGATCATTTCAGTCCGGTGATTGCTAATAAGCACTGGAGCTCTTAATGGCTGCATAGATTTCTGTTTGTTTCAGCACAGCAGGAATCTGATGCACATCTACAAACCAATGTGCAAAAAGATTAAGTTTCCCAGTTTTGCACATTTGAATGTAGAAAGATCTCTGAATTCATGCAGAAGATGATCTTACGACACATAATAATAATAATAATAATAATAATAATAATAATAATAATAATAATAATATATTATTTGTACCCCGCCCATCTGGCTGGGTTTCCCCAGCCACTCTGGGCAGCTTCCATAGAAACCAAAAATACACTAAAATATCACACATTAAAAACTTCCCTGAACAGGGCTGCCTTAAGATGTCTTCTGAATGTCAGGTAGTTGTTTATCACTTTGACATCTGATGGGAGGGTGTTCCACAGGGCAGGTGCCACTACCGAGAAGGCCCTCTGCCTGGTTCCCTGTAGCTTTGCTTCTCGCAATGAGGGAACCGCCAGAAGGCCCTCGGCGCTGGACCTCAGCGTCCGGGCAGAACGATGGGGGGGGGGGAGACGCTCCTTCAGGTATAATGTACCAATTTCAACTGTCCTAATAAATTCAATATCTTTTTTCTCCCCCTAGTACTTGACATGTTTGACTACTTCGAGATCTCAGACGGATAAACTTGCATTTGATGTGGGGCTACAAGAGAATGCAGCCGGTATGTATGTCCTCAAAGATTCATCCCCATGATCTTAGATATAATATAATTTCAGGTTGTTTTTTCCCCCAGTGGGGCTGAAAGCCTCATGAAACCCCTAAGGCAGGCTTCCTCAAACTCAGCCCTCAGGTGTTTTTGGCCTACAACTCCCATGATCCCTAACGAGCAAGACCAGTGGTCAGGGATGATGGGAACTGTAGTCTTGAAGCATCTGGCGGGCTGAGTTTGAGGAAGCCTGCCCTAAGGAAACTCCTGATTTTGCTACTGGCCTGGAATGGTAAAAACGGAGGGTCTGTTTAGCACTGTGAGAGGCCACAGTTCATGACTTGAACCTAGTGAGTCACAAGTTGTGCAGGCCTGCTCTGTGTTCTTCTTAAGCATGATTCTGTAACAGAAGATCTTGAACTGTAGTTGTGGAAAGAAAGAAAAAAAATAGGTGCGCATTAAGGAAAAAAATATCACTTTCATTAGGTATTGCTGCACACAGAGAAAGTGTTAGAGAAAGCAAAAGCCTACTGTGTGTGAAAGTGTAATTATAACCATTTTAAATATGTGTCACCACCATGCAGCAAAAACGTTTGATCAGATATAGGGTTCAGCCCTAAATACAATTGTTCAGCTCTTGTTGGATATGCATTGATTTCAGCAGCTCACAGTTATGTTTCAGTTTGACAGTATAGATCTCATTCAGCCAGGAGCCCTAAATAGAATGGCCATGTGGTGAGAAGCCTCTGCAGGACTGTAGGAGCTATCATTTCTTTTCTTTTTTTATTAAATAATTTTTATTCATTTTCAATAAAATCCTCCAATTAATGACAAATCCAATCAAATCATTCCAAATTACAATAATAAGAATATTACCAATTACGTTCTTTTATCACTTCTGATATTTACGTATAGCCATACCTCTCTCAGCACTGCTACCTAGCCACCCTCCATCTCCACAACCAGAGCAGCTATATGCTCCCTACCCGGATATGCACAGAGCAACAAACAGCTGGGAAGATTGGTACCCCCATCTCTCTTTCACCCTTGTGCCAGGTGCTTGGCACTGCCATGACAACAAGCCTCTGCTGGGGACCACTGGGAAATATACTTTTCTTGTTAAGAGTATTGGCTTAGTGGCGGCGGCAGCAGCAGCAGCAGCAGCAGCAGTGAGGCAGGGCAAGAAGAGGTTGGGCATATGTCCCTGATTAGAGTGGAACAGGGGCCATATCAATTTGGATTGCCTTGAACTAGACTGAGCTCTTTATCAGTTTAGGAGGCTTTTTCTGGACTTTTTTTTTAAAAAAGTTACAAGAAAATGCTTTGGAAAGTGGGGGGGGGGTGGTGTAACAATTCTTTGATGCAATGTCATATAACTTCCCTGCAAATTTTGTTCAAACCTATCTGGATGAATACTCAATAAATGGTCATTTGAAAGCGACCCATCTTCTGTACTATTGGAATCTTTTAGTTTTACAGTGGTACCTCGGGTTACATACGCTTCAGGTTACATATGCTTCAGGTTACAGACTCCACTAACCCAGAAATATTACCTTGGGTTAAGAACTTTGCTTCAGGATGAGAACAGAAATCGTGCAGCGGTGGCACAGCGGCAGCAGGCAGGAGGCCCCATTAGCTAAAGTGGTGCTTCAGGTTAAGAACAGTTTCAGGTTAAGAACGGACCTCCAGAACGAATTAAGTTCTTAACCCAAGGTACCACTGTATAAATATCCTGTTGTTATAAAGTGACCTTAGAAATGCCTGTTGTTTATTGCATGTTAGGGCTAACATAGGCACTTTATACACATTGTAGGTGAGGCATGCTGGTGGACCATACATCCTGCTTCTAAACAAAGGTCTGAAGGAGAAAAGGTACGAATTGGAGACGATCTTATCCTGGTTAGTGTGTCTTCCGAAAGGTACCTGGTAAGCATATAAAAATCCTCATGATAGCTTTAATGCATGTCCATCTTGGCACTTTTCGTCCATGTCTCCATTTTTCCAGCTCTGAACTGCATGTTTCCTGTGCATATGATACTGTCCTCACAGAAATGTGGTCAGAGCATTTCTCCTACAATAAACCTTATTTGCAACAATCCCCACCCATGTCCTATCCTAGTACATTTAAAGAAGTGTGTTGGAAGAGTGGGTGTTGCGGGTTGTTATGTACTGAGTTGAATAGGATCCAAAATGCAGCAGTCTGATTGGTCCTAGAACAATAGGATCTAAAATGCAGCAGTCTGATTGGTCCTAGAACAATGCAGCAGTATGATTGGTCTGCAGGAGCCACCCAATCCAGCTCCAGATGGAAGTGAAGCCACAACCTGATTGGCCTACAGGAGAATTCCAGAATTAGCCAATCACGTGCAGCCCATTGTGTAAATGATGTATATTAAGCAGATACTTTGAGGGGACATCCATTCCTCCTCACTACTATGAGCTGAATAAAGAGCATGAAATCCACTCTCGACTCTGAGTATATTTCAGGGGTAAACTGATGGGATGGTGAAGTATTCAAGTTTGGCTTCTGATAAAAGGAACTGGTGAAGGAAATTTGTTGTTGTTAATTTGAGAAAGAAAGAAGCCCTAATAACAAAGGACACCAAGCTAGAAAGTAGCAAGGAAGAAAAACAAATATAAGACTCCTGTCTTATATTTCGATAATGGCAAGGTTTGTAATGAAGCACAGACTTTAGCATGAGGAAAAGATGAGTATTGCTTACATTTACATACAGTCTTCTAAAAAAAAAAAAAAGCAAGTATTTAATTGATTTTTAAATATAGGACTAAATTATGATAAACCTACATCTTTCAACTTTCTTTGAGAAAACATTTTCAAACAGATTTCCATTATGCTCACTGAGAATTTTGTTTATCTTTTCCAGCATCTTTCTGTAGCATATGGAAACATACAGGTGGATGCTTCCTTTATGCAAACACTATGGAATGTGCATCCCACTTGTTCAGGAAGTAGCATTGAAGAAGGTTTGTTGAATTATGTTTATCCTGCCAGTTAAAATGACTGTTTTAATTTGTAACATTGCACAGTTTTCACTGCTAAAAGCATGATTGCATCTGCTGAAGGGACGCGGGTGGTACTGTGGTCTAAACCGCTGAGCCTCTTGGGCTTGCCAATTGGAAGGTTGGCAGTTTGAATCCCCACGACAGGGTGAGCTCCCCTTGCTCCGTTCCAGCTCCTGCCAACCTAGCAGTTCCAAAGCACACCAGTGCAAGTAGATAAATAGGTACCGCTACGGAAGAAAGGTAAATGGCATTTCCACGCGCTCTGGTTTCTGTCACGGTGTTCTGTTGCGCCAGAAGTGGTTTAGTCATGCTGGCCAGAAATGCCGGCTCCCTTGGCCTGAAAGCGAGATGAGTGCCACAACCCCATAGTCGCCTTTGACTGGACTTAACCGTCCAGGGGTCCTTTACCTTTTACCTTTTTTACAATTGCTGAGTGGACCAGAATGGATATAGAATAGAGAGATGCTCTCTAGTATTTTCACAAAAGGGACATCATGTTGTGAAAATGTTTATCAGCATTTTAAAAGCCTCCCCCCCACCCTGCGCACGTGCGTGCGCGCACACAGACACACACACACACACACATTTTTAGCAAGGGACACTGAGGAGAGAACCAACATGAGAGTGAAGGAAAGAGGACTCACACAAGAATGGAAGCAGCACCCCAAAGAGGGAATTTAGCAGAAAGTAAAAGACCCAGCTGGCACAGACTTTAGGCATGTTAGGTCTGGATAGAGGGATGACTCCTCCCATGGAAGAGGGGGTGAAAGGTTCAAAACACTCTGTCAAGCCCAGTAGGAAGAGCCATCCTTTCCAGAGGATGTTTCCCAGCCTCACCTTCTAAGAGAAATTCACAGTTAGTCTAAATTTCAATTTTCTCTCTGTTTATGTAAATAAGAGCTTGGATTTCAGGACGATTGAATCCTGGCATCTTTCTGTGAGAAGTGAATACCGAGAGCACTTTCAAACCATTTTGTTTTCCGCATTTTAGTAGCACTAGACATGGTGGATATTTTAAATGCCCCAGTACTCCCATCCTATTATCTGAGCCATTTTTAACACCAACGCCGTTTTAAATATAACTTGAGCTGTGTGCAGGTGTAGATTTTCTGCACTTCTGGGTGAATCACTAACTAGTGATTGGGGAAAAGGAGTGTGGGTGGTGCACATTTGCTCCCAGCACTTTGCATGTCGCCATGTGACATTTAAATAATACTTTTTGATACCAGTGAATGAAAACAGGGAAAGAATGGAGAGACGAAAGAAATGCAAGCTAATTCACAGAAAGGTATCATTACTCAGCAACAAGACTTCATTAATGTCAAAATTACGTTCAGTACAGAGGTTTCATAAGCCGTCAGTCACATCCTGATAGCACACAAAAAACAACCCACTTGTACCTTTTTATCATAGTATGGCATTGCAGTGCCAATGAGAGTACTTGAAAGCAGCTTTGTTTGGAGCAATTTCAATGTTGGCTTGCAGGACGCACCATGGATATTCTTAGGGAGGGAGAGAAACCAAGAAATGTGCAAAAAAAAAATTAGACAGGAAGAGATCATACTCCCTGATTGCTATGAAAAGTCCTGCTTTCATTTAAATAGGGTACAGTGGTACCTCGGGTTAAGTACTTAATTCGTTCCGGAGGTCCGTACTTAACCTGAAACTGTTCTTAACCTGAAGCACCACTTTAGCTAGTGGGGCCTCCTGCTGCCGCCACGCCGCCGGAGCAAGATTTCTGTTCTCATCCTGAAGCAAAGTTCTTAACCTGAGGTACTATTTCTGGGTTAGCGGAGTCTGTAACCTGAAGCGTATGTAGCCTGAAGCGTATGTAACCTGAAGTACCACTGTATATACATAGGGGAAATTCCCGATAGAACCTATTTTTTTAAAAAAAAAATCTCTTAAAAATATACTCTATCCACGGTGCTGATACTTTATCAGTTTTTTCTGCGTCCACATAGAAGAGTTTTATTTTAAGTGCATGAGCCTGCCCACACCATTCTAGAGCCCACACAAGGTTTTCTAATGGAGCCAACATGATTTCTTACCCTTTGCAAACCTGCCAGCATGACTGGCTGGAGCTGATGGGAACTGTAGTCCAAAACATCTGAAAGGCACCAGGTTGGCAAAGTGTGGCTTTGGGAAAACAGCCATACCAGGGGAGCCAGGGGGGAGTCAGCTATGAAAACCATGAGTCTTTGGCAGTTCAAAATCCCCTGGTTGTTGATTTAAGTAGCATTAGGCTTGAATCCAGAATTATTTCAGCCATTTGGTGTTGAAATATGCAATTGCCTAACACTTTCAAGTGGTATTTCCTATGTAATTGTCTTAAAATAAATATTAATTTGATGGTTATTCAGCAAGTGAGTTTAAGACAGTTCATATAGAGATGACGATGAACAATTGCCCCTACCTCCTCCTACCCCCAGGAGATAAAATGCCTTCATTTTGTCTCTCTGTGTTAAATGGGTTGGAAAGTTGCCTTCCCTTAAAATCTAAATCTATAGAACAGCCAGGTTGTTTACCCTTTCCCAAACAAATGTTACCACTGTGTAGTATTGATTTTTCTGTAAATGATTCCTCTTGTGAAAGGGGGTGACTTTACTTATCAATCATGCCTCCCCTGACACATTTCAGTAATTTGGATACTTATGCTATTATATGCTAACCTTTTCTTTTCCTGCAGAATTATTACTCTACAGTAAGAATAATTCTAGATGTTTTAGTTTTCGCTCATCTAACCTACTTCTCTTTTTCTGTGTTTTTTTTAAGCAAGGCTTTTGTTCTAGAGAAAGAGAGTTTGCCTTCCATTTTATTCTCTAGCCCTAGTCAAGAACCCAACAAACCCATGGTTTAAAATTGGTTTCTTTAAAACAAATGACATTTAATATTAGCCACAGTTTCTTGGGTTGGGATTAGGGCTGAAGGAGACTGTTGTTCAGTCCGCATTTTCGAGTGAAGCAACCTAATTCACACTTTCCAGGCTAATACCTGGTGTAGAAAGTAACTATCTTTAGGATTTTGTTCTTCTCTGAATTTTGCGCTACAATTCTTGTCTCAAGGAGAATGCTAAAATATGTCAAAATACATACAGTGGTACCTCGGGTTACATACAGTTCAGGTTACAGACTTCGCTAACCCAGAAATATTACCTTGGGTTAAGAACTTTGCTTCAGGATGAGAACAGAAATCATGCAGCAGCGGCGCAGTGGCAGCAGGAGGCCCCATTAGCTAAAGTGGTGCTTCAGGTTAAGAACAGTTTCAGGTTAAGAACAGACCTCCAGAACAAATTAAGTTCTTAACCCGAGGTACCACTGTATTTAGGTTAAAATACTTTTAGAAATGCATATGTGGAGATAAAATATGAATTTGAATGGTTTGTTTTTAAATAAGAATTGTTGTATGGATTTTTTTATTTAAAAAATCCATAGACCGAAGTTGAAATGGGACAAAATAGACTTATTAATGAACACATATGAATTTGAGATGGAGCAGTAATAATTATTCCATCTCTAGGTTGGGTGAAATGGCAGCTTGGGGTTAACTTTAATAAATAGAAATGGAAAACTTCTAAACTCTTCCAAACAGTTGCACCAAGAAGAGAGAAGCTCATTGCAGCTTGTTCTCAACAGATTAACCAATGGTTTACTGTGACATTTGTACATCTCTAGTGACTTACTTAAGGTTGGCTGGTGTCTTCATCACTAAGAGAGGTGGGGGAATCTGAACCAGGAAGTTCCCTGGTCACCCTTTTAGCCACTATGCTACACATTAAGATTTGCATATCTGCTTTCAGATTTTAAGATTCCCAGGCACCTGTTACTTAATATTCTGCCAAAATTGATGAGGAATATTCTTCTTTTCTAGGATACTTACTCGGTGGGCATGTATTACGTTTGTTTCACGGCCATGATGAGTGTTTAACAATTCCATCTGCAGAACAGAATGATTCACCACACAAGTGAGTTATGATGTATATTTAATACACTTTCCATTTTAAATTTCACATTGTTTTATTGCTGAAAATCCCAAAGTGCCTTCATAGTTAGAGAGGGAGAGGGTGGGGGAGGGTGGAGAAAGAGTGCTTGTTCAGCAGCACTCCAAAATATCTGCTGTTTTTGCCCAGTGCATGGAAAATGTGCCAGATTTTCGCTGCAGTTATATCCTTGCAGTACTATTCAGGCTGGATGCAGAGGGGAAAAGGAAGAATTGTCACAGTGCCGTAGGCATATTTACAACTCACTAGAAAGATAAGATGCTACGATTTTGTCCAGGTATAAGTTGCATTAAGGAACGTAAAAATGACTCACACCCCAAACACATTTGCTCAGCAGTAAATGCCATATTTTTCAAAGTTAAGAGCCTTGTTCTATCTCCAGGCAAGCATTGCTGCTATTGTATCTGTATCAGGACTGCTGCTAGACCAGCATACTTCCTAAGGGGAGAGAGAATGGAGACATTCTGCCATCATGCCCCTGAGTGTGGGGCTTTTAGGACTATTGAGATACATGCACCTGGTGCTAGAATAGAGATGCTGCTTTTGTAATGTTTATTCTTTACAGCAGGCATTAGTAACAGGTTTCACTTTACAGGGGTACCTCAGGTTAAGTACTTAATTCGTTCCAGAGGTCCGTACTTAACCTGAAACTGTTCTTAACCTGAAGCACCACTTTAGCTAATGGGGCCTCCTGCTGCGCCGCCGGAGCATGATTTTTGTTCTCATCCTGAAGCAAAGTTCTTAACCTGAAGCATTATTTCTGGGTTAGCGTAGTCTGTAACCTGAAGCGTATGTAACCTGAAGCATATGTAACCTGAGGTACCACTGTATTAGTTTGTAGTCCTACCTCTTGTTAAACTTGGTTGCATGTTGCCTAGTCCAATAGGACATCTCCACAGTGCTTATGAACTTAACAGTGCATACCTTCCTTTTTTTAGTTGCTATTTTGTTAATGGTGTTAATATTGTTTTATAGATTCTAAATGTCATATTGATTTGTAAATCATATAATAAAACTTTTGTTGTAATTGTGATGTCTAGCTTATTTTTAGTTGCTGATTTGTTAACAGTGTTGTATAGTTTGCTCATTATATGATTTATGTTGTATTTGTGGTGTTCTATTACATTATTGTTATTTGTTTGTAAGCCACTTTGAAACTCATTTGCATGAAAAGCAGCATAGAAATACAATCAAACAAATCAATCAAATCACAACCATTAAGTGTAAACTCAATGTTTTCTTGCTTGAGGTAAATTATAACTACTGATTTCTAGCAGCTGTAGCTCAAAATTCTGCTTCCAGTGGTCTAACATACATTTCCTTGGTATTAAAAGTATCGGAGTAGTGCCACATGATTTTTAATGCAGATACATGTTTTAGGTAGGTAGGAGAGTATGAACAATGTGGTTCTACTGCTAATGGTGACCCTTGATATGTATTTTTCCTTCTTCTAGAGAACTTTGTTGAAATGGTTCTCCCAATTTCTGTGCTCACAAATAGGGTGTAGCGGTTTGAGAGGCCACAAAACCACAACCCTTAAGAGTGCCCTCAGGCCGTTCTTTTGTTAGAGAGGATGTGACTTGGGCCTCTTGGGTTCACAAGTGGCTCTTCACAGATCATAGGGGTGCCTCAAGGACTATCTGCCTCTCCCCACTCCCTCCTACATATCAACTAACAATCTTCATAAAGCATGTTCTCCCTAAAATGAGAGCACGTGTTGCTTTGGGGTCTGCCAAGCCAACCCTCTGTTGCCAGGCAGGTAAAAGTGAGCTGGCCTGGGGCAACAATTGGATGGCCGGGTTGCTGGGGCAAACTGCATGTTGCAAAGTGGTGGGTGGGACCAAAGGCTTTAAACTCAGCTTTTGCTTTGTCTTTCGCTGAGTGCATCGGATCACCTGCCCACCCGCCCTGAGTTCCGGTTGACCTTGCTATGCCTGTCATGGGGTCATCTGCCGTTGGGGCAGGGGCCTAGTAGGAATTTTATCCATTTGGCTGATTGGCTGGTGCCATTTGGTTTTTGCCTACTACTTAGCAATTCGTCACAACTTGTAAGGTTGTGGTTAGGCATTGGTTATAAAATTGGTTGGAGGAGGGGTCAGGATAGGCTGGGCCTGCCCCTCCAATGGTGGTGTGGAAGGGAATTCCGTTAAAGGAATCCAGGGGCTTGCCACGATTTCATCCAATCCCTGAAATGGGACCAGGGCCGGCAAACCCTTGGGAGCAGGTTGGGTGAGCGGTGAGGGCCTGTGACTCAGCTCCATTGCTCCCCACTATTGTTTTCCCTTCACTGGCTTCCGGGGGAGTTCGGAAGTCAGTTCTGTCCCAGGTGGGGGGACAGATTGTCTTAACTAATGCCTAAGCAGCCACTCACAGATTATGTATTTTAATAAAGGTGTGGCCAAAATTATGCCAAAAACCTTAAACAAAAATTGTGTGTGATTTGTGAATTATTTTGAGGGGTGGCTTGGGCACCTCAACACGCAACTGCCATTTTTACTCTCACACAATTTTCATCTGCTTGATCCTTCTGTCCCCCTACCTCAGTGTTCTTGGCTGCTTATGAAGCAGAAACAGCTCGTCCCACACCTTTCTTTTCCCCCTCCTGCAATTCTTCAGGACACCTGGGCTTAATTCCAGACAGCTGGTTGGGGAACCGAGCCAAACTGCCTCAGCATTTCTCCCAGACTCATCTCAATCCCATTGATTCAACTGAATATAGGTGTCCATAAGTGAATTGGGACTATTTGTAAAATCTATTTTTAAAAAAATAAAAATAGCTTTTTTTTACAGGCGGTTGTTTTTTGAAGCAGGGGGAGCTGGTGTCCGTGCAAGGTCACTGTGGAGAGTTGAACCCCTTCGGATAAGGTAATTTAAACAAACAAAAAATGTATTATCTCTCTGCTAAAATAATTTGAAACAGAGCTTCTGTTGTTGGTTCTGTCTTGTTAAATGGCAGGGTTAAACACTTTCATGTTATTTACTGAATTTATATTTAATAATAAATGAAATCAGTATTACCATTAGGGTAAAAGTAGATAAACTATGAACAATAAGGCATTTCAGTTTTTGAATTAAGATCTAAGAAAAAGTGGGAAGGCAGGAGACATGCACAAGAAAAGAAATGCATTTGAATTAATTTTCAACCGTGTAAATAGAGCAGGTGATATTGATTGTACAAGAGTGCCCCTGAGGAAGAACTCGGTTTGAAATGAGATTCAGCAGAGTTAAACATTTTTATTTTAGTGAGTTAAACATGCATTTAATTCTCTCATAGCAATCTGTGGGTGCTAAAACTGTGTAATTATTACTGGATCATGGCATAAATATCTTCATTCCGACTGACTCAGACCATGAAATTAATATTTTCAATCTATTTTTTAGCTGGAGTGGAAGTAACATCCGCTGGGGCCAGCCTTTTCGCCTTCGACATATTACAACAGGGCAGTTTTTGGCCCTAACTGAAGACCTGGGGCTTGTCTTGTTAGACAAAGAAAAAGCTGACACAAAATCAACTTCCTTTTGCTTTAGAGCATCAAAAGTAAGTCAGTTTGGTTACAAAAATCTTCACATTTTATCTAAATAAACACTACCCCATAACCACTTCAAAAAGGCCATAAAGCCAATGGTCAAAATTTACTGAGGGGAAAGGGGGATTTGGAATCGGGCAGCAGAAATGGAAACCATAGGCGGGGGGGGGGGGTCATCTTCAACCCCTCTCAGATTTGTTCTCCTTTTTCTCTTTAAATTGGGACATCACATCCCTATCTTTATAATCTTTGGGGTGGACCTTGCATTCACAGAGGCTTCCGACAGCCACATTGGTGGGTGGTGCCCAAAGGGATTTAAAAAACAGCTTTTGCTTTCTTACAAGAAATAATAAAAATGTTGAAAGCTGACCAAAAGAAAAATAGAAAGCACAAGACTTGATCTGCCTTTGTAATACACTGTTTGTAACAAGTGATGGCCACTAATGGTGAACTGTTGACCTATCTGGCCAGCTTAGTGACCTGCTTTCCTTCACGAACCTCCTGTGAAGGACTGAGGTGATAAATATCTATGATGTGCAACTGTAAGGCTTGGCAGCATTGTTTACCTCACTGCCCAACATGGAGGTTGATGTCAAGAGGCAGAGGGACAAGGCAGCAGGGAGGTCAGCATGGTACGGGCACAGCTTTTGGCATGTCAGATTTAAAATATGCTTTAAAGTATGTTTGATTGACTTCGTAATGAGGAGCCAGTGTAATTGTACTCTGTGCCGAGTGCTCAGAAGAAGCAAAAAATCACTTAACTTTCCAAATGTGACATGGAAAATATTCCACTTCACTTCAGACAGAGTTTTGTAATCTTTGCAAATATTCTTAATATTTTTGTTCTGACTGCAAACATTCACACAGCAATCTCCAATAGCTTGTGATGGCATAGTATAACAGCATCCCTAAGGAATATAGTGAAATTTCATTTCATTTTATCTGAGCATGACAGTGTTATCTCCTTAGTCTTAAACTGACAATGAAATGTGACAGCGATAATCCACTCAAGTGAAAAAGAGAATTAAGACAACAATTATTAAATTGTCTTCTTTTGTAATGCATTTCTTTTTCCAGAAAAGCTTAATCTCCCCCTTTTTTTTCACTCACACAATTGCCTTTGGGTTGTATCAAGTAACTGATGACATGTGTTGAAGGCAACTCACACAATGATACCAGGAAGGAAAAGGGTTTTATTAAATAATTCCTGTTCTTCAGAATGAATCTTACGCTGAGGAAAAAATACTCTTGTTCCCACTGTTCAGTTCTATACTGCTAACATTAAATGGTTTTAAATAACATCCAGCATGTTGCAGAAATGATTTCCATAGTTATAGTCACTTTTAGTTTTGTGTCAACTTGGGCAATTATCAATCAAATTTCTGAATGTTACATGACACTTGGAACACTGTGTTTCCTGTTTAATTCAGATGTGTGTGACTGTCCTCCATACATTTCTAGTTCACAATCTAATCTAATGCATGCTTACTCCAATGTATTCTTCAGCAATGATAAAAAATGCACTTTGCCTTTTTCTGCTTTCGTTTGTGAAGTTGTGAAATATCCTAGATTTTTAAATCTAGGCTTGTGCCTTCCAGATTGTGTGTTCCTTATGTTCATCTAACTCCCTCCTTGTTTTTTCTTCTGTGACATGAAGGAAAAACTGGATTCTGCTCACAAACGTGACATAGATGGCATGGGAGTTCCTGAAATAAAGTATGGTGATTCTGTTTGTTTTGTGCAACATGTAACCAGCACTTTGTGGCTCACTTACAAAGCACAGGATGCTAAAACAACCCGTTTAGGACCACTAAAAAGAAAGGTAAATATTGTATTGTCTTTGTTTTGTTTTGTTTTCTAAGACACACTCATCGAAATTAGAGATGTTGAATAATGCCATAATTCTTTGGAGATGAGGATTGGAGACACATAAGCCTTTAAGATGTGGTGAATATGTTCACCATTTTTATGTTTTGATAAGTGCTCCATCAGCAAGGTGTCTGCATGCATGAATGCCCAGGGACCCATGTGGCTGGATGCCCAAATGTGAGGTGCAGGGAGTTCTCTGTGTGGTTCTGCTGCACTGTAGAGCTGTTACACAGCAGGGGATTTTGCAGGTGGAGCTTTTGGGTGCTGGGTCCACTTGTGTCTCCTAACATGCTTGTACTGATGTAGTATCTGTACTTTCTGCGTGTTACTAGTATGGTGCCAGGATCAAAATATTTGATTTCAGTGCAATTTAAGTATGTGCCTCTGTGCATCAGCATGCACCCATGGGCTCCCTTGTAGAAATCCTTGACAAATGTTCAACGAATTGCATGTGCACAGCTGAGCCCTCCTAAAGAGTCCACGAGCAGCAGCTGCCTCATTTCCTTCAGCATTGTAAGTTGGTTTTGAAACTGTGTTTGGAACTCCCACTCATTCCTCTCTTTTTTTTAACCAGAGGCGTTAGATCTTAAAATACCAAGTGGAAACAGGGAAAGAAAATGCTTTGTTCTGTCTTCTGAGACACATCTCAGTTATTAAAACAACTGAAATAGTATATTATTCTTTATTTTGTGGATGTATATGAATGTATCTCATTTTTAAATTACTGTAGATTTTGGAATGAAGATCGTAGGCTTTAGATCTAAGATACTGCCCTGATCAACATTTTGGCTGCATTCAGACACTATACTCTCTGACTATGGTTTGGAATATCAGGAATGAGCCAACTTGCTCATGCCCAGATTAATAGAAAACTTCCCAGTTGGTAAAATAACTGTTTAGTGTGCTTTTTGATTTTTGGAAACTGTGGTTTGAAAAATCCCTCCAAACTAGGATTGTAAACAATGATTGGATGCTGGTTTAGAGGGATTTCTCAAGCCATTATTTACCTGTTTGGACATTACAATGAACTGTAGTTTGATAAATATGGAAGTGTTGTATTAAGTCGCTGCACAACAGGAAGATTCTCACAGCTTGTTTCCATTCCTCTAAGCCAAGCATGGCCAAACTTGGCCCTCCAGCTGTTTTGGGACTACAACTCCCATCATCCCTAGCTAACAGGACCAGTGGTCAGGGATGATGGGAACTGTAGTCCCAAAACAGCTGGAGGGCCAAGTTTGGCCATGCCTGCTCTAAGCCATGGAGAACGACTTAGTTTTTCTCAGTTTCCCCACTTTTCTCAACTAACCATTCCAACTTGCTATTTGGTATTCAAGCTAAATATATTATCCATATTATTTAATATCATATGGATGTTATATTGTATGAATCTGTATCAGGACTGGTACTAGTCATTCCCCATCCTCCCTCATAACATCAGTTTATCATTCCTTTGGCAGTACATTGCACTTAAGAGCATGAAGGACAAAATATG
This sequence comes from Podarcis erhardii, assembly GCF_964252035.2. Classification (NCBI taxonomy): domain Eukaryota; kingdom Metazoa; phylum Chordata; class Lepidosauria; order Squamata; family Lacertidae; genus Podarcis; species Podarcis erhardii. Next base: position 41,666,359 of record NC_138497.1, read on the forward strand.
CTCACTGTGTCATTTTGATTATTCTAGGTTATATTACACCAAGAAGGACACATGGATGATGGTCTCACATTACAACGGTGTCAACATGAAGAATCCCAGGCTGCTCGAATCATTCGCAACACAACAAGATTATTTAGTCAGTTTATAAGGTATAGCACACCATCTCAGCTGTACTGCTGTTCCACAGTGACGTCTGCATAATTCTGTTTGCTCCTATTCATCTCTTGTTTCTTCGCTCTGTTTTCTTCCCACTCTTTAGAACAGGGGTGAGGAACCTTTTCTGGCCTAGTGGGCCAGATCCTTATTGGTTCCCAACCCCATGGGACATCTTGGACAGATAGATGGGACAACCACCCCTGTTAATCGCATGATGTCATTGTGACATCAAATGATTGGCCAAGGTACTGTCCTGCCCACCTGTCAAAAGTCCCTTAAGCAGCACTTCCTAAGCCCCACAACTAGGGTTGGCAAAACTGCTTTCGGCAGGGATGGATTGTGTGATTGAGTTGCCCATAGGGAAACTCTGTGATGCAGCCAATTCAGCAGGCTTGAATTGATGAGGAGTTACTGGTTGTTTTTTGCAGGAATTGACTGTGCCATCAAGTTCCTGTGGGGAACTTTTTTTTTTTTTGCTTATTCTGCAAAGCACGATGTGTATCGATAGTGTTCTACAAACACTATAATAGTTACCCCAGCTTGAAGACTTTCAGTGCCTCCTCTGTCCACAGATTTGAGTTACAAGTTACTTTGAAGTAGACAGAATTAAAAATAATAATGTGTGGCACCTTAAAAGTGAACAAACTGATTATGGTGTATAAACTTTCATGGACACATGACATGTAATCATAAATTCACTTGCATAGATTCACATGGCTGGGGCAGATATAGAGGAGTGGGGTCAGACTGGTAATTAAAACGCAAAAGGAACAGACAGTGGTCATTACTTTAAAGCTAAATAATTACAGTGAGCAAGACAGTGCTGGTAATAATACAAACATCCTGGCATTGGTAAACTTATTAACACATGTAAGAGAGATGCTTTAGGCAATCTTTTTTCCATCCAAATGAATTTTGCTTGAGGGTCCATCCTTTTCACCATGCTATAAGCCATTTTGCCCCCTTGTCTTTGTATTTTGAATGTAATGATCCCTGTATAAATCACATTTTTCTGAAGGGTGGTGAGGTGCTTCTCTGGTGCCTGAGTCTCTGGTCAACCATCCCATATGAAAGTTACACTCTCCCTTTTTAGACTATCCATTTCTGGACCAGGTAGTACCTAATACTCTGGGTGAAAGAGGAGCTATACTTAAAAACGGAAACAATGCTATAATTATGATTGTTTTGGTTAGTACTGATCATGATTGATCCTAATTTACTTATATTGCCTATTGATTCTTAGTGGAAACAACAGAACTTCAACTCCTATCACTCTGCCTATTGAAGAGGTACTGCAGACTCTGCAAGACTTGATAACATATTTTCTGCCTCCAGAAGAAGAGTTAGAACATGAAGATAAACAAAACAAGCTTCGTTCACTCAAGAACAGACAGAATCTATTCAAGGAAGAGGTTAGAAAAGCTTCAGTGTGTTTTTACTGCAATCCTGTCAAATGACCAAGTCATCTCTGCAGATCAACCAAGGCTTCAACAAGAATATCAGCTGTAGAAGCTGGAAAATACCCTAGGGGTCTATTGGCCTCTGGGGACAGACCATCCTACTACGTTTATTCACCTTTGCAGAGTTAAACACATAGTTCAGCTGTGGAATTCACTACCCCAAGTTGTAACGATGGCCAGCAGCTTGGATGGCTTGAACAGGGGATTATACAGATTCATGGAGAATAGGACTATAGATGGCTGCTAGCCATGGTGTCTGCATACTACCTGCAGTTTCAAAGATAGTAAGCCTCTGAATACCAGTTGCTGGGGAAACAAGGGTGGAGAGTGCTGTTGTGCTCATGTCCTACTTGTGAGTGTCTGGTAGGGACCTGGTTGGCCACTGTGAGAACAGAACGCTTGACTAGATGGGCCTTTTACTTGATCCAGCAGGGATCTTACTATATCCTTGGAGGAAAGTGCTCACTCTGATTCTAAATCTCAACAGAAAGACCTGGAACCGATATAGTAATTCCTCTTTCCACTGATGTCAATGGGAGGGACAATTAACAAAGCAAAACGGAAGCACACAAAAAGGGAGAGCGCTTCTGCCCAACACCATCTAAGGATTACTTGGTTAAAGTGTTTTATTTAACACAAATTCTTAATATGCCTCATTATTTAATTGTTCTGAGATTTCTAGTAGTTCAGCAAAAAGGTACTTTGTAAATTTAGGGTGTCTGAAAATACTTAACTTACAGAATTCGTTGTTGTTTAGTCGTTTAGTTGTGTCCGACTCTTCGTGACCCCATGGACCAGAGCATGCCAGGCACTCCTGTCTTCCACTGCCTCCCACAGTGGAATATTGACCTTTAAATAGTGATTAGCAAGATTTTTTTTGTAAAAAAAATTGTGTTGGGTAGAGTCCATTTATAGTTCCAGTATGGAAATCATAAAAATGTGGTTGGTCATGCTCCATCTGTCATGTAGGATGTGATTATCATAGACACAATGAACCTCTTTCAACGTCCTCCTCCCTGTCTTGGCAGCCCTTCACTGCTCATATGTACTGCTTAGAATGCCCCTGGCCATTACCCAGAAGAACCAAGCATGGTTTCCACAGAGCAATGAAATAATCTTGCTCCTTATGTTCAGGCTGCTCATTTTCTAAGGACTCATCTACACTTCCATTTATTCCTTGGCTTTCCCTCAGGAAAACCCATGGTTTAGCACTGAATCAGAACAAACAGCCACCAGCTTTTCAATGGATTACCATTTGTTCTGATTTAGTGCTAAACAGTGGGCTTTCCAGGGGGAAATGGTGGGGCAAAGGGAAAACTGCTTGGACCCATGCTTTCTAGGTACAGGACAAGGGGAAATGTGGATGAGCTCTCAGCCTGGGAGCATGAAACCGGGCCACTATATGTCACTGCATACAAGGAATAGGCCAGTGGGGGCCAAATGAGACACTGGCTACATCCCCACCAGTCTTTTAAAACACTATTATACCATTATTGGGAAATTCTTGGAACTTGTAGTTCATTAAGGGTGATGACCTCACAGAGCTACAATTCCCAGCACCCTAACAAACTGTAGCTACCAGAATTCTCTATGACTGTTAACACAGTATAATAATGCTTTAAAAATGTATGGTGTGGATGTCAAAGATCAGTGATCTGACCCTCTTGCATCTTTTTCTTTGCTGAAAATCAGCCATGTGTGGATGGTTAGCTGTTCCTCCTGCACTCTTTCCTTTATTTAACATGCACTGAGCTCCCATTAGCAATATAGGAGAGATTATATGTGGCACTATAAATGGCATACACAAGTCTTCCCAATTCAGGTCACCTTTGGGTATGTTACTTTGGGAAAGGGAAGAATCATATATACCCAGTAATTTTTTTTAACCTCCATATTGTACTTGAAATGCGTTTTAAACACGAAGGAATACATTTTTGCATATGCACATATATTTTTTATCTGATGTCTTTACAGGGGATGCTGGCACTGGTCTTGAACTGCATTGATCGTTTAAACGTCTACTATAGCACTGCTCACTTTACAGGGATTGGTAGAGAAGAAAATGGTGCGGCATGGAAAGAAATTCTGAACCTTCTTTACAAATTGCTAGGTGAGTTCTGCAGCTGCAGAGAGGGAGAGAGAGAGAGAGAGAGAGAGAGAGAGAGAGAGAGAGAGAGCAGCTTGTGGACTTCCCATAATAATTTAGTTGACTAGTATGGGACACAGGCTGTCTCATTAGATGGGTCTGATCCATCAGGGGTCTTATGGTAGAATAATTTCCCCTATCAACAAATAACCTACGTATATTATTTACTTTATGTTGATGTATGCTATATGGCGCAGAGGTGCTAACTGACAGTTTGATACAAATACATTCAACGCAATATGAAGAGCTTCATAATCTTCATTTCAGAAATGGCCCACAAGCTTGTTTCTCAGGTCCTAATTATTCTAACATGTAATTAAAGATACAGTGGTGCCTTGCAAGACGAAAAGAATCCGTTCCGTGAGTCTCTTCGTTTTGCGGTTTTTTCGTCTTGCGAAGCAAGCCCATTAGCGGCTTAGCGGATTAGCGCTATTAGTGGCTTAGCGGATCAGCTGATAAGCGGCTTAGTGGATCAGCTGATAAGCGGCTTAGCGGATCAGCTGATAAGCGGCTTAGAAAAGGGGGGGGAGGAAGCAAGCCCATAGGAAATTCGTTTTGCGAAGCACCTCCAAAACGGAAAACCCTTTCGTCTAGCGGGTTTTCCGTCTTGCGAGGCATTCGTCTTGCGGGGCACCATTGTATTGTAATGTAGTTTTGTGTCTCGAAGAGCCCTATGCCTATGTTTTATTGGGAAAATGTCCCTTGCTTGTAAGATTCCAAAATAATTAACTTGTGTATAGAGAGAGTCAAGGAAGGGAGATGAAAACAACTGAAGGCTCCTGCACCCAAATTATAAGAAAACCCACAAGACCATAATGGTGTGTGCCTGCTCATTAGGAAATCAAAAACACTTAATGCCCTGTTTCCACTTTAATTCTGGTGATATTTTCTTGGGCAGTACTGCCACCATCCTCACACTGAAGTTTTCCATCGGTCGTGGCTGTGATAGATAGCAGACTAATGTGGAGCAGTGATTAAGTTTCCTTGTTTATCTCAGCCTTCTGAAGACTACTGACCTTTCCATGTACAGATGCTGCTGCTGCAGAATAATAATTATGTATTCTATAGTACCTTTAAATTAGTGGGTGGACTTAAGGGCCACTTTTCAGCATTCTGTCAGCCTCCCTGCAGCTGTGGAAAATCCTCCCACTAGGATATGTGAGAAAATTAGAGGCAGCTTTAGAAGTGCCCTCTCCCTATCATAGCAAAGATCTTGGCTTTATTTAAGCTGTTAATTAGTACTGGTTGTGTGTGTGTATGATAAACTATTGTCTATAAGGCTATGACATATAGCGGTGAAAAATAACGTAGCTGTACTGGATCAGTGCTGTGGCCCAGTCTCCATCACTGAGAAGTCCCTTTCCCACTTAATCTAAAAATACATTTGTAATGCCAACAGCAATTTCAAAAATTGCTGTTATTCTTGCTATTCACTGAGGACTGGAAGAGCTTACAGTGTTTTCTGTTATCAATGTTTATATGAAAACTGTGCATTAGACATCAGGCAATGTAAGCAGTATATAAATACGTTTAGTTTGTCAGATCTATAAGTGATGGCTCAATGATATCAAATGGTTATCCAGTGTCAGTAATTTTTGATACCTACTGGGACTTTAATATTGGAATGCTCCAATAAACCGTTACCAATTCCTTGTCCACTTAGGCCCATAGTCACTGAACTCAGTGGAGCTTATATGCCCACAGCATTGTTCTGTAAGTCATGTTAATTATAACTGGTTAGGTAGTGAAATATCTGCAGGCATTTGGTAGAGAGATGACAGTCTTTTTTTTTTAATACCTCTAAAGCATTTCAACTCAGAATTGACCGTTCATCTCACATTTTTCTTTCAGCTGCTCTCATTCGTGGTAACAGAAATAATTGTGCTCAGTTTTCAAATAATCTTGATTGGCTAATTAGTAAATTAGATAGACTAGAATCTTCCTCAGGTAAGATGTTTTATTTTATATAAATCAGCTATCAGTTTTAATGTGTGTATACAGTCTACAGGCCATTTTTACAATGTCTATAGAGTATCATACATGCTTCAGATAATCTGCTATTGACTCAGATTGGTTTCATACAGATAATATATTTCAATAGGATACTTTTCTGCCCCTCCCTGCTCTACTCATACCTGTGACTTGCCAATGTGCTATTATTCCTTCTGATAGCCTCTGAAAAGACCACTAGCGACTCTGACTGTATTTAAAGATATTGGTTTCAATTGTACTTTTGTGTATTTTGAGTATTTATTAGTTAATCTACAATTCTACATAGAAAATGTGAATTAATAAATATCTGTGGTTACATACTCATTCAACATATTTAAATAGCAAGGTTATATGCTTCTTAAATGTGGACATTTTATTATGTTTTCTGAAGTGCAAAATGCAACCCGTATTAATGGATCAGTTTCAAAAGCGGCCTCCAATTGAACCTTGTTCTTCATTTATGACTTTGCTGCTTTCTGATAAAGACACTGTTTGAATAGAAGTATTTATATTTCCCCTATATTGTGTGTTTAGTAATTTATTGCTTTTTGAAAACTGAGAGCTAAGTTAAATATTTTTTCTTGTCCCCAAAGCCTATTTCAGTAACTTCATTGTTTTATAGGCTAGAGAGATAATAGACTAAGAATGTGGAGGTATTTTCTTCCTTTGCATTAAGATGGTATTTTCTTCAGTCTTTGAATTTTGTTCAGTACACTGTCTCCTTAAGATGTTAAGATGATGTGGCATTCATACAGGTATTTTGGAGGTGTTGCACTGCATCCTGATTGAAAGCCCAGAGGCTTTAAATTTGATAGAAGAAGGCCATATCAAGTCTATCATCTCGCTGCTGGATAAGCATGGGCGCAACCATAAGGTATGCTTGGCAAATGCAAGATGTATCATTAACCTGCAGACGAAACACATGGGTCTTTATAATATCTCCCGTTTAATGTGTTAAAAAAAGAAGCAACCACAGGATAATGAAAACCTGTACATTTGCAAACAAAGTACAAGTGTGAATTCAAAATATAGATACGTTTCTCTGTTTATGCTAAAGCTTAATTCCTTAGATAATGTTCTAGTGCACTACAAGCAAACACTGAGCCAATGCAGACATAATGCTCTCCTATCTACTTTCTGATTTCAGGGGATGTGTGCTGATTGCCACGGTTACAGTCCCTGAATTATTACAGCCATGGGTGCAAATCCCCTCGCCCATTACAAATGTTAAGCAGTTTGTAGACACCTTCAGCCAAGGACCTGAAATTCAGTACAAAACCACACTTCAGTTCCTGATTTAAGTGAAAATCCTGTTCACTTTTAGTTATTGCCTGTGCTAATGAACTATTCTACCGTGGTTAAGTGGAAGAAATAATTTTCTCTAGGGAAGGGAGATCCAAGGGGAGAGGGCACACATTTATGGATCTGATACCTGATTTATAAATGGGTGTTTAAAAAATCCCATTGTGTCTGCACTGGCTTTGATATGTTCATTTTTAAGCCACATGTTCTGTGAGCCACACGCAGCACCTGGAGCCTCTTCATCCACTGGCTCGTTTCCTCTTCCAGGTCCTGCCCACTTTCCTCATCCCTCAACCCACACGCTCCACAGCCCCATTTCCTCCACTCCAACCACCAAGATGAGTCTGGAAGCTTTCACTTCCCCTTTGATTAATCACAGCTTTTCATTTTATCTAAAACCAGCAAATGAAATGCTCAGCTGGATTCTGCCAGGGGAGGGGAAGGGGAGCACTTGAGCCTAAGTCTCACTGTGACTCCTTCGTGACATGGTAAACCATGGTTTGTTTTGATGTTCCAAGTGGCCGATTGTTTCAGATTGCTTCCCTTAGTATTAAAATTATAAGTTATAAGACCTTGAGCCAGTGTCGTGTCATGTACTGAATGTAGCAAGACTAGCTTCTAATAATGTCTTCCAGGTTCTCGATGTGCTTTGTTCTCTTTGTCTTTGTAATGGAGTAGCGGTGCGCGCTAATCAGAACTTAATCTGTGACAATCTTCTTCCTCGAAGAGATCTGCTCTTGCAAACACGGCTTGTGAATGATGTGACAAGGTAGGATCGGTGGCATGTGACTGTGTGTTCTTTATTAGATTTTACCTAATGAAAGGTCTCTATAACAGTCCCAGCCTTCTTGTTGTCTTGCCTTTGCACTCTCCTGGTAAGAGGCATCAGTAATTCCTATGTATGTCAGGGATCATCTCACCATGCCAACTGCTCCTAATGTGCAGTGTGATCCTGAGCATGTTTTCACAGCTCAAAGGGATTTTCATGTGAATGACACATAGTCCATTGATGTGACATATGAGACTACTACCTTGCTGAAGCTGTACAAGTCTGTGTCTTGTCAGTGGCTGGATGAGTGCCTGCCTGGGAACCAATATGTATATTGCTTTGGGTTCCATGATGGAAGGTGGGTTATACTGTATGTCTACAGTATATAGTAATTTAGTAATACAGTATATAGTATTTTTGGGACGCGGGTGGCGCTGTGGGTTAAACCACAGAGCCTAGGACTTGCCGATCAGAAGGTCGGCGGTTTGAATCCCCGTGATGGGGTGAGCTCCCATTGCTTGGTCCCTGCTCCTGCCAACCTAGCAATTTGAAAGCACCTCAAAGTGGAAGTAGATAAATAGGTACGCTCCGGTGGGAAGGTAAACGGCGTTTCCGTGCGCTGCTCTGGTTCGCCAGAAGCGGCTTAGTCATGTGGGCCACATGACCCGGAAGCTGTACGCCGGCTCCCTTGGCCAATAAAGCGAGATGAGTGCCGCAACCCCAGAGTCGGTCACGACTGGACCTAATGGTCAGGGGTCCCTTTACCTTTATACAGTATTTAGTAATACACTAAATATTTAAGTGTACCACAGCAGCCTCAGATTTCTTTGTACTCTTGTCTCAGTGGATCAGGGTCACTTACGTTGTATCCTGACAATGACACTTTATGGAAGAGGAAGCTAAGAAATGGTGACTTGACTAAAAGTATCCAGTGAACATGATGGTGGGGCAGGTATTTGATCATGGGCCTGGTGAATACAAAACCAGCATTATATCAGCTGCACCACATTGTCTTCTGCATTTTTCAAACTTTTAGTTGAGTACCCCAAGCACAAAACTGCTTACCCTGTGAACAACGATATTATTATTAAAATTATGTGCATTACCAAATGTTGCCTGTTAGGTAACTCTGAAACAGTTTTTTCTTATATGATTTCTCTACTATTTTTAATTTAATCTGGATAAATATACTATTCATAATTATTAAGGTTTTCCCCAATGTGGGAATCCAAAGATGACATAATACTGTGCATTTTACACACTCTTTGTTCTCTGTTCTCTTTTAGCATGAGGCCAAACATATTTCTTGGAATTGCTGATGGCTCAGCACAATATAAGAAATGGTACTTTGAACTAATAATTGATCAAGTAGATCCATTTTTGACGGCAAAACCTACACATCTACGGGTTGGCTGGGCCTCAGCTTTAGGCTATGCTCCTTATCCTGGAGGTGGGGAAGGATGGGGAGGCAACGGTGTTGGTGATGACCTATACTCATATGGCTTTGATGGACTTCATCTATGGTCTGGTGAGAACTAACTTAAAACTCTGAACAGGAGCAAACAATGTTAATGTTCTCAAAGTAGGGAGTTTTTTTTTTTAAATGAAACATGTTGGCCCTCTTAAAAGCACCTCTTTAGCTCTTCAAATGCCAAGTGCTGAGTAATAGATTAATGCTGACAGTAAGCTAGCAGCAGGCACAAAAGAATTAAAGTGATATCCAATGTCAGTTCTTTGATTTAAATTGGTCCACTCAGAATATGACCTGGACATTGGACGTGGAACCTTTAAAATGTGTTAGGCTAGTTTTCCCCCCCTTTTGTTTTGTTTTACTCAAGAGCTGTGCTTACATTCCACATGCAAACCCAATTTATATTCAGGGGAGTTGTATAGGAGAACTCCTTTGTTGTGTTAAATCAAATGGAAAATTGAGCATTTTAAAAGTGCATGCTATTTGAAATTGAATAACAGGAAGGGAGATAATGAGTTTTCTTTGTATAAGACTGTGCTCTCCAAGCCGTAATTCAAAAATACATTTTTGCTTTTACTATAATTAGTAACATTCATGCGAGCAGAATAATATATTTGATATATAGCCTCAATTTAGAATTCAGAAATCCTTGTAGAAGATTATGGGACGTAGACAATACAGAATGAAGCGGCATTATACTGAAGTTTTGAACTTCTTGTATGAATAGAAATATACTATTCATGCCTGATGAGGATGCTCAATGCATATTACTGAAACATTAATACTCTTTTTCTTACAGTTAGTTGAAGTCTTATTTATATGCTATGTTTTGTTACAGAATAGCTCTTTCCGCAAGAGCACCATGATCTATATTTATTTATTAAATTTCTATACTGTTATTCATTTCAACATCTCACATTGGTTTTTACAAGAAAAGCTATGCAATAATAAAAATACAGTAACCTCCCGCAAAGCATTTACAAAATAAACAGAATAATTAATGATTATTGTTCTTTGACAAATAATGGAATAAGGCAAGAACAGAAGATAAAAAATTACTTGAACTTCATGAAGTGTGTACATGTCAGAATGTGTAGGCCAAAATAGAAGGACATAATTTCCAGCTGTGGATGTTTGCTTTGTTTAAGCATTGTTCTCTAATTTATGAGCTTTGATCATACGTCTCATTTGTTTGCCTATTAAATTAGAAGCGTATGGAAGAGAAATGAAGGAGCAAGGTCATTTGGGGAAGTTCTTTTATTTTAAGCAAGGTTATATTTTGAGTTCGGAAGAAAACAATGAGCTTTGAAATGCCACCCCCCAAAAAATCACATAGGTCTTTGCAAATATGGTTTCAAAATCAAAAACTTGTCTTTCTGTGAATGCCTGCTTATTAGGTCGAGTGCCCAGAGCGGTGGCATCTGTCAATCAGCATTTGCTAGCATCTGAGGACGTGGTCAGCTGCTGCTTGGATTTAGGGGCACCCAGCATTTCTTTCCGCATTAATGGGCAGCCTGTGCAAGGAATGTTTGAGAACTTCAACACGGATGGACTTTTTTTCCCTGTGGTGAGCTTCTCAGCTGGTGTCAAGTAAGTAGAGCCTTCTTTCAGATAAACAGTTTGTGTTTTGCCAAGCTGTTTTATTGAGTGCTGCCAAATGTGGCCATGGCATCCTTCTCCCGAGGTCCTTTGCAGCTGTCAGTCCTGAAGAGAAAAACAATGTTATGTTGAAACCCTGACTCATAGATAATGGACAATGAAATATAGAGTCTTTGACACCTCTTGTCTTTGGTTTGAACTCTTCCCAGGTTGGCACTGAGCGAAGCCACTTTTATTTAATGATTTCTTTTCCTCCCATGACCTATGTGGAATGATTTAGGTCTCTGTCATTTATCAATGGATAAGTGTCTACACATAGCACCACACTTGGCATTAACTGAGATCTTTGTTGGCAGCAGCAACAAGAGGTCATACTCTCGTCTCACCTAAAAATATTTAAGGAACAATGATGAATCAGTATGACTTATATTTCACTGCTCAGTTGCATAAAACAATACAGAGGTGTTGACTTGGTACCTTTTCCAAGCTCTAATACAATTTTTATATAATAATCATTTCAAAAATCCCTCCTTTTATTTTATTTTTTTACACCCACTTACTAAACCAGTGATAGTCAAGGTAGTGACCTCCAGCTATTGTTTGTTTGTAACTCCCACCGGCCCTAGTGAGCATAGCCATTGGTCCAAGAGTTGTATTGGATAGGAGTTGTAACCCAACAACATCTGGGGGGCACAATGTTACCTACCCTTGCTCTGGACAGTTTGGGACAATGATATCTGAAGACTGTCTTCTCCCAAATGGACCTGTTCACACACTTCAGTCTTCAGAGAAGACTGTACGTCCCATCTACAGCTGAGGTCTGATTGGTGGGTTTGATGGACAGGGCTTTCTTGATAGTGGCACCCAAGTTATGGACAATATTGCCATATTTTTGTCGGGTCTCTCCTCTGTATGTCTCCAGGTGCAAATTAAAAATGTGTTTCTTTAGACTGACTTTATTTCAGTGAGTTCATCATTTACTTGTGATGCTTTAATATTCAATTCTCTTCCTGCTCTTGTATATGATATTTTCCTCTGTATCTTTCCTCTGTTACTGCCAATATTCATAAAAGTTTTCTTGAGGTGCTTTGCCATTTTGGGGCCTCCATTGTGGAGCTGAAAGGCAGGATAATTAATTAATATGTGACTATTAATAAATAAATAAATAAATAGTCACATACACTAGAATCTGCATGAAAGGGAAACTAAGAGATGAATCAAAACATTTTGGGGGAAATTAGAAGACAGAGAACACTTCCTGCATTTGTAGATCATCTCTGAGGTAAACCTAGAAGAAACTGAATCCCAGAAGCACAGGGGAGTGAAGAACATTTCAAAGGATTGGAGTAAATCATTTTCTTGACTCTTCATCTACTAAGTAGTTAGGCAGACAGTCTGTGACTCTTGGTGACAAGCAAATATATGTATCAGCCCAAGGATTCTTTCATGTGCCAGCAAAGTCTGGCTTTGCCACTTCATTTCCACCTTAGAAACCATTTGTCAACTCAAGGGGGAAAAATCTCCAGTATTATTCAGCAAATCATACCTACTATGGTAACTGTTAAGATCTTCACATATGTGTTACTTCAACCAAATGGCTTTATACAGGAAAATGAAGTAGTAAACTTGCTACTGGTAAACTATATATCTCAAAAATAAATGTATGAAGCTTGAGTAATATGTTCAAGTTCCCATGTGGGTGATTATTTGAAACCCAACCACAGCTAAAATGAGGCAAGCAGTTCCTTGAGGCTCTTTCCCCATACAATTTAACCATTTCAACCACAGTGGGATAAGGTACCAAAAACAGGATTTGCAGTGATATGGCCTAAAATTGTCAAATTTTCTAAAAGAACTTGAATGTGTGTATGGATTAAATAAGACCTGAAAACCTAGAATTGTAAACAACTACTTGCCTATGGCAGATAAGATGCGCCTCCATATGAGCAAAGAGGAATTTGTTTTTGTAAAGAACTGGAACTTCCTTTCATTCTTTTCATGCATGGAAAAAAATTTCCAAAGGCAGGTGAGTAAAAAATGGTAGACTTCCTTTTAAGGTTGTCTGAAAAGTGAACATGCAGAGCAATACTAAGCATGCTTACTCAGGAGTTAGACCTACTATGTTAAATGGGGCTTAATTCCTAGTAAGTGTGTTTTAGATAAACCACAGATTTGCAAATCTGTTTGAAATAGTTTAGAAAACAGTTTGAAAGTACAGGATTATGCAAATCTTCCTGAAAAGAGGAATATTGAATATTGTGCTGTAAGTAAGGATTCTTTGCAGATAATTCGGAAGTTGTTACTAGTGCAGAATTTGGATGTCAGAATGCTTACAGGCACAACTGAGAGGGCTTATGTAACACACATTGTGATAGAACTGCATTGATTACCTGTTTTATAGCGTTTTTATAAAATTATGCATGATATGGAGAAACATTTTTCTTCCTTTCTCATAACACTAAAAGTTATGGTCACCTGATGAAACTGAATATTGGAAGATTCAGGACAGATAGAGTACTTATTCACATACTGGATAGTTACAACTATGGACTGGCTTCCACAGGAGACAATTTCATGGGGGTGGAGAGGGAAGAAAGCCCTGTCACACAATCTGAAGTCTTTCAATGAGGCTTCCACTGATGGCACTCACTTGTTGAATCCCTACCTCACAAAGCAGAACATAATTCTTAAAACATAAAGATCCTGCCTCAGTCATAAATGTATTTTGTGATGATGAAGTTGTATATTGAATTGTGTTGAAAAGGAGTTCAGTTACATCATAATATAAGTACTGTAAAGGTATGTTCAATTTCCTTAGATACCATTAAGTCTCACATATAAAACAAAGAAGGTTCTTAATATTTGAAGCACATCTGCCTGAGAATATATAAATTTGAATATAAATGCATTGATTGCAGAGATACAGACCCAAGGCTAAAATGAAATTAGCGCTAGCAGATTCCTCTGCTTCTTGCTAAGAGAGGGTTCATGAAGCTCAAGGGTCCAGATGTGTTGACATGAAAAGTCAACATCTTTGAAATAAATGGCTGGTACTCTTTGTAATTGAACAGGTGGTGTGTTAAATAGTGGTGCTGCAGGGCTGCCTGTATCTGAAAACTCACACTGTGTCACAGAAAAAACAATATTAGGCATTTGACATATTCCTGAAACTCATCCTAGGAAAATTATGTAAAATGGCTAGAGATGTCATTGCAGCTGCTCAGGCAGTTGGAGAAAAGGCCTAACAAAATGTGTTGAAATGAATGTTATTATAATTTGTGTCAGTTCAGCAGTGAACTGATATTCTATATTAGTTAAATATTGTGTATAACTATTTGAATAAATGTTGACTCAGTAGTCTTGTACTTCTCAAATGAATTTGTAGTTGATGAGAACATGTCAGTGTCAGAACCTCTGCTCACTTTGCATCTGCTCCTTTATTGCTGATTGAAAGAAAATAGTACAGTACTGTAGAGTCAGAACGGGGAATCTTGTTGTTGTACCATCCCTCCCACTGTCCAGCCACCGCTGTGACCGGGCTGGTGGAGGCAGTCTTTGGTTTGTGTTGGAGAATCCCAAGACTGGTTCTGGAGGACTTCAATATCCATGTTGATGCTGACTTGTCTGGGCCAGTTCAAGAGCTCATGGCTGCCCTGAAAACCATCCAACACATTCTGTAGATCATACCCTAGATTTGGTTTTCGCTTCAGATATCATTACGAAGGACCCAGTTGTATATTGTCCATTGTCATGGAAGGATTACTCCCTGGTGAGCTTTGGATTGGCTGTGACTGACACCCACCCACACCAACCCACACGTGTGTGTGTGTGTGTGTGTGTGTGTGTTTTGGTTGGTTGGTTAGATTGATCCACCCCCAGAGACTGATGAAATCCGAGGTATTTCTGGATACTCTGGGGTATTTTCCAAGCAACATAATGGGTGCTACTGTTGAAGCCCTAGTTTCACTTTGGAATAGTGCAATTGACTCAATCACTTCTAGGTGGCCTTTCCAGCCATGGGGAGTCTGGGAAGCTCATTCGTTTACTGAGCAGCTCCAGACAGTGAAGCAGGCTGGCCATCATTTAGAGTGCAGGAGTTATAAGTCCCAGTGCAGGAATAGAAGTATGAATGCATAGCTCAGGCATAGGCAAACTCAGCCCTCCAGATGTTTTGGAACTACATTGGGATATTGAGCGTGGGCAGGAAAGATGATTTGTAAATATGATGCAAGACCTGTGGGGAAATTATTTGTGATAATACCCAGCAAAGTCATACTCATAGTAGATCCATTGCACCTAATAGACAGGTTACCCATCTTCACTGATTTCAGTGAGTCTACTCTAAGTATTAATAACACTGAGCATTACGCATGGACTTTTGTTCTCAGTTTACTTGATTGTATTTGAATATTCTGCATTAGACACATATCATCTATCATCTGTAAAAGGTTTTCCAGCTGTTAGAAATCAATGTTAGAAATTAATTTTCCAGTGAATAAAGGGGAAGTTTAAAATAAAGAAGTATGCTTTTCTTTACTGCAATTGCTGCTTAATTAATTTGGGCGCACGCGCGGGAATTAATGTTTAACGATAACATTTATATCTTCAAATGAGACCCCTGTTATTTTATTTGCTTTAAAAAATTCACCCTCTTGAAATATTATGCTTGTCCCATTTGCAATTGTACAGGGTACGTTTCTTGATGGGTGGGCGCCATGGAGAGTTCAAGTTTCTACCTCCTGCTGGCTATGTGCCTTGTTATGAAGCTTTGCTTCCAAAAGAGAAGATGAAACTGGAACCAGTTAAAGAATATAAGAGAGATTTGGATGGAGTTAGAGATTTGCTTGGTACCACACAATTTCTCTCCCAAACTAATTTCATCCCTTGTCCAATTGACACCAGCCAGGTATGTTTAATTGAAAACATCAGTATGAATATGTAATTTTTTGTAGGTTGTTTGCCGCACACCACGCCTATGAGGCATATTTTTTTATTTGCTATCTGGTTATTAATAAAACACACAGAAGATATTACTGTTAATTATTTTGTCTCATTTAAAACTCACCTATTTTCTTCTAGATTGCTTTGCCTTTCCATCTTGAGAAGATCAGAGACAAGCTTGCTGAAAATATCCATGAACTCTGGGGAATGAATAAAATAGAACTTGGCTGGACTTATGGCAAGGTACAATTTAAGAGTAATTCTAATGAGGAGAAAGGAGCCTTGTGCATGAATACCCTGGAGAAGCTACAAAGAACCACAACTATAGCAGATGGCGGTGAAAGCTAGTGTCTATTTGCAAGGTTGAAATACTGAAAAATCATTGTAGCTACAAAATAAGGCCTGCCTTCTTTCTTTCCAGAATATGACACACCATTGGTTTAAGTGGTGGCTTGTGGAAGATGCTGATGATGTATTCCTCCATTTTTAAAATAAAAAACCCCTTAATTTAATAGAAGAAATAGGATGTTTATACATTTACTTGTATATGGAATACTGCAACGTAATTTCCATGTCATGTATACAACCAACATGTTTTTAATCTTACATACTAAAGTTTTTAATCTTGCTTATTTAACAGTTACAGTGGTGAAAGTTCCTATATTATTGGTATGGGGACACAGAAATGGCTTGTAAGAGCCATGTGGTCTGAGCTGCAGCAAGCAGCTCAAAATCTCTTCACATGTCAAGTTTCTTAAGTACATGGGGGGGGGGGGACAAGACAAGGGCTTGATTACCTAATCCTCCCCAAATGAACTAACCCTGGCAGGACAGCTTACTCTATGGTCTTCATGCATTAATTAGGCTTAAACGCGTTTGTTATATGAGGATGGTTATGGCATGGAAATGGTATAGCAGAAAAGGGGCAAAATGTCTTCCACCTTATTCCCTGGCTGGCTAGAAACTTGCAGGACTTTGAATGCAGTGGAGAATCCACTGCTCTGCAACTAGCTAACTCCTTGTTTGGATTGCTCTGTACCTTACTAGTTAAAGACTCATGTTGGAAGGTTTCTTAAGGTTTATCTGTTGGGCTGCCGTGGTTCTAAGGTTATATACAGTCTCTCTTGTATTTTACATTATAGATACGAGACGATAATAAAAGACAACACCCTTGTCTGGTGGAATTTTCAAAACTACCTGAAACAGAGAAGAACTATAACCTTCAAATGTCAACAGAAACCCTGAAGTGAGTTATGAAATGGAAGAATTGTTGTTGTTTAGTCATTTAGTCATGTCCGACTCTTCGTGACCCCATGGACCAGAGCACGCCAGGCACTTCTGTCTTCTACTGCCTCCTGCAGTTTGGTCAAACTCATGTTTGTAGCTTCGAGAACACTGTCCAACCATCTCGTCCTCTGTCGTCCCCTTCTCCTTGTGCCCTCCATCTTTCCCAACATCAGGATCTTTTCCAGGGAGTCTTCTCTTCTCATGAGGTGGCCAAAGTCTTGGAGCCTCAGCTTCATGATCTGTCCTTCCAGTGAGCACTCAGGGCTGATTTCCTTAAGAAAATGGAAGATTTTTTTTTAAAAAAACAACTATATATTATAGTGGTGTTTTTTTTTAATGGAAGAATTAAAAAACCACTATAATATATAGTTTAATTCTACAGGAGAACTCTATGTGTTGTCATAGTTTTGAAAAGTGGGTGTCATATATACAATTAGGTTCATATATTGCACCTAAGAATATCTGTGCACTCTACAGGCATATAAGGAACAGAGGGGAAGTAATATTATGCCATTGCATCATTTCATTCTTGCTACAAATTTAGAAACAAGCAGTATGATTTTGGAGTTATGCAGAATTATATTGAATGGAAAATAAAACATTTTGCCTCCTGATCCCCCATGTCAAAGTCCTACCTGGGATTCAGTTTCTTTTAAGGAGGGCTTCTAGCATTTTCCTTTCCTCTACTCTGCCTCAGTTCATTAGACACTGAGCTACAGTGTTTGGTAGAAGGTTGAATTAAAGTGGAGAAAAGCAGCACATAAAATGTGGACACTGAAATAATTCTTGCTGTGCTATAAAACAATTCTGTTTTTTTAATTTACACATTATTAATTTTTAGTGGAAAGTGAAATTATATAATATAAAATCTAATAGCCTATATATGATGTTGGAAATACACATTATTTATAGTAGCAATGATAGCATGACAAAGGAATAATAATAATAATAATAATAATAATAATAATAATAATAATAATACCTCGCCCATCTGGCTGGGTTCCCCAGCCATTCTGGGAGGCTTGCAGCACTTATAAAACATCAAACATCAAACATTTCCAGATACATGGATACTGTATCTGAAGAAGTGTGCATGCACACGAAAGCTCATACCAAGAACTAACTTAGTTGGTCTTTAAGGTGCTACTGGAAGGAATTTTTTTATTTTGTTTTGACTACTGATTCTATGATACTGAGTATTTTTCTATCCCTATGCCATCAAATCTGCTTATGCTTATGTCTTTAAGGTGCTACTGGAAGGAATTTTTTTATTTTGTTTTGACTATGGCAGACCAACACGGATACCTACCTGTAATAGAATCAGTAGCCAGAGATGGTTTGGATAGGCAGGCTAAGCCACATGCGACAAGGGAAAGCAAAACCCTTAGGGTCATTTCCCTTGCCTACTTAAGGAAGAGCTGATTTCCCATGCATATATATCAACCAGACCCTTAGTATGAACAAATCCCATCATCAAAAAGAATTTTTTAATAAGACACATCCCCATGTTGCTATCTATCCTGTCCCAGCTTGCTGTAGTCTTGTGAGGCCAGGGATAAAAGGATAAAAATCATACAGTACAAAATGAAAGTAAAACCCAAGAACAATTCAAAATGCAACCAGCAAAACAAACTGACAAGCAAAACCAACACCAGTTAAAAACAAACAAACAGCAGTTTTGTAAGCAGAGGGTTGGGAATTGTGGGACTGTACTCTTCTCTTCTCTCCTCCCCTAGCCCCAGTTTCTTTTGCTGTTTTAACCACCCTGATGGATATTGCTTTGTATTTTTACAACTCACTTTTATTTTTATAGAACGCTTTTGGCCCTTGGGTGCCATGTTGTTCACATTAATCCAGGAGCAGAGGAAGATCTTCAGAAAATCAAACTTCCAAAAAAGTAAGTAACTGTAATGACTGCATATTGATTTCATGTGTTATTTATGTGATGATTATTTGTAAATTGCTGGTTGGAAATCCTTCACCCTTTTCTTTTAGCAATATAGATTCATAAATTTTGAACTTATTGAAGAGCTGCTTATCCTTTATAGAAGGTTGGGAAACTGACCGAAAATACCACTTTGTTTCAGAACCCAAGTATTAAGACCTCAGCTGTAACACCTCTGTTTAATTTTAAGGAACTAAGAAGAATAAGCTGTACATTTACCATCTTGTTTAGAAGCCTGTTACATCTTCTGAATGCACACAGAGTTTACTGTTTCTTGAAAGAATTATACCTCCCAACACATCTTTTGATTTACCAATTTTGTTATAAAATTTTAAAAAATTCCTGTTTAACTTCCCTAAGTTTCCAAGTGCCAGAGCTCAGCTTGTTGTTGTTGTTTAGTCGTTTAGTCATGTCCGACTCTTCATAACCCCATGGACCAGAGCACGCCAGGCACTTCTGTCTTCCACTGCCTCCCGCAGTTTGGTCAAACTCATGCTGGTAGCTTCAAAGACACTATCCAACCATCTCGTCCTCTGTCATCCCCTTCTCCTTGTGCCCTCCATCTTTCCCAACATCAGGGTCTTTTCCACGGAGTCTTCTCTTCTCATGAGGTGGCCAAAGTATTGGAGCCTCAGCTTCACGATCTGTCCTTCCAGTGAGCACTCAGGGCTGATTTCCTTAAGAATGGATAGGTTTGATCTTCTTGCAGTCCATACATTAGTAAAAAGAAAAAGAAAAAACAGTGTTTTGAATGTGTTATAAACATGCAACACCAGGTGGCGATGGAGAGTAAAGAAAAATTCTACGTGATTTTCCACAGCATTTTTTCCCTTTTGTCATAACGATTTAATTTCTGACTTATTTATAGCGTTTTTCCCCTTTATGTAGATCTACCCAGAGTTTCTTTAAAAAGCAAAAAAATAGCCTGTAGGAAAGGGGGGCATTCCTCAGAGGTGCTTTTCACCCAAGCTTGTTAGTCTGTTTGCCTGTTGGCAACATAGACTTTGTTTATTGCCCATAACCAGTGCACATCATCAGAGTGCTTGAGAATATCTGGAATGGTGCAATGGGCAGCTGTATATCTTGGATTGTTTCTGCCCTGTTTTCACATAGATAACAGGGCATTCCAAATAGTTCATACTGTATATTTAATTGTACACAGTAATAGGAAGAATATTTCCCTCTAAGGTATCTAACACCTCCTCTCATAGCACATTGCTTGTTACGTTTGGTTGAAACATATAGCTGAGTGGCTAAAACACACTGTTTCTAGCTCCAAAAGTAACCCTCTATCATTTCTGCTGGTTTATAGTTACATGATGTCAAATGGCTATAAGCCAGCACCTCTAGATCTTTCTGAAGTGAAATTGCTGCCTTCGCAGGAAGTGTTGGTCGACAAACTTGCAGAGAATGCACATAACGTCTGGGCAAAAGACAGAATAAAACAAGGTTGGACATACGGCATTCAGCAGGTAAATATAATTTACATAATATTTGGGTGGCATTAGGATGAGGGTTATGCTTAATTTAAAGTGGCACTGCTGGGTTATATACTTAATTCTTGAAAAATCTGTCTTCCTCAGTGACTACTGTGTTTGTCTGAAAGCCTGTGATAACTGAGCTATGATAGTATGATCATTCAGCAAATCTATTGCAAAAAAGATTTTTATGACTGGAATTGGATTTGCATTGGCCTTGAGTGTAAATTCAGACAAATCTGTAGTGTGATGCTTCCATGTTTTGCTTGCCTTTTATTGATTGTGTTTATATCTAGATTTAATTTAATTTAATTTAATTTTGCAGAAAGAATCTATAACCTGAATCCTACATTTCTTATCTGTACCTTTTTTAGGATCTCAAAAACAAACGAAATCCCCGACTGGTGCCTTATACATTATTAGATGAGCGTACTAAAAAATCAAACAGAGATAGCCTTCGTGAAGCTGTCCGCACCTTTGCTGGTTATGGATATAACATTGAACCACCAGATCAAGAAATAGGCAAGTCTTCCTGTGTTATTATGAACAGTCGCTATAGTATTTCTAATGTGCTTTGCCATCTATCTCACCTATTTCATCTTCCCAACAGTATTCTCATTTTTCAACTACATGTGGATTGAACTAGATGCTGCAATCACTGGTTCACACACACTCTCATTCTTCTGCCCTGTTTAGCACTCAAAAAGCAGAGAAATGTAGAAGATTCGCTAACCAATTATGTCAACAGGAATGTTGTTTAAACCCGACAATCAACCTATTAAAAAATGCATGTTTAAATCTGCATGTCAATCACTCAGAGACTTAAGGGGCATGCGTGAGTGACTGATGCACACTCAAACGTGCCAATTTTCACTGCTCCTACCCAGCTCTTCCCCATGACAAAAACACACTTACCTTAAGAGAGGGAGAGGAGGAACCTCTCCTGTGTAGAGGAAAAGCTTTTTGGGCTTGGAGCAGTAGGGAGTAGGGGCAGGAGGACAGAAGGAACCCAGGGAGAGAAAGCAAGACCCAGTTCAAGGAGGAATTGCTTTTAAGGTTGCCTTAGCACCTCTGTAACTGAAGCTACAAAAATACTGGAATATTGTTTCAACTAACTTAGGGTTGTTTTTTGCTTTCTTCTATCTTTCACAGCTGACCAAACAGTAGAAAAAGTGAGCATTGACAAGATACGTTTCTTCAGAGTAGAGCAGTCTTACGCAGTTAAGACTGGAAAGTGGTATTTTGAATTTGAAGCTGTAACAGGAGGAGATATGCGTGTTGGGTGGGCGAGGCCAGGCTGTCGGCCTGACATAGAATTGGGTGCTGATGACCAAGCATTTGTCTTTGAAGGCAGCAAGGTTGGTACATTTGATAATAAAATTAAGTAAGTAGGTCTGTAGCTAATAGCTATGGTTAAACAACTACTACAAAATTTGGTAGACACACAGACACACACACACACAGACACACACACACACACACACACACACACACACACACACACAGTCTTCTGTCCAAGTTTGTTATTTGTTTAACAAAATTTATATATTGCTTGATTGTTTTTAAAAAATATCTCTTAAGCTGTTTACCACAAACATCACCAAAATTATGGCCAACATCCAGGCAGCATTTTCTAGAGCTGATTGCTTACCTGTTTATCCTCTGTTTAAGAAATTAATTTTGATTATGAACTCACATTTGCACACAAAAATACCACATCACTTGGTATTTAGGTGTGACTTCTGGGGACATTTTGAATTTATTGCTCAGTGCTAAATTAATAATCAATTCTGCCCACGTCTTGACAAAAATAGCTTCTTTGTTTATCTTGTTTTACCTCTCTCTGCAGTGAATATGTTTCGACACACACATTTGAACCTGCTTGTTTTTCAGGGTCAACGTTGGCACCAGGGGAGTGGATTCTTTGGACGAAATTGGCAACCAGGAGACGTAGTGGGTTGTATGATAAATCTAGATGACAAATCAATGATATTTACTCTGAATGGAGAGTTGCTTATAACCAATAAAGGTTCAGAACTTGCTTTTGCTGACTTTGAAATAGATAACGGTAAGCGAATTCTTGTTGGGACAGTGCTACTAATTGAAAGGAAATAACGAGAAACCTGAATCTTGCTGTAGACTTTAAATTCTTAGTGTACAAAAATTATGATTAATTTTGGGGGTGTTCTACAACTTCAGATTTCAGTTGTTTAACTAACAGATGGTGGCTGTTCATCAGCCTTCACAGCCTTTAATGAAGTAGCTTAATTTAAGAAATGTATCTGTCATTTCCATTCAAGCAGGTGTGTTAGCTTGTTGCACCTTAAAGAAAAACAAATTTATTAGGCAAAAGCTTTTCTGGGCTACAGTCCACTTCATCAGATGAAGCGTAATTCTAAATTGGAAAGCATATATATATATATATATATATATATTCATGTGGTGTTCTGTGGTGCATGTGTACATGCATGCATAGGGGAGAAAGGTCAAAAAGAAATTCAGTGCAAAAGTAAAACACTGTGACAGTGACCAAAAGGGAAAATAATCACCATGATCAATGAACATGGCACTGTTAGTGGTAATGCAAGCATGTGCCTGGGCTGGGGACAGAAGTGAGGTGAATTGGACTTCCATTCCTATGATGGTAGGAATGAGAAAGTATGGCATGGATGAAGGTATACAGATGAGGCAATAAGGACTGATTACACCATGGCCCTTGCTCCCTCTGTTTCATCAGGATCAGGTCAAAATTTGAGAATATCAGTCAGTAAACGCGGGTGGCGATGTGGTCTAAACCACCGAGCCCTGGGCTTGCCAATCGGAAGGTTGGCAGTTTGAATCCCCATGACAGGGTGAGCTCCCATTGCTCGGTCCCAGCTCCTGCCAACCTAGCAGTTCGAAAGCACGCCAAAAAGTGCAAATAGATAAATTGGTCGTGTTCCGGTGGGAAGGTAAATGGCCTTTCCGTTCACTGCTCTGGTTTTGGTGTTCCGTTGCTCCATAAGCAGCTTAGTCATGCTGGCCAAATGACCTAGAAAAACTGTCTGTGGAGCAGACAAATGCCGGCTCCCTCGGCCTGTAAAGCGAGATGAGCGCCGCAACCCCAGAGTCGTCTGTGACTGGACTTAACTGCCAGGGGTCCTTTACCTTTACCTTTAAACTTCTTAGTCTGGTGGTGGTGCTGTTAAACACCAAACCTACCCAGAATAAAACATCTATCACCTATGATTTGATCATAGATGAAGGGCCTGACCTGGTGTGCATAGCTGAGACCATGGTAAGCAAATTAACACTTTTAGTTTTAAGTTAATTACTAAACAGAATGAAGCCTGGTTCTTTCTTATTAGAACCCCAAATCCATTGGAATTGAACCTGGGCAGCATTTTGCAGCTTGCTAATTTATTATTATTATTTTTTGGGGGGGGAGACACATTTAATAATAGTCTGTCCTTGAAATTAATCATTTGTAATGTTTGAATCTTTTTTTAATTAGAAAGTTTATGTCCCTCCATTATATATATATCATGATGATAACCAGTAGGGCTTCTCTATTCCTAAACGGGCTTTTATTAAACAAAAAACGGCAGTGTTGCACAGCAGCGATCCATACGGATAATTTTGTAATCTATTAGAGACCATTAGGATTCACAGTTACAAGTTATTGATGGCAAATGCCAAGATTATGCCACTAGTGTATGTTACCACGTGTAGCTAGCGCTATTTGTCATTCTTTCTGACTAATATTTTTTCATTAATGACTGCCTGGGATGCTGTATCAGTTGTGCTGTCAGCTTTTTATGAAGAAAGGAACATGTATAATGCCTGGCAAAGCCAAATACTTCAAAATAAGAGTATTAGGCTTGGCTCTTTCTGTTGGAAGTAGATTTGTTTAATCACTGGCATTTAACTGCTGCCTTTCTTTCGTTCCTTCCTCCAGAACAGTCTGCTTTCAGAGTAGTCATTAAGTTGTTTTGTTTGGTTTCTTTTTCTTTTCTTTTAAGCAGAAAAAGCACTGTTTGTTCATTCTCTGTTCCCACTATTTGGATGAAATTTCCACTAAGCGCCTTTTAGTTTCTTGTTGTTTTGTACTGCCAAGTGCTGCAGACCTAACAAGATCTGGTCCCCTTAACATATCCCTGTGCTTCTTATGGAAGCCTTCATGCAGAGTAATGTTATTAGCCTCATAAAAGGTTTATAAGAAAGCTTTCCTGTGGTTCAGGATAAGTTGTTTATCCTTTCAGCTCTTTATACAATAAATGTCAATCTGACATTTGGTAACTGATTATTAGAGAAGTCAGTCAGGTGACTAATTGTTTCAGAAGGTCTTCTGTGCCCTACATATGTGATGTTTTATTATTCTTTTATTTATTTCTGGGGGGGGGGTATGTCTATGTATGTGTGTGTGTGTGTGTGTTTGTGGCTGCCATAAATTCTTCGCCACCATTTCTAATGAACTGGGTACAAATTTAATCAGGAATAAATAAATTCATCCCTTTAACCAAAAGAGATTGTACTGAGAGTATGGTAAGCTTATGGTTAGAATAATCAACTCTGGGGTTTTCTATGTATATATTTCTCTAACTCCATATTCATGTTTCATGTTTGTTTCAGGTTTTGTCCCCATATGCTCACTGGGTCTGTCTCAGATTGGACGGATGAATTTTGGGAGAGATGCCAGCACCTTTAAGTATTATACAATGTGTGGTCTACAGGAAGGCTTTGAACCTTTTGCTGTCAACATGAACAGAGATGTTGCTATGTGGTTCAGCAAACGTTTACCAACATTTGTCAATGTACCAAAAGACCACCCTCATATTGAGGTAATGCTGCATAGTCAGAAGAGACATGGCATGTTCCCTTATACTTTCGGTCACTAAGAATTACATTGCAGAAGTAATAATAATAATTTTATTATTTATATCCTGCCCATCTGGCTGGATTTCCCCAGCCATTCTGGCAGCTTACAGAACATATTAAAAACCTGGTAAAATGTCAAACATTAAAAACTTCCAGATACAGGGCTGCCTTCAGATATTTTGGAAAAGTCAGATAGTTGTTTATTTCTTTGACATCTGATGGGAGGGCATTCCACGGGGCAGGTGCCACTGCCGAGAAGGCCCTCTGCCTGGTTCCCTGTAACTTCACTTCTCACAGTGAGAGAGGCTATTTCTACATCGCCTTATTGTGAATATATATCAGTGACAGTTCCCATAGGCTTTCACGTTAATCCCTTCACTTTCACTTCCTTTTATCTGCATTACTTTTTCTTTTACATAAATTAAAATGGTTGTATTTCAATAATTTATTCCCAGACACAATTACAACCTGCTATTAAGATGTATTAAACACTAACTGTGTGCAAGATAGAAGTGATATTGTTGTTACTCTGTTTCACTATCTCATTCAATTAGTCTTTTTTTTTAAGCAGATGGTTTTGATGAGACACCCAGAGATTACTTAACATTCTGTATACAGATACATTTCAAAGGTCCCTTTTTATAATCAAATTTGAACATGTTTAAACAGACAATACATGTGTATTCAGAAGTCCCACTGAGTTTGGGTAAGTGGGTATAAGACTGCAGCCTTGCTGAGTTAATGCTTGAGAACTTTGGTTTGTACAAAACTGTTTTTGAGGTAGGACATCTGAAGGAGTATTCTGTGCATCTTAAAAACTTGCTACTCTGTCAAACTCTCTCTCTCTCTCTCTCTCTCTCTCTCTCTCTCTCTCTCTCTGTGTGTGTGTGTGTGTGTAACTGCTTCTTTTTTGTTTCATGAGAAAATTGTTAATAACCTTTGACTGCAGGTAACAAGAATTGATGGGAACATTGACAGTCCTCCTCGCTTAAAAGTTACCCATAAGACATTTGGAACACAGAATAGTAATGCAGACATGATATATTGTCGCTTGAGCATGCCAATTGAATTCCACTCATCTTTTAACTACAGTACTGGTTTGGAACTGATTGATAGTTTCCAAAAAAGGTTAGATATAAGTTTGATTTTCCTCTAGGCTTAACTTTCTTTTAAAACTGCTTTCTTTTCTTTTTTGAGTCCATGGATTTAAAAATGATTTCTACTTACTCTGTACAGTTTTGTGGCTTTGGGTTTTATGGTACCCTAATCCTTAGTCTATAAACAAGAAATTTATCTATCCTGTAGTTAAATGGCTTTGATTATTCAGGGGTATTGAGCATGACAGACTTCAGCTGAAAAGCAATCTACTGGGATGTATTCTGATTCAAAATATTGTAGTCACACTGCCTTTTTAAATTTATATGCTGCTGCAAGTCCTTCTCTTTAGCATATACCTATTTTTATTTGAAGCAGTTGAGGCACAGAAGGACTTTCTGATCCTATGTCCTCTTTTAACTGACAGACAGAATTCATGCGTAATCTTCCCTTCATGGTTCTATCTAGCACAGATTTCATACTATGAACAAAGTGCCAAAGTTCATATTTTCCAGATAGCAACCAATCCATCAAAGCTTCCCTTCATCATTTTTTCAGTGTTATAAAGTATTCTCTCATAGAATCATAGAATTGTAGAGTTGGAAGGTACAACGAATGTCATCTAGTCCAACCTCGTGCAATGCAGGAATCTTTTGCCCAACATAGGCAAAACCCACGACCCTGAGATTGAGTCCCATACTCTACTGACTGAGCTATCTCAATTCCTGTTTTGTGTATTTAAATGTCTGATAATTATACTTTATTTTCAGAAAACAGAACCAGGAGATACCTGTTCATGCCACAACGGTAAGTATATAACCATGGTTGTGGTTGTGGTTGTTTCTGTTTTTAGAAATGGGCTAGCTCCCCCAGGTTCAGATGAATTGGTTCAGATTAAGTCACACTGTTTCTCCTAAAACTGGGAAAGAATTTGAGTCAATGTGAGCCAATCCAGGTTGATGGTCATGGGGATATCATGGAGTCTGATCCCTCTGCCATTCCCAAACCCCTGCTCACCCAGTAAGCCCCCATTGATCCTCTAAGTCCCAGTCCTTCCCAACATGTACTGGCTTCTTCTGAGGACTGAATCGCTGCTGGATTGTCTGTAATCTTTGGGTTGAAGGATGGAATACAATTTCAATTCGAATTCAATAGGTAAAGGTAAAGGTAAAGGACCCCTGGATGGTTAAGTCCACTCAAAGGCGACTATGGGGTGTGGTGCTCATCTTGCTTTCAGGCCGAGGAAGCCGGTGTTTGTCCACAGACAGCTTTCTGGGTCATGACTAAACCACTTCTGGTGCAACGGGACACCGTGAGAGAAACCAGAGTGCACGGAAACACTGTTTACCTTCGCGTCGCAACAGTACCTATTTATCTACTTGCACTGGTGTGCTTTCAAACTGGTAGGTTGGCAGCAGCCGGGACAGAGCAACGGGAGCTCACCCCGCTGCAGGGATTCGAACCGCCGACCTTCCGATTGGCAAGCCCAAGGGGCTCAGTGGTTTAGACCACAGCGCCACCTGCGTCAGTAATTAGTAGTTAGGCCCAGAGAAGCTCAGTGAAAATTGAACCACATGTCAGTGCGGAATGCTTTGAACATTTATCCAGGAAAAAATAAAGCACAACCGGTTTTGTTCAAGCCACGCATACTGATTCTATTAATTATTTCTTTTTAGTACACGGGATGCAGTTTTCTGTTAGAAGGTTTTTGTGCTTGTTCTCATTTAAATATATATTTATTTAAATATTTCCGCTTGCTATTGTTTTTTTCAGTACTACTACTCTGTGCGGATCTTTGCGGGCCAAGACCCATCTGTTGTCTGGATTGGCTGGGTAACACCTGATTACCACTTTTACAGTGAACATTTTGACTTAAATAAGAACTGCACAGTAACAGTTACTTTGGGAGATGAAAGAGGAAGAGTTCATGAAAGGTGTGACTCTTAGAAATTACCTGTTGATTAACCTATGTCTCAATTAATTTTATCAATAGTTGGAAAGGACTTTTAATTTTTATAACCCCAAAATGAAATTGGTTTGATTTTATTCATAACATTTGAACCTGAGGATATGCTTTGTGCAAGTACTTAATGCCATCATTTACTAATATTAGATACAGTTAACAGTAACATTTATAGGACTCAGTGTCACTTCCTCAGCTACAATTCCTTGAAATTATGTGTCCTGTGGCTTTAACTGTGATGATAATTTTGATGCAGATTTCACAAGTAAAAAAGTAGAGTTCAAATGTTGTTAACTTTTCAATAAGTAATATGCAAACATTACTTTTCAATAAGTAATATGCATATATTACTTTTCAATAAGTAATATGCAAACAGGGGGAAAAAGATTTTTTTTCAGGTTTCATTGTACTTCTAATTAGAAAAGTAAGATTTAAATGAACAGTTCAGGAATCCTTGCAAGTGACTACTGACTTAAAGTTAGTTTTAAATGCAAAGCTTGCACTTAACATGCATCCTTATGTTTGGCTATAAGCCACCATTTATCCAAGGGCTCATCCACACTGCAATTTCTTGCATTTGTCCCATGATTTCTATGCACAGGTCTGAGAGGGTTTTCTTTTGCCCCGCTGCTTTCCCCGGGAAACCTGATGTTTACTCAGTAAAAGACTTTGGGCTTCAACCTTTCAGTGGCGCTCTGTACAGTGCTTCTCACATTCTGTTGTTTGTCATGGCTGCAGCACTTCCTGTAGCTTCCTCTTGGCTCAGTGCCCAGGGCAGGCAAACTGGACGTCCTTCCCTTAATCCACCTCTGGTTTACTGCTGAGTTGGAGCAAATGTCAGCCCACAGAAAACCTACCCGACGTTTATTCTGATTCAGCTGTAAACTGCAGGTTTTCCCAGGGAAAGTGGTGGGGGGGGGGAGAAAACACCACTCGGACTCACACCTAGAAATCGAAGAACAAGCAAAAGTGTGATTAAGCCCAAAGATACAGGGTGTCCCTTATGGGTCTGATAGAGCTGGGTTAGGCCACGTATAGAAATGGAGTTCAATGATATCAATATGCTGTCCCTGTTCTTCCCATCTGACCTGGGTTTTGCTGCCTCTCTGCTTGCTTAGGCTCAAGCTACAGGTTACAAGGTGAAAATTGTGTTTTCTCTTTGCATATCCTCTTTCCCTTCCCTTCCCTTCCCTCCCCCTCCCCCAGTTGCTTTCTCCCATGAAGGGGCTCCAGTTTTACAGCTTTGGGCATGGTGTTCCTGTATTTCTGTTGCACCAACAATGATGTTATCTCAGATATAGTATTGGTGGATTTGATTACCGCAGGTATCTTACACCAGCGCTTCAGTGTTAACAATGGCTCACAGTTGTTACTGCCACACTTCAAAATGCTGGTTTTAAACTCTAAAGCCCTAAATGGCTTGGATTAGGAGTACTTTATGTCTTACTGTGATCATGTAGGTTTACCGTAAACACCTTTCTTATTATGCCGTGTACTTTGGCAAATGTGGCTTTCTGCACCTATAGAACTCACTTCAGCTGGAGACTCTTCAAATACTTAACTGGGCTGGGCTGGGCTGGCTGGAATTTGGTGACCAGACTTAAACTATCACAAGGAAATGGATTTTTAATCCGTAGTTAGTTCCTTTGTTGCATATTTTTTCTGTTATAGTACAACCCATAGATGGAGCAAGCTAAAGCTTAAAAAAAAAAAAAAATCAACAAAATCTGCATCTTCACTCTGTTTAACCACTACTTGTCCCGATGAATATTTTGTTTTGTTTTGTTTTTTTCAGTGTAAAACGTAGCAATTGCTACCTGGTCTGGGGAGGAGAAACATCTGTTAATTCACAAAGATCTGGTCGTGGTAACGTTGATTTAGAAATTGGATGCCTTGTTGAGTTGGCTACTGGAATGTTGTCATTCACAGCCAATGGAAAAGAACTGGGAACTTTCTACCAGGTATCAATATATTTTACCAAAATCATTGTCATCATCATCCTCTTTATTTCAAAGTGACTGTAAAAGATGAAACATGTTTTATTGAAATACTGCTGATAATGTGTGACGGCTGATTGGTGTTTGTGTTACTGTATGAGTATGTAAGTTTTGAAAATATACTATGGGCCCTGAACCAAATATTCTTATACTGTACACACTCAATTTTGTGCAAGCATAGGTAGGCTACTAGTCCTGGTGGCTATGTTGTAACTCCATTTTCAGAGGCAGTGATGCTTCTGAATACCAGATACTGGAAAACCACAGGAGGGGAGAACACAGTTGCACTCAGATCCTGCTTTTGGGCTTCCCATAGCCATTTGGTAGCCCACTGCTAGAACAGGATGCTAGACTTGCTAGGCCACTGGCCTGATCCATCAGGACTATTACTATGTTCTTACTTGGCATAGACCTAGTGGTGGTTCATTAAGGGGGCGGAGGCAGTGGTGTATTTCCAGTGGTAGTACTCTGCTAATTAGGATGGGAATCAGGGAGGTAGTAGCAAGGTTGGGAGAGCTCCCGGTTGATAATGATGTTTCAGAAGCTCCCCCAATCTTGCTGCTGCTATGTCATCCCATTAGGGATGCGGGTGGCACTGCGGTCTAAACCACTGAGTCCCTTGGGCTTGCTGATGAGAAGGTCAGCGGTTCAAATCCCTGCAACAGGGTGAGCTTCCATTGCTCTGTCCCAGCTCCTGCCAACCTAGCAGTACAAAAGCACGCCAGTGCAAGTAGATAAATAGGTACCGCTGCGGCGGGAAGGTAAACAGCATTTCCGTGTGCTCTGGTTTCCATCACGGTGTCCGGTTGCACCAGAAGCGGTTCAGTCATGCTGACCACATGACTCGGAAAGCTGTCTGTGAAAAAACGCCGACTCCCTTGGCCTGAAAGCGAGATGAGTGCCACAACCCCATAGTTGCCTTTGACTCGACTTAACCGTCCAGGGGTCCTTTACTTTACCATTCTATTTGCAGTGCCACTGTCACTGGGAGGTGTCTACCTCACACACACACACACATACATACACACACCCCTGAAAGGCAGTTGCACATATAAATAGTCTATAAATACATGCATAATGAAAGAACAAGTGATACTAAGATATGTTATGCAATAGGTCTGGGCATATTCCACACCATGTAGTATTGTTGTGCCCCCCCCCCATCTCAGGACTCACTTGGAAAAGTGGCTGCAGCCTGGAATTATGAGATTACAAATGAAATTGCCTCACTAAATCATCACTCCTGATTTCTGTCTGGGTCTTATAGTATAGTATACCAAATCTGCATAGATGCATGCCTAAGAATAAAAATTCATCACCATGCTAGTCACAATAGACGTCAGCTTATATCAAGCCTGTACTTAAAATCCAAGCTATTTTTGCTGAAATTCCTTCTATCCGTGTATGAGACAAAGGCTGTCATCTTCAAGTGAAATTATGATGATTCTCCCAGTGACACCTTTTTCTACTCCAATCAGGAGTGTCATAGGAAAGCTGGGTATGCAATTAACAATTCTTTATTTAGTGCAGTGTGTGATGGATATAGAATAAACATGGCATGAAACCAGTTAGGGAAGACAAAGGTTATTGTATGATCTTTATGGAGACAAAAGATTTGTACATTAACTCTACATTTATCTTGTATGCTGAAATAAAGAGGTTCCAATTGGAAAGAGAAATGAATATGAAATCATTTAATTCAGTTCTTGAGCACAATATAAGAGAGTAGATAGATTATTTTTTAAAATAGAAAAAATCATCATTTAGAAATATTTTATTACCATTAGTGAACTCCCATTCCTGCTGATGCCACATTACTCCTAGACCTAGTGAAGCCGTATCCAGACATTCTCTTTGTGTCTTGATGTCACCTGTGAGAATGGAGAACAGGGGCAAGTGCACTAATCTTTGTCATGACTCTGCATGACTTGGAAGGTGAACATCAGACTCAGTTGATGTAGAAACCGGACACCTTGTTCAGTTGGCTAATGGAAAAGAAGTGGGAGCTTTCTACCAGGTATCAGTTTATTTTTCAGAAAATTCCACTTGTCTCAAAATGGCTATATTGTGCAGAGTTTTTGATTTGATTGTGCAGAGATGAAACACACATTAGAGTACATAATTTTGCCTATTGCGTGGCAGTGTGGGCCATGAAGAACTGTCTTCCTCACAACCCCTTAGGGCCCCACTGTGACTCTTTTTACAAGACGTTTTGAAGATAAAATCACTCATCTCTGTTGAGATGACGCTGCTTAGAGTGCAAATCCATCTGAGGTGTACAGTGCTGTTCTGTGGGATCAGTTTCAGTTGATATGGCTTGATGACATGGACAAGGTGCTCGCAGGAATGCAGCAAACGCATGCCATCTGGACCCTTGCCCTTCTTGGCTGATTAAAATACAGTACATTGTTCAAGCTGCTAACAGTGGTCGAGTGTCATGAGCAGTGCTTTTTTATAGGAAAAAAATGGTGCCTGTACTCACCGTGTAGTTGTTATAGTAAGTGCCACACTTTTAACATTTGGGCGGAAAAGGTGCCAGTACTGTGTTCCCTTGAGTAAACCCAGGAAAAAAGCATTGGTAGTTGAGCATATTGTGCCAGTATTAAAATAATTTCATTAGCTAGCAGCTTGTTTCTCGGTTTAATTGAGGCTGTTGTTCTTTGGTCTTTTATAAAACCTTTAGCAGCTTGACTAGGAATGCCCTCTTCCTCCCCATTGCTAGATATATTTGTCGGAGGCCATATTCTGGTTGCTTTCTGAGGTTAGGCAAAAGCTATCAGAGGGTAGGCCTTTTCAGCCTTTCAAGTGCACAAATTGTGGAACTCCTGCTGTAGCCTGTTCACTACGTGCCATTATTACTGTTTTTTAGGCACTAGGTGATTCTCTTTGGTGTTTTAATGGCATTTTATTATTATTATTATTTTTAAAAATATTTGGTCCACCTTTCAAATGGTTCACTATTTTGAAGCATTTTACTCACTAGTTCATTGTTAATTATTTTTATCTGCTACATTTGTTTTGCTTAATTTCATTGCTGCTAGTAGCTGCTTTGAAATATTTGCAAGCAGGAGAAATAGAAATATATATAAAAAAAGTTGCTGCAGTGTGCAGTATGTACAGTATACAAAATTTAAAAGGAAGTTTAAGCTGCTTGTCAATGTTCTATAACATGCAATGCAAGTAATCCCGCTTGGATTACTGCAATGCGCTCTACGTGGGGCTACCTTTGAAGGTGACCTGGAAACTACAACTAATCCAGAACGCGGCAGCTATACTGGTGACTGGGAGTGGCCGCAGAGACCACATAACACCGGTCTTGAAAGACCTACATTGGCTCCCAGTACGTTTCCGAGCACAATTCAAAGTGTTGGTGCTGACCTTTAAAGCCCTAAATGGCCTTGGTCCAGTATATCTGAAGGAGCGTCTCCACCCCCATCATTCTGCCCGGACACTGAGGTCCAGCTCCGAGGGCCTTCTGGCGGTTCCCTCACTGCGAGAAGCTAAGTTACAGGGAACCAGGCAGAGGGCCTTCTCGGTAGTGGCACCTTCCCTGTGGAACGCCCTCCCACCAGATGTCAAAGAGAGCAACAACTACCAGACTTTTAGAAGACATCTGAAGGCAGCCCTGTTTAGCTTTTAATGTTTGATGTATCACAGTATTTTAATATTTTTTTGGAAGCCGCCCAGAATGGCTGGGGAGGCCCAGCCAGATGGGCGGGGTATAAATAATAAGTTGTTGTCATCATCATCATCATCATCATCATCATCATCATCAAATATTCTGGAGTTTTCAGTGTACTGTATACTGAAGCATTCACCCCTGCTTCCTTAGTACCCCTGTTCCCTGTGCCGTACATTGCAGTAGAGCAGAATGTTGCAATCAGGGCTCTTGGACAAAGTTAGATGAGATTATAGATCTGCTATTGGATCCACCACAGTTTTTTAAAAATGGGATATGAAGGTATAGAAGGAGGGATTTCAGTATCTTAGTATATGGGAAGGTGGTTTAACTCTTGTCTCTGTGCTGTTTTCTCAACTGAAACCACTTCTCTGAACCTCCTCTTTCCCCAGTAGGAAGAAACCTATGTCTCTGTGTTGAGTGGGTACCCAATTTTGCAGGCAGATTTGTGTAATTATATAAATGAATCTAGGTTTGCTTATGCCAGGGGTTGTCAACTTGGTCCCTACCGCCTACTAGTGGGCGTTTCAGGATTCTAGGTGGGCGGTAGGTGGTTCTGTGGCACAAGAGCTCCTTCCATCGAGCACTGGTGGGAGGTAAGGAAATTTTACCATCAAGAAAGATGCATTAGTGGGCGGTAGGTATAAAAAGGTTGACTACCCCTGGTTTACGCTTGAGAAATATAGGGTGTTTACTCTTATCTCTCTGTGAATGAGTATGTGTGAGCAAGTTCATTTTCCTACGTTTTGCTTTGGAGCAAACTCTTCAGTTTAACATGAGCAATGTAACCCCCAAAACGAAACATTTCTTCCTGTTCCAGTTTGTTCTTTTCAGTAATTGCATCCCTTTATAAGAGCATTGGTTTGCTTGTCTAGTTGTGCTGCCTTTTTTCACAGCATGACTCTTGATATGCTTTCTCTGAATTAAGTCCCATTGAATTAAAGGAACTTACTTCTAGGTAAGTGTGTACTAAGAATTGCAACTTTAGTAAATGTTGCACAACAGTATCATTTTTGCAAGTTGATAATAGGCTCATGCTGCATTTTAACTGCAATAAATATATTTTTCAGGTTGAACCAAACACAAAATTATTTCCAGCAGCTTTTTTACAGCCTACGAGCACAAACCTTGTACAGTTTGAACTGGGTAAATTAAAGGTATTTTTAATAAAATTATTATCAACGGATATTATGGACTTTAAAGTAAATTCTGTAATGCCAACTGTATGATTTCGTTAACACGATTAGTAGAATTTCACTTTTCTCTCTCCCATTCCCTGGAACTATTAGTGAAATGATTCCTGAAGTATAAAAAAGCGTTGTTTCCTCAAAAATGTGAAAAATAAAATAGAAATATATGGGCATATATTAGATAGCATACCTAAAGAGAGCTGCATGTCTGCTTACAGGTTCACATACTAGATACAACAGGGAACGGAAGACTTGTCACATTTCTGTCTTGTTTTTGCATTTCAAGTATAGCTGCTAATGATCATCCTGTCTGACTGACATTGGAAGATAATAGACAATGGACAAATTGCCTGTTCCAGATGGCATCCACCCGAGAGTTCTCAAAGAACTCAAACATGACATTGCTGATCTTCTAAAAAAAAAAAAATGTAACTTGTCCCTAAGGTCAGCTACCATACCTGAAGATTGGGAAGTAGCCCAATGTAACACCATTTTTTAAAAAAAAATATTTTTTATTTTTAAGAAGGGATCCAGGAAGGGGCGGACACTGGAAATTACAGGCCAGTTAGCTTAACATCTTTTCCCAGAAAACTGGTGGAAATTATTATAAACTAACCAAGCATATTGAAGAAGAAGACTTGCTGAAGCAGAGCCAGCATGGCTTCTGCAAGGCAAGGTCCTTCTCATAATTCTATTAAGATTCTTTGAGAGTGTCAACAAGCTGTTGACTTGGACTTTCAACAAGCTTTTTCACCAAAGACTCCTAGGTAAACTTACCTATCTTTCAATATGTATACCATGAGGTGTTAACTCAAAGTTCTGTTTTTTAAAAAAATTATCCATTTATGGGTTTTTTTGTTTGTTTTTTTAGAACACTATGCCTTTATCAGCAGCAATCTTTAAAAGTGAAGAGAGAAACCCTATTCCCCAGTGCCCTCCTCGGCTGGATGTTCAAACTATCACACCTGTTGTGTGGAGCAGAATGCCAAACAGTTTTCTGAAAGTAGAAGCTGAGAAAGTCAGTGACCGCCATGGGTGGGTGGTCCAGTGCCTGGAACCTTTGCAGATGATGGCTCTTCATATTCCTGAAGAAAGCAGGTACATTTAAAACATACAGTGGTACCTCGGGTTACATACACTTCAGGTTACATACACTTCAGGTTATGGACTCCGCTAACCCAGAAATAGTACCTCAGGTTAAGAACTTTGCTTCAGGATGAGAACAGAAATCGTGCAGCAGCAGCACGGCAGCAGCAGGAGGCCCCATTAGCTAAAGTGGTACCTCAGGTTAAGAACAGTTTCAGGTTAAGAACGGACCTCCGGAACGAATTAAGTACTTAACCTGAAGTACCACTGTACTTTGCTTCCTTAAGAGCAAGTAGGTTATATTTGATTTATGTTA
Source organism: Podarcis erhardii (assembly GCF_964252035.2). Taxonomy (NCBI): domain Eukaryota; kingdom Metazoa; phylum Chordata; class Lepidosauria; order Squamata; family Lacertidae; genus Podarcis; species Podarcis erhardii. Next base: position 41,703,088 of record NC_138497.1, read on the forward strand.
GTTTTTAATTCCTATCGTTAAATCTCTCTTTCAACTTATAAAAGTTGGACTGGTTCATGACTAGTTGTGCCAGAATGTGTTTGGAAATCCATGTTTCCTAGCCACATCAGATTCACACTATTAGTTTCTGGGAAATGGTTCTTTAAATGGAAACAAGTCAGAAGCTTAAATTCACCCTGTGCAACAAGAACAAATTATCTGGATTTGGGGGAACACCCCTTCCATGGGGGTTTTTGCTTGTGGAAGGGTACTTCTTTTCCCAGCTACTTGGAAATATCACTACATATAAAAGGAATTATTTGCTCCTACTGCATAAATGTAAAAAAATAATAATAATTCTGGATTTAATTTTTCATCCTTTAATGTAGAGCCTAATGCAGCCCCTGAGGCATGCACAACATAGATTCTTCACATATTACTTTCATATTTGTAAGGATTACTTATTCTTTTAGGTTATAGTGCAAGTTATATAGCTTTAAAAAAGGTTATTTCAGTCATAATTCTTGCGATCTATCCAGAGCTTAGTACTGTTCTTCTGTATTAGATTACAAAAAAAATTAAATCATAAATCTGAAAATGTACCCTCTGGAAAATACAGATTTATAGCAAGATATAACCTGAGAAATTGATCTTTTCCCATGCACATGGACCAATTCTAATAAACCTGGAAGGAAAGAAGTAGAAAGTCTTTTATTAAAAGACATCACTTCAGTATTTTCCAGTGAAGCTATAAAAATACTGGACATGATGGTGATGATCCTGCTAATCTAAGCATGACCAAGGGTTCAATCCTATACACAAGCAGCTAATGTAAAGCAAGTATAAAAGTAAAGCCAGTGTAAATTTACTCTAGATCCAAACTCTATTCAGCAATGGGACTACTGCTGGCTAAGCGGGCCTAAACCTGGTCGAGGAAAAGCAAGCCTTTAAAATAGTGTTTCATTTGTACCACCCTTTTTGCCTGCTTAACTTACTCTGGGTTGCCAGGTCACATAGTCACGTGACCAAGATGAACCGTTCTCTCTCTTTAGTCCCACTACCCCCCTGCCCCTGGAGCATCGCTTTCTCATGGCTTACACCACCTTAAGATCCTTCATGCTCGGCTCAGCCAGTTGGAGCCTGGCTGAGACAGGATGCGAGAGATACCCTGGTGTATCTCCATCTGATCCGTGGATGAGAGATTGAAGGTGGCATAGCCTGGCTTCTCTAGGAACATCCCAGCGCAACCAGAGATTCACCCACTCATCCATTGTGGATCTTGCAGTAGAATTGCTTCCTAATTCTAGATCCAACCCGTTATTTGGGTTCTGCTCCCTAATTCAGTTGTCTTTACACAAATGCAGTGTATGGGAAGCAAACAAGATGAACTGGAGATTTTAATACAAGGTGGCAAATATGACCTGGTAGGCACTACTAAAACAGATAATTCAACAGTCGGTCTGCGAGCATCTAGAAAAGGATGCTGGGATTACTAAGACCCAGCATAGGTTTCTCAAAAATAAGTCATGCCAGACCAATCTGATTTTTATTTTTGGATGGAATTACAAACTTGGTAGATTAGAAAAATGCTGTAGACATAGTGTATTTTGATTTGAGTGAGGCTTTTGACAAAATTCCCCCATGATATTCTCACAAGGAAGCTGGTAAAATGTGGGTTGAATGAGGTAACTGTTAGGTGGATTTGTAGCTGGTTGACTGAGTGAACCCAAAGAGTGCTCATTAATGGTTCCTCATCACCCTGGAAAAAAGTGACAAGTTGGGTGCCACAGGGTTCTGTGCTAGGCCCATTGTTGTTTAATGTCTTTATAAATGACTTGGTAGAAGGAATTGAGGGGCTGCTCATTAAATTTGCAGGTAACACCAAACTGGGAGGGGTAGCTAATGCCACAGAAGGTGGAATCAGAATTCAAAATGACCTTAGCAGATTGGAGAACTGGGTGCAAGCTAACAAAATTAATTTCAAAAGGGACAAATGTAAGGTTCTGCTCTTAGGCAGGAAGAACCAGATGCAAAAAATATAGGATGGGGGACACCTGGCCTACTAGCAGTACATGTGAAAAGGATTTAGGGGTCTTGGTGGACCGCAAGCTTAACATGAGTCAATAGTGTGATGCAGTAGCAAAAAAAAGCTAATGCTATTCTAGGCTGCATCAACAGAAGTATAGTGTCCAGATCAAGGGAAGTAATAGTACTACTCTATTCTGCCTTAGTCAGACCACACTTGGAATACTGTGTCCAATTCTGGGCACCACAGTTTAAGAAGGATGTTGACAAGCTGGAACGTGTGGAGAGGAGGGCAACCAAGATGATCAAGGGTATGGAAACTAAGCCTTATGGAGGAGCACTTGAAGGAGCTGGGTATGTTTAGCCTGGAGAAGAGGAGCCTGAGAGGAGATATGATAGCCATCTTCAAATATCTCAAGGGCTGCCACATGGAAGATGGAACAAGCCTGTTTTCTCCTGCTCTGGCGTGTAGGACTTGAACCAATGGCTTCAAGTTGCAAGAAAGGAGATTCCAACTAAATATTCGGAAAACCTTTAGTAAGAGCTGTTCAGCAGAGGAACAGACTCCCATGAGAGGTGGTGGACTCTCCCTCCTTGGAGGTTTTTAAGCAGAGGTTGGATGGCCATTTGCTATGGATGCTTTAGCTGAGATTCCTGCATTACAGCGGGTTGGACTAGATGACTCTCGGGGTCCCTTCCAACTCTAAGATTCTATTATTTACTTCCTTGTCTATTTATAGTATTTGTATCCTGTTTTACAGCCAAAATACCTCCCAGAACCTCTTACATGAAATCAAAGCAAGACACTCAGTTCCTGCAGGCTTACAATCCAAAAAGAAACATATAGACACACACACAAATGGGAAAAGGGGCAGGAAGAGGAAAATCAAAATTAATGTATCAGTTTCTAAGCAGTCGTTCCCATATTGGCTAACTGGCACAGTTCAGAGGCCTCCAGCAAAGCTGGTGAAACGAGCCCTGCTTCCTATCTCTCCCACTGAGGCAATCTGATGGAATGGCAGTTGAGGGAGATGAGGCCTGAAGGGGCTGGCCTGTCAAAGCAGAGTCAACAGAGTGAGCTCTGCTTCTCAGCTCTCCCACTGCTGGAAAGTAAATCACAGTTGTCTTCCAGTGTGCCTTACTTGTTCGTTTAATATTGTTTAAAATGTTGGTAAATATTGCATATTTTATAAAATTGTGGTCTGTAAGTTGGACATTTTCAATGTGTGTGTTTTTATCTGAACTTTAAATACACATAGCTGAAGCAGAAGTGAGTTATGCTCCCAGGCCTTTATCTTTTTTGCAGTTCTTATGAAGTACCTAATAAAATGTACTTAATGAATGAAAGCTAATTTGAAATGTTTCTGTTTTGTTTCCATTGCAGGTGTATTGATATTTTAGAGCTATGTGAACAAGAGGACCTGATGAGGTTCCACTACCACACTTTAAAACTGTATAGTTCTGTTTGTGCATTGGGTAATAACAGAGTAGCTCATATACTTTGCAGCCATGTGGATGTTTCTCAGTTATTTTATACAATAGATAATCGATATTTACCTGGACTCTTGCGTTCTGGATTCTATGACTTACTTATCAGCATTCATTTAGAATACTCCAAGGAAGCTAAACTCATGATGAACAATGAATTTATAATTCCAATCACAGATGAAACCAGAAAAATCAAATTATTTCCAGATGAATCAAAGAAACATGGTTTGCCTGGAGTTGGGCTGAGCACCTGCTTGAAACCAGGTTTCAAATTCTCTACCCCTTGTTTTGTTTTGTCTCATGAGGATCATCAGAAACCTAGTCCAGAGATACCACTTGAGATGCTTAAGTCAAGAGCTATAAGCATGCTAACAGAAGCAGTCTACTGCAGTGGAACACACATACGAGACCCTGTTGGGGGGAAAGTTGAGTTCCAGTTTGTTCCCGTTCTGAAACTTATAGCAACATTGCTCATAATGGGAGTTTTTGATGATCATGATGTCAAACAGATTTTACTCCTCATTGATCCATGTGTGTTTGGTGAAACCAAAGAAGAAGTAATGGAAAAAGCAGAGAAAGAGGATGTTGCACAAATAGAAGAAAAAGCTATAGAGGCTGGAGAAAAGGCAATCAGGGAGCCTAAAACCCCAATAAAAGGCTTGCTGCAAACAAGATTGCCTGAATCTGTTAAACTCCAGGTGACAACCTTAAAGTAAATGCAGAAGTGTTGAAATACTGTTGAAATAAATTGTAAAATGTTTTCCAGTAATCTGAGCAAAGAGCCTGAACAGCAGTATTCTTGAGACATTTTTTTTTTTGCTAATTCTTTATTGGTCTTAGTTTGACCAGACACAACTAATTTTCATCTTTCTATGCTACTGTTCCACAAAAGGCAAAACTGGTAAAATACTATGGGTTATATTCAGTGCTGCAGTTATTTTTGAGCAACAAAATTTCATACACAATGGAACTTCCCCTCTTCCGCTGCCTGTAGCACCATATACCCTCAAAATCTTCTCCTGAGGATTGGAAGACCCTCAGGAGGAGATTTTGGGAGTGTGCAAGGGAGGAAGAGACAGGGAAGCCTCAGTGTGTGAGTGAAATTTTGCTTGTGCAACAATGGATACAACCCTGTCACATTCTTTTGATATAAATTATGTACGTTTGTACATTGAAGATGCACCACTGGGGAACACACTGGTTTAATCATATTATATACCTGTGGTGATTTGTCCCCTCACTTTTAATTATCACACATAATAAGCAAATAATAGGCATTGGGTTGGATAAAAGATGTATAAGCAGATGGAAAGTAGCTTTTAGTGCAGTTCTGCAAAAGCTTGTGTAAGAGCTTGTACAATAGTTGGTTGTCTTGTTTGTTTAAATGTACTTACACTCACTTTTTACCATCTGGTCCTAGGGCAGTTTACATATAGCTCAGTACAAATATAAACCATGTAATTCATTAAAATTACTAGACCACAAATGAAACCATAAATTCAATGGGAGGAGTATTCTGATCTAATCTCCTGGTGTTATAATAGCTAAGTTCTAGGGAAGTTTTTGTGCTTCTGCAAAAGGTTGCATGAGCTCTTGTAAAAGCACATAAACATTGTGGATTCCAAAATCCACAATGTTTATGTGCTTTTACAAGAGCTCATGCAACCTTTTGCAGAAGCACAAAAAAACCTTCTTAGAGTGGAAGACCTCCTTGCACATATAAAAGGGCCTCTTTGGATCCAACAACCCACGCTCCTTCTCATTAACCACAAAACTGAGTATCCACTGACAGTAATGTGGCAAACTATGCTGTTGTTCTTTCACATGAATTTATTTGTGCCGTTCCATAACTTGGCCACATAATGCATCTCTTATTTTATGCTAGATGTGTGAGCTATTAAATTATTTCTGCGACTGTGAGCTGAAACACAGAGTGGAAGCCATTGTATCATTCGCAGATACTTACGTCTCAAAGTTGCAGTACAATCAGAAATATAGATATAATGAACTCATGCAAGCCTTGAATATGTCTGCTGCTTTAACAGCTAAGAAGACAAAGGAATTTCGCTCTCCTCCTCAAGAGCAGGTAGATTTCCTTCCTTCCTTCCTTCCTTCCTTCCTTCCTTCCTTCCATTTTTCCTTTCTAGTACAGTATGATGATGAAATGGAGTAAAGCTTTCAGAAACCTTAAAATAGTGTCCAATAAAAAGCAGCAGAACAGGGATCAAAGCAGTCTTTGGATATCTGCCCTTCTGTCTGCAGACCCTTTCAAAACTGCTTCATAGTTAGGTAAAGGCAAAGGGACCCCTGATCATTAGGTCCAGTGCTGACCGACTCGGGGTTGCGGCGCTCATCTTGCTTTATTGGCCGAGGGAGCCGGCGTACAGCTTCCGGGTCATGTGGCCACATGACTAAGCCTCTTCTGGCAAACCAGAGCAGCACACAGAAACGCCGTTTACCTTCCCGTCGGAGAGGTACCTATTTGCTTACTTGCACTTTGACGTGCTTTCAAACTGCTAGGTTGGCAGGAGCAGGGACCGAGCAATGGGAGCTTACCCCATTGCGGGGATTCGAACCACTTACCTTCCGATCGGCAAGTCCTAGACTCTGTGGTTTAACCCACAGTGAGGACCCCTCAAAACAGCATTAGTCATGGATGGCACCGTGATGGGTGGAAGGGGGAATTGCGAAAGATCAACTCAAGTCCTGTTACACTGCTAAGAGCTCTGCTATGTCCAGTTGCATACAACCCCCCCCCCCCCCGAGAATAGCAATACCTGCATATCTTTAAAGTATTCAGTATTTGAGTTAGTTGCTTGTACTTGATCACTGCAGGCTGTAGCATTTTTGAAAAGAGGGTAATCCCCCCCCCCACCATTTGATCAAGGATGAGCCTTTCAAAGAAATTCGAAGGGATGCAATGAGACTGTTAGAAATCTAGGAAGGCATTGGACTATATTTTTCAGGCACTCTTGTTGACTCTTAGAACTTCTTCCCTCCAGAGTTATTGGAATAATATTAATGCCATTTATTATATATTATGTATCTAGATAAATAAATAAATAAATACAGTGGACGCTCGGGTTGCAAACGTGATCCGTGCAGGTTGCACATTCGCAACCCGCAGTGGCACGTCTGTGCATGCACGGGTTGTGATTCGGTGCTTCTGCGCATGCACAAAGCGCGATTTAGCGCTTCTGCACATGTGCAACCGCCGAAACCTGAAAGTAACCCGTTCCGGTACTTCCGGGTTTCGGCGGGTCCGTAACTCAAAAAAACACATCCTGAAGCCTCTGAAACCCAAGGTATGACTGTACTAGACATTAAAAGTATAGAATCAAGAAAAAATGAATGTAAGCAAGCTACAGACATAATCTAAATAAACAGGAACATAAGGAAAATAAAAGAGGTACAGGAAGACAATGGAGAAAGCAATACAATGGCTGAATTTATTAAAGTATGTATGTTTGCCAACAGACAGTGCCGATTTTCCTCTTTTGTATGCTCTTTGTGACATTGTATGAGTTGGCTTATTGTGGTCATAGTGTAATGATTATAACTGTTATTCAAATATATTTCATTTTTTTGTTATAATTTCAGATTAATATGTTGCTAAACTTTCAACTGGGAGAGGATTGTCCTTGCCCAGAGGAGATTCAGGAAGAGTTATATGAGTTTCACGATGATCTCCTAATCCATTGTGGTAAGCGATTGCCTATTTTGGGTGGAGCATATTATTGCTGAGATTCCGCTTATTGTGAAATATTAATTCCTGCAGTTTTGTTTTGGTTTATTGACTTTTCCTGGCAAACATGATATTGATTAATTAAAACTGAAAACTGCAAAGATAAAAAAGACACCATAAAAGCTAATTAGACATAAATATTTACACTCAAAAACGTTTTTGGGGCAGCAGTAGATCTCAAAGAACTTGTATCTGAAAACATTCTCTCTCCTTTACTTCTTCCTTTTAAGTGAATGCCAGCTATTTACTCCCATGGGGAAAATAATCTAATGCAAAGTGCACAGACGTACATTGTACCCAAAGTAAGAAGTTCACAAAATATATAGAGGCCCTCTTCTTCCCATTCACCTGCTCTTTATGTGTATTTTAAATAATGTTAGCTGTGAGTTTGTGTCATATTGCTGAATAACTGAAATTGAGAAAGTGGCTTTTTAGGCCATCAAATGAAATGTGTCTTCCAATATAATAGTCCTGCTACAAAAGTGTGTCTGTTTTTCTGCAAGCAGCAGGTTCATATTGCAATGGAGCAAGAGAAGAATGGTGGGGGGAGGGTACCAGCTCCCATTCTACTCCTCAATCCCCAGGAGCATATTTTCAGAGGTCACAGGGGTATGGCAGAAGGAAGGGAAGACAGAAAAACCCATTCTGTGAATGGAATGGAATGGGAAGTTAAAGTTCAGAGTTCTATAGCATTACACAGTACGCAAGTCTGTTTAAATTATTAAAGAAAACATGTACTGTATTTTTCGCTCCATAAGGCGCACCTGACCATAAGGTGCACCTACTTTGGGGGGGGGAATTCCACCCCCCCAAATACCTGTTTTGGGAGCTGGGGTGTGGGATGCTTGGGCTTCCCCCACCCCCAGTACCCAAAACAGGTCGGGGGGAAGCGGTGAGGCTGTGCGCAGCTTCGCCGCTTCTCCCGGAGCTGGCAGGGGAAGCCCGGGTTATCCCCCGCCCAACCCCAGGGACCACACATTTGCTCCATAAGACGCACAGACATTTCCCCTTAGATTTTAAGGGGGGGAGTGTGTCTTATGGAGCGAAAAATACTGTATTTTCAAGACACACAAATAGTTCAGAAATTCTTTTAAGTTAAGCATTGATGGTGGTCAATAGTATTAAACCATTCGTTCAGTGTAGTGCCTAGAAATATACAATGGTACCTCTGGTTACATACTTAATTCGTTCCGGAGGTCCGTTCTTAACCTGAAACTGTTCTTAACCTGAAGCACCACTTTAGCTAATGGGGCCTCCCGTTGCTGCTGCGCCGCTGTAGCATGATTTCTGTTCTCATCCTGAAGCAAAGTTCTTAATCTGAGGTACTATTTCTGGGTTAGCAGAGTCTGTAACCTGAAGCGTATGTAACCCGAGTTACCACTGTATAAGCAGAGCATATTCAAAACATGCATATTCAGAACACCTTTTAGCCAGTCATTATCTTCATTTCTCACCTATCAACCAGTCTTTTACTCACAGCTTGAGCACACACACCCCAAAATGGCAATAATACCTGCCTACATTTCAGATGTGTACAGTTGAAAAGCACTTTTAGCTTACATGAGGAGTGTGATATGTCTATCAAGGAGCTGATCCAGTTACCCACCATATCCTCCCCACTTTATACTGTGTGTGTTGCTCTACGTCTGAGAGATTCCAGCTGCAGTAACTCCTTCCCTTCTCACTGGTTCCCTTCTCACTGGAGTGGAGAGCTGCAGTCACAGAAGGACTGTACACATCTAATTGTGTGCATGGGTGGGCCTCTAAGATATCTTTTTTGATTATTATTTAATCTTGGGTCATCAGTTTAATATCATGGGAATTCTGGCAAAACACAGACTCCACTTCATTTCAAAATGAGTTTATTACCTATTAGGTATTCCATTAGAGGGAGAAGAGGAAGAAGAGGAAGATCTGTCATGGACTGGCAAGCTACGTTCATTGGTATATAAAATAAAAGGACCGCCAAAAACAGAAAAGAGAGAACCTACAGAGGAAGAAGAAAAATATCCCAGTAAGAGCTTGAATTGTTATTCATACTAATTCATTTTATTTAATTTTTAGAGAAGAAAATAATACACCTGGAAGCAGGTGAACAGTGAGCTGTGAAGTATATATGAATGAATATGAGCCAAGAACTTCCAGATTCCAATCTTGCCTTAAATTTACACAAGGATAGTATTGATTCATTAATATATGTACTCAAAGTAGTACCACTAATGATATATGGTATTTGGGGGGCGGGGTGTTAGGATAAGGTTGGTTTAATTTCCTGGCTTGTTCCAAAGCTGCTAATTGTAGTTTCCTCATTCAGAGGAAGTGAATGGTTAATGAGAGAATTTCTGCTTTTATTATGACGCAAGCAAGGAGAGGAATGAAGAGGCTGTGAACATTTGGGGAAAGGCTCATACATATCTTGTCTTGATATGTTATCCTTTGCAGACATAATGAAATATCAATTAGTTTTTCATTTACAATACATTTTGGTTATATGTGGGTTATCTTTCAAAGCACCAATGCTATAAACTGTGCTGAATACATCCACCAACTTTCCCCCCTGAGCCTTGGTGAATTCTTTCAGGCAGTCATCAATCACTTAGAGCTAATTAGTATGGCATACACTAATTCCTTCCAATGCTTAATGACCTGCATAATACTGAATGAAAATAAATATAGGTAGAAATGAATGGCAGTCTCTCCCTGGTTATTCTGCAGGGATGTTTTTCGTCTGAAACATGCAGCTGTTTTTGGGGCAGCTTCACTGGAACTGTGATAATATTGGATCCAATCTATGATAGGTTCTCCAAGCAGGTTTAGATGACAAGATGATAAAAATGCTACACACTGTTGCTTTGTGAGGAATGTCATATCATTTAATACGGAACGCTAAGGCAATGTTTTGCTGAGAGAGGGTCTTGAACATATCTTTTTAGCATCATAAGGCTACAACTGACCTTTTTTGGTCAGTAAGTTAGACATATAATGTAGATTGTGCAGTCCCCCCCAAAAAAACATTTTTGAGGGGCTGGGCCCCCTTAATGTCAGGATGTCACGCAACATCATGTTGGGCCCCGTCAATCTTCTGGAGAAGCTGGTGCATCTGATGGAGGGGAATGGTGGGAATTATATTCCAGTCACATCTGGATAGCTACAGATTCACCACTTTCCTCTTCCATAGACCACTTTTAAAATGTTGGCAAGATTCAGTGTCTGGTGTTTTTGCAATACTACTAATGCATAATTTACAGTTAAGTAAGCTGGGATTCAGAGATAGCTTTGTAAAGGATGCATGGCATTTGATGCTCCGGTGGTTTATCCAGTCAACCATTAAAAATGAAACACAAATATATTTACTTCGGAAGTGTCCATGTATTCAGGACCTCAGGAATTCTAGGTCACTGATGGCATGAAGCTAGCAATAGCTATTAAGCAGAGTTTGTAAAACATTTTTGGATATGCAGCCTCCTTTCGTTAGGGATAGCATCACTCTGTATATGTACTTCACTAATCCTCTTCACAGAATCTTATGATATACCATCTCTTAAAATTCTTTTTATTTTTTAAGCTTGGTGTGGTGTAAAAGCAATATACAGTAAAATGCCATAGAAAAACATGCTGATTTGAAAGCATATTTGACAGGGACATGCATGGCATAACCATAAATAAAATATTTTCGCTCCTTTGAAATTTATTCTCAAGAGAGGGAACATTATCCAGGACATTATGCCTCACAAAACTGATATTATTATTCATAATGATGAATGACATGAAAAAGCTGACCCCTTCATGATGGGTAGCTTATTTTGATCACATAGACTCTGATTTTAATTTAAGTGTTTGCTTTATTTGCATTAACCAAACAGATTTCAACAGTTTAGCAGGAAGTTTAGTAGTAGTTTGCCATTATGTCTGCATCTGTGGTTCCCATTGTGGGGCACACAGCCCATAGGGTGGCAATTTGATTTTTAAGGGCAGCAATTTGAGAATGAGTTATTAACAGTTAATGGCGTTTTAGGCTTCCTCCACGTGAATAGGAGTTCACTTTTTGAATAATAAGAATTATATGTTGGGGGGGAGGCTTCAGGAGTTTAGGGGTGCTTAGGTGGGGCATGGCCAAAAAAAGTTTGGGAACCACTGGTCCACATTGACAAACAATATAGCTTACAATCAGCTGGCAAACCAGAATCAGAAGCCATGATTTGAAGTGTCTTATGTGTTATCAGAATTGACAAGCCATAGTTTTTGCTAGTACTGAACCAAAATTTAATGTGGGGGGTGAATTCTCTGGCAAATTTTGGAAACTGAGACAAAACTGATCTCCAGCACTGTCTCTCTCCAGCCACGCTGTGGCAGTGTGGTGTAGTGGTTAAGAGCAGTGGACCTCGTAATCTGGTGACCTTGGGCTAGTCACACTTCTCTGAAGTCTCTCAGCCCCACTCACCTCACAGATTGTTTGTTGTGGGGGAGGAAGGGAAAGGAGAATGTTAGCCGCTTTGAGACTCCTTCGGGTAGGGATAAAGCGGGATATCAAATCCAAACTACTACTACTACTACTACTCTTCTTCTTCTTCTTCTTCTTCTTCTTCTTCTTCTTCTTCTTCCATTCTCCCTCCCCAAAACCCCCTGGAGAGACTTCCTGTTTTGCAGCAAACCCAGCAAGTCGCCCTTTTGGGTGATCCAGTGCTCAGGAGGGGTCCCAGATGGAGATTAAGGGGGGTAAGGGGCATACCTCTCCTAAATTTTCAAGCGTATTGAAAGGGCACGACCCACGGTCATCCGTTAATGCCTTTTTTTGGTCTGTGAGCAGGGGTGGAAATCCCTGTCTCCCAGACGAAAAGGCGAGGGCACTGGGTACAGTGGCTCTGTCGAAGGACAGCTCCCAGCAAGCTACCCTGGTGAGCTGTGGAATACCTTTGAATTCAGAAACAACTGGCAAGCGAAGAGGCACCCCCTTGAAAAGATCCTGATTTATGCTGCAGGAGAAAACTATCTGCTTGGAAAGGTTTTGAAATAATGAAAGACGCTAATTTCTGCTTTGGTTGAGCGGTGGAAGGAGGGGAGGCAATATTTTAAGTTTTCGGGGGTGGGGATCTGTGTTATCTACCCTTCCCTAAAGCAATGGAATGTAAAGTTTTCGGGAAGAGTGGACTTTACAGATACCTCTTTGCGATGGATTTCTTTTATAAGTAAGGACTTTGCCTGAAAGAAGATGGAGAGTAATAACCTTGAGGGATTTTGACCACCCCTTGGAACTTCGTATTATGAAATAGAAATAGTAAAGAAGAAAAGATTGGTAACAGCTGGATTGACTGTCTGTTAAGCATTCGGAAGAGAATAAACTGTGGAGTTGGATGTAATGAAACTGAGGATCGGCAGGATGGGCTGCAGGAAGATGTATTGGTTTGCGGGGACGGGGTGTGTGGAGAGGAGATATGGATTTTGTTGAGATTACAACAGCCCGCCCACCCGCTCTCAAAGCTTGAAATTGAAAATAAGAACAGTGAAAGTGTCAGGATGGACCACGATGTATACCATCTTGACGGCTTCTGAGGCTTTCAGACAGAGAAGAAGAGATAGGGATTATGTTTATTTATTTATTAATGATTTATTAAGGAGCTGGTTGTATGTAAAACTGAGGGTTAAATTTGGCAGAATGAGAAGGGTTGGTGATGCTGAGGGATTGGCAGTGTTGGGAGGTGGAATGTATATTATTTATTTATTTTTAAAAAAATTCTAGAAGTTTCATTTTCACCCTCTGCATGCAGCACCAGTGAGGCTGAGTTGTTTATTACTGGAGGCAGATGTCAGACAGCAATGCTTAAGGCCATGTTAGGGAGGAATGTGTGTTTGTTGCCTGGGATGAAGCAAGATCTGTTTTTCTCAGGCAAAGTGTTACCTAAGAGGTATCAGAAGGAAATGTTTTAAAATTGATGAATGACTATTGTAGATAAAAGAGGATTTATTCTACTCGACTATTTTGAGGACAGGTTATAACAATGCATAAAAGCCATAGCAGAAATTGGTAATTGAACATGTGATGTGTAGGGAGAAGGGATGAACGTATTTTGAAATGATAGTTGGAAAAGTTATTTTATTGGAAGCAGCAAAGAGGGAGGAAATTAGAAGGGACATGGGGGTGGGGGGAGTTAGCTTTTAAATGTGTTTTTGAATTTGTATTAATTTGGTGACAATTTGTGAAAAAATACGGAAAATCAATAAAAAAAGTAATTGGCAGACAAAAGCCCCTGGAGAGATGCTGTGAGCTTGTGGGGACAGGGAAATTGCCTCCCCCCCCACCCCACCCCCGCAAGAAACCATCTCAGAACAATACTATGGAATCATGGTGAGAGCCGCTAGCTAGTAATGGCCAGACCCTTTCTCCGAGCAGTTAATAATAGTATTTTCTGAATAATTTTGGTAGTCATTGATAATTCAACTTTCAGGTTACTGAATTCAAAGAATCCTTTTAAATTATGTCTTTTCAGTGGCTAATAGTTTGTGTTTTCTTTTCTCCTCACCCCCCTTCCATTGCAGCAACTCTGAAGGAGTTAATATCTCAAACTATGGTTCGCTGGGCTCAGGAAGATCAGATCCAAGATCCAGAATTAGTTCGTATTATGTTTAACCTCCTTCGAAGGCAGTATGACAGCATTGGCGAGCTGCTTCAGGCTCTGAGGAAATCCTACACTATAAGTGCTACATCTGTGCAAGACACAATCAACTTATTAGCAGCGCTGGGTCAAATTCGTTCCCTTCTCAGCGTCAGAATGGGAAAAGAAGAAGAATTGCTTATGATTAATGGCCTTGGGTATGAAATAAACATTTTATTTGTATGTTTTAAATAAAAATTAAATATTGAAATTATGGCCCTGGTTATATTAGTAGCTTAATCCCACTATAAAACCTAATTTTGTACATATGCTACAATATCGGTTTGGTTCAATTATGAATGAATAAATGAACGTTATATGCACCCATTTTTATCACAATCGCTTTACTTTCCATATGAACATCTATGAACCTGCCTAAACTGAGTTGGTATATTGGTAGAGAAACAGTCTATGTTATTCTTGATAATAACCTTGTAATGTGTGTCATAATCTTGAAATTAGAATATAGTCATATCTTTGTAATTGCTCTTTAATTCTGAACCTTAAAAATGCAGTGCTTTTTCTGTGTGCTTGATAAACACAGATCTTGCAGGAGAAAGAATGATTGTTTTTGTTGAATTTCTTCTTATCCCATTTAGAGATATAATGAACAACAAAGTATTTTATCAGCATCCTAACTTAATGAGAGTCCTGGGTATGCATGAGACCGTTATGGAAGTAATGGTAAATGTGCTTGGAGGAGACAAATCTCAGGTAATTTCACAAGTATTTTTTCTGTGATTGTTATGAAGCATGCCTTCTGTAGCTGGAAGGAACTGCGGGTATTTATCTTGTGCAGTACAAAGTATGAGCTGTTAGCTCCATGGATGATGGGAGTTGCATAGGCAAGGTTTCTTGCACTAAAGATGGACTATAAAGATCACACATACAAAAAAGAAGTTGGAAATTGAGAATTAAAATGCTTCAGCCAAGCTGGTTCTAAGCAGCATGTCAATACTATTTATTAGAAAATAGTCCTCTGCTGGGAGTACTTGTGGAAAATGCCCCCCCCCAAAATATTTGGAATGCACACATAAGTTTGCATATAAGCCCAAATAATTGAAACCTGCATTCAGTTGCACACATAGGAGTTACAGTGTAATGTGTGCTCAACCTTTTTACTTACTGAGATTTTAACAGGAATATTGTGTTCTCCTGTAGTGTACAAAAGGTGAGAAAAAGATGTGCATGTACTTTAAGCATTACAGTGTTAATGGGAACACAGTGCAGGTGTTGACATATACCTGTTAAAACTGTAATGTGTTAAGAGGTCTCAAAAGTTGCAAAGTAAATGCTCAAAGGAGGAAAATGTGTGAAAATAGTTCCAGAAAATGTGTCAGTTGAGCATTTTAAAGTCCTATTTGTATGTGGGTAATAGTTAAGCATATGTGCTACTCTTTCCATGAGTTAATAGGATTTTAGAAAGGCTTAATTTTGGGAGGGATTCACCACCCAAAGGCACACTCCTCCATTGTCTCCTGAGACAGAGGGGACCAACAAATTATGATGGTTTTGTGAATATTTTTTTCGATTGGCTTGGGGATTTTACCTGTGTTTGTCTATAAGTTTTATTTGTACACCACTTTTTGATCAAGAGATTAAACATTTTCTAATTGAATAAACATTGGACTTCTGAAGCAGTGCAGTGCAATGTTTTATTTCTCTGTATGCATACAGAGTTTTATTTCTCTGTATGCGAGCTTTGGAGGTTTTATTTCTCTGTATGCGAGCTTTGGAGGTTGGGATGCGGATCTCAGTACATTAAAACCTCTCTTAGTTGTAAATCAGTTGTAAATCAGTGCATATGAATGAGGAAAGGGTTGTATGTTGCTGAGCTTGGCCTGCCTTAAGTGTTGCTGTGATCTGTGTCTCATTTTGGTGATGTAAAGAAGGTCTAGCCAACACGGAGCTTTGTACTTTTGTATTTTCTGGTTCAAAAATAATTCCTTATGACTTTGCTGCAGGAAAATCATTTGTCTGAAAAGAGTAGTAACCTCATCATAGTCTTTCTAATATATCTTAAATCTGTGTTGTATGCAGTCCAATTGAGCTTCAAAGTATATGGCTTTTAAGATTATAGGTTGAGTGCCACAAGCACCTGAAATAGGTGCATGCCTATAAAATCATATGGTTTTAATATAAGATACATAATGAAAATGGTCGAAAAATATTTTGTCTCATTTACTGAGAAAAGGGTGAGAGTTGACATGGCACAATTTTAATGCAGCCTTCCCCAACCTGGTGCCCTTTCCATGTTTTGGACTGCATCTCCAATCAGTCCCAGTCAGTACTGGTTGAGGCTGATTGGAGTTGTGGTTCAAACATCTGGGGGACAGCAAGTTGGGAAAGGCTTTGTCAATACATTACTGGGAGCACTTGGATGCTATGGTGTAAATATGGGATGGGATCAGGGCCATAGCTAGGGGGGTGGCAAGGTGGGCCCCCACCAGGGGTGCCGGCAATGCCCCCCCCCCCCCGCAAAATCGTCTAAAAATATGTCCATCAATATAAATATTGATTATTGCCTCATAAGAAATGGTTTTAAATAGAGGGTGAATTGAATGGGTGGAGGAGAGGTGGAAAGAAGATGTAATTTGTCCATGGCTAGGGGACGCAATCTGGATGGTTCTGCCCGGGGTGCAAGATCACCTAGCTATGCCTCTGGATAGGATATAATAAAACAGTTGGATTATGCCAGTAGGAGGTATTTCAACAGCATACCATTTATCAAGATTCAAGCTGCAGAATTCTAATGTTACTCTACTGCTGATATTTTAGGAGAGTGAACGATTATTGTGGCACTCTGCTGTTTGACACTTGAATGGCTGTAAGTTCTTACTCAGGCTGACAAATGTGTATGACAAATGTTTTATGATGACAGAAGACAATTGCTAATGGCTTTGAGTATTGACCCAGACATGCCCTCTATGGTGCAAATGGCTGAGAAAAAACATTCTAATGCTTTTACTATTGGACAGAGATTACTGGGCTTGTCTTCTCTTAGCATGATGATGTAGAAATATTTATGAGGGTCTCATCTGCATTGATGATGCATGTGAAACTGCCATTTTATTATAAGGGCCTTTCAGATTAGGGTTGTGCATGCTTTCTGCATAGTAAGTATTGCAGGGGGGAGGATCACAGGGGACGGTTGCTTCTTTTTCTTGGATTGGGCAAACAATTTTTTTTTACCAAGGTAAGTAAAGTGGATCTTTAATATCAGCCTGAGACTTACTGGTACCATGCTTCACTATTTCAGTTTTTGATGATGCATTAAGGCACAGCACTAATTCTGATGCATCTGTTTGCACTTTGCTTAATTTCTTCATAATTTCCACACAGTGTATGTACCGTATATTACAGCAACTAACAACTCAGATGTATATATTTTTTAGTAAAACCTTTTGGCTTCCACCTTCTTCAACTGCTATGATATGCTGTAGCCAGTTCTAGAACACTGAGGATAGAATCTTAAGGTGTTTGGTTTGGAGTAGCTGAGGTATGTCAGTTATTATCCTCCAGACTGACACCATATGGTTTTAAGGTGTCAAGTCTTTAGACGCAGAACCCTTGTTTCAAATCTTCTAGGATCAGATAACTTTTCTATTGCAGTAATAAATAAATCAGAGAGATTATGATTCTTTGAATTTAAGTGCTTTGCAACTGGTTGTTGAAGTGTTTTTTGTTTGATTGTCAAGACTGTAGATTCATGGTTCCTAAAATGACTCTGTAGGATAGTTACAGGTAGGTAGCTGTGTTGGTCTGCCGTAGTTGAAACAAACAAACAAAAAAAAAAATCCTTCCAGTAGCACCTTAGAGACCAACTGAAACAGTGTATCTGAAGAAGTGTGCAAGCACACGAAAGCTCATACCAACATATTTTTCGCTCTGCAAGACGCATGTTTCCCTCCTAAAAAGTAAGGGGAAATGTGTGTGCGTCTTATGGAGTGAATGCAGGCTCCATGGCTTCAGCGAAAGCAACGCAAAGCCTCCAGAGCCCAGTGGGAGTGCTTTGTGTTGCTTTCGCTGAAGCCAGGAGGAGGCAGTGCGCACCGACCCCTCTTGCTCTCCTGGCTTCGCTTCGCTGGAGAGGTGCTGCGCAGCTTTCCCTCTCTGCGCAGCGCCCCTTCAGCGAAGTGGGAGGAGAAATGGAAGGGGCTCTGCTTCTCCTGCCGCTTCGCTGAATCCTGGGGCCTTCCTAAGTTTGTTCTGAAGAGGCAAGGCGCGGCTGCACAGGTGAGGCCGATTGGTAACTCATAGCACCTGGTGGCAAGAGCCAAAGGGAAATACCATTATATCCCTTCCTGGCTCTTGCCACCAGGTGCTGTGAGTTACCAATTGGCCTCACCTGTGCGGCTGCGCCTTGCCTCTTCAGAACAAACTTAGGAAGGCCCCAGTGCTGCAAAGTCCTACTGTTCACAGGGCCTAGTCCTCCACGCACTCCTGACACTATTGTCTCCATTCCAAAGTTCTTAAACAGATTTTGCCAGCACTTCATCATCAAGGGGACTCTGCCATATGCACTGGAGATTCCCTTTTTTCTGCAGACTGCATATCATTCATTCATTCATTTATTTATTTATTTATTTATTTATTTATTAGGAAATTGAGCAGAAATTAATGCTTCCTATTATTCGGCACTGTTCTTTTCCCTCCACAGATCGCTTTTCCAAAAATGGTAGCAAGTTGTTGTCGGTTCCTGTGCTATTTTTGTCGAATCAGTCGCCAGAACCAAAAGGCTATGTTTGAGCATCTAAGCTACTTACTTGAAAACAGCAGTGTTGGACTTGGTATGTTGTATAATTTTGATAGTCATTCACCTACAGTTGCCATATCACAAGTTTAACTTATGGCCTTTTAGCTTTCGATTGTGCTACGATCTTGGTTTAGCAGTTGTTTTTTATATGCGAATAGTTGAGTTTCATCTAAACTGCATTTAACTACTGCCCTCTGCTGCATACGAATCATAACTGCAAACCAATTATTTTAATTACTGTGCATTATCATGTCTTTGCTACAGCTTCTCCTTCAATGAGGGGTTCCACTCCACTTGATGTAGCAGCTGCCTCAGTAATGGACAATAATGAGCTTGCACTGGCGCTGGAGGAGCCAGACCTTGAGAAAGTAATCACTCACTGTCTTAATTTCTTCTTCTTCTGGTCCCCTTGTTTTGTCGTCAGTCACGCCATGTATTACTTAACGAGGCTTAGTTTTCACTTGACATATATTTTTAACTTTTATTGTATGACTACAGTCCTTTCACTCTTAAGTAGAATAGTAAGCAGAAGGTAAAAATAAAATAAAATAAATCTTGAGTTCTCTCATTTTTGAATTGTTCTCAATATATTAAAGATATGAAAGATACTTAAAAAAAAAAGTATGGTGGTGCAGAGCCATGGAGCCACATTCCTGATACAGGTGGCATTGCTACATCTTACCAGGACACAGCAGGAGCAGGGCTACCTGGATACACCTGTGCAAGCACCGAGTCTGCTAGGGTATAGCTTCAGCCCCAAACTTGCTGCTGCCCCACCCCATTTTCATCCAGGTAAGATGCAGAGTCAGGAGGGCAACTTGGCTGTTCAGCTTCACCACACTGGCCACTAACGTGTGTAAAATAAATAAGCAACTGCCCTACCTAAAAGTGAGCTACTGGGAAGCCTTCGGAAAGTGAAAAGTGTTGGGAGCAGCTTTCATGATCAGAGTGAGGCCAGGCTATGAGCAGGACTGATTGTTACCTCAAGCATTTGGTCAGGGACACTAGTGTTTGCGAGTGTCCTTGACTGAATGCTTGAGACATCTATATTTCTGTCATTGTTGATCACCTCTTTGGGGGTGAATACGTCTGGATTCAGTGCCACCCCACTGAAGGACTAGTGTTGCCAGAGCTAATCTTCTCTTGGGCAATATAAAAATACCACAAGTGTTTTTCAGACTTCTTGGTATCGTATCCTCCCCTGCCAATAATCAGTTTTGTGCCAGTTAGAAAAAAATCCATGTATGAAAAATAGTTTCTTTCTGCAAACAGATCCTTTCTTTTCTCAATTCAGAGTGGTAATCGCCAGTAAAATTACCATATTTTTTGCACCATAACACTCACTTTTTTCCTCCTAGAAAGTAAGGGGAAATGTCTGGTAACTGTTCCACTCCTTCTATCCAAAGATGTGCACATAGATTTTAAAAATTGAATCACCTTGTACTTTTAATTCATTGGAATAAACCTCCTGTATATATTACCAGTGTTTGTGTTTGGCAGGTTGTAACGTACTTGGCAGGCTGTGGTCTCCAGAGCTGCCCCATGCTTTTAGCAACAGGATATCCTGACATTGGTTGGAATCCAATAGAGGGTGAACGATATCTGTCATTCTTAAGATTTGCTGTTTTTGTTAATGGTAAGTTTAGTTACTGGATCGACAAATATGTGAAAATGCATATTTAACTATGACTGAATCTCATGAGTTGCTATCTCAGGAAAACAAACCACAAGCTTCGTTCACAAAATCATAAGCTATTTTAACTGTAGGTTTTGGTTTTGGTCATTTGTTTTTATTCAAATTTTATTTGTTTTTATGCAGATTTACAGGTTTGAACTATAATTCCATATTTTTTTTTCATTTTGGCTTTGTAAATTTTTGTCATGCCCTTCAATACTAACATTCCAAGGACAGCCAATGTTATTTAGGATAACAACAACACTGATCAAATGAGTAGCAGCAGATAAAATACACCAATATCCCCACAATATGTTTATTGAAGCATAAAATCCACTCCATCGTACTTTAAAATAACAAAGGCTTTACCTGGTGCTGGAAAGACACCAGGTATGCCTCTATGGGAAGAATATTCCAGATAAGGGCCTCTGCGAGGAAGAAACCCCTTTCCCTAGCTGTCACCTCTGCTAAGCCAAACAGCAGAGGCACTAGGAAGAAGGCCTCTGGTGATGGCCTCTGATTGTGGTTCCATTATTTGAGGCTGAGGCTTTTCCTAAGATCAGTGCCTTAGTTACCACACAGAACAGCTCATTCAGATTTCCTCTCCAATCTTTCCTACTGAGTTCTATCTCGGAGGACTAAAATTTTGATACCAGAAGAAAATAACTAAACCAAATCTGAATCAAAGATCTGAAATCTGAAGGGTTAATTCTCTACACAAAATTTGGATTTTGGGGTGTGCGTGCATGCGTGTTCTTTTAAAAATAATGTATAGCCTTCACACAGCATTACTGTTTGGTTTTATTATTCATGTCAGTAAAATTTGCTTTTTTGTTTTTAGGTGAAAGTGTAGAGGAAAATGCCAGTGTTGTTGTCAAGCTTCTAATTCGGCGTCCCGAATGTTTTGGGCCAGCTCTGAGAGGAGAAGGAGGAAATGGTTTGTTGGCTGCTATGCAAGGAGCAATTAAGATATCTGAGAACCCAGCTCTTGATCTTCCCTCTCAGGGATATAAGAGGGAACTGTACGTGGATATACACAATACTTGACATTATTTTGGAATATGCCATTCAAAGTCTGCCTTGATGATGTGTCAGTTACAATAACATACCATACGGTAGAAAAGGACACTTAGCAATTGCTCTCACTTCTGTAACCATGTAGAAATACTTTGCATAATCAGATGGTAAAACAAAACAATACTCCCTGGATGTATTGCCTAGAAATCTTGCTTCGCTAGAAGTATGGACATATATCTTTATATAACTGCAATACATACTGTTAGAGGCACAATTTCTTTCCAGTACTGCTGACCTGACCCTTCCATGAAGTAATTTGGTACTGGATATTATTTCTTAATACTAATGAACATGCACCCATATAATGCTTTGAATCGCTTTGTTTGTTGAATTTGAGATTTCAGAAACAAAGTGTTAGGTATACTTAGGGTTATTATGTACAATGTTAATCCTCCTCACAGTAGACCCATTGGAAACAATAGACATGACTAATTTAGGGCCAGTAATTTCAGGGGGTGTACTCTGAACAGTCCCTGATCAACTAAGTAAAAGTTAGTCGAAATACAACCCTTACAGATACTTTATTTACATTTATTGTCTCAGTATGCTCTTCATCACACTGCGTGCCTCTGAGCCAAAAATGGGAATATAAATAAACAATAACTCAAATCAGCAGGACTCCAGCTCACTTGTGCAGCCTCCTTTATCTACTGTTTGAGCTCAGTAATGCTCCCTGAAGACCAGGGAATCCTCATGCCAGAGTCATGTGAAATGAGCTACTTTGAGAAGGGGCGTTTTAGAGTGAAGGAAGAAGTGGAAGAGAGGGAGGTGCACAACCATTCCCCAGTTGTTGCTTCTCTGTTCCAAATTAGGAATTCTTCCTGTTAGGGAGCCATTTGCTTTTCTCCATGGGTTTTCAAACACATAGTTGTGTTTGTGGAGAGGGGCTGGAGCAGATTAGGAAAGGGAGAGGAAAGAGGAAAGCGCACACCATTCTCCACCCTGAATAGCTTCCTCTCACAGCATTCAATCTTTCTCTGCTGGGATTCCAATACATGCATTTGCATGTAGCATTTAGTCCATCTGGATTCAGGGAGTATATATACCCACTCTAGTTGGCTGCTGTGCATTCCATCCTGGGTGCCAGCCAATACACACGCTGCCCACAGGGGAATCGGATGGAATTCATTCTAGGGTTTGTTTTGGGGTGAAAGCTCGAAAGAAAGAAAAGAAGGCATTTCTTTTAGTACCAGCTTGCTTGGGGTTCACACTAGGAGACAGAAAAACAAACCAGCCATTATTCCCTGCTTAGTTGAAGCTGGGTTTTTCTTTTAATTCTTGTTGTTATTGCTATTTTAGTTTCCAGATCACTTTGGATTTTATCCATGCCTGCTTGATTTCTTTTTAACAGTCTTGAAGAAGATGAAGAGGAGGAGGAGGTTGTGCATATGGGCAATGCAATTATGTCTTTCTACTCAGCTCTTATAGATTTGCTTGGGCGTTGTGCACCAGAATTGCATGTAAGTGGGGAGTTTTTTCTTTGTGCAGAAGCAGCAAAAGGTCACATGGCACACTTCAAGCTCCAAATATTATCAAGCAACCTGAGTCACTTTCTTACATCATTATCATCAGTATAAATAATCTCTGTTTACTAAAATGACAATTTAAACTAAGATAAAACTATCCATTAAAATTTTCAAATGGAAGGCCAGAATAGTATATTTTTGCTGAGAGGGTTCCCTCCTGCACTGAAATAGTTGTAATCTTATGATACTCTTAAATAAAGTAAAGAGGAACTAGAGTATTATAAGAATATTTAGCCAATTTTATATAGTACTTTCTTTATGCAATATTTATATTTATGTAATACAAGTATTTATTAAAAAGGAAGACTATTTATCCCATAGAATGACCCTTTAAGTAGCAATATTTAAACAGTTCGTATATGTAGGAAAAGAGTCCATAGTTTTGCAGTTATTTACATTTTTAAAAGAGAGAGAGAGAAGTTAAAGAGAATATTGCCTCTGTTAATTGAATTTTGTGTAAAAATTCAGCTCATCCAAACTGGAAAAGGTGAAGCTATTAGAATACGTTCCATCCTGCGTTCCTTGGTGCCAACTGAAGATTTGGTTGGGATTATAAGCATACCTCTAAAATTGCCAGCAGTAAATAAAGGTAAGGCATTTTTAAAAGTGTTGGGTAAATACCACTCAGTCAATTTCTCTGTATGCCATCTTTCCACAGAATTTGTTTTCAATGCAGCTTACAATGATTAAAAAAATAGAATAAGCAATTCAGTATTAAAAACAGTAATGCATAGCAACCCCCCCCAAAAAAATCTAACTATATCAGTATATCAACTACTTCATTAACAGTTCAGACATCTTCAAATATCTCAAGGGCTGTCATATGGAAGAGGGAACAAACTTGTTTTCTCCTGGTCTGGAGAGTAGGACTCAAACCAATGGCTTCAAGTTACAAGAAAGAAGATTGTGAGTAAGCATCAACAAGAACTTTCTGACAGTAAGAGCTGTTGAGCAAGTGGTACAGACTCCTATAAGAGGTGGTGGACCGCCTTGGAGGTTTCTAAGCAGATGCTGGATGCCCATCTGTGATTGATGCTGTACCTGAGATTCCTGCATTGCAGGGGGTTGGACTAGATGACTGCTGGAGTCCCTTCCGACTCTACAATTATATAATTCTATGATCAACCAATCCTCTGCTATTATGCAAGGGGCAGTACTCCATCTTCTATAATCAGCTGCAATAGAACCAGTCCCTACAGAGGAATGCTTCTTTGGCATCTATTCAATCTTCTTCGTGGCACCCAAAAACATGGTGTTGCATGGAAAACCCATTCTGGACCTAAAATTTCTGAACCAATGGGTAACCTACAGGAAATTCAGAATGGAAAGTCTTCCATCTATCAAAGAAAATCTCCAAACCTACTCACATCAATAGATCTCTCTTCTCAAAGCTTACTTCTAGGTAACCTCAGCCAATCAGCTAGTCCACTTGGGGCCCCTACTGGAAACCTTCAGAGGCCTAGTTTCTTTCTCTCTGGAGTGTGTGGAAAAGATCAGCTGAGGTTCTGACTTTCAGAAAATCCAGTATAGTGGATTTCATGTTTATGGCAAGGGTTCTAGCTCTGGGCATCTGAGTGGTGCATAACACTCTGTTTGCAAAGCACCATGCCCATCATCTCCAATGGGCTCTATTGCCTACCAGAAAGATTGCATCGAGCAACACACCTGCACATCAAACTGCCCCACCACCTCTGCCAAGCCTTGAGATAATGGGCAGTGATCCAGCCTGTAGAGGGCTCTCCTTTTTGTGATCATCCGAGAACAATGATCACCTTAGATGCCAGCCTCACAGGGTGGGAAGCTCACTGTGGAGAGCTAAACATCCAGGGCCTATGGTCTCCCACCAAAGTGTCAATGAGCATCAATGGCTCGAGCTCTTAACAGCTCCCTTGCCCTACAACACTTTGCTCCTCATCTCCAACTCAGCAACATCCTAATCTGCATGGATTCCACCATAGCAATACCCAACATCAGTAAACAAGGAAGTACCCAATTTTGGCAGCTTCAGGCAGAAGCATCCCTCTTCCTCAGCTGGGCAGAACACAGCGTCCAGTCAGTCACAGCCAAGCACATCTCCAGTCTCCTAAACATGCAAACAGACTGACTAAGCCTCAGGAAAATGGACCAAGTGGAACGGCAACTGTATCTGGCAGTTTTTCAACAGCTTCTGTCAAAGTTTGACCAATGCCAGGTGTACCTCTTTGCCTCAGACAGGAATCATAACCTCCCAGATTCCAGTCACCATCAGTGGAGACATGGGATGCCCTCTTCTCACTGTAGCCACCAGGTCTTCTCTATGCTTTCACTTCACTTCCCATCATTCCAACAGTCCATTGAAAGATCAGGGGAAAGCATGTGAGAGTCCTCATTTTCACACCATTCTGGCCTCGCAGACCTTGGGTCCCTCACATATGCCACCTGTCAGTCTCCCTTCTGTGGCACTTACCTCACACAACAGATTTCTATCAGGGCCCAATTCTTCATCTGGATCCCAGGTGGCTCCAGCTGACTGGAGTTTGAACGGTGGCACCTAACCAAGCTAGACTTACCTGCAGATGTCATTGATACACTCCAGAGCAATCAGGGCTCAATACTTTCATGCAAGGGGCGGGGAGAACTTACCAACCATTTTCTCCTCCTCCCATGGTGTCTCACAGACTCCCACCCTGTTTCTTAAAATTTGAAGTCCTGCACCACTTCCAAAGTAATTCAGATTGCTGTGTCCTGTTGTATTTTAAAGGTTTTACAATATGACCATGAAAACCAGCAGACCTGGGATACTTTGATTTGAATATGTGAATAGTCATATAAAGCTAAAATTATATGAACAATAACATAATTGGATTTCTTTTCAGATGGAACTGTTACAGAACCAGACATGTCTGCAAGTTTCTGCCCTGACCATAAGGCACCCATGGTACTTTTTCTAGATCGTGTCTATGGTATAAAGGACCAAAGCTTCCTTCTCCACCTCCTGGAAGTTGGATTTTTACCAGATTTAAGAGCAAGTGCCTCATTGGATACAGTGAGTATTTTGTTACTACCTTAATCTACAACTGTACTCATAGTGATGCATAATGTAAAATTTTGTTGTTCATTGACGTTATAAAATACAGCCAACAAACAAACAAAATACTAAATCTTAAAGTTTTATGTTCTTAGCTCTCATTTGATGATGCTACAATCAATGAATAACACAAGACTGGTGCCATAAATTCACAAATTCCTGTGTGTTCTTATAAAATATTTTCACCTTATGGGAATTGAGGGAGAATGCAACCAAGCATTCAACAAAACAAAACCTCTTCTTAGTTTTGTTTTCTGTAGGATAAAACATTTCTGCATATGGAATTGAAAAACAATCACAGCTTAATTGTTGTTACCTGAGCGAAACCCAGAAAATTTATTCTTCTATTAAATCTACAACAGGCCAGTGCAGACAAAATATTAAACGTGGTCAAGGAATCATAAACCAGGCTGATGACTACATGCTTCTTCATTGCTCAAGCAGAAATTCTGCCCAGTGTCATTAAGCATGGTTTCATCTTAGACCTACATCCAAACTAAGCATGGTTTATGCTAACAAGGATTTACAACCAGAGTCAGATCTTGGGTTAGGAGTGATACTGTGTAAATGGAAATATAAGACTTAATATATTCAGAGTTAGAGACTTGGCAGGTAAGGAAGATGTAATATATAAAAATATAGAAGAGTATATAAATACTAGAACTATCTCTGTTGATGTAGGGATATGTAAAGTTTTAGGCCGCACAGAGAATTTTGTCAGGTAGAATAGAAAAGATGAATGAAGAATGTAGTTTTAGTTCTAATGACACACTTATGCCCCATCAAGATGAATACAAACTTTTAGACATGTACTGTTGCCTTCCAGATGTTTGAAAACCCTCTTTTTTCAGTCTAGGCAGGTTGGAATGACTGGAGTTTTATCCAGCCCTTGGACTGCTGCTATACATAGTTAGGTTCACCTTGGTGTGATTCTAAGTTGCACAAGCCACCAGTGAAGTCATATGCACAAAACTGAAACAGACTATATATACATTGACCAAGCAGTAATATGTATACATTATATGTCCTTTATGCAGGTTTCTTTGAGTACTACAGAGACAGCTCTTGCTCTAAATAGATATATTTGTACAGCTGTGTTTCCATTACTCACACGGTGCGCTTCTCTCTTTTCGGGGACTGAGCATTATGTCTCTCTGATTGATTCCACACTTCATACCATGTATCGACTATCCAAAGGACGCTCTCTTACCAAAGCACAGAGAGACACCATTGAAGAATGTTTACTTGCTATCTGCCAGTAAGTATGTATAAAGATTTTTTTCTGTTTCATATAAACACGCTGCCTTTAGAATATAATTTATTGTATATCTGTTGACTCTGGCTCCACACAGGTTTTGGTGCTATAACAGGTTTATTAACAGAGTTATATTCACCTCTCTGAGCAAGCAATGAGGCTGGGTGTACACAAGGAAATAATACACGATTAATTCATTGTGCCTGACTACAACACAACATATCAAGTGTGTTACAGATAATCGATTCTGATCCTCAAATGAGAACTTCACATTATATCATGTACAAAAATTATATATTTATCTAGGTGCAGGAAGCATTAGTTGGGAATTCATTTGCTACTGCAGCTGTGTAACAAAGTGATCTGGGAAGCTTGTCAGAAGGGAGGCCTTTCTCAATAGAATCCTAGATAGGCAGGAGAATACAGCCTCCTTGGCAATTAGATGCCAGTTGTATAGAAGGCAGTTAGCCCTCTCTAAAGGAGAGAAAGTCAGAAATAAATGGATGTAAACATGCAATTTCTTTACCTGCCTATCACCATAAGGTCCCATGTCAGGTTGCAGGTTAAATAAAGGGATGGGTTAAATTTATTTATTTATTTATTTATTTAACAAAATTACATACCACTTGATTGTAAATAGAACCTCTGAGGAGGAGGAGTTGTTTTTTAAGTTGAATCCCTGGTGTGCCTCTTTATTGGCCTGACAGTTTTCTGCCAAAGGACAAGGTGGCACCTCTCCCTTTTCCACATGCAGAAGCTGCCTAGAGTGGCAGTTGAATCTTGGCTGCCCTGGCTGCCCAAGCATTTACCCCCTGAGGTGGTTGTGCTGCTCTGCCTAATGGTAGGAGCCAGTCCCATTACTAGAGATTCCTTCCCCATAGTTCTCCTCTACAACACCTTACCCTTAACTCTGCTTACATGGGTGTTCCCAGGTCAATGTGATAAATGAATGAGTGGGGGCATCAAACCCACCAGGAAGAAATTAGGCACGTTTTCAATCTTGTTCCAGTATTAGAGGACCCTCCTAAGTCATAGCAGTGATATAATCTGTCATGCTTCCCATTTACCTTCTGGATCAGCCCAAAGACCCATCTAGTCTAGCATTCTGCTCTCACAGTGACCAATTAGATACATATGGGAAGTCTCTTTCTGAAACTTTTCTTGAGGGGGAAATCCCTCAGTAACTTAGAGTTTGTTACATACACAAGATTGTTACACTGCTCACTACTACACTAGATTCAGTTAATTACGATCATATTATAATTTGCTTCTTTCATATGGTCAAATACAGGCCAGTTTAGAGGTGGGTAATATAGAACTTTCCTTCTCTATTTTTCTGGTGAGACACGATTAGAATCAGAATTTTTCTGCTTATGTGATTGCTTCAATGGAATATTGCCCTGCCTTTAAGAATGTTTCCATTGAACATAACTGAGTAGATCCTAATCACTCTGCTGTTTTCCTTTTAGGTAATCTGTTTTACAGAACACTTGCACTGTTTGTCCCGCATTCCAGTCATTTGTGTAATTGCCTTGCAGCTTCATCAACATGTACACATTACTAATTATGAGTTTCTTTTTTAATTCTAGTCATTTACGGCCTTCTATGCTACAGCAGCTATTACGACGGCTGGTTTTTGATGTACCCTTACTTAATGAATATTGTAAAATGTCACTTAAGGTAAATCCTTCTCTTTCTACTAAGGATATTACGTCTTTCAGTAGTATGAGAGATTTCTTTCTTTTAATTTCAAAAACAGTTTGGAAGGTTGACTGAGTGCACATCTTCAAGAATAAAGGCCTTCTTATTAGTCAAAGATAATTTAAAGCGCAATTGCTTTAAAACAGAAGATTTGCCATTACATTATAAACAAAGCTGCTAAGAGTTTTCTATTAAAGAAGGAGTGAAAACAGTTGTGATAGTTTTCTTTAATGTATTATTTTTTCTGTCATTCACAGCTGCTAACAAATCACTATGAGCAATGTTGGAAATATTACTGCTTGCCTTCTGGATGGGGAAATTATGGAATTGCAGCTGAAGAAGAATTACATTTATCTGAAAAACTTTTCTGGGGAATATTTGATTCCCTCTCTCATAAGGTAAAGGTCCAGAGTAATATTTGCAAGAGACACTACAATTCACACCTGTGCTTCTGTACACAGCACAAATCGCTTGCTTCCACTAAATGCTATAAAGATGCACCTAGTGAAAGGAAAATGCCCTACTTAATCACTAAGAGCTCTGTTCAGACTAACATACCAATTGATTCAATAGAAAAACAGACCTTGGGACTTTTTTTACATTATCAAATAAACTGACAAAACTTCTTTAGTCTTAAAAAAATCAGCTATGAACAAAGCCTTCAAACAATTGATTTAAACAATATATAAATGTAGTTTGGTTTTCTACTAGGTGTCTGAATTAAAAAATAAATAAATCTTCATTTATCAGCATCTACTAATGCTGCTTCTTTATGGCTGTGTTGCCTTAACTAATATTTTGCATGTTTTTCTATTGGACTTTCCAACCAGTTCCTATCTCTCCTGCAGAAGTATGATCCGGAGCTTTTCCGAATGGCCTTGCCTTGTTTAAGTGCAATAGCTGGGGCTTTGCCACCAGATTATTTAGACACCCGAATTACCTCAGTTTTAGAAAAACAGACTTCAGTGGATGCTGAAGGGAACTTTGATCCCAAACCTATCAACACAGTGAAGTAAGTCATAATTGCCTCACTCATAATGCACTAATCAATCTGGGATTCTTTTTCCAGCCTAGCAGGGGCCTTGCTATCTCTTTTACACAAAGGGTAGAGATCCTCTGGGTAAAGGGTTGCAGTATTTATCTTACTTCCTGCAGGCCCTGGCCTAATTTCATGAAGCCTAGAGGGAGAAAAGTATGGTTGGGAGGGAAAAGATTGAAGAGTAGAATGTGAAATGGATCAAGTGATGGAAAGAGCGAGTGGGGAAAGACCAATGCAAGGAATCAGTTCAGACCTCTTGCAAGAGCAGCCTGTTCCCAGCAGCCCAGTGGAAATGGAAGAAAAGTGAGGGGAGAGTAAAAGAGAATGAGGCATACACAACAGTATAAAGCTTTAACGACTCCTTGCTTCTCCAGCCCCTTATTATAAGTCAACCAGGTGCATCATTGCAATTATTTGGTTGGCTAGTGCATGTAAACAGAATCATGATGAGAAAACATAGGTTCTTGAGAATATGTTAACAACGTAATCTAGGCCTTTTACCACTGTCATCATTATCCAGATAATTTTTTAAATATTTATTCATGGAAATTGATATACTGGTAAATAGGCATATCCATATATGCCTAATTCAAGCAAATTATAAATTTTATTGCTCTTTTGTGTTTCCAGTTTTACACTTCCTGAAAAGTTGGAGTATATTGTCAACAAGTACGCTGAACATACACATGACAAATGGGCCTGTGACAAGGTATGGATTATTATAAATCTGACAATTGTCAAAGAAGGACAATGAGAGTTGAATGTTAGAAATCTGTCCAATTTATCTCCATGACAGATTTGCCTTTCAGACACCTAGACTGTTATACCAGAGCAGCACTGTCTAGTAATGCTTCTCTCTCTCTTCTCTTCTCTTCTCTTCTCTTCTCTTCTCTTCTCTTCTCTTCTCTCTCGAAATACCTGGGGATCTTCTGGCAGCTTCTGAATGCAATAAAGTGCTGTGGTTCTTGCAATTTCCTCATAAATTGACTCAATCTGAAATAGTCTGTGTCCTTAGCAATACTTAACTTTTAACTAGTAGTGGGAAATCATAACATTTTAGCTTGTTTACACACATGGAAATGTGCAGATAATAATACTATGTGAACTGGAAGTACATGTATTGGGATGTGGGTGGCGCTGTGGTCTAAACCACTTGAATGTTGGCGGTTCGAATCCCCACGGCGGAGTGAGCTCCCGTTGCTCTGTCCCAGCTCCTGCCAAGCTAGCAGTTCGAAAGCACGCCAGTGCAAGTAGATAAATACAGTAGGTACCACTGTGATGGGAAGGTAAACAGCCTTTCCGTGCGCTCTGGTTTCCATCGCAGTGTTCTATTGCTCCAGAAGCGGTTTAGTCATGCTGGCCACATGACATGGAAAGCTGTCTGTGGACAAACGCTGGCTCCATCCGCCTGAAAGTGAGATGAACACTACAATCCCATAGTCACCTTTGACTGGACTTAACTGTCCAGGAGTCCTTTACCTTTACCTAAATGTATCTACACAATGACACAGAACCCAGCAGCTCCAGAAATCATGTCCTCCCTAAAAGAGGGCACGTGTTGTGGTGAGACCTGGAGATTGACCTCCTGGTTGTGAGTGGGTCTATTAGATAGCCACAAGGCCCAAGTGGTGGGTCCCTCATTGCTGGGTGTAATCTGGCCAGTGGGGTGCAGTCTAAAGAGTTGGAGGGACCTATTTAATCTCTTGCACATGACCCAGAGATTCTCTTTCGGTTCGTGCAAATGGAACACCCTCCTACCTCTCCCTATATTTAGGGCATTTTGCGATTGACCTTTCTATGCCGACGTGTGTCGTCTGTCATTGGAACAGGGGCACGGCAGGAATTTTCCCCACTTGGCTGATTGGCAGTTGCCATTTGGGTTTCACCTGCCACGTAGCAAATCGTCACAACTTGTAAGGTTGCAGATAGGCACTGGTTCATGTGATAGGGATGGAAGAACAGCCTCACCATCCCTATGTGAAGGGTATTCTGTTAAAGGAATCCAGGGACTTGACTTGGTTTGGTCAACCCCTGAGAGGGGGTTGTGCCCGTGCCTGAGTCCAGGGGAGCATCTGGGGAGTGAACAGAGTCTGCTCCCAGGCGTTTCACCTTTTTCAGGTGTTCACCCTTGGCTGACCTATGATAGAGCTCTGGGTCAGCGCTACCTGCAATGGTGTAGGGAGCTAGTCGAACCAGAACCTATGCTACCATTCACTTTTCTGTAATCAATAAAGTTGTGGCCTAAATTCTGCCAAAAACAAAAACTAAAATTTGAGTCATGTGTGTATTTATTTAGGGGGGAGGTCTCTGGGTCTGAACACGCAAAGCACAGAATTGCAGAAATCCTATGTGTCTATGTTCTTCCTGTTCACATGAAAATATTTCTCCAATCTTATCAGGCGTATGATTTAGACAATAATTTTGTGGAGATTTTCTTTCCATTTCATTTTTGTGGTGGAACTGTTTCTTCATTCTGTGTATGGTGGGAATGGAGCTATCTCCAAAAAACTGGGATACATGTGCAGTTGTGCCAAAATATTCACTCAAAGCACAGTGCTAATAACTTCATTTTGTATTTAGCATCCAGAAAACCAGGCAGTATCATATTTGGATCTGAACATGGAGTTTTGGTTCTTGCCTCTTGCCATTTTCTAAGCTACTTCATTTAGTTCTTTTTCCTTTTTTTAAAAAAAAGCAATTTATTATAGTGGCCATCCCAGATAATTTGTTCCATCAGCTAATCATGTGTTGTGTGAATTATGTGTCTGTTTCAGAATAATAGTGGGTGGAAGTATGCATCTTCACTCGATGAAAATGTGAAGACACATCCTTTAATGAGGCCTTTTAAAACACTGACTGAAAAGGTAATAAAGGAAAGATCAAACCTCATTATTTAATGAAACAACAAATTTTGTGTGCATGTTTTGTTTGCATGTTTCATTAATACGTGAATATCACCGATGCTGCAAGGTGCATCTTTTTAATAAGCATTAAAATATGACAAGATTTAAATCCAAATCATGTTAAGTTTAGCTTTCCAAATTGTATACAGTGAGATGACCTTTGTACAATACTCCAGTTTAGACTTATTCTAGGTGAAATGTTACAGAATTTGTATATATCTTTTTTTAAGGAAAAGGAAATCTATCGATGGCCTGCCAGAGAATCTCTTAAAACCATGTTAGCAATGGGATGGAGCCTAGAAAGGACAAAAGAAGGAGATTCAATGGTACAACAACGTGAAAGCGAAAAGCTCCGTAGCATATCACAGTCCAGCCAAGTAAGGCAGAACTTTCTTATAAAAAAAGACTAGAGAAAAATATGAGCACATTTTTCTCCCTGCAAACTAATGCTATTTCTGTTTTGCTATTTTTTTAAAAAAAAACAAAACACCTTTGTAGAAATATTGGTGTGGTGACCCAGTCCTGTGAAATGTGTTAAGAATATTTCTTGCCACACTCTGAGATGGAGAGCATGTTAGAACATTCGCAATAGCAATTCCCCATGGCAAATTGTTCCAGTTGCCAATTTATTGTGACTTTTTCATATCTAATGATCAGGTGACTCAGCCCTAATTTGTGAGGAAAGTTTTTCAACACAATACAGTTTTTAATAGAATGCTATTTTCCCTCCCACTTGCTCCACAGGGAGGAATATGCAAACTAGATAGCTCTTACCTTGCTGTGGGAGGACAGAACCTCTAGCTTTCTTCCTGCCTTGCTCCCATGCAGGTTGGGTGACACTATGCAGTCCGACCCCATGATATTGCACAGGAATCTGTGGACTTAGCACTCACACCTGTAGAACATGGCTCCACAAAGACACATCTTTCTGGTGCAGGGGTGTAAATTTGAGTTCATCATACTCCTTTCCACTTCATAGGTCTTGTGTGTCAGCAGCTGTATAGGCCCTCAGCAAGCCTCTCTTTCACTGTAGTGGCAGGGATTTAGCTTGTCAGGGTCTGAAGAAACATGGCTCCTTCCAGGCTTCCATGCCACCTTCCACCCTGTTCTAGAGAATTCCCCAACACTCTGGAGCTGATTTTCAGGGGATGGTTGGGACTGCAGGATATTGGCAAAAATCTGCTCTCCTGCTGCATTCAACGATGCTTCCACTGGATCAAAAGCCTTTCCACGAGTACTATGGTACTAACTGAATTTCACCCTAATTTAAGTTTTTAATAACACTTAGCATCAGGCATTTTGCATCGTTAAAATAACTTCATTCAATATAGATTGACATGTAAAGAATCTAAATATGCAAAAAAAAACAACAACCACTAATTCTTCCTTTTAATAATAGGGAAATGGATACAACCCAGCACCACTTGATCTTTCAAATGTTGTACTCTCCAGAGAAATCCAGGTTTGTATAAGGCTATTCAAAAAATGTAGGAAAACACCTATTCATACTTAGATAAGAACAAAAAGGGCCAACAAGAGAGTGTCCTTATGTTCAAAAGTACTGTGCTCTAGCCACAGAACAGAAAGTATCATAACCATAAGGCATTTCAAACAAACCACATCCAACATAAATAGGTCCTCATTTTCCTAGGACCTGCACCATGAGCCATAAAGGGCATCCTTTATGGTTTTATCTGCCCTGGCTCCATCTATGTAACAAAGCATTGGGAGACAGAAATAGCCTTTCCCTAAGCAGATGCCCTCATTAGGTATTCCTCCTTCCCAACTTAACACTTACTATAAATGATATATTTAAATACTATAATATATATTTCTGAAAAATTGTATTTCTTTTGATTTTGGATTATTCCTTCTTGATTTGGTGGTGATACAGGGAATGGTTGAAGTGGTAGCAGAAAACTATCATAACATTTGGGCTAAAAAGAAGAAAACTGAATTGGAAAGTAAAGGTAAGACTGAAATGTTTTGTGTGAAACCTGATATTCAGTAGGGGAATATCTGAAAATACAGATGACATGATAAGAATAGCCTTAGGCTGCAATCCTAAACCCACTTACTTGGGAGTAAGATCAATGGAATTCAATGGGACTTACCTCTAAGTAGACAAAATGACGATCACAGCCTTAGTTTGTCTGTCAATTCCGATTGTAAATATTAACACTTCTCTCATCTTACCATAGGTGGAGGTAGTCATCCTTTATTAGTACCTTATGACACTTTGACAGCCAAAGAAAAGTCTCGGGATAGGGAGAAAGCACAAGAACTGTTTAAATTTCTTCTAGTGAATGGCATTGTCATATCCAGGCAAGTTGTATATCACTGTGTAAATAACTTGTGTTGCCCAAGTTTTTTTGTTTTATTTCTCTTGCTTTGAACATAGCCAAATAAACCGTTTCCCAATCATTTTTAACCTCTCTTGCAATCCTGGGCTCATTTTGAGCTTTGGCCCACTTGACCTTGTTGGCTACTCATGTATACTCTTCCTTCATGGTTGAACCTTTCTTCCATGCCCTTCTTAAATCTCGGCTCATCTGTAAGCTCCTTATGAAGCCATACCATATTCTTTAGATGCCTCCCACTTTTCTTACTTGTTGGAATTGTCTGCATTTGTGCCTTCAATATTTCACCTTTAAGAAACTCCCATCCATCCTGAATCCCCTTCGCTTTGAGTATTTTTGACCATGGGGCCTTTCCCAGTAGTTCTTTCAGCTTTTTCAAAATTGGCCTTCTTAAAGTCCAGAGTGCATCTCCAGCTACACTCAGCTTCCCCTTGCCTCCATATCATGAAACCCAAAAGGGTGTGATTACTTCCTCCCAAGGTTCCCAGTACTGTCGATCAGTTCCTCCCTGTTGGTGAGATTGTGGCTAGATGCATCCTATGGCTCTGTCATTGAGAGACAGATGCAAATTGACATCTGGTCTGAGCTCCATACGTTGGGAAGAAATTGTTGGGTGAAGAGGCTCTGAGTTATATATTGAAAGGTAAGAAGAAGGTCATGCCTTCTGCACTCCAGTAATGAAACAGCAAAATTTGTTTTAATGATACCATCCATATCAAATTAGTCATTCCTTACAATCCGGCTTCAGAGACCTTGATATTTGGTCCAGTTTTCCTTCCCGGGGGTAGTCCAGATTTCAGTCTAGAGAGCAGCAGCCTAGTTCAGGATTCCCAGATGTTATACCATCCAGAGGAGGAATGCAGCAAAATCAGTTTTGATTCTCCATAGTTACCATTGGGGATGCGGGTTGCTTCATGTTGCTACCAGATGAGAAGCAAACAAATTTCCTCACTGGGTGAAGAATTATGTTAAGGATACTGGATAGAATTTCAAACCCTTCTGCCAAGTCACTTCACATGATAATCGGAAATCCAGAGAAACAGGAATTGATGCAAGCGGCCATATGTCATCTTCTTCAGATAGCTGCAGTCAAGCAAGTAACCTCAGAAAAGAGGTTTTCAGGTGTTTATTGTTCCAAAGAAAGGGGGCACTTGGCAGGTGATATTGGATTTGAAGTTCTTGAACAAGTTTGTAACATACTGAATTTTTTGTATGGAAACGTTGATCTTCCTTGGGGAGGCATAACTAGCTGGCTTCAGCAGATTTCACCAAGGTCTATCTCCATGTGCCAGTCTACCCAGAGCATTGACAGTTTCTCAGCTTTGCCTATGCAGGTCAACATTTTCAGTTCAACATTTTAGGGCCCCCCTCAAAAATACATTTATGGTAAATGAATGGTACCCTTCTCCCACTTAGAAGCTGCAACCCTAAAAAATGGGCAATTTCAAATAATGTTTCAAAAGTAACATGTACAATGTGATAAGGTAGCTCAGTTTGAAGTCATTAATATTAAGCAAACATGCTTCTTTTTACTAGAGGCTTAAGTGGCATGGAGATGGACGCTTCATCCATGGAAAAGAGGTTTGCCTATAAATTTCTGAAGAAGATTCTCAAATACGTTGACTCTGCTCAAGAATTCATTGCACATTTAGGTAAGTTTCTGTAGGCTACTAATCAGAAAGGCAGATTTTACCCTAATTCAGTTACATTCCCTATTGTTGTCATTTCTTTGTGAAGTGGCATGGACTGTGCAGGGCTTTGATCCTTACTTGCTGTGCAGAAGTGTTTGCAGGATTGCTTCACCTTGCAGACTGAGCATCCACCAGCAGCCTCTGTCTGCCCTATCTTCCTGAGCCCACCACCCCACACGTATCTGGGCAATAGAAGGGGAAAGGAGAGGTGGCCATGACAGGCACCCTTAATTTAGCTTTCCCTTTGAGGAAACATGCATTGTCCAGAGTGAATGTCATGCAGAAAATGCCAGTTCCACCCACATGGTGCTTTTTTCCTCAAAGGAATAGCACACAAACTGTTAATGCAGAGTCCCCAGTGAGAAAAGATCACCCTGTGCTCTTTCCAACAGAAGAAAGGGTCCTCAGCACTAGTTTCCCTACAGAATGCTGCTCCCAGGAGGGGCAAGGGTGCTTGGAGCTTTTTCAACTGCTGCCTCTACTTCCCCATCTTCTGCCTCAGGAGGGAAGAGAGAAGCTTTGATGGTGGGTGAAGATGCTGGCCAAGCATCTTCAAGGGAATTATGTGCACACGAGCTTTGTGGTCTTTTGTGTTCACACATGTCTTTCAAGAAAGAAAAAAGGGATGCTCCCTTACCCTTAACTTCACATTTAAGAAGCTCCTTTCAAAGCAATGTTGAATAGTGTGGAGAACAGGAGGGTGAAGTTAGGCATGCTACTGATTCTTCATTTGAGTTAGTATGGCCACCCAAGTGCAATTTTTATTTTTGAAATTTGTATAGCATACTTTATCAATTGATTCCAGAGTGTTTTACAACATTAAAACAACAAAATTCAGTAAGAAGTATAAAATTAAGAGAAGGTTAAAACATTATAAAAACAGCAGAATATATGATGATGATGATGATGATGATGATGGCCTGTGGTCATGTGAGAGGATTTACCCAATCCACTGTCCCCAGCATCCCACTCCTAAATCTACGCTTCAGGTGATCCAATAGTTCTTTTTGCCAAACCTGTAACTTATGGGCCATATCTCACCCTAAAAAGAGGCACCCTAATACTCTCCCAAAATCTGTCATTAAAAAATATCTCTTGGGTTTGTTCTTGCCTCTTCCAGTGATTCCCCCACTGTGATTACATGATGCCAAAAAGTTATTTTTGCTTCACATAAATGAAGCAGCACTTAAATGAAAAACCATTTCAAAAAAAGAAAAGGAAAAAAACCTCATTTTTTGGGGGGGGGGGAGAGATTCAAAAATAGGAGTTGAGCACACACAGATGGACTTTCTCACTTCATCTTCAGCATCCACAAGATCTTAAGCAGCTTTATCATTTATCACGTTTGCCTAAATGGAGATGATCACTAAATAGGAGCACATAGTTGCCTCTTCTGTTCCTATATAGATGATATGGTTGGTACTTCTGAAATTTTGACTTCATGTATTTCAAAAGCTCATGGAAGATGTAAATTGATATTTTTGCCCAGTGTTATTTACCATTTTATTGTTTCTCTCCAGAAGCTATTGTCACCAGTGGAAAAACTGAGAAATCACCACATGACCAAGAAATTAAGTTCTTTGCCAAAGTGAGTTGTTACATTAAAAAACAAATGAACTACTTTAACTTTCACAGTAATGCAAGAATATAGTATGTATTAATGTTGAGATTTTGTAAAGAAACCCAAATAAATTGGTATTGAAAATTGGTTAGTGCTTTAAGGCTCTCCCTCTCCCTCTCCCTCTCCCTCTCCCTCTCCCTCTCCCTCTCCCTCTCCCTCTCCCTCTCCCTCTCCCTCTCCCTCTCCCTCTCCCTCTCTCTCTCTCTCTCTCTCTCGATGTAGGGCTGCCATCATGCAGCCCGCATTGGAAGATTTGTAGTGCCTCATCACAGTCTTGGATTTAGATGATGTTGAGGCAGGGTTGGAGGGCAAAGTGAAGGCAGGTTTATACAACAGCAGTGGCCATGGCATGGGAGCAAGAAGGGAGGGACACCAAGAGGGGAATAGTGGTGGTTTAAAACAATGGTGGAAGTTTAAGTAAAGCAGCGATGGAGGGACACTTGTACCTCCAATGACAGTGTAGGATCCAGTAGTACTCTCAAGCAGCTCACCTTCTTCTTCAAGGAGAGTGAAACCTCATCCAAAATAGGTTGCGTTCTATTCATTCAGACTGAAGAACCACCCCGGTTGCCGTCTGATTTCTCTGAGAGAGAATTTTAATTTTGTCTGGGATTCAAACCTCACTAAACACTGAGAAAGATGGCGGGTAGATAAGGAACAGGAAGTGGAGAGGTATGAAGGAAGGGTGTAAAGTAAGATATAGACTGAAAAAAGAATAAATGCCATCATGGGAATTAATTAGTTAATTAACAAGTTAAAAGTTTAAGGAATTGCTAACTGGTTAAATTTTTCAACTGTAAACTTCACTTTAAAAAAAAGTTAACTTTATCCTTTTTACAAGTTAAATCTAAAACTTTTTATCTGAATTCCCTAGGTTCTGCTTCCACTAGTTGACCAGTATTTTACCAACCATTGCCTGTATTTCCTCTCCTCCCCAACTAAGCCACTCAGCAGTAGTGGATATGCTTCAAATAAAGAAAAAGAAATGGTAGCAAGGTATGTAAGTAAGAAAAAATACAGTCTATGACACTGGAAAAATCATGATATAATAAAGGTATTAGGCTCTTTAAAATATTTATTTCATATATCCTTATAACTCTAGCCAGTTTTTTTTTTAATAATCC
Source organism: Podarcis erhardii (assembly GCF_964252035.2). Lineage (NCBI taxonomy): Eukaryota > Metazoa > Chordata > Lepidosauria > Squamata > Lacertidae > Podarcis > Podarcis erhardii. Next base: position 41,742,770 of record NC_138497.1, read on the forward strand.
AAACTTGTATTTTAATTGTATCATCAGATGTCAAAGAGATAAACAACTACCTAACATTTAGAAGACATCTGAAGGCAGCCCTGTTCAGGGAAGTTTTTAATGTGTGACATTTTAATGTATTTTTCATCTTTGTTGGAAGCCTCCCAGAGTGGCTGGGGAAACCCAGCCAGATGGGCGGGGTACAAATTATTATTATTATATTATTATTATTATATTAGTCTACATTGAGTGGTCACACATGTGCCTCTTCATACAGTCACCTTACACTCTAGTGATGCTGATAATAGAACAATAATATGAAAAATAACATGAATAACTTTATATACATATATTTTGTGCCAATTTAGTTAGAAATGTAATTACAAAAAGAAGTAAAACTCCTTTTAAGCCCCTTTCTTGCTGGTTAAGAATTCTGTCATTTTTATTTATTTCTCTACATTATTGATTTTCTCACTGATTCTCTTGTCTTTCCTTCAAATTATTATCCTGGGGGACATAGGTTTGTTTTTTTGTTTTCTAAATAGATTTTTTTTAAGATACTAAATAAGATTTTTCCAAACGTTTCACTTTCAGTGACGTTTTAATCTGGATATAATTCTCAAATTTTATCTAAGTGTTTTCATTCACAATATACTGATTTTATTGCTCATGTTCAGTATTATATATAGAACACTTTATCAGACATTTTTCCTAAAATGCAAATATGTTGCTTTTGGTTTCTCACTTTCTGTTTGTAAGTCCATTAAAATACTATCCAATCTTTCCTGGTATTATTTATTCTTTAGAATCCTATGTTGTTGTTTATTCATGGTTTTGGTTTTTGCTCATGGAAGGAGGACATCCTTGTGGGTGAGTCCTCCTATCTACCTCAAAGATTCAGAGGTTCCAAAGGCTTCCAGAACCTCTGTTGGGAGAGGGAGCCCTCTCAAATATTGTCCATCCTCACCTAGAGGTAGCATGGTATCCATTACTTTCCAAGGTATGGGTTGTTGCTGTTTTCTTGACTCTTCCCCATGACTAGTTTTAGCTAGTTAGTAAAGTTTCTATCTTAGGTTTTTGTTTGTTTGTTTTGGGACTCACTGCTGAAGAGGTGATAGAGTAGTCAGCCACATACAAAACAAGTTGACATTCTGACATCCCTCCAGGAGCTGCCTGGATCCAATTCGGGAGGGTTGATTTATTCCACTTGTGTCTAAAAGCATCTCAGCATCTAAGGCAGAGATGGGCAACACGTGACCCTCTGAATGTTGTTGAACTGCAACTCCCATCAGCCCCAACCATGATGGCCATAGAGAAGACTGTAGTTATATCCAGCAACATATGGAGGGCCGCAGATTCACCATCCCTGATCAGCGGGTAAAATCTTAAGTGTTGACTTCTACTGCCATCCATTATTGATGGCAAATCATTCTGTCCTGGGTATAGAGAGTGGTTTTCTGAGCAATGAAAAAGGTGTCTGACAAAAATAAGGAATGAAATGCAATGAAAATCAAAGGAATTGACAGCTTCACTCTTTGAAGACTGATGTATTGTGCTTTTCCTTTAGATCTAATACCATGGAGACAGTTACAGATAACTGTAAACGGAATTGTTCTCCCTATGGGTACAGTCTACCTACTTTTAATGTAGTCCTTGTGATGAATCCACCATGCTCCTTTTTACAGGAGGTTTGGGGGAAGACATCTCAGACAGGTGTATAGATCTTACTGAAGAGGGAAATCCAGGGGACATTTAAACTGCCCCCCAGGAAGGGGGGAGACTGAATAATGGTGGGTTTCTTAATCCAGCCATTCTCCTACAGCTTTTTAAACTGCGTACTTGATTAATACAAACCTCAGAGCACTGGAACGTCACCACCTTCCTTTGTCGAAAGCTGGTGTCAACCATGAGCTACTAATGTAAACTCCCTTTTTCAGTCTAATCCAGGGTTTGTTGGAGCGGCATACTAGCTTCCATAGCCTGCTGCTTGTTTTGCCTAGGAAGAATGCTCATCCGCTGTGTCAACTCCCAAGTGGAGGAAGAAGGCAGGCAGGACTGGGCAGAGGGACACCTTCCCAGCAGGGTGGACCAGGAGTTTGGATTGCTCTGTTAATCAATTGAGTGCGGATTGCTAGCTTCTAATCTAAAGCCCACCCTATTTTGGGGTGCTAAGCTTTTTGGTGATTTCCTGAATGATGCACCAACTAAAATGAAGTTTAAAAGCCTATGTTATCTCTTCCTAAATAAGGAGAAGCAGAAGGTTAATATAAGGAGTCAGAACTCATTTTGCAATCATAGAGTTCCTTTTTGAGCTAGCTAATTTTGACCTATCAGGTATTAATAGTAAAATATAGCCACTAGCCAGAACTAAGCAGCAGTAGAGACAAAATTCTGTTTGATGCCATATTTTACCAGTGGGAAACTTTAATATTTCTTCTACATGTGGGAACCGTTAACTACTCACCCTTCAGCCTGATGTCCAGTCTTTTGGAAATTTGTATAAGAAAGAACTGTGTACCAAGGTGGTCGTTGTTGCCTTTTTCTGTTGAGCAGACCAAAGTTCTGGAAGCTTAAGAAAATTGCAAAATCAGATCAACAGCTTCTATTATTGTTGATGGACCTATTCCCATAATGTCCAATGTAATATTGAGACCCAGCCTAGCTTTGCCTCGTTGCATGAAAATTTAACAATTTAAATGGGCTAGGATATGCTCGTACAATAATTAATATAATTGTGGCTTCTCATAAAAGATATCCAATCAAACCTAAAAACTGCTATAAAGTGTGTTTAAGCTGTTGCCAAAGAAAGAAGGTGGCCCTCAATAAGACCAATGTCCCTCATTTACTGAGACTTTTAATGCAGAACTTTCACAGGGGCTATGATCTGATGCTACACCTGCCAAGACACTCACACAATAAGCACACAATAAGCAAAATTTGAAAATGGTCTGTTTAATTAGTCTACTTCCAGTGCATATATTCTCTTCATATAATTCTTCCATCAGGCTCTTCTTATTGCTGACAAAACCATATTTTAAGCCAATTCATATGCTCTCAGACCAACTCCTGACCTTGAAAGTCCAGTTCCTGGTGGCAGTTAGGATATCTGGTGGCAGGAAGGATGTCTTAGCTGTATGCTCTTGCCTTTCAGGAACCCAGGCACTGATGTCTTTATTTAGAAGATTTATGAAATCTTGCTTTAGCTGAGATTCATGCATTGCAGTGGGTTGGACTTGATGGCCCTTGGGCTCCCTTCCAACTCTACAATTCTATGATTCTGTGATTCCCTAAAGTAATTTGTCCCACAGAATGCAGGAATTGGTTCTCTCCTATTTCCCCCCTAACTCATTCCACGAGAGAGAGAGAGAGAGAGAGAGAGAGAGAGAGAGAGAGGGAGGGAGGGAGGGAGAGGCTGGCTTACGTTGGATACATGTTGGATACTCAATATGTATTTATGGAGAACAATATTTACTAAATAAGTAATTGGACTTCAGATTCCTTGTTTATTTTCTTCCATAGTTTCTTGGGACAGAAAGATTTCTAGAGCAACTCTAAATATGTGGCTTTGGACTCCATGTTCCCTGGAGTAGTGTGATGCTCTAAATAAAGATATATATGCCTCTCTTCCTCAAAGACTGTATGACATTAGTAAACTAATTACCACATTGAGGGTAGGCACCATAGCTGCTCTGATTACTAACCCACCATTATCTCATATCTGAAGAGTAGCTGCGGGATGGGCACTCAGTACACCTACTTCTGTATAGATGCCTTCACTGAAGCACAATTTGAGTAAGGAATCCTATCACAGATGTATTGAAGTTAGGTCTCATCTCTTGATGGGTTCTCGTGCTTAACATTAATTTGAAGGATATCCTTGCATGACCTAGGAAAACATTGCTTATCCTGAGGGTTCTTTCTGGTCATGAAAATGAGGACATCCTGCATTATTTCACACTAGAATCTTGAAATGACCTCTTGTCCTGGTGGAGTTAACTAAAGTTGCAGTATTAGAACTTAATAATAGTCATTTATTTCTGGTTAGATGATCTTTTGTTCCTCAGCTGTTGGAAGCCTCCAAAACTGAGAGGTTTCCTCCTCCCAGCAGAGATTCCAGAAGCCTCTGGAAGTCCTGCCTTCTTGAAATGGATGGGAGGAGTCAGCCATCAAAGGATGTTCTCCTTTCCATGACAAGAAAGAGCCCTCATAAGTAAGTCCAATAATTATTTCCATTATCTTCTGATGACTTTTATCTTCTCAACTTCATTTTGTCTTGCTTACTATTTGGTTGCTAAGAGTAGAACTGATGAAGCAGAAAATATAAGTTGTTTTTCCCCCTGGTGCCATAACCTTATGTAGCAATGCTTTAATATAACTGTTATTTGTGATCAATTTTTTTTTAATTTGAATTCTGTATTTTTTCACATTCTTAAGTTCTTTTATTTTGTACCTTCAAAAAGAAATGACCATTACAGAATGATTTGGTTACATAACATATATAGTGGTCAAAGAGCTTATTTGTGAAAGAAAATTTAATTTTTTTTAGAATAGTATTCACTTTCCCCCTAGATGTATAGAAAATAATTTCTAAATGCAGTTATTATCAAACTCAGCTTCTGTTTAATTCAAAACATACTTTGTATCTTTGTTTCACATCTACCATTCTCACAGTTGCTCCTCACTACTGTATTAATTTATTATCTAAACAAATCTTTAACCCCTCTGTATTTTTCCTGCTGTTTTGCATTCTTTTCGGCTTTAGCCTTTTCTGCAAACTTGCTGCTCTTGTTAGACATAGGATTTCACTTTTTGGTAAGTTAAGAAAGATTTTCATTAAGTTATCATCACAAGTTGTCTGGGATATTTCTGGGTTGATGAGAAATTGTTGACTGCTTTTTAGCTAGTAATCATGAAAAGGATTTTTATTTTTATTTTATTTTTTAAGATAAAGTATCCCTGAACTGTCCCTTTGTAGTGTCCTTTCAATCTCTCCTACTGTCATACCCTGGGACAATTCTGTAAAATTGTTTACGAGTCCCATTTCCTGCTTCTGTATCAACATATATCTGCTTTGTTTTCTGACTACAGTGTTATCAATAATATATTTAAGCAAATGCAGAAGAGCATGATAATATCATGCAAAGTACTAGATACTGGAAGAGGAATTTTAGTATGTTGTGGAGGAGCAATCGTAGCATCTTGCTAAGTACAATATACTATCCTTGCACAAACTGCACAGAAACTTGATAATTTGCAGAGTGATGCTATGGGTGGTCGTGGTTGTGAGTTTCTTTGGTGGAGCTCCCACCATTACCTAAACCCTTTTGGCTTCAACTCAGATACATTTTTTCCCATAAATGTTTTTTCAGCCAGGAGCTAAGACTATGTACTACTCATGAGTGAGGTCCTTACTCACAAGTGTGAAGGGAGGGAGTGGAGGGAAATATGGGAGAGCCACTTAGAAGAGGCTGAAGAAGGGAAATGCCAAGGAAGAAAGACTTCTGAAGCTTCTCTTTGAGACAATCATAGCTCAGAGCTGAGAAGGAGCATGGGTGAGATCCAGCTCCCTTCTACTGAGGCATTAGACCACAGATTGGAGCCTTAAAGGTGCAAGGCACAGATGCACATTCTGCACATCTTCTAATCTTTTGGATTTTTGGTTCCCCTGAACACTCTAGATATTTTCTGATTGGCAGTTCTCTAATCAAAGAAATCCAAGTAAATTATGAATGGGGGAATATATATATATAAGGCAAGTAGAAAGGGCAGTCTACATGCTATCCATTAATCTGATAATTAGATGATGTAAGAAGAAAAATTAACAAAGATTCCAACTTTTGTTCAAAGAATAATATATTAGATTTCCCCAGCATAAGTATGTTCAATAAATGTATTAATTTTTATTTTACCTTTTTAAAAAGAGAATTTAAAAGAGCAACACATTTCCCCATTCATTTTGAATAGGTAGTGATGCTGCTACAATGGTTAGCTGCCTACACATCTTAGCTCAGACACTAGACACAAGGTAAGTTTACTCCTTTTATCAATCTTATATGTGAATACTATTTCACCCAAAGAATTTTTTCCAAAAATATCCCCCCCCAAAATGAATTATTGTAACCAAATTATTTACTTCCCAGCAGAACATTTTTCTTGAAAGCTATGTAGTAACATATACCATATACTGTTCAATTTAGGCTGTAATCCTATACATATTGGTGAATATGCTCACTGAATTTGAGGAGACTTACCTCTGAGTAGACTTCTGAGTAGACATCTGTAGATTGTATGGTCAGGAGGTTTAGTTGAAAGCAAGGTGTAAAAGTGGTGAATTTTGCAATACTTAAAATTCATCATTAAAACTTAAGGCTTGGTGCTATTTTCATTTTCCGTAGAGGTAAATTTCAAAAGCAAAAGTAGAAAATGATTAAAAATGGTTATATAATTGCAGTTTTTAAAAGTAGTTCACTTCAGCTTTACTAATCTATCCTTTTTAGCAATTGCAATCTAAGCAGGAGTGCGTCCGCTATTTCCCAACCAGCGCCCCTAGGTGGCATCTGAGTCTGAGAAAGAATCTGAAAATGCACACTGAGCAATAACTGAGAAGCAGAGGCAAGCCTCTTTTCCTCATACATGTGTAATGTTGGTATCCCTGTGCAGAAGCCTACTAGAAGTAAGTCTCATTTCATAGCACCAGGGTAAATAATCTCACCATTATAGGACTTGGTGCAAGTGCACTAAAATTAGCTTCCTCGCCATAATTTCCCACATAGTTTCTTAGCGTGCTTAGTCAGAACTGTTGAATAGCCATGTAATTACTGGTCTATGTCTGGTCAATGTAGACACCTATATCTCAAAGAAACAGACATTAATTGAGGAAGTCTAGATTTGCTATGGAAAATTATAGGCATTTGATTTCTAAGTGACGCTCTATAAATTGTCCTGTAGAACCGTCATGAAATCAGGTTCAGAGCTGGTTAAAGCAGGACTGCGTGCCTTCTTTGAAAATGCAGCTGAAGATCTGGAGAAGACATCAGAAAATCTTAAACTTGGAAAATTTACCCATTCCCGTACACAGATTAAAGGGGTCTCACAGAATATCAACTATACAACAGTGGCATTGTTGCCTGTTCTAACATCAATTTTTGAACATGTTGCTCAGCATCATTTTGGCACCGATTTGCTATGTAAGTCTTCTCAGTTTTCTCTTTGATTTTCAGATATTGTTTCAGTTGTAACTAGGAATGAATGAGGATTCCACTGCTCATTCCAAAATGGGTCAGGGCTTTGCACTCAACTGAAACTGAAACCATGTTTGCTCTTTTAGAAGTGTGCATTTAACTTACTGTCTTATTTATTCTAATATGCTATGAGCTATGGCAAAATCTGAAATTAGCTGCATTATATTTTCATTTTTAATACATAGATTCAATGGAAGCTGTATGGCAGCTAATATGCTTCCAGCCTCATGTAGTAATAAATTTTGAGCCCTTTGTGATGAATACAGTGGTACCTCGGGTTAAGTACTTAATTCATTCCGGAGGTCCGTTCTTAACCTGAAACTGTTCTTAACCTGAAGCACCACTTTAGCTAATGGGGCTTCCTGCTGCCGCCGCACCGCCAGAACACGATTTCTGTTCTCATCCTGAAGCAAAGTTCTTAACCTGAGGTAATATTTCTGGGTTAGCGGAGTCTGTAACCTGAAGCGTATGTAACCCGAGGTACCACTGTACAGGGATTTTTTTTCATTCAGGGATAAATTAACAGTAGCCTCCTGAATGTTGCTAGATTTTCATTCTAAGTGGTCAGTGCTTCCATTTTATTTATGGAGGATTGTCACATCTTGTCTGAGAGGTCTCCTGCAGCAGACATTCAAATGATGCAGCTTGTCCCAGAATAGGATGCAGCGAAGGGTGGGAAGTTTCCCTGTTGAAGCTTTGCCTGTTATTCAGTTGCTAAAAACAGAGGTTTATTTCATTAAGTACTTTTCCTAGGCAAAGGGTCTTACATCAATGCTGCGCTGAAATACACCAGGCATTGGTGGAGACTGATATCCTATCTTCTGTGTGGTTCACAGGGGCCATGACTGTTTGAAGTTAATTAAAAGACACCCACTGATCCAAAAGTCTTTTACATCAGGTTCATAGGGACTGTGTGGGATTAGAGAGAGAGAGAGAGAGAGCCTTGTGATTAATTAAGACAGCAGTCCAATTTTAAAATTTTGTTAAGTCCAGGAACATATTGGATGGCATGTCTTCCATGAATCCTAGAGTCTTTGATCCAGCACAGGCCTCCATTCATGGAAGGAATGGAATTTTTATCAGTTATCTTTCCCATCTACAACCTTCTGTTCCAGTGAGCCCCCTAATCTTAAGGGGCAGGTTTTCAGTGGGATGCAGGGAAAAGAGCAAATCAGTGAAAACCACCTTCCCCTTCTGTGAGGGGAGGATAGAAACTCTCTTCCTGTGAGTAGAATTCTGATTACATGACCTTTGTATCCAGCCAAAATGGCTGCCTTGGTATAATCATATCATTGTAGAGTAGGAAGGGACCACAAGCGCTGGCAATTCAGAAATCTCAACTAAAGCATCCCTGACAGATGGCCATCCAACCTTTGCTTAAAAACCTCTAAGGAAGGAGAGTCCACCACCACAATTTTATTTAGAAAATTATATAAAATTGAATAAAGCATTAGGAGAGTACTATATACAACAATTGGCTGTTGTTTGGGTATATAGAGGTCAAAACATTCAACTGTATAAAGAGGTCAAAACATTCAATTTTAAAATATGACGTAGCTGAACATAAGTGTTTTCTTTTCTTTTCTTTCCCCCAGTAGGTGATGTCCAAGTATCATGCTACAGAATTCTTTGTAGCCTGTACTCTCTTGGAACTGGAAAGAACATTTATGTTGAAAGGTACTTAAGAGAAAAAAGCTGAATACACTATGAAAAGTTGCTCTAAGCATATTGCTGAGTTAAGAGTGATTGTGCCTCTATAAAGCACACCAGTAATCTTTGGTAGCTGAAGCATTTCCTTACAAGCAAGCTAAACAATACCTTGTATTCTCCATTAGGACACTTCCTAAACAATACCTTGTATTGGGCATTAGGACACTTCCTAGTGGGACTGTGTTTGTCCTACTGCTCGAAGGCAGGAAATTTGGTTGCTCCAAAGGTAGTTGGTGTGTCCACCTCCCTTCTTGTATTCAGAATGTATTGGGAAAGGCTTCTAGAAGGCAGCCTTGAGGCCTGCAGTTCTCACCATGCCCCCTTTTACACTTCAGCCACACCCACTTTTACATGCTCCTCCCTTCCCAGGTTGTCCATGGATCAATGCAGCCTTTGGCTCGATAGCCACTCCTGGCTCACTGGAAGCCAGAAATGTTTCAGTGAAATGTTGCTCTGGAGTTTTTCAGAACACCAGTGTGTCTGCAATTTTTTTAATATCAGTTGTGAAAAACTGAAGCGGGGGGCATACAAACCCAGACAAAATAAATGGTGGCTGAAATGAGACAGGCAGAACAGCTTGCCAGTATTAGCTTGCAAGTGGAAATTCACACAATTGTGGTGGTCACAGGACTCCCTCCTACATATTGAGTACATTGGTGACTGTCAGGGAAGAGAATGCAATGGTAGACCACCTTTGCTTGCCTGGCTCCAAGAGTGGGCCACGTGGGGAACAGGCCACTTGCCAATCACTTGGCAGGGCCTACCAAGAGCTGGGACCAAACATGGTGTGTAAACAAGTGCTGCCATGCCTTTAGCTCCCACGTGGCTGCCTGTTAAATGTGCTTGGAAATGCTCTAAAGCCTTAAACGTACCAGTATTGCCTGCCTGTAAGTCAGGGCTGGCCCACCCATGAGACAAGGTGAAGCGGCCACCTCAGGAGGCAGCAGATCTGTCCTCCACAGAATGCATTGTCCACTGCTGTTTCCGCCGCAGCGGCAGCAATGGCTGCAGTACGTTCTTTGGAGGCCAGATCCGCCTCCTCCTTGGAAGCACCCCTAGTGCTGGCTTTATAATGGCCTCTTGACAAGTAGGAGGCACAGCTGGTTTCCTTCCCCCAGGAGAAAATGGCAAGGGCTGCCATGTAGGGTCTCCTGGATTCTGCACCCGCCCAGAGCAGGGTTATTTCCCCCTTGTGACGGCCTTTGATTCCCACTTTAATCATTGGGTAAGGTACGCAGGCGGCGCTGTGGGTTAAACCACAGAGCCTAGGACTTGCCGATCAGAAGGTTCGAATCCCCGCGATTGAGATAGAAAGGTTTTGGGTTTTTTTTAAACTGCTTAGGTTTTCTCTTTCCCCTCCTCAGTTTGACAAGCCCCACACCCAATGAAAGAGATCATATTATGAGATAATTATTTGCAAGGCCATCTATTATTATTATCATCTCTCTCCCCTGCATCTAACTGCTTAATGAGGTTCCTTCCTAGATGTTCTGAACATTTTACTTTTTGTAAAGCAACTTATAAGTGCAGTTAAAACTTTTTTAAAAAATAACCTTCTGCATTAACTGCTGATGTTAAGGAAATATTTCCGTAAGGGTTTTTTTCCTAAGTCGGAGTTGATTTCACATTCTGGTTAAATTGGCTGACATTCTCCTCAAGCGATTAAAATATTTTCAAGGGACTATTCAATTTGAGATTTTCTGACCCTCAACAGTGTAAGATTGTGATCATCAAAATTATACTGCTGAAATGTAGAAAGCTTTGACTAACTAGGAGGGGATTTTTGTGTGGGGAAAGACTAAGCTCTATCCAGCTCTGGTACTGAATTTCTGGGCCAATAATTCTTTAATCACTATTTTAAAACAACAAAGTGTGTTGTTGTGGCATACTAAAGACCAACGATTTTGTTATGAAAGAAGTTATCATGGACTCAAGTCCACTTTTCAGATACATGAAATCTTGGATAAAATTATAATGTGGAAGTCCAGTGGCAATGAGTTTCAAAAAGGTAGTGACTGTTCATGATAGATTAAATCTATGTTCAATGTGCACACCTTTTGCAGTAGCCGGTTAGTGATAATTGGTGGGGATAAAAGAGTTTTGTGGAGGGAAGGAAGGGCCACTGGGACCTATTGATACTGCGTCCAAGGGCACCCATTAACTTGAATTCAGCCCTGCACCCTTGATCTCACACCCTTTTCTATTTTCTGTGGAAATCAGTACAAACAAAATATCAATCCATAATAATGAATCCAGTTTCCTCCCCTTCCCGCCAGATTTCAAATCAAATAATATACAATTGGTTTATTAATTTGATCAAAATAAATCAATCTATTCATTCCAAAAGCTTATTGCTAGTATTGAATACTGTAAGGTACAGAAACCTGCCTGTGCCAACTAAGATTATGACTTGAAATTTGGTCCCTGGGAGTGTGGCTTCATCGATTGCTCAAGGAAAACAATTTCTTCAACTGTTACTTTTGATTATCCACAAGATGTGGTTAAACATGACACTGCCTCCCAGATTTAAATATACTTGCTACCCAATTAGACTATCTAATTTGGAAACATTTTTGATAGGGAAGGACTGTTAAGAAAACATTGCGAACCGAAACTTGCTACTGATAAAATAAATGTAATGTGTGAATTGTATTTGAAAATAGTAACTTCAAATATATTGTGGGGTTGGTTTTTTACTTCAGATGTATTGTGAAAGAACTGATAGTGTTCTTTGGTTTACAGACAACGTCCGGCTCTTGGTGAGTGCTTAGCGTCTCTTGCAGCTGCCATTCCAGTAGCCTTTCTTGAACCTTCTCTCAATCTTTACAATCCGCTGTCTGTCTTCAACACAAAAACTGCAAGAGAGAGAGCTAGTAAGTACAGTACTCTGCTACAAAAAGTTGGACTGAGAAATAAACTGCATCCTTATTGTCTGTTTTTAGACCTTTATTGCACTATATTTGGAAATATCATCATATATTTCCACTTACCTCCATTGATAGTAGTGTTTGGCTGAAATTATTGTGGAAATGTCTTGGAATGGATATGTTTATAGCTTAGTTAAATGCTAAGCATTTAGCCAGTTCGTCATGCTATTTTATCTCTGTGCCCATTTAAGTGCATTTGTAAAATTAGGTAGCCACACTAATGTATGTATGTACACTAATCTGTACATACTATATTCATACTTGACTCTTCATGCATTCAAACGATGATCTTATTTAGATTGTTTACACCAATACAGTCACAAACACCCAGACATAATTCTGAAGATTGCAGAGGCTTGGGGGGGGGGGGCGGAAATCACGATTATACAAATGGTCAGGAAATTAAGTTTGGTTGTCTCTGTCACACTTTACACTCTCCATGAAAATCCAGCCATAGAAAACCTAAGGGCACATTTCATGAAAGTGGTTTTGAATGTTTAAGGTGGCCCTGGATCACCATTATTCACCAAAACAAAAACTTTGGAAGAACAAGCGCTTTGAAGGGAATCAAATTGTTAAGAATTTGGAATGCAAGGAAATTTGCTAATAGAATGGCAAAAATTCGCCCTCTGCTTTATGAAATCTTGAAAGGTCTGAAATATCATTCTGATAAAATCAAGATTTGGACTCTGCCATTTGTTATCTTGTGATGCCTCTGTAATCTAAAACATTTCAGAGTAAACGTAGTTCAGAGCAGGGGGTGCTGTAATCGCAGCAGGAATACAATCTGTATGACACCTAAAGTATAATGAATGTGAATGAAAACTTTCTGAGGCCCCTCTTTCTCCATGGCTAGTGTTGGTTCCTGATTTGGAATGGGGGGGGGGTGACTATCCATCAATGTTATCCAAGCCAAAAATTATTGTTGACCAATTGCTTCCCTTTCCTCCACTCCCTGAATCAAAGCAGTGGCTGAAGAAGCCCTCCTATGGGAAAGAGGCAGGGGCATGCTGGCTTTAGCTGATCAAAGCGGAGAGGCTTAGAGCTTTGCTTCTCAACAGCAGTTGATGAAGCCCCCTGTCCCCAAACTTTATTTCCTCTGGAAAGAGAGATGAGGGGTATCTTGGCCTCAGCTGCTGGTGGGTGGCAGTGTTCATGATAGTGGTGAAGAACAACACTCAAGGAAGCCTTGCTGATTTATCCTGATGTGGACACCAGGACAACATAGCAGTCAAGTGATCCTCAATCTTCCTCACAATCTTTGAGCTAGGAAGGCAGGGTGATCATTCCATAGTTGGCACAATATGCCTCACCCACCTCCTGCAGCTTCAAAGTTGGGAAAAAGGCTGGTTGCTTATTACATTGTCAAAGAGCAATGCCACACACACCATCCTAAGTACGATGACCATAAATGTTAAAACCTAAGTGGGTAGCAGAACACAATCTGATATTTTATCTGCTGTATCTGATAAATGCATTGCATTTATAGAAATAAAGGTTCAGTTGGTTCCATTATTGGAATGGAGTTGATTTTAGAGTGTGTGCTGTTACTGCTTTAAACTGTTTTGTATATGTAAGTGTTTGTTTTTAATTGTTTTTAATTTGCAGTTGTTTCCTATGTTTTTATTACATTGCTTCAAGGTACAATTGGTGATTAATAAATGAAATAATAATAACATTAAAACCTTTTTCAATTGCTTCATGCCTATTTAATCCACTTCCACAGAATGCAGTAAATGTAAAGCCATCTTTAAAGGAAGGTGCTCATCTTTTGTTCAACTGTACTTTAGTTGCTAACATGCTATTGTTTTTCTGGCATATAGTATTCTGGCAGCACAATCATTTATGCTGCAACATCTGCTTTGTGTAGATTTTTTAAAATGGCATAGCATTCAGTCATGTGACTCCACATTAATCAGAAGTAGTACGCATTGTAAACACAGGTTTACCACATTATCTGATTGTAAGAGCTAGGCCCAAAGTGTTAATAACTTAATAAAAAGCTCCATGTAAAGCATGGAACCAAACAAAAAACAAAAAACCATTACTGTTGAACAGTAGAGGGAACTAATGAATCATGTTTGTATCCATGCAGAATGTGTCAGAGTTACGGTGGAAGTAAAATGATTTAAATTGTGCTTTAGCTATTTTAAGCATTAAGTATGTTAACCACCCCAAAATTATTGTGTCATAATATGAAGTTTTAGGCATGCCTGAAACCGTAGAAGAAATGTGTCCAGAAATCCCTCAGTTGGATGGCTTAATGAAAGAAATAAACAGCTTGGCAGAATCTGGAGCCAGATATACTGAAATGCCACACGTGATTGAGGTGATCTTGCCCATGTTATGCAACTATCTATCATACTGGTGGGAAAGGGGGCCTGAAAATGCTGAAAGTACTGGCCCCTGCTGCACAATGGTAACTTCTGAACATCTCAGCATAATACTGGGGAACATTTTGAAGATCATCAACAATAACCTGGGGATAGATGAGGCAACTTGGATGAAGCGAATAGCAGGTACCTCGTGACAAATTTCATTTAAACAACTGATTACTAGAGCTGCTTTATTTGTCAATACCAACAAAACATTAATTCTCCAATAGTTGTACTTCTTTTATGAAAGCTTTCTCTCACAGTCAGATTTACATTTTAGAATCAATGTTTTTTATTAAATTAGTTAAATGGTAAAATCTCAGTAAAATCTAAATAATATATGCTTGGTTCAAAAATTGGGAGTCCTGCATTCCTGAACAAGTACCTGGTATCATTATGTGTTTGGAAATAATTTTTAATATCTGTAGAGCTAGGAGAAAATACTATCCATTAATTAAGCGTATGTAAGTCTCCCTGAAAACTCTTATGGCACAGACCTGTCCTGTTTTTAAAGCTACAAAATGGATAGATACATATATGAAGAGTTCTCATGGTTTTCATTTGATTGCATCAGATGTGGTCCACAGCAGTCAGGAAAATATTTTCATCTTTTATTAAGACAAAGGCCTAGTTTAGTTGTAGTGTTACCATTTTTTTATTTTACATTTTGTGGGTTCTCCAAAAGAAAACTCATTGAACCATCTTAAGAAGAATGAAGAACAAGTTGATGCAGTCAGAGCCCGGCGCTCAGAAATGCAGATGTTGTATGTTGCTGGTATGGTGGAGAAGAGCAGAAAAAGAGCGTGCCCAGGCAGGGAGGATATATAGCTACTCCCTCTTCCTGTCAGGGCACAATGGGAGTGTTCTTGCTGAGTTCTCTCTAGCAGATTTTACAAGAAGACTCTGTGAGCCTCAGCCCCTATCATGTGACTATCTAGCAAATCATGAATTGTTGGTTTGACTGCATTTAAATATCCAACAGTCCAATTGGTTACTTACATGTGGCTTGGTTAAGCCACTTGATAGTTTGAGTACACTGTTTCACATATACAACATTTTTAATGAAAGAACCCAAGATCAGATACATAAATTCCCTGTCTTGAGGCAGGATTACTATACATTTATTAAACATGTATAATGTTTATGCTTATTTATTTAAGCAAATTCTATGCTGTTTTACATAGCCAAAACAAATCTCTAAGCAGTCTACAGCATATCGTAAACCAGGCATAGGCAAACTTGGCCCTCCAGATGTTTGGGGCTACAACTCCCATCAGCCCTAGCTAACAGGACCAGTGCTCAGGGATGATGGGAGTTGTAGTCCCAAAACATCTGGAGGGCTCAGTTTGCCTATGCCTGTCTTAAACCATCAAATGCAATATTACAATATGTTGTGATACCTGAAATTTGGTGAATGTCAACCTGCAGATGTGACTATTGATTATCCCAAACAGATTGTCTGGATTTCTTAAAACTCAAGAGATACACAGGTAAATTTCATCAAAATATAATGGTTAGAATTGACACTTGCTGATAAGTAGGGAAAATATTTTTGGGCATTCCCCAAACTTGGCTGGAATTGTCAGCATTCATATGTGTATGTGAACATTCATCAAATTCTTGATATCAAGCATAACCTAATATAGAAGTATTTCTGCCTGTATACTTTCAGGTAATACATAATCAGGCAGATATGACTTTAGACTCAGTTCATATATAACAGTGAACCATGGTTTATTGTTATGTTCACAAGTAGCATGAGCCTTGGTCTTGTACAATCCCTCACTATCACATGCAAGGGTAAGAGATTTAACTCTCCTGTGTTTCATTTGAAACAAACAATGATTTGCTGTTGCATCCAAACTCACCATACTATGGTTTGTTCAAACCAGTTTGTTAACATGCCAGGATATCAAACCATTATCAGTACAAACCACCAATTGGTGAGTTCTGGGTGCATCCAAAATTTCAGGTCATTCCTGTACAGAGACAAGTTACATTTCCTCCCCAGAGGAGTGGGGAGCACACGCGCCCAAGATTTAAGTCAGCCCGTGCAAATTACAGGAAAACATGGTTTGTTGTTGCATTGTACTGACGTCTACAGTCACAGTGCTGTTATGAAGCTAAACTAGAATGAATGCATTTGTTACTTTTTACAGAGTAACAAAATATGTTTAAATGTATATTTATAGAAATGTGTTTTGTATATAGTGTATGCTCAGCCAATCATTAGCAAGGCCAGGCCGGATCTGTTGAAAAGTCATTTTATCCCAACACTGGAGAAACTAAAGAAGAAAGCCATAAAGATAGTCATGGAAGAGGAACAACTGAAAGCAGACAGTAAAACGGATACCCAAGAAGCAGAACTCCTCATTCTAGATGAATTTGCAGTTCTTTGCCGCGACCTTTATGCTTTTTATCCTATGTTGATCCGCTATGTGGACAACAACAGGTAGGAGAATCTGTAACTAAAGGGGATTAAATGGATTTTTGTATTTATATCCTGCGCCTCAACATAAAATTTATGTTCCTAATTTTGCTAACAATAAAACAATATAAAACTAAAAATGGAAAACTACCTAAACGGTTAGTTTAGTTTAAAACAGCAACAGTCCATTCAAATAGATAGTAAAACCACAACTGCTCTTCCGCTCCTGCCCTAAATTTTGTTATGGACCACCCCAACCAAGCTCTGCTGTGTGGTGTGAGATTCTAGGGGTCTTGGCACTTAATCAGGTTTGGTGTTTCCTTCAGAAAAGTTAGGCACAGAGCAGACTGTAGTGTCTTTAATATATGTGGTTTTGTTTACGCATAACTTGTGCCCCAAAGGTAATCTGGTTTCTCTTCAGATTGTATAAATCTTTTCTCTTTTACAAAATAAAAAGGTCCCCCTAGACCCAGCTGAAAGGCAGTAGTTCCTATCTAGGCCATACAATTCAAGGTCATTTCATGGATCAGCAAACAGTGTTAACTAATGCCAGCAAGTGGAAAGTTTGATAGCTTTGACACCTGACACAAGGAAGAATAGACTGCTTTCTTGAAAAAATCAATAAGGAATAGAACAAAGTGAATGTTTCTGACCTCAAGCTTCACTAAATTTAGGTTAGGCAGGGAAAAGAACATGTGAATGATTGCCCTAACATTAACTTTAATTCTGTGAAGTACCAGAATAAAAACAAGAATTAAAAATGTTAAAGATAAATGAGAGTATAAAAATGACACAGCCACAGAAACAGTTTAATTAAGTCGTGTCTGCTCTCTGCTTCCTGATACAGCTTACTTGTAACATTTTTACAATTCAGAATATTTTAGTGTTGTAAAATTCTTATGAATGTCTAAAGGTATTTAAATGGAAGAATCAGCAGTGCCCATTAAAGTATAAAATCATTTTCTGACTTGAAAGCTTGAATCCAAATGCTGCATGGCAGTTTCGACAATTCATCATCAACAAGCACACATACATATTTAAATACAGCACAAACTTTTTCTTAAGCCATATCTGTTTTAGAGACAGTGTATAATTCCAGGGGAAGAAACATTCTAGACCACTTTATTCATCTTATAAAGTGGGCTGTGTGCCCTGGAAGATGACACCAAAATGAATGTGCAAATCGTTAAGGTGGCCACAGGAGTTACTATCAGTTCTTTTACAAAGAAATCTACAGATGTTCTTGCTACAAAGTAAATCTAGTTGTATCAGATAGGGTAGTGGTTTTATGAAAATTGAATACAGGCAAAGACTGATTTAGGTGGTCCAAATGACATGTGATCATGCAGACAGCGCTGAACCTGGAAGTAGCCCCAAAATGCCATTAAGACGTCACAAAAAGGGCCAGAACAGGGGCAGACTGGGCTTACACACGCTCCACCGACACATGTTGGTGTCCGGAACATAACCCCCACACCAAAAGGATTGCCTATACTTTGAATTGTGATACATGTCATAAATAAATCCTATTGGTTGAATTGAACTTACTTTGGAGTTAATGTGTATAGGTTTGCAAAGGCTGCAATACTCCACAGGCTGTGGAACCTCCAGATGATGCTGAATTACACCTCTCATCATCCCTGGCCATTGGCCATGCTTGCTAGGGTTGATGGGAGTTGTAATTCAGCAATGCCAGGAGTTCCAGCAGTTCCCCACACCTGCTCTACACATATGCTTGGAGGTATGTGCCATAGAACTGAGTGGGCAATAGCCAGTTAAGCAGTTCTGCTCACTCAAGCACTTTGGCTGCACAATGAAACTTTCTCTCACGCTCCCAATGTGTCCATCACTTGCTCTCTGAACCTTCTCTGGAGGGTTGGGTGAACTCCCAGAATATATTTGTGGTGGGCATCTGGGGGGAGGAAGTTCAGTTGCAGAGAACTTAGTTAGGCTAGTGGTGCTGTTTACTTGGATATTGCCCATGAGACTGCTGAGTAGAGATGCCTCTTTATGTATTAGCCCATCAATAAAAGGGAGTAGTAAGCATCTTTCCAACACCCAGAAACACACAGTTTTACACTGCAGTATGGTGCTGCTATTATACTTTTCAGAAACAAAGTGCAGAAAGAAGCAATTGAAAGGGGAGTAGTAGGACCGGTAATGTTCAGTATAGAACATGTTGAAATAATACTGTAGTCTAATAAATGTATTTTGGTTTTTTTGTTTAGATCAAACTGGCTTAAGAAACCAGATGCAGATTCTGATGAACTTTTCCGAATGGTAGCTGAAGTCTTCATTCTCTGGTGTAAATCACATGTATGACAAAGATTCATTTTTTTATTCTTATAATACACATATTTAGAAATGTTATGCATATTTATAAATGTCACTGACCTGTTTCTCAGCATTTATGTAAACTGCATTTTGGTATTATATTTATTTCAGAATTTCAAGCGAGAAGAACAAAATTTTGTTATTCAGAATGAAATCAACAACTTGGCATTTTTGACAGGAGACAGCAAGAGTAAGATGTCAAAAGTGAGTCAGAAAGTATTTAGATTGGTCCAAGTGTATCTGCTAAATAATTTGTACTTTGTAACAATGACACAGACTGTAGCAAACTGCATTTCTTTGCCGATATGTTTAGAAGTAGTTGCTTCTTAATATGAAGATGGGTTGTATTTACCATATATTGTCATGTAAATTTTCTGACTAAAAGCTTTTTCCCCTTGATGCACCCACATGATGGGGTGAAAGTTTACCAGAAATGGATCTGAAGTACTTCTTACTTTAGCTCCTTCCCTTTCCACCTAGCTGGTCTGCAATATTTCTATTGTACTGATACTGAGTTTTCATCTCCTATTGATACAGCAGACAGTTTGCTTTTCACTGTAGTAAAATAATATTACCTAAAACATAATACATCGTGGGGATATCAGAATTGTTAAGATATATCTGCTCGATCTACACATAGCCCAAAATGTCACTAAAAAAAACCTGTATAAGAATATCTGTATGGGAAGAACTGGGGATGCTAAAATGTCTGAGGCTACATCTGAGAAAGTCCACTATTTCTGAGATGATCATGGGTATTTTTTTGGAAGAGGAATGTATTGCATTTCAGTAGAGGAGCAGGGAAGGTTCTAAACAAAAGGGCATGGTATCAAATTAATTATCTGAAAATGCAAAACAAATGTTTTTAGCATTTGTCAGTGTTAGAAATAGTGTTATAAATTAAATCACTTTAATGCATATGTACAGCTGAACACACTGAGATTTGTGGCGCATTCCTCATTTCCACTGTCCCTCTGCTGAATCAATGTGTGTGGATTCATTTTTTTAAAATGCATTGACTCAGTGAGGGGCACGAAAATTCACCATTCAGGTGAGACCCAACTATCCATTTGTCTCCCAAAGATTGGATGTGGATCATAACACTGGAGCTGATATGTCTTTAGGAGGAGCTGTCCTTATGTAGATTTATCACATAGGGGTGGGGGTGTGTACATATGGAGGATGTATAATTGTGCAAATCTATTGCACGGTATGAGCACAAATAATTACTGCCTTATCCACAACTGACCCATTCTTATTCCATACCTGAAGGACATTTTCACCTGTTCTAGTCTTCTTAGTCTCTGAAACATACGTGCTAAATGATTTTATACATTATAACCTGACATGTATCTGGTACTTTTTCAAGCACCCAATGCTGTCTTGTTGAAAATTATTTTTTAAGTATTTTAACCAGATATTGCACCACAGAAAGCCAAGTGTAATTAAGTACCAAGTACCTGTGGTTGGTTGTCAAATGAAATTTATTATAAATAATACTTTTAAATTTGGCTTTCTGCTATTAAACCAGTTTCCTGTTGTTAAACCTTTCTTGTCAACAACTATATATATATATGAATGACCAGATTTTCTTTAATTGTGTAATTACTTCACTGTAACAGTATTGAAGTATCTTTGTGCAATGGAAAAAAGCAGTCATGATATGTTTGTTGCTTTCAGTATGTCTGTCCCTTAGTATTCAAGTTTTGATTGGAAAAACTATCCCTGGCCAGGAGTTTTAACAGTTGATAACTGCTTAAAAATTTGGGATTTGAGACCATTATCAATTGAAATGCAAGATGAAACAATCCTTTTTTTTCTTGTTGAGCGTAGGCATCATTTCTATGTCAATTTCACAACCAATCAGGGGCAGATTTTCAAAAAGAATCCTGAAAGTCAAGATTAGGGACAATTATTACTGGAACTAAATCTTTCTCCCTTTAAGAAGTTCTGTCAGTCTGGTTGTTGTTTGTCCCCACTTTGTTTTGGGGGGCACATTCAGAATTGACTTATGCAGACAAGAATACCGTAGTTTGGGACCTTTGAAAGACTGCTTTCTCCTATGTTAGCAAATTGCCTTGGCAGGCAATGTGTTTCACATATACATGTTCTAGGAGTCCTGTGAATTAAGATCTTTAAGATGCTGGCAATAGCACATCTTGGCAGATGTAACTTACACTCACATGGGTCTTAAAAATTGAGATGTTGTTTCTTGCAAACACAAAGAGAATCAAATTCTACACATTATTAATACTTCAGTAAGGAATAGCTTAGCAACAATACTTGTTATGGCAGTGGGAATAGCTTGACAACAATATACACTTCTTTAGTTGAGAAGATGAGCTAATGGAGTCTATCCATGACTAAACTAGCATGCACACATGAAAGAGCAAACCCAAAGGCATAAGAGGAATTGGAAAGGCTGGATGGGTTAAGCCAGGCACAGGCAAACTCGGCCCTGCAGATGTTTTGGGACTACAACTCCTATGATCCCTAGCTAACAGGGCCAGTTGTAAGGGATGATGGGAATTGTAGTCCCAAAACATCTAGAGGGCCAAGTTTGCCTATGCCTGGGTTAAGCACTGCTTAGGAAGGCATACTAGGCTTCTTACTCTCTGGGCTGATGTTGCAGACTAGGCCTCAGTCATGTATCACTGGGCAAGGAGGACCAGAAGGTGGCTTCTAAAACAGTCATAGCACACAAAGGTAGGAAGCCAAAATTGTTCTTAAAAACACAGTTACAGAGAGAGAGAGAAAGTTAGGAAGATGGTAGGCAGGACAGAAGCAGGAGACACTGTTCTCCGCCTTGGTGGGCAATGCCAAAGAGGTAGAACTGAGGGGCATTGAAACTCCTGGGTCAGGCAAGGAAAACAGAAAAGGCAGCAGGCAAGAGAAAAAATCTCTGCTTTGGCTAGCAAGAATCTAGGGGGAGCAGGAAAAACAATGGAGCCCTTAAAAGCACTGGCAGAGGAAGAGCATGAAGCTCCGCCACTGCTTAAAGGGGCTTTTGGAATAGGCAGACTGGAGAAAGTGTTGGAATCAGCACCTGAGATTGAGAAGCCTAATGAGCTTCCATGACTGCACATGCTCAGGCTTTAGAATCTTAAGGGTGGCAGAGGAGAAGAAGAGAAAGAGCAGCATCGATACCAAGCATACAAAGATGTAGGATTGACCAGACTTCATCATTATCCTGCTTTGGAAGAAAATGTTTGTAAGAAGGGGTAGCCTCTACACAGCGGTGGAGCATATGCCCTCGCTACCAAGAGCGGGCGAGCTCCCGAGGAGGGTGTGGCACGGAGGGTGCCCTCCCCGGCACGGGATAGCCACTCAGGTTCTCAGAGTGGTGCGTGTACCTTGCAGCCGGGGGCGGAGCGAGCTGCCCCTGGTGGACATTTGGCACGATGCCCGCCAGCGACTCCCAAGCCTCCCCCAAGCTGTCAAAATGAAGGGGGAACGGGGGAAGGCTTGGGAGTCACAGGTGGGTGGCACGCCGAATGTCACCCCCCTCAGTGAGGGCACCCAGGGCGGTCTGCCCCCCCGCCCCACTTCCTACGCCCCTGCCTCTACCCCAGGTTTTTGAAGAAGGGTGTTAATACTGGCTGTTTCCTATTGACTGAGCCATGGGAAATGTCCACTTTTGAGTGGTGCCTAAACATCAACTTCACAAAGAAGTCTCAAAGGTAAGGCACCCTCCAAAATGCCATAAAATAACCAACTTTTCAGCCTTTATTATTCTTGATAATATCCCAAAAGAATGGCCAAAAATGTATAATTCACTTTTCCTATGTTACTCAAACTCTGTGTTGTGCTCGCTGGCTAAAGATGGTTAGCTGAGAAATTAGAGTGCATTATGAAAATTAAAATTGTACATATGGTGTGTAATACATAATATATGTATCTGTTGAAATATGTTATACCAACTTGACTATTGTATGCAGAAGATACAAAACATAAATATTAGAGATTTACAGCTGAATGCTACTTTTTTTAAAAAAAAATGCAACTATTTTGTTAACCTTTGTCAAACTGAATTTATTTAAAGCTGAGCAAGTTTTTTTAACTTTTTTCCTGATAATATGGCAGCAGATTGCTCGGAGGGGAATGGTAAGTTAGTGAACATTTAGTCTGAGAAAGATGGGTTACTTGGGCTGTACTGTGAAATAACAGATTCTTATCAATAGGTTACTGAAACAGATACGCCACTCCATTAATCTGTTATTTTTTAACTTTGTGTAGCTGTTTTCATGAAGGAGGCATGCAGATGTAATTATTTCTTACTGCAGTTTATATCACATCTATATTTATCTAAACATGATGCAGTATTTACATATTCATTTATTTCATCTAACAAACTTAAGATACTGTTTGTTCATAGGGTGATTCACATACCCCAGCCTTAATTAAGAGAACTCAGGGTGAACACTTACACTTCAAGAGCAAAGCAGAAATATATTCTAGTTCCACAGTCAAGGCAGAACTCTATACAGGTAACTCACAACTTGTGTGCATTCAGCTTTACATGCTTGGTAAATAAAAATAAAAATAAAAGGGGTGGAAAGTGGACGAACATTTGGGAAACAATACTTTGGCAATCCCACCCACCCTGGAAACCAGTGTGTTTTAACAATATGCAATTTTGGCTTCACATGCTACCTCCGGAACGTAAGTTGAGAGTCGCCTGTATAGAAATGACGGATTTAGAACGTTTGTTTGACAGCCAGTGTGCAAACCCAGGGCGAATGCATATCACAGTTTCAAAATGCAGGGGAAATACAAAATTTGTTGTTCATCACAGAATTAAACTCTCAGGTTTCGTTTAGAAAAGCATTGTCCTTATCCATTCATGTAATAGGCAAGTGAGGCCTAATAACCAGTAGGTCAAGATGTAGAATCATCAAATTCTAGAGTTGGAAGGATCCCTGAGGATCTTCTGGTCCAAACCCTTCCATGCAGGAATATACAGCTGTCCCTTGCAAGGATCAAACCAGTAACCTTGACATTAGCCGCACCATGCTCTGACCAGCTGAGCTGGTCTAGCTGTAGTTGTGTGTCTCATTAGAAGAAGAAGCTAGCCAGTTGTGCCAATGTGTTTCTGTGTTACATTATACAAAATAAGAAAAATAATCCAATTTTGCTTAATTTGCATAATTGATTCAGTCATATAATCCAACTTTTCTTGTTGTTGCATCCTAATAATATTTAGCAGCCCCATGAAAAACTTGCCTACTCACATTGAATACAAATTGGCATCCAGATGATGCTAAAATTATCAAATCATTATGTGCAGATAGACGCACAATTTATTCAGTGTCAAATACACGTCAAAGGCAATAACTCTAAATACAAGAGTTGCATGTGAAAAGTATGTTTGAAATGCAGACTCCAATTTTCAGGATATATACATTTATATTCCTTTATATTCCTCAGACATGAGCAGACAAGAAGAAATGTATCTTGAATTTTGAATCCTACAAGTGATTTGAATGGCTTTATATAATTAAGTCCAAATTTATATACTGAGAGTCATGCTACATTTTTGGAATAAGCAGATTGAAGTCTGATCTCTAAATGACCATAATGTGGCAGCAGACATGGGGGGGGGGGGGAGCAAAGTCAACCTGAATTTAGCCTCTACGCACCTTTTCATCCCTCCCAAACAGGTTCCAATTCTGACAAAACGGGTAGTAGTAAATATTAACTTGTTATGGTATATGTGATCTCAGCCCATAACTTTATGCACAACCACATGTACTAGGTCAGGGATCTAACAAAAGAAAATATTCACACAACACATTTTCATGCAGAATCCAAAATAGGAATTGACTGTTTTAACTGAATCAGAAGTGGGGTGTCTGGGTTTGATAACTGGCACAAAAATTGAAAGAACAAACCCCTTATAAATGTTACACTCTTTTTAGGCTATCTAGCTTTAGCATATTTAAATATTTTGCAGAAATGCTTTAATGTCCCTCTATCCTCCAAATACAGTTTCCCAGATTCATTTTCCCATGTACACTGTTTTTGAATCATGGACCCCATTCCCTTACACAGCTTCGAGTAGCTTTCAGATGTGCAAATCAGAAACTTCAAATAGAAAACAGTGTGTTAAGTTTCAGTATTAAAGCATCCTAATAAATGAAGATTATAAAGTTTATAAGGAGTTTGTTCTTTAACTTTTACCTATGTAATCTTACCTATATAGGTACATGAGGAAGAGACTTTGATTTTGATCCTATGCATGTCTACTTAGAAGTAAATCCTACTTCATTTGGTGGGATTTGTGTCTCATTGCAGGCTTTGTGAATTTGTGCATGAGACCCGATAATGTTTTCAAAATGTTTGTTGTTCATTCAGTAAAAGGATAGGATTTTAGGGCGGAAGGAACTTTGGTATTTCCAGGCTGGGGAAGGACTTTCAAACTCCAGACATGGGGACCTGTGTACCTCCAGATGTTGTTGGACTACTACTCCCATCATCTATGTGCATTGGCCATTCTGTCTGAGGCTAATGGGAGTTGGAGTCTCATAACATCTGGAGGGACGCAGGTTCCCACCACTGCTTTATCTTCAGAATTCACAGCAATTAACTTTATTTATCTAAGTTGTTATTAGCTGACAGGGACGAACGAATTACCTAAGGCAAGAAGCACCTGACAAATTTCACAAGACGAATCACCTATTACAGTATATAAGAGTGTAAAGAATTAACATCATGTGACAGAACAGTTTTAAAAAGCAGCAAATATCTCTGTGCTCCAAATATGGCTTTGTAAATTTTCTCCAATATTGTGGTTTTATACAGTGCCCCCCCCCACTGCTATCAGTTTCACACATTAGTGTATAGCTTTTATAGGCTAAAGAAATAAAGATACAATGAAGAATAGATCCAGAGGCATTCATAATCCAGTTTTCAAGTACAGTCGTACCTTGGTTGTTGAACACTCGGACGTTTTGGCTCCCGAACGCCGCAAACCCGGAAGTGATTGTTCCGGTTTGCAAATATTTTTTTGGAACCCTAACATCTCACGGAGCTTCGGCAGCTTCTGATTGGCTGCATGATTTGGTTTTTGAACGTTTTGGAAGTCGGATTTCATTCAACTTCCAAGGCACAACTGTAGTAGGCTCCACTACTTACTCCCCAAAATGAACAGACCCCGATCCAAAATGTTAGCTAAGCAATGTGTGAGAGAGAATCTCACTTATTTCACGCTCAGAGTTTTTAATGAACATAAAAAAATTAGAAAGAGCCCACAACGTATTGCTATATAGTAAGAGCTGTGAGTGCTATACTGTTGTCCTCTTTCTGACTTGTTCCTGTGTGAAGTGTACTATTGTTGCTTAATATTAATGGCTCCAGTTAAACATATATGTAATTAATGTTGCAGGACTATCAACACCATTTTTCCATGACCATCTTTAGATAAATGTTTTGAATTATAATAAAAGAGCAAAATTAGTGACATGACATTAATTGAATGAATGAATGCAGTTAATCTCTACATTTTAAAGACAAGTGGTGTCTTTAGCTGTGCCAATATGGGCATGGATTGAAGGAGGAAAGGTGATCTCAGTTAAAACCCATCCACTTCCCAGCTATATGAATAAAAATGAAAGCCATTAAAGCAGGGGTCGGCAAGGCTTACCAGGCATGGGCCAGATCACTCCTGCGGAGATCCTCCTTGGGCCAGACCGGCACAGCACAACGCCAGAAATCGTGTCTGCGCATGTCCGCGGTGCCATAAAACACTTTTGTGCATGCCCAGACACCGAAAATTGCGCCTGTGCAGATGCGATTTCCAGCGTCTGGGCATGCACAGAAGCAATTTCCAGAGCCGCGGAAGAGAGTCCCTGTGCCGCAAGGCCGGTTTAGTGCATCACGCAGGGACTCGCCAAGCGGGCAGCTCAGTTCAGGGGCAGCTTGGGGGCCAGTTAAACGGCCTCCATGGGCCACTTCCGGCCCATGGGCCACAGGTTGGGGACCCCTGCATTAAAGGCTTCTCTCTTAATGTAAATAGCAGCTTTTGGATGGGGGGGTTGTTGTCAGGGTATGGTGAGAGGAGTTAAACCCCTTCCCTTCTGCTGCAGTTGTGATACTGTGGACTCTTCCATGGTTGCTATTTACATTTTTTAAATGCACATGTAAGTTGCATTAAAGGGACGCGGGTGGCGTTGTGGGTTAAACCACAGAGCCTAGGACTTGCCGATCAGAAGGTCGGAGGTTCGAATCCCCACGACGGGGTGAGCTCCCGTTGCTCAGTCCCTGCTCCTGCCAACCTAGCAGTTCAAAAGCACATCAAAGTGCAAGAAACGGCTTAGTCATGCTGGCCACATGACCCGGAAGCTGTACGTCGGCTCCCTCGGCCAATAAAGCGAGATGAGCGCCGCAACCCCAGAGTCGGCCATGACTGGACCTAATGGTCAGGGGTCCCTTTGTTGTTGTTTAGTCGTTTAGTCGTGTCCGACTCATCGTGACCCCATGGACCATAGCACACCAGGCACTCCTGTCTTCCACTGCCTCCCGCAGTTTGATCAGGGGTCCCTTTACCTTTACCTTTTAAGTTGCATTAACATCCTCTCTAGTTTGACCCTTAATAACAGCAACTCATTCTCAGGAGATTTCCTTTTTCTTTTTATACGACTGTATTGTGCACAGTCCCTTCTCTTTGACACTCCTTCTCTTTGACACTCCTTAATTCAGTCAGCATTAAGCACTTGTAACTCCCATTTTTTTAAAGTAGAGGATTTAATTTATTTTAAGAAATGGGTATCACACTTTATAGGATAAAAATAAATTTCAGTCAAAGTAGAAAAAGTTTAAAAATACAGCAAACAAATATCCAGCATTTAAAAGCAATTTTTTTGGGGGGGGGGGGATCCAGAGCACAGATGTAGCAGAGAGAAAAAAGCCTAACTAGGAATAAAATTTATACATTCAGTCTAGCCTAAAGGCTACATGGAAGAGCTGACTTTGGCCAGGTGGCTGAAACTGTCTATCAGTCTGGTAGGTCTCTCCAGGGAAAGCAGGGAAAGTTTAGCAAGAGCTTGAAATCCATAGGACAAAAGTATTCAATTTTATCTTCTACAAGTTAAAATATATTTGGGGAAAGTAGATGTGATTGTAGACCTCAGTCCTTAACTTCTAACTTTGAATCGTGGCATTTTAAAGTGCCCAAGAAGGCCAAAAGGAGAGGAGGTCGAGAAATAATTGCAGAATCAAACTTTCTGCAACCTGCACAAAGTTTCATGTAACATTAGTTTTCCATGTTAAAGCAAAAACACTTGGTTTGTTGCATTTCTTGTGAATATTGTTTGTTAACAGATACAAGGCTAAAAAAATTGGTAAGTGTGTGTTGTCAAACATTCATTAGTATTAAGTCCAAGTCATATTACTAAACATCAATATTAAAAGATTATAAAGATAGTAAATGTATTGTTGTTTATGGTTTTCCTTTATTCTAAACTGACTAAAACAGCAGTATGGGGGTTTACATAATATATATAGAATAAAATATATTGCCATTGGTAATCCTCAGTATATTCTTTATTTTTAACCCTCAGTAAACGTAATAATAGAAGAAATTAATCTAATGCAGTAATTCATTCTTTTATTAAGTAAGCACATAATGACACATGGTAATGGTTCATTGTAAATGCAAGGTATTTTAGCTACTTTATTGAAAAAAAGAAGATACTGTTTCTAATTAACTTGTAAAATTCCCATCTTTTCATCAAGTTTACTTACTTTTTTCCTTGTATTTTTTCTTTCATACAGGCCATGCAAGTAAAGGTACAGGTCAAAGTGCATGATGTGTCTTTATGTTTTAGTTTTAGAGATGACCAGGCTCTCAGCATTCTTTCCATTGATCACAGCAGTGGCGTCACAAAGGGAAGGTACATGTTCTGCCCAATATAAATCCTATTGGAAAGTTAGGCAGATTTTGCCAGAACATTTGTTTTTATACTCCTACACACTTTTCTATACAGGCCTGGGTATTGATTTCATGGGGAAGAAAATGGCCCAACAACATCTCTCTTCTGCCTCTGTTACCATCCTCATTTTATGTAAATTAGTTTAGTATCTTTAATTGAAAAAGTGTTTAATTGGAAAAGTGACTCATTAATGTATTGGGATTTTTAACATTAGAAATTAGAAACATTAGAACTAATAGTAGTAGTAGTAATAAGTGTACTGTGCTTGTCATTGCTATGATTGTCCATTAAAATCTCTAGATTACTTTATCAAATTATTCTCTCCCTCCTCTTTGCTCTCCTTCCCTGCAATCAAGACCTATGGATACAAAATAAATTTGGATCACACTAAAATCAGTGTACGCATCCTGTACCAAATTTATTTTAAAATTTCCCCACAACTTGGAAACAATCAGGAAAAATGTAGTTATTATGAATTGTATTTTACAATCTTTTACTGAGAGTAAACCCATTGACGTGAATGGTCTTGACTAACTTAGGGCCATTAATTTTAGTGGGCCTACTCTGAGTAAGCTTAGTTGCATACAATCCGGGGGAAAGTTGATGATGATATTGGTAATAATGATGCCTCTGTGATGGATCTGCCCTGGCAAAACACAACGACTTGGGAACAGCTAGGGAAAAGGTGGTCATTATCACCATTGTCGTCATGATGCCTCTGCCGTGGGCTCTTCCCTCCAAAAAACAACAACCACCAACCACAACTTTGGAACAATCCTGCTATAGGACATGCAGCTGAAACAAACAAACAAAAAAAGGGTTGTCATATTCTCTTTCCACCCCCATGTTTAACTGAGGACACTCTCAAACAGATGCCTGCTTTTTGTGCTAGGAGGTAGCAAAACTAACACAACAGCAGTGGTAGGACTCCCGACTTTCTTTTCCCCACACCCACATTTAAAAAAAATAAATTCTCAAGATGCTGCCTGCTGCCAACTGCTCCACATTGCTGGCAAGGAGCAAAGCAAAGATAGCAGCAAATGGGTGAATCCAATAACTAGGAAATAAAACAAAAGTAAAGTTGCAACCCCAGGAATTCCTTTTGCCTGGTCCAAACAACTCACTTATCAATCACAGCTCTGGCTTCACTCATTCACTAAAAACAAAGGTTTATTCATTTCACAGAAATTGCTTCAAAGGGTACTTGCACATTTTGCTTCATAACTTTCTTTCTTGGAAGTTTAGACCCTTTTCTTCTTTTAATGAAAGCTCAGAGTCTGGAACAGCTGCCTGAGGGCGCCCATGAAAGCCTTCCCAAATGCCAGGTTGGGAACCTTCATAACTAAGCCAAACCATGGCTTAGCTTATGGCACTGTAGCAGCAGCAAGTCTGGGAGAGGAGTGCTGCAGCTGCAGTCTCTTCTGGGAACCCCCCATGCTAACACTTTTGCACTAAGCCATAGTTGGACTTAGCTTTACATGTGAAGCAGCTCAATGTAAGCTGCCTGATGAACTTTGTTTAGTTAGGTGGGTTGCAAACATTCCAAACCTATCAGTAGTCTATAGCTCAGCATTACATTTACACCAGATCAAATTGTAGCCCTCATTATAGAGGGGAAAGCAAGTAAAGACCTTCCCTGCTTTAATAATAAGGGTGATGAGTAGAAAGAAAGGACAGATACCCTTGATGGGTTTCTGCTAGTATAGAATAAATATGAACAGATAATTTTAAAGCACAACCCACTTCCTTACCGTCATGAACAGAGCATGATGTTCTGTGAATCTCCAGTTCTAACTTTGTAAATTGAGATTTACTGAGTAGCAATTTTAAAAGTCTGAAATTTGGTGGCAGAGACAGAATGGAGCATTTCTTCACTTTTAAAATGTATTCTCCCCCCCTTTACTGCGTTTATGTTAAACAGTCTTATCCACTCATACTGAAGTAGATAACAGGGAATCTTTTCTGGAGAAACCTGTCCTCCAAGGAACAGAAGAATGAAAAACTAGGACTGACTTACCTCCTGTGTTACACCAGTTACCTCCCCTGATCAACAGACGAGTGACGCCACTGGGTCCCCGTGATACATTGTGGCATTTGTTTGTCTGCTATCAAAGTAGAGTACAAATTAATGTCATTAAATATAGAGCCATTGTTTCATTGCTACTGTAGAAAACTTTTTCTAAGGCATTTTGACAAGCAAAGCTTTGAGGCAAAATACTTCCTGCATTTGTCGGTCCCTGAAGAAAAACCACCACATCATGTTTTTGTTCATAACTGAACTGCCAAACATATAGGAATGGCTAGATGTTTTGGTAGTTTTCATAAAAACGAGAGCTTTGCAACAATTTACCCAAAGTGCGTGCACTGTTAGACTTTTCTTTCTTCTAGAATAAAAACCGTGTGGTAATTGTTTGCAAACAATTAGTACTAACAGCTCTTACTGTACCAGCATAAGAAGCTTGTACAGTTTGCTCAGGGCCTTAAATTTTCATTTGCAGCGGCAATAAGATGTGGAGGGTTTATAGCAAGCGCCTGCTGTTTGTAGCAGTGAAATGCTATGAGCCCAGCTCTGAATTCATGTGTGTGGCAAATTCTCGCTGTGGCCAGTGAGAGTCTATTTCAAGCATGGAATTCAGAAAGGGGACATATTTTGTGTGGCTTTTTAGTGTAAGTTTGTTCATAGTATGATTCTGTTAATGATGACCTTGTTGTTGCTCAGAGCTTTGATCTGCTGCCTTAAATAAAAAGTTTTATTTTACATTATTTGGATAGAATAGGACAGATATTATGTTGATGTGCAACCTGTTTACTGTCTCTTTCCTAGGGCTCATTTTCCTTATGCTCTGGGTGACTGAAGCTGCTGACAGTGTAGTCTGATACATTTACCTGGTTTTTTTTAATCAACAATGGAGTTAATGAAAAGTAGCTTTCTAGTGTACAAACTCATAGGCATAGGACTTTATTGAATTCATATATAGGCAACATGAGACTTTTTAAAAAGCAGCATTGCAGATACATTTCATACATGCATAGAATGCTCAGAATGTTAGAAACACTTACTGTCTTCTAAAAGTACAAAGCTTATTGTCAAAACTTTTATCCGTTTCAGATGTTATTCGTATGTGTATGTATGTGTTTTTGGAGATGTGTAGATTGTAGAAAATTACAACATGTGTATTCTTAGATTTTCTGTGGTGAAGTAAATTATGAAGTGCTACTAAAATAATATGTATTTTCCACAGCAGTTCTTTGGTTCACTTATATTTTCCCAAGTTTAGCCATTAAATATATATATATTACATATAATATGTCAATATAAAAGTCTAGCTTTGGTTGGATAATTAGGGGAAATAACTATTTAATATGAATGAATCACATAACTACACAATATATTTTGTATGTATCTTCCCTTTTAGTCTGGAGGTCATGATCAAGAACGAAAGAAATCAAAACGTAGAGGGGATTTATATTCAATACAGACTTCTCTAATTGTAGCTGCACTTAAAAAAATGCTTCCCATTGGACTGAATATGTGTACGCCTGGAGATCAAGAACTGATATCTCTTGCTAAGTTCAGATACAGCTGTGTAAGTCGAAGTTTTGCTCAGTTAAGAGTGTTCAATTTTGAAAATATAGCAACCACATGGGGATTGTGATTCTAATACAGGCATAGGCAAACTCATCCCTCCAGATGTTTTGGGACTACAATGCCCATCATCTCTGACCACTGGTCCTGTTAGCTAGGGATGGTGGGAGTTGTAGTCCCAAAACACCTGGAGGGCTGAGTTTGCCTGTGCCTGTTCTAATACAAGGATTCTCAAAATGCACACGTTGCTATGCAGTATCAGGATATGCCCTCGCTGCAACGCCTGCATCTCAACAGTGCGAGAAACAATGAACAAGCCTTCCATATGGCAAACCGGTTTATTCATTGGTCCAAATGCATCTAGAAAAATGAATGCTAGACCAAAGCACTTGACTGATTAAATACTTATTGCCTGAACTGGAAAGCTATTCATAGATCTTAAAGACACAATGGCATGCTTATATTTACTGTATGCATAGAATATGTCATAACAAATAGAATAGTATGGCATCAGGGCTGTCTTTAGCATATGCATCGCCAGGGTGCAAAGATCCGTCCAGCGCCCCCAAATTTTTTTTGGGGGGGGGCATGTCAAAGTTGTTGAGCTTTTAAGGAGGGGAGCAGCGAAAACCACTAACATGAAAAAAAAAATGGCAGGAATAACTCTGTCTTTCCATTTTTGCAATCATGCGAAAATGAAAGACACCACTAGGGGGCAGCGCCGGATACATTGGTTCTGCAGCTGTTTTGCAAAAGAGAACGGAAATGACCCATTGACCCCAATCATCCATGGCTCGCAGTTAAGAGCTTAGGTGGCTTCAGCGGTGGGCACCCCCTAGAATTTGGTGCCCGGGTGTACCGCACCCCTTGCACCTCTAGGTAAAGACGGCCCTGTATGGCATCTTAAAGGCATCCTAGCAAATTTACAGTACCCAAGCTGTCATGGACCAGAGCCCGTATCATCAGATGTATGTAAGAAAAATGGGGCCAGTTGTGGGAACTGAGGAAATATCTCACATTAGCTACACATATTTCATTTACGTTTGCCATAGCTCAGTTGCTAGAGCATGAGACTCTTAATCTAAGGGTCATGGGTTCAAGCCCCAAATTGGGTAAAAGATTCCTTAATTGCAGGGGGTTGGACTAGATGGCCCTCGTGGTTCCTTCCAACTCTGTGGTTTTATGATTCTATGAAACAAACAGTTACCCTTATTGAATAAGGGATTGGTCAGATATGAGCATAAAAAATGAATTTGGCTTTGCACACCTACAGTTCTTATCACATTTTCCACACAGAATCCTATGTACGTGTTGGCCTACTGTTGCTTCTTGATGGGAGGCAGCTGTCTAGGATCCTGTTTCCAGCTTTCCAGCTATTCTTCCAGATTGGATTCCAAGAAAACAAATGGACCAGATTTGGTGTTTAAAAAACATATAGATAATAATTGGGAAGAAGAACAGTCAGAAACATTCACTTACTAAATCCACAAATATCAGCATACAAGACTTTCTCACCAGCTGTTTCAGAACTCTCCCTGCTTCTCACAGCCTCTCCCAATCTTCACTCCTTCCCTAGGGAAATTGGATCCTCCTGTCTCTTCTGGGTTACAATATAATTATTCTGTTGGCAAAACTTTGCAGCCCAGTTGTAGATGGTTGCGGGCTGTCTCATCACCAGGATATTTGCTTTCTAGAAAGATAATTTAATAAGTTAGTCCAACTTTTATAATGGCACAGATTAATATATGCTTATATTTGTATGCAGAAAGACACAGAAGAAGAGGTGAAGGAGCATTTACGCAATAATTTGCATTTGCAGGAGAAGGTAATGTTCAAAAAGGTCTGTCAGATGAAACGTTTTTTAGCATTAGGCAAAGTTTTAAAACATTTAGATGTTTAACAAGGCAATCTTTTGCTTAAGTTATGCAGGCTATGAGGGCTATAGGATTTAGCAGGCACACCTCTGCGCTTTTGGTATAGAAACTGCCTTTGTTGCCCTGTATGATCACCTCTAGGGAGTGTGTCCCTAGCGATCTTCCTTGATCTGTCAGTGTCTTCTGATACCATTGACGATGGTATTCTTCTGGAGAAGCTGTCTGAGTTGGGAGTGGGTGGCAATGCTTTATGACGGTTGCTGTCCTACCGGGGTGACTGTTTTCAGAGGGTGGTGCTTGGGGAGTTTGGTTCAGCACTGTGGAGCCTTAAGTACCAGATTCGATTTTATCCACCATTGTGTTTAATATTTACATGAAATTGCTGGTCAGGTCATCTAGAGTTTGTAGTACATTGTCAGTAATAGGCAGGTGATACATACACAGCTTTACTTCTCCTTTATGCTCCTGGCAAAAACACTATTATCTGCTCTAACCTTTGGATCACAAATTTCTGCTTATCTTTTAGTGGGGTAGGGTGGAGTTAGAGCTGATTTTGGAATTTTCCCAGTGGCATGCTTTTCCTAATCTTTTAGGCTGAGTGAGTATAAGATATGACAATCATATCCCCATGCCCCCAGGCCTGACATAATTAAAGTATAGGATTACTGTGTAAGAGTGGGGCATTTTATTTATTTCCCCCTCAAATGTTTATTTAAATAAGTCTGCTAAGTATTTTTAAACATTTTTGATACAAGATTGTATGTGTTATTTGCAGTCAGATGACCCAGCTGTGAAATGGCAGTTGAATTTGTACAAAGATGTCTTGAAAGCTGATGAACCTGTTGATCCTGAGAAAATAGTGCAGCGTGTGCAAAGGATCTCAGCAGCTGTGTATCATCTGGAACAGGTGAAAGGGACCTCACCTATCAGTTATATTTTTAAAGCAGAACATGGAGTTCTTATCTAAGCACATATATTATAACAGAGACTGTGTTTCAAATTGGGGAGTCCCTGGTTCAGATCTAGCTTCTGACATGTATTCAGTAGCTGGACTTACATAAGCTACTCTCAGCCTTAGCCCCTGTCTGCAATATGAAGGGTAATACTACTGACTTAGCTTACAGGGTAACAACAACAACAACAACAACAACAACAACAACATATTATTTATACCCCGCCCATCTGGCTGGGTTTCCCCAGCCACTCTGGGCACCTTCCAACCAAATATTAAAAACAATACAGCATCAGACATTAAAAACTTCCCTAAACAGGGCTGCCTTCAGTTGTCTTTTAAAAGTAAAATAGTTGTTTTATTGCCTTGACATCTGCTGGGAGGGTGTTCCAAAGGGCAGGCGCTACTACCGAGAAGGCCCTCTACCTGGTTCCCTGTAACCTCACTTCTCGCAGCGAGGGAACTGCCAGAAGGCCCTCAGCTCTGGACCTCAGTGTCTGGGCTGCATGATGGGGGTGGAGATGCTCCTTCAGGTATACAGGACCGAGGCTGTTTAGGTCAGACCAACACTTTGAATTGTGCTCGGAAACATTATATTATTATTATTATTATTATTATTATTATTATTATTATTATTATTAATTGAATTTATATACCGCCCTATACCTGGAGGTCTCAGGGTGGTTCATGGAAAAGATAAACATAAAAGTCCAAATATATATAATCAAAATAAAAACAATCTAATAAACACCACCACCCCGAAAAAAAAAAAACATGTTTTAAAAGGGCATGGATGTCACATCAGATCAACCAAGTGGCTAGTTAACTTTTTTTGCCTGGTGCCTAAAGGTGTATAATGAAGGCACCAGGCAAACTTCCTTGGGGAGAGCCTTCCATAGACGGGGAGCCACTGCGGAGAAGGCCTGTTCTCATGTTGCCACCCTCCAGACCTCACAAAGAAGGGCCTCAGAAGGTAGATTATAGGGGTGACAACTAGACAGTTCTAATGTCAACATTTATGACTGGGAAAGCTCAGCCTGTTCTGGATGGGCTGCACTTCTGTTGAAAGACAAGGCATTGTATCCACGAACTTATT
This sequence comes from Podarcis erhardii, assembly GCF_964252035.2. Lineage (NCBI taxonomy): Eukaryota > Metazoa > Chordata > Lepidosauria > Squamata > Lacertidae > Podarcis > Podarcis erhardii. Next base: position 41,779,201 of record NC_138497.1, read on the forward strand.
GTGTTCATGGAATGATTTCTGCTCATGCAATGGAACTTTATTTCCTCCCTTGTGTGCCCTCCAAATCTGCTCTGGAAGGGTGGGAGGGGGACCCAGGACAAATTTGTGTGACGCACAGGAATGGGAAGTCCTACAAGTGATGCCACAGGTGCAGTGAGTGCAGAGGATACAACCCCAGGTTTTCAATATATGGATACTCCTGGATCCAGCTCTGCCTCTAGCCTCCTGTTTAGGAGTATTTTTGCACATCTCTGGGTGGTGTGTCCCCTGCAGTTTTTCCTGGGAAAGGTAGATCAGAATTCAGTCCCTAGAGAGGTAAATTGTCTCCATCTATTATGGCTTTCAGATGAACCCCAAAGATTCTTCTGTTTCGCCAAACATTTGGCTTGATGTGATTTTCTCTCCAGTGTGAGGTTAGGTTTAATCTTGTGTGTTTTGTGCATGCATGTGTGTGTGTGTACACACACACACACACACACACACACACACACACACATTGTGTATTTATGGCATCAGCTGAACTGGAGTTGTTATTTACAATACTGTTTTTCCATAGGTTGAGCAACCATTAAGATCAAAGAAAGCAGTTTGGCACAAACTCTTGTCAAAACAACGTAAAAGAGCTGTTGTGGCTTGTTTCAGGATGGCACCGTTGTATAATCTGCCAAGGTACATAACTTTTAATTTTTCTTTTTACATGAGACTCTTGCTATTGCGCTTCAGAACAGTGGGTGTTCTTACCTGACATGCTTTCTGTGACACGGTATTGAAAGTTCAGCCAGTTTCTTAAAGTTTCCTGTTGAGCCATATTAGAAGAGCATCATATGTCTTTGTAAAAGAGATGCTCTAATCCTTAATTCTGTTTCAAATGGAAGTAGATAGAACACAAGACTCGCAGAAGCATTTTGTAAAGCAGTCTTGACAGTATTCTAATAACACACTAGGATCCAAAATTAATTCTAACCTCAACTAGCACTGCAAAAATACATTTCTATTACATTTCATTACCTTTTCGTTGCTTTTCTGAATATCAGAAAGTCTTGTATTAATCCTTTGCAGCCCCCAGCTGTTTAAAAACAGTGAACTGCAATCTAAGAAATGTACTTGGAAGTGGGTCATTGAACTCAGTGGTGCCTGCTTTTCAGTAGCCATTCACATATTTTTGAATTTCCAGGCTGCAATATTTTACCCACTTATTTGGGAGTTAGCCCACTGAACTATATGGAACTTACTTTTGAGCAGGCGTCCATAGGATTGTACTGTTGGAACTACCTATCCTTCCCTTTTGCCACTATCCCTTGGCCAGGCATGTGGGCCCAGTTATCTGCTGCTATGTATGGGATGTCTGTATGCACCTCCTATCTTAGGACTGCCATACGTCCGGATTTTCCCAGTCATTACCTGGATTTCAAAGATGGAATTGACATCTGGGGGGCCGCTTTGTCCTGGATCAATAAAAAATTTGAGGCTTGCTGGCGTTTTTGTAAAATCTTCCAGGGTGTCCTGGTTTTTGCTTTTTGGAATATGGCAACCCTATTCTATATGTAGGGAAAGCTAGCCCATTCCTTCCCAGACATGAGAGAGTGGATCATGCCTTTAATATTTTAAACACCATATAATTAAGGTTTTAGTTTAAGGTCTTAACCCTAAAATTTGGGAGGCTTGTTTTATGAAATACATCAACTGACAGGTTTCATCTTCTGCAATTACACGCGCATTGTTGTTTTGCATGCTGCATCTCCTCCTGCACATTTCTCCTTTCCTGCCAGCCAGTGGCGTAGCGTGGGGGGTGCAGGGGGTGCCAGCCGCACCGGGCGCAACATTTTTGGGGGCGCACTCGCAGCTCTCTGCCCCTACCTGGCTCACTCTCTCTCTCTCACAGTGCTGGCTGATGGGGCTGGCCTGGCTCCGCGTCTCCGCCCGCCCACCTTGCGGAGCCCAGGCAGGAAGGCGGAAGAGCCGGGAGGCGCCGCTGCCGGGAGGGAGCTGAGGGCGCTGCCGGCGCGTCTGGCGGGGTGAGGGGGGGGTCCGGGCTCGCCTCTCCTTTCCCTCTCCGATACGCGGGCGCGCGCGCGGGGGGTCCCCTGCTTTGTCTCGGCTTCGAGGAAGGGGCCTCACCGCCGCCTCCTCGTCTGCTCCCTGCCTGCTTCGCCCGCACAGGGACCGCGGCGTTTGCGGGGGGGGGGCTGTTGCTCTGCCGTCTGGTAGCTGTGCCTGCCCCCCCCCCCGCCGCCGCAGCAGCAGCATCGCTTGCATTCTTTCTTTCTTGGTTCTTGGGGGAGATCTGGCTGCTCTCCGCTCCGCTTGAAGGGGGGGGGTGGCTTGGAGCAGGAGGGGCTCCTCTCCGTCCAGGTGGGCGAGGGATGCGCTGCGCGAGATTCTTTGTCAGGAGTGGCGGGGGGGGACTTGGGGGATCCTCGCCCCCAGTGGCGTAGCGTGGGGGGTGCAGGGGGGGCCGGGCGCACCGGGCGCAACATCTGGGGGTTAGGGTTAGGGGGCGCAAATCCACGGGTTAGAGGGCACAAATTACTTGCCTTGCCCCGGGTGCTGACAACCCACGCTACGCCACTGCTGCCAGCCCTTACTTGGAAACGTGTGATGCTGGGTAAACAGCTATGCCATTCCTTGCAATGAAAATCTCGTGCATGACTCCCACACAAAAAAAATCCAAGGGCTGCAGATGTAGGCTGGAGGCTAGCCTGTTCATGCAGTATGCACATAAGCACAGCCTGTTATATCAGGCCCATCTAGTCCAGCTTCCTGTTCTCACTGTGGCCAACCAGATGCCTATGGGAGGCCTGCAAGCAGACCTGAATGCAGCAGCATTCTCCCCCTCCTGCCGTTTCCAGCAGCTGGCATTCTGAAGCATACTGCCTTCTACAGTGGAGGTAGAACGTAAGCATCAGGGTTAGTAGTCATTGGTCACTCTGTCCGCCACGAATTTGTCTAACCCTCTGTCATGCTCCTGCCCCAAAACCCAATTACAGCAGCTCTTATTTGAGAGCAAGGAAGATATCTTAATTTAGTCTAATAACGGTGCAGGCTCAGCGCTGGGTCCAGAAATCATGATTCCAACATATAAGCAAGGATAGACAGTTTGGACAGATCCTTTTAGATCCCGAACACTGTTTATGCATTAAAAAGCACAGGTCACAAGACCAGTCCCAGGACTCCACTTTCTACATCCCTCCATTGGGAGAACTGTCCACTTATTTTTATCTGTCCTTCTCCCTGTTATTTAACCTGTCCCTGATTTACAAGAGGATCTCTTGTCTTATTTTACTCAGGCAGTGAGGTAATTTGGTGAGGTACTTTGTCAAAAGCTTTTTGAAGGCCCAAATGCACTATGTCAATTTGATCATCTCTGTCTGTATGCTTGTTGACTCTCTAATTGGTTAGTGAAACAGATATTGCCCTTGCAGAAGCCATGCTGATTTCTGCTTCAGCAAGACTTGTTCTTCCTATATGCTTTGTTATCTTATCTTTAACAATGTTTTCCACCAGTTTTCCCAGAACAGAGTTTAAACTTCGTGGCCTGTAATTTTCAACATCTCCCTGGAATATCTTTTTTTAAAAAGTGGTGTTGCATATTCTTAAATAAATAAATTAGCTTTATTGTACTAGCCAAAGGCCATGACACAACCATACAAAAACCATTCGGAAAAGAAATATCTATACGACTATATAACTGTATATAAAAAACAGAGCCACTGCCTGAACCATCAAAACCAAAAAACGCAGATGCACGCATAGATTGAGGACTCCACACAGCATACAATATTTTCCTATTTAGACCTCTGAATGGTGTTGTATTTGCCACTTTCCAATCCTCAGGTATGGAAACTTTGTTTCCCATTACCACTATTTTTGTCAGTTTATCAGGCTCCCTTCATGCTGAAGTTAGTTCATGGACAGGCAAATATGCCCTACACTAGTGGCCAAAATTGTGGAAACCTTTTGGGGAAAGTCTATTTCTGAGGTTTGATGGCTCATAACACCACTTTTTTTTTTGTAATACCATAAAATTATATATCAATGGAAAGATAATTTAATGAGGAATGTGATGCAGTTTGTTCAATATCTGTATTCCATCAAAGGTTATAGCCAAATAACCAGGAAAAGGAAGCACAACTTGATTAGGTTGATAGGCAGTAGCTTTCCTTCATTTGAATGTAGCCAATGAGCATGTGTGTTTAGAGAGCCAATCAGGTGTTATGAGCCATCAAACCTCAGTAATACACTATTCCAAAAGGGTTTCCACAATTTTGGCCACTAGTGTATATGAAGAGAAGCAGGGGCTCTGCTTCTACTTCTTTCCTGGAGGGAAGCCGAAACCTCTCATTGCACGTAATGGCAGCACATACAGCTCTGTGCCTGTCAGTAAAAGAGCTGGGGCTTAAGAATATCCTCTCCCACATATTCAGCTCTTTGTGCTGCACCTAGGGGGGAGGATGGATTGTGCCCAAGATCCTTTTAGGAAACCACTTAGAAATTATTTCACATAGACCTGATGGTAATGCAAGTGTTACCCAGTCCATTCTCTTTTTTCCTGCTTGGCAGGGGGTTGGACTCGATGGCCCTTGTGGTCTCTTCCAACTCTATGATTCTATGTTTCTATGATTCTTTGAACCACAGTCAGTAATATGTTAATTATACATTTCTTGCATTTTTCTTATTTTAGCTTCCAGGTTGCCTTGGGAAATGGAGAACTCAATATTTGATTATTTATTGGTGGGGCGAAAATGTCTGAAAATGGTTTAACAATATATTTCAGGATTGCTGAAGCTTTATTGATGTTAATGCAAACCTCTGGTCAAAATTTTGCAGTCCACCCAGATATACCTGCATCTCTCTTTTTTGTGTTTGGACCTATGATTGTTTGACTGGCCTCGATTGTTTTCATAATTTAGGATGTGTACTGCTGTTTAGTTCCTTGTGATAGTAAATCTTTTTTTTAAAAAAAAGAATGAAAACGTATTCTCTCCTCAACAGCTGCACACACCTCATCTCATCTTGCTCAGGAGGCATATCTGACCCTCCAGAATGGATTTTGGAGGCTGTAGGTGGCTGCAGAATGGCAGATAAATCCTTAACATTAATTTCCTTAACATTTCTTTGAATCTAAGACATTGCTTTTATGGATTAAGTAGGCATAACTAAGTGTGTGATTTCAGTCTCACTCTCTAATTTCTGTTGACATCTACACAATATTTTAAAAATGAGGAACACAATTTGAGTAACAGCAGAGATGGGGAACAAGAATCCCAATAATATATGGAATTATTTATGACTACCCTTCGTGACAATGGGATATCCCTGCTTATGCATACAATTTTGGCATGGTGGACTGCAAACTGTATGGACTTGCTATGTTATGAATGTGAATATCTGTATTTGAGTGTGACATTTGAAGAATTGAACCTTCGTATTTAAGAAGAATCCTAATACTTAGGATTGTCGTCATTATTTTTAATATAATCATGGCCATATAGAACTTGGACAGAATGAGATGAGATGCAAAACTATTAACATAAAATGAGATGTAAAATTATTAACATAAAATTAGATGTAAAATTATTAATATATTTTACATATTTAGATAACCTTTGCTCTTAACTGCTTTACTATAATTGTGTTTTTACTGTTAGTTGAAACCTATATGCTTTTCTTCAGACACAAAATTAGCAATTTCTACCTGAGCACCTTCCAACGTGTATGGCTGGAAAAAGTACATGAAAAAACTCAATATGACAGGCTCATACTCACATTAACGGTAATGTAATGGAGAGCCTCTTGCTTACGCACACACTTACTCCTTTCCCAGCCATGATATGATGTCATACAATGAGTTTGTACAATTTAACAAGGGATTCTGATTGGTCAGTCCAAACTGGCTCTGCTTCATGAGGCTCTGCCTGATGAGGCAACCGGCCATGCAAATCAGGAGCACATATGAGCCCAGTTCACAAGCGGGCTTCTTCTTACATGCTTTTCTTTCTCTCTTCCTTTATTTTGAGTTATTTCCCCACTCTGCCTCTGACACTTCCTAGAAGGGCTGAGAGGCTCTCTGTGAGGATTGAGGCTGGCGCTTCAAAGGCCCTAGTTTTCCCACCCTCACTGCAGGTGGAAGAGGGAGCAGGCTACACAATGCTTCATCTCTTTGGTGGCACCCTTTGATCCTTATAGACCCATGGATCACCAGTGATGCCTCACCAAAGTCCAGGAAGAACAAGCTGCAACACATTCCCCTATTCCCAGTTCCAGGTCAGTAGGATGGGTTGAGGTCTCTACCTCCTTGGTTGAAGGAAAGCAGCAATCGTTTGGGATGTAGGGCTCCCATAATGCAGTTCTGTCCCTGCCTTTGGCAGCCAGTTGCCATTAGCTCCCACTGATCTCAGTTTTTTCTTTTTTTCTTTTTCACTCCTTTTACCTACTTTAGACCTTAAATAGCATAGATAGCTTAGTCTGTGTCTTTTCTCCCTCAACCCATAGCTGTGTTTTATTCCACTTCACTTTGCCTTTATTGCGCGGCCAGACGAAGACCCTCCGACCCCTGGCGACCCCTGGGAGGAATAATGACTCATGACAACATGTTATGGGATTAAAATTGGTCACAACTTTATTAAACTTTCAGATGTAGGGAGACCTTGGCATTGGGCTTTTATCCCTCCCAGTCCCTGGCCAGGAATCTGGGGAACATCAGGGTTATCCAAACTGTGTGGGGATTGGGCTGGCTCTGGAAAACGTATGTTTAAGCAGAGAGCCCCCCCTCCCCATTTCGCCGCCACGCAGGGGAGAGCACTGACAACCTAATGGTGTATGGTCAGTGACTCCACTCAACAAAACCCCTTTAACGGGGAATCCTGGGATCACCACCGCAGGGGGGACGTGGGTCACCGCTTCACGGCCCCACCCATTTAGGGAAGATAGACTAAAGGATTCTGGGGAGCCAGCTGAGAGCTCCCAGGTAAGTTCCGCCCTCATTGTGTGTGCAGGGAGGTCCTAATCCTACCTGGTCAACTCCTCTGGCAACACCTCCCCAGCTGGGATTGGTTAACTGTCTGAGGTTAGGCAGGAACCTCCAGGTACCCAGCTTGGGGAACCAAAGCCAGTCTGACTTGCTGGGGATCGTGTAGGGCCAGGGGGCTGCACACAACCATGCAAAAACCGCCCCCCATTTGAAGTGGGGAGCGGTCATTCTGTTGTTGTTTTCTTCCCTGAAGCACATCCTGCCACCTCTCCTTATGGTGCTCTCCGATTTTTTCTTTTAAAAAAGCCGTTCTGTTTACCTCTTCTTCATCAGTTCTTGGCTGAACTTCTGCCTGTTCTTCAGACCTCTTCTGCTCAGCCCAGAAGAAGCTCTGAAGGACTTTCTGGTTGAATCCAGACGCAAACTTAAGGTGTTGCTCATTCACAAGAGAGATTACAAAAGACCCAACAGGATGTCTTCTCCATATTTCTACAACCAGTCCTTTCATAACTTAAGGCAACAAAGTGGAAAAAACCCAACAAATTGTAGAACAAACCACACCCCACACCCCAAGTTCTCTGAGGTTATTTAGATTCTGTTGTATGTGCAGTAGAATATGCAATGGAATGTGAAGATATGAAAGCTTTTTTTTCCATACTCTGTATATCTTTTGTAAGTTACGTTCTGTGTAACTTAATTTCTGTCAAACATTGGGGAAATTGCTTATTTATTTTATTATTATTATTATATCACCATCCAAGGATCTAGCACAGGGCAGTTTACAATATAAAAACACAAAAATAAATACCATAGTAACAGACAAAAACAATGATCTAGGTTTTTTAAAAAATATTTACTGACCAATCAGAGGAACGCAATTGTACAAAATCCATATGCTTACTAATCATTAACCGCATAAGCTTTTATACTGTATTCCGTTTATCCCTCTTGATCTCACTTTCACCCCCCCTCCCAGGCACCGCTCTATTAACCTGTTCCTCCATGGTTATCAGAAATATTGGATAGAAACAGAGGAATATTCCTTTGAGGAGAAACTAGTTCAGGATTTGGCTGTAAGTACAGATATGGCTGGTCCCGGTTTCAAATGCCCACACTGATCCATATTATCTAACTATATATTTATATCTGTATCCATCTATATTAAAATGTGTATCACTCTTTTCCTATGCCAGAGTTAATGTTCTTAAATATATAAGGTATCAGAAAGAAATAGCCAAGCTGTGCAGTATAACACTGATATATTCTGTGCATCCATGGACACAGCTATGGCTTATGCCAATATCCGAAATTGCTTTTTTATTTTTTAAAAAATATAGTTTGAACTAAAACTTATCATTGTTCTGCTTTGTTCAGCTTGGCAATTCCTATGTTTTAATTAGCATTTTCTTTGAAGGCTTAGCACAATTAATGCTTCTTTGTGGTTTGGATTTTGGTTATTGCATAACCATCCTTTTTATTTTAACATTTCTAAGCTGTTATACAAGTTAATTTGGCTTTCTCCTGATACTCTAATAGAGTGGTATTCTAATGAACTATAAACTTGTATGACAGTATTAAGCAGCAAAAGTTTCCTTCCATATATTAAAATTGGAATTATTTATGCTTCTACTTCACCTTTTATTAGAACTTAACTCTAATTAAGATAAGTATGTGCATGTATTTCTAAGCTTCAGACAGTTTTAGATGTCTTCTTTTTAACTGACAACCTAAGAAGTGATTTAATTATTGTTTTATTTCTGTGTACATGTAAAATGATTTGTTCCCCTAGCTATCATTAATAGAGGTTTCCATCACATGAATGCAGTGGAGAAACCAAGTAATAGTTTTATTAGTTAATTACCTCTATTAGTTTGTAACCATTTCAACAGTTGATATGAAGGGGTATTAACCTATCACTGTGGGAAAAGTTTACTGACCAAAAATATTCCCTTTCTCTTAAAATACAAGTGTATTTCAGCTGTCCCTGATATAAGCTGCATCTACATTAAGCATTGAGTGAGGGGCCACCATTTTGCATTCTTTCACATTTTACAGGGCTCCTCATAACATCATCATCTACTTGTAATTTTCCTAGTGCTCCTTCTGCCTTTTTCTTTTCTCACTGCAGAAAGTCTGGGTGCTTTTTAGAGGAATAGAAAAGCAGTGCAATACTTGAGAGTGTAGATGCTGCTTTTCCATCTTTTAAAGAGATGTGGTTTTGACAAGGATAGTAAAGTTATCAGGCAGGTGAAACTATCATATCTCATCTATCTCTTTGTAGTGGGCCAGTGGCGGAGCTTCATGCTCCAGCACCGGGGGCGGAGAGCAGGTGGGGGCGGGGCTGGTGCACGTCCCGGCGCCGCCCAATGCGAGCGGGGGGGGGGCAGCTGCAATGGAGCCCCACCAGGATCGCGTTGCCAGGGGCAGTGTGCTCCCCCGCCCCCCTCTTCCTCCGCCAGTGTAGTGGGCAACATTTTATAATCCCCTCAATTTTTAAATCACTTCTTAAATTAGTACTAAAACCCTTTTATGACTTAAAAAAAATAATACTGAAATGGCAGCAAAAATATGGTGCAGTGCTATAACACTACAGCATTGATTTTAAAAAGAAAAATGTATTTCTAGCCTCTGCAGTTTTAGCAATTTTTGTAGAATTAATATTTCCTGTCTATAATTCCAGTCCAAAACAAACATTTTTTGGAAATTGCGTTAATAGCAATAAACAATCACGCTCAAATTAGGTAAGTACCTAATGCTCAATAAATAAATGTTTTTAATCTTCAAGTATTTCTTAGAATTACCCACCCAACTCTCAGTTCAGACAAACTGCTTTTTAAGTCTTCTCTTCCACATCCACAATGGATATGCCATGGGAGTTGTCAGAACATAGCAGGATGAACATATAGGGAAAGTGCAATAGCTGCAATTGCCTGGAAAGTCAGTTGCAATTCTGTTTGAAGTTTACTGTGGAAGAGCGATGACTTGATAGTGCTAAGAACTCACCCATAGATTATTTAGCGTGGTGGAAAATATTGCACAGAGGATTGTCTTTTAAAGATTGGCTTTGATGCTTTTACAGTTGAGTTGTCAGAGGTATTGAAGAAGCTATATGATTTGCGTGAGAGAGATTATATTATTGTGTTTCTTGTAAGAGATTGTGTGGATGGTTGTACATAAAACCATGCATCATGGCAAGCAGAGAGAGAAATGGGCTACGCACTTCATTTGTCTGACCTAGGTATGTGTTATGCTTCATACGCTCTGAAGAAAGTGTAATTCTCATGAAAAGCGACAGCATCTAAGGGCTCAGAGACAGCTGCATTCTGCACAGAATAAAGTGCTCCCACCACCATCCATCTCAGATGACTCTGTAGGGTTGACAAAGAAGGCCCAATCTATGCTGTATAGACTTCAGAAATCATGCAATCGTGAACCATAGAACTGATGTGCCATCAGTAGCACCTGTTGGGTTCTATGGGTGTCTAGGCAGGCCAGACAGAACAAATCAGACCCCTGAATCATAATGGGCATCTCATCAAAACCAGTGTTTTCCTATAACTAGTTACATTTCTTTATATACTTTGTTCAAAAACATTTATAAATGTACTGGTGTTATGTTAGAGAAGATCTTGTGACTCAAGATGGTTGGATTGCGAAAGGTTTATTGCATTTCATTGCATTTCTTTTATTACTCATGTACCCGATATAATTATTGCACAGACTCCCCCGCAAAAAAGTGAGGAGGAGGAGGAGGAAACTGAAAAACATCCTGATCCTCTTCATCAGATCATTCTTCATTTCAGCCGGAATGCTCTAACCGAACGAAGGTAACTGCACTTTATTCAATGCTATATTATAGACCCACCATCTTTTCTGCACCCTAAGTCATCCCCCACTTCCAGAAACAGTTTGATTTGTTTAAAAATAAAAATAAAACATGATCCATCAGGGAACGGCTCTATTTTTTTGGATGTCCCACATAGTTAGCCCATTGCTATAGTGTTGGAGATGACAGTGGAGATTTCTGTCAACTAGAGGGGAAATGATGGTCCTTTTTTGAGTAGTGTGTGGGAAGATATGTGGGAAGCTATTATTGTTAGGTGTGGGTGTTACTGTGCCACTTTTGAATGGTGTTAATCTTAAATAAGATTAAAGAGTAGAAAGTAAGTCGATGTTAAAACTTTTAAGAAGTATGCCTGTTTAACAATGAGATTACAACCTTCTCAAAATCCTCTTGTGGGAAGTCAATTTCATACCTGATACGATCACAGATAATCATCAGCACCATAGAAAATTCATGGTTGAAATCTCTGGCTGCTTGCAAGCACTTTTAGAGTACAATAGCGGATAAATAAATTCCACTCTTGTGAGGTACACAGATGTATTATTCAGTTGTGAATGCACATGGTAAATATATGTTTTAACAAAGAATTTGACAAAGTTCCTAACCTTATAGGGTTGTAAGATCGTATCATGGGATTGCAAGAAAATGAAAGTCTCTCTGCTTTGATGATTATTGGAACTGCAGCTCACAGATGTTATAACTGCTGACTTTTAAGTCCTCTTCAGAAGCTGTTTTAATAAGACTTCCACTTTCTTACAGCAAATTGGAAAATGACCCTTTGTACACTGCATATTCAGCAATGATGGCAATGGTGAGTATCTAATTTCATTGTTAATTCTGCTGTGATGACAAAGGTGATTATGTACCCTAAAACAAATACTCTAGTTCTTCAGCTGTTTTTTTCATAGATCTCTGTAATCTGTTTTTATCCTATTGACAGTTCAGCTGCCTGGTTTTAGTATTACACAAAATTTATACCTAATGTGAAACTATGCCCTTGAAGCAGCTGCTTCTAATTCTATATAAGCTGTTTAAGGGGTACATTTAAGTTTTTGTTTAATTCCTAACTATGTAATTGAAACAGCAATTGTTTTTCTATTTTAGCATTCTTGCTGTTTTCAACAGGTGAAGTTACATAAGTTCTGTTGATAGTTAAGAACTGATCCTGTCCTAAAAAAACAGGTGCCAGAACTCACCATAAACACCTCCCTTGTTCTCTTAGAATGTCAATGGCACCCACCTGAGAGGTGCCAAAACTGAGTTCCCCCTGAAAAAAAGCCCTGCTCTTGTCCATCATCAGCACAGTACTCATATGTGAAGGGATTCCCATAAGGCTTAATAGAGCCCCATTTCCCCTCATACCCCCATGACACATGTACATATTCCATCTTGGAAGCAGAGCGAAACATTCCCTTAGAAGGGACTCATTTCTTGGAGGACAAACAGCTATCTTCTTATGCCAAGGATACTTCTCTGAGGGCTGGACGGATCCTGGTAGTGAGTGATTTGATTATTAAAACCATAAATAGTTGAAAAGGTTGTTGTTGTTGCACATTGCCTAGGTAGCCTATTAGATAGTGCTTGGGGAGAAGTCAGTGGCAGTGAAGAAGAAGAAGAAGAAGAAGAAGAAGAAGAAGAAGAAGAAGAAGAAGAGGAGGAGGAGGAGTTTGGATTTGATATCCCGCCTTTCACTCCCTTTAAGGAGTCTCAAAGTGGCTAACATTCTCCTTTCCCTTCCTCCCCCACAACAAACACTCTGTGAGGTGAGTGGGGCTGAGAGACTTCAGAGAAGTGTGACTAGCCCAAGGTCACCCAGCAGCTGCATGTGGAGGAGCGGAGACACGAACCCGGTTCCCCAGATTAGGAGACTACCGCTCTTAACCACTACACCACACTGGCTCCCTGTGGTGGATGGTTGGCACCAGTTACATAGGGAAGTGTAGTTATGAGGTCCTGGAAGCAAAATTTAGTTGCTGAGTAGAATGCTGAAAGCCAGGACGTCCTAGGTAACTCTGATTCTTACCTGTCCAACATATGGGGTCAGCTAGACAGGTGCAGCATTTTAGTTGCAAAGCATGGTTGAGATGATGGTCTTGGGAGGAGGGGTTTGGAATTTTTCAGGCACTGGGGAACCTTCTGGACAAGCCAAATTTGTAAAAAGAAAAAAAAGAGGGGGAGGACGACCTCCACTTAAAGCGGGATGGAAACAAACTATTGATGTTTAAAATTGAAAGATGTCAATGCAGTTTTTAAACTGATTGAGAGAGGAAAGTCAACAGTGGCTGAGGAGATCTGATTTGGAACAAATCTTCTGGGATGTAGGAGATAAAATTAAAGAATATTTAAACAGGGGAGATGTAGAATTAGGCATCAAGAGTACAGGGGCACAGGATAGCAGTCAGAAAGGCCAAAGCACCACAGGTCAAAATGCAAGTGCCAAAGACACTTGAAGAGAGAGGTTGTATACAAGTGTGCATATGCTTATGCTACTGGAGGTAGTGTTGCTTTGTCTGTCAAATACAGCATTTAGTCCAGCAAGCTAGAAATCCCCAAAGGGACAGACTTCTCACAGAATTGTTGTAGATGATGATATCGGGTCCCAAGAGTAATTTAGTTACCGGGGTATGCCTCATTTGCAATGCCCACATTTGGAGAACTCATTGCTTGACCTCAGAAAGTTCTCATTGCTTGACCTCAGAAAGATATCGTAGAATTGGAAAAGGTTCAGAAAAGGGCAACCAAAATGACCAAAGGATTGGAGCGATTCTCTTGTAAAGAAAGATTGCAGCCTTTGGGGCTCACGATATGATAATCTTTATTGTCACTGTCCCATACAGAGCAACGAAATTGAAAAAATCTACATTCAAAAACCAACAAGCCTGCTGTCCCAACTATCCCAGCCTGGTTAACCCCTAAAAACTCTGATCCCCCATAATTGAATACAGTATGCTCACATAGAGACTATCTTACACTGCATTTAAAACCAAAATCGCATTTGGATAAAAACTGTTTCTCAGGCGGCTTGTCCTAGTCTTTATAACCCTGTACCTTCTTCCAGAAGGCAGAATATTAACAATAAAAGTTAATAAAAGGATTCAGGACATGGAGAAAGTGTGAAGAGAAACATTTTAATCCATGTCTTGTAACACGGGGACTCGTGGTGAAGCTCATTTTGGGATATTCAGGACAGATAAAAGAAAGTACTTTTTTTACGCAGCACATATATGAAACTCACTCTTCCGGGAAGCAGTGTTGTTCACCAACTTGGATGCCTATAAAGGATTAGACAAATTCATCAAGGATAAAGCTGTTTAAGGCTACTGGTCATGATGGCTATGTTCCATCTCTACTGATAGAAATGAGCCTTGCAGATGATAGAGTGCTCTTGCATTCAGGTCCTGTCTTTGTGCTTTTCACAGGTTCCTGGTTATTCACTGGGAGAACAGGCTGCCAAACTATATGGGCCAGTGGCCTGATCCAGTAGGCTATTATGTTATATTCACCCAGGCCTTGTTCCTTTGCTTGGCCAATGAATGAATGCTTGAAGCTTGTGAGGTGTAGGAGGGAAGAGGGACTTTGTTGTGTTTTATGGGAATAATATTTATTGGCAGACCAACTTAAAAACTGTTAATCAGATGAAAGACATTGTCAGGTTTAGAATACTGATTTAGGGCTTGAAAATAACCTCAGGTTTGGAAAGTTGCTAAAGATAGAAAATGACCATTCAGAGGAAATACTGATCTATATCAGGCTTGATAGCATTGTGATAGGAGACACAATTGAGCATTCCCAGGTAGAATGAATTCTGTGAATGGCTGTTGCCATGGGGATCAGAGAACACTGAGAGAGAAACCAACTGAAACAGAACCCTAAATGAGGGTTGGTTGGAAGATAGCTGGCTTTTGTACACGGTTGGGACACTTACTCTGAGGTGCTAGGGATCTTAGCCTAATGTGGTATGAAAAGAAAATATAATTACTGGAAGCCAGTTCATAAATTGAAAAGTGGAGTACCTGAGGCCAGTTGATAATACTGAGTTGACTTTTAGGACCAGCACCTCTGGAATATTTGTTTGGTTTGGCTGGAAAGACTGGGGATAAATCACTGTGTATAACTGCAAGTACAACATGTGAGAAAATGGGAAAGGGATGGGCAAGAGCAGGTGTAAAAGTTTTAGCCCTTTCTGATTCTTCCACTCTCTTTTTCGCTGTCCACACCACGAAAAGCATCTCTGTCTGCCATACACTTTTCTTATCTGGGTACTTTACAATCATTGGTTAGGATGTGGGTGGGTGAGTTGGGGGAAATCTATATAATTTCTGGCAAGGTTTGAAGATTTAGAATCAGCACAATGTTTCATTCCTCTTGTGGGTGCTGGGTATGAGGAAATAGTTCCCATATGTGCCTGCCTTCTAAGAAATTTAACAATTTGTTAATGCATGTCTATAACTGTATTCATTGTCTGAGTCCTCTGTATGTGAAAGTCAGAAACAATTTTTGGAGAAAGGTTTAAGACTCTGTTTGGATATATTAAACCACTCTTTGACTTTACCTGCTCATTCAAAACAGTATAACCAAATAAATGTAAAATAGCACAGTTTAATTCAATCTGAACCTATTTCCTTCTAATGAGAAAAGAGCTGTCAGAGTGGAGAAAGTGATGATGAAGAAGAAGAAAAAGAGAAGACATTTGAGGTGAGTTAACTTTTCTTAAAGTATAAACCTTTTGCCTAATGAGCTAGAGTAATGTGTTATTCAAACTTACCAGAAGTTAGAAAGTTTACTTAAACTCTCCCTGAGAACTGCATACATATTTATGAATGTCATTATGATTATGATAATATTTTCAGTAACTGCAAACAATGTTTGAGATTGATCCTGCCTGCATTTTTTAAGATTTTTCCTCTTACCTTCTCTCCTACACTTCATTTTTTCCTACCTTTTGTGCCATACACCTGGAAAAGCTTCTTATCTTTCTTTTTAAATTCAAATTGTTCCTTCCATAGCTTTTATTTCATGCACATTATTACTCCAGTTGCAAGCGAAGTCTCATTATACAAAAGTGTTATGGAAAACTATTATAAAAATAAATACCAGATGTTGCTTCACTAGGGTTATTATTTGTCTGATGATCCAATTCACAGCTGATCTAGTCCTGTTGATTATGGTTTAATGGGATTGTGGGTAAATCTGTAAAACAGTGAGTTTAATATTTTTTTACTCTTACTCACCTTTTGGCTACTAATGGCAGATACCATTATATGTCAAGGAAACACAAATACTTCTGTCTGTATCTTCTCTCTCAGGAAAAAGAAATGGAAAAGCAAAAAACTCTTTATCAGCAATCTCGACTCCATGAACGAGGAGCAGCAGAGATGGTATTACAGATGATTAGTGCCAGTAAAGGTAGCATTCCGTAAAATGTTATATATTCATTTGTTTCTTTGGAAATATATTCCATTCTATCTGAAGGCCACAGAGGAGATGATAGTTGCACATTAAACATACTAACGTTAGAAAAACCAAAACACTTACAATAATAAATGACCACGTCATCCATGTGGGACCTGCAAGAATATGTTGTATTGTAGAGCGCTCCTGTTTCTATCTGGCTGGCTTTTACTTTACTCTATTTCAGGATTCTCTGTTCTATTCCCCACCCATTGATTTTCCTTCCCTGCTCTCCAACAGTCAGTCAGCTTTTTGTGGCAGCTAGACATGCTCAGTCCTCATTGGGCTCTTTGGAATGGCTTCTTCCTGAGGATTCTTCAGAATAACAAATTGGACTCCTGCACCTTGACATATCCCCCTTGTGGATGGATGGTGCCTCTTTGACTAAATAAAGACCAGTGCTTAGATTCATTGCTATGAATATATATGATCTGCTTTACTTTAGCAATTGTTATAGTGACATTCGCTTCAGCTTTACTTCAGCTCGAATCAAAGGAGTTGTGTGTGTGCACTGAAGTACAACAGTTCCACATATAGCAATGCTTTTAAACATTCAAAACTTTGAAAAGCATCTCAGGATGTGGAGTAAGGTGCTGCTGCTTAGAAATGTTTTTGGATAGTAATTACTTAACTATAAAATTATTCTGTTCTTGATTGACAGGTGAAATGGGACACATGGTAGTTGAAACTTTGAAACTTGGTATTGCTGTTCTAAATGGAGGAAACTCAGTTGTTCAACAGGTGGGCCATATTTGGATGTGATAGATCTGTATGTTACTTTGATTTTGCTAATGTTTTACTGTTAAAAGCTTTGAGAAGTTGAATTACTACTGAGAATTCAGTTATGTTTGGAGAATGAATTTTTTTTTACAGAAAATTCTCCTTCTTTTTGCTTATGTTAAGTAAATTGGCAAATTCTTTACGCAAATAAGGAAAAACCAAATCTCTTCTTCTTTTGTTCAACCTTTCTTTTTCAGAAAATGTTGGACTATTTGAAGGAGAAAAAAGATGCTGGATTTTTTCAGAGTCTTTCTGGCTTAATGCAATCTTGCAGGTAAAGTCATGAAATATAACAATCTACTTCTAACTATGTCAGCATGCCTATTTGTATGTACAAGCTAGACATTTCCCTCTCTCCATGTAATCTCTTCCAAGTGATATAAAAATGCCAATGTGATGTGGGATTTAAATGCTAGTATGAGAGATAGCTATTGACCAGCAACAATTCCTGCAATTGTGATATCTCCCCATTGTGATGACCAGAATCAATTATGGCTATATTCATGAATTTACTGCTTCAGACATGATTTTTCCACATGAACTTATATTTGTGGATAACTGGGTAGTATGGGGTATAGAAAAATATTAGAGACGAACTAGAAACTGACAGCTGTTCATTGCCATGAGAAACCATGATTTATTGCAATGGAAATGAAACATGGAGCTAACTTTTTTCATTAAACCATAGTTTAGGTTAACCACAGTTTAGGGTTTAGAAATAATACTAAACTATGACTAATCAAAAACAGAAGTGGAAGCTTTTGATCTTGCAGCTATGTCAAAGGAGGAAGAGAGAATGGGGAGGTTGAGGCTAAGTACGGATTGTTTTCTTTACAAAAAAAAAAGACATTTCTCATGACATCCAATGACAGCTAAGGTGCTGTTTATGTATTAGAACTCAAGGATATTCTTGACATAGTTTAGACAGCAAATTGCCCCATCCCAAATAATCATAATGTTAGTTGAATATATCTCTTAATTTGCTTTAATATCACTTGCAAGTAAATAGACTAGAAATTGTTTCATACTTTCAACACATACATTTCATTTTTTAAAAAATATTTATTAAATTTTCCAGAATAAAAAAGGAAAGATAGAAAGAAGAGAAAAATATAGTTTACACTTAGTATCATTAACATCTTTCCCGGACTCCCCCCCCCCCCCGTTGTATTCCATTTCCCTTAAGTTAATTCCACAAATTCTTACCCCAAATTTTAAAGCCTTATTGTAATTTTAAATAACCCATTTATTCCAAATTAATTTATCTTATTTATCTTATTTAACCATTTCTCCTTATATTTTATATATTTCCCTAAGGTCGACCCCAGATCCCTTCCACGAATTCCCCTATTTTCAAACAACAAACAAGAAAGAAAGAAAGAAAGAAAGAAAGAAAGAAAGAAAGAAAGAAAGAAAGAAAAAATATGTAATTTTACAGCCTTTGGGTTCCAAATCTCCCCCCCCCCCCATTCCCCAGTTCCGATCCCCAGAGTTCATCCATCGTCTACTGCCAGCCTGGTGAATCCACGGCCATATCTCAGTTCCACTTTGCCGTCTTTTGATAGCTTTTAATTTCAGAAAGTCCAATCTCGGAGAAACTCTCAGGAAAGATCATTCTTCTTCCATCCAGACCTCTATGTTTAAGAGTATAACTCAGATTCTGTTTCTTGATCCTTTTAAAGTCTGGATGTCCCAAATGCTCCGACTTCAAGTTTAGTCCAACTCTTATTCTTCAGGTTTCTTTTTCCTGTTCTGCTGCAAAAACCTTCTAATTCAGAAACTTATTCAGAAACTTCTTGTTCTCCACAGAGGCTTTTGTTATTCAGGAACATAAACTTACGTCAAGTCCCTTCCTTTCTTCAATAGATAAATCCATTGTCTCCTTTGGTATAGAGGCCTCTGTAGACAAAATAATGCTTCGTTTTTGCAGCTTTCCCAAGAGATAACGAATCCTGCTCAGATTCATAGTATTTTTCCACTTGCTGCTACTGTTGCAATGCCCCGGCCTCCCTCTAGAGGGAATATGGTAACTTAATTTCTTTCCAAATCAGACCCAAAAGTCAAATAACTTGTTGCCTTTATTTCCAATAATTTATGTCCAAATTGTAACAAATCTAACCAGCAAAGCCATCGTAACAAAGTTCTCTCTTTATTTTCCTGCTTTGACAGCTACTTTGACAGCTGTCAAAGTTTCTGTGTCCCTTCGCCAGTCTCTCATAGCGGATCATTCCCGGTTCCCGGGGGGTTGCACTTTAATTCCCACAAACCAATCTTCTCCTCCAGTGCAATTATTGTAATTTCCCTTCGTGAAGTTAATTTTTCTTTTCAAATAAGCAAGTTCATCTCTCGATCTTAGTTGTCAAATCCTTGCGTTAAGCCATCTACAACAGGGGGGGGGCGGACTTCCTTTTTGCACCCCCCCCCCGCTCGCTCCAAATTCATAGGTCAGATTTTCCTTTTAAGTCCAATAAATTTACTCACGGGTTGTTCTTTTTAATCCAAATCCGAAATTTCCAAAGAAGAAGTCGTTGCTCTCCGCCGAATGGCATGCGGCTTCGCTAGGTAGGGGAAGCAGTGGACTCATAGCACCACACACACACCCGTCACCCGCTCCGCAGCCTTTAAAAAGGCTCCTTCGCGGGTTGGGGGGGCGCAAACTGTGCCCGCCGAGTCACCAAGTCCATGGGCATCTCCGCCCATGGTTTTTGAGGGTCCCCGCGTCGCCGGCGCGGCAGGACCCAACCCCTACCCAGCAGACTCCCTCCGGAGCTCGGAGGGAGTCCGCCATTCGGCGATGGCGCCGACCCGGAAGTCCCTTCAACACATACATTTCAAAATGGAATTAGTAATATTTGCTCATTGCATCAATATGTATCTCATACTGTGTATCTGTGTGGACAACAGTATACACAATGGACATAATCATTGGCCACATGGATGATCTTGTGGCACTACTGTAACTGTAGATGAGACATAATGCAAAAAGGCTGGGCCGGGCGATGGAGCAGCCGAAAAAGCAAATGCAATTATAGCGTGCGTCAACCAAATATAGTGTCCCGATCAAGGGAAGTAATAGTACTGCTCTACTCTGCATTGGTTGGTCCTGTGTTTAAGAAGTTTAAGAAGCATATTGACAACCTGGAATGTGTGCAGAGGAGGGCCACCAGGATGATCAAGGGTCTGAGAACCAAGTCTTATGAAGAATAGTTGAGGGAGTTGGGTATGTTTAGCCTGGAGAAGATAAGACTGAGAGGTGATGTTTATGATTGTTGTTGTTTAGTCGTTTAGTCGTGTCCGACTCTTCGTGACCCCATGGGATGTGTATGATAGCCATCTACAAATATCTGAAGGGCTCTCACATGGAAGATGGAGCAAGCTTGTTTTCTGCTGCTCCAGAGGCTAGGTCCCATACCAATGGATTCAAATTACAAGAAAGGAGATTCTGACTAAACAAGAAGAAAGTTATGTCCAGTGTATGCCACAAATTGTCCTAGACGCTGTTGTACCATAACATCCCTGCTTTACCTACCTACCACTCCTGGGTAATATATTGATACTTACCGTGATCAAGGAATGTGTGCATGAACTTGCATTTTTCTCAGAAACTGCATCCATTAGGTTATACGTGTTACTTAAAAAGCAGTGAGAAGATTTGGTACATGCACTTTTCACCCCCTGACTTCTCATACCAAATCCCCAGAGAGCTTTCTCAACTGAAGTGAATTTAAAGAGCAGCTTAGGTTTCCGTCAGAGGATTGGTTCTTTCTCCCCTCCTGTTTAAATCTTTGGTGTTACATAACGATAAACAGCAGCACCATTAAACAAACAAAAATTGGGGTGAAAGAAACGGCCCTACAGCCACAGTGACATGATCGCTGAGCTAACGCAATAGTCTTTATTCTTATGGGTATAATATAAAGCATTTCCTACTAGAGGTGAGACACTTCTCCAGTCTTTGCTGGAGTCCTTGACTATCTGCTATTACATTTCCCTTCTCCAGTGTAAGGCTTTTTCCTTTGGAGACAGGAGGGCTTGCTAGCCATTGCACCTTTGAGTATTACTCTCAAACACTTGGAAACCCTCAAGGGAGTTTATCAAGTGTGTGATTCTGACACTTGAGACATGCAGTTGAAAATTTAGTTGACAACAGAGACGTGGTAATAACAGAAAGAGTTGGGGGTATATGTTTCTTGTCTTCATGGTAGAGATGTTATATCAAATCTGGGTGTTGTAGGTTGTTACTGAAATAAATATTTGCTTATCCTGCCCCCCCCTCAAAATTGTGTTCACTAACATTTACCCAGTGTGGCCTAATTCCAAATAAATGGGCCTTAGACTGCACTGCTGAACAAACCTGTCAGGGAACTGCCATCGGAGGAACAGGTGGTGGAAAGGCTCCAGGAGAATAGGAGAGATTCTGCAGCAGAAGAAGGAACCAGTAGGGGGAGAGCAGGAGCTCCGGAGGAAGGGGAGTCGGAGGGGAGGCTCTGGGATACTTCCAGTGAGAATAGTGAAGAGGTAACAAGACCCCCCTTAGGAACTCCCACCCTTCGCCGGAAACTGTCACGCAGAGAGTCCCGGAGGCGCATGTCTGTCAAACAGCTTTTATGCTGGCGTAAGTTCCGTAGACGCCCACTGTCAGATTCTACCAGCGACTGACGGAGTCATGCTTTGGGGGCTCCGTTAGTGACTCGGTTTGGTTGACCAGCCAAACACCAGAGGGATCAAGCTTTTACGCACAAGCAGCTCATTATCCCATCACAAAACCTATCTAGGAATGAGCCCTGTTGAACTCAGTGATTCTAACCTATGAGAAGAATGCAAAGAATTGCACTGTTAGCACAGTAATTGTACACTGTCCTAATCCCCTCATCTTTGCATGGGGGCTAAGATATGGCAGATGCTTCGACAGCCTTGCTTGTGGGTAGCTCTGCAGTTGCAAAGGTTCCTGCTGCACCGTTGGGGAGGAAGTTACCACTGGCAATAGGGTCAGGATGTCAGAAGTTTTAGATCCAGTGGATCCAAAGTCCCAGGGAGCCCCTCAGCTACCCCAGCCTGGAGCTGGCACAGTATTTTCTTTAAACAACAACACCCAGCCTCCTCCTTGGCCAGCATAAGCAGGCACAACCAGATCCAGCAGGTCTGCCCTGCTGCTCCATAGCCAGAGATTCAGATTCTTCTGTTAATTTGATATTTAAAAGTGTGTGGGTTTCCTAAGAATATTATGTCTTCACCAAATGGTGGTAATTATAATGGAAAAGAAGCCAGCTTCATTGTGATTCGAAAGAGTGAAGAGGAAACATTATTCTTAAGGTATATTCCGTTCATTTTCATCTCAACTTATCCACGCAGTCGCTTGCCCCGATATCCATAGATGGAATATTTTCAAGCAGGCATGTGTTATGGAGGGAACTTGGACCCCTTACAGATCAGTGAGGTCATCCACCATCTTCGGTAGTGCTAAAATTTCAACCGTCACCTTCTGCCTTTTAAAACCTTTATAATTCATTTTTACTGTTTGTATGTTTTGCTTGTTGTATGCCAGCAGTTCAGGGTTTCTGTTGCTATTAGATACAGCAATTCTTTCTGAATTGTCTTTTTCTTAAAAAGTGTTCTTGACTTGAATGCCTTTGAGAGACAAAATAAAGCAGAAGGCCTTGGAATGGTTACTGAAGAAGGAACACGTAAGTATACTCATACTTCTAATTCACATAAGGATTACACTTCATTTCCCCCCTTTTAATACCAAATTGGTTGGGTCTTTTGAAAGTTTCTTCTGTTGATAACCTTGTTAAAATAATATAGCATTATACTATTATGGTGTTTTTTTAATTTTCCTAGAGAAACAGTTAAACGAAAGATATTGTGTAACTTATAACTTGCTTATCCTATATTATTATTATTTTTCTTTGATCCACAGTCATCGTACGTGAGCGTGGTATGTTTGGGTTTACAGCTTTTGATGCTATTGTGTGTTGCAAACAGAGAAAGAAATCTTCTTTAATTGCATCCTTCCAGACACCCTTTAGGTTTAGTTTCATGGTCTGCAGCCGGTTGCGTGCTGAGCTTGGAGAATCAAGTTGATGCTTAATTAAAGAAGTGTCTTTCATATTTAAGGCATGGTTTGATAATGACTAACCATTTCCTATTAGATCTTTAGTCCTGTAGTTTTGATCATGAATGCTTTGGAGTGCTAAATATTTGGCTTTGCTTTTTTCTGTTTCATAGTTTATTTTTTATCATTCTCTCCAGTACATTTCTTTTTTAAAATTACTGTAAATCAGCTTACAGTATTTGCTTTTTATTGAAATCACTTAGTTTGAAGGATGCTGTTGGAAGACTATCTGTTCTGCATGTTTTGGAAATGACTGATGATTGCATAATTCATTGTACTGTATATTTTCAAGGTGAGAAAGTACTACAGAATGATGAGTTTACTAAAGATCTGTTTAGATTTTTACAACTGCTGTGTGAAGGTCATAACAATGGTAAGTGTTCTGAGATATTTATTGTTTCATTGAAATCCTTCATTGAAAGGACTAACAATACAATATATTTTTCATTTAAACTGATTTTCGGTCCTTTAGCACAGAGAATTAATTAATCAGTTTCTCAGATAAAATGGTACCTCAGAATTCTCAAAAAATATTTTTAACATATAGTAGTTGTTTCTAACTGGAAATCATATTGCCATTTTATAAATTATGCATATTTTAAGTGGCAAAATAATATGTGTAGGAGGAAATGCAAATGCTATTTCTGATAGCTCTTGCTTAAGAAAGAATGCTGCCTTACTATTAAGAATGTTTCTGTGGTTGTATCCATCAGCTACAGTTACTGAGAAATTCAGATTTTTCATTTTCTATATCGGGGCAATGTGGACTCCAGCTCCCATATTCCCCAACCATTAGCCGTTCTGGTTGATGTTGAAAGGAGTTGAACCCAAGCACATCTGGAGGGAACCACCTTGCCCACTGCTGTTCGATAGGAACACAAATATAGAACTACTGTAATAATATTTTCATAGCTTGCATTTACTCACCACCTTTTATTTTAATTTTCAGATTTTCAGAACTACCTGCGCACTCAGATGGGCAATACGACCACAGTTAATATTATTATTAGCACAGTTGATTATCTTTTGCGTCTTCAGGTAAGTTGTAGAGTTATTTTAATTTCACTTCCTACTTTAGAAAGTCTCCATATTGAGATAGATTTTGGGGTTTCACTACTGTTGCTGGTTCTGTTCTCCACTTTTCCTAAAGAGCTCCCATGACACTGGGCCAGTTAGCATGGAACCATCCAACGCAAATATAATTATTACTGTATTCAAAACAGAAATTCAAAAGAGGGTTACATTGAGTTTACATGCAAACTCTCTTAGGGATTATTGTAGAGCCTAGGGGCTTGAGAATCAACAAGATTCTGATGATGCTTATCAATGTGGATGTTAAGGCAAAATTGATATCTATATTGAAGAAGTAATAACATTTTGTCTATCACAAATATATTGTTGTTACAGCCATGCACCTTCAGCAGCTGTTTGTGGTTATCATATAGTATTGTGCCCCTGTATGTGATTTAGTTGGAGTGAGATCCCATTGCTCTATCCCAGCTTCTGCCAACCTAGCACTTCAAAAGCACACTAGTGCAACTAGATAAATAAGTACTGCTGTGGCAGGAAGGTAAACTGTGTTTCTGTGCGCTCTGGCTTCCTGTGTTCCAGTGTGCCAGAAGCGGATTAGTCATGCTGGTCGCGTGACCCGGAAAGCTATCTGTGGACAAACGCTGGCTCCCTTGGCCTGAAAAACGAGATGAGCATTGCACCCCATAGTCGCCTTTGACTGAACTTAACCATCCAGGGGTCCTTTACCTTTTTCTTTAGTTGGAGTCCAGCAACACCTGGACTGCTATTGGTCCCATGCCACATTTGCCCTGTCCAGTCTAGAGGCATGGTGACTGAGAAAAGTGGATTTAAAGGTTTTTTATTCCTCAATGGTGTTTGCAGTGGGTGTAAGGGAGAAATAAGGCCACAACTTTACTAACCAAGCTTCCATCTGATATGGAACTGATTAGAACTGCTGAATAGATTCTCAGCAGTTACTGTCATCTTTGAGCAACTCTCAGAAGGGAGAGAAAAGCTAACCCTTTGGCAATGTTGATTACCTCTGAAGTGGGCAGTTTCCTGCAAATGCAAACCTACACATATCTACTCAGAAGAAAGCCACGTTGAATTTAGTGGGCAATGTTCCAAGGGAAGTTGGTATAGGATTCTAGTCTGAGATTAGCTATACGAACTTTTTCAAAAGTTGATAAGAAACCATGGACTTGCAGGTTAGGGTGGTTTGAATGTCTCATAGCCAGGGTGCCCTTATGGATAGGGTGCCCTTGTGCTTGCAGGTTTCGCAGAAGCATATGGTTGGCCACTGTGGAAACAGAATGCTGGACTAGATGAGGCATTGGCTTGTTATGATTTTATGTCCTGATATCAAATGCAAAGGTAGCTGTGTTGATTCATAGGTATTATAGATACTTTGTAATATATTAGTCCAATGAGGAGGGTATTGAAGTAGAGGATTAAGTTAATCTCTCACAACTAAAGATAAACTATGGCCCATTTCTTTCACCCTTGTGAAGGGGTTGGATCATTGCTTGGTTAAGCCACTGCTGAAAAGAGCAGATACCCTTCAGTCATGCCCTGAAACCACCCTCTTCTCCCAAGTGTTTGATGACTAAAAATATAAATATGCTTATTTATTTGCTGTCTATACTGTTGCTGTTCTGCATATGTTTATTATTCGTTTGTGCTTGATTATAAAATCTGAGCATTTACCCTTTGGCTAATGGCATTTTCCATAGATATATATTTTTATATTTGATGCAGTTTGATTAGGCCCTCACAAAACGTTGGGGGAAAACCCACCTATTGTTTATTCTTAGGAATCAATCAGTGACTTCTACTGGTACTACTCTGGAAAAGATGTCATTGATGAATCTGGACAACGTAATTTCTCAAAGGCATTGGCTGTGACCAAACAGATTTTTAATTCACTTACTGAATATATCCAAGTAAGTAGCACGTCGTTTCTCTATGCTTCATGTTGTGTACATGGGTGTGTATGTGAAAGTACTGCATGGATTATAAAAGCAACAGGTCTGCCCAGGCTGTGCTCAGTAGAATTTCATGGTCACCAGCTGTAGAAGAGGCTCTCTATATACAATGGGGGGGGGATATCTGCAGACAAATGATTCACAGTGCTTGATTCTAACTGTGTCTCTTCCACAATATCTATGATGAAAGGGAAAGAAAACATAGACGTTCTATGTCTTCAGTCACCTGCTGGGTCCCCTTGCAGGAATACTGCTCCTTCTGACCAGCAGCTTAGATCAGAAGTATAGCAAGAATCCATTCTTGTGGCCCAGTTGTTAGCAATGATTTTGTAGTGCAAAGGGTCACCCCTAGAGTGATAAGCCCACACCTTCTTATATATAGGGCTCACATTCAGAAAGATTTGCAGATAGTTTTCCTGCTGCTTCACACTCCGCCAACATATTTCCTCTCTGCATGACTTCTGTTGTGTCTCCTGATCAGCTGATGGTGCTCTTTATATTCATGGCCTCCCACACTTCCACCCCCTTTCATTTTGTCCCACATCCATTCTGCTTCTTCATCTGCCTCAAATGAATAAAAAAAATGCTCAAATAAAAATGTAATATATCTTTTTTTAGTTTTCAAATACATTAAATTGTATACAAAATAATTTTTGTGACTGTTTGTGCATATCTTTTGTCAACTTTTTGGTTATCAGAACAGCTGCTTGAAATAGAAAAATTAAGCATTTCCCCTTAATTTTAGGGTCCTTGCATTGGAAACCAGCAGAGCTTGGCTCACAGTAGACTGTGGGATGCGGTTGTTGGCTTCCTTCATGTTTTTGCTAACATGCAAATGAAACTTTCACAGGTAAATTGTGTGTGTTTGTTTATTTATTTATTTCACAAGATTTTTATATACCACTTGATTGTAATAAAACCTAAAAGCGGCTCACAAAATTAATTTGATAAAGAATGGGACATCTTTGCAGAATATATCTAGATCTAGATCTCAATCAATCAAGGCATGAGCTGTGTAATTTAAGGACATTAACTTGTAACATAGTTGATTGATGTTGTTATTCAAAGTCACATTATTGGCATTAGAGTCTTAAAGCTTTATTGGAGTTACGTTGTCAGGAGTGGCTTGTTTAGCGGGGTGAAGACGTAGCAATACCCTCCAGGCAGCGCCACTGGTGCCATATACCAGGGAGGGGAGGGGTAATGTGGTGGCAAACTTGGGACACTCCAGAGTACACTCCAGTGTAGCACAGCCCCACAGCCTTGCCACTCCCTTGCCCTTCCTATCATGGTAATGCTGGGAAGCTAATGCTAAGGCTCTGCCCTACTGGAAGAGCCGCTCCTGTTTATTGTGTTGCGTCAGTGTTAAGCTTAATTTCTATTGGCCAATTTAAGACATCCACCCAAAGCTTAAGAAACATGGCTTGCGAAACTGGGAATGAGTGCCAGGGCCACACACTCCTTCCTTGACCTTCCCCGCCATTCCCCCTCCTCCATACACTGGATTTGGCACCAATCCCCCCAAAAAGAGTTCTTAAATGGGAGACTTAGCAGGGGGAGAGGAAGAGGAATGACTAGTAGGGCAAGGGAAGCAAGAGACTTAGAATATGAGACATTAAACTCATTAATTCTCAAAGCATTTTGATGTAGGCTCCACTTATCTCATGCAGATACTAAGATTTTTATAAATCTGTATATAATTTTACATTGATACATGTCCACAAGCCACAACATGCCCTACACTTACAGGACCAGGCACTGTCGCCAAGCTACCCCCCTTTAGCTTATTCCATGCTGCCTCCCTTGTGTCCTTTATTAATTCTACCCATTTCATCTACATGCCATATATTGTAGTTTGTTCTTAGATATGGGGATGGGGGTGGCTGACAAATACATCAGATTATAATAACAAATAAAGTATAAATACATGGATAATTATATATTTTTTTCTCATGCAAATGTGTGTTGAGTAGAACAATGTAAGTTACAATTTATTTGGAAGGACTTTGATCCATGATCACAATGACACTCTTTGGAAGTAGCAGGCTCTATGGGATCATTGCTTTCTGCTGTACATATCACTGAATTTGTGGGTGCTGGACTGCTGCTCAGTTATGGAATTCTGCACCCTCACAAGATGCAAAATGGTATATATACATGCATCAACGGATCAAGTATACATTCTAAGTCTACATTCTAAGGTTGCAGGCATTTGCACACTTTCTTTGGAGTCACTCCTCCAGAACTCAATATAATTTACATAAAATATGCATGATATCACCCATCTGTAAATGTCCATATTACCTTGCATATTTATATTTGTGGCAGCAACATGATCTGAGGGAATATGCTGTTCATAACCTTGGAGAAGTAATGATTTTCTTTTAGGTGGCTTTTTAGGCAATCAAGCAGAGATGACTGCTCAAGAAACAGAGGGGCCATGATTTCTCCTCCTGCCTGCAACCTCCAGCCTTCTGAAACAGACTTTCAGAGGATATAGGATGGTGGGGAGGAATAGCTCTTCTTCTATGAGAGGAAAGTTCCATGAGCAAACATTCACTGGTGAGATCTCTCAGATCCCACACTGTGAATCATTGTGATATTTGTGTTCATTCTAGGTGTCCTTCAAGTGGTACCACCCCACAGTGATAGAACATATGTTTATTTATAAATTCATTTCTGCTCTTCCTCTTGGCTCCCAAAGTAGCTTTGCATGCTGATGGTTCCAAGTTCAGTCCCTGGAATCTCGAGTTAATAGTAGTAGGTAACAGGTGATGTGACAGATCTTTGTCTGGGATACTGCAGAACTGCTAGTCATATATCCATACCAGAATAGTCAGCTTCCAATGTACTGTTTTGAATATCTTCTTAAACCTGTTGGCCACTGTTGAGCACAGAGCCAGACTCACATAAGGCTTCCATTTGCTAGATTGTGAATATTGTCTTTAGAGTTATTTATTTTATTGTTTATTCTATTTGTACTCTAGGATTCGAGTCAGATTGAGTTGCTGAAGGAGCTACTAGATCTTCTGAAGGATATGGTGGTGATGCTCTTGTCACTACTTGAAGGTTGCATCTTTTTAAAAAAGTTATTGCTATGCAATTCAAACATCAACATCATTTTTAATACGTAGAGTTTATCCTCATGAGACCAGGGCCCTGCAGGATCTGATTTCTTTCTGCAGGGCCTGTAAGACAGAGTTGTTCTGCCTGGCCTTTGGCTTGGAGCCAATTTGGTTCCCTCCCTCCCTCCCTCCCTTTCTTTCTTTTTTCCTTTCCTTCTCCTCCTGCGATGAGGCTACATTTTAATGTTTTAATGTTTCCATATTTTAATGTTGTATTTTAATTTTGTTTTTAAGTTGTAATCATTCAGTTTGTTTTTATTATTGCTTGTAAGCCGATCTGAGCTCAGCCTTGGCTGGGGAGGGCGGGGTATAAATAAAATTTATTATTATTATTATTATTATTATTATTATTATTATTATTAATTTAATTTATATTCAGACCATCACAACAATTCTACTTGGTAATATGGATGAATGAATGACATTTTATTGTCTAAAGCCATAGACCACCACCACAGATAATTCTAAATAAGAGATGGGCATAAATTTAGTTGTGCAATAATATTGAACAGTAGTTCTCAACCAAGGGTACATTTAAAACAAACTTATAATAAACATGAAAACACTTTCTCCACATTTCTAAGGATGTATAAGAAATATATTTTCAATGTATGTTTATATAAAAACTAAGTAACAATTTTTAAACTCACAATGTAGGTAATGTTGTAAATGGCACTATCGGGAAACAGATGGTGGACACTCTGGTTGAATCATCTAGCAATGTAGAAATGATATTGAAGTTCTTTGACATGTTTCTCAAGTTGAAGGATCTAACGAGCTCAGAAGCTTTCAAAGAGTATGACCCAGAAAGTAAAGGCATAATTTCCAAGAAGGAATTCCAGAAAGCCATGGAAGGTCAAAAGCAATATACGCAATCGGAGATTGAGTTCCTGCTGTCCTGTGCAGAAACGGATGAAAATGACATGTTTAACTATGCCGATTTTGTTGAAAGATTTCATGAGCCGGCGAAAGATATTGGATTTAATGTGGCTGTCCTCTTAACAAACCTATCAGAACACATGCCAAATGATTCGAGGCTTCAGACTCTATTAGATCCAGCAGAATGTGTCCTTAACTATTTTGAACCTTACCTTGGGCGCATTGAGATAATGGGTGGTGCCAAGAAGATAGAACGGGTTTATTTTGAGATCAGTGAATCCAGTAGGACGCAGTGGGAAAAGCCTCAAGTGAAAGAATCAAAAAGGCAGTTTATTTTCGATGTTGTAAATGAAGGTGGGGAACAAGAGAAGATGGAGCTTTTTGTAAACTTTTGCGAGGACACGATTTTTGAAATGCAGTTGGCATCTCAGATATCTGAATCGGATATAGTTGACAGACCTGAGGAGGAGGAAGATGAGCCTTGCTATGTGAGGGAAATTGGAGAAGATGAGAAAGGAGAGCAGTCCCTTGAATCAGCTTCAGCTTTTGCTATGGCATGCGTTGCAATAAAGAAAAATGCTGCCACTGTTTTTAAAATGATAAGACTGAAAAACTTAAGAAAACAGTACAGAAAAGTGAGAAAGATGACTGTAAAAGAATTGGTTAAAGTATCCTTTTCCTTTCTCTGGATGCTCTTTGTAGGATTCTTCCAAATGTTTCTCACTATACTGTGCAGTATTTTTCAGATTCTTTGGAGTACTGTGTTTGGGGGTGGCCTAATAGAAGGAGCCAAAAACATTAGAGTTACTAAAATTTTAGGAGACATGCCTGACCCAACACAGTTTGGAATTCACGATGATGTCCTTGAAGCAGAAAAAGTTGAAGTTACAGAACATGGCATTACAGCTGAAATTGTGCAGTTTGTTAAAAATGAGAAGGGAGAAACTGACATCTTGTCAGATATTTTTGGCATTCATACGAAGAAAGAGAGCGGATCAAAGCATGGTCATGCTGTTGGCCTAGGGGATATTGCTGATATCATTGGATCAGATACCCCTCCTTCTTTGGAAAGTGCAGTTCGCAAGAAGAAAAAAGCACAGGTAAACAATAAGTGGATTATATCTTATTTTATTCAATATGCTTCCTAACTGGTTGATTGTGAGAATAGACTTTATTCTCTGCAGAAACCTAAACCACAGAGACTCAAAGTTCTTCAAGCCCCTGGTGCTTTCCAGACAGCAGTGTAGGGTCCTCCTGATGCCCATAGTGTATCCTAGATTACCTGCCAACCTAGCAGTTTGAAAGTGTAGCAGTGCAAGGAGATAAAAAGGTACTGCTGCAAAGGGGGAGGTAAATGGCGTTTCTGTGCGCTCTGGCTTCCGCCACAGTGTTCTGTTGCGCCAGAAGCTGTTTAGTCCTGCAGGCCACATGACCCGGAAAGCAGTCTGTGGACAAACGCCAGCTCCCTTGGCCTGAAAGCAGAGATAAGTGCTACACCCCATAGTCGCCTTTGACTAGACTTAACCATCCAGGGGTCCTTTAACATTTTATCTTTACTTTATCCCAGTTTACTATAAACTTTTTGAGTTCACAGTGTTATTTTAAGCTTTTGAAATTGAGCATGCTTAATTCTCTATCATATCCAAATCCAAAGTAATTTCAACATTTTTCAGACGCCTGAAATTGCAAAAGATGATGAATCGGAAACAAGAACAGAATCTGAGAAGGCTGAGTAAGTTATTTTTAGCTCTTACGTTCTTGGGAATGACTGTTTTCCCATTTCCAGTGAAAGGTCAGCAGAGTGGGTTGATGACTCCACCTAGTGATCAAAAGGCAGGCAGCAACCTTTTGGGAGGTAAGACTCCCAGCATGCAGTTCTGTTCCTGCATTTGGTCAAGATGCAGCAGTTTCCTTTCCCTGAGCACATCATGGCTTATTCCATAAGAGCTGCAACAGCCAATGCTGCATTTTCATCTTGTGCTCCTCTACGGGAAATCTGCAGGACAGCCGCTTGGGCAGCGCCCAGTACCTTCACCTGGCTGCCTGTGCATCATGGGATGTGGCAGTGGGCAGGACCTCCCACCATACCTTCGTGCAGCTGCACTCCCTCCCTAGAGAGTTCAGCTGTTGTACACCCTACTTTGCCGACCTTTCACTGCAAATGGGGAAAAGTATAATTGTATTTACCTGAAATGTAGTTTTCCATAGTTGGTTTGGCTGTAGGATTCTTGTTATTATTGACACTGGGAGGTAGCATGGTTCTTACTTATATCCAGGGGTGTAGGAAGGGGTGGGGCGGGGCGGGGCGGGGCGGACTGCCCTGGGTGCCCTCACTGAGGGGGGTGACATTTGGTGCACCACCCACCCGCCCACGACTCCCAAGCCTACCCCGAGCTGTTGGGGTAAGGGGGGAGCTGCGTCACTTTTCCGGCGGCATTTCCCCCTTCCCCTTTGTTTTGACAGCTTGGGGGAGCCTTGGGAGTTGCAGGCGGGCGGTGCACCAAATGTCCGCCATGGGCGGCTCGCTCTGGTCCTGGCTGCAGGGGGCGCACGCTGCTCCAGGCACCCGAGCGGCTATCCCGCACCTGGGAGGGCACGCCCCCCTCAGGAGTGTGCCCGCCCTGGGCAGCGCGGGCATATGCCGCGCCACTGCTTCTATCCTTGCACTCCTGGCTGTCAGGCTTGGTAAGCCTGCAGACTGGATGCATGCTCAGAGTTCTGCCTCCCGAAAGGTTCCTGCCTGCCTTTTGACCACTAGGTGATGCCATCAACCCATTTGGCTGACCTTTCACTAAGAAACTGAAAACTACCTTTCAGGTAGGTACAAATGTACTTTTTAATGTTCATGTGTGCCGAGGTGAATGAGCTTCAGGCAGACCTCAAGCACAAGTTCCACTTTGAATTGATGTGTCTAGCAGTTCTTGAACAGTATGTTAAGGCAATTTAGTTTTAAAAGCCTCCTCAAAGCTCTAAAGTTAAAACAAAAGGATTAAACATCAGGGAGGAAGCATTAGAATCCTCTTGACTATTGTAGTTTTCAGTGCCATGCTTGCATGTAATTAATGCCAATGTTTAGAAGCAAGGAGGTGATAAGAGCTGATCAGTTTGTACCCAAGTTAAAGAAACTGATATATTCTCTCTCTCTCTTTTCATTGTTACTATTTGTTTTCACAGTTCTATAAAAATTAAATTTCCCCTCTTGCTGGACTCACAGTTTTATTTTTCCCTTATAATCTTATTCTCCTGTAACCTCTAGAATTACAGAGCCAATAACAGGGTTTAGCAGTGTACTAAAAGGCCTAGGGCTTGCCAATCAGAAGGTCAGCGGTTTGAATCCCCGTGGTGGGGTGAGCTCCCGTTGCTCGCTCTCTGCTCCTGCCAACCTAGCAGTTTGAGAGCACGTCAAGTGCAAGTAGACAAATAGGTACCACTCCAGCGGGAAGGTACCGCTCCAGCGGGACGTTTCCATGCGCTGCTTTGGTTTGCCAGAAGCAGCTTAGCCATGCTGGCCATATGACCCGGAAGCTGTCTGCAGACCAACACCAACTCCCTTGGCCTATAGAGCAAGATGAGCACGCAACCCCAGAGTCATCCGCGACTGGACCTAACGGCCTGGGGTACCTTTACCTTTACCTAAAAGGCAAATATCTGATTATTATTCTCTGTTGTACAGAGAATAAAATGGCAACCATTACCAATTATTGACCTTTGAAAGCCATCTAATACGGTTGTAGCAAATTCCTTAAATTAAAAATACATGGTGTGAAATAGTGTTTTTTTTCTTGTCTGTCCTGAATCTCCCATGAAAGAATTTCAGTGGATGACCCTGAGTTCTAGGGGTGATGGAGAAAAGCATTTCTCTATCCATTGTCTCCATAACATGTACTGTATCTGCTATATATTTTGGTAAGTGGTGGTTTGTTCACTATATGTTTAAGTGCATTTAGGATAGTTACAGGTATCTGAAGAAGTGTGCATGCACACGAAAGCTCATACCTAGAACTAACTCAGTTGGTCTTTAAGGTGCTACTGGAAGGAATTTTTTTATTTTGCATTTAGGATATTTTGCCCCATCTTACATTGAAACTCATTTGCCAGTTGGGCCAGAAATAATTGTCAGGATCTTATTTGTGAGCAGTGCAGAAAACGTGGCTGTTCGTTAATAATTGTTCTCATATTCTATAGCATTGAGGATGGTGAGAAACAAGATAAAATCAAGGATGATATGTATTCTGAACATATGGAACTTGAAGAACCTAGAAAACGGAAACGAAGGCGTGGGCAAAAAATTGAGAAACCTGATGCAGTTATGGCCAACTTTTTTAAAGTACTGGAAGTTTATCAGACAAAAATGCTGGTATGTTGACCTTCTTTCTTACTTTTGGCCAATGATTATATTAGAAAATAGCATTATATTATATTATATTATATTATATTATATTATATTATATTATATTATATTATATTATATTATATTATATTATATTATGTTATGTTATGTTATGTTATATTATAATATTATATTATATTATATTATATTATATTATATTATATTATATTATATTATATTATATTATATTACAGTATTTTTCACAACTTGGGAGGATAAGTAAGATATGTTGGTGCATTATGAAGGTTTTTAATAAAGAGACAACACTTGGAAAAGAAAGTATGAAATGGAACATAATTGATATATAATGATGATATAAAGCATTTTTTTGGATCTCCTTTATTAATTTGTTTTCTTCCTTTTCAGTTCTGATTCTTGTTTTAGGAACTAATAACATTCTTTGCATTTTCAGCACTTTTTGGCCCGAAATTTCTACAATTTAAGATTTCTTGCACTTTTTGTTGCATTCGCCATCAACTTTATCCTGCTTTTCTACAAGGTAATTTAATTGTATCAGTTCTGGCAAGACGCCTTCATTTTTCACAGTGACATTTGCTATGCTGTGGTGAAAATTTAGACTACTATTAAAGTAAGCAGACTCAACTAATCATCAAATAAATGCTGACAGTATAAAATGTATTAATCCAATTAAGGGTGAAATTATTATTATTTGATTTCATGGAAGAGATGAATTTGAATTGGTGACTTGAAAGTCATAGATCAGTTTCTTAACCACTGCACAACACTACACCAGCATCAACATAATACATGGCAGTGTTTAACATACAGATGTTTTATTCTGTGTTTAATCTGTTGGAAGCCGCCCAGAGTGGCTGGGTGGGGTACAAATAATAAATTATGATGGTAATGAACTTAAATTTTCTTTCTCCACCCCCTCAGTACATGAGGTGCTATTCAACTAAGCATTACTCAGAGCATTTCAACCACTGAAATTAATGGCCCTAACTTAGTCATGTTGATTAATTTTATGGATTTACTCTGAGTAAAACGTCATTGCTTATATAGTACCTCTGCCCTAAACATGTTTTCCTGATTCAGCTGCGGCTACACAACATTTCCCCTGGGTGGTTGAAGAAATGTGCATGGAAAAATCACATTTCAGTGGGCCTGAGAAATATTGTGCAGGAGCTGTGGCCAAGTAAACTGCAATGTGATAACGTCACTATAATTCAAAATAGTAGACCATAACTTTAATAAAAGATATGGAAAAAATGCTGGAAAAATTCTACCATATGTCCTTTTAAAATATATATCTATATATATTGTGTATACCCTCACTCCTTGTTTGTGTATCAATTTCAGGTGACAGAAGAGCCATTTGAAGAAATGGAAGAAGATTCAGATCTGTGGCATTCTTTAGAGGAGGAGGAAGATGAAGATGGAGTAGTCTTCTTTGTTTTACAAGAGAGTACAGGCTACATGGCACCAACACTTAGGGCTCTAGCTGTTATCCATACAATCATCTCTTTTGTATGTGTTATTGGATACTATTGTTTAAAGGTTAGTAATTTCACCCTAATTTATCCAGTAATAAAAGCCTCTTCATATTACGGTTTTTCCATTGCTCATTTCCAATTGCCATTCTCTTATTGATGCTACTGAATGCTTTTTTGTTTTAATTTACATACTTCAATGATACCTTATTATTGTTATTTTATTAAGTATTTTTGTGTTCTTAGCTCTTTTGGGCCCTGTGTATGGTAAGATAGAATATACATTTGATAGATATCAGCTCTATTTACTGATTGTTCTCTGGATCCTACAACAAGGCATACACACACACACACACACACACACACACACACACATATATCTTCTTAAATTCTTCACAATTTCTGGATCTTCTTAAATTCTTCACAATTCCCATAATCAGTAGATAAAGAAGATAGTTTCCAATTGTACAGTTCAGGAACACTGTAAAATGCAATATTCCAAACTATTTTTAAGACATTTCTAAACATTCAGCTTCCTTTGGAGCTTCCAAATAATTGTTTTTGCAATAGGTTCCTCTGGTTGTATTCAAACGGGAGAAGGACATTGCAAGGAAGCTGGAATTTGATGGTCTGTATATTACCGAACAACCCTCCGAAGATGACATTAAAGGACAGTGGGATCGCCTCGTCATAAATACGCCGTAAGTAACATGGAATACAACCTTGCTCCTGCTTCTTGATCAGAAGTTCAGCTAAAGAAGGCCAACACAAGCTGCTTGTAGTTTTTGCAGTTAGGCCACATTCCTGTTTTACTTTGGCACTATGGTTACTTTTCACCATGCCTGCTTCCCATGCTTCTTGATAATTTATTCAATGGGAAGGCTACATAGGAAAGAAGGGTGACATTACTTCCCATATCATCATCATCATCATCATCATCATCATCGTTGCCCCAGCCGCTCTAGATGGCTTTCAACATAATACAAACACAGCAAATGTCAGACACTGAAAACTTCCCAATAAGGGCTGCCTTCAGATCTCTTCAGAAAGTTGTGCAGTTGTTTATTTCCTTGACATCTGATGGGAGGGTGTTCCACAGGGTGGGTGACACTACTGAGAAGGCCCTCTGCCTGGTTCCCTGTAGCTTTGCTTCTCGCAGTGAGGGAACCACCAGAAGGCCCTCAGCGCTGGACCTCAGTGTCCGGGCTAAATGATGGGGGTGGAGATGCTTCTTCAGGTATACAGGGTCGAGGCTGTTTAGGGCTTTAAAGGTCATCACCAACACTTTGAATTGTGCTCGGAAGCATACTGTAAATCTTTTAGGGCCGGCGTTATGTGGTCCCTGCAGTTGCTCTTGGTCATCAGTCTAGCAGCCACATTCTGGATTAGTTGTTTCCGAGTCACCTTCAAAGGTAGCCCCATGTAGAGCGCATTGCAGTAGTCCAAGCAGGAGATAACCAGAGCATGTCCCAACCGCTAGGTTGGCAGGAGCAGGGGCCAAGCAATGGGAGCTCACCCCGTCGCAGGGATTCAAACTGCCAACCTTCTGATCGGCAAGCCCTAGGCCCTGTGGTTTAACCCACAGCGCCACCCGCATCCCTCACATTGTTGGAAGTGGTGACTGATAAATACAGTTGCTAGTATCATGTTTAGGAAAAACTTAACAGAAATGGTATTTTTAGTTGTATTTTCTTTCAGACATCTATTTTATACTTGG
Organism: Podarcis erhardii; assembly: GCF_964252035.2. Classification (NCBI taxonomy): domain Eukaryota; kingdom Metazoa; phylum Chordata; class Lepidosauria; order Squamata; family Lacertidae; genus Podarcis; species Podarcis erhardii. The sequence goes on from NC_138497.1 coordinate 41,816,922, forward strand.
CAATGAACCTATGATAAAAATAAAATCTAGATAAATGTAAAGAAAAGAATGCTTTAAAAGGTTAACATGTACGCTGCAGAAAGGAGCTACATCATTTTCTTTCACACCTGGCAGGAGCTGGAGAAAATCTGTAAAATCCGTAATTATGGATCCGTAAACACCAGTATCACTTACTGAACAGAAATTTACAAATTATAGGCAATCACGGGGGGTGGGGGTGGGATCACTATGAGGCAGTAGATCAGAAAATAATGCCATCTTCCTAACGCAACCTATAGCAATAAAATACAAATGTAATTAAAGTCCTTTTTGTGTTTTTTGTTAACTAATTTGAAATTCTTATTTATGTATCTATGCAGATATTTTCCTAACAATTATTGGGACAAGTTTGTAAAACGAAAGGTAAGTTCTTTAAATATATGTCAAGAGTCATGCTATTAAAAATAACCAGATATGTCAAATTAAGCATGTTTGTTGTTGCATTATGTGTAAGAAATAAGCATACATTGGGAATAAAAGGCCACAGTTTTATTACAGAGTATTAGCAACAATGAAGTGAGCTTGTGCTCCAGGTATACCATGGCATTTCCTCTCTCTGTGCTCCTCCCAGCAGTCCCCCCGCCCCGGTCCTTGTTGTAGATATATGACCTGACTGTCTCCAGGCACTGCAACAGTCATCCGCAACATGGCAGGGCTGATGTTCATGTCTCATTTGCAGACATCTTTGTCTCCTCAACCTGCTCCTCTCGGTGATTTGGAGGGAATGTCCCTTAAATCATATTAGGAATAGCCATCTATGATGATGTATTAGTGATATTTTCAGCTCTTATTTGCAAGTATTGCTTTGTCAGGCATGTACAACCCTAGAAGAGAAAATAACTCGCATTTAATTAATTTACATAATAAAAATGCTTTCTGATTACTTTTTATGCTTCTATTTTTGAATGCCTCCACTCCTCCTGCCAACTGTCATTGTTTTAAGAGTATCAACCTAAGTTGTTAAAACTCCCGACAAATACTGATTGAATTAAAGTTGATGATACCTCGTATCTTTCCCCTCGAAGGTAATCAACAAGTATGGTGATTTATATGGAGCAGAACGCATTGCAGAACTCCTGGGTCTGGACAAAAATGCTCTGGATTTCAGCCCAGTGGAACATGCTGAACTAGAGGAGGCATCCCTTGTTTTGTGGTACGGTGGGATCTTTAAACTAAAGCCATAGTAGATTAGAGGCAAAGCAAATTCAGGAGTCCCTTTCAAAAGCTACTTTATTTATTTATAAAGTTTGGCCAGGCTGGTGATGGAGCTAGATAAAGCAAATCAGCGTGACGAACATTGTTGGAATTGCCTATTTTAAAAGGCTACAACAACAAAACCAAGAGATTTTTCATCAGCTAAAGAAATCTTGACACCCTGATCAGATGTGGATGGGTGTATGACATGAAATTGTGGTAGTGCAGAATGGCTTGTGCCGATACGCCATCCAGTTTTTTAGCAAGGCAGCCTGCCAATAGCAATTCTGTTATTTGAAACTACAGTGCCATACAGGGGGTGCAGAGTCCCTTACTTGAAATGGCCCTGTAGTAGTTAAAATGCTGTTGGGATGTTGCACAGGTGAGTCAAGCCTGCTTGAGGAAATTGTGTGCTGATGAACCAACATCATATTTAGCTACACTGACTTCTTTTCTGTGTATAAATGCTGACTTACCTTTCAGTGTTGTGGGCTAGCTCAGCACAACAGCCTCACTGTTTCATGACACTGCAGTAGATCAGTAGTGCTGCACCCTATTTTAAATACAGTGGTGCCTCGCAAGACGAAAAGAATCTGTTCCGCGATTCTCTTCGTCTAGCGGTTTTTTCGTCTTGCGAAGCAAGCCCATTGACGGCTTAGCGGATTAGCGCTATTAGCGGCTTAGCAGCTTTTAGAGGCTTATCAGCTTAGCGGATAAGCAGATAAGCGGTTTAGCGGCTTAGAAAAAGGAGGGGAAATGGAAAAAAAAGTCGGAAAAACTCGCAAGACATTTCATCTTGCGAAGCAAGCCCATAGGGAAATTCGTTTTGCGAAGCGCCTCCAAAACGGAAAACCCTTTCATCTAGCGGGTTTTTTGTCTTGCGAGGCATTCGTCTTGCGGGGCACCACTGTACTTAAAAGTAGGTGATAAAGTTGGATCATGTTTGGAGCTGTAAAGAAAATTATCCCCAATACACCTCCATAAATTCCCTAGAATATTTCAGCGCATATCGCTGCTGAAAAACCCCCTAAAACAATCAATGTGAGGGAAATGTATATGTTGATAAAATAATGATTATACCACTGATTAATTTAATATTATTTCTCTATTAGGTTAAGTTCTATTGATGCCAAATACCATATCTGGAAGCTTGGTGTTGTTTTCACTGATAATGTAAGTATACTGTATGAATGTGGAAAAATTCTTCTGCTTCATTATTCTCATTGTTGGTTTACACAGGGATGGACTAGATAGGGAACAAACCTTGCACTCGTATGTCCTTTCTTGCCATTTGAATTAGAGACAGTGATGAGGCATCCAAATGGACGTATCAGGTGCAGATGATGGATTAGACAGAAGGTGGAGAGGTCTGGGATAGAATGGTTCAGCTGGTTATCATCAGCATATAGGAAGCCTTTGTATAAATCATGCAAAGGGAGAGAATAGTGATAGAAAAGGAGGCCTCAATAGAGGCTGAGAAGGAGCTTCATCCAGCGGCAGTCGTGAAGCAGCAATCAGAGTTAGAAGGGCAGTCAGCCAGGAACAGACACGGAAGCTTGCATTGAAGGAACTAAGGAGGAAAAGATGCTCAACTGTATCAAAACGAAATGGAAACCTTCAAGGACTAAAAGGACAAAGTGGAGACTTTGGATTTGGCAATGAGAACATTATCTCCAACGTTTCGGAAGTTGGAACGGTTTTCCGGAATGGATTACGTTTGAAAACCGAGGTACCACTGTATTACTACTGACAGCGGTATTTATTGGAGCAATATTAAGTCATGACATGTTTAAAGGCTAACGTTACTAATGAACAATCTGTTTCAGATATTTGCAAATTTGTTTCATGTAATTTTTCTGTTGAGCAGATACATTCTTTTTAAAGAATGTCTTGTCTGGTACATTTTACTGACCTTTTGTTTTTTACTTTGGAATCATTTGGTTATGTTAAGCAGCCCTATATTAATTTTAAAATTATTCACTCCCTGTTTACTTTAAACCAAGAACTTCTGCCATTTTGTTTTCATGGTTTGCTTGTTCTCATCCTGAGGTGTCAGTTAGTTTGTCACCATTCAAGGAAGCAGCAACTGAAACATGTGAGATCTGAGGATCTCATAAGAATTTACTTACTATGGAGCTGATTAATAATGGTGGCTTTGCAGAAGGAATGTAATAAAGATATTTAAAGTATTGGGTTGGATCAAGATTGGGTTAGAGCCACGTCCTTCAGCATGCAAAATGACATTTTCTGATTTCTTAGATCCCTACATGAGAAAACTGAACTAAAATTCAGAGGTGTGCTTCTGCATGTGCAAGGTGTTGCACACAATCTCTTGAACCATGTTTTCTCAGCAGTTCATACAAAAGTGCCACTGGTAGAATGTATTCTGCTACTGCATCTCTTGACCCAACCTAATTAGGATACTAAAAATCAAATTATGGATGTAGCGCTCAGGCCTCCTAGAACTGCGAGCCACAAGCAGCTTAAAGTAATTGACCCAGGGAGAATTAGGATTCTTCTTCAGACAAGCTTTTAGCCCCTGTGTTGTATCTTTGTGTGTTGCTCTTGTATAGAACTGACTGCCATGGTAGAAAAGCATTTTATAAAGAATTTTAATAATAATAATAAAGCACAATACTTGAAAAATGAGAGTAGCAGCAGTTGCTGACATTTAACGTTTTCTTTAGTCCTTCTTGTACTTAGCTTGGTACACAACCATGTCAATTCTTGGTCATTACAACAACTTCTTCTTTGCTGCCCACTTGCTTGATATTGCTATGGGTTTTAAGACTCTGCGTACCATCCTGTCTTCGGTAACCCACAATGGCAAACAGGTGAGTTACTGGCAACATCATTTCTTTTAAAATGAATTATTCTCCTGCTGGGGTGGGGAACCTCTGGCCCACCAGACGATGCTGAACTGCAACTTCCACCCTCCTTGTCATTAGCCCTGTTGGCTAAGCCAATGGAAACTTAATTCAGCAACGTCTGGAGGGCCAAAGGATCCCCATCCCTCCTCTACTGAGAAATAATACTAATGCTGGAATACAATTAGTATATGGAACAACTGAAAACATTGGTATTGTCTTCAAATACATCATTAAAAACAGAGTTGCTGCGAATAATGTAGAAGTGCACAACGGTCAAGTGTGAGGAATGTTATACATAATTACATAATTAACAACCTCATGGGGTGCATCTCCGAGTGTATTGTACCATTCAGACTGCAGATGAGACAAACCAATCAAGAATTTGAATGATTCTCTCTATTTTTAAAAAACTCCCTGTAAAAAGAAAAAATCTAGAAGGCCGGAGAGAATGTTATGGCTTAGCCACCTCTTACATGCTGGAGTGGCTGGGGAAACCCAGCTAGATGGGCGGGGTATAAATTATTATTATTATTATTATTATTATTATTATTATTATTATTATTATTATTATCATATGCTGCCTTTGAATATGCTTGAAGCGTTCTTCCCCCATCCCAGAGGGAACATTCAGATATTTACATTCTACAGTCCAACGACAGATTCATCATGCATGGCTACATGTCATATGTTTTATATCTTAATTTCAGAATGGTGGTATGGTATGTTAGGTTGAACAATTTTCTTTTTCATAATTGTGTGAGAGAGATTATGTATGATTGCATGCACACACGAAATATAAAAACAGATGTCAATAGTTTAATGCTGTTTCCAGGGGAACAGGCAGTTTTCTCTGTACAATATGTGAACCTTATCTGCTTTTTAAAACAAGCACTATTCCACATTCCTTTCACTTGATTTAGTGTTTTCCATTCTAACATTTGTCCAGATCCACTTCCAGTCGTGTTTTCAAAAGGTGAATCCTCATGATTCCCTTCTAGTTGGGCATCCTATTAAAAGCAACGCAGTGCAGATAGATAGCCTTGCCTGGGCACTGGGAGTGCTAACTAACTGCCTGTGTTTTCTCTGTTCAAGGCAAATTTCTGGGCTTTTATGTGAATTTGATAGGAATGTTTGGAAAACATTGGGGGGGGGAACAGTGGGGTGCTCAAGCATCTCTTTCTATGGTTATCGTCATGAAAAACAATGCCTGATGGGGTGATTCAGTCCACAAAAACAAGTACACAACTTCACAACACACGGAGCAATTTGAACCACATATAAAAACTGGCCGAGGAATGGCTGTAGCAATACTACAGCCTGTACCCTCAAACCTTGTTTGTCTCAATATATTTTTCATGAAATACAGCATTCATAATACTCTTGTAACATTTTTAGGGCATCATAGGCCAAATTCAACAAAGTGGCCCCATTAGCAGAAGCCTGTGCAAGGACTTCTGCTAGCACAACTATCTCCTCCCTCTCCCCCCACCTCAGCGGTTCTGGGGCTTCAGGGGAATCTGCAGAACAACACACAGAAAAGGGATGTTGTTTCATCTAGGAAACAGAAATTATTGTGTTGACACAACAATTGTTTTTGGGTGACAATGATCCTCTCCATGTTTTTTTAATTCTTTATTGTCTAGGAATTTTAGTTCATATATATATTAGTGAGTGAGATTTTAATCCCTAATTGCTATTTTTCCTCATGTGATACTTTATTTTGGATAGCTTGTTTTGACTGTTGGACTCTTGGCTGTAGTGGTATACCTTTACACGGTTGTGGCATTCAACTTCTTCCGCAAATTTTATAACAAGAGCGAAGATGAAGATGAGCCAGACATGAAGTGTGATGACATGATGACGGTAAGTACCAGGACATCACAGTAATTATTTTAACTCAGAAATGTTACTGTGTGGGTAAAAGTACTATATGGATGTTTTTACACACACATTAAAAAACACATCAAAGTGAATATTATATCTTTTTATCTATTAGATTTATGTACCACCCTTCATCACAAGATCTTAGGGTGGCTTACAAGCTAAAAATGCAAGACACAAATAAATAGTTAAAACAAAAACAACAAATCAAGCCCCCCTTCTCACAAACATATTTAAAAGGCTGTAGAATGTTAATCAGCCAATCAGTCATTTTAAATCATGTATACAGGCATTTTAATAATAAAAACCATGGTCCGATAGTGCCCAATTTAAAGTGAATAGAGATTAGTATTCAGAACCTAAAGAGAAATCAATATACTTGAAAGTTTTGTTTGGATGTTTCTTGATATTATACCAAAATGTGTGTAAGGCTCAAATAATTTTCAAGGCCACTTTACTATTGTTGTTTAAAATTAAACACAGCTGTATTGGTATATGATACACAATTTTTGCAACATTTCTAACTTGGTGTCTTCTTTGAGACTTCTGGAGTCCGTCTTTCAGAGGTTGGACCGTCCCTATAGAAGAGTCAGTTTACAAACTCATAGGAGGAGGAATGAAGGATTTCAAACGTTCTTCACTGTCCACCAGAGAACATGAGAACTGATTTGGGGGGCATTATCTACTAGGAAGTTTTCCTTAGCAAGACCAATTGAAATGAATGAATGCTGTGCGAAAGCATGGTAGTGGATTTTGTCCTTTGCAAAAATATTACGTGTTTTAGATTTCATCAGATTAATTCCATTCCAAATATTTGGGAAATCTCCAGCCAACCAGGCCTCCCCATTTGGCCTGTGCGGTCATTTTGGGCAACCCATGTCTCTCTCCTCCCCCCCAATACCTTACACCATTTATGACACCAGGTGTGGGGCTGAGAACCAGGTGATTGTTGGGCATTTGGGAAGCACCTGAAAAATACCTTTGCCAGCCCTGTACTCAGTGCTACCTAAATCCCAAGCATAGAGTAGGCAAAGCAGAGGACCTAATGATTAGTTTTTTTCATTTGTTTGGGAACCACTGTGATGGGGACTTTGGCAGCTGTAAATCACCTGAAGTCATTATGTCAGATGATTAACTGGTGAGTGTCAAAGCTGACCCATGAGTGAGTTGGGAAGGTAAGTATCTGGCTCACTGGGCTGAAAAGCTTCCCCACTTGATATAGAACAGGCTTCCTCAACCTCGGCTCTCTAGATGTTTCTGGCCTACAACTCCCATGATCCCTAGCTAGCAGGACCAGTGGTCAGGGATGCTGGGAATTGTAGTCTCAGAACATCTGGAGGGCCGAGGATGAGGAAGCCTGCTATAGAACATGATATAAAATGTAATAGCTGTTTAAAAATTGTACTTTTTACTCTTATAATTCAAAGCAGTTGGATTCTCTGTCGTGAAATGTAACAAATTCTTTTTTCCAGTGTTACCTCTTCCACATGTATGTGGGTGTAAGAGCAGGTGGAGGCATTGGAGATGAAATTGAAGACCCTGCAGGAGACCCTTATGAGATGTATCGAATTGTTTTTGATATCACGTTTTTCTTCTTTGTCATTGTCATCCTACTGGCCATCATTCAAGGTATGTTGACTGTGACGTGCTATTGGCATGCTATATATATTCAATATATGTAAAGAGTAAGTTAGGGATGCGGGTGGTGCTGTGGTTTAAACCACAGAGCCTAGGACTTGCCGATCAGAAGGTTGGCAGTTTGAATCCCCACGTCGGGGTGAGCTCCCGTTGCTCGATCCCTGCTCCTGCCAACCTAGCAGTTCGAAAGCACGTCAAAGTGCAAGTAGATAAAGAGGTACCACTCTGGCGGGAAGGTAAACAGCGTTTTCGTGCACTGCTCTGGTTCACCAGAAGCGGCTTAGTCATGCTGGCCACATGACCCGGAAGCTGTATGCCGGCTCCCTCGGCTAATAAAGCGAGATGAGACCACAACCCCAGAGTCATCCGCGACTGGACCTAATGGTCGGGGTCCCTTTACCTTTACTTAAAGAGTAAGTTTAGAAAAGGAAAGTGTCCAAACCTGTTTCCAGTGTGTAAGTAAAGAAATGCAAAATGTATTGACAGACACACTGGGCATTTATTCCTTTACAGTCCTTTAAGAAAGACAATTAGTTAACTGAAAAGAAAGATATGTATTTTAAACACCTCCACTAAAATATTAAAGGGTATAAATGCTGCAAATGTTCTTTTTTATAAAAATGTGAGCTACTATACACTACTTCCATTCCATTCAATAATAGGTTTGATTATTGATGCCTTTGGTGAATTAAGAGACCAGCAAGAGCAGGTGAAAGAAGATATGGAGGTATTGATAAATGTTTTTATTTATTCATTTCTCTATTTCATAAAATGTATACAACCATTTGATCGTTAAAAAAAAGAAACCCTCAAAGTGATGAAGTAAACGAGCATATTTTTGTAAATTTTATTTCAGTAAGATATTATACCCAATTACTGATAGGAATCTAGGCTAATTCATCATGGCTTAACCTTCTGTTTTATTTCTAGACCAAATGTTTTATTTGTGGAATTGGTAATGAGTATTTTGACACAACCCCCCATGGATTTGAAATGCATACTTTACAAGAGCACAACTTGGCCAACTACCTGTGAGTATATGCACATTCTTTCTTTGTTAAATACAAACCTCTAATGAACTTTTAGCACTAGCCTTACTGTGTAACCCATTGCATGTCTACTCTGAAGCCTTTTTGAATTCAATGGTGCTTCCTCCCACGGAAGCGCATACAAGATTCTAAGTGTGTGCATATATGATTGCAACCTTAATCTCTGAAACTCATTCAGTCTCCTCAGCACGGTGGTTACTGATCCAAGACTCAGGAAATTATTCATGTGCAGGTGAAAACTGTGTGAACAGCTAGAGCTTTTTGTTTACATTTTCTCCATGGTAAATCTTGCTGCTAAAGCCCCTTTAGAGATTGGGATCTGTCAAAGCCTTGCTTTGTAAAGTACCATGGACATAATTCTGCATCACCATAATCATTAGTAAGAAGTTGAATATGAAGTAATGAATAGCCAAGGCTTATCCTATCTGTATTTGATCTTATTCTTAAAAAATTATAAGCTGCTTTGAATGATTAGTCATAACCAGAAATAAAATATTGCAGAAAGTAGCAACATCAACTTCTTTAGGAGTGGAAGCTTCTTCAATGAGAATACATCAAAGGATGTTTTGATTGGTTTTCTAATTCAAGGCCTGTTGCCCACCCCCCTTGGATTTCCAAATATAATTTATTGGCATATGTGCATAAAATTAGATATGGTATTTTCAGTAATTCAAAAGACAGAATACCTGTGAAAAGAAAAGTAGCACTCTAAAGAGCCAGTTTTCAGAAAAGAGAACACACGGTGAGGCAACAGCCAGAATCTCCATGTATAAGTTCATACTAATCTGTATCCATGTTCTGGTTATTTAGACTGTGAAAGAGAAATACAGTCCCTGAGGGTGAAACAAATTTGTTTTTTGTGGGGGGGTTTTAAAAAGAGAAACATCCAACAAATGTTTCATTTCCTACCCACAATTTCCCCCCTCCTTTTGTGTCTGTTTCTGGGTACATTTGTCAACATTTTTTGGATTGTGAACTGGCAGGCACATATTTATATTTACCTATATACAATATTCAGCATAATTTATGCACTTTTACAAAGAGCAGAAAAAATATATTAAATATTGTTGCTACTGCTTCCCCCTAAATAGAAATCATTGTTATTGTTGTTTTTGAGAAACAGAAGCATTACACTACAGTTTAAAACACAATATGTAGTTTGATATTCTCGTTCCAGGTTCTTCCTGATGTATCTCATTAATAAGGATGAAACTGAGCACACTGGACAGGTAAGCATTATATTCATAGGAGCCAACTCCTAGCGACTGAGCTCCCCCCCCCATAAAATATTTAAGGGGGCTGGGCCATTCAAATAGTGTGGGTGTGCACCATCATGTGATTGGTTATGCTGGGCGGGGCTTGCTCCCCTCCACCCAATATTTTATTCAAGCTGGCACCCTTGATTACACCATTCATTACTACCCCTAACAGTGAACTTGAGCTATGTCTATTACTAAAGCAGAAAATCAGGCTGTCCTGATATCTATGCGGTTGGAGGACTTCCTAGATATGCAGAAAAATATCTGCTTGTAAATTTAAAAAGGATGGACCAGTCACTGAACAATAATGATATTAATATCCTGGGAGGGAGATTAGAATTGGGGTTCTGTGGTAGGGACATAGAAGCTATTTCCCTGGGGCTTCCCCCAAGATACTGCTTTTGACTTTCTTTGTCCTGAAATTTTGGTAGGAGACAGCTGGGAAAGAAGGTTTGGCTGGCTGTTGGGGGGGGGTGTCCAAACCTCAAGTTTCAAATATTGAAGGGTTTGGACTTGCTTAAAAACAAAATTGTGGGAGTTCTCATTTTCAGCTAACTCAATGATTTACAATAATTTTTCATGTTTACATGTTTAAATATGCACACATGCTCTGTTAATACAAATCCTATGAGCAAAACCCCTTGATATTGATTTTGCCCTTACCTCAGAAAAGCTTTTAAAGACTGCTCTGTCAAATGAGCATTTGACACACTTTTCAAACATTTCAAATTTCAACCCATTGCAACCCATACATGAAAGTTACAGGACTTGTGCAGCATTCAAGTGAATGTGTGTGCTACAAAATAAATGACACTCAACTGGACTAGGCTGACATACACCACTAAATTAAACAGGATTTAACAGATGCTTAATATAACTAACAAAGATGCGAATTAAACTGATGTTGACTTTGGTATATATGTGGTTTCAGTGAGACAGACATTGTCTGCTGTGAATCTTTTGAAAAAAGATCTTTCTCATACTTTCAGGAGTCCTATGTATGGAAAATGTACCAAGAAAGATGCTGGGATTTTTTCCCAGCTGGAGACTGCTTCCGTAAACAGTATGAAGATCAACTTGGATAAAATATCAACCAAGAAACAACTTGCACTCAAACTTACAAGATTTAGACAAAAATCAAAGTCTTACCATTTCATGGTGTAATATAAGTATTATGTATGTTTAATCTTTCGATACAACAAAACTAGTTTAATTTTACAAAGATCCAGCTGGGCTTTTTGCACCTGGCAGAACCAGGCCTTATATTGTCTGGATTTCAGCTTTCTTACTGGAGAAGTACAAAGAAATATAATTAAACTTTCAAATTACAGTATTCTAGTTCACAAGTTATTATTTGTTATTAACCCAACTCCTAAGGTAATAAAAATAGTTTAGTTGAAAGGGCTACAGCATTGTTTGTTACATGCACAACATCTGCAACCTAAGAACTTGAATGTCAGATGACAAGGCCTCAATTACTGGCTCATATTAGGATCCTAACAATATTTCAAACAGCTTTATTTCCGACTCCCCCACTAAGATCCAGAAAGAAAGTTTCGAATCCTTCAGTGCTTAAAACTTCCAAATATTTTACTGTCTATAAAATCCTAATTAAAGTGCCTTAAATATTTGCAGACGTAGCTATGCAAAAGTTTTTTTTTAGGTGGCATTTTAGATTGACATTTTTGTTAACTGGTTGTGTTGCTTCCCTGTCTTACTGTATGAAATACTTGAAGGTGAGTCATATATTTGTTCCAATATCAGCGTATTAGATGCAGATGGTAAAAAATATACTGTCTCCTGATCTTACACAATTAAATTTTAGGTCAAATAAAAATGCTTTATGGTCAACTAAGTAGTTAAGTTGCTATGTTTTTGCATATTTACTTTGAATAAAACGTGCCCACTGCAATAAAGAATTTACAAAACCAATCTTAACTTTTGTCATTTTTTTATGAACAAACTAAAGTCACACCACAACTACAACATACAGTTTGCATTCACCAGCACTGTTTATTTTGCAGCTTTAAGCGAGAAGTTCTTCTACAGCAGAAGCCGAAATTGTCCTGCTGTTATCTGAATTATTTTAAACCATCTGTGCAACATTTTTAATTTACAAGCATTTCAAGAGAATGTCATTATATTTCTTCAGGCAGTGTAATACAGAGAATTCCCTGCAAGGTGTCCAGCATATTTGACACAACAAAAGTTGAACATATAGCATAATTAAAAATCAAGGTGAAGTTGCTACTTAATTAAATACTTGTAAGCAATTATTTTATACCAGCTACTGTCATGTCAATTTTTCAGTTTACTTGTGTGCCAACCAAAAGTAGCCTTAGGAGATCATGCTGTCTAACCAGTCTTCAAGGTCCTCTTCAGAAATATTTTTGGATGTTGCTTCCTGCTGTTGAGATGCTGAGCAAATTTGTTCAGTTCCATCCAGTTCTAAAAGGTCTGAAGAAATAAAAACAGAACAAAATTTAACTAACTTGTCTGGGGATGGCTAGGCAGGCAAATGCTGACAAGCTCCAATAACAGCAAACCTGAGAGCCAGTTAGGAAGCTGACTCCATCATCCAGCTTCTAAAGGAAGACAGGCTGGGTGATTTAGAAGCCCCCTGCAAGTCAGGATCTTCCAGAAGACAGGAGAAGAAGAAAGGTAATAGCTGAAAAAGGGGAATCTATCTAACAATATGCTGTACCTCCCAAATTCCTGAGATAATGGGAAATAATAGGAGGCACTAGAATTGTAAAACATGTATTTTCCAGGCTCTGTATGCACTGGGAAGAAAATTTACCACAAAAGTACTGCTTGAGTTTTAAGGTGACTTTGTTTCCTTACTGCCTTCACAATTATAAAATATTCCCTCTTTATCTCCTCCTCCAAAAGAATAAAATAAAATTGAGGAACTGACCTATGGGTACAGGACTGATACATAGATGAAAATGACACAGAAAATAGATTGGGACGTGAATTAAGGTTTTTAAAATAACGGAACTATTTAATATACAAACACAGTTAAATCAGCTTTCCCCTTGATGTATGGAGCGTTTCCTAACCAAAGTGCAAACCTTTATTAATTTACAACTAAAGTGTTAGTTTATTTACACTGTTGTTTCATTCTTACAAACAGGATTTGCATCAATTTGTAATGCTGGTTATGTTTTGCACACTTTGTCTTTAAATGTTCCCGTAAAGTTTCTTTTTTTACGGGAAACAGCCATGACCCTTTGAGAGGTTAAATATGAAAAAATAACATGCATTTTGCCTCTTCTATCTAAGTGCTGCTCCTTTCTGCTTCACTCTGCCATGGTCACCATCACAAAAGCAAGATATCAAGCAGAAAAGAAAAGAAAAAGCCCACACTTGATGGGCTGAACCATGGTTTGTCTGGTAGTTACTGGGCAAATTAGAGCAGTGAAACTGAATGCCTATGTTTGGAAGGGAGAACACAAATATTCATATCTGAGAAACAATTTAATTGTTTTTACACAGAAAAGCCTTCCTTACTGTATCAATTCAGTTTACAAATAAATCCTAATACAAGCATATTAGCACTGCAGTTAATCTCTAAAGAGAAAAACAGTATTTACATTTAAGAAAAATATCCAATTTAAATGTTTAAAATCCAAATTTTATTTTAAAACATCCATTTTGTTTATGCCCCATAATAAAGCTCTCAGCTCAGAAAGAGAGATTACGTTGCTTACCTCTAGGAGTGTGCTGCCCCTTCACACAGGCCCACAGTCATCTTCTGCCTCAGTGCTTACTATTGCTTTCTAACCTCTTTATTATATTTATACCCCACCTTTCAGTTAATATCAAAACCCAAAGCAGCTTACAATTAAAATGCACACAAAAGCTACAGCTGTTAAAAGGAATGTGAAGCCACAGAATCTTTAGGTTCAGGTACTTCCCTCCTGGAGGGTGAAAAAGGAGCTGCAGATGGACTTTGGCCATGTCCCATGTCACCTTTGTGTTTGTGGAGACTTGGCTACAATTGCCTTTCAACTGCTACCTGAGAGCTGCTAGGGCAGACCACTCTTCCAACTCATCTTTGATCTCTGAAGTCTCTGAATGAGAAGACAGTACCAATTTCCAGTGGTGTCATATGCCTGCCTATTTCTATGGATGGTTGTCAGATATTGAGGCTGCCAAACAATATAAAACCACTCACACATCTCAAATGGTGGCAAGGGATGAAGATCTCTTCCTGCCCGGCAGTTCCTGCACCCTCAGTGGGCCTCGTCATATAGCTGAATGAGCTCATAGCTGACTGTAAACTAGAGCACAACTGCAATTTAGAGAAACAAAATAAACAATTGGGGAAAATGCTTACCATTTACTTCATGAGGCATTTTCAAATCATCCCCAGATAATCTATCATGGGATATTGTTTCCAGTTCAAAGTTTTCAGGATGAATAGGGGCATCCAACTTCAGTAGTTGATCAAGGTCGTCATCCAAGTGATCATCTTGGTGTGTAACTGATGAGCTTTTCTGGAGGGCTTCTGAAGACGATCCAAATCCATCTTTATTCGGCAGCGGCAGGTGGCCAACAGAGTCTGCAGAAGAAGATGAGTTTGATGCAACTCTATTTTGCCCCATGGACTGCTGTAATGGAGCACTTTTCTTGGGGACTTCACTGCTTTTCAATTTAATTTGGGGGAGTATGGCAGGTGTTGCATCCTAGGACCAGAAGGGAAAAGAAGTTGTGCAATGGCTAATGTTCATTAAAACAACACCTTGATCCCTGCACTGTATGCCAATTTTATTTCTGAACATAATTCAATGTGCTGGTAGACCCTTATACAACTAAAGGCTACCCTTTCCCATGCAACCTACCTGGGCCCTGCAGCTGGACCCTCCACCAAAAGATGCTCAGAGGGCAGCAATAGGAGACCACACTTTTATAGTGGCAGCTCCCAGATTATGGAATTCTCTCTCTCCAGGGAAGCTTGCCTGTCATTGACTCTGACATCTTTCTGATACCAAGCAAAAATGTTTTAATTTTCATGGGTATTTGGACAGTACTTATGGTCTGGATTTTACTAGCTATTTCTAGTACTCATTCTTCTG
Source organism: Podarcis erhardii (assembly GCF_964252035.2). Taxonomy (NCBI): domain Eukaryota; kingdom Metazoa; phylum Chordata; class Lepidosauria; order Squamata; family Lacertidae; genus Podarcis; species Podarcis erhardii. Next base: position 41,831,933 of record NC_138497.1, read on the forward strand.
TTGGCTGAGGGTTGATATTCTTGTTTTGGATTATTTTAGATGGATATGTTCAGTACGTTTGTATTGTTTTATGAGTATTTTATTATTTTTTATGAGTATTTTATTATTAGTATTTTGCATTTTACTTTTATTGTAAACCACATTGGGACTCCTTTTAGTTGTGTGAAGTGATAAATAAATTTCATAAACTTCAACTAATAAACTTATTATTTAAATAAACGCCCATTGTCTATGAGATTTGTATGCTACCCCATGCAGTACTCTGGGCAACTAAGAATATATAAGTATAAAACAATTAAAACATAAAATAAAGCATACCTTCAAAAGCAACATAAATATGACAAGAAAACTAAACTCATCACAATCCAAAATATAAAACACAGATTTAAAAACGGAGACAACCAGACTAAGCATTAGGTGAACAGATTTGTGTTCTTGACATCAAAAAGACCACAAGGGTTTTGCTAGGTGAATGCTTTTTAGCAAGTACCACTACTGAAAAGGCCTTCAACCTGGTGGTTAGCCACTTTACTTCATTTCACAGGGGCATTCAAAACAGGGCCTTCAAGAAGAACCTAAGTCTGGGTGGGAGGTGGTGGGTCTTTCAGGGAACCTGCTCCCAAGCCATTTAGGCCTTAAAAGGTTAGGATTGTAAACTGAGCCTGGAAACTGACTGAAAGTTGGCAGAGAGAGGCGTAATGTGGTCAAACCATCTAGTCCCAGCTAATAATTTTGCAAATCCTGTTCTGGATCAACTGCAGTTTCTGGGCCTTTGTGAAAGGCACCTTCAGTATTCTAGCAGTTACCAAAAGCATGGGTAATCGTGATTAAGCTGCCACCATCCAGGTAAGGTCACCCGCAAGCATATCAGTTGAAGTTGACAACAACAAAGTATTAAATTTATATACTATCCTGCATCCGAACAGCACAGGGTGCTTTACAACATACAAGGTGTTTTTAAGAAGGTTCCTCTCATTTGGCCTAATGATATTATTATTATTATTATTATTATTATTATTATTATTATTATTATTATATTTATTTTTTTTAATTGTATATTTCTCATTTTATGTCTACGAAGCTTTTTAGGCAATGCTGTTATATACCTGCCTTTTCTTCTTATAATGTAAGATTTAAAAAACAGAACACACTTTAAGTCTGGCAAGGTGAATCAGTGGAATCGACAGGCTGTGAAGCCTTTTTTTCAGTGAAGGGCTCAAATTGCAAAACAAGTTTTGTCTTATGCTTAATAATGACAATGACATGAGAAGCATTCACCCAGCTAAACAATGTACAACATTACTTACTTATTGCCAAGGTATAATAATAATAATAATAATAATAATAATAATAATAATAATAATAATTTTATTTATATCCCGCCCTCCCCAGCCAAGACCGGGCTCAGGGCTAACAACCAATAATAAAAACAAGTTGATTAAAATACAATTTAAAAGATTAAGATACAACATCAAAACAATTAGGGAGCAATCTCTTCATAGGAGGAGAAAGGAAAAAGAAAGAGGGGGAGGGAATCAAACTGATTCTGAGCCAAAGGCCAGGTGGAACAACTCTGTCTTACAGGCCCTGTGGAAAGAGATCAGATCCCGCAGGGCCCTGGTCTCATGAGACAGAGCATTCCACCAGGCCGGAGGCAGTGTTGAGAAGGCCCTGGCTCTGGTTGAGGCTAATCTAACTTCCTTAGGGCCCGGGACCTGTAGGGTGTTGCTATATATGGACCTTAAGGCCCTTCGTGGGGCATACCAGGAGAAGCGGTCCCGTAGGTACGAGGGTCCTAGGCCGTGAAGGGCTTTAAAAGTAAAAACCAGCACCTTAAATCTGACCCTGTACTTCACCGGGAGCCAATCCAGCTGGAAAAAACCAGGGTGAATATGCTCCCATGGCAGAGACCCTGTGAGGAGCCTCGCTGCAGCATTCTGCACCCGCTGGAGTTTCTGGGACAGCTTCAAGGGCAGCCCCGCGTAGAGCGAATTACAGTAGTCAAGCCTGGAGATGACCATCACATGGATCACTGTGGCCAAGTCGGGGCGGGAAAGGTAAGGGACCAACTGCTTGATGCGGCGAAGGTGGAAAAATGTCGCCTTGGCTATTGTTGTAACCTGCGCCTCCATGGAAAGGGAGGCATCAAGGATTACACCCAAACTCTTAACGGAAGGCAATGGCACTAATTGGGCCCCCGCAAGTGAAGGGAGTTGGTCCCTCATCCTCATACCATCCCGACCCAGCCACAGGACCCCTGTCTTTGAAGGATTTAGTTTCAAACGGCTCCCATGAAACCATTCAGCCACAGCTTCCAAACATCTGGTCTGTGTGTCAGGGATCAAGTCGGTATGGCCATCCATCAGCAAATAGAGCTGAGTGTCATCAGCATATTGGTGACAACCCAGCCCAAAGCTCCGGATAATCTGGGCAAGGGGATGCAAAAAGATGTTAAAAAGCATCGGGGAGAGGATTGCGCCCTGCGGCACTCCACACACCAAGGGGTGGCACGACGACATCTCCCTCCCTAGTGCCACCCTCTGTCCCTGACCAGAGATAAAAGAGCACAGCCATTTATGGGCTATGCCCTGTATCCCCACATTGGCAAGGCGGTGGTCCAAAAGATCATGTTCGACCATGTCAAAGGCTGCTGACAAATCTAAGAGAATCAGCAGTCCCGACCCGCCTTGATCCAGTTGTCTGCAGAGATCATCTGTTAGGGCAACCAGAGCCATCTCGGTTCCAAAACCAGGACGGAATCTGGACTGAAATGGATCTAAAGCTGATGTTTCCTCCAGAAACCTACCAAGCTGTTCAGCAACTGCTCTCTCAATAACCTTACCCAGATATGGGAGGATTGAAACTGGGTGGTAATTGGATAGATCTAAAAGATCTAGTGAAGTTTTCTTTAAGAGCGGACACACCATTGCTTCCTTCAGCTCCCCTGGGAATATCCCTGTGTCAAGGGACAAATTGATAATTTCAACCAGGGGGGTCCGCGCGATATCTGGGCATGCCCTAATCAGCCAAGACGGGCACGGATCGAGGAGGCAGGTGGTGGGCCTACCAGCTTGGAGGAGTCTATCCACATCAGTAGGGAGTATCCGATCAAAATGTTCTAACACTGGACCCGAAGACAGTCGAGGGGCCTCCAGTTCTGTCACTGTATCTAAATTGGCAGGGAGATCACAGCGGAGCAACAGGACTTTCTCCGCAAAAAAGCTTGCAAATGCCTCACAGCTGTGGGTCAAATTTGTGCTTAAATTTGGTTGTCCTCCTAAGGACGTTATTGACCTAATTATTCTAAAAAGTTGTGCCGGGCGAGAGCTAGCGGATTCAATGGAAGCTGCGAAGTGAGATTTCTTAGCAGCTTTCATAGTCATCTCATAGGCTTTCATAAGCGTCCTATAAGATGTTCTTGAAGCTCCGTCACGAGTCCGTCGCCATACTCGCTTTAGCCGTCTGAGATCCCGCTTCATTTTCCGGAGCTCCTTGGTAAACCAAGGGGCCCGGTTTCGACGGGGTCGCAGAGGGCGCTTAGGCGCAATCTCATCGATGGCTGCCAAGAGCCGGTTATTCCAGTCCTCGACAAGGTCATCTAATGAGTCGCCAGGAGGAACAGGGTCCCTCAAGGCCAGACGGAATCTATCAGGATCCATCAGTCTTCGCAGGCGAGCCCAAATAGGCTCACCACCCAAGCAGGGGAGGAGCGGGAAGTCAATCTTGGCTTTCAGAGCGTAGTGATCAGACCATGGCACTTCCACAGGGGGGAGCATGATCACATCTATGCCATCACCAAAGATCAAATCCAGCGTGTGACCTGCTTGATGGGATGGGTCCATAACAAACTGGGAGAGCCCCAGTGTTGCCATGGAAGTCACTAGGTCCAGAGCCTGTGAGGAGGGGGCGGCATTGGCATGGACGTTGAAGTCTCCCAAAACCAATAGGTTTGGGAACTCCAAGGCCCAGCCTGCTGCCACCTCCATCAGGTCTGACAGGGTAGCGCTAGGTGGTCGGTACACCAGCCAGACAGCCAAGTTCTCCTTGGTGCCCCACACGACGCCAACACATTCAATGCCGGAGATCGCCGGTGGTGGCAGAGCCCTGAAAAAGCAATCCTCCCGGATTAACAACGCTACTCCTCCCCACCCGACCCACAGTCTGCGATTGATGGAGGACAGAGAAACCTGGAGGTGTTATCTCATGTAGGGAGATTACCTCACCTTCCTGTACCCAGGTCTCTGTCACGCAAGCCAGGTCAATCCCCTGCGAGACAAAAATGTCACGCATGGTGGCGGTTTTATTGCCTATGGACCTGGCATTGCACAACACCAATGATGGAGGTGGGTAATCCCTGCTCGCCCTACCCTTGTCCCTTGGGACGGGGCGTAGATTGGAAGGGGTTCGAGCATCACTGCATCTCAAAACCCTTTGCCGATAGTGATATTTAGCCCCACCGCCATTCTTCCCTAGTCCTTCAATGGTGGGAATCCCAGACCCCATACTAGCCTCCCCAATAGAGGGGTAAGATCTCCACAACAACAGACCAAGTCATCTCTGGGCCAGGACTCTTGGGTCAGAATGGATTCGGGAAGAGGTGAAAGTTCAATAGGGTAATTATCCCTAGAAGATAAAACCCAACCAACCACACCCTGAGCAAAGAAGATGTTCAGTTCCTCTGCCAATGAGGCATCAGTCTTAACTATGTTCCTTGTATTGCCCTTGTAGTTGGTTAGATGCTGCAGTCGTTGCCACACTTGTTTCATGATGTTATCGGCTAAATAATTTTCCACCTTAAGCTTATACTGTTTTTTTTGCTGCCTTAATGCCTTTTTTGAGATTTATTCTCGCCTCTTTGTATATGTCTATATTCCCTGTCTTAAAGGCAGAATCCCGGATTTTCAGGAGTGTTCTTACTTCAGCAGTCATCCATGGTTTACAGTTCCCATAGAGTCTAATGCATCTCTGTGATGTTACATTATCACTGCACACTTTAGTATAGGAGAGTATAGCATCTGTGTATCTATGCAGATCTTGATATTCAAACACGCTCCAATCAGTGCTCTCAAAACAATTCTGGAGCTGACTAAGAGCACCCTCTGGCTAAATTCTAACTGTTTTTATAACTGACTGAATTCTTCTCCTGAGAGGGATGTACTTCGGACATAGAAAAACTGAAGAATCGTCGGATGAGCCTAAGTGGGGGAAGGGGATTGCCCTGTATGCCTGTTTCAAATTGGAATACGCGAGATCTAGAATATTCTGTCCTCTAGTGGAAAATTTCACAAACTGATCAAACTTAGAAAAAACCATCTTTAGGCAGGCTTGATTGAAGTCCCCTGCCACAACAAGGGCGCCCTCTGGGTGGATTTGCTGCTGCTCGGAGATGACGTCATATAGCTTAGAAAGTGCCGCACTGACATTAGCATTGGATGGGATATAAACAGCTATAATAATTATGACAGTTACTTCTCTAGGCAAATAAAATGGCCGACATGTAACTGCCATCAATTCTAGATCTGGGGAGCAATATGTGTAAGCTACTTTGCTGTTAACGCACCAACCATTGTGTATGTAAATACAGACTCCTCCGCCCCTAGCTTTACCAGAATCACTGTTTCTATCAGAGCAATAAATTATTCGATTTATCAGCTCAACTGCCACATCCAGTACTGCTGAATGTAGGCAAGTTTCTGTAATAATTACCACACAGCTCTCACAAAGAAGCTTGTTTGCTGCCATCAGCAACTGTAATTCGTCAATTTTGTGGACGAGAGATCTGGTGTTGGTCAGGAAACGCTTGGCAGTGCTGGTCTGGTGGGTCTTTTTCAAAGCCGGGTTAACAGACCAGCTCTGCAACCATGTTTTTGCTTTCGCTCTTTTCTCTTTCGCTTCTTTCGGCACCTCCCCCTCCCATCGACAATCCATAGAGATCCTGGAGGTCTTACTATGCAGTTTGGTATACAGTGGGACCTTTGGAACTCTCTAGTTATCTCTATTTTTCTTGTGAGCCCAATGTTTACCAGTTTTGTGCGTGAGTAGGTGAGGTATTGGGAGCTCGGAGCCGCAGCGTATGAACGCGCTGCCATCTTGGAACTCAGATAACCAGATAACCAGGGTGGCATATTCAGTTGTGTAGCAAAAAGTAAAAGGAAGAAGATGTAAAGCTTCGCGACTCACAGTTCATTGATCTGCTGCAAGGGAATCTGTTACTTCATTACTGGACAAAACATCCCATAATGGTGTATTAATACACCAGCCGTAGCACCACTGTAGGACAAGAATGACACCCCCAGTTTTGCCATTTTTATTTTAAGAATGCATTTTCTCTGCAAAATAGTTGCGAATTTCTCTGCTACGCTCACTGAATGACTTTGAGTTAGATCAAGAAGTGAGCAATGTCAGCGTCTGAGTCACTTTAAGCAGTCCCAAAGGAGAGCAAAACTGTTTTTAGAAGTTATGCAGCTTTGCCTTTCTAATGCAGATTGATTTTTCTAGCTTTTGATAAACTGTAATCTTAGCTAACAGCCATGCTTGACTCACAAGTCTCACTGGCTCTGTTCCCTCTACCTGAATATTTTTATTTTTGCCAGCAGAACATGCTTTGTTGTCTTGTTGCTACCTAGAGCTCTAAACCCTGGGCAAAAACAACTACTTTAAATACATGCCTGATTGGCAGCTTCCATGCTGAACTAGGTATCTGCACAAGGAATTCTATACTTATCAGTAGAAATTACAATAAATAAATAGATCATACATTTCATTTTCTGTTTTCTGAAAAATGCTGCTTAGGAAAAAGGCGGTGAAAAATCTGGAACAACAAAATTAGAACAAGCAACTCTTTGGGGATGTTGGTCTTGACCGAGATGCACTTGGCATGTGGAAAACACTTTGCTTAAAAGGAGCAATGAAGCATAAGAAGTGCTGATGGCTTATTCCTCCATCTAATAGTCTTCCTTTTCAGATTCAAGGCAATATGTGCATATTATAACACATGACAAATTACATTAAAAGTACATAAGGCTACTTAAGCTTAAAGCAAGGCTCAAGATATTTATGAGCAGCTTTTGTGTTACCTGCACCAGCTCCTTAGCCACATTCAGTTTGAGATGCAGAGGCAGCTCTTCAAGTGCCTGGACCAAAGACTGGCAGTCAACATACAACCCAGACAACTGAAAAAAACAGTAGAACATGAGATTAAATGGGCATTAATGATGCTCTCCTAAATACCTTACACACAAAAGCAGGTCCATCTGTCATCTTTTTCCACCACTGAAATGAACTGGGCAGCACAAGAACTACATATACAGATGGAAGCATTAACCATGAACCATCTATATGGAAGAACCAGGGGTGGCCTTTATGAATCATTTTGAAGGATCAATTACCATTCTTAAAATGTTCTGAAACAGGAATTAAGGGGGATATTCAACTAAATAATTGGGCAAGCAGAATTGCACTTAATCTGTTTTGGGGTTCTCCCAAACCTCCAAAGATTTGGGGATGGCGTGGGGTGTGTAAGGTAGGGGTGGAGTCGTGCAAGTTGAATACTGCCCTAAGGGCTTCAATACTGCAGCTTCACTAGTGCAAGAGACCTCTGAGCATACAATGGACCTTCCTCTGCTGTCTTCCCTGCTCCCATGTACATCTTCATAATAATCTCTGGAGGGTGGGGGACCCTCCGGAGCAGATTTTCAAGCATACAGGAGAGGAGAGGAAACAGATGCCCTGTGGCATAAGCAGAACTCTGCTTGTGTAGCTTTGGTTACAACCTTAAACAATTAACTTAATTAAACAAATGAATTTATGGGAATTAAACAAGCTGCCACAGAAGGCAAGGCAAATTGATGGACGAGAGCTTTTCTTTCATTTAGAAGAACTCCCTGAGCCATGTCAGCACCCATGATGATGTTTCTCTAATGAATCACCTTCTGTAAAGCTTCATACAGTTCTATGTCTGCAGGTGAAAAGTTTAAATGAAATGCTAACCAGGTCTACCCAGAAGCAGGTCCTACTGAAGCTTATTCATAGATATTTTAGGTCAGGACTTCAGGATTACTTGCTGTCATCAGCACTAATTAGATGTTTGCAGTAACCTTAAGCAGAAATATAGTGCAGAGATATTTAGCTTACTTCAAACATATTCTAAATTGAGAGATTAGCTTCTGAAAGGAATAAATTAGAATGCCTACTTCTCATTCAAACAACATGTCAAAAGTCTGTGACAAAAGGTGTTTGATTGATATGCAGATGTATATGATAAGCATAAAATATTAATCATTTGACTCAAACTGGGTTGAAGTTCATTCATGACTTGATTGATTAATTTTGAAAATATCTAAGACACAAAGACTTCAAAACAGACTTTATGAAAATGCAGTAAATGATGAAAGTATAGGGAATTCTCAGAAGAGGTGCTGCAGACAAATCCTTCAATATCCTAAGTGCAAATTCTTTTTCAAAATAAAACTGGAATTAGATATTATGACAGATGTGAGACTGACTTTGAAAATCACAACCGAACATTACTTCCCTCCAGTAAAGTCTAGGGGTACAAAACATGTGATGTCACTCTGCTGCATCACTGGGTCCATGGGGTGGGGGAGCATGGACAACAATGTTGTGTCATACATTTTGTATCACTAAGCATCGCCAGGGAGAGAAGGAAAACAAAACATGTTCAATCTCTTTTGAGGAGCAGTTCTACATCTACCGTAATTCCAGCCTAGGCTGTTGCTTAATACAACAGAAATAGTGTAGATAGCAGACAGCAAGCCTGAACATTCACTGGACTAGTTTACTACCAGCTTGCAAGAGAACAAAGTCTGTGGGTGACAAGCTGAAGGAAGAAAGAATACATTTACTTTCCCTGCCATCAGACTATAATCCACTCACTTCACATGCTACAATACACTCTGTTCCACTTGTCTCCAAGTAAAGCATTAAAAATCTCTTACTGTAGTAACCCCCTATCCCTGAAAATAATACAACTTGTTGAAGGCAGTAGATGTCTCTTCCTCTTCCTACAGATTTGTAAGAACTGAAGTTCTTTCATTATCAAGTATAGGAAGAGCATTTTCTAAAATGCTTATTCAACTCCATTTGTGCTCAACTTTCAAGTTCTGCTCTGTGTCTCCCCCACCCCACCCCACCCCAGCCTGAATATTCCTCTCTTCATACACTCTTTCCCCCTTTTAATCTTAAATGTCATTCACAGACTGGGCAAATCTCACTTTCCTTTGGTGATCCATGTTAGCACACTGAGCTCTTTTTTGTATGCACTGCTAAGCCAAACCATAATTTAGCATGAAGGAGCAAACATGCAGGGGCCTAGAGAGACCGTGGCTGAGTTAAATCATATTTTGGCTTAGCACATTGTCTGAACCCAGGCAAATCACAAGCTGTAAACAACAGGACAAACCTCAGTTACACTTAAATCATAATGCTGCATAGTAGGATTACAGAGTTGAAAGGAACTTAAGAGATCATCTGGACCCCTTGCTCAATACAGGATGCAACTACAGCATTGTTAGCCACTGGCTCCCCCCCCCCCCCACTTAAATGCCTACAGCAAAGGACAGTTCATCATTTCTTGAGGCTGTCAAACAGCTCTTACTGTTAGGAAGTTTCCCTGAATGTTTTGCCAGAATCTGCTTCCTTGCAACATTTTCCCTGTTAGTTCTAGTCCTGCCCTCTACAGCAACAGAAAACAAGTTTTATATCTTATAATGATCAACTAGACCAGCTAGAGTATGCAAAGGGAGAAGCCCAATGGAGCTAATACCTCTGCAGACCTCATGGTGTCATCCTGCTTCCCATCCATCAAAATAATGGGGATTATCCGGCCCAGTCACTTGGGAAGAAAAGGGACACCCAAAATAGTTGTTTGGGGTTCATCCCCCTGTGATTCCCTCAAATCCATTCTCTTGGGAGTGCTGCTGAATCTTGCTACACCCAGAAGGCCAAAATCTCCTTTTATTACTTTATTATGAGAAAGCTGCAGCCCTTCATATGTTATCAAGGCCTAATGCCTAATATTCAGGTCTTTGAAGATGGACTATTGCAATGTGGTCCACATAGGTGACAATAATAATAATATAATAATTTCTTATTTATACCCCACCCATCTGGCTGGGTTTCCCCAGCCACTCTGGGCGGCTTTCAATAGAACACTAAAATACAATAACCTATTAAACATTAAAAGCTTCCCTAAACAGGGCTGCCTTCAGATGTCTTCTAATAGTTTGGTAGTTATTTTTCTCTTTGACATCTGATGGGAGGGCGTTCCACAGGGCGGGTGCCACTACCGAGAAGGCCCTCTGCCTGGTTCCCTGTAACTTGGCTTCTCGTAGCAAGGGAACTGCCAGAAGGCCCTCGGTGCTGGACCTCAGTGTCTGGGCAGAACGATGGAGGTGAAGACGCTCCTTCAGGTATACTGGACCGAGGCCGTTTAGGGCTTTAAAGGTCAGCACCAACACTTTGAATTGTGCTCGGAAACATACTGGGAGCCAGTGTAGGTCTTTCAAGACCGGTGTTATATGGTCTCGGCAGCCGCTCCCAGTCACCAGTCTAGCTGCCGCATTCTGGATTAGTTGTAGTTTCCGGGTCACCTTCAAAGGTAGCCCCACATAGAGTGCATTGCAGTAGTCCAAGTGAGAGATAACTAGAGCATGCACCACTCTGGCGAGACAGTCTGCGGGCAGGTAGGGTCTCAGCCTGCTTACCAGATGGAGCTGATAAACAGCTGCCCTGGACACAGAATTGACCTGCGCTTCCATGGACAGCTGTGAGTCCAGAATGACTCCCAGGCTGCGCACCTGGTCCTTCAGGGGCACAGTTACTCCATTCAGGACCAGGGAGTCCTCCACATCCGCCCGCCTCCTGTCCCCCCCAAAACAGTACTTCTGTCTTGTCAGGATTCAACCTCAATCTGTTAGCCGCCATCCATCCTCCAACCGCCTCCAGACCTTCACCGCCTTCACTGGTTCTGACAACCTTGTGACTACCCAGCTGACACAGCACACCACAACAGCCCCCCTTCTGAAATCATATTATGCATGTTCTCCAGTAAACTAGAGTTCCATATACATTTCAGAGAACTTTAAGTCCTAAATACCCTCTGCGTGTTTCCCATTCCATCATGGTTGAGCTTATACAATGACCTCTCTTCCCATCTTGTGCACAGTCAAACAGCAACAGATCGCAGAGAGGCACTAGCATTGGGGCTGCCTTACGTGTTCACCAAGATATTTTCTAGAACAGGAATATTTATCTAGGTTGACATGAGAAGATTAAGCATGTGTGGCTAATTCTACTCTGTTTTGCCTAATAGCTTTCTACAGGGTCTTTTATTCTCCAAGTTTTAATAAAATCTGGCATTTATATAGACCATTTCCAATGTTCAAGGCACTTTATATTTATTACCTCCGTAATCCTCAAAGCGGGCCAGCAATATAATCTCTGAATTGGAAAAGGTGGGTGGGGTTGCTGAGGCAAAATTGGGAGAGAACAGAGTTTGTACGGAGGTGAGGTTTGAATCAGGCACTTCCTGACTCTGCTCACAAGCTTAACCACAATGCTACACCAGCTTTACTGGCTGTGCATAAATCATCATCTGCCCTGCAGAAATTGAAATAAACTGCACACAGCAATCTTTTCAAGAACAGATTGTTCTCCATTACCTGTTTCGGACAAAGGTTTTCTGCAATCCACTCCTTTTCTTCAGCAAATCTGAACTGGGTAAAAGAATCCCCTAGAAATAAAGTGGCACATGTGTCAATAAATTTGCCAAATAAACAGCAAAACCGATTAAAGTTCCATGAATGAAAAATCAAGAATTCTCATATTTTAACAGTATATCAATATAGAAAGCTCAAGCAAGACAACACCCTAGAACAATAAAAAAGCCCCAAACAATCACACAAATATCCTTTGTTATCGCTAAAACAATGCAGGAGCTACATGGTGATTATAAATGTTGTGGTAGGGAGAATACAAGGAGTGCCTAGGAATAAGGACTAGTCAGAGATAATAAGATTCAGACTCACAACCTTCTATTTTGCCTCAGGTTCCCTCCCAGCCTCTATCCCCCCATATCCTGTGTGTGTCTGTGCAGATGTATGTGCAAGATAACCCTAGTGAATAGAAATGCACTAAATACAACCTATTGTAACTGGCACTCAATCCCCACAAACACTTAAGACACATGCTTGTTTTTCCAAAGGCACCACACAGAGTGAATGTTAAAACCATTTTCCATTAAGGCTACAATATTGTAATACAATATGATAGGTTTTGCATTCAAAAACAGCACTTCAGTTCAGTTTGTATGAAATAAGAGGTGACAGGACTGTTAAAGCTAGAATCTGATTTTACTTCAACATTTTATTTCTTTCAGCATTTTACATACTGCATTACACCTTCATCTTCCAAAATATGTTTAGCTGCCGAGTATGAGCAGACCTAGAAGGTCTATGAAAGTCAATGGCCAACTATTGTAAATACAGTAGAAACATTACCTGCAAGCCACTAAAATACTCTTCAAGTGGCTGATGGAAGAGTTAGGATCACAGTATGTTAAATTACAAAAATGCTATTGTAGTTCAGTCAAGCCTGTATCTGAACTGGCCAATCTATCACCATTTCTAAGCAGCATGCTGGAATAGCCCTGACTTCTTCAGTGTTTTGTCTCGCTGTCTTGTCTGGTGGGAAAACACACACACACACGTAGGGAGTGGTTTGTGCGGCCCTGGATTTTTGAGAAACCCCAAAACATTGTGGGTTTTTAAATGGATAGTGTAATTTGTGAGTTAGGGCCTTTCATGCCAATAACTGGGTAAAGTCATGTTTCTGTCTGCCATCTTAGTTCATAATGGTACCTGGTGTCCAAACAGTGACAAAGCCCATCACTGCCCCTCAGGAACCCTTGTGCTGGGTTTGGTGATAATACCTCAAGAGGCAACCAAACCTATGCAAAAATAACAGGTGCAGTCACACCAAAGTCACATTTCGATCCACCATATTGATTCAAAATGGCACCTGGCACCCAAGTGCTGACATAGACCCCCCCCCACCTCAGGGGCCCTTGTGCTGAGTTTGGCAAGGATATCTCAAGAGGCGTCCAAACCTATAGAGAACAAACTGACAGACTTTCCAAAATATATAGTGTATATATAAAAGTATTATATTGTATAATTGAGAACTTCTCTACTTACTAGAGCAAATATATTTGCCTCCAAACTACTGACAGTTTGTTCCTTTAGCCAGTTAGGCACAATGAGACTGAAATGAACAGAGTAAATTATGCCAGACCCTATGATAAAGCCTTCTAAATAAAGAAATATTAGTGTCCTCAAACCACTTGATCCACAATGATACCAGTAAAGTCGGTGGGGAATTATTCTAAGCAGGCAGTAGAAAAAACCACAGAGCAAGTTTCTCAAATAAAATAAAAAATAACTACAATTCACAGAAGCACATTTAATGCAAATTAGGTTAATGAGAATGTTGGTCCAACCAATTATCTTTTTAAAATTATCTTAGTCTGAAAAGAATGTCCTTTTATATCATGAATACTAATAAACCATCAGGCAATGCCTGAGAATGCTTCCAAATTTAAAAACTGACAGATCATAATTCCAAGCAAAAGTAACTGGAACTGAAAACAAAATGGTTTAAATGCACTTCAATTAAATGTTTGTAAACACAACGTTTTCCTTTGCTCTCTGAAGTAAAATGCAATAGCTGTTGAAAACGCAAGGCTAATATAACAGGGAAAGAGAAGCTACGTTTCCCAAAACCACAAGAGATGCATTTCACTCCAACTATCGAACTGAATATATATTTTCAAAAGTGGCTTGTATGGCCATTTGTCTACTTGTCCTTTATAGTTTTGGGGTGCTGCTTGAGATACCATCACCAATCTTGGCATGAGGGCTCCCCAGGTGGGCGGCAGACTTGGTTGTCATTTGGACACAGGTGTCATTTTGAATTGACATGGTAGACTAAAACATCACTTTGGCATGACTCTGTCCATTTTTGTACATAGTTTCAGCCACTTCGCAAGGTATTGGTGCCAAACTGCATAAGGGTTTCCGAGGTAGAGGTGGCAGACTTCTTCACTGTTTGCATGCCAGGTGCCATTTTGAAACAAGGTAACGGACCAAAACATCATTTTGGCATGTCTTCATAGACTTTTTGGAATAGATTCGGTCGCCTCTTGCAATATCGCCAAACTCAGAATTGTTGTTGTTGTTGTTTAGTCATGTCCGACTCTTCGTGACCCCATGGATCAGAGCACGCCAGGCACTTCCGTCTCCCACTGCCTCCTGCAGTTTGGTCAAACTCATGCTAGAGTTCCCAAACTGGGGATCTTCATTTATGATTGAATACCAGGCACCATTGTGAATCAAGATGGAGAACCAAAATGTGACTTTAGTGTGATTTTCCCAATTATTTGGCATGTTGGGTCCAAGTTCACAAATTACACTCTCTATTAAAAAACAAACCCCAATAAATTTTTTATTCTAAAAATCCCAAGCACTGCTAGGCGCTCCCCACTACTAGTAACATTAATAATGTGTATCCCATCTCACTCTTGCTTCTAGGAACACAGGGGTTCCTAGCAACCTAGCAAGCATGGAGCAAGCAGATTTCCCTGTTTTATCCCGACAACAACTCTGTGAAGCAGGTTTGCCTGAGTGTGTGAGTGGCTGGCCAAAAGTAACTTGAGTTTCACGGCTGGATTTAAGTCCAGGTCTCTTTTTCCAAACTCTCTAACCAACTCAGTATTCAACAAGTTGCTTTGTATGCTTATTTGTTAATGTTACCATGCCATTCCCCAGTGCAACATGTGTGCTAGAGCAATGTTATTTTCATTACTGATACAAAGCTATTAAGATACATATTCACAATACAGTTGGTTAGAGGTCAAATAATACAGCAGGATAGAATTTAAACAGTCACTTGCAGGAGCTGAAGCAATAGTGAAAATTGGACTGTTCAACAGCTGTTAAGAGGAAGAAAGGGAAGCTACTGCAGTAAGCGTTGGAGAGAGACCTCCCAAGTGTTGTTCAAGATGGGAATGCAGACTGAAATATATCTTGTCAAGAGAAAGTGGTACTTGCCCAGGAAACTTCATTCCACTCAATTCAGAAAAATCATCAGATGTGGGAGTAACTAGTGGCACACAGTGGACAGCCTGGTGTTTATGAATTATGAAAACTAGTGGAGATTTTCCAGCTGTGTTTTGCCCCACGTGCTCTTTAGACTTTCCTTTAAGAGAGAAAGAGCTTTTTTAAAAGGCTAGCTGCAACACATGGGAGGGTGAGAGGGTTGTTCAGATCTCAGCTGGGATTAATGTTTTAAGATCCCTTAACACGGCTGCTAGTCACACAATGAATCTAAAATAATTTGACCCTAGGAGTAAATGGGTTGCCTTTATAGGTTCACCAAGTCTCTCAGCCAAAACAAAAATCAAATGAAAAAACACAACTCAGCTGCGCTTTAGTAAGTTGCGCAAGCATCAAGCAGGCAGTTGCCTCTACTTTTCCCTTGCTAGTTAACAGTATCACAAAAAAGACAATATTTACATATATAATCTTGATTAAATGACTCAGTTTTATACCTCTTAGATATGTAGTGAATGTGTTTATCATCCATACTATACAGAACAAAACAAACATCTTTGAAAATTCTCCCCCTCAAACCACCTGGCATGCAATATTCATAAGACATAGATGATCATCCAGATGGCAAGACAGTTTTTCAATATAACATTTGTTGTCCTTATTGTTTTGGGAGGGAAATACACAGGAATTTAAGTTTTGGGAGGGAAATACACCCAAGCGGGTAGATTTTAAATGTTAGCTACATTTTTACTTATCTGCCACAAAAATTACTAAGAGAGATGATTTTGTCTCCCCCTGTACACAGTGAGATTAGGAGGCCTCAAATTGGTTTGCTCACTCTCACCACCATAATGACTGGGAGCTTGCTAGTTTTACTTATTTTATTGTTTCATTCTGGTATGATATAATTTAAGAGCTGATATGGAAATCATTTTGGACTAAAGAGAGAAATTTGAAATGTGTGTATGACAGCTAAGTATCTCATAGAATTTGGAAAAGTTGTCCAGGTTAAAAGGTTGCAACACCCTTTTCGTTTTCACACTCAATTACATTTATAATGTTTCAAACATCTAATACTGAAAAAAAATGCTTCTCTCTCTTTGAAGGCACTTTGGAGCTCCTCATAGATATATAAATGAGCCCGGAATACCTTTGTTTCATACTGTTTTTTCTTAATAATCTGATCGTTTTGTCTTTTAACTGTTGCTATTTTGAAACTCGTTATGCTTGTTTTATTATTTATACTGCTTTTCTGCTGATGTGGTTTTACTGCTGCTATTATTTTTTTATAGATTTTTGTGTTTTATAGATTGTGGTTTTATGGCTTGTAACTATGTTATGAATGAATTTTATGTTTTTAATATGTTGTGAGCCCCTAAAAGACTGGCTTAGGAATATTGAAATAAATGTTAAATAAAATGCATGTCTACCCAGAAGTTAAGTCCCACGAAGTTCAATGGAGTTTGCCCCTAGATAAACAGGCACATAATTGCAGCCTCAAATACTATCAGTTAATTTCTTATACACAGAATCACAGTGTACAGTAAGCAGGTCAACATTTTTCTGTGTTATAACATTTTTCTTTGCCAGTTCCTAGTAGTTGAGGCAGCCATTCTTGCCAGTGCCTCTTACTTCAAGGGTTTAAAATATACACACAACTTGCACGTCAGAGTTCAATGTAACTCATATAATTTTCAGTAACTTTTCCCTAATTTTCACTGTGTACATTTGACAAGGAAGAACATGCACATGAGATCTCAAATTGTAGGAACAAGTAATTTAAACAACGAGACCCTTGGATTCTTGAATCCAATTTAAACAAGTAGTTCTGAAGCAGATATGAACTCTAGAAGGAAACAGCACAGTCAAACACCACTCAGCTCAAAGAAAATGAGCAGCAGAAACATGACTTTAAAACACACAAGGGACCTAGTAAGACCAAGTTCATAACAAGCTGTGCTTTATTTGTGCTGCCTGGTAATGCCATAGTCCTAATTTTAAGGGAAATAATTTCTGTGTTTCTATGTTTACACTGATTACCGCATCACTCTAACTTTCAAGAAACAAATGTGACTTCACATGGGAATTTATTAAGTTAAAGGGTGACCTATGAGACTGGTTGCTCTCCACCAATTTCAGTCACATCTCAACTCTTTTCTTATTGATGGCATCAGCAGCGCTTGCAGACCTATATATAAATTCTTTATGAATAATTAACAGAGGTGCAGCCTAAAATATCTGAGCAGTTTGATGTTGTGCATCTGATGTTTCACATTTCTGCTTCAATGCCCTGCATTTACAAGCCATGCCACTAAAGCAAACATATTGCGCTACACCAGGCTGCAAATCTCAAGCTTAGAACACTATCAAATAGAGAAAACACAAGGAATAAGAATGTATTTTTAAAACCCTTATTTCTTTGATTAATGAAACAAGTGTGTTAAAAACAGAAAAATGAAAATCTTCTAAGCTTTGGACATTTGTCGAATCATCATACGAATTTGGAACTTTCTCTGCACAATATATTTTTTTATGCCTGGAGATTACACATGAGAAATTTATCATTGCCTCCAGTGTTTTTTGAGCCAATTTCCTTGGCAACTGAGAAGTAACCCTAGATCCCATGTCCTTGGATGGTTCTTAGTTAAGAATGAACCTTTACATTTGCCCTAAAAGGTACAGAAAATCCTTCGCTTTAGACCATGTTTTCCCAAGTTCAAGGGTTACAAAATCCTATGCTGCCTCTGATTTTCAGATACATTTTATTACACTTGTCAAATGTTACCTACTTCAAGCTTTGTAAGTGAAGCTTGTACAGCATTAATGGTTAACAATTTAATGCCACTTCCACATTAAAGCACATTTCTACAAATTTAACAGACATGGCTCCCCCTGGGAAGAAACTGCATTTTACCACCCACAGAGCTACAATTCCCAGTAGCTACAGTTCCTAGGATTGCTTTGAAGAAGCCAGGACTGTTAAATGCTTTAAAAATGCTTTGGATGTACGATGTAGATATGACACAAAATGAAAGTTTGCTATTATTGCAAGGGTGTCAAGAGGGTCAGAAAAATCTTTTGAGGAAGTTCTGTTTGCAAACTGGCTACCATATTCTTCAGCAAATATTGTCTAGCAAGGAACTTGATCCATTTAAAAACAACAAAACTGACTTAATTGTACCCAGAATTTTTGACCACCACTAAATAATCCTTTTGAAATGTTACAGCTCTCTGTTAATTAGCTTCGGTATATTTAGTGCCACTTGTGCCATCTAGTTACATAGCCTCCAGCTTATACCATCGCTGCCCCACCACCTGCTGTTTTATTTTAAATGCTCATTTCAATGGATTTCTCAGCAAAAAGGTCCAAATGAAGTTATATATGAGACTTTTTAGGCAGTCTGACAGCTTAAAAATTAAATTTTAATCCAAATCAAATACTTCTATGTTAATAAAATATATAACTAACTTACGGAATTCACTGCCATAAGATGTGGTGATGGCCCCTGTCTTAGATACCTTTAGGTTATTAGTCAAGTTCATGGAGATCTTGGACACTGAGAACCAGCACCGAGGGCCTTCTGGCAGTTCCCTCATTGCGAAAAGTGAGGTTACAGGGAACCAGGCAGAGGGCCTTCTTGGTAGTGGCGCCCGCCCTGTGGAACACCCTCCCATCAGATGTGAAGGAAATAAACAACTATCTGACTTATGGAATACATCTAAAGGCAGCCCTGTTTAGGGATGTTTTTAATATTTAAATGCTGTATTTGTTTAATATTTAATGCTGTATTGTTTTAACACTTAACATGCTTACTGGCATGTGGCTGAATAGCAGACACTGTGTGACACACAATGAAGTGAGTGCCACTGGCCTTATACTCTGCTTCTGGGGATTTCCAGAAGCACATGGTTGACCACAGTTGAAAACAGGATACTCGACTAGATGAGCCTTTAGTCTGATTTAGCAGAGGGGTCATTCCACACCAAATCACCCGATTTTAATACTCAACCATGCTCTCAGGATTCAGATTTTCTTCACACACAAAAACTATGTGTAGATACCTATGAGATAACCTCAAATTATTTTTAAGAGATTTTTTGGTCCAAAATTGGGTGCGGGAGAATGTTTTAAAACTCTGATTTTTGCGCAATTTAGGCTAATGCAATTTCTGCATCAGTTTAGAAAAAACCCTCCTGTTTCGCTTATTTTTCAACCAATTGGGCTTATTTTGGTATCAAAATAAAGCTATTTGTGGTCCTTTTCAA
Source organism: Podarcis erhardii (assembly GCF_964252035.2). NCBI lineage: Eukaryota > Metazoa > Chordata > Lepidosauria > Squamata > Lacertidae > Podarcis > Podarcis erhardii. The sequence continues at coordinate 41,851,327 of NC_138497.1, forward strand.
AATAAGGTATAAAAATGTTATTAAGTGCCACACAAAAGGGTCACCGACCAAAGTGAATTTTTGTCATTTTATTCCCGGTAGGTTCGATAAGCCATAGCATACAAACCACAACACATGTATCATACTTCTTTTGTAGAATGGGCTAACCATGTTGTGATGGGATGATGAGCTGCTTGTGCGTAAAAGCTTAGTCCCTCAGAGCTTGGGCATGGTTCTCAAAACTCTGTCTTAAGCGGAGCCCCTTAAACATGACTCCCTTAATCGCTGGCAGAATCCGACAGTGGGCGTTTGCGGAATCTGCTCCAACATAAAAGTTCCTTAACGGAAACGCGTCTTCGGGATTCTCGGCGCGACAGTTTCCGGCGAGGAGTGGGTGTACCTATGGGGGGTCCTGAGACTTCTCCACTGTTTTCACTAGAAGTCTCTCGGAGCCCTCCCTCCGACTCACTTTCTCTCTGAGCTCCTTCCCTCCCCCTGCTGGTACCTTCCTCTGCTGCCGAGTCTCTCTTAGCGTCCGAGAGCCCTTCCACCGCCTGCCTTTCCGATGGCAGTTCCCTGACATCCACCTCCCCTCCAGGGCCCCCTTCACCCCCTCCCGCCCCCTCATCTACGGGCGGTGAGGACGGAAACCCCCGGAAAGAACCTCCCTCATCGTCAGAGGACTCGAACACTTCTCTCCACTGACTCCCGTCTCTTCTTCCCGAGTACTCCTCCTCATCCGAGTCTATTCCCTCTTCCAGCCCTGATTCTGGGAACCCTTCGAACTCCTCTTCCTCATCGGTGGTGCCGAAGTGTTCCCTCCCGAACCGTGTCTTTTTTGTCCACAAAGAACACTGGACTACCCCCCACCGCTCGTGACTCCCTGATGAAACCTCGTTTGAGGTTCTTGTCAATGAACTCCCTTAACTCCTGCATCTCCCTGTCGGACATGGCGTACAGCTTGCCCACTGGCAGCTGGGCTCCTGGGAGTAGGTTAATTTGACAGTCAAAGGGTCTATGAGGGGGCAGTTTATCTGCTTCTCTTTCGCTGAAGACGTTACCCAGGTCGGCATATTGTCGTGGTACCTTCCCTTTATCTGCTACTTCCATCCCTGCTAGGGTGGCCTGGGCTCCTCCCTGAGCCTCTCCCCCCTTGCAGTGTGCTAGGCAATGTGCTGACCCAAAGGAAACTACCCGCTGGTGCCATCCCACTAGCGGATCATGCAGCGCTAGCCAGCTCATTCCCAATATGATGGGCGCTCCTCCCAGGGTGGCCACATTAAACACTATCACCTCCGTCTGTCTTGCCACCTTCATTATCATGGGGACAGTTTGTTGGTTAACTTCTCCACCCAACAGTTCCCTCCCATCAATCGTTGTCACCTGCAAAGGGTTACTTAAAGGGATAGTCTGTATATGGTGTTCAGCTGCAAACTCCTTGCTCATAAAATTGCAGGAGCTGCCTGAGTCCAATAGCGCCTTTATCTTTAGCGGATGTCCGTTTGGTAGCTCTAGCACCACCTCTACGACAAGCGCTGGTCTTGGGGGTTCAGGCTTGGGCACATTCACTGATCTTTGGCCTGGCTGCTGTGCCCCGATGCTGGCAACCAGGCGTTGACTTTTACCTGCTCCTTAACCCCCTCTTCTTCACCCCCAACAGCTCCCGCCATTCCTTGCCATCCCTTCCTTTGAGGGCAGACTCTGGCAAAGTGACCTGGCTGTTGGCAGAGGAAACATTTCTTGGCGCTCTTTCCCTCCTTCTTCCGCCCTTCCTTGGTGTTTGAAACTCCGCACGCACGCACGCTGTTCCAATCTCCATCGGTTCTACTGGTGGGGAATGCTGCTCTGGCATCTCTGGAATGCGGAACTCACTCCAACGTTCCCCTTTCCCTTCCCGCTTCTCCAAGGCTCTCGCCTCCTGGCGCGCTCCTATGGCAAGCACGGATTTAGTCAACTGGTCCATAGACTCCGCCCTGGGCGCTCGGGAAAGTTCATCCTTCACCGCCGAGGATAAACCTTCTTCGAACAGCATTTGTATCGGGTCCGCAGACAGGTCCAACCCCAATTTATGGATCAGCATGGTAAACTCTGTCCAGTACTCTCGGACGGATCGGTTCCCCTGTTTACACGCCATCAACTGTCTGCGCACCACCCCTTGCTCAATCTCGCTGGAAAACATCAGGTCCATGGCGCGAAAAAACTTTCTCGAGTCTTTTAGAGCGTCATTATTCGCTGCCATCAGGGGCCTCACCCAGTCTTTCGCCCCCCTTCGAGATGCCCAATGACAAACGCCACTCTCGATTCCTCATCGGGAAAGTCATCAAACTGCAGATTGAGGGCGTATTGCATCTCTGTCCTAAAGGCTTGATAATTTCTGGGATCACCCCCAAACTTTTGCACCAACCCTGGCACCTTCCTTGCGAGTGGGGTGGTTTTTCCCTTGTCTGCATCCTGAGCCCGCCTCTCTTCGAGCCCCGCCGTTTGCAGCGCTAGCTGGAGCTCCAACACCCTGTACCTTTCTTCCAGGCTTGGACCCGCTCCAGCTCCTCCTGCGTCTCCGGCTCCGGTTGGGTTGCTCATGATGCCTCTCTTTGCACAAGCGGCTTTCAGGGACTGTCGGATTGCTGTGATGGGATGATGAGCTGCTTGTGCGTAAAAGCTTAGTCCCTCAGAGCTTGGGCATGGTTCTCAAAACTCTGTCTTAAGCGGAGCCCCTTAAACATGACTCCCTTAATCGCTGGCAGAATCCGACAGTGGGCGTTTGCGGAATCTGCTCCAACATAAAAGTTCCTTAACGGAAACGCGTCTTCGGGATTCTCAGCGCGACAGTTTCCGGCGAGGAGAGGGTGTACCTATGGGGGGTCCTGAGACTTCTCCACTGTTTTCACTAGAAGTCTCTCGGAGCCCTCCCTCCGACTCACTTTCTCTCTGAGCTCCTTCCCTCTCCCTGCTGGTACCTTCCTCTGCTGCCGAGTCTCTCTTAGCGTCCGAGAGCCCTTCCACCGCCTGCCTTTCCGATGGCAGTTCCCTGACACATGTACTTGTTATGTTTTAAAAATAAGGAGGGTGTTTTTTGTGGTTATAAATTAAATTGATTTTGAAGTAAACTTTTACAATTTTTTTTGTACAGGTTTAAGGTCTCTTTGAGCCTGAAATAACTCAAACATTCATGAGAATAGTTAAAATTATACCCTCTTATGTTACAATGTCACCTGAAGTTATTTTTGCATTATTTCACTGTTAGCTTACCTTTGTAGTCAAAGGTTACATCATAACTTTTGCCAATTTCTGCACCTGTTTGTGGACTTTATTGTCTATGCCATATAAAGTTGATTATGAAGGAACTGGAATGCCTCTGGCACATAGGGCACCCACCAGTAGTCATTCATAGTTGGTCAAGAATATGTTGGTGAAGGACCAGGTGGATGCATGAACTGAACTTTAGCATCCCTTTCCTCTACACAGCGGCCTAGTATCTTCCCAATCCACCACTTTCTGTCATACATAACTGCATAAAACCTTTCTGGAATAATATTGACTAGTTCTTTTGTTTTATCACCAACAGTGGCTTTAAAAGATTTGTCAGAAACTGAAACCCGCTTCATCATAAGTGTTCTTTGGTCCAGTGGTTTGAAGAAGTGGTTCTCTCTGGTGCCACCTACTGATAATGAATTATGATACCATCAGGAACTCTTCGTTTGCACCCACCTCAGCTGATGGTGTGAAAAACACCTGAATTCCCTTTATGTTTTTCGAAGCAAATTCAAATAAATCTAGTGCATTCAAAATTTGTCCCTCTACAGTTCTCCTAAGACTTGCTCTCGTAGCAAGGCACTTAATCATTCCCCTTACTCCATCGCACATTTTTTTGCCATGGCCAGTGCTATTCAGCAGTCATGCCATAGTCCTCTTCATGATAACACAGATTGATTAAGTTCTTGTAGTTATTTTATTGTGCTGAACTACAATCTCTAAAATAAACTACATTTCTTAAATGTGGGTGTTTTTGTCTCAAGTATTGCAACACTGACTTCTGAAATGTGAAAAAAGCTGTAGTGTCATGTTTATGGCAGTCACTGATGAAGCATATGGACTTAGACTTCAGTTCACTTTCACATTTGTAGTAGATCACAAATGGGTGTAATGTACTATCAACTAAAAGCCGCCCTTGAAAAGGATAAAAGAACCAAAGGATTTGACAAAAAAATATCCTATCTGGAGAAGGATATTTTACATAATAATCAAAAGACACTTTCAAAAATGTACAAACTACTTTTGAATTGGCAAAGAAAGGAGGAAGATATCAAAGAAATTACAGTAAAATGGGAGAGGGACCTGGGACATACGATCAAACCCAATATTTGGAACGAATTATGGACTAAAAATATAAAATTCATGGCTTGTTTCCTTATAAGGGAAAATCTTATGAAAATGTACTATAGGTGGTACCTGACCCCTGTAAAACTTGCAAAAATAAATAAATCAAACAATAACAAGTGCTGGCGATGTAAGGAACAGATAGGTACATACTACCATATGTGGTGGTCCTGTCTAGAGATACAAAGATTTTGGAATATGATTTATGAAGAGATAAAGAGATTGATAAAAACTACATTTAGCAAGAAACCGGAAGAATTTTTACTAGGAATGGTTTCAGATAATATTCCCAAAAATAAAACTAGGCTATTTATGTATGCAACGTCAGCAGCAAGGGTTATAGTGGCAAAACACTGGAAAGATAAAAATACACCCACTAAAGAGGAATGGGTAGTTAAATTGTGCAAGTACTTGGAGCTCGCAAAGCTGACAGATGGAATAAGAGATAAACCAAAAAAATTGGTGAAAGAAGAATAGGAATGTTTAAAAAATTATTTAGGGGACAAGGGCTCAACAAGAAAGACCTGGTTATGTTTAGAATGATACCGTATAGAGAAATGCTCCCTGATACCACGATGAGGGATTCCTTTGGAATGCAGATAGAGAGAATTGATAAGAATAATGATCTGTTGTGAGCTTGATGGAAGTGTACAATAGATGAGCTTTCCTGCTTTGGCTCATCTTCCTTTTTCTTTTTCTCTCCCCCCCCCCCATTTTTCTTTTCTTTTATCTTTCCCATAGTTGCTTATGTTCTGTGTCATGTACTTCGATTTTTTTTGTAGTTTTTGTATTTTTTTTCATTATTATTAAGGAATTTTCCTTTGTAATTTTGGTTGTCTATATTTATATGTACTTGTTTAAAGCAAAATAAAAGTATTAAAAACAAACAAATGGGTGTAATGTAACCTGAATGTTATGCCAGTGAAAATCTTGAACAGCATCTTGAAGAATGCAGGTGTAATTTTCTGCAAAGTCTGCTAAAATCAAACAACATTGATCATCCAAATCGGCTTTCATTTGCTTTAAGCTTTGACTCTGTGACTTGGTTATAAAATGGTGCCTTGTTAGCTACTAATTTTGTAATCAGGAAATCAACGAATTCATCAACTGGTTTTACTAAAGTTTCAAGGGATGATCAGTCAGTATGGAGCCACTGTTTAAACACAACTGTTTCTTTAGTTTCAAAGTATTCTAACCCCATAAGAAAATCTTGAAGTACAGATTCATTAGGGCATTCAGGACAACAGGGAAGCATGCATTCTTCTGACTCCAGGTTACACACTAGTTTTAGGAGGAGTTATTGATATGGCATGCTCAAATGCATACTCTACATCATGAGTTTAAGGTTTTGATGATAGGTGCATACACACACTGAATGAATCCCACAACTATTTAGTTACACACTCTTTAGGATGTAGTTCACAAAACTTTGTAAAAACATTTTTTTTCATCAGGATTATCTTCCTTGAATAATAAGTAGACATCTTTTAAGTTATGAAGTATTGGTCTCTTTGTTCTCAACTCTCTTTTGCCACTTTCTCTTGGAAAAGAAACACAGCTTTTTTACTAGCCCAAACTCTACTGATGTCATCTTCTCAGTAAAAATTCCTTACTTTCTGAACAACTTCAGCACTTGAGAGGACGGCTTTTTTTTCTTGAGGTGGTGATATGGAGCCAGCAGTCACTAAAAGTAAGCTGCGATTGCAAAAAGCCTCCGGTAGGATTTTCCTCCATAGATGAATTATATTTTTGGACTCTCTCTCTCTCTCTCTCTCTCTCTATATATATATTGCAAGACTCAAGACAGTTGCTAAAACTAAGGAAAACTAGGGGAAATAATGCAACAATAAAATGAGATCAAAATTAAAACTTATCTGAAAAAGCAGGAGAGCCAGGAATAACATCTTGCTGAGTCAGGTAGGAGAAAAAAAGTGAGGAAGAAGTGCCTACCTCCCACAAGTCTTTGCTCCTTCCTGAGGTCATGTGAGAGAAAATACCCAATCCACTGTTCCCAGCCTCCCATGAAATAAATTCAAATTATGCCCACCAACAAAGTAAGGGTTTCAACAAGCAAGTTCTACACTTAAACAAAACTAGTTGGATATGAGCACTTTTGAGCAAGCTTCAAAAAACATACAACTCTATACAAATACTATTTATAGGAATTATGAAGAAACTACTGAAAATAACAAATTAATGTATTTTTGACTGTCTAATCTCACTTTATTTTTGTGCTGTTTTCTTAAGCCAAACCCGACAGTAATATTCTTCTTACCTACATCAGATTCCCAATGACTCAGAATAAAAGCTAAATCCAGTGCAAGTTCAGGACTGATGAGTGACTCAGAATTTTTGCAAAACATCCGAAGAAGGTAAGGAGGAAAAGTGCTTGGAGATTAGAACCTGCTGATGATACAAACCTCAGAAGTACTTCCAAAACTTAAAAATAGACAAGCCTGGCTATGGTAATAGTCACTGAAAATCTTTCAAAATTAGATTATTGCAGTGCACTCTACATGGAATTACCTTTGAAGAATATTTGGAAGATCAATTGGTCCAGAAAACAGCAGCAAGGTTGTTACGGGTGCCTATGGGGTAATTTTACACTTATCCAGCAACAACTACATTGGTTGCAAATTTGTTTCTGTGCACATTTCAAAGTGTTAGTAATTACCTTTATGCTCTTGAATGACTTGGCTCCAGGATACTTCAAGGATCACCTCCCATATCAGAAAGATCGCTTCCTAAGAGCTGATGGAGACACCCTTCCTGAAGCATTGTCCATAGTGCGGCCGTGATCGTATAGTGGTTAATACTCTGCGTTGTGATGCCCACAGTGTTTTCTGCCAATTGGTGTAAATATATGCGGCACATGTGCAGCGCATATACATATATTTTCATGATGCCCATCTGACTGGGTTCCCCTAGCTACTGTGGACAGCTTCCAGCTAAAAATCACTCAGAGAGCTTCTAGTAGATCCTGGTCTATCTTCTCCCACCCCCCAAACTACACCACTGCCTTAGTGACAATAATCACAAACAAATAACTTTTAAGAGTAGGGGAATCCTTTGAGGTTTACACATTAGAACATATACAAAACTGCTAGTCCAGCATTCTGTTTTCACAGTAGCCAGCCAGTTGTCTATGGGAAGCCCGCAAGCAGGACCTGAGTGCAACATTACTTACGATTCCCAGCAAGTATTCAGACGTATACTACTTCTGACAGTACGTGGCTATCATGGCTAGTAGTCACTGAGAGCTGCCTTCTCCTGTTCAGTCCTCTTCTAAAGCTGTCCAAGTTGGTGGCCATCACGACAACTTGTGGGAGTGAATTCCATCGTTTAACTATGTGCTGTGTTCTTTTGTCCTAAATCTTCCAGCATTCAGCTTCATTAGATAGTCCCACGTTCAACTATTATAAGAAAGGGAGAAAAGATCTCTCTACCCTTTTCTTCAAACCATGCACAGCTCTATCATGCCTCCCTTACCTTTTTTGTAAACTTAAAACACCCCAGATTTTGAAATCGTTCCTCATGCAGGAGTTGTTCCAATTCCTTTCCTAATGATCTTTAGCATGCAATTCACATTTTTCACAGCTGCCCCACAATGGTTCAAATTTGTCATTGAGCTATCCATTACAACCCAAGGTATTATTCCTGGTCAGTCACTGCCATTTCTAACCAGGAATGTACCATATATGTGAATTTTTTTTGCTCCGTTGTGCAACTCTTTACATTTGCTTGCACTGAACTGCATTTGCTATTTTACTGACCATTCATCCACTTTGTATAGCTCCTTTTGCAATCCCTATTTGAACAATTTGGTTTCATCAGCAAACTTGGCCACCTCACTGCTCACCCCTAATTCTAAATAATGAGTGAACAAGCTAAAAAGCACAGGTCCAAATACCAATTCTTGAGGGTCTTCACTTTCTACATCTCACCTTTGGGAGATCTGTCCATTTATTCCTAGCCTTTGCTTCCTGTTTCTTAACCACTTACTGAACCATAAGATAATCTCTTCTCTAGGTTATCTACAGGGCCCCTTCAAATAATTGGAGTGTTGTTTGGTATGATAAGTAGATTTGTATCCAAGAAAGAAAAGGCTGCTTCTTTGGAGAGTTTCACCCTAGACTCCCAATTATTCTCTGCCCTAGTAGTGATTGACATTTGATGCTTTTTTGCATCAGGTGCTTTGACTCATTGTCAATTACTCCTCCTCCACCTTTCAGCTCATCTGAAGTCTCTTATAGTAAACTTTTCCAGATAGAACAGGGGATAAACAAGAGCTTGTCTAAGTCTCTCCAGACCCTCCTGGTGAACCAGGACTTCTTTGGTGTAACCACATGGTCTCCCTGAAGCTGCCATTTCATATCCCCTCAGAGATATGCAGTTGTTCCTGTTTTCGCTCCAACAGCTTGAATTTGGTACTCTCCCAATGTACTCATGAATAAACTGTAAGAAAACCCTGATTGAGCACCAATGTAGGATTACTTTGGATGCTACCATTCCATATTGCTAGACATTAAATTTGGAGCTCCCACCCAACCCTTTGGCACACTAAGAGACTAAAATACCATCTGTTTCATATCCACCATCATCCCTCAGATATAGCTCCTATATTCTACCATTTTAACATTGCTCCCTTGACCTAAGGATACCATGCTCCAATTGCTCAGGATCCAGAAGGTGTGACACAAAATCTTCTTTTTCACAGAAATTTACCTTACGATGTTGACTCTAGGATGGATGTGTATTTATGGGAATGTCACAGATATATTTTCAGTCTTGGTGCTCTACAGTTTGTTTTCCTGCTGAGTGTTTCCTCCTGCAGTGAAATCTATGAATGAGAAAACACTACCACAGGACAACACTCTCTCCCCAAGCCAGACACTATTCCTATTTACCAGATTATTTCTGAGTCAGATTCCTCTATGTCTGAAGAGGAAAATACTTGGGTCTGATTATCCCTTGAGGGAAGATCCACATTATATTATTTCATTACTCTTTGATACATGGAATATCATCAAAGACTTCAGATCCTTTAACAACTACAGAGATGAGCTGAACCACATACCATTTCTCTAGTGATGAGGCTAGTATGTTTTCACCCCCCGTTAGATGGTCCCAGTTAAGCCAATAGAGAGGGTTTCACTGGGTGGTATTCAACTAGCATGTCCCATAGGCACAAGCATTTTTGCTTACACAACAGAATTTCCCCCCTCCTCCCACCTGCTCTCCCCAGATCTGCTCCATAGGATTGAGGGAACCCCTAGAATAGATTTAGGAGGAAATGGGGCAAGGAGAGGGTAAGAACATTCTGTTACACATGCAGAAATTATTGTGCTGATGGAACGTGCTGTGTTGGAGACAACCCACTGTCTCTTCTCTCCCTCTGATGCAACTGCATGGATAGTGTAGGAAAGCTACCAGAAAATATATGAACAGACCTCTTACTCCCTCATTCTAAAATTAGTAGATGAAGTAAAAGAGTCAACTGCCTGTAGCAGAATCTTGTTTTCTGTTCAGACTTCATCGACTCATCCTCATCGCGTGGGTACCCAATGTGGTAGCTCTCAAACATTGTAGAACTACAACACCTGACTACTGGCCATGCTGGTTGTGACTGATGGGAGCTGGACTCAAACTACAGCTGGAGGGTACCACCCTACTACCTCTCCAAGGAGACGGGCTAATTTATCTCAACCCAAAAGGTTACATGACTATTTCTAATGTTTTAAAAGTGTGCAGAAACACAATTTACTATTCTTGTCACACATATGTGTACTCCTTAGGTCCTGGATATATATTTCCAACAATTTATTTCATTGTGACACTTACAACAGAATGATTGCAGAAAATGCATCAATGGGAAAACAGCATAGATTAAAATTTTATGGAATTGTCCGCAATCCATTTTTTCTCTCCATAGAGATTAGATGATTGCACACAGATGGGATTCTGCTTTGAAACCTGATGGGATTGCATTTGTATTATCATTTCTATTTCTGAAGCAAACTGCATCTCTTAACTGGGGATGTGGGATATAACCAAAAATTAAACAGAGCTTTTTACCTTTAGCCTCAAATACACAGTGAAGGCCAGTAAGAAAAACTGGATGTGAATTAAAAGCTCACCGAGCTCTGATAATTTTGTTGCTGATGAGGTAACTCAACGCTCAATTCTATGTCAGAAATCTTAGTTTGCAATAGTGCAAAAATATGATTAAACTCAATAAATGTTCAAGTTTATTTTATAATATTATATATAATTAAGTTTTTATATTATTTGGCCTATAATCAGAGGGGAAAGAGAAAACAATTACTTTTATTTAATTGTTCTTGATGTTTACATGGTAACTTGCCCTTTCCTGTATTTGCAAACATCTTGTTGCTACAATAATATAATTTATGTTTAATTTGTGGAATGGAGGGAAAAGTGGTCCTTTGAAAAATATATGAAGTATTGTTTATCTTATTTCAATTTTTTTTTAATGTTGTCAAATGAAAAAATCTAGGCGTTCACAATATTTTCTTCTAGGTAAGCATGCCAAAATAAAACACCCTACAAGGTAAATTGCCAGTCATCTTCTGCCTGAGCACAAAAGAAGACATTTTCTCTCATAAAAAGTACTGTGGCTTAGATACTTTAATCTTCCTAAACATTCAGGCGGCAATTTCTCAGTCCATAAGGAAACAGCACAGCCAAACCACTTAGCTGGTTGTCCAATTTGCAAGCTGTCAAAGCCAAATATTTGTAAGATTATTTTCCCAACCATCTGCAGGTGCTGGTGTGGGAATTAGTCCCTCTGTGTTTACTGTATGTTGCAGAGATACTTAAAAAAAAAAATTCAACTTTGAGGACCAGATACTAGTGAAAAAAAAGCTAAAATTCCCATAGTCTAAGGAGTATGGTGTTTCAGGTCAATTTCCTAACAGTTCAATCCTATACACATTTGCTTAGAAGTCAATCCTAGAGTGCTCAATGGTATTGAGCCCTGTACACTTGGGACACAATTCTGTGGTTCCTGGGTGTTGAAGGGACAATAGGGTATTACTCCATGGGCATAGAGGAAGATCAACTCTTAGAAGCCCACTTCCAGGAAGTACAGAAATGACCTTGCCCATCTGCCACTGGTGCTCTGATGAGGGTGGGCATTTTAGGAGTGTATCAAGAGAGAGTTTGGATCTGCTGGATCCAAAGCTCTCCAAATCTCTTGACATTGTCCTGCCCATTAGGAAATATGGCTCTTGAGTTGAAAAAGGTCTATTGATCTATTGTGTATATATCTTATGTATGTTTAACAGATGAAAATCATTGAAAGACTATTTGCTCAGTTTATTTTTATAATGGTAAGAGCAGGGGTCAGCAACCTAAGGCCTATGGGCTGGAAGCAGCCCGTGGAGGTCGTTTGAACAGCCCACAAGCCGCCCCCGAAGTGATTTGCCCGCACGTGCACTGTGCTAAACTGGCACAGTGTGGCGCGGGGACTCGTTTCCGCAGCACCAGAAATCGTGTCTGTGCAGACACCGAAAATCGCAGGCAGGCACGTGCACGCACTTACACGCACGCGCGATCTGGCCCACAGAGCGATCTCCGGGGGACGGATCTGGCCCACGCAAGATAAACCTTGCCAACCCCTGGGTAAGATCTTTTTTTAAGAATTGGCTGAGATGCAAAAATTTAAGACATACATACCACCTCCATATAAACAGGAATTCTTTTCTAAGCTGGTAAAAAAAATTGCTTTTGTTTATAGGTTCTGTTGTTCCATATATTCTAGCTGGGTTTTGTGTAACTGCGTATTTTTTTTCTACATCGTTTTCAGGGTCAAGGATTCCTGTCAAGGTTTCATTCTCTTTATCATCTAGTATGACTCCTTTCACAATGCTTCGTCTCATAATTACTGAAATAAAGTACAGTCATTTGAGAAAAAGTAGGAAATTTGTTTTCAAATGCCACACTTTTAGAATCTCTCCCTGTTTATCATAGGTAAGTTGACGGTCATCAAGATTTTGACCCATCATTTTCACTAACACCTTATAGAAGTTTTAACAGACTTCTATCCTAGCTTTTCTTCAGTCTACAGAACACAGTTCATGGTCCAGGACTTTCCGCATCCCTCTAAGCACTCGGTGCCCATCCAAAATCTGTTTCTCAGCGGGACTTTTGAGAATGGTTAGAGGTAGGGTGCAGGAGCTCAAAGTGAAGGGAGTTGCTGGTGGAAGACACACACACTCTTTACACAAATGAAAGAACAATTTAAGTTCTAAGCCATAATGTTTAATACTAGAATCTTGATAGGAAAGCAATGTGTAAAATTTTGTTCCATGCTACAATTGAGCCACTTGTGGAGCCAATTTTTAAGAAAGGGCTTAGGCTACGTAAGGCCAAAAGACCTGTTCTGGAGGGTTCACCAAGTCTTGGAGCTCATATTTTGGGGGAGGGGGGCACTGAGAGTTGTGAGAGCAGGTTTCCTCTTCCATTAGCAGATTCCTCCACTGAATCAAAAGTGATTCTATGAGCCCAAATGGGCGTACTTATGAATAACTATAGAGATAACTGATTACTATTAATAACTTAATAGCTACTGCATGTTTAAAGTTTGCACTGCCTATAGAAAATAAGCAAAATAATTTATCATTCAGAAATAACACTTTGAACATGTAATTTTAAAATACTACAGACTTTAACTGATAAGGCATACTTAGATTTCCTTTCTGAACACTATTCTCTCAGACTAATGCAAATTAAGTTTGGCCAAATGAAAAATCCCAGCTGTTCTAAAGACTGTTTTGGCAATCCAGCAATCATATATTAATACTTAATTGCCTACCATCCATCCAAAGTTTTGCAATAACCATACCTACAGCAATAATTCAATTTAGCATCATCTCAGTGTCAGACCTGAATTTCACAAGCATTTTATCTAAACATTTTGCAAGGCAGTGGGGTGTAACAGATCACTATTATTATTATTATTATTAATGCAATTTGTATACTGCCCTTCATCCAAAGATCTCAGGGTGGTTCACAACAGAAAAAAACAAAATGAGAATACAAAAGACATAATAAAACAAAAGCAAAAAGCAAATTAATAACCCCCCTCGTACATACTAAAAAGCCATATAATGTTAATCAGCTGAACACATATTACATATCTTTAGGTGCCAGGTTAGCCTCCCTGCAGACAGCATTCCACAAACAGGGAATAGATGGAGCACTGAACATCATTGCTCAACCATGAAGGTCACTGACTAGGCCTAGCCAATTTAGCACATAGTCTTGTAAACATAATAGAGGTTAATCTCTTCATTCAGGAAGGTGTCCTACAATCTCCAGGTTTCCAAGTGATATCTTTCTCTTGGTTGCTTTAATATTTTTACCATATAATGCTAGGCAAAACAAAGTATATTTCATTCTCCAAACTGCCTGGTCATGTAACTTACAGCTTCTTAAATTTATCCCATGTCCTCTACCCCAAGAAATTTAGGAAGATAGGAACCCACCTTACACCAGGTCAGACTCTGTTCATCTAACCTAAAATTATCTCCTCCAACTGGCAGCAGTCTCATACACTACTGAGCTATTGTCTCTCCAATTGCACTCTTTTGATACTATACGCTAAGTCACTTTTTAAATCAAAGGAATTTAGGAAAGCAGTTTGCAGTATGTTTGTAAGTGATAGAAATACAGTGAAAATTTTCACAGGACATGCGCCAGTGGGTTGCAGAGGACAGGGAAAAGAAGCGGAGCTATTCCATTGTCTCTGCTGAGTCTCTGGCCTTCCTCAGCTGTCACACGGTGACAGCCATTCTTTTTTAGCCATTTCCATCCCAGATTGCTACTGTAAGAACTCGAACTTTAAGGAAGTTGCCCAGGTTTGCCTCCCCCCCCCCCTCTCCATGTCTTTTATTTTCTATCACACTTTTAAATAATTGAAGTCTAAGGGCAGGGGCTGTCCTACTACAGATTTCTGGAAGTCACTCTGGAAGTCCTTTTGGGTAAAGAGCATGGTAAAAACACTTTTAATAAATAAACAACTATTGACAAGACACAGTATTTCTGGATCTGCCCCACAGTATACTATAGTTACTGTACTGAAGTGTCTAATTTGGAAAAGAGTCAAAAAGTTAAAATGTGATGGTTGTAGCAAAGATGTCCCATTAGTACAATGACTTCCGCCTGCAAAACGGGACTTCCTCTTCCTCTCCTCTCTCTGTGTGCCCCCCAAATCTGCTACAGAGGGCTGTGGAAACCTCCAAAATAAATTGGGGGCATGTAGGCACATGGAGAGATGAGAATTTTCCCTGCACAGGTGGGCATCCTTGCGCTAACAGGATGACTTCATTGGATACAACCTAGAGATTTCTATTCTTTCACTATTTCCTTATATAAAGATAAACTATCTTTCCATCCAGTTCCTTTGATCCCTTTAAATGAATTTGCCAATACTTCTAAGTATTTCCAAAGTAGTGGAAGCTCTGTATCTTTCTTCTTCTTGATCTATAACTTATGTTTCAGCAGGATAATTGTACAAGCCTAATCCAACTCACACCAGTATTCAAAACTACACTATCTAAACCACTGTATCAGCATACTAAAAAGCAAAATAATTATTCAGTAAGCATAGCCATTCTCAAAGACAGGAAAAGCTCTCTCCTCGATGAGCAAACAAGCAAAAAAAAAGGGGGGCGAGAAACTCATACTGTAATTAAAATGTCAACTGACAGTTTCTAAATCTGCATTGACTAAAACCTGGAAGCTTGGATAAGATATTTTCTCAGGTGTCAACAATGAATTTAGACAAGATTACAGAAAAAAACTCCCTCCAGTTCGCATAGACCTCATTGCCTTTAGGCTACGCTGAATGTGCAATGCCAAACACAGCATTCTCCATCAATCACAGGTGAGAACGACTAGAGGCAACATTTGCAAACTCTCAAAGCTTCCAAGTAGGAAAGAGGAGGTTTTGAATGAAGATTTAATTATTATTTCTACCATACTATAATTTTGATTTTCTTTCTCTCTCTCTCTCTCTCTCTCTCCAGTGCTCTTGCAAAATTATATTCAACTTATCTGTAGTCTCTACACAGTTCTTGAGTACACACTGCTTACAATAATGAGAAAACACTTCACACTAAAATGAGGCAAGGTCAACTCTACATAGCACAGAGAAGCCAACATTTGTACTTCCAGCCTGATTAAACAAGAATGCTGAAGTACAACTGTTGTAGAATTGCTTTTCAGTTCATACATTCAGCTGCCCATCAAGCATATTGTATTCAAGGGTAGGGAAATCGAGAATGTGAACAAGCCTGAACATCTAAATTTCAGGTGTTTTGAACGCAAAAAATATTTACACAAAAATTCTTTATTTTTTAACTTTGTAATTTCCTTCTGAATATTTAATAAAGAAAGCCATAAATATAAAAAGATGAGGAGGTAGTATTTTCTGAGCATTTTTGTGTCGAATATAACTCTGCTGCTCTAGTGTGAAATAATGCTAAATGGGCTGTGGCTGTATTAAAAATGTTTGTGTGTATGACAGAGACGAAGTTCAGGAAAGGTGGAGACTGATATTTTTTATTTTTTGGAGAGCACAGCATCGGAAGGGAGCTGAGCAGAGTGGAGGAGGGTGGGACACAAGTTGAAGACTTGTAAGCAGAAACTTTCAATTTTCTCTTCTTATGTATGAAGCCCAGTGCATTCTGAACAAGTCTACAGAAATGCATTCAATATATTAAAACATCCCAATTGTTTTAAATCTTCCATATATTTAATAGTAGTACATAAGTATTAATTTTAGTGGAAATCCACCCAAAAAATGAGGCAGGGAGGGACTCTATTTAGCCAGGATCCAAGCAAGTGGAAAGGAGATCCAACGAGCATGAAGAGTCATTCCCAACTACCACCGCCTGCATCCCCCACTCCGCTTCAGACACTGTTCCAGAAAATCTGCAACTTCCACAAGTAGCAATTTGGGAGAGAGGGTGCAAGCATGCAAGGAGCTGCAACAGGAAAGGGGGTCAGAAAAGTCCTACTACATGCAAAGAACGCCAGGCACATGTCCTCTGGATTCTGCCTGTTATTTTTAATCACTGCTCCAAATAACAATTGACTATTGAACTAATAGTCAAATTAGGATCTCGAAGTCAAATTAGCAACATGTAAAGTGGTTCAGTATAATTTCATAATTGAACCTTGCTCTTATTTCAGACACTGAATACATATTAGCACTCTGCTATACTTCTCATGCAAATAACTTATGCATATTTATCTGTGAAGTCATTTTAATCCATTTGACTATTGATAAGCATAGATATATTCGGTCTTCAGATGTTCTATCAGTTGTCATGCTTAAAATCACAAAGCAAAGAGGCAATATAAAAGTAGTTAATGTCTTGCATGTATGCAAAAGCATGGTTGCTAAGCAACCAATAGATAACAAGCCTGAGAGAGAGAGAAGGGAAGTATGTTTGCAGTTCCAATTGACTTTCACTTACAAAACGGAAAATCTTGGTTGAAGGCTCAGAAAGAGTTCACAGAGACTCATTTCACAGCTTATTTTACTGTGGTCATGACAAGGCCACCCAGTATTTCGCTATTTCTATTTTAACTGAATTTAATAATTCTACTTCTGTAAAGGAAGGCATCCTAAATTGGGTTACTCCTCCCATGTGCAATTGTGGAGCTTTGAACCTATGCTTCATCTGCCAACTCGAGACCCAGGCTGCTTCTTTGCACCATGTCCTCCCTTGGAATTGTCAGTTAAGATGGGAGGGTGTTGGCCTGCAAGCAGTACAATGGTGCTCAGCTGTGGAGACATGCTGCTTTCACATGTGGCTAGCAGGCAATTCCCACTTCTAAGAAAGAACACAACACTGTGGACATAGGTGTGGCAGTTCCCAGACCACATGCCCAGGGGCAAAAGAACCTTGAGGAGGGGAAGCCGTGGGAGACACCACTAATTGCAAAAAATGGCAAGGAGACATTTGGCAGTACAACAACTCTGCCAGGAAGGGAGGCCACTCTGGATCAGAAACGGGGAAATTATAGGAAATTAAGACCCACTGAAGGGCAATTGGTGGTGGGGTGTTGCTATCTAACCCCGTCAAACTGGATAATCTACCCAGGGGTCAAGGAGTGGTTCAAACAGATTGTGCATTGAAAAATTGTGATAAGGGGAAGAATCTTTCTGATCTAAGTTTTTTACTCAGATTGCCATTCCCCCTCCCCTACTGCAGCTTCTTGTGAAATTAAAATGGCGTTCAGCTTCCAGGCTAGTGTCCTGGAGTGCCACACACAAGGTGATCACACATCAAAAATTTGGGAAGCAATAGAAATGAAGAGTTTCACCAAACATACACCTCGAAAAACCCTAAAAAGGAACTACTACCCATTGCCATCACTATCACAGTTTCCACTTCCCTCTTTGAAATTATTTTGAATTTCAAAATGTAAACAGGATGATCCATAATCCAACAGATAATGTGTTAGTCGCTAAAAAGAGGGCACACTATACAAACACTGACATGCTAATTCTTTGATAACTGCAACATCAAGGGTAGACTTCCTGCATAAGTTAGCCATCAGGCAAATAGCACAGACAGAAATCTTCCATTACATCATCTCAAGCACAAAACATTCAAGCTGCAAAAAATCAAGTAACACATACGTGTGTGTCCGTGAACCGACATCAAATCTTCCATAATAATAGTAGAACACAAACTCAAGAAATAACATTAATATAGATACTAAGTTCAACACCAGTTCAGTTTTTCTGTAACATATACAACCCCCCACTGGTTTTCCATTGTGATGTTGATATTTGATTGTTTGTGTTTTTAAAAACGTTTGTGTTTTTAATGCAATAGTAGGGGAAAGTTTATAAACATATATAGCCAGGAAAAGTGTTGGTTAGTTAGAAAGTGATTTACAGCTCATATGCTGAAAATATTAGAAAGTCTACAATGGTGACCAATTAAAGAAGACCCAGAATGAGTTCTGTTTATTTCTAATAAAAGTATTTACTGTGCTGTAATTGAAATAAAAGCATACTGTAATTACAGAGTCATGGTAATTAATTTTATTTTATTTGATCACTATTGTATTTGAACTTTTCATTATAGTTCTTGGAGACAATTTACATCACGTTTACTACATTACATATTATTATTAACAGGAAGAAACATTTAATAAAAGGATGGCAATGCAGAAAGAACTAAAAATAAATACCAAAGGATGAATACTGTGATGGTAAGATTACTATATTATTTTCTAGAAAACTATTCACATATGATTTCCAGTTTAAATGAAAGAATATAAGAAAAGAATGTGTGGCGGCATATGCCAAGCAGCATTCTTTGTATCCTGGGATCCTTCAGGAGGAAGGATGGGATATAAATGTAAGGAATAAGTAAATTTAATGTAAATATGCAGATGAAGACAACCAAGTATATTTGACACAACACATCATTTTAAAGTTTCAGAGAGATTAAACTAACTCTATTAATTGTTTGCAAAACAGATTTTTCAGATGATAAAACTGAAGAATTATCTTCTGTTCCATCTGCCAACTTTCTAGGGTAGAGGACATAATTTATTTTATTTATTTAGAAAAATGTTATAAATCAATCTGAGGGCTCTCTATGAGGTTACATAATAAAATTATCAAAGAAATACATACAAAAATAGTGAAACCCCAAATATATATAAATACATAACTATATAAAATAATTATCAATAAAGAGATAAAATCAGCACAGGTTTTAGGAACAATATGTAAGTAAATTTGTCTGCTCTCATATCAGATCCCAAGAGAGATCGGGGTAGTAAAAAGACTCAAATGTTGCAATCTAATGTGCCATGTTCTACTGTAGTGCCTTTCCCACTACTTCAAGTCCAAGAGCAACTTTACAGCAATTAATTTTCTCTGGATGAGAGGGCACAATACATTTATAAGCTCAGTTGTGATGAGACACTCATCTGTGGTTAATGGAAACAGGAAACTAAAGCTTCCTATCTCCTCCTTTTGGCTGCACTGAAATAGAAGGAAAAAGGAACCGCTCACTGTGGCTCATTCTTGTCATGCTAAACTGTGGTTCATCATGACATCTGAATGTGGCCATGGTGTCTTTATAACCCTCAAACAAAGTGCAGTGAAACAAATACAGCTAATCCTGCAAACACTTGCCACAACGCAAGATGTTTGCTTCCATCAATTTACAGTTTCATACTCTCCCTCCCTGTCTCTGATTTCCTGTTAGTTTGAAGTGTAAAACTAGCGCCAAACTATTTCTTGGCCTCTTTTCCTAGCACCACTGGATGTTAGATTCTGAGGATAAGGAGAGAGATTTCTAGCTGTCAGGAAACTATCCCAGTCATTAAAGAACATCACAGTTATTTTGTTTGTCTGTGGACACTTGTCAGAGGACCATTCACAGTGATTAAGATAGGCAAGTTTACATCAATATTTATAATGTCTCTCCCTCTGAGGTCCCCAAATGAAGAGATAAGACTGGATAACCATGGAGTGGTTATCCATGGTTCTCAGTCTATGCAGAGATACAAGTTTCAGTGGCCCAGTTTGCGCAAAATGCTAAGCCAAACCATTGGAGCAAATGTGTGGGCTCCTGGAGAGGAGATCACAGTTGCTTTCCTCCCTCCAGGCATTGAGCTAAGCCATAGTTTAGCTTGGTGCACCATCCAAATTCACGCTTGTGGTTTACCTCCCTCCAGACAAACCACAATTTGAACCCAATGTTTGTCATATGGCTTGCAGCTTGTGGTTTGTCAGGAGAGCTAAACCAGGTATGGGTAACATTCAAGTCCAAATCATGACTTAGCTCAGGACAGTGCAGTGCAGCAACAAAACAAATGGGGAGGAGAAAAGCTGCCACAATCTCCTCTTCAGGGACCTGAACAGCCATAGTTTGGCTCAGTGGTAAATGTAAACAAGTGTAATATCTTCATACTGACATCATTAATTGAGTTACCTGAGAGGCAGCAAAGAATGGATCCTCATTCTGAAAGCTGAGGAGACCAAACTTGAGGCAGTAATCAAACCTGCAAGCAGCCAAAATGTAGCAAAAAAATCTAAATCTGTTCTGTCAATTTTCATTAGCTAACCACTTGTTCTACTTATACCCTTTAATAGAGGCAGCAGAGATACGTGACAGGCAGCTGCATTGCTCTTTCCACCCATGGCCTAAGATTGATTTAGGAATTTCATTCTGCTTCCTTACCCCCCACCCAACCACTAAGAAAGCTCAGCTGAAAACCAAGACAGTGCAGGATACTGACCTCTCTAGATTCTAGAGCAGGCATGTCCAAAGTCCGGCCCCGGGGCCTAATCCGGCCAGCCAGTTGGTTTAATCCGGCCCCTGCGACAGTTTATTTCCTGAGGTAAAATCCCCAAAGAAGGTCAACAGCTTTGGTCAGCCCTCACACATGTTCACTTCATCAGATCTGGCCCTCTTTGAAAAAAGTTTGGACACCCCTGCTTTAGGGTATTATTCAACCCTATTTCCCTGATCAAGAAATGGGTAGACTTATGCACCAACTAAAGAGTTGTGCTGTATAATAGTCTCTCTGGTATGAGTATCTTTAAGAAAGGAACTGGACGCTACAAGAATAAGGTTTGAGGGACAAGTGGCCTGATGGAAAAGGGGCATTCTTAGGTCCAGCTTTCTCTTACCAAAAGGAATGAAGGCAATTTTGGGGAAAGCTAAGTCACACAGAGCTAAAGAACTACAATAAGAATGGCATTTCGTTAAGTAGTACAGAACTTCTTTATGAAGCAATTTGCAATAGGGGGAGCTATCCACAGAAGCACACAATGGCTTCATAAATGTTTTAAAAATGAGGCACTATCTTGCAAAAGTGAGCAAAGCGATCTGAAAATGAATTATTCAATTACAAGGCTCAGTCACATCCTTTAGGTAGAATAAATGTGTCAAAGTGTCCCCTCTATTCCCAAAAGCACAAAAAGGATGAAAAAAATACTAACCAAGGAAAAATATACTCTACAGTTAATAGCCATCAATCCTGTTATAAATGTTAATCAATACTTTCAGTATTTACCTTAACTCAGATCCTAATATTCACCTTGTTTCCACCAGTAGCAGAGCTTTAAGAACATAAGACGTGCCTGCTGGATCATTCAGTTCATTTTGTCCAGCAATAATACTGTTTCTTTTCAATCTTTATAATCAATAGTCCAAAAACTCCAGCAACTGTAGTCCTCTCCAGTCCTTCAGTGGGGGAGGGGGCAATTACTGGGTTGTTTTTATTTTTTTATTATGCATTTTGTGTTTTTATATTGTGATTTAATCCTGTGCACCGCCCGAAGACCTGCAGAGCTAAGGCAGTATACAAATTTAATAAATTATATTAATAACTACCCCTCAGCAGAACTTTGCCCTGCTAGTGTGGTTAGCGCGCGCTCTCTCTCTCTCTCTCTCTCTCTCACACACACACACACACAGAGAGAGAGAGAGAGAGAGAGAGAGAGAGAGAGAGAGAAGTTAGCTTGGCAAATTACAGAACAGGCCTTCAACTCTCTTTCCTTTTTGTGTCTGTGACCTTCCCCTTTAAACCCTTCCGTCCTATCAATACATTTGTGATAGTTTTTCCAATTTGAGGGGGTGGGTAGGAGCTGCAGCTTAGAACCTGTCTGTTGTCTTGGGGCTTTGTACCTGTTTCCCAATTTTAGTTCTTTTGTTCCATATCTATTCAGTTGATCCAAAAGGAAGAGGTTGGGCTAATGATCGATAACTACAATAAAATCACACCCAAACTTTATCACCTGCACTAGCTTCTTAGTCAATTTCTGGAATCAATTCAAAATACTGGTTCTAAGCTTTAAAACCCTAAATGGCTTGGGCCAGTCTACTTACAGGAACATCTTTTGTCATATACACCTATTAACCTTAAGTTGCATCCAATGTTGGAGGAGACCCATTGCAATTAAGACTTAGGTCCATTCATTTCAATGGTACTCCAAGCATGACTTAGCTGGATACAGTCCCTCTAAATTATTTAGGTGAGGGGATATTTAATGGTAGTGGCGGTGTTTTTATTTTTATTATGCTATTTTATTGTTTGTCACCCTGAGATCCCATGGAAGGGGTGAGATACAAATTTAATAACCAAAAAAAATTTGCCTAGGCATTAAGATTCATCAGACACTTTGCCAGGTTCCCACACCTACTGTGATGAGGCAGAGAATGGGGCTTTTCAGTGGAGGCAACAAATCTAGGGAATGCCTTCCCCAGAGATACCTGCCTGACATCTACATTAATGCCCCTAAGGCACCAAGACCTTCTTATTCACCCAGGTCTTTTAATAGATTTCAAACCTTATTACCAGAAGCCCTGTGGGCTTTATTCTTATGCTAAACATTTAGCTGCTGTTCCCCACTGTTGGGAGGTTTTATATTGCTCAGAATTTGTATTCTTATTTCATAAGAGTAAGAATTTTATTCTTATTTTATGAGAATTGTGTGAGGCTTTTGACTTTAAGATGCTGTGAATGACCAGGTGTGTGCAGATGGATAGATAGACAAAGCATACAAATACATAAAATAATCCTTAAACGAGACCTGTATCACACAACTTCTGGAAAACCACTGGAAGATTCAGTTCAAAACAAGTTCTTCAGGAAGCAATATCTCAGAGGACACTCACAGAATTAAATAAGGCCTCAGCTAGGACCAACAGACTGTAAGGTTTTACAGACTGAACTAGGTAGACCAAGAGGCACACGGCCCCCAGACAAACTAATGGAAAAGTGGATATATTTATATGCTCAGGAATTTTCTGAATAATACATGAGTGCCTTATCCCAGGCAACCAGGCAACAATGATGTACTTTTAAGCAACAATCGTGTGAAGAACCTTTACCTAGTAAATAAAATCAGATCTTTCAAAATACTCTACATGACAATTTTATCTGAGGTACCGTATTTTTCGTCCTATAGGGCGCAGCGGCCCATAGGACGCACCTCGTTTTTTGGGGGGGGGGGAAATGAATAAAAAAAATTTATTTCCTCCCCCAGCCGCGGCTGCCGCCCCAAGCCTCGCGCGCCCAGCAGGACCTCCCGCCGGGCGCGCAAGGCTTGCGGACACTCGCCCAAAGCATGGGGAGCCCTCCGGAGGGCTCCCCGTGCTTCGGGCGACAGGCTGCCGCCCCAAGCCTCGCGCACTCGGCGGGACCTCCCGCCGGGCGCGCGAGGCTTGCCGACACTTGCCGGAGCTGCAGGCTGCTGCCCGCAAGCCTTGTGAGCCCGTGGAAACTCCCGCCGGGCTTGCAAGGCTTGCGGATAGCTTCCTGAAGCCTGGAGAGCGAGAGGGGTCGGTGCGCACCGATGCCTCTCGCTCTCCAGGCTTCAGCGAAAGCCTGCATTCGCCCCATAGGACGCACACACATTTCACCTTCATTTTTGGAGGGGGAAAAGTGCGTCCTATGGGGCGAAAAATACTTTAATATCCTAGTCCCTAGTTATAATAGGAGGCTCAGTCCCTCAGTTATGTTTTTTGTGGGGGAAAGGCGGGGTCATAGTATTACACATAGTATGAAACTATAGGTTACGCAAGGCAAATATTTTTGGGAAGTGTCCCTGAATTCCTCCATTTTATTGTTTCATGTCTTTCTCGCTCTCATTACCTCATCCTTCCTGCCTCTCTCGCTCTCTTTCCTTCATTCTGTTATTTTCCCTTACTGTCTATTCTTCCTGCTTTTTAATTAAATACCTACAGTACAGGGGTTTTTTTTCCAGAGGGGGGGTAGTTGTTTGTGCAATGTTTTGGAAAACTTTGAACAAATCCTATTTTAAGATAATATATCTCAGCAAAATTTTCTAAATATTCTCAAAAAAACTAAGTAACTGGCTTGCTTCAAAAGAGTTACCAAAGCCCCAGTGAAGCAAGAATATTTCTTAATAAAGCAATATAGAACTACTTGAACATACATACATCAATATAAGCCCCTGGAAGTATTAACCTTCTTTAAATTCCATTAAGTGTACTTACCTTTCAGCAATTTATGCTGGTTATGAAAAAAGAAGAGCGAGAAAAAACTTTCTAGTATATGAGTAAAGGTTGGATAACTCAAAGGAAAATATCTCAGGAATACAAACATCACAGCACCTCCTGTTTACTGTCAAGAAGCCTGAATAGTTGTCATTTGAAAGCTCCTTTAACTAATTTTAAAATTAATGAGCCTTTAATGGCCCGCATGACACCATCTTTCTACCAAATGTTATATGCTAAATCCTTCCAAAAATTTGAAATAGTCCATTATAAACCCCAAGGTTTCCCTGTAACGCTATTAATAGTTGTTCAATACATTCCCTGCCCTGGCTGAATCCTGAAGGACAAACTGTTCCTTTCAGCATGGTTTGTGAATTGTGGCAAACACTGTCCAATATTTTCAGTCTTATTTTTACATCTAAACCAACATTTTTTTTCCACTGCTAGAAGCAAATCTGCAAACGAGATAGTTCTTTGGTTCAGCGGAAGAAACTTTGTTATAGCAGTCTGCCCCCGCTTGGGCTACCTTCAAAATAGATTATACAACAAGGTGTTTGTATAGATAAGAGCATCTCCTAAAATGGTAAAAGATCAACGTCAGTTTTAATTAGCAAAACAAAAAGCTCTTCTGTTCTCCTGAACAGAAACAAATCAGAATAATAACAATTTTTCATTGCTGGAAGGATTATTTAAGAGTTACCTTTTCCTTCCAATAAGAAGCTCAAAATGGTTCACACGGTATATGCTTCATATAATGAAACAGAATGATATGAATGTAATACCTTCAACTATAAACCTTATAAAAACAAAACAAAATTGCAGTTTCATGATCCATTATGTGTATAGGTTATTGTGAGGAAACTCATGTGTGCAACAGCTACTGGGGAGAGAATATTTGACAGAAATTCCTAGATATTTCCCTGATTATCAGTAAATTTACGGTAGCTTGAGCTCCAGTCTTCTGACTTTTTGCAATGGCACCACACTCATTTCTCTGAGAACATGCATAGTGTTTTTTAAATACAGTTCGGCACTTATGGTTTGAACTTTTTTTTTAGCTGGATTCATTTATTTTGTTTTTATAAAGCAGCTGATATTAGACAGCCCACACCACATCTCCCTCTTGAACTTCAGGTGCCTGACGAAGACCTTTCCTTTCCAACTGGCATTTTAAGGAACTTTTCTGTTTTTATGATTAATTGTAATTGATTCTATCTATAGTATGATGTTCATAGTATGATGCTTCAAGACTTCAGTAATTAAGTGTTATATAAATACCATAAATGAATGAATGAATGAATGTCCCTGGAACCTCAACCATACCTAGTACAAGTAGAGACCCTTATTTAGTATTCACCACAACTGGACCTAACAGTCAGGGGTACCTTTATCTTTTTTTAATCAAGGACAGTAACAAAGGGGCATGCCTCCAGCAAGCATCTACCACCAGTAACACGGATAAATCAAAATTTGCATTTCCTGGGAAACATCTTTACCTTTCCTCCCAAGGGACTCCTCAGTCCCATGCCTGTGACTGATTACAAAGAAAACAAAGTAATTATGACTGGCTACTCAAAAAAAAAATTGAAACAGTCACCCAGGTCTTCAAGAGGTGCCTGAAAATCAAAAGCAGGAATGCTTGCTGAATCTCTGCTGGAAGTGTGTTCCAAGGCATGGGACTGGTGACACTAAATACCCAATTCCTAATTGAAGCCAGTCTGGCTTCTGTAACATGGGAGACAACAGTGCTTTTTGGCACCTCCTTAAAACCATTTTTCTTTAAGCAACCCTATCAAGATACGAAGACGTTACATGTGTTTTATTCCTTTCCAGCACTTGCTGATTTTAATAAACTTCTGAATATTTTAAAAAGCCTTATTTTTTATCAATAATTTTAATGTTTTTTTTGGGGGGGTGTTGTAAACCACTTAGAGGCTTTCTTACAATCAAGTGGTATTAAGTCAGCTTTCAAGTAGGAGTTAAATCCTGCAGTTTGGCTGAGGGTGCTTGCTCTCTGCTGGGAACATTCACAAGTTGCCAACACAGAATTGAACCCTGCCCATCTTCCCACACCAGCTGATTGACAGCTGGATGTGGCTTGAAAAATGGGCATGTAGTGCAAACTGGACCACTGGGTGGGCCAATATTGGCTTGCAGACCACAGTTTCCCCACCCCACCTTAAGACCATGTGATGATGTACCCTAGATCCCTTTCTAACATAGACAAGAGTAGCAGTCAGGCATTTGAAAGTCACGTAGCAACTGACAGGGAGATCAGAAAATTTGTGATGGCATAAATTGTAGCACTCTTTTAAAACAGGATTTTGTAATTCTCTTGAACAAACACAATTCACTTTGAAATGGATGATAAATACCTTTAAAGATCATTGTTCTGTACCATTCTATTATACTCTAATTCTAAAGGCGAGAATTATATTAACTGCGAATACAATTCTTCCATTAATTAAAACTCTAATGCATTCTTTAAAGAGCAACAGAAGATCAGAAATATTTTTCCTTTGTTCAAAATGAGAATTCAGATCTAGCCTTTTGGATTTTGGATGGGATAATAAATTGCTAGTTTTTGAATAGTTTTTTAAAAAACAACACAAACTCACCAACTCCTGTAATTATGCAGTTCTACACCATCACTTCCACATGAACCCAGAATAAAAATCTATACTCTACAGATCATTTTTTAAATAAGATAAAACTGTATTTGTTCTTGAAAGGCAATATGAATATTTGTTGTGCAAATCTTCAAATAAACCTTCTTTTTCCACATTATGGTAATTTCTTTTCCACATTTTTTATTTAAACTTTTCCAGCTTAGACATTCCACCTTGTCTGACAGAAGAGACTCCAGGGAATTTATAAAAATTTAATTGCAAGCATAAGAATATAAAGTAATCATACTGCAAAAGTTCAGATTGAATAAGATTTCCAAGCATTTCTCAAGCCTTGATGCTTAGGAAAGACACAATCACAGAATGATGGAACATACATTTTGCATATAGAATAGTCTAGATTCATACAAGTATCAGATAGCAGGCAATGTGAAAGAAGTCTGCCCGAGACTCTGGAAAGCCACTGCCAGTCAATGTAGACAATACAGTGGTACCTCGGGTTAAGTACTTAATTCATTCCAGAGGTCTGTTCTTAACCTGAAGCACCACTTTAGCTAATGGGGCCTCCTGCTGCCGCCGTGCCGCCAGAGCATGATTTCTGTTCTTATCCTGAAGCAAAGTTCTTAACCCGAGGTAATATTTCTGGGTTAGCGGAGTCTGTAACCTGAAGCGTATGTAACCTGAAGCGCATGTAACCCAAGGTACCACTGTACTACATTAGATAGCCAACTATTTTGGCTGGTATAAGGCACTTTCCTATGTACCTAGATTCCTAAGAACTGGTTAGCCTCTTTAGTTTGCTTTAGATATTTCTGAACCCCATCAAATTTTTAAATAAAGGTGCCACATATTGAGTTCTGTTCAGTCTTTCCAGTTTTTTTTTTTTTTTTTTACTTAAGGAACTACCTGTATTTTCCTTTCCTGATGAGCCCCTATTATGCACAATCACATTCTATGTGAACGATCCTGTTTTCTCTGCCATACTAGTCAACATAGACCACCCACTTCATTATTTGAATGAACAGTGTACCTTGTCACTTGGAGGGCATGGGTATAAATGATAAATTCCTAAAATACACATATTCCATAACAGCAGTACAGGAAAAACCTTAACTATAAGCAGGAAATTCTATGGTACAATCAAGTTGTTATGGCAACTAGAACAGTCAGAGAAAAGGACATAGAACATGCATAGTTGTAATCCTGCCAACAACATAATCCTGTTATTAAAATTCATTAAAGGACTGACATTCATACCACTGATCTTTAAAAAAATGTTAAAGTGACATCACAGCTAGAATCTCAAATAGTGATGGCAAATCCTCCCCCAAGTTTAATTCAGAATGGCCTTGACTAATCTACATTATTTTTCCAAAACTCAGAATCCAGTGTTTTGGAGCCCATTCTGAAGTTTAGACTCTGCTATTCTCCCAAAGATGTACACGATGGAACCTAAACTACTAGCCATGGTGGTCATGTGCTACCACCATTGCTGGGTTCAGTATGTCTCTTAATACCAGCTCCTGGAAATCACAAGTGGAGGGAGGGCTAGTGCACTCATGTCCTGCTTGAGGGTTCCCCATAAGCACCTGCTTCTTCACAGTAAGAACAGCATGCTGGATCCAACCACCATAAGACCCTGAGCCTTGCCCAACCAAACACTTTTCTTCCCTTGAAACTTACTAAGCAATCTCAAGCAAAATTTCTGCAAGGCCTACATTACTCTTTGTATCTAGAACACTGAAATGGCAGCACCACAGTGCCAGGAAACCTGGGACATGCCGCTTCCAGACCACCAGAAAACTTAAGAACAATTGTCAAGCACAATGGTATATACACACCCAGAGCTCCATGTGGCTTGTTGCCATCACCAGCTAGGTTTTAGGGGTTAGGAGGGCAGGGATGGTGGTAGGCAGTCCTGGTTCCAAGGTGAACATCATCATCATAATTTATGGGTTTCCCCAGCCACTCACATTATGAGCCATGCCCAACGTTTCATCCAGTTTGTTTCTTGGCTTGCATTGGCATAAAGTTTCCTCAAGTTCACCTTTAGGAGCTTTCCAATTTCAAATGTTGGCAATATCACTAATCCAAATTCCTTAACTTCTTTTTTCCTGCAGATTATAATACATGGTATATATGGAATCTGGTTACAAAATAAAAGCCAATTTTATCTACCTCCTTTTCAGAAGCTCCTAACACAACTGGCTCCTCAATGCCACAAAGGTGTAGTTTGCCAATATGGTGGTGGGAAGCTAAATTCAGCCGGTGGGCCAGATTCTTACCATCCCACGTGGGTTAACTTTGACAAGTAGGCAAAGCCACACACCTACCAATCGCCTGACACCATTATGACATTAGGTGCCAACTTCAAAGGAGCTCACGGCAACCACCAATCAGCTGATTAAAGTCTGACTGCAGGGAGTTTGAATTCAAACCAGAAAAGGACAAAGGGGGGCGGGTCACTAACAGCACCTAGCAGCTGAACTACAGAGTTCCCAATGGAGAACTCCCTTACGCAGCCATCAGTGAGCCCTACTTGCAAAGGAATAATTAGGAGCTCACTTTTAGCTGCTGGTGGTACTTTTGGAGTAGCATCCTTTGCAATTGCACACCCAACACCTGACATCCCATATTCTAAAAGCAGCATGTGAAAGATGTGTGCACACCTTCTCACCCAGTCAACTGCCATCTAGAAGATAAGAAAGCTACCTGGAGGTCTCTTGTATGACAGTCTCACTCTGCTCCAGCCCAAATACTCTAAAATCCCTCACTCATGAGGAAAGAGCAGCTGAGTAGTGTCAGTGTACCCTTGTCTGCAAGCTGCAGAGGAAGATATGGCGCTCCACTACACATTTGAAGTTGCCTGCAGCTAAACGTATTTGGTTGGTGGGTTCTAAATAGTTCCATTTCGCAAGTTACATTAACTATACAATCAGAAGTAACAAGAAACACTTAAAAGGATGGTGGCCCTTCATAATTGAATCGGCTGTAGGGGAATTTCATTTTTATTTTTTTTTACTTAACGTATGTCGCTATTGCTACTTCTCCAGTCTGTTTTGCTTTGCTCCATGCTTCTTTCCATTTTGCAAAGTAAAGTTCTTGTTCACTATTATCACAGATTATTCTTCCAATTTTAAAAAGAGGTATGGATGCTTCAAATACAAAATTATTGTGCTAAAAAGGATACATACATCTTTACAAACATTTACTGATTCTCTTTAGACACAACTAATATAATGTGCAAGAGACTAAAGTGACTGATCAAATTACAGCTTTAAAGACAGATTTAATTTAGTTGAATGATAATCACATATTCAGTTCACAGAGTAGAACTATTCCAACTGAAATAATGAATAATTACCATACAGAAGCAATACCCCCCCCCCAAAAAAAACCACCACAGAACAAAGACTAATAAAAAAGTGAGAGGCTTATTCTATTCATTTTAGCTGCAACTATTCACAAAGACAAAAGAACTAAAACATTTTATTCAAGCAGCAATGAATCTCAACGAAATATATATCATACAGAAACATGCCACCTGCCCCATTCAGCATCCCTTCATGTCACATCAAAATTTAAAATACACTATCTGTTACAAACACAACACAAAATTACTGGTAACTCATAATTATAATACCATTTTCAGGATATATTTTTAAGGAGCGTCAGAAAAAGGAAAAAATTAAAATGACTTCTACAACTTTCCCGTTTCCTTTTTTGAAATTCATTCCAATAATTTTTTTTCAATCATAAGCCCAAACTTTACTATGCATTTTAAATCAATTTTTCTGGTGCCAAGAACACTTGCCCCTTGAAGACTGGCCTCTAAGTGATGCCAGCAACTGAATCTCCTAAATAGACCCTTCTGTGTAAGGTCTATGCGCAAGACACAGCCTTCTGCCAGCTTAAAGAGAAGGTAATTTAGGGAGTTAGTAGTGGAAACTGTTGTGTGGCTCATTCCAACTAATCTCAGCCTAACTTACCTCACAGGGTTGTGGTGGGGATAAAATGAGAGGGGAGAAAAAGTGTATGTCACCACCATGATCTAATTTAAGGAAAGATGAAATAGAAATCAAATAAATAAATAAATAAATAAATAAAATATTTGCTTTCCTGACAGTTCTTTCACTCAGCAGTATGAAAGGCACAGTTCAGCCACCAGAAAAGGGCAGGTTCAGGTTAGGCCGAATATGGGTTCGAGTCACCCCACAGAAACAAGTAAACTCTAAGACTGCCAATACTTAAGAACCAAATACATTTCCTAGCTCTGAATGTTTTCTTAAGTATTAAGATGTCTTAATCATGTTTCCTCCATGATGTGCATACACACACCTCTGCAGATATCTGTGTGAACTGTGCGAGCTCAGATAGGGTGTTTGCCAAAATAACCCAGTCTTCACATGGGTTTATTTTCATGAGGGTACACAATTAAACGCAGTATCATAAACACAGGCGAAACACACATTGCCTACTCTGGCTCCAAGTTTCTGCCTTTGATTATGACTCCTGAAACCAATCAACTGGAAAGATGCAGGACAGAGTTAAATCAACAATGATCATTAACTATGAACTAACCAACCAAAGGAGATGAGCTGGTTAAAAAACAGCACTGCGACAAAATGATGAATTACTTATAAACACCAGGGATATGATAACCCTTATATTTTCGTTGTTTTTCTCACCTCTTCCCAAGCAATGATTTTCCCTATTCATAGTGTGCGAGAGGAAAGATTAATAAAATAAAGTGTCTCATACATTTTTAAAAATGATATAACTAGTCTTTTAATAGGGATGCTCAAACCTAACTTTGAAGTAACTTGTCTCGTGTATATATATATATATATATATATATGAGAATAAAAAACACAGGGGCGTTTTATGCATGCATTAAGCAGGAAGGGCTCAACACATGCTAACCTCAAAAGAGCACTATTCACGTGGTAGTAAAATGGCAATGTCTCATTTTAAAATTAAACCAAACAAGTATTCATGGGCTAGAAATCTATTTCAATTGGGGAGGGGGAGACTGAAATGACATATTTACTTGACAATCCCAAGCATCAATAACAAAAATCAGTGGATTAACTTCCAATTAAACATGGTTAAGGATCTTTTTTAAGGTACATATTCTGAAATAAACCAATTACTTCATTTTTTAAAAATCTATTTTAAATGCAAATTTTCAGTAGCTCCTCTTCTCAGATCCACTTTAATACCTGCTAGCTACAAAAAAAAGTCAGACTTGAATAAAAATGGCACTCCAATACTTGCATTAAAATCACTGTCAATTTCACTAATAATAGGAGGTTTTCTGGTGTGGCAAGCCATTCAAACAGGGCGGACCTATCAAACCTTATTGCATCATTTGATTTTTCTTCCTACCAATAGACACTGCTGTCCATCAGAAGAAATAATTAGTGTATTATGTATGGAAACGTCATCCTATCAGTTCAGTGCCTGCCTTGAATAGCTCATATAAGCAACTCATTGATGCCATGCATGCTCACTGTCTTCAGATATGACACAACACTACACCCTTTGGGAGTTTCTCCCCTGTTCGCAAGCAGCATTTCACATCTGTGTTTGACAGAAGGAGAGAAGAGCAGACTGTTCAACAGCCACTACCAAAAGCAGGCTATGCAGGTGAAAAGTTAAGGCAAAACCTGGAGTCCAGTTACCCTGCCCTTCAACGCAACATACAGCACTGACATATACCGGATTTTCTGGAACAGAGAGAAGTTTTCACTATTGGAATTCACATGACAAAAGCAAATAGGATTTACTGAGTGCTGAAGCCTTCAATTAACGTTTGATAAATAATGAACATCTCAATTAACCAGAATTGATGTGTTTGCCTCTATTGTTTGAGAAGATGCAAAGTCCACCACTCTTTTTCTTAGCCTCTTAAGAGAAGAATTTAAAGTACTATTTAGAGAGCGAAGCCAAGGATTTGGAATAACTGGGAGTAAACTGGAAGCAAGCAGCAACAAAATGAAGCAGCACCAGCAAATGAGACAGACACAGTAGAGAAAAAGAAACGTGAAAGCTAGTGTGCAGAATGCATTTCTAATACAGAAAGCTTCCTACCTGGAGAGTGTATCTCAGTATTTGGAGACACAGAATCCAGAACCTGTCTTCAGTCATCTGCTAGGTAAGTTTTTATTTTTTTAATTAAGAAATCTAGCTTTTCCAGTAAGAAGACTGCTCTGATTTTGTGCCTACAGTATCAGTGAATTTCAGTTGTGTTTTCATTCACACCAAGGCTGAATTTTAAACCTTTAAAGGTATATTGTCCTGGACTGTACAAATAACTGCTTTTATGTGTTATATTTCCCAAATTACCTTATTAAACTCTTCTCACTTGCTTTGCCTATAATTGTTTGCCAAGATTCAAATTGC
Source organism: Podarcis erhardii (assembly GCF_964252035.2). NCBI lineage: Eukaryota > Metazoa > Chordata > Lepidosauria > Squamata > Lacertidae > Podarcis > Podarcis erhardii. The sequence goes on from NC_138497.1 coordinate 41,884,748, forward strand.
TCTCGATTGCTGTTTATCTGAAAGCTGGGAAATGTAGAAATAACAGCCAAATCTATAAAACCACACCACAGTTACTATTTACAAAGTAATATTTACTGCACTTCAATATTTAATGCAAGCTATTAAAGCAAAGAATTTAACACAATGGCAACATCAAATTTTAAAGGCATAATTTATTACAGTCAAACCCATGCTTAAAATACACCAAGAAAAGAGACCAAAAGTGTCAATTATAGTTAGCTGTGAAACTATAGTAACTGATGTAAAAGCACTGTGTTAAAAAATGAAGGCTTAGCATACAGTTTAAATACAAGTTGAGGATAAGAGTTCAGCAGCATTGCAAATTAGGTCTGAGCATATGCATTTTAATTCAAATTAGAATATAAAATGATCAAACCAAAAGAGGTGGATAGTGAAAGAGCACTGCTAAAACGGATTTATGTGGTGCATTGCACATCACTTCGTGGTTCAAATCTAGAACACAGATACTAGAATTCATTAGTTCAAAGACTAGGGCTGTTAGCCTACAATGGTTCTTGGGGAAGGTATATATGATAACAAGTCTCCATGATCTTCATCTCTTCAAAAGCTGCTCAGTAAAACATTTGACAACTACTTAATACAAACTATAAAATAATAAAAATACACACACTCTCTTAATTTTAAAGCAAACCCATTATATATTTTAATTATACGGTCTGTCTCTACTTCTTCTCTTTTATTTGTTTCTTTGCAAGAATCCAGTTTATTCTGATCTCTTTTCTTCACATTTCTCACATACTCAAAGACTTATAGTAGCTCGCAATGCAAACTTGACAGCTAACCTGAGGAGGAATGCCCAGATTGGGAGGGAGCTCTTATACCATCAGGTGCCAAAGATTCTACCAAAATGCTGCGCTTGAGTCATCTTTAGGGATTAATCCTCTTTATATTCTTACTAGCACTTCCTCTGTAACTACAAAATCCCTTCTGTCGACCTCTGTTACTCCTATAATAACAGAGAGAAGTTTCTAGTTTGCATTCCTGTTCCAGATTTTTAACAATGATCTTAGTTTGAAGGACACAATGTTTTTGCTTGCCCACTGTACTTTCAAGTGTTTATTTTAAGAGTTTTCCTCGGTACAACTAACATTCTCTGTCACCCAGGGTTCCGTGGCAGCAGAAAAAACATAGCTGATGCAAATGTGAGACAATCATTTACAAATCTGGGGCTCTTAATCCAATGGTGAAAGTGAACATGAGAAGCTGCCTTACACTGGGGTCTATATAGCTCAGTGGTCCCTACACTGACTTGCAGGAGCTCTCCGGGCTTTTGTATTTCCACACTCAACCTGGAGATGCTAGGGATTGAACTTAAAGATCTTCTGCATGCAAAACATGTGACGGACCACTGAAATATAGCCCTGCAGCAAAGCTTCCTGCAGTTTGCTCAATTATGAGCAGCAAATTACTGTGGAAATGATTTTCAGAATACTATGAAACACAATGTCCTGCACCTGTTCACCATTGCAAACTGCGGACAGGGCTAGAAACCTAACCTAAATGCAAAGAAAAAGGTAAAAAGTTGCTATTTGCCAAAGGTGTAAAACAACAGCTTGATGGTAGATAGCATTAAATATGCAGTGTTAAAAGGACTGATAACCCAACTATCACATTCAGTTTGTAAAATAACAAAACTACAAACACATTTACAAAAGCAACTTGAAAAAGTTACAAAAAAACTTCTTTCTAAAATCCTATGCATTGTAAACTTCTATATTTTAAAATAAGAACACATTAAGTTAAAAGAAGGCTTTAAAAACAAAACAGCAGGCGACTAATAATGGGAAGGGTGTTTTTATAAAACGGCTTTACCCTTAAATTTAGGATACTCAATTGCTAAATGAGGACCAATAAGTATCATGTAATGCACATCGCTAAGGGCTTGTTTATATTACCACCTAACAGATCTGATACACCAACCAATGTTCATGTCGGGTGCAATTAATAAATGGGTGTAGGGAAGAGACACCAGGAAAAACAAAAAAAATGCTAATTAAGTGGAATAAAAATACTTACAAATCTGTATATTTTTAAGCAGTACAATTTGAAGAATAAATATTCAACTTCTAATGCTACCTATACCAATTCTCAGATGCTTCTGGTATAAGACCAGGAATGGGAAACCTATGACCCTCAGATGTTATCAGACTCCAACAGCTACCAGCCCACATGGTCAATGATCAGGGATGATGGAACTGCAGAGCAGCACACAGGTTTCCCATCCTTGGAGTAAGCAGTGTGGGGCACCTGTATCATGTCAAATTCAATGACGTACTAACCTGTGACTAAATCAAAGTATAGACAAAGTTTTAAATAATGTTATCATCGAGGCATGGCACATAATGACCCAATTTAAACTGGCATCAAGATTCATTTGAATATGAATGTGAAACAGTGTCTAAACTGAAAGCATTTCAAAAGTACTTCACTTTTAATGGGTCCTTTGACTATATAATCAAAAGGTAAAATAGCTTGCTGGCTCCTTGGAAAAAGCTAATTCAAAGAATAGTTAACTGATCATTAGCTCAGCATTAACTGATCACTAGCTCAAGACAATTAGCTCAGCAAGTGGCAGAATCAGGAATGGCGTTCAAAGGTTTTTGCTTTCCATTTTCAGTCTAATACTACACTAAATATGACTGCTTATATATTACCATCTAATTATAAATCAAATATAAACAGACTTTTCCTGCTTCGTTTAACCTAAGTTCCTTATTGTTTCTGAAACGCTTCATGGTTCAGGACCCTCCAATCCATTTCTGCTGCAAGACATTAGTATACTGACTATTACCCCCGGCAGCAAGTGATTTGCCACCACAGGCAATTGAACATAAATTTCTCCATTATTATATTCAAAATTTCTAATCAATTTTCTTAATATCTATAATGCTTCATGTTGGTGCAGCTAAAATGTTTCAAAAATGGAAGGAAATCTGGGGGTGGAAGGAAGAGTTTAGGAAATGAAATGGTTCTATGAAAAAGGAGAATTCATGACACTGAAACAGGGGTGGGGAGTGGGGTCAGATTTAAGAAAGAACAGTGGCTTGAAGAAACTAGAACAAGAGAAATTAAACCCTCAAAACTGGCCAAAAGCATCCTAGAATTAGATCTTCTGTACATCACCTAGCACTCTTGGTATCCAAGGTGGAAAAATTTTAGAGCTTCTCCTAGATGGTACCATCAACTTTTCTGGAGCTCTGGTGATCTAGAGAGAAGTAACACTGAAGAATTCAAAGTGGGGAAGAACTTTTCTGAAAGATGTGGATAAATAAGGCAACCACAACAGCCTCTCAATTGACAATGACAGGAAACTGGTCCTTCGCTATGTATACATTTTGCCAACAATTGCAAAATAAGTCCCCTCCCTCCTAAAAATGTGTGGTTTCTTTCCTCATAAATCTATTACAATGGGGATTTTTAAAAAAGATAAAATTTAGTTTTTCTTTTAGAAAAGGACATGGTGGGTTGAATCCAGCAGGAGTGTTCCCTGATAAGAATTTTGTCCGGAGGATGCTCCCACTGGTAGAAGGGAGGAGTAAACTTTTGTTGATTCTCCCCTCCAACTGTGCTCTTTGAAAATTTGCTCCTGACAGTTGGAATACCCTCCAAAGTTGTTTTTCAGAGTGCATAGGCTGCTGTAAGGAAAGGGGGCATTGGGAAAAGTCACCTCCCATCCACATTGGATCCCAATGCCTTATCAAACACCTTCTGGGCATGGAAGGAGCATTTCTGTTCACTGGATGTGAGGTCTGAATCCAATCAATCCTTTTTCTTTAGCTATCTGGTAGTCCACTGAAATGAAATGTATACAATAGATAAATAGCTCTTTCTCACCCACAGTACAAAGTGTAAGACAATTTAAGCCTTATTATTGGATGTGGTGAGTGTTAAGACCCTTAAAATGATCAATATTAATAGTTTTACAGAGAAATGACAGAAGTAATTTGCATTTGTCTGTCTCGAGAGACAATGGAGTGTGCCTCTGGGTGTGAAGTCAAATCACTACGTTAGCAGCACCAAAGTGACCTTCCCAGGACAAAAGCCAGCCTGAGCAGTGTATATGACGGTCCTCCCGTGCTCAGCCTCGCTGATGTGGTCCAGAGGAAAGCAGAGCAATACATTTGGCACCAGCTTGGTTGCAGGTTTCCTACTTGTAGATGGGCTACCATCTTAAATTGATGAGTCTCATCTGCCCTGCCCCTACAACACATACAAAAACAGCCTTCTTGACCGTTGGACGCCCCTATTAGTCTTCTCTACTCAATCCACCAGAGCCTGTCTTCGCATGCAGGAGAGAAGCAGAGTAAACTTACTGAAAGTCATGAGCATGATGATGTCATGAAGGCAACTAAGTTCAGTGGGTCTACTTGAGTAAAACTTAACTGAATACCACCCATAATGTCTTGTTACTATGGTCCAGCAACTTATACATAAATGGGAACTTAATGGACAGTGAACTTTACTCCTTAAAAGATGTCATGAACACTTGAGCGCAAAATTGCATTCTTAAGTTCAAGTCACTTCTGTTTTGAACTGGCAATGCTTTACTCTTTTAACAGTAAGATTAATCAGAGCATAGGTGCTTAACTTGCACATGGTTCCAGAACTGCAGACCATTTGGTTTCCAAATGGAAACTGAATCCAAGAATCCATACATCCAAGGATCCTAAGCCTACAGCAATTATGCAAATGAAGAACCATAGTTCTGTAGTCTCTGCCCAGATGTATCAGCCCTGATAAAGCACATCCATTCTCCTTACACCAGATGGTCTTAAACAGTTCACTAAACTTAAGTTATTTTTCATCTATATCTGTGCAAAATCTTGTCTGAAAGAGAACACTGAAACCTGTCAGCCTATAAATATAATTCGATAATACCATTCAATCCACTCTCCTCCTACCTAGAAACTATAGAAGGTTTTTTTAGTTAAAGATCAATACATAGCAAAGAAATGGATAAATCAGTCCCCCCCCATTCTTTTGTTTAGTTCTAAGTTTGCCATCTGTCAACGTTTTTGCTATTTTTCAAATTTAAAGTGAACTGCATGTCATAAGAAAAAAACTTGTCATTAAAAATTTACAGTGAACTTATGTTTGCACTAAAATCAGTAAACACATCTGCTGACAATTAATATGAAACGGTACTGCAAAATGCATTTGTATTAAAATATTTTAAGGTTGTTGTAAGAATGACATGATAATCTGTCATCAGTGGGGGAAAATACAGGAAAAATTGCCTGCTCCTTAAACAGAACATTTCTCTTACTAACACTTTCAGTTGATTAATCCTTGGATCACTGTTTGCTAGCTACAAAGTCTGTTTATCAAAGCCAGAGTCAGCTGTTCACCAATTGTAAGCTTGTGCCATATTCATTTGTTTGATCACGTTATTTAAACAATTTTACTGTTTGCCTAGTGATGGATTCACACAAGTATTTTCCCCAATAGGATGATTCCTACCCTGAAGAAACTCAGGTTACATGTGTATTTCCCACTAGTGTTAATATTTCACTTCAGAACCAATATGGAACAACAATCTGGCCTTGTGAGGAGGAGCCATACACAAGATCAAGATTTCTATATCATTAAATGGTTTTGAAAACTGTAACATGTCTCCTTGTTAGGTCAGTCATATATACCGTATTTTTTGCTCTACAAGACTCACTTTTTCCCTCCTAAAAAGTAAGGGGAAATGTGTGTGCGTCTTATGGAGCGAATGCAGGCTGCGCACCTATCCCAGAAGCCAGAACAGAAAGAGGGATTGCTGCTTTCACTGTGCAGCGATCCCTCTTGCTGTTCTGGCTTCTGAGATTCAGAATTTTTTTTCTTCTTGTTTTCCTCTGCCAAAAACTAGGTGCGTCTTGTGGTCTGGTGCGTCTTATAGAGCGAAAAATACGGTAATTGCATAGCACTGTGCTGTCTACAATTTCTTCTTTGTACTGCAGCAAGCAGAGCAAAGATAAATGAATTGAGATTAGATCAGTTGATGAGCAGGGATTAAATGCTGCTGCCTTGGCTACACAATCCTGTTCCCTGCTGAGAAGAGGACACAATGCAGGATTAAACCCTGTCCTCCTGTCTATTAGCTAACGACACCAGTGATGTTGACTGACGAGCAGGTAGACATGGTTTGGGGAAAATGTCCTCATGGACCCCCTTGCAGGCCAAGACTGGCCCACAGGCCAGAGGTTCTCCACCCCTAGTGTAATCCCAACAGGGCTCTTCTTATATTCACATCCATATATACGGTACTCCTCTTAGGACTAAGGGCATTTTTAAAAAAGCTCTCAATGAATTCTACATACCTATATGCATAGAGGGATGTTTACACACATACCATAGTTAAAGTGTAATCAAGAAAAAGAATACGAACAAATTTATAATCAATTAGAAAGACAGCTCCAATCAGAAACGCAGCAGTTGTGGATACAATGTAGCCTTTGACATGCAGGACAAATGTAGTAGGCATTGCAAAGGCAGTCTACCCTATCTGGGGCCCTCCTGAAGTACTGGACCACATTCCCATCAGCTCCAGCCAGCATGGCCAAATGGCCAGGGTTGGTGGGAATTTTAATGCAAAATATTTGGAAGGAACCAAGAAATGGTTCCTGGCACAGAAATAAGTACCCCTTTATAAAGAAAAAAAAGTACCCTGTTACTTCCACGTTATGAAAGCAAACATGGGACACCAATCAAAACAAGATGCAAGATGAAAGTCTGCACAAGCTATTTGTGAAAAGATTTAGACATAAATTTAGACATAAATTAGCAGATGCTGACCCATACTCTATAAAGTAGTAAAACAATTTATAACTGTCTTCTTTAAAATTTCTATTTTACCCTCTTATTTGGTAAGCTTACTATTTCAAAAGAGGATAACTCTTGAGTTCATTATTTTTCTATAAATAGCATAACTTTTCCTTAAATTGAAGAAATAGGCTTCAAAACTGCTACAGATAAATTCTTGGTACGGCCTGAATTTCTAAACACTTTTCTTAAGTCATACTGGAAAAATTTACATTTGCTGTGCATCACTGCATACAACTTTACAGTCCCTGCAGTAAAAGAAAAATGAAGTTGTACCTGCAAAGATTTTAAGTGCACAAGTTTAGGAACAAGCAGTACCAAAATCTAGTAAATGGTTCCTGCATTATTAAAAGATGAAGAACAAATATGGAAACAAACATTAAACTAAGCAAAAAGATGAAACATTTCACAATGAACACTGTTTTGCACTCCCGACTTTCTTGAGTTGTGGGAACTTAAAATATAAGGTGATTCATTATTTAATTTCTAAACAACTTAATATATTAAAAAAATTATCTACGTGGTGTACACAACAGTAAACTTAAACAAAATATTACAAAATACACAGTTACATATAAAAAGTTACATTAATAGAAACGTCAATTCATTTTCCGAAACACTCTCCCAATCAGCTTCCGGGTTCTCTTCACCCAAGGTCCAAACAAACTCTCAGCTCACCCACAAAAATATCACAATGAGAAGAGGACATCACCCTAGTCTCTCATGCTAGACTTGCTTTTTATGGGCAGGCCCAAGGTGGATGGTACTCCCTCAGGCTCCCCACAGCTGTGTCCCATTCAGCTGCACTTTCCACACCAGGCTTCCTCAAACTCGGCCCTCCAGATGTTTTGAGACTGCAATTCCCATCATCCCTAACCACTGGTCCTGCTAGCTAGGGATCATGGGAGTTGTAGGCCAAATACATCTGGAGGGTCAAGTTTGAAGAAGCCTGCTCCACACCCAGTTCCAGGTGCAGCAGGGGGTCCAAAGGATGGGAAGAGTCCCCCCCTCCACTCACAGCTCTTTGTAGCTGGAGTCCGTCAGGGCCCTGCTCTCTCATGTGAGGTGGGAAAAGGCCTGCAAAGCAGGGAGCAGGTCTTCCAGGAATCACAGCCAAGGTGATCCTGCAGGATCGGGCCAATAACACACCTAGTCCAGTGCTCTTGATGTCAGCATCTTCAAGGAGCATAAGCAGACTTTTCATTCAAGTGGATTGGACTATGTCAGCACTGCAAAGTGTACCTAAGTTTGGAACAATTATGACTAGGGGTGTGAACTGCAAGCAAGTTCTGGTTTAGGTCCTGCTTTAGATAGCAAGTTGATTCAGTTCAAACAGCTTTGAAGGAAGCAGAGCCTCATTTAGGAAAACATGAAGCTTCATGTCTCCCTGCTGAATATCTTGGTGGAAATGACTGGGAGAAACAGGGGGTGGGCATTTGGATGAACTGAACATTTACTAGCACAGTTATCCTGTGTCAAAAATGTATAATTCCACCAGTGTTCAGCATATTACTACTACATATTACTGCTAAGACATCATAGAGCAGCCTGAACTTGACTGCAGTCAACCAGCATTGTCTCAACAACATCTGGAAGCCCAATGGTTCCCCACCCCTGGCTTAAGTAATAAGGTACTTAAGATAGAAACTATCATTTTCTTCAGCACAATGAAGCTTGTAATGTGATTTATAAGGCTCTGCTAAACGAAATGTGCACATTATACTGTTACAAGTGAATGCTATCATGTTATTTTTAGAACAGTTAATTTTCCATCACATTGATGCTTCAATTTTCAATGTTGATTGTTTGATTGTTCTATACTCTGAGGTCTCTGCATCTTTCCACTTTTCCCATCTCTTGTCACATTCAGAAATGAACGATGAAAAGCAAAAGAGTTACAGTGATGAAGAGGAGGTTGGAAAAATAAAATAGTGAAGAAACAGCACACATAAATAATATGGGGTCTGGTATGAATGAGAAAAGAATGTGGGTGGAAAAGTGAACCAAGTGTCAATGGATGGACCTTACAGAAAGCTTTTCTTTAGTTTTTGCTCAGTCACACTTACTTTGGCAACAGCAGGCAATCACAAACTGTTCAGCACATCTTCATGCATGCTGAACAGTTTGTCAGATCTGTGCTTTTAATTGTACAAAGAACAATTTCTTCTGCACAATATCTATTACATTCAATAAACAATAAAAAATTCCTTCTTCATGTACACAAGGCCAAATCACTTATATTCAGCTCTAGTTAACACTGTTGGCACACAAGGAGAAAAAAATCTAAAACCAGATATAATGTAAGTTTTATGACTTTTAATTTTCCTCACAGAATTGATTAAATTTTTTATTTTTTTTTTATAAATATTTATTAAGGTTTTTAAATATAAATGCACACATAATAAACAATCTTACTTCTTTTACAACAATTTCAACACTTCTTTGGACTCCCTCACGTAGAATTGATTAAATTTTAAATGTATTTTTCTTGCTACTCATTTTTATTAATTTCTAACCGCTTCATAAATGTATGGATTTCTAGATCACTCCCTTCCACATAAAATGTATGTTCAGCACAAATCTATACATATCCTATAGTTACCCAGGAAAATTCACATCACTTCCAAGCATCTTCCAGCCTGGTCTAAGAGGTTGACTGACTGACCCTCCACACCTAACTAAAATCCAACCATGTCTGTCCCACAGTTGGATGATCAGACTCATCCCTCACCCTGCAGTCCCCTGCACCACCCACTATTACGCTGGAGTAGATTTGGAAGGGATGCAGGGAGCTTTAAGTGGAAGAAAGGAAAGGGAAATGTCATCCAAGGTGCTGGATATCATTCCAACACCTTTGTGCATACCAGAGAACTTGAGCAGGGGAGGTGTTGGACTAGTCCCAAATTTGTGAACCCTGATTATATATATATATTATTCTGTGGTGATAGAAATGTGTAGAGTTTGTAAACAGTAGGGTGAATAGAGCCTCAACAGAGCCTAGTGATGCAACAGAAATGCAGGATGCTATACTGAAATTCCAACAAGCTCAATGTGGTTTTATATAAGGACAGCAGTATTTATATAGCACCAGGAGATATCATTTTCAAAATCCAGTAAGCCACCCATAATATATAACCCTGGAAAATTAGATAACAAGAATGGAATTAAGGAGATAAATTGCTGGTTAAATTTTTAGAAATTAGGAAGGCAGGAGCGGGAGATGTGAGGAAGTCCAAAGAAGTTAAGAAAATATGTTTATGATATGTGTTACTTTGTTTCTCTATTTGTATTGTGATAAAAAAAACTTTTAATAAATATTTATTATATATATATATATATATATATATATATATATATATATATATATATCCCTGCATAAAAACTTGCTCTTATGATGCAGAAAATCCTGGCAAAAGCCCATATAAGGTGGAGTACAATTCTTGACATTCTGCATGTGCCATCCCAACAACACTCAGGAAGCAATGTTATATGGACATGCACATCTGAACATACCATTTTAGGGTTAATTTCCCTTCCATTCCCTTTTGAAGGTGACAGGGCTTTGTGCTGGCATTCTGATTTCTTAAATACAATGGGGGGTAAATCTACACGGTAGCAGCCATCCCTTTGTCTCTGATCTTTAAGCAGAACAACCACTTTTTGACAAGAGCAAAAAAGAGAAACTTATCAGGAATATATGCTTCCAGTGCAGTTGTTCTGAAGTTTAAATAAACTAAGTTTGCTAAGTTCAAAAATAGGTTGCAAATATGGTATTTACCTGCATGCAAGTCATACTGAAATCTCTGGAGTTTGGGGTCATGCTATTTTAAACAGAACTATTTAGAGCGCAGGTGAAACATTCAAAACAGCCAAATCATCAATAATAGAAGGACTGGATGAGGAATGAAAAGAATAAAAGGTTTTGTTCAACTCTTAGCAACAGCTCAAAAACCTGCCAGATCAGTAGAAACTGCACTGTGACTTACAATGTATTGTCCTATCAATTTCAGTAGGACCTCTGTTTGACCCACAGGTTAGAGCTACTGCCTATAGTGAAGTGAACAGCACAGAAAGGAGCAAAGCAAATATTGTTACCATTTTGGTGTTTGCATCTGACATTTGTGTTGTTTTTAATTTTGGCATATCATCTTGGAATCCTATCACCAAACAGAATAGAAATGAAACAAAGGATGAATTCTTTCTGGCAATGAGACCTGTCATACTTGCCATATTGTTGCCTGTCTTGACTCTAGGTAGCTGGCAGCAGAGGAAGGGTGAAAAATGAGGCCAAAGAAAGTGAACAGAGAAAAGGATGGGTGACTGCTCTCTGACAAATTATCTGCATGTCTTGTTTTTTGTTTTTGTTTTTATCTACATTATCTATTTCACAATCTTCCTGCTGTAGGTGAGTGTTCATTGCCTCCTTATCATAAGCATCCCCACAGGGAAGGCAGCCTAAACCTGCTCCTCCGTTTTCTGCCACTAAAAGCAGGCATGCCTAACATAGTAAGGTCTCCTAGGATTGCAAGAGTCTCTTGGGGCTGTTGTACATCCAGCCCTATTAGTGAGAGAATGGCTTTCTGGCTCTAGTCCACCTAGCTTGTGATGCTCCTTCCTTCTCCCCAGCAGTTCTGTTCAAGTTTATGCAGCATGTCTGATGCACCACTACGCCAGCCTAATTTGGACTGCAAGTCCAGCCTGTTATGGCAAGTTCATACTTCAGGTGACACTTTAGTACCTACTAGGATGGCAGCCCTGTAATGCAGGTCTCCTGGGACCATTATATCCCATAGCTCCCTGCTGGGGAGTGGAATTTCCTCAATATACATTGTAAGGTGGCCTTGTACCGTTTGCCACATAGGTAACCTGCAGTTTGTAGTTTACATACCTCAAACAGCAGGTCTGCCTTTGTATAAACACTGTTCCTCTGAGGATGAACACTCAAAAGTGTTGTGATTCTTTCATTTTTAAAATTATTTCTAGCATTTGGAACATTTTCCTTTCTGCTGTTGTGCAGATCATGTGCAATCTTTAGCTAAAGGGGTTGTCCCCAGATACATCCTTTCAGCTAACAGTAAGAAGTTGGCTGTGTATCTTGCATGGGTCTTCCTGGTTCTACAGTTGTGGCCACCCATCAGGTGTATGAGTAGAACCACTAGTGTGAAGCTGCATAGTGTGTTGAATATGAGAAGTGAGTGGATATTTCTGGTGAAGTCGGCATATGGCTCCAGGAAATCATTAGTGGCAGCATGACTACTGATAGATTTAATATTCTGCTTATAAAGGGGAGTCTGACTGTACTTTGGTCTTTACCCTCACCGACTTCCTTTCAAAAGACAGATGGTGAAATAATGTCTCAATGATGCATCCAATTTATCAAAAAGTCAATATGAGAAACTGAGGCTGTAATCTTAGACACACTTACCTGGAAATAAGTCCAACTGAACTCAGACTTACTATATGTATGGGACTGCAGTATAAGTGAGATTAATAGGAATACGCCGCACAGCATACCATTTTCAAATAAATGCATCCTTCAAAGAGATACATTTCTTGGTAGGAAATCCAGAATGCAGTATTTCTTAAGTTGACTTCAGTACATTTGTGCTGAAGTGTATTCCAAGAGCTATGCAGTATAGAGTCAGGTTTTTTTATTTGTAATAAATGGTAGAAATCACTGTTTAAAAAATTCAAGGCTCTCCTCAGAAAGGCGGGAGGCTTTTTGAAGGCTCTCTAAGGAAGAAGGAAAGCAGAACAGAGAGGGGGCTGGTTTTGTTTGACTGACTCATTTTCAACCTTTACTGGGAGGTGAATCAGATGACCTTCCCTTGACAATATACACTCAACGCTGTGGCTCATGAAAAGGGTGGTATTTCTGGAACTGATGTAGACAATTCAGATTGGGAAACTGATAAGGTCTATTCTTTATTTTCAAGGTCTTGAATGAAAACAGAGCGAGTGAAAGTGAGGCATACATGCTTCCGTTGATCAGTGTAGTGTCCTTCTGATGTAAGAAGCAGATGTAAAGCGGATGTAGAAGATGCTTTTCCCCCCACGAAGGGAACCTATGCAGCTGGGGCAACTTCTGAATGATGCAACCACTTGAGTGAGGCTGACTGTGTGCCTCTTTCTTGCAGAATTGGCTCTCATGCAACAGTTTCAGTAGCTCAAGGGTGTTAAAAATTTCCTCTTGTAAGTGTTAGAATTAAATGTTAAGATTTCTTGGGAGGAGAACACAACCAATGTAGGTGCAAGAACAACCAAACAATGCAATAAGGAATTATTTGAATAAAGACATAATTGTAGGAAAGATTATAGATTATGAGTCACTAATCAGAGGTCATAAGTAATGCTATAAATAGATGCGTTTTTGTTCTATTTTGACATGCTGATAAAACTAAATTGGCATAAAGCTGAGTGTAATTGGAAGTTAACAGCACAATCTTAACAAAAGAGGAAATGGACTTTATTTTGGTAATATGAAAAGAGAAAGAAGTCAGAATTACACCCCTTAAGGTAAAGGTAAAAGACCTCTGGAAGGTTATGTGCTCATCTCCCCTTTCAGGCCAAGGGAGCTAGCGTTTGTCCGCAGACAGTTTTCCAGGTCATATGTGGCCAGCATGACTAAACCGCTTCCATGATGGAAGCCAGAGCACACAGAAACACCATTTACTTTCCCGCTGCAGAGGTACCTATTTATCTACTTGCACTAGTATGCTTTCAAACTGCTAGGTTGGCAGGAGGTAGGACAAAGTGACGGGAGCTCACCCCACCAAGCGGATTCAAACTGCTGACCTTACGATCAGCAAGCTCAAGAGGCTTGGTGGTTTAGACCACAGTGCCATCTGTGTCCCCACACCCCTTAAGACCAGTATCCTAGCTCCAGAAAAGGCTAAGCTTCCCATAAACTTATTTTTAGACCACTGTGTTGACCTGGCCCTAATCCTGAGTACATATGAGAATGGGACAGCTTTCAAATCTAACAATGCATTAGTTGGCACATTTCTTCTGCTTTGCCTTCTGATCATCTAAATGCATTGCTGCAACTATTGATAACAAATACTTACTCTGAAACAGTTATAAGATGAAGCCCTCAGAATTCTAACAGGAAAATCACTTAATGACAAAGGCAGGATCATATTCATCTATTCCACAGGTTGTTACATTGATCATTCCTGCTGTATCTCCTCCACTAACACACTGAGAAAACTAAAATATTCATCTATTCACAGCAGACACAAGTTTTCCACAAAACACAAATAAAAGAATTTTACAATTTTGTATCTTGCTGTAGAAGTTAGGCAGTTTAATCCCCAGCATTTTTACTCAACAATTGATGTCATTCATGGTAAGAAAAGAGCCTGATCTATTAAAATAAATGATAAAGATGTATATGATTTTAAATTGCACAACTTTATTCTCCCACCACAGAAATAAAATTAAGCTGGCAGTTTAAATTTCTGACATTTCCTGTTTTTAGCACTTCAAAATGTATAAAAAAGGGACAGCTTGTTCGATAAGGGTGAAAAAAAATCTAATGTTGGAAACTTTTAGAAAGGAAATGTTGAACAGATGGAAATCCAGCCTACAATGTTGCCAATTTCTGCAATTTTATTATAAGATTTTGCTATCTTGGTATATATTTAAAGGGACCTGATTAATTTCTTTCTATTTTCATATAACAAATTTTCTTTCATACAACTGTGGTAATCATAGTCACCATTTTGCAGCTCACATTATTTGCCATCTAACATCACAATAAATCTCTATGAGCCATCATTTTCTTATCAACCTTTTCTAATTTGCAAGGGAATAGCTGTGTTATTGTTGTAGCAGAAACAACAAAGAGCTTTGTGACACCTTAAAGACTATCAAATAAGGTGCTAAAAGATTCTCTCTTGTTTTGACTGCTTTTCTTTACGTACTCCCACCAGCCAAGATGGTGCCAAACATATTGCTCTGCTTTCCTTTGGACCGCATCAGTGAGGCGGGGGGGGGGGGGGCTTGCCCTCTGGCCACTCCAGGACTTACATATACACTGCCTGGGCTTCCACCACAGGAAGGTCTTTCTTCCTTAAAATAAATGCCATTACTGCAAGATGCTAAAGATAATTAACTTTATGGAATTTTTAGCCACACTGCCTACAGAAGGTCACTGGGTCTCTGGGCTCCACTAGGTAGACGAAGGTGAAATAAACTCTTAAGAAGTAAGTGCAGCTCCCATCAATTTTGTGGACTGGCCAAGCCCAAACAATTGGAATCACATATATTGAGTAAAACAAAAGAACACCCAAATTTCTAGATTATTAGGGAAGGAGGCAACAAGAGTAGGAACACATATGACACTGTGTTGCAGTCCATGCTAGGGTGAGGCCCCAATGATGCTATGCAGACAGTGCAAATTTACCCTTAAGGTGAATACCAATTGTACCATTTCCCATTGCCTGCTTAAAGTCATTGGGTTGGGACATGCCAAAGCTATCCCAACTAGGGCAGGTCTGAAGTGCAACAAACTAGACTTACTGTGGGAGGATCTGCTGAAGGATCCTTCAGCCAAAGATTGCCTCAGCCGAGGCAAAAAGATCCGTTTTATAGTTCCTTGTAAACGTACTGGGAGAAGCCCAGGGGGCTGCCCTGCATACTTCTAGTTACAGATAGGTAGCCGTGTTGGTCTGCCATAGTCAAAACAAAATAAAAAAAATCCTTCCAGTAGCACCTTAAAGACCAACTAAGTTAGTTCTAGGTATGAGCTTTCGTGTGCATGCACACTTCTTCAGATACCTGAAGAATCTGAAGAAGTGTATCTGAAGAAGTGTGCATGCACACGAAAGCTCATACCTAGAACTAACTTAGTTGGTCTTTAAGGTGCTACTGGAAGGAATTTTTTTATTTTGTTCTGCATACTTCTGCAAGGGTGCATTAGCAGAAAGAGCCACTGAGGCAGCCACTGCTCTAGTTGAATGTGCTGTAAGGTTGAATGGTGCAGGAAGTATCTGTGCTTCATAAGCCATAGCTATGCAGGTGTACAGTGGTACCTCGGGTTACAAACTTAATTCGTTCTGGAGGTCCATTCTTAACCCAAAACTGTTCATAACCTGAGGTGCGCTTTCACTAATGGGGCCTCCTGCTGCCGCCGTGCTGCTGGCACGCGATTTCTGTTCTCACCATGGAGCAAAGTTCTCAACCCGAGGTACTACTTCCAGGTTAGAAGAGTTTGTAACCTGAAGCGTTTGTAACCCGAAGCGTTTCTAACCTGAGGTACCACTGTAAATCCATCTGCACAAGGTGCCCAGAAAACAAAAAAAAAAAAGGTGTGCCCATTTGATAATGTCCTTTGTTCTACATATGTAGATCTTAGGGAGTCCTTGCTATATCCAGAGTGCCACGGCTCCAAGCAGTGGCGTTGCAACCCC
This sequence comes from Podarcis erhardii, assembly GCF_964252035.2. Taxonomy (NCBI): domain Eukaryota; kingdom Metazoa; phylum Chordata; class Lepidosauria; order Squamata; family Lacertidae; genus Podarcis; species Podarcis erhardii. The sequence continues at coordinate 41,901,010 of NC_138497.1, forward strand.
TGCCAGTGCCTGGGGTTGACCAAAGGTGTTCAGCTTTTTTTAGGAAATGAAAGTTGTTGAGCTGGGCAGGCAATCAGAGGAAGAGACATAGGGCCGCAGAGAGACTGTGGCGACAATCCTGTGGATCGTGATAGGCCTGGTCTAAAGAAAATCCCAAGGCTGCAGAATGCAAGAACTGTGGAGGCAACTCCCTCCCTTAGAAATAGTCCATCAGATAAGGAAAGGCTGTTTTTGGAGATTTTGTCTCCCAGGTCCTAGTCCAATGCTCTAACTACTGCACCAAATTGGCTCTCTAATAAAAGTCCATAAAGTGCCTTGTGCAAACACTATGTTCATGCTGCAGAAGAAAAGAATGTAACTGCCATACCAAAAAGGTGGAAATGCTCAAAACTACTGCTGGCATAGAAAAATCATATGTAAAGAATCCCAAAGTTTTTAGCAGGAAGTCGCAACACATTTCATCAGTCTTGGGCTAGAACCACGTTTTCACACTTAAATGATGACACAAGCTCTAGAATTCTTTTTCAACTTCTAGATTCTGCATTAGATCCCATACTGTGCTAAAATGAGCAGGTAGATGCATAGACTTTGTACAAGATGCTAATTCTATTCCCTATCCAAATGGAAGTATGGTGCTCTCAGTTCTTCCCTTTTCCCATAATGAAAAGAGCCAAAAACCTTCTTTACTCTCATTTAAAGCACCAAAATAAAGTTATTTTATGGAGATTGCAATCCTCTGTTTCTTCTTATATAAAATTGTTGCCACTTGGGGCATTTATGTAGAATTACTAAACAGTAGGACCATATTTTGATCATTGTTCTGAGCTCAGCATTTCTCCATATAATATCTATAATCAGGTTTATTTTATAAACAATTTCAAAAGCCTTATTTTGTTTATAGCCACAAAGTAGAAGGCTGCTTTAAAAAGACAAAACTTCCCAGTTCTGAGAGATGCTGGTTATTCTTCAATCTCATGCACTGGTCTAATTTGAATGTTGAAAATTGCACAAACATGTTGTTGGTTGTTGTTGCTGTTTTTTAAAAAAGGTTATTTTTAAATGCGTAAAATATTTTTAAAGAATATAACGCATAGGACTTTTCTTCATCTGTTTCACAAGTAATGTAGTACAAAACAAAAATACAAACATGCATTCCTGAAATTAAGAGAAAACTCCAAATATTTTTGAGAATTGTGGAAAACCTTTCTTCCTTGTGTGGAAATTAATTCTGCAACATTGCCCTGGTCAACTTGAGACTGGTTTAATTGCAGTTTGCTATCCTGGGAATGCTATCTCTTGTATTTTCTCTCAAGATATCCCTCAGGACAGGATAATGGTATCCAATCTTATTTTAAACAGGCATTTTGATTCTTTTGTGACTTTACTCCATGGTACAACTGTAAGTGCTGGTACACAACCTAACTTAAGAATTAATGACTATAGCGGTGAAAAACTACACCTGTACCCTTCTGAACAAGACTGTTCAGGTCCTGAGAATATAAGCATTCAATAACTTTTGAAATTATTGTTCTAAAACAAGCAGGGTCAGTGGCTTTCTCACTGTCAAGACGCTGAGGCACACATTTTGTCAAAGCAAGTAACTGGAGCCTTTTCAAGATTCATGCGATAAGAACGCCAACTATAAAATGAATCTCACAATTTCACATTGTCAGCAGAACATTCAAGTCTTTAGTGGGGACAGGTAGCAAGGAACAACAGAGAGGGTTTAAGTCGGGGGCAAGAAACTAGACTGCCAGTCCCTCCTCTCAAACATAAAACTCCATCATTATTTTGTGGCTGCTATTTTCAGAAGTGCTCTGTCTTCCCTGCTGCTCTTCCATAGAGCTCATGAAGCATGTGACATAAAGTTTCTTGGGTTCAAAACAAGATTTTTCCCCCCAGCAGAAAATTGCCAAACCTGATGCTACTGTTCCTTCTATTTCTGCTTTATGACTTCTTAATGAAGGGGAAATTGTTTCTCATTACTGTCTTTCACTAGATTGTGCTGAGTACAGCCATAGACCACAGCCATTATGAATTTTCATCGCAAATCCTTAGCCACCCACAAAGTGTGAAAATTATTGGTCTTTTATATTTTTCAAAAATGTTAGTAATATGCCAGAAGGCTATCCAAAGCTAACTTGGACTTAACTAAAAGAATTACAGTGGTGACTAGCTGTCCTTGGGGAATGAAACATTTATATCCATAAGATACAAAAGAGCACATTATGTAATATTGCATATATCACATGTAAAGATTGCAGAGGGCACATTGCCATTAAAAAACAGAAAGAAAAAAATGATCATATTCCACTTAAAACAAAGTACTTGTCTTTAAGTCAGCTGAGCTCAATTGATTATGGTGAACCTACACAAGCTCAAATGAGCGGTGCACCAAAGCGAAAAATCTATTTTTGGATATTTTAGACAGACAGATCAATAAGTGACCAAGGGCAATTCTTCAAACACAGTGAAAGTCTTCTGGTCCAGTCAAGTTATGCCATTACTTCCACTTCTTTTGTTTCTTCTGCTTGAACAGATTTTAGTATTTTCAAGATTCATTCCCAAAGGCTCTACACGAGACCTGAATTTCACCTCTGCTGCATCAGCACTTAGTTAATAGAGAGAAAAAGGTAGGTGGGCAGGAGGGAGGGAGGGAGAGGCTTAATTATATATATATACAAAATACAAAATAAAATTGTTACAAATGGAAATGAACCTACATTTTGAAAAAAATAATTAAGTGCTTTGTTTAACCAAGCAAGCTTATGAAAATCTGACAAGCTTAAGCAAGCTGATCTAACATTTCAAGAGAAACCATTTGCAAAGACAGCACAGAACTTCAACACGCTGTCCAAAACCCAACTAGCACTAAAGGCAAACCTTGGCTACTGTTCACGCTTAAGGAAAAGAGAGCTTAAACATGAACCCAGGTTCTGACAAGACAATGCTGTGCTGAAGGAGCAATGCAGGTCCAAGTTCCTCCCTGGGGGTGACCATATTTATGCGGCCCTGATAAACCATAGTTCGGCTTACTATGTTGTGCAACCAAGCCACCGTGCACTAAGTAATAAAGCATGCAGATCTAAATCAATACAATACATTAATCTATTCAAGCAGGGAGGCATCTCAAGTTGCATGCAGTCAGCCCAATCTAAATTTCATATTGCCTTATGATATACGCTTTTCTTTCTACATGTGAAAAAAGTGGAAGTTTATAAAGCTGTCATGAGCTTTTAGTACAAGATTCTGAAACATCTTTGAGTGTACTAAAGTCCTTTCTCATAACCTTTAAAAAAGTTTTCAAATTATGAGATCCACTTCAGCTCTCCTCACCTCTACAGTTTCTGGACATGTGTAGTTCAAACCTCTGCCAAATGCTTCCATATTGTCTTCCCCACTCAAGCACCTCCTTATTAGATCTTGATCATGTACTATTTCTAAACCCTCCCTTGTTTCTCACAGCCTGCTGCTTCTGATGCCCCTTGCCTGTTGCTTTTCTGGTCCTTACAGACCTTCTCTTAAGCCTTGCCTCCTCTGCCTCTACACATAACCAATGGCAGTTAAAAGACTGTTAGGGTCAGAGCAGCTTAGTGTTCTGAGGGGTCGGGCTTGATCAGAATAAGAGATATGTGCATAGAACCTCCTACTCCACATAATAGGCCTGGGATCTGCTACGACTTATAGGGATCACCTCTGGATAAGAAAAAATAATGCCCCAAGTATTAGTCGTGAAACATATTATTTATTCTTATTAGAATATTTAGTGCTTCTTTGGGCTTCTTTGAAAGACAACTCTGTGTGGAAAGGTTCTGTGGCAGTTTGAAATCCACTGCCTTCTCACATTTCACTGCAGCCTGGAACTAATGCACAGAACAGCAGGAAATATCTACTACTCTTAGGGTGCCAGTAATCCTGACATGGATGCATCACTGCCAAGCATTTTATTAGGATCAGGATGTCAAGTACCAAAACAAAAATAAGAGACTTGATAAAGGAATTAAGAAAACTAGAGTTGGAGACTCCACAATATCTACAAAGATGTTGCTGCTTTAAAACTGTGTCTCCAGTTCCAATCAGTATTTTGTGGTATTGTGAACTGAGCTAATTATTATTCTGCACTGAAAGACCACAGCATTCAGATGTAACAGCATCTTCTACCACAATCTCATATTTGAGTCATGAGGCATACAAAACACTGAAAGAAAATGTGATTATGCAAGTAATTAAATTTCAGAGGATGGTAAATTTCATGTTCCCCATAAATAAAGGATTTAATACACCGAAATGGAGCCTCGCTGAATTTCAATAGCACAAATATTAGATAAGTGATGATCAGGGGTATTAGTAGTAATAAAACAACAACAATCATCAATAAATTAGAAAGGAATCTATTATAAAATACACAATGTCCTAAATCAGGCAAATACATGGAAAACTAAAAAACAATCCTTAACACAGGACCTAGCTGAAATGACAAGTCATGATTAACTGCAATACTGAAAACCAGATCTGCACAACCTGTGACCACACACAGTTTGCTATCTCTGCATAATGGCCTGCTTGGCAACACCCTCATTTTTATAGTGCGAGCAGGTGGAAGAAGCAGGTTTATTAACCCCTGGTGAGCTGCCATACTTGGCTTGTTGTTGTTGTTTAGTTGTTTAGTCGTTTAGTCGTGTCTGACTCTTCGTGACCCCATGGACCAGAGCACACCAGGCACTCTTGTCTTCCACTGCTTCCCGCAGTTTGGTCAAACTCATGCTGGTAGCTTCGAGAACACTGTCCCACCATCTCGTCCTCTGCCGTTCCCTTCTCCTTGTGCCCTCCATCTTTCCCAACATCAGGGTCTTTTCCAGGGAGTCTTCTCTTCTCATGAGGTGCCAAAGTATTGGAGCCTCAGCTTCAGGATCTGTCCTTCCAGTGAGCACTCAGGGCTGATTTCCTTAAGAATGGATACGTTTGATCTTCTTGCAGTCCATGGAACTCTCAAGAGTCTCCTCCAGCACCATAATTCAAAAGCATCCATTCTTCGGCGATCAGCATTCTTTATGGTCCAGTCTCACTTCCATACATCACTACTGGAAAACCATAGCTTTTAATATACGGACCTTTGTTGGCAAGGTGATGTCTCTGCTTTTTAAGATGCTGTCTAGGTTTGTCATTGCTTTTCTCCCAAGAAGCAGGCGTCTTTTAATTTCGTGGCTACTGTCACCTTCTGCAGTGATCATGGAGCCCAAGAAAGTAAAATCTCTCACTGCCTCCGTTTCTTCCTCTTCTATTTGCCAGGAGGTGATGGGCCCAGTGGCCATGATCTTTGTTTTTTTGATGTTGAGCCACAGACCATATTTTGTGCTCTCCTCTTTCACCCTCATTAAAAGGTTTTTTAATTCCTCCTCACTTTCTGCCATCAAGGTTGTGTCATCTGCATGTCTGAGGTTGTTGATATTTCTTGGCTAGTGGCCTGTATTTGACTTATTTGGTCACAGGTCATGTAGGCCTACTCAAATGATTCTACCCCCCCCCCTTTTAAAAATGAATAAGCCAGTGGTAGAAGTAATTCTAAGGCAGACCCCTAGGGCTGCCCCTGGCTATAAGCAGCTCCAAGCATACACACACATGTATCAGAGAATGAATGGACAGATATATAAATAGATAGATAGTACTATATATAGGTAAAAATTATTGCAGAAGCAGGTATTGACTGCTGCATAGGCAATGCTTCCTAAGCCACACATAATTCCCATGTCCGCTGAGACTCACAAGGAGAAGCAGTTGTGGCCCCAGCACAGCCACGGTGGAGTTGGCCTCCCTTCCTCACCTTTGGCATGGTGGGAGAGGGCACTTCTGGTTCCTCTCGCTGAGCCAGCAGCCAGGGACTTGCTTGCATGGCTCACCAGCCAATCACAGATGAGCTTGGGGGCATGGCTGGGGAGCAGACCTGAGTGAGAACTACTTCCCTGGACCCTGAGTATAAAAGCCAGTCACACCCAATGCCTACACCAAACCATCTGACACCTGTAATCAGTAAAGTTGTGGCCCTTTTATTCCCAACACCGTTGTCCAGTGTCCTTTGTTGATGTTATTATTGCACTCCCACCACCGGGTCCACTTTGCCCTGGCCCACAGCAACTCTTACCCCTTTAGAAAATATATAAGGTATTTTTCCTTAAGTGATATGTTTCAATTGTATAAAGACAGAAGCACCTCACTTGAAATGTAAAGTTCACCATCTTAAAATCATCACTCACAAGTAATGATTATCAGTGGCTACTAGCTATGATGGCTTGCTCTGCTTTCACAGTTGGAGGCAGCAATACTTCTGAATACCAGTTGCTAGAAACCACAGGATGGAAGAGTGCTCTTGTGCTTTGATCCTGCTTGTGAGTTTACAACAGGCAGCTGGTTGGCCACTGTGAGAACAGGGTGCTGGGCTAGATGGGCTGTTTGCCTAGCTTAGCAGGCTCTTCTTATGTTCTTAAGTACAGTGGTACCTCGGGTTAAGAACCTAATTCGTTCCAGAGGTCCGTTCTTAACCTGAAACGGTTCTTAACCTGAGGCGCGCTTTCGCTAATGGGGTCTCCTGCTGACGCTGCACCGCTGGTGCACAATTTCCGTTCTTATCCTGGGGCAAAGTTCTTAACCTGGAGCAACCACTTCCTGGTTAGCAGAGTTTGTAACCCAAAGCACCTGTAACCCGAAGCACCTGTAACCCGAGGTACCACTGTAATCAAAATGAAGTCATGGGAATTAGTCAAAGTAAGTGCTTTAGGAGAACACATGGCCTTACGCAAATGATTGAAAAGAGATTGATGATACTAAGCAAGAAATGACACACTATAAAACATTAAATCATGTCTGCTAAACAATCAAAAACATGACACATTTCTGCTTCAATTTCCTGAATGAAAATGCTACATGTCCTGAAAAAAAATCACTTAAGTACCAATTTGTAATAAACATTAACACTTCTTTAAATCTAGAGGGATTTTTAATATCAGATCCTCATTTAATTAAGCACTAAATGTTGACCTTTCAAATTTTCATTAAGTTAAATTACGTCTACAAGGCTAGGACAATCCAAGTTTATATTCTGACATCATTCAAATGTTTTATAGCAGCTGAAAAACACACAGATGAAATACATTTATTAGGCTTTATTTACTTTAAAAAGAAAATAATAGTATAGTTAGTTCAACTGTAGACATATATCTCTAATAGCCTGTTCAATTATAAGATATATTTGTAGCAAGTTATAAATAAAAATATCCTCGTGATTTTATTTTTGGTTGCACAGATGCTAAAATGTAAGAATTCTTCCTCACAGAGAAAAAAATTATTAGGGGTGGGCACAGAGATTTTTTTTAGGATTTGTGTGTTTCCCAAAGACAGCACCAGCCAACCAGGAGAGTGTAGGGCAGCCTGCTGGCAAAATGGGATTTGTCTCCTCCAAGGTGTAGAAAAATCATCCCCATATTTATTTCAAGCAAATTGGCTTACAATATTAAGACCGCCCTGGTTCAATTTTAAACATTATCCTTAATATTACAAGTGTTTTTAAAAAACCTACTATGCTGCTAACTTCTTTACAATCCTTTTGTAAATATGCAATAAACATTTTCCATTCTTTTTTATATTTGCTCATGAGAGGAGGAGGAAGTGTTCAGTTGCGTGACTTATTTCTAGGTCAGGGATAGCTAACCTACGGTCTACCAGATGCTACTGAACAAAATTTCCATCAGTCCCAGCCAGTATGACCAATCACAGGAAGGGAGCACAGGTTAGCCCCCCCCCCCCCCCCGTTCTATACCAATAAAACAGGGGAATACTTCATCTGAACTAGGCTACCATCAACCATAAGGAAAAAGAGGAGGAGTACCAATGGAAGGTGGTTTTTCTGTATTCTTGTTAGTGTCCTGACCAACAAGTTTTAATCATGCACAACACGTTGAATTGAACACACTGAAGGGCTAGCAATACTGGCTCCATTCACAGACTAATTTCTACACCAGCCAAGACGCAGACAGTTAAAGTTCTCTCCTTGTGCCTGTCGGCTGTTCACTTTCCTACATAAGCCAAGGCACAGACCTACAGGGGAAACAAGACAGAAGTGCATAAGGAAAGAAGGTAGAAGTGGTGGTAATGCCTTTGCTTGCTGCATCTTGACTTGTAAGGGAGAAAAATGGGTGAATAGTAGGGCCAGCCGGAAAGTCTCTGGAAACTGAACTGAGCTGTCAGTTACTTCTCCCTAACTAGGATGACCAAGTCTAAAAGGACAGTAGGATTCTCTACCTTTAAGCATTGCTATAATAGAGGCCTCTGTTTCTCATGCATGCAAGAGAGCTACACCTGCCTATATTCTGTTTGACAACTTGTCACCTTCAAAAATACCTAAGGAGCTTCACCTGGAATCACTGATATGGAGCCTTTCGCTGCTTGTTACATCTGAAACAGTTTAACATCAACTGCATGTGCACTATTTATTTCTAAGGGCTTTTGGATTGCAACCATGGGCATCCATCCACCTCTTCTTCCAAAATATATATTTTTTAAAAATTATACTGCCTTTGCAAATAAGAAAGTGCTAAAAATGGCTTACAATGGAATACAGCCTAAAAATCATTCAGAAAAGCGAAACACCAATCGGATATACCACACCCTTTACTGGTATCTCATCAGCCTCCTACTAAGTGCCCTGCTTTCCACTACAAGTCAAGGTTCCAAAAAAATTGCAAGATGAAACCTAATATAATACATAATTCAAAAATAAAATGATGGCACTCACTTGTCATCAGCCTGCAGTTGCTAGATGAAAGGGAAAGAGGGAAAGTATGTGACCTTGATCAACATAGCATTTATTTTAGGTCCCTAGCAAGAAGACTCATAGAAGCAAAAAAAGAAGAAGAATGAAGTTGTCATGGACACTTGGTGTGCAAGGCACAGTTCAATATGGCATGCAATACCCTGTACTGGGCTGACAGGGTAGAGTAGGGATACATTGTTTCATGTGGGGAGGAGCTCATCTCTCATCTCCATGCCTCATTAAGGACACCTGCCTCAAACAGAAATTCAGTAATCCATTTTGAAAAAGGCTTATTAGCACTATACCTCTAGTTATGTATTTCCTAAATCACAATGAATAACAGAGAACTAACAATGCCCAAGACTCTATATATTTTATTTTTGCAGAGAAAATTATACTGTAATAAAATTCAAACAAATTGTTCTAGCTAAGTATAAATGTAACTTTTTTTTTTAGTGTCACATATAGTGTGCATCAATTCCACCCACCCATCAATACTATTTATTACTTTTCTCCTCTGCATTCTCAGCACAACAGGACTCTCATAACAGCAAATATTCAATACCTGAATGATTCACCTCTAATATCTTTAAGTGTTTCAGAGAAATCTAGATGCAAATTTGAAAGCCATCTTCAGAAGATTTCACATTTTGTAGTAGATTCATTTTTTTAAAAAAAGATAAAAGCAAAATGTACTAAAATAAATTAGGTTTCAAGTTTTGCAATATACACACATTAACAATCTACTTCTTTTCAAGGTATGACCTGAATATGACCTGAATATAATGATGCTAACCAAAACTGATTAGACTTTCAGATGCAAGATCACACATGGAGTTCATGCAAACAAAATTGTTTAGAAACTGTCACATACCAAAGTCACTAGCCTTTTTGTTACCCATTAATGCTCTAGTTCTACTTCTAAATGTTCCTAAAGAACTTGGAAAAGTATGAATACTTCAAACTGACAAAAAATGCTATTTTCATCTTCACATACACGCACTCTCAGTTAAATACACTGAAGCTGTTAAATACACTGAAGGTGATTACAGTCGTGGGGAGAAAAGAAGTTTACCCTCTTTGAATTTTGTGGTTTTACATATTAGGACATAATAACAATCATCTGTTCCTTAGCATGTCCTAAAATTAGGTAAATACAACCTCAGATGAACAACAGCACATGATTTATTACACCATGCCATGATTTATTTACCAGAAATAAAGCCCAAATGAAAGAAAAGGTTGTCTCAGATGATAGACCAAGAATTAGGCGTAACATTCAAACACACACATGCAAAGCTGTAATACGGAACTGTCAGTGGGTACAGTCCAAGACACTGTCAGAGCTAGGGTAAGCCTGCCTTTAAACTACTTGAAAGGCTTTGTTGTTGTTGTTTAGTCGTTTAGTCGTGTCCGACTCTTCGTGACCCCATGGACCAGAGCACGCCAGGCATTCCTGTCTTCCACTGCCTCCCACAGTTTGGTCAGACCCAGGTTTGTAGCTTCGAGAACACCGTCCCAACCATCTCATCCTCTGTCGTCCCCTTCTCCTTGTACCCTCAATCTTTCCTAACATCAGGGTCTTTTCCAGGGAGTCTTCTCTTCTCATGAGGTGGCCAAAGTATTGGAGCCTCAGCTTCACGATCTGTCCTTCCAGTGAGCACTCAGGGCTGATTTCCTTAAGAATGGATACGTTTGATCTTCTTGCAGTCCATAGGACTCTCAAGAGTCTCCTCCAGCACCATAATTCAAAAGCATCAATTCTTTGGCAATCAGCTTTCTTTATTGTCCAGCTCTCACTTCCATACATCACTACTGGGAAAACCATGGCTTTAACTATATGGACCTTTGTTGGCAAGGTGATGTCTCTGCTTTTTAAGATACTGTCTAAGTTTGCCATCGCCTTTCTGCCAAGGAGCAGGCGTCTTTTAATTTCATGACTGCTGTCACCATCTGCAGTAATCATGGAGCCCAAGAAAGTAAAATCTCTCAGTACCTCCATTTCTTCCCCTTCTATTTGCCAGAAGGTGATGGGACCAGTGGCCATGATCTTTGTTTTTTTGATGTTGAGCTTCAGACCATATTTTGCGCTCTCCTCTTTCACCCTCATTAAAAGGTTTTTTAATTCCTCCTCACTTTCTGCCATCAAGGTTGAAAGACTTGAAAGGCTTACTGGAACTATACAAGCCTAAAGGTAAAGGTACCCCTGCCCATACGGGCCAGTCTTGACAGACTCTAGAGTTGTGCGCTCATCTCACTCTGGAGCAGTGTCTCCCAACCTTTTTTGGGCAAAGGCACACTTGTTTCATGAAAAAAATCTCGAGGCACACCACCATTAGAAAATGTTTAAAAAATTAACTCTGTGCCTATATTGACTATATATAAAGTAACTCTCTTTAATAGGAATCAAATAAACACAAAGAAAGTATTTTATAATTACTTTATTATGAAATAGTAAGTACCGTATTTTTCGTCCCATAGGACGCTCCGTCCCATAGGACGCACCTACTTTTTTGAGGGGGGGAAATAAAGGAAAAAAAATTTTCCTTTATTTCCCCCCCAAAAAACCAGGTCGGGGAACAGTGGGATGGCGGTGCTGCGCCTCCCCGCTGTCCCCCGAGCTTGTGGGGCTGGCCCATGTCTGCCTGGCACGAGGGGCGCTCTGCTTCAGGGCGCCCCGCGCGTCCGGCGGCAGGCTACAGTCCGCAGCATGGGGAACCCTCTGTTTCAGGGCGCCCCATGCGCCCCCCGGGTGCGCAAGGCTTGCCAACACGAGCGCGGAGCACGGGGCGTCCTCCGAAGAGCGCCCCGTGCTCCGCGCTGCCAGCTGTCGCCCGCAAGCCTTGCGCTCCTGGGGGGAGATCCCCCGGGTGCGCAAGGCTGGCCAACACCAGCGCGGAGCACGGGGTGGCCTCCGAAGTGCGCCCCGTGCTCCGCGCTGCCAGCTGACGCCCGCAAGCCTTGCGCTCCCGGGGGGAGATCCCCCGGTGCGCAAGGCTTGTGGACACCTGCGTGGAGCACGGGGCGTCCTCTGGAGGGCGCCCCGTGCTCCGCGCTGCAGGCAGCTGCCCGCAAGCCTTGCGCTCCCGGGGGGAGATCCCCCGGGTGCGCAAGGCTGGCCGACACCAGCGCGGAGCACGGGGCGTCCTCCGAAGGGCGCCCCGTGCTCCGCGCTGCCAGCTGACGCCCGCAAGCCTTGCGCTCCCGGGGGGAGGTCCCCCGGGTGCGCAGGGCTGGCCTACAACAGCGCAGAGCACGGGGCGATGGGATGTGGGAGGGAGCTCGCTCCCCGCCCCGCGTGTGCTCGCCGCCGCCGCCCCGCCTCTCACTGCCCGACTCGCCCGCCTCCCTCCCACGGCACACCAGGCAACGTCTCGCGGCACACTAGTGTGCCGCGGAACACCGGTTGGGAAACACTGCTCTAGAGACCAGGAGCCAGCACTGTCCGCAGACACTTCCGGGTCATGTGGCCAGCGTGACGAAGCTGCTCTGGCGAACCGGCACCAGAGCAGCACACGGAATGCCGTTTACCTTCCCGCTATAAAGTGGTACCTATTTATCTACTTGCACTTAAGTGTGCTTTCGAACTGCTAGGTGGGCAGGAGCTGGGACCGAACGACGGGAGCTCACCCCGCTGCGGGGATTCGAACCGCCGACCATACGATCAGCAAGTCCTAGGCACTGAGGTTTTACCCACAGTGCCACCCGCATCCCCATATACAAGCCTACACAGACATAATAGGACTGCAGCTCGCAACAGCCCATAGCAGAATGAATTTGCCCACACCCAGAGAGTGCTTTTTTGGTTTTTGGTTTTTTTAAAAAAGGGTGCTAGTACTCGTATACTGATAAAGGTGTCAAGGGTGCTAACACTCTGTACCACTGAGTACTGTCACAAAAAAGTCCATGTATGTGTATATACACACACATCAATGACTAACAAAAAATAAATTTCCAATTCTTATAGCAAAACGTGTTGGCAGCCATTTTCATTAGTTATAGAGCTTTGAGGATGGAATGCTCAGACAGCTTTCATTTTGCTGAAACTAAGCAATGCTGTACTGCCCTATAAGTTGAGCCCATGTGGTATTAATGTGTCCAAAGTGCACATCCAGGTTCTCCCTTTTTGCTAAAATTGTTGGATATGTTGGCATCTGTATAGCAAGTATTGGTAAGTCTGATAGACTGTGGTTCTCAGACTTAAAGAGTTTAGCAAAAAAACAGAGTTGCAGTTTGCAAAAAGAGTAGAATACAGAAACCATAGTCCAGCGCAAAGGTTTATGGAGGCCCTGATCCAACTTGGGTCACTTTGTTGACATCATGGTGTGACTGAGAGGAGTAAAATGACTCCAAATCACCTGACTCACCTAGTTATTCAGCCCCAGCACAAAGCTGCTACACATCCCTATCTTGATATAGGATCTTATCTAAATGGAATAAATAAATAAAATCATTAGGGGACGGTAGCTCAGTGGTGGAGCACTGGAAACAACTTGTCAGAAACCCTGAACAACCATTGTCAGTCAGTGTAGATCAGGTATCTTCCATCTTTTTCAGATTCAGAGTCCATTTTTAACTCAAATATGCATTGGGGAATTTACTTCTTAATCTTTTACCATATACTTGTATGATGGTAGTGCTCCTGTTGTGACCCATCTTGCATCTGGCCGCAATGCACTCATTAGTTGAAGACCAGTGGTGCAGATGATGCTAAGATAAATGGACCAATGGCCTAGCTTGCTATAAAGCAGCTTCCTATGCTCTCCCCCTTATTGTTATAACACTGCCCATAGGCTTTTAACTAGTGAATTATAAAATCAGTCTTCTTGTCGAGAATTCCATTCCCAGCAGCAAAAATGAGGCTTTCCAAAGGCTTTCATGAGGAGACAAATATGTAACATATAAAATTAAACGCTATTTGTGATTTCTCTTGCTTACCTGCTGAGCTAAGCAAAACACTGAAGTCTGTCCCACGCTGTGATTCACCATTGTCCTTTTGTGTTTCCTTCTCAGTATCTTCATAACGGTGCCAGTTGGAAACTACTTTTCTTCTTGAATAACTTCCTTGTTCTTCTTTTTCCTCTTCTTGTGACTCAAGATCAGCCGAGGCCTATGACATGTAGCAGCAAGAAGATTGAAGAAGAGCTTTAATTAGCCTTTTCTTTTAATCTGTGTTTTGTCTTCTGAAAAATTAAGACAGCTACCTTAAATCAATGTCCCAATTTAACATTTCATTTAGTAGGCATGTCCTGATTACCTGCCTTGGCGTGTCAGTACTTAGAACCTGCATTACTATATCTGTCTGAGACACCAAACTTCATGGCAACACTGTCCTAGTGTCATAGTAAACAGCTGATCTAGGGGATTTACATTTATCCTCTCTTCAATTTTAAGACTGTGATGGATACCCAAAAATCTGGTAGCCCATTTATTGTACCACCTTACATTCAGTTGTGTGCCACCAGGCTTCATGCTCTTTCACAGTTAAAGTTTAAAGCAAGGTTTAACCCTGGGCCAAGGTTTATTCCATGGTACTGACATTTAGAAGACATCTGAAGGGAAGTTTTTAATGTGTGACATTTTAATGTATTTTTAATCTTTGTTGGAAGCCGCCCAGAGTGGCTGGGGAAACACAGCCAGATGGGTGAGGTGCAAATAATAATAAAATCATCATCAACAACAACACCCCACTTTCTCAAACTATTCTTAAACCATTTACTGTTCCTTTTTAATGTCCAGATTGTATTACAAATTATCTACAGGAATTAAACATACAACAAGAATATGATGCTAACTGAAATCTGTTAGCAGCTGCTAATCTCTTGCTTTAAATGGAAAACCATTTCTTGACCTATGCAGAAGAAATGTGGGAGAACATGCTCATAACAAGCACTTGGCAACTAGCTGAGGATAGGAAGTCAGTGAGTCAGATTATTCTGCTCTGTGCCTCTTTATACCCCATAGTCTAAACATCTTTATCTTCATTAATCTGGAAATTAATTTCTTTCTCCTTTTCCTCATCAGAAACATAGCAAGCTATCAACTTAAGCTACACTCTAGGTAGCCTGGATAGCCTAAGTTCACTTAGATCTTTTTCCTCAAATTCTTTGCTCCTGTTACAGATTTGCTTACGGTGGGTTCTTAGAGAAAGCAGTGAAACAGTACTTCTACCCACGGAGCTCTTTTCCTGAGGACATATTGCCCCAGGGTCCTCCAAAATTTGGAGCAAACAGTGAAAATAGCTCACAACTATTTCTCTTCTCCTAGGCTGTGATACAGCTTGCTCCTCCCTCTGTGGCATGAGGGGCAGAGCAATGGGGGGTGAAACCGCCACTGCTCCAAAGTCCCTCTGCTACCAGCAACCCAATGTTGCAAGTGGCACTGGTAGCAGAAGGACTCAGGAGCGGCATCCGTTTCACCTGCAATATAGCAATGAGTAAAGCCACCATCGCGGTCTGGCCCTCATACTGGTCCTGGATGATGTATCGATACATTGCCCGGGCCTAATCATTACCATTTTACACCATAACCACTAATACTATCCTCACATTTTTGACGGAGACAAAGGCTGGAGATAAGAGGTGACAGCGGGCTTGACTAAGCCCTGAAATGAGTTTATGGCTCACAGTTCACATTCTTCACCGCTAAATAAGATTGATGGGCTATAACATTTACTCCTTCATCACAATAGTATTGGTGTCTACCATGGTTAGCAGTAATTTAGTCATCAATTAATGATGATCCCCAGATGTTCCATATTCAGCAACATTACCACCTTCCATCCTCCTATTTGCATATTTTAGCCAATGGTCACTCTTTTTAGGTACAACAATAAATTAAAAATTCAACTGTTGTAACTGGGTTACATTACAAGTCCCTTAATAAAATTCATTTTATTATCATTTTATTACTACTATACCTAGTAGTAAGCCCACTTGGAAAAAAACTGCATTTACTTCTGAGTAGACATGCAGACATGTCTAAGACTGCTGTTAGGTTTTTCAGACCTAGTTGCTAAGTATTAATTTGAATTCTTGTAAACTTCATCTTAAGTCACGGTTTAAACTATTCGTCAGAAACTAAAAATCCACAGCAATCAAACCATTTACCATTTTAATGGTAACCTATATTTAAAAATCACATCTGAATAGACCTCCAGCACCAATATCCTTGCATTCTGTCTCCAACAAGCCAATTGTAACTGACAAGTTCTACTGGTTTTCCACCCACTCCAAGCTGCTAGCTTTTGAATGAACATTCCAGGGTTGTCCTAGCAACCAGATGGTTCTACCCACAACCCCATACTTACAGAAAGATTAAATCAAAACACAATTTTCTGCATATGGAAATAACAGTGGAAAAATATCTATGACCGAATAGTGGTCCATTTTTCTCTATTTCAGCATGAATTAAACTATGGAATTCTCATAGCAATGTAAAATAGTGCAGACCAATTCCACAAATTCACTGATTTCTACATTTGAGTGGATATACCTAAATTGCAAGTGCTTGCAATTTGTAATTTCATTACATACTTCAAGGACAGACCTGAAAATACTGTATTCACATTCAAAGCCTGCTCCAAATAGTTTCATAAATGCAGAGATCACATTTATTTTAAATATACTCATGCCTTAGAATATAATTTGCCTTTATTAGTGCAGTAGTTATGAAAGATAGAAGAGTAAAATAACCTTTTCCCCAACTGTTCATGTTTGCCTCCTATTGTCAGTGTTGCCACTGCTTTCCACTTTTAAAAATATATATACTTTTAAAAACACAGCTGGGTTTTATGAGCTTAGATGACAACAATTCAAAGAACCTAACAGGGATTAGTAATTTTCCCATTTTCACAAAATATGTATAAAAGGTCAACTATAAATATTTAACAAAATACATTTTACTACAGGAGCGAAATAAAAACGGAGAATGAAATGCATAAACTGGAAATTTTACTGCACCAATGTGGGAGAAAGGAACATAGGTATAATACAACAGAGTGCAGTATCAAACAGGCATCTTGTTGTACCTATCGTGCAATCAGATACACCACTGAAGACTGGGGTGTACAAATGTACCCACAGCAGACCACTACAATCATATATGCAGGAATGGTGTAGTGGATAAGCTGAACCAATGTTCAAATTCACTTCAACGAACAAATATGACTTGGTGACTTTGGACTACTTTCTATTTCTCAATCTAACCTTCTCCACATGTTATAGGAATTAAATAGGCAAGTCTTGGTTATGTTGCCTTAAGTTCCTTGGAAGAGTACATAATTTTTATCAACTCCCCAACCACTGAGACGTTAGAGACAGTGCTACTCAGTTTACATATATATTCAATTTTTTGTTTTGTTTTATTAGTCACTATAATCAATATATATTTACACACACACTAGTCCCCATCACAACTCTTGGCTGAAAGGCTAACCTCAAGCCACAGTAGGACTAAAACATAGGTAGGCAAACTATAGCCTGGGGGCCAGATCCATCCCAGTCGCCTTCTAAATCCAGCCTGCGGACGGTCCGGCAATCAGCGTGTTTTTACATGAGTAGAATGTGTCCTTTTATTTAAAATGCATCTCTGGGTTATATGTGGGGCATAGGAATTCGTTCATTTCCCCCCAAAAAATATAGTCCGGCCCCCCACAAGGTCTGAGGGACAGTGGACTGTCCCCCTGCTAAAAAAGCTTGCTGACCCCTGGACTAAAACCATTCCTAACACAATTCATCAAAAATGCTGCAGGTGTGGCAGCTAAAAGACACTGAATGGGAAGGCACTGATCCAACCCAACAGGACTTAGTGAGCTTC
This sequence comes from Podarcis erhardii, assembly GCF_964252035.2. Taxonomy (NCBI): domain Eukaryota; kingdom Metazoa; phylum Chordata; class Lepidosauria; order Squamata; family Lacertidae; genus Podarcis; species Podarcis erhardii. The sequence continues at coordinate 41,918,630 of NC_138497.1, forward strand.
CCGGTCTATTTTGTCTTTGTAATTCACAGGTTTTTTGTCTACTACCTCTGTGGAGCTTCGTTCCACTTATTAATGCTTTCATGCACTACATGGGGAATTACAAAGTCAATAGGAGTACTTCCTCGCCATACCTGTGTAGGCTTCATGAGTCTTCTCTTGTACCAATCATTTCCAGCGCAGGCTGCATTTGCTTCAGCTCCTACACTGAAAACCCTTATTATTTTTGGGTGTCTCTGAATTCCCATCAGGCAACACTTCAGGCAAATCAAGGAAGAACTCATTCACAAATATAAAGATAACTAGACTCAACACATTCAGAAGAAACCACAAATGAATATAGCCAGCTTTCTCTTGTGAAATATCAGAGAGTGACTAGTTCTGCAATCAGAAACAGGTTGTTTTTTTCTCAGCTGCAAGTCAAAATGCTAGTTCTACTCTGTAAATACAAAAGCTAGGGAAGGTGCATCATTTCTGTGCCTTTTTTGTAACGACAGGCATAATAAATTATATTGGTTGCTCCTTTGGCAACCTCGCAGCTGTCAGAAGAGGTAGTGTGATGAGAAATCAAACAATCTAGTTTGTTGTCTCACTGAAATTAATTAAATTGTCCTCCATTATACTTCCTGTTTTCCCAGTTGCGCATTGTGAAGATAAGCCCAATATCCTTCCAATTAATCATTAGCTATTCATTCGAAAGTAACCATTGGTAAAAATAACTCAACCACAATTTTATCAGAAACTACCAAACTGTTAAAGTTGTAGCACTCCTCAAGCATTTGTACATTGCTCTCTTCAGACTTTACCTGAAGATGGTTATTAAAATCTGAAGGTAGAACAGCATAAATTTTCTTGAGCTTTAAAATGTTCATTTCTGCCTTTCTGCTGCTCATACACAGCTATTTTAAACAGTACTGCTGAAATTAAATTAATAAAGGCTGACAAAATTATAAAACTGGGCAGTACAGAAGAAAACAAATCTAGGAAAGGGGGGAAATATTGCATTCATTAGTTTACATACGTTGTATTGGCTTCATTCTGACATTTAAGGCATTCATAAATACAGCTTTCCGTACTGCCCTTCAGTAACTGTGATAGTTTATAACATTTTCTCAATCATTCTCCTACTGCCAATATTACACCTCATGCAATTCATGCAATGAAGGATGATTTCTTTCACTTATTTCCTTCATCTATGACCTTTAGAGAGATCTACCAAAGGTAAAAGGTTTAATTAGAAAAAAAGGTCAGCTACAGAAACAGATAGTGGGCACACAACTTTCTAATCTATGTTGTGTACATTTATGGAAGACCAAAAAATTACAAAAAACACTTCATCAACATTGGACACCGGGTCATTAGCTTTGACCTCATATAGAGCATAAAACAGAAAAAGGTGGTCCTTTCTTGTCCTTTTACCAATATATTGGTTCTCTCAGAAAACTAAGAAAAAGACTAGGTGACTGAATTTTGTTAACAGAACAGAAGCAACACTAATAATGTGCCTATGGATACAGATGAGGAGTTCTCCCGCCACATGTTAACATTAAATTGTGAACATAGAATCACAGAATCATAGAAATGTAAAGCTGGGAGAAATCCCAAGAGTGATCTAGTCCATGTTGGTTTGCAAGCCCCCTCCACAGAGGCTGGCCCCTCTTACTGTCCTCGGAGCTTGCTTACCGGTAACCTCCTCTGGCTGATATCTCGGACAGACCAGGGAGATTTTGATAGGCGACATTTTCCCAAGCATGGGTAAAATGCACAACCCCTCCCTCCTACTTCCGCAGGGGAAAGAAAATAAGTCAGAAATCTATTTACATGGTGTTTATTTCTGACATTACAGCACTAGAGAAAAACACGTCCTTTCAGTTCAGTTCTTCTAGCAGGTCTGACAAACTTCCTGAACATGTGCAAACGGAAGGTTTGCCAAAATATCACCATGCCTCCATCACCATGGAGTATCTCCAACCCTCTGCCACTGTTTGACAGTGCAATGGGTGCTGCTCACTAGCAGAGCATCTAGAACAGTGGATCTCGGGGGTTGGAATGCTCTACAACAAATGTGTTAGTCTGTAAGGTTCCATCAAACACTTTGTTGTTGTTTTCCTTTAAGCCTAATGTCAGTAAGGAGACATGGTTACATGCTACCTGGGTTTCAGACTTCAGAAACATTAGCAATAGAAAATATGACCACTAACGCAACTAATAGTTCTAAGAAGAAAATGTACATTCACATGGTTTTCTAGTTTCAGCTGTTTCATTCACACCCAGATGAAAGGGCTAATGACTCATGTTGTAAAAAAACATAAAAACCAGCACTTAGGGGATCATTTACAAGGGAGTCTCCTACACTTTCCAACACATGGGCATACATGGCCACAGTTGCCTTAATCCATTTCACACACATATAAAGTCAGCTTCACACCACTATTTTCATTATCAGAAAACAAGCCTCAACAATAAAAAACAAATTTCATGCATGGCACAGTACACACACACACACACACGTGTGTGTGTGTGTGTGTATATGTATATTTTAAAAGTATACACAAGTGGTTGTCTACTAAGGATCAAATGCAGTACTGGCTCAAGACATTTTTCTGCCGTAAGCAGAGTACAAATGGTGCTACCCTTCTGGTATGGACACTTTTAAAAAGTCTTGTTGCATCATTCAGACATTTCTTCCTTCTTCTTTTCCTCTACCACCCATGGTGTTGCAGCCTGAAGCATGTTGCTTTACCCTGCAGCATAACATACTAGCCCTGATCAGACACCTGCTTGCATGTATTTGACAGCAAAAGTCACACATTTAAACGTATATGCACTATTCATAAATGACACAATTCATCTGTACTTTAAACACACTGTTATTTGTACTCAGGAATTAATTTCCACCTGCAGAAAATGCCTTATAAAGAGGACTTAATACAAAGTTTCTCTGAAAGCAGACCTGCAAGTAGAAAAGCACTCTGTAACCTTGAATCAAAATATCACAGTGCTTACCGGTAGATTTTGTGTGCACAATTTATTTATTAGTATTTACATCAACAGAGAAGCCTCTTCCATACGCAGTACCTCATTTTCAAAGCACAAGAAATACCAGACACAGGTACATAAAATGCCACCATCTCCAAACCAAGGCAGTTATTGATCTATCAGTACTAGGTATCGATGGTGCTCTACACTGGCACAATAGGGTTTTAGACAGCAGTTTTTCCCAGCCCTATCTGGAGATGTCAGGGATTGAACCAGGAACTTCTGCAGGCAAAGCATTTGACCTACCCCCCCCCCCCCGAGCAAACACAACTGGAACAATCATCATAAAATTTTATTCAAAGTCCAAACTCCATGCTGGCAAACAGAAATGCCTAACTATTCATTTTTGCTGGCAATTAGTTATTTTTTTAATTTAGTTTTTACTAACATTTGTAAATTATGAAAGGAGAATTTTCTACAAATAAAAGGAAGTAACAAAAAAGCACTAAATTATTGTGTAATCTAAAATACAGGAGAAGACAAAACTACAATATTTTCTGTGCAAACATGCATTTCCCTAAGGAATTCACAGACTCACCAAATGAAAAAACTAAGTAATGAAGAGTTAACATCATTGTTTCCCTTGCTTCCCAATTACTAGTAGTCCAGCAGAAATATAAAGAACATATGTCTGCCTTTCACAAAACCCACACCTTGGAATAAACAAGGGGGACCATACAGCTATGGGCTTCTTCATTTGTAAATAAAGTCATGCCATACTGCAAAAAATCAGTCTTTTGTAGCATGTCCTCTAGCTACTTTCAACTTGCAGGAGAATTTCAGCTTGCAGGAGTAATTTGCCAGCGTTCTGAGTTATTGTACATGTGCATGTGTGTGCATAAACACACCACTTTTAATTCCAGGAAACCTTTTTTGTGACTTCAAAAGATATGATTGAGTTAAATGTAGTAGGAAACCAGTAAGATTGTCCAATTCATTTTTCTAAGGCAGAAAATAGATGCATTCTTGCACTATCAATACATTTAAGTACCACTCTTTTTGAACAGTTACCTTTAAGCTGAGTACCTCTGCATTACTAATACCAAACATTTGTAGTCCTTTTTCCCACCTCAGAGGACCACAAATCACAGGACTACGACCACAGAAGAAGTCTGAATGGCTACTGCTATATTTGTGGCTACTCCAAACAAAGGTGGTGTGTATTAATCTTGACATGCTAATGCAAAGTTCTGCATGCATTATCCTGTCATTGGATATAGGCTCCCCATATCACCCTCAATCTATGCAACAGCACTACAGCAAATCTATGGGTCTGGGCACAGTAACTGGAAGAATTTCCATAGCGGTAGCCAAAGAGGTTGGAATGTTTCCACAGTGCATTTGAATATTGCCATTTCTGCTATCACATTTGTGTCAATGTATTATTTTGTGCAGAGTCTGTTCTGTTTGTCATATGTTGAATGCAGAGAGGAATTGTTAGTAGATATAATATATATATTTTAAAAACCATGCAGGGGAAAATTTCAACATCCATACTCTATAAGGCAGGCATCCCCAAACTTGGCCCTCCAGATGTTTTGGGATTACAATTCCCATCATCCCTTACCACTGGTCATGTCAGCTAGGGATCATGGGAGTTGTAGTCCCAAAACATCTGGAGGGCTAAGTTTGGAGATGCCTGCTATAAGGGACCTTAAGGTGGCCATACTTGAATATGGGAGCTTCAAAGAGACACCGTAATGGGAAACTTCTGAATTACAATTTATCAAGTTGTAGGCTCAATTGAGACAAAAGTTTTTCTCATCACCCTATTGTTTGTGAATGGCTATGCTTAATAACATAATTATCACTGTTTGTAATTCTACCTTTACTTTCTATATTTCATTTCCTTCTGACCCCCTTTTTACATTCTCTTCTCCCTAGCCCTGCCCAATTGCATAGACACACACACCCACACCAAATCAGGATGACATTTCATGCATCTGATGAAGTGGACTATAATTGACAGAAACTTATGCCATTATAAATATTAGTCTTAACGATGTCACAAAACTGTTTGCTGTGTCTGGAATAAGTCTCACTGAGTTCAGTGAGGATTGCTTGGGAATAAGTGTCCATTGGGTTACATGCTTGAACACAATTAAAGTGGTCAGGCAAAGCACCTACTGACTTTTGCCTTTATAGCAATAATTGCAGTAGAATTCTCATTCCACTTTTTCAGAATACAAAAAATAAATAAGTTGAACAAGATGGCTTTCTCACTTTCCAGTTCTGACGCATGTTTGGTGGTTGCTAAGCAACCTCAAAGCTCTTTCACTCTAACTCAGAAGACATGCAAAGCATTTAGCCTAGCCATTGTACGTGCAGCCTCTTTGAGCAGCATGGTACAGAGCTGAAGGAATATGACATACTGTGGGGAATCAAAGGGGGTAAAACTACCCCCACTTTACGCTCCTCAGCAGTAAGACTTTAAAGCCATGCCAGAGAAGAGAAATTGCCCAGTTAAATTTAACCACATATATGTACTATCTTACGTCTTCTGCTCTATAAGGATCCAATACTAGGTCACAGCATGATCTAAAGCAGGTTGCAACAGCTGCACTGATGCTTTACAAATATATGATATAAAATTAGTAAGTGGGTCCCCAATATGCATGTTTGGGCTAAAGGTGAATTCAAAGACTGAAAAGACTGAAAACTCCAAAACGCACAACAGAAATTGGTGAAACTGTGGTGAGAACTGTGAAAGCTTACATCACAGTCTAGGGGTTCATTGGATATTATAAGTGTGGAAGATTTAAAAATAAATAAATCTTAAAAGTACATCCAGAAGGAATTACACCCATGGAAGTGATTCGTTACATTAGAGATCTAATCCCAGAGAAAGCCTTTTCAAAAAATTGTATCACCCATGAAAGATTATACCACTTTTCCAAAATCAAGCATGGTTAGGTAATTATAGAGTTGGCTTGAAAATTTGAGCTCTAATCAAAAGCTATAAAATATTGACTTTTTAAAAAAGTATTTACTGAGAACTAGAAAAAACAAAAACAATCATTAGCTCTATGTAGTAAAATAAAATAATTAGAGTTATTGTTTGGTGTATGGTCCACCCCTTCCTGTGGACTGCTTATCTGATCACATACTTTGCACTATATTAACTCAGCTGTTACCCTAGGTTGAATATTGCAAGAATACTTGAGTCTCAGAAATTGCAAATTAAATATTCCAGATTTTTAATTAGAGAAATTGTAAGCAGATGCCTTTCAAATTGTTAATGAACTCTGTTTAACAGACCAAACTCTCCCCATTTATTGAGTTCTTTTTATAACAGATATCCTAGTAATTGGGGGATTACATCACCAAGTTTTCTCACGACACATGAAGAATTTAGTTTCCAAGCAATCCTAGTTCAATTTTATTTATTTACTGGGGAAAGGAGGGGGTGAGTCACCTAAAATTAAGAGTACTTAGCTATAAAAATTTTCACCTGCTTGCAATCCAGAAAAGAAGCATTACAAAATTAACACTCCATTCACCAACAAGACAGGCACTGATCAAAAGATGATGTATAACACTTTTGTACAGTCAATTTAACCTTCTTTTAACAACAAATTGAAGAGTACCTTCACAAATGGGTTAACACAAAGATTAAAAATGATTTAGCTTTCAATGCATGAGATAACAAATCTTAGAAAAACATATATAAAGCACTTCAATGTGATCTTATGCTTAATTACTGGAAGAAAATCCCACTTAACCCAATGAGAGTAAACCTTGCTAAGATCATTCTGTAAATTTACATGCCAATGTTATATATATATAATTTCTAACTAGGATAAAAGTTGCTCTTTTAGCCCTTTCAGTCTCTTCTTTTCTGCTTAGCTCCTCTTTAGCATGCAAGTCCTACCAAGAAATGTGGGTGGGGAGTCACTGATGTCTTTTTCAGTGTTTCTTTTAGCAGTCAACTACTACTTCTGCTCTAACGCCTATAATAACCATGTACAGCAAATATTGGATAGGATCAATACGAAAGTGAAAAGTCAACTGCCTACTCCACCTGCTGTTCATTGCTAACAGTTTCCTTTTCAGCCAGAATACTGTGTTCATTCAAAATGTGGAGGAAAATGTTTCAATAACAAAGAAGAAGAAGAAGAAGAAGAAGAAGAAGAAGAAGAGGAGGAGGAGTTTGGATTTGATATCCCGCCTTTCATTCCCTTTAAGGAGTCTCAAAGCGGCTAACATTCTCCTTTCCCTTCCTCCCCCACAACAAACACTCTGTGAGGTGAGTGGGGCTGAGAGACTTCAAGGAAGTGTGACTGGCCCAAGGTCACCCAGCAGCTGCATGTGGAGGAGCGGAGACGCGAACCCGGTTTCCCAGATTACGAGACTACCGCTCTTAACCACTACACCACACTTAGTTTTCGTAGAGCTGGAATTACTCCCCTACAAAGGTTAGAATATTTAGGGCTTTTTAGTTCAGAAAACTGGTTTATTATAATGGTTTTAAAAAATGTCCATTGTGTGGAGAAAAGGGAATAGGGAGATTTTTTCCAACTCTTATTATACTAGAACCTGAGATCATACAATGTAATCTGGAAGAAACAGGACAATGAATTACACAGCACAGAGTTAAATCACACAATTAATTATCCCATCAACTAACTTAAATGGACAAATGAATTGCTCCCCTGCCACCACAGCCATTTGGTCTCTTCCCCACCAATCCCCAATGCATGTAATTCCTACTTGGCACTCCTGGAATCAAGCTTCCTATAGTGGATAAGGAATCAGGACAACTGAAAAGGATCAGAAGGTGAAAACACAAGGGAAAATCTGTGACTGCCAACCTCCCAAAGCTGTAGAAGATTTAAAGTTAAATAAAGAATCTCCAGGGTGCAACCAGGCAGCCCTGCTGATAGAAGAAAATGCTCACACAGAAATAGTGTTCTGATGCTATACTGTAGCGCAACACAGTACTCTCCCAACCCTTAAGCCTTAATTCTTGGCCAAAGCTTCCTACCATTCAACTGCTCACCCAGAGGCAATTACAATTTATCCTAGGCAAGTAGCTAATTGCAAGGTTGATTGAATGAAACACATTTTCAAGAGGAGTTTGCTCTGATGCTTTTTATCCATATCGTAGCATGAAACAAACTGTAATGTTTGCTAACAAAATGTGGTCTACATTACACAAAAGAATTGTGCAGAACTTACAGAGAAATTAGTATGCTACAATGCATAAATAAGGATACAAAATAAACAATGCAAGATGTTACCATCCATTAAAATTAACACTCTAATTGTGGTATAGTCCTGTTTGCTATAGTGGATAAGGAAGGGGGAGAAAACAGGTTAAAAGACTGGAAGGGGTAGAAATTGGTCAAGAAAGCTGCATTTGCCTTGTTTGCCACTACCCACCTCTGCAGTCCACACACACCACCTTCAGAAGCTGGAGCAACGCCAGCATGAAAAGCGGCCATGATATAGATGCTCCAACATGGCCAGGATCTTCCTACAATCCTAGAACATCATGAGCCGGGTACATTATCTCCTGCATTCTAAATCAGTGTTTCCCAACCTTTTTTGGGCAAAGGCACACTTGTTTCATGAAAAAAATCTCGAGGCACACCACCATTAGAAAATGTTTAAAAAATTAACTCTGTGCCTATATTGACTATATATAAAGTACAGTGGTGCCCCGCAAGACGAATGCCTCGCTAAACGAAAAACCCGCAAGACGAAAGGGTTTTCCGATTTTTTAGCGGCTTCGCAAGACGAATTTCCCTATGGGCTTGCTTCGCAAGACGAAAGCCCATAGGGAAATCTCCGGGACAGCGGGGAACCCTCCTCCCACCGCAAGCCCTGGGAACAGAGGAGAAGCTGCGCACCTTCCCCTCTGTTCCCAGACCTGTCCTGAAGGCCTGCGGCGGGAGGAGGGCTTTCCTCCCCACCGCCAACATTCAGAATGCTGTTCTGAATGTTGGCGGTGGGGAGGAAAAACCCTCCTCCCACCGCAAGCCCCGGGAAGAGAGGAGAAGCTGCGCGCCTTCCCCTCTGTTCTGGGACCTGTCCTGAAGGCTTGCGGTGGGAGGTCCGGGAACAGAGGGGAAGGCGCGCAGCTTCTCCTCTCTTCCCGGGGCTTGCGGTGGGAGGAGGGTTTTTCCTCCCCACCGCCAACATTCAGAACAGCATTCTGAATGTTGGCGGTGGGGAGGAAAGCCCTCCTCCCGCTGCAAGCCTTCAGGACAGGTCCGGGGCAGCAGGCTGCTATCCGCAGCTTGGAGAGCCCTGCGGGGAAGTCCTGCAGGGCTCTCCAAGCTGTGAATGTCTGCCCCGCGCGAGGGGCGCTCTGCTTAAGAGCGCCCCTCGTGCAGGGCAGCAGGCTGCTATCTGCAGCTCGGAGAGCCCTGCGGGGAAGTCCGGCAGGGCTCCCCAAGCTGCAGATGTCTGCCCCGCCCAAGGAGCGCTCTGCTTAAGAGCACCCCTCGTGCGGGGCAGCAGGCTGCTATCCGCAGCTTGGAGAGCCCTGCGGGGAAGTCCTGCAGGGCTCCCCAAGCTGCAGATGTCTGCCCCGCGCGAGGGGCGCTCTGCTTAAGAGCGCCCCTCGTGCGGGGCAGCAGGCTGCTATCCGCAGCTTGGAGAGCCCTGCGGGGAAGTCCTGCAGGGCTCCCTAAGCTGCAGATGTCTGCCCCGCGCGGAGCTCCCGCCGGGCGCGCAAGGCTTGGGGCGGCAGCCTGTTGCCCGAAGCACAGGGAGCCCTCCGGAGGGCTCCCCGTGCTTCGGGCGAGTGTCTGCAAGGCTTGCGCGCCCGGCAGGAGCTCCCGCCGGGCGCGCAAGGCTTGAGGCGGCAGCCTGTTGCCCGAAGCACAGGGAGCCCTCCGGAGGGCTCCCCGTGCTTCGGGCGAGTGTCTGCAAGCCTTGCGCGCCCGGCAGGAGCTCCCGCCGGGCGCTCAAGGCTTGGGGCGGCAGCCTGTTGCCCGAAGCACAGGGAGCCCTCCGGAGGGCTCCCCGTGCTTCGGGCGAGTGTCTGCAAGCCTTGCGCGCCCGGCAGGAGCTCCCGCCGGGCGCGCAAGGCTTGAGGCGGCAGCCTGTTGCCCGAAGCACAGGGAGCCCTCCGGAGGGCTCCCCGTGCTTCGGGCGAGTGTCTGCAAGCCTTGCGCGCCCGGCAGGAGCTCCCGCCAGGCGCGCAAGGCTTGGGGCGGCAGCCTGTTGCCCGAAGCACAGGGAGCCCTCCGGAGGGCTCCCCGTGCTTCGGGCGAGTGTCTGCAAGGCTTGCGCGCCCGGCAGGAGCTCCCGCCGGGCGCGCAAGGCTTGGGGCGGCAGCCTGTTGCCCGAAGCACAGGGAGCCCTCCGGAGGGCTCCCCGTGCTTCGGGCGAGTGTCTGCAAGGCTTGCGCGCCCGGCAGGAGCTCCCGCCGGGCGCGCAAGGCTTGGGGCGGCAGCCTGTTGCCCGAAGCACGCGGAGCCCTCCGAAGGGCGCCCCGTGCTCCGCGCTGCCAGCTGCCGCCCCAAGCCTTGCGCTCTCGCCCGCCTCCCTCCCACGGCACACCAGGCAACGTCTCGCGGCACACTAGTGTGCCGCGGAACACCGGTTGGGAAACACTGTTCTAAATTACATCAGAAGAACGTGTTCGAGTTTCGTGGGGATTGGGCACACTGATGTTCTGTCACAACAACGTTAACATTTTGGATACTGCCCTTAACTTCTATTGGCAGCTTTTATGTTGCGAACTGCCCTGTGATCTTTGGATGAAGAGCGGTATACAAATTTAATAAATAAGTAACAAGTCCACAACACCTAGCTTCCCTGCACCAGCCATTCAAAAATCAGGAAGCTTAAAGCCTGTCTAAATAGGATGTTTAGATACAATACCTGGAAAATGTTCCAATTTGAAAGCAGCGTAATTGTTGAGGCAGGAAATCTGCACCCATTTTCACCTGGGTTGCTTTATGCCTTGCATTTCAAACATATCACACCATGGATGCCAAACTTAGTGTGGACACCCAATCAGCATAGCCCACAGCAGCCCCAAACTCCTGAGCACAAGCGATTCACCAGCCTCAATCTCCAGGAGTAGCTGTATTGCAGGCACGCACCACCACACCAGGCTACAACTTAAAACATTCAAATCAACATGAAGATAGCATGAAGTGAATCTAAGTAGCTTGCTGCGTGTTTCATTTTGCCACACAGATTGGCTATTCAGGTTCCATTTGCTTTTATGATAATCTTTTTTACCCAATTCATTGAATTTCACTGAATCCAAGGAGGATGCAGATATGTTCCTGCATTGTGACAAGAAATACAGTCAGTTAGAGCTCTAACAAGAAACACATCAAAAACATTTAGTTCTGTGATTTAGCTGTTTGAACTTCATTGCAAAATAATTTGTTTTGGAAATAATCTATCGTGTTATTTTCTGTATTCTAACTGGCTAAACCAGTAAGTATATTCATTTCTGCAAATTAGATTTGTTTATAAAAACAAAAACATTATAGTTTGGGCCACTTGCCAGTAATTGCATTCATACTTGGTCTTTTCTCCACAAAATAATTTATATATTTTATCTTTCATCTACATGACAATGTGGCTAGCCAATAACAGTGGCAGAAATATGATTTTAATTTAATATGACATAATCCTTACAGATTTATCCGAGCTTTCTCATAATTATAGACATATAACACAAGAGAAGCATAATACTAGAGACAGAAATGCCAACGTCAACAAGAGATTAAAATATCAAACATAATAGCTTTCTTTCTAAACGATCCCTATTCACACTTTGCAATATAAATTTGTTTCCTGAAGGTGTTAGAAACCAGCTCTTATTTCCAAATACACCATTTGTTGCATTTATGTTCAAATTATTCTGACTGAAAAGATAATTTATAACTCAAAATACTGTGCAGTGTAACTGCTATCTCTGAAAAATATGTTCAGGCCCTTATGGGCCCAAGAATAATGCCTTAATAGTTAAATACACCAGGACTACAATCCCATGCATACTTTTCTGGAAGTAAGTGCCATTGGACATAGTGGGGCTTGCATCTCAGTAAACATACAACAGGATTTGACTGAAAATCATTAAATACAAATTATTCAGATCAGTGATTAAACAATGGTGAGTTTTACAATCCTCTCAGACAATTTAGGTAAAGATGGGATCTAATGCCACCAGAAGCAGTTTACCAATCATTCACATAAATAGGGAGGAATCCAGAAGTTAACCAACATGATGTATCTGGAAACAAAGCCTAACGGTTAATTATTTCTACAGGTCTGGGAAGAAATGTGTCTACTAATTCAAATATGATGCTCTTAAAAGTAAACATATACAGTACAATATAAAGTTTTATTCAAGCCTCAAAATTTGCTTGCACTCCAACTATGAAATTATGAAAAGTGGGGAACAAATATAATCAGTAAGCGGTAATTTGTTTATTATTTGTTTATTGCATTTATATCCTACATTTTTTCCAGTGAGCTCCAAGTTCTTCCACTCCTCATTTAATCCCCAAAACAACCCTGTAGGTAGGTTAGGCTGAAAGGATGTGGCTGCCCCAGAGTCACCCAATGAGCTTCATGGCTCACTGGAGATTCGAACCCTGGTCTCCCACAAACTAACCACTATACCACACTGGCTATCAATAATCAATAACCTGATTGGCTAGCACGTGGATCAAATGTCCTATTGCTGCATAAGATCACTCCACAAATGCATGTGGTAGTTACTCCCAATACCCAGAGGACAAACTGTATTCCAATCACTGAGCAAAAATTCTTGGAACTGCATGCATATTTTATATTTCCAACCGTATACATAATACTGTATAGAACATTTTGCCCTCATGTGGACAGAACCCTGTAATACAAATGCTTAAGTCAGGGCTGCCTCAGAAATCCTGTCATAATTTTTCTGTGTAGATGTAACTCCATACACCATTGTGAATGATAAGAATGCATGTATATATATATTTTTGCTACCTGTACAACATGGTGTGGCAATATACATGTTTTCTTATACCTTTACAAAGTATCTTTAACATAGCTTTCTAAAGAGTCTAACAACAGCTGTCAGAGTAAGCTGCAACTGAAGCATATACAATATTAACAATTGTGGGAGGGCCAATATGAAAGTGATTTATCAAGCTGCTTGGTGAGGCATGCAAACTCCTCTTGTGAAGATTTCTAAAAGCTGAATAAACATTTGCCAAGTATATTTTGGCGTAAGAGATTACACATGGCACATTATGTTCTACTCTGCTTTTGTAAGAAGTTACTGTGACCTTCTCACAAATTATTTGATTTTAATGATAAATGCTAACAGAGCGCTTGTGGTAATGTTCCTTCTAAGAGAACAGACCGTGGACCAGAAAGAGCCCAAATCTCAACTCAACCATTAACTTATCTCCCCTATTTGAAATATTGAGATAACATTGACCTATTTTACAAGAACGTTGTACAGTGGTACCTTGGGTTAAGAACTTAATTCGTTCCGGAGGTCAGTTCTTAACCTGAAACTGTTCTTAACCTGAAGCGACACTTTAGCTAATGGGGCCTCCCGCTGCCGCTGCACCGCAATTTCTGTTCTCATCCTGAACCAAAGTTCTTAACCTGAGGTACTATTTCTGGGTTAGCGAAGTCTGTAACCTGAAGCGTCTGTATCCTGAAGTGTCTATAACCTGAGGTACCAATGTATGATTATTGAGATATAGTACTGCCTATTGAACTTTAAAACAAGTATGAAAGCAGCTAACCAACAGTTCATGTAATTTTGCCTAATAATCCCAGCTTTGTAGGAAAACAAATAATTTATCTATAAGTAATGCTATTAACCACTCATTTTTGCACTTTCAGCTTGGTTCCTTGATTGTATGTTTTAACCTTTGGAGGCGACTATAGACTGTGGCTCTATTTTTCACTCCTGTTTTAAATGCAAAGGAGAGTATCTTTTTTAACCAAAATATTTTGCATGGGTACTACATACATCAGATTTTGAGGCTTAAAAAGAGGGTTTCCAGTAATTTGTGACTGAGCTCAACCACACAATCTGTTTTCAACAACTTAGCCCTGGGATGAGAAGCCACAATAAAGACATGTGACCAAGGAAGGCACCACTGAACAACTGCAGCCTATTCCTACACATTAGAAGGAGCAGAGTTTCCAAGGTGCATGGCATGCTTCCAGGTAGGACTCATTACAAGAAATTTTAAAAGTAAACTTTAGTACCTCTTTTTAAAAGAAATGTTACCATTGTGTCTCCCTTTCTGTAATTAGCTGCCTACCTCTAGTTGGGACAATGATCTATCTTTTTGCACTTTGTAATAATAATTTAAGGACCACTTGAAATGCTTCATAGAAGCATAATAAAAAATAAGCAAAAACATTCAAACCAAAATACTTTAATTGCACTGCTATAAATAACTGCAAATATCTTAGGTTTGTCTGTTGAAAGATTAGTGATTCTATAGAACTATAAAAAAAATTAAGGGCATTACTTGTAATATTCTGAAATAATGAAACCCCTTAAAATAAATAACATTTGGTAATCCTACTTAATTTAAATTCTGTTATGAAATTTATCACTTATAGTCAAAATCTACCACAACCCAAAATAAACAGCACAAAAATAGTATAACATCACCCTCCTACAAATTTAGAGGCAAACAAAAGAAGTCTTCTTCAAGTTTTACAGGACTTACAACAAAATATGCATAACTCAACAATACCACTAAAGCAGTAAGGCCATTTACCTGGGAGTAAGCCCCAAAGAATTAACCTGCATAGGATTGCAATTGTAAAATATTAACCATCTTTATACACAACTGAATTCTATACAGGCCTACTGTGAAATAAATCCCACTGAATTCATGTAGTTGTCAGTATGTATAGTGGTGCTTCCAGATAGGTCTTTGTTATGGTGTTGGTCTTCTTTATGCACACAAGGTTTTTTTTGCAGTATGTACACTGATGGAATGAGCTCCTGTTGCTCGGTCCCTGCTCCTGCCAACCTAGCAGTTCAAAAGCACGTCGAAGTGCAAGTAGATAAATAGGTACCGCTCCAGCGGGAAGGTAAACGGCATTTCCGTGCACTGCTCTGGTTCGCCAGAAGCGGCTTAGTCATGCTGGCCACATGACCCAGAAGCTGTACGCCAGCTCCTTCGGCCAATAAAGCGAGATGAGCGCCGCAACCCCAGAGTCGGTCATGAATGGACCTAATGGTCAGGGGTCCCTTTACCTTTACCTTACACAACGCTATTGTGTGCCACTGTCAAAATGACCATCCATGTTCCCCCCCCCTTCTAGATTTGCTCTTTTAAGGGGATTCTAAAAAGTTTTTTTAAAAAAAAAACTGCTGCCAATTTCCAATAATCCATTAAGCCCCCATCTGGAAGCACTCAATGGTTAACATCAAGAATACCCCAGAAATCCTCTGAAGCTGAGCAATATTGATCCATGCTGAGCTGAAATATTATCAACATTCTAAGTTGCATAATCACAGTCATGGGAAGTATAATTTACCTGGAACGCTTAACCAGCAGATTAGTCACAAACATAATTTACAAATATGGAAGTCTGCCACCTAGCCAGGATTTTACTGACTCAACCTAAATTTTACTCTACTGGCCAACTGCCAGAACCAGACTGCTACATTCGGAGTGGGGGGGATCTAGCTAATGATTTATTTTTGTAATTACTATGTGTGTGTTACTAAAGCACGTTCAGGTGTCACATGTGGCTGGCAGCTACACTTGTAGCACATTGCCTGTGCACATGCTGTCAACTTTGTGTCCTGTCAATGTAACTGCATGATCACAATGCTGTCACAGTGCTTAGAGTGCATCCAACAAGACTGCACAAATCTGTTCCTCTTCCAGCTGCCATGCAAACCCAGAGCTCAGTCCAAGCTTTCCCTCTGAATAGTAACTGTCTGTCACTTTGTCCTATGCCATCTCTGAGGCAACACTGACTCTACAGCTGCCATCACCTTAGGCATGCTGATGACCCAGAGAAGAGATTCCACAGAACAGCTGAAGTCCCCGAACAAGCAAAGATTCATTCCCTTAACGAAAGAAAAACACTCAGGTTTTACATCTTTTTGAGGAAAACTTCCGTCCCTTGGTCAGGTCTGGTTTAAACATGACACCAGATGTCATGCTGCGGGCAACACATTTAAATTGGGTCATCAGTTCCTGTGTGTGAAGTGACTAGGTAATCACAGGCTAGTTTTGCACCTGCAATCACTGCACACAAGGAGCCGACAACCCAATTTAAACCCCATTCTGGCCAATATATAGCCCCATACAGGTAATTTTTCACTCCATACCCAGAGTCACATTTTAAACTGGGGTATCAGAATTTCTGTTCACAAAGGGCGGTGAACCTAATTACTCCCAACCTAAGGCTGCCATCCTGTAAACACATGTACCTGTGAATAAGTCTTTTTTTAATTCAATGACTAACTTCCAGCACAACTCTTACTTGAATAATATAATACAATGGGGCAGGAAGGTGGTGAAGGGCATGAGAACAAGTGACCTTCACCACACCTCAACAAAAATGGATCTGCGGAGACCCACTGCCACCCCTTGCATTTCATGTACATTAGCCCAACTGTTTAAAACTTTATGTTGTTGTTTTTGTGTGTGCAACAAACTGACAGGGAACAGAAGCAGACAGCCCCATAATAAGCGCAGTGACACACACACACACACACACACACACACACATACTAACAGGGGTCAGCAAACTTTTTCAGCAGGGGGCCAGTCCACTGTCCCTCAGACCTTGTTGGGGGCCGGACTATATTTTTGGTGGGGGGAATGATATAATTCCTATGCCCCACAAATAACCCAGAGATGCATTTTAAATAAAAGCACACATTCTACTCATGTAGAAACACGCTGATTCCTGAACGATCCATGGGACGGATTTAGAAGGCAATTGGGCCGGATCTGGCCCCCCCGGCCTTAGTTTGCCTACCCATGCACTATATGTATCTATATATGCAGTGCTTTTTTTCTAAAAGTCTCCTTTTGACTGAAGAAAGCCACCATTTTATAGTTAAAATCAGGAAAAATAAATACAGTAAATGGACCAAAGTACAAAGATTCACAAAATGTTTAGGGGGTATGCGTAACCCCTGCTTACCCCCAGAAAAAAGCACTGTATATATGTATATATAAATATATAATACACACCCCCGCCACACACACACACATACACACTATGTATGTATGTAACCCCTAACATATTAGATAGAAGCTGGTTGCTAAGGGAGAGGGAGATGGTAACAGCCTCGGCGGAGCCTCTGATAAGAAAGCTTTGCCACAGAGAAGCCGTGAGGGGGGGGGGTCCTACTTTAGCTCCGCCTCGGCCTCGTGTCTCTTTTTCCTTACCGATTCATAACCGTGAGGGGCGGAGGCAGGCGCGGCGGGCCCTTTGCCGCCAGCCTCCCGCCTGCCTCTTCCTCTCCCCCCGCCTCTCCCCCGGCTCCCGCCTCCTCGACCGGGACCGGCCTCGCTGCTGCCTCCGGCGCCTTCCGCCGGCCTCTCTCGACCGCCCGGCCGCCGACGATGGGGTTGCCGGCCGTCGCCTCCCCGTTGGGGCCTGCCGCCGCCGCCGCGTTCGGGCTGCGGCATGGCAGCTACTTGGGGTCCGGCCCGCTCCTCCTGGCAGCCGCCTTTCTCCAGGCCCGTCTCCCCGCCTCCTGCGGGAAGCTGGCTGCCTCCCTCGGGAGAGGAGGAACTGGGGGCCGCGCCAGGCTTGGGCCTAGCGATCCTGACTCCTCTCGGAAGTCCCGGCGAAGCCTCGCGAAGCGCGCCGCCCCGTCTGCAGTGAACGGGAAACGGTTGCAAACGCGGCGCGTTTGATGCAAGCGCAACAAAACCTCCGCTCTTTGCGGCCGCATCGTTTAGTTGCTGGGGTTTTTCTAGACTTCCAAGATGAATTATAAGATTTGTTTTTAACTAGGGGATATCACCAGCTCAGAGCTCCTCGATCCTATAACTTCATACTTGGGAGTAAATCCCATTGGAATGTGGCTTGGTAAATGCAATAGTAATAGCTGGCTTGCAGCTCTCTCACAAATTATGTTCCCGTGAAATAATCCCTAAAGAAATGCATCACAAATCAGGTAACATAATCCACAATTGAACATAATGAAAGTAGCAATATATCCACATTAAACTGTTGAGAAAACAACCATAAACAGCATCCTAAATACTGTAATATGTCATGCAGATTCCAGAACGCTAGCCTCGGGAGCTGATTCATAACAATTTTGAGGTGCTTGGTCCCCCTCCCCCCCCCAAAAAAATTGGCAGTAACCTTCGTGGTCACTACATATTTAAAGTTGCCATGGTGAATTATGCATGAGCATGCCACTGTGCATGTTAATCAGTAGCTGTGACCATGGTGATGTGCTCAGACAAATCTGCCCAACATGCCACTAAAATCAAAGCAGAAATGTTTATTGCGTGCAGCTGCTCCAAATCTGTGTTGGGAGTGAGAACCCATTGGATGGTTTTAGGGTTGATCACAAGAACATTTGTTAATGGCTGTGCCTCCTTTTCTGCTTCTCTCCAAAGCGCATTGCAGTTAGGAGGCACCTCAGAGAAGTTCTTCCCTAGGATGACACAGCAGCCAGGCCCAACCTCAGCAAAGTTCCTGAGCAAGCCTCATAGACTAACAAAGAAACTTGACCTGAGAAACTACCACAATCTTGGTTAAATCGTGTGCACATGCTCAGAAAGGCAATCAAGAGGAGCAATATTATGTGATATGACAGCAGCAGTGTTTGAACGAAGGAGGCAGCTGCTCACTACCTTGTCACATCCAGTTTTTGCAGCAGCCACCTACCTCACTGACAGTCATTACTTGCCTGCCTAACTACTTGCCTGACTGCTCATTCCTAGTCCAATCCCCACTATAGGACGGCAGCAACAAAACAGCAAGGAGGATCAGAAACAATAGTCAATGGGAAAGAGGAATTCATGAGTACTCTGATGCCCACAAAACCCTGAAGCTAATGCTAATGACAGTAAAGATATTATTATTATTATTATTATTATTATTATTATTATTATTATTATTATGGCTTGGTTCCAGAGCAAAGGAATGCAGTGCCCACTTGATCTCTGTATCTGATGGAGTAACCTCTTAATCTGAGTGCGGTCCTACGCTCTGTGACAGAGGGAGTCAATGTGGTGCCTTCTAGATGCTATAGGCAGTGGTCTCAAATTTCAGGGGCAGCATTAAAATTCAGTGCCAACCCCACAACATCTAACCTTTCATTTTACATCATAGTTGTGGCGCCCCCTGCAGCACTCCCAAGGCTCCACACCAAATGCACCCAAACCAGTGGCACTCCCCCCAAATCTACTTCTGCTATGTGCTACAATTTTATGGGATGAACAAGACATTATTTCTAAGAACCATTTGACACAGCTCTAAAAACTACATCTGAATCTCTTGCACACTATTTTTTTTCATGTATAAAAGGTACTTTCATCTGCTTCAGAATTTGGAGAGGGGAGCCGTCTTGAAATTGAGTATTCATATGCATTATGGCCATGAAAGTACATTAAGAACTAATTTAAGCACTATTTAGTAGCACATGAAATGGTCTTAGAGCAATCCAAACATTGTACAGTATCCTCTGGGAAGCTGATCCAAAAGAAAGGAATTCACTGCTTCCTAGAATAAATGGAAATCTTACAGTAAATCCAATGGTGCAATAACTGGCTATTTAGTTACAAATACCCTGCTCAAATGAACATTATCCCAAATATAGTACAATCAATTGCAAATTACATGTAAAAACAAAATAAAAAAATTCCTTCCAGTAGCACCTTAAAGACCAACTAAGTCAGTTCTTGGTATGAGCTTTTGTGTGCATGCACACTTCTTCAGATACACTGAAACAGAAGTTTCCAGACCCTTCTATATAGTGAGAAGGTGGGGAGGGGTATTACATGTAGTTATTACTCAGGCATTACATGTACTTTTTCTTCTTCTTTGCATTGCATGTAGTTATTGTGCACTGCTTTCATAAAGTGGGAACCAAGTTGAAAAGCTTTAAAGCTATAGCAATGTCTGCTTTGCCTCTTCGTTGTATTGGAAACAAACCCATGAGCAGAAATTACTTTTGTAGGGCAAAATAATTTCAGAGAACTTGATCGTTTGGAATTGATGCAGATAGGTGACACTTTAAGATCTTAACAGCCAAATATGATTAATAGTCACTCCTCCATTACAGTGAGCTCATTGCTTTTCTTCCCCTGCAATCCTTAGTCAGCTAGGACTTATTAGAAAATAAAGGGGTGATTTTTTTTTTTTTAATTGTGGGAAATGACCTGAGTTGGCCTTTCCATTAAGAGTCTGTAGTCAATCATGTATGATAGCTTTGTTTAGGGAACCACTTTTGCTGTAGCTGAAATGAAGAAACTTTGCATTCTTGCATCAAGAAGGAACCTTACTGCATTTTTAAATATGAACTTCTGCAGCTCAGAACAATAAATGGCAACAATGGATGGCCAGATTTGTGCTTTAGAGAAGAGTTGTGAAAGTTACAAGCAAAGAATTCTAGTTGCAATGAGCAGGAGAAGGTGAGGAGTCCAGTGGGCTACCAGTATTTAAGTATGAAAGACAGAAGACATAGAATAGGAAATACTGTATATATTTTAGTCGGTGTTAAAGCAAGGAGTGGGGTTTTTTGTTCTTGTTTTTATATTGCATTTTTATGTTGTGAACCACCATGAGATCTACAGATGTACTGTAGTGTAGTATACAAATTAAATAAATAAATAGAATAAAAATATTTCTGCTACTGAACAGCACATACTCCACTTGTCTCTTTACCAGGACTTTAGTCTTCCATTGCTTTCTTTAAAAAATTCTGCATATTATGCCACTCTTCAAATTTTTCTTTCATTGCAGCAGGGGTGGCAAACATGTGGCTCTCCAGATGTCGTTGGACTGTATAATTAAAAACCACATCAAGGCTTTATTTTAACAGCAAATGCAGGGAATTATTTTCTTCAGGACCCATATTGACTTGAAAGGAGATTGAACCCTGTGTCACAACTTTTGTGTGTGTGGACTTTTAAAATAGTGGTTCCTTTATGTGTTTGCCTATCTGTGAAACACTGTCAGTACAACTTGTTCCCTGAATCTGTGGTAGCATTAAACATCACATCTAGAGTCCATTGGTATTATAGGTTAAATGTGCCCTGCCTCACTGTTGTCCTACTGCAAATTGGGGGCCTTATGTCTAATACTTGTTGATTTTTTTTAACCACAGTAGTTTGAGAAAAAGAATACAAAATATATTTAACTGTTCATATTAAATAGTTAAAGTAAGAACTCAACAATTAATATTGAATATTTCAGTTATGTCAGAAGCCTTTCCTAAATCTGGTGCCCTCCAGATATTTTTGGACTACAAGTCCCATAAATCCCAGGCAGTATGGCCAATGGTCAGGAATGATGGGAGTTGTGTTCCAAAACATCTGGAGTGCACCAGGTTGGGGAAGGCTCTCCTACAGCAACAAAGGTTGGCTGGAAAATATTACCAAGCCTATTTTGCGTCTCTAAACTTGAACACATAATATTTAAATATCTTTAGAAGTCATCATAATTTATAATTGATACTCCAACGGTCTTACAATTTGCTTGTGCTTAATAAACTTGGCAGGAGTCCATTATTATTTTACGAGCTTTCTTTCTCTTTATTTGTCATTAAAAAGGTGTCTTCAAAGAACAGGTGAAGAAGCAACTTAAAAGGGACTGATGTTAATACGCCAAGAAAAAGAATGGAAGAAAAATTGCACAGCAATTCAACCATTGTCAATGGTACAACCCCTAACCATAAGCATTTAGAAGGTCATAGCCTTTGGGAAGTAATTACCATTGCTACAGTGACGGCCATTTTAAGCTTAATAACTATAGTGGGGAATGTTCTTGTGATGATATCCTTCAAAGTCAACAGCCAGCTCAAGACGGTGAACAATTATTATTTACTCAGTCTTGCGTGTGCAGACCTTATCATTGGAATATTTTCTATGAATCTTTATACATCCTACATATTAATAGGGTACTGGTCTCTTGGAAGTCTAGCATGTGACTTGTGGCTAGCCCTGGATTATGTAGCTAGCAATGCCTCAGTAATGAATTTACTGGTTATCAGCTTCGACCGATATTTTTCTATTACACGGCCATTAACCTACAGGGCTAAACGCACACCGAAAAGGGCTGGCATCATGATTGGCCTAGCTTGGCTAATTTCATTTATCCTGTGGGCACCAGTAATCTTATGCTGGCAGTATTTCGTCGGGGAACGAACTGTCCCGCCTGGAGAATGCCAGATTCAATTTTTGTATGAACCCATCATCACCTTTGGTACTGCGATTGCTGCTTTCTATATCCCGGTTTCTGTGATGACTATTTTGTATTGCCGTATTTATAGAGAGACTGAGAAACGGACCAAGGACCTGGCCGAACTTCAAGGATCTAGTTCTGTGGCCGAGTTCGAAATGATAAAGCCTCAGAAAGCGCTGCTGAAGTCCTGCTTTAGCTGCAAGCAACAAAATTTAGCCAAAAGGGAGAGATGTCAGGCTTCATGGTCTTCATCCAGCCGAAGTACTTCAGCAACAGCAAAGGCATGTCAGATTCAAAATACTTGTCATGACTGGTCTAAGGCGGACCAGCTAACCACTTGCAGCAGCTATGCATCCTCAGAAGAGGAGGATAAACGTGCCTCTGATCCCGTCTTTCAAGTAGCTTATAAGTCTCCAGTAAAAAGCAAGGATGATGAACATAAAGAGGAGAAAAAGGAAGCCTTTATCAAAGACCAGCCTGGGGAAAATGACTATGAGACCCCAAAATATTTTCTAACCCCAACCAAAGGCCACGTTAAAAAAAGTAGTAAATGTGTAGCTTATAAGTTCCGATTGGTGGTTAAAGCTGATGGTGCCAAAGAAACTAACAATGGCTGCCGAAAAGTAAAGATCACTCCTTGTTCTGCCACTTTATCTAAGGACACAACTTCCGTCAAAAACATGGATCCAAATATAAACAATCAAATTACTAAAAGGAAAAGAATGGTCCTTATAAAGGAGCGCAAAGCAGCCCAAACTTTAAGCGCCATTCTTCTAGCTTTCATAATCACTTGGACACCCTACAATATCATGGTTTTGGTCTCCACATTCTGCTCAGATTGTATTCCCCCAACGCTCTGGCACCTTGGCTATTGGCTGTGCTATGTGAATAGTACTGTTAACCCAATCTGCTATGCTCTCTGTAACAAAACTTTCAGAAAGACATTTAAGTTGTTGCTGTTTTGTCAGTGGAAGAAGAAGAAAATGGAAGAAAAATTATACTGGCAGGGTAATACTAAACTGCCTTAATTTAAAGTGTTTGGGGGGGGGGGCAGACCTTGGCCAAGCACTGTAAATCAAATTGGCTGCAAGTCTTTCATTGTAAAGTTGTTGCTTTGCATGTCTGGAGACAAAAGAAGCACAATTTGTGTGGTGATAAAGATATGCCTATGGCCATGAAGAAAGCAGCCACAATGATGAACATTTCTATAATTGTCTGTGACTATTTAGAGCATTATTTATGTTGCTGTCATAGAAAGTTTCTTTCCACATGTTTGCCAAATAAAATGGCACACCAACAGACCTTAATGGTTGGGTATGGAATAGACCCTTCATTCATTAGGTCCACTACCTGGAAAGTAACATTATACCTTCGTGCACATTTTTTCTAAGGCTTTGTCCAGTTTAGTTATAGGTCTCCAATAGAATGACACTTGCATCAACTTCCCATACAGAATTGTTTCTAAACTGGATGGAAACAAAAGGAAGGCAAGTACCACTGGTCAACGATAAATGTCTGAGATTTTTTTTCTCAATGGACAAATTTGCTCTTGGAATTAGTTGTGAGGCCATGAACATTGTTTGAGTTTGTATTGTTCTTTTTCTATGGCTGAGAGATGGCTTATATGATGTAAACTGTATGGTTGGGTTTTGTTTTTTTTTTTGCAAATTAAGAAGCCAATGAGGGTACCAAGTTTGTCAGAGATGTTTACACTGCCTACAAACAAGGGTACTAGTTAATTGTCTTTTTGCATTTTATTTGTTCATACTGAAGCTGCTCTGAAGGAGTTTTATTTTTAAAATCCTGTACAGTATATTGATGCAATCCGATGTATGGCTTCTAAGAAAAAGGTAAAATTGCTTCTTTATTACCATTCTGAAGAACTATATTAGCACCCAAATGTGCAAAAGATTCCTGCATTGCAGTGGGTTGGACTAGATGACCCTCTTGGTTCCTTCCAACTCTACAATTCTATGATTCTGTGTGGGTTGCATTTTATTTCCTACACTGTGAATCAGCAATCCTACCTCACTTACCTGGGAGTAAGCCCCACTGAATTCAATATGACTTACTTTGGAGTAGTCATGGTTAGGATTGCACTGTGAGTTGCCTTCCGTGTAGGTGTTTTGCAGCACATTAAGCAACATCTTAATCCTTTTGATTTCTGTAGAACTTCCAAGTATAGGAGTTCAGGACTGCAATCTTAAGTTATGAGCTGAAACTTGCTTATGAATGAGGTTAAGTACTACGCATTACCAGTGCTTTTTTTCCTGGGGTTACGCAGGGGTACACATACCCTAAACATTTTGTGAATCTAAGTTTGGCCTCATTGAGGGGCAGTATTTCAATATGAGTAGGAAAATGAGAGTACCCCTAAACATTTTATTAGAAAAAAAGCACTGTACTTTTATTTAATTTATCCATAGGTTCCTCATTTTAGGTCTAAGATTTTACACCCTGATCTTGAAATGTATTTATTGGCAGTAAGTCATTTGAAATCAATGAATTAGGTTGCCAGTATTAAAAAAGGATATGGTACTGCTTAAAGATGCAACAGGTCCTGCTTGTGAAACATGTATTTCAGCTAGCACTTAACATTACACAATTTACATCAATAACCTTACAAACATATACTCATTGAATAGTTTGAGTCACCTTTCTCCATGAATCACATAACCCATGCCAGTCAAAAGCAACAACAGCAATTTGAAAAAGAGAGAGGAGTAAAATCACCTACCTTTCTGTCCTGTGTTTTTTGGGTGGCAATACTTGAATGCCTAAATCCCTAGCACATAGTAGGTGAATCTATCAGGAGTTTGCTGAGGATATGTCTGGATAGAAATGTTGTATACATAATGGCTATTATAGTGCCTCTTTTTATACCGCAGACTACTTACGACAACACGAGCATTTCAGTAGAGATGATGATCTGACAAAATAAAGGCAGTAACTGGGATAATTACAGAGTAACTGGTCTGAGAACTGCAATTAAAATCAGCTATCAAAATAAACTGATGGGACAGAAAGAAAACAATGGCAATGGGAAGTCAGGATGTAGAAACTACGGTGAAAATAACTTATATGGAAACAAACTGATATTTATATAAGAGTTTAGTAAGTTCATGATTTAAAATGTTAAAAGGCCTAGAAATTCTACCCCAGTACCTTGATTTACTGTATTGTCAAGTTTTGGAAATATGACGTACACCCAGAGCTCCCCACCAGCGTGGGCATATACACACTATATCTTTAAAGCACATTTGAAGAACATTAGCCCCTCACAGAGTTTCAATTCCCAGCAACCCTTGTCAAACGACAGTGACCAGGATTCATTGAGAGGGCAAAAATGCTTCAAATGTACTTTGTATGGAAATGTCCCCTCCGCTGAAGTGAAGGAATGTGGTTCATATGGGGTGCATATGGGGCTCAGTTGGGAACTAATATTAAGGTGCATAGCAGCATTAAGATACATTCCAGCAAACACTGAACAGCCAGGCTGAACAGCAAAGCTACATGGGACACATGGATTATTGTAGTTCAATAGCGGACAGTGCACTAACTCATGCACTCATGCAATTTAAAGATGGACTATAACAATGTCTATGTATGCATTTGTATATATATATATATATATATATATATATATATATATATATATATCTCCTGCCTAAATTTCAAAGAAACGCAAAGCAGCTGCAATCCAAAAACACAAAACAATAGTAAAATATATAACAATTCCCATTTAATTCCCATTTAAATCACAAATATTGTCACCAAGGCCAAACCCCCACAACAAAATACAAAACACCCATTGAAACTAAGACATCAAAAGTAAGCCAGCAGAAGAAGAACAATTGGTCAGAAATCTTTTAAAACAGCCTAATATATATTTTTTATTAGCCATCTAAAACAATACAGTCATGGGGTCTATGGAAAGCCATTCCCTAGGATGGGCAGCACAACAGAAAAGGCCCTCATCCTGATTATTGCCAGATGTGCTTCCCAGGGTCAATGGACCTGGACTAGGGCTTTGGATGATGATTCTGCTTTGGTCTTCAGTAATGTACGAGTGCACAGCTGGAGTGTTAGGCTGCATCTCTATCATATCATCCGCATTCATAGCTTAGTATGGTAATAATACAGTTGTAAAATATAGTGTTGCATAGTTCAGAGATAACACAGCACATTTCATGAGAGTTATTGTGTATTTGTCATTGCTTCCACTGAAGTAAAAAATATTTTCATTAAGAACTAGAGAAGCAGGAAAGAAAGGGTTTCTCCACAGCTATAGAAATAAACAATGTTGTGAATAACTTGACGGTTAAGTGAGTTGTTTGCAAAAGATTGAATTTTTTTGCAGGGGTACTGGATATTATTTAAACTCACTGTATAATAATGTGAAAATGTGTATTCTGGAATCAATATGATTGATTTTAAGTATATTGTATTGTGCCAACTGTTTTTGGTGCTTTTGCATATAATTGTTAAAGGAAAATGCAAGTTACTATAGAGACCTCTGTTTCTTTTCTTCAGTCACCATCAAAGCATTTTCTGTGTATAGTGTATACTTTGAGTTATACTGGCTTCAAACAAACATACATATGCATATGATATGTGTGTTTGGTTCAAACAAACCTGCATTTCTATAATACAAGCTATGTAATAATGACTATATAAGACTGTAAAAGTTTTCTGCTAGCTGCAATGTTATTGCTAAAGAAAAGCTTTGCCTTCTATTATTGAAGTTAAATGGGAAGTTATTTTTGTCACAGTTTCTGTTGAACAGGAATGTTTTATAAATGTTTATGGTCCGTTTGTTGAGTAGATGTATAAGACTACACAGTGATGGATGCCAAAGTATCAGTTAAGTGTAACTGTTAAGTATGTGCTCAACCTATGCTGCTAAAAACTCAGACATGACACTGCCAAACTCTGGGATACATTGTAAATATCTGGAACTGTATTAAAAATGGTGTGTGTTTATTGCTTTTTTAATACTGGAGTTTCATAACAAAAAAGGCAAGGGGGACAGTTGAGAGCCATCCAACAGCAATATAGAGCCACAACTTTTATTTTTTTATTTTTGAAAGAATAGGAAGAGCAGAAACAAAAACCATTCAAAATTATTTCTTAAAATGTATACATTATTATTTTTTTGCAGACACTTGTAAGTTATTGCTCTAGAACCTGTGACCCTCAAGATCATGTTGGGCTCCACTTCACATCTGCCTCAGCCTACATGGCCAGTGGACAGCAGTGATGGGGGTTGTAGTTTGACAGCTTCTGTAGGGCCATAGGTTCCGCATCCCTCCTCTAAAATCAGGATTCTTAAAGACTCCATTTATATGTTTAGTAACATAGAGTTGCATGGGAACTATTATGGGGTAACTGTATTCCAGACCACTAAAGACCACTATGGTCATGTTTATAGGAAAGAGCTAACTGTGGTGATTAAACAGTGTGGTTATTTCCCATCAGAGTCCCATTCTTCTCTGAAGCAAAGGTCAAAAGACTCCAACTGGGAGGTTATGCTAAGGGCACTGCTGACTTGTGAAACTAAAGATGGGCAGCAAAAGCAGGCAAGCTCTCCTAGGGCAGAGAAACAAAAGGGAGCTGGACTGCGTAGCGCTGTGTAATGCCACTTCTATATTGTTTCCAAAATGGGAGAGGAGGAGGACAATCTGCCTTGTATTTGCAAATATGTCTGCTGTGTCCGTAGAGAACCGGGCTCAAGAAGAGCTGTTCTGAAAGTAACTAGACTAGGAGCAGATGCATGGACGTTATTGTATCAGCATCTTACCAACAATAATTGAGGGTTCAGCTACTCAAATTAGATCCCCCTTCCTGGTGTATTGGCACATCCAGTTGGGGCACATTAGGTTCCTTAATTATGCTGGTTTCCTGAATATGGGGTATTGTCCTAGGGTATGGTCTTAGTGGTTGCCTCCAAGGTTCCCTTGTCTTCCCTGGTTTTGGTTCATGCTTGGGGCTGAAATCTCATCTGATTCCATGTCTGGGAGCTATACTGACAAGTACTAACATCTTGAGGGCAGCATGAAAGTGCTGAGTGAAGGCTGGAGATAGTAATCTATCAGCTTTATGCACAAGCAGAAATGAGGCCACAAGCTTCTTCCAAAGCCATTATAACAAGTAGGTTAAGTCCAAGGGGCAGAGAGCAAAAGAATGAAGTGAAAAATGGTGGGTCAAAAGACTGCCGAGGCAGCTGCAGCATCAGGTTCCAGGAAGAGCAGATTCTATCTTCAACACAAATAATTTTTCAGTTGCAATGTGTCCCTCTACTAATTTGAGCCTTGGTCAAATGGTGTTTTAGTGTTTCACAGATGGATAATATAAGAGCCTTTAGCAAAAGACCCCTTAAAGAACATTCTCCTTCCATCTGAGACTGCCCATTCATTCAGATCATCAAGAGAGGTCCTGGTGAGAACAAGAGAAATACCTCTTTCTGTTATAGCACCCAGACTTCAGAGCTCTTTGTCCTGGGAGATTTGTCCACACCCGATAGCAGAGTTCAAATATAGAATTTAAGGACTGTCTGTTCCAGCAGGCCTTTGACCCAACTGGCTTCCCCTTATGGATTTTTAAAGGTGTTTTTTTTTAAAAAAAAAAAAAAAACTTACTGCATCATCACCTGTGTTTTGCTGCTTTAATATTATATGATTGTATTAAACTTACATGATGTTAGTATCCTTGGGTAACAGAAGTGAGAGGAAAAAGTGGGATATATATATTTGGATATGTCTAAACAGATTATATTTAAAGTTTCAGAAGCACTTTCCTGAGCCAGAGCTCCAGGAGAGCCACTTCCTACAGTACAGTGATAACATTTACTTGAGGAGAAATCTGTGGGGTATAAGAGGGTCTTTGCTATTCTACAGAAGAACCGGAGCTGATCCCATTCCACTATAGCCGGAATACTGCAGTGTAAACAAACTCTTTCCAGCTCTCCATACATACTGTCAAGCCCTGAGGCATTCCCCCATACTGATGATATAGTCAGTAATGGCTAAATCTTGCCAAGATGGTCTAGGAAAATACCTCTGGCTCACCCTCTCCTGTTAAGCGTGTTGTTCTTTCAGATCCCACTCTACTCCTTTGTGGAGTGATCCATGATGGCTGATCCATGACTAGGACCAATCCTTTCTAAAACTATGGATTTAGAAAAAGTACATGGTAAGGCCATCCTAGCAGAATAATGTACTTTTTTTAACTGTTTAGATTAGTAGTCTTCAAACTTTCCAGATCTTTAACCCAAACATGGATTTGGAAGACTCATTTTTTCATTCTCAATTTGCATACTGGTCAGGGGCCCCTTTACCTTTACCTTACTGCTGCCATTGCAACTCATCTTAGATCAGGCTATGATCAGGTTTTGGGTCATGTTGAAGATCAGTGGTTTATACTGACTCTTTAGCATGCGTAACTCATAGAATCATAGAATCATAGAGTTGGAAGAGACCACAAGGGCCATCGAGTCCAACCCCCTGCCAAGCAGGAAACACCATCAGAGCACTCCTGACATATGGTTGTCAAGCCTCTGCTTAAAGACCTCCAAAGAAGGAGACTCCACCACACTCCTTGGCAGCAAATTCCACTGTCGAACAGCTCTTACTGTCAGAACTCTCTTCCTTAAAAAGCAGTACTTTGCATCCTGAGTAGTACTAATCCTCTTCATGGAATATGACTTTCCTGCCTTTCCCTTCCAATTGCAATCCCTTGCATCTTCCCAAAAGCAGTTCGTGAGGACTGGAAAACCTTTTAAAAATGGCATGAGGTGTGTTGTAGGCAAAGAGATGGAGAGGAAAAGGGAACTTGGCTAAAATATTGGTGAACCATGAGCACCTTTGTATCCAAATCAGTGAATAATTTTGACTAGATTATGTTTGATGTGTGTAAACAGTGCATATCCATGTGTACTTGTCCACACAATAGGCCCAATTCTTAATTCACCTGTTCCAAAGTAAATCAGGTGTGAGTCCATTTATACTGGGGGTTTTAAATTATCTTCATCCCCTCTTTGTTTCCCTATTAAAGAAGAATTATTGGACATACAGACTCCCCCCCCCCTACATTTTGTGATTGTTAATCTAAAATCTTTGTAGATGTTGCTGTAGTTTACACACACACACACACACACACACACACACACACACACATATATTTAACAATCCATTTTAAAATGAATTGATTCACAATAGCTGGACATCTTTCAAAGAAGAGGCAAAACACTATGAAAGGCATTCCATTAATTAATTGCCTAGAGATTAATCACAGAGTTCACACCTCCAACTATCTCATCTGCTCATGAAAGGAACTTGTACTTATGGGCTCAGTTGAGAACTAGGCTGCAGTTACTCACATTAATTTTATATATAAAATGTTGTATTTTGCCGTAGTAAGAATACAGACTACTTTTATTAAACGTTCCCGGTGTTGAGTACAGCAAACTATATATACCACTGTTGTTTATAGAGAAAGTATAACTACCAGAGAGGTCTGCAATAGTAATAATCTGGGGCCTGTAATCAGAAATGAGAGAATGGTAGAATGTTGCCATTAAATAAGAACAACAACAACAACAAAAATCTTGTTTTTGCTATTTTACAAATATAGGCTAGCAAGTAAGTGAAAATAGAGATACATTTAGACTCATCTGAAAGAATCTAAAACAAGGAATGAAAATGCCAGCGAAGATATAGGTAATGATGAGAGCTCTGAAAATACATGCTAATTACACTTTTTAAAAGATATTAGCTGAAAATAGATGACAAGGGAAAGACAGTAAAAGATTGTTTTGTACCTTTACAATGAAACTACAGCACATGCATTCACAAACAGGTGTTGTGAAATTATGATTCATTTGCAACTGTCCCTGCACAAAAGATGAATCTTTAACTGTGTTGCAATACAATATTCTTGAAAATACTCATATACATCACTGCCCTCTGTTGGATGGAATATCTCAGATAAGCACATTAGTGCATCCAATCTCCTTCAACATTCATGAAGTGGAACTGTTCTTGAAAATAATGCATATTATCAGCTACCATTTCTTCTGCCTTTATGAAGTATTTGGTGATTAATTACTTACAGGAGGATCTAGTGCTGCAATCTTCCTGACAACAAGCAACCCTGTTTTTGCTCACAATAGCAGCCAAACTGCCATATGGACAAAAAAAGATATATTGTTGTGGCCTCTCAACTCTTTTGCTGTGCTGTGAACCTTTATCATTAAGAGCCTAATTTATCACTTCATGAACCTGAGGAACCTCATACAGCAAACTGTTTCGAGGGATCATGCAGCTTTGTGACTTTAAAGTAATTGCTTTTGTTTTTCCTTCCTTCCTCCCTTCCTTTGAAGACAGCAACAGCTCAAACAACACTATTTGAATGAACTGTTGAAGATGAAAGGCAAGAGAAAATATGTATTTTCACGGGCAACAGAGGGGAAAAGCAGAGGAAATAATTGCAAGTCTCGTGATTTTTCAAGGTCCCTAATGTATACCCTTTCCCTTTAAGCATATGTAATATCCATATTTTATTTCTCCTGATTACTAAATATATCTTATGGATTTATATGTTTAATTGCCTCTCCATATTTTCAATCTATCACTTATCCTTTCTTACTTATGCTCACAACCGCTTGGTAATCTTATCAGCACACTATAATTTGTGAATTTAACTCACATCTCCCAGAATATTAATAATGTCTAGACCTCTCTCACACTATTGGGCCATCACTCAAGATTAACTACTGGAATGGGAGGAACAGGGGAATTAAATTCTGGGGTCCTCCATTTTTCACATCTTGTCATGTGGTCTTTATTTTTGTGCTGGGTCTAATTTCATTTATACATTGAAAAACAATCCCAGCAAAGGAAAAAGGCGGCTTCTACATACAAGCTGAAGAAACAGCAGCTCTGCACCTGGATTTACCGGTAATTTCTTACTGTTGCTTACAATTCTTCCTTCTCGGCAGGGCAAGCCTTGAGCCACTCTTGGCTGTGGTCCGCTGGCTTGACCATCATCCAGGCATACTTGCACAGGTGCTCTTTGTTGCAGTCCTGCTGCCAGTAGATGACATTCCTGCGATTTAGATTCGCTCCAGCACAAGCATCATACCACCAGCCTCCCCCAGCAATCCCGTTGTACTCAAGTTTGGCACAGTTCTGAAAATAGTTGTCATTATCTCTATCTTTTGTTGTGAACTTCTGGTTATCGTGGAGATATGCTTCTGTGTCACGACACAGGGCGTCGACGGCATTACCTTTATACAGACCAAGCCTGATTCGGTACTGAGAAGCTTCACCTTCAATGCGGAAGGGCTCATATTCTCCCCACTTGATGTTGGCATTTAGGTCTACAAGTTTAATCCTAAGCACATATGGCCTTGGAGAGCTGGTTAGCTGATGCATGTACTCATTGCCTAACCAGTAGTTGTCGTTAATTGTGCCAAATCCATGTTTGTAGTCCTGCCATGTCCTATCAAAGTCCACCGTACTGTTGGCAGTAATGTGCTGAATTACTGTCCAGCCACCATCTTGCATGTTGCAGTACACGCCAATAGGCTCCTTTGCTGGCTGAATGACATATAGACCATCTCTGGAGTTTTCTTCAGACTGCTTAAAGATCTCACTGCAGTCTCGTGGATATTCTGCATGGAAATAAATGAATGCTTAACATTATAATCCCGTAAGCTTGGCTTAAAAGCTTCCACAAGAATGGACTTTTGCCCTCAAATGTAAGGAATTGTTAATTTGTCAGGATGTGAGGCACATATATTGTGCAGTTCTATATAGTTTCTTTTTTGTGATGTGACTACAATTTTAAAAATATATTATTATTAAGCACCGTCGTAAACAAAAGGTAATAACAATGATGGATAAGAATAGAAATATTTGCTCACGCAATATCATACAGGTTGACAAGTAGAAATCCATATGAAAAGACTGATGTTAGCATCAAAGCATAAATACAATTCATCATAAATAATCTATTAATTATTAAAATTTATTATTAAAAGGAAATGGAGAAAATCCAGAACAAAACACAAACTGTTAATTTCAAAACACTGGAAAAAAGCATTGTGTACATTACTTAAAGGTAAAGGGACCCCTGACCATTAGGTCCAGTCGTGGCCGACTTTGGGGTTGCGGCACTCATCTCGCTTTATTGGCCGAGGGAGCCGGCGTACAGCTTCTGGGTCATGTGGCCAGCATGACTAAGCCACTTCTGGCAAACCAGAGCAGCACACGGAAACGCAGTTTACCTTCCTGCTGGAGCGGTATCTATTTATCTACTTGCACTTTGATGTGCTTTCAAACTGCTAGGTTGGCAGGAGCAGGGACCGAGCAACAGGAGGCTCACCCCATCCCAGGGATTTGAACCGCCGACCTTCTGATCAGCAAGCCCTAGGCTCTGTAGTTTAACCCACAGCGCCATCCGCATCCCGTACATTACTTAGGAAGGGCTTAAAATGACATTGAAGGGACAAAAGCTTTGTTTACAGTTCTGCAGATTGAAAACAAAATTTATATAGTCACATACATATATTGACAAGTCAGCAAATTGTTCAAAGCAAGATCAGTTGTGAAGTGTGAGGTTTTACACACACAAAAGTTCACTGTGGTCAAGTCTAGGTTTTAACATTAGAGAAAGAGAAACAGATCCACACTGTACATTTAAAGCACATCCAATACATATTTAAAATGTATTTCCCCAGAGAATCCTGGGAACTGTAGTTCCTCCCCTCATAGAGCTACAATCCCCATCACCCCAACACACTACAGTTCCCAGGAGTCTTTGGAGGAAGACATATACTTAAAATGTGTGTTGGATAGCTTTAAATGCATGGTGTGTAGGTGGGGGGAGAAACTGTTATATTCTCGAAATTGGGCATGTGCCTTTTGTTTAGCTACAGAGATGTGCAAATAGGAAACAGTACACCATGTGTCCCCTGTTTGCTGGTTGTCGCAACTTTGAGAGCTGGAAGAGTTACGGTTGATTAGAGCTAATTTTTCAATCTCTGTAAGTGGAGGAGGAGGAGATGACTCAGCCTATCGTTAGAGATTCTGAGGATGTGTTACAAAGCTCCCCTTCATCCGTGTCTCTTAACAAAGAAATAATAGTTCTTGCAGAAATCTCCTCTCTGACAACTATTATTTGTCTCCCAGTAAAGAACCCCCAACTCCTAAGAACTCCGATACACACTTAAGCAATGGAACAGTTCGTAATTGCTTGGCACTGCATCTACCCATCAGTGAAAAGTACACTGAACTGGCTGTGCGGTATGGGTGCCTCTTTCCTCTCAGAAGGAAAAACAGCTATTTCCATATTAGACATGGCCAACATATGGAGCTGTATCACAGTGGAGAATCAGTGGAGGCTGGTGCTCCCTAAGACACAGAAGGCAGGAAGGACAACAGTAGGTAGAGATGGCGTCAAGAATAGCCAAGGCCAGCAAATTCTGGTTTTGTCCCCATCCTCTTCCTGCTGAGTTCTACAAGGGCAACACTGAAACTAAGGCAAAGGAGGAAGCTGGAAGTCAGTGCCACCCACTAGACTGGATGTAGGTAAGGATACCGAGTTTGTTGAGAGTCTCAATGGCCCAACCTCCACTGTATTTGTCTTAGCCCTAGGTTCCAGATAATTGAACACCAAGGAATGTGGCTGTGAGAAGAAAAGGGAACTATAAGTTACCCATAGAAAAGGTACAGAGATCCTTATAATAAATTGAAAATGAAAACCGTCACATTTCTTATTAAATAAAAACAGTTTTATGCTTAGATTACAAAATGCTGTTCAGGAAGCTACCTGCTTCTATGGTGATGAGCACAAGAAAAAATATAAATTGAGGTTAGTGCCTCCTGGAAATAGGGCATGATCTCCACTGTGCTGAAAGAGGCGGTGGTGAGATCACACTTGAGAAACCTCAAGCTTTGGACCGAACCCTCTGTGACAAACTTTGCCCATCTTTAAGCCTATCATTTTTGGACAAGGTGATAGAAAGCATGGTGGCCTCTCAACTCAAGGCCATGTTGAAGGAAACTGGTTATTTGTTGCCATTCCAACCGGGCTTTCAGACTAGTTTTGAGACAGAAACAGTCTTGGTCACCCTTGTGGAGGACCAGGGGAACTGGACAAGTGGACTTCAACCTTATTGATTCTCTTTGACCTTTCAATGACATTCATTACTATTGGCCAGGCTATCTTTCTGGACCATTCTGCTAGGTTGGGTATGGAAGGCACTGTATTACTTTGGCTCTATTTCTTCCTGGAGGATCAGTACCAGAAGGTGGTGCTGGAGGACTTTGATTCTACCCCAAGCCCTCTGGCCTTTGGGGTGCCTCAGGTTTATGGCCTCCATGTTGTATAATACCTACTGTACCATGTGTGTGCTGGGTGGGGGAAATAATCTGGAGGTTTGTTCTTCAAAATCACCAGTATGTGATGGACAACCGGCTCTAACTCTCATTTCTGCCTGCAAATCCTAGGGAGTCTTAGAAAAAGATGTCTCAAGGTATTTTTGGAGTGGATGAGGGCAAACAAACTGAGGTGTGAATTCAGATGAGACAGAGGTGTTGCAGGTTATGAAGCTGGGAGATCTGGGTGGAGTGATACAGTTTATTCTGAATGGGGTTGCACTTACCCTGTATTTATTGTTAGAATTTATTAAATTTATACCCTGCCCTTCTTCCCAAACGAGCCCATGATGGCAAACAGCAAGTGATAAAATAATAAAAACTTCTTAAAAACAATTCCAGTACATATGCTGATTGGGGAAAATATCAGTTTAAAAGGCTTATTGTAGATGAAGGTCTTCAGCAGACAACAGAGGTGGTGCCTGTCTAATATTCAAGAGCAGGGGATTCCAAAGGGTAGGTGCCACAACACAAAATGCCTGATTCCTCCATTGTATGGAATAGGTAAAGGTAAAGGGACCCCTGACCATTAGGTCCAATCATGACCGACTCTGGGGTTGTGGCACTCATCTCGCTTTATTGGCTGAAGGAGCCGGCGTACTGTTTCTGGGTCATGTGGCCAGCATGACTAAACCGCTTCTGGCAAACCAGAGCAGCGCATGGAAACGCCGTTTACCCTCCCGCCGGAGCAGTACCTATTTATCTACTTGCACTGTGATGTGCTTTCGAACTGCTAGGTTGGCAGGAGCAGGGACTGAGCAACGGGAGCTCACCCCGTTGATTCGAACTGCCGACCTTCTGATCGGCAAGTCCTGGGCTCTGTGGTTTAACCCACAGCGCCACCTGCATCCCTATTGTATGGAATAGACCTCCTGATAAGACGGTATCTTTAGGAGGCCCTCACTTGCAGAGCCCAGTGATTGGCAGGGTGTATAAGAGGTGAGATGACCAAGTTTGTAACTTGGAGGCCCTCCTGGACTCATCACTGTAGGTAGAAGTTCAGGTGGTACCTGTGGCAAGGAGCTTCCTGCCCTTGTATATATGAAGGTTCTATTTAGCTAAATAATAGCCCCTGTCCTCCATGGGTTTGCCCAATCCTCCTTTTAAAGCCATCTAAGCCAGAAGTCACCATTACACATCTTGTGGAAGTGCTTTCTTTAAGTTGGTATAAGTGAAAAAGGACTTCCTGAATTTACTGCCAATCTATTTCATCTTGAGACCCTGAGTTCTAGTATTATGGGAGAGGGATAAAACACGTTTTTGTCAATGTTCTCTGTACCAATTTTCTGCACACATCCTGAAAGTACTTTTTTTTCTAAACTAAAAATCTCCACTTTTGCATTTCTTCATAGGGAACATTCATCAATCCCTCCGTGATTTTGATTGCCCTTTCCTAAATCACACACATACCCGGCATACCACAATTACCTTCTGCGTTAATGTTGATCAGTCTCTTATAGCCTCCTGGCGGAATCAGATGAGAATTAGCAAGTTCAAAGGCCTTTTCTGCAGTTGTCCATAGTCCACATTGAAAGAGTAGCAGCAGAAAACATCCTGCTGACTTTTCCAGATTCATTCTCTCCCTTGAAGATGCCTTTCACTCAGGTCGATGGATGCTGCAAACATAATAGAGGCTGGCATTTAGCATTAAAAGATTGATTGCATCCAGAGAGAAATTCTTGAAGAGAAATTGAAACACCTGGTTTCAGCATTCAAGATCTGCCAAAAAAGGGGCTTTTCCCCCTCTCTTTGGCAACACAGGGCTTTTTTTAAACATGTCGCAGTGCATTTGTGACAGACTACTTCTTTGACATGTAGAACTTTCCTGTCACACAGAAGTCGTTTCATCTTGTTTTGCTATCAATCAGTGTGATATAGCACAATTGAGTGCACGGTAAGAGCTGATAGAAAATAATGTCATGTCAAGGTTTCCATTTTAAAAAGCCCACCTCTCCTTTATCAGAACTGATGTGCTGTATTCCCTGGACCACATCTGAAAGGAAGCCTTTGCACAGAAATAAAGAACTTAAGCATCCAGAAACGTCACCTCTCGACAAGCTGTCTGTGGAGATGATTGTTACTCCACAGCATAATGTCCAGGTGACAGTGTTTTCAAGCCTCAACACTTCAGTCTTTTATGTATGGACAAGTGCCCATCAGGGTTCATGTTTTGTTGCTCATTAAGAGACATCACCTTGCCAACAAAGGTCCGTATAGTTAAAGCTATGGTTTTCCCAGTAGTGATGTATGGAAGTGAAAGCTGGACCATAAAGAAGGCTGATCGCCGAAGAATGGATGCTTTTGAATTATGGTGCTGAAGGAGACTCTTGAGAGTCCCATGGACTGCAAGAAGATCAAACCTCTCCATTCTGAAGGAAATCAGCCCTGAGTGCTCACTGGAAGGACAGATCATGAAGCTGAGGCTCCAATACTCCAATACTCCAATTCATGAGAAGAGAAGACTCCCTGGGAAAGACCCTGATGTTGGGAAAGATGGAGGACACAAGGAGAAGGGGACGACAGAGGACGAGGTGGTTGGACAGTGTTCTCGAAGCTACCAGCTTGAGTTTGACCAAACTGCGGGAGGCAGTGGAAGACAGGAGTGCCTGGCGTGCTCTGGTCCATGGGGTCACGAAGAGTCAGACACGACTAAACGACTAAACAACAACAACAAGTACAAACCACTACTTCCACTTTAAAAAACCCTTTGGATTCCATGAAGCTTTAAAATGTACTTTAAGCCAACTTGTTCTTAATTTCAACACCTTTCAAACTGTTAACTTAATCCCAAGCAGTAATATACAATTTCCTATCATATTTGGGAGGGAGCTGTCTCTTCCCTATGCAGAAATTACTCTTTTGGTATATTTCCAAAAGCAATGTGTGCCCCCTCTCCCCAAATATTGAATATATTTTCACATAAAGCTCTAGCAGTGATCTCAAAATAAGCTCATGATTTTCTATGACTAAGGCTGCAATCCTGTACAAAATTATAGTTCCACTGTATGAATTTGACCCAAGATTCAAATTCTCATCAATTTTGAGAAATTTAATCCTATATACTGTATGTCCGCTCAGAAGTAAGTTCCAAAGAGTTCAGCGAGACTTTTTTCCAGTTAAGTGTGTATAAGACTGCAACCCTAGAAGAGAGTTCTTACATTGATTGATTGATTGATTGATTGATTGATTGATTGATTGAATAAATTACTTGTAAGATTTCTTACCTAACCTGCACCCTAGGTTCCCATGGCAGTTTACAAAAAGATAATAAGCATTATGAAAACCAGTAAAACACATAAATTCATTACAACCAAAACAAGATTGCATAAAGGGTGGAAAGACAGGGTCA
This sequence comes from Podarcis erhardii, assembly GCF_964252035.2. Taxonomy (NCBI): domain Eukaryota; kingdom Metazoa; phylum Chordata; class Lepidosauria; order Squamata; family Lacertidae; genus Podarcis; species Podarcis erhardii. Next base: position 41,957,801 of record NC_138497.1, read on the forward strand.
AATGTTTTTCCTCCCCAGAATAAAGAATTCTTCTTTACTGTTTCTGACATTAAAGTTCTTCAGTAAATATAGAAGGAAGCATTAGATTAGGGAACTGAACAAAATAAAGAGAATAGAATAATCTTACCTTTCCTTTTTAAACCGACAACTGGCCAGGTGAGAGCTGCACATTAATCTATAGGGTAGTTATTTGAATATGCACTTTGCCTACTGCTGCAGTCTAGGTAAACAGCTCAGCCCAAGATCTCTATCTTAACTGTGGAAAAGCCAGCAGTCTTCACAAAGCTTTACATTTCCAGTGTATCAGTCTTCTGGTCGGTGGACTTTACTCTGACACGTATCCACAAATAGGCATCTTTAAAGGCCAAAGTTCCCTTCATTGTAAGAAAGTTATCACTAATGAAATTATTCTGAATAGTGAATCTCAGCAGGGGGTGGGGGTGGTGGGTGGCGGCGCACTGGTGTGGAATCAACTGGTTTGGGGAGGGAGGGACAACAGAATAATCCCTGTTCCAATTCCTGTCCAGAAATAGCTGGTAGGATCAATACGGAAGGAAGAGCTGCAAGGGCTAATGTCAAGGCTTGGCATCTTTGTCAAGGACCACACCCCAGCACCGGTGAGAAACAATACATTAATTTAGGACAAGTATTAAAGATGCATGAATTACACACAACACATATACTGTAAAAAGAAAATACACGAGTTGAATATCACTGTATATTGTGCCTGAACTATTTATCAATTAGAGGGAAATGGGGCATGCTAGAGAGCTCTACAGTGGTACCTCGGGTTAAGTACTTAATTCATTCCGGAGGTCCGTTCTTAACCTGAAACTGTCCTTAACCTGAAGCACCACTTTAGCTAATGGGATCTCCTGCTGCTGCCACGCCGCCAGAGCACAATTTCTGTTCTTATCCTGAAGCAATGTTCTTAAACCGAGGTACTATTTCTGGGTTAGCGGAGTCTGTAACCTGAAGCGTATGTAACCTGAAGCGTATGCAACCTGAGGTACCACTGTACCAGTTTCCTTCATGTGCACTGATGGCTGACTATTGTGGAAAAGCTCCATATTACCCGCCCTGTCACATTTGCTTCTTCCTCCTGCATCCAGAGCTATTGCCATAACTTGTCACCTCATGATCTGTCAAGTGCTTAAGTGTGTTTGCAAACAAATGTGTTTGTGAGTGATCCATACTTTGGTTCACTGGGGAGAAACAGCAGAGGGGAGCTATGGCTTTCCCTTTCAACATGTTTTTTATGTGCAGATTTGTATATGAAGGTTGCATCAGCACCTCCGAAGCCAGGAGAGACCATGGACCAGAAACTCAAAAAGTTTATTTTTCATTGTCTTTGCAGCTCTGTCCATGGGATTGGGTCTCCTCTGCTCAACCTCCCTCCCTTCTTCCAGGGGTCTGCCTGCCTTCCTGCCTTCCTCTGCTTGCTGCTTTCACTTCTGCCTCCTTCCTCCCTTCCTTCATTTCCCCCCTCCTGCAACTCTCACTTGCTCTCTCCATATTTCTTCCCTCTGAGCCAGCTAGGGTGGGGCCCCCACAGGTCTGCTGTGACAGCCCATGCCAGCAACTAGATTACTCTGCTGAGGTAGCTTGCCCAGCCACCCAGAGCAGTGACCCAGGGAACATGTGGACAGGCGGTCAGATTCCTATCCACTGTGGAGAGGCATGATATTTGTCATCCTCCTATATAGGAACCTGATGACCCCCAGACTGAAATATGAAGTGGTACTGCCCACTGTATCACCTCTTTCCCACCTCATTCTGCTACATGTGTAGACCAGAACTGAAACACAGCAAAATAAAATAAAATGGTGGCACTGGTGTGGCCCATCTTAAGTCATGAACCACTTGTGAGTCAGTCATGGCACAACTTTTGAAGACTCTAGTAAGGTCTCAGTATAGGGTGGGCCTAGGTACATCATCACCACAGCTTTCCTGAGCAGTCTGGGGACTGCCGGACTTTGTAATAATTATTTCAGTTACAGGGTCCACATTTTCCTGGTGCTGAACAACTCATTAACACACAAGAAAATATTTTTATGCTTCTGCCTCTGGTCTCATAGGAATAAAAGGAGCAAATGGGCTGTGATTTCTAAAGTACTCAGGCTGTAGCAAAAAGCAAGAGGAATAATTTCCTATTAACGTCCTACTTCAGCACTGAATATACTACTTTAATATCCCACACGTCTGCTTCTAGATAGCTTATGTGAACTCTTGTCTTAGAAAGTGATATAAAAATTAGGCAATAAAAATATAGAAATGTTAACTTCAGGGAGAACATTAAATATACAAGAGAGAATAAGCAGCATGAATCCATTTAAAAGAAAACCGATGCCGAAATCCTGCAAGCAATTGTCTTTGAAACAGTCATTTTGTCCTATCAGGGGAGCAGCAGGTACAGGACAAAGTTTAGCTGGAAAGACACTGATAGCAAATGACTGCAATCTGGCTCATTAACCATTTATTACAAAGGTACAGAAATGGGGCCACCAAATGAGTTCGAAAGTGTAGGGTTTATTTGTGGTGCATCATAGAAAATAGCTTTTATCAGAAGAGACTCAGTAGGGAAAGATGATTTGTAAATTGCCTGCGAAATTGTCCTTTTTAGCAGCAGGTTCCTAAAGGTAGACCTTTTTTATTGGCTTTCATTTTTAATGAGGGCAACAGAAGGGGAAAGTGTAACATTTACCCACCAAAGACAGACAAAGGACATTGCCTTGACTACACTGAAGCCCTTTTCCTTTCTCTGCTGTTTTTCTGTTCTTAAACAAATTGCAAATCATTCTTCACATGTCAATATGAGGCCACCTAACGTTCTTGAATGGACTAGCAAACATACCAATGTTCTTTCCCTTGTGTACACACACACACACACACACGCCTGCTCGCTCTGCAAACCAACCTTGACACCTTTGCAACCCCCTTTCCCCACACCTGGCCACTACCCCTTCTCAAACACAGTGATGGCCACCAACCTGGATGGCTTTAAAACAGAATTTGACAAATTCACAGATGACAAGTCTATCAAATATTATTCTTATTAATTTCTATTCTGTCCTTCATTTGCGGATATCAGACTACTAGTAATTATTATTATTATTATTATTATTATTATTATTATTATTAATACCCCGCCCATCTGTCTGAGTTTCCCCAGCCACTGTGGGCGGCTCCCAGTTGAGTGTTAAAAACAATACAGCATTAAATATTTAAAACTTCCCTAAACAGGGCTGCCTTCAGATGTCTTTTAAAGATAAGATAGCTGCTTATTTCCTTCATATCTGAAGGGAGGGTGTTCCACAGGGTGGACACCACTACTGAGAAGGCCCTCTGTCTGGTTCCCTGTAACCTCACTTCTCGCAATGAGGGAACCGCCAGAAGGCCCTCAGCGCTGGACCTCAGTGTCTGGGCTGGACGATGGGGGTGGAGATGCTCCTTCAGGTATACTGGGCTGAGGCTGTTTAGGGCTTTAAAGGTCAGCACCAACGCTTTGAATTGTGCCTGGAAAGGTACTGGGAGCCAATGCAGATCTCTCAGAACCGGATGATGGAGGCTATACTCTGTTCCCATGGATCATGGAAGCAATATGCTTCTGAATGCCAGTTGCTGGAAACCATGGAAGGGGAGAGTGTTCTTGTGCTTGGATCCTGCTTGCAGGTTTTCACACAGGCATCTCATTGGCCACTGTGAGAACAGGATGCTGCACTAGATGGGACACATGCCTGATCCTCCAGGCTCTTCCTATCTTCTTATGTCCTTGTTATGCAATATAATATGATTTAATTAAAATAATATATTCAGCTTCTTACTGAGATTTTACTGGTAATTAATGCATTTCGGTGATTAGTCTTCAGCCCATGTATAGAATCCAGGTCCCACTTGTGGGTCGTGGAGGCTCCCATTGAAAGGATGGACCTTTGGTCTGATCCAGCAACACTATTCTTATGTTATGGAATGGGGGACTTGTGGCCCTACAAAATTTGTTGGCCATGCCAGTTGGGGATAATGGGATCTGGGTCCCAGCAACACCTGGAATAGCACAGGTTCTCCATCCCTGCCTTATAGGGTTACCTGTGTGTCTGTCTGAACTACTAGGTCAGGCTCACATGGAGGCACCATTTGCAATCAGCTACTGCCTCATCTAAGGGATGCGGGTGGCGCTGTGGTTAAACCACAGAGCCTAGGACTTGTCGATCAGAAGGTCGGCAGTTTGAATCCCCATGACAGGGTGAGCTCCCGTTGCTCGGTCCCTGCTCTTGCCAACCTAGCAGTTCGAAAGCACGTCAGAGTGCAAGTAGATAAATAGGTATCGCTCGGGCGGGAAGGTAAACGGGGTTTCCGTGCGCTGCTCTGGTTTGCCAGAAGCGGCTTAGTCATGCTGGCCACATGACCCAGAAGCTGTACGCCGGCTCCCTCGGCCAGTAAAGCGAGATGAGCACCGCAACCCCAGTCGGTCATGATTGGACCTAATGGTCATGGGTCCCTTTACCTTTACCTTTACCTTTACCTTTACCTTTACCTTTACCTTTACCTTTACTGCCTCATCTAGTTATTGGAATACATGTGGTCACCCTAATTCCTGCAACAGCATGGGCTCAAAAAGCGCTGCTATTATAAGAGAAGTTAAGAGCGGCAGCTACATATATGCCATCAAAATGTAGAATTATATAACTGTAGAGATGGAAGGTATCCCAAGGCCCATCTAGCCCAACCTCCTGCAATGCAGGAATTATAGCTAAAGAATCCCTGACAGATGACCATCCAACCCCTGTTTAAAAACCTTCAGTGAATGAGAGTCCATTGCCTATGGGCCCTGGATAACACAAATAGCTCTTTCATTCCAATCTCACTCAGCAATAAGCCCAGGTAATCTCAATATGAACGGATCCACCTTTTATGTCAACTGACACAATTTCAGTCTCGAGTTCCCAGATGTTGTTGGACTACAGCTCCCATCATCTCCTGATCCCTGATCCTGCTAGCTAGGAATTATGGAAGTTGTAGTCCGACAACATCTAAGAACCCAAGGTTGAAAAAGGCTGCTTTAAGACGTTAGTAGTGAAAAGTCATGGAACCACCATAGGAGGTTCACATTTCATTAGCCAAACCCACTAGTCCATTTGCTTGCCACAAAAGCTAATTGCTAGTTCTCGCAGCTCTTGTAGGGTTATGTCTGCTTTGTGCCATACTACCCAAGTGAAGAGAAGGCTAGACATGTCACAGCTAGCTGAGTAAGTATATATTTGCCTGGAACGCCTACGCCTATGAAAGAAGCAGGCAGGACAAGATAATTGCTACAAGATAAACGCATTTCCAAGGGCAGCTGCTTTACAGATTGCATGGGAAGGTGGGGTCCTATATCCAAGCCTGCTAGAATTTTGATAAATTATTTTCTTGCTGAATGGAATGGGGAAGCAACTCCATATGTTAGGAGTACTAGCTAGGGAGGATTAAACAGGGTAAATTGTTTTAACTTTATCATCAATTATGAACAATTTTTAATCTCAACCTAGATAATTAAATTAACAATCTCTTAAAGATCTCTTTTGAGATACAATATTAAACAATCAGTAGAACAATTTCATACCTTCCAATCCAATGATTCTCAAGCTTTTAATAATTGAGGCACACTTCCTTTCTGAATTAAACCTGGAAGCAAAATTCACTGCAAGCCTAGGTAGTGTGTATGGAGGTGCTGGGCCGTCCAGGTGACACAACCCTCCTCTCAGCCTTGCTGATGTGGTCCAAAGGAAACCAGAGCAATACATTGCTGTCCAATTCTATTGGACAGTGGAACATTTCCATGCTTTCTGCTGTAAATGCAGCTAAGTCTGACCACCTCTTTTTCTTCTTATTATTCTTCAATTATAAACTTCAGGCAGAGACCTATTTCATTCAGCTCTGTAAAACACTGTGCATATTGATGGCACAAACAAGCAAACTGCCATACTTTGACCCACAGATTTTAATTGAACATTAAATCACATTGGCTGTGATCAAGATTGGCCCATGTATGCATGAGAAACAATTCCAGGTGTGAATGTATGTGAGGGAGGTGGTTGATACCCATGTACCTAACTGGGTTTTGCTTTAAAGGGTCTGATTTTCAGGGGACTTTTTTGCAGAGGGTGAGGGAGAGTCACTGGAAGGAGAAAGCTGAAGATTCCCCGCACATACTCATAATACAATGCCTGCCACTTGTTACAATGCAGTTAGTTACATTAGAAATGATGATGCTTTTAAAGTCCAGTGTCTTTACTGGCCAAGTTTGTATATACCATTAACTAAGAGTGATCCCACTCCCTGCAAAGAAAGAGACAGTTACATATAAAGAAATTATTACATGATTGTTTATGCTGAATGGGATGAATGGTATCTAGGAAACACAAACAAGGACTCCAGTAGGGTAGCTTTAGGGAGTCAGGATGGTGGAGAATACAACTCTTTGTACATTATAGAATCATAGAATCATAGAGTTGGAAGAGACCACAAGGGCCATCGAGTCCAACCCCCTGCCAAGCAGGAAACACCATCAGAGCACTCCTGACATGTGGTTGTCAAGCCTCTGCTTAAAGACCTCCAAAGAAGGAGACTCCACCACACTCCTTGGCAGCAAATTCCACTGTCGAACAGCTCTTACTGTCAGGAAGTTCTTCCTAATGTTTAGGTGGAATCTTTTTTCTTGTAGTTTGGAACCATTGCTCCGTGTCCGCTTCTCTGGAGCAGCAGAAAACAACCTTTCTCCCTCCTCTATGTGACATCCTTTTATATATTTGAACATGGCTATCATATCACCCCTTAACCTCCTCTTCTCCAGGCTAAATTAGAATTGCTGGAAAAATTTACTCTGCCTTGTTCAAAGAGTGCATGTCTAAGAAGTGAACACCTTCCATATCTGGAATACAATGCCATAGTTCACATCCTTCTTTCTTGTAAACATCATCATCATCTTGCAATTGCTATGTATGCAGTAGGAGCAATAATAAATAATAAATACATTCATAAAGACCAATTCTGCCTCTGCAAGTGAGGTGTTCCGAACCTGCTTTGCAGTGCTTTTGGTCTCTTTTCTCCATCCACTTCATAATTATTTGTCCTATTCAGATTCCTCCAGTTTGCACACCTACCCTTGGCAAGTGCCAGGAGACACTTGCATTCTGAACAGAACCTCTGTTACCAACATCATGTGAATGAGTTTGGAATGTTGTCTCATTTCCTTGGAAGGCTCTGTTTACTGATCTGATCTGTTATCAACAAGGTGTAATTTGAAAAACATGCCCGCGCAGCAAAGAGCCACGCCAATTAACTCGGTGCTAGCCCACCGTTCCACATGTTACTATGTGAGAGATTGCAGAGTGCATCTGTGTGCTTCTTCCATAACTGCCTCCCGCTGGCTATCTTGGGCCAAGCCGGGCAGGTCAATGGAGTTTGTTCTCCTACCCATTTCTCCATATGACTCCTTCAACCACTCTAGAATGCAAACGTAGGAACATTCCATCATATGGACCCACCACACCAACCAATGCAGAAGGGCTGGAAACCTGTGGCCCTCCAGCTCTTGTTGAATTAAAACTCCCATCAGCCATGCTTGCTGGGGCTGATGGGAGTTGGGAGTCAACAGCATCTGAAGGGCCACAGGTTCCACAGCACACTTCAGCAAACGGAAAGCTTTTGCAATTAGCCTTTCCTATGGAAGACGTTGAGAGTCCTGTCCAGCCACTATTTTTTGAAATCCTGTCTAAGAATGCTCTATGCTCATTTGAGAGCAAAGGAATTTCTATGAAGACATGTAGATTTATATATCTGGATTCATTTGAATTCGAGAGTCACAGGCAGCACTGTAATAAGCTTCAAATGCTTCAATTGCTCCCTGCCCCCACCAACTTCTTCAATGAGCAGTTGTGATAAATGGCATATTGGTTCAGTGCTGGTCTTCATGCTAAAAGGCAGTGAGCTTTGTTCTCCTTTCTGCAATAACCGTGATTTGTATAAACCAGCACCTTTTCTATTTTGTGTCTCAGATATAAAACTTCTCCCCTGCTGCTATTAATGTTTGATTAAGTTATCTCAGTCTGTGAAAACACTCCAGATGATATAGTTGTTCAATTAATTCCACCCCTTCATGTTAAAGGCTAATGCTGATTACATGGCCCCAGCAGACCCTTTAAAAGTATCCCAAATTGAGACAATTTAGTCATGGGTAGAATTAATCTCAAAACAACTCTTAAAGTCTCATTATCAGCTTTGAACTGAGCAATTCATTCTGTAATAATAATCAGTTTAGGGTCCAATTGCTCTAGATGCAGCACAACATATAATTCTTCTAGAAAAAGACTATGGGATCAGCCTAGAATTTTGGAAGGAAAGACTTTGGGTCCCACACATTCATGTTGCTGATACCACCACTTCCCTAGGTCTCAAGCTTCGCAGTGGAAAGACATACATGCAATCCCAAGCAACCATCTATGCTGAGATATAGAAAGAGTGGGTGCAACAAATTCCCAAGACCTTCAATACCATCAAATATTGATAGCATAACTTCTGGACATACCATGTATTCAAAGGGTCTTTGAAAGTCACCTTCATGAACTTGTCCTTTAAAATGTTGGCACTTTACTTCAAAATGCCAAGCTGTTATACCCACTGCCTTGAAAGAGGTGGTGTAACCCCTCTTGAAGGTTTTAAAAAGCTTCCATCCAATCTCCAATGATCTTTTCCTGGGCAAGGTTAGCCAGCTGCAGGTACTGCGGGAGAAAGCAAATTATCCATTCTAATTTTCTTTCAGGCTTGGGTTTGGCACAGAGGCAGCCGTAGTTGTCCTAATGGATGGCCTGTGTCAAGAGAGAGTCCAGAGGGCAGGGATGCAAATTTGTTGGTTCTCCTTGACTTCTCAGTGGCTCTAGATCATCACTGAGTTGTTCTTCATTAGCAACTCAAGGAAGTGTGAGTTGGAGGATTGCTACCAGAAAGTAACACTAGGATATTGTTGCTTGGCTCCATGGCTTTGGGGTCCAACAAATGTCAATTCTGTTTCCCACGCTGTTTAACATCTAGGCCAGTGGTGGCCAAACTTGGCCCTCCAGCTGTTTTGGAACTACAATTCTCATCATCCCTGACCACTGGTCCTGTTAGCTAGGGATGATGGGAGTTGTAGTCCCAAAACAGCTGGAGGGCCATGTTTGGGCATGCCTGATCTAGGCTGTTGGGTGTCCAAGCCTACTGGCTATGCACTGCATTTTAGAGGCTCTAGCCAAGAGTGGAATGAAGCCTCTCTCACAAGGCAAAAACTAAACTTCTTGTCCCTCAGCACTTCATCTACCATTTATACTCTCTAGCCCAGGCTTCCTCAGCCTCGGCCCTCTAGATGTTTTTGGCCTACAACTCCCATGATCCCTAGCTAGGACCAGTGGTCAGGGATGATGGGAATTGTAGTCTCAAAACATCTGGAGGGCTGAGGTTGAGGAAGCCTGCTCTAGCCCATGAATCAAGAACTTGTGGCGCTCCAGATGTGTCTGTACTACTACTCCCATCATTCCTGGCCAGCTTGACCACAGGTCAGAGCTGATAGGAATTTAAGTCCACCACCATCTTAGAGGGCCACAGGTTTAGAATCCCTATAAAACATGTGAGATTAGGCCGCTTGCCTTCTATCACTGTGCCATTGAGAGCGTGCTCACTTATGGCTTATGTGTGTGGTACGGAAGCTGTACTACCCAGGACAGGATGGGGTTGTGCAGAGTTGTTAAGGCAGCAGAGAGCATTGCTGGCTGGCCACTCTCCACCGTAGAGCAGATTTATGCCACAAGGTGCCATAGGAAGGCACTGGACATAGTAAAAGATCCATCGCATCCTGGTCACTGTCTCTTCGAGCTCCTGCTGTCGGGACGGAGATACAGGACGATGAAGACAAGAACGAGCCGTCTCAATAAGAGCTTCTTCACCAGAGCGATCTCGGCCCTGAATGGGAAACCTGGACTTTGAAAGTCATCTAATCTTCCTTGCTGTATTATACTGTATTGTTTTAATTAGTGTTTTTATAGTTGTTCTGATTTTGTGTGGAGTGCCCTACCTGGGTGGATGGAGCAGCCAAGTAATTTCCGTTGTCCCCGAGGGGGGGGGGCAATGACAATAAAGATATTTATTATTATTATTATTATTATTATTATTATTATTATTATTATTATTAGTTTCCTTTGCCTGCCAGCATTCTTGTCTGTTGATTGTTGCGATTGTTGCGCATACTTGCTACAGCATTAAGTTCGTCTGTTGTTTCTGCTAAGAAGGCGCAAGGTAACAACTAGTGTCTCAAGCACAGAAATGGTCAACAATTTTTATCCAAAACATTTTAGATAAACCAGTGTAGACTTACATTCACAAAGCTTTTGTTAATATGTTATAGTGGTGGAAGGTAGGCAAGAGAATGTGTGGTTTCTAAGCAGCAAGGGATCGTATGTGAGGGCACTCCCAGTAGGACAGTTTCCCCTCAAAAATGCTTCCATGACGAAAAGGAAAACCACAAGTACTCCACAAAAACTAGCGTGGCAATTTAAGAACTGGTACCAAAGGAAAGAGAGAAGGGAATCAGGCCACTATATTTGCTGTTACAAGCAGTTCTCAACTCTTTAATTGCTTCTATTCCTGCTTCCAACTTTAAGTATATTGTAATTTTGAAGTACTGCCTGGATTTATCTTTTTCCTCCTCCCTTTTCCTTACATCGTTGTATGTTCTAGATTCTATGCCCAAAGTCAGGAGCTGTCTTCTTACTGACCTTTGTAAGCAGCTGTGGGACACTTTTTCACCCGAGGAGCAGTGTAAAAATGCTTCAAATAAAAACAAATCAATCAAAAGAGGTTCTCTTTCAATAAGCACAAGTAATGTTAGGTTAAGAAAAATATTGTGCATTTATAGACTACGTAAGTTAAGAACAGTGGGTTAAAGACACTTGGTTTCTTGAAATCAGATGCTTTACAGTGATGTTTTAAGAATCATCAATATATTTCACATAATTTAAATTCTTTAATGTCATTCTCTACAAAGGAGTTAACTCTTCATCGGTCTTTACAGAGATACAGAAGTGAAGCAATGTCCCCATGTGTTTAAAGAACAAGATATTTAAATAGGTTAAAAAGCTACAGCACACACAACAGTTGTATCATGTCCAATTTCACATTGGATTTAGGTTACAGTAGTGGCTTTTTTGTTCTTCCACAGAACATATAGATGATACCACATAACAGAGCTGTGCAAATTGTGGCTCCAGAGAAACAAACAACTACCTCCTTTTTCCTGCCCCACTTTTTCCTGTTTTACTGCTACTACCACTGGACTTGCTAGAAGATTTTGAAGAGAAAAGTCTTGTCATGAACTCTGACACATCAGGCAGCTCATGGTTAGAATTCAACATATTCATTGATTGCTCCATTTCCTAAATGCATACAAAAAGAGAAGAATGTATTAAGTAAAACCATTTCCAAATCGTAAAGATACGCCAATTTGGTTAATTGTTCTGTCAGTAGTGGTGTCATTTTGCAGCTGCTCTCTACCCATATACCCCCGCTATAGACTCTTTATACAGCCACAGCCTAAACTACAACTTAAAAAAAACCTCTTGTGTTATATTGATATAAATAAATGAAAAGGAAGTTCTAAAAGCAAAAAACAGAGATAACCATGTCTAAAGTAGTGTTACAGGATAAAGGATTGCCATATTAAAATTTTAAAAGATGAGTTTGGTTGAAATCTCTCCCAATTTCAAATTTTAAAAGTTTCTTCTTAAATGCTAAAAAATTTGGCACACTAGTTCTTAAAAATTGTTTAAAACAAATTGAACTATCATGGCAATGTATGTCAAGCATCTTTTTGAAAAGCTATTTCCTTCCAACAGTTGCCTTCTATTAAAATATGTCTGCTAAAAGATCTGGGCCCGATTTGAGGTAGGTCATTTAATTTTTCCTAGCCTTTCAAAATTGAACAGAACATTTTACATCTATTGCAGCCTACCCAATGTCTTCCACAGAGGACATGGTCCATGATTCTGTCAACTACACTTTTCCATTAGGCAATCAATTTCTTGCCCAAGAGAGCAGATCGCATGTTGATTCACATCAGCAAATGCATCAGATCAAGCAGTTGATCTGCCTCCACTTTTAACCTTATATTAAACATTTACAATGCAATCTTTTGCAAGTTTTCAGAGGTAAGTTCCACTTTATTCTCAGATATGTGTTCAGCCAGAGTTAAAATGGAAGATTTAAACATCTATCTAGAATGTTATACCTATTAACTCAAAAATAATGTGAAACCTGTAATGAACTACTGAAGACAGTGGTCATTTAGAAGGAAAGGAAATTAATACCAACTGAACCCCAAAAAGCAGCAGCCAAAGACAAACAGTAGATACTGCTAAATAAAGAAGATTTAGTAAACACCTTGAATCTCCATTTTGTTCTAGCCTTCCGCTATTCAGCATAACGCATGGTGAAAGGACAATAAATTAGGATAATTTAATAAATATCATATTTAAAACTTTCTGTCATAATGGATTTGTCACAGAAGAACGTGACTAGGATGTGAATTCTTGTTTTAATTGCAATAGGCAAGAAAAGGAGACGATAACACAAATTATCAGAAATAGTCTCAGAGACATTCATTCAACATAGGAAGAGACTGGTAGATTATTTTTGTAACTCAAAATGAGTGCCTCTGTTTTCATGACAAACTAGTGGCGAAATGGCCATAGCACTGAATGGGCAGATGAAGGAATCAGTGCAGCCCAAGAAATCAAAATGATGGTAGAAAACTATACATGCTCCCCATTCAGAACCAAGACATACTTATTTTTCTGCCCAGTGGGCTCTGCATGACTAACATTTTTCACCACCTATAAGCCAACAGACTCATGCTAATTCCTAATATCAGCAGCAAGGAATCTTTAGGCAGCTGCTGCTTCTGCCAGCAGGAAAAAGAGTGGATGCTGTTGGCTCACACCCAAAGAGGTTTGGTAGAAAATGAGGCTGTTGCAACAGCCTCTACTGCTCCTAGAACCAAACCAGAAAGGCAACCTAAAACTGATGAAAGATGTCCAAGTACAACTCTCTGTTGCTTCTCAATAACGGCATGAGTGGGCAGCTAAGAGTTATCTTGTATGATTGTGTCTGGGTGGGATCAAACAGATCTTAGTCCCTTTCGTGGGCTGGAATGGAAAGTTGTTGAGATGAAGCGGACTGTCCTAACACACACCAGCTCTCAGACGCTAGTTTCATTCAGTCCAATGACACTAAGGCTGCAGCTTCCTGGTCTCCTCATATTACATCTCTCTCCATCCATAACACATTGAATACATTATACAAAGCTTACACTGCACACAATTTAGATTTAGCATCTCTTAGAATTTGATGTTTTCTGTATAAAGGTTTGAATAATTAAGCATTGTTAGATGGCTTGTATTTCTGGCCCACAGCTGTATTTCTACCTTAGTGGTAATAGAAAAACCATTCCCAGGCACTTTCTGGACTGTAATATTTATTTGGACTGGTTTGGTTTCTTCAGATACAATATTTGCAATGTTAATCCTCGCAAAGCTTACTCACCCGCCTCATGTCAGGATCACTTGTGTTGACAACCTTAGGAAGTAATACGAAGATCAGCAATGGAAGGATCATCATCATAACCTTAAACAGGAGATTTTTTTAAAAAAATATGTTAGTATTTCTTCTGTTAGGCAGCAGTTCTAGCACTGCCGTATGGTACCATAGATAATAAAAGAAGAATCCCTCAAAAGTTATACTGTGAATGGCCACCAGGAAACAAACTATGACTCCGTGAATCAGATTAATACCCAAACCTAGGATTGTGGGTAAAATATTAACCATGGTTTACAGTGATATACAAGTGGCGCATCTCAGTGACATACTTAGATGGGGTCAACAGCTCCAAAGGCAGCTACATATGCCTGAGGCTGCACAGAAATTCCAATATTTAGAAATCTCACCAAAAATGAAAAATATGGAGAAAACACTCCATGTTGGGGCTCAATGACCATAGTCTTGAGTCAGTCAAGATCTACTCTCCTTGAGTAGATCCTTTGATTACTACTGCAGGAGAGAAACCATTTCTTCTGACAGGGTTTTAGCAGTCAAAATAGACACTAACTTATTATTCAACAATATACAAATAAAGGGGAGAGTGGATCTATATCCAAGTATCACAGCGTGTGTGTTTTTTTTTTTTTTTAATGTGCTGCATAACTGAAGCATCTGTATCTAGGCTAGTTCAATTATTCCATTTAACAAGTCCTACCATATGCATTGGGACGCGGGTGGCACTGTGATCTAAACCACAGAGCCTGGGGCTTGGCAATAAGATGGTAGGTGGTTCAAATCCCCGCGACAGGGTGAGCTCCTGTTGTTCGGTCCCAGTTCCTGCCCACCTAGCAGTTCAAAAGCACATCAAAGTGCAAGTAGATAAATAGGTACTGCTCTGGCGGGAAGGTAAACAGCATTTCCGTGTGCTGTTCTGGTTCGCCAGAAGTGGCTTAGTCATGCTAGCCGCATGACCTGGAAGCTGTCTGCAGACAAACGCCGGCTCCCTCCCTATAGAGAGAGATGAGTGCCGCAACCCCAGAATCGTCTGTGACTGGACCTAATGGTCAGGGGTACCTTTACCTTTACCATATGCACTGAGCCAGGATTAATGGGTACCTGTGGTTGCTTTAGCAACCAGCGTCACAAACTGCCCTTCAGTTTTATATTCAACCTCAAAACAACAACAAACCTATAACACATTCCTCTGCAACACACTCTGCCTTCCAGTTTCAACTGAAATTTCTAGCTGAGGCAAGCTAGAAATCAACACACTTTTAAGACTCCTACTACAAAACACAGTTACACATTCGTAGTTTACTTCAAAAATATTATATACAATAGGGCTGGAGGGTTTGTGTTTTTTTGCAAATGCATAGCAAATTAACTGGAGTTGGGGATGCTAATTTAGGTCTACAATGCTTCATAATTTCCCCCCAGCTGATTGTATGACAAGAAATCCCTGTTAAGATGATGTAACCATCCCTCCCTCTAGAGATGCCTCTCCTGCACCAAGAGATGCCTGCCTGAAAACAAGCCTTGTTTAATGATTATCTTCTAACAGTGGCATATTAACATATAATCTGTTTAATGTTTACCCTTAAATCTTACAAATAGGGTCCTTAAATAGGTTTTGAAACATAGGCAATAAATGGCTAATCAGTGGCAAACAAGCAGTTCATATGCACCTGTTTCCATACATACCATGGGGTTCATTAAGAAGTCTGTCCATCCCCAAGACTCTCTCTTTATGAAATAAGAAGGTGGTCCAGAAGATTTCATCTGAAGTGGGTATGGCAATCGGACAACTTCTGATGTTTTGATGTAATTCACAAATCTTGCCCTGAAGAAGACATTTAGAAGTATCTTTCTCCATTAAAGCCCAACAAATTATCTTGGTTAGATATTTTCTCTATGACTGCATTTGAACTGAAGTGATAATCCTGTGAATAGTTAAGCAGCTTAAAATTTGACTGTAAGAAAGTACCATAATTGTATGTAGGATCGTAGCTTGGTCACCTGCTCATATAAGAGATTCTGCATTAGATGTGCATCTATATCCCAACAAATTTGTTTACTTGATGAAACTTTATTTTCCCAAGAGAGGTCTGAAAATAGTTTATTCTGCATGTCCTTGGAGATAGCAACTAGAACAGGTGCTACTGAAAAACAACAGCAACCTATTTTACACACACACACACACACACACACACACACACACCCCCATCACTGATTTTGCAAAATCCAGTATCAGATAAATTAAGTTTGAAAGATCTCACAAATGTAACAAATTAGCAGTGATCATATGTAAATAACTAGCATTAAATGTCAAGGATTATAGACTCAAAAGAACTTTGCAAGCCACTGTAATCACTGTGCAGATATTCTCAGTGAGGAAAACATAGTTGAAAAACATTCTGTAAACTATTAGCACCAAACAGAAACTGAGTTAAGCTTAGCTTAACCAGGTGGCTTTAACTTGTGGATAGAAAGCTCTGTTAAAGGGAAGAGGTTATTTTAGCCAGTTCCTCATTCCTCCTACAGCACTGCTGAGAAGGTACTCTAGAGGGGGAAGGGTTGGGGGGGACCATCTGGAAATGTGGAAAGGGGTGCTGGGGCCTGCAGGGAGAAAGGGAAATCTATTAAAATGACCACCTCCTTATTTCAGCAGAAGCCACCAATGGATCTTGGTCCTTTCCATGAACAAAAGTGCAAGCCTGGATCCAACCCTTTCAGATATAGTTTATGTATCTTTAAAAGTATTTTTTTCATGATATATCACACCACACCTGGTAGAAGTTTTGTTTTCAGATACATTAATTTAGGAGCTTGGTTCACAACAAATCATATTAACCACAAATTTGTCCCCCAGATGATCAAACAAAGCATGGCTTGTTTCTCTAAAGCTTGGTTTCTTTCTAGCCCCATGCCTTTATAGCTTGGTGAACATCTGTGATGTGCAAATAAACCATGGTTATGGAAGGATGTTCGGTTTGTACATATCAGCAAGCAAAAAAACAAAAAACCAAAACAAAAAAAACGAAAAAAACAACCCCCCCCCCAAAAAAAAACCCAGGTTCGTAAACCATCACCAAACCAAGGCTTCAGATTGTGGTTTGCTAGCAGTAAACAAGCTATAGTGAAGGCAACTGTGGAGGATTCAAATAATTACAGAGTTTTAAGGCCTATATATTTATTTGAGAGAACATAAAAATGTTTAAGGCCTTACCAACAGACCAACCAGCCCTGTTTTCCATAGCAAATCAGTTTGGTTCAGTATTCTATATAAAAAAAGCTATAGCTGCTCACCTCATTTTCCCTTTTGAAGTGATGTCCACTCGCACTGGTTCAAATTTATAAGCTGGAGATATGACTTCAACTACATATGATCCAGAAGGAACATCATGAACCACAAAGCTTCCATCTGTCCTGAAAAAATAAAAATTATCATATATTTAATTGCATCACAGAACAGTTACAATAATTTAAAATGTGCAACAGATGTTTTACATGTCAGAACTCAAAAAAGCTTTATTAGACCAAAGAGCTATCATCCTATCAAGAGGGGGATTACAAACCCTACCTATTAATTCATAACACAATGCTCTATTTCACTAACTTACAATGCCAGTAAGCTGGTGCTGCATAGTACTTAAGAGTGGGAGCTGGACATTTCCATTGAAAATCTTGGCTCAGCCATGATACACTGAGTGTTCTAAGGCAATCCTCACAAGTACAGAATGGCTTTTTGAAACCATCTTGTGTGTATATATATGTATGTATGTATGGAAAAGACAGTTTTGTTGGACACAGTTTCTCAACCAGAAAACTCTTGAGAAGGATCCAAGAAAAATCTTGCTCTCAATATTAACCTGCCTATACATAAAGAGCAGGAGCATAATCTTTGCTATAGAAAGGATAGCCATTGCTTTCTCTTGACTGCACATATCGTCTGTCATTTTTTAAAATACTGGGTGATGTTCAGTCTAAACATATGTGATGCAGAGCACTCGAGTCTCCAAAGAGGAGCTGGCACTGACAACACTCAAAGTATGCACATATGTTTCTGTGCTCCAGGACACCTCCTTGCAGGATGAGGTCACAACATCACAAGGAAAAGGAGTTGTGCAAGACTGGCCATTACTAAAATAGGCACCACCTATTAGGTAGTAGAGATACCTGTAGAACTACATTCTAGAATCTAGAAAGCACTCACCCCCCCAAAAAAAAACAGTGACCCTGCTATCTCAGAAAAATAATGTTCTCCAGCAATTAGATGTGCACACTACTGCACAAGCTAACTTTAAGTTTAAGAATGGGGATGCACATTCTACTGAAAGCAACAGACAGGATTCATGCTTGCACATTACAGAGTGCAGGTACCTGCAGGTGTCTCTGTACACAGCAGAAACCAAGAAGCTGGAAAACAGAAACTACAGAAATAAAGAGGGGGGGGGGTGTGTGGTGATTGGTGAGTTCAGGAAAAAAAGAGCAGTACAGTGGTACCTCTGGTTACATACTTAATTCGTTCTGGAGGTCCGTTCTTAACCTGAAACTGTTCTTAACCTGTTCTTAACTTTAGCTAATGGGGCCTCCTGCTGCCGCTGTGCCGCCGGAGCATGATTTCTGTTCTCATCCAGAAGCAAAGTTCTTAACCCGAGGTAATATTTCTGGGTTAGCGGAGTCTGTAACCTGAAGCATATGTAACCTGAAGTGTATGTAACCCGAGGTACCACTGTATCCTTAAAGGCTTGAGGAAAAGTTTCCCTCGAGGAAAGTTCTTTGTCCTTTGAAATGAGCAACATTTGTTGCATTCACCTAAGTGGCAACAAGCATGCCCTAAGATTGACTGCCCCACGCTCAAGAAAGGTGACTCTCTTCTGAACTAAGATTTTACACATGCTTGGTATCTGATGAAGTGCGCATGCACATGAAAGCTCATACCAGTAACAAACTTAGCTGGTCTCTAAGGTGCTGCTGGAAGGATTTTTTTGTTTTGTTTTGTTAAGATTTTAAACGTGTGGAGGAAATCAAAAGAAAAAGACAGCTATCTCTTCAAGTTATTTTGTCTGTCTCTGTAGGCACACGTTGGTGGTGATGCAACTTCGTACTATGATGCAGTGGTTAGTAGTCTCAGTCGAGGAATGGGGAGGCCCGAGTTGGAATTTCCCCTAAACTACCTCGGGGGGGGGGGCTCCATTTCTGTCAGGCCAGCCTACCTGGCAAGGTTGTTGTGGGGACCAAACGGGAGAGAGACCGAGGGTTGGGGTTTGAATTAAAAAAGGCAAACAAATCCGTTCCCTCTCCCCGCAAAGCCTTTCTCCGCGGCTGCAACTCACTTGAGGAAGCCGACGTGCTCCTCGCCGTCCACCAGCACCCGGGCCCCCGAGATCCAGTCCTGGGGCTTCACCCCCGGCACCACCGCCCGGCCCTCGATCTTAAACCGCTCGCTGGCGCCCACAGCCTCCCCGCTAGCGGCGCCCCCGGCCACCTCCGAAGCCCGCGAGCCGGCGGCCAAGAGAAAGGCCGCCGCCACCAGCAGCCGCAACATCCCCGTCGTCGCCGGCCCCGGGAGGCCGCCGGGCCGGGCCGCCATTAGAGCAACCGCCGGAGGTGCCGGGAAGGAGGGGGAGGAAGCGGCGACAGAGCAGACCGGGAGAAAGGAAGGGCCGCTCTCGTCGTCCCCGGCGGCGCATGCGCCAAGTGGAGGGGCGCGCCGTGACGAACGAGGATGCGAGAGCTCAACTTCCGGGTTTCTTCTGAAGACGTTTCTTAAAGGAGCCGCAGGGCGAAAAGCAGGGAGCTGCCCAGGGAGAGCGTTGCTGGGTTTCAGGGTAGTTATGATTGGGCAGCAGTATTTCTATTATTATTATTATTGTTATTATTATAATTATTATTATTATTATTATTTAATTATAATAGAGAGCATTGCTGGGTTTCAGGGTATTTATGATTGGGCAACAGTATTTCTATTATTATCATTATTATCATTATTATTATCATCATCATTATATTATTATTATTATTAATAATAACAATAACAATGATAATAGTAGAGAGCATTGCTGGGTTTCAGGGTAGTTATGATTGGGCAACAGTATTTCTATTATTAATAATAATTAATAATAATAATCTGGGTTTCCCCAGCCACTCGTCAAACGCCAAAAACATCCGATACAACAATTTTAATGATGATGATAATAATAATAATAAATTTATTATTATTTATACCCCGCCCATTTGGCTGGGCTTCTCCAGCTACTCTAGGCGGCTCCCAACAGAATATTAAAAACACAGTAAAACATCAAACATTAAAAACTTCACTAAACAGGGCTGCCTTCAGCTGTCTTCTAAAATAAAGAGAGGAGTAATAAGTTACAGCATCGGGATGAGCGCCTGCTTTTCGTAATTTAAGTGTTGTATAATGTGGGGGGGGGGCGGAATGTATTTTTCAAGAGAACTTATTTTTGCTCAGTGCAAACTCAGTGCAAGGTATAACACTCCTAGTGAAGGCTGGATATGGGCTGTGAGTGGGGCCTGAGTGGGCAACGTTAATCTTTGCTGTTGCCTGTAACGGGAGGGGTGTTTAGGGAAGCTTTTAATGTTTGATGTATCACAGTATATTAATATTCTTTTGGAAGCCGCCCAGAGTGGCTGGGGAAACCCGGCCAGATAGGCGGGGTATAAATAATAAATTATTATTATTATTATTATTATTATTATTATTATTATTATTATTATTATAGTGGAGTGGGGTGGGGGATATTTAGCTAAAAATCTAAACCAACCGCAGCCCCACCAATGCTGGCTTTTCACGCAGTTCATATTCTGCAGTAATGTAGCATTTCTACTGCCCCCCCCCATATACATTCACATAAAATCTGAATTAGATGGTGGACTTGTAGAAAGGGGTCAAACCCTATAAAAACCCCTCTGTTGTCAATAAGACTGAGGAACCTGGAGGAGATAGAGCCCAGCCATTTTATTACTTAGGAAGCAATAGGTTACAGTCGGATACATAGCTGTCAACTTTTCCCTTTTCTTGTGAGGAATCCTATTCAGAATAAGGGAATTTCCCTTTAAAAAAAGGGAAAGGTTGACAGCTATGGTCGGACCCTTCCGCAAGAACTGTAACCCCCAGCTAGCAGTCTAGGGAGGTTATTTATAAGTTTCTACACAAAGCCCTTTCCAATCATATGCATATAAGTATTTCACATTACCTCATCCTAATTGTTGGATACATTTCAGGTTAGTATGCTTGCGCAATAAGCATAAGCATTGGCTGTTTTGCTGTCCGTACAGAAACATTGTTACATGGAGCTATTGTGCTTTGTAAACCTGCGTGTTTAGCTGCGTATATTCTGTGATAAAAATGTTAGCTTCTTCTCTTCCTGTGGGAAAGGGCTTTTGCATTCTCAGCAGGTTCAAAGCTTTAGCATTCTTAACAGTTTCATAGCTTTTTCTCAAAGTGATGTAGCATTTTCTTAAAGCATTATCAATTTTTGTGGCCCTTGGGGTCCTCCCTCAGACTCATGCCTCTGTTTCTACATGGCATCACAGGTATGCTAAAATCCTGGATTCTTCTTCGGGTAACATACGCTTCAGGTTACAGACTCCGCTAACCCAGAAATATTACCTCGGGTTAAGAACTTTGCTTCAGGATGAGAACAGAAATTGTGCTCTGGTGGCGCGTGTGGCGGCAGCGGGATGCCCCATTGGCAAAAGTGGTGCTTCAGGTTAAGAACAGTTTCAGGTTAAGAACGGACCTCCAGAACGAATTACGTACTTAACCAGAGGTACCACTGTAAGTATAAATGTTGGGGAAATGGATGCAAATGAAACTATTGTTTTTTCTCTCTGACCCTACAAGCAGTTTTTCTTCTTCTGATTCCATTTCAAGCACTTTGTCCGATATAATAAATGTAGCTCCATTGCTATTTCTAGCATTTAAGAGTACTAAATATATCATTTAGGCAATAGTGTGGAACCTGGTAGTGTGGGAGGTTTCAAGCTATTTTGTGTATCTATTCTAACAGCTACAATAGAAGAAACCATTTAGCATTTTTATTGCTAGCATTTATTACACTGTAGTCTCCCAGCATAATGTTCCAGGCAGCTATATAAGAATTGGTTTTGGCTCAGCAGGTATATTCCATTTTGGCTCTATTTAATCTCTCTGTCCCCAAGTTTCTGGAATCAGTCAAAGCTTAAGCAGGTGTTATTTCCAACAATGCCATGCTGACCATCAGTTCTCTTATAAATCAAACTTATCAGTAAATGCTGACCTCTTAATTTCAAAATAAGGATTTGCTCTGGTCTGCTTAAACTAATCTAACAGTATAATTGTAGCCTGCTGTTCTTTAACTGTAACCATTGGAAATTGGGCACTGACCCCTAATGGCCTAAATCCTGCATCTCATAAGGATTGTCCTTCTATTAAAAGCCACATATCATCAAGATCATCTATGTGTAATATCTGTGCACAGTAAGAACTGGTAGAGTGAAAAAGAGAATGTCTACCCTTCATTATGTGGACTTGTTCCCACAAAGGGTGTGTTCACATTACTGCCTTAGAGCGCAGTGAAGTTGTTTTTCTCCTGGTGCGTTTCACAGCTCTTTCCCCTCTAGCTGTTCACATCAGCACAGCTTCCGTTCCTGTTTGTGTGCAAACCAGGGGGTGTTGACGGGGTGGAGATGTCTCCACCCTATTCCAATGTGTTTACATCTAGTTATTGTACATTTTCATTGTACGTTCATTTTATTGTAAATTTTCAATAGCATTGTTGTTGTTGTTTAGTTGTGTCCGACTCTTCGTGACCCCATGGACCAGAGCATGCTAGGCACTCCTGTCTTCCACTGCCTCCTGCAGTTTGGTCAAACTCATGCTGGTAGCTTCGAGAACACTATCCAACCATCTCGTCCTCTGTCGTCCCCTTCTCCTTGTGCCCTCCATTTCCCCCAACATCAGGGTCTTTTCCAGGCAGTCTTGTCTTCTCATGAGGTGGCCAAAGTATTGGAGTCTCAGCTTCAGGATCTGTCCTTCCAGTGAGCACTCAGGGCTGATTTCCTTAAGAATGGATAGGTTTGATCTTCTTGCAGTCCATGGGACTCTCAAGAGTCTCCTCCAGCACCATAATTCAAAAGCATCAATTCTTCGACGATCAACCTTTTTTATGGTCCAGCTCTCACTTCCATACATCACTACTGGTTTCAATAGCATAGGCATTTTTAAAACATTACTTTTAAAACAAAAACTCATCTCTGTTACTTGTGTTTCAAATGATTTTCAGGAGAAAGCAAGTAACCTGCCCTGGAAACATCTTTATCCTCCAAGCTACTCCTGGCTAAAACAGCACTACTTCATCCATCCCTTCCACACCAACTCTAGATATCGCAAGCTGCACTTCTCTACCTTTGATGCCTGCTAAAGCCCACTCCTCTACTCCCCACTTCCTCTCTCTGGTCAAGATTTGGCCTCCTCCTCCAATGCTAAGATAGAACCAGTCTACTCTGCCCTTCATTCTGCCCCTTCTCATGCCCCTTTCCAACTTCCAGTTATCTCCCCTTATGCACCATCTCCTTCGAGTATCCAAACACACCATTTCCCCTATTCTCAAAAAAGAACACATTTCTAGGCTCACTGTCCCTTCTCCAAGTACTACTATTTCCCCCTTTATCTCTGAACTTCTGGACTGTGCTGCTTACTCCTATATAACAACGATCTTTCCTCCAATTCAACGATCTTTCCTCCAATTCTTTTGACCATCTCCAATCTGGCTTTCACCTCTTTCACTCCACTGAACTACCCTCATGAAAATCATGGATGACCTCCTCACTGCCAGATCTATGAGCCTCTTCTCTGTACTTATCTCCTTGATCTTTCGGTCATGTTTGATAGTTAATAGTTCCTTCCGGTTAGATTCCTATTATGCCCTGGGGATCCTTGCTGCTGTCCTCCACTGGCTCTCCTCCTGTCTAATCGCTTTTTCAGGGTCTTCATATTCTGCTTTCCCCTCTTGTTGGGATTCCTCAGAAGGCTTGGCTGCCTACTATTCTTTCTCACCATACTTTGTCCTTCGGCAAGCTTACCACTTTTCCATGACTTTCAGTATCACCTATAAAGTGGTACCTCGGGTTACATATGCTTCAGGTTACAGACTCCGCTAACCCAGAAATAGTACCTCGGGTTAAGAACTTTGATTCAGGATGAGAACAGAAATCGTGCTCTGGTGGCTCGGCAGCAGCGGGAGGCCCCATTAGCTAAAGTGGTGCTTCAAGTTAAGAACAGTTTAAGGTTAAGAACGGACCTCCGGAACGAATTAAATACTTAACCCGAGGTACCACTGTACATTGATGACACTCAGCTCCATCCCTCTCATCCAATTCTCCACCTCCAGCTGCCTCTCTAGTGTTTCTGTGTAATCTACTATAGTATTACCTTGGATTTAAAATCTAATCAGAAACCCCTTAAAACCAGAATCTAGGCAAGTATTCTGTAACATAGGGGAGAACGTATGATTTAAACAAGCCTCTATTTCCTGTTCTCTCAGTACACTACTGACATTCTTAATGCATCTGATCCTAAGGACATAAGACCATCTCCTCACAGCTATAAAGGCTTGTAAACCAAGACAAGAGAATTAGGCCTTCTTGGTCCCCCCCTCCCCCTTGATTTACCGAAGCTTGGTATAAATTGAGGTAAGTGTCTTTACAGTACACTTATATAGATAAATATTGCTTCCTTGCATTTGACCATAAATGTTCTCATGGCACAATACATGAAAAGAGACCTTTCTAACAGTCTACAATTGTGTATAGAAGCAGCTGGTGTATCACAAAGCACACTGAAGATCAAAATTAAATCCGGTGATCAACTTGGTTGGCATGCTGCAAAAATACATTTCAGTTTGTTTTGTGCAGAGCTGGCACTCGATAGAATTTTATTTAGACAAACATATTTACTAGTAACATAAGACACAGGTGCCATCCCACAAACCCATCAACCTGTTTTCCTTTTTAATATAGCTGATAAACCATAGCAGATTGAACTAAAATATCGCAAATGAGTAAAAAGAAACACAACTGTAAACTTTTGCACTGGATGTATTATTGCATTAATCTTCCAGTTAAGATTAAATGTTAAGTCAGGAGTATGGCAACTACATTTGCAAGAGCTGCAACAATATTAATTAGAGGAGGTAGCAAATGCATTGTCAAATCTGAAAAGCATAGGCCTACCGTGGCCGTAAACATTTCTAGGAACTTGGAGTTATAAATATCTGAAGATGTCCTAAGCGGAGTGAGAGAACCAGGTAAAGTTATGCGAACTTAATTAAAGCAGTAGTAACATTTAGTATGTTTACTTGACACATTTAAATGAAACACAACAGAATATATTAGAAAATTTAAGTATTAAAAATGCTAGGTGTACATATTCACCATTTTGCTAACAACCTCCCTCTATGCCTAAATTTTAGTACTCTTAGGTCATACAGGTATTTAAGTAGTCAGTCAGTGGAAATATCCACTTAAATGTATTTAAGTGTGCAAAATGTTTCAAAATGATTTGTACACAATTTGTGTAAACACCCTGATTTTTAATAAAGAGTTTCCATCCCTCTATACAGCATCTTTATATATTGGCTATAATGGTTTCTTACTACATTGGCTATTTGCAATACTAGTAGTTAAGGCCCCTTGCTATATACAGTTTCTCAGTAGTGCAACAAAAATAGTCTTTAATATCTTGATTAATATAGCAGACATATATCAGAGTTTCAATACAGCAAAATTGCAAAATTTCATAATATCTTGAAAATATACACATTTTTACAATTCATAAGAAAAACAAAGTTTAAAAAATATTTATAGCGACTGGTCTCTTGTGGTTCCTAGTAACTGGTTCTGCAATTCTGTCTTCACAATTAAGTTTTGCTGTTTTATACCATTATGCAGTAGAAACACTTTCATGACTTCATCCAGTAACTGAACAATCCCAAAATGCAGCAAAGGCATACGTATAGTTTTCATAGTGCACTTTCACCTCATTGAAGTAAAGGTTGCGCCTATTAGAAATTTTTCCACTTCAATGTGAAGCAGATGAATTTTAGTGGTTGAATTAAACAGTCTGGTGGTCTAGTCCTCTCCTGCCAAAGACAGTTCTCGGAAGAGATGTCCTTTTGGAAACAGTACATAGTTCAGGATTACTTGAAGGGCTTCTTAGCCAACACACACTACATGTACACATACACTTGTCCTCCAGGAATGTCAGTGCAGCTGTAATAAATAAGCATCCACATCCTTAAAAAAAAAAAGAGAGAGAGAGAGAGAGAGAGAGAGATATAAATTAATTCAAAGAGCCATTCACTGCACAAAGTAGGGCTAGAATCTAAGAGGAGGCAACCACTGACTGTTTGAATTGATGCAGCCAAATATTTGCTTCTGGACAAAAATGTCACTTTTGAAGAATCTCTTTTACACAGATATTGCTAGAATTTAGTGAAAGTGTTCTACATGAGTATCTCACCTTGCTCATAGAAAGCCATAGGAATAGGAGTGTACCCCACCCCACTGCAGGCGCCACCCCAAGAATCTGAAATGTTATATGGGAATTGCTGCTCTAGGGTGAGATGTTGAACTATTCAGTTCCTCTGTACAAACCGTCCCCTGCTTCTTCCAGCAATAGATGCTATGCTAAAGCACGTATCTTGGGAAATCCTTCCCTTCTGCACATGGATAATTTCATTATCCCTTCTAGAATTTGTCCAAGCCCTTGAGCAAGTGCAATTGAAACTGAGAAAAGTGCATCTTTTGTTTTTGTGTCCTCCACTTTGGAGAGCGAGAGCACGATACAAGCCCTCTTCAGGCATTACTAACAAAGGTTAAGTTACCATGCAGGGAGTAGGGGGAGATCAGAGAGTATACTCTAGCTCTGCCTTCCTTGTAGATGTCAACCTTGTGATATAACCCTGGAAAGCTGGGGCGGGGGGGGGGGGGTACCAAGAATGGCCAAGAGGGAACAAGTGCACTGAGATGCTGTCAGTCGTTTTGCACTCTGCACATGCTTAGAAACACTGGGCCCATAACCTGTCAGTGTTTGTAAAAAGCAAAAAAAAAGGCTCTGACCTCCCTTTGTTGCCTCAGCCTGATCCTCAGACCCTTGTTGGTATAAAAGAGTCCACGAGAAGAATATCTTTGCAGAGTACTTTCTGCTTTTATTCTTAAAAGTCTTTCTGCAAAAGCGACTGACCAACTGTACACACAACATTATCAGCTTTCACTAACCAACCAACCAACCAACCCAACCACAAACTAACATTTCTCACTCTATATATACAACCTGGTGTAGGCCGCTAACTCATGCTGACCCAGCTTTTTAAGCATTAAAGAAACAGCGGCCAATTTTTAGCCGTGACAGCCCCCTCATATGTGGCAACACCTGAAGTCTGCAGGCAGGAGCAGCTTCAGTAATGCATGGGCAAGGATAAGATTCTTTCCTCCTCAACCATGCATGTTTCTTTCATGAGAGCTGGTGCGGAATCAGCGCTAGGAAACTGAGATAGAACCAGAAAGTCTCTAGTTTGAATTTCACCTGTACAAGGAGCTCACTAAGCTGATTAAGTACTTCACACTCGATCTCAGCCCTCTATCTGCAATATAGACATAATACTACAATTGCTTCTCACAGGGCTATGGCAAGGTTGACAAGATAATGTGAAGCCTTTGGAATCGCTTCAAGGATTGTTATGATTATGTCTTCTCTTCCTTTTCATTTGAGCCACGTACACGGCTCCCTCCTCTAATAGAAAGGAAAGCATTTGATACTTCTGCAGCTGGTCCAGAATAAAGAAAACAAGGATCAGGCTGATGATCAAGCAAAAGAGCCAAGGGATGAGAAATGGTTACCAAGCAAAGACTGAGGAGCAGACCCACAATAAAGAATAAGCCAAATTTATTCAATCCAACTTACTAATGGGCTACTTTAAAAGTGACAAAGACTGAGGAGAGCGAGAGCAGTTTGATGAATTAATACAAGGGAAAGTCACCCCAACACTTTGCAGGCCCCAGTCACATTAACTAAACAAAGAGAAATAGTTGGTTGCTGCTTACATAGAGAATCAGACTTCCGAATGCTTAGTAGCACCCCACAAAATAAATCAGCTCGCTACAACTTAACTGTAATGGAGGCTGTATAACATTGAGACCACGAAGGAACACCACAAACACATTACCTTTGCTATATTACCCGTATATCCTGGAACCAAAGTAAGATGATTTTCTTGCTTCCACAATCCACTTAATTGTGTCTTTAAAATCTGAATATTTCTATGAAAGAAAGACAGACACATGGAATTATATTTTGGGCATCCCTAAAATTGAGCACCCCTTTACTATGGTAGTTTTTCCAACTTCAGTTCAGGAAATTAAAAATACATATAGGTAAAAACTAAAAATATTTTTTCAAAGATTGGTGGGGGGGAATCTTAGTCTAAGGAGAAAGTTATCCCAGTTTTTATGGATAGAACTGTTAGTTAATAGAGAAAGCAAAATGTAATGAAACATCCTGGGAGAAAAAGAATCTCAAACTATATTGTTTAATTTGATCGATTTCAGTGCTGCTCCAAGCAATCTGACCCCAAAAATCTAGTTCTGACCTGAGAACAGGAGGGTACATTGTAGTGATTTTAAAAATATGCAAAAAATATTTCAGGCACTCAATTTTTTAATGATTTCCTCAATAATCCAGTTGTTAAAATTATTGCTAGTGCTTTGATTAGGGTTTTATATTTCAAATAATCACCCCAAAAGCATTTAGAACCCCCCCCACCCGCCATCAAAACACATTATCTACATCTGCAATTGAGATGTGGGATATTTTAAATATTGTCTGGTGGTTTGATTCTACATATATTATTTAAGGAAATTAAAAAAAAAATGTTTTAAAGAAACCAACTGAAGATACTGAAAAACCTATTGTCCTATATCATGCTAAGCTATCCCATTCAGTTGGAAGTTTCTTGCATTTCTGATCCAGGCTCATGAACACGTTAGTAGGGATTAACAGATTTAAACTATGCTACATACTTACTATATGTTTAATATAATTTTTCCTGTCATAGCTTCCGCCAAAGAATGCCAAGAACTGTAGTTTGAAGAGGTTCTGAGATGACCCTATTAGAGATCACTGTCTCCTCAGAGAACTAGTTTTCCTCAAAGCTGAATGGCATGTTAAAGCAGTTTAAGTCTATAGTGTGGGTATGTCCTTAGACATATTTTCATTTAGTCCATGGATTATTCTATTTTCAAAAATAAACTTGTAAAACTAGGTTTTCAATGTGTGTGTGTGGGGGGGAGGAATATAGCAAAATATTTTTAAAGCATTCTAAGACAGTGAAGTATCCCTGCCTTTTTGCAACAACAGCCAATTTTAAGCAGTTACCTAATAGTTACAAAACCATATTTTTCTTTTGAAACACAAGTTGCCATATTCTTTCAACATTTTATTAAAAGAAGATCTGAGATTAAATTAAACTCTCTTTTGCAAAGCCTCAGTTGTGTATTAAAGCTGAAGTATTTTATGTTTGTAAACTGCCATGGGGCTCCTTTGAGGGCCATAAGGTAGCATATAAATATTTTTATAAAGACTAACAAATTCAATATTTGGAGCCCTTCCACTGATGCCCACCCAATTTTGCAATGGATTTCTGCTTGCGTAATGGGACGTACCCTTCATCTCTCTTCCCTATAACCTGCTGGTGAACCCCCCCCCCAAAAAAAATCTGGTTCAGAAGAAGGGAAGAGAAGAAGAAATCGCACAACATGAGCGGAAGTTAACTGCATAATATCTGTAGATGTCTTGACATCATCTCCTATGAACAATGACTGCCACTCTATTGCAGTTTCCAGCTATAAACCATGCTTGGAGTTTGACATTTTAAGAATATTGCTTATAGTACACTGTGGGTATTATATTAAACAAAGCATTTCCAGGTACTATGGCTGTTTCAACAATTGCTAATCTGCAAAGCCTTGGAATGTTCTGCAACTGTAAAGCAAAAAAACAGAGTGAATTTAAAAAGCAAGAAAAGTAAGTCATATTAAGTGCCATACTGTCATGAGCTTTAAAAAGCATAACTTACCCATCCTCTATTTTTTCTGCATGGGCAGAAAGCTCTGGCCACCACCTCTTAATAACAGCTTGGAGCCAATTTAAGCCAACGATCACATATCTGAAATGATTTTATTTTGAATTACAAAAAATGCTGCAGAGGAGTTTAAACCCAAGAAGACAGAAAATTCGTTTGCAAAATGTTCCTCCATAGAAACAGGAGGAAAATGGAATTAAGAAAGTTGTTACAGAAGGAACTTTCCACAATATGTGAATAAGTGCCATAGGCATTTTCTCCTCATAAGCAAAGTAGAAGAGTTTTGCTTCATACACTAAATCCAACTGATCACTTTATTTGGTACTTGGGAGGAATTTTGTTCTGGATTGCTTTGGCTAGCTACCTGAGGGTTTCATTCTTTGTGCATCTTTCTTTGTAAACGGGATTAAGCAAAATGAATTTATAGCTTGATTAGAGCTACAGGTGGCAACCTTTTTTGCACATGTCAACTTCCGCCGCATGGGTCCATTTAGGCCCGGAAGAGGGTGGGACAGGGGCATAACAGGGCTGGGCAGGCTTGTGCACACCGACATGCACAGGGACCAGGGACAGAATCCCTGTGCAAAATAGTTGCCACCTATACTTTCTGAATTGTGATGAGCATATACAACATGACTATTTTCACCATGTTGCAAGCAGAAAATATGCAATCAAGCTGATGATGGTTGAGAGTGTGCATGCACATGGATAATAGTGTTGTAGATTGATTAGCCTTGCATATCATTTTATAAATAATAAGTCTTAAATCAATTTACTATATAAATACAATAAATCATAATGAAAATGTATAAACCAATACACAATATCAATACAGTAACAATGATAAAAC
The DNA here is from genome assembly GCF_964252035.2 of Podarcis erhardii. Taxonomy (NCBI): domain Eukaryota; kingdom Metazoa; phylum Chordata; class Lepidosauria; order Squamata; family Lacertidae; genus Podarcis; species Podarcis erhardii. The sequence goes on from NC_138497.1 coordinate 41,988,392, forward strand.
CACACCAAAGCTTGGATTAAGTAACTGTAACATCAATATAATCAAAACTGCCCATATACCTGGGAGAATGAAAATGCTTTAACCTGGCACTGAAATTACAGTAAAGTGGGCACCAGGAGTATCTCCTTGGAAGCAACATTCCAAAGACTGGAGGAAGCTATTACACAGAAGACTTGCAGTGCTTTTTTGGCTAGGGAGGGGGGTGGAGAGATGGAAAAACAGAGAAGAGCCTCAGATGGCAAACACAGTGTCTGAGAGGGTTCATACGAGACAAAGTGGTCCTTTAGGTAAGTGGGTTCTGACCTGCATGGAACTTTAATAATGGTGAAAACCAGTGCTTTGAACTGAGCTCAGAAGCTAGTTGAAAGCCAATGCAGTTGGGCCAAAACAGATGCTCTAGGTTTACGCCTTCCAGTTTTTGTTAACAGTCCGGCATTTCAAACAGTCCTCAAAGGAAGCCCCACATACAACACATTGCAGTAATCCAGCCTAGACCAGAATGTAGACAGCTGAAGTAAAGCTATGCCCATCCAGAAAAGGTCATAGTTGGACAACAGCCAAAGTTGATGAAAGATAGTCTATCCCATGGATGTCACGTGGGCTTCTAGTAGCAATGTTGGAGCTAAGAATACCCTCAAGATGTGGACCTGCTTCTTCAGGGAGAGTGAGATGGCATCCAGAACAGGATCCACTTCACTCATCCAGTCAGAGGAATCAATTTGCAGTGTCTCAAATCTTGTCTCAAATCAGATTCAGTTTATTGGCTCTCGCCTAGTCCATTACTGAGGCCAGACAGCATATCCACTGCCACACCTACTCCAGCTATAAAGGAAAAACAGTGCTGCGTGTGATCAGCAGTGATGGCAGCACACTCTAAAACTCTGGATAATTCCCACTCAGCTGTATCATAAAGACGCCAAATAGAATGGATTATAAGACTGAACCCTGTAGAGCTCTTGACCATGGCATTGTTCTGGAGTTGGCAATCCAGATAGGAGCGGAACCACTGCAAAATAGTGCCTCCAGCTCCCGTCCTGGCTAGGCACTCTAGAACAATGTCATTGTCAAGAATACCGGAGGAAAAGAAGTCTCAGTAGGAACAGACTCCCACCCTGTTTTTCTCCCAACACAGGCCATTATCTAGGGTGACCAAGGCAGTCTCAGTACTGAAGCCGACAGGCCCCCTAGCACAAAGAGGGCTTAAAAAATTGGACCAGCCAGTGAAAGCAGATTAACCTTTACTTTGTCAGCATCTAAACATTCATATGAAGAGGATTATATTTTAAAACTTACTCTTCAAATTTGCTCTTAAGCAGTGATCTAACTAATGGTAGAAGGTCTACACAGCAGCCCACAGAAATATATGGTTTTTCTTCCTGTAAACTGAAACAAGATAATGTCAGTATACATAAACTTGCTCTTATAAATCTGAGCTCCACAAACCCCTACCCCTAGGTGTATTTTTTACCTGCTGGTAAGAACAGGAAGGCAGTCTACCACTACACCCAGATCTTGTATCCTGGAAACATCAGTAAAAAAAAAATGTACACTATTAGACACAGCTCTATGTAATTCTTCTAGACTTGAAACTTTTAAGCGCAGGAATTCATGAGCCAGCACATGCATTTAAATACAGCAGACTAAGAATAGCTGCAGTAAAAAAAGAAAAGAGAAAAGACAACATGCAAACTTTACACAGCATCTGTATTTGAGTCCAACAAGTTTTAGAGTCCTGCTGTCTTCTTTCAGTGGATACTTGCAAAAGTAGTACATGGGCCAATGAGGTGAATGGGAGGTCTGTGCATGATTTCTACATTCCCATCCAGCCCTCTGCCTCTGAGGGAGTGGGAATCCTCCACATACAAGCACTGAAACTATTGTGGACTGGATTATACCAGTAATATTTTTCATATTTACCTTATTAAATAGGCTACGAGCTCGCTTATACTTCTTCTCCTCCAGAAAGTTAAAGCTACATTCAACCGGAGGTTTCTACTGAAGAGAACCTGTGCCATAGTATCATGATCTTCTGAAACCTAGAGACATGGGAACAATTTAGCCACTATGAACCAACAACTGTCAACCTATACTGTTTGTATCCTGCTGGTTCTCATTACAGCTATCATGTACAGTTCCTTACAGGCTATCTGACCAACATTTTAAAATATAATGGTTACAAAATCCAACCCTACTAAACAACTAAGACTGGAAGTAAGCCAGCAATCTTAAGATTCCAGCTTTTCATTTTAAAACAAGTATCACGTAACATTTAACTTACCTCTGAAAAAAATCCACTGTACTTTGATGATGGACTTTCTGTTTGAGATCGGCCAGAATCACTGGAGTTTAGTAAGAAAGTACGACCGTCAGCAGGCAGTTTTGCTGGCAGATCAGCTGCACATGCCAGTTCATTTTCCTTATTTGCCATGTCACGGCTCTTGACTTTTGGGAGCTGTTTCTTTCTGAAACAAGGCTTTGGAGTATAATAGTGAGCTTTTCTTCTGCAATATACTACTTTGAACAGAGGATGGGGGCTGGTCAATGTTTGCCCAGCAGTTGTTCTGCAAAAACAAAACAATGAGTTTAGTATCTAGTCAAAATCGTTATGTATAGTGCATGCTGTGTTATGATATTTTACAGTAAGGTTTTATCTACCATAGTAGCATCCTGCATTGAGTTTTATAACATTTTTTATTCAAGGAGGACTGAACTGACACAATTTAAATCTGCAATCTGACTTACATGAGAAACACTTTTATCAATTACTTTGGTAATATGAGTGTCAGGATCTGAACAATCTTTAATGTATCATACTGATGCAAAATGGGCACTTGGATAGTGATGCGGGGGTATTAAACACTGCATTAACTCATTTACTAGAAAGCCAAAGATACTGGTCCAGTTCACACATAATGCTAACCCAAACCATGGCTAAACGCAAACATGCAAGCATGTAAAAACTGGCTGCTTTGCCCCTCCCCAAGTCATTCTGCTGTTACATAACCCAGAGCTAAGCCATGGTTTGCGGTTTGCTTTGCTCCAGACAAACCAAGTGGTAACTAAAAAAACCCCGAGTTATTGCTAAACTAACTTCTAGGAAACTGGGCTAAAAGATGCTCATTCAATATTCTTCACTGATAAGGGACTTGTCTAAATTGATCAGTTGTAGAATTCTGTCTCCAAGATTAAGAGAAGCAGCTCTTACCTGCCTGTGGAAGAAGCCAAATGTTTTGCAGATTTCTTACCCTAGAAATAAACAGCATATATGTTATAACCAAGAATGAAAAAACATACTATTAATTTTCTATGTGTCTGATTTTCTGTTTTTTCCCTCCCTGTTTCAATTGTTGTATACAACAAGCATTTGGGGAAAATACATTTATGGCTGCTCTGAGCATCTAGCTGAAGGACATGATATTGTGACATCCATGGCAAGAGGTGGGATTATGACATCAGAGAAAACTTTGTATTACAACCTGTGTTATAATATCAGTCTTTACTAATAAAATGTGGCGGAAAGAGTACACTTGATTGCCAGGGTCTTAGATAAGTCTGCCAACAGCTTGAGAAGGTAATATGGTTGAGGATGATTTCTTCAGCACACCAAGTGAGCTATTATCTATCATATTATCAATATGTTTATAGTGAGACTGTTCAGCATTTGAATGTTCTAACATTTGATATTCTGACTCATCAGGACTCCCCACAAAAAGGTAAGGTATCAATACAAACCACTTTTCTGCTGCTACCTTTGGTGTTATAAATTAAAAGGGCATTTTCACTCACGATCCTTTTGGTAGTGGATAGCATGGTTTTGTAAGAAAATGGTTTCTCATGTTTTAACTGTGTTGCTATCAAACATGTAGAATTCATCACCTATCCCCATTGCTTTTAATTTGTTTAGGCTCTTTTTTGTGCTTTTCACATTTTAACTCAAATGTGGAAAGCTTCCTTCTTCAACTGAATGCACAATCACAATCATGCTCTATCAATTGAATCACCTCACACTGACTCAAAATAATGTAAGAGTGCAATAGATGGATGGGTTACAAGGAGGGGTGTAGAAGGAAAAATAAGCTATTTGTCAAGTAGATCTTACCCCTGAAGGTTCAGTTATAAAGAAGGGCTCATGCTAATGCAACACTACTTGGCAAACACCTTCCCCATGTTGAAATGGGTAGATAGGTAGATAGATCTATCAGAATATTTCTAGAAATTAGCAGCCATTTTCTGTATTTGCCTCTTCTGGATGGCCTAAGCATGTTCTTTCTAAGCCCATCATTTCATTCTGTTTAGAAACATAAGCTAGTGAATCATGACAACCACACACTCTTTATAAGACAATATTTATGTCTTATATGTCAACCACACCCCCTTCACGACGGCATCTGGTTTGGCTGAAGAGGTTCTTATACATGTTGTCAGTGATGTGGAGCAGCAAGTTTTTCAGTGCTTATTTTTTCTCATGGAAATTTTTCTATTTTATAGATTCATTGGTAACAATGAATGGATGCCAGTTTAATATAGAATATTTGGCAGCCTTGACTGTTTTAATGTTTTTTCTCTTTGTTTACTAAATACAAATAAAATAAACACGTTAAATTATATAACTCTCTAGGGCAGCCTTTCTCAACCTTGGGTCCTCCAATGTTGTTTGATTACAACTCTCATCATCCCTAGCTAGCAGGACCAGTGGTCAAGTATGATGGAAATTGTAGTTCAACAACTAGGGACCCATGGTTGAGAAAGGCTGTTCTAAGGTGCCTGGAAATTTCCCAATGCAAGGCTGAATAAATATATATATATATATATATAGAACAGTTATATGTGTTTTATAATTGTAATAGTTTTATTTGTTTTTATAAACTGTAAATAAAAAACCAACTGGAGCTACTGGGTATTTGTTGCTCTTGCTGATTATAATATTGGAACTAATGACCCTTTACAGCTCTGAATGGGAGGTCACACACAACACACAACACAACAATAGAACTAGCTGTGTATGTCTTGCATTAGAAAACTAGTTATATGATCTAGATGAAAACGTAAAAGCTTACCTCCTTCATGTTCTCATTAATGGAATAAGAACTCCTTTTTCTAGGGAGATCAACAGGACGACCGTCACTATACAATAGCATTCGTTTTCTAACATTTTGGGCTTCAGTTGCCATAATATCCAAAATCCCTGGTTTTCAAGACAAAGGTAAAGTTAATTTTCATTCTTAACATTATCTGTCAATCCCACAGTAATCTGAATGAGATTTAATGAAGACATTGTTTATTTAGCATATTAGATGCAATCTACAGGGAAGTCTATAAAACTGTATCAACTGTAAGTGATAAGTACTTAACTAATACATGCCCTGTGGATACTATGATAGAGATTTTGAAAAACCTCATCAGTGATGTGGTCCAATAAGGACATCTGAAGTTTATTATTATTTAAATATTTATACAACACACTTTCTAAAAATCACAGCAAGGTGCTGTACAACATGGAATATTCACACAATTAAGATTCAAAATATGTCACTGCACATTGGTTAATTCAGTCTAAAGATCTGCTAACACCTAAGGCCAATCTCACTGCTGCCATCATTTAAAAAAAAAAAATCAGTATCTTCAAAGGGATCCATCTGGATACTATTATCTGCCATAAGCTATACAGTGCCAACCTTCTAACTATAAGCGCTTGACAGTTTCTTCTCTTCAGCACTTGCTTACAACTCCTCAGTTAATAAATAACTAATATAAATTGGTTTCAGAAACATAAGAACCACAGACTATTTGAAGTCTAGCATAAAGGCCATTTAGTTTGGTATTTTATTTTTAATAAATAAACATGAAATAAAATTAGTTAGTGATTTGTGGTCCTTATCTCATAAGCTTTTGTTTCCTTCACTCAAAATAATCCCTGGGAATACTTATTAATCAATTTCAGATCTGCACAACCATCCTCTGGAGCCTAAGGTAGCTGCATACTATGGAGGGTAATGTTCCACTGCAAAGATGCTTTGTGCACAGTCTATAAATAGGTAATCAGCTCTTCAGTCTTACTGGACTGAAGTAGAGCTGCTGCTTCCTTAAAAATGCTCCTTCAGAACAAGTGCATTAGGTAATGAAAACAGAAAAGTAGAAATTCACGTCAATGTAATACCTTTTTCTGAAGGTTAATATCCGTGCAGCAGTAACAGAAGTACAAACCATCTGGTTTACCTATCCTGACCACTCTATTGCATAGAATATCACCATGTGACATGGTTTAGTTCAGCCTTCTATGTACCGTATTTTTCGCCCCATAGGGCGCACCGGCCCATAGGGCACACCTAGCTTTTTTGGGGGGAAATAAAGGAAAAAATATTTATTTTCCCCCCAGGCGCGGGGCTGGGGAAGCCCGAGCTTCCCCCAACCCCAGCCCCCAGAACAGGCTGCTATCTGCAAGCCTAGGGAGCCCGGTGGGAAGTCGCGCTGGTCTCCCCAGGCTTGCGGATATCTGCCCCAGGCTTCAGGATGCAGGCAGCTCTCCGCAAGCCGTGGGAGAGCTGCGCAACTTCGCGCCGGGCTCCCTAGGCTTGCGGATAGCTTCCTGGAGCCTGCATTCGCCCCATAGGATGCACACACATTTGCCATTCATTTTTGGAGGGGGAAAAGTGTGTCCTATAGGGCAAAAAATATGGTAAGTTAATAACTTGCAAAAATGTTATTAGCCTGCTGGGGGCTGGCTGGAAAGATGCACAGCATTTCTAAGCCAGGTGGGAAAGAGAGCTGGAGTGTTTCATCTCTCTTCCATCAGCCTAAATTGCCTGAGCAGAATTCCTGGTCATCTACAGCAACTACCAAACTAGTGCTCAAATACTAGAGTGAGGGCATAATCCAGTAAATATGTAAAGAAGTCTTTAAAATACAGTGGTACCTCTAGTTGCGGACTTAATCCATTACGGGGTGCTGTTCGCATCCTGAAAAGCCCGCAACTAGAGCGCCTCTTCTGCGCATGTGCACAGCACAACCGAGCGCTTCCGCGTGTGCGCGAAGATCGCTTCTGTGCATGTGCATGCGGCGAACCCGGAAGTAAATGCGGTCTGCCGCGTTCGTAAGCTGAAAGTCCGTAAGAAGAGCAGAAAGCAACATGAGGTATGACTGTACCAACAAATATTACAATAAAATAGTTACTAGGAACTGCTTCGGATTTGTTTGAATATCTAAGCTATAAGTGTACAGTGGTACCTCGGTTTACGAACTCAATCTGTTCCGGAAGTCCGTTCTTAAACCAAAACTGTTCTTAAACCGAGGCGCGCTTTCCCTAACGAGGCCTCCCACTGCCGGCGCCCTTCTACCTTTCGGCTTCCATTCATAGACCAAGGTAAAGTTTGCTAACCGGAACACTACTTCCAGTTTTGCGGAGTTCTTATACCGAATAGTTCATAAACAGGGCTGTTCTTAAACCGAGGTACCACTGGACTGCATTTTAGATATTATCAAATATTTCAGTTCAAGCACTTTTGGCTCTTGGAAAACATTTGAGATATTTATATGGTCCTTAAAGTCAACACGGGGCATTTCCTCATCTTGCACAATAGGTTGCAGATTCTGTAGCTACCAATTCCTTTTTATATCATGAAGGACCAATCTTGTTTTGAATATAGCTGTTTTGTGCAAGTGCAGTTTTGCATAAAACAGTTGTATTAGAAATAAAAAACATACATAGGTACTGTGGATGTCTTCAGCAGCCACCAGCAGAAATAGGCATGCTTACCTCTGAGATAAATGGAAACAAAATGGCTAGTTTGCGCTCAGGCAAGGAGCAAACAGAAGTAGGTGGTGTGGCAATAGAGAAAGGACGCAAGGAAACATCACCACACATGCAAAGAACCAGAAACAAAAACATGATGTCACATTAAGCTTCAGTATGCACAGCATTCAGGCAATCGTGCATTTTTTATGTTTGATCATTGCAGATCAGGAAAACTTGGATTAAATGACAAAAACCTATAGGTTGGCAATTGGCATTTGGACAAGGATGGCACATTGATGCCAAGAAAAACAAGTAGCTCTGAATTCACATTAAACTTCAGATGCCACATGGATGGGCCTCTCAAGTATTTGTTAGTTTTATTTTTCCAGATATAACTCAAACTAATCAGATCCTAATAAATTTAGAGCACTGGAAATTAGTATTACATCAATTAACTACCACCCCCAGGCATACGTTGCAATGAGATTAGATAACCTGTATTTTGGGGGAAGTATAAATCGTGGTAGTACATGTGCTGGTTGCTTGTTTGTTTTTTAAATCAGAAAAATCCTGAATACTTTACAACGACAGTGCACTTCTGTGTATGTCTTTTCAATTGATGTCCCACTGAGTTCAATGGGATTTACTCATGTGAAGTGTGTATAAGATTGCAGCCTAAATGAAATTCAGAGCTGTTCACTCCCTCTAAATCTGTGTCTCTTTCAAAACAAAACCTTAATTATCTTAATTAGCAAATTAAAAGTTGTCTAGCCAAAATCCTCAGCTCAGCTGAAATGATCAGTTATTATCACATGAGTAATCTACTGCAGTACCAATCAGCCTTTTCACAACTGAACCCTATGCCCATCAAATTAGTTCTCAGAGATGGAATTCTGTCACTACTTTCTTGTTATCAATTCAGCTTCATACATAAATAGCTCCAGTTCCTAGAAGAGCAATCCTAGTTTATAGCACATTGTGAAAATCATATCAACATTAAGCCCATAGCAGCCTTCAAAAGATAACAATATGCAGTTTTCTAGAGCTTGGAGCAGAGATATTGGAAAACCTGGTCCTTGAGTTTGTTTATTTCATTTGGGTGGGCGGGAGACACTTCTCTGGCTCATGGATCAAATATAGTTCTCCAGTTCTCTCTATCAAGCTCTTGAGCGGGCTTCCTCAACCTTGGCCCTCCAGATGTTTTTGGCCTACAACTCCCATGATCCCTAGCTAGCAGGACCAGTGGTCAGGGATGATGGGAACTGTAGTCTCAAAACATCTGGAGGGCCGAGGTTGAGGAAGCCTGCTCTTGAGACACTCTCAAGCACAAATCCCTCACTGGCCCTGTTCACTCCTGCCTTCCTCACATGCTTCTGCCTGGCTGGAATGTGCTCCTGAACCATGACATTGTATCTTGTTTGCCAGGGGTAGCAGTGTCTGTGTAGACATGTATATAACTTTGGACTTTTGTGTACTGTAGGTGAATTGCAGGCTTTGTACAGAACTAAGTCACATTTGTTTCTCTGTCCAATTTTTCCTCTAGCCTTGTCCATGCAGCCCCCAGAATGTTGCCCATGAGGAAATGTGGCTCCTGGGCTGAATAGGGTTCCCTACTCTGACTTACTTCCTACTCCCTTCCAATCCCTTTCCTTTTGGGTTGTGCTTTTTTAGATAGCTTCAGACTGATCTGTGATCCACATGGTTCTCTCCCCACCCCCGCCTGCCAATCAAGGTTGTACTCTGCCAATTCACAGCTAACTATGGTTAACACTAAATGTATAACTACAGCTGGCACCAAACCAAAGTTGGCAAACTCTTTGCAGTCTGCAATGATCAGTGGCCTGGTTTACACGTGGCACAAAACCATAATTAAATGCCTCCTTCCCTAACCTGGTACCATCTGGGTGTTTCAGACTAAAAAACTTGCATAATCTCTGACCACTGGCCATTTTGGTCGAGACTAATTGTAGACCAAAACATTTAGAAGGCTCTGACTTGGGGAAGACTGGTTTAGTACTGTGTGTTCAAGCCTTGGGCTTGTGCATTTCCCTTTACCCTCCCTTATCACACATTCAAGGAGATCAAAAGCATTCATTTCTGTTTTGAGCTAATCACAGCTTTTAAGTTCCCAACAGAACCCAGCCAAATTGTACTTAGTGTTCACTATGCTTTACTGTAACAAGCCAGGTTCATTAACCACAACGTTGGCTCATTTCAATAAACTACAGGCAACACTAACTACAGTTATTCTTTGACAGGCAAGTACAAGAAGATGGGTAAAGTGCTGCAATTATCCACAAGACTGCCTATATGCAATGCACATAGTAATACTTTTAAAGTAATTGATCAGGCAGCATTATATCTTAAGGGTTTCAAAAGTTAACAAAACAGACAATCCTCAGAAGAGACACTTCATGAACTTTTTGCAGTGCATTTCCATGATGTGCATCTTTTCCTATCACCACCAGACATCTGAAGCCCAGGTTATCCTCCTTTTGGTAGATGGATGCAGGTCTTCTGCACCAAAACTGAAGGAAAGGGAAGGTCAAGAGAAGCACTAAAGTAAGCAACTTCTGGAAGTCAGGAAAAAAGCTGGCCTCACACGATTAATTAGATCATGCTGCTTTCTATGTCATCTTAAAAATAAATAAAAATCAATACTTGCAATTTTGGAAAGGTTTTTTTTCCCTTGTTCAGTTTTCAAGCTAATGCCAAAGGCAGACTTGCTCCCTAAATGCAGATTTTTTAAAAAATATGGACCTTTTAAAAATACAATCTTGTACTTGCTGCCCAAAATTATATAGTCAACCAAAAACTTCACCATGTGATCACATGAAACTCAAACACTGTGAGCAGCGTGTAATGTGGACAACCTCTGTCTGCTTTGTAGGGTGCATCAAAGGGGGGGAAAGAGCTAAGGGGGTTTGTGGGCTGAAGTACTTCTAAAATAAGTGAAAGTAATAAAAATGAAAAGGATAACAAAAAGGATAACAAAACACAGATAAACAGCAAAATTATTCCTTATGTTCAGGGAAGTTTTTAATATGTAATGCTGTATTGTGTTTTAATATTTGGTTGGGAGCCGTCCAGAGTGGCTGGGGAAACCCAGCCAGATGGGCGGGGTATAAATAATTTATTATTATTACTATTATTATTATTATTATTCCCAAATCCATTTATTTAACAAATGCAGATAATCCACTGATGGTCAAGAATTTATGGTAACACATGGATAGATGTTTTCAACATAGTACTTTACCACAGAATTAAAAACCTTCTGAGAAAAATGTTAGCATCCTTATGCCACAGTGATCAGTATTCCATTAAACCTGACAGTGCAAAGATTTATGCTTGCACAGTGGGAGTTCCCCCCTCTCCCTCTCTATCTGCAGCCCCTAAATCTTTTATGGATTTCCCCCTAACCATTGAGAACAGATTTGGGGTGGGCACAGGGAGCACATAGAGGGATGAAACAGATAAGTCTTATTGTGTAAGGAGAAGTCATTGTACTGACAGGATGGTCACTTAGTGCTACATTGGATACAAGCCATAGGATATTCAACTGTGCTGTAGCACTTTTTAAAATCTTTCATGGTAAGAGAGGGATGTGCATTATCATTTCTTTAGTGGGTCAGATGAAGATCTTGTGAACCATGTGATGACGTACTGGTCACTGTAGCATAAGGACATGTATGTTTACTCAGAATAAGGTCCTTTATATTTAATGAGGCTTACTAATACACACCTATTAATTTGATCAACCACTTTTAAATTGACTCTCTTCAGGCACACTGACACTAGTGGCTCCCCCTCAGCATAGCAAACCATGCATTGTTGCACAGGTAAACTGGAGAGGCGGTGCATGCCCTCAAGAAGTACTTGGAATAAGGATAGATTACAAAATGTAAAACATACTGAAAAAGAAAGTATGTTAGATTCTGCACATAAAGGTTGGAATACTATGATACTGGAGTTAAATCTATGGCAACATAATAATAGTGTGAACTACAGCAAAATGTTAAAGATTCTTAGGTATTGGTAGAATTAGCAAGGTCCAGCAAACAAAGTTGGAGGAATGAAACTACCTGGATGTGAAACAGGTTCAAGTTCTCCTGTTAACAGAAAGTGGCTTTGAGGAATGCCCCTAGCTATGTTTCTATTGCTCCACCTGCTATGAGTTTGGAATACTTAGGCACCTTGCATATAGTTTTAGGGAACTACCATCTAATCACTGTCCCACTTGCCTGACTGCATTGTCTCTAACCCTATATGATTTACTTGCATTTCCACCTTCTCATCTCCACCCCAATACACTCTTCCCCCTTGTCAAAATCTATTAAAAAATTGTCCGGTAGCACCTTAGAGACCAACTAAGTTTGTTCTTGGTATAAGCTTTCATGTATATATTTCGACAGTCAGACCAACATGGCTACCAACCTGAATCTTTCCCCTTGTGTTATACCTCTCCCCTCCTCCAGATCTAAGAAGAAGCCACAAGGCACAGTGAGCCCTTGCACTATTTTACACTGCATGACACTATTGGCAGGTATCTGTTATGTTGCATATTGGTCTCACGATGCCATCCTTCTGTTAAATAGGGACATCCCCTAAAATTAAGTTGCAAAGTCATTTCTTCGAACAGCTCTGAGTTACCCAAGGGTTCCCCACCCGCAAAAGCACTAATATATCACCTGGTGAATTAATACCTAAAAGGCATTGTCCTGCCTAATATAGAACAGTAGAGGAACCCCATTTTAGGAGACAACCACACTATGCAAAATGAGAGTACTGGCACTGCAATTCACGGAAGGCATCATAGTTCAGGGGCAGCACATCCACTCTGCGTGCAGATTCAATCCCTAAGCATCTCAAGGTAGTTCTGAGAGACTCCTACCCAAAATCCTAGAGAGCCACTGCCCATCAGCATAGACAACACTGAAGTTAGATGGACCAGTCTGTCCACCGGTTTCCTACGGTCCCCATTCTAAGCATGGTTACTCAGAACCTAATTTCATCCAGCCCAATAGGGTTTTACTCGCTTGTAAGAGTGCACAGGCATGCAACCTTAAACACGTGGTTGTTGTTGTTTAGTCATGTCTGACTCTTCGTGACCCCATGGACCAAACATGTGTTACGTCCAAAATAAAGTTCCTGATGTAAATGCAGGAGGGAAGGGAGCCTGAAAGAAAACCGGTGTGTGTGTGTGTCATCCTTCTGTCTCTCCCGAATTAGGTGCTTGAGGATTAAAAGAATAGTGCACCTCAATTTCTTAAAATAGTTTTACAGCGCATATTCACGAGCTGGGGGGTGGGGGAATGGGGAATCCAACACAAATGCAGCCTCCTCAACTGGCAGCATGATAGTGGGTGGCTCGCAGGCAGGTAGGAACTAGCTCACCCCCCGCCCATGAGCACTCCTCCCAACATGGGAAGGGAGCGAGGTGGGCCTTCCCCGCCCAGGGCGAATGAAAGGAAACTATAAAGCGAGGAAGAAGCAGGGGAAGGGGGGGGGCGGCGAAACTGGCTCTTCCTCCCTGCGGCCCCCGCTGGCTGCCCGGCTGCTCCTTCGCACCTGACCCGGGCCTGCGTGCATCAGCAGGGAGGAGGAAGAAGGGGGACGCCTGGCTGGGACGGCCCGGTGGCAGCCACCGCCACCGCCGGCTACTTGGCCAGGGCCCACCGGGCGGGCGGGCGACCGCTCGCTCGCTCACCTGCGAGTGCTGCTCATGGTCCAGGCGCCGCGGGTTCTGCTGCTGGACGGGCCTTAAATGGGAGCGGCGGCGGCGGCGGCGGCGGAGTCCTAGCGCCGGGGCCCACTCGGCGTAGCGAGCGCCATTCAAACGCCGCCGCAGTGCACGCTGGGACCGGAAAGTCCGGACAGGCGGGACGGTGAGGGAGGCGCCGCCACCAGCAGCGCTGCTCCCTCCCTCCCTCTCTCTCTCTCTCTCTCTCGCGCGCGCTCTCTCTCTCTCTGTCTCTCTCTCCGGCTGACTCGCGCTCCGGTCACGTGCAGCGCACACGACGCGGCGGGCCGGGGGACTTGGCCCTCGAGGCGCGCTCGGCTCTGCAAACTCGGAGATGGGGGGGGGGGGGAGGCGGCGTGTATTGTTAAAGGAGTCAATAACGCGACTGCCTTGTTTTGCGACGAGGATAGCCCGTGGGGAACCCTGAGGCGGCTGCCTCCGGAGAAGTGGCAGGGAGTTCCGGGGACCTCTGGTGAGATCTCGCCGCCGTCTCCGCCGCCTCTCACTTCTCCAGCGACTGGGGTGGGAGGCACCTGCAGTGGTGCTGAGAAGCTCCTCCATTGGATGCCGGTCCAACAGGAGTACCTGCAGCCAGTCAGGGCGGACTTTGGGCTTCCAAAAGTTCAGTGGCGCCCTGTGCGAAAGCCAAAAATTGACACCCCCCCCCACCTCTCACCTTCCTCTCTAAGTCAAAGTTGCGGCACCTTCCCATTCTGCCTCAAGCAGCAAAATGAATTGTGCCAGCCCTGCGGTCACCACCTCCCTTCCAAGGGTGCTACGTACTGACATTCGTTAGCCAAAGGCAGCCTCCCTCTCGGGTCAACAGGCGTTTTGCTCTGTGGAGCTGTAGGAGCATGAAGTGGCTGTGGAAAGGCGCTCCTGAGCATCTTTGAGATTTCCCTGGTCAGCCTCCTGTGTAATCAGTCCTTCTTCACGTTGTCCGTGAAACTAGCTCCGCTCCTCCTCGGTCTTGCTTTCGTGCTTATGTGCACTTTGCCTTACAGGCAAATAGTCAGAAAGTCGTCATACCACAGGGCTTTCAGGGCTCACTGCTTCTTCTCTAGATCCTAGTGTTCAGACATCACATGTTCATTATACAGCACAGTCAACAGGATATTGTGCATAGTTACACTCAGAAGTCTGTCCCAGGTTAGCATCCATCTGCCTCTGGAGACAATGGAGGGTAAAGTCGAACTGTAGGAGAGTTATAGCGCCTGTTGTGAATGTAGAGACCTATATGGGAGAGACATGTTTTGTTGCAGTTAGGGCAGATGAAGGCATCTGGTTGTGCTGATTCAGGTATACCATGGTTTTTCTTCTTTCTGTGCTCCTCCCAGTGGTCATTCCTCAATAATCCTGTATGCATAGAACTGTAACTGTAAGTGCTTTAAGAATAAAGTGGACATATTTTGGGGTGGTTAAATCAAGCATCGTTATGATGTATAGTTGTCAGATGCCTTGTTCTCTCACTCTGTGTGCTAGCCTTGTGATGTTGCATCTGCATGTGATATTGTAAGGTAACATATGTATCATCAAGTTGCTATGCAGTGTCATGAGGTAATGGAATTCCTCTGGTGACTAAATCATCCTGAAAAGTAATTTGTTGTATTTGTGAACAATGGGCATACTATCCATAGATTTCCAGGTATTCAAAATTAGTACAGAATCCAGTGAAAAGGCTTCCTTTATGGTATTTCTAGAGAATGGGACTCAGTCCCTGTACACTTAATGTCAGGTAACACCTCATAGTCACAGAGTGATTTCATTTATTACCCTTGCTGTGGGCAAGATCAGGGTACCTAACCAGGTGATCAGGATAATGTAGCTCTTGTGTTACAGAAGGAAGCTTCAAATTAGAGCGCAACTTAAATACAGTTTGCACAAAGGTTTGGGGCTTGGTTACCAAATGGTGGTATTCAGGACAATCCAGAGTACAGCAATGAGTCATAGTGAACTCAAGTAATCTGGGGCTGCCAGGTGGCCTGCTAGGCAGCAGAAGCGGTGGTGGCCTGGCGGCAGAAACAACAACTTCGCAGGCCACATCATGCCGGCAGGAGGCAGTGGCAGCAGCCTGCCAGGCCTTGTTGCAGTGGCGGGAGGCGGTGGCAGAAGCAGTGGCAGCCTGTGAGGCCTTGCGGCGGTAGCAGGAGGCAATGGCAGAAGCGGAGGTGGCCTGCAGGCCTTGCAGTGGTGGTGGCAAAAGCAGCAGCGGCCTGTGAGACCATGTCATGGTGGCAAGAGGCAGCAGCAGCAGCCTGCCAGGCTATGTTGTGGTGGCAGGAAATAGCGGCAGAAGCAGAAGCTCAGGTTGTATAGATGGGTAAGTATCATAAAGAGACCACAATCTCTGTTGTCCCTCATTCTGAGAAGAATGAATCCAGAGCAAGCGACTGGGATTCCTGGAATCTCGCACCACTTGGAGATTGGGCTGGTGTGCAACAATATTATGGTTGCACTCTTTTTAAAAATTGGAAAGTTTGCAAAAATGAACAAACAAAATGGACTCTATTTTTTTATTTTAAAAACCCCCATGATGCTTCAAATTTAGCCATAATGCTAAGCATACAGATAAATCAGAATATTGCAAGCATTCATTTTAGCAGAAAAGTTCACATGATCTTGCATTTATCATTTAGTTCTCAGGGTAACAGAGTAGAACTGGTTTATTTAGTTGGGACTGCCAGTATAATTAACACTTTCCCCCCATAATAAGCCCTGGTAATGAGATGCCTCAGAAAATGATTTGCAGCACCATTAAGTGACAAGAGTGCTGTGGTGTTTGCTTTGCTTAGATGTCAAAATATTTATTTTGTCCTCCTGGATTAAATATTGAAACTCATATTGACAGATTTTAAATATTTACAAGTTAGCACAAGTTTTAATTAAAATAAAAGCCTGATGCATCCAGGTGTTCTTTCGATATTCTTTGTGCCTATGGTTGCTCCAGTAAGAAAATCTATCCCAAAATACACAAACCCACAGTATTTTATTGTAATGTATGGTTCTATTAGGCAGGAGGTTGATGGATGCTTTTAATTACATAAGCATGAGAGCGGTTTCCATGCAGGGGCACTGGAGTACATGGGGTATATATAACATAGGAGCCAGAATATTTGAGGGGGGCCACACACACAACCCAGTTGGTGGGCATTGCCATTCAAATGATGTACATGCACCATATCGTGTGATCATGGGTCTTACCTGCCCCCCCATATTTTATTCATGTTGGCATTGCTGACATGCTTAATTTCACTAAAATTCTATGTTCAGGACCTGCACTCATTTGCCTTGAAGGTGTTTTCTGTGCCCTCATGGGATTTTATACTGTTCTGCCCCATAGTATAGTAGGATTCCACAGAAAGCAGCCAGCACCACAGGATAAGATCAAGGATCTGTTGGCTCTGGTGTCTGACTCGCCAGCCAAAATGCTATTAAGGAAATGAAGCCACCTATCCAAATCAGTGCCTAGAGGTGCATTGCATCAGACACTCTTGCACTGATATCTTTGGACTGGAACTCTTTTGCCATAACTCTAACTCAGGGGTCGGCAAAGATTTTGTGGCTTGGGCCAGTTCACGGTGCCGCAGACACCGTGGTGGGCCGGAGTGTGTGCGTGCACATGCATGCGCAAACGCTATTTCCGGTGCTCCTTTCAGCATGGAGGAGGCATGCACAACTTCCCATTGGCTGCAGGAACTTCCTGCAGCCAATGGGAAGCTGACCAGCATCATGGAAGGCAGTCCCTGCTCTTCTCCATGCTGGTTTAGCGTGGCACATGGGAGCCGACCGAGTGGGTGGCGGGCACTGGGGGTCCATGGGCCAGTTAAACAACCCCCATGGGCCGCTTGTGGCCCATGGGCCTTAGGTTGCCAACCCCTGCTCTAACTGATCTCTGCTTTGCATGTAACCCTATTGAAGTCAACTACATTGTAGGACAGCATCAGTTCCCCAAATCCACTTTTGTATCATGGCCTCACTTTGTGTTCCTTGTCTCTGACTGATCCAAATTCTTCATTCCAATTTCATGCCTTGCCCTTATTCCAGCTGGTAGTTGCTCTACTTACTTCCCTAATTTGGTTGGTTTGATCCTCCTTCATCCTGGACAGATCCCCTGATTAGAAACTTTAAACTCTTTACTTTGCCTTTGGATTCTGCACTTCACTTTTCACATTCGTTTGATTTCCAGGCTATAATTTCTATATAGAAGAGGGGACACGGACACACCACCAGCCTTGGGTGCAAAGCTTTCCCTATCTCCCAAAGGGTCTCTTTCCCTTGCTGAAATTAGGCTTTAAAGAAGCATTCTATTATAGCCAACAGAGTAAGTTGTTGTGTGTTCTTGGTTGTGTTGTGTTTGTGGTGCCCATGACCCACACAGGTTTGCAAACATGCCATACTTGTTCCATGTGATAGCTTGCCAAATGTACCACTATGGAAGAGAAATTCGATTTTCTATCCATTTTTATGTGAATCCCTAATTCATACTTCTAGAACCAATTTGTGATTGGAAACACACCTATCCTTCAAAATGTGCACTTTGAAATTCACACTTTTCAATTTTGTGATGCAGTTCTTCAACCTAACAATATGTACAAAATGCATATTTAAGGGGGAAATGTGAATGAAAATGCATATATTAGTGAAAAATAGCATACAAATCTGCATTGTTAGGAAAAATTGCTTGGGAAAATATCTACACTAGTTAGATCTGCATAGAATAATGTGTTTATTAGGATAAATTCATGGAAAAAAATTCAATGAATTTTTATGAGGATTTAAAATAAAAATAAAATTCACAAGTTGTTGCAGAAAAATGTTTAAGACTGGGGAAAGGAGAAACATAGAAAACAGAAATGAACAGATTCCCCCACCCCTACATACAACCTAGCGGGACGTGGGTGGAGCTGTGGGTTAAACCACAGAGCCTAGGACTTGCCGATCAGAAGGTCGGCGGTTTGAATCCCCGCAATGAGGTGTGCTCCTGTTGCTCGGTCCCTGCTCCTGCCAACCTAGCAGTTTGAAAGCACATCAAAAGTGCAAGTAGATAAATAGGTACCGCTTCAGCGGGAAGGTAAACAGCATTTCTGTGCGCTGCTCTGGTTTGCCAGAAGTGGCTTAGTCAGGCTGGCCACATGACCCAGAAGCTGTACGCTGGCTCCCTCGGCCAATAAAGCGAGATGAGCGCCGCAACCCCAGAGTCGGTCATGACTGGACCTAATGGTCAGGGGTTCCTTTACCTTTACATACAACCTAAGTTGTGTAGTGATACAGAAAAATGAAAAAAGGCTTAAAAGTGTGGGTGCAAATAAGAGAAAGGTAATATTTTGGGTCCTTATCCACAGACTTTCCACATAATGGTGCCACTTAATAACTCTGGGGCTTCAAACGGCGATAGTAATCTAAGCTTTTGCTGAAGAGTCACATTTACATATACATACAGTAGCAGGGAAATGTAGCAGAATTTGGTAGCAATCGGGCACTCAATTGTGAAGTCTGTCCTCTGACAAGTATCACCCTGATTGGGAGAAGCATTAAGGAGGGTGACTTCTCTTTATCAGAAAAAAAGCTCTTCTATGACAACATGAAGCAATAAAGATATTCTGATCTCTTACTTTGAAGTCATGTAAAATTACATTTTTGATCTCTGAGCATGTTTAGCATAAAGTATATGTTCCTCATCTATCTCTGTATTTTTCCTGATTGCTTTTTTTATACAAATCAAGGCAGCCTCTGCATTTCTCACTTCCTCTTTCATTTTGCCCTTTGCCAATTCCCCTTCATTAATTATCTGCATAAGGCTCTACCAGACCAACTGGTTTTCTTAGCTTTCCAGCACAACTTCCTTTCCTTCTCAGATAAGATATTCAGCAGAATTAAATGTCTTGGCAGTTATGCATCTGAGCTCCTGTTAAGATCAAACTGTACTCTGAAATGTGACAGAAATTAGATATCCAAGGGGATGGTAACAGCCGCCATGCTTATCTGATAATCTTTAGCTTGCCAGTTGGAGGCAAGATGGCTCAAGGGACTACTAATAGGATAGAGTCATTCACCTCTATATTGCCAATTGAACTCTAGCCCAGATTAACGGAGACAGAATGTTAACCATCTGTTATGTGTATAATGGTCTGTGTGGAATAAACTGTAGTTCTCCAGTTTCCCGTAGACAGGTGTCTACCGAAGATTACAGATGGAAACAGTACAGAGTATTAATTGATAAGGTTATATTTACGATGGGTGTTGTTCTATAAAATCTATCCAGTTGCACTTTATATTTTGTTTATGGAATGGGCAGTGCTTGGGAAATATGTTATCCAATGCTTAGGAAATATGTTGTCGTGTCTGCTGCTGTTTTTGTGGAAGCAGTACAGAAGCCACAGGGAACTGCCTGATTTAGAGTGGTCTGTGTGTTGGATTCTACTTATTATTTATTTGTTTATATATTGGCGTTCCATAGTTACCCATCAATATGCATTCCCTGGGCAGCTTACAAGCTCACCATTCAGCCAACTTTTATACATAAATAACACAGAATTTTACAAATCTGTGTTAAACTAAGGAAGGAGGAAGGTTCTGCATGGTTATTTGGAAGTATCATTAAATTAAGTGATATTTAGGGAACATAGGAAGGTGTCTTATATTAAATATATTAAGTTGTATGTTGTGAACCGCCCTGAGATCTACAGATGAAGGGCAGTATACTACCGTATTTTTCGCTCCATAAGGCGCACCTGACCCTAAGGCGCACCTAGTTTTTACAGGGGGAATTCAAGAAAAAAAATATTACTTAAAGGGAAGGCTGAGCAGAGCCTGTATGCATCCCAGGCTCTGCTCAGCGCTCCCTTTCATGAGCCGTGTGGAGCGTGTGTGCGGCGCTTGCAGGCTTTTCCCCGAGGAGGGAGAAGGGCAGCCCGTCACTGACAGGCTGCCCTTCTCCCTCCTCGGGGAAAACCTCCCAAGAGCCACACACACACACTCCGTGCGGCTCTTTAAAGGGAGTGCGGCTCTTGGGTGCTTTTGCAGGAGGTGGGGGAAGTGAGAGAGCCTTGCTGTCTCACTTCCCCCACCTTCCGCAAGAGCTTTGCGCTCTTTAAAGGGAGCGCGGCTATCCCTGGCTTTTGCGGGAGGTGGGGGAAGGGACAGAGCCGCGCTCCCAGAGCTTGTGGGGGAAGCCCGAGTTTCCCCCTCCCCCAGCCCCAAAAAGCAGCTCAGGGAGTATATATACTGGTGTGTGTGTGTGTGTGTGTGTGTGTGTGTGTACAGTATATGTATGGCAGCAGCCTTTTCCCAACCCTACCTGGAAATTGTAGGGATCAAACCTGGGACCTGGGCTTGGATTCTAACTAGTTTTCTTACTCATGTGGGATCCTGTTAGTGGAGGGTAGGCACTATGCCACAGAGCTACAGTCCACCACCTGCTCAATTTCTTTTTTTTTTTTTGGGGGGGGGAGGGAGGCACAAACCCCTAACATATTTCTCCCAATAATGCATCTGCTGCACAGAAATTGTATTTTCATGTTGAATTTCAGGAAAATTCCATCCTTACTACTGAAGTATGCCCTGGTAGAAGCAGGCTACTTCTTCAGGCACCTGCCATGAGCCCACTGCTTCAGACACTACTAGCCCATAGCTGTCAACTTTTCCCTTTTCTTGCAAGGAATCCTATTTGGAATAAGGGAATTTCCCTTTTTAAAAAATGAAAAAGTCCACAGCTATGTACTAGCCCCATCTCCCTTTTCCGGGGCTCCAGTGAAGATAGGGTGGTCACCATCCAATTGCCTGCCATTATGCAGGCCATTATGGTCAGTCTCCATGGTGACTGCCTGGTGCTCACTGGAAGAGTGTTGCCATTGCCATTGGCATTCTCTGCCCTTAAGTCTGCAGGAGGAAATAAAAAGGGGAGCGGCTCTCCACCACCTGCCAATATAGGAGGGACGACTCATTAGAAGGCCTCAAAGTTCCCCTCACTCCAGCCTGGAGTTGGTCTTGAATCTGCACAGCTATCATGGCTGGTCAGTGCTATACAGAGAATGTTTATACACTGGTAACTTGGGTTACATATGCTTCAGGTTACATACACTTCAGGTTACAGACTCTGCTAACCCAGAAATATTACCTCAGGTTAAGAAGTTTGCTTCAGGATGAGAACAGAAATTGTGCTCTGGCGGTGTGGGGGCAGCAGGATTCCCCATTAGCTAAAGTGGTGCTCCAGGTTAAGAACAGTTTCAGGTTAAGAATGGACCTCCAGAACAAATTAAGTTCTTAACCCGAACTGTAACCTTGGGTTACAGATGCTTCAGGTTACAGACTCTGCTAACCCTGAAGTAGTACCTTGGGTTAAGAACTTTGCTTCAGGATGAGAACAGAAATTGTTCTCCGGCGGTAGCGGGAGGCCCCATTAGCTAAAGTGGTACCTCAGGTTAAGAACAGTTTCAGGTTAAGAATGGACCTCTGGAACAAATTAAGCTCTTAACCCGAGGTACCACTGTACCAGTATCGGGAACCTGTTGAATGGCGCATGTGCTGTCATGTTGATGACATGCAAGTATTCACCTGTAGCTGCTCTTTTATGTGGCCTTCAAAAACCTTTTATAATGCCTTTTTCTGTGGCATTTTAGAGGCTGAGCGTCAAGGAAAATGCTTGTGCCAGATGTTCACCCCACTACTGCTCACAGCAAAAGGGAAAACTCAACAAGACTACAGTGGTACCTCAGGTTGCATACGCTTCAGGTTACAGACTCCGCTAACCCAGAAATAGTACCTCGAGTTAATAACTTTGCTTCAGGATGAGAACAAAAATCGTGCTCCAGCGGTGCGGCGGCAGCAGGAGGCCCCATTAGCTAAAGTGGTGCTTCAGGTTAAGAACAGTTTCAGGTTAAGAACGGATCTCCAGAATGAATTAAGTACGTAACCAGAGGTACCATTGTACTTCCATTTCCCTGGCCATTTCCCCTTAGCCACAACCCCCACCCTTGCAGCTCTCATTGTTCTGAGCTGCTGACACAGCTGCAGCGATGCTCGGTTGTTGCTAGCTTGGGCTGACTGGCTGCTCCATCTAATCCCCTTCTCCTAAGAGGTCACAGACAATGCCCTGCAAAAGTCTTCAAGCTGCCCAAGCAGACAGAGAGGCAGCCAGCCCAGTCACATACTCCAGCAGGTGTCACATGTGCGCATGTGGTGCTCTGCTCATATAATGCATGCTGGTGTCATCACTTCTGCATTGCAATATTTGTTTGAAGGGGTAGTACGAAGGCACCAGGGTGGAGCTAGTGAGCAAGCAGTAGTGAGCTGTTTGAGGACAGAACAGTGTGTGCCATGTTCCCTAAGCAGTCACCTGTTTATATATTGGTCTGGTATGAATTCGAATAAGAAATAATTAGAATAACTATGAATGAATTAGAATTAAAATTAGAATAATTATGAATTAATTAATTTCAAAATGCAGTGAGGTTTTGGTATTAATGACTTCTACCTCTCTTTGTTTCTTGAAACATTTAAAATGAACCTGTCTGCCTTACAACTGGTTTTTTTTGTGTTGTTAGGTTTTTTTGGCAAACATGCCTAAAGTGCAACAACCTCTAGTAAACAAGCATGTTAACTACTGGTACAAATTTTCAAGGCCCAGCCAATTTCTGGTCTTCATTGTGCCATGTTTAGTCTGTAGCATAACACTTTTAAAGTACCCTTAGTGAAGTAAATCTGTGGTTAGCATAAGGAATGTGAAAGTATCCCAACAGTTTTACATAGGTATGCCGTGACAAAATGTGAGTTTCCTCCATAACATTTGCAAACTGGGAGAGAATTTTCTGTTGGATTTGTGCGAAATTCCAGACCAGGTGTTTATTGATCATTCGTGCTGTCTGTATGGAGATTATATGACATTACCTATTTATTGAGCATGCATTCTGATATATTCATGCAGAGATTGCATGACAGTGTGTGTGTGTGTGTGTGTGTGTGTGTGTGTGTGTGTACACACACACACTGTTTTACAATTTAGAATATTCATTTAGACAACCTTAAACTATCAATGACTTCTCCTCTTTCCATGGTTCATTTTGCATAGCATTAATCCCTGCATATTTTATATAAACTAAACCATTCAGTATTCTATTATTACTTCCATCAAAACTTATTTACACTGTTGAATTTATCTTAATGCTGCCAATGTTTTCAAGTGTACGCAATTTCCTCCCATATATTCCATAAACATTTTCCAATCTTCTTTAAATGAATGTTCTTCTTCTCTTATTCTGTAAGTTAGATCTGCAAGCTGTGCATATTCTGTTGGTTTAAGTGAGATAGCATGACATTGTTTTGCAGCTAAAAAAGTGATGGGATAATTGCACTAGAAAGAGTGGGGTAACAATAAATTTTTGGGCAAATAAACACCCCACCTGAAAGCTTCTTCTGTTGATTGCCAAGTGTAACATTTAAACAGGACTTAAAGAACTTGTTGCTTATATACAATTCCTTGTTCTATGCAAAACACAGTTGGTGCCTTGACATTCATTTCCATGTGGTTACTCCATATCTTTACAGCACAGTAGTGTCTGAATGAATATTGTTTGGTGGAAAATCCTCTTCAGAAATAAAGATCTCATTACTATCAAGCTTTAATTGAAAGCACTGAGGTTTAGTATCACTCATGTGTTATCTTGCTGTTCTGTTCTCTTCCACAAGATGGCTACATTTACTATAAAATTGCTACAAAGAGTAACCACTGTTCTATGTTTACACTTTCCCTGCCCTATTTAATTTTTTATTTTTAAAACTTTGCTCACATATCCCTATACCGACTATTTAAACCAGATGTGCACTTTTCTGGATTTAGAGCTGTTTACCTTGAAAATGTGATGTTTTATTTTAAAAAATGTAAGAAATGTGACATTGAATTAATATCTCTGCATTGCCTGCTAGAATCAACTCTATGAAAGAGACTGGTGTTCCCATTTTATTGCAGCTTATTCTGTATTTATTTACTTTGCATGTATGTCTTTAAAGTAATATTCAAAAATCTAGTAAAACCAATTTGGAAAGAGAACAATCACTGCATTAACAGTAATTTAAAATGTTTTATACTATAAAATATTGGTGGGGATGAGTAGAAGCCATGTCATTTATACATTTTGTAATAATCAAATGAAGTGATAACTCTCACAATAAATGTGTGATTAAATATATATTAACACGACTCCAGAGACTGACACAGTAAGCAGAGGTAATTGCTGAGATCCAGAGTCTCAGGCTGCAAAAACAGCCTGAAAATGCTTTTTAAAAAAACGTTTTAAAGCACACAATGGAAAATTTCATAAGTTCCGATTTTAGCTCTACAGCGCCATCTGGTATCACAGTGTTCTAACACACACACACACACACACACACACACACACACACACTTCTAATGTAGCTGAGCTGGGCACATCTACTTTTAATAGAATGAATTTCTATTTGCATATAGGACCATTCACCTATATCAATCATGCCCACTGTGGGATCTTGGCCATTGTGTGCTTGAATAATTTTCATACAACTATGTAGCCTTCATTTTCTCCCCCATCCCCAGTCTACTTTGTTCCCTTCTTCCAACTTCCTTGCCTCTGTTTCTCATTGTTCTAACTTACAGTTAACTCTATGTTACACAAGGTAGTAGGTGTGTTTTAAAGTGCAGTGATTTCTAAAAACACAAATTGCAAGCATGGGCCCACTGATCTACATTGGGACCCTGTTTGTGTAGGGGGGGGAGAGATAGGGGCCTTTAACCCTTTACCAACCAGTGTAGCCCCAATCGGAATTGCGGGTCTTGTGCCTACATTTTATATTAGGGGAGAAAACTCTTAATTGCTTCAGTTTTCCTGTTGTCCATCCATCTCCCCCTTCCCCAGGCCTGTGCAGTTTTAATTTTAATTTTAATTTAATTTAATGTTCTTCTAGAGGTTGGACAGCATTAGAACATTCCGTTTCATTTCTTTAGAAGTTACAGTGTTGATGAAAATTCCATAACATCACTGTACTGCAGTCAGTTGGTACCTAATGTTTTAACTGCTATTGCCTATTTATCTTTAGTACATTATTAGTTTTATGGCAATTAAGAAACATTATTAATCTTAGCACTGCACACCTGTGAGCTACTTAGCGACTGAAATTTAGTAAATCATATTAAAATGCACATGAGCTGTGAAACTTGTAGAAGAACTGAGTTGTACTTCATTGTGTTTTCCCTTTATGTAAACTCAGCTCAGCTCTTAGGCAATTTATCATAATCATTACCCCCCCCCAAAAAAAAACCTCCTATGAATGTGGCCAGAACCCAGACAGCAGCAGAAAAAGAAAGTGTATGCCTTGATTCAGGCAAGATGGTGAGAGGAAGTCAATATCCAAACATTATTCAGTTTCTGATTTGTTTGCAAACGACAGTAGAAACAAACCACAGTTCCCTGAATTTGGACACTACAGGGAACTGTGGCTAGTTTAAATATGAAAACAGAAGCTTCTGATATTTTCCTCAAGCATGTGAAAGAGCAGGACTCAGCCTTGACAATCTGTTGTCTCCTGTCCAAAGTGGAAGACTTTCTTGATCTGGATAAGTGATATATGATCACAAATAAACTATGTACCTTCATTGTTTTAGGAACTTTCATATTTAAGCAAGGCCTAGCACTTTCTAGTTACCAAAAGAAAAGGGAAATGTTAAATATCCAACAAATACAGTCATACCTCGGGTTGAAGTAGCTTTGGGATAAGTATTTTCGGGTTGCGCGCTGCGGCAACCCGGAAGTAACGGAGTGCGTTACTTCTGGGTTTTGCTGCTCGCGCATGCACAGAAGGTCAAAATGATAATGATAATAATAATAATAATAATAATAATAATTTATTATTTGTACCCCGCCCATCTGGCTGGGTTTCCCCAGCCACTCTGGGCGGCTTCCATAGAAACCAAAAAACACTAAAATATCATACATTAAAAACTCCCCTGAACAGGGCTGCCTTAAGATGTCTTCTGAATGTCAGGTAGTTGTTTATCATTTTGACATCTGATGGGAGGGTGTTCCACAGGGCGGGCTCCACTACCGAGAAGGCCCTCTGCCTGGTTCCCTGTAGCTTTGCTTCTCGCAACGAGGGAACTGCCAGAAGGCCCTCAGCGCTGGACCTCAGCGTCCGGGCAGAACGATGGGGGTGGAGACTCTCCTTCTGTTATACTCAGCCGAGGCCGTTTAGGGCTTTAAAGGTCAACACCAGCACTTTGAATTGTGCTCGGAAACATACTGGGAGACAATGTAGGTCTTTCAAGACCGGTGTTATGTGGTCTCGGCGGCCGCCCCCAGTCACCAGTCTAGCTGCCGCATTCTGGATTAGTTGTAGTTTCTGAGTCACCTACAAAGGTAGCCCCACGTAGAGCGCATTGCAGTAGTCCAAGCAGGAGATAACTAGAGCATGCACCACTCTGGTGAGACAGTCCGCGGGCAGGTAGGGTCTCAGCCTGCATACCAGGTGGAGTTGGTAGACAGCTGCCCTGGGTACAGAATTGACCTGCGCCTCCATGGACAGCTGTGAGTCCAAAATGACTCCCAGGCTGCGCACATGGTCCTTCAGGGGCACAGTTACCCTATTCAGGACCAGGGAGTCCTCCACACCAGCCAAAACAGTACTTCTGTCTTGTCAGGATTCAACTTCAATCCATTAGCCGCCATCCATCCTCCAACCGCCTCCAGGCACTCACACAGGACCTTCACCGCCTTCACTGGTTCTGATTTGAAAGAGAGGTAGAGCTGGGTATCATCTGCATATTGATGGACACCCAGTCCAAACCCCCTGATGATCTCCCAGCGGCTTCATATAGATGTTAAAAAGCATGGGGGAGAGGACAGAACCCTGAGGCACCCCACAAGTGAGGGCCCAAGGGTCTGAACACTCATCCCCCCCCCACTTTCTGAACACGGCCCAGGAGGAAGGAGCGAAACCACTGTATAACAGTGCCCCCAGCTCCCAACCCCTCTAGACGGTCCAGAAGGATATTATGGTCGATTGTATCAAAGGCCGCTGAGAGATCCAGCAGAACTAGGAAACAACTCTCACCTTTGTCCCTAGCTCGCCGGAGATCATCAACCAGTGCGACCAAGGCAGTTTCAGTCCCATGATGAGGCCTGAACCCCGATTGGAAGGGATCCAAATGGTCTGCATCCTCCAGGCGTGCCTGGAGTTGTACAGCAACCACGCGCTCAATCACCTTGCCCAAGAATGGAAGATTTGAGATAGTTGGCCATACTGGCCGGGTATAAAGATGGTTTTTTAAGAAGCGGTTTAATGACTGCCTCTTTCAGCGGATCTGGGAATATTCCCTCACAGAGGGAAGCGTTCACCACCCCGCAGAGTCCATCGCCCAGCCCTTCCTGGCTTGCTTTTATTAGCCAGGATGGGCAAGGATCAAGGAGACAGGTGGTTGGTTTAACGCGTCCAAGCAGCCTGTCCACATCCTCGGGGGTAACGGATTGAAATTGATTCCATGCAACTTGACCAGACAGAGCTCTAGCACTCTCCCGCCCCAGCCCTGCTCCCACGGTGGTGTCTAGCTCCTTCCGAATATGAGTGATTTTATCTGCAAAAAACTTTGCAAAATCGTTGCAGGAGATCTTGGGGTCTTTACAAGGCCCCGGTGGTAAAGAGGCCCCACCTGAAGAGTCTCCTGCTACAATTTTCTGCAGATGCAATAGAGGCGGTGAAGAAAGTCTTCTTCGCCGTCGCTATCGCCACTTGGTAGGCTCGACGTTTAGCTCTAACCTGTGTCCGGTCAGATTCGGAGCGAGTTTTCTGCCACTGACGCTCTAGCCGTCTCAGCGATTGTTTCATCGCCCTCAGCTCTGAAGAAAACCACGGGGGTGTCCGGGCTCCATGCGTGATGTCACGTGCATGCACGGAAGTGGAAAATCTCAACCCGCGCAAGCACAGACGCGGGTTGCGTTTGCTTCTGGATGCGAACGGATCGCATCCAGAGGTACTACTGTAACATTTTCCTGATTAGGTCTTCTATGCAAAATCTACTGCTGTACACCGTACAGCTCAAGCCCTGTAATGTATACAGTGGTACCTCTGGTTACGTACTGAATTCACTCTGGAGGTCCGTTCTTAACCTGAAACTGTTCTTAACCTGAAGCACCACTTTAGCTAATGGGGCCTCTGGTTTCTGTTCTTATCCTGAAGCATAGTTCTTAACCTGAGGTAATATTTCTGGGTTAGTGGAGTCTGTAACCTGAAGCGTATGTAACCTGAGGTACCACTGTACTGTTGTTACTACTGCTTTTCAACCAATAAAGATGCAGTATGGGCCTACACCTAGTCTGGAAAATCCTGCTGTCTCCCTATATCCTTTGGACAAACCCACGGCAAAGGGAAGCTCTCGAATTTCTTATGGTGGCTAGCAGAGCCAACAGAAGCAGAAACCCGATACTTATATCACTAGGTACATGCTGGAAAGAAGTCTTCCTAAAGATTAGTTCAGTATTTTACTCTGTGTTTTACTGGATGCTTTTCCTGGGCAAAGCTGCTTTTTTGACCTGTAAAAGGAATGCCTTGGGGTTATTAAAGCGCTGAGAGATGTTTCTGAAACGTAAACAATCTGAAGCCACTGTAAAATGTCAGCATTTAGGCCTTCTGCTTCCCCCCACCGCGCTATCATTGGTTCACTGGAAGATTCCCAAGGATTCTAGAATGTTTGTCGGTGATCTTATAGTTGCTTTTTATGTCATTTCCCCAACTAATGATATACGCAAACTAGTAGAATGTTGATGTCTGTTTTAATCTGCTTTCAGTTTACTGCTGATTTCATTTTTTTTTAAAAAAATGTTTTTAATAGTTGCTTTTAAATATTTTACTGATAATAAGGTTTATTCTCTTGGTAAACTGTGTTTTTTTTAAATAAAGAAAAATCAAGCAGTGTATAAATTTTGTTAAATAAATAAATAATGGTGATGGCTGTCACTTGGAAGCTTTCCATTAATTTATACCACAAGTTCTTAATAAAGTGGCAGTGAAACAGTTCATCTTTTTATAGCTTTATGTAAATAAATTGGTAATTCCTTTGAAAGGTGTTTACACAAAGTCAAAACATAAGCTCCTTCAAGGTAGATTTAGCCCACAATTCCAGAGAAAATATCCATGCGCAGCATTTTTTTCCTTCCAGAGGTTGTCGCAAAGACCACCTTTCCTCCACATCTGCAAGAAAAAACAGTTTGTTTGAACCTTTGATGTTTTAAAAACCTCTTGAGATTAAAAATGAAAGAAATTGCCGGCATTAGTGCTGGAGCTGAATGCATGCACACTAGTTTATATTATAGGGAAACTTTTTTTTAAAAAAAGTACCCTGGCTTCTTTAAATATATATTTTAATTAGTGTTTTATTTTTATCTAGAGTAGCCGTGCCAAAATCAAATTACTACCTACAGACTGACTGATTTGGATGTTAGAGTAGGTCCAGCCATTCATAGAGGAATTTTGTTATGGCCAACTCTATTACAAGGTTTTGTGTGCTCCAAAAGACAGACAAACATTTAAGTCTGCTAAGTGGAGAAATCATTTGAAGAGAATGTTATTCTTCATGACTCTATTACTTCATTTTACTTAATGAGATCAAAAAGAATTCAATTACATATTTATTCTGCCCTACTTTTCAATGTTTTTTAAAACAATAACAATAATACTGAATTCACATGTAGTGATTTTTTTTTATCCCTCACCTTTTAAGATACTGATGTATACTATAGCCTATGAGCTGTATATCTTTTTGTTTTTGTTTAACCTCAGTCAGATAATAAAGCCAATAGCCGTTATGCACAACTAAAACATAGTGGTCTGGATTCAGCTAAGTAGTCCTGCCGGCAGAAGCCCACACAAGTACTTCTGCTAGTGAAATAGGGCTCCCTCCACCAAATCTCCCCTCCCTGGACCCCCAGTTGGTGGGGTGGGAGTACCCCTGGAAAAAACATGTGGAGGGGAGGAGACTGCAGATTGCTCTGTCAGGGCAATCATTTCTGCTTGCCTGATGGAACAATCTGCTTAGCACTACATTGAATCCCTCCCAATATTCTGTGTAAAGGTAAAGGGACCCCTGACCGTTAGGTCCAGTTGCGGACAACTCTGGGGTTTCAGCGCTCATCTCGCTTTACTGGCCAAGGGGTCCGGCGTACAGCTTCCGGGTCATGTGGCCAGCATGACTAAGCCACTTCTGGCGAACCAGAGCAGTGCACGGAATAGCTGTTTACCTTCCCGCTGAAGCGGTACCTATTTATCTACTTGCACTTTTGATGTGCTTTCAAACTGCTAGGTTGGCAGGAGCAGGGACCGAGCAATGGGAGCTTACCCCGTCGCGGGGATTCGAACCGCCGACCTTCTGATCGGCAAGCCCTAAACTCAGTGGTTTAGACCACAGTGCCAGCAGCGTCAATTGACTAATCTACATAGCACTTTTAGTGGTGGTCTCCAAAGCAAGGGTGGGGAACCTGTGGCTCTCCAGATGCTGTTGTACTTCCGGTGACATATGGACAGTGGCGTAACGCTGTTTGCTGGTGCCCAGGGTAGGTGCGTGTGCATGTGCCCCACGTGGGGGGAGTGCGCTTGTCCAGCCCCGCCTCTGCCACTGCTGGGATGGGGTGCAGATGGTGCTCTTCACCCTTCATGCACTCGCCCGTTGCTGGTGGGGGCTTGGGAGCGCAGAGGGTGAACAGCACCATCTGTGCCCTGTCCCCACCTGGTGAATGAATGCTTGCCCTTCACTGGCAGGGGTTGTTTCCTCCTGAAACATCACATGCCGCCTTGAGTCACACGCTTGATGTCATGTGCGCAATCCAGCCCCCTCAATCTTCGGTGCAAGTTGGTGCCTTTGTTTGGGTAGCAGACATTTTGGAGTACCAGAGGGGAAACCAACCCCAGTGTCTTCCTGTAGTATATGTGGAACAGATGGGGCTGTGTCTTTGTTCATTAATGTTTTCTATACATTGATTGGATGGACCTGTATCTATTCATGTATGACAGCAGCTGGTAACCTGATGTAAGCATTAGAAATGCTATTAGACTTCTTTACTTTGGGATTTAGAATAACCTGTAGGTGCAACTTTTGCTTTTAAATCCTTCCTGATGAAGACCCTTTAAATGTTTAAATGTATTTGAGCCTTTGAAATCTATCTATCTATCTATCTATCTATCTATCTATCTATCTATCTATCTGCACAATACTATTATTATTAAGTTCACCAATGTAATTTATTGTATATCAATATACAGAATATTGATATTTTGACTCTCTCTCTCTCTCTCTCTCTCTCTCTGTGTGTGTGTGTGTGTAGTTTATTACATGTTATTTTTGCTTGCTTGCTGCTTCATCATTCCCATGCGTCAACATAAGAATGGCACATCTGAATTACAGCCTACTCATGTAGAAACATCATGATTTTATGCATAGAGGCCACAATTCAGACATGCTATTTCAGTGTGGACTGGACATGTTGGATAGCAAGCTGCTATAAGCGAAGGGTGAGATTGGTGTTGCTTAAGTTAGTCCAAAGTAAACAAGCATTCACTCAAATAATAATAGAATCATAAAATTGTAGGGTTGGAAGGAGCCACGAGGGCCATCTAGTCCAACCCCCTGAAATGCAGGAATCTTTTTGCTCAACATGGGGCAAATCAAGGACTTGCTCTACTACAATCAGTCAATCACACCCAGAACGATCATAGAAGTGTAGAGTTGGAAGGGTCCTCATGGATCATTTAGTTCAACCCCCTGCAATGCAGGAA
Organism: Podarcis erhardii; assembly: GCF_964252035.2. Classification (NCBI taxonomy): domain Eukaryota; kingdom Metazoa; phylum Chordata; class Lepidosauria; order Squamata; family Lacertidae; genus Podarcis; species Podarcis erhardii. Next base: position 42,020,653 of record NC_138497.1, read on the forward strand.
TCTCAACTGGATCATACATGACAGATGGCCATCCAACCTCTCTATAAAATCCTCAAATGAAGGAGAGTCTACCACCTTCTGAGGGAGTCTGTTCCACTGTTGAACAGCTCTTACTGTCAGAAAGTCCTTTCTAATGTTTAGTTGGAATCTCCTTTCTCGTAACTTGAAGCCATTGGTTTGGGTCCTACCCTTCAGAGCGGGAGAAAACAAGCTTGCTCCATCTTTCATGTGACAGCCCTTTAGATGACGGTTGTTAACATTTTCCACTACTTTTAAAAGAAGCCTAGTTATGGCTGCTCTTTCCTGCAGGCAGCATATTATGTTTGCTCAGACACACACAGTTCTGGCTTCACACACACACAAAAAAAACCTGGACGAGCTCCACGCATAACATATTTTCTGCTAATTGTGGACAGAGCTCCCAGAATGGGATAAGATCATAAAAATGATGAACGGGTGGCGATGTTGCATGAAAAACACCCTTGCTTTTGCTTCCTATCAAAGTTGTGGCTAGGAGGAAGTGGCTTTTGGGGAGCTGATTGAAGCAGAAGGCTTGGCAGAGCCAGGTCCTAAAGTTCTGCCTTAAAAACAAAATAAAAAACAAGGAAGCCTGGAGCACTAGAGGTCCAGGACTCATAGGAAAGGAATGCACTTGGGAACTACAGAGCACTGGCATAAAGGATGCTAAGGAATGCTTGCATGCACTCAGCTCCAGCAATTTGGGATCTCCAGCACTTTGCCCCCAGAACCAAAAGCATAAACTGTGGGAGACCCAAGTATTCATGTGCTTTTTGAGGGTTGGCTCTTCAGAACTTTAGGCTGCAATCCTGCATGTGTTTCTTTGGACTCCATGGTGATGGCGCATGAGAAATTGGGAACTGCCACACAATGGATATTTCCTTATGTATTTTGTCAATTTTTTTAATTAAATGTTGAAAGCTAGTGAGATTTCAGGAAAGCTACCTGGTGTACCCTTTATTATTTCAGAACCCCTACATTTCTCATTAATATATCCATTTGTAGCAACTGGGCATGAACAACCAAAATTTAAACCCCATTAATTTAGCTGAGAGAATTTGGCTACAATTCTACGTACACATACATGGGAGTTAAGAGCAAATGGACCCAGGGGAGATTGATGCCTGAGTAAACATACTTAGGATTTCACTGTTATAAACATGCTTAGCCATGAAATACTTACTTCTTAATTGACATACATAGGGCTATATGGTTAACTAGGGTTAATCTGAAGGCAGCCCTGTTTAGGGAAGTTTTTAGTGTTTAATGCTGTATCATGTTTTAAATATTTGGTTGTGAGCCACCCGAGTGGCTGGGGAAACCCAGCCAGATGGGTGGGCTATAAATAAATAAATTATTATTATTATTATTATTATTATTATTATTATTATTATTATTGAATTCTAGACACATTTACTCAAGAAACTGAAACTGTTCTTAACCTGAAGCACCACTTTAGCTAATGGGGCCTCCCACTGCTGCTGCACCATCGGAGCACGATTTCTGTTCTCATCCTGAAGCAAAGTTCTTAGCCAGAGGTACTATTTCTGGGTTAGCGGAGTCTGTAACCTGAAGCGTATGTAACCCGAGGTACCACTGTAGTTCCTAACTTTGGCTTGTTCATGCCTTTATATTGTGAATTACAAGGAGGTTATTATTTTATTTTTGCAAAGCTGGCTTTTCCTAGACAGTTTGGTTTTTAAAACCAAAGTCAAAGGGCTTTCTAAATACAGTGTGACGCCATACTATGATGTTTATTATTTTCCAACCAAGATTTAGGTGGCCAAAACATCTTAGGAAGCAATCCTATGCACACTTACCTGAAAGTAAACCCAATTTACTACTTCTGAGTAAGTGGTAACTTCTGAGTAAATATGCACAGGATTGCATTGGTCCTGAAACTTTCTTGGTCCTTTCCCAGTTCAATTTCCAATAAGACTCTAGGACTTCCGGGTTGGCGCCATCGCCGAATGGCGGACTCCCTCCAAGCTCCGGAGGGAGCCTGCTCGGCAGGGGCTGGGTTCTACCGCGTCGGCGTCGCGGGGACCCTCAAAAACCATGGGCGCTGAAACCCATGGGCATGGTGACTCGGCGGGCACCGTTTGCGCCCCCCGACCCGCGAAGGAGCCTTTTTAAAGGCTACGGAGCGGGTGCCGGGGGGTGGTGGTGCTATGAGTCCTCCGCTTCCCCTACCGAGCGAAGCCGCATGCCATTTGGCGGAGAGCGCTGACTTCTTCCATTGAAAATTCGGATTAAAAAGAACAACCCGTGAGTAATTGGAAACTGGACTTAAAAAGGGGAAAAATTTTTAAATTCGGAGCGAGCGGGGGAGGTGCTAAAAGGAAGTCCGTCTCCCCCCTGTCGTAGAGGATTTAAAGCAAAGGATTTAACAACTAAGATCGAGTGCTACCTTATTTTGATAAAGTCACTAATTTCACGATGGAAAATTATAAGACTGGGCTGGAGGAGAAAAGTAGAACGTGAGCTAAAATGCAACCCCCCCCCGGGAACCGGGAGCAATCCGCGAGAGGAGAGACAGAGGCTTTGACAGCTGTCAAAGGAGCTGTCAAAGCTGAAGAATAAAAAGAGAACTTTGTTATGAGGACTTTGCCGGTTACATTTGTTACAAATTAGATATAAATTGTTTAAAACAAGGAATAACAAGTTACTTTGACTGTTGGGTGCGATCTGGAAGGAAACTGAGTTACTATAATCCCTCTAGAGGGGCTGTGGGACACTACAAGTATTGCTGGCATGGAATTTGAATTGGGCTTTTTATCTCCTGGGAAACTGCAGAAATGGAACACTATTTTGTCTACAGAGGTCTCTACACTAAAGGAGACAATAGATTTATCTATTGAAGAATGGAAGGGACTTGACGTAAAGTTTTGTTCCTGAATAACAAAGCCTCTGTAGGGGATTTGGAAGCTTTTGGAACTGGAACATTTTTGCAGGAGAGCAGGAAAAGAAACTAGAGGAAAGTGAGGAGAGAGAATAATAAGAACAACATGAACAACAAGAATTGGACAAAGCTGGAAGTGGGAACATTTGGGACATCCAGATTTGAAAGGTCTAAAGAAACAAAATTGGAGTTTTTACTCTTAAATACAGAGATCTGGATGGAAAAAATGGACCTTTTTGAGATAGAGCTTTTCCAAGATTGGATGCTTGAAACTAAAGATGATCAAAAAGACGGCAAAGACTATTAAAAAGACGGCAAAGTGGACTTGTGAAGGATTTCGGCCTAGATGTGGGATCTCCAGGATGACAACAGGCATTGATGGACATTGGGGAACGCAACCGGGAAAGGGGGGAGGGAAATTTGGAATCCAAAGGGTGTTAAATTATACTTTATTCTTTGTTCTATTTTCTTTTATTTTAATCTGTTCTGCATATTAAAGAGGGGAACTCGTGGAAGGGAGCGGGGTCGATTTTAGGGGATGGAAAAACATTCTTAACATTGGGTTAACTATAATAAGTTTAAAATTTGGGGTAAGAACTTGCTGAATCTATTTGAAGGAATTGGAATACAAGAGGGGGTGGGGTGGGGAAGTCCTGGCAAGATGCTAATGAAAATAAGGTTATAAAACGGATGTTTTATTTCTTTTCTTTTTTCTGTTATATTTGAAAATGTTCAATAAATATTATTAAAAAAAAACAACAATTTCCAATAAGACTCTCACTAACACTCTAGAAAATATTGCTGAGTCCAAGTATTACCTTGTGTTTTATACATCATATTATAATAGGCATATTGTGCCATATAATCACCAGCACAAAACCTTGAGGCAGCCAAAATAGCTGTTAACAACCTAACAAATTTAGTGCAAAATCCATAAGGAACCACATGAGAAAAACAAATCGGATGCACTGTCTTCATCTTTTTCTGATACTTCATGTTATGTGTATAGCAGGTTTTCCCACCTCTGGATGCTCCCATAGTGTGATTTTCACATGTATTCTTCATTATTTAGCTCTGAATAACTATCACCCCAATGCCCTATGCTTGCAATAACTAATACTGATTAGATGTGCTATGCACATGAAAATGTATTCCTTTACTGTTCTTTAACATTTGTGTAAGCATGTGGTAAAAATGTGTTGAAGGATATTATTATTATTATCACCATCATCCTTAAATTTATTACCTACCATTCACCAGCATGTCCCAGGGCGGTTACAACCGATAAAACTCAGAAGTAAAAGTAACCGAAACAAATTGCAGTAACAATAAGAGGCGGTTCTGTTATCTAAGCAACATCGTGTGATCCCCAGTTTGCTCGTGAAAGTGACAGGGAGTATGAATTTAAAATAACTAATTTTCTGAACTATTTCCTTAGCTGAGAAAGGCAAACAAGCTTTCAAGTATGAAGCAAAAAGGGAAATAAAAGTCATTTAACACTTGCCCCAGCTTTTGCTGGCCTGCTGCTTTCCAGATGTTCTGGACCACAACTCCCATCAGCCAGCAGTTAGGGCTGGTGTGAATCATTGTCCAAATAATCTAGAGGGCACCACTTGGGGAAGGCAGACGTTCTTTATGTTAGATTAAAGAGTCTTCAGGAGAATTATACTCATTTGGAGGAGTACGGGATGTACAAATCTAAATAACAAAAACTAAAGAAATAATAAAATCCCTGTATTGAACAGAATACAGTACCCTGTTTTGGAAATTTCTGTGGGATAAATATTTTGATGCTTTCTAACTAGGATTTCAATAGCTGTCACTTGAAAAACTCTGAAATAAAGCAGGTCTTCTAGTTTTTCAGTCTTCCACACATGTAATCTTAAGAAATTATATGGCTGTTGACAGTAGGTTTATTTTATTTTTTCAGAACTGAGGTATCATTTTGCTATTCTAATTTGTAGGGAACATCTCAGGGTTGTTGTTTTTTATATTAAAAAAATCCAACCCCTTTTTCAAAAGAGCTCTCATCTTTGATTGAGGAATGAATCATACTACACTATTGAAATTGCAAACCAGAAATGGATTCTTTTAAAAGTACGTCTTCTTGCTTATTTTCACTCTAACATTTATGCAATTCTGGGTGGATTTATATTATCAACCCCTTGCACTTGCAGCATTTTAATCTTATTCTTTCATTATCCCCTCTAATCCTGATTTACTTCCAGTTACAACAGTAACCCTAGAGCTTTTAAAAATAATGCATCCAGATAATTGCTTCATTTGGATTTACTATTAATTATTATGGCAAACATGTTTCTGGCATCCACATGCATTTCTGTTAGGAGATGAGGCCATGGTAAGTACTTTACTTAACTGACTCTCTTGGGTGATTCTTCCACTGGTTCAACTATCCCTAACTGCTCCATGCAACAGAGTTCCTTTTCTACTTTAGGCTTCCTTATATTAGTGTTGTGTGAATCACTGGCCCTTCATTTTCAGATAGCTTAATCATTAGGTAATGGTAAAGGTAAAGGACCCATGGATGGTTAAGTCCAGTTAAAGGTGACTGTGGGATGCTCATCTGGCTTTTCAGGCCAAGGGAGCCAGCGTTTGTCCACAGACATCTTTCCACATCATGTGGCCAGCATGACTAAACCACTTCTGGGTCAACAGGACACCGTGATGAGTGCCAGAGCGCACTGAAATGCTGTTTACCTTCCCGCCCCAGTGGTACCTACTTGCACTGGTGTGCTTTCAAACTGTTAGGTTGGCAGGAGCTGGAGCAGAGCAACGGGAGCTCATCCTGTTGTGTGGATTTGAACCGCCAACCTTCTGATCGGCAAGCCCTAGAGGCTCAGTGGTTTAGACCACAGTGCCACCTGCACCCCCCCTAGCTTAATTGTACACTATCCTGGTAGACATCTCCTGCCTTCCTCTGTATCTGGAAATTCTTTCTTTACCATTTGATGATTCCACTGTCAATTACACACACACACACACACACACACACACACACACTGCTTTTTTCGAGGGGGGGAGGGGTATGCAGGGGTATGCATACCCCTAAACATTTTGTGAATCTTTGTACTTCTGTCCATTTACTATATTTTCCCCAATTTGAACTACAAAATGGTGATTTTCTTGAGTCAAAATGAAAGTACCCCTAAATATTTTTTTAAGAAAAAAGCTCTGTGTGTGTGTGTGTGTGTGTGTGTGTGTGTGTGTGTATAAATGTTTTAAGGATTACAAAGCCTTTAGCCCCAATATGGGCTTTGTAGGGGTGTTTATCACAAAGAAGCCCAGATGTTGGTATCTGTCTGCCAAGTGTTGAATGGATCCTCTGCACATGGCTAATGTGGAGGGTGTCATCAGCATGCAACACTAATTAGCAGGCAGTGGTAGTGTGATGTCAGAAGCTTTGAGTGTGTTTGTCAGTTTTGTTACATTATATTTTTCTACAGGAGGTTCATAAGTACCCCTAGTGCGTTTAAAGAATGCATGAGGTGCCTTGGGGTAGTGATGAAGCACACACCATCTGTGTCTCCCACCAGATGTGCATTCAGTGGCAGTATGAATGCATATCCTCCAACATTTCTCCAATGAAAATAGGGGCATCCTATTCAACAACAACAACAACAACAATTTTATTTATACCCTGCCCATCTGACTGGGTTGCCCCAGCCACTCTTGGCAGCTTCCAACTTATATATAAAAAAAATAGTAAAACATTAAACTAAACTTGTTGCGTAATGATTGGATTACTTAGATTATAGTTCTAGGTGTTCAACTTCTTTATTGAGATAGCTATGTTGGGGGGGGGGAAGGACCCTTCTGTCAGTTATCTGGGTCTGTGGCCAATGTTAGAGTAAAAAATTTGGGGTGCAACATAGCAGAAAGGCCAAAAATATATCAGAATCTTAATTAACTTATAGCTAAAGCCAAAATAATACTTAAGTCAATAAATCAGGTCAGAGTTTTGTGCCAAGCTGAGGGTTAGAGCTGAGGTCACACTAATTAAAGCCAAAGTGTCACAATGGCAAATTGAAGACTGGATAAGAACAGCAATCTTATGCATGTTTTCTCAGAAAACACTTTATTTTATTTACTGGAGCTGACACACAAAGTGTCTATAGGACAGACGTGATGACTTGGGCCCCAGATTTTGGGTGCTCAGTGGTGCAAGTGTGTGTGCAAGCCATCACGCCATGATGTCACTCGTGCCATCACATGCATGCAATGTGATGTCACGATCCGCCGCCCACTGCCTTGCCTCCGCTGGCTCTCCAACGCTGCCACGGCTGGTGGGCCTCTGCTGCAGGGCCTCTGTTGGGGCCCCCTGCAGCCCCGGACGTGCTTGGGGACCCATGGTGAAAATTTTGTGTGTGCAGAGGCACCCAGGGCCCCCCAGAGATGGCACTTATTGCTCCAAGACACCTGGGTCTCAGTCCAACCGCTGCACTACCATGTGTGACAGTGCAGCACCAAGTCTTATTTTCCCTAAACATGACCCTCTTTTGAAGTGCTAGCTTTAAATATACATGAGCTGATGGCTGCTCCTCCTGAGAAGATGGTTGTAGCTCTTAGCTGCAGCCATTCTAGCGATTCTTTTTGTGGGTACTTTATGTACATTTGAAGTCAACATTTGAGTTGGAGTGTTTCCCCTGCTCATTCTCCTATTGTTTGAGTGTTACTGGAAGCATCTTGGTGAAAGGTATAGGGCAGGGCCCTCCAGATGTTGTTGTACTATAGCTCCCATCATCCTTGGCCACTGGCCACCCTAGCTGGGACTGATGGGAATTAGAGTCTAACAACATTCCAGGCACAGGAATGCAGTGGCGTAGCGTGGGGGGTGCCAGGGGTGCCGGCCGCACCGGGCGCAACTTGGGCAGGGGCGCACTCGCACTAGCAGCTCTCTGCCCCTACTAAAATCCACTGGTTAGGGAGCCCGCGCTCGCTCGGCTTGGCAAGGAGGTCGCAGAAGGGGGAGAGCAAAGCCTTCTGCCGCTGGCAAAAAAAGGAGAGGAAGCCGGGCGGGCGGGCGGGCTGGCTGGCTCGCGGGGGTCTGGCTGCGCCTGCTGCTGCCGTTGCCGCTGCTGCCGGGCTTTGACAGCTTGGCGAAGCGGAGGGAGAGGTAATTGCGTCTCTCTTTCCACTGGCCGCCTGGGTAGTGAGCCGAGCGGAGCAGGGAGTCTGGCGAGGGGGCGGGAAGAGACTTTCCCCCCTTTTTCCCACCTCGCCTGGTCAAAAAGGAGAGCGGAGTCTCCTCAGGGTGCCCTCAGGCAGGGCAGGGCAGGGCAAGGCAAGCAGAGCGAGGAGGAGAGAGAGGGGAAGGGGGGGGGGAGCAGCCAGGAAACGACGCGGTGTGGAGGGGGAATCAATTAAGGAGAGAAGCCTCGCTGCTGCTGCTGCTTGGGAGAGTAAATTACTGTACTTGCCTTGCCCCGGGTTAGGGGGCGCAAATTATTTGCCTTGCCCCGGGTTGGGGGGCGCAAATTACTTGCCTTGCCCCGGGTGCTGATAACTCACGCTACGCCGCTGCAGGAATGACCTGCCCATGTAGCACTGAACTGCATGGTTGGGGAAGCAGAAGATAACTAATGGGAAGTTTGTGCAGGACTAAAAATGCCAGCCATGCCAGGAAAATACTTTAGTTTCAGTTGTTTGTTTCCTGAATTAAAAAGGTAATTTAGAAGCAGAGAATGTTATCAATGGCTGCATATTTTTGAAGTTTACCCTGGGACTTAGATCAAGTTTTTAATTTTAAATCAAGAGCAAAGAAAGGCATTGGCAAGCAATCAAAGGAACAGATCAGCTCACTTCTCTTTCATGAGCTTTTGGTTGAGAGTTAGTTTTATAATGTGTTAATTAGACAGCAGGTCTGTTTTTCATAGGCTCTTGATTAACCAGCCTTGGAATAAGAGATGCAAAGGCATTTCTTAAGTGCTGAACTTAATGGGCGGTTAGCTTGCTATTGGCCTGCGGTAAAACAGTGATGGGTCATGGAGCGATGTTGAAACTTGTTATGACATTTGGTTAAACTATTGAGGGAAGGGCACTGGAATGTTTCTCCTTCAATTGTTTTTCATAGGAAGAATGCAGAGATGTATGTGAACATAATGTGAATAAAAGGAAAGGACTTAATTTGAAGCGGGGCTTGCCTGGGCTCTATCATGGAGTCTGTTGCAATGTCAGAGATCAGTTTGGTTATTTTTGCCTTTCCTATTTTAAGGGGCTTCCTTGCTTGGGGTGGGGGAACCCCAGGCGTTGTTATGGTGGTTATTGTGCTGTCTCTCTGCAGTCCATCCTTTACAGAACCTCACATGAGGATACAATGTGTATATGTGCTCAGAATACACAAAGGTACAATGAGCACTCCAGGGGTTTCCTGCAATAGGATGGGTATTTCTCTGACCTGGAATTATATACATGCACACTTTGCCTCCGTGTCCTGATATGTTAGGAGGAATCTGAACCATCTGAGAGATCTTTTTTAGGAAAAGTGAAAAGCAATGGATGCAGACCAATAGTTTCCGCCCAGCATGCATTGACTTCTATAGTTACCTTGTGATGAGAATCAAATGGGAATCAATCTGTTCCCCAGCCCTTTTGTTTTTGCCTACTCTAATGAAACATTTTTTTAAATGCCATGCACCCCGCCAAAAATAAGTATTATGGATATAGATTCCACATGCTATCTTGACTAAACATCAGTTTTTGTTTCACATAGTGAATGGAATTGTTTAGAAGCTTCTGGTGTCCAACTGCCCCTTAGTTTGATGTCTAGAGAACAAAGAGATGGATATAAGCAGGCATAGCCAAACTCGGCCCCCCAGATGTTTTGGGATTACAACTCCCACCATCCCTAGCTAACAGGAGCAGTGCTCCGGGATGTTGGGAATTGTAGCCCCAAAACATCTGGAGGGCTGAGTTTGCCTATGCCTGGATATAAGAATGTGAGAATAGCCTGATAGATCTGGCTGGTTGCCCATCTGGTCCAGCATCCTATTCTCATAGTGGCTAACTAGATGCCTATGGGAAACTCTCCCCTTCTGTGGTTTTCAGCAACTGGTGTTCAGAATCGTATTGCCTCTGATAGTGGAGAAAGATGTCAAGAGTGCATGCAGAAGCCAGGCCCTGTGACCAGTAGGGCTTCGCAGGACTGGGACCTTCCTAAGTTTGTTCTGGAGAGGCAAGGTGTGGCCACTTGGTAACTCACTGCACCTGGTGGCAAGATATAAGGTGGAAGGTATATAAGGTCATCATTTCCCTTCGGCTCTTTGCCACAGCAACACGCTTCTGGTCTTGCTGCATTTGGCTTCTTGACTCCTTGCTTCCTGACCCTCGGACCCTTGGCTTCCGGACTCCTGTTCCTGCTCCCACTCTGCCGTCTTGCCCCCGGTCCCGACATCCTCAGCCGGGACTTCGACTGCCCATAAACCGGACCGTGACAGAAGAACATAGCTGTCAGGGCTGCCTCTAGGTCCCAGCTCACAGAGGACCAACGCCAGGCTGATATTATGTACAAAAGTCTTTATTGAAGTATAGTTTCCATTTTAAAGCCAGAGCGTGCAACCCTACGTCTAGACTCTAGGTCGGCGAAGTCCTATCTGAATCACTTCCCCTTCTGCACCAGTTTAAGATCCTAGCCCTGCTCCACCTTCTGCGCTGCTCTCTCCTCCTCTGGGTCCTCCTGCCCTCTGGGGCATTGCCCTTCCTGGACTCTTCCGACGCCGAGTCGCTTAGCTCCTCCCCTTGCCTCCGGCGTGCTTTAGGACCCGGTTCCCAATCCTCACTCTCTGCTGTCCCGCGCTCCTGTACATTTGAACTTGCTTCTCGCGCCAACCCAGTGACCTTTCTCCTAACCGTTACACTACTTATGTCACTGCTTCCCTCTTCCGTGACACTGGCCGGATCTGACCTCCCCTCCGTTGTACGACTCTCCGAGGGAGGCGTGGTCAGCTCTGCCTCGTCTTCTCTCCCTGGTGGGGGAAGTACTGGTCCCGATGCCTGGGACCCTTCCCCCCCACTCTGCTCTGGTGGGGAAGCTGGTCCTGATTTCCAACTACTACTCTGGGAGTCCCTGCTCCCCCCTTGCTCCTGGGGCGTTCCCCTTGGGACCCCCCTGCCCCTGGCCACTGGCGCTCCCTTCTGTGAATCTTCCGATTCGCTGGAGAGGCTCATGGAATCCCTCAGACCACTGTCTCCTCCTACACTGCCCTCGGATTCCTCCCCCTTGCTCTCCATCTCCCATCTTCCCTGTGCCTCAGCTCCTGAGCCCCTGACAATAGCCATCAGGAATAGTATCCATTGATAGCCTCATCCTCCATGAACTTGTCTAACTCTCTTTAAAGCTATCCAAGTTGGTGGCCATCACTGCCTCGTGTGGGATAGACAGTGGTGCTCTCTGCTCCCATGCTGAAGCATCTCCCCTGCCAATACCTAGAATTAGTTTGCTTCCTGAGTTTCCTTTTCAAGGGCTAGCCATTCTATGGTCAGTCCCAAACTTATAGGAACTTAGGAAATGGCATTATTTCAAGTCAAAGTGTTCATTTATTTTGCCCAGTATTGTCTACTGAGACTGGCATTGGCTGTCCAGGATCTTAGGCAGTCTTTCATATCCCTGCTCCTAAGTCCTAGTCTGACACTCTAAACAGTACACCACACTGGCTCTGTTTAATCATTGCCATGGATAATGGTGCTGTACAATGAGGTTTACATCCCTGTTATACGTCCCTGTTACTTTTAGCCTTAATTATTTTAGGGGGAGAGGTTTGTTGCTTGAAAGTGCATATACCAGACACATACACCTGGAAGGATCCTTTCCATTCCATTAACCACATTTGTCAGTTGAGAAAAATATACATCAAAATATTTCATAGTGGTGTTTAATCAAGATCCTTTTTATCCTGTAAAAGCCACACACCTGAATTTTATTTCCAGGATTAAAGTCTGGCTGTGTGACTCTGTTTGAGACAAATTAGATTCACAGTTGGTAAGTGCTTGGAAAAGTAGCCCAGTTATATAACTTGCCTTCCTCCAGATCATGCCAAGTACAGCTTGTATATGCCACGGCTCTTTGCAGATTTTTTGAAGAGACTGTCACAAGAAGTAATAGTTGGGAAATTAGCAGCAGCATTTTTAATACTTTTTTTTTATTGAGCCCATTAATGAAAATTAATGTATTAGTTTCACTTTAGAAACTAACGCAGTGCATTCTTCATGTAACACATACTGCTCATGTCAGGCAACGTGGCTTATTATCTATGACCGTAGTCCATGGCTAAAGGTTCATTCCAGGGATATCCTTTCCAGGAGTACTACATACAGTAGTGCAGGCAAATCACCTGTGGTAATTTGATGCAGATTTGCATTCACATCTGGACCCAGAGGCAGAAAACCATTTACAGCTGATAATGGGCACAGGTAACAATGCACTATCCAAACTGAACTGATTCCAGCTAGCACTGGTTTACAATCACATGTGGAAAGTCATTCTCTTGATTGCCCCCAAAGCCTACGTATGTATATCATATAACCTGATTGCAACTAATCAGCCTGATAATGGGAAATGGATAGGCTCTTTCTTCAATGTTTGTCATTGATCAGACATGTGGTTTTATAATGCTAGTGAGGACAGAACCAGGTTATACAGTGGTACCTCGGGTTACATATGCTTCAGGTTACATACGCTTCAGGTTACACACTCTGCTAATCCAGAAATAGTGCTTCAGGTTAAGAACTTTGCTTCAGGATAAGAACAGAAATCGTGCTCCGGCGGCGCGGCAGCAGCAGGAGTCCCCATTAGCTAAAGTGGTGCTTCAGGTTAAGAACAGTTTCAGGTTAAGAACGGACCTCCGGAATGAACTAAGTACTTAACCCGAGGTACCACTGTAGTAAGAAAGAAAGATTGATATTTTGAATGGAGCATAAATTCAGCATTTATAAAGCCTTTCTTTTGTATCAGCTAAACTGAGAATCATAAAATAATAGAACTATAGGGTTGGAACGGACCCAAAGATCATCTAGTTTAACCTCCAACAGTGCAAGAATCACAATTAAAAAATCCCTGACAGATGGCCACCCAGTTTCTGTTTTTAAAAACTTCCAATGAAGGAGAGTTCACCACCTTCTTATGCAGGCGAGCTCTTGCTTGGTTTGCAACGTCTCGTGAAAGAACATCGCTGCTTCTTAATGGTCTCACTATCCAAGTCTTTGCCTCTGAACTTTTTTTTTTTTTTTTTTTTTTTTTTGCTTTAAGTAAGCTGATGGGGCCTGAAACTGGAACCTGACAGGGCTGAAAGAGCTGGTTTGAAGCCTGTGGGAACTCTTCCATTACTGAAGGACTAAATATTTATAGTCTGCAAAGAACACTACTTCTCCCAGGTGGCTTTTACCAGCCAAGATGAGTGGCGGTCCAACTTGGAACTGGTTCTGCATGCGTGCCCTCAAACTCTCCCTTCATACTGTAAATGGCAGGGATTGAAATGGAGCCCAATAAGGAGGGTAAACAGGACTCTTGTATGTCAAATTTGGCTCTGTGATAAAACATATATTCCTCTGCCCCAATATAGCCAAGTAAGATCGACTTGGTCTGCAAAGTAGCAAATTTGTCATAGTGAGCAGACAGGGACTCAGTTTTTCTGGACAGCAAAAGTTTCAACTTCATAGGTCATTTCCTATATGCATTGTTGGACAAAATTCTGAAGATACTTATTGGCAGCAGAGAATAAAAATCATTGTTGCCCTCAATCACTGTTACATTTGAATAGGCCATGCCTCTAATGTGGCTAAGAGTTCTTCAGTTCTGCAATTATGTTTACCTTGTTTTTTAATTTATGGATTTGTGTGATATGCCAACATATTATAAATCAGTATAGAAGGTATGCTTGCTTCAATTATAGCAAATGTTTGAACTGTAAAAGAGATGGTTCAGAAGGCTTTGATGAGTAGGACAAGCTAGAACTACATCAAATCCTGTCCACAGAGGGGGGCGTGTCAGTGTTTTCTGTGTGCAATCCAGCTGGCGAAAATCTGAATCAGCGCTAGCATTCTATAGCATTCTATAGTGTGTGAGTTTTGTGTTTGGCTTGCATATCTTATCTGAGGATGTTAAAGCTAAGGCTAAACATTAATGGCATTTAGATACTGATCTGATTAAGATTCACAATCCTTTGACAGTGAAAATTTTAATAAAAAACTGATGCCCTCAAACATAGGGCTGCCATATGTCCAGATTTCTCTGGACATTATCGGGATTTCAAAGGCGGAATTTATGTCCAAGGGGGGAAAAGCTCAACAGCTTCCAGGCTGTCCTGATTTTTTACTTTTTGAAATATGGCAGCCCTAGTCAAACATTCAGAGCAGCCCTTGTTAATATTTGTCTTGAGCATGTAAATATTACTTTTGGGTGACTAGTGTGATATAATTGCTGTTTGACCCAAGATTTTTAAGCACAAAATTGTAGCTGATGGTCTGCAGCTTTGATCACATGTCTCTGTTATTAGAGAGTGAGTGCAAGGATTTCCTTTCCACACTAATGGTGGGTTATGCATGAATCGAGACATCTTCTATGGCTATAGATGCTTCCTATGTACACTCATGTTTCTCCAGCTAGTAAATGTCAGAGTTATGAGCATGCTCATGGGGATAGCCCTTTCACAGCTTTATTTATTTATTTAATGCCTAGCATCCCAAATTCTATTCTTGTGGGCAGTGGTTTTTTGTGATAGAACTCACCAATACAAAGTACCATAGCCTTTCCCCCCCCTTTTTTCTTTTTTGCCCAGGACAGCCCTTTTGTGCTGGCACCCATGGCACTTTTATCAATATGTGAGTATCAGCACCTCGTGTTTTTTTAATAAGAAGAATCACTGTTTGCAGGAATATGGGAGAGGAACTACATGTTTGCCTGAGCTTTGGTGAACCTGGTTATTGTGATGACATTTTGTCTAGAGCTAATGATTGCTGTTATGGGTAGTACATCTTCTCCATCTTCCATATCTCTCCTCCGAACTGAGCTAAAAAAACTGACGCTTTGTATCAATGGCACAAAACAGATGTGCCCCAAACCACAGCCACCAACCTCTACCCTCTAGGCACACAAATAAAACAGGGGAGACAAATGAAAATACTGCAGATCCATCATTATTCTGGTCACAGTATTTTCATGAAGGTTTCATTCATAAAGAGCAAAAATAGTACATTTCTTGGGCATAGGCCTTCGCTGGTATCTGAGGAGCTAAATCTTGGACATTCATGCCATCTCTGCCATACCCTCAAGGGCTATTGTTTACAGGAACGCACTCTTCATGACTGCAACTTTGCTGCTCCAAGGAGAAGGGGGTTCACAGATCCTCTGTTATCTAGGAAAATGGCCAACCTAAGGATTGACATGGCTGTTATAGGCAGTTGATTATGGAGAGCTATGGCAGCCACAGCCATGCATGGCTTGCATAGGATTGGAAGGAAAAGACAGAGACTCAGGATCGAAGGTAATATTGAATAACGCCATACCTACAGGAAAGGAGAAATAGCAATTTGCTGTGATGAAAACTGAACAGGAGAATACAGCCAGAATCACATGCAGAATATAAAAATGGACAGACTCGTACCTAAAATGTTTTCAGCCAACTTCTATCCCAGAAGAAAACAAGCTTTGTTTGATTCCCCTGTATTGTGTTGAAAATAATACAGTCAGAAGTCTTTACATTTCATTAAATATGGTCGGTTCTATTAGTGTTGTCAGTTTAACCATATTTTGTGTATTCTGGCTATACTTGAGTTAGAACTTCAAAGTGTTGTCAGTTAACATTACAAGGTACCAGAGTCGTTGGCATTCACAGTGGTGTACACCAGGAAAGATTAGGCACTGCCAGTTTTATTTCAGATTTGACAAATAACTTCCTGAATTGAAAGTTTGATGTTAAATTACATTTGGCAAAAAAGTACATTCTCAAATGTGGAGTCCACAAATGTCTATACAGTAGTTAACAGTTTCTTCTTACTGCTAAGGAATTTTCAAATCAAAATGGAGGTGGCTGGCTTAATCATTATATCTGCTTTTCTCAGATATATCCCATAACTTTACCAAGTTTCTTTTTTATAAACATTACTTTCAATATGTCTAATATGTGAACACACATTATTTTATTTCCCACCCTAGCACTTGAACACAGGGTAGGATACTGTTATTATGCACCAATGGGCTGGTGGTCTGGAACTGGGGGCTCCTCTGGGCATCCTTTGCTGCCTTGTCTCTTGAACATTCCAGATTTTCAACCTATTGGTCAGGCTGGGTTCTATAAATCAAGGGTGCCTTTTGGCTGCAGTGCAGGTCTGAAAGTAGGTTCACATCCCAAAGTTGGCCAGTTGACCTCCTACAGCAACAGAGAGGTGCCAGGTCCTGTAAAACTTTTTCTTCTAGTCTCTCCCAGTTATCTGAGCATCTTGTTGCATCATGTAACAATGCAGACACTGGTTTTCCTCCCCTCACTGGTATTTGACCTCCAGCCATCCTGACCTGCAGCATACTCATGGCCACACCTCCTGCATCTGGCCCCATCGGCATCACCTATGTCAGACCCAGGCTCTGTGGCAGCCTGTCACAAAGAAGAGCCTAGACCTGACAGTAAAGTAGCCCTTTAGTCATATATTTGTCTCTTCTGTATCTTTCTCTCTCATTTAGCAGGAAGAAAATGTTTCCAGAATTCATGTGAACTCTGTGGAACCATCTTCATGTGAGGAACCACCGTGCCTTAAGTGCTCTGAGGTAATTATACAAAATAGGCATCATTTAGTTTTTTTATTTTGATTGCAACCTTGGCCTCTCTTCGTATTGTTATAAGTTTCCTTGAGCAGCCTGATTGGAAAGGTAGTACAGAACTTTTAAAAATAAAGAGATAACATTTCATGAATAGTTGCTGCCATGAATAAAAAAAAACTTGAAATAAAGCTTGCATCTTTCTTACTGCTTTTGAACAAATAATGGCCATAGACCAAGAAGAAGCAGGTGAGAAAAGGACCACAGCTTCATTCAGCAGGAAATGGTTGAGAGCTGACAAAGAGATGATGGAATAATTAAAATCTTGCAAAATAGTCAGCCTTGTCAATCACTAAGCTAACATCCTGATCTATTCTGCAAAGCACTGGCCAACCTCTCATCTGGACTTGGCCTGACCCCAGTGCTGCTGTTGGGAAATTTGGATCTGACCCCATCTTTGACTCTGTTTTCCTTCCTTCAGCTGCTCGGTGAGTAAAAAAATAAAAATAAATAAAAATAAAAAAGCCGGTGGTGGTGAGTGTAAAAAGAAAGAAACCCCTTTTCTATCTGGAAGTAATCACAGATTAATCTTTTGATTTAACATTGGCTTTGTGGCAAAGTTTACCAGGAATTTGCATTGAACAGCAGCTCATATAAATACTGACGACACACTGTAACTGAACTGGGTGGGCAAATGATGGAATTTTGGAAAGATACAGAAGGTTGTTCTCCTGTATACTATGTTGAGAAATCCACGTAGGCAAATAAATCAGGAAGTTGGAGATGTAGAACTGAATAACAGAAAAAGGCCTTGCACAGAGATTAAAAGCTGGATGTCAATGTTACTGAAAATATGTGTGCATATATCTATACTCTCTCTCTCTCTCTCTCTCTCTCTCTCTCTCTCTCACACACACACACACACACACACACACTTACTAAAAGCCCATTTTTCTCTCAAGCTGGCAGGGAGGCATAGGTGAAGGGAAAACTGAGGTTAGGTGGAGGTGAAGGGGATGCTAGGTAGAGATGAAAGTCATCTATCAGAGGAGGAAGAAAAATAGCAGCAAGAATTAATTAAATCAACAACTTTATTAAGCTCAAGATTTTATAAAGAAACTTTGAGGAGCTGGTTCATAGTTATTTGCTTTATAGAAAGAGGGATATGAGGGATGAATTTGTGGTTTGTTTGTTTTTAAAGAAAATTATACCACTGCAATTACATACGGACAGATAAATTAGCTTTGCATTTGTCATTAATGTGTGCCTTTCATATCTTGTTTAATCTGTGCTCACATGCTTGTTCTCCTTTTGTAAAGGTAAAGGTAAAGGGGCCCCTGACCATTAGGTCCAGTCGTGGCTGACTCTGGGGTTGCGGTGCTCATCTCACTCTATAGGCCGAGGGAGCTGGCGTACAGCTTCCGGGTCATGTGGCCAGCATGACTAAGCTGCTTCTGGCGAACCAGAGCAGCGCACGGAAACGCCGTTTACCTTCCCACCGGAGTGGTAACTATTTATCTATTTGCACTTTGATGTGCTTTCGAACTGCTAGGTTGGCAGGAGTCTCCTTTTGTACTTGCATAATAAAAAATAAAAGTAAGCAAACAAGGGGTAAAGGATGGTCAGCTTTATCTCAATCTGTGTAAGGCACCGTAGAATGAACCTATAATTCAGCCTATGTTTTTCTTTTTAAGGTTCCAAATACACTATTTACTCTTTGCCCAATGTGAGAGTAAAATTTCTACCTTGCTGTCAGTGGTTACTGTGGTTTCACCTTGGCCATTTCACTGGAAGATGCCTCTGTCCAGTAACAGAAAACAAAGTCAAATATTTTGTTTTCATCCTAGTCATGTTTAGGGAAGGAAAATAAGCTTTTAAAATAAAACAACCAGCTACAGTGGAACCTCAGGTTACGTACCGTCCTCCTTACGAACGCTTCGGGTAATGAGCTCTGCTAACCTGGAAGTAGATGCCCCTGGCTGCGAACTTTGCCCTGGGATGTGAGCGGAAGTCACGAGCTGGCAGCCCCATTAGCGCAAGCGCGCCTCAGGTTAAGAATGGTTTCGGGTTAAGAACGGACCTCCGGAACAAATTAAGTTCGTAACCGGAGGTACCACTGTACTTGACTGTTTTCAACACAATGGAAATTGTGTATGAGCAGTCATATATAATATTTTTAATTTTTTATTTCATTGCATTTATACCCCACTTTTTTCTCTAATGAGCTCAAGGTGGTTCTCCCTTCCTCATTTAATCCCCAGAGCAACCCTGTGAGGTAGGTCAGGCTGAGAGAGACAGTTTGACACTGTGGTGGTTTCCTGTTGAGTTCAACCCATGTAATATTCCCCAACAAGTGCAACTTTCACTGGGATGCCACAGTTCCCCAGTCTTCAAACTGGAATCCTGAGTTGCCAGGAATTTGTTATTTCCCTTGCACTGGAGTAATGGAGTAATGGCTTTTGAGGAGTTCCAACACAAGCTAATGAGGTGGAGGAATAAGGTCCCTGCTATCCACTGATGAAAATAATGAAAGCCACGAAAGATTCCACAGGGGTTTGAAAATTGCAAACTGCTTTGAAGAATGATGTCATGTGTGTTTTCAAGGCAGCCACTTAAATCTATTTTTCAGTTCTGCAATATTTTCACCAGAAGGGCTGGAAAATCAGGCATCACTAGCTCATCTTTTGGATAAGGATACATTTTGAAGCCACATGGGATATTCATAGCTTCCCTGGATAAGCAGAATAAAAAATGACAATTCCGTACAGATAATTCAGTGCTGCAGATAGTGAATTTCAGCACAGCTGGGCACAGCCGTTGGTGAGATTCCCCATCTTGCCTTTCTTCCTGCAAGGAAATGTTGCCAACTAAACACATTACTCCTTGTCCAAGGTGCTATTAGACTTAAGTGCTTTCCCTGGAATGTAACCCTCCTTATACTGGAACTCTTGTTTGTTTGTGTATTTATGTATATATATGCCTTTATAGCCCACATGCAGTGCCATGACAGGTTCTTACATACAAGAAAACAATGCTCTGTATAAAAATTTCTAGACCATAAATTAATCTCAGCCTACCACCGTCAACACTGCAATGGGAAGGATATTCTCTATCCCCAAAGGCCCTATTGGGTCTTACATCATTTTGTGTCTTTCTTCACTTATTTCAAACTGTGGCAAGCCAGCGCAGCTGCCTGGAGAGGAACTCCTCTTCATTCAACTAAAGCGGAGGGTGGGGGTTGGACATTTGCCCTACAGTCCTGTCCTGATGGCACCACTGTGTAGTAATAAATCAATATGATGTATAGCCTGAATTCTGTAGTCAAGGTTTCAGAGGCAACACCAGGCAGGCCTCAGTCAAGTGTGGCCATAAAGGTTTCTGAGGAAAGCAGGGTAAATGTGTATGTTTAAAAAAGACTAGTGAAGACCCATACCATATTTCCTGAGCATATTTATTCTAAATAAAGTATCTGGAAGTCACCTGAACTAAAAACATTTTATGTTACAGTACATGAGAGAAAAGAAGTGAGGGATACCAAAATTATTGCATCTGAATAAATCCAATTTCAATCTCACAAATTAATATATGGTTTCATTTTAACCCAGGAGCTCTCACAGAGGACTAAAATGCTCCCTTTTGTAACTCTTTTGATGTTTAATTTTTGCTTACTTAAATATATAATAATAATACATTAAAACAGTAATGCAAAACAGTAGGGGAAACCCTGGAAATAAAGTATCAGTTTGGGTCATGGAATAACATGATCAGAAGGACACAAGGAATTGGGACAACATTTCCTTGAAATGAGAGTTTTATTTATTTTTGATCCAAAGTATTCTCATGGCTCTACTTGAGCTCTCCATATGCAACAGGTGCGTAATACAAGTCCATCAAAACAATGAGGTAGACAGAATCAAACTTGACATTTTCCATTATGTGTTTTGGTCTCTCCAATTTAAGTCCCTTGCGAAAACAGACAGACCCAGGCTGTAGACACTTCTTTCTGAAGCGTTCCGCAATTACTTCATGGAACAACATAAATACACATTTTGTTTCAGACAGCTGTTCTCCATTCTTAATAAAGCAATACAGCTTTCCTATGAATTATTAGCCCATGCGGTCAATAAATATCTCAGATAAATGGGTAGGATGAACCACAAAGTGTTTTCATAATCCTGAATATGAGTACATAAAAATAAGCACAGCAGTAAATATGAAAACCACTTCATTACAGAATTTGCCTGTCAGGATATGATTCCTAGAAACTGTTTGTCAGGGCTCTGTTCTGTGGGTTCCACAGAAAGTGGCGGGATACTCAAGTATGCTCAGGGCGTGACCTGAAGGTACGTGAAGCTAGTGTTAAGCAGCTCTGTGTCTGGTTTGTGCCTGGATAGGTGACTACTTTAAAGCCACATGCATGCCATATTTGGCTTCCTGGTGGAAGAAAGGCAAGATGTAAATATAAAATAAATGTATGAACTTCCTTTCCCCTTATTTATAGGTCCCATTTGGGGTAAAGAGTTGCAAATATATTCCAAAAAGTAACTTGATTTAAAATAGCTTAATGGTGGTTAAGAGCGGTAGACTTGTAATCTGGGGAACCGGGTTCGCGTCTCCGCTCCTCCACATGCAGCTGCTGGGTGACCTTGGGCTAGTCACACTTCTCTGAAGTCTCTCAGCCCCACTCACCTCACAGAGTGTTTGTTGTGGGGAAGGAAGGGAAAGGAGAATGTTAGCCACTTTGAGACTCCTTAAGGGGAGTGGAAGGTGAGATATCAAATCCAAACTCCTCTTCTTCTCTCTCTCCACCTTCCTTCCTTCCTTCCTTCCTTCCTTCCTTCCTTCCTTCCTTCCTTCCTTCCTTCCTTCCTTTTTATTTCTTTCATGACTTCCTATGACACATTCCAGAGTAACTGAACCAACAAGCCCTCTTCCTAGGTAACTCTAGGAAATGTAGCTGTGCGAGACGATTAGGGGTCTCCTTACAACTCTCAGAACAGTTAACAAACTACAGTTCCCAGGATTCTTATAGGCAGTGCCTTTCCCCCCCTAAAAATGTTTAGGGGTACTCTCATTTTGACTCAAGAAAATCACCATTTTATAGTTCAAATCAGGAAAAATAAATACAGTAAATGGACAAAACTACAAAGATTTATAAAATGTTTAGGGGTATGTGTCCCCCTGCATTTCACCCCCCCAAGCACTGCTTATAGGGAAGTCATGACTATTTAAAGTGGTATATATAGTACAGATGGGGTCTAGGACAGCTCCAGTAACACTATTTGGCTACACAATCCTATCTGCCCATAGTATGGTACAGCCTACCCTCAAACTTTGACTTTTCAAGAATGTTTTGAATGGAGGAAGTAAAATGGTACGGGTATATTTTTAGACACCATATTTGTAAAACCGGGATATGTGACCTGCTAAGCGAAAACACACCAAAGATGTGAAAACAGATCTAAAATTAGCACTGCTTATGTGATTATATCGGGCTCAAGTCCTTTTCGACACACCTATTGGAAAGAACCAAAGGGGTGACTCCTATTGCAAGCGCGTGTCGTTTCACTTAGCGGAAACTACTGAAGTAGTAAAAAATTTCCTTTAAGGCACTCGCTGACCACTTTGTCATCTTTCGTCTGGGGCAGCAAATGTTTTATTTAACCTGTCCTGCCCTTATTTGGGCCGACATTTTTGAATTTGAAAACAACCCTTTTCAATGAATCGTCTGCAGTCTGATTATTCTAGCAGAAGTTGTTTTGTGAAACTGGCAGCATTCAGAGCCTTCTTTTGGTCTCTGGTCAGTAGCAATTCAACAGCTTGTTAAAAATGTGAAGTAGCCTTTTATGGAGTATATACAGTCGCCTCCTGTCTCAGGTGGTTGGAACACGTGCAATTAATCTTGCCGCCTGTCTGCAGCTAAAGGTTTATGCTAAATCTGTGTTGCCTTGGGCATTAACTAGTGCCGTGTCTGCACTTCTTTTTGGCTTTTTTTAGCCTCTAACTGAAATGATCATGGAAATGCTTTGGTATGTGATGGTCCCAGGAAACACAGTGCCCGTTATTGATGGTCAGCCACTTTGAACCTATTGTAAAGCGATCCTGAGCATCTACTGCCACACCCAGGATTCAGCTTCCAATTCAGTAGCACACCCAGCTCAACCATCTTGCTTTCCCTGTCCTGCTTCTTGGGGAATGATTTCAGATGGAAGAATTGGTCTGTAGTATCCTCACTCCTCCTTGATTTCAACTGCTCTGGCATGATTTGGGGGTACTGCTCATTTTTGGATTTCCTCCATGTACAGTCACCATTTTCCAGTTCCAGTATTATTGTTATTATCTCACCTTCCCTCCAGTGAATTCAAGGTTGCGCACATGTTTCTCACTCTCTCATCCTCACAAGAACCCTGTGAGGTAGGTTAGGCTGAGAGACAGTCATTGGCCAAAGGCCACCCATTGTCAGGGACTGGGCAGAGGAGGAATGGTGGAGGCTGCCTCCCCCTCCTGACCCTTCCAGGGAGGAGGAAGAGGAAGACAGTCTAGATTTACAACAGGGGGTTGAGGAAGGTGGCAGCTCAGAGGTAAATGAGGGGGAAAGCTGGGAAATCATGGGAGAGCTGGAACAACACCCAGCTGATACATTGTCATTAGAAAGCATTCCAGACCCTCCATCTCCCAGAAACCGGCAAGCCTTAAAAGTAGGAGAGCAAAGAGCTCAAAGACAGAGGGTCCATAGCAGCACCCACAGAAGTGATGAATGAGGAAGTGGGAGAGATGAGGGTGGAGATTCACTCGGGACAACACCATTATACAAGAGGCTGGGCTCTATAGCCTCTCTCTGTAAAAAATGAAATAAAAAAGATGTTAATAAACTTTTCCTTGTCTTTATACTGTACTTTCCTGGGCAACCAGCTGGGAGCCGCTGACAGCATCCTGACACCCATAGAACGTATGAGTAAATGGGGCATTGAACCTTGGTCCTCAGGTCCTACATCAACACTTTAACCACTATACTACACTAGCTATTATTATCTAGTACTCACCATGCTCTACTGCTTTTGCTGGTCAACATGTTCTTCTTCCTCTCTCTTTGTGCAGCTTTTGCTGTCACAACCTGAACCTGAACTTGGATTCCAGTCCTGCTGATTTACGACATAATTCTCATCATTTTTCATACTGCTCATCTTCACAACCTTCCTTGTCAGGCCAAGCTACCACATTCCATTTCCACTCGCATGTGAAAAATCACTCCAATTCAAATTCCAGAACTCAAATTCTGCATGTGGGTAGGAATCAACATGAACAAAGCTTTCCCCATCACACGCCCATATGTTGAAATAAAAAAATTAAAAAAAATGCTTCCCCCCCCCTTTAATCTAGAAGAAAGAAGCTCTCATCTATAGGCTCAAATAATAACCATTCAAACACACTGTAAAATGTGCTGCTACTAACTCAGAAGCCAGGACTTTGTATTTTTCTTTTTACAAAAAAGAGAGAGCTGAGAAAGCGGGAATTGGCTGTACTCAGTCAGCCGTAGCAGTCTACAAATATGAGTAAGATGCACATACAGACAATAAATAAAAAACTTAGTGTGCCAACTGTGTTGAGGCCACATGCAACCTGCATATTGAACTGATTCATCATGTGAAGTCTGGAGGAGAGGCTGACATCCTGACAATCTTAGTTTTATTTTTTGTTAACAATTAAATATCTAAACCTCATTAGTTTTAGAAGATAGCTTGGTAATATGTGTGTAATGCCTTAACTGGAGTACAGAAACTGGAGCGGGGCTTTCATGGGTCATGCAAGTGGAATTTATTCCATTGTTCATTCTTCTCTGGGCCTTTCTCTCCACCAGTCCGTTATCCCCATCTGTATCGTGTCACCTCCAGTTCTGCTAAACATTATTGGGAAACCTAAAACTCAATTGTACAAAAACAAACTATACATATTTGCAGTCAGACAATACCATTCTGAACTTGGAATTTCATTTATTTGGAGTGGAATGTATTGGGTGCTGCTTTCAAATGTCAGCTGCAAGACTAAAAAATGAACCTTTCAATGCTTCCCTCCACCTGCTATATACAATCAACATCTGATCGTACTACATATTAAGAAACAAATGAAAAAATAACATGCAAGCTTGCTGTAGATTTACTATCAGAAACATGCAGCCAGCTGGAATTTCCCCCATTAGAATCCCTAATGAATCTCCTGTGTTGGCAAAATAAGTCAACACAGCTTCCAGGATAGCACATCATGATGGCTGGTAGCTGCAGAGCTGGTTAAAGCTACTCACAGGAAAAAAATAAACCCCAGTCTCCTCCCTCCAGATGCAGACAGCATTGTTATGAAAAAGGTTCGAAACGCACTAGTAATGGAAAAGTTAATACAAGCCAGACAGCAGGGGCTAGAGAATTCACATGAAGCATAGCTTCTGCTCATTCAGTTCTCAGAAAAAGAAATTTCCCTAGTGCTGAAATTGCACTTTGGAAGGGAGTTGTATTTAATAGATGCTTATAAGCCAGGAAATTCACAGAAGGTATTTGTGCAGCCTTTCATTTAGGAGCATATGCTCGTGAGTGGGATTGTTTTGTCTCCCAGGAAATGGAGGAACCAACCAATGATAATCTAGGTACCGGTAAATGTAAGATGCCACAGAGCTCCCAGTACATTTAGAGCACAATTCAAAGTGTTGGAGCTGACCTTTAAAGCCCTGAACGGCCTCAGTCCAGTATACCTGAAGGAGCGTCTCCACCCTCACGATCCAGCCTGGACACTGAGGTACAGCTGCAAGGGCCTTCTGGCGGTTCCCTCACTGCAAGAAGTGAGGCTACAGGGAACCAGGCAGAGGGCCTTCTCGGTAGTGGCGCCCGCCCTGTGGAACACCCTCCCATCAGATGTCAAGGCAATAAGCAACTATTTTACTTTTAAAAGACAACTGAAGGCGGCCCTGTTTAGAGAAGTTTTTAATGTCTGATGCTGTATTGTTTTTAATATTCGGTTGGAAGCCGTCCAGAGTGGCTGTGGAAACCCAGCCAGATGGGCGGGGAATAAATAAATAAATAAATAAATAAATAAATAAATAAATAAATAAATATTATAATAATAATAATTTAGATCTGGCTGATTTCCTCTTCCCAATTCTGGCAGGCAACTGCAATGTGATTGTTGTAATCTTAAAGGATTGGTATGAGCTTTTCCCTGAGGACGGTAACTCACATTGTGGTCTTCCAGCATCTGGAATGACATAGCATGAATTCAAAGACTGCCTCAGTTTGGTAAACTTTATATAAAGCAAAATAGTACACACTATATATTTAAAACACATGTCTTCCTGCAAAGAATCTTGGGAAGTGTAGTTGGTTAAGGTTGCCAGGAACTATAACTCCCAATGGCTTCATTCAGGTTCCGGCAATCCATCTTCTTGCTTTTGGGGGCCATTGCCAAGGTTTCGTTTTGTTTTTGTTTTTAAAATATATACTGCTATAGCATTTTTTTAAAAAAATCAAAGCAGTTCAGAGCAACACTACATAAAACATATAATAAAACCATGTGAAAGAGTTAAAAACAGACAATAATTACTTATTGTGGAAAGCTATTTATTCTTAAGAGAAAAATTATCAGCGGGCATTTAAATTAAACTTATGATTTCCTGCTGCTACTGACCCAGCTCTCTGGCTACCATGGGACATTGTTCAACCCTCTTTCATAGTGGGCCTTAGCAGATCAACCTGGTGATGGTGACAGGCAGCAGTGTTCCTAGCAACCCTGGGCAGCTAGGTCCTAGTGCATGGGTAGGCAAACTAAGGCCCGGGGGCCAGATCTGGCCCAATCACCTTCTAAATCCGGCCCACAGGTGGTCAGGGAATCAGCGTGTTTTTACATGAGTAGAAGGTGTGCTTTTATTTAAAATGCATCTCTGGGTCATTTGCGGGGCATAGGAATTTGTTCATTTCCCCCCAAAAATATAGTCCAGCCCCCCACAAGGTCTGAGGGACAGTGGACCGCCCCTTGCTGAAAAAGTTTGCTGACCCCTGATCTAGTGTCTACTTATATATCTCCTATTGCTTGGTGGCAATGCTCCATTTAAAACAAATGGCAAAGGGGAACTCAGGGCAGGTAGCAGTTGCTCTGCCAGGATGCTGGGGCACAGATAGATGCCTGAGGATGCCAGGTACTGATATTGGCCCTGGGTTCCAAATATGGATATGGAGCTGTGACTTCCGTGGCTCTGCATTATAGGACACCAATTAATTTTTAGATTATGTTGGAGGTGGAGATGAAGAATCCAGACCCGGGTTCCATTATGAATGTTGACATTATATACATTTGGGGTATTGACGCAAATTTTGTAATTTAGGACTCTTGTGCCCGGGGATATTTCTAAACTAAAATAATAATAATAATAAATTATTGAAAGAAATATTGAGAAACAGGATCTTGAAATAATTGATCTGTTGGTTACTAGTTTGCGTTATAAACCCCTGTGGTCACTGCCACAGAGTTAAGAATTCAAGTTCTGATACAGAGATGGAAGAGGGTGGCATCATAACAGAGCAAGTAAAGCAATTATGAATTCACAGGAATACCACTCCAGTGAAGTAAGGGGATTGACAAAATGTCAAACCCGTGGCCTAAAGGAAACATTTTGCTAATGAAAAGAGCACTTTTTCATGACATCGCATCCAGGAACTTACTGTAATACTCTGTTGCCTTGCCATAAACCTTATTAACTTACCAAATGTTTTTTAGACACAAAGTCTTGACAGTTGTGTCTGGTTTGCCCCCACCCTCTTTGTAAGTGGACCTTACTGGTAAGAATCAAACATTGCCTTCTGGCCTGTCTAATTGGGCTGGAGGAAATGGAGTTGAGGAAAGCAATATGAGAGATACAAAGTACAATGAGTTTTTGAGGCAGGAACAGAGCAACACGTGACATGCACTTGTGCAGGCAAAGTATCCCTCCTGGTACAGGGAACCATAATTTCCATGTACACTTAGGGGAAGTACAATGGTTTGCATTCTGCCTGGGCCCCAAGAAGCACACTGCAGCTATCGAGAGAGGGTGTTGAACACCTACTTAACATTATATAGGACTGGCCTATCCCACCCAAACATACCTGGACCCTGTAGTTGTCATCAGAGGCTCCTCTCTTTTGCTTTGTCTAAGGAATGTGCAGAGAGTGGCATTAAGAGAACAGGCTTTTTCTGTGGTGGCTCCCCATTCGTGGAATTATCCCCAGGGAAACACATCTGGCACCATCACTGTCAGTTTTCAGGTGCCAGACTAGAACCTTCTTGTTTGTCCTGTCTGTAGGCTGTTAATTTGGATCACACCTTGATATGATTGTGGTTTTTTTGTGGTGCTCATCTTTTCTTGGGCAGGCAGGATTTTGCCTTCTTCTATTTTTTTTAAAAAAATAATATTTATTAACATTTTAAAGACTGCTAAAGAAAAAAGAATTAAACAAAACAAAGCAATACAATACAAAGAAGAGAAGAAGAAGAAGAGTTTGGATTTGATATCCCGCCTTTC
Organism: Podarcis erhardii; assembly: GCF_964252035.2. Taxonomy (NCBI): domain Eukaryota; kingdom Metazoa; phylum Chordata; class Lepidosauria; order Squamata; family Lacertidae; genus Podarcis; species Podarcis erhardii. Next base: position 42,048,874 of record NC_138497.1, read on the forward strand.
ACTCCCCTTCAGGAGTCTCAAAGCAGCTAACATTCTCCTTTCCCTTCCTCCCCCACAACAAACACTCTGTGAGGTGAGTAGGGCTGAGAGACTTCAAAGAAGTGTGACTGGCCCAAGGTCACCCAGCAGCTGCATGTGGAGGAGCGGAGACTCGAACCCGGTTCCCCAGATTACAAGACTACCACTCTTAACCACTACACCACACTGGCTCTCAATACAAAAACAAAAACACCACACAACACCAACCCCCAAACATTAAATTAACAAAACCAAACAAACACAATTTAAAACACATCTAATAAGTTCAGTATCTTAACTTTCATTTACTTGTTTCAACGACCTCCTCACACCTCCCTTTTTGTATTCCACTTTAATTAACTTTTCAGCAATTCCTTTCCATCTTCCTCTGTTTTCTGTCCTGTAATTTATCTTAATATATTCTAACCTTATTTTTCCCTTAATGTATAATTGTCTTAACATATTTTAACCTTATTTTCCCTTTAATACTCTAATTTGTCTATTTGTACTTAATTCCTTGTAACATTTCTACTAAAGCCATATAACTCCTTTCCAACATTTTTCTAACACTCATTAATTTTACAATGTTTTTATAAATAGTCTTTAAACTTTTTCCAATCTTCTTCCACCGACTCTTCTCCCTGGTCCCGGATTCTGCCAGTCATATCCGCCAATTCCCTATAGTCCATCAACCTGGTGATCTTCTGTCTGATCCTCTTAACTCTTTTCCAAGTCCCTTCTGTGAGTCTTCTTCATATTTATACATGAGCTTTACTTTGTCTTCCACTGATCTTATTTTCATTTTCCTTCCTTTGAGGCTAAAGAGTAGATCTCGGGGAAACTCCCACCTAAAGATGATTTTATTCCTTCTCGACAAGGCAACCAAATCTCCGTAGTTAAATCTAAGATCCGAAAGGTATTTCAGGACGTCTTTCAAAATTTCCACTCTTGACTGTTGTTCTTCTAAGTTCCTCTGGTAGTTCCAACAGTCTCTTATTTTGTTCTTCTCTTTTTTCTCTCCTCTTCCAAGTCCGAGAGCCCTCACAGTTTTAATCTCTTCTTGACCCAAGTCCCGGTCCCAAAAGTCATCAAATTCCTGTGTAAGGAAATCTATCAAACTTTCCTTCTCCAGTTCAGGTAGGGCTCTGATCCTCGAAATCTGATTTTCTTTAAATTCAATCATAGCAGGCATCAACTTATGGTCATCAAATTGCATCTGTAAGGCTGGGACTCTCTCTCCAATTGTGTTACTTTAGGTTCAACAGCAATAACTTTCTCCCTAGCCTTCTCCACAGTTTGCCATGTCAAAGTAGATTCCTGTGTCAGTTTCTGAATAGTTTCTATATTGGTGTTCACTTTTTGTCCCAAATTGTCAATTTTGGTAGTTACCACATCCACCTTTTTGTGAAGCTGTTCCAGTGAGTCACTTATATTACATAATACAACCACTAAGGCCTCTTCTGTCAACATTCTTAACCGATTCAAGGTTCCCAGAATCTCACAGGTTTTTATCTTGCAGCTGGAAATTCCCCCAGCTCAACTCTTGTGACAGTTTCAAAAGCTTCCTCTAGAGGGAAACAGTTCCTCTAGAGGGAAACAGTTTCTATTTGTGTTAGTCCTTTTAAACTCAATTCAAACAATAAAGTTAGTTTCAAATTTCTGTTACTTTTACTCCTTTTTAAACACAGACGGAGACCATGGAAACAATGTATTCCTCTTATTTAACTGTCAGTGAACGTTCTAATCACGGTCAGTCCTGTTGGCAGCCCGTTTCCAGGATCGGAGTGGTGGTATATTAACTCTGTTCGCTCTCTCCTGCAGGTATACTCAGTCCAAAACTTTCCCCCCTCTTCTCCTGCCCCCAAGGGGGGTTTAGTATTTTTTACTGATGGAAATTTAGTCCTTTACAATAGGCTTTCCGAGACTTCAACTTGCATCCTCATTGCTTCAATCTATTTACAAAAGGGGAAGGTGGACTTCCTGTTTTAGACCTCCCCGTTTCGGCACCAAATTAAGACGTTTAAAAATCCAATTCTCCACTCTACTCACGGGTAGTTGCTTTAAGATCAAATTGTCCACAGGAAAAAGTCAGCGCTCTCCGGCAACAGCTATGCGGCTTCGCTCCGTGGAGGAAGCAGTCAATTCGAAGCACCGCGCCGCTCACCCCACGTTGCTCCGGATCCCCGAAACCGGGTTTCCCCGTGAGTAGGGGAGGCGCAAAAGGTGCCAGCCGAATCCCACGTTCACAGGCTTCACCCGCCTGTCATTTCTAGTGGGTCTCCACCTTCGCCGTGGCGGCCAGACCCGGATTCCTACGAAGCAAATTCCTCCTGATCAGAGGAATTCCGCCATTACCAGAGGCGCTAACCCGGAAGTCAGGATTTTGCCTTCTTCTAGTTATTGTTGGGTGAGCACTTTAGAAATTCTGTTTGTTGGATTCTGTTTTCTTTCTGATTTTAACTGTTTGTATTTTATGGATTTGTGAGTTGCTTTGAGACATTTTTGTTGCTTTCGAGACACTCACAACAAATGAATGCAATTAGTAATGCTTAAGATAAATAAATAATAGTATAGACTGGGGTGGCCAACTCCCAAGAGACTGCAATCTACTCGCAGAGTTAAAAACTGGCAGGTCAAAGTTGCTGAGCTTTTTTTTTTTTTTTTTAGGAAGAAGACCCTTTTTAGGAGTTCAGGGCAAAAATGTTGAGCTTTCTTTAGGGGAGCCAAACTTGTTGAGCTTCTTTGGGGGGAAGCCAGTGATCTACCAGTGATCTACCACAGATGTTCAGTGATCACAATCTACCTGTTGGACGTGCCTGGTATAGATCAAGCAACATTGTAGGACCCTTGATACTACAACTGCAACACGAGCTCATTTGTCTGAGAGGTGACTAAAATGTTTAGAAAAACCACATTGTACTCTCTTCCTAGACTACATCCTGTCAGAATGCAACTGGGTGGTGACATGGCTAAATGCTCTCACATGTAAAATAACAACAACACACCTTCCTGCAAATGAATAAGCTCCTCAAGGGGAAGGCAATGCTAGAATGTAATGAATTCAGTTGGACCCCTCTCACTAGGTACTATGGTTCCAGAGGAGTCAGAAGAACAGTTTGCAAGGTCCATTTAGTTTCCCTAGCAGTGGCCGTGCTTCTGTATACTAAAGCTGTTTTGCATGTTTATATATACATCTTCATCAGTTCGCAAGGCAAAGTGGCATCATGTCACTGGCCCCTCCATTGAGGTTCCCCAGCTGGCCACATGTCCAAATATTGAGAATGGGCATCTGCAAATGGAAGCCTATATACACAGAATTCAACATGCATGGACTTCTATAGGATGGGGAAATCTGAGCAAGCAGGTTTCACAATCCCATGGAAGCCTATCTGCATGAGCAGGCTTCCCTTTCTTGGACGTCTGTGGTCAACATGTCAGCATGCTCACATCAGTAGCTGCCCGTAATATACATACATGCTCACATCAGCAGCTGCCCGTAATATCACATGCTAAATGCATGAAAGGGGCTTGTGTGTTTAACCTTCTTTTCACAACCCATGGGAAAATATACCCAGGTAACTAGGGATGGATGACTCTGTCATTTTCAATTTCTCTCAGTTTCTGTTTTCTAATCTTAATTTCAATTTGCCGCATTCATTATTTTCTATTTTAAAAAAATGCCACGTGGAAATATGTAAGGATTTTTTGTGCGTGTTTCTCCTAATGTGTGCATTTCCATGTGCAATTCTGTATCCTATGTGCAATTTTATGCAGTTCTGCAAACAATTTTCCTGTAACAATGCATTTTTGTTCACTATCATTACGAATACCTGTATTTCTACATGCACTTTTCACTAATATGTGCTTTTGTATGCATTCTTTGGTTGGAGAAATGCATCACAAAATTCAGAGAAGTGCAATTTTTGAAGGATATATATATATGCATATATTGGTTTGGGAAGTGTATATTTTATCAGTTTGAATTAAAATGCGAAATGAATGAATCCCTGTCCCCCATCCCTAAAGACATGGCACAAGGAAGCCATGAAATTATTGGTGAAGACAACTATTACTCATATTTACATGGACATCTTAGGATGGAGAAATTCAACATGGGATGGCAGACTGGACAATTTTTGCTTTATTCAGCCATTTACTCCAGCAATAGACTTTGTGTGGGAGAGGAACAATGCAGGGGTTTCTACAACCCCAAATACATGGGTACTCCACGCTGCCCTGCCATTGCAATCTTCCCCCATTAATCCCACATATGACACCCATTGCCACTAAGAAAACATTGGAACCAGTGTTAAGATTTGAGACTCCCGTAAGCGTTTTAAGAAGTTACACATGCATTCCACCTCAATACATGATGCTTCCAGGCTGCTGCTATTTTCAGTTCGAGTTCAGCCACATTCCATCAAATTTAGGTTGCACTGTCAAAGTTGTTTAGGGAGTATTGCACAACAAATCCACTTCCCCAAAAGATCGGACGTTTCGTGATTAGGATAGTGATGGAGAAAATGCACTGGAAAGTGTGGAATACAATGGATGCAAGGCCATTTTACCTTCCTATAAGCAAATCAGAATGAATGCTTAATGAATAGATTATCTGTAAGGGACCAATAGTAAAATGGAATGCATCAAGGCAGAAAACTGTTACTTTTTCTTAATGACTGAATAGGCTGTGCCACTTATCCAGAGAAAACTGGACAAAATCATTTTAATAAACTGAAGTATTTTCATTTGGCTCACAAGAAAATTGGTACAGCATCATCTGTGATCTGCATAGTATCACCAGTCCATTGCATGTAACTAGTTTTATTCCCAATCGACTGAAGATAAACTATAGCTCCTTATAAGTGCAACTTTGAATCCCTGTAGTCTCAAAACTGGCAATGTTTTAATCTTTAAGCTATCTCAAAACTGGCAATTAGTCTTCGTGATTAATTCTAACTGGGAAAATGTACAACTTTGGCAGTTTTGTACACAGCCAACGGAAGGTTCTGGTGGTGACTCACCCATCCTGGAAGTTGTGCAGTTTTAAGAAGCCTCCAAGTCAAAAGATCACAAGTATGAGTGGAAAAGGGCAATAAACAGCACTTCTGCAGACTGGCTCCAACTTTTGGTAGTCTCACCCGCTAGTGCTGACTGATATCTCAGCACCTGCCTACACTTAAGCCTTCTCTACCTCCCTCCCAGACCTAGCCAACAGTAGAAGTACACTGCAGGGCCGCAACTGAGTAATAACACAGGAGGCCAGATGTACAGAGGTGATTCACACTGACCACTCCTGATCATCACTGAACCATGATGATCACTGGGTGAACTTGGGCCATCCAATATTTCTCAGTATAACCTACATACATTACCAGGTTGTTGTGTGAACATAAAAAGTGTGTGTGTGTGTGTGTGTGTGTAGGGATTCTTATATGCAGCATTGAGCTTCTGAGAGGAAATAAAGTCAGCCAAGGGTTTTCATTCTACATCTCTGCTGCCCCACTGTATTCCACTGATTCACAAAATGCACTTCAAAAATATTTATTTTAGTCATCGCTTTTTGATTCTATAAGGCAATGGTTGCACTCCAGGCTTAGTTGTTTGTTGTGCTTGTGGGGAGAGAAATGAAGTTTATTTGTGAAGTCTGTATATTTAAAACTCATGAAAAAAATCAGTAATAACAACAGATATTTTGTCTCTACTATCCAAATGTATTCTGATCTATACAATATAGTCAAACAAATATGAAAATTCCTTCCTTGAAAGGCTTGAACTTCTCTGAAGTTAATCTATATACAAGCATGAAAAACAGCAATTGACTCACGCATATATATATATATATATAACTGGCTACTATTTGCAAGCAATGGTTTCCATACTACAATTTGTGGCATATTTAAAACAGATGGAGGCATCTCCAGGCCTGCCTTGTCCATGGCCAAGAACATTTTTTCAGCCAGAACTCTGAACTTGTTGCCACATAAACAAAACGAGTGATTTAAGCTAACCGTCTACATACTTTGGACAGACGAAAAGTGCTGAAGAAAAGACCAAAGCCAAAAGGAATGGCACTGCAAAAATAGAAAGGACGGAAGAAAGAGAGAAAGATAAATGTTGGCAGCAACCCACTGCGAGTGTTTCTGTGGAGAAGCTCTGAGCAAGCACTAGCACATCTGGAAATACTTTCTCTAACACTTTGGCCCCATAAGTGCACAGATAAATGTGCATGCTGCAGATAAGATGTGGGACCATTTCCATGATATCCCTTAGAAACCACATAAAATACTATGTTGTGCTGGAGTACGTACATGCTGTATGCAGCATTGTCTCATTCAAACTCTGTGAACAACTTGCCAGAAATGTCAGACGTGAGTTATTGTGCTCTGGTTGCAATTGGTTTGAAATATTATTTGATTATAAACATGTTATTTGTCCCAAGGCTTTCGGTGATCAGAATTCCATGAAGCAGAGGACTTTTTTTATATATAAAAAATCAAAACCTTCTATTTCGTGGAATTATGATTAGTATCTTTGGAATAATTGTCAGTATAGGTAAGGAAGAAATGAGCCTAAGTAATGTATAGACTCACTGGAGTGCAATAAAGTAAAAGGATCTGGGAATAAGTTATTGCTTGAACCCTTCACTACCTAAATATCCACTTGAACAGCTCCAGCAGAAAATATGGTTCGTAGAATCCTGCACCTGGCAACTGTGTTAGAACATTCCAGTTTTGCTTCACTTACCAAGAGCAAGAGAACCCTTACAAAAATGCAGAACAGGTGCAAAAACAGGGCAGTGATCCATCTCCTGGACCATATGAATTGCTTTCAGGATGCTACCTCAGAAGCAGTAGCTGCTCCCTTCCCACATACTACATCAGCAGCAGTGCAGAAACACATGTCCTCAGATTTGTATACTGCAAATACTTACCGTTGAGAGATGTGATGTGTTAGTTGCCATGGATTGCCCCCCCCCCCGAAATTTAAATTCCAGGAGTTTACAAATACTGTAAATGCAAATCTTCTAAACCTGTTACATAATCACAGTTTCTAATTCAGATAAGCCTACATTTCAAAGCAGACATGGGGAACCTCAGGCCAGTCTTGGCCTGCACGGAGATCCAAGTTGGCCTGCAAGTCTATTTCTCCCAAACTACACCCACCTGCGTGATGTCATTGGGTGATGTCAGCTGATGGGCTGGGTTATGTCCTTTAGGGAATGTGTTGGTGAAGCACACCTTTCCCACTAACCCATGGGTCAAATTTGCCAGTTGGGTGGGAGTGCCTTACTATTAGTCACCTGATATAATGATGATTGACAGTTGGGTGGCTCGATAAAGATCTAGCCTGCTAGCCAAAAACGTCCACCACTTCCATTTTAAGGAAACTTCAGAAGCTTTTCTATATATATTTTACTCAGATAGGTTTCAACTATTTTAAATGCATCACAATGTAGCAGCTTTATATGGAAACATAATACAAAAGCATAGTGATTAAGTGTTTTACTTAAGGCAACAATTCCCAAAGTATTCATCAGCTTGTTCCGTTATTATTTCAAAACCAACACTAAAAATGAAACATGGAAGTATTAAAATCTTATGGGAGATATGTTAGCTGATTTAGATCGGCTAGACCTCTCTCACCATACTGAAGTTGAAAAGAACACTGGTCAAGGTATCCAACGGAAATGTTCCAGCCTTATCACATTAGCAAACTTGTGGACTGTACCCCTCCCACCATCTTAGGTCTGAAAATGGCTCCTTGCTCCATTGAGAGAATCAAATAAGAGATGGTCTAAACCTCCGCTACTAATCACCACCAGCAGCTTTGTGTCCCACTGAGACCCCCATCCCATTCCCCCACCTGCCTTGTTTAGCCTCATTTTCTGATGGGCTCTCATCTGTCTTTATTTAATCTAAACAGAACACTTAGTGATCTGCGAATCAACGTTTTAGCTGATGGGGTGTATGAAGATACACAAATTTGGGGCATGTAAATTTATAACATCTGCCTTGTTTGGGATTCTGTTTTGTATATGTTTTGTGATACAGCTCTATGCTCCAGAGTGCATTCCAAGTACATGCTATAAAATCCTCCTGAGAATTTAATTGCATTGGTTGAATTTTTGTGGTGTAAGGAGCTGCAAGTAATAATGGAAAAGGAGTTTGTTTCATAGCCCTGCCAAATGAATATGCACATGGAAAAAGAAAGTTTCCTGCAAGGAATGACTTTGCTGATTCTTAAGTTTACTGTAAAAATAAAAGAGCTTAGGGATAAAAAATGAAATAAAGCCAAGGCTATACACTTGGACCATTATCTGTGAACTGCCCTGAGATCTCTGGGTATAGGGCGGTATAGAAATTTGATTAATCATCATCCCCATCATCATCATCTTTTGAAATGATAATGTATTGACCAATGTTAAGTGGGAGATGGTTTAATAGGGATAACCAATGTTGTGCCCTTCAGATATTGTTGAACTCCAATTCCCATCAGCTCCAGCCAATATGGCCAATGATAAGGGATGAAGAGACATCTCTGGAAAATACCAAAATTCTATGAGATGCTGTCACAAATTATCTGTTTTTTTCTGCTGGCTACTTACTTGCCCTGGTGTTATTACTGGCCTATATTCAGCCAGCACAAGATGTCTCTAATCTTTGTCGCTAACATTTGTATGTACATTTGGCAAAACATATTACATTAGCTTGCATCCAAAGAGTAAAAATATATATAATGTATACACACATACATACCGGCAGCCTTGGGAGAGAACCACAAATGCAGCCAGAGCTTTATCTTCACTTTTAATAGAGTCAATTCATTTTGCCAAACGGACAAGTCATTATTTAAAAACTTATTCTATGGTTAGTGTATTCAAGCTGTGGGAACTGCTGCAGTGGAAAGCGAAAAGCAATGTTCCAGCTGCATGGGCTCTTCTCCCCTACACGTACATGTCCATTCTTTGGATCCCAGCCATTGCATACAAAATGCTTATAACATCTCTACTGCAACATCACAGAGTCCCAGCTGGGCCTGTCATCTGACCATTATCAACACATGTATATAACTAACATGAGTTAAGTTTGTACTTTTAGCTTTGCATTCAGGACTTTCTGCCTCCCAGTTGCTTTAAGACTTATGGTTTTTTTTAGCCTCCCATTTCACACTTCTGTATGCTTGAAAGTGAATGAGAAAGAAAGAAAGAAAGAAAGAAAGAAAGAAAGAAAGATTGCTAAACATTGTAAGAATACAGTACCCAAAACACTATTTGAACGGTCTTGCACAATACGTGCCAAATTAAATATTTTACTTCTCTTTCAAGATAGCTATGAGCCATAGTGTGTCCAGTTTCTGTAACCATGATAAAACTCCAGTGATTAACTCTAAAATACACTAGTGCAGGCCAAGCTACACGGACTTCAGTGTTCATTGTTTATTCAAGGGATTTTACAGGTTGTCCTACAGCAGGGATTCCCAAACTTTGCCATGAACTGCTTCAGAGGTTCAGACTTCCTGCAGTTGTGCTTCCCTCTGCTGTTTCTGCCTGTGAGATGGGAAAACAATATTCATATCCTGCCTACCCACTCAGTATATTCTCTAGTTGTTTGCCACTCACTCCTGTGTTGCCAGTACAATTCAGTCACATCTCAGCTAGCTACAATATTGTTTTTCTGGTAGGCACCAGGATTGGAGATAAGTGCTATGTTCAGTGTTGTGTTGCTTAGCACGAAGACCTTGTGCTTAGTGCAGAGATAACTGATCTTTGCATCAGCTGACTGACAAATGGGTGTGGTTTGCCCAAAGTCATTGTGGGTCAAATTCAGAGGCCTGGTGGGCTTAATTAGACTCAATGGTCAGAGGTTCGCCACCACTGTTTTACAGTTCCCTGGTGATGATTTTCATTATAGCTCTAAACATATTGATATTTTTGGTGGAATAGCAATGGTAGAGGATTCCACTAAAAAGTGCAAGCTAAGGGTTAACTTGTACTTGGGGCTTTAAAGCATTTGTGGGTGTGTTGTCAGGGGTCACTGAGGCTACAGCTCTAGTTAACAGTGCCCATTGCATTTAGTGGATCCCACTCAGCTACATTAGTCAAAAAACAGTGTTTTGAATGTGTTCTAAACATGCAACACCAGATGGCACTGGACAGCAAAAAAAATTGAAGCGATTTTCCATAGCATTTTTTCTTTTGTTATAACGATTTAACTTCTGACTTATTTATAGTGCCCCCCCCCCTGTGTGTAGATCCATCCGCTGCCTGGAGATTGGGTTCATAGGGAGAGGGGGATAGCACAGCAACTGTGTAGAGCCGCAGAATATTTGTTCAGCCTTGGTTTTGTGTAAATAAAAAAGCTGTCATACCCAGTAGGTGTGTTAGTTGTGTTATATTTGCCTGAGAAGGGGTTTGTGGAATAACCACCCTCATATAACCAACATACTTAAAGGTAAAGGTAAAGGTACCCCTGACCATTAGGTCCAGTCACAGACGACTCTGGGGTTGCGGTGCTCATCTCGCTCTACAGGCTGAGGGAGCTGGCGTCTGTCCCCAGACAGCTTTTGGAACATGTGGCCAGCATGACTAAGCTGCTTCTGGCGAACCAGAGCAGCGCACAGAAATGCCGTTTACCTTCCCGCCGGAGCGGTACCTATTTATCTACTTTCGCTTGACGTGCTTTTGAACTGCTAGGTGGGCAGGAGCTTGGACCAAACAACGGAAGCTCACCCCGTTGTGGGGATTCAAACCGCCAACCTTCTGATTGGCAAGCCCTAGGCTCTGTGATTTAGACCACAGCACTACCCGTGTCCCTTACCAACATGCTTAAGTCTAATTAATGCATGAAGGGGTTAATGCCATAGATTAAGCTGTCTTACTAGGCTTCGTGAGGTCACTTCCCCTTACCTTGGAAAGAAATGGGCATACAAGCCTATTCTTCAACCTCCAGTCTAAACTTGAGAAGTTCGAGGTGTGAAGAGGTCTGAGCTGGTTGTCCTAAGCTCAGACCGCATGGCTCTCACACACCACCTGAGTACCTATACCAATAATATAGGAACTTACACCAATGTAATTATGCCAAGTTTTACTGCCTGTACACATAATCTGACATTTGCAGAGTTTGTAAGTAAGCCAATTTTTAACTTACCAAATGTGTTGTCTTTTTCCTATGCTGTGGCAAGGGAAATGTTGAAAGTCAACAGAGCATATTTTAAGCTCTAACAGCCTATATTTCCATGCTTTACTTTGCTGCAAGTTTTGTGATTTTAAATTTCTGCTAGGGTTCTCTTACCAAGGCGTACTTGCCTCAAACATGGATCCTGCCCTCCAGCAGTTTCTCCTTTTATATACCTCTCCCCCCACACCCTTACCACTTGCATGTTACAGTTGTGCACCTGTTAGATATATGGCTTGATCTGCTTTGTTCACTTTTATCTGCTGCTTTAATCAGCCACTTCTGCAAACAATTTAAACCACATTTTGTATGCTCCGAAATAATGGAACTGAAACAAAAGATTTTTCAAAACTTCAAAATTCACCCAAATGTCCAATTGTGCTATTTGTTTTTTGATAAAATTCAAATTTTGAATGTGCAATTTTACCTCAGAATATGACAGCAGAGTTCATTAGCATCAACATAGGTGTCAACGTTTCCCTTTTTTAAAGGGAAATTCCCTTATTCTGAATAGGATTCCTTACAAGAAAAGGGAAAAGTTGACAGCTATGTGCATCAATGAAGTTTAATGCTTTGCCATGGTTAAAGCAAATCCAATGAATGGACAAGGATGGGGAGGGGAGAGGGGATTCATGCTGGAAGAGGGGAAAGAAGAGGAGGGATACTGTTCACAAAGAGACAGCACACTCCTAATTTCTAATCATGGTAAAGTCTGCACCAGGCTTACTAGGTGCTCTGTTTGTGTGTGTGTGTGTGTGTGTGTGTGTGTGTGTGTGTGTGTTTTAAAACTGTGGGTCTCTGTGATTTGATTAAACATAGAATCCTATACATATGAAATCCTTTCAAATCAGGAGGAAAAGAAGTGTGAGATGAGCTATGTTTGTTCGTGGGATGGCTTCTTCCAAGAAAGCCACACACAAAACCGCACAATCTCAACACATTTTGATTCATGTTTAAAGAGTTCTGGTGGTCTTGGAGACTTTCATAATCCTCTCAGTCTCTCCCTCACAAATAATATCACTGAATTTGCAAGCAGACAAGTTGGCAGCCCTCAAGCATTCTTAAACAAATGGGGATGAATAAGCATTTTAAAATACAAGCTCTTCCTCAATTGTAAAGGAGAAATTATTTTTTTAAAAAGAAGTCTAGATCACCAGTGTCAGGAAACTGAACCATTTAACTGTAAACACCAGTAGGGACTGGTTTGTACAGTGTGGTTTTGAAGTCTTCTGTGCACAAAGGAAAGGCACTTTAAACACTTCATTTTCTCCATTGCATCATTAACTGCTCCATAATTTTAGGCAGATCAATATTTCCAAACATTTTAATAGATGCTGTAAGAGGAAAATGTAGAAATTCATGCCTGCTATTGCATATACAATGCCACTGAAAATGCTTGGATCCAGGGCCGGATTTAGGTTAGATGAGGCGCTAAGCTACTGAAGGTAATGGGGCCTTTTATATGTCCAGCTGTCCTTTGTCAACAACAAATTGTTGCTGTTTTTTCTGTTGAATATATGCTATATGGTAATTTATGGACCTAATAGGTATCTAAAGCCATTTGCACATAACAAAATATGTATTTTATCAAAGTAATTGTTGAACTGAAATACAATTAAGAAGAACTATATTAATAGTGAATTTGGGGGGGGGCAAGAAAGTGGGGCCCTAAGCTGTAACTTGTTTAGCTTATACATAAATCCAGCACTGCCTGCATCAAATGTGTCTTTGGAAAAATCATAATTAACACATTTGCAACCGAATAGCTTAATCAACCTATTTGGTCCTTGCAATGGCTGAGGTAATTTTGTGTGTGGAGTATATGCTAGTTATTATCAAATAATAATTACTGCACTTAGTTGAGGGGACTTTGTATCCCTTAGAAATGGAAGGTGACTTTAAGCATCACACATATCTCCTATACCATCTAGGGGTGAGGCATTTAGTGGACTGAGGCAAGCACCTCACCTCAGTGGATCTAATCCTCACTTGAGGATTAGATCAGATTCACACTTAGTATTAGCTAAGAGTTTGCTAAACAACCCAAAATGGAACAAGGCAGATCTGTCATCTTTCCTGCCATAAAAGCAAACTTTAAAAAATATTATGCTTTGGTGCATGTTCTGTACCTCTATGAACTCTTTGAGTTCTGTACTAGAAAGTGATATACAGTGGTACCTTGGGTTAAGAACTTAATTTGTTCTGGAGGTCTGTTCCTAACCTGAAACTGTTCTTAACCTGAAGCACCACTTTAGCTAATGGGGCCTCCTGCTGCCGCTGCTGCACGATTTCTGTTCTCATCCTGAAGCAAAGTTCTTAACCCAAGGTAATATTTCTGGGTTAGCGGAGTCTGTAACCCGAAGTGTATGTAACCTGAGGTACCACTGTAATTTCTGTTTCTCCCTTATGCAGCTGGTCCTCCTTGTGATGTGGCCATCTAGTGTTTATTTACCTCTGTTCAAAGAAGATTAATTAAGTTTTTAAAGCCTTCTCTGGTCTTCATAGTTGAAGCTGTCATCCTAGTAGATTTTACATCCTCTACAAACATCACAACTGTTACTTCATGTTGGGCATATTTGCTGCACAGATCCCTCTCCCCACTGGTCAATAATTGGTTCTAATAGTGTAATCCTATGCATGCCTACTCAGAAGTAAGACGCACTGAATTCAGTGAAACTTACTCCCAGGTAAATCTATATATATGATTGTGCTGCTAGACAGTTTCCTGAATGCCTTCAAGTGTTCTGTAAAATATTTGTAAAAAGTTGTTTACTACTTTCAGTTCCCAAAGAGTGCTATTTCATTTATATTAGCTCAATAAGCAGTTTATTTTAAGGGATTAATATAGATTAAACAGAACTCTGAAGAAGCTGAAATATGGATTTAAAATACCAACTTTGCTCATTAATGGAGTCTTTCCCCTCTAAATGAAGAGACCAAGATTTGGATTTCAAATATACATATGAGATATGAATTCTATAGCACTTCATACTCTGAAAAGTGATATTTTGATTTATTATAATATAGCTCAAAAAAGCCTTAGCAGAAAATTGATAATATGTTAACTGGTTTAAAATGAAAAGAACAATTACATAAGTTGTTATTATTGTATAAAATGTAACCTTAAGGTAAATGCTTTCCCCCGTCCAAGACACTTTTCAAGGCTTGCATGAACCTAATTATATTTTGGCTGTACTTTTTTCCCCTCTTAAAAAAAATATTTAGTTTTGTGCTTTCTTTTCTGTTAAATGCCTTCATTTTGCAAAACACTTTTCCTCTTAATTTAAATCATATTCTTTTCAAGGAAACATGTGTGCTTCCCTGTCCCTTGTGTTGCTATGGAAATCAAAGCATGTGTTATATAAGTAAATATATTTTGTGCCTGCAGATAATTATTTTACACTTCCTAAAACTCTTAAGATGGTCAAAGAAAAGCACCTGCACCTACCTAAGATAGTCCTAGGAAATATTTCAATAGCAACAGAGAGACCAGATTGTTATTCTCCATGTCGCTGCCTGCATTCTTTCAACTGAGGAGCATACAAGCCCTTGTTGTACGATAAGGTGTGACTCACCTTCACATGTTCCTAAGATTAAAAGCAGTTTTGCACATAGTATTGCAAACATGGAGGGTTCTCTCAATGAAGTTCGGATCCCTGAAAATGCAATGTTCCTGATCATGTGCAGAGAGTTCTCCATCCATACGTGCAGAATCTGAGGATGATTCAAATACAAATTTTATAAACAAACAAACAAAAACACATCAAACAAATAAAAACACGCAGGTTGGGACTCATAGCCCAACTTCTCAAACCCATGACATTTGAAAAGGGCTCTAGAGCATGTTTAAGGAGTATCTAAAATGTCCACATCTATTGTACATATGTGCCCACAAAGTTCTTACCAGTACTCTTATATTTGTTTTATGTGCTTTCTGTGTTTAAATAGGGTGGCCATGTGTGTTCCTTTACAGAGGACAGCCTTCTCGTTGAAGAGCTGTGAGAGGGCAGTCCTCTGTTCAAAGGAGCCCTCTGCTTGAAGAGCTCTCTGGTCACAAGAAATGTGAGCAGAATCCTTGAAGTTGCCCATCAATAGCTAACACCTGGACAACAGGCTGATCTGCCACACTGTACACCTGGTTACCCTCTTCCTCATCATGGTGAGATATATTGTATTTCAGTTTACATCATAGTGATAATTTCTCAGTTGGAACCTTTAATATAAATTGTTGTTGTTGTTTAGTCGCTTAGTTGTGTCCGACTCTTCATGACCCCATGGAACAGAGCACGCCAGGCACATAAATTATAATGTAAATTATAATGTATATATAATAATATAATATAAATTAGCACGTGCCAATTTTATTGAAATCTGTGTCACCCTGTGGTCCTCTGCTTTGGTGATCTGTAAGTGTTCGCACTGTATTGAATGCATTTGTGTCTTTTCACACCAGCCAGGTGTGCACTGAATACAATTTGAACATTGGAGTTCATTCGCACATGCATGGACCTTATCTTTTTGACTTTCAGCTGAACTGTCTTTATTGAACATTTTTGCATGTGCGGTTATATGAAAGTTCTCATGGCAGTCTTTGATGTGGGATGGTTGTTTCACACATGGAAGTAA
This sequence comes from Podarcis erhardii, assembly GCF_964252035.2. Lineage (NCBI taxonomy): Eukaryota > Metazoa > Chordata > Lepidosauria > Squamata > Lacertidae > Podarcis > Podarcis erhardii. Next base: position 42,064,692 of record NC_138497.1, read on the forward strand.
ACCTTGATCTTTTAGTCAGTGAAAAAGTTGGCTATGGTTGCAGAAGAACATCAGTAGTTCATTGTAAATCAGAAAAAGAAACCGCTAGTTCACAAATTTGACATATAGGAGGGAAGAAGAGGGGTATGTGGGCTGTGAAAAATTTTCTCCTGCTACAGCAACTACTGGGTATGCCAGTGGAGGTCATCTTATTATGGACACAACTTTTAGATGACACTGCATTCACCTCTATTGTCACAAAGGCTAGAGATATGATCCTTATAGAAATGAAAGCGGATTGTTAGCAATCAGAAGCCTGTATTTCATTTTTGGGCTGGAAATCAAATTCTGTACTTCACAGTTCATTATTGTCCCCTGTAGATCTTTGGCTGAAGTTTTCCATTCTACCTCCTGAAGCATTTCCTACCGTACATGTTCTTTTTTTTTAAAGCAGGGGATATAGAATGTTGTTACAGAACTTCTTATGTTCCTAAGACCTTGGAAGCAGACAATAAATCTTTCCTGCCATTAGAAATCTGCAATGTAATCTCCGATGGTGTACAGATTGCAGCTTGCCTCCAGATGTTTAACTTGCAATGGGAAGCCATCCCCTACCTGTATGATTCAAACAATGCAAGAAGTAACTATTTTGCCAATAGTGGGAGGGTGGGAGGAAAGCAGGTGTTGAATGCATAAAGCTGGGTAAATATAACAGCCATGACTTTATTAAGCATACTTCCCAGTGCCACCTCCAAGTTTTGAGGTCTCTTGGGCAAGATGCCTTTAGTGTGGCTTTCTCCTCCCAAGTTGCTGCTCCACGTCTTCACTGGTAGCATAGCTTGCATACTCAGAGAGGGCTGGTGATCAGCCAGTGATAGCAAGGAGGAGGAGGAGCTGCAGTATATAGAAGCTCCAGTGAATGGCAGTGGATTCCCTGGAGTGGGGGGTGAGCTTCGGCAAGTGCTCAATGAAGTCTACTCTTGATGCTGAGCATCATACTTCAGGCTGGTTTGGTGTACAAGGAAAGGGACATCAACTGTAGCCTGCCTGCTGGAAAGGTAGTCACACTGAACTCAAGTGGAAACTATATTGGAAGAATGTTGATGGGAAGAGAGTCCAGGCGTGTGTGGGTCTATACACCTTTAACTTAGCGGTGGGACCACTTTCAGCCTTGAGGCTGGATTCCAACTTATCCAACCTTCTTGATACTGCATTCAGGTGGTAGGTACGGCCAGAGGCAAAAGTGAGTGGGTCAAAAAGTTTACTTATTTCTGTGCATTTTACAAATATTTTACATAATTTATGTTCAGTTCCATCATAGGCCAAATTAGGCCTCTGGCCAGAGGTTCCCCTACCACTGTCTTTTAACCATATCCCTGGGTGTGGGATTGAATCCTATTCCAGTTGCCAGGCATGGAATTTATTGAGGAATGCCAAACCATGCTCATCCCTAAAACCTAGCCGCTGCCCAAAAGAAAGACTTCATTTGGGAAAGCAACATGCAGCAAGATCCCTAAGCGGAAACATGTGCAAGAAAAACCAGGATCACTCTGAGGGAGGGAAAAATAAAAGGAATAAAATCAAAGCTGTTCCTGTCAGTGCAAAGATGGAGAGCTGAGAAGTCCCAGTTCTTGAACCTATAGAGCAACTGAAGGCCATTCTGAGGCGCAGTAATTAAGCAGGATGGTAAAAAGACCCAATAAGAACTGCAACAAAGCACAACCCTTAACACCTCCCCCCCACGGGCCTCCTCGAGACTTGCTCTTCAGCATTTTCAGCATCAAAGAATATGAAGAAGAATTGCAGAAGGGACTTGGAAAAGATTTAAGAGCCTCGGACAGAAGATCTCCAGGTTGATGAACTATATGGAATGTACGGAAATGATTGACAGAATCCGAGACCAGGGAGAAGAGATGGTGGTAGAAGATTGGGAAAGTCTAAAGTTTGTACATAGAAATATTGTAAAATTAATGAGTGTTTGAAAATTGTTGGAATGAAACTTTATGGCTTTAGCAGAAATGCTATAAGGAGTTAAGTATAAATAAGTATTTTAGTATTAATGGAAAATAAGGTTAAAAATATGTTAAGACATTCATAATGATAAAGATAGAGAAAGATGGAAAGGATTTGCTGAAACAAGTAACAGAAGTGGAATACAAAAAGGGAGGTGAGAGGAAGTCGATGAAATAAGGGAATGAAAGATAGACTAATGAAATGGTATGCTATATGGTTTTTTTTTAATTGTTGTTGTTTTGTTTTGTTTAATTTAGTGTTAAGGTTGTGTTTTGTATTGTTTATTGTATTGTTTCTTCTTTTCTTCTTTTTTCTTGTCTGCTGTAAGTTTGAAAAGTAATAAAGATTAATTTTTTAAAAAACAAACACCTCCCCCCCACACCCAAAAAAGCTTGAGAGCTTTTTGCAAAGCAACTTGAAGGAAGGCCTATTGCCAGTTTTGTGCAGACACACAGACCAATTTGGGCAGCGAATGTTAAGATTTTGCCTTGCACCTAGAGTGAAACTGACCACCCAGAGACTTGTCTTCTCCATTCTTTGGCTTGTTTGTGATGGGTTTCAGCTCCCATAAAACTTCCAGCATTAGGAACAGCACCGAGATATATTGTCTTGCTGTTTAAATCACAGCAATTATTTAAAAATTTGCAGGTATGCATGTCCATCACTATCAGCATAAAATATGCATCTCCCTTTGTCCTCCTTTTTGGCAATACAATCCTGCTTTTTAAAAGATGTATAAGGTGGCACTAGCAGTTATTTCAGACCTACCGTTTGTTGGGAATTGCTAATAGTGGGTGGATTCCTCCAAGAACCTATATCCATCTTGAAGGGGTTTGTCATGTGTTGGTGCTTCCTTTGTTTGCTCTAGCCTGCAATGCAAATTGTATTCTGAAATGAGAGCTGACATTAGAACTCCTTTAGACACGGAAGCCTCCTTGTTATGTCCTTTGAACCCAGAAGTCACCAAACTTCTGCATTTCCCTTCCTGTCTTGACTTGTCACGTGTCTCAGACATTGTGTGTTTTCCTTGCCATTGAGCACGTGTCTCTGTGGTAGCTTAGCGAGAAGAACAGCTGAATAAATATGTTTTTGTAAGTGAATATTTTTTTGTAAGTGAATAACATGTTATTAGAGGTACGAAGTACATCTCCAATGTAATCTTCATGAAATAATATTTTTTCCCTCAGTAATAAAAATCATTCTAAACTATTTTTGCTTGCCAATCAAAGCAAGAGAAAAATAAAATAAGGAATCTAAAGAAAAACACAGGGCTCTCCAGTTCCGTTTTGGGATCTTGTGGAAGGATGTGACTTCAGTCAATGGTCCTGAGATCTTATTTATCGCATCCATTTCACCAATGCCTTCCTGTTGGTTAGAAGCCATTACTATGTGGAGATTAATCTTCATCCAGTGTTTCTATATGGAATTCAACGTGAGCAGGGGATCTCTGGTATTTGCAGGCTGGTGTTTTTGCCTTTCCCTTTAAAATTTCTGGTTAGCACCACAGTACTTCAAAGAAAAATAGCAGGGAACAGCCTTTACCAAAGGTGTCATGGGCTTTGAAGACACTCAAACTCAGGATGCAAGGGAGAAATGTGCTAAGAGGAAGGCATGCTTGGCAAATCCACACTGTGATCAACTCCCACCCAGAAACCAATGTCCCCACTGTGGAAGGACGTGTGGATCCAGAATTGACCTCCACAGTCACTTACAGACTCATTGTTAAAACTGTGTTTATGGAAGACAATCTTACTCAGCTACGAGTGATCGCAGAAGAAGAAGATGATGATGAAGAAGAAGAAGACAATGGTTATTGGCTCAGTGGGTTTGATGCAGCTTCCCACTCTGGCATTTAATGTATACATGGAGGGAATAAGCGGGGGCAGGGGGTGGGGGGTGGGGGAGAACCTTCTTTCTCAACTGCAGGCAAGCTGTCATCAAGCAAAAAGCACTGTATCTGAAAGGATATGAAAGCTCTATTTGTGGAGTTTGATCCTCAATGGCTGTTTCACACATGCAGGCATTACTTTATGTTGCAGTCATTGATGATGAATATGCAGATGAAGAAGAAGAGTTTGGATTTGATATCCTGCTTTATCACTACCTGAAGGAGTCTCAAAGCGGCTAACATTCTCCTTTCCCTTCCTCCCCCACAACAAACACTCTGTGAGGTGAGTGGGGCTGAGAGACTTCAAAGAAGTGTGACTGGCTCAAGGTCACCCAGCAGCTGCATGTGGAGGAGCGGAGACACGAACCCGGTTCCCCAGATTACAAGTCTACTGCTCTTAACCACTACACCACACTGGATCTCCAGATGTGAATCGGGGAGATGGAGAAGCAGCTCTTTGAGTGAATATGCATGTTCCTCTCGATTGCAGCTTGCATTTCCAAATATAACTTTACAAGGCTAATGTTGAAATGTGGATCCATTCACTGCTGCTGGCACACCTGTCAGCTGTGAAAGTTCCCCAGTGGTAGCTGAACTAATGTTTATTTCATGGCTAAGAGGGTTCTAGCTCCCTCTCTTTGAGTAAGTAACTATTGATATCACAGTTTTCTTAGCTTGCATCAGGTCGCCTTCATACAAATTATTTAGTTCTTTCATGACTGCTGGTTCCTAAATGTTATAGGCAATTAAGGTTTCATCTATAAGGAACTTGACTTTGCAAATTATTTATACTATAGTGCTATGCATGCCTACTCAGAAATAGGTCCATTGTTCAACTTGAAGTGTCCACTAGATTGTTTTATTGTTTTGTTCACATCTTCCTCAATTACAGGATAGGGGACCGATGGTAACCAGATGCTGTTGGACCATAGCTCCCATCATCCCTAGCTAGTGGCTATGCTGGCTGGAACTGATGGGAGCTGAAGTCCAACAGCATCTGTACGGCTACAGTTTCCTCATCCTACTGCACTGAGTAGATAACTTGAAGCATTACCCCACCAGCAGTCAGAAGCCTAGTGATGGCTGAAATGGTCTTCCAGGCATCTGTTTTGTTTCTAGAGGGTGTCAATAAATGGCTAAAGGAGAAGCAGTCTGAAGCATAAATCCATTCCAAGCTAATGTGTCTTTTGCAACCTCTGGGGCCGGCAGGATGGCAAAGGCAGATTTCTTGTCGTCATATAATGCACAGTTAACTTGCATAATTCTTGCCTCCACAGGTAGCGATAGCCACCAACTTGGATGGCTTTAAAGAAGGATTAGACAAATTAATGGATACTAGTTTCTAGGAATCACAGGTGGGCAGACTGCTGATGTGCTCATGTTCTGCCTGCAGTCTTCCCACAGACATCTTGTTGACCACTGTAAGAACAGGATGTTCGACTAGAGGGGTCATTGGTTTGATCCACCAGGTTCATCTTAGTTTCTTTGTCATAATATGTACTGATTTCCAATAGGCTTAGAGGAGCTTAGTCTAATTCATGGGTCTGTCAATAACTGGTTACTAGGCGCAATTGTTGTATGGAATCTCCTGGCCCTTCAAACCCTGCTTTGTGGACTACAAAAGCATATGACTCATTGTTAAAACCATGTTTATGGAAGGCAATCTTACTCGGCTACGAGTGATCACCAAAGAAGAAGAAGAAGAAGATGGCTGGCCTCTATGCAGGATGCTGGGCTAGGTGCATTCTGAAGCTCTTTTTAAGTTAACCGTGGTGATATGAATTGACTTTTAAAATTTGTTATAGAAATAGGAGTATAAGTGTAACTTTAAGTGTAAAAGTCTGACAGCATCCCATTTGAGTGATAATAGTCTCATGCCCTGTGAAGTTCGTATTTTTGTATCTGTTGTAAATCCATTATTTGGAGGCATTGTGATGGCCTAGAGAGGACAAGTGTTGTTGTCTCATACTTACTTACATTTCAGTTACTCTAATGGATGAAAAATCACTTATTATTTCTAATAACCTTATTATAACTCCCCCACCCCAACAAGTATTTTTGAGATTGCAAGACTGTCAGGAAAAAATAGATAAAGGCAGGTGCAACAGGAACAGACTTGAAAAATATATGTACCAATATAAGCCAGGAGGTGGCATCAACACACAGCTTAAATGCAAGGAATAATTTCTTTGTTTCGTTTAAAATGAAGGTTAGGTGCTTTTAAGGTGTGTTTTATCCAGAGGGTAGTATGCTGAGAAAACAGTGGGAATCTCTGGTAGCCTGTTAGCTGGGATGGAAGGCAGTGAATGGCTAATGCAGACCCTCCAAGTGTTCCTGTTTTGCAGAGATGTCCGTGATTTAGAGAAGCTGCCCAGGTTTCTGATTTGATCCCAGAATGTCCCACTTTTCCTAAGGATGTCCCTATTTTCATTGGAGAAATGTTGGAGGGTATGGAGTTATCTGATCCCCGAGCTGTCTGAAGGCAATCCTGTATAGGGAAGTTGTGTGTTTTTTTTAATGTTTAATGTTTTATTTTTTTTTATATATGCTGGAAGCTGCCCAGAGTGGCTGGGGTGGGGCAACCCAGTAAGATGTGTGAGGTATAAATAGTAAAATTATCGTTATGGAATGGGGCATTCCTATTTTCATGGGATATATGTTGGAGGGTATGCTAATGCTGATTAAGAGTGACTGAGAAATCTGTGGAGGCCAGTCCCTTGCTGGAGGGACTTTGGGCAGGGAGTGGATTGGCAGTACTATGCAGACCTATGACTGGTGATAGTGTCTCAAAAGGGTTTGGGTGTAACCCCACTGACCACTACTGGTAGGGACACTCTGACACATGGCAGGGCATGAAGTGGAAAGCAACATATTTCTAATTTTGAAACAGTTGACCAGCTATGCTGAAGAACCTCAACTTTCTTCCCTGCATCCCTGTCCAATACATTCATCTGTTTTAAGTAATGTTGCATGGTGCTGGGAAGAACAACATACTATCCACAGTTAGGTGTGTGTGTGTGATTTAAAAAGCATGAAGTTCTACATTTCACTTTTTTTATAAAGAAGTGCAATAATATTAAGAAAAAGATTTTCAGTGAATTTTTCCAAGTAAAATCCACTAAGCAGGAAAATCTAAACGTTAAAACAAATATCAATGGAATAACAGTCCCGAAACATTATGTTTTCACAGCTTCCCAAAATAACCAACCAGAAACACGTGAAATTAATGAAATGATGGTTATTTTACTAAGGCAACAGCTTGTGGGCAGTGCTGCCGATGTCCTACTTCTCGCAGCTGGCGTATGCCGGCTTGTGTCTAATCATGATTCAGCTAAGCTGTTTTATCCGGGGTGAGAAGCCTCTGTCCCAGAGGCCAGAGGTAGCCCCTGGGCAATTCCAGAGAGGTCCTCTCCCTAGGTAGGGTCAGTAAGAGGAGAGTCACTAGTTAGGTTTCCCAAGCACCTTCCAGCAGAGGCATCTCCTCACCTGCTTTTCCTTCTCTGGTGGTAATAGGCCTGATGGATGGTGCAGGTGCCTGTCTTCACCTGCCTGCCTCTGCAAGGATACTGACAATATTGTTCCTGTTACTTGGTGGATCACATCCTGAGTAGCCAGAGCTTTAGGAGGTTGCAACATCTCAACACTATTATCCTAGACATCGCAACATTTTTATTTACATTCACTATTTATAATTTTAAGAACATACAATGACATGGATTTGTGTGTATGGGTCCCGACTGATTCCCACTACATTGTGTCAGTCAGTGGCCCTTGATATATATAAAAAATGACCCCACCACTACTTCATATCAATGCTGCTCAGCTTCAAATAACAGATGTTTTATGGCTTAAGAGAAGCAATTTATAGATTGCAGCAAAGTGTTTATGTGGCAGGGTGCATTTCATCACAGTCTGGGACAGGCTTCCTCAAACTCAGCCCTCCAGATGTTTTGAGACTACAATTCCCATCATCCCTGACCACTGGTCCTGCTAGCTAGGGATCATGGGAGTTGTAGGCCAAAAAACATCTGGAGGGCTGAGTTTGAGGAAGCCTGGTCTGGGACAACTGTGGAACAAAAATAGCTTTGATAGTCTAACATGGCCTGTAAGCATAGTGCTTTCAAATTAACACACTGCTTTGCTTTGCTTAGCTTTGGTTGATGGCTTTCTTGTGAGAACTGATGCTAGAGCAGTGCTCTGATTTTGCCTTTATGTGCTTTTGCTTAAAAACAAAAAGCAATTGCAGTGTTGGCTACAATAAGCACCATGCTAGATGTTGTGGTGTTTTACAATTACCAGGTTACACTGTGTGTGCATGGTGTTTTGTTTTTTTTTTAAAAATCAATATGTTAACTTACAAAATAAATGGCAGGTTTCAGACTAAGGAGCTATATTTATACCCCCACACTGAGAGCTTCAAATGACATCATAATAAGCCACAAGAGTAAAGGAGGTAGATTTTTTAAAAAAAAATCATAGCCTTTCATAAGACTTCCTGTTCTTGTTTTATAATGTAGGGACAAAGCTAGCAATTTTAGTGGGGAAATGTCTTCAGCAGATATCTGACTTGTTGCAACTTTATCGGTTTTTGTTTCCACAGATGGATGCAACACAGGGCTGAGCCAGTTCTGCTATCTCATGCAATTTTTTTTTAAAAAGAGTGTGGCACTTCTTGGTCTTCCTTTGCACCTGTAGTTTGAAGGGCTCCTTTGCATCCAAGGCTTGATTCTTTCGTTTGTTGCTCTGCAAGGTGACAGAAAAAGTGCCAAATTCAAAAAGCACAAAATTTTGCCTGCAGTTGGGACTGCACCTAAAATGTTATCCTTCTTTTTCTTCCTTTAGCTGCCACTTGTAGTTTCAAGCCATTACATGGTTGTTCCCACCTCGTTCTGAATTTCTGAAACAATACATGAACCAAAATACACCCATCCTTCAAAAGTCACACTTCTCAATGCATAAATTACCGAAAATAACATGAGGGGGGAAGAGTTGAATTAGGGGAAATTGATTTGCCAAAATGTGTGTATTAGGAGATATTTGCAATTTGGTTACCTGAATATCCTTAAAATGAGCAGGAAAAGGCTGGAAAATCCTTGCAACGTGCACAATTTCTACCCTACGTCTAACATCTGCACAGGAAACAGTCTTGGTGTGTGCAGTATCAGATATGATCATGTCTATTTTTCTGCATTTACAAATTGCAGAAATCCAGCATGGATTTCTCAGTTTATTTATAAGCTTGCTTCTTTTCCACAGTGTATAAGGTTGCTTAATGGACGATGGCATAGTAACCAATGTGTGGAACCACTCCTTGCCTGAGTGGTTTGGTTCAGGAGTTAACCAGGCAGACCAAATCATGGCTGCTTGGTTCACCCACCCCAAACCTGACCTCTAAAGTTTTGCAGCCCCCATGTAATCACTGTTTCCAGTTTTGCATTTCCTCACTATGATTATCTAAAAATGCATTGTTTGACATACTTTTCTTGCTGAACCACTGGAGAAAACACCACTTGCTCCAAAAGTATGAGTCATTAAAAGATTATTCTGTATATATAGTTTGTTATTCTTAAAGAAAATGTTGGCAAGTGTCAAAACTGCTGCAACATCTGTACTCATTCTTACTATAGTACTGTAATTGCAGTTAATCATGATTTATTATAAACCTTCCATGATAGCACAGTAACTACAAATACACAGACCATATGGATGTGGTAACAAGTTTTCCTTTAGCTCTGCAAACTGGAAATGTCATTACTGACTTTTTGTAGCTTAGTGTAGATCTATTATTTCTCAAGGCAAACATTTTGTGTTTGCTGTGGATGAACAGATCCAACCCCCCCCCAAACAGAAAATATATTCTGAAAGACAAGGAGGGATGTTCCAAAATTAGCAGTTATAAAATGGTTACAGTAATAACTGGGGTGGAGGAGGGGGGGAAACTAACACTCTGAATCTGGACGAGTGGCGGTGGACTCTCTTTCTTTGGAGGTTTTTAACAGAGGTTGGGTGGCCACCCATCATGTATGATCTAGTGGAGATTTCTGCATTGCAGGGCGTTGGACTGGATGACCCTCAGAATACCTTCCAGCTGTACAGTTCTTTGATTTTATAGCAGTTAAGGTTTGGGATAAAATTGACTGGTTCGAACAAGAAAAGGAAGACAAATTAATGACAAGCTTATTGAAAAGTGGAGCTTTCTTATTGTGCATTAAACTAATAAAGTACAAGATCATGTCAAACCAACCATATATACTTCATTAGGAACTTTGAGAATTAACACCATGGAATTTTAACACCATGTATTATCGGGTGGCGCTGTGGTCTAAACCACAGAGCCTAGGGCTTGCCAATCAGAAGCTTTGAATCCCCGCAAAGGGGTAAACTCCCGTTGCTCGGTCCCAGCTCCTGCCAACCTAGCAGTTCGAAAGCACACCAAAGTGCAAGTAGATAAATAGGTACCGCCACAGCGGGAAGGTAAACGGCGTTTCCGTGCGCTGCTCTGGTTCGCCAGAAGCAGCTTAGTCATGCTGGCCACCTGACAAACTCTGGCTCCCTCGGCCGATAGAGCGAGATGAGCGTGCAACCCCAGAGTCATCCGCAACTGGACCTAATGGTCAGGGGTACCCTAACCTTTACCTTTTTATTATCATCACAATCATTCATCTTTTGCTATATTGGTTGCTTAGGAACATACAGGGTGTTCGAAAAGTAAGTATACACCTATGGACAATGTATGGACTGTAGGTGTATGGTTACTTTTCATACACCCTGTACAGAAGCATCTCCAGTTGGATCTAGAGAAGTTCATACAATGCATTCCAGATTTGAACTGCACTTGGGATGTTTTATTGTATTTTTAATATTTTGTTGGAAGCTGCCCAGAGTGGTGGGGAAATCTTCTTCTTCTTCTTCTTCTTCTTCTTCTTCTTCTTCTTCTTCTTCTTCTTCTTCTTCGTCAGATCCAATGTGCAGGTCCCTCACCACATAAAGGAACTGTCAGTTCCAAAGATCTTCATATCCAAGAAGTTCTGAAACTGTTGCATCAAAGCAGTTAATCATTTTCCCCCCACCAAAAGTGAAGGTGGTCTATAGTTAAATGATGAGAGATTGCTTGAAAGACAAAGGAATGCTTGATTGAAAAATGAAAAGAAAATCTCTCTAAATTTGGAAGTAATTATTAAATGATACTTGTCTTGCAGTATATCTTCTGGAACAATGTCCTTGGAATGCCATTTCTGAACTTTTATATATCTGTGATACACTCCACTGCAACACTGTGCTTATATTGTGACCTCTTGACTGTAACTTCTACTGTCAGTCATACCCATTCTACAGTAAGCACTGATGTGCCAAAGTCACAAGATTAAACTTTAGATGCTAACCACAAAAAGTTCCCACATAATCAGAAAAGCAACATTTTCCAGTTTTCACTGCTCTGAAGATCTTTATCTACACTGCTCTGAAGCAGGAAATCATTAAAAAATAATATTAGGGAAATGGATCATTCACAACATATCCAGGAAACCTGCCCAAGCACAGACATAATGATGGGGGAAGAGCAACTTATTTCTCAATGTCATACATTGTTATTGCACTACAAATGACATTGTAAAAAACAACAGACATATCTATGAACTTCCTTTTCCTTGCAGATTCTTCTCTAAGAGGTGGTTCAAAGGGGACCCTATTTTTCTGCTTAGATATATGCTTTCAGCAATCCTTTTTTCAACAACAACACCAGAATCCATGTAAAATCCAGCCTTCAAAAAAACCCAAAACGTTTTCTCTTTTGCTAATTTATAATATCTGTATGATAAATCCATTGTGCATGATGGAACAGATCTTTTAACAAAATGATTATTTAACAGTCATTTCCTGGTAGAAAAACATTACTGTGAGTGATAAAGATCCTTGGGAGCAGAAAGCCATCACTTTTTACATTAAGAAGCTTACAACTTTGGTTACCATTGCAAAGAGTGTCTCTAGTTTTTAAATAATGCACAGTTTATTTTATTTTAAAGCATTTATAACCCATGATGTCTCCTCTCCTTGGCCAATTTCTACTTGAATACCCTTTTCACATAACTGTACCTTAATGGTTCCTGTGGCTTCCACATTTGCTCCCGTCTTGATCCAGATATTTACAAAATGGCTCCCAAAGAGCCAAGGGTCACTCAGCCTGCCATGTAAACATGCCATAAGTAGAAGAGCCCCGTGGCTAGGAGTCTTTACACATATTTCTACAGAGACAGAAAATAGCAACAAGCACACCTGTAGTATGTATTGCAGATATTAATTTTGCAAAATCTGAAGCAACTGAATGCATGAAAACTGAGTCCCTTTGGAAGAAAAACATTGTCAAGGTCCATAAGTTTTATTCAAAAGTTTATTCGCAGAACTTTCTTCAAAACAAAACTAAAACATCAAATTATATATCCAAAACATCCATATAATGTCTTGTGCTGTCCAGCACAGGCTCAGTATCCTACAAATAAAAGAAACTAGAGCAACAAACATGGCACACTCGGTCTCTGTCTCTCAGGCATCATTGCCTGCATTTCAGGCTGCATCTTTTCTTAGGCTGTTTACCTGGAGATCTTCATTTACATCCAGACTTCTGTTTGTGCTATGATCCATAGATGCAGGTCTGTAATTTGCAGGCACAGGTCCAAGTGTTGTTGTTGTGTCCCACAGCTTTCCTTGGGAAAACCCACTGTTTACCACTGAATAGGAATAAATGTCAATCCATGGAAAACTCGGTTGCCATTTGCTCAGATTCAGCGGTAGGCAGCAGGTTTTCCTGGGGAAAGTTGAGGGACCCCCCCCCCATCTGTGCCTAGAAATTGTGACACAAATCTGTATGAGCCTATGACTCCCATCATCCCTAACCACTGGCCATGCTGGCTGGAGGTGATGGGAGTCCAGCAGCATCTGGAGGGCCACAGGTTCATCATATGACGACCTTTGCTACTTCAGAATTGTTGAGGTTTTCCATGTGTCACAAAATTAAATACTCCATGAAGAAAAGAATCTAAAATCCCCACACATAGAATATTAGCACTTCCAGGGGGAAACACTAAACTAAAACCCCTGTCCCTGGTTCCTAATTTTCTATGTGTAAGAAGATGCTTCATATGGGTTTTTTTGGGGGGGTGCATATTACTGTTTAGTACTGTGTTTTCCTCCACTAGCAGCCTGAAGTGGGGCAGGCCAGAATCAGTTTTACCGTGTGATGCAACTATTTGTCTAGAAACTCTGTTATAAACAAGTAAAACCATTTGTATTACAAAGAGACAAACTCCTCAATCTGCGACTTGGCTACTTAGAACAAACTTATTTTGAAAGACTTGAGGAGCATGACATAGTGACCTTCTGCGACTGGTAAACAGAGCAAGAATTTGGCAGCAACCTCGTCATTTGACATACATTTGCTTCAGTGGAAAACAACAGATACGATCAATGCCTGGGAGGTTACTTATTCTAGACTTCTCCACTCAGGAGCCAGATTGCAGAGAAAAGGAGAAGTTTCCTGGTGCGAAAACCTATACTGTAGTGTTAAATGGTATCAAAAGGCTTTTGATGTATTGTATACTCAGATATGTAGCATTCACTGCAGGTTACTAAAAGAAGAGTTTATTGCAAAAGCAAGAAGAGGAGAAAAGGAGGGAAAAGATGGGACACAATAATGATGAAGAATTGTACAGCACCTAGCACAGCAAATTACAACTGCTACAACAGGAAGAGTGGCCGGGTGGCGCTGTGGGTAAAACCTCAGTGCCTAGGGCTTGCCGATCATATGGTCGGCGGTTCGAATCCCCGTGGCGGGGTGAGCTCCTGTCATTCGGTTCCAGCTCCTGCCCACCTAGCAGTTCGAAAGCACCCCTAAAGTGCAAGTAGATAAATAGGTACCGCTTTATAGCGGGAAGGTAAACGGCATTTCCGTGTGCTGCGCTGGTGCTGGCTCGCCAGAGCAGCTTCGTCACGCTGGCCATGTGACCCGGAAGTGTCTCCGGACAGCGCTGGCCCCCGGCCTCTTAAGTGAGATGGACGCACAACCCTAGAGTCGGACATGACTGGCCCGTACGGGCAGGGTACCTTTACCTTTACCTTTACAACAGGAAGAGAGAGAGAAAATCATAAAGTAGTCTGCCAAGACCCTTGGCAATTTTCATGTGGTTCATGGGGGGAAATGATTGGGTACCACTGCCTTACGCTCACCAAGATACGAAAATGTTGTGCAATGTTTCATTTTACAATATACAGAGCCCAATAAAGGATGGGGATCTACAATGAAATGCATTAGTTTATTATGAAAAGGCTTTTGGCATATTGTTAGAATTTTGGATGTCTAGACAGAGCTCATGGCACAGTACTATAGTGCCCTTCAAAAGCATGGAAAAATATTCATGGCATTCTGTAACAACCATGAAATGGTTATGAGAGCTTGTCTGTCTTTAACACCAAATAAATATAAATCAATGCAACAATGCATCCAATTAAAAAGTGATGTGAAAACACTAATTTTTAAAATCACGATTCAAACATGTTGATCATGACATTTAAAATAAGAAGAAGAAGAAGTGGAGGAGGAGGAGGAAGAGGAGGAGTTTGGATTTGATATCCTGCTTTATCACTACCCGAAGGAGTCTCAAAGCGGCTAACATTCTCCTTTCTGATTTATTTTTTAAAACAGAAGACTACCGTTTAGGTTGTGCAGAAATGCTTGAAGCATGGATCTTTTGAACCCAGAAAATGAAATAAAATTCCTTATAGTGAAGGTTTTCTGGGTTCATTTGACTAAGAGGCAGAGAGAGCGATAGACTTATTTTGAACCTAGCAAAATACCTGTCGTACAATAAAAACAGCAAAACTGCTCAACTGCACATGTGTGTGGAGGGAGCAGGGGACCCCCCCCCCAAAAAATAAAAATCTGATTGGAGGAAAAAGCAACAAATGTAACACAAGAGAAAAGAAATGCTTATGCAGCCAAGTTGTGCTTGAAAAATGGAATCGCATGACTTTTACATCACACTTGCCTGTGACCCTGGCACAATGTCATGCCCTCCATCTGGCTGTCATTGAAGGCTGATACAGGAAGATTGCTTATTCAGAGAGACAATGCCCCTGTGACCCTGGACAAATAGAAACAATAGAGCAGGTGCTTCTCCAGTGCCTACACTATAGAGTTATTCGTATTAGCCTCATCTCCCCACTACTCCAAAAGTACCCAGGGCGCACAGGACAATTCTATACCTCCCTTTTGCTGTCAGATACCAATCCTGCTGCAACACACAATGTTGCCAGATTCTGCACAGCTGCATTCAAAATTTTTCAGAGGATGACCTGTGCCACAAACTAGATCTAATGAACACTCACATCAGAGTGCTGTCTAAACTGATGGTTGTAGTCTTTTATATATTAACCTTTTATGCTCTTCCATATCCGTTTAATGTTCCTAACCCTTCTTTTATAGTCTTTTAGTTTCTTGTATATTCTTTTAGTTTCGTTTAGATTCTTATAGTCTTTTAGGTATACCTTCTGCTTTAATACTTTTAAGATTTCCAAAATGTTGAAGAAGAAGAAGAGGAGTTTGGATTTGATATCCCGCTTTATCACTATCCTAAGGAGTCTGATAAAGAAGGCTGATTGCCAAAGAATTGATGCTTTTGAATTATGGTGCTGGAGGAGACCCTTGAGAGTCCCATGAACTGCAAGTAGATCAAACCTATCCATTCTGAAGGAAATCAGCCCTGAGTGCTCACTGGAAGGACAGATTGTGAAGCTGAGGCTCCAATACTTTGGCCACCTCATGAGAAGAGAAGACTCCCTGGAAAAGACCCTGATGTTGGGAAAGATGGAGGGCACAAGGAGAAGAGGACGACAGAGGATGAGATGGTTGGATGGTGTTCTTGAAGCTACCAGCATGAGTTTGACCAAACTGCGGGAGGCAGTGGAAGACAGAAGTGCCTGGCGTGCTCTGGGGTCACGAAGAGTCGGACACGACTAAACGACTAAACAAAGGAGTCTCAAAGCGGCTAACAATCTCCTTTCCCTTCCTCCCTCACAACAAACACTCTGTGAGGTGAGTGGGGCTGAGAGACTTCAGAGAAGTGGGACTAGCCCAAGGTCACCCAGCCGCTGCATGTGGAGAAGCGGGGACATGAACCCGGTTCACCAGATTACGAGTCTACCGCTCTTAACCACTACTCCACACTGGCTTTACAGATTCAAAATGATTGTACCCCACTCTACTTAAGCTGGTCTATGACTGTAATAAAGATTTGATTGATTGATACATCACACTAGCCCAGGATGTTTTCTGAAAATAAATCTTCAAAGACATCTGCCACTCCACTCTCTTATACAGAAACATACCTGATGCCCTATTGCTGCATCAATGCCTCATCTAACCTTCAAATATGCTGGTAAACCCAGGATCTGCCAGAGCAGCACCACTGCCCTCTAGAGAGCCACCTGCTTCCCTGTGTGTGTGTGAGGTAGATTGTGGAGCATTGGTGGCGTTCACAGAGTTCATCATTCATAGGGTTGGTTATGTGTTCTTGCTCTCCACCAAGTTCACTGAAAATTAGACTGAATGCAAACCTGGCAAGTGTGGATTTCTTCTCCATGTGTGAAGAATGAGAAAATAAATATGAGAATTACAACCCAGCGTTGTTACTAGTAGGCACTGAATTTCCAGGACTTTACAGCACAGTTTAATGTTGTTTTAAGGAGCCCAGCACCAGCTCGGCTGCAACACTGCAGGTAACGAACAGGGGCGCATTGTCAGGGACATTAGTGCCAATTACATTATTAACTGAGGAATCTGAGGCATGTGTTTGGATTACCTACTCATTTCATTCCTTTTCCTGTTGTTGATCCTTTCAAGCAGTAGCAATTTTTCCAATTACAGGAATCGCTGGGGCCACGTCTGCGGACACTGGGCCTTCAGTCTTGGTAGGAAAAGATTCTGTAAGATGGTTTACATTGCCGTTTCCTCCAAGGGAGCCTGCAGCACACAGTATATGGCTTAAGGCTTAGCAGAGCACATACCACAGCTATAGGATGTAGTGCATCTCAAGGGGCTTTGTGGCTGTTGAATTCTTAAAATAAACGGTTCCTTCCAGCCTGAGACGAGCATTAAAAGTATATGTTTGCTTGCCAAAGCTGTGCAAACACACTAATTCAAATAAACCTGATCAATTATGTAAAAAGACAAGGCTTTGGGGAAGCAAGTAAGGATGGATGGATGAAGGGAAGAGGTTTGATTCGAGCCCCCCACCCCCCCGCTCATCACTTTTTTCTCAGCTGCACACATGCGAGGGAAAGCCAGCTGCTGTGGTCAGTATATTCTGACTATACAGAAGTAGGCAAGGTTCTTCTTGGACTTGAGGTTTGCGAAGCATGACTTGAAATGTTGAAAAACAAATAGGATAGTCCCAGGAGCACATGTTTGCTTTCTGGAGATGGAGAAGGAGGCACTTTTGTTTTTGCAACACCTTCACTTCTCCAACATTGGCTGCAGATTGGGCCACCAGGGGTTTATTGAGATCAGTGTCTGGGTTCACAGTAAAGGGATCTTTTTGTACACATATCTGAATCCTAAATATATTATTTGGAAGTAAGTCCCATCGTGTGTGGGACTTATTTGGACATGCCCCAAAGAAATATTTGTTTCTCAGTAAAGTGTTTGGGGATTACACACTTTGTGTCTCTGAGCCATGGATGAGAGAAACCACCTGTGTCTTCGGAGGTAGAGGGTGAGTTAGTTATAACTCCAGGATAGGGAAATGCAAGAGCACAGCATATTATGAGAAGGTTGCTGCAGCTATCATCTTTCTTTGCGGAGACCATCAGCAGAGGAGGAGAACCATGAAGAACCACTTCTTTTCCCTGCAGCATTTTGCATGGTATTGTTATGTACACTCCAATCTGTGAGTGGCAAGAGATTTCAGGGTTCTCAGCATGCATCTTGAGTTTGGACTCCTTGGAATGAAGGTCACTGGAGTTAGGTGATGTTTCTGGGATGCACAGTTTATCCACACATATATACGGGTTGAGCAAGAGATGGAAGGCTCATAGCATTAACACTCTTGTTCCCCATTAGGTTTCTAGATGCCACCAATTCTATAGCTTGGGTTCCCCACACAGAGCAAGTCAAGCCTCTGGCTTTCTTTTGGACACAGTTCCATTGTTTTGCTCTCTTTCATGCATGGAAAACCAGATCATATCACCCTCAGCCAGGGCATGGGTGGGGAGAAGAAAGATGTGCCCGCTTCCAGAAAGAACTCTAGCTTCTGCAGCAACACTTTCTCTGTACTTGGTCATCTCTTTCATTATGCAAAGGCCCATTCTCCCAACAAAAGGGATTGTGCCAGAAGTCCGCATGCACACAAAAGCTCATACCAATAACAAACTTAGTTGGTCTCTAAGGTGCGACTGGAAGGAACTTTTTTTATCTTGATCACCCTGTTTGATCTTCAAGAGCCAGACTCAAAAGGTTGGGCGGGACCTCACACATTTATTCTAACCCCAATCTCATTACAATATTTTACAGTATTAGAGCTGTTTTGGAAGCCTTTCCCCCCTATAAAGGCATACATGATTTTTTGACTAAAGAGGGTAAAATATTACACCTAAAAAAAATTCAATAAAGGAATATATATATTTTAAAAGCTACTCCTCCTCCAGACCTCAAGGCTGCCCCAGAGCTTGACTGTAACCTGACAATAATTGGCTGGGATCCAATTAGGCCCTGAATGTCCTGTAAAAGGCAATGGGAGGTGAGCTGAGTTTGAAATGTCTATGACTTTTAAGTTGGACCTGCTAGCTAAGGCTTCTGCTTCTAGCGATAGAAAGTTCTGGTGTTAGTATAGGAATCTGTCCTTGAAACAAATAGAAGGGGAGCAGTAATTCACTTCAGTGAAAATATGGCCAAACATTAGGAACAAGTTCTCTTTTGGAGGAGATATGCCTTCTTGAGGCTCAGGAGAAAAGTTCATACCCCGAGTCTGTTTACCCAAGAACTGAATGTGGTTGGCACTTCATATTTTTGGCTGTGCTTGGAGATATCTGAAGGGAAGTTTCTGACAGCTCCCACAAATTCAGTGTATAACAAGATCCATCAAAATGTATATATTCCAGATTCCCCCCCAATGTATTTTAAACTGTAAAGTTAGCTGCAAACTGAAGTTAGCATTAAACATTGGATGGCTTTGGAGCTAGGCCATGAAGTCAACTTTGTTTTTAATCTGATGGTTTGCTTATCCTGTGATACTCTGAAATGAAAAGTGCAATAAAGGCAGTCTGTGGTAGGTGGTGATAAACCTGGAGTCATACAGACTACAATGTTGTCTAGAGGGAGCGGAAAGGTTTGGTACTCCTCAAAGAGTTGATGCTAGATGATATGTTTAGGATTATAGCCTTGTGCATAGTTTCCTTTTGGCTCCCTCCTGTTTCCATGGCACAAATTTGTGCCATTAACTGCTAGTTTATTACCACGGTGACTATATCCCAGTATTATTGTGTTTAGATTATTAACATCCTAAAATATTAAAAGGCGCATTTAAAGATTCCATGTTAGTAACTTGAGGAAAGTCCTTACCTTGCTAAATGTTGGCTGGAGGCTGTCAGCTAGGGGTAGGGATACGGAGCAAAATTTTGTTTACAAGTTCCCACTTGTAACTATATATAAGTAATTAGGATCTTTAAGAAAAGAACAGCTTTGGTGAAAAAGTCTGGCCAGAGATCAAAGATGAGGTTCTGTTCTTATCCTTTCCAATTAGTCTCTCCTGAATATGGGGCAGATCACATAGCACAGGGCTGGCCAGGGCATTTTTTTCAGCTGGAAATCGCCGGAACTCAATTCCAGCACCTCTCAGGTGGGTTTATTTATTTTAATTATACAAACCTAGTTAACATACTCTGTTTTTTTTTTTTTAATAATAATTTTTATTCAGTTTTTAAAACACATAATTAAAAAACAAACACATCACAAAATACAAACAAACATAAACAAATCAAACATAAATAAATTCATAATCTTATTTTCTTGTAACTTCTTTCAATCGACTTCCCCTTACCTCCCTTTCACTGCATCCTTATTTTAAAATTTTTTAGCAACCCTTTAGTCAATTTATCCATTTAGTTCCCTTCATTAAATTCCCATAAATTTGTTAATTACAGCTGTAGTTCTCTGCTTCTTACCCCTTGACATCTTAACACTCCTCAATTTTACAACAGTTTTTAAGATATATTTTAAATTTCTTCCAGTCTTCTTCCACTGCCTCTTTCCCCTGGTCACGAATTCTGCCGGTCATCTCTGCCAGTCCCATGAAGTCAATCACCTTTGTCTGCCATTCTTCCAGAGTAGGTAGTTCTTGCATCTTCCAATACTTTGCCAGAAGAATTCTTGCTGCAGTAGTAGCATACATAAAGAAAGTCCTATCCTTCTTTGGCACCAATTGGCCAACCATGCCCAGGAGAAAAGCCTCTGGTTTCTTAGTAAATGTCCATTTAAGGACTTTCTTAATTTCATTATAGATCATTTCCCAGAATGCTTTCACCCTCGGGCAGGTCCACCATAGGTGATAAAAGGTACCTTCATTCTCATTACATTTCCAACATTTATTATTGGGCAAATGGTAAATTTTTGAACTTCTCTCAGTCCACATTCCTTCATAGGGAACTTTTGGAGGGCTACATGCCAGTGATTAGTGGGGACACAGGCAAAAGTGGGAAGGACCAGAGGCAACAGTATTTGGAACATGGGATGTAGCTCCTCATTTGTATAATAGGTTATATTATTGCCACACAAAAGTGAGAGGTTTATATATGCAGACCTCTCCGTTTGCCATCCAGGCAAGCAAGAGGCTTTGTCACAGTTTCCTGAGGTTTCCCATCCCTGCCACAGCACAAGGTTGCTGTGGAAAATTGGCTTCCCCAATAAGCATTCCCATCCTAGCCATAATTTTTTACAAGTGTTTATTATATGACTTCTTCCAATTGTGTTGCAAGGCTCCATGTTCCTGCTGTCCGATATCAGCAGTCACAGGGAATGAGGCATGCAGACTTTACAAATACTTGTAGATACAATGGCTGGGGTTTTATCAATGGAAAGAGGAAGGCCATTTCTGATAGCATCCCCATGCAAATATTATGTGTTCTGTCTCTCTTACTCAAGTCACTAATAGAGTTCCACAGGTGTGGAAGAGTTTGACACCTGTGAATTACTTCTTAGAAGCAGCCTACACAACCCCAGCATGGCACGAGGGGCCCCTTCCTTCACCCAAGTTCTCAACCTATTGTAAGAAGAGGGGTTCCCTTGGTTTGTGGTTGGTGGGAGAAGAACACACACAACCCTTCTGAATCCTTCTCCATGTTGGGATTTACAGGAACTTGGAAGCAGCAGTAGAACCTGCTTTCAAAGCCCAGTGAGTAAACATTGCACTGGTACTCCATCCCATGCTTTGAAGGCACTCAATGGAAAGTTTTCTCTCCTTCCAACCACCCAAAAGTCCTGGTGGGAGGCAGATCTTTTCCTCCTTCTTCTCTTGAGTCCTATGCGTATGCCAGAAAACTTGAGAGAGAGAGAAGAGGTAATTACAAATTATGGCTGACTGGCAAAACCAGATACAAATTTTGGACCCCTGATAACAGCTCATGCTCCTAGGTCAGGGTACAGTGGTACCTCGGGTTACATACGCTTCAGGTTACATACGCTTCAGGTTACAGACTCCGCTAACCCAGAAATAGTACCTTGTGTTAAGAACTTTGCTTCAGGATGAGAACAGAAATCGTGCGGTGGCGGTGCAGCGGCAGCAGGAGGCCCCATTAGCTAAAGTGGTACCTCAGGTTACATACGCTTCAGGTTACAGACTCCGCTAACCCAGAAATAGTGCTTCAGGTTAAGAACTTTGCTTCAGGATGAGAACAGAAATTGTGCTCCAGCAGCGTGGCGGCAGCAGGAGGACCCATTAGCTAAAGTGGTATCTCAGGTTAAGAACAGTTTCAGGTTAAGAACGTACCTCCGGAACGAATTAAGTACTTAACCCGAGGTACCACTGTATATCATTGGCTGTAATTTGAGCTGGCTAAGGATCTCAGGACAGCTGTGGGATATGGCACAATGGAACTGCTTTGATCAAAAGGAAAACTGTAGCTTGGGAGCATAACCTCTCCTATTAGCTCACTGAAACTTTGTTTTCTCTGTGCTGTATTAACAAAAAAAAAAAATTGCCTTGTTGTTCTAACGTCCTCAAATCACCCCTTGGCACCTTCTTATTTTAGCAGCACCACACCCAGACTATGGACCTCCCCGGCTACCACATTTCCTCTACCAGAGGCAGCTGGATACTCAGAAGTTGAGCTCACTGCCCACTGTGGAGACTGTTACAGATAGGTAGCCGTGTTGGTCTGCCATAGTCAAAACAAAACAAATTCCTTCCAGTAGCACCTTAAAGACCAACTAAGTCAGTTCTTGGTATGAGCTTTCGTGTGCATGCACACTTCTTCAGATACACTGAAACAGAAGTTTCCAGACCCTTCTATATAGTGAGAAGGTGGGGAGGGGTATTACTCTGAAGGGTGGTGGGAATGGGTGATTGGCAGATAGCTGTGATGAGCCTGTTGACGACTCTTAACGACTGCAATAGGTCTTACAGGAAAAAGCAAGGGGTGAAAAGGTGAAAAATGGCTTTGTCATGTATAATGAGATAAGAATCCAAGGTCTTTGTTCAGACCAGGTTTCTCCATGGTTTTAAGTTTGGTGATAAGTTGTAATTCAGCAGCTTCTCTTTCCAGTCTATTTCTGAAATTCCTTTGTAGTAAAACAGCTACTTTGAGATCTTGTATAGAATGTCCTGGGAGATTGAAGTGTTCTCCTACTGGTTTCTCTGTCTTGTGATTCTTGATGTCCGATTTATGTCCGTTTATTCTTTGGCGTAAGGTCTGGCCTGTTTGTCCAATATAGAGAGCTGAAGGACACTGTTGGCATTTTATGGCATACACAATGTTAGACGATGAGCAATTAAATAGTCCCGAGATGGTATGTGTGATGTTGTTGGGGCCAGTAATTGTGTTGTCCGGGTGTATGTGGCAGCAAAGTTGGCATCTGGGTTTATTGCAGGCTCTGGTGCCAGTGTCCGTGTTAGGTCTGGTTGTAGTACATCCCAGGACATTCTATACAAGATCTCAAAGTAGCTGTTTTACTACAAAGGAATTTCAGAAATAGACTGGAAAGAGAAGCTGCTGAATTACAACTTATCACCAAACTTAAAACCATGGAGAAACCTGGTCTGAACAAAGACCTTGGATTCTTATCTCATTATACATGACAAAGCCATTTTTCACCTTTTCACCCCTTGCTTTTTCCTGTAAGACCTATTGCAGTCGTTAAGAGTCGTCAACAGGCTCATCACAGCTATCTGCCAATCACCCATTCCCACCACCCTTCAGAGTAATACCCCTCCCCACCTTCTCACTATATAGAAGGGTCTGGAAACTTCTGTTTCAGTGTATCTGAAGAAGTGTGCATGCACACGAAAGCTCATACCAAGAACTGACTTAGTTGGTCTTTAAGGTGCTACTGGAAGGAATTTGTTTTGTTTTCACTGTGGAGACTGTCAGTGTTCAATTGTCAGCTGGAAATATAGTCACTGTGCCAACCATTCCAAAGGAATAGCACAGCACAATTAGTATGCTTCAAATATTTTACTGTGGATAAGGATTGGCCAACCTCCATAAAAAGCCAGTGTTTTAAGAGGTGTTTGGTGACTCACTTGATTGTGGTGGCTAGTCGCATCTTCCCCCTGAATTTTTTTTTTTTGTTATTTTGTTACGTAGCACTCTAAAATTCAAAAATGTCAAGTTTGAGTAAGAAAGGAAGCGGATCAAATGTGTGTATGGTGTTATCACAAAACGGCTGCATTGCTCACATGCAGGAACACTTGGCAGCCTGCCATTTGCATCAAATAGTAGAAGGAGGGAAAAGGAGCCGAGTGCTGCAATTTTCTCAGACTGTCATCGTCAAAGCTTGCCAAGAAGATAACGACGTGCTAATTGTTCTTATTTCTCCCATCTCTGAATCTCTAGGGACAATAAAAAAAAAATAGAGACAGGAATGTACGTTCACAGGAAAAACAAACCAAAACTTACAGCCAGACAGTACATAATGACTCTGTTTTGTGACACTTTAGTTCCTCTCAATACAAGCATTTCTGTAGATTACAGACATTTAGCTCCTAAAAGAAAGATAATTTTCTTGTACACCATCCCAACCCACGAGGAGTGCGAGATTCCAGGAGTTCAGGCGCTTACCCAGGTTTCATGTTTCCTTTGGAATAAAGGACAATGTAGACTGTGGTGTCTTTATGATACATGGTTTATTTGCACATATATACAACCTGAGCCTACGACGGAGGGGTTCACAGCATTAGCATTAGCATCCCAAGAGAGTCCTGCTTCTCCCATAGCCACCGACTTGGAATCTGTCTGGCACAGAGCCACTTCCTTTCTTACCAGAATGGCCCATACATACTTAGAGCGTCATCACCTCACCAGGGAGCTGGCTTGGCTATTTGAGGAAGTGAAGTGTGCCAGACAGATTCAAGGCTGTGGCTCCACCTCACCAAACATAGAGAAGGCAGCCAGAGCCCCAATCTCTCTGCCTTGAATCTCCTCTAGCATCCTCTGACCTTCTCTGGGGAAGCTTCAGAATTTTCAGAGCTCAGAAGCCCATCCAGGTATCCAGCTCATTCATGTGAGGGGGGAGAGGGGGGTTGTGCACGTCCAGTGTGTCCCTCTTGCCATCCTCTGTGTATTGGAGGTGGAGCTTGCTCTAGGTATGGCAAGCCAATGTGGGGAGCTTCTTTGCATTGGACAGACTCCTCGATTGCCCTTTAGCGTGGACACAAGAAGGGAGTGGGGGAAGCAAGTAAGGCCCTACTTATCCCTCTTACATTGTGGGAATCATGTGATGCTGAGGTTTCAGCTAAGACTAGGGGCTGAGCGGGGGGCCACCAGGTGGCACATTGGAAGATGGCCGACAATAACATCTCTCTGACCCATACGAGGTAATTAAGAGGCTGCTATGGGAAGTATGCAGTCTTCCTACCCCCCAAGGAAATGGGGGGGCTGCCTTGCCAGCCGTGTCCACAATGCACCCCCAGATTCGAGAGAAGGGGGTGCAGGTCACTTGGCACGAGCCCTCGAATGAGGTCGGCTCTTCCTGACGCCGGTACCAATCAGCGCGTGCTGGTTCGCTTTAGCTCGGAATTATAATTGGAAATATATGATTGGAATGAAGCTAAAGCACATACATCAAGCAACGTTCGGGAGATAAGACTGCTGATTAATGGAGCTCTGTGACCGGAGTGACGGATGGATAAGTAAATCAACTGTTGAACCACCATTAAGAGACTGGTACGTCTGGAATGTAAAAGAAGGGGGGGTGGAGGAAAAAACTTTTCTTTTCTTTGCATTACGTGATATTAATAACCCTCCACCCCAGAAAGAAGATTGTTGCGTTTTATTAACCACAAGCAGGAATTTAAGAACTGTGTGGAGTGGATTATAGTTAAAGAGGTGATTGGTAAACAACGAGAACGGAGGAAAATTTTATGACACAGCTTAAAATGGCGTCTCACTAAGACAGGCTTGCCTGAGAAAGAGAGACAGGGAGAGAAGAATCAGGATCATTGGAATGAGAATGGATGGAATGTGATCTTAACCTGACAGAGCCCTCCTGATATACTTGGCAAGCCTGAGAAAATTAAAGGACAGACCGAAGATTAATTTTTTATGGAAGCATGGAATGGTGGCTGTCCCTGAGCGATATGATCTTTGGAGAGTACAAAACCCACACAGAGGATGCCTGTCTCTAATCCGCTTGTGAAGATTATCAGAGATCGCAAAGAAAGGAATATATGATAACAACAAGAAGATGAAGAAAGTAATAAAGGACTATCTGGATTGAACTGGATAGAACTGTTTAATTAAAGCAGCAATATAAGTGATGTTTGGACTCGTTCGGAGCTTGATGTATGGGTACCCCCAATAAAATGTAAAATTTGGCTGTATAATTTGGAACTAATGTGATTTGGATAATGTGATGTGATTGGCCTGTTAATATATTTTTTTTAAAAAAAAGACTAGGGGCTGAGCGATGCTTACATGTGGCTGCTGACGCCCCTCCGCCTTGATATTTGAAAGTGACATTGCCACTTCCACAGGGGCCTAATAAAGAAGCATTTATTACAGTGCTGTGTCCAGCAGTAAAGTTTACACCCATAAAAGCAACTTTTCAAAACCTTGCAAAGCATGATTGTACATTTAGATATAGTACAGTGGTACCTTGAGTTACAAATGCCTCAGGATACAAATGCTACAGGTTACAAAATCCGCTAATCTGGAAGAGTTACCTCGAGTTGAGAACTTTGCCCCAGGACAAGAACGGAAATTGTGTGCCGGTGGCGCAGCAGCAGCAGCAGCAGCTGGAGGCCCCATTAGCCAAAGCACGCCTCTAGTTAAGAACAGTTTCAGGTTAAGAACAGACCTCCGGAACAAATGAAGTTCATAACTAGAGGTACCACTGCAAATCATTTTTACAATATTCCATTGTCCAGTTCATATGAAATTATGACTTGTCACTGTCTCTTTCCTTTCATAGTGAGTTGTTTTAGCTATCAAGGTAAACTTCCAGAGTTTGTCCGCCTGTTCTTTTGTTGAAGATCAAATTAGTAATCTCTAAAACATTTTTACATTTATATCCAATGAGTTCAGTGTGGTGTACGTAGTTCTCCTCCTCACCAATTAAATTCTTGCAACAACTCAATAACAATCTCATTGATCCACCCAAAATGACCGGCTTGTGATGTCTGATTTTGATTGTAGGTTGGCTGATACACACCCAATGGACTGGACCATTATACTTTGAATATAAAAAAGAGAGCATGGATACTCTATTAACAGAACATCATCTTGGCTAATTCCACAATAATCTCCTGAAATCCTCAGCCGCTTCCTACTCTGACTTATGCTGAGGATATTAGTCTGATGCAAAATTGGCCTGAGATAATAAATACAAATGTAGCCTCCTATATTTGTGCATGCAGTATTAAGTCTTTTGCTCCATTCAGATAGATTTTGGTATTAATAAACAACAAATACAAGTACAACCACAGTGGTTGAGCAGTCAGCAGATTTCATTTAATTCCAAAAAGGTCTGCTCAAGTGTCATTGTCAATTTATTACAGTAGCTTTGATTCTTCTCACTTCTGTACCAACTGGCACTCAGCAGAATGTGGATCTATTAAATGTGATTGATGCTTGGTATCCTTGCATGAAATTGGATTGATACAACTTTTTCATTTCATTGTTTGATTAGCTTTGGTAATTTCCTCCAAAGGCTTGAGGCACATAAGATAGTCACATAGTCATGAAGTACGATTGTGTGACTCATGGTAGCAGAAATTATTGTAGCGTCTTGCAGGAGAAACACAGCTGCAACGCATTTCAATCTGTTTAAATGCTTGAGAAACAGATTGGAAGCAGCAGTTCAGTTTTTAGCCGCTCCATGTCCCTGGTGTGTTGATGGAGTCATATTTACTTAATGATGTTAGTTATGAGTATTTCATCTGCTTTAATTCCAGTGGCTTTGATTCTCTGGTTTGCCAACCTGGGGAAGCTGTCAAGCTGCCTGAGGCTGCATATTGATTTTACAGGGCAATACAAAATGAAAGATTCTGTATTTATTATTATTTTTATTTATCTGCAGTAGTTCAGTACCACATGCTTAACTGTCAAGGGAGCAAAGAGTGGATGGTTGGCATTCATATTTCAATTGCTTGAGCTTCAGTTACAAATCAGTGACACTCTGGAGACTACGCTTACCCTCTAGCACCCATCCTGCAGCATTCTGTCCTACTGCTCCTGGAAGTTCCTGGCATAGACTTGTTTATCTGTGCCCTTGTTAGGCTGGGGGAAGTTTTCCATCCGAGGCAGTCTAAAAATGCAATGGATTACACACGTGCAGGTTCTTCCTTCTAATTTTGATTTTGATTTGGCTCAATGCTCTGTGTGGTTTTCCTTATTTCTCAAAGGCAGATCACTACCCTGTGATCATCTCAAGTTGCTGCACAGAGAGATTCGGTTAGGTTTCCTCTGCGGCTGTCTTTGTAGCAAATTCAGCATTGCTGAAAGCAGTTTCCTTAAAAAAATGTAAAGAATAGTGGTAATCAGACCTAACTTCTGCATATGAGCTGTTGACTGTCTGCCACACCAGACACTCACGCGGTGGCTTGGTAGAAGAACTTCTTGTACTAGTCTTGCAGTGGCATAGCGTGGGGGGTGCAGGGGGGGCAGGCCGCACCGGGCGCAACATCTGGGGGTTAGGGTTAGGGGGCACAAATCCACGGGTTGGGGGGCGCAAATCCACGGGTTAGGGGGCGCAAATTACAGGTGCTGACAACCCACGCTACGCCACTGGTAATACTTCTAGTTGTCTTAATTTGCTTCATCTTGTTTTGTTTGGGGCCAGTCCAGATCAAGGTAACTATTCACAAGGTGGAAGATTCTGTATTTTATTGCTGGTTCTTTCTCTGCACGACATGCTGCTTTTAAGGGCCATTTCACACACTAAATTATGAAAGTAATGCCTCTTGATGGAGACTGGTTGCAGCACTAATGGGAGGTAAAGAAATTGTGGTGTTTTTCCCATACCTTCAACTGGTGGGAGGTGAGAACGTCCATGTTAAGAGCATTACAACCATAAGGATGTTGAATTCTTAAAGAATAGAAACCTTTCCTAGCAAACACAACCTGAAAAAACACAACCTGAAGCAGCTATAACCCGAGGTATGACTGTAGTAGTAGTAATAATAATAGTTGTTGTTGTTGTTGTTGTTGTTGTTGTTGTTAAAGTCTGCATCATTGTGAGGCACTAAATAACATCTATTAGGCATTCAACCAGAGCTCACTTCCCTCATCCCCATAAGGAGAGTTGGATACTATCATTACTTTTAGTGGGCCATTTGATCTGTGATTGCTGGTTCACACTTGCAACTCATTATTTTCCACAATGTAGAATTAACTTCTGGAATGTGCTGCAACAAGATGTGCTGATGACTCTTGGTTTAGTTAGTATTAAAGGAAGATTAGGCAAAATTCATGGAGGATAGCTCCATCTGTCAGTTGCCATCAGCTACAATAGGTATGTGAAAGCTCCATGCTCAGAAGCAATGTATTTCTGAATGCCAATTAAGGGGGGAGGACAAACAACTAATGGGGTTCCTGTGTTCATGCCCCACATGTGGTCCTCCTGTATGCACCCAACTGGCCTCCATGGGCAACAGGATGGTGCCCTTGTCCTTATTCTGCAAGTCTTATGTTATTCTCTGTAAAACAGGTGCCTGTTGTAACTTTGCTGCGTTGGCAAGCTGGCAGTCAGCTATGCGTTACAAGAAAAAGAAAACAGAACTGGTAATAACAGATTTGGTGGTAAGGATTGCCCTTTTTTAAGGTTAAAGGAGGAACCAAATTTCAGTGTATATCAACCACATATATAATTATCATTCCAGCTGCAAATAAATATATCCCCATGGTGGTTAGAAAAGGGTGTCTCTTTGTTAGGGTCTCATTTCTTCATATGAGACTACAGACAATAATAATGCTGGCATTTTTGCCACCAGCTGTCACATTTCCAGAAAACGATATAAATATGCAACCGTTTTCTAGGCAGTTACTTTGTGTGCACAGCTCAGTGATTTCCAAATCCTTTGGTTGGTTTACTCATTTGAAGCCAACACTTTTAGCTGAAATTCTTCCATCTCTCTGTCTCCCCAATTGCAGACGTCAATACCAATTTGAATTCTTGAACACCCACAATGATGGAACTTCACCTTATTCCAAACAGTGTGTGATTGAAGATGCAGGTCACCTCCAAATGACGTACTTATTGAGCATTCATCCTTATTTCTTTGCAAAGCGTTTGCACAGAAATTATACAACCCACTGTTTTACAGAGCATTCTTCATGATTGGTTTGTGTTAGGGTTGTACATTTTTTATACTACTCTAGTGCATTTTCCCATCACCTCCCTTATCATATTGTACAACGAGTGCTTCACTTCTCTTTAATAGGGCAAACCCGAATTTTCTGATATGCGATTGAATCCCTCCTGCAAAATAGTGGCAGTCTGAAGGTAACCTAGGACACAATGTCCCAGATGTCGTGCGCATGTATTAAAAATGTTGAAAACCAAAACTGAGAACCCGTGTGTAAGGGGCACTTAATGACCTCTGCATCAAATAATGAATTGCAAGGTTTAGTAAGGAGAGAACATAAGAATTAGTCCCATGAACACGATAACAGCAGGCCGCTATTATATGCTGGGAAGTGGTATTTCTAAACCAAACCAAAAGTAAGTGAATGGATGGGAAATTCTGGTAAGTAATTGTTATGACAAAAGGGAAAAAAGGCAACGACAAAGTAATTTTACAGCAAGTTAGAATCCACTTATTGAATATTATAGGAATCTATCTCTATCTATCATCTATCTATCATCTATCTATCTATCTATCTATCTATCTATCTATCTATCTATCTATCATCTATCTATCTATCTATCTATCTATCTATCTATCTCTATCTTATCTATCTATCTATCTATCTATCTATCTATCTATCTATCTACCATCTATCTATCTATCTATCATCTCTCTATCATCTATCTATCATCTATCTATCTATCTATCTATCTATCTATCTATCTATCTATCTATCTATGAAGTAAAATTGCATGAATGCATGAGCTATAATGGGTCAAATACCACTGAGAACTTTTAGGTCATCTTCTCAAAGCATCTCAAATGCAGTGCCATTTAGTGGGGGGTAGGGCACACAATCAGAGCTAATCTACATACCATATTTTGGCTGGGGAAACTCAACCAGATGGTTGGAAAATAAATAAATAAATAAATAAATAAATAAATAAATAAATAAATAACATTTAAAATCAGTACTTTACCAGCTACTGTCCTTCTTAATGCTGCAACACACAAATCATGCAAACTGGTATTAGTAAAGGTAAAGGTACCCCTGCCCGTACGGGCCAGTCTTGACAGACTCTGGGGTTGGTGCGCCCATCTCACTCAAGAGGCCGGGGGCCAGCGCTGTCCAGAGACACTTCCGGGTCACGTGGCCAGCGTGACAAGCTGCATCTGGCGAGCCAGCGCAGCACTTGGAAATGCCGTTTACCTTCCCGCCAGTAAGCGGTCCCTATTTATCTACTTGCACCCGGGGGTGCTTTCGAACTGCTAGGTGGGCAGGCGCTGGGACCGAGCAGCGGGAGCGCACCCCGCCACGGGGATTCGAACCGCCGACCTTTTGATCGGCAAGCCCTAGGCGTGAGGCTTTTACCCACAGCGCCACCTGCGTCCCTGGTATTACCACACTGGTATTACCACACTGCAAAACTAAGTTTTGAAGAATTTGTACAGTTTGACCTGTTCTTTCCTTGGGAGAACTGAAAGCCAAATGTTGCCAGTGGTCATGAAGCAATGCACCATTAGAACCACCCAGTATATAAGTTCATGCTGAGAGTAGGATGGCTGCCAAAAATTAAGCAGCTATATTATTGGTGCGTATTAAGCCAACTGCCCATTGGTTACCTGAATGAAAGAACTTTGTTTTCTCTCTCTCCTGTATTTTCCTTAAACTGGTATTGCAGCAAAAATGGGGGGAAATCCAAGTACAATATATCCTTGAGGGTGGACACTCAAAGGAGCACACTGTGCACCTTCATAAAACATACTGAAATAATTAGTTTTATTTATCAGAGAACAAATACATACCCCAAAGAAGTTGACTGCTGCAACGATTGCCAAGAACATCTGAACTTGGATTTTCCATACCTCAGGCCTACCTTAAACAAAAGCTACCAAACAAGGTCCAGCCAGAATTTTACAGAGCATGCAATACTAGAAGACAAATAACAATAAAAAATAATCCAATTTTCAAAATAATAATTAATTGATGCACCATCAAGGACTGGTGGATCACTTTCTTTGTTTTTAAGGTATGCTCAAGCCTTCTAAAAATAACATTAGATTTTAGCAATTTTTGGGGGGGGCAGTATGAAAACTGTATTAAAAATGCTTTGCTGGTGTGGATAGCATAATGCATAGCTGTCAACTTTTCCCTTTTCTTGCGAGGAATCCTATTCGGAATAAGGGAATTTCCCTTAAAAAAAGGGAAAAGTTGACAGCTATGATAATGGGGAAAATATGTGTTGAATGAAATAAGAAAATGATGTTTCTATGTCCATGAAAAAATCTATTTATTTCTATCAGCTCTGTTTCATGTGGATTGTTTGAGTTTTAACCAACTTGAAAGGCTTGGACGCAGCAAACATAAAAAGTAGTTCTTCCCCTGTGCCCTATCTAATGTCTTATCATGGCCTCTGTGAACGGCTAGGTAAATAAGCCTCTTTCAGGCTATTTCCTACGAACCTCTGATCCTTAATCATGCAAAAGAGAAAGAAAGCAGAGGAAAGGCACTTGTAATGCAAAGGAATACTCTGGAAAATGGTAAAACTTCACACTTGCATTGAAGGCAACTGAAGCAAGAGCTGCTTTGAGCTTCATACTTGGATATACCCTTGCCATATGCTCTTTGTTTGGCGATAGGCAAGCCTACAAGGGAAGTTTCAAAAGCTTTGGCAAGGCTGGCCACTCTAGAGGCTTATGAAAACACAAATAACTTGAGGGTTGAGTGCATGGGTAGGCAAACTAAGGCCCGGGGGCTGAATGTGGCCCAATCACCTTCTAAATCCAGCCCGCGGAAATGGTCCGGCCCACAGCGTGTTTTTACATGAGTAGAATGTGTCCTTTTATTTAAAATGCATCTCTGGGTTATTTGTGGGGCACTGGAATTCGTTCACCCCCCAAAAAAAATATAGTCCCGCCCAAGGTCTGAGGGACAGTGGACCAGCTCCCTGCTGAAAAAGTTTGCTGACCCCTGGTTGAGTGTTTCAAAACAGATTCAGGCTGTTTTGTGTGGGTTGTTGGTGGTCAGTTTAATGCTAGTAAGAGGAGGGGGTGGGGTGGGGGCTTCTAGCATTTCTGCATTTGTTACCTGCCTTGCAATGCAATCATCTGCAGATTTACACAGAAGTAGGCTCTTCTATGTTCTGTGGACTTTACTCCTTAGTGTCTTTGGGATTGCAGCTTGAATCTATCTGTATGCGCTAAACAAAAACCAGATTTGTCATTGACTTTGCCAGAGCTAGCATGACAGGGTATGTTATCTCAGGTGGGTTGTGGTCACTGCCCGCCCTCCTCATCTGGTCCTAGCTGCAGAGGCAGACTTTGGTTATATGGTGCACTGAGCAAGGACAAAATTTGGCACTCCTTAACTTTGAGTAGGTACCTGTATAAATATAGGTGGTGGTGGTTATTTTGCATGCCCTTGGCTTGGCACCTTATGCAGGGAAACTTCCTGCACCACCCTAAATCTGGTGCTGCTTCCACCACCACTTTCCCCCACCTTCTCCATTCCCTGCTGCCTCTCCCTCAGTCATCCTCCTTCCAGCTGTGCATCCCTGTTGTGTCATCCTCATCCCCATAGGTGCTATCTATGCGGGGCCGTGGGGGCCCAGGCACCCACAAATTATCAACGAAGGGGCCGGGCCCAAAAAAGTTCTATGTGGCAGGGCATGAATGCCATGGGGCGTGCCGATCCCAACTGCACACATGTGCATGCCACGGTGATGTTGGCATGCCCCGGGCCCCTTCTGGTGCGGTGGCAAGGCAGTGCACCTGCTCACCACTCAATACCACAAAGGTGGGAAATACTGTGTAAAGTTTAACAGCATCTATTAAGTGTAAGTAAAGTAAAGGGACCCCTGACCATTAGGTCCAGTCGTGCCTGACTCTGGGGTTGCGGCGCTCATCTCGCTTTATTGGTCGAGGGAGCCGGCGTACAGCTTCCAGGTCATGTGGCCAGCATGACTAATCCGCTTCTGGTGAACCAGAGCAGCGCATGGAAACGCCGTTTACCTTCCCGCTGGAGCGGTACCTATTTATCTACTTGCACTTTGATGTGCTTTCAAACTGCTAGGTTGGCAGGGACTCCGTCGTGGGGATTCGAACCGCCGACCTTCTGATTGGCAAGTCCTAGGCTCTGTGGTTTAACCCACAGCGCCACCTGCGTCCCTTCTATTAAGCATAGTAAAGTGCATTAGACTGCTAACCTGTCTTTGCTGCAGGTGGTGATGCTTTGGCAGTGATTCAGGCATTCTCTGTTTCCACCTTGACCACAATGTTTCCCTTTGAGGAAGCGCTCCTACCTCAAAGTGAGAAGTATTGGACCTGGAGACGTTTTTAGGACCACTGCAGACTGCATCCCTGCAACAGCGGCAGCAGTGGTGTTCCATAGTAAGCACACAAGCAGTGGAGGCAACAGGTGACGGGGTGGCAGTTAGTTGACAGCCATGGTGTTGGTGTTGGTGGCAGGAAGACAAGACCATGGGAGCCTCATCCGCCACCCTGTGTCACATGCCTCACCTGACCTTGCAGCGGAGAAAAAGGGCACAATATTTTATTTAAGTGCTCCAATGCTGTATGCTTTTTTTTGTATTGTGTCCAAATTTCTTCTGAAAGCCAGTGACTTCGAGTATAAAAAGGCTATACTAAGCTACTTGGCCACATGGCAGTTTTGGAACAAATCCGTTATACTGGATGACTCATGACTCTAGCTCTTTTCTTTGGGGGGTGGGGGTGGGAGTCCTAATTTAGTAAAAAAAATTACTCAATTTCATCTTATCCCAAGAGTAGTAGTAAAAATGAAAGTTTTTACATGAACAAAATGGCCACTTTCAAACACTTGCTCTAAGAACTAATTACAGTGGTACCTCAGGTTAAGTACTTAATTCGTTCCGGAAGTCTGTACTTAACCTGAAACTGTTCTTAACCTGAAGCACCCTGTAGCTAATGGGGCCTCCTGCTGCTGCCACGCCGCCGAGGCCCGATTTCTGTTCTCATCCTGAAGCAAAGTTCTTAACCTGAAGCACTATTTCTGGGTTAGCGGAGTCTGTAACCTGAAGCGTATGTAACCTGAGGCACCACCGTACTTTAAAAAAAAAAAAAGATTCCTGTTTAGCTGATTGCAGATTGTCTCATTTCCATTTTTAGAGATTTTTCTCCCCCTTAGATTTATGCTGGAAACAAACAATTATGCAAGGCTCCCCTTGCCCTGCAGTATCTGCCTCATTGCCAGTGGAAGTCCAGCAACATATTATTTCAGCTTAACACTCCAACATACTTGCATATAGGGTTTTCGCATGTGGATGCCCTAATGTTGTTTCCCCACTGCCTTGTTGCATTTGCATATTGAACATGCAAGTTTGAAAAAGCTATTTAAAAATGCCTTGACATCGGTCCTCTTCTAGATGCTTATTCTGGAGGCCTCTGGGGAACGCGGCTCAAACGACTGGCAGCCTAAGGAGAGAATGATGGATTACTCTTCAGCTGTCCACACAAAATATGACCTCCATTCAAATAGCCAACTTTGGTTTCTGTCACTGACATAACCCTCATCACACTTTTCTTCCAAGCTCTTAAAAATAATGGGAAAGATTATTCTAGTCTGATCCCATTAAGTGGATATTACACTTTTCATAACGTTCTGAGATCATTGATACGAGGTGTTTTGTTTCTTTATTTTTATATAAAAAATATCTCTCCCATAGAAAAAAAATGGGATGCAGTTTCAGGTCCTTGGTGCTCTGAATGCTTTGGTTTGGCAAGTCTCACTGTGGTGCATTCCAATTGCTTTCTGTTTTCTTCTTGGCTGCATTGTTCTTGGAAAAGTATGAGTTTGACATTAGTAATACAACCAAAACAGAACTTTTCCATGTGGCTTTTACATTGTTGAGCCGGCGTGCTGTGGCTTTGAAAGCCCAATAAAAGAGGTTGCGTAACAGGGATTACAGATTAATCGGTGGCATGAAATAGTGAGATTGAAGAGTATGATTATTATTTTTTATAGTGGTCATTTATGTTGTCAATGTGTCTGCTGCAGACTCCGAAGTATTATTTTTTCAATTTCACATTGGGTCGTAATGTTCTTTGTGGGATCATTTAGGTAAATGGTTGATGCAGGGTGCTGATGTAACCTTATTCAGTACTGCAGAATAAATTGACATAGCAGGGGAGAAAAAATGTGTAATCTATTCATTGCACAGATGCATTGTGTTGGCATTTTGCCTAGTGACACTTACACAATTTTAAACAAATCTGGCAATATGTGAAATGTAACAATATTCCAATATTGGTGAAATGCAACAATGTGATATGCAGAATGGAGCATTACCCCATGTGCAGCACCACCCCTGAAATTGGTTTTGCAGAGGTCAAGAGAGCCCCCAGAGCAGTAGGGGGGGAGAGAAAGGGAGGGGGAAAGTGTTCTGACCAGCAAAGTGATATGGTTTCTCCATCAGGACGTTTGTAATAGTGCAACACTGAATCCCACCTGTTTATTTCAGGCACCCACTTAATGCTTGGACGGTAGGGGCAGGAGCCAGATGAGCCAGATGTCATCAGGGCAGGGCCAGAATTGCAGCCCCTTAGCAGCTTTCTATATGCTTTGCTCCCACACAAGGTAATATTTTAAGGGGTCCATACAGTGAATGGGAAAGGCAGGAGTCAAGCAATGGCCTTGGCAAATAAATATTGTTATAAGTTGGTGTGTGCCAGATTCTTCTAAATTCCTGGATTCAGTAAGAGTTAGAATTTAATCAAGACTTGCAGTGTTTAGCTGAGTGCTAGACTGCTCTAATCTCTGGATCTAAGAGTTAACAGTTAATTAAGCTTTTCCTCTAGTAAGCTTGGGGTAATGGGGAAATTGCGATGAGAAAAGCATCAATGGAGCTTGCTGAGAGAAGGCAAATGGGTAGGGCCCCGCTCTTCTAGATGTGACCTAATCTAAAGACACAGAATAACATCTTATCTTTTGAGAGTAAAATAATTATACCGTATATGCATGATGTATGATATATGAATGTAAGGTGTTCACTAAATTTTGCTACATCATTTTCAGCTGTTTAGCCCTTTTGTTCATCTGTATGTGGCTTTAAAGGAAATGAGGATCATAAATTGGAGGATATGCCCCATGCAGTTCTCTGGTAACATTTGGATTCCATCTGTTGGATTCCATTAACAGAATGCCATACCTGATAATTAGTCACAGAACATTTGTTCTTCTTGTGTTCTGCAAGAGAAAACTTAGAAGAGAGATCTAGGAGAAACAGTTTCAGGTTTAGTAGCTGAAGACACTTTGAGCGGTTGAGCTTTTAGAATCTCCCCTGGATCATGAAGAGTTTTAAGCCTAGATGGCCAAGCAATTGAAGGCAGTTGAGATCGACTGTATTTGTTGTCTCCCCAGTCTTTGTTTTCTGCCCTTGACCTTATTGGTGAAATAAACAGAAGGTAACAGCCATTCCTGGCTAGCAGACATAATTAGCTTTAAGCAGTCGCTCTGGCCCATTAACTTTCTCCTGTCCAAACCTCCACAAATTTAGATCAATATCAGCATAATACTTCATTTTGGGTCTTCTGTTCTATAAGTGAAGCAATTTTGTGGCTATATTTGACGGTCTGACATGTCAAAAATCTCCAAAGGAAACATTTACTGCCATGGACCATGTTGAAGCTAGTTCAGGCCTCTTTTTAAAGCTCAAGTTAACTCCTGAAATTTTGAGTCTTCCAAGCCAACCCTTTGAACCTTTTAAAGAGTTGCCTATTGCAAATATGTGTATATTATTATCTTCCACAGTCTTCATGGCAGGGGTGGGGAATTTGTGGCCCTCCAGCCGTTGCTGGACTCCAGCTCCCATCAGCTGCGGCCAGCATGGCCAATAGTTACAGATGATTGGGGCTGTAGATCAACAAGACCTGGAGGGCCACAAGAGAAGAAAACTGTGAATGGGCACCACTGTTCTTAAGCTGAGCACTCTGGATTCTAAAACGATATTTCATAATAATGTGAACTGCTCAGTTTGTCAAATGTCTTGTTTCTGAGGTCACTGACTTGAAACTTGACACCACTGATGAGATTAGCCTGTCATGCAGGGTGCTGAGCACCAAATGTCTGGGTTTTGCTTCCACTGGCACTGGCTCCAGAGACAGGATAAAAAAAACAGCTAATAAATTTTTCTGAAATCTAACATTTCTCAAAGCTCAGGGCAGCTTTTTGGCTACTTTTTCAAGCAACCTTGTTTAAGGACTTTTGCAGGGTATGAGTGTAAATAGGTAGCAAAAATAACATGAAATATTCAGTGGAATCAAGGTTAAATTGTCTGTCAGGCAGCGTCCTCTGTCAGCAGCATATATTCACAACTAGTACTTTGACAACAATATGCATTCACAATTAACTTTATAAAAAAACTTGAGAACCATGATGAAGTTCAACTTCAAGTCATCTGTCAGGCAGACCATGAATTGCTGTGTTTTCATTCAGAGCTCCCCCCCCCTTTTTTTTTAAAAAAAAAATCACTTTGGAAACTACTATTAACAAAGCCTAAATATTGCTGTGTATGGTAAGGTGTTTGTTTTTTTACCAAGTTATGCAGTTAAGAATAGAGGGCCCTCTTCAGCTAACATTTACTTGGAGTAAACCTATTGAAATTTATGG
This sequence comes from Podarcis erhardii, assembly GCF_964252035.2. Taxonomy (NCBI): domain Eukaryota; kingdom Metazoa; phylum Chordata; class Lepidosauria; order Squamata; family Lacertidae; genus Podarcis; species Podarcis erhardii. Next base: position 42,103,258 of record NC_138497.1, read on the forward strand.
GCTAAAGTTAGCCATGACCATTAATTTCAGTGGGGCTACTCTTGAGCAAAAGTTAGTTGACTACAACCCAGAGATTGCTGGGTTGGCAAGAGGAGGAGCAGATTACTGTCCCAATATTGCCCATTTCAGTCAAAAAAATACTGGGATGATTCGTACTGCTGCTGGATGTAGAATTCTATTTTAGTGTTTTATTCGAAAAGGTAAGACTAGTATCTCTAGAGGCCTTTATCATGCACCAAAACATTGTAAAATGAATATGTAGAGGAGGGTGCAGGATTGTACACATTGACTCTGCCCCGAACGCCATACAATCAACTCAAAGGTTGGAAGAGAACAGACATGCATACAACTTGTAGTCAAAATGGTGCCTTTCAGATGTTGTTGGACTACAGGTCCCAACACCCTAGACCATTGGCCATGCTGGCTACGGCTGATAGAGTTGAAAGGGACCCTGAGGACCATCTGTTCCAACCTCCTGCAATGGAGGAATATGCAGCTATTCCTTACAAGGGATCAAACCCACAACCTTGGCATTATCAGCACCACACTCGAACCAACTGAGCTATCCAAGGAGAAATGCAAGGTGGAGTCTGGCATTGTGAGCTACGTATGCCTGATGTTTAGGATGTTTAGGATCTGTAGGCAGACTTTGGAACTCTGCAAATGCAGTATTTATGGCCAAAAGTGCAGCCTATGAACAGGGTGGCAGGGGCACTGGCAGAGGAAGAGGAGTGCGGGGGGAGAGCACCGCCCCCAGCAGCGCGATCCCGGCAGGGTGCCATTGTGGCTGCCCTCCCGCCCGCGCTGGGTGCCCTGGCACCCCCACCTGCTCTCCATCCCCCGGTGCCAGAGCATGCAGCTCCGCCACTGGGCGGGGGGTGAGGGGTGGGCTAACAATCCCAGGGCCCTATAAGACTGAGGATCTCCTGATTCAGATGAAGAAGCCATTTCATTCAGCGAAATCATTCCAACAGATTGGGACTATGGAATAAAGTTTAAAGAGCTTAGACGTTTGATAAAACCAAGAACGACTTAGGAGTGTGTGACAGCTGTGGCAGAAACTGCGCATTGATTGCTTGTACCAAATGTATGCCAAGGCCTGAGGGGGGGATGCAACTATGCATATATTCAGTTGCACCCCCATATCGTTTGCGTCAGGTGAGACATTGCCCTGTCTGTCAATGGGGCAGTGTCAGGTGACCCATTTTTCATTTGTAGCGCAGTCTGAGTTCAAGGTATGCTGCAAAAGAAGATTCAGGTCAATCTATGTGGGGCTATAAGTCACCACTGAACCATGAATAGGCCTTTTGAGCCTTGCATTTAACAGGGGTCTACCACACTACCGAATTCCTCATCAAGAACTCTGTAGCACAGACAGTCCCAGCCATTCTGGGATTATTCCATAGGATTATTCCATAGTGTAGACCAGCACTTGCACTAATTCAACATAGTGATCATATCCCCTCTTAATGGTCTCTTCTGCATAGCCAACTCCTTAATGAAATTAGTACCTGAATGTGTTGAATTGTGTCTGGGGAGAAAACAGGGGTTGGCATGAATGGACCTGGGAATTTCACCCATTCTCCCCACTTATTCACCAGTATTTAAATCTGAAGAAGCATTTCAGGGTTTGGCTGGGAATAGAGCAGTCTGAAGAAGGTTTTGGGGATTCACAGCTTAAGCAAGGACAGACTAAGGCTGGAATCCTATATATACATGCCTGGGAGTAAGTCCCGTTGAAATCAGTGGGGATTACCTCTGAGTAGGCATGTAGAGGATTGCATTAGAAAAGCAGAAAACCCTTAATAGTTCACTTAACACTTCAACTAAAACTTCATTCTAGCTGAACAGAAGGCAACTGATCTCTCTGTCAGTTGTGATTATGTACAGATAGTTGCAGGCTAGACTACCCTTGGTTAAGCTGATTATTTGGTAATAAAGCTGATTAGTTGATAATTCTTCAGTGGGCTGGTTAGGGGCTGGTGTGAAATAATGTTGCACGATGGTTGGATATTCTCCCTTTACTGTTTTTTTTAATAAAAGTGGCATCCTACAGCTCAGGGGAGGGACATAAAAGCAGTTTGGAAGCAGTTTGCAGTTTCAACTGGGAAATAAAGTGTTATGTACTGAGTTGAATAGGATCCAAAATGCAGCAGTCTGATTGGTCCTAGAACAATAGGATTCAGAATGCAGCAGTCTGATTGGTCTGCAGGAGCCACCCAATCCAGCTCCAGATGGAAGTGAATCTGCAACCTGATTGGTCTACAGGAGAATTCTGGAATTAGCCAATCACGTGCAGCCCATTGTGTAAATAATGTATATAAAGCAGATACTTTGGGGGAGCATTCATTCCTCCTCACCACTATGAGCTGAATAAAGAGCATGAAATCCACTCTTGACTCCGAGTATATTTCATAGAGAGATGTTAACCCAATACTAAGAATTTATCAAGAATGTATAATTTGTTGCTGAGGTGGAATACAATAGATGAGACAGTTAAGTCAGCTATGATTAAATGGGCACAGGACATAGGTCATGACATTATGTTTGCTGACTGGGAACAGTTATGGACCACCGGTATTAAATTCACGGCATGTAATGCCCTAAGAGAAAATATTATGAAAATGATTTATAGGTGGTACATGACCCCAGTCAAGCTTGCAAAGATTTATCATTTGCCCAATAATAAATGTTGGAAATGTAATGAGACTGAAGGCACCTTCTTTCACCTTTGGTGGACCTGCCCAAAGATTAAGGCCTTTTGGGAAATGATTTATAATGAAATTAAGAAGGTACTTAAATGTACTTTTCATAAGAAACCAGAGGCATTTCTTCTGGGCATGGTCGGCCAATTGGTGTCAAAGAAGGATAAGATTTTCTTTATGTACGCCACTACAGCAGCAAGAATCCTTCTAGCAAAGTATTGGAAGACACAAGAACTACCCACACTGGAAGAATGGCAGACGAAAGTGATCGACTTTATGGGACTGGCGGAAATGACTGGCAGAATCCGTGACCAAGAGAAAGAGACGGTGGAGGAGGACTGGAAGAAGTTTAAAGTATATCTTAAGGACTGTTACAAAATTGAGGAGTGCTAAAATGTCATGGGGAAGGAAGATGCAGTATTGCAGCTGAAATTGTTTGATGATTTAAGGAGAAATTGAGAAAAGTAATAAGTTTAAATTTAACTGGCAGAAAGGGTTGCTGAAAAACTTTAAAATAAGGATGCAAAAAGGGTGAGGTATGAGGAAGTCCGAGAAAGGAGGCTTATGAAAATGAGGTTAAGAAACTACATTTGCGTTTTTGTTTGCATTTGTTGATGTTTCTATGTTGTTATTGGTTTGTATTAAAATTGGAAAATTAATAATTATTTTTTTTTAAAAAAAAGAGAGATGTGAGTTGGCTGGATATAAAATGCCTTAGGATTTAGGGGTTCTCTTTGGAAATCTGGTGCAAGAACAATGACACTGCTGCCTGCTTCAAGGTCTGCTTCCTTCCTCTGTACTTGTATATTTGTTACAACGAGGTCTTACGTTTCTTATCTAAAGAAAGCACTGTTGTGTTTCTGTGAGAACTTACTACAGTTTGTGGATCTGAGAAGCATAACAAGTAACCATGGTTTTCCAAGCAAAAATTGATTTGACCACTGTATGAACTGGAGTTTGAAAGAGCTTCCCACAGGTACTCAGTATTTAGTCTGAAGCAAGAGACAAGGTCAGGTTGGGGGAGAGACTGTGCGTCTACTTTAATACAGAAAAGTTTTGTTGCAAAATTTTAGGAACAGCAACTTCATGGTGGGGGGAGGGCATCAAAGGCTTTTCTTGTACTGTCTGGAGTCTTGTCTCCCATCACACTTACTGGTAACCAGTTCTGCCCTAGCTATAAATCCATGTTTTGGTCTCCCTTACTTAAGATGCTTCAACTGATGGTACAAAGCTCCTCTTTATCCAGGCTAGCAGCTATATGATACTTCCAGACATACCTTTCTTACCCAGATGACACATTTGCCATTTCAAGCACTGTAAGGCTGTATATTTCTCTTTCCTGTTATTTCAAATTCCAGGCAAAATCCAAACTTTTAGAAGTGCAGCAAGATGTTTACCGAAGATTTGAACCTGAGACGGCAGGCCTTTGTGAGCTCGTGGCAAGAAACCTGGGCCTCGCCTGCTCCCATTCATTCAGAAGAGCCCCGTGGAACATAAAAGCTTTTGCACTCAGACGAGGCAGAGGGTGGCAGCCTCTGTACTAGGCAGTGACCTGAGGTGGCTTGTGCAAACTGATGTAAAGGAAATAGTCAACAAAGCAAGCTGACTGTATCAGACTGAGATCCCAAGGAAACACAGTAGGAAGCAACTTCTACTGGAACCAGTGAGGTTTACTTCAGAGTAAGCATAACTGGAATCAAACTGTTAATTAGCAGAGGAAGTAGCAGAAGCACTTGAACTCTACTAGATACAAGGCAAGAAGTGGGCAAGAAAGAAGTGTCACGTGGACAGAACTTTGCTCAGGGGAGCAAACTCGGAATCCAAGTTTATAAACCTATTTCTCAAAAGGAATACCTTCTTAAAGGGGTTAATATCTGCCCTAGGTATCTTCAGGAGGAAGAGTGGGATATAAATTCAATAAACAATACATAATGTTATTCAGTAGCTTCATAAATGTTCAGGCCACTGGACATCATAGGTTTTACCTCTGAGTAAACTGAACAGAACTGGACTTCATATGTCCTTGTGGAGTATTTGTAGGAAGGGAATAATGTGATTTGCCTGTTGTCTTTGTCCATGGAGTTTTCTTGGCAGGGATACTGGAGTGGCTTGCCGGTTCCTCCTCCAGGTGGATCACGTTTGGTCAAAACTATCCACTATGACCTGTTCATCTTAGGTGCCCTGCTCGGCATAGTTCATGGCTTCTCTGAGTTCTTCAAGCCCCTTCGCCACGGCAAGGCAGTGATCCATGAAGGGAAGATTTCCTGGAAAAGACCCTGATGTTGGGAAAGATGGAGGGCACAAGGAGAAGGGGACGACAGAGGACGAGATGGTTGGATAGTGTCTTCGAAGCTACCAGCATGAATTCGACCAAACTGCGGGAGGCAGTGGAAGACAGGAGTGCCTGGCGTGCTCTGGTCCATGGGGTCACGAAGAGTCGGACACGAATAAACGACTAAACAACAACAACAATAATGTGATTGCATACCTAGAGCACTTCGAGGTTGTATCTATATAAATTGTGTTCAGAAAGATATGTCAGTTATCACGTGAGAAACAAAAAATGTTGAGGTTGGAACTGAGCCTGTTACATCAAGCAAAGGTGAAGTTGAAGTCTACCACCTGCATATATGGCATGCCATAAATTAAGTTACAAAGCTTTTGTGAAGCATATTTATTCTGTTCTACTCCAAAAGTCCATGCAATAATTTACCTAAATTTTATATGTACTTTTTAAAACCAGGGAGTAGGGCTACACTGTTAGTCCACCCCTAGTATCAGGTGTTCCTCTGACCTCTTCCCCTGGACATTCATGTGTTGGTGTGAACATTGAAACTCTCACATGTTCATTCACAGACTTTCACAGTGCAGATGTCCATGCTCATGAGCAGGTGTTTCTCTGTCCCATGTGATTGGACCCCCATTATTACTGAGTTCCTGCTTTTATAATACTGTTGTATTGGGTTAGGTTTTTTTTAAAAAAAGTCATATCTGTTTTCAAGAAGCTGTTTTGTTGCTTTCATGCTGCATTTTTGAATACCACTTCCAGAATTCTAAGTAGCTTATAAATGCTTTTAAATAAAATAATGCCCGGGGGCAGGCCAGATACAGAGCCTCACTCCATGCTAATTATACAGAGCACTAGTTTACACAATTGACACATCAAGGGAGTGACAGTTAAAATTACACGAGAATTCGTTCTCTCTATAATAGGTACTTCATAGTATAGGCTGTGGCCATTTTAGGCCCAATTGAGTTATGGCCACTCACGCATGGGTCCTTTGGGAACCTGGAAGAGAGAGGAATGGGGGCAGGATGCGGCATAACGGGCTTATGTGTGCTCTGCCAACCCACATGGGGGCCAGCAATGGAACCCCCTGCAAAATGGAACCCTCTTCAAAATGGTCACAGCCTGTACTGGCCTTAAGTGCCCAAAAAACTAAGTTACTACATATAATAGCAGTCAAGGGTCAGTGGTGATTACCTTACTTCCCAATAGCAATGTCCCTGCACTTAGGGACAAGTGAGGGTTGAGCTAGTGGGGACAGTTGGGTGGTGTGAACACACTGGCAGAAGCGTCAGATTGGTTCTGCCAATATGTTTGCACCACAATGATCTCCCCACCAGCTCATGATGGTAAGTGCCACAACACCAGTGTTGGGAGGTCAGGTAAGTGTCCCCCCCCGCCAACCACTACTGACTACCTGATAGAGTTAAGAATTAGCTGTGCAAAGAATGATCTAACTCCATTTCCAATTTCATATATTTTTATTCTGTTATTTTACCCGCCTAGGAAGCTGCTAGGAAGCAGCCTCCTAAAAAGTTAAAAATATGTTATTGATGTACACCAGGAACAAACTGGATGGTTGTTGCTTAAGCGGACCATGGAAAAGCATAGAAGCAACTCTGTCTAGTGACGTTCATGGCCTCATCATTTCCACTTTCTAATGTTATCTCCTTGTTTTCAGCTCTCTCTCAGCAAATGCAGGCTTTTCTTGAACCCCATGGGTTTTTGTGTGTTTTCCCAAGCCATCTGCAGCTGTTTGCTTTGCAAACATCTTTTGCTTTCACCAGCTCCTTATGCATGGCAATCTGTAGGCTAATCCGTGAGAGGGCAGTTGGTGGATTAGCTCGTCTCCCAGTATATGCATGGTAGCATGCATTTAGCATGCCACAAGGCTCCCATTGTGCTAGGCAATGTGCAAATGCAGGAAGAGAAAGTCCCTGCCTACATCAAAGATCTTACACTGTTCATTAAATATCTATAAGCCTTCGTTCTTTCTGTAATATTTGGAAACACTTGACAGCCAGTACTGCAGCTGCTAATGTCAACAGACGTGAACTTAATGAATAACTTCACTGAGTGCAGTCAGCACTTCTAAATGGGCAATGTGATTTCTGCAGTCTTAAGCATGAACAAAGAGGAAGTTATAAAACCCTTATCTCCCTATTTGTTATTTATTTCTAGTTTTTTATGCACAAAAGAAAAGACAAAATGCACTATGGGAAAACACATACAAAATGTGTATATTAGTGAATATATACCCAAAATGTATGATATAAGGGGAAATTACTTGCAAAGAAATGTATCTGTAAGCCGGAGTTGTAAGCAAAAATGTGTACATTAGAAGAAATGTACCCTAAAATGCTGGCAGATTTTTGTGAGGATTTTTTAAAAAAATGCAAGCTGATGTGGAAATGCAGCAAACTGATCTTCATACTGGTCCCATTACCTCATGGCAACTGGTCCCATCACCTCCTGGCAAATAGAAGGGGAAGAAATGGAGGCAGTGAGAGATTTTACTTTCTTGGACTCCATGATCACTGCAGATGGTGACAGCAGCCACGAAATTAAAAGACGCCTGCTTCTTGGGAGAAAGGCGATGGCAAACCTAGACAGCATCTTAAAAAGTAGAGACATCACCTTGCCAACAAAGGTCCGTATAGTAAAAGCTATGGTTTTCCCAGTAGTGATGTATGGAAGTGAAAGCTGGACCATAAAGAAGGCTGATCGCCGAAGAATTGATGCTTTTGAATTATGGTGCTGGAGGAGACTCTTGAGAGTCCCATGGACTGCAAGAAGATCAAACCTCTCCGTTCTTAAGGAAATCAGCCCTGGGTCTCACTGGAAGGACAGATTGTGAAGCTGAGGCTCCAATACTTTGGCCACCTCATGAGAAAAGAAGACGCCCTGGAAGAGACCCTGATGTTGGGAAAGCTGGAGGGCACAAGGAGAAGGGGACGACAGAGGATGAGATGGTTGGATAGTGTTCGCAAAGCTACCAGCATCAGTTTGACCAAACTGCGGGAGGCAGTGGAAGACAGAAGTGCCTGGCATGCTCTGGTCCATGGGGTCACAAAGAGTTGGACACGACTAAACGACTAAACAACAACAACAACAACTCTTCATAATGGAAAAATGATGGAGGGTTGTATCCAGCTAAGATGTATTCAGAGTCGATCCACTGAAATCAATAGACTTTAGTCATGTCCATTAATTTCAAAGGATCTACTGACATAGCTGGATACAACTCTGATAGAAAGCACAGTTGACAAAGGTTTGACAACGACCAGGGAGTGGAGTTGAGCTGTTGGCCCAACCCCAGCATACAGCATATGTAGGCTCTTTTCATATTTAGCTAAGGGTATGAAAAGACCTTCCAAACCTGCAAACTGAACATGTGTAGGCTGTCTCCCTTTGACTGAACAGTCTGCAGAAGACAATGTCTTTGACTGCACATGCAGAGCCTGATGTGTATACAACTAGCATGCATGTAGGCTGTTGAATATTCAGAGGTTTGGGAGTTGGAACAGCAGCTGTGATCTCATTCCTGCTCCAGTCAGTGAATGCAGGGTTAACATAGCATCAGGGTTTGCAACAGAAGTTGGCATTCTCAGGCATCTCCCAAGGCCCACACTTCCACAGTGGGAGCACTGTTAACACCCAGAGGACTTCCAGGTTAGCGCCTCCGGTAATGGCGGAATTCCTCTGATCGGGAGGAATTTGCTTCGTGGGAATACGGGTCTGGCCACCACGGTAAAGGCGGAGACCCACTAGAAATCACAGGCAGGTGAAGCCTGTGAACGTGGGATTCGGCTGGCACCTTTTGCGCCTCCCCTACTCGCAGGGAGACCAGGTTTCGGGGATCTGGAGCGACGTGGGGTGAGTGGCGCGGTGCTTCGAATTGACTGCTTCTTCCACGGAGCGAAGCCACATAGCTGTTGCCGGAGAGCGCTGACTTTTTCCTGTGGTCAATTTGATCTTAAAGCAACTACCCATGAGTAGAGCGGAGAAACTGATTTTTAAACGTCTTAATTTGGTGCCGAAACGGGGAGGTCTAAAACAGGAAGTCCACCTTCCCCTTTTGTAAATAGATTGAAGCAAAGAGGATGCAAGCTGAAGTCTCGGAAAGTCTATTGTAAAGGTCTAAATTTCCATCGGTAAAAAATACTAAACCCCCCTTGGTGGCAGGAGAAGAGGGGGGAAGTTTTGGACTGAGTATACCTGCAGGAGAGAGCGAACAGAGTTAATATACCACCGCTCCGATCCTGGAAACGGGCTGCCAACAGGACTGACGTGTTCTGGAAGGCTCATTGACCGTGATTAGAACGTTCACTGACACTTAGTTAAATAAGAGGAATACATTGTTTTCACTGTCTCCGTCTGTGCTTAAAAAGGAGTAAAAGTAACAGAAAATTGAAACTAACTTTATTGTTTGATTGAGTTTAAAAGGACTAATACAAATAGAAACTGTTTCCCTCTAGAGGAACTGTTTCCCTCTAGAGGAAGCCTTTGAAACTGTCACAAGAGTTGAGCTAGGGGAATTTCCAGCTGCAAGATAAAAACCTGTGAGATTCTGGGGACCTTGAATCGGTTAAGTACTTAATTCGGTTAAGTACTTAATTCGTTCCGGAGGTCCGTACTTAACCTGAAGCTGTTCTTAACCTGAAGCACCACTTTAGCTAATGGGGCCTCCTGCTGCCGCCGGAGCACAATTTCTGTTCTCATCCTGAAGGAAAGTTCTTAACCTGAAGCACTATTTCTGGGTTAGCGGAGTCTGTAACATGTAACCTGAAGCGTATGTAACCTGAGGTACCACTGTATATATAATCTAATTGGTCCTGAGGACAGACGTCATGAAGGGACAAGATGTAATAATGAATGCCTTGCCTTAATCCTAAACACATCATGGGGAAGTAAGTTCTAATAAAACAGTGTAAGTTATTTTCAGGCTATATATTTTGCCTCAGGGTGTAACTGTTGATTTAGCACTGCTGATTTTGTGTTTTTAAAAAAGGCATTTCTCTGTATGCAATCCTTTTTACAGCTTTTAATAACAATGGCATCTGGAAGCTTCATCTTTCAAAAATAATCATAGTAATGAGTTCCCCAATGAGGCATACTAAGGCATGTGCATACTTTTTACTGTATAGGGCATTTCCTCCTCCTATGCTATTGTTAATATTAAATAAATACTATTTTAGAACAAGAGACAAGCTGTTCATATACCATGGGAAAGAACTCCCAGGTTTGTTTCCATTTCTGCTCTGTACCCTGGCTATGGTTGAGAGAGGTTACATTTGAACATCCTGTTTATGGAGAGCTGCAGGAAATGTTGGTATGGAAAAGCAAGTGTCATTGATAACTGGCACCAAGTTGCTAAATATTTGCACTGGCATATCTGCCCCCCCCTGGCATTGTAGTGTGGTTCGTTGGGATAACCAGCCCCTTCCTAAGAACACATGCTGGTGCATGCTGTCAGCTGGTTTTGAAATTTGTCATGGCCACTTCAGGGCTGGAAAAAACATTTTATATAACAGGAAGAGATGGCACTGCTAGCTTGAGAACTGAGTGAGCCTGCATTTTTGGGATCCATTTTTCACACCATGTTTTTACTCCATGAAAACCGCTTCATACCGGGACATCATTCTAGAGTTACATGCCCTTCCATGGTACTGACTCCAGAATAGGCCAGTGTCCTTAATTCACACAGTCATTTTATTTCTTTATTTCATTTAAATATTGCATGCCACCTTTCATACCAGTTCAAGGTGACGACTACTACTACTACTACTACTAAGCAGATAATAGTAAAATTAAAAAATAGAAGCCACTTAAAATGCTCACCTTAAAAACATTTAGATATATTCAGACTGTAATGCAAATATTTAAGAAGCTTTTTTCTAGCATCACATTCCTAAAGCGCCTACTCAGAAGTAAGTAGCACAGGTTTCCAGAGTGGTGTAGTGGTTAAGAGCGGTAGACTCGTAATCTGGGGAACCGGGTTCGGGTCTCCGCTCCTCCACATGCAGCTGCTGGGTGACCTTGGGCCAGTCACACTTCTTTGAAGTCTCTCAGCCTCACTCACCTCACAGAGTGTTTGTTGTGGGGGAGGAAGGGAAAGGAGAATGTTAGCCGCTTTGAGACTCCTTAAAGGGAGTGAAAGGCGGGATATCAAATCCAAACTCCTCTTCTTCTTCAAAGGCACTTACTCCCAGACAAGTTAGCTGAAGAGGTCAGGAATAATTCTACACTTCTCTGTTGTTGTCGTTTAGTAGTTTAGTCATGTCCGACTCTTCGTGACCCCATGGACCAGAGCACGCCAATAATCCCCACTGACTTCAATAGGATTTATTACCATGTGAGTTTGTATAAGGTTGCTAGGTCATCTCCTTTACAGGTGATTCCTTAAGAGCACATGTTCAAGTATGTTCAACTACTGAGATTGGAGGATCAGTTGGAGAAATTTGTACAATTACTTGCAAAGCTCTTTATCACTGGAAATGAGGGTACATTTCCAGCCATAAACAGTTCAAAGTAGTAGCAGCCTTTTGCAAAAATAGTGGTCAGTAACATTTTATCGCCTGGTTGAGAATTGGAAGTTGCTCACTCAAGGGATGCCTTCCCATTATATTTCCATACTTCTACATTGTTCTCTAATTACTGAGCAATATGCGTGTTCATCCTTAGACAAACAATGACCCTGGAACTTTTTGTGGTGTGGAATCACTATCTCTTGAATGCTACTGTCTACTATTTTGCCTACTATTGTGAAGGGTGCCATGATGGGATGGGAAAGAGAACAACACTGCTTGCTCCTGAGCTAGATACAAGGCAAGCTTCTCAGTCCATTTTAACCATTTTCCAAGATAAGAATGAGTCTTTGGGTACCTTAAGACTAAAAAAATTATTCTGGCCCAAGCCTTTGTGAAGGCATATGCCACAATATATTCAGTGCTTTTTCTGGGGGATACGCATACCCCTAAACATTTTGTGAATCTTTGTACTTTTGTCCATTTACTGTATTTATTTTCCTCGATTTGAACTATAAAATGGTGATTTTCTTGAGTCAAATATTTTCTTGAGTACCCTTAAATATTCTTTTTTTAGAAAAAAGCACTGGATATGTTTGTTAGTCTTTAGCCACAGGAGTCTTTATTATTTAGTTCTACTCATAAAGCTGCAATGGCAACAATGATCCAAAGTAGCCCCCAGCTCCTTACTTCCTACTTGTCCAAATGTGGCCAAATCAAGTTCACCTGCACTAACTATGTCTGCACCTCCAGCAAACATAGTAGTTTGTTCAATTCTGTGGGCAGTGGATTTTGCCATTCTTTGCCACCTTTCACACTGGATTTCAATAAGCAGACTCGTACTTCTGGGCATCGTACAAATATGGGGAAATCCTGAGCAGATGTGCTCTGTCTCAGTAGATTTTGCCTCATTCTGCTTGCAATGCATGTAGATAGTAGCAAGATGTGGATATCAAATAAGTACTCAGAAGCTATCTTTAAAACATTGTCACTGATATCTGGCAAAAAATGCTTATAAAAGTATAGATTGCTCAGTTGTGAACCTGGTCCTAATGAAAGGGAAGTTTCTGAAATATATCATAGGTCAGAAAAAGAGGGGGGGCATGGTGTACATGTTATATTATTTTGAGAAATAAAAGAAAATAAGACTATCTGGATTTTTGTTTTCATTTTCTGGCCAGCCTACCCATAGAGCACCCCCATTAATGTGAAATCAATCAAGTTCTCGTTAATGCTTTCATATCCTCTGATATTTTGTCTGTATATTCATCTTGCAGCCAATGTAACATGCCTTGGTTTCATTTCTCTAATTTTTCTAACCCCAAAATATTTGGCAGAATTCCCCCCCTAGCAGTTTTCTTTCTGCCTGCCATTTTTTTTGAGTTCCACGAATTTTGATCACTGCTCTCTTTGTGTCTTGAGGAACATTGAAGGAAAGCTGATGAACTGTGGGTATTAAAAACAACAAGTGCTTGTGCATTACATTTTCTTCCTTGGGTTGGGCAGAGCAAATGAGCTCGCTGCTTCCATGACAAGTAGGCAAACTTAAAACAGTTAATGCTTTCATCAGGTGAGCAAGCCTTTGAAATGCCTTTGATGTGGCATGGCAAATTTGCCACAGCAACTGCAAGCTGGCCGTATAAACACCCTGCCCTGGAGAACGTTGTTTTGTTTTCCAGACAGACTTCAGTTGCCAAGAGGAAGTATGCCACTGTGCCAGCGACCAGAAGTCAAGCCAATTTACTCTGAATTGGAAATGAAAACACGCACACGTGTGTGAACACCACAAAACAAACACATTTCAGGGGCAAATAGAAAGCACTAAAAAGCAAACTGTAATCACATCTGGGACTTATCACTGTTTTATGGTGAGATAAATCTTGAATGGTGCTAGAGATTTCTTTCACGAAGGGACTGGAGTGGGGAAAACGCTTTGACAAAATGTCAGAGCCTTTAATGATTGCCACTGTTAAGAATATTAGGCACTGCAAATATCGCAAGGAAATATGTGCCGTTATTACAATTGGCCCCAGTCCAATGGTGTATACATGCGACAGCTGGGGATGTATGAGTTTAGACCTGCCGGATCAGCGACCAATCAGCTATTTTGCATGGACCCAGCCATAAACCTTCCTGCTCCAAACAGCCAATCAGTGCTTGTGCTGGTTATCTGATATGGCCTTGCATTCACAGCCCCAGTTGCTGGAACATATGTACAGTTTGTGTGCTTTTGGTGCTTATTTATGCAAAGGATTGGCTCCCCATCATGCTAGGTATGCAAATGGAAGCCGGCTTCCCTGCATGCATAGCCTCCAGATGGATTAGAAGCAATAATGGTACTTAATATTTGTATAGCACTTCTAAGTGTGGTGTTTAACATGCATTAGCTCCTTGCAGTCCTCACAACAAGGTTTGTTGGTATTATTGCCTCTCATATTGTAGGTGGGGCAAATGAGAGTGACTTGCCCAAGGCCACCTAATGAGTTCATTGCAGAGGTGACATTTGACTCGGGGACTCTCTGAGGTGTAGTGCAGTCTCTTGGCCACTACGTTGCACCATATCCAAAATTATCATTCTTTATTTCCATTTCAAATTTAAAGTCTTGAGTCTTCCATCAAGCATGAAGCTTAAACAGCCAACAATAAAATGAATAACAAACCAGCAATTCAGTTCCATTGTAGCATACCAAAATAACTTGACAACATATTTCTCAGAACAAAACCATGTCGCCCACTATGATGAAACAATGCTTAAAATTATTCCAGCTCTTCTAAAGCACTTTAGGCTATAGTCCTTTACACCAGAGGAGAGAAACCTCAGGCCTGGGGTGGTGTTGAATGTGGCCTTACAGGTAGGTCTCTCATTCAGACCCTTAAAATTTTCAGCAGGCCATACCCCTCATTTGACTTGCTTCAATGACTGTTTTTGCCTGGCTGGAATGTACATTTCCTGGTAAGGTCTCTGGCATGTATGGATGGAGGGATGTCTGAGTGTGCATAGAAACTAGCCTACTGTACAAAGGTAAAATGTACATTAGCAGACCCTCCAAGTATCCCTATTTTCCAGAGACAGTCCCGGAGTTACAGAAGCCATTCTGGTTTCTGATTTGATCCTGGAATGTCCTGCTTTTCCTTAGGACATCCCCATTTCCATCGGAGAAATGTTGGAGGGTATGCATCTCTCTCAAGTGACCCTCAGGAGAGGGAATGAGGTCCCCTTGGACTCACACTTACCTGGGAGGTGGTTAAAACACAATGATGCTTCTCACTAGACATGTGCTGGATTGCTAGCTAGCATTATTTTCAGTCACAGATCTTGGTCATAAGGAAAAATAGTGGGGTGGGGGAGGAGAACAGAGGAAGGTTTAGTGCCTCTTCTGCTGCCCACTAAATCACCCTGCCTATGTTGCCCAACCCAAGGTTAACATTGTCAAATTTGGGATATATGGCTCAGGCAATTCTTAAGCCGTTCTGGACTCAGGTAGTTCAGGACTTTGTGTATCAGGGTAGGGTGTAGATAAATAAATAATGCTAATCCTAATATTATTTGGGGGTACTTAGATTACAGGCCTCATTGAATGCCTAGTAACAAAAAACTGCTCCCAACTCTTGGAATTCTTGGTGTTATATTTGACACTGGAATAAAATGGCTACCAATATTCCTGATTGTACTGTACACAAAATTATATCCACAGAATTTGATATCCATAGTATTTTTGTCCATAATATTTTTTATTACCTTCACTCAAAATGTACTCATAATTGAATGAAAAGGTGCCAGTCAACCAAAGATTTAAAGAGAAGTGGGAAATAGTGTATGGACTGGCTATACATAGGCTCTTTGTAACTTTAGCCACTATAACATAAGCAGCCATGTGTGTCTGGCAAAAGGGTAAGGGTAAGTGAAAGAATACAATGAAGTGTTAAATTAGCCTGTATGGGGTTAGTAAGGACAGAGGATAAATTTTATTTAAATAAAGTAACATTGTACCTCATGCCAAACTGAGGTAATTTCCTTCCCCTTTCTTTATTTCCTAGGTTCCCAGATTTACAATTTTAATGCTGCTTGCCAGAGCTCACCTGAAGAAAGCATTATTCAAATGAAATCTTATGAAAATATTTTTGTACAGGGCCTAGACCCATAAAGAAATACTACTGTATGCTGACACCCCCCCCCCATATAATTATACTACTAATTGCATCCATAAATAGCCCAGTGTTGCTGTAGTGCTGAGTGAAGATTCTGGGACCATTAAACACTCCATAGGCAGTTCTTTAAAGAAAAAGATTTACAGCTTTGCTACTTACTATTACTCAGAATAGGCGGTAGGGGCAGGGGTGGCGGGGGTATTCATGCAGCCATTTTGTGTAGGAAAGTATGTTTTCCGAATGCCCCAAATACGGTAAATAAACTTTTACAATTTGCAAAGAAGGGAAAATCTCACCACTGTCCACTGCTAAAGATGTGAGGACCCATCCTTTACATTCATGGCTCAATGGTCCAGTGTTCCCTCCCACTGGCCATGCTGAGAGACTTGTAGTGCAGGTCTGTATATGCCTACTCAAAAAGTAAGCGCCATTGAGTTCAGCGGAATTTACTCTCCCAGGTAAATGGGTACAGGAATGCAGGTTGAGGCTATGCTCCTACATATTATGTATTTTATTTTATTTGCAATATTTACAAGATGTTAAATATGAAACAATTTCATAGTAGTATACAGCATCAAAGTGAAATGAAATAAAAATAAATGCAGTACCTGAAAATGCCCAACATAAATGCTGCCAGAGGAAAAACTCATCCTTCTGAAAAGGTCTGCAAAAATGGAAAGGTTGCTAGGTATCTGGTGAAATGCACAGCACATTGTTGCCTGCTTAATTTCTATGGGAAGTGTGTTCCACATGACCATTGATGCAGCAGGACTTGCTTTCTAGTAAATATGTATAGGAAACATGTATGTGGTGGTGAAAAGGATATTAGTATCGTCAGTCTGGCAGTTTAGTTCTATGAGTGAATTTGCCTTACTTGCCTTGCCCAGGATACAATTAATGAACTCCTTCTCTTCCTTTGTTCTCCTTCCTTGGTTTACTTCATGCCCCATTACAGCTGTGGGGCAGGAACAACAAGCTGCCTTGGATACAAGGGTTA
Source organism: Podarcis erhardii (assembly GCF_964252035.2). Taxonomy (NCBI): domain Eukaryota; kingdom Metazoa; phylum Chordata; class Lepidosauria; order Squamata; family Lacertidae; genus Podarcis; species Podarcis erhardii. The sequence goes on from NC_138497.1 coordinate 42,119,923, forward strand.
GGCTAACAACAAGACCAAAAGATATGTGTGTGTGTGTGTGTGTGTGTGTGTGTGTGTGTGTGTTTTGAAACGGGCCACAACTTTTTTGATTACAGCAGGCAAGCGGGGTTGGCATGCCATTGTTGCCCAAATCTGCTTTCGGTTTCGAACTCTGATGTTTAGTTCAAACGAAATCATCTCAGCATGCTTGCTGAGGAACGGCCACAGGAGTTGACCAGCAAAGTCCCAATGGCCATGCAACTAGGATCATGCTGGCAATTTGAGGTGACTGATGTCAGGTCCACCACTACCCAAGCTGTGGGCAGGAGCTGATGCATCATCTCAGAACCCCATATGGGAGTCCCCCCTGTCATATTTTAGATCCTGCCCAATGCCATTTCCACCTCTAGAAGGGGGCAGGCACATGGTCAAGGGAGAGCATCTCCCTTCCAGTTGAAACACCATATCACTAGGCTTCCTTTCCTCTCAGACCTCTCTACTCTGTCTGTAGACCTGGTCCAGCTTTATCTCCTGGCATGCACCTATCCAGCCAAACCATCAAATTAAATGTCTGTGACTGAGCACTTGGAAATGTGAATCATATTTACATATGATTGAGATATGATTGCTTTCAGTTAAAGGATTGGTCTCTGTTTATTTGGTACAGAAAGGAATGATCTACATAGACCTAGTAAATGTAGCTATAAATTATTCTTGACATCTACCAAAGAGATACCTAACTAAGAAATCACATTCAGGTAAATTGTGAACAACTCTGTACATTATTTTTCACAATTTATCTGAAGATTCACATCATTGTGAAGAAGGGTGGTGAGAAAGGGAAGAAATGGAGTGGTGTGTGTGTGTTTAAACTACTGTTCCATTCCAGAGCAGAGGTTTTGATGACCAAGAGACATGTTTGCACAACTGGCTGTTGAAAAGAGATTAAGTTGGTAGGACAGAACACCGTTTTACCTGTAACCAAAGAGGGAGGGAAGGGGGAGCCGGGGTGCTTTCTAAAACATACTGAAGAGATTAGCCATATGGTTGCATATATTTTTCCTGAGGAAAACCCACAAAACCTCTTTTATATTCTATTAGGCAGCTCAGGGCCTGGGAGGCTTCAAGTGCAGAAATAAAAAGTCATGACAAAATACAGTGCAGCCTAGATGGGTAAACCATCTTTATGTTTCTTGGACCTGATGAGTTTCTGTAATGCATCTAGCATTTGAGTTACGATGAAGTCTGTTCTCCGTCTTGCAATAAAATTTCATGCTAGATATTAAAACTAGATATTATATTGCACTATACTAAACAGTCTTCCTTCCAATGGCCTGTCTCTCTACATTTTTTAAAAATGAGAACAAAGGAGATGCATTTTTTAAAAACCCTTCTTGCTGTATGTAGTAGTCCTACTACTTCTTTACTTCATTTTGCATTTATCAGTGCTCTGAGTACTGGGAATATGCTTCTTTCCTATATCATGCAGTGATCTCTATTGATGTAAAATGAAGTGATAGTAGAATCTATGGAAGACAACATCTAGCGGGCCACAGGATTTCCATCCCTGCCTTAGGTCTCCTCTTGCATTGACGTGCAGACGAGGAAAGCCTGATCTTCAACCTTCTCTCTGGTGGCACCGTCCTTTTGGAATTTCTTCACTTAACAAGGTTTATATGTTAAGTTTCTGCATGCCTCACCTTGAAAAGGATATGATTGAGTTGGAAAAGGTTCAGCATAGGGCAACCAAAATGATCAAGGGGATGGAGCGACTTCTCTATCAGGAAAGCTTGCAGAGTTGGGGACTTCTTAGTTTAGAAAAAAGACAAGTAAGAGGTGACATGGTAGAAATTGATAAAACAATGCACAGCATGGAGAACGTGGACAGGGAGCAGTTTTTCTCCCTCAAACCACTAGAACTTGTGGACTTCCAATGAACCTGAATGCTGGAAGGTTCGGACAGATGGAAGAAAGCTCTTTTTCATGTAGTGCATAGTTAAACTAGGGAATTCGCTGCCACTGGACAACAACCTAGATGGCTTGAAAAGAAGACAAATTTATGGAGCAGACGGCTACCAGTGACTCCTAGCCATGATGGCTTTGCTCTGCCTTCTCAGTTGGAGTCAGCAGTGCTTCTGAATGGCTGTTGCTGGAAACCACAGGAGAGAAGAGGGCTCCTGTGCTTTGATCCTGATTGTGGTTTCCCATGGGGATCTGGTTGGCCTCTGTGAGAACAGGGTGCTGGACTTGAAGGGCCATTGGCCTGATCCAGCAGGCTCTTCTTATGTTCATGTCTAGCATTCTTTCAGAGCTTGGTTAAAAAAACTTCCTGTTTAAGAAATGTTATGGATTGCTTGATATCTTTCTCTCTGTGCTTACTGCGTTTTTTGCTTGGGTTGATTTAACTCTTCTTGTTTTGTTTTAAACATGTTTTTATGTTTGCAAGCTGCTGTGAGTGCCTGTGTGAGACAAAAATATATTCAATCAAAATTTCTCATCACTAAATTGAATGGAGAGTACGAAAGAGGCATTCTTGAAACTGAAGCTACAGATTATTGGTTTGGTCTGGAGAACATCAAGAGCAAAAGAAGGCTGCTGTACTTTTGTGACAAAGTGCCCGGTGTACACATGAGGGATGTAATGCGTATAGTTGGGATATGGTCTGTTGTTTACACAGCAGTCTCAGGCATGGCAAACTTTATTCCACAGGAAAAATTGCCTTACTGGATCAGAACCTTTCTCCCTTTTCAGCACTTGTATAGTATGCTGAGACCAAAGAAAGCTTACAGTTGAGGCCCATATGGTTGCTCCCATCACTCATCTTGCACAGGTTGTGTTGAAAAGACGCCAGTGACTAATGAATGTTTTTTAAATAAAAAGCTCACATAGTCACTGGTAGATTCTAAGTGTTACAACTGGGTGAAACTCAGTGCCCATTTTGGTTTATGGAAGATGAAAAATCTACAGGGTTTGTTTTGTTTTGTTGTTTTTACTCCATTTCAATTTGAGCATTGTATGCTGAACCAATGGGAGGAATGGATCTGCCTTTTATAGAGCCTATGAAGGCTTTAGATATCAAGGCAATTTTCTAATATTTGTAGAGAAAAGAGAAACATAGAGTGGCATCCAATGAATATGTAGCCTAGCCAGCAAACTACTTCTTGGCCAAAATCTGAATTCAACAATTTTAGATGTCAAAACCAATCGTAATTCAACATTAAAAGCTTTGGGCACTATGTCCTCCAGGTACTTATTTCTTAGCTAAAAACCAGATCTTCCAAAAGATAATAAAAACATTTGTTGCTTAGGAAAGTACTTGATGGTCCCTCCAAAATCTTGAACTGTGGTGCAATCATAAACTTTATCTAATACACAGCTACTTACTCAGTTTCCAAAACCACAAAACAAAATCTGTTAATTATACAGTCACATTTTGTTCACACATTACTTATAAGCCTGGTGCTATTTACAAATTTGTTTTAAAAAATTAGTTAAGGCTGCTTGTCTTGGTGACCTATTTGGGTTGCAGATTATTGTGAGAGATGCTTTCGATTAGTGTGAAACATGATGTGGCAAGTGTATATAATTCAGCGAAACACCTTAAAACCCTGAAGGAAAAGGTTTCCTAAATACACCATAAATATATCAGGGACACAGACTGAGAAAATCTTGTGGTTATGCAAGAGGAAATTTCATGTACTTTTACATGGTCATTAAAATCCATCTCCTCCTGCTCATTTCTTGAACTATTGCTTTTACCAGTATGATGGGTTCGAGTTACCAGACAGGTATCCTCTTGCTTCTTGTGGAAGTGGAGCTCCCCTAGTTCCAGCAAATTTAATTCAGTCTGAAAGCTCTCCACTGCTCACAGCAGGTGCTTGGCTCCTCTCTAGATCCCTCATTGGCTTTCTTTTCATGAGATGATGGAAACCAGGTAAAAGAAGAACATTAATTCACACACTGACTAAGCTGAGTAAATAACTGAAGGGAAGGTCTTCATGGTTCACTCGGCTGCTAGAGGAAGTGATGAAACTAATTCCACAAGCACCACTTCCTCTGGCTGAAGAGACCCAACAAAATATATAGGAAGGACTATGTTTTGTAAGCTCAGGAGTTTAGCACATGGCAAAGATGTCGTATGATAATTTTACTTTATTGTGGTAAATTTAGCTCACAACTTCGTTACTGCGTAGTTACAGCGCAGTAAACATGGTGCAGTTTGATATGAACAAGAAATGAAGCAACATCATGCCACGTTCACAATATACTAGTATTTCCTCCATATATTAATCTCGCCCCTCTTTAATGGCATTCTTCTTTCAGTGGGTCAAGAGTACAGTAGGCTGAGGCTTTAAGAGTGCAACTATGGGGGGAAATATTATATAGAAAAAACATGACTCTCCCCATCCTCGACACCTTACTGTTTTGAACTACCTTGTGTTTTGACACTCTCCATATTGCATTCATTGAACTTCTGCCTTTTGCAGTGAAATACATTGAAGTAAGAAGCTTTAAGCAGACAATTTTCTGCTCAGGAACACTCCATTGTACTATGACTACTAATTCTCCTATATTGTCAGTGCAGCTGGTTAAATTTTTATTTATTTATGCTATTTCTAGATTGTCCATCAACTAAAGTCCTCTCAGTGGTTTACAGAAGGAAATAAAATTCACAGATACACACACTGTACACTCGTGGAACATTACATGTGAGTAACCGTATCAGTGTACAGCTCAACTATTTGTGTATATAGCTACGCAGACTGTATACTCATTTAATGTAATGTGTGACACCCCTATTACCAGAACCAGGCCTTGTTAAACGTAGAAAGAACACAAATTGGCAGGGCAATCCTGTGCAGGTTTACTCATAAGTAAGTTCCACTGTATTCCATGAGACTTACTCCCAGATTAGTGTGAATTGCAGCCAAGTTTACTCAGAAGTAAGTCTCAATCTGTTCAATGGTGCTTACTCCCAGGAAAGTGTGCCTAGAATTACAACAAGTGAAAAGATCATAAAATTACTTACAGCCAAATTCAGTCAGTCAGATGTTTATTGTTTATAACCAACAGCTAATCAACAAGCAATCAACTCTTTCATACAAGTAATCAACTCTTTCATACAAACCCCTGTACATGTGTCGTCATAACACGCACCTGTGTTCATTGTAATTTGTGAACAAACCTAGTGTTTCTTCTAAGTTGGGGCAGTTTCATGGAAAATTTGCCTTCATTGGTCCTGCTGTATTGTGCAAGAGCACAGTTCAAAAGGACTTGCATAGAAGAACTTTCCAGGGAATTGTACTCATCACGAAGGTTAAGATTTGTGCCAGGAAAAGCATGTAAAATGTCAAAAGAGGACAGCCTGCCTCTGCTTCTGATTTTTCTTCTTCTTGATACACACACCCTAAAGCTGTTTTTAATTATCTTACGTGTAAAGCGCCTTGAGATGGTTGTTTAGAAGGTGATTAATAAATAAATGATAATAACAATAAATGTGCAAATATCAGAAAGGCAAACGGAAGAGATGGGTTAATTCTCACATTATGAGGTTCATTATTTAAGATGTTGTCTTGGTTAATTCTATCTACTTCCCATCAGTCATGTGGATCCAGAAAAAGCAAGAAGCACTCCAGGATATCCCAGAGAAAATGAAAAGTTGGAATGAGCTTTGCACTTCATTCAACAGTTTTTTGTTTGTTTGTTTGTTTTTGCAGTCAGTATCTAAGTTCATTGACCAATGGAGGGGGAAATCAGACTCATTTGCTGTAGTGTCTTTGGCTCCCTAGTGATAATGAGAATTTTAAGAAAGGGAAGGAAAAACCCTACAATTTGTTTATGCCAGTAAAATAAATGATAACAGCTTGTGGAAATAAGGGAGCAGAGATGAGAGAAAAGAAAAGAGAAAAGAGAAAAGAGAAAAAGAAAAGAACAATCCTTTCCATGAGTTATATCTATTCTGGGGTTTTATAAAGCATTTTCAAGGGCTCTCCTGAAATCATTCTTATTGGGTTTTTAGTGTGATGACAAATACAGAACATAGTAATTCTGAAACACCTGCCCCTCCTCACACCTGATTAGTGATATCAGGTACTACTTTAACAAAAATGTCTCTTTTCGGTCTATACAGGATAGCAGAGTGTACGAAATGTAATGTCCCACGGATGCCATGAATGACCATCTTATTCTTTTTCAGTATATCCAGCATGGACAGGTAGCATTTTATCTTATCTTTAAGTCCAGTTTCATTAGTGTATTAAATAAATGGCAACCACACCATATAGAATTTCCCTGGCTTCTCTTTTCCTTTTTTCACTTTCAAATCATGAGGTTTTTTTCTCCTCAATGGCTAATCATCAGGCCTTGTAAAGTCTTCCTTGTCTGCACAATGCATATCAGAATGCCAACAGGAATAGGATCAGTAAGCCTTTAGCTTAATGTCAACATTGGATAGCACTGAGATGGACAATATGGACAATTGGAATGAGAAAACCATGGGTTCCGCTGCAATATCGTCAACTAAATGAGGTATTCAAAGAAGATAATAAGAAAGGATTCAGTTATACCACATCTAGATTTCAAAGAGAAATTATAGACGATAATACCAAACTTTTGAAGAAAGTGTATAATATATTATTAGAATGGGAAACCAAAGATGAGGAGCTTAAATGTGATAAGTGGGCACAAGATTTAGGACATAATATACAACTGGAAAATTGGGGAAAATTATGGAAAGTGAATTTAAAATTTACTGATTGCGTATTGTTAAAAGAGAATTACGGTATATGAAAATGATGTACAGATGGTATATTATACCTGCAAAAATAGCCGAAATGTACAGAACAGCCTCCAATAAGTGTTGGAAGTGTAAAGAAAAAGAAGGCACATTTTTTCATATGTGGTGGAATTGCAAAATAATTAAAAATTATTGGGATATGATTTATAATGAGATAAAAAAAAAATGTTTAAGATCACTTTTGTAAAAAGACCAGAAGCTTTCTTACTAGGCATTGTAGGTCAAGATTTGCCAAAAGAGAAGAAACTTTTCATGTATGCTACAACTGCAGTGAGGATATTGTTAGCCCAAAAATGGAAAAGCGACAAAATTCCAACTAAAGAAGAATGGCAAGGAAAGCTGATGGAATATGCTGAAATGGTAAAACTGATGGGAAGACTTAGAGATAAAGACAATAGAGACTTTAAAAAAGAATGGGAACCATTCATGTTGTATATACAGAAACAATGTGAAGAGATGGACTCACTAGCAGGGTTTGAGTAAACACAATCAACTAAAACAAATATAGAAACTACAAAGGTAAAAGTAAAGGGACCCCTGACCATTAGGTCCAGTTGTGACCGACTCTGGGGTTGCAGCGCTCATCTCGCTTTATTGGCCGAGGGAGCCGGCGTTTGTCCGCAGACAGCTTCCAAGTCATATGGCCAGCATGACTAAGCCACTTCTGGCGAACCAGAGCAGCACATGGAAACACCATTTACCTTCCTGCCGGAGCGGTACCTATTTATCTACTTGCACTTTGACGTGCTTTCGAACTGCTAGGTTGGCAGGAAGAAACTACAAAGAGGATGTTAAATAAGACAAGAGTATAACAACAAGTAATATAGAGAACTCAGTATTAAGATAAAACAAATGAAGCAGGAGAAGTTATTATGCAAAAAACCAGAAAAGGAAGTTGAGGGAAGGCATGGGGGGGGGAGAGGAAAGAGGGATCTGCATTTTGTTTGTTATGTGATATATTGTCAGTATGATAAAAATGTAAAATTCAATAAAAACTATTTAAAAAAAGAAAGAGAGAGAGAAAACCATGAGCTCCAGAATTATTTTAGATATATCAGAGAGTACCAGCCTTTGGAAGGCCTGTGTAACTGGGAAGCCCCAATAAATATGACGATAACTCAGTTTACTTCCACATCTCCACCAACCACAATGGCTTGATTCCATATGACATATGAGCAAGTTGGTCTGGTATCCAATATCACCTGCGTGCTACCTTTATAGTGTTCTCTCTAATACATGAAGAAATTTCAAAAAGCTTTGATACATGATCATGTGAGCCATACATTAGCCAAAAACAAATAATAAACACGACAGTTGGGCTGAACTTTTTTTGGGAATTTAAACCAGATAAACAGCCGTACCATGATTGGAATCAAAGAAGCTAAACTGCTGAACCCATTTAATAAGAGATTTAATAAGAGATTAGGGCATTACGTACCTCAAGGAACACACAGGATGTCAATAATAGCCCTGCTAACCTATTCACTCAAACATTTTTAAGTTCTTACTAAACGTTTTCAAGAATGCGAGGGCTGCATGACTGTAAGAATCTGGAAATAAGTTTGACATTTTTACTGGCTCATGCTCTGAAATGTTGGCTTTTTAGGTTTCTAAAGTTCATTCACTTTTGGTAAGCAGAGTGGAACAGAACAATAAACTATAAACTGCTCATATAAAGTTATTGTGTCTCAGTTCAATCTTACACACGTCTGTTCAAAAGTAAGTCCCATTGAGTTTACTGAGGTTACTGGTCACTCTCTGGAAACTGGGTACAGGATTACAACCTCAATGGATTTTAATGTCTTCTTCTTCTTCTTCTTCTTCTTTTTTTTTTTTTTTTTTTTTGAGGCACACAACAATTTCATTATCTCAGGGAATCTCAGTTACACCGTTATATTGCACATTGTAGCAAAAACAGCAAAGAGTTTGGTTTCAAAGAATGAACAGAAGAGAGATGCTAGGGAACAGTTTGTTATTTTAAAAAATGTTGTAGGTAGGGTAGCCAATTATGCATCACCAGAAAATTAGGCATGTATGTACATAAACATGCCTAATTTTGCACATACTAATTTAGATCTATAAATGCACATTTAGAATTAATAAAACTTTATTGTTTAAAGTCATCGGCCACCACATTTAGAAATAATTGCTATCATTTAAATCAGGGTAGCCCAGGTACCAAGTGGGTCACAAGAATACTTCAACATGGAACCCACGGGCCACACACAGCTGCTTACCTGACTTTGGGAAGGCAGTGTGAAGGCTGGGGCTGGGCCACACTTTGGACCCCCCCTGATTTAAATGGAAGTGCAGAACATCTCACCAAAGTAAAGAAGGCTCTGATGGGGTAATTGGTATGCTGTGGGTATCTGCAGGAATTTTTTTTTGGGGGGGGAGGGAGTAAATACTTTAAATACATGTATCAGAGAACAGATCTACCATTTTTTATAGATCTGGTGACTGAGCAGTGACAAGGCTTGGATGGACCTTGCCTTTGAAAAATTTGTATTGTTTTACAGGTCTATGCTTCTGTTAGTGTTCAGTGGATAGACATGTGGTCTGTCAACAGGTGAACCTGTCATGCAGACATATTTCTGCTCACCATTGAAACCCTCAATTCTTTCCTTGGCTTCCTTCATCTCTTCTAGCCCTTCATTAATTACACCACTGCTACGTTTAAGTTTACAGCTCCCTCCTCACTACACCCCCCTTCCTATAAGGAAAATAAGTATTACAACATTGCGTTACTTTGCCAAGCTTTTGTAACTCACAATCTCTCAGCCCCTCAAATATGGGACCCCTGACCATTAGGTCCAGTCGTGGCCGACTCTGGGGTTGCAGCACTCATCTCACTTTATTGGCCGAGGGAGCCAGCATACAGGTTCCGGGTCATGTGGCCACCATGACTAAGCCGCTTCTGGGGAACCAGAGCAGTGCACGGAAACACCGTTTACCTTCCTGCCAGAGTGGTACCTATTTATCTACTTGCACTTGATGTGCTTTCAAACTGCTAGGTTGGCAGGAGCAGGGACTGAGCAACGGGAGCTCACCCCATTGTGGGGATTCAAAACTGCCGACCTTCTGATTGGCAAGTACTAGGCTCTGTGGTTTAACCCACAGCGCCAAGTGACTTTAATTGCATTGGCATTAACAAAGCAATTAAAACAAATAATCTGTGATCATTGGCCATGCTGGCTGGGGCTGATGGGAACTGCATTCCAACAACTTCTTGAAATACTACAGGTTCCCCATACCTGGTCTAGTTATTAGTATTTCACTCAAACCTTCTCCCTTTTCTAATTGGCTAGGTCAGCTTTACGAAATATCAGTCACTGCTGTGACAACATTCATTAGCTAAAAACAGTGAAAGGAGGGAACAGGATGGTCTCTCAGAAAACAAATGAAAATAGTGCCTGCATATTTTGCCTCAAAACTCAGGTTCTACAATTTCTAGAAATGAAAGCTGGGTTTATGGTTCATTGGGGGCAAGTTGCCCCCTTGCCCTCCCTGTGCTGTGCTATGCTGTGTGCCAAACCTGGTTGCTAACTGCTAACATCAACTGCTAACACTCTCCCTTCCTTCTTATGGTCTGAAATATACTCGAAGTCGAGAGTGGATTTCATGCACTTTATTCAGCTCATAGTGATGAAGAAGAATGGACGTTCCCCCAGAATGTCTGCTTTATATACATTATTTACACAATGGGTCCCACGTGATTGGCTAATTCCGGGATTCTCCTGCAGGCCAATCAGGTCGCGGATTCACTTCCACCTGGAGCTGGATTGGGTGGCTCCTGTGGACCAATCTGCTGCATTCTGGATCCTATTGTTCTAGGCCCAATCAGACTGCTGCATTCTGAAAAAAAATCCCTCAATCAGTAACAATGTTCACCTTTCCCCTCTGCTTGCTGACATTCGTTTCAGATCCCTCAACCCTGGATAGGACTTATTTTGAGCCATAGGTCAATATTGCCTACTCTGACACCCATCAGTTCTCCAAGATGTCAGGCAGATAAAGGCCTTTGCTATCCCTGCTACCAGAGATATTTTTCTTATAAAAACAACTGGAGACACCTAGGATTTCACCTGAGATCTTCTGCTGTCAAAGCATGTTCTCTACCCATTATGGTCCCTCAGTTCATGAACTGGTTGGCCATTATTTTTCTCTTATTGACATGTACTTTTGTATTTAACTTTCTGCAACTCTTCAGATGCATATATGAATGGAATTGTACTTACCTGGCTTCTTGTCAGTCACAGAATGTTTTTGTAATTAACTTCACTAGCAGATTGCATTTTTTCATTTAGTCCCAGGTACTCTCCTCTCCCCCCCCCCCGCTTTTTCTGCCTCTTTGTCCTAGTTTCTAATGCCAATAAATATAAATATGTCACATAAATATGCCTATGAACAATAAACCAGCATCCTGCCTCTCAGTGCTACAAAATAAGGCACATGTCTCCAGTTAATTTCAAAGTCCAAAATATGGTGGGGCAAATCATAATGCAGCACAGTTATTTACTGCTAATCATTTGAGTTTGTTATATGTGTTTGTTGGTTTAGATGGCATCTAGCATAAGGCGGATAAATTTAGTTCTGAAATTTAGTCCTACTTCAAGTTGTCTCTTGGAAAAGAGAAGGATAGGTAAAGGAACAGTTGCATCAGCAAAGGCAGGAGGTAACTTTGCTGCCTCCTTTCTTGCCACTTGAACTCTGAAGGGATGGGCGTTAACCTAAGTTACCTGACAGTCCTAAACATAATAAAGATCTAAAAATACCATAGACAGAATGTGCATCAGTTTTTCTTAATGGTTTGAAAAGAATTATTTTAATAAACATGACTTATTCCAAATTTCCCTTGTCATATACAAAGAATTGGAGTCTACTGGGCAAATAGATTATTGCAAAGGATGATAAGCTCACATCTGGGCTTCAAATTATGGTTAATTTATTGCAGACCTACTGGCCTGAGAGACAATCTGAGTAAGGCATTGTGCAATAACTCATGACTTGTCTCATGCAGGAATTTCTCTCTCTTAATATTAAAAAGAGAAAACAGGCCAAAGAAATGAGTTTCTAATATCTATATTGCTACATTCCATTCCTTTGTACCAAAGAAGGACAAAAATTGGCTCTGATTGTGGGTGTAGCACACCTGCTTGTGTCTCTTTGTAGAGAAAGTTGCTCCATCCCTAAATAATGGCTGGATGGCAGACCACCTGGAAAGCATATGCGCATTGCTAGGAACTCTTTGGAAGTACAAACATTACAAACAAACACTGGAAAGCAGTGGAAACAAAAGTCTCTCATGGCTCTGATCAGCAACTGGCCACGTGAATTTCATCAGTGCAGTGATCTGTTGTGTGCACATCTCTCTCTCTCTCTCCCCCTCCTCGTGTTTTTGTTGTTGTTGGGGGCAGTATTGAAATTGTGCTTGACAGTTTTGCAGCAAGCTCATCAGCACTAACAATCCCCAGCATCCTAGAAGCTGGGCACATGTGTTGTGGCTGGGCTAGATGATGCAAGGGATGCAAGGGATGCTGGTGGCGCTGTGGTCTAAACCACTGAGCCTCTTGGGCTTGCCGATCAGAAGGTTGGAGGTTCAAATCTGTGTGAGGGGGTGAGCTCCCGTTGCTCTGTCCCAGCTCCTGCCAACCTAGCAGTTCAAAAGCACACCAGTACAAGTAGATAAATAGGTACCGCTGTGGTGGGAAGGTAAATGGCATTTCCATGCGCTCTGATTTCCATCATGGTGCCCTGTTGCGCCAGAAATGGTTTATAGTCATGCTGGCTACATGACCCGGAAAAGCTGTCTGTGGACAAACACTGGCTCCCTTGGCCTGAAAGTGAGATGAGCGCCACACCCCATAGTCACCTTTGACTGGACTTAACCATCCAGGGGTCCTTTACCTTTACCTTACCTTGATGATGCACCAGAAAGGCACTGATAGCCAGTCCTGTTGAGTTCACAAGCAGATTCTCCTGCGTTTTCCTAAACTGGGCTGGGTTCAAAAGTCCCCCTGATACCAAGTCGGGAACACTGGCATCTATGTTTTTCTTCTCCCAGCCTCCCTCTGCAGTTCTTTTCTAGGCAAATTGTATACTTCCCACCATAGATCTGCCATTAGACTCTGGAGATTTTGCTTGAGGGGGACTGATAGTGTCATAGCAACTTATGATTATGAAAACTTAGGGCAGGCTCTCAAGGTGGCTTTGACACACAGCTTTTTCATGACAACTGTTTCATCTGAATGATCTTTTGCATGAATGTAGGTTGGGAATTATCAAACCAATGGCAGCTACCATCGCATACGTGGATGTTCAAATGAAACACCACACAAACCTAATAAAATCATTTTGTTGTGACTTCACTCAAAGAGTAAATTAGGATTTGGACCAATATGTTGTGTTATGTCTCTCAGGAACATTGTTGATAACAATCAGCATAGCTGTAGTATCTTCTTTTTCTGCTAACCCAGGGATGATGCTTCTTCAGTCTGGAGCACTGGGAGAAAATAAAGGGCTACCTAGGTGAATCTGCAATTTTGCATTTTTCCAATCTTCCAATGTTCAATTCTCCACATAGCGTGTTCTCCTTCATGGAGAGCACGTGTTGCGGTGGGGTCTGCTGAGCCACCCCTCTGTTACCAGGCAGGGTCTCTAAAGATGGCCTGGGGCAGTGATTGGTTCACTGGGTTGCTGGGGTAAAAGTTATGTTGCAATTTTCGTGGGAGGGGTAAAATGTTTAAATACTCTGCATGCAGCCTGGAGCTTTCTCTTTGCTGCGTGCAACGGATCACCCGCCCACCCGCCCTTGAGTAAGGGGGTGTTGCATTGACCTTGCTATGTCTGTCATGTGGTCGTCTGCTGTTGGGGCAGGGTCCTGGTAGGAATTTTGTCCATCTGGCTGATTGGCTGGGCCATTTGGTTTTTGCCTACTGCGTAGCAAATCGTCACAACTTGTAAGGTTGCGGTTAGGCATTGGTTATAAATTGGTGGAGGAGCGGTTAGGATAGGCTGGGCCTGCCCCTCCATGGTTGCTGCGGAAAGGGAATTCCGTTAAAGGAATCCTGGGGCTTGCCATCTTTTCATCCAATCCCTGGAATGGGACTAGGGCCGGCAAGCCTTCGGGGAGCATGCGGATGAGAATTGAGGGTCTGTGACTCAGCTCCATTTCTCCCCGACTTGCTTTCCCCTGCACTGTCTTTCAGTGGTGCCCAGAAGTCAGTTCTGTCCCCAGGCGGGGGGGGGCAGATAGTCTTAACCAATGCCTAAACAACCACTCACGGTTTTGTATTTAAAGAAAGTTGTGGCCAAAATTATGCCAAAAACCTTAAACAAAAATTAAGCGTGCGTTGTGAGTTATTTGGGGGGTGGCTTGGGGACCTCGACACGCAATTGCACATCAGTTTGGACTTTTTAAGTCCTCATGAAAATCCATCAACATGTTAGTGTGAATTTATTAAAATAAACTCAAGTTTATATGCAATTTGTCACTAGTTCTCTGCCTAACCTACCTCACAGCTTTGTTGTGTTGTCAGAGACATGGCCGGCAGAGAGGACTCTGCAGAGGGAGAGAAAGAGGGAGAGGAAAATAGGAACTTGGTTCATTCACACCACGAAAGTGAGATAAATCCTTCTCACTCTGGATTGCTACCTGTAAGTTTTCGCAGTAGCACAGAGATGAAGGAGCAGGATGCTGGTGGTAGTAGGTGGTTGGATTCAACTCAAGAGGAGGAGAAATTGGCTGCACCGAAGAAGTAGGAGGCGGAATAAGCAATTAGAACAAAGGAAGACCAGCAGGAAGCGGGGGGTGGGGTGGGGTATATCTGGCCTTGGGAAGGGCCAGAAGCCAGTCGAGTCAACTGACTCTGACAGTGAGGTATGAGTTGTGGGAAGCTCGGATTGCTGAAAGCCTGTTGTTGATAAATAAACCTCAACTAGTTGCGGGTGGCGCTGTGGGTTAAACCACAGTCTAGGACTTGCCAATCAGAAGGTCGGCGGTTCGAATCCCCGCGATGGGGTGAGCTCCCGTTGCTCGGTCCCTGCTCCTGCCAACCTAGCAGTTTGAAAGCACGTCAAAGTGCAAGTAGATAAATAGGTACCGCTCCAGCGGGAAGGTAAATGGCATTTCCGTGTGCTGCTCTGGTTCCCCACAAGCGGCTTAGTCATGCTGGCCACATGACCTGTACGCCGGCTCCCTCGGCCAATAAAGTGAGATGAGCGCTGCAACCCCAGAGTCGGTTACGACTGGACCTAATGGTCAGGGGTCCCTTTACCTTTACCTTTAGTTGAACTGCCAGTGTGCCGTGTCTTGTGTGGGAGAAGTGCTAAACCTGACACACGTATACAACACTGTATATGTGGGAGAAAAAAGCCATAAATAAATAAACCTGTAGGGAACCAACCTATAATAAACAGAATAAACAGAAATAATATCACCTTTACTTACATAAACAACTTCAAAACAGATAGGTTGGTGGGGATGGAATGCATTTCTTTCATTCAACTTCTTTGTACACTTTATCTTCACATTGTCCCTCACCCCAGGATTCACTGTAGTGTGCATATTACTCTGGCTCCATGGAGGCTAGCTAAAATAGCTTCCTCGTGGTGACTGGTACATACTATGGATTTAATGCATTGTGGATTCCCTGCATTTTGTGTGTAGTTACCAGCCCACCACCCAAGGACCCAGTGGTGACAAGGAACTTAACAAAACTTTGGGGGTCCACATGGCCACTCTGGAACTGACACCACGCTGAAGTGGTTTTGGTTAGCATTTACCTGGCACATGCTATGAATTGATTAGCCCTTATGCTGAGATACTTGTTTCCTAAAATAAAAATGAATGAGAATTCCTTCCTTGTGAAATGTATGTCTGAAAACAGAACAGCAGCTTATGAAATAAAGAACTGGTATTCTGTCTTCAGACACAAATTTCACACATATTTTAAAACTGGTCAATGAATTTATATCTAGCTCTGTTTTTTATTTGGCTCTGTTCTTCATCAGAATCTGCACTCACTGTATGAGCTGGTGCCTAGGGGCAACTAAACACATGTTTACTAACAAAATACTATAATGGAATGACTAAGGAATTTGTGTATTTGGAATGTCAGGACTCTGAAACTGTCCTTGGGTATTGCTCACATAAGTTGTAAAACCTCACTATTTAACTGCTAACACACAGATGAAGGTTGTGAATAGATGTCATTGAAAGGTTTAAGCTATCCCAATGTTGTTCTTTTAGCCCAGTTTCCAAACATGTCTGTCTGTTTCTCCAATCAACCTGCCAACAAAATAGCCTGAAGCCAGATTTCCATGAACTCTCGGATAACATGACAGGCCTTTGCAATGCTACCAGTCCTTCATGCCCGTTGCCAGTAAGGGGGTATGGGGTACAGGAGGAGGATAGGTCCACAGCATCACCTGTGGGGTGAAAAAAAATGCGGAAACTTCCAGGCAGTCCAACCTCTAGAGCAGAGAGCTTCTAAATTGGCTCTTTGTTAACTTTTGACATGATGCCTTATAGCATAGCAGTTAGTCTACAGGAATGTTTTTCTACAGCTTGCACATAAGCACCTACGGCATACCAAAAGATTTAGAGGGGAAATCTGGCCAATCCCTGATTTATAACCAGAGTTTATATGTGTGCTCACTTTGATGTTATTGTCATGGTGCTGATGCAACTTGAGTACTATCCAGAGAAAGTCAAGTGTAAGGCTGAAGGGACTAGAGCATTTCAGTCATCATCCTTACTGTACTTTGAATCACAGGCCTTGTTCTCTGTGCATGGCAGACCAGTATTTTGTTAAGAGACTCATAAGAGTATCAGATTTTACAGGTGTGTTTGTCGTTTTTATGAGCTATTGTATGCAGATTTTAAATAAGAAGGTTCAGATCTTCACTAGAAGTGCCTCACGCACCGAGCAACCAAGGTTGTATTAAACTAACCTTTACTCAAAGTAGACCCAATGAAATTAATGTTGAATTTAGGTTCATTGATTTCAATGGACCAACTGTGAGTAAAAGTTAGTTGAATCCAACCCTAAAAGTGTGTGTGAGAGAGCAGTAGCTGAGATGCTAGAAATAATCATCTGGTAGTCAGAGAGTTAACATGAGAAAATGGATTTAACATAGCATTTCAATTGCCATGTATAATTCCCTCTTCTGCTATAAATCGTAAAGTAATGCATTCTCATTTGCTCAAAGGCGTGTCTTTCAGACCCCACCTACCAAATTAATGGAGCTTTTCAGTACATAAATTAGACAAGTCGTTTGGACTATAAGGCCTATTTCTGATGTTACATTCCCCCCACTCGCTTGCAGGGAATACACCAGCAAATGAATTCTCAGTCACATGGTTGTATTGTATAAAGGCCCAGTAAAGATTTTCTCATGTTTCCCTGAAAGGTAGTGATCAAAGTTTGATTAGCCACTGGGTTAGCCTTCCAGATCACGTCGGTTGATTTAAGCCCTTGGCCTTCAAATGACTGGCAATTTCCTACAGTTTGAGTACATCCTGACCTGATCAGAGCTGGCTTGCAACAGTGGCAGCATCATAAATTATCCTTTATTTCTGAAAAATAAAGAGGAGACTAGAAGGTAGGGGAGTATGGAGAGAGAAATGCAGAAATAGACAATAACAGACCCTCCAAGTGTCCCTATTTTCCAGGGATGTCCCTGATTTAGAGAAGCCCTCCTGGTTTCTGATTTGATCCTGGAATGTCCCACTTTACTTAGGATGTCCCTATTTTCATTGGAGAAATGGCATTATCCGAACCCCAAGCCATCTGAAGGCAATCCTGTATAGGGAAGTTTTAAAAAATGTTTAATTTTATATATATATGTTGGAAGCTACCCAGAATGGCTGGGGCAGCCCAGTAAGACGTGTGGAATATAAATAGTAAAATTATCATTGGAGAAATGTTGGAGGGTATGCAATAAACATTAAGTGATTAATGTTTATTATCCCACATTATAGATTAAGTGGCCATAATGTAGATTAAGTGGCCAGCTTTCCCTTCTTTATGACTCTTTATCTCTCCCATTGAGTGATGTGAAATTATTCTGTGGGCTTAACTTGAATGAACTTGCACTTCTCACAGAAATGCATCACCCCAGTTTTTTCACCTGATTTAGATCACATTCATAATTCAAGTTTTTATGAACCATGTGGACAGGGTATCTTAAATTTCAGGCATGTTATTTAAATTCCCGTTTGTAACATTTCATTTTAATTGACCGTCCATTTAATGAGTCAGCACCAAGGTGCTGCGTAAAGAACACTGTGCCCACATTGTTGAAAGAGATCTTTATTTCTTCTGGAAGATGGACTCTTGTGCAAATGTTTTTTCACTTGTACATTTTCTGAAGGTCAGATGCACATAACATTTAATATAATTGCCCCTTCTCCTTTGATAAGTGCCCTTGGGAGGGGCAGTCTGCAGTGGAAATTATGTGTTGTGTGTGCCCTTCCTCTGAAAAGCTGCGTTCCATCTGAAACTTCCCATTGCACAGGGTTGGGGAAGCTGCGGCCTGCAAAATGTTGGACTACAACTCCCATCCTCCCTGACTATTGATCATGTTGGCAGGGACTGATGAGAGTTGGAGTCCAGCAACATTTGGAGAGCCACAGGTTTCCCACCCCTTCCAAAGCATGTCATTTTTCCCTTGTGGGGTCCAGAGCATTTTTCGAAGAAAACACAGACCTGGGAGATAAAGCTGCTTGGTGGGATGTTGTTTAAACGGAACATTGCCTGGTCTCCTTATGCAGCTTCTCCATTGCGTAGCACCCTCTCCCTATTCAAATAAAGTTGCATGTAAATGTAGTTTGGCCTTAAATGCTCAGCAACATACATGCCACCTTCAATGAAAGCTTGTGTTGTATCTTTAGTTTCCGTGATGGATTGCATGCTAGACTTTCATTCATTGCTCTCATTGCCTCTTGACCACCTGCAGTAACTCAGATGGATGTTTCTATTACAGGCTGCTCCTACACAGAGTTAGGCATGCATATGCTCATTGAAATCAATGGATTTAGGCTGGCCTGACTCTACCTAGGATCAGACTGTTAGTTTTGTAGTTTCAGAGCCAAATTTTCAGCTATTTCCATGAGTACCACACCTCAGGAATTAACCTTCAGCATGGAACATGGACAAAAATGCTTTTCTAAATCAGAAAGTGTAATGTTGGAAAGACTGCTCTGTTAATTTACTGTAAAGTCAAAAGGCCTTACTTGAATCATTTGCCAAGATCAAGGAAAAACTTAAAGGTGGGCTCACTTCAGCTAGCACTGTATAAATGGTTTAGACAGGAATACGAAGCCTTCCAAACTAGCTACAATTTTAGCCAGGGAAAATGAAGCCAAATTTATGCGTAACTTTACTTCAGCATGAAGGGAATTAAAATGCAAACTTTTTAGCCTTAAATTAAAAAAGAAAACGCAATGCTTTAGGATCTGAAGAATAAACATAAGAATTGAATTTGTGGTCAATAGTGGGATTCACAAGAGCTTCTGTCTATTAAATGTTGTTTAACCATCTGACTAGATTAAATATTAGCATTCATCTTTTAAAATAAATAAATAAATCAGATTATGCTAAGAGAGAAAGACAATTTTGGTGATTGTCAGAGAACACAGAGATACATGAGTGACTGTTGATAGTCACTCACGCCTAGATATAAGTTTGTGAAGATCTTTGTCACTTGGCTTCTCTCTCTACTCTTCACCTGTTGCCCAGATTCAAAGAGGCCCCCGACTAAAGTGGGCAACACAGTTTATATGCATTTCATTGTTCCAATCAGAATTGTGTTCCCACTGTTGCCAGAGGTAAGTTTCCACCCACTCCTTAGGGGGGAAAAGACTTGGGATGGTTTCTTCATTTGAGAGGAGGACAAGTGGGCCACATGGGCAGAATGCCCAATGAGCAGGGGCAGATTATCTTGTTATTTCAGGTTGTTCCATCTCCTCTTCGCCCTTTTCTCCCTCTGCTTCCCCAACACCAAATTATGGAAAATTTAGATAGATATTTCAAACAGTATTGTAATGGGATAGAGGGTTGAACTGGACAACCTCGAGATCCTGTAATTTTTGATTGCAACAGTGGGGTCTGCCAAAGTAGTTAAACCAGTAGTAATGCCAGAGATTATCTTAGCCTCTCGGGCAGAGTGGTGAATTACACTCTGATTGCTCTCCAGCTGGACTTCTCATAGGGAAAGCCCATCTTTTTCAATGTACAATCTCTGGGACACTAATGGCATGCCATCATGTCCCATCACTCTCAGTAGAAGTTGCAGCTGTCTTGTCAAAATGTGTTGCAAGAGCTGTGTGCGTTAGCCAGGCAGAAGCTATCTGTAAAAGAAGATGAAGAAAGTCAGCACCCCTTGGCAACCTCACCATTGAATCCAGCAGCAGGGCATATTCCAAAATGGAACTGTATGTAAAGTGTGGAACGTATGAGTCTTCTTCAGAAGTCACATAAGCTACTCAGATTGTTACGAGTATGGCATGAAAACAGTTGAGGGGAAAACGGATTTGGCTGCAAAAAAGAAAAACCCACCCCCTACAAACATTGACTGAAAACTGGGAATCCTAAAGCTACAAAATCTTAATAGAGTGGGTCACTGTCTGTCACAAGTGTTGGAATGGTAAAAGATAGGCTGTGTGCAGTGCAATCCTGTGTATGTCTAAGTTATAAACAGTTGTAATATATTATAAAAATTGAAATGAAATGAGATTAACAATAAATACTGTGCATATCTACTCAGACGTAAGACCCACTGAATTCATCTGGGCTTACTTCCAGGGAAGTGTCTATAGGGTTGTGCTGTTAGGCGGTTCCCTGGTGTGCCTTCAATGAACATGAAGATCACTTTGATTAAAATCTCAGGGAGAAAGTAGCCACAGTTTATGTGTCTGCAAACATCAACATATGCATGCAAAGGAGCACTTAAGACCAGTCTGCTGTGCATTCAGTTAGCAGTGCTGATGAATACTAATTTGTAACTATTTGCAGGTGTGAGTTACTGTGAGTGGACCCGGCACAAACATTTTTTTGCAGATCCATTTTGACATTTCTTCTTTGAAAGTTCAGCCAATGTCATTTTGACGAGAATCTTAAACTGTGCAAAACACTGTTTGATGTCCCTAGGAGTTTCACTTAAAAAATAGCTTGCCATGTTTGGCCCCTAATGCATTAAGCCTTGGAAAAGCAAAAGCCTCAATGTTGATAGTGCTAGAGTTAAAACTAATGAAAGTTGTGAGACAGGGCATTATGCTCTTTTACAAACACTGAGCAACTGAGGAAGCAAAGGAGGAGATTATCCTACACAACCAAGCAGTTTGCCTGAGGTGCTGTGGAGCTTGCCAGATGTTTTTACTGCAGAAATGAATGACAAAGAACAACATTCATTGCCTGTTGAATTACTGAGTGCCTTCTCCAGAATTTGCTCTCAAGCAACATAATTTGTGGATTGGAGTGTGGGGAAAAGCAGTCTTGTGAATTTCAAGTCAAGCTTAAATTAAACCTATAGTCAATTACACTAACAGATTCATTTTCATTATGTTGTTAAAAATGTTGTAATGGAAAAGGTAGACCAATTTAACACTATCTCCCCAAATATGGATTTTAGATAGTATTGACTTCTGCGTGCCCAAAAGCACAATGATGCCAATGGATATTTGTGTTGAATCCATTCACAAGTTCAACTCCTCCAAGATGAAAACCAACAAATGTCTATTAGAATTTCAGAATTTGTCATGGGGTAATATCCATTTTTTGTGTCATACTAAGAAAAGACCCATTGGATTTCAGTGAGTCTACTCTGAGTGTGACTTAATTGGATGTCACTCATGGCGAGGAAAAAAGATGTGACAATCTCTTGTACACCCTCACACAACGTTTCACACTAACTCTTACACAATAGTTCATGGAAGAGTGCCACTCCCACAATTTCTTACACCAGCACATCTACAACCCATATTCTATAAGTAAATGCACATATCATGCTCATATGTTTTGAAAGGAAGGGGATAATCTTGCTGCCACTTCCTGTGAGACCACACAATGACATGCAACGAAAATGGCCTTCGGCCAAGTTACACAGTATAGTTTTTCTTCATGTGAGTTATCTCAACTCTCCTAAATAGACCATAATGAACATACAGCTCATGCCTCATATTTGTTCATGCAAAAGTTTCCCTACATTTGCATGAACAAATAGGATACATGAACTGCGCGGACATTATTGCCGCAGTACATTTTCCAGCAAATTGGTGTCAGCCATTCCACAACTTGACTGGATCACATCTTCTGTTTGTCCATGCATGTCGCTGTGACCAGGGAAGGCTGGGGCTGCTACAGGGCAAGGAACGAAAACAAAAGGGCTGCTCCAGCTGGCACGAGGAGGGAGCTTGCAGACATACCTGCAGAACTCATCAACTTTGCCTCCCTCACCATTCCTTAGAATGAAGCTTAGCAGATATAAATAACTATAAAAAGAATTGTTATTGGCCTCTTAAGGAAATCTTCTGCCTTTCATGGCCATGTTAGGATAAAACGTTACCAAGTATTAACCAGACGTTTTGGCTTTGGCTTTCCTGGTTGCCTGGAAGAGAATGATTTTTAATATATTTTGAGCCTGAGGTAATACAGAGGTGCTTCAGGAAACATTGGTTCTACCGTGAATTTTATCCTTCATCATTTCAGCATGATTTATATTTTCGTGGCTCACCACAAATTTAAATTTATTTTATTTGGTTTATTGTGTCGGAATGCAACAACTATTCAGCAGACTTCAAACTTAGAAATACTTGACAAATATAGGAGTGTGCCTACTCTTTCCCCTCCCCCCCCCTTTACGGTATGCAAAATGTGGTTATTTTTTGCCTACTGTTATTTAGATCACATTTCATAGGCCAGACAGGGGAGAGGAGGGCCCAGAACACGAGAATCCTCACGCTGCTTCATAAACAATGTCACACCTAACTTGGACAGACAGGGTTTTATAGACGTCTTGCTTTTGATCGCATGTCCTCATTTCCCCCTTGCTACTATGCCAAAGACTCTTGAGACAGATGGAACAGGCTCGGCTCAGCCATGTGGTAATACATGGCTCCGATGCAGTGATAATGTATAGGTGAAGGAATGTAGTTGAGTAAAACTGCCGGGGAAATGCTGGTACGGAGTTCACATCAGGTTTCTGAACTAAGTTCCACCACACTGATGATTGCTCCCATCTAGAGACAGTGTGTCCTTGGCTTAAGCTGCTTACTCAAGGTAGGGGGTTGTCACCGTTCTTAAGGATCAGGCAGTTTACCCATGAATAACAGATGCTGTGGACAAACAATAAGAGAAAGTTTTTGCTTTTATGCCTTCTTGTGAGCTTCCCAAAGGTATCCAGCTAGCCACAGGTAGAATGAAAACAGATTCTAGACCAGCCTTCCCCAACTTGGTTTGATTTTGCTGAACTCCATCTCCCATCATCCCCCACCGTTGGCCGGATGCTGGCTGGGGCTGATGGGAGTTGGAGTCCAACGATATATGAAGGGCAGCATATTGTGGAAGGCTTTTCTAGAGTAATGGAGTTTTGGTCTGATCCAGCAAACTTCTGGCGTTTTTATATTTCAGAACAGGGTGACCCTGGCAGTGTCTATTCTGGAATTATAGTGAGTGCTGCTGGGCCACCTAAAGATACCAGGTAAGAGAGATTAAAGAAAAATCACTGGTGTCTTGCAAATGGTGGTGGTGGCGCACTGCAGAGTTCCTACTGAATTTGGAAACATAAGGGATGTCGACAGCTTCTGTTTAAGCTTTGGGAAGCTCTGCTAAACCCTGGAAAGGCTTACTGTGATAGGCAGGGTGGCTCTCGACCAAACCTCAGTGGCAAAACACACTCTGAAATGAGGTATCAGTCGCAGTCTTGTAAAAATAGCTAAACCAGCTTTTCCATGAAAATTTTGTGCTCAAAGACATTTCTGTGTCCAATGGAGTCAAAATTCATTTTAGGGTATTTAAGTAATGAAAATATACCAAGTATGACATCAACTGCCTCAGTGATGATTAAGAGCTCAGTCCAATGCCCTGCTGTGCTGACAGAAGAATATGGGATTTGATGCTAAACAGCTAGTGCTGTCACAAGGGGAGCTTTGGTCCCCTTGCTCCTATGCTAAGAGCTGGCTCCTTTCCCTGCACTAAGACAACACTATTGCTGTTGCAGCAAAGCTTCTATGTAGTGTAGGAACGTTGTGCTTGGAGCTATTTCTTTCATAGCAAAGAGGGAGTGGGCTACAGTGCAGGGCTACCACAACACCCACTAGCCGCTAATCCTAGTGCATCTTTGCTTAAACTACAAACTGTAGCAAGAGTTGTTGCCTCTGTGTGGGCCCTGACTTATTTTAGCTGCACAGGAGGCCTTTGTAAGAGTATAGTTGCAAGAAGAGGCTTCATACATCCAAACCATTTCTTTCCACTTGGGTCAGTCCCTGTTTTCTGGTATATTTCCCTCTTAAAATATTGTCTTGATTTTTCTGTTGAGAAAATGATTCCCTAGTATGGAATGGAATGTGTCTTTTTGTTACAGCTGCTGTACACTGGGTTGCTATTTTCATTCAGCTATCCACTACAGCCCCAACATCTTGATCCTAATCATCCCACTGCCCACTCAGATCGCCTGAGCGTATGTGAGTGCAATCTTGGATGAATAGCTGGCATAGCAAGTACCACTTGGGTGGGAAAGCTACAATCATACATTGGGTGTCATGTTTGGCTAGGGCCCACACAAGCAGAGTCCAAGTTGTGTCATTTCCATCATAGCAATCTTTCACCACTACATGGAGGTTATCGTCACACGGTGGGGGCCTACACACATTGGCTCTACAGATGTAGTCCCTTAGTAAATATGGCCGCCAGCACCTAAGTATCAAGAGTAAGTACAACAGAGGGGGCCAGGGTGAGCTAGTGTGGTCTTGATCCTCCTCTTCATGTATGTAACTGAATATAGGCATAAGTACAGTCTTAAGAATCAGACTAATGGATTACTGTTACTTACAAGAAAGCTTAGCTTCTGAAGGCTATAACAAAACCTGTAGGCAAGCATCATGACCAGGGAGAATTTCTCAGCTTCTGTCATTCCACAGTAATCATACTAGCTCTTCTGTTGGCAGTCAGTATTTTCACCTATTAATCAACTAGGGAGGGCTAGAGAATCAGGGAAGCCGAAATATCATCCTTTAAAGGCCAAATATTAAATCTGTTCTTTCTTCATTGTCCTTCCTCTTTGATTCACAGCCAATAGCTTGGTTATCAAAGTCCCTATCTCAAATTCTCCAAGAAGCTGAAATCCAACATGGCTGATTCTTCCTCATTGCCTTGTCCACTTTTCCCACAGTCTCCCTGACATATAGTAATGGAAAAGTATTTTCCTCTGATAGTCTTGGTGCCAGATCCTCATGCCTCATATCCTTTCACTCATAGACCTCCCTAGGAGTATTTCAACAAACTGAGCGCTGAACATGCATTTTCTGTATGTGAGTGCAATTTTGGATGAATAGCTGGCATAGCAAGTACCACTTGGGTGGGAAAGCTACAATCATCTACTAGATGCTGCCAACAGAACTAAATCTGAGGGATGACACTCTGGATGATGCACCGGGTGTATGTGTATTTTAAAATGAAACCCATGGCAGGTCAGACTTCCAAAAGAAATCAAAAGGTATGCCAGTATGACTAGATTCCAACCATCTACTATCACTGCAGGAGCTAAAATCATTCCTTCAGGTCACAACTGATTTTCTGTTTTTGTATACGCTTGAAAGAAAACATTTATTTTTAAATAGTGCACAGGCTGAAAATATAATTTCCAGTATAACAAAGTTTGTCTCTTTCTATATCTGGTTCTTGTCATTAATTTTATCACCATGCAATTTCCCTGGGGACACAGAGAATTGCTTGCAAAACCTGTGGTCTCCATAGGTACTGCAACAACTGCTTTGAGAACAATACGTATGGATGAAGCAGCTGAAGAATGATGGACTGTGGAAATTGTTGCCCCAAAGCAACAACACTCCCACTTTTTGAGTGCCTTATAGGAAGAATTATATGGAGACAAAATTGTTTTAGCCCTACTTCTAAGTTCTGATGATATAGCAAAATGAAACCAGGTTTCTAGTAACGCTTTCCATTAGAAAATACTTCACTTTTTTTTTGTTGTTGATGATGATGATGCTCCACGCAAGACTTTCTTGCATTACTGTTTCTTTCTGGCTATGCTAGCAATGTAAAATAATCTGGTGTTTTTCTGGCATGTGTCTGTCAGTGAACTCCTCATTGTCACCAGCAAATATGCAGCTACAATGTAGGATAAGTCCTGGCTTATCAAGAAATGTACGGTAGTTTGTCCATTGCACAACAAGAAGAAAAAGCTATTTTTGAAAAATGCTTTTATACGATCTCCTTACCTGTAAGCCCCGATGCCTAGCCTAGCAGGCAGGAGTTACTTAAGACCTTCTTTGTTCTATTCGTTCAACCAATGGAAGTGTCTTCTACTTTGGTCTGCAGAGTGACATATATGCTTCATTTTCTGTTCCACGAACTCCCTTCCCTCTTTAGCAGTTAGGAGACACCAACTCACTCAAGCCAAGTCTGATTTGATCATGGAAATCATCATGGGGGAATTTCATACCATGCCTGCTTCTGAGCCCTGTTCCAGCATTCAGAAGAATTCATGTGGGGCTGAAGCATTCAGTAGAGCATGAGACTCTTAATTTCAGGGTTGTGGGTTCAAGTACTACAGATTACCTTTGTGGTTTCTTCCAGCTCTACAATTCTATGATTCTATAAAAATTTACACTTAAATCACACTGAAACCAGGTTACCTGTGACTGTCTTGCCCTAATAAGAAACTGAAGTGTAACTAGCCGTTGGTGGATTATGATTTGAAGGCTACTTCCGTAGAAAACAGAGGCTGGCAGATGGAGATGGGAGGTGACTTCTGCCAGTTCACTCTTTCCTTTGCTGTCTCTCGGGCCCTCTGAAATTTGCCTCCTCCTCCCTCCGCCAGTGGGTTCTTCCATGAGATCAAAAGTGTTCACTGGATGGAAAGAGCCTTCCGTTCATTTGGATCGAAGCCAGGGCATTCAGAATTGCTTTCAAAAGGAAATTTCCTCATATTTCTTACCTGGGGAAAAAATCACTGGGTTCCGCTGAGACACAACTCTGTGCAGTTGAATATTTAAATGCTAGAGCTCCTTCCGTTGTAATTTGCAGGGTCTGTGGTTACTGATGTGTGCTTTTCTTTAGTGACCACCTGTGGTTTTACTTACATGCTGCCCTGATCATGAATCACCAGTAAAACAAAACATCTATCTGTTCTTAACTGCTGGTGATCATGTCATTCAATTTTTTTTTATTTTAAAGAACATAGAGGAGGGGGAAAAAGAATCAACCCAAATAGTGATGAATTATAAAGCAGATGCTTATGCCAAACCTGGGCCTTTACTCCTTTTACTTTTAACAGCACTCTTAGTGGCATTTTGTTACAGAATTAACTCTCTGCGACCCCAATATCCCGTTCCTAATGCTTAAGACATTAAGGAGCTAATCCCCTATGACCATAGCTCACTGTCTTTCATGTCAGATTTGATGCAATTATGTTCCATGTGTGGTATACAGGGACTTAACAGGAATTGTGTAATGCCCTTCCTATTCCTTTGAAAGACACAATCTGTAAGCTCAAACGGGAGGTTTCTGCTGTGTAATGCTGGATTTTTTTTCATACATACAGACACAACTTACACATTTTGCAAGCATGCTGCTATGAGTGCCTGTTGGGGATTCCCCATCTGGATTCATTTTGTCATCGATCATTTTTTAAAATATGTTCCCATAGCACAAGGGTGAAATGCTGAATATGGAAAGGCCATTGAAAAGGCCACTACTGGAGAGAAACAGTCACAATTCAGATCTTTATGGGTATGTTGAAGAATCAATGTTGTATCATATATTTTTTTGGAGGTGTGGATGAAAGCTGCAGTATTATATCTGGCAACTTCTGGGACAGCTGCAAAGGGAGGCAGCTTTTCTGTCTTAGTAAAACACAGTTCCTTTCAGATATTTACGTGCAGACTTCATGAACTGCAATGGCTCACAAGTGCAATACATTTGTTCTGTTCATTAGTCACTCTGCAGCATACTTTCATAGGCAGTTAGATAAGCAGGCTTTGTATTGCAATGACAGATCGGTGTGAATGTCCATCCATATTTTACCTTGTTACCATTCCTGAGGTTTGCCTATCTTTGTAGGTGAAAATGCTCTTTCTCTGGATGTCTATTGATAGTAGGGCTGAAGGAGAAATTCAGTTCTGTTTTCATTTATGAATACATGAAACAACTGGCAAACCAAAACAGCAATCTTTCATGATTTTCAGTTTTCTGAATTTTGTCATTCAGTTACCCAGCCATGTAATGTAATGTAATGTGTATGGCAACGTGTGCATAGAAATGCATATATTAGTGAAAAAAGAATCCAGAACTGGGGGAAGTGCTTTGCCAAAAAATATGTACACGCAGCAAAATTGCATACAAAAATATTAGGAGAAATTTGAACTAAAATGCTGATTAATTCATGAGGTTTTTTTAAAAAAGATATAAATCACAAACTGGCGTGGAAATCTACTATGCTAGTGGAAATCTACTATACTAGTGAGTGGAAGAATGAGCAACCAAAATTGGCAGATCACCCATCCCTAATTGAAAGTACTGGTGAAAGTTTTCAGGATACCTTAACACTGGCCAGAAACTTGTGGTTTGAAAATGAGAACTATGGGCTTTCCCCTGTCCCACCTTGTACACATTTTCACTGATACCAGGGAAAGGTAGGCACAAGCTACAGCCACTCTTGGAATACAATTTCATTTTATTTTAAGGCTATCCTAGAACAAAAGATAAAAAATGGGTGAAGCAAAGCTAGGGCAATGTTTGCTTGTTTTTGATGCTGGGCCCTTGAATGCGAAATTCCCTCTGTGGAGATGCTGTTGGCACATTTTAGGAGTGTGGTAAAAAAGTTTATTTTTCATTCAAAAATGAACAAACTCCAGCCTTAATGTGGGATACGTCTCCCAGGAATGACCGCTCCCCGCTTAAAACGGGGGGCGCCCTTTGTGTGGACGCGCGCAGCCCCTAGATCTGGAGCGGCTCCATCAGCATAGGCTTGGCTTTGCCTTCCCTCAGGTGGGATACCTGGAGGTCTCCGCCTACCTCAGTCAGTTGTCCAATCCCACCTGGGGGAAGCGTTGCCAAGGAGACCAGGCCAGGTAGGGGAGGGATTACCTGCCCACACAATAGAGGGAGGATCTTATCTGGGAATCCTCACTTGGCTCCAGAGCTTCTCCCACCCTACCCACCCTCAGTTAATGTCTTATTTTGCAGGTTAACTTTTCTTCACAGGTATGCGGGCGCTGCTATGTTAAGGTCGCTGTTAAAGGGCCGGAAAGGAATTTCCCTGCATTGGCAGGTTTCGCCTTTCCCGTAGCAAAACGTCACAACTTTGGCGGTATCAGGCCTTGGGCGGAATCCTTTAGTCCATCTTCCTCTTTGCGGCGGCGATACCAGGGTTCCCCATTAAAGGGGTTTCTGAAGGGAGGCTTTGACCGTTCGCCGAAAGTTCGTCATTGCTCTCCCCTGCGGCGGCGGCGTAACAGGGGCGGCTATCTCTGCTTGAACATATGTTCTCCAGAGCCGGCCCATCCGCCCCCCACACACTGGATAACCCTGATGCTCCCTAGGTCCCCGGCTGGGGACTGGGGAGGGAGAACGCCCAATGCCTGAGCCAAGGTCTACCCACATTTGAAATTTCATGAAGTTGTGGCCAATTTAATCCCATAGCACGTTGTCTTGAGTCGTTATTCCACATGACGGGGGGGGGCGCTTGGGATCTGGGGACTCCGCCTGTCCACGCAATGCTGAGAATGAATGGACAAAGGAGGATGCTAATTGAAATCCTGACATGCTTTGCACACACTCTTTGTTCAAAGCACTGAAATGAGAAGAAATGCTATCTAAAAGTAATCTACCTTTAGGCATACTTTAAGGTGGTTTCATGTGCACCTTGGCTAAGCAGGTGCAGCCCGCTTGGAGTGTACCACATGATGGAGTGCTGGGGAGGGGACTTGTATAAACACACTTCTATCCAACAGGCTTCACTTATTCACTGGTATGGGCTACATCTATGGAACCTTTCACCTAAAATATTGGGTTTCTTCAAGCAAACATCCTGGGACTTATTTTTTCAGCCATACAGCTTGAGCCAATGTGTAATTCCATTTAGTCATTTTGGCAGCTATACTTTTATTAATATTGACTACCCGCCAGAGGAATTTCTGTTTAAGGAGAGTTACTAATGGATGGGGCATATGATCCAGAAAATCTGGTATTCGTGTATTGTCCTCCTCAGTTATCACTGATACAAATGAAGAATCCACACTATTGGCAGCATGGATACAAATGAACAACCGTAAATACCTATGGCTTTTTAATGGACAACCTGTGGCTGGCTGACTTCGATCTTGCATAGTCTCCCTGAATGCCTACAGCCCACTAATGTATTTGGAATTTAGAAAGCAAGGGATCTCTTTCAGGCAGGGGTTAAGTAATTTTAGTCTGTTGCAAAAGGGGGGTGGGGAACACAGCACAGATGCTTATCCTCACATCCCAACACAGACTCCTAGAAGGAACCACACAATGATCTATGATCTCTGTGACCCTGATGAAAGAATTACCTACAGCTAAAGAGGGCCAAGTGGGACGCGGGTGGCGCTGTGATCCCACCGTTGCTCAGTCCCTGCTCCTGCCAACCTAGCAGTTCGAAAGCACGTCAAAGTGCAAGCAGATAAATAGGTACTGCTCCGGCGGGAAGGTCAACGGCGTTTCCGTGCGCTGCTCTGGTTTGCCAGAAGTGGCTTAGTCATGCTGGCCACATGACCCGGAAGCTGTACGCCAGCTCCCTCGGCCAGTAAAGCGAGATGAGCGCCGCAACCCCAGAGTCGTCCATGACTGGACCTAATGGTCAGGGGTCCCTTTACCTTTAAACAGGGCTAAATCTGCATCAACAACACTGCAGGGGTGTCACTCTCAGCCAGGCACCTACATAACAATAGAGGCTGGTGTGCTGGGGCAGAGGTGTTGAGCTGCCCCCCACCCCAATTATTGTCAACACTGAATCTTACCACGGCAGGGCAGCAGCAAGGTTAGGGCTGTGTTGACACATCAGCAGGAGGGCACTGCCTAACCTAGCCCCGTTGGAGATGGCTGCCGCTACACCACTGTCGAGAGGGCAGCTCCATCAATCTGCTACTTCTGCTACTCAAAATACACAATTTAACCATAAACTGAGGCATCAGTACCATCGCAGTTAAGGTGTGACTCAAGTCACACACACACTCCCTTTTTGAAGCAGCATTCTGCAACAGACTGTCTCTTTTTTTGTATATGAACATTTGCAAGCGAACCCCAGTCCAACACAGTAAACAATTTCTACCATGACTTTACATGTAGACATGTTTGCAAAAGCTGGAATTGCAATGCAGATTTTAAGACTGCCACTCTCCATTAGTTCCTCCATCAGATACTCTGAGATATTTACTTTGATCGCAGCTGGGAGAAGCCTTAACAATTAACTCTCATGGCTTCACAGGACACTGTTCTATTTGTTATTTCATAAAATGTATACTCTGCTTAATTGTAAAAGAAAACCTCAGTTTACAAAAAAGACAATAAAATTATCAATAAGAACAATTAATGATTATTTAAGGCTTTTTACTTTGCCAGTAACAGTAGACTAAAAACAGATTAGAACTCACATCAACTTTCTAAATATCTGGGTGGGCTTGTCTAAACAAAAATATTTTTAGCAGGCACCGAAAAGAGTACATTGAAGGCACCAGCCTGATATGAAACATGCACATCCTTTAACGATCGTATCATCGACTCAAAGGGAATGTGGACAGCCTGGCCTCCTTCAAACCTTGTAACATAAGCTATATTTCTCATTTCATCAGTCCCAAGGTTATAGAAAAGGCTTCCCTGTCCACAAAGGTATAAAATCTCTCAGACAGGATTTAATGGGTACACGTTCATTAGATGTTTTTAGATTCGGTTCAAGCATTAGTGACTTTGACAATGCCATATGTGATCCAGGACACATTTCAGCATTTTAATGGTAATTCTCTCTCTTGGATTAATTCCATTTTTGAACCACAGATGTTGTTGTTGTTTAGTCGTTTAGTCGTGTCCAACTCTTTGTGACCCCATGGACCAGAGCACGCCAGGAATTCCTGTCTTCCACTGCCTCCCGCAGTTTGGTCAAACTCATGCTGCTAGCTTCGAGAACACTATCCAACCATCTTGTCCTCTTTTATCCCCTTCTCCTTGTGCCCTCCATCTTTCCCAGCATCAGGGTCTTTTCCAGGGAGTCTTGTCTTCTCATGAGGTGGCCAAAGTATTGGAGCCTAAGCTTCACGATCTGTCCTTCCAGTGAGCACTCAGGGCTGATTTCCTTAAGAATGGATAGTTGCCACTTAACCATGGCACAAAGGTTCACAATGGTGCAAAGGTTGTCAGTTGTTGATGCTTGTTGAGAAGTGCAGCAGGCTTCAGTTTGGAGTGGGGAATGCTAGTCTATATGGTCAGAAAAATAAAACTTTTATTGGACTTGATCACTTCCAGCTGGATGGTGGAGCTGGGTGTGGAGTTCTTTGGTTTGCAGCCTACAATAATGCAGAGCTAAACGATGTAAAATCATAGAGCTTTCACCAAGTTCTTTTTAGCACAGAAACAATAGTGCCAAAGTAGATTAGGGCATGTACTGCTGTCCCTTGAGCACTGAACCATCTCTCACCAATGGAATTCTGTTACCCAGCTGTCTCATCTGTCCACTCTTGCCCTTGTAATCTTTATTCCCTTAACCCTTTATATGGCACCCTCAAAGATGACAATGTGGCTATTATAATTCCAAAGGAGACCACCATTTTGGAATTGCTTGTGTAAGGCAAAAGTGAAGGCAAAGTACAAAAACTTCTCATTTTAACTTTCCATGCTTACTGTTACAAAGTGGCTTTTTCATTGCATGATTATCCTTTGGAGTTCTTTTATGAAGCATTTCAAAGTGTTGGATTAACTCTGGCCCTATACCAGAAAATGCCAATAGCATGGCACATGCATATTTTCTCAGACTATTCGTTTTTCTTAAACTACTTCCAAATATATATACCCAAATAAATGAAGGAACTTAAGAATTGATGTGCTTTGAAAAACGCATATATATATATATATATATATATATATATATATATATATATATATAGACACACGCACACATTTTACTTGAACTGGGTGTGGACTGTATATTGGATTGCAAAGTGAATTCCTGATGTATTTTCCTAAGATTCTAGAGCGCCCAGGAGAATTCTGATTATCTGTGCATATGGATTGAATGTGTGAGAACAAATTAGTGATACATGATTAAACAGGGCGGTTTCATGGACCGTTTGAGAGTTGTTCCTCCAAGGCACATAGAAGTTCCTGAGAAATGGAACATATAGACACCTCCTCAGTTTTGCAGTCCATGAATTTTGGACATAACTCTGCATTGTTCAAAAATATTTTAATATTACTGATCGAAGCAGTGGCCTCTCTCCTTCCAGTCCTCCTCTGTTAGCCCACTGCTTCCTTCATCTACCCATCACTTAGGGGTGTAGTAGATTGTTTTGGGTTTTTTTTTGTCTGCTGAAGCAAATGGACCTCATTCACACAGATCAGAACATAATCACCCTTCAGATTTCTCATTTCTCCAAATTGTATGACCCATTTGTCAAGTAAAACAACCAAAATGCATTAAAAATGTAATTTAGGATAAAATAAATTTGGCAATGCACACATTGAGGTAATATATGTATTTTAAATATATGTTGTGATTTAATTTTTTGTATAATTTTAAAATCCCAGATTATTGCAAAGATGGGATGGAACAACATATGAATGAATAAATATACAAAGCTGATATGGACTAGAAAGAGACGTGTCTATCTATCCCTAGTTTAATTCGGCATTAAGTTATTTGCATACTCTGACAATTTTATTTTTTTTTTGTGTGTGTGTGTGTCTTCCTTGAGCTTCTCCTGAATCACTGAAGAATTTCACTTCTCCCCCACTCCAATCTGCTGTCCACAAATAGCATGCAGAATTTAGGATGCAATTTTTGCTTAGTCTTATTTCTAGCTAACGTTGCAATGGTGGGGATGGCTGGCGGGGCTGCGTTTGAGCAGCAAGCCACGCCCCCACTGAGCTTCCCTATTGGGTGCCCAACCGGGGAGGGGCCTGGCACGCCAGCCCTGGAGTTGAAGCAGGGGGCGGAGCGCCCCCTGCATGACGCAGGAATCGTCTCCCGATCACAACCCCTTCCCTTCCTGGGAGGAGGAAAGGCTTTCTCAGAACACTTCAGCATTAAAAAAGATGGGACACATTCAGCCTCTCAGAATATGTCCGACTTGTCAGAGGCTAGTTGTTTTCAAAAATACACAACAATGATTAAGCCTTTTATTCATCCATCCATCCATCCATTCATTTGTTTAATAAATTTATACCTTGCTTTCCACTAGAGTGGTACCTCGGGTTACAGACACTTCAGGTTACAGACTCTGCTAACCCAGAAATAGTACCTCGGGTTAAGAACTTTGCTTCAGGATGAGAACAGAAATCGTGTGGTGGCTGCAGTAGGAGGCCCCATTAGCTAAAGTAGCACCTCAGGTTAAGAACAGTTTCAGGTTAAAAATGGACCTCCAGAACAAATTAAGTTCTTAACCTAGGTACCCCTGTATATGTTTTCAAAGCAGCCTACAGGGGAGAAAATAAAAGAAAACATACAATATATAAACTTTAAAACATAGACTAAAGTTTGTTAAATTTCTTAGATGACTTGGTGTAAAAAAACACACACTCAAGGCATATTATAGCAATTAAAATATGTGTTAAGTTAAAAGTGTGCCTGCACATGAAAGCTCATACCAATAACTAACTTAGTTGATCTCTAAGGTGCTACTGGAAGGAATTTATTTATTTTATTTATTTTATTTTGTTCCAACAGCAGTGTAAACAATATACTAAAACTATGCCACCCCTCTCCCCCAAGAATGACAAATGATTCAGGAATAAGCAATTAGCATCATGGTGGAATTTCAAAATTGGCCAATCACATTCTGTCAAATGCCTGGGAGTAAAAGAATGTCAATCTGGTGCCAAATAAAACAGGCCAGTGCCAGGCAGGCCTTGCTGGGCAGAGCATGCCATAGACAGGGGCCCTACAAGGAGTGAAACTGAGCAGAGTGACTAATGTGTACTCCCTGCCGGAGTGACTGTCATTCAGTATAAGCATGGCAGCACACTACAGTTACTGAGTATGATATGTGTACTTTCCTCTTTTTCTCATTCTTACTTTGTGATAATTATAAGCACAACCCTATAATCACAGGGCATCTTTGAAGTCCATGGTGACAATGAAACACTCATCTATTATGTGTTTCTCTTTAGCAGGATGATGAGATTGCAAAGTTTCCAGGAAAACACTAGGCGACTGCCGGTGTTTATTGTCTGAAGTGTTCTCACCTCATCTGTTCCTTCAAGATGTGCAGATGATAAATTAATTTATGTGCTACAAACAAAGATTTCACTGGAAAATCAAAAGGTTCCCATTTCTACATCATTGTCCGCTTTGGGAAAATCTTGATCCTCCTTTACCGGAACTTATTACGAATTAATTATGCAATGTGCTCTACAGCACTGTCTGATCCAACGGAAAATGTACAGTGCAAGGTGTGGAAACCATTTTTTGGGGGGGGGGGGGGAGATGATTAAAATGCTTGTGATCAGCTCTTGCCAGAGAGGTGGGAGCAGAACAACCCAACCTCTTGCTTCCTCTCCCACACAGCCAGCTGGCGGGCTTGTAGGTCTTTAGAAAGGTTCTCCAGACGCAACCCTGGTGTTTTGTTGGATCAGTCAGAGCATACAGTTGTTGTTTAGTCGTTTAGTCGTGTCCGACTCTTCGTGACCCCATGGACCAGAGCACCTCAGGCACTTCTGTCTTCCACTGCCTCCCGCAGTTTGGTCAGACTCATGTTGGTAGCTTCGAGAACACTATCCAACCATCTCGTCCTCTTTTATCCCCTTCTCCTTATGCCCTCCATCTTTCCCAACACCAGGGTCTTTTCGAGGGAGTCTTCTCTTCTCATGAGGTGGCCAAAGTACTGGAGCCTCAGGTTCACAATCTGTCCTTCCAGTGAGCACTCATGGCTGATTTCCTTAAGAATGGATAGGTTTGATCTTCTTGCAGTCCATGGGACTCTCAAGAGTCTCCTCCAGCACCATAATTCAAAAGCATCAATTCTTTGGCGATCAGCCTTCTTTATTGTCCAGCTTTCACTTCCATACATCCCTACTGGGAAAACCATAGCATATAAGAGTTACATAAATTTAATAAGTAGTATCTATGGTAGCGATTAGCAGTAGCGGCCTGCATGATGGGGCAGAGCTGTGGAAATGCCCTCCTAACTCAAGTGTCACTGCAGATTATATGGATGGGGTGGAGCACAGGAAAGGCGAGGTCCAGGTGCACAGGCAGACTGACAAAGCTCATCTGAGGCTCCTATGACTGGCCTTGTAGAACCCTGACCTTGCTGCCAGCCTGTACCAACTCATTCCCATCCAGATAAGCTGTAGTGAATGTATTGTAGTTGTCCTCATAACCAGGAACTCTGTGCAATCAGGGCTCCCAATCCCATGAACTGTAAGCATGTTCCGTAGGTGTAATGAAGCTGCTGTTAAAAGGTCCCCACACTAATGACCACTAATGGTTATTAGAATGTTGGATTAGGACCAGAGAGACCAGGGTTTAGATCTGCACTCAATGCATGATGGTCGGCCATTTGGTATTTCTTAGCCTAAGCTGCCTCACAAGGTTGTAGAGAGGATAAAATGGGTGACAGAAGAACCATTTGGACGAACAGTGAGAAAATGTATTGAATCAGGGAAGGTAACTGTACACATAGGATCCATTTGTGTATGTGCTTCCCCCATTTAGCTAGAGATACATGTGGAAAAACCTGCTTCAGGCATTCCACACACACCCAACATACCTGCTCTGAGCAGAAAGGTCTGAAGAGGGTTTGTAAGCATGTTTGGCTGAACGTGTTGCAGTCCTCCTCATGACCAGGAACTCTGCACAATCGGGGTTTGCAATCCCATGGCGAACTGTAATCATGTCCAGTCAAACCTATTTCCAGTTCCCTTTCAGGTCTTCCCACTGAAGACCTGGGAAGGTCAGGTGGGAAGATCAGGTGGCGGCGGCAACAAGGACTCATCCATGGATAGTTTAAGAACACCTGAAGAGGGCTTATGTGTCTAGCTGGATCGTGGCAATTGTCTCGCTCATATTCCCATTTTATAGATAATATAGGAAGATTAGATTCGAACTTGAGTCATCCTGGTCAAACACTCGCATGCTGGGACCTCTGTTTATGTGGCTGAATGAACTTCTAAGAATAATTTTTTATTAACCAACCAATCACATCAAATCAAACCAAATTACATAAATTCCAAATTACACAGCTGAATTTTAAATTTTTGTTGGGGCTACCCATATTTCAAGTTCTGAAGGGGAGCCAATCAACTTCTTGCTTCTTACTGCTGTTTTAATGTCCACAAATCTAACCTTATGATGTCCACAGTACTATCCAATCCTTTCTTCTTGTTTTTCCACATATCTTGTTGGTATTTTCATATATTTTTCCTTTCTCTTTGTGACCTCTGATAGTCTCCACAAGCTGGTTAGACAGTTTGTAATCCTGCGTGGATATTATTATTTATTATCCAGTAGCCATATCCAGACGTTTTCCATGTAACATCACTTCCATACATCAAAACAGTCTTAACGTCATTAATCTTCACCAATCTGCCTCCTTTCTCAAAACCTCTGAGGAGATTCACCAGGAATGCAGTCTGAAAACAAGTCCATTCCTTCTCTCGGCTATAAATCCTTTGGCATGATGGCGACTCCAAATTAATTGCTGCGCCATTCCAAAAGCTCTTTTTTTTTCTTTTTTTTCTGAAAATTTTTATTGGGTTTTTATATTTTATAAAGACACACACACACAAAAAGACAAAGACAACACATATACAATTTCATACCCTTACTTTCTTTACCCTCTTTCCCTGACTTCCCCCCACCCCCTCTTCATACATCCCAATTCCGATAATTAGTTCAGCAAGTTCTTGTCTATCATCTTAAACATATTGTTATTATTTTTAAAACTTAGCTCTTTTTACTTGTCCACATTTAACTTATCCAATTCTCTTATAAACATTAAATCCTTTTTCTAAGGTCGACCTAACTTCCCTTCCACGAATTTCTCCCTTTATTGTATTAATTATAGGTCACAATGGCCAAATACAAAAATCATAAAATTTTGAAATTCTATTCTCCCCTCCCTCCCTACCCCGGTTTCCATCCCTTCCCAAGCAAATGTCCACAAAAACAGTTCCTAGCCCGGATTCCTCACATCCGAGGCCTTCAATTCTCTGTCAGTCTCTCTCTGCTGATTTTGTTGGTAATCCTTTTTGTTGGTCCTCAGGTCTCGAAGGAGTTCTGTCACAGTCACATCAAATTTTCTTCCATCCAAAATGTTTAAAAGCAGTTGCTGCAAAAGGTCAGCTGCTCTCCCATACTCAAAGAGGAAGTCCCGATCATGTTTCTTTATTCTTTTAAATTCCAGTATTCCAAGTACTCCAGGGACTTCCTTCTTCATCTTTCTCATCTTTCGCAGATTTGTAATCCGAAGATCTTCTTCTTTATTTTCTGACGATATAGGCTTCTGGTTGGTATTTTCCACCTGTACTTTCTCCGCTCCTTCTTTCCTCTCCGTCAATTCCATAGATGTCTCTTCTG
Organism: Podarcis erhardii; assembly: GCF_964252035.2. NCBI lineage: Eukaryota > Metazoa > Chordata > Lepidosauria > Squamata > Lacertidae > Podarcis > Podarcis erhardii. Next base: position 42,158,687 of record NC_138497.1, read on the forward strand.
GTTCAGCTGCAGATTTTTTATCAGTCGAATCCTTTATGCATTCAGCAGAGTTGTTTGTTTTAGAATTCAAGGTCATAAGTTCTTTGTTCATAGCTGTACTCTGCTCTTGCAAGATTCCCACGAGAAAAAACATTTTTTCTATCTCTGCCAGTAATTTTCCCTCTGCAGCCATTGTAATGTCTCTAGTTCCCCCTAGGGGGATTCCAATTGCTTAATAGTCCTTTTCCAACAATCCGTTACTTTGTTGTTTATTACTACTTTGTTTCCAACCACCTCAATTCAAATGTAACACGTTTAGTTCAGAGAGTTATTAAATAGCAAAGTTCTTGACTTTAACCGCCCGTTTGACAGCTCCTTTGACAGCTGTCAAACTCCTTATTCTTTTTCTTCCGGCACACGCACAGGACACTCCCGGGTTCGGGGGGGTTTACACAAAAACCTCCAAAATTCCTCCCTTTCTCTCCAGCACAAAGACTTCTTCTGTCAAATTCATGGAAATATCTTTTATCTAACACCAAAAAGACAGTAATCTCTCCACCTTAGTTCTCCGATTCTTGCTTTAGATCATTTGTAGGTAGGGGGGGTGCGGACTTCCCTTTAGCACATCCCCCGGTCGTGCCGAATTCAAAGGTAAAAATTTTAAAGTCCAAATTCCATTCTACTCACGGGTTGTTTGTTTTCCAGTCCAAATTTTGGGAAAAAAGTCAGCGCTCTCCGGCCATGGCTCGCGGCTTCGCTCCACTGAAGTAGCGGTCTACTCCCAGCACCACGCCGCTCTCCGTACCCTCTCTGTAGCCTTTAAAAAGGCTCTTCGTGGGTCGGGGAAGGCGCTTAAAGGTGCCCACCGAGTCACCAAGTCCGCAGGCTTCCGCGCCTGTGATTTCTAAGGGTCCCCGCGTCGCCGGCACGGTAAGACCCGTCTTCAGCAGAGCCGATTCCCTCCGGAGCTCGGAGGGAATCCGCCATTAACCGATCGCGCTAACCCGGAAGTCCTCGCCATTCCAAAAGCTCTTATTGCTTCTCGATCTCCATAAAGCATACTTTTGGTTAAAGTTTATCTCCACACAGACCTTAATCATCCTGCTTGGGTCAGTTCAACCGACGATTCTAATGAGGAGGGGTTCTTGTAAATCACATAGAAGGAAAGTAAAAAAGGTCCCCCCCCCATTCAGTCCTGTTGTCTACATACCCAGCCTTTGGTGTATCTTCATTGTAAAATATTCCTGTTTCTCCAACCTGTCATCTTCTTTCGCAGAGGTCACTTAAATTAGCAGACTTCACTCCCCTTCTTCACTTGAAATATGTGCATTTGCTTCTTTTGTAATTAATTATTCCAAATTGCTGCAGCTAGTGCGCGATCAGAGACAGCGTCCAGGAGAGCCGAGGTCCACATGGGGGCATTCTGCCTAGGGCCCTCACCCCCTTCTTAAAATTAGGGGGTGATTTATGGGCACAGCAGGCAAGGGCAGTGTTCCCCATTTCCTTGGGGCAACAAGGGAGGCTGCCTACTCCCATAACAGCCTCTTAATTACCCTGTGTGGGTCAGAAAGATGGTATTGTCGGCCATCTTCCAATGCGCCCCCTAGTGGCCCCAGCTGAATGAACTTCTTGTGGTAGAGTAGATGTCATGTGTGACAAGGGCATACCACATGAACTTATATGTGCTGAGGGTGCAGTGGAACCCCGAGTTGCGAATGTGATCCGTGCGGGAGGCACGTTCGCAACCCGCAGTGTTCACAACCAGCAGTTCTGTCACAACCCGCAGTCTGCACACGCACGTGACGCAACTGCTTCTGTGCATGTGCAAGCACTGAAACCCAGAAGTAACCTGTTCTGGTGCTTCTGGGTTTTGGCGCGCCCGTAACCTGAAAAGGCGTAACCCAAAGCATCTGTAACCCAAGGTACCACTGTAATTCAAACGATTCTTCCCCCACGAAAAGGAGGGAGGAATGTGCAAATAGGGCATTTGTCCATACGGGCCTCTGTACTTGGGACCTTCATCATTTCTCCATCCATAGTAGGATTGGGAGTTTGCATATTCCCCCTTCTTTCATGGGAAGAGGATAATCTTTGGAGTGGGACATGAAAATGGTTCTCTGTCTATCACACTGGTACTTTACATTTTCCTGCCTCTGTTGAACCATTCTGTTGAATGTTGAGATTTAATAATCTACTATCTTTTACATGAGATCTTTGCAGTGATCTGGAGAAAGTAACCCAGACCACCCAGCAAGGTACTTGCTCATGAATAGTTTGGAAGACTGCATGTAAAGTGGACTCTATGGGGTGGTTATTGCATGTGCACCTTCTCCCAGTGATGCTAATGGGGTGGTGGCGGAGAAAACTAATTCTATCCTGACCTTACTTCGTTTAAGTAAAAGGAATTGCATTGTGAACATTTAACTTAATATTGCTTTGTTTGGCATGCTCCCTGGGAAGCATTCTTTGGTATCTGTTACCTGCTGCTGAATATTATTTAGCACTACATAAATCACTCAAGAGGATGACATTTGGAGTTTCTCCAGCTATCCTCTCAAAGCCAATTTCTATTTTACAGAAAGAAATGAACAAATGGAGTCACTTGGATGACTTACACATAAATTAAGGGACCATAGCTTCCAAGCAACACATAAATTATTGCAAGCTTTTATTCTAATCCAATGCAAGGACATTAATTATAACAGATCATCAACAAACTATATAAAGCAAGATATATTGCACCCCCCACCCGCACACATACACTGTGAGATATGTTTACTCCGTATGTGTCTGAATCAGAGACGCTGTCATAAACAATATTCCATTGGTATTCTAGACTTATTTCCAAATGATGGGCTCATCGCTGATGTGAATCATTGGTGACCAATGTGCTGGATGTGAGGCCATTTACAGAATTTGCAGGGGGAAAGGTGACCTAAAATGATGTGTGCTTTTTGTAGGGGCATTTCCAACATGGCTGCTTTCCCCAGTGATGGTAGCATTAAATAGGAAGTGAAGGAAGTACAGTGGTACCTCGGGTTACAGATGCTTCAGGTTACAGACTCCACTTACCCAGAAATAGTACCTCAGGTAAAGAACTTTGCTTCAGGATGAGAACAGAAATTGTGTTCCGGCGGTGTGGCACCAGCAGGAGGCCCCATTAGCTAAAGTGGTGCTTCAGGTTAAGAAGAGTTTCAGGTTAAGAACGGACCTCTGGAATGAATTAAGTTCTTAACCCCAGGTACCACTGTACTAATGAATGTAGCAATTTGGAGCTCCTTTTGCTGGCCTTACATGATAGTGGGGGGGTTTTGCTTTTTGCTTTGCCTTTTGTTTTTACATTTACCCCAATTCAGCTGGAGGCCAGAAACTATAGTCTTCTTCAGGCATTAAGTGTAATTGTTAAAATCATAAAGGGGCAGCACAAAGATGCACAATGCCTACCAGATCTTGGAAGGCGAATTTTGGCAGTGGGGAGCTTTATCTATCTCTGTAGGCTCACTTTGCATTTTAGAACCCTGCTTTTCCAGAGTGCTAAAACATGTGGGAAGCCTCCATGATTCAAAAAGATGGCAGGAATGATGGAGGGGGAAGAACTAAAGTATTTGTCTCCACTGCCCCCTAATCAGGGATGGACATTCGTTTTTCAAATTTCAGTAGCGCCCTGTAGAAGGTCCAAATTTGGTGGAGCCTCTGGCCTCCTGTCTTCCATTTTGTGTGTGCACTACATCATATTTATGAAGCCCAGCATGACTCTGCTTAGCACACAGTACAGGGAAACTGATTGCATTGTCCTTAAATATAATGCCTGAATAGGGCCTTTATTAGCAAGATTCCCATGTAGACTGTGGATTTAAGGCATCACTTGCAAAAGGGCCCCAGGTTTGGGGATTCTACAGGGCAATGTCCAATATCATATGAAATTTCAGTAATTGGTTCTCTTAGTTGAAGTGCAAGGAACTTTGAAATTCATTGAAATTATTTGTATGGTTCTAATGATGTGTTTTGGGTTTTTTGGAAATCCTTATGGTGTAACCGACTAAGAGGTTTAGATCAGTCTGTATATATAACTTGATGGTAGGTATTTAGTGAATTCAATTGCAAAGTCAAGTGTTTACAAAGAAAAAAAATACCTCTTCGAACCATGACATGAATGCCTTCTTCTTCCCATGCTGTTGCCCAAGGAATTATACATTTGGATAACTTAGAGTAACAGCTGGTCAAAACAATACATTCCTCTGCAGTCATTTCATCTTAGAATAATTAAGAAGGAAAACTCTAATTGATAGAAGATGGACTGAAAATGTTTTTGATCAGCTTATAAAACTGTCAAGTACAGGACCAGGAGAAGAGTGTTCCTAAGCCAGCTGAGCTATACAACAAAAAGTCGTAAGATGAAATACTCACAGATGTGTTTCTGAACAGAATGGCTTCCCCTCCAAAAGCAAAAATCAGATTATGCAAAAAATTATGCATCAGTAATAACCATGTGCAACAACATCCTACTTTTCCATCTGTATAACATGGATGTTCCCTCCCATCTCTATAACACGGACTATAGGAAAGTCTATTTGCATTCTTAGCTGTGCAGAATTGAGGGGGGTCTCCATGGTGAAGTATACTATTATGCAGCTAGTGCTGCACATACAGTTTCCCAATTTGCAGCTGCAAACTGCACACTGTGTTCTGATTACTGCATACAGGGACCCAGCATATAGGGAATCCTCCAAGCTACAATTTTTGCCGGTATAAGTACCTAGTTAGACAAGCATTGACATTCTTATTGAGCCTGTTGAATTAGTGAACATTTTATTGAATTAATGGCTTTGGTTTTAAGTCCCCCCCCCCTTTTATATAGTCTGTTTGTTTTAATTACCACGCTGTCTAAAAGTATTCCTCCAGTGGCTTTCAGTAAACATGCCCAAACAGTGAAAGCTATTCATTTAGAAATATTCCTATATATTTTATCTGCTTCCTCTTTTAGAAAAGGTCCTTCCCTCCCAATGCTTTGAAATAGCTCTGCTTCCAGTCACCATCACTAATGAAATGAAATTTGTACTGCACAACATGAAAACCCCCAATTTTGACTTTTCTTTCCCAAACTCATCTAAAAGTTTCCACAATCAATCAGAACTGGTTTTATGCTTGGTCACAGATATATAAGAGAACAAGGGGTATTTTCCTTATTAATTTGCAAGAGGGATTTTTTTAGACAAAACACAATATTTCCTTAATACAAAATACACAGGGGAACACAGGTTTAGATGAGTGCATACTTTCTATACCACCTCTGAGGGGAGCTGTTAGCCAACACTTGTTATTCACAGAAGGAAAACTATTCTGACCATCTCCAGAACATTTTAATGAGATAATCTCCTCTTCTCAGAGTAGAATCAAAGATAACAAAACTAATGTAAAACCTGAGGAGAAACATATTTTGTATGATTTGAAGTAAAACAAATGGTGCTTCAGGATTCAAGATGGAACAGGCAAGCAATCATCCTCATTGAGTTGATGTGGTTTCACTTTGAAATTAATATATTGGTACAAATAAATAGCTTAACAGAACAGATGAGATCAGTGTAACTGCTGTTCTTGAATGAGATTGCTGTTATTTCAGTTATCATAGGACAGCCTGGCATCTCAAAGCTTTTCTTACATTAAGATGTTTTTCATCTTCTAAAGGGCCACAGGTGGCACTGTGGGTTAAACCACATCTTCTAAAAGTAATTGCTAATGGGCTAAACCCAGCTAACATTTTAAAGTTCCATTGATATTAATGGCATCATTAGTTAAACCAGGAAAGACTAAATAAAACCATTAAGTGTAGAGACAAGATGGAGACATTTGTATCCTTCAGCATCATGAATCCCAGTGAAAATACATGGATGGCTTAAGCAGCACAAGTAGACGGCCAAATTCATTATGGCGACTAGATACAGAATCTCACTCTGACCTCATATAGCTGGAGACAGGCAGCTTCTGGGAAATGTTTTGAAGACTGTAACAAGTAGAATGTGATGACTAGGGATTTCAACCTCTAGGGTCTATCAGAAGTTACCCCTGTCTATCCTACCCATAATATCCTATCCTACCCCATAATATCCTATCCATAATGTTGCCTGCAGATGGCCTGATGTGCAAAGAAGATTGAAGGAATGATGCTACTTTCCCTACATACCTTCCACCAAAAACATAAGTGCTGACAGGACAAAACCAACTGGAATGGTGACAGGGGTTTCATGGGATCCACCAGAATGTTGCATCTATATCTGCATTGCTGTATAGAATCAGCACAGGGAGTTTGTCCAGAGCCAGGGGCAGTTCCAATACCAGTTAAATAATTCCCCTGTGCCAGAATTTCATGGGCTTATGAAACAGAGGGAACTTAAATTATTTCATGTTGACTGGGTACAGTCTAGAACAAGCACTTTTAATCAACTAGATTTTCCAGATGATTAAACAATATCTCGTAGACCAGTGTGAAGAGTTAATCCTCCAGCAGAGCATCAAAAGATGTCAAGAAGTTCAGGAGCCCTGAGCCCGGTCTTGGCTGGGGAGGGAGGGGTATAAATAAAAATTTATTATTATTATTATTATTATTATTATTATTATTATTATTAGTTCAGGAATAGGAATAGGGAAGAATCTCCCCATCAACTTTTAAACATAGGTGAGTCCCTATATAAGGCAATACCTCCTCAGTCACATACCTAGGTTTGAAGTGATGGTGGTGACAGAAAGGTACATCAGAAACCTGGATTCATTTACCGGTATTTATTTTTTGAAAAGTTGCCAGCCCATTATAATAAGCATACAGTGCTTGCATGCTCTTTGCCTTATTCACATATTTGAGATCAGCTGACAGCTGCTCCAGTTGCACTCTGAGGAACATGGTTTATTTCTTGATGCTGCCAGCTGGAATAAAATGGAGAAGATGTAATTTTTTAATTAATTAACTTCAGAACACTGAGGAGCCTTGAGACACATTGCAAGTGATGGGAAATCCACAACATTCTCACCCTAAGACCTATGTGAGCATGTTCCTTTAACACAGAGAGTACAAGCATCAGTGCTCACATGCAAGGGATTCCTAGTGGGCTCGATGTAATTTAAATAGAAATACAGTGCATATCACCATCATGGTAAAGAATGTGACCAAGTGACTTCTGCGCCTGCTCAGTCTGTGGCCCAGATGCTAACCACTGATGGACAACTTCAAGGTCCCTGCTCTCTTTCAGTTCTTTATCGTAACACTTGGAATGAAACACTTTCAAACAGAACACTGTCTTTGGACAGTCCTTTACAAAAGGGGACGCCTTCCTGTAAAGTAGGCAAAACGAGACTGCCATAATTCATCAAGGAGTTGGACCAAATGACCTCCAAGGTCCAACTTTAAAATTATATTATTATAGAAGCTCTTTCCTCCTCCCTTGTTCATGCATTTGGAGATAAATGTGTGTGTGTGTGTGTGTGCGCGTGCGCGCACGCACGCGCGCACACGCGCACACACACAGTTTATCTATGTGTGTATAAAATATAAACTGCAGACTCCAAAACATTTAACAAAGGAAAATAGGGACACATGTGTTTCTGTTTTTATACTGTATTTTTATGCTGTGAACTCCCCTGAGATCTGTGGACGAAAAGCGATATACAAATTAAATAAATAAATAATATTTGTAACACCTAATCTTAGCCATGAATACTACTTGACTCCTTCCATTTCCGTTTTTCACATGCGGCAAACTCAATTGCTCTGTATTCCTCCTGCGCCACACTGGTTTTCAGAAACTGAGTGTGCTCATAAACTGACCATGACCATCTCCTAAGACTATTAATACAATGTTCAATCCCATGCAGTCCCTAAACTATGCTGGAAGCAGGGGTACTGACTTGCCCCCCCACATTGAGGGTGCCCTGTGACCCATCCAACCCCCACCCAACAGGCCAGCGCTCGTCCGTTGGCCGCGGGCAGGGGGCACAGAGGGTGAAAATCACCCTCCATGTGTCCTGCCCCTGCCTGCTGTGCCAGAACTTGCTTGGGGCTGGTGGTGACCCCCTCAATATTAGGGGGGGCTTGTCCCCCTGCCTAGAAAAATTGAGGAGGCCAAAGCCCCTTCTGCCCCCTATAGTTGGCACTGCTGGTTGGAAGAGAGGGGCTTACTAGAGCACTGGAAGGAATGAAGAGCAGGACTCAAGACTCTGAGCAAGTGTGGAGCAACCCAAGTAGCTCAGCTGGTAAGGATAGCGGCTATCTCTGTCCTTAACCAGGAGGACATAGCTGCCTGCAAAGAGGCGGGGGAAGGAGGGAGAAGCAACCAGCAGTTGCAAAATCTTTGCATTCAGTAAACTTGTAGCTTTCGTTTATCCCAGCCATGTGATATTCCTCCTTGGTTTCCGAGCCAATATCCCTTTCCACATTTATTTTGGTCCCTAGTGTGTTGTGATGGTAATGGCAAGAGTATGTGCATATCGCTTGAGCTCCAAAGTTAAATTAAAAGTGAAGCATGCTTTGGAACTATATGAGTTTGACGGAAAACTGAGGATGACTTGTAAACATAGGAAATGTCTTGGGAAATTCAGATCAAATTTCAGAAACAAATCTACATGTTTGAGAAACAATTGACAATAACTCTTGTTATTGCTACTGCCAAGATCCAAATCTGAAGGCTCAGCATGCTTTGGAGTTTAAATGCTGGGCCAGCTCACAATGTAAGCACCCAAATCCATATAGGAGAAGTGGCAGAAATCCATTGATTCCCTGCTGGCGGAAGGGAGTTCTCTAGCATTTGTTGAGGTGGCAAGAAGCCAAGCAGGGCTTGAACTATAGAAACGGCATCAATCCAGAAACGTAGTTACTGCAAATATTTTATCCTGTTTTCACACTTTTCAGAGAGTTCTCTCATTTTGCAAACACCATTACTGCATTACAAAATATTTACATCTTTTCAGCTTTAAATCTCTTGATCCTTATGTTGAAGGTTAGAATACAGTGGTACCTCGGGTTACATACGCTTCAGGTTACATACACTTCAGGTTACAGACTCCGCTAACCCAGAAATAGTACCTCGGGTTAAGAACTTTGCTTCAGGATGAGAACAGAAATTGTGCTCCGGTGGCGCAGCAGCAGCAGCGGGAGGCCCCATTAGCTAAAGTGGTGTTTCAGGTTAAGAACGGACCTCCAGAACGAATTAAGTACTTAACCCAAGGTACCACTTTATCTACATGGGAATTTGGCTGCAACCCTATATTGGCAAGAAGGGCCAGGCATATAGTTTAGTGCTGCTGCTAGATCTGCCTTTACTCTGACGTATTCAGGTAGCAGCTGTCGCAAGAACCCCCAACATTTCTATGAGGTGATGACTACTTTTACTCAGCTGCATCTGGTGTGCCATGGGATGCGGGTGACACTGTGGTCTAAACTACTGAGCTTCTTGGGCTTGCTGATCAAAAGGTTGGCGGTTCGAACCCCCACAATGGGATGAGCTCCCGTTGCTCGGTCCCAGCTCTTGCCAGCCTAGCAGTTCAAAAGCATACCAGTGCAAGTAGATAAATAGGTAGCACTGTGGCAGGAAGGTAAATGGCCCTTCCATGCGCTCTGGTTTCTGTCCAGGTGTCCTGTTGCGCCAGAAGCAGTTTAGTCATGCTGGCCACATGACCCGGAAAGCTGTCTGTGGACAAATGTCGGCTCCCTCAGCCTGAAAGATAAACGGCGTTTCCGTGTGCTGCTCTGGTTCACCAGAAGCGGCTTAGTCATGCTGGCCACATGACCCGGAAGCTTGCCAATAAAGCAAGATGAGCGCCGTGACCCCAGAGTCGGCCACGACTGGACCCAATGGTCAGGGATCCCTTTACCTTTACTAGTTTACCTAATATAATGCATTTGTGTATGCCATTTCACTAAAATCTGCATTCTTATGCAGTCTTCCCCCTAATATAACCACTGATTGGGTTGTTAAACTGCATCACATAATTTGGAGAATTGTGAATATCAAAGCATTTCAGTTTGTAGATTGCTTTTGGGGAAGTGTGAATTAGGTAGATTCAATCAATACGTGGATGAAACCAGATTTCTCCTCCATCTGTGCCCCTGACTAGCATGTGTTGGGTTGCTCTGTTCATGACTTGGATGGAACAATAAAGTTCATTAAATATGTGTTGAAGTTAAACATACGTGAAAAGAAGAAACCATACAAGTTCATATTGGCAAGACTGAAGCTGAGCGGCAACAGTGGACCCTAAAGAAATAAAATAAAGTCCATATATATATATATATTAATATGAGAAAGGGGGAAACCCTTTAAATACAAAAAGGGGAATTCTGGCCAGGCTGTGTAACTGCTGAGAGAGACAGGGGAGTTTATATTGGATCACGGTCAACTATTAGTAAACAATGTGATGTCACTGACCTTAAAAATCCATATTTGGGTTGCATTAACAGAAGTATGATATGTCAGCTAATATGTCAGCTGTGCAGCATTGTTTAGCCTGAGGCTCAGAGCCAATCTCTATACCACTTTGCAGGAGACTGAGAAGCAGGCTGCTTTTGAAAAAGCCCAGATAGAAATGACCTCATGGGAAGCCCATCATCTGCTCTGTTTGACACAAACTGCAATCTGGCACGCCGTCGCTCAGCCCACCTGAGAAATATCTGACCGTGTTACTGCAAATTTCAATCTGTCCATCCAGGACAATTAGCGTTATTTTTATTTATTTTTAAATTACTAGTTTTCTATGAGCATAGTTCTGACTTGGCTTAAAATGGTAAACTGGGTGAATTTTTTCATCTGAATTGGACTTTAGTGTTATTCCCCAATTTGGCCATGATAATTTTAAGGGATGATATATAAATCATAGAATCATAGAATTGTAGAGAGTCATTTAGTCAACCCCTGCAATGCAGGGATCTTTTGCCCAATGTGGGGCTCAAACCCACAACCCTGAGATTAAGAATCTCATGCTCTACTGACTGAGCTATCCACAGGATCCTCTCCCTAATTTCTGATATATGGGGGGGGGATATCAGTAATTTGAAGTATAAAGAAAAACAACATTGCAGCACTCGAAAGACTAAGACATTTGCTACAGACCCTCCAAGTGTCCCTATTTTCCAGAGATGTCCCTGATTTAGATAAGCCGTCCAAGTTTCTGATCTGATCCCAGAATGTCCCACTTTTCCTTAGGATGTCCCTACTTTCATTGGAGAAATGTTGGAGGGTATGGTGTTATCTGACCCCCGAGCTGTCTGGAGGCAATCCTGTATAAGGAAGTTAAAAAAAACACACCTTAATGTTTTATTATGTTTTATATATATATTGGAAGCTGCCCAGAGTGGCTGGGGCAACCCAGTAAGATGTGTGGGGTATAAATAGTTAAATCATCATTATGGAACGAGATGTCCCTATTTTCATTTGAGAAATGTTGGAGGGTATGTTGTTATGGCATAAATACACCTGAGTCCATGAAGGCTTATGGCATAATCAATATATTAGGCTTGGATCTTGGAACAGCAACTTATGAAAGTTCATGGGAGGACTGTTTCCCATCCTCTCTTACCTTTACAATCCCTCGTGCCCCATCCCATCTTCTTCATGAAGGCCCCACAACCCTCCAGAGAGGCTTTTCTGGGATTGGGGGTGGCTGTGGGTGAAGACGGGACAGGGAACATTCCTTCGTTGTTTTGTGGAAGAATGCCATGTCTTAGTTTGATGGAAACTGAGGTCATTAAGTGTTCCCTAATTGGTCAAGGTTCCGCTTTCCAGAAAAACCTGACCCACAGTAGGAAAAACAGTGGCATGCCTCTTTGATATTGACTGCTAACGCTAAGACCTACAGGAGAGTTTCCAGGAACATTGTTGTTTTTCTACAGAGTACAATCTGCAAATATTTCAAATGAAGAGATTTATTAATAGCTGATAAGTCAGACTGAGTGCCCAGATACTTATTGTTTTTATTGCCTTTGTTTCCTGATGCCTACTTTTGGTTATATAGTCCAAGGCAAAAAGTTTAGTAAAATTTTCAGGAAGCAGAAATCACTTTCCTCTCTAAGGTCTCTGAGTTTTCAATAGTTTTCAATTCTTTCCACCCCTTTCTTCCTATCTCTACAGTCACTCCTCTGTAGTCTGCATGAGAAATATTTTTTCTGTGTCACAGCCTTTGGATAGACCATTGCCACTTTCAAAAGCACCAGAAGTATGTAAAGACTTGACTGTCAATATTACTGATCAAGGATTTGTTTCATTTTTCTGTATAGCTTTATTAAAAAAAAAAAAATCACTACCCTTCTCTTCTTTTAGCAGAGACAGGCTGAATCAAAAGCTCTTCTGTGGGCACAAGGGCACCAACTGGATTCTACCCAATTAGAACATAAAAGGGGCATTGCAACCTGTTTCTCAGTGACCAGACAGCTGCTATTGAGAAGCTCACAAGCAGAGCTTAAAGTCAACAGCCATCTCCCACAATTGGTCCTCGTCTACTGATATGAAATGATATCTTGCTGCTGAATATGGAGATTCCATTTAACCATCATGAGTAACAGCCATCAATGGACTTTTTCTCAGTAGATTTCCATTTTATGACATATTTAACGTAATATCTGTTGAGGAAATGATAATGAAGAAAGCCAGAACAAAAGATGATCTGCATGCAGAAGGTTCTAGATTCAATTTCTGGAATCTCCTAGTATTACTGAGATAGACTCCCTGCCTGAAACCTTGGTGAGCCTCTGCCACTCATTGTAGACAAAACTGGATTAAATGGACCAAAGGTTTAACTTGGTATAAGGTAGCTTTCTGTGTCTATAGCTGATGAACCGTGAAGAGAGAGAATTTGGGTTCTAGATTATGCTAGGAAATAAGAACTTCTATACTTGCAGTGCAGCACAGAAAAACTATCTTCCCCACAATGCTTAACGCCACTCTTTCTGCCACCTCCAAACCTTGCTATTTCATCATTCACTCTTAACACTGCCATTTCTCCCCACGCTGTGTGTGCCTGTGTGTGGTTCAACAGTGTCTGTGTGTGCTTGTGTGCCAAGTGCACCCTCTCTTTTCCCCTACTCCTAGCCAAACCTGTTGTTCGCTGCCTTGCACTCTGCTCTGAGATTTGCTTTGCTTCCCTAGCCACCATGGGCAACAGCCACAGCCAGTAAGAAATGATTGACAGCAAACTGTAGGGTCTGGGAATCCATGGCACACTGAGAAGGTGACAATGTCTGCATGAGGCAGGAAGCGTTCAAGTGTGTGCTTTTGCAGTAAGGCAAGAGAGAGGAGATAACGGCAAAGCAAGCACATGGCGCGTGAACATGCACAAGAGGAATCCTATCTGGGCTTAGGCCTGACTCATGTCAACTTCAAGTGCTGTACTTGGCAACCGGCTTAGCAGTCAAGAGCTGCCAAATGTGGGGGCAGGAAGAAGGCAATCACGCACACCCGCTTCACTATGTAATGCAAGGGGCAGGTTGGTCCTTGAGTGTTGGCTCAGTTTTTTCTTCCTCCCCAAGCAGAATTCTCAGTTAGTAGTGAGATTCCAACTTCTCCCCACCTGCATCTCCTGCTCCCTAGTTATCAATATGCTGATGACGCCAAGTTCTATCTCTCTGTACCCTCTGAGTCAAGGGAAGTTGTGCCAGTGTTGACCTAATGTCTGGAGGCAGTAATGGGTTGGGTGAAGGCCAGTAAACTCAAGTTGAATCTTGACAAGACAGAGGTGTCGGTGGTAGGTGCTTCCTATGTCAAGAAAGTGGGTAGGTAATTGGTTCTAGAAGACGTTGGATTCACCTTGAAGGAGCAGATGCATTTTCTGGGAGTGATCCTTAATTCAAAACTCACACTGGAGGCCCAGGTGGCCTCAGTGATAAACATTGCATATGCTCAGCAATTGGATGGTTTGCTAGCTGCATACATTCCTGGTCCAGACTAGCCAGGTCACTGTTATTCCCATCCTGGTAACCTCCTGATTAGATTACTGCAATGCACTCTGTGTGGTGCCGCCCTTGAAGACCACCCAGAAGCTTCAGCTGGTGCAAAATTCTGTATGGTATCCCTAACTGGAGCAACATTTCACCAGTTACTTGGGTATTGCTCTGACTGCCTATACACTGTTGGGCCCAGTTCAAAGTTTTGACTATCTTCTGTGCTGGGGCTTGAGATAAGCAGGGAAGCTCTAGTTATGCCACTGCCAATGCCTGCGCCCCAGTTGGTGTTGTCATTGAGCAGAGTCTTCTCCTAGTCTTACTTTGAATGGAATTCCCTCCTGCTGATATTTGTGACATATTACTTTGTAGTTTTAATTATTAGCATAGAATCACTAGCAGAGCTCCCAAACAGTGTATTATAATTTGATTCCTGCATTGTAGGGAGTTAGCCTAGATGACGCTCGGGATTTCTTCCAACTACAATTCTACAATTCTATGATCATTATGAAATTAATTGTTTTACCTTCCTTTCTTACTTCTGCTCATAGCAAATGGTATCAGTCAAAAGCTTGGTGAACTGTTGCAAATATTGCAAATCTTCAGCCAGTTATACCAGGCTGGCACACATATTTCACAGGAAGTCCTGCCAAAATCATCCAGTCCCCAGTGGAGGAAAATAACGGGAGAGTTCTAGAATGACTCAAAATGACAGGTGGGGAAAAGAGCAATGGTTGTGGTTTAATTGCTGCATTCATTGTACAGGAAAGTTTCCAGTGCCAATGAACACACATTCTCTTTGTGGTAATTTCTCCAATCAAGCATTCTGTTGTTAGCTGTTAATTTCTACAAGCTTTTATGCTAGAGGCCCTGCTGAGTCTTTCACAATGTGGGAAATAATAGCTTTCTTTTGTTATTAGCAGTGTGAGATGGAAGAACCATTTTATTCAGCTCTAAAGGTTTTCTTCTATTAACTCCAGTAGGAGCTGGATCATGGCCTTATTCCAGGCAATAACAGTTGCCTTAGTTGGCATGATATAGTATCTACCTGCCCATAAGGGAATCCATTTTGGGAGAAGGTTTAAACCAGCGGTGGATAGCCAATGTGGTTCCGTTCAGATGTTGTTGGGCTACATCTCTCATCAGCCCTAACAAACATGATGGGAGTAGTTGTCTAGCAATATCTGAGGGGCACCTGATTTGATACCTCTGGTAAGAACTCCTGTTCTCTGTCCATTTTAAAGGTCCTGGAGAAGATATTGCCAAGCTATTGTTACATATTAGTTTAATGTGTAATTTAACTCTTTGTATCTTAAGAACTCTGAATCGTTCTATGTTCAGAAAATACCTTGGCATTTCCCTGACCTCATCTTTTGTACAAATCTGAGTAGTGGAAAGTTCTGCCTATAAACAAGCTGTGAGTTTTATATATTACTCTTTGAATCGCACACACCGTAAAGTTCACCCTCATTCTTAGCTTTGGCTACAATGGAGAAAAAGTCTGAGGACTATTTGAGGATATCCCTAGAGTGAAGTAAGAATGTTTAGCACTGTCTGGCCTTTGAGTCATGCAATGTTTTGGTACTTTCCGTCCTAGCATATATGACTAGTAGCTTTTGAAGCAGCTATCTGATGCTATGTTGTTTATAACCTGGAAGCTACTCCAGATCCTTCCATTACCAAAGCTTCTAGGAAACAGTTCAATAGTTTTAGAGCTGTGAAACCTTACTGCAGATTAATTTTTTAGTGCCACATTGGACAGCTATTTCGTGCAGTCATTCCACCACAAATACAATCTATCCACACTCTTGATTTCACAGCCTCTGCTAGCTGTCTGCATTGCCAGTCACACTAGGGAAGAGAGGCTGGTGGAGCTGATCCAAATAGCAGCCGTCTTCCAGGAACATATTA
Source organism: Podarcis erhardii (assembly GCF_964252035.2). NCBI lineage: Eukaryota > Metazoa > Chordata > Lepidosauria > Squamata > Lacertidae > Podarcis > Podarcis erhardii. The sequence continues at coordinate 42,174,492 of NC_138497.1, forward strand.
GTCCAGACAGAGCTGCCTTACCTCAACAGCAAAAGAATTCTGATAAGATGAGGCTTGGTCAGTAACAGTTTACTTTTCATGAGGCACAAATGTATGAATCAGAGGTTACGTCTCCACACCTCCATAATGAGAGCCAAGCAAAACCCATCTGTTTTGGCACAAGGAGATGTTACACAGAACCTCATTGTAGGTGTGAGAAACCATTGTAGCATTTTAGGAGCCAAGCCAGGAGCCCTACAGATCATGTGGCACTAATTCGCTTTTCCTTCTCTGCCATTCTCAGGCCATTAAGTCTAGAACACTAAAGCCCTGTTCAAGCATTATTGCCTGAACAGGAAATATCAATCCATACAAGGGCTCTGCCTCCAAGATTCCTGTCCCCTGACACTCAGTACCAGACCTTCTCATGTTGAGCAAGGAAGGGCTGAGGGAGACATGAGTAAGGATTCCCACTACATATCCCATTCACATACAGTACATTCAAGCAAGCAGAGAGGGTAGGGTTGACCCACATGAGGACATTGGGGGTACCAGGCCTCCAACACATGAGGAAGCATCTTGTTCAGGCATTGTACCTTAGTAGGACTTAACACCACAGACCCGAATCTTCCTGGGGTCCTGGTGGTAATGGAGAACCAATCCCACACCACTGCCTGATAGAACGTTCCAAGATCTGCTACATTCTTTCGTTCTGGGCAGCTCATCATTGATGTGAACCGCCCTGAGACCTGTGGGAATAGGGCGGTATACAAATTTAATAAATAAATAAAATGAGAAGGCAGCCAGTGACAATGCACTTTTGGACAACTGGCGGTGCAGTGAGCCAGTTGCTGCCTCTGCTTCAGTTGACTGTACTGGGCCTAGTCACTGGACGGGTGCAGTGCCACCACTGGACAACTGCCTCACTTACTTGCAAGTCGCAAGTTGCATTAGCAGATCGGGCAGTACTGCAGGAGGAATCAATTGAAATAACCACCAGCGGCCACATGGATCTTGGGTGAAGGGCACACTGTGCCACTAAACAGCATATGCCCTTAATCTCCCATGGTTCCTACTCCCTTCCTCCAGCTGTGGGAAGCCAGATCTTGCCAGCACTTGAGTGCCTGACTACAGGACAGGAAGAAGGTTGCTATTATTAGAGTATGACACTTTGTACTGAAGGAAGAGCCTTATAAATATGTGAAATTGTGACCACATTCAAATCCTGACCATGTTCTAAAACAAAGTAAGACAAATGCATGTTTATCTTTGTTTACATGTAAGCAGGAAGAGCCGGCAGCTTTTATTAACCCTCCTCTTCACAAAAAGAGACACTTTGCTTTGTTGCTGGCACTCTGCTCTGGCTGCTGCAAAGGTCCCTATCAGTGTTTTCCAGAGTCGCTAATTGCAGCTTCCAAAAGTTATCTCCAGGGCTGCTTCACACAGAGTTCACCCGTGTTTTTACAAAACAAGTATTTAGTGAGAGGAAAACATGCCAGCGCAAGAAGGAAGCAAGAATTGTATTGCCCCCATCCATTTCCTACCATTTGGGCACTGCAGTGATAAACACGGCTGCTGCATAGCACAAGCTGATTATGAGTCACAGTCACCATGTCAAATACTTTAAAATTATCGCCCGCAAACACCCAAGAAAGCATGCAACTACTAGATTACAACTGTAAACCAGAAATAGAAGGGTTGTTAAAATAGAGTTTCAGACTGCTTAGTGTAGAACATCTCAAATATTTAAGCAGTAATAAATTGGCTCTAGTTCAGCTCCTTTCACTATGCACCAAACAATATTTGTGGTATTAAGATTATATTGGTGGAAATAATCTTTGTGCTGTTGTGATAATCACAGTTAAAAACAACTTGCAAATGCAGCTTCATTGAGCATATGAAATAAAGGACTCAATTGCAGCTGAGATTCTGCAGCAGCAGTTGTTGATTTTTCTCAGTTCTGTAAAATTTATAAAATATTTGGAGTCATGATGGCTCCTCTTACATTTCTGCAGTAGATTTGCTGTGTTACTTGCATAGAAAATGCACTGAAAATAGGGTGGCTATACAGTCCTCTCTTTGTCTGGTCCAAGCCTAGTTTAAAGATAAAGGTGTTACCCCAAGTAAGGAGAACAGGGGCTTTGAAGATGCCCATCCACATTCAGTAACCGGACAGCAGACTGAGGGACAGAGGTCACCTGGTCCCAGTCTTCCCCACTATTTAAATTATAGCAATTATTACTGACACCTGCAGATATAAAGAAGCATATGTAAATTTTACATAAACCTGTGTCCTCAATTGGCCTCCTTTTTGGGGGTACATGTCCTTTTTGGGGGAGGATGCAAAAGTGGCTAATTTAGAATCCTTTATATCTTCTTATTTTTTGACCTTTCAAGAACCTGACCAGGGAATGGTCTTATCTGTTGCACCCAAGAATCTTAACTTGCCAGTGATGCCACCTTAAAAATTTCCTCGGTTTGAGGAGTTGAATAATTCTAAGAATAACAACAATGCAGAACAGGCTGCTAGTTACATGAATTGGAAAATCATTGGGCATGCTGGAAGGCATCAACCCCTAAAACTCAGGGGAGTGAACCTGGAATAGGACAGACTGTTGATTCTCAGCTGATCATTTGCTTTATATAACAATCACCCTCAGAAAATAATCTATATTATATTATCACAACTATGGAAGTCTGTCTGAGGCTCTTCTCTAGTTTCTGAGATGTCACCAGCAGATATTATTTTTTTATTTCACTTATGAATTGTTTTCTAGGCATAAAGCATCTTGAAGCAATCCAACAATAAACACACACACCAATTTCAAGTAAAAAGAAAAAGCTGATATTCTCATGATGCTTAATTCTAAAATCTTGATATGTTGAAGATGCAGCCCATAGATGTTGTTGTTGTTGTTGTTGTTGTTGTTGTTGTTGTTGTTGTAAGCAGTGCATCCTGCTTTGCTTTGTAATGCAACAGGTCAGGCTACTCTTACCTGGCATGCAGCAGTATCATTGCACTGTGCCTCATTCAGCACATCATCAGTAAGTTCTCTGCTATGACCCTTGCATCATGTGGAAAGAAACACAATTCTAGTTTACGAACCATGCCTAACTATTCTCTTCTGTTCTTCTTTGGAGATGAAAATTTGTATATTGGCACTAGATGACTGTACACTTTGGCAGACCTAAGTGCCTCTAATGCTACTGCTTTCTTTCTGTGGAGAAGGGCAAAACAACTGGCCTAACTTCCTCTCTAGCCTAAGTGTTAGTATGATGTAATCACTGGATCATGGGTAGACATTTCATAGGTTCTTAAGAATGGAAGTCAAGCATAAGCTTTGTAGTCGGTTGTGAACATTCCACACACCTTGAAGAATTAATGGATACTGTGCCAAAGCAAAGTTGGAGGAGAGTGGATCATGTCAGTGAATTTAGGGTATGTTCTTCCTACTGCTGCCGCCACCAAGCAACTCCATTTTCCTTTACGAAGCCCATATCTTTCTCTGCCAGAAGTCTGCTGGCAGATACTTTCCAAATGAAACAGACAGACTGCAATTAAACACTTCTATGTGGCTGAACGCAGTAATGTTATGAATACCCTGGGAAATATAAACAATCCGCAAATGGGAATCACTTCCATTACATGATTCAACAATATGAATGCTTTTCAAGCACACGATAATAAAAAATCTATAAGATAACCCAACCACACTTTCACTTCATTAAAATGATTTTGCGAGAATACTGTGTTTCCGCCATACTTTTCTAAACTCGCTTCACTGAATGGTGTAAAGATAACTTACTTTCTGTTGCTCGGCAGTGAACAGGTTGCAGATCAGTGGTAGAGCATCTCCCAGATTCAGTCCCTGGCATCTCCAGGTAGGGCTGGGAATATATCCTGTCTGAAAATTGGCTGCTGCCAACCAGTAATGATGTAAGAAGGCATCCATTTCCATTCTGACTCATCTTCATTTCATGCAGCTCTGTTTCCATTCTGCTGCAGGCTGGCTTCCAAGAAAAACTATGATATTCAGCTTACTGGATGGCTAGCTGAAAGAAGAAAGTCTTCAGTAAACACTGAGAAGAAACAGAGATGACACCTGTTTGATATATACTAGGAGGGAGCTCGGAAGAGTAGCTGCTGCCCCACTAAAGGCCTGGTTCCAGTGTTGTGTGGAATGGACCTCCTGATAAGATGGTATCTGCAAGATGCCCTCTCCTGCACAGTGAATTGTTTGGTTGGTTATATAAGCTGCTGAGAGATAAAGGAGAATCAACAAGGTTGTCCTCTGTCATCTCTCACCTGGCACAGGTCAACCAAAGCAGTTTCAAACTCAAATTCAGACCTGAAACTGGATTGAAATGGGTCTAAATAATCATCCCAAAGTTGTTCTGCTACATCTTTCTTGAGCACTTTGCCCAGGGAAGACGTATTAGTAACTAGGTGCCAGTTGTCAGGTACTTCTGGGTCTAGTGACATCCTCTTAAAGAGTGCATGAGCTATTGTCTCCATCAAGGCAGATGGCACCTCCCTCTCCTGCAACGAAACATTCTGAACTCATAGGGCAAGGGTTGAGGAGGCATGTGGTGGTCCCAGTCCCTTCAAGAAACCTGCCCTTGTTATCAGGACACAGTAATTGAAACAACACCAGACCAGACAGTGCTCTGGACACTTCCATTAAACCTACCTGCAGTGTCTAATTCTGAACAAATCCAAGAATTTTTACCCTCAAATCGCCTAGCACACATCACAGCAGGCTACCAAGTATACCATCAACTCCTTTCATTGCGAAGACCCCCACAAGAGATTTCACTTCTCAAAAAAGCTCTGCTGGATGGATACTTGGGGATGCAACAGTGGTAAAAAAATAAGCCTTTATCACTGCTACCACTGACACATGGCAGACAGAAAGATGTGCTTGCATCCATGTTCATTCTGAGATGAGCACATCCTTTGTTCCACCCATTGCCATTCTTGCTTCATTGTCTGCATCTCCCCAGAGTGCCAGGGAGCCCCATGGAATGCTTCTTCCTTTTTTTGCCACAGGAAAGTCTGGATTGCACAGATGCCAAGTTTCAAAATGTTAAAATTCTTCTTCTTTTTTTTTTTTCATACTTCACTTTAAAAAATGCCATCTGTTTTTCATAACACCACTAAAAATATTTTTCCACACTGCCCTGGTATGCTCCTTATGGAAATTACTATGGGATCCTTGGGAACTATGGACTGAGGTCACAGAAAAGGGAATGTTACCATATTTATTATGTGTATTTAATAAAATGCTATATAAGTGCATTAAATATGTTCAAAAATATTTGACCCTGCTTCAATCAAAATCATGAAGATAAGCAGGGTCATTTATTTACTTGGTGGAAGCCCCTCAAATGAAGGGAGCTCAGGTGGGTGAATATGGGCGACATAGCTGTGGCCAGAACGCAAGGTTTTGCAATTTTATTTCCCAACTATACTGGCTGAAGTACTTTTAGATTTGCTCTAAGTCCTCCATGCCAGTGTATTTTGAAGATACTACACCACTGGGGATTCCATGCAGGCAGACCACTAGCGCCATCTTTTGGAAACGCCCCCCCCCCCACCAGACGTCAATTCTGCCTTTGAAATCCCGGTAATGGCCAGGAAATTCCAGATGTATGGCAACCCTAGGATATACTGGTGTCATTTTATGTTGGCTTAAATTCACAGCTGGTGCAACGTTGCTGGCAGAGAGGCAAATATGGGTGCCACAGGGAACATATTAAGAAAGGAATGGGTTAAGTCCAAACTAGAGCCCCAGTACAAATTTGCCTCATGACTGTTTTGAATCAAAGAAAATGAGATTTGACCTGGTGCAAGCTCTGATGCAAGTTGCCTGAAAAAGGAAGGAGAAACAGAATTATCTTAGTTATTTAGGAAAATTCATTCTAGAACTCATTCTATCAACTATGCAATAAGATGTCTAACACAATCTTGGAAGTTTCCTTTTTAAACCTGTATTCTAGCTCTCTTCTCCCCCACCCTCACAATGGACATTTTTTCTTTGCAGGCTTAGAAATTAGAAGGAATATAGTTGCACAGTTTCCATGGTCTAGAGAATGAAATCTCTGCAAGAGGTGTGTCTTCCATACATACTCTCCCATCATAACTGGCACCAGAAGGGGAGCAAGCACCTCCTCACACACAAACAATGAGCTAACCCACCCAGAGTTCAGGCTATATGTGGGATTCCACAGCTTTTCAGAAATGAGAGAAGATTCAGTCTACAATATTACTCTTAGCAAGGCCATGAAATGACCCAGAACAAGGAAGGCTCCATAGTTCTTCTTGGAGAGCATACAAGCAAGCAAACAAAAAATTGGAAAGGCACAGTCTGAATTGACCATTAGCATTCCCAAATCATAGAGTAAATCTGCTTCTGCTATTTCTTTGTCATTGTTTCATTTTTACTCTTGGATCTGAATTGCCAGTTGCAGTTTTATCCTCTAGATCCTTGGAGACTTCAGGAATAAAAGAATAGAAGCGCTCTTCTAAAATTGTAAATAAACCCAGAAATAAAACTGTGAAACTTCTAAACTTCTAAATCTTCTTCTATATTTAAGATATGATATATCTGCAAAATGTATTTTACAATATAATTTTAGACATTGTTTGGATCTAAACTGTGATGAAGCTACACTTGTGAAATAAAAATAAATAGCAACTTGGAAACTTCCAAGAGTCTTCAAATGAGTCAAATGAAATCTAGTCCAAATAAAGTCCACAAATTAACTGTTAACCACTAAATTTAAGAACTGTTGTTACATCACGAGGAACTCCCACAGTAAAGTTTACTTTTTATACACATTTCTGTCCCACCTAGCACCAAAGACAGAATAACATCTATGTTTGCATAATAGTGTTGCCCATATATGGTGTGAACATTGGCTGTCCTGTCATGTCATAGTCTAAAGTATGCTCTTTGATGAAGCCTTGCAGAAAGAGATAGACATTCATTGCATAATGGTTACAGGGAAAGGTTAATAATAGATGGCTCTCATCAGTAGCTTTCCCCCTGGAATGCAAGGAATCCTCTCAGGATTGATGTGGAGGGATGTCAGACTATATGAGCAAGGCAACAACAACAGTATGAGTTACCTTACAGCAAAGAAGCATATATTTCTTTAACGCAGAATGATGGCTTCTTGGCTTCATTTGTTTGTCAAAGCTCTTAACTCTCCTAAATGAGGAATGCACATGTTGGGATGTATGTATATTTATTTACAAGTTACATTACTGTGGTGTCAGTCATTGGACAGTTAAGGGCTGAAAGAGTGCTTGTGTTGAATTCTGAATTATTAAATTTCCTGAAATTTTATTTCGTAGACTGTGTGTGTTCTTAAAACTCAGTTATACGAGTTGAGCAAGAGCAGTAATGTATTGGGGCAGACAATGAACAGAGCATAGTGAAACATAGGTTGGGGTGGGAAACTTTACATGCTTGTTTCTTCTTGCCCTTTTCATACATAAACTTTGCATGCAATCAGCAAGCCCAAATACAGCGTGTATGTTGGGTTAGTTGTATTAGTGGACACAGTTATTCATGTCAAAGCCACCACATTCTTGGGCATTACTGATTTTAATGCAGCATAAGCTTTTGTGGTTTATTATAGACAACTTCTTCCAAGAACCATTCACAATTCTGGACCTCTCCCGCTCACATGCAATTTGTGTCAGATTTCATCAAAGGAACATTGTAGAATGGCGATCTAGAAATTTCTAATCCAAGAATGCTGAGGTTTCCAACCTTTTTGAGTCAATGCTCCCTTGACCAACTATATTTCTTCGGCAGCTCCTCTGTGGGGAAAAGCACTCTAGGTCTCAGAAGCCCAGTTATGTCACCCCTTGCCTGCAGAGCTGGCGGCCCCTCACCCCTTTTCAAACACCCTCCCTTGTGGAGGGTTCCCTCAGCCTCCTCTCCTCTCCCTTCTCCTTGGGAGTCCCCTGGGCAGCCACTGCCCCTGGTTTCTGAGAACCCCCTCTGCCCCAGAGAGAGCTACCTCCTCACACCGCCCGCCCCCCTGGGCCCTGGAAAGAGGATGGTCCAAGCCTTAGCGGCCTGACAGAGACTGGCCAAAGGTAAACGTGAGGCCAGCACATTGCTCACCTTGGGAGGCAGCAGTGGCAGCAGTGGGTATTGCCAGTAGGGATGTGCCATAAATCACCATATCTTTGAATACTGGTGTTGAAATAGCATCATGATAAGTGTTTCAACAAGGCAATATACCAGTGAACAAATGGTGGAGACTTATTAGCTTCCTAGAGAGTAGCTCAGCTGAACAATACTTTGCAGATAATTTGCAGGCACAGGGTCTCCAGCTTTGTTTACTCTCTCCCTCCTCCCTCCTAACTGATAAGAAATGACCATCAGCCCTCACACAAAACAACAAACGCTTTCAGCTTCACCTGTTTCTTTCCACTTAAAGGTAAAGGTAAAGGACCCCTGACAGTTAAGTCCAGTTGCGAACGACTCAGGGGTTGTGGCGTTCATCTCGCTTTACTGGCCGAGGGAGCCGACATTTTCCACAGACAGTTTTTCCGGGTCATGTGGTTAGCATGACTAAGCTGCTTCTGGTGAAACCAGAGCAGCGCATGGAAATGCCGTTTACCTTCCCGCCGGAGCAGTACCTATTTATCTACTTGCACTTTGATGTGCTTTTGAACTGCTAGGTTGGCAGGAGCTGGGACCGAGCAACGGGAGCTCACCCCGTCACAGGGATTCGAACCACCAACCTTCCGATTGGCAAACCCTAGGCTCATTTGTTTAGACCACAGCACCACTTAGAGCTCAGCTAATTATGTAGTGCCTGCTAACAATCCAGGAGGGACACCCTATGGCTAGACGATAAAAGAGGCTAGACAATAATAGAGGCAAAGTGAACAAAGAACTGAAAAACACTTCTTTCTTCCCTCACCAGCAAAAAAAAAGAGGGGGAAGAGTTCTTGTTTTTATTTTCTGGTGGCGCTTATGTTGTTGATTCCACCTAAATAGCTTTCCACCATATTAAAAAAGGAAGGCTATGCTTTAAAATTTAAAGGGAACTACCTGGTGTGCTCTGGTCCATGGGGTCACGAAGAGTCGGACACGACTAAACGACTAAACAACAACAACAGCTTGCTTGTCCTCCTTCCCTCCCTTTGATAAAAAGGGGGATATTGGTGGGATGAGGGCTTTGGGGGGGGGTCCTTCGGGGGGGTGGAGGGGTTTAGCTGGCTGCCTTGTGCTGAAATGGGAGGTTGGGTACTGTGTGAGAATGAGGGGAGGGGTGCTTTTCAGTAAGCAGTGGAAGCAAATGTGTCTGCTCACAAGCAATCCCTACTGAATTTAATGGGGCTTACTCCCAGGAAAGTGGAAGTAACTAGTCATATATGTGCCTTTAAAATGGGACCAATGTTATAAATGAAACATATATGTTTATTATATATATTTGACACAGTGTGTGGTGTGTAGTTTACCTCACTATGGAGCCATATCTTTTCCAATTGTCTTCTTCTGATATATATGAGCCTGGATAGTGTCGGTTGATAACAGTCTACAAGGCCATGCCGTTAGGCTACTTCTGCTTCAAGCCCCTCCCCATCTTGCTCAATAGTGTCTCTGTTTTCTATTGTGAAAAGTTGGAGGGGCTGCTTTCGGCAGTTCTGTCTCACCTGAAAATCTGTTCATGAGTTTTCTCATGATGACAACTGATGACGGAATCTCCATAACATTATGGTGGACACAGATAGTGCAGGCTTGCACCTCTGGATCATCTCTGTGGTGGATATTATCCATGGTCACTGGCATATACGATAAACAGAATGAGGGAAATAAACAACAAAGCAAGTGGGGCACTTGACTGAAAACAAATGTTTTCACTGGACTAGAGGATAATAACTTTCTGTAATACATATAAAACATGAATCACTAAGATCTTAAGTGGAGAAAGTTTATGAGAATGCAGTCAGATGATGGGAAGATCTTTTGAACTGAACAATGCTTGGGAGCCCTTGCATTTTCCAAGCCACATTTTTTCCTACATTACAAATCTTGTTGAAAAGGTCTGTTTTTCCACAGGCAGAATCTTTCATTCTTCAGTACCGTTTGCCAAATTGCAAGCTAGGATATAATTAATCCCTAGGCTTGTAGTGGTTTCTAACGGACACATTAGCCTACATTTGGTGAGCAGCTAGATTGTATAGTATGCCTGCATAGCATTTCCTCATGCCAGTCGTGTCCGTTTTATTTACCTTGAGTAGTGAACTGCTGAAACTTGCCCCCCCCCCATTTCTCAAAAATTGTCTTCCCCTACAAAAGAGGCTACTACTTTTCTGCCTCTTTCTCAAGGTGCATTTTCTTCAGAACCTTGGCATATATGAGATTTAGCTTACTTTACCAACGGGAAGTGATGCTAGGTGGCCCGCGGTTTTCCCTTTCTCATTAAACGTTTCTCCAGTGATTTGCAGCCCCGCCCTCCACTTACTGTTTGTGTTCATGATGTGAAAAAGCCTCATGAGAGAAGTTATCTCATGAAGTCTTTCCCTAAGCTTTAATTGAAGCAGGGGGAGCTAAAGAGGTTGGATACTAAGGGCCTAAAGAAAGGTAAAGATACTGTGCTTGAAAAAACCATGATGGGCTGTCAGGCACATAGTGAGTAGTTTTCCCACCTTCCTGTGCTTACAAGAAAGTCCAGCTGAGGTTACCGTGGGTTTCTCCGGACAGAGTGAATGGACATTCAAATGGCAGCCAGTGTAAGTGTAAAGTGATGCATGTTGGAGGGGAAAGAAATCCTAATTTTACAGATACACGAATGGGATCTGAGCTGGTGGTGACTGAGCAGGAAGGAGACCTTAGGGTCATAGTGGATAGTCCAATGAAGATGTCATGGCCATTGTGAAAAGGCAAATTCCTCGTTGGGGATCATTACAAAAGGATCGAAAATAAAACTGCCCATTTCATAATGCTGGTTTATCCATTTATGTTATGGCCACACTAGGAATACTGAACATTTCCCAGCAAATGGCAACCAAAAGGGACTGGAGCATCTCCACTATGAAGTTACCGGTAAGTGGAACATTTTGGCTTTTTAGTTTTTTAAAAAGGTAAATAATTGGGGACATGACAAGATTATGCAAGGTGTGGCGACAGCAGACAGAGAGAAGGGTTTTCCCCAGTTTCATAATACTAGAACAGGCATAGGCAAACTCAGCCCTCCAGATGTTTTGGGACTACAACTCCCATCATCCCTAGCTAACAGGATCAGTGGTCAGGGATGATGGGAGTTGTAGTCCCCAAACATCTGGAGGGCCGAGTTTGCCTATGCCTGTACTACAACCAGGGATCATCCAGTGAAGCTGAATGTTGGAAGATTCGGGACAGAACAGGAAGTACTTCTTCCCATAGTGCAGATCTTCCCACAAGACCTAGAGATGATTGCCAAATTGGATGGCTTTAAAAGAGGATTAGACAAGTTCATGGGGAATAAAGCTATCAGTGTCTAATGGCCATAATTGCTATTTCCACTACTGGAGGCAGAATGCATCTGAATACTAATTGCTGGGAATGTCAAGGGGGGAAAGTATATTTGCACTCAGGTTCTGCTTGCCTACTTCCCATAAGCATCTTGTTGGCCACTGTGAAAATAGGATGCTGGAATAGATATGCCTTTGACCCGATCTCCTTTCGAAGACTTTTTAAAAACTCCAAACTGCTGTTTTTAATTGCTTTTATATATGCTAGTTTTCTGAGTCTGGTCTTTTAATAGGCTACTTTCACTGTCTGTTTCCCCAGTTATATTATTATAATCAGCTAACGCTGTACTATCTGCTGCTGTGGTGATTTTTAGATGTGGTTTTATTGTATTTTAGATGCCGTTTTTCTTTTTTGATGATTTGCAAATGCTCCCACAGATTTTTTTTATAACAGGTTGGGAACTGCTTTGATAGCAGCAATGCTGTAAGGTAGCCTAGAATTACAGAAACATTGCTGAATTGATCATGATGACGGTAATAATAATGATAATAGCTGTATTATTTGAAACAAGACAAAGAATTCTCTTGGAAGCGTCACTGCCCAGCTAATCAGTGGCATTTTGCAGCTGCTCATTGGATGTGAATGAATGAGCCTCAGTAATAAAAGAGAGGTCAGCAAAAAATAAGCAGTGCAATTTGTATATATGCACTCGTAAATGTTACTTTGGCTATCTGGAGAGGAGGCACGGAAAAGGAACCAGATGTACGATGATTAAATGCAGGGCGTTTGGCACATGCAAACATTTTTTGGCCCCCATTCCTGCGGGGACTGGGTCTGACCTACAGACAAGCTGCCTCCCGTGGAGCTGGGGCCTGTCCCTCTTTTATGGACATTTCTCTGTACTGAATACAGCTGAACGTTCCATACAATACGCTAGTCATGAAACTGAATCCTTTCCAGTGGAGTGTCATAGGTGCATGAGTTCAGACGAAGGAATTTAAACACAAACCAGAACTGCTCACTACGCATTAGGGGAACATATACACAGCCGGGACCTATCAGGCTTTTAATGTTGACGCAAGCTACCTTCAGTGTTTAGAGTTCAGTTCCCAAATATTGTGCAACACAGAGCATCTGCCTAACCTAGGTTTGCGTAGAAGAGATGAAAGAAAGGGAGAAAATATGTTTACCTTCATAACGCTTAACCTAATCTGGAATATGATTTGCAACAAGAAATACCCTGCAGCTACACATCAAGGTTCTTAATTTGCTTTTTAAGGAGGTTTGTTGTTTTTTCTAAAAATGGATTGAGAGTAAACAATGGGTTGAGAAACAAAGGCGATCAGCAGACTTATCTGCTAATTCTATTTAATGTCAAAAGAATTATATTTTGAAAGTAGTTTATCAGTATCAGCATCAAACTTTATTTCGGTCACAGACCAGCATAAGATAAAACATACGGAAAGCAGTGAAAGTAGTTTATTGAAAAACTGCTTTTGCAAGTCAGAAGTTACTATTTATATTAACGAATATCAGTGAAGATGGTCTTTGGAACACAAAAAGTTCAAAAGTTCATCTTTGTACAGGAATAGTCTTGTGTTCAGGTTTCCCCTATAAGAAGTTGTAAGGAACTGAAATAAAGTAAAGAGAAGCATTCCAGTCTTTTTCAAAAAAAGATAAGTTGGACTCTGATGCTGTGCCACTCCTGATTCGGGAAAGTTGCAGTACATAATCAGGTCAGGCTACAATTCAACCTGACACCTACTTGAAGAGGGAATTTCAGATTGGGGAATGTCCTGCTGTAGCTTTCTGTTTCTTACTTTAAACACAAGTACTGTAGTAATTTAGCAATAAATGAACAAAATGAATGAACCTTTGTAAAAAAAACCAATGGCTTAATTTACAGAGGAAATAAACTGTTCAGTGTTCATTGTAGAATTCTCAATGAAGAGACGTAACTACAAAATAATTAGTTGGAATGTACAACTGTGGAGTTCTAGCTTTTTTTAAAGGGAAGTGTGTGTAGGATGATGACAGCAAATGGAAAGCATGGCCAAGCATCCCTAGGGACAAACCAGTTACCTCAGAGAGCAAAACTGCATCCGGGCTCAGGATGCAATTCCAAATTTCATTTCATTTCAGGAGCAGATGACTGGATTTAATTCGTTTCAACAGTGAATTAAATGAAGTGAATCAACACATCACCAGAAAGGCGCAATTAAACTTCCCTTGCAAGCATGTCCATAAAGTTTTCTAGAGCTGTTTGAATATATCGTTCAGATTTAACCTATGGGCCATTTTATGGAGGTTTGCTATCAACTGTATCCTGAACAAAGCTGAAGCCAGTGGTGGCTTCCTGAAGAGTCTGTGTGTATGGTCCATATTTACAAATGTTATGACATTCACATACTGCATTCTTAGGTATAAATCATCTTCATGTGTCCTAAAATATCATTTATTTGGTAAAGCATGTGTCCAGTCATAAAAGCCTCTGTTAAGAAGACTAATGAGGCAAATAAATGCTAGTAAAAGTGTGCTTCATTACCTACATCAGAACATCCCTTCTATGCCACTTGGATCAAGAGAACTGGACTTTCCACTCTTGCATTTGCTCAAGAGTGGTTTGTATTGCTCTTGGAGATCAGAATCGAAGGCCGGACCCTATTTCCTATAATGCCTTATCCGTCTGAGAGAAGGCAGAAGGAAGAGTGAAGTCTGACTTCCATTCATCAGAAGCCCCACCTCATTTCCAAACCATAAAGTCTTCTAATACTCTAAAGGTTCAACTTGCACACAAAAAATTAATTTGCTTGACATAAAGCTGCAGTGGCCAAAGGGCAGGCGGGCAGCTACATTTGTTTGCAGGTAATCTGTCAAGGGTAGGGGTCAGCAAACTTACCATGCCTTCGCCCGCTGTCTCCAACGCCGATCACGCAGCGGGCTGGGGGGCGGGAGAGAGGGTGCCCATACGCGTGCGCACACGCTAATCGTGGTGCTCCTCAGACCCGGAAGTGGGCAGCACCGGTAAGAGCGGGCGGTGGCAGTGGGCGGCGGGCGGTGGGGGTCACCGCGGACCAGAAAAAACGAGTTCCTTGGGCCTTATCTGGCCTGCGAGCCTTAGTTTGGGGAGCCCCTGGTCAAGGGCCTCACATTCACTGTGGGCCAGCGGTGTGTGGGGTGAGTGAGTGGGGCTACCCCTTATTGTTTCTTTTTCTGCCATCTTTTGTATCTTTCTTCCAAGAGTGTTCCTTTCTCTCTTTCCTTCCCTGCACTGCATGCAAATGAGGTATCTCTCTCCTCCTCTCCCCGCACCAAAGATTAATCAATACATAATGTCTATCCAGAAATGTATTTTGTATGTTCCAGATACTGCGTTTGTTCAGATTGGTTCAGCAATGTATTATTTTAATGTGAAAATATATATATACAGTGGTACCTTGGGTTAAGTACTTAATTCGTTCCGGAGGTCTGTTCTTAACCTGAAACTGTTCTTAACCTGAAGCACCACTTTAGCTAATGGGGCCTCCTGCTGCTGCTGCGCCGCCAGAGCACGATTTCTGTTCTCATCCTGAAGCAAAGTTCTTAACCTGAGGTACTATTTCTGGGTTAGCAGAGTCTGTAACCTGAAGCGTATGTAACCCGAGGTACCACTGTATATGTAACTCAGGTATCACATTTTCCTCCAGATATTAATCTGCAA
The DNA here is from genome assembly GCF_964252035.2 of Podarcis erhardii. Taxonomy (NCBI): domain Eukaryota; kingdom Metazoa; phylum Chordata; class Lepidosauria; order Squamata; family Lacertidae; genus Podarcis; species Podarcis erhardii. The sequence goes on from NC_138497.1 coordinate 42,189,657, forward strand.
TGGCTATACAATCGAAGGATAGCGTTAATTATTTCCTGATGTTGTTTTGATTATCACAGATACAGATTGTCACGAGAATTCCAGAGAGCATTTGTTAAAGTAAAACAGGAGAAAAATCTAACTTCTGTATTTATTTTACTTTAAAATGTTTATTTGACAAAATTTATATACCACTTTTCAGGGGGGGGACACACCCCCTCTAAATCAGTGATACCCAAAGTGATGGTCCACAAACCAGTGCCAGTCTGCAAGCCATTTGCTGAAGGTCCCTGGTAAATCTACCACAATCCTGGTCCGGTGGGATGCTTCAGGGACTAAATATTGTATGAGTTCCTGGCACATGGTGGTGATGATGGGGAGCAGGAATTGCCGGTCCACCACATCAGTTAGTTTGAGAAGCACTTCCCTAAATGGTTTACATTGAGTTGGGGCTTGTCTTTTGAAATGATAACTCTCAAGTTATGAGAATGCACATAATAGTTTACTGTGAAATTTGGGAGTTGCCTGCGGTTACAATGCGGTAGTAACAAAATTTGAGACAGGAGGTTTTAGTAAACATCTGCTGTCCTTTGGTTTGGATTTGAAGCCAGATACTAGTGCAGCTGTACAATATGTCTTACCCAGCAAACTGCTCAGCACAGATGCATTTCTGAGTCAGATAATGAACACTTGAAGTAGAATGCTTGATGGAGGAGTCACAGCTGAGCTTAGCAAAGAAGAGGGTTCCATAGGGGGAACATCATACAGCAGGAAGATGGAAAGGTGTGGGGGTGAGCAAGGAGAGGATGGAGGGAAGTGATCTGGTTAAAAATGAGTTCATTCCAGGATCTTTAAAAATCCCAAATGAGAAAGTAACCAGATTTCTGAAGAGCACAGTCCATGTGTCACCTAGCGATGGGGGAGGAATCTGATTCATTTTACATTTAAAGACAAAACCTACCAGTTCCACACTTTCCAAAACAATATGCATACTGAAATACAGTTATCTGTTGAAATTCCCATGTCTTCATTTTTTAAAAAAATGCTGCAGCCAAGTAATGTATACAAAAATGCATGTGCCAGAGCAACATGTGCATAAAAATGCATATGATAGTGAACAAAATGTACAAATTGTATTACATTGGGGGAAATTGTTTTGCAATAATGTGTATGTTAGACAAAACTGCATACAAAAATGTATTTATTAAGAAAAATATGCACTAAAGTGCTGATGGGTTTTCTTGAGGGATAGAAACAAGAGATTTTGCTGCTTGAGCAGAGGAACAAATGGAATCTCCTTCGCTTCCCTCCCAAATCACAGTCCACAGTATTATTCAAGAACAACCAAGTCCTGTAATGGGCAGTAATACAAAACAATTAAATAACTAAGCATTTGCTGCCCTTTTATGACACCCAAAATCAGATACCTGAGGTGGCTGCCTTGCCCCGGCTAATGGTAGGGCTGGCCTTGACTTGGGTCTTGCAGTAGAAAGGATTTACTTTTCATTTTAAGAAAACATGTGGATTTGATATGCCACAGAAGGACAACTGTGAATGAAATTCAAGTCTGTTCTCTATGGTCTATCACAATGGATCACTGTTTGATTATGTGGTTGGCTAAAGTAACTTGAGCATACCACATATCTCAGATGTCCAAACAGCACAAAGCACCCTCATACCAATGTCTTGTTCTCAGTTTTTTAAAACTTTTTGATATTTTTGCAGTTTACTGAGAAGATACGCATTCCAAGCTTAAGGAATGTCCCAAAACGGAATTGGAATTACATTATGCCGTTCTTTCAGATGAATGTAAAAGAAAGCAGCTCAAGATAATTTTACTTGTTTGATGCCAGCAGCTTCTTTTACCAAGGTGTTACGCTTTTGTTTCAAGGTAGAAATGTCAGCAGTGAACCTTTACAGAAAAACAGCAGTGCTGAGAAGTGAAAGCTGACACTGCATGGCCTCAAAAATTCCGCTGAGTATTTGAGTCTTCCAGGATTTTAAACAAACAAATAAACACAAACTCTAATGGCCAACTGCACCCTATGACCGGTTCATTTAGGGGGCCAGTTATGCATTGCCAAAACAAAGAAAAAATGCATCACCAAAAAAGAGGACATTTGCACATGCTACTTAATATATGTGGCTGGAAATTTTAGAAATGATTACTGGAACTGAAATTGAAATGTGTATCAGCATGGTGGGGAGTGCAGTGAACTGGGTGCCTGCTCAGTCTGCTGTCCAGCTTCTGTCGATGGGCAACTTCAATATCCTTATTCTTCCTCCTCTATTATCATACTTTGAGTTTTATCTGGGCATAGTCTAGCGGCTAGCCGGGTTGAAAATGTTTGAAGCTCCCTGCCTAAAAATCCTTCAAATGCTTCTCCCAGCTTTCTGTTACTGAGCCAAGGGTGGCACCAGCTTCACCCATCTCCCAGTTCTTCTCCTTGCCTTCCAACCTACACTGTCCTTGGTCATCAATTTCCCCTGCTCACTTTCCACTTTAGAAAGGGACAAAAGCTTATTGAGCAAATCATATTTAAAAACTTTAATAAAGATCTGTTATCAACCCAGTTACTCTTTCCGAGGCATGTCTCTGGGACATGTACTTTGTTTCATTTATTATCTCCCAGAAACATTTATATCTCTGTTATATTGAGAGTAGAAAGCTTCTAGTCAACAAATTCACAGGGGAGGAAGTGATATGTCACGACAGTATAGCAGGACTTTTCAGTTAGAACACAAAGACCAGCATATAGTATATTATTTATTTAACAGCATTACTAAGCTGTTCTATACCACCACATCCCTCAGATCTGATCTGGACAACCTGGGTGTCTTCAGATCTTTATTTCTTTTTTAATCATCCGAAAGAGGTTCCCGTCTCATAATAAGCATAGGAATGGTGTTTTGCCAATGAAGAAAGCATTTCCTAAGTAGGGTTAGGCAACTGTGCTCTCTCCAACAGCAGAGTTTCTGGGTTTAAAAGTATGTATAACATATGGAGGTGTGAGTGAAGAATGACCTTGAAAAGAGAAAGGAGCCCATTTTGCTGCCTGCAGCCTATTTTGAAGGGATTACCTTTGATACTAGGAAGCAGGACTAGATCAAGACATTTTGCTGCCTGAAGCAAAGAACAAAATGGTGCCCTCTCATTCCATACACATATGTGGACCAGATTGGCAGTTGCATCAACCCTGTGGTGGGATAGCCTTCTTTACCACCCCTGAAGGTCTTAGGGGGTTCAGGGCAGATCATAGAGCACATTCAGCCTGTCCTCCAAAATCTTGCGCTGCTCCACCTGAGGTGGCTACCTCACTTTGCCTCATGGTAGGGCTGGCCCTGCTGAGAAGTGATGCATTGTTTCTGCCTTCCCACTTTAATTGAACTGTCCGTCATGGTTTTCACAAACTTCAGGGGTGTTCTGGATTCTCACAAGAATCATGAGACTGTTCATGCATCAGAAAGGCAATTGGCTCCCAATATGCACTCCAGCCCACTTGGCAAGTCCTAAACAACTTGGGGCCTGGACACCTGAGAGAATGGGGAGGTTCTTATAGCTGTGCCATCCTTAGTCTGCTATATGACCATGTGGAGAAGAGCCTCCATGACTATAATACCCCAGCTTTGAGATATGTCTGGCACCCACTCATTTGACCTTTCGATGCCAGCTGAAGACATGGTGATTCACACAGGCTTCTGGTGGACTTCAGTGCCAATGTTGCTGTAAGTTCTGCCTAGTTGGTTGTAACTGTCTACCTTGCTTTTAGTTGTACGAACTCTGTAGACTTACTTTAATGTGTAGCCCGCTTCTGAATTGCATTTGCAAAGATGAAGGGATAAGAAGTGTTTTAAGTAGAATTAAAGTTTTGCAGAGAACAAAGGCGAGATGAGTGTAGTGCATAAGAAATGAATGATCTAAATAAAACAGGTCCTGTGTAATGTCAGTGAACATAAAAATGTAACAGAGATGATGTCAGCCCAACATTAAGTAAATTTGCTCACAGACAGGATTTTGATACCATTAGAGCTTAGGGAATCCAAGAGGACAGCAGTGAGTCATCATGTTAAAATATGGTGACAATGAGTTTAAGAGGGGGAAAGGGAAACTTCCTTTTTAGATTGCTAAGAGATTTAAAGTGGGAGGAAAAGTAATCCCAGAGTGTGAGCCATAACAAACTCTAAAAGGGAATATTGAGAAATGTTTATACAATGAAATTTTTTTTGATGATTAACTTCTGTTTAAAACTAAACAGTCTCATCATGGTGAGATAATAGAAGCTTTATGTTGAACTGTATCTATTAAAAAGAACACTATGGGATATAAATTCTTACTAACACTAGTCATCTGGGAACTGTCTCAATAAAAATATTAAATGTTTCACATTATGAAGGCCATATAAGGCATATTTGCCAGTTTAGCCACCCACTAGGCCCCTATCTTGGCCATTGCCCATACTGGCTGATGGGAGTTGGAGTCAAACAACATCTGGAGGGCCACAGATTTCTCATGACTATACTAAGCTCTGTATCTGGCTTCTGAAAAGAATATACTCACAGTCCTCAGAAACTGCATTTCACCAGTAGGAAAAATCAGCAAATGAAGAAAACGAATCCATATCTCAATGGCCAAAAGTGTGACATGGGTGAGATTCAGTCCCAAAAGCTTTACGGTTTCTTCCAGAGGACTCTGGAAATGTTTGTTTCTCACAATGCCTACTATCAGTTACTTTGCAGTCATCCTGGCCATACAGGTTTTGCCCATTTTTTAAACGCTACAAAGCAGTGCAATTTCTGTGTTGCAGAAACAATAGGAGGAGAGTATTTCAGACCTAGAAGCAATGGTGTCCCAACCACGTCAACTATGAAAAGCTATAATCTTTCTCTTGTCTCAAGGAGGTCACCACAGTGTACATGGAAATGGAATGAGAAATACAAAAGCGTGCACACTGCAGGTGTAGAAAAGAAGTCAACACCTCATGGGTGTGTTTCCTTTTCTTTTTACCACAATGTAGCAAACAAATATAAAAGCAGAGCTAACAGCCTGCAGTGAGATTTTCTTTCCATTAATTTCAAACAGATCAGTTTTGAACATAATGAGAAATGCAATGTAAAGTATCTGGGAAATCCTTTGGGGTACAGAGTCTTATCCAAATGAGATCGCACTCTTCATCCGCAATCTTCCATCTGTTGAAGTGTGTTTCTCATTATGGTTTTGTGGAATTTCCGTTTACGGTAAGTTTCAGACTGTATTGGGGTGAGGTCATGTTGTTTATTTTGAATGGCTCCTTTATTAAAGAAATCTAATCCAAGAGCACCCTTAGAGAGCATTTGGAGCAACAGGATATTAAATTAATCTCATCACAGCCTTACAGAAAGTTACCTTTATAGTCTAAATGTACAGCTGCATCCAGAGTTTTGACATCCATAGAGACACAATCGTATTGTTCCATGCTTCTCCACTTCCCTGAGCATTAGGAAGTTCCAAAGGCAGCTTTTAACAGAGTCATTTTTGAAGAAAGAGTCCTGGATACTAACAGTCTTATAATATCAATAATTTTACAACTCTACAAGTTGATTCCAGGGGGGTGGGGGACAGAGGTATGCACAGAGGCAGCCATCCAGACAGTTTTAAAGTATAACCTGCCCCTACCACACATCATACCTTTAAATACCCTGCTCCCTTCTTCTTTCCAACTAGCTGCAAAAGTAAGACTTCTGACCTTTCGCTGTCTGCAGTTCAAACACCAACTGTTCCTCTCAACCCAAGCAGGTGGGGAAGGATCCAGTAGCCACCAGCTGTCAAAAACCACCAAGGCCAAGAACCCTGGCTGAAGATAGCATTTGAAATCAATGAAAGGTTGTGTGTGTGTGTGCTTTTTTTAAGCACAGGAAATTTTTAATTGCACAATCCAATTCATATCTATTTAGAAGTAAGTTCCATTTAGCTTACTGGTATTCCAGTAAGTGGAATACCGGTGATGCCCAGATGTTTTGGACTACAATATCCATGAGTGCCAGTCAGCATGGCTAATGGTCAGAGATACTGGGAGCTGTACTTCAAAACGTCAGGAGGGCACCAAGTTGGGGAAGGCTGCTTTAGTCTATTATTGAATCACATTTTCCTGAACTAAGCTTTGCCATTGAAAACAGATGCCAGGGGCTATGACTTGGTACGTTGTGGTAGAAATGAAGCACTGTTTGTTAGAGATTACATGAGGTGGAATTAGTCTGTGGAGCAGTTGTCGTGAACCTGTAAAGGCGCTCCAAAAAGACCCCTCCATGCTGGTGGGAGTAGTGGGGATTCTGGACTCATTTAGACTTAGCCTTGGCATCTACTTTCAATGGAAGGACTCATCCCTGAACAAGGGAAGTAAAAATAGAAGAGCATGTCCCCAAAGCAGACGTGGAGTGAATTACTCTTGCTGCTGGGTAACTAAAGATCACCCACACATTATGGAACAGGGGAAAGGCTTCCAGATTAGAAGGTGGTGTTTCTAGACAGCTTTGAGCCCCATACCTGTTTTCCTAGAAATTATGCAGTTGAAATTAAGAGGTTGGGGTCAGGGCAGAAGAAAGGAAAGTTTCACTGCTGGCAAGGGGGCAGGTTGTACTCCTCAAGGGATGTACAAGAGAGAAAAAATAGTGTCAGAAATGTTATTGTTGTTGTTAGATATAGTAACGAGGAGGTCTTATTAAACATAACAGTTATGAACATAATGAACTTTGTTTTAGAGAAGAGGTATTTCTCAAGTCTTTAGTTGCCCACAGGTAGAGTTCTCTCAGAGTACATTTTGTCATAAGCACAACAGGAAATGTGAATTATCCCTACCCAATTCATGACTGTTGGCCTCCATCGCTTGTCTCCAAAGGGATGGCACAAAATGAAAAATATATGCTTGAATACTAATTTGGCCTAATGGACAGGAAACGTAGAAAGGTTATGAATGGAAAGTATTCAAAGTGAAAAACTTAGCAGCAGGGTATGACAGGAGTCTGTGTTTTAGATTCCAGCACTGAAATATTTATGGAAATATAATTTATGCAGTGGGATAGAAAGCAGAGATTTCCAAGTTTGCAGATAATGCTTAATTCAGTCAGGTTAGCAAATAATGACATGTCAGATGGCCAAAACAAAGAGATTAAAAAGAAATAAAAGGTATAAACTGACAGGTGTCAGTTAAAAGTTTTAATCCTATAATTTTAAAAGTAACAAGCTATCGTAGCCAGATTTTACTTTATTCAGAGACCCTATACCGGTAATTAAAAGACAATTTTTCAAAGTAATTTCAGCTGATTAGAACTGCCACAGCAAGCACCAAACTTGATATCTTGACACAGTCAATTCATGATCTCCTGTTTGTTTGTTTGTTTTTACTGCCATAGGAAACTACTAATTTGATCAAAGTAGTACTTGTGGTAAGGTAACTTCATTTTTTTTCTTGCAGGCCATTTTTCCAACTTAAATGGGCCTGCCTGGCCCAGATATTAGTTCCACGGAGCCATGCCCAACCCTCAGAACAGGAACTGACCAATGAAGGTGCAGCAAAAAGCTAACAATCAGTAATGCTGCAAAGAAAGCAATAAAAAGAGCAGAAGTAGCAGAGAGGATGCTTCTAATAGCCAGTCCTTGCTGAATTGAATTAAAATGTTACGTAATAACAAATCAGGTGAGAACACAGCACAAAAAACACTGTAATGCAACAGGATGGAATTGACATTGTCTGATTTCTTTGTAAAAATAAAATAAAATAAGAGTGAACAGATGGCAACCCCAAAGAGATAGTGTGAAAACCCCCCTCACATCCTGATCCCTATTGATGGTAATTCAGGAACAAATGGAATAGACTTTCTCTCAAATAAGGCTGCAGTCCTGACCCCACTGACCTAGAAGTATGCAACACTGAATTTAATTTCCCAGCACTTAATTTATTCACAGTTTTGTATGCTGTAAAAAAGTTAATGTGAACTAAACGGTAGAATACCACTGTGATCATAGCTGCACTGTGATCATGTGTCTAGAAACATTATTGTGTGGAGAAAGTCAGTAGTGTGAACTAAAATAAAAGAGTCTTTGATGCGGCCGAGTGACCATCACAGCTACCTCATAGCCTAATCCTTGGAGCTATCTAATTGGGCAAACCCATTAGTTAAACAAGAACAGTTCCTGTTGGGGCTTTCATCTTGGCCCGATGGTTCTGTCCAACACCCTTATTCTACAAAATCACATGATAAGTAGTTAGCTTTGTTGAACAGCTGGGTGAAACATTTCCATGTGAACCTTCACCCAAAACTCAAAATAAATATGACTGGACTGTTTTGTTTACGTAGGTAAGATAAGCTATTGCAAGCTTTCCCTTTCCCCTCCCCTCAAGTCCTCATTTCGTTCTACATTCATTAAAAAAATACCAGACTAAACTTCAAAAGAGTCTTGAATGTTGAGACTACCGGAATACTTTTTAAAGATGAAAACTTGCTTTGGATCATGCAGAAGTGAGAAAAATGTATTCATTGAAATTCTCCAAAATGCAATGATTAAGTGGTCTCTTTGCACAGATCGTTGGTTTGTTTTTTTTAACTTGGAACCTGTCTTCACCCCTCCTTTCATCAAGTGTTCCAAGCAGTTCAGAGTTGGGAAAATCAGACATTCTATTCAGGAAAGGAGACTTTTTACACATACCTATCTGCATGCTGCTGGCACTTACACAAGTTACCCATATGGTAAACTGGTGACACTGCTAACAGTTCTGCTACCAGCGTTGTCCTTTAGGGGGATGGCGGTCCAGTGCCTTCATATATAGGCTCGGGGCCCCCAAAGAAGGCTTGGGTACATTGTAGGGTTAACGGCCTGGTGACTGGTGAAAGCAGCAGTAGGCCAGAACACAACATTGTGCTGAAGGGCAAGATCATGAATGTCAGATATCAGTTCTAAGTGAGCAAACTAGAGATAGATGGATCAGTCTGTCTTTGGACCATAGCCATTTCACATGTGTTCATTCATATGTCCATTCCATTCTATTCCAGTTCTGCATTAATCAGAGTTTTTTAATTCACAGGTAAATACTTATTTTATCACTAAATAGACATCTAAATATATCAATGTATGCACTTTTAAATACGTTTGATCATAAATGCATACTTTCTTTTATTTTAATACATTTTGGTATGTTTTTTGAGCCAAGAATTCAAGGACAAAAGGTTTCAGCTATTTACATTTCCTCAAAAAGAGCTTGGTTTTGGATTTTCTGGTGCTGGTAGTCCCAGCAACTATACTGTAGTTCTTGTTTCAATTAGTACTTTGAAAACAGAATACATTTGTCAGGGACGCAGCGAGAGCGCAGGGAGGGGAGGAGATGGAGAGCGAGGGGGAGCAATCCGAGGGCAGCGTAGGAGAAGATGACAGTAGCCCGAGAGATTCCATGAGCCTCTCCAGCGAATCGGAAGATTCACAGAAGGGGGCGCCGATGGCCAGGGCAAGGGGGCCCCCAAGGGAGACACCCCAGAAGCAAGGGGCCAGCGGGGACTCCCAGAGCAGCAGTTGGAAATCAGGACCAGCTTCCCCACCAGAGCGTAGTGGGGGGGAGGAGTCCCAGGTATCAGGGCCAGTGTATTCACCACCATCGGAGAGCGAGGGAACGGTCAAGAGGAAGGTTGCCGGCTGGGCGCGCGCGCCAAGTTCAAATGTACAGGCGAGCGGCACAGCAGGTAGCCCGGATAGGGAACCAGGTCCTAAAGCCCGCCGGAAGGAGGGGCAAGAATCAGGGGGGTCAGCGTCAGAAGAGTCCAGAAAGGATGAAACCCCAGCGGGCAGGAGGGCCCAGAGGAGGAAGGAGCTAAGGAAGAGGTGGAGCAAGGCTAGAGTCTTAAACTGGTGTGGAAGGGGAGGAGAGTCAGACAGAACTTCGCCGGTCTAGGCTTTAAGACGTAGAGTTGCACGCTGCGGCTTTGAAATGGAAACTGAACTTCAATAAAGACTTTTGTACATAACTACAGCCGGGCTTTGGTCCTTTGTGAGCTGGGACCTAGGGGCGGCTCTGACAACATTCAATAGTTTTCTGGTTTTATAAAGGATTCTGGATGTCCTTTTTCCACTGGATTCTTTCCAACTGACCATTTTACAAAATTTGCAAAAGCGAGTCCTATACAATTTGTAAAGTAAGGTGTGATTTTGCTAAAAACGAAAACACTATTTGGTGAATAATATTGGTAAATACTGTTGTGGTAGGATCAAATGCCTCTGACAGTCATCTAAAGATTTAAAATTATATTGAATCCAACAAAATCTTTATCAATATTTGTGGCTAAGAAGCCATTAATACTTTGCACTCTAAGCACCTTACAGCGAGGAGTTTCTTCTTGAGGTGACTGCCCATGTGCTAAGTTAATATGACCAAGGACCCATAAACAGGTGGTTTCAGTGGCATCCCCCATAAATGTGTCTGAGTGTCTCCTTTGCCCTAAAAGTCCAGCCAAGTCCAAGACTAGCAGCATCAAAGTTCAAGGCATTGGCAAGGATGCTTGCTCCACCCCACTGCTTTTTTATAATATAATAATAATCATATAATAATAATTTATTATTTATAACCCCCCCCATCTGGCTGGGTTTAGCAAGCAACTCTGGGTGGCTTCCAACAGAATATTAAAAACAATACAGCATCAGACATTAAAAACTTCCCTAAACAGTTGTCTTTTAAAAGTAAAATAGTTGTTTATTGCCTTGACATCTGCTGGGTGGGTGTTCCACAGGGCAGGCGCCACTACCAAGAAGGCCCTCTGCCTGGTTCCCTGTAACCTCACCTCTCGCAGTGAGGGAACTGCCAGAAGGCCCTCGGCGCTGGACCTCAGTGTCCGGACTGGATGATGGGGGTGGAGACGCTCCTTCAGGTATATAGGACCGAGGCCATTTAGGGCTTTAACCAACACTTTGAATTGTGCTCAGAAATGTACTGGGAGCCAATGAAGATCTTTCAGGACCAGTGTTATATGGTCACCATGCATGAATTGGAGGGCAAATATGTGAAGCAGGGGGCCTTCTGTACTTGTGGAATCTCTCTGCACATTTTAGAACCCTGGTTTCCCAGCGTTCTGAAATGCACAGGGAGGCTCCATGAATATAAGAGCCTCTTCACTTAACAGGTTCACCATCCAACTTATCAAAGTGAGTTGAATGGTGACGGGTTAGAGCTCGTGTGCTTATCCCAAGCCCCCCTTCCCTCATTGCGTGTTTACTCAGCTCATATTTAGAACACATGAAGAGGAATTTAGTCTTCCAGATTAGAGGAACATTTTTCCAGGCCGATTTGATTTCTGGCATCTCTTTATCTTGAAATCTAACTCTGTCCTAACATTTCCTTCAGTTTTTCATTATTTTGCCTGCTCTTTACTCTGACCCTTTATCATTTATCTTGATAGGAACTCACATTGCACACTATTCCAAAGAACAGGGTTGGGATGGGGGTGGAATTTGTTTCTGTTCACATTTAAAGATGAATTCATCTAACTTGCACTTTCTGAAACAATATAATAACAAAAAACACAGCCGTCCTTCGAGATTCACAATTCTCTGAATTTTACAACACAGCTCTCTAGCCAAGTAATGTGTACAAAAATGCATATACTGGGGTAAAGTGTGTATGGAAATGCATATGTTAGTGCAAATAACATACAAAGATGCATTATTTCAGGGGAAATTTCTTTGCAAATATGTGTATAGTAGGCAAAATTGTATACAAACCTGAGTGTATTTGGTGAAACTGCATTAAAATGCTGATGCATTTTCATGGTGAATTTATTATATTTAAAAAATATAATCTGATGTGAAAATGAGGAGAAGTGAATTTAAAACTGGAAAAATGAGAAACTGAAAAACCTGGAAATGTCAGATTCATTCACCCTAGCCAGAAGTGATGCTACTGTTATGCTACAACACAAAATCAGTTTTGCCTAAGGCTGCCAACGGTATTTCATAAAAAGCTACCATGACATGAATAGGTTCAAGTTCAGACCATTGTTTTCGCTGAGTGGACAAAACTGGTCTAGGGGAGAGACATGTTAATCAACTTAATGAACTCTCTGGAAAGCTGACCAACCAGTAATATCATCCTAAAAGCCCTTTCTAAACAGTAAATCCCACCGAACTCAGTGAGACTTACTTCTGGGTAAAGCTGCTTAAGATTGATTTGCTATGCTCTAAAACCAGATATAATTACAATAATTTCTAATTACTTGTTTAAAATTCTATGCCACTTTTCAACTAGGTGTGATTTTAAAAGAAAAAGCTATTCAAAGACATTTTGTAAAAGAATTTGCACTCTGGCAGTTATTAGAATGAGGGGAGCAAGTCTTGTGTGTCCATTAAGTGGATTTCATTGACACATTATTTTATGTCAAGAAAGACCAAACTATGCTCTTCCTTGCTGTGGCTCAGCATGCCAGGGGTCGGGTGGGGAGAAATGGAATGGAGCTCATACCAGACACAAGTCTATTGCCTCTCTCAATGTCTTTCGCCCCCTGCTGTGCTGACCAGGGCAAACATTTAACCCTAAGAGTCAGAGATCAACCCAACCCTGCCCTGGCTTGACCCACGTGTACAACAATAGCAGCATATTTTCAAAAGCCTTCCCCTTAACTACACATCTACAATGATAATTAACTGGCTATTTTAAAGGCCCATTGAAATCCACACTGCGGCTAAGGAATGTCAGGAGCAAAGCAGCTGCTCTCAGGAATCTCCGACTTTGATTAGTATTTTTCCCCATTTCATCCCTCTTTGTCTACAGTCTTATTCTCTTGACGCCAGATTCAAATGGATTGATTGACCTAGAAAAACATGCCCAGCTTGCACAGAGGGTACTTTTTCTGAGAAAAGTAGTCTTTGAGCTAGCTCTGAGAGACTCTATTTTGATGGAAGGATCACATTTCTTTGACTTTTTTTCAGGTACTTAATAATACAGAAAAGACCTGAGATGAGCATGAACAGGAGTTTCTGATTCCGTCTTCCTCAGTTTGGCAGAGGCAGGTTTGGCAGTTGTTACGACTCTGATTATCATTGTGTGAAAAGCTTCATGAGTGCAGCTGCATCACTTTGGCACCCTAGGATCGGATGGCCCTCAAGTAGTTCCTAGAATCAAAGAATCATAGTACAGTGGTACCTCGGATTAAGTACTTAATTCGTTCCGGAGGTCCGTTCTTAACCTGAAACTGTTCTTAACCTGAAGACCACTTTAGCTAATGGGGCCTCCTGCTGCTGCCGCGCCGCCGGAGCGCAATTTTTGTTCTCATCCTGAAGCAAAGTTCTTAACCCGAGGCACAACTTCTGGGTTAGTGGAGTCTGTAACCTGAAGCGTATGTAACCCGAGGTACCACTGTATTGTAGAATTGGAAGGGACCCTAAGGATCATATCAACCTCCTGAAATGTAGGAATATGCAGCTGTCCCATACGGTGATTGAACCTGTAACCTTGGCCTTATCAGCACCATCCTCTAACCAACTGAGCTATCCAGGCCTCGTGCTTTTTATTCTGGGAATGAAGAAAAGTTAAGGCTGCCCTACATCCAGATCTTCCAGGACATTACCGGGCTTTCAAAGATGGAAGGCAGTGGTTTGTCCTGGATCTTTGGCAAGTAAACTGAGAAAGCTCAACAACTTTCGGGCTGTCCTCATTTTTACTTTCTGAAATATGGCAACCCTAGAAAAGTGCCTACAAGACTTTCAGAAGCCTTGAGAGAGCATTTCATAATTCTCACAAAGAGAGCAAAAAGCAGATGTTGAATAGCTGTGTGAGTGCAAGGATTATTGCCAGTGTAGAAGGATTTCCCCCTCTCCCTCCTCCATGTGTGCCCTGTACTATCCCCAAATGTGCTCTGGAGGGTTGCAGGAGCCCCCAAAACATATTTTGGGGGGGAGGAGATTGGGGAGAACATTGTACTTAGTGCTATGCAGAGTAGGTCAGGCTGGGGTTGTAGTCTTCTATACAACTATGAAATGTACAGGTTATCAGAGTATCAAATATCACAAATATGGAATATAAATTGAACATTCCTGAATGGATTGCCCTCACAGAGTCCCTAATTCACAGCTCATGCCTTGCATAAGCAAGAAACCAAATTTGATACATGATCTTTAGAATAATGAAAAATTCAGTGAAACGCCTAGCAAGTTATTCAGTCAGAGCATACATAGGTCTTAAACTGTCAGTGACAATGTTTGAGTGCTCGCCAGCAGAGAGCACTGCATACACTTCAACAGAGAGAGAGAGATGCACTCCAAGATGTACAATGATGTCTGGAGAAGTACCATTTCCCCAAAACCCACATAGTTTTCTCTCTGTGTTTCAGGAAATATTTCTAAGTGTTTTCTTCTTAGTGAATTCCGATCTCTTCTTAGTGAAGAAAAGAAAACTGGGTCCATTGGTTTCTCTTTCAGTTGGATATGAACCCATTTTTTGTTTGTTTGTTTTATTTAGATCATAGTTCTCTAATCAGTCTATCGTCTGGTCTTTTTGTAAAGCTCAAAGTATACTGGAATTCTTAGATTTGAATTCTGTGTGCGTATGTGGTGAATTCTCAACGCAGCACATAATTTCATAAAGTATGTGGTGGCTCTCCAGACTTAGCTGCTAGAAGAGTGACTTTAATTAGTCAACTCCAGTTCTTGCAGTATCTAGAGCCCTTTTCAACAAGGTCAAACCGTTGGCCACTGTTTCCCCATCTTTATTACCCTATATATCAACAAATATTGGACGGGACACTTATTTACAGTTTTTAAGAGCAGCACAGAAAGTAGTCAGGAATGGCTATGTTATAACTGCTGACAACTGATGCTGACAGCCCAGAAACAAGTGGGGCCCAGGACTGCATAGCCTAAATACCAAAGATTATTTCATATACAAAATGTGAGCAATCAATCTGAGCTCATTTTGCAGAAGCAGAAGTGCAATGAAGTGAGGAAGATAGTGCAGGGTTTGGTTCTAAATCAACTTTCCAACACAGAACCAGTCACTACATGAAAAAGTATTGGAATTCCTTTGAAATAACCAAAGTGCAGTTTCAGGCAGTAATAACTGTACTCTCATACCCAAATACGCTATGTTTAATGTTTTATTATTTTTTATATATGTTGGAAACTGACCAGTGTGGCTGGGGCAACCTAGTCAGATGGGTTGGGTACAAATAAAATAATTATAATTATAATTATAATTTTTGTTGTTGTTGTTGTTGTTGGTTTTTAGATATTCATATTAGGCTAAAATACATGTTGGGTATGATCATGCATCTGTTTACTCAGAAGAAAATCCCACTGTGTTAAACGGGGCTTACTAATTGCGTTTAGAATTGGAGTTGAAGATGCATATATTAAATCATAAATATTCTTTGAATGAATGTGTCAACAATGAGAAAGCTACTGCTGCTGCTGCTACTACTACTGTTGTTTTCATTAACATTTATAAAGCACAAGGGTGAGCATCCCTGTGGAACACCCTCCCTTGAGATGTCAAGGAGATACAGAACTTTTTTTTTGTACTCAGCGTAACGTGTGAAAGTTTCTGCAGTTTACTAGTGACTAGTGACTAGGTTCTACAGTTTACCAGGGACTTGAGTTATGGGGAATTGGGGGAGAATATGGCTTAGGGATGCTGCTCAAAGGGTAACACAGTGACTCATTAATATAAAATGTCATGCTGTGTGAGACCCATGGTTACTCTTCTCTGGTAGTGACTACCCTAACTTGCAGTAGTTTGCCAATTCCTCATGCAGGAGTTTTCTGTAGCTGTCTCTCCTAAGGCTCCATTTTATATTAGAACACAGCTTGCTCAAAGTGGGTACGCTTTAGAATGCAAAAATGCTGATTTCAGCACCAATAAACCATGACTGCAACAGTTATTTTTCTCCATAAATATAATGTATTATAGGATACAAGATAGGATATCTCGAGGGATAGCTCAGTTGGTTGAGCATGAGACTCTTAATCTCAAGGTTGTGGGTTCGAGCCCCACATTGGGGAAAAGTCTCCTGCATTGCAGGTGTTGAACTAGATGATCCCTTCCAGCTCATAGCTGTCAACTTTTCCCTTTTCTTGTGAGGAATCCTATTCAGAATAAGGGAATTTCCCTTTAAAAATGGGAAACGTTGACAGCTATGATCAATTGGGGGGGGGAGAGAAGGAAGAGATTAAAAATGGAGTTGGCACCGAGTTTTAGTTCCCATGCCATCATTTGAATAAATAGTTTCTTCTTGCAAGTTTATTTATTTTGCAAATGAGAGATGAAAACATAATCCTTGATCTACGCTTCAAGAGACTGCAGGTGGGTTGAGTTGCACAATTTCACACAAGTATTTTGACAGCTCTGAGTAGTATTTCACCTCTGGCTCATCCCTGCCATCGGCAAAAGGCAGATAGTGAGCAAGCTCTGCTAATGGCCAGCTCTAATCAGAGTGCTGTGCTCACGGTCATTACTGGATTAACTTCTCCTGTATTTTATCTGTGTTGTCTTGACCCCTTTCCATTTAGTGCACATGGTTCCATGCTTCAAATGAATTGCTTATAGGTCAATTCTACAAAACAGCAATGTGTCAGTAGAGTATATCAGGAGTAGCCACGATGGTGCTCTCCAGTTGTTGTGGATAATGACTATTATCATTCCTATTGGCCATGCTGGCTACAGTTGATGGGAGTTGTTAGAGTCCAAAACATCTGGTTACCCACCCGGAAAGAATGGCAGATGAAGGTGATGGACTATATGGAACTGGCGGAAATGACTGGCAGAATCCGAGACCAGGGAGAAGAGTCGATGGAGGAAGATTGGAAGAAATTTAAAGACTATTTACAGAAACATTGTAAAATTAATAATTGTTAGAAGGATGTTGGAATGATATTATATGATTTTAGCAGGAATGATATAAAGGATTTGGGAATAACTGACTGTTAATTGGTGAAAGGAGGAAAAGTAAAGTTACATTATATTAAGATAAATGATAGGACTAAAATTTTAAAAGAGGGAAAGGATTTGCTGAAATGGATAATTGATCTAGAATACAAAAAAGGGAGGTGTGAGGAGGTCAAGGAAATAAGCTAATGAAAGATAAGTAATGAGAAGATTTGCTGTATTTTTCTTTGTTTTTTTCGTTTTTGTTTAATGGATTTTATTTTTCTGTTTTTTCATATTGTGATGTGTTGTTTTGTTTTTGCTTAATGTGGTATTTTTATTTTTTCTTTCTGTAACTTTTAAAACTTTAATAAATATTATTTAAAAAAATAATAAAAAAATAGAGTCCAAAACATCTGGAAGGCACTATGTTGGGTACCCTGCAACGTTTAAAAATATTAGAAAGCTCCTAATCCCTTTGCGAGCAGTGAAAGAGGAGCCCCTAAGGAAGCTTGTCAATGAGGGACCTAGAATATACCAGCATATAAACTACAAGCTCTGAAACAAATGCTTCTTTGCCTGGCTTCTGTTAGGAGAACCACGAAAGTATCAGTCTACGAGTTCATAAAGCAGGAACTTTAAAACAGAGAATCAACAGATTCCCAGCCTTTCCTGTTTCCTGCCTCACAGCTCTCCTACAGGGACTAACTGTTGCCCCTGACTGATTTCCTCCTGGCTTGCTGTAACCTAATTCCCCGCCATTCATTCTAGCTGTCATTGTAAGCTAATGGAGCAGGCCAGGCAATCCCATGAGGGGGATTCACGACCTTGACTCTGCTCTGCCTGCCAAACTAAACTTTGTAATAGATGTTGTTCCCAGTTCTCCTTATGCTCTTCATTGAATCTCATGAATGCTTGGCTGAGCAACAAATTTGACCCCAATTACATGAGTATGCTTCCTTGACAAATTAATGGCCAACGGGCTATTTACCACCCCTTTGCCTTATTTATTCTTTCAAAGGGCTGCCAACAGCTTGTCAGAGAGACCAAGCTGAATAGATGTAGATTCATTGGACAGTCTCTGGTGGGATCTTCACATTAATTGGTTCCCTGAGGTAATATGAGAATTAAATGGCAAATCGGACTATGTCAAACATTGGGCTCTCTTCTTAGTGCATTATTTCATTTCATTAAAAGATACATATGCTACCCTTCAGCTGAAATATTTCTTTTCCCAGGGCATCTCACAAATAATAATCATAATAAATGATTAACTCTCTATAACCAACTACCAAACAAACAAACAAAAATCAAGGTGCAAAACAAGGGAAATTGTGAAATAAGCACTAGGAAGACCAGTCAAACGGCATTTTTAGAAAACTGAGGAAAATAAAAAGGGAATTTGCCTGACAGTGAAAAAACATAAGATAAGGCACCAGCTGAACTTCTCTGGGGAGAGAATTCCAGTGATAGGGTGCCACATTCAATAAGGCCCCTCCCTGGTTGCCATTGCTTAATTTTAATGGGTAGAAGCATCTATAGAAGGTCCTCTGAATATGGTCTTTGTGTGCTGGGAGGATGAACTCATTCAAGTTGTCACATTCCAAACTAAATAAGTGCTTTGAATTTTCTTCAGAAATGGATGGGGTCCAGCAGCCAGAGTAGTTAGCAATATAAGTTTCCTATAAGCGGTCCCACTTAGAAGACTTCCTGGGTTTTAGGTTCATTCTGGAGGTGATAGTATCCCTTGTTTGCATGGATGGGGCATGGAGAGAGATGTGGGTGTAGAAATCTCTGTAACTTTGTTGCTGCAGCCTTTTGTATGAAGGTAAGAGTTGCATCCTTTTCTATACCCACTGTTGCCTCTGATCTCACCCACCATTCGCATGCATCCCCCTGGAAGGTGTCCACGTGGGGCTGTGGCCCTTGCTCTAGGGGATTGCAACCCTGTTCAGGATAGGCTGAACACCACCTCATCAATCAAACCATTCAGCATAGTACCTCCATATCCTCTTGTCAGGAAGCAGCCTTGGTTTACTATAGCTGTTAATGCTAAATTAGAATAAAGGCATCTTCATATCCATGCTGAACAACATGGCAAAATGTTTCCCCCTTCTCGCACTGGCAAATTATCAGGGTGATCAAGTAACTGCTTTATGCACCGCTTTGTGAAAATTGCCACATTTTTGTGAAAATTGCCATCCAGCACTTGATACTTCTAGTAGAGTCTAGCATTACACGATGTAGTTGAGCTAAAAAGTAGTTTCTTTGTGGCACTTTTAACCCCGTTTCATGTTTCTGCAGTGCTGCTGGTGCTTTTATCTGTTTCTGCTTTTAAGGTTTTGTTGTTGTTTTCTATTTTATCTTTGTTAGCCCCTATTGGGATATAAATATTTTAAATAAATAAATGTATGGGACTGAGCTGTTCCATTCACTTTTGGTGGACTGGTATAACCTTATTTAATAGACCTAACCGCCATCACTAACCCCCAGAATATTGCTGATACTCAGAGCGCCATTAATTATACAGTGGTACCTTGAGTTACAGGGACGTGGGTGGCACTGTGGGTTAAACCACAGAGCCTAGAACTTGCCGATCAGAAGGTCGGCGGTTCGAATCCCCGCAACAGGGTGAGCTCCCATTACTCGGTCCCTGCTCCTGCCAACCTAGCAGTTTGAAAGCACGTCAAAGTGCAAATAGATAAATAGGTACCGCTTTGGCGGGAAGGTAAACGGCGTTTCCGTGTGCTGAAGAACCGGTTTGCCAGAAGCGGATTAGTCATGCTGGCCACATGACCCAGAAGCTGTACACCGGCTCCCTCGGCCAATAAAGCGAGATGAGCACCGCAACCCCAGAGTCGGTCACAACTGGACCTAATGGTCAGGGGTCCCTTTACCTTTACCTTGGGTTACAGACGCTTCAGGTTATAGATGCTTCAGGATACAGACTCCACTAACCCAAAAATAGTACCTCAGGTTAAGAACTTTGCTTCAGGATGAGAACAGAAATCGCGCAGTGGCAGCAGGAGGCCCCATTAGCTAAAATAGTAGCTCAGGTTAAGAACAGTTCCAGGTTAAGAACGGACCTCCAGAACAAATTAAGTTCTTAACCCAAGGTACCACTGTAATCATATTCTGCTCTTCCATAGCTCAGCATGGCTTGCTTGAAGCTTCCACTGGCCTCTACTCAGACACCCGTAAGGACCACACCCATTTAGTTTCAATATCTTTTGCAGCAGTGGGTGCTCTCAGACCATCCGCCAAGCACTATCTGCCTAGACACTGGATTGCCCTCTTACTCACATAGGTGGTTTCCTCCAGGGCAGGATTATAGATGCATGGACTGGGTGGTACAGGAAGCTTTCACTGCTATGTTTGTTTTGTACAATGAAAGAGGATTTCTGCCTCCAGGGCTCAAACCTATTTACCAAGACAAAATTCATGCTGGGATGGGAGGGAACATATGGGTCAAACTATACTCAGCATTTACCATGTCTTTTGAATCCTATGCTCAGGATTCTCTTTTTACCCCCCTCCCCCCTTTGTGGCCACAGAGGAGGATAAACCCTTTCCCCTGGGCTGTTTTCCCACTGAAAACCATGCCTCCCACATCTGTTATTTGTCCTCAAACCCTTTTTTTTTTTATTGCCCGCAAAAAGCAGCTAGGGGGAATAATTTTCATCAGCAGAAATGGTGCAAAGAGGGAAAGGTTAAAACACCCACCCACCTGTACTGTGGGCCTAAACCAGATTAAGAGCCACTGTTGCTGCTGTTACTAATCCTAATTGCAGGAAGAATCCATTTATTCTCATTTGACCCTGAGATCTTACATGTTCAGAATCATTTAGAATAATCATTCTGTTATGAGGGTTTAATAGGCATTATTAATTTGTAATTTACGTGAATTCGCTTTTTGTAAGACTGTTTCCTCAATAAACTCCAACGACACCTGCAACTGAAGAAGTGTGCATGCACACGAAAGCTCATACCAAGAACTGACTTAGTTGGTCTTTAAGGTGCTACTGGAAGGAATTTGTTTTGTTTTGATTATGGCAGACCAACACGGCTACCTATCTGTACCTGCAACTTAGTTTAACAAATGGCTTTGCTACCTAATATGTTTTGCTGTTTTTACATATTTATAACACAGGCCCTCTGAGGAGAATGCAGGCTGCAAATCCACAAAAATTTGTGAAGTAAATAATTGTAATGATTTTATCAGTCCCACGTTATAGCATGTTGGAACATTAAAAGGAAACTAAATTATGGTGTTTTAAGAAATTCATAGGTAGCCAAATATACCAAAGATCCTAACACATGTTCCGCGATGTGGTCTGTGTTACTATTGACAAGAATGTGTCACTGAATTAGAGCAATTGCTTTTCCTTGTGTTGCCGACTTTTCAAAAAACAGAAAAGATAGAGTATAGTGTCTTTGTGCTGAGCTTGTGGTCCTGCTAAGATGGCTGCCTGATGCTGCTGCTTGGATTAGTGCAAGCTACTCATTATCTTAAGCTTACTCAGAAGCAACTCAACAACACATTAAAAATGAAATAATAAAAGAAGGAAATGCTAAAATATGGAGTCCAAAACAAATATCCCACTTCCCCCACTGATTGCAGCTTATTTCCCAAATAACCCTTTTGGCAACTTCACATAGAAAGCACCAGTCTGGTCATGTTGCCCAATTGAGGAGATGCTAGAAAAAGGCACCCAATCACATGGGAAAGATCTGCATGATAGGACCCCACCCACACAGTTCGACTGTTTAAATGTTACTCTGCTATGCAGGAGCTGCTTATAGATAAGCAGGACCCATGCATCCGGGATGACATCAAATGGGCAATTTAGGCAATAAGATTTGCCATTGTATTCTTACCCATAGAACTGTAAGTTGGAAGAGACCCTGAGGATCATCTAGTCCAACCCCCTGCAATGCAGGAATATGTAGCTGTCCCATACAGGGACCGAACCTGCAACCTTGGTGCAGACCCTCCAAGTGTCCCTATTCTCCAGGGTCATCCCTGATTTAGAGAAGCCGTCCCGGTTTCTGATTTGATCCCAGAATGTCCCATTTCCCCTTAGAATGTCCCTATTTTCACTGGAGAAATGTTGGAGGGTATGGTGGGGTGTCTCTGTTTTCACTTGAGGATATGGAGTTATCCGACCCCCAAGCCATCTGAAGGAAAACCTGTATAGGGAAAGGGTTTTTTTAAAAAATGATTTATTATGTTTTTACATGTGTTGGAAGCTGCCCAGAAAGGCTGTGGCAACTCACTAAGATGTGTGGGGTATAAATGGTAAAATTATCATTATGGAATGAGACGTCCCTATTTTCATCAGCGAAATGTTGGTGGGTATGTTGGTGTTATCAACACCATGCTGTAACCAACTGAGCTATCCAGTTCCTCGTACTGTTTATCTCTAAAGCAGCCTTTCTCAACCTGTGGGTCCCCAGATGTTGTTGGACTACAACTCCCATCACCCCTAGCTAGCAAGGCCAGAGCTCAGGGATGATGGGAGTTGTAGTCCAGCAACATCTGGGGACCCACAGGTTGAGAACCGCTGCTCTAGAGTAATAAGGGAACAGACATCATCACCAGGGGCAGCTGGTCCAGTGGGACAATACTGTGCTGGCATCCTCCTGAATGCAGAGGGGTGCACCAGGGTAGTGGTGACGTCAAGTCTATGCAGGTGGAGCAACAGAAGACACCCCACTATGCTTGTTGCTCTTGGTAATCACAGATTCTCCTTCCCCATCACCAAATTATCGTTTCATCAAGGTGGAATAAAACCACTTGAGAATTAATTGGTGCCTTTTTGCCTTTGTACAGTTAACGCTACACATTAAATAAGAGCACATCTTTAAAAACCTAGCTGAGTAAAAGCACTCGTTCAGGCCCCAATTATGCAAGAATGAGTGCATCCGGAAAAAAGAGTTGTAAAGTATAGAAAAGGGAGCCTCCAAGTGACTGATGATTTGGGATGGCCAAAGGAGGTCACCATTAGGAGTGGCAGTGCCTGCCAGGGCACCATCCCCAAGAACCTGTACCGAGACTGATAAATCAGATGGCTGACTCAGCACAACAGCCCCTGTCATTCTGCATTAGATGCGCTTGTGACTGCAGAGGAGGCAGCCCAGACTGGGCTTGGCTCAAATAGCCATGCTTAAACTCTCTGGTATGTCTACCAACAATCAGACACCCAGAAGGAAATATAGGCGTGTTCATGGTTAGCAGTCATGGTTAACAGTCAATGGCGCAGAAAATCCCAATGTTGGGCACTGAAAGACTTGTAATTTGGAGTGATATTTGTGCAGCAAACTTCATTTGCACGAAGTTTAAGAACGAAAGTCCCACATCCAGTTTCCAGCTATGGTGGCCAGATGTGTAATGTTCAACTATGTTTCGTGTTTGTTTTTAATTCATTACAGCCGTGGGAGGGAGACTTATTATTATTAGGATCACAGTGTACAGGGAAGAGCCATTTATCCCTTCCTGCTCCAGCCACAACCACTGAAAATCACCCTCCCTGATGTGCAGCTACAAGGCTTAATAAAAATAGTTCCCTCCCCTCTCCTGCACATTAGGAACATAGGAAGCTGCCTTACCAGGCCATTGGTCCATCTATTGTCTATACCAGTGTTTATCAAACATGGGTCTCCAGTTGTTTTTGAACTACAGTTCCCATCATCCATGACCACTGGTCCTGCTAGCTAGGGATGATGGAAGTTGTAGTCGAAAAACAGCTGGAGACCCAGGTTTGGAAAACACTGGTCTATACAATATGGGCAGTGGCTCTCCAGGTTTTCAGACAAGTTTCTCCTTGCCCTGGCTCGAGTTTTCAGGGATTTACCTTACTGTCTTTATTGATTGATTGGTTTCTTTAAAAAGATCGCTCTCCACTACACGCGGAGGCAGTTCACAAACAAGATAATGATATTTGAGCTTTTTCTTAGAGAAACATACAGCTTTCACACTGAGAGAAGAGCCCCCATCTTTTGTAAGAGGTTACTGCACTTACTTTAATCTTGCTTTTCTCTCGCCTCACTGCCGCCTTGCTCCTCATTGCCTAAGCCTCACTGCTGGTCTTTGGACATGGCCCAGCTTTGTGGCTCAACCCTCACCCATATACAAGCTTAATACTGCTAATTGTGCTAATCATCACATTGTGATTATGTCAAGTCTCACCAGGGGCTGTAATTAATGAATTAAAGCAAATCAAGTAATGTAGCTACATGTTACACATTAAGCATAAGCTGTAGTCTGGCCAAGGCATTCTTGAGAAATTTGTTCTTCACAAATTCCAATGTGAATTGACATGATCTGCAACTTCTGGACCAACATGTGCCAGAATGTAATTATCTCTTCAGGTTTTTCACTACTCTGAATTTTGCAAATGGAGTCCTGAGCTCAAGCAACATACCAAAACAAGTATTTTATGAGAAAATACATTCAGAAATGTGTAGTTTGAGAGAAAATGTCTATAAATGCATGTGTTGTGAGAAAATACATTCAAAAATACATATTTAAATATGTATCAAATGTTTATTTTTAAAATCCACAAATTAAATTGGAAATGGGACAGAATGGACTTTGAATGAAGACATAGAAAGCTGACATGGGCTGAGAATGGACTGATCTGTTTAATCCTGAGTAAAGGTATCTTAAATGATTAGCAAACAAGCTTGTTGGTTTTGTGGAGGATCAAAGTTATATTTAAAGCACATTGCTTTAAAGTAGTAACTCAGCATCTGATTCCCTCCCTGTTTAAGGAAACAACAAAAGGTGAAATCAGAACATCAAAAAAACTGAGAAACCAGAGTAGATAAAGTAGCTATCTTCAAAGTAGATAAATTAGCTATGTTTTGTTGTTGTTGTTGTTGTTGTTGTTGTTGTTGTTGTTGTTGTTGTTGTTGTTATACTGTGTCACTTAATGCAAAATGGACTTCAACAAACCACAAATACCATTTCTAATATACTTATGTTAATCATTGTAAGCACCACCAACAAAGCCCCACTTTAAGCAACATCTAAAATGGACTCAGGGTTCACATTTAGGAATTAGCAACCACAATATTAACCACTGATTGATAAAAGATGTTAAATCAACCAGTGGTTAATACTGCAAATTCTGCTGCAAACACACTATCCAATCCAAATCTTTATTACGGTCATAGACCAGCATAAGATAAAAACACATAAAACATGTAAACCAAACCTTAATTTTTTGGACCTGCTGTGTGGCATGTACCATCCTCTGACATATGTCAATCATAGCAGCACAATACCTGGCAACTGAATATGTTATATCAGGATTTATATCTTGGAGCAGTAAGGAGATATAGAGTTGCCCTGTGTGTCCTGGAAATTTGTGTATTATTAATCCATATTATAGTGATGTATGGAAGTGAGAGCTGGACCACAAAAAAGGCTGATCGCCAAAGAATTGATGCTTTTGAATTATGGTGGTGGAGGAGACTCTTGAGAGTCCCACAGACTGCAAGAAGATCAAACCTATCCATTCTGGAGGAAATCAGCCCTGAGTGCTCACTGGAAGGACAGATTGTGAAGCTGAGGCTCCAATACTTTGGCCACCTCATGAGAAGAGAAGACTCCCTGGAAAAGACCCTGATGTTGGGAAAGACTGAGGACACAAGGAGAAGGGGACAACAGAGGACAAGATGGTTGGACAGTGTTCTCGAAGCTACCAGCTTGAGTTTGACCAAACTGCGGGAGGCAGTGGAAGACAGGAGTGCCTGGCATGCTCTGGTCCATGGGGTCACGTAGAGTTGGAAACGACTAAACGACTAAACAACAACAATCTATATTAATATGTATGCCCAACTTGAGCCTTAGATATTTAAATAAATTAATGCATAAACGGAAGCATTGTAGGAAGTCAGTATCTGAAAGATCTGTTTCAGAATTATTTTACTTCATGCAGTGTTGAAATTCTTAGATTCCATCCTACCAGATCTATCAATTCCTCGAGCATGGTTTTATCCAAAACCAGGGCTAGGCTTCATGTGCAGATGGGTATTATTTAATTAAGGAAATGGGCACTTTGTCGTAAAACTTTACTCATTCTGAATCAATCCTATCTGGGCCCGATGGCTTGTCAAATAAATAAAAATTGTCTGGTTCAGGGCGATCATATGGCAAGTGCATCTTTTTGGCCAGAATGAGCGTTTTCACATTCCTTGGATACACTGCTGACTTCTTATTAAGTTACATCTGGGAGGAAAATGACAACAGTTGTTAAACCTGAAGGCACATATTTGCAAGTAATGTGGTTTTATGATCGCTTCAAGGTTAAATACATTGATTTTTTTTAAAAAAATACTACTCTGAATGTCTGGCCATGTGTTGGGTTGTGTTCCAATGATGAATCTTTGTTGTATCACTTGCACTTGCATTAGCAGCATCCAGCGCTATCTGCCAACCAATGGCCAGATGGTGTGAGGAATTGACATTAAGTACATTCCCCAAGGCCCAGCATATAAACTCACTCTGCATGCTTCTTGGACATTAAACACAGCTGGGATACACATCACAACGCTTGTAGTTCAAAGACATCCAGCTTTACCATGTGGGAAGGAAGGGACCCTGCCCAAAGATAAGCCTGGAGTAGAGTTAGCTAAATGAAACTCCTCTCCTCAGACATTCTCCCTCTCTGCATATCATAGGACTCCCTCCCAGAAAGCACACAGTAAGTGTTGGCCAAAAACAAAACAAAAAAACCCAAGTGGAGAAAGTGCTCTTTGTTCTCTGAGCTCCAGTTTGATAACAGTTTGATAGGACAGAACTATCACTCTGGTGGTGATACTTATCTGTAAGCAGTAAACAAATATTTGGCACAGCAGTTCCATGAATCGAATGGAAAATGCTCCACATTTTGCGCTTTGTCAGAAATAATAAATCAAGTTGCACCATACTGTAATTCAATTATTAAAGAAATGAAGTAATAACCAGATTGGAAACTGGGGGGAAAGCCTGGTGTCACTGAAGACTAACTTTTATGCACCTGATGTGAAATGCATTCATTGGTTAGGGCCATTGGCCAAACTGGACAATACTCATGACTCTCCTGTGTTGGTATTTTAAAGTTGAGAGCAGCAGCAGGAAGGAGAATTCTGATGGAGAAATGGCTCTGGAGGTCATGCTTAACCCTTTCCCTCTGCAGTTTCCCCACATAAATCTACTCGCTCCCCTACAAACTGCTATTTGCCCAATGAGCAATATACTAGTACCTCTGTGGTGCCAATATTCTTCTTCTTTGGTAATCACTTTGCCGAGTAAGATTGTCTTCCATAAACATGGTTTTATCTGTGAGTCCATAAGTGGAGGCCAATTGTGGATCCTCACGTCTTTCCACAGTGGGGACATAGGTTTCCGGGCAGGTGTTGATCATGGTGAGGGTTTGCGAAGCGTGCCTTCTTCTTAGCACGTTTCTCCCTTTCGTCCTGTGTTCGAGCGTCTTCAAAACCCATGACACCTTTGGTAAAGTTGTCGTCTGCCAATATGTTTTGCCCCATAGGGCAGATATCAGCTTTGGAGGGAAAGTTTGTGTCAGGAGAATGGCACTAGGAAAAGGTTAAATATCCTATCCTCAGTGCTGCTCTCCTGATTATAGCCAACTCCCCACTCTCCCGTGGTTGTGTGGTTGCTCTGAAACAAACACACACACACACACACACACACACACACACGAGAAATCCCATCACAGTCCTCTGAGCATGTTGTCTACTTTGGGTCTTAGTTAACATGTTATCAAGTTAGTGGAATTATTTCCTAAATGTCATACCTGTTCAGAAAGAAACTAAGTTTTTATATTATTAAAGAAACAGATCCAAAAAACATGGAAACTTTGACTATGCAATGAATTCCAGTTAATCTTTGCTTACATGATAAGTTCCAAAAAGGGAAATAATTTAGAGGTGTTTTAGGTTCATCAACAGACAAAATAGGAAATTAAGCTCCTATGGCTTGAGAGCAGTACATGTGAAAAGGATCTAGGAGTCTTGGTTGACCACAAACTTGACATGAGCCAACAGTGTGACGCGGCAGCTAAAAAAGCCAATGCAATTCTGGGCTGCATCAATAGGAGTATAGCATCTAGATCAAGGGAAGTAAAAGTGTCACTGTATTCTGCTCTGGTCAGACCTCACCTGGAGTACTGTGTCCAGTTCTGGGCACCACAGTTCAAGAAGGACACTGACAAACTGGAACATGTCCAGAGGAGGGCAACCAAAATGGTCAAAGGCCTGGAAACGATGCCTTATGAGGAACGGCTAAGGGAGCTGGGCATGTTTAGCCTGGAGAAGAGGAGGTTAAGGGGTGATATGATAGCCATGTTCAAATATATAAAAGGATGTCACATAGAGGAGGGAGAAAGGTTGTTTTCTGCTGCTCCAGAGAAGCGGACACAGAGCAATGGATCCAAACTACAAGAAAGAAGATTCCACCTAAACATTAGGAAGAACTTCCTGACAGTAAGAGCTGTTCGACAGTGGAATTTGCTGCCAAGAGGTGTGGTGGAGTCTCCTTCTTTGGAGGTCTTTAAGCAGAGGCTTGACAACCATATGTCAGGAGTGCTCTGATGGTGTTTCCTGCTTGGCAGGGGGTTGGACTCGATGGCCCTTGTGGTCTCTTCCAACTCTATGATTCTATGAATCCCACAGAATTTGGTTTTTGTAAATGAACCTATTGATCCAAGCTAAGGAAAATGTGTACCCAACAACCAATCGCTGGTCAGAAATTGTTCCTCTAAAAGAAATGTTGAAAAAGACAGTGTAATTGTACTCTACAATGAGACCTGTTCCAGCAAAGTACGGTCACATACAAGGGCTGCTGCATTGCTACAATCCAGCTAGTTCCCATTTTGTGTTTGCCACAGTAGTGCTCCAGTACAAGAACATTATTGGAATTTACTGGTCAGTGGAAGCAACTATTTCCCCTCTTTTTTTAAAAAAAAAAAAAAGCAAAAAAAAAAAAAAAAAGCTAAGAATTCAGGAAACAATGAAGGACTTGAACAATGTTAGGCAACCATTTCCAGAGGGGTAACTGTGTTAGCCTGTTGCAAGAGAAAGAACAAAAAGCCTTTTGGTGCCTTAAAGACTAACACATGCATTATGGCACAATCCATTTCATCAGGTGCATGAACCCACCAAAAAGCAAAAAATGCAAAACTGAAGCAAGTCCTACCCTAAACTTTATATTGTTCCATTGATCAACATGGAAGCTTTAGCTCTAGGATGCAACATGAGGCAGTGCTACAACCCCCACCCCTCAAAAAAAATCTGCAGAAATGATAGGATACTTTTGAAACAACCAAGAAATCATGGGCAGATCAAAATTAGATATGTATATTAATCCAGCTAAAATCCATGAAGTTGCTGTTTTGCTATAGATAATGTTTAGGCTACCATGATTTACATTTAGAATATAAGTTGCCCAGTTTTTCATTTAAGTTATTAATGTTTGTCATAACCTAATGCCTCAATCCTGAGCTTAAACAAGATGTTTTGCCTTCATTGCCATTATTGCAGTTCTATATCATAAGAAAGATCAGTTAAGTAACAGTTGTATCCAATCTCCACCCATACCACAGTGCAATTTTTATAATTGTCTTTTTAAATAGAAATGGAATGCAACTAAAATAGTGTAGCCCCCTAAGGTGAAATGGCTCTCACTCCTCTAGATATAACAATGCTGGCATTAGGAATTAAGAGATTTCAGAAGAAACATGTCAGTACAGTGGTACCTCGGGTTACATACGCTTCAGGTTACATATGCTTCAGGTTACAGACTCCCCTAACCCAAAAATAGTGCTTCAGGTTAAGAACTTTGCTTCAGGATGAGAACAGAAATTGCGTGGTGGCAGCACGGCGTCAGCAGGAGGCCCCATTAGCTAAAGTGGTGCTTCAGGTTAAGAACAGTGCATGTAACCTGAAGCGTATGTAACCTGAGGTACCACTGTACAGGGAAAAACCTCATGAGGTAACTGGTGTGTTATTATTTTCTTTCAAAGCACAGACAAACAAGGAGGCTACATGGCAGGGGAGGAATGTTTAATGGGAAGAAAATGTACACATCACTCTCACAAAATCAAGACAAGCTAAACCCCACCCCCACCAAATTATAAAGAAATTTTAAAGTGTCCTGAGAATGAGGTGGAAAAACAGAAGCCTCCTTCATGAATGCAAAAATGGTCCAAGAAACTGAAGAACAGATTTCAGCACCACAGCATTCATTTCCACCTTTGGAGACATTGTGATGACTGGAAAGTTGGATCTGCCAGAGGTACACAGCCAGGCTTCTTGTGATGGCATGACAGCATGATTGATTGTACTGCCTTTGTTTGCCACTTTATACAAAAAATAATAATTCTCAAAGTGACTTAACAACAGGATGAAATACAAACCAAATCAACTAAAAAAAAACCAAATAAATAAAAAAAAAGAATTGCGTACAAAATGAAAATTTCCTAAAAGTGCCCATCCAAAAGTATGTTCAGAAGGGCAAAACCTACCCCACTCCACCATAAACCTTGCAACCTTGTGGTCAAGGGTGGACAAGGAATCAAATTACAGTGGTACCTTGGGTTACAGACGCTTCAGGTTACAGACACCGCTAACCCAAAAATAGTACCTCGGGATAAGAACTTTGCTTCAGGATAAGAACAAAAATCGTGTGGCAGCAGCGCGGTGGCAGCGGGAGGCCCCATTAGCTAAAGTGGTACCTCAGGTTAAGAACAGCTTCAGGTTAGGACTTCCGGGTTAGCGCGAACGGCTAATGGCGGATTCCCTCCGAGCTCCGGAGGGAATCGGCTCTACTGAAGACGGGTCTTGCCGTGCCGGCGACACGGGGACCCTCAGAAACCGCAGGCGCGGAAGCCTGCGGACTTGGTGACTCGGTGGGCACCTTAAGCGCCCTCCCCGACCCACGAAGAGCCTTTTTAAAGGCTGCGGAGAGGGTACGGAGAGTGGCGTGGTGCTGAGAGTAGACCGCTACTTCAGTGGAGTGAAGCCGCAAGCCATGGCCGGAGAGCGCTGACTTTCTTCCCAAAATTTGGACTGAATAACAAAGGACCCGTGAGTAGTGGAATTTGGACTTTAAAAATTTTATCCTGTGAATTCGGCACGATCGGGGGATGTGTTAAAGGGAAGTCCGCACCCCCTCTACTTATAGACGATTTAAAGCAAGGAACGGAGAATTAAGGCGGAATGAATACTGTTTTGATGATTTAAAAGTTTTTCACAAATTTGATAGAAGAAGATTTTGTGCTGGAGAGAAAGGGAATTTTGGAACTTTGTGTGTAATCCCCCCCAAAAACCCAGGAGTGTCC
Source organism: Podarcis erhardii (assembly GCF_964252035.2). Classification (NCBI taxonomy): domain Eukaryota; kingdom Metazoa; phylum Chordata; class Lepidosauria; order Squamata; family Lacertidae; genus Podarcis; species Podarcis erhardii. The sequence continues at coordinate 42,220,849 of NC_138497.1, forward strand.
TATTTGGGTGCCGGAGGAAGAAATGAAAGGAGTTTGACAGCTGTCAAAGAAGCTGTCAAACGGGCGGACAAAGTAAAGAATTTTGTTATTTAACAACTCTTGGAATTAAAGCTAATACATTTGAACTGAGGCGATTGGAAACAAAGTATTGATAATAACAAAGTAACAGATTATTGGAAAAGGACTACTAAATAACTGAAAGCCCCCTAGGGGGAATTAGTGACATTACAATGGCTGCAGAGGGAAAATTACTGGCGGAGATAGAAAAAATGTTCTTTCTCGTGGGAATCCTGCAGGAGCAGAGTATGGCTCTGAGTAAAGTTTTTATGACCTTGAATTCTGAAACAAACAACTCTGCTGAATGCACAAAGGAGACGCATGATAAAAACTCTGCAGCTGAGCAGGAAGAGATGCCTTTGGAATTGACAGAGAAGAAAGAAGGAGTTCAGACACTACAAGTGGAAAATATCAACCAGGAATCTGCATTGTTAGAGTATGAGCAAGAAGACCTTTGGATTACAAACCTGCGAAAGATGAGAAAGAAGAAGAGAGAAGTCCCTGGAGTACTTGGAATATTAAAACTAAAAAGAATAAAGCAACATGATTGGGACTTTCCTCTTGAGTATGGAAAACTAGATGGTCTTTCGCAGCAAACACTCTTTAACATTCTGGATGAAAGAAAATATGATGTGACTCTGACTGAACTCCTTCGGGGTCTTAGGACCAACAAAGAGGATTACCAATATAGTTGGCAGAGAGGGACTGACAGAGAATCAGACGCCTCGGACGTGAGGAATCCGGGCTAAGAACTATTTTTTGTTTGTTTTTTGGACATTTGTCTGGAAAGGGACAGAAACCGGGGCGGGGGGGGAGAGAGAATAGAACTATAAAATGTTATGTTTTGTTTTACTTGGTCAATGTGACCTATAATTAATATAATAAAGGGAAAATTTGTGGAGGGGAAGTTAGATCGACCTTAAAAAAAAGAAATTAATGATTATAAGAGAATTGGATAAGTTGAATATAGATAAACAAAAAGAATTTAATTTTTAAAAACAATATGAATATGTTTAAGAGGTTAGGTAAGAACTTGCTGAATTAATTTTGGAACTGGGATGTAAGAGGAGGGGGTGGGGGGAAGTCAATGAAAGTGGGTAAAGAAAATTAGGGTATGTGATTGTATTTGTGTGTTTGTGTGTTCTTGTCTTTGTGTGTGTGTTTGTTGTTATAAAATGTAAAAACCCAATAAAAATTATTTTTTTTTAAAAAAAAAGAACAGCTTCAGGTTAAGAATGGACCTCCAGAACGAATTAAGTTCTTAACCCGAGGTACCACTGTAATGATAATAATACTTCTGGTGATTATTATGATTCAAAGAAGGGGGGGAATAGTGCATTTATGAACAAAGAGGTCCCTTTGCTGGTATTAAGTATGGGAGGGCAGCATTGTGGTGTAGGTGCTGCCTCTGACTATCGCATATGCGTTAGAATGGGTACAGAGAGCTCCTGTGCATATTCAACTTTTAGCAAGTGTGCAACATAGGAGAAGACAGAAAGAAATAATGGGAGGACATGGAGACTGGGTGAAGAGGGAAGTAAAGGTTTGTTGAGGAAATGGGAAAAGCAGGAGGAAAAGAAAAACGAGAATGGAGCTAAAGGAGAAGAGGCTGGAGTGAAGAGAAAGAAACAGAAGCAGCCGTGCCCAGTTTTCAGCCAGATGGAAATTGTTGCACGCAGCTCTTTGGGGTTTAAGAAGATTGATCATCCTTGAGTAGAACACATAAAAATAAAATAGAAGTAGAGAAAAACCCCTACTCCCTTACTAATAATGTAACAAAGCACACAAATCCTCCAATCCCAAAAAAACAGAAACAGCAATAACAGTGCTATGAAAATGAAACATGCCAGCAGGCCCAATTCAACAGGCCAAACTATTGTTGCTTTCCTCGAGGCAATTGTTGTAGAAATAGTTCTGACCCAGCTGTTTCTTTCTTTATTTTCTCCATTTACAGACTGCTCTGTGAAGAAGAAGAAGAAGAAAAAGAAGAAAAAGAATTTGTCACAGTGGCCAACAGCAAGTCATCTGCAAAGTCTGTTTCAGTGACAGAAGGCAGATTGTTGCTCCCTCTCCCATTGTGCGGGCCTCTGCTTCTTTTCATCAAGGTAGACATCTCTGGAATGTCAGGATTAAAATATGCAGGAGGTCATTTCGTCTCCAACCACCGCTGCCCAGTGAATCAGTGCACTTCATCTTAGTATGGCTTCTTTCCTTTTATTCAGCTGAAAGGCATCTACGATAAGTAGCATACTTCGTCCGATCTGCTGAAGTAATTAGCCAAATCCTTTTGCACGTTTTGAAGCAGTTGCATTTCAAACAACAACAACAACACACTTTGTGTCAGCATCGCCCTTGAGCCAGTGTACCAACTGGACTCATGCACTACAGCCCCGACTGGGCTAGGCGAGCTGGGTAGCACTGCCAGAGACCTCCTTTCCCACAGGAACAGGTCACAGTGCTGTGGACTCACAGCTTGGAGCTGAGAGCACCGGATTCACTGTCTCAATTATACAGTCGTTGCGCAGCAGCGTTTTGCAGAGTCTTGCAGAGTATAAACCACTCGGAGAGCAGCTCTGTAAAGTATCCTCCTTTATTCTATAACTACAGCTATAATACAAGACTATATACAGAGCTAAATATTCTGAGCATAAATCAATGCTATATTCTGAGTGCCTGCAGCTGCTCTTAGCAGCAATCTTATCTATAAACACGATCTCTTGCACTCCCTCTCCGACACACTGACTGACTCTCTCTCACACACACAGACTGACTCACTCACTTGACTAATTAAGTAGAGAGCAGTACATTGCTCCTCCTCTCTGTAGAGTCAGCAGAGACCTCAGGAGATCATCAGGAGATTCTTGGGTATGGGAGGGGTGAAATCTCCTCACTTTGGTCCTCCTCGCAACATTCATTTTAATCTCAGAGGACTTTCCTGGATCTTGATACAAACAGATTTTAATCTGTACAGTGGTACCTCGGGTTACAGACGCTTCAGGTTACAGATGCTTCAGGTTGCAGACGCCACTAACCCAGAAATATTACCTCGGGTTAAGAACTTTGCTTCAGGATGAGAGCAGAAATCGTGCAGCGGCAGCGTGGCAGCAGCGGGAGGCCCCATTAGCTAACGTGGTGCTTCAGGTTAAGAACAGTTTCAGGTCAAGAATGGACCTCCAGAATGAATTAAGTTCTTAACCCGAGGTACCACTGTATATCTAGGGGCCCAATTTTATGACTTTTTGTACAAGCCAATGAATGCTTTGCCCTTGCATTGCTGCACTCTCCATGAGGCAGAGCAGAGCTGGGGAGCCTCAGGCCTGTGTGTCACATCTGACCCCCCGCAGCCTCTCTGTCTATCCCTCAGGACTCTCCCCAGGCGGCACCCTTCGCCAGCCCAGCTTTGCCCCCTCCTTGGATGTTTTTGCCCTGCTGGAATGTGTCCTTGAACTCTGATAATGCCTCTTGCTTGCCTGGAAGGGGGGAAGTCTGAATGAACTAGCCTTCTGTTCAGAGATCAAATCTGCATTTGCCGCTCCAGCCATTTTTGCCTCTGGCACTGCCCATCTAAAAGCCGCCCACCCCCCAAAAGTTGCCAACCAGGGAATGTGGCCCTTGCTAGGACTGAAAAAGTGTTCCCAATTCTGCTGTAGAAGCTGAGTAAGTCTTTACTACCGTGCCTGTGAGCAACATGCAAGCTGTTCTGAGATACTCAAAGGAAGAGAAGGCAATTAGCAGAATGAGCACGCAAACAAAACAAAAAAATTATGAATGTTATATCAGCCCTTCAGAGATGGCATAGCTGGTTAAGTGGTAGGCCGTCATGTTTGGCAGCGGCTATAAAGCATTTGGGCTGCCGGGCTGCCACTTGGTTGAACAAGCATATCACTTGTGGAGGGAACTGGTAGGAGAAACCACAACTGCCTTGTCTCCTGCTACATTAGGAGATTTAAAGTTGTATGCCCGCCGTCTTGTTTTCAATCTGGCTGGCAACCCTATAAAGCAGGCATTCAGAGGGGTCTGCAATTATATGAACACTAGGACATATTTTAAAAATCAGCAGTTTTAAAAGCAACATCGCATAGACTAACAGTTTCCCCCCAACCCAAAATAGTAATATTCTTTTGAATATATGATGAAAAATGGTTTTGAGGACGTTTTATGTCTTAGGTTTCCCCACCCATGATTTTAATCATACATTATTAGAAAGCTGGAAACCCTTCTTCCTTATGTGCAATCACATCAAGATTTTGATTCATTTATCTCCATTCATGTTTGATACTAAGGTAGGCTATCTTATAAGTAGACCTTAGTTTGATCAGGCCACAAAGAATAAACACTGAACTTTGACTGGATGATTTAGTAGCTACATATGTCAATAGACTTGTATAAAGTCATTCTAAAGCCAATACAAATAACAGTAAAGTATATATCCTCCAGCTGTGTGCATCATGGGTTTTGGCAAGCAAGCCATGCATACAGAACAGCAAAATAAATAAAAATGGGTTTTTGTGTTGTTGTGGGGTTTTTGTGTGTGCGTGTGTGTGTTTAAAAATAACAATTTAAAAACACCACGGAAAATAATAGCACATAAATTTAAAAACAATACACTGATACCCATGGCAGTTGGGAAAGCTTTTTGGAACAAAAACCTCCTTGTTTGTTTTCTGAAGGTGCAGACAATGGGCACCTGATGTATATTGACAGGAATGCTGTTCCATGTGGCTAGGGCAGCCATACTGAAAGTCCTAGTCTGGGTTACTGGGAAACAAACTTCTGATTTCCTTGAAACTTGCAACAGATGCCCTGCTGTTGACCACAGTGACCTATGTGGTATGTAAAGGAATAAGGTGGTCTCTCACTTCCATGATTTTCCAATAAAAGTAGGACCTCCAACCAAATGTTACAATGTGGAGGGCTGCTGTTCACTAGTCAGTAAGGCATGGCTTCTTCCACAATATTCCCCATCCCACACATTTGCCAGTCTCTTGCCCTAGTTGGTGAGGGGAGAGTTTGTTTGTTTCCTTCTGTTAGGTTTGCCCCACCAAGCATTCATTCCCACGTGTGTGCAGGTTATATGAATTTGGTTGCAAAAGCAATAGCACTCATCTGTGAACTCGAGAAACTGAGAGAGAGAGAGAGAGAGAGAGAGAGAGAGAGAGAGAGAGAGAGAGAAAATCACTACTGTTATGCAGAACAAGAAAAAGAACCACAAATACAGCTATTTCCAGTGTTTTTCAATATATTGTAAACCCATTTATCAAGCTGTATGAGGAAGTAAATCACAATAAGGTAATCTCTTGATTGGTTGGAAAGAACATGAGCCAACACCTGTGTGTGCCTTCAGATAAAAGAACATATTTCATTCAGTTGTCTTCAAAAGAGGTATGCATCAGAGTTCTTAAGGAAATCCAGCTGTAGCATTTTGTGAATATACTAGACATTTTAGGATGATTTCACAGGGCTGCAGAGTTTTGCACTTTGAAACAATTACCAAAAGCCCAGACAAGTACATTAATAACTCCAAATCAGAGTTTAGCAAATCAGCAATCAGTGCTGCAGCACTGCCAGCAATCGTGCTGCAGCATTCTGCACTAACTGCAGCTTCAGGATCAAGCACAAGGGAAGCCCAACATAGAGCACACTGCAATAATCCAATCTTGATGCATGAACGACTGTGGCAAGACTTTCCCGGTCCAGGAATGGCCATAGCTGTCAAACCCGTTGGAGTTGGTAAAGGCACTTCTAGCCACTGAGGCTACCTGAGCTGGAAGCACCCCCAAACTGTGAACCTGCTCCTTCAGGGGGAGTGCAACCCTATCCAGGGTAGGCAAATGTCCAGTTTCCTGGACACAGGAACTGCTCACCTAGACTGAGTAGAACCCGAGCACATCTCGATAGGATTCAAGCTCAGCTTGTTTATCCTAATCCATTTCAGCACTTGGTCCAGGCAATGGTCCAAGGACTGCACAGCCTTTCCTGATTCAGATGTTATCATGAAATAAAGCTGAGGGTCATCAGAATGGCACCTCACCCCAAAACACCAAATGACCACCACTCCCAATGGCTCCATGCAGGTATTAAATAGCAGTCGAGATGCGGCACCCCATGATATAGCTGCCAGGAGGCCGAAAGGCACTTTCCCAGTGCTACTCTCTAGACCCAGCCCTGAAGGTAGGGTTGGACCCACTGTAATACAGTGTTTCCAATTCCATTCCCTGGAGCTGGTCCAAGAGGATAGCATGGTCAGTGGTGTCAAACGCTGATGAGAGATGAAGCAGGAGCAAGGTTGCACTCCCCTGTCCCACTCTCTGCAAAATCCATCAGGGCAACTAAGGCCAACTCAGTGTCATGCCCAGGCCTGAAACTAGATGGATCTAAATAATTGTCAGGGGCTGGCTGGATGAGGGGGAGTGGCAGGAACCTTCCATCCAGGAGCCTCCCAAGGAGAACAGGGAATATTGTGACTTAAACTCCAGGTCTTGATTGTAGGACTGTTGAGATTTCCATTCCACCTTAAGGAGCAGATGTGTGGAACTGTTGCGTGTCACATGTCTGTTTACATTCCAGCACAGCTTGCTGGGAACTTCTGTTGTGTGTATAGCTTTTGCTTTTCCCTGTGTCTCTGAGGAGACAAAGAGAGAGAGACGACATGTTTCTTTGTCCTGATTTATGATTAATAAATCTGTAGTTGTAGTATACTTCCACAAGCCTCACGCCTATCCTGTGTGCACAGTTCAATCTGCTGATAGTGTGCTCTGGTGTTGAAGCCCGGGTCATTGATTTATGCTGAAGCAGAGGCCAATGGGTCTTCGTAGCGGGACAGCTGGAAGGAGGCAGCCCAGCTGGGGCTAGCCAGCTGGCCTTTGCAGCCCTCTGCATGTTGACAGGGACAATAGAGAGGAGGTTGGGGAAGGGACGAGCTGGGAGATGCTAGAAGCAGGAGATTGGAGCAATCAAGGGGGGCTCAGAAGAAGAAGGCCCTTCCAGGACAGGACTGGAGGCTGAGTGTCTCATTGTGAGCGCAGACACAGACAAGGAGGAATCAGAGGACACACCCGACATCCTGCAGCAGGATGGTCTCAGTCCTGCTGGCTTTCCTCCTTTCACACCTCACTCCAGGAGAGTCTTGCATGTTGCCGAATTACCGTAAGTTGTACGAAGAGTAAATCCATTTGAATCAGTGGACTTGACTAACCTCAATCTATCAATTTCAGTTAATCTACTCTCAGAGTGACTTAGCTGAATGTAACCCATTGGCTGAAGAACACTGTGAGCATGCAGAAAGCTGATATTAGCTCAATGTAGGTTTGCAGTTATTGACTCACTGCAAAGGGTTTTCCAGAGAAAGAAAGAAACAAAGAAAAACTACTCGGGGCTGCTGAAGGCTAACCATGCCAGCTTCAACTTATCAGATGAACTTGCATTTTTGCAGGTTTTCTGCTTGACTTGAACGCATTTGTTGAATCCTGGCAGAATCCGTGCATTTTCTCTTAACAAGCATGTCAATATTAGCAGAGCAATGACCACTGAGTCTCATCATTTTCCATGGAAAGTGATTCTCCTGGTATGTGGTATTTATATTATTTTTCACAACAATAAAGAATTGAAAAGTTACTCATCTGCGGAATAAAACAAGATCTTGTACTCAGTCCAATGGCATTTTAAAATCTGTGTTTAACCATCTGTAGTAGCATAGCATCTCTTCAGAAATCCATTCTTTAATTCTCAAAAGACTGTTTTATGTGTAAATGGCATGGAAATAACATATTTCTATAGTACAATGCTATTTAAAAACAACAACCTGGAAATGAGAATTCTTGAGAATCCCAATTTCTGTACCGCTAAATTAGCCAACTCGTTTATATCTCAAAAACTAGAAGTAAAATAAAATTTCAATTCAGAATGAAATTTCAATTGCTCGGTCAATTGCAAACAAATTAAAAAGAAAACAGCTAGTATTAGTAGCCAAAAAAGACTGCAAAAAATAAATGAATTTTTAGGAAGCACAGAGTTGAGAAGAAAGAAGTTATGACAAAGAAAACTATAGTACTATCACTAAGAGTAATACTATTGAGCAGTCTAGATTGGTACCCAAATAATACTTTATTTGGGAGAGATTGTAACAAAAATTAATTTAAACCTTCTTTAAAAAAAATTGTCATCAACTGAATTTTTTATGTCAATAAACTACTTAGAAGCTTATTTTGGCCTTCAATTGTCTATAAATTAATAAATAAGACTAAATTATTATTTTTTTAAGTTTTAAAATGGGGTTATGAGGTTGGGGTACCACCAACAAAACACGTTTTGGCATCACAACAGGGGACCTACAAAATCAGCCAATGATTATTTTTTTTAATTAAATAACAAATTTTGTTGGATCTTGGCCGGGGCACAAAACCCTTTTGTGGGCCTGGATATGCTGGTGAACATGCATGTGCGAAAGAGCCTTGCACTCCTCAATTCTAAGGGCTGCGTCACATGGTTTGGTTTTCAGATACTGCAATGTGAGAATCTCCTCTCTAGAATCTCTTCTCCTGGTTTCCTAAGGAGACCACTAATACCTTCTGCATTCTGATGAGAGCAGAAGTAAGGCTGAAATACTCCTTCTTTCATCAGCTTGAGTGTAATAAAACATGTTTACTAGTCGCTGTGCTTATAGGAAGAATTCAAGGTCACACTAATGTGATTGTTCGGTCAGGGCAAGCATTTCCTGCTGCGTGCTGCTCAGAAGGTGCTCCTGACCTCAAGCCAATTTCAGGGGGTGTGAGGGAGTGGGGAAAAGCCCCATTGCGCAAGCAGAAGTCCTTGCACAGGGCTTCTTCTGACAGACCCACTAGTTGAATCCTGCCCTCAGTATCTCAGAAGATGATCATTTGCTCTTTCGGTAACAAGAGTAGGAATGCTTTCTCACCATATATCCTATATATATATATATATATATATATATATATATATATGGTTGATCTCCATAAAGAATGTGTGGTCCAGAGGTTGCTGGACTATAAGTTCCATCATCCTTGACCAGTGGTCAGACTGCTTGTGCTTGATGCGAGTTAAAAGTTCAGCAACATTTGGAGGACCATGGGTTCCCCAATCCAGCCACAGTCCATCTCCTCAACCACAGACCCTCAACTCCCATGCACACTACTCTCCCACATGTTCCCACATGCTCCCACACTTACTGGTTATTAATTTCAGCACATTCAATTTTGAGTGCAGCTCCATTTCTAAATCAGAGTCAATGTGAAAAAGATAATCACTTGGTTCCAAGCAAACAGGTTAGGAACAAATTCTGAGATGGGTACGGTACTTGAAATTTTACTACATGCAAGCTCCTGCTTGTAATTCTGTACTTCACCCAATAAAATATTGGAGTGGATTATGCTCTTGGGGACTCTGAAAACAGAAGGCGCCATCATAAATTCCCAGACTTTCTTTCAATAGAACTTGGTGTGATGTTTGGCTTTCAGGGAGATCAAAATAAAGGCCACATCTGATCTGGGCAGTGGAATGCACAGCACTTACACTGTTTCAGCACCTTGATATAAGAACTAGGCATGCCATCGCTAGGTGGGACTGTCATACTCACTGAACAGTAGGGGATGGGCATATGCAATGGTGGAAGCTTGTTATCTTCATGCTCTTCTTGCGAACTTCTCAGAGATATCTGACCGGCTGCTGTTGATTCAGCAAGGCAGTTCTCATGGTCTTGGGTGTCTGCCAAAAATAAATACAAAGAGGAAACAAAAAAAGAGGCATTAAGAGGAAAGAGTAAAACAATTCTTACCTGATAACTGGAAAGAAGCCATACTAGGTCCTTCATTTATTACAGATCTTTGATTCGTTCTTTCAGAGGTGTGAAATACTCTTTAAGCAGAGGCTTGACAACCATATGTCAGGAGTGCTCTGATGGTGTTTCCTGCTTGGCAGGGGGTTGGACTCGATGGCCCTTGTGGTCTCTTCCAACTCTATGATTCTATGATTCTATGATTCTACTGATCATAATGTTAGCTTTTTTAAAAAAAAAAAAAAGCTGTTGAAGTCAAGGTTCTTGTTACGCAAAACCAAAGGGATAAATAGCAGGCCGTCTTTTATGCATATTCAATGGATAGCTACTTCTTTTCCTTTGAAACAGAAAATCTCGTGTTGGTCTCAGGCTCTGTGATCATTGTGGACAACATGGGAGTTTCATGCAAAACTTGTCAGTTGTCATACATAAATTTTGCTTCACTTTTCTGAGGAGAAATTAGTACTCCACAGTTTTTAAACCAGTTCATACTAAACCTGTTAACTCTGAGAAGACACAATCAATGTGTTTTCAACAGTTTATTATACAACTAGGAAATGCATGCATATATCTCCAGCTCTTCTACATTGCTATAGAAATGGCTGAATGCATTAATGTGAATCTATAAATGTGACTGAAGGCAAAAGATAATGACTTGTTGTTGGATGCAGATTTAGTTATGCTGATAGAAGACACACTATAAACAGTGGGATAGCTTTACAGTGGTACCTCGGTTTAAGAACAGCCCTGTTTACGAACTATTTGGTTTACGAACTCCGCAAAACAGGAAGTAGTGTTCTGGTTAGCGAACTTTACCTCAGTCTACAAACAGAAGCCGAACGGTGGAAGGACACCAGCGGCGGGAGGCCTCATTAGGGAAAGCACACCTCAGTTTAAGAACGGCTTTGGTTTAAGAACGGACTTCCGGAATGGATAAAGTTCATAAACCAAGGTACAACTGTACAGGCCAGTGTTGGCACCAGAAAATTGGGGGGCGGGGCATGAGCACAGAAGATGAGCACAGAAGGGGCAAAGTATGTTAATGACAGGAGTTCAGACTTGGGTACAAACCAGTTGGAAATAAGCTAAACAAACCATGGTTTAGTGTTACATCCAAACACAGTAAATGAGGGGGAAATGGTATAACAATACAGTGGAGCTAGGGATAGCTTCAAAGGAGTTTGTGTGGGACATGGACAGGCACGTGAAGTCAGTGAAGGGCTCTGAGGAGGTGCAATGTTCTGAGCAATGGGAGAAGTGAATAATTTGACAACAAAGTTTTGGAGAAAGGTAAGAGGAAAGCCAGAGAGAAGAAAGTTGCCATAATTGAGAGTGGGATCTGCTGCTATTTCTAGATAGATTATTCTCTACTGAACAGCTCGGGGTGCACAAGCAATCGAGTGTATTCATGCAACGATGAGGAAAATATTTCCTCTAAAATGTTTGGTTAATTTATTTTGTATGGAAAACCCTTTTAGTAAGCTAGTGGTGTGGTTTTGTGCCCACTGAATTCAAAGGGAAAAGAAAGATTTCCTTCTTAGAATCAGGAATGAGCAGGGCCAAGATGACCAACTCATTTCAATATGGGGACCACAAAAATTTGTATGGAAGGATAGACACGCTCTTCCAAGGAAGTAATACACACACACCCTTTCTTGTTATTTTAGATAATCCAGTTTGTTATATTACAGGATAATAAAATAAAGCACCTTCTCAAAGCAATTAAAAGCTGTGTGAAAATTAAGCCTACATTAAATAATAATGCAAGGTAAGCAGGGGAATTCCAAGATAAGCATCGGTAAAATAATAATCTGAAATCTTCATTGATACATGGAATATTTATCCATTGTGGAACTGTCCATTGCTAATGCCCAAGGGTAGTCTGATATTATATATCTGTGACAAGATCAAACATAAATCGAATGGCATAGGCCATGATTTTTGCAGCTCTTTTGAAACAAATCCTGCAGCAGCAACAAAAGAGGTTTTGTTTTACTTTAGTATGTATGCTATTGATTTATTTAAGTTAAATTACAAAATAAATAGAATCATTTTCCTCCAATGGATAGGCTCCTGCATGTCTTTGTGTCATTATATCTCCATATCCTGGTAGTTGTCAGCAAGTCAAGATGAGTTGTCTCCTGCTTTGGAATCCCATAATTACATATCCCATATCAACATATCATCATATTAATTTATTGCATCAACACTGTGAAGGAAATCTCTGTTCTTCACTTTGGATCAAGGGACTGAAATTTTTTTTATATTTGGGAGGATGCTTCCCATCATGTTCCATCCCTGAAATATACAAATGGAAATAAATGTTGTCAACAGCCCATCATCTCCTGTATTGTCATTATCACGGATACTTTCTGAAGATCAAACCACTGATGAAATCCCCAAGCCAATGCTAAAACTATCTGTTTGATCTAGATCTCTGAAATAAATGGGTGCTATATAATACAGGCTTTAGTACTCTTCTTGCACAATCTCCATTCATTTTAGTGAGACTTTCATTGAAAAGCTTCCTTTTTAAATGCAGCTATATAGTTTTTTCTCGAGGGCAACTCCATGAGCCTCGCTGAAGAATGATCCATTTATTTTTTTAGATTTTTATATACTGTCCTTTCTCTCAGGCTGGCAAACAAAACAAAACTAAACAAAAACTGTAAAAACTGTAAAAACTGTAAAAACAACACAAACATTAAAAAAACTATCACGTATCCTCACCACTAAATAATTTGAAGGTTTCTAGCCACAATATCTTTTCAGCCATCAAATGCTGAATGGGGGTGTTTCTGAATTCTGCCTAAGTGCTAATCATGAGATGAACGGATGCACATCACCAAGAAGGGCAGAAGTGGTAAAACTGCAACAGATAAGGTCCTATCACAAGAAGACCTACAAATGTTCTAAATAAAGTGTTTAAAAAAATATTATTGGAGGTGTTTATATGCAGCTCAAATCTGACTGCATTGCAGCACAATTCTAGACATGTATACCCCAAAGGCAGAAGCAGCCATTGTACAAGCAGAAGTCCTTACTCAGGGCTTCTGCTAACAGGTCTCATTAAGTGAATTCCCACCTTCTCATATTTGTATGGATCACACATGTTTTCTGGGTGGCTCACAATAATGTTTTTTAAAGATACAATATTCAAAATACAATATACACAGGTATATAACTCCATACCCTCCAACATTTCTCCAGTGAAAATAGGGACATCCTACAGAAAAGTGGGACATTCTGGGATCAAATCAGAAATCGGGATGGCTTCTCAAATCAGTGACATCCCTGGAAAATAGGGACACTTGGAGGGTGTTCAATAGTGGGCCCTGCATGTACAAAACAAAAGCTGCATAAAATTGTGTACTTTCTGACAAACTCATAGGCTCAAGAAGACCAGATTTAAAATGTAGGTAGTTTTCAAGGCCTGAATGAATAAAAATGTCTTCATCTGGTGCCAAAAAGACCTTAAGGCAAACCCCTCTGTGGAGATTGTCCCCAAACCTCATACCCTGCAGGTGTCCTGGAAAATATGGGATATTCCATTTTCTCACATGAAAGCATGGCAGCCATTTTGGGCTCCGTGATCTTGCATAGGTGGTAAGACACACATCTGGTTTCAGACTCAATATGTTGGAGGGTATGCAACTGGAGTGCCATCACTGAAAAGGCCCTCACTCTAGCAGGCAACTGTCTCACTTCATTTGGTGAAAGTAATCAGAACAGGGCTTCAGACAAGGATTTCGAGAATCAGGTAAGAAAATACAGCAGGAGGCACTCTCTACTCACAGGAAGTCTGAATCCAACCCACAGAGTTCAGTAGGGCTTACTCGCAGGAAACTGGCCATAGGATTGCAGCCTTAAAACCTTTTTACAACATCTCTGCAATGAATTTATCTAAAGCCAAAATATATGTCAAGTCCAGCTTCAAAAATACATGCCACCCTTTTCTAGCATTTAATGAAACCAAACAATTAGATAACTTATCAGGAATAACAGTTTTTATTTCCATGGAGCCACAGTCACTTTCCAAGAAATATAGACAGCCTTTCCACATTTCCTTCTGCGGGCTTGAACTTGGGGCCAAGGAACTTCACATTTATGCTATTTTTTAAAAAAAAATAATTCATTTCCTTATTCACTTTGGCCATAACTCTGGCATACCAACACACACGCAAAACCCGGTTTACAGTTGCACAAAGGCCTTATACACAACATTTTGCATGAGACTATTTAATGCTGTCGTAAGTGAACGGTGCTGAGAGACTCAAGTCTCCATAAAAGCCATGCCTTTGGACGTATGAGGAAAGTGACTATCTTCCCATTACCAGATAGGTGAGGACTGGTTACAACAAGCAGGAAAGGAAAGGCTGAAAAATTGCATATTGGTTTGTAGGGATTCCGCATTAGTCACAGACATATTAGGAGCAGCTTTCTGCTGCTTCCAGGAAAAAAAATATTTGCCAATGGTTAGATCTGCAATCAGTGTCATATCTCAACAAAGCCATGACCTATAACTTCCTCTTGTGGAAGTTATGGGTAGAAAGACAACACTGACTGCTTTCTGAGCCTTTCTACTGAATAAAAACGTGGAGAAATATAAAGTTCCCCAGATCACATTAAATACAGTGTGATGACAATGTGATGTTGAATTAATTACTCCCCAAGAGCTCCTTACTCCCTCTTTACTATTATTTCACTTTTAAGAGCAGTCCGGAAGGAAGAGGAAACTGCTCAACATTCCCTAAAACTGCATCTGGATGACAGCCCACCTGCACATGAAGCTTCCTTATATTGCATCAGACCATTGGTCCTCATAGCTTGTTATTGTCTCTCCTGACCCTCCAGGGTCTCAGGCAGGTGCCTTTCATGGCCTACTGCTTGAAATCCTTTTGGCTGGAGATGCTAGGGACTGAACTTGGAGCTTTTTGCAATCAAAAGAATGCACTCTGCCACTGTGCTACAGCCCCTCCCAGGGCCAGCCCACGCATGAGGCCAGGTGAGGTGACTGCCCCAGGCAGCAGGATCCGCAGGGGCAGCACATCTTTCTTTCCCCCTTGTTTTTGATATAGATATTCACTCACGCCTTCTTTCTTAGCGGGGAAGAAAGCACCATTTTGTGGTTCACCGTCCTCTCTCATGGCACCTGAAGAGTTTGCCGGGCTCTGTAAAAATCAACTTTTGTTCTTTTGAAAGTTTGGTTTTGATATCACCAACCTGGTTACAGAAATAAGCTTAGAAGCGTAACAGCAAAAATCTGAAAAGTCTAGGGGACATGTAAAAAGTCAGGAGTGCCAGTTAAGTTGATTCTCAGCTTTCTAAATTTCTGTCAGAATTCTATAGGTTCATATCACAGAAGGAGGGTCATTTCACACACTTACCATATTTTTCTGTGTATAAGATGCCCCTATGTATAAGACAACCCCTATTTTTTTAATCCAAAATTAGGAAATCAATTTGTTTAAGGTTTTTTGGGGGGAGGTCACTTCTGCCCGTGGCACCCCTTGACCATCATTCAAGGCACCCCAGGGTGCCATGGCACACTGGTTGAAATCCACTGCCTTAGAGTATAGCAGGTAGAAATACAGTGGTACGTCTGGCTGCGAACAGGATCCGTTCCGGAGGCCACTTCGCAACACAAAAAGAGTGCACATGCGCAAGCGGCGAAACCTGGAAGTAACCCTTTCTGGTACTTCTGGGTCACCACGGGACGTAACCTAAAAGAATGTAACATGAGGTATGACTGTAAGTGCTGCTGTATTAATAGAAACACATCCATGATTTCACAACTCTAATGTTATGTTTAACCACCTAGGAGAGTAAGTGATTGCATGCATAGTGGGGTCATGCATAGTGGGGTCATGCATGTTCATAGCTGTGAAAAGAGTGTGTACATACCAATGCTGTTAAACCATGAAAGATCAGCTCTTTCTTGAATACATAGGCCATGAGTCAATGTGCTTCTGGATCCCACATTTTACCAATTTATGGTGGAAATTCTATCATTGTGGTGTGGGGTGTATTACTAGTAAATTATGGCTTAGAATTAAACCAAACAGTTTGAACCATCAATGGACCAGAGAGAGCTATGGAGAGGAACATAAGCATGAAAAAGATGAATAGCTTTGAAACAGAGTCTCTGCTAATGAGATGACAAAAACATACCCTTTGCATATTTTGTGGGTTTTGGTTTTGATATTCTACTTATGTCAAATATATGTAATTTTCAACCCTCATTTTATGAATTCATATACTATTCTGTTTCCTGTGTGGTTAGTAAGCATGCCAAAATTGACACTGTAGAAGTCTTGGAGATTTTCACGTCCAAGACATATTTTCAGGGGGATGGGATTTCTAAATCTTGCTTCTTCATTTTAGAAGATACCAACGGATATTTGGCTCAGATGCTTTCCAAGTTGGGGTGTCTACCACAAAAGATCAACAGGCAAACAGAAAAGTGTAGTCATATTTTTGGAAACTCGGGTTTGCTCCACCTAAAAGGCAAAAAAGGTAATGACTTTAGCAGATTTAAATCAAATGCTGCTGGACAAATGTATACAAACTATTTCCTATTAGAAATATTTTCTAGTTGGCTAAGCTTCTCCATGTTTTATTGAAAAAAGGGGGAATTGGATTGCTCATTTTATATCAAAAGTGTGGGGGGGAGCATACTTCAAAATCAATAGAGGGATCCTGAGATATGTTATTGCTCAGTAAAATGTGGTGTGTCAAATAAATATACTTTATTATAGGACATCTCATTTTGAAATATCCATTGTAATTGTTCAGTACTAGCAAATCATAAATCATCCTTGATACCAGTTAATCTGAACCAGATATATGTCTGGAGCAGTATTGAAGCATGTACATGTTATGAAGAAGATCAGATTTGCCCTTGGTTGCAGCAGGAGATGCTGAGGAAGGCAAGAAGCCAACGTCAAAGTCAGGAAGGTAAATCCAGATGATCACTAAATAAGAAAGGCAGTACAACCATGAGTGAGGACAGGTGGAGGCTATATGCATCAATGGAAACAGGTGCAGGAATGCTGTGTTCAAATAGGCAGGAGCAGTGGTCAAAAGAGTGGGTGGGGCTAACGGATCTAGCATACTAGATAGTCATAGTGCCATCTTATGTAGTGTTATGAGTTTGGGGAAGTAGGCTATATGCCAAACCTCTCTAATCCCTAGATCCACCAAGTGCTAAAAGCTAATCAAGCCTTCTAATTCCCAAAATAGCCAAGCTAGCTTCCTGGTGAGGTGGTGGTGGATTAAGGGGGTCGGTGTGAGACTGCTAATGGGTGGGCCTCCTCCCTGAGCAGAGAATGCCAGAGTTTGGAATAAAGTTTTGCAGTGATGGGACCTAGAAGTAAAACAGCAAGCTGGAGAGGAAGAGCAACGTTTGAGAGCAATATTTTATTTCTGTTTGAATCCAAGGCTGTGGCTATGGGAGAAGCAAGACGCTTTTTGCAGATGGACTAATAATACAGACTTAGCTTCAGGGTTGTTGCAAGGATTACAACTAGATAATGTGTATGAACACTTTGAGAAGTTGAAAACATTGTGCAAATACTAGGCATTAAAAACATGGGTATATTTACTGTAGTGAAAGTAGAGATGATAATGATGATGCAGATTTAGGGAAAAAAATATTAAAGCCAACATTACCGCTAAATATTTGCCACTGGCAACTTTGAGCTGAGCAAATGCAAATAGTATATCTCAGTCTTTGCAACCAAATGCCTGGCATGCCCTCCCTTGGGTAATTCATGAGGTGAAGACAGAAATGACTTAAAAATATACCTGTTTACCCAAGCTTTCCTGGACTCTGACTCTTTATTTGTATTGTTTTGTTTTGTAGACGACCCAGTTTTATTTGAGATATAGGGTTGTGTTTTGTTTTGTTTTCATCTTATTTTAAGGAAATTTTATTGAATGTTGTGATGTGTGTGTTTAACTGCTTAAGGATTTTTATTATATTAAGCATTGCTGTGATAAGGCTGTAATCAACAAACAACTCATTTACAGAAGATTCCAATGAGGGCAACAGGACTTCCCCTGTTCTCAGGAGAACCCTCAGAAAAGAACAGGTGGGGAGGAGAGGGGAGATTGTTCTGTGAAATGCTTGCGCTGATAGAATGACCTTCTTAGCACAGCTTTGGGGGTGGGGAATCTATATTTAATAAATAAATACGGTACATAAGTTTCATGAGTAAATAGATAAGATGAATTCAGTTCTCTCTTTCTTAAGAATCCTAAAGTTGTAACCCTAAACACACTAGACAGTAAGCTCCGATGAAGATTGTGGGGCATACTTCTGAGTATAAAGCGTGTTCTCCCTAACAGAGAGCACGTGTTGCGGTTGGGGGAACAGGCCACTGTGTCATGACTAGGCAAATTTGGTGGAACCCAAGCCTTTAAAGGGTTAATTGGGTTGCTGGGGATTTTTGAGTGTTGCCAATTCGGAGGAGGGGTCAGAGGCTTTAAATATAGGGGCCAGACGATGGGACGTCCTCTTGGCCGTTTTGCACCGGATCACCCGCCCCCTCCCTTTTATAGGGTGGTTTTTTGGTTCACTTGACCTTGCTATGCCTGTCATGGGGTCGTCCGCCTTTGAGCGGGGGCCTGGTAGGAATTTTGCCATTTGCCTGATTGGCTGGTGCCATTTGGTTTTTGCCTACTGCGTAGCAAATCGTCACAACTTGTAAGGTTGGCGGTTAGGCATTGGTTAAATTGGTGCTTGGAGGGGTAAGTGCCTATCCCTCCAAATGATGCAGAAAGGGAATTCTGTTAAAGGAATCCAGGGGCTTGCCATTCTTTTCGTCCTTGTCCGTGGAGCCGGACTTGGGCCGTGCAAGCCCCACAGGAACATGAGGGTGAGAAGTGTGGGTCTGATTCCCAGCTTCATTTCTCACCCAATACTTGTTTCCCACGCTGGCTTCCGTTGGTGTCCGGAAGTGCCAGCTCTGTCCTTGGGGGGCAAGGACAGATAGTCATAACCAATGCCTAAGCAACCACTCACATTTTTTGTATTTGAATAAAGTTTTGAATGATTTTTGAATAATTTTTATGTTGGCCAAAATTATGCCAAAAACCTTAAACAAAAATTGAAGTGTGAAGTGTGAATTATTGGGGGGTGGCACTGTGGGACTCAACACACAAACAGGATTTTGCTGTCATGGTATTACTACATCTTTAAATATCTCTAAAGTACACACATGCATACACACCCAATTTAAATTAGCAGGTGATCTGCTGTCCCACCACTGGTGAAATTAATAATAGTAATCATCATCATCATCATCATCATCATCATCATCATCTATTCATACCCAGTCTTTTTACCTGACAGGACTCAAGGCAACTTACAGATAAAAACAAGAACAATTAAAAACAGAAAATGGGACCAGCAGTCTATAACGTAAAGGACTGTACAGTAAGACATCTGTATCAAATGAAGTGGGGGGGGGGCAGAATTCTTATATTTTTATCTGCAGAAAAGACAAAGGCTAGGAAACAGTGATGCAGACTCTGCAAATACACCTTAATTTGACTGTAACTTTGAAGTGGCTGTAGCTTTGAAGCCATTTCCTCCCCAGAGTCTGCTCTGCTAACCATGTGACATGGCTCTCGCCTTGAAAGTCTATCAAGTTACATAATCCATCTAGCACATTCCTCACCATTCCTGTTTTTAATGACCTAGACCGGATTCAACCCAATGGCCTCCTGAAACATTCCTGCGGCTTTCTGTCACTTACAGTATCGAGTTAGGAGCGTGTGTTTTGTGTTTGCTTCTGCACTATTAAATAACACAGCGGGACATGAAGATGTTTCACATATTTATGGCTTTTTCGTTATCTTCCCGGTTCAGATTCCTTTTGCACATGGTGCCAGTGGGTGAGTGACTTCCCCACATCCATTCTAAAATTCATTTTCCACTATACTGCTGTAACCTTTAACCTGTCAAGAAAAAACTCTTGTTGATCAAAAGACACAAACATTTAAAGGGTCATGTGATGTCCTGGAATTCCCCCTCCCCACCCCCTAGTTCTGTCAATGTCTCTCAGTGATTTCGCCAAATTTCTGCTAAAAACCCAGCCAGCACCTGTCTTTCCTGATTAGTTTTTTAAAAGAAAGAAAAGAGATGGAGAATACAGGTAGACCTGGAGACACCTGATCTGATTTTTTTGAGGGTAACCAACAATCTGATACCTGTGAGAAGCAGGGCACATCAGTATGTTCTGCAGGTGGCTTTTGCAGTATCAGCACATCTCTAATATTACTGGAGATTTTTGTGCGTGTGAAGAAAAGAAATACATTAACAAGGCCTGTACTGGACAAAAGACATGGGATACAATGGATCTGTCAAGTTAATCCACTATTCTGTCCTCCTTATCCCCTGACAGTAACCAATATCCCTTACATCGTTAAAGCAATTTGCCATTTGTAGCCCTAAAGAGGCAAACATCTTCTTTCCCCTCTTTGTTATAGGGACCACTGTTCCTAGATCTAGAAAACTGCGGTAAAGATTCCACTGTAAACTCACTTTGAGGCCTTCCTTGGAAATAGAGGTGGAGAAGACATTTGGACCTGTTCATATTTAAATGCGGACCTATCTAATTTTGTACTTTCTGAAACAATATGAAAACCAAAACACAGTTCTCCTTTGAAAGGAACATTTCTCTGAATTTTGCAATTCTGTTCTCCAACCAAATAATGTGTACAAAAATGTGTTCATTTGGGGAAGTGTGCATAAAAATGCATTTATGAGCAAAAATAACTTAGAAAATGTGTTCCTTTGGTAGACATTGCATGAAAAAATGTACATATTGTGGAAAATATGGACTAAAACAATTGCAAACTGATGCAGGGCTGTGGAGAACTGAGGACTGGAAAAATGAGAAACCACCATTGACATATTTGTCCATCCCTAACTATAAATAAGCAGAATTTAAAAGGACAACATGTTAATGTGACCATCTGGCTTACAGTTCTATTGTGTGGTTGTTGGGCAGGAGGAGAGGCAAAGAGTCTTAACTCACAATAGACCCCATTACAAAACATATCAGTTAAAGGGCACATTCTCACTTTGTATGATTGCAATAAAACATGGCATGGAGGGAAAAAAGCACTTTGGTGAGTTGTCTTGGTGCTATTTTCATAGGAGAGTTTTGAACTCCACAAGTACTTTAATGCTCTGTTAAAATGCTTAGCTTGACATCTAAAAATCATTACGGCTTCTCGTGTTTTAAAAACTGTTTTAGATACTATTGACACTTTATGAAGAAAGAATTTCAACTTCAGTTATGCCCTGAGTGTGTGTTGTTGGGAAAGAGGGGTGCTAATATTCTTGACTGTCATTTTTCAGAAAGCCCCAGAAGAGGAAGAAGGTTCCATGGATTATTAAAAGAGTAATAAATATTCAGTGAACCATTTTTTTTTTTAAGCCTAAAGAGCTCTGGTTTACGGAAATGCAGTGTGTTGCATGTTACTACTCAAAATAACAGTAAACCAGGCAAGATGGATTTATATTCAAGCTGCCGTTCTTAAGTAGCAGCTGAAAAGAAGGAGCACTCATGTGCTTCTCAAACAGTGAAGGAGGAGTGGGTGCCATTCAAGTGGTACAACCATAGAGACACTCTACCTACAGAAAGGTCTGTGTTAGCCTGCAAATGCTGATTACGGTACATCAGCCACTCAACTGCTGAATAGTAGAGTTCTATGCAAATACAGTGGTACCTCGGGTTACAGGTACTTCAGGTTACAGACTCCGCTAAACCAGAAATAATACCTCTAAAGAACTTTGCTTCAGGATGACAACAGAAATCGTGCGGTGGCAGCATGGTGGCAGCTGGAGGCCCCATTAGCTAAAGTGGTATCTCAGGTTAAGAACAGTTTCAGGTTGAGAACAGACCTCCAGAACGAATTAAATTCTTAACCCGAGGTACCACTGTATATAATTTTTTTCTTAGATTTTCTCTTTTACAATTTAACATACTCATTTTACATCCTTGAGATATCAATAACTTCCCTTCTTATCTTTCCATGCTTCATTTTACATACCATAAATCCCTGCATATTTTACAAAAATTATACATTTCAGTATTCCATTAAAACTTGCATCCATCAAAACTTGTTTACACCAGCATTTTCAGCTGTATAGTGGACCTCCAGAACAAATTAAGTTCTTAACCCGAGGTACCACTGTATATAATTTTTTTCTTAGATTTTCTCTTTTACAATTTAACATAGGGTTGCAGTGTACAGGGTTGCAGTGTTTGGACTACTGTGGTGAGTTTATTAGACTGTAAAACTGTAAGCTGGGACAGTTGTGAATTTCATTTCTTGGAAAGCACTTACTATACATTAAATAATCAATGAGGAAATCAATGAAGAAGCAATCCAGATGGAGAGGAAGAGGCGTGAGAGGTGGAATTAAAGAGCCATACATTTCTGGGAGGGGGTGCCACATAACAG
This sequence comes from Podarcis erhardii, assembly GCF_964252035.2. NCBI lineage: Eukaryota > Metazoa > Chordata > Lepidosauria > Squamata > Lacertidae > Podarcis > Podarcis erhardii. The sequence goes on from NC_138497.1 coordinate 42,243,176, forward strand.
CACCCCGCTTTCAAGAACATATGTGTCTGGAATACGCCCAGGGTTTGTTTGTTTTTTACAGTTGTTCCAAATCCACAATGATTTCTTCTCAATCAATTTATATTTTATTCCTCATCCTCTTCCAGAGGAGGTCCATGGATCCAAAAGCTTCTCTGCACAGCCAATTCTCCACAGCTCCTAACATACTTAAGATTCCTTCAGCTTTGCTCAACCCAACTCAGTACCGCATCCATTTAAGATGATCTTTGTATTGTTCATTCTTGGCAAAAGTAGAGCCCAGTCCATCTGCCTTATGTTGGGGATGCAGTGCACAAGGGACCATTCTGTTGCATATAATCTTGTGATTAGGACTTAGAAGCTGAGAGGCAAACCAGCAGTTCAGCATGCTCAGGCAGGGCTAAAATGCAAAATATTCATGGCTAGGTCACAATTTCTACTGGCCAACAGTTTGGCATCAAAAGGTAGAATTCAAGTATCCTAGCTCCAGCCTACCTGCTAGGCAGAAGTTAGGAGAACTAAGGAAGGCCTGTTGCTCAGTGGTAGAACATCTGCTTTTCATGCAGAAGGTCACAGGTTCAATTGCCATTACCTACAGTATAGTTAGGCCCAAGAATGAACCCATAAGAAATCCTGAAGAGTCACTGACAGTCACTGCTCAGCTAGATGGGCCAATGGCCTGACTGCATCCTATGTTCCTGTAATGTTTTCCCATTCTCACTATCTCAGCCACATCCCACAATTCTCCTGGTCAAAACTGCCTCTTCTGTTCTTGTTAAAAGTGAAAATCCGGAAACAAAAGTGGTTGAGGTGTTGTTGTTTTTTGCATGTTTGTTTTGGGCCAAAGTTGTTGAGCGTTGCAAAATCTCAAAAAAAGAAAAAGAAAAAGAAAAAGAAAAGACGTTTTGAGCTGTTTTTAAGGAAATTTGCCAAATTCTACACTTCCAACAAGGGTTGCCAATACGGGGTTGCCAATACGTCCAGATTTTCCCAGACATTTCAGCGATTTCCGCCCAGACACTGTTTCTGATGGCCAAATCCAGGCTATGTCCGGGAAATTCCGGACATATGGCAACCCTAATTTAACTCAACTTCATGCAAGAAATAGTTTCTCTTCAGTGAAAGCTGTTTTTTAAAATAATAATTAAAAAATCCCTCTGAGTAGGAGGAAAAATCAGTGTGGTAGCCCAGGGTTGATTTACTCTCCTTCCTATTTGGGGAAACATGTCAGGGGAAGCAGGAAGGCTTTGGATCTACCAGATCCAAGTATCCCTCAATCTGTATCCTGGTTCACCCCCTTTGCCTTGTCAGTTCTCAGAGTACTGACAGTCAGCAGCACCAAGGCCATTTTCCCCATGCTGGCTGGGAAGGTGCTTCAGTTAAGAGAACTCCCTCTGTGAAGGTGGAGCTTCTTCTCTACTTGCAGAGCAGATCTGCAAAACCCTACCATGCCTAGGATGCCCTCCCACAGACCATAAGATTGTGCCTCAAGTAAGCGAGAAATAGTTCTTTTTTATTGGAACGCATGCTGAAGCAAATATGCCGAAGAGGGAAATTCTGGTTTTATTGTTAATTTCTACCAGAATGGGTTTTTCCCTTTTGCACTTGGGTTTGCCGTTTTGAATTCCAGCTGGATAAAGTGTTCTTTTTCTCTACTTTCCATTATGTGTGGTGTATACCTTTTCAAATGTCAAATCCCTCAGACATCAGTGGTTTTATACAGTTGAGGACAAAGTTACTGTTGTAAGAATCAAAGTATTCAACATGACCTTTGTATGGATGTCTAGTGGTTAATTAATGAACTGATTCTTTTTGCAGCTAGAAACCTCCTGGACTGGCAAACCCAATTTTTCATATGTATATTTAAATGCATGTTTAAATATCAGTTTCTGAGACCCTAGCATATTTTGCACAGGGTTTCTGAGCATGTGCTGTTGAACACTTTTTAGGGGAGACCTTTAAACTAAACATGGAAAGGACTAAGAAGGAGCCTGCATGCCCAGGGACCCTGGCAATGGGGCTTTCTGTACAGACCTCTACCCTATCCCCAATTCAAGCCCTTGCATATGTAGTCCAATTCCTGAACCAGGCTTATGTTATATAGCATTGTGATGTCATTACATTAACTGCATAATCCCTCAATGACTAGGACAAGGGCGAATTTCAATGCACTGCTGACTTTCCTTTGGCCTGTAGTGCTTGGCTGCTTCCAACATCACATCATGTTGGGGTGCTTGCTTCCTTCCCTTGCCAGGCCTTTCCCAAGAGGGAGGGAGGAAGAGATCTGGGGTACGAGAGAAAAAGAGGGGTGTGCTCAGCAGAGAAATAGAGGGGCAGATAGCAGAGGAAGAGGGGTGGATTGGGAGAGAGAGAGAGCGGGAAAGAGAGAGAGGAGAGAGAGGAGAGAGAGTTGTGGGAAATTATAGGCAGATGGAGGGATGCGGTCAAAAAGAGAGAGGCAGGGTGAGAGTGTGAGAAGAGTTTTGAAGGTGTGGATCAGCCAACCCAATCTGTACTTTCAAAGGCATCCCTCAATGGAATGCATATGTTGATGAGCTGTGTCCTATCTCTGCTTCATGCCTCTGACAAATTCTTTTCCAGGCAATAGCTTTGAACAACCCAGTGACGCCATATCCAGCAATATTTCTGGCAAAGCAACCCTGGAGGTCCGCTCTGCACCAGCAGGTCACTTCACACAACATAACTCTGTACTAGCACAGTGTTGATTGTGCATAAAGCTCATGCCCCCAAATCAAAAAGATGTGAGCAATACAGTTAGACAGAGCAGTAGAAAAATGGTGTTGAATGGACAGGGTGTTACCATTCCGTTTTCTGTGGTCATTTTCATAATCCACAAGAGTTCTTACCGCATTCACTGCCCTGAAACAATGCGAAAAGGAAGTATTGGGCAACAGGAGAAAAGAAAGATTTATGGGCTCTGTTCCAAGTTATTTCATAATGTTTTTCTTGGATCAGTTTGAAACAAATGGGAATGACTATGCCTCTGTTATTATTACTTCATGCACCACTTTCTGTGGAATCCGTAGAAAAAAAACATTATTAATCAACATGGGGGGGGGGTTGCAAATCAAGTCTTTCTGAGATGTGCAAATTGCAGCAGTGTCATAGACCTTGGAGGTTGGCACTTTCAATATAATCCACACTTCTTGGCACCTTCATTGCTAGCAGTTACAAGAAAGGTATGTTTTTAATATACAGTAGTACCTTATTTTGTGACCAGGATCCATTCCGGAGCGCTGGCCACTAGCCGAAAAGGACGCTGGACAAAGTGCTGCGTCTGCACACATGTGTGGAGCGGTTTGCACTTCTGCACATACGTGAAGCATGATTTAGCGCTAATGTACATGTGCGAGCGGCGAACCCAGAAGTAAACCGTTCCAGTACTTCTGGGTTTGCTGCGGACGTTAGATGGAACGGGCGCTCAACGAGGTACCACTGTATGTGATATTAGTCAACCTTTGCAACTCCAGGCTAGCCTCAAAAAGCCAGTTCTAGTCACTAGTCCCTGTTTGGTCTTCAGTATGAAGGCATGTTTGTCCAGCAGAATACAATTTTTTTTTAAAAAAAAAATAATTTTAATCATGCCTAGAATGTAGCACCTTATGGCTTGTTCCCAATACTGTGGTGAAGTTTTCAAGCTGTGGAGTCAAGCACATAGCAGCACAAAGCAAAAAGTAGCAAGAGGACTTTTTGAGTAGTGTAACGTGTCATAGCTTCAGCATGGTGCATTATAGCACAGGAATCAACTTGTGTTATAAAACACTAACAGCCTTGTTCCCAGCATTGCTCAGGGATTCTCAGAAACACAAAAACCAGAAAAATCACCTCAGTTTTGAAATCAGTGGCTAAAATCAGGCAGTGGCTTAGCGTGGGGGGTGCAGGGGGGCCGGCCGCACCGGGCGCAACATCTGGGGGTTAGGGTTAGGGGGCGCAAATCCACGGGTTAGGGGGCGCAAATTACTTGCCTTGCCCCGGGTGCTGACAACCCACGCTACGCCACTGAAATCAGGGCAGTTTTTGAAAGGATCAGTCCACCCTCTTGATTCAAAATAGTACCCAACTGTATCTAAACCTAGGCAAAAGCCTGCTGCATGATCTCAGGAACTATAATGTGAAATTTGGTTATGGTATCTTGAGGTGCCCAAATGAGTGGCAAAGAAACAAGCAGCTTCTCAAGATATATGGTGCATAATTGGAGCTCTTGCCTGGGTCTGTAATCTATAGAAATCTCCTCTTACCAGTCTTGACATAAATGTGTTTGTGGCTCTGTTGCTCTTAAACAGATAAAAGTTGAGCTGACATACTTGGCTCATAAAGATTGTTCCATCAATGCAAGCATTTCTCCTTGCCCAGTAGAACAATCTTCCCTCTCCTTCCCCTGCACACTGTTCTTGAAGGTCAGATTTTGGGGAGCTAGGGCGGAGTGCAACTGCGCTTCCCTCCTTGCACTGGCTTCCACTTGCAGAACAGGCCACTTGAATCCCACCCAGTACATTTGTCTAAGCAATGGAAGCAACGTAATATTTAGTTTGATGGTGGGTTTCTGTTTGAAGTTTGCACAGTTCTTGATCTTATTTCTTTGCTGATTTTCATTTTCACATAAAATTAAAAACACAAACAGAGAGAGGAAAAAGCATGTCCAACTGTTTTATTTTGATTTGGGGGATTCATTTTTGCTAACCTGAGAGCCAACTTGAATCTACATAAATCAATCAAGAACTACAAAACCACAGTAAACAGTCAAAGGACTGTAAACGGCAAATTAACAAAATACTGAGAATGCCCAGTAAACACAAAGAAGCAGGGCCAGTAAATATAGAAGACACCCTTCCCCCCCCCCCAATTTTTTTTAATGCATTTTATAACACAAATAAAAAACACAAACAGAAAAGACAAACAATACAAACAAATTCTTGTCATATCCTTATTTTTCTAAACATTGTTAAGTGTGTTTCCCCAAGTCCCACCTATCTGATTTTCATTTTACTTCATCTTTAGCAGTTTACATATATCATAATTTCTAACCATCTTCCCCCCCCACACTTTCTTTAACCATAAAAAACTTCACATTTTATCACTTATAAAATACACTTTATTTTACTTCTAACCCTGCCGCCTATATCCACTTCCAAAGATTTAAATATTAACATATTTTTTCAAATATTCCTTAAACCTCTTCCAATCTTCTTCCACCCTCTCTTCTCTCTGGTCTTGGAATCTCCCGGTCAGTTCGGCAAGTTCCATATGGTCCATCATCTTCATCTGCCATTCTTCGATAGTCGGTAAATCTTGTTTCTTCCAATTCTTCGCTAGCAATATTCTCACGGCTGTTGTGGCATACAGAAAAAAATGTAGAAGACACCCTGCTTTGCTTCCTTTTCCCATTGTCATTTCTTCATTCCTCATTCTCAGGCCACATCCTCTCTAGCCTGACAATATCAACCTGTCTTATACTGAGTCAGACCATTGGTCCACCTAGAACAGTACTGTATTCCAGCTGGCAGCTGCTCTTTGGGGTTTTAGGCAGAGACAACTTTCACATTACCAGCGGCCTGATGCTTTCAGCTGGAGATGTTAGGAATTCAATTTGCTGTATGTAAAGCATTTGCTTTTCTAAAGAGCTGTAGCCCTCAGAGCAGATGGTCTATATACAGTGGTACCTCAGGTTACATACGCTTCAGGTTACATACACTTCAGGTTACAGACTCCGCTAACCCAGAAATAGTAAAAGTGTGCATGCACACGAAAGCTCATACCTAGAACTAACTTAGTTGGTCTTTAAGGTGCTACTGGAAGGAATTTTTTGTTTTGACTATGGCAGACCAACACGGCTACCTATCTGTAACCAGAAATAGTACCTCAGGTTAAGAACTTTGCTTCAGGATGAGAACAGAAATTGGACGGCAGCAGCAGGAGGCCCCATTAGCTAAAGTGGTGCTTCAGGTTAAGAACAGCTTCAGGTTAAGAACGGACCTCCGGAACAAATTAAGTATGTAACCAGAGGTACCACTGTATGCCACAGGGTGGACTCTCCCACTTCAGACCGCAGGTGTGTGGAGGGGATGTCACCTTGCTGAATGCTCCTCTGCAGTAAAACAAACAAACAAACTTCCAGAAAAAAGAAAACAGCATGGCAGGCAAAGAACTGCTGTGTTTCTTTTCTATTTGCTGGAGAGTTTGGGAAAGTAGAGGACGAGAGTTGAAAACCATAATCCACCAGCTGTTGTCCGAAGTGGTACAATCCAGCCTAATCCCTCATCATTCTTCTGCCTTATTTATTTGGAAGAGAAGCCTCTTCCAGGCCTATGGTGTGAGTGGAGAACCATTCAATAAAGTACTGGTTGTTGTAGCAGCAACAGTAGAAGTAGCAGAAATACTAGGATGTTTATTTGCTTAACATGTGATCATTACTAAAAGGGCTTATCTTGATGTATTTTAATAGTGTTTAATTGTACAGTACAATATTATGCAGTGAATCACTGAATGACTGTATAGCATGGTTTATCCATATATGCCAAGGTAAATTTGGAACTACGTGCTCTGGCCTGATCACGTCGATTATTTTATTTTCTCTGCGGCACGTGAAACTTGATAGGTTTCCAAACACAAATTGAAAAGTTTCTTCTGCCACTTTATGAAAGCGCAGTTTCTGGCTTTCCAGTTGGCACAATGCTGTTGTTTGCCTCCTAATCTGTAGTCTGTAGAAATTACGGGAGTCAGAAGGAAATTCAGCAAAAAGCACTTCTTTCCCCGCCTATAACAGTTGACTAGACTCTTATCATAACTTTTTGCTTACAGTACTGTACTATGGCATTCTTCTTAGCCTACAATTCAGGGTAAATGAAAGATAAATGAAAACAGAGCATGTAGATACCAAATGCCACAGCCCAGGCCATCAGCAGCACTACTTCTGGATTACCATTCCCTTGACAAAATACACCAAACCTCTGTCATATATATTTGCAACAATTCATTATTTTACACATTACCTAATACCTTTAAAAAGGTAAAGGTAAAGGTACCCCTGCCCGTATGGGCCAGTCATGACCGACTCTAGGGTTGGCGCTCATTTCGCTCAAGAGGCTGGGAGCCGGCGCCATTCGAAGACACTTCCGGGTCACGTGGCCAGCGTGACGAAGCTGCAACTGGCGAGCCAGCACCAGTGCCACACACAGAAACGCCGTTTACCTTCCCGTATAAAGCGGTACCTATTTATCTACTTGCACTTAGGGGTGCTTTTGAACTGCTAGGTGGGCAGGAGCTGGGACCGAACGGCGGGAGCTCACCCCGCCGCGGGGATTTGAACCGCCGACCTTATGATCAGCAAGTCCTAGGCACTGAGGTTTTACCCACAGCGCCGCCCGCGTCACCCTAATACCTTTACCACTCCCAAAAAAATGACCCCTGAATTTTTGAATTTTATTGATATTGATTCTGCATTTTATGTTTTATTTTATGCTGTTTTATGCTGCTTTTAAGTCGTATTTTAATTAATGTTTTATATTTGCTGTTAGCCGCCCTAAGCCCAGTTTTTAAACCAGGAAGGGAGGGGTATAAATAATTTATTATTATTATTATTATTATTATTATTATTATTAGTCTAATTTACAACCCCTTTCATGAGTAATATCTCACTTCCGATAATGGATTTGGCCTCCAAATCATGCACCTCGGAATACATTACCATAGCAACATAGAGGGATGAGGAGTCTGTGGTTCTCCAGAGGGTCTTGCTCCAATTAGCCCCAGCCAGCATGGCCCAAAGTCAGAGACGATGACTAGAGGGCCACAGGTTCCCCATAAAAGAATGAGGGACGATAGTTCCCTCCCCAGCCCTTGTGCAGCTGGGCCATGCACCACCCTGTTAAACTGATGCTTCTGTGGGCATCCAGGTAATGTGAAACAGGGGGACTGCCCTCTGCACTCCCGAAATGACATCTGTTTCTGGCACATTCATAAGAACAGCAGAAGGGCTCTGCTGAATCAGTCCAATGGCATCCTGTACTAACAGTGGCCAACCAGATGTCTGCGGGAAACACAAGCAGGATCATCATCATCATCATCATCATTTTATTTGTATGGCGCATTTCCATAGTTAAAACAGTGCTCAAGGCAGCTTACAACATGACAAGATTTACATAATTATCAACATAACAAAAGTCATAAACAATAAAACACATCAAAAAGTACACAACCAAATTAAAAACAATTTCCACATAAATCATAAAATCGAAAACTAAGAATACAGCATTAATATCAATCACAATTTAAAATGACTTAGATAAAAAATAAAAGCAATTTAAAAACAAAAAGAAAACAAAAACAGAGCCCTCTGTGTTAGAATTCCTGCTCCATGATTGCAGTCATGGGATTGTTGTCTATCACATGGCGGTGTATGTTTTGACTCCACAGAGTGGGAAGTGACGGAGACAGGATGTTTGTGTTACTGTTTTCCGTGAAGTGGGACTATTGTCCTTTGTTCTTTCTCTCTTTGCTGTCTGATGCTGGAGAGAGAGGGAGCCATGTTGCAGTGCTCCGTGTGTGTTTATACGTAAATAAATAAAGTAGATTAGCCAAAATGCTGAGTTGCTGAGTTCTGTCACACAAGCTGCGAAGACTCTGCCAATCCCTAAGTGTGCCGATGTCTGTTGGCACCGGTCGCTGTGATGTTCGGGCTGAAGAAAGCTCCTGAAGCTCCTGAACGAAAGACCAGGAGGAAAAGAACATGCCAGTTGGGCATGTGTCTCTGCCAGGGTCCTACTCGAGTGTAGGACGAGCTCCTGACACTCTCTGCCCAGCAGCAGTCCTTTATGGAGCCTGTCAGGTGGAGAGAAGCAGGGCAGGGCCCTTCAGGCTCCCAGCAGGTCAGGCCTCCATAAAGAACTGTGACAGTCCTCTATAAAGGATGTGAGCACAAGAGCACAAGCATTGCAGCCTCCAACTGCAGAGGTAGGGCATAGCCATCGCGGATAGTATCCACCACTAGCCTTCTCCTCCATGAATTTTTGTGCGGCATGCTGGAGGCTTTCCCTGTGTAAAAACACCTTCATACATTAAGGAATGGTGACACGGTCTAAATGAGTGATGGGTGCAGAAATCTCTTCTGGTGTGCTGATTACCCTTTCCGGATTCTGACGTGTTATTTGACTTGTAACAGTCTTTTGGCATCTGCTCTTATTCGATAATGACTGAAAGTCTTCCTGATACAGGAATGTTCTAAAAGTTAAAGCCCGCCTAAAGGTCTATGTTATTACATTTTGAAATGCTGAAGAAGAAGACAATTCTCCCATCTTAAAAAGATGCCACCCAGATTCCTTCGCATTTGTCTGTCTGCAGGAAGGATGAGAAACCCGTGGTCCTCTGGATGCTGTTAATGTCATCTCCCATCAGCCCCAGCCAGCATGGCCAATGGTCAGCGATTAGGGCAGTTGAGTCCAATAACTTCTGGAGGGTTCCCTATTCCTGGTCTGCGTTTTTGTAATAAGCACAGTATCCTAATAAAAATAGTTACTGTGCATTTTCTGCCTACAGGGCGAATTCAATTTTAAATTTACATTGGCACACTCCTTGATTGGGGGGGGGGAATAGCAACAAAGGAAATATATTGAAGTCTATTAAGAATTATTACATTTTTTAGGGGAAACAGTTCCAAGTATTGCACATAAAATTGCTCTTTGTTCCTTGCCAATCGTTGTCTGTAGAGCATTGTTGTCTTATCCACCCTCTTCAGAAAGAATTCAGGAGAGAGAGAAAATTGGCCTCTCTGAACTTTCCCTCACTTGTTGTCTTTCTTTCAGCTGCAACTCTCCATGTGACGGATCCTGTGTCATAAATGCTGGCATAAGGATGCTATAAAAGGCAGCTGGGCTACTTTGAGAAAACATCTGGCAACCCCCTTCCCCCAAGACTTTTTCTTAAAGAAAGAGGAGGATTGGGATCTTATCTGAGAGCCGTTGTGCAACAGAGGATTGTGTGTTGGTGTTGGACTAGGACCAGGGAGACCTGGGTTCAAATTCCTTCTCAACCTCAAAGTGTACTGAGTGGCCTTGAACTCTTTGCCAAAAGAAGAGACAAAATATAAACAGGAGAAACTGCAGCTGCCCCAATGATGAGCAACCCTCTACACAGACAAGCAAAGAGTGCTTCAGGTTGTTAGAGGTGCATGTCTCTCTCTCCCAAACCAATATACCATGGGTAGGCAAACTAAGGCCCGAGGGCCAGATCCATCCCAATCACCTTCTAAATCCAGTCCATGGATGGTTGGGGAATCAGCGTGTTTTTACATGAGTAGAATGTGTCCTTTTATTTAAAATGCATCTCTGGGTTATTTGTGGGGCATAGGAATTCGTTCATTTCCCCCAAAAAAATATAGTCCGGCCCCCCACAAGGTCTGAGAGATTGTGGGCTGGCCCCCTGCTAAAAATGTTTGCTGACCCCTGCAATATACCTTAGAATTTTTCTCTCATTTCAATACTTTGCTTTCTTAGGGGAGCCTCCCTAGCTCCCTGCAATTCCAAACAATTAGTGGGAGTGCTGTAGATCAGTAATGCTTTGCATACAGAAGTTCCCATGTTCAATCCCTCGCATTGCCAAGTAAGTCTGGGAAATGCCTGTCTGAAAAACAGAGCTCCTATCAATCAGGATAGTAACAGTGGTAATAATTACAACTTAGAGATCCTTTGCAGCTGATGACCATTGGAAGATCTGCCATACAGAGAGCAAGGCAGGATTTTCCTTCCCCAAAACTGTTTGAGATTTTAAATACTGACATATATTAGGGGTGGTCCAAGCTAGCAATATCTATAACAGAGGTGGGAAAGCTCCGGCCTGGAGGTAAAATGTGGCCCTTTGAACTCTCTCCAGACCACACCCCCTCACTGGATCTGCTTTGAACTCCCAAATGCTCTTGTTTCCAGACTGGAATTTGTCTTTGATAATGCTTGCCTGGAGCAGAGTACATAAGTGTATGTAGGAACCAGCCTACTGCACAGTGGTCAAATTTACAGTTGTTGCTCTGCTCACTTTCATGTCTGGTCCAGCCCACAACTGATATGCGGCCCTTGGAAGCTTGCCCAGAAGAGAGTTGGATTGAAGCAGGTTCCTGGCCCCTGAACTATAATGACCCTGGATGACCACTGGCAATGAAGGCATAAAATTTGCAGGAGCTGATTGGTGTCGGATCATAGGTGACAGAGGATATTCAAAACAAAATAAATAAAATAAAATAAAATAATAAAAAAATTCCTTCCAGTAGCACCTTAGAGACCAACTAAGTTAGTTTTTGGTATGAGCTTTTGTTTGCATGCACACCTCTTCAGACGAAAGCTCATACTAATAACTAACTTAGTTGGTCTCTAAGGTGCTACTGGAAGGATTTTTATTTTTAAAAAATTTTATGTATTTTATTTTGTTTCAACTACGGCAGACCAACACAGCTACCTACCTGTAAGAGACTATTCAGAGAGACTGGCACAGTCCCAAGAGGTTCAGAGGGTATAGGCTCACAGGGGAAATTTAAGACAGAGTTTGAGGAGAAGTTTCTTTCAACAGCAGGAGTTTGACATTATCATACCTACAACCATCTATATCTGACATTGGTTGGAAGGTAAACGGTGTTTCTGTGAGCTCTGGCTTCTGTCATGGTTTTCCATTGCTCCATAAGCATAGTCCTGCTGGCCACATGACCCGGAAAGCTGTCTGTGGACAAACGCCGGCTCTCTCAGCCTGAAAGCTAGATGAACGCCACACCACATAGTCGCCTTTTACTGTCCTTAACCGTCCAGAGGTCCTTTACCTTTACCTTTTTTTGTATCCGACAGTATCTGATAGTAAACATTTAGTAGCAGTCAGATTTGAAAGTATCTGCTTTACAGTGGATTTGAAGATATCCAAACAATGATCAATATTTGACACGAGACATGCAGAAGCAGCCAGTACTGTAGTTTACTATATCTCCTTATCAAAATTTTCTCAATTTATTTTCCCTTAACCAAGCGGTTGTTATTCTGCAGGGAACACCAAGTTATCATGTGGGAAAATTAAAGCCGTTGTAATGGTTCTAGGGGTTGCTCATGCGTAAGCCGGTGCAACACCTGGCTGGGTATCCTGAGTGAACCTTTTCTGTCCGGACAGCCACTCACCCGTGGCTGTCTCAATCGCTGGCAGAATCCGTCAGTGGGCGTTTCTTAAACTTCTTCTAGCAAAGAATCTCTTTGACGCCTAGTCTCCTCCTACTCTCCCTGCGCGGAAGCCTTCTGCGCAAGGAGGACGTAGGCAGCGGAGGACCCTTACTCTCCCCGCTGGTCCCTGGCAAGGAATCATGGGACCGCCTCACTGATTCCCCCATCTACCCCCCTTCTCCACTGGTGCTACGCTGATTCTCTTCCCCAGAAGATGGGCTGCCTCTCCCCATCCCGGGACGCTCTCTGGAATCCCTCTGGAGCTTGCTCTCTCCCTCCGGCCCTGATGGCAGTTCCCTGACAGCCGTCCTCTGGCATTTTTGTATGCCTCTTCAAAAATGAGGGAGAGGTTGTTACTAGGGAATCCAGAGTACGCAAACATAGACACAGGGACTGTCACATGAAAGCAGGAACAGCTCAATAGAAGTGGCTCTGGGATATGTCTACTTGTGAGTGTGACTGCTTGGTTCATCCCCAAGGGAAGCCGAATTGTCTGCCTGAGGAAAACGATAAACGCCAGAACTAAATTAAGAACATTAGGAGACCGAGGAAACAATATTTAACCATTCCTGTGTAGAACTCAGCAAAAACTTCCCCAAAGGCTGGTTGAAAGCACATTCCTGGTGATAAGTTGATTTGGATTCATTTCTTTTTTTAAAAGTACAGTTACTTTTAATAATCACAGGTTGAACAGTCGTGTGTCTTTAAAAATGGGAACAAACTAGATTATAGAGAATAAGTGATTTGCTACAGTACCAATGACTTATTTCTAGGCTGTGTATCAGAATGATATTCAAATGGAGAAATAATAAAATAAATTTTAAATTTTCCTCTACTGGAATCACATACAAACTTGTGTCCTGTGATGCTTCTAGATTTCATTTCTGATGCACCAGCAGGATTTCTGCAATCCTTCAGACACCTCTTGAGGGACTCTGTCAATCATCAAGCACTTGAATGACACTATTGTGCAAGGATTTGCTTCAGTGCCAGATTTTGGTACCTGTCTTGAGGATGCTCAAAGCAACTGAGCAAATTCTTAAGAAAAGCTATTGAAGCAGCTGTCAAACTGTGGCATTGCTCTCTGCCAGAATTTGCAACCTGAGCAGGATAAAGAGAGGCAAAAGGGGGAAACAGAGGCACAGTTTTGTCCAGTTTAAGCAAGCAGCTTCCAACCTCATGTTAAAATGACTTGTAATGGGCAGATTTCAGACAACTGGAAAACCCAGACAGTCTGCTCGAAAACAGGAAGGTAATGAGAGCAGAATATTAGATTCAGGAATTACAAATATCTGATGCCCCAGAGAGAAACGGACAGGTTATTCTATCTGTTCAGATGAAAATGATACAAAATCTGGGATTGAAAACAAAATTCTTCATTCAGATTCTGAAAATATGACTGTCCTTACTGGAAGGCGCCACATTTGGAGTAATGTGAGATTGATGTGAAAGGCTGCAAAGTTTGACAGGATGTCTGCCCTCGGAACTCCTAGCCCAGATGATAAATTGCAAATCTAGGAGGCAGGCTCTGTTTGTCATAGAGTGTTCACACATGAAGGGGGCACATGAACTACTAACAAGCAGTAAACCCCAGGTGAGAAGAAAGGAAGAGATTTCCCCAGGCCTCTCAACCTCAGAATGTCTGTGTATTCCCTATATTTTGCAACCTCTGAGCAAAACATAGCAGAAGGGTGACCACAGATGCTGACAGAGATGACTGGCCCTTGTCAGGTCAGAATGTTAAATTAAGGCTCTGGCTGCATTCACCAAGCATTTTATTCTGTCTTCCCAGCATTCCCATACCTGTTAATTTTCACATTTTATGTGATCTTTCACACATCATGTAAAATCCACTTCTGGAAATCTTGCAGAATACATCAATTTCTGAAGTACCACCTGCCTATCCTAGATTCCATGGTATCTTTTAGGTCCAAGTTTGAGTTTAATATTAATATTAATATTTAACATTGAAAAGATGACTTTCAGGATGAACTAGCCTGAAGTATATTTGTGGATAGAAAATACATTCACAATTTTCAATCATAGATGTTCAAAGAAATGTTCTATGTAGAAGGGCTCTGTTTATTTTATTCTGAACGTTACACTGTCCAGCAGTAACTCTGGTCATAATAACAATGCAAAATGTGGTGTCAGTTAAATGCTGACAATACTTTCAGAACATACATTATTTTTCAGAATTGGAAGTGTCACTCAGACTTCTTGTTTAGGGATGTTTAAGGAAAATCGTTAAACAAAGCAAGTGCCATTATGAACGACTTCCAGTGGATGTTGTTAATAATGGCACTAGGCCATTATATCTTCCGACTGTTGCAATAATAAAAGCAACACTTGATGAATAATTTTATACTTTCAACTGTTTTTTTAAAATATAACATTAGCTGGCCTTAGCTACAAGCAAAGAAGTATTTATATCTGTAAGACAGCCACACAGATGTCAAAAACTATGGATGTCTCTACTGCTAAAGTTCATAGGAATTTTGTCTCTGATATAGGCAGGAAAGGGAGACCCAAAGCACACATAAATATATTTGACAGTTTAAATTTATTATAGTAGCTATGTGGTACCTATTACATCAGTAAATTCTTATGAAAGGAAATGTTTACTTCAGAATGCCTGAATGATATTAATGTGTTTGCTCTGCCAGATCAAAATGAAGTGTCAAGAAATCCTCAAAGAAACATAAGCCATCAGAACAAACCATCAGAACCAATCAAATACTTCTGCTGAAATGAAAGTGTGTTAATGATTCTTTCCAAACTCTAAAGTGATGTTGTGCTGTTGTAATTGTAGGTGCAACTCCACAAGGAAGGAACAGAAAGACAGAGTCTTATTCACTGATCTGAATAACTGGAATGAAAACATGCTGGAAAAAGCATGAAGTCCAGTGCCGAGGGCCTTCTGATGGTTCCCTTGCTGCGAGAAGCCAAGTTACAGAGAACCAGGCAGAGGGCCTTCTCGGTAATGGCACCCGCCTTGTGGAAGGCCCTCCCACCAGATGTCAAAGAGAAAAACAACTACCATATAATAATAATAATAATAATAATAATTTATTATTTGTACCCCGCCCATCTGGCTGGGTTTCCCCAGCCACTCTGGGCGGCTTCCAACAGAGATGAAAAATACACTAAATACCAGACTTTTAGAAGACATCTGAAGGCAGCCCTGTTTAGGGAAGCTTTTAATGTTTAATAGGTTATTGTATTTTGGTGTTCTGTTGGAAGCCGCCCAGAGTGGCTGGGGAAACCCAGCCAGATGGGCGGGGTATAAATAATAAATATTATTATTATTATTATTATTATTATTATTATTATTATTATTCCCTGATATTTTGGTGCTCAAGTTTCAGAAGCCTGGGGGCTTCTGAAAATGTACCGAATATGAGATTCAGATCCTTAGGTCCATCCCCTGGAGTGCTGGAGCAACTTAACATTTGTCTAAAGTGCCATTGCAGATTATCTGCATAACAGGTAATTGTTTGGGCTTCCAGTCGTTCAACTATTTCAAACTATCCTTCATTACATTCAATGCAAAAGGCTAAAGTCAACACAAAGGGATCGCGATCACGATTGCTGAGCTTCAGTATTCTTCATGGGACGTCCTGTTCCCTTGTCTTCAAGTTGTTTTGACATTCAAATAAGATCATCCCTTTAAAAAAAGGAAGGTGATCAACGCCAAAGAATGCTAAAGCAATTTGTGTGTGGTAAATATTCATTAAAGAGTTTTCATTTTCAAATAATAGCTTTACCATCTTAACCTCATAGTTGAGCAAGGGACACTGCCCTTTCTTGAATTTTCAGTTATAAATATTTGCTTGAAGGTTACAGAACATTTTCTTTACACAGACATGTAATACAAAGGTTGTGAATGCTGAAGCTTCAAAATAGAAAGCAAGCAAGCCATCTGGCACTCCTCCCATGTTTTGAGGCAAAGACAAGATTGCCAGCATTTAGCTGTGGCAACCATAGCCGCATTTAGGCATTTCTTAGGAAATCCAAGGGATATGTTTTCTGCCAAAGAAGGATCATGTGCTATAATAATTGTTAATCATTAGGTATTTGGCTACAGCCTACTTGGGCAATTTTCTTTTTAATAAATTCTAGTAGCTGATTTGAATATGTGCCTCATATTTCAGACACTGACTCACCATCAACAAAATGCCATTCAAGTTCATACCGGAGAGAACGCTGATAACTATAGACAAGGTAGGCTTCACATTTGGGAGAATGTAAGTCTGAATCACTGTTCCGTCCAACAGCCAACTGAGTGACAATCAGTTTGGAAGTGAAATGGGACCACACAAAAACAAAACAGTAGTTTCTTCATTTTACTTAGGGGACTTGCTAAGTAAGGAGAAGCATATGTCTGTAAATCAATAGGTGAAAAAAATAACTCCAAAATGGCTTGACACAAACCTGAATTTCTAGGAGGTAATGGACCATTCTCCAGTGATACCCTGCAATGTCTTTTTGCACGTTGTGCTTTTAACTGTACAACCAAGGAAAATTTCATCTTGTGCAGAATGTGGCCAACCATTTTCTGATGGGACCAAAGCCCCTGGTTGCTTCTTACAAGTCTCCTCCTCACCCACCTACCTTTTGCCCGGGTAGGCAAATATATTTTGAAATCTGTTTCTGGATGCAGATTGCCTCTACTGAGTTGTGGCTTAAATTGGAGAAAGATGTGGAAAATCTTGCCGCAGCCACTGAAAGTAGATGTACCATCAACCGCACTTTCTACACAACCCTGTATGTTGCTAAATTCAGCCTTAAGTGAGACATTAAACTTGCTGGCAAATGAAACTGCATCCGAATGGGCTCTCTGAAACACAATGCATCAGTAACATGGTTTTGTTGAGCAATGAAGAGAGACTTAATTTAATGTTATAAAATTAAGGCGGGAGTTCAGTACAGATTCCCCATTGACTCTGGTATTGTTTGCTTGGCTTTTCCTACAGCATCTTTCTTGGGTCATGAACAATCTACAGCTATCTACTCTGCAAGCACTTTTCTGAAAGGGCACCCTTGCACTGTGACCGCAATGATGTGATAGTTTGGTCAGTTAGGCAGTACTTCATTGCAACACTTACCGTCAAAAACAACGCTAACCACATGATTTCACATAATGTGTGGCAGACATTACCTTTGTGAAAGTAACGTAGACGGGGTGGTCTTCCTTTTCTTTCAGCTCTATAAATCTATGTCATTCTCCCTCCTGACCAGTTCAGTAACTATTTTGCAGCATGAGTGCTCGAAGCATCTAGCACAAGTTTGTATCAAGTGCCTAATGGTGCATTATTCTGCTTGTTTTCCTCATTTTCCTTCCTACTTAGTGTTTTGTGGTTTATGAATGACTTTACAACAGCTCTTTGATTATTTTTTTTCCAAATTCATGAGGTTATTTTTGTCAATGTTAGTCTTGTTTCTGTGGCTGCTGCTATCATATGCCAGGTGCAGTAAAACACTGGAAGGTTATTTGCACAAATACCAGTGCAAGGAAGAGGTCTTTCATGACAATGGGGTTGTGCCAAGAATGGAGAAGAATTTTATTTCAGTTCACATTTAAAGGTGAACCTTCCTAATTCATACTTTCTGAAATGATATGTGAACTAAAACATAGTGATTCTTCGTGGTTTACACTTTTTTCAAATTTTTCAATGCAGTTCTTCAGGCAACTAATGTATACAGAATTGTATTTACTAAGGCAACATGAATGTGTGAGTTAGAGAACAACATGCAAAATATGGAAACTTGGTTTGGAAACATGTATATTAGGCAAAATTGGATAGAAAAATGTGTATAGTAGAAGAAATTCATATTAAATGCTGATTAATTTTCATGAGGGCTTTTTTTCTAAATGCAAAATGATGTGGAACTGAACTTAAGACAGGAAAAATGAGAACCAGTAAGAGGTTGAAACTGAGAGATTCATCCATCCCTAACTGTGCCCATTGTTATTTAGCATGCAGAAAAGAAATTGTCACCCCAAACAACTGCCAACTCTCTTCCTCATGCAAAACATGGATAAATGCCTCATTTGCCTTCTTTTTGAAGGCCTATGCAGTTCTATTGCTATCAAAGAAAGGACAAAATGCATGTGGTTTTGTAGAATTTACTGTGGTGTTTTTCCTCAGTTGGAGATTTCACTTCAGTGTTAGCTCCTTCTCTTGTTTCTACCCAAGTTTAGCAACTTAACACTGTCATTGGCAGTTCATTAACAAAGCTGTATAATATCAATACAAAAGAGCTGCGGGAAATTTCACAATGTTTTAAAAAGAAAAATACCATGTGTGGAATTCCTACGTAACATTGCAATCTCAATTTCCATAACATAAAAATTACTCCCCCGCCCCACCTCACTTTTTGTTGCAGAAACACTTTCCAGTTCTTTTTTCCATACTGACCCAACTGGATCAAATAAGCCGGTTATCTCTCTTTGTGTTAAGCAGAGCTAGCTGCAATCTGATGAGGCCAATGAACAAGCTCCATATGCCCACAACTGTGTAGGAACAACTGGTGCCACTTTACTGATGCTCTGTGTGTCAATCATGACAGAAAGGACAGTATTGGAGTTTGCTGAGAGGCAATCCAGATTGCTAATCCATGACTGAAATCTATAGGCCCACCTAAGCAATTCTAAGTCTAGGAAAGTAAATGCAGGAGTAGAAGATGATTCAAAGTCTTTATGCAAATAAAGGCTGCCAGAGGGACATAGTTTATCAGCCAATGCCATCTATAAATTGATCTGCATCCTCAAATAATTAGAATATAAAAGGCTGAACCTTTGATGTTTCGCCTTTCTCTGAAAATAGGCTGAAATATTTACCAGACCAAACTTCCTTAGTGATTTATAATAGTAGATGCTCAGATAGTTCCCAAGCATAGTCACTGGTTTGGACTCTGGGGAATTTTTGTTGATATGATTTTATGATGTTGAACCAGTTGAATCACTCATTTCTAAATAGAAAAACCAAGTCCATAAACTTTAGATCCCCAGAAATAAGCATAAGGTTTTCCTGGGAATTTACTATGTGTAATAAGTTTATACTTGTCATTCATTTATTACATTCTGTATAAGTAAATTGTTGCCTTAGTCTGCCCTTTTCAGTGGGTTAATCTGTTCTTGTATAATTTGATTATTTGCTCAAAATAGCCAGGGAAAGAGCTTAAAGACTAGAATCTCTATTTCATAAAACTTAATTATCCAAAATTCTTTCCTGGGAACAATGTGTCTTATCCACATATACCCCTTTTACAGAATGACCACTGCTGAAAGTTACTGAAATTGAAAGGCAAATGAGATGGTACATTAATTTTAATGTCTGCTACTTTCAACAATGAGGATAAAGACTTTTTTTTTTTTTACTGTTCAGTGTTTTCAGTGTTCATAGTCTTGCCTGTATCTGCCTGCTAGATTTCTACTTGCATGTTAGTCATATAGGCTTCATTCACATGGCCATTTATTTTGTTTCCCCAACATAGGTAAAGGGTAAAGGGACCCCTGACCATTAGGTCCAGTCGTGGCCGACTCTGGGGTTGCGGCGCTCATCTCGCTTTAATGGCTGAGGGAGCCAGCGTATAGCTTCCTGGTCATGTGGCCAGCATGACTAAGCCACTTCTGGCGAACCAGAGCAGCACACAGAAACGCCGTTTACCTTCCCGCCAGAGCGGTACCTATTGTCTACTTGCACTTTGACGTGATTTCGAACTGCTAGGTTGACAGGAGCAGGGACAGAGCAATGGGAGCTCACCCCGTCATGGGGATTCGAACCGCCGATCTTCTGATCGGCAAGTCCTAGGCTCTGTGGTTTAACCCACAGTGCCACCAACATACCCCTCTGTTAATTTCCAACCATCTCATCCTCTGTCATCCTCTTCTCCTTGTGCCCTCCATCTTTCCCAGCATCAATCTTTCCCAACATCAGGGTCTTTTCCAGAGAGTCTTCTCTTCTCATGAGGTGGCCACAGTATTGGAGTCTCAGCTTCAGGATCTGTCCTTCCAGTGAGCACTCAGGGCTGATTTCCTTAAGAATGGATAGGTTTGATCTTCTTGCAGTCCATGGGACTCTCAAGAGTCTCCTCCAGCACCATACTTCAAAAGCACCAATTCTTCGGCAATCAGCCTTCTTTATGGTCCAGCTCTCACTTCCATGCATCACTAGTGGGAAAACTATAGCGTTAACTATACGGACCTTTGTCGGCAAGGTGATGTCTCTGCTTTTTAAGATGCTATCTAGGTTTGTCATTGCTTTTCTCCCAAGTAGCAGAAGTGACGGTATATTGGTATAAAAGCCACACCTCCACAATGCAACATGCACCGCAGCATGAAATGAGTGTTAGAAACCAGGATAGAAGCACTAACGTTATAATAAAGAAAACTAATGCAATATTCCCTGTGTCTGAATGCACCCATATTTGGCATCTTTTAAATGATAAATGTCCATGCAATACTCTCTGGAATTCCCTGCCTATTCATACTAGTCAAGTGTCTTTGCTGTGCCATTTTTAATGTCCCATCCATAGGCTAATTCAGCCTTTTCTGTTAAATCTCCAGCTTAGACAAAACATCCAAAGTCAATTTATTCTACTACCTAAATAGCCTTAAAATGGGGAAGGTCTTTCCGACCATTTAATTGGAACCCGCTTCCTGTAATGTAATCCCATTGATCTTTGCTGTAACCTTAGTCAATATAGAAAGTGTTCGGAAGAGAGCCCTGAAGAGGATAAATAGCTGAGACGCTATGACATTCAGAATTAAGTAGCAGGAAGGTGGATTATAGGCAGATATGGGATTATGCACGTGTAAGGAAAATAATTATGACTGGACATCTCCTTTGCCAAGTGTCTTTCGTCAGCTACTCATCTTGCATTAGAGCGAGGATATGAGCAAATCCAGATCAGAGATCATGAGCATATTATAGCAGAGTCTTCCAAATGAGGTTAACTTGGAGGTTTGGCCATAGAAGAATGAGGGCTGCCATGCAGAAGCAGAAAGACTTATTATAATTTACTCTTTATCCCATAGAGAGTTTCTTGAAACACTCTGCTACCACATAGGCCAAATTATGCGTCAACGATCTGGCTGATTCTCACTGATATTGTGGCAGGCTGACATAATGTTTTCTGTGATATTGAAGTCGATGATGGAATCCTATGAGAATGGAACCCGCAAACTGTTGAGAAATAGAGAGGGATTAAAAAAAAAAAGACATAGGCAAATTACAGCCCCTATTATTTACAAAATCCAAAAGGTCAGCATGGAGGAGAAACTGTAAATGTCTTGATGCATTTTGGATCAGGAGGCTTGGGGAAAAACACACAGTTGGGCCATCTAAATGAAGTGTGATGTCTGGTTGCTGTTAAATCTATGGTTATCATCCATGAAAGCCACAAAGAAGTCTGGCAAAATCCCGCTGCTTCTTACTAAGATAATCTGACCAAAAAAAAGATGCTTTAAAAATGCCAGCATCCTTCTTCTTTCAAGCCGTTTGGCATCAAAGACATGGGGGTAAGTCGGTGGCAAGCTCATTTTCAGAGCGTGAGGTGAATTAAGCAGAACAGCTGGATTTGCTTCTGAGATACAAAGGTGGGGTTCATCTCTAGAAATGCACGTAACTTTACAAATGGACAGTTTGTAAAGGGTGCTGTCATGGGCAGAAGTCCCTCCCATACCATTAATGTGAAGAATATTGTCTAAGTGAATGCAACTGACAGAACAACACACATCACACACAGTCCACTCTTGGCCAGAGTCACAACATACAAACTTCAAGGAGATGTGTGGTACAGTGGTACCTTGAGTTACAAACGCCTCAGGTTACAAACATTTCTGGTTACAAACTCCGCTAACCCAGAAGAGTTACCTCAAGTTGAGAACTTTGCCCCGGGATGAGAACGGAAATCGTGTGCCAGCGGCACAGTGGGAGCAAGTGGCCCCATTAGCGAAAGCAGGCCTCTAGTTAAGAACAGTTTCAGGTTAAGAACAGACCACTGGAACGAATTAGGTTCCTAACTAGAGGTACCGCTGTACAACTCCAGCTCTGCAAAATGGACAGATTTAAGGTCGCAAAGTAGGGAGGTCTGCGACAGATCCACACTTTTTGGCCTAAACATTCAGGGTTTGTAAAATACCTTTTTGCCCAAATGATGCATGACATGCACCAGCCCTTCTGTCTTACTCACAGGCAGATTAAGTGAGAGGGCTAATTGGTTTAGGCATTTAAGTTCCCCACCTTTCAGCACAAGTTCTCAGAGCAGCTTCCAATGTAGACATAGACAAATTCTAGGGAAACAACAGCTTGACCAGCTAAAACCCACGTTGAAACAGAATTCTAAAAAGCTGAGGTGAAATTAAGGGACTTTTTCCTAGAGCTGAAAAACAACAGCAAACACTGTTTTAACAACGCCTGCCATTTATGCCTGCCAAGCTTCTGCCACTATTTTGCTTCTCAGTCATAAACCTACCCTGTTAACAGATTGTATTTTATTACTATTATTAATTTTAAGCTTGGATGAAACTGGGAGGAAATAGTTTATTAATGCAGCATACAGGACCGGTCCAAGACATTTGGGCACCTGGAGTGAACCATAAAATTGCACCCCGTACCCCACCAGGGAAGATGGGGTGAGTGAAGATCTACATCAGGAACCTTTTTCTGCCAAACCTTTTTCAGGTTCTTTGCCTAAAGAATAAAAAAGAGAGAATTAAATTGATATCATGTGAATTGTTCTCATGGCAAGAAAGCAATGGAAATAGTATTTGCAATATCTAATGGGCCCTAACTCAATTTTCTGGTCTTGGTTCATAGAATCCTTGTTTTCATTCTGCAATACATGTGATATGATAAGTCACTGGCTTTGTTCCCCAGTACTAGGGCAATAAATTATACTGAAATAATTTTTGTAAATTTAATTTATAGTAGGTTTGGCTTCACCCAAATATGGATTGTTATGTTTTGTTTTAGCAGTGAGCTTTAATATGTGATGTAATTTTTGAACAAGAGTTATAGGTATAATGTTTGAATGCTTCATTTCCATTAGTCAAAATATGTCCAAATCAGTGTCCTAACATATTTAAGAAATAAACACAACAGCCACGGGCACAATTCACTCGTTGGTTCTCTTGCACAAGCCCCATTGAAGTGAATGGGAACCAAGCAGACCCCATTTATTTCCATAGGGCTCCTGAATTCTATGATTCTATGGAAAACCTTCCTGGCAATGTAAAACAACGTGTTATGATTATAATTATATTTGCTCCAGCTCTCTGCTCCAGCTCGAACAACTTCAGATGAATGAAACTACTGTATACTTAAAACTAGCTACATTTCTCTTTTCATTCAAAAGTTTATAGTAGTTGTTGGAGGCTCAACTTATCATTAAGATAAATCAAGGTGCAATTGCATCTTCTTTGTCAATGGGAAACTAGGTAGGAAAGTTGGGGCAGCAGACTGGGAGAGTAACCCAGTGGCACTGAGGGCAGGCACAAATTGATCAATAATTATGTGGAATTTTTGGAGGATACAGACTATCTGGTTATCTAGTTCCATTTAAAGCTGGGTTCAGACGCAGTTTGGGAACTGAATATTTTGTTGGGAGCCGTCCAGAGTGACTGGGGGAATTTGTATCTGCTTCTGCTTCTTGGTGGCTGGCTGTGATCATTCAGAGTTTTGGGGCAAAGTCTCAACAGTATACTGATGATATGCAGCACAACTTCCCCATAACATGAGTCAGAACATGCAGTGCATGATCTGGACAATTGTCTGCGCGCAGTGGTGGAGTTGATGAAGGCCAATAAACTATGCTTGAATCCTGGGAAGACGTCTGTGGGTTGGTGGTTCCTGTGTACACGAGACTGGCCAGTTGTGTGTTCTGGATAGGGTTGCACTCTCTCTGGAAGAACAGGTTCAGAGTTTGGGGTGCTCCTAAATTCATCTTTTTCACTGGAGGCTCATGTAGCCTCAGGGCCTACGAGTGCCTTTTACCAGCTACAGATGGTACGTCAACTAAGGCTGTTCTTGAACAGGGATAGTGATTCGTGCATTGGTAACCTCAAGACTTGATTATTGCAATGTGCTCTCTCTGGGCCTATCCTTGTGCCTAGTCTGGAGGCTCCAGCTGGTGCAAAATACTGCAGCTGGACCCCTTAGCCTGAAAAAGTTGGGAAACCCCTGTCTAAATTTAAGAGCAATTGTTTAAAAGCAATGGACCTAGATGCTTTGATACACTGTGCAAAATATATCACTCTTTTGAACTTTTATGACCATTCAAATTATCAAATTATGGAAAAGGGAAGGAAAACAAGTGTGTCTTTTCCAGTAAAGCACCACAAATTAGCCGTGTGATGTACCAGTTCTAGGAATGTTATCCTTCAATAGCAATGGACTGTTTTTTATGGTGCTTATTTTAATATATCCTGCTGAAAATACATTTCTAGCAAGAAAATGGATTGATTGAACTTCAGTACACTTTCCAGGCACTACATTTTTTTACCTCAACTTTACCATTCAAAAACTATTCAGAAAAAAAATGCTGGAGTCATATATTCCTAATGAGACTTTGCTTTTCAGAAACTGGACAGTATTAACTTAGAGGCCAGATTTCCACATTACATGAATTGACATTGGAAAAGACCTTTCTTAAGAGAGAAAGAGACTTTGTTGAGTCTAAATGTTTTGGACTTGCACTGCAAGGTTTGTATTTACATGAGGCACCTTGCTGTTCTTATACAAGAAATTGCAGCAGTAAGTGAAATTCTTTACCTGAGTTATGTAAAAGCTCACCACATTTCAAAACATTTTAAAAACAAATACAAACTTTATTTATTTATTTATTTATTTATTTATTTATTTATTGGGTTGGGGGAGCTATTCAGTAAGCCAAACCCACACAGAGACTCCATTTTATAGATGCACTGGTTGTGTTTGGACTGAAACATAATTTAGTGCTACATGAACAAGTCTCAGGCTCATGTGTTAACTCCTCCCCTCTCTTCCTCTGACACAGTTGTGAGGAGACTGGAGGAAACGATGAGCAATTAGTTGAAAATAGAAAAGAACGCTTCCAAATGAATTTTGACTCTGGCTTGCTTGAATAAACCATAGTTAGAGCCAACCACATCTGTGGTTCAGATGAAATGATAAACTGTGGTAAATTGAAATTAGAAGATCTTCATGGGCCCAGGCCAGAAGTCCACAGAAGCAGAGTTATTCAACAGCAACCCTGAGAAGATGGATCCACTCCATGCTATGTGGAACCGCCGACACCAAAGCCCACATCTCCTTCTCTGAGGAACCTCCTTTCCTAATTTCAAAATATATACAACTTCAAGATATACCATAGTCTCAAAGAGCTAATAATTATTATGTGGCTCATTTGTGCATGTTTCCACTATTTACTGTTGTGTTGCCGTTAAATGAAGATACACTTTCTTCTCTTTAACGTGGAGCGAGACAATTGAGTCCCAATGCTCACCCTGGAATTTACTTCTTAAGCAAACAGATTCTGCAGGCAGAACCATAACAAGAAATGAAGCCATTATTTCAAAAAGAGTCAGAATGAAAAATTTCAGGTCAAAAATATATTTGACACTTCGGCCGGTTTACCTTGAAGCGAGGGTATTTCAATCACAAGCACATAGGGCAGGCTTCTTTTTAAGTAGAAAAACATGACCAGGCCATCATTCGAATTTTGAGCACGGTATGTCCACTATGAAGGAAATTCCAGCTCGCTGAGGCTGAGGCATTTGTTCCTGCGTCGCTTGTGCTAAGTGATTTTCATGTGAAGAGAAGGTCCTGCTTGTGTGATGTTATTCATATTTGTCTAACTCCTGTGTTTTCTTTTCTGGGTACACTTTCCATTAGGAGGACAGACCACTAAATTTATCATTCATCTGTGGTCGATGTCAAATCAGGACAGAGACGTGGCGCAAGCGGAAACGCCTAGAATGTTGCATAAATAAATACAAGGAACATTCTTTTTGGATGCTCTTCCAAGTCATGGAACGGGCATCAATCCAGCAGAAGCATCCATGAAAGGAAGCCCATGACTGCCCTCCCAAGAATCCTTCGAACTGTAGTTTCTTAAGGGTGCTGGGAAGTGTAGCTCTCTGTGGGGAAAATGTGTTGGACACGCTTTTAAAGGTATGGTATGAATCTGCCCCAAAGGTGCCATTCATTCTCTTTTTCCTTCTGATTCCTTCTACTTACCTCCCTCTTACTACTTACCTCCTTTGATGGTGGGACCTCTCTCTTCCTTGATCTTCAGGACCTCTTTATAAATAAGAACTCCAAGGACAAGCTATTAGAAAAGGCATCTTATTAGAAAAGGCATCTAGAATTATTCAGGTTCCCAAGCAATAAGGAAAGCATACAATGTTATCACTCATAATGACATCAATAAAGCCTCTCTTCAGCAATATGAAACATTTACAGTGGTACCTCAGGTTAAGTACTTAATTCATTCTGGAGGTCTGTACTTAACCTGAAACTGTTCTTAACCTGAAGCACCACTTTAGCTAATGGGGCCTCCTGCTGCTGCCACCCCGCCGGAGCACGATTTCTGTTCTCATCCTGAAGCAAAGTGCTTAACCTGAAGCACTATTTCTGGGTTAACAGAGTCTGTAACCTGAAGCGTATGTAACCAGAGGTACCACTGTATCTTGTAATAAAAGCATCTAGTATTCCCCCCTCCCCAAGTTGCATCAATCACTGAGCCTAGTCTATTTAATTCAGGTGAAGGCAATATAGCACCTTCCTGCTGGTGTTAGACTCCAAATCCCATCAGCTTCAGCCAGCATGAACAATCATCAGGGATGAACGGGAGAAAATATTAGTTCATCTAAGCCTGGGGTAGCCAATGGTGTGTCCTATACATGTTGTTGGACTACACAGCCCCTTATCTCTGACCTCCCATTATCCCTGGCCTCCACTGCCAGAGGCAGCATGATCATGAACACCAGCTGCTGAGGGGAGTGCTGTTGCAATGGGGAGTTTCAGCTTGTGCATGCTGCCACTGTTTTCTCTCTAAGAAAAACAAACATCTCCATGGTTAATGGAAAGGGCTGCCATCTGAGAGGACAGGAGCATTAACTTTCAAATACCATTGA
This sequence comes from Podarcis erhardii, assembly GCF_964252035.2. Classification (NCBI taxonomy): domain Eukaryota; kingdom Metazoa; phylum Chordata; class Lepidosauria; order Squamata; family Lacertidae; genus Podarcis; species Podarcis erhardii. Next base: position 42,270,497 of record NC_138497.1, read on the forward strand.
GCACCGTCTCTAATTTAGGAATTAAGGCATAACACATGGCATGAGTTCCCGAATCCATGTGTTTTCAAGGACAGCAAACACATTTCACACCCACTGCTAAAAATCCAAATAAAGACATCAAAGCTTTCAAAATGTCAGGGAACACTTGCTTCTTGTTGCAAACAGGCTCCCTCCACGTCTCAGTGAGTCAGTAATTTTGTCAAGTCCATGTCATCAAATCTTTAAAAGAAAACAAGTTTACGATTCAATAAATTGCTGTATCATGCAATGTAAAAATGATCGATTCCATGTTTCGCTTCACATTTTTGAGGTTTCTTGGTTCTGCTGTAAAAAGGGTGGCAGAAATTACCATCATTTTATTAGCAAGTAACTGTTCAATTGTTTCTTAACTCCCAACATATAATACCACTGGGTAGCTTACCAGATAAGTGAGTTTACCTAAATCCAGCTGAACAGAAGTATCATTTGAGACACATGCAGACCATTTACAAAGAAGCAACCTGGAAAGACACTCAGTACCAGCTAATAAATGGGGCCCTTGTGTCATCTGTTCAAACAAAAACAACAAAGGGACTTATGGCACCTTAAGTCTAGACCCAGGGGCAGAATTCAGCCCTCCAACCCCATCTGTCTAACCCTTTGGATTCACCACAGGCAACACCCCTGCCTGGTCCTGTTTCACATCCTCCTCGTGAGTTGTGCCAGGTTGAAACTGTAATCATGCCTCCTGCTTATCTGACAGGAGAGTTTCGTGTCTAGAGGCCTCTTTCTTTTCCCTGACTGGAATGCAGCCTGTTGTACAAAGCCACAGCCATACTCTGCCCACTTTTGCCTCCAGCCTCACTAGAGATGGAGCAGAAATATGCTTCAGTTTGAATTTAAAGGCGATTTTATCAAATCCACACTTTCAAAACAGTATGAGAACTGGAACACGGCCATTCTTTGAAATTTGCACTGCTCCAGATTTCACAATACAGTTCCCCAACCAAGCCTTGTTTACAAACAAAAAAAATGTATCAGGGGAAAGTGTGCATCAATATATTAGTGAAAATAGCATACACAAATGCATTATGTTAGGGGAAATTGCTTGGGGAAATGTGTACATTACTCAAAACTGTGTCTACTAGGAGAAATTTGCACTAAGATGCTGATGAATTTTCATGAGGATTAAAAAAAAAAAGCAAATTGCTGGGAAATGTGGAGAACTGAATGTAAGACAAGAAAAAAGAGAAATTAAGAGGACCAAAACTGACAGATCTTTCCATCTTTAGGCCCCACCAATATTTTGCCTCTGACTCCCTCACCACTGGAATGACCATGTCACTCAGGACACTTCATGTATCTGACAAATTATCTGTAGTCCATGAAAGCTTATGCCATAATAAATGTGTTAGTCTTATCACGTCGCAAGACTTTTCAGTACCTTTCAACCTAACCAATTTTATAATGTTGCTATGAGGCTAACAGCGCAATACTATGCATATCTAATCAGGAGTAAGCCCCACTGAGTTCAAGTGCCATTGGGTTCAATGGGATTTACCCTCAGGATAGTGTGCTTACACACTCACCTGGAAATAAGTCTCATTAAACCAAGCGATGCTTACTTCTGAGAAAATACATGTAAAGGATTACACTGTAATCACCACTTTCAGCTTCTTGGAAGAAGGGCAGGTACAAATGACCCAATAAGAAGGATGCTTCACATTTATGTTAGTTTTCTAAAGTGCTAGTTCCTTGCCTTGTGTCATTTTTAACTATTAGACGCTACCTCACACACATAAAATGATGTTGGACTTGCTTTTACACACACACACACACACACACACACACACACACACATCTGGCAGTACGTACATATTGCCTTGATTTCAACCATGGACCTCCCCATCCCCCCACTGTATCATAAGTTTGTGACTTGTTGCCATGCTATGCAAAACATTTTAACTATTCATTTAGGAAAATGTCAGCATTCCATAGTTACACTGGAATGCTTTGCTGAGGAAATATGGGAACTGGTGAGACATTAAAGGGAAAATACAAAAATGATGAATATACTCTATTACTGGATATTATTTAAAATATCCTGCCCATTTTCAAGTGGGGGAAAATTGTGGGTTTCAAAAAATTTTGTGCACGATGACCTTTTCTTTTCACCTACTACTTCATTATTGACATGTTGCAGAAAGCACCAATGGTGAAATGGGAGAAAAATCTCTCTTACTTCCTACCACTATTAGCAAGACAAATGAAGTGCCTTGTTACAACTGACAGAGGCATCCTGAAACAATTACATTTACTTTTGCAATCTGAATGTTTCACCCTGTCCCACTCATTCGTAGCATGAGGCTGATCTCACTCAAATACAGATGTGAGGAAGGGTGCATTCCATTGATGTCAGGGCAACATGGCCATATAAAACTGGTGTGATGGATAAGAGAACATGGTCAAGGATTTTGGGGGGATGACTGGATAATTTACCGCAACATTTAGAATGTAAGGCTTTTGGAACTGAAAATTCACACATGCTGTGTTACCGATTTGGAGACAGTGCCCAGGTATTGATATTTGTTATCTCTTTTAAAATGAACACAGGCTCTCTACTCCAGCCTCTGTCGCAATGTCAGCATTATAAAGCCCATATCAGGTCTAGAATGGGTTGGGTCCCTAGCACTGCTAGAAAGGGGTCAAGACCTTGTTCTCTTAGAATGGCAATAGTGCCCACCTGAGAGGTGAGCTCCAGTGAGCTCCAGCTGAAAAAAAACCCTGCCTATCTGGCACCTGCTATTGTTTGTTTGTTTGTTTGTTTGTTTGTTTGTTTATACCGCACCCATCTGGCTAGGTTTCCCCAGACACTCTGGGCGGCTCCCAACAGAATATTAAAACAGAGAAAAGCATCAAATGTTACAAACTTCCCTAAACAGGGCTGCCTTCAGATGTCTTCTAAAAGTCAGATAGCTGTTTATTTCCTTGACATCTGATGGGAGAGCGTTCCACAGAGCGGGTGCCACCACTGAGAAGGCCCTCTGCCTGGTTCCCTGTAACCTCACTTCTCACAGTGAGGTAACCGCCAGAAGGCCCTCGGACCTGGACCTTAGTGTCCGGGCAGACCAATGTGGGTGGAGACGCTCCTTCAGGTACAGTGAATGTGTGAAGGGGAGCAGGATCACATCCACTGGCCCGACCCCTGATACTGATGTGCCCCCTGGTGGCTAAATGCTTGGTGATATTGAGAAAGGGTCCTGTGAACATACAGCTGTACACTTTGAGGGTTCCTCCATGTGACCAAGACCATGGGCCAATCGGGGCTCCTGGTGGGAAGGTTGAGTCTTGTGTTCATGCATAGGGTTCTTTCTCACTCATACAGATCTAATTTACCCAGCTCTTCTACCATTTTCCAAAATGAAGACAAGCATGCAACCTGATAATAACTATTTAAAACAGGTCAACGAATGCAAATGAATAAGCGATCGTATAATAAAATTAGGATGTGAAAAAACAGTTAACAGCACAAGTCATCACTGTGCAGCTCAGCAGTGACAGACAGCACTGCAACTCAGAAAACAGCTGCCACCATTTAAAATAAATTGTACAGCAGTCCACAGGAGCATTGCCAGTGAATCCAGGGCTGTCTTAAGCATATACGGTGCCGGAGTGCAAAGATCTGCCTGACTCCCCCCCCCCCCGGTTGCCCAGTCCCAGGCATGCAGGGGGTGGAGCCAGCTGGCTGCCTCAGCGTCTCGCTGGCTCGGTCGCCCCCAAACTCACGGCGCAGAGCCGCCTGCAACAGAAGAGCCTGCCGTGGCACTCCAACCAACGGACGGGCTCTTTCCCAGACTCAACTCTCAGGCCCTGGACTCTTGGCCTGACACCCCTGAGAGCCTGGTGCCCAGGTGCCCCGCACCCCTAGCACCTATGGGTAAGATGCCCCTGAGTGCATCAGCATGCTGCATTCCCTATTCCTCTCCCAGAGTTACAGATCTCAGAGTGGTTTAAAGAATCAATCCATCTTCCCAAGGAACTCTGAGAATTGTGACTTTGAGGAGAATTAGGATCTCCTAACATTATCTTAGCCCCCTTAAGAAACTACAGTTCCTAGATTCTTTGGGAGAATCCCAAGTTTAAATTGGTATGATACTGCTTTAAATGTATATAAATTTTATCTAAGACTGCAACTGTATACAGACACATAATCAGGAGGAAGTCCTGGACCTCACTTCTGTGTAAAAATGAATAGGCATAGGCATGGGACTTTCTTCAGAGCAAATCGATTGTGTCATGAGTCTCGTACAAAGGAGCTGCACTAGTCTAGTTGATTTCAAAGCTATGTTTTATTTCCTGTGAACACCATATTCCCCTATCATATCCCAAATTGTGTTTCAAACCTCCCTAAGTTTCAAAAGCAGTTTGTAGATGGCTGCTGTTTGAAGAAAACCAAATCTAAAGCTTCCACTGGTTTTGGAACAAGTCAGACTCAGAAGAGACTCTAGAAAGACATTTCCTTCCAGATGGGGAACATGTGGCTCTTGAAAAATTAAATATTAAACAGACAGACGTGCACAAAGAATCCCAGTTTTTCTTTTCCTCTTAGCCATCCATACTCATGCTGTAGAGGAAAGTGAAGAACCTGACTAAATGACATGTTCAAAAAATGTCAAACCATCCCTGTACTTTCCCAATCACACATTTCATTTCACGTTAATAGTCAAGAGCTTAAATCCTGAATATTTCATTTGCAGGATATATATTAGACTATTTCCAGTAACAGTTTGTCACGTTCTTCCCAAATGTGACCTGTTGCAACATGTTTTGGCATGAAGTTTAAAAGAAAATAGCCTTCTCTAGGAGATTTGTTTTGGGAGAGCATGCGTTGCCATTATACAGAGAAACAGAGTGTGTGCTTAGAAAACTGGGCTCTCCCTTTGAAGCATCCAGCCTGTCTGGGGGTGGAACCCATTGCTTGAGGGCAGCAAGAGGCAAAAAGGCCAGGCCTACACATGCTCAAACTGCCTGTAGGGCAGAGGTAGGGAACCTCAAGACCGTGGGCCAAATGTGCCTCTTGAAACTTTCCTTTGGCCACACCCCTCACTCTCCCTGCTTTGCACCCCAAGTATTTTTGCCTGGCTAGAACGTGTCCTTAAGCTTTGATAATGTCGCTTGCTTGTCTGAATGGAGGATAGAGAGGGAGGTGAGTATATGTAGAAACCAGCATAGTGTACAAATGGCAAAATTCATGTTACTCCAAACACTGAATTCTTTCTTCATTTAATTTGGTTCCTTCAGTCTGGCATCTTAACCTATTTCATTCTTGAACCCAACATGACTGGAGCTACCTGCTTTCCCACCCTTGGGGTTTTGACTTTTCAAAACGGACCTTTTCTGACCCCCCAGAAAAGTTTGTCTCACCTTCTTCAGCCTCAGCATCGTCATTATTTATAAAATTTATATACCACCCTTCATCCACACTTAGATTCGGAATCTCGACCAGCAAGGGACAGTACCAAAGAGAGTCTACTAATAGTTTGTTTCCCAAGTGCCCACAAAAATCTGGAGTCAGCCCTGAGTTTGCCCTTCCTTTCATCCCAGCAACCAGGTTGCATCTTTCCTGTGGTGGTTTCACTTGAGATCAGGTACTCTTCACAAGTTACTTTCTGCAAATACAGAAACAATGCAAATGTACAATAAATGCAAAATGTGAAAACGTTACACAGAGGCTTAGGCAAGTCTCCTGCTGTACAGGAGTTGAATTCTAGACACGCATTAAGAATTCACTGCATAATTAAATTACAGTAAAATGCTATACATAACAGTAGCCACTCAGAAGCACACATATTTGAGATCAATAGGTCTTACTCCAGGGTAAGTGGGTACAGGATTGTAGCCTTGGTTCTCCTGTGAGGAAGTGGCAAAACTTAAATTCAGGCACAAAGTTATTTTATCCAAGAGGGGTATAAAATCAAATAATTTTAAAACAATGAATTTATTAATAATAAAATAAAATAACATTTTTACTGCTTTTGCTGTTGTAGCAGAAAGCTGGAAAGTGGGAATGGGTTGATGAGTGTTTTTACTAAGCACTTAGGAAAAATAGTAACTATGCTTTACCTTACTATTTTACCTGAACAAGAAATGAAGAAATCATTTTGAAAATGAAATCCGATGACTTTCCTTTCCACAGTCCCCTCACAGCAGCTGCAGGCCTAAAATAATTCCTTAGGAATCAAGCGACGTACACACTAACCTGGGAGTAAGCTCAACTGAATACAAGCTGACCTTATGCACCTCAACTACAATATCATAGTACATGAACAATGATTACTGAGGGGGCTGGATAGGTGAGAAACAGGGGTTTGGATAATCTGAGCTGGCTACACGTTGAGTGGGCTCATAAAACATGCATCTCCTTTGAAGCGATCTTCAGAGTACCGAGAACTTCACTGGCATCCCTAACTAATATTCCGGGAAACGATGATCCCTCTCCAACTAGCAAAGTAAGACAGGTTAAATTTAAACCTGACATCACATCCCGAGTGCAAGTTTGCTGCACACCCGTCATTTCTGTATTGTAGTTTGGAACTTAATTCTGAGGATTTCCCAACTAAGTTGATATCAGCTCACGAAGTCTGACTGTTTCAATGTGTCACTGAAAACAACGTGGATGCTCTCCAGCAGGGAAAATCTCTGAGTTTGGGTCAGGAGAACCTCTAATAATGCATGCGCATAGAGAGCCGTGCTGGAACTGGAATGTCTGAATCACTGACATACTGGGGAGCAGATGGAGGACAAGAATGCATTAAATCTGTCATCACGCCCTACTGTGCCATTCCAAAGTTACAACTGGAAGAGGGGAAAACTACGTAATAGGTTTGGGGTTGATTACACAACAATCTGAGCAGCCAAGCCGTGTGATATATGTATTCCAAAAATCAAATGCAGCCCTGGCTGTTTTCAGGCAAGTATTGTTCAGTCCACAATCTCCCCAAAATTTCTGAAGCATATCATTATAATGGAAGCTTTTGTGTGTGTGATAGTACTCACCAATATGCAGTGCCAGCACCTCTCTCTTTTTTTGCTGCCCTTGGCAGACACTTTGTACTGGCACCCAAAACACTGTTGTCAATATGTGAGTACTCATACCTCATTTTTTTAACCAAAAGAAGCACCAGTAATAACCAATGTACATAAATGTCCCACTTTAGATTCCTAGGGTGGTGGATGTTTGTTGATGGCAAATCAGCCATTGTTAACTGTAAAAAGCCAGCACACATCTTGTGACCCACCATGCTGAAAGCATGTGTGCATTTCCTCAGGTCCGTCACATATAGTGGATTAGCAAGAGTTTGATCAGTCTCTCTTTTCCCACCATTCACCTGTGATTCCTCCATGGCAGGAGCTTAGACTTGACCCTTGGTGTGCTTTCCAGTTCTATAATTCTATTCTTCTAAAAGCAATGACAAACCTAGACAGCATCTTAAAAAGTAGAGACATCACCTTGCCAAGAAAGGTCCGTATAGTAAAAGCTATGGTTTTCCCAGTAGTGATGTATGGAAGTGAGAGATGGACCATTAAGAAGGATGATCACCGAAGAATTGATGCTTTTGAATTATGGTGCTGAAGGAGACTCTTGAGAGTCCCATGGACTGCAAGAAGATCAAACCTCTCCATTCTTAAGGAAATCAGCCCTGAGTGCTCACTGTAAGGACAGATCCTGAAGCTGAGACTCTAGTACTTTGGCCACCTCATGGGAAGAGAAGACTCCCTGGAAAAGACCCTGATGTTGGGAAAGATGGAGGGCACAAGGAGAAGGGGACGTCAGAGGACAAGATGGCTGGACAGTGTCTCAAAGCTACCAGCATGAGTTTGACCAAACTGTGGGAGGCAGTGGAAGACATGAGTGCCTGGTGTGCTCCATGGGGTGTCCATGGGGTCACAAAGAGTCTGGTGCCTGGTGTCCATGGGGTCACGAAGAGTCGGACACGACTAAACGACTAAACAACAACAAATATGATGCTGGCTCTCCCACAGCCCAGCCAGTTTGTGAATTGTGGAGGCCTACATTGAGATTTGTGGATTGTGGAAGCCTACACTGAGATTTTGTTCTGTGGGAGGAGAAGCTTGTCATCTGTTGGATGTGGGCTTTTATGAGCCCCCAAAATATATGTCCATGCCTGGCTTAGGAGAACGTCACTATCAACCCTGATGTATTTCAGGCACTGTTCCTTGAAGTCAACCTTTTCAAGTCTGCCTTCATTTTCTGGGAGGACCAGTGCAGTCTAAAACTGTTCTGTGTCTAAGCTGTTTGTAGAAAGAAAGGTGTTCCCTGTACCCTCTTCCGGACTACCCACACCTTTCTAACCTGCCATATGGGTGTGCCTCAACTTAGATGTCATTTACTGCTCTTTGTAACTTGCTTCGTTCTCCCGCATGAATATCACATTATTATTATTTTCTACATGACTATTTTAAAATCAGATTGTGCTGAACAGAGTCGGCCACGGTGGAAAAGATTTAACTCGGCTGACTTTAACTGATGTCTTCCTCACACACTAACCTTTGCTGTACAGCATGCCTACAATGCTTCATTGTTTGACTCCTTGTCAGTGATAATGCAGCCGGCATTCAATTCCCACCCTTGAATGATTTCAGCGAGCCTTTTAAAAGGCCCATCTGATATTCCTGGTATTAAATAACATTCTTCGTTTCTGTGCACACAACCGTGTGTTCTTGTCAAATACCTTATCTCTGGGTTCGCATTAATAACTAAGCATGAGTCATCAGACATCTTTGTGTTTAAATGCAGCACAGGCCACCAATTTCCCAACCCCCAATGATTTCTCTGCTGACTGCATGTCAACATGCTAACTTGATTATCACTTGGGTGGCCCTTCATTTACTTTGGAGGTGGCTCCAGCCCGTTTGTGTCTGCACACAGTTCAGCATTAGGCTGGAAATAGCAGAGATGATCACAATCAGATTGCATTGAACAATCGGAAAACCTGCTCGGCCCAGAGGTGCTTAGAAATGCAGAAGTCTAGACTCTTGGAGCTAATAAACAAACTAGAACTAGGATCTGCAAGGCACCCAGCCTGTCCTGCCTTGAAGGATGTGCTCCTATCTGCTGGTAGATCTTTGGGTGACTTTCGGTAGATCAGCAACCATTTCTGACTTCCATTCTGCTGTAATGAAGAAAGCTTGGGAGTACCCAGGAATGGAATTTTATGTGGAAGGATTGTGAGCTCAGCTGAGCTATGGGACTTAGTAAAAAAAATCCCTGTGTTCAGCGGCACTGTTTTTAAAAGCCTAAGCATGGATGGAGTTTTATGAAAATCTCGATGTCAAGTTACAATATGTATAAAAGAGTCAAGCCCCACTTGGTACTATATTTCAGTAGCAGAATTTGGCATATAATTTTGCATTTTAGGAGAGGTTTGATAAAGATACACACTGCTTTCAATAAATTTTCCATAATATAATGCATTTTTGGGGAAAGGATATATTTTATGTATCATATGCATAGTTTTATAAATACATATGTTTTTGTATAATTATACACTGTGGTATGTGTTTGTGTATGTATGTCTTGTTTAGGAAACCTGGAGTGTATATCCTTTTAATATGGTATAGTAGTATAATCCTGCATATAATAATGCCTATCTGAGAATAGTGGAACTGCATATAGTGTATGAGAATTGTGGAGAAGCAACTCATTTCTTGTTGAGATCAAGACGTGAGACAAGAGTTAGAAAAAAATCAATGCAAAAAAATCAATTTAGGCAAGTGGCCACTTATTGGTGAGCTCGTGCTGTCAAACCCAGGACAGCCAAGTTAGTGGTACATCCCTCTGTTGGACAAAGATACAGGTGATATATTGACATGGGGATTAGCCAATTGGTACTAGATTGAGGGCTCTTCAAGTGACTTGTATTTCAGCATGCATCTCAATTTGCTTCTGCAGTGGTTAGACTATGTCCATTCATTATTGGGCATTCATTCTGACTTGTTTACGGGTCACAGTTATATGACAATGAATATTCATCATATGGGTTGTATGGGGTGTTACGGGAGGGGTAGTACCTCTGCTGGGGGACACATAATGCTCCTTCTGGGGTAGTTTCTCCATTTTTGGTCCCCACCCAGCAGTCAGCTCTCACCTGTGGCTCCTAGAAACTGTCAGCATGCGACAGTGGACACACCCTGGGAACAGCTTCAAGGTAAAGGTAAAGGTACCCCTGCCCGTACGGGCCAGTCTTGCCAGACTCTAGGGTTGTGCGCTCATCTCACTCTATAGGCCGGGAGCCAGCGCTGTCCGCAGACACTTCCGGGTCACATGGCTAGCGTGACAAGCTGCATCTGGCGAGCCAGCGCAGCACACGGAACGCCATTTACCTTCCCTCTGGTAAGCAGTCCCTATTTATCTATTTGCACCCGGGGGTGCTTTCGAACTGCTAGGTTGGCAGGCGCTGGGACCGAACGACGGGAGCGCACCCCGCCACGGGGATTCGAACCGCCGACCATGCGATCGGCAAGTCCTGGGCGCTGAGGTTTTACCCACAGCGCCACCCGCATCCCTTGGGAACAGCTTCACCTGGCTGGCTAAACCAGATGATGGTAGCCAATGGGTTAGGGACTTCCCCTACATGCAAATATAGGCTCTGGAAAACTGAGCAGATGAACCAATAGTGGGCCCAATGGTCAAGAAGATAGTTTCTGCATGTGCTGTAGGGGGGGCGGGGGGGCTCATCAGACTGGGAAGGTAGCACATATAGGAGATGGAAAATTCTATCCTAAGGCTCTGCTGCCTTTTGGGATATCTTTGGGATAAGAAAAGGCTATGGAGTGAACCCCACACAAATCCGGAGTGGAGTCCCTAAGATGGTTGGATGGAGCTTTGTACACCTCCTTCCAACAACTCCTATAGCCAAGTTGGTGCAAACCATATTGCTCTGCTTTCCTTTGGACCACATCAGCAAGGCCGAGAGTGTGGCATTGTCATCTGGGCAGCCCAGGACCTCCATACACACTGCCCAGTCTTGCCCACCATGGAAAATCACTTCAGTGCTACCAATGCAGCAGTTTGACTTCACCCCCAGAGACACACTCCATAGTCTTTCCAGACAAACGGATGTCAACACTCACCATACATTCATTCTGATTTGCTGTGGGGTGTCTTCATGCCTTCCTGTTAAACATTTGTTCATCCCACATTTTTCAATGCATTTGCCGTTACTTTCCAAACCACAAGGGGTCCATTTGAGAAAAAAGGAAAAGGGGGAAAAGTGGATTTGTTTTGATAGGGCAGCACAGCACTTTAATCCAGTTTAAATGTGCAAACAGAATGTTCCGGTATGTCCCTGAATCCGGCAAAATACTCACAAACTGCTGGAGGCCCTTTGAAGAATGTTCTGAATAGGGAGAACCATTGGAGAAGGAGGCAGACTCTCCCTTGCAACTCTGCCGCTAAGAATGTTGCAATCCTGATGTACTTCCAAAGTGAAATGGCAGTTTTTGATTCAGGCAGAGGCAAAGGAAGACAAAGAAAACTAAGTCTGGACTCTGCTAGGATAGGTTTTAGCACCACTCTAAGCATTCCTACAGACAGCACAGACAGCCAGAGTCTGTTGTGACCACATCCGATCTTCAAGAAGACAATAAGCACCCTAAAGAGTCCAGGTTCTGGGTGTGAGTTGTTGCCCAAAGCATCTGAAGGGCACATGGCTGGCAAAGGTGGGCTTAAAGAGCAATCATGATGATTATGATTATTATATTACACACAAAGTGAACTTGCTTAGGTAGTTGTTGTTTTTTAATCCAGAAAGAATCAGGGTGGTTTTTCCCTCCCCTGAGAACATTCTCACCAAATGGAAAGCCAGAATTCTCTGTTTTATTTTTTTTAGACAAGCCCAAATGTGTTTGTTTTAGTCTAGGAAAGGGAAAACTGAAGAAAAGTTCAAGGAAGGCCCATAGCCTTGCTTATCCTGATATGTTTCTGAATCCCAAAATGTTTATGTCGCCAGGCCAAGAATTTTTAATATGCTTTTAAAAGAGTTAAGCGTCTACCAATGTGTACAGAACAAAATCTGACTTTGTATGGGATCAGTATTAAAAGCTTCAGCTGGGCAATCGTAAAACAGCTGCACTCCCCCAAGTGACAGTTGACACAGACTGAGGGAGCAAAGCAAGCTGTTTTCTCACATAGTTTTACGATGTTGCTTCAGTGTGGTTTGCAAACTTTGCTCCACACAGCGTTATATCTACTTGAAAAGGAAGGGTTAGGAGCTTTCTGTACCCGGTTCCATGTTGAGATTGAAGAGACTTATTCTGACTGATGGTTCTTGGAAGTCCTTTGTTTAAGATAAATTTCTGAGGTCATTCAGCATATTTCCTGTGACGCTCATTGCAGTACCAATTTGTCTCGGATGAGTTTCACTAATACGGAACTTCAAGAAGCAATAATTTAAATGGAAAGTGCTTTCCTTATGACGGTCAGTTGTATATAATTGTAACACTCACTCCAGATCTCAATGTGGTGAGACGTTCCAGGAGTACAGCATTTATTCAGGTTTGGTTCCCTTTGGAAAGCCGAAGGTGTTTTGTAAAGTTTTCATTTATTTTCACATATACCAGTTGTTGTTGATGATGATGATAATTTTATTCATTCATTCATTCATTCTCCACCCATCTGGCTGGGTTTCCCCAGCCACTCTGGGTGGCTCCCAACAGAATATTAAAAACACGCTAAAACATCATACATTAAAAACTTCCCTAAACAGTGCTGCCTTCAGATGTCTTCTAAAAGTCAGATAGTTGTTTATTTCCTTGACATCTGATGGGAGGGTGTTCCACAGGGTCGGCGCCACTACCGAGAAGGACCTCTGTCTGGTTCCCTGTAACCTCAATTCTCACAGTGAGGAAACCGCCAGAAGACCCTTGGCACCCTTGGCTCAGTGTCTGAGCCGCGTGTTGGGGTGGAGACACTCCTTCAGGTATACTGGGATAAGCCTGAACATTCCAGGAGCTTGATCGTTCCAACTTGAACATTCCAGGAGCTAGCCAAAGTCCATTGGTGGCACATCAGTTCTCCACATCAGTTTCCCCAGCCACTCTGGGTGGCTCCCAACAGAATATTAAAAACACGAAAAAACATCAAACATTAAAAACTTCCCTAAACAGGGCTGCCTTCATATATCTTCTAAAAGTCAGGTATTTGTTTATTTCCTTGACATCTGATGGCCACTACTGAGAAGACCCTCTGCTTTGTTCCCTGTAACCTCACTTCTCACAGTGAGGGAACTGCCAGAAGGCCCTCGGCGCTGGACTTCAGTCCACATTTGTAGTTCTTTTCCAGGAGCACTTCCCACTCTGGCAACCTTATTGGTTCTGCACACGGAGTTACTATTCCTGTAAACAATTAAGTACACTTGCACACTAGGGGCGCAATCCAGTCACTTTTCATAACCCACCAATCATAACCAGACACTGGAGAGACCTGTCAGGAGTAAGCATGGACCAATGGTACCAAATAGTATGGGAAACAGCCCTACTAGAAAAATTAACTAATAAACTGAAACTGACACGGGGACAAACAGAAGAAGACGCCTTCACCCCGGTATGGCTCCCCTTTATCACATACACAGCCCAACAGGACAATGACAATAATCCACCAACAGCATACAAATCAATATGGCTAACCTGATCCAAAACACCCACCCACCTCACTCACACACGAAAACAAAGATCACCACAGCCAATCACAAGCAAACAATCACACCCTAAGCCAACCCCAACCTCTCTCACCACCAAAGGAACACAAGTGAACAACACAAGCAACGCTGTCACCAAACTACATACATTAAGCATAATAGAAACACCGCCACCCGACCCCACCCCCATCCATCCTCCCTCTCCCCACCCCCCCTTTCTTTTTTCTTTCTGTTTTCTTCTCCCCCTAATGCCTCAACAAATGAAACGGATTTGTAAAAATGTTACATGGAAGAAGAAGGGAAAAAAAAATACGAGGCACTACACTTCTGTAAAACAAGAAAATCCTTAATAAAATAAAAATAACCCACCAATCCAATCCTGCATCTGCTGTTCTGAACACAGTGTGACTTAGTCAGATACAACCCAAAGGCTTGTTTACTTTAGAATAAATGGGGGAGACTAAGGGGCGGATATGATAGAAGTCTACAAAATAATGAACAGTGTGAAGAAACAGTTGTTCTCTTCCTCTATTAGACATGTCTAGAAATTCTAGAACTAGCATCTGGAGGCAAGTAGATTCATTTGCACTACACTGAAGACAAAAAGAACTTCATAAATACATAATTGACCAGAATCTATCACCACAAGATATGACCACTTACGGTTTTAGAACTGAACATTTAAAACAATGGTTGGAGCCTTGCTCATTCTCACCACCCATTGTGCAAAACCACTTTTATCTGAGGTAACCAGTGTCACATCCACACCATACAATCAAAGTACATTTAAAGCATGTGGCTCCCCACCCCCCAAGAACTATGGGACCCATAGTTTGTTAAGGATGCTGTCAACTGTAGCTCTGTGAGGATAAACTACACTTCCCAGGATTCTTTGAGGGAAACCACACATATGGTGAGGATGTGTCCTGGGTTTGGTTAAAAGCAGAAGTAGATACCTGCCTCCTCCTCCTCCAGCATGCCAAAGAGCAGAAGGGAGCAGGGAGACTGAGAGCCCAAGGTGTCCCATTGCATCTGACCTGGATGAGACAAGGGGGTAATCACTGAGTTACTTTATAATTATAGAATGTCCCCATGAATCCACAAGAAGTATATTTGAAAGCCAAAGTGCACATATTCTGTCTGTGTTGAGGTGACTTCTGTGCATGGTACTAAGCAATAAAGGATGAAAAGTGATCTAGGATTTTCTTGAATAGATGCTACATTTTTGAGTGCTTTGCTTCAGTCCAGACAGAGAATGCTGAAATCCTCACTTTGTTTTTCTCAGCTGCATACCATAAAGCCTATAATATTTAATGGTGGCCAGAAGGACTAGTGCAGTGTCTAAACATAGTAACTTGCCTCCGACCATTAGATCATTTTAGACCCACAGTAGTTATCAATCTCTTTTTTTTTTTTATAAATATTTATTAAGGTTTTTTTTAAAATATAAATGCACACATCAAACAATCTTACTTTTATAACAACAAATTCTTCACTTCTTTGGACTCCCTCACGTCCCCCTCTCCCATTTACATCATTAAAAAAAGAATTTTTCCAAACAAATTATCAACTTGTTTACAATCTCATGTCCACACATTCCAATATAATTTAACACTTTTTCCAATAAAGTTTTTATATTTTCTTTAGTCTCACTTATCATCAAATTTAAATCTAGTTTAGTGGTGGCCAGTTTTTTATAATCTAGCATCCTTCTTAACATTCAAACAAATTACAATGTTTTTGTAGATACATCTTGAATTTCTCCCAGTCTTCCTCCATCTTTTCTTCTCCCAGGTCTCGGATTCTGCCAGTCATCTCGGCCAGTTGCATATAGTCCATCAGCTGCATCTGCCACTCTTCCAGTGTGGGTAAATCTTGAGTTTTCCAATTTTTTGCGATGAGAATCCTTGCTGCCGTTGTTGCATACATGAAAAATGTTCGATCCTTCTTTAACACCTTCTGGCCGACAATACCCAGAAGGAAGGCCTCTGGTTTCTTAGTGAAGGTATACTTAAATACCTTTTTCAGCTCATTGTATATCATTTCCCAGAAGGCCTTCACCTTAGGGCATGTCCACCAGAGGTGGAAGAATGTTCCTTCATTTTCTTTACATTTCCAACATTTATTGTCAGACGAATGGTATATTTTGGCAAGTTTAACTGGGGTCATGTACCATCTGTATATCATTTTCATAACATTTTCCTTCAGAGCATTACATGCAGTGAAGTTCAACCCAGTGGTCCACAACCTTTCCCAGTCCTCGAACATAATGTTATGCCCAATATCCTGTGCCCATTTTATCATAGCCGATTTAACCATTTCGTCTTGTGTGTTCCATTTTAGCAGCAAGTTATACATTCTAGATAGTACCTTGGTTTTGGGTTCTAACAATTCTGTTTCTAACTTCGATTTCTCCACCTGGAACCCTAACTTTTTATCATTTTTAAAAACTTCTTTAATCTGAGCATAATGTAACCAGTCTCGCACCTTATCCTTCATTTTCTCCAAACTCTGCAATTTCCAATTGTCTCCATCTTTTTCTAATAATTCCCAATATTTTGGCCATTTGGCCTCCATATTGGGTCTTTTTAGGGCCTTAGCCTCCAGAGGTGAGAGCCACCTTGGAGTTTTGTTTTCCAATAAGTCTTTATATTTCGTCCAGACATTGAACAGTGCTTTCCTGACAATATGGTTCTTAAAGGCCTTATTGATCTTAACTTTGTCATACCATAAGTATGCATGCCAACCAAAAGCATTGTTAAAACCTTCCAAGTCCAGCACGTCAGTGTCTTCGAGAAGTAGCCAATCTTTTAGCCAACGGAAAGCTGCGGCTTCATAGTACAACTTTAAGTCTGGCAGGGCAAAGCCACCTCTTTCTTTCGCATCTGTTAATATCTTAAACTTAATTCTGGGCTTTTTGCCCTGCCAGACAAATTTAGATATATCTTTCTGCCACTTCCGGAAGCACTCCGTTTTGTCCACAATCTGTAATGTTTGAAACAAAAACAACATTTTTGGCAATACATTCATCTTAATAGCAGCAATTCGGCCTAACAAAGAAAGCTTCAATTTTGTCCAACTATCCAAGTCTCTCTTAATTTCAGACCAACATTTTTCATAATTGTCCTTAAATAGACTCAGGTTTTTTGCTGTTATGTTTACCCCTAGGTATTTTACTTTTTTAACCATAGTTAGTTCTGTTTCTCTCTGAAACCTTTCCGACTCTGTATCTGTCAAATTTTTCCCCAACACTTTAGTTTTCTGTTTATTTAATTTAAATCCTGCCACCCGACCAAAATCCTGTATCAATTGTAATACTCTTTTCGTACTAGATTCTGGCTCCTGCAGAGTCAAAACTAGGTCATCTGCAAAAGCTTTCAATTTGTATTGTTTCGCTCCGACCTGAATCCCTTCCACCAACCGGTCCCCTCTGATCAAGTTCAAGAGCACCTCCAGAACCGAAATGAATAACAAAGGGGAAATCGGGCAGCCTTGTCGTGTTCCTTTTTCAATTTTGAACTCTTCTGTAACCACATTGTTAACTATCAGTTTGGCCTTTTGTTCTGAATATATTGCGTCAATCCCATTCTCAAACCCCCGTCCCACTCCCATTTCATTCAAATTTCCCTTCATAAATTTCCAAGAAATATTGTCAAAGGCCTTCTCCGCATCTATGAAAATTAACACTGCTTTTGTATTTATGTCTGTTTGCAAAAGTTCCAAAACGTCAATAATGTTCCTAGTATTTGCAAACATATGTCTACCTGGGAGAAAGCCTGCCTGGTCTTTATGAATTACTTCATTAAGCACTCTTTTGAATCTACTTGCCAAAATGTCTGCAAATATTTTGTAATCCACATTCAAAAGGGAGATGGGACGATAGTTTTTGAGTTGTGTCTTTTCAGCTTCAGATTTTGGTATCAATGTGATAAAGGCTTCCTTCCACGATTCCGGCGCCTTCTTCCCTTCCATAATTTCAAGTAGTTATCAATCTCTTCCCTTGGGTGCCATTTATTGTTTTTATTACTTCACAACTAATTAAAGGTTCCAAAAGTGCATTCTTTCAATTGCAAGAGACAAACCTCTGTTTTTAACTTCTCTCTATTACAGTGTTTGGCAAATGTTTTTCTTTGAGAAATATTTCCTTTTCCTTTAGACATTTCCCGCAACTTACAGTGGCTCATTATGACATTCTGAAACCATCTGTAAGGAACCATTACTGCTTGTGGTTAATGGTTATTTTCTTTGCTCTTTGCTTCTTGATTGGAATTAATATAATAAAAAAAAAATTCCCACATACAGTTACCATCAGTATTTATTTTTCTCTGCTATTTATAGTGCTCATTCTTAAAAGTGTTTTGGTTTTTTTCCCCCTCCCAATTATTTCCTGATTATTATTTTTCTAATTTGAACAGTTTGAAAGTTGTATTTCCTGTGCCCACATTGCATCTTCCCAGAGCATCTTCTCAGGGCTCTCAAAACTAAGGCAAGCATTCTCCCTGCCTTTCCCTTTCCCTTGTTCCAAATCTGGGAGCTGGCACTACCCTAGGAATTGTGGAAGGAATTCAATTTCCCAGTTCGCATTCACAGGTGAATCTATCAAGTTCACCCTTTCTGAAACAATATGAGAATCAAAACACAGTCATCGGCCAAAATTTGCACTTATCTGAATTTTGTAATGCAGTTCTCCAACTAAGCAATGTTTACAAAAATACATCTATTAGGGAGAAATGCATAAAAATGAATGTTAGTGAAAATAACATACACAGTGCTTACAAAAGTGAATTACAATAGAGAAACTTGTATATTAGTCCAACCTGCTTACAAAAAAATGTGTTTATTGGGGAAAATTCATATTAAAATGCTGTTGAATTTTCATGAGGATGTTGTTGTTTTTAAGCAAATTGCTGCAGAAATGTGGAGGGCTTGAATTAAGATAGGAAAGAATGAGAAACAGAGAGAACTGAAACTGACAGCTCCTTCCATCCCTACCCTGAACCAAAGTGGAAGCAACCATTGGCACTGATTTATAGGAGCAAAGACCTTACAAAATACAGCAACACCATGCAGTTCGCTTTTGGGGGTAAAAGGGCAACAAGGCTGCTTGTAAGCCACTTTCTATCCCAAACCAACTTTTGCAACCCAGGGGCACATTTTAAAATCTAAGAACACCTGCAAGCTTTGTATTTACAGTGGTACCTTGGTTCTCAAACTTAATCCGTTCTGGGAGTCTGTTCCAAAACCAAAGCATTCCAAAACCAAGGCGCGCTTTCCTATAGAAAGTAATGCAAAATGGATTAATCCATTCCAGACTTTTAAAACCAACCCCTAAAACAGCAATTTAACATGAATTTTACTATCTAACGAGACCATTGATCCATAAAATGAAAGCAATAAACAATGTACTGCAGTCACACACTCAGTCAATCAGTAGCTGAACTGGGTTCCACACAGTCACAAAAACAAAACCAAAAAAGCATCAAAAACAGAAATGCAAAATAAATAGCAAAAACAGACAGACCTCAGCATAACACTAAAAACGGAAGTGTAGCACTCAAAACGGAGCACGTTCAGCTTCCGAAAAAAGTTTGCAAACCGGAACACTTACTTCCAGGTTTGCAGTGTTTGGGTTCCAAGTTGTTTGAGTACCAAGGCATTTGAGAACCAAGGTACCACTGTATGTATAAATGGATTTGTGTATGTAATGTATTTTTATATTGTAAAATCCCCTGTGATCCTTGGATGAAGGGTGATAAAGAAATATTATCATTAGTAGTAGTAGTAGTGGTAGATGGCAGCCATGCTTCAGAACTGAATGCATGTTTAGTACAAGACTTTCTGGAGGAAGGTATTTGTAGATACCATAGATTTGATCCCAAGATAAATGTCACGTATTGCAAAACCTTGGATTGCTCTCTGCCGGGAGGATCAAAGGCTCCCACTACAAACCTGCTCACATTGATGTGGCGCATACTATATGTTTTTCCTAACCTCTGAATCCAATTTGGCATGAAAGCGAGAGAAACTGCTGAAGTGGCCATACTTTTCCTTTCAGGTAAACCATTGCCTCTGGTTGTTTTTGTATCCAGTTTAAAAGAGGGAAATGCTGTGCTCTTATTGACATATATCATATGGATTACTATTTGAAGCAGACTGTTTGAAGCAACACTCCCATTTTTTAAATTGTAGCCGGGAGGCATCTCAAATTACAGGTCAATGCATAGAAGCAACCCACTGAACTTGAGTTTGGTAAACAGATTTGTCCAAGCAAGAAAGCTTGCACAACGAGGAATATACAGAAGACCATACTGGGCGGAAAATATTTCCCCCGTCTCTGTTAGATTTTGAATGTACACGCAGCCTATTCTCTTAGCAGAAGCAAAATGAATTTGATTAACTTACAGGTTGTGTTCTATAGTCAAACTCACCTTTACCTACCAAGGGGAGCATGCAGTAACTGGCTTTTTAGAGTTCAAAATTTCCTGGAGAAGAGGAGAGGCCTAAAAAGGGCTGTGTGCCAAGACAAGAAAATGACGCCTAGCAGTTAACTTGGGAACCAGATTTCTGAAGTCCTCTTCAGTCATTCCAAAGGCTGGTGTGTCCTATGACCTTTCAGCAGGTGGAATTTATGAGCAGCTGAAGAAAGCTAAAAGGAAGGTCGCTGCCTCATACAGTGCTCAGAAACCTCAGAAATATGTGGCTAGCCACTCTTTGTTTTAAAAGCAACTTGTTACAAAAGTGTACACGTATAAATCATAAAACATGAGGTGACTAAAAGGGGGGCAATATGGGGGTAAAGTACTAAGCATATTAATTTACATTCAATAATAATGAGATTATTGCAGTAAACCAGTAAACTGAGTTCTTCAATAAATCAACTTGGAAAACACAGAGTAATAGTAGTGAACTAAAGAGTAGTGCCTGCTTATCCATGCCATGTTGCAATATATGTTGTAGGTATTCTTCATCCATGTGTTGTTTCATTTGCACATTTTATTAAAAGCCCACCATACAGTGCAAAAATTACATTGTTTTTTCTCTCACCACCTTCATTTTTCGTGACAGCTTTTCAATTATGGCTGTTTGCCAGACTACATTATATCAGTGATGCATTCATGAATAGCAAGGTTTTGTTGGGATACTGCCAGGGAGACAAAGGCCATTATGCCCCCACGTCGATTCCGGACGATCCATCGATCTCCCGTAGATACAGTATCAGTCAATTAGTGACACGAGCCTCAGAAATAACATGCCACATTCCAGGGTTCGTGCACGCTCTATCAGCAGAGTTTGTACAACGAAAGGTGCACTCAGGAGAGCATTATTTACAACTTTATTCAGCGTTGATCAGAACAAAGAAAAAAACATGACTGCCTGCTTCGATGTCCAGGCACACAGAGAGAACAACAGCTATATAACAAAAGAGAAACATCCTGTGAACAGGAAATACGCAGGCTGTGACACAACCTGCTCCCTTCTTAAGGTGGAACGGAAATATCCTAACAGGTTTTTCACGTTCTGGCTATTAACATTGTAGCTCCTGTTAAGAAATAGGTTATCAATTTCTTACTTCTTAATTGGTCAATATCTGATGTATATAAATTAAGGAATGAGATACCTGGGGTTATTGGGATTGTCTGAGCTTTAATCTGAGATCTCTTTTTTAAAAATTGTGGCCATTCCTACCACATATGCTGATATGTACCTATAATTTGGTATCATCTCCAACATAACAGAAGGCTATTGGGCTTTATATAAGATAGGTACCTCGATGTTATATACTATCAATGCACAATTTTTAGTGCCCATTCCCTAGTAGTTACTGACAGATATTTATATGATGCTTTGGTCCATAAATTGATCCATTTATCCTCTGGCTAGCCACTCTATGAAACAGAATATAGCATACTGCATAGAGTACATTCACTAAAAGGATATCACAGCATATTTCTTGCCTTCATTTATTTAGGAAAGTGTAGAAACTGCTTATCCCCCCCCCCAACAAAGACTCTTAAATAGTATAAAAACTATCAATAGAACCCAGTTAAAATCAGCATTTTAAAAAAATATATACATAACAAAATCTAGTGATTTATCTGTTTACTTCTTACTTTGAATTTAGTGTGTGGTCATTTTCATTCATTGCTCCTTACTTTTTGTTCTTTAGCAAATTTTAGATTGTATTTCTTTTATATTTCTCATTGGAATTCAGTCTGAGGCCATCTTGGCATAAAGCAATGCTCAAATTTATAGCAACAACAATGCCCTGAGATTTCTATGGAACTTTTTCACAACACCATGAGTGCCACAGTTTTTATTCTGTTTCAGTCGTGGGCTAACTACTAGAGTATAGTGAGCCACTTGCGATAGAATATCTTCGCTTTCCCATTTCCACCAAGAATCAATACAATGTCTATTTATAGAAAGGCTTCCTTAAATTAGACCTTCCAAGTGCTAAGTAATATTTGACAGCTGCTCCTCTTGTTGAAGGTCTTGTGACCCTGTAATAAAACTGATTAATGGAGTGTCACACGAATCAAAGGCACTGCTCTTGACCCTGATTTGCAAATACATTTTCTGTCACCTCTTGCCCTCTGTTTGACACTTTTGACAATTCAATATCCTCTTGCAATTAGATGTGCTGTCAATTTGTCTTTCTGGTCTCATAGCTCCGATAAGCACGTCTCCTTAGCACATCTTCAAGAACCACATGGTTGTTTTTGATGCCAAATATATTACATAAATTAACATCTTTTTATTATGTGCAGCTTCCTTAATAGTCATCCCTCAAAATCCCAATTCTACTTTAGAAAAAATGTGTCTTCACATGGATCGATTAAAGGTTTTAATACTTTGTTTCTTTGTTTGTGTGTTTATATGAAGCATTTATATGCCACCTTTCCAGGAAGAAATCCTTTCAAGCTGGCTTACAAAGCACTATTTTCTTTTTTATAGAAAGACTTAAAACAACTTTTAAGATGCATGTAAAATCTTCCAATATAATGCTAAAAGCAGCAGCAGTTGAAGCAACTTTATGCATGACAGTGGTGCTGGGATCTGTTACTGCCACTCAAAAGTGGGACAAGAATGTGCCGAAAGCTTGTGGCTCTCCTCATAGTTGCTGAAATTTCTCTACTGCATAAATACAGCAAGCAGAACTATACCACCATCAGGGCTGGAAGATGGCCGCCGAACTAGCTGCAGAGCTCTGGAGGCTATCTGAGGCAAGTTCTTAAACTTGTTTTTTAAATAGGCTCGACACCGAGCCAACTTTTGACACTCCTTTTTAATATACTTTAACTCCTCCAGAGTAGTTAAATAGTTCTAATAGTTCTTTTAGCTTGTTGTTTTTTTAAAAAAAAGCCCTCCTTGTTATCTTAATGTCCGGAGGGTTTACTCCTCACGCTGCCGCTCTCCTCAAGTCTGTTCGATAATAAGGAAAACGGGTGACAGCTAATTTATTACCAACTCCGTGTTATGCTCTGAACTATAAGCTATCAAATTACAAACTGCTATCCCAAATCTTGCCTCAATTTGGACTTTAGTCTACAGTTGGGTGGAGTCCCTGACTTCCTAAGAGACTTCCTAAGAGACAAGTTTTTGAAATAGGAAGAATAACCCCTGACTGGTAACAAAGATTTACAAATGGTACTTACTAGAAAGAAACGTAGGGACCTGGGGATAGTGACAAGCCCATTGTTCCAGGAGTGCCTTGAGAAACAGAGTAAAATCACGCAATACTTTTCACATACAAGGGACAACGAGAATGGAAATGGAAATGAGCAAAAGATGGCTGAGATGTTTGAGTTGAAGCAGGATGAGGCCCTTCTCTTTTCCTCTGCTGCTCAAGATCACTCAACCTTCCCCAGAGGAATACAGGACTCGGAGAATAACAACCAAAATAGAAATACAATGAGCCATCAGTACTCCTAACTTCCCAAGGCAGCTTTCCTAATTTGATTCAGCTTTCTCTGTTTGAATATGTTCCATTACAGATGACAGATTCGTGGTTAACAGGAAAGAACAACGATCTTTACATTATACTTTGGGTTTCCTGCAATATGTGAGCTTCCTTGTGTTTAATTCACAGCTTATTGTGGTTTTGTTTGCTCGTCTTCATGTGTGTTTTATCTTCTGCTTTTCTGGCATATCATTTCACACAGAGAGATTTTCCATTAATATTGTTTACTCGTGGTCTCTGTATGACACAGGCCACACAAAGTTGACATGGAAAAGAACATTCTTGATGCATGTGGGCATTTTGATACAGCAGCCAAATAGCCATTGATTGTCTTAGTTTTTGACATCATGTTTTCATAGCATTTGCATGGCATGGTTAAAGTTCTGTAAACAGTTTGAAGATGTTTTGAAACGGTGTGGTTTCCTGGATATTCACTCTGCCTGGTGCACAATGTTTAGATCTCTTTCAGCTTAAGTTCCATACAATTCAGTGGCCCCTAATGAATCACTGTTGAGTCCCCGTGTAAATGTTTGCTGCTGTGCACATATACAGAAACCATGAAGTTGTAATTCTTCCACTTTCAGTCCCACTTTTCCTTCTGGTCCATATTTTATGGGGGTTTTTTAAAGTTATACCAGTGACTGGGAGGAGAACAGATAGATACCTCTCGACAAGCATGGGCATTTGTGTGCTACATTTGTCATGTATATCATTTCTCCCATATGTTCATTATGAACTGTTCAGTAGGTCATCCCAGGTGGTGTTCAAATGTCCCCCCCCCCAACACACACAGGGAAAAATGCTTAAGAGAAAAGTGAAATTGGGCCCATTGACCAAATCTATTGGCCATGCAGTTAATGTTAAAAAGAGCACACACATCCATGTTAAAGCTGGACTAGATATTCCACACATACTCTTATCATCCATGAAAATGCAGGTATATTTGACTATTCCCAGGTGCCAGGCAAATTATAAGCACTATAATTGAGTGGTCTTACCATGCCTGAAGGTGCACTCATCCACCCAACTGCAAGTCCTTCTGGGAGCAGCACTAGCAACATTCCCATCAGACATTCTGTCCCAGGAATGCAGCTGAACTGGTCTAGGTCAGCAAAGCTATCACTTGAACAGGCAGCAAATATATATCACCTTCTAAAACCACTCTTCCAGAAGTCCTTAAAAAAACAACCCACCATCTTCAGGAAATTTTGCTCCACCTGCATACTCCCAAGGCCCAAGAAGTTTTGCTGCCTGGTGTAAGGGACAAGATGGCTCCCCCTGCCATTCCACATACATAATTTTTGTAAGTGATATGTGCATGCAGGTCATCGTCTGTAAAATTTTATTTTCAGTTTATGAAGCAATTCTATATCCTCCCACCGCGCTGACGAAGAATTCTATGAAACAGTAGTCAATATCCGGAATCACTGTTCAGTGTTGGACATCATATTTGCTGAATACACAAAGCTTCACAGCTTGTCTTTCATCGTACAGAGTCTGGTACCTCGCTTCATTTAAAGATTTCCAGAGACTTTGAGACTAAAGATATCATTTTGTACTTGTTATGGTTTGAAGGAATTCTATAAAGATTGTCTATTGCATATGTACATGGTCATTGTGTTGCCTAGACATTGCTGACATTCCACATACAGAAGCTGACTAGGCTGGCCATTGAATTTGACTGAGCAGCATCTCCCACCAATAACTGAGGTCAGCAGCTTCACAGAGCAGGCCATGTGGCACTCACAGCTCTATCCTTCGGCAGAGGGAAATGGCTGGGAGGCTAAGAAGGTACATTCAGGGTGGCTGCCTCTGCTGCCTCACCAGCCCTGCCTCACTCTACCAACCCGGCATGCTCCCTATTCTTTGCCAAAAAAACAATAGCATCAGTTCAAATCAGGATTGGTGGAAAGTAATTACCCGGCTTAATGCAACACTGTTCATGCAGAAGTAGGATGCATATTGTTGGAGACAATGGAGTTGTGCTCCTTTGTGGGTGACATCATGCTGTTGGAAGGTTGCAGTGCTTGCTGTGGCTGTAAAGACCGATATGGGAGAGACATGTATTGTTGCAGCTGAGGCAGATGAAGGCGTCCAATTGTGTTGCTGCAGATACACCAAGCCTTTTCTTCTCTCTGTGCTCCTCCCAGTGGTCATTCCTCCTCGGGTCACTGCTATGGATACACAATGTGACTGACTGTGTTTACAATCCTGTTTACCCATCTTCCAGTGCAGTTCCACTACTGGTTTAGGAAGCAGTGAGCATACAACATTAGCCACAGTCCATATCTATCCTGTATCCTGTCATTTCCTATGAAAGACAGTATTTTGATATGTTTTCCTCCTAACCTGAAGAAAAGAATGGCCTAGCTGCATTTTAAGCTGGTAATGTGCACAGAACCATAGACTAAAGCTCTTTGTTCTGACCATTTAGTGCCTGACATCTGTCCATCTGTCCAGCTGCTGTTCTGTCACTGAAATCTGTTATTTCCCCCAGCTCTCTGTCCCTCATAAAAGGAAGGAAACTAAGGCATGTTCACTTATTGGGTCAAAACATAAAACTGATTTATAGGAAGGTGAACTTACTAGATTTTCCACATCAAGGTCGACATGCAGGACAGCCACAATTAGAAAATTGCTATTTAGAATTGCATCATGCTGGAAAATATTTAATGAATAGTTGTTTTCCTGAATTAGTTGGAAGCTGACTAGAATGGTGGCGTGTCTGAAATGCCAGAGTAGTGTCAATTCCTATAAACGCTATAAAGCCAAGTAAATGGAATGCTGTAAAGCCAAGTAAATGTAACATAACACAAAAAGGAACTCCAAGAAAAAATCATATGGAAATAAGAATTAGGATATCTAATTTGACAAGGCTTGAGAAGTGGAGCTGTTAGTTGTTTGGTGGAAGACCAGGTTATGAGTGGAATGAACAATACTGCTTGATTGTCAGAGACAGCATGCTTCTGAATCCATTGGTTCGGATCCTACCCTCCAGAGCAGGAGAAAACAAGCTTGCTCCATCTTCCATGTTACAGCCCTTTAGAGATTTGAAGATGACTGTTGTCTTCTGCTGTTTATGTATGAACTCACTGCATGCTGAGTTAAAGGTAAATCAAACTTGATTCTTGATGAAGCCTGGGAGTCTGCACATTTTGTTGGCATCCGTCTGTCTTGGGGGATAAAGGAAGAATGTGCCTTCGGGGGTAAAGTCAAACCATTGGAGAGTTCCAGCACCTGCTTTGACGGTAAGGATCGATACAGGAGAGACACGTTTTACTGCAGATGGGGCAGATGAAGGGGTCTGGTTTTGCTGCTACAGGTGCACCATGCCGTTTCTTCTCTCTGCACTCCTCCCAGTGGTCATTCCTCCTCTGGCCACTGCACAGAGTAGTAACTAACTCCTCCAGCCAGACCACACTTCTGAATCAGCTTTCAAGGGGGCCACATGCAAGGTATTAAGTTGATAACACATACACTACAGGAGTCACCCTGAAATTCAACTTTAAATGTGAAAACCGATCCAATGGAACAAAATAACAACAATGGAAATGTGGATAACCTCTGTGTTGACAAGTATTTCATATAGTAACCTTTCGCAATGCACCTCAACTGAAAAATAATTGATATGCAAACCAAATGTGACATTATAGAACATAACAAATTCCTTCCAGTAGCACCTTAAAGACCAACTAAGTCAGTTCTTGGTATGAGCTTTCGTGTGCATGCACACTTCTTCAGATACACTGAAACAGAAGTTTCCAGACCCTTCTATATAGTGAGAAGGTGGGGAGGGGTATTACTCAGAAGGGTGGTGGGAATGGGTGATTGGCAGATAGCTGTGATGAGCCTGTTGACGACTCTTAACGACTGCAATAGGTCTTACAGGAAAAAGCAAGGGGTGAAAAGGTGAAAAATGGCTTTGTCATGTATAATGAATAATATAATTATATTCATTATACATTTGTCATGTATAATGAATATAATCATGTATAATAAGCTCATACCAAGAACTGACTTAGTTGGTCTTTAAGGTGCTACTGGAAGGAATTTGTTTTGTTTTGACTATGGCAGACCAACACGGCTACCTATCTGTAACTGGAATTATAGAACATGTTGATGCCAGTCAGAGTTGACATTTTCTGTGAATTTGTTGAACCAATCAAATGCTGTTGAACCAATCAAATGGATGATTAAATGCATGCTCAGATTCAACCCACTTCTTGGAGATTGCTCTAGATGATGGGAATCTTAATCTGGACACAGTAAGGCATTCACAAGACTCTTTTAAGATACAAAAATCTACACACACACCCCCAATTTTTTTTTTTAAAAAAAACAACATTCCAGATGAAACAATGCTGCAGGTAGCCAACCAAGTAAATAGTCATTGGTCACATTCATTATTAAAATATTTGAGAAGGTATATATAATATCGGATGTGCTGCTCTTCCAGATCTACTGCACCCACTTCCGGGAGTACGGTAGCAGTGAGGGAAGTCGTGCAATGGCCGTGGTGGACTATGGTAGAGGCTGCCAAAGCATCATTGAGAGCCAGTGTGGTGTAGTGGTTAAGAGCGGTATACTCGTAATCTGGGAGAACCGGGTTCGCGTCTCCGCTCCTCCACATGCAGCTGCTGGGTGACCTTGGGCCAGTCACACTTCTTTGAAGTCTCTCAGCCCCACTCACCTCACAGAGTGTTTGTTGTGGGGGAGGAAGGGAAAGGAGAATGTTAGCCGCTTTGAGACTCCTTAAAGGGAGTGAAAGGCGGGATATCAAATCCAAACTCCTCCTCCTCCTCCATCATAAAGGAGGCAGTGGAGGTGAGGCAGAGGAAGCAGGACATTCAGGATTTCAAGCAGAAGCCGGGGTGACGTCTGTAAATCTGGGATGTCCCACTCAAAGTTGGACTCTTGGGTAGCATGTGTTGAAGCCTAAGAATGCAGCAAGAAACTTGGGTTGGATGCAGATGTGACTGCAGCAGAACTCTACCAACTGCATTCTTCCATAAGTGGAAGGGGAGGTGAATTTTGGCTTAGTCCCCCCCCCCATGTGCCCCCTGTGTCCCCTGAGAAAATACTTTATTTAAAACACTTTTATACTGCCTTTCATAAAAAAAAAACATCTCAAGGTGATTCACAAAAAAGCCAGGAGCGTCAGCAAAAACTGCCTGTGAGTATGTCCACTAAGTGGAGATCTTCTATACTCAGGAGATGTCTGGATCCAACTCATACATTTGTTTTAATATTATCATCATCATCTGTAGCTGTGGGGAGAGAGAGCGGGAAAGAGGAAAATCATACAAATGGAACAGGCATTTAATCCACAGAAAAGGAAACAGTACATGAAATGTTTGTTTACCTTTCTTCCCAATATTTAGGGCATGCAGGACACCTAAGTAATATACACAAAGAAGGCAAGATGGAACAATGCCAAAAATAATATAAAAATGTGCCAGAAGACAGAAAAAAATACTAAAAACTGAGCACAGCCCTAGCAGGAAATGGCCAAATTACCCTTACCATCTGTAGATGGTAGGAGTGCTGTTCAACAAAATGATGAAGGGATTCTATGTTTAAGTCAAGATTGAATAGGGGTTTTTTTGGAGGGTTTTTTTAATGATATATATATGATGATAGTAACCAGGAGATACTCAACTTCTGTTAAGATACTGGCAAAATACTGTAAGTAGTTTTATACAGTGGGAAAATAGATAATCTAATGCCATATATTCATAGATAGGCATTCTTTGTGAAATTAATTTAAAACATGTTCTTATGAGAACTTTCCTCAAATGTAAACACCAGCAACACAAGAATAATGGACTAAACCCTGAAGACTTTTATACAGCCTGTCCTAGGGCAAAACATCCAACCAACTTAATTAAAAATTGCTTGAATTCCATTGAGAGTTCAAGCAAATAAATTAGATCTTCGATATGTGAGACAATATTTGGGTCTGGTTTTAGAGTGGAAGGAAAATGGGCTCTGAATAATGAAAATAGGATTGACATTATTTGGTTAAGGTGTTGCTTTTTATTGTTATTTGAAAACATCTAGCCCCACTCCCACATACAGTACAGAAATGTCCCTTTGTGATCATTTGTGGGACTATTGAGACATAGCTTGCAGGTGTCAGATTCCAACATTTTAGATGCCACCACTGAAGTTTTGGGATCCATTGGAAATTATCAAGCTGCACCGCTAGATTTATAACCCTGCTCAAATACAGCCACAACACGTGACTAATTATTATTATTAGCTGACAAAAATTCATCTTTGAAACAGTTGACTTAATCCAGAAACACTGTTCTGCTTGTTTGCTGTTCATTATTGAATTCTACATGTTGCAGCAACCACCACTACAATACTGTGGGACATTATCTATTGAAAGGCATTCTGCCTGCATCGTGGTGTTCCCTGACAGCAGTTCATTACATTGACTAGTTCTTGTTTATGGACTTATACATATGTTATATAATGATGTTTATGATTTGTAAATTTTGGGTTATACACTGTATTCCACATGACATCGTCTCATCTATCTATCTATCTATCTATCTATCTATCTATCTATATCTATCTATCTATCTATCTATCTATCTATCATCTATCATCTACCTATCTACCTACCTATCTATCTATCTATCTATCTATCTATCTATCTATCTATCTATCTATCATCTATCTCTCTATCTCTCTATCTATCTATCATCTATCATCTATCTATCATCTATCTATCTATCTATCTATCTATCTATCTATCTATCTATATCTATCTATCTATCTATCTGTATCTATCTATCTATCATCTATCTATCATCTCAGTTTAATCTGAATTTACCATTTCTGCAGAAAATCTGCCAAGGTTTTTTTAAAAAACCAAACCAGTGGAAACAGTAAATCTGGATTAATTGGGTGGAGAAAATATCGGGTGCCATTTTGATGAGGACAACATTGTGTGGATCCAGCAAAAAAATTGCATGCAGCACCAAGTCCACAATACTACTGGGTTCAAGGGCCCTTAAGCACATAGCCAAATCGTTTAAGATTTTTCAGAGATCCCTGTATACAAGCTGGTATTTTTGTTTATATTTATGTTCCAGCAGTTCACTCTTCCCCTGTGCTACAAAATACATTGTGGCTTATCATGTTTAATGATAAGTTTAATATGTGTCTTATCATAAAGAAATTCTGTTTTTGAACCTGCACATGAAAAGCTGCCATCATAAGTTTCAAAACAAAACAAAATAAGCACTAAAATTTCAAATTCGAAAAGTCAGAAACTAGTTGAATAACAGTGTAGGAATGTAGAATAGCGTTGCCATATTTCTGACACCTGCAGAAACCACCCAAATTGTTGAGCTTTTTGGAGGAAACCTGCCCACAAGATTGTGATTGTAAGCATTTGAGCTGTTTCTTCTATTTTTTCCATCATGTTGCCATACATCCAGGTATACATTCACCCTAACGCCATTTTTACACCCCAAAACCAGGATATGTCAGGAATTTTCCTGACGTATGGCAAGCCTAACTTAGAATAAAAATGGTCAGCAGCATTTCTCAATAGATTTCTCATATATCAGATTTTTCCCAAAGTGGCATTCAAATTAAACTTGGAAAGTTTTGCTCTGGTGAATTTCTAGGGTAGTTTGTTAAAAGTCATGGAGAAAAGCTTTTTCCACACAATGTCTAATTAAGCCTTAAGATTCACATAGCTATTGATTGAATGTAGAATGCTTTTCATTAGGAATTTAAAATATTTTACAATAAATCTTGAAAACCTTGTGCAAATACAATCCTCTTTATCATTGTGCATTCTTGGCTTTTGTTAGTTTCAGTAAAACCCTTAATGCTTGTTAGACTTCTGATGTTTGTTTTTGTTTAAACAACAGAAAATCTAGCATCTTTTGTCTAGACAATGTTATCTTGACCCAAAGCTTCCTGTAGAATAATTGTACCTGACTCATAAGAAATCCTGGAACTTGCCTGGTGTTATGGACTCTCATATTTGGTTTGATGTCAAAACTGAGCTAAAGAGAGATAATTTAAAATATGAATTAATAACATGATTCCAAAGGTGCTTAATCAAGTTATGACATTCCCCTTGATTTAAAGCCTGGGCAAAATGATTCTGTTAGCTAAGAGAAGTTACCAAGTAAAAAATGAGAGATTTTGGTTAATTTTTCTCAATCCAAACAACTTGTCTGGTGTCTGTGGTTTGCAGATATTTTTTTCTCCTAGAAAGACTTCTGCAGAATATGCTCACTGTGGGGGGAAATGCCAGGGGAAGATTACATGCCTTTAATCTTGCTCTTATATTTGGTACGGTTTGGGGTTGTTGTGGTGCCTGGTTAGGAGAAGAAAAATCCTTGCTAAATGCCACCTACAGAAAGACAGAGAGAGAGCTTCTGCACACTGAAATTATTTCGGCCTCATGAGGACCTATTTTGGCATATGGAATGTTCCTGATGGGGAAGCTGACTTTCTGTGTCATGTAAAGCATTGCTACCTAGCTACCTGGTGTTGTTGTTGTTGTTGTTGTTTAGTCATGTCCAACTCTTCGTGACCCCATGGACCAGAGCACGCCAGGCACTCCTGGCTTCCACTGCCTCCCGCAGTTTGGTCAGACTCATGCTGGTAGCTTCGAGAACACTATCCAACCAGCTCATGCTCTGTTGTCCTTCTCCTTGTGCCCTCCATCTTTCCCAACATCAGGGTCTTTTCCAGGGAGTCTTCTCTTCCCATGAGGTGGCCAAAGTACTGGAGTCTCAGCTTCAGGATCTGTCCTTACAGTGAGCACTCAGGGCTGATTTCCTTAAGAATGGAGAGGTTTGATCTTCTTGCAGTCCATGGGACTCTCAAGAGTCTCCTTCAGCACCATAATTCAAAAGCATCAATTCTTCGGTGATCAGCCTTCTTAATGGTCCATCTCTCACTTCCATACATCACTACTGGGAAAACCATAGTTTTAACAATATAGACCTTTGTTGGCAAGGTGTTACCACCTAGCTACCTAGGCTCTCTTGTCCCTGGTTGCTTTGTTGCTGCTACTGCTGCTCCTCTTCAAGCAGCTGAGGAGCAGATGTACCTTATGAATCCATGTCATGCAATGGCCTCATGTATGAAACAGATAGTCCATGCAAATGCCTTGTGACATGGGAATCTGCTTTATTCTATATCTGCCCTTGCATGGGCACCCAATCCTGGAGATTTCCTGTGCATGACAGGGGAGGGGACATCTGCTTCTCCACCATATAATGAGGTGTGCCAGTGGCAATTCAATATTATGAATTCGAGCCAGTTCAGTCGTTAGCATATGCGCTGCCGGGGTGCAAAGATCCGCCCAGAGCCCCCAAATTTAGTTTAGCCCCCAGTTAACTTTTATTATGATGTAACAGTTAATTTCGCGTGCACGGCGCCGTTGAGAATGACAAGCGCCATCGTTG
This sequence comes from Podarcis erhardii, assembly GCF_964252035.2. Classification (NCBI taxonomy): domain Eukaryota; kingdom Metazoa; phylum Chordata; class Lepidosauria; order Squamata; family Lacertidae; genus Podarcis; species Podarcis erhardii. The sequence goes on from NC_138497.1 coordinate 42,303,604, forward strand.
AGTCAAGCACCGCTGTTGTGAATGACAAATGGCACATCTTTAGTAAATGAGCGCACAAAGTCGAAAGTCCTTTAGGGAACCAGTAGGTACACATTTCGGTAATACCTAGGTAGATATGTATTTTGTTTTTCTAGCTTGATCAAAACTATTTATTATTTCATAACAGGTAGATAGTTAAGAGCTTAGACGACTTCAGTGGCGGGCGCCTGGTAACCCCCAAAATTTGGCACCCGGGTGCCCCGCATCCCTTGCACCCCCAGGTAAAGACGGCCATGATGAAAGCTCAGACTAATCCTACCCACTACTACCTATGGAGCTTCACTTGTGATTAGAGGCTGGTGATATGAGCTTGTTGCAATTTTGAATCAGCCAGCTGGTGTGCAAGTCTAAAGATTCTACTTTCCAAGATTACAAATGTTGGCCAGGTTTTAGCACATGTCCTTCTTGGGAACATGGTATTCTTAGTGCTACATTCTTTTTCCATCCCTGTTTGTCACAATGTCATGTGTTACAGATTGGTCATTGTAGAAAGTAAATTTGTTCCACATGTACCAACAGCAGAACTTTCCATTATATTGAGTATTTAAATAAGCAGCATTTGAGCATGTGCAAAGTTGATGGAGTTTTGTTGCTTAGTCATGCTGGCCACACAGACAGCCCAGGTGCAGAAAAAAATAATTTAATTGGTAGTATATCTCTGTTTTAATAAGGGGCATGTTGCAATTTTGGATCAGAGTCAAGTCTTATTCTACATACAGAAATTATGAACAGCCTATAGTTCTGGTGACACTACTATTTGTGATGCAGATTCTATGCGCGGCACATATTTTATGTGCATATGCCTCCGCTCATGTGTGGTTCTCCATCAGTGACGCCAACTTGAACCAAACATTGGGGGAGGGCCTCCCCCCCCCCCGTCCACCACACTCCTTCTGAGCTAAGCAACAGCTGGCATGTATCCAAGAAGGAATAGAATTTCTAAAATTTCTTTAAAATGTGAAAACATGGGCAAGAATATCAGACTACTTATGGAACCTTAAGGCAACATATCCCAAGATGCACTGCTATTGCAATCAAAACAAATACTTGTGGTCATTACTTCTTTTCAGACCTAGGAGTAGAATACCTATGAGTAAGGGGCACTCGCAAATATATGTAGAGCTTTTAAGTGAAGCAAGAGTTTAATATTGAGAATTACAAAACTGAGGTAACTGGCTGGAATTCAGAAGGGCAAATGGATTTTTCATAAAAAGCTGAATGCTTGGGACTTTCAAAACTAATTTGAAAACAGGAATCCTCCTGAAGATTTCTGAAAACGGATCCAGGAATCTTAAAAACTATGGCCCTGTTCTATAACTACGAAAGCTGTGCAAACAGAGTTAACATTGATTTCTGAGGAGTATGTTAAGCCTCAAAGGTGGTAGTTTAAGAGTCTCAGCAGAAATACCACCCTGAGTTTCATACAGACTTCTTTTATTGTGAAATATTCATTTAGACTATTTTTTTTAGAAAAGAAAGAAATACTTCCCTTTTTCCCCGCTTTTAAATATGGGCCCCAGACATTTGGAATCCCTCCACTGTGAATCAGAGGAACAAAGGTCTGAGAAGGGGCCCCCCGCTCCCTTTCCGGGCTTTGTAAAAGCCAAAGAGTTCAGCATCTCAGTATGATCTACATGCCAGCACATCAGATACATTTTTGGGTGTTCTGGGGACAATCTGAGATCAGACATAGTCTTGGCAAAACTTTGCAGATCATGTCTCAGCCTGACCTGAAACTTTAACCTTTTAGAAAGGCAACAGGAGCAGCTTCCAGCTTATTCCCGTCCCTGAGCGAGCAGGGAGATTCAAATACATCAAAGAACCCTTTGACCGAAGGTATGAAATGCACCACCTCTCCCAAGTCAGAGGGGAGAGGAGAGATATTTGCTGGGCTGGCTTTCAAAGTCACACACTGTTTGTGGAAGGGGTTATCCTCTGTCCGTACTCTCTGATCTGAGCTATGCTTGTTTAGACAGACTGCAACCTGGAAGGGCCAGACATCAAGAATGCAGCGCTATATGTTCTGTGGCTGCCTCAATAAAAGGAGCTTTGATATAATTTGCAGTGAGAATAAGAACGCACCTGCACAGCCACATTTGAAGAGATGTGTTTACAGGAGAAAATCTGGTTTCAGAGTGAGTGGCTGAGAATATATATATTGTAGGTGAGGGGGGGAATAAAACCACAAGGTGATTTTATCTTGATTTAAATCATTTATACAGCTGGAAGGTTTAGCACATGACAGAAAGACTGAAAGTCAACTGCTTTGGGGGCTACCACCTCTATTTTAAAAATCTCCCTCCCCTAACCCACTTCGGCTGAGGCTTGGGAGACCGCAGCATGTACATATGCAAATGGAAATAATCTACATGGTCTGTGAAATGCAGCCTCAAAATAAACTCCAGAAACAAACCTTCACATAGAGACGCTTTAAGAAAGTAACAAAGATCTACTACACAGAAGAACACTGCCTCGTTTGTTAAGAAGCACGGTGCCTAATTTACCCTTCTTTTTTGTTTTTATTTAGAAAAAAATATTTCCAAACAGCAAGCTTTCCTTAACTTCAGGTGGGGAATTTGTTTCGTTACACTGTCATCCTGAATGCATTGACAATGAAAAGACTTCTAACCAACAAACTAAGCCAGGGGTGGCCTTCCAGACTACAATTTCCATCATTCCTCACCACAAACCATAGCTCCCCCACAACTGTGGTCTAAGCTCTGCACTGTTCAAAATAACATATCATAATTTGCTGGCTTAACTGTCCTGAATGACATTATGTATCTATGTTTAGGGAAGTTTTTAATATTTAATGCTGTATTGTTTTTAACACTTGATTGGGAGCCGCCCAGAGTGGCTGGGGAAACTCAGCCAGATGGGCGGGGTATAAATATATTATTATTATTATTATTATTATTATTATTATTATTATTATTATTATTATGATTATGACACAAGTGTGCCAGCCAGGCACACCAGCTTGCCCCCGTGATTGAGGGGGCCGGTACACTACATGCCTATGTCACATGCGCACACCACACAATGTGCTCATGTCACTCACATGCCGCACAATGTGCTGATCTGTTGCACACACACCATGCGGCTTGCATTCGTGATGCGAGCGCGCCGTGCACCGTGCGTGGGTGACATGAGCTTGTTGTGCAGTGTGTGCACATTGCCGCAGAATATTGAGGGGACCCAATCCCCTACTTGAAAATTTGGGGGGGGCTCAGCCTCTTGGCCCACCCTAGATGGCACCCCTGGTACCAGCAATAGCAATCTGTACAGCAGCCTCTTTGGGGGTCACCATGCTGCAAGAGTAATGCTACATGGACATGTGCAGTGTTTTTTCATCCCCTGGCAGATATGCTGTGGAGTGCTGTGGGCCACTATTTAATCCTCGGATGCTCGCGGGAGCCCTCTTGATTGGCGGTTGTGAAAAGCAATGCACTGAAAGACCCTGCCCACCCCTACTTTGTTGTTCTGTTCCTCCATTGTGTCGAGTTAGGAAACAAAAGCCCCCCCCCCAAAAAAAAGGTCAACAGCTTTGCCTTCCCACCCCCCTTTCATGGGTAGATCACTTCCAGAATTTTTATACCGGGAGTAGATCGCAGTCTCTTGTGAGTTGGACATGCCTGATCTATATGAAGCTGCTGAGGAAGGTCAATAGGAGTTTGGGGGCAAAGTGTCATCAGTACGCTGATGACATTCAGCTCTATTTCTATTTCAGCAGTGCCTATGATTATAAAGACTATTTCAAGTACAATACAAATAAAAACTGGGATAAGGCTTTTGGGAAAGGTAGGTCTATAATAGTTGCCAGTAAGATAATATAGGTGGCACCCATTTGATATGTAATGGGAGGGAGTCCCAAAGCGTAGCTGCTGCCATACAAAAGGCCCAATTCCTACACTGTATACAAATTCCCTAATGAGATGGGATCTGCAGAAGCCTTCTCCTGCTGGGTACAGTAGTCAGTTTAGTATATAAGGGGTGAATGATCTTTCAGGTATCCCAGTCCCAAGCGGTATTTGGCTTTGCACACCAATGTTAACATCCTGGACTTAGCCCAGTAGTTAACTGGCAGCCAATTCAATTAGTTCAGCAGCAGGGTATCATTTATAACCCTTCTTGCAATCCATAGAAACCACTTCTTTCCTATGCTTAGATCAGACTTATACAAAAAAAGTTTTTAATTTCAGCTGTATTCAGGCCCATAGGGGGGGGGGAGTTCTTTAGCAATAAAACAGTATCAAAGGACATTTAATAACACCTTGCATATTTCCTGATAGACATGTACTCTCTTTAAAAGGGAGAAAACCAGAATGTTTAATGTGAATCCAGGAAAAATGTGTCAGATTGTGTGTATGAAACGAATGATCTATATTTAGTTTATAGCTTTCTTTTCCATTTTCCAATAGCCTCCCCAAAATAGAACCAGTAGTACCTTGTGCCCAGGAAGTCTTACAATACATGTGGAACGTTGCTTCTCAGATAATTTTACAAAAATGTCAACCATTTTGAAATGTTAACAACACTCTAACTATTATTCTAACCTTTCATTCTTTGTTTTCACACAGTAGAGTGCTTTTCTATATAGATTAATTCCTACCATTGGATAGGTGGTAAACTCATTTCTTTGTCCTTAACTTTATGGATTTTGACTAAGCTTTCTATCCAATCCTTTCTAAATCCTAATTTCCCATATTAGACTTAACTTTGATACCATTTCCACAGTCTTTATAGGGCTGGCCCTATCATTAGACAGGGTGAGCTAAGCTAAGGGGTTGGGAGCAGCTGTGTGTGCCATACCAAACTCATACCCTCCAACATTTCTCCATTGAAAATAGGGACATCCCATTCCATAATTCCATTCCCCACATATCTTATTGGGTTGCCCCAGCACCCTGAGCAGCTTCCAACATATATAAAAACATAATAAAATATTAAACATTTTTTAAAAAAACTTTCCTATACAGGATTGCCTGCAGACAGCTTAGGGATTAAATAATTCCATACCCTCCAACATTTCTCCAATGAAAATAGAGACATCTTAAGGAAAAGCGGGACATTCCAGGGTCAAATCAGAAACCTGGACAGCATCTCTACATCAGGGACATCCCTGGAAAATAGGGACACTTGGAGGGTCTGCAAACGGCCTTGTGCCCACTAAATAAGCCTTCTGCTTTTACTGTATCACTGCCAGTGTTGAAGCAAGGGCTTATCCACCCTTACCAGTTGCCCCACACTTTCAAGGCACAGGTCCATGCTTTAAAACTTTGTGTCCAAGCATGTTTTCTTTTTGTCTCAGAGCTTTCACTGCAAAAATGCACTCTTTGGTACAGTGGTACCTCAGGTTAAGTACTTAATTCGTTCCGGAGGTCTGTTCTTAACCTGAAACTGTTCTTAACCTGAAGCACCACTTTAGCTAATGGGGCCTCCTGCTGTTGCCGCACCGCCGGAGCATGGTTTCTGTTCTCATCCTGAAGCAAAGTTCTTAACCCGAGGTACTATTTCTGGGTTAGCGGAGTCTGTAACCTGAAGCGTATGTAACCTGAAGCTTATGTAACCCAAGGTACCACTGTACTCAGTCAGAGCAAACGTCAATTTGGGTTTTGTGCAGATAGACATTTGCTTCCATTGAGCACTAAAGAGTGGGTTTTCTCATGGAAAGTTCCAGAGCAAAAAGAATTAAAACAAAACCCAATGATGATGCTCATGATGATTTCCCTTGCTCATATGCATATTGCTGTTTGGTGTTGACCATACTGTGACAACACATAAACAAATGTATAAAAATTAGTAAAAAAAACTATCATACAGAAACAATCGTTTTTCAAGAAATAATATTAATGTTCCCTTTAGACTGTACACATTTTCCCCTGTTCTCATTTTAGTGTTCTCCCTGTTAAAAGAAAAAAGAATAGTCTGTAGTAATGATGCATCTACTGATCTGATTGCATGAGGTTGCAGAGTGGCTTGTGCTGACTTAACAACCATGACATCCCTCACAAAGGGAGCAGTTCTGTCCTGCTCTGATACCCGCAGAGGAAGAACCATGGCTCTGTGGTAAAATTCCTAGTTAAGAAGGATCAGTCAGCAGACGATGGAGAAGGCCTCTGCCTGACATCATGGAGAGTCATTTTTTAGTCAGGATAGATAATTCTGTGCCAGATGGACAAATAGTCTGACCTGGTATGAGGCAGCTTCCTATGTTCCTGCAATCCCTTTATAAGAGGTGACTAGTCATGGAGAAATAGGAATAAAGGAGGGAAATAAAGATCCACACTGGGAACAGTGGGAGTGGGGTGGGTGAAGTTCTACATTAGGAACAAGGGGGGAATCAAATCAATTTTACCCAACAGTTGAAGTGGGAATCAAAGGTTCTGAATCATGTCAGGTGGGAGTAGGGCTCAAGAGATCCCAGAGGGCAGCCCCACACTTTCTTCCCTAGGGTTGGGAGGAGACCAGCAGCACCTGCTATTCACCGAGAGGCCACATGATGGGGGGCTGCCACGGAGAAGACAGATCTGGCCTCAGCTGTTGCCACCACAGCAGCGGTAGCAGCAGGTGATGCATTCCTTAGAGGCCGGGTCTGCTGCCCCTGTGAATCCTACCGCCTGAGGCAGTCGCCTCACCTTGCCTCGTGGGTGGGCCACTGTGAGAACAGATTGCTGGACTAGATGGGTCTTTGTCTTGATCCAGTGGGGCTCTTTGTATGCTCTCGGAAAATGGGCTGCTGTCATCTAATCTCCCCACCGAAAGAAAATGAGGGTGAATGATCGGTAAACAGGTCATTTGGAAGCAAATCCAGAGGCAATAAGAGTCATTAGCAGCTTTTCCTTGTGTGATGTCTTAGTATATGATGCTGACGCTACCTCATGGTTCATGACGTTCTACTGGGGTAAACAGTAGTTAACATGTCAGCCAGAGCACACCCATGAGGCAAGGTGAGGCAACTGCCTCAGGTGGCAGGATCCTTATGCTGCCTTGTTCCTGATGTAGATCTTCTCTCACCCCTTTTCCCCTTGCGGGGAGGGAGATGCCATTTTGTGGTACGCCACAGGTGTCAAAATGTATTGGGTCAGCCCTGAGGTTGGCCAACCTTTTCAGTCCTGGTGTAGTGATGGATCCTGAAGGGGGGGGGGGAATAACATTGTGGTTTCCTCGTTGCTGCTGCTGCCTGGTTGTACGATACTTGTGTACTATGTTGGGTGATATCATGGGACTATTCAGATAGCACTATGTGCTAAGTCTCATATTACATGCTTGGACGATGTGAAGGGTATCAGTCGCAAGCAGTCTTGTGACCGGTGTGTGGTAGTGAGGCTACCAGGGACTCTGTGGGCATGTCTGGTCAGCTTTGCTACTTTGGCTATTGTTCCTACATCTATTGTTGTAGCATTTGCTCTACTGTTGGTTAAGCATGGGATTGTGCCCTACCCTACACTGGCATTGCTCCTGAACGTGGGGCTCACCCAGCTTTGCGGTATCATAGAGTGCTCTGGGGATCCTAAATCAAAAGGCTTTTAATATTATATATATGCTCTGTTGCGAAATATTTGTTTTGTAATATGGAACATATGAAGATGGACTAGAGAGGAACATTCCTACAAATCAGTAACCTATGAAAAGAATTTAAATTAGTCTTAAAGCAAAAATATGGTCATTTTCTATCAAAGTACAGAATGTCCTGTGTCAGCTACCAAAAGGGCCCACAATCCTCTCTGTATTGCACATCTTTTTCCATCCCCATTTGTAACTTACAAGGCGATGTGGTGAAACATTTTAAATGACATCATTGGGGAATTGAGAATTTTTGCAGCATTACACAAAAGGTAGAATATTTTTGCTAAAAGAAAACTTACTGCACCGTACACCCAAAACCAAGTGAGCTCTGATTAAGCATAAAAGTGTCAAAAAATAATCAATGGAAGAGTCTGCTGTGTCAGTTCTACACAAAAATGTAGGATTCTTTTTACACATGGTTACAATATTATTATTATTTTTTAAAAATTGTTAATATATCAAACAAAGTTCTTATAAATTATTTTATAAAGCATGGAATGAATTTGTAAATTATGGATTTATATAGCTAGTAAGCTCTTAACAAAAGGAAGAGTTTTTAAATGAGGAAAATGAAAACTAAAAGATTATTAATGGTTAACCCCCTAATTTGATGGCTGTAAATAGCTTCAAGAGTCATGTTAGCAATCAGGTAATTAAAATTTAAAATAGGAAGTTGAATGATTAAATTTTGATATATTTCCAGTTTAGATTAATAGGTCAGGCAATTTTCTGATTAGCTTTGCTAAAAACCATTCAGATTATAATTGCCAATGGGTTATAGCTGAGTTCTTTACCCAGGCAGCCAGCATCATGGAAGTCCCATGTGTGTACAATAGGACAGAATGGGATGAAATGACGCACAGTGGGCTGGAATGGCTCGATGACTGAGTGCCAGTGAGACAGATCAGAATGGAATTAGCTGTTTGGCCCACCCGTAGGCAAAGCCCTGACACTGTGTAACTTGATTTTTATCTCATGGACGGAAAACTTTCCATTCTGCATCTGTCTGTTTCAAACCTTGCCTCCGTTTTAAGCAAAACAAAGAGAATGATTGCAAAATATAGCTATGCTAACTACATTGGCTAGAATGTATAATGCCATGGACCTGAGGACAAATTTTAATTTTCTGTTTTGAACTGCCCAGACATCAATGGATGAAGGATAGTATACAAAGAATAAGAATATGAATAAGAATAAGAAGGTCAGTTGGGGCTTGGTAGGGCAGCAAATGTGGAGCCTTGCTGTTTTCATTATAACTGGACTTGTACAGCACTTATTTAGGAAAGTGGTTCTTCACACATGTGCAGAATGTCATTGTCCCCACCTCCTCTACCTATGGACAGGGAAAGAGCGTCTATGTAAGAAGGCGGCTAAAGTATGTTAAGAGTAAATAAGAAGAATGGTAGAAGCCCCAGACACATTATAACTTTCCAGCCATGCTTCAGGCAACTAACAAAGATTTAAACAGTAGGCTGACCAGTTCATGAAGGCCAGTAGGATGCTGGAGAAGGCCTCTTTATTTAATATATACAGCCCCAAGCCTTTGAAATGGCAACTAATTGTTATCAATTGAATTTATTATTGCTGCATTTTTGCTCCCAAAGAGAAACACACATAGGGTTTTCCGCCTCAGATGCAAAAAAGAGTACTATGCTAACCTTGGATATTATTCTCTGTGACTGGGGTGGGGATGGTGTTAGGGCCACCATTTGATACTCTGCCTCAGACAGTAAAATGTCTTGGGCCCTCCCTGAGAAGTGCTGCAAGGGAGGCCACACAGTTAATTGCTCATTTCAGAAGAAATGGGTATGTTTATGCAGCCCTTGAAAGAGCTGATGGCCAAAAACTTCAGAGGTTTGAATTTATCCAACACCTGCTGTTTTTAGAACTGTGTGATGTAGCTACTCAAGAGGTTCCTGGGGCTACTGAAGAGGTTTGCTAATTTGGTGACATCTCTGGTGGCCTTAAAAAGATCTATTTACTTAGGACAAATGACTCCTGTGTTGTGTGCCTGGTTCTGTTCAGTTCATGTTCATCATGAGCCATGTCCATTAGTGTGTCACTTGAGCTCTTTTCAGACATAAAGAAGCCCTGATTTGGTTTAGAAAAATAAAGAAAAGTGAAACAAAAATACATCAGAGAGTATACAGGTACTTGGTATTCAGGCTATCAGCTGGGCACTGCTTTTTAATAGTACTATATGTTTTAAATAAGAGTGTTCTGATGGGCATTGGATAAATTATCCTTTCTTCCAACCTATATACCTCTCTCTCTCTCTCTCTCTCTCTCTCTCTCTCTCTCTCTCTCTCTCTCTGACTCTCCCTCCTGGGCTTCCAAATGGTACTGGGCATGTAGCCTAAAATGAGACCATAATATGGTTGGTTCTTTCCCAATTCTCCTGGTGGTCTCTTCATAGAGTTGGAAGGGATCCCCCAAAAGTCACATAGTCCAACCCCTTGCCATTCAGGAATCACTGCTAAAGAATCCCTGACACATGACCATCCAACCCATTTAGAAACCTCCCATGAAGGAGAGCCCACCCGCTTCTGAGACAGTCTGTTCCACTGTCAAACAACTCTTATATTAATAAATTATTAATATGAATTTGGGGGTTTTCTGATCTGTTTGCTGAAGTGCATTTAATGGTAGGCATTCTTAGACATGGCTCTTTTCACCGGTCCCTCTCCCTGTTCACCATGCATTTCTTCCTCCATACAGACAGGGGGCGCTAGATAGAAAGGAGGGAAGCGTACATAGACCTCCTCTACATGTGTCACATGAAGAAACTGGGCTTTGTATGAGCCCCATGAGGGTTCCTTCACATGCAGGTGTGTGGACCCCCAGCAAGATGAATCATCTCCCTGCTATTTAAAAGTACATTTCCAAGCATTAGAGTTAGGTCAGTTGCCAGCATTTCACAGAACTCACACGACAAACGTTGATTTACAACTCACAAGTTTCTGTTTTGCAAAGGATGAAGTGGTTCCTCTGGGGAAATGGCTTTGCACTGGACAGTATGCCAGATCAACCCCTCTTACCCACTACACAAACAGAAAGCACTTCTGATAGTTATGAGCCTAAATTTTCTACCCATTGGGAGCCTTCATTTGCCTCCTGGAGTGCTGCTGTAAAAGGTTGCTAGCTTAGCTGGAGGGGTTGAAGGAGAATGGAGGGCTTAATATCAGGTTTGGATCTTGAGCCTTGTACTTTGCCAAGAGAGCGGGGGGCACACTATACATTGCCTCATTTTAAAGTACACCGCTGCGCTAATAGAGGTGACCTGTAGTTTACAACATCCCCCCTCCCTTTGGCAAGGCACAAGAAAAGGGGAGGGGTGCGGATCACATGGCACATAACCTCTTTTAAAGTGGCAACGGCCCTTGCCAGACCACTAACTTGGTTTTGCTTGCCAGACCACAGACATTCAGTTCCATTCTACGCTGATCTATTGCAAACCCCAGGATTCCTCTTTTAACTCGTTGCAAATATAACTACACTCCGTTGCATTAGTTCTCCAACCCTGTGTTAATATCAGGGAAGCAGATGTGTTTCAAAAGGCACTGATGCTCTACAATCTTTTGATCATTTGGGGACACTTAAAATGGGGAGATGTTTGTTAAACCTATAAATAGGCTTTCCCTCCCCCCTCCTTTTTTAAAAACATGCCAGCAAACTACTTATGAGTGACCTTTTGTAATTCATAATTCTCTTTTTGGTGAGCTTAGTCAGATCCTTTTTTTGTGTTCAAAGAAGAGAGCTATATGTGAGGAGTTCTGCTAAAGAAATTGTGCCTGTTTTTCTGGCACTACAGTACCGTAGGGAACAGGGTATTGTTCCCTGTGCCTTTCAGTAGCTGAATTACAGAGGTGCCAGGGGTGAGGTGTCCCCTAAGCGTTTTTGATGCCTTCCTTGGCTACTGTTTTAGAAGACTGCAGAGGGATGTATGTAGGGATGAAGGAGTTGCAGACTTGATTAGCAGTCACCTTACTCCCGTAATTTTGTGTGGCTCCCTCTGGCTCCCTCCTCCTGGGCATGGCAAGTCAAGAAGGTGGTTTGTATCTCACAGAACCAGCCCACCAGGTGAGGGGGAAGTATCCATCTCAGGCCACAGAAGTGCAAGAGGCAGTGCCCTGCCCACCCCACTGCTTCCGCTGAAATGCCCCTCTCTCGCCGACTCTTGTACAATCAATGTAATTTGCCCTGTCTATTTGTCTATTGAGTTTCTTTCCTGTACATGACAATGGCCACGAAAGTCTTGATAGCACAAGGATTTAAGACTGAGGAAATCCCAACTAAAGAATCATGGCAAGAGAAATTGATGGACTATGCTGAACTGGCAAAATTGACACATAAGCCATGCGACAAGGACAACTGTGACTTCAAACATGAATGGGAACCTTTTACAAAGTATTTGAAGACGCAACAAAGTGAATTGGACTTCTTGGCAGGTTTTGAATAAACAGTCACAAACTTTTTATTGACACTAATCAGTTAGATATACAATTTTGTAACATGCAGAGAATAGCATTTACAGAGAAACCAGAGACTGGAACTGAGGGAAGTTGGGGTGGGTGGGTTGGTTTTCATGGGAGGAGGGTGGGGGAGGGAGAAAAATGGGGGGAAATTAAAAATGATATGTTTTCAGATAATATGTTTTGTTTAAGTTACTAATAAAAAAATATAAAAATATTTTTTAAAAAATGAGTTTCTTTCCACCCCCATTCAATATCAGTTGACTTTGGCAAAAGATTATGCCCCACCCACTCTTTAAAAAAATAAAAGTCTTTAAAGTAGATAGGAATTGATTGGAAAACAGATATTAAATATTCTGTTGAAATAAGTTGTTGTTGTTGTTGTTTAAATGCACTTCTTTTCAAGAGAAAAAAGCCCATTCAGTTTGTTATATGAAATATTTGGATTGTTATGGATTGCCTTAAGATAAAGCATCTGTTGGCAGAAAAGAGTGGATGGAGTTCATTAGGAAGCTTTTTAAGCAAGGGGAGGCAGGGGAGGAATTTCTGCCTCTGGGCTTACAATATAGTTAAGACTTGGAAACAATTCAGAGAATTCCAGTCGATCCTTGCAAACGGCAAGAAATTGGTTCATATACGAACATTACTTGTGAAATGTCTCGGCCAAGATTGCTCTGGGTGGTCGTATTCCTAATAAAGCCTCATTGGCAACAGTTCTTTACATCAATAATGGCAGAGAGGTACGTATTCTGCAACATTTCAAAGATGATAATAAGGGCACGCTCAACTGCCACAGTTTTCATACCCAAACCCCCACCACTATGACCACATTGATCAGACTTTTATCTTACTTGCTGGTTGCTATTCCATATCCTCTGCAATAGGATGCTCTGCATTGATTTTGAAGCCAACAGAGTCTTGCTGCTTTTGGTTAAAGACATACTAGAAAGGCTTGATTGCCATAAAATAGGTTCTCAACCATTCTAGCTACGGCTCAGCAGCTGCAGTGTGTGACAAGGCTGGCTGCGGACTGCACAGTGACCTGCTATCCATTCCTTGGGGATGGCAATGAAACTCACACATGGACAGGGCTAGCCCAATATATTTTGTTCTTTGAGGTGAAGAATAAAATGGCTACCTACAGAAACTGAGCAGAGTGACAGCTGAACCTTACTTCATCAACACTGGTGATAGGATAGCATCCTTCACCACACCTGAGGAGAGCAGGAGAACTTAGCAGGCACAAGGCAGGCCTGGTAGTGCACACAGATTTGCCCTGCAACACATCACTGCTGCTCCCAGTATCTGCCACATGAGGCAGCCGCCTCCATTCACCCAATGGTAGGGCTGGCCCTGCACATAGAGGAGACTGCATCAACACTGAGACACAGTACAAACTTAGAGGGGAAGTGGCATTGTCGCATTGTGAGAAGGACGGGGAGACCGAAATGAACAATCAGTCTTAAAAAGGACTTTCTTATGTACATACATTTACAAGGAGGGGCTAAAGCTCAGTGGCAGGTCACATGCTGTGCCAGCAGAAAGTCCCAATTTCAATCCCTGACATCTCCAGGCAGGACTAGGACAGACCCTTGTCCAAAACACTGGAGACCTGCTGCTAGTCAGTGTAGACAAGGATAACCAATGTGATACCCTCCAGATGTTGATGGACGACCACTGCCATTACCCCTGAACATCGGCTGTGCTGGCTGGAGCTGACGGTGGTTGAAGTCCGACTACACCTGGAGAGCATGATGTGGGCATCCCCTGTTGTAGACAGTTCTGAATTAGATGGATGAATGATCTGCCTTGATAAATGGCAGCTTCCTATTGGGGAAGGACTGTAGTAGAACACATGATGTGCATGCAAAAGTTCTCAAGGTTCAGCTCTTTGACATCTCCAGATAAGGCTGGAAAAACTGAGGAGTAGCCAACCAGTATGGACAGCACTTAGCCAGACGGGCCAATGGTCTCACTTGGTATAAAGAAGCTTCCTATGTGAACAAAAGATAAATCCATTCCCTCCTCCGTGATTTTACTTTTAGGAACTCTGATGTGGGGCACTAAACCCCAAAGAATGACAATTTTGGCAACCCTTGATGACTAAGAATAAGAGTCAGACCAAAAAGGACAGGTACCAGAAAATAACTGGCATCTATGGATTTTGAAAATCAACTAAAGGCCGTGCAGAGAAGGAACCCTGTTCCAGACCAGCAAAGTAATTAGATATAGCTGCAGACAAAGCAGGAATAGAAATATTTTTATTCTCTTGCTAGTAGAATGGACACCATTATTGTCATAGTTTAGATTCTTCCTTGTCATGAGCAGTTCCTTGCTTTACTCTGTGTCACCTTGCCTTAAAGCATTTCCATAAACTGCATAGAGAGGAGTTTTATCCCTCCCAGGTGTGGCTCTGTCATAGATAGCAGACGTCATTCCATGCAGGTTTGCTTGAAAAGAGGCATAGTAAAGGTAAAGGGACCCCTGACCATTAGGTCCAGTCGTGACCGACTCTGGGGTTGCAGCACTCATCTCGCTTTATTGGCCAAGGGAGCCGGTGTACAGCTTCCGGGTCATGTGGCCAGCATGACTAAGCCGCTTCTTGCGAACCAGAGCAGCGCACGGAAATGCCGTTTACCTTCCCACCAGAGCGGTATCTATTTATCTACTTGCACTTTGACATGCTTTTGAACTGCTAGGTTGGCAGGAGCAGGGACCGAGCAACGGGAGCTCAACCCATCGCAGGGATTTGAACCGCCGACCTTCTGATTGGCAAGTCCTAGGCTCTGTGGTTTAACCCACAGCACCACCTGCGTCCCAAAAAGAGGCATACAAATGCACAAAACAGACCAAGAGCACCTTTGGGGTTTCAAGAGTTCCAGTCCATCCATGTTTTTCATTAAAGTGTTCAAGTTACTTTAGCATACAACAAGCTGTAAAAGACCAAGATTTTGCAACAGTCCTATTTTGAGTTTACTAGAACTCTTTGGCATCTGAATTCATTTTGGCTCACTAATGAAGCTCAGGGGGGTCTGCATAGCCATTCAGTTGTTATTTTCGATATCCATTTTTAAAGCGTTGGTTGACCTCAGAAACATGTGCACAGAACCTGACGCATACTTTGAACTTCAACACCCTCTACTGATTTAGGATATACCCATTAGGTGATGCAGAAACAACTCCATAAGCTTTCCTTGTTCCTTGTTTTTAAAATGTGGCCATGCTGCAGCATTTCTAAAAACAAAAGCAAATATAACCTCCACCCAATAACCTAAAATAATAGGGGAAATAACTATGGGTTCTACAGAGTCTAAAACCACACAGTTATGGTGGAGCAAAAATGAATAATATTTCTGAGCATGAGTCATGTAGATTTTTATTTTTTTAGTAGCAGGCCACACATAAAGTGCATAAACAGTGATTTTTTCAGAATCTTCTCCCTTTAAAATGGTGATTGGCTAAATTTTGGACTGGCTGCTTTTGGTTTTGTTGTTACTTTTTGTCCTTAATATGACAGTTTTGTGTGCTCTGCACTCTGTTATTAGTGACAGCCACAGATGCAATTACACAACACAAATTTTTGAACAGGTGACTTTGGACTATTTCTTTTTATCCCAACATCCCACTTATTTTATTGGGCCACAGGTGGACTAACAGGTCCCAGTTCTAAAAACTGGAAATCAGAAACCAATCTCATTAATTTAATTTTTGTTTTTAATGTTACACATTTTTTTCCAGCTGTGCTCTGCAGTAGCTTTGAAAGGGTGAGGTCGTTCACCTTGCTCTAGGCTAGGAGCTGACTTCTTTCAGAATTAAATGGTTGCTTTTTCACACACACACACACACACACACCCCATTGCAGAAGAGAAATAAGCATTCCAACCCCATCTTTTGGAGGATACACTGCTTTTTATTGGGCTTTTTTGACTGAGCTGTACAGATTTCAAATGGGTTTGGCCAAAGGCCTGGAAACGATGCCTTATGAGGAACGGCTAAGGGAGCTGGGCATGTTTAGCCTGGAGAAGAGGAGGTTAAGGGGTGATATGATAGCCATGTTCAAATATATAAAAGGATGTCACATAGAGGAGGGAGAAAGGTTGTTTTCTGCTGCTCCAGAGAAGCGGACACGGAGCAATGGATCCAAACTACAAGAAAGAAGATTCCACCTAAACATTAGGAAGAACTTCCTGACAGTAAGAGCTGTTCGACAGTGGAATTTGCTGCCAAGGAGTGTGGTGGAGTCTCCTTCTTTGGAGGTCTTTAAGCAGAGGCTTGACAACCATATGTCAGGAGTGCTCTGATGGTGTTTCCTGCTTGGCAGGGGGTTGGACTCGATGGCCCTTGTGGTCTCTTCCAACTCTATGATTCTATGAATCTATGATTCTATGATGCTATGGCAATTAATAATAATAATAATTTATTATTTATACTCCGCCCATCTGGCTGGGTTTCCCCAGCCACTCTGGGTGGCTCCCAACAGAATAGTAAAAGCACGATCAAACATCAAATATTAAGAAATTCCCTAAACGGGGTTGCCATCAGATGTCTTCTAAAAGTCAGTTGTTTATTTCTTTGACATCTGATGGGAGGGCATTCCACAGGGCGGGTGCCACTACCGAGAAGGCCCTCTGCCTGGTTCCCTGTAACCTCACTTCTCACAGTGAGGGAGCTGCCAGAAGGCCCTTGGAGCTGGACCTCAGTGACTGGGCTGATTGATGGGG
Organism: Podarcis erhardii; assembly: GCF_964252035.2. NCBI lineage: Eukaryota > Metazoa > Chordata > Lepidosauria > Squamata > Lacertidae > Podarcis > Podarcis erhardii. The sequence goes on from NC_138497.1 coordinate 42,320,405, forward strand.
GTGGAGACGCTCCTTCAGGTATACTGGACAGAGGCTCTTTAGGGCTTTAAAGGTCAGCACCAACACTTTGAATTGTGCTCAGAAACGTACTGAGAGCTGATGTATATGGTCTCGGCAGCCACTCCCAGTCACCAGTCTAGCTGCTGCATTCTGGATTAATTGTAATTTCCAGGTCACCTTCAAAGGTAGCCCCACATAGAGGGCATTGCAGTAGTCTAAGCGGGAGATAACTAGAGCATGCACCACTCTGGCGAGACAAGTCTACAGGCAGGTAGGGTCTCAGCCTGCGTACCAGATGGAGCTGGTAGACAGCTGCCCTGGATACAGAATTAACATGTGCCTCCATGGAGAACTAGGGGTCCAAAATGATCCCCAGGCTGCACACCTGGTCCTTCAGGGGCACAGTTACCCCATTCAGGACCAGGGAGTCCTCCACACCAGCCCGCCCCCTGTCCCCCTGTCTTGTCAGGATTCAACCTCAATCTGTTAGCTGCCATCCATCCTCCAACCGCCTCTAGACACTCACACAGGACCTTCACCGCCTTCACTGGTTCTAATTTAAAAGAGAGGTAGAGCTGGGTATCATCCGCATACTGATGAACTCCCAGCCCAAACCCCCGGATGATCTCTCCCAATGGCTTCTTATAGATGTTGAAAAGCATGGGGGAAAGGACAGAACCCTGAGGCACCCCACAAGTGAGAGACCAGGGGTCTGAACACTCATCCCCCAACACCACTTATGTCAACATGTCATTTCAATTTATTTTAAACTGTTTCTAATGTTGCATTTTAAATCATTGTGACCTGCCCTGGGGCCTTGGGTTGAAGGGCTGGTAATAACAAACTACTACTACTACTACTACTTCCCTCTGTGGGCTTGAGGATATTGCAGCATGATCTCTTCTCAATGAAACATTTACAGTGGTACTTCGGGTTAAGTACTTAATTCGTTCCAGAGGTCCATACTTAACCTGAAACTGTTCTTAACCTGAAGCACCACTTTAGCTAATGGGGCCTCCTGCTGCTGCCACGCCACCAGAGCATGATTTCTGTCCTCATCCTGAAGCAAAGTTCTTAACCTGAAGCACTATTTCTGGGTTAGCGGAGTCTGTAACCTGAAGCGTATGTAACCTGAAGCGTATGTAACCCGAGGTACCACTGTATCTCAATTTAGGAATCAGTCCCTGGGAGGGCACTTGGACAGCAGGGCCTAGGATGCTTCAGATCTCCCTCTGTGTGGAGGTCTCCCAGTGCAGCCATTACTATTGGTCTACTGCTGGTAAGGCCCTTGCAGGGGCTTCGATTCTAATCAATATAAACTACACTGCATAACCTGGGAGGGAAAACTATGAACATCTGAAGGGAGGTATGCCTTTATAAATGAATGAACACACAAATAAATACCAAGAACAGCAAGAAGAGTTGGCAGAGGGGCACAATCTATTCCCAAATGCTTGCCATCTTCTCCACAGTTCGGACCTCAAGAAATCAGATCCTATCTGTAGAACCCTGGTCAGAGTTTCCAGCAAGCATAGCGTATAAAAACAGACAGCCCAAAGACTGGTCCAGGGGATTCTATACTTTTTTAGGATCGAGAGGGGCAAGCGTTATAGACTACATCTGGTCCTCCTCGGCACTTAATGATAAGGCATATTGTTTCAATGTGTTTAATAGAACCGAAAGTGACCACCTCCCAATCGCTATCTCCTTCCTCCACACACAGCTGGGGCTTCCCAGCTCACTCCACCTTCAGGACCCACTGATCTTAGCCCCCGGACGTAAGAAGTGGGATACCTATCGGGAGCAAGACATAAAAGTCCTCCTAAATTCCCCTGAGATCCTAGCCTTGAAAGCTCACCTGTTAACAATGAATGTGAATCATTTCTCAACTTTTCAGCAAATTCTAGCCTACTTGCTTCCTTCTCTCACGAAACCTCCCCATGCGATTCCAACCTGGAAGAATCAAACTTGGTTCGACCAAGAATGCAAACAGTGCAGAAGTTGGCTTAGATCTCTTCAGTCTGATTTGAAATCAGACAGCACCCAGAGCAAAATCAGGGAGGTAGCCCAATTCCGTTCATACTACAAGAAGCTGCTTCAACATAAGAAATTGCTCTTTGCGAAAGAACGCTGGACGGCGCTGTCAGGGGCCATTAAAACCCGTGACGACAAGAAATTCTGGAACTTAATTAATGCAGGTTTAAGACCCCACTCATTCATCATTAATAACATCACAGCAGCCAGTTGGCACTCTCACTTTGCTCAGCTGTATTCTGCCCCAGATCCAGTAGTAAACGTAGTCTCTATTCTACCAGCATCTGCCTTGCCCACCTGGGAACCAGTTTCCCCAGAGAGATGTTTACAACTAATCAGCATGCTTTCAGGGGATAAATCCCCGGGGGAGGATATGATACCACCGGAGGTATTTTTATCGAACCAGACGTGGTGGGCCCCTATTTTAGCATCTCTCTTTACCACTATTAATGCTACTCTTAAGATCCCATCTAACTGGAAACAGAGCATAGTCATCCCAATACATAAAAAAGGGGACCCACAAGATCTGTGTAACTATCGACCTATCAGCCTGCTGGATATTTCATACAAGGTTTATTCTAGATTCTTGCTAGAGAAATTAATCGAGTGGGCAAAGCTATTCCACCCGGAACAGGCTGGCTTCCGTAAAGGTCATAGTACATCTGGCCAATGTCTTGTTCTATTTACCCTGATTGATAAATACCTAAACAGGTTCAACTGCAAACTATACGTGGCTTTTGTGGACCTGACCTCCGCTTTCGACTCCATCCCTAGAGATAGGCTATGGCAGAAGCTTAGTTACACCAACATAGATAAGAGGCTCCTCCACCTTCTTATGGAAATTCACAATGATATATCGGCCAGAGTAAAATTTGGCCCTCTGGGAGCCCTTTCTGATTCTTTCCCTCTGAATAAAGGGGTCAAACAGGGCTGCCTCTTGGCCCCTTTTCTATTTAATTTCTACATCAATGACATCGTTACAACCATGAAGGCCCTAACCCAATCTGCCCCCTCTTTACAACAGCTCAAGATCCCCATATTACTCTACGCAGACGACATGGTGATACTGTCTTTAACCAAGCAGGGCTTAAACAACATGCTCAGAGGGCTCATGACATATTGTGATACCAACTCCCTCAAAATCAATTTCGCCAAAACCAAAATTCTTACTTTTGGCACGAAAACTCGGAAGCCATTCTGGAATTTTGAGGGCCACTCTATTGAATATTGTTCAGCATTCAAGTATTTGGGTATCACTTTTCAGTATGGGCTTAGCTGGTCAGCTCACCTAAATATGTCCATCCTGGCTGCCCGTAGAACCATCAAAGCTTTGGAGAAATTCTTCTATGCAAAAGGCGGCCAGTTGGTTCCACCAATCAGAAAAGCATTTATCAGCAAAGTCCTCCCGATGCTACTGTATGGGGTTGAAATCTGGGGGTGGAATTTAAAAACACTACAACGGCTCGAGATTCTACAAAACTCCTTTGCACGAAAGGTACTGGGTCTCCCCAAGGGCTCGGTTGCTGCACAGTTAAGAACAGAACTGGGCCTCCCCTCCATTGTTGCGAGAGCCCACATTAGAATTATTAGTTTTTATTGTAAATTAATCAAAGCCCCAGGTTCCCTTTTAGCCAGGCAAGCCTTTTTAACTTGTTCTCACAGCAATAAATGGTCCAAGGCCATGGAGACTATTACTGCACGCTACTCCCTCCCAGATCTGGACACGCTGTCAGCTTGGGATCAACATAAAATCCGGGCCTGGATTCTTACTAGAGACGAGGCCATGGACCGGGCACAGTCCACCACAGCTCGCCTCTCCATGTGGCTCCCTAAAGTGAAAGTGGTAAGATCACTTGCCAACTACTTGATAGACCTGACGGAGCCCAATTTGAGAAGAGCGTTTACCATGGCCCGTTTCCATTCTATACCCACGGCCTTCCTGCAGGGGATTTACTCTAAGACCCCTATTATTCAGCGTCTATGTCCATGCACAATGAATGAAGTAGAGGACTTCATACATTTCTTTTTCTACTGCCCTATTTATGAGCTAATAAGAACTAAGCTCCTCCTCTTGATCCCGTCCACCATCACATCTAAGGAAGACGGTTTGAAATCGCTTCTTGTGGATGCAAATCCCCAAGTTTCACGTGGGGTGGCAATCTTTATAGTGCAGGCCTTGAAACTCAGGGCTACTCTGACGGGGTAGTGTGTCCTAGACCTGGACCTGTCTTAATTCTTTTATTACCTTTTTAACCTAATGTCCCGAGCCTATTTTGGGGCCATTATATGCTTTATATACATTCGCAGTAATATCGCTTTGAATTTTGTTTGGTTGTTTGTCTCTAGCATTTTTTTATTATTATGTATGCTAATGCAATAAAGGTTTGATTGATTGAAAACAGACAGTATGGCACACTGTCACTGAAGGGATCAATAAATCAATCTGGTTCAGGCTTTCTTAATCGCCAGCAGATTTCTATGCTGTGCTAGGCATAAATATAACCACAATGCCTACAGCCTACCAAATTGCTTAGCTTATATGGCTACTGAGGAATGAGCATGTGTTCATTGATTGTTCTTTTATCACAGTTGTTTTACTGAGGGAAACTCCTTCAACTGCTTGTAAATGAGAGAGTGGGATTGTACTGGGAAGCAAACTATTTAAAAAGATGGATTTCAAGAAGCGTTAAAGAAATTAGTCCTGGAATTTGACCAAAGGGAGATGACTCTCCCATGCACGTGTTAAGTCTGCTCCAAGGTCCTACCCTCAGTAACCACCCAGCACAGCTTATTGGCTCCTGGGGCAGGATCTGAGCCAGGTACATGTAGAAAATGGATTAACACCAGTGCCCCACTAGGGAATGGGGAGATATTCAATTCAGCTTGCATTTAAAGGTGAATCTACCTAGCTTGCACTTTCTGAAGCAATTAATAAACTGAAGCACATCCATCCTTCAAAATTCACACTTCTCTGAATTTTGCAATGCAGCTCCCCAGCTCTGTCTGTGTGCATGTGTGCGTGTGTGTGGTGTGTAAATATATAAATAAATGCACAAACATACTGGTTTAAAGTGTCCATTAAAATGTGAAAATCAGCGTAAGTAACATACAGAATTGGGGGGGGTATATTGGGGGAAATTGCATACACACATGTGTCTATTAGGAGAAATTCAAAGTAGAATGAAGACCCAAGGCTTGGACTTAAACTGTTGAGAACACTATATGAAATTAACTACTCCTAATATTTATTTGGGACACGGGTGGCGCTGTGGTGTAAACCACTGAGCCTAGGGTTTGCTGATCGGAAGGGCAGCAATTTGAATCCCTGCGATGTGGTGAGCTCCTGTTGTTTGGTCCCAGCTCCTGCCAACCTAGCAGTTCAAAAGCACATCAAAGTGCAAGTAGATAAATAGGTGGGAAGGTAAACGGCGTTTCTGTGCACCTCTCTAGTTTCGCCAGAAGCGGCTTAGTCATGCTGGCCACATGGCCCGGAAAAACTGTCTGCAGACAAATGTCGGCTCCCTCGGCCAGTAAAGCGAGATGAGCGTCACAACCCCAGAGTCGTTCATGACTAGACTTAACTGTCAGGGGTCCTTTACCTTTTTTAAAATATTTATTTATATAGCACCACTTGTGCTCATGGTGCTTCACAAAGTATAAGAGATTGGCCCCTGCCCCAGAGACCTTACAATCTAGAATTTAATGCAAGGAGACAACAGACGAAGGCCAGGGAAGCTGAAACAGAGGTTAACAGGGAAGGAACATGCATGATTTAAGTTACCCATGTTTGGGCTGCATTTGGATGTGGGGTTTATTGCATTCATTTTACTGGCTATCTTGCTAGCGCTTCTGTCTGTGTTTTTAATGTTCCTTCACATAGCAGTACTTTGCGGTGTTGTGGAACTATGGCTTTTTGACCAATTTACCACTATGTAGCGTTAAACTTTAAATTGCAGGAAAGAACTATATACCACCCCCAAAATCTTCATAACGAACTCTGGCAACTTCCCAAGTTAATGTGGTTGCAAATGGATTTCTTTCTGGAAACAACACAGAAACGAGCCCTAAACTTCTGCTAGATTCCCAGAAATGGTTTCTATGTCACATGAAATACCACAGAAAATGCAAAACCAAAGTTATGGAAATGTCAAGGAGATGGAATGAAGTGCCATCTAAATGCAGCCTTAGTTACAGTGTTAAATGTGTGAACACCAAGGGATTGTGCCAAAGGGGGCAGTGGCATGAAAAGGTATGGGAACCACTGCAAAGGTAGGGTCACTGTTAGGTGAAATCCAAGTTCTTGTGACAGTTCTTAGAATATTATCCCTCTGGCATCACCCTCCAACTACATGTTCAGTCTGGACTACTCATGCATTTTGAATCCCTGCATGGAATGATGATAAGCTCTGGCGTGGGACATTCACCATGGGTGAATCATCAACCTCTCAACAGGCGAATCTGTGTATGTGGAATTTTCTCTTTGCTGATAAATAAAAAATGAGTCAGACTTTAAAAACAGGCTGGGGAGGAGGAGAACCCTCGTGACAAATTCAGTGGGGTTTCCCGAGTTCACTCTGTCTCCCCAGCAGTCTTTTAGCCCCTGGTAAAAGAAGGTTTCCCAAAGCTTTTGAAATTACAGCTGCAACAGACATGCCTCCAGCAACTCAGTACAGTCAAATGAATTAAGATTCAGGCACATAGTCACTAGAGAAGGGGGAAATACCGCTAAATATACTGTAACTGGAGACAAGAGGTCTGATTTCCTCCAGATTTACTATGCATTTTTTAGGAAGTAGGAGTGAATGAATTTTTTGCAAATATATAGACATTACAGATTACTAAAAAACTAATATTTCAAACGATGAAAAAGTTACAGTGAAAAAAAGAATAGTGAGTTCCTTTTAGATGTGATAAAAGGAAACAGTGACATTCAACAATATAGACATTTAATTCTGCAAAACTTAGACATTTCTCCATTGTCAAAATTCAAAGGCTGAAACTTTATATTCAAAGCCTTTATTTCCAAGATGTAATATTCTGAAATAATCCCATAACTCAGGGTCGGATTTAGGTTTGATGAGGCCCTAAGCTACTGAAGGTAACGGGGCCCTTTATATGTCCAGCTGTCCTTTGTCAACAACAAATTGTTGCTGTTTTTTGTGTTGAAGATATGCTATATATTAATTTATGGACCTAATGGGTATCTAAAGCCATGTGCACATAACAAAATATGTATTTTATCAAAGTAATTGTTGAACTGCAATACAATTAAGAAGACGTATATTAAGAGTGAAATAATTATTAAGCTCTAACTTAAAATGATTTTTTATTCATAACAAACTTAATAATGCAAATCCATGGGCATTTGGCAATAACAAAAGTTCCTTTAGAAACACAGTTTACAGACTCGTAATTTTTTTTGGGGGGGGGGGGCAAGAGAGTGGAGCCCTAAACTATAGCTTGTTTAGCTTATATGTAAATCCGGCACTGCCATAACTCATATTTGCTTTATATTCATTATGGACAATATTCAGCCACCACATCCCATTAGCACAAGGAATTCTGCTTGTGTAATGGGACTTTTCCCTCCTCCCCCTGCCCCACCATGGACTGCCTGGAATAAGCAAAAATCACCTTTCAAAAGCTTTCCTAAGATTCTCGGTCCTGGAGGTTTTGCTGAACATGATAAGAAAAGACCAGCTGGTTAAAGGGGTTCAGGTTGGAGCGAGACAATATAAATTGAGAGCATTTGCAGATGACTTGGTACTTACATTACAAGAGCCAGAATCTAGCACTAAAAGGGTTTTGGAATTAATTCAGGAGTTTGGTCAAGTGGCAGGATTTAAATTAAACAAATCAAAGACTAAGGTATTAGAGAAAAATTTAACAGTAAGAGAGAAGGAGAGGTTTCAGAATGAAACAGGCTTAACTGTGGTTAAGAGTGTAAAATATTTGGGGATTAATATGACAGCTAAAAATATGAATTTATTTAAAGACAACTATGAGAAATGTTGGAATCAAGTGAAAAAAGATCTAGAAATTTGGTCAAACTTGAAGCTTTCCTTGTCTGGTCGAATAGCAGCTATTAAGATGAATGTATTGCCTAGAATGTTATTTTTGTTCCAAACATTGCAAATTGTTGATAAGATGGAGTGTTTTAAGGGATGGCAGCGAGATATCTCTAAATTTGTCTGGCAGGGCAAAAAACCCAGAATAAAATTTAAGATTTTAACTGATGCAAAGGAAAGGGGGGATTTGCCCTGCCAGACTTGAAACTTTATTATGAATCAGCAGCTTTCTGCTGGTTGAAGGATTGGCTGCTTCTTGAGAACACAGACATTTTAGATTTGGAAGGTTTTAATAATTTTTTCGGGTGGCATGCATATTTGTGGTATGACAAGGTAAAGGTTCATAAAGGTTTTAAAAATCATATTGTCAGGAAAGCACTGTATAATGTTTGGATCAGATATAAAGATCTACTGGAGAACAAAACTCCAAGGTGGCTTTCACCAATGGAGGCAAAAGCAGTGAAAAAGCTCAATATGGAGTGTATATGGCCGAAATATTGGGAAATCTTAGAACAGGAGGGTAATAATCTAAAACTGCAGAGTTTCGAGAAATTAAAGGATAAAGTGCGAGATTGGCTCCATTATTATCAAATACTGGAGGTTTATAAGATGGATAAGAAAATTGGCTTCCAGGTGGAGAAATCCAAATTGGAAACAGAACTGTTAGAATCCAATACTAAGAATTTGTCAAAAATGTATAGCTTGCTGCTGAAATGGAACACGCAGGATGAAACAGTTAAATCAGCTATGATTAAGTGGGCGCAAGATATTGGTCATAACATTATGTTTGCTGACTGGGAAAGGTTGTGGACCACCGGTATGAAATTTACGGCGTGTAACGCCTTGAGAGAAAATATTATGAAAATGATTTATAGGTGGTACATGACCCCAGTCAAGCTTGCAAAAATTTACCACTTATCAGACAATAAATGTTGGAAGTGTAAAGAAAATGAAGGCTCATTCTTTCACCTCTGGTGGACGTGCCCAAGGATTAAGGCATTCTGGGAAATGATATATAATGAAATGAAAAAGGTGTTTAAGTACACCTTCTTAAAGAAACCAGAGGCCTTTCTCCTGGGTATGGTCAGCCATGTGGTGTTAAAGAAGGATAGAACTTTGTTTTTGTATGCCACAACAGCAGCAAGGATCCTTATTGCAAAGTATTGGAAGACGCCAGATCTACCCACCTTGGAAGAATGGCAGATGAAAATGATAGACTACATGGGACTCGCAGAGATGACGGGCAGAATCCGAGACCAGGAGAAAGAGACAGTGGAAGAAGATTGGAAGAAATTCAAGGACTATCTTAATAAATACTACAAGATTAATGAATGTTAGATTGACATGGGTTTAAAAATAATGTGGCTTTCAGAGATGCTGAGTAAGAAAAGGAATGGAATTAATAAAAAACTTTTGGGAAATAAGGGAATGGATTTGCTGATGGGATAACAAAATTAGAATACAAAACGGGGAGGTTTGAGGAAGTCGGGGAAATTAGGTTGAGGAAATAAGGTTCGAAATTATACTTGTTGTCTTTTGTTTATGTTTGTTTTTATTATTGTTGTTTGTATTTGTATGTTCTTATTGGAAATTTTAATAAATATCATTTTTTTAAAAAAAAAAAAAGCTTTCCTAAGATTATTAAAGGGACTTCGTATTTCCATAAAGAAATTACCCATAATGATATTTCTGAGCTGTCACAATGGAGAAGAGATGAGGACATGAGGAAATTTCCTGGCCCCAAAGCCAGGTTCTGGTAGAATGAACCTAATTTACTACATGAATTTCCCTGCTTCAATCTCACTATATAAAATAAAAATGTAAGTATATTATCACGAAGTCCCCAGTGTCACAGCACAAACCTTGTTTCTCATAAAGCCAGGGATAGGGGAGCAAAAGTGAAGATGGCCATGACATGGGAGTGATAAGTGTGGGGGCACTGAGAGGGGGTAACTGGTGATTTAAAACCATGGCAGAAGTTTGAGCAAAGCAGGGATGGAGAACACTGGGAGGAAATTGTGGTTTAGAACAATGGCAGAGGTTAGAAGAAAGTACTATGGAATATTTGAGGGTTCCACATAATTTTGAGTACATGGCGAAGGGAGAAAGGGGAAAGTGGCAGTTTTAAACAATGGCCAACGTTTGAATAAAGTGAGGATAGAGAAATACTGAGAGGAAAAATGACTATTGCAAACAATAAAAGGTAAAGGGACCCCTGACCATTAGGTCCAGTCGTGACCGACTCTGGGGTTGCGGAGCTCATCTCGCTTTATTGGCCGAGGGAGCCGGCGTACAGCTTCCGGGTCATGTGGCCAGCATGACTAAGCTGCTTCTGGCGAACCAGAGCAGAGCACAGAAACACTGTTTACCTTCCCGCTGGAGTGGTACCTATTTATCTACTTGCACTTTGGTGTGCTTTCAAATGGCTAGGTTGGCAAGAGCAGGGATCGAGCAACGGGAGCTCACCCCGTCGCGGGGATTCGAAACACCGACCTTCTGATCGGCAAATCCTAAGCTCTGTGGTTTAAACCACAACGCCACCCATGCAGAGATTTAAATAAAGCAGGGATGAAAGGATAAATATACCTATGGCTATTCCAATATTAATGGCAACAGCTCCCTTCATCCCTGATCACTGGCCATGCAGACTGAGTCAGATGGGAACTGGAGTCCAACAAAATATGGAGGACTACAGATCCCCCATTTCTGGTGTATTTAATTAGTTTTGTGCTCATGGGATTTTTAATCCATGGAGGTCAAAAGTGAGGTGACGAGGAAGATTTCCACTCTCGAAACAGAGTGGTTGTCAGAGCTTAGAATGTGTGAGAAGGGCCACAGTCTGATAACTATGATCAGCTGAGAGCAGCCACCTGGTAATAGACACTGTATACCAAGGGTACATAAAGGGACATTTTGGGTGGACACGACTCATCTTTGGAAATCTCTCCCTCCGAATCTGAGCATGAAAAAAGATTACTAGGATCCATGTGATAACCATGTCCCATATGACCATGCAGTCCATGGAAAGACTGCCATCTTTTTGTTGTTGTTGTTTAGTTGTGTCCGACTCTTCGTGACCCCATGGACCAGAGCATGCCAAGCACTCTTGTCTTCCACTGCCTCCCACAGTTTGTTCAAACTCATGCTGGTAGCTTCAAGAACACTGTCCAACCATCTCGTCCTCTGCCGTTCCCTTCTCCTTGTGCCCTCCATCTTTCCCAAAATCAGGGTCTTTTCCAGGGAGTCTACTCTTCTCATGAGATGGCCAAAGTATTGGAGCCTCAGCTTCAGGATCTGTCCTTCCAGTGAGCACTCAGGGCTGATTTCCTTAAGAATGGATAGGTTTGATCTTCTTGCAGTCCATGGGACTCTCAAGAGTCTCCTCCAGCACCATAATTCAAAAGCATCAATTCTTCGGCGATCAGCCTTCTTTATGGTCCAACTCTCACTTCCATACATCACTACTGGGAAAACCATAGCTTTTACTATACGGACCTTTGTTGGCAAGGTGATGTCTCTGCTTTTTAAGATGCTGTCTAGGTTTGTCATTGCTGTCATTGTTTTTTCTCCCAAGAAGCTGGCGTTTTTTAATTTCGTGGCTGCTGTCACCATCTGCAGTGATCATGGAGCCCAAGAAAGTAAAATCTCTCACGGCCTTCATTTCTTCCCCTTCTATTTGCCAGGAGGTGATGGGCCCAGTGGCCATGATCTTAGTTTTCTTTAGCTTCCAGCCATGTAGTAAGCCCAGCATTACCTCTCACTGACACATTTCTACAGTAGCTGTGGTGTGTGAGTTACCACAAATCAGCCCAACGTCTCAAGCAATCCAAGGAGTCACTGGGAGGGCCAACAATATTTTAGGGAAGCCACAGAGGGTGCTGCCTGCTGTCTAAAGATGCTGGAAAGCATCTTCCTTGGATGTTGTGCAACAGCTGCTTGGAGTGCCAAAATGCCTTGGCCTCAACCGTGTTCCTTCTGGTCCTCTCTTTCCATTCTGCACATATCCCAGAAGTGGTGCAATCTCTTTTGTTTCCGGGATGCATTTTGTGGCTGGCGAAAAAGCTTATGGTTATCCTAGCAGCCAGATAACAGCGTTCCTGTGGTTTTCACACCTCTTCCCCCAGATAGTCTGATCCCATTGTCTTGGCTCATCAACTTGAAAGCCTTTGTTCTCTGTGGAACAGTCTCTCGAGAGAGGTTGTGGACTTTCCTTCCTTGGAGGTTTTTAAGCAGAGGTTTGATGGCCATCAGTCATGGGTGCCTTAGCTGAGATTCATACAGTGGAGGGGGTTGGACTAGATGACCCTTGGGGTCCCTTCCAACTCCACAATTCTATGATTCTGACCCTGGAGTGGACTTTGGTGACTAGGAGCTTATCCATGCATCCATTTGCCCTGCCACCCACCCCCCTCCACTGGGGAAATTTCTGGTTTAGTGCTGAATCAGAACAAACAGCATTCGGGTTTTCTGCAGATTGCCGTTTGTTCTGATTTAGTGCAGGGGCAAAACTGCTCAGACCCGCACCTAGAAAGCATGGCCAAGCTGAAAAACACTCAAACCCATGCTTTCTAGGCACAGGACAAGTGAAAGTGTAGACAAACCCTCAGCGGTAACAGGAAAACTCTCTACCATTGCTAAGGCCAAACTAAACAGAATGTGAGGAACTGCATTTGCTGCATTTGTTTAGCCATTTGCATATGAAGTGGAGATTCATGGTATCTGAATTCTCCCGCCCCAGCTTAAGCAGAGAGAAAGGTTAGGGTGGCTGTTTATATGTCACCAAACAGAAAACAAACACAAATGCATCACACACACACACACCCAAAAAAAAGAAAAAAAAGGACATATTTACATAAAATTTGCTTATGAAACTCTGTAAATCAGAGCTTTCCAAACTGTGTGTTGTGACATGTTAGTGTGCTGGCTGCAGTGTTGTAGGTGTGTTGTGCAAACGCTCCCCACGATCCTCTCAGGGCTGGAAAGAGGTTAATTTAACCTCTGGTTTGCTAGTAAAACTGAATTACTGTGTCCCGAAATGATGCACGTCAAAAAAAGCGTGTCACCAACATGAAAAGTTTGGAAAGCTCTGCTGTAGATAGATGAAGATTTAAGAATGATTCCTACCATTTTCAATATAAATTCTAGTGTGGAAGAATGTGGCCAGTTGACCTGTGTACCTGCACAGTCTGCTGCCCAGGTGTTCATTCCTGATGGGCAACTTCAAGGTCCTTGCTGCTTTCCCTTCTGATGGCTCTTTATCTTTACAGCAGACTTGGACCGGGCAGCCCCTTAAATAGAGGACTGTCCTTTGTAAATTAGGACACATGGCCACTCTAAGAAAAATGTCTGGACCCAGAGAGCACAAATGGGTAAAGCCAGGGATGGCTTAGCTCCCATTGCCTCTATGTCCATTTTGATGTAAAAACAATTCGACCCCACCTTTCCCTTTACAGCAGGTGAACAACGTTGGAAGTTGTCAGGTGGTGGTGGTGGTGGTTGCTCATGAGTAACCAGGCAGGACTCTGACCTGGCTTTTACAGGTTTTATTGTGCAAACTATTTACAGTGCAGATCTACCAAGTTCATGTCTGTCTCAGTCACTTGCAGAATCCGGGAGTGGCCCCTTCCAGCTTCTCCCCCAACATAAGAACTCCGGCACCCCAAGCCTCCTTCCTCCCCTCCTTGCGTTTCATCCTTCTGCGCAAGCTGGGCTACAGAAGTGGCGTGCATCCCTCCTGGCCAGCCTGGCCAGGTGAGGTGCTGGGGCTCTCAGCAGCATCCTCGAGCCCTTTCCTCGCTTGGCTGGTCCCGTCCCCCTCTTCTCTTCTGGAGATGTGGCTTTTCCCACCGCTGGAAGAGGAACTGCTCCTCAGGAGTTTCGGAGGCTCTCTGTATCCCAACGACCCCCCTGCCTCCCTCCCCTGTTCCAGTGGCAGTCCCCTGACAGAAGTCATCTCAGGGGCCTATACCAGAGAGCCCTGCCTGAAGGCAATGAAGTCTGAGGATGCTGCCATCTGGGGATGCGGCCTTCAAATTACAAATCTAACAACAATGCAGCTGACACCGTGAAGCTGAAGCTGACAGCTTTGGTTCTTCTAAGAGCAAATAAAATGGCCACACTTGGAAATAATAGAATTTAACTGGCAGACTTGGGGGACGGACACATTGCAGAAGCCCAAACAAATGCAGCTGCTGGCCAGAGGAGGCAGGCAGCCATCTCATCATTAATATTCACGCTCTGTGCTTGCCAGTTTTTCATCTACTAGTAGTTTGCAATCCAGCACAACAGCTGTTCTAGCATGAATCTGCATTACAATGTGATAGAGATGAATGTTTAGGCACAGACGATAAATAAGGAGCTTGAACAAGGATAAACACATCGGGTTTAAATAATCTTGCTAAATATGCCTCTTTTTTTTCTTCTTTTTAAAATCTTAGTCCTGATGATTTACAGGTTTCACATGCAATCTCCTGTCACCCAAGACATGATTACACAACCAAAGATCTTCACATTTGGAGGAAATGTGTAGGTCAATTGTTTGCTGGAGTTTTTTTTTTAAAAAAAATCTAACGTTGTAACGGGAATCCTGGAAAAAAGTTTTCTTCTTTTTTACCAAATATTTGGTCACCCCCGGAACCACCTCCTTATATAGAAGAGGAGCAGTAGCTTCCTGTGAGCATGCATACCGTTCCTTGAACCCCATGACTTTCACAAGCTGCTACTTGCTGCTTACTGGAAGGAATTCCATCGCAGCAATGTTGAACTGTTCTCTGTTCCATCGGAACAAAATGGCAAATATCTAAATAAAATCAGCCAAGAAATAGACAGCAGCTGTGAATTGTTAGCAGCAGAAGTGATGGAATTCACAGAAGCATTTATTTCTCCCATGATGCATCTTAGGAGAAACTATGCTGTTTGCACCAAATGTGTGGTGGAGTCACAGGTTGAGACTTATTGTGGGAAATTAGTTCTTTGGACAGTGCCAAAACTAAGGGTGCTTCGCCAGGAATTCTGCCTGGGGTGAAATCTCCAGAAGGCGCCATTGATGCTCTCAGCCCATATGCCAATTCGCAATGAGCCCAGGCTGCCCAAAATTTTTGTTTCCTGTCTCATTAGATTCACAAAATGTTTAGGGGTATGCGTACCCCTGCTCCCCCCCCCCGAAAAAAAGCACTGGTTACTAATACATAGAAATCAGTAACAAATCATTTTTCCTTCTAATACACCCTCCCTCTCAACCTCTAGGTCAGTGGTGGTGAAACTATGGCACACATGCCAGAGGGGGCACTCAGAGCCCTCCCTGTGGGCACACGTGCCGTTGCCCTTTCCAGCTCCCCACAATCCTATGATTCGATGGCTAGCCCGCCGGGCTGCACTTCTAAAGCCCGCTCATGCTGGAAGGAGCAAAATGCCGTCGGGTTTACTGGCAGTTCTGCACCAAGGTGCTTTAAGACAGTGGAATGGAACGTTCACGTTTCAGCTGCAGCCCGCAGGTGGCGAGCCAGCTACTCGCGCATGCGCAGCTCTATTCAGCGCATGCGCTGCCCCTATGAATTCTGTGCTAGGGCTCCTCCCTTCCTGGCTGCAACTGACGGCAGCGGAGCGTGGAACCACTGCACATCTCCGGGCTTCACTCTGAGATTTCCTTTTTGCCTGCTTGGCCAGGCTGAGAAGCAAACTTTCAAGCTGAACCCACTCCCATCGCCATGGGTAAGTGCAAGATCCTCCCTGCCAGGAGACACACAGGAGACTGGTTTGGTTTCTTCATAGGATTGTGGGGAGTTGGAAGGGAACCCGAGAGTCATCTAAGTCCACCCCCCACCCCCCATTCAGGGATCTCAAGTACAGCATCCATGGCAGATGGCCGTTCAGCTTCTGCTCTGAAATCTCCCAAAGAAGAGTTTCTTGAAGGGAAATTATCAAAACAGCCATGTTGTCTGGGAGTAATTCCCTTTTTCATGATTTCCCAAACAAGGATCATGCAAACTTTTACCTTTCAATAAAAAGTTGTTTGTATCATCGAAAGCTCTGTTATTGTGTTTTTCTTTCAAGACAAAAGATGTTAATGTATGAGTTGTTTTTTCTAAACTAAAACCTCAGTATTCAGGTTAAATTGCCATGTTGGCACTTTGCAATAAATAAGTGGGTTTTGGGTTGCAGTTTGGGCACTCGATCTCTAAAAGGTTCTCCATCACTACTCTAGGTTCTCGCCCAGGTCCAAACAAATTCTTGGCTGACCCACAAAAGTCTCACAATGAGAAGATTTCCTGGCAACAGTGGACATCACCCTCATCTCTGACTCTAGACTTGCTTTTTATGGGCAGGCCCAAGGTGGATGGTACTCCCTCAGGCTGCCCACAGCTGTGTCCCATTCAGCTGCACTCTCCACACCAGGCTTCCTCAAACTCGGCCCTCCAGATGTTTTGAGACTGCAATTCCCATCATCCCTAACCACTGGTCCTGCTAGTTAGGGATCATGGGAGTTGTAGGCCAGATAAATCTAGAGGGTCGAGTTTGAGGACGCCTGCTCCACACCCAGTTCCAGGTGCAGCAGGTTTGTTGAGTTTCCCAAGGGGTTCAAATGATGAGAAAAGGGTCCCCCCGCGACTCACAGCTCGGTTTCCAAAAGTTTCCTCTCTCATCTTTTCTGTAACTTTTATTGATGCCTATTGTTTTAATATTTTTAGAATGTAACACCTGTCTGCTTGAAAGTTTCCTTGAAAAACAGTGCATAAATGCCTTACATACTATTTTTAAATAATCAGAGACCGTTTGCTTCCCTGTACAGATCTCCTTTGGTTGTGAGGGTTAAGCTCTTTCCGCCTTTCCTTGTGTGCATCCGTTATTGCTCTATTAACATTTGCCTAGCAGACCCCTCCCTCCATCATGCAATCCCATTTCCCAATCTGCTGGTAAAACTATCCTCAGTTTTCTGCTTTAAGTGCTTAAAATCCCCCTTAGACAAATTGACACCAATCCAAAGATCCTTTTCTGCAGCAAGCCTTGTATTTATTTGTACCTTTGCAACCATGCAAATGAATATGCCATTAGGAATAAGAAAGAGAGAGATGTCCCACCACCTGCAACTCATGCTACACTTATTGCAGCTGGAGAAATGGTGCCTGTTTGCTTCCTCGCTCACTTCCTTGTACTTTTAGACTGCCCGCCATTCCAAAGAATCTCAAGGTAGTGTACAAGATATATGAAACAAACCAACGTTAAAACATAAATCTGCTAAAAACAAAATGCCTGTACCACTCATCAAAACCATTAAAGAAACTTCCATGGGAGTCATAAAGCAGAAGATTAATTGCCATTCCAAATGTCTGAGTGAAAAGATTATTCCAGACATGGCACTGAAACCTCATTCAAGAGGGGGACAGCCACACCTCCAATGGAAGAGTTTCGCGTTCAAGTTAGCAGGCTCAGGAAGACCTGATCCTATGTCCTGCGACAACAGGCCTCACCCACTGGCAGAACAACAAGACCCACAAGAAGGCTTGCCCTTGCAGATCTCAACATCCAGGTCAGCTAATATAGGAAGGCGCATTCATTCAGGGAATTATATGTCAACAACCTCTTGAATAAGGTCTAGTAGCAAATAGGCAGCCAGTGCAGATTCTGAAGAACCAATGCTATGTGGTTTCCTCACAGTTTCTGTGTGCTGGGTGTTAATATATTATTTAATCCTCTTTCAACATATTCCTCAACTTTTCCATGAAGCCTTTGGCTACATCTCATCCTCAGTTGAAACAATATCTAAATATGTTTGCACCTGCTCATCTTAATCCCCTGTTACCCTCGCATTTCTTTTTCTTCCCTTCTGTTCTCTGTCATCTAAATCACTGAGCCTCTTGGGCTTGCCAATCAGAAGTTAAGTGGTTCAAATCTGCACGACGGGGCGAGCTGCCGTTACTCTGTCCCTACTCCTGCCAACCTAGCTGTTCAAAAGCACACCAGTGCAAGTAGATAAATAGGTACCGCTGTGGCAGGAAGGTAAACAGCATTTCCATGCGCTCTGGCTTCCGTTATGGTGTTCTGTACGCCAGAAGCAGTTTAATCATGCTGGCCACATGACCCAGAAAGCTGTCTGTGGGGAAACGCCGGCTCCCTTGGCCTGAAAGCGAGATGAGCACCACAATCCCATAGTCGCCTTTGACTGGACTTAACCGTCCAGGGTTCCTTTACCTTTTACCTTACATTTATATTGCAAGCTCCTTGGAACAGGGACTTTTCTCATTTTTGTTGTGGTTCACACTAAAGCACAATATCCAGCAACTGTACTATGTAAAATCACCACTGTTGTCTAGTCTGGCTTGTGATAGCCTATGTAGAAAACAGATGTATATATGTTAGTTACCAAATGGCCTTTGGAACTGGGAGGACTTTAGAAGGAAGAGGACTTTAGAAGCTCAGGCTTACATGGGCCATCTGTTCTGAATTCAGCTGGTTATCAGAGGCAGAGGGAAATGCCATTGTCTCCAGTCAGGAGGATAAAGGAGGCACTGGGGTAGCAGAGTTGAAGGAACTGGCAATTCACCAAGTCCCTTATTCTAGAATGGATTTCTAAACTTATTCAGAGCCATACCTGTGGAACAAGCTCGTGCTTGTATTCTCAGAAGCATTTAACGTATTGTGAATGGTATCGACATATGGTACAATAATCCTGCTTTTTAGGCACTGGGCATTTTTAACAGTCCTTAGGACAGAACTTTATCTCTCCATGCCTGGCTTAGCTGTATCTCTGAATAAGATGGTGAAAACATCATCCCCCCCCCCCACCAAATCTGGTATCATGCTGCATCCCACTGCCAGCTTAACCCATGATAAAAACAATGGCAACCAGAAGTGCTCGCTCCAAGACAACACGATCACGCTGCGTCTGGTATAGTGTGGAAAGATAATAGGGGCAGTCAGGCCCGTCAGAGTCTTCTCCATCTGTTACTATTTAAGCTCAAGGTCCCAGCTTCATTCGAGCTTGATTAGCCAAATATCTCCCCCATTACGTTGCCTAGAGCAAAGCCTGCACAAAAATCTGATAACCTAATGATATATGCCTGGGTTGATTTATTTATCATTTCCATTATGCACATGCGCACTGTCAGATATGTTTCCTATAAGGGGCTAACTACACTTTACATGAAAACTCGTGTAACAGAACTCAGATGCCATTTGAAAAAGAAAAAAAACAGTCACTTCAGGAAGAGGAGATGTGGAGCACAGAAAAGGCGTGGGGGGGTATGTTTAAGCCTTTTCCTGCCTGGTCCTTCTGTATTCCAAATGGCCTCCCCAGCTGAATTTCTTCCTTGGGACCAGTGTTGTCGCAACGGGGAGGCGGGGGGTGGTGCGCCCTGGATTCCACATCTGGGAGGGTGACAAGGTGGCACCCCGCGGGGTGCTTGCCCTGCTGCTCCAGCCCAGGTACAGCAGCACGAGCAACCATCACGCTGCTGCAGCTGCACGTGGAGGATCCTCCGTTCGCAGCTACAGAAGAAGAAGAAGTGTTTGGATTTGATATCCCGCTTTATCACTACCCTAAGGAGTCTCAAAGCGGCTAACATTCTCCTTTCCCTTCCTCCCCCACAACAAACACTCTGTGAGGTGAGTGGGGCTGAGAGACTTCAAAGAAGTGTGACTAGCCCAAGGTCACCCAGCAGCTGCATGTGGAGGAGTGGGGAAGCAAACCTGGTTCACCAGATTACAAGTTCACCGCTCTTAACCACTACACCACACTGGCTCTGAACAGAGGATCCTGGCGCCGGCGGCAAACTGCTATGTACTGTGCATGTACAGCATCGCATGCATGTGCTGTACATAGCGGTTTGCCACCAGCGCCGCTCGAGCGCTGTACAGACGGGGGTGGGATCCCTTCATCGTCACTACAGCCTCCGTTCGCAGCTGCAGCCATGAGCAGAGGATCCTGGCATAGTCTTTACGGTGCTGGAGCGGCGCCGCCGGCAAACCACTATGTACAGCGCATGTGCTACATCGCTACATACAGCACATGTGTCATACGTAGTGATGCAGCACATGCACCCTACGTGGCAACGCCCCACCCCAGGTGTCACAACGCCTTCGTTTGCCCCTGCTTGGGACTCAGTATGTAGGGAGGTGAAGTGGCAGACAGGGAAAGGATTTAGAACACATACCCCAACCCTTCTCTGTTTCTAACACACACACACACACACACACACACACACACACACACACACACCACAGCTGTTTTTCTTTTTCTTTTAATTGTGCCAATGCTCAGTTTAACACTCATTTATGTAGAATGTATGCTGAAGACACTTGGAATGGTTTGTACAAGGCAATGATTTTTCTGTGTGATGGGAGCAATTAGGAATTAGAGAAGCCAAGTGGCAATGTGGTGCTTTCGCCCACTGTGGCTCCTAATACAGCTGAGTTGTGTGACATTTGATCACATCATATCATTCACCCAGCGGGCAGATTGCTTTTCAAAATGATAATTGGAAATGTTTACAAAGAAGCTGTTGGGGAAGTTTTCCTGTGGTAAACACAGCAAATGTGAAACTGCTAGAAGAAGATCCCATTGCTGTGTGGTCTGCATCCTAGCATGTACTGTGTGTTAGCTTCTTGTTCAGTAGTCACAGAAGATGTTGGCAGCAGCAGTACATTTCAAAACTCCTCTGAAACCTCAGGCACTTCACATGTTGGGAGATTCGTAGCAGAAATCAGTTCCAGCCAAATCAGATTTGGGTCTGTAGCTTGATTAGCCAGGTAAGAACCAATAATGGGACATTTAGTTGCTTCCAGCAAAGGATTCCCAAGCGGCATAGGGATGAGAAACTTTAAACACTGGAGGCATGTTAATTTCAATCCTTTCCCAATGACTTGTTTCTTTAAGAATATATGCTTTCCCAAGGTGTCTCAGGATCAATAAAGATAAAGATGAAAGGTTATGTCATTGCTCCTTTGATTAAGCAATGCCTGGATCCTTTTGAGTGATATATTGCAATCCAGGGAGAAGCTTCAAGTTCAGCCATAACTTTATCACTGCCAGTTTCAGAAACAAAACATTATCTATGGAAATTTGCCATGGAAACTCAGTGGCCCCAATCCAGAGAGAGTTAGTCATTCTTAGATGCCATTGAAATAATTGCAAGCATTGGGACAAGCTTATCGCAGTTAACTGAGTGATTTCAAAAAATATACATGCAAATAATGGGATGCGTGGGTAGGTGAGTGAGAGAGAGAGACTGTACAATATTCTGAATTTCAGCCTTTGAATGCAAAGCAGTGGTGGGTGCATGAGGACACTGTTTGTATATTTACATAGAACTTACTTTGCTGTTTTTTTACCAGTATCTTATGCCACTGAGGATGTAAGGCACTTTTTAATCTGAATAGAAATTTGTTCCTTTGGCAGCAGGAATAGCAAATTAAATTCTGGCTGCATCCACCCTATAAATTTAACGCACATTCAAAGCACATCCTTTCCCTCAAAAAATTCTGAGAGCCGTAGTTTACCTTCCACAGAGTTAAAATTCCCATCAGCCGTTAACCAACTACAGTGCCTAGAATTCTTTCAGGTAAAGAATATGTTGTGAATGTGCTTTAAAGGTAAAGTGTACACATGTGTCTTCTTCACATACATATCACTTCGAATCTCAACCACTGAATTGAACATGGGACATCATTACAGGTAATACAATTCACCAAGTGTTGAACTTACTGCTTAAAGACTTTATTTCAAATCCACCTCTGCCATTGTCTCACTGAGTGGCCTTTGAAAAGTACACAGGATGGTATGCAGGCTGAGACCCTACCAGCAGACTGTCTCACCAAAGTGGTGCATGTTCTTGGACTACTGCAATGCATGGGACTACATGGGACTACCTTTGAAGGTAACCCAACTAATCTACAACTAAACTACAACTAATCCAGAATGTGGCAGCTAGAGTAGTGACTGGGAGCAGCTGCCGGGACCATATAATGCTGGTCCTAAAGGATCTTCATTGGCTCCCAGTACGTTTCCGAGCACTGTTCAAAGTGTTGGTGCTGACCTTTAAAGCCCTAAACAGCCTCCGCCCCGTATACCTGAAGGAGCGTCTCCACCACCATCGTTCAGCCCGGACACTGAGGTCCAGCTCCAAGGGTCTTTGGTGGTTCCCCTCGCTGCAAGAAGTGAGGTTACAGGGAACCAGGCAGAGAGCCTTCTCGGTAGTGGCACCTGCCCTGTGGAACGCCCTTCCATCAGATGTTAAGGAAATAAACAACTATCTGCCTTTTAGAAGACATCTGAAGGCAGCCCTGTTTGGGGAAGTTTTAAATGTTTGATGTTTGATCATGCTTTTAATATTATGTTGGGAGCTGCCCAGGAAACCCAGCCAGATGGGCAGGGTATAAATAATAAAAAGATGGGTGGGGTATAAATAATAAAGTTGTTGTTGTTGTTGTTGAAAAATAATTACTTTATAGCCTCAGTTTTCCTTCTGTAAAATAGGGTAGGGGGCTGAATAGCAAACTGCCACTTAGAGCTGTTGCAAATATGACCAAAGTAAAAAATTGCTGTTACCAGCTGGACAGTTTGAGGGACAAGATTAAGATTCTAAAGTGAAATGTATATGTAATTAGCTTAATCCATAAGATAAAAGGTTGAGGATGGCTAGTTAAACCTAACCCACTTATACAAAATAAACAATGTTCCAGAGAATGTATTCTGCTATCCCTGGCATTTTAGCCATTTCCCTGGTATGCCATATATAACTCAGTAAAGGTCCGTATTCCGAACCCTTCTCACTTGTAAATGAGGTTTTATGTATGTTTGTGTTGCCATGGGATCAGAATCTCAATATTTGGAGGTGATGTTTACCATGGAATTACGGCTCCGTTTACAAACGTGATGTTGCATGTAATAAAAGAGGCAGTCATGAGCCTCTGCTAAGGGAATTGAATTGACGCATTCAACTGATGCAGGTGTCTGATGGGGGAGAAACTAAAGGAGTGAAAACGAAAGTAGCTTCTGGGAGGGGGGAGCCCCATAATCAAAGAGCTAATGATATGGGAAACTCTGTGAAGGAAAAGTCACCCAACAGAAACATCTCCTGCTGTAGTAACTTTGCCCTACACGTATCACTGAGGATCAGGAAATAAGAGTTATTCGAGTTTGACCTCATCTGTTTTTAACAAACAAACCCTAAAAGCCAGTGGTTGTGCAACATCAGAAGACTGGTAGAGTTTTATTATGTTCTTTCTGGCCTGTGTTGTTGCAACAGCATGCTTCCACCTGTTTTACAGTCAGAAGGTGCCAGTTTCAATCCCTTGAAATCTGAGGAAGAAGGAACTTAGGTAGATCATTAATTGGCATCTAGTTAGAGTAGATTTCAGGCTAGATGGGTCAAAGATCTGATTCAGCATAAGGCAATTCAGTGTGTGTGTCCCGGAAATCATCTGGGTTAATAGATCAACTGTAGATATGTAGGTCAATCTGATTCTATTCCTTATTGTGCTTTGCGTGTTTCTGGGCATGCTTGGTGGATCACAAGTTGTACATGGTTCTATTAGAATTGCCTTAGGTTGAAGACCAAGCACCGTGCTTCTGTATATGAAATAACACAGCAAAACATAGGAAGCTGGAAGACAGGAGTCAAATCAGTTGGCACGCCTGGTCTCTCTAAACAATCCCCTGGTGCCTTCTTATGTTTTAGACACCAGGAAAACTGCAAGTTTCCTCACCATGCTTTTAATAGAATTTAGGTTCATTGCTATTGTTTTTAGCTGCTGTCCCCCCTGCCCCAACAATTTATTTTCTGCTATTTTTTATGTTCTACCCATATGTGCATTTCTTGAAAGTTAAAGGAAGGCTAATATGATATTCCACTGCAGTCTGCTGTAAGAAATCATTTCCTTTTGGAGAGCTTTAGAATTTCGGACTCGGTCCAGACAGGCTTGTAGCACTACAAAGCAATACTTTATTCTGGTGCATGGATATATAGAATATACCACTAACTAGGGTCAGTAGTGTTCCATATTCAGCATTATTCTTCCAAATTTAAATGCTTCCTGTATTTATTTGTTTTTCAGGTCCGTTAATGATTCAAAACACATTTTCTCCCGAGGTGATGATTTAAAAGTACAGAAATTGCAGCAAGCCTAAATGATTGCATAAGGGCTGCCTTCATTTATACCTGATCTGTGCAAAACCAAACCAACAAATAGGAAATAAAGTGATGCAGCTTTTATTAGTCCCAGCTCCATTATCAGCTCTGCATTGTTTCTAAGCCTAGCAACTTAAAACACTTGTCATTTGTAACACAGCTGTTAGAACAGCATGGCAGTTCAAGTTGGAGATGCACAAAACCATTCACTATTCTTGCTGGAGATGCTGGAGATTGAGTCTGAGACATTCTGCATGCAAACTGAGCTACAGCCCTCCCCCAAATTAATATAATTAAAACACACTATTGCTAAATTTTATCAAGCTGTGTTGTATGAAGCTCCGAAGAAGAAGAAATACTCAAACAGCATGTGGAAAGAGATGAAGATATTAATGAAAGTAACATACAGAAATGAATTATATTAGAAGGGATTGCTTTCAAAAATGTGTACCTTAGTCTAAACTGCATATAAAAATGTGTTTATTTGCACAAATATGCTGATCAATTTTCATGAGGATTTTCCTCTAATTGCTGCAAATTGTACAGAACTAAATTTAAAATTGCAAACATGAGAAACCTGAGGGGACCGAAACTGACAGACCCTATTTTTTTCTTGGGTCTGTTAACCTCTGGTCCTATTGCATTTACTTCTGGTCAAGTCACACAGAAAAGAAAGACACAGCAGAGCCCTAATTTTAAAGCACAGTCAACAGACTGAAATATTGATACCATTTTCGTATGACTAGATGTTATGCATATGCCAAAGGGAAATGCTAGGCCGGGAGGAGAATCCCAGTTGTCCCAAAGGGTGAGGGATGGAATGGGACACATTGTGTTCATTACACCCAATCTTATGGAAGAGACCCAGAGTTCACTAGACAAAACTGAAAACACAGGCCAGACAACCATGAGCCAGTTCAGTGGTTAAAACTCAAGACTATTTTTGGATAGAAGAAGAAGGTCTCTGATAAGCAAAGGAAAGTGGGAAAATGGAAGGACAAAGCTGAGGGCAAGGATCTGACACTAGTCGTATGCTTTTCAGTCAAGGTTTTTCTCTCACACACAATGGCAAGGTGGTGCTGAACTGCCAGTCACAGACTTTTGTGGGAGGGGGGAGCGGTTCTCAGGGCCTCGAGGGATAAAGGAATGCATACCTGCTTCCTAGTGGCCAGTCTCCCTTGACAACCAGCTCCTCCCCCCCAGGAGCTAGGGTGCCTTAGGATGCCTTTTGGCAGCTGTGCTTTGCTTAGTCACTACTTTGCAGCTAAATTGTTGGCCAGTACACAAGGTGACACCTAATTGTCACAGGTTTATTTCTTGTTTTACACCATGAAAAGCACAGAAAACCCACAATCATACTCTCTCTTTCATGTGATTAAAAAACAATACACCACTGCTTAAGAAGCCACCTTCTGTGCACCTTAAATACAGAACAGATGCTTGATTTTGTTCTGTTTGCAGTGAATCCTATGTACTGCTGGCATTCTGTGGAGGATTTGTGAGTTTGGGTGATTTTATTTGAATTTTGAATTTTAAAAATGTTTCATTTTATCATAATCCTTGCACACTGCCCTAAGCTTTGGTTAAAGGGTGGTCTAAAAATATTTTGTCTTCCTTTCTACCTCCATTCACTGGTTGCTTTGAGCCCAATAAGACTATTCTTTTTAGAACTACCTCCCTCCTATTCTCCAGTTATGCCTCTAGATCTCATGAGTTCCAGGTTCTCCTAGTGGCTTCATATAGATGTTAAAAAGCAGAGGAAAGGTAAGATGGAAACTTGTAGGATCCCACAACACAAATGCCAATGGGCTGAACTGAATTCCTCCAATATTGTTTTCTGGTAGCAATCCAGCAGGAATGACTAGAAACACCGTATTCACTGTGCTTCCTACTACTGTCCCACAGACCCCTCCAAACATATTATCCACATCATCAGGCCACAAAAAACTGAAACCCATCTTACATAATTTGACCAGATGATGTTCTGGACATTCTTTAGACCTGTATCAACTGTCCATTGAGTTCAGAATGAATGTGATTGACTTTGCTCTCAAATGTTGCACATTCAGACTAAGAATGAATGTATTGGTCAATCTTAAATTTCAGTTTCTCATTTTCCCTACCATAAGTACAGTTTGCCCCATTTCTGCATCAATTAGTGATTTTCCTCACATTAACAAAGTCTTCATATACATTTTCATGTACATCTCCTAATATATGCATTTTTGTACACTATTTCCCTAATATATTATTTCTGTCAGCACTTCCCTGTAATACTATAAATGTAGTTTTGTACATCATTTTCACTAATATATGCATTTTGAGCACACTGATTGGCTGGAGAACAGCATCAAAAAATTAGGGAAAGTACATTTTTTAATCACTTATGAGTTCAGAAAGTGTGAATTAGCTAGTTAAGGAGCTACTCCACATCAATACTTCAGAAAGACTAATATGTTTGAATCTCTTTCTGTGCAAAGATGGAAGACTCTATTTTTCAGCTCACTCTGTGATAATCTTTTTTTCTATTTGTTGTTGTTGTTGTTGTTTAGTTGTTTAGTCATTTAGTCATGACCGACTCTTCGTGACTCCATGGACCAGAGCACGCCAGGCACTTCTGTCTTCCACTGCCTCCTGCAGTTTGGTCAAACTCATGCTGGTAGCTTCGAGAACACTGTCCAACCATCTCGTCCTCTGTCCTCCCCTTCTCCTTGTGCCCTCAGTCTTTCCCAACATCAGGGTCTTTTCCAAGGAGCCTTCTCTTCTCATGAGATGGCCAAAGCATTGGAGCCTCAGCTTCAGGATCTGTCCTTCCAGTGAGCACTCAGGGCTGATTTCCTTAAGAATGGAGAGGTTTGATTTTCTTGCAGTCCATGGGACTCTCAAGAGTCTCCTCCAGCACCATAATTCAAAAGCATCAATTCTTCAGCGATCCGCCTTCTTTATGGTCCAGCTCTCACTTCCATACATCACTACTGGGAATACCATAGCTTTAACCATACAGACCTTTGTTGGCCTCTATTTACATTGCACCTAATAGCAAAATCTTATGCCAATCAGCTCAGCAAGTGTTTCCATTTATATCTGCATATTCTCCTGACCTTGATTCATTACATAGGCATTTACCAACGTGCTTGATGACTGAAAGCCAGCCTTCAAAGCACTTTCTGAAAACAATGAAGATGTAATCAATACATACACACACACACACTTCTCACCTGCTGCCTCCCCTTCCCCACTAGGCACTTTTCACCAGCTGGAATTCCCTGACACTTAAAAATCAAACAAATCATACACGCACAGGCAAGGCGCTAAGGAACGTACACATAGAAACCATCAGAATACCCCAGTGTTCCTTTTGCAGATGAATCCTATTGGCTTTTGATAGATTCCTAGCATCAGAGGATTCCTAACCTATGTTTACAAAAAGCCAAGGAGAGGAGCAAAGGGAAGGGCCCTTCATCAAGAACAGTGAGAGCCTGTAGAAATGTCACAAGTCAGAGGTTATTTATAACAACTTTTTTAAAGATAAAGGATAGAAGTGAGCCACAGTGACACAGCAGGATGGAATTTAACCCAGCTGTTTGTCCAACGTGACTACCCCAGATAAGCAACAATGGAGAAATAAATTAGAAAATCCAGATGGCAACAAACACCGCTATATCTTCTACAAAAACCAGATCTTGACAGGTTTTTGTGTACTGCCTTCCTTCCCTAGCTAACATAATAAAGAATGTTTCACAGTGTCTTTTCATGTGATTAATTTTATACTTTGAATAGAAAAACTGGAGCAGGCATGTCTTTCTTGATTGTCCAGGAAGGATTGTTAAGTATAATTGTCTAATTGACACTAGAATGGAAAATGCCTAAATGTGTATTGGTAACTCTGGGGAAATTTCACTGCAGTTTTCTAAGGGACTCAGAGCTTCAACTGAGTTGGTAATTAACTATTGTTGTTTTCTGCTAGCTAACATGTGAGTGTTTAACCTTAAATCACATGAGGGGTATTGAATTGGAAATTCCCCATCTTGGAAGGGTGGTGGCTGGAGATTCTTTGTTCTCAGACTTTGTGAGAGTGAGGATGTAAATGAAGCTCTCCAGGTAAACAGCCTTAGGCTGGAATGCAAGCTGTGTGGACAGACAGACATCTGCTTCTAGGTCTGTTTGAATTATTTCATATTTTGTTAGATGCTGAGCCTGTGCCTTGGACCGGCATGTATCTGATGGAACTGTTTGGATGTATCATTTGATGTTTTTGTTTTGTTTTGTTCTGAAGAAAGTTCTGCAAGTAAAGTTTTCATTAAACTTGAGGGCCTTGACAATGTTTTATTTCCAAAAGGGGTCCATTTCCATGCATCCAGTCTCTTCAAAGTGCACAATATTAATATCTGTAATAAGGATGAGGTTTGATTGTGTTTTGCTCTTCCCTAGCTCCTGAATACAATTTAGCTGAAGTGTAACTGTGAAGGTGGAGTGACTTCTGCTAGTGCAATAGCACTTCCCCTCCCTTTCCTCCAACTATGCATCTCCCACAGCCTCCTCAAATCTGTTCCAAAGGGTTGGGGAAACAGCTAGAACAGATTTAGGGGGCGCAAGGGGAGGAGAAGTGAAGAGTGTGCCATTGTGCAAGGAGAAATCCTTGAGCTGATGGCATGTTTGCCTTTGCATTACTGTGTGTGTGTGTGCGCGTGCGCACGCACACTGGCAGAGGAAGGGGGTGCGGTGGGTGCGGTCTGCCCCGGGTGTCCTCCCTGAAGGGGGTGACATCACCACGCCACCCCCCTGGGGCGCTCGCCCCGCCCCCGGGTGCACAGCATGTGTGTCACTCCAGGTCCTGGAGCAGCTAACTCCGCCTGTGTGTGTGTGTTATATAATATAACTGTTTTATCACTTGTTTGCTGCCCTGGACTCCTTTGCGAGGAAGGGCAGGATATAAATGTTGTTGTTGATAATAACAATAATAATATTTAATAACGCACACTTCAAAATTACAGGGGACATAACTTGGCCTTTTCTTTTTCCAAAGCTGAGACACACAGTTGGAGATGACCAGCTGATGATGGCGACACCTTTCCTCACAAGAAGGATTATAATAAGTATAATGTTTGCTGCTACTACATCTGAAAAAGTAATAAATATTTCTTTTTATTAGAAGTAGGGAATGTGCTGTGGGTATTAGAAATATAGGAGCCAACTCCTAGGGACTATGGTTCACCCCAATAAAATATTTGAGGGGGATGGCAGATGAAGGTGATGGACTACATGGAACTGGCGGAAATGACTGGCAGAATCCGAGACCAGGGAGAAGAGTTGGTAGAAGAAGATTGGAAGAAATTTAAAGTCTATCTACAGAAACATTGTAAAATTAAGGAATGTTAGAAGGATGCTGGAATGAAGCTATGTGGTTTTAGCAGTAATGTTATTAAGTAAAAATGGATTGTTAACAGGTCAGAATGTAAAGTTACAATATATTAAGATAAATTAGTAAGATAAAAACAAAGAAGGAAAATATTTGCTGAAACAACTAATGAACTAGAATACAAAAAAGGGAGGTGTGAGGAGGTCAAGGAAACAAGCAAATGATAGATAAGATATGGAAAGATGGATTTGTTCTTAATTGTTTTTTATTTTTTCTGTATTTTGTATTTTCTGTTTTTCTTTTTCTTTCTTTTTTATTCTTGTAACTTTTTGAAACACAAATAAATATTATTTTAAAAAAATTGAGGGGCTCCCCCCCCCCCGTTAATGGGCATTGCCATTCAAATAGTGTGCAGGCACCACATCATGTGCTTGATTTTGCGGGGCGGGGCTTACCTGGGCCCCTCAATATTTTAGTCAAGTTTGCACCCCTGATGTGAGAAACCTTCATAGGCATTCAAATGGTGTGTGTCTATCTCATGAAATGGGTAACAGGGGAATAATAAAGTAATCTGCAGTTTTCTGAAATATAAGGTTGTGAATATGCAACATTTGACAGTTTCTGGCTGCCTGTACAACTCAATAACTACGGAAATAAAAAGCATCTGTGTGCAGCTGGATTCTGAGTGTGGTAGAGTCGATCCAGCTGTCGAATGTGTCATATGTGATCCACTTAGGGCAGAATTTGAAAGAAAGCCTCTTTCCCCAATAAGTAATAAAAAGAAAAAGAGATTAACCAAAGCATTCAAAAGTTGTTTTCTTTCCTTGTTTTGGAACACAGGAAATTCTTTTACCAAGTCAGACTACAACGATCGACAGAGACTCTCCAAGGCTACAGACAAGGGACATTCCCATCTGAATCTGGGACTTGCTGCATCCAAACATATTGACTACTGCTGATCTACATTTGCCCCTTTGTTTGCTTGCTGGCTGCCTTAGAATATTTCTGTTCTGTTTCTCCGGTACTTGAGGTGGCTAACCATGTTGAAACCAATCAAACAATCAGTTTTGGGAAGAAGAAGAAACATACATCAGGGGAAATCCAGGATCATTCCATTTTTAAAAAAGGCATATTCTAGAGATTAGTAGGGTTTATGCTCTGGGGCACTTCCCGTGGGAAGTTGTTCTACAACCCTAGGCAGCCTTAAAGAAAGTCCTGCTTGTTGCTGAGGTGTCTGAACTCACAGCCAACTGTTTGCTGAAAATGTGTTGAATAGCACAGCTGGGGTATACGTCAAAAGTCCAATGGTTTGGCTGAAATGGAGTGGGCAGGAACAAATGAGGGTGTGAAAATACCTCCGCTAGTATTTTTTGAAGCTGTAGGTTGATTCCCCTTTTTTACCAGAGTTCTTCAACACTCCTTAGAGCTGGTGGCTGCCATTTTAGGTTTCTTGGAATTCCACATTCCAAGAGACACCTGTGTGTGTGGCTGCTTTGGAGCAGTAAAATTGGGGGAAGGGCCTGCCTGTGTGTGTAAAAAAATCTCCCTTTTTTGGCTCAGGGTTTTACTTCACACACACACCACACTGTGGAGAACACTCAGCAGAGACCAAAGAAGTCCAGGGATGGATTTATGTAATTTATCTGAGAAATTATTGTAAACAATGAAATTCATTGGCAGGATTAACTTAAAACTCATAGCTGAAATTTTGCATTATTAAAAACTGAGGGAGTAAATAATAATTGGAATTAAAAAGGGGGCGCAGTAGGAAAATCATAATATATGGAACCACAAAAAGGGGGGGAAGGGAAGTCAAATGGGGTATTTGTACTGGATATTTCTATGATGTCAATAGAAAAAATGGGGGAATTCTTTTTAAGGAATGTATGTGTGAAGCATGAGCTGATTCACCATCCTGCAAGAAGAAGATAACCTTTCATTGTGGGAGAGGGGCAGGCAACTGTATGGAGTTCTGACCAGATTTCTCTAGCAATAATTTTAAAGGAATAAGTAGAGACAGACTGGATCAGAGGTCTGCAATGTACACTTATTATGGTCACATAAATATCTGGCCCATCTGTCAACAGAGTAATGATGCGCTTTATCTCTGTGTTCATATTTCTTAAGTATGTGTATGTAATTACGTTATGCCTAGAGATTGATTCTAATGTCCTTATTCTCTTTTAACCCTGGGGTGATGTGGGAAATCACCAGGATTACTGGTGAGAGAATAGGACAGGTGGCTCCAGAAAACATCCTTGTATGTTTTAATTTTTTTTAATTAATTTTCAGAGACAGCAGAAAGCAAAGTTGGGGTGTGTGTAATTTGGACATGCTTTCCTTTAAAGATTATAAACATACTTTATAATTCTGAAGAAACATTGGGCCCATATAATTATGACCTAGTACGAATCACTATTCCTGTGCAGATAGGAGATTTGTTTCAATATTTCATGCAGAGGATATTTTGAAACCAGGCAAACAAAAGGTTTGAATACAAGGAGTGCAGAGGATACAACAGCTGACAGTCTCCCAGGCCACTGACAAAAGGAAAACCTTTCAACATTCCTTCCCCGCATAGCTCTAGAACTTTGATGGATTATCCTTTGCTTGTGTTGCTAAGTGACAAATGGTATTCATTCTTCTCAGATTGTGGTGTCACAGAGGGGGTTATGATGTCACACCGTCTTTCTCTATGCATCGCTCCAGTATTCTGACAAGGGCACATGCAAGCTCTCCTCTTGAGAATTCAGAGCGGATTCAGTAATTGGCCTCTCAACCTGGTTTGCAAAAATGATATAAAAATAGTTTATAAAACAAAAACTATCATTGAGTATCTTTTGTTTCTGAAGTCAGAAACATTGAGGCTGTAATCCTATACCCTCTTAGCTTGGAGTAAGTAAGCCTCAGTGAATTCAGTTGGACTTGCTTCTGAGTAAGATTGTACTGTTGTACTAATGCGGTTCTTAAATAAGATTACCTTATAATATAGGCTGGGAACAATGTTGTTTCTGACAAGCAGAAATCTTGGGGTATGGGAGTGCCGCTAAGGAAAGGAAAGATGATAAGAACAGGCCATTTTAGTCTACACTGTTTCCCCAAATAGGGTATTGCTACAGTTTCGTAAATAAGTGTGGTATTCTTTGCTATAGTATCCACACGCATGAAGAAGCCAAATAATTGCTCTCACAGTAAAATGCACATTTCAGTTAGTTCTACACACTGAAGACCACTGTGGTGCAGTAGATAGCAAGTTAGCCTGGGACCAAGGAGATACAGGTTCTAATCCTCACAGAGCCATGAAGATTACTGAGTGGCTTGTTGGGCCAGTTATTATATTTCACCCTCATCTACCTCACAGGATTGTTGTGACAATAAAATGGGAGGGAAAATAACTATGAGCGCCTCAGGGTGAAAAACCAGTGGACAACAAAAGAGGTTTAAAGACTCTCTCAAGGCAAATCTTTAAAAATGTACTATAAACACCGACAACTGGGAAAAACTAGCCTGAAAGTGCTCCAATTGGAGAGCAGCCTTTTACCAAAGGTGTCATGGACTTTGAAGAAGCACAAACTCAAAGTGAAAAGGAGGAATGAGCTAAGGGGAAGGCACATTTGGAAAACCCTCACCGTGATCAACTCCCACCCGGAAACCTATGTCCCCACTGTGGAAGGAGGCGTGGATCCAGAATTGGCCTCCACAGTCACTTAGGGACTCACTGTTAAGACTGTGTTCATGGAAGACAATCTTACTCGGCTACGAGTGATCACCAAAGAAGAAAAAGAACAAAAATGTAATAAATAAACATTAAATTGCATTTTATTTTCTTGACATACTTGGGTTTTAAAATAAAGAAATGAAAGGCGGGGGGGAATGCCATGTACCATATCTATAATGAAGAAGAAGAAGAAGAAGAAGAAGAAGAAGAAGAAGAAGAAGAAGAGGAGGAGGAGGAGGAGGAGGAGGGGGGGGAGGGGGGAGGAAGATCCCAGCAAAGAGATGGAATGAATCAATTGTAAATTGAGTTACTTCCAGACATGGTGCTCCCTAAGAAGCTTGTGAAATTGACCCATTATTCTGGATGTTGTTCAGCTGCAATACATATGAAAGTTGCTGCCATTAAAATAGCTTGATGTGTTCCAAAACACATTGGGGGGGGGTCTATTTGTTATATATGGAACACTTGCTAGCAACAATAAAATCCATAAAAAGATAACATAATAAGGAATAACAATGGTAGAGTTGGAAGGGACCATGAGGATCACCTAGTCCAACCCCCTGCAATGCTGGAATCCTGTGCTCAATGTGGGGCTTGAGAGTCTCATGCTCTATCAATTGAGCTACCCCATATCAGAATCAAATAAAGACCTATTGAAATATGATGAATGAGTAGTACAGCCAGGTTTGGTCTGTAGCCCTAATGTAAAAAATTGGCAAACCAGGTTAAAGAGAGAGAAAATAGAAATATTCGAGACATAGGCTTTGAATGCTATTTTAGCTTTATTTCATATTTACCTCAGAAAAAACATGACTGGAGTTCACCCTCACCCTCAACACATGGAACTTTATGAAGGGATCTCCTAGGGTAAATTTATACCAATTTTGTTATCTTATGAGCCTATGCCTAACTTATTTATCTTGCAATTGGCACTTTATTTTTATTCTTCTGCATGACTGAATTAACAAAATAAGTAGTTGGTATTAATACAAATTGTACAGCTGCTATGTATCTTACTGTTGATTTTTGCGCCATTATTTAATGCTATTATAAAAACTGAAAAATTATTATTATTATTATTTAAACTCAACTATATTAAAAATACAAATTACAAATTAAAACAGAGTAGCTGAGTGTATGCATGAGGAAGGGACCATAGCTAGTATCCCTCAGAGTCTCTGCAGTTCTTCTTCCATATTCAGTTTTTCTTCTATTTCAATAGCATCTCCCCACCCCCTCCTTTCCCCCCACATATTCTTTGTATTTCTGACCTTCAGTGTGTCTTTCCTGACAGTAAAAATTGAGCAAACAACATGGTGAGTCACCGTGGTCATTGACCTTCTCTTGCCATCATCTCTTCACTGCTGGATGATGTTGATTTGTTGTTTTGCTTTTTAGGATGTCTGCAAACCTGGAAGAGAAAAGGACTGTGTCCTGGCCAACAGAATCAGCTACACACAGTGGCCCTTGTAGATTATATAAATATATTTTCAGTAAACCAAAGCAACTCAAAATTACCTCACCTCCCAGTGGGCTGTAGTAAATAGAGCATGCAGAACAATTCTTAGAATAGTAAGAAATTACTACTGTTCCGCTTTTTGTGATATTAGATCTACTTTTCAAATGAAAAATGTTACTGTGAATTTGCAAGGCCGGAACTACCAAGTATGTTTCAGTGCTATGTGTGCTTATTGAGAATTTCCACAGGTGGAACCTCCGAAGAACTTGCTGCAAATGTTACCACGACAATATTCTATGGGGTTTTTTAATTAAAAAAAATGTGTGGGGGATCTAGTGAGACATGGGGAAGCAGAATACTGGGCAGTTGCATCAGTGTTAAAAGCATGAATGCAGCACACAAACACATTAACAGCAGCAGCAAGTTGTGAGTTGAGGCGGCTGAGACGGAGGAGTTGGAAGAGGCACATAGACTGACATGTTGAGGACGAGGTCACCTGGTTCTGTAGTGAACGATGTCTCAGCTGATGCTGCTCCAAGTGAGGCTTTGCACAAAGTGTGCTTTTGCAGCCTGATGATATGAACAAGCTGCTTACAGGTATGCACCCAACCACAGGCCCTCTTGACCCTTGCCCATCATGGCTGATTAAAGCTAGATTCAGGGGCAGGGGCCAGGACATGGGAAATGTGCCTTTGTGTGAGACAGTGGAGCCTGTCCACCACTTTGAGGGAGGCAGTAGTACACCCACTCTACCTCCCACCCCTGTACCAGATGGTGTTTAATAACTACCATCCAGGCACAA
Organism: Podarcis erhardii; assembly: GCF_964252035.2. NCBI lineage: Eukaryota > Metazoa > Chordata > Lepidosauria > Squamata > Lacertidae > Podarcis > Podarcis erhardii. Next base: position 42,355,969 of record NC_138497.1, read on the forward strand.
AAACACCTTTTTTGGCAAGGTACTCAACAGGGTCATGGCAGTGCAGTTAGAAGGTGTTCCTGGATGAAACCAATGATCAACTTCCAGTCCAGTCTGTATTCAGACCTGGATTCAGAACTGAGTTGCCCTTGGTTGCCCTAAAAGGTGGCAACTGGGTTGAGTGAGACTGTTCTAGGTTAAGTGACCACCATTTTGTTTTCACGAAAGGAAGTCCTTTGTTAGGAGTCCCAGTTCCCCACTGGATAACACAGTATCACAGTAAGTGATAATTAAAAGGAGGATTTATTACAAAGACAAACAGATAACTCCGGATGGCTCTAACAAAGCCTCCGGCATCATTACTCAAGATGACCCTTCTGAAGACTCCTTCCAGTGTCTACAGAATATATTGAACTTATGAACCTTATGTCTCTTGTTTTGCTTCCTGTCTAACAGCCCTCCCATTTGCCAACTCCACGGACTTATTGGCTCATCCCCAGCCCCTTCTTTTTCCAAGAGACTCTCTCTGTGTCCTTTCGCTTCTGTTTGTGCTCCCTGAGAGCTTTGGCTGTGTTCTAGCCTACTTATCAGCAGGCCCGTGAAGGCTCTCCCCTTCCTGACTCACATCTAAGCCTCTTGGTTCCTGGCTGCTTTCTGCCATTGTCTGCAACCCTTTGCTTGGAGCTGGCTCATTCCTGACACCCTTCTTCACTGTAGAATTCACTCCTACAAGATGTAGTGGTGGTCACCAAATTGGATGGCTTTGCAAGAGAATTAGTCACATCCTCCAGGAATTTGGCTACCCACAACAACAAGCCCTGATTTTAACTCCACTGACAAAGACAGTTTACATTTGAATACTAGCTTCCGGGAATCACAGGTGCTCTTGTGCTCGTTTCCTGCTTGCAGGCTTCTCATAGACACCTGGCTGGCAAGGTGCTGGACTTAGATAGGCCTTTGGCTTCATCCAGCAGGGCTCATCTTATGTTCTTATGACATGAGTGCGGGTCTCCCTGTCCTTGTTCAGAACTACAACATGTTCCTAATGCAAGTGTTTGTAGAAGCTGTGCCACAGAATCTCCACTCATGGTTTTGACACTCATGGTTTTAATCCAACATAAGATGAAAAGATAAGACCAGACAGGAAAGTGATAGACTTTCCTTGTAAATAAATGGTCTTTGACTTTTTAATTGCCTTGAAATAATAGACTTACTTTAATTATATAAATAATTATATACTTATATATACTCATACATTGTATATAATTATATAGTTTCCATTTAAAGACTTTTCCAGTTCCAGGGTAATGTGCAGTGTCCTATACTAGCATTAAAAAAACCTCCTGTGAGCTTGGCTGTTAAGTTTATATCAGAGGGACAGGAGTCTGAGTTTACAGCCAACCCAGGGATAACAGCTGTAAAGCCAGCTTTGAATTCCAAGGCCACCAACCCCTTTACAGTAAGTAGCAAAGAGTTAGGTCACAGCTGCCAACAATTCCATATGGTCGTAACTCTTCACAGATGAAAGAATGTGAAAAAAGATAAGCCATATTCCTTTTCTTGGATTTTGTTCCATGCACAAGAGAAACAAAAACAAAATTGTCTTATTTAGTTCAAAACAAAGAACTCCTCCAAATGTACACATCTTGCCAGTTGCAGTAACTCTGCACTAAGTTCAAAACAATTTGATCATAGCTTTTGGAGACAGTTTCTAAAAGAGGACATGTGGGAGGAGTCTTCAGGAACATCTGCTGTTAGTCTTTTTCCAGAAACTAACCTTGACATCATTATATTTACCAATGCATTTGAGGCCCATTTAAATAAAATAAAAGAAGGATATATATTTGGGCATCTAGTTTCTTTTGAATTTCAAGGTCCTTCATCCCTGAAATCACTTGAATTAAAATCTGTGCAGCTTTAAGAGAAATCCACATGCTAAGATTGTACTTCCATTCATTTTATTTCTGCTCAAGGCCATGAGAAATGCCAGATAAGTTCATATAAGTGCATAAGGGTTGCCATATTTTGAAGAGCAAAAAAGAGGACACATTTGCCAACTTCTGCTTTTAACCATTCCCCCCTCCACCTCTTTCCCCCGTTCTTCCTAATGTAACACTAATGTCTCACAACAAATGATACTGATCTGTAGAAAACGCAACTTGAAAAAAGAGACATTGTGCATCCTTTTGTAAAGCAATAAATCATTCATATATATATATATATATATATATATATATATGCAGGTTTTGGTGTCCTCGGGTGTCTTCCCGTGTAAACACACACACACACACACACACATACATACATACATACATACTATGGATCGCTATGACGACTCTACCAATGAAAAAGAGGACATGTCCTGGAAAAAGAGGACATATGGCAAGGAATCCTTCTTCCCCAAATAGCTAAATAAGAATGAAGAGATATGCTCAGTCTGGCATCAATGGTAAAGCTTCCCCAGCTTTCAATTGTATTGAATTGCACCTGACCTTTGTGTATGGAAAAGCACATGCAATAAGATTTAGGTTAGTTCCAAAGTGGTGAAAGTTTCTATGGTAGACTGAAGGAAATTAGGAGGAGATTATCTTCCCTCCATTGACCCTCAAAGTCCAGCTGAGTGATAAAAATTTAACTACATATCTACAGCTCATAGATATATGTGGAAAGCAGGTGTGTGGGATATGGATACCCTCCTGGGTGCTCAAGTCAATAGCTGAAGCCCCACTTTAGAGTACCCTGGGCACCATTTTGGAGCCTATCTTTCCTACAGTTGTCCCTGCTGTCTATAAACCAATTACAGTATTTTTCACTCTATAAGACGCACCAGATGATAAGATGCACCTAGTTTTTGGAGGAGGAAAACAAGAAGAAGAAAAATTCTGAATCCCAGAAGCCAGAACAGCAAGAGGGATTGCTGCGCAGTGAAAGCAGCGATCCCTCTTGCTGTTCTGGCTCTGGGATAACTGCACAGCCTGCATTCGCTCCATAAGACGCACACACATTTCCCCTTACTTTTTAGGAGGGAAAAAGTGAGTCTTATAGAGCAAAAAATACGGTAGGTAATTGTAATGGTTCTAGGGGGTTGCTCGTGCGTAAGTTGGCGCCACACCTGGCTGGGTTACCTGGGTGAACCCTTTCTGTCCGGACAGCCACCCATCTGTGGCTGTCTCAATCGCTGGCAGCATCCGTCAGTGGGCGTTTCTTGAACTTCTTCCAGCATAGAAGTTCTTTGACGCCCAGTCTCCTCCTACTCTCCCTGCGTGGAAATCTTCTGCGCAGGGAGGGTGTGGGCAGCGGAGGACCCGTGCTCTCCCCGCTGGTCTCCTGCAAGGAGTCCTGGAGCCTTCTCTCCGATTCCCCCATCTGCCTCCCTCCTCTACTGGTGCTACGCTGATTTCCTTCCCCAGCGGATGGGCTGCCTCTCTCCCTACTGGGACCCTCTCCGGCATCCCTCTGGAGCCTTCCCTCTGCCTCTGGCTCCGATGGCAGTTCCCTGACAGTAATTTATCACTCAGATTGCAATATCCCATGCCAGTGGCCACACAGGCAGGGAAATGACAATGTGAAGTAATAAGTAACACAAGACACCTGCTTGGAACTGAAATGGCCACATCCTTGCAGATTTTGCCATAGGCATTGGGTTTGTGTCCTGAATCAGCTAACCCACTTGCTGGCTGATACCTCCATCAGGGTTGATCCTGGCAAAGGAATAACCCCCATTGATGCAGCTCTAATGATGGAAACCCACCAGGATACCATTCAGGGATGCTTTATGGTCCATTGGCCCCCATTTCGGACAGAACCCGACCTTTGGACTCTTTTAATGGGATACCCTGAAATTCGTCCCAGATGTTGGGATTGGGGTTGGTGCACCTACCTACCTACCCACCCACCCTTGATGTTAGATTGCAGATCCAACCCAACACCTTTTTCTGCCACACAAGTTAGCCCCTCCCTGCCAACTTGCCGCCAAACCACTCATACCTGCAACCAATCCCACAAATTTCAGTAGAGTTGTCATTTCAATTCCAAGCTGGTGTCCTGTCTTACTGATTACTTCAAACTGTCATTTCCCAGCCTCTGTGGCCTCCAGCCTGCTGCTCTGGGGCCTGAAAAAAGTGTCTGTGGTATTGTGGTGGTGTGGCTGTTGGTGTTTTCATCTGGGGTGGTGTGACAGGGGTGCTTTCAGCTCTGCGCAGTTGCCTGGTGTCATTTTTGGCCTTGGCCAATCACAGGCTGGCGGGATAGCCCACCAGAGTTTGAATTTAAGTGGGTGAATGGAAGGCACAGTTCCTCATGAGATTCTCCTCTGTTTCCTAGGGTTGCACCAGTCCACAATGTTCTCCACCACTGCAATACGGTAGTGAGTCTTTAGCAACCTTCCTTCTGTTAGCTTCCCAGCAACATGACCTTCTGCACAGAAGTCTTTTAATCTCCAACTCTAGCAAAACTACCCGTGTTTTTTACACCTATCCTCCCCTCCACCAATACTTGCCAGGAACAAATTTTTTTAGTAGATTTATTGAAATAAGATATAATAGATTAGCTGCCAAGGATAAAAAAATAATACTAATCCCATGCCAGAGATGGGCATTTTTAGCACCAAATAGCCAAGACATGAATCAGGCTAGTTACATATGAGGTCACAAAAGGGCAGGAAAATACAGGATTTTTTTTTATTCTCTTCAGTAAAGCTGCCCCCTCCCCTAAGGGATTAATGTTAAAACCCACGGCTTTAAAATTCCATATTCTATAACAGTTGCTCAGAAAAGAACTGAAAGCTCAACAGTGTAACCCTATAGTCTTTGTAACTTTTCTTGCCTTGGTCTTTTATAAACACTTTGGCTGTGTTCCATTATTTAGCAGCTTGCCAGACGTACAAATCTCCCAGCATGGATTCTCTCACTCTAGGCTTTAAACTTGCTCTCCAATAAATAGAAGGCAGGGGTAAGGAAAAGCATAAAAAACAAGTCAAGCATCAGTAAACAAGCACCCTGCTAAGGTTGTATAAAATCATTGCAAAACAGTAAGACACTAGTATAAATACAGTTTTTAAAAAGGACTGAATGTGAAGTGGTATGAGCACATTTTTTATTTTATTTCAGCACAATGTACTCCTTTGCAATGAACTCTACATATTGCCTATTTTAACATTCCTAGGCTTTGATCCTCTAGCTCGTTCCTTTCGTAGTAGCCTACAGTGGATCTGTTCCAGAATAAGCAGTTAGCAGTCTTGAATCCATTAGCAAATAAACAGCAGTGATGGTGGTCAACTGAATCTTTTATCCATCTATCCTAGCAGAGTGCATGGCAGCTAAATGTAGCTTCAAAACTCAGGCCTTGAAAATCCACCACCCATTTGCATTGCAATTTGGATTTCAGTGACCACCTAACAGTCACTGAAATTTGTTTAGATGGAAGAGCTAATATAGTATAACACATTTCTGGCTAAAATATCACAAAGGATCTGAGAGTCATTGGAAAGACCCAGATAAACATTAAGTTAATGACTATGAGCGCCATAAAAGATCCAGCAGCAATGACAATTCATTCTATCATAAAACGTTATGTATCTCAGGAATAAAGACCACTTCATTCATTTGTTTTACCATTTCCTATCACAATGATCATAACAAATCTTTCAAGTTGCTGGTATGCAATTGTTACATTGGCTTACAGACTGAGGTTGAATCCTGACAAGACAGAAGTACTGTTTTGGGGGGACATGGGGCGAGCAGGTGTGGGGGACTCCCTGGTCCTGAATGGGGTAACTCTGCCCCTGAAGGACCAGGTGCGCAGCCTGGGAGTCATTTTGGACTCACAGCTGTCCATGGAGGCACAGGTCAAATCTGTGTCCAGAGCAGCTGTCTACCAGCTCCATCTGGTATGCAGGCTGAGATCCTACCTGCCCACAGACTGTCTCGCCAGAGTGGTGCATGCTCTAGTTATCTTCTGCTTGAACTACTGCAATGCGCTCTACGTGGGACTACTTTTGAAGGTGACCCGGGAACTACAACTAATCCAGAATGCAGCAGCCAGACTGGTGACTGGGAGTGGCCACCAAGACCATATTACACCGGTCCTGAAAGACAAACATTGGCTCCCAGTATGTTTCTGAGCACAATTCAAAGTGTTGGTGCTCACCTTTAAAGCCCTAACAGCCTCAGCCCGGTTTACCTGAAGGAGCATCTCCACCCACGTCACTCAGCCCAGACACTGAGGTCCAACTCCAAGGCGGTGGTTCCCTCACTGTGAGAAGTGAGGTTACAGGGAACCAGGCAGAGGGCCTTCTTGGTAGTGGTGCCCACCCTGTGGAACATCCTTCCATCCGATATCAAGGAAATAAACAACTACAGTGGTACCTCTAGTTACGAACTCAATCCGTTCCAGGGTGCCGTTTGCACCCCCAAAAGTCCACAACTAGAGCGCACTTCTGTACATGTGCGCAGCACAATAGAGTGTTTCTGCGCATGTGCGCACTGTGAAACCCAGAAGTATGCATTCATATCCTGAAAAAACGCAACCGGAGACTGATGTAACAAGAGGTACGACTGTATCTGACATTTAGAAGACATCTGAAGGCAGCCCTGTTTGGTGAAGTTTTTAATGTTTGAGGTTTTATTCTGTTTTTAGTGTTCTGATGGGAGCTGCCCAGAGAGGCTGGGGAAACCCAGCCAGATGGGTGGGGTATAAATATTATTATTATTATTATTATTATTATTATTATTATTATTATTATTTACAACATGCTTCTCAGAATCGGGTTATGACACTGGATTCAGATAATATGACTTAAATACCAGCATAACAAATATGTATATCATATGTATATGAAATCGGGAGGCAGAAGAAACAATGAAAGGTACCAGACATTTGTCCAGTTATTACATTGAAGAAGATATATGGTCACCACATTTTGTTTATCCATTTTATCATTGAATGTGATAGCATATCTGTTCCCCATTACCCATAGTGATGCTCACATGCTCATTTGAACCAGCCATTAGATGTGCAAGTAGATGTACAATCGTGATGTTGAGGAAGCAGACAGCTATTCTCTCCTGTATATTTTTTAAAAAATGAATATCTCAGAGAGTGTATAGAAACAATTTATCCTGAAAGCCCTTGTTGTAAGGATGAAATTAATGGAGAGGCCTTTGAAGAACCATATTTTAAACGGTGGAGCCTTGGATGCCCCTGGCACAAAATCTTGGGGGTGGGGCACAAACCAGGCCCTCCTAGCCCCTGCAGAGATTCCCCACACCCTGCCTGGCTCTGGCAGCAGCGTTTTGGTGAGAGGGGAGGGTGAAGAGCACCTTGTGCACCCTGCTGCCCCCACCTGGCACATGAGCGCCCACCCAGTGTCGGTGGCAAGGGCTGAGCAAGCATGCTCTGTTCTCACCTGACAGGAGCACTCTGCCTATGCCTGACAGACATGCGCACATGCACATCCACCCCAGGCACCAATGGACAGTGCAACACCCCTGCTGATGGGTTTCAAACCCTTGATGAGTTAGGGACTTCCTCTTCAGGCAAAGACAGGCTCCAGCGGATTGAGCGGATGAGACCAATAGAAGGTCTAAAGGTCAAGAAGGCAGTTTCTGAACATGCTATAGAGCAGGGGTGGCCAACTCCCAAGAGACTCACAGAGTTAAAAACTGGCAGTGATCTACCCCCTTGAGAGCCAGTGTGGTGTAGTGGTTAAGAGCGATAGACTCGTAATCTGGGGAACTGGGTTTGCGTCCCCGCTCCTCCACATGCAGCTGCTGGGTGACTTTGGGCTAGTCACACTTCTTTGAAGTCTCTCAGCCTCACTCACCTCACAGTGTTTGTTGTGGGGGAGGAAGGGAAAGGAGAATGTTAGCTGCTTTGAGACTCCTTCGGGTTGTGATAAAGCGGGATATCAAATCCAAACTTCTACTCCTCCTCCTCCTCCTCCTCCTCCTCCTCCTCTTCTTCTTCTTCTTCTGGGGGGTTCAGGTCAAAGTTGTTGAGCTGTTTTTTAGGGGGGAGAGGAAAGGCCCAGTTTTTGGATGTGCCTGCTATAGAGGGAAGTGAGAAATAGCTCATCTAGGAGAAGGAAAACTCTGATCCTATACCTTCTGTGCTTTGTGAGATATATTCATTAGAAGAAAAGGATGTATTAATCTTCTAGTGTGGTGGTTTGTTTGATTTTTCTGTTATTTGTTTGTTTGATTGTATGTTTGTTTACTTGTATGTACGTCTGTTTTCTCATAAATGTATTTCTTTTAAAATTAATAAAGATATATTTTTTTAAAAGAAGAAGAAGAAAAGACTAAGGAGTGAACCCCACACAAATCCAGAGTGAAGTCCCTAAGATGGTTGGATAGTACCTTGTGCACCTCCTTCTGTCAACTGCTACAGCCAAGTTGGTACCAAATGTATTGCTCTGCTTTCCTTTGGACCACATCAGCGAGGTGGGGGGGCAGGTCTTCCATAAACACCCCAGGTTTGCACCCTGCAGAGGTTACTTTGGTGCTGCTAACACAGCAGTTTGACTTCACCCCCAGAGACGTACTCTATTCTCTCTTAAGACAGTTGGATGCCAACAACAAGTCCCATAACACAATTATTACACAACACAACTAGCCCATATCATAGTATAGTATACTGCTGCCTCTGTCACATGCCATGGTTTCACCATGATTCCTTTGAGAGGTCACAAGTCTCTACTACAACAGCTAATAAGGCAGAAATTTTGGAAATTTTGGTAACACTGGTATGTGTTTTCCAATTCTTTGTATGTCCTTTTTACACAATAGTTCTATTTGTTTCATTTCACACACCCCTTGACTTTGTTCCCCTGTTATTTTGTTCATTATTCACATAGTTTGGGTTTCAATTGCTTCACAGCTTTTCCTTGGAATGGTAAATTGGATTATAAGGCTATTAAAAATGAACCATATTAGTCTTAATAAATTTCATGCTTGAGTGGCATGAAAGAGGAAAGAGGAAAAAGCAACAGCTTAGGCATCTCAACAAACAGATAATTGTCAAGAAAGTCTAATAGCACCTACAGACTGTGTTTAACGTTATCTCTCAAATTCTGAGGGTCTTTAGAAATGAGCTGGTTTGCTGAAGCAAGAGCTAAGTGAACATTCTTTTCAGGTGTATGAAGAGCATTGAAATGGTTGTGGGTAAATGGACTTGGTTACACTCAATGTGCACCTATCGCATTTTCAGTCTGTGCTACACTTTGTGGCTTTAGACAGTCAACATGCAGAGCAATGACACTCGACCAGGTCTGTGCAGATCATGTTCTTGCTAATAAACTCCAACTTGAACAGTGTGATTTACTACTGATTTGCTCCTGACACTGTCTGTCTTGACTGTCTTTTTAAAAGTTTTGCTCCTATTTGCTTTGTGCTGCAATATGACCCACAGGACTGAACAGTTTGTTCCAACCAAATGTTTGTCTAGAATGTCCCTTCAGAAAAATCCAGAATGTGTTTTCATAGGTGAAGACGTTATTGCAAAGTCTCCAACATTACCATAATGGGTCAACTGCCAAATACTAAATATCAAAGTATGAACTGAATAAAACATCCAGACAGATCTATAGAAGACATTGGCAGATGCCTACATGAATGCGCTTTTAATTTCTCTCAAAAAGGCTCACCACAAGATTGTTGGCACTGAAATCCAAATAAACCAACCCTCTATTGGGCTGTGACATTTTCTGTGAACAATTAATTAAACGGAATTTGAGTTCATGAAAGGCATTGCATTGCTGTCCCATTTCGGCTTACATGGCAACATCAGAACAGAAGCACAATTGCCCTTCTGTCTACTTACCTTTAACAGAAACAGGCTGTGGTCTTCGACCTACCATAAAAAATACATTAATTGCAATGAGATTTAATTCCCTGTAGATTTTGGAGAATCGGCTCATCAGGAAAGAAGGAGAATGTTGACGTCTTATAGGAAACAACCAATGGATAGAGTATCTGTATGTCGGTTCCAGTCATATAAACGTCTGCCTTTGCATTTTAAGAATCAGGTGGGAATACATAGACACCTTCTCTAAAACCTGGCATTATGAAGAAATTAAAGTATGCTTCTGTTTGACACTCAGGAACTGGACAAAGAGATCTCTGTATGCATGAATAGATTTTTTTGGTCCAGCCTTCCATTTCCATTGGTACTTAACTATGATTCAATCAAAGGAAGAAATAGTTCATTGTGTCCAATGTCTTCCATGTTATGTCTTTTAATTAGGTGATATAAAGTAAAGGGATGGTGCTGCTGAAAATAGCCATTCATATCACTAGCAGAATGTAAACAAACCGAATCAATGATTCAAAAATGTGTGTGTTGGGAAAACGTCTATTAGCTCTCTGGTTTTGGCTGACAGTTGGATAGCCTGAAATCTCATGGTTCCTCTACAGCAGTTTAACCAAGGCCATGAGCATTCATCAGTGCTGCCCTTCTCACTATGGGTTCTCTTCAGAAGGAAAAGTACTGCTCATAATAAATGCAAGGAAGTACTGTAATAGTATCTTCCAGTAGGCCTTTAAGAGCCATTTGGAGGCCAGATAACCAAAGCTCAGGGAAGAGGTTGTCCCTGCAGGAGGTCCCCCCTGTGTTAGTTATATTAATCATCAAGCAGGAGTAATATAAAGCAAAGAACTTCATTTAAACAAGCTTGCATTTGTGGGATAACCAGCTTCATATAAACAACATGCTTAAGCCTAATTAATGCATGAAGGGGTTAATACCACAGAGTAAGATGTCCTGCCAGGTTTAGCTATGTCACTTCCCTTACCTTGGATGGGTATAGGTAATCAAGCCTATTGCCCCCTTCCCCGTCTACCTGAGAAGCTCAGTATGTGAAGAGGTTTGTGCTGGTTGCTGCAGCTCAACTGCATGGTTCTCACAAGTCACTCTTGAGTTACTATACCAATAGTACAGGAACTTTCATCACTTTGTAACTAAACTAATGAATGCAAGTATTAGGGGGACTGTGCCTAGGTTTGGAATCTCTGCAAAGTGATAATAATAATGATAAACACTGTTTAGAATATGATTTAGAAGAACACTAGTTTGTGAAAAAACAGAGTTGATAAAGATTCTGCTTTGCGTACAAAAAGCAGCCACTTGTTTATGTTAACAAATGCATGGGTTAGAACTACCTGCCTGAGGTGGGAAGGTATGACGTTCATTGCAGCATTCTTTCCATTATCCATCTTTAGATACTGTCACTACAAGTTTCAACAGCTAAGGGAAATTTTAAGGGCAGGCTCATAATGGCTCAGATTCCAGGTGATTGAAGAGCAGGTGGCTTTTTAATATTTGATTTGTGATGTGCATTAGGCTAAAACGTTATGGTGCCCTAGAAAACAGAATGTATGCTAGAATTATCCCTATTTTTGATGCAAATCCTACCCTGCCTGAAATGCTTACATGATTCTTAGATTATACAAACCTGCCAACAATACCTATTTGACCAGTTGCATTCTGTTTTATAGCTATCCACCCACCCATTTACTCTGAAAAGCAATCCCTCAACTTTGTCCTTGCCCTGGCCTGTTTTATTAAGCAATGCTTTTAACAAAGTAAATTGCCCAAGATAGCTGAGCTAAGTTAAAGCAAGAAAAGAAAAGGTGCATGAGAGGATGCCATGATTATCATTTACAAAGGCCAGTCTGAGGCTTTAAATCCCTTGTTTAGTAACACACACACACACACACACACACACACACACACACACACACACATTATTGTTGGCTGATATTTGTGTGTACTCACCCTTCACACTAAGGTTTCAGGGTGGGTTACAATATTAAAACACAATGTTACAACAACACAACATTAAAAACTATTTGAAACAACTTACATTGACTATATGAATATATTTCAAATGCAACTAAATGCATTTATTTTTATTCAAAATACTGAATAGTCCAAACAATGCCTATCCAAGTTGACTTACAGCAATAAAAATTACAAAATATCAGCACATCAAACTTTGTATTGAAGCAGGTCTGACTGTTTGATTAAATATCACTACAGTTCACAACATAGTGTCCTTTCCAGAGCCACTGTTGGGCGGAGGGAGAAATTGAAACCACTGTATTCCTTGCTCCCCCTGCAAAAAAAAAAAAAAGTACCTGGAAATAACTATATGTAGTGATGTCCCTTGTCACAGGGGGCATTGTTGGGGGGAAATTGCTGTGCCAGCCCAGTTTAGGTTCCGTTGTCACCTGAGGTGGCAGGAAAATTTCTTCTCTGTGACGCAAATTCTCCTTCATGGACATTTGTCTCTAGCCACTTTAGTAGTTCTAATGCTGTTATATGCTACAAAAAATGATATTGTACCTATACTGCCAAACTAATTATCTACATAATATGCTGCAAGGAAATATTATAGGAAGAGGGGAAAGCTTGGAGTGGATTCTAAAAGATTATATAGGGGAAAGCAGGAAACTGAAAATTTCATCAGGTTTGAAATATAATCTTTGGTGAAAGATTACAATTTTGTGGCAAAAATGTGAGGTTGGAAGTTCCATTCTTTAATCATATAAAAATGACAATATAAATACTGTATTATTGCAATGTTTGTGAACTGGGTCCTTCCAAAATTTGTTTAGCTGAGTATTTCATTTTCAAAAGCAACACTTTTTTTTTTTTTTTTTTTTGCTTGATGGTGTGACTTCAGCAGCCAACCATCACAGCAATAAAATAATAAAATAAAATAAAATAAAGTAACCCCAAGCCTCTGTGGTTCTGTTTCCTCCCTCAAAGTGAAATAAACATTTGCCTTCTCTGTAAACCTGTCCACATCTGCAACAGTTATTTAGACAGTGTCTTGCTACTGTGTTGAATTGCTCTTGACATAAATTAAGTGAAAATTGCCTGTAGCCAATTATGTTTTCATCTTGATCTGGTGTTCTGCTTGTCAGGCTTTACGTAAAAGATTTCCTTCCTATATTATAAGACCCATAGTTCTAAAACCCCAGCTCTAAAATTATGAGATTCTGTGCAACTGAGGCACTAAACCAGAGTGAGATATTATCAGAACTAATCCTATATATTTTCCTGGGTTAAAAAGAGATTGACATTGACTTTGTCAATGGAATGTAGCCTTTTCTTCTTTGAAGACCAGGCTCTCATGGGATATCACAAATTATCCTTGAAACTTCCCCCCATTTCAGAAAGGAGGTGCCACCACATAGAGGAAGCATCTTGTGACAAAGAAGAAAGGGAAATTAATCACCTGTGCGTACAACCAAGTTCTCCTGCAGCTCTGCTTACTCTTTGAACTAAATATACTTAGAAGAGCTTGAAATAATGGCAAACTGTATACAGAAGGAATCTGCATTCTGTTTTGAAAGGGAATCAACTTTGTGAAAACTTTCCACCTCCCAAATGCACAACAACATGAGACTGCTTTTAAAACTTCAACAACAAATCTCAAAATCAAGTTGGATAAGTTATGGCAATTGAAGAGAAGATGGTTACAAGCTGCATTGCATTTTTGTTTCAAAGGACTGTCTTACTTTGTTGTTGCTGTTTTAAGATTGATGTCGCAGCTTACAATTCACTCCAAGAGGTGGGCTGTCCTATTATCTTTCATAGGAACACAATGGAGTCAAATAGTTTGTGGTTTGCAAGAATAGCCTTGCTTTTGCGGGTTGTAGCATTGGGCACATGGGGGAAAATCTTTTCCGTAAATATTTAGGATGAGATTCAGCCTCGCACAAGCAAATGTCTGTGCAATCTTCCCTTTCCTCTCCTTCCCATCCTGACGTGCAAGTGAATTTTTGTTGCACAAGTGGGTAGACATCATTGGATGCCATACATCATATTTCAAATTGTTGTGCTGCTTCAGTTAATCCTATGAAAAACAGGGGAGTGGGTGGCGCTGTGGTCTAAACCACGGAGCCTCTTGGGCTTGCTGATCGGAAGGCTGGCAGTTCGAATCCCCACGACAGGGTGAGCTCCTGTTGTTCTGTCCTAGCTCCTGCCAGCCTATGAGTTTGAAAACATACCAGTGCAATAAATAGGTACAGCTGTGACAGGAAGGTAAATTGCATTTCCATGCACTCTGGTTTCCTTCACGGTTCCTGTTGTGCCAGAAGCGGTTTAGTCATGCTGGCCACATGACCTGTGAACAAACGCCGGCTCCTTCAGCCTAAGGTGAGATGAGCACCGCAACCCCATAGTTGCCTTTGAGTGGACTTAACTGTCCAGGGGTCCTTTACCTTTACTTTTTATGAAAAACAAAAGTTTAGCATCAAGAAGAAGAAAAAGCAAATTCCCCAAGGGCAATAGGAGATATAACTATTGAAATACCAGATCTACAGTGGCGCTTGTGTGGTACTATTTTCTTGCCTTAAATTACTTGTTAAGGGGTACTCCCTTCTTTAAACACGAGTAATGTGAGTGCTTTATATATTACATTCACTTATTAGATATACTGATTCACTAGCAACTTTAAGTGTTTTACTCCTATTTCAAAGTTCTCTTGCAGGACTATGCAACTTTCTCTGCACTTACAGTAGCAGTCTTGCTTCTTTCCTTATGTGAGGGCCTGTTCTCTCCCCTCCCCCACCCACATGCAGGCACCTCTAAATCATCATCATGCTCCCACCCCTTGTTCCATCTCCTTGCAGTGCAGTGCAGGGGCAGGGAAATGCTGGATGCACAAGGAGAAAGTAGGGAAGATACATGGGTGGCTTATTATTACGAATGGATGGATGGACGGATGGATTGCCTGCCCTTCATAAGGTCCCAGAGCAGGTTGCAGCATTAAAAGGCAATATGAAAAATGCAACACACATCCTGACTTAATGTCTAAATAGGCCCTGGGGAAGTTTGTAAAACACTGCTTTCCTTCTTTTGAATGATCCTTGAATTCTTTGAGGGACGAATATAAACCGAAAATCTTGCATATCTATATTCAGTTCCAAATACAAACTTGGTTGAAAATCTCTTTTTCAAAAGAACAATCCCCTGTTTTCGAAAAATTCAAAATCTTTCCCTTGATTTGCCTTCACTTGCCCTGAAAGCCCTACTGTAATGTGACCTTTGTTTACATTCCAATTAGGGTAATTGACTATTGCATATTTGTTTTGTCGCAATCACTCCATTAACTAATTAAAGCTAACAAGGAAAGCGACACAGAGGAGACCTGTTCGCAAAGCTAGCCGGCCTCTTGCTTCTTCTGACTTCCACATAGACAGAATCGTTTACCTCATGGGAAAAGCTTTTGAATGTCCTTCAGAATGCAACAGACATTCCTAGATTATTTACACAAAGGTAACTGGCCATTGGCTCCAGAACCTTTTCACAGGAGGGAGAGAGAGAGAGAGAGAGAGAGAGAGAGAGAGAGAGAGAGAGCGCTGATTAAAAGTCCGCATGTGGGCAGTTTGATTGGTCGCCAGCCATCGATCGATTAATCATTCCGATTAATCACTTGCGCTTTCAGGCTGGATCTCCCAGAGGGTCTGAGAAGGAAGGAAGCCGCAGGCTGGGCTAGATGGCTGGGTGCGGGTTTGAGCCCGAGGCGGCGGGGTCGAGAGGGTGGGCGGAAGGCATTTTCCCTTGCGCCCTTGTATGGCGGAGGGTTGCCTGTTTGCTTAGCAGCGGCAGCAACAACAACAAGGCGGCGGAGCGCAGACGTCGTCCGCCGCCCCCCCGGGGCTGCCTCTAGCTCCACGTCAGAGGCGGAGGGCATGAATGGGATTCCAGGCAGCCCGAGTCACGCTGGCAATCCGGCACAGGTTGGCGCTGCCAATGCGCGCGGCGCAGATATGCCAGATCGGGGGGGGGGGGGGAGGATCCGAGCAACGCCCCGCAGCGCTGAGATCTCACCGACGACGGCCGGGAGTGCCCGGAGGGGGGGGGGGAGGCCGGGAGAGGGGAGAGCAGTCATTCCGCGTGAGCTGCTGGAAAGGCGCGGAGCTTTGGGTGGCATTGTTGTCTGAGCTGATGTCCAAACAGGAGCGAGCGCGCCGCGGAAAAGCACGGGAGGAAAGACGTGCTGGTGTTGGGGGGGGGGCGATCACCGCCGCTCGGCTTTTCCTGATCTTCTATAAAAGGGAAAAAGGCAGCCTCCCTCCCGTCCGAGGTGAGGAAGGCCCGGCTCGAAAAGTTGGCTTCCTAGGTCTGACCCGCCTGATAAAGAATACGCCTAGCGCCCCCAAGCGGGCGTAGAGGGCGCCATCAGGCGCAAGCCGACAAACGGAAGAGCGCGCTGCTCGGAAAGAGAAGGCGCGCAGTGATGTGTGTGAACTTGAAGGCAAACATTTCACTTCGTGTCTCCCTGCTGCCGCCTGCTCCGGGTTGCCTGAGCTGCCCCTCTGGCCATCGTGGGCCCACTGGGGAGCAGACACAGCAACCGCCCCCGCCTCCCCACCCTAAGATTGTATGTAGCTCAGTGGTAGAGCATGAGCTTCGCCTTTGCCTGCAAAAGGTAGTCCTGGATCAACCCCTGTGTTGTCTCCTGGGGATGTTCCCTGCCTGAACTACCGGAGAGCTGCTGCCAGCCCGTGTAGACAAGACTGAGCTAGATGGGCCGATGGCCTGGCTCGATATAAGGCTACTTCCTTTGTTCCTATCTATGTTCAAAGGGAGAGTGGGGTGAGCAGCCTCTGCCTCCTCTTGCTCCTTTACCTTCTGGGGTGTGATAGCATTTGAGGAGCTTGCCTGTCCTCTCCCTCGGGGCGGCCCCATCACCTGCTCACTTGGCCCCTCTCTTGGGCAAAACTGGCACCAGGGAGAGGAGGGCGTACAGTGGGGCCACAGGAACCATCTCTGCTGGTTTGCCTTCCCTCGCTGGTGCCCCACCGAGAGGGAACAGTGCAGGTGAACGAGGGAGGGAGGGAGGATGAGGCCGCAGCTAACTTGTCTGAGCACCTGCCTCTGCTAACTGGCGTGCCTGAAGTCTCCCACTGGGCACCGGCGGGGGTGGGGAGACTGGACCAAGCGGGTGCCCAATTCTCCCTGTTCTGCCGTTCAGAGAGAAGGGAGGGAATGAGCAGAGGTGGCCTCTGGTGCTTCCTTAGATACTACCCCTGGGCCCAATCCTTCCCCCACCCCGAAAGAAGGACCCGATCTGCCCTTCTTGCTCACCCCGCCTTTCGTTGCCCACACAAGAAAGAGAGAGAGAGATGCCCAACAGCCCGCAGCGAGGATTAGCAGGTCTCTAACTGTGCCTGCGCTCCGTATCTTGCATGAATGTTACAGTGGGAATCCCCGCTCTGAGGCAATCAGCATCCCATTGATGGCAGGGACAAAACGCCCCATTGATCCGGGCAAGATCTTGCCCACCCACCCACCCACCCACCTTCCTCGCGCGTATCTCCCCCACTTCCTTTTGCATTTTTGCGAGGGGGGAGAGTGAGAGTGTGTGTGTGTGTGTGTGTGTGTGTGTGTGACTTGTTGTGAGGTAACTGGATAAACACCAGCCCGCTTCCTGCCCGGCGGCTGCTGATTGGCTCTTGGGATTCTCAGGAATGCGAGCGACCCCTTAAAGGCGAGCGAAGCTCCTGCAGCAGCTCCAGTGCAAGCTGCCAGGAGTGAGAGCCAAGGGGAACCTGCGAGGGCTGCAGGCAACTGATCACCCGTTACAATCCAAGGATCCCTCGTTCTCTCTCGGACTGCTCCAGGGCCGGGGAGAGAGAGAGAGACCTGGGCTGAGGGGCATTGCTCGCTTGGGCTCCACACAGCCAGAGGCGCTAACGAAACCCCACTAAGGGCCAGATCGGAAAGTCCGAGAGCTTCGCGAGGATATTTATCTCTCTCGGCTGGGTTACTACAAGAGATATTTACTCTTAGGGCTGGTTACTTCTTCGGATTCCTTACTTCTAAAAAGGTAAGTGCTGAAGAGCCAGCTTTCCTCTTGCAAGTTTGCAGTAATATTTCGAATGCGCAAAGGCGAATATTATACTACGGATGATCTTGTTTCGAAGCATGCATCTTTCCCGCTCTCTTTTCCTTCACTTTTCATCCTCCCTTCGTCTCTCCCCCCCCCCCTGTATTTTTGGTTTCTCTCCCGTCTTGGTATATCGTCTCCATCCCCCTCCCATCTTTTGCACACCTTTCCTCCCAGCCCGATTCCTTTCGGTCTGCCGCTAAGCTAACGGGGTGTTTGGCCCGAGACCTTTGGAGTGACCAGGCTGCGGTTTCCCTTTCTTGTTTCAAGGTCGCTCCTTTGGGTCCAGATCCGTACCATGGAGTTACCGGGCGGCCTCTTTCTCCTCCTGATGCTGGGGGTCTGCGCAACGAACCGAATCCCAGGTAATCCGAATTTCGGGGGCGCGGAGCGGGAGGGCGGGGGAATGGCAGCCACTTCAGCCTAGATTTGGCGGGGAGAGGTCACTCGTGCCTTGTTAATAATAATATTTAAAGCTCAGGCTGGGACCGTTAGAGTAGCGTTGGTTTTCGAAGAGTAGCCCGGCTACTTCTCTAAGGCGAGCGGGACTTCGGATTGGTGACTGTGGGCAGCGATCCCTTGCGTCCTATTGGGGGATTCGCACTGGAGCAGTTGTGTTGCGAGGATAGCAAGCGTTGGGATTTCACAGAGCTCTTCTCCGGGTAGTAGGCAATGTCCTTGGTAGAGCCTATGCCCTGCACGCAGCAGGTCCCGGGTTTGGTTGCTGACAGGGGGGGCCTGAAACTCTGGAGCGTAGAGCCCCTGCCAGTCAGTGTAGACAACGCTGGACTCGGTTTAAGGCAGCTTCCTAGGTCCTTAGGCTGTGTTGACTGACGTGACTAAACTTCGGAAGAAACTCCGAAGGAGCCTTGCGCGAGCCCCTCACCTTTCCCCCCTCGGGCGCCCGAAAGGAGGAGTTTGGTTTCCCCCTCCCGCCACTTGTGGCTGCTGGGCGCGGAGTCTCGTGAGGCCGGCCAATAGCGCGGCCGACGTGGCTCCGGAGAGCGCTTGCGTGCCCTCTGCTCCCTCCCCGCGGGCCGCTTCTCCTCTGAGGGCTCGCAGCTTGGCGGGCTCGCTCCTGTGCGTCGAGCAGAGTGAGGCGGTTTGGCGCCCGGAGGGAGGGAGGCGCTTTCCCTCCGCGCTCGCTTTCCTGTAGGTGGCTCACACGAGCCCTGGTGGGACCAGGCACACGAGCGGGGCGGCGAGGGGAGGGCAGGGGGAGGAAGCCGCAGACGTGCAGAGAGCGGGGTGAATTGATTTCAAAGAAGAGAGGCACCTTCGGCTCCCTGGACGTCTTCTCCCCCATCCATGTGTGTGTTAAGGCAAAGCACGCAGGACTTTTTAATGATTATTACTTCACCTCTTCCAAGGCTTAGTCCTGGCACTGAGCCCGGGTTCTGAGCTGAGCCCTGCACTGTTCAAATGCCTTGCCTGAGGGCATGCCCGACCCCTTTCCCCAAGCTGCTTTGTAGCTTCTGTGAGTCAGCCCAACTCAGCTGCCTCTCTTTACCTGGAAGCCTGCACAACTGCCTTCCCACCTCCCGATATAGCCCAGAGCTCATTCCTTCTTCAGTTCCTCCCCTCACACAGTCTCCTGGCATTTGCCCTCTTCTCTCGACAGGCTCCCATTGTATATCTCTTTTCAGTTTGCCTCAGCCAGAGCCCCTTGAGAGAGCAAGGAAGGTGAGGAGAATTCCTGGAACCTACCTCACCAGGAAACTCCTGGTTTTCCAGGGTAGCTGGTCATGGATTGAAAGAGCTCTTTGCTCCCTTAGACCCTGAAGTTCAGCCAGTGAGGCAAAAGTGTGTGAGAAACTGGTTGGAACCGCTACAGCCTCTCCTCCATCACTGCTAACCTCCTGCAGAGCCTGGAGACTGTGGCAGGGAGTTGTTCTGAGACTGGGGGTGGTATAGATACTGAGAAGCAGATCACAACTATTTGTTTCCTGGGAGCTGAATATTTTCTCTGGCCATGATAAGTTCCTTTGACTCACCTCCATACAATCCTGTTCCCGGCCTGTGATATTCAGTCCACACTTCTGCTTTCTCTCTCAACCTTTTGACAGAAGCCGATAATCAGTGTTTTCTGTTTCTTTCTCTTTCTCCTGCCAGAAAACGGTGATGATGACAGTGTTTTCGATCTCTTTGAGCTGATTGGTTTTAGTCGCAAGGGAGCTCGCAAGGCACTAGGGGTGCATCCAGTCAAGGGACCCGAGACATCCAGCCCTGCCTACCGCATTGATGATGCCAACCGTATCCCTGCTGTTCCTGACTACAAATTCCAAGACATTCTTGATGCCATCCAAGCTGAGAAGGGCTTCATCCTGTTAGCAAACCTTCGGCCAATGAAGAAGATCCCTGGCACGCTGCTGGCTGTGGAGCGCAAAGACAGCTCTGGCTATGTCTTCAAGTTGGTGTTGAATGGCAAGGCTAAAACCTTGGACCTGAGTGTCTTCCCCAAGGAGGGCAACCAGAGTCTGGTATCGGTGGAGGAAGTTGAGTTGCCCAACGCACAGTGGAACAACATCACCCTCCTAGTCCAGGAAGATCAGGCTCAGCTCTACGTGGGGTGTGAGAAGCTGATGAATGTGGAGCTGGAAATCCCTATTCAGAACATCCTCACCAGGGACCTGGCCAGCAGTGCCAGACTCCGCATTGCCAAAGGGGGAGTCAATGACAACTTCCAGGTAAGATGCCTTTATTGTGGTAGCAGGTTTGTGAGTTTATCTCAGGGATCAGACTTTATTCTGCTAGGAAGCAAAAGTGAAGCAACAGGTTCCAAAGATGGTGATATTTCCTTCCCCTGGTTTTTATCTGTCATTAAAAAAGAAGCATCTGCCCTTGGGGTTAGAGAAAAAGAGAGGTGTTTTTTACTTTCTGCCCCAGATGCAAAAATATCTAATGTTCCTTTCAGATGTGAGGTTTAAATCACCTGCAAGTCTCATATTTACATTAACAACTGATCCCTGTCCATGAAGAAGACAATGTGAAGGAGAGGAATTTTATAGTTAGCTACCATTCTGACCATATGGGTGGTTTTTTTTTACATTTGCATTACAAACCCAGCTTCTTTTAGCTTCATGTGCAAAAATCTCCTCATTTTAGCACACAGAACAAGTCTTTATTCAATAATTACTCCACTTAAATTGGGAAATTTGTGTCAATTGTAAATAGAATATTTTGGAAATGCATTTTTTTTGGCAATGCTACCCTTCCATTTTTCATCAAAAGCTGACAATAAATGCATTGTTTTTAAGGGAATGCTGCAGAACGTGCGGTTTGTGTTTGGAACCACAGTGGAAGCCATCCTGAGAAACAAAGGCTGTGAAAGCTGTAAGTCTTCATTATGTCTCCAAATTTGCTGCCTTATTAAAGTTATGTATTTGATGTATGTGAAAGAACAGTGAGAGAAGTTTCATCACACAGTAAACTGCAAAGCATTGTAAACTAAGTGCTATGTATTTTTTAGTCTACCCTCTGATTCTGTGAGATTATATTTCTCTATAATATGTATGCCCCTTTCCCTTTTGTTTTAGCCACCAGAAGAGTTATTATTTTGGACAATCCCATGAATGGCTCCCGTCCAGCCATCCGTACTAACTACATTGGCCATAAAACAAAAGACATCCAGGCAATCTGTGGATTCTCCTGTGATGAACTAAACAATGTGTTTATAGAACTGCAAAGTCTGCGTGCCCTGGTTACAACACTTAAAGATTCAGTCAGCAAAATGGTAAGTGGCTGTTAAATACACAATAATGAAACAGGGACAATGGGTTTCTAAGGGCTCCTTGACACATACAAGCCACCAGCTGCTTATATTCTGCAAACAAACAATTGCATGTAATAGAAGGCAGGCTTGTAAACAGACACTCCCCTATGGTGATTAAGAATCTCCCTCAGGGGACCAGGCAGGGAACTTCACCGCCAAGCTGTTTGTATGTCACAGATTGACTAACTTAAGTGTGGACTGACATAAGTAGATACTACCGACAACAATCAGCAGCCATTCTAGCATGGAGGTGACTGACCAAAGTCACAGAAATGGCAGCTGCAGGCAGCATTCATGAGTAGACTATTTTACCTTGAAAACCTCCCTTATGGTCCCACACATGGGACCCAACTGAGAAAATAAATGGCTAACTTGCATGTATGAACTGATCCATGCAGCATGATCTTGTCCCACGTTTCTTTGAAGCAAGCCACACACTATTCAAGTGTAAGTGCTTATGGTTTCCACCTAAGTGCCCTTATTTGGAAGCAGGATTCCTTAAAATTAATGGGGCTGAGTATAATTTGTTGAAGTAATTTCTTTACTCTTTAAGTGTGAGATTCAGATTGATCTAAATCCACTTTAAAACTTTCTTTTTCAGGATGGTATTTTTCAGGAAGTGGGTGCTACTCGGTATAGGACCAGTCCTGGAGTATGCATCCATAATGATGTTATGTACCAAAACACAGCTGAGTGGACAACAGATAGTTGTACTACATGTACTTGCCAGGTAAAGACTCCTTACTGTTAGTATAATTTGTGAGTATTTGATTTGCCATGGGGAAGGCTGGAGTGCGTTTTTGGATGGCTGATATGTGCAAGGACACTCTGAAGGCTGCATCTGCACACCCTTTGAGCATTCATGTGTCCAGGTAAACACCTGAACATACCTGGGAACATTAGTCCATTGAATTCTGAGTTAAAAGAACCTCAGGCTGAAAAGGTGCTGATTCTCTGGCAAGAGGAGGGGCTGTTTAATTTTTTTTTTCTCTCATAGGGATTATTTTTTTAATGTGAATTGAACTGTGGTTCTTTATATATTGCTGGCACCTGATACGATCTTAAGATTTTGTTAGACTAAAATTACTTTAAAGAACAGGGTGGGAAGGTGGGGGGGGGTGAGACTGTTTCACAGAATTAGAATTAATATCTAGATTGGTCCAAAATATGTTTGAGAAACATCTCTGATGTAATTCTAGCATTAAGCAATTCTGAGGTGAAAGAGTAAATTTTCATACATGTTTGTCAATATTGTCTTTCCTTATTTAGAACTCTGTTGTTATGTGCCATAAAGTATCTTGCCCTCTCATGCCTTGTTCCAATGCCACCGTTCCTGATGGAGAATGCTGCCCACGATGTTGGCGTAAGTAGTTTAGGCTCCTTAACATTTTCAACTACTTGGTTCCACTAGAAGCTGTGTTGTAAAAAATACTGCTATGGCAGCAAATATACCATCGTTAAGTTGTTGGGCAGGGTTTGCACATAACACTACACTATGGTTTAATAAACCATAGTTTAATATGTCGTTACTTTGGGTTGTGTGCAGACTAGACCATTGTTTTCATGAAGTTTAATGAACAAGAAATAGAGGTAGGTTTGAAGCTATTTGATTAAAAAAAATGTTTCAGTGTAGAACAGTGTGTTTTAATGAGATAAATGGAGTGAAAAATTTGAGTCATGGGGGTGTGGAGAGTGTGTGTCTGAACTTAACTATACTTAGTTTATCTTTTGGTTACAATTTTATTAAGGTTGTTAATACTGTTTTATAAAATAACAAATCGATCCAGCATTTATAATCACATAATATGACTTTTGCTTCAATTTTGATGTTTATTTTATTTTTTAGTTGTTGCTTTGTTAACGTTTTATAGATTGTAATTGTTTTACTGATGCTCTGTTAATTATTATTTATGATGTATGCTGTATTTGTGGTCTACTATGTTCTATCATGTTATTGTTTTTTATTGTTTGTAAGCTGCTTTGGAATTCATTTGAATGAAAAGCAGCATAGAAATATAATAAATCAAACACGTGATAGAAAATTTGTTGCATAGGATTTAAATAGGGAATTGCTTCTTTTTACAGCCAGTGACTATGCAGACGACATTTGGTCTCCTTGGTCTGAATGGACTACCTGCTCTGTGACCTGTGGCAATGGCATTCAACAGAGAGGTCGCTCTTGTGATAGAATCAACCATCGCTGTGAAGGCTCTTCTGTACAAACACGAATTTGCAATATGCAGGAATGTGATAAGAGATGTAAGCATTTCATTTCTTTACTTTGAAAACAATGCAACCTGTTCTTGTCCTGAACTTGCGATATGTTGAGAAATTCTGATTAATACTTCATGCTAGCACTATTAAGTTGCTTGCAAATTGCCAATCTAAAGCTTTCATTGCTGACAAAAGGAGCTGATAAGATAGTTGACTACTGTAATTAATTACTGTGTAAATCATTGTTCAATTACTGTGTAAATTATTGCTTATCTTGACATGCACAGCATCAAGTGTAATGACTCTCAGTACCAAGTGTGTAACATTGCCATCTTTCTATTATTGCAATATGTTGGTTTCTTACTTGAATTGAATTTCAGCAATTCTATATTGCTGCTAGTGCCAGAAGAAAGCTACAAATCGCTTAAAAGAGCTTTAATCCTCATAGTTGGTAACAGCTGTGTCTGTTTATAGTCAAACAGGATGGTGCCTGGAGCCACTGGTCCCCTTGGTCTTCCTGCTCTGTTACTTGTGGAACTGGAGTTATCACTAGAATCCGGCTGTGCAACTCTCCACTACCTCAGATGAATGGCAGAGAGTGTGAGGGAGAGGCAAGAGAAAACAAACCATGCCAGAAAGATCCTTGCCCAAGTAAGTTTATTCTTAAAAGATGAGTGTTCTGTGCAATAATTAATGTTTCCAATACTCCATTGAATGTTATATAGTGTATAGCTAAGGTATAGCTAAGGGGATGCGGGTGGCGCTGTGGGTTAAACCACAGAGCCTAGGACCTGCCAATCGAAAGGTCGGCGGTTCGAATCCCCGCGGCGGGGTGAGCTCCCGTCATTCGGTCCCAGCTCCTGCCTACCTAGCAGTTCGAAAACACCCCTAAGTGCAAGTAGATAAATAGGGACCGCTTTCTAGCGGGAAGGTAAATGGCGTTTCCATGTGCGGTGCTGGCTCGCCAGATGCAGCTTAGTCACGCTGGCCATGTGACCCGGAAGTGTCTTTGGACAGCACCGGCTCCTGGCCTCTTGAGCGAGATGAGCGCGCAACCCTAGAGTCTGTCACGACTGGCCCTGATGGGCAGGGGTACATTTACCTTTTTAAGGTATGGCATTGGATCCCATAAGATAAGTGGTACCCACCAACCTGGATGGCTTTGGAAGAGTTTAGACTAATTCACAGAGTATAAGGCTTTCAATGACTATTAGCCATGATGCTTGGGTTCTGCTTCCACTGTTGCAGGCAGTATGCCCCTTAATACCAGTTGCTGGGAATCACAAGTGTGGAGGGTGCTGTTGCAGTTAGATCTGGCTCATGGCCTTTCTACAGCAATTGGCTGGCCACTGTGAGACCAGGATTCTTAACTACATTGCTTTGGCCTGATCCAGCAGGGCATTTCTTACGTGAAATCTGCTAAGATGGCACTTCCCCACCCCACCCTTTTTTAAAGGAACATCACAGCCAGAATTTTTCAACATCTAGGTTTGTGATTAGGCATATTGAAGGTACCAAGGGCAGTTGTGCTCTGTTCCCTGGATGCTAATAGTTGTTGTTTTTTAAATCATTTTTTCTTTAGTAAATGGGAACTGGGGACCATGGTCACCATGGGACACCTGTCCAGTCACCTGCGGAGGAGGCCTTCAGCAGCGCGGTCGTCTCTGCAACAATCCTGCGCCCCAGTATGGAGGGAAGGATTGTATTGGTGATGCTAAGGACACCCAGATCTGCAACAAGCAGGATTGCCCAATTGGTGAGTAATGACCTATTTTGAAGTATAAAATGGTGTTTGGTAGCTCTGCTCTGTCATCTTCAGAAGGATGTAACTATTTGTCTAAGTTTTCCCATTGGAAAATATAGAGAGAGAGATACAGCCACATCTTGGCTGTATGCTGGACAAAGCTGTTCTTATTTCTTACTTGTGTGATTTAGAGTAGGAAATGATAAGAACAACCAGTGCAAAGAAAGTCAAATTAAAACTGAGCTGATTTTTGAAAACACAGAAGAGTATTTGTTAAATTTGTCTACCTTGCTCGCCACCACTGCCCTGCATGAGGCTAATAACACTCTGGAATGCCACCTTTATCTTCTCCCAGATGGGTGCCTGTCTAACCCTTGCTTTGCGGGAACTACATGTACTAGTTTTCCTGATGGTTCCTGGAAATGTGGTGCCTGTCCTGCTGGCTATCGTGGAAATGGAATTAAATGCAAAGATATTGATGAGGTAAGAGGACTGGAATTGCTTATTTATATAAAATGTAGGACTGAATTGTAAGTAAACCTATGGCTAATTTTCCCTCTGTCACCTTCTTTCATACTCCAGTGTCAAGAGGTCCCAGATGCCTGCTTTGTCCTTGGTGGAGTCCACAGGTGTGAGAATACTGAGCCTGGATACCATTGCCTACCTTGCCCACCACGCTTTTCTGGACCACAGCCCTTTGGTCGAGGTGTGGAGAATGCAATAGCAAACAAGCAGGTACTGCCAAAATATGAAAAGGTCCCTGCTCCTAAAACCTCGCCCCTCTCCTTTTGCATTTATGAGACATGCCCAGGAGGGGGGAAAGAAAAAGTTCGATACATTATTCTAGAAATTCAAGTTGCTCTGAAAGGAGAGTATGCATATATTTAACATCTGAAAAGAATTCTAGGGTGAATTCACACTATTGCATTCCGCCACGTGATTTTGCTCACAGATCTGCATGGATAACGTGAATCGGAGAAAAAACATCATTACCATGATCATAGCTGTACTTTCCTAGCAGCCACAACAATGAAAGAAATGGGGCCTGGCCAGTTTTTATGCATAACATAGACTGGCTCCAAGGACAACGTATCTATACTATGTGTTTCAATTAAATTAGTTTAGAATGAATGCTTCTAAAATCTTGAAAGCAATAGCATCAAGACATGGTAGCTTTAAGCATATTCTTCCACACTTCAGTCTTCAGATATTGCTATAATTAAAGGCTTGGATCCTAGCTTTTCCACCTCTTCCCTCTGCAGTCCTCCATAACGCTTGCAAATTGCTCATGGGGGTGATGGACCTTGGGAATGGTGTGGGGTGTGGTCTGGGGCCCTGTAGATGGATGGATTTGAAATAAATAAACATTCGGTGTATGTGAAAACATCCAAGCCTAAGCTAGTAACTAACATATAGAAATGCACATAGGATGCCTTGTTCTTTTAAAACAAAAGCCATAATTGGTTACTGTATCCATGGAGAAGTATTCTCTTTTTTTTAAAAGGCTTCCATGTGTTGCTATCTCAAAATAACAAAATGATAGACACATTTCTTGCATGTAATCTTAATTTTCTTGTGTCCATTTGGTCTCTTAGGTCTGTAAACCACGTGACCCATGTAAGGATGGAACTCATGACTGCAATAAGAATGCCAAGTGCACTTACCTTGGCCACTTCAGTGACCCTATGTATCGCTGTGAATGTAAGCCAGGCTATGCTGGTAATGGCATTATCTGTGGAGAAGACACAGACTTAGATGGGTGGCCAAATACAAACCTGCCCTGCGTTGCCAATGCTACCTACCACTGCAGTAAAGTAAGCCAATTTCTACATATTCATATTCTCTCTCTCTCTCTCTCTCTCTCTCTCTCTCTCACACACACACACACACACTCTCTCTCTCTCTCTCTCTCTCTCTCTCTCTCTCTCTCTCTCTCTTTAGAGCCCTGAATGAATGTACGCACCATGAACATTTGAACAATAATATACATACCTTAAAAGAAATAAAAAACTGTCAGTTAGTGTACCTGAGTCAAATGCTTATGCATAAATTTGTTGAAATAACACCTGTGTCGGATTATGGTTCATACATAGCTTTTAGAGTTGCCTAATTTGGACAATCTGAAATGTCTTGGGGAAATTTCTGTTTCATCTTTAGTTTTCATGATAAATTAGAGTACATACTGTTGAGTATATTTGAATGGTACTATGGACGGACACCATCAAAAACAAAATCTAGGAAATATAATCTTACAATCTGAGCACCTGGATATGTTGTATTTAAAGGTGGATAGTAAATAATTGTTTCTTTTTCTGCAGGATAACTGTCCCAACCTTCCCAATTCTGGGCAAGAAGACTATGATAAGGATGGAATTGGTGATGCTTGTGATAATGATGATGACAATGACAACATTGTAGATGACAGAGTAAGTCTCGCGGAAACAGTCCTGTTCTGTCTGTGGTTTAGATAATATTCATTTTTGCCCCATACCTGGGGGCTATTTGCAGAACTTCAGCTTGGCAGTCACTGTAGGAAATTGCAGGCACTGATATTTTGAAATGTATTTAAAGAGAAGCACAGTAAAGTATTATCAGAGTTTTGTATTTTCAACAGCTGTAGGGATCCCATGCTTTAAAAGGCCTG
This sequence comes from Podarcis erhardii, assembly GCF_964252035.2. Taxonomy (NCBI): domain Eukaryota; kingdom Metazoa; phylum Chordata; class Lepidosauria; order Squamata; family Lacertidae; genus Podarcis; species Podarcis erhardii. The sequence continues at coordinate 42,384,224 of NC_138497.1, forward strand.
AGATTTACTTGGTACTTCAGATTATAGCATCATTCTGCTTCAGCAAGTAGACAGGAATATTCCAGAGCACAGGGGACTGACCTTAGCTTCTCTTTCAGCTCCCTCTGTCACACTGTCCATATGGATGTTGTCCTATCAATGCCTTTGCTTACTGCCTTTATTCAAATAAATATAGTCAACAAATTTCTTATAAATCTAAAAGTGCATGCATGCTTGTATGTTTATGTTTTTTAACATGGCTTCTTTATTTTCTTTCTTCTACAGGACAACTGCCCTTTCATCTACAACCCACAACAATATGACTATGATAGGGATGATGTTGGTGATCGCTGTGATAATTGTCCATACAATCACAACCCGGATCAGATAGACACTGATAACAATGGAGAAGGAGACGCGTGTGCTGTGGATATTGATGGAGATGGTACGGTTTTGTTGTTTGTTCTTTTTCTACCCCCCCCCCCATCACCACACACTTTCTTAGTAATCAACAAGTTGCCCAAATTCAACTGCTGATGTGAAATCTTCCTCATTGTATGGACCAAATATGTTGCACATTGAGAGCTGTAGAAAGTTGCTCTATACAAGTCTGGATCCAACCCTGTATTGTCAGCATGTTTCAGCACCAGTCGTACTTGAATTGTAGCTCTTCCATGAACAAACAGGCTGCCACATGATTGCTAACTATTGTGTTAGTTCTAACAGTGTTAATATATGATACTAGACAGATCTACCTTTAACTTGGTTTCCTTTAGTCATTTCCTTTTAGTTACTATCTTCATTTGGTCCCACTATATGTGTGTACTATTTAGACATGTTACCAAGGTCACTAAAATATCTAAACTATTTGTATTTTTAGGCATTCTTAATGAAAGAGACAACTGCCAGTATGTATACAATGTGGACCAGAAGGATACAGATTTGGATGGTGTTGGAGATCAGTGTGACAACTGTCCTATGGAACACAATCCAGACCAGGTCAGCTTAATTATTTGGCCTATAAATGTACATGGACATTCAGTTTTTATTAACTCTTTGATATCTGCTATTTATCACACACACCCCTGCAATATATGTCAGTTGGCAGCCTAATGAGGAATACACAATTGTTTATAACTGGGACATGTGTGGAAAACCTTTATTTCTTTTTTAAAAAATGCATGAGGCATCCAAGTGCATAAATCATTTCTGTATGTCATGTTAGATGCAGTATATTCTACTAATAGAAAAACCACATGGATAACCATGAGTAGCTTAAGTTCATTAATTTCAGAGGTTCTACTCTGAGTAGAATACCACCCATTATGGTTTGGAATCACTGTAGAAAGCATACATTCTGTACTGGAGCCACATCAGCTAGTAGCATAACTACCAAATGGGGGAAAAGATCTCTGGTATCATCACAGTGCTATTTTATTAAATACAGGCTGGTTAAGATAAAGGAACCTGCACAGCGCTACAGCATGGCACTCTCATGTTTCAGATATTTAGCATTAAAGCAAAACATGTGCTGAACAATGAAGGGTGTGTTTGCAAGGAATGTATATCCATGACACAAGATGTCCTAAGGCCAAGAGGGCAGTGAATTTAGATTCACATAAACAAACACACACAAAATGCTTTGCTAAGGACAAAAGTTAAAGCTATATAGAATACTAACATCACAAAGTTGTTTTCTCCACTATTAGAAAAGCTGAAAGGCATATCCCACCATAAATATATATAACCTAATTAAACTTTGCCTGTTTAAAGGCTTGGAAATAAGAGGGAAGCCCAACCCATCCCATTTAATTTGCTAGATCTAATGCAGCAATGGGTGAAGCTTGTGCAGTCATGTCATGTACAAGGCAGTAGGATTAATAGCTTCAGGGGCATACCTTGGATGCTTGAGTGGTCTCGGCAAAATTGGAGGAATCTAGATCTGTTTTTCATGTTACCCTGTGGGCAGTGTTGGCTAAAAGGATGCTTACAATAAAAGAATCTGTTTTTAATGTCCCTGTACTTCTGCTAGACTATTTTTTTATATGAAAGGGTTCTCTCCAAAGTAGTGTATAGCAGACCACAGTGACAATGGACTGCAAGTATTCCTGAAGTGCTGAGTGTCTCAAGTGACTCATTTTAAGTTGCAGAAAATGCCCCTCTTCAGCTAGCAGTTAATGTGATCAGTTGATTTTTGGGTGACTATATTTCTCAACGGACCATCAGCCAAACCTGCAGTAACACGAAGCTGGATAACTTAGGGCAATCTGATTAATATTGTAGTCTGCATCTAGAGGTCTTAGGGCCATATTTCAGAAAGTAAGCAGCCTGATGTACTATTTGCAGTTTGTATGTACTTTTATATCATGACACTTCTAAAAGAATGTTCTAGCATTTAATCAGTATGTGGCAAAAACATTATGGTGGGTATTACCTTAACAGTGGGTCATTACTGTACAACAGTAGCCTTAACACAGCCATAGCTGTGAGGTAAATAGAAAATATTCATCCAGTTATACAGCATTTGTGCCCAGAAGGTACAAAGTGCACAATAAAGCAGAAAGTGGCGCTTTTATCTCATCTGAAAAAGTAAACAAACAAGAGATTAACACATTCTGGCATGGAAATTACATGGAAATTCCTGCCAAGTAAAGGCAGAAACCACACCATTCTCTCAGGCCCTGGTGCTTTGAGGAAGACATTTAAGCAATAAGATGTCTGAAGATAACCCAAAACAAGTTGGGACAGGTAGTTTTCTTTCTTTTTTTTTGTCTGTGGACATTAACATTAGCAAATTACAAGTGTGCAATAGCTGTCATACCACCATACAAAGATAACTCCAGCCTGTTAGTTCACTTCAATAAAGCTCCATGCATGCAAGGACTGCCTATGCTGAGCTGTTCCCTCAACTGGCATGATAGCCAGCTGGAGTCCTGACCATTGGAACTTCACTAGCAAGAAGCCACTGGATGCGCCAAGACAGTCTAAATTATTAGGAATCTTTTTAAGATAGTTCTAGTTGGTACCCTTTTAAAAATGCTTTACTTGAACATGTTCATCCATTTTCCTTTCAGACGGATTCTGACTCTGACCGCATAGGAGACAAATGCGATAGCAACCAGGACATTGACGAAGATGGCCATCAAAATAATCTTGATAACTGTCCCTATGTGCCCAATGCAAACCAAGCTGACCATGACAAGGATGGAAAAGGCGATGCCTGTGATCATGATGACGATAATGATGGCATCCCTGATGACAAAGACAATTGTAGACTGGTTGCCAACCCAGACCAACTTGACTCTGATGGTAAGAAAAATTATTCACTGTCAACTTCTCTAACTATACTAGGAGGGATTGTCTAGCATTAAATTAAACACACAGTGTAGGGTTTAATCATCCTTTTAATGGTGGTTTCAGTAGCACAGTGAAATTCCTGGATTAATTACATTAGATATCTTAGTATATCATCCTACTGCCAATCTGAAATGCACATTTCCTTTTTAAACTCTCACATATTTTTTATTTCTCTCCTACTCCTCCACCATTTCCTTTCTTCCTCTTGGGCTAGGTGATGGACGTGGAGATGCATGCAAAGATGACTTTGACCAAGACAAGGTGCTGGACATTCACGACATCTGCCCCGAGAATGTTGACATCAGTGAGACAGATTTCCGCCGATTTCAGATGGTTCCCCTGGATCCTAAGGGCACATCTCAGAACGATCCTAATTGGGTTGTTCGTCACCAAGGCAAAGAACTGGTTCAGACTGTCAACTGTGATCCTGGACTTGCAGTTGGTGAGCAGGCGATTTGGGGTTTTCCTTTCTGTGTTTACTGTAGAAAGTGTCATCTGTCTCTGGATGATAACTATTCACTTAAAGGCTCAGCTGAAAGTACACACAATACTTGCCTGCATAATATAATTTAGCAAGTGGTTCACTTACATTCAGATTCTAAGGTCTCCATCCCTCCATCCCTCCATAGTGGTGTAGCCCTAAGCCTGCCTGCCTGCCTGCCTCTGTGACAGCAGAGCAGCAAAGGCAATAGGTTGTGGTCCTACCTATCTGCTACGTCCACTATGACTTCAAAGCAAATGTTTCCATATCCCAAAGAGTCACATGAAAACCTGTGGCCAAAGGACAATAAGCAAAGAAGTCTTGTGATAGAATCTCTAAATACAGTACTTCACACCTGTGAGTCTTTGGAAGAGGCTGAGGTCTTAATTAATCATAGGGGGAACTGACCATTCTTGCAGTTTAAGAAAGACTAAAAATCTCTCCTTTTTTTCTCCCTTTCACTCAGGCTATGATGAATTTAATGCTGTTGATTTCAGCGGCACATTCTTCATTAATACAGAAAGGGATGATGATTATGCTGGCTTTGTGTTTGGTTATCAGTCCAGCAGCCGTTTTTACGTAGTCATGTGGAAGCAAATCACCCAGTCTTACTGGGATCCAACACCAACCAAAGCTCAGGGATATTCCGGTCTTGCTATCAAAGTAGTGAACTCCACCACAGGTCCTGGAGAACACCTCCGTAATGCACTGTGGCACACTGGAAATACTCCTGGACAGGTAGGAGATTGTTTCTCTTAATAAATAAAACCTGCCTTTCTGCAATCCTTGGACTATTACTATTGTAGAAAGAAAAATCAGATTTGAAGGATGATATTAAACAACAATGTAAGATAAGAACGCACAAGTCTCTTTCAAAAGTCTTGTGCACAACAGGATTAATGTAAACTAACTTTCTGCATTCAATTCAGTAGAGGAGGGTTATACCCAACTAAGCAGGCCCACTAAACTCAATGAACTTAAGTTAGTCATGTCCATTTGTTTCAGTGATATGACTTAATTGGATTCAGTCCTTGGTGTTTACATCTGTCACTGCTTATTCACACACTATGTTTGTCCACAAGAGAATGCTCATTTTGACACAAATATATACTGTATGAATAAGCTCTCAGAATTCCATTTAGTACCAACGGGATTTTCTTCGAACAATTCAATTAACAACATCATACATTCACTTAAGGCTATTTCAAATGTGGTAAGTGGGTGGAACAGGAAGAGCAATGCTTGTGTTTCCTGCATCTTTAGCTTCAGGCACCTCCCTCAGAGGACAAAATGCACAACCTGCCCACAGAGTGGGAGGCCTGCAAATATTTCTGCTCTGTATTCATTCAATGCTTATGACAGGTAGAAACAGAAAGAATAGGAAGCCCGAGGCCATTGGGCATGCTGTTCATCCCCTTCTGCCATGTCAATTCAATCTTTATTATGGTCAAGGACCAGACAACAGAAATCACAACACATACAACTACATCATCCATGTCTGAAATGACATTCCAAGCATACAGTTGATTTCAAAGACTTGTACCAGCATAATGGCATGTCTAATTTATCTGCGTATTTGCTTTTCAGGTGCGGACTCTGTGGCATGACCCTCATCATATAGGCTGGAAAGATTTCACTGCCTACAGATGGCGTCTGAGTCACAGACCAAAGACTGGTTACATTAGGTAAGCTTTGCAAAGTTTCTAAAACAACTTTAGAAGGACAAATACAATTTGGCAATAGCTAATTTTATAGTTGCAAAATAAGCATTCTATAGCATGGCTGAGGTTAATTACTGTTTCTCTTTACTGCAGAGTTGTAATGTTTGAAGGAAAGAAGATCATGGCTGATTCTGGACCAATCTATGATAAAACCTATGCTGGTGGTCGTTTAGGATTATTTGTCTTCTCTCAAGAAATGGTGTTCTTCTCAGATCTTAAATATGAGTGCAAAGGTAAGAATCCATATTTCTGAAGCTAAGTTTGTTTTCCTGAAATTACTGGTGAAATATCACCATCACTTTAGCTTTACACATTCAAAAGGTTTTGATAAAAAAGTAAACAAATCTGTAACTCTTTGGCTACAACCCTTGTTACTCATAGGGAAATATACAGTAAACAACATTTAATGGCAAACATCCGCTTGGAAAAGGGGAAATATTGTATTTAATATCAAGAGTGATGTAAAAATATTTACGGCACACAAGGTTTGCCATTGAAAATAGAACTGTTGAATTTGAATCTATATTCAATAGCCTCTAGGTAAAGGTACCCCTGACCATTAGGTCCAGTCACGGACGACTCTGGGGTTGCATGCTTATCTCGCTCTATAGGCCGAGGGAGCCGGCGTTTGTCCGCATACAGCTTCCGGGTCATGTGGCCAGCATGACTAAGCCGCTTCTGGTGAACCAGAGCAGCGCATGGAAACGCCGTTTACCTTCCCGCCGGAGCAGTACCTATTTATCTACTTGCACTTGATGTGCTTTCGAACTGCTAGGTTGGCAGGAGCTGGGACCGAGCAACGGGAGCTCACCCCGTCGCGGGGATTTGAACCGCCAGCCTTCTGATCGTCAAGCCCTTGGCTCTGTGGTTTAGACCACAGCACCACCTGTGTCCCTTTCAACAGCCTCTAGTGATATGCAAAAATTAAGTCACTTTATCAGAGCTAGATAGCTGTGTTGCATGGGTAGCCACTTCATAAAAAAGCTTGGAGCAATTCAGCTACACATCTGACATTTTGAAAGGGGAACGTGCAATTACTATTTAAGATGCAAAACAGACAATTGAATAGCTAATTGTAGCTGCTTAATTACTAATGTATCAGTGTAAACAGAGTGACAAATTACTATTTTCCCTTTCTTCTTGCAGATCCGTGATCACAATGGCAGTTGATACAGAAATTATTTTGAAATGCTGTATTGCACCTTCTGAGAAGTTTAGTTTCTACAAACCCTGGGACCATTTTTTTTAAATCGCTCTTCACTTTCTTCTGCCTTTACAAAATAGACTCAGAATACATGATCTGCCTCAAGAGAATGCTTTTGAGAGAGAGAAAACAGCAAAGTACACTTCATTTCTGACCTCTGTTGGCACAGAAGAAAACAAATGTATTTTGTGAATAAGAACATTGCTTGCCTCAGGAGCAAATAGTCACTTCTGTAAGAAAGGCATTTGTGTAGCTGGGCATTGTCACTGCCTCTCTTTAACTGGAGGTCCAACGGAGTAGCACTTTTGCAATAAGACTATCTTTATGCTGTGTTGTGGACTACTTATAAATAAAATATATACTTCAGCTTGTGGGAGATGAGAGGGACAGGAAAGAGACTAGCAGAAGTTGGAGGCAAATGCCTCACTCTTTGAAAGGGGACTATTCTCCCTGGGGTTTACATCTTAATTGGAGGGACTGTTACATATCTGACTAATAGCCTGATCCTCTGCATGTTTGCAAGTCCCAATGAGAGTTACTCCCACATAAGAATGCATAGGATTACAGCCTAAATCTTTTCCAATTAATAAGGAACTATTTTGCTTGATTACATTGGAAAACTAGCTGGCTAGCCCCAGGCAGCATTAACAAATGTTAAAAATTCAGTTGTGGGGTAAGAGGGGTAACAATATTGGCACACTGGATTACACCAGTTTAGTGAGAAAGGGGATTCAGAGGAACAGAGGGGAAAAGCAAGTTTACATGTGCCAATGCATGATAACAAACATGCACAGGTTTGATACCAGCAAGAGGCAGTGCAGATGTAGCAAGAACACTGAAGTGCCAAAGAGCACTTTCAGCTCAACTTAGCACTTGTATTGGCCTTCAAGGAACTATGTTTTTTTCTTATATTATGGTTACAAAGGCACAAAAGATGACAAACACAACTAAAATACAAAATTCTTTTCTACAAAATGCAATGGACTTTTTTTTAAAAAAAAAACAACATTTTTAAAGCATTGATTTTTGTAGAACTGTAGATAAAGAAAATGTAAAATATTTATTTTTACCTATCCTGTCTGTCATGAATAAGAAAGGACTCGAGATTAAAGCAGTAAAACAATGCGTCAAGACTATCCACATAATTTTGCAATGTCTCCATGACTGTAAGATTGTAAATACAGGTTATTTATTGTTCTATAGTGAATCTAGACAGTAGTGTGTGAAGATATTTTAGCTGTAAAGAGCAGGTTTTCCAGAAGCAATGTGGGGCACAGCAAAATGAAAAATAAAAAAAAAGCAGTGGGAGAGGGAGAGGTTGGGTTTTTGTTTTGTTATCAGTGTGTTCTTTTTTTCTTCCTCTGTACAAGACAACTGGCAAAGTAGCCTAGTAGGGCTACCCTACTGCTGCATTGCCAAACCACAAAAATGTTTAAATATTGATTGCCCAGATCTCTCCTGTCGGAGAGGCAATAGCTTTCTATTAACACTGGCTATAATCCGCTGTCAGTCCGTACTCTTCTCATTTCAGAGGGATTTGCATGAGAGATGCTATCAATGGATTGTTGCCTTTATCACCTTTGTTATGCTTGTATGTTGCTAGTGCATTCTATCGGTCCATGTGTCAGACAAAGAAGAAAATCCCTGTCCTAGGGAGGAGGCAGACTAAAGGAAGAAATGGCATAAGAATGTTTGATTTTGCAGATCGCACACCTCAGATACCAGCGTGTGGTTGCTGGAGCATAAGTGCCTCACAGGTGGGATTTCAGGAGCATTTTTTAAAATTAAGAAAGACTGCTCGTGGTATTAAGGGGCAGCAAAACTTTTATCTACGAGCCTCTTCTTACTAAGAAAAAAAGAATGTCAAAGGTGAAAGTTTATGTACAAATATTACCTCATTGTGTGACTGAGAAAAGGAAGAGAGAGAAAAACCTTTGGATCAAGCAGAGTTTAAATATCTAACGAAATTTAAAGCTACTGTAGTATTAAGGAGAAACAAAAGATTGCAAGCTGTATATAGTCAAGATTGTGGGGTTTTTTTGCAGAATTACATATTCCCAGTAAGAAAACAGCATTGAAGCAATGCTGAGAACAATTTGTGATACTGTGTTTGATGGTTTCACCCCCTGTCATCTTGCATACCATTCCTTGTATTTGTATAAATTATTGTTTTCATTACTGTTGGAATAGTTAATCTTCTGTTTGTGTAGATATGCTATTTAAATAATTTATCATGAAATGCTACCTGTAGAGCTAGTGTTTCTATTTTTATAAAACATTTGCACACTGAATTGAAGAATTGTTTGTTTCCCATCCCCAGTGTTGTTGCTCTTAGTATGTTTTTTTTCTAAAAATGAGCATATTTTGTACACATGTTTAACCATTTTACAACTTAAAAGCTGTGTAAATTGTACAATAATGTTTCTTACATACAAGAAACAATAAACAGATACAAAAATCTATATTTACAAACTCTGGGGTTAGTTTCATGTATTCCATCCTCCTACTGATGTTATAAAACCTGCCACTCAGTTTTCCCTGCCTTTGTTCCATTTCAATCAGCTATCCTCTTGGCAAGAAAGCTGTGTCTTTTTTTACCTTCATTCCAATAAACTGTTAGTGAAAAATGTCATAAAGAAAGCATACCTTTACCTTCTAGTACCGAAGGGACTCCACAAAGTTGTACTCATAGCAGTCCCTACCCTTTGCATAGTTTCATGCGGGACTTGACATCTTTCCGCAGGGCCTGCAAGACAGAGCTGTTCCACCAGGACTTTGGCCAGGGCACAGCCTGACTCCCTCCCTCGGCAATTTTCGCGGAGCTCTGGCCCAATGGCTGCCAGTGGCTTGAATTAATTAATTTTATAAGGAATGATTTTAGAGTGTTGTTTATGCTGTACTTTTGTACTGTTTTATTGTTGTTAGCCGCCCTGAGCCCGGCTTCGGCTGGGGAGGGCGGGATATAAAAAATTATTATTATTATTATTATTATTATTATTATTATTATTATTAACACAATGTTCAATCTTGGCCACCTGTAACTCACCTCCCTCAGCCTTCCCACATGGGCTCCACTTTTTAAAAAAGTTATTTCCAAATTCTCACTGCTGCATCCTCCTCTGTTCACAATGCACTTGCATAGCTTTGACTCAAGACTGAGAAGCAAAACCATCTTTTTAGAAATAAACAAAATGGCTGCAACTTACCCACTTGAGGATGGTTCGTGACACATCAGCAGAAGGCATTTACCTTAATAGGATTCTGTGATCTCCATTAATGCCCAAAAGCTCATTAATATCTCTAGGATGCATCAAGGGAGCTGCAGAAGAACTGTATGTACATTGGAGTGAGCTACTTTTACTAGGACCTACCTTTAGATGGTTTGTAAGGCTTAGTCAGAGATTTGGGAAGGGATAAATATGGTTCTATTTTATCAGCTTCTTTGCTTCTGAAGGGTTCTGTGAATAGTTAAAAAGGCTTTCAAATGTGTAACATATTTTCTGTAGAGTTGCGAAGTATCAGCAGGCCCTTTGAGTGAAAAAGGGGGAAACTCGAACTTCTATTGCTGATCCACCTCATCTCATCACTCTGACTTATAACTTAATCCAGGTGCACTGCTGGATTAATTGTTGAGCCTGGAAGAAGATTTCTCTCAAATGCAGACCTAATGTCTTTGAAGAAGGACGCGAGTGGCACTGTGGTCTAAACCACTGAGCCTAGGGCTTGCTAATCAGAAGGTCGGCGGCTCGAATCCCTGCGACAGAGAGTGCTCCCGTTGTTTGGTCCCAGCTCCTGCCCACCTAGCAGTTCAAAAGCACGTCAAAGTGCAAGCAGATAAATAGGTACCACTCCAGAGGGAAGGAAAGTGGTGTTTCCGTGCGCTGCTCTGGTTTCACCAGAAGCGGCTTAGTCATGCTGGCCACATGACCTGGAAGCTGTCTGTGGACAAACACCGGCTCCCTCGGCTTATAGAGCGAGATGAGTGCCACAACCCCAGAGTCGTCTGCGACTGGACCTAATGGTCACGGGTCCCTTTACCTTTAATGTCTTTGAAGCTGTTTCATGGGGTGTGGCTAAACTAGGTGAGGGTAGCCGATTGGCCTCAAACCCTTGGTGAGTTAGGGATTTCCCCTGTATGCAAAGACAGGTTCAAGCAGATTGAGCAGATGAGAGCATGAAGGTGGTTTGTGCATGTCCTGTAGAGGGATGTGAGGCGCAGATGGGACTTGCCAACCTGGGAAGGAAGCCCATCTAGGAGAAGGAAAACTGATGCTAAACCTCCGCTGCCTTGCAGCTATACTCATTTGTGAGAAATGCTTCAGGAGTAAACCCTGAGGAAAAATCCATACCCGCTGCCTTGCGGGACACCTTTGGGAGAAGAATAGGCTAAGGACCAAGCCCTACACAAATCCAGAGTGCAGTCCCTAAGGTAGTTGGATGGCACTTTGTTTGCCTCCTTCCAGCTACTCCTGCAGCCAAGCAGGTACCAAATGTATTGCCCTTCTTTGCTATGTCCCAAATCAATGAGGCCAAGAGGGGGGTCTTGTCCTCTTGGCAGCTCAGGACTTCCGTACATACTGCCCAGGCTTGCACCCCAGAGAGGACACTTCAGTGCCGCTAATGCAACAAAAGCAACATGGGAGGCAGATGTTATGAGTTAACGGTCTCTGCAGCCACAACAGGCACTGCGATTCTCCAGTGGTTTGACTTCACGCCTGGAGGAGCACCCCATTGTCTCTCGAGACAGACAGATGCCAGCAGCAAGATAATTTTGAGACTCCTATATTGCGCTGTGAATCAGACTGATGGTTCTGATGCTTTAGCTGATGCAGAGTTGGACAGCTGAGACAGCTTAAGGTCAGTCTACACATTAAGGATTCCATGGATACGATGCCAAACACACCATCCAAGTGGGGAATTATTCTTCTGTCTACCATAACATTTGAGTAGTAGTAGTAGTAGTAGTAGTAATAATAATAATAATAATAATAATAATAGTGACACAAGATAACACTCCAGATATGAAAGATTCCCAGTACCTGCCAATGTTTTTCATTCTGCATAGACACACACACACACACACACACTCTTGTTAATAAACAGTGTGCAAGATTCAGCATTGTTTTATACCTCTAATATATTATTGCAGAGAAGCTGCCTGATATATAATGGAATCAGTTGTAAGCTGTAAACCATGTTGTGGAGTCTCATTTAATTCAGCAAGGCATTTGGCCAGCTTCACCTGGACTGTATCCAATGCCCCAGTGTAACGGATAACTGTGGCTTAGAGCTTTAAGTGATCTATCCTTGTCAAAGAGGGAGCACTTTTCCAAACACATAAACCAGGCAGAAATATAATATGAGCTTAAAACAAAAAGAAGTCATTGAAAGGAACTGTGTTCCAAGAGCATTCCTTTCTGCTGCTGCTTCTTGGCATTGCCATCCTTTATTTATTTATTTATTTATTCATTTATTTATTTGGATCCTTGGAGTAAATCTTTACCTATTCAACACAGGTTTCCTTTATGTAGGTCAACTAACAGAAATAACAGTCTGCAGGTAAAGAGAGATAAGGTTGAAAATGCTGTTTGGGAATTAATATTATGATTAGGATAATAATGAGATTCTCAGACAGCCCCAGGTTATGGTGCCCATAAAGTATTGGGTCCAAGAACATATTTGTGTCAAAGTAGGAAAGCTGCACTTTATGAAAGTATTTGGGGCAGCCAAGAGTGGGGGGTGGGGGTGGAATTCTCAAGCAAATTCGATTCCCACAATTCGAAGGTATGGTTTTAACATTCCTAATAATAGATGCTGTTGGATTTGGGGGATTTCTTGAAATCAGGGAAAGGTGCAATAGTATTGAATTTCAGCACGCTGTTATTTATCAATCTGATTTAAGATTTATTTATTTATTTAAACTGAAGTCTGATTTTATAGTTTTACCTGATTTTTACCATTTTGCATTTACTGGGCCTGATTAAATGACTGCAGTTAAGCAGTATATAAATTGTTTAAATAAATGATAAGCTTCCCTCAAAGTCGATAGCAGAAAAGTAGTCAACCATCATGTGCCCAAATTCAAAAGTTTGAATCTAAAAATGTGAAACTCTTGATAAATACTTCTTCTTTTTTTAGCTCTACACTTGGCTTTTAAAAGATGTGTTGCTGCTGTGCTTTGCTGACATAATATTACATGCATTAGAACCACTCAGCTTATCCTTAGTTCCTCCCTCCTTCCTGGCCCTGCTCTCTGTGCACTCTTGCAAGAGCCCCACATGTGCATGTGTCACAATATCTATGGTCTATGACTGACCTCACTGTTCTGACGACTTCTGCTGCACCAGCACAGAGCATTTCCTTATGCAAGCAGCTTTCTGGTCTAGGACTCCAGTCACTGTTGCACAAGTCATGATTAACACAATTGCCAAAGGACTGATGTTTCATTGGTAACAAAACTTGATACACCATGTTCCGTTTCCCTTGGGTCAATATTCCGTGCGATGGATATGGTTAAAATGGCCAGATTCTGACAACTAGTTTGATTGGATTAATTTAATTTAATTTAATTATTTAATTCCATGGTACAACAGAAAAGCTGCATAGTGCTAGCAATGGACTTTTTTTTTGAAGTTTGTAGAATATCTAGCACTATTTGGAAACAATCACAAATGAACATGATTTACACAGAGTTAAAGAGCAAGAAACAATGGTTGACTACCTAGGAAAAGATATGCAAAATTAGTTTATATAACTTCTAGCAGGTGCTACAGAGCAGAAAATGTTAGCATGTGCAAACTCAGCCAAATACTAGTCAATTGTTCTGGGCTGCATACCTGATGTTAGTCATATTCAACAAATGTATGTTATGTCTGAACTTGAGTTTATCATAAGAGAACATTTCTTGGGATTTGTTTCACTAAAGGAGACTACAGGTGCTTTAATGACAGAAACTCTTCGTGGGCACCTTGAGCAAATGACCAATTGAGAATCTGCAGGGTCTGGGTTATGACAGTGGGAGTAACAAGAAATCGGTGACAAAATTTACAAAAGAAAAGGCACATAAAGTGAGATGTTGGTGTGCCTGAAATTGAAACTTTTAGGAAACTTAAATGATAGCATCACAATGTGCGCTAAAAGATTTCCATTTGTATTTGAGAAAGATTGTTCTTGCAATTTAAAATAAATTTATTTTAGCAGTTTCAAGTTTTGTGCTTTTCTTTGTTTTCTACAAGACACCCGTTTTTGAAAATTGAAATTAGCTATTTGGGTTGCGGGTTTGGGTGCAGGTAGTTAGCCTTGCCTAGGGTGCAAGAGAGCCTGGCACCGCTGGCACCAGGCAAAAGCCCTAGTAGGCCTCAAAGCTCTGCCCAGTACAAAGGAAGAATGAGAGAATACTAGAGATTTCAAATCCAGCATGAGCAGTTACAAAGCAGTAACTGGAACTTACAAACTCTGTATAAACATTGAGTTTGAAGCTGTTTTACAAGGTGGTATGAAGTGTCAGGAAGAAATTTCTGACAGTAAGAGCTGTTTGACAGGGGAACGGACTCCCTTTGCAGGTTTTTAAGCAGGGGTTGGGTGACTATCTGTCTTGAATGCTTTAGTCGAGATTCCTGAATAGCAAAGAGTTGGACTAGATGACCCTTGTGATCCCTTTTGACTCTACACTTCTATGATTCTATGATTCTAAGCGTGTTTTGCCTACAGCACCTGAAGATGGCCATCCTGGTTCAGGAGGGAAAGGAATGATGGTGACATTAGTTCAAGACCTATAGTGGACATAGAAGAAGCAACTCATAGGGAGGAGAAATATCCATAGTCCAGCTGAAACACACCCAAGTAGTATCATACATTTTGTTATTGTACACTAAAAACAATTTACAATAATCTGCTACTCTAAAATAATCCAAGTTCACCTATCATACAGCAATCTTCTTTATTTGAACAGCCAGGTTATAATCCAACCCAGAGTTATGAATATATAAGGCCACTGGTTTCAAAAGGCCTAAGCATGACTTACGGTATGTTTCATTTATGGAGCAGGCCGAGCTGCAAGTTATCATTTTCGCCTTTGTACAATGTCTGACATAATACAAATTGACCATGGTCCATCACTAACATTCAATATCACATCTGAACATTTGCCAGCACAGGAAAAATAATACTCCATACAATCTACCTCACTGAAGAGTTTTCAGTGACAATGGTGGGTTGGATTGCTCATTTCCTGCGCAGAATACAAATAGCTCTGATGCCAAATTGTTTCTTATCAGGTGCTGGAGTGTTGATGTAAAACGCTCTGAAAACTATTCAGCAAATTTTGGTTATGTCAGAGCTGCCCCAAGGTCCCAGCTCACAGAGGACCAACGCCAGGTCGTCGTTATGTACAAAAGTCTTTATTAAAGTTCAGTTTCCATTTCAAAGCGGCAGCGCGCAGCTCTACGTCTTAAACCCTAGACCGTCGAAGTTCCATCTGAGTCTCCTCCCCCCTGACACCAGTTTAAGATTCTAGCCCTGCTCCACCTCTTCCTCTGCTCTCTCCTCCTCTGGGTCCTCCTGCCCGCTGAGGCATTCCCCTATCTGGACTCTTCTGACGCTGAGTCGCCTGACTCCTCCCCCTGCCTCCGGCGGGCTTTAGGACCTGGTTCCCAGTCCTCGTTCTCTACTGTCCCGCTCGCCTGTACATTTGAACTTGGCTCTCGCGCCAACCCAGTGACCTTCCTCCTGACCGTTACACTGCTTCTATCACTGCTTCCCTCTTCCGGGATGCTGGCTGGACCTGACCTCCCCTCCGTTGCCTGACTCTCCGATGGAGGCGTGGTCAGCCCTGACTCATCTTCTCTCCCTGGTGGGGGATACGCTGGACCCGATATCTGGGACTCTTCCCCCCCACTATGCTCTGGTGGGGAAGCTGGTCCTGATCTCCAACTGCTGCTCTGGGAGTCCCCGCTGGCCCCTTGCTTCTGGAGTGTCCCCCTTGGGACCCCCCTTGCCCTGGCCACCGGGGCCCCCTTCTGTGAATCTTCCGATTCGCTGGAGAGGCTCATGGAATCTCTCGGGCCACTGTCATCTTCTCCTACGCTGCCCTCCGATTCTTCCCCTTCGCTCTCCCTTTCCTCCCTTCCCTGCGCTTCTGCTCCTGAGCCCCTGACAGGTTACTTTCTACAAACCACCACAACTTCATCTTTAGATAACAAGAAATAACAAGAAATAGGAGCTAAACAGATGAAACAGAACTCTTTATAGTTCTTACAGAGCACTTTGAATGTTCCTCTGCCCTCTTTTATAAGCAGGACTTTGAATTCTGGGAAGGGCAGAAATACCTGCTTAACCTATTTTTTTTGCCATAAATGTAAAAGGTAACTCACTCTGGAAGACAGCTTTCCATATTACACATTCCATTTGTAGGCTTCTCCTGTGATCTATCATATCGCTGTTTCTTCTGTGAGTTCAGGGTGGTATACATTTTCTCTCACAATCACCCTGTGACGTAGCTTAAATGGAGAGACAGTGAAGGACACAATATCACCCTGTGAGTCCAATAACTTGAGTAGAGAATTGCACCCAGGTTTCTTTTGTAATGATAAGGTTTATAATTCAGAAAGACTCCCGTAGAATTGAGAAATCGATAATTTGAGACTTGCCCTCAGGTCACGTGATCCAGGCAGTTCCGAAGGCTTAGAAGTCTCTGGACAAGTTGGTCTTAGAGGCTCTGAGGAATAACATTGTTTCAAGCCATTCCTCATTCCTCTAGTTTGCCTGTGCACCCAGAATCATTACATCTTTGGGCCAAGTCCAGTACCCTCTAACACACCACACTGCCGTAAGCAAGTACAGTGGTATTTGGTTGTTGAACAGCTTGGCTCCCGAACAAATTGGCTCATGAACGCCGCAAACCCAGAAGTAAGTGCTCCAGTTTACGAACGTTTTTTGGAAGCTGAACGTCTGACGCAGTTTCCGCTTGAGTTCAGGAAGCTCCTGCAGCCAATCGGAAGCCGCACGGCTTGGTTTTCGAACAGTTCTGGCAGTCAAACGGACTCCTGGAATGGATTGACAACCAAGGTACCACTGTATAAGAATGCAGACACTTAAGCATCTATAAAGAAGCACAGAACGCAGTTTTGCTGGAAACAAACAGCTTTATAAAAAGGTAAAGGGACCCCTGACCGTCTAAATCAGGTTCAAATATAGGAGACGCAAGAAGTTTCTGGCAAATTATAACCATATACTCATCTACTGTGCTTCTGGCATATGAAGACCAAGCATATGATTTTCCTACTGTGCTTTTCCAGCTATCTTCTTGTGTTGCACTTTTGAAAGGCACTTTTAGGTTCTTCCTCTGGATTCACTAAGATCATCACTAGAGGTTGTTACAGAAAGCATAGCAATACTTGGCACTCGATCCCCACTTTCCCATTACTAGCAGTTATTTTAGAAAACCTAACACATACCTTTCAGCTTTCCTCCCCTACAGCAGTTAAAATACACCTTGATGCCAAGTTTATGACAGCAGAGGATTTAGGCTGTTGCTTCAACAGTACTTCAGTTGTTATCTCTGGATAGAAAAACTGTGTCACCAGTGAGGGGCACGGATGTAATAAACCCAGTTCTACCTCCCACTCAGAGGTGCTTGCATTTTATTTAGCATAGGACTAAATTTTGAGCAGTATGTGTACAATGAACGTAGCCAGAGGTTTTTGTTTTCCTTGAAAGAAAAGGTAGAAGTTAGCTGAACAAACTGATAATCTTTCTTTGGCTGGGCAAAGAATGAAGCCCCAGTATCATAGATGACGAAAAACAGAGCTTCATCCTGGTAAAACATTACGCAACTCAGAATGCCCATTCTCACCTGCATAGTTTTGTGGTAGAAATGTGGCAAGAACTGGATATCCAAACGTACATCACAATTCAGCAGTGCACCTTGATAAACATCTGCCTCTAATCTGCACCCACAGTTACCATTCCACGAAGGACATTAGCATATGAAAGTTGCTTTTTCCTGCATAACTCTCTTGCAGAATTGGTGCAAAGAACTCCATGAGAGAGAAAGAGAAATAACAGTGATATATATGTTTTTATGCTACCTTTCCAGGCACAAATGTCTTTCTCAAGTCGGCTCAAAGAAATAACATAAAAACATTTTAAAAATATAGTGCACACATTTAAAATATTAAAGCTAAAACAGCTAAAGCTCATATGGTGGCATACAAGTCAAAGCTAGAAGTAGTAGCTGGGAAAACTTAGTAAAAAAAAGCGCCAATCACATTATATCAACTCATACTAAATATTACTACTTGGAAACACATCTTAAAGTTAGGCTGAGAAAAAATAGCTCTCTCTAGATCTCAACCGGGATTATTTTTTAAAATATAAATTTTCCCTCCATAACTGTGTCACCCCATTTAAACTGAGAGATTACCAACAGTAATGTGCCCACAAAGGCCATATCTGAAGAACTGTAATAATATTATACAAAAATTCTGTAAATAAATGAGAAACTTGAAATGTTCAAGAACAAACATGAATGTAACACTCTCACGAGAAAGGAAGGAAGGAAGAAAATACTTTTGAGTACCATAACAATCAGAACTACTTTAAAAAAAATTAAGTACACAAAATGAATTAGAACAGAGATTTACAGTTTCAGTTTAAAGAAACCCTTTAAGAATAAGTTTGAATAGATTTGCAGAGCTCAGGGAAATCTGCTTAAAGTAATCCTTTTATCCAGAAAATACGTGTATGGAAGATGTCCAAATCTTTGGGTTATTTCATTCCTAAATGGTTCAAAAATTGGACATTATGGCCACATTCCTACATGTTTTAAGTACAGCGACTTACACTGTGTGCAAATAATCAGTTCAATATATAAATATAAGGAACAAATTTTCCAGCCTGAGCTTGCCAAAAGCTTCCTGAAGCTTCAGCAGGAACAAATATCAGGCCATGCACAAGCATAACCTGTGTGTTGATCGCCCAACATGCATATGCAAACACAGGCTTGCAAAGCCCAGAGTTTATTAGGCAGGGCTTAGGCGTTCTTACTAGAAATTAGCCACACAATTCCCTTTTGTTAAAAGTACATCCCCTCACATTTCTCAATATTAAGAAGTACTCAGCTATAATCCTTATACAAAAGCTCAACATCATCTACCAAAAATCAACTGGAAATCCTCTAATCCTCTATTTGTTTCCCCTGAATAAAAATGTTTGACATGAAAAAGACAAGCAGTTGAATCTTTTGGTGACATACGATTGGTCCCCTAAAAATGGGAGCCTTCTCTGAGGCTGGAATCTCAAACTTGCTTATTAGTGAGTGATTCCCATTGAATGTGGCATGACGTACTTTTGAATAAATATCTGCACGGGATGGGGCTGCGCATCTATCTCTCACAGTCTTTCCTGCCAAATCCAAACTGTGATGCACAGAGCTGCCAAGAAATACCATTATACATTGTACAATTCAGATTGTACAATTCAGGGTCTACAGCCAAAGCCATCTTGTAGCACATAGTAGGAACACAGAAAGCTCTCTTAGAGTGAGTCAGACCACAGGTCAATCAAGCTCAGTACTGTCTACACTGACCAACAGTGGCTTTCCAGGCATTCAGACACAGAGTATCTCCCAGGCCTACCTGGGATGCAGGGAACTTAACCCAGGGTCTTCTGCCTCAGCCCAGTATATCTGAAGGAGCATCTCCACCCCCATTGTTCAGCCGGACCCTGAGATCCAGCGCCGAGGGCCTTCTGGCAGTTCCCTCACTGCGAGAAGTGAGGTTACAGGGAACCAGGCACTGTTCCCTCCCATCAGATGTCAAGGAAATAAACAATTACCTGACTTTTAGAAAACATATGAAGGCAGCCCTGTTAGACAAGTTTTTAATGTTTGAAGTTTTATCGTATTTTTAATATTCTGTTGGGAGTCGCCCAGAGTGGCTAGGGACGCCCAGCCAGATGGCCGGGGGTATAAGTAATAAATTACTACGATATTATTATTATTATTAATAAAAGCTATGCATAGCCACCGAGCTATGCCACTTCCCCAAAGGTCACAAAAGAAAATTCTAACAGCAGTTCTGTTGTTCTTATACATGGCTGGACCAGGGGTGTATTTCAGGAATACATGGGTATACCTGTATGGGGACATTCTCCCTACCTAAGAAAACCACTGCTTTGGAATCATGGTATAAAAATAAAGAACGCGAAGTTCATCCCATTGTCCCACCTTCCCATACACTCACAACAGCTGATGGATTCTAAACTGTTCTGTGCTTGCTCAGTATTTGTTCCGTAAAGTCACTTTAAAAGCCAACTAACCAAATCCCTCTTTCTTTCTGAAATGGAAATTGCAGTTTAGAAGCAGGAAGGCTACATTCAATTTCCCCCTCTCAGCTCTTTCTTCAAACCAAATAGCTAATCGGTATGATTCTGGCTCCTTTTGCATGGGTATGCATGCACAACCCCAGGAACTTCTAGAATTTGCCGTCACTTGAATGGTGCTGACTGGTGCAGGATCATCCTATGGCACACAGATCCTGCTTTCAAAGACAAAACATGTTGTACGTCTTCTCTACTATCAACAGGAGCCAAAAGTTTAAGGTGAACGGTTTTACACATCAATTAATGCTGGAGGCAGTTTCTTCTGAATACCAGTTACTTGGAATCACAAGCAGGGAGAGTGCAATTGCATTATCAATAGACACTTAGTTGGCCACAAAGAGAACAACACAGTGTTGGATGAGATGGGTCATTGGCTTCATCCAGCAGGGCTCTTCCTATGTTTTGGACTACAACCCCTGTTCAATCACACTTCCAGCATGCTAAAGTGCTTTCTACCAGTCTGTTTCCAGACAAAACCAAAGTGCTAGTTATGACCTCTAAAGCCCTATACAGTTTAGGGCCAAGCTATGTGAAAAACCGTGTTCCCTCATGCAAACCTGCTCAGGCTCTGAGATCTTCAGGTAAGGTCCTTCTCTCACTCTCACCACCTTCACAGGCACACTTAGGAGGAATGAGGAACAGGGCCTTCTTGGTGGTTTCTCCCAGACTTTGGAGATCCCTTCCTAGAGAAATTAGACCGGCGCCCTCGTTGTTGTCCTTCTGCTGACAGGTTAAGACTTTCTTGTTTGCAAAGGAAGGGCTGGTGTTGTGATGTTTTTATTCTAATGCTTTGTATGTTTTAATATCGCATATATATTCTATTAATATTTAATTTTCTTTCATGATTGCTCTTTTTCTATGTTTTTAGCTGTTTCCATTTTAGCTGTCAGACACCTTGAGTCCCCGTCAGGGAAAAAGGTGTGGTGATGATGATGATTTCAAGATTGAGACTTGAAATCCATCAGCAGCGAAGGAGGCAAAAGTGAAGAAAAGGGAAATAATGAAATGTGCTTGACATGCTAAGCTGCTTCCTCCCATGGCCTAGAACAAGACAAGAAAACAGGAACTTGAGGCACTGATCTGGATTAATGGGAAGATGTTGCCTTGTGGCAGGCTTCTGCGGTTAGACAAAACATATGGCATTTATGAGTAATGTCTTACATATTAAAAGTGCTATCGTTGTAAAGCTCTCTTCTGATGTAAGCAATGTGAAAAAAGGTTGCAGCATCTGGGATTTTTGAGTTTAATATGAACTGGTGGTGACCGACTAGGAGCGAGACCTTGGGATCACAGTAGGGGTCATAGGAGAACAGGATGATAGACTAGATAGGCCATTGGCCTAAACCAGCAGGCCCAACTTGAGTTCTTAAGTCCTTTTGTTTATTTCTACATGCTTAGCAATTTTGCACACGTGCATATCCAGCTAAAATTCAAGCAATACACCCATGGCACATTCACCCTAGCATATTTCAATGCCCAGCCTCTCTGTTGACCACCCTGGGACCAAGACCGAGAGGTGCATGGTTACCGTGCCTTGGGTGCTAAGAGGACCACCATCGTGGTGCAAGCAGAGCCAGTCAGTACCGTGGTTTGACCCAATGTTATCCAACTACGTTTTTTGCCTGCATCTTGGTGCCTATATCAGGGACAGTGGAAAACAGACATTGCCAGATAGACTATAGGCTATTTTGGGCCACTCAGTCAAAATAAGAACTGAGATCTAATGTGGTCTGCAGGGGACATTTGTATGTGGAAGGCAGAGTCGTTTCAAGAACAAGAGGACAATTATGGCTGTTAGAGGTGATCGTCTGCAAAGTGTTTCAAACATATTATAGGCGGGGTCCATTTTGCAGGAGCTTCTGTTCCCAGTCCCCTGCCCCTATTCTGCCCTCTACTGGGTCAAAAAGGACCTGGGCATTGGAGTTCACATGTCAACTAGATGAGCCTAAAATGGTCAGGTCTGTATAACGCTACAAAGTTGAGAAAGTTAGAGTAAGGGCAAATGTTGCTCAGTGGAGACCATGCCCCCATGCTGTAAGCAGAAGGAAAAACAAAGCATGAGCAGAACAGAACCACCATTGGAAGTCCAATGGTGCCATGCCCCCATGCTGTAAGCAGAAGGAAAAACAAAGCATGAGCAGAACAGAACCACCATTGGAAGTCCAATGGTGCGAGATTGGGAGAATAAGGGGGATGAGAAAGGATTTCATACCCACAGGACCGTGCTTCTGTCTGAGCAACATGCGAGTTGTGATCCGGGGCGTTATCCTACAGGAGGCGGACACCTTTGGCCAGCATACCATGCCTGAAACAGCCAAAGCAGACTGAGGAAGCAGCCAGAGAAATCAGAAAAAGAAATATGCAACAGAGAGCAAGGTGCTTCAGGGAAGTACAGGAGCAGAAAGTGAGGGGTGGGGTGGGAATTTTACTCAAAACGTGGTTTTTCTCATGAAAGCATGAAGAGACGTTTCTCAGGGGGGAAACTGAACCCTCTCACTTTCAGTCAGCATTAAAAATGTGCAAACTCACTGGGGAGAAAACAATCAAATTTGCCTATTCATTTCCGGAGGACTTGATCACCCCTACATGAGACACGGCAGCTGAATAGACAAAGAAAAAAGAAAAGTGCAGGCGAGTTGAAAGCAGAGCACACTTGAGAAATCTGATTTTGCGTCTCGCTCTAGAATGGCTTCTGTGTGCTTTTGAAAAGTGTGATAAAGGAAATTAGGAAAATTGTGGGGGTGATGGGAAGACTACCCTCCTTACAAAAGAAACTGCAGTCCTGGGCATAATTGCTGGGAATTGGGAGCAACAGAGATTAAGAGATTGCTTCAGAGTGAATGCCCCTGCTGCCTATAAGTTGGCCTGCACAGAGAGTGTGCTTGTACCATAAAAGAAAAATCAATAGCAATTACCGTAGTGGCCCAAATATAAGCCGTACCTGAATATAAGCTGCATCTTTAAAATTCAAAGAAAACAAGACAATACCCGAATATAAGCCACTCCCTTAAAATTTTGCAGGCACTCACACCCATTCTGTTTTACCATATGTCTGTTTCAGCAGCGTAAAAGCCAATTTTTGTAAGGTCACGAATTTAAGCCACACTTTAACTTTTCATGGTCGGAATTTGGAGGGAAAGTGTGGCTTATATTCAGGCCAATACGGTAGTTTTCATGAAAGATTTCATGCTAAAATGGAACTACTAAAGTAAAACTTGGCTAAAAAAATAATACAGCCAACAGGAGAACAACAGTAGGAGCTAATATTCCCTACAATGTTATGCATAAGAGATGGGTGGGTAGCAATATGTCAAATGCCTTACAGTAGATGATGAATTTTAGGTCCTTAGTATGATCATGTCATAAGTAAGTGGTAAAATTCATCAAAGGAGGGAGTATATGACAATGTGAAGACATCTGAACAGGTATGGGTAGAAGAAGAGGGGGACGTATTGAAAGGGTATATAGTGATACCTGCTTCACTTGTTTCAGCAGCCGAGTGCTAACCCTAACATTGAGGAATCCAAAACTGGGTGAATAAGATGTTGCTTTGTGGCAGCCTCTTGTAGTTACAGTCAGAACTTCTGACAGTAATGTCACTGTATGGTAGAGTTATCTAACCACAGCAAAGTTGTCTTGTCTAACCAGGTGTAATATTAAGGCAAATGAATATTGGCATGCAGTGATTTGTGATTTAAGGAACGTGTTTATTTTGGCTTGCTTAGCAGCTTTGCAGATGCTCAAAAATGGGACAGTGAAAGAAAAGCCTATGCTGCACATAATCCTATTACAGCTAAAAAGGATATAAAAGACCACCAGAGAAAGAGGAAGTTTGGCAGGATTAGACAGCTACAAAGGTGCCCACATTACTAGAAACCATGGCAAGCTTCTAGGCTCTGCCCCCATGTTGATCAGGCTGCAGCAGGGCCTGAGCGGCACGTGGTTACTGTAAACTGTATGCTAAGAGATTGTACCAGATGCAACTGACCTCTACCCTCCACTGTCATCTAAACAGAATCAGTCTGTTCAACCAATAATATTTGGCCACTTCTGGATTTACAGTTGCCGCTGTTTAAACAGACATCAGTTCTGCATAGCAGCTTCTGCAGCCCGCTCTGCTGCTTGCCTGCCAGGCTTCTGTTTCTATTATTAAAACAAGACAAGTTGGTGTCTGCTTCTTGCTCTTTTACTTAGTCAGACCGCCACGTGCGCTTCTGCTGATCTGCCAGAACCAATCCCTGCTCTTGGGACATCCTGTACCAACAGGTTTAAACCTGCTCCTTTGCACTTGTGCCCGATGCCTGTTATATCAGCTCCTTCACCTGGCACCTCTCCTCTTGGGTTGTGTTCCTTACGCCAACCTTGTTTGCTAAGCAGATAGACTTAAGGCTGCCCACCCCTCACCAATACATAAATCCATTCTTAAAATTAAACCTCAGTTGCTTTAATCATTAGTGGTGGTCAGCAAGGGTCAAGGTTTAGAAAGATGTGCCATGGGAGTGGGCTTGCCTACATATTAGAAGTATGTATAACCAGACTCTCTGATCTCCAGAGCAAATGGCTACAATCATGGCACTGCAGCACTACTGCTCCTCTTTTATCAGGGACATCTTGCCGCTAGGTGGTTCCTTCCAAGGCAATGCCCACTCAGCTACAGGTGGAGGCACAGATTAGCAAGATATTTCAGTGCAAATAACCTTCATAGGGGACCCACTGTGCTCTTCTCGCACGATCGCCTTTGAGGACGAGGCACAGTCTATTATAATCTTATTGCTATTCAACAACTGCTTGCTCATATTCTCCCCTTTACTCCCTTGTTTGTAATTTGCAGATTGTAAACCTACAGGCAGGGGGCTCGGGTTTCTAATTATTGTTGAACAATGCAGTATGGATGATTAGTAATGATTAATGAATGCTAAATAAATCCCTATCTTCTTTTTTACTCAATGCTGAAAGAGCAGAGCAATTCCCTACAAGATTTGCCGGACTAACAGGCTTTCACACATGCATTATTGGTGTCGGCATAAATGGAATGTGCATCTGAGTAGCAGACTATTTTTTTACTTCTAACAAAATGTGCAATTTAATATGACTCCCTGTCCACAGTTTTGCACAGCTGCCTGTACATTGACACTATGCTA
This sequence comes from Podarcis erhardii, assembly GCF_964252035.2. Taxonomy (NCBI): domain Eukaryota; kingdom Metazoa; phylum Chordata; class Lepidosauria; order Squamata; family Lacertidae; genus Podarcis; species Podarcis erhardii. The sequence continues at coordinate 42,409,487 of NC_138497.1, forward strand.
ATGCATGACTAGAGCTAATCTTTGATGATAAACCTGTGGACAGGGCCTATGCCTTTGTGGTGGTGGTGTAGTTTTGCACAGAGACTAGTCACTGTAGATGTTTTAAAAGTAATAAATAAATAAATAAACAAACCACAAAAGCAAACATAAATCTAATGGTAGCATTTTGCAGTTCTTCCCCACTCAGATTTTTTTTATAAATCATCATCACATAACACACAAGAATGAACATGTCCAGATTCATATAAGTAGCAGGGAATCAAGTTTCAAACAGAAAACAGAGGTACATTTAAGCATCCCATTCTCTGCATGCCTCCTGTTTAGATGAATCTGCCAAAGACTTCTTCTGTTGATATTTAAATATGGCTCACTGTAAGGAATGCGGACTTATGTCTCAGTTACATAAAAGCTGTTGCTATACTGCATGCATCGTGAGAACCTAGGCATACAGTGTCATGTAGTTTATTTCCTAAGACTCTTCAAGATTTCATAATTAGAAATCAGGTAGAGGAGCCTAAAACTACATCTTTGGGATTTTTTTCAAAAAAAAACACACATTAACATGCATGCAAGTTATTGATGCTGCTTCCAGAAATCAAGTAAACAGATAATTTTTTATTTAGAAGTCCAACTGCCACAGGAAAGTAAGACAGAAAGCATTTACTATGGGAAAAACATTTCCACAGAATAATAAGCTTTTATGGCTCAGATCTGGATGATTTCTGAAATGATCTTAACTAAGTAAATCAATAACCAATGAAATAGACATTGTATCTGAAATAGACATGAAATAGACATGAAATAGACATGGTATCTGAAGAAGTGTGCATGCACACGAAAGCTCATACCTAGAACTAACTCAGTTGGTCTTTAAGGTGCTACTGGAAGGAATTTTTTTATTTTGTTTTGACAATGAAATAGACTTTACCAATGCAGTGAAGGTGGCAGCATATTACTCTTCAGTCATGTCTTCATCTTTTAGTTCATCTGTACAGAAATAAAACCATTCTTGGCTTATTGAAAGGCCTACAGTATTCAGAAGTATAAATGAAAAAAGCAGCTGGATGTTATTGCTGCCGTCAACCCACTCTGGGCATTGCTGGCCACAGACTAGGCCACAGGTAATCAATATGGTGCCCTCCCAATGTTGATGGAATACGACTCCCATCATCCCTGAACACTGAGAACACTGGCTATTCTGATGGAAGTTTGAGTCCAACACCTTGAGGACACCACATTGATTATTCCTGGCCTAGGGTATTTGCCAGCCAGATGCCAGTAGGAAGCCAGGAAACAAGACCAAAGCACACTTTGGGATTCCGAGCAACAGGTGTCCAGAGGCATCCTGCCTCCAAAAGAGGTGGTAGAACATTGTGGCTAGTTGAATGCCTTGTTCTTTGATAATTAGCCTGATCTTCTTTCAAAGCTATCGAAGTGATCATCACTACTGCCTAGAGAAGCAAATAATTTAACTATGCATTCTGTGAAGAAGTGCTTTCTTTTGCCTATCCTGACTCTTCCAACATTCAGCTTCCTTGGATGGCCCCAAGTTCAAGTATTAAGAGAAAGAAAAAATTATCTCCATCCACTTATTCCATACCATGTACTGTATTATGCAAAATTCATCTGCTTTTTAGCTTGTATGTTTGGGTTGCTGTCACATAATTCCTTACAGTCTACTAAAAATGGCAAATACCAAACATTTAATCATGATGACCACTAGATGGGTACAAAGATACTACACTATGAAAACGTGGCATGTCTAGCTAAGCAATATTGCTGTATTCCAAGTAAATGTTTCATTTGATAGAATACTGGAGTTTGACCTAGGAAATCCTTGCTCGGCTATATTCTAACTTGGGAAAGTCAACTGCTGCTATATGAATAACCATAGCACAGGAGATGTTTCAGTCATCCTCTCATCATCCCTGACCATTGGTCATACATCCCTAGATGTACTAGAGACATTAGGGAAGCAGAAGGGGTGCCAAGCACTGATTTTTTTTGGCAGTACCAAATATTTACTGTAGCATCTAATCTGCCTGTTGCTCTATAGGGGCCAAAATCCTGTGAGAATTCTATGTCTTGCATTTATCCTACTTTTCTTTGCCTGGATAGTTCAAGCTGGTACATAAAGTTAAAAAGACTGAACAACAAAATATGTTTAAATACATTCTTCCTTCAAGTGTCATTCAGCAGCAGAGGCTTCTGTTAGAAAAGTCAAAATGACTGATGAGTACTCAGAACACTTTGCCACAACTAAAGAGGAGCCTGGCCAATTTATACACATTAACTGACTTCTAAGGACTCCTGTGCATTACAGTGGTGTGCTCAGAATAGAGAGACAATGTGTTCCCACCCTTTGTTAATATTATTGGGCAACACAGGAAAACTTCCAGACACTAAACCAATAAAATTTTAAAATGATCTCTAACTAGAAATATCCATCACCTCTGTATTATTATTGAGTTCCTTTTTTAAAAAATGCAATCAGCTGACCTTTTCTGCAACCTTTTACACATTTTATCGACACAATGAACAAAAGAAACAGGTTTACATATTATTAAAGAGATAATTCATCTGTGTATATCCAACTTTATTGCCAGCTGACATAATCAATCATTATTTTTAGTGCTTTTCCTGAGAACTAATCTCACAGCTATTTATGTCAGTTCAAGAATGTCAGAAAACATTTTGAAATTTTGTGTTATTTCTGGCATCGTTTTGTGCCTTATGAAAGGGCTTTTTTGCCCTACCAGTGTAATCATAATACATTAGTGCATACCTTCGATGAGAACCTGCTTGGGTTTTTAAAATCACAATCAAAAGCCTATTCCAACGGTTTATTAAGAACCTCACCTCCTCTGGTTTTCAATAGTATGCTAGGAATGTTGACATCTGTGGATGGCTCATTGTTCGTGCTGACACAATAAAAAGGTTCATCAAGAAAAGAAGGTTTTTTCAGCCTCTCTGTGCTAAGGGCTATTGACATGAAGTAGTCCTCAGAGCTACTGGCATGCACAATCTCCTCCTCTTGGCTTTCTTGATTCTCATTTTCTTTTTTCTCTAACAGGTGAGATTCATCCAGTGCTCTGCTGAGATTACAGTCAGAGGTTTCCATCATTTCCTTTGAACATGTATCATTATCTTGAGCATCCATCATTTCTGGGTTTGCCAGCTTTTCCACACTTTGGGCATCATCTGATGGAATGATGTCTTTAGCTGTGTTGCAACAGAGACTTGTTCGTTCAAGAAAGGATCCCTGAGATTTTGGCAAGGTAAGACTGTTTACTCTTCTTGGGGTTTGCATACATTCTTCCAGAAGGGCATTAAGCTGCTCTTCTGAGAGACAAGGCAGTACATCTGGCTGGAAAAACAAGGGAAAAATTCTCCCTGTCAAAATATAACTATAAATAATGCCTTCATAAAACAGCTTGACGACACACAGAAATAATGGAAGCATTGATCTCTGATGCCAAAGAGCATAAACCAGGCTCCAAAATGAAGGAAAAGTACCAGACAATGAACCAAGAATGCTTTAATATGATCTATAACTGGAAATACACCTCCCACCTGTGGATTAAAAAAATAATAATACCTGCAGCAACTTGCTACCAGCCTGAGCTGAAGAGCTTTTGGGAAGCAATTGGTCACAGAATTAGAAACAAATGTCCTATTGATAGTGTGAGGACATGACTGGTCTAATTGTAACAGCATTAATACCTTAGCCACAATGGAGCCAATGTTTCCTAGCCCACCACACTGCAGTCCTTAAGTGACATTTTAGAGGCCTAGTGAGAACAGTGGCAGTGTACACTGCTATTCACCCAATCATACACTTGGGTACACGGCCACATGAAGTGAGGTCAATTTTTGATGCTGCTACTTACAGAGGGGCCACCGCAGCCATTTCCTGCAACTGCAACATTGAAAAAAGAAAGTCATGGTAGCAGAAATGGCTGACCCTGTGCACTTGTAGTATGTACAGTGGTACCTCGCAAGACGAATGCCTCGTAAGACGAAAAACTCGCAAGATGAAAGAGTTTTTCGTTTTTTGAGTTGCTTCGCAAGACGAATTTCCCTATGGGCTTGCTTTGCAAGACGAAAACGTCTTGCAAGTTTGTTTCCTTTTTCTTAAAACCGTTAATACCCAGGGTGCATTCAGGGGGTGCAGTTGCGACTTGACTTCGAGGAGCAACTCACAGCACGCGGTGTGGTAGCATTTTTTGAGGTTTTTGAAGACTTTGGTGATTTTTGAAGCTTTTTCAAAATCCGTGCTTCGCAAGACGAAAAAACTCGCAGAACGAATTAATTTCGTCTTGCGAGGTACCACTGTAGCTCCTTCCTATTAAAGTTTCCAAATGTGGTTGCGAAGGATTGCATGTTTGTGCAGAGATCCTAATATGAATGCTGAACATTGTAAGAATGGCCAATGCAGAGATGCCTGCATATGTGAGTGGAAAATATAGGGTCAAAACAAATACGATACCTTGTTATGCAGATGCAATAGTCACAACATATAGAGCGCAACAGGCTGAATCGCAATGTTCATAACAAATTTTTTCCTGGTTACTTCCTAACATAAGAATCAAGTCCAGGATGTACACCATATACTATCCTTAAGCAAGGTATATAACCTATTTAATTAAATCTAATGCAGATATATTTCTTCCTTTCTTAATACAGTCTTGTTTGAATTCATACATTACACAGTCCTTGAATGTGAAACAAGGAAATATCTGGAAACCTTGTTCTGCCCAACCCAGCTGCCTGAGCCAGCCTGCCTGTGTCTGCGACCAATGCTAGCCAACCTCATCAGCTGTATCGTCCATGACATTCCATGGACCTTTCCTTAATCACATTCAAGGACTGTGTAATATATGAATTCAAACAAGAATGTATAAAGAAAGGAAGAAATATATCTGCATTGGCTTTAATTAAATAGGCTATATACCTTACTTAAGGATGGTGTACATCCGGCACTTGATTTGTATGTTAGGAAGTAACCAGTAAAAAAATTGTTACGAACATCACCATTCAGCCTGTTGCGCTCTGTATGTTGTGGAAAATATAGGGGACAATAATGTGACTTTGTCAGGCAGAAAGCATCCGGAAGCCCAACCACAGCTTCAGTCAGCCTTTCATATGGTGTACTGAAGAGATAATTAAAGCTATGGTAGATCTACTGGCTGTGCCTTTATCTGCCTAGGTACCCACTTTATTCTTTATGTTCAAAGTGGCTAACAATCTGGCTTAAAAAGGAATAAACGCATATGCTTTAATAAAATCCACGAAGTCTTACAATATACCGTAAGCAATATATAACAGCAGCATCAATAAATCAACTAAACAATCCAACGTAGCAATGATCAAAACTCAATGGCTGGTCAATTTACAGATAGTTCATTTAACCATTGTTTTGGGATCAGCCTGCAACTTGAATTTGTTATCAGATGTAAAGCTTAAAAAAAATAATTAACTAATAACAATAATACAGGCAAATAGGTTGGTTTGAAGTACCCGCTTAAACACCAGAAGATATGGAGTCTGGCAGATCTCCCCATTTAGGACATTCCACATCATGCAGAAAAAGCCCTGTTTCTGACTAAGATACCAAAAGGAGGAAATACATATTTCATGCACCAATCAGATATTCCCTCTTGCCAGTGCTAAGAAGCAGCAGTCTGAGTTTTATAGCTTTGTAACTAATTCTTACGGCAAGCCAAAAGGGACACAATCCTTGGCTTCAATGGAATACATTTATGCACATAGTGAACCATCACACTGAAACTGAGTCTTAACTTTAAGTTGGGCCATGCTCTCAGTAAGTGATGGACACATTTTAGTATACATTTGACCAATCAACTTATGGATCGACAGAGAACTCACACAGAAATAATGACTGCTCTTAAAGAGAGCAGAGGTAGTGGCACCAGCCCTGTGGAATGCCCTCCCATCAGAGGTCAAGGAAATAAACAACTGTCTGACTTTTAGAAGACATCTGAAGGCAGCCCTGCTTAGGGAAGTTTTTAATATTTGATGTTTTATTCTGTTTTTAATCTGTTGGGAGCAGCCCAGAGTGGCTGGGGAAACCCAGCCAGATGGACGGGGTATGTATGTATGTATGTATGTATTATTATTATTATTATTATTATTATTATTATTAGATGTTAAACAAACGAACAAAAAATCACTACTCCTTAATATACAGAAGTATTTCACTTCTTGAAATACCAGTATAAACACTGACCTTGTGTTTTATTATGAAAATAATACGATAAATTACTATACATCTAGGGTTGCCACTTTTTTTTTTTTTATAAATATTTATTAAAGTTTTTAAATATAAATGCACAAATAATAAACAGTCTTACTTCTATCACAGACATAATTTCATCACTTCTTTGGACTTCCTCACGTCTCCCGCTCCCATTTACATCGTTAAAAGTTTTTTCCAAACAAATTATCAACTTGTTTACAATCTCATGTCCACTCATTCAAATATAATCTAGCACTTCTTCCAAAAAATTTTATATTTTCTTTAGTCTCACTTATCATCAAATTTCAAATCTAATTTAGTGGTGGCCAGTTTTTTATAATCTAGCATCCTTCTTAGCATTCAACCAAATTACAATGTTTTTGTAGATACTTCTTGAATTTCTCCCAGTCTTCCTCCATCTTCTCTTCTCCCAGGTTACGGATTCTGCCTGTCATCTCGGCCAGTTGCATATAGTCCATCAGTTAGGGTTGCCACTTTTGAGTGTGAAGGCCTTCAAAACCTTTGGATGGGCAAAAATTTAACAATATATTTCCCTTTCATGAAAATATTGTACTGCCAAGTACCTGTGAATTCCTTCTAGTAGCACCAAGTGGAATGGCCTTAAGTTTCTAGTTCTTCCCATCATTTGTTCACTTTTCCAATAAAAAATAAAATTCCAGAGTCCATCACCAATTTAAGTTACCATATCCATCCTTACTCCAAGCAAATGTGCTTACAGTTTGTATGTAATTCTCCAAAGTATAGTGTGTGGATTTTTCTCTTCTGTGTCCAGCTACAATTGCTTATTCATTAGATTTAGCCGTAAAAGTACTCTTCAAACCTCCCTAAGGGCTTTCCTTTCTTCTCATATTTCTTGCTGGCGTCCTTATACAAATATTTCTTGTCAAGAAGTAAATCAGCTGAGGCAATCAGCACACAGGCTGACATTTGGACAAATAATTAAAAGATTGAGTTACGCTTGGTGAGGGAATCTCTCTTTTTTTTCATTTTAAACACTTGATAGTAGAAATGTATTGCAGCTATCCTAATGTTCAAGGGTTTAAGGGATGCTAAGGACCTGCTTAAATAATGTACCTGCTGTAGCATCAATATTGTTACTGAGGTGATGGATTCTTAGGTAAAGGTAAAGGTAAAGGTAAAGGGACCTCTGACCATTAGGTCCAGTCGTGGCCGACTCTGGGGTTGTGGCGCTCATCTCACTTTATTGGCTGAGGGAGCCGGCGTACAGCTTCCGGGTCATGTGGCCAGCATGACTAAGCCGCTTCTGGCAAACCAGAGCAGCGCACGGAAACGCCGTTTACCTTCCCGCCAGAGCGATACCTATTTATCTACTTGCGCTTTGGGCATGCTTTAGAACTGCTAGGTTGGCAGGAGCAGGGACTGAGCAACGGAAGCTCACCCCGTCACGGGGATTCGAACCGCTGACCTTCTGTTTGTCAAGTTCTAGGCTCTGTGGTTTAAACCACAGCGCCACCCACGTTGTAAGATGGATTCTTAGAGCAGGCCAAATAAGGGGCATGATCCTGCCAAAGTCAAGCACTTTTGCTTTCAATGGAGGAGATTTAAGCACATGCTCCATCCTGCCATTAAAACCAGTGGGACTTGATTTCACTGCTCCCCTTGCACCCCTTAGCTGTCCTCCCCCAACCTGGAGCCCTCCAAAAGTTGTGGACCACACCTTCCATTGCAGCTGATGGGAGTTGAAGGATTTGAAATAGAAGAAGGCTGCCCTAATCCACCAACCACAGCAAGCAGGACTTGGCTTTTCCCCATGGCAGGCAAAAAAGGAAAGGCAGGCAAGGAAATTGGTGGGATTTTGGGTCACAGAAGTGATTTGTGAGAAGGTACTTCTGTTACTCCAGAGAAAGAAGAATCCCTCACAGTCTACATTATATGCAGGCTGGACAGAAATTCAGCAGGTGACTCTCCTCATTGCTGCATTTCCATGCTGGGTAAAACTTTACCTGCTTATAATTTTACTTTTCACACAGCTGCTAAAAACACAGAGGCTTCACCAGGGGGGAAAAGGTCGCAAAAGGACCAACACTCATTGCCATTCCTTAATCCCACCACTACCATTCCTGTATTGTTCATTTACTGAAAACTGTATGATTTCTGGACAGCAGAAGGGCTGTGTTATTTCTATGGCCCACCTCATGACTTGCACACTACTACAGAAGTGATAAACAGTAATAAAACTTGAGTAGTAAAACTAACAGTGATGCTTTCGGGATCTTCAGAAGAGATTAATATTTAGTGGTCCTGTTTATTGTCATTGGGGTGTATGCAATTGTATCTTGGCTTCCATGAGCAGAAAGCGAGATATGATTTCCACTCATTTCTCCTGATGTCTGCCTTATATACCTCCCGTGCTGTTCCAAATGGTTCCTCAACCCTCTTGAACTGACTGGGAAATAAGAACAAGCTAAAATCATATCTCCTTTCCTTTCCACTCTTCCACTCTCAGAAGCCTTGGATGGGTCTAAGAGCTTTCCCTCTTACTTATTTTATTAAATTTTTTCTTATGCCTTTCCATGCAAGGAGCTCAAGGTGGCATACGTGTTTCTCTGCCACCCATTTAATACTCGTAACAGCCCTTTGAGATAGGTTAGGCTGAGTCACAGTGATGGGCCAATGATCACCCAGCAGCATAGCTTAGAGAACATTTGACCCTGAGTTTCCCTAGTCCTAGTCTGACACTACACAAAACATCTGTCATTTCAGTGCCAAGCACAGGCCTATCTGTTTGCCCATACTTTTTTAAAGGGTTAGAGCTGAATGTGTTTGTACATGGCCTGGTTTGAAGCTGTGGCTTTGGCTTTAGTTGTTCCTATTGTTTCAATGAATTTATATTTTATTGTGTTGTTATATGATTAATTATATTTTATTGTGTGCCCAACTTTGGGAAGAAGCCTTAATAAATAAACTGAAATATTTAGTAAGACATACACGCCTGCTGTAAACATTACTGTTGCGGGGGGGACTTGTTCTGTAGTCTGGGTCCTATTAGAATAGATAATGTGCTCCTTATTCTTCCTAATTTTTAACAGGACAATGTCCCTATGTGTACTACACTTTTTAATGCTGAGAGTGAGAGAGAGAAAATATCATTCATTGTCAGCTGTGTTGGGTGCTTCCTAATGATCTTTCCAGCAGCGTTCTCTTTATGTAAGTTGCAGCCAACTAGCATGGTATTTCCCTGACCCCAGATGCCTTTTTCTACCTGAGGGTTTTTAAAGCTTAGCTGAATTCCTCAGCTGCATGAGTCTATAGGATAAATCCTGCTGCATGTGGTAGGAATGTGTACTTGTAATTACTTTCTGCACAAACCCTGTTGTGACTCCAATCTTTCGAGCTCAAAGGTTTAGGAATTGTTTTCAGTGTCAGTACTGAAAAAGAGACAGGCAACCAGCAAAAAATAATATATGTTGCTTTCTCATGGCCCAGAACATTAGTATGATAGTTAGACATGCTCCAAAAACAGATTCTGTCAAAAGTCCAGTCCTCAAAATGTGCCACCAAACTGGTGTCTAATTTTAAAAGTCATATTGATTTACAATATACAGTCAATGAGATATATGTGTATTCTTCACATACTAAGAAAAATGAACCAGAGGAATAGTTCAGGCATGTTGCTTCTACATTTCACAACTTTGGCTCAGATAAACATTAATCCACTCTAATTACTGATTCTTTATTCCAGTTCCTTCTCACCCTTAAACTGCTGAGATGTATTAAACATATGTTATGTTATAAATATTGCTTTTAATCTCTTTTGCGGCAACTTGCTCCTTCCTTGCTGAAATAAATCTACTGTGAGCATTCAGTGATTTCTTGAAACTATTTTTAATTTGTTTGATTGTTGTTGTTGTTGTTTTGGGGGAGGGGAGATGGGTCTGGGAAAGGAGCTGGGGGACCAATCACAGTGGTTGAGGGTAGGGGGTGGTATGGTGTTTAAGGTGGGGCAGGCCAGGTAAGGGGCACATGGCACAGGAAGTTGGGGACTATGCCACATGCCAGCCCCCCCCCAAACCTGGGGAATTGTGAAACACTACAAAAAAATTCAGAACAATATTTTAAAATTTTACAAGTGAAGAGAACTAACACTAATCCATCCTGCAAAGTGTAAAGTTATCAAAATCAGATGGCAACTAGGACGTTCTGCAGCTCAGACCAGAACTAGATCTCACAAAAGGTACACTTTGAGCAGGCAGTGAGGAGAAGCTAGTCTCTTAGCCCCATCCCCTATTACTTGACATTTCCAGCCAGCTCATTTATATACAAATATATACATATCCTCCCTTTAATTATTTAGCAGTGTAGGCAAACAGATTTTATAAGAGTAAAATATGAATATTGTTTCACCACAGCTATGGCTCCAAACTTCAGTGAAACCAACACAGAGAGCCAAGAATGCTTAGATGTGGTTTTGTCTGCTTTCAATTACAAAAAGCCAATACGCTTATCAAGTTTGCACATGTTTGCTTTCATGTTCCGCGGAGTATGATATAAAGTGGCGTCAGTGCCCACTATCTCAGTGTTTATATTCTGGCACAAACTACTGAAAGATGTTAGGAAAATCCAGGAATAAAACCCCCTCCTCTTGTAGCTTTCTTAAAGTGTTTGTTAATCGATGCCATGCTTAACAAGGAATTTTGAATAATGCTCACCCAGAGAGATACTTAAAGTTTAACAAATGTGCGTTAAACCTCAGAGTTATTTCATTCATATGCTGGCGATCACAGTTGGAGAAACTGGAAGAGCAACAGCAGTAGGAAGTTCTCATTGCAGCGGAAACATAACATAACATCTACAGTGCTCGTGCAGACGCTAAAGATATGGGGTTTATTCTTCCCCCTTTTGATTCTAACTGACAATATCTCAAAATAAAGAGTAAAACTATTTTTCTATGCAGTGGCAGTGGCTAGGGTACTAATAGCCAAGTACTGGAAGGAGGACCATATACCAACTAGAGAAGAATGGCTACAAAAGCTGAGCAAGTATTTGGAACTCGCTAAGTTGACTGAAGCCTTAAGGAACAAGTCAATTAAAATAGTCCAGAAGCAATGGGAATGCCTAAATACCTACCTATCGAGTCAAGGTTCAACAACCAAGATTTGGTTGTGTTTAGAATAAACCCGTAAGTAGGAAAATGTCTCCTTATACCAAGATGAGGAATATATTGAAATACAGAGAAATTGCTTTAGTTATAAGAAATGAACCACTGTGCGCTCGACGGAAGTCAAAAAACCAAAAGTATAATAAAAAGAGATTCACCCCAGAAGGGTCAGCATCTCAGTGGAGAAATGACATTCTGAGCTGTCTATTATTGCATTATACTTGTATTATACTTATGTTCTTACTTTTTGCGTTTGCTGTTTTACTCTGTTTTCTTTTTTGTTTTCTTTTTTTTTGTTTCTTTGTCTTTCTTTCCTTCTTTTCTTTTTTGTATTCAATTGAAATGTTTTTATACTTTGTTTCATTTGTATTAGCATAACAATTCAATAAAAAAATTTTTTAAAAAAATACTCTTCCCCCTTGTAATCCTATATAGTAATTATTATTTATACAGTGCCTTTTAGGAGTATTCTAAAGTAGAAAGAAGAGTTCCTGCCCACCAGTGTAGCAATACTGAGTTAGACAGACTAATGCACTGGCTCACTATAAAGCAGATTTCTATGCTCAAAGCACATTGAAATGAACAAAATAATCCAGGGGTGGGGAATACGGCATAAAAGATGTAGGCTTACAGTACAATCCTCTTTACGTTTGCGTAGAAGTAAATCCCACTGGGTCTTACTCCCAGCTAGGCAACCCTGGCTAAAGATGCTAAAGAAGCCTTAGAAACCACTACATAGAAAAGAGCAATTGCTCAAATATTCGAGTATATGTTGGAAACAAAGAAAAATGAGACTGAACACTGGATCATTGTTTTCCCCTTTCTTAAATTTATGCCAGATGTACAAATAATCACTGTCAGCACCTCTATCATCAGCTGCATAATTAAATTCAAAGTGTCAGCTATCTCCCATCTCCTCAAGAGTACAGGCGCATAATGTATACATCCCGCCAATGTGAACAATTTAGTGTCATCTTGCCAACTTGGAAGATGGGCTCACCATTTCTACACCGTTCACCTTAAGAGGAGGATTGATTGCAAGCCATTAGCGTGAGCTTTTGTATGGATTTACAGCCAAACCTGAATCTGAGAAAGGGTTAACCAAGGCACAGCACAGCACTTATTTTCGGGGCTAGGGTTTAGCCCTGGGATTTTGTAAAGTAAGAACGAAGAAGATAGTGCCTCAGAGCTTGTACCATACGTAGAGCTTTATCAGGTTGCAACTAGAAATCAAGGGCATTAAGATGAAACAGGAGACACAGAAGTCACAGTTTTTCCTACATGTTTTTGCCGATCTACTGTGTGCAATACACCTGAAGCCCTGCTTGCTGTAGGAGAGTGATAGGTGACCTGTGGCTCTTCAGACCTCCCATCAGCCTCAGCTACCATGGCCAATGGTCAGGTATGGTGGGGACTATAGCTCAGCAACTTCCAGAAGGCTGTATGTTGCCCACCCACGCCCCACTACAGGAAGTGTGGGAAGAGCACAAACAAAATAGGTGTGTGTGTGTGTGTGTGTGTGTGTGTGTGTTTGTGTGTGTGTGTGTGTGTGTGTAGGGGAGGAACCATGGCTAATGAGCCTCCCACACCATCTTGCGATTCACAGCACAATTCTAAACATATCAACTAAGATTTCAATGGAACTGCAGGATCGGCTAAAAATGTGACAACCCTGACTAAAGCATTACCTAACCATATTATTTTTGAGGGCCACTGCTATGCAATGAGTACATAGCTTGGTGCTAGTGCAAAGTAAGAAACTAAACTCGATGACCTGGGCCAAAGGAACCCATGGTATATGAAGGAATGATTCAAGTACAACCCATAAACGATGAGGACAGTAAGGATATAATACTGGAGGCTGCAGGTTGTAACCTAAGCTCTTCACCACTCAGGATGTAACCAAGACACTTTTGTTCATGTTAAGCTTCAGTCCAATTGATGAAGGGTAGCATTCATTCATTCTGCATCGTGCCCTTCATCCAAAGATCTCAGGGTGGTTCACAGCATAAAAATACAAAATGACTCTACTCTAGCTTTTCAGCTAAAAGCAGCAGTGGAGAGGTGAGGAATGATGTGTCCTTTTTCTTAAAGTCCACTCAATTCTTACTTGCCCTGATACCTGCTATGAGGGGTCTGAGAAGACAAATCCGCTCACGCCCTTTCGTGCGGTGGAATTGCAGGAAGGCAGAGGCTTCACCAGGGCCCCAACGAGGGAACTTGAACAGCGGTGCCCTTCCTGATAGGCGGTGGGGGCTTAAGCCCCCCCTATCAGGAACTGGTTCCTAGTCTGCACCCAGCTTTGGCTAATGGGGATGCAGGCTGGGGACATGGGCTGTGCTGGGGGCAGAGCCAATGGAGCAGGTAGGCTTCCCTCGGATCCGCCTCTTGCCCATCTAAACGGCCCACACCTGTTTGTTCCTTCATTGGGTTTCCCCCCACCCCACCCTTGGTTCAAGCTCATAGTCAACGACTTTGCTGTGGCTACGGTGGTCGCCATCCTTTATGGGGCCGGGTAAGAATTTGCCCACCCAGCTAACTGGCACTGACCCAGTGGTTTTGCCTACCTCATAGCAATCGTCACAACTGGTTGGGCATGGGGGTAATCCTTTGTTTTGGATGGAGGGGAGGTTGCAGTCTCCACCTGCCCCTCCAAACGCTGGGGCATCCTGTTAAAGGGATCCGGAGGGAATGGCCATGTCCGTGTGCCCAAGCGGGGGCAAGAGCCAAAGGCACTCCCCTGGACGTCAGTCCCTGTGGGGGTCACCCTATTGGATGTTAGGAACCCCCTGTGTGGATTGACCATGCATCACTTCCGGTGAGAGGGCAGTAAATATTTTGATTGCCCCATGCCAAACCTCTTTCATCTGTATTCAATAAAGTTTTGGCCTGTTTTGACCCAAAAGCCAGCCTCACTGGTCTCTTATTTGCATGGGTTGGGGGATGGGAACCCAACGCTTGGTCCTGCAAGTGCACAGCTCTGGAGCCCTATGTCCTTCCTGCTGACCCCATTTGCCTGTCTCTCACGCATTTCACCACGCAGCCGATTACAGCACCTTTCACTAAGCATAATCCCAAATGTACCGGCTGCAGTTCCCACTGACTCAAAGCTCCAATCCGACAAACCATGAGCGCATACTTGTCTTGACGAGCTCTGTTCCGCAAAGGCACAAAGAAACGCAGCCGCTGTAGCACGGCATTGAAACGCAGGCTTATCTGCATGTATTAAAAGTGTCAAAGAAACATCCAGGCCAAAACTACAGCAGAAGGAATATTATTGCTGAATGTTTCGGTCGGCTCGTAGCTTTTTCTGACGAAGGCATATTGTCTCCCTACTTTTCAGAGTAGCTCAGAAATGTGAAGGAACAATAAAGGGAAAGTGCCACAGTAAGTCTCCCGGCCCCTGGGATTGCTAAAGGTAAGACTCTCAGGGAGGACGAATCTCAGCATTTCAGAGCAATCCTATGGATGCCTATTTCAGAAGTAAACCCTGCTGAATGCAGCTGCCATCCTATATATACTTGGGTACACATATGGGCAGACCTCTCCATTTAATTTTCCAGTCTTCCAGTCTTAAGTTCATCTCCTGATGAAAATTTATCATTTTAGTGTGGATTTCTCCCAATAAACATATGGCTGTATGCAATTTTACCTAATGAACAATTCTTTGCGCAGCAGTTCCCCTAACATAATGCACTTTGGCATGTTATCTTCAGTAAGATACACATTTATGCACACTCTCCCTCAGTGCAGATAAACATTACTTGGCCAGAGACCTACATGACAAAATCTGGAGAATTTTGAATTTCAAAGGACAGCTGTGTTTCAGTTTGGATATTGTTTTGGAAAGTGAGAACTAGGTTGGTTTTCCTTGAAAGGTGAACTGAATCAAATTTCTCCCCCATCCCTACTTAGAAGTAAGTCCCACTAAACTCAGTGAGATTTAATTCTGAGCACGCAACCATATGATTGTGCTATTAGATATTTAGCATTAAGTGGGTCCTGGTGAAATGAAATATAGAAATCATGAAGGACTTAAAGAAGACAGAGAGAGGAAAAGCAGTAATTTTCCACATAGATAATTCTTTGTTATATGATTGTGTAGGGCACATGTTTTTCATAGGTAAAAGGGTAAAGGTAAAGGACCCCCTGGGTATTTTTTCATGTCCCCGTGTTAAATAGCGAATAATTTTACCGGAAAGGCTGCAAATTTTTTTTTTAGACTTAAAATGAGCACAAGCATCTCAAAATCATGATACAATCGAGCATAAAATTCATTTCATACGGATTATACACATACTAAATGTTTATTATTTCATACGCATCTTCAAAGCAATTCAGATAACATGTTAGTAAAACTTTGAGTGCCCAGATTGCAATGGAACATTTTTTGGGGGTGGGGCTAAAACAGGATTTCAACAGTAGAAATACAACAAGTGCAGCATAACAATGCAATGACGGGGAAACTTTGACTTTAGTCTGTTGATTTTCTGCCAGTTATGTAACTAATAAAGGAACAAGAATTTTTTTTCTTTGCCTTTTTAAAGGACAAAATGAACTCAATTAGTTTAGTACACTTGCTCTATGGAAGAATGCCAAGAGTCAACTTGCAAGAATCAACTGTCTGCATTTTCATTTAATTGTGTAAATTATTAATAGAACATATGGAGAGATAATAATCTACTTAACACAGATTATTATTACCATTATGTTATCATTATTTATTCAGAGCCAAAAATTACAGTCATTTCATATACCTCATGGCAAAAAAACCCAGTTTGCTGCATTCACAATGTATTTTTTTTAAAATAATAATAATTAAAAATCCCATTCTATTATGAAAAAGCCTTTCAGCTTACATATAACTTTAAAATATATGCATAAATTATGCATAAAAACACAACTAGGAAAAAACAGAGCAGAAAATGAGTCAACTTTATAACAACAATTAAAAAATCACAGCAACTAAATGGGAAAGGGGCAGGTTATTTGCTTGTTAGTGGTAAGGCATCATACAGTGCCTGGAAAGCCTCCCTCAATAAAGAGGTCTGAAATTTGGGGCACAATAGCTGAAAAGACCCTTAATAGTTCCGACTAACCTAACCTCTGGTTGTGGAGAGATCTCAAAACTTAATAAGCTAGGCAGGTTTAGTATGAAGGAAGTGATCTTTAAGGCAGTATGGTTCCAAACTGCTTAGAGTTTTGAAGGATAAAACCAGCTCTTTAAACAGGGCAGAGAATTGGAATGGGAGCCAACAGAGTTCCTTTAAATTGATATGATGTGTTCCTTACGCCTTGTCCCAATTAGTAATCTAGCTGCCGTATTTTGTACGTTTTCTGGGCCCTCAGCAAGGGCAGCCCACAGGCAACAAAACTGCAGTAGACGCGGTGTGAATAATTGTAGCCAAACTATCCCTGTCTATATGGCAGGCTGTACAAAAAGCACTGTTCAATGCAGAATTCAGTGTGGCCTAGTGCTTTAAGAATACTCACCTTGCTTTCAGTTCAAAGATCCTACTCAAACAATTTTTAAAATCCAAAGAGTTTTCCCAAAAGTAAGCACCATTTTCATTACACATCTCTCTTTCTGCCTGATTTTTTGTTGTTGTTTTGTTTTGCAGTGACGTAAGAGATGGCTGTAAAACTCCTACGTTAAAGGTTAAATATGATTTTGGTAAGATATATATTTGGGGATTTCTATCCTCGTTCTTTCAGTTGGAATTCTGAAAGATTTTACACACCTTGCTGAGCACAGCTGCAATCTGGCATTCCCCCCAGTAGCTTACCAATACCTTTGCTGGAGCCCTGGAGGAAACATTCTCACGGAGCTTGCAAAAGAATTCGCATTCCTTGTTAACTCTGTCCTTGACCTCTCATAAACTGAGCTCTTCAGTTCTGCCAAACTACACTCACATCTACACACATCCACAAAGCCTTTTGGGAACTGCAACCACATTACGGCTTTCTGCAAAGTAATTCCTGCAGCTGCAGGCTTTGAAACAGCACCTTCTTCCAGATTTAAGGACTAGATGAATTTAATGATCAGCAAATGAAACCCAATCCAGGTTTCCAAAATATTATCAATTTTCTTTTTTAAAAAAAGTATGAACACAATTATGACACCAGTGAGTGTGAATCTTCTTTTTGACTAAATATCCAGAAGTGGGAATAACAAGTGCAAGCTTATTCTGTGAACCGCCTTGAAACCTGAGGGTATAGGGTGGTATATTATTTATTATTATTATATTATATTATTGTTGAAATTAAAAACCAGAGGGTTATAGTCAATGTAGCACTAAGCAAACCATTCCATCAAGTATTTCTGCTTGCCAGCCAGAACAACCTCCCCTCCTTGCACAGTTTTGGAGTTTTTCCTGACCTTCCGGAGCAAATTTGGGGAGAGTACAGGGGCACGTGGGAGGAGGGGAAGCCCCTTTGCAATTGCAGGACTCATTGCGCAATGTGCTAGCGTGACTATTTAGTTTAGGTCCCGCTAGCACCACTGTTTAGTGCAGTTCCATTCTATTTTCAATAGCTCTTATTTATTCCTTCATGGGGGGTCTTCTGGTTACTCTTGCTTCCCTCCTTATTATATTTGTTTTCACAATTTATTTTTTTTCCTTTTCCTTCTCCTCCTGCGATGAGGCTACATTTTAATATTTTAATGTTCCATTATTTTAATGTTGTATTTTATTTTTGTTTTTAAGTTTGTAATCATTCATCTTGTTTTTATTATTGCTTGTAAGCCGCTCTGAGCCCGGCCTTGGCTGGGGAGGGCGGGGTATAAATAAAAAATTATTATTATTATTATTATTATTATTATTATTATTATTATTATTATTATTAAAATTTAACAGTATTGTCCAGGTAATTCTGCCAGTTCCTGAAGCTGGGTAAATCAATTGCTCAGTATTTCAAAGGGACCGGGGGGGCCCTTTATTTATGTCAACCAATGGTGGTTTAGAACAGATATCCCAGCTGAACTGGAAAGAGGAGCAAATTCCAAGTGCACCCTCTCCCTTGCTTTCTGCTGCTCCATGAGGGAGGACTAGAACCAATGGATAGAAACGGTAGAGAAGCAGGTTTTGGCAAAACGTAAGAAAAAACTTCCTAATGCTAAGAGGTGGATAATGAAATAGGCTGCCTCAGGAAGGCGTGCTCTCTTCTTTGCTAGAGGGATTTAAGAAGAGGCTGGATGGCAAACTGTCAATGCCCTCTTATGGGGGGGGGGAATGTTGGCACCATTCCAGGGCCCCCCTGAAGTCTGGCCATGGCCCTGTGCTCCACTGTCTCCCATCTCAGCCACGACTGATGGTACATTCTCACAAAATTAGTTATTTCCCATATCCACACTGATCCTGCTGTCCAAGTTCTGATGAAAGAAAGAACTATCAAAGTCCAGTTACATTAATGGACACAAAACCTTCATGAGTGTATCTGAAGAAGTGTGCATGCACACGAAAGCTCATACCAAGAACTGACTTAGTTGGTCTTTAAGGTGCTACTGGAAGGAATTTGTTTTGTTTCTTCATGAAAAGGGACAGCCCTATCAACAAAAAGACAGCAGGAGCTAGCGGGGGGGGGGGGGATTGCTTCTGGATCCTCAGAGACCGATGTGTTCCTCAGCCCAGTAGGGGCCAGTGCGTAAACTGCACTGCTTCCAACTGGTTGCCCAGGTGGGAAACAGGTTTTTATGAGTCTCACCTCTTGCTCTTGCTCACAACCAGGCAAGACCCTGGGCAAACACAGCCCAAAGTGTCACCTGCTGCCGCTGCCCTCTTCAGCCCCAGCCGTCTTCTCCCACCCTTTGCTGCAGCTGTGAGGGCCTCTTTTGACAGGTGCACAGTCTGTGCTTTGTTCCACCCGAAGATATCCACAGAATTTATTTTGCCATTCTATGGCATTCAAAACTTGCAGAGTTTTATATTACAAATGACACTTTGATACACTTTGCAGTGTTTTATTTATCCAGCCAGATTGAGGTTCCCTGTTCTTTCATGCCACTGATGTTGCTTTAGTTTTCTTATAATTCTCTGGGCCTTGTTTTTATTAAAGATATTCTGTTCTTCAAGTCCCAGAATAGAAGTCAACTGAAAAAAACAATGGAGAAACAAATTCCTTTAATTCTTACAGTGGCAGTTATCTGCAAACCATTTGGAATTGGTCACCTTGCCCTTAAACCTATGTTTTTATATTGACTGCAACAAAACGAAAGCAAGTGCAAGCATGCCGTTTTGCATCATTTGCATTTGACAGCAATTTCTAACATAATTGTTTTTCAGCATGAAGGAAGATGCCTGGAAGCCTTGCATAGATAGTCATATCATAGGCGCCGACTCCATGGGGCCTGAGGGGGCCCAAGCCCCCTCAAAAATTCATTTGGGGGGCTCTGCCCCCCCCCCAATAATTTAAGAAAATTATTCGTTATATTATGCTTTGTAAAATCACAAAATTATGTTGGTATTTTTTATTTTCCTTGTTTGACGATAGTTACCTTTTAAAATACATTCAGTAATGAGTTAAAACAAAGCCACTCCCGATCTAGAGAGGGGGTGGGGTTGCGGGCTCTCGACCCATCAACAATCTCGCGGGGCTGGCGTCAGCCCCGCGAGAAGCGGAGATTCCCCCTAGCTCATTAATACTGCATCTTTTTTGGAATACTGCATACTTTTGGAATACTGCAATACTTTTTGGAATACTCATTAATACTGCATCTTTTTGGGAAGCACGTAGACACAGGCCACAATCCAGCACAGAACTATACATTGTGAACAGAATGTGCAATGGGTTGTAAGAGTTCAATGGGACTTACTTTTGGGCAAGGCTATAAAGGATTGGGTCCTGCAATCTTACGTATGTTTACTATGCAGTGAGTTCCTTCAGGGTGATTTATTTCCAACTCTACAATTCTATGATTCTACATTGAGATTCTTGCATCACAGGGGTGTCGACTACATGACCCCTAGGGTCCCTTTCAACTCTATAATGCTATGGTTCTAAACATCCCATAGTTCTAGAATATCTGCATCACCACATCCATTTGATTTGCCTTCAGTCCAGATTTATTGGATAGACCCAGATTTGAACAATGGGAACACTGGGGAAGTGCATTTTTGTTGTTCCTGCCAGACTTCTTAGTGGCTTTCAGTACCATCAACCCTGATATTCTCCTGGGCTGCTTGGTGAAATTACATAGTATAAGTGTTGTTGTTATTTGCAGTAGTTCCGGTCCTTCCTGGAGGGGTGGTCCCAGATGACACTGGGAGGCTCACTGGCCCACACATCTCCCATGCTGCATCTAATTCAGATGTAGCCAAAGTGAGTCCCTCCAGAGGTTGCTGGACCATAATTCTCATCAACCAGCATGGTCAATGCTACCATAATGACACAAACACTGGTGGAGGTTGTCTGGGGTTTTGCACCGCTCTACTGACACCCATCTCTTCCACTACTTGGCTTTTTCTAGGCCACAGGGTTTCAAGCTATGGAGACTGCTTTGGGGGAAGCTCTTTGAGGCTCTCTGGATCCTTTGAAGAGTCTGTGGATCTAGTTCTTGGAGTCCAGGGGCAGAAGTGTCTCTTTGGAGCTCAGGGGATGAGATGGGTACTCCGATGCTGGTGGATTCACAAGACGGACCAATGACTAAATGCAACTCCTCCTTGGGCTGCTATTGTAGGAGGGCTCTGAATCTAAAGAGTTCTGGTCCAGGGTCATGACAAGGGAATACAGTGGTACCTCAGGTTAAGTACTTAATTCGTTCTGGAGGTCCGTTCTTAACCTGAAACTGTTCTTAACCTGAAGCACCACTTTAGCTAATGGGGCCTCCTGCTGCTGCTGCACCGCCGGAACACGATTTCTGTTCTCATCCTGAAGCAAAGTTCTTAACCTGAAGCACTATTTCAGGGTTAGCGGAGTCTGTAACCTGAAGCGTATGTAACCTGAGGTACCACTGTATGTGACTTCTAGATTACAATAACTATCTTGGCTCCTGATATCTTTCTGGGAATTCTTCAAAGTCCTGGTTATTATCATCATAGCTCTGAAGACATTGGGATCTTCTCTGTCCTGCCAAAATCTGATATGCATTTGGCAGAAATCTGAGGGCATGCTTAGTGGCTGCATCCAGATTTTGTAAGTCCCTACCAATAGATGTTGTTCTGCTATAAGGTAAAAGGCTTTTTACTTAAATAGATGTTTGGTCACAGAGCGGTGCTGTACTTCAATATGTAACTTACCCCATTGTCTGACATTTTATTTGCTCCTCTCTCTATATATATATGTACATATATATAAACTAGGCCATTGGCTAATATGTTTATTGTATTTTATTATAAAAGTTATTGTTAACAACCTTGGGGGTTTTATGTGCAAATGCAGGGTAAACATACATACATACATACATTTGTATGTATGTTTGTATGTATATTAAAGAGGTCAGAGAAAATTTACTGTACTTAAGCCACTGGCTGGGAAATCAAACTGGAAGTTCATTAGTTTAAATGAAAAACAATATGTTTTTCCAAACTCTTGGCAAAATCATCAGTACTTAGTGGAATTTTCTTCTACACTTAGAAGTAATAAGAATCCTTTAACATACACAGCTGGATTTCTGAACTGAATTA
This sequence comes from Podarcis erhardii, assembly GCF_964252035.2. Lineage (NCBI taxonomy): Eukaryota > Metazoa > Chordata > Lepidosauria > Squamata > Lacertidae > Podarcis > Podarcis erhardii. The sequence continues at coordinate 42,431,508 of NC_138497.1, forward strand.
ACTTTTACATAGCTTGGTCTAGCAAAGAGCTGCACTTCTCTCAAATTCAAGAGGAATTTTTATTATCATGGTTACTTAATCGGCAAGCAATGTAAGTGTCAAATATTTGGAATAGGTCTTCCAAGGATTTAACAGAAGGCTGCTTTGTTTCATAACAGAGGGCTCTTATGGAAAAATTATTGGTAATATTTCTCAAACATTATTATAGTAGCTTAAGGGTGGATGAAAGTCATTTAACTGTCATAATTCATTCTGCCAAGAGCACTGATGAATTTAATGAAACTATTTATTGAAGCTGGTTGAGAAAAGATTTTCAAAATTCTCAGGCAAACTATTCAAGATGAATAGGCTGATATATGAGACATTTATTTATTTGGATTTGTAGCGTGCCAATATCCTTGGGGAGCCTGTGTGTGTGTGTGTGTATGGATGTGTATACAAACAATTACAAGAGAAATTATCAAGGACCTCAGTCCTCGAAAGCCTCAAAAACTCTTTGATCACGTGCATGAAGGAACTTTAAGAGTGGAATTTTAAAATTATTCCAAGGACCCATCTGAATGGGCATTGTGTTCTTGGTACCCTATTGCCAGTGTGATATAGTAGATGGAAAGGAGTCATGAAGGGTGATGAAATCCTTCTCAGCCATGAAGTTTTGGGGGTTGCATTTGCTCAATCTTTATCCTGAGTAAAAAAGAAACAAAAGCCTGAATTCAATTAACCCAGTGTGCTAGCTAAAGCCAGTGCAAGGGCTTCCACTAGCACAATGCAGCCTTCTCCCCTTCTCCTGACCCTCCAAAATTTGCTCTGAGGGTTCAGGAGAAACCACAGAACCATGCGGGGGGGGGGGAGAGGGGCTTTGTTCCCCCTAGCAAGGAGAAATGCCCCCACTGATGAAACGATCAAGATAGTAAACACTGAATTCCACCCAAATACACTGAAAAGTGCCACAGCAGGCCTACACAATTTGTGATTCACTAAAGCAAATTCAGACCACATACCAGGTATTGTGGCCTGTCAAGTGTTTGTGACTCCTCTTATTTCACTGTTCCAGACACATGCAAAATTAGATTGTTCACAGAGTCTTTTGTGGGCTGCCACACATGCATGGCGAGTGGCATTCAATTTAGTTGATCACAAGTTGTGCAAGCTTGCAGCACTGCAATGCACAGCAATAATAATAATATTGTGACAACTGTGAGTAGAGTCTACTGAAAAATACTCTGGTATTTTATTAGAAGATTAGTGTGTTTCCAACACAAGAAGCTCTTGGAGAACCTTATGCTTCTCACCCCAGTTTATGTAATTCGTGAGCATTCTTTGTTAATTTATGTGCTTTTGTAGTGTTTAACAGCACTTATTTCTGTTTATGTTTTCTTCTTCAAGCTTTTGCAGAATACAGTGGTATCTCGGGTTAAGTACTTAATTTGTTCCAGAGGTCTGTTCTTAACCTGAAACTGTTCTTAACCTGAAGCACCACTTTAGCTAATGGGGCCTCCTGCTGCTGCCATGCCGCTGGAGCCCGATTTCTGTTCTCATCCTGAAGCAAAGTACTTAACCTGAGGTAATATTTCTGGGTTAGTGGAGCCTGTGACCTGAAGCGTATGTAACCTGAGGTACCACTGTATAGCTGGCACAGATGTGTATAAAACATTGGGACTTCTAAGCTGACTAGGCTGTTGAAGTTTGTATAGCTTCAGTTACAGCAATACATGGTAGTAATAACAGCAAAATCAACTTGCATTTACATCAACTAGTGAGAAGAGGCAAAACACTCTGCCAGATACTCGCTTGCAGTCACTGCTTAGCCAGAGGAAAATGTCGGGTTTTGACTCCAAGTCCCTATTGTTTCCGAATAATATACTATCCAGTGCCTTTAGACAGGATTACCAAGAACAGATATTACACATTTGTTTTAGATATCACACGTTCGCTCTGAAAGGTAATGTGACTACAGGGATATTGCCCTTTGCTAGAAAGATACTTGACCTCTATTGCACTGCCTTATTTAACACACAGCAGAAGGAAAATAGAAAGTCTGCTCTGCTTAGCTTTCGGGAAGGTGGGGTGGAAACCTTGGTAGAGACCCCCCTTTTTTTAAGGCATCTGAAAATCACACATAAATCACACTCTTGAATAGAATTAGGTCACAGATAGAGATATTTATGTCTAGACTAGTTTCCACACATTTAATTTTCTGATCTGCCCCTTAGCCTGACCTTACCTAAATGTGGCAAAAGTCACAGATTGCATTTATCGGGAGTTTGCATGATGTCGTTTGTAAAAATACAATGTGATGAAGTACGCTGCCCATGTGCAAATACCTCTGAGAGTCATGCTCTTACTTCACATTTATCAAGACGTATGGAAATACTTTGAGTTTGCTGACTTTGTCTGTTTTTAATCAGACTGATAAAGCATAGTGTGCCATTCTAAGTGTCAAGAGAGAGACAGAAAGAGGGAGAGACAGAGAGAGAGAATAAACTGCTTGGCACTTGAAGCGAAAGAAGATAATGGTTATTCTAGATACATTAAAGAAAGACCAAAATCAAAACTAGAGAGAGAAAGAGCGCTTAGCATTTTCTCTGATTGATAGATAAACATAAACATAAGTTCTTAATAACACTGTGAAAATGTTAAATATACTGAAATCTATCCCTCAAAATTTGTTGAGATTTTGTTGAAGTTTGTTGGAGAAAGGGACTCAATGGAACTTCCTTCTGAGTAGACTTGCATGGGACTGCACTGTTATTGTGTTACAGAAAGGAAATCTAATATGATACAATTTTTCTTTCCAAGCATGATGAGAGTTGTTGATCTTACTGCTACATTTTTCTATTTATGTATTACATTTATTTCCCACTTTTCTTCTATGGAACTCCAGGCAGCATATTTGATGGGATGTTTCAGGTGGTACCATCCAGACACTTACCAGATCCTGACCTGCTTAACTTCAGTTAAGGTTGCCATATACTATATTAGTGTTCAGAGAACCACATGGGTTTTCTTTCCAATATACTGCCAATGTAAATAAAGTAAATTTAAAAAGCTGACAAGCATAAACAGTTCAATATTTTGTCTAGTGTCTCACAAGTTAGAATTGAGAAAGCTGTACTGAGTTATAGATGCATAATCACAGATATGCTCCAGAAGTTTTTGTGTCTCTCTCATAATATGCTTCAACATATACTAGAACCAATTATATATTTCTTAGCCTACTAGTAGGGATGGCTAAACCATGGCACCACAATACTTTGGGGGGGGGGCAATACCATTCAACATTTGTCAAGGTAGTTATATTTATTCTTATTATTTTTTTTAAAAAAAATGAACGCTCCTATCAATTGTCCAGGACGCGGGTGGCGCTGTGGGTTAAACCACAGAGCCTAGGGCTTGCCGATCAGAAGGTCAGCGGTTCGAATCCCCACGACGGGGTGAGCTCCCGTTGCTCAGTCCCTGCTCCTGCCAACCTAGCAGTTCGAAAGCACATCAAAGTGCAAGTAGATAAATACCTTCCAGCGGGAAGGTAAACGGCGTTTCCGTGCGCTGCTCTGGTTTGCCAGAAGTGGCTTAGTCACGCTGGCCACATGACCTGGAAGCTGTATGCCGGCGCCCTCAGCCAATAAAGTGAGATGAGCACCGCAACCCCAGAGTCGGTCATGACTGGACCTAATGGTCAGGGGTCCCTTTACCTTTTATCAATTGTCCACTATGGTGTCATGGCGTGCAAATGGGTGTGGGGTTTTTTTGTCCAATACACAAACAGGTACCTCACTGTAATACTGCAATGCCAAAATATTTTTGTGAACCCCCCAACATGACCACCATGTGGTTTGGTAATTATTATTTTTTAATGGCCACAACCACTTTTATGCTTCTGAACACTTGAAGAACAAAGGTCGCTAACTCCATTAGAATATTCTATGAACTGAATTTTTACTGTAGCATTCATTCTAACATACTATTCTATACCACTACAACTTAAGAAAGTTCATTCCTTGCCCAGCTCTTCCATTGTGAATGTATCTGAAAATGTGATTTGTATTTTGGAGTCTTTTTTCTACATGCTAACATTCAAAAGGGAACTGTAAGCAGTCCTGCTGCTCTGATTAGTTTACCTGTATAATTAACATATTCCCAAATGCCAGTTCCTCTAATTCACATATCACAATTTAATGAGTACATATTAACATAATGTTTGAATTGGCTCACACTGCCTTTTCTCTGTTGAAAACAAGGCTTCCTCAGATTCTTTTTGGATAAACAGTTTTGTTAATGAGTTTTCCTTTAAAAAGAATATACAGCTGCCTCCTGCTGTAATCTCAGTGGAGAACTGCAAAAAATGACTGCAAAATAAAAATGATTACAAAATAGAAACGGCCACGTCAAGTTGTTGAAGATGTTTTCTGCGCTCTCTTTAATGATTTCTTTTGCAAAATTGAAAACATTGTATTTTGAAAGATTGTCTCACAGCTGTCAGTCGCCAATGGACTGTGGAGGGGGGGGACCTTGTTTCTTTTCTATGACTGATAACGAAAGCAGCCTTGTATTTAATAACCTGTTTGGTAGCGTTATGAGACCATGCAGGTGAATAAGTGACTAGGTGAAGAAGGGATGCTTGCAATCAGCAAGAAGGCAGGTGGACTCTTTTTGGCTCATAACTCAGGCACAAACGCATCAACACTTAGAAGGAATTACGCACTACAGTGGTACCTCAGGTTAAGTACTTAATTCGTTCCGGAGGTCCGTACTTAACCTGAAACTGTTCTTAACCTGAAGCACCACTTTAGCTAATGGGGCCTCTTGCTGCTGCCGCGCCGCTTGAGCATGATTTCGGTTCTCATCCTGAAGCAAAGTTCTTAACCTGAAGCACTATTTCTGGGTTAGCGTAGTCTGTAACCTGAAGCGTATGTAACCTGAGGTACCACTGTATCTTTAAATTGGCAAACTGGAGTGGAAGGAGGTTAGGCCACATAACAATTACCCCTTCTCTTCCCCGCCCCCGAAGACTTCAGATAACCCATATAGCTATGTTAGAAAATTGGACTAGACTTGTAACGAAGCCAGTTATAAAGAAATGGGGAAAATAAACTTGTGGTTGGGTAGACAACTGTCTTGAAAACCACCTTCCTACTGAAGCTATTGTTTCTCTTTCAGACACTTCCTAGTCATGTATCTCTTAGTTCAGGGCTGTGAAATGGGGTCCAGGATCTTTACCTTCCCAACCCGCCATGGGCCAACTCTGACAAGTATGCAGGGCCACCCAACTGTCAGTTGAACAGGCAACTTCAACACTCTCAGCACCAGTCAGTTGATCGGCACTGAAAGTGAGATCCTTTGAAGGGCAACTGTCAGTCACCCTCTTCTTTTTAGCTGGATGCCTGAACCCATGGACATTATACAGTAAATAGCTAGCCTCAAACAGTCCATGGTGATTTTTCCGCAGAACTTGGACTGTGACTCCTGCCCTGAAAAAGTGCTGTCACTCTTCCAAATCCCTGTTATCATTCTACCATGCTTTGGTTCATTCTATTTCCCTCCCATACACATTCCTTCCTCCCACCCCCATTTTTCTGCTGTAAAGCAATATTTTCAGTGCAGGTGTTGAAAACTATCTAGGTTTAATGATTTGCAAGCTGCATTCATTGAAATAAGCAAAACTACAGGTAAAGATTGCATAACTATTGAGGCAAAAATAATTCATCAGCTGTCATCCCAGTTGCATAAGATTTCACTGGAAATGCTTATATTACAGGTTGCAGCATTTGTAGCCTAGATTAACTCCTTGCAGGGGGTATCCATTTATTAAATTTGTGTTAATGTTTACTTGCACTGTATTTTAAAATGTGGTGGCTCCTGTAGGCAATTTCTAGCGAATTCACCCTGTTACAATAATTAACTTTTTTAATTCAACAATTTCAACTAGCTACCAAAAAAAAAAAAAAAAAGGAGTGAGGGAGAAGAGAGAGTTTTGCAGTCTACACTCTTTGTTTCTTCTTCATTTTCACTGAAGGATTGTCTAAAGGCTGTTTCTGCTGTTGAATGAATAGTTGTGCATAATCCTTTCTCCAAGGCAGCATAGAAAGTGTAATCAAAGTAATAGAGAAATTCTACTCTCATATAAAAACAAGCTGAACTAATAAAAGATCACAGAGATATCTTTCCCCACCACAGAACACCCCAAAGACCTCTGAAACTGGGTCACATAGCCCAATGCCAACAGCTGGCAAGGAAAGAGAGGGGCAATGTTCCCTAGAGAAATCATCTGCAGAAAGGACATGGCCCAATGGGTCATTCAACAGGTTGATCCTATTGGTGCGCAGAATTTTCTTATACTCATTTTGTATTCAAAGTTTTTTCCTCAGCAATGTTTATTTAAAAGAACAATTTAGTATAGAATGGTAGGTATGTTCTATAATAGTTAGTCAACTAGCAAATTATAGCTTGAGGGCGTCTTTACTAAAACAACACCAGTTGGAAGGGGCACAATGAAATGTGTGAGGATAGAGAATGCTTTGTTTACATTCTGTTCCAGAAGTTATACGATTAGTGAAAATAATAAGATTATGGTAAATTAAAAATCAAAAACAAAACTGCATATTTAGTTTAAACACTATAGGTTCTTCTTGTTAATACTGGTGCTCAAAAATTACGAAGCAAGAATAGCTCAGAAACCATTATCAGAAAACATGGTCAAAATATTTCTCTACCTTTTGGAACAGTATTCCACAGTTTACAAGGGCTTCCATATTGATTTCAGTTGGAGGAATAACTATGCAGAGGTAACAGGATATGTGCATCTACCCCCTCACTTTGAGTGTGTGCATGTGCATAAGATATATATTACAGAGAGATAAGATTGGATGCAGATGTTACTTGAACTTAAAAGTCATTACTAAATGCAACTAATTTGAGTGCAATACATGTCTACTCAGAGAAGTCCTCCTGAGTTCAGTGAACTTACTCCCAAGTAAGTACACACAGGACTATCTAGGTTTAACCTGAAATAGGCCAAGACCATTTTGTGGCAAACAACACTGAAATACTCAAGAACACAACTGAAAAGCACAACTCTCCCAGTAAACATGAGCATTGATGTTGAGTCTTAAAATATTATTTTTATTTATTATATTTATATACCACCTTTCTCTTCCAAGGATTTCAAGGTGGTGTACATAGTTCTGCTCCTCCACATTTCATCCTCACAACAACCCTGTAAGGTAGGTTAGGTTAAGAGATGGTGACTGGTCCAAGGTCACCCAGTGAGCTTCATGGCTGAGTGTGGATTCAGACCCTGCTCTCCCAGGTCCAAGTCCCACACTCTAACCATTATACCACACCGGCATTCAAAACTTCAATAAAAACATGGGACATGCTCTTCCCATGAGCAAAGCCTGTCTTACTAAAAGCCTCCCATAGTAGTTAATAGTACAGCATGGCATATATGTTAAGTCTGGCAGGGAAGATGGGAAGGAGAGAAAAGACCTCAATTGAGCTGCACACAATGGAGGTTGGATTATAATATGTACACTAAACAAAAGCCATAGGCTATGATCATTCTTATGTAGCATGGCATTTCTAAAAAGGCACAAAAGGGGTTTCATATCATCAATAGCATGAAGCTGATTAAATAATTAGTAGGGTACACTAGTGTTTTGTATATGGGAGGCAACTGTTTGATGAAACAGAAAAGCAGAAAAAGAAGGGGCAGCAACAAGGAAACAGGATGCCCTTCAAAAGAAGGCAAAATCTCATCTGAAAACAATACTGAAAAATAGGGGGGAATACCAGTGAACACTGACCTTGAAATATCACCCACTCAAGTACCATCATGATAAAGAGCCTATTCATATGCCCATCTCAGTACATGGCAACTGTTTTCTGTAATGATGTGCTAAAACCCAAGCCTTGTTTGGTCTTACACCAAGTGGCAGCTTCTCATTACCATCCAACCACAAATCCCTGAAGGCTGGACTCCATCCACCTCTTTCTACAATTTCCAGAATCTTTGTCATTGGGGCAGATATGCCTTTATTGTCACATCCAGTATGGCCCAAAGGATAATCACCTCTGCAGAAATACTTTCAATACACTTTCAAGGGTGAAAGATGAAAAGATGGCAATGTGTGATTATCCCTGCTATGAAATACTTTTTCACTGTGACCATTGCTAACAATTGACATTCCCCACCCCCATAAGACTAATGTTCTGATGAGAGGTCAAGCATGAAAGTACAGCCCTGGTTTCAGAAAAACATTCTGTACCTGGCTAAATGCCAAGTTACAAGTTGGATGGTATAATGAGCACTGTAACTGTGAGATTAAGATTTTTTTGTTTTGTTTACTTGTATATCAAACTTCAATAGAAATATTTAAATGCCTGACAACCGCTTCCTCGTGCACTTTTAATACTCATTAAAAGTTCACACTCATTCTCAACATTGGAAAGTCACGCTGCAGTTCAAGCTTTGAGTCTGCTGTTCCAAAATGATTCTAATGATTGCAACAGAGCCAACACTGTGCACTTTGGAAATGGCTGAACTACCTTTCCCATCAACCCCAGCCAACATGGCCAGTGGTCAGGCATGATGATGATGATGATGATGATGATGCTTAATTACACTTATTAGATGTTTACTAAAACAAACATTAAAAACCAAACAAAATGCACACCAATAATATGTATAAAAGAACAGATCCAACTTAACCCCACTCCACTGAAAGATTGGGGGGGGGGGAATAAGCTCCAAAGGCCAGGGCAAATACATATGTTTTGCAGGAAGCCTAAAAACAGATTGTGATGGTGCCAGACATGACTCCCAGGGGAGAGCATTCCACAAACAGATCGCCACAGCTGAGAAGACCCATTCTCACATTGCCACCCTCCATCCCTCTCTCAGAGGGGTCACACAGACTAGGGTATCAGATGAACACATTTGCTTCATTTTGTTTTTGTTTTTTAATAGATTTTTATTGAAATTTTAAAGGTTGCATGAGTAATAAAAAAAATAACAGCAGAAAAACACGCAATTAAACCAAAAGAGAAAGCAAAACAATACATAAAAACAAGTCCCATCAAAGAAAAAAAGATTTAAAAAAGGAGAACAGACAAAAAAGAAAAAAAATGCATACAATCAAAAAAGAAAAAAGAACAAGTCAAACCTTTACATAACTTTCTTTCTTTAGCTTATTTCCTTGACCTCCTCACACCTCCCCTCTTTGTATTCTGGTTCAGTTAGATATTTCAGCAAATCCTTCACCTTTGTTTTTATCCTAATAATCTATCTTAATATACTGTAATTTAACATTCTCTTCTTTCACCAATTAATCATCCATTTTTACTTTGTTTAAATCTTATTTCTCCTTAAAACTAATATATTTGAACTTAATCTCTTAAGACATTTTCCCTAGGGTCATAAAAAATTCATTCCATGATTTTTCCATCTCTCATTAATTTTTTTTTTTTTAAATCTCCATATATACACTTTAAATTCCCAATTTTCTTCCACCGTCTTCCCTCCCCGGTCTCGGCCCCTGCCGTCAGTTCCATCAACCTCCCAGCGTCCATCAACCTGGAGATCTTATATCCAAGGCTCTTAACTCTTCTTCACTTCCCTTTTGCCGATCTTCTTGATAATCTTTGGTGCTAAAAAGCAGATCTCAGGGGAGCTCCAACCCAACAATGCTTATATTCCTTCTTGACAGGTCTGCCAGATTTCCATAGTTAAAGCTAGGGCCCATAAAGTATTCCAAATCTTGTTTCACAATTCTTCCAAGTCCGAAGGCCCTAAAAGCTCCAATCTCCTCCTGGCTCAAATTCATATTCCAAAAGTCATTTGATCCCTGCATAAGGGGATCTCTCCACCTTTCCTTTTCCAGATCAGGCCAGGCACCCATCTTCAAAAACTGGCTTCTCCTAATTACAGTCATATAAGGCCTCAAGTTATAATCCTCCATTTGCCTCTTTAGGGTTAAGGCTCCCCCTTGTTTTGCTTTGTACTCAACAACAGCAACTTTCTCCTTCTCTAATTCATCAATTTGTTCAGTTAAGAAAGATTCCTGTGCCGGGTTCTTGTCGACTTCTATGCTGATACCCACTTTTGTTCCCAAAATGTCAATCTTAGTAGCCATGACATCTATCTGTTTATGCAGCTTTCCCAACAAATAGAATGTCCTATTCAGTACAGACGCTACTTCTTCCTTTGCCGACATTCTTAAGATGTTCAAGGTCAGAACTAGTTTCTCACAGTCTTTATCTTAAGGCCAATTTCCCAGCTGCACTCTTGTAACAATGTCCCAAAACTCCCTCTAGAGGAAGACAGTCTCCATTTGTATCAATCCTTTCCAGCACAATTCCAAAAGTAAATTAGTAACAGTTTCCAGTTACCTTTTCTTCTTTTTAAGTGCAGAAGCAGACAATAGAAACAATGTCTTTCTTTTAAAGCTAGCTGTCAAATTTGTCCTGTTTACCGTCGATGGACTTTTTGCAAGCCGTTCCCAGGTTCAGAGACGTGATGCTTCGATTTTTAATTTTTCACCTTCTCCTGAAAGTTCACTTGGTCAAAATTAATAGTTTCAATCAGTGGAATTTTAATCCTTTACGTAAGACTTTCCAAAACCTTAGTTAACAACTACTTTGCTTCAGTCTATTTACAGAAAGGGAAGGTGGACTTCCTGTTTGAACCTTCCCCGTTCGGTGCCAAATTAAATTATTTAAAAGCTCAATTTCCCGTTCTACTCATGGGTTGTTGTTTAAAATCCAATTGTCCACAGGAAGAAAGTCAGCGCTCTCCGACAGCAGCAATGCGGCTTCGCTCCGTGAAATAAGCGGTCGATTCAAAGCACCATGCCTCTCGCCCCACGTCGCTCCGGATTCCCGATACCAGGTCTCCCCGCGAGTAGGGGGGGCGCAGAAGGTGCCAGCCGAATCCCAAGTTCACAGACTTCTTCCGTCCCTCCCGATCGGAGGTGCTCCGCCATTGCCGGAGGCGCTAACCCGGAAGTCCCACATTTGCTTCATTTTGGGAGAGGCAGTCCTTGATGTGACTTGCAATGGACCAGCACCTGGTGGGCACCATGCAGTCTATCCCTGCAATAGGGACTTAAGAATCCTACCCACAACATGGAAGAAAAAAACTTCTCTTTCCTTCCCCCATGTTCAAATTTTGGCTGTACAAGTGATCAGATGTAATCAGACTTCAGATAAATGGGCTGAGATGCTAAAGAAATCCCCTAAGTTTAATTCTGGAAATATGAATGAAGGCACAGAAACATATTGCGTATCAGAAATGAATAATAGACCAACTGGGAAACAATTTTTTTAGCATTAAATTTGGGGTTTGCCCAGAGTGCATAAACTGGCAGTTATGGCACTAGAACCTTCTTTTAGATGAACTTTATCCTCTTATCATTGAAAAGTAATTACCTTTGTAAAATAATTCAAGAGCTTTTTAGCGAAAGGTGTCATGTTCATCCTAGGCACTAAAGTGGAACATACAACTTTTTTGCTGTAAATTTCTAACGTTTTATGGTTTGAAATACAATACAGTTTATTTATTTTCCTTTACACAAGATAGTATAGCCTGGAAACCTAAAATCCAAAATGTGTTTGATTTGACTCTGGTTTTGCTCAGAATGCTCTAATCAAACTCTGCTGGTGAAGACAAAAATAAGTATCAATTGTGTCTTGAACTACAACAAAAAGCTTAATCCCATCAAATATTACAAAGCCTGTTAAAAATAAAAAGAAGAAAGTCCCCCCCCTCCCCTACCCAGTTTAAGAACTAGTTACAATTCACTAAAGTAAAGACACACATAGTTTAAAGCATAAGAATGTATGCTGAAATATAATTAGCAGCTATGAATTAAACCTGGGCGGATTAAACCCATTCTTGGAATGCTATTATGGACAGTGTGTTGTGCAGAAATAATGATCCTTCTGTTTGCACTGCAGCTAAACAGCTTCAATTTACTTTTGACCAGTTTGAATGGAAAGAAAGGTCCAGCATTTCAAATTCTGGCCTTCTAAACATAATTAGCCTGAATTATGCCTGTTTCACAGCACCGTATTGGCAATCTGGTTAGTGGCAGAAGGGATAAGGCTGTACCAGCCTCATTTAACTGCTTAATTTATATGGTAATTACAACACTACACCCAGAATAGTGTGCATCTGCCAAAACTGAAGGCCCCACAATAATAAAACTGACATGTGCTGTGATATTGTTGAAGTGCTGACTAAGAAACTTCTTTTATCTCCTCTTGCAGCTATAAAATGGTGTGCATGTTATTACTAGCAGGGTATTTTAACAGCCTTGAACATACAGCAATTATGTAACACATGCACAAAACAACAAGAGTTTCACATCACTTAATAAATCCTTGAGCTCCCCTTAGTTCCAGCTCTCTCGCTGGCTGGATTTTATGGTCTGGTAGCTCCATCTGACCATCAGAATACTGGAGTACACACACCACAAAAGCAGTAAAAAAATTGCTAGAAACAATTGATTTGTATTTGCATTCGATCTAGTTGATGAATGGGGCATGGTGAATATTTATGGGTTAACAAAAAGAACCTGCTCAGTGACTTTATCCTCTGTGCACCTGTGGCAAGTCACTACTCAAATGCATTAATTTATGTATTTTTAGAGTAGCTTTTAAAACACCCCCAATCTAATTCTTGCAGAAGCCCTGAGATGGAATTAACTGATGACAGCGAGGGCTTTCTCATTCACTTATGAAGGTGAGCTTCTTTGTTGTGCATTGAGTTTTCACTCTACTGAAGTGAACCAGGATGCTCATTTACACATGCATTTAAAAACTCCATCCAAACAGAGTTTCAAATGAGTACCATGTGAAAACATCACAATAAATATTATCAGACTAGAGTAATAAAATGAAATGGGCTAGTGGAAAGTGAAAGGAACTGAGCATCCTCAAAGGGTTTCTGTGTTTGATTGGACCATTCACAAGGTCCAGTTAATTTTCAGGATAAGAAGGCGGCTGCTCGCCCATCCCTAGGGCTGAGAGCTTGCATAAGTAAACCTGAGTTATAAATATGTAGGTAGTTATCATTAACAGCCTAATATGCTGCATTGTTATATGTGAATCAGTACGGAGAACCCCAGGAGTCTTGGCACAGCAAATACAAATAAAAAGATCTGAATAAGGGATTACTGATTGTGTCTGTAAGTTGCTTTGAGTTATTTCCATGAGTAAGGTAAAGGTAAAGGGACCCCTGACCATTAGGTCCAGTCGTGGATGACTCTGGGGTTGCGGCGCTCATCTCGCTTTATTGGCCGAGGAAGCCGGCGTACAGCTTCCGGGTCATGTGGCCAACATGACTAAGTCGCTTCTGGCAAACCAAAGCAGCGCACGGAAATGCCGTTTACCTTCCCACTGGAGCGGTACCTATTTATCTACTTGCATATTGAAGTGCTTTCGAACTGCTAGGTTGGCTGGAGCAGGGACCGAGCAACAGGAGCTCACCCTGTCGCGGGGATTCGACCCGCCGACCTTCTGATCGGCAAGCCCTAGACTCTGTGGTTTAACCCACAGTACCACGCACGTCCCTTCCATGAGTAAAGCAACTAATAAATAAATAAATAAATAAATAAATAATATTCAGAGAAACCAGAGCTAATAAGTGCTAGAGATGATCTGAAGCCTTGGTGTACCATATTTACTGGTGGCAGGGTCAAAAATTGTGACTTTTACAATGTTAAAAGAATAGCTCAAGTTAGGCCTAATGTGGGAGCTACATGCTTTAAAACATATTTGAAATTAATGCCTGGAATCCCAAGGAATATAATTGTCTCAGCTTTGCATGATAAATTGAGGCTGTTCTAAAATTCTTTTGGGAGCTTGCTTAGGACACACCAGTTTCAGGCTCAGAACCCAATTAATAAAGGGGAAGTGTGTAAGAGTTCTAGAATCAATCCAATTTAACTGACCTACCAGGTTGAAAGAACCTATTTTTATGCACTGCAGCATAAAGGCTCTGTTCAGACATTTACAGAGCATGCATCCCTCCACTGAATAAAAATCTGATTTGCATTCTTCCCTGCCCCGTGCCTTGTGGAGGAGGCGGTAGAGGAAAAATAACAGCATCTTCCTTGTGCAACATGACTTAAGGTGCATAGTAGAAAAGAGGGACCAGTGCCTCAACTTCCTCTATGTGGAGATTGTTTCTGCCTGTTAAAAAGCCAAAGACAGACTAACATGGATACTGAATGATTTCCTTTCAAGACCAATTTCATGGGGGGGGGGGGATGTTACTTGCTGAACATCTATTGCATATCTTCATCAATGATACTGAAAGAAAAAAAGTCAACGGCCCAGTTAAACAACAACAAATTATAGCTTTCCCCTCCACTTTACTTGAGAAGAAAAGATTTAAAGCTTCAATTCCTGTTTAGGAACAAACCACAATTGGTTGCACCTGAACTTGACAAACAGTGGTTTGCTCACTAAGTCAGGATATTTCCTGGGTTGATATATTGGGTGTTAAATAATGGATAACTAAATAAATTACTTGCCAAGTTCACACAAATTGCTGTTTACTCCAAACCAAGAATAAAGCCTTTAAATATTGTAACAAAAGTTAGGGTGGAAGCGTGAACTTGTGCCTAGTCAATGTACTAAACAAATCATGTTTTAATTTTCATATGTCTGAAGTGGGCCAACATGTAGAATATGATGACTGTAAGTAGCTTCAAAGCATCTGAATAAAATAATTGCTCAGAAGTTAACTTTTCTTTCCCCCTGATGCATGTTGTTTGTGGCAAAAAGGTATGAGTGGAATGTTTGGTTTTCATCCTAATAATTACTTCCAGGAGCAATGTGCCACCAATTTTATTCTCACATGGTTCTGGGTTCTACATAAAAAGAAAACACAGTGCAGACTTACATAAGCAATTCTTGTTTATCACAGCTTTCTTACTAAAAACACATGGGATGACTCACACAACTCATCCTCCCAGCTCTGGCATATTCATGTCCATCATAAGAAACTCTACAGTGTCTTCACTAAGTCACCAAAAAAATGATTAAATTTGTATTTAAAGTTAAGAAAATAGTTGTGAGAAAGGGTTAGGTCCTGGAATGCAGAAATACCAAATATTAAATTTAGAAATTAAAGGTACAAAACATGTTGTGGTCTTATGGCCGATGCTACAGAACTGCTACTGCCAAAAATCAGCCAAGAAGAAAAGGTCTGTGCATACCTGCTGATGTGGAACAGGTAAAAGGTAAAGGAGCCCTGGACAGTTATGTCCAGTCAAAGGCGACTATGGGGTGTAGCCCTAATTTCGCTTCAGACCGAGGGAGCCGGCATTTGTCCAAAGACAGCTTTCCGGGTTATGTGGCCAGCATGACTAAACTTGCTACTGGCGCATGCTACCGTGATGAGTGCCAGAACACACAAAAACGTTGTTTACCTTCCCGCCACAGCGCTACCTATTTATCTACTTGCTTTCAAACTGCTAGGTTGGCTGTGGAACAATGACCACAATTCAGGCATTATGCTATTAGCCTGCATAAGCCAATAACATATGAGGCATTGCATAGTCTATTAGGCTAGCTGGAAAGGAGCAAAATTACAGTTGAAGAATGGTATAATCATTGTTATTATCCCCAATGACATAATGAAGAGCTTCACTAACGGACAGATAGCCTTCTAACTACCACAAAACAACACATTTACAGGGAGGCTGTTAACTCTCCAAATAAAAGCACCATGTAAAACCCACAATGATGTCTGGAATGCTCAGTGACTGTCAACCGGCTGATGGGAAACTGCCTCGGCTGTGAGGCATGTTTGGCAAGGAAGCATCAGCTTCACAAGAGTTATAATTTAAGTAGGCCCAGCTGTGCCTTCCCTCCCTCTCTTTTTTCCCCCCCACCATCCCCAAACTGAGTTGGTAGCAATGGCAGCACAGCTTTCAGGCTGCACTCGGGGCCTGAGGCAGTCGCAGCTGGCTTAGCAGTGCGGTGACAGCAGGGCTTTGGAGCTTGGCTCAGGCCTGAAACTGCTGGGAGTGGCAGACAGCAAGAGAGGCATCTCAGCTTTCTAGCCTGGCCTGGGTGTCAACTTGCTACCAGCCTCTTGGTTTCTCGCCTACCTCGTAGCAATTCGTCACAACTTTCCTGGCCTGGGCGGTAAGCATTGGAATATGTGTTGTGTGGTGGTGGGCGGGGTTTGGCCATCACCTACCCCGCCGCTTGTAGGGTATTCCGTTAAAGGACTCCAGTGGTCGTGGATCCTGTCCAATGCCCTGCTGGTGGCTAGGGCCATGGCACGACCCCCAGTGACATCAGGGCAAGCTTCCAGTTGTATTTGCATCAACAAGCTCCTCCCACTGTTTGCTGCGCAGGTGGGGTCATGTATAGGTTGTTTTATCCAATGCCTAAGGCAGTACCTCTCACATGCTGTAACCAATAAAGTTGTGGCCTTGTCAGCCCATTAACCTAATGTACTTTTGTCCTTGTCTCTTATTTACCACCACATGGGTTCAGGTCATCGACTCACAATTAGCAGACTAGCGGGCCACAATGGGGTTGCTTTCAAGCTCTGGGCAGCTGAGGAAGTTGAAGCTGTGCAGAGCTGCTGCTGATGCAGCTGCTTGGTACTTAAAGTTGGTTGCAGCACAGCAGAGGTGATGTTAGCATTGGTAAGTTACACCAGGATAGGGAAAGGGAGCGTTTGCTGCTTACTGTGTGTTTGCTGTCACACATCTATTGTCAGTTGTGGCTGTTACCTGCATGTGCACCAGTATGCACTGCATAGTATGTCCCACATATGTGTATGACCGTGGCTAGACTTCCTTTGAGTTATCTGTTCTGCATTTACTTGAGTATTCCTTGCTTTCTGAATAGTTTGGGCGTGGTTTGGACTTAAGGAGTCTATGGAGGCTCGGACAGCCTTAGGCAAGTCATCTCATGGGCTTGGTGTTCCTCCCTTACACTTACTTGGGAGTAACCCCCACTGAATATTTATTTCGTTTTTTTCAATTTGTACACTGCCCTTCATCTGTAGCTCTCAGGGCAGTTAACAGAATAAAAATGCAAATAAACACACAAAAATATAGTTAATATAGTGTAACTTTCTTCTTGATATGAATTCACTGTTAGAATCTTAGTAGCTCCAGTTGTGTAGCAGAATGTGGTAGCATGATTACTGACAGGAGTGAGCTCCTGTCAGCATACTATACCTCCGATTAAATATCAGCACAGGCTGCCTATTTGTTACTGGGCCAAGTTCAGTGTGTTATTATAGTAATATATAAACCCTTAACAGCTTTGCACAAGTTTACTTGAGGGATCGCCTTGCATCATATGTGCCAATTTGCCGCCTTCAATCTACCATATAATGTTTGCTTCACATCTGTGAAGAATCGATCTTTGGCAGCAGCTCTGCTTTGGAACTCCCTGTCTTTAACATTAAGCAGGCACCTTTATTATGCAATTTTAGGCACCTGCAAAAAAACTTTATTTTAACAAGCCTGCCCAGATACATAATTTAGTCATATATACTTGTTTTTAAAACTCTGTTGGTTTCTTCTGTATTTTATTGATAATTATTTTATGTTTGGGTATACCACTTAGGTTTTTTGATGAAGCCATTAATAACATTTCTTAAATAGTGTAGGGCTGGTTTCAGTTGGTGAACTTAATCTTGCAGGCACAGCCCCATGGACCTAACCCTGCAAGGCAAGGTCAGTTCAGCCATTTCAGTTCAGCTGACCTGAGTGACCCAATTAAAATATTTGCAACAATTTCCAGAGTATTTTCGGTATTTAAATTTTTTAGACATTCTTTGTAAGGAAATTCTTTTTCAACCATGTTCAGCAACAAGCCCTTAGAAGCCAATTATATTTTAAGCCCCTGACCCACCATCTATTGCCACATGCGTCCCTCTGGACCAAAGTGCTTGTTCACCCCAGATCTAACCAATGGATTCTGCCACCGTATCCTGCACTTCCATGTATTCTATCTCTGTTTATCAAAGAGAGCCATTTTTTTTCTAGTAACTCTCCTTGCTAAATCACTATTCCTATTTTGCTTTATTAAAATGCTGTTGAATTGCTAGGGCTGCCAATCTTCAGGGTTAAACCCCTTCATCATTATCTCTAGAAGTTACATATCGGAGTGAATAGTGGGTGCATCTTGTTTCTATCTAAGTAACTCTAGATGTATTAACATCAAGGTATGTGAACATTCAAGTTTCGTAATGAATAGCCTTAATGTTTTGGCACACTAGGAAGACTAATGGGGGGGGGGGAGTAAGAAAAATAAAGCCATATCCAATATAAAGAAAAACAAAAAAGTCAACCCCAAAGGTGCTCTGTTTGAATACTATTAAATAGGTTGCAATATTATAGTAAGATGGGACGTACTTAATCGTATTAGCACACATTTTTGTGCATCCAGCAGGTCATTCTGAACTGTTGATAATAAGTTTTAGAACAATTATGTTTTTGTAGCACTTATTTAATATAAAGATCAAACACCATATTAGCTGTATAAAAGAGCATTAAAGCTAACAATAAATTAATACAGCATACGGGAAAAGGAATCAAACCTTCAGTAACATGTACAGAGCTGTTCAGAAGGTGAAAACCAGGCCAAATGAGAAATGGCTTTTACAAGCATTTTCATCTGTGCAATGTTGGTGGATATGCATTAGAGCCCTACAGGTTGCGACTGACTTTCCATCTGGTTGATCCTGCAATTTATCCCCTTTTCTCACAATACAAACAAATGCCAACCTGACAATGGGTTATGCATTAGTACAGGTGGCTTATTCATTTACCATTTAATAAGTGAAGAATAGTTTCTGCCCCTGTAAGGTCTTGTGGGCATCCTCTTAAGAGAAAAAATGTCTGGTATGCACAAGAGGGGGTATATACCATAGCAGATTCCAAGGAACTGTTTTGTACTAATCAGACCTCGGAACTGACCTGTTAACATTCATTGTATTTTAATGAACCAGTAGCCCAGTGCATTCCAAAGTCATTGCTTATTGTAGACCCAGCCACCAAACTGCAGATCCCCGTCCAGACTTGTATTCCCATAAATAGCAAGGGTCAGTGACCAAAAGGCAAAGGTCAATGGCAGAAAGGGATGTTGTAGACTGAGTTTATTTTCTTTAGCAGCTTACCAACTAACTTATTAAACTGAAGCTATAAAACTGACGTACGTTATTTTAACACCACCATTCCATTGACAAGGACAGTCATTTAAGTGAAGAGGCATCTTAGTCTTGGGGCCTGCAAGTGAAAAGTCTTGTAGCATGTTACAAGTCAAATTTTTATTAAAACCTATGCTTTCATAGATTGAAGCCTATTTCATCAGATACATGGTGGAACTACTAACAAGAAAGCATCTGAAATATGTTCCCATCATATTTACAACATTTCCGGATTAGCTCTTCTTGAGAACTCTGTGTGTAGAATCATATATTTTTTGGCATAATATCCACATGGATTTTCAGCTCCAACATATTTTCTGCATCTGTGCCTTCACAGGAATTGTTCTAGGCAAAAGCATGGGTTGTGGGAGGGAAATAGTGCATCAGAAGAGGAACCAGGTTCATATGGAGCATAACATGTACTTACTAGGAATATGAAAAGGCAATTTGTCAGAAATTATTTGAACTAAATTAAAACTGACTATTGGAGTAGTAAAGAAACCAAATTTGCACATATGTGTAGGGGAAAGTTTCATAAGCCTTGTCTCTTTTAGTGCTTCAAGAAATGTTTAAATGAAGCACACAATGCAGGTGAAATACTACACCACTGTTAAACTATGGAAGGGAGGCAATGTTTCAGTTCACTGCTTTCTGCTGAGAAGAAAAGGATATTAAAGCATTTAAAACATACTAGTGATACCTTGCTGCATAATGTTTCTTTGGGGCAGGACGAGGTGTTTCTACCAACTGGCTTCTTCCACACTGGAGGAGTGAGGGAGCCCTTGAAGGCTAAGTCTGCAATCATATTCATTCTTACCTGGGACTAAGTCCCTTTGAATTCAGTGGGGCTTACTTCTAAGTAGACATGTACAGAATTGCATTGTAAACCACTTTTATTGCTGTGCAGGTTTGCACTATGCGGGATTGGTTGGTTTAGTTGCAGTTATTTTTATACAGGGAGCGGAACTATTGCCTAATGTGCAAACGCACAAACCTAAGGCTACTACAGCTCTAAGCTCCATAAAACATCTTCCCTAAGGGAGCATTAACAAAAAAAATCCTGTTCCTCTCCTTTTAAAGGGTCAGTAAGTGATGGGGGCATTATAAGTAGTGAATTGGTGATCCTCTGGCCTGCTTTCTCCCTCACAGCCCCTTCCTTGCACAGTTGTTATGGCAGCTATTATTGAAAACTCACATGATTGCAATTGGTGAAGCAGCCAAGAGGAAGCAGTTTGGTTAATTTTTTGACAGCAGGTGGGGACACAGATGAAGTCAAAGCAGCATTTAGAATAGATGCTGCATGTGCTGTTACTCCCCACCCCCACCCCATGTGCCCTCCATGAAAAGTAGAAAGTGATCAAGCACAAACATGCACAGTCTGGTTTCCACTTTTGAGGTGGCTCCCCCCCTTTATTTTTCCTTTTATTTGCCCATATTTTGTTTTTATTTGTACTTCTGCATACTTTGGGGTTCCCCTGAGCCTGCCTCTTGTGGGTGGGTGGTGCCATTTTGGCTACGTCAGCATCAGCACACCATGAACAAGGGAAATAGAGGGAGTGATTTCTCTGTTTATTTGGAAAGCTGTCTTTTAGCATTAGACTTCATGGTATAATATAATTCAACCTGCACTCGTTTTATATTAACATAACGCAAGTTATGTAAAATCCCACCAGTTTATATAAGCAGTGAGAAAGCACTTGATCTTCATACAGATATTGTAATTGAGAAGCATCACTGTAATTTATCTATTTTGTAACACAGAATAATATTACCAAGAACACAAAACGAAACTTTTTGTCATTCTCCTCTTATTCTTGGTATCTACTGACTTTAGCAAACTAGGGAACTTTAGAAGACTTACAGTCCCTTCCAGGTTTTTCAGCTGCTGGTCAATCTCCTTAAGCCGGTTATGCTGATCTCGTTCTTCTTTCGTGTCTCTTAAAACCTTTTCACCTGGAATTGTTTCCAGCTTTCTATTTGCATAAGCCAAAGAATCCTAACAGAAGCAAATAATAATAGAATCATTGACATGTAAAGCTGAAAAAGAAAGGGAGACCATCTAAACCAATCTACTAGGGCCCCCTCCATGTTAAATGTCGCTTACAGATTAATCTGTATCAAACAGATTATAGGATGTCATCAACAGTAGATTGTAGTAGTGACTGTTGAGTTGAACAATATGCTTAATAAAACATAGGCAGCTGGGCTCAAACAAATGAGTTGTGCTATGTATTCCTGTAAAAAGGAAAATTTACAAAGGTAAATTTGGCCTATGGGGAAACTCCAAATATAGCTATCAAGACCTTCAGAAAGATAGGGAATGTGAACCATGTTTTCCTCCTCAGATAATAATACCCCACCTGATAGTCCTTCTCTAGTTGTGATTCTTATGTAGAAAAATTTAACATATCTGAAGAAGGGGGTGGGGACTCTATCATACCCCAGTAGATCACCAATAGACACTTCTATCTACACCTAGGCTCTTCATAGGCTTTGCATACTGAAAAGCAGAATTAGACAGCCAGAATATAAATTCAGGAACTGTTCCTTTTCACTGTTTTCCAGAGGAGAAACAGAAATGTTATGACATTTCTTAACTGAAAACACTTTAGTAGGGAAACTTTTCTGTAACAAAGGCTCCCTATAGCATGTGTACCCATAATGACATACATGCATGCAGGATTAATCATGCTACAATTGATATACTGTATGTTAAACAGCTAAAATCCCCACATGTAATATATTTAATGTAGCAAATCTCTGACAATTAAAACTGAATGTAGGCATGTTAGATTATCTGGAAGAGTAACAAAAATTATTAATGAAAATAACATTGATAAACTGCTGGTCATTTACTACAGAATATTGTTTAATATACTATACCAGTGGTTTTCAACCAGTGTGCCTTGAATGATGCTTAGGGGTGCCACAGACAATACTGGCCTCTGTCCCTCTTTCCTTCCCTCCTCCCTCTGATGCCCTATCGTGTCTCGGCCCCCCAAAGGCTTGCACAGCTGTTTGTGTGCGAATGGTGCCTCTGGGGCTGGCCAGGGGGTGCTTCCCAGGCCCCTGTGGGCAAGTGTGAGGAGGCATTCCTCTTTGGGGCAGGAGGGCAGGTCAGAGACCAGGGGCAGCAGCTGCTTGGAGGACTCCCAAGGAGAGAAGGAGGCTGAGGGAACAATCCACAAGGGAGGGTGTTTGAAAAGGGGTATGGGGCTGCCAGCTCTGCAGCCACGGAGTGACCTAACTGGGCTCCTGAGCCCCACAGGGGTGCAGCAGAAAGAATGTAGTTGGTCAAGGGAGCCATGGACCCAAAATGGTTGAACACCTCTGCACCAGACAAAGGTTAACTTTTAACAATGGGCTTTCAACTTCTATGAGCATTCCTGCATTTAATATCATCTGTACTACATGCTGCATACAAACCACCAATTTAATTTAAATCTTTTCAATATATTATATAGCATGAGAAAATCAACTTCTTTTTATCTGTTAGATGATCAGGAATGGAAACAGGAAGAAGAGACAAAGGACAGTATTATTCACCACTGGAATGAAAGTTTCTACAAAGTCCAGCTTCTTATTTTCCACCCTGCTCACTTGCTGCTATGACATCACTTACTTACTGAGCCTAAAGCAACTGAGTTAATATTTGGCAAATATGAATGATCAAAAAGTTGCATTTGGCTACACATAATAAGAAACTAGATGTCTTTTTAAAAATCGCCAAAATAAAACCGTCCAGATTTTAATTAAAGCCACATACTTATGACATAAAGCAAACTTCTTCCCCAAAATATAGTGTATGTTAAGCCAAAATATCAACTGGAATTAAAAGTGGCTAGATTTAATGAACAACAGAATATTGGTAGACTTTTCTCTGTAGCACAAGTAAAGGCTCTGTCAACAGATATGCCAATGAAGTCACTGCTTTCCACAAACCTCTAGGGAGCCACCATTCCTTTGTCAAAACAAATACTTGCTTATCTAACTAATCAGTCAGCCCTGCAAATGCCTTCTGCTAAAAATAAATGCATATATAATAGCCTACATTCTAAGAACTGCAGATGGCCAAGCCTAAAGACTGGAGGACCCTCAGAAATGGAGTGGAATGTAGGATGTCATCTGTAGGTGGAGGGAATTGCCAAAAATCACATGTCCCCTTCAGCAAGCAGAAGTGTCTTTCTGTTCAAACTAAACACCTTTGGATCCAAGCAGAATTCTGCCCTCAAAAGTACTTCTGCACAACCTGATCCTATGCAAGCCCAGTAAGAATTAAGTCTAATTGGATTCAGTTGAGTTTACCCCCATGGAAATGTGCATAAGGTTGCATGGCTACTCTGTTTGCAGACATCTGGGATTTCGTTTAAGGATACCATACTGTGATGAAAAATAAAACTGGACAGAGAACACAAGGAGAGGGGGAAAACTAATCTGTTACCCAATATTTTTGAACTTGCTATTCTGTTTGATAGATGTCACCTTTTCTAAGCTTTGGTTGCACTATTTTGTTTATCTGGGGAAATATAACACTGTTAAGTAATTATGGTGCAAATTGTGATTACACAAGTGCCATAGGCACCTATGGGATGTAATTAAAGACTCACGGCTTCCTCGCCATGCATCATTGTAGAGTATTAAAACACTTTTTAAGTTCCAAGAGAAGCAAGGCTTATCATGCATTGAACAGCCATTTCAGAAACAGTTGCTTAAATATTTTATTTATTTTCAGGTTGTGGAGATCCACTGTTCATCCAGACCCTATAAAATAAATTGTGGACAGCATTGTCACTATTCCCACCACCACCAGACTCTCTCCTACCCATTACTCACAGACATGATATCACTCTTCTGGCACAAGATACAAGCCTGTGAGAGTAGCACACTAATCGTTAAATGCAGTCAGGGCACCCATTTTATCATGTGGAAAAGCTCAGACTTACAGATAGCTGTCTGGTTGCACAGAGCTGGCATTAGCTCTATGTAGTTCCTTTTAAATCCTTATTTTAATCTGCTTGTTAACATCTAACATCTACTACCGTAATGCAAACCATGTGGCAATGCCAGTAATGGCAGTTTTTCTAAGAGCCAAATGTCATGCCAAAAGGTTTAACTCAACCGCCCTCAAGTCAAATGTAGCATGATGGCATCTGAAAGCACTGATTAATCACACATACGGGTTGTTTTAATGTTGTAAAAAAAATAAATACATTTAGATAAAACCATAATACCAATCAAGAACATTTCCTGGTGTACCCACTCTCTGTTAACAAAGGGATGGGTTTCACAATAGCATTTATCAGTACAGTAGTACCTCAGGTTAAGAATTTAATTCGTTCCAGAGGTCCATTCTTAACCTGAAACTGTTCTTAACCTGAGAAACCACTTTAGCCAAACCATTTCTGTTCTCATCCTGAAGCAAAGTTCTTAACCCGAGGTACTATTTCTGGGTTAGCAGAGTCTGTAAGCTGAAGCGTATGTAACCCGAGGTACCACTGTAGTAGCACATGAGGCTTGAAAAGCTGAGCACCAGATTTTTGAATCATATTTTAAGATAAACCCTAAACACTGGCATGCCTATTATAGTACTATAAAACACATGCATTGTAATACATTATTATATATCATCATATATATTAGTAGCAAATTCATTATCTGAGTGTCCTTATGTTGCCAGATCAACACCACCTAGGTACAAGAGATAGTATCAGCAAGCTTGGAGAAATACCAATGTTTGCAGAAAATAAATAATAATAATAATAATAATAGGGTGAAGGACATAAAATGGGGGACAGGGGTGGAGGACCAAAACAACCCAATGAAAAGTGAGCATGTTAATTATTGGAAGAAGGAAATCTAAATCGACTATTGGGGGGGGGTCAGGGGATAGAAAAATCAATAACATACATGAAATGGGAAACCTCCAACCCTCAGACCAAATCTTGGCCTGCCAGGAGGTAAAATTTGGCCTACAAGGCATTAAAAAAATAAAATATGGCCACCTGCCAATCAACTGACAGCACTCTGATGGGAGGGTGACATCAGCTAATGGGCAGGGGGGAAGGTTTAATTTTGTGTTGGTAGTGCATGCCAGTTCCCCTGCTGGGAGCTGGTATATGAAGCCAAAGCAGTAGGATTTAACCCCTGTTCATCAGCTGATGAGGGCTTTTAATCCTTCCTCATCAGCTAGGGAGTGGGGGTTAGATCCCACTGCTTTTGTCTATGCATGCCTGTTCCCCTGCTGGGAACAGGTGTGCTCAGCCAAAGCACAATGCAGGGCTATTTGAAAGTCTGGCTTCCACAGGCAGTGGCGTAGCGTGGGTTGTCAGCACCCAGGGCAAGGCAAGTAATTTGCGCCCCCTAACCCGTGGATTTGCGCCCCCTAACCCTAACCCCCATATGTTGCGCCCGGTGCGGCGGCCCCCCCTGCACCCCCCACGCTACGCCACTGTCCACAGGCATCCACAGGAATAGAGAGGCTTAACCTAACCTTCAACTTCCTTCTGTTAAGAATGGAAACCATCTTCATGAAGGGATTCTGCATCACAGATTACTCGTCCTTCCACAGCAGTGCCAGTCATCCAGGAAACTCTGCACTGCCAAGTGTTCAGTATAGGGCACTCCTTAGCATTGAAACAGAACTCCTAAGTCTGCAATTCTATTGTGCATAACCTTTCTCCTTAAAAAAGGAATTCAACTGAGCTAATACTTAAGAGCTCAAACTAAATAAATAATTAAACCAAATTAAGAGACAAGCATAACTATAATGATTTAATTAAATCTGGCATATGGGGGGAAATGCTTGAGAGAGAAAGAAGGCTTTGATTACGCCAATTTCCTAAATGAAAAACAATACAATCATGGAAAAGAGTTGCGGATCCAACTTTCCTGTAACAGCCAAGATGAAATACTCCTATACAAACTTATTAAAACCATTTGTTAAGGATTAAGGACACACAAATATAGAATTCCTATATTCTTCAAATATAGTAACAAGTGGTAGGAACCAAATCTCTAAGCTGTTGATAATTACATTTTTGCACATAATGAAACATTAGCTTGGGAATTTGCTTTGAAATTATCATTAAACACAGTCCTTGGCAGACAAAAATCTGGAGCAAATAACATGAGAATAAATAACTGAAGTTCATTCTGGCTAAGTGGAAATACAAACAGATGGTTAAGTCTACAACTATTTCAGATTACTCGCCAAATCTTTAGCGGGGGGGGGGGGGCAACCACAACGAACTAGTTTTGAAGGAAGTCCATTGAAACAATTGGCCCAATTATGCACTTTATAAGTGTTGCAGCTCAGTCTGATACATGCTTGGTGTAAGCTACCATGCACTCGTTTTGCCTGGTAGGTAACTAGTCATGGGTTTCATATGCAGCATAAATTATATAGAAAATTGCATTTTAGGTTTGGACCACAACTGAGCAGAAAATGACCTTAGTAAACATCAGAAGTATTACTACTTCCTTGTGCCAACTGATATCAAAACAAAATAGGGCCACTGAAAAACAAGCATGCTTGAGAGATCCCTCAGTTTTGCAGAAGTACAACAAAAAGGTTGAGGGACTCACCAAACGGGACCCCCCCCCCAAAAAAAAACCCCCATGAGGCTAAATTATGCTCAGTGAGATGCCCAGAGGTCACACGATGCTGAGCGTTAGCTGGAAGAGAAGAAAGCTAAAAAAGCAGGGTAGAGCGTGAATTGGCCTGCTTTAGTTCCTATGATAGTTAAGATAGCACAGTGCTTCAGAATAGATTGGGGGTAGGGGGCTACATTGCACAGCTAAAAGTCATGCTAGCATAACTGTTTAGTTGAATACCTCCTAGAAGTAGGTGTGGCTGGCTGACTAGTACTCTGAATAGAATAGCTGCTACTGGGAATGGGGGGCCAGGATATACTGCAACATTTTGTTTTGGGTCTGAAGTTGTTCCACACTACTACTACTAAAATCAATTAAAATTGACTGCTATTTTTAGTAGCATCACTATATACAGTGGTACCTCAGGTTACATATGCTTCAGGTTACAGACTCTGCTAACCCAGAAATAGTGCTTCAGGTTAAGAACTTTGCTTCAGGATGAGAACAGAAATCGTGCTCCGGTGGCGCGGCAGCAGCAGGAGTCCCCATTAGCTAAAGTGGTTAAGAACAGTTTCAGGTTAAGTACGGACCTCCGGAACGAATTAAGTACTTAACCCGAGGTACCACTGTAGAATGCTTTACGGAGTAACATGGAGACAGGTATCTGCCAAGAAGCTTAAAATGTTGACAGTAAGCAAGAAAACAGAAGGAAGTGTGGCAACAGAGGTTAAGTGTAATAATTGATTACTGTGAGAAACTGGAGCACATACGCTTTATTTCAGTGAGGAATAGGCTTCACAGTAAAGGTTGGTTTTGAAGAAGCATTTCAAGAGATAGCGAGAAGTGGCATCATGTAGGCGTTCTCCAAGTTTCAAACTATTAAGGGCAGCAGTAATTGAACAAGGCAGTTGAAGGAAACAGAAGACTTCTGGGAAATAAGGTCACAAAGACAGAGTAGGGCAAGGCTATGAAGAACTTTGAAAGTAAATGCAACTAGTTTGTGTTAGATGCAAAGGAAAGCATTGCAAGGAAGGATCTGAGAAGATGCATCACATAAACCAGTTAAGAGAGGTAAATATGAATGCAGAGTGCTGCACAGAAATGAGAAAATTCACTGTGAAGAAAAATAATGAAGAAGATATGGGAAAAAATATGAGAGAGCTAAGGAAGAAGTGTGAAAACAACCCTGTTTTGCTCAAGGATGATCTTTCTTTTAAAAAAAACAAACCTGTCTGTAGTAGGGTGCTTTAGGTCAGCCTTAACATTACGAAGAAGCAGGTAAAGGAGTACAAGTCACTTGCACCAATTCTTTCTCGATTTATTTTAAATATTTCTTAGCCACTTTCCTGTTAAAACAATATCCAAAATGAGTCTGCATTCCAGTTCTTTGGAATGTATGCACTGGCCCTTAGTCATAAGATAGTATTTCTCTCTGCTTCTTGATAAATGCTTGCCAGAAAACAAAACACTGGGAGTATCGCACCATTTCACAAGTTGTCCAGTAACAACAGTTAAGTGGAGGCAGTGCTAGAGCTGCCGATTTTTTCACTCCCATCTTCTTCCTATTCCTCTCTCCATCGTTGAGGAGTTCCATACTTAAGATTCTCCGATTATCCTTGACAATGCCATCCTGAGATATCAAGGTATTGTGCAAGGTGTTCGTTAAAGATTGTTTCCATGATACTTTTAGGCCAATATTCCCAATGCAGCAAAGAAAGGTTTAAAATATGGAGACCAATAAAAGAACACTCTACAACAGTAAAGTATTCTTATTGCAGTTAATTAAGATGGATGAAGGTTTCTACACAAAGTTGGCACAGTTATATAAAAGCTAGTTATCAGAATAAAGATACTATTTCTGACAGTTTAAAAAAACCAGACTGTCAGGTGCAAAAGAAAAGAGGGATTCTGCACCTTTCACATTTGTTTAGAAAGACTGGATTTCTAAAAGTTGTCCCATCCTTTTATAAAAAGCTGCACATGCTCTAATTCCCTTTTCTACACAACTCTTGAAAGACAAGGACCCTCTCCTCCTTTGCATTTGGTGGCATATTCCCCAAGCATATGTTCCAGAGTGCCAGCTACATAATCTCTGTTGCAGTAAAAACAAGAGGCTTGTGGCACTTTAAAGGCTAACCAATTTATTATGGCATGAGCTTAAGCTTCTGCATTCACTTCAACACATGCATGAAATGTTATCTTCAGTTGACAGGGATAACCACAAATACAAAAATAAGTAAAGAGAGAAAATAAGATGGTGAGACCATCATGACAAAGAAAAGTGAAGCTGCATCCAGCCTGTGTGGCTTTTCCTCTGATAATGGCCTTGTCTATACTCCGACAGGAAATGTATTTTCCATCACTAGTTCTGAGCAGCAAAAGCATTCAACACACGTACTCTATGGACAGTAATTTACGCTAAAAAGATTGGCTAAAGTTTACAGATTGCTGGCAAATGTTTACTTCTTCTGCAACCTACCTGTTTCACCAGAAAACATAGTTTGCACTGATGTATCTAATGACAACATTGTATTTCACTGTGCAAAAATATAGTTTGATTGCACATAATGGTATGAACACACTCATAAACTATGATGGACTACAGCTCTGACAATCCTAAACACATTATTGCAAATACCTCCTATTCTGACATTTGAAGCCTACTCTGAACTGTGTTCCTTTAATTAGCCTTCTAAACTAATGTCTCCTGTTTCTCCAAAAATAAGGCATTTTCCCATAAAACATCTGGCTCAATGCCCAGGAAGGATAATAATCAGTCCTGGGCCAGTGACAGCTTTGAGGTCCACAGGCTCCCTGGGAGCACAGCAGAATTAGGCTCTTGCTTTCAGGCCTATTCCAAGACATTAGAATAATATGAGGAAACTTCCTTTGATTATTGTTCTGCTGTTTTTCTGCCAAATGATGATAGTGTGTGAAAGTCAAGCACCCTAGAAGTTTGCATTAACCTTTTGTTCATTTTATACTCCCTCAGAAGTCTTACTGACCTTGATGGTTTCACAAAACAGTTTTCTGTTATATTACAAAGAGAGCATAATTTTACATAAACATTGCATAGATGCTCCAGAGCTCAATAGCTTGCAGAGAGAAATATAGGCATGGGAGCTAAGCATTGGTTTCCAAATATGACCTAAGCATTGGTTTCCAAATATGACCCAGTGCACTGCTGGTTCACACAAAACGCTAAATCATTGTTGCACAGCTACATGCACAGCTTCAGGTGAACTAAAACTAACTTACTGGAAGCCTGCAGTTGTGCTCATACTAGGTTTGGTACAAGGAACTGAGAATAAATGTCACCAACCGTCACAATTTCTATGATAAGAACACAAACCTCAGCAGCTGTGAGATAAGCATTTCAACCTCTTGAATTCTTCTGCTGCTCAGATTTTAATCTCCTCCCTGTCACTCAATGGTCTGCCTTTACCACTCTCCTGACCTTGCTGTAGTAGTAGTAGCAGCAGCAGCAGAACAGAGGTACTCCCCTCAGTTACAGCAATGACCACGGTGCCAGAAAAACTGAGAAATGTAAAACAACAGCACTGGGGAAGGAGCAGAAAGATCCGTCCTTCACTTCAGCCCAAACAGCAAGGTGAATATGCAGATAGATGGGTGGTAGCAAGAGGAGTTTCAGTACAGTGGGTGGGATGGAATTGGTTTGGGAGCCTCACAAACGTTCGGAAAACAGCTGGATCTGACTGCATGTCCCAATTGGGAATGTACGTAATGGGTTCAATATATCTTAGATTGCCTCAAGAAGGATAAGCTGACAGGGATTCAAGGAAAACAGGAAGCAATTCACTAGAATTAAAGCATCTCCAAATTCCCATGTTAAAAAATGGCTACTGAGCATTTAAAGGTATATTCCAAGTCGCACTGTACCTGATAAATCTGTTTAGAGACTATTGAACAGGAATTCTGATCTGCAGATAAATTTCCATCAGAGATTACTAGTTTGAGTTTGGCATTGATTTCAGTGAGGTGATGGTATTCCAATGGCTCAGGTGTGTAACCTTCACCTGGTGCTAGCATTGTAGTTGCTTCTTCCTAGAAAAAGGAATAACGAATTAGTCACACTATCTGGGGATATAAACTAGGGCCGAAAAAACCCTGCCATGTTATTTTTAAGAGAAACAGGTTCTCCTCAGCACAAATAAATGCAGATCTGATACAAAACCAAGTGTGTTAAAATTTTAGTTCATCAAGCAACATCTCATAACTTTTCATAAAAATAGTGATTATACATAACTTGCATAAAGGATGGAGCAGTGCTTTTTTCTAGGGAAAGAAGGTACTGGTACTGCTCAGCAGCAAGGAGGGGATGCACTCTGCACCTGTTCAGAGGCACGCTGCATCGCCGCTTGGGTGCCAACAAACAGGCCGACCATAAGAGGTCCACAAGTTTTGAGAACGGTTTTGCAAGGTCACCAGAAGAATGCTGATTACTGGCAGGCTAGAGGCTCTTATTCCTAAGAGTGCTTGGGAAAATACTAATTATTTTAAATTTCATTATAAAGCAAAGAGGAGACAAATCCCAAACTATTAGGTACTTATGTACAAGTAAGATAAAGAAAATTACTTTCTTCTTGTAGCCACTTTTGTAGCAAAAAAACCAGACAAACAAATCACTATTTAACTCTCACTACCCAGTACTCAGAAAATGTCAGTGTACACTCGGGCAAAGCAGTAGTGCTTGCATGTTACCAATAAGCATCCACACAGATGCAAGGTTCCACTCCATGTAAAATTTTATGCCACCACTGAAAACCAAAGAAGATTCCAGCACTGCACTAATCCTCTGAAATGGAGAGCACACACTACTGTTTTCGATCAACCTGGATGAATATCTGTGTACCTGAGTTACTTGAAGTTCACTACTCTCATCTTCAGTATCTTTCAGCAATTCTGACAGCCTCTTCTTATCTTCCTCTGGCATAACTACTTGGTTAACTGAATCCTTGGCCAGCTGAATAAAGAAAGTAATTTGGAAACCTGAAGCCATTGAAGACTGATGATGGAATGATGAGATTTTAACCTCCATTATGGTATTATAGTCTTTTATTATGTTTACACATTTTATATTTCCATTTTTATTATTACACTTACGAATGAAAATAAAATAAAATAAAAATAATTTTAAAAATAAAATAAAGTCCAGCTGCTGCTAGCAAGCCACCCACTGCAATACTGTATATGATAACAAATGTGGTGGCTTATGGAGAATACTTTGAAATCTTCACATTTTTTTATACAGAAGGATATGTATAAACAAATCCACCTGAAAGGACAAATGGGTTTCAGATAATTTTATCAGAAGGTGAAAAATTTTGCACAAATAATGGCTGACCTCAATGCTCAAACAACCTATGCCATTCACAGCACAAGCAGAAGAAGAGTTTGGATTTGATATCCCGCTTTATCACTACTCGATGGACTCTCAAAGCGGCTAACATTCTCCTTTCCCTTCTTCCCCCACAACAAACACTCTGTGAGGTGGGTGAAGCTGAGAGACTTCAAGAAGTGTGACTGGCCCAAGGTCACCCAGCAGCTGCATGTGGAGGAGCGGGGACGCGAACTTGATTCCCCAGATTACGAGTCTACCGCTCTTAACCACTACACCACACTGGCAGTAGCTGAGGGCCAGAGTACACATGACTGTAGCAAGCCAGTGACAGATCAAAGGGTATGTGGGTGGAGACTATTCAACCCAATCCTTATCTGCTGATCTCTTCCCCGCAAACATATGCACAGAGCTGCTTTTGATCCAGGATCATTCCTAGTCCTGCAGTGCAGTTGTGGGGGAAAAGGTCTCCATGGACACAATAGGACAGGAAAGGGAGAGGTAGGGTAAGGGCTTCAAGGATAAGTCTACTACCATCTTGTGTAATTAAGCCCTTAATGACACCACAGATCCACGATGACATGGAATGAAGAAGGTGTAGAGAGAGAGAGAGTTTTTTCTCCTTCTCCCATCCAATGAAATGGAAAGGTGGGAGAATCAGAGAGACAAGAAGTACATTTTAACACAGCACATAATTAAACTACAAACTTCATGTGGAACTTCCAACTTAGACAGTTTGAAAAGGTGATTAGACAAATCGGTGAAAGATAAGGCTATCAATAGCTTCTAGTAACAGTAACCATATGATACTACCAGAATCAAAGGCAATATATCTGATTATCAGTTGCCCTGCTTCTAGGCTTCCTCAAATGATCTGGCTGGCCCCTTTGGGAAACAGGAAGCTAGACTAGACAGGTTTTGGGTTAGATCCAGCAAGGCTCTTTTTAAAACATAACTAGACCATTGGCTCTGCACTGCCCACAATGAAATTTAAGTGAAACTGATGTTCCAGGATCTGAACAAATTCTATACAAGTCTTGTGGCAGGGCTATCTTCCACCATACCACTCATAACTTTTAGGTATAAGAATAATCGTAAATTGTCTTTCCATTTCCTGACAGC
This sequence comes from Podarcis erhardii, assembly GCF_964252035.2. NCBI lineage: Eukaryota > Metazoa > Chordata > Lepidosauria > Squamata > Lacertidae > Podarcis > Podarcis erhardii. The sequence continues at coordinate 42,464,768 of NC_138497.1, forward strand.
AGAAAAAAACCACAGGCATAGCATTAGAAGAGCCTGATAGTACAAAATAAACAACATGGGCTCCATAACTGGCAGTTCAATAGATTCTATTACGTTTTCCCAGCAGTACATGATTTAGCTGAAGTGATCAGCAATCTAATTATCATCCTTTTCCTAAAAACTTCAGGCTGGCTATATATAGGATAACCTTTGTAGCAAAGTTAATCATCCATTATTAATTTCTAAATGAGTAGCATGATGAGACTTGACAAAGAGTTCTAATCCTGTACTTTGCCATGCAGACTGTTAACACATACCTCTATGTTCTTTTTAACAAAATCAGTTTTTTTACTGTTTGTTTCGCTTTTCTTAGTCATCTTTTCCATTTTCTTTATTGAGCTTCTTGTTTTATCGTCACCTAAACAGCATGCAATTCAGAAAAAAAATTCTAAAAGTATAACTGGGCAAATAGTTAAAAAACAATCAATTCATCTAATTTACCATTTCACTATCTACAGTACACAAATATAATTCAGTATTATTCATTTCAGACTATATTAATTTCAGCAACCTTTCAAAAATATCACTAATAAAATTAGATGGATTTCAGTGCAAAGTCATTTGTTACAGTCATGCACAAAATTTTCAAGCAACTAACTATAGCCTAATCCAGTAGTTCCTAAACTTTTTGGGATCACCACCTCCTTATCCCCAATGCCCCCTCCTATCCTACCCTATAAAAAGCATTTCTTAGAATAGTGGTTTGCACGACTTACTAAGGAAGATAACACGATAAAATTCAAAACAGTAACAATTTAATTGCACATTTATGCAAAACCCAATTAAAACTATTTAGTTTAAAATTAATTCAACAAAACTAATGAACTTGATCCAGTGATATTTATCTGATAGTCATTTACCTCCAGTGCCCCCTGCCACCCCCTTGTCTCTTAGTGCCCTCATTGGTAATCCCACCACTTTGGGAACCACTGGTCTCATCCTATCTATGCCTGAAGTTACTCCCATTATTTGAATAGTCCTTCCCTTAGCATAAACCATGCGCTGCTCTGGTTTCACCAGAAGCGGTTTAGTCATGCTGGCCACATGACCTGGAAAAACTGTCTGCGGAAGTGGACAAACGCCGGCTCCCTCGGCCTTCACAACTGGACTTAATTGTCAGGGGTCCCTTTACCTTTAGCATAGATCTGCTAAGGACAATGACTACCACTATACTTCAAATATACTGTACTTCCCACAACAAGAAAACACTTATGATTATGTAATAATTCAAACCTGCAAAATTGTATTATGCTACATATTTCTGAATGTGCTATAAACTTACATTTACTTCTTTAAACATTGCCTTTTTGCCAAAGCACTCAATACTCTAATAGCACTGCCTTCCTCATCATTCAGAAGGAAATGTAGTTAAAGGCATTACAAATATGATGTAGTAATTGCCTCAAAACTTTAGGAGATACAAATACAAAACTGCACTACATATCCAGGTAGACTGCTTTCTGCAGCCCAGAGTTCTAACTCGAGTGTTATATCTTCATTTGTTTATAATGGTTTGTTTGTCAACCACAGGTCTCCAAGTTCATCCTAACAGGAAACTGTCTTCTGTTCAAAAGCAAAAGTGACATGTTTAACCTCCTCACACCTACAAAAGAGTAGAGAAGAGATGGGAATACTTGAGTCTAAGATGCATGCAGGATCATTCTTGTAGCAGGACAATATGGTTACCCATTATGTCTAAAGCAGTATCCCCAGGCAAAAGGCAGAATTGTCACTGGATCTATGGAACAAAGGTAAATTGATATAACCTGTACCTTGCTTGGTTTGTCTACTATTATTCCCATAGTTTTCTGGATGAATCTGCGTGTGAAATACACTAACAAACATTTCATCTTCTTCAGCAGCAGTTGAGTCTGTTAATAAAATGTGGCATTAAATAACTGATAATTATTTACATTTCAAAACAAAAAAATTAACAGTCCCATATTCACCAGTACCTGTGACAAGTATATCAACTTAATATTTGTAAGAATGGAAGCCTGTAAAGTTTCATATTGATGGTTGGCATTGTAGTTAGCTTCAACGACCAGACCACTGGTAGTGTGGTGTGGATCAAGGAGACACCTACATTGAGACTGAGTATCATTTCTTTCTCTCAACAGAAATATACAATTATCTAGTTTTCACAGAAAGGAATGCCATTGTGCCACCTCTCCCACTCCCTAAAATTACCATTTCAGAACAACCTGGAAATATAATTAAATGACTTCTTCTATCTACTCCTCATTCTCAAAGGCTGGCCATGTGCTTTGAGCTATGCATTACTTTCTGTAAATATGAAGATTTCTACGCCTTCAGCTATGATCTGATATAGTTAACTAGTACATATGGAAATGCCCTAACATCCCATCTGCTCACTGAAGGAAGGGAGCCATATAGATTAAAGATATTTACAGTAACGGCACAGTCAAGCAATGGTTATATTATCCAGATGCTCATAATGGCTGTATTTCCACTTCCAACAGTTCAGACACATAGGGTCATACTAGTGCTATATGCTTGCTTTAGTTAGGGAATGTTGCAGTGCTAATTCAGGAGTGTGAGAAAGTACCTTTTGGACGATTCCTGTGGCACGTAAAATTACATTTTCACAAAACTGATTAGCAATGAATAAGAGACAAGATAATTTTTAGTCTAATTCTTTTAAAAGGAGACAGAGAAATTCAGTGAAAAAAATATAAATAGATTGCAAGTACAAAGAGATACAAAGACCAATTCCTTTACACAATTGGCATAGGATAAAGAGTCAAGTCACACAATGCAACGGATGTGTCAAGAATGGACCCATAGGCATAGCCGGGGGGGGCAGGGAAAGGCAGCTGCCCCTCCCAATCAATAAAAATACAGTGCAACCTCTACTCACGTACGGAATCCGTTCCAGAGGTCTGTTCGTGAGTCGATCTGGGTTGCTGGGCAAGCGCATTCTGCGCATGCACATTCGGCAGCAGCGCTGTTCTGTGCATGTGCAGACGGTGCAGCCACTTCTGCACATGTGTAGTCGGCAGAAGCTGCTTCTGCGCATGCACGAATCGCAGCAAACCCAGTATTTACTACCAGGTTTGCTGTGGTCGCAAGTTGGATTGTTCGCAAGTAGGGGTGGTGGTAAGTCGAGGTTGTACTGTACATTGCTAACTGAGGTTCTGCCCCTCCTAACAAAATACCTGCCCCCCACAACAAAGGCCCGCCCCCCTAACAAAAATCCTGGCTACGCCCATGAACAAACTTGCATTTGGTGAAATGGGTATCCTCACCTACATTTACAGTAGGCTGTGCAGTAGCACACTACAGTGGTACCTTGGTTTATGAGCTTAATCCGTTCCGGAAGTCTGTTCTTAAACCAAAGTGTTCTTAAACCAAGGCATGCTTTCCCTTAGCTGCGGGGGACTCAATTTACAAATGGAACACACTCAACAGGAAGCAAAACATGTTATTATTCCAAAGCAAAGTTCACAAACCAAAACACCTACTTCCAGGTTTGTAGCGTTCTTAATCCAAGTTGTTCATAAACTAAGCTGTTCTTAAACCAAGGTACCACTGTATATGTGTATTAAGGGGACCAGCTGAATAAATGGAGCAGCAGCAATGCAACCATTTCACTATGTCATGCATTTTGCACAGAGCCAGTTTGATTATTTACCCACAAATGCTGTCAGAACAGTTCGGTGAAGAAATTTATCTTTTCATTGTCTGAAACTAGCTAGTGCTCATAAAGCTCTCAAACGTCAGCCAAGAATCAGCCAGAAAGTATAATGTAAACGTGTTGAAATAACAGCCCTTCTCTGGCAACTCTACAGAACATGCAGAGCAAGAACCACAATGACATGAATAATACAAGCCAGCTTGAGTAGATAGTGTGCCTTTTAGTCAAGTAGACTACACAATACAGTCTCTTATTCAGGCACTGCAGATGCTCAGGACATTTCAGAAAGACTGAAATATATTTGATTGCCATGTTAGTCTGTTGCAGCAAAAACAACAAAGTCATGTGGCACCTTAAAGACTACTGTTTTGAATTACCACTGTTAATTGGGAAACTATCACTGCCTCTGTACTTTCTGCATTTCCCTATAGTCCCTTTGCCTAGTGGACAGTCAACTGCAAAATTAATTTCAGAAGCTCGCCTTTCATAGTGCCAAGACTGATTAAATGCTAACCTCTTCGAGAGCTAATTAGTGTATTACATTCCAACCTTTATTTTCAAGTAAATTAAGCTATTTTGCAAAATTCAGACAGAATGGGCCTGACTGTAGATATGCAGTACAAATGCCTTGGGCAAGGAGGATCCTAAACTATTTAAACTATGCATAGTTCTGTTGGCCAATATCAATGAGAAACATGATCTCTACAGCAAAAGGTACCTTTGTAAAGTAAAAGGGGGGGTGGAGTTCTTCGGTTTTAGCACCTGGGCAAACCATCCTTACTTAAAAAAATAAATAAAAAAATGAAAGATTCAGCAAGCATGTTCCATTGTCAAATACTGCCACCTGATGGTAACTTAGTGGGTTTGCACCAATTTAAAGCACCACACATGAGGTCTTAAATGTAATTCAAAAAGTTTACGTACAAGTATGTCACATGTGGATTTGTTAAGCTAGAAGCCTGCAGGCAAAGCCTGTCTTATTTTTATCTACATACGTTGCCTAAACAATAGTGACACTATTAAAGCGGAGAACAACATGGTTAACATTAATGCTGTACTGTTTTTAACACTTGATTGGAAGCCGCCCAGAGTGGCTGGGGAAACTCAGCCAGATGGGCGGGGTATAAATAATAAATTATTATTATTATTATTATTATTATTATTATTATTATTATTATTCTCTGATTTGACACTTACCAGGCATTTCTGGTGACGGTGTGGTCAAAGCTAAAAATCTGCTGGTGTTTTCTGCTTCTTCGGTAACCATGGAAGAACTTCGAGATGTCATAGACTGTATGTGGACAATAAATAAATATATATTTATATAATACTGCATGCCAGAGAAAAGGTAGACCAGAAGATCCCACAGCTGTGGCAACTTTCTTGCCTATGACCGTGGCAGTATAGTGAGGAATAGCCAGCCTCCCAACACTCTCATCTCTGCAGATGACCCTGGTGGGGCTGGGGCAGAGTAGATATGGGATGGGTTGGGGTTGTGCAGATGCACGGGCTAAGTCAAACTGAATGCTCATGTCAGTGCATCCGCACAGCCCTGACCTTACCCCCGACCTGCCCCATCCAGCTGCAGTGACACGAGTGTTGAGAGGGTGGCTCTGCAGCTCCACCTGGTAACCCTGGCCACCACTGATCTCCAAAATGCATGTTAGTAGCGCTGTTTTAAAGGTATGACTAAGTACTGAGTAGCACAGGGGTCAGCAACCTTTTTCAGCTGTGGGCCAGTCCATCGTCCCTCAGACCATGTGGTGGGCCGGACTATATTGAGGGGGGAAATGAATGAATTCCTATGCCCCACAAATAACCCAGAGATGCATTTTAAATCAAAGGACACATTCTACTCATGTAAAAACATGCTGATTCCTGGACCACCTGCAGGCTGGATTGAGAAGGCGATTGGGCCGCATCCAGCCCCCGGGCCTTAGGTTGCCTACCCCTGGAGTAGCACATGCTTTTGTGAATACTGCATCAGGGTAGCACTTGTCATAAGATCAATAAAGACTTGAACAGTTCTCCCATATAAGGTCAACATCTGATTTTCTTAAGACATTGAGTAATTTAAATCTGAGTGAAATGCATTGTTTAAATCATGCTAGTTTACGTAAATGTTTGCTCACAGAAGAATTTTGAACTTAAATTGTATGTTTCTAACTTGAACTATTTGTTTGGAACAGTTTTTATTCATTTTCATCTTTAAACTGTTTAACATGGTTGCTTTGTGATAGATATTTGTTTACATGATTAGAGATACAACATGCAACAATTACATTAAATTAAATTAAAAATGAAACTATAAACACTCAGATAAACAATTCTGAATATATTAACAAAGTTATTTCAAAGTGCATCTATCAAAATTATTACAATTATTTCTAACCTGAAAATCTTCCCACAGTTTAGTTCTCATTTCCCTGCCTTGTTTTTTAATTGCCCTTTCTTGAGATTGTTTGTTGGCCAATATCTGGTCCAACCTTTCCATCTTCTTTATAGCTTTCAGGATGCGAGGATCTACATCTTTCTCCTTGGAGTCTTGCGGGTATGCAGAACTGACTGTCACTTAAAAATTAAACATATTAACAATAATTCTTATAAACTGCATTTCAAACTGCATATTAAAAGCAGAGATCTTTGATAACAGGACAGAAAAAAGATATCTGCCTCATTGTTAGATGGAGGGTGCTATCTTTTTCTCCATACAATTCACCTGTAATATAATGCCATTTCTAGGGGCTCTTAATTCAAACGTTTTGAACAAGTGCTTTAAGTACCACATTTTCTTATTTTCTTTTTTTACAATAATTTTTATTAATTTTAATACTAATCCAATAATAGCCACATTATCTCAAACCAAATTACAATCCAATTAAAAAAACACAGAGAGCCAATCATTCATAAACCAAATTAAACAATTTAAGGTGATTTCCTATGCACTGAGTATAAGGATACAAATTGCTTTTCTTATTTCTTATTGCTTTTTTGCAACAGTTCAGGTGTTAATCCTTTGTTTAGCAGCCACTGGTTTCCTGACTTTCAAACGTAGTTACAAATTTATTAGCTTTTGTTTCTGCAAAGGGAGTTGGAGTTTGTATCCAATACGTTTCCCGTGTGAGATATTAATTTTCCTTCTTTTTCTTCATTAAAGACATTTTATAAGCTGCTGTTAAACTTTTGTTTTTAAAGAAAAAAGAACCATTAGACCATCTCATTTTTAAAAAAGGACTAGCAAATCACACTCAGAAAGGTTTGAAAACCTGAAGTCGATCTAATCTGTATGTATACATTCTGATTCAGGCATAGTCTGTTGCTGCAAATTGGGGAGCAACCCAAAATCCTCCCTATCCTTATTTAGAACAGTGAAAACACAGCAACAGAGTATTTAATATATGCTTGATGTAAACAGCTTTAAGGTCTTTATAATTAATTGATATATAAATTTTGTGCAGAAGCCTCTGGGAATACAGATTTTGCCATAGAGTCACGCTTGAGGTCATAGAGGGAAATGGAAAAGTACCGTATGGTGGAGCTAACACACTTGTGTCCACTATCTTTCCACACACCCCGCCCCCAATGTTTCTTTAACTATGTACAGGGGTCAGCAAACTTTTCCAGCAGGGGGCCGGTCCACTATACCTCAGACCTTGTGGGGGGCTGGACTATATTTTTTTGGGGGGGGTGAACGAATTCTTACGCCCCACAACTAACCCAGAGATGCATTTTTAATAAAAGAACACATTCTACTCATGTAAAAACACGCTGATTCCCGGACCGTCCGCAGGCCGGATTTAGAAGGCGATTGGGCCAGATCCAGTCCCCGGGCCTTAGTTTGCCTACCCATGAACTATGATAACAAATGCCTGAATAGAACTAAAATCTAGACTTAAGTCTCTAGTAGGGTTGCTAACACCTTTGCTAGCCTTGATCCTCTGCCTCTCACAGCAGTTTGACAAGAAGAAAATTTATACTTTCTCCCCCCCCATTGTATCTCCATTCACTTTCTAAATTCCTGTGCATCTGGTTTCTGAAAGAATAATAGTAGAGGCTGACAAAGTTGGCAACATTAGATGTTGTTCTACAAAAATAAATCATTACAATAGCGGGTGGGGAATCTGTGGCCCTCCAGATCTTGTTGGACTCCCAACTCCCATCAGCCCTGGCCAATGTGGCCAATGGACAGGGATGAAGGTAGCTGTGTTCCAACCACAAATTCCCCAGAATTACTATTTGCTTGATCTGGAAATAAAGTCACCCCAGGTTCTCTCTATCCACTATCTACTTATTTGGGACACTGGATAAACAATGTTATGCACAACAGCATGTCTTCTCCAGATTGAACAGCAGGCGAAACATTGGGAATACCTTTTGCTAATCTAGCTAGTTCATTCTGAGGAGCATTGCTGCTACAAGACCATCTGTTTTCAGCCCAGTCATCTTCAGAATCTGCTGAGCTTGAGGAATATTCTGAAAAACAGAAGTCATGCATGAAATTAGCAGCACCTTTAGATTTGAACCAACAGTGAAATCATCATTACTACAAACTAAGGAACAACTTGGAACAGTACACAAGTATATGGAGGAGAAAGTTCTGTCAAGTTCTGTCAAATATCTGTGTGGCTTAAAAAAACTTTTAACAGTACTACTTACATACTGATTCTTAACTACCTCACCATATTATTTTAATATATTTTGTAGCTCACAGGAAAGTGTTGTTGCCACCCTTTTCTGGCACAACATGTTATCTAAATGGGTGCGGGACAGGCAGAAATTTAACAGGCAAAGCTTCTCCGGCATTAATATACTATGGTGATGACATAATCATTTATGTCTGTGATGCAGCAATTAAAGGCCTACTGCACAATCATGTTAGGAAACAAGCAATACATTTCCAGTGAAGAAGAGGCATTAGTTTGACCACCAAACCCTCTGGAGCTTGGTGCACAAATTATTATTAAAATATTCCATTACAGAAACTATTCAAGCTAGGGCTGCGTACCAGATCTGGCAGAGTCCGAAGCCAAACTGGACTCAGGTATTGGATGAGTCAGGTTCAGACAGCCACAGGTAGTTACAGGTCAGGTTGGCTGGCCCAGAGTGATCTATGGCTGTTAGGCAGCTGTGCATCAGGCAGAAAGGAGTGCTAGACAGGACAGGAAAACCCTCTACACCCTCCATCCCATAGGATCACCCCCTCTACGCAGAAACTTTTGAGCAGAGGGTGCAATTCTGGGGAGTGTGCACAAAACTAGTGACTGTATGTCTCAATCAGTTCCAATATTCACTGCACTTTTGCCCAGTATTTTGCATTTCACTGATATTCGCGACAAAATTTACTATGAAATAGGGCTCTAATCCCAGGGGCTCATGCTGTAAGACAAATATTTTACACGAAAGGAGATTCCAACTAAACATCTGGAAGAATTTTCTGACAGTAAGAGCTGTTCAACAGTGGAATGCACTTTCTCGGGGGGGGGGGACTCTCCTTCCTTGGAGGTTTTCAAGCAGAGGTTAGATGGCCAGAGGTTGGATGCTTTAGTTGATATTCCTGCATTGCAGGGGGTTGGACTAGATGACCCTTAGGGATCCCTTCCAACTCTATGATTCTATGAAATAATTGGGGGGGGGGGGCATCCAGCAGTCATTGTTCACCCAGCCTGCTATTTCTCCCTTGCTATTCACCTTCCTTTTTATGTCATCCCCCTTTCTATTATATTTGAAGCTGCAAGATTTCATCACACATCCTCCCTCATGTACTGCTCTAGTTCTGATTGGATCTAGGTTTCATAGACTCATTTAATAGCTGAGCACATTCTCAGCAAAACTTCCTGTTTCCCCCACCCCAGGGGACCAACAATTACATTAACTTAGATAAACTTTTGTGAAAATCTTTTATCATGTGCAGTATCCATTAAGCTCAAGTGACTTTTCAAGGACAGGACTTTATCACTTACCGTATTTTTCGCCCTATAGGACGCACATTTTCCCCTCCAAAAATGAAGGGGAAATGTGTGTGCGTCCTATGGGGCGAATGCAGGCTTTCGCTGAAGCCTGGAGAGCAAGAGGGGTCGGTGCGCTCTCCAGGCTTCAGGAAGCTCTGCGCAACCCTCAGGAGACCGGCTCCGAGGGTTACGCAGAGCTGCCTGCAGTCCCGGGCTCAGCGCAGCTCTGCACAGCCATCGGGAGCGGGGCACGAAGTCCCGCCCAGCTCCCAGTGGCTGCGCAGAGCTGCCTGCAGTCCCGGGCTCAGCACACTTCTCCCCATCGCCAGCCCCACAAGCTCGGGGGACAGCGGGGAGGCGGAGCGCGCCTTCCCGCTGTTCCCCGACCTGGTTCTTCCAGCCCCACACTGGGGGGGGGGAATAAATTTTTTTTTCTTTATTTCCCCCCAAAAAAACTAGGTGCGTCCTATGGGCCGGTGTGTCCTATGGGGCGCAAAATACGGTAATTAATAACAGTTTATTCGATTGTGTGAATTGGCCCCAAGTCTAAAAGCATACTGAGGGTTTGAAATAGAAGAGCAAGAAAAGGGGAGGTTATTCTGGGTGTCTCTTCATTGTGCAAATAATATGTCTTCCTCTTGTGATTTGATTAATTTGTACAATACTTGAGTCATACTTGAAGCAGCAGAAGCAGGTCAAAGTGCAAAATTCTGCTCTCAAATATATTTAACCCTTCTTTTTTATCCACATTCAGAGAATTTCTCAACTGAGCTTCTAAAAAGCTAAGAGAAGAATATTTACATATTGAGTTTTCCCCTAGAAAACCAAGGTGGCAACCCTAACACACACTCTAAGGAATAGGTCCCACAGAACACCATTTTGTAAAGTGCTTTGAGGGTGGCTTTTTCTTTTCTTTTTTACAATCATGCGGTGTATAAATTTTATGAAATAAATAAAATAACAAATGCCATTGAACTTACTTGTATGTAAACAAGCACTGTACACATACTAAATTTCATACCTTTTACCTGATTTGTATTCTGTATTACCAGCTGGTAACTACTATTCATCTTTTCTTCAGATATGACTTCCGAGGTTCTCATTTTTTTGGTTCCATATTCCTCTCTATTTTCATCATAATTTTCTTTTGACTCATGTTCTTTGTGTTCATTATAAAAAGCAACCTAGAATTGATTGCAGAAATAGAAATTTGCTACAAGCACATTGGTCACTATTTCTCCTTATTATCATTTGGAACCATAGATAAAAATTCCTTTTTAATGTAATTTCAGATGAAATCTAAAGATATGATAATACATTGCAAATATTTATAAACTACTGTATTTTATTTTTTTTTTAAAGTCTTGGGAATAGTCACTTACAGTCATACCTCAAGTTGAAGTTGCTTCAGGCTGAGCACCTTCGAGTTGCGCTCTGCGGCAACCTGGAAGTAAGGAGTGCATTTCTTCCGGGTTTCGCTGCTCGCGCATGAGCAGATGTTCAAAATGACGTCATGCGCATGCGCAGAAGCGTCAAAAAGCGACGCGCGCGTGCACAGACGTGCCATTGCTACTTACGTTTGCTTCTGGATGCGAACGGGGCTCCAGAACGGATCCCGTTCGCATCCTGAGGTACCAGAGTATTTAGTTGCCAGTGCAAAGAATCGCCTCCAAGTGACCAAACAAATAAGCTTTACAGTGGTTGGCTCTCTCTTTATTTTATGCCACATATCACAGTATGTATCAGTGCACAGGCAGTCTAGCAAAATGTTTATGGCCTTATTTCCTAGGTTGTTTTAAACAAAGCAAAAAGAAAGAGAAAGAAAGGAGGGGGAGGGGGGACAGGTAGTGAATGAGAGCAAAAAACTAGAAGAGTATCAAGACACATGTCCCTCCTTCAAAGTATGATTTATATACACACACACACACAAAATTCATTTAATAAATGAATTGTTTCAAAACATCGGTGGAACCTAATCATTTGTGCAGATGCCTATTTTGAAACAAATATGGGATACACCCACAGGCAGAGGAGGGGGGACTTTTGCCAATTCCTTCTTCCCCCTGAATAGTTACTCCAGGTGGTTGGGGGGCCCTCCAGAACAGTGTGGGGTGTGGCACTGGAGACTGGGGTGGGGACAGGAATTGGCAAAAATCACCTGCCCCATTCCTCCAACATGATCCTCCGATGATCAGAGTCTCTACCATGAAAGAGGATTTGAGGGATGGATCCAACCGGAAATACACTTTATTATGAAAACATAAAATATTTTTACAGTGGTACCTCGAGTTACATATGCTTCAGGTTACATATGCTTCAGGTTACAGACTCCGCTAACCCAAAAATAGTACTTCGGGTTAAGAACTTTGCTTCAGGATGAGAACAGAAATCGTGCTCCGGAGGCGCGGCAGCAGCAGGAGGCCCCATTAGCTAAAGTGGTGCTTCAGGTTAAGAACAGTTTCAAGTTAAGAACGGACCTCCGGAATGAATTAAGTACTTAACCCGAGGTAAGTAAAGGTAAAGGTACCCCTGCCCATATGGGCCAGTCGTGCCCGACTCTAGGGTTGCGCGCTCATCTCGCTCAAGAGGCTGGGAGCCGGCGCTGTCCAAAGACACTTCCGGGTCACGTGGCCAGCGTGATGAAGCTGCAACTGGCGAGCCAGCACCAGTGCCGCACACGGAAACGCCATTTACTTTCCCGCTATAAAGCGGTACCTATTTATCTACTTGCACTTAGGGGTGCTTTCAAACTGCTAGGTGGGCAGGAGCTGGGACCGAACGACGGGAGCTCACCCCGCCGCGGGGATTCAAACCGCCGACCTTACTATCAGCAAGTCCTAGGCACTGAGGTTTTACCCACAGCGCCACCCGCGTCCGAGGTACCACTATACTAAATACAGGTTTCTCAAGCACTGTACCTCACTAATGTTACTATAATTATAAACATTAACAGCATCTCTGACAAAAACTTGAAAACACTGTAGAAGAGCAAGAAAAACAGTGGACATAATAGTTACCTTAGGCAGGCTTGGCGCTGGTGTTAAAATCTCTAAGGATGTGCTTAAAACTTTGCTCCCATGATTAATTCTTGAGCTAGATGCTGGCCTTGAAATGTCATCCAGGCTTCCCCTTGTAATATCCATTAAAAACTGAAATAAGCAGATAAAAGGAGTGCATTATATGGCATGTATTAAATGAATTTGATATTCATCAACCTACCACATTTTCCACACAGCGTATATTTGATGGAAACAGCACCCCTCTTTGGATATTCTTGATATGACTTAGGTAAAGACATGAGGAAGGCCAACAAGGATACACAGGCTAGTTCTGTCACTGTTCTTGCCATCCTTCATGAGCAGGAGGGCAAACTTGTGGGAAGCCTTTTGTTTTGTTTTTATGTAATTTTTATTAAATTTTCAGTTTTACAATTTAAAGTACTCATTTTTAGATCCATAAGATATCAGTGACTTTCCTTCTCTTTCCATGGTTCATTTTACATATCATAAATCCCTGCATAGTTTACAGAAACTATACTATTCAGTATTCCATTATTACATCCATCATAACTTATTTACACTGCTGAATTTATCCTAATGCTGCCAGCGTATTCAGCTGTACAGTTATTTCCCATATATTCAATAAACGTTTTCCAATCTTCTCTCAACATATATTCTTCATGTTCTCTTATTCTGTATGTTAAATCTGGAAGCTGTGCATATTCTGTCAACTCACATTGCCACTCTTCTTTGGTTGGGACCTCGCTCATTTTCCATTTTGGGGCTAACAAAACACAGGCCGTATGTATGCAGTTGTTGCATACAACCGAAATAACTCTGGGTTTTTTGGGAAAGTACTTTTAAATATTTTTCCCCAATTCATTATGTATCGACAAAATAAAAAAATTCCTTCCAGTAGAACCTTAAGGACCAACTAAGTTAGTTCTAGGTATGAGCTTTCGTGTGCATGCACACTTCTTCAGATACACATTAATTCTTGAGCTATCTCAAGAATCTGAAGAAGTGTGCATGCACACGAAAGCTCATACCTAGAACTAACTTAGTTGGTCTTTAAGGTGCTACTGGAAGGAATTTTTTTATTTTTTTATTTACTGGAAGGAATTTTTTTATTTTGTCTTGACTATGGCAGACCAACACGGCTACCTATCTGTAACTCATTATGTATCATTTCCCAAGGAAGCCTTTTGTATTCTTGGAGGCTGTCCGTTTTAATATTCTGAAAAGTTATGGTTCCAAAATGCACAGTAAGTCTCTGCACGTACAGGAGGATTCTAACTTTACATGTTCAACCTTCAACTCATAGAGGGGGATCAGCACAGTGACGGGCAGAGCTTGTGCACTTCTCCCCTTTGCCCTAAATCTCATTAAGAGAACCCAAAGAGCACTATAGTTCCACGACCATATGGAAACAGTGGGGTGTTAGTTAATGGTATGATCCCATACACAAATTAGTACAGTGATCATGGGCATAGCCAAGGCGGGCCAGCTCCCCCACCATCAAGTAAAACAATAGAAATACTTAACTGACTGACCAATCACACTAAAATGAGGCTGCATTTTAAGCTGTATTTTGGGCTGTGTTTTGGGCCGTATTTTGGTTAACTGTTTTTGTCGTTTTTTATTGCGTTTTGTTGTGGTTTGTGTTTGGTGTTGGTCGCCCTGGGCCCGGCCCTGGCCGGGGAGGGCGGGATATAAATAAAAATTTATTATTATCATCATCATCATTATTAGTATTAGTATTGTTATGTTGGTCGGGAAATGTTAACTTGCCCCGCAAAGTAATAAACAACAACAACATGGCCATAATCTGCAAACTTCGCCCTGCATTAACTCACCCCGCGCACGTTCTCTGCAGAGCACTCCAGCAGACGGAGCGAGCAAAACGCCTCTGTAAACAGACAGCCATGAAGACGACGCGCTTCTCAATTGCTATGGCAACCCATTCGAAGAGCAGAACCCGGAAATAAGGTAGACACTAAGGGCGGAAGTGAGCCCTGTGCCTTCTCGGAGTGCTGCTGAGCATGCGTACCTGCGAAATGCCCGTTGAATCCCTTTAGCGACGTTCTAAAACAGTTAAATGAACGCGTGGTTGCAGAGCCTGGAGATGCGCCTGATCTTACATTTTATGAACTAACCTGGATGTCCTCGATTCTGGCTCCTGCACTCAGGCGCGTCCGTATAGCCCACATGTGCTGCCGAAGCATGTTTCACCTTTAAGTTTGAGAATAATCTTCAGCCAGGATCAGGGTACCTAGCTCTCTTGCCGAAAACTGTTGCTTCCGTTTAAGACTGTAATCCAATGCACACCAAGCAGTTTCTTTTGTTTACTTTATTCCTGCAGGTGCAATAGGTAGTTCGTGTGGTGTATGCTTGAAATGCTTCAGTCCGGTGCGCACTTATTTGGGAGTAGGTACCATTGAGCTCAGCGAGGGTTGCTCTTGAGTAGAAAGATTGCATTGTATCGGCTAGTTTTAATTTCCTTACACGTGCTCGCCGTTATTGCTGAGAACGAGACGGGGACTCTCGGTGTTGCCTGCAGTGTTTGTGGAGATGGAATTCTGAGGACTAAAGCAGTCAAGAGACCGGGAGGAATGGTTGCATTTACATCCCACCTTTTCTCTCTCTATAATGAACCCCCACAAAATCCCTGTGGTGTAAGTTAAGATACTGAAAGATACTGATTGGCCCAAGCTCACCACCCAGGGAGCTTCATGGCTGAAGTGGGCATTTGAACCCCGGTCTCCCAGGTCCTAGTCCAACACTCTAACCACTTCACCACACAGGTCGAGGTGGGGAGAGAAAAGATTCAGAGGTGGAAATCCACTAGTCTCTCATTCCATGCTGCTGTTACTGTATATTTGTGAGACTAGATCTGGTTCAATAAAGAAATTAAAGAAGAAACAACCCCATGTTAAAACATGCATAATGCAAATCAGAGTGATACGGTAATTGCTCTTTGATAAAATATATATATATATAATATTTTATCCAGAAGATGGCGTCATCTGACTTTCAGTATATCACCCATTAAGCTAAAAGGGTCTGAGCAGGCATGCTTCCTGTTTAGGATGTACCAACATGTCTATAGGCTGGGAATTCTAGACTGGTATTCCTCTGGCAAGCATCCCCACCCCTACTAATAATTTAAATTGTGATTCCCCCTTGAATCTGCCTCTTCATTGACAGAGCTGCGGGCAAGGGAAACTGACTACAGCATGGAGCCAAAATTGAGCTCTACAGTTATTGAGCATTGAGCTCTACAGTTATTGGGGTGTGGATGTCTGACTGTGTGCAGCCACTGTAGGTGAGGAATCTCTAAACATGAACCAGTGTCTTCAGCCTCGGGATGGAAGCTGGGGGGAGGTTTGATTATTCTCAGCCAAGCTGCTTATCAACAGAACACTGCCCCACCCTTGACATCGCTGTTCTCACATGAGCATTGGCAAGCAAGGTATAGCCCCAAGGTGAAGACCCTTCCCAACACTAAATGAGAGGATTTATTATTACATTTATATCACACCTTTCCACCAAACAGTTCAAGATGATGCACATGGTTTTCCTGCTCCTCATTTTATCATAACAACAACCCTGTCAGGTAGGTTAGAGGTGGTGATTTGCCCAAGGTCACCCAGTGCATTTCATGGTTAAGTGGAAATTTGAAGTCTGGTCTTCCAGGTCCTAGTCTGACTCTAACCACTACACCACGTTGTTCTGATATATCACTGAAGCCACTTGAGCTGTCACTCTGAGCTGCAAGTAGCACCAGCCAACTGGGAGAGAACCCAAAGAGCAGCATTGATTTTGGCTAGATAGCACCACTCTCAGCCTTCCTTCCCAGCACTATCCTTCACATGGCATACTCTTAAACATTTCAGGAGAGACAGCCTGGAGGGTAAGAAGTTGTTCTTTGTAAGCCGCAGAGCACCATGTGAGGCTCCATTTCTAACCACCTGCTTGTGAGGTCAAAAACATTGTCTTGGCGTGCATTGTTGCATGCCTTGTGAGTCAGCTTACTGACCTGTATGAAATGGGAGGATGGTCCAGAGACCTCTGCAGCTTCTTTCTTTCCACTGTAGCAGGCTGTGAGGTTGGACCACTTACTGTTGCTCTGCAAGACAGTATTAGGAGTTTAGCCTCAGGGCTGAAAAGGTAGCCCAAGAGCAGTACGTGCTGGGCTAAAGACAGTTCTGCTATCCATCTCTTGGCTGGCCGACATCTTCTTGTGTGGGGGCTGCAGAAAAGTTAGATAAGACCAAAGGAAGCTTCTGGGCTGCCAATGGACCATTCCATCATTTTCAGGACATTTTTCTGTTCATATGCTTTCAATCTGGTTCCGTATTAAACACAATCCTTCAATATTTTTTTGACAATCTGCTCCTGCTCCTCAAATTCTTCCTCACAGCAGCTTAAACTTGGTTTTCCATAATATTTTCCTCCTTTCTGCTCTCCTCATTTGGGTAAGACTTCCACTTATTTAAAGGAATCCTTCTAGTCTTTTATAGCTTCCTTGATTCTGCTGCTTAACCATCCTGGCATTCTCTTGGTATCTTTCCAAATTTTAAGTGAGCTTCTATTATTGTGGTTTTAAGTGACCCCCCCCCCAATGTGTTTGATCCTTCTGGCCTTTCCTTTTACTTTAGGAATGGGGAAGCTTTTTGTCCTCTTTGAGGGGTTCTGATCTTTCACTCCCACCACACTGCAGGCCAACCCTCTGTCATCATGATGATGTCAGGTGACTGATAGGTGGGTGGTCCCATCCAGCTCTCAGAAATGACCTGCAGAGTGGGGTGGGGAGAGGTCTCTTTTGCCACTGTGTTTCTTGTAGGGAACATGCTGACTGAGTAGCACCGAGCAGGATTGAACTCTGCTCACCAGCTGATAAATGGAGGATCCAGTTGTTAGCTAATTGATGGGTGGGCATGGTTTGTGAGAAGTGGCCTTGCAGGACAACTGGACCTCAAGACAGACCAAGACTCACCCATGGGCCGGAGGTTCCCCACCCCTGATTTAACTAATGCCCCCATTTTTATAAGTTTTCTCTTTTGAAATGAAATGTAACCATGCTAGACTTTCTGAGCAACTTTACACTTACATGCATTTTTGTTCCCAGTCAGTTTTATTGAATTTGAGAACGTCAGTTCCTATAGGCACACCATGCAAGCTCCTATTACTTGGCTCCCACACACTGTTGGGGATCACCATACTGCAATCTGTGTAAGTGGAGCTGCTTGTAGTTTCCTAACAAGCTGACATGAAAACCTCTGAGAGCTCTCTGTAACTCATGAGCACATTTATTATTTTTTATTGCTGCTTGTTCCACACAGAGACAGGCAAGAATTGCCACCAGCCAGAGTGCTCTTCTAATAGTTGATGAAATGGGTTTAATAAGGCTCTCTTATATCACAACAGACCTGCTGGGCTCATCAGTCTCTGGGAATTCTCGACAAGGAGCGAGTGTCTGTCTGCAAAGGTAATCACGCAACCTAGAAGTAAAGATGATTTTGCATATCTGCCAGTGCTCATGCAGAATCCTATAAAGCTGGATAGTGATGCAAACCAAAATATGATGTAAACTTTCTGGACTTGTTGCAGCTTATCTCTCTCCTGCTGGCTCTGTAGTCTGTTCTGGTAAAGCAAGCTAAATTAAAGAGCCCTGCTGGCGTCACAGAGCATTAACTTTTGATGTTGGCTGACAATACTGTTTTTATACAAAATCAAGCTTGTTTCTGCTTTAACTCAAGACATTTTTGAGCTAGAACCCTTTGAAGCCATTTCAAAATATGAGGCCAATTAGAGTAAATTGGAAATAATTCATGCTAATCTTCGGCTGATATTAAAAACCAGTTGCAATCTACTCTGCTGTTCTTATGTTCTTTCCTTGGAAACTATTAGACACCAGCTATTCGCATCTGTTCTATATAGTTGCGAGGGGCACTCAATTCTCACCTCAGGAGAGTGTGGTCATATCGCTTTTATTCCTATGAAAATCTTGGCAAGACTTGTATTGTTGTTTCCTGCTCCACTATATATAGGTGCAGCTTATATTCGCAACCTTACGGTATGCAGCAAGGAGCTCGGGGCAAACAGTGCCAGGAGGGTAGCGTAGCGATGCCCCCCCCCCACAGTCCCGTCCTCTCACCCAAGGCCGGGAAGGGAGAGCGAGGAAGAGGAAAGGCCACTGGCAACGCAGCACAGCTCCCCCCACCCAGTATGCAGCCAGGAGCAGCAAGGAAAGTGAGTGGCTTATAGACGCTTCAGGTTACAGACTCCGCTAACCCAGAAATATTACCTCGGGTTAAGAACTTTGCTTCAGGATGAGAACAGAAATCGTGCGGTGGCGGCGCGGCAGCGGCAGGAGGCCCCATTAGCTAAAGTGGTACCTCAGGTTAAGAACAGTTTCAGATTAAGAACAGACCTCTGGAACGAATTAAGTACCTAAACAGAGGTACCACTGTATTTGGGTATTTTTTCTTTTTTTCTCTCCTCCCCCCCTCCAATTTTAAAGGTGAAGCTTATATTCGAGTGCGGCTTATATTTGGGCCAATTCAGTAGTTTATTCCAAGTTAATTCACCTGGTTTAGCCTTATCAACATTTAGGATTCCATCAGCTTTAAAAGGAACAACCTGTTAAGACCAGTTTTTCTGTCCTTAATTTTAAGCATGTTTTGGGTTGTATCCAATTGCACCCTTCCGTGAACCCTTAGGTTATATGCTGCCCTTTGTAATGTAAAATACTACACTGACTCCAGCTCCTAAAGCTTTAAGTTGCTATTTGAAAGAGGATGTTTCCCTCATAATCCTGGGCTTCGAAAATGAACCTAGGAGAAGTGTTTGATAAACATGACTGGAAAGTAGATTAATATGAAGCAGAAGGAAATTAATGTTCTTGACATTTTGCCACAACATCTGCTGTAAGGCTGATGTGTTTCACATTGCATTGCTACTAGCTATAATTCCTCTCCATTAGTTGAATTTGGAGTTCAGTGGAAGAACCAAGTGGGGTTAATGGGAACAAGACTTCCAGAGGCACTTCCCTCTTTGATGGGTTGCTGGTTGATTGAGTTAAGTAAATCATCGTGAATTAGCCAAAAGATATGGTAAACTGATGCAGTAGCTACGAAAGAGGAATGGCAGATGAAATGGATGGGATATGTTGAATTGGCAAGCTTAACTAGTAAAATTAGAGAGCAAAATGAGGCAGCTTTCAAGGAGGATTGGAAATTGTTTGTAGATTATTTTTTTTAAAATGTAAATATGTTAAAATGCAATCAGCTTTGAAGTATAGCAGTAAAAGGTATACTAAGAATAATGTGGCGGAAAGAATGTATAGAATAACTATAATATGCAGCAGCAATAGATAATATGAGGAAACAATTGAAGGGTGTGGAGAAGTCAAATACCAAATGTAAAGTGGAAAATGTTTTATTATTGGTATTGTTTTATTATTGGTAATATACATTTTATATATATATATATATATATATATATATATATATATATATATATATATATATAAAAACTGCCTCCAGTGCAACTTAGTTTAAAGTTTAAAGTATTCACTCACTGTTACATGGTGCACGTATTTGTGTACCCAATAAACAAAGGGTGGAATCCAGCTATGTCCACCCACCAGAAAGATGGACGCCATTTGTGAAAGGGATAAGTCCTTCTCCCCACAGCCCCCCTGTTAAGTTGTGGGCGAACATGTCAGACGACACAGCGATTCTTTAAACAGCTCTTCTTTATTCAGATGCCAGAACAGAACTAGGCTGAGGAGCTCAGTCAGTATGCTTATATAGAGCTCCAGAACAATGCAACTGTTGCCATTTTCTAAAACTATCCAATCACTGAACGTCACTTTTCGATCCTTCATTTGCATACAAAACTATCCAATCACTGAACGTCACTTTTCGATCCTTCATTTGCATAACTATCTACAGTATCCCCCTGCTGGCCCAGGGTGAGAACTTCAGTACATAACACACACACCCCGCCATGCCTCCAAATCTGCTCTTGAGGATTGGAAGGATGCTGTGAAGCAGATTTGGAAGACGCATGGGGGCCACATGAGAAAGGAAGAGGAAGTCCTGTCACGTGATGGAACCCCACTCAAGTGACATTGGATATTACACAAATAGCGTAGCACGCTATGTTGGAAAGGTTGTGATACGTTGGAATTGCTTTAATGCCCAGTGTGGTGTGCCCCATAATCTCCCCGAATGTCTAGAAATTTAACATCATTGTATACTCTGCTGCCCAGTTTGAGAAAGATCCAATAAGGGCAATGGTTAATTTAATTTAGTCAGAGTCCCCTTTATTCTCTTATAAACAGCTCTTGGTTGGTAGTAAACATTTACAGTTGGTAGTAAACATTTCTTTTTTAAAGAACAAGAAATTACCTCTTCCTTGAAGCAGTGGATGGAGAAACGGGGGGATATTAGGATTATGTAAGAAGCTAGTTGTCATGCCCAAGCCACCAAAGCCCTAAACAACTATTAATTCCTTCCTTGTTTCTTGGGTTTTTCACGTTTGCCAGCGATGAATGCTAATGTATTCACTCCTGCTAAATCTAAATATACCCTACCTTCGACGGGAATTTAGCTTTTCATTTTGTCAGCTATGATTAATATGTTAGCTCTATCTATCAACAGATTGCTTTATTAATATGTATTATATACTTGGGTTTGTTTAATTGTCTGCTTGCTCTTTATGTTTTATTTTTCTGTATTTTGTCAGTGGGCTGCCCACACCTCTCTAGTATTATCACTGAAAGCTCTCCTCTGTGTCTCCTGACTACCCCTGACACAGGAGGGAGACAGCCTTTTCCATCCTACCATCCAGCTTATGGAATGCCCTCCTTAGAGATGCTCACCTTGCACCAACCTTGATGTCGTTTCAGTGTCAGGCAAATACATTATTTATTTGCCCAGACATTTCAGCAGGGAATAGAAATTAGCTTTATGTTAATATTCTGCTTTGCTGAATTATATAGGTTTGTTTTCATTGCTTCCTGTAGTGTTTTATCTATTTACTGGCTTCTATTATCTTCCAGTATGTCGCCCTTTTAGGCTTTGTTGAAGGGAGGCATAGAAATGTTCTAAACAAGTAATGATTTTACCTGGCATTTTCAATTTCAAAATAATAAAATTTTAAAGACTTTATTTTAAGCTCACCCTGACAGACAAAGGGGGAGTAAAGTCTTGCCTCTGAAAGTCTTGCTCCTGTTAATACTGTGTGGGTTCTTCCGCTGAACACAATTTTAACTAACACAAGAACAGCGTTTCAATATTAATGTGGTGTGTACGTCATTGCTTTGATATCTTGGGAATATTAATTTTCTTCTTCGTTTTTGTCTCTCTATATTGCAGTGGCAAACAGTATAATAGGCTGGAAGCCTCATCTTTTGGCCCACATCAAGATGCTCGGTATAAAACTAATGACTGCATTAAGAATATTGTTATCTAGAGGCCCTGGATAAGAACATTAACTAGAGAACGGGGGGAAAACATTGCTGAAGAATTTATAGTGGAATGAGTACAAGCCCTTAATGGAATAGTTGGAGGAGAGGTGGGGGCTGAGGAAGCCTAATGGAAGGAAAAACAAAGAGAACAGAAAAATTATATATTGGAAGTGAATTCAAGAGGGCATGTAAATAGTCACGACTTGTTACATGTGGAAAGTAATGGTTTGGTCCCACCCCCGCAGAAGATCAGATGGTAGCCTTAGGCAGGAGTTCTCCTCACAGATTAGTATTGTATGAGGGAGAGAGCAGACACACACCTTCCATTGTGTTTCTGCTAGGAATAAATGAAGCTGTCCATTTTGGTTTCTCTGCTTCTAATTTTTCTAATCTTCAGTTCAGTTCTCCACATTTCCACATCCATTTGTGAGATACGTAATATACATACCTTAGCAGAGCAAATTTCTCTAAAATAATGCGATTCTGTAGACTATTTTCACAAATATGAGCATTTTTATGGACACCAGCTCTGTGAGTTTTGGAACACATAATAATAATAATAATAATAATAATAATAATAATAATAATAATTTATTATTTGTACCCTGCCCATCTGGCTGGGTTTCCCCAGCCACTCTGGGCGGCTTCCAACAGAGATAAAAAATACACTAAAATGTCACATATTAAAAACTTCCCTGAACAGGGCTGCCTTCAGATGTCTTCTGAATGTCAGGTAGTTGTCCATCGCCTTGACATCCGATGGGAGGGCATTCCACAGGGCGGGCGCCACCACCGAGAAGGCCCTCTGCCTGGTTCCCTGCAACTTGGCCTCTCGCAGTGAGGGAACCGCCAGAAGGCCCTCGGAGCTGGACCTCAGTGTCCGGGCAGAACGATGGGGGAGGAGACACTCCTTCAGATATACTGGACCGAGGCCGTTTAGGGCTTTAAAGGTCAGCACCAACACTTTGAATTGTGCTCGGAAACGTACTGGGAGCCAATGTAGGTCTTTCAAGACCGGTGTTATATGGTCTCGGCGGCCGCTCCCAGTCACCAGTCTAGCTGCCGCATTCTGTATTAGTTGTAGTTTCCGGGTCACCTTCAAAGGTAGCCCCACGTAGAGCGCATTGCAGTAGTCCAAGCGGGAGATAACCAGAGCATGTACCACTCTGGCGAGACAGTCCGCAGGCAGATAGGGTCTCAGCCTACGTACCAGATGGAGCTGGTAAACAGCTGCCCTGGATACAGATTTGACCTGTGCCTCCATGGACAGCTGTGAGTCCAAAATGACTCCCAGGCTGCGCACCTGGTCCTTCAGGGGCACAGTTACCCCATTCAGGACCAGGGAATCCTCCACACCTGCCCGTCTCCTGTCCCCCAAAAACAGTACTTCTGTCTTGTCAGGATTCAACCTCAATCTGTTAGCCGCCATCCATCCTCCAACCGCTTCCAGACACTCACACAGGACCTTTACCGCCTTCACTGGTTCTGATTTAAAAGAGAGGTAGAGCTGGGTATCATCTGCATACTGATGAACACCCAGCCCAAACCTCCTGATGATCCCTCCCAGCGGCTGCATGTAGATGTTGAAAAGCATGGGGGAGAGGACAGAACCCTGAGGCACCCCACAAGTGAGAGCCCAGGGGTCTGAACACTCATCCCCCACCACCACTTTCTGAACACGGCCCAGGAGGAAGGAGCGGAACCACTGTATGACAGTGCCCCCAGCTCCCAGCCCCTCAAGACGGTCCAGAAGGATGTCATGGTCGATGGTACCAAACGCCGCTGAGAGATCCAGCAGAACTAGGAAACAGCTCTCACCTTTGTCCCTAGCCCGCCGGAGATCATCAACCAGTGCGACCAAGGCAGTTTCAGTCCCATGATGAGGCCTGAATCCCGACTGGAAGGGATCCAAATCCACATGATTTAGGATTGCAAAATTCAAAGGAGCTTCAAACGATGGCTGTGTTTTGGTTCTTCCATTGTTCTAGAAAGTGCTGATTAGGTAGCTCCACCTTTAAATGTGAACTAAACTCTCTCCCATTCCTAGTTCTCCCCACCACCACCACCAAAGTGTGCTCCCATCGCTTGTGTCCTACCACTCACCACCCAGTGGAGGGTTAATTTATACAGGGCAAGCCTACTGTACACAATGGAGGATCCCCATATGTGGTCTGTTTCCTATTGCACAGAAAGCCTCCACAAGTAATGCACCTCACCTGCAGAGGTTGCTGACAATATGTCAGTCCTGCCCACCAGAGGTAGGGTGGTAAGAAAAGTTCCCCCACCTCTGTAATGAGTTCTGCAGGCCCCCTTTCCACCCAGCTGCCTAGCTTTGAAGCCATAGAACTCCTCAAGGCAGAACCAGTAAGCTAATTGCAGTCACAGTGGGTGTGACATCTCCGGACGCCTAGGCTTGCTGTGATTCTGAGCAGCTCAAGCATTGGCATTGCTTTTGACAAAGAGTCGACTTGATTCTAAGAAGAGGTTAAAGGGAGTTCAGTATCAATGAGGTCTGGTGATGCTTGCAGCTTTGGGGCTGTGAACATGGCAATCTGGTCAACTAGGGACCAAATATTGGCAATTATTTTCATTTGACTGTGCTAAGTATGCAATATAATTAGGACGCGGGTGGCACTGTGGTCTAAACCACCAAGCCTCTTGGGCTTGCTGATCAGAAGGTCAGCGGTTCGAATCCCCACAACGGGGTGAGCTTCTGTTGCTCCTGCCAACCCAGCAGTTTGAAAGCATGCCAGTGCAAGTAGATAAATAGGTACCACTGTGGTGGGAAGGTAAATGGCATTTCCATGTGCTCTGGCTTCCGTCATGGTGTTCCATTGCACCAGAAGCGGTTTAGTCATGCTGGCCACATGACCCAGAAAGCTGTCTGTGGACAAACGCCGGCTCCCTCAGCCTGAAGCAAGATAAGCGCCACAATCCCATAGTCGCCTTTGACTGGACTTAACCATCCAGGGGTTTTACCTTTTACCTGGAGGTAGAAAGAGATTACTCCACCAAGTCTATAAACTATCTCTAGTGAAGGATATGAATTCAGAAGTAAGTTTTCTCTAGAATGTTGTCTTCACTTAGCAAAACCATAAAGACGGTTGGATTCTCAAACACTGAGACTACAGATAGATCAATCACAACTGAATGAGGCAGTCCAGGTAGTTTGTAGCGTCAGATAATCTACATGATGAAAGGAAAGATTTACAGGATTGAGTTCTTACACTTTATTCAGTCAGGGCAAATCTATTAAAACTCCTAAAAAAATGAAGATAAGGGAGGCAATGGTGAAATCAGTGGTCATATTCTGAAGTTGTATGCATTTTCTAGGTAGAAAACTGCCTGGGGCAAAACAAAGAAGGAAAGAGCACTGTATTAATAAAGTATTTACATATTTTATTGCAAGTTTGTTATCAGTAACATGTAGAAAAAATTCTTAAGATCCCTTAGAATCTGTAGATCCTTTTGAAACTTGAGGGAAAATATCTGTGTGTAGTAAGTAATGCTTATGTAATATTCCCCTCGCTCTTGCTTTAAGATTGTGCTGCTCAGATACGGTTGTTTTTTCAAACGTGGCAAAGAGATGTTTGTTCTTGTGACAAACCCACTGTTCAAGGAAAACAAGCAGAATCTCGCCCAGTGGCTCAGCATGCACAAAATACTCTAGCGCAGAATGCAAGTGCTTGAAAAACTATTGGTGCTGTGCTTTTTGCAGAACCACAGCGGCCACGTTTATGGAAAAGAAAGGGTGTATTTGCAAAGTAAACCATGGAACAGACACAGTGTGGAAGTGAAACAACTTCCAGTTGTTTCATCTGCATAAGCATTTCAGCTTGCCAGACAACTCACATTAGTTTTCTGACTGAATTAGACGGTGCAGCATCTAATGACCAACGTTCATGATACTGTATGCAGGAGACTGCCCTGGACACATAAGTTTCTTCTTGTTATGACAGGTTTTGATCTGTGAAGTGTTTAACATTATGAAGTTTGATCACTGCATTAGTCAGGAATGGTTTACATATCTATACTTAGATGTATACTTATTTTACAGAATAGGAGTAGGGATTATTTTTCTCCCAGGTATGCTGTGGGTGGGAGGAAGGAAGGAGACACCTTGGCATTTGTAATCTTGTATAATGCACTAACTGCTAATGGAGACCTTTCTCGTTAAATTTTTCAAGGTGACTTTTCTCACCTGAGGTGGAAATGCAGATTAATGGTAAAAAAATTGGTCTTCTAAAGCAAGGGAGGCTAACCTGCGCCAATCTAAATGTTGCTAAACTACAACACCCATCTTCCTGCTCATTGGCAGCTGTAGCTATTGCAGATTATCTTTTGGATAGATTTAGCTTTGAATCCTTCAGCATGTTTACCAAATTACATTAAAATTGTATTCCTATGGCTTTTTAGAAGTAGGTGTTATTATATACATACCCTAGCTAGAATTTTGTTTGCCACATTCTGGAAACTGAGCTAGTTAGATAGGCATGGGAAAAGTTAGATTTTGTTACATTAAATATGATGTTAAGGTCCCAAGAGGAAAAATATGAAGAAACCCTAGGTACTCGGTACTCGGTGATATAGCACATTAAGGGAGAACTCAGATCTGAAGAATTTAGGATTGTTTATATTATGCTGTAGAGTATTTATTGATAGAAGTATGATTATATTACTTCATGTATAGCATATATAGGGGAATATATATGTAGAAATAAAATATTTTATAATCTAGTATTCTATACATCCGTATTTAGTATATATACTATATATAGCATGTTTTGTATTTTGAAAAATGAAATAAAAGAGGTCTTAATGTTTGAAGTTGGGTTTTTTAAAAAGGAAAAAAGGGGGGGGAGAGGCAAATAAAAGAAAGTGGCCCAGTTTACTTCTGGTCACTTATAGCTTACCACACAACAAAAGGTAGCTATAGATACAGATGTGCATCCCCAGACACTTCCAAAGACAGCCAACAACTCCAACATGGCTGAACATCCAGATGTGTAGCTACATCAGCTACACACAGATAAGACTGCTTTGGTGTGCAGATCTATTTTGCTGGATCAGGAAAATTGCTCTTGGAATTCAAAGGAGATAGAATCATGGAATCGTAGAATTGAAAAGGACCACAAGGGTCATCTGGCCCAACCCCCCAGGAATCTTAACTAAACAAGAACTTACCCTACCAGTTCAGCTATTTATAGCATGCTATGCTTTTATACTCATGGAATTCAACATTTTTTTGTCCTCACAATGGCATGTAAGTTCATAGCCACAAAACTGTTGAAAAATGCACATTTGAGATGAAAATTCTTCTCGTTCTTTCTGCAGGTTCTGCTCAAATATGTAAATATGCTGGTCTTATAAACCTTTGGGTGTGTGCAGTTAATGAGTTGTATCCAATGTTTGTCATATTCAGAGTAAACCACTAAAATTAATGAGTGTGACTAACTGAGGTCAATTCATTGTAATGCATCAACTCTAAGGAAAAACCTCATTGGATACAACCCGATACCTTTCCCCTACAGATATTACAATTTTGCAAATATGATTCCAATGGTGCAAATAATTATCCAAGGTCTTCTGCTTTGTATTTGCATATTCTATTTGCATACCTGATTGGCTGAAAGCAAAACTCAGATTGTTAATGAAATCCACTTTGCATTTTCCTTTTCCTACCCAATGAAGGTGGCTGAATTTTCAGATAAATCAAACAAGAAGAATCCCATGCAAAAGAATCAGTGTGTGCAAATAGTTAGAATTCAAAATGCATCCATTACTTAGCAGATAACTGAACAGCCACATGTTAAGGTGAACAACCTCTGTTAAGGTGTTGCTTCTCCCCAATCTTTTTTTTTTTGCTGAAAACCTGCAGTACTCAGCCCACTAAATGTCAGCCCCTGAATGGAAGTGTTTCACAGATAGTAACCAAGATCGTATTTAGCCCACAACTGTCTGAACAGCATGAAACAGCTTAAAATACTTTTAAGATAAACGTACAAAAAAAACAAGGAGGAAGAAAAATCTCATTAAATTATAAAATATAATTGAAATGTCAGGTCCTTGTTTATTCCTGGCCACTTGAAGTCATGCCAATTGTACAGGCCATGGAATGCTCCTAAAAGATGCTCAGTGCTTCTGTGAAAGAGCAGAAAGAGATATGGACCTCCAGGGAAGAGAGCTTCATATTTATTATGCTCCCTTCCCCCGAGTTCCATAATCACAGAACAGTGATCCCAATGTCTCTGTGTGTACATTATAAAGACTTGCTGCATTTGGCCAGTCCCGGAGATCACAACAAGGTATAATGTGGAAAGCAGTCTTTGGGGCAGAAAGGGTCCAAAAACGCCTATATGGAAGTTAAACAAGTCTATATAAATTAATATAAAGAAACAGGTAGGCCGAGATATTTGTATCGAAACCCATTCCTAAGGAACACTTGCTTTCGCTTTGCTTTTACATAAATTGGCACAAAAAATAAGCCTTTATTAAATTTCAACCTAACAAAGATCCATAGGATCACATGTATGCAAGAAGGCAGTCCTGCCTCTCTCCACAGAGCACTCCTGCTTTGACTAGGAATCCACCTTGGGGAAGATGCTGACTTTATTGTTCCTGCTAATTTTTCTTTCTGCTTTACCCTTGGGCTGTTTGGTCTGGATTAGCTCCTCGGGCGTATTCCCCAGAGGAGGCAGGAGTCGTTTCTTACTGTTTCGATTTTCTGACAGCCACTGTGGAGGCAACTCAAAGGGTCCAAAGCCCAGCTGCATGGAATACTTCTCATTGGCCAATTCGGCTTCTGTTGGCATCGCTGGAGCCACTTGCGCGGCCGAGTCTGCAATGGCGTGAGGCATAGGCCTCTGAACTAAAGTCTGCTCCACGTCTAAGCTGGTTGTGGGGATCTCCTTCTGTTGGTAGCCACTGGAGCCAATAGATTTGGTTTCGTTCTCTTCTTCATCCTCTGTGGGCTTGAAAATCTGCTGCTGCCCAATGTGAAACATCTCCAGAAGCTGGCTACCAGAACGAACGTGAGGCTCCAGGCTGATGTCCCCAACGCCTCCGGAGCTGACTGTGTTCCTCCGACTATACCTTCGGTGTAACTGCATCATTGTCCCTACTAAACATTTCCGCACGGACTTGTTAACAGTCAGGAAGAGCAGAGGGTTGGCTAGCAGTGATATCTTGGGCAGCCAGATGGCAGTGAGAAGCAAGTACACAGAAGCATCAGAAGCATTGAGCACAGTGCGGTAAATCACCAAAGTCATATAGGGGATACTGCAGAAAATGAAAACCATAACCATGGAGAGCAGCATGGCATGAAGTTCAGATTCTCTCTGAGAGGCGTAAGGGATAGAGATAGTGTTCTGAGGGGTTCTTAAGGCAGCTATGATGACTTTTTTCTTCTGACTGGCACTCAGTGCCCTGCGGATGAGGATCATAAAGAGAAAGACCACAGCCACCGGCACAATCACAGTGGTAATGTTGTAAATAATGACGTATGCTAAACGGCCAATGGAGTAACTCCAAGGCTCAGTACAAGTGGACATAGCATAAATATCTAGTACATTGGTCACAGCAAATACAGGAATGCTGGCTATCACTGCATGAGCCCAGATGTAGATCACCAGGTCTCGAGATTTGGCATCCGATATCTTCCTTTCTAGTGGATACAAAACTGAGTAGTACCTACAAAAAAAGAAGGAAATGAGACTGTAAGAGATGAACAAATGCATGTAAAGAGAAATTTGCAACTCTTCCTACCTCCCCTCTATCCCTGGGTAGATTGACTTACATTTGAGTGATCTAAATCACTGATTTAGTCTTGACTAGCCCTGTATTTTAAATTGTTTCTTCCCTTGATATAAAAGTACCGTAGATTCTGGCATATTAGGTGACTGGGCGTATAAGACGACACCCCCAAATTTGGGGGGTCGACTTATACGCCCAGTCTTATATGCGGCAGCTTCGCTAGGCAGTGGCAGTGGGTGGTGGGCTCCGTTCCGTGCCGGGAGGAAGCCACCCAGCAAAGCCGACTTAGCATCGCCGGGCAGCTTCCTCCCGGCGCAGAGCCCGCCACCCACTGCCACTGCCCAGCAAACCCATACCCGGTGTATAAGACGACCGACTTTTTAGAGGATTTTCCAGGGTTAAAAAGTCGTCTTATACGCCGGAATCTACAGTATCATTTATCACAAGATCTTCAACAGCACAGTCTTACACATATCTATACAGAAGTTTATTAGTCTCTTTCTTTCTTTCTTTCTTTCTTTCTTTCTTTCTTTCTTTCTTTCTTAACCTTCAGAAATCAATTGCCCTAGCCATTATTTTGATAAAAATATGTCATCAATGGAAAAGGCCAAATTAGATGTGGTACAACTTCTGTCTTCCATGAAAGAATATCTAATCCAAGTAGTATCAAATCTTTTTCCTAAAGCATGCTATGTTTTTTTAAGGTTCTGTATTCAACGACCGCACCATTTGCCATTTGTAAAAAAATACAAAGCCAATAGGTAGAATTCAGCCTTGCAGTATGATGAATGTTTCATCGATGCAAGCACTTTAGTTTGTCAGATAGAACGATCCCCCTCTCCCCTGACCCATGTACTTTTCTGGGAGGGCGGGTTAACCCCATTTAACCAGCAGAGGTCCTTTTTCATAGCAACTTTATTGCTATGAAAAGAAAAATATATATAAAATCCCAGATCCTCCACTGAATTGCAGCTAGATTTCTTCCTTTACTACAAAATATCACACTCCATAGGAATAGGCAATTAACCTACCCAATATTAACCTGATCTAATTTATAGTAAGGTCTGTTACTCTCATTAGCATGTTAGATGTAAGTAAAGTCTTCCCTCTCCTCAGATCCTAAGTGAGTTTCTTTTCTATCATAAAACTATAATTTACAAGTCAGCGGGACACTGTTGATACAAAGAATGAGCCAGTCAGTGGTCAGCAAAGCTTTTCATTCCAAAGACTTGCTCTTAAACCATGGACAGCAAGGGGAAAATAGGGCAAATCATCTTTGCAGATTAACTTGTTTATAGAATTATTTGCAGAGAAATGAAATGATTCTGGAGAAAATTACATAACTGTAGTATCAATCGTGCACAGAGCACTACAGAAAGATTGTTGAACTTGAAAGTAGAAATCTACCAAGAACTTCTGCCTAGTAACTAGAATAACATTTAAAATGGTGGCAGGGAAAGTCAGAATCTGCCATACCTCCCAAAAAGACCTCAAAATGTG
The DNA here is from genome assembly GCF_964252035.2 of Podarcis erhardii. Classification (NCBI taxonomy): domain Eukaryota; kingdom Metazoa; phylum Chordata; class Lepidosauria; order Squamata; family Lacertidae; genus Podarcis; species Podarcis erhardii. Next base: position 42,496,145 of record NC_138497.1, read on the forward strand.
TAATTAGCTCCCCTAGCAGGAAGAACACACAAATAAATTTATACATTGGCAATAAGGATACTTGAGAATTGAACTTTTTGGCCTTAAAGCAAATAGCTATTCAGGCTAAGTTGTCCAGACCTTAAAAATCCAGCCAATGTATGTCATTTCTTTCAGAATAACTCATCTCACAGGTTGGCTGCAAAGTGAAAATGTTGCTCTGAGCAACTTGACCAAAGAGAAAAATAAACGTGTTTAGCGCTGAAGGAAGAGGGCAGTAGAACCATTTCAGCAACCCACAATTAAGCAACAAGCAATGTAGAACCTATATCTGTTGCAAGGGGCAAGTGGTAAATGTCAGTTGATGAGTAACTTCACAGTCTTACCTATCCAGAGCAATGGCAGGAAAGCTAAGGATGGTCACTGAGCAGAAGACTTTGTGCAAGAACTTTATGATCTTACAGAAGACCATGGTGTAGATCCACCAGCAGCAGTGTGGACTGGCACCGAGGACTATGTCAAAAGGCACACAGACTAGGCTGGCACAGATCCCAGAGCAGGCCATGTTCTTAATAAACCGGTTGGTTACCGACTTAAAAACTGACACCCTGCACGTTGACCACAAGACCATGAAGTTTCCTAGACGAAGGGAAACAAAATTAAACGATGAAAGATTCTCTCTCACGTAATAGGCACACACATATAAACACACACATTTATATATTAAAATATTTGAATAAGATTTGAGCATACAATTTATTCACTTATGCAGGCTCTTTCTTAAACGGTCATTGTTTCTAGCTTCCTTACCATTTTTTAATTTTTAATGTAGTTTTAATTGGTCTTAACCACGTTGAGTCGTGCAAAAGCACTAACTAGAAGGGCAGGCTTTAAATTTTTTTGACATAAGTAAATAGATACATTCAGATGCTCTGTTCTTCCCCCAGTTTCCATTTGCAATGTGGAATGGTAGTTTCAGTTGCATGGACTCCATGTGTCTATTCCAGTGAAGTTTGGGACACAGGTCCACTACTCTTGCCATTGACAGCCATCCAGCTACAAGGCAAGAGTGAAGCTGGAGCTAACTATGGGATAGTTTATCACACCATATCAATATTGACTAATTAATGCATCTGTTAAGGGCATGGCCCTCAACAGTTGTAATTTCCAAGCATTTGGGGGCCCGAAAGTTCCTAACATATCTTGTTAAACTGAATTTATTTTGCTCATTGAATTCTAATGTACATGACCATGATAAATATCAGTATCAGTGCTATTTTTATACAAAATGAGGTGCCGGAACTCACCATGAACACCTCCCTTGTTCTCTTATAATGGCAATGGCAATGGCGCCCACCTGAGAGGTGCTGGAACTGGGTTCTGGTGAGTTCTGGCTGAAAAAAGCTCTGTTCAGTATTAAAGGTGGGGCACAATGGGTCAGGAAGGCTGTCCAATGTTCAAGGTGCCTCAGAATTACTTTGGCTATTCAAATCTTTACTAGGATCTTCATCTGTGTGGGTGGGTATAGAAGTGGTTGGAATGGTAGCAGTAATTATCATCTCTGCGATATTGACACTATCAGATTTCACAGCATCTTAAAAACAAACACTACTTATTTTTCATAGCGCAGAAGGCTTACTATCAATTAGTCAAAACATATTTCAACACAAATAAACTGTGAAAGAAGCTATGGCTGAAAATCAGTTTTAAATAACTGAACAATACTGTTTTCCCCCCCTAGAGCCAATTCACATAGCCATAAACTGGATTTTTTTCCCCTAGCACATGCAGCAGTATCTTTTGAGCTGAATGTAATGTGCACATGTTGAACTGATTGTTGATCACTTTCTGCATACAAGAAGAGTAAGCAGGAATCCTATGTGCACAATGGGAACGATGAATTGTAGTAGTAAATTCACACATATTAACTGCACAGAAAAGGTGTGCACTGCAAACATGTGAGAGGAGGTTGTGGGGTCATGATAGCTAGCCCTGACCCCAATACACACAGTCCCATTGGCTGCATGTTCATATTGTGGCTCATACTGAAATAAGGCCAATTATGATAATCTGAACCACGTAGTTTTCTGCAGAGGACAGCCACTTTTGTGAGCTGTGGGCCCTCGGTTTTTTCATTATTAACATTTTGTTTCCATGAGATCCTAAGGGATGAAGTGTGGTTTAAAAGCATAATCAATCAATCAGTTGTGATGTTGTAAACTTAACATTTTACTAAAAGATTTCCTCAAGTAACAATATCTTAATGACTATCTCTCCGATGCTATACAGTGGTACCTTGGGATGCAAACCGGATCCGTTCCGGAGCCCCGTTCGCATCCCAAACGAAACGTAAGATGCGACAGCGCATCTGCCTGTGCACGGGTCACGTTTTGCCGCTTCTGCGCATGACATCATTTTGACTGTCTGCGCATGTGCGAGCGGCAAAACCCGGAAGCAACGCACTCCGAAACAAATATATATATACACATATCTATATATTAAGATGAAAATAATACTGAAATACAGATAACATATGAAAAGTGAAAGGAAGTGTAGTGAGAGTGATGGAAGTCTATTATTTTGTAAAATAGTGTTTATTGTATAGAAATATTATACTTTTCTTTACTCTTACTGTACTTTTCTTTGCATTTTTTCTTCTTTATTTTTTTTCCTTTATATTATTCTTTATGTATGGCTTGGTAGCGATGTATTTACTTTGCAATAAAAATTATAAAATAAATAAATAATCTGAAATAGAGGGATATGTGCTTCATCAAGGGAAGTTCTCGATTTTTTAATGTTGTTCTAATTTTTCTAAGGGTCACACTAGATGTTACTTCCACTGCATGGTTAGGAACCAAGCCAGGATTAGTATATACAGTCATACCTCGTGTTGCGAACGTGATCCATGCGGGAGGCACGTTCGCAACCCGCAACGTTCACAACCCGCAGTGCACAATTCGGCGCTTCTGCTCATGACTTCATTTTGCGCTTCTGTGCATGTGCGAGTGCCGAAACCCAGAAGTAACCAGTTCCAGTACTTCCGGGTTCAGTGCAGTTTGCAACCCGAAAACGCGCAACCCGCAGCGTTTATAACCCGAGGTATGACTGTACTGTTTATGGCTAGATTTTCACTAGGACTGCAGTGCTGGGTAGGGGTGGGGCAGTTAAGCCTTCCGTCACCAGGTCAATTTCTACAAAAAAATCCCCGCCCCAATACAATTAGCTTAGTGAAGGGGGAGTAACAATTGCCACCAATGGCATTTTCCACATGATTCTGGCTGAGGGTTAAACCTCATGTGCCTGTATGCTGGGGTCCTGACAAACATCTTGCTCCCTCCGCCCCGTTAAAATGTGCCTAGTATTAACTTTTAAAATCCCAATAAGCTTGCTAATTACACAATAAAATGACGTTGAGTGTAATCTAGAGGCAAATTTGGCATTTCCCCTCAATAACATCTCTGTTCTGGCCCAGATTCTGTTGCCAGTCAACTTAGAATAATGTCGACAATTAACAACTGGCACAGATCTTTTTTTGAAAAGTCTCTACTACCCTGACTCAAAGTGCATTCAGTAGGCTCCCCTCTGTGAACCTGGGAAGTTAATTTGTTTTGTACCAATCCTTACAAGAACACCCCAAAGAATGTTCCACATTCCAACTACTGAATTAGTAGAGGCTTATTAACATCCACTCCAACTTCTGCCAGGTTCCCCTTTTGCTGGCACACAGCACTGTGCTGTAACTCAACGGGGTTCTTGTTTACATTGATGTGGGCCGAGTTCAACTTGCCTTTTGTCCTATGAGTCACATTAATCCAATATTCTTCCTCTATTTCTGACCCATAGTGGTACAATTTACTTGAGTATGTTTTTCATCTCTTATGTGTACTACAACTATATTATTTGTGACTTGTGATACTGAATCGCTGTCTCCTGAAATAATTGGATATGTTTACTGGTCCCTTTACCTTTTTCCCTTGTTCCACAAAGTTAAGATACAATGCGCTGTTAAGTTTATTCTATAACAGATATTATTCACTTAAAGCTGATTCATGTGTTTACATTTGAGTGATAATATCCTTGAATAGTGGTTTTTCCAGATCCTTTTCACGTGAGCAAGCAGTTCATATGTTTCCCTGAAAACTCTGAAAATTGTTACCATGTCAGATGGGTTTATTTGATGTGATCACTAATGATTTTCATTCTGGAATGTTGTTTCAGAGACATGCCTCTAAATGTAAAAATGAGATGCTGTAATCTGACAACTTTACCATCTCAAATAGGCACACCAAATGTGCAAATGGAGTGATGAAGACACCATAACTTAGTTCACATGTCACACTAAGCCAACACATGGCTTAGAGCAAACACATGGGCTTTGGGATCTTAGATCACAGCTGATTCGCTTCACCCTGGTCATTTTGCTGCTGCATCAGGCTGAACTAAGCCATTGTTTGGAATACACTTTTGATCTGAACTCAGTTTAAATAGAGATTATTCACATCCTTTATATAACTGCATAGCACAAATATCTTATTAAGTTTATGCCTTGCTTGTGCTGTTCTGTTTACAAGCTACACTCTCCACAATACTAATAAAGATTTGGAATTACTTGGTACCAATTAACAGCCTACTGGGTGAAATGTTCTTTTAAGCCAAGGCACCTGCATACAAATTTTCTGCTTCATCACACAAGAGATGATCTATAAAGCAAAGAGTTTTTCTTATGAAATGACCTCTTATCTGCAAAGACCACTATGCTAAAAAAAAGGGGGGGCGTTTGGGCAACATCCATCCAAAGTCAAGCACATGCATTTCAATTGTAGATACATGCAGTCCAGTGTATATGTATCCATAGGATCATAGGAAGTTGCCTGATACCAAATCAGACCATTGGTTAGAGGCAGATTTAGTGCACCCTGACCGGTTCCACCACACTGGGCGCCGAGCCTAGGGGATACTGCAGGACAATGTTACTATGAAGTAGTGAATAAAGCAGATCGGAGGCGAGAGGCGGGCACCAAATTTTGGGCTCACACAGGGTGCCACTGACATTTGAAAGACCTGCATTGGTTCATCTAGGTAAAAGGTAAAGGTAAAGGTCCCTGGATGGTTAAGTCCAGTCAAAGGCGACTATGGGGTTGTGATGCTCATCTCACTTTCAGGCCGAAGGAGCATTCAGGGTTATGTGGCCAGCATGACAGCTTTCCCGGTCATGTGGCCAGAATGACTTAACCACTTCTGGTGCAACGGAACACCGTGATGGAAACCAGAGCGCACAGAAACGCTGTTTACCTTCCTGCCGCAGCAGTGCCTATTTACTGTATCTACTTGCACTGGTGTGCTTTTGAACTGCTAGGTTGGCAGGATCTGAGACAGAGCAATGGGAGTTCACCCCGTCACGGGGATTCAAACCGCTGACCTTCTAATCAGCAAGCCCAATAAGCTCAGTGGTTTAGACTACAGCGCCACCTGTGTCCCTATTGGTTCATCTAGCTCAGTATTGTCTGCACTGAGTGGCAGTGGCATACGAAGAATATGAGAATCTGCCATATATGGAGTCATATCATTTTCCAGATAGCTCAGTATTGTCTACACCGAATGACAATTCTTTCTCCAAGGTTTCAGGCAGGGGACCTTCCTAGCCCTACAGGCAGATGTCTGGGATTCAACAGAGACCTTCTGCATGCAAAGCAGATGCTCTACTAGTAAACTACATCCCTCCCAGATAAGAATAACTGCATTGTTAAGCATGGGTTTACCTCTCTTGTTGAAAGAAATGGGAATTAAAGTGATTAAGTTTGGCTGGATTAGGTCCATTTTGAATTGTCAAATCAAGCTCCTCCAATATTATTTCCTCTTTTTCTCCAAAACTGTCTAATTTTCACCCATTAGCATCAAGTTTTATTCTCTTTAGGAACACAAACAACACAGGCTGCTACTCACAGTTTCCATAGCAACAACTACTGCGTGAAAGCAAAAATCATTTTCTTGGTCAGATCACAGACTTTGTGAGTCATTTATTTCTGTTTTACACCTAACTCAGCAAAGGGAAAAACTAGTGCCAATTCTGAAGAAAACTGACTTGTTTCCGACTGCCCCCCCCCCGCCCCCCCAAATGTCACACTAATTGAACAGCAAAACAAAAGCTGTAAACTTTTGAAGAATATGTGATATCTTGTTTAAAAATATCCTGGCTAGTGTCCTTAAAATTGCTTGATTCAAACCCTCCCCCCCCCCACTTATATGAACGATTATTTAAACTTGAAATATCTAAGCATATTGCATTTGTGAGCTCAGCAGAAAGATAACAGACCTGTGTCAATTCTCTGATTTCATGCTGTTTTTGTAACAGGATTATTTTTGCAGTTCCTGAGAACAAAAATGGTTTCCAAAGGATGCTGTTGAATCAAAGAATACATACTGTGAGGGAAAAGACATGCTGAGCTACCATAAGCTGAACATGTGTCAGACATCAATGCACTTGGGGGGGGGAGATAACTAAATGATATCTATCCTTAACATTAAAAACCACAAAATGGAGAGGAAACCCATCGATTGTAAAATAAATGGGGGGAAATACACTGTATATAAATCTTCCTGAGAGTAATAATACAAAACAATTCAGTAAAAGAACATAATTTATTTTATTTTATGGCATTTATATCCTACCTTTACTCCAAGGAACTCAAGGTGGTGTACATACTACTGTTCCCCATTTTATCCTCACAACAACCCTGTGAGGTAAGTTAGGCTGAGAGGCAGGGACTGGTCCATGGCCCCCCCAGTAAGCTTCATGTTTGAGTGGGGATACAAAGCCGGGTCTTGAAGGTCCTAGTGAAGCACTCTGACCACTAAACCACCACTGGTTTACTGTGAAAATATATTTCAAAATAATCACTGGATGTTTTAAGAACACGGGTTGCCAGTCACTCACATATTTCAGCCTGTGTCTTATCCATGGAGTATCACTTAATCTTAAATAATCCAAAATTTACAAATTAGAAAAAACTATTATCATTTCTGTTTGAAACTATATCCATGTAAGATGACAGCACTATACAGGAAGAATATAGTTTTTATGAGAGCAACTTCAAGGGTCCTTAAGAAATGTTGGCAGAACTGAATTCACAGTCACTTCTGCATTCTTCATAATATTTGAAGGGGAACTTAGACATCTCCTTCTGAGATGCAGGAGCTCCCCAGCGCAGTGATGTTCTGTTTCAGACATCAGACAGAAATGCTGCAAGACAAATGTAGTTGCGTGTCGAGGACCCCCCCAGGACATCCCCCCAAAAAGACACAGTTCACACAATTTTTGTTTCGGTTTTTTGGCATAATTTTGGCCACAACTTTATTGATTACAGCATGTGAGTGGTTGCTTAGGCATTGGTTAGTGACTACAGTGGTGCCTCGCAAGACGAAAAGAATCCGTTCCGCGAGTCTCTTCATCTTGCGGTTTTTTCGTCTTGCGAAGCAAGCCCATTAGCGGCTTAGCGGATTAGTGCTATTAGCGGCTTAGCGGATCAGCTGATAAGCGGCTTAGCGGATCAGCTGATAAGCGGCTTAGCGGATCAGCTGTTAAGCGGCTTAGCGGATCAGCTGATAAGCGGCTTAGCGGATCAGCTGATAAGCGGCTTAGCGGATCAGCTGATAAGCGGCTTAGCGGCTTAGCGAAAAGGGGGGAGGGAAAAAAAACTGCAGGAACTCGCAAGACATTTTCGTCTTGCGAAGCAAGCCCATAGGAAATTCGTTTTGCAAAGCACCTCCAAAACGGAAAACCCTTTCGTCTAGCGGGTTTTCCGTCTTGCGAGGCATTCGTCTTGCGGGGCACCACTGTATCTGTTCCCATTTAGAGGTAGGAACAGAAATGACAACTGCAAGCCTGCAAAAGTCAGTAAGGGTAAATATTTTTGGGGAGAAAATAGAGCTGGGTGCCAGGCTCTCACCTCTCCCCAAATGCTCCCAGGGGCTCTTGCATGGCCCTAGCCCCTTGCCAGGGGTTTGGACAAGAGCATAGCGAACCCCTGGATTCCTTTAACGGAATACCCTTGCAGCGGCAGCATTGGAGGGGCAGGGACAGCCAACCACATCCCTTCCACCAACCAAAATTAACCAATGCCTAACCGCAACCTTACAAGTTGTGGCGATTTGCTACGCAGTAGGCAAAGCCCAAATGGCACCAGCCAATCAGCCAAATGGTAAAATTCCTACCAGGCCCCTGCTCCAAAGCAGACGACCCCATGACAGACATAGCAAGGTCAGCAAAAACAACCCTAAATATAGGGAGGGTGGGCGGGTGATCCGATGCACTCAGCGAAAAGAGGAAGCTCAACGCTGTACGCAGGGAATAAATAGCACCCCAAACAGTCAATCAACTTTGCAACCTTAAATTCTCCCCAGCAACACTTGGAGGTGCCCTATCAGAATGTGGCATCCATACTAACCCACCCAGCAACAGGGGATGTCATGGTTGCCCCCGCCGCAACACGTGCTCTCCATGAAGGAGAACCCGCTTTGTGATACAAGCAGTTGAATCTTCCTTTAACGTCCAAAGCGGCTTGCAGGTATTAATGAAAGCATGAGAGATGTCAAAAATGTTCAAGGGGGAGGCAAAGGAGACTCAAATCCGTAGCTCAAGAGGCAAAGATTTCTGAAGTACTGGGGAAAGTCATGATAAGAAAACAGCATTTTTTGCAATGTAGAGGTGATTTTTCATCAAAATAACGATAGAGGAAGGCTTAATGAACCCCTTCCCATGTGCTGTGTCTCCATAAAAATTATTCCACCACCTGTAATTAAATAAAGAAAAACTGAGGAGCTGATTGCAAGTGATGAAATTGGTGTTATTGTGTAGGCATAGGTACCTAGGCACAGAGATGCTGTCCAGATTCTATAGAACAGCAGAAGCAGCTAAACATAACACTGTTTGTGTGGCAGCCTGATTCAGGATGTGACACCACTGGGGGGCTTCCCAGGGGGCTTCAAGGGCGTTAGCTGCTATTTGCAACCTCTCCCCAAAAATTCAACAGAGCTTTTCTGTAGGCGCTGCTCCTTGTTCATTTTCTCAGCATAATGTACTCTTCTGAGAAACTGCTCGTTGCAGTAGATTGCTCCAGAACTACATAATCACTAATTTACTAGTGTGGCAATGATCTTGGCTGTGAGTCTTGGAAGACCTGCTCCCTGCCTTGAATGCTTTTTTTCCACCTGGCCTGGGAGGGGAGGGCCCTGACTGACTCCAGCTACAAAATCTGAGACTGCTGAAGAGGCCAGAGACCATATTGGCTGTTTCTTCATGCAGACACAGGACGTCAAGCCTGAGCTTCCACAGCTACCACAAACCACGAGTAAGAAGATTAGTAGCAGCAACAGCAGATTATGTTCTATGCATATGATATTTTATTCTCCTGCTAATTGTGCTGTTTTAAATGTGCATTCTATATTTGACTTCCTTTAGTGTTTTTTCTGAAGATAATTTTTTGGTTAACTTTGCTGCACTGAATGTGCATTCTGCACTTGACCTCCTTTGTAATGTTTTATTTTGAAATCTTTAAGATAACATTTTAGTTTCCTGTTCATTGTCTTGCTTTGAATGCATACTTTGTTTTTGACTTTCTTCTCTAATACCTTATTCTGCATTGTTTTATTGATGTTTTAATGTAAGCTGTAAACCGATACGAGATTTCACACACACCCTCCGAAAAATATGAAGCAGTATAGAAATGAAGAAAAAAGAAAAAAGAAAGAAAAGAATGAGATAAGTCAATTGTTTCTGTTTTTCCATTTGCACTTTTGTTCGAGAACTGTGGGCGTTGAATAAATAAATAAAGAAATAGAGAAAGAAAGAAAGAATGAAAACACAGAGCACTGCTCGGAGGTGCTATTTCTTAATCTGAGTTAATGCAGTTATTTTTCATTAGCAATGCAGCATATACTTTGGAAGTGCCCAGAAGCTGTATATTACATTACTGCTATCAAATGCTACAGGTTATTCTAAGCCAAGCAGTGCAGCTAGCATCCCATACCTGCAGCCTACAGTACAGGAACAGTTTGATCATTTGATAATCTCATTGTACAGATTGGCCTTCATGTAATGTGTACGAACAATATATTATCTAATAACTATGTAATTCCATATCAGGAGAATTGATACTGACACAAGCAAAAATTTCACTGGTGCAAATAATCAAAGATAGCTAGCTGAAAGTAAATGTTTAATTAGGAAATGAGATAGTAAGAGCTTTGCAAATTAATCCAATTAGACAAATCATAGACTAAGTCCATTTTCACATGAGACCTAAAATGCACATATGAGCGTCTCTTGTGTGCTGGAGAAACCAAAAGCTAACTTGCAATCACTTTGTTCTGGAAGGAGAGTGTTGCATGGGATTAACTTTAATTAAACTTGCTTGTGTTTCAATTGCTTTCTGCTCTAGTTGTTTGATCTGCTGGATTTGAGAGGGCTGCTTCCTCTGAATTGCTGTGCATATTGAATGATGTTACTGCAATAGTTACTGAAAAGTCCAAGAAATGATTACGGAAAGTATACTATGTTGATTATTACAGCATATCTTTGATTGACTAAGTGTCTGAGAGTAAAAGCGTGTATTTTTGTTATTGAGCCTCCAGCAGATAATTTTCTGCCTACAAATATCTGAAGATCTACTGTCTTATAGCTGACATTTATTAGTCTTTATGGCAGCTTCCACCAACCTGGTACCCTCCAGATGTTATGGACCACATATTGTTATTACATTTGTGTACTTCCCTTCATCCGAAGATCAAAGGGCAATTCACAACATAAAACTACATGAGAACACAAAATACATAATAAAAGAAACAAACAAAAAATAATCCCCCTCACACCAACTCATTTAAGAGGCCATATAATGGTCAATCAGTCAAATGCCTGGTTGTAAAGAAACATTTTTGCCTGGCACCTAAATACAGGTAATGAAAGTGCCAGGCAAGTCTTCCTGTGGCCTTCCTATAGCTAATGGGAACTGTAGTCTGAAATATCCAGAAGGCATCAGGTTGCTGAAGTCTGCTTTAAGGCAGCAGACTAATCATGGCTATTCCACTGGAAATACTTGGAAAGAGCTTCAGTTAAAAAGAAATGACGTTTTCATTTTTAGCCTTTTTGTAAATATAGAGATGTCAGACTCATGCACTGTACGCATCAGATTCCAAGTTCAGTCCTCAGCACCCTCAATTAAGAGGATTTCAGGCAGTAAGACTGGGAAATGACCTCAGGGCGCCCCTCAGAACTTTGGGACTACAACTCCCATTACCTCCAACCAGCAACTTGTGCCTTAGGACTATGCACTTGTTTAGGAAAGGTTGTAAAGTCAATGCCCAACATATGCAAGCACCAACACAAGGTGAGAGAGGGCTGACAAGTGTGACTCTGTTACTGCACCATGCACTCACTTGACAAGATTTATCTAAATCTGAATATAGGCATGGCACATTAATATCTTTAGCACCCCCACTGAGTTGAATTCTGTTCGAATTTTTCATACTGAGCTTGAGCACCTCCCCTAATCCTTATACAACCAAAATGCCCTCTTTAAAAAACAACAACAGAACAAAGGGGATTTTTGTGTCAGATTATTTCTTCCCATTCTGTGTAATCAAATACCCAAGTCTTATCAACTTCTTTTTACTGTATACAGGACTTGACTTTTCCAGATTTTCCTCCTATAAGGAGACATGTTTTAATTGACTGATGCCAATTAAAATCATTCCAGTTTCTTCTGGCACACAAGATTTCAGTGCCTGCATTCCACTTTGCTTATTAAAAACTGGTGTGAAAAGCGAAACACAGGCTTCACCTACAAAACTGGAAGCACTGCTGATTACTTCACATAAAAGCATTGCCATTAAAAGCAGCATGCAGATAACAGAACCTGTTAGCGAAATATGTATGCATGTATATCAAGATGAAATCTATTTCAGGGTAAGTTCTGTTTATTTTTCTCCTTTTCACTCTTTACTTTGTTGTCTTATTCAAGATGACGAGATACCTTTCATTTAGTTCATGTTGCTAGGAAACAGAACATCATGTTGGAGAACAAATGCCAACAACAGAATCAAATAATTTCCCCCCTCCCGCCCCTATGCACACCTACACACCTGCCCAGAGTTTGCATTACTTCCCAATATTTCTTCTAATCATAAACAAGAGCACGGAGATTAAAGCAGGAAAAGACAATGGCCCCAATTCAGTGAACAGTGATCTGTGCATGGTTTCGGCATATGGCTTACTTATGCTGCACTGCACATAAAGGACTACTGCTGTGTGGCCCAGAGTCAGACATCCATGAACACAGAAGCATGAACACACCTAATATAGTACTTGGGGTGCCATTCATGTCAGGAGCAACTGCCCTTGGATCTAAACTGGGGCCCAGTAGGCTTGGAGTGTCTCCTTGCCAATTAGGTTTTGCTGCAGCAGTGTAGCGATGAGCGGCCACAGGGTTTTGCATGGAATATGCTAACATCCAAAGAGATTTTAGCATATTCATTTGGACCACAGAATTCTAGCATGGACATCATGGTGAGGTATGTTGAAGCCGTAGCATTCTGCAAAAGAAAATAGAGGTAGAAGACTGGATTTCTCACAGTGAAATGCTAAGCATTTATACTCAGAAGTAAATTCCTCTAAATTCAGTGGATCTTACTATTGAGCCTCTTATTATTGTGTTAATGACTGCAGCCTTAAGAACCAAAATCAGATCTAGCCCAATACCCAAGTACAGAAATCTGGTACACATCATAAAGAATATGTGCACATTTTCTACTTCATTCAAGATGTTATCTCCAGAAAATATTAGCTCGGTCCATCTCCCCTACGCGCCCTGTCCACAGACATAATTTGCACTTTAAATGTCTGAATTATATGAACTAGGAAACTGAATTTCCATGGCTAAGATACATAATTTCTTAGCAATGTTTCATATTTCATCAGACACCATTAAGCAATAACACAGCAAAAGTCAACAACAGCCCCAGTCAATGTCAAAACTATTCTGTGGCAGTGGTAGGAAGAAGGAAACAAAGGGACATCCACTATGTGTTTTAGAACTGGAAACCACAGAGGAAAATTGGTTTCAGAAGCGTAGACCTCCATGCAAAGTCAAATCAGCCTGAACAGATTGCTTCATTGCCCATTAGTAGAGATAATGGAGAAACAGCAGTGAAGCACAAAACAGGTAACATAGTTGAACTCATTGTCTCTAATACTGCTATGGGCCAAGTGGAACAGATTGTATAACTGAGGGCAGAAGTATGCATCAGGTTGGATCTGCATGGGGATGTGGCGAAAAAAGGTCTTTCCATGGCATGTGGTCCATGAACCTACTGTAATGTCTGCAAATATGCAGCTGCCCACTTATTAAGCCACGAGTCTTGACGTACCTCAATCTCCCAGCTGTTCCTGGGAATGCGGATTGGGAACAGAGAAATTCTCAAAGTGTTTTGCAAGTATTTGCGAACGTCATTGCCAAAACAGAGAAAGGCTTGCCACAGGGAAGCCACTTTAGCAGCGCCCCTGCAGCCAATGAAATATGCTCCATGCTGAGACACAAATCACCCACAAAGCAAGCGTATATTTAGCAATCGTCCTGATTTGTTTTCACAAAATGTGCACAGAGGATAGATGACATCACCATCAAGTGGTGGTTATCCTGCACTTCCCACTGTAGTTTTCTGTTACTTTTCCTGCCACAGAAGGTTGGGGGGGGGGCGGGTGATACAAGAGCACTCTTTAGTTATTTGCTATATTCTGCACTATCTCAGCAGCTGAGCATCTGCTTTACAAGCCGAAGGTCTCAGATTCAATCCACAGCATCACTAGGTAGGAAGAGACTCTCTGTCTAAACATCTGGAAAGCTACTGCCAGTCAGCATGGACAATACTGAGCTAAATGGACTCAGTATAAGGCAGCTTCCTATGTTCCTAAATGTCCACCAATATATGAGACAGTTTGCAAATATCTCATAGCAAATTTCCACCCATAAACCAGTTTTGGCAAGCTTCAGAGCGGATTATTCACATAAGTACTTCATGCCAGCATTTGATATCCTTCTAAACAGTGCAGTTTATTATGGCAAAAATGATTCATATGGGCAGCTAATACAAATCCAATTTGCTTTTATCTATATAGTCCTGTTCCCAAATGGGACAAACAATGCCCTATGTGGCAGATTTCTTTTGAGGATAAATGAGGAAGTCGAATATTGTTCTATACCATCAGTCTGATTTCCATGAAGTTAAGAGAAATTAAATTAAATGTATTTGGAAAATCATAATAGGCAATGCTTTCTGACACAGTGAGATCAATCCAAAATCTTTACAATTCTCAGTGATGCTTTTTTTGATGCTCTGTTTTGAGAAAGCACTCTGCTACCATTTAGAGCTCCCTATTGACTACTAAAATGTGGTATTCGTGACTGCTGCCTGCCATACATTGTCTCGGCAAGGATCCTGTATTACACTGTAGTTAAGGCTCATTACACATAATTTGCTGCATGCAAAAGGCACAAACAAAAACAAACAAAATGTCCTAAAGGTTAAAGCAGTAGTTTTCAACCAGTGTGCCATTGCACCCTGGGGTGCCTTGAATGATGGTCAGGGGTGCTGCAGGCGACACTGGCCTCCATTCCTCTTTCCGTCCCTCCCTCCTCTGATACCCTTTCATGTCTCTGCCTCCCAAAGGCTTGCATGGCTGTTTGTTGCAGCAGCCCTGGCTACAAGCTCCTCAGGCGAATGGTGCCTCTGGGGCCGGCCAGGGCTGCTGGTTGCCAGGAGCTGAGGTAGCCTCTGAGTAAGCAAGCAAGTGCGTGAGGAAGCCCAGCCAGCCAGTCTGCCAGCCTTTGCTGTTGGGAATGGACAGATAAGTGGGAGGCCAGGCAGAAAGATGCTGCATTGGCCTTTCTTGTGCTTTCTGTGTGTAAGGCCTGCCTAGGAGCTGAGTGCCCGGTGCTGAAGGAGAGCCTTTCTGCCATGCAGGCCCAGTAGCACTCACTGCTGCTAACCAACGTAAGGCGCTAGCCTCACATTCACCTTTGGCCAGTCTATGTTGGGTAACTAAGGCTGGGAGCTTCCTCTTCCCAGGCCCCAGGCGTGAGGAGGCATCTCTCTTTGGGGCAGGGAGGACAGCTCAGTCACCAGGGGTGGCGGCGGCAGTGGCTGCCCAGAGGACTCACAAGGAGAGGGGAGAGGAGAGGAGGCTGAGGGAAAACTCCATAATGGAGGGTGTTTGAAAAGGGGGTGGGAGGCTGCCGGCTCTGCAGGCAAGGGGTGACATAACTGGGCTTCTGAGCCCCACAGAGGTGCCACAGAAAGACTGTAGTTGGTCAAGGGAGCCATGGACTCAAAAAGGTTGAAAACCTCTGGGTTAAAGGACAACAACATTAGAGGGTCAGCATGCCATGCCATTTGAAGGAGATTAGTATTTTGCAATATTTTATACATTTTGCATAGCCTAGTAAGGCTGGACAGTTGCCCAGAGCAGTCCTTGAAAGTTTGATGGGTTGACTGATCTGAGTCCCTGACCTGGCACAATCTGCAATCCCCACTGCTCAGCAAACTAATGGTGAATGAAGGATTGCAGAGCTGAGCAGCAGATTCCCACTAGGGGGCACGGTGTGCTATCTGAACACAATGTTTCACTTCATCCAGGCAGGAGGACCCTGCACACTCCACACTCCACACTCAATTTGTCCTGTGATTTCTAGGAGTCCAAGAGGTTTTTCTTTTGTCCCACCACTTTGCCCAGGAAAACCCGCTATCAGGTTTTCTGCGAATTAATGTTTGTTCTGATTCAGCAGTAAGCAGTGAATTTTCTCAGGGAAAGGCTTGGGACAAAAGAGAAACCGATAAATCGCAGGACAAATGGACACAACTCCAGTCCCTTGAGCATTTGGGTGGAATTTCTACTAGCCAAACTAAATACAGTGGTACCTTGGTTTGTATACGTTTTGGTTTACAAACATGTCAAACCCGGAAGTGTGTGTCCCGGTTTGCAACCGAACAAATTTATTTTGGAGGCCCCATTGGCGAAAGCGCCCCTTGGGTTACAACCTGTTTGGATTTACAAACGAACCTCCGGAACAGATTATGGTTGTAAACCAAGGTACTACTGTACAACATAGGAGATCCATAATTAGGATCTCACCTTTTAAAAAATAGTTCAGAACTCCCGAGAGACATTAACGGGTTGAGGCAAAAGGTGCTGAGAAAAGGAGTGCTAACCCCACTTCCCAATACCATTTTCCTGATCTAAATCCCCACCCCCCACCCCCACCCCCGTTGCTGTTTGACCTGCATACTGGTACCATGCAAATACAAACCCAAAGAGTAACAGGGTTTAACCCTGGGCCATTGTTGTTCAATGTCTTTATAAACGGCTTGAACTGAGGAAATGAGGGGATGCTCATCAAATTTGCAGACGACACCAAACTGAGAGGGGTAGCTAATACCTCCAAAGATAGATTCAGGATTCAGACTGGTGAACAGGGTCCAAACTAACAAAATGAATTTCAGCAGAGGCAAAAGCAAGGTTCTGCACTTACACAGGTATAATCAGATGCACAAATGTAGGATGGGGGACACCAGGCTTGACAGCAGTATATGTAAAAATTATCTAGGAGACTTTGTAAGCTGCATCAACAGAAGTATAATGTAGAAGAGAAGTAATAGTACCTCTCTATTATGCCTTGGTCAGGCCTCACCTGGAGTACTGTGTCCAATTCTGGACACTGCAGTTTGAGAAAGGATATTGACAATCTGGAACATGAGCAGAGGAGAGTAACTAAGATGATAAAGGGTCTGGAAACCAAGCCTTATGAGGAACAGTTGAGGGAGCTGAGTATGTTTACCCTGGAGAAAAGAAGACAGAGCAGTCTTCAAATATCTGAAGGGTTGTCACACAATTGACATCCCAATTTTAGTATTTTTTAATTGGAAGCAATTCCCATTGCTTCTGAAATAACTTCCACATAAGTGCTTTGGAAGACAGTTTGTAATTCTCACAAGGAACGCCCAAACTCTATTTCTATTATCAGAGAAACTAGTTTTCACACAAAAATAGCCTCTGGCAAGAAAAACTATATGGCCTCAGGTATCGCAGCTGTTGGCAGGAAAGTGAAAACCAAAATATGTCAACTGCGGCTTAAGTAAGATATCTGTCACCAGTTCTTCTTAGCTGAGACAAAATTATGCTGACCTGTATAGATTCTTTTATTCTGGGCCTCTATCTGTATCATGCTCAGTAGAAATCAGTTACACTGGAAACAAGGCTAGGAATACGACTGGAAGAAAAGCTTAAGTTGCTAGATATTAAGTGTGCATGCACACGAAAGCTCATACCTAGAACTAACTTAGTTGGTCTTTAAGGTGCTACTGGAAGGAATTTTTTGTTTTGGCCAACATAGGTATTTTGCATGTCCCTTGACTGGGGGTGAACATGAGTCAGGCAGCAAAGCATTTTGGACCAGCCCTGAGCACTGTGATGAGAGCCTCTCCTCTCCTTGGCCTCAGCTGCCTCCTGTCTCCTCTGCCCTTTTCTGCAACCCTCTTCCACCTACCCATCCTTCCTCAGGCATCTAGACAAAGTTAGTTTGCTCAGTTGATATGGGGGATATAGATATAGCAGTTGCATTTTGGTGTTTCCAGTTTATTTGTTTTTGTATTTTTCAATATTCTTTGGGGGGGGGGGAGAAGTCTCACTTTGAAAATACAGTTATAGCACCACTGTTTATATAGACTGACAAAAGGCTTATGAGTTACCTGGTAGGAAGAGGCGGTACCTCTTTGCACTGCTTGCCTTAATTTCAAAGCAGCTCCTGCTTCTCTTGCCTGTTTCCATTAGCTGTTTCCTGGGCAAAGTCTTCAAACATCAATGTTGATTCAAAAGGAAATAGCTGGTGTGGGAGCAACCTAGGTTATTTCTCCCACATATGATTTTTACAGAGTTGGGGCAATATGCAATACACTCGTTCCATTAAGACAAGGATTCCAGTTACAGATAGGTAGCCGTGTTGGTCTGCCATGGTCAAAACAAAATAAAAAAATTCCTTCCAGTAGCACCTTAAAGACCAACTGAGTTAGTTCTCAGTTGGTCTTTAAGGTGCTACTGGAAGGATTCCAGGTTCTGCAATAATATCTCGCCCGTCTCCTCCCCGTGTGTGCACCCTGCTCCCCTACCCAAATTTGCTCCAGAGGGTTGAGGGGAAACCCAGAACAGATTTAGGGGACATGTGGGGAGAGAAGAGAAGATATCCTGTTGCACAGGTGGAGATCCAGGTTACCTAGTACTACTCTGGATATAACCCATAGTATCTAAACAAAAGACATCTCGGCTCCAGGGGCAATAAGAAGGCAGGACAGGAGAGTTATGTAACCTGGGCCTCATCCTCAAGGAGGACTCAAATTGAGAATCTTGTTACTTTTTAGGCATTTGTTAAGTTTTGCAATTTGTTTTTATGTGCGTTTGACCAAAATGTGACTTCAGCTAGAGAAGCAATTCTTAAGTAAATAAGAATTTCAAAATATGTGTTTTTCTGGGTACCTTAGTTGATTTTTGTTTTGTTTTGTTGTCATTTTTATATTAACTGTGGCTGGAGAACTCAAAAGCTGGAAATGGCCCAGACCTTCTCAGCTCATAGCTTAGGTTTCCAACTACTACACTACTAGAGGTCAACAAACAATATATCTGTGTGGCTGTTTCCTGATATATCAGGGAGAATAATTACATTCCTAGCCATCTTGCCTCTGTTCTTCTTTCTTGATAATTCTGTATTTTGGCCAGCTCCATTCCTGGACTTCCAGCAATGTACATAGTGCAGACTAAATGCCTACTTCCTTCTCTTTTCCTCTATAAGACAGCAAATTTAATCATATTCCTGCATCCTCATATCCCATGACTGCCCCACAGTGGTGTTAATGATTACCATGCGTAATCCAGAAGCACATAGTTATTACTGCATTAGACACTGACACATAATTCTTATATACATGGCATTAAATTCTGCACATTTTTATTGTCAAAAGGAGGTTCTTTCTTGGCCATCCTTTCATTAATGAGTGAATACAATTCAGAAGTGCCTTTCGATAGAATATTGGACAAGACATCTCTGGTGAAGCACATGAGGAAAGTGTTCCCATAGCAACAGAAAGCCATGAAAGATCTCAGAATTCCTTTCTTTAACCCCCACTTCCTTTAGATTG
The DNA here is from genome assembly GCF_964252035.2 of Podarcis erhardii. NCBI lineage: Eukaryota > Metazoa > Chordata > Lepidosauria > Squamata > Lacertidae > Podarcis > Podarcis erhardii. The sequence continues at coordinate 42,515,360 of NC_138497.1, forward strand.
TCTTTCACAATAGATGCTTCTAATCTAGAGAATCAAAAGAAGTTTTTTATTATTCAGGATTTTCTTCAGCAAGACGCTTTGAGAGTGATGGAAATGGATCTTTATCTCAGCCAGTCCCTGATCTTATCTAGGCAATTCCTATGTTCTTAACTAGTTAGTGAGGAAGCTAGCGACAAAGCTCGTTAAAAATCATGTTATAATCTGAATTATGTGGCTATGGAGGGGGTTTGACTAGAAGACCCTTGGGGTACATTCCAACTCCACAATTCTATGATTCTATTAATGTAGTATTCAGTATAGATTAAGCCAGAGAGTTCAGAGTGGAATTCTGTATCAATGTGACTCTCTTGAACAAAGCAAGGGAGAAAATTAGGGGTAAAATACATAGCTGGTCTTAAGCATGCTCGGGTCTTGTTCTCGGTACAGGAACCAGAAGTTCAAGAAAAAGGAAACATAACCAGAACATTCGCTCACATATTGCACTCAGGGCCACATTAATTAGTTAATCATTTGAATAAAAAAAAAACATTTAGCAAAATGAATGGAGATTATATGAAACAGCAACATAATAAGTCAACTAAAATGAGAAATTCTAGATGAGTGTTCATAACAGTCTCTTGCAGCAAAACCAGCACTACCTTTTGGCACATGAATGTCTTACAAATTTATTGTGGCGCGACCTTTCGTTGGCAAGAGCCTGCGTCATCAGATGAAGGAAGCTTGCAGGACAACAAATTTGTTTGTCTTTTTAAGATGCCACACGACCTTCTTGTGCGACGTTATGCTCGAAAACCAATGTGACCCTTGACCAATGTGAGCCTTGCAATGGTCTCAGAGCAACCAGAATATTTAGCATAGCCTGCAATCATTCACCACCTCAATGTCCCCTATTACAGATAATGGTACAAAACTCTGATGATGTCTCTTTCTTGCCTGGATCAAGAATAGAGAGGGTTCTGCGAGTATGTGTAAAAACTATCCAAACTACAAAGGTAAAATTTTGATTAACTGCACCACTCACTGCCTCTAGCCCTGGGTAGAACTGGCATGTGGCCCCAAAAATATTGTCGGGGGGGGGGGGACATAGGAAAAGCCTGCTAGATCAGGCCAATGGCCCATCTAGTCCAGCATCCTATCCTCTTAGTGGTTAACCAAATGCCTGTGGGAAATCCACAAACACAGTCTCCTCTCCTATAGCTTCCAGCAATGGTTGTTCAGAAGTATTACTGCCTCCCAACATGGAGGCAGAGCATAGCCATCATGGCTAGTAGCCATTTATATCCTTATCCCCCAAGAATCTGTCCAATTCTCTTTTTAAGCCTTCCAAATTTGTAGCCATCAATGCCTCCTGTGGCAGCAAGTTCCCCAGTTTAACTATGTGCTACGTGAAAAAGTACTTTTATTTTATCTGTCTTGAATCTTCTAGAATTCAGCTTCATTGGAAGTCCACGAGTTCTAGTGTTATGAAAGAGAGAGAGAAAACTTTTCTTAATCTACTTTCTCCATGCCATGCTAAATTTCTATCATGTCACCTTTTCTCTAAACTAAAAAAAATCACAAATAACATAAGCTTTCCTCACAACGGATCATTTTGGTTACTCTTTTCTAAAGCTTTTCCATCTCTACAATTGTCCAAAAGGAAACACAAACCCTGGTAAGCACGCCTGGTACCCTGGAATCATGCTCAGAGATTGGGGTGGCATGTAACAATATTAAGGAATCCAACTTATACAGTACAGTGGACCCTCGGGTTACATTACCTTCGGGTAACATAACTTTTGGGTTGCGAACACAGCAAACCGGAAGTGTATAATTCTGGGTTGTGAACACACATGCGAAACGCTCTGCACACCGCGCACATGTGCAGAAACGCTCTATCGCACCACACGCATGCGCAGACATGGTGCCTCTAGGTGTGGACTTTTTGGGGTACATACGGACCCCCAGAATGAATTAAGTTCATACCCAGAGGGTCCACTGTACCAGTCAGTAAAACAGTTTTTAATAAATTCACAATCCACAATATTTATTTTGGTTTGAAAATCTGTGAAAACTCCAAATAACTGCATTAGAGAGTAAAAAAAAAGTTTTGGATGTTTGCATAAACTTACACCTTAAATAAAAAAGTAAATACAATGGTTTACTCCAAATATTACCTAAAAACGAAGAAACTGTGGCATTCTTCAGGAGCCAGTTCAATTAATCTACAATATCCACAGGATTTTAAAATGTTCATGGGGAGGAGGGAGGTCATTATTCAGCAAGAGATCTCCATATACCAAAATAGGTGTTCCCAAGTGGCTCACACATATTTAATATGCAGAAGGGTGGTGCTGCATGGAGAGAGAAATGGCACTCAATACCTAAGGGTGTGTCTAGGATGCTCCCGCAGAGCATACCCGTTGCTAAACACATTATCAGTACAGTCAATTATAAACACTCATGGGGGCTAGGGGTGGGAGGAAATTCCAGCCACCTACTTTCCCCTGACCTCATAAGAGATAATCAGAGCCACATATATGTACATTGGGGAAGATCATCTTAACACAAGAGTCAGTCTGCTGCTGCCCATAAATTTCTCTCTAGTGGAGCTATAGTACATGAGACTGGTGTAGCAGGTTGACTTTGAACAGGGATTCTCCTGTTGAAACCACAGGGGTAGTCTTGAGAAGCCATTATCCCTCAACCTACATCCCTCCAAAAGTACCAAAAAGTACTGGACTTGCAAAGATTTAGGCTGTAATTCTACACAACGTTAGCCTGCTTAAATCCCACTGCCTTTGAGTGAACTTAAAAAGTTGAATTCTGCAACTGTAGGCCTTACCCATTGTTTTACCCAATTATGTTTCTTATTTCAGTGAAAACATTCAAACCCATTTTTGCACAACCTTACAGGGGGAGGGACAGGGTTGAGGTTCAACAAGCTATTTTGTACAACGCAAAGTAGAGCATTTTGTTTAACGTAAAGGTGCACTTATATAATTGTCCCAAACATTATCACAATAAAGTATTCCTTTGTACTGAAGAACCAAGAGCACACAAACATATTTCTTCTTCTGTTTGCGTTCTTAAAAAAATTATTCTCAAAAAAACCCACAGACATGTGCTTACGTCAAGGAAAACTGACACATATTCCATCAATACCAACTTGTCACACGCCTAAAGTTTATTACTATTGTTATATATTTCTTATACCTCAGCCTTTTTCCCTGAGGGGACTCAAGGCGGCTGAAAGTGCAGCACCCAATGTTTTTATCTTAAGAGATAATGCAACAAAGCAGAATTGTCCTTTCTGCTGGTTTGCTAAAGGAAAAACCCTGTTTTGGTTAGCTTTGGTTCTGGCGTCACCCCCTGTGCACCAAGGTAGAAAAGAAGCCCACAGCCAGGAAAAACCAACCACCTGCCTCTGTGGTTTTTGCTTACCTAGCAGAGAGCCTATAAAGATGATAACTTGCACCGCGGTGGTAAAATGTCGGTAGGTCTGCTCGTCCCGAGATGCCTCCCCTTGCGAAGTCCCGTTGCCGTGGGCGCTTCTGTTGATCCCCGCGATCTGCGCGCTGGACGCGTTCAAAGCGCTGGCGACGGCGTGGTAGGGCCCGCGCTCGCTCGCGTGGACGGAAGCCCAGCTGGCGTTGGAGCCCATGGCGAGGGGTCTCTTTCGTGGGCCGCCTTACCTAGCAAGCCCCCCGCGCGGGTCCAGCGCTCCTCACCGAAGGAAGCACGCGGCGGCCGGCAGGAGCCGCCTCTGTCCGCCCGGCAGGCTGCTCCATTGGATCGCCGCTGGATTGCTGGACCGGCGGAAGAAGCGCGTCTCGCTTTTCATGCCCGGTGTCTTAGCAAGGGGCTGCCTTCACGGCGCAATGGGGGAAGAGGAGCAGCGAAGCTGCTTGTAGCTCCGTGGTTGCCCCATCTGCCTTTGCCCCTGTCCATCCTCAGCGTGTCACAAACATGAGCCCAAGCACATGCGCGCCATGCTCCTGCTCCGGGGATCGCACCGCGCTTGCATCCAAAAGGGAAACACCCGCTCTAACCCAGTTGGTGCTGCGCCTTCCAGTGCCAAGCTTTTGCTTCGCGTTCACATCTTTGCACAGGGAAGCGGCATCTCTCTGCCTTAGGCATCCTCACAGGCAGGTGCCGTTTGGGGGCTCAGCAAGCCCCAAACTCCCATGTGGGGATGTTGTTTCTCATTTGAATTATGCCACAGTTCTCTTCGGAACGAATAGCGCTTGGGTGAACGCGGCCTCCTTTTGCATTGGCAGAGCTCCCTATCTGCGCCGCTCGACAGGCTGCAGAATGAGCAGCGAGCAACTCATTTGCTGTGAGCGCGGCCGCCCGGGCTCCTCGCTGCCGTTTTTCATAGAGAGAGCCAGAAAGAGAGAGCGGGTCATGTGACGCTCAGCTGTGGTAGGGGAGGGGCAGGTTTGTTTTTGTGTGTGTGTGGCAGCCATCTTGCTTTTGGGGAGCTGTCAGTTCAATGTCTGAGGAAAACCCAAGGGCGGGGGGGATCGTCTTCAGAATTCAGAAAGTTTATGCAAGTTCCTTAAATAGCAGTGCACGGGAAAAGGGAGGGATATGTAATTCATAACGTTACATTTAGTTGTTTTTTTCCAAAGGAGGGGTTTGTGTGTTTAAATACAATACAGGTGTCTTAGAATACTGCACACTTTCTGGACTAACCCCCCCCCCTTGCAAAACACGTACACCAAAAGCCTTTTAAATATTGCACTTGCAAAATAGGTCATACGATGTTTAATGTGGATATGGACCTCCACAGTTTTATGTTTGCAGTTGACTACTAGCAGCATGTAGGCAATAACCTCCAACTACAACTAGAAAGCTCTCAGACTTTTCCAACAGTATATTGTTCTCCGAGTGAATAGAGGTGCCAGGGATAGCCCTGAAGTTTTCCTTTGGATGAGAGCCCTGGATACTTAATATGTCTTGGAAGGTTTGTTTTGTTTCCAGATATGCCTGCATAACATAGTGGAAGCAAACAAGAACCCCTATAACATAGCAGATACCCAGATATCTTGTGCAGCACCCCTTCTCCAACTGCACCCTAGAATCCAGCTAACTCTAACTAGAAAATTATCAATCGCTGCTGTTTCTCTCCTAGTTTAAAATGTGAACTGCTTTTTGCTGTATTTTTGTCCCTACTCTAGGGTTCAAGCGCTGATGGGTATTTCATTCTTAAAACTCCATTAGATATATTCTGAGCAATCAGGATTTCATCTTCGTGCTATAAGTTCCCAAGCAACCATCTGGCTTTGCAAAAGTGATATGTCAGAACTGAAGAACAATGGCTCCATTCACATCTCAAACAGGCAGCTGAGAAGGAAACCATGCTTAATGAGGAGGTCCCAGAGAATCAGTAGAGGTGCATTCCTCTGTTACTCCTGGCCTAGATCATTCAGGAGGATGACTACCAGTTTCTGTCCCAAAGATGGTCAAGAAGCCAAATTTAAATGAACCAAGATGATCAGCACCATCCAAGAATGTCCAGAGCTAAGTCATGCAAAATGTACACTGACCTTTGCTAATTGTCACAAAGTGGGGCAAATCTAATATGAAGGAATTAAAATGGTAGCTCTCCGAAATAATGTGAAACTATCGTGCATCCATAATATTTGTATGGGAATACTGTATATAGAGCAATAATAGTATAATCTAGAAATATTTACACTAGGAAAAATGAAATATCTTAAGTCTTAGAAAATAATTTAAGCCAGGCAACTTTAATTTAGTTTTCTATGGGGCTTTTTTAAAATCAAAAGAAATTTCAGTAGCTGCCATATAATGCCATCATTTATTTTCCCACTTCAGTTACGACATGCTTAGTGGTTGAAAGATCTGCAATGGCTATTGCATTAAAATGTTAATTTAATAAAGGGAAATATTTTGTCGTTAGAAATGTGTACTAAATGACAATGAACCCGTATGCTATCCAGAAGTGAGGGGGTGGGTTCCTGGGATGATGGGTCCCCAACCCTTCCCTCGAATCAATCAAGAGCTGTCTTCTCCAACCTGCTGCCTTCCAAATATTGGACTACCACTGCCCTAATGAACAAGGGCCAGTAGTTAGGGAGGATGGCAGTGCAGTAGTCCAAACATCTGGAGGGCACCAGCTTGGAGAAAGGCGATCTATGAAGGCGACGGTTTCTTTACAGTATTTGCATGCTTGTTACTGGGCTGTGCAGAGCAGAGACCTGAAGAAGGGCTATGAAGGAAGCTCTTCGTTTCGTTTTGCAAACTGCAACGGGAGGTGGGGCCGGCGTGGCAAGTCCGGGCCTCGGCCCAGCAGCGCCTTCCCCGGGCTTCCTCTCGCGCTGCCGCAGCGGACAGCCGCGGTGTTTGGTGGGGCCTGCAAAGCAGGGCGGGAATAGCAGGCCGCGCGGTTCCGCCCACCGCGGCGGCTGCGGCCTGGCTCGGCGAAGCGCAGCCGGCCTCCCTGGGGGGGTTTCGCTTTCCACCCCCCCCAGCCCTCCCCGAGCGGACATGGCCCAGGTGAGGGGCCTGTGGCAGCCGCGGGGGGAGGCTGCCGAGGCGTCCCCGGAGCAGCCCGAGAGCTACCAGCTTCGCCAGGAGAACGAGCTGCAAGTGCTGGAATCTATCTACGGGCGGGACTTCCAGGACTTGCGCCACGGCAAGCCGTGGAAGGTAAAAGGCAACGACGCGGCTGGGCAGTTTCCTGCAGGGTCGGCTTTTCGTCTCGGGGCGGGGGGTGAGAGGCAGGGCCTTTGCCTGACCAGCCTCACAGAACTTGCTGCCCCGTAGCGTTTCCTAAGGTGGTGCACTCGGCATCCGTTCCGTATTTTAAGACCCGAGGCCCTGCTGCTGCCTTCATTTTTCGATGCACGGGGAGGCTTAACACCCGTCTTCCTCGGAATGCAAAAGCAATCAGCGCCTGCAGCGTGCTACGGAAGGCATGCCAAGGGCAGGGCAGAAATTCCCTCTGACTGTGCATCACTCATTTTATTGGTAACGGGTCATAACAGTTGCGTTGGAGGCGACACGTCCTTACCTTTTAATGATTGCAGTGTAAACACAAAGTGTGCGTCATCATGAAAGGCTTACGGTTAGGAACAGAGGAAGTTGGCTTATGTCAAATTAGATCCTTGGTCCCCTCTAGCTCAGTGTCGTCTATGCTGGTTGCCAAAAGCTCTCCATCTTTCCCACCTGGGGATACCTGGGAATTGAACCTGGGACCTCTTGCATGCAAAACATGTGACCTGCCAGCAAGCCCTTTCCCAGTTGTTTTCTTGTTTTGTTAGAGGCCTGTTTTTTATATTACTTGCAGCTGCAAATTTCAACTGGCTAACAAAAGTCAGTCACAACTTCTGGACCATAATAATAATAATAATAATAATAATAATAATAATAATAATAATTTATTATTTATACCCCGCCCATCTGGCTGGGCCTCCCCAGCCACTCTGGGCGGCTTCCATAGAAAGCAAAAATACTGTAAAATATCACACGTTTAAAAACTTCCCTGAACAGGGCTGCCTTAAGATGTCTTCTGAATGTCAGGTAGTTGTTTATCGCTTTGACATCTGCTGGAAGGGCGTTCCACAGGGCGGGCGCCACCACCGAGAAGGCCCTCTGCCTGGTTCCCTGTAGCTTTGCTTTTCACAATGAGGGAACCGCCAGAAGGCCCTCGGCACTGGACCTCAGCGTCCGGGCAGAATGATGGGGGTGGAGACGCTCCTTCAGGTATACTGGACCGAGGCCGTTTAGGGCTTTAAAGGTCAGCACCAACACTTTAAATTGTGCTCGGAAACGTACTGGGAGCCAATGTAGGTCTTTCAAGACCGGTGTTATATGGTCTCGGCGGCCGCCCCCAGTCACCAGTCTAGCTGCTGCATTCTGGATTAGTTGTAGTTTCCAAGTCACCTTCAAAGGTAGCCCCACGTAGAGTGCATTGCAGTAGTCAAGCGGGACATAACCAGAGCATGCACCACTCTGGCGAGACAGTCCGCAGGCAGATAGGGTCTCAGCCTACGTACCAGATGGAGCTGGTAAACAGCTGCCCTGGACACAGATTTGACCTGTGCCTCCCTGGACAGCTGTGAGTCCAAAATGACTCCCAGGCTGCGCACCTGGTCCTTCAGGGGCACAGTTACCCCATTCAGGACCAGGGAATCCTCCACACCTGCCCGCCTCCTGTCCCCCAAAAACAGTACTTCTGTCTTGTCAGGATTCAACCTCAATCTGTTAGCTGCCATCCATCATCCAACCGCCTCCAGACACTCACACAGGACCTTCACCGCCTTCACTGGTTCTGATTTAAAAGAGAGGTAGAGCTGGGTATCATCCGCATACTGATGAACACCCAGCCCAAACCTCCTGATGATCTCTCCCAGCGGCTGCATGTAAATGTTGAAAAGCATGGGGGAGAGGACAGAACCCTGAGGCACCCCACAAGTGAGAGCCCAGGGGTCTGAACACTCATCCCCCACCACCACTTTCTGAACACGGCCCAGGAGGAAGGAGCGGAACCACTGTATGACAGTGCCCCCAGCTCCCAGCCCCTCAAGACGGTCCAGAAGGATGTTATGGTCAATGGTAGCAAACGCCGCTGAGAGATCCAGCAGAACTAGGAAACAGCTCTCACCTTTGTCCCTAGCCCGCCGAAGATCATCAACCAGTGCGACCAAGGCAGTTTCAGTCCCATGATGAGGCCTGAATCCTGACTGGAAGGGATCCAAATGGTCCGCTTCTTCCAGGCGTGCCTGGAGTTGTTCGGCCACCGCTCGCTCAATCACCTTAAATCTTAAAAACATTTTAAATAGTTTAGCAAATAATGCATGTTAATACTGCAAGCCTAGAGTTTATTGTCTTGTCTTGCCTTATCAATGTTCCATAAGATGACAGTTTTTGACTAATTATGCTTTGGAGATGTCTGGCCACATCACATAGTCAGTGTATCCACCCGTTCAGTATTGGAGTTTTTCTCAGAATCTTCACAGAACTCAGATTATCACATAGTTGCACAATTTGTGATTTACCAAATTTAATGTAGTCGCACTGGTCAGCTCTTGTGCATTAGGAGACATGTCAGTTATCTAGAAAGCATAGTCACCGTCACAGGCAGGCAGCAAAAGCAGGAAATTAATTGAAATCCTGGTTGGCAATCATTCAGGGTTGGTGGGCTGTATCCAGATTTGCATCTCACAAATTGTGCAGAGAAAAACAGGTTTTGGAACCTGCCTGTTCCTGAAATTCAACCTTGAGTAACTACTCTGGGGCAGGGGGGAACTGCCTTGTGAATGCAGCCTAGGGTTATCATTGTTGGTGTCTCTACACTGATAATGTTAAGCAAACATGTCTAGTGTGCACAGCCTGAGATACCTCAAAATATGGTTATTATTAGCCATCATTTGCTTTCTCCCCAAGTGAGCAGTGATATAATAAGTATCCAAGGGAATTGTCATTTTCTGCTCCTCCCAAGTGCCCCTGTTAAACTGTGAAGCATCTTGTATGTATTAAAGTGAACACTAATAATTTCTCTTGTGTGCTGTTATGTTAGGCATAATTAGAAGGGTTATTATTCATGCTGGTTTCCCCAAAGACTATGTTCCCAACCCCATGACATTTGTGTGTGACACTTGAAACACGTGTTTTTTAACATGATCTGCTCATGCTTTTCCTTGAATGCAAACGCCCAAGTTATTAAACTACTATTACATGTGTATGTCAGGAAACCATATTCCGTCCCACAAATAGCATAGTTTCCCCCCGAAGTTCTCCCAAATTGAAGTTAAACTTTGGGAGTCTTGTTTGAAAACAGTAGTTATCTATTTTAAAACATTTTTACAGGGTTTGTTGCAGTTTAATGTCACCAGGAAACAGAATTCAGAGCTTTTCAGATAGGAGCAGAATTAATTCTTAATGACTAGGGATACTGAGGAGAAGGTTTAGTCTGCACCACAGTTGTCTCGTTTCTGCTTCCATGCATATCAGTGTTTTTTGCTTTAAGAGTAAAAATAGAGAGGTGTAATTAGGGGCAATGTTGCAGTGAAGACACCCTTCCCCCCCTAACACTGGGTGGCCTGAATCTCTCACTGACTATGGGTTTCTGCAGGGGTGTACTGAGGGAGATGAATTGATCATTCTTCCTCTGTACGCTTCTATATCCTGCTTGTTATAGTCACAGGCATTTTGCTAGTTAAACATAATTTGCTGCTTTCTTTGGCATTTGACTTTGAGTATATCTGTACCTGTAGTACCTGGCCCAGTCCACAAATCAGTTAAAATACTCAGATTATAGAATTTCCAGAGCGATAGCTGTGTCAATCTCTTGTAGCAGAAACTATCAAAGAGTCTTGTAGCACCTTAAAATTTATTATGGCATAAACATTTGGATTATGAAGTGTCCCAACCTCTTTTTCTGCTGAAATGACTCTTGTATGAGTACAGGGTGGTTTGTTGGTAAGGAAGCCAGTTGCGCTGTGGCTAAAAATATTACATCTGAGCTGATGCAGTAGTGGACAGAGAGAATGCAAGACTGGGGAGTGACAGCAGTAAACACAATCCTATACAAGTCAAGTCAATAAGGTCAAGGACTCCCTTGCTCTTCTATAATGTGACCACATAATATCATGAGTACAGTGGTACCTCAGTTTTTGAACGTAACCTGTTCCGGAAGACCATTTGGCTTCCGAAACGTTCGAAAACCGAGGCGCAAAGGGCCGTCTGCAGTTTCCATTGAGAAAATTGAAAAACGCGCAGCGGAAGCCGTTTGAAAACCGAGACTTGTTTGAAAATGGACGTGCTCAATTACTTCTGGGTTTCCTACATATATCTGTGGTTGGCAGCTAATTTTTAACTAGCCATAATTTGCATTGAACAAAGGCTGAAGAGCTAACAACACAGGCACTGCTTTCTGACCCGTCCATCTTGGATAAAAGAGCTCTTTAACTCCATCCTTTTTGGAGCGGAGGCATTAGCAGAGCCGTTCCTTTGTTACATATTTTTTATTTGTCAAATTCTCTATTGTTGTTCACACTGGGGAAGGAGTTAAAGCTCTACCTATGTCTCTGGGTCAAACTACACACGAAGGGCAATTAGATGGACAAATGCTGGTAGGAAAATAGTTGAACAGCCTGATCCACTGCCTTTTCCTAATTTCAGCCTCCTGTGGTTGGTTTTCAGGCATATCTGTCTGTCATGCACAGTTTATCTCTCTGCTTGTGTTGAAGAAAGCCGTGGAGGTTGCTTAACAAGACAGTATCTCTGCTGGGAGCCAGACATAAAGCCCCTGAAGGCTTCAATGAGCTTCCAGGCTGCCAGCTGCTTTCCTCTAATGTAGTTAATTCTTCTTATATCTTTTAAAATTGTTTCAGGTACAGCAGCCTCCAGAAATCAAACTAGTTTTGCGCCCTCAGGGCTTGACTGGTGACCGTGAAGTCTATGCCAAAGTTGACTTGTGGGTCCAGTGTCCCCAAACTTACCCTGATACGTAAGTAATTAGCAAATCTGTTCTATACTTCCCTAAGTAAGAATAATAATGCACCTGCCCAGTTTTTGTCATCTAATCAGGCATACTGAAATAAGATGTCTGTGTGAGTTGCATTTCTGTAAATTTATTCAAAACATGTTTCTGAGTGTGTGGAATAACTGAAGTAGTGCTTCATACTGCCAACTCCCAAATCAAAGAGGCTGATAATTGATATTACAACATCAAACGGAATAGTTTCTCTTTTATTAGGATTCACAGTCAATTCCTTCTAAAATCCCATCCTGTATCCTCTCTGAGTTGTTTCCTGCCATGCTTGCTGCCATGCATATTTTAGAAATTTAGCATGCACAGGTTACAAACATGATGGAATTCATATTAGTCTTGTTCGAAGATGTGTGTTGTGTGTCTTTACCATAGAATGCTGGTCAGTTTTTGTAATTTGACAAGATTACTTGTGAGCCAGCTGCTTATAAAAACAGGGTGAATAAAAACTATACACTTTCAAAGTACAGCTTATTTGGATGATGTACCATGAATGCTAGCATATAACTGCCCAAGCAAATCTCAAGTCTTGTCTTGGTTACTCTTTCCCCTCCTCTAGAGTTCCAGAAATTGAGCTTCAAAATGCAAAGGGGTTGTCAAATGAAAACATTAACTTGTTAAAATCCAGACTAGAGGAATTGGCAAAAGAACGTTGCGGAGAGGTGAGTGTGTTGATTTTGCCCTTGATATTGAGCGACATTGTCACTATAGCAAATTTTGTGTGTGTACCTTTAGTGCTATTATGTTTGGTACTGTGTTCTTCTAACCATTTTGATGGTACCCACCGCATTGCAGGGTTTGTGCCTAGCTAGGTGTGGGGGAGGCCATATAAAGACTTGGCCTAGCACAATAAAGCTCATTTGACCTGTCATTTCAAATGGTCATGATTAATAGAAAGTGACCCTATTGAAAGTTGACAGAAATGTCTGTTAGAAGCAAACGTGAATGACGTCATTCCCAGGCACCCCATGAATTGAGTTATTTCAGTTCATAATAATAATAATAATAATAATAATAATAATAATAATAGTAATAATTTATTATTTGTACCCCGCCCATCTGGCTGGGTTTCCCCAGCCACTCTGGGCGGCTTCCATAAAAACCAGAAATACACTAAAATATCACAGATTAAAAACTTCCCTGAACAGGGCTGCCTTAAGATGTCTTCTGAATGTCAGGTAGTTATTTATCGCTTTGACATCTGATGGGAGGGCGTTCCACAAGGCGGGTGCCACTACCGAGAAGGCCCTCTGCCTGGTTCCCTGTAGCTTTGCTTCTCGTAATGAGGGAACCACCAGAAGGCCCTCGGCGCTGGACCTCAGTGTCCGGGCAGAACGATGGGGGTGGAGACGCTCCTTCAGGTATACTGGGCCGAGGCCGTTTAGGGCTTTAAAGGTCAACACCAGCACTTTGAATTGTGCTCGGAAACGTACTGGGAGCCAATGTAGGTCTTTCAAGACCGGTGTTATGTGGTCTCGGCGGCTGCCCCCAGTCACCAGTCTAGCTGCCGCATTCTGGATTAGTTGTAGTTTCCGAGTCACCTTCAAAGGTAGCCCCACGTAGAGCGCATTGCAGTGGTCCAAGCGGGAGATAACTAGAGCATGCACCACTCTGGCGAGACAGTCCGCGGGCAGGTAGGGTCTCAGCCTGCGTACCAGGTGGAGTTGGTAGACAGCTGCCCTGGATACAGAATTGACCTGTGCCTCCATGGACAGCTGTGAGTCCAAAATGACTCCCAGGCTGCGCACCTGGTCCTTCAGGGGCACAGTTACCCCATTCAGGACCAGGGAGTCCTCCATACCAGCCCGCCCCCTGTCCCCCGAAAACAGTACTTCTGTCTTGTCAGGATTCAACCTCAATCCATTAGCCGCCATCCATCCTCCAACCGCCTCCAGGCACTCACACAGGACCTTCACCGCCTTCACTGGTTCTGATTTGAAAGAGAGGTAGAGCTGGGTATCATCTGCATATTGATGGACACCCAGTCCAAACCCCCTGATGATCTCTCCCAGCGGCTTCATATAGATGTTAAAAAGCATGGGGGAGAGGACGGAACCCTGAGGCACCCCACAAGTGAGGGCCCAGGGGTCTGAACACTCATCCCCCACCACCACTTTCTGAACATGGCCCAGGAGGAAGGAGCGAAACCACTGTATAACAGTGCCCCTAGCTCCCAGCCCCTCTAGACGGTCCAGAAGGATGTTATGGTCGATTGTATCAAAGGCCGCTGAGAGATCCAGCAGAACTAGGAAACAGCTCTCACCTTTGTCCCTAGCTCGCCGGAGATCATCAACCAGCGCGACCAAGGCAGTTTCAGTCCCATGATGAGGCCTGAATCCCGATTGGAAGGGATCCAAATGGTCCGCATCCTCCAGGCGTGCCTGGAGTTGTTCAGCAACCACGCGCTCAATCACCTTGCCCAAGAATGGAAGATTTGAGACTGGGCGATAGTTGGCCATACTGGCCGGGTCTAAAGATGGTTTTTTAAGAAGCGGTTTGATGACCGCCTCTTTCAGCGGATCTGGGAATGCTCCCTCACAGAGGGAAGCATTCACCACCCCGCAGAGCCCATCGCCCAGCCCTTCCCAGCTTGCTTTTATTAGCCAGGATGGGCAAGGATCCAGGAGACAGGTGGTTGGTTTCACGCATCCAAGCAGCCTGTCCACATCACACAATAGCATATTCATAATAACTGGTTTAGAGTCAGGGGATATAGCTGTATTGAATGAGGTTAGGTTGATCCCATGACTTAATTTAAAACAAATCAAACCCATTACCGTATTTTTCGCCCTATAGGACGCACTTTTTCCCCTCCAAAAATGAAGGGGAAATGTGTGTGCGTCCTATGGGGCTAATGCAGGCTTTCGCTGAACCCTGGAGAGTGAGAGGCGTCGGTGCGCACCGACCCCTCTCGCTCTCCAGGCTTCAGGAAGCTATCCGCAAGCCTTTGGAGCCCGGTGGGAACTCCCGCCAGGCTCGCAAGGCTTGCGGGCAGCAGCCTGCAGCCCGAAGCATGGGGCGCTCTCCGGAGCACGCCCCGTGCTTCGTGCAGATGTCCGCAAGCCTTGCGAGCCCGGCGGGAGTTCCCACCGGGCTCACAAGGCTTGCAGGCAACAGCCTGTTCTGGGGGCTGGGGTTGGGGGAAGCTCGGGCTTCCCCTGTTCCCAGCCCCGCAAGCAAGCTCCGGGAGTGATGGCGAGGTTGAGCGCAACCTCGTCTTCGCTCCCGGACCCCCAGCCCCGAAGCTAAAAATGAAGCCAGGACAGCTAGCGGGATCCATCCCGCTCGCTGTCATGGCTTCTTTGCTCTTTGGGGCTCAGGGGGAAAATAATTTTTCCCCCTTTATTCCTCCCCCCCAAAAATAAGTGCGCCCTATGAGCCGGTGCACCCTATAGGGCGAAAAATACGGTATGGGGAGTTTGTCTTTAGATGGTTAGCCAAGAACAGTGGAACTTAATCTCAGTGTGAAAGTAGACGTGCTTAGTTCTCCACTGTTTGTAAAGTTAAGCTTGAGAATGTTGAGGGATGTGAAGCAGAGCCTTTTCTGGCTGTGACAATAATACTGTTGCACTATCTTTCCCAGAGGGCCTGTTTGTACTGGTTGGCATTTTACCTTTTATAGTGCTTTCAATTGGATGCTTTGTAGGTTGGTGGGGATTGTTATATTATAGTATTATGAAGTGTTAATGGAAAAATAGGATATAAATGTATAGTATAAATATAAATTGTATAAAATAAATTGTATTTTTTAATTTTTTATTTTGCTACTGCACATAGCATTTCCATCCTACTTTTTTACTACGCAATATAAAAATCAAAAGATTAGCACAAATAGGAACAGATCTGTTTTGCAAGCAACTGCTTTAATATTGCTACAGCTAGCATGTCGGAGGAAGCCTTTCCTGTTAGCAGCCATCTGGATTGTATCTATTTTGATAAATTAGAAAATCCAATTTTATTGCTAGAGGAAATGAGCATTGTACCAGCTGAATGTTACTTTTCAGAACTAAGCAGAAGCCTTGCTAACCGCCCTAGTCCATCCGAATGTTTTCAGCCAGTCAGAACTAGAGTCATATCCATATCATACATTTAAAGCACATGGCTTTCCCCAAAGAATCCTGGGAACTGTAGTTTGTTAAGGAGGCTGGGAATTGTAGTTCTGTGAGAGTGACACTAGAGTTACCATGGTCCTTTGAGTGTGCTTTGAGTGGTGTGGTTGTGACCAAATGCAATTTCCCACAGTTACAAATACAGATTTGGCCTTGAGAAGGATAATGATATTTTAATTCCTACAACAGTTGCAATTTAGAGCATATTATCATTTACAGAAAAGAATGTTGATAATCACCTGGTACGTGGAAAATCCTGATTATCTATTCAGAATACTTTTAATTCTATACTTAGATGAAGATGAATTCATGTTCAGATCTTATTCACGAGGTAGACTGCATAATTTTAAAGAATTCAATTAGTGTGATTGGGAATTAAATTCTTCTCTTCGCTGATATGATTAGTGTTTATAATGTCATCTTTAATTGTCACCATTCTGACAGAATATCATTAATAATCTTCCACATACATTATCTAATGATTAACATGAATGTCAAATACCAATTGATGATCAGATTAAAAAGGGAGGAAAAAATAGATGTGGCTTTCCCCCCTATAACTATGCTCTAAAACACACTGCTGAGAAGTGGTGCTGCTGCTTTTTTACCAGCATCATTTAGGCACATATAAATATAATACTCAATTGGTTTCATGCATGGCTGTTTTTAGTGGCAAGTAATGCATTCAGCAGAAGCAGTTTGGATTTTCAGAACTAAAATACATGCAAAGAAATATGAGTGGTTGTGCATTGGCTTTTATTTTGCTATGTTTGGCAGAGATTTACTGGCGCTGGCATTGAGCTCCACTGGTACTTGCTCCCACATAATTGCAAATAGGATTAGAACATGCTGCAAACAGTTTGCTAAAATCAGATTTTGCATTTGCCTTTCCTTTCCAGGTGATGATATTTGAATTAGCAGATTACGTGCAATCGTTTCTCAGTGAATACAATAAACCACCTTTAAAATCTTTCCATGAAGAAATGCTAAAGAATCAGCAAAAAGAACAAGAAAGGCTCGCTCTGGAAGAAGAGCGGAGAATCCAAGACCTTAGGAGGAAAGAAGAGCAGATGGTGAGAGCATGAAATTTAAGATTTCTGTCCTGCCCCACACGTTTCATATGAGCACTCAATCAGCTGGAATCTCTGGTTGTGAACTATTAAAATCGTTTTTGTATCTGAAAACAGTGGGATGAAGATTGCACATCTCGTTTAGTGAGTCCTTTAAAAAAAAAAAAAAAAAAAGCTTTTGTTGTGTTTCCAGAACACACCTCATGCTGTTTTACCTTCATGCTGTTTTTGAATCCACCAAGATTTGAAAATGGGAGAGAGAGATGGTAGTGGGCCCTGTTTGTTTTCAAAATAAGTCATGGCCTATTGTGCCTGCAGATCAAGCCCATGTGGTCATCCGCATTCCTCTTTGCTGATGTAAGGAAGTTAAACTTTAGGTGACTTTTTGAACTTCATCAAAGATTTTGACCCAGTACTATTATTTGCACTATTTCTGTAGTAGCCTGTCTTTTAACACGTAGACTTGAAACTAAGTTTAGTTAAGAAGCTCTGTTTTGGTGACAAGTTTTTCCTTGCATTCTCTCTTGGCAGAGCAATATTTATACTGTTTAAGGGTGTCTGCTTCAGCAGATAAGTTTTCTCAATAAACTCTTACAGAAGCAAGATTACAGAAAATTTCATTGCAGTAATGTTTATTTCAGCAACGTGAAATTCTTGATGAGATTCAGAGAAGGGAAGAAGAAAAGAGAGAAGAAAGAAAAAGGAAAGAAATAGCAAAACAGGTATTTTCAACATTCTCCTTTTGTAATGCCAAGTTACTAGAAGTGGTTGTATCATGCTTTTGTAACTATTGGACAAATTGCTTTGAAACTTCTATGTCTACAGTCTCATTTTGGAGCCTGCAAACACAGAAATAAAGATTTCTCCATACCAGAAGCAGGTGGACAGTGAGATTTCAAAGTTATGAAGACATAATTATTCCCTATCCCCATGTGACAGAGGCATAGTGTGTATCAGGGTTGAGGCAGAGAAGCAATGCTGTTTGTAGTCCCTATTGGGTTGCCATCTATGGCTTAATATATACTATTTAGTCAAGTAGATTTTGTGCGGTGTGGATTCTGTATCCATCTATCCATTGCTTAAAGTCCCCAAATGTTTCTAGCATGGGTTGCTTTCACCCTTGGATGTTACACAGTAGTGTTACTTCTGTTATTCCCTCTGGTGTTGCTGCCGTTGTTGTTTATTTATCACCTTCCATGTATGTCTCAAAACGGTATACAAAATATGCAGGCATCCCCCTCCTTGTGCATTCAAAGAACGCATGACCGTGCATGCGCACATCACTGTGAACCTGGAAGTGCACATTATTGATCATGACGTTGCAAGTAATACTGCAGAAGAAATAATACTGAATCTTTAAGGAGATGCAGACCAACCTCTTCTCCAGAAAACCCAAAGTGGAGGTTCACAGGGGCTTTGCATGTTTAAGTATTTAAAGGATTGGGGTGCAATCAAGCTATCCCCCGTGTTTCTGTGTTTCCAGGAGCGTTTGGAAAGTGCTGCTTTGACAAACCAGGAAATATCTGTCGGTAGAGATATCACAGGGAACAAAGTAACGTCCAATTTAAATGGAGGTGTTACAGAACATGGAGGGAACAATAAATACCGTGCAAATTCCACAGGGCGTTCCAAGTATGTATAGCTGTCCTTCTGAATGGAATGGGAGTGTTTCAGTGAAAATGTGTGCACTTGCACCCCATTACACAATGTACAAGCACACATACAAAGTTATCAGCCTCTGGTTGTGCAGATTGATTTGTAGGCAGGCATACTGTACTTATGCATAGCACTAACAATCTTACAACTATACGTAGGGGATGTAAAGTCATTATTTGCTTTACAAATAGAGCGAGTGCATTTGAACTTTTATCGGGTATGTTTCTGTGGAGTACTAGGGGCCATGTCCCTGCTTGCTTTGCTTGCCAGCCCCCCCCCTTTCCACCTTGTCAGACCCTCCCCATTCCCAACCCACTAACCCCATTCCCACCCCACCTCATGCCACTGCTGCAGCCAAGTGGGATGAATAGTTGGTCTGGCAGGAGGATTAGCGTGGGGAAGAGGCCCAGAGAGGTGGCCAGCCTGGAGATCTGCTGCTGCTGCTGCTGCCGCTGCTGCTGCCGTATCCAGGCTGACTGTTAATTCTAATAGGCAGTGGTGGATTACTAGGCTAACTGGCTGCCACGTCTGGGCACCTTCCTCATTTCTGTGCCGTTCCTCCTGCCACTTTTCATGGTAGGTTGTGGTGGCCTATCAAACCAGTTGGCCACTGCTTCTGGGCATCTTCCTGCCGTTTCTCTCATCAGACCATAGTCCACAGTGTCATCTATCGACCATGCAAATGGCTGTATGGTGACAGATGAATACAAATGGACACACAGCACATCAAGCACATCAATTACCATGCTGTAATTTTTAAAATAAGGTTTTCCTTTTAAGATGGAGATCTTAGGAGTGCAGGTTTATCAAAGAGGTTTGCAGGATTCGTGCCCTGCCTGGCGGAATATAAAATTGGAGTCGCAGTGACTGGCACTCTAACCACAGGCCTTTGCTATGTGTTGCTGTGGCGTTTCTGAACATTTTAAATAGCAACAATTGAAAATGCCTGAACTTGCTGTTAAGACTGTTCACTTGTACTTGGGGCCGCTGAATTAAATTGCTTTTCTTGAGCATATATGAGCACCTCAAACATAATTGTGTTTGATTGCTTTGTAGGAGAGAGCGTCAGCATTCGGCATGCAGTAATGAAGAATCTCCGGGAACTCCTGAAATTCTGAATTTCAATGCCAGTAGTATTGGTCTACTCAGGGTACACAAAGGAAAGTGCATAGGTAAATGGAAGAACTGCCATGCATTGAGAACCTTTGGTGCATTTTTTCTATATAGAAATGAGGGAGCAATGAAAGCTGTGTTTGGTTCGTTCACTGGCAGTACGAAGTCGAAGCTGTTCAACTATGTGAATATTAGAGTTAAATGGTTTTAGTTGATTTTTTGAAAATTTAATTAATAAGGACACACATTTGCTTTACTTTTGAAGTACCGTATTTTTCTCTGTATAAGACGCACCAGACCACAAGACGCACCTAGTTTTTGGATGAGGAAAACAAGAAAAAAAATATACTGAATCTCAGAAGCCAGAACAGCAAGAGGGATTGCTGCGCAGTGAAAGCAGCAATCCCTCTTGTTGTTCTGGCTTCTGGGATAGCTGCGCAGCCTGCATCCGCTCCATAAGATGCACACACATTTCCCCTTACTTTTTAGGAGGGAAAAAGTGACTCTTATAGAGCGAAAAATACGGTAATTTTGACTCTAGTGAGTTGCTATGATAGGCAGTGAAACAAATACAGTCAAACCTCGGTTGTTGAACGTAACCCGTTCCGGAAGCCCATTTGGCTTCTGAAATGTTCGGCAGCCGAGGCGTGGCTTCTGATTGGTTGCAGGAGCTTCCTGCACTCAAGCGGAAGCCACTTTGGACATTCGGCTTCTGAAAAATGTTCGAAAACTGAAGCATTTACTTCCAGGTTTTCGGCGTTCAGGAGCCAAAATGTTCCAAAACGGAGGTGTTTGGGAGCCTAGGTTTGACTGTACTAAGGTACAATTTAAGAAACTTATACTTACGTTAAAGATCACTTCTCTAGCACACTTGCTCACATGGGGAATAAATGTGCCTAGGATCCAAGGAAAGGAATGAATGCAGGAGAAAGAGCTATATATGTAGCCAGTGCTTCGCTGCTGCTGAAGAGACAAACCGCATTTTAAACTGAATAGTGGCTTGTCCCTCTTGCAATTAGAAACATTGGCAGTAATAGCCAGCGAAGCCTAGTGGCAGCTCTCTGCCTTGCGTGGGTGGCCTTCTTTTCCTTTTTTGACAGTGAAGATTTAAGATTTTTCACTCCAAGATTTTTATGAACCTTTGCCCCAAATGCAGCATCCAAATTCTGCCAGTTTGGTAGAATTGTTGAAAGACATACAAACGTTGAACAAACCTCCTTTTTAACTGTTTGAAGGAATGTTGAAAGGATGTAGTGGCCAACATAGAGGTTTACAGGAGTAGCTCATTATAATGATCTTTGTTAATCTGTAAGCATCTGCTTCAAAAGCTGAAGCATCCACACACAAGCCTTTCGTATTTCTCTGTGCAGACAAGGATGAGCAGCTTGGTAAATCAGTCTACAATGGTTTGGAGTTGTACACTGGCAACTTCGTCCTGGTCCACGAGTGGGTACTTCAGTGGCAAAAGAAAATGGGGAAATTTCTCACAAGTCAAGAACAGGAAAAGGTTGAAAAATGCAAAAAGCAGGTAATCGCCCATTTGTGTGTGTTGTTCAGCCTTGTGCTCATGTGGGCACTTCTTAACACTGAAATAGTAGTGGATCATTGAGAAGTTGAAAAGGCCTCATTGAAAATGATGTTATATTGTTCGGCTTCTTGAGCACTTACGTAGAAGCCTGCATCAATTGTTTCTGGAAAGAATCATAATAAAACACGAGAGGAATGTCTAGGGAGTCCAGAGAGTTTTTTTGCTAAGGGCTTTTAAAACCTGGAGGGATGCAGGTGTATATTTTGACTTTTTGTATTGGATCAGTTTACCTGTAAGAGGTGCAGCCATGTATGGAAATCTCCTTCATGATTCAAACTAAAAAGCACACACAAAGACTTTTGGGGACATTTTACTACTCCAAGCCAAATTTCAACATATCTCTGGGCAGTAAAATGACCCCCAAACTAATCCATGTGTGTGTGGTGCCTGCAGAAGGGCATGTAAATCTACTTCCTGGGATCAGTTTTTGTTTGTAAAACTCAACAAGGCTGCTGCTGCTGCTGCTGCTGCTTCTTATTAATCTGAATACTTGCCATTGGGTAGAACAAAAAAGCACCCCAGTGGCCAAAATCAATAAACTTCTTTGGATTTTTTTTTTGTCCCAGGTTGTGGTTGTGGATTCAGAAAAAAGACCTTTGTATATGGGTACTTAAAACTGCTGCTCTGGGTCAGTTTTTACTGTAAAACTACTTTCCCTAGCCTGCTAAAATGGCTTAGACCAAAATAAAAATACCCCCAAATGCAAAATCATTTGGGATTTTTAACTTTTATTTTTGCCCCATGTGCTTTTTGTGTACAAGCAGAAAACCATAAATGGTAAGTGGCTGGAATTTGGGGTGTGGCTTATTCCTATGCAGATATCGGTGCCCTAGATGGACTTCATTGTAGACGACTTCTGTGCAAATTCTGCAGTGAAAAGTGCATCTGGGACAGGATTTTGTCCACCATTGGGCATCAGGGTAAATGAGAGGTGAGACAAATGTGAGTCACTGGATGTGCTTCTTTTGAACAGATACAGGGAGCAGAATCGGAGTTCAGTTCTCTGATGAAGTTAAACCACCCCAACATAGTCCGTTACCTATCGATGGCCTTTAAAGAGCACAGTGACTCAATCGTGGTAGACATTTTGGTGGAACACATTGGTGGAGCCAGCCTTTCTATGTACTTGGACAAAGAGATCCCCCTTCCTATGGATCAGCTGCGTCATTACACAAACCAAGTTTTGTCTGCTCTTGACTACCTACACAGCAATTCAGTGGTGCACAAGGTTCTGAGCGCGACCAGCATTCTGGTGGATAGTGAAGGAAATATCAAACTGACAGACTACAGTATTTCCAAACGCTTGGCGGATATCTGCAAGGAGGATGTTTTTGAACAACCCAAAGTTCGATTTAGTGAGGATGCCTTGCCGAACAAGCCAGGGAAGAAAGGAGATGTTTGGCGGTTAGGATTGATGCTGCTTTCCCTCAGCCAGGGACAAATTACTACGGAATATCCAGTCACAATTCCAAATGATTTGCCTGCTGACTTTCAAGACTTTCTGAAAAAGTATGCGCCTATCTAATTATTATTTTTTACGCTTTGCCATCAAATAAAAGCATATACAGGAGCAGGGACCGAGCAACGGGAGCTCACCCCGTCACGGGGATTCAAACCACTGACCTTCTGATCGGCAAGTCCTAAACCACAGAGCCTAGGACTTGCCGATCAGAAGGTCGGCAGTTCGAATCCCTGTGACGGGGTGAGCTCCTGTTGCTCGGTCCCTGCTCCTGCCAACCTAGCAGTTTGAAAGCAGTTTCAAAGTGCAAGTAGATAAATAGGTACCGCTCCGGCGGGAAGGTAAACGGCGTTTCCGTACTAAGTGGCTTAGTCATGCTGGCCACATGACCCCGAAGCTGTACGCCGGCTCCCTCGGCCAACAAAGCGAGATGAGTGCCGCAATCCCAGATTTGGCCATGACTGGACCTAATGGTCAGGGGTCCCTTTGCCTTTGCCTTTACATTTAACAAGAATGCTTATAATTCAGCATAAATTGGGCTGAGGATTCATGGTACAGTCATGCCTTAGAAGTCAAACAGCTTAGTTCCTGAACGTTTTGGCTCCCGAACGCCACAAACCCAGAAGTGACTGTTCCTGTTTGCGAACTATTTTTGGAAGCTGAACGTTCCAGGGCTTCCGATTGGCTGCAGGAGCTTCCTGCAGCCAATCAGAAGCCACACTTTGGTTTTGGCAGTCGAATGGACTTCTGGAACAGATTCCATTCGACTTCCAAGATACTACTGTATTTTAAAGATAGAATCATAGAATTGTGGTGTTGGAAGGACCCCGAATCACAGATGTACTCAAAGATTACAAAGCAAAAGAACTATTTCAGGATCTGGGTTGGCAGTAGGGAACTCTAGTTAGGCCTGCCAGGCCCTCATTTGGCCCATGAAATCATTCTCGCCAAGCCATGCCCACCTGCCTTGCACTGGACATTGTTTATGGGATTACGTGCAGGACCACTAACGATGCATCTTCAAGGCCATGTGCGCAGCGCTTCTTAAGCACTGGTGGTCAGCTGATTGTTGGCCCTTGCATGCCCAGTGCTCTGCAAAAAAGGGTCACCAGTTATCTGACTTGGCATTGAGCAGCTTCCCATGTTCCTAAAACCATCGTTAAACATACATTATTTTGAATTCCATTCAGGTGTGTTTGTTTGGAAGATAAAGAAAGGTGGAGCCCTCAGCAGCTATTGCAACACAGTTTTATAAACCCACCACAGGTAGTTGTGATGGAAGAAAGCCCAGAAGGTAAATAGTCAATCATATAAGATTATTATTATTGTTATTATTATTCCTTGATGGCAACTTTAAAATATTCCCAGAGGCAGAAAGTAAAGCACTACGAGTAAATAACTCATTAAACAAAACATATTGCATACATAGATAAGAATAAAAGCAAAATTGTTGAAGTATATCAACCAACCTCCAACTATAGCCTGCTGTTCCACATTGGCATCTAAGGAAGGAAGAATCCATGAAAGCTCATGCTGTTTCAATGCAGTCATAGACAGCCTTAAACTTAAATAAGACGTTTTCTTTAAAAGACACAATAGGCAAGCATTTGAGCGTTGGAAGTAGCCAAAGTACAACACTGAATCAGATTTCATTCATTTTATGGAATTTGGCTCCTGACTACATTATTTTCTTGAATGGATTGTAATCCCACAGGGCCGCCCCATCCATTAGGCAGGCTGAGGCAGCTGCTTCAGACAGTGGAATCAAAGGGGCACTGCCTCCATGGGTGCCTGCCACCAGAGAAGCAAGGAGAAGTGGTGACGGCTTCTGGGTTCTGACAAGAGCTTGTGGACCTCTCGCAAGATCTTGCCAGAACCCAGAAGCTGCAGGTGCGCAGCTCCACTAAGTGAGGCTGCAGCGGAGCAGAACCTTCCTGTTTTGCCTCAGGTGATGAAACAGAATAGGCTGCTCCTGCTACTACTAGTGCTTTATCTTTTTGCCTGTGGGGATAATTTATTTCCTTCCTTCCGTCCATCCGTCCTTCTATAATCAGCTTGAAAATATTGCCAGTCCATCGTCTTTCTGGGTAACTAAAGAAGGCTACCTTGTTTTGAGCTTTGACTGTGGAATGGCTTAGCCAGGTGGTGTTATCTATTGTTGGAGCTTCAATGCTTTTCTGTTAGATTGACAGGTTTAGTAGTGGTGGTTGGCACCTGTCTGTCAACTGAGTTAAATTTAAACTGTAAACACAGCTGAGATGGCTATAAAATATAAATCTCCATATGATCCTTAGCATTTCCTTTCATGAATTGGCTTCAACTTGCCTCTTATATTGATTGAAGTGGTTTGAAACATCTGCCAATATGACTTGGCAACGACTGCTGCAGCAAACACAGCACATGGAGAAGAATAGACCTGCATCTCAAAAGAGGTTCTTAATGCATCACATTATGCATCATGCACACTCTTGATTGTCATCATTTAACATGAAATTGCTGATTTGTTCTTTCCTTCTAAGTGACTTTTGTTTTGTTGTTTTGTTTCAGATTCAGCAGGAATAGATGATATTGAAACCGTTATCCCCTGCAGTCAGTATGCAAGCGATGTCTTTGCCACAGAAACACAGAAGCAATTTTCTCGTTATTACAATGAGTTTGAAGAGTTACAATTGCTTGGTAAAGGGGCCTTTGGAGCTGTCATCAAGGTACATACAGTACGCTGCGTCAGACAAATTTTGTTCCATGGAGCGTGCAATTGGCTGATAAGGGGATGAGGAGTTTCTCGGAAGGAGCTTCTTTTATGATTTTGATTGAAACATCTGTCATGTAATTTCCATTGGGCAGGTGCAGAACAAACTGGATGGCTGCTGTTATGCGGTAAAGCGAATTCACATCAACCCCACAAGCAAGCAGTTTCGAAGAATTAAAGGGGAAGTGACCTTGTTATCGCGCCTGAACCATGAGAACATTGTGCGCTATTACAATGCGTGGATAGAGAAGCATGAGAGGCCTTTGCTCAGTACTCTGACATCAGAAACCACGGAAGGGAAGAAAATGGCTGACAAACTGGCTCAGAATGGGAAGGGTGAAGCGGAGTCCATGGATGACATAGAAGCAAACGCCCCTCCTCCTGTTCTGACCAGTTCAGTGGAGTGGAGCACCTCATGTGAGAGATCATCAAGTGCCAGGTTCAGTGGAGGGGATCAGGAATCCAGTGATGATGACGAGGATGAAGATGGAGGTGTATTTGCACAGTCATTCTTGTGAGTAGGGGCGTAGGTTTCTTTCGTTTCTCCTATAAGGCATTTACTGCCAGTAGATTGGGTCCTGAGCTGCCCTGCCAGGGATGGAAGGGCTCCTTCTGTTTTGATTGATTGATTTTATCTCTATGCCGCTTTTTGTTCAGATAAATCCCAAAGCGGCTTACAAACAAAAGATTAAAATAACATAATGGAACATCACGAATACATCATAAATCGTATAGAATACTTAACAAATGCTTTATCAGCAAAACAATCTCAAATAAAACAATTACCATCTATGTAACACTATTAATAAATAACAAAATAATAAGCTAAACACCACAGCTACACCAAAAATCATGTTAAAGGATTCACAAAGTACAACAGCATTCCTATCTATAAAACATTAGCAATATTAACAAAATAGGGTGAAGAGACAGCGATCCAGTGGAAACTCAGTGGTCCTCCCTCTAGTTAAGGACCAGGGAGACTTTTGCTGATTTCCCCTCAACCCTCTTGAAGAGATTTACAGGGGTGTGTAGTGGGAAGAAGGAATCAGTAAAGATTGCTTCATGTCTCCATCTCCCACTAGTAGGAGCATCCAGTGAGCAGAGTTCCACACACAGGAACGCTAGATCCAAGCTAATGTATCTGACTTCATAGGGTTTGGATACTGACTTGCTTTCGATCTATTAGCATATCAGTCTATGAAATGCATTGGAAACCTCCTTAAAGTTAATCTGCACATGCATTTACACATCACGGTACCTAATCGCTCAGTACCTTATCACTTAAATGCTGTGCATCGGAATTCTGAACTGCCTCTCTTATAAAAGGTTGTGTTTTGAGGTGATGTGAAAGTTCTGTCTGTAATTTTTAATCTCTTGATGGGTATTTCTGCACATGCAGTTTTTCATTTGAAGACATTTGAGTGGACATTCCCATGTTAACTGGCTTTGAAGGGGTTGGAATTAAGTGGGATTCCTCTTATGTTGGAAGGGCACTCTGTTCCTGTGTCCACTTGCCAAAGGCTCCCTCAGGATACATTTGATAAGCTTCTGAAGAAATTCAGGTATCCATAGAACATTGCTTGAAAAACACTGCTTTTCAAGGATTTTGATGTTCTCCTTTTTCATCTGTTGATTTAGGCCAGCAGCGGATTCTGAAAGTGATATCATTTTTGATCATGAAGATGACAACAGCAAAAATCCTATGGTGGTAAATACTGTAACTAAAAGTATCTTTCTGTGTCCTCTTACAAACAATTCTGATCTCTAATGTTATTCATCAGTTGCAGCCATTCTGATACCATGAACTAATACAGCATCCAGTAATTTGTCATCTGTCACTTTGCATTAAAACCTACATGCTATAGAAAATAAGCCAGGTTTAAATAGAGGCAGTCGATAAAGCTGTTGGGATTTTGTTAAGTGAATCCCACCCTTAAAAAACCCAAGATCAATATAACTATCTGCATAACTGACACAGGCAGCACAAAATCAGTCCAACACGGCATTAAAACATCCTAAAAATACTTACCCAAGAACTAAAGATACTGAAACATGATTTTTAAAAAAACTTTAAATATTTTCTTATAATCCCCAAAATGCATTAATATACAGTACTTTTCCGTGTATAAGACTAGGGTTTGTTTTTTTACTAAAAATAATGTTAAAAAGGGGAGGAGTCTTATACACAGGGGCAATGTCCCCCCATTTTCTAAATTTTGAGTCCTCAAAAATAGGGGGTGTTTTATACACGGAAAAATATGGTAGGTTCCAGGCAAGCCTCACTGGGGAGGGCATTCCATAACCAGTGTGTCACCACCAGTCACTCCCTAGTACCACCTATCCACCTTTTTATGTTGGGAGGACCTAAAGAAGGACTTCTGATGAAGATCTTAAAGTCTGAACCAATATATCCTGGAAGAGGGGATCCTTCAGGCAACCTGGCCCCAAGACTGTTAAGACTTTAAAGTTTATTACTACCTCTTTGAATTGAAATAGACTGGAAGCCCATGCAAATGATGAAACATTGACATGATATGCTGATATCTATTAGTCACCATTAATAATCTCTCTGCCCCATTTTGGCTGAGCTGAAGTTTCCAGAATTTTTTTTTTAAATGTTCTAATAAAGTCAATGTTTTAGGGACAAAAACTGGCCAGCTTTTTGACCAGATTTGACAATTCAAGTTTCACATCCCTAAGTGTTCCTTAGGATACTGCCTATAGAACTGTCTCAAACACCCTTGCTTTGCATCCCTATGTAGTTGGGGCTCTACACAAGAGCATTACTGACACTACTACTTCTGGAGTGAAGTCAAATTCTTGTTCCACTGTGAGAGCAGCAGCTGTGCCTTTGAATTCTGGAATGTAGAGCTTTCCAAAGGGCTGGTATAGAAAACATATTCGCCTGCCATAAAAATATTGATTAGATCTCCAGTTAGATTTCTGGCTGTAGAAAGAACAAAGAAAAAAGAATTAAGCATTCTGCCTGGATCCTTGATTGACAGCTCACGTTGCTGGCAATGTATCTTGGATAGTCTGGGCAGGTGGACTAAACCTCCCCCCACGGTGGCCTGCCAGCAAGTCCAGCCAAATCTGTTGTCACTACCTAATAATGAGTCCAGCATTTTTGCACCATCGCTTTTATTGGTATTTAAACTTAAGGGTGTTTCCTTAGTATTATGTTTTACATGGCAGCATGCTCCAGTTATGAAGGTAAAACATTTGACAAGCTAATGGTCCAGATCTCAGGATGATAGGTTTGCATGGTTGAGGGTAGATTCGTACATACTGTTAATATTATGAATCCAGTGCCGCCGCCCCAGTCTTATGTTAAGTGATCCTACAAGCAGGCATAGGTATTAGCATACAGGCTCATGTGGCCATACATGCAAGTATAATGCAGTGATGTGTTGGGGGCTCATGCTGCTGCTTGATGTCAAGAAAAATAAAATTCAATCCAAGTAAAAACGGAAACAGAGCACAATTTGATTTGGCACATAAAAACCACTGTGGTTTTAAAAAGTACGAGCAGTCACTTGGTTTGTGAATATCACTAGATATATGGATAATATCTGTTTGCTTGCATTCTACTCTTGTGTTTATCTGACACAGGATGAAGGCTACAAAGGGAAAAATAGTCACAGTGAAGAGGATGAAACGTCAGCGATTCAGACTGTTCACCATCTGTACATTCAGGTTAGAAACTCTTAGACTACGTTGTAGAAGATAGCATTTTTAATTGAGCCTAAGGCAGCATTTGTACATCACAGGTACAGTGGTGCCTCGCAAGACGAAAATAATCCGTTCCGCGATTCTCTTCGTCTAGCGTTTTTTTCGTCTTGTGAAGCAAGCCCATTGACAGCTTAGCAGATTAGCGCTAATAGCAGTCTAGTGGCTTTTAGCAATCAGCTGTTAAGTGGCTTATCAGCGGATCAGCTGTTAAGCGGCTTAGCAGCTTAGGAAAAGGGGGGGGAGCGAAAAAAACCCGCGGGAACTCGCAAGATTTTTTCGTCTTGCGAAGCAACCCCATAGAGAAATTCGTTTAGCGAAGCACCTCCAAAACGGAAAACCCTTTCGTCTAGCGGGTTTTCTGTCTTGCAAGGCGTTCGTCTTGCGGGGCACCACTGTAGATCATAGTTAATGGTTTACTATGAATGTGCAAATGATTCCTACGCCCCACTTCCCCTAGTTATCTTAGTTCCGTGGTAAGGAGGGATGAATTCACAGGGGTTGGTCTTTTTTGTTTTTTAATCTCTGTATCCAGCATTTATTTGGTGGTGGTGATTTTTGAATGACTCTGAAAACAAAACTGTTTGGCTTTGATTTCTATTTCACCCTATTACAACAGCTCATTGCATTTAGGGTTCAAGCACAGTACTTATGAAATGTAGCCGGCTAGTAATGTTTATTAAAATCACATATGTTCATCAAAAGAGTAGGCTACAAACTTGAACAGAAAATGTTTATATATGCTAATACCATCACAGTGATATAGTAAGAAGTGTGTTCAGTGCTAAGCATAACCATGAAGTGAATGTGGCTTCCTGTTTTTCAACTGTTTCTTCATCTTATATCTGAAGATGGAATATTGTGAAAAGAGCACTTTGCGGGATACCATTGACCAAGGCCTATATGAAGATACCAATCGCCTCTGGAGATTTTTCCGGGAAATTCTGGATGGATTATCTTATATCCATGAAAAGGTGAGCCACATTCATGCCAAACTCAATCAATTAAGATAATTGGGCTTGTATTCATGTTTGTTTTGGTTTAATCCACTTTTACCCTGCCCATGCTCCAAAGTGCTCAGAGCTGCATAGATTTTTATCTTCCACAATAAACTGTAGAGATGAGAGAGAGAAGGAATTTCACAGCCTTCGCCAACCTGATACCTTCCATATGTTGTATAGCTCCCATTATTCCTCACCAGGCTGCCGGGCTGCTGGGAGTTGTAGTACAAATATCCCAGTCCTAGTCTGACTTTCTACCCACTGGTCCACACTGGTTCTTCTACAATACGAACAATATCCTATTTCAGGCATGTCCAACAGGTAGATCGTGATCTACTGGTAGATTGCAGGGTGTTCCTGGTAGATCCTGGTTGATCTCTGGCCGCTCAGCGATCTCCTTACAAAAAAGCAAACAAAACAAAACAAAACCAACAACCCCAACTTTGGCTTACTAAAAAAAACTCAACAACTTTGGGAAGATCACTGCCAGTCTTTTTACGACAATGAGTAGATCACTGCCAGTTTTTTAATACTGTTAATAGATCGCAGTCTGTTGGGAGTTGGACGTCCCTGACCTATTTGATCTGCACATATTTTTCATTAGTTACAAGAGACTTGGTCGATTGTTAGGAGTTTTCTAAGTAATGAGTACCTCATTCAATTATGTTTTAATTAGAGCAAAGGGTATCCTTTCAAAAAGAGATGCTTTCAGCAAGGAAAGCCCCTTGTAAGTGTATATGTTTAGCATTGCCTTCTTAGGAGCAATAGCAAATTCTTAGAGAAACTTAAAATAAAACTCCTCTATGAAGTAGGAATGTGTAGAATATTTAAAGATTGGATCTGGATTTAAGTTACTTGCACTTAGTTCTCCTTGAAGTCAGTAGAACCTAAACTTACATTGCAATCCCATGCCAGTACAGTGTTACCTCTGTTAAGAACTTAATCTGTTCCTGAAGTCCGTTCTTAAACCAAGGCGTGCTTTCCCTAATGAGACCTCCCACCGCCGGTGCCCTTCCACCATTCAGCTTCCGTTCATAGACCAAGGTAAAGTTCGCTAACCGGAACACTACTTCTGGTTTTGCAGAGTTCATAAACTGAATAGTTCTTTAACAGGGCTGTTCGTAAACCGAGGTGCCACTGTACTTGGGAAGTAAATCATGACTAACTTTCCTAGTGATTTGAGTTGATGCAGCTAACTTAAGCAATGGTCCTATACACACTTACCTGAAAGTAACTCCCACTGAACATAGTGGGAGTTATTTCTGAATAAACATGCATAAAATTGCATTGTTCACTGAGAAGCTCCACTTGGCTTCAGTGGGAGCTTTCTCCAACAAATTGCACTTCCGGCCACTGTTGGGATGCAGAGAGAAGTCCCCTCTGCAAATTTTAATCAGCAGGCAGACGTATATAGAAATATACAGTTTCTTAGGTATCCTGGGCCTGTACCATATATATTGATATGTGATCTATATACATACCAATTCTCTAATATCAAACTCTGTTTTATTTTATTAAAAGGGAATGATTCACCGAGATCTGAAACCTGTCAACATTTTTTTAGATTCCGAAGACCATGTGAAAATTGGTGATTTTGGTTTGGCAACAGATCACCCAGCATATGTAGTAGGTGCTTTTTTAAAAGTTGAACTGTAAAAATGTATAATGTAAGCCATGTTGAAAAATAATTATTGCTACATAAAAGAGGTTGCGTATTAGTTTTTGTTTGTATGCACAGTGTGGAAGAACCTCTTTTTGATAAAAGATAATTGTGGTTTTTCACTGCACTGTCTCTTTGTACTTTGTCACTTCAGTAGTATGTCTTACATTTTAATCCTACTGTTCTTTTAAGGTACTCACATTGTACCTTCACATTATGAATTCTTTTGAGTTAGTGCTATCCTGTACATACTGGCCCTGTGAGTTTCATAACTGAGAAGAGATTTGAATCTAGTACTTGTGTCTGTTGCATAGATTTTGGAATATCTACAATTTTGAACCATCCAACAATCTGGGGCGGAATACAATTCAGGTTTTCTGGGGTTTCTTTTTCAGGCAGACACAAGACAAGGAGAAGGAGATGATGGTTTGGTGAAAAGTGATCCTTCTGGTAGGTACAGTGGTACCTCGAGTTACATATGCTTCAGGTTACAGACTCCGCTAACTCAGAAATAGTACCTCAGGTTAAGAACTTTGCTTCAGGATGAGAACAGATATCGTGCTCCGGCAGCACTGCAGCAGGAGGAGGCCCCATTAGCTAAAGTGGTGCTTCAGGTTAAGAACAGTTTCAGGTTAAGAACGGACCTCCAGAACAAATTAAGTACTTAACCCGAGGTACCACTGTATAAGCAAATTATTTATACAAAACATTAATTGCTTGTAATGTACTGTAAGAGAGATGGTAATTACAGGATTGCTAAAAATTTGAACTAATACCAATATTTGGACAAATACTTTAAAACAACAACCAACTTCTCCATTTAAAGAAAATACTATGAAATGCCTAGATTTTTCTTGACTTTGACAGTGCTTCTGCGGTGCAGTTGGTAACTAAGTGTTGTCCTTAATAGGTAACTTAACAGGAATGGTTGGCACCGCTCTTTATGTGAGCCCAGAGGTCCAAGGAAGTACTAAATCTACTTACAATCAGGTAAAAATCCCTTTGGAAACTGTGTTAGGTATGAGGGCTTTTTTGATCCCAGTCTTGTGAGTTGAATGTAGAGATCTTTCTGTGCATAGGGTGCCTGTCTGCTGCTAGTTTTCGATGCTGGAATTCCTGTGCTCCCTCCAAAAGCACTGCTGAAGTTCCTTTGCCCATTATGACAAGGGAGCCCAGCAAGGAGAAAGAGGATTGGCAACACACATGTCCGTGCGCACGCACGCACGCGCGCACACACACACACACACACAGACTGAAATAATTTGTAGATGTGCCTTCCTCTAGCACATGGAGAGCTTAAGATTCTGCTCTCCTTATCTAAATCAAATTCAGTTACAAAATGTTGCTTGAATGTTACGTCAGAAAACAGTCTCAGTAAGGTCCCCCCAAAGGAATGGCTCTGCAGTAAGGTAAAGCGAGCAGATTGTGACTCTGTGCTTAGCCTTATTAGAATGGTTGTAAACTTACAACCATTCTAGTGGTTGTAAGTTTACAACCATTACAGGAACGCAGGTGGCGCTGTGGGTAAAACCTCAGTGCCTAGGACTTGCCGATCGCATGGTTGGCGGTTTGAATCCCCGCGGCGGGGTGCGCTCCCGTCGTTCGGTCCCAGCGCCTGCCAACCT
The DNA here is from genome assembly GCF_964252035.2 of Podarcis erhardii. NCBI lineage: Eukaryota > Metazoa > Chordata > Lepidosauria > Squamata > Lacertidae > Podarcis > Podarcis erhardii. Next base: position 42,548,625 of record NC_138497.1, read on the forward strand.
AGGAGTTCGAAAGCACCCCTGGGTGCAAGTAGATAAATAGGGACCGCTTACCAGCGGGAAGGTAAACGGCGTTCCGTGTGCTGCGCTGGCTCGCCAGATGCAGCTTGTCACGCTGGCCACGTGACCCGGAAGTGTCTGCAGACAGCGCTGGCTCCCGGCCTATAGAGTGAGATGAGCGCACAACCCTAGAGTCTGGCAAGACTGGCCCGAATGGGCAGGGGTACCTTTACCTTTTTAAACTTAGGGGAATGGGCAGCGATGTATTATTTCCCTCTTTGCAACTACACTTACTTATGCTTTCAATCTTTTTCTACTAGAAAGTGGACCTCTTCAGTTTGGGCATAATATTCTTTGAGATGTCTTACCATCCATTGACGACTGCATCGGAAAGGATTTTTGTTCTCAGTCAGCTAAGGCTTGTACGTATGAAAGCTTCATAATAACCTGTCAAACATGACTTGTTGCTTATGTCACGTACAGATTTCTCTCGGAATCCAGCATTAAACCTATTGTAAAACTCTAGTTCCAGATCTTAATGCAAATATATTTTTAAAAATAAATATCTAGACCAGAACTTCCTGTTGACCTTTTCCAGAGATTATTAGTTTTTAATCATGTCCCTCAACCCACTTAGCCAACACAAAGTCTTTATGGAGCATAGATTTTATTTTCTGCTGTGTTAAGTAAAATACATTAGACCTGCTACAAAAATTGTTTGTGATAAGAAAGGGGGCTGCTACCTTCAACGTTGCCTGGGGTGGGAGGAGAACTCTACTGCTCTTACTTTTACTTGTAAAAAGCATGAAGGGAAAGTATTTGCAGTGGTATTGTACATTAATAAACATGTACCTGATGCAATGCATAATGAGCCAGTGTCTGCCCTGTATTACATGTGGGATCTATGTTTGCTGTGCAGTGGTACAAATAAATAGAATCTACACCGCCATCTGGCAGAATTGCTGGTGTGACTGCTTTGCCAACAATGAAAACTCAGTTTTGAGTGGCATCCCTCAGCTGTTCAAACCCTGGAAATATGCACTTGGGCATTTGACTGAAGAACTTGCAATCTTTAAATTATATTGTTCTGAATGCAAAAAAAAAAAATCTGGCTTTGGGGAAGCATATCTTTTGCAACTTTCTTCATGTTTGATTCTACTCTGCTTTTTTCCCAGCCTTCTATTGAATTTCCAGAAGACTTTGATGAAGTGAAGAATGCAAAACAGGTATTCATAAACCTTTTTCAATTGCTGTGTTCTGTGTTCTCAAAGTGTAAGCATAATTTTACCCTCTTTGTTTCACACCAGTGCACGCCCAAGCAATTACAATATAGCACTAGAGACAAAGGAAAATAAATTATAGAAAGGGGAAGTAAACTACTGACACTGAAGTGTTGAGCCTGCAGAGCTCATTAGAATGGCTCCAAAAGATTAATTTATGTTTTACTCTGGAACTTATGCCACTTGTGGAATATTGACGTTACAATTATTTACTTTAAGTGTGTTGTTGGGAAGATGTGACTAAAAAGAAAAGAGCAATAAAAATGTTTTTTTTTTTTTTTAAAAGGACTATTTATTTTTGCTTCTTTTTTTAGAAATTGGTTATTGCTTGGCTCTTGAACCATGATCCTTCCAAAAGACCAACTGCAATGGAGTTGTTAAAAAGTGAACACCTTCCTCCACCTCAGATGGAGGAGTCTGAACTTCACGAAGTGCTTCATCATACTTTAGCGAATGTGGATGGGAAAGCTTACCGGACAATGATGGGTCAGATATTTTCACAGCGCATCTCTCCTGCAATTGATTACACCTATGACAGTGACATTCTCAAGGTTTGCTTTAAATTTAATGACTAGTACCCTGCAGGAATAATAAAACAAACAAATAAATAAATAACCCACAGCTGCTGTTGAAATCTGAGGTCTTACAATTTACTCCTTTGTTAGGCTAGGGCCAGGCGATGCTGCAGTCCAGTTTATATGAATGTCTTCAGATGTCACACTCATCCAGAACTGAATACTTTTGCTTGATATCTCACATAAGGTTATGCATGACCACCTGTGCAGATACTAGATGATGATATGGGCGAATAAATGCCCTACTCCTGACCTGACTGTTCCCCCAAATGCCTCACACCACTGATGGTTGCACATAGATGTACATTTCCAATGAGCAGATGAACTTATCTGCATAGCAGGTAACAGAGAGTTTCTTGGAACTTAAGATCTGAGACTTTCCCAACTTTTCCTTCCCACGGCAGATGTTTCTGAAGGTTTAGGAGGGTACCTATGGAACAATAGCAGCTCGGGCAAATTGGTGAAAACGTTTTGTATATACCTTGCGAGAGCAGAACTGCTTTCTACTCTTGCAAGGAACAAAGCTTATGGGAATTAAGCATTTTCAACACTTGACAATGTGCCATATAAAACTAAGTTGCAGTAGTAGTGCTTCCAACATTGGCATTAAAGATGTCAATATCTATGTCCCCTTCTTACGCTTGAAAGCACAGAACATGCAGTTATAACTACATGTTCTTTTCCTTTTACCAGGTTACATGGAGGAGGCACAAAACATTTGCAAAAGCTTTTTGTGCCCTGTCTCCAATGCCGCTCTTATTTTTATTTATAGATGTAAAATACTGTTAAGGCATGAGGGCATAAAAACTCCTGCTCCCAATTTAATACCTTTCTACATGACTAGAAATGTGAAAAACAGGTGTTGCAGGGGAGACATTATTTTTAGCAGCATTTTTAGCAAATGGTACTGTTCTGACACCTCTGTTGAATTTTCCCTTTACGTCCTAGGGCCTGTTTTTGTTTTTTAAACCATCTGGATTCTCGACAGATATTCTGAGACATGTTTCTGAGCCTAACCATCATATTTCCAGGAATACTGTAATGTTTAATCTTTAAATTATTAGTATAAAAAACACCCAACAGAGTGCAAAGGGGCCAATATTCAATGAAATAATCTGCTAGTTAAAACTAATGTTAGACTCTTTGCTGAGTATAACATCCATATTGCTTTCTCATGGTGTGACAGTATGGATGTTCTGATTTGAGGTGGCTTGTACTTTGGATGTTTCCAGTGTTCAGAATTCCTTATGCATCATGATCATTCTTGATTCCAGGGCAGTTTTTCGGTGCAGTCAATCAAGATTCAGCAACATGTATGTGAGACAGTCAGCCGAATCTTTAAAAGACATGGTATGAATGTTTACACAATTGGTTCTTGAATTTGTTTTATACGTAAATTGGGTTAGGGAACTATTTTCTCTCTCTCAGAAAAAGTGGGGCCAATGGATTACAGAGACATTGATCAGCTCAAAGATTTTGCCTTTTTAGTTTTTGCTTCTATCTTAAAAAAATGTTTGAGTAATTGAATAAACTGAAGACAAATAATTGAACATCAAACTGTTCACCTTTCCAGAGCCAGTCCAAAAGCACTGTCTTGTGGGCCGCTGTGGTAATTTTAATTCCCCTACAACAGAGCACGATTTGGCAGGCTTACTCTGCCAAATAAGATTCGGCGCATATTCTAAATTTTCTTACATAGCATTCATAGGCACAATTTTCCAGGATGATCTCTGTTGAAATTAATGGACTCTGCCCAAGAACCCATAATGCTCCAGTTTATTCCAGTAAGGTTTTCACAAGAAAAAGTACGTGTGAATTCTATGCAAAGAGAATTTAAGTGGCCACCAAAACTACAGCGGCAATTCAATCTTTTGGCAATGAGAGAGTCCTCTTTCTTCTCTGCACCTATTACAGGGATAGACCCATTATCTCTTACAGAGTCCTGACCAGCCAATCATGAACATACAGCTTTCTTATTATTAAGGAAAAAAGGAATGTTACATAGAGTGCATTGGCTTTCTAAAATTGTCTGTTAGTTCGCTGTTTGTGGTGCAGAAATTAGACACTTTCAACCATTTTTGAACAGGAGCTATCAAGCTGCACACCCCCTTTCTTATGCCCAGGAACAGAAAACTCTACGAACACAATGAAGCTTCATATTTAATGGATCACAGTGGGATGTTGGTGATGCTTCCTTATGATCTCAGGGTGAGTACTAGTGCGGAGTTAAGTGATCTCTGAGTTTCTGCCCAGGCTCTTTACCAACTTTCCTTTGTTGACGATGAGGGCTGATTCAGACCTTGATGTTGGCATTGTAGGCTGGTCTTCCATGCAGCTGAATTCCTATAAGACCTTACTACTTTGCAACCACTCTCCCTTCCCTCTTAAAATATTCTCTCATGCGGAAACCTGACGTATTAAGGAAACAATTTCTAGGGTTTATAAAAGGCAGATTAACTCAGAATTGTCTTTACGTAGTCAACAACACATTCCCAGTGTGACAAATTATCTTCTTTTGGTATTTTTGTCACTACAGCATAGAATAATAATAATAATAATAATAATAATAATAATAATAATAATAATAATATAGTAGTAGTAGTAGTAAATGATCGTGCAGTCTGATTGGAGGAAGTGTTTTAAAGAATTTTATTAGCTGCAATTGAAAAGGTGCTCTGACGTGCCTGTTCCTTTTTACCTCCTTATTTATTCATGTCATAGTTCCGGCCAATTCTGGTAAAAATAAAATGCTCATTTACAGGATTAAACTAGCAACAATTTCAAAGGGTTATTCTGTTCATTTAGCTATAAAATATTGATTACTGGAAGAATTTCACAAAATCTGAAACCACATAAATTAGAATGATAGATGAACCTACTGGAAATTTTGGTGGGAAACTTTCACTAGCATTGCCTATTTGGAATTAACATGAACTTTTGACAATCAATGGAAATCATTTCTGAAGTCCTATAATGATAAGAAGCCTAATTTTCTCTATTTCATTAATTACCATGTTCACTGCAAAATCATTTCAACTGCTTTTGTTTGATATGCTTATTTTTTTATTTACAATCTGCATTTTACATTTTCCCCTCCAGATTCCTTTTGCAAGATATGTAGCTAGAAATAACATAACAAATTTGAAAAGGTAAGGGCATGGCCCAGGAATCATTTCATTCTTTCTTCAAATGTAGTACCTGCCTGTCTAATTTTTGTACCTTTAAAAATAAATCTAACCTATATAGGAGAGGCCATAGTTCACACTTTGCATGTTGTACCATTCCCTGGCATTTCCATTTACAAAAGAAATCTTGAGTAGCAGCACTGGAGAAGTCTCAAGTCAAAGCCAATTGTTGCAAGCAGAATGGGGGTAGATGAGTCAATAATGTTTAGCACTGTAAAAGGCAGCTTCATATCTATTTGCCCAGACCTTTGGGAATGTCCAGTAATTGTTGATCTCTGCACATGATTTTATTGGCTGTGTTAATTGTTTGCTGTTGATATATTGTACGTTGCTGTTCTTTTGTGTTGCAATTGTTCTTGGAACCTAGGGTTGCTATACAGTGGTGCCCCGCAAGACGAACGCCTCGCAAGACGGAAAACCCGCTAGACGAAAGGGTTTTCGGTTTTGGAGGCGCTTCGCAAAACGAATTTCCCTATGGGCTTGCTTCGCAAGACGAAATGTCTTGCGAGTTCCTGCGGGTTTTTTCCCCTCCCCCCCCCTTTTCCTAAGCCGCTAAGCCGCTTATCAGCTGATCCGCTAAGCCGCTTAACAGCTGATCCGCTAAAAGCCGCTAGACCGCTAATAGTGCTAATCCGCTAAGTTGTCAATGGGCTTGCTTCGCAAGACGAAAAAACCGCTATACGAAGAGCCTCACGGAACGGATTAATTTCGTCTTGCGAGGCACCACTGTATTTCAAAAAGTAAAATTCCTGACACCCGCAAAGTTGTTGAGCTTTATTCCTCCCCCCAAAATAGCAATAAATATGTCAAATAACTAAAAATAAATAAAAATGCTTTAAAATGTAAAATATTCACATTTTCCTCCCGCCCTCCCAGATATTGTATTGAGCGGGTTTTCAGGCCTCGGAAATTAGACCGCTGTCATCCGAGAGAGCTCTTAGAATGCGCTTTGGATATAATCACTCCTGCTGGCAACAGTTTTCTACCTATTGCAGAAGCAATCTACACAATTTCTGAAATAATCCAAGAGTTTCCAGTATTGCAGGTAAGTGTTCCTCTCTTTTCTTTTTTTCCAAAACATACAGTGTTTTAGTTTTAGTTTAGTTTAAAAGGAGTCTCTTTCTCCTCCTGCACTTATCCCCTATTTAATGTTAGGGCAGAGTAGGAATGAATTTGGTCCATTTTATAACTTGCCTTACAGAGGTCTTTCAAAATTTTATGCAGTTTAGTTTTTCTTGCCTCTCTACCCAACTGTAACATATCTTTGCCAGACTTCTCATCATGGAGTGTATGTGTTTAGTATCTGTAAGCAAGACATTAAGGAGAAAATGTTGGATTTTCCCAAAGATTTTGACATACTTTCTTTTGAAAAATCTCAAAACATTTTAAGAAAAAAATTTGCAGAGCAGAAGCAGATGTTATGAAACTGCAGGGAACTTGTACCATCTAAAATTACTGGAAAATCACGCCGAGAACACAGCCACAATCCAGCATGGCATAAACGTAGCCTTCATTTTTATTTACTGAAGCTTATATGTTAATGATTCTACAAATATTTATAAATTAAATACAAAATTTGAATAATTAGCTAGGATGCCAAGAACTGCTTAGATTTATGCAGTGAAGTTGCATGAGCTGAACAGAGTTTTTGATGTTTTCCGACACACCCTCTTCACACCACAATACTATAGTCCAAGCTGTTTTCCATACTACTCCATTTCAAAACCACTTTTTGCAGTGCCAGGGTAGAGCAAGAAGGCTTCTGTCGCAGATGAATGAATCTCAGCCTGCTTAGACTGAGAGAACAAGTTTCATGGTTCATTGGAACCTGACCACTGTTTTCAAGTTGTACACAGCTAGCACGGCTTAAGTGCCGTTTCAAACGAGTTCCTCCAAGTTTGAAGTAAACCTCCATTCTGATGTGCAAGACACAATGCTATATACAGTGGTACCTCGGGTTAAATACTTAATTCATTCCGGAGGTCCGTTCTTAACCTGAAGCACCACTTTAGCTAATGGGGCCTCCCGCTGCCGCTGCACCGCCGGAGCACGATTTCTGTTCTCATCCTGAAGCAAAGTTCTTAACCTGAAGCACTATTTCTGGGTTAGCGGAGTCTGTAACCTGAAGCGTATGTAACCCGAGGTACCACTGTATTAGGAGATCGAATGATTAGTGAACTTTTTTTTGCTGACTTAAGAAAACTCAAATTTGGCTATCATTAAAAAAGTAATGGGCATAAACACCAAACTTTGCTCTTTCTTAGGAAAGAAACTATAGCATCTTCTTGAATCACACTGCCTTACTGAAAGCTATCCTCCTGCATTGTGGGATACCTGAAGATAAACTCAATCAAGTTTACATCATTCTCTATGATGCTGTGGTAAGTCATTTATGTGTTCAGTAACCACAAGAGTACTTTATTGGATGCAGACAAGCTGCATAAATCATTGCAGTAGGTTTTGAAGGAGTGGCCAGTGGGAAAAGGAAGAGTAGGCGTTCACCAGGATCACAGAGAGGAGGAAAAGACAATGGGTTCAAGTAGCAGGAAAGTAACGTTAAGGTGAACATTGGCTCAAATGCCCCCAACTGCCTTTAGGCTGTGATGCACTAGCTCTGCTTGCCGTGATTCAGCAAAGGAGATTTGTACACACATCTTGCTGGTTCAGGAACCCTGGAGATAGTGGTGTGGATGCTTATTCTTCATACAGCATTGGTTTTCCTGTGGACAGCCACATTCTGGCACATGTTGCATGTGAAGCTTGTGCCTGTCCATCTAGCTATCAGGTTTCAGGGACTCAGCTACCTCCCCGCTTTGGCAGTAGATAAGCAGAACAAAGCAAAAGGAGTCTCTTGCCAGTTAGAACTGTTAATGCTCATAGTATGAGAACAAAGAATCCATTTCTAGGAATGAAGGTGCTCCCAATTAAGGGTTCCACCCAATTCCCCTCTTGTCATCCACGTCACTTCCGCACCTTGCAACCTGATCTCGCAGCCACTTTGCTTTCTGTGCTGCCACCTTATCTGTTCTCCTTGACCTTGGCCTGAGCAGATGGATGCTTTCCAGCGAAAGAGAGTCTGTTAACTCTCCCTCTCCCACTTCTCCTCCTCCTAGCTGTTCACCACCCAGTTCTTCCCAACTTTGGTCTTCTGAACTATGTCCCTCTGCAAACCACCGTTCCAAATCTGTCCTCTCCCAGTGCTCCTGGGAAGATTCGGGATCCTGGTCAGGAGCAGCAGGAGGGGGAGACTCCCACCAATTCCTCCTCAGTGCAGCCTCCGCAGCACAGTCCCTGACACTAGCTCAGTATAGTCCACACTGACTGGCAGTGGCTTTCCAGGGTTTCAACCCTGATATATCCAACCCTACCTGGAGATGCTGAGGCTTGAACCCTGGGACTACCTGAATGCAAAGCAAATACTTCACCACTGAGATACAATCCTTCACCCAAAACATAACCAGAGCAGAACTTAAGATCAGTTCAGGTGCGACACCAAATTCCAGGATTTGCATTCAGACCTTCTTCCAAGGGCAGAGACAGAACTGTTGGGTTTCAGAGGGCAAGAAATGTTGAGTTGTGGTACGCCATTGGCGTACTTGCCTGTATGCTTGCCTCAAACCTCCTCAGAGACTTTTTTTAACACACCCAAGCATTTGAACGTTGGTGTATGTCTCTCACTCAGTGGATTATTTTTAACTGTTTCCTTCTTGTATTTTTTTATTTGCAAATACAACAAAATGTTCTGTCACAGTGATCATTTGTGGGAAATATGTACTTGGGGGATGTTTAGTGTGATCACTTTTAGTTATAATCGGTGTATGGTTTAAAATATTTCTTCATTTTCTTTGTAAGTTTCCTTGAGACCTTCCAATATAAGGAGACATGTAGATAAAGTTTAGTAATAATCTGCATATAAATGTTGAACATTTTACGGGTGACAGGACAGAAATTTAAATGTCACATTTTTATTTTATTTTATAAAATTTAAGCACTGCTTGGTTTTAAAAAACACAAATTCTCTTTTAAGTCCCCCCCACAACTAGAAATAAGAGAATATCAAACAGCTTGTATGTTGATCATTTATTTTGCTGCAGACTGAAAAATTAACTAAAAGAGAAGTGGAAGCCAAGTTCTGCAACATTTCTCTATCATCAAACAATGTAAGTAATATGAAAATGCCTTGGTTATGTGCATGTGTGTGTGTTATTTTTGATGTATAGATACATTTATACTCCACACTTGAGCCCTGAGAGATTCTCAGAGTGGTTAAAAATTAAAAGCAACATGTTTAGTTTTCTTTCATAGTACTGTGGAGGTTCAAGAGAGTGCAAATACTTCCATGAGCATTTTACTTAACTTTTATTTTTATATTCTCCTTCTTCCCATTTATAACAGGCAGGGCATAGCTACTCCCTCCCAATACTGTCTTTTACATTGGTTGGCATTGACCATTATATTTAAGTTAGCTGAGATTTATCTATTGGAAACAGACAGTATTTAACATACTGAAACCACTGGGAACTGTTGCCAATATGCAGATCACGCCCATTTTTCTATCTAAATCAGGAAAGGGCACTAGGGTGCAAGGTCAGTGCTTGGAGGTAGCAGTGAGCTGGAAGTAGGCCAGTAAATTGGAAGCTGAATTATGAAAAGCAGATATGCTCCAGCATGGTCACTGGAAGCTCAGGAGTGCCTGTTTCCAGCTCAAACTGATTCACCAGCTCTGGCTACTTTGGGGTGGAGATGACTTGTCCATTGTACTCCATGCTCTAGTAACTTCCAGAATAGGTTATTGCAACACACTCTCGATGGTGCTGCCCTTGAAGATGATGCAGAAACTTCAACTGGTACAAAATGTTGGTCCAGAATACTGGCTGCGGCTCCATTTAGGACTCACATAGTCCCATTTTAAAACAGCTGCTTTGTTTGCCAGTTTGCTTTGCTGATAGGGCTTTCTGCTCTTTTGCCTTTAGTTCCAACCAGCACGTAGCAATTCCTTCATATGTGCTTTATTTATACCCATCTCTTGCCTTTCAGCTTGCTCAACTGTACAAATTCATTGAACAGAAAGGGGAGTTGCAAGATCTGATGCCATTGTTAAACACGATATTGAAGCAAAAGACGGGGGCCACCTCGCTGGTGAAACTTGGCATGAAAGAGCTTGAGGAAACAGTGGGTCTGCTAAAGAAACTTGGCATAAAAATTCAGGTTTGTAAGAGTTTTTTAAAAGTCAAAATAAATGGGTTAGAACGGTATTTCTTATGTGTCAGGCCACTGATTAATCGTAACAGATTTTCCAGATTTAATTGCCATAAAGAAAGCACCTACTGAAGCTGGTCACCTTAAGTGCGCAACATGCAAAAAATTTAAAATATGTAGTATTGGGGGGCTTTTACTTTACAGGGGGTGGGAGATCTGACCAGTTTACTTAGGTCATTAATTGAAAATGACCAGTTGTACGCCAGTAGAAAGGATAAGCTTGAGACAGATGGATAACAATAGCTCTTGCACACCCCACCCTGTGAAAAGCCAGGCAGGAGGGGATAGATGCTGCTTAGGATCACTGCCACCTTCCTTAGGGAATTTCAATTCTCATTTTAGTACCTGAAATAACTTTACATGCTTGTTAATTTGAACATTTGTACCATTTCTGCTTACTGCAGTTGGCTTAAGTCTAAGATGACGACATAAACTCAACATTTTATCTTGCAGGTATCCATAAATTTGGGATTGGTTTATAAAATACAGCAACACAATGGAATTATTTTTCAGTTTATTGCATATATTAAACGCAGACACAGGATAGTTACTGACATTCTCGCTGCTGGGGGAAGATACGATCATTTGGTGAGTGCTTATAATTTTGTGCTTATAAATTTAAGCTATGGTTGATACTTTTCTAGTATACCTCTGCTTTTTGTCTTCTCAGATTCCACAGTTCAGAGGCCCACAAGCAGTTGGTCCAGTTCCTTCAGCAGTTGGAGTCAGCATAGCTATAGACAGAATAAGCTCAGCCGTTTTGAGTATGGAAGAGCCTGTACGTTTGCATTCCTTTGCATTACATTTTAAAAATCCTTTAAATGTAAACTCAGTAAAGAGTAACAAAGCTGCAGAAGTGTTAATCTCTCTCAAACATTATCATTGACATGAAAATATAGCAAATAGTCTTAAGACTGCTAATGCTTGTTTCACTTAAGTTTTTCATTGCTGTAATTAGGGTCATGCAAATGGTGAGGGTGGAACTAATACCTGGATGCTTCCAACTGTGTAACGTAGAAATGCATGTAAACTTTTTTTTTTTTTTGGGAGGAAAAAAAGAGTTAAACTCTTTGTTTCCAAAAAGTCTCTGTCGGCTTCTCCAAATTGTTGTTTGCCCCCAGCCTGTGCACCTTCCAAGCTGTCCAAATAATTATGATTATTAATCAATAATATGACCATTATTTAGTAGCTAGGACTGCTTTATGTATCAAAAGCAAAGTTCACTGCCATTCTGACTTAATCGTTTCAAAAACAGTGGTGGGGCAGTTCCTCAAGGATTCTAACCATTTGGTCCCCCCCCCCTTTCCTTTTCTTCCAGATTACAGTGAGCTCTTGCGACCTGTTAGTCGTTAGTGTTGGCCAGACGTCAATGGCAAGAGCTCTCAATATTGTTCAGAAGCTCTGGGCTGCAGGAATTGCAGCTGAAATCATGTACGACTGGTCCCAGGTAAATCGCCTAATATATTCATCATAGCACTCAATAACTTCCAGCTGCACAGCAGGACTCCCCCCCCCCCCCAAAAAAAACACCCTTGATTTGTTCTGTCCCCCTGGAACAGATTTGGGGATGGTTGAGGGAGCAACTCCTGTTGTGTAACTTGTTCCACCCGTACAAGGATTTACAGTGGTACCTCAGGTTACATATGCTTCAGGTTACAGACTCCGCTAACCCAGAAATATTACCTCAGGTTAAGAACTTTGCTTCAGAATGAGAACAGAAATCGTGCTCCGGCGGCAGCAGGAGGCCCCATTAGCTAAAGTGGTGCTTCAGGTTAAGAACAGTTTCAGGTTAAGAACAGACCTCCAGAATGAATTAAGTACTTAACCTGAGGTACCACTGTAGTTGAATCCCACCCCTTGGGTCTCACTTTAAAATTGTTGAAACCTTATAAAGCTCAACAACATACCTTGTATGAGCACTCCTCAAGTTTGCCCAAGCAGAGAAAACTTGATACTTTTGCCTGGTATGGATTATATTTATTGCATTTTAAAAAATATTTCCATTCTTCCCTGAGAACTTAGAGGGGTGCAAAGTTATGCCTCCTCCCCTCCCCGTTCTTATCCCCACTGCAACTCTGTGAAGTAGATCAGGCTGAATGACAGTGACTGGCCCAAGCAAGCTTCGTGGGAAGGGATTTGAACCCGCCTCTCCTCAGTTCAAGTGCATCATTCTCAGCCACACTGTCTTTCTGTGTGTCTACCCAGAAAACATTCAGTGCTGTGAAATCTAATCTTTATTTTTTGTGTAATTTGTGATCGTTTTAGTCCCAGGAGGAACTGCAAGAATATTGCAGGTGTTCCGGGATCACCTACGTGGCCCTTGTCTCTGATAAAGAAGGAAATCATGTAAAGGTAAAAAGTGCCTGGGTTGCGTCTTTCCCCTTCTGCTTTTCTTCACCTGTTGTTTCTGCCCTGTTTGCTCACACTCCCAAATGTTGGGCGCTCTTTTCCACAGCGTTGTCTGAGGGCACATAATGCAACCACCTCGCTGATGATGCTTAAAGGAGGTCCAATCTGGTCAGTGTCTGGATGGGAGTAATTCAAAGGGGAATCAAACACCTATTTTGCATTTTTGTAGGTGAAATCGTTTGAGAAGGAAAGGCAGACAGAGAAAAGGATTTTGGAGTCTGATCTAGTAGATCATCTGGCTCAGAAACTGAGGACCAAATTCTGTGACGAAAGAAGCAACAGGTAGCTAATAATGCATAGTAACTTGGGGAAATAAGACACTAATTGCATTAGGAGTAAAATTTGTATGCCACTTTTCCATATAAATGTGTTCCAAGGTGGCTCACAACAGAACCAAAACGCAAATCACTACACCGTTACAATAACAATCAAATGCAAAATCATTTCAAAACACAAGGCCACAAATACCACATTTTGATTATATGTGTTTGTGTGTGTTTTAGACAGTCACAGGCATAATCCTTCCAGCGGTGTTGTTAGGCTCTGGTGCAGCTCATTGAACAGCAGCCTTCCTGCTTGATTTTCAAACAGCTCAGGATAAATAAGTGCATATTGTTTGGCGTAAAATACAGAAGTTGTCATGTGTTGAACAACATAACAATTTATCACATCGCCTTTTGATTTATTACCTAAATTGGCAATCGTGTGGAAGGGGCATCTGAACTGCCCCTTCCAGAGCAATTCTGGCTCACATTGGCCAGGGCCATACTTTGGTCCCCCTCCAGTTCCTTAGTTTTTCAACCCTGCACCATTGGTTCCTCCCTCTATCCCAGGTGTTGCGAAGCTAGGCAGTCATCAGACATCTCTCATGAATTTGGAGATCCAGTGGATCAAAGACTGCCTGTCACCCCCCTGAATGCCCCATTTGGGGCCTTACCACCACCAAAAGAACTTCCAGTAGCAGATCTTCACCTGCAGACCTATTCAGAGGTGTAGTAGGAGACATCCCCTTCCACCAGTGAAGCTACTTGCTCCTAACCCTTTCCAGCCAGCAAATCTGAGAGGACTGTTCCATTGTTCAAAGCGTCTTACTTTTATGTAATGTTGAATAAAGCAGTTCATAATAGCAAATGTTTTGAGCAACCTGTTTGCTCTTTTTGTTTTAGGGAAATTTCTGATAATCTGCCAGCACCAAATCTAAAAGGATCATTTTCTAATACTTCAGGTATGTACTTTATACATAGGTATATACTAACGGTTAGACTATATATTAATTTAGTAGTGTTCATTGCACAGATCATGTACATTACAGCAGATGCTGCACATTAATTGTATATTGAACATAACTAGTTTTATATTTTAGCAAGTTCTTCCGTGGAAAATGCAGTTCTTTGGCACCTAAATTATATATATTTCAGGACCTACCCTGCTCTTTCAACTGCAATTTTTTTCCACTGATTATAATATTGTATATATAAATTGTTGTAACCACCCTGGGACCTCTTGCTGAAGAGCAGATGCGAAGTCTTATCTAATAGTGTAACCCAGTTGTTTATGTGTGTATTCAGCTTTGCAAGAAACTACAATAGTTCAGTGCAGGCTAGCATTAAAAGTGCTTTCAAGGACATAATACATGAAGACTTGTTATATAGCTTTTTTGTCTCTTTTAAGTGTGCATGTGTAAGAGGTGTTTCTAACTAAATATTTTGAATCATCTTAGGTTTGTCTGAGCCTCATGGAACTGTAGTGGTACCAAATGTCTGCATTGTACCATCAGAGAAGTTGTCTGCAAGTGCCAGGCGGCGCTATGAAGTTCAGGTATCATGAATGCAGCTCTCCTTTTAGTAGCTACATCCCAATGTTTCCATAGCAGTGAGGTCTCACCACAAATGGCATATGTGTCAGGGACACAGAAAGGAAGATAGGAAGCTATCTTGCACCAAATCAGACCATCACAAGTTAATCAGGCTCAGTACTGCTTACACCAGGATATGACTTCCAAAAGTTGTTAAGACTCCGGTTCCCATAATTCTTGACAATCGACCATGCTCTGTGGGGCTGAGAGGAGCTGGAGTACAGCAACATCTAAAGGGGCAGAGGTTCCCCATCTCTCGTCTACGTTTACTAGCAGCGACTCTCCAGCTTCAGACATGAACATTTCCCAGCCCTGCCTGCAGATGCCAGGGATTAAACCCAAGACCATCTGCGTGGAACGCAAGTGCACATGGCTGAAACTTGCCACATGAAACCTTGCCTGCCAGGCTGCTAGTTGTCTTAAAATGCCTAGCTTCAAACTAATACATAGCCCTTAAGCTTCATCATTTCAGCCAGCTTGAGCATACTGAACTCCATCTTGGATTGTTCAGGGTTATTCTGTTGCAAAACAGGCTGCCAGCAAGGTGCTGCACATTATTTCCAACTAGTGAATGTGATCAAGAAGCAATACTGACAACTCAAGTCGGTTGAATCTTCTTTGCTTTTATATTGTTTGAAGAATAAATAGAGAGGCATGTGTGCATCAAAATATCCATGATTATGAGAGGCGTGCAATTCACATTGCCGCTCACCATCCTAGTGAATGGAGTTGTTTGGAAGGCTTTTTCAGGACAGAGTCAACAATATTTGCACACAAGGGGGAGCCGTTTTTATTTTAAGGATTTATACCGTCCTTTGAACACTTTAAACAATCTAATTTGTAGAATGCATTGTGTGGGTGGACATGCAAGTGGATATGCAGTTAAACTCCCCTGCACACCTGGCTGTTGGATGTTTGATATACAGTGGTACCCCGCAAGACGAATGCCTCGCAAGACGAAAAACTCGCTAGACAAAAGGGTTTTCCGTTTTTTGAGGCGCTTCGCAAGACGAATTTCCCTATGGGCTTGCTTCGCAAGAAGAAAGCCCATAGGGAAATCTCCGGGGACCTCTTTTAAATGCTGGCGGTGGGGAGCAAAGCCTTTCCCCCCCCCTCCGGCCTTCAGAAGAGGTCCAGGAAGGCCGGCGGGGGCCGAAAGGCTTTGCTCCCCACCGCCAGCATTTTAAAAGCGGTCCGGGATAGCAGGGAAGCGCTTCCCGCTATCCCGGACGGCTTTTGAAGGCAGGCGGCGGGGGGGAGCAAAGACTTTTGTCCCCCACCGGCCTTCAGAAGAGGTCCAGGACCTCTTCTGAAGGCCGGCGGGGGGCAAAAGTCTTTGCTCCCCCCTGCCTGCCTTCCCGGGAGAGCGGAGAAACGCAGCGCTTTCTCCGCTTTCCCGGACGGCTTTTGAAGGCGGGGGGGGGGAGCAAAGACTTTCGCCCCCCACCGGCCTTCAGAAGAAGGAGAGCGCTGCGTTTCTCCGCTCTCCCGGGAAGGCAGGCAGGGGGGAGCAAAGTCTTTGCTCCCCCCTGCCTTCCTTCCCGGGAGAGCGGAGAAACGCAGCGCTGCCTGCCTTCCCGGGAGAGCGGAGAAACGCAGCGCTTTCTCCGCTTTCCCGGACGGCAGCGCTGCCGCCCGCCAGCATTTTAAAAAACCCCAGGACAGCAGAGAAGTCCTCTGCTGTCCCGGGTTTTTTTAAAAATGCTGGGGGTGGGAAGAAAAGCCCTTGTTCCCCCCGCCCCCAGCCTTCAGAAGAGGTCGGGGGACAGACTGTCCCCGGACCTGGACTGAAGGCGGTTTCCTTAGGAACACATTGATTGATTTTCAATGCATTCCTATGGGAAACCGTGCTTCGCAAGACGAAAAACTCGCAAGACGAAAAGACTCGCGGAATGAATTAATTTCGTCTTGCGAGGCACCACTGTACATGTGGATTTTCATTTTGATGCTTCTGTGAAAACATTGTAACATGTAGCACAGTTCAGTGAGAGAGACCTGGCTTGAGAGTACAGTGGACCCTCCGGATACAAACTTAATTCGTTCCAGGGGTCTGTTCGCACCCCAAAAATTACGTAAATATAGGCGTGCTTCTGCACACACACGTGGCGCATTTGAGCGCTTCTGCGCATGCGCATGGTGAAACCAGGAAGTATAAAATTCCGGGTTTGCCATGGCTGTAACCCGAAGATTCTGTATCCAGAGGGATACGTAAGTAGAGGTACGACTGTATACGGTTCAACAGGATTGCTTGTTTTTGTTTTGTTATGAAAAGGAATCATCAGCTTTGTCTGTGTGTGCATCTTTAAAACCAAATGTAATTTCCAGGTACAAACCAAACTCCAGACCTGCATTGCTACTCTGCAACAGAAAAGTGAAGTTGAAATTTTAGCAGTAAGTAACTTTGTTGTGGAAATTAAATGATTAAATGTATGCCACCTTGAGCTCCTTGGGAGAAAAATATGAGATATAAAAGCAGTAAATAAATTTAGGGGAAAACAGAGGAACAAAGTGTTCAAGTTATTATTCCCATTTCCCCTTTCCAATTTAATTTTATTTCCAAGGCCATGCAGTCTTTAGAATTTAAAATTTAGATGAAAGATTTGAGAAGTTTAAAGTGGATTAACTCAAATGCAACTTGCTTTTCATACATATTCCAAACTTACATTGATTTAATTTTTGTTTTTCCTGCAGGTGGATCTGCCGAAGGAATCTATAATGCACTTTTTATCATTAGAGGTAAAAAAAACTATGACTGTCTAGTTCTTAATGAAAGCCCATGCTAACTTAAATAGGCTTGAAATTCCCACTTGTCAGGTACAGCAAGGAAAGCAATATTCCCCTCTGTAGAATTTATGCCCACTTAGAGCCAAACATCTAGAGAAAGGTTATGTATAACTGTCCCCCCAACCCAACCTCCCCCTTTCCAAGTTTCCTGTCAAAACAGACCTGGACTTTTATATACACTACACTTCGGGAAGAGCTAATATCAACAATCAAGCTGACATTCTCAACAAAGTGACACTATCATACCAACATATTAGGCGCTCAGCGTATTAAACACCATTCCTACTCCACAATAAAATATTTGCCAGTTAATTACTATTTCCTCTTCTCAGTGTGATGCAGATGAACAAACCTTCTATTCAACTGTCAAACAGCTGATGTCACGATTGCCGAAACAAAGATACATTGAACTAATTTGCGATGAAATCCACAATATTAAAATGAAAAAAAGGTAAGTGTACTTGTAAGCATGATTAGATGGTGTGGAATTCTCATATGGAAACCTACAAGTCATTTTGCAAATTTCATTAAGGGTCAGGCAATATGCCACACTGACGGGGTAGTCAGATAAAGGCTCATTCAGTTCACAGGGTCCTCTCCTATTCCTCCCTGCCACATGACCAGAAAGAGGACTTCTGCAGTTTACTTGTGGCTTCAAAAAAATCTCAGCTTACTGTTTTGTGTGAACCAGGAATCCTGGTTTACAACAAACAACAGTTGCTTGGCTTGTTAAAGCATTGGTCTATATCCCAACAAAGTCATAAGAGTGGCTGCTGTATGTGAACACAATTCATTCAATACCCTGTGGTCAGTATTTGAAGGAATAAAGTGTTTGTCAGCCAGTGAAATTATGGTGTCTACTTTCTCTTGTAAGAGCGGATTATCCAAGCTATGGAATATTCTAAATGACTGGGAGTAATACTTTAAAGCTTCTGCCTTTTTCTTTCTTGCAGAGTGCCTGTGCTTATCCTCTACACCTACAGAGATGACTATTACAAAATTATATTTTAGTACTGAATGTTCGAAGAGAATGAACTGGAATACTACTTGGAACCAATACATGCTTCCAATCACGCTAATGTGAAGAAATGTTTTGCGCACACTTGTTACAGGGACTATGTTGGGACAACTTTTGAAGTATTAAGGATTTTGCTCCTGTGCCATACTTCCTTTACCTCCTTTAAAGCTGTAAATCTTTCCAGAATGTATTGTACAGTAGCCTTTTTTTATAAAGTCCTGTTTGAGTATCTTGCTGTATTGCTGTCATTGTTTCAAGCAAAGCAGTGGGTGGAAGATTCAACTAGTGACTTAAACAAGAGTTTTAGTATCCATAGCACCAAGCCCTAGAATCTCAACAACCCCCCTTCCTTGTCTGAAGGAGTCTTCTCATTCATCACGAAGACGTGGCTGCAATCTATAGTGGCAGAAGACCCTCCCTCTTATTAGGATCTAAATTGTTTTCTACTTGCCACTACTGCTGGCCCTGAACTTGAAGGGTGAAGAGAGTGGCCCTCAATTACTACAGAGAGCAAGCAGCAGAGGCCACAAATTCCAATTTTCCCACAAATTTCCTACACAGCCCAGTAAGGAACCTGTCCTCTAAGCACTGTCTGTCTCATTCTGTTGGCAAAAATCAGCTACTGTAAATGGGAGTATTCATTGGGGATAGATCAGGGCTGACAAGGTAACATTTAGAGTATCCCCATGAGGTTTGGAATCCAACATCTGGGGGACTGCAGGTTAGCTGCCCAACTGACACCATATGGACTGCTAAGCAATCTAGTTCTAGCTTGCTGAGAGAAGAGTCATACTAACAACTGTGACCCAAGTTCATCCATTTTAAATCCAGCAGTCTCAAATACAATGTAGGTTTCCTATTATGTTTCCTCTACACATCCAACCTATGTGTAAGCACAATTAGAAACCCATGACTTGTAATGGAATGTACTTTATACAAGAATTTAGAATCAGGATAGTTCAGTACGGCCTCTCTTGCAATATGTACATGTTCTTAAGAATGGCTCCTGCTAATAGTTTTATCTAATTGAAGGAAGAAAGTTTTAATATTCCTTAAGTCATTGATGCATCTTAAATTTGGATTCATTGTTCCTCTTAAGAAGCTAGCAGCACTGGGCAGAGTTAATATTCTACTATTACTGCCTGAAGATCATTCCATCAATGCACAATCTAAATCTTACTTGCCACACCACAATTAAGCAGCAAAATAAATTTGACTGACATAACACTTGCCTTGCACCATGCTGCACAGGAGTATCTGTCAATGCAAAAGTATCTGTCACTGCAGCACAAATACTGAAAAATGATGTTAAACACAAGCATACTAAAAGTGATTTAGAACATGAGTCATAAACTATTTAAAGTCAAGTTTTCAACACAGATTGCAGCACGATTCCTTGTCAAATTCTTGTGGCTCACAAAGGTACTGACCTCCAACTTAACTCCAATCATAAAAAAACATTGAAGCTGTTAATAAGAGAAACACCAAAGCAAATTTTTATCTAATTCCATTTCTACTGCAACTTTTGCTGTACACTAGGCCTCATTTGATCAGTCTTAAATGCAGACAGAAAGTTTCAGTATAAGATGATTTCAAATATTAATCCTTTATTTTTGTACTATTTCACCCAAAAGATGGGTTCTCCTCAACAACCAACCCAACAACAACTCAGAGCAGATACAAAATCCAACAGCATCTACAATATATGTATTGTGGTTCTATCCCACATATCACAATCCAAAGAGTGTTTTCAATTTAAGATGTCTAGATTCTGGCTATCCACCAGAAGTAAGGTCAAAAGTAACAACATAAAGAAAAAACTGTTTACATGCTAGAATTCAGAACCACTGTAGGGGTAGAAACATTCTGTATTGTCACTGTGTTGCTTTGCTTTTCTTATTTTTGCTTTTCTTGTCTTTTTTCTTTAAACCGTCCATGTTAGCTCTGAGCAAATTTGAATAAGCCTGCAACCAAAACAATCAAAACATTTCAGAGAATGCATTCAAATTCCATAGGATTACAAACAGTAGCAATTCATTTGCAGAATTAAAATATTGTAGTTAGAAGTGCCCATCTTTCTCAGAGTGCCCCACTTCATTTATTGATTTTGTAATTTGAAGTTAATCTATAAAATGTTCTGAAATGGAAGTGAATGCAGTATACACTTACCATCTGGAATTTGTTGACTTCCTTTGAACTCACCTATAAAAAAAATAGTCATATGTTATTTTAAAAATTACAAGATAAAATGTCAACAATTTCTTCAAGAATAAGTCTCAGTAACTACTGCTTTCAGCTGAATAAATCAAATTATATATAGTCTAATAAGGGTTAGAGCATCTTTGTGGTTTAATGCCATGAATTGAGTTTTGGGGAAACAGGGACAATTGCTTCTCAAAGAGCTTCAGGTAGCAACTTGAAAGGTTACGGAGTTTTAAAAAAAGACTTCCCAAATGATTTTTTAAAGCAAGTCTCAAATTTTAAACTGCCATTGGCTAAATTCTCTCTTTTTGATGATTATATATGCAGTGCCTTGGAAAGAATTGCACTAATCAATGTTGCAAGCAAATGGCATTCCTATTTATTGTGTTTTGCTGCTGTTCTTTTGTTTCCAGGTAACCTAGCAACAGAAGACTCTACCAATTGCTAATTTTGCGACTCTCCTTGCCAATGGAATTAAGATCTTTAGAAATTTCACTTTAATCCTTATGACAGTGGAACCATATAGTCTCTAGGATGAACATACTGAATCTACATTTAAACACTTAAAATTAGGTTGATTAAACAAAATCTAATTTGCGACAATTAGCAAGTAATTTCTTGCCCACACTAAAAAGAAATTTCCATTTATCTTCAGTCATGTTAGGACCCAACTGAGTGAAGCCTACCTAGTACCTACCACTGTACTTATCTTTTTCTTCCCATCTGTTGCTCTAAGAAGACATTTGTTGTCTACAGGTTCAAAGCCCTCAATATGGCCCTTTCGTGGGATGGGTCTTGTCCGACCATCATCTATATTAAACAGAAGCATTAAACAAATATACATACACAACATCCAATAGTGGCGAAAGAATGCTGAAATGCAGGTTTGTACTTTTAAAGCTTTGAAGTTTGTGTCGAAGATTAGGAGAATTCTGAATGTGGAAGCTGAGAAACAATAGCGTTGCTTTGTTTAAATTGGACACAAACGTGTATGTGGCTTTTTAAAGTGTATAATGGCTACGGTTAGATGCAAACAAATAGTCCATCTCATCCCCCAATCCCACTAAGAGTGGCTCAAATATCTGGCTTAAAAGCAAACACTGGGGAATAAGGGAAGGTATGGCCAACCTAGCCTAGTTTTCAGGCATGGAGTGGAGGATAGGAATCAGCTCAGAAGTGGCAGCAACAGACTGCTCAAAAAGATCGCTACTGCCACATTAATTCTTCCAACGACTCCACAGCAACCCCGTAGTTTGTTCTTGGGTACTTCGCCCGCAATAAGGTTGCTCAGACCAGAATGTGTGTGTTTTTTCTAAAAACCTTTAAAGATTTTATTTGACTTGGCTTTGGGGCAAACAGCTGCGAGCTGAGGTTTAATATTTACTGTGTTAAAAGAGGATGTCATCAATTTTATACTCCCATCTACTGTTCTCTGCTCCTAACTCTGGGATGGAGCAGGCTATAGAGTAAAAGTGTGGTTGCTTCTTTCTAGCCTTGGCTGGCAGAGACCAACGCTTAGGGTGGGAGCTCTACTGTAGTGGATGCCCAAACTACAGGGCACTTCTGCAGGCAGTTTTCCTGTGGAGGGCAGTCTACAAAAACTCAGAACAGGTTGTTTTGGTTAGCGCACTGGAGACTTTGAATCTACATTAGGGACCTGATCTTTCTTGGTTAACAGGAGTTGGCAGGACCTAGGATGCGACAGTGTACTCACTGCTCTGCACCTTCCAGTCCCTCATTTAGAATTTCCTCCATCTAGCAAAAATTAAGCATGTATTAAAGAAGCTGAGAGCTACAGATATGGGTTTTCTTTGATTAACCACACATTTTTCAGTTCTCATACATGCCCATTTCAGCATTACTTCATTTATGCCAACAACTGCAGTACAAACTGGCTCACGACACTTTTCTTTTTTTAAGGGGCGATATTGAAAAACAAAGTACTGGGCAAATACACAGGCATATCCACCATTCACAACTGCTGAAATAATTAACATAATACTTACATTTCTTTAGCGTGATATAGACGCTGCCTGTGCTCCTACATTTTTGAAACAATCTTGTAAGCTCCGTCAGAAACTGCAAACGAGAAACCCGTTTTCTGATTAAGAACAATCGCGGATGAATGACGTTTATGGAATTCTTAACACAATCAAGAGCTGGGAAACAACCCTTGTTTTATTTTTTTCCTTATTGCAGTTTCCAGTGACGCCATCCGATTGCAATGCCTGCATTTTCGGGTCTCTATCCCCACCTTCACAAAGCAGTCATTTATCAGGGCTGATAAATCCCTCCCTCCCCCCGCCCCAATAAAAACCCCCCAGCCCCCAAAAGGTGGGAATCCTGACTGGTCTTCGTTTAAGAAACCAGGGGCGATACGCCTGAGAAATGAATGGATCTTGGTTTAACTAAGTGAGGGTAACGCAACTCGGGGGTTCATTAAAGCGAGCCAGGATCTCCGCACCGGAATCCTCACGGGAGGCACCGCCAAGTTCAGGAACTGCCACGCCGCCCCCCATGAGGCGGCCACGCACAGAAAACGGGACCCGCCCCGGCTCTGCCCACCCGGCCCCCGGCCCCCAACTCAAGCGACCCAGGGCCACGGGACCCAGGAAAACGCGAGGCCGCGGCACCTGCTCGCTCTCCAGCAGCACCATCGCCGGCTCCTTTGCTCGCTCGCTCGGCGCCTGCAAGAGCCCCGTCACAATTCCGCGGAGCGAAGGAGCGGCCCGGAAACGGAAGTGCTTCTCGCCGCCACGGAGGACGCAGCGCTCGGTGCGGCTAGAGGGGAAACCCCGCCCCACTATCTGGCTCGCTGCTGCCCCCGCTCGGCTGCAAGCGGTACTGCTCCGCCGTCCCCTGGATTTATCTCCGGAGGAGCAAGCAGGGGTTTCAAACGGAGCGACCCGCGAACCTGTCAATTATAGGCTCGGTAAGGGAGGCTGAGGGCCGGATTTAGGTTTGATGAGGCCCTAAGCTACTGAAGGTAATGGGGCCCTTTATATGTCCAGCTGTCCTTTGTCAACAACAAATTTTCGCTGTTTTTTGTGTTGAATATATGCTATATGGTAATTTATGAACCTAATAGGTATCTAAAGCCATTTGCCACTGTTGCTGTATGTAGGCTTTATTTTATTTGTTTTTTATCTTATGTTTTGGGAATGTACGTCCACTTTTTTCCCTTTAAATTTTTTTGGGGGCCCCAAGAGAGTGGGGCCCTTAGCTATAGCTTGTTTAGCTTATACATAAATCCGGCACTGAGAAAGTGCAGCATCTTCTCCAAAGGCATCTCTGGATATTAGACTGACGTTCAAGCGCATTCCTTTGGTTTCAAAAAACTCAGTATGAGAAGCATAATGTCTGTCCTTTGAAATGCCAGATTTTCTTGGAAGGTTTTCCAGCCATTCCCTCCCCTTGTCAAAGGAAATGGACAGGGGGGGGGGTGGAACTACACCTGATGGCTGCACATTCGGCGGAATGCCTTATTTAATTTATTGTTTTTATTTATGTGTTTTTTTCTATTTTAATGTTATGTTGTGAACCATGGGTATAGGGTGGTATACAAACAAAATAAATACTGCATATCTTAGAATTGCCTAAGATTTCAAAAAGTGAAAACCCGGACACAAAAGTTGTTGAATGGCAAAGTTCAAAACAAATAATAATGGACATTTCAGCAATTTTTGTCCGGACACTGTTGTATTCCGGCTGTGTCCAGGAAATTTTCAGCTATGGGCTTGGCTTGCAAAAGCTGTTTTAATTTTTCTAAAACATCATGAGAATTCAAACAACTCCTTTCTGACTGACCTTTGTATCAAAATCTGCTCACATTTTGCTGTCAAAAGCAGTAGGAGGCACTGTGACCGCATAAAATAACTAAAGTTAATCCTCTCTGTCCTGATGTGTAAGAGCATTTATATCTGGTCTTTAACTTATGTTAAAATACTTAATACAGCACTACCCAGGAGGCAAAATGACAAGCATCCATCATTTTTGAGCATTCAAAGATGTTTTTATCTGAGATCACATTTTATGGA
Source organism: Podarcis erhardii (assembly GCF_964252035.2). Classification (NCBI taxonomy): domain Eukaryota; kingdom Metazoa; phylum Chordata; class Lepidosauria; order Squamata; family Lacertidae; genus Podarcis; species Podarcis erhardii. The sequence goes on from NC_138497.1 coordinate 42,573,226, forward strand.
ATGTCTTTTCCAATGACACACCATGTGTCACAAATCCTTCTGGAATTGCAATATAATATTACCTACAGCCATTCTGACAATGTTAACTTAGCGATGCTGTTGGTTTGTGAGCTACCACATTGTGCTAATTATTACCATCACTTCATTGTCCATTTTCTTTCCATGGTGAGTGTGAAGTTGGGCAAAGAGCTGTTGTACATTATAGTTTCCAAGTGGGGTCTGGGACCCATTCTCCTCCTGGTCTTAAAGGAGGAATGCCAACTCTTTTTCTGGGCAGAGCTCTTGTGCCTTTAACAGCAGGGAAAGTCTGTGAAGTTGACTGCAGCAGCAAAGCAATTAATTAATGGCTTGTAAATATGAAGGGAGCAAGGGAAATAACAGAGTTTTAGTAGTGCGTGGAAAGATATTGTCTGGATGCCAGGTCTACCAGAGAATGAACAACAGGTCCACACCCTTCTTCTTTACTCATAGCCGAGTAAGATTGTCTTCCATGAGCACGGTCTTAATGATGTGTCCGTAGGTGAACTGTGGAGGCCAATTTTGGATCCACAATGAGGATATATGTTTCTGGGTGGGAGTTGATCACGGTGATGGTTTGCCAAACTTGCCTTCCCCTTTCATCCTGAGTTTGAGTGTCTTCAAAGCCCATGACTCCTTTGGTAAAGGCTGTTCTCCAGTTGAAGCACTTGCAGGAAGATGATTTTGTATTTTTCATTATCTGGAAGCCTAGAGTAGACCCATTCAATTGGAGACATATCAATAGACTGTTATTACAACAGGAAGCCCGGTACATCCATTTACTTAAGACCATGACCCCTATGGGTCTGAATAGCTATCAGGATTATACATCATTTCTTTAAGACCTCAAATTAAACTGCAGCTGTCCTCTGAACTTTAGAACTCTATGCCTTTAAGAAGATCTTGGGGATCTTATCTACCCCTTTAAGTGCATATAAAAGGTGATAGGCTCACTTCCAAATTGAAAACGCACAGAAAAGCTCAAGATACACGTTGATCTACCCCATGTAAGTGAGGAATCATGATTATTTGCTGCCTTAGAGTTTTTAATTTGATTCAACACATGTACCGTAATTATTATTAATATTGATTATTTTCAGTTGTTATCCCTGAGAAAAGTAGAAAATAACAGGATATCCGAAAGTCTTTAAACTTACACGACCCTTTAAAAATTAGGTAAGGAACCAACTGTTATATAATACTGTTTTATAATTTATGACTGTTTTATAATTTATGATAATTTAGAATTTAAATAATATTTTCATGTAATATTTGATACTTCCAGCTGATGAAGGTGAATACATTGAAACAGGGCCCTGTCCTGGTTTCTAATCCATAATTGACTTCTGACTTCTGCTCTATGATTGAAACTAAGACCTTCACAAGACCTCCATGTCAAATCTGACTATGGACTAACATAAACTTATCTCTACTCATAAACTCTTATCTCTAATTCTGTAACGAATTATTGTGTTATACATATCTTTATGTGTTTGAGTTTGTTATCTCTATTTGAATTTGTAATCCTTGTCAGAATACATACTTTGAATGGATTAGTTTTTGTTACTATTGACTATTGATTTGCGAGCAGGGACCACTCCCACTGTTGAAACTCACATTGGCCTGAGTTCTTGGTGTGCTTTTTTCTTGGTACAATCAACGGAACCGGCCATGGGCCGTATCCGGCCTATGGGCCTTAGGTTGCCAACCTCTGCGTAAGACCATCGGAAAACACATATTTCCGATGGTCTTAGGAACTGAGACACCGCTCCTCTATCCGTCTCCAGGCGGGTCCGCCCACATGCAGATATGCCCACATATGAGTATCCGGCGTGATGGCATCATTGTGCCAACCCCATCACATACACCCCTTACAAATACAGGTGTATGTGACAGGGTTGGTGCCGTAATGTACTTATCCGGACCAGTCACACATGTAGCGAGCAGCTACTGTGTTGAAAGCAGCAGTATTGGAGGTAAAATGACACTTCATGAATTATAATTACTGGGTAAATGTAAAATCGTTACGCATACTGTCGCAAAATGTAGCAATGTAGTTTACTGTTGTTATATTTAGACTGTTACCCATGCTACACCATGCTTCAAGACAAAATTTCATTTATTTGTAATTAGAAATAAATATTTCACAATATATAATCACATATTGTTTTGTGATTAATCAATATGCTTTAATTATGTTCAATTTGTAACAATGAAAATACATCCTGCATATCAGATATTTACATTATGATTCATAACAGTAGCAAAATTAGTTATGAAGTAGCAATGAAAATAATTTTATGGTTGGGGGTCACCACAACATGAGGAACTGTATTAAAGGGTCACGGCATTAGGAAGGTTGAGAACCACTGCCTTACCAGCTACTGCTGAGCATATATCTTCAAATATTTACAAAGCAGGCACCCAAAAATGTCCGCAGGCTCTTCTTCATCACCTGACCCACAGAGAGAGTGAATCACTTCTACTTAACAGAATTAGGTAACCTACAATTAAGTCATTGGAATCTAAAGAAGTGGAACAAAAGGCTGTAAATGTCATTTCATTTTTTAAAAAAGAAGAAGCAGCTTAAAGAACCCCAACATCATCACAAACAGTCCTGCTGGTTCTTGGCTCCCTTTCAGAAAGCATTATTGTGTTTTATGGAACACCCATCAGAAACTGAGACGGTGTTGCATCATTATGTAATGAGAACATTCAGCTGGGAGGGTGCAGAGAAAATCAAATGTTCCTGGTGCTCTCCAAACTGATTAGGGATCAGGTTAAAGTGACATGAGAAGGGAAGAAAAAGGCCAGGCTGAGGGCAGCGTGAGTCACATGCAAGGTTGCTGGCTTTAACTCCATGGCCTCGCCCAGGAATGCCCAAGAACACTTTCTAAGCTCTGTAAACATGAATACGTTCATGTAAACATGAACATTGCAACCTGCTCACTTCCCTTTGCTTACTTTAACTTCCTGTGCAATAAGACAGATGCCTGCATATTGTTTTGATTGGGCCCTGTCCTGAACCAGAGTTTCATCGTGAATTTTGATGCCTGCCTACCACAGAATGCTTTGTGGACCCCCAATTGGTTGCTGTCTGCAGGCATTTTAGGCTTGAGCCCAACAGGAGGCGCCATCAATTATCCCTATTTGCCCTGTTCATCATGGCTCCCTGTGATCCAGATCTCCATTGATCCTCCTTGATATCGTACCTGCATTTCAAAAACAACGAAAGCTTCCTGTAGCACTTTAGAAGGCTGACAAATTCAGTATGCCACAGACCTGTCGTCTACAGGTCACTTCATCCAATGCATCTGGCTCAGTCATCTCAAAACCATTTGTTCCTTTCGTTCTTGATTACAGTTGCCTCTGAATGGCTGCTGTTCTGTGGAAGGGATTTAAGCCAGGCCAGAACTTTAGATTCACACAAGTAAAGTGGATTTGTGCAGTCTGTTGCCCTAGTTGCTATTAATTATATTAATTTACCCACCCTAGAAATCAAGGTTTGGTGGTTTGCAGTTTCTTATGTCCTTCTGACATTTTTTCCCCTTAATAATTACTAACGTCTTCACTCTTCCCCAGCTCTTGTGGACTTCACCTGTGTTGCCTGAGATCTCAAAGGTGCCTCTTAAACGATCTCCGTTCACCATGCCGCCACAAATTGAATCATAGATATTGTTTCCCTGTATATTTGATGGGTACTTCCCCTCTTGGAAATGCCTTACTGTTTTGTTGTTAGTGTCAAATGTACAGAACAGCTGGTTGTAATTTTGAAACAATCTGGAGGAAAGAAGGCGCCAAACACTTTCATGCTCTTCCTTCCCCCCCCCATCAGTTATTAACCTGCCTTTCATGCTGCCTAATGGGCCTGCACATTCCTTTAACTTCTTGTTGCTCATAGCATATTTATAGGAGAAAACAAGGTCTGGCTGGAAGAGCCGCTGTGGCTGAGCCAGTCAAGGAACCTGCCCTAAGGCAGGACATCACTGCTCCCTCCCAGCAGCTCCTTGCACACAAGGGAGGATCTGACTCACTCGCACAGCAAAAACTTCCACATTCACTTCAGTGAGATCACATGCAAATCGTCACTGGACACATGGCGCATACCCTCAGACATTTCTCCCATGAAAATAGGGACATTTCTCATTTCCTGCCCGACTGATCCTCCTCAATCCCCCATCTGCCCCTTGCAAAGCAGTTCCCAGCAGAAGAAGGGCAAGTGCCAGCACAACTATACCAATGGGACACAGCACACACTCTCTCCAGTGCCCTGAGAAAACCCCTTAATCCGGATTGGATTGGATTGTCGTACCTTGGTTGTCGAACACCTTACGACTTGAACGTTTTGGCTCCCAAACGCTGCAAACCCAGAAGTGTGAACGGTTTCTTTGGAACCCAAACATCCAACGCAGCTTCCGATTGAGTGCAGGAAGCTCCTGCAGCCAATCAGAAGCCATGCCTTGGTTTTTGAACGTTTTCGAAACAGATTCCTTTGAGAACCAAGGTACAGCTATATTGTATTTACAAAAAGAAAAGCACACACAAATAAATTTTAGAAAGGGGCAAGATTAGACATGGACACACAAAGCATTTGTAAAAGAAACAAAAATCAAGACTCTTGTACTCTGTTCCCCCTTTCTTCCCAGCCAGGGCAGCCCTGCCCAATGCCTGCCCCTCGGAGCCAGTGCGTCACATGGGGCGGGGCCTGCTCTCCGGCAGCCGCTATGAGCTGCCCAAGGGAGGAGGCTGGCAGCAGCAGCCATGGAGAGGCAACGGGATGCTCCTTCACTCAGAACAAGCGCCAGCTCCTCCTCCTCCCTGAGCTCGGTAGCAGCAGCACTGGCGAGGAAAATAGGGAGATTCTGGGATCAAATCAGAAGCCAGAGTGGCTTTCATAATTCTGGGGCTATCCTTGGAAAATCAGGACACTTGGAGGGTCTCCTTCTTCTTCTTCTTCTGCTTACTCATAGCAGAGTAAGATTGTCTTCCATAAACACGGTTTTAACTATGAGTCCGTAAATAACTGTGGAGGCCAATTCTGGATTCACACGTCCTTCCACAGTGGGGACATTGGTTTCTGGGCAGGAGTTGATCACGGTGTGGATTTGCCAAGCATGCCTTCCTCTTAGCATGTTTCTCCCTTGTGTCCTGAGTTTGAGTATCTTCAAAGCCCATGACACCTTTGGTAAAGGCAGTTCTCCAATTGGAACACTCGCAGGCAAGTGTTTCCCAATTGTTGGTGTTTATACTACATTTTTTTTAGATTTGCCTTGTGACAGCCTTTAAACCTCTTTTATTGACCACCAGCATTACGCTTTCCATTTTTAAGTTCGGAGTAGAGGAGTTGCTTTGGAAGACAATAATCAGGCATCCGCACAACATGACCAGTCCAACGAAGCTGATGTTGAAGAATCATTGCTTCAACACTGGTGATCTTTGCTTCTTCCAGTACACTGGCATTAGTTCGCCTGTCTTCCCAAGTGATGTGTAAAATTTGGAGGGTATGCTGGTGCTGCCCCCACAGTGGAGTAAATAGGAAGCCCAGCCTTGCCTGAAAGCTCCAGATGTCAGCAAGGCAATCTCACAGATCTCCATCATTTTGGAACACTTGACTTCTTGAACAGGCTATATGCATGCATGGGAGGAAAGCTATAGCTCAGCGGTAGAACAACTGCTTTGCATGCAGAAGGTGCCAGCAGTCAATCCCTGGCATCTCCAGACAGGTTTAGAAAAGACTCCTGCCTGGAGAAGAGCTGCCTGCCAGTGTAGACAATACTGAGCTAGATGGACCAATGGTTTTTGACGCAGTTTAAGAAAGCTTCCTATGTCCCTACTTGAAATTAGCTTTTTAAAAAAGAAAATTTTTCTGTGCAATGCCAGAACTAGAGCATTTGTCCAGGCCCGTTTATACGCTGCTACCTTTGAGTATCGTAAATGAGTCAAGTATATATTTAATGTTTACTTTACAATGCAGCTGCTTATTACTGCAGGGGGGTGGGTACCATATCCTTTGGGAGATCTGCTTGGTCTCTTTCCCACTGCTTCTACTGTCATATTGGCAGTAGCACCCAGGCATCTCTGTTTTTCTCTATCTGAAAGGACAGCAAAAACAGTTTCCATTATTATTATTATTATTATTATTATTATTATTATTATTATTAAGCTTGTCAGATTGAGATTTTCATACAAACTCAGGCAGCCAACATTTAAGTATAGCTGAGTGCCTTATTATCAGGATTGTAAAGTTATCTTTTTGGCAGAGAAGCCCTGGCAGCGCAGAGCCTCTTAAATCTGAAGGAGATTAGCAGATCTAATGCCTGGCCTCTGCCTAAGTGACAAATGATTCCTGCAGCACAGTCTGTGACTGGAAGCTGCCTGGGACAAGACCCCAACCCCTTACAAAGGTCAAGTGGTTTTCCATTTACAGTGCACAATTTCATGCTTTCCAAATATTGGCCAGCTGAAGGGACGGGATATTTAGCAGAAATTTAAATCAACTCACTGTGATGAAAGATGTCAGGACTGACCTTGGCCTCTGAAGCAGACAGATTTGGAAACACTGTGGATAAAGTTTCTGCTTCCTGGAAGGTGGGAAGCTTATGGAACCCCACGAGGGAAGACCTGTTGCCTGTGGGATTGTGTCTGTGGAATCGCATTTGTGGTTGAAAGGACAGCGAAAGCGAACCTTCCCCAAATTCCTCCTCCTTCTGCTGCTGCTGTGGGAATGTGACCCAGGAACATCATCTATGAACATTTTCCCCTGCTAGACTTCGATAATCTATTCCTGGCTCCTAAATCTCTCCACCTCTTATGGTGCAAATTATGTATTGAATTTGCCAGAGCTCACCATCACCATCTAGTGTCACATTTGCATAAGGCACTTTACAACACACACAAAGCATTTTATTTGCAGCTGTATAGCTGAGTCCTTGCAACAAATGTCTGTAGATGAAAAATAAAATATTTTCAGTTCTTCCTTTCCCTTTGGCATCCTACCTCTTTATGCTGCTGCTGCTGCTTTGAAGAAATGGCCGCTATTGGGTTTCCATGGCATATGCTGTGAGATGCATGACACAGAGAGGTCCTCTGCCATTGCAGAAAACATGCCTTGTTGCTGATATTGAAAGAGGAGGCATAACTGAGTATTGGGACTTTGGGGGATTTTAAGTCAAATACTGCAGTCGTACTTCTATGTTGGGCTCCCTATTTGTTAACCTGTTTTCTAGCTTTGGGATACTTCCTGCTTTCCCTCCCCCCACCCCCTTTAATATTTGATTTCTTTCTTCTTTCATTTCTGACTGTCTCTCATTTCCTTTCCATTTCTATTTTCGTGCAACCCTTCATGACTCGTCCAGCCCAAGTTGTGCAACTGATCAAGTGAAGTGGGTGATGGAACAGCATAGGAAGAGCGTCAGGAGAAAATATATTGGGGACACGTAAGAGGCAAAGTGCATTGGCGGGAGGAAAAGCTTTGCCCCCACGTTAGAATTCTGAAAGAGAAATAACTGTAGCACAACAATTTTACTGTATTCTGTTATTGCTGCTTTATTTGAGGTCACATCCATGCCATACGTTTAAAACTCGCTTATGCCATTTAAGCAGTTATGGTTCTCGCTCCCCCCAAAATCCTGGGCATTGTAGTTTGTTAAGGGTTCTGGGAATTATAGTTCTGTGAGGGGTCTCGTAACAACTCCTAGCAGCCTTAACAAACTACAGTCCCCAAGATTCTTTGGGAGAAGCTGTAACTGTTAAAAGCGGCACAATAATGCTTAAATGTATGGTATATATCCAGTTTATGCTTCAGCAATAATAATAACTGCTTGTTGGGGAAGGGTGCTGCTCACCCTCTTCCTGTCTTCTGGTGCTCATTATGGAACAGGATGGAATCAGGGGCATAAATGAAATATATATTCTATTCGTATTCTCTTAATGTCACAGTGGAACTCGGCACGCAGTGTTGTAATGGGATGTGATGGAAAATGGGGAATATAAATCCCCTGACTTATTTGTGTGTGCAACGGAACACACAAATATATTGAATGCGGCAGTCAGAATGATGGCCAGCTATTTCCCCCAGCCCCTAAATTTGACCATAGCAATTAACAGGCCTGAAAAACTAAGCACCACTGAATGGATTGGGAATGCGAGAGACACTTCCTCAGTGTTTCCTTGCTCTCCGCTGATCACCAAATAGGAAATAAGGCTTGCATTTCACAACAGTTCAGACTACAGTTGATCTTACTGAAGAGACTCAGACCTTGGCTGATTCGTTTTCTGCAAAAATAAACAGTTGTGGGAAAGTGAGGCACGCAAGGTGCTGAAAAAGGAGTGGGAGCTGGTGTTTTATTTTCTGACTTTTTTTGAGGGGATTGTATATTGGGGGGGGGGTGCACATATGAGTCACGTAGAACAATAATATTTTCCCTCCTTGCTTATCACTGATCTTCAAGCTAGAGTTTTCCTCTTAAGCCTCCGTATCGGAATTCAGAACTGACAACCACCAGGGCCTGATTTCAGAGCCAGCCTGTCTGTAGAAGGCTTGAGTTGTCTGTAGGGCTGCAGCAGTTAGATGTCCCTTTTGCAAAGGTTAGGCACCTGGCGGTGGGCAGGGGGTGGCAGGCCAAGTCGACCTGTTTGGTTTTTTGAGGAGGTGTCGCATGCATGTGCAACGCGGGCCCCCCCCCCAAAAAAAGTTGGGTGCAACTCGGCACCGCTGGCTAGTGGGAACTCTTGTGCTGGCTTCTTCTAGCATGCTGGGTCAAAGTGGCCATCACACACATGTCTATACAGTGGTACCTCGGGTTACATACGCTTCAGGTTACAGACTCCGCTAACCCAGAAATATTACCTCGGATTAAGAACTTTGCCTCAGGATGAGCACAGAAATCGTGCTCTGGCGTTGCAGTGGCAGCAGGAGGCCCTATTAGCTAAAGTGGTGCTTCAGGTTAAGAACAGTTTCAGGTTAAGAACGGACCTCCGGAATGAATTAAGTTCTTAACCCGAGGTACCACTGTATACATCTCTTAAACTTGTTTACCCAGGCCCAAGCCTCTTTAAATAGATGCTTTAAAGTGTGTTTGTGTGGCGTGTCTGCCCTTCATTTGTTTGGAGCTAAATCAGTCTTTTAGCCAAGCGGTCAGTGTAGATCTGCATTATTAGCTATAGCAATTTCCTTTCGAGTCAAAGCTATGCCAGCCCAACATGCAGAGCAATGATGGTGTGTCGCCCCACTCCACCCTAGTAATGAAGCTGGGATATGATCTACAGCTTTTCATACCAAGTGTACTTTGACACAGAACCCATGGGCAACACACGGCCTTGTCATGCAAGGTGGCAAGAGGAGCCAAGTCAACATTTGATGCCCCTCTTAGTCCTCCCACCTCCTTCCCAAGGCCCAGTGGCTCACTTACTCAGCTTTGGGAAGGCAGCATGAGGGTTGGGGCTGTCAAATGTTGCAGAGGCCTGCCTCACATGCAAGGCAGGCCTTTCCCCCACTCCCGCCTTTAGTAGGGCTCCTCTGACTTTAACAGCTCTGTGCCAAGCAAACATATTTGCAGGCAATGCTCTTCCTGCCAGGAGAAGCTTGCTGATTCTGTGAAAGTGTCACTTGCTAAATTTCTGCTTGTTGTTCAGCTGCTGAAAGCAAAGAAGCCCTGCCAGAACAAAAGTTGGCAGCCCTACGTTCAAGAGCACATCTCCTCTGCTAGTCAAGCCCACTCACCTTTTCAATAAAGCTTTTGATTAAGTGTTTCAAATTTACTGGAAGCATTTGAAACTTTTTTGCTGGATATGTTTTGATTATCATTTTAACTTCTGCTTTTTATTTCTTATGGTAAAGTTTTTAATGTATGGCTATTATCTATCTTGAAGTATTTTTGAGAAAAGGCAGGATATTTTTTAAATATATGGTTATTATCTATCTTGAAGTATTTTTGAGAAAAGGCAGGATATTTTTTAAAAATAAATAAATAAAATGAAACTTCATGCCTAAAACATCTCTTCTAGTTCTTTTCAGAGGAATTGGTTATAGGTTTGCCACAGGTGAGAGTTGGTTCTGTGATTTCATGTTGTCTAGATGATTCGTCTCTTCACGTCTCCCTGTTTTCACACATGTGGGTTGGTTCACACATGCATGTTTATAATGCCAACATTACAAGTTCCATATATGAATGGGCAATTGTGGATGTAACAAGACAGAAGATTGGAAGGAAGGAAATGCTAGGATAAAGGAAAGGTGGAATCCCAAAGATGCAGAAAAAAGAGGGCCTATTGGCCTAGCATGCTTCAAAGCTTTCCTCACAGTTGGGGTGTGTAATGTTCTATCATTGGTGCTATGTAAGAAGGAACAAACACACACTCTGAGGTTGCTGAATAACACATTTGGTATGTCTTATACTGGAAATTCCCAAACTTGGGTCTCCAGCTCTTCTTTAGACTACAAATCCCATCATCCCTAGCTAGCAGGACCAGTTGTCAGGGATGATGGGAACTGTAATCCCCAGAGAGCTGGATAGCTCTGTTACCACTAGCACCAACTAGTGACACTTACTGTAACTGCACTTACTTTACAACTACACTAGTGGCCAAAATTGTGGAAACCTATTGGAAAAAGTGTATTTCCGAGGTTTGATGACTCATAACACTACTTTTTTTGAGTACTGTAATACCATAAAATTATATATCAATGGAAAGATAAATTAATGAAGAATGTGATGCAACAAAGTTTGTTCAATTATCTGTATTCTATCAAAAGTTATAGCCAAATAACCAGAAAAAGGAAGCACAACTTGCTTAGGCTGATATACAGTAGCTTTCCTTCATTTGAATGTAGCCAATGAGCATGAGTGTTTAGAGAGCCAATCAGGTGTTATGAGCCATCAAACCTCAGAAATACACTTTCTCTAAAAGGTTTCCACCATTTTGGCCACGAGTGTACCAGATCCCATATGTTACAACAGGCTCTCCTTTGTAACAGGGTTCTAAGCAAAGACTGGAGACCTACATATTGGGACATAAGAAGCTGCTTTATACCGAGTCACACCATTGGGCCGTCAACCCAGGGGTTGGGAACCATTTTGGCCAAAGGGGACAGATAATAATAATAATAATAATAATAATAATAATAATCTGTCCCCACTAATCCATTACAAGTTTGTCAGGTGGATGGGACCTTTGGCAGTTGGGTTGTCCCATCAAAGTCCCCTGCACAGCAGTTGCCAAGTGTCCAACAGCTTATTGGATGTTGGGTGCTTGGGAACTGCAGCACAATGGCCTTTGCGGGCCCTATGCCCAACAAAGTGCCAAGCATTGGGCTGGCAAAGCTGCTTTCTACAGGGGTTGGCTGTGTGATCACACAAGTTCCCCGCAGGTCTGCAGCTGATCCAGCTGCTTTTCTTCCTGCCCCACACCTGACATCAGAAATGAGTGGGTGGGGTTTGGCCCCGTAGACCAAATTGGGACCTGTGGCGGGCCAAGTTTGACTGGCAGTGGATCTCTCATCCCTACCTGGAGAGTGAACCTGAGATCTTCTGCATGCAAAGCAGATGCTCTACCACTGAGAAATGAACTTTCTCTGTAACTGAGCAATGGCTCTTCCACGTGTATCCCACCCCCTTGCCCAGTGCCCATACCTGTCCTATCCATATATGAAGCGGGAGCTAGGAGCACACAGGTGATGGGGCATTCTTCAGCCTTTGGTCCCCAGATGGTGTTGGACTACAACTCCTGTAATCTCTGAACGTTTTCTAAGCGGGCTGGGAATGATGGGTCTTGTAGTCCAACAATGTCTGGGGACCCAAGATGGAAGTGTACTAATCTAGCTCAGGACTCGCAGTGGCTCTTTGCAGTTTTAGATGGGGGCCTACACAGTCCTACCCGGCGATTTTTGAGAGTTGACCCTGTGACCTTTTGCATGGAAAGAGTCTGCTTTGCCACTGAGCTACCCTTTCTCATGTGATCAGTGCCTTAGTCGTGACCTACTTATAGGTAAAGGGAAAGAACCTCTGGGCAGTTAAGTCCAGTCAAAAGCGAATATGGGGTGCAATGCTCATCTCAGTTTTCAGGCCAAGGAAGCAGGCATTTGCCCACAGACAGCTTTCCGGGTCATGTGGCCAGCATGACTAAACCGCTTCTGGTGCAACAGAACACTGTGACAGAAGCCAGAGTGCACAGAAACACTGTTTACCTTCCCACCGCAACGGTACCTATTTATCTACTTGCACTGCTGTGCTTTTGAACTGCTAGGTTGGCAGAAGCTGGGATAGAGCAATGGGAGCTCACCCCGTCACACAGATTCGAACTGCCGACCTTCTGATCGGCAAACCCAAGAGGCTCAGTGGCTTAGACCACAGTGCCACCTGCATCCCTTTTACCTTTACCTTATTTATATAACTAGTTAAGAAGAGGTGCGAAGAGATGCCTCTGTTAGGAAAACTGCCTCGTGAACTGATGGTGCATGAACAGTCATCTCTCAGCGCTGAACTGAAGAGTCTTTGGCGCTTCAGTCAATGTGGTACACACATTTACAGCTATGCTTGAGGTGCAAGCCCTGATTTATGGGAGGCGAGCTCAGTGCATAAATCCTTTTACGAAGTGCCGTTTGGAGGGCTGCGCAGAATCCTTGCTGCTTGTGTCTGTTCTTTGTATCTCGCAATCTGCACTTGTCTCTCACGGGTGGGGGTGAAGAGCACTGTCAGAGATTGTGTGAATCACGGAACAAGCTGGAGCTGGATTTAGTTTTGCTTTATGGTGATTTACTCCTGCCAAGACAAGTGTGCTGGCAGAACATCGCTGCTCGGAGGAGGAGGAGTAGACAGGACAGAGAGGGACTAATAGAACATAGCTCATTACTGTGTATCCCACTGAACTTAATTGATGGCCTGTGAAGTTTAAGAGGGGTGCATGTCCATCTGCAGAGGTTTATGTGTGCATGCCACAGGCAAACCGTTCTGGATTGCCTGGCGGTGCAGAACTTCAGGGCAGTTTGCATTTCTGGGAGATAACTGCGGTGATGGATGTGCCAGTGTATCTCAGGTTGTTACCGGTAATTGTGTGTGTGTGTGTGTTTGAGTTTCTTACCAGTTTTGATTAACGGATGCCAAGCTGCCTGCAGACCTGCTCACCAGCCCAACGTACTAAAATACTGTAGCTCAAGAAAGCTATTAAAATAGCTCCAGAAATACAAATCTCTTGATTTGTATTTTGAAATAATGCCTAGCATTTAGTCCATACAACAACCCTGTAAAGTTGGCTAGTGTCATTTTCTCTCTGGGGGCTCAGGCTGAAGGAGTAGTGACTTATCTAAGGTAGACCTACACGCTACCTTGGCAGGTGCATGTTCCAAAATCCATGTTTCCTCAGGTAACATGGGGGCAAGACTTTTAGGGAGAAATGGAGGTGGGCAGAAGGTGGTATTTAAACAATCCCGTGCCCACTGATTTGCCCTGCCGATTCTCCCCCTGCCCCAAAGCCACTTTCCCCCTAGCTAGGATGATTGGTTTGCTAAAAGTGGCTTGGTGGCATTTGCAGGAGATAATTGGCAGACTGGGGCGGAGGGGCAGGGGGGGGGGCAGGACCAGCACCATCTCCTGCTTGCTGATTCTTCTTGATAGTGCACTTACTCCCGCCTCATTAGCTTTGCAAGACAACCTGGGGTTGGACTCATTTTTGCTTCCAAACATGTGGTCCTCACCCTTGGCTACTCGAGCCCTCCACAGCCTAACTCAACAACAGGCAAAATGTTGAGTTCTGGCACAGCAGAAGTGTTTCAAGCTAGTCACAGAATCAAGGGATCTGGGAGGTCATGTAACTCAACTACCAATTTCCATTATCCTCTCCTTTAAGGGAGGAAGGAGGGTGCTGTGATGGGAAACTGGCCCTCTACCTTGCAGCTGAGGAACGTTTTTGGCCACATTGGCTTCAATGCATTTAGTGGGCAGGGCCAAAGTGAGCAGGGCATTGAATGTATATTTACCCTTGTGTGCTCACCTAGTTTCTACATACACTTACACCTCCCTCTCCGTCTTCCAACCAGGCAAACAAGCATTGCTAGAGTTCTAAGACACATTCCAGCCAGGCAAAAACACTCAAGGAGGATGCAGAGCAGGGCCAGTGAGAGGTGTGGCTTGGGAGGATGCAAGGCCCGAGGAGAGTCCTGAGGGCCAGATAGGAAGACTTGGAGGACAGCCTCTGGCACCAGGGGGCTGAGGTTCTCCATCTCTGCTCTATTTCATTATTTAATGATAGGTTTATAACACAACACTTCTTCCCAGAGCTATTACATGCAATTCTGAAGAGTGTTTCCCATCGAAAGATACTCCCTTCCTCTCCCAAGGTTTTGTTCCATGTGGCCTCCCAGAGAAATGAACAATCCAGGAGCCTTGTTTAAACACCCAGTTTACTAGGGATTATAAAACCCAGACTGTACAACAAAACAAAAGACATTAACATGTGAGCATAACTGAACAAGAATAGGAATAAGGCCATTTCAGAGACAAGATATGCTTTCCAAGGTTCCAATAAAGACATGAAGAAAATAATTATACCAAGAACTTAAAACAACGGTAAAACGATTTAGGAGGGGGAAAATCAGATTAAGCAGAGATTGGGTTTGGCTGAGAAGCCAGTCAGGTGTTCTCCCAATTGGCTGTCCTGGGAGAAAACCCACAGACACCATCCCACTGAAAATTAGTTCCTTTGTACAATATCCTCTTTAAAGTCTTGAACTGAAGAATGAGCTCATGAGCTACGACCTTGTAGAATTTCCCCGCGGTCCTACTATTTGTACATTTATTTAGCAAAAGCAGTTGTGGAGCTGGCACCAAATCTATAAGGAGGATGTGGGTTAGGCAGCGCTTGATAAGATCAGTTTAACTTTTGTACTTCCAGTACTTCTGGGCCTGTGGAAATTTACTGAAACCAAGCTACAAGAACAAAGCTACACATCGTTTATAACATGTGTATAGATTGTAACCAGTGGCAACCACACTATCACAGTTTCTGCAATCACTGGATGCCAGTAGGTATATCTTGAGCCTTCCTTGATCATGGTCAACATATGCATATTTTCAACAAAACTGCACATCCTGTAGTATCTTCAGTGCTGACTAATGATAGTATACCTGGGGTGCAACTTAGTGTTGTGCTATGGAAAATGTTCCATCTGCGCAAGCATTTCAGCTTGCCAGACAGAGCAATCCCCCTCTCCTTCCCCCCACAGGCTCATCTGGGGGTTCTCCCAACCTTCCCAGAGCCAATTCTGTGGGTATGGTGGGTCTGCAGGGGAAAGAGGCGCTGAGCAAGTTGAAGTCCTTGCACAGGGTTTCCACTGATGGGGGTTCACCCATAGGGCAGTATTCTTTTATATATATATAATAATTTTTATTCAGTTTTTAAAACACATAATTAAAAAAAACAAACACATGACAGAATACAAACAAACATAAACAAATCAAACATAAATAAATTCATAATCTTATTTTCTTGTAACTTCTTTCAATCGACTTCCCCTTACCTCCCTTTCGCTGCATCCCTATTTTAAAATTTTTTAGCAACCCTTTAGTCAATTTATCCATTTAGTTCCCTTCATTAAATTCCCATAAATTTGTTAATTACAGCTGTAGTTCTCTGCTTCTTACCCCTTGACATCTTAGCACTCCTCAATTTTACAACAGTTTTTAAGATATATTTTAATGTTCTATCTTAAAATATATCCCATAGGGCAGTATTCAGGGCTACTCTGATTCAGAGCAGACCCACTGAAGTTAATGGACATGATTAGATCCACTAATCTCAATGGGTCTACTCTGAGTAGGGCTTAGTTGAATATCACCCATAGTTATGGCACTATGCTTGACTAGATCCCCAAGGATGTGCTCTATGAGGAGCTGGCTTTAGGCACCAGGTCTTTTAGCAGACCAACTCTGTGTTATGGTATATTGATGTCTGCAAATGAGACATGAAGGCTGGCAACATCAACCCCACCATGTGGGAATCTCTTACAGACAACCACAGTGCCTGGAGATAGTCCAGTTGTGTATCCACAGCCGTGGCCAGAGAAGGAATGACTGCGGGGAGAAGCACAGAGAGAAGACACGCCATGGTACACCTGCATCAGCACAACCGGATGCCTTCATCTGCCCCAGCTGCAACAAAGCATGTCTCTTCCCTATCAGTCTCTACAGCCACTGCAGACTCTGTAACTCTCCAAAGGTTTGACTTCACCCCCAAAGGTGTACAACTCCATTGTCTTCCAAGACAGAGGGTGCCAACAATGCTTGGACGGAAGAGGGGTGAAAAAACAAGGTCAACTATGCAAGGAGGGGAGGGATTTTCTGAACCCAGTTGATCAGAATAAGAAAAGAAAAAAACAATAGAAGTCTTCATGAGCTTTTCCAGCTCTGATTAGAACCCAGTGAGATTCTTTGGTGGCTCCAGGGAGAGTCTCTTAAAATTGCTTCATCGTTATCACCACGATCTGCAAATTAAAGCAGTATTTCACGAGCGACTTGAAGCAGGTCATGGAACCACAGCAAACTCTTTGCGAGGGAGGCAGGTCTTCCCTAATCTGGTGGGAGTTCAGTCTTGTGGTTAATGGAAGCAGCAATTACTAAATCAAAAGGCATAATGGGACTTGCCTCTAGACAGCAGCACTAGGCTTTAGATTTCCTACAGGCACTGGGTGAGCACGTGCCTTCAGGCATGTCATGGCTTCAGCTCCCCCCCCCCACACACACTTTTCTATTAGTGAGGGTTTGCCCCCTACCTCCACCTCCCTCCCAAATGAGCTGTGGTGGAGCTGAGAAGCTGTGGGTACTCATTGCTGATTAAATTCTGCTGACTGAGGAAGATGTCAAGCTCTACCCAAAGCAGAGAGCCGCCAAGGAAAAGCTGCTTTTCTTTGCTTTTGACAGCTGGAGCCATGAATTTAAGTAGAGGTCTCACCTTCAGGCAAGTCAACAGCTGGGCAAAGAGTGCAGCCCCTCTTAAGGAGCGAGCGCAGTAAAGTTTTCAGGAGTTTAGTGTTACAAAAAGGTGAAAGAGCAGACGGAACAGGAGAGCACACAGCTGAGAGTCCAAGGTGCAAAAATAAGAACAATCTTATTTCGTCCTCTTTCATTGTTTTCAGGATGAACAAATAACA
Organism: Podarcis erhardii; assembly: GCF_964252035.2. Taxonomy (NCBI): domain Eukaryota; kingdom Metazoa; phylum Chordata; class Lepidosauria; order Squamata; family Lacertidae; genus Podarcis; species Podarcis erhardii. The sequence continues at coordinate 42,590,384 of NC_138497.1, forward strand.
AAGAAGAAACTAAAAGAACAAAACAAATTCCTGCTGACGCTATGTTAGGTTATTCTCTGACAGAAGTATTCCCTGGCTAGATCAGGGCAAGAGACCATTAAGTCCTGCGCTCTGTCTCCCATGGCAGCTGGCCAGGTGTCTCTGGAAACTCTTAAGGCCTCACCCCAGGGCCAGACCAAGACAATTTGCTGCCTGAGGCAGAGCAGCACATTCCACCTTTCCCAAAGTGAGGTGCGCAGTACCCAAGATTGGTCAAATTCTATTTCCCTTTTCCTGTCAGTAAAAAGAACAACAAAATAAGTCACTAATAATTTGCTGCCATTTCCTGACACTTGAAATCAAATGCCTGAGGCGGCCACTTCACCTTGTCTAATGGTAGGGCTGGCATGCCAAGTCAGTGTTTGTCCCCAGCACCTGATATTCAGGGGCATACCCTCCAACATTGATGTAAATCAGGACGTCCTACTCAATAATAATAATAAATATTTAATAATAATAATAATAATAATAATAATAATAATAATACCCCACCTATCTGACTGGGCTACCCCAGCCACTCTGGGCAGCTTCCAACATACATAAAAGCATAATAAAACATTAAACATTAAAAAACACTTCTCTATAGAGGGCTGCCTTCAGATGTCTTCTAAAGGTTGTATAGTTACTTATATCCTTGGCTCAGGGGCCACATAACTCCATACCCTCCGACATTTCTCTGATTAAAATAGGGCTGTCCTACCATACCCGCCAACTTTTCTCCAATGAAAATAGGGACATTCTAAGGAAAAGCCGGGATCAAATCAGAAATTGGGACAGCTTCTGTAAATCTGGGGCTGTCCCTGGAAAATAGGGACACTTGGAGGATATGATGCTGGTGTCAGCAGCTGAAGCCCTCAAAAATATGGGGGCATCAGGAAAGTTACTTCAGGACGGTACATCAGAAGCTGGAAAAGACAAAGGAGTTCTGGCAGCATTCTCGGAAAATCGGGGGGGGGGCTTGAACATTTGTATTGGGATGTCTGCCCCCCATTCCTGGACAAATATTTTTAGATCAGTCACCCTGAGTGTCCATTATCTAATCTAGTTCAAAATGTGCCTAGATTGGACCCATTAGACCTGCTTTAGACTGAGTCAACCAGGACATTGTGCATGGCAATGGTTGCATGATGATGCAAATGAAACTGATGTGAATATTTCATAACTAAATTTTTTTTGGGGGGGGGATCAACCAGCTGGTAAGAACCTGCCCAAACAACCCTTTTGGAAAGGGAGGCTCATTTATTTTGATATCAGTCAAAGATATTTTAAAATGGCATCTGAACTGATTTTATACTCCTCCTGTGATGTTCTTACACCTCTTCTGCTTCTGCTGTTTGGAGTGTGTGTTTTTTTAAAGAAGACGTTTGATCTGAGGTGTTTGTTTTAATGTTGTTTCATTGTTTTAATTGTTTGTGCTTTTCTAAGAGTTCCCACCCAATATGATCGGATGTTTTTGTGATCTTCATCACCCTGGGAAGACGTAGAGCCAGTCCCAGCATAGTCATGGAATGGCTCTGGGAATAATACCCAGAAAGGCATACATTTTCATCGGCTTGTATGTATCCTCCACACAACCTGCCAAGCCTGCGAGCCAAAACCAGAATCCTGGATAGTTTCAGTTAACAGAATAGATTGTCAGCAAAGTCTAAACACAACCAATTTTCATTGAAAATGCTTTCATCTATTATTTACCCACACATCATTTTGTGGTTGCAAGTAATGACTTCAGAGTTTGTCAAAGATGGGGTTGCCAACTTTTCCCCCCTGGTGTGCTCCTGTGCCAATATAGTTGCCTAACAGGCAGAGCATTTAGCAAGTGAAATTTTTAGCACCGTTTTGTCTTGTTACCAAGAAAAGCTTCACCTGCTATATTTCTGCCTCTCATACACTCCCTTAAACAAGCTTCTAATTCTGGCAAGATATTGCAATACAGTATATAAACACATTTAAAGATCAATGAGGTTAGTATGCAGCTGTCAAACGTCTGTGAAAGCCTCTCAGTAAGAACCAGCAAATGGTCTATCCAGACACTGAGATGGTTCTCTTTATGCTTTTTGTAGCTAGGGCTCTCTTCCTCCACTACTTTTTGTGACGTTCTCTTGGAGGATAGAAAGAAATGGAGCAAAGGACAATGAAGGAAGAGATACAGAGATAGAACTACCCACTACTCCTTAACTCATTGGCACTTTTCTTCCTTCCTTCCTTCCTTCCTTCCTTCCTTCCTTCCTTCCTTCCTTTCTTTCTTTCTTTCTTTAGAATAATTTTTTATTAACCGACCAATCAAATCAAAACAAACCAAATTACATAAATTCCAAATTACACAGCCGAATTTTAAATTTTTGTTGAGGGTACCCATATTTCAAGTTCTGAAGGGGATCCAATCAACTTCTTGCTTCTTACTGCTGTTTTAATGTCCACAAATCTAACCTTATGATGTTCACAGTACTATCCAGTCCTTTCTTCTTGTTTTTCCACATCTCTTGTTGTTATTTTCATATATTTTTCCTTTCTCTTTGTGACCTCTGATAGTCTCCACAAGCTGGTTAGAACAGTTTGTAATCCTGCGTGGATATTATTATTTTTTATCCAGTAGCCATATCCAGACGTTTTCCATGTAACATCACTTCCATACATCAAAACAGTCTTAGCATCATTAATCTTCACCAATCTGCCTCCTTTCTCAAAACCTCTGAGGAGATTCACCAGGAATGTAGTCTGAAAACAAGTCCGTTCCTTCTCTCGGCTATAAATCCTTTGGCAAGATGGCGACTCCAAATTAATTGCTGCGCCATTCCAAAAGCTCTTATTGCTTCTCGATCTCCGTAAAGCATACTTTTGGTTAAAGTTTATCTCCACACAGACCTTAATCATCCTGCTTGGGTCAGTTCAACCGACGATTCTAATGAGGAGGGGTTCTTGTAATAGAAGGAAAGTAAAAAAAGGTTTCTCCCCCCCCCATTCAGTCCCGTTGTTAACATACCCAGCCTTTCGTGTATCTTCATCGTAAAATATTCCTGTTTCTCCAACCCGTCGTCTTCTTTCGCAGAGGTCACTTAAATTAGCAGACTTCACTCCCCTTCTTCACTTGAAATATGTGCATTTGCTTCTTTTGTAATTAATTATTCCAAATTGCTGCAGCTAGTGCGCAATCAGAGACAGCGTCCAGGAGAGCTGAGGGGGCATTCTGCCTAGGGCCCTCACCCCCTTCTTTTGAATTAGGGGGTGATTTATGGGCACAGCAGGCAAGGGCAGTGTTCCCCATTTCCTTGGGGCAACAAGGGAGGCTGCCTACTCCCATAACAGCCTCTTAATTACCCTGTGTGGGTCGGAGAGATGCTATTGTCGGCCATCTTCCAATGCGCCCCCTAGTGGCCCCCTTCCTTCCTTCCTTCCTTCCTTCCTTTCTTTCTTTCTTTCTTTCTTTCTCAACTAGCCTCTCCTGTCCACAGCAGAGGCAGATTTAGGGGAGGGCAGTTGCAGGAGAAACCACAAGCATGATGCAGAATGGAAGGCAAGAGGCAAGGGGGCATATAATTTTGGCATTGCACAGGATGCCACTGAAATTTGAGTCCCCATCATTGTTCATAGTTTCATTCATCAGCGAGGAAAGAAAAGGCATGCAGAAAATAGTTCACCCCAAATCCAGTGCAGACTGATCCTTAGAACGAAAGGGGCATTGCCCCACCTGCTTGCCTTCTTACTTACAACCTATCAGGGGTGGTTCTTGTTAAGTTGTGGGTGAACATATCAGACGACACAGCGATTCTTCAAACAGCTCTTGTTTATTCACAGGCCAGGACAGAACTGAACTGAAGGGTTCAGCCAGCCTGCTTATATAGAGCTCCACTATAACGCAACAGTAACCATTTTCTGTAACTATCCAATCACTGAACTGTAGGGTTCAGCCAGCCTGCTTATATAGAGCTCCACTATAACACAACAGTAACCATTTTCTTTAACTATCCAGTCACTTTCAATCCCTTATTTGCATATGTGGACCTGAACTATCTACAGTATCCCCCTGCTGGCCCAGGGTGAGAACTTCAGTACATAACACCTCTGCCTGTCATTGGCTCTGGCTCCACGTACTGACGGTCTACCTGCCTTTCGCCCTACCGGTCCCAATCTCTCTGTGCCATTTTTGTGTGATGAACCTGTGTGCTCCATAGATGTGAAGCTCCTACTGCTCGGTAGCTCCAAGATTATTACTTGTGAGGGGGTCAGCTTGTGCATTGTCCAGGCTCTCTGTCTGTCTGGAGACTTTTGCTAAAGAGCCTTTGAGAATACAGAAGTTGACCATCCCTGCTCTAGACAACAGTCTCCCGTACATTCAAACTACAATAGTGCAGTGCAGTGCAGCCCCTCAACCTTGTTGTGATTGTTCTGCTCTTATACTGGAGTATCGTGTCTGTGTTCCGCTTAACAGGAAATAGTTAATATTCTTCCCCACAAGGCCTGGGCGCACCTGCAGATCTGTGGTGTGTGGTTTCTCCTGCCAGCTGCATCTGTGATTCTGCAGCAGAGATGGAGGCAGTAAAACTGTAAATGGAGAGTTTGCGGCATGACACTGCAGTGCGAAGACCGCCTAGGGGCCTATTGCTGTGGTAACAAAACCACTGTCATCAGAGAGAAGAGGTTTTGTGGGTTAAGCAGTTTCAATAAAGTGCACTTCTCAGCTCCTATCAAAATATTGTCCGCATTTACAGCATTCCCATCTAAAAAGCCGATTGTGTTTTCCCCTTCAGCCCCATTGCAGAGCCTCTCGGCCCAAAAGGCGGCCCCACAATATTTTGCTAAGATGATTCACCTTCTTAGTCATTTGTCTTTGTTCAGGACTCAGCTGTTGGGCTGACCCTTTGACCTTGAGGTCTACCATCCATTATCCCTTTACACTAACTATATTGTCTTCAGAACCAAATGCCTATGTCCATGTACAGCAACAGCAAATGTGTTTGGCACTTGAAAGCTGCTGGACATTTCTGTGCACACCCTGGGTGTCAGTTATAACTTGTAATCATTGTACACTGCAGCTCGGCCTTTGAATGTATCTCAGGGTTGTTTGCATAGATATTTTAGGGTTAACAGGCCTTTTGCTTGCTTTAGGCTGAAATCCTAGACACCTACAAAGGAGTAAACTCCAGGACTGATTTGTAATGGCAGAGGAGCATGCCATCAGGCTGCAATCTGTACACATTTACCTGGAGTAACTGTTATGTACTGAGTCGAATAGGATCCAAACTGCAGCAGTCTGATTGGTCCTAGAACAATAGGATCCAAAAGGCAGCAGTCTGATTGGTCCTAGAACAATAGGATTCAGAATGCAGCAGTCTGATTGGTCCTAGAACAATGCAGCAGTATGATTGGTTGGCAGGAACCACCCAATCATGCTCCAGATAGAAGTGAATCCACAACCTGATTGGCTTACAGTAGAATTCCGGAATTAGCCAATCATGTGCAGCCCATTGTGTAAATAATGTATATAAAGCAGATACTTTGAGGGGACTTTCTTTCATTCCTCCTCACCACTATGAGCTGAATAAAGAGCATGAAATCACTTTGCGACTCTGAGTATATTTCACTCTCATTGAATACAGTAGAGCTTACCTCTGTGTAAACATGAAAAAGATTGTGCTGTTAATCTCTGATTTCTTTTAAAAATGCTTTTAAGGAATTAATCAGAATATATAGCACGTGAGTGCCGCTAACTGAGAGTAATGTGTAGTTAAACCACAGGGCCTGAATGCAATAATTCTCCCTTTGCAAACAACAAAAAGAGATAGCATATTGCTGGCATATCATAGCCCCTCTGTTCTTTGGGCTTGAAATGACTCATAACTGGAGTGTACAGGGCTTCTATTTGCATACATCTGTGTAATGGAGATGCTGCTTGTGCTGGTGGGTTATGCTGAGCTCCTTGTTTGACTCAGTGGGAGTTTAGAGCCTTTGTGGGCATCTAACATAGTATAACCAAGTATGCTTGGCAGGGGGTTGGACTCGATGGCCCTTGTGGTCTCTTCCAACTCTATGATTCTATGATTCTATACCAAGTACAAAGTGGACAAAGTATAGTACCAAGTATAGTATAACCAAGTATAGGTGCTTCTTAAGGGGACACAGTGAATTCTTTGGTGGTGGTGTTCAGTTTTTTGGGGGGGAGGGATATCCCAATTTCTTTAACCATAGAACCCAAAACAAAAAAATTCCTTCCAGTAGCACCTTAAAGACCAACTAAGTCAGTTCTTGGTATGAGCTTTCGTGTGCATGCACACTTCTTCAGATACACTGAAGAAGTGTGTATCTGAAGAAGTGTGCATGCACACGAAAGCTCATACCAAGAACTGACTTAGTTGGTCTTTAAGGTGCTACTGGAAGGAATTTTTTTGTTTTGACTATGGCAGACCAACACGGCTACCTATCTGTACATAGAACCCAAGGCAGTGTGTAGGTGGTTCCCATGCAAGCACTGAATAGACCCAGAATTTCAGCAAGGTGGTAAACTCATGCCATCAAATTGTTCTTGAATAAAACACATTTTGGGGTTTATGGCATGACTAACCTTCCATGTTTTCACCAATCTGAATCAAAGAACTGAGTTTCGGTTTAAATATTTGTTATTAACAGAGGCATCTTGTTGGCATCCATCTTGGGAGACAATGAAAGAGGGAGCCTTCGGGGGGGCAGTCAAGCTGCAGGAGAGTTACAGTGCCTGCTGTGGCTGTAGAGACCAATACAGGAGAGGCATGTTTAGTGTAGCCCAGGAAGATGAAGGCACCTTGTTTTGGTGCTATAGGTGTGCTTCTTCCCTCTGTGCTCCTCGCAGCGGTCATTTCTCCTCTGATCACTGCTAAGGATACCCAAGGGATTCCCACGTGGCGGGGTTAATGTTGTCAGCCTTCACTTCACGTTTACAGACATCTTTGTTACACAGAGTTGGTCTGCCAACGGGCCTAGTTTGAAGCCAGCTCCCTGTAAATCACATCCTTGGGGAGCCTTCCATCTTCCATTATGTGTATGTGACCAAGGCAGCATAGACGTTGGTGAGACAGAAGTGCAAACAATTCATATATTTATGGGTTGTCTCTCTCTAGTAGGGTTGCCACACATCCAGAATTTCTTGGACATGGCTGGGATTCGGCCATCTGAAATGATGTGACAATAGCTGAAAGCTCAACTTTGCCAAAAGTTCTTTTCACTTTTTGAAATATGGCGACCCTGCTCTATAGCAATTTACAGTATTGAGGCAGAATTCAACATAGTTCTATAGCATGGGTAGGCAAACTAAGGCCCAGGGGAAGGATCCAGCCCAATCGCCTTCTAAATCTGGCCGGCAGACAGTCCAGGAATCAGTGTGTTTTTACATGACTAGAATGTGTCCTTTTATTTAAAATGCATCTCTGGGTTATTTGTGGGGCCTGCCTGGTGTTTTTTACATGAGTAGAATGTGTGCTTTTATTTAAAATGCATCTCTGGGTTATTTGTGGGGCATAGGAATTCATTCTTTTTCCCCCTGCAAAATATACCGTATTTTTCCCTCTATAACACGCAGATTTTTTCTCCTAAAAAGGAAGGGGAAATGTCTTTGCGTGTTATAGAGCGAATGTGTGGTCCCTGGAGCCGAAAAACCAGGCAAAAATCACATCGCGACGCTTCAAGGAAAAGGGAAAACTGAAAAGAGGAAGCTGCTGCTTTCCTGCATTCTGCCTCAGGGTCTTACTGCCCACCCTCCTCTGTTTCGTTGCTGTGTTTGCTGAAACGGAACAAAGAGCAGGGAAAGCCCCTCCCCTCCAGGCAAGCTCCGGTGCTGCTGGGGGAGAGGGAGAGAGAGGGGGGAGGGAGGGAGGGAGGGAGAGGGAGAGGGGGAGAGAGGGAGAGAGAGAGAGAGAGAGAGAGAGAGAGAGAGAGAGAGAGAGAGATGGCTGGCTTGGGTGGGGGGAAACTTTTGCCTTTCTTTCCTCCCTCCCGTTAAATCCCTCTCCTGCATTCTTAGCCAGCTGCTTCTCTGCACACCCCTCTAATGTCCCTTCTTTGTTTTTCCTTCGCTCCCCACTTAAAATGTGGTTACAAAGCATAGATCCACATGGATCCTCAGGATCTTTGCATTGGGTCACCCCAAATTCACCATCACATCACATAGCATGTCCATGGCTACAGCCTGCACCAAAAAAATCACGCACCTACTGTTGCCTGGGGCTGCAATGGTGCAAAAATGTGGTTAAAAAGCATGGATCCACATGGATCCTCAGGATCTTTGCATTGGGTCACCCCAAATTCACCATCAGATCACATAGCATGTCCATGGCTACAGCCTGCACCAAAAAAATCACGCACCCACTGTTGCCTGGGGCTGCAATGGTGCAAAAATGTGGTTACAAAGCATGGATCCACAGGGATCCTCAGGATCTTTGCATTGGGTCACCCCAAATTCACCATCAGATCACATAGCATGTCCATGGCTACAGCCTGCACCAAAACAATCATGCACCCACTGTTGCCTGGGGCTGCAATGGTGCAAAAATGTGGTTAAAAAGCATGGATCCACAGGGATTCTCAGGATCCTTGCATTGGGTCACCCCAAATTCACCATCAGATCACATAGCATGTCCATGGCTACAGCCTGCACCAAAAAAATCACACACCCACTGTTGCCTGGGGCTGCAATGGTGCAAAAACGTGGTTACAAAGCATGGATCCACAGGAATTCTCAGGATTTTGGCATTGGGTCACCCCAAATTCACCATCAGATCACATGTCTGTGGCCACAGCATGAAGCCCAAAAATGATACATCCACTGTTTCATTCAGAATGTTTTTCCCTTGTTTTCCTCCTCTAAAAACGATGTGCGTGTTATGGTCAGGTGCGTGTTATAGAGCGAAAAATACGGTAGTCCAGCCCCCCACAAGGTCTGAGGGACAGTGGACCGGCCTGCTGCTGAAAAAGTTTGCTGACCCCTGTTCTGGAGTTTTCCCTAGCCCACCTGAGCCATGGGGGGGCAAGGGGGAAGCCCTGTAGTGCTAGCAGAAGTCCTTGCAAGGGCTTCTATTAGCAGGGCTTGTCAGTTGAATCTGGACCCAGGAATAAATTAACAGAATAAAAACAGTAAGACAGAAATAAAATTGTCAACAAGGCAATATTGCATAATATAAAACAATATGTACTTTAAACTGGATCTCGATTACATAATTCAGGAGCCTTCTACTTTTATTAGAGATGATGTCAAATTTCATGGGTCCTTTTGGTTGGAGTCAAATTGGTGGTTTCACTCCCCCATCAATCATTTCAGCAATCTAGACAGGGCACCGTATTAACACAGATTCTTTCTTGTGAATACCAAAGGGAGAGTTTGTAGCTTTCCTATCTGTTAGTGGCTTTGCTATGCTGGCACCATTTATTTTAGCTAATCATGATGAGACCAACCACAACAAAGGCAACGGGGGGGGGGGACATTTGTTTTGGACCATTCTCTCCCCCCTCCCTCTCATTTATTTTCGGCCAAATTAATCCCGAGAAACTCGATCTGTATCCAGAGCCATGATCTGCCCTAGACACCAGCCCGGGTTACTAGCAGCCTCCACTTTATGGCCCCTCATAATTGGGAAGGGTGAAAGGTCAAGTTGTGGAGCCATTGTACCAGCCTTACAATTCCTTTAAAACTTGTATGAAAGACAAAGCTCCTTAGAGACCCTGATGGAACACTGCCCCAGGCAAGGAGGGAGGGAAGGAGGGGGGAGAGAGAGAGAGAGAGAGAGAGAGAGAGAGAGAGAAGTCTGCCCTGGCCTAGGAGATAAAAGCCACATCAAAAGAAGCAGTGGTCAGCTGTCCATCTGGAGTTGCAGCTTGTTTTGAGAAGCGTGAGGGGAAAACTCTCACAGGACAGTCTCTAAGAATTTTGCATGTGAAGTTTTTTTGTGTCTTGTTTTGTTTTTTTAATCCACAAGAAGGAGTGGAGAAAGCTCCACTGAAAACAGAAGGAGTTGTTGTTTGGCTAGATTCCCAGACTGAATCACTTAAATCATGTTTAGTGCCTCCAATGTGAGTCGCCGCCTGTTTATAACAGTCACCGCGAGAGACCCAACGTGGATGCATTTCCCAAATCAACATCTGAATGCAAGTATGGATCAAAAACTAACATCATAAACTATCAAAAGCCTTTAATTCTGGGAAACTTCTTGAACCTTGTGGCTGGGTCCTTTTAAAAGGATGTTTCCTGACTTTACAAAAAGAAACCTACAAAACAAACAAGGCCTGAGCACAAACAGCTTGCTGAGCTTGTAATACCTGTTTAATTATAGCAATTATTCTGGTTCACAATACAGTAATAATAAGGGTTGGAATCTAGAGATCCTTGCATGCACACACATAGATGCTTCAGGGCTTTTGAAATATTTCACTGCAGTCCCTCATACCATACTGGTTGCCTCTGGAGAATTCCCCAGCTTGGACTATTGTGGGAACAGAACTGGTGAATATGCAGAAAACAAAATGTGGCCCTTTAATATGGAATAGTTTTCATGAAGGCAGCCTTCTAAAGACATCAAACATATTTAAAATTATATTACGCCCTGCAAAGTCACCTTTAGCAGGAATAATATTTCCTTATTTTTTTATTATTAGATCTTAGTCCCTTGGTTAGCACTGGATGAAAGCTTTGCTCTATGTTATGAACTGGTAAAGTTCATAACAGTAAAGTTTTTTAACTGTCTTCAAGGGCAGCCCAAGGGGCGATTTATTATAGTAATCTGGTTGAGAAGACACTGGGATATGCAAGCCAGGCAGGATTGTTGTTTTCCAGAAAGGGATGCAGGCAGAATATCAGGGCACATGATACAAGCAGTCATGTTGCTGAAGCTGAGCAGGTCTGGATTTGGTCCGCGCTTTGATGAGAGTTTGCCTGAGAATCCCATGAATGCTAACCTTAAGTTCCGTGATGAAAGAAAGGCAGGATATTGGTGTATGCAGGGGCAGCCATTATGGTGCCCTTCAGATGTTGCTGGACTCCCAACTCCACCAGCATGGCCAATAGACAGGGATTAGAAGTGTAATTTAGTAGCCTCTGGAGGGTACCATCCTGGCTACCCCATATTAAAGGATAATATCAGCTGAAAGAAGTACATGTCAAACCAGAATAGGTCACCTGGAAAAGGAAAGGCACAGGTCCAGGAGATTTTGCCTTTCCAACCTGTTATTCAGCTCTAAATCAGAATAAACATCATTCCACGGAAAACCCACTTGACTTTGCTCTGGTTCAGAGGTAAAAAGTGGGTTCGAGCAGCAAGAATACTCATCGCAAAGTATTGGAAGACACAAGATCTACCCACCCGGGAAGAATGGCAGATGAAGGTGATGGAATATATGGAATTGGCTGAGATGACTGGCAGAATCCGGGACCAAGGAGAAGAGTTAGTGGAAGAAGATTGGAAAAAATTTAAAGTATATCTTCAAAAATATTGTAAAATTAAGGATTGTTAGAAAGATGTTGGAAAAAGAAAATTATGTGTGTCAGGGGCTCAGGAGCAGAGGCACAGGGAAGAGAGGAAATGGAGAGCGAAGGGGAAGAATCTGAGGGCAGCGTAGAAGAAGATGACAGTGGCCCGAGAGATTCCATGAGCCTCTCCAGCGAATCAGAAGATTCCCAGAAGGGGGCGCCGATGGCCAGGGCAAGGGGGGTCCCAAGGGGGACACTCCAGAAGCAAGGGGCCAGCGGGGACTCCCAGAGCAGCAGTTGGAGATCAGGACCAGCTTCCCCACCAGAGCGTAGTAGGGGGGAAGAGTCCCAGGTATCGGGGCCAGCGTCTCCCCCAGCAGGGAGAGAAGATGAGTCAGGGCTGACTACGCCTCCATCGGAGAGTCAGGGAACGGAGGGGAAGTCAGGTCCAGCTAGCCTCCTGGAAGAGGGAAGCAGTGACAGAAGCAGTGTCACGGTCAGGAGGAAGGTCACTGGGTGGGCGTGAGAGCCAAGTTCAAATGTACAGGCGTGCGGGACAGCAGAGAACCCGGATTGGGAACCAGGTCCTAAAGCCCGCCGGAGGCAGGTGGAGGAGTCAGGGGACTCAGCGTCAGAAGAGTCCAGAAAAGGGAATGCCCCAGCGGACAGGAGGACCCAGAGGAGGAGAGAGCAGAGGAAGAGGTGGAGCAGGGCTAGAGTCTTAAACTGGTGTCAGAGGGGAGGAGATTCAGACGGAGCCACGGCGGTCTAGGGTTTAAGACGTAGAGCTGCGCGCCACGGCTTTGAAATAGAGACTGAACTTCAATAAAGACTTTTGTATATAACAACGACCTGGCGTTGGTCCTCTGTGAGCTGGGACCTTGGGCAGCTCTGACAGTAAGCTCCGTCTGCATAAGAAAATTAACCCTCACAGCGTGAGTTGGCGCAGCGGGGGGGGGGGGGCAAAACTCGGTGTTTTGCGAGCTCACGAAGATCGGTAAAGATGACTACAGAGGAGAAAGTAAAACAGCTGCAAGACGCAGTCACGAGGCTTTCCATGGAGATAGGAGCATCCAGGAAGAGAGAGGAAGAAGCACTAGCGCTCTGCCAGGATCTGCAGACCAGGTGGGAACGTTTGGGCAAGGAGGGACTGCCAGGACCTAAGCCAGAGGGAGTTGGCCTCGGGAAAAGGGGGGGCAGCATCGTAGCCCATTTCGACGGGAACCTGCAGCAGTATCCTAACTTCAGAGCAGACATAGTGTTCGCGCTCAATTTGCTTCGGAAAGACTTTAGAGATGAGGAGGAGAAAGTAGGCTTCATAATAACTCATCTGCACGGGGAAGCTAAAGCGTGGCTGCGCAATCTTTGGCGCGACAATGATCCCGCCCTCCAAAATTCAGATGCCTTTATTAAGGCTATGGACGCTTGTTTTAAATCTACAGTGGATGTGGACGTTGCCAGGAGGGAAATGCATGGATTGAAACAGGGCAAAGCCACTGTGAGACAATATCACTCCCGCTTTTTTGCGTTAGTAAATGCGCTGGGCTGGGAGAAGAACTCAGCTGCAGTCAGAGATCTGTTCTGGGAGGGGCTAAATGGGGCCGTGAAAGATGAGCTGGCGAGGGGGGAGAGACCCAACAACACCTCAGAAGTCGTCCAAAAAGCGCTGGCAATAGGGGTGCGCCTGGAAGAACGCCCTTGGAGGAGGGATGAGGGACGTATGGAAAGCACACCAGCCAGAACAACTCCTTTCCTACCTAGAGAGACAGCGCGCGCGCAGTCAACGCCTCCTCTGGGGGGAGGAGAAGAGCCGATGGAGATAGGTGGTGCCAGGGCTCAGACAGCAACCAGAGCCCAAACACCAGGAGCAGTCAAGGCGAAGGCTCCTAGAGGGAACAGGAAGTGCTACATCTGCGACAGTGCTCAGCACATGGCCAAAGAGTGTCCCCAGAGGCTCCAAAGGCACACTGCAGCCTCAGCAACAGTAAAAGGAGCAGCTCAGCAGGGGGAACAGCTGCAGGGAAACGACGGCGTCTGGCTGGAGACAGAGGCACTGGGGCCCAGCCAGGCGAGTCAGTGAAGCAGTCCCCAGGGATTTTACAGCCCACAGACCCTCTCCCGCCCAAACCAGTGGTGCAACTCACCGCATCGCTCCAGCTCCCCAATGGACTCACCATGGAAGTCCCTATTACCATTGACTGTGGTAGTAATGCAGACTTTATAGGAGTGGATTTCATCACGCAACATCACATAGCGCTCTTACCAGCCACAATGCCCCTGAACGTCGTCACGGTCGATGGCAGAGAGCTACTGGGAGGACAGGTGGTACAGCAAACACCGCCAATGGTGATGCAAATTGGAAATCACCGCGAAGTCATCAGCTTCAATGTCACCCACCTGTCGGACACGCCCATAGTATTGGGCATGAGTTGGCTGGACAGGCACAGCCCGGCATTAGCATGGTACCAGCGTCAATTGACCTTCTGCTCTTCCTACTGCGCAGAACACTGCATCCTGACTAGCCAGGAAGATGAGGGGCGAGAGGATGAACCACAGCTACACTTGGGCATGCTGCAAGCGGTGCCCGACAAGTACAAGGCGTTTTTGGAGGTCTTCTGTGAGAAGGAAGCGGACAAGCTGCCTCCCCACAGGCCCTACGACTGCAAGATTGACCTCCTGCCGGGGGCGACGCTGCCGACTGGAAAACTGTATTCCATGTCTGAAGACGAACTGCAAGAGCTCAGGGAGTTCATAGATCACAACTTGAAGCGGGGATTCATCCAAGAATCCAAAGCAGTGGGGGGCAGTCCCGTGTTTTTCGTGAAGAAAAAAGACACGCCCCAAAAGAGGCTTGTAGTTGATTACAGGGTCATAAATTCGAGGACGAAGCCCACAGCATTCCCCATGCCCAAGATCGACGACCTGCTCGCGACGGTGAGGAAGGGACGCATCTTCACCAAGTTGGACAACCTTATACGCATGCGGGAGGGCGACGAGTGGAAGACGGCCATGTTTACGCCTTTAGGCACCTATGAATACAGAGTTATGCCATTTGGCTTGCAAAATGGCTCCCACTGTTTCCAAGCCTTCATGCACCACGTGTTAGCGGGACTCCTCTACAAGAAGTGCGTCTGCTTCCTGGACGACATTCTGATCTTCTCGGAATCGCAGGAGGCTCACGAGAGGGACGTCAAGGAAGTTCTGCAGAGACTACGGGAGCACAGACTTTACGCCAAACTGGAGAAGTGCCAGTTTGACATGACGGAGGTGGATTTCCTGGGCTACAAGCTGTCTGACAAGGGACTCGCCATGGACAGCGCCAAGGTCCGCTCGGTGTTGGACTGGAAGAGCCCACGCAATTGGAAGGAGGTCCAGAAGTTCGTCGGCTTCGCCAACTTCTATCGCAAGTTTATCAAGGGATTCGCAATGGAGATGGCGGCCATCACGGACACCCTCAGCTCCAAGAAGAAGAAGTTCATCTGGACGGACCAGGCGGAGCGGTCCTTCCAGAAACTCAAGCGTCTCTTCGCGTCCGAAGAGCAACTGCTACACGTAAACCCCAGCAGACCAATGAGGGTTGAAACGGACGCCTCAGACAGAGCCGTGGGGGCGGTCCTGTTGCAGCAAGATCCGCAAGGGGACTGGAGGCCGTGTGCTTTGTACTCCAGGAAACTCAGCAAGTCGGAGCAGAACTACACCATCTGGGACAGGGAGTTGCTGGCCATTCATGCAGCCTTCAAGGTGTGGCGGCACTTCCTCATCGGAGCCAAACACACGGTGCAGGTCCGCACGGACCATAAGAACCTGGAGTACTGGCGCACGGCGCGGTTCCTGAACCAGAGACACATCCGCTGGGCGGAGTTCTTTGCGGATTTCGACTTCAGGATAGAATACATCCCGGGAGACAACAACGTCATGGTGGATGAGGAAGCCGCAGTATCTCGAGGAAGCGGCACCGGTGGCGGCCAAACACATTTTCGCACCGAAAGCGTGGGCATGCGCTTCAGCCACCGTGGACCTGGACGCGGTACGTCGCGCGCTGCAGACGGATTCCTTCACACAATCCAAGATGGAGGAGGTGCGAAGAGGCACAGCGAAGGACGACGAGCTCCAGATACGGGACGGACTGCTCATCCGCAAGGGGGCCCTCTACGTGCCGGGGGACGACCTCCGCGCGAAAGTACTGCAGCAGTTACACGACGCGCCCAGCGCCGGGCACTTCGGCAAGGACAAGACGGCGGAATTAGTAGCCAGACACTTTTGGTGGCCCAAGATGAGGGGAGAAGTTGCAGATTACGTCACTAGGTGTGACACATGCCAAAGGGCCAAGCCAGTACACAGGCCGCCGGCGGGACTGCTGGAGCCGCTACAGACGCCGCTCGAACCGTGGGAGAGGGTGGCCCTGGACTTTGTCACAGATCTGCCCAGCTCGCGGGGCAAAACAGCGGTACTAGTGGTCGTAGACATGTTCACCAAGATGGCGCACTTCATTCCTTGCGCGAAGGTGGCCACGGCGGAACAGACCACCAAACTGTTCATAGACCACGTGTTCAAAGTGCACGGCTTACCGCGGTCCATCCTGTCCGACTGGGGTCGCCAGTTCATCTCGAACTTCTGGCAGAAGCTGCTGGGCATCCTGAACGTCAAGATCAACTTAGCGTCGGCACGACACCCGCAGACCAACGGACAAGCAGAGAGGGTCAACGCCATCATGCAGCAGTACCTGAGATGCTACGTGAATCAACAGCCCTCGACCTGGGTGGAATACCTACCGCTGGCCGAGTTTGCCTACAACAACACGAAGCACGTGTCCACGGGGGTGACACCGTTCTTCGCCAACAATGGGCGGCATCCCAGAACCTTCCCGGGATTAGAGAGAGTGGGGGAGGGGAACCACAGGGAGCAGAGGCCTTGGCAGTGGAGTTACAGGAGGTCCACGAGCAACTCCGACGGCAGTTGGAGCTAGCAAAACACGCCTACAAAATGCAGGCAGACAAACACAGGAGAGTTGGGGAAGACATCCAGGTGGGGGACTGGGTCTGGTTAGCAGCCCAGGCAGTGCCGGCCAGATCGTTAGCTAAGAAGAAGCTCGGACACAAGCAGCTAGGGCCTTACCAAGTCGAGGCACAGATCAATCCAGTGGCCTTCCGGTTGACACTCCCGGAGGGCTCCAGAATGCACCCGGTCTTTCATAGATCAGTGCTCACACCCTACAAGGAACCCCACAGGTTTCAGGCGCCAGGGACCGCACCAGACCCGCTCAGCGAAAAGCCCACGAAGAGGGGGTCACCGAGGGCGGCGCCACTCAACGAGGTCACAGAGATTTTAGACTCGAGATGGGGGGAAGAGGGGGTTGAATATCTCCTAGCCAGGGAAGGTACCCCGGCCAGCACCAACAGGTGGGTGCCTTACTATGCGGTAGAGGAGCACTACCTCAAAGACGAGTTTCATGCACTCTTCCCACACAGACCCATGCCGGCAGATTATTTCGATGAATATCTTTTCACACCCACACTTTCAGCCAGCACGTTCCAGGGGTTCTCATCAGCTGAGGAAACGGCGCCAGAGACTAGTTCCCCAGAGGGCTCAATCTCAGGGTTTGGCACAGACCGCTCTTATTGGTGGGAAGATCAACCGGAGGTGGGGTGGAGCAGGGAACTGCCGAGCGGGCCCTCGCACGCAGCGTCACCCGAGGCAACAGGAGGAGAGGGGGACATGGACGTGTTGGGGGAGGATCCGGGGTTCGAGCACACCTGCAGAGAGATGGAAGCAAAGGAGATCGACGTCGACGAGCCCATTGCGGACTGGCCGGATCCAGCAGGCTGGCTGCACACCAGGGGGGAAGAACTGTATCCTGCACTCACCCCCACAACACTGGAGCACCCGGAACCCACACCAGAAGAGGGGGAGGGGGGAAGGGGGGGCTTCGAGGGGGGGATGGATGTCAGGGGCTCAGGAGCAGAGGCACAGGGAAGAGAGGAAATGGAGAGCGAAGGGGAAGAATCTGAGGGCAGCGTAGGAGAAGATGACAGTGGCCCGAGAGATTCCATGAGCCTCTCCAGCGAATCAGAAGATTCCCAGAAGGGGGCGCCGATGGCCAGGGCAAGGGGGGTCCCAAGGGGGACACTCCAGAAGCAAGGGGCCAGCGGGGACTCCCAGAGCAGCAGTTGGAGATCAGGACCAGCTTCCCCACCAGAGCGTAGTAGGGGGGAAGAGTCCCAGGTATCGGGGCCAGCGTCTCCCCCAGCAGGGAGAGAAGATGAGTCAGGGCTGACCACGCCTCCATCGGAGAGTCAGGAACGGAGGGGAAGTCAGGTCCAGCTAGCCTCCTGGAAGAGGGAAGCAGTGACAGAAGCAGTGTCACGGTCAGGAGGAAGGTCACTGGGTGGGCGCGAGAGCCAAGTTCAAATGTACAGGCGCGTGGGACAGCAGAGAACCCGGATTGGGAACCAGGTCCTAAAGCCCGCCGGAGGCAGGTGGAGGAGTCAGGGGACTCAGCGTCAGAAGAGTCCAGAAAAGGGAATGCCCCAGCAGACAGGAGGACCCAGAGGAGGAGAGAGCAGAGGAAGAGGTGGAGCAGGGCTAGAGTCTTAAACTGGTGTCAGAGGGGAGGAGATTCAGACGGAGCCACGGCGGTCTAGGGTTTAAGACGTAGAGCTGCGCGCCACGGCTTTGAAATAGAGACTGAACTTCAATAAAGACTTTTGTATATAACAACGACCTGGCGTTGGTCCTCTGTGAGCTGGGACCTTGGGCAGCTCTGACAATGTGGTTTTGGTAGAAATGATATAAAGGATTAAGTAAAAAATGAATTGATGAAATTGATGAAAGAGAGAACGTAAAATTACAATATATTAAAACAAATTATTAAGATAAAAACAAGGTTGGAAGGATTTGCTGAAATAACAATTTGAACTAGAATACAAAAATGGGAGGTGTGAGGAGGTCAAGGAAATAAGTAAAGGAAGAAAGTTACGTAAAGATTTGATCTGTTTGTTTTTTTCTAAATGATTGTATTTTTTTGTATTTTTTCTGTCTTTTGTATTTTTCTTTTTTCTTTTTGCAATCCTCAAAATTCTGAATAAATATTATTTTAAAAAATAAATAAATAAAAAGTGGGTTCGCCCCTGGGGAAAGTGGTGGGTCAAGCGGATGAGGTCTAAGTCAACCCTAAGTCATAAAGAGACTGATTCATTGCTCGCTCAGCCATTTTAGCCAAAACTGTTGGATTTGAAACTGGTCCGTAATTTCCAAAATCACCAAGTTGAGAGGAGGCTTCTTCAGTAAAGGTGTAACTACTGCCCCTCTCAGAACAGATTTCTTGCAATGCCCTTCTTGCAGAGAAGCACTGACCACAACCAAGATAGAAATCAAAATAATTTGTCTTGCAAGAGAACACTATAATTCTAAATTTTAGGAGCTGCTTTGCTAGAGGTACTGATCCTGATTTTGGAGGCTGAACTTGCTTGGGAACTAGTAGCGCCTGGCTGGCTTTATTTCGTATGTGTGCATCCACCTTCTGCTTATTATGTTCATAACAGCTAACAACATAAATAGCTACTTGCCTCTTACCTGCTCTGCCTGCCTGTTTCAAAATACTGTTTTCTGTGGGTAGAGTTATCAATATGGGCTGCCCTGAGGCAATACTTGGCCAGAGCCTTGAACTTGACAAAAGAGAGTTAATAGCCCAGCAATGTGTTTCCATGGGAACTAATTATAAGGCCATTTTCCTTAAGACTTCTGAAATGCCTGAAAGCATATTAGACATCCCCACTTTATGGATGATGTAATCTAGGTGTCTGTGTATCAGGAGAACAATAGACTGCAGTGTTTGAAACCGAGAAAGAGAAAACACTGGTACAAACTGTGTGTGGTGCTAAATGTACCCCCAGCAACTATCTCAGTTTCCCCAAAATTTAATAGCAGGTAGAGGCGCCGAGTTCCACCTGACATATGGGGAGGGGCTCGTTGTGCACATGAGGCCCCACAAGGCTCACTGCTGCCATGCGGAGGCCCACCGCCACCATGGGGAGGCCTGGCAAGCCCCAGCCCCACATACTGTATGCCTGGAAGTCTGACCAGAGAAGTGGAGTGAGTGTCACAATACAGTCATACCTTGGAAACCAAATGCCTTGGTACTCGGATGTTTTGGCTCTCGAACGCGCAAACCCAGAAGTGAGTGTTCTGGTTTGCGAACATTCATTGGAACCCAAACGTCTGAGGGGGCTTCCGCGGTTTCCAATTGGTTGCAGAAGCTTCCTGCAGCCAATCAGAAGCCGCAGTCTGGGTTTCGAACGTTTTGGAAGTTGAACGGACTTCTGGAACGGATTCTGTTTGACTTCCAGCGTACGACTCTATAAGGTATTTCAAACACGTCTCCAGCATTCTCTTCTGTCTTGACCCAGTGAAACAAGGGGACTTGTGAATATTTTAGGATACGTAGTCCAATATCAGACCTTTTAACATCACAGTAATCCAAGTTTATGCACCAACTACCAGTGCTGAAGAAACTGAAATTGACCAATTCTATGACATCAAAAAAACTAATATCATGGCCACTGGTCCCATCACCTCCTGGCAAATAGAAGTGGAAGAAATGGAGGCAGTGAGAGATTTTACTTTCTTGGGCTCCATGATCACTGCAGATGGTGACAGCAGTCACGAAATTAAAAGACAGACCCTGCTGTTGGCAAAGATGGAGGGCACAAGGAGAAGGGGACGGCAGAGGATGAGATGGTTGGACAGTGTTCTCAAAGCTACAAACATGAGTTTGACCAAGCTGCGGGAGGCAGTGGAAGACAGGAGTGCCTGGCGTGCTCTGGTCCATGGGGTCACGAAGAGTCGGACACGACTAAACAAGTCCAAGATAGATGGTGGAAGGACCATGAGTGAGAGAGGCAGGGAAATGGAGGTCTCTCAGGGTGAGAGACTTGGAGAGGGCAGGAAAGCTTCCAGCTGGGAGCTGAAAGAGTTTGCTGTTTTTTGCAGCGCTGGGGATTAAGAACTACTTTTGTATAGAGAGAAGTAGAGGCACTTGTCCACTGTTTCCAAACTTTAGATATCCTGCAGCTGATTCCCCACCCCCTTAATTTTTTTAGCATGCTAATGTTAAAAAGGGTGGAATTCATCATTGCAGAATGACAGCCTGCTTCCGTCAGCATACCCATTTCAGCTTGTCAGATGGAAGCGTCTCCCTTCTCTTCCCCGTGTGCTGTTCTAGGGGTTCTCCTAGTGTGCTGTTCTGGGGGGGGGGGGAGTGGGGGGGATGCACAGCAAGGGGTGGGGGAGGAGAGAGGGGAAAGTCCCATTGCACTAGCAGAAATTCTAGCACTGGCTCCCGCTAGCGCAGCTGTTTAGTTGAATCTGGCCCTAGATGTGTATCATGTTTTATTGTTCACCTGAGATAAGCAGGTAATCACTTAAGTTATGAGACACTATTTTACAGGGGTTATTGCTGGGATGATATTGGGTATAATTAGACATTGCTGCTTATTATATTTTCATTACGTTCATTATGCACAATTACATATTATGAACTATTTTGTATTACTTATTATTATGTATTATATTTATACAACTGTTTAATTATTATTTTTTGCATTGTTTGGTTAGTATGTTGTGTAATGACATATATTGTTTATTATGTTCTATGTCGTAAACCGCCTTGTGATCTTTCGACAACGGGCAGTATATAAATGTTTAAAATAAATAAATAGGGGAGAAGAAAGTTCAAGAGCCCTGTGTGTTGAATTATTTTAGAAATCCTATTAATCAATGCTCTTGGAGGGAAAATCAGTGGGATTTTCACTGGTTGGAAGGAAATTCCCTTGGACAACTTGCAGCTGCAGAAACATCACAATAACTTGACAATGGGGAGGAAAAAAACCAAAGGGTTTATTTTTTTTGGGGGGGGGTGAAATTAGAGAGAAGATTTTGGCCTTGATTATCAGCATTCTACCTACTGTTTTCAGGATTAGAAAAGTCTATGGGAAATATTTTCCCCAGCATGCATCTGCTTGGAAATCTCTGCATAGAAATGTTAGCAAAACTTCAAGGCCTTCATCAAATGGTAGAACAGCTTCCTCCTGCAGAGTCTTATTCCTGCAGATCATCCCTCACCCTGCCTGCCATCCTTTCTTGTTTTGCATCGGCCGGCCTTGTAATGAAGGGGTTACGGTCTCGATGCAGTGTAATAGTCAGTGAGGGCTGACTTGGCTGGAACAGACGTTAACTTCCACAGTAAATCTGGCAGGAGCTGGTAATTATGGAAAAAGCAGCCAGGGGTCATGCCCAGCCAAAGCTTGGGAGTAACAGAGCAGAAAATCAAAACGGGGGGGAAGGGAAGTTACGCTCATCATCGCCTTCGGCCTTC
This sequence comes from Podarcis erhardii, assembly GCF_964252035.2. Taxonomy (NCBI): domain Eukaryota; kingdom Metazoa; phylum Chordata; class Lepidosauria; order Squamata; family Lacertidae; genus Podarcis; species Podarcis erhardii. Next base: position 42,612,217 of record NC_138497.1, read on the forward strand.
CCTGCTCTCCTCTGAACTATCAGGGGCCTGTCATCGGTTTGTTATGCTTAGAAGCAGCCCCTGGAAGATGAGGTAATAATCATGTTAAACATTAACTGCCTTAGCACTCGCTGCACTGTAAACTCACCTTCATCTCTGCAGTTTGACCATGGAAAAGCTCTCTGCGGTGGCAGACGGAGTGTTTGTTCCTCTGGTTTTGTTCCGAGACCTGCTGTACCTTTGCACAGCCAATATGTTGCCCCTCAGGGTCTCATTCTGCAAATGATTAGCATTAGCACTCACTAACCAAACAATAAAATGGCAGTGAATCAGCAAGCAGGCCTGCAGAAATCTGGAGTAACTGTCCATCGTTTGATTGTGTACTTTCTGTTTGATGGGTAAATATGTTTGGCATATAAATGTAACGTGTGTTTGGGGAGGGAGGATGAACTCCAGCTGCACTTGATCCATAACCCTTTCCCCCGTTCTTCACAGGGTAAACTGATCATCACCAAACATAGGAAGCTGCTTTATACCAAGTCAGACCATTGAATCATAGAATTGTAGAGTTGGAAGGGACACCAAGCTTCATCTAGTACAACTCCCTGCAATGCCGGAATTGGTTCACCTAGCTTAATATTGTCTCCATTGACCATCAGTGGCTCTCCACGGTCAGTCCTACCTGGAGACCCCAGGGATTGAACCTGCAACCTTATGTGTGAAGAGCCTGTCCTCTCCCACTGAGCCATGGCGCTTCCCAGCAGGTTGTATGGCTGTGGTTGAGGCACATGTTGTTGTTTAGTCGTTTAGTTGTGTCTGATTCTTCGTGACCCCACGGACCAGAGCACACCAGGCACTCCTGTCTTCCACTGCCTCCCGCAGTTTGGTCAAACTCATGCTGGTAGCTTCAAGAACACTGTCCAACCATCTCGTCCTCTGTTGTCCCCTTCTCCTTGTGCTCTCCATCTTTGCCAGCATCAGGATCTTTTCCAGGGAGTCTTCTCTTCCCATGAGGTGGCCAAAGTATTGGAGCCTCAGCTTCAGGATCTGTCCTTCCAGTGAGCACTCAGGGCTGATTTCCTTCAGAATGGATAGGTTTGATCTTCTTGCAGTCCATGGGACTCTCAAGAGTCTCCTCCAGCACCATAATTCAAAAGCATCAATTCTTCGGCGATCAGCCTTCTTTATGGTCCAGCTCTCACTTCCATACATCACTACTGTACTGGGAAAACCATAGCTTTAACTATACGGACCTTTGTTGGCAAGGTCATGTCTCTGCTTTTTAAGATGCTGTCTAGGTTTATCATTGCTTTTCTCCACATAAACAGTCATAATGTATAGGCTGAGGCAGCAGTAATGATCTAACTGGTATCCTTTATTGCAGATATTAATATTGGGCAGCATGAAGCAACTGGATGCATAAAAACGGAATCCATTTGGAATATAAATTGTCCAGACCCAACTTCAAGCTTTTTTGCAGGAATCTGGTTGGCCACTGTGAGAACAGGATGGTGGACTAGATGGGCCACTGGCCTGATATAGCAGGCTTATTTTATGTATCTTATAAGCTAATGGAGATTTTGTGATCCAGCAGGCTGTTCATATATTCTCATGTTCACATGCATAAGTACTCCTTGCAATGACATTCTCATTCAGAGATGCACCACAGTCTCCTCTGAGCTGGAGACAAGCACAGGAGCCTTTTCGGCTGCCCAGCCGAGTCCCGTTTCAGGCTGAGTGGCCATGGATAAAGCTGAAGGGGGAAAGGGAGAAAGAGTGTTTACTCATTAAACCTTTAACAAGCTGCCCACCCTCTGCCTTGTCTAGTGCACTATAAGTTGTTTAATGAAGCAGATATACACTAAAACAGAAACTCCCTTATTAAAAAGCTCAGGGCCATGAACTAACTCAAAGGAAAGGGCTCAGCCTTAGCAGCAGCAGTGGGAAGGTCGAAGGCCACCCATAGGTTATGCCGAATGCTTTTCTCCGAGATTTGCAAGCTGCAGTGCCGTTTGCTGGCTCAGTTTACTTTGTACAAAATGTTGGTTTTGCAGATAAAGTGTCCCACACCTTGAGTTTCCATTGGCACATTCATGAGTGCAGTTGCTTTTCACGGCCTCTTCGAAGGGTAATTGGGCTTGTTGAATGTTCTCAGAGCCCCGTGCCAATGAAAGGGGGCCCCTCCATATTGTGTATTCATTTTCCATATGTAGTTTTGTTCAATCAAAACATTGTTTGGAAGGCTTCCTAGATAAATGTCCAAACACATCCATTAAGTGCTTATTCTAGTCAATTGGTTGCGGGGGGAGGCTATGCCTCTTCCACTGGATCAGAGCCAACTTTTAGCCTACATTTGCATCATAGATTGTCTACAGGTTATAGCTTGTCAGATACTGAAATCACACATAGAATCATAGAGCTGGAAGGGACTCTGAGGGTCATCTAGTCCAACCCCCTGCAATGCAGGAATATGCAGCTGTCCCATACGGGGCTTGAACTTGCAACCTGGGTATTATCAGCACCACGCTCTGATCCAGCTGAGCTATCCAGGCATACATTTTTTTTAAGTGTTTATGACCACTTGGGGCATTTTCCTTCTTCAGTCCACACAAACTAAGGCAGAGCAAGACTCCACATGATGCTTTCACATTAAAATGTCACACACACCCTCTAGCTAGGGTAAGAGAAGACATCTCTCTGCTGCCCTATCCCAGGTGGTGGCCCACGTTGCTTTTGACTAGAGGAAAACACTATCCCATCATGTCATGGATGCTTTAGCTGAGATTCCTGCAGTGCAGGGAATTGGACTAGATGGCTCTTGGGGTCCCTTCCAACTTGGGGGTCCCTTCTACAATTCGATGATTCTTTGATCAGACTGTGGTTGTTGCCATGCTGCTAGTGTGATAAATTGTCATAGAGAAGTTATTCTCAAGGTCGGCCCAATATTGTTTGCCATATTTGCCCTGCCCTGATTTTCAGATGTTGCTACTTGCTAGGTTTAGATCAGAATAGATGAGACTAGAATGTGTGTGTGTATGTATTGGGCAAGCCTTAAAAAGGATTGTTTAGTTTTGGATAGAGAGAGGCAGCTGCTATAGATATAAGATTTGCAGTCTGCCACAGTTCAAATATAAGAGAGAAATCCAGAAAAGGAAAAGTAGATTGTTCTGATAATAGGAAACAGACCTTCCTCAATAGATCATCAGTTTTGATTGCAGCAGGTTTGGCCCTGATCTAATTTAATATCAGTGTGACAGCTGTTTACAGTTTTCACAGTACAGCCACCAATATCTGGACATGCCGAGATACATGAAATTGTCTATGGTCAGGGGACACCTAGGACATGGTGTTTGTTATGTGTTTGAGTATGTGTGTTGATTGTGTGCATAAAGCATGCCGGATACATGGTGGCGTGAGTCATAAAGTAGGCTGGATAAGTAAAAGGATTTCATTATGGAAACTTTGCATAAATAAATCTGTATGTGAAATGAGCAGGGCTGTGGTCTCATCTCAGCTCGGAATTAATCACTTCAAAAATGGGGGGAAATGGTTATAGTTACATCTATCATTCATATTAATTTCCCGGCCAATTAGGGATCAGCAGCAACAGCAGCCCAGCTATATGATAGCAGTGTTCCTTTGAGGATGGCAGTGATGGAAGCATGTTCTTGAGCACCTCAGCAGAATGTTAACTGGTTTCATGAATCAGATCACAGGATTCCTGAAACAAAAGAACATTCTCCATACAGCCCCTAAGTGTAGCAATCCTGAAAAGAAAGATCCAGTAAGAAGTTTGTTGCTAGTTTCATAAGTTTTAATGTTTCATATTCACTATTGCCTCTTCATTTCTAGTTTTTCCTTGGCAGAGAAAAACACTCATACAGTATTTATTCATTCTCTCTCTCTCTCTCTCTCTCTCTCTCTCTGTGTGTGTGTGTGTGTGTGAGAGAGAGAGAGAGAGAGAGAGAGAGAGAGTTATATGAGAAATCCCTACTCCCAGAGTAGTTATTTCTTAAAGATTACTCTAGAAGAAAGGACTCTGTTTCTACAGCTTGCTCTTTTTGAATTCACAAAGAAATCTGTCCCCTTGATTTTTAACAGAATTTGCTCCCAAATTCTGCTCTGTTGTAGGGTGCCACTGCCAGTTATTCTTAACAATACATGAAGAGCAGTGGCCCAGTTAGGCTGTTCATTCTGCTGGGTGTGGGGGCCCCAGGACTCCTGTCCCAGACTGATAGCACCACTGATGAAGAGCCCTAGTGGATCGGTCCAAAGTGCCACCCCACTTCCAACGGTGGTCAGAAAGATGTTTCTGGGAAGTTCACAACCAGGGCAAGGAATCATTAGCCATCTCCCTCCCAACCCAATCCCCCACATCTCCATCCACTCCAGTATTCAGAGGCGTTTAGGGCCCTAACTAATAGTGCATGGTCCAGTTTAGCATTCACTTAGCCTGAAAGACCACCTGACCCTGTAAGATCTCTTAGATCATCTGGGGGAAATTTACTCATGGCACTTCACCCAACAAAATATCACAGATTGGTGACCCAAAAATGGGTGTTCTTTGCCATTGCTCCGACCCATGGAATGCCATTCTCTCTGCAATACTTTTTTTTTATGGCTTGTACGGGGAACAAACCCACACTCTGCCATACTTGAAGCAAAATCTGTCAGTTTCAGGTGTCCAGTAAAGACATTATCTTTTTGCTCAGGCTTTCCCTGGTCCCCCAAAATCAGACCCTATTCTTACTCAATTCCTGTTTTTATGTTGTGTTTTGTATGCTGCATGGAGATTTTAAAATATCAAGCAGCTTAGAAATGCTTTTAAATCAATCAATCAATCATGGCTAATAGCTGTTGATAGATGTATCTGCCCCAACCACTTGCCCTGAAGTTGTTAAATCCCCTCTTTAAAAGCTAAGCCAGTGATCACGAGACAAATTTAAGAGTCACTTGTGTGCTGCATGAAAAGAAAAACATTATTTTATATTTCCTGAATCGAATGGAAATCAATTTGAGTTGTGTAACTCAAATTGGGTCTACTAGACCCCCCCCCCCCAAATTAAGCAACGTGGACTAAAGCTGCTTCTGGAGCCCCTATAGGATTAGAGGCCCTGAAATTTAAGATTCATTAGTTTCATAGTAGATCCGCCCCTCTCCAGGATGGCTTAATATGTTACATTTTCCCTTATATAACTATACCCAAAATCCTGTGTACTGTCATTTGTTGGGAAGCATCAGCACACATAAGTGCCAGAGTAAACAGCTGTGTGGTTTTCACGCATGGTCACTGATGTATACAGGCGTGCGTGTCTCCCAACCACCCACATCCATGTAGGTAAATTCAAAGCTTATTCAGTGCACATGACTTCCACCAAAGAATCCTGGGATCTGTATTTTGGTAAGAGTGCTGATAATTACAGTGTAGCTCTATGAGGCAGAAACTACAGTTCCCAAGATTCTATAAGAGATTTGCCCCCCTCCCCAGTATCTGCAGCCTGCAGTTTGGCCTATAAAGGCTTCCCAGCGGCATCAACTAACAGTTTCAACTTATTTTGGGTTGCCATATTTCAAAAAGTGAAAATCTGGACACAAAAGTTGTTTGCCTTTTTTTTTTTTTTGCCAAAGCTTGGGCCTACATTTACCAGATGCTCCTCTTGTACTGTAAGTCTTAATGAGCACCACAGTGCCATAGAACAGACTGGGCGTCCCTTATTTCAGATACCCCAAATGACCCTTTTGTGAACTTCTAATCTGGCAAATAATCTAGATGTCAGTAGTATGGGGCGGGGATCTTGTTATTATGTGGGAAAGACCAATTTAAAGCTATAAATACCTCGTCTCCAGCCACAGAGTTATCATGATTCATCATTTTTTTCCCTTTTGTAAATAATTTACAATACGATAGAAGAGAGATTTTTGTTTTGTTTTGTTTTGTGGGATGAAATTGAAGCTAGTTGTTGCAACATGAGGGCAACTGTTAGGTAAATTCTGATGAAACAGGTCAGCTTAATCCCACCGCTGAGGAAAAACAGTGTTCCATTAAGAAGAAAGAGAGGGTGAGGGAAAACGTGGGGTTGAGTCACTGTTTAATAAACTGAACATTACTCACTGGGGCTCAGATAATAAAAATAATGCCTAATACGTTTATACTGAGACTAGAGGAAGAGCCACAGAATCGTGTTTCTCCTGAGAAACTCTTTGCCACAGAGGAGCCATAAAAATGAACATTAACAAAAGACTCTAGATGAGTTGTTTATGTAACCTTCCTAACCTTCCCTTCTACTCCCACACCAGCACCTAAGGCCTGCTAATATGCCGATTACCAATTATGGGACAGATTCCCAGCGTTGCTGGTTTTAGATGCCCAATTTAACCAGTCCTTTCCTTGTGTTTGTATTACTGGTCTTGAAGAACAGATGGCAGAAACCATATCATTGCATTCCTGAAATGCTCTGTCTCCAAAAGGTCCACAGTTCAATTCCTGTCTGAAATCCTGGAGCAGTCAGGGGCAACCATACTGATCAACAGTCCGACTTGGTTCTCACTACAGCCAACCAAAGACAACCAACCACACCCTAGGCCACCCCAACCACTCTCACTACCAAGGAAATACCACAAGTGAATAGGAAAAGAACCCACACAAGTGACGCTGACACAAAACCCCACACATACACTAAGTACAAGAATAGAAGCATAACCACCCCACCCCACCCCACTCACCATTCCCCCCTTCCTTCCTAACTTAATACTGCATGCAACACTAATGTCTCACAACTGATCTGTAGAAAACACAACTTGGAAAAAGAGACAATGCCCGTATTTTTGTAAACTAAGAAATCTTTTAATATTTTTTTAAAAAAACCAAAACAGTCTGACTTGGTATAGGGCAACTTGCTATGTTCCCATGAAAAGACCACCGCTCTTCCAATGTTACTATTGCATTCTGCACCTTTCCTTCAAGGATACCAAAGTGGCCGAATAAATAAAATTGACTTCCGCACTCGGCATTTACTCCAGAATGGTTGCGCTTTTGTTCACTTGCTTTTTATGAGGCAACTATATGATGGGGTCATTCAGTCATTCCCCACCCCCCTCTGTGGTTCTCCTGTCTTTTCTTATGGCTATTCCAGATGACCTGTTAATTCAGCATCCTGATTTGCTTGCACAAAACTTGCACTGGAGTTAGGTCCTGTCTTCATTGAGTATTTGTTCTGATCATAGAATCATAGAATCATAGAGTTGGAAGAGACCACAAGGGCCATCGAGTCCAACCCCCAATCTGTTTACAGGGTGATCTGTTTACAGGGTGGTTATATGACAATGACCGTTCACCCTGGTTGGCTTGCATGGTCTTTGCACACCTTCCTATTCATCATTCATTCAACCCATACTTTTCACTGCATGTCCCCATCACAGTACTTTCCCCAATCATAAAAAGTCCCCACACAATTTATTCGGTGCATTTTCATTATATTACGCTTCCCAGTGGCATCATTTTATCAGGGTCATGGTGTGCTGGCGTGAAATCGTGTGCAACTGAAACACCCCATTCCACCCCCAATCCGCCTTTTAGTACCATCTTTTATGATATTTCCAGGTTTGGCGCCGTGTGCATGATTGTGCACATGTTGCTAATGCCAAAAATGGGGATTGCTTGGGTATTCAGTTGCAGTTCCATGTAGCTTGCAGAGGAAGAGCAATTGGATAGCATTAACAGCCACCAGCCTGGAAGCACCAAAAGCCACCAGGAACCCTCTTGGGTACAGATAAGAAGCAGCTTCCCACCCTTTCCAGCAGAAATACAGTCCAAAGATTTGTTCCAGAAAACGTTACAGACTCCAGAGCAAACTCAAGCCTCAAAGCTCTTGATTTCTTTAGCAGCTGGGAATGTTACACCAGAGCTGCTGCAGTCCGCACTGTGGGAACTGATGCTGCTAAATGGTCCAAAAAGCATCCCCCCCCCGCCCTTCGTGCTAAAGCATGGCTCCTTCCAACATGTGGTTACATTTTCATAAATAGATTTTCTGCTATATCATCACATGTAGCATTTGCTACCTGGCACTGGAATCAGATTTAATTCAGGTGGCTTTCTTCCAAAAAGGAAAGAAATTCTGTCCCTTTAAGAGCTTTGAAGCAGAGCAGCATCAGCCAAGGTGGGGATTTCCTGCCACTGCCACACTGTGATGGGAGAAGCTGCGCCTGTGGAACCTCCACCTGGCTTGGTGCCCTTAAAAGGCCAGTCGTCTTTGGAATATGCACAACTCTGACTTTGTGTGCCAGATCAATGGGCATTTCCAGTGTTCTTATCAATAGATATGTAGTGTGATTTGTGATGCAAAACTGTCTGGCAGAGTCTGAAAATACATTTCCCCCCTTTAAGACCACACACCCAATACTCCTTATCCTTTTGTCTGGCAAGCTTGAATGCTCCTCAGTGGACATTTTCATCACCCTTCTTTAGTTATTATGCTCTTTCTGGTACTCACATGAATAAGTCATTTAGTAATAATCTGTTCTCTTGACTCCTTGACCTTTGACCTGTTGCAGCCAAAGGTGGCCAATGATGAATGAAAGCCAGTATTTGCTTCAGGCATTTTCACAAGTGACCCTAAATTGTGTGTTTGAAACACATGGGTTTGGGTTCTGTTTTCGTGTGGGAGCATGTATATGCACTGTTAATGTGGGGAGAGGAAGAAGAATTCAGAAGAGTAACTGAACACAGTATAGTTTCACATTTGCAATAAGAGTTCAACACGAAGCCTTACGTGTGAAAATGCCCTTAGTCTTTCTCCTTCCCTTCTACAACCCGCACCTTGTAGCCATTGAAATGTTGCTCTTGGCAGGAACTAGGCCATGAGGGAGGTTACATTCATTGTTTTCTGAAATGTTTTTCTTAATGTCTCGGGAGGGAGGGGGAAAAGTGTGAGAAGTCAGGCTGAAAGGTCATTTGACCCCTTTGTTTGTTTTGGAATGCCAGATCCAAACGCTTCAGAAATGTTTCACGCACCCGGCACATTTCCATATATCCCACTTTAGATTTTCTCTGCCGTGTTGAGCAGCACATAGCCCAGCAGAGTATCAAAAGAAGACATAAGGAAAAAAGCAGAAGGCACCTATGTTGAAAATATTACAGTGGTACCTCGGGTTAAGTACTTAATTCGTTCCGGAGGTCGGTTCTTAACATGAAACTGTTCTTAACCTGAAGAACCACTTTAGCTGATGGGGCTTCCTGCTGCTGCCGTGCTGCCAGAGCACGATTTCTGTTCTCATCCTGAATCAAAGTTCTTAACCTGAAGCACTATTTCTGGGTTAGTGGAGTCTGTAACCTGAAGCGTATGTAACCTGAAGTGTATGTAACCCGAGGTACCACTGTACTTGGAAGTATATCCTGAAGTGTGGGTGCATAGAGGGTATGTTGTAGGCATCCTGTAACAAAAAACAGCCCATTCTTCTTCAGATGGTTAGATTCCAGGGAAGAATTAAATCTGGTAGCAGGCACATTGCAGTGTATGGTACAGTGGCAGCTAGGCAGAAGTGTCTGGCATGGTGAGGCAGAGCAGTTTACCTGAATTACCTGACCTCCCAGCAGGTGTGTCTCTGCTGCTTACTGGAAGGGGCAAGGTCAGTGCAGTGCAAGCGCTCCAGCCAAGCCACATTGACACGCTTGCATTTCATTGCCCTCCTCATCACCTCATCCCCCCTGCCCATGAGCAGCAGTGGCTCACCTGCTGGGAGGTCAGGTAAGCACCTTCATGCCATCAAGCTATCTGCTGGTGTAGCAAGGCCATATTGCACCACGCACTATGCAGGAGAGAGAACCCTGTGGAGATCTTCACCTATATGACAGGAGAGGTTGATGGAAGAGAAGAAAAGAGAGAAGATTAAGGGAAATCACAAGGAGGGTTAAAGTGGGGGGAAATAAAAGTAACAGTCTGGGGGTAGGAAATGGGAAACCGATGAGGAGTGTGGATTGTTTAATTAGAGAAAAGCTGAGCAAATGATGGCTAGATTCAGAAATGGTTGCTGTTTGGGTTCACAGATGTCCTGCATTTAAGGATTGGTTCAATGCCATGAATATCTTGGAAGTGGTGAAATCTCATGAAATCAGAGGGGTTTATAATATTTCCCTTCACTGATCTGATAGTAGAACCAAAGCTGGAAAATAACCTGCTTCTCCTTTTAAAATATCTTCTTTGGACGAATAATATATTGGGTGTTACAGACAACATATAAAACTTGGGCTGCAGTCCTCCATATGATACTACAACTTCCTCCAGCCAGCATGGCCAGTGGTCAGCAATGATGGGAACTGTGGCCCAGCAACATCTGGAGGGTTCATAGTCATACTCAGAGTAGGCTCCTTGAAATGAATGAACATGACTAACTGAGATTCATGACTTCCAGTGGTTCTGCTCTGAGTAGAACTTACCATGCAAACCTTATGTTGATTGTTTGACCAGAAATGATAATATTGATATTGCTATTAAAGGGTACAAAAACATAACCACACAAAAAATATTTAGGATTAGCACATCCCTATGCATCTATGCTTAGAAGGAAGCTTCACTGAGTTCAACAGGTCTTATTCATTGGTTATGTGTGTACTGTATAGGATAGCAGCCATTGTCATGTAGCTGAATGTGAAATGTTGTCTTTGGTTGCGGATTTTACTCTAGTTAGGTGCTAGACATTTTGGTGGAAAGGCAGGAGATACAACTGTAACAAAGACAAATGCCATACAAATGACTTCTTGATAAAGATGCAGCTGGAAGGACGTGAAAAAGAGCCACAGGGCAACAGTTTCTGTCTTGCTCAGGTAATGTATGGCTTATCTCTTTAGCATACTACTAATTTGAGTCTATGCATACTTTAAAAAATAAAAACAAGAGTTCAGAGAGGCTTCTTAGAATTGCAGGTAGGCAGAGTGCTGTTACGCTCATGCTCAGCTTTCAGCCTTTCCACAGGCAGAGGCCTACCTAGAGCAGTGGCGGAGCTTCATGCTCTGGCACTGGGGGGCAGAGAGCAGGCAGGGGCAGGGTTGGTGCGCGTCCTGGGGGTGTGGCACGCTGCCTGCGGGGGTGTGGCACCCAGCGCGGGCAGGGGGCAGCCGCGATGGCACCCCACTGGGATCGTGCTGCCAGGGGCGGTGTGCTCCCCCCGCACTCCTCTTCCTCTGCCAATGACCTAGGGGTTGGCAAAACCGGCCGCTGCTAGGGGTGAAGACCAAGGGATGGTGCAAAAATCACCTATCAGACTTGGGAGTGTACAGTGGAACCTTGGGTTGTGAACGTGATCCGTACTTCTACTTCCTTTGGGTATTGATTTTTCATGCAGTTTTATTTAGAAGCAAGCATCTATTTTGCACTGCTACCGGCATTTTATGGGGAATATACTGGGGAAATAATTTGGCCACAAACAGCTTCCTAAATTAAGTTGCATTTTCAAATAAGTGTGCCAGTTTTCTTTCTCCTCTCTCTCTCTGTGCTATGCATGTGTTCTGTTACGGCTCCTAATCTAGCCTCACTTTCTCCATATTTACGACTCCTCTTTGAAAGGGCCATGCCTTCTGGTGATCATTTTTCAGCGGTGGCAGGCAGGAAGTGCTCCTTTTTAAGGAGTCAGTGGACCACTGCAAATCAACAGAGTATCTTTCCTTTCCCAGGAGTTTAGGCCAGGTGCCGAGATTCCAACAATTCATGTCCCAGCCAGGGCCCAACAGAGGGAAAGGCTGTTCCCCATGTAACCTTTCATTATAAATACGGAACTTCATCACTTTTGTTTCACCGCAAAAAAAAAAAAGAATCTAATGTTCCTCCAGCACAGCTGAGGGGTTATAGATTCTCTCCCAATATTCAACTGATAAAAATAGAATATTTTACAAGCTAATGGAATACAATCCACAGCCATGAAAACCAAAGGATCTTTTGCCATGGATCTCAATTAGATGCAGATGATGGCCTCACACCCGCCAACTTTCCCACTTGGGCTAGAAGACTATCAATTTTTATGACAATATCTTTATCCTCACACTTTGTATTTTAATCTTCTAGACTCACCACCTGTCTTTTTGCTAGGAGGGCTTTCCAGCTCTCTAACCGCTCTTGTTTTTAAACAACACATTTATTTTCATTTATTTAATATTTTTTATCCCGCTTTTCAAGGAAAACCGGCTCACAAAACAGTAAATATGAATGTACAAACTAAATAACAGGTACAGAATACCACAGTGTTTCATTACATGTGGTGGCTATGCTGCTGAGAGAGACTGAAAAATTGTTGGGCAGTGTTAGGGAATAGGAGGATGGACTGTTTATTTTTACTTATACACTTACTTATCCTCCAAGGGGTTCAGTGCAGCATACATGGGTCTCTTTCTCCTCACAACAACACTGCGAGGTAGGTTACGAGGCTTAAGGATGGTGGCTTCCCCAAGGTCCCCTGGTGAGCTTCATGGCTCAATAGGGATTTGAAACTTGGTCACCAAAGGCCCTAGTTCAATACTCCAACCATTATACCACACTGGCTCTATTTATATTAAGCTCTTAAGGACCATAACCATTCTGCTAGGGGCAGTAGTGCAGAGGGCAGCACACTGGAAGTATTGAAATGGAAGAAACATAAACCCCTGCTTTTATATACTTTTGATGAGTTGGCATGTATTGTAGCAAAGGTAACAGAATGGATGAATTTCTCCATGGTGTTCTGCCACTGTTTGCTCCTCTAAATATTGTGGATCTATTCATTTCCATTGCCTTGCCCACCTGGTGTCTTCCAGATGTTTTGAACTACAAATTTGGTCAGGTTGGCAAAAGATATGTTGCACTTTTGCAACCCAGAGGGCCCTGCACACGTGATGTCCCTTTCTCCAAGTGAAAAGTATCTCCAGCAATGTCCCCAAATTCCTTCTTTGCATTCTGCTCCCTCCAGAGTTTAAAGAAGCACAGGGCTTAGCATGGCAAGAGACAAAGGAGGCCAGGGTTCTGACGGCTGGCCTGCTCTATTTTGCTTGAATTCCTTCAAGATCTGTTTTATTAACTGCTTTGTTATTATTGTGCCTTATCTTGGTATAAGTAGTTTAAACTTTCTCATGCAAGATTCTCATTCCCACCATAAGGAAGAAGGACTACGTCCAGGGTCAGACAAGCAGCATGCCTCTGAATGCCAGTTCCTGGGAAGTATACAAGAGAGGAGACTGCTGTTGTGCTCTGGTCCTGCCTCTGAATATAACATAGGCATCTGGTTAGACACTGTGGAGGTGGACTGGATGGGCCATTGGTCTGATCCAGCAGGCTTCTACAATCTTTAGTGTGGTTTAAAAACACCGGTGACTGTGTAGGTTTGGAAAGCTGCTGCTCAAACACCCTCACAAAGGCAGTTGCATGTCCCCAGGGCTGCTTGTCTGCTGCAAATCATCCTTGAAAGAAGGCTTCTTGCCATGGAGAAATGGCAAGTTGTATGCTTAACCCTTTCCCAGTGTGGGCAAGATTCAGCTGAATTGTTGCTTGTGCAACAAGACTCCCCTGCCCTCTGCCAGAGAGGGTGTTTTTGGTGTGTGTGTTTTTTGCAGGGGAACCCAGAACAAGTTTGTGGGGACAGTGGGGAAGGAAAAGTCTGTTGCACAAGTGGACCTTGTTTTCTTCCTGCACACCCCACTTAGTGCTACACTAAATTCCACACCCTGCGTGTGTGTGCCATGCACCCCCTCAGCTAGGGTTGTTTCGCTTTTTGGGGAAAGTTGTTGAGCTTATTTTGGGGGAAACAAATGGGAAAATCTGGATGTATGGCAACCCTACCTAAACTAGCCCACTGTCCTCAGGTGCATGGAAAGATTGCCAGCGCTGAAGTGAGTTTCAACCGCCTTCCCAGCCAGCGTCTGTACATGAAATCGGGAATGCTGTCTTGTCCTTGGCCAGCCCTGGAGGGTACACTGAAAATTACACTTAAAAAAATAAATAAAGGTAATGTCCACATTGTTCGTTTAATATCGATTCTCCCTGGGAAACTCGGGAGTGCCAGAGTTAACATACCTGCACTTGAAACCAAACTGCATCACCTGAGAACTGCAAAGCGTACCTTGGCAAGCCGTTCCAAGGTTACTTAGTAAACCAGAGATAAATTGCTGGTGTAAGCACCCTGTGGTGTTTGGAAGAACAGATCCCTTTCCTTTTGAAAAAAGAAAATCACTGCTTGTTACAGGCTGTACTGTTGCACGTTACGAAGGTAATGTGTGCGTGCGGCTGTGAGCTTCAGAAACAGAATTTTGACCCTCTCTTCAGGCACAATGGCCAACACCCTGGCAGCTCACTGAGCGCTCCGACTCTGTTACCTAATCTCCAGCTGTGGGCCCTGTTTCGTGCCAAGTCTCCTTTGGCTCTGTCTAGTAATAATAGTTTCTGGAGTCCGGCCAGGGACTCCTGCCAGTTCCAGTCACACTCTGCTAATGCAAGAGGCAGAGTTTATTAATTCATCGCCAAGGCCCATTGTCTGGGACACTGCCTGGCTGTTTATTTACTCCAATATGGGCCGCATTTATGCAGAAACAGCAAGCGAGGGGACACTCTGTTGAAGACGGTGGACCCTTTTTCTGGAAGAGACGTGGGACCTTCTGCAGAGCTATAGAAAACATTCAGAAAAGAGGTCCGCTTCACAAGAGCCTGTTTTTAGTGAGCCATAGGGGGAAAGAGTAATAATCTCCCATCATATCCTCATCCCAAAGTGCCTTTGTTTTCTTTCAAGAGCAACACACACACACATACACACACACAATATAAATAATAATGATCAGCACCAGTAGAAAGCAGAGATGCTAGAGTGTCGGTTTGAGAATAAAAGAAAGAAAAGCTGAAGACCAGGGTTGTTTGGGAAATCTTTAACTGGCTCCAGAAATATCAGGTCACATTAACATCAAGCGCCATGATACCACTTTAAACAGGCATGGCTTTCCTCAAAGAATTCTGGGACTTGTAGTTTGTTAAGGGTTCTGGGAGTTGTTAAGATACCCCTATTCCTCTCTTAAAGCTACAAATTCCAGTGTTGCCTATGAAGAGGGATTAATTGTTAAAGCACTCTGAAAACTCACTGTAAGGTAAAGGTAAAGGTACCCCTGCCGGTACGGGCCAGTCGTGTCTGACTCTGGGGTTGCGCGCCCATCTCGCTTAAGAGGCCAGGGGCCAGCGCTGTCCGAAGACACTTCCGGGTCATGTGGCCAGCGTGACAAGCTGCATCTGGCGAGCCAGCGCAACACACGGAAACGCCGTTTACCTTCCCGCTAGTAAGCGGTCCCTATTTATCTACTTGCACCCGGGGGTGCTTTCGAACTGCTAGGTTGGCAGGCGTTGGGACCGAGCAACGGGAGCGCACCCCGCCGTGGGGATTCGAACCTCCGATCGGCAAGTCCTAGGCGCTGAGGTTTTACCCACAGCGCCACCCGCGTCCCAATGCTCCACACTGTACTCAATGCTTTTTTCTGGGGGTACCCAAGGGTACACAGTACAGTACTGACACTCCCCCCAACCCAATGTGAAAAGTGTGGCACTTACTGTAACAACTTCAAATGCCACACCTGTTCAACAAAGTGCATTCAAGTGTTCTGGTAATTTAAGCAGACTTTTAAAATAATAATAATAAATAAATTCATCCTTAATTGACTTACATTATTCATGTAAACAAATTGTCATGGGGTGGGGGGTGGGATGCGGTTTGCAGAACTTGTGTTTGCCATTGTTTGGGTCAGTTTGAGTCTGATTCTTTTCTTGCTATTGTAACCTAGTTTTGTGTTTAATTTCCTGTGTTCGTAATTCCAGACACAGACTTCTAGTATTGCGTGTGAGCTGGTTGGTTTTTTGTTTTTTGTTTTTTTGGAAATGAGCTTTCTGTGGCTCGAAGCTATGAGGATTTTAAAATAGCTCTTATCACTAGGCTCTTCCTGCTCACAAAGAGACTGCGAGGAAGAGGCGCAGGATATGCACCTTGCACAATAAGGACCAGGAAGTGGGTTGTGATGGCAGCAGAAGGTCCAGGTTGCTCAAAGTATCTTTCCTTATCTCTGTCCCTTCCTGAGAGCATGGCTAGGCGTATGGGTATTAAGGGTGCCACCGGACTGCATGCGGCAGCAGACAGACTGGGAAAAATGAAATTGCAGAAACTGGAGCACACGCAACTCCAGTGTAAATGCAGGAGGCTCTTCTATAAAGCATAACTGAAGTTGCACTAACTGAACAGGAGTTGGGAATACACACTATTCAGTGGGGACATGGCAAGCGGGTGGGGAGCTCACCAGTAGATAGGGTGGCTGTGTCTCCTACTTTACAGAGGACAGTCCTCTATTTGTAGGGTTGTCCAGTCAAAGTCCAGTTGCATCTTCTATGATATTGAAAAGGATCCTGTCTTAAGAACATAAGAAGAGTTCTGCTGGAACAGACCAAAGATCTATCCAGTCCAGAAAATGAGTGAACCCCGCTGAACTCACTGGGACTTTCTTTTAATTAGACATGTACAGAATTGTGCCATTAGTGTGATTGCTGACTGGAAAAAAATCTTTCTGAAATATGGATATTTAATGTCACCTGCCACTTTCTACTTTCCCAGAGATACCGTATTGTTCTGGAACTTTTATTTGGTGTCTTAGCATTTCGTTTCACCAGCACTTTTTGACATTTCTCTGCTCACGCCCTTTTCAGAACCTTTGACAAACTATGTCAAAACAAAACAAAAAGTGCACGTTCCTTCCTATAAAGATTATGGGGCATTGCAAGCATTCTGACCAAATGCAATGAAAGAACTGAGTGCACCAGAGAAGGCTGAATAACAGGTGGTGGAATGAACAGTTGATATGGGACGTCTTAGACTAAGCGCAGGCCAAGCATCTCACTGGGTTCCTTTAAACGACCAGAAGAGGTGTGAAATGTCTTCTGCTTTCTTGTTTGGTGTGCAGAAGCCAGTAGTTACTGGAAGTGAAACCTGGATTTTGTTGGTGTCCTTCTGGTGCAAAGATTGGAAACATGCCTTGCCCTTGTGTCCCTTCAGTGCAAAAAGAATTGAAGTATCTTAGAGTCATATGGCTATGTGGTATAAAAGATAGTGCTCTGAGGATAAAGATTCCATTCTGAAAGGGGGATATGGACAGTCGCAACCCCCTGTTGACATGCTCAGAGACGTTGATCACTTCCAGATGACCTGTTTATTGAGCATTCATCCTGTTTGCCGACAACACCAGCTATTTATCTAACATTAATCCTGATTTGCTAGCAGGGAAGTTAGATGGCATTGCATTGAGGAAATGTTATCTCACATTTTCCAGTACATTTTGTCATCACTTTCCTTATTGCAAAGAGTCGTCTTCTTTTTTTAGGGGGAGGGAGGGTATTCTGTCCCATTTTAGCAGCACCAAAAACAGTAACCAGGATGTAGACAGATGAAGAAGAAGAGGAAGAGTTTGGATTTGATATCCCGCTTTATCACTACCCTAAGGATTCTCAAAGCGGCTAACAGTCTCCTTTCCCTTCCTCCCCCACAACAAACACTCTGTGAGGTGAGTGAGACTGAGAGATTTCAGAGAAGTGTAACTAGCCCAAGGTCACCCAGCAGCTGCATGTGGAGGAGCGGGGAATCGAACCCGGTTCACCAGATTACGAGTCCACTGCTCTTAACCACTACACCACACTGGATTCTCAGTGGTTGGAAAGAACAAGAGTAGGGAGAGGCTTAGTCTTCACCCATAGTTAGAACCTAGGGACATCAGAACACAAGAACCTTCTGGATCAGACCAGTGATCTATCCTGTTCTCACAGTGGCCACCCAGATGCCTTAAGCAGGACCAAAGCACAAGAGCACTCTCCTCTTCTGTGGTTTTTAGCAACTGGGATTCAGAACCATTACTGCCTCTCACTGGAGGCAGAACATATCCATCATCACTAGGAGCCTTATCCTCCATGAATTTATATGATCCTCTTTTAAAGACATCCAAGTTGGTGGTGATCACTGCCTCCTGTGGGAACAAGGGCCATAATTCAACTAGGCACTGCATGAAGTAGTGTCTCTGAGAGTATGGTTGTTATTCAGGCCTGTGGAGAAAAGTAAAGATAGAGATCTTTTTGGAAATGCTACTGCAAGGAAGGTAGTCACCTACCCTGACAGTGGGTGACTCAGCAATCACTGGCAGGAATCCCTTTGCAAGGCACAAGCCTTCTTTCCACTCAAACGCCAGTCATAATAATGGTGTCTGTTTTGCTCATACTTAACATTTTGGAGTGCCTCTTATCTTCACTGCCTTTCGTAAGGGAGAACTAGAATGTTGGATTGGGAGAATGGAAAGATTCAATAACAATCTTTCCATTCTCCAAATCCAACTTTCTAGTCCTTGAAGGATTGCAAACTTCACTGATGTGACTGGGAATTGTAGCAGGATTCCCTCCTCGATCTTTTAAACTGGCACATACTCTCTTGCTATTTAACATAGGTAAATGCTGGCTCGGGACAGAATAAAATATTATATCTGGGGTTGATTTCAGGGAAGCTCTTCTGTCTTCCTATGGCTGACAGATCAAACCTTCAGAAATGAAAAATAGTCAGCAGCTGTAGATTTACCAAAGAAACTGGAAGAAATACAACCTAATGACACAATATATTAATCATGTTTGGGACTTTTAAAAATTAATGCAATGTGTGTGTGTGTGTGTGTGAGAGAGAGAGAGAGAGAGAGAGAGAGAGAGAGAGAGAGAGAGAGAGAGTGTTTTGGGAGTTGTTTTCAGGAGCACAACATTCAGCAGTATTGGTAGGGCTTGCCCTACATCCCTATTATTGGTAAAAATAACTTCTTTCTCTGGTGTTAATTACAACACAGGGGAGTGACTCTTATCAATAATATGGATGAGGAGGACAACTGCTATTGCCCATGCCTCATATTTATTTTTTTTCAACCCATGATGTGATTACTAATCACATCATTAACATGTAGCTAGGTCCATAGAGGACTTGTTTCCCTCCACTGGAATATTTTGATGTCCGTTTCCAGACTATATATATTTTTAAAAGCCTGTTTGGCCAGACAAAATCTAGTGCAGCATCCTTAACCCACCCAGTGGCTATCTCCATGCCTTGATAGGAAGCCCACCTGCGGGACATGAGCACAACAGCCCTCTCCCCCTATTTCCTCCCAGTGACTGACATTTGTGTTTCAGATGCTGAGGGCAGTATAGGGCAGTATAGGGCAGGGGCAAAACTAGACTTTATTTCACTCGGGTCAAAGACCCAGTTTGGCACTCCTCCCCATGTACATTTGCGCGCGCACACACACACACACACACAATCCAGGCGCCTCAATGGCACCCCTCTGGAGTCAGTAAAAAACCTCTTAGCCCCACCTCCCACCCCGCCGTAGCTATGGCTCTGGTATATAGCCATCATGAGCCATAGTCACTGACAGCCTTATCCCCCATTAATGCAAGCCCCCTTTTAAACAGTGAAAATAATTGGTCAGGCATTTGCTTGAGCACACAGCGTTTAAAAATAGGGGCAGGAGGATGCACACAAGCCCTGCCTCCACTGTGTGCATTGCCTCCTCCTGGTCAGCCCATGACCTTCCAGTGCTGAGGGCGGAAGGTCTGCTAAGGGCTTTTCCTCCTGTTTGCTTGTGTGTGAGTAGATCTCTCAGCTTGATCGGGGTGGGGGGGCAGGCTGATAGAATATGCTCCCCAATAACCCAAACGTTTCGTGTGCCTTTTGTGCTCAACACCTGAAGCTCAGACCAAGGAATGTGGTGATGGACATGCTCAGGGGCACTGGAATTGTCCCAGCTAGCTCTGTGATCATTCAGGTTGCCCTTTTCTGCTGTGGTCTCTGAGCAGGCAGTCTGTTAGGATATTGACAAAGATGTTATCCTAAAGAAGGAAATTGGGCTGTACCAGAATTCCCTGAAACAGCCTGAGCTACCACTGCTAACAAGTGCAGGTGAATCCAAGAAGCCTAACCACCTTGCTCCAAAGGCAGCCCTGTTCTTGAGCTGCAGCTGACTGGGGAAAGGGGGGGGGGTACAATGGCAGGAGGGGATATTATCCAGCCATTCCTCTGGGTCATACATTGATCTGATCAAAAAGGTTGCTCGTTTCTTTTGTTGTTGTTGTTGTTCAGTCGTTTAGTCGTGTCCGACTCTTCGTGACCCCATGGACCAGAGAACGCCAGGCACTCCTGTCCTCCACTGCCTCCCGCAGTTTGGTCAGACTCATGCTGGTAACCTCGAAGACACTATCCAACCATCTCGTCCTCTGTCGCCCCCTTCTCCTTGTGCCCTCCATCTTTCCCAACATCAGGGTCTTCTCCAGGGAGTCTTCTCTTCTCATGAGGTGGCCAAAGTACTGGAGCCTCAACTTCACAATCTGTCTTTCCAGTGAGCACTCAGGGCTGATTTCCTTCAGAATGGATAGGTTTGATCTTCTTGCAGTCCATGGGACTCTCAAGAGTCTCCTCCAGCACCATAATTCAAAAGCATCAATTCTTCGGCGATCAGCCTTCTTTATGGTCCAGCTCTCACTTCCATACATCACTACTGGGAAAACCATAGCTTTAACTATACGAACCTTTGTTGGCAAGGTGATGTCTCTACTTCTCAAGATGCTGTCTAGGCCTGTCATTGCCCTTCTCCCAAGGAGCAAGCGTCTTTTAATTTCGTGACTGCTGTCACCATCTGCAGTGATCATGGAGCCCAAGAAAGTAAAATCTCTCACTGCCTCCATTTCTTCCCCTTCTATTTGCCAGGAGGTGATGGGACCAGTCGCCATGATCTTCGTTTTTTTGATGTTGAACTTCAGACCATATTTTGCACTCTCTTTCACCCTCAATAAAAGGTTCTTTAATTCCTCCTCACTTTCTGCCATCAAGGTTGTGTCATCTGCATATCTGAGGTTGTTGATATTTCTTCCGGCAATCTTAATTCCGGCTAGGGATTCACCCAGCCCAGCCTTTCGCATGCCCAGAATGACTGGTTGATGGGAGCTAATGGCTACTTGTGAAACTTTCTGCATATGAATGAGAAACCCATCAGAGCTTGTGTTTGTGTGTGTTTGTGTGCAGTGCAGTTTGCAAGAAGCAGAAAGAGAGGGAGAGCAGGTGGATGAAGGGGTACAGTTCCTGCACAGCATGCAGGAAAGCATGTGATTTATGCTCTGCTTGTATATTTTTTTAGAAAGCAAATGTTGCCTAAATGGCTTAAGCATTCTATCTAGTCTTCTCCCATCCAACTCAATCTGTTAGCGCCAAGAACTCACTGGTAGAGAGAATAGCAAGTGTGTATCCAACCAACACAATTCCAATTTTAATGAAGGAAAAGCCTGACCTGCAGGTAAAAAAAAATTCTACAGAAAGTTAGATAATATTGCCCATTATAAAATTGATTTTTAAATATATATATCCATATGACAAGCATTTCCATATTAATGCAGCATATTGTTTGATTTTTAACACAATATGGGATATCTTAAAATTTATGCTCTTGTCTTTTTCTCCAGCTAATATCTGGTCCTGCTTTCTGTTTTTCCTTTCATTCAAGCAGTGGTTCCCAAATTTAAAGCACGGCATTTCAGGACCCTGCCAGATTGTCTAAGTTTTCTTAAATTCTCATTTCCTCTGGGCACTTGCTTCTTGCTTATAGTTACACTAACCGGCGGAGGGGGAGGGGGGAGGGAGGGAGAAGATTTCCAGATTGAAATTTCCACTCTGTAATCTTCATTTTTAATATTGTTTTATTCTCATGTTTCTGCGAGCTGCACATGTACCTGCTTGGGCTTGAAAATGTCAATTCACTTCAAAGCCTGATCCGTATTGGTCTCGTCTTCTGAAAATTTCCCTCACTGTGCAGAGGCTTACATTTCTCTTTGTTGGTTTTTGCTGTTTATTTTGGTATTACGTGTTCTGTGGGCTTCCTAGGGTGCACCTCCTGCTCCGAAACTCCTCCATCTGTTGTTTGCAACATTCTCCTTCTCCACAGAGTTCCTTCACTTCCCTTAGTGGGGTTTGCCTGTTGTCAGGAATGGGATGAATCCAGACTGTTAGTTGCACTTAGTTCCCATAGACATCATCGAGATCAACTTCCTGAGAAATGTGTCCAATTGAGTAGCAGTTACAACAAACACTAGTTTTCTTCTAATAATAATAATTTTTTATTTATACCCCGTCCTTCCCGGTTCAGGAAACCAGGCTCAGGGCGGCTAACAACAAATTTAAAACACTTAATTGATACTACAAAAATACAGCATAAAATACAGTATAAAGTGTAAATAACAATAAAATCAAAAATCAATTTAGGGGGAAAATCCATCCAATAAACATTAGATGATCACCAGGGCTAGCTGGCTAAATTAGTCCTATTTGGGCCAGCGAGGAGACCAGGGGAGAACCAGCTGTGGGATCCCAGAGTAGCCAATCTTCACAAAAAGGGGAGGGGGAGGGAAGGAAGGGGAACAAAAGATCAGGCCAGGTTCAAATTGAAAGCCAGGCGGAATAGTTCTGTCTTACAGGCCCTGTGGAAGGAAGTTAAATCCTGCAGGGCCCTGGTCTCGTGGGATAGATCATTCCACCAGGTCGGAGCCATCACTGAGAAGACCCTGGCCCTGGTGGAGGATAATCTAACTTCCTTAGGGGCCAGGACCTCTTAGCTATGATTATTCATGGACCTTAAGGTCCTCTGCGGGACAAATGGTGCCCCATTTTTAAATACAATATACTCCCATAGAGACTCCTTACACCGTGTTTAAAACCAAAATTACATTTGGGTAGAAACTGTTTCTCAGGTGGCTAGTCCTAGTCTTTATAACCCTGTACTTTCTTCCAGAAGGCAGAAGCTGAAAGAGATCATTTCTGCGGTGTGCACTATCTTGTGCTATCTCTGCAGCTTTCTTATGACACCTGGAAGCATAGATTTGATCCAAGGTGGGAAGAGTGCACCCAATTATTCTCTCCACAGTCTTTACAACCCTAGACAGCATTGTTGTTTCCCTGACCGTGCAGCTCCCAAACCACACACACAGACTATAAGTTAATACACTCTCCACAGTGCAATGGTAAAATGCCACCAACAGATCCTTTGAGAGATTGTTTTTCTGGAGGATTCTCAGAAAATATGACTTCTGCCGTGCTCTCTTCATCAGGTCTTTGCTGTTTTCTCCCCAGGTTAGGTTGTCTCTCAACTCCATTCCTGGAAAACGAAACACCAAGACCTGTTACACGCACTTCCCCTCAATAATAAGTGGCTGAATATTCAATTTACATTTCCTAAACTCCACAATAATCTCTTTTGTTTTCTTTAAGTTAAGGAGTAAGTTGTTTTTCCTGCAGCACTCCCCCAACTGCTCAACTTCCTTCCTATGGGCCGCCTCCCCCTCTCCAGCCGTGATTAAACCAACCACCGTTGTATCATCTGCAAACTTAATGATCTTATTACTGGGGTATTTGGGGGCACAGTCAGCTGTATAGAGCGTATACAAAAGCAGGCTCAACATGCACCCCTGCGCCGTCCCCGTATTCATGATGAGATCCACAGAGACGTGGGAACCCATCCTGACCCATTGGGAACGGTTTGATAGAAAATCTAATATCCACCTGCACAAACACGTTGGAAGTCCCAGGTCTAATAGTTTGGGCACCAATCTATGGGGAAGAATACTATTAAATGCAGAACTAAAGTCTACAAATAACAGTTGCATAGTTCCCTTGCTTCTCCAAATGAGGCAGAACAGCATGTAAAGCCATTGCCACAGAATCCTCTGTGGATCTCTTTGCCTTGTACGCAAATTGGTAAGGGTCAAGTCCCACTGGCAGACAAGACATGATGAGGTTCCTCACCAGTTTTTTTGAAACATTTCATTATAATCGGTGTCAACGCCACAGGGCGAAAATCATTCAGACTGTCTATCTTTGATTTTTTGGGGCATGGGTATAATGGTAGCAGATTTCAGACAGGGTGGAACAGTGGCTTGGGCCAGAGACTGGTTAAAAATCTTCATAAAGATTCCTGCCAGTCCCTTTGCCAGACCACCAGTGTCCACTGTCTTGCTGGTATTGTTTCCCTCAACTCTCTGAAGCCTCAAACTCCCCTCCCATTATTGCCATTGCCCTAATTCTTGCTATCAGATTCAAGATTCTGCAGGACCTCAAGCTTAGCAAGCAGAACAGATGCATGCAGTATTTGGCTGTATTGTGCTCATTCTGAAAAAGAATCAAACCCCACCCCCAAATCATCCTGAATAGAGAGCTGATGTTCTTTTCCTCCCACATGCAGTTCTATCCCAGCTTCATAGTGCACTTGAAAAAGCTGATCCCAAGAGAACCTATGAGAGTCCATTGAGAAGGGGAGTCTTCATAGGCTGTTGACAGGAGTGAAAGGCTTCTTGGTAACAACGCTGAAGAGGAGCCCTCTTAATCTCCTAGCTCTTAATAGAGATAGACAGTTTCCATTAGGCTCAAGGTTTTTGAGGGGGAGAAGAAGAGGCTTCTTATGCAGTTCATGGGAGCTTGGCCTCAGTAAGGTTTCCTCATACTCTCCGGACAGAGTCTTGGCAGATTGTCAGGGAATGGAAAACACACGGAAGGTTCAGCGAAAGCAGAACATAGGAAAATGGATTGCGGTGCAGCGAGTACATTAAAATAAAGCAATAGTAATAAATTTTGCAATGTTTGCTTCTTCCTGTTATGGGCCCACAATTTCAGCATGTTACTTGCCACCATTCCATGCCTGCTTGGCAACCCCATGGATATATATATTGGGTGACATAAGGCTGCAAGCCTAAACACGCTTCCTGTCAGTTGCATCCCACCTTTACCTGAGTGTATGTCCCCTCTCTCTGAGGACCCAGAGCTCTTCCAAACCTCACCATTCCCTTTTTTCTTACCAACAGCTGAACAAGTGCTGAGGATATGGGGAGGAAAACGGACCTTAATCTTCACAGACAGCAGTGGAAAATGCAGATCCTTCATGCAAATCTGAAACGCATCCAAAATAAACATATATGATCTGGAATAATTATGGCTGTACATCTCAAAGTTTATATGTGAACTGGTGCCAAAAGCTGATCCTTTACAACTGTGAAATACATACCCTGATGAACCGATAAGTGAGGTGTAAGGGCATCGGCTTGTACACTAGGCAAGAAGACTCCAGCAGAAATAAAGGGGCTATAAGCACAAAGGTCTCCATGCCTGACGAATATTCACATTTACTGTGGTACCATTTGGCTGTGGTTGTACCAAAACCTTCTTCTATTGTAGCTGCAACATTCTTTTTCTTGTTCTCACTCCAAATGCATATCCAGGATTATATATACCCTGTGCTGAAGTAATGTAAACTTCTGAGTCAAGGAAAGCTTCTCCACTATTAATTTTTCCAAACTGAAATGCACTTTTTGGGTGGGTGGGCTCATATTATTTTTTCATAGTATAAGGAATAAAGTTATTTTCCACAAGAAAATACAATTCTGATTTCACTAGCCATTTGATCATAGGTATCTGGTGGATAAGCTGTCGACATGCAGAGGGCCGCAAGGCCCACTGGCTAGCCCTAGTTGGGCCATCTCCTTCCAATCTTCCTGCAGCGAAGACCATTGACCTCTGCCTGACGTAAATCATCGACCCGGGCTTCAGAGCCAGGGCACACTATCAGCAGAGCAAACTGCGCACACAGAATAGGTGTGAGGCTTGTGGAAGTATACTACAACTACAGATTTATTAATCATAAATCAGGACAAAGAAACATGTCGTCTCTCTCTCTTTGTCTTCTCAGAGACACAGGGAAAAGCAAAAGCTATACACAACAGAAGTTCCCAGCAAGCTGTGCTGGAATGTAAACAGACATGTGACATGCAACAGTTCCACACGTCTGCTCCTTAAGGTGGAATGGAAATGTCAAAATGTCTCTGCTATTGCTATCTTCCAAGGCTTCCTGCATCAACAACTGATGGAGAACTCTTCTGGGATCAGCGTTATAATTTGCAGTTATCGGTGTCTGCAGTAAGGGACTGGAAATGGGTCTTCTGTTGTCTTTGAAGAGTAAAAAAGTATAATGAGGTTATTTTGCGACTGAACTGCTTGCCATCAATAGTTCTGTATTGTAAACATTCTTAATTTTTGTAAAAACAAAAACAAAACAAAAAAAAACCCACAACACGATGGAGGGTGATTCCAGATGGGTGTTTATTGTCAGACTAGTTCAAGATTTTTGCAGTGTCTGTGCATCATTGTTATAAAAATGTCAGACCATTTCCCCCCCTTTATATAATCTGAATTTACCCTTTCTGGGCAAAAACGGTTAAGTTAAAAAAAGTGTTGCGAAATAACAACAACAAAATGTTGCCAACACCCTATCTGCAGTATCTGAACAATCCATTTAAAATAAACCCCCATCTGGAAACACCTGGGATTTGGATGTATAAGGTATGTAGCTGAATAGAGCACTTTTCCACACTAGGGGTTGTAGCCCAAATTAGTCATGTCCGTTCAAGAGTTACTAAGAGTTACTAACTTGGGCCCATCAATTTCAATGGCTTATTGTGCGTTAAACTTAATTGGATACAAACCTAGGTGTTTAGAATGGAATTGCCACACATAGTCTACATATTAATTTTTTACAGGGCATCAGTACACCACCATTATTCAATCATTACTGTCTTGTATTTTCCCTGTGATCCTTCTGTCCCCGCCCCAACCAAACCACAGAAAATCTGACATTTCTCAGAAGAAAAGGAGACTAATAGTCTTCACAGATTGCATATTCCTTTAGCACTGATCTTCTGTCTTTTAAAGGGGAGGGGTTTCAAAGCGGGCTGTAATATACCAGGCAAGCTCAGCACGACGTCAGTGGGCACCAAGCAGAATGTCAGCAGACTGATTTTCTCCTACTCTCTTAACATTAAAACTTGGGGACATCCAATGAAGCTGAATGTTGTTAGATTCTGGAGAGATAAAAGAAAGTACTTCTTCACACAGGGAATAAACTATGGAATTTGTTCCTACAGGATAGGGTTGCAATACGTCCAAAATTTCCCAGACACAGCCAGGATTCGGCTATCGGAAACAATGACCAGGCAGCAATCACCATAATGTCTGGGAAAATCCAGATGTATGTCGGAAGTGTAGATTTTGGCAAATTTCCTTTTAAAAAGCCAAGAAACTTAAAAAAAAAAAAAAGATTTTGCGAGAAAACACAAAACTTTATCAACAACATTTGTGTCCGGATTTTCACTTTTTGAAATATGGCAACCCTACTACAAGAGGCAGTGATGGCCACCAACTTGGATGCCTTGGAAAGAGGATTAGAAAAATTCAAGGAGGACAAGGCTGTCAATGGCTACTAGCCCAGATGTCTATGTCCAACTTCCACTGTTTGAGACTGTGCTTCTGAATACCAGTTGCTGGAAACTGCAAGAGAGGAGAGTGTGCTGTTGCGCCCAGGTCCAGGCTTCCTATAGGCATCTGGTTGACCACTATGAAAACAAAGTGTTGGAGAAAATGGGCCACTGTTCTGACTCAGTAGGCTCTTTTAACATTTTTATGTCAAAAGGGCACAGGGAAAGAGCTTGTGGGATCCAACGTGTCATAAGCAACACATTTTCTTGAACATTGTGAGTTTAATCAATTCTGAGAGGACAAAGCAGGTGGTTCATCCAGCGTTGTCTCTGGGATTGTGAAACAGCGAAGAGAAACTAGATTTCTGCAAAGGAAGGGGAAACTGATGCATAAAATACACAGTTTAAATTAATAATCAAGCTACATAAATGCATGTGCCCCTCCATGATCTCTGGTAAGCGTACAGGAAAATGCTGAACCTGCAATATAGCTGCTTAATCAGTACCTGGCAAGGTGAAGAAGGGCTGCGCGGTGCCAGGGAATTAAACGGCTGCCAGCACAGGAAACAAGGCCCTTGAAATCAAGCCCACATCTCAGAAGTTGTGTTATGATTAGCAAAGGACGCTGCATGTATTACACATGCAGCGTCACAGGCACTACCAAAACACGGGATTCACGTACAGATGTTTGGGCGAGAGCCTGCTTAATACATGTTACATGGTTCAGGTTCTTCCCCGCTTTGCATGTTCTGCTATCAATTTTGGATTCTTTTGCATGAAACTCATTACATATATCCTCTCACTTGGCAAAATATAATAATAATATTCATGTCAATAATGCTCATGGGGCTAATTCTGTTAGACACTTTTCCTTTGTCAGCTCACCAGGCAAAGAGAAACCTTAAGCCTGCGCAGTGTACCAAAATAAGCTGGGGAAGCTTTTTATCACCCAGAGGTGAGTATGATTGCCTGCTAATGCACACAGAACACACTGCAGCAAAAGGCACAGCTAGATGTGCTGGGAGAAAGGTTGACAACCGAGCTGATGGTTGCTGCCACTCTGTGCATGCATGCTCACATGGACCTGCACCTCGCAGTCCAGTTTCCTCAGTGACACCACTAGTCCCCACCATATCAGAGAATTCCATCCAGCCATTCATGTTTCAGAGGCCTCATTCTCTGAACTCAGAGAACTAGTATCCAGTGATATTTTTCTAGAAAAAGAGGTGTTGGAACTCACCATGAATACCTCCCTCATTCTCTTAGAATGGCAGTGTTGCCCACCTGACAGATGCCAGAACTGAGTTCTGGTGAGTTCTGGCTGAAAAAAGCCCTGTGTGTATCTCAAGCCAGCTTCTCCTGAGTAAGCACAGTAAAACATAGGAGACCTAAAGTGCACAGTGGAGCCTCGGTTGTCGAACGTAATTCATTCCGGAAGACCATTTGACTTCTGAAACATTCGACAACCGAGGCGCAATGGGCAGTTGGAGAATTCAGTTGAAAAAATTGAAAAATGTGCTTTGGCCTTACTAGAAAAATTAACCAATAAACTGAAACTGACACGGGGACAAATAGAAGAAGACGCCTTCACCCCAGTGTGGCTCCCCTTTATCACATATACAGCCCAACAAAACGACGACAAGAATCCACCAACAGCATACGAATCAATGCGGCTAACCTGATCCAAAACACCCACCCACTCCACTCACACATGAAAACAAAGTTCACCACAGCCGATCACAAACAAACAACCACACTGTAGGCCATGGGTAGGGAAACTAAGGCCTGGGGGCCGGATCTGGCCCAATCGCCTTCTAAATCCGGCCCGCAGATGGTCCAGGAATCAGTGTGTTTTTACATGAGTATAATGTGTTCTTTTATTTAAAATGCATCTCTGGGTTATTTGTGGGGCATAGGAATTCATTCATTTCCCCCCAAAAAACTGAAACGTTCAGCTTCCGAGATGCTCGAAAACCAATGTTGCACTCTACTTCTGTAAGAACGTATGGACAGATTTGATCCTGCATGATTGTTTGGGGGCACAAGATGAAGCATTGTTTGGTTTCATTCCAGATCTCTGCTCCTGTTCATTTGTGAGATCATTTGCTGCCAAGAAATTATTTATTTCATGCTGTCATAATTCATATCACTGAATGTCATATTATTACAAATAGCATAGGTATGAATTCTGTCCGGTGAGAAATTCGCTGCTTATGTGTTTGGGTGGTGGCGGCAGTGTGGCTAGGGATAAAGGTAGAGATTTAACTAGCACACTATTATTACCTCAATGACATGTTGCAGAATACACCTGCAGACACCCCCACCAGCCTGGAGGGGCCCTTTCACTATCAAAAAAATCAAAAATGCAAAAATAGGAAGAGCAATTTAACAGGGGCAGACGCAAAAGAAATAAAAATAGATACAATTGGAGTGTGTGACTCTTGAGTCAATGGTTCCTTCTTGTTTCTCACACAATTCCCCCCCACACACACCTTTAAAAGCCATTAAGCTGTGCAGAAATAAAATTGGTTGCCTGTGTACTGAAACACTCAAGAAAATAGAGGAAAGGAAACCCCCCTCTTTTCTGTGTTTCTTGGTGGGTGCGGTCTTCAGTTTCTACTTGACCTATTTACTGAAAGCCAATTATATCTGCTCAATGTGGGTTTGTTGTGTTCTCTCTCTCTCTCTCTCTCTCTCTCTCTCTCTCTCTCACACACACACACACACACACACAGGGTTTGAGTGTCAGCTGCAAATGAGGTCTCTCCAGCAACAGAAGGATGGGATTCTTTTGGATTCTCTTAAGGTTAGAGTGAAAGCATGTGACAGCGAGGGGCAGCAGACACAGAAGCTTTTGTATACCTCAAGAATCCCGAGGCAAAATTGGGCGAGGCAGAAAATACAGACAGATCTCTGTTGGTAGACAAGGGGGCGATAAGACTGAAAAATTGAAGATAAAATCAGAATTTTACAGTCCCTTCACAAGGGAAACCTACATTAGCCTTGGCTATATTTTAATGAAGAAGATATTTAAATTAAAACGCAGAAGGCCCATTCTCCCGCCCATTTTGTAGGCAATAATTTGTCGAGGAGAGAGGTCACTGGAGGGAAAGCTGAAAAATCATGTTGCATGTTTCCCTCGCTGCTTTCATTCCAAGTGGAGAAAAAAATCAGGGAAGAATGCCTGGCAGCTTTCAAAGGACATATTGGTTTCTGAATAGCCATGGCTACAACGACCACCTGCAAATCATTTGAGCCTTGTGGGTGCCCAAACAGTAACAGTAGGATTGCCTCCAGTGTGATTCATTCCCTCCATCTTTTGGTACTTCAAGAACAATCCTATGTTGGGTTCCCAATGCTCACCCGTCCCAGCCAGCATAGCCAGCGGTCAGGGATGATGGGAATTGGGAGTCCAACAGCATTT
Organism: Podarcis erhardii; assembly: GCF_964252035.2. NCBI lineage: Eukaryota > Metazoa > Chordata > Lepidosauria > Squamata > Lacertidae > Podarcis > Podarcis erhardii. The sequence goes on from NC_138497.1 coordinate 42,642,949, forward strand.
GAAGGACCACAGTTTCCTCACCTTTCCTATACATGCATTGAACTGCATCAAGTTACCGTACTCTTTTGTAACAAACACCAACAGATGGATTCAACTAAGTAGGTTCACTAGCAGGAGCAATGGGACTTCCTCCCTCTTCCTACCACTCAGCTCAGGGGGGCAGGGAATCCCCAGCAGAGTGCATGGGGGGAGGAGAGAGGCGACAGTTGTGTCACACGTGCTGGAAAAGCATGTTGTGGCTTTCCTCCCTAGGCATCTAGTGGGTTCTTAGTGTGGCTTGAATTTATGTCAGATACAGTCTGCTCTGGAAACTGGTGTGCATCACATATATAGTGGTACCTTGCTTCGCGAACTTAATCCGTTCCAGGAGTCCGCTCAACTCCTGAAACCGTTCAAAAACCAAGGTGTGGCTTCTGATTGGCCGCAGGAGTTTCCTGCACTCAAGTGGAAGCCACTTAAGACATTCGGGTTCTGAAAAACATTCGCAAACTGGGACACTTAATTCTGGGTTTGTGGCATCCAGGAGCTGATTTGTTTGACAACTACGTAAGCTGTTCGAGAACCAAGGTACCACTGTATTACTAAAACTTAGGGTGAACATTTTTTGGTTTTTTTTACACAGGGTGGTGAGTACTATTTTTACATAACACAAAGTCCTACTAGCTTCATGTCCTAGATAAAATAAAAGCACAAGATTGAAGCAGCCCTATAAAGCAGCAACAGTTCTGCCATCACAGGAGGCAAGTGGCCATTTTTCCAACCTAAATTATAGCAGAAGGGAGAACAGCAACCGACAGTTTGACTGCACTGAATTTTGACATGCGTTCAGGTTTATATTTCGTTAGTATGTGGAGAGGGGGACTGGAGCAACCTCTGCTTGAATTTATCCTCTGTTGATTTAAAGAGATCCTTTCAAAATAAAAGACTGCATCATTGACATTTTGCCCAGCAATAGCATTGGAGAGCATTAGGAGAGTCCAGGTTTTGCTTATCTGATCATCTCAGGTTCTACGGAGTAATACTTCTCTTTTCAAACCACTTTTCAGTATTCATACGAGCACAACCTGCGATAGCATCTTTATTCTTACAATTAAGTAAAGATGGGCTTGGCCCCTTCATGGCAGAATTGTTTATTATTACAATGCTTGCTCAATGTGCCAGAGTCCTGTTCTGTCTCCAGGGGAAGGACTTGTCATCAATTTTCATTGTATTTTTCTATACCAACACCTGCACACTAGCTCTTTAAAAACAAAACAAAAAACAAAACAAAAAACGCTTCATCAACTACAACCCATGCTAAGATTTTTTTTTTTTTAAAATTTACAGGAGAGTTTGAAAACAACTCAGATTGAATTTCTTGCTGTCTGAATCAATTCCACCTCTTTCTCCTCCTGCAAGCAGGATTACAGGCAGAGCTTTCATTAAGAGCTGAGACAAGGCAGGGGGTTCTGAGCTGAAGCAACCCCTCTCAGAAAATTCAAGGAGAGATTTCCCCTCCTTCCATAATTTATATATTTTTAATAAGTCAGAAGCCAGCTAAAATTAAGCCCCATTCAATCACACTGATTTGAATGTGAGAAATTTAAGCACATGCCTAACCCTCTCATGGAAACAGATGGCACTTCAAATGGTGCTTCCGTTTACCTGGTTTGTGCCCTGCTCTCTTTTAGAGTGTTGGCTGCAATTTGTGCATAAGAAATCAAGCTGTTATGGGGTCGATTCATGTTGCCATTGTGGCATGGGATCCGGATTTCATGTGGATTTGTCCCTGGTGCACTGATAACGACACTTGCAAAAGTCACATGAGATGAGTGGATCATGCGCTTCCTTCCAGCATCAGGACTGCAGTACAGTTGTGCCTTGGATCCTGAACACCTTGCGAGTCAAACGTTTTGGCTCCCACAAACCTGGGAGTGTTCCCGTTTGTGAACATTCTTTGGAACGTGAACATCCAACACGGCTTCCAATTGGCTGCAGGAACTTCCTGCAGCCAATTGGAAGCCTCACCTTGCTTCCTGAACGTTTTGGAAGTCGAACGTACTTCTGGAACGGATTCCGTTTGACTTCCGAGCTACCACTGTAGTTTCTGAAAGGCCAAATGAAATAACCCATCAACTCCTTTAAAAGTAATGACACTTCTATCTATTCTAGTTGTATAGTTGAACCAGGAGAGATTGTTCGTGTATTTGAAGTACGGGATGCTGCTGAAACCTACTTGTATTTGCAATTTCCATCAGAGCCAGAAGCAGTACTTCTGTTGTTGAACAAATAACTGGATACAGTTATGGGCTGGTTGGGTCCAGGAAGTAGTAGTCACTTCTGTGAGGGAGTAGTCCTAGGCTCTTTAACAGGGACAGTGATTAGACTGCTCCTGAAGAAACCTAACATAAGAACAGCCCTGCTGGATCAGGTCCATTTGGTCCACCATCCTGTTCTCACAGTGGCCAACCAGCGGTCCATGAGAAGCCCGCAAACTGGCTTCTGATTGTCTTGTCCTCCATGAATTTGTCCAGTCCTCTTTTGAAGGCATCATAGCCTCTCATGGGAGCAAACTCCAAAGTTTATGTACAGTGTTCTCTCTCCCGAATCTTCCAACATTCAGCTTCATTGGAAGTCCACAAGTTCTAGTGCAGGAGAGGATAACACTCTTCTCTGTCCTCTTTCTCCATGCTGTATGCATAATTTTACACACTTGCATCATGCTGCCTCTCACTCACCTTTTCTCTAAAGTAAACCCTCTCCCCCAAGATGCTATAACTTTACCTCATGAGGATATTCTGCATTTCCTTGATCATTTTGGTTGCCCTTTTCTGAAACTTCACCAGCTTTACAATACCTTTTCTGAGTTGAGGTCACCAGAACTATTCGGTGTATTCCAAATGCGGTCACACCATAGATTTATATGGCATTATGATATCTGCAGTTTTATTTTCAATTTCTTTCCTAATTATCCCTAGCATGGAATTTGTCTTTTTCACAGTTGCTACTGTCCTGATCTGGCCACTCACTGGCAGTTCAGACCCCATGAAAATATACGTATGTGAAATAAACTTGGCCACCTCACTAACTCTAGATAAGTCTATGAACAAGTTAAAAAGCACAGATCCCCCAAAGCAATCCTTGGGAGGGGGGACTCCACCTTCTAAACTCCTCCATTCATTCCTTCTCTCTGCTTCCTGCCACTTAACCAGTTCCTAATCCACAAAAGGACCTCTCCTCTTACTCCTTGACTGTAAGCTTGCTCAGGAATCTTTGGAGGCATACCTTGTTAAAAACGTTTTAAAAGTCCAAGAACACTATGTCAGCTGGATTGCCTCTACTTTACTGTATATGTGTGTTACTTCTAGTAAGTTAGGGAGACAAAACTTACCCTTGCAGAAGCCATGCTGCTGCTACTGTTGCTTCAGCAAGCCTTGTTCTTCTATAGGCTTGGTTATGTGGTTTAACAATACTATCCACCAGCCTTCCCAAACAGACTTTACACTAACCGGCTTGTAATTTCCAGACCACCAACCTACCAACCCAGATCACTTAATTGGTGTTACGTTGGCGATCTTTTCCAGATCTTAGGGACAAGTTACCTATTTTTGTTAGCATATTAACAATTTCGCATTTGAGTACCTTGACAATTCTTGAGTGGATGCCATCTAGTCCCAACAATTTTTTCACATTTATTTCGTCTATTAGGCCTTGAACTTCTTGCAAATGTTCAGGAACAAGGACCCACCCTATTTATTAATTATTACTATTATTATAAAGAGAGATACAAAGATTTCAGTCAGCTTCTCTTCTCCTTGTCCTCCTTCAGCACACCTTTCACTCCCTTGTTATCCAAGGATCCAAAGCCTTCCAAAATGGTCTCCTGCTACTAATGTACTTAAAATATTTTGTTGATGGCGGTCTTTATGTTTTTAACAATGTGCTCCTCAAATTCCCTTTTAGCATCCCTTATTGTCAGCTTGCTTATTTATTTATTTTGGCCAGAGTTCATGTTCCTTTACCTCCCTCCTCATTTGGACAAGACTTACCTCTAAGAGCTTCTTTGATTCTGCACGTCAAACACACGGGCATCTTCTTGGTCCTGGTGGTAAGCTAACCTGGACTTAGAAGATGTAAACAACTGTAGGCCAGTCGCTAACATTCCCTTTCCTGGGCAAGGGGCTCGAGCTGGATGTCAGGTATTTGGGAACCCCATGCAAGGGATTTTGACTGGCATAATGATCTCATATGATTGACAGGCCATCCACCTGTCACAGATTTGGTCCATGAGGCTAATACAGATAAGGATCTAGTCCATGGAGCCCAAAAAGGTGCCCCACCCATGTCTTAATAGAAATATTTGACCTCAGAGTTCATTTTGGCTAATCTCTCAAGTCGATTACTGCAGGACGCTCTATTGAGCTGCATTTCCAAAACATTCAGAAGCCTGTAGTGCTGAATGCCCAATTGAAAGTGCCAGTGATGACCTTCAACAACCTTCAAAGACTTGCAGGGGGAACTATGTAACCTAAAGGGCACTTCCTCCCATATGCATCCCTCCATGTCCCCTCCAATCCATAGGAAAGGTGCTGCTTGCATCTCCCATCTTTTACCGAGATGAAAACTAGAAGAACTCAAGGGCAGCTATTATTAACACACAGAACGAGAGGATTTGATTTAAGCATTTTATTAAAAATTGTACCAGTTATGGGGAAAAAATCCAAGACGAATTTCAAATATATTTAAAAGCACCAAAACAGAGAAAAGCCAGAGCTAAATATATTGCAAAGGTACCAAAAACTAAAAGGAGGGGGGGAAAGAGGATCTCCTCTAAAGTTGCCACAGGTCAAGGCAGAAGAGTCCTGAAGGCACACAACCAGGATAGACAAAATGCTACATTCTCGCTGGGTCTCTGACTATGGAAAAGGAGGTTTGTGTGCTTCAGGACCAGGTTTGCCAAGGATCTGGCTGGAGAGCCATCTTGCAAGCTGGGAGGATCGAAGGGGAGAGAGAATGAGTGAATTATATGCTAAAACTAATTTTAATTTTAGAAAGGTTACCTGTTTTCCCAGTGCAATTGGCTATTGTCAAGTTAACTTCTTTCTATAAAAAGTACAAGAGTCCAGTGCGGGAGCAACACACACTTCTCTTTCTATACTACTCCTGAAAGAATCGTGGAACATATCTAAATCCCTTTTTTAAAAAATCTGCAATTGGAAAGGGAGAGGATTGCAAAAGAAAAAAGAAAAAGGCACAATAACCAAATTTAAATTTAAAATTAATTTAAATTTAAAATTTAAAATTAATTTAAACTTCACCTGGAGGTTACACCATTATAGTAACAGGATTTTCTAAAACCCCGAAAGAAGGCTGATGCTTCGGTTAGGAACCCTACTTTTCAAAACATTTGACTTATATTTGGTCTTCACATCGCTTGACCAGACTATCTGTCTGAAGAGGGGAGAGAAATAGTATAGCCTTCTTTAATGGATATTACATCAATGTGATGAATATGGTGTCAAGGAGTTGGAAAGGGGAGGCATGGTGGCCATGTATCCTACTTTACAGGGAACAGTCCTTCATTCTTTATTTGTTCTTCATCCCTGTATGACAAACTAGACCTGCCTATTTCTTCTTTGGCCAAGACGTTCTGGACAGCTTGGCTTTAAGTGGCTCTTGTGAAGGTGAACAAGATCGTAAGAGTAAGAATAAAAAGCACCTTGCACTTTGAAAAGTGATCTAAAAAATGTTGTGTAACAGTTGCCTTCCGGGTTGTGTATGCCTATATCTGACTCCTTGAAGCTCTTCAGAAGAAAAAACCATACAGAAGAAATCATTAGGGTTTTTTTTATAGAAAAAGCATTGTACACGCAATAATTTTCATAACACCATTTTAAACCGTCTAAACAATTCAATCCCCTTAGCACCCTTAAGTTGCCTCCCCCATCCCACACCCCGCTTTACTCAAAGTCTTCAAATAGACAAAAGCCCTCCTCATAAACACAGGAAATGGCTTCCATAATCTCCAGTGCCCCCTCCTGAGACACAGGCCCCACCCAGAGACAGTTAGTTGCACTTGAGACCCATCAAAATCAATGGGAAAAGTTAGGCCTGGGTTACTGATGTTCACTTGCTTTCAGCAGAGCTTCATTTAAGCATAACCAACCTTCACTCAGATTTTAATTTGGAAGATGCCAAGTTCCAAAATTAATTTCAAAGGGAAAGTGTTTCTTATACAAGTGTGTGTTTGTGTCTGTGCAGGCAGAGGGGAGGGTTGCCAATATTTGAACTGGTCTCTGTAGCTGCGCCTTTCAACAGCGGCTTGGTTAGAATGAAATAACAGGGTACAGCTTTTTACAACATGGAAATGAACACCAAACCCCCTTCTAAGCCCAGCAAGTCAAGCTGCTGATAGAGGTCCAGGGCAGCAAGGCACTTGAAACAGGAGCAACTGTATCTCAAGCAGAGGGATAGAAGAACTTTAGAGACTACATTTTATTTATACACATAAACAATTATATTCCAGAACATTTCGTGTTTGGGATATTTCCCAAAAGGGGCTTAATTTGCAAATGGATTGTTGAGATATTGCAAGTGGCTTGTTGGCAACGGGGTTTTGTTTTCATTTATTGGATTTTTCTCTAGAGAGAGGGCAGGGGAGACAGGCTGGCATTTAGATGCTGACAACATAGTGTGGCTGCTGCATAAAACTTGCATGCATGAGGAGCACCAATTTCACAATAAACACTCATCTGGAGACACCCTTAGCCTGTTTTCTCCCGATACTTACAGCTAAGAACTAGAACTTTGTACCAGTTCTGAGCCCATGTACAAATGAAACTGAATGATCCCAAGCACTCTTTCCATCAGGGGTGGGGAAACTGTGACCTACTAGATGTTGCAGGATTACAACTCCCACAATCCAGGCTCACTGGACATGTTGTCTGATGGACACTGCAGTCTAGCAATATCCAGAGGGCCACAGGTTCCCAGTCTGTGCTTTACATGCTGAAAGAGTTCTTGGACAGCTCACTAAGAAATTCTTTTTGATGCATTTCCCCCCTGCTGGCTAAACAATCAAAAGCAACCTTTTATTATTTTTAATGGCCGTATTAAGCAGTTTTGGATTATAATCACTGGAATGACAACCAGGGATGCCAACTGATGGGGTGGAGAGCATTCAGACTTTAACATTTCAGAGCAGCTAGATGTGCAGAAACCAGCAAATATACCTTTTTATAACACGGGCTGTCGGCAGCTAAATCCTGCAAATCAAGCAGCTTTTAGTGGCACACCAGCAAGCCAAGAAGCTGGCATCCCTATCAACCTCCCCCCTCCCCCAAGCTATGAAATAGATGAGCTGTAGCTAAGGCACGTGAGCCCTCAACTGAGAAGGATGTCTCAAAAGGAGAGTGGCTCGCAAACGTCGCACCTTGAGAACATATCTAGGTTTTCAAAGGTAAATTTCTGAGGATTTGCTGAAGTGCTCTGAAGGAGCCACAGAGATACTGACGTGACATGGGGCACAACCCCCTACCGACTTACGTCCTACAAAGCTCAGTAGGATTTACTCAGTCAGGTGTGCAACGGGACTGCGCCTTCAGCTCACTTTGGACTTTAGCTGCTACTTTGAGAACACACTTTCAGTGGCGTAGCGTAGGGGGTGCAGGGGGGGCCGGCCGCACCGGGCGCAACATCTGGGGGTTAGGGTTAGGGGTAGGGTTAGGGGGCGCAAATCCACGGGTTAGGGGGCGCAAATTACTTGCTTTGCCCCGGGTGCTGACAATCCACGCTAGGCCACTGCACACTTTCATCCGTAACTAATACAAAACAATTCAGATGCAACAAGCTTGCCAGTAAAGGAAAGCCCTCCATCCCATTCAAATAAATTGCTGGCGGAATCTGCCAGCGATTGGTACCTTCCACCAGAACAATCCTCAGGCCTGCTTTCCGTATTTCTAGCTCCACTACTGAGTTTATCATCCACGGCGGAAGCAGCCACTGTCAGCAGGGTGGAGGCACGTAGCTGACCTCCCATCCCCAGTGGTGCAGTGGGCACATTGCCAGTGCACTGGCGTGAGTGTCGGATTGGCGTTTGCACAGTGCTGACCTTGTTGCTGCATATGGCCCCCTGCTCCGTTCTGGTAAACTGCAGCGACATTCTTAACGGGAGATCAGGTAAGCTCTGCCCACTGCTAATATGCGGAACTCAATCGTTTAAAAATATGACGTAATAGGAGAATGAGCAACAATTCCTGCTTTCAGAATACAAAACTGGGCGGGTTAGGAGATAATAAAACAACACCCAGGATGGCTATCCCCACACGTCATCATTAACATGCTTGCTCTGCAAAGGGTATTAAAATCCATGCCAGAAAAAGCAGTGTGTTTGGATCGCCAGGTTACCACCCAGAAACCTACCCAATGCCTTTAAATCACCTGATGCACCCGGTGATAAGGCAGCAGCCCAATCCCAAGGCATTTTTAAACTCCAGGCCTGCACAGCTGTTCCTTGCTCACCAGCACCTGCTGGTCAAGCTGGCTGCCCCATTTCCCCGAATGGGCTGGCCCTGCAGTGATTTCTTCCTTCCACCCCAATCCCTGCTCCCTGGACAATACTGGTGCGTGGTGGAAGAGTAGCTGGTAGCACACACAGGCACGTTCAGGTGGGCAAAGTCTCTACGGATGCATTTGGTTTGTTTTTTTAAAGGGCATAGGGAGGGACGTAGTCACAGGAAAAATCCCTCGTATTTCTAGGTAGGGCTGGGAAACCCCAGAGAACCAATCAGTGTAGACAAAGCTAAGCTGAAAGGGCCAATGGGCTGTGCCAGCAGAAGACACCTTCCCATGTTCCAGAATGCCATTTGGCAATCTGTGACTACAATGTGGAGTAGCAAATATATATGCTGGTTTCATTTGTGGTGCTTATAGCATTTTCTCCATTGAGTATACACTTACTCTGCTTATGGCTAGTGGGCAATTTCTATTAAGCCCCGCCATAAGTCTTTGTTCAGTGGCATTGATACTTCCAACTTTATGCTCAAGGTTCTCCCAACCATTGTGTATGTCAAATTCCATGAAACACATTCGACCTGTTGTGCCAGGTTCAGAATGTGTGATTAATGCCATTCCCGGCCCACTTCCACAGGGCAGCATTGTCAAAGTGGGCTTGAAGCCAGCTATTGCTGTGAATCGGGGGCTATGTATGTGCTTATTTGTGCAAAGCACTTATTAATGTGAATCAATACCGGCTCGCAGTTCCTTTTGAACAGCATCTTGGTGCTTTATCTAACTCAGGCTTTATCGCCATGCCAAAACAGCCCTTATTCATACTCCACATGGAGCAAAACAAGACCAGTAGCCAATCTGAGGAAAAAGCAAAGCTCCAGGCATGGCCTCCTATGCAGGCACTGGATTACCCTTCCTGCTCCCTTATTCTAGCAGCTGATATGGACAAAGCTCGCGAGCGGCGGAGAGGCTGGAAGAGCAGGAAAGCCTTGCTTCAGGGCCAGCATGCAAAACGAGAGAGTTCCATCCTTCAGGAACACAGACAAGAACTTGCTGCCAACAGGCTGCTTAGGTTGGCAGGGGAAGACAGGCAGGCCTGGTACAATGGGAAAAATAAAAAGGCCATGGAACATAGAGAAACCTCAGAAACCAACATAAAAACGGTAGCGGTGCATCTGTAGCCACAGAAGTTGCGCAGCAGAGCACTGCTAGCACCGAGACCATCAGCACTTTGTAAAAAGCCGGTCTTCCCAAGGGCTGCTCTTTTTATCTGAAGACCATTTCCCCTCCTCTCTCCCCACCTTGCCCTAATTCTTGGCAGCTGGAAACTACCTTAGGCAGTGCAGTTTGTTATGATTTCTGTCTCAGTTTCCAAGAATTGCAGCAAAAGCACTATTACTGGCTTTAAAACATCCAAGGAAAGTTTAAAAAGGACTGACAAAGAAAGAACAGAAAATGAGAAAGAGATAGAAAAGGAAAAGATGCCCAGAATTATTATTATTTAAATCCTCTTTTCTGAGGATGCTTCCAGATGGGGACTTAATTTGCAAGTAGGCCCTGGAGATACCACAAATGGGTAGTCAACAATAGGGTTCTTTCTCCTTACTGGATTTGCGCCCCCCCCCCCGAAAGGGTAAATCCGGATTATATTTTGGCAGCTGGGGGCAGGGGGCAGTGAGGGAATATGAGCTGGTGCTTTATTGCCAATGACATTGTGTGGATGCTGCCTACAAACAAAGTTGGATGCATGACAATACCAAATCCACAATAAACCCCTGCCTGGAAGCACTTTTAGTCAAGGACAAATATGCTGACGAAGGGTGTGCAGAACGCAACTTAAAATAGTAATAATGATGTCAGATTCACATTAAAACTTGTGCTTGAAAAAGTGTGCACATGTATGAAATAAATCAATGGCCTTATGGAAACATGCATAAAGATACTTTAAAAGGTACAAATTTCACTATCTTCCAAACAGTCCAATGTGATAGCTACCACTCCAAAACTCTGACATTTGCAAATGTCTAACACCCCAGTGCTACCACCACAATCATTGCAAACAACTGCACCAGTTCTGTTCTGTCACATGTTATGGCAGTGGGGCAGGGCTGGCTTGGGAACCAGTGGATCCTAGGCCATCTTAGCCCTGTTCCGTCTCCTGTTTGGGGGTTTCCTGGGGGCTGCCACCAGCAGGCATATCACCTGCAGAAGAGAAGCTCTGTGCTAGAGAGTGAAGCTGGCAACACTCTGCAAGTGGAGGCTACATGCCCAGACTGCCTCTTCCTCCCAGCCCAGGGCAATGGAGGTTGGAAATGCAGCCTTACAGCCTGAAATATTGACTTGAGAGAAAACAGAGAGGTCCTCAAATGCACAACATTTGCCCTCCTGCATTTCACAGATAGCAATAGGGACAAGTACTCCTCGCAGTGAAGACCACTGGGAAAATCCTTCTCCAGTGCTGTACAAATACAGGGGCAGTGTGTGCAATGAATGGTTATACATTTACACACTTGAGCACTCACTCCTCCCAAAGATTACATTTCTAGACACTTGGAGAAGACAGCTGACTCCCGGAGAGGGCAACCCTAGCATGTCACAATAACAAAATGTTAATACGGCATCACAAGGCGGTTAAAATATGTACACTATCCAGAAACAGAGACCAGAAAAAACAGACCAGCTAAAGTATACAAACGAAACATGATGGAGCTGCAGAACTCATAGGGAATACCCATAATAAGCCAAGTCTTTCTAGCCTGTGCAGTTGAGTTTAATATTTTAAAAGAGCCTAAGGACAGTGGAGGCAGCAAATGGGGAACTCCTCATTTTCTATTACCATATCTTAAGTAGCAGCTTTTACTGTTCTCCAGGAAATGAGAAGCTGAAATGCCTTGTAGGCTCCCCAGATCGTCACTCAGGAATGACGTTTGCGTCCTTAGATATTCAAGATAGGATGGAGCCACTGTCTGCTTTCATTCTACAATGCAGCCCAAGCTGCAAGTCTTGTTTCTCGGTCACACTTTTAAATATGTATGTATTGATTATTACAATTGTTCAGTATTAACCAACAGCCAACACTGACAATAATAATAGTAACTAACACATGAAGGGTTCTATCCAATGAAGTCATCCTTTGAATAGGAGTTCCTCTCCCTCTCCACCTCCTATAGTTGGGGGTTCCAGGTAGTTAGAGGAACCCCAGAACAAATTTGGGAGAGAGAGCATGAGGAGAAGAGGAGCTGTTGAGCAAGTGGAAGCCCTCGCACTATCAGGACAATTTGTTGGATGCAATCAAATATTATTTATTACTCAACGATAATAATTCTGTATCAATATTAACTAAAGATGCCCATCCTTTGTTCTACATAATCCGTTGTTCCATATTGCTCAAATACTGTGTATTATTCAGATTCAAAGCCAATAAGAACTCTCATGACATTTATTTTTTGCTAGCCAATATTCACTCATGGCAACCTCCAATACTGCTGGCAAATGGGGATATATAAAATGGACTTTAGGCATTAGCTTTGTAACACATGGGAAAGGAATTAGTTTTATTGATCAGGAAAAGCTGTGAAAGGGGTTGCCAAAAATGAAACTAGACGAGTCCTTAAAAAAGAAGATATAATCCACTGACACCATCACTAACTCCATAGGCCATAATAGGTTGTGCAATCTCATTCAGCAACTGATTTTGCCAGGGAGTTACTCTGAGAAGCATAACTCCCTGAGTATGCATATATTTATATGGCCGAAAGCCCAAACGTGACCTCCCAAAGGAGTCTGCCAACAAAGTCTCATTGTCACAACCACACCTCCTAAATGATCCATTTTCACATCGTGATGAACTATTAGAAACTCTCCAGGGTCTGGAATGGGTCCAGGGAGACCACTTTCCAACAGGCTGAAAACAGTCCTTTGAGCAGTAAGCTACCACGTCATCCTGGAAAATATTGATAAATAATCTAACAAGAAATAGTTGCACTGATTCGTGCAAATGTTGCAAGGTCAGCTTCACGAGAGCATGAGGCAGCAAAGGCAGAGGGGAATATGAAGTAGAATTAAGGCCTGCAAGAGGCGGGGGGGGGGGAGGGAGGAAACTCTCTCTCCCCATGCCCAGCTTTCTCCCCAAAAGGAAAAGTTGAAAAATTAGAAATTTGGGATGACAGCGAATTAAAAACCCTTGTGAAATAAATTTTATTTCACAACAAGTGAACTGCTTTTAAAAGCAGCCTTTAAAAATCATACTGACACAGTCAATTAATTCAGTTTTTATTTTCTTAGATCCGATATATTAGAAGTAAGTAGAGTTAGCAAGGATATAATTGCTATTAATCTGGGCTGGATCACCAAATGAGGAACACTCTTAGATGTTAGCAAAGAGACCTCTAAATGTTGCAGAATGCAGAACATCTTCGGCGATTTGGTGCAGGAGTTCTGCCAAATATGATATATTGTTTCTGCAGTATTGTGGAAAGGTGGGGGTTTTTTGGAAAAGAGACCCTCTGACTTTTTACTTGCATAAGATTGAAAATGTCACAAGTCCCAAACTTGCCCTGGAGTACCAGACTAGTTTCATAGCTGTGTATCAAGGTCTCTCTATCTAAGTTCTGGTAATATTCCCACCCCCCAAGTTCACTGTGATGTTTCTGGTTTCTGTAGTCCATCAATAATATATTTGTTAAAATGGGTAGGATTCAACTAAGTAGTGCACTAGTGGGAGCTAGTGGAGGGAGGGGGAAGTCCCACTGCACCCCCAGGACCCTCTCAAACTGGCTCTGGGGGGGGGGGATGCCAGGAGAACTCCAGAACAGTTTGTGCAGCGAGGGGAAGGAATATCATTCCATTGGGCAAGCTGAAATTGCTTGTGCTGATGGAACGACTGGAAGATTGTGACAGTGAACTTCTCCCATCATTTTTACTCCTATTTTTCCCAACTCACAAAAATAAAGATAGGTATCTTAGAGGCAGTAGCTTGCAGCTCCACCTCTAATGTTGGATATATTTGAATAAGATTAAGGCAATGATGCTTAAAATTTTCATAAATATACGATACAGCACAATTTTATCTGCTGGGTTAATCACAATACACTTTTGTGTTCTCAAAGTAGTGCAGTTAGTACTTTAAATGAGAAGGTGTTGCTTATTTTTCGATTTCCCCCCAAAAATAAAAGATGGGAGGGGGACCCAGCTTCATGGCTTCGTGAATTCCAGAGAAGGTATATTTCCATTCAAGCTTTGCTCCTTTTTTTAAACCAGTGTCTTCCAGCAATAAAATGTAAGGATTCAATATTCCCCAGCTGTACATGTATGCCATTTCATAGTTATTCCTGAACAGAATTTTTTTTTTAAAAAAAAGGTTTCCCGAAACAAGTGTGCCTCATTCGTAAAATACGCCAATTCGTTGTGACTCATCGTCCCTAAATTCTAACCAGCAGAATGCTGTATGCGCCCATCACTGGCTAAAACCAAAGCTTTCCTATACCAGCCCCTTCCTTGCTCGCTTGCTTCTTGAGTGAAAGCCACACACATTTGATTGGAGGATTGTTCTTCAACAGTGTTGGACCAAAGCTTCCCACATCAGAGGACAGGAAGCCACGGAGAGAGAAAGCAAGTCCTTTGTACAAGTGTCCTCAGTTTCACAGGAGCCTCACATCTGTCTAGTGGCATACACATGTCTGCCCTGGATTTGTTCAGTGCTCCCAGAAGACTGGATGGGACCCGGAAGAAGCAGGGTAGCTCTCACCTCCGACCCGCATGGTGTCTGTTGGCCTCCATGTTCAATGCCACGTTATGGAGGAAAAGGAGGATCTGCCACCAGACCTGGTTTCGGTTCTGCTGGTGCTGTAAAAAGGGGAAAGGGTCTAAACAACGATTACTCATATTAAACTCATTGCCCAAGTTTCCAGTGAAAACTCCAGTTATGCTTTCAAGGGCAGGCGCAAAATGTGAAAGAGGGAGAAGAAGAGAGAGAGAGAGAGAGAGAGAGAGAGAGAGAGAGAGAGAGAGGTGTAGATCCTCCAGGAATCACTGTAGCTCCAACATTGTAAAAAAGAAAAGAGCAGACCCTTTATGTATTGTGCACAAAAGGATTAAGGTTTTTTTCTTCTTCTTCTTCTCCTTTCTGCAGGATTCTGCAGAGTTTAGCCAAGTGCTGTTTTTAATCAGATTGGCTTCTGAGCCACTCAAAGCCCCAGCTGCAAGAACAAACAACTTCTTTCCCCTCCTTTTTTTTTTTTTTTTTAAAGGAGGGTGCCCCCTCCCCACCCCCCAAAACGTAGGAGAAAGAGAAGGGGGGGAGGAAAGAGGGTAGGGAGAGAGGGAGAAGTGTAGCTGGTGATCCATCTGTAAGTGATTTGACACCGTGAAGGTCAAAGGGTTAATCTTCAATTTAAACCACACTGCTGAGACAGCAAAACTGATTTTATCCAGTACAAGAAAACACACTCCTATGCGCGCTCTCTCCCCACCCCCCCATGCTTTGCTTCCCAGCATCTCCAAGATAATACTGCCCCTTTTTATAGCTCCTTTTGACAGTAAGCCATAAATAATCAGTCTTGGAGCCCTTTCCTACTGACTGGAGCCAATTAAACCTTAAGCAAGAACACACTTGAAAACAAAAACAGAGGGGGAAAACCTAGGGGTTATTTCAGGTCCCATTATCAAGCAGCAAATGTAGAAAATTGGTTTGGGGGGGTGGTGGGGAGGGAGAACCTGAAACCTTATGCTGCTACCTTTGGACAAAAGCACCCGGCCACTCATCTCCTGTCAAATGCCGTAATCAGGCTTTGAAAATTAGGCACCATTGGGTGCCAGATCCCAGTTTCAAAAATCAGAGCCGTGTGCAGACACAGGGTTGGATGGAGTGATCCAGTGAGTAGAGTTGTGCTCACAGCATGCTGCTCCTGAAGGAGGGGGGAGGAGATTTATCGGAGTTCCCCCTTCCTTTGCAGCCCCCCAAAATCTGCTCCAGAGTGTCAGAAGGCCATCCAGAACGGAATGGGAAGCAGTACAGGAAACAGCAGGGGCAACTGCTGAATTGTACCTCCTTCTGCGGGTGGAAGGAGCTCTTCCATTTGTGGAAGACCAACTCTGGATTCAAGCCATTGTCATTGTTCTACACAGCTGCACGTTTATGACGTGTGCTGCCTCCCTTATATCCCATAACGCTGTGATGTAGATTAAAGGGGAAGCCCCCTTAAAACAAAGGACCCCTGGCAACTCCAGGACTGTTTCTCTTTCTGGTTCCCTTCAGTTATCAGCATGAAGTCTGCTTATTCTCATTCATAATGCCTCATTTGTTAACAATGGCCTTTTATTTCCTTCCAAAGCGGCAGAGAATGGAAGCCTGGTTTAAGCTGACCAAGGTTGACCCAAGACAGTAAGAAAGCCCAAGCAGCTGTGCCACATGACCGAAAAAGCTCACATCTCAGCTGTGCAGGCTGAGAGCAGCACTCCAGTATCTTCTGTGACATTGAAAGGGTTCTGAAAACACACCAGTTGGTTCCCTTGCAGCATCACCAACTCCCCCAATTGACTGCTTGGGTAAATTCAGGGGTCAGGTCTGCTCTAATGATGAATATAACTCTGAACTCCCAATGATTACCTTTTTGGAGAAAATACACACACACACACTCACTCTACAACAGGGGTCAGCAACCTAAGGCCCAGGTAATGGAAGTGGCCTGCAGAGGTTGTCTGACAGGCCCACGAGCCGCCCCTGAACCAATGCTCCAGCTTGCGCGCTGCGCTAAACTGGTGCAGTGCGGCATGGGGACTTGCTTCCGTGTTGCCGAAAATTGCATCTGCGCACAAGCAGACGCCAGAAATCAAGGGGGCATGCGCAATCCGGCCCACAGAGGGATCTCTGTGGAACTGATCCGGCCCAGGCAAGATAAACCTGGCTGACCCCTGCTCTACAAGAACCAGGAAGTGACAACCTTTTTGCCCAGTTAAGAAGAGTGGGATTATGTGTGCAAAACAGCAGTTCTGGGGAAAGGCAGAGAGTTTAAAAGAAGGCAAGAAACACCTTGAGGTGTAGGATATCCCTCTGTCTGGGGATGAGCTGTGAGGTAGTATATTGGATGCACAACAGGAGTGCAATGCTGCTTGTTTCTCCATTTATGTTCTCCTTGTGTATTTTGGGAGCATTGCTGCAGTTACAGAAAGAATTGGGAAACTGAGGCCCAGGGACCCAATGTGGCCCTCCATGCCTCTCTTCCTGGCCCTCAAGATTCTCCCCAGACCACACCCCTCTCCAGCCTTGCTCCATGCCCTCCTTGGTGGAAATGTCTCCTGGTGCTGTGATCATGCCTGTTGCTTGCCTAGATGGAGAAATGCATTTGTAGAAACCTCAGAGTTTTGTTGACTGGAATGAGCCCTCCTGCATATAGCTCAAAGTCTGATGCATTTTTGCCTCTGCCCACCCCACTCCCAAATTGCGCCCCTGAAAGGTTGCCCACAGACAATGTGGCCCTGGGGCTGAAGGTTCCCACTCCTGTCCTACGGAAACTTTTCACTGCTGAGGAAATGGGCAGCATAGAACAGTATGCATAAAATAAAAAGAACCGGCTTCCAGAACTTAAAAGTGCTTAAGTGTCACAGGTCCAGCTTCTCCCATGACCACTGCAGACACTTCACTCTCTCTCTCAAAAAAGTGCCATTCAACCTTGTCCTGCATGATATAAATTATGTTCCTTTGTGGGATATGGTGGGATACAGCAGCTGTTGTAAATACCAAGGAATCCGTTATATGTTATTCCAGCCAGTGTCGAATTCAAAAAACTTCCTAAGACATTTACAGGTGTGCAAGTGTGTGTTTTGAGGATAAGGAGAAAGAATTCGGAAGAAAGGAACAATGTTGGATGAAATACTCACAGAGTGTAATCTACAAGTAATTTTTCAAAATATCTGAGATCTTATTTCCATCACAGTGTTGCTAATTGGGACATCTGGTGCAATGAAATAGATTTTTTCAAGCAGCTGAGCACTTTACACAAGAGAGCAAACTTTTATTAATGGCGTGGATGTAAAAAAAAAAAAATCATTTTGGCCCAATCTTTAAAAAAGACCAAGGTGTGGCCACTTCCAAACCTTCAGCCAAGCTTTTATCGGACTAGACGGAGTCAGCATTAACTCTGAAGTTGCCATTCCGGCAACATAAAATGGAACTCTGAAGACTGGAGCAGAAAATCAAGGGGACTCCAACAACCAAAACACAAACCCATGAGTATGATATGCAAAACAAAGTATGCAGCGCACAGAAGCCAGAAGCTGAGTCACTTGAAAAGTTGTTTTGCCTGCCAGGGGCCTGGAGGCAAACTGTGCTGCCACAGGACAGATTACACATTAGGTAAAACAAGCAAATCACTCAAGTTCCCCAAGGCAACAGAGGTCAGGAACATGTTGGAGAAGGAAGTTGGCGGGCAGCGGGCAGAGTGAGGGGAAGCAGAAGTAGTCAAAGAACAACAAGCACAAGCGTAGACACCTCTCTTCTTACTATCAAAAAGAAGGTAGTGAACTAGGAAGAAAACTGTCCAGCTGTGCTAATGGTTCTCCAATATTAATTTTCAACCCAAATTCAGAAGGGAAGATGAGAGAGATCCTTCACGTACCATGCGCCTGTCACATAAAATGCAAGCTTATGAAAAGGGTGTGTGTGGAAATGCATCAAACACACAATAGTCTTCCCATTAGACTTGAAATAAAAAAAACCCACCTAACTATTTTAAGGAGGACGCCACTGAGCATTTCAGAACAGTGCAGTATATTTCAGGAAAAAGTGACTTGGTAAGCAGGGGCAGGGGGAGGGGTAAAAGTTATATCCTGGCCACATAAGGGTCAACACAGAGTCTGTAGGGTGAAAGACACTGCCCTAAGGTTTAGCAGTGTGTGTGTGCAGTGGCAGACCTCTCAAATGTCAGAGGCACCCTGTACAATTCCAAAATTTGGCATCCCCACCTCTTGCCTTTCATTCTACATCATAGCTGCAGCCCTTCTCCTCCCGAGGACCGAAGTGGTCGTGCTCCCCTAAATACACCTCTGATGTGTGACTCAATCTATTTGCTGGAAGATTGTATAAGTGGACTATTCCTCAGTATGCTTACAATTAAAAATAACCATTCTCTTCCATCTCTGTCTTTCAGGATGGAGGCTGCAGGAAGTGGTAGCAAGAGCCAGTTGACTTCCAAGCCAGAGAAGATAACCGCAGGCCACCATTTTCCTAGGCCCACAAGACATGGCCCTTATTGTCTTGCTTAACTCTGATGGTTTGTTTAGTTTCTTGCTCTGTATGCAACAAAAAGGAAGGAAGGGTGCTCTATACCCAACACAGGCTCTCAACTCTGTTGGTTTTGGAATTGGCAAGCCCCAAGACTCTGTTCAATTAAAACACAGCCTTAATATTAAATAACATAAAGGCAAGTATACCCACGCCTATCCTAAAAAAATAAAATAAAATAAAAAAGCAATCAGAGCAAAAAAAAGAGGGAAATGTGGCTTCATTTCATTGGCCCAAGGTATGCTTTCAGATGACAAAGCAAAAAGCTTTAAGAAAATGGTTGTCAATTTTTATGTGTATAGGCCACCAGATGGCTTCCCCATTGATCCTACGCATTAAGAATCAACAGCAGGATTGGCACAGAGTTTGCCCAACTGAAACATACTCTAGGAAGGAATTAAAGTGCAGCGCAGCATGTATGGTCACAGGATAGGTGCTCCAGACTACAATTCATTTTCCAACTGCCTTAAAAAAAAAAGTTATTTCCTTCTTCAGCTCATCCTCTCCCTCATCTGTGCTTCAAGAATGGATGTCAGATGCTGGCCCTTGGCAGTTCGAATGTCTTCACTAAAAGAAGATCCACACTTTATACTCCACTACGGTACAGGTGTGAACAATCTGCCTCAGTGATGAAGGCCAAGTATAAAGGATAAATGTGCATTCAGAATGCTCACACCAGGAAGAAGCACCTGCACTTCCTTTCCAAAGCATTTGGGGATGTCCTCTTTACACATATTCACAGCAGCTAATACTGGTCAACTACTACCACGGCGTTTCTGTGCACTGCTCTGGTTCGCCAGAAGTGGCTTAGTCATGCTGGCCACATGACCCAGAAGCTGTACACTGGCTCCCTCAGCTAGTAAAGTGAGATGAGCACCGCAACCCCAGAGTTGTCCGCAACTGGACCTAACGGTCAGGGGTCCCTTTACCTTTACTGCTGCATTAAGGGACGCGGGTGGCGCTGTGGTCTAAACCACATAGCCTAGGGCTTGCCGATCAGAAGGTCGGCAGTTCGAATCCTCATGATGGGGTGAGCTCCCGTTGCTCAGTCCCAGCTCCTGCCAACCTAGCAGTTCGAAAGCATGTCAAAGTGCAAGTAGATAAATGGGTACCGCTCTGGCGGGAAGGTAAATGGCGTTTCTGTGCGCTGCTCTGGTTCACCAGAGGTAGCTTAGTCATGCTGGCCACATGACCTGGAAGCTGTACGCCGGTTCCCTCGACCAGTAAAGTGAGATGAGCGCCGCAACCCCCGAGTTGTCTGTGACTGGACCTAATGGTCAGGGGTCCCTTTACCTTTACCATACTGCTGCATAAAGAGTGAAAAATGGCAGTTTGCCAAGGTAGCTATCTGAAGGCAGCAAGACCCCTGGCTGGAGACCAGATAGTCCTAGGAGTGCAAACTTCCTTCAGTTCTTCTAACTTGCAGTGATGCTTCCTGCAACAATCCAGTTCTGAGAATCAATTCCTAACTTGCTCTTAAAATTTAGTATAAGCAAGTCAATGGAAGCAGGTTGCCAGAAAAATTCTCGGCAGTGGCGCCCTCCCTGTGGAACGCCCTCCCACCAGATGTCAAAGAGAACAACAACTACCAGACTTTTAGAAGACATCTGAAGGCAGCCCTGTTTAGGGAGTCTTTTAATGTTTGATATATTACAGTATTTTAATATTTCTTGGAAGCCGCCCAGAGTGGCTGGGGAGGCCCAGCCAGATGGGCGGGGTATAAATAATAAAAATATTATTATTATTACTATTATTACTATTATTATTATTATTATTATTATTATTATTATTATTATTATCACACGGCTTTATTTTGCCACACACACACACAAAATCCTTCTTCTCCTAAGAAGCCAATGGACGAGGATCCTTTCACTTAAGCCATCTTTTAGCTGATGCCCCAAGGAGAATGAGGAAGAGGGAGTGGCCTGTGTTTACACTACACAGAACTGGAGTTAGAAGTGGAACTTTCAGATCTGCCGGATGAAGCGACTCAGAAAATCTTGAGACAGAGCTACACTCCTTCTCTGTTGGAGACACACAAAGGCCAGCAGTCAGGTGCAGCACCAAAGTCTCAGCTAATTCAGCCTCTTGTCAGCAGTTGTGATGACTCAGAGGCTAAATATAGAGAGCGATTTAAACAGTGCTGGCCGCAGAGCAAATACTACCCAGCTTCTCCATCTCTCACGCACAGCCATACACATGCATACGCCCTGGACATTTTTTCTTCTTCCTATGTCTAACTTCAAAAAACAAACACCCCCCCAAAGCCCCCAATCAGCCTAAAGAGGTACATTTCTTGGCTCTGGTGTCTTTTCGTTGTCATCACCTGGGGCTCCATTGCCTCATACTAATCAGGGTTAATAAAAGCAACATTGGAAAAAAGGGGGGAGACTGTGTGCAAAGCAGAGTTTCGTTCTGCATGAAACTGCAGCAAAGGGTAAAGGAAATGATCCCCTTTTGGGGGGAGCCCTTGGTAATCAAAGCTCCGCCTGATGATCCCATTTAGAGCCCTTGACAAGAGCACCTTTGAAAGGCTGTGAGAGGTTTGCCTCCCTTGGTGTGTCTTCTGCAGAAGCAGGGAGGAATTTAACAGTTTGTGTTTCTACCCTTCTTGCCTCACTGCCATAAACTTTTATTGGTCAATATATACAGCTCTCAATTACAACTCATTTTCAACATAAATGTCCCTGAAGCCCCAAAGCATTATCTCAGCAAGATCTGGAGGCCAGAGCAGGGGGACTGGAGTCAGGTCTCCTGGATTTTATTGACAGTTATGCAGCCCTCAGTACTGCGAGAATAAATTGCCTCCCATTTCTTATAGACTCCCTGTCTATTACAGGAGACTCTAGCCAAAATACAGTCAAGTGGAAACTGATTGCTTCTGTTGCTGTTCTAAAAGGCTGCACACTGTTGAGTTAACATTTGCAAGAGGTCTTACCCACTGCTATAATCCCATGCATCCTTATTTGGGACTGATAGAGCAATCTAATATCAAGGTGTGTAAGTTTAGAATAGGGAGATCTTGGGGCTGTCTTTGCTGAACCAGAGCTACGCAAGCATATTTCCCTCATCCCAGCTCGGCCAGCAACATGCCGGCATGCATGGCTATTCTGGCTTAGCCTGTGTATCTTGAACCAACTTAAATCCGAAATAGGGAGTGTTGTAGAAGTGGGGCAGGACAAAGATGGGCCTGCACCTATTCAAAATCTCTTCCAGCCTAGTCATGTGACCTGGCAACCCAGTGGAACATACGCAAGCAAAGAGGGTTGTTGTGTAAGTCAAACTCTATTTTAAAGGCCAGATCAGCCAGCAGTGGCCTTGCTGCTGAATGGAGTTTGGAATAATGGTAACTTAACACCAGCTTAATTTAATCTGTTGTAAGTTGCACCATGAGCCTCAGTGAACTCAGCAGGTCTTACTTGTGAGCAAACACTATAGGTCCATGTTCTGCACACAAAGGATCCAACACCTGTTCCTTAGATGGGTTGGCATCCCACAATCAGGTCTGAGGCCCTGGAGATAAAGAACCTCAAAATGATTCATTTTTTTTAATGTTTAAAAAATACGGATTAATGTACTTTAGTATCCTGCAAATCAGAATCTGACTTTAACATTACTTTGCCTACTTACCCTGTATCAGTACTGCTTGACTGCATTTTTATGCAGCATACGTAAAAATAAATCCACAGGAAATGCGACAATGAGAACATATCATAAAGCCAAACACCACCTTAAAATGGAGCAAGGAAGTATTAGTTACAGTATGTGCAAGGAGAGGGCCTGTCTAATCTCAGTTAGCATGGAGTTCCACAGGTTTGGGCCCACTACACTGAAAGCACATAAACTGAATATTAAAGAGAGTGTAATTTGTCTAATAAATGAATAGAGCAGTTGAAGAGAGCTGAGTGCATCTTTTTGAATATGAGTCAGCTCAAACCCCAATGAAACTACTCCCATGGAGAATATGCACATGGAATTATGTACATTTTAAATGTTGGAAGCCTGGTTTTGGATAGTCTTCTACCTCAAAGAGCAGCTCCATAGCTTGTCTTCTTTGATAAATTTACAGAGAATCTTGGCCTCCAATATTGACAAGGAAAAGGTCTCTGCTTTAGGTGTTCATCTTGTACTGTTTTTAGGCCTATCGTCAGTTGTTTTAGTGTTTTGCGGTATATTTGCAAATCTCCTTGAGACCTATGTATGGTGGCTGGCATAACATCAGGCCAGATCTATGAGCATGTAGGGGAATGGGGGAGATTCGCACGCTGTGGATAGAAGGCTGCCCTGTCTCACTCCTAGATTGCTCTACTTTCAGATGCTGCCACTGGTGGGATGCCACCAGAAGTACATCTACTCTAGTTCAGCTTTCAGTTGGCACCCTGGAGGCTCCCCCAGCGGTTTACGTGCTGTCCTGTCAGCGAAGCAGAACAGAAGCTGCTTGCCACAGCCTTTGGCCAACTTTGGGGTTACTCCAAAAGTGCCATTTGGAGCCATTGAACCAGACGGAGGCAACTGCACGGGCAAGACAAAGTCTCCCTGGCCTCCGACGTCCTTCCCAACTGAAAGAAAAGCGACTGGACAGCGCTCCGTTATCTTTGCCAAAAACGAGAGGAGAAAGTTGGCAAAGAGCAAGGCGGGAAGGAAAAGACGGTATTAGCATAAGCGTAGCGATAAATAAAACCTTCAATGGTCTCAAACATCGCTCCGTACAAACACAAAAAGTCTCCCTGCCAGCAGAGTGCCAGTTATCAGTCCAAAGACTGAGCGGTGAAGACCCAGCGCTTAAGTTCTTCCCCACCTGTGTCCAGGGCTTCTCTCTCTCTCTTTAAAAACAAAACAAATGTTCAGCTAGGACTCTGCCTCTCCTTTACAACACTCTATTATTTCAGCTGAAAGGGAAAGAGCCCCTCCTCTCTTGGCTGCATGAGGTCGTAGTAAAGAGGGATGCTTTTGTTTACTAACTCTTCCACATGCTTGGCTGACACGCGATTCTCCGGCCTCCACAGAAAGTCTCTCTCTCACCCTCCTTTTGCTCTGCAGTCAGTTCCTCAGAGACTCGGGTGCCACGGCAACACACACACTCCTTGCCCGAAGATGAAGAAAAGGGAGGGGACCGGCCAATTTTCTTTTTTGGTTACAGGTTTTATTCCCCCCCCCTCCTCCTGGGGCATTCTTGGACACATTTCCCAGACAAAGACATCGGATAGCTACACTCCCCAGATGGAAAGGGTCGAGTTACAACCAGTTCTGTGGCTTCCCTTCAGGACTCTTTTGACAGAAGAAGGAGGGAAAAAAGGCACCCAGTTAACCTTTACTACTCTGGGCAAAGTTAGCTACGCCACAGATGAGTTCCAGGACGGATATTGAAGAAATACTAACTAAGGGCAAGAGTGAGGGGTGAGGGAGATGTGATGTCCATAGTGGTGGTAGGGGAGATTTTTTTATTTTAAAAAATCCCTCCCCATGTGAGCCTTCCACGTGCACACAAAGCAACAAAATAGGATGCCACCAGACAGTATGAACAGTTGGTTTTAAATGTTCCAGTTAACCTTTTTTCACATCTGCTTTCTTAGACCAAATAACTTTGGAGACTGCACTCTTTTGCCTTGAAAACACACACACACACACACACACACACACACCCGCCAAAGAAAAACCTTAGCTCAAGTGCAACCATACCCCAACCAATAATGTAGAAAGAAGTCCTGGGAAGGAAGGGAATAAATAAGATGGTAGCACAAGACTCTGAGATAAACAATGGGCAGCTGAAATGTGACTGTCTGGCCCCATGTGGGACATGAGCCAAAAAAAGTGCATGCACATCCTTCTCCCTGGGTTGATCCCGAATCTGCATAGACAGCTGTTCCAGAATGCCTAAAGGAAACATCTATGGATGCAGAATGTCAGACTCTCGCCTTCCACAGCCACAGCCCAGATCCATTCCGCACATGACCCAAACCCACAAGAACTTCCTGAATCTTGATCCCACTTCTGTCCAGTTGGAAACAGCCACAGTGAGACAATGCGCCTCAATGTACATCCCTTAAAACGGCTCAGATGAACATCTTATCTTACAAAGAGACATCCACATTATTAAAAAGTGCAGGTTTCCTTTTTAGAAAGCATGGTATGTTCGGTTACAGAACTCTCTGGCCCCGGACCAAGGCTTTGGCCCTGTGACACAACTTGCACTCATCCTTGGAAGAGAAGCAGAACCAACAGCAATGATAAGCTCTGGCATGCAAGTCTTCACAGCTGAAGTGGAAATCTGCCCAGGCCCAGATAGCATCTTTCTGGGTATGTTAAAACAAACTGGTTTTAACGGTCTTGGCTCTCCCCCAAAGAATTCTGGGAATTTTTATTTTTGTTTCAGCACTGAGATTTCTGTTTAAGAATGTTCCGCATGGGCTGAGGAGAGACCAGCCACAGCAATAGTGAGGGTAGTTTACACAGAAGTAGTTGGGGGTCTGGGGGAGATGTAGAGCAGAGGGGCCACCCTATGCCCAGAGGTGACCTTAGCTCCTCTCAGACTGCAAAGAAGAGAGGTCTGAAGTTCAAGACCTTAACTTTCTTCCTTTGGTTTGACATATTAAAAAAATCAGAAAAGCCCAAGGTGAAACTTCTGACACCTTGTGGTTATACAGGTGCCTTTCCTTGCAAAGAAATTAAAACACAAAGCAATACTCCTAAATAGTGGGTTGGAGCCAGGATCCTTTAATGTGGCTGTACACTGCAGTCCAGCCCAAGGGCACATTTACACCAAGCATTTAAAGCACTACAATACCACTTTAAGCAGTCATGGCTTCCTCCCAAAGAATTCTGGGGGCTGTAGTTTGTTAAGGGTGCTGAGAGTTGTTAGGGGTACTCATTCGCATCATGGCTTGCAGATCCTGCAGTGAGCAGGGGATTGGACTAAATCACTTCCAGCTCTATGATTCTATGAGTGAGCAGGAGACTTTGGGATAGTTGAAGTGAAAAAGCTAGAGGAGCAGGAGGAGGGGGAGAATGCATGTGAGAAACCAAAGGTATGTACGGTACGGAGGCATATATCTGGGGTGGGGGCTAAACTTGCTCTGTGGCATGAGCCAACCCACAGTTTATTGAGAAGAACAGATAGGCCCTTTCCTCAACCATTTTGTTGACTTCTCACTCGGTCCTACAGGATTTGGTGAGGGCCATTAAAGAATGAAGCCTGCTCCTAACTTCATAACTCCTTGTGAGGCCTATTCGTTGGTCGTGCTGCAAGAGAAATTGGCTTTATGTAAAGAAATAATATTGTTCTGCAGTCTGATGCTTTGTGTGAAGGAGGGCGGAAAACCCCCCCGAAAAATAAAACAGAATGATTATTTTTAAAAAGACCATTGAACAAAGAGGAAATATGGTTCAAAAAACAATTTCCCAAATGTATATTATTAAAACAGTAGTGTGTGTGTGTGTGTGTGTGTGTGTGTGTGTGTGTGTGTGTGTAGGGGCTATTTAACGGAAAAAGAAGAGAGAACACATTTGGCCAAACCAAATAAAGAAGCCTCGACAGTGAATAAAGTCCCCCCCCCCCCCTCACTCCACCACCAACACTCCACTTTCCTTGCCCCAAAATATAACCTACCCTCTGTAGGTGCAGCCTGTGAAACTGGTCCGCAATGCACTGTAACTTCCGTGCAATCTGAACTTCAGTTCGCAGTTCCTGTGGGCTTTCCCGAGGTTCCTCCCGGAGGTGTGGACTCAATGAGAAACCAATGGGGTTGACATGTAAACGGAACCCGGCGTTCCCTGCCAAACATCAGAGAAGAGTCAGGCGCTTATAGCCTCTCAGGTATGTGAACAATCCTTCTGCCATGAACAGCACATCGGAAGAGAATACAGCAAAATCAAGATCATAATCAAGGAAAGAAAACGTCTCATTTGAATTAAGCAAAGCACTTACAGCTAAACTTCAACCACCTTTTAGAAAGCTAAGGGATCCATGACTGGCAATACCTGCTCAGGACCCTCCACATTGGGCAACTGAGTCTATAAGACTCCATTTTAATTTCCCACAATGCTCTAGAACAGTGTTTCCCAACCTTTGGCCTCCAGCTGTTTTTGAACTACAATTCCCATCATCCCTGACCACTGGTCTTGCTAGCTAGGGATGATGGGAGTTGTAGTCCAAAAACAGCTGGAGGCCCAAGGTTGGGAAACACTGCTCTAGAATGACACTACACTGGGACCTCTGGGTTTTTGTAGGAAATTACAATGGCACTCACAGCCACCCTAGAGTACTGCTGCCTCTGCTGGGTAAACCTAAGGATGCTCACAGGTAAAAGAGGAAGCCCTCCATGGGGCAGTTTCCTCAGTGGCTCCTCTGAGGGAAGTGCAAAGGTTGGCAATGCAAAAATGGGCCACTCTGTTTGTGGAATGTTCCCTCCAGGGAAACACACGTGGCACTATCCCTGTCAGCTCTTCAACACCACTTACCCTTCTTATAGTATTGTTGGATGAGCATTTGGTTTTACTGTATTTTTCCGATGAATTTGTTCCCAAACCTTTGTGTGTTTTACGGACTTGGATGTGCCACATTATAGGTCACTTTTAGTCTCTAAGCCAATGATAGGAAATCAGGGGACCTCCAGATTTTGCTTGATTTTCCAGCTCTCATCACACCCAACCACTGGTCTCGCTGGCAGAGGTTGATGGGTGTTGGAAGCCCAGCAAACATCTGGAGGACCACGGATTCCCTGCTTTATGCAACAGCAGTTCATAGAATTTCATGAGAAGTATCACGGGGCCAGCTGGGCACCTTTTTGGAGCAGATAAAAAGATTCAGCTGTTCCCTTAAACTGGGGATGGGGAACTTATGGCCCTCCAAGTGTCCTTGGACTCCAATTCCCATCAGCCCAGCCCCATTGGTCAAGGATTATCGGTGTTGTAATCCAACAACATAAGGAGTGCTAAAGGTTCACCACCTCTGCTTTAAACTCACAGAGGAACATGCAAACACTGTAAATGCTACATTATTTTTCTGTAAAAAACAACAACCCCCAAACAGAATCATGGACCCTGAATTGCCCCAGTTATGTGATTGATTTGATTTCAAATAGGCCCAACATCTGGGGGTTGTTGGATGCTGTGGGCCTCCCTCTCTGTCAGGCACAGGCAAACTCAGCCCTGCAGATGTTTTAGGACTACAACTCCCATCATCCCCGACAATTGGTCCTGTTAGCTAGGGATGATGGGAGTTGTAGTCCCAAAACAGCTGGAGGCCCGAGTTTGCCTATGCCTGCTCTCTGCCATCAGATTTGGAAGGTCTGCATGTCTGAGGGTGCTGTGGATCTTGTTTCGTAGACTCCCTTCCATAGTTCTAAAGTACGTCAGCACTGCAGCTGGCACAGTTACCGTATTTTTCGCCCTATAGGACGCACCGTCCCATAAGGTGCACCTAGTTTTTTGGGGAGGAAATAAAGGGGGAAAAATTTATTTCTTCCCCCAGGCGTGGGGCTGGGGCCCCCAGAACAGGCAACTCTCCGCAAGCCGTGGGAGCCCGGCGCAGGGCTCCCACGCCTTGCGGAGAGCTGCGCAAAGCCTGGAGAGCGAGAGGGGTTGGTGCGCACCGACCCCTCTCGCTCTCCAGGCTTCAGCGAAAGCCTGCATTCGCCCCATAGGACGCACACACATTTCCCCTTCATTTTTGGAGGGGAAAAAGTGCGTCCTATGGGAGGAAAATATGGTAATTCTCTACCAAGTGGGAAAAGAAAAACTGTATCCCACTGCCCCCTCACCCACCAATAGAGTTTTGTATTTGGTGCCAAATCCACCTCTGAGTTGTCCTTCCCATTAGGATTGCCATGTTAAATGATGGCATCTGCATATGGATAGAACAATGGTGCTCATGAAAAATGCATTCTCTGTTTTTAGTTGGTACCTGAATGTGTCCCAGCAGGCAATCTCTTTGGAGAGGCATTCCCTCCTTCAGGAGGCAGAAGAATATTTACTCCAAGTCCCCACACTTCCTAAGCACTGCTGCTTTAAAAATAATTAACACCTTTTCAAAAGATCTCCTGCCCAGTTCACCAGGTTCCCCTTTCCAACAAAAGATTTTCAATCAATTAGACTGCAGTCCTGTACATACTTACTTGGGAGTAATTTAATGGGACTTCCTTCTGAGCTCCGTGAGAGAGGAGAGGGGATCACAAATAAGGAGTGGGGCAGAAATTTGTTTCACTATGAGGAAGCTTTTAAACTGCAAAATTGCATGAGCTTGCATAGGCGAAAAGCTCTTCAGATGCTAAATTGAAACCAGGGCAAGCCAGGTAATTTAGTCTGTTAAAAGCTGATCAAAAGAAAACATTGTATGCAGTTCTTAAAGGGACAGCAACTCAGTAAGGCCACAACTTTGGGGAGGGGTGGGGAGTACATTTTATGGATCTCGCTTAAAATTGCGTATAGTCAAAACACACTGGGTTCAGTGGTGGGTGGGATTGCCAAAGTCTTTTTTCCCAGATGACCATCCCCTTTAATTTTTTTTTAAACTTGCCAAGTGCATGAAGCTGAATGAGCACAAGTTAAATGTGCATAAGGTGCAGGCTTAGTGCTAATATTGTGCAAAGAAACCACAATCTCTATGAAGGCCCAGGCTAATTCTCTCACATTTCTGAATGAATCCCAGATTTACTATCTCATGCATCATTTATCCCCATGATTTGATGTTCCTAAGAACAGTAACTCTGAGATCTACAACACTGTGTCCAGGGAAACCGGAAGGCATTCAGGTATGCTGCAAGGTTTTGTTCCTTGTTGTGGAGTTGGTGAGATGTAGTGGATTATATGGGACAGGTCTCTCCCACCTTGAAATGTCCACACTTCAATTAGATACTGTAAGCCAGGGTTTCCTGGACTTGGGTCTCAGGCTGTTTTTGGAATACAATTCCCATTATCCCTGACTACTACTCCTGCTAGCTAGGGATGATGGGAATTTTAGTCCAACAACAGATTGAGACCCAAATTTAGGAAACCCTGCTCTAAGCAGTTTGTTGCCTTTAGAATAAATACAAAGGAGCTATTTTGACAATAGTCGAAGTTCCATGAGAAATGGAACTTGCTTCTTTAAAATAGCATATATATTTTGAGGTTTTCAGAACTCAGATTAATTGTGGTAATGAATTGTGTTTTTCCCAAATCCAATTTCATGCGTTATGGTGCAGTACTGACCATATAGATTTTAAGATCCTCCAACTTCAGTCCTTTGTCCCACACAAAGAGAGTACTATATTTCTTTAGAACAACAAGAAGTAACCTAAGAATGCCATGAATACTAACACATGACAATTCATTGAGTGCAAAAGTATAGAAACATCCCTCATTCTTACCATAGAAGAGTCGCTGGGGCTCTTCAGTGACTCCACAAGGTAACATGACATCCTGGCTAGAAGAGGATGGGTTGAGGGTTTGAGTTGCCTTATCTTGCTGCTTGGCATGCCTGGTACCTGGGCCGCAACAGTGTGTAAGTGGGAAGAGCTGGAATCTCCCCAGAAGGCAGTTGTAAGATTTACTCTGTGTGAAAATGCCAGGAAATGTCATCTCATTGGGTTGACTGGCAAGTCCGCAGTCTTCAGAGTGGAAGACATCATCCTCCAGCCCATCTAGATTGGAGAAATCCTCCTCCAGGTAGTCAGGGGAATCCATTTCACCTGCATTTTTTTTAAAAAGAAAATAGATAAAATGCCACTGAATATCCTAGAGAGGATGCATGGTTTTCTTTGTGCCTTCTTCACAAAACAGTCTATGAATTAGGCTTGGGATAAGAGATAAATGATGGAGGCCAACTGGACAATCTTCCCTCCTTTGCACCCAAAGGTTCAGACTTTTTATGAACTAGGTAGCCACAAGGAGAAAGTCCAAGAAAAGCCTTCCATGATGAATGTTTTAGAATCCAAATACCATGCTAGCTCGTCACAACCACATATACATGTATAAAGACTTTCCATACCCAGTGCTTAGATTTCAAAGTCCTCAATAAATCCAGAGGATTCTACAATCACACAAAAATGTTTCAAGGTATTAGTCGGGACTGATGGATGTACCTGAAGAATAGAATTGAGACACCAGGTGCTGGAACCTAATCACAACTAGCAGGATCTACAAAATGCTGGGATTTAGTTGCAATACACTGCTGAAACTCTTGAGATTCAAGTAGGACTGGATGGTGACTGTTTGGTAACCAAGCCAAGAAATCCAAAGTGTGCCCTATGTTGATAAAATATTCCAACCGAGATCAAAATGGATCTAGAGAACCCTTATAATCCTATAAACACCTGGAGCAGATTGGTCACTGGCAACTCAAACCACCTTAGCCAAAAAGACAAGACAGAAGATGAACTTCTTATTGCCAGTGTAAGGGGATCAGATCAATAGAAGTTCTCAATAAGAGGCTTATAGCTGCTTCTTGGTGGGAGACAGCATTACTTCCTTCTTGAGTAACAAGTTGGGAATTGCTGCTGACTGCTCATAACTGTAGCCTCTCCTCCAGGTTTAATGGCATAGCAAGTCAAGAAAAAGCCACATTCTTCAACCACAGTGTTGTATCCTTCATGAATTGCTATAAACTATCAAACACTGAACCCCAGAGAAAAACCCCACTGAACCCCCACAGAAAACTTGTAACATACAGACATCACAAAACTACATAATAGAGGTCCTCAGTCTTCCATATACAGCAAGCAATACTGTGAACATGATGAATCATTTTCTCCATCCCACAAACCTCACAACATCCAGAGTACAAGCCACCCCAGAGAGCACAATGCCCCATGAAAATTCTTGAGCCAACTAACTTGTGTGTCATTGTAAAAATACAAAAATCCTCCAATACTGGAGAAAAGGAGAATAACCTCCAACCTATAGAACCCACCTTCCACTGCTTTTGCTGTTCACCTGTGTCCATTTATGTCCAAGATCAATGTCCCTCTATCTCAAAGCCTTCCTAGCTATCAGATCAGCCACCTGATTTCCGAAAACACCCACACAAGATGGAACCCAACGAAGTGAAGGATGTTGGGTGCTGTTGCCAGTCTTAATGATGTAGTCAACAGGGGAAAAGATAGGATGAATGAGGGCCTTGGGGAGGAAGAGGCTTGTTGGGATGTTGCCCAACAGAATTGGCCTTTCAATCATCAGGGAAGAAGTAAGACCAAGCCCTCCTCTCAAAACTTCTGCATCCACCAAAATGCCGGCAGACTGAATATAGAAATACAGAAGAGCCAACATGATGATGGCCCTGAGTGGTATATTAGAAGTATTGAGTGTCCCAGCTGCCAGAGAAGACCACCCACCACCTCTGTGCAGTGGACGGAAGTTCAACAACTTGTAATTCTCATTCTTCTGCACAGAAAGATCAAAAGGCACTGAGATGGACAGACAGAGCATTGCCACAAGTCTAAGACAGAAAAACATAAGGAAAGCTCTGCTGGGATTGTGTCAAATGCCACATCATCTTCTGATAGTGACCAAATGGATGCCAGTGGTAAGCCCACCAGCAAAACATGAGTGCAACAGTCCCTATTTCCACTTTTGATTTCCAAAAACTGTTATTCAGAGGCATACTGCAACGGAGTAGAACATAGCCTTATCTTCCAAGAAATTGGAAATTCTGATGAATTCCCAAATCCAAATATCTCTCCCTTCTCTGTTAAAACTGAACTGCTCAAAAGAAGAAGTTTTTGGTGACCACCTCTGAAGAAAAGCTGTGGTGAAAAAGAAAAAGCTTCAGTTCCTTTTAGCAGTTCCATAAAATGCTTGAACATATAAAACCAGAGATGTCCACGGGCATGTCCTTGGGTCAGAGATTACAAGAGCAGGCAATGTAGTGTTTTGAAAGCTCCTTACAACCAGCAATTAAGTCCCTTGTTATTCCTTTTAAAACTAGCATAATCTAAACACATACACACACACACACACACACACACAAATAAATGCCTCCAGACCCTGAACAAGGAAGTGAAATTCAGTCTTTGGGTCATTTGTTTTGCGGTGGTTTCTGCAATATAACCTACAAGACTTTTATCAAGAGCCTTGGCACAGAGGAGTGTTGCATGCTTCTCCTTTGGAATAAGTCTTACAGAAACCAGAAGGACTTCCAACTGAACCTGCATAGGATTCAGCTGCAAATACAGTCGAATTCCAGATAAGTTTCACTCTGCTGTGAAGCTGTCTTATGTCTAAATGACTCAACCTATGTGATGTATCCTCACTAAACAGAATACTGCTTCTGAATACCAGTTTCTGGAAACCACAGGATGGGAGAATGCTGTTGAGCTCAGCTCCTGCTTGTGAAAACAGGAAGCTGGACTAGTTAGGATGCTGGCCTGGTCTTCCGATGTTCATATGATTTGGTTTTCAAGTCAGCTATGGCCCGCTATTCAGATCCATGCAAGAGGCATAGAGTTGTAGTTTAACTAGCAGCAAGAAAAACTTTAAGACAGACCAGAAGGCAGCAACATAAACAACACTGTTTCTGAATTCACTGCAAGAGAAGTAATGTAAATCCAGAGCCTAAGCATAGGATGTCACTACTGGAGACCATTTGACAATCCCTGTTCCAAGGTCTCTGGGGAAAGAAAAAGGGAGAGACACCCCAAACTTCTGCTTTAAAGTTGCAATTGGGAGAAGCTTCCGACTGAACTCAGCGGAGCTTACTTCAGAGTCAAGATGTGCAAGTTGATACTAGATGGCTTCAATCATAAACACCCTTACCTGGAAATAAGTCCATTGCCACTGAGGTTAATGTGACTTCTATATAGGAATTCATAACACTGGGCTGTTAAGCTCAAAGTTCCAGAACATGCACACACCATATCTAAAGTACAAGAGGAAAGATGAAGATTACAGATTACAAGTAAGTGGAATAGGAGTAAACATTTCCTGAAACAGTAAGAGTAATATCTTGTTGGTCCAGGCTGGGGGGGGGGGGAGAGTATCAAATGCTCTGCTTTTCCTTCTAGTTGCACTGGAAGCCCACAATACACATTGCAGAAAAGAATCTTCTCAGCTTTTCCTTCCGCTTCTTGGGAGGTGCCTTCGGTTACATGAATTCAGACAACCTTCCAAGTGAAAAGTCAGCAAGGGGCAAATGGAAAAGGACAAGTCTTGAAACTGCAAATGGAAGGACAAATGGCTGTAAAAGTAAAAAAGAGGCGAACAGAGGTGGCCATGTTTTGAACAATGGGGCCTGGGGGCAGGAAGGATATTGCTGGCCCTTGCTATCACTCACAATACTTCCAACCGGCCCTGCACCCGAGCTCACGACTGAAGCATAGTTATCTAGTAGGGTAGGCCCCAAAGCCCAATAAATGTCTCGAGACACCGGCTGCCACTGTAGTCAGGGCCTTATACTATGTATTTCACTATAAAAAACGTGCTTGCACTGATCTATAAAAGTGGTGGAGAACCTGAGGCCCTCCAGAGCTTGTTGCACTACAGCTCCCTGATGACTGGCCATGCTGGCGGGGGCTGATGGGAATTGCAGCCCAACACCACCCACCCATGGACAGCTGTGGGCAGGATTATTGCATAGCAGGGGGTTGGACTAGATGTCCCTTGGGGGTCCTTGCAACTCTATAATTCTATGATCCTATGAAAACTTCTGGAGAGGCACAGGTTCCCTACCACTTATCGAAACATTCAATAAGATTCTATGCACAGCAGATCTCAAAGCCAAAGTGTTCCCTTACAATGGATGCACGGTTACCAAGAAGCAAGTTCAGCTGTGTTCCGTGGGGCTCAGTCCAAGAGAAGAGGCCATAGGGCTGCCTGTGTGGGGTTTTTTGTGCAGTGAAGCTTGGGAGAAACTCTGCACTCTCCTTCAGGCTACCCACCTCACCAGACTGGGAGGCTGACAAGAGAGTCTCCGATCCTTGGAAGTAGGACAGGGTGCAAAGAAATAAGCTTGGAGAAGGAACAGGCTTTTAAAGGGAGGAAAATCTTTACAGTGGTTATTTAAGGATAAGGAATACAGAGCACAGGCATGGCCTACCCTAGAAATCACTTAGGAGGGCAAGTTGAGGGCACTTGATGCTGTTATATTTATAACGTTATAGAAAATTCCAGCCTGGTCAGCAGCTGGGAGCCCTGCATAAGCTGCTCTACATTTCCTGAAAGAGCTGTCAAAGCATAATAAATAGTAATCATATCCCTTTGAAAGAAGGAAGTCAGTTCAGCAAGCAACTTCTTTTTAAAAAAATCATGTAAAATTAGAATAGTGTTGCAGTTCTCCCAACTTGGAAACACCTGTTGGGAACTATACAATGCATACATTCTTCCATCTCCCTCCAGCATTCCCTCAGAAAAAAAGAAGTCTCGAACAAAACATTGCAGCCACTTGCCTGCTCTCAAGAGCGAAGCAAAGAGGAAGGCTATAGGACGCACATGCACTGCCAGTTAACCAAAACAAAGCAAGCTGGACTTCACAATTCCCTTTTTAACTCTTCCCTGCGCCTTCTGTTCCTCAGAGATTTAAGACTGAAATGCATCAATTCAATTCAGGATGAGGCCAAAAGACATCCTTACAACACACACACACACACACACACACACACACACGAAAAGAAACTCCAAAGTTATTAAGACCATTTGACAAACGCAGTACTTTGCAGAGCACATCTGGTATATAAAGTCATTTGATCCTTTAGTTAAGTATTTGTCTCGCAGCACATTAGTGGCCAAACCACCTAAAGGAAATGACTCCTTTTTTATTAGTAACACAAAGCAAATAAGCAGTTTTTGAAAAATCACTCCTTTTGGCACCTGCCTGATCTGTTGCTTTGTGTAAAGAGCTGAAGATCTGTTTACTACGGATGTCTCTCAAGGGAAGGGGCTCAAGTATTTCTATTTCGAGATAATGAAAGATGAATTGAACTATATTATTTACAGCATGCCAAGAAGCCACAGTGAAGGAAGCGATTAGGAACCACTGAGATGATTGAACTGTTGGTATCAACAGTTTTGTGCTACCACTAGTTCACTTATTCTGTCTGAGATAGGAGTTGTCCCAGAACAAAAGTGGCAGTCCTAACAGCTAGCTGACAGGTACAAATCTAACACATTTAAGTTTTCCCTTTGAGTTTCTGACTGCAGAGTAGTTGTTTTAGAGGCACAGAAGGCTTGCCAGAAAAAAAGTGGCAGCCTTTATCAGAAACTCAGTGATCACTGATACTTTTCATTCTGCTCAACTGTTCAGAGGAATGAGGTTATTCCCTGAAAAGTTAGGTGAAAAAGTGGAAGGGGTAAGGCTGCTTGACCTCATGAGCTCCCAGTTTTCTGGTGCATGTAAAGATAAAGGTGAAGCAGATATACATTTGCCAACAAACGTTTTTCTTAACTGTAGACGCTGAAATTGTAAAAGTAAGATAACCCCCCCTAAAGCACCACCCCCAAACTAAAACAGAGATTGTGGGGGGGGAGGGTGTGCTCCCCTGCTCTACTTATCGGCTCACAGTGCACTGAGATCGCAGAACATTAAGATTCGTATACCTCTAACGAAGCCCTTCGGAGAACTCATTCATTCATTTATTTAAACTTACAGCCCACCTAATCGTGAAGGCTGAAGCCGAGTAACAGTAGGTACTTAGGAAATGCAACAGTCCCGTTAAAAGTTGAAATGAAGATCTGATCAAAGGCGACCCATGCGAGCGATGCTTAGTC
The DNA here is from genome assembly GCF_964252035.2 of Podarcis erhardii. Lineage (NCBI taxonomy): Eukaryota > Metazoa > Chordata > Lepidosauria > Squamata > Lacertidae > Podarcis > Podarcis erhardii. The sequence goes on from NC_138497.1 coordinate 42,679,391, forward strand.
AGGAGTTAACTCGCCCTCCCCGTCTGTAGGCAACGCCTGTCACGGATCAAATAATATTACACACCCACAAACATCTATATATCAATATACACACGCGCGACTAACACTAACACACACACTCTACTGACCTGCTGCCCTACTTGCGACTCCGCCTGGGCGGGACTGTGGTCGGGGCTTTGCGGCCAGCGAGCGTCTCCTTTAGGCAAGAGGCTCGGGAGCCGCTGCAAGGCGGGATCAGCGAACCCTGAGAAGCGGAACCCTCGCCTGATCTGATCTGCTGCTGCAACAGCAGCAGCGCCAGCGAGCGCGGCCAGCGGAAAGAGCGGGAGCCGGAAAGTCCCCGGGCTGCAACCTCAGGCGCCGCCGCCGCCGCCGCCGCCGCCAGCCGCACACGGCATTGTTTCCAAAATACACTTGCTTCCTGGCATTACCCAAACAGCTGATGGGAGCCCCGCCCCCGCCGTGACGCGCCCGACGGAGCCGGCCAATGGGGAGCCCCGGAGGCGTCCCGGGCTCCCGCGAGCGGCGCTGGGGGCGACACAACGTGGCTGCTTCGCCCAGTGGCGCTCGGGTTCTCCACTCACAGCGAGGCGGGACGGGAGAGCGGAGCGGCTTCCAAGCGAACGCCAGCTGCCCCGGTGCTCTCCCCTCTTCGCTCCCGGAAGGCCCCCTTCACACGACCGGACTTCCCCCCTGGAGGTGGGAGAATCGATGTCGTGGGAAACCTGCGCTCCCGCCCACCCGTGTGCATACAAGTCGCTTGGACTCTCATTCACGAGGCCCCCTCATCTCACTTAGAAGGCCATGTTTGTTCCCGAGTCCCGATCTGGGACTCGGGTATACTGATGCTGAACAGGGATGTTCCATTTAGTTGTTACACATCGCGTGGCTATGTAGATCAGTCCTCCCTAGACTGGGCTTATATTTTGTTAAAAGCCACCAAGATGGCACAATTCCCAGCGGAGATCCTTTGGAGACTCCATTGCTGACTTCCCTCCATTGTAAAACCTCTGTCCGTTCTTGCCTTTGCTTCCTGTTTTGAAACTGCTTGTAACTCCACGAGTGGACTTGGCATGTCCTATGACTCTTGGCACCTCACTCCTGTAACTATACATGTATTCCCCAAGACAAATAAAAAGCAAGGAAGTCATCCTGGTCCATAATGTGGGACAGGAGACAGAATCTTGCTTTCTATTTTCAATGCTAAGTGAGAATTTCTTTACTATTCTCTATATTTCCCATAGATTTTGATGTTTGGGGTTTTAAAAGTTTTTACAGCCTGTTTTGATTTAATTTTGTTGGTCATCTCTGCTGCACTGTGTTTTATACTGTATATTGTTTTCTTAAAAGATGTTCATTGTTTTAACAATTTTTATATATGTCGCCTTCAGAACTTCAGTTACAGAGCAGCATAGTAATGCTGCTAATTATGAATAACAAGTCAATTATCTCTTGTTTCCCTTTCCATCTGTGTGTGTCGCTTAAGGGTTGGAGAAAGCTCCAGATAACTGCTGGGTTTTATACTTTCATAAATGGGGATCAGCCATCATTTGCTTCTTTGTCCCGGAAGTCCTTAGGTGCAACTTGAAACCTGCACAGCACCCAGCAGACATCATTAGATTCGGCTCTATTATATCTCATACATGCCATCTTGGACTAAATGCAGACGTTGTGGCTTTAACATAAAGTCAGCTCCCCCCCATCTGCTTACTATTCAGTCCAATGAAGAATTCTGGAGAACTCAAAAGCTTGCTCACTTTTGTGACATCTTGGTTGCTTGTAACAAAGGTGCAGTCCATGACCTGACCGGAAGTATACATTAAGTAGTGTATATGTAACTGCACTCATTCCTTGCACTATTGCTACCCTTTTCCTAAGTCTCCCTTCTCCACATTTCTTCTCCCCATTGTCAACATTAGCTGGTGAGCTCCATAGGATATCCCACTTTGCTCATGAAACTCTCTGAAGCACAATGCCCATTGATGCAACACCAGGATAGCAATGTTTATTCAGGAGTAGATCTGATGGGGCTCAGCAAAGAGCTAGTCTTAAGTAAGCATCCTTAAGAGGCTTTGGTCAAGGTCTCTGTCCACTTCAATGGGACTTACACCCTTGTAAATGTGATGGGATTTCAGCCAAAGCATGTAATCGTCTGCAAGACTACACTTTTCTAAGGCTGGAAACAGATTACAGCTTTTCCATAGAGCTGGAGGTGGTTTGAGAGAGAGACAGGATTACTGCTTGAGATACGCACACTCCTTATCATGTTTGCTTCTGTAAAACAAGCTGTTCAGGTTTCCTGTATCTGTCTTGCCTGCTGATGAGCAGCTGCTGAGTTGCATCAGTCCCTGGAAAGTTTGGGCCTGGGGGGGGGCACTGCTCTGCACTGTGCACAGCAACACTTCCTCCCCTTTCTACTGTTAACCCTTTAACTCCAGAAGATTGGGGAAGCAAGGGATACAAAGAGCAGCTACCACTGCTCCTGATCATTCGCCTTCTTCTCCCTTTGGGATTCTCTACCTGCTTGCTCACCCTGCCTCTGTGCACAGTCAGGAGTGGGCTCAGAAGGAAGTACCCCAGAACAAATGCAACGGCAAGCCTCTGCTTGCTCACCCTTTCTTTCCCTCTGTGTAGTAAAGTAGCAAGGATATTTGGCTAGGGTACCAATCCTCCATGCAGCAAGGGCAGAAATTAAGAGAGCAGAAGTAATAGCTCAAGTGGTTTTGTTTTGTGAAGGCAGCACCACAGGGTCCAACTGTCCCTCCCATTCTGCCCCGAGAGTGTGTTCTTGCTCTGCCACATCTACCCCATTGCTTGCCTTCTCTTAAAGGTTGGGTAGGGCCAGCCCAAGACATTTTGGCACCTGAGGCAAGTCACAAAATGGCAAGGGGAGTGATCTACATCAGGAACAAGAGGGAATAAAGATCGACAGTGGGAATGGGATGGGAGGAGACCAGTACAGTGGTACCTCTGGTTGCGAACGGGATCCATTCCGGAGGCCCGTTCGCAACATGAAAAGAGCGCAACCCGCAGCACCGCTCTGCTCACGTACGGGTTGCAACTCGCTGCTTCTGTGCATGTGCGTGACATCATTTTGCGCTTCTGCGCGAGCGGCAAAATCCAGAAGTAACCCTTTCTGGTACTTCCCGGTCGCCGCAGGACATAACCTGAAATAACGTAACATGAAGCGGATGTAACATGAGGTATGACTGTAGTACCTCTTGTTCACTGAGAGGGCACTGTGGAGACAGCATGGGTTAGATCTTCTGCCCCTGTGGATCCTGTCACCTGAGGGAGTCACCTCACCTTGCCTCATGGGCAGGTCGGCCCTGGGTAGGTCAGGTTGAGATAACTGGAGGGGGCACCCAACAGTATGTTTCCCAAGGTCCTCTGTAACTTGCCCCTTTGAATATTGTCGTCTGTCTCCAGCAGCCTGCATGGTTTGTTGAAACTTTCAAGCTACAATCTCAAATGCACCTAGAAGTGATTTCCACCAATGGAAATGGGTAAATATGCATAGAATTGTGCTGCCACACAGACTTTTAAAAGGATGAAGAGGCGAGACTTTGTTTGCAGATGCTGTTCTGTGGTTAAAAACTTCAACAATTCTAGCCTTGAGAATCCGAGTCATTGATACCCAAAGGAGAAACTCAACTCATATCCCAGTATAATGGTTCCTTTTTATGAAACATGGTACCAGGTACAGACATACAGCATTTTTAGGGTTCCTGATTTAACAGGCAAGGCCATCTTCTCCCAGTCATGCCCTCCTGTCACTCACCTGATATCACATGATTCCAGGTGTGGGGCAGGTAAAGCCACAGCTGCAAATGAACCATCAGGAGCCTTAAGAGTGTGCTCTCCATTGTTCCTTTGCAAATGTGGTTTGCATTTGTTGCCATTTAAATTTGGTACCAAAGGCAAGCTGCACGGCTAGGTTCAGATCCACTCAGCGGCTCCTGATATTAGCCCCCCAGTAGATCCAATGTCTGCTGGATGCATCACGGCTTGTTTTCAGCGCCAAATTTAAACAGCGCCAAATGCAAGCCTTTGCTCCCAATTTTTCTTTGCAAACCTGGGTTGCATTCTGTGCTGTTTAAATCTGGCACTGGATGCAAGCTGTGCTGCTTTTGGCCTAGGTTGGATCCACAAGGAAGCTTCACTCAGAGTAGATCCAACTTGGCAGCCTGGCTTGTATTTGGTGCTAATTTAAACTGGACCAAATGCAAGCCACAGTTTGCAAGCTTTGCAAACCATGCTGCTTTCAGACTGTGTCAGATTCACATGGGAGCTGCCAGTCAGGAGCTCCCAGTGGATCCAACCTGGTAGAGTGGCTGGCATTCAGCATCCCATTTAAACAGTGGTGCGCGCAAGCCACGCATTTAAAGGAACAATCGGGAGCAATTTTGTGTCTCTATTTTATTTTAAAAACATACAGTCCACCTTTTTAAAATGCAACTTACAACAGCAAGACAAAGCTTACATTCGCATCAATGGATAGAAAATAAGAAGCATGGAGCAGCAATTACAAAAGGGAACATGATTGAGTCGTGACTTAAATAAGAATAATCACAGAACAATAATCATAAAAGGGACAGCATTAATATAACATAACATGCTAAAAAGGACTACTCAGCAAAACACCGCCTTGGTAAAATATCTAAAGGACTATAGTACACCAGGGCCTAACAGATCTCACTTGAAAAGGCACTTCACAAGGTGGGTGCAACCACTGATAAGGCCCTGCTTCTGATAATTTTAGAACCAACTCTAACTGGGAAGGGAAAGGAGGTGTACAGAGCCTTCAGATAATGGAATAAAAATAATGGTACGCTAGTGTAGTATTGGTAAGCCAAAGAGATAACCTTGCTGACATTCAGAATTTGGTAACAATGTGGGAAGGCAGCCTCACTCGTGTTTGCCAGTCGGCATTGCTGAGAACAGGGTAAGATCTTGTTACAGTGGTACCTTCGTTCTCAAATGCCTTGGTACTCAAACAACTTGGAACCCAAACACTGCAAACCTGGAAGTAAGTGTTCCAGTTTGTGAACTTTTTTGGAAGCTGAACATGCTCCGTTTTGAGTGTTACACTTCTGATTTGAGTGTCGCACTTCTGTTTTGAGTGTTACACTGAGGTCTGTCTGTTTTTGCTATTTATTTTGAGGGATTTTTTGTTTTTGAGGCTTTTTTGGTTTGTTTTTGTGACTGTGTGGAACCCAGTTCAGCTACTGATTGATTGATTGTGTGACTGCAGTACACTGATTATTGCTTTCATTTCATGGATCAATGGTCTTGTTAGATAGTAAAATTCATGTTAAATTGCTGTTTTAGGGGTTGTTTTTAAAAGTCAGGAACGGATTGATCCATTTTGCATTACTTTCTATGGGAAAGCGCCCCTTGGTTTTGGAACACTTTGGCTTTGGAACAGACTTCCAGAACGGATTAAATTTGAGAACCAAGGTACCACTGTACTGATGTTTGACATGCTTTAAAAAAGAGCTAGATATATTACACTCTTGCAGCAGAGTAATATAACAGTGGAGTGCCCCTCTTCTAAGGTATAAAGTCACAAAGGCACATTTTAAACAAAAGTCACTGTATGAGTGGGAGTGGCGGGGAGGGGGGCAGTTGCTGTTATATCACTTATCCTTGTGTGGCATTGCAAGCGATTCTGGGCTACAGCTCTCAGGTTAATAACTGCTTCATGGGCACTCTGAGAATACTGCTGTTGCACGTGACCATTTATGTTGCAGTGTGTAAAACAGTTGCTGTGATACTCATGCAATTACTTTCCACAAAGCAAGAATCCCGTCTCCCTGGGAGAAGAATTGCATTTTCCCCAAAGGCAAAATGTAATGCAGCTATAGTGAGGGAAAATGTGACAGCCATGTGGCTGATATCCCTACAATCTAGAGAGCGGATGTCTGGACTGCGTGCAACAGAGCAGTAGTGGCTGCACATTTACTACAGAAAAACTAATACTATAGTTGGGAAATGCCCTCTGAAATACACTATTATTCTCTGAAAGTACCAGTAGAGGGCAACATCACCAACACAAAACAAATGTACAGTGGCTGGGAAAATGCACTATATGTGCTTTAGCATTTAAATAAGATAGTTTTAGACACACAAAGTTCATTTACAGTGCAATTATATTAGCTTATGAGGCAGATTAGAGATCCCGCCTAGCGATATCAGGACTGATGTGCAAAGGATGTGCTTCCATGATCACCACTGCATTTCCAGCTAATTGAGCCAGCATTTAAAATCCATTCTAGTTCCCCTTTTTATAATGTGTTTTAATGGCATTGGCCACAAAAACAGAATTTCTGCTTCATAAGCATATTTTCAGTTTGGATTGCTGCCTAAAACCATTGTTCCATTTCTAAAGAAACAGGCAGTTCTTCAGTCCTGTGATGATATTATTTTGCAGGTGATTTCAGGTAGCTTTGCTATTAAAGCAATTCCATTTTCTGAAGAATCCCAAGGAGCCTTAAGTGGGTGGGCATGGCTGACACCCTCATTTCTTCTTAATGAGAGAAACAATCATCCTTAAATCAGAGTACCTGGATCTCCACTAGCCTTGTACACATAATAAAAGTTTTTGCGTTCAAGGTCTAGGCCAAGGATGGTAGAAAGCCTCTTGGCAAAAAAGAGCAATGGGCAGCAGTGCGTGGGCAGGTAGAGGCCACACACCAAGGCAAAACCAGGCAGCAGGTAGGGACAGCATCCACACGGACATAGACCCTTCCCTGCCCCACTCATGCATATGCACCCAGACATACACACAGGCATACAACCTCCCCACTCTCTCACGAATGCCTCCCTTCCCCAGAGGCATCAGGACTGCAGGTTCCAACCTATTCTAGTTCCCAGTGCAGCTAAAATTGTTGTTCCTATGCAGCTAGCTATCGGCAGTCTGGAGCCAGAGATCGTGGCTGCGCCAGGAGTGCTGGGGTGGGGAGTGGGGCAGGTTAAAATCTACTTTCCCCGTTACAGATAGGTAGCCGTGTTGGTCTGCCATAGTCAAAACAAAACAAATTCCTTCCAGTAGCACCTTAAAGACCAACTAAGTCAGTTCTTGGTATGAGCTTTCGTGTGAAGGTATTCTTCAGATACCTGAAGAAGTGTGCATGCACACGAAAGCTCATACCAAGAACTGACTTAGTTGGTCTTTAAGGTGCTACTGGAAGGAATTTGTTTTGTTTCTACTTTCCCCGGCACTGATACAGCTAGTATTACTGATCCTCTGCTGCTTAGCTGCAAAGGAGCACAGCAATCTTCTTCCTGCCACACAGCTGATGGATGATCAGAGGGGCAAGGGGGGCAGGGGACTGGAAGACTGCCTTGGGAGCTGCATGTTCTCCTGGCTCCCACTTGCAGGCACATTCCTTGGACTCTTGGCTCGATTATTACCCAACCAAAAATCACTACAGGGCCTAAACTTAGATCAGGTTGCAGGTGACGCGGCTCAGTGGTGCAAAGCAGAGCTCTAAGATGCATGGCTAGGCACGATGTGAGATGTTGTCCCAACACCTGACATGCCCCCTTTGCCCTCCTTTGGAAGAGCAGAGCAAGCAAAATCATCTGTGTGCTCTGCATCCCGAAGAACATGACTGGGCAAGCAAGGCAGCTCTTTGGCGTCTGTTGTCAGCAGGGCATCTTTGGAGGCAGAGGGTGGGGTCTGCCCAAGTGTAGTCTAGCCCACCCCTGTGCAAAATGGCTACTGCTACCACAATGTCTAGGGCTGCAGGGACGCAGGTTCAAACCCTCACTCAGCTGTGGAGCTCACTAGATGACTAGGGGCTGCTCCCCTGCCCTTAGACTAACCGTGAAGAGCATGGGATATGCAATGGCCACAGCTGAGAGATGGGGGGAGGCAATCTAGGTGTAAGGTGGTTTGCCAAATCATTTTGTTGGGTTTTTGGAAGCTATCATTACTGGGCTGACTATTGTAGACGGTGCTTTTGCATGCTCTTATTTCAATATCTATGCAGAGCATTGCCCTGATTTTTCTTAAGTTACGTTTTCCCATAAATTGTTGCTGAAATGTCAGTATGATGAAAAGAATTCCAAAATCCATGGTAGGGCTATTACTGGGCCAACAAAATGTTTTCTTATGGGCCAACATGACTATCTTTGTTTGTTGATGCTGATAGGACCCTTTAATCACACAAATCTAAATTTCCTGGGAGACCCTTGAATCCCTCACACAAAACGCTGACAGTTTGGAGGGGATCATAATTGCTGAGGTGATTTGAAAGGAGTTTGCGTGCTGCCAGATTCCAAGAATGGAAAACGCACAGAACTGAGAAACTGTCTTTGGTACGGAAATAACTAGTTACACCGTTGCTCTTAAGACAAAAGCAAGTCCTGAACTTTGTAGGACAGCAAACATTTTAGTGCAGCTACATGCTTAATATGGATATTAGTTGCAGGTCTGCTTTACTTACCATATATGAAAGACCATCTGCTGAAGAAAACCAAGTCACAGCGACATCATAGTCAGGAAGTTCCCCTCTTCAGTTTGCTGCTCTTATGCACTATGAAGTACCTCTGGGATAGAGGCATGTCCAGACTTGCCATGCACCCTCTGATGCTCTGAACTACACTGGAAGCCTTAAATGCTATGTGCTTTCAAGGCTGCAAACCTAGAATCCCATTGCTAGTGAGCAGGGCTGGAACTCGCCTGAACTCAGTTCCAGCACCTCTGAAGTGGAAGCCATTGCCATTCCAAGAGAACAAGGGAGGTGTTCATGGTGAGTCCTAGCACAGTTGGACTTACTTCTGATTCAACATGCTTAGTAGTGATCTGTGCAGCTCTGTAACATGCACCAAGCCAAGCTCACTATACAGTTTTGCTACTTTCAGTAATTTTTGTTCAGAATTACAGCTTGGGGAGCCCGAATCATAATGCTTGGGCAAGGGCCCAAAAGGTGAAATAATTATTTATGTTTTCATGATGAATTCTACCCCTCTGCATAATAAAGGTTGCAGTGGTGGTTTTCCTGCAATGTTAGTAAAGAAATAGAATCAATAAAAAAACCTTTCAGTTGAACATGGTGTATTAAGGACTTTGAATGTTCACTCAAGCTCCAAAAAACCAGGAAATTGCAGCTGTTAAGGGACCCTTAAGAGACACATTATTTAGGCCATACTGATATGGAATGATGTAACTGGTCCCAGCTCCAGCGCTTCCTTAGAGCTGAGAGGCTGTCAGTGGCAGGGTGGTGGGTCTAAGTCTAAGGGCTAATCCATACCTCTACCAAACCCAGTTTACTGCCGAATCAGAGCAAACGTCAATCAAGTTTTATCCGGATTGATGTTTGCTCTGATTCAGCAGTAAGGCAAAACAGCTCAGGGACAGGACAAGTGGAATTGCGGGCATAGTCCCAGATTTGTCTGTTCACTGGAATAGTCATGTGTAATAACCTTTGCAGCTGAATCAACTATTCCATGTCACAAGTACTGAACTGAAAACCAGTATCATCAACATTAGAGTAGGAAACACGTTTCTTCCCTATTGTTGTGTATTCTGGCTCCAATACTGAGCCCATTAAAAATGTTTTTAACAACTGGAGCTGATTCTGACAGTTGTGCACTGCAAGGCAAGAATATCCTTAATCACTTGTGAACTGGAAATAAACGAATGCTGAATATTGTTTTGTAAGGGGCAAAAGAAAAACACCAGGCCTTGCCTTAAATCTCAGCGAAGGTATGAAAGTGAAGACTCACATCTGACAATTGTACCTTTCTTAAAGGCAAGCTTTCAGGCACAATAATCAAAGTTGTATCACCTTTTTAAGGTGGTCTTTTTTTCCAGTAGTCAGGCTCTACACAAAATCCAGCTGCAGATCTACACCAGGAATTTCAAATGATTTCAAGCATGTATTCTAAACAAGGAACCCTGGGGTTATTTATTAAGTGGCTAGAGACTAAGAACAGAGAATCACTTCCCAGAGTTATGGCAATGTGAAACCAGTTTAAAACTGTGGGTTTTAGGACAACACCTAAATATGGAAGTTGTCCTGCTCTTCTAGAAGCATACTCATCACCCTGATGTCAAATTATCTTACTCTTTTCTAGAACTTATTTCAGTGAGATCGCTCTGGGTGAGCTAGAAGCAGAAGCTGACTGTGTTGTCTAGCAGCTGGCTCTGACATATTTATCCCACCCGCACTATCTCCCTTAAGTTTTGCCTTTTTTAAAGAGAAAGAAAGGTGGGGTGTTTTCTAATAGACATCATACAATCTTTTAATTGCATAAACAAATTTAATTATTTAATTTATAATCCAAGGCTGGGGAACCTGTGGCCCTGCAGCAGATGTTGGACTCCAACTCACGTCAGCTCCAGCCAGCGTGACCAATGGCCAGGAAAGATGGAAGACGCAACCCAACAGCACCAAGGCAGCCACAGGTTCCCACTCCTGATATAAATGATAATATGCCAATTAATGGAATCTTTTGAGAGTGTTTTCACCCACCCACTCTCCCACTGACCTTGAATTTTATGAAAAAATGCTGGTCTGACACTAGCTTGTTTAGATTTGTCCTTTTCCATTCCCAATTGTTGTGATCCTAATGAATTGAAAAGAATGCATGACTAACAAGAATGGAATGCAAATTACAACATAATGGATATGCAGCAAAACAAAATTTCATTTGATCTTGCTAGTCAGATATCACTGGGCTTAAAGCCTTGGATTATTCTCCACTTTTGACAGCCTTGGTTCCAATTCTGAAAGCAGTGCCATCATAACAGATGCTCTGGAAGCTCTTGGCTGGGCCTGCAACTGATTTCAGACTTCTGCTACAACAGCCAGTCATTTTCAAATCAAACTATTGTTTGTTTGGGCTTTTGAGGCTCCCAGAGGCTTTTGAAGTCTGAGCAGTGCATTACTAGACTAAAGGAAACAATGGAGCACATTAAAATGTGTGTTTATGTGCTTTTATGCCGATGTGCCTAATATGAGGGGGGAAATTAATGATCCGTAGGAACAAAAGAGGTTAGTAACGGGGCAAAGATTTCTCGGGAGACTCCTTTGTGAAAAGCCCTATCAAGCAACACCAAAAAATGAAGAAACAAAAGAGAACAGACGCTGCACACAAAAGTCCTTCTTAAATAGGGTTGGCTCAAAACATTTTACTGCCTAAGGCAAAGACGGCATCTCTCTCCATTTCGGACACAGAAGCTGATCAGAGTGGCAACTAAATCTTACTTGAACACTGCTGAATGGACAACTATATGCCGCTGAGGGCGGCAGGCTGGCTTAGGGGTTTTGTGGCACTCACAGCTCTGCCCATTCCTGCCCCTCAGCACCAGCCACCTGATATATACACATAAGAAGGCAGAGCAGGGGTCTTGAAGTTCCCCATCAACAGTTAGTACCTGGATAGAAGACTGCGCAGGGACACAGGTCACAGTCTTCTCCACAGTGATGAGATGTATTGTTTCTAGGTTTACACACACACATTAGTGTATGCAAATTTATGTCTTGTTTTTGTGATGTATTCCTTTTTTTGCAATGCATGTGTCCAGCCATATAGAGTGGCCTCACAGGTGCTAATTAAATCTGCTGTTTCTGATGCTTGCCTGGAACTGCACAAACAGGGAGAGGGCAAGGGATACATCTTGGCAGCTCATAACTCAATAACTCATAGCTGGTGGGCATTTAGCCCAGTGGTGTATGCTACAAAGACTGGGTCACTAAGATTTTCCTCAGACTCCCTTTCATTTACAGAGCCAAGGCGATGAAGTTGCTTCATCAAGCCTTGGACTCCACTGGCATGGGGTGAAGACACATGATGCACCCAGTTTGCTGAAGCTAAAGGTAGAGCTAGGTCTTCTCGGTGCCTGGAGGAGAGTTCGGGTGGGAATTCAACCTGTACTACCTTAAATCCATCAAGGAAGAAAGGTGGCATCTAACTTATATAATACAGGGACATGGGCATAGCCAGGATTTATTGGGGGGGGGGAGAACCTCAGTTAGTTAAGTACAGTGGTATCTTGGGTTAAGAACATAATTTGATCTGGAAGTCCGTTCTTAACCTGAAACTGTTCTTAACCTGAGGCACCACTTTAGCTAATGGCGCCTCCCGCTGCCGCACAATTTCTGTTCTCATCCTGAAGCAAAGTTCTTAACCTGAGGTACTATTTCTGGGTTAGCAGAGTCTGTAACCTGAAGCATCTGTAACCTGAGGTATCACTGTGTTTTTATTGATTTACCTGATTTAGGGGGGGTAGTTGCCCCTCCTGCCCCCATGTACAGGGATCACTAACCTTTTTAAGCCTGATTGGGCACACTTGGATTTTTTGAGCAGGTGTTGTGGACATGGCCCTCTGGCACTTCCCTCCCACCTCCCCGAATTGGGCCACTCGCCAGAACATCCCTTCCCCTGCTGAAAGTGCACGCATGGGCACATGTGCCACTTTTTCAAGCAATCTGGTAGTTTGACCCAGTAATCTGAGGGTAGAAAATCGTAGGGAGCTGAAAGAGGAAATGGAAAAGAGTGCCACTCTCAAACTTCCTTCTTCAGCTCTATGTACTTCTCAAAGAAAGGGGCGGGGTGTGTGTGTGTGTGTGTGTGTGTGTGTGGAGTCACCACCTTCACCTCCTCATGATCAAGCGGACTCAGTTTTTGTGGGCATAAGGGGAATACCTGAAGGGTACTGTTACACTCACAGGCACCAAGTTGGCGACCCCAGGTATAATAAGCAAACAGAATGTGAAGAATAGGTTGTGGTCACCGATTTTAGTGAGACTGCTCAAAGGAAAAGATTCGAAGCCTGCACCTTCAGATGAGAAGTAAAAGTTGCACGTCTGACAGCCTAATGCAGTAATAGAGGTCTGGAAGGATATTTTGCCTTGCAATGATTTACAGAGAGATATGGCAGGATTTAATGAAAGGATGGACTCGGAGGAATTCCTTGAGGAAATTAGTCATTGTTGAGCATTGGCTCTGAGTAAATAGACCCAAACCAAGACCGAGACAGTGTGTCTGAAAGAGAAAACAGGGAACTAAAGCAAGTTGTACAGCGGTGGTTTTTGCTCAAGGTCGATAACGAAGCTGCCACAATAGCAGAGGGGAGACAAAAGGAAACAATCGGCTGAGAAGTTTTCCTGCACGCGCAAGACCCATTCAGGATGAATGGAAACAGCACAAGCATAGCGCTCTTGCGCGGTTGCTTTTCATTGCGCTGGAGCTTCCACAATGAACAAATGCAGCCCTGTTTGTTGGCACCTTGCTAGCAGTAACTGATCCTAGAAGCCAGAATTGTACACACACACACACACACACACACACACACACTCAGAATACTGTATTGGAGAAAGAATATCCAAGTCTGATCCACTTCTAATGGTAATAATATCAAAACCAGGCAAACACATTAGTTCAGAAGTGGCTGCGGGGGCGGGGGGGGGGAGAGCTGTGTGTGTTTGTTTGTTTGTGGGTTGCTGAAGTTGATTGTAGCAGTAGGATGGAGGGAGGGGTGATTAATTGCTTTATCATCCCTAAGGGGAAAATAAGGCAACTGCTGCCTGTGGTATAAACCCGTAAATGGGCATAGTGACTGTTTCATCTGTGTGACTACATTGCTGTTCTTATTATGATCTATTAATAAGTAATCACAAATTATCTTCCAATATACAGCTTGCTTTTTCAGCATTTTCAAACTTGAATTTATCCAAACAGGAGCATGTGGATTGCTGTAAATCTTATTATTATTTTTCAGCCCCCCCATCTGAAATACCGCGTCTGATCTAGCATTGGATGTAGTACAAGTGACGACCATTGTAGGTAGGCGCGTCCAGTTGATGCGCAATCGCTGGCACTGTGTGGGTCCTTTTGGAACCAGAAGAGGACAAAATGAGGCTGGGGGCCATGAACAGACCCCCCATGCAAAATGGCCATTGCCTGTATTGCTGGCCTAAGATCAATTGGTGAAAGACCTACAGTAATAACTGGTTCACAACTCAAGACACCCGAGTTATTTGCATGGTTTAAGGCTGACATGGAGTAGGGGAACAGAGCCTTTGTCCCTTTAAGAGCTGTGTGGCAAGTAGAAATTGAACAGGGAAATTGTTTTCAGGTGTGGAAATACAATCAAGGGGAAATTTCAACTGTTGACATCATATCTGTCAGACATATTATTTCCTTGGGCCTGCCACCACCACCTACAAAAGAGGGTACACATTTGCAAGTGTAGGCAAATTTCTATCTTCTTTTTGAGTGCCACAGAGGGCCCATATTAGGTCCAATTCTGGATGCAGAAAATCCTGTTGGCAGCCCTGGTGATCATCTGTGTGCAAGCCGTTCTTCTGCCAGCACAAAGTAACCATTGGATAAGATCCAGAAAAGTGTACAGGAGCCAGAATCTAGTACTAAAAGAGTATTGGAACTGATTCAAGAATTTGGTCAGGTTGCAGGATTTAAGTTGAATAAGTTAAAAACTAAGGTTTTAGAGAAAAATCTAACAGTGATTGAGAAAGAGAGGTTTCAGAAGGAGACAGGTTTAACATTGGTTAAGAAAGTGAAATACCTGGGGGTTAACATGAGAGCTAAGAATGTGAATTTATTTAAAGATAACTATGAAAAATGCTGGACGGAAGTAAAAAAAGATTTAGAAATATGGTCAAATTTGAAGCTTTCATTGCTAGGCCGTATTGCTGTGATAAAAATGAATGTATTGCCTAGAATGTTGTTTTTGTTTCCAACACTGCAAATTTTGGATAAAATGGACTGTTTCAAGAAGTGGCAGAGAGATATTTCTAGATTTGTCTGGCAGGGCAAGAAGCCCAGAATAAAATTTAAAATACTAACGGATGCAAAAGAAAGAGGTGGATTTGCCCTGCCAGACCTTAAACTTTATTATGAATCAGCCGCATTTTGCTGGCTGAGAGAATGGCTGCTTCTTGAAAACACAGACATTTTGGACTTAGAAGGGTGTATTTGGGTGGCATGCATATCTGTGGTATGACAAGGTCAAAGCACATAAAGCATTTAAAAACCATATTGTCAGGAAAGCATTGTTTAATGTCTGGACAATATATAAAGACCTACTTGAAAATAAAACCCCAAGGTGGTTGTCACCAATGGAAGCGAAGGCTCTGAAAAAGCTCAATATGGAGGCCAAATGGCTGAAATATTGGGAAATTTTGGAACAAGAGGGAGATAAACTGAAATTGCAGAGCTTTGAAAAACTAAAAGACAAAGTGCGAGATTGGCTTCATTATTATCAAATAATGGAGACATACAATTTGGACAAGAAAATTGGCTTCCAGGTGGAAAAATCAAAATTGGAAACAGAACTGTTAGATCCCAAAACTAAGATTCTGTCAAGAATGTATAACTTGCTGTTGAAATGGAACACTCAGGACGAAATGGTGAAATCTGCTATGATAAAATGGGCACAAGATGTGGGACACAACATTATGCTGGCTGACTGGGAACAGTTATGGATCACAGGTATGAAGTTTACGGCATGTAATGCCTTAAGAGAGAATATTATGAAAATGATATACAGGTGTTACATGACACCAGTCAAGCTCGCAAAAAATATATCATTTGCCTGATAATAAATGTTGGAAATGTAAAGAGACTGAAGGTACATTCTTTCACCTTTGGTGGACGTGCCCAAGGATTAAGGCTTTCTGGGAGATGATTTATAATGAAATGAAAAATGTATTTAAATATACCTTTTTGAAGAAACCAGAGGCCTTTCTCCTGGGCATGGTCGGCCAATTGGTGTCAAAGAAGGATAGAACTTTTTTTATGTATGCCACAACAGCAGCAAGAATACTCATCGCAAAGTATTGGAAGACACAAGATCTACCCACCCGGGAAGAATGGCAGATGAAGGTGATGGAGTTGGCGGAAATGACTGGCAGAATCCAAGACCTGGGAGAAGAGTCGGTAGAAGAAGATTGGAAGAAATTTAAAGACTATCTACAGAAACATTGTAAAATTAAGGAATGTTAGAAGGATGTTGGAATGAAGTTATGTGGTTTTAGCAGTAAATGTAAAGGAGTATTTAAAGATGGATTGTTAATAGGTGAGAATGTAAAGTTATAATATATTAAGATAAATTATTAAGATAAAAGCAAAAATGGAAAGGATTTGCTGAAATAACTAATTGAACTAGAATACAAAAAAGGGAGGTGCGAGGAGGTCAGGGAAACAAGCAAATGAAAGTCAAGACATGGAAAGGTTGATTTGTTTTTAAACATTTTTCATGTATGCAACAACGGCAGCAAGGATTCTCATCGCAAAAAATTGGAAAACTCAAGATTTACCCACACTGGAAGAGTGGCAGATGCAGCTGATGGACTATATGCAACTGGCCGAGATGACTGGCAGAATCCGAGATCTGGGAGAAGAAAAGATGGAGGAAGACTGGGAGAAATTCAAGATGTATCTACAAAAACATTGTAATTTGTTTGAATGTTAAGAAGGATGCTAGATTATAAAAAATTGGCCACCACTAAACTAGATTTAAATTTAATGCTAAGTGAGATTAAAGAAAATATAAAAATTTATTGGAAAAAGTGCTAGATTATATTTGAATGTGTGGACATGAGATTGTAAACAAGCTGATAATTTGTTTGGAAAAATTTTTTTTAACGACGTAAATGGGAGAGGGGGACGTGAGGGAGTCCAAAGAAGCGAAGAATTTGTTGTGATAGAAGTAAGATTGTTCTATGTGTGTATTTTATATCTAAAAAAACCTTAATAAATATTTAAAAAAAAAAGATTTGTTTTTAATTGTTTTTACTTTTTGTAACTTTTGTTTCTCTTTCTTTTCTTTTTTTTATTCTTGTAACTATTTTGAAACTTTAATAAATATTTTTTTTTTACCAAAAAAAAAAAAAAAATCCAGAAAAGTGTGCATATTGTTTAAACAGCATTTCCTCTGTGGCCCTGTTCCTCTCAAGCTCATCTGTTCTCATAGAATTACAGAGCTGGTAGTAATCTTTGAGGTCATCGAGTCCAGACTCCCATTCCATGCAGGGTCTATAATGGAACTATGTTGTGGGATGGGACTACAGCATCCCTGATACATGGCTAACCAGCCTCTGCTTAAAGATCTCCAGCAAGTTTTAGATTTCTGCCTCCTGATTTTCTGTCCTTTGCTTTCCTGATTTTGTAGGCCAGATTTCTTGATCGTTGGTAATGTTTTATGCTTTTGGAAACAGATATGGCAATCTGAATCAAGTTTGGGCTTTTTTCACGTGGTTAAAAATTGGCTTCTTGTGTTTCTCGTGGCAACAGTTAAAATGTGACACCTACACTGGCTAGAGAATGCAATTTCTTTTTTGTTTTCTCTCCCAAGTTAACAGGATTGGTAGATGCTTTTGCAGTCTTCTGTATGAACCAAGCCTTAGGGCTCCTGCACACGCCCACTTGTCCCGCTGCTTTCCCGCATGGAAAACCCGCTCTTTACTGCTGAATTGAAGCAATCGGACCCATGCTTTCTACTCACAAGACAAGGGGAAGTGTGGACAAGCCCTTACTCAGTACAGTGGTATCTTGGTTCTCAAACGCCTTGGTACTCAAATGACTTGGAACCCAAACACCGCAAACCTGAAAGTGTTCCGGTTTGTGAACTTTTTTCGGAAGCTGAACGTGCTCTGTTTTGAGTAACACATCTCCGTTTTGAGTGTTACGCTGAGGTCTGTCTGTTTTTGCTATTTATTTTGAGTTTTTTGTTTTTGCGGCTTTTTTGTTTAGTTTTTGTGACTGTGTGGAACCCAGTTCAGCTACAGATTGACTGATTGATTGTGTGACTTCAGTACATTGATTATTGCTTTCATTTTATGGATCATCGGTCTCATTAGATAGTAAAATTCGTGTTAAATTGCTGTTTTAGGGGTTGTTTTAAAAATCTGGAACGGATTGATCCATTTTGCATTACTTTCTATGGGAAAGCACGCCTTGGTTTTGGAATGGACTTCCAGAACAGATTAAGTTTGAGAACCAAGGCAGTGGCGTAGCGTGGGTTGTCAGCACCCGGGGCAAGGCAAGTAATTTGCGCCCCCTAACCCGTGGATTTGCGCCCCCTAACCCGTGGATTTGCCCTAACCCCAGAAGTTGCGCCCGGTGCGGCCGGCCCCCCCGCTCCCCCCCCCCCCCGCTACGCCACTGAACCAAGGTACCACTGTATAGTGACTAAGGGTGACAAATAAGCATTCAAATATCAGAAATAGAAGGAATCAATCTATTAATAATTTAAATGCACTAAGATTATAACCCGGCAATCAATTAGGCTACAGTATTTTGGTTTAAGGCCATTACAACACAATTGTAAAGCATATTTACTCCATTACATTGAATGTGATTTATACCCTAATAAATGTATGTAGGTTTGGCACCAGTGGGAGATTTCCTCCCAAAGCAGATATTATCGTCAGAGGAGGGATTTTACTCAGGAACATAGAACGGAAGGAAAGAGCTAAATTCTCCCTCCATGCATGCTCTGAAACAATTAATTCTCAGCCCCACGCCAAGTTGATGCAATTTGCATTTTTAAAAACCTTCAGGTTAAATTGAAAGACATAGTTAGCAACACATCTAGCAATGCATGGAAACAAGAAGGAGAGGGTCTGTTTTGACCTAAGTATATTGCATATTTATTTTTTTAACCCCCCTTACGTTTTAATGTAGGATAACAGAAAATTTGTAAAATGCTCTCCCCATTTTCCCATTCAAAAGTGTTATGCATATACAAATGCCTGCTTTTTTGACTGTCTGTTGTGCACTAATGTTTCCCTTTTCCTAAAATAACTGTAAATTTACTATCATTTCATCTTGTTATGCTTTACTCAAGGTGCTAACATAAATTAAAGACCTAATCTTTGTAGCAGTGAAGTGTGACTATGGAAAAGTGCCTCCGTTTTCACTGGGGATTCACAGCACCCTTTTCTGCAAGGTTCTCCATCCTAATCCTAAATGTGAAAACCAAAAGAAAGCTGAAAACCAATATGAAAATCTCAGAAAGTCCTTGACAAAGTATATACACTTTACTGGGGACTGGGAGTAAGTCTCAGTGAACTCTAGGGGACTTACCTTTGATCAGACATACATGGGGTTACTTTGTTAGTTAGCGTGTGGTTTTTTTTTGAAGCCACTACTAATGGCCTTTGATTTAGCTTTCACTCCCATAAATACTAAAAGCTTCTTTGGCCGAAGGGCGCTTCCAAGCAGTCACTTTTGGGATGAGATTCAGTCACAATCTGGCAGATTTAAGCACTGCAATTAAAGAAGATTTGGAGGTCTTGTGAAACAAACCTGCTTTCTCCAAAGATCTATCACCATTGCAAAAATTGAAAGGGAAATGGATTGAACAGTGTCGGTTAACACTTGCTGGGCCCATGGTTTTATAATCTCCCCACAAACAAATCAGGCTGAATGCTCTTTAAACAAGTCATCTGGAAGTGACCATGGGAATAATAGGAGGAAGCTTATTTTCCAGACAATGGCACCAAGCAGTTTTCTGAAATTATAGTTTGTGCTATGGAGTAGGCAGTAATACTCAGTGGGACTTGACTTCTGAGTAAGCATGCATAGAATTGGCTGGCACAGCTGCTGGGACACATCCTTTACACTGTGCGTGAAAATGGAAATATACCATGTGTAAAAGAAACGAACGAGAAGACCTCACCCTTTTTCTTTGTCCTGCCTGTTCTTAGGGTTGTTAGTCACAGATCCCCGTGTCAGGAAGGCTCCTCTGTCCTTTCGCTCCTTTTCCTCCTCTGCTCCTTTTAAGCATTTGTTGTTTCTACAAAATTGGTTGCAAGGCAGAAACAGGTTTTCATTTTTAATAACAACTCAGCTTCAGGTTCCCAAGGGAAGAAATGTTCTCCATTGGATACAAGAAGGTCTTGTGTCACCCAAATTCTTTATTTATTAAAGAGACAGAACAGATCCTCTTACTACCCCCTCTCCATCCCACCCCTTGTAAAGACACCTCCCTAAATCAGATAAGATGTTTACAGGGCCTTCATCTCCTCCACCCATCCCCAAGATCTTAGAATATGCCCTTGTGAAGAAGTAGAACAAGATATTCTGCCCTCATTTTGTTGCATCCCCTTAGCTTGCCTTGATAGTGCTAAGAGAGGTAGCTTGCTAGCAATCCATCAGTTAAGCATAGCAGAATGGTCCCCTGCATAGTTTGTACTTTTTGCATACAGATGGAATTCTGACCTCCTCTTTTTTGATCCAGTAGACCTATACTCCAAAGAATGGCTATGAGTATTAAACAGCAAAAATTCACAGCTATTTGCTTTTCTGATGCCTCTTCCGCAGATGCTCAAGTTTTGGCAAGAGTAGTAGCACCTTCTGATGGGTAGTGCACATCATACCACACACATATGTTTTTGCCTTTCCATTTAAAACAATTACACATGCACACTATTGAAATAAATGTATATATTGTGCTTTATCTGTAGTGCACTTTCACGCCAGCTAAATGAATTATTAGACTGCACTTTAATGATGCTCAGCATGCACAGTCCATCACTAACTAAAACAAACAGCAGGCCTGCCAGACCAGGCATGGATCACTGTCTGCATCGGCTCAGGGTTGGTACCTATGCCCAGTGCAGGTTTACAAGCGAGATTTGTTCTTTAGCTGCGCCTACAGATTACTGTATGTCAGGCCACTTCACTGATGCCAATGATCTGAGCTCTGGAGGAAGGAAGGAATAGGTAGGCTGCTTCAGTGATGTGAATAACAACTTCTCGCGTCTATCCTGGGGGTCGTTCCTATGTCTACAGTTTTGGATTATGGAAATGATCAGCAGCACATTTCATCATCAGGCTGCAGCTGTTTCAGATACTAATCTGGTGACTATCATGCATAGCTGTCAACTTTTCCCGTTTCTTGTGAGGAATCCTATTTGGAATAAGGGAATTTCCCTTTAAAAAAGGGAAACGTTGACAGCTATGCTATCATGCATCCTGACTTTCTAGAGTTATACACTTGTCCATATGTGCTAGGATTTTCCTACAGCATTTGCACATTTGTGTGTGCATGTCATCATAACCTTTACGCCAGGCATAGGCAAACTCGGCCCTACAGATGTTTCGGGTTACAGACACTTCAGGTTTTTCGGGTTGCACACCGCACTGAACCTGGAAGGAGTTACCTCCGGGTTTCAGCACATGCGCAAAAGCGCTAAATCGAGCTTTGTGCATGCGCAGAAGCACCGAATCACGACCCACGTGTGCGCAGATGTGGTGCTGCAGGTTGCGAACACTGTGGGTTGTGAACGAGCCTCCCGCATGGATCACGTTCGCAACCCGAGTGTCCACTGTACAACTCCCATCATCCCTCACCACTAGTCCTGTTAGCTAGGGATGATGGAGTTGTAGTCCCAAAACATCTGGAGGGCCGAGTTTGCCTATGCCTGCTCTACGCTGTGTGCTTCTGTGTATTGTAAATAAAAGTATTCATGAATGTACTGGGGTGGAGGGGGGGAATGGGGAGATCTTGGCTCTCATCTATTATGCTTGGCCTTCTTGGAACACCATTAAATTTGCATGGTGTTTTCCTCAAATGTCTCCTTACCCTTTTGTTCAGCTCAGGCCACTGCTGACCAAAGTGACTCCAAGGCTAGACAGAGTGATGGGTTGTAGTTGGGTTCTGCCAGTCTTGCTGTATCTAAGGAGCTGTCAGTCAAAGACCAGTTTCAGACTGTAACCTGCTACTGCTGAGAGGGGCCAGCACCAGGGATTCATTCTAACCTGAGGCGATACCTTAAAGCACAGTATGAATTAAAACACCATCAATATACATGCCAAGTCAGTGATACGATTGAAAAAAATGCATCATTAAAGTATTATTAGGGCTCATCTTCCTTTTACGTTTTTCAACTTGCTTTTTGTGCACTAATAGTTCATTGAATTTTTAACATTATAAATGTTTGCCTCTCACTGGATAGTGACAGAACAAATAAATCCCTCTTGATCTGGTAAGGCTGAAATCTTAGGCACTTTATTAAGGAGCAAAGTCCCATTGAACGTAGAGGAATTTAAGCTCAGTAGCCCTCAATGGTTTTTGACATAATGAAGCAATGGGTTTTGTTTGTCCAGCTTCCTGACATAATTGGTATTCAGAGATAATAGGCTTGCAATGATTCTCTTCAGTTTTGTCTGAGAATCTGAAGGAAGTAATTCTGAGAAATGCTTGCTCTGGTTTTGGATACACCTGGAATATAGCGTAAGGCAGCATTCACATCAGTTTTCCCAACGTTTCCTTAATTTAATTTCCACATTATTAACCACTCTATTCTGCCTTGGTCAGCCCACACCTGGAATACTATATCCGGTTCTGGACACCACAGTTTAAGGAGGATGTTGACAATCTGGAATGTGTGCAGAAGAGGGCAACCACAATGATCAAGGGTCTGGAAACCAAGCCTTATGAGGAGTGGTTGAGGGAGCTGGGTATGTTTAGCCTGGGAAAGAGGAGACGGAGAGGAGATATGAAAGCCATCTTCAAATATCTCAAGGGCTGTCACATGGAAGGGGGAATAAGCTTGTTTTGCCCTGCGCTGGAGGGTAGGACTCGAACCAATGGCTTTAAGTTGCAAGAAAGAAGATTCTAACTAAACATCAGGAAAATCTTTCTGACAATAAGAGCTGTTTGACAGCGGAATGGTTTCCCTTGGGAGGTTATGGACTCACCTTCCTTGAAGATTTTAAATCAGAGGTTGGATGGCCATCTGTCATGGATGCTTTAAGCTGAGATTTCTGCAGAGTAGCAGGTTGGACTAGATGACGCTTGTGGTCCCTTCCAATTCTATGATTCTATGATTGTATATTTGAGCTTTCAGATTACATAAAAGTAACTTCCAGAAATATACTGTAATATAGCACAGGTTTACCGCTCATTTCCATGTTATTCGAAAACGAAATTTTGTTTAAAGCAAATAACATTTGCAAATAACATGGAAATGAGTGCTAAATTTGTAATATATTCCACTATATTTCTGGAAGTGGCTTTTACTTCACGTGAAAGCTCAAATATAAAGTGGAAATTAACAGCTAGGGAAACGTCGGGGAAATGGAATAAACTGATGTGTAAATGCAGCCTTTGTGTAAATATGTTAAGGATTGCAGCCTCAATTTGTTAACCAACTCTAGCCCACAATGTTTGCTGCCCCAATTTTTAGCTATAGACATCTTTGAGCGAGTGGCGGAGGGGAAGTACCTAAAAACTTAGGAAAGACATATTTGATCGGTATCTCTAGACAATATTGTTTTTCAGACAGTTTATGGAATGTATCTCAGACTGATTTATTTTTTTAAAAAGAGGTAGAAACTAAAGCTGAGGGATAAATACTGGTGACTCTTCTCTATGTTTGAGCATGGGGCATGTCTTATTTAAAGAGAGAAGCAAGAAAGAAAAGTGAGATAGAGACTATCTGAGCGAAAGATACTGAAGTACAATCCCGGTGTGAATAATTGAAGTGGAATCTGGAATGCACACCACATTATCAGGGACTTCTTGAGACTGCATCTGATCGGAAGAGCTGACTGTTACCTGAGAGGTAATGGAGAAGTTGTTGGCCTCAAGCTTTGTAGTCTCAGCCTGTTGTGGAACAGTGACACCAGGGATTGAGCTGCAGGCGGAGGGAGGAAATCCTTCAGGGGGCACCTTAACTCACTGCACAAAGTGTGTCGGATTTGAAAACCAGGCACCAGTCCAAAGTCTAAACACAGCCTCACAAAGCAATTGTTCAGCGATGCCAGGGGCAGCTAAGAGCTGGCCTCTGAGGAAAGAGTGCCAGGATTTCGACGGCAGAGATGCCAAAGGAGATGACAGACTCAAGTAATCACTTCTCACTCACTTTTGCTACTGAACACCCTTCCAGCAGAAGCTGCTGAGAGGCTGTTTGCACACCTCCTGTCTGCTTTTTGAAAGATAATGTTCTTATAACTGAACCTACACAATACGTTCTCAAACACAGAACCGTCGCACATCTCTTAGGTCCAGTTTACATGTGGGCTCAACACAGTTTTCACATGCGCTGAGGCTTGGGAGTGAACTTTGAGCTCACAACAAACAGAACCGGCAGTATGAACTGAGGCCTGTACACACAACCGATGGCAAGTGAGCTCTGTTCATACAATTCATCCAGCCTTTCTTATTTATTTTGCAGGGGACAGCCCACCTGATTGCAGTCAATTCAGTTATTTATTTATGTGCACAGGCAGGTCCCAGTTCACATTAAAGGATTATATGTATATATATGCAGGATATAGAGGTCCAAACACTTCCAAAGCTTTTATTTTTAGTACATGAAAGACAGTGTTTATGGACACATGCAGATGATTACCGTATTTTTCGCCCTATAGGACGCACTTTTCCCCCTCCAAAAATGAAGGGGAAATGTGTGTGCGTCCTATGGGGCGAATGCAGGCTTTCGCTGAAGCCTGGAGAGCGAGAGGGGTCAGTGCGCACTGACCCCTCACGCTCTCCAGGCTTCAGGAGAGCCGCAGAGCCACCCCACAAGGTCGGGGGACAGCAGGGAGGCGGAACGCCGCCATCCCGCTGTCTCCCGATGTGGTTTGGAGGCTGACGGCGGGGAGACGTGTGCTTCTCCCCGCCGCCAGCCCCGCAAGCTCCGGGGACAGCTGGGAGGCGCAGCGCGTCTTCCCGCTGTCCCCGGACCTGGTATGCAGGCGGGCGGTGGGGAGAAGAGCGCTTCTCCCCGCTGCCTGCCTCGCAAGCTCCGGGGACAGCGGGGAGGCGCAGCATGTCTTCCCGCTGTCCCCGGAGCTGGTCTGCAGGCGGGTGGTGGGGAGAAGAGCACTTCTCCCCGCTGCCTGCCCCGCGAGCTCCGGGGACAGCTGGGAGGCACAGCGTGTCTTCCCGCTGTCCCCGGACCTGGTCTGCAGGCGGGCGGCGGGGAGAAGAGCGCTTCTCCCCGCTGCCGGCCCCACAAGCGCCGGGGGGGGGAAAAATATTTTTTTTTCTTTATTTCCCCCCCAAAAAACTTGGTGCGTCCTATGGGCCGGTGCGTCCTATGGGGCGAAAAATACGGTACTCACTAACCCTTCAAAAAGAAAGAGCAAAGCACTTGAACCTGCCTTAAGTTATACTGAGGTAGTTCATGGGCACACCTAGCTCAGTGCTGTAAACTCTGACTGATAAATGCTTGCCAATGATTTATGTATTTATTTATTAAATATATAACACCTCTCCCCCGTGATCTAATGATCAAAAGGCAGTTTACAATACTAAAACATAAAAAATAATCTTCTTTGGCAATCACTCGAAGAGAAACACGGTTTTAAAAGTGAGTCTGTAAGTGACTGTGGAGGCCAATTCTGGATCCACACGTCCTTCCACAGTGGGGACACAGGTTTCTAGAAGGGAGTTGATCATGGTGAGGATCTGCCAGCCGTGCCTTCCTCTTAGCTCGTTTCTCCCTTTCGGCCTGACTTTGTGCTTCTTCAAAGTCCATGATGCTTTGGTAGAGGCTATTATCCAATTGGAGCACTCACAGGCCAGTATTTCCCCATTATCAGTGCTTATACTTTAAACCTCTTTTGTTGTCCACTGGTATTTCGCTTTCCATTCTTAAGTTGGGAACAGAGTAGTTGCTTTGGAAGACGATAATCATGACCAGTCCAACAAAGCTGAGTGGTAAGTTTTAATCTACGTAGCTTTTTAAAAACAGAATTGCCCTTAAGATATATATATTTTTTAATTCCAGTTTTAATGTATTAAGTGTTTGTTTACAATATTGTAAGTCGCTTTGAATTGCTGTGGCAAAAAAGCAACCAATAAATTTAATGAACGAATGACGTGGAAGTGCTTTCACAAAACAATTCTCTCAGATACATTCTGAAGGTGTGTGGTTGTGCAGTGGCGTGTAAGCTTCAATGTCTGAGACTGAATGCAAGGGAAAGTATGCATGTTTATGTTCTCGTAAATTGGAGGACAACTAAGGAAGGAAAAATAAAGGTACTTCTGTGACAATGTAGATCCATTTACTTTCCCAAGATATTTAAAGACGATGAGCGTGAATAGTGGGCAGTCACCAGATCTTACGAGACAGGGATCAGTGTAGCTAGAAATGTCAATCAAAAGATGATAGCTGATATTTCAGCATCTGTACTACACTGTTGTGTAAGGAGTAGATGGTTTATTCAGTGGCTTCTCAATGACAAATGTCAGTTGTAAACCTTTCTACGGTGCATATCATAGTCGTATCTGAGCTCTATCTCAGCTGTCTGGAAGTCAGTAACAGAAAACGGCCATTTGATCCTGGCAGTTTTAAAACTCTAATCTCATCTATCTATCACATGCTCTGCTGAGTGGTACCTGACCACCTTAACAGAAATTACACAAAGTCAGCAACCTTCCTGGAAGAAGCATTGTGTGTTAAAGTATTATTTACCCCAGTAAATAATGTCACCCTAATTATAATTAGAATAGCGTCTGCTGCATTGAAAGAAATTGAGACCCAGGTGGATATCTTTTGGTCATCCGTATGCAACCCTAGTCACACAGAATCTAGTGCACAATGTAACAAGGGTGTGTTTATCGGATCTATAGTGTGCCCATACCACTAGTAATATGTAACTGTGAAAACATACTGGTGTGGTTATAACTGATAGTATTCAGTTGCTGAGGCAGCAGGTGTTATTTACATTGCCGGCATATCATCAATGTAATTAACTCCCTGCTGCTCACAGATATGCATCTCATCTTCATGTTGAATAGAGATCAATTGAGGTGGGGGGTGTGTGGTTTCCTCCCAGCCTCTAGTGAATACTGAATGCTAGCCAAAATAGCCAATATGCTCCTTTTATATTAGTTTATTTTATTTTAAAAATGATAAAAAACCACCTTTCAAAAAGACTGTTATGGCATACCAATTTTTTTAAAATAAAAACAAAGTACAAAGTTAAAGGGGGGTGGGAACCCCACATTAAATCTATCTGTAAAACCAGCAGGAACAATATCCAGTTGTGCTGCCCTGGAATAGCCTGGTTGAATAAAAAAAGTATTTAGTAGATGCCTAAAAATTGTTGGCACCATCCTAATTTCCAGGGTAGTTGTTCCAGAGTATTCATTCTGTGCACAGACCATGTAGAAAGGAAATCTGCAGTAAAGGAGGAGTTAACATTAGCCCCACTGCTTAGGGGGTCTGTGTCTCAAACTGTGGTTGTCTATAATGGACCATCTCCATGTTCAACATGGAAAATAAAATTTTGATGCTACTGGGGTTTTATTATTGTAGCCATCTTGAAGCTATGATAAAGCAAGATATAAATCCAATGAACAAAGAACATTACTTCCTTCATTGAGGAACTCCAGGCTTCCATGGAATACAGTTTGAACAAAAAAATTATACAGTGGTACCTCGGGTTAAGTACTTAATTCGCTCTGGAGGTCTGTTCTTAACCTGAAACTGTGCTTAACCTGAAGCACCACTTTAGCTAATAGGGCCTCCTGCTGCCGCTACGCCACCGGAGCACGATTTCTGTTCTCATCCTGAAGCAAAGTTCTTAACCTGAAGCACTATTTCTGGGTTAGCAGAGTCTGTAACCTGAAGCGTATGTAACCTGAGGTACCACTGTATACGGTGCAGAGATAACTGTATGTGGCTGCTCCCTAGTCCTTCCTTTGAAAACACAACAAGTCAGAGCACTTTCCAGATGTTGAGGTCATTTCCCTGAATTTAAACTAGCATTTGGTGATTAAAGTTTAGGACAGGCTGGTTTACAAATGTAATCCTATACTTCAGGTGTAGCCAAAGTGATGTCTTCCATATGCTGTTGGACTATAACTCCCATCAGCCCAAGCCAGCATGGCCAGCGATCAAGGATGATGGGAGTTGTAGTCCAACAACATCTGGAGGGGAGCACTTTGGCTATCCCTGCTATACAGGTATACTCAAATGTAACTCCCAATGCATTCAGGAGGGCTTACTAGAAGAAGAGGAAGAAGAAGAAGAAGAAGAAGAAGAAGAAGAAGAGGAGGAGGAGGAGGAGTTTGGATTTGACATCCTGCCTTTCACTCCCCTTCAGGAGTCTCAAAGCGGCTAACATTCTCCTTTCCCTTCCTCCCCCACAACAAACACTCTGTGAGATGAGTGGGGCTGAGAGACTTCAAAGAAGTGTGACTGGCCCAAGGTCACCCAGCAGCTGCATGTGGAGGAGCGGAGACACGAACCCGGTTCCCCAGATTACCAGACTACCGCTCTTAACCACTACACCACACTGGCTCTCTTACTAGCAGGTAAATAAGTACAACCAAATCCTAACTATGTTTATTTGGGATTTAGAGTGCAATCCTTAAGTGTTTATCCTTGCAGATTTCATTGAAGCTGGCAGGGCAATCCTATTCATGAGTAGTCAGAAATAAGTCCCACTGAGTTCAATTGGACTTACTCCAAGGTAAGCAGTGTTGGGGCCTTACATTCAGATAAGTATGTTGAAGATTGCAGTGCTGCAAAGAAAGAAAGGGAACCAGGCAGAGGGCCTTCTCGGTAGTGGTGCCTGCCCTGTAGAACTCCCTCCCATCAGATGCCAAGGAGATAAACAGCTATATGACATTCTGAAGGCAGTCCTGCATGCGAAAGTGTTTAATGTTTGATGTTTTACTGTGTTTTTATATTCTGTAGGAAACAACCCAGAGTGGCTAGGGCAACCCAGTCAGATGGGTGGGAAACAACAACAACAACATTAATTACAGTGGCTATAACTTTCAATGAAGGAATAAATATTTAAAAATACCTTAACAACTCATGCAACCCTCTGAAAGATTTAGAGGCCCTCATATACAACAGGATGCTCAGCACTACCATCTTTGAGCAGGCTTGTTAAAATATTCCCATTCCTGAATAAGAGCATAATATTTGGATCCTAGCTGCTTGAACTGTTTTTCTCCCTTGTAGCACCCGTTTCCTCTGCCTCCAGGGCAGGGACCCACATCCAGAAGCCTGTGGCCATTGATAGATCACACTTGCTGGCATGGAGTGGAAGTCTTAGTCTTGATGGCCAATGCC
This sequence comes from Podarcis erhardii, assembly GCF_964252035.2. NCBI lineage: Eukaryota > Metazoa > Chordata > Lepidosauria > Squamata > Lacertidae > Podarcis > Podarcis erhardii. The sequence continues at coordinate 42,708,418 of NC_138497.1, forward strand.
AGACTAGTAAACAACCACTTGCTTGATCGTCTGATTTGTACTTGCGAGTTAGAATTGCCTTCAGGGAATATTATTAACATCGTCCTGTGCTTGGATGTGGGTTCTTTGGGTATGCTAAGCTTTCTCTATGAACAGACACTCTGTTCTTATGCCTTTTGACACCTTGTCCTTAATATGATTTCTGCAATTTCTGAACTCGCCTGTAGGTTAGTTTCAACCTGTCTGCCTCCAATGCCAAATGAAGAATAAACATTTTCAGAACTCGCATGCCCATTTTGCGGGAGAACACCTGCCACTTTGGGGGTTTGGATCTTGATGATATAGGCTTGAGTTAATATACCAGTGTACGGCCAGCTAAGAGGCCTGGAGCCAACACTACATTATCTCAAGTCACACTAAGCTAACAGTGCCTGCAATTAACAGGGGATCATGTGCCTAAGTCATATAAATAAATGAAAGGGACAGAGTCATCCTTCAGAGGCTTGTCACCTTTTAGGCACTCATGCATACCTTAAACACACCAGGCCAACACAACAGCCTGAGAACAAAATGAGCAATTAATTAAACAAATGCACAGTAACAGAGTAACTATCTGAAGAGTGGGAAAGCTTCCCAGAGCTGTATCGCCTAACTAGGGCCACGGTTCAAAAGAGAAAATAGGGATAGATAATAGCAACTCCCTGGGAGTTTAGGAAAAGCCAGTGTGAATGTGTGCCCATCATAAACAAGGTGAATTCTATTTATTTGGATTCTATTTATGTTTGCTTCTGTGGGTGGTACTGGGTAAGGTGTGTGTGCATGCATACAGGTTGTTATCATCATACTTCATTATTTCTGCAACATGTAATGTGCAGGTTGTTACAGTTTTCTGATATCACAAGCACCATTCTGTAACAATATTAGCTCCTAATCGCAGTTTTTGGTGATGATGTACTGCTTATGATAAGCTCTGTGGCTTGTATTATGTGGATAGTCAATTGGGTGAGATGTTAAGCACTTAATGAAACAGGCAGTTAATACAACAAGCCCTCTAATCTGTGAATTTTATGTCATTGTTACTGCTTTGAGTTGCAGCCACGTGAAATCCAAACTGGGCTAATAATTTCAGATAAGGCATATGAATGTTGCAAACCCAATGATGCTTGGTACTCTTTAAAAATTTCCAGTTCCTGTACAGTACTTTCTAATTAAAGATTAATGTTTGAGGTAAGTCTGTTCCTAGTTATCATTACCAAACTTCAGAATATTTGTTACAAGTGAAAACAATGAAATAATGAAACCCCTGGTCATTTTGAATGGCTTCCCAAAGAACAACTATCAGCTCTACATCATTCCCTTGTAATACATCCTTCACTGACAATTTTTTGTTAACAGTTTAAGGAGAAGACTTACAACACATTAATCCAGACTTTGCCAACTTGGTAACCTCCTGATGTTTTGGACTACAACGCCTATTAGCCTCTACCTGCTGAAGTACTTTTTGAATTTCAGCAGTATTCCACAATTATTTCAGTGTTAAAGGGTAGAAGAGAAAATAAACTTTAGAAACAACAACACAGTGATAAAAATAGTAGTGAGCAGAAAAAATCAGAATAGCAATTTTCCCTTTTAAAATAACAATGCAGTTTCTAAAATTTATGCAATCATCCTATTTTATTTAAACGCTATTGTACAAATATTTTAATAATAAGAAATGTATCAGTAATATTATTAAAAGATTACCGGTAACTAAAATATGCAGCTGATATGGTGCTGACTGGAAAGGTAACAGTGAAGTTGATATACTCAATTGCCCAGTATGTCACTACACACATCTTGAAAAAGCCAAAAGAGCAATAAAAAGGGTCATCCACACCTATGAAGGTTGTGCTACTGCCGTTCTTTTAAAGAAAAAAAGATTTTCAACAGTCTATAAAAGATGGAAGCAGCGGGACGGGGGCGAGGAACACAGGAATGCAGCAATTGGATGATGTCGTGTAGATGTCTTGTATCATAGAAACACAGATTTGTAGAGTTGGAGGGGATCCTGAGGATGAAAAAGAAGAGTTTGGACTTGATATCCCACCTTTCACTCCCCTTAAGGAGTCTCAAAGTGGTTAATAATCTCCTTTCCCTTCCTCCCCCACAACAAACACTCTGTGAGGTGAGTGGGGCTGAGAGACTTCAGAGAAGTGTAACTAGTCCAAGGTCACCCAGCAGCTGCATGTGGAGGAGCGGGGAAGCGAACCCAGTTCACCAGATTACAAGTCCACCGCTCTTAACCACTACATCACGCTGGATCATCTAGTCCAAATCTCTGTGATGCAGGAATCCTGCCCACAGCCATCCCTGGGTGGGCTCAAACCACCAATCTTAATAATAATAATAATAATAATAATAATAATAATAATAATAATGTGGTGCCCCGCAAGACGAATGCCTCGCAAGACGGAAAACTCGCTAGACGAAAGAGTTTTCCGTTTTGGAGGTGCTTCGCAAAATGAATTTCCTATGGGCTTGCTTCGCAAGACGAAAATGTCTTGCGAGTTCCTGCGGGTTTTCCCCCCCTTTCCCCCCCCTTTTCCTAAGCCGCTAAGCCGCTTATCCGCTAAGCGCCGCTAAACCGCTAATAGTGCTAATCCGCTAAGCCGTCAATGGGCTTGCTTCGCAAGACGAAAAAACCGCTAGACGAAGAGACTCGCGGAACGGATTCTTTTCGTCTTGCGAGGCACCACTGTAATAATAATTTATTATTTGTACCCTGCCCATCTGGCTGGGTTTCCCCAGCCACTCTGGGCGGCTTCCAACAAAGATGAAAAATACACTAAAATGTCACATGTTAAAAACTTCCCTGAATAGGGCTGCCTTCAGATGTCTTCTGAATGTCAGGTAGTTGTTTATCGCTTTGACATCTGATGGGAGGGCGTTCCACAGGGCGGGCGCCACTACCGAGAAGGCCCTCTGCCTGGTTCCCTGTAACTTGGCCTCTTGCAGTGAGGGAACCGCCAGAAGGCCCTCGGAGCTGGACCTCAGTGTCCGGGCAGAACGATGGGGGGAGGAGACGCTCCTTCAGATATACTGGACCGAGGCCGTTTAGGGCTTTAAAGGTCAGCACCAACACTTTGAATTGTGCTTGGAAACGTATGGGAGCCAATGTAGGTCTTTCAAGACCGGTGTTATATGGTCTCGGCGGTCGCTCCCAGTCACCAGTCTAGCTGCCGCATTCTGGATTAGTTGTAGTTTCCAGGTCACCTTCAAAGGTAGCCCCACGTAGAGCGCATTGCAGTAGTCCAAGCGGGAGATAACCAGAGCATGCACCACTCTGGCGAGACAGTCTGCAGGCAGATAGGGTCTCAGCCTACGTACCAGATGGAGCTGGTAAACAGCTGCCCTGGATACAGATTTGACCTGTGCCTCCATGGACAGCTGTGAGTCCAAAATGACTCCCAGGCTGCGCACCTGGTCCTTCAGGGTCACAGTTACCCCATTCAGGACCAGGGAGTCCTCCACACCTGCCCGCCTCCTGTCCCCCAAAAACAGTACTTCTGTCTTGTCAGGATTCAACCTCAATCTGTTAGCTGCCATTCATCATCCAACCGCCTCCAGACACTCACACAGGACCTTCACCGCCTTCACTGGTTCTGATTTAAAAGAGAGGTAGAGCTGGGTATCATCCGCATACTGATGAACACCCAGCCCAAACCTCCTGATGCTCTCTCCCAGTGGCTGCATGTAAATGTTGAAAAGCATGGGGGAGAGGACAGAACCCTGAGGCACCCCACAAGTGAGAGCCCAGGGGTCTGAACACTCACCCCCCCACCACTTTCTGAACACGGCCCAGGAGGAAGGAGCGGAACCACTGTATGACAGTGCCCCCAGCTCCCAGCCCCTCAAGACGGTCCAGAAGGATGTTATGGTCGATGGTATCAAACGCCGCTGAGAGATCCAGCAGAACTAGGAAACAGCTCTCACCTTTGTCCCTAGCCCGCCGGAGATCATCAACCAGTGCGACCAAGGCAGTTTCAGTCCCATGATGAGGCCTGAATCCCGACTGGAAGGGATCCAAATGTTAATCTTCTTGTTAACAGCTAGACAAACTGACCCACTGCAGTGAATGAATGAAGTGTGACTATTCCACAATACATGCATCGTGTAGAAACACTACTCCATTTGGTCCAAGATGATAATGAGGTTCAAGGGAGCCATGCCAGGCTTTCAGGAGGATGTGAAGGACAGTTCATCTAATGGGGCTGAGGCACAGCACTAGCCTCCCAGCAGCAGTGTTGCTGCTGTTTATCAGGAGGAGGAGGAGGCAGTGTGGTTGCCGGTACTAGCCTACATGCATGGCCCCAACCTCACCACTACTTCAACCTTACCCTCCTAGTAAACAGCAGTGATACTGCTGTTGGGACCTCTGCTGCTGCTTCTGCACTCCACTGGATGAGCCACTCCAGTGTGGCTATTGCACAACCAGCTACAGAGCTGCTTCAGGGCAGAATGATGATGAGACTGGGGGCTATGTAAACTTGCCGGCAGAGCCAATCTGGTGCTATTGCTGGTGTGCCTGCACAACTCTGTTCTTACTGCTGTCATAACCCCACCTCCATAGCATCCAGGTAAGCTGCAGCAATGCCAGTTTTGGGATGGCAGCTCTGCAGCTCCGCACCATCGGTTCCTGGCTTACTGCGTGTCCTTGAGCAGTCATTCTCATTTAACCTAGCCTACCTTGCAAGATAAAATGGGGGGGGGGGCGCAGAACCATGTTTGAGTTCCTTGGAGGCAGGGTGGGATATAAATGAAATTAATATATACAATTGAAACAAAAAAACAAAAATAAGTACATGTGCAATGTAACGTGGAATGTGGGGCAATTGTTCCATGCCTAAATAGTGCCTCTGATATGTTTCTACACACTGCTTTTGCTCAAGAATGCAGGACAAGTTTATTAGGTCAAACAATTTGCTTCAAGTCACAATACATAGTACCAATGGTTGTAGATAGTTAATTGAGGAAGTCTTTCTCTTATTTGAAGTAAGTTTCGAAGACATCTAGCCTAGTAGAATAAATGTGAAGGTTTTAATTTCAAAAATATGAATCCTGTATCTGATCTCATCTTCCTGTGCTAGAAGGGATACCAACCCACACTATTGTAACGCCATTTCACATGGTTGACATAATGTCAGATGAAGAGATACCTGTTGCTTCATGAAACTCACCAAGTGCTCCTGGATTAATAATGACTTCCTACCAATAGCCATATGGATAGGCCCCTTATTCTGGGCTGGCCCTGTTTATATTCACAAGAGATATTCCACAGGGTGAACATTGTACAGTTCTGAACGCTTGTCTTAGGAAAGAGGAAATGTTTGCAGCTAGATTGTGACAAAAAATATTTTGTCGGTAATATATATATATATATGTGTGTGTGTGTGTGTGTGTGTGTGTGTATCCTAACCTAATAGCAGCACCTAGCGGCCAGACATGCAAAGAAACAAACTACAGTGAAAATGTCTTGCTCCACATACTATACTTTCATTTATTTTTTTTAGGGTATTCTTTAGGGGTTTTTTTGTTGTTGTTTTTTAAATATTTATTAAAGATTTTATTAATACAATAAAAAAGAAAAACAGATAAGAAAGACAAGAAAAGAAAAAGAAATACAGTTTTCATCTTACACAGAAAGCATACCACAACAAAATCAACTAGATGTTAACCGTATTTTCTTCGCTTTTGGACCTCCTCACATCTCTCGTTCCTGCGTTCCTAATTTATAAAACCATTACCAGCAATTTATCACCTTGTTTCGATTCTTATTTTGTAAGTTTCCAATATTTTGTCCCTAACTTTAAATACATTTATCTAATTCTTAGATACTTAAATTAGACATAATATTTATCCAAAGTTTATCTTTCTCTAAAATTTTCACTTGTTCTCATATTCTTTTTGACTAACTTAATGGTGCCATGTTGTTTTCAATCTCACATCCTTCTTAACACTCATACAGTTTGCAATATTTTTGTAAATAGTCCTTAAATTTCTTCCAATCCTCTTCCAATGTTTCCTCTCCCAGGTCTCGGATTCTGCCAGTCATTTCTGCTAGTTCCATATAGTCTATCAGTTGCATCTGCCATTCTTCCAGCGTGGGCAAATCTTGGGTTTTCCAGTATTTAGCGACAAGTATTCTTGCTGCTGTTGTTGCATACATAAAGAATGTTCGGTCCTTCTTTAACACCCTCTGGCCAACAATGCCCAGAAGGAAGGCCTCTGGTTTCTTAGGGAAGGTATACTTAAATACCTTTTCCAACTCATTATATATCATTTCCCAGAAAGCCTTAACCCTAGGGCAGGTCCACCAGAGGTGAAAGAACGTTCCTTCAGTTTCCTTACATTTCCAACATTTATTGTCAGACAAATGATATATTTTTGCAAGCTTAACTGGGGTCATGTACCACCTATATATCGTTTTCATAATATTTTCTTTCAGAGCATCACATGCTGTGAATTTCATACCGGTGGTCCATAACCTTTCCCAGTCAGCAAACATGATATTACACCCAATGTCCTGAGCCCATTTCATCTTGTGTATTCCATTTTAACAGCAAGTTGTACATTCTTGAAAGTACCTTAGTCTTAGGTTCTAACAGTTCTGTTTCCAACTTCGATTTTTCCACCTGGAATCCTATCTTTTTATCCAATTTAAAAACCTCTTTAATCTGAGCATAATGTAGCCAATCTCGCACTTTATCTTTTAGTTTCTCCAAACTCTGCAGCCTCCAATTGTCTCCACATACTATCCTTTCAAAGCACATTTGAAGTACATTCCCTGCTCAAACTGCCCAGAATTTGTTGAGAGGAAAATGTGCTTCCAATGTAATATATATAGATATAAAGGCTAGGCATCATCATTCATGGGGAGATAAATAATGAGATTGACTTCCTGCTTCCAATAATCAGCTCTTACTTCTGTATGCTTCTCCCCTCTGCACCACCCAATTATCTTCCCAAATGACCTTGAGAAAAGGTTTAAAGGGTCAGGTAGTTAGTTACAGGACTGGAAAAGTTAGTGGGAAATGCTCAACAACTTTGCTCCCACTTTTTGAAATATGGCAATCCTAATCATAGCTGGCAGTCCAGTATATTTGTATTAACAATTGATATGGTCAAAATACCTTAACCCAGAGGTTGGTAAGGTTTACTTCGCCTGGGCTGGTTCACTCCAGCAGAGATCCCTCCGTGGGCCGGATTGTGCGCATGTGACTGCGCACACCCGCGATTTCCAGTGTCTGAATCTGCACAAACGTGATTTCCAGAGTCTGCGCAGACGCAATTTCCAGCGCCGCAGAAGCGAGTCACCACGCTGCATTGCACCGGTTTAGTGCAGCATGCGAGGATTTGCTGAGCGGGCAGCTTGGTTTGGGGGCAGCTCATGGGATGGTTAAACGACCCCTGTGGGCTGCTTGTGGCCCACGAGCCTTAGACTGCCTACCCCTGCCCCTCTTTCCTATTTTATTTCCCTTTTTATTTTATTTTTTGCATGTTGCTTAAATTGTATTGTTCAAAAACTGTAGCAAAAACATTTTAAAATAAAATAAAACAAAGAACTAAAGTTGCATTCTTCCCCACCCCATCAACTGCAGTATTCACTGTAATTTACTCCCAATATATACTGCTAAACCGTGACTCCTTTTCTCTGGGATTTAATTTGACCATATGAGTGAGCAGTAGGAAATGAAGTGTGGAGCCAGGAAATCGTTCTGCTGCACCCAGAAATGCTTTTGTCATTCAAAAGACTGCCCAAAGAACTACTCTTCTTTCCATGAAGTGTTTGCCACAGCTGCCTAGCTCCTGCCTTAGCTTAATTCACTGAAAAAAATCACATATCTCAGGTGTGTGGGGTCCTTTGATCCTTCAGGCGTTGCTGAACGGCCACTCCCATCAGTCCCAGCAAGGATAGCCAATGGCAATGGCCAGGGATGATGCAAGTTGAGCAACACCTGGAAAGCCAATGTCTCTCCCCACCTGACATATTTCACCCCTGGCAACACCCCTGGCAAGAGCGTGTGTGTGCATACATATGTGCAAACCTGGCGCTCAGGTGTCCCCATACACGAACATGAGGCACAATGCCAGATTTCTGTATAAGCTAAAAAAGCTGTAGCTTAGGGCCCCACTCTCGGGGGGGGGGGGCAAAAAAATTAAAAGAAAAAAAAAACTGGATGTACATTTCCAAAATACTGTATAAGATAAAAAACAAATAAAATAAAACCTACATACAGCAACAGTATTTTGTGTTGTATAGGCTCATTTCTAAATACAGTATAGGGTGCCTACATTCTGCATGTGCACATGGCTTTAGATACCTATTAGGTCCATAAATTACGATATAGCGTATATTCAAAACACAGCGACAATTTGTTGTTGACAAAGGACAGCTGGACGTATAAAGGGCCCCATTACCTTCAGTAGCTTAGGGCCTCATCAAACCTAAATCCGGCCCTGACGAGGCATGTTCTTGACTTCCGTGTTGGCCCCTGCCCGCTGCAACACACTATTTCCCCTTCTCTTTCTCTGTACCGTACTTTAAGATGGTAAAGTCCTCGGGGCAGGGACCTGCTCTTTTGCAATCCGTAAAGCACCACGCACGCTGCTCGATCACCGCCCCCCGACCCTGCGCCTGCTTACCCGGGAGCCCCACTGTGCATATTCCCAAGCGTCTTCTCTCGCTCAGATAGCGGGCGTGCTGCTCCTGGGAGTGAACGTCCTGCAGAAGGCGGCACTGCGAAGCGAGCTCCGTTTCGCCCGCTCTCCTCGCTTTCAAGCGACACCCAGAGAGAACTACCGTTCCCATCATGCACCGGCGGACCCGTCATGCTTTGCATTCCCTACCATCCAATGGCAGGCGGCAGTATTCGGAGGCAGCCAATAAGGCGGAGCGGGGTCTCGTGAGGGGTGGTCGTGTGTGCGGCGGTTAATATTTGAACGTGGGCGGAGGAGAGACTTGCTGAGGAGCCTCGAGAGCTGGAGCCCGGAGAAGCAGCTTCCCTCGGAAGGCGCCCCCTCCTCCTCCCCCCCCCCCCCGGGCCCAGGCCGTGCGAGAGGCCGAGGTGAGCGGTTGTCGCTCTGCTTTTCCTTTAGCTGAGCCGGTTCTTCTGCGGGGCAGGGAAGCCGAAGGGTGGCGAGTCTCTGCTTTCTCTCTGTTCGTTTGTTTTTGGCGTGGAGAGCCAGTTCTTAAGCGCGCTTAAGCCGGTGGAGAAATACGGCGCTAGGGAGGGGCGAGGTTCTTGCTCCCGCGAAGGGAATGGCAAGAGCGTAAGAACCTACACGCTTCTTTCTCCGCCCACGTTTTTGCTTGCTTGCAGTTGTGACACGCGAGTAGACAGTGGAGAGTTGTGTGTGAGAAAGAGTGAGCTAGAAGCAGGTAGCAGGCGGAAGCCTGTAAGGGAGAGACATGCCCGATTACTGCTGGAATCCAAGGCTGTGGCTATGGGAGAAGCAATATCCTCTGGGGTGTTAATGCTGTGAGCCCCTCCACCGTAAGCTCAGGCTGGATATATGTGTGTAAATAAATAAGCCATATATCCTAAAGACTGTCTCTCTGGTCCCCATTCTGAGGAAACATGAACCCAGGGTAAGCACCTGGAACCCCTGGAATCTTGCACCACTCAGATTGGGGTGGCCTGCAAAAGTATACTGTCAGGTTGCTAGGAAATATACCAACAAGCTGAATTCCTGCTTTCATTCCACACAAATATCCTCATTGTTTTCATTTCTCTTTATCATTAGGGTTTGTAATCCTGGAGTCGTGCACCTAGGCACTGTTTCCTTGTGTGCATAAAATACAGTTTACCATGTCTTCGGATGGGAGCGAGTGGGAGCTGAGCAAGGAGAATGTGCAACCTCTTAGGCAAGGACGAGTGATGGCTACCCTACAGGAAGCTCTGGCTCAGCTGGATGTTTCCAGCCATACAGCCATCCAGCAGCAAAAGCGGTGAGCATAGTATGGTTTGTTTGTCTCTCTATCCATTAAGGCAGAGGTTTTCAACCTTTTTGAGTCCACTGCTCCTTTGACCAACTACATTCTTTCTGTGACCCCCCTGTGGGGCTCAGGAGCCCAGTTATGTCAGCAGTTCCCTCAGCCTCCCACCCTCTCCTCTTCCTTCTCCTTGGGAGTCTTCTGGGCTGCTGCCCCTGGTCTCTGAGCTGCCCCCCCCCGCCCCAAAGAGAGATGCCTCCTCACGCCACCCCACAGGGGCCTGGGAAGAGGATGCTCTCAGCCTTAGTGGCTCAACGGAGAGTGGCCAAAGGAGAACGTGAGGCCAGCACCTTACATTGATTGGCAGCAGCGGGTACTACTGGGCCTGCATGGCAGAAAGGCTCTCCTTCAGCACCGGGCACTCAGCTCCTAGACAGGCATAGCGCAATTAAGCACAAGAAAGTCCAGTGCAGCGCCTGCCTGCCTGCCTGGCCTCCCATTTATCTGTCCATTCCCAACAGCAAAGGCTGGCCGACTGGCTGGCTGGGCTTCCTCACGCACTTGCTTGCTTACTCAGAGGCTACCTCAGCTCCTGACAACCAGCACCCCCTGGCCAGCCCCAGAGGCACCACATTCACCTGAGGAGCTTGTAGCCAGGGCTGCTGCAACAAACAGCTGCGCAAGCCTTTGGGAGGCAGAGACATGAAAGGGTATCAGAGGAGGCAGGGAAGGAAAGAGGAATGGAGGCCAGTGTTGCCCAAGGCACCCCTGACCATCATTCAAGGCACCCCAGGGTGCCACACCTTTTGGAAACCACTGCTTTAAGGTCTTTGTTTTTAAGTGGCCTTAGATTCAAATAGAAATAAAACATGGCCACCTCTCTGCCTTTGCAGCCTGCAGCTTTTCTTCCAGCTTTGGGCTTACACGACTCCTAACTTTGGCATTTTTTCTTTCTAACAGTTAAAGGAGGCCCACGCATTCCCCCCCTGGCGCAGCCACTCTCTTTGTTCTCTTAAGGTTCCATAGGGCCATTACCAGGCTGGCCTGGCTATTCCAGCAATTGAATCTGCGCTGGATCCAGGAACCTCATATTTACATAGGCTACTATAAGCCAGCTATAAGAAGCTATCTTGTATTCATTCATACCGTTGGTCAATCTAGTTCAGTATTGTCTCCTTCAACTTTCAGTGACTTTTGATCTGAATTTTCCTAGCCCTGCTACCTGAGATCCAAACAGCACAAGTTAGTCAAGTAAAACATTGTCTGTTCTCCTCAAAATAGTATTTCAAACAACCTGGAATCTTTACTACCTTTTGAAAAAGAATTTTCCAAAATGTGGTATCTTGCTAATCAAATACTTTGTATATAGTGAGGAAAAGTAGACTTAACTGAGAAAAAACCTCTGATGCTAATTTTTAAATTATGTTAAGAAATAGTAAATATATATTCCTAGCTACTTAAGTACTGATTACTTTAATTCCAGGGAATTTGAATCTGAAATTCGCTTTTATAATGGAGATGATCCACTAGATGTCTGGGACAGGTAAGCTTTTGTGAAGGGGGGCATTATTGGTTTGTTGTGGGGGGGTTGTTATTTGTTCTTGTTCTGTTTTATTTATTTTGTATTTATATACTGAGGTTTTCAGATGATCTTTGGATAAAAAACTTAAAATAATAAAATGAGAACATGGGCAATTCTCAAATAGAGGTGTCATTTCCTTGTGCTCATAATTGTTCTGATATCTCTAGGTATATTAAATGGACAGAGCAAACCTTTCCTCAAGGTGGTAAAGAGAGCAACCTTTCTGCTGTTTTGGAGAGAGCTGTTAAAGCACTGAATGAGCAGCAGAGATATTACCAAGACCCCCGCTATCTCAGTCTCTGGCTTAAATTTGTGAGTGATAGATATATTATTTGAATTTTCTCATGTGTATTCTGTTCCAGCTTGCTGAGCTCTAAACCTTGTCAGACTGTAGTAGGTTACTTTATGCTCTGAACATCAATAAGTTTCATAGACTTTCTTATTCCATCACAGAAGTTATTGTACTTCATGAGTTTTCTTGAGGCAGTTCACTCCACATGAACTGTCTCCATTTATGGGAGGATGTGTGCATTCATTTGCACTGGCTAATTCTTGCCCATGCTGAAATGACACATGCACCACAGCAAAAAAGTTAGATTTTATTGGGGGGTGGAATCTAACCTTTACCTAGTTGATCCTCTCCTCTGAATCATCCAACTGTATCATGTTTGGACTTACTTAGTTTTCCAAAAGAGTTTAATACTAATAGGACATATCTCTTGTACTGTATCTATTACAATATCATAACCGTACATTTCAAAACTGATGACAATTCCATGAGACAGGCTAGATGCTAAGCAACTATAAAATGTAATAATAAACTGAGAAGGAGCCCTGATTAAGCAGGTAGTTTATATATATTATACATTTGTTGTTGATTGTTAATCACCTTTGAAATATGTCTCAAGGCAATGCGCACAATATAATAAAAATGGCTGAAGAACAGTACAAAAAATAACAGCAGGTGAATTGGAAAATAAGGAGATGCCCATGGCAGGGACTTCTTGACTCAACTGGGGAAGCTTGTCAGAATAAAAATGCCTTCAATTGTTTCTTGAAAGTGTAATAGATAGTGATCACCTGCCATATCTCAATAGGAATGCTGCTCCACAGAACAGGAGCAGATACACTGAAAGCCCTGCTCCTAATTACTGTGGAGCAGGCTTCTGATCTCTTTGGGACCTTTAGGAGAAACTCCCACACTGAATCTGAAGAAGTGTGCATGCACACGAAAGCTCATACCAAGAACTGACTTAGTTGGTCTTTAAGGTGCTACTGGAAGGAATTTTTTTTGTTTTGACTATGGCAGACCAACACGGCTACCTATCTGTAACTCCCACACTATATAAGGGATATGGTGATCTCTTAAAAATCTGTAGGTGCCAAGTAGATTCTTAAGAAGCATTCTTCCTCTCTCTCCATCCAGGAAGGGATGCTTGCTATGTCATGTGTGAAGTATCTAAAAACTAAGCATGTTTCTTGCTTTAGAAACATTGTTTTAACCATATGTAAATATAACCGTATTAATTTCTACTTGATTACAATAAAACCTCTAAGCAGCTTACAAAAAATAAAAATATTAGAATAACAAATAAGCTAAAAAAAGAAAAGACTAAGGGCTAATGATTTGAATTTAAAATTGCTTCTCATGTTTTGATGAGGGCTAGTTTGAATGTTGAGCACAGGTCAGACTGAGCACTGTTTAGTATCCTGGTGATCATGCTTATCACAGAATGAGAGTGAACAGCTTAAAGAACACTTCATTCTCCCATAGTCCAATGTCTCTGAGACCCCAAGGACTAGAAGTGTGCTTTGTTTTGTTCCATATTGCTGCAGAGCATTCCAAGTTGATGAAGTCTAGAATTGCTCTGAAAAAGAACATTTGTACCTCCCCCTTTTGATACAACAAAGCCTTACTTTTCTATTGCATTTTGCAGGGTAGCTGTTGTAGTGAACCGCTGGACCTATATAGCTATATGTACAGCCAAGGTATAGGCAAATCCCTGGCACAACTCTACATCACTTGGGCCGAGGAACTTGAGGCAAGAGGAAATTACCAGAAAGCTGACTTGATATTCCAGGATGGGTTGCAGTTCAAAGCTGAGCCGTTAGATAAACTAGAGTCCCATCACAGGTAACCTATCACAAGAGAGACTGGGCCTGTGAGAATATGGAAAGCAACCCCCCCCCCAAAAAAAAACCCTAGTAATGTCATTTACACTGCAAAGAACTTGCTTCTTCTGTGTCTAGGCAGTTCCAGGCCCGTGTGTCTCGACAGGCCTTGCAAGATCTAGAAGATGCTGATGGGGAAGAGGAGTTGGGTGCTCTTGCTTCTGAACCCCAAAGAGCTACACTGGCAGAACTGAAGGGAAGAGGAAAGAAAATGGTGAAAGCGCCAATCAGCCGCGTAGGAAATGCTTTGAAGCGTAAGTGGAGCTTGGGTATGTTAGAAACAATAAGTCTCACATGTGAACAATGAACACTTACCTTTAACCTCAGTGTCATCTTCTAGTTCCAAGCCAAGAACAGAGACTCCATAATTCATCTCAGCAAGCATCACATCGCCCAGGCTTTGCCATATTTGATGAGAACAGAGTTGTAGCTCCTAGAGCTGAGGTTCCTGCACTTGTACCACAGCCATGGGTTGTACCGCCAGCAGTAAAGGCTAAAGAGAATGAACTCCAGGCAGGACCTTGGAACACAGGCAGGGTAAGGAAAAAGGGTGAAACTTCCCACTACAGTTGGAACATAATGGGTGCCTATGTAGGAATATCTTTCAAAAGTAAATGCTTATTTTGAGTGTGGGGAATTCACCTTTGTTTTCTTAATGTTAATCTTGGGCTCAGTCTAAAACTAAAGCTCTTCTCTCTCTGACTATTTCATACCATTCGAAGTTTTTGGTCTGAGTATTTCCTGTCTTAATGTCCTGGTAGTTAAATCTATCTTGCAATCCTTTTTCATGCAGCACTGGTTAGCATGCATAAACCAGGTAGCATCTGATGTTTTAACCTTGGGTGTGGGATACCTCTTGGGTTTCTGGAGAGTCTGCAGCTCCTGGTTATTCACTCTCTAGGCCTTAGATGGGATATATAAACGCTTTGCCATTCATCCTTGAACGAGAAATGTGTTCTGTGCATTGTTTTGCATAAGATGAAATGTGGGGAAAAGAAATTTGTTCTATAGGAGGCAAAACCCAAGGTATACTTTGCGGCTTGGATCAGAAGGTTCATGGTTTTAACTTCAAAGTAGTGGGTTCTACACAGGGACAGAAAAGGCTCTTGCCTTGTATTTAGCTTTGATTTATCTTACTATAATGAACTAATGAAGAAGAAATTTCAGTCTCTAGTGATATTGCTTCCCAGGTTTAATATTTAGGTACTCTTAAGGAATGCTCGCAGGGCTGATATGGTGCACTTTTTTTTTGTAAAGGGCTATCTGATGGAAGCTCCTGCCAACCTAGCAGTTCGAAAGCACATCAAAGTGCAAGTAGATAAATAGGTAGTGCTCCGGTGGGGAGGTAAATGGCGTTTCTGTGCGCTGCTCTGGTTCACCAGAAGCAGCTTAGTCATGCTGGCCACATGACCCGGAAGCTGTCTGCGAACAAACGCTGGTTCCCTTGGCTGGTAAAGCGAGATGAGCGCCGCAACCCTAGAATTGTTCATGACTGGACTTAACGGTCAGGGTTCCCTTTTTCTGATGGAAGTATCTAAAAGGCCACTGTGACAGACTGGTGTGGTCATATGTGAACATACTGATACTGGTTTTCTTTCCCTTTAGCGTCCTCGGAACAATTTGGATTCTGCTACTGTCTCCCCTGCTGTAGTCCCCAGCTTTACTCCATATGTTGAAGAGTCAGCACAACAACAAACAATGTAGGTTTTATGCCTTCGTATAATAAAAACAAACTCAGTATTAACTAATGTTCAATCTTATGGGTTAGGGAAGGCCAGGACAAAAGTATGTCTTTACAAGATGTCGAAAGCGACTGATGATGCTTCATGCATGGAAAAGGGATGCAGGACAAATAGCAGGAAAATGCCTGAACCTGGGTAACACACCCACTCAGTGATATTCTGTAGAGTGCTATGATTAAATGATCGTATAGGGAAATAAATGAGTTTATAGGTTTATAAAGGCACAGGCAGTATCACAGGTAATCTGACCCCAAGTTGTTGAGGGCTCTCATGTGTTAGTAACAAGACTTTGAACATGGCCCAGTAGGCAGTTGACTTCCGGTGCAATTCCTTCTGGTATAATCTCAACTTGACCACAGCATTCTGCAACAGCCACAGCTCCTGGATCAGTTACCCAACTGTGATGTTATCAATGCTTGAATCACAATGGCAAGTTATCCCTGTCCAGAAAAGGACATGGTTGGTGTAGCAACTTATATTGATTGATGTTCCTTTCCCTAGAAGTTACGTTGGCTTTCATTGACAAGGATAGTTCTAGAACACCACCACCACCACCCCACAAACACCCCCCTGTTATTTCTGAGGGAGTGCCTGGAACTGGGAACCACTTGCCCACAGAGTCTTCCTCTTAACAGAATTCTGTTTCAACTTGCTGGTCTGCACCTAGCTCATCACTGCATCCAGGACCAGTTCAAAACAGTCACACCCTCTCCTGATTCAAATGTTGCAGAGAAAGAGCTGGATGTCATCAGCTTATACTCCTAATGAGTGTTCCTAGCTGCTTCAAATAGGTATTAAATTGCATTGGGGACATAATAGCACCCTGTAGCATCCCACATAACAACTGCAACGGCATGGGTGCATAATCCCCATTAACTGAAGTAGAACACTGAAACACAAAGTGCCACCAACCCTCTGCTCACAGGGACAGTTCAGGAGGATACTGTGACCAACAGTATCCGTAGTTGCTGAGAGATCAAGCAGGAGCAAGTGTTGCGCTTGTCCTGTCCCTCTCATGAAGAAGGGCATTTATCAGGATGACCAAGACAGATTTTGCCCTTAAATTGCTCCTGAACACATAGTAAAATTTTAGTTTATAATTTGATTCGTATGAAGTTGAGTATGTTGCTATACGATATAACCATTTCCTCGTTTTGGTTTCAAACATTTGCTTGTTGAACATGACAGTAACTTCCAAGTGATATTTGTGTTAACATAGTTGGCAGTTTTAAATACCAAAATTACAACCCTGTTTACTTGTTCCATTGCATAATCCCATAGCCATTAGATAGAGAGCTCGTCCTAATAGTTTGCACTTAAGTACCTGATCCAATCCTCACCCTTGCTTCATACTTCCCTCCTTAGGACTCCTTGTAAAATAGAGTCTAGCATAAATTGTGTACTAAGCACTTGGAAGCCTGGAAAGGAGGAGGATCCCCTACATCGTGTGCAAAGCCATCAACAGGATGGCCAGGAGAAGAAAGAAAAGCCAATGTATTGTAAAGAGAAAGTGTATGCTGGAGTGGAGGAGTTTTCCTTGGAGGAGATCAGAGCTGAAATCTACCGACAGAAAGCAAAAAAGAGAAGAGACGGTATCTATTAGAAATGGGCAAATACAGGAAAATCTTCCAGTGTTGCTTAATGTTAGTCAGAAAATGTACAGATTTCCAGAGCCTGTGCTAGTTTCTTAGAAAGAAATTGGTTGAAAAGCACTTTTGGATCATGTTACAAGTCAAGGAAATGCTTTCATCATCAAATACTCTATTTCTTCAAATAATTCTCGTCCTGTAGATTATTTTTCTAAGCTGGCCAGAGTTCACTGTAGTGTCCTGCCTTGTTTGCTAGTAAGCCCTTCTGTGTAAGTCTATGCCTTGGGGCAATCCTCTTTCTAAACAAAAAAACAGAGATGGAAGGTGAGTTAGTCAAGGAAGAACAAAGTATGTTCCCCCTTTCTCTTTACTCTAGAATACTCAATGTGTAAATGCCTTACAATATTTGTTTGTTCAGCAACCTTGTTTGTGTAGGATCATTGCAGCCTTCAGTTCAGTTTCCCTCTCCTCTGAGAAATGTGTTTCAACTTAGTCAACAACATAGTTCCACTGCATGTTGCAGGTGGTAGGAAATAAACTTGACAAGGGACTAGCGTCCATTTTCTTTTCTTTTGGTTGGGAGCCTTGTGTTTCAGATGTGCAGTCCCTTTCCCACCCCAAGTCTACAACAGGGCAACCTGGGAAAAGGGTTGGGACTATACGTGGTCTATCTAGCTGTGCTTCTTTTGTGGAGAATATGTGGTGATTTGTTACCTTCTTTCATACAGAGGAACTACAGGCCTTAGCACAGAAAAAAGCTGAGTTACAAAGGAAAATTGAGGAGTTGGAGAAGATGGGGAGAGAGCAGCAAGGAAATGATAAGCAGAGATCATGTGCACAGGTAATATCCCACTTTAATTTCTGGTAGGCTATTTGTTTGCAGTGGCCTTTCTAGAGCACATGGAACATAATTTGGAGTATGGTTTGTGAGCAAATTGTTCTCTTCAACTATTTCAGCAAGTAGTGGAGCAGGAGCCTGCAGGTGTGTCTTCTGACAAGGCAGAGGCTGAGATTCTGAAGCATCCTTTAAAGGAAAGACAGCTCTCTCTGGCTAATGATGAAGCATTTGTTGAAGAATGCCTTTCAGATGTTTTTTCATTGAAAAGGTAAAGTGGGAGTTGGCTCTGGAGAAAAGAAAATTCTTTTTTTAAATTGTCAGATATTTAAATGATATGCCAGTTCAAAATATGTTTCAGAGTGGTGTGGGGTGGCTTACTATATTGTCTGCTCTTGTGATCTGAACGGTGCCCTGTATTTTTTTTTTAATCCAATGCTTTCTTTATAGCAATCTTGATCTGGTTGGAAATGTTCCACACGAGAAATCAAGTTCTAGCGGTAAGTTTTGTTCGTAGGCTCCTGCTTGAAGGAAGTCTCTTGACTTTCCTTCTATGTGTTCAATAAAACCACTTAGAGGTTTTAGTTACAATTAAGCAGTATGCACACTCTGTTAAATGAATGAGGCTAATTTTAATCATTTGAGGAGCAGCAGGAGGGGGCAATGGGCAGTGTGTGTCTGCCTACTTGTTTTTGAGGTTTTTCTTTACCCTGATGGAATAGAGACTGTCTCTAATCTTATTTCCCCCTACTTCTCAGTTCCCCCCGTCACTTGACCCCTATGTCTACTTATGCTTAATCTCTTTTGGGTGACCAATATTTGACTAATTACTGATACTTAATTGTCTAAAGCATTGCTTGCTCTTTGACTCTGGGCCTACCGCTTTGGAAGGCTTGCTATAAGGCATTCTGGCCCTGGACACACAGAAGTCAGCAACCCATCTCTTCTATCCAGTATTGTTCCTTCCTGCTTTACTTTGCTTTGATCCATCCTCACCCTCACAAAAACAAAGCAGCAAGCAAAAATGAAAACTTGAAAGTTGCTGGTCACAGTAGAACAGCTTGTTTTCCTCAGATGAAAATGAGTGTAAATGCATGAAATGATAAAGTTGGTTCCTCATTTGACAAGAGGAAGTCTCCTTTAGCTCAAATACATTTTGTAGATTAACTGTAGGAGCTAGCATGTTTATCTAAATTGTTTAACAGAAGTGTAGAATTTACAGTTTTAAAAACAAACCCATTTTGTTTTTAAAAAATCTATTCCTAGCCACTGTGAGAGCCACAAAACTGTAAGCATGTGACCTAAGTTAGGCCAAGAGAACATCTAGTCTGAGTTCATCATGTTACTCTGTCTTGCAACCTTTTCACTAATCAGGACAGTAGATTCTATGTGTGTTCATTTCCCCCTAATTACCTTTGCTTATTCTCCCCCTTTTAGTTGCTAGACTTGCCATTTTCCTTTTGTGTGTCAAGTGTCATAGGAAGAACTTCTTGTCTTCCTGCACAGAAAGCTCTAAACCTTTTACAACAAACAGAATGTAAAATGGCTGAAACAGTTGCATTCTTTCACACACGTGTTGCTTTGAGAACTTCTTTAGTGGATACCATGTGCTTCCTGCTATAGGTTTTCATCCTCACTGTTATAGTGGAACTTGCTGGTGAGCTAGATGGTCAGCTGATGTGAAGATGGGCTACTGGAATTGGCTGATTGCACTGCACCTTTGCAATGTGTTCAGTAAAAAGTATATTCTCAAATAATTCCAAACAGCTTTTAAAGTCTACTGGCTCTCCTCTCCACAGATTTTGAGATTCCTTCTGCAGTGAATCCTTTGACATTTTCTATATTTGTTGAGGAATCTGCATCAGAAAATGCGAGTACCAGGTAACTGTGTGTAACTAATTTCTCAGCAGGAGACAGAGTGATCTCAATTTGTTTTAAAAGCATTCTATGTTGGGATCAGTTTCATGATCAAGAAAATTCATTGATCTTTCTTTATGCTTTAATAATAATAATATTTTATTTATACCCCACCCTCCCCGGCCAGAACCAGGCTCAGGGCGGCTAACACCAATGAAATTACAATAAAACCTAATGGGGGGGGGGACACACACAAACAAATAAACAAAAACCAGTTTATTAAAATACTGGTTATACCACCTATAATTTTTTTAAAAATGTACGTGTAGAGCTGTATTTGTACAGTATGTTTGTAATATAAGGTAACCCAGAAGAAAATGAATGCAAGTGGTGAAATTCTTGAATGGAATGAATTGGCATTCGAAGTCAACCTGTTCATATATTTGTTTTTTCCTTTAGTCTTTCTACTGGCCCTCCAGTGGTACGTTCCAGACGAGTTCTTGCTGTTCGCAAACCTTCAGAAAGTATAACTGCCAAGGAAAATATATCCCCTGAAAAATTTGTAAGTTTTTCATAGCTTAGAGTCATTGAGATCTATGTAGAATATCCTGTTACCTCTTAAATGAAGGCATACACATGAACACTTGTGGCATCTTGTCACTAAGGACCACTTCACACATTGACCAAAGTGTACATATGTATGCACTGTTTACCTTTAAATATATGTCACCCATCATGTGTGAAGGATCTGTTGTGTTAAATCAGTTTCACACCAGTGTAGACTTGCGGGGGGTGGGGTGGGACAACTGAGCTGGGTCAGACCACTAAACCAATTTTGTCTGGCCTCCAGCAACCCTATGAGAGTATAAGTGTGAGAGATAAATTTCAACAGTTTTAAAGATAATTCTGTTTCCGCACTTTAATAATAATGTTCTGATTTCAGTAGCCTAGGCATTCCCAAGGTAAAGCTCTTATTTCTTGAAGCTGCTGCTGTTGACTTTGTGAAGGGGCTGGTTTGTCTAGTGCAGGGGTCAGCAAACCTTTTCAGCAGGAGGCCGGTCCACTGTTCCTCAAACCTTATGGGGGGCCAGACTATATTTTTTTTTGGGGGGGGATGAACAAATTCCTATGCCCCACAAATTAAATAAAAGCACACAATCTACTCATGTAAAAACACACTGATTCCTGGACCGTCCGCAGGCCGAATTTAGAAGGCGATTGGGCCAAATCTGGCCCCCGGGTCTTAGTTTGCCTACCCACAGTCTAGTGTAATTCCTTCTGGCTTTCAGGACTAGTATCTGAGAAGAGCATGTCCCCTGAGAAATCCAAAATTGATACTCCCTGACTTAAGACATATGGGTGACCTAATTCAAACCCCATCCTAAGGATGTTTGTTTTAAGAATGTTCAAATGTTTAGCTGTTTGTGTGTTGCCTATAAAACCCTTGTACTGATGCCCCTTGTGGCAGACTTTCGTAACTGGTGATTCAGCTAGAATAACCATGTTAAGTTGAGGTCTGCCCTATTGCATAGCTGCTATAAACTTTGGGTCCCTTCTGGATGCTGGACTTGAATTAATTTCCCTGGTTCCATATTTCATTTAGAAGGTGGTCTCTTACCTGGGTAATGAGCAAAGTGGTGCAGAAGTAAATTCTTACCATAGATGTACCTGCATGCTGTTCAGCAGGTAGATTTTTTTGGGGGGACAAAATGCCTGAAAACAAAAAATCCCTTTTGGTGGTGGCTATTATGTGTTTCTCTCTAGGCTGAACTCAATGGAATTGAACCGTTGAATGAAGATGCAATTCTCACAAGCTCGTATAAGAACAAAACCCTTTGCCCCAATCCTGAAGACACCTGTGACTTTGTTAGAGCTGCCCACCTGGCATCAACCCCTTTCCATGGGATAACAGAACAGAGAAATCAGCTTGATGACAAGCTTGAAGACAAACCAAAGGAAGAACATCCAGAATCTAAGCCTACATCTCTGAGCCAGCAGACAATTCTTAGTGAAAATCAGTACGCTGAGGCCCTCTCTACGAAGAAGCTGAGGTACCTGAAGAGGATTCAGTGGGCTTCATGTGGTTTTATCTATGGTGGGACACATGTCTGCCTTGCCTTCATATACTAGGAACTGCATGATTCAGTGTTCCATGGTGGCTCAAATTTTTCAGTGGCCTTCTTTGCCTACTGGCAACCATGCAAGCTGCAGCATGGAGACATTCTTTCTATATACTAAGATATTGCTTACTATTTCGCTCTCATTACCCATACATCATCATCTTCTTCTTCTTCTTCTTCTTCTTCTTCTTCTTCTTCTTCTTCTTCTTCTTCTTCGCCTGTATTGCCTTTTTCTCTCTCTGATTCTTTTCCAAAAACAACTTCTTTTTCTGTGGGTCCTGTGAGAATTTTGAAAGCTTTAACGGATTCATGATACTGAAAACTCAATCTGCTTTGATGCTATTTCACCCCCAGATTTGTATCAAAAATGTGGTAAGGAGCATGGGTGATGAGTGCACAATCTTGAGGTCCACTCCCAAAAGAATCCTGTGCAGAATCCTGGGTGAAATAGCTTCCAAACAGGTTCCAAGTAGGACAGTTTGGTATGAATATTGAAGCACCTGTTAATATTTTCTTTAAAAATTGAACTAGTTCATTTCTATTTATGCTTTATATCGGGGATGGCCAACTCCAGAGGTACTGTGGTCTGCTTTCAGAATTAAAATCTGACAGTGATCTACCCCTGTTTTGGGGGGTTCCGGTAAAAGTTGTTGACCTTTTTTATGCCCATTTAGTTGGGGTTCCGTTTGGGGGGGGAGACTTTTAAGGGGGGACGGGATTAGTTGCTTATCAAAACAGCACTGTGAAAGCATTTTGCCTTGCAGCAAAAACTCCATCTTCTGTTACAGATATCAGGAGAAATTCCAGGCAGGGGAGAGGGGCCAGGGCCAGGTGCTCTTAGGCAAAAGCAAAGGAAAATGAGCCCACAATCAATTGCAACCTCCTGGGGATCGACCAGTTAATCCCGATCAACCTGTTGGACACCCCTGCTTTATATGATGCTTTTGAAACTTATTTTCATTAAAGGGATAGGATCTTAAACTGTTGCATTATGAATTGTCAAGGGAGTCTGAATAAATCTGTCAGATGCAAATCTTAATATCTTTCCCCAATTATGTATAGCCCAATTATGGAGGCAAGTCAGGAAGATACCATTTCTTCAGCATCTTCAGCGTCTTCATGTTCCCCTACACATATCTCCACCATTAAATTTCAACAAATCTCAGAGAAGCTGGAGTTGGGTCATACCTCAGCTGATGAACTTGTCAGTGACGTTGAAAATGGCTCTAGTGAGTATGTTGCTGATGACTTGCTTTCTACCTCCAGGATCTTTATAAACGACCATAGGGAGTGGGTGGTGTTGTGGTCTAAACCACTGAGCCTCTTGGGCTTGTCGATCGGAAGGTCAGCAGTTCAAATCCACCCAATGGGGTGAGCTCCCGTTGCTCTGTCCCAGCTTTCTGCCAACCTAGCAGTTCAAAAGCATACCAGTGCAAGTTGATAAATAGGTACCACTGTGGTGGGAAGGTAAATGGTGTTTCCATGCTATCTGGCTTCCGTCACGGTGTTCTGTTGCGTCAGAAGTGGTTTAGTCATGCTGGCCACATGACCTGGAA
Organism: Podarcis erhardii; assembly: GCF_964252035.2. Lineage (NCBI taxonomy): Eukaryota > Metazoa > Chordata > Lepidosauria > Squamata > Lacertidae > Podarcis > Podarcis erhardii. The sequence goes on from NC_138497.1 coordinate 42,731,823, forward strand.
AACTGTCTGTGGACAAATGCCGGCTCCCTTGGCTTGAAAAGTGAGATGAGCAGCGCACCCCATAGTCGCCTTTGGCTGGACTTAACCATCAGGGGTCCTTTACCTTTTTACCTTTAGCTTGATAAATGACTGATGGAACAATAAGTATTTTTATCTTAATGATTGACAGTGTTTGGTATGGGGTGTATCCTATAGCTTTATCAAATGGCAGTGAAAAATCAGCTAAAGCTAGTAGTGTAAGCAGAGGTTAAAAGAGAAGTGATCTTAAGTGTTAAGGCAGAAAAAGCAGAACTGATTCTAGAACAAAAATGTTTAAATTGCTTGAATGATTGAATTTTGAGAATGTATTAGGAAATAAAAGAAATATTAATATCTTCAGTGGAGAGAGATGCCCATGCAGTCCTTATCAATACTGATAGTTTTGCTTGTTTGCCTGTTTTAGGTTACTCTCCTGATAGGCTGTGGAATGCCGAGCAGCGCAAACAACTGTTGCAACCCCTTCCAGACTTGTTGACAAAGTCTCCTGACTTTAAATTGGAGGCTCAGCCTATGCCTTGGATGGAGCTAGGAAAAGAAATTTGTATTGGTAAAAATGATTAGATTTTTTTGTTATGCTAGAATTCTTCTGAGCAGACTAAAACCTGTAGCCTAGTTTGCACATGATGTTTCTGATTTCTTTTTATTTGAAATATAAAAAATGTGCGCACACAAGCTCCTCAAACCAGTATGCTTTATTTTCCCACCTAGTTCAATTTGCTTGGTCTCATAATGCTGCTGTGTGGAAGAATAGTTGTCAGTAAACTTTGTAATATTATGAATACTGTATTTTTCGCTCCATAAGACGCACCTACGTAGTAACTAAGCAAAGCGAGCTGTAGCTGTCCGAATTAATTAAAAAATATATGACAGCACCTGTCAATTCTGGGCAGGAATTTGATGTCATGGTAACACAATTTATGTCAGGGAAAGCATTTTGGCTTACCAGATGTAATGACCCCCTCCCCAAATCTCCTCCACATGCAGTTCTGTAGGTTCTTTTCCCTCCCCAAAGCCTTTTTTGGGGGGGGGGGAGCAAGTGGAAGTCCTTGCATAGTGCTTCTGCTGGTGGGACTCATTAGTTGACTCCTGCCCATTGTGAGGCAGTGATTGAAAAACATGTTATTTGCAAATTTGTAGAAAGGGCTGGATGATCTTATCCATGATTCACACTTCAGGTTTGAAAACATTAAAGGCAACAGAAGTCAGCTTTCTTAAGTTTTAATTATCTATATTGTAGAATGTTCTCTCCAGAGATTGTTTTCAACATGTGGTGGCCATGATTACTTCAGTCTTAAAATTCTGTTTCAACAGGGGGTGTGAAATACTCTATCACTCAGGAGCATCTGATCAGTGAAGGTGACAAGCTGTTTTCTGCTGTAGCAACCAGCTGTGCAGATGAAGACTCAAATACAGTTTTAATAAAGGTATATAAGTGTCCTCCTTATAGTTCACCCAACTCCACAGTATCTTCACTACTCCTTTATCAACCCCCTTCTTATTTTTCCTTGACTTGTGTTGGGGTCCTCTTATTTCTCTTCTGAATAGCTAGATGCCCCATTTTTCAATTTGTTGAAATCTCCAAGGTAGCTTCCAAATTAGGAACAAAAATACACAATAAAATGTTGTTGTGTTGATATTATAAAGTATCTTAAATTTACAACAGCATAAAAGCAGAAAGGCACCATAAAACCAACTTTGAAATGTAAGGGCATAGCCTATCCAAAGAGCAGCAGTTATAAAAAAATCATAAGTTCAGTTCAGCTAACAGCATGTGAGAGTAAAACTGTATTAACCTGGTGTCCATAACTGAGACTTCATACCAGTTGAAGTTTTCTTGGGAAGGGACTTCAACAACACAGGTTTTATAGTGAAGGTCTTATCCTTGATCACCTATGGTTAATGTCCTTGGTTCCTTTTCTTTTTTTCTTGACTTCTTGGGGTTTTATAATGTTTAAATGATATACTATTTCCGTCATGTGCTGTTTTTACTAGTTATTATCTTATATTTAATATTCTGAATGGGCTCTATCATGCTGTTGAAGGCTTGCTTGTTCCAGACATTATTGGTAGTGGGGTGTGTGGAAAACAGCTTTTAGCAGTTCAATTTAAATAAGCAGTATAACATAACTTTACTTTTCATTCAGCTGGGTGAGAGTCTTGATGAAGATTGCAAGTTTTAATGAGGAGTCCTCGTGTTTTGATTTCTCTTTTTGTTTACCATATTCTTGCATCTTCATGAAGGAGAACATTCTAATTCAGAACAAACAAACAAAAATCCTTCCAGTAGCACCTTAGAGACCAACTAAGTTTGTTATTGGTATGAGCTTTTGAGTCCATGCACACTTCTTCAGGTCATTTATAACTTCCCTGTAAGATGTTTAGGTTGGGATGGGCTACTTTGCATTCACATCTCTTCCAAACTGCTTTGGTGGAGCTGTGCTGTGTTATCCAATATAAGTTGTATTGGCAGTAATTCTAGAGCACATTGTAAGCATGGATGTCATTGGGTGAGATGACAGTATAAAAATGGCCTTCCTAGTTATGCTGTGAGGCCTGTCATGTCAGCTCAGGATTATAATATGCTGCATAGAGGCTGCTATCCAGCACAGAAGTCATCTGGATCCTGTGTGAACAATCATTTAGGTCAATGGTGCAGTTTCAACTATAGGTATTTTTATTTTCCTTCTGTTTAGGTGTATTCAGAACCTCTGCCATGGGACTTCTATATCACACTGCAACTCCAAGAGCGTCTAGGCACTGAGTTCGATCACAGCTTTAATGCAAACTGCTCTTGTTTCTTATATCACAATGGCTGTGTGACTCTGCACAAGGGGATAAATGATTTTACTGTCCAGGTCAGTGTGGATAACCCTAGTATGATGGGCAGAGTTGAGGTGCATATTGAAAATGAGTCTGAAAATGTCGGTTCCACTTATCCTTCTCCATGTGGCCATGTGAGCATAGACACAACCATGTGAAGAAATGTTTACTATGAACTAGGCAGTGCATAGACAGAGCTGGAAGCCATTTTCTCTAGTTTCCCCCACCAAGTGATTATAGGAGTCCCCCATAACCCTACCATAACTAAGCTGGAGGAACTGTAGTAACAGCATACAGTATTCTTCTGTTTAGCCCTGCCTTCAGTTCCTTCCCCGTCTCCCGTCACCTCCCATTTGCCTTTGTTTAAAGTGTAAGTCTGCTGTGGTTGGGCAGAAAGTCACCTCATTATTTGCATCAAGTATGATGTGTAACTTGGATGGTGCCACATAAATAAATCCCTGAGTTTACAGTTTGCATCTTCAAGCAATACAGTGCAGGAAAAAGCCAAGCAGGACTTGTATGCAAGAATCAATCCTAAGGTGCGGGTGATATATGCATCTTCTTGGCCTTGTTTTCTGGCACTCTGAGATTTTCCATGCTTGTTATCTAGAGCAGGGGTCAGCAACCTTTTTCAGTCGTGGGCTGGTCCATCGTCCCTCAGACCATGTGGTGGGCCGGACTATATATTTTTTTTGCGGGGGGGGGGGGGATGAACAAATTCCTATGCCCCACAAATAACCCAGAGATGCATTTTAAATAAAAGGACACATTCTACTCATGTAAAAACATGCTGATTCCCGGACTGTCCGTGGGCTGGATTGAGAAGGCAATTGGGCCACATCCTGCCCAAGGGCCTTAGATTGCCTAGCCCTGATCTAGAGTATGACCGTAACCCCAATTGTACCAAAGCACATTGCTACAATGTTGAGTGGTTCCCGGGTCATATAGTTAATAATGCACATCCCTTTGCCCCCAGCTAGTAGAATGCTGATGCTTATGCATGAACTCAAATGCTTCCAGTATAACTTGTGCTAAATGGTTTAAAGTACATGTTTCTGTTTAAATGATCCATCCAGAGTCTTGGTCATATAAATGCGGAAAAGTACAAGAGACTTGTTTTATCAGTGTGATCACTTGGTTGAGTAAGGGGAAGCCAATTCTGAGTCCTTATAAATACACATTACGCTTGCTATTCTCTATGTTTTGACAAAATCACCCTCTTCAAGCCCAATAGGTTCCCACCTATGATCAAATGTACCTGCTTGGACCATGATGGCATAGTACTGTAATAGATTATGTTGCTCTTTCCTTCTCAGGATATGATTCATACCCTGCCCCAAGAAGCAGTCACGTGGATTATCAACAATCTTCTAGAAGTGGTGGAGAAATTACACAGAGTGGAGATAGTCCATGGAAATTTGCATCCAAAGACACTATTCTTGGGAGACAGGTTGGCTGCTCCTTTCCAGTGACCCCATACCTTGGGCTTTGTGCTTTCTAAAGTTAATCCTGAATTGATACAAGTCATTTGGATCGGGGTGGGTGGGAGGAGAAGGTGTTCAGATGGCTGGAATTTTAAATGTCGGATGTTTGTTTTGTACTAGTGCTGTGAGTAAATAGAATATGCAGAGTATTTATTAATATTATTATTAATATACTGTATCATTACAGTATCATAATGTAGAAAGTTGTTGCTAGTAAATTAAAGCTTTGTGGATTCTATTTTTCTCCTACCTTTCTTTGAGGCTTCTAAGCAGCTTGTTGACCTGGCTGAATCTTTCAGTAGCCTTTGATGGTCTTGATCATAAATATGTAGCTATACTATGCGCATACTTCTACAAGTACCCTGGGGATGTTGGCTTTCAAACGTAGGAATTGTAGCAGAAATGGTCCTATACTGGTTGATGCCAACAGAGGGTGAGATTCTGATTATTCTACAGTCTGTAATGATGTGTTCTTATAGGGAAAAAAGCTAATGTTGGTTAAGTGTACTTGCACTAATGCAATGAGACTTCTTCCTTCAACTCCTTCTCCCAAACCTCTGGAGAAGATTTTACGGGGAAATAAGGGGACAGAAGGAGAAGAAGCAGAAACGTGTTTTTCATCCACAGTAATTCTACACTGAGAACTATAATAGAATAATTTGCTGTTAGTGTAAACTCCTTTTAGTATCAGTTCTTAAGACAAACACTAGAGGGAGTTAGCAGCATAGCGAAGTGCAAGTGCAATGGAGCATTCAAGAAACTTGTGTCCACAAATCTTTCCTCAGAATCTGCAATCCGAACGCTGTTGCTGAAACCACCAGTGCTCTCAAAATAGTGGATTTCTCCCACAGCTTAGACCTGCAGCTGCAGCCAGCAGTGAATTCACTAAAAAGTTTTCCAATAGCTCAGACCCAGAACGGGAAACAGATCCTTGATGATAAATCACTTCCTCACCAGGTGAATACATGTATCTGTAGAAAAAATATTGTTGATAGCCCTTGGCCATTATGAAAAATCAGATGTGCTGACCTTTTATGTAGGTGGCATGTAGTCTGGATTTGTGGAGCTGTTTGCACAAACCATGCAAGACTCTCTTACATGGGAACACCCCTTTCACCTTAGTCTTCATTTCTTCTATTAGCTAAAAGAAGGTGGCAGCCTACTTCTCCTGTTGTTTTATTCCCATGCACAGCTAATTGCCACTATTTGCTTTTTTATATTTAATTTGTAAGAATTGTTTTCTAAAAAAAAATTCTTGCATCACTTACTGGAAGATCCCATAATGACATCATAGAAGCTGATAATGGTATTTCTGGAGTAGTTTTCAAATTGTTTTACTGTGCAACTTAAATGATGATGGGTGTTAAAACTGCAGGTGAGGACAGTACCAAGTCTGACTAATGATGTTGTGATTTTAGGTGGACTTGCTTGGCATTGCAGACACAATACATCTAATATTGTTTGGGGAGCCCATGAAAGTTTATCAGGAGAAAGGCCACTGGAAAACTATGAGAGACTTATCTCAGTAAGTATTAGACTATTAGTTCTATCTCCTCTATTGACTGGTTCTGATTCATAGTTGTAGAAGTGATAACGTCTGCCAGCTAATGGTATGTGCATGTTTGAGTTAGGGCTACATGTATTGATCAGTTGATGAACAGAGCAAATTGGAGGCTCCATCTGCACTGTATAGTTAAAGTAATATACCACTTTAAACAGCAATGGCTTCCCCAAAGAACACTGGGAAGTGTGGTTAAGGGTGCTAAGAGTTGTTAGGAGATCCCTATTCCCCAACTATATTGTAAAGTGGTGAGGGATGCTAACAGGTCTTGAGGGAGGAGAAGGGATACCAATGTAGCTGTGCAACTGAATTTCAAGCCAGTTTGATGTTTGATTTTCTGGAGCAAATTTATATCCACACCACTGCTACATTCTGGTTCAGGAATGGCCAACATCTTTAGCTTGGAAGCCAAGGTGTCAGAGGCCAGACATCATCAGCTGTGACACCATTGCTTCTCTGTTTCCCAATGCCGTATACCCAGGGATGAGGAACCTGTGGCCCTCCAGATGATAGATTCTGACTCCTTTAGCCTCAGCCAATATGGCCAGTGGTCAGGGATGATGTGTTGGAGATCTTAGGTGAGATACCCCCCAGGTGGAAGTTGCCCCCAGTTCTAGTCACCACATAGAGATAGCTTAAGGTCCCAAATTGTTAACCAGTACAGAAGATCAAGCTTCAGTTTTGGACGTTGCTGTATACATACAGTTTGTAGGCTTTGCAGATACATCTATATGCAAGTAGGAAATATTTCTTTGCTCCAGCAATTCAAGACATAACACAGACTCCGACTCATAGACAGCACTCACTGACTCGCCTTACTTATAAAGATGGCACTGGGCCATTGCCATAGTAAACTGACTTGGCTGACCTTGCACCTGCTGGCTTATCTCAGACATGGAATGATATGTGTTTTAGATCTGTAGTATACCAATCTTTTCTCTGAAGGAGGAATGTTAACTTTTTGTAGACTGGGCTGGCTGACTCTGATGGGCATTGCAGTGCAGAACATCCATAGAGCATCAGAATGGTGAAGGCTGCCCAGGAGAGTGGTCTGCTGTGCAATGTTTACCAATCAACTTCTCCTGTCTCTTTATTATATTTTGCTTTTAATCCCCTACATAAGTAGAATCAAGGGGGTATATAGATGGTTGTTTGATGCAAATTGATGCTTTTCCTTTTTGCTGTCAACCATCCTGGCAATTCCTGTTTAAGTCTGTTCCAAGGCAGAAAAAATCTGTTGCACTTTATGTGTTCTAAAGAGTTGGAACAAAGCTGCCTTTTTATAGCCATCTGCTTTTATAGATGGGCTTAATATAGAGAGTTTTACATCAGCTGCAGTTCTTCATGGAGCTGGCTCATGGTGTGGGTGTGATGGGTTTGCAAGGAGCAGTATATTCAGCGCTTTCTTACGTTGATTGGAAGGTTCATAATATTGCAGAAAAAGAGATACCTTTGCCAAAAGTGTTTGTGTATGTATGCAGGAACTCCTTGTTCCTGTTCTTAAATTGAATCTTAAATTACGTAGATAGAAGATTTCCAGATAGGCAAAACTGACTAAGGTGTTTTGGTTAACACTTAACACTCTGTCTAGGCAAGCCTGGTTCTCTAAAATACAGATACTAAACACATTTGCACTACATGGGGTTTGCAGCTGCTGGTGTTATGCTTTTTGTTTCAACTTGTTTCATTCCTGGTTCTTGGATGAGATTTTTCTTGAGAGCTGGTAGGAGGAATGCTTTAGGTAAGGGGTGAGGAAGCTGTAACCTTCCAGATGCTGTTGGACATCAACCCCAGCCAGCAGGGCCAATGATCAGGGATGATGAGGGTTGTAGCCCAGCACTTCTGGAGCATTCATAGGTTCCCCATTCCTACTTGAAGTGCCACAGAACTCTCACATGCAGAGTTTGATTCCTTGTGCAAAGGTTTATGCTGAATGTTACCATGTCCTCAAAGGGCCACGGGTGGCGCTGTGGCTTAAACCACAGAGCCTAGGACTTGCCGATCAGAAGGTCGGCGGTTTGAATCCCCGTGACGGGGTGAGCTCCCGTTGTTTGGTCCCTGCTCCTGCCAACCTAGCAGTTCGAAAGCACAAAGTGCAAGTAGATAAATAGGTAGCGCTCCGGCAGGAAGGTAAATGGCGTTTCCGTGGGCTGCTCTGGTTCGCCAGAAGCGGCTTAGTCATTCTGGCCACATGACCCGGAAGCTGTCTGCGGACAAACGCCAGCTCCCTCGCCCAATAAACCGAGATGAGTGCCGCAACCCCAGAGTCGGTCACAACTGGACTTAATGGTCAGGGGTCCCTTTACCTTTATCATGTCCTCAAAGATTTCCAGTGCTGCTGTTTAAGCAGAAAGCTGTAGGCTGACAAAATTGAGTGATCAAATATCAACTAATATTTGCTAAATTGCACTCTGTGCAAAATAGTTTAGATTGTTGGATTAAGCGCAACTATATTTTCCATTTTAAAGGGGGATGGTCAATACTTGCATATACTATCTATGAAATTTGAAAGGAGATCTCTGCATGCCTGTAGCATTAAAGCAGGAACTAACTTTCTAAAGAGCTGTGTATATATTGCTTTTGAAACGTGGCCGAATATTAGTAACCAGACTTAAAGTTCAAATTCCATGACACAATGCACATATCTTACAAGCAAGTCTGAATTCTGTTGCACTACTCTGAGTACATATCTTGAATTAATGAAGCATGTGAATGCAAATGTGGTGTTGCCTTTTTTAGCCAGTGAAAATTATTACAGTATGGTTCTTGTACAACCAGTACACTTTTTTAAAAAAGAAAAAAATGTTGGTTAACAGGGAAAAGGTGCATTGCAAGAGGCAAGAGCTGCAGTGAATATATATATCCTTGGAGTTATTTGTCTTCAACTGGGCCTGCCCTTTGGGTAAACAAACTGAATGAATCAATATGGCATAATGAAGCAGACAGTAAAGAGTCCGCAAGTTTTTCAGTTTGTAGCTCTGCATTAGTTACTGGCAACTAGCTTGTTTTTAGTCCCAGGTGATCTGCAGTAAATTTCAAATCTGCCACATCCAGTCAGTGTACAGTTTACAGTATTACTGTAAATTATGTTCTAAAATTTGTGTTAAAAGTTGTAGGCTAGAAATTTAATAATTTTATCTACTCTTAACTATGGACTCAAAATACCCTTTTCAGTGAAAATTGAGAGATTGACATATTAGCAAGCATCCCCAAGCATCCATGTGTGTGACATTCTGAATGAAAATTGCTTTCCTATCTGGTTTTAGGTCTGCTGGCAGTGACTTGTGGAGTAAATTCTTTGAAAGAATTCTAAACGCAAAAGGCGAGTCTACTGTGCCTCTGCTGAGAGAGCTAAGACAAGAACTGACTGCTGCATTTCACAGTTCTTCCTCAGTGATCCCTAGGCAAAGCTGGAACCTCTTCTGATTTAGAGGAAATACCCTTCTAAGACCACCCAGTTTTTCTACACCCCTCCTTGCTTCAACCTCCCCCACCCCAAGCACAAGTGAGAATTCTTGCTTGATCTTCTTTTACTTTGAGGTGTATAAACAGTTGAAATACTGCTTGCATTTATTTCTTCATGTAAAAGAGCGTTTGTAAAAGATGCCTTACTTACATGTACAGTTCGCCTATTCTTTGGAGGTACATCTCTGTGCCACATTACAAGCTTCCTTGTGTACAGCTGCTAAAATGTCTGTAAATATCGTTTCATGGCAGCTTGAATTCTTTATCCTTGCATTCTTATAAATACGTGGCCTGTTCTGTCCACTCCTTGTAAACACGTTTCAATAAAACTACGTTGTGCTCACCTGTATTCAGCCACTTGGATTTCAGAATTTGTCACCTGGTTGCTGAGGCTATTGTTTTTTTGTGTGTGTGTGACTTACAATGGGATGAAATGTTACGCTGCTGGTGGCTCTTGCAACAATTTGCTTTGGCAGTTTATTTATTTTAAAGTATTTATTTATTTGCCAGTTTATTTTGAGTAGGCACAACAACTAAAAGTGTGTTTGAGCTGTAACAAAATTCAAGAACTGAAATATCAGGACTTAAGTTAAAACTAGATATAATAATTGTTTACATAATTAATGGTGAGGTTGGGTTTTTATTTAAGTAAATAGCAACTGGGGGTGTAACCTCTGCTCCTGTAGTTACTGTTTACAGTGGGAAGAAAACCTATATTGGTGCTAAATGGGAACTCTCTCCTAAAGCAAATAGCATGGGGGGGGGCCTGGGCTACAGCAGCAGCCGTGGGCTCCCTATGACTGCTATTCTGCATAGGTAAAAATGATTTTCAGTCTGCGGAGAGCATTCCAGTCCCCATTATATATGCTTTTGGTTCAGTGGCCTGATTGACACAACACAATGGCAATGGTCTTGTTGTGAACTGCCCAAAATCTACAGATGAAGGGCAGTATGCAAATTTAATAAATTACATTCCACAGACAACAAGTTAACCATAGCTTGTCATCTGGGCAGCCCAGGACCTCCACACACTGCCCAGGCTTGCACTCCATGGAAGATCACTTCAGTGCTGCTAACACGGTGGTTTGACTTCACCACCAGAGATGCAATTCATTGCATCTTGAGGCAGACAGATGCTGATGCCAACAACAATTAACTTTAAAAATTTGTGTCTTTGTTTGCTTGTTTCACTCTTTCCTCACTGTCTTTTTTCCCTTATGCATTATATCTTTTAGTTTACAAGCCTGTAGGCAAGGACTGTCTTCTTTTAATTGTTGCAAGCGACTCTGGGAGTTGTTTTTGAAGTAACATTTTTGGAAAGCCCAATAAAAATAACAGAAATCTCAATATAACACTAAAGAAAGAATACATAATGTAAAAGAGCAAGAAGGAGATCCAGTACATATCAAATAAGGACAGAAGGTGATTTTCACAGTATCGCCTTGTCCATGCATACAAGGCAACAGGTGTAATTTGTACATTTGTAATTTGTTGTAATTGTTCTGCAAAACAAAATTTCATCAAGGTATTTGGAAGGAGTCCAGTTTTGCTATTACATTTATAGCTCTAATATGCCAAGTTCTTTTCTAGAAATGCGGTGTTCCAAGCGTTATGTAACCAAGAAGAAACATGAAGATTGGACAGCATTTTTCATTTTTGTGCATCTACCAAATAAAAGGTCAACAAGTCCTTAGATTTAATGCCATCATTTGTATCGTCAAGTAAAGGAGTACTACTCGTGGAGGAAACTGAAAAGGTTCCTTAAGAATATCTGATATTTTTTTAACCACTTTAGTCTAAAAAGAGCTTGCTACTGGACACTCTCCTGGGTGTCTCTGGCTGTAGAGCTTGTTTCATATTTATTATAAGCAAATAAAGGAAGAAATAGCCTCAGTAAGAAATTACATACCACTTAGCAATCCACAAACGACTTACACCCATTAAGTGACTAATTAAGTGAAATAAGGTTAGAAACAATGTTGCCAGCTTTTTTCCTAACTAGACCCCTGTACCCTTAATGGGCTGGCAAACTTTTGTGGGCTGCTGCTTTACTGCCTATAACAGCCAGTTCATTGGGTAACATGAGCAGGTGCTCATGTTGGTTCCCATGCCCTATAATCACCCCAGCCCACTGCACATTGTGTGGTCATTAAAGGCACAGGAGGAGAAGGCCAAGCAGGTCAACTGGCAAGACTAGCCCTAAAAGTTGCAGCAGAAAAAGGAAATTCAGCAACTAACTTGCTTCTTATTAAACAACTATCTGACTTTAATAAGACATCTGAAGGCAGCCCTGTTTAGGAAAGTTTTTATGGATTGATGGTTTTACTACGTTTTTTAGATATGTTGTAAGCCACCCAGAGTAGCTGGGGAAACTCAGCCAGATGGGCGGGATTATAAATAAAATTATTATTATTATTATTATTATTATTATTATTATTATTATTATTATTATTAAACACAGGTTCCCTCTAAGGCTGCAATTAACTGGAAGGATGCCTCACTGAATTCAACAGGAGGAGGAGTTTGGATTTGATATCCCGCTTTATCACTACCGTAAGGAGTCTCAAAGCGGCTAACAATCTCCTTTCCCTTCCTCCCCCACAACAAACACTCTGTGAGGTGAGTGGGGCTAAGAGACTTCAGAGAAGTGTGACAAGCCCAAGGTCACCCAGCAGCTGCATGTGGAGGAGCAGGGAAGCGAACCCGGTTCACCAGATTACGAGTCCACTGCTCTTAACCACTACACCACGCTGGCTCTAACTAACTTCTGAGTAGATATGGCTAAGAGTGTGCTGTAAGACTCTCCCCACCCCACCGTGAATATTCTCATGCACCTTCATATGTTGTTTATACAGAAATCCAGCTGCTGTTCACCTCAGGGATATTCTCTATGTACCCCTTAAACTATTTATTTTATTTGTCTGTGGTTTCTTGTCTCCTTTCACTCAGTGGAACGTCTTGGCTTACCTGAATTGTAGAAATTTCAAGGCTGACACCTGATCTGTCTCCCATTGAATAACACTGGCCACAAAAATGCTTTTAAAATAAAAATTACAGCCATGTTACACAAGTTGCGGCTAACAGTACATGCTAGACATCTCCCTAGCTCAATGATTTCCCAAAGGATGCAGTATGAATGGCAAAATCTTTCCCCAACTCGCTGCAGGTAGAAAAATGTGCACCACCTGTCAACTTCCCAAAGTCACTCCATCAACTTGTTCAAAATAAGTCATTTCTTATCTGTTCTACCCTAAATTCAGCACGAATGATCCTCATGCTTACCTTGGCTATACAGCAAAGTACAGTGGTACTTCTGGTTACGAACTTAATTCATTCCAGAGGTCTGTTCTTAAGCTGAAACCGTTCCTATCCTGAGGCACACTTTTGCTAATGGGGCATGCGCCTCTGGTGCACGATTTCCATTTGCATCCTGGGGCAAAGTTCGCAACCAGAAGCAGCTACTTCTGGGTTAACGGAGCTTGTAACCTGAAGCGTTCATAACCAGAAGCGTTGGTAACCAGAGGTACCACTGTATCACATAAGTCCACTGAACCATTTTCTAACTATAAGCCATAAAACTGATTTCCACTGTGAACCTATTTTCTCAGTATAATGGCAGAATGCAATTCAGCTGACTTCCTTAACAGGGAGCCACAACTGTGGCCATCAAAAGAAAAGGAAAGGAAAGAGGAAAGGAAAAAGGAAAAAGGAAAGGAAAGGAGCAGTTGAACATTCAGTCTCCCACATGCAGTATGGTTTGGTCCTGCAGCAAATGCAGCTTGCTGGACTTTTATTTATCTGCCTACTTTGAGACTTCTGTTTAACTCAAAAACAAAAGTGATTTACGGAAAAAACAACAGTAAACATAAAACCAGTAAAAGAGGTGTCACTGCAGCAAAATGTCACTACAACCCCAAAGGAAGTCACACCTGGCAGCAATGACTGGGAAACACCTGGGCAAAGAACTCTTTCTAATAGGTGCCAGAAACAAACAGTCATTGGCACCTGCTGTATTGCAGAGCGGAGTGTGTTACATAAGGTGCAGATAAGGTCTGTCTCTGTGCTGGTATCACCTGTGATAAATTCTTGCATGTAAGGAGGTCTATCTTCAGTTCTGCTGGAATCATGAGCTACAGTTGAGGTCACGGAGGCCAGCCTGCTCTGTTGCTTTTGCTCTGTCTGGGTTCCTAGGCCCTCCACACCCCTGTGTGAGTTCACCCAGTAAAAGGACAGCAACCACAACTGGCTTTCCTTTTGTGTTCATATTGTAGGCAACACCCACAAGATTATAACAGTACATACTTTGATGTGAAAGGAAAGAATTGGTGAATAAACACTTGGATTAAAAGATGATAAAAGTAACAACTGAAGGTGGGAAACCTTAAGAACCTGTGATCTATAAGATTATGATGCTCAGTATTGTGAAATGATCTATATCTGATCCAGTGGTGTAGGAAGAGGGGTGCGGTGAGTGTGGGTCACCCTGGGTGTCATCACGGGTGTGTGTGTGTGTGTGTGTGTGTGTGTGAGACAAAATGGCAAAAATATGTGTTTTTAAAATAAATAAATAAAAATTGGGTTCATGATACATTTTTTTTTAAAAAAAATAACTCCCGCACCCACTGCACCTCTCTTCCTTCACCACTGGCAGCTAGGTGAGGTGGGGGGCACTGGGTGCCACACCACGGGGCCTGCAGTGTACCTGAGCCACGTGTCTCTCCTGAGGGGGAGGCGGTGGATGGACTGCCTGCAAGCTCCGCGCTGCTTTTTTGAGTAGCACGGGGCTTGCGTCTGCCCACCGCCTCAGCTGCCCTACAGCTGAGGGGGCGGCTGTGGAGAGGCTCCATGCAGTGCGCCCTGACTTGGCTTGCCATGCCCCCCCCCCATGGGCAGCTCGCCCCGCCCCCATCTGCAGGACACATGCGCCACACCGGGCACCCAAGTGGCTAGCTACGCCGCTGATCTGATCTATAAAAGACTGTAAAGTAACACCTCTATGTAGACTAAGTCAATATCAGACTAGCATTTGTTCATAGTACTGAAGGGTATAGGTTTTTTGTTTTTGTTATTAGACAGTTGTGAGATTAAGAAAAGCAATGTCGGGCTCAGACTAGACATGGTTTTAATTGCCTGATCAGCAGTTGGCTGCTTACTTTTTCTGTACGATTTCTTATTATTAATTAAATTTGTATACCACCAAAGAGCTCAGGGCAGTTCACGGCATAAATACACAAGATACATAATAGAAGACAAGTACGAGGACAAAACAATAATCGCCCTCAACGCATTTAAAAGGACACAGAATGTTAATCAGCTGAAGGCAACCACAAGAGGGAGATAATACCTATTGGGGGAGGGAGAGAAGGTTTTTAATCTTTTGTCCCTCCTGACAGTCTTGAGCTGCTAGTGGCTGCTCTTTGTCCCAGGAGGAAACCTGCTATTGATGCTAAACAAAGACCAGTTATTCATTATGTTTGCAAACCATGGTTTAGCCCTAGCAGGAGCCTGCTGGCTTCCTAGGTGAAGATCGCAGCCACTTCGCTCCTCCCCTGACTTTTTAGTTCAGTGCAATGTGTCAGGTAAACCAAGTTTGGCTTCGTGTGTCGTCCAGACCTGGGATCACGATGAAGGTTTCTCATTAACCATGATCTGTAACCAAAGTTTGTTTACAGACTGCGATCAAGGAAATTACTCATGTTCCCGGACTGGGATAAATACACCAAGCCAAACTTTAGTTTAGCTGCCACACCACCCTAACCTACAAATCCCAGGGAAGAGCAAACATGCTGCAGTCTCTTCCTTAGGAAGTAGCATGTTCCTGCGAAGCATTCCAAGCAGTCTTGGGTGGCTGGCTTCAACAGCCCTGCTAATTCCCCGTTAGGCCAGAAGCATTGTGCAAAATTAAAAGGGTGGCTACATCCAGCTGCCTTGCGCTTGTGGAATGTTGGGCCAGGAAAAAAAAGTCAAGATGAGGCCAAGTAAGGCATCAACAATGGGCCCTGCCACAATATTGGGGCCCTAGCAGCTGCCCCAGTAGTGTATGGAAGTGAGAGCTGGACCATAAAGAAGGCTGATCGCCGAAGAATTGATGCTTTTGAATTATGGTGTTGGAGGAGACTCTTGAGAGTCCCATGGACTGCAAGAAGATCAAACGTATCCATTCTTAAGGAAATCAGCCCTGAGTGCTCACTGGAAGGACAGATCGTGAAGCTGAGGCTCCAATACTTTGGCCACCTCATGAGAAGAGAAGACTCCCTGGAAAAGACCCTGATGTTGGGAAAGATGGAGGGCACAAGAAGAAGGGGACGACAGAGGACAAGATGGTTGGACAGTGTTCTCGAAGCTACAAACATGAGTCTGACCAAACTGCGAGAGGGAGAGGAAGACAGGAGTGCCTGGCGTGCTCTGGTTCATGGGGTCATGAAGAGTCGGACACGACTAAACGACTAAACAACAAAGCAGCTGCCCAAAGATGCCATACACTGCTCATTTGCATATTATGCAAATCATGGGAAATAACCCCTTCCCAACCCAATGCATGGTTTGCATGTCAGGGACTGGCTAAATGATGAGTGGTGGGAGGCTCCAGCTGGAGAACCCACCAGGGAAGCCTCAGAGGAGGAAGGATCAGAGCCAAGGCAGTGGTGGTGGGACACTGAAGACAGGTCAGAGGATGAAGCGGGCAGGAGCAGAATGCTTGGATGTTGAACAAGCAACAGGCTTCAGAGAGAGAAAGGAACCAGAGGCAGAAAGCAGGGCAGACACAGGACAGGAAGCTGAGGAGGAAGAGGGGACAGAGGCTGCAGCAACTTCACAGCAGCCTGCTGATCCTAATGTATTAAGCTCCCCTCCTCCCTTGTCTCCAGGGGCACGGAGGGCCTTGCATGTAGCAGAACAAAGAGCACAGGGAGCTCCTCCCCGATGGAGTTTAAGGCTGCCTGGAAAACATCCAGCTCAGGAAGAGTAGGAATAGAGGGAGGCATAGATTGTCAGTTCTGGAAACTGCTTTACTGGGAGCCAATCTTGCCTGTAGGTTTCCCTGTTTGTATTCTGTTTCCTTGAATAAAGAATTAACTTTATTAACGCTCATCTCTGAGACTCCGTGCTGACCTGCAGCTGAACCAGTCCTGACACCTAATGAGCAAACATGCAAATTAGGCTGATCAGATTTTGGAATTTGATTCCTTACTACAGAAAGTAGCTAAAGAAAACAGGTTTATTAATTGGCCTGCAGGCTTTCAAGTTCTGCCTACCCATCAAAGGTGTTAGTGTGACAGCTTGAGGTGTCACTTCAGTAAGAGGTGCTCTTCTGACTGGTGGTTCATGAACAAAATTCTGAATGTGGAATGGTGTGTGTGTGTGTGTGTGTGTGTGTGTGGACTGCTACAACACAAACAACAAAATGGTATCCTTACCCACATCTCTTGCATAGTACTGCAGCTGGTCTTGCACAAAAACTTTGTGTTTGGCTCACTCAGCTGACACACATAATGCATCTTGGGTCTCTCTCTTACACACGATGCTGCCAATCCCAGTTTGCCAGTGAGCATACCTAGGGTACCTACATTTCCAAACATTGGTTTGTCGCTGTCACCCTGGAGGGAGAGAAATACTGGCTAGGCACCACAAGGAAGCTATTCATCTTTGTATACAGCTGTATACAGTGTCAATTCATGGAACTGTAGCGAGACCGCCATATGACATAATTGCTGGACTGTAATCCTTAGCTGCAGTCCTATGGCATGTACATAAGTCTGGGGCGGGGAGCCTGTAGTTCTCCAGATGTGATTGGACTCTTTTAAAAATAATAATAATATTAATTTATTATTTATACCCCACCCATCTGGCTGGGTTTCCCCAGCCACTCTGGGAGGCTTCCAACAAAACACTAAAATACAATAACCTATTAAACATTAAAAGCTTCCCTAAACAGGGCTGCCTTCAGATGTCTTCTACAAGTTTGGTAGTTATTTTTCTCTTTGACATCTGGTGGGAGGGCATTCCACAGGGCAGGCGCCGCTACCAAGAAGGCCCTCTGCCTGGTTCCCTGTAACTTGGCTTCTCGCAGCGAGGGAACTGCCAGAAGGCCCTTGGCGCTGGACTTCAGTGTCCGGGCAGAACCATGGAGGTGGAGACACTCCTTCAGGTATCCTGGACCGAGGCCATTTAGGGCTTTAAAGGCCAGCACCAACACTTTGAATTGTGATCGGAAGTGTACCCATCATGCCCAGACAGCATGGCCAATGGTCAGGAACGATGAAAACTGGAGTCCAACAACATCTGGAGGGCCAGAAGCCCTGCCCCCAATAATAAGTACTACTGATTCAAACACAGTGTTCAGATGTGCAACTGCCAAAGGCTTGTAACTTTTTCACTAACAATGTTAATTTAAAAAAATATCATATTACTTTTGTAAACTTGTTAATTTATCTCTGCACAAAATTCCTCAAAGGAAGATTGGCCCATCTGAGACTGTGTGGCTCTCATGCAGCAACCAATGGCTGTTTTTTTAAGTGGAGATGAGTCATACATTTTAAAGTAAACAAGTCCTGGATTATACTGTCTGGAAGTAGACATTTCACCACTATCTGTTTATAGTTCTTTTACAGTTTAAGTAGCCTTAAACATTAATAAGCATAATTAAAATGATTAAATTTATGATTTATAATTTGTGAGAGTTTGGCCATTAATAAAGAATTCTGAGAATTTCCCCATATACTCATTATATGGGGAAATTCTCAGAATTCTTTATTAATGGCCAAACTCTCACAAATTATAAATCTTTTCTTAAAAAAACACCTCCCGACAAGGTTTCTCTGTCCTTGCTTGTGTAAAAAAGCCTGACATTTCTATATCTGTCTCTAGTCTTGTATCTGATTTCCCTAATAATAAATATTCCAGAATAGCCTTTGGCAAAATTCTCATGTTTGATGTGCAGTGCTGCATGCTGCCGTGGTGGGGAAATTCCCCAATGGTGCCTGCACGAACTAACGCTTCCAGTAGGTTCAGCGCTGTTGTTTTTTCAGCCAGTTACCTAACCTAGGTTGTTCATTATTGAAAGTTAGGCTATCATTTAGCCCTAGGCAGTGAGTACTGGGGAAAGTTGAACAGTGCAGGGTACAGAACACAGTCTCGCAGCAGGCTGCACTGACAACAGTCGCTAGAAAATGCTGTTCTGTGGAAGGACTCCTGCCTATCCGCCTTCCCTCTCGCCCTTGAGCATCCTTTGCCAAGTGCTGAATGCCTTGTGCCAAGATTGGATTGGAGGAGGCTGGCCACTTCTGCATCACAAAAAAAAAAAAAGAAAAGAGGAAGTGTGTTACATCCCTGCAAAGGACAAAAGAGCTGTGTTAATTTATAGGTGCCTATGCAAACTTATAGGAAGGGACGCGGGTGGCACTGTGGGTTAAACCACAGAGCCTAGGACTTGCCAGTCAGAAGGTTGGCAGTTTGAATCCCCGCGACGGGGTGAGCGCCCATTGCTCAGTCCCTGCTCCTGCCAGCCAAGCAGTTTGAAAGCACGTCAAAGTGCAAGTAGATAAATAGGTATCACTCTGGCGGGAAGGTAAACGGCATTTCTGTGAGCTGCCCTGGCTCTCCAGAAGTGGCTTAGTCATGCTGGCCACATGACTCGGAAGCTGTACGCCGGCTTCCTCGGCCAATAAAGCGAGATGAGCGCTGCAACCCCAGAGTCTGTCACGACTTCATGCAAACTTATAAATAGAGTAACTGAACCAGATGTATATTGTGCATCTCAGCTTTGTGGGCAGCGTGTTTCAATGAGGTTACCTGTCTACCTCCTCAGTCTGATCTCTAAGTGCTGACTGTTAGTAGGCCATTTGAAAGGCCCTGCTCTCATTTCACCTTTCAGTTCAGCTTCTAAAACTTTCTTAAAATGAATCATTTCTTAATTCCCCAAGCACTTGGGGAGCATCTGGGGCTGTCGGGAAATTTTTCCCTTATTACCCAGTGAGAGTCTCTGTGGTGCAGTAGATTGTTGGTAAAGGTAAAGGGACCCCTGACCGTTAGGTCCAGTCATGGACGACTCTGGGGTTGTGGCGCTCATCTCACTTTACTGGCCCAGCAGGCCGGTGTACAGCTTCCGGGTCATGTGGCCAGCATGACTAAGCCGCTTCTGGCGAACCAGAGCAGTGCATGGAAACGCCGTTTACCTTCCCACCAGAGCAGTACCTATTTACCTACTTGCACTTTGACGTGCTTTCGAACTGCAGGACCTCAAAGACCAGGATTCAAATCCTCACTCGGCCATGAAGCTCACTGAGCGACCTTGGGCCAGTCGCTGCCTAGCCTACTGCACAGGGTTGTTGTGGGGATTAAATGAGGGAGAGAACCACCTACGCCACCTTGAGCTCTTAGGAGGAAAAGGTGGGATATAAATGCAAAACAAACAAACAAACAAACAAACAGATAAACTGGAGTCACCCTTGGGCCTCTCAGAAGCAGGAAGAGTTAAATCAGAAGTGAGGAAAATACTCTGAATGCCTTAGGTATGTACATTAGCGCTGTCACTTTCCTGGCTCTGTGGATTTTCTCTTTGTAGGCTTGTAAATGCTATGAGACGGGACCTGAAGCAATAAATCAGGTTCATGAACTAAATGGATCTGTCCTGTAGCAGGTGGAGTCACTGAGGTGAGATTCAGAAGGTCAGAAAGGAAGTCATCTTTTTCTGCTTGGGCAGTTGGGGGCTGAATAATATTTCTGGGTGCTTAACACTTTGAATAAGTTAAATGGAAATTATGCATATAGATAGTTAATTAGCAAGGGGAACTAATTTACCTACCTCTGGTATTATTTGCTATCATTCCATTGTGAGTGCAGGGCAAATTATCAGTTTGGCTTTTTCTGTGGTTGTGCTGTGGCACTAAAACTGCAAGCATATGAGTGACCTAGCACCTTGGTGGGTTATAGGAAAGTTCATACTGGCTGAAATACAAACTTGACAAGCAAGAATTGCCTACATTTTCTCTTTGGATTCAGCATTGCATTTTTCACACACTAAACTAATTTTCTATGCACTTACCTGTTTGTGGGCAAGTGCTCTATTGTTCTGTATATGCACCCACAAGGAGAGCACATGGGTGCACTGC
Organism: Podarcis erhardii; assembly: GCF_964252035.2. Taxonomy (NCBI): domain Eukaryota; kingdom Metazoa; phylum Chordata; class Lepidosauria; order Squamata; family Lacertidae; genus Podarcis; species Podarcis erhardii. The sequence goes on from NC_138497.1 coordinate 42,752,300, forward strand.
CGCAGTGTGGTCTCATCATATGAAGAGCCTGACAGATCAGGCCAGTGGCCCATCTAGTCCAGCATCTTGTTCTCACAGTAGCAAACTAGATGCCTGTGAAAAACCCACAAGCAGGATGTGAGCCCCGGGCACTCTCCCCTCCTGTGGTTTCCAGCAGCTGGTGTTCAGAAACATTGGCGCCTCCAGAGAGCCAATGTGGTGTAGTGGTTAAGAGCGGTAGACTCGTAATCTGGGGAACCGGGTTCGCGTCTCCGCTCCTCCACATGCAGCTGCTGGGTGACCTTGGGCTAGTCACACTTCTTTGAAGTCTCTCAGCCCCACTCACCTCACAGAGTATTGATTGTGAGGGAGGAAGGGAAAGGAGAATGTTAGCCGCTTTAAGACTCCTTCAGGTAGTGATAAAGTGGGATATCAAATCCAAACTCCTCCTCCTCCTCCTCCTCCTCCTCCTCCTCCTCCTCTTCTTCTTCTTCTAGCTGTGGAGGCAGAGCATAACGAAGTTCTAAATCTTTGTTAGGATAGCCCCCATCAAACTCCTAACCCTTACCAACTAGCTAGCACCAGAATATTCCGTGATGCAGAAGGCATGTGAACCTTTGAAGGTTTTTGGAGTTGGGAGGAAATATATTTCAGACCGCCTCCCTATCTTCCTGCAAGGATAGGGGGCTCTGTTGAGGTGAGAGAATGGTGTCTAGGGACAGGGTCTTTTTGGACATGTCTACCCCATCTTAAATTATCTCCCCAGGTTAGGTTGCCTAGCACTAAGTCTTAAAAGTCTTTATGGCATCAGACAAAGACCTTTTCATTTGTCCAAACCTATGGAATTTTCTTTTAATGTGATTTTGTTACTTCACTGTTTCAGTATTATTACATTGCCTTTGCTGCTTTTGTATTTGATTTCATTTGTTTTCTTGTTAAGTCCCCCCCGGAGTTCTTAAGAACTGAAGGCCAGGTTATGAAATTTGCTAAATAAATGCAAGTACAGCAAGGACTAGGCTATATGAGGATAGCTTAAAACAGATTAACATTGGACACCCAGCAAAATGTCACAAGCCATTTTTCAAGTACCTCTTGTGCAATAAGCCGTAACGTGTTTCTAATATATTTACAGAGGATTTTCCTGTGAAATAGGCAGATAACGTTTGAACAATGTTTTCAGTCATTGAAAGCAAGTGTCAGCAAAACACCTTAAACCAGGAAGATTATGAAAGTGAGTGATTTGTTCCTGTTCTTGCAGCTAATATCTCTGGCTATAACTGGCGTGGTGGATTTTAAAGAGGCATGACAATAGAAGGTACACCTTCTTTGAGAGTTGAAAATCAAGATTTAAGATGCTTGTACGGAGTTCTGTCCACATTTCACACAGCCTTTTAAAAATTTTGGGGTCTCTTGTTTATGATGATCAGACCAGACCTTTTGGGGTCAGTTCTCCCTTTTGGATTTTTCCTGGTTCTCTTCTACCATCGGCTTATCACACTTGGCATCAAAGGGGGGGGGGTCAATGGTACTCTATTTTCAAAGAATCTTATATATTGCTATCCTTTCCTTTAAGAATAGATGTCTTGATCTGTGGATAAAAGGTAAAGGGTAAAGGTACCCCTGACCGTTAGGTCCAGTTGCGGACAACTCTGGGGTTGTGGTTCTTATCTTGCTTTACTGGCCAAGGGAGCCGGCGTACAGCTTCCGGGTCATGTGGCCAGCATGACTAAGCCGCTTCTGGCGAACCAGAGCAGCACACGGAAACGCCATTTACCTTCCCGCCGGAGCGGTACCTATTTATCTACTTGCACTTTGACATGCTTTCGAACTGCTAGGTTGGCAGCAGCAGGGACCGAGCAATTGGAGCTCACTCTGTTGCGGGGATTCGAACCACCGACCCTCTGAACAGCAAGTCCTGGGCTCTGTGGTTTAACCCACAGCGCCACCCGCGTCCCTTTGATCTGTGGATAAGTTTGGCCAAATTTTGATCTTGAAAGGTGATCATTGCTCGTACCGAGTAACCATCATAATGTAAGTACTCTATAGAAACAATATCGTTTGGCTTTACTACTCCTGGCAACATATCATTCAGGTTGTTCAGGAAATGTATTATGCGATCTATCCATGAGAGGAAGCCCTTTATTGTAAACAGTAATCAGCGACAAGGACAAGCTCTTGTTTGTCTCAGTCAGAATTCTTCCTGGGCACTTCACTTGGAGTTGAATTGTAGAGTCAGGCATGAATTGTCTGACACGTTCCATTGCCCATTCCTTTCCTTATCAAAACCCCCTGAAGTTTTAGGGCAGTGCCTTGGTTGTACAAGACCTCCAAATCAGCTTTAACTTGGCAACATGAATTTGCCCAAATGTGATTGAATCCCACCTGAAAACAGCAACAGTCTTGAAGCACCCAAGGTCTCTAGACTTCACCTTGAGAATACCACTCCCATGGAGCACAGATTTAACTGGTGGCAAATAAATAAGTAATTCTGAATGCTCTGCTGGTGTCTGTATGCCAAGTACCACCTGACCTCTATTTAGGGATTCGCTGGAAATCACCTCTGAGCGGAAGAGCTAAAAAGCCAGCTGTATGCGGTAAATTATGCCTGAAACCTGACAGCATTTCAGGGACTTGGAGCATTTCTTGACAGGTTAGCAAAGTTCATTTCTGAGACATGGCTGTCAAGAACCTCTGGCTGCCCGTTTCCCCCCTGACACCCGCACTGAAAGAGGTGCAGGGATTCAGGGCGGGGAAGGGGGGGAATGGAGAAGTAGGCTCTTTTATAAATAGCTCTGTTCCTGTTGTATGTGTAAATTCTGTGCTTTTCCTGCGAATGACATCATCCTCTTCCCCATGGCAACTTCCTACGAGGTCAAAATTACCAGGCAACATTTAGGAAATGCAGTGCTCTCAAGCGAACGAGTTGATTCATGATTTAATTGAGAAATAAAACTGCGGGGGCTTGGGGTGTGGGAGGAGCCCTGGCAAAATGGGCTGCCGTCAGCTCTGGAAAGGTTGCTTCTATTATTGCAGCTTTTTAAAATTCATCTTTCCCCGATCTCTCAAACCCTCTTCGTTTCTCCCCCTCTCTTTTTAATAACTAACCTTGTCAAAACGAAGAAGTGGGTGGGCATTGGCAGGGCATCTGCGCTCACTCTGGTGAGCTGGAGAGAAGATGTACAGGTGACTAAGCAGAAGACTCAAGGATGAGTCACTCAGGAGTTATTTCTTTCGCTCCGCTTCCTGCACTTCTTCATCTCTTAAGTTTTGGACTGGCCGCTCATCCCCCCTTCAGACCCGGATGAGTGTGCTGTACTGTTCCACTCAGAGAAATGTAGGACATGCTTGCTAGCCCAGGTAAAAGTATTTCATGAGCAACATTGCTTATGTCTGGCAGTGTCCCTCTCTTAGAATTTGCACTTAGTTCCAGTGGCGTAGCGTGGGGGGTGCAGGGGGGGCCGGCCGCACCGGGCGCAACATCTGGGGGTTAGGGTTAGGGGGCGCAAATCCACGGGTTAGGGGGCGCAAATTACTTGCCTTGCCCCGGGTGCTGACAACCCACGCTACGCCATTGCTTAGTTCTTCATTACTTGAACTTATTATGAAGTGCTGATGTTTACAGAATTGTTATCTAAGTTTTGTCTAATTGCATGCTTAGCAGCAGACATTACAGTGGTACTTCTGGTTACGTACTTAATTTGTTCCGGAGGTCCGTTCTTAACCTGAAACTGTTCTTAACCTGAAGCACCACTTTAGCTAATGGTGCCTCCCGCTGCTATCGCGCTACCACTGCGTGATTTCTGTTCTCATCCTGAAGCAAAGTTCTTAACCCGAGGTACTATTTCTGGGTTAGCGGAGTCTGTAACCTGAAGCGTATGTAACCTGAAGCGCATGTAACCCAAGGTGAGGGTTCAGAACTTAACTGGTTAAGTGTTCTGAGCTGTGCGTCACTTTCCGATGTCAGCTATAGAAGCTGGGAGGAGTCTGTACTGTTGTTGTTCTCTCTGTGTCTTGAGAGAGACGGACATGGCTGCAAGCAGTGATGGACAAATGTTTGAATAAAAGCTGTAAATAGACGAATCTGTCTGTGTATGCTTGCATGGAGCAAGGGAGAAAAAGACTGTTTTACACCGCTGTATGCTACTCTGCTAAGCCGTGGCCAAAGAGACAGCAGACTTACTTGCGCAGCTGAGAAAGAAGCGTGCCGGACGCTGCGAATGACTGATTGGGATCGTAAAGCTGTCTGAGTACACGGCTCAACGGTCAAGCTATCAAGATCGTTATCTCGCACAGGTTATGGAAGGTCAGTAAACGCTCGTAAAACAGTCGGTGTGAGCTCCAGGAATGCTTTGAAGTCGGCACGGAAGCTAGCCGGAGGTTGGAAGCTGCATTCCATGAGTCTAGCCTGGTGCCGGGAAGCAGAGGAAGTGTTTGCCTGCTTCTGAGAGGCAAAAGCTTCTGATACAGAAAGCTGGCTGGAGCTGGAAGCTGAGACGCAGCTGCTGTCGTTTCTCCACGGAAGGGTGAGGCAGAGAAGCTGTACCTGATCGTAAGTACGCTTGGGCCCCCTTTAGGAGAACGGGAAGACATGGCAGACAGCCATGAATCGTGGTCCGTCCCATTCGAAAAATTGAACGGCCAGAACTGGGAAGAATGGTCCAGGAGGCTTAAGGCATGGCTGGTGGCGAGGGGGCTGTGGGAGGCTGTGCAGGCACCCCCTTTACCCACACCGGGGCCTCAAGCCACAGCGGCTGATATCCAGAATGCCCACGCCTCACAGAGACGCAATCACAAAGCTCTAGGAGCTATTGTGTTGAGCTTGGATGGCTCACAGCTGCCTTTAGTAGAGGGGCTGGAAAATGCTTGTGACGCCTATCAAGCGTTGGAAAGGGTGCACCACAGAACCACTGCTGGGGCAAAGATACACACCACCAGACGCTTGTTTGAGATGAAGTTACGTCCTGGGGATAGTATCAGAAAGCACGTAACTGATATGATAGCTGTTTTTAATAAGCTGAGACTGTTACAAGTCAACTTTTCAGAGGAGCTGAAGGTGTACATTCTGCTCAGCTCTCTGGACAAGAGTTATGACAATCTGTGTCTAACTCTGGAGTCAATGGATCCCCAGAATTTGACTCTGAATTACGTGGCAGGACGTTTGCAGGATGAAGAATTACGACGCCAGAAGGAGGGCAAAGCTGGCACCGGGAGCTCTGGGAGTAAGGGCGGAGCCAGGCCAGCGGAATGCACGGTCCAGGCCTTGTTTGTTCGTCGTTGCTACATCTGTAATTCACCAGACCATTTGCGTCGCAGTTGCCCCCACCGGAGCACAGAGCCAAGACAGGATGTTTTCAAGGACACTTCTCATGGGAACCAGGCGAGTTTCCATGGCAACAAGACTGGCCAGGCAGGAAGACGTGCAGGCGGCCGTCGTGGTAAACAACAGGAAGAGTCTTTTCAAACAACTGCCTGCATGGCCTTGTTTGAGAACAGCTGTGTGGAAAATTCCAAGCTTAGCTTTGTCATTGACTCTACAGCTAACCGCAACATGGTTCCAGAGACCCCTGCAGTCGAGATGTGGAATTGCACGGCAGTTCCAAAAGGACAAAGGACTGATAAGTTTGCTAATGCCTATTTTTCTGTTTTGCAGGAACAGATGGGTTTTTGTATCGTCCCAGAGGCGGATCATTGTGTGTTATCTGTGCCTTATTTGTTGAAAAAAGGGTTTCAGGTTTGTTTTCAGGATGATGTCTGCACAATCTCCAAAGGGGAGAGGGTACTTGCCAAGGTTAAGAAGGGGCAGAATGATCTTTTCATTCTTAAAACGTCTCTTGGGGGTGAGGGGAAGGTTGAGAGAGCACAGGCGCAGCGTGCTACAGTTCCCACTCATGTTCAATGTGCTTGTGCATGGCATCAGAGGACCAATCATAGTTCTCTAGAAGAACTGCAAGTGCTTCCTGAGGTTACCAGAGGGTGTAAAATTAGGGATTGTGGACGTGCCATTAGTTGCACCACATGCAAGCAAGCAAAGGTGAGGGGGTGCAGTTACCCAAAGGTGGAACGGGTAACCACTAAACCTTTTGAGCTGGTTCACATAGATTTGGCCGGTCCTGTCAAGGAACCAAGTCTGGGAGGGGCCAGGTTTCTGCTAACTTTTTTGGATGATTTTTCGCAGAGCACCTGGACCCACGGCCTCAAATCCAGGGAGGATGCAGCACAGCTGATCAAGAGCTGGGTTGAGGGGGTGGAACAGAGATTCTCCACCAGGGTTCAAGCGATCGTCAGTGACAGAAATGCTAGGTACACTGGTTCTGCTTTGCAGCAGTTCTTTTACAGAAGAGGGATACGTCACACAGTTACTTCACCCAGTAAGAGGGGGGTGGCAGAGCTGAGAAGTGAAGCTCTGGTTAAGGCTGGACAGGTGATGCTGAAAGAAGCCAGGTTACCTCCAAAGTTTTGGCTGGAGGGAATCCGATGTGTGTCGTTCACCTGGAATCGTGTCTACAACTCACTGTTAGGTGACACACCGTACTCGTTGTTGAATGGCAGGAAACCCCAGGTTCACTTTCTGCGCAAGTTTGGATCTCCTGCGGTTGTCCCTGTGCCTAAGGCTTTGCAAGGGCCAGATGGAGCCAAAGTCCAGAAAATGATCTTCTGTGGGTATGAGCCAGACGCTCGTGCATGGAGATTTGCTTACCCGTCAGGTGATCAGAGTAAGGTGCTGATCAGTAAACACGCTGATTTCTTTGAGCAGGATGAAAGGCCAAAGATTTCTGCACAGCGTGATGTTCTTTCAGAATGTCTCTCTGATCCAGAGGACAGTTCTGTTGAGGAGGAAGAAGAGGCTGAGTCTGCTGATGACGACCAGGTCACTGACCAGGGTCAGGAGCAGGGTGGGGCGTCTCCACAAGTTGTTAGGAAAGGACAGCCCAAGAGTGAGCCTAGTTCTCCTGTAAGTGTAATGGAGAGGATTCGAAGACGCTTTAAGTCAGAGGGGGAATCCTGTGATGCAGAGGACACACCTGCTGGTGACAGTGAGCCAGAGGAAACACCAGAGTTTGTGCCTAGGCGATCCAGTCGCACAACCAAGGGTATTCCACCTGAGAGGTACCAGGCCACAGGTACGTGGGTAAGTTTCGCACAGTGCGATTCTGAGAGTTGTGAGGTGATTCCACAGATGCCCAACAGGTACGCCAAGGTAGGGCGCAAGGCATTGGGGAAGGGATTGATCTCACAGGGTGTTGCTGAAGATGTTACACAGGTCTTGTCAGAAAGCAACGCAAGGGGGTGTGTGAGGGTTCAGAACTTAACTGGTTAAGTGTTCTGAGCTGTGCGTCACTTTCCGATGTCAGCTATAGAAGCTGGGAGGAGTCTGTACTGTTGTTGTTCTCTCTGTGTCTTGAGAGAGACGGACATGGCTGCAAGCAGTGATGGACAAATGTTTGAATAAAAGCTGTAAATAGACGAATCTGTCTGTGTATGCTTGCATGGAGCAAGGGAGAAAAAGACTGTTTTACACCGCTGTATGCTACTCTGCTAAGCCGTGGCCAAAGAGACAGCAGACTTACTTGCGCAGCTGAGAAAGAAGCGTGCCGGACGCTGCGAATGACTGATTGGGATCGTAAAGCTGTCTGAGTACACGGCTCAACGGTCAAGCTATCAAGATCGTTATCTCGCACAACCCAAGGTACCACTGTACAATGTGAATAGGGCCTTATTAATAGTTTCTTACTGCTCATGAGAATATGTACTTGCGGGCACACAGGTGAGGTTGTCAAATGGAAAACCCAGTTTTCCCTTCTGAATTTATTCCAGAAAAGTACAAGGTGTCTGACAGATTGCTAAACTGCCTTTGTTGTAAATATACCTAGGGAGGAGGCCGGGAAAAGAGGAAATACATCTTTGGCAGTTCTATTGGTTTTAACTTGAATGGGAGAGGAAATTATTCTGATGCAAGGCTTTTATTTTATTTTTTAGTTTCCTGTTTTACCTGGGGCCTTGCTGAGAACTTGGATCTTGTCGGAAGGCAATACCATGACAGAAATATTCTTAATTGAAATGTATCGCAGCATCAGCTGTGACTGTGTGAGATGTGGCTGGCTTCTCAGACTCCAAATAAGAAGCACTATCTTTTGAAACTCTTGTTTCTCCTTTAGATTTGTTATCTGAGTTTGAATTAGCTGTGTAAACACTATACATTTAAAGCACAATTGAAGCACATCCCCCCCCCCAAATTTTTTTGCTAAGAGTTGCTGAGGACGGTAACTCTGTGAAGGGTGAAGTACAGGGCCCAGAATTCCTTGAGGGAAAGAATGTGCTTCAAATGTACCTTAAAGGTACACAGCCTCAGAGGTGCAGACTCCTCCTCGAGGTCATCTGCCAATCTAAAAATTGCAGGGCAGGCTTTGCCATGAAACAAGTTGAAGGAGTTGCTTCAGGCAGGAGATTCCAAAGAGGGGTGTGATTTTTTTCCTGTCTCTAATCTCAAAATCTGCGTATGCCAGTCAAAGGAGCAGGGGAGGTTTGCCACCAGACACTTTCCTTCAGATATGGAAATGCTGAAGACAGCCTTGCTGAGGAGAAGTGGTGTGAAAGAGCTACGTGACAGTTGACTGCTATCATCATCACCATATTTATTTAGAGACAATACAGATGTGACACGGGTCCCTGCCCAGGAGGATTTTGTCCCTTGCTAGATGGAAAAGTGCACAGGAGCATTTCGGGGTGATAAGGCTTCCTCTTATCTTGGGTCACAAGCCACACGGGTTGTTTGCTCATGGCAGCAATCCCTTTGCAATGTTGTTGACGTTTGAAATTTGTTTGGCAGATGACCCTCTTGTTTCCAGTTTTGGAGACCTGGAGGAATTGTACTTATTGTTTCAACTCAAGGTGGTCTGCAAACCACCAACTTTGCCCTGTCAAGATTCAGTTGTAAAAGTAGTAGTGGGTGCACAACACAAACTGTCCTTTTCATCTTGCTTCCAGAATACCTGTTCAGGGTGAGAGGCTGGGAGGAGAAAGCAAAGATCCCAGGTGAGAAATGAGAGGGATTACTACCTTCTGTGGGTGGTAAGGGCTAAGAACTACCTTTAAGAGAGGACTCTGTATTCTAGTTGAACTTTCTGAAGCTTAAAAAAAAATTATTTACATCAGTTTTATATACAGTGGTACCTCGGGTTACATACGCTTCAGGTTACAGACTCCGCTAACCCAGAAATAATATCTTGGGTTAAGAATTTTGCTTCAGGATGAGAACAGAAATCGTGTGGCGATGGCACTGCGGCAGTGGGAGGCCCCATTAGCTAAAGTGGTGCTTCAGGTTAAGAACAGTTTCAGGTTAAGAACGGACCTCCGGAACGAATTAAGTACGTAACCAGAGGTACCACTGTATCTTATTGTATCAAGAAAAGCTTTAATAAAAATCTTAACCTGGAATACAAGTTCTCTTTCAGGATCTAATCCAATCTTCTCTCTGCTGAGATTACAGGATTGGCTCAAAACTGGAATTGGGGGCGTGGACTTGCCTTCATTGGAGGTTTTTAAACAGAGGTTGGGTAGCAAGCTGCCAGGGATTCTTCAGTTGTGATCCTGCACAGCGGAGACTCGGACTAGATGACCCTTTGAGTCCCTTCCAACTCTTCAGTTCTCTGATTTGCCGCAATATCATGCCTAAGTAAGATTTTTAAAAATTGCTTGTGAGGTGTGTCAGGTATGAGCCGCTCATCGCAGCAAACTCTGGCCTGATTCTTTCCAAAAGCGTATAAGGAAGAGGCTTCCTTGTGAGTCCCGCTTTTTCAACACCTGCCTGGGCAAAGGGGGGCGTTTGGCATTTTCATATCTGCTCCTTCACAGCAGCTGGCAAGCTGGCACGCTGGCACAAGGAGAGTGTCGGTGAGGAAGCAGCTGCGAGGAGGATGTATTTCTGTGCATGTGTAATGCTGAACCAGAATCTTTCTGAAGCTCAAGAGATGGAATTGTGGGGAATTTTTGCCTGAAGCGAGGGATGTTTCCCTCCTCCTGAGACAAGCAGCAGCCTGCAGTCAGAGATGGGCAGGGACTAAGCTGAATCTTCTGAAGAGCAGAAGCACACAGGGCAGGAGCCGATCTTCAAGGTAAGACCCCGGTTCTACTTCTAGTAAAGGACCAGGGTCCGGGTGAACTTCCCCTTCATGTAACAAGAGTATTTATGTAGAAGTGTGGGGGGGTTTTTTGGTGGTGGTGGGGTGTGCCTGGGAAAAGTGGAAGCTGTCATGTTCCAGACCTGTCTGCGCTATTAGCTGCCGCTCCCTTCTCAGACTTAACAATTTAAATCAGCCAATGGGAGCCATCTTTTCAAACCTAAAACCACCAACAAGTGGAGGGAAGACTTTTAACCCTAGAAAGGCAGCCTTTAGCTATAGCCAAACCACAGCAGACAGGATCTGGTTGGCTTACATCCCTTATCCAAAGGGTCAGGGACTTTATTGAAGAATACTAAAAGCAGATAAGAATGGTTGAGCCTGAAATTCTGTAAGCTGAACACACCACCATAGGAGATCGAAGTGTTTGTGTGTGTTGGGGGAGGGAGCGGGGCTCTGCTTTTATTTATTTCTTTTTTTAAAAAGCTAATAATTTTAAGCTGCTAATGGGTCCCTTTTATGTACTTAAGATGTGGGCTTAAGATGGTCATCCTTGAGAACTGGATAGCTCCTGTTCTTTTGCAGTTTGATCCCATATAATAGGAACAAGAGATTAGGAACCTCCAACAGAGCCAAACCAGTAGCCTAAATAAGCAGCTCTCTCTAGATTATTCAAGGTTACTGACAGCCATTATTTTGAGTTCAAGGGGTATAAACAATGTTGGTTTTTAATAATGGATTTTTTGAATGCTCTGCATATACTTGTCTGAGCAGAGGGGAGGGGAGGTGTTTTTTCTTTCTAAAAAGAAATTAATCAGAACATTTTCAATTGATTTTTTTAAAAGAGTAAAATACTGGGAATGGTTTCCAGAGCAATAGCCATGGTAGATTGTTGCAGCGAAGATAACAACGAACCCTATGGCACCTTAAAGGCTAACAAACGTTATTATAGTGTAAGCTTTTGTGGACAAACTCTAGTCCATGAACGCTTTTGCTGTAATAACATTTGTTAATCTTTGAGATGCCACAAGACTCTTGCTGATTTTTAAAAAATAACTGGGAATATGTTCCAGATTAATTCTTATTTCTGTATCGTTCTTCCATTAAACTTCTGTTTCTGCTAATAGAGTATATTCACTGGCTGTTAGAACAGACATGCTCACTGGTCTGGGCAGAACAGATTATAGATATGTTTCATGCTGCTCCCCTCCCTCACTTTCATTTTCTTGATCCCTGCACATACTTTTGAGATGCTGGTGCTTAGAAATGTTTTCCATTTCTCTCTCTGACTAGTCTGTAAACTGTGTGTGCTCTCGTAAGCGAAATCTACTTAGATGTAGGGAAACTGGTCTGCTCAGTGCAGGTGCAGAGACACACAGTGGAAGTGTCCAGAATAATTTATATCCTGCCAGCGAGAGATCCTTCACCCATCAATTTAGGTTCTGTTCTCTGTGAATCTTTGGCTATGGTGACCGGCCACAGTACGTACTTGGTGGGCACAATACTTACCTCTCTGTTTTGGGATTGCCCTGCTTTGTAGGTTCATATGCAATATCTGAAAAGTCTGACAGTTTTAGTAGTGAGAAGCCTTCCTCAACCTGGGGCCTTTTTATTGTGCATTCATGATGATGTAGGGTCAGGTAATGCACCTTTTTCCCTGCAAAGGTTTCAGGACGGACTGTGTGGTGTAGTGGTTAAGAGCGGTGGACTCGTAATCTGGGGAACTGGGTTCGCTTCCCCGCTCCTCCACATGCAGCTGCTGGGTGACCTTGGGCCAGTCACACTTCTCTGAAGTCTCTCAGCCCCACTTACCTCACAGAGTGTTTGTTGTGGGGGAGGAAGGGAAAGGAGAATGTTAGCTGCTTTGAGACTCCTTCGGGTTGTGATAAAGCAGGATATCAAATCCACTGAACCTTCCCACTGAAAGCCTGTAACTTTTTATATTGCAATGTTCCAGGTTTCTTCTGTTTTGCTTTATAGCTCAAGAGTGCTGCTTCAGATGGCAATAATGCAGTCACATTGGCAGAGACTGACTTAGGGGAATGAGACCAGTTTGGGCGCACTGGGTGCAGAGCCTAAGGGGTGCTGGAGGGGGCGCCACAACTATGATGTGGAATGGAAGGCAAGAGGCGGAGAGGGGGGCACTGAATTTCAGCGTTGCACAGGGCACCACTGAAATTTGAGACCCCAGGGTCCTCCACTGGGGAAGCATCTGTTGACATCCCTCTGTCCTGGGAGACAATGGGGAGATTATTGGGTTGTCTTTGTTTTTATTTTATTTTATTTTATTGATTGAATTTATATACCGCCCAGTGCTGGATTTATGTATAAGCTAAAAAATTTAAAGGAAGAAAACAACCCTGGATGTACATTTTCAAACTATAAGATAAAAAAACAAATAAAATAAAACCTACATACAGCAACAGTGGCAAATGGCTTTAGATACCTATAAGGTCCTTACGTTACCATATATTCAACATAAAAAACAGCGACAATTTGTTGTTGACAAAGGACAGCTGAATATATAAAGGGCCCCATTTCCTTCAGTAGCTTACGGCCTCATCAAACCTAAATATGCCCCTGATCCGCCCTGTACCTGCAGGTCTCAGGGCAGTTCACAGAAAAGATCATAATATATAATATCAAAATAAGAACAATAACATCCCCTCCCCCAAAAGCCACATTTTAAAAAGGCATAGGATGTCAATCAGATCAACCAAAGGCCTGGTTAAAAAGAAGAGCATTCCACAGACGGGGAGCCACTGCAGAGAAGGCCAGTTCTCATGTTTCCACCCTCTGGACCTCTTGAGGAGGGGGCACACGAAGGAGGGCTTCAGAAGATGATCTCAGGGTCCGGGTAGGTTCATATGGAAAGAGGCGGTCCTTGAGGTATTGTGGTCCTGATCCATATGTATTTAGTATTGTGATTTTATGTTGTGAACTGCCCTGTGATCTATGGGTATAGGGCAGTATCCAAATTGGGGAAGGGGAAGGGGAAGGGGAGGGGGAAGGGAAAGGGAAAGGGAAAGGGAAAGGGAAAGAAGATGTGGAGCACCTCTGGGCCTTCAGATGCTGTTGGACTCAGTAACACCTGGAGTGTGAACAGCGCAAAGGAGAACAGGGCTGTGTAGAAGAGGGGATGTTGAAAGCTGGAGCTTTTCATGCATGGAAGAAAAATTAGCATCTGTTGAAATTTCTATTTTGGTTATAAACATTTGAGGTAGAGCAGCCCTCTGCGTCCTTCTCTGCAACTTGGCTGCCTCACTACAAAGGTCACAATTCTTTATTCTAGCCATTTCCATGCTTTCTCCTTTGGTTCACTTTGTGGACCTAGATTTTTGCTATCTAGGGAGAGAGGGATAATTAAGAGGAACAGTGTTAATGTTCCTTTGGGATGCAACAGCTTGACAGGCCAGGACCACGTGCTCTTAATTAATATTGATTGCTGCTCTCTGCTAAAGATACTGGTGAAATCCAGGGAATTCGAGTGCAGGTTATTAAAGGCCATTTGTATCTGTGAGTAATTGTTAGCAACACCTCTTGAACCAGCCACGAATAAGACCTCTCAAGGGGATGTGTGAGAGACGGTTGCATAGATGTCACAAACATCATGAGAGGTGGATAGGGTGTGTGTGTGGATTACGTGGTGGAAAAATCAGAGAGTGAACTCTCATGGCGCAAAGTTCAAATACAGTTCAAAGTGGAAGTGGCTGAATTTTGCGAAGACAATGGTCTCCTTTGCTGGTCTCCTTTCATTTCCTACTGGGGCTGTTACTGATGCTGCAGTGCTGTCATTATCAAACTGAAGAATCAGGATAATAACCGGGTGTCCAGGTAGATATTAAAGTAATTCCAAAGGTCTTTCTAGGACAATCTGCTGATTCCCAGTGTTGTGTTCTATCTCGGTTGGATTGGAAAGTCTGAGAATGGAGATGGGTTTATGGCATGCTCCCTAACTCTGACTCTCTTGCTAAAGTAAAGGGACCCCTGACCATTAGGTCCAGTCATGACCGACTCTGGGGTTGCGGCGCTCATCTTGCTTTATTGGCTGAGGGAGCCGGCGTACAGCTTCCGGGTCATGTGCCCAGAATGACTAAGCCACTTCTGGCAAACCAGAGCAGTGCATGGAAACGCCGTTTACCTTCCCGCCGGAGCAGTACCTATTTATCTACTTGTACTTTGACCTGCTTTCGAACTGCTAGGTTGGCAGGAGCAGGGACCGAGCAACGGGAGCTCACCCCGTCGCGGGGATTCGAACCGCCGAGCTTCTGATTGGCAAGTCCTAGGCTCTGTGGTTTAACCCACAGCGCCACCCGCGTCTTACTCTCTTGCTAGGATAGAACTAATTTTAATGCAGCAACAAAGAAATGGTGGTCCTTCTGATGTTGCTGAGCTACATCCTGCAACGTTCCTCCTGGCTCTTGGCTGTGCTGGCTGGGGCTGATGTGAATTGGAGAGGTCCAACAACATTTGGATGGTTCCCTGTCTCTATTTTAAACAATATTCAGTCATGCAGTAAGACCAAGTAGGATTTCCTGTTGAAGTTGCTCCCTGAGAATAGTGCCAATCTCCTCCCTCTGCCACTGTCATTTAAATGTAGCAGTCTTGATTTTGAAATTATTATTATTATTATTATTATTATTATTATTATTATTATTATTATTTTCATCCTCATCATCAATATACTGCCCTTCATCTGAAGACCACAGGGCAGTTTACAACATAAAAATACAAAATGAAAACACAAAATACATAACATAATTTTAAAAACCACCAATAAAACCCCACAATTATATGTTTGGTTCATTTTATAGCTTTTTATCCCTTGGTCTATTTCAGTAAAATCAAAAGCACCAAGAGAGGATGTTAATACTGTACTCCCTCCCCTGTTCCTCTGCCAGCCTCTTTGCTTACATTCCCCTTGTAGTAACGAGCAGGATTCTAGGCTGCTGTTGTTGTTTACACATGGCAGATGTGAGAGGAAAGTAGGTGGGGCAGAATAATCTCCGTAGTCTATCTGGAGGACATGCTCTGGGTTGTCTCACCTGTAGCCTTCCAGATGTCGTTGGACTCTTAACTTCCATCATTCCTCACTACTGGCTATGTTGGCTGGAGCTGATGGGCACTGGAGTCCAGAGTATTTAGAGATTCACAGGTCCGCCACCCCTGGTTTAAAATGCCAGGGATAAACTCTGTGGATGAAGATTTGGCAACCTTAAATCAAAGCAGGCATCTTCTAAGGATGTAGATCTAGAACAAAGCATCCTAAAAGAAAGTCTTGTTTTGCTGAGAACCAGTTCAGACATTAGGTAAATTAGGTAAAGTGGGTGTCTTGTAGTTCTGCGGCAATTTGTGGAGAGATCAGGATCTCTCCCTTGGTGAGATCTGTGAGCTCTGGAGCTCTGCTTTGTTGCTTTTCTTATATCTAAACTGGCTATTAAGAAGGTGGTTGTTTTTCAGCACAGAATGCCAATAGCATGGCACAACTGATGGCAGCAGGCTTGGTTTAGCTGCCTGCTTCCTTCCTTGTGCCACCCAAGTGCCCACCGACTGTTACTAAACTTGATGGCGTTTGCTAAGAGGCAGCCAACAACCGAGGATTCCATTGATTTCATGGGACTAAGAAGGTACAGAGCTTGAAACTGTCCCTTTAGCATAGTTTCGAAGATTACTTGCAGATTCCCAGTTCCACTTCTTATATCTGCTAGAAGCTAGTAGTTGTACCACCTGCCCACTCTCTGCACATCTCACATTTACATACCCTCCAACATTTCTCTGATGAAAATAGGGACATTAATAATAATAATAATAATAATAATAATAATAATAATAATAATAATTTTACTATTTATACCCTGCCCATCTGACTAGTTTGCCCCAGCCACCTTGATCAACATTTGATGAGCGCCGCAACCCCAGAGTCAGTCACAACTGGACCTAATGGTCAGGGGTCCCTTCACCTTTACCTTTTTATCTCCATTTAAGTATCAGTTTTTGAATTGACATGAAGGGATGATAAAATTGTCCGTAGTGAATTGTTCTTACAGATGTCAACCAGTGTTGGAAATGCATGTCCCAAGTCTTAAACTTTGTTCAGAACCCTGGGAGACTCTGTTCATTAAGACTGGCTTTTGAAGCCAGAGAGTCTGAACCAACATGTTGGGGAGAGAAGAGCTCACATTTTCTGAGATTTTAAATTTGCGGCTTAATTGCAATTTTAATGGGATAGTTTTATGTTTGTTTTTTAATTTCATTTTATTTTTACTCACCCCGAGCCTTTGGGAATTAGTGATCTATATTATCAACTAAATATTTTGAGCAATTTTATTCCTCGAGGCTGCTATGGTGATTTTATTAAGGTTGAATTAGAGGCAGAGGCCTCTGTGTTTTTATAAGTTAATAATGGCAGCTTGATTACTGTAGGCTCAGTAAGATTCCCCCAGAGATTCTGCCTCATTAAGTAGCATCTGTGTTGTCTTATTGACAGTCTTCTAGTATTCATTATGTCCCATGAATGCTTTAAAAGAGACAGGTTCTTGCTTTGATTGCTCTCTTTTCAATTCAGAAAGTACAAATTCCATGTAATTTAATCTGTGCCCCACACTATATTACAGCGTATAGTGTTATGAATTAAGGTTGCTGTTCAGTGATAGTCATACTTAGGGCAGGCTTAAGTGCATTGATTTCAGTAGGTCTACTCTAAATATGGCTTAGGTACATCGTACCTTAACAGATTCAATATTACTACAATCTCTGTTCACAGGCTTCCTTAACAATTCTAGATACATAGGGGGGAAAGCTCAAATGGGGAAATATGCCCCTTTGTAGCAGATGTAATATTCTAAGGCAAAACGAAGTAAGTTCTTCACCCATGATGCGAACACATTCTAAGTTTTCATTCCCAGAGAGTGGTAGGGGACGTTTTATCCCATGCTGATGGCCTTTCAGCTGATTCCCTGGTGGCCCGCTGGAATGTGGAGTTAACCAGGGCTATCGACTGTCTGGCTCCGAAGCGCCCTCTCCGATTGCATGGAGCCTGGACAGCCCCGTGGTTTTCCCCAGAGCTGAGGGCGATGAAACAATTGCTGAGACGGCTAGAGCGCCGGTGGAGGAAAACTCATTCTAAATCGAACCGGACACAGGTTAGAGCTCAGCGTCGAGCCTACCAAGTGGTGATAGCGATGGTGAAGAGGACCTTCTTCACCGCCTCTATTGCATCTGCAGAAAACAGCAGCAGGAGACTCTTTCAGACTGTTCGCAATTTAACGGAACCACCTACACCACTGGGGCCTGGTAAGGACCCCAAAATCTCCTGCACTGATTTTGCAAGATGGGCAGGGTATAAATAATAAATTATTGTTACTATATTATTATTATTATTATTATTATTATTATTATTATTATTAGCATTTTTGGTCCTATTTTCATTAAAATAAATCTTAGACAGGGGAACAACACCAAAGCGCAAATACATCATAATCATCATCCAGTCTTAAAACAAACAAAAACAATAAATATAAATCAAGTCACAATCCAGTTCAACGAAGGTGAAATCGCTTCCCAATAAATCATCCAAATGCCTGAGTAAATAGAAATGTCTTCAAAAGAAGCATAAAACCTATTACGGTCAGCAGTGGCTGCACCTGTTGAGGGTTGGCACTGCGTAACTGGGATACCCTATGGAGAATGTCCTCACACAAATAGCACACTCAGTAAACGTGGTGCAGTTAAAAGGGTGTTGCCACCTGATCTTAATGTATATAGGCTGCTATATCTGGAGCAGGCAAGCTAGTAAGTATCAAGGTATTAAGCTGTGTAGGACTTTATATGTCAATACAAGCACTTTGAACTTTATAACTTGTAATGAGACATCACCATGTGAAATACTAGATCAGGGAGCTGTTTTCCATGCCAAGGATGCATGTTTGCTCTCAAACCTGCTTCACCTGCCTGCATTTTAAAGTTCAACACACATCCGAATTCATGGGATTTTGTATGAAATTAAATGCTGAAACCCACTCCTAAACATGTTGCTCGGAAATTTAGAGCACTGAGATCAATAGGACTTGCTTCCACATCATGTGTTGTGAAGATTAGGGTAGTCTAAAATGCAATGGTAATAAAGATAACTCATTCCTGACAACTAACGTGTCATCCAAAAATGATCTGCTATGCTAAGTTGGCAACTACTGGCGTCTGGAAACACTTCCTTTATTTTTTAAATTTTTCTCCTTTTGGGACACCACAGAGCCCCACGTCATCATGGCTTCTTGGGGTGGGGGCTCAGTGAGCATCTCAATGCTACGATTGTCTAATGGTCAGCTTGACTGGCAACTTAGGGTACCAATATGGACTTGGGTATATGAGCCACCCGGACATAGGTACCAACTCCCTGGGGCCCTGGGTGCCCAAGCACCCACAAAGCTCCCCATGAAGGGGCCAGGGCCATGCACGCCGCATGGCACCCACGGTACCGGGCACCCGCAGTAGCAGGGCCAACCTGGCACTCCTGCACCCAGATATGTTCTTCAGGCACTCCTGACATTGTTGACTTTCACAGTGAAATCTCAAGCCAATAATAACTGGAAGGAAATTGTTGATACCGGATTCAGTGGGAAATGGGATTACACAAATTGGAATGCTTCTGTGATGGGAGTTGCTCTCTGCTTATTCAACAACCTGCATGGCTTATTTATTTTAGCAACATGTTGAAAGAGAGTATAGAATTGGCCTTTGACCAAACTTGGACAATATTATCTACAGAAAACATTGCTCAAATGTTTGGATAGTTACTACTGTAATAGCTTCTGTCTCAACGCCTTGCCAAGAACAGGACACTAAATGCTTTATGTGCAGTCATTTTCTTGCAAGGTTTTCTAGTGTGGTTGGGTCCTTAAGCAATTTTGTCTTAAGTATTTTGCTCTTCTGTTTATTGTCACATTCCTTCAGTGACAATCCTGAACGCTAACATCTCTCACTGGCACCCACGTAAATGAAAGTCAGGTTTCCCCATGTCAAAGAAGTGGAATGAGGATGCCTTTTGTTACCCCCCCAACCCCCCCCCCACAGTCAAGCTTTTAGAGTGATGACAGAACATGTAGCCATTATTTTGATAGTGATCTCTGTGACTATTGCAGTACAGACAATAGATAATAATATGGAAGGCTGCTCTGTAAAGACAATAATACCAAAGATGGCACAGCCATTCTCTCTACTGTAAATTGACTTCTTGCAGCAATTTTGTGCTTACGTGTGCTCCTGGAAGCCTAATTTTTGAGGGTTACTTTAACTTACAGTGGACTAACAAATCCAGGCCAGCTTGTTGAGTCCTTTCCATGGCCCAGTTTTATGTGCATAACTACTACAAAGCACCAATTAAAAATTATACTTAGAATCATAGAATCATAGAGTTGGAAGAGAACACAAGGGCCATGGAGTCTAACCCCCTGCCAAGCAGGAAACACCATCAGAGCACTCATGACATATGGTTGTCAAGCCTCTGCTTAAAGACCTCCAAAGAAGGAGACTCCACCACACTCCTTGGCAGCAAATTCCACTGTCGAACAGCTCTTACTGTCAGGAAGTTCTTCCTAATGTTTAGGTGGAATCTTTTTTCTTGTAGTTTGGAACCATTGCTCCGTGTCCGCTTCTCTGGAGCAGCAGAAAACAACCTTTCTCCCTCCTCTATGTGACATCCTTTTATATATTTGAACATGGCTATCATATCACCCCTTAACCTCCTCTTCTCCAGGCTAAACATGCCCAGCTCCCTTAGCCATTCCTCATAAGGCATTGTTTCCAGGCCTTTGACCATTTTGGTTGCCCTCCTCTGGACACGTTCCAGTTTGTCCGTGTCCCTCTTGAACTGTGGTGCCCAGAACTGGACACAGTACTCCAGGTGGGGTCTGACCAGAGCAGAATACAGCGGCACTATTACTTCCCTTGATCTAGATGCAATACTCCTATTGATGCAGCCCAGAATTGCATTGGCTTTTTTAGCTGCCGCGTCACACTGTTGGCTCATGTCAAGTTTGTGGTCAACCAAGACTCCTAGATCCTTTTCACATGTACTGCTCTCAAGCCAGGTGTCACCCATCTTGTATTTGTGCCTCTCATTTTTTTTGCCCAAGTGCAATACTTTACATTTCTCCCTATTAAAATTCATCTTGTTTGTTTTGGCCCAGTTCTCTAATCTGTCAAGGTCATTTTGAAGTGTGATCCTGTCCTCTGGGGTGTTAGCCACCCCTCCCAGTTTGGTGTCATCTGCAAATTTGATCAGGATGCCCTTGAGTCCATCATCCAAGTCGTTGATAAAGATGTTGAATAAGACCGGGCCCAAGACAGAACCCTGTGGCACCCCACTAGTCACTCTTCTCCAGGATGAAGAGGAACCATTGATGAGCACCCTTTGGGTTCGGTCAGTCAGCCAGTTACAAATCCACTAAGTGGTAGCATAGTTAAGTCCGCATTTTACCAGCTTCTTTACAAGAATATCATGGGGCACCTTGTCAAATGCCTTGCTGAAATCAAGGTAGGCTACATCCACTGCGTTCCCTTCATCTACCAGGCTTGTAGATACTTGCAGAACTGAATTAGTATTGGAAATCAGTATTTTTAATAAATGCATAAATAAAATGCAGTGTAACTTGAGCCTCATCCCTGGGTGCCTCTAGATAACCTGTTTATTTAAGCATTCATCCTGATTGGCTTGCAGAAAGCTTACATGGAGGTTAGATTAACACTGGTCTTTTTAAAGCATCAATATCACCAGTATCATCAGCATCTTCCCAGCTCCATATGGCTCATGCTTCATGTTAGTGTACTAAGAGCCTGAATATTTGTGCACTGAATAGTTTGTACAGAGGCAGATGGGCTCAAGTGACTTTCCCAAGGACACTTGGTAAAGAGCAGTGTCTGGAAAGAAGCCAAGCCCTGTACTTTCCTAAAAACAAGGCCGAAAAGCATGACTCTCTGTTTTCTTAAAAAGCTGGATAGAGTTAACTGAGCAGAGTGAATGTGCTGTTCTTGTGAGACCTTAGATCAATAGACAAGATACTATGTGTACCTTGAGGCGTTCTATCTGAGGTCTTTGGACCTAAGTGCTTTTGTGTGCAGTGTCCATTGTTTGCATTAGATCCTTGCAAATAAACCAAGCCTCTCTTATTTGCCGATGGCTTTGGATGACGTGAACTCTGAACTTTTATCTACTTCAGGCGCATTTCCAGTATCTTCCGTGTACTTGGTTTGCTGGGGCTGGGGGGCTGGGTGCATTTCTAGGAGCCTACACAGACTCTCAAGAGACTCTCAGAGCATTTAAACCAGATCGTGTGTTGTGTGGATTTGCAATGCATTAATTATTATTCCTCCTCCTAATATATATTTATATCAACAAGCAAGACTGCTTCTGCTTGGCAATAGCTAGGAAATTCAGGGCTGGTCTTGAAATTTGCAAGCCGGGTGACATGGTGAAGAAATGTCAAGATTCATTAGGGATAGCGAAGGCTCGAAGGCCCTGAGGCTCTGGGGATTGGGAGAGAGAAGAGCTAATGATCTCAGCAAAGTTTTAGTAGGTCAGTCAGCTAAGAAGGTCTGTGCACAGCAGTGCAGGGATTTTGGATCCTGAACTTACCTGCCATGCAGCAGGTGATGGGTGGGGAAAGAGTCTCTCTTTAGACGGCAATGTGAATGGCTTCAAAGTACAATAAGCCAGCCCTGTTGCCCTAGGGAGCCCTCCTGCTTATTCTGCTGTGTAGCGGGTTCCCAGACATCTGCCCCCCAGCTCTCCCCAATGGCACCACTGGGTGTGCAACCACATCAGAGTACCCACTCACAAATCTCAGACACTCCAAGTCTCCCTTTTTTCCAGGGACAGTCCTGGATTTACAGAAACCTTCCTGGTTTCTGATTTGATCCCGGAATGCCCTGCTTTTCTTTAGGACATCCCTATTTTCGTCGGAGAAATGTTGGAGGCGTTATCCAACCCCCGAGCCATCTGAAGACAGTCCTGTATAGGAAAGGTGTGGTTTTTTTATTATAAAATGCTTAATGTTTTATTATGTTTTTATATATGTTGGAAGCCGCCCAGGGTGGATGGGGCAACCTAGTCAGATGGGCAGGGTATAAATAGTAATTATTATTACAGTGGTAACTCAGGTTACAGACGCTTCAGGTTACAGACTCCGCTCACCCAGAAATAGTACCTCGGGTTAAGAACTTTGCTTCAGGATGAGAGCAGAAATCGCGCGGCGGCTGCAGGAAGCCCCATTAGCTAAAGTGGTGCTTCAGGTTAAGAACAGTTTCAGGTTAAGAACAGACCTCCAGAACGAATTAAGTTCTTAATCAGAGGTACCACTGTATTAGTATTATTATTATTATTATTATTATTATTATTATTATTATTATTATTATTATTGAATAGGCTGTCCCTATTTTCATCAGAGTAATGTTGGAGGGTATGAAATCTCAGCACCTTAGCCAGGGATTCTCAACCTGTCACTTTGGCTGTAAACCCTGATGTGGACACTGGAATGGAAAACTCAGGCCCTGCAAACCCCAATGTCAGCATTATCCGGTTCGTTAAAATTCAAATCCGTGCCTTTGCAACGCGCTCCTGTGTGCTTGCAGGGCCACGCCCCGAAGTCAAACTCCTTGCTAGGTGAACGGGAACCCTGCACAAACATGCCAGGCAGGCCTCCGCCCCCTTCTCCTCCACTCTTCTGCTCCCCTTCTGTCATTCTCTCCTAAGTTTTCTTTTGGAGCGTCAGCAAGGAACTCTGCGTGAACTTGAGTTCCTACTTTGCTCTCAGGTGGCAGTGGCAGCCCTGGAGTAAAGGAGCCTTCCTCCTGCTGGGGAGCAGCACGACCAGGTTTGCTTATTTATGAGACTGACTTCTGATTGCTGCTCTCACATCCTATTTGCTGGCTGCTTACGGAGGACTGGATTTGTCAGTTTCAACTAACATCTTCGCTTTCCAGTTGCTTTGCTGCTGAGGATTAACTCTTCGTACGCAGAGCTGCATTAAAAAGAAGAGAGATAAAAGAAAAAAACAACAGAGTGCCAAGGAGGAATATGCTGAGCATTGATGTGCTTGTACGGTGAGGGCGGGGAGCAGTTTGCAAGGCTTCTGCAGCTTCTCCCCCTTCAGGGATTATTCTTGGGTGGGTGGGGGGAAGAAAACTGAAAGCTGAACTCCTTTGGGAAGGCCTTTACTCCATCTTCACTCCTGTAACCCGGCAACAACCATCCACCAATCAGCTTTGCTCAATGGCAGAAGTAGAGTTTGCTAGCAGTCTTTTATTCCTTCTCCCTTGGAACAGTCCTCACCAGCATCATTCCTGATGCACCCTGATCTCCTTTCGCACCCTGTCATTTCCAGGACCTGTGGGAGGTGGACCTGCAAGTATATATGTTAACGCCGTTTACGGGGGTGGGGTGGGGATGTGGTGTCCGTCTGGTGGGTGGGGTAGGATTGGGGGTGGGGGCCGACTCTGTAAACTGTCAGAATACGTGGAAGGAAAATTGCATGGATGAAACTGACAAGGAGAGGGGAAGGGGTTAAAAGATGCCCCAACTGATGCTTCTGAAATCAGTCAGCATGCAAGAAACGTGTCTGCCTGCTGCCTCTATGTATGCAAGACATAATCATCTGTCTTCCGAGGACCTTCTGCCTGGGGGGGGGGGGAACCCAAACCCACCTATTTCAAATTTACTAAGAAAGCCCCTGCCTATATGCCTGGCATACACTTGTCGTATCTCCTGGAATCGTGCACAATCCAGATTTAATTTTAAACTATCAAGGAAAATTGACAAAACGTGGTTGAAACTCTTTTGTATGATTTTAGAGGAGATGCCAACACACATCTCCCGTGATCCAAAGGTAATTGCCACATGTTGTGGTGTCTGTGTGTATATAATTACTTGTCCCACATGAGAATTGTTTGGTAACATTTGCTGACTGCTGCGTATTCTTCTTTGCCAGGGTATTAAGGATTTAGTCTGATCTGAGGCCGAACAGGGAAGAGACAGCGGACTGTTCACCTGGTGAGTGAAAACTTCTAAGTGTCATGGAGCTGGGAAAGTTGAGCAGGATAAGGAGACAGGCGTTTAAAACGTAGGACCTATTTTGTGTGTGCTGTGTACCTCTCGCTGCCATACACATAAGAATAGGTCTGATGCAAAGGATCAGAGAGGTGTGTGTGTGTTTGGGAGGGAAAGGTTGTCCATAGGAGTTGGCCCAAGACATTTTGCTGAATACCAATTGCTGGAAATCGCATGTAGGCAGAGCACTGTTATGCTCATGCCCGGTTTGCAGGTCTCACACAGGCATCTGGTTGGCCACTGTGAGAACAGGATGCTGGCCTAGATGGGCCATTGGCCTGATCCAGCAGCTTCTCCTTATGTTCTTATGATAGCATCCTCCACTGTACATTGCAGGCTAGCATGAGTGGTGAGATCTTTCCTTCAGCACCTTGCTGCCGCTCTCCACCTCCTAATGGAAAGGCCAGCGCTGTGTAAAGCTAGCAAAACAAAAGCTCCACTGTTCTGCAAACACATCAATGGACCTCAGAGGGCAGTTGAACTACCAAGAGGGCTGATCTTAACACCTAAGAGGGTCTGTTGGGAAGGAAGCGGTCTTTCAGATATTTGGGGCCTAGGTCATTTAGGGCTTCATAAATCTATGTGAACACTTTGAATTGGGCCTGGAAATGAAGTGCTGACCAGCGCAGGTGTGTTAACACAGGGGTTATACACGTTCAAAATGGAACCCCCAACCAGTAATCTGGCTGCTGCATTTTGGAACAGCTGAAGCTGTCTTCCAGGGCAGCCCCATGTATAGCACATTGCAATAATCCAGTCTGGAAGCTATCCAAGCATGGAGTACAGTGGCCAAGTCATCTCTATTCAAAAAGGAGGCCATAGTTGGCAAACCAGGTATAGCTGGAGATAGGCACTCCAAGCCCACCAGAGTCTCCTGTGACAATGTTGGACCCAGGGGTAACCCCCCCCCCCAAGCATTTAGTGAGAGGCATGTACATAATGGCCTCTGTCAAAAGATATTGTGTTCAGGTGATTTGCAATGACATGAAAGCTCGCTCTGTGTGTACTATTTCATTGATGATAGCTGTTTCACCCATGGAAATTATCACTTGTAGTCATTAAGTGATGAAATTTTATGTGCAAATGCTGAATTGGTACATTGTATGTGTAGGAGATTGGCAATCATTAGCAATGGTTGGTTGTAAAATATAGTGTAAGACATATTGGCAAACAGTTTGCTGGGTCTGCACCAGTTCAAGGCTTCTCTGCATTCTGCTTCTGTGTGTTGCCCATTCTAACTACATGCAACATGTGAGATCTGTAATTTGTTCTGCCCATATTTAAGAGCATCCATGGGACTCTCCAAAACTGATCGGAGCAGTTATACTTGCCATCAGCCCTGTGGAATTGAGGGAAACTGTGGGGCTAAAGCTTTGGGGGAAAGAGCCACGGCTCAGGGGTACAGCACATGGTGTTGTATGCAAAAAGTCGCAGGCTCAAACCCAGGAACGTCCCCTGCTTAGGGGTCTTAGTTGACCATAGGCTTAGCATGATTAACAGTGTGATGCAGCAGAAAGAAAGCTAATGCTATTTTAGGCAGCGTAAACGTAAGTATTGTGTCCAGATCAATGGAAGTAGTAGTACCACTCTATTCTGCCTTGGTCAGACCACACCTGG
Source organism: Podarcis erhardii (assembly GCF_964252035.2). Lineage (NCBI taxonomy): Eukaryota > Metazoa > Chordata > Lepidosauria > Squamata > Lacertidae > Podarcis > Podarcis erhardii. The sequence goes on from NC_138497.1 coordinate 42,778,112, forward strand.
AGTACCGAGTCCAGTTCTGGGCATCACAATTTAAGAAGGATGTTACAAAAGGGAGTTAGGGATGTCTAGCCTGGAGAACAGGAGACTGAGAGGTGATATGGTAGCCATCTTCAAAATCTGAAGGGCTGTCACATGGAAGATGGAGCAAGCTTGCTTTCTACTGTTCTAGAGGGTAGGACCTGAACCAATGGATTCAAAGAAAGCAGATTCTGACTGAACTTTAGCAAGAACTTTCTGATGGTAAAAGCTGCTGGACAGTTGGACTGCTAGACTCCTTCACTGGAAGATTTAGCAGTGATTTCTGCATTTCAAGGAGCAGAACTGGATGAACCATGGGTTCCATTCCAACTCTGCAATTCTATGGTTCTTCTACCACCACCTTTCCAAAGCAAACAGTTATTCCTTGAAGTTCCAACTCGGCTCTATTCCAAGGCAAACTGAGGTGAGCTTGGGAGAGGTTGCCCATCCCTAGATCACAGCAAGGCCACATTCAAAAAGGTCACTTTCAGAATATTCCAATCATTTCATTTGTCCACACCCTAAGATTTTATCTACAGAAACGCACAGGCTCACTAAATGGAATTTGCCATTCATATTATTAAGAGCCAATATACCCCCTAGCCATTCATTTAAAAATGAGAAAAGAACAAAACAACAACAATGCAGTTTAGGCTTTCATTTATATATTATTTTTTTACCCTTTCAGCCCTCTTGGTATAATTTTTCACAAGACACTGCACTCTTGCAGTTTCTTTCTCATCTGTCCCCAAATACACCCAGCAATATAGCAAATAGTTTTTCTTTCTCACTCACTCTCTGTCTCCCTCTTAAGCTTGTTTCTAATGGAATGGTAATCTGTGTCCACAAAAGGATTTAGAGCATTCCACCATCAGTTTGCAGTGCCATTGGCATCTTTAAAATGCCAGGAGCAGAGCGTCGTTATTGGGGAGAAAGCAATAAAATGCAACATACTAACAAAAAGTGACTGTACATTGTGACGGAGGTGGGTGAAGGATTTTTCCCCCAGTAAGGAGGCAAACAAAATGTACAACATCCTGGCTCTTCAATGGAGTAAGGCAGAGATGGAGTACCTGCAGTCCTGCGGATCATAATATCCAGCCATTGGTCGGGGCGATAGGAACTGTAGTTCAGGAACATCTCTGGAGGGCTACAAGGTCCCCCAGCTCTGGACTAAGGAATTCAGTCATCTGAGCTGCCTCCACATGTACTGTAGGAACCTCCCTTCGAATGCCAAACCATGGCTTCCATCTTCCCTGCCTCCCCACCTCCCAATCTTAGATTGCAAGGTAAAATCTGATTTACATTATTACACCCCTTTGGGAAAGGGCCCATCATTTTTGCTTGTCTGCCAGGTGCTACAAATATCTGTGTTTAGGTATAAATAATGATAATACCGAATGGTTTCTGTGAGTCTGCAAGGCTGTGTATAGTGTAATATACAGTGGTACCTCGGGTTAAGAACTTAATTCGTTCTGGAGGTCTGTTCTTAACCTGAAACTGTTCTTAACCTGAGGTACCACTTTAGCTAATGGGACCTCCTGTTGCTGCTGCCGCACGATTTCTGTTCTCATCCTGAAGCAAAGTTCTTAACCCAAGGTACTATTTCTGGGTTAGCGGAGTCTGTAACCTGAAGCATCTGTAACCCAAGGTACCAATGTATTGGGTATACAAATACAGCTGTACAGGAGAATTTCCTGCTTTCTGTTTAGCAGCTCTGGCCTGCATAGTAATACAATAACATTCATCAGCCTTCTAATGAGATGTTGGTCTTAATAGCTGGAAATCTGTAGCATCTCTATAGCTATGAGGATCAAGGGAAATATCTGAAATCATTTCTGCTGAATAATTAGCAACCAGAGGAAAGTAATCTCTCCAGTAATGAGTAGAAGGCTCCTTTTTTCATTTGGCACAAGTCTTAAGTTTTCTTCTGTTCCCCCTCAATATATACCCCACTAAGGAACAAAAGTACACAAGACTTAAATTTGACTTTGCATCTAACATGTGAGGTTCTGTTGTTGTTTTTTTTAAAAAGCAAACTGTATTCATTGGGGAGAGCTGGAAATTAATGAGATCAAGGCTGGCACGGAGAGGAAATGTAACCCTTTCTTCCTCTGCAGCAGTTGAGGAAAATCCCACTTATGATGCTTGTATTTGCTTTGAGGACAAACACTCCATTGGTGGCAGTGTGGGATTTCCTCCCAACACAAATACTAGTTTGAGATGATAGTTCATCCTCCAGGAATACAATAGGGGAAGAAGGGTTAAATTCCCTCTCCACAGCTGCTAGGATCTTATTAGTTATCAGCTCCCCTCTCTCAGCTGATGCAATTTGGATGCTGACCTGCCCCACCCCACACTGGCGGGGTGGGAGATGCATTTAACCTCACCTCATATCTAGCTTGTTCCTAATACTTCACACCTGCTGCCTTCAGATTGGTGATATTGCTATGCTTGTTCTTCGGCCTGTAACAAAGAAATTAGAACAAATAATTAAAAGTATTGTCAAAAGAAGAAATGATAAACAACAACAACAACAACAACAACAACAACAACAGTTACCTCCAGTTCCTTTTTGTTATAGTAGTAAAAAAAAGGAAGAAATGCCAGTACTCATATCTTGATCAAAAAATCTGACGAAATGGCTGCCATGGGCAGTTGTAGGGCAGGAGGTGAAAGCAGAGAGATCACAAAAAAGCCACTGGTTACTGCACCTATGGCTTTAGAGATCAACATAGGCAAAGAAAGGGGGAGATCCCACAAACAAAATTTCAGTAGCAGGAAAGACAGCAGAAGGAGGGAAGGAAGAAAAAGAGAGAGAGGAAAAGTTAATAAGCCTGGGGAGGGGAGAAACTAGGACTCTGATGCAAACTAGGAGTCTGTGCAAGCATTTCAGTTTGCCAGATGGAACAATCCGCCCCTCTCTTCTGGCATCCAGCTCTGGGGTTTTCCTGACACCCCGCCCCCCCAGCCAATTTTTTTGGGGGGGTGCGGCGGCGGGGGAGGCAGAGAAAGACCCCTTACGCAAGCAGAATCCCTAATGAAGCTGATGGGCTCCATTAGGTGAACCCCACTCAGGGGCATTTTCCGATGATCGCCCTGCTCAGAGTAGACCTATTGAAATGAACGAAGCTGTTAGTCACGCCCATTCTTTTCCACGGGTCTGCTTTCACACAGCTCACAAATGCACCATGCGGCCAGGGGGCTATCGCAAACGTGACGCTAGATCCCCGCTGTTAACATGCACAGCGAGCCCGTGCCAAGAGCGAATATTTGGGCATATTTTCTGGCAAGCTGGCCATTTCCCGGGCCACACACTCCCAGCCCCCGACCCTTTCCTTCTCCCTCTCCCCACTCCCCTCTCCCTGACGGTTCCTGACCCCCTTTTTTCCTCCCCTCTTGCCTCGCCCCTCCTTCCCAGCTGGTCCCTCCTCCCTCTTGCTCTGAATCTGCCGGCTGTGCTTTTCCTCGCAGTCACTGGGAGATGTGACAGCCTTTGGGATTGTATTATCTATGAAAAAGCTATATCCGGAGTTGAAAAAATCTTGACGTGGCTCCCGGGCAGCAGGGATGGATCGTGGAGAGAATCTCAGTCTCGGGCGCCTTTTCCTTTATGGCAGGGACTGATTATTTCCGCTGGTGGCTGTTCTCTCAGTACAGATGTGAGCACTAAACGGGGGGGGGGGATAGGTCGGGTGGGGGGCAGCAGAGACTAAAGACTAGCATGTTACTGAAATGTCAGTGTCTTGGAGGTACAGACTGTATGTCAAAAAGGGACCTTCTCTAATTGCTTAAGCCTCAGGTATGCATTTTACATTTACTTACCAGGTCCAAATCCAGTTGTGAATTAAAATTGCTCTTGTGTGTTCTTTCTCTACCAGCTCAAAAAGTGTTTGATTTAGGCTTTTTGTATATATATATATTATATTAAATGAGTGGGGGTGGGGGTGAGAAATGCAAATACGCTCCATTAGTGCTGGAAGCAGAACTGTAATGCACGAGAACAGTGTGGCTTCAGCAAAATGCAAAATGTAAGCAGGTTATTAAAACTGAAACAGGAGGATTTCTCTCTCTCTTTAAAATCAGTTTTTGTGCATGGTGGGTCTCTCCCCCTCCCAGCAATCTTGCTAGTCTGACCTTTTAAACCATGTCCACCTGTCTGGTATGAGGCTGTGGTCTAAGATAGCTGAGATAGCTGGTGGAAATAAAACACAAATGCTGCTAGGAAACCCGAGGTGTTATGAATGCAAAATTGGGTGCAGTTTTCAACATCCTCACTACTTGTGAGCAAATATGTGTCTGCTATTGAAGGTGCCCATGTGTCTCTCTGAGCCAGGTAACTGTTGCATCTGCAGGTGTAACTGCCTTCCTTGAGTGTTTTTTTGGGGGGAATTGTGGTTGGATTCTGGCAGTCTTTGTGGGTGTGGGCTTGAGAGCTGGCCAAGAGTTCCAGACCACAACTGCAGTGTAAAAGTGTTTAGTCCATAACTCAAGAAGACTTTGAGTCATAGAAGAACACAGTTGTTAATAGCTGCTCACCACAGCCATGGTTCCTTCGTTCTTTTCTTTTCAAGGCATCTGAAATTACTGAAGCATTGTTTTGGGGGTGTTGGGAAGGAAGGAAGAAATGGTCCGGGGTCCAAATAACCTTAAAATTAGTTGGAGCTGAAGGGAACCTGGAGGAATATTAGCATGTTGGTCACTGGTTGATCTTTTGTCTTGAGAATGAAGGAAGTTTCAAATGCATATTTTGAATGAGGCATGGCAGCAAGTTGGAGGAAAAGTTATTGAAATTCACTAGGTTGGTGCAGGTGGATGAGCCAAATGTAAGATAAGAACATCAGAATAGTCTTGCTGGATCAGACCAGTGGCCCATCTGGGCCAGCATTCTGCTCTCACAGTGGCCAAGCAGATGCCTATGGAGAGCTGCTGCCAACCCGTGTTGAAAATACTGAGCTAAATGGGTCAGTGGTCTAGGCTCAGTATAAGGCAACTTCCTGTGTTCTGGACATAGTGACCATTAGATTCTAGCAATGGTCGCTATTGCTGGAATCCAGAGCCATTGAGAATGCAATGTTATACCCACTTACCAGGGAGTAAGGCTCTTTTGACTCATTGGACTTCTGAGTAAATATGCATGGGGTAGTACTGTTAGTCTCATGTCTGTGGGCTGCCTTGAATGTGTCACGCAAGAGACATTTGCAAGCTGTTGGGAAATCATAATGTGGCAAAAAGGCTGACTGTGACTTGACTACATGTCACACAATTTCCCACGCTAAGGTGGCATTAGTGTGGCTCATTTCACCTTCTGTGCACAGGCCCTTGGTATGGGAGTGGCTCCATGGGAATAGCCAGTGAGGAGAAAAAGGAAGAGCAAAGTTTAAAGTAGCAAGATCACAAAATTACTGAGTCTGTTAATGATGTTGTTTGTTGTTCTTCTTTTGTGCTGAAGTGGGGCTTTCTGTTGGATGTTGAAGGGCACATTTGGTTGGCTTGCCACTCTGCTTTCAATGCCCAAGGTAATAGGAGGTGGTGGTTTTGTGTGTGTGTGGTTTTTACAATTATGGCTATATTGAAAATAGCTTGGGGGACCACAGCTGACTGGACTTTGGGGACAATGGTGTAGATGACAATGTTTTAGATGACATTACTTCCTACATCAGACTATTTATCAAGATAATGATAGGTATTACTCATACTCTCTTGACAGCTGAGACACTTGTTTAATATCAAGGGCACAACTTCCTGAACTCTTCTTATGACTCCTGGCTAACTCACTTTCATTTAGTAGCTCATTTATATTGATGGAAGCTTCATGATGCCTTGGCATCTTTCTGTTGCTACCAGCAACATTGCTAGGCATATATCATTCTTAGACATAGGAGTGGGCACTCATTTTTTTGTTTAAAGGGTTGACACTATAAGCTTAGCCTTCAATCTTTCCCGCCCACAATGAACCAATTGCCAGCTTTAGTCCAGTAGAAGCTGTTGACAGTAGTCAAAAGTAATCTTTTGGAACAATCTCTACCTCATGGATTGCCTCACTAACTGGGAGTATATCTGAGGGAACTACAGTGACACCCCTGCTGATGGGAGTAATAAGTAAGCAGTGAGCATATGCAAAATGCATATTGCTATTTATACCAAAATCGTCCTCTGTTTGTTGTCATGAAGCACCAAATTCAGGCAGTTATTTGAAAGGAGAAGTGTTAACAGAAGAATGAGTGACAGCAGGTGTGTTTGTGTGTGATGGAATGGCGAGTGGAGTCAGAGTGAGTGACAGATACTCTCCATCTCTCGAGAAGGGCAGTTAGGAGACAGTTGGGCAGAGAGAGAGAGAGAGAGAGAGGAGCTGTTGAGTGGGAACAGAAAAAGAGAGAGAGGACTGCTTCAAAGGCTGGTAGTCAGAATAGTTTTTCCAGGGGGGAGTCAGCGTTTTAGGCTAAACAGAACCATTGTTCCTTGTTTTGTACTTGTTCTTCTGGGTGTTGTTTTCTATAAATAAATATGTTTAATCGCTTTACATTTCTGAATGTCTTTTGGTTTGGGGGAATATAGGGTAGCATATCTCACCCCATGCAATGGCTTTGGCTTATATAGTGAATTGTATAAAAGAATAATCTCCCTGCGGTGTATCTGAAGAAGTGTGCATCCACACAAAAGCTCATACCAACTTAGTTGGTCTCTAAGGTGCTACTGGAAGGATTTGTTTTATTTTGTTGCGGTGTAACAGTTAGAGTACTGGACCCAGGAGGCCAGAGTTAAAATCCTGTCTCATGCATGAAGCCCATAGGATAACTTTGGGTCTGTCACTATCTCTCGGCCTAACCTGCCTCAGAGGGTGATTGTGCAGATAAAATAAAGAGAAAGAGAAGTATTTATGTCACTTTAAGTCACTTTCCTGGGAGAAAAAGTGAGGTATGAATGTAATCCTGAATAAAAGTAGAGCTTAACTCAATAGGTGGAGGCCGCTGTGTATTTGTGGGGGGCAGGACTTAAGGGGAAGTCTAGACTTGGTGGACAGGTAGGAGCCAGGGCCTTTTAGGGAACCCCTGGGACATCACACCATTTTTGTTTGTATTTTGCAGAGAGCTAAAGAATAGACAGGAATCTCTGGGGAACTTTGGAGAAGTGGAAGCATGAGTGACCAAAAGCATGAGTGACCAAAAAGGAAGAAGCCAAAAGTGTTATGAACTGCCCTCTGCTTGACCATCCCAACTGGTCATTAGAAGAATTAATAACTAAGAATTGGTACCTACCTTTTCTTATATCCTCCTCCCTCCATCTTCCTTTTATGTTGTATCTTTTAGATTGCAAACCTGAGGACAGGGACTGTCTTATTACTGATCTTTGTAAATTGCTGTTGTTGTTATTTTATTTTATTGACTTATATACCACCTTATACCCGGAGGTCTCAGGGCAGTTAACTACTCTGGGAGCCGTTTTTCAACAGAAGAACAGGGCATATGTTCTTGTGTGTATATCTATGTGTACAGTATGTGTGCAGTATGGTACCACAATGTACTGCTTTACAGGGGGACAGTGTAAAGTAGGATAACCCAGTAGTGCCAGCACTGTGTCTGGACACTCTGAAATCTAGATGAATGCAAACCTGTGCAGGTGTGTGTCATTGTGTAAGTTTGATATACATTGGAGAGCTAGAATTTATCAACCAGTTTGCTGATCAGAGTGGCCAGCTCATCTCACACACTGTTTGCTAGTTCAGCAGTTTTCCTTTTAAGGTAATCTGGGAAAGGCTCGGTTTGCATGTGACTGAGTGGTTATATGGTTTGGCTAAGTGTAAATGTGTGGATTTCTAGAGAGATTGTGGCTCCTGTGCTTCTCCCCCTGTAAAGCACCGTGGTACAGCTTGTGGACTACCTTGGTTACAGCTAGCAGAAGCAGATTTAGGGTAGCGTGGTTGGTTCGGTCGCACTGGGAGAATGGAGCACGGAAGGCAGGTGTGTGTATCTGAATGTTGGTGTCACACAGGGGGCTGCTGAAATTTTAGACCCCACGGTCTGCCACTGCAGCTGGAGCAAGAGAAAGCCAGAAACCCAGGTTTGGATGTCACACTAAGCCAAACCATGGATTACCTTGGGCAGCATGGCAGCTGCAGATCTGGGGGAGGAACTCAGCTGCTGAGATCTCCTCTGCAGGAACCTGTGTGTTCACACTAAACCATGGTTTAGTGCAAGATGGAGCTGTTCCGCCAGGTCTTTGGCCAGGGTTCAGTCTGACTCCCTCTCCCCTTTCATAAGAACTTGAATGAAAGTGGCCTCCCAGTTTTTCTCACAGGTGCATATAAGTTCAGCACAAACAGTTGGGCCTGGTGAGCATTTAAGGTTCCCAGCCCTAATCTGCAGGTTGCCATCTGATTGGGTTTTATTCTGATCCTGATCTGATTATAGGATGTATTTTAATTGATTGCCTGATTTTATGTTAATGTGTTATACATTTCATGTTAGCCGCTCTGAGCCTGGTTTTGGCCAGGGAGGGCGGGGTATAAATAATAATAAGAAGAAAAAGACGAAGAAGAAGAAGAAGAAGAAGTGTTATGTGAAAATCAGGTTACCTTTAATCATCAACCCCTTTGTCTTTACCATTTAGATGCTCGTGTTTTGGGTTCCCAACTGTCTTCAGAGAAGGAATGGCTGCTCTACATATTTCATGAGCAACATTTGAATCTTGTCCATTTTAAAACCTGTTCATTAATTAAATCTAGGCTCTTTTGTGGGCACCGTGATGTAGTTTGCAGACAAAATGAACTTCCCTCTGAAGTCAGCATTGTCACAGTAGTGCAGTATTATAATCATCCAGCTATTACGGACTGCGCTGACCCCAGAAAATAGGGCAGGATGGCAAAGAATACATTCAGAATATGTGGTACATATTTTTGCTTGGAGCTATGGTATTAGCTGTGACGACTGCGATGAACAATATGGAATGCGATCACGTTAGTAAGCGTGACACTGAAGTGTGATGCATAATGCAAATATTGCCAGAAAAGTCTGTGGCTGCTACAGTAGACATTATTCCTACTGAATTCATGCTCTGCCTCTGACCCAAATTCAGAGCAAAAATATCCCAACTGTGGTAGTGAGCAGGCTCAGGAGAGCTCCTTGTGAAGTTGAAGAGCTGTGCAGGCAACTGCAATCTGAAAAGAGAGAAAGCTCTGCATGGGGAATGTGGATCTCCAGCTGAGCCTTACAGTTGGAACGTGCAACCAGCTTCTTGTATTGTGGTCCAAAAATAAATAAATCAGCTTATTTTATCTTTCTCATCCAGGCACGATGTTCCGCAAGAAAAAGAAGAAACGCCCCGAGATCTCTGCTCCACAGAACTTTGAGCACCGTGTGCACACCTCGTTTGATCCAAAGGAGGGGAAATTTATTGGCCTGCCTCTGCAATGGCAGAATATCTTGGACACTCTGAGGCGGCCCAAACCCGTCGTAGACCCTTCAAGGATCACCCGGGTGCAGCTTCAGCCTATGAAGGTGAGGATGAAATATCTGAACTCTCCCCAATCATCTGGAATCTGAATTAAATAGTCCCTCCTTAACATTTCAGCTTGTCAGATATGGAGGGGTTGTAGCAACTCCCTTATAAAGAATGGTTGCAAGGTGTTGGGATTTTGTAGTTCAGAGACAAGGCAAATAAGAGGTGACATGATAGAAGTTTATAAAATTATGCATGGCATGGAGTAAGTGACTAGAAAAGTCCTTCCTTTTTCTCTTATACGAAACTTGTAGACCCCCAATGAAGCTGAGTGTTAGAAGATTCAGGACAAATTCTTTTATTTTTCATGCAATGCATAGTTGAACTATGGAACCGGCTCCCACAAGAGGAGGTGATGGCCACCAACTTGGATGGCTTTTTAAAAGAATGAGACAAATTCATGGAGGAGAGGGCTACCAGTGACTCCCACCCATGATGGCTTTGCTCTGCCTTCACAGTTGGAGGCAGCAGTGCTTCTGAATGCCAGTTGCTGGACACTACAGTAGTGGAGAGGGCTCTTGCTGGTAAGATCCTGCTTGCTGGTTTCCCACAGGCAACTGTTCAGCTACTGTGAGAACGGGAAGCTGGACTCAATGGCCTATTTAGCGACTGTCCCTTGTCTGTGGAACACGCTTCCTGTTGAGATAGAACAGGCACCCACTATCCACACTTTCCGGAAACAATTGAAGACGTCTTTGCTCCAACAGGCTTTCCCAGCTGGATGTTTGCCATGGGTGTCTATTTTATATGGTTTTAGATGTTGGCTTTTTAAAACAGGTTTTTTGTGATTAATACATTAGCAACAACTTTCAATGGTATAGGAGTTCTTTTCTCTTTCCCATCTGGGCACTCTTCATCTCACTTTGGAATTGATGTTGTCCTTTATTTTTCTTTAACTGCCTAGATATAATCTCATTCCATCTTGGGAAAGCTGTGTGAAGCAAACTGTCTCGAAGCCCGTTCTGTTGCCGTAACCCAGAAATTATGAATATGGGAGATTATTGTTTGAGAGAGACTGAAGAGGCCAAGCAATCCCTGTTAAGTGGGCTCCTTGACCTGAGCGTTTGTTTCAGCCATTTCCTTCCCACCCACCCCCGCAACTCTTTTTTTATTAAATTATCACCACATACAGAGCAAAAAGCCCAACCCATCTGCCAGGGCCCGTCTCCTGAGCCAGCTGGGTGGCTGACAGAGCAAGTCAGACTGTTGACAAAAAGCAAAAGAGCACATATGCGTGTCTGCACAAGTAGATGGATGCATTTCCATGGCAGAAGTGGAGAGAAGGAACATCCCAGTCCTAGTGCAGATCCCCATGTTCCTGATAGGGCAGCATATTTGTTCGAGCTTTTCTCTGCCTATTTTAGAATTGCTACCACCGGCCAGAATAGGTAGAGAGAGAGGAAAGAGGTAGTTATGGTTGGGTCATAGGATTGGCTTAAATCTGGGTGGATGGATCAGGCCTTCCTGACTGATTACGGAGTAGCACATACGCTTATGTGAATGCTCTCTAGTAGTCCTCTACCATATTTATATCTATTACAGTGAACTGCATCCTTGCATGAGTAAGGGAGTCAGTAGTGAGAAGAAGCTACTGTTTTGACTGCTGCAGTTAATTCAGCCTGTGTTTTATGAAGGCACTGCAGAGATGTTAGCAAAGGGAAGAAATTCTCTTCTCACTCCAGGGGAAGTTTCCCCCCCATACGGATTGGGAATGGTGCCTGGAGAAGGCATGGGTATTGTATCGGGCCTCCCTGTGGTGAAATAGATGGTGTTAGTTAATAGATTCTTAAGCTTCTTACTTCCTAAGTAAATGAGTTGGCTAAGCTGCAAGGTAGATAAGGTGTGGGAGGGGCAGGCGTCTGGGATGGAGAGACGTGTGTGCTATACAGTGGTACCTCAGGTTACATATGCTTCAGGTTACATACGCTTCAGGTTACAGATTCCGCTAACCCAGAAATATTACCTCGGGTTAAGAACTTTGCTTCAGGATAAGAACAGAAATCATGCTCCGGCGGCGTGGCAGCAGCAGGAGGCCCCATTAGCTAAAGTGGTGCTTCAAGTTAAGAACAGTTTCAGGTTAAGAATGGACTTCCGGAACGAATTAAGTACTTAAGCCGAGGTACCACTGTATTATGTTCCAGAATCAACATTATTTGCACATGGTCACAATATGATTTGTCTCAGAATGGAGCCAGTTTCTTACTGTGGGCGAGTTGGTCGGTGAGAACATAAAGCTATCATTATTATAGATTTAGTATTGCAGATGATTTTCCCCACAGCATTTTGATACATCACTCAGTAAGGGGTAGCAGGCAGTTAGAACAAGACTGTGGATTGTATCCAAATAGCTGGTTCATCATGTGTGCATTTACCGTGGCTTAACTCCAAACTCTTCCCTTCTCATATTGTCTGCACAGATTGAAACAAGCCCCGCTCCCTCAGCCCTATGAATCCTTGAACTGAGCCTCAGATATTACCCCTATTCCATTGTTGTTAAAAATGTGAGTTAGTGGCCAGAGTGGGGAAGGCTGCATTCACCTTGCGCCTATTCCAAAATCTCCTAAAGGCTCTCCATGGCTCAAAGGAGACCTGCAGGATGCACTGCTGGAGATATGTCTTTAATGCATGAGCAAGACTTTGGCTGGAGCTGCTGCAGGGTGGAATGGTAGGAGCATCTCCTCCCCCCTTCCATTAATGCAACTATTGTTGTGTGTTTGTCAATGACTGAACATGGCTCCAGTTTTTAAAACAACTAGCAATTGGTAAAAACAAGTAGCAGGAGGCACAAATGTACTGTCTTTCTGAGGCGGGGGGCGGGGGGGGCGGTGGCTTTGCATGAGGTATATTTCTCAGCACCTTGCCATGTTAAGTATTTTTATGGGTAGCGCTAAGCCTTTTTCCAATTCAAGTTCAGCATCACACAGTAGATGACCATCTCGGCTGTGAGTCCTGGAAGACCTGCTCCCAGTCTTGCAGGCGCTTTCTACCTACCTGGGAGGGCAGGGCCCTGATGGACTCCAGCTACAAAAACTAGGGTGCTGAACAGAGACTTGGGCTGGGGTGTTGTTTGGGTTTTTTGTTGTTGGGGGGGTTGTTGCTCTCGAATTTTTATATCTTTATTTTAGATCTTGTGATTTATGTGGCAGTTGTTCAGTTTGCTTGTGTATTTTAAATGTTTTATTTATTGTTTATGACTACGTTTGTCATGTTGTAGTTATGTATATTTCTATGTTGTAAGCTGCCTTGAGCATGGTTTGAAATGTGGAAAAGTGGCATGCAAATAAAATTTTGTATGTAATCTTTATTAAACTTGTATACCACCCTTCATCTGTAGATCTCAAGGCGCTTCACAGCATATGTACCATATGTATGCATGTAAAGCAGAATGTGCTTCACCCCATAAATCTCTAATTCCAGTGAGAGGTAGGTTCAAGTTACACACTCAAAATGCTTGAGAATCTTCTGAATGAATCTTCTGAGAATGCCTGAACAGGTGACCACAGAACGTTAACATAGCTTTTGTTTGTTTTGTGGTAGACGGTTGTGAGAGCCAGTACATTTGAAGTGGAAGGATATATCTCTGGGATACTCAATGACATCCAGAAGCTTTCCCTCATCAGTTCAAATACCCTGAGGGGGAAAAGTCCCACGAGCAGGAGAAGAGCGCAGTCGCTGGGGCTTCTGGGAGAAGATGGACCCACTGACATGTACCTACAGTGTGCGGAACCAGACTGGGCAGACAAATATGGAAACTACCTCAACTGCAATGGTGGGAGCAAGTCCTCGAGACGGCAGACTTTATGGCCAGATTATAAACCTGCATTGGACGGACAGGCTCACTCCAATGGCCTCGTGATGAAAGCGCAGTCTCTTGGCCCTTCAGAATTCCAGGGCGCAAACAGCCGCTTTATCCCACTCTCCTCAGGTTTTCAGTGCCAGCAATACATCCCGGTTCCTGAGGCAAACAGTGAAGATGCTGGAAGGGGATGGAGCTCCGAAGAGCACTACGCTCAGCCTAGCCAGGGGAGCCAAGCTAATTCGAGGCCGCCCGGGGAAGGCAGTCCTGGCTCCAAATCGAGAGACAACAGCTTGAAGAGGAGGCTCTTGAGAAGCGTGTTCCCCTCGTCCAGCGCCTCAAACAAGATCGGAAACAGCCAAACACAGATAAAGGTATGTTTATTTTGTGCCTGAGAGGTTGGTGCCTTTCAAGTACAGTTCTGAAGGTCAATATGGCTTCTAATAGTTTAAAGTTAATGTCAGGCCAGGGCTTATGCTTGCATTATGGAGCAGCTATTGGCCTAAATTTGCACTGATGTTACACCATCGACACAATCCACAGAGCATGCTGGTATATTCTTTGGCAAACTGTATTTCCCCTTGTTGCCCACAGTACAGCTGTCAAGGGAGCCAAGACAAACAAGCAAATCTATGTCTGCAATCATCATAATCTGCTTGTCAATGTCATTGTCCTTGGCAGTAGTGTAGTGGCGAATTCATGGTGGTCACACCCATTCGCCGTTCTAAGATCATACAGCTTTCTTGGATTATACAATAATCTTATAATTATATCATAGCTATAATTAGGGATGCATTGCCCCAATCAGTGTAGATCTCCATGTGTTGCCTTTTAGCCAGATCTACTATTTTCTGTGCACATACGTGGGCAAATGACTTGGAGCTCCAACATCCTCTTTGAGAGGGACTTAAGTTGTGTTTTCTGTGAAGTTCTATTGTATGGAGCAGAACTTGCACACCATTGTTTTGAAACTGGAGCACTGTATGTTTCCAGTGTTCCTAGATGCTTAGCTTTGGAGCATGAAGTGACTAAAAAGCTCCCCTTTCATGCTCATTGGGTGGCTGTAGGACTCTGGAGACCGGGACCCTGCTGCAGAATAGTATCAGGTCTTGGACTCTCCATTACTCTGGATCACTACGCAACTAGTCCTTGGACCCTCTACTTTTCTTCAAAACATATGTTTCTAGGCCTCATGACGATACGGAAATCCAATGCAATTTGATCTTTGTGTACTAAAGACCCAGATGTTCCTGAATCTGTGACTACCTATTATTCTTCTTATGGGGAGAAAATCATAACGGGGGCTGAATTTTGAGTGAGAAAATACCCACTGGAAATATGGTGAATGCAGCTGCTTTATCCCACCCCTGCCCTCAAATGGCCATTCATTCCCGTAAGCTCTCAAGGTTGCATTTGTTTAAGAAAATAAAATGGTAGATCAGTGGTTCTTAAGCAGTGGGCTGGGACCTACCAGCGGGTTTCAGTGTCCTTGTCTGCCTCCTTCCTGGCCTGCTCTGCCCCAAGCAACCCAGTCATATATTTTGTTATTATATTTATTTATTTATATAGCAACAAAGCTGGGAATACAAAGGAAGGGAACAAGAGAGGAAAGTTGTTACAGGAGGAAGAAATGAATGTAGAAGGACTGGAGGGAGGGATGAAAAAAACTGGCTGGCTGGGGTGCATGTGCTGAAAGTAAGGCACAAGTTGAGTGTGAAAGGAGAATGAGATAAGAAACTACAAGAGATGGGTAAAAATACTTAGAGAGGCAAGTAGGAGTGGGAAGGGGAAAATATAAAAGAAAACGCCTTCTCCATGTAGAGACACTGGATCAGCAAATTCTGTCTAAATTGAAGAGACTGAGTCACAATACCTCCAGAGCCAACATCTGTAGTAGCTTGAGGAAAGTTGAGCTATGGAACTCCTCGCAGCAAGGAAAATGCTGTGGTAAAGAATTTATCAAAGATTGATTTGATATTCATGGAAAATTATGCTAGTCATTGATAGGTGGATATGCCAAATGCTGTCTCCATCTGCCACGTTCTGATGGGCTTTGCTCCTGTGGCTGGTGGGCCTCAGTCATTTTCCACGGTCTCACCTGAAGGTAGAAAGCTTGAGAACCCCTGTGCTGGAGGCAGGATTCCTGTGACTGCATGAACATCTCCTTTGGCCCCACACAGATCCTTGGCCTTCCTGATGTCTCCCACCTCACACAAACACTGTGCCAATGCCTTTTTTTTACTTTTACCAAAACGGCTTTTATGAAATTAAATGCCTTAGTTACAATTCTAGTTCCATCTCTTCTCCGTATTAAATCAACCTGAGTATAGCTCATGATTTACAGGATTTCTTCAGTAATCACTTTCAGTTTACGCCAGATGCCAGAACAAAATCCAGAACAGAGTTCCCTGTGTTATTGCACATCAGCTGTTAGTCGGGGAGGCTGAGCAGCCTAAACAAAGCCCCTTCACCTCTAGCCTCTTTGGGGCTTCCTCTGCCCTCACTAATGTCTTTTTCGAACTCCATGAGGGTCTCCTCACTAGCCACAAGGACTCTTCAGTCTCGCATCACTTCCTGATCTGATTCTATTTATTTCATTATTTTCCGGCACTTCACATATACACAGTTGTGCGTGAATAGAACTTGTGTATATGGGGTGTGTGTGAAATGTCTGTAATTTTAAAAATGGCCCTCCTGGCTTTCCCTTCCTCAATCTGATTCTGAATGGTGCTTTCAGACATCCAGGATTAAAAACCAATTCAGCCTTTAATGCTGTGAGTTCTTTGGAAGCTGGTTGTGCACGACTCCTGGTTGCTGCTATTGACTAATCACGTTTGTTCTGGGCCAGCCAAGAGGAGGAAGCTCAGCTGAAAGTGTGTTGAGTTCTGGCTGACTCAGAACATCTTCATAAATGCAAGAGGATGACACACACTGTGGTTGCTCAGCGAGAGCAGATTGCAAGTAGTGAGCGAGTCAGGCTGCGGCCCATGTTAACTTGATGTAGATTGCAGCATCACCACTCTTTCCCCTAAAGGGTATTTGCAGAGCACCTTGAGGCCTCTGCTGGTTTCTCATTCTGTGTCTTTCCTTTTAGTAAAAGGGGAAAAAGCAAAACGGTATGGATCACACAAGTAGGAATTGGTGACTCTGTCAGTTTCAGTTTCTCTCAGTTTCTCATTTTTGCACTTTCAGCTTTCCAAAGCAGTTTGTGTGTTACATTAAAGTCCTTATGAAAATTAATCAGTTAATTTTTGCTGATAGTCAAACCTCGGCTGTTGAATGTAATCCATTCCAGAAGACCGTTCGACTTCCAAAACGTTCAACAGTCGAGGCGCGGCTTCCGATTGGTTGCAAGAGCTTCTTGCATTCAAGCGGAAGCTGTGTTGGACATTCAGATTCCGAAAAATGTTTTAAAAACTGGAGTGTTTACTTCCGGGTTTTCAGCGTTCAGGAGCTGAAACTTTAGAAAATGGAGCCGTTCGAGAACTGAGGTTTGACTGTACAGTGGTACCTCGGGTTACATACGCTTCAGGTTACAGACTCTGCTAACCCAGAAATAGTGCTTCAGGTTAAGAACTTTGCTTCAGGATAAGAACAGAAACTGTGCTCCAGTGGTGTGGTGGCAGCAGGAGGCCCCATTAGCTAAAGTGGTGCTTCAGGTTAAGAACAGTTTCAGGATAAGTACGGACCTCCGGAACGAATTAAGTACTTAACCTGAGGTACCACTGTATAGACATATTTGTATGTAATTTTGCCTGATATGCATGTTTCTGCAAAGCAGTTTTACCTAATATAACTCATTTTTATATAGGATTATATTATTTTCACTAATATGTAGATTTATATGCCCCCTGGTATGTATATTTTTGTTCACATGACATACCTGGCATTGCAAAATTTGGAGAAGCATAGATTTTGAAAGGTATTTCAGTTCGCATATTGTTTCAGAAAGTAAGAATTAGGTGGATTCATCTTTCAGTGTGAACTGAATCTATTTTCTCCTCCATCCCTAGACAGTAAGGACGTCAACTCACTGAGGGAGGGGGAACCACAGAGGTGTCTTGCCTGAGGACCCTCCAGATTGTGGAACCAACACTTGTTTGATAGCAGAAGGGACAGGTCATTTCAGTGGTGGGCTGTATTCTGTGGAACTCCCTTCCAAGCAATGCATGGTTGGCCCCTTCAAATGTGGCATTCAGAAATGCTTAAAAAAAACCTTTCTCTTTCGAGCACCTTTTAACTGATGTACTTTTATTGGACCCACCCAGCTATACAATTCTGTGATTCTATGATGCTAGCAAAGTGTTTCTACTGCCTGGATTATATTTCAAAGTATGTCTGCTTACTTTTTGTATTTTATTTTTTAAATTAGAAAGTTTATACAGTGGTACCTTGGGTTAAGAACTTAATTCGTTCCGGAGGTCCGTACTTAACCTGAAACTGTTCTTAACCTGAAGCACCACTTTAGCTAATGGGGCCTCCTGCTGCTGCCGCGCCGCTGGAGCACGATTTCTGTTCTCATCCTGAAGCAAAGTTCTTAACCCGAGGTACTATTTCTGGGTTAGCGGAGTCTGTAACCTGAAGCGTATGTAACCTGAAGCGTATGTAACCCGAGGTACCACTGTAATATGATAATGAGTATTTATGTTTATACTGCTGCTCACTGCCTTCAGAGAACTTTGTGCATCCTATAAACATTTAAAATAAACAAAAAGAACAAATTTCTGTTTTTCTAGGCACATGGCTACTTGTGCGTGTGTGTTTTTAGAAAGCTTGACATGGAGAATGGATATTTGGTCTAATCATTAGGAAGGAAGGCCTCTGTGAGCAATGGCACCTCTTTTTTTGGGTGCTCTGGGTTACATAAAACACGTCTGTAAAACAAAGCTGGAGGTTTGAAAACACCTTTCCTCCAGGAACGTGTCTCAGCTGGAATGGAAGGGTGGTGCAGGTAGAAGACGGGGAAGTAATTTTCAACAGGCAGTTACTTGTAAGTGTGTGTGTGTGTGTGTGTGTGTGTGTGTGTCCCCAACCCACAATGTGTTACTAAGCAAAATAAATTTGCATTTCCCTGTGTGTGTGTACCCACAGAGGTCAATAGGTTAAAAAATAAAAGCTTATCTTAGATAGTTCACTATGTACAGTCAAGGTGGAGTATAGGTGCTGGGAAAACAGGAAAACTTCCTCTCCTCTCTATTATATTATGTATTAGTTTGTCAAAGCCACACCTCCTTAAGGTTAAGGCCACTGACTTTCAGCTACTTAATAAGGACAGCATTTGAACCTAGAAAAAGAAGCTTGCGACTCAGTCTGGGCCCACAGTGGATGTACTTCTTTAATTCCCCACAGACACTGCTTTCTCCAGCCCAGCTAACCAAAGGGCTGCTTTCCGATGCATCTGTGTCTTGGCTGCCACTTTACCTGTCCATATCCTGAGAGGTTTCAACTGATTCGAATCTCTTCCCTCACCAAGCCATGAAACACATATTTTCTCAGTTGGGCCTACCTCACAGGGTGGTTGTGATTATAAAACGAAGTAATCCCCCAACTACACCACCCTGAACTACTTGGAGAAGAAGTGGGATGGGATAGAAATGTAAATGATAGCAACAACGTTCATCTCATGCGGCTCTCTATTAATTTAGGTGTTTCAAGCCAAGCTGTAGCAAACTGCTGATCTTCTAGAACTCTTTTCCTCTTAGGTCGGGCTTATGTTGTGTTCTGTCATAAAGTAAGGCTACTTCTCTTCAGTAGTGGCCTGGGGGATTCTTGTATTCTTCAGGAAAGAAATCTAACTTCTTTTGAAATAACCCAAAACCAATGCAATAAAAGCATTAATGCTGTACTACTGCAAGTCGCTGTGCCAGTGACGCGAGGATCACTTACATTTATTGAAACTCTCTGGGCATTTTCCCCAAGAGAACGCTGGTATTATGGCCAATGTTCCAATTTGGGTAATTACATTTTCTTTTATTTGACTCTCTCACTGCATCTTCACTTGGGTTCTTAACAGAGCACTTTTCATCCATCAATCTTAGATCCGTTTACAAAGTGGCCAAAAGTATTTATTCACTTTTTATGGATGGGGGGTGGGGATAGATACTCTGGCTAGCATTGGCTCTTGCAGATCTCAGGCAAAGAGAGCTCTATCACTTAATTTTTAAGAGAATGCTTAGAGTTGTGTTGTTGTTTTTTTGGTTGGTTGCTGCCTTGAAGAACAGATAATGTTGGTTGTTTTTTTTAAGGAAGAGCTAATGACTGATTGATTTGTTGTCATACAGATACTAGAAGTGTGAAATGTTTTGTTGCATGGAATCAAATTGTTTAAGTTTCCAGTGTGCATGTTTTGAAAAGTCAACTAGCTTTATCAAATAAAACTGAGCAACTATGTATTTTTAATGCATTGTGAGTGTTCTTGCATATAACACAGAAAACTTGTTTTCAAGGGGGTGGGGGCATGTTCTTAGCCTTCTCTGGATGTCTACAACAAGCATTTCCCCTTGTTGTAGTTCTGTCATCACCAAACCAGTTTTTCAAGAGGTTTGCAGCATGTTAGAAGGTGCCTCGGAAAACACAAATCTCCCCTTTCCAAGCATAACCAGCACTTTGCTAATAGAGATGTGTACATTTGGTGTGGTGTGTCACTGTAAATCAGTGACCTCATTCACATGCCATGGTAAACCATACTTAACCATTTCCTGTGAATTCACCTGTCTGAGCCTTTTCACTCATCCCTGCTAGCGTGGAAAGGAAACAAACTGCTGACTTAGTGTTACATCTAAACAAGAGATTGCAATTTGTATCACACCAAAGAAATCACAACCAGTAAGCTAAGAACCATTTGGGCTTGTTTGTTGCTATTACAAACTTCATGTAGTTCATCCTGAAACAGCCTTGGGTATAGTTTTTCATTTTTCAAATTGCAGAGGAGCAGGAGAATCTGGCTCCCCTGTGGACATCACACAAGGTCACAGATCTCCCCTGGTCTTGCTGTGCATGCCAGCCACAGCGGGATGGGAGAGATAAGCAAAGTGCTGTGACTGGGCCTGATGCATTGGGCGTGGGGGCTTGCCTGGGATCAGCCCCACCTCGCCCTCAGAACACACCACTTGTGGCTTTTTGCTGGCTACCAACCATGGGGCTCATGCCAGTGATACTCCTGCTTGCCTGCCCATTCAGCAGGTGGGATGAAGAGCTTTGCATCACTCCACAGGTAGGAGCCAGTGGAACCCAGCAGGGCTGGACCAGGGGACCCTTCCACCCAATCCGTGCCCTCCATCCCAGGGCAAAGCAGGTTCAGATTTCACCCTTAAGCAATTAACGATTCAACAGAAATTCATTTGAGAAATGGACTGAGATTTTGTAAAACTGACTTGATAGCCCTCCTAATAATGCCATTTTCTCCTGCTCTCCTCCAGCCCAGTCCTTTCTACCGACCGCCGCAGCACTGGGGTTCACCGCACAGCCCTGCTGCCAAGTCCCAGTCCCTTCCCTCGGACCAGCCAGCGCCAGAGTACGCTCGGATTTCAGAAGCTGGGACCCCTCAGAAATCCCCGACCACAGAGACTGCAGCGGCCCTGCCTCCAGGCCGGCCGTCGCCCGCGGGCTCCCCCCGGAACAGACACACCCAAACCAGCTCCAGCAACCTCCACCTTCCCTTGGACTCGAAAGCCCAGCCATCCAGTGAGGATCCGGTTGTTGTCACTCACGAGCAGTTCAAAGCTGCTTTGAGGATGGTGGTGGACCAAGGCGACCCCAGGACGATGCTGGAAAACTATGTTAAGATTGGGGAGGGGTCTACAGGTATCGTCTGCATTGCACGTGAGAAGCATTCTGGACGGCAGGTGGCAGTGAAGATGATGGACTTGCGGAAGCAGCAGCGACGAGAGCTCCTTTTCAATGAGGTGACTAGATGAGGGAAGAGATGAATGAGATGGCAAGGAATACTGAATGGGGTGGATCCAGATTTAAGTTAGCTGAGCTTTAGTCCACTGAAATCAAAGGGATTTGAGTTAGACATGACTAAATTGCCCTAGTGATTTCAATGGGACTAAAACATGCCTAACTGGTCCTGTATTTCTAAAGGCAGTCGACAAAGCGAATATGGGCCAGATTACAAAAGAGGGTGATAGTAGCTAGTATAGAGTAGGGAGATGAATGAAGACAGTGAATATTCCAGGCAGGCCATTGATCTGCGGCGTTTGGGATGTAAATGTTTGGGGTTTATTTTTGAGGTTGTGTGGTTGCATTGTTTGGTGATCCAGTTTGCTTTGTGCAAACTGTATCTGATGGAAAGTCCCATTGCGCACACAGAAATCCTTGCACTGATAGTTACTTTGCACTGCACTGGATGCAAGCCTCAGTTCCATGTCTATCCGCATCTTTCTCAGGTGGTGATAATGAGAGACTACCAACATGACAATGTGGTGGAGATGTACAAAAGCTATCTGGTTGGTGATGAGCTCTGGGTGCTGATGGAATTTCTCCAGGGAGGAGCCCTCACGGATATTCTGTCCCAAATCAGGTAGGTTAAAAAAACCCCTCATTTCTTCCCACCTTTCCTGCCTAAAATATCATAGAACTATAGAATTGGAAGAGTCCCCGAGGGTCATCTAGTCTAACCCCCTGCAATGCAGGAATCTCAACAAAAGCATCCATGACAGATGGCCATCCAACCTCTGCTTAACAACCTCCTGAGGGAGACTGTTCCACTGTCGAACAGCTCTTACCAACAGAAAGTTCTTCCTGATGTTTAGTTGGAAACTCCCTTCTTGTTACCTGAAGTCATTAGTTTGGGTTCACCACCCTGCCCTCTGGAGCAGGATAAAACACGCTTGTTCCCTCTGCCATGTGACAGCCCTTTAGATATTTGAAGATGGCTATCCTATCTCCTCTCAGTCTCCTCTTAAAGATAAAGGTAAAGGGACCCCTGACCATTAGGTCCAGTCGTGACCGACTTTGGGGTTGTGGCGCCCATCTCGCTTTATTGGCTGAGGGAGCCGGCGTACAGCTTCCGGGTCATGTGGCCAGCATGACTAAGCCGCTTCTGGCGAACCAGAGCAGCGCATGGAAACGCTGTTTACCTTCCTGCCAGAGCGGTACCTATTTATCTACTTGCACTTTGACGTGCTTTCAAACTGCCAGGTTGGCAGGAGCAGGGACCGAACAATGGGAGCTCACCCCGTCATGGGGATTTGAACCGCCAGCCTTCTGATTGGCAAGTCCTAGGCTCTGTGGTTTAACCCACAGTGCCACCCGCGTCCCAGTCTCCTCTTAGTCAGGCTAAACATACCCAGCCTTGGGCCAGTAACCGTCTCTCAGCCTGATCAATCTCAATGGGTTGTTGTAAGAATAGAATGACGAGGAACCATGTAAATTGGCTCGAGATACTTGAGGAAAGGCAGGATACAGATGTAATAAATAAATGATAGCTTCCGTCAGAGCATAAGACAAATTCATGGAGCATGGGGCTATCAAGAAGTACTGGCCCTGGTATCTGTGTCTTATCTCCACTGTTAGAGGCAGCATATCCCTCTGAATGCCACTTTCAGGAGAGCACAAATAAGGTGTGTGCTGTTGCTTCTCATAGGCATCCGATTGGCCACTGTGAGAATAAATAAGAACGCAGTCCAATAAACACAAGGTCCCATCAGCCACACGCAGCTAGCAGCCACTGGGAATGAATAGGCCTAGCAAGATCAGTAATGTAAATAAAAACACAAAGAGGGACAATTACTTTCTGTCGCAAGCTGCCCACTCCCAGGATTTGTTGAGCTCAAGTTCTACAGTGTTAGATTTGCTAATAAATTCTACATTGGCAGTTTCCCACTGGTGCAATGTATAAAGGTGATATTGTGTGACTCCAGCATGCTGCCCCAACCTGGTTTGCTTGCACAAAACTTACATGGGGGTTAGACTATGTCTTGCCTTCATTGAGCATTTGTTCCCGTTTGTTCGAGGAGAGGTTATACGACAATGAGCATTCATTCTGATTTCCTTGTGGGGTGTTTACAGTATACAGTATGTCTGTCATTAATCATCTGTTTATCCCACACTTTTCAGTGCATTTCTCTACTTTCCTACTCCTCCTCCCAAAAAAATCTATTTCTTTTTTACAGTGCATTTGTTGTGCTAGGGCCACAGAGCACTTTAATTCGCTTTAATTATGGATAGCTCTGTTGGTTAGAGCGTGGTGCTGATAATGCCAAGGTTGCAGGTTTGATTCCTCTATGGAACAGCTGCATATTCCTGCATATTAGGGGGTTGCACTAGATCAGAGGTAGGCAACCTAAGGCCCGGGGGGGGGGCGGATTTGGCCCAATCGCCTTCTCAATCCGGCCCACGGATGGTCCGGGAATTAGTGTGTTTTTACATGAACAGAACGTATGCTTTTATTTAAAATGCACCTCTGGGTTATTTGTGGGGCATAGGAATTCGTTCATTTTTTTCCTTCAAAATATAGTCCAGCCCACCACATGGTCTGAGGGACAATGGACCGGCCCACGGCTGAAAAAGGTTGCTGACCCCTGGACTAGATGATCCTCAGGGTCCCTTCCAACTCTTCAATTCTATGATTCTATGAATCCTTCCCACAAAATTCTGGAATTCTGCAAGCGTCTTTTGTATATGAAACTTCCACACACCTATTCCAGTCACTGCAGGCCCCGTACTTCATGGATTTGTCTAATCCTTTTCTAAATCAATGGTTGTGGCTACCACCATTCCACTACAAGCTCCGATACTCTGGACGGAGCAGGAAGTTCACTTAAACCTCATGCCATCAGACATAATTGGATATTCAATTGCTTCTGCTCCATGAAAGAAAATGACTTCTGATTTTTTTTATTTTTGCTTCTTGTTTCAGGCTGAATGAAGAGCAAATTGCTACAGTGTGTGAGTCAGTTCTGCAGGCACTGGCTTACCTGCATTCCGAAGGTGTGATTCACAGAGACATTAAGAGTGACTCCATTCTCCTGACCCTTGATGGAAGGGTAAGAATTCCTTCGCAGTTTGGGCTCTTCTCTCTCTTCCCTGACAACGCTTTGCAAAGCCCTCTCTCCAGCTCCCCTGTGCCATAGCAGGTTTTGTGCACTGAAAGTCACACATTCATTCTGTAGTTTAAGATAGATTTCAGGCCCACAGTGGACATCCATTCCACATGAATTAGCAATTGCAAATGGCTTTAAAAAGTAAATTGCAAGCATCTTTGGGGGGCATCCAGATCAAGAACCCAATGTATGTGGTGGGATTAGGAGGCTTTAACTCTTTGCCTCCCTGTGTTCCCAGTCCAGATTGGGCCTTCTGTACCTGCATGTCGTGGGGTGCACACCTCCCATTGGAGCAAGTGGGGGCTCCCCCCATGCCAAGAAAATAGCAGGCAGCAGAGGGCCCAGTCCAGATTTGAACCCCAGCAGGAGGGGTCAGGCCAAAGGTTGAAGCCCCATTCCCTCTGCGGCAGGGTCCCAGTCGGATCAGGTCTCTCATGCCCACACTTGACCTTTAGCAATTGCCTGGGCGTCTTGTTAATCTCATAGTCTACTATGGTCCTCAGGCAGCAGTTTGAGCAAGAGTTTTGCCCAGGGGCAGCCAACGTGATGAAGCTCCAGACATCTTGGGCTACAACTCTCATGATTCCTGGCAGCCCGGTTTAGGGAAGTTTTTAATGTTTGAAGTTTTATTCTGTTTTTAATGTTCTGTTGAAAGCTGCCCAGGGTGGCTGGGGAAACCCAGCCAGATTGGTGGAGTAGAAATAAATAAATAAATAAATAAATAATAATAATAATTAATTACCATGCTGCTTGGAGATGATGGGGTTTTTAGTCCACAACATCTGGAGGGCACCAAGTTGGCTACCCCTGCTTTTGTCCAAGGACTTGGATATTCTCCTGCTGCTCAGCATAGACAGCACTAGGCTAGCCAAGGGTTTGTCAAACCTTGGTTCCCAAATGGCTCCGTTTTAGTTCCCGAACGCTGAAAACCCAGAAGTAAATGCTCCGGTTTTCAAATGTTTTTGGAAGTTGAACGTCTGACACGGCTTCCACTTGAGTACAATAAGCTCTTGCAACCAATCAGAAGCCGTGCCTCGGTTGTCAAACATTTCGGAAGCTGAACAGGCTTCCGGAATGGATTACGTTTGACAACCGAGGTTTGACTGTAGTTTCATATGTTCACTTTTTGCCCGCTTTACACCTCCTACTCCTGCAACCCAGGCATAGGAACCAACTCCTAGGGCAGGCATCCCCAACCTGTGGCCCTCCAGATGTTTTGGACTACAATTCCCATCATCCCTGACCATTGGTCCTGCTAGCTAGGGATCATGGGAGTTGTAGGCCAAAACATCTGGAGGGCCACAGGTTGGGGATGCCTGTCCTAGGGACTGAGGTCCTTTTGGCCCTCCCAATAAAATATTTTAGGGGGTTGCCCCCCCCCAAGTTGATGGGCATTGCTATTCAAATGGTGTGCATGTGCTGTGCCTTGTGATTATGTGGGGTGTGGCTTACCTGTCCCCACCCCACCCCAACATTCAAGTTGGCATCCCTGGACCCAGGCTGCCTCCAGGTTTTCCTACAACCTGCTTTATTTGCCCCTTTGCCCCATTTTATTTTCCTGGTAACTTTAGGGTAACGTTTTGCTTCTTTGGGATAGGTGAAACTCTCTGACTTTGGCTTCTGTGCTCAAATCAGTAAGGACGTCCCCAAAAGGAAGTCCTTAGTGGGGACACCGTACTGGATGGCTCCGGAAGTTATTTCAAGGTCTCCATACACCACAGAGGTAACTATCATTCCTGGACTGCAAGAGAGGCAGCAAATGAGCAGGACATATCCATTTAAACCTGGTTTACGATGCTTTCTGAAACCAATTCCTGGACATACATAGGTGTATCTGACCTAGCATGCCTCAGTGTTTCCTGCTCTCTGCCACGTTACTTGTGAAGTGTGTGGCCCACCACGATGGGAGCCGTGCTTGATGGTAGGATGCAAGAATCTGGATTGTGTTGCTTTTGCGTTAATTCCAGCAGCACTTACATCTCCACCCCAGTGAAAGGTTAGCATGAATATAAAACTGCTCTCACAGCTTTGGAAGTCTAAAAGTAGCAAACTCAAGCCCACAAAACCAGAATAAAACATGGAAGTAGGCAACTTTCCTATTTAACAAAATATGATTACTTATTATTATTATTCTTTAGCAGAACTTGGAAGTTTTGGATGAGTGTGTATTTGTGTGTAAAAGCAAAGAGGAAAGGTAATGACAGTCCTAAGAGGAACATTGTGAAGCGATGCTTTTGTGCTATAATTTGGAGGTTGGATGAGTCCTTTAAGATATTACAGGGGGGAACCAGTTGTTTTTGGACTCCAACTCCCATCAGCTCCAGCCAGTCTACCCAGTAGTCAAGTATGATGGGTGTTGGAGTCCAACAACATCTGGGCAGCCACAGTTTTCCCACTCCTGATTCAGCCTTTCAGGTTCTTTGCTGATATAAGGCCCCCAGTACCTCTTTGCTAGTCTGCTTCACAGGTAAGAAGTTCTGTAAACGCCAGAGGACCATAGGGTATCTTTCTACAGGCCATCTGTACTGATGCAATATTTTGCTTCTGCAGGTAGACATCTGGTCTTTGGGAATCATGGTGATCGAGATGGTGGATGGAGAACCCCCTTATTTCAGCGATTCTCCAGTCCAAGCAATGAAGAGGCTCCGTGACAGCCCTCCTCCCAAAATAAAGAATTCTCATAAGGTCAGTCAGTTTGTAAGAAATGTCACAGCCAGGTACTTCATAGAATCTGGTTGTACGCGGAAAGGCATGAAAAAACCAGTACAGGTGGTTGCTTATGATAATCTCACATACGTCTTATGTAGCAGATCTGCACAGTGAAACAAAGGCACATGTTATTGGCATGCAAGGTAATATATGTGGATTTGCCCTATTTTCCCCCTGTGTGGAAGTTCTTTCCATGTTGAAGGATCCTGTGATATTTGAAACTGCCACGGAGAACATTTAAGTGCAGCTCCTGCTCCCTGAAAATTGGGCCATAGAACCCAAGTACAATTGAGCTGTTGCTTTATGATAGTTGCATCCTTTGTGTCTATGTATCCCACCTTTTATACTGACTACAGTGGTACCTCGGGTTATATACGCTTCAGGTTACATACGCTTCAGGTTACAGACTCCGCTAACCCAGAAATAGTACCTCGGATTAAGAACTTTGCTTCAGGATGAGAACAGAAATCGTGCAGCGGCGGTGCAGCGGCAGCGGGAGGCCCCATTAGCTAAAGTGGTCCTTCATTTTAAGAACAGTTTCAGGTTAAGAACAGACCTCCGGAGCGAATTAAGTATGTAACCAGAGGTACCACTGTACTTGAGATTTGTTCAGACTCAGAATCAAGAAGTTAGTATTGATTTCAGCTTTTGGTTCTATAGGCTGGTGCTGGCATCTAGTGGCTGGTACAAGAAATGCCTCTCACAATAAAAGGTTTGTGAACACCGCTGCATCTTAAATCAAACGCTGGACCTGACCAAGGCTGCTAGTTAGTAAAATGCTTCCTGAGCCCATTGGTTCCACTTTTTGCTTAGATCATGTTATCAATCGCATTTTAGTCAAGTAGCACGATCACCTGAAACAACATAGGGGAGGACATTTTCCACACAAGCATCATTTGCAGAGTCTGTATATTTAAATATGTCCTTAAGTACTACTACTGGTTGTTATTTATTAACTGTGTATACTGTCCTTCATCCACCCTCCTGCCCTGAAATGGCTTATCTGAATTATTCTGTTTTCACAGACGTCTCCAGTTTTAAGAGACTTCTTGGAACGGATGTTAACACGAGACCCGTTAGAGCGAGCAACAGCCCAAGAACTCCTTGATCACCCCTTTTTGCTTCAGACGGGACTTCCAGAGTGCCTGGTGCCCCTTATTCAGCGGTATAGGAAACGGACCTCCACCTGCTGACCCCAAACTTAAGAAGCACCTAGTATATCATAGCATTCGAATGCAGTCTTTCTCTCGGAGTTACCAGATCAAGGGCAGCCTGGCCCCGCAAACATGGCTTGGAATTTGTCAGCGTCCTTTCCGAGAAGGCGAGAGGGAATTTTCACCATCTTGAGCTGCTTTTTAATGTTTACCTTTTTCTCTTTTTCATTGCTGAAGACAATCAAAAGCTGGACTCCTACAAGTCTTAATATATATATTGTGAAGCTTCTGGGATAGTTCCTATTTCAGGAGTATGTTTGGTGTTTGTAAGAAGATTCTCGCCACTTGATTTGTACATACCTGCAGACCTCCAGAGACTTCATCTACTGACTGCGCTGGAACAACATTCCTCTCGCAGGATGGTATTTGTTCTTTAAAACACATTTGAAGGTAGACGTCCTTACTTTAACCTGAAAACAGGCTTCTCCAACTTGGTGCCCTTTAGATGATTTGGATTGTGATAACTGGGGTTGATGAGAGATGGAGTCCAAATCATCTGGATGGCATAAGCTTGGCAATGGGCTTCCCTAAAACAATCATCTCATCTCATGTATGGGCTACTTGATCCTGTTACAAAAGACTCGTCTACCTTGTTTCCTTTCAAATCATTTTTCCAGGACTTACTTTCTTTCTACAGTTGGGACTAATATGGGGCCTGTGGCTTTTCAAACCTTAAGAATGGTCTGTCATTTCACAATCTTACACCAGCTGGCAAGCAGCGCTTCATGGCAGACATTTCTCCAGAGATGCTGGAACCTGATGCTTGAAACTCCACGGCATGTAAACGTAGTGCCTTCTCCAGCGAAGACTGGAAGTAGAAGGCAGCACAAGGGTTGTCCCGATAAGAACTTCAGTTTGCTCATATCAAGGCCCCTCTAAGTACACTGGACTTGACCAAGGATACGGCCTTGAGGCAGCTGCTGGGTGTTTTTCACCAGCTCTGAATTCTGCTGCAAGGTCAATAAAATGCTGAAGCTCTCCCATTCCACTGAACAATGTTTGTTTTGCCAGTGAGAATGTTAAGACTCTACCTACCTCCTATGTTGTTGAGAATAGGGGAAATGCATGGAACAGAGTTTAAATGTGTGCTCATGGTTCTATAATCTCCTGGATGTAGGTGGACCACTTCTAATATTCTTATCTAAGGTTGATGCAGAAATTTTATATGGTTAAGTCTTATCTGTGTAATGTCCAGATCAGTTGGCACCAATTAGTTTAGGTTGTATTATGTGTGTTACTGTGTGGAGCATAGTTGTAACATAACTGGAATTCAGTTTTGTGATACATTTGGGCAGGAGTTATGGAAAGTGGGGAGGGGTAGGTTGGAGGGGGGTCAGGTGTCACTTCTACTGCCTCAGAATCTGCCCTTACACAATCCACCAAGTGGTAAACATATGAAAACGTGTAAAAACAGCAACAACAAAAAACTTGAAATATTGTGGGGAGAGCTTGTTGTAAAATATGTCTGTATGTTCCAGGAATCCTGTGCAAAAAACTCCCAGGTTTCTTTCTTCCTTCTTTTTAACTTAATTATCTGAAACAAATATTTCTCCTTTCCGTGAGTTGTTTGCATTTGTTGTTTTAAATTAAAACACAATTTTGATTATTCATAAACCCATTGCAATATTGAAATGTTTTTGAAAAATGTGTTTATCCTTATTCCAAAGTGCTCCACAGAGTTCTAAACTCAAGAGTTTAAAAACTTGCCACAGAAAGTTTCAGGCCTATAAACTTGACAGACAAATCAGTGGCCCAAATGAGTTCCATGTAGTTTCAGTCAAGAATGGCCAACAAGGCAGTGAGGGGTGTGTGAAGTCCATTTGGCCAATAGTGCTTTATTATGGAAGTGGATGGCAGTAATGAGGCACAGGTGCAGCCCTGCCATTTGAAAGGACAGGGATCTTCAAAAAAGGGCCCCCTGGACCGAGGTATGATCCTATTGTTTTACTCTGGAGGCAAGGGAATATAGGTTCTGCAGATGCCTCACTCCATTATAGATCCTGAAGATCTATTTGTTTGTTTTTAATTGGAACAATTCATAGAAGCAGCACTACTTTAAAAAGAGCATGCAGCTTTTTTTACGGAAAATCCCCACCCCACCCGCCAGCAGTTAACAACCACAAAATACAAGTTTCTGTAACTCAATGTTCTCTTATTCTTCTGAAGATGTGTCAGATGCCAAGAAGCTTCTCTGGCTGCACAAACACAGAAAAAACACAGAGCACAACCTAGCAAAAGCTTTTCATGGCAAACACCATGTAAATCAGTCGAACTCCTTTGTTTTCAGTGGCCTTTGTCACACAACTACCTTACTAGAATGTGCCTATAAATCATTTGTACAGAAACATAAAAGTTTGAATTTAAACTACAAAATCCAACCCAAGTAGCAGACAATGGGCGCCATCTTCTGAAAATAAAAAAAGCTTGTGACTAGGGGTGGGGGAGACATTCAATTCACCTAGCTTTTAGAGCCAAATTTGCACTTTCTGAAACGGTATGAAGACCAGAACACAGCCATCCTTTGAAATTTGCATCTATCCAAATTTTGCAATACAGTTATCCAATTAAACAATCTGTACAAAAGTGCATAAAAATGAGTGTGCTGAAAAATAACATAAATGCGTCTTACAAGAAATCACTTGCAGAAATGTGCACCTTAGTCAAAAGTGCAGACCAAAATTTGTTTATTAGGAGAAATTTGCACTAAAATGCTGAAGGGAAAAAAAATCACAAATTGCTGCAGAAATGTGGATAACCTGAATTTAAGATTGGAAAAGTATGGAACAGAGAGAAGTGAAATGGACAGATCTTTCCATTCGTACTTGTGACTGATGAAAACAAAAAGTAATCCCAAAATGAATATGGAGGATACTCTGCCACTGAATTCCTAAAAGGGAGGGGGTGTCATTTCTGAGGACACATAATCTGATTGTATTATTTATTTTATTTATTAAATTTATATATTTCCCTTTATCTGAAGATCTCGGGGCAGTTCACAAGATAAATATACAGGATAAAAGCACAAAATAAATAGTTATAACCAAAACAAAACAATAACCTCCTCTTCCTACAACACATTTAAAGGCTGTGGAATATTAATCCGCCAAATTAGACAGGGGGAAATGTTTACTCAGCAATGGATTCCTTAGAAAGAAAGAGCCATACAATTAGCAAGAAACTAGTTTTATTGCATTCTGTAGAAGGTCAGCTTGATAAGCTGCATAACCCTTTACCAGAACAAACCAACATTTGAAAGAAGAAAATTCTGAGTCCATCCTGCTGTAAACACAATGTGCTTTTAAAAAAGAGAAACAAAAGGAACAAGTCACAGTCTTCGTAGATAACAGAAGTTCAACACTGAATGCATACAAGTGAGAGCATCTGTCAGTAAATAAAGCCAGTATGTTGGAACAGTGGGTATGGAACTGACATTGTGTTATTGCTACACGCTGCATTTTGCAGTTACAGATAGGTAGCCATGTTGGTCTGCCATAGTCAAAACAAAATAAAAGAAAAAGAATTCCTTCCAGTAGCACCTTAAAGACCTACAACTAACTTAGTTGGTCTTTAAGGTGCTACTGGAAGGAATTTTTTTTCTTTTATGCTGCATTTTGCAGTCAGTGTCCCCTTTAATGGCCTGGATCAAAGCTTTACAATGTGTTTCTGAATTGTGCAGTCAATGCTACTAAAATGCAACTCCTAGAATCCTGGCTCTAAGAAATTCATAGATGGGGATCAGCTGCAGACTCATCAGATGGACACCAATGCAGCTTCAACTCTCTTTCTGAAGTGGAAAACCGTACTACTGCAATTTACAAAGATGTTATGAAAGGAAAATGAAAGAAAACGATTATCTAAACTGCTAATAATTTTCCAAGTTAGTGCTTTTCAAGTGCACTGCCCTCCTTCTTCAAAAACTTAACCACCATGTGTGTTTTTTTTAAGTTTTGACAATAAAAAATCCCAGTTTAAATCTGACATCTCAAAACAAACAAACAAAAAAACAGGTAGCAAGTGATGTAGCAGACAGACCCCCCTGCCTGAGAGTCCAGGAGAGCTGCTGCCAGACAGTAAGGCTGCAATGCTAAACCATGTCTAACCAGAAATGAGTACTGTTGAATCCAGTGGGCCTGAGAAATCCAGGATTGGATTCCCCAATGTAATTTTCTTTTGTTAAAAGCTGTTTGAAGAAACAGAATTTGGATTGGGGTCGTTATACCAGGGAAGGTGGGTTAACCTTCCACAACAACAACAATAAATAAATAAATAAATAAATAAATATCTGAATACATTAACAACCACCTAATAAATAATATACTATTAACTAACAAAAAAATAAATATGTAAATAAAGCAATAACACCAACAACGTGTTCCAATAACTCACCCAGTTGAAACTGGGATGCGGGTGGCGATGTGGTCTAAATCACTGAGCCTCTTTGGGCTTGCCGATTAGAAGGTTGGTGGTTCAAATCCCCGCAATGGGGTGAGCTCCTGTTGCTCTGTCTCTGCTTCTGCCAACTTCGCAGTTCAAAAGCACGCCAGTGCAAGTAGATAAATAGGTACCACTGCAGCAGGAAGGTAAACGGCATTTCCATGCACTCTGACTTCCGTCACGGTGTCCTGTTGCGCCAGAAGCGGTTTAGTCATGCTGGTCGCATGACCAGAAAGCTGTCTGGTCAAGGCTGTGGACAAATGCCGGCTCCCTCGGCCTGAAAGTGAGATAAGCGCCGCAATCCCATAGTCGCCGTTAACTGGACTTAACTGTCCAGGGGTCCTTTACCTTCCCTTAACTTTACCTTCCCTTTACCTTAGTCACAGAAGGGGGCTGGGGAGACAGGGACAATATGAGCCCTTATCATTTTCCCCCTCTGTAGCTAAATAACAGCTGCTCTGATCACACAACTCCCACTTCACACCTTGTTTGTCCTTCCATTACTTTCAGAGTTCATGCAGTATCACTAAATAAATAAAACTTGAACAAAAAATGCCACAAAAAGTGAAAGGCCACAAACATCCCAACGCACTCCACTGAAATCATTTCAGGCAAATGCGGCATCTAGTTACAAATAAATTTCTATCTTATTAAGGCTTGCTGGATTCAAAGACAATGTACACGAGTGCAATTCCATTTAGATAAAGAAATCCACACAGATATAAGTGGACACGAAAGCATCTCATAAGAATCAGACATGGTGCAAAATCTTCTTCAGAAGCCCTTACAGAAACTGCCATGAAAATGTAGCAATCTGGACATCATATTGACACTTTTGTTCTTTACCAAAATGACCACTGATCCATTTCACCCATTACAGAAAGAAGCATACTCAGAAAATGCAAAAATTTTATTTTGCTGTCATGCCCTGAACTGACCTTTCAGCACTTTTAGCCAGGTTCACCACTAGTTTTACTTGACTGTTCTCTGTATACTATACAGCGATAGGATACCAATATTTTTTTTCAGAGCTGGAAGATATTAGGGTTTGACAAAATGGTACTTTGCCATGCATGGATTAGGCTCCTGAGATTTGCCACCCGCACATTTTGCAAGATTTGCCCCAAAACTGTACATAAATTCTTGAGATGGGCAAAGATAGCTCTGGCAACAACACTCCAGTCGGGCAACGGAAACTGATGAATGTTGTAGGTGACAATGACATTTTGTGCTTTTAGGTTGATTTTAAAGGAAGTACACTTCGACCCTCTTGCTGAAATCGACGAGACCCTTAGGCCCAATCATTCTAGAACATTCTTGACAAGAGAAAGCAGTAAATAACCATTCATCGCACCTTATTACATTGCTGCTTGTTTCAACTAAATAAATGCTAACACCTGCGCTTCCCGGGTGCTGTTCATCGAAATCGGGAGAGCCTCGGGATGGGCGGAGGCGCTCCGAATCCGCCCGCGGGCAACCATGCAATGGTCCAAATGGTCGCTGACGAAGCGGCCGGCACGTCGGAATCCGCGGGCAGAAGCAAGGCCTGCGAGGCGAAGCGGGAGCTGGCCGCGCCGAGGGGACGCGCAGCCGGAGCCGAGGGCAGCGCGCGCTTCCCGCCCTCGCCGCCTAGTAGCCGAGCAGGCTCTGGCAGTCGGGCGCCGTGGCCCTGCGGATCAGCGGGCGGCCTCGCAGCGAGGCGCCCCCTCTCCCCGCCTCGGAGCCGGGCTGCGCTGCGGCGGCGTCTGGGCCCCGCTGCTCCTCCTCCTCCTCCTCGTCGTCGTCCTCCTGCTCCCGCCTGTGGGCGCCGCCGTCCCCGCGAGGCGACCGAGGGGCCGCTGGGCCGTCGCCGGGGGGCGCCGCCGGCTCGGGCAGCTCGAGGATCAAGGCTCCGGAGGCCCGCAGCGCCCGCACGCAGCGCCCGTGGCCCTCGCTGGCGGCCAGCTGCAGCGCGGTGCGGCCGGCGCGGTCGGCGCGCTCGAGGCAGAGGCCGAGGCGGCGGAAGGAGCGCAGCAGCCACTCGACGACGGGCGCGCGGCCCTGCCAGGCGGCGTACATGAGCGGGTTCCAGCCTCGCGCGTCGGCCGCGTCCGGGTCGGCGCCGTACTGGACCAGCAGCTTGGTGACGTCCAGGTAGCCCCGCTCGCAGGCCAGGCTCAGCGCGCTGCGCCCGGCGTCGTCGCGCAGGTCGACGGCGGCGCGGCGCTCCAGCAGCAGCCGGGCGAAGGCCACTCGCCACGCGGGGTCCTTGAGCGCCACGGCGTGCATGAGCGGCGTGCGCCCGCGGTCGGCTCGGCAGTCCACGATGGTGCCGTCCACGGCGTCCAGCACGAAGCGCGCCAGGTGCAGGCGGCCCGCGCTCATGGCCTCCAGGAAGGTGCGCGTCGACGCCCCCGGGCCCAGGTCCCGCGGCCGCAGCATGGCTTGCTGCTCGTACCCCGCGCGGCTCATGGCCCGACGGCGACTCGAGGCGCCGGCTCCCCGGAGCCGCTTTATAACCTCGCCTCAAGTCGCCAGGGCGAGCGCCGCCTTGGAGTGGCAGGAGAGAGAGATCCCCCGAAGCCCCTCCGCGCTCTGGTTTGCGCGCTGGGGCGGCGGGCGGCGGGGCTGGGTCGTCGACGGTTCCCGGAGCCCTTCCAGCGCCTCCCCGCCCACCTCCAATAAGGCAGGGCAAGGTCGTGCGCTAGATGCGCTGCCCTTGTTATTCGTGTGCTTTCAATGGTGTGACGTGGGACTTGTTCAAGGTGGCACCTCCACATCTCCATTGGCTGAGTGTGACAACAGTCTAAAAACCGAAGAACACTGGAACGGTATTTGTCCTATAGGTCTGCGGGGAATTGCGGTATTTTTTTGAAACAAGACACGCACGGTGTTCTCCGAGTTGTGAAATCCTCCAGGGAGGGAGGAAGACGTGAAAATAAAATAAAATAATTTTAGTTGGAAGGTACCCAAAGGGTAATCAAGTCCAGCCCCCTGGAAGATGACTTGGGGGATCCTTATGCCTGAACTTTTTCAGGGCTCAAGGTGATATCATTGATAGTGTGTGGTTCCATGGACAGAATCTATCTGCACAACACTTGATAGTTCTTATCACGGGGTGAAGAAGGTCTGAACTGTGACTTCTGACCACTATTTTGTTAAGGTGATGTGAAGACGCTCTGGGTGGCTGTAAAGTTACAGCCATCAACTGTGCATGTGTGAATTCACCCTTTGTTCCTGCATGAGCTTGTCAGAGGATCAGATGTGTGTATATGCAGTACATTCAGTCCCTGTAGCCCACGCACCTCCTGCGGGTCTTTTGCTCTCGACTTTCCTGCAGGGCAGATGGTTAGTAACAGTACTGGGATCAGTGCAAGAAGGGGTGTATCCACAATCCAAAGTGGTCCACGATTGCCCTGACTGCCTTGTACTCACCTCCTCCTGCAGGTGCTCCTGGATGCCTGCAGCAAATGCACCATCCTAGGTGAAATTTTCATATCCTTTCATATGACCTCAAAGTCAGTGGTTTACAGGGGAGGCTGTACACACCTTCTGCTGTGTGTTGTGAAATGCAGCAAACATAGAGGAACCAGCCCAGAGTTGCATTCATTTCATCTCTATGCTGCCCTCTCAAAAATTCTGCTTTTGCAGCCTGATTATTTATTTATTTATTTATTTATTTATTTCCATTCATTTATGAATGGCTTCATATGAAAGTAATTGAAGCAATTTAACAATTAAAACAATTTCATACATAAAAAGAATTAAGGCATAAATCTCTCTATAAGAGACTGGGTGAACCACTCTCCTGGCCCACCCATTCTGGCAGGTGAAGAGGAGCCCATTTCTGATGATGGCTCCCAAGCTTTGTAACCAGCTTCCCACTGTTGTGAGGCAGATCCATGAGCTTCTGGAGTTTCTGGACTACAACTCCCATCAGCCCCAGCCAGCATGGCCATGTTAGAATTCCTGCTCCGTGACTGCAGTCATGGGATTGTTGTCTTTCATATGACAATGTATGTTTTGACTCCACAGAGTGGGAAGTGATGGAGACAGGATGTTTGTGTTACTGTCTTCCATGAAGTGGGACTATTTCCTTTGTTCATTCCCTTTGCTGACTGATGCTAGAGAGAGAGGGAGCCATGTTGCAGTTCTCCATGTATGTTTATATGTAAATAAAGTAGATTAGCCAAAATGCTGAGTTGCTGAGGTCGGTTACACAAACTGTGAACACTGCGGATCCCTAAGTGTGCCGGTGTCTGTTGGCATTGGTCACTGTGATGTTCGGGCTGAAGAAATCTTTTGAAGCTCCCGAACGAAAGACCAGGAGGGAGAGAACATGCGAGTCGGGCATGTGTCTCTGCCAGGGTCCTACTCAAGTGTAGGATGAGCTCCTGACAGGCCAATGGTCAGGGATGACAGGAGTCGTAGTCCACCAACACTGCCTTAGGTTAAGGCAGAAATTCAGGCTGTTTTGCAAGTAGTAGTGTAGTTTTATTTTAGTGATGAATCCAGCATAAATTGAATCTATCTGTCAATTATCTGGCTTACAGAAAGTACACAAAACTCATGACATGTCAGGAAGCGAGATGTCATGGGTGTTGAGGAGCATGGCTAGGCAACACCAGCTGCTGGCATGAGTTTGCAGCTTGAGTCAGGCAGTGCATAGAGGACCCACCTCTGAACATCAGAGCCCTGTGCTCTTACTGCCAGCCAAGTTGCCAATGGCAAACTTACCCATGAGGTCTAGAAACTGTTTTTTAATTTTAAAGGAGAACTGAGGTTTTCCCTTGTTCTCTGTCCCCTGCTAGATTCAGCAGGAACCTCCACATGCATGGTAATCTACCAACTCAGTGGGAGCCCCTGTATGTCAGGTGCTGCATTTTCCTCTTTAATCATTGTTTCTAAGGGCCAAGCAACATCATCCCACCAGCAAGCAGCTGTTGTGCTGCTGCTGCCAGACAGCTTTTCCCTGTGTCAAGAACCAGCTCCAGCAGCCGGATACTCATGACAGGTGTGCAGTGCCTGTTGGTGAATTCTTAGCTCTGCGCCCACCAGCTTTCAGCACATGACTGCAGTCAGATGCAAAGGGATGCTTGTGGTAGGATGCTAAAGGCCAGAGGTCACCACTAGCATCAGATGCAGGACCTTTTAGGGTGAATTGGTGGAGCCCACATGCTGAGCAGCACCTGGCAGGGTCCTGTGACTTGGACCAACATACCAGGGATGAAAACATTTTAAAAATAGTGTTCTAGCCATTCTTATTAAGGCTATGCTTTGGAGACTTTCAGGCTTCAGTTCTATACACTGGTAGTAAACTACACTGAACTCAGCAGGCATGTAAAGGATTGTACTGTGAGTGCCTGGAGCATGAGAACAGTGTCAGCATCACATCAATTCTGGTGGGTCAGCATTCAAATTTGGCCAGGTGCCTATAAGCCACAAGGGATCAAGTGAGGCTGCCTGGGCACCAAGGATGGCGCCTGACGTCTCCACCATCTGGAGGTGCATGCCTGGGGATCCTTGGATCTTGTTTTCACACACTAGTAACACATCCTGTAGAATTCTATCCATTATATTTTATCCGCACAATCGGAACAAATTTCAGGAACCTAAAGGTTGTATTGAAAAATATGACTTTTGAGCTGACTGGCCCCCAAATGACAACTAGACATTCTGTTTTGGCAAATGTAACCCTCGTTTAAGGAGCCATTTGGTGCCTAGCTTATATATATGAGTTTCTAACGCTGCAGTGGGTATTTTCTTGGGCATTTGCTTTTGGTGTTTTGGTTGCCTGACTCTCCGCACTGCTTGAAAAGTCTCCTCGCAGCAATAGCTTCTGCTTAAGGCATCTGCTTCTGGCTCCTTACTGGTGTTTGTAAAGCTCTTGGAGAAAGTGTCATGGAAATAATTACAAGGAAGTTAATAAGCCAGCAATCAGGTGAGGTGCCTTCTGCTCCTTTCCAGCCTGCTACAAAACAATCTGAATCTATAGCAATATGAATCTATAGCAACCTTTCTGTCTATGAAGGTGTGGGGGGGGGGGGGAGAAAAGAGGATAAATTGCTGTTTGCATATTTCTCCTGCCTATAGAGTTGGCCTATTAGGGAACAATCTAGTGCTCACTGGGAGGATGGAAGAGGAGGATATAGGGTGCTGTGGATCCCTCACTTAGCCAGCCACCACTGGGACCCTTCCTGCTGCTGCAGCAGAAAGCTGTGCTTGTGGTGGAGTCCAGAACAAAACATGTTTGGGGAGGTGGTTGATCTGAAGAACAGCCACTTCCCCCCTCCCCCGCAAAAAAACCCATTGACCAGCCTTGAAGCTGGTATAATTAAGAATGAACTAGTTGCCATCCACCCTATGGGACAGCAGGGTGATGGATCCAGTGGTTGCTGCACCATGTATCCTCTCCAATCCAGGCAGGTGAGATTGCTCTGTGCATTTGCAAATTAGGATACAATATGAATACACCGAGCATATGCACTTGCACACACAAAATATTGGGTGTCGTAGAATCATAGGATTGTATGTAGCGTTGGAAGGATCCACGAGGGTAATCTAGTCCAACCCCTGCAATACATTCAAGTAAGATTTACTCAAGGGTAGACCCCCTGAAATGAATGAATGAGTGAGTGTAGTAGTTAGAAAGTCAGACCCTAGGACCTGAGAGACCAGGGTTCTTAGCTATGAAGGCCACTGAGTGACCTGGGGCCAGGCGCTGCCTCTCAGCCTAACCTACCTCACAGGGCTGTTGTGGAGATTAATTTGGAGGGGGGGGGGAATCATGTACGTCCCCTTGAGCTTCTTGAAGAATATAAACTGGTCAATCAGTAAGTCAGGTCTATTATTTCCAATGGATCTACTCTAAATAAATGCCACCTATAGTGTCTTGTGATTAGTCCTTGCATCTAAATTAATCTGGGCTAAATACTAT
Source organism: Podarcis erhardii (assembly GCF_964252035.2). Lineage (NCBI taxonomy): Eukaryota > Metazoa > Chordata > Lepidosauria > Squamata > Lacertidae > Podarcis > Podarcis erhardii. The sequence goes on from NC_138497.1 coordinate 42,817,745, forward strand.
TCCAGTAGCAGCACTCATTCAGCTGTATACAATGCAGAGAATGTTGACAAGTGCTTTGATATTGATCAGAACTTGGTCATAAAGAATGCAATGCCAGCGATGAGCCCAGCAGCGAAGCAGAACCCAAAGCCACTCCCTGAAGTTGTGATTATTATTCTTCCAGTTGCAATTGTTATTGTAGGTCCCTTTGGGTGAAACTGGTCTCCCTCTGGTGACTTTGCATGCGGTCTAAGCATCCCTAGATTAATTAACATGGTATTTAATTTCATAGCCCTGTAATGCCCTATGGAGGTACGGAGTATTTGTCAAGTGAAAACAGTGCACTGTTTTCTGGAAGCTGTTAACAGCCCTTTGAACAACAGATTTTAGGAATTTCACAGGAGGTGGTACCAACAAAGGAAAGGGATTGGCTAGCGAGCTAATATGAATGTATCTCATTTGTCGAACAAAAAATAAACTGCTAGAAATTGCTGACCGACTGCTTGGTGCAGTGTGAAGGAAAGACAAGGCAGTAATGCAAAGCTCGTAAGATGTTCAGTAGTGGTGATGTTCTTCAAATAGCATAGCTATCTTCAAATATCTGAAGGGCAGAAACTTTCTAAAATGTGTGAACCAAAATGCAGTCATCTGTCAAAATTTACACTTATCTGAATTTTGCAGTGCAGTGTTTTTTTGTTGTTTAGCCGTTTAGTCGTGTCCGACTCTTCGTGACCCCATGGACCAGAGCACGCCAGGCACTCCTGTCTTCCACTGCCTCCCGCAGTTTGGTCAAAAGTGCAGTGTTTACTAACTAAGTAATGTGCATAAAAATACATATCCTGGGGTAAAGTGTGCATAAAAAGTGATTTAGTGATTGTAGCAATTGATCTGTGAGTGCTCTGGTAGCTAGGATTATTTCAGGCCTCCTTTTTGACCATACTATTACCCGCAAAGAAGACACTTTTTTCGTTAAACCAGTCATAAACCCTTGGACTTTGATGCAGGTAGGGTGGGCAACTGTGCCCTGAAAGAGGAAAAAACCTCACCTCTACGAGAGAGCCATTGCCTTCATGCCCTGCCAGGAAAAACTGTTGAACTGCTGTGGCATATGGGATGCTAAATTAACTGGACATTTATTCTGATCCTTCAAAGCTCTTTTTGTATTCCGACTACAGGTTTGGGGTTGTTTTTTTTTTTTAAAAAGTTTATATTAAGTAGTGGGTGGACATAGCAGACGACACAGAGATTTCTCCAAGTAGTTCTTTATAAGTAAGCTGGAACTGAACTGAACAGCAAACGGCTCAGCCGGCCTGCTTTTATTGGCTGTCAACATTGTAACAACAACAGCCCAGGGTTTCCCACCTAAATTAACTTAGTGGACCTGAGTGCAAACTATATACACAATACACCCTGGTGGCCAGGGTGAGAACTTCAATATATAACAGTTTATTTCTATCCTATATTGTCACTACAGATCCTGAAAGATAGAAACTCCGGTGTAGATGCAAACTAATCTGGGTTACCAGATCACAATAATCAAAGATTCAATGAGCTGATGGAAGTGCGACAAGAGACAGCCCATTAAGTTCTATGGAACTGTAACGTCTGGAACAAAATGAGTCATTAAAAAAATCTGTGCCTTAAGAACAGGGTCAGGTGAGAGACTCACAGCCTGCTCACCAGTATATCGCTAGATTCCTCATCCTCTGCCGTATTCTCAGCCGTCTGAGTTTCACATCTTTCAGCAACAGGTATCAGGTTGTTTTCTTGCAGCTGTTGTTTCAGCTCCTGGCCTCCCTCACTGGCAGCATATAGGTTCTCTTTCTTTGCTGCATCAGCTTTCACACAGTTCTTCACTAAAACTTGCACTTCTGTGCCAAGAGCTTTCACTTTGCCTTCATACTCTGCGTATGCCTCCTGCTGCAGCTGTACCGAGAGAGAGGTCAGTACATGAGACACACATGTTGCTCAGATGCTCAGAAGAAGCCCAGTAGTTGCTTGTTTGTGGAATTTTAAATGGTGCTGCTGGGGGGGGAAGCCTTTGTTTTACAAAGCCTCAGTTGTTAAGGGCCAAATTAGGCATGCTCACTTTTGTGATGGGGAGCTATTAGGATCATTTTTTTATGAAAAGTAGCTGACCATATTTGGATTGGGAGGGATTACTTTGTACACCCCCCCCCACCTTATGCCAGTTCTCTCATGCAAGGCACCTCGGCAGCCAATAGCTTTGGGGAAGGGGGTAGGAACCGGGATTTTGGAATCACGTGGGCTCACTTTACCCTACACAAGAGGTCAGCAGCCGTTTTGAACCAGTGAGCACATAAGGAATACTGGGAAAGTATTGTGGGTGACCGTTACAAAATGGCTGCTGTCATTGTGGTGTGGAAAAGCACAAAATGGCTGCCATGGGGTTGTGGTATAACATCCGCCACTAGTGAACTCACAAAGAGAAGCTCTGCACAGGAGGGTGGGCATCGAATCCTGGCATCCACTGAAATGCAGGGATGTTGGATGGGGTAGGTTCAGAGTAGGAGAGGCTTAACCATTGCAAACAGGAGCTAGGCAGGGACAACAAACAGTCCTTTGTGCATTTTGCTGAGCTATTTGCTGAGACCTCCAGCACATACCACAGCAAGTACAATCAAGCACACTGGTGTATGTGAGTGCTGTGCTGTTGACCCCTGCCCAACACCACATTCCCAGTCCAAATGGTCCCCTTGGTACTCCCAACTCTGGGTAATTTGCTGTTTCCTTTCTGCATGCTTATGTGCACTAGTCAGTGCCCAGCTGGCTTCAGAGTGAGGTTTGCACCACTTGCCCTCTAGTCTTTGTCAGACTTGCTTCATTGCCTGAAGCTCCCCAGAATGCCAAGCAGCCACTTGGGTGCCACAAAGCTGGAGAGGATGCTCAGGAGCGATAGTGTCAACCACCCATTTCACCTCAACTATTCCATAGCAAAACTAGGGCTTCAAAAGGATTGTTGGCTTTCTCTGCTGGACACTTCTTAGAGCAGGGGGTTGGAGTAAATTATCTCTGGGGTCTATTCTAGATCTTTGATTCTCCCATCCTCTTACCTGGTTTTCCTTTTCCTTGATTGCTTCTAGGCAGGCTGCCTGCTTTTTCTCCAGTACTTCTTGATCCCTAGCCTGTTTTTCATTCATCTTGAAGCAGGGAAAGAAAGTATTTTAAAAGCCACCATCTTCAAAGCAACAGTATAAAAACGAAATAAAAAAAAAAGTCCAGTAGCACCTTAGAGTCCAACTAAGTTTGTTCTAGGTATAAGCTTTCGTGTGCATGTACACTTCTTCAGATAGAATAAAAGCGGCAAATGTTATTGCTAGGTACTTGGGGCATAGGCTCATGGCACAAGTTTGCATAATGGTATAGACTGCCTCTGGGCAAACTGAGTTAGTGAGTGGGTGGGATTTCACACTAGCACTGCATTTTGGAGTGTGCTCAGTAAAAAGTGATTCAGCGGCAGGAATTCTGGGACCCAGCAAAGAAGACGACGACGAGCTCAGGCCCCTGGGCCGCCCCCTAGAAACACCCCTGATGAATCCCTGTGGTCCATCAGCAATGTGTTAAGCTGACAAAGCAGGAGTGCACACTCAGGATTTCTTAGCAGCTAAGGCATAGCTATTTATTTTTTTAAAATGTTTAAATATTAAAGGCCACTTTTCTGGGCAAATGGCTATCCAAAGCAGCTTGCAACCAAGGACTATAAAAGAAAAAAGAACTAGTTAATACTGTCATCGTGAGAAGGACCTCTCTCCTTTGTGGCCACCCACCTTCCTGACCTAGGGGGCAGGCACAGCAGGAGATTTCAAGTTCCAGTGGGGTGGTAAAGGTGCAGGTCCTCCAATAAACGGTTCGGGCCTAAGCTAAGCTGAGTGAAATGATCCCGAGAGTGTACTTTTGCGTTGTACAATTGGACTAAGATTTGCCAGAGGCCTTATCCAACTAGTTTTCGTGACAGCCTTACCTGTTTGACCATCTGTACCACTTCCTGAATATGTGCATTGTTGATTTCTCTCTTCAGTCTGTAGAGAAAAAACCACCCTATCAACACACTTTGATAATGATAACCTTCAGCAGGGAAACATTTCAGTTAGTCATGACTGAGAGGTTTATCACAGATGCCCAGTTAAGAATTAAAATGACAGGGTGTTAAAGGTACATGATTTGCCAGCAAAAGGCATTGTGTTGTAAAGAATTTCACTAAAGTGATAGATTTACAGGATTTCCCTGTAGTGGTGATGATAGCAATGTGTATCAGTTAAGGAAACCTGCACAAATGAATTGGGTTGTGGTAACCTGAGAATGTGCTGTGCAGTACTTACACGTGTCTGACAAGGACCAGGGAGGGTTAGGTTCAAATTTTCACTCAGCCATGAAACTCACTTGGGACCTTAGGCCAATCACTGTCTTTCAGGATTGCTGAGAGGGTATGTGAAGCGTGTGTGATAAGCACAGATCAGCTGAGGATGTGTGGGAGAGTGTGTGGGTCACACTCATGGCTGATATGTGGCCCCTAGAGGGTTGCTCAAGGATGAATGTGGCCCTTGGGTCAAAAAAGGTTAGCCATCATTGGTTTAGCAGGATACCAGAATTCTCACACTGTTTTTAAGTTTTAGGCTCTTTGCAAGTAAAAAATTGTTTCTAGCTAGGCATGGAGGAGAAATTCTGTTTTGTTTCCATTTTAACTACCTCATTCACACTTCTTGAACCAATATGCAAACTGAAATATGGCCATCCTTCAAAATGTGCACTTTTCGAAATTTTGCAATAGCAGTTCTCTGTCCAAACCATATACAAAAATATTAGGGGGGAAAGGTGCATTAAAATGCACATATTAGTGAAAATAATATTAAAATGCATTACATTACTGGGATTTGCTTGCAAAAATGCATGCATGAGCCAAAATGTGTTTATTAGGATAAATTTGCACTAAAATACTGGTGAATTTTCAAGAGGATTAAAAAAATAAATTGCAATTTGCTGCAGAAATGTGGAGATCTAAAATTAAGACTGGAAAAAGGAAAACTAGGGGTAGGCAACTTAAGGCCCGGGGGCTGGATGCAGCCCAATCACCTTCTCAATCCGGCCCGCGGACAGCCCGGGAATCAGCATGTTTTTACATGAATGGAATGTGTCCTTTTATTTAAAATGCATGTCTGGGTTATTTGTGGGGCATAGGAATTTGTTCCCCCACCCCCCCAAAAAAATATAGTCTGGCCCACCACATGGTCTGAGGGATGGTGGACGGGCCCACGGCTGAAAAAGGTTGCTGACCCATGACTTAGAGGGTCAAAATTGACAGATTTGTCCATCTCTATTTCTAGCTAATGCCCAGCCCTGTGAAAGCGTTCAGCAGATACAAACTCCAAAGAGGACAATCAGTCTGCCACAGTACCTTTCCTGGGCACTCTTGTCGGTTGTGTTCTTAGCCATGGTCTGAATTTTTTCCAATCTTTTCACCTCTAGTTTCTTTTTCATTTCTTTAGTGTCACTGTAGAGGAAGATATCACCTAGAGTTGATCAATTTCAGCAATAACACATTTTTATCTCTGTAAATTGCTGTCTTCTTGTCTACCTAATGTCTTCAATCATTTCAGTCATAGAGCACAGGTTAGTAAAGGAAGCACCACAGAATGCTCTTTGTTTACAGGCCTGAAAATGTTCCTTGCCGGAGGTAAATGATCCCAGTGGAATGAGAGAAAATGCATAGGTATTGTGTGCAGGTTACATCATGCAAATCCCTTCTGACCACCCCTTCTATTTCTTGCCCAGCCAAACGACAGATGAACTAGACTAGCACCAACCAGGACTGCATGCACTGAGCCGTTTCAAAATAACTGCACCCTTCCTATCAGCTGCAATCCAGTCTGAGCAGGGAAAACACAAGCGAAAATTAAGCCATGCAAAATTAGTAGATGAAAACGCTGGAAAAAACTTACATTATTTTGTTACCTACCTTTCCCAGGATTCCTTTAGTGCCTTTAGCTCAGATGCTTGCTTTTCTCTTGCAAGCTCAATTATTTTAGAAATTTGCTGTCCAAAGATTAAAACACAGGGTAGAATGTCAGAATTTAATTTTACTCTTTCTCTTTTCTTTCTAAAACTGCAAGTTGCTCCTCCATTTGTGGGAGGGCCTTTTATCCAGTGGAAGCTCTTGCTGGAGGAAGGGAGGAAGAGGCAATTTTTGCAAGTTCCTACTTCTGTTTGCAGCCCATGGTGCCACCTTTTTCATTGTCCTGGAAGAGCCCTGGACAAGCTGGAACAGACCTTAAGGGTGCTGCAGGGAGAAGGAGGAATCGGCAAAATTGTAGCCTTCCCTTCCTGCAGCAGGAACAGCCCATGAGCAGAGTTCCTACAATAAATCTGGCTCCAACCTGTATTCAGCCATAAAATAGGGACCCCCCATGAGGTCCATAACAGCTAGTTTGGGGTACATTTGACACTGTCTGTGACACATAGACTTGAACATCAGACAATAATAATAATAATAATAATTTATTATTTATACCCTGCCCATCTGGCTGGGCCTCCCCAGCCACTCTGGGCGGCTTCCATAGAAACCAAAAATACAGTAAAACATCACACGTTAAAAACTTCCCTGAACAGGGCTGCCTTAAGATGTCTTCTGAATGTCAGGTAGTTGTTTATCGCTTTGACATCTGCTGGAAGGGCGTTCCACAGGGCGGGCGCCACTACCGAGAAGGCCCTCTGCCTGGTTCCCTGTAGCTTTGCTTCTTGCAATGAGGGAACCGCCAGAAGGCCCTCGGCACTGGACCTCAGCGTCCGGGCAAAAAGATGGGGGTGGAGACGCTCCTTCAGGTATACTGGACCGAGGCCGTTTAGGGCTTTAAAGGTCAACATCAACACTTTGAATTGTGCTCGGAAACGTACTGGGAGCCAATGTAGGTCTTTCAAGACCGGTGTTATATGGTCTCGGCGGCCGCCCCCAGTCACCAGTCTAGCTGCCGCATTCTGGATTAGTTGTAGTTTCCGAGTCACCTTCAAAGGTAGCCCCACGTAGAGTGCATTGCAGTAGTCCAAGCGGGAGATAACCAGAGCATGCACCACTCTGGCGAGACAGTCTGCAGGCAGATAGGGTCTCAGCCTACGTACCAGATGGAGCTGGTAAACAGCTGCCCTGGACACAGATTTGACCTGTGCCTCCATGGACAGCTGTGAGTCCAAAATGACTCCCAGGCTGCGCACCTGGTCCTTCAGAGGCACAGTTACCCCATTCAGGACCAGGGAATCCTCCACACCTGCCCGCCTCCTGTCCCCCCAAAACAGTACTTCTGTCTTGTCAGGATTCAACCTCAATCTGTTAGCCGCCATCCATCCTCCAACCGCCTCCAGACACTCACACAGGACCTTCACTGCCTTCACTGGTTCCGATTTAAAAGAGAGGTAGAGCTGGGTATCATCCGCATACTGATGAACACCCAGCCCAAACCTCCTGATGATCTCTCCCAGTGGCTGCATGTAAATGTTGAAAAGCATGGGGGAGAGGACAGAACCCTGGGGCACCCCACAAGTGAGAGCCCAGGGGTCTGAACACTCATCCCCCACCACCACTTTCTGAACACGGCCCAGGAGGAAGGAGTGAAACCACTGTATGACACTGTATGACAACCATAGCAGTGAGGATGAGATGCTGCTGCTCTCTTATATTAAAATCTACAGAAGAAGCAAGTGGAAAACATGGTTTTCCCTCACCCTTACCTGCCATTCCTGCACTGAACGTTTTCTTGTCAACAGATTTATTTGTCTGACACTACTCAGTTGCAACCAAATGATCTGAGTTGTGTTCAGGCAGTAGCACTTGGGATCACTGACTTCATGCCTTGAGATCCTCAAAGATCTTCCTCTGAGTGCCCCTAACCAAATGATGTGCACTAGGTCCTTTTCAGTGGTGGCATTGCCACTATGGGATGCCCTCCTCAAAAAAAGGCACACATGGGGCATATTTTGGTGCCATTTCAGTGTGAGGTAAAGATCTTTTTATTTTCCCAGGCATTTTAATCTCTGCTTACTCCATGTGACTTATGTTTTTATGCTGTATTATATTTATATTGCTGCTTTTATTTTAAATGGTTTCATCTTCTGTTGTGGGCTGCACTGAGAACTCTGTTGTAGGATGACCTGTAACTACTGCAAGCAAATGTTAAGTAAGGAAAGGGTAATAAACCTTCTGTCTGTACCTCTGTGGCATGGAGCTCTTTCTTCTTCCGAATTGCATCATACTGCTCTTCTCCTAGTTGCATTAGCTCTTTCTCCAGCTTCTCCTTCAGCTCCAAGACTCTGTTGTCAGGAGGACTCTCTGCCATCTCACCGGAGTTCCTTCCTGAGCTGCTGTCATCCACAGTCCACTTCCTGCAACTTCAGACGAAGAGGAACAATTCTCACAATTTGGCTAATATTGTGACCAATTCACTGCTGTACCACCAAGGAGCCATTTTTCATGAGATCTCTGCATGGCATCATATTGCCATTATGTTCTATAACAGCTATAGATTATGGGCCTTATTCTGCCATGTGAGAAAGAAGAGAGGCAGGCAGGGAAACCATTAGGCCTTTGCCAGTCAGACTGTCCACTTTCAGGACCAATGAACATCACCTGCCCCATGAAAAGGAAGATTAAAGGCTGGGAGAGGAGAGGGAATTGTTTGTGTTTTATTTTTATGAGCATGAGACTCTTAATCTCAGGATCATGGGTTTGAGCCCCCACAAAGGGGTAGAAGATTCCTGCATCACAGGGGATTGGACTAGATCAGGCATAGGCAAACTCCGGCCCTCCAGAAGTTTGGGACTGTAATTCCCATCATCCCTGACCACCGGTCCTGCTAGCTAGGGATGATGGGAATTGTAGTCCCAAACATCTGGAGGGCCAGAGTTTGTTTATGCGTGGACTAGATTCTCCTTGTGGCCACTTCCAACTCTGCAGTGATTATGGAATTGTAGAACTGATTATAGAAATCTATAATTATAGGATTGTAGAGTTGGAATGGTCCCTGAGGATCTTCTAATCCAACCCCCTCCAGTGCAGGAATATGCTATGCTTCTCTGTGATGGTGAGTGGGTGGGACAGTAGCAGAACTGTAAACTGCCATGGCTGCTGAAATAACAGGTGCCTTCACAAAAAAGGCAGTATATAAATCCTATAAATAAATAATATAAATAACTTGCTCTTTAAGCAGGAAGGTGAACGGTGGAGCCATCATTAATCCTTGATTTTGCTTCCTTTATACCCTGCAGCTGTCCTATTTAGAAAGTGGCTACATAGCAAAACTGTGGTATTGTAATTCTCTGTTTATGTAACAGCTATTTATTGCAGCTGTTGTGTAAGAAATGCCCTTTTATTTTGTTTCCCTTTGTGAAGAGGCATTTCCTTAAAATACTTTGGGATCTCTGAGCTTTGTGATTAAATAATTACATGAGACACATCTGTGATTGGATTTTCCTCGGTGCTTTGATTTGCGCCTTTGCTTCCTCCCTTGTCATTGTGGCATTCCCCTTCTGTTTCGTTGTGTAGTTGTGTGGCAGGTATCTATACCACTGAGAATGGTAGTACACTGTTCCTGCCACCTGCCAGGGGCTTCTCACACTCTTTTCTAGTACTCAGATTAACACAGTATCAACACACAAATCAGTAACACACACCTAAATCTCTCTAATGCACATACCTAAATCTCTCTCCTCTGGAAAAGCCCTATAATGTCTCAGTAGTGGAACAAATTCCTTTTATGCCATGATACATACATTATGAAAGAAATGTATTAAGTAAAGTTACAGTTAAAAGCAAGTCTTCTGATGGCCAATAAGGATCCCACAGCCTTTTCTGCTCATGATCCAATTTCTACCTTTTCTTTTTCTGGGCTTTAGGTGGGCATGGCATCTTCTTTTTGCCAGCTTGCGTGCCCAGCTCCATGAGAAGGACAGCATATTTCTGCAACAGCTCTTCCTTGCGCTTGACTGTCTTCCGTTCCACCTCCTTCAGGTCTTTCTCTTGCTTCTTCAACAGTTTCCCAAAAATCTTCATCTGCTGCAGCTCCTCAAAGCTCGCCGTTTGCAGCTCTGAAACATAGCATGAAAAAGAGATGCATCTGCTTAAGCAAGATGCTAAATTGCCACTTATTTTCACCATCCACTTGAAGGACCTTTCTTTGCTATACCCCAGGCACGTCCAACTCCGAAGAGACTACGATCTACTCCCAGTATAAAAAAAAACTGTGATCTACCCATTGTAGAGTAGAGGATTAATGCTCCCCCCCCCCCCTTGCAAAGATTGCAACCCACAACATTTTTTGAACTTTTAAAATGTGTGTCTCTGTGTGAAGTTCAATTTATTTATTTTTTGGAAAGTGTAAATATTGATGTACTGTAGAATCTTATGGATACTGTAAGCTCTCCTATTTTTTGTCTTCAGTGCAGGAGCACTCATTTAGCCGCACCTTTTAAAAAAGTGGCTAGCCATAACAAAGTCAACACCTACCTTTGCAGCATTGTTCCATAATTTTATGAACCTTCTGCTTAGCCTTAGAAAACCTTCTGTTTATTCTTATATTTTAGAGGCCCTCCAGCACACATCTAACTACTTAAAATGTGTGTGCGTGTGTGTTCTTCCACCCCTTAAAAATATGCAGATGAAAAAGTGATGGACAATTCTATTGTTTTATTTTTGTAAACCACGTTGAGGTATTTTACAATTAAATGGTGTATACATTTTATGAAATAATATTATTTTCATTTAAAAAAACTGTATAAGATTACATGATTCCTGTGAAGAAAACTGGCTGGATTGTTAAAGTGTGTCAGTTAAATCATTCCAACACCATATTTTTAAGGTCCAGGTAATCCCAGAAAATGAAAATATGCTGTTGGGATGTGCTTTTCAGGATTCTGTGGCTATGTCCAGAAGCTGCTATCAATTCTGTGCAGGATATAAAAAGAATATGGGGAAAGGTGAATCGGGGCCTGTGATTGACTTACCTCACATTTTGTAATGAGTTCACTTCCAGCACAGTTACAGTAGCACAAGGCTAGCCAACATGTTGCCTTCTAGGTGCTGCAGGACTACAACTCCCATCATACCTTGCTATCGGCTATGCTGGCTAGGGCTGATGGAAGTTGGAGTCCAACAACATATGGAGGGTGCCATATTGGCTGAAATATACTTGGAGTCGAGTGTGGATTTCATGCTCTTTATTCAGCTCATAGTAGCGAGGAATGAAAGTTCCACCAAAATATCTGCTTTATATACATTATTTACACAATGGGCGCACATGATTGGCTAATTCTGGGATTCTCCTGTAGGCCAATCAGGTTGCGGATTCACTTCCACCTGGAGCTGGATTGGGTGGCTCCTGCGGACCAATCATACTGCTGCATTGTTCTAGGACCAATCAGACTGCTGCATTCTGAATCCTATTGTTCTAGGACAAACCAGACTGCTGCATTTTGGATCCTATTGTTCTAGGACCAATCAGACTGCTGCATTTTGGATCCTATTCAACTCAGTACATAATATTGGCTGTCCCTGCAAAATCAGGACAGAAATTAATTTGAGCTTGAATGTTGTCAGGTCTCTAAGATGAACAGGATTAGAAATACCTATAGTTCCTTTTGCAGGTTCTTTTGTGGTTTCTTCTTTTCCTGTTGAGGTTCCTTTTCCATTCAATGTTCCTGAGGGGCGAAAACACACAACAGATGAGTGAGCTTATTCTGTCTCGTGAAAGATAACAGCCATTGAAATTGATCACAACCAGCATGTTAAGTGAGTCCCAATGAAATGAGAAATGTCAACCCTGCTGCTTGTCTCCTGGAAGAATATCATTTCCTTTCTGAATCTGAACAGTGTATATTTAAACTGCCGTGCTCAGCCCCAACCATATCCATAGCATTACCTCCAGGCCCATTTGAAGGAGGAGTACTAAAGGTCCCTGTGGCATTATGTATCCCGTTGGTATTGAGTTGAACAGATGAAAGACTTTTTTGCAAGTCAGGCCCCTAAAACAAAAATTAATTGTGCGTCAGTTATAGCAAAACGGATCACTAGAAACAACTGGACACTTTCCCCTCAGTTTTGTTTCATGGCATTGTGTATTTTGCCACACTGAAACTATAGGAGGCATAAGAGAGAGCTATAAGGTGCATCTCTAATCTTCTTGCAAACTTGCATCACTGTGGACTTTGGGTTTTAGTCTGGTTGGTGGTGGCACCCTCTTGTCCCTGCTGGAAGCTGAGGAGACACTGGCTTGTGTCTATGTGGCTGAACAGGCAAGCAGAACAGGAGATTCAGGAACAAGCAATAAATACACTAGAATTGGGGGGGGGGGGTTTGTCTTGCAGCTTGTGGCAGGGAAAGGTGATGCTTGTGGTTACTAGTACAGTAGTGCACTAATGTGCCAGGCACAGGAGCCTTCTATGGAAGTGTGTGTTACTGCAGTATTTAATCCATTAACTTGGTCAATCAGTCAAAGCCATCCATTGATTTAAAACCTTAACTACCTGCAGTGGCATAAATAATTTCAAACACAATGCTAAGAATGCATTCCCATCTCTAACTCTTTCAAAGAATCCTGTAGATACAATTAATGTGGTATGCAATGCTTGAAGCAACTGCTTTTGATATGAAAAATAGTCCCCAGATACATCCTATTTGAATTTTTTAAAAAGATCTAGTGGGTGTAGGTTTTCCTATCCCAATGAATGAATGTTCATTTTTTAAATTGCCAATAGCTAGCTTCTCCTTAGAGAAAACTAGCATTAGGGGCTGCCTCTCCTTTTATGGAAAATGGATATTCTAATATGGAAATGCACACATTTAAAGATGCACAGTATAGGATGCTGTGATGTCATTGTACACATGCAGGAAACTAATAAAAATGTAAGTCCAAGTGTGTTCACTCATTCCTTTCAGTTAGTGTCCCCCTTGTAAAATTAATTGCCAACTCCGCAATACCCAAAATGGGTAAAATTCTGGACCATCATTTTAAGATTATTCTTGGGAACTGAACTTTATTCAGGATCCAAATTCTGCTGCCAGCTTCTGCCTGTAGGCCCCTCCTACGGCGAAAAAGTCTCCTTTTAAGAAGTGGTTCCCCTCCCACATTCCTGCTCTTGATTCCCCTAAGCAAATAAAACCCAGATGGAACCTCCATGTCTTCTCTACTTACCATTTCAGGCATTTTTTATACACGCCATTTGCAGTAACTTCAGCTTTTATTGCATGAATTCTGCTGTTAGTCACCTTGAACCATACAAGTGAAAGTGGAATGCAATTATTCTGAGTAGGTAAATAAAGAAAAGTATCTGTGGAACTCACCTCAGGAGTATCCTCTTGGCTCTTCTCTGATTTTTTGTCATGTGCGTTAAAAAACTTTATTGGGTTGGAGAGCGCCATGGTGAGATCTAGGAAAATAATCCAGGATTTTCAGCAATATCATATCATCCCTCTCCTACTTATTCCTTACTGCTATGTTTCTAGGAATATGTTAGAGATCATATATCCTGAGCTTTGAGTCTCTCAATTCTCCAGATTCATGCATAATAGTACAGGTTCATTAAGGAAGCAACCCTATTGCAAGTTCTGCCAGGATTCAGCATATATCTGGATAAGCCAGGGGTTTTCAGCACAGTTGGGATACACCAGCTTAACTCTCTCATCCTCATCTCAGCATCCCCTACATCCCAGCTGGCTATGCTGAGCCCAGTGGAACTTAAGATGGTGTAAACCCTGAAAAAGGGGTGTATCTCTTTAAGCAATGGTGTTCTTGGGACACATGCCTCATGGATAGGAGATGGTTACCTACATGAGCCAAACTTCAGGACACATTTCCACTTCACCCCTCCCAGAAATTTATGAAAATCACTGGATTTATGAATACCTCAGCCAGCCCTTAAGAAACAACTATTACAAATAATGACCACCTGACCATCATGCCTCAAGTTGTCAAAGGGCCTACAGAGTTGGCAAGCCACATTCTGGATCTGGTGCTTGTAATGGGTTGGTGAAAGCAGGCCAATAGTGGAGGGTTTGTTGTGATCCAGTTGTCATGGTCAGACCATTTTCTAGTAAGGTCTACACTGCTAACTTGTTTTTCTTCATGGTGGTGGTTTAACCTTTGAAATTCTTCATGGCACAGAATCCAGATACTGTAAGGATCACCTTCCATATTAACCTGCCCAAATATTAAGAACTTTTACTGAGCCCCCTCCCAGAGTGTCACCTCCATTGCAGATCAAGAAGGCAGATCTGTGGCACCCCCAATATGGAACTCCTTCCCAGGTACCTGCTGGATTATCTTTTCGGTGAAATGTCATAGGAAGACATTGTTATTTCTTCAGGCATTTGAATGATGCACATTTTTAATATTATAAGGGTGATGCAATTTAAACTCTGCTAATATCTGCAGGTTTCATTCTGCTGTTTTAATTAATACGTCATTTGCTATTTTATATCAATTTTAACTGAGCCATTGTACATTTTATCATTGTAGTTTTTCTTTTCACTGTAAACTGCTCTGGGGCAGATATTATGAAGTTGCTACTAAACAAAAGGTAACTACATCCCTCTTTCAGGTTTTTGGAATACGGTACCTGCCCACGAATCCGGAACATAGTCTTTCATCTCCACATACACAAAGAGAGAAGGCATTGTAAGTGGCATGTTGCTCTCACTACGAAGGCAAACATGGTGATAGCCTAAAACAGAAAGCACATATCCCAATAGAAACAGGTGGCAAACAGAATGCTACTGAGGGACTGTTTTGGAAAATGCTGGAGGCGATCAGAAATCAGCTTCGGATGATGCAAGGTGCAGCAAGTCACCTGCAATGGCAGGTTCTGCATACCAGTAAGCAGGGCTGGCCCAAGGCATTTTGGCACCTGAGGTGAACCACAAAATGGTGCCCCCACCGGGGGAGAAGGGGTGAGTGAAGATCCACATCAGGAACAAGGGGCAAGAGTGATCTACATCAGGAACTAAGTGTGTAGGGAGACCAGTAGCACCTCCATTTGCCAAGAGGCTGCTGTGGAGGTGGCATGGTGGGGGGTAGGCACTGAGGAGATGACGGATCCAACCTACAAGGTGCACACTGCAACCATTGCTGCCACAGTGCCTTCCTTGGAGTCTGGCTCTTCTGCCCCTCTGGATCCTGCTGCCTGAGGTGGTTGCCTCACCTTATCTCATGGATGGGCCGGCCCTGCCAGTAAGGATAGTGGGCATGGGAGCTGACTCATGGAGCACAGGCCCTCAGGAAGTTATCCTGTATAAGTCCTATTGAAATGGCCAGGAGTTATGAATCACAGATAATAGAATTGTAGAGTTGGAAGCAACCAAAAGGATCATCTGGTTCAATCTCCTGCAATACAGGAATCTTTTGCCCAGCATGGGGCTCAAACCCATGACCCTGATATTAAGAGTCTCATGCTCTACCAACTGAACTATAGTTGTGGAAGCTCCGTTCATTTCAATTAATTGTGGCAATGTCTCAGTCTGGTGAGGAAAACAATACTTTCCTTATACAAATCATGACACATCCTCACTATGAATATTTATGGCTCTGGAAATGATAGTGTAGAAGTTAGTGAAAGGACTCTAGAAAAGCACAGGCAAAATGACCAAGCAGCTTTTATATACATTTGTACTAAATTGCTAAATTGCTAGATTTTTCAGTTAACAGAGGATGCAGCTATGATTGAGTTACACAGAAAGGGAAGAAGTAGAGGGCAAATTAATAAGCATCAAGTTTAATACCAACAGAGAGTACACACACACACACACACACACACACACACACACACACAGATATGAAACAAATATAAAGGTCACTGCCACTAGCAGTTTCTACATATATCCTATAACACATGAAGAGCATATGGATTCATGCAGATAAATTACTAGTCAACCAAATGATCTAGTGAAGAAAGTAAGTCCATTTTCAGAAATCTCAAAAATAGTCCATTCTCACCTGAACGCACAGCAGTGATGGGAATGACACGTTGCCCTATGAACTTTCCTCCTTCTTCCCAAACCACAATTCTGAGAGAAGCTAGCTCTGGCATCAAAATCTGTCAAGAAAGAATCAAATGATGCTTATCTTCAATTGACTTAAAATATTTTAGAAAATGGAGTTCTCAAGAATCATGAATTCCTGGATTGTCCAAGTATTGGACTTCTGGCTCACTCAGTTTGAGGGCAATTTTTCTTTTATACTTCCAGTTCATTTGTTTTTGCTAGCTCTCTGTTCCCTATAATAACAGGCTATATGTTTTCTCCACTAGTGTCCTGTAGATTATAGCTGGCTGAGAAAACATAGCGCTTGTGCAGTTGCACAACACTGATTTGTATCTAGCATTGTATCAACCTAATTGATTCTAAGTAAATTCCAGAGCATACAAACCAGCTTAGTGTTCCCTATTTTGTTTTGGTTTTTTTAGCACACAATTCCGCCCCCCCCCCCATGATAACCAGAGGTAGTGTGTGTGATAAGGCATGTGTGTTTTGGGAAAGAAGGAAGGACTGTATGAGATACGGTTCATAATGTTGAAACATGAGTATGGCTGATTTAAACTTGATAACCCTAAATGAACAGCTCAAAATGGGCTAAGTTTATGTCCTGAACAACAGACAACTAAATTTCCTCACCATTCACTATAAAAACTTCACTCCTTTGCACAGAAAGATGTTATCTTAGGAGGTGATCTAAACTGAAACATTAGGGAATCTCACTACAAAATGTACATGTCAGGCAGCATCTCTTCTCCAATGATCGCAGGGAACTTAAAACTATTGCACCTCCTTGAGAGGTGGGGACTGCGAGATACACAGAGTGAATTTGACTTGACAGACGTGAGCTTTTCATTTCATACCAATTTAAAACAAATACCTGAATCAATTTTGTTACGGCTTCCAGCTCACTACTTGCTATGGTAACATCCACAAACATTGGCTCTATAAAAATTACAGATCACACATCTGGCTCAACTTCTTTTACATTGTGCTCATGTCAAAACAAAACAAATTCCTTCCAGTAGCACCTTAAAGACCAACTAAGTCAGTTCTTGGTATGAGCTTTCGTGTGCATGCACACTTCTTCAGATACACATGGTTAGAAATTAGTCATTGTGCTCATGGTTAGAAATTAGTCATTCCTGGTCTCTTAAACCAGCTTTGCTTGCTAATCAGGACATTAGAGAATGAATTGAGACAGCTCTTAAGAATTACTTTGATGAGAATAAGCAGGAAGGGACTTCTATTATGGGAGGTTCAGGGGACTTTGTATAAAAGGGTTGTTTTTTTTAATAGAAAAAAGAACCTTCTCTGAGATAAAGAACTAAGAACTAGAAATGTCCTTACTATTACAGGAATACAAGAAGACTGGGTCAACTAAAACATCCAAAATAATAAATGTTGTCCAATCTATACATGAGGGTTAAATAAAATTAAGATGCCTTCTAGTTCAACAAAGCAAGTGTATACTTCCATAGTCCATTTGATTTGCAAGTTCCACTTTAAAAGCACAGAACAAAATATTTTGTGGGTTCATAAAATAAGAACAGTGGACTTGGATCTGGAATATTTTAATTTTAAAAAGCTTGTTCAGACAAGAGCTCAGTGGGTAATTTTTGGATAAGCCTCAGTCTCTCAGCTTCAGTTCTCCATCTGTGAAATGGAAATGTCAGTTATTTGCCTCACAAGGTTGCTAGGAAGAAGGAAATCAGTATTGTAAAAAACCCTGTGCATGAAAGTTGTCAAAGAAAATGAAAAATATAAGCAAGTGGCTCCTAGATCACTCAACCCCACACACCCTATTTACACTGTAGTTTGAAAGTTGACCTCAGTCCATGGAAGTCTAGAACTGTCAAAGAAGCTTGTTCTTAGAAGAGACACCTGTTGCATGAGGCACGGTTACCTTTTCAAAGACAAAAGCATCCTCTTTCCATACAGGGTTGATTGAGTTGGCATTTGGTGACATCTTGGTTCTGTATCTGCGTTTTGGATCACCCGGCAGTCCATATAACTCCACTTCTACATATGACCTCACACTACGTTCTGAGAGGAACTGACCAGAAAGTATCTACGAATACATGGAAACAAAATGAATGGAGCATTTACTTAAACCCAGTGCACACCATCCATCGTTATATCATTAGAGACTGTCACTATATTGCAGATGGAATTCAATTACATACTGGCAAAATTCATGTTGCACAATTAAAGTGAAATTGCCACTCTGGTACAACAATCCCCCCTCATTTCACAACTTGAACTTTTTGCAGGAAGGAAAGTGATGGGACTGAAAAGCTGCCAAATGTGAGCTAACGACTGTTCAGTACAATGTTGTATAACCTCCATGCAAACTTTGTGAAAACAAATCAGGATGATTACACAATAATTAGTTCATTGGGAAAAGTCCTTAGTTTGTGGTTCTTCTCTACTTTAATCCTTCAGATGCATTTTCTTGCTTTAGTGCTACTTGTGTCATCTTTCTATTGCTCATTCTCCATTTTCATTTGACTCACTACATTTAAACACTGAAGGAAACTAGCCTTTTTCAAAATACCACTTTGCAGGTTACTGCAGGTGCATTTTTCCACAAAGAGCCTTGAAGGGTGATAAATGTATCGGGGCCTTGGGACTATACCCCTGTTTAAAGGGCTCTAAATCCAGAAGCAACCTAGCGCTTGTTACTTACTGTTATTGAGAGTGTGCTCGCCACCACCACATCAATGCGATCCACAGAGAAAGGGTCAAATTGCTTATCTGGGCGGCGCATGAAGTCATGCTTGAGAATATAGCCGCTCTGCCCATTGAATTCAAAGAGAGCCAGGTTCTGCTGCATGGGAATATCTGTTAAGGGAGCAGGCCAACAGGAATAAACAAAGGCAGGAGTGTCTGTTAGCATGTATGTACAGTGTGAATGAAAAGCAGATGAAATTGTGCTTCAGCAGCATAAAGTCCTCAGTGTGCTTTACATAAAGGGGATTAGCCACCTATGGGCTTACTCAAGTTTCAACCATAGGGCCACGTTCCAGCACAGATTTTGAAAGTGCCCATTTGTTTTTAACTGCTCTGGCACCTTTATATGAGTGCACTCCTACACACATCTACTCAGGAGTAAACCCCATGGCATTCTAATTGGTTTATTGCAGAGTTAACTCCACGCAGCAGCCTACTTCATGAGATGTATAGATGTAGGGATAACTCACTAACAATTATGTTCCAACACTGATGTCACCTATGTGTAGAAAAAAATATATATAGGCACCATCATGTATGAAAGCTGTATGTCTGTATGTATGTTTGTACACATGCTGGGAAACTGCAAATTGACCATACACATGTGGTGAAAGAAGCACATCTGTACTTGTCACATGTGATGATATAAAACTTTCTCCTAAATGGAAATGATACTTATGTAGGAAAACATTCATGAGTAAAGTGCTGGTGAATGATTGCACACAGGCACTGAGATACATAGGACAATAAATCAAACTAATAAGGAAGAACGGAAGATAATGAGGAAACTGCATCTTCTTGCCACTTCTATTGGGTATCCAATATCTTCTGTTGGGTATCCAGTTTTAAAATGAATGAACACCTCAGTCCACTTTCTCATTACATTCCTTGTCCCATTCCTCTTACAATTCCATCAACACCTTCATTCTCTTGTGTACTTTTCTTGATTCATCCTGCCTCCCTTTCTCCCAAATTTATTACACTGCCTCCCCACAAGTTCCCATCTGTTCACTTTATCCTTTCCTTTTCCTCCCACTCTTCTCCTCATCACACAACTCTGCTCTTCTATGCATGAGTGTAAGGAAGAAAGGAAAATTACTGAAGAGATGGAACAGAAGTCATACTGGCCATTGTGTTCCAAGGGAGACTAAACCCCTTCCCTTCCTCACAGTGAAATGAGAGTAGATCAAACTATGCAAGGCTGCAGCTATGAGGGAGGTTACAGGTGTTGCACTGCATTACACATCCACTGCAGGTCAGGCATCCCTTATGTGCTCTGACTTGCTATATTAGCACTGCAACAAGCATCTGGTAATGTCATCTGCACCAGCAACATACGGTAACTGCTGTAGGCAAGATGAAGTGCTGCACTCGTACTGTCAATATACACAATATATACTCCATTTCCCCCATTACAACAACAACAAAAACCCCCACATCTGAATAGAATCTGAATTCTACTTCAGTTGTACCTGGCCATTCAATATCCAAAGAGGTTAGTGCCCTCCTGCCTGAATTACATTATGAGCTCCACTTACTGTTCTATGTATGCTGATTTAGCTTCCTGCCTTTAAGCTGCTCACCCTGAAGTCATGCCTTTCCGCCTTTCCATGAAGAAGTATTGATATTGCCACTATTTTCCAATGTCCCTCCCTGCCTGCATCCTATATATTCCCAGTCTTAAGAAGTTCTGAGCCCCAGGGTGAGTCTATATAGTCATTTCTATCAGGGACAAAAATCACCCTGTGGCAATTTGTCCATATCAATCTCAGATTTTAGGTAATAGGAATACTTATGGCCTCTTTCTTGTTTAACTTTTAGTAGGGTGGGCTGTGTTCTGTGTTAGACCTGCCTTTTTATATATATTGTGGGGTTGTTTTTTAGCTTTTAGTTTTGTTCTGTTTTTTTATACTTGGCTTTAATGCTTGTATCATTTTGTAAGTCACTGTGGGTCACTTTTATATCTATATCTCTGTATGTAAAAAATGCCTGTTGAAACTTCATTTCTGGGTTGCCATATTCTATCAGATAGCTCTGGACTGGCCCTTGAGGCAAAAGGAAACAGATTCATTTGTGTTACAGGCAGTCCTTTGACCCCCACCTGCTTCCTTTGAAAGGACACCTGGATTATATCCAAAGGTAGCTTTAATTTAGCAAAAAGCCATTCCATGAGCAAGTTGGGGGCACCTAATTTTCAACACTTTCCCCCCAATACTGCAGCCCCACCCTATTCTATTCCAGAGGGTCTCCCAACTCTCAGGAGCAGCGTTTTGGGAAGGAAGCAGGGCTTCGGAAGGTTGGAGGGGATGGCAAAAATCAGGTGTGCCAAACTGCCCTTTCTTTTGAAAACATCTGTCTTCAGCACATGTGGAGACTTGGCATTGGAAAGATCTCCAATTAAATGCAGCAAGCTTTGATGTTGACCCCTTGCATTTTTGGGTGATATGGGGAGATATCCAATATAGGGGACGGCGACACCCAGTAATAACAATAAACATAAATGAAGGAACACAAATGAAGAAAAGCAAAGAGAAAAGGCAAATAAAGAAATAGACATAGCAGGGTAGTGAAGCAGCTCTGGGAAATTTATGGGTAGTGGTGAAATTAAAAGAGAAAATTATTGATCGCCTATGAACAGGAAGGGGATGTAGGAGGTGCACCACTTACCAGTTGTCTGGAAGTTTAATGCCACCATTTGACAGCCAACATTCCAGAACATCTGAGGCATGTAGTTAGAAGAATCCATCCGGGTACCCTTGGGATAAATTCGGCTCATCTGCCTCTTGTTGTAGCTGAATTTTCCTAATAGGAAAGTTTATTGCAGTATATATACCCTTAGCAGTTTTGCTCTTACAGTTTTGCTCCCAGTATAAGCTTTTCATGGAGCTGTCCAGGGTGCTGCCTATATTCTGACTCTTCCCGTGCTTCACCAGTCTGGAGTTTTTATTTACCTTGACTTGCCTGGCTCTCATTTGGTGGAACATGAAACTTTGCTGTGAACCCTGCACTCCCCCCCCCCCACATTGGAAGAGAACACTACACAGCTAAAGTGTTTTTAAAGGTTTACTAAAGTTTAATATGACAGTGCTGCAAGGCTAACAACAACTTCTGTGGGAATCCTATAGAAATCAATAGGTACACCTTATATATAATAGTTCTAAGGAATATCCATTTTGGGAAGTGGCCTTGAGTCGTGGAAGGTTGCAGTAGTTCACATCATTGGATTTTATCCACTGAAGTTTTCCTGTTCATGCAAGGACTTCCACTTGTGTGAACAGAGCGTCCCCTTTTCCTCCCCAGTGCATTCTCAGATCTGTTCTGGAATTTCCCTAAATCCTGCAGAGTAAATCGTGTGTGTGTGTGTGTGTGTGTGTAGGGAGAGGAGATAGATATGTTCAGTTTCATAGTAAGCCCTTGTGCAAACAGGACAACTTCATTGGATACAACCTCTTGTTTCCAGACAGTAACATTATGATTGGCTGCATGTGACATGACCTAGAATGAACTTTTAAATATGTGAATAGGTGCACTTGCAGGTGTGCCAAAGAAAAAAGAAAAAGGATACTCTACAAACTGGATGGGCGATTTGGTCAGCAGGTCATAAGCTTTCATCTCAGTGAAGGAGGAAACGACATAACTCCGGTTCTTCTCTGGAAAAACAAGCAAGGTAAACATAAATCATGCCCAATGCTCCAGATCCTCCTATTCTACCATATTTTCTTCACTATCAGCCCCTTGCTATTCACAAATAAAGACACTGTTTATGCATGATCCTCTGACGCAGAGTAGTAAGAAATATCAAGTTTGATTTGGGTTTTGATGGAGGTTGATTTGAGGACCTTTCTCTGCATGGTAGTTTTCCAAGGGAGTTGCTTAAGCAGCACTGAAGCCCTCAGACAGTATCACCTGAGCAAGTGTTTTGGTTGTGGAAGTAATCAGTAATCAACTGCTAATCAAATCTGTGGGTAAATAGCATTTCTTGCAAGGACTATCGACACATTTTTGAAACGTAGAGGGATGGTGCCCATAACTTCACTGCAAAGTGTTCCACGGTGTCCCTTCTGCACCTGTCCATGACATTTATTTATTTTTACTTTCTCTTTTTCTTCTTCATGCATTTAACCTGTCCACCTATCTGCCCTAGTTCAGGAGGCCTTGCCACATGTGTGGCTTCTGCAATAGCGTGACAGTAGTTCTCTGCTTATGTTAAGGTGAGACCACCTGCATTGCTTTGCTATGTTTGAAGATGGGAATGGCTACTCTAGATTCAGGAAAGGGGCAGAAGGCTTAGAAGTAATTGGTATAAAGGATCTGGAGCTGCTGGTCCTTTTTTGGAGTAGAATCAGCTATTGTTGCCTAATATTTTTAGAAGAAGCAGCTTATTTTATAGTAAGTGCATAATCTTAATTAGTCCTTTGTTCCATTTCCAGACTTCTTTTCCAGGAGTTTTATGTAGCATAGAGCAGTCCGCAATTTTATTTAGTAAAAATATGAGGATTCAGAAGCCCCCAGCTTTTTGTCTGACACTAAATCAGTTGGGAATCAAAACTTGGAGGGGGGGAAGCTCTGCATTTCATCAGGCTTCCCATCAGTTCCATAAATCCTTTCAAGGACATTCAATACTTCGCCCAAGCTCATGAATCTTTTGATATGCTTTGGCAGATGTAATGAAAACATGGCTCATGATATATGATTTCAAGTATGCAATCTTCTCCCTTTCAGTTCTCAATTAGACTGGGGGAGATACCAGAGTAACTCCAGGTGCAGGGAAAATTTTCTGGGTTTACACAGCCATACTGAAGAAAAGCATCTGATTCAGGGGCTGCAAGCCAGGAACACTTATCTACAGGTCAGCGTAGCTTTGGGATGTAAGGTCACCTCCTTCTGCAACTCTAGCCTCCTAATAACCTCTATAAAAGGGAAGTAGGAATAATCTGTTAGGAGGCTGGTTAGTAGCTTTGGTTAGTGCTGCATGACTGTGCTCCAAACCTGATGCATTTTCTACTGCACCTTGCCTTGCTCTGCCCTTAATCTATGCCTGTTCTGGATTTCACCTGGCCTATTTACCCTTCCCCCCTCCAGATACACCACCTTTGTCCAGTCTTAAGAAAACAGCATTTTCTTAAAATAAAACCCTTAACAACTAGTTTGTTTTGTTTCAAGGAAATACAGTTTTGTGAAGTAGGTGATTTGGAGCACAGAATCAGCAAGAGGGAGGTATTTAACACCTTTCTTGGGCTGCCACCTTCTCTGCTCCACACCATCTTAGGAAGACTTCTTTTCCCTACACAGGATTCCAAAAGCATGTAATTTGTTGTTCAACCTTTACAGTGGAGCCAACAGATGACAACTAAATGCATGCAGATAGAGTATATAGCTCTAAATACCTGAAAACATGACATTCAATAGGACAGAGACAATAAATCTTTGCTTACGTGCTGAGTTTTCAAAGCATTCGAATTTGATGGGCTGGATGTAATTAACCAGGCTGGACATTTCTTCATATGCTGTCACTTCTAGACCTGCTGTACCCTAAGCAAAATGAGGACAGTTAGAGAAAAAGGCATATCATACAGACTGACAAAATGTTTTTTATTGATAAAGCCCAGTGGCAGACACAGCCCTAAACAGAATCAGAAAGTAGTGGGTAGAACTCAGAAGAACAGTCAATGAGAACCATGTATCTTTTTCCTTGAGTATAGTTTGCTCTGTTCCAGCTGGAGAAGCACAGATATGCAGAAGCAAGCTATCTCCTTTGTGTGTGTCTCTAGTCGGATGAAGACCAGAGTGCACAAATGAGTGGGGGGGTGTGCAGCTGCTCCCCTGCCTCAGCAATATTGCTAGGACAGGGACTTCCTAATTGGTCCATAGAGAACAGGGGGTGGGGAATGTGTAGACTTCCAGGCAGCACGATGTCTTGGACCAGTCCTGGACAGGTGGAAAGCACAATTCCACCAAACAGCTGGAAAGTAGGAAGTTTTTTTAAAAACAAAACAAAAACATGTTACTTTTAAAGTGTTCTTTAAACTAAGAGCAGTAATTGTACCTCATCAGACTGCATCTTTTTAATCTCCTCTTCATCCAGGTTTCCCATGTCTTCCTCTACTTCAGATACTTCTTCAGTCACCTCATCTGACTTCACTAATAAATCAAAACAGAAATTAGTTCATTTGTGATGATTGCAACCAGGAGTACCAACCTGGCCCCGTGATGGTGGGTGCCCGGGGCCATGTGTGTGATGCAGCGTGCTTTGCTCTGGCACTGAAATATGTAGGTGTCTGGTCCCTTTATGGGGAATTTTATGGGTGCTCAGGCACCCAGTGCCCCATGGAGTTGCCACCTATGACTGCAACCAAGATCTGCCAGCTATTTGTCTAAAATCTTCTTTAGGATCTGAAATTCCTTCAGACTGCAATTTCTATCCTTCCTAATCCATCTTCCAAATCTGGAGGTCTACAGGCTCACCTTTAAGTGAGAACTGAATCAGACTTCCTCTTCCTCATACCTACTTTGGAGACGCTTTTGAAGTCACTGATAAAGCCACTCATTCTTATAAGTGAAATTCTGCCCTAAAATGGCAGTGTTGCCCTCTGTTTCCACATCAAATCATTGTGCTTATGTCAGAGCCTTAAAAACTGATTCCAGGCTTATCTGAATTCCCACCCCCCTCCCCAAGTAAGGCCCATCCCTTGTCATAATGTACCCTGTATATGATGAAGTGGACTCTAGTCCATGAAAGCTTATGCAGTAATAACATTTGTTAGCCTGTAAGGTGTCACAAGACTGTTGCTCTTGCTGCGAAAGATTAACAGGGCTATCCCTATGGAAAATACTACCTATGCTATCCTTGTCTACTGGTGTGGGCTGATCAGTCATGACATCCTCCAGACTTCTTGCTTTCTTCAGAGTCTCTTGGTTTTCCCCAGGTATGAACTGATTCTTCTTGTTCTTAATCAAGATTTTCCCCATGAGATCCTGTGGGCTTGGCAGTGGGACTCCTGGTTTTAACTGCCCAGAAGAAAAGAAAAAGGTTAGCATTCATGCAAAGTTTAGGTTTTTGCATCACTCCTCTAGTGAAGATGTAGCACAAACTGCCAGGGCAACTTCAGACCAAGCTAACACCTGCTTGCACGATAACTTCATCCCATGTAGCAATTTGGCATCCCTATTCACTTACTGGAAATTTTTCAAGTGGCTCTGTCAGCAGCATGTCCCCAAATATTGTTCTACAGTACTCAGCCATCTTAGCCTGCTGCTTCGGCCTGTAAGAAAATAAAGGTATAAAACACACACATGTCAAGCCTGAAGACTGGCATGATCCCTGCTCCATACCCCAAAATCCCCATCTGTCTCTTAGCATATGCATGGTTTGCCCAAGCTTACTGTCCCATGCAAATTAAAATGTTGCCACTCTCTGCCATGCTTGTGCCATTGTATCCTAATAACTTCTGAGAAGTAAGTTTGATTGAGTTGAAAGGAGCTGACTCCCAAGTTAGTGGGTTCTAATAGTGCAGCAATTTTTTTTTACCTTGTTCTGACTAGACACATTTCTTACCCACCCCTCTACCCTTTGTCCAGAGTGCAATCTCAGCTTTTTCTCTAATCAGCAGACACTTAATACTCACGAGTCCACATGGTTCTCAAAGGACAGGATCACTGGATAAGGGGAGGTTTTGAAAGCGCTTTCTGCAATAGCCTCAATTGCATCCTGCATAAGGCATGAGGCAAATGAGAAAGAGAAAGAGAGATATTGGTACTTTGCAAACCAAGGAACTCCTTGTTCTTGGTAGTTATCCAGCTTTCAGAATGGCATCAGTCATTCCTGAATGAACCTTATGATATATCCAAAGCTTTTTAAAGGGCCTCCCATTTCTATAACCATATACAGTGAACAGAGGTGCTGGAACTCACCATGAACACCTCCCTCCATGGTCCATATGGAGATATCATAGCGAATTCATAGAGGAGACAGAGGGATTATGCATTCATTGGATAGCTGCATAGGGCCTCTGCATATACAACAGCATTCCCATAGAGCTCCCTGTATACCACTGGAACCCTTGAAAACATGTGGCTTGTGATCTCAGAAAGAGAGCCTTTTGTGTGTATTGCTGCTTGCATGTGCAATTGTATGCATCCTGCTGAACACATGATGGTCAGGAGCAGAGCCAGCATCCCACTGAGAGTTTGCCACACGTGTTCATTGTGATATCATATGTGGCTTCTGTCTTACAGTGTCAATGTAACTCTGGATCATTTTCCAGGTTTGTTAACTGATATTAACCCAGAGTTCCTCAGTTCAGAAGTAACAGGGAATTCTGGTTTAATACATGCCAGAATTGTCACACTGAACTAAGTGTGCAACAGGAGAAGGAGGAGCGAGTGAGTGAGTGAGTGAGGAGCACTCAGACCCAGCACTTGTTCCTGGCTTCTGCTTTATGAAGCCTCAAACTATCATCTGTTGAGGCCTATAGGAAAAGATTGCATTTATTCATTTTATCATCTTAGGCTGTAGATTGTACAGTGGTACCTTTGGTTACGAACTTAATTCTTAACCTGAAACTGTTCTTAACCTGAGGTACCACTTTAGCTAATGGGGCCTCCCGCTGCTACTGTGCGATTTCTGTCCTCATCCTGAGGTAAAGTTCTTAACCCGAGGTACTACTTCCGAGTTAGCGGAGTCTGTAACCCGCAGTGTTTGTAACTTGAGGTACCACTGTAATTTGTAAGTCCCTTGGGAACAGAGGCCATATCTGTGTTCTGTACAGTGTAAAACCCACTGTTGGTACTAAAAATTGTTGACAAGTAATTGAAATACTTTTGCTGCCATCTGTCGAGTTTAAATTCAACCCGATTTGAATGGCTGCCTTAGAGAGCAGTAATTTGTTTTTATAGAGCATAGTAAAGTTTTAAATTACACTATACGGCAGTTCATTACTTACATTTCCCTTATATTTGGATGATGAGACTATTTCAATTTTTACTCATTCTTTTAAGTCCAGGTGCAGCAGCATTCTTGTCACATTTTGGTTTGATGGTTCTATCCCTCATGATCTCCTGGTATTAAGGGGCTAACTACATGTTACACTGCAGCTGCGTGCAGTAAAGCCATAACGGCCTGCAGCCCTCAGAAGTGGGAGCTGGCTCTGGAGAAGTGATGGACGGAAACTTTCCATCACCTTCCTCATTTAAAGAAAATACAACAACTGAGGGCACATGCAAAGGAGACAGGGCCTTTCAGGTCTTCATTATATGGAGCTGCAGAGTAACATGTAGTTTGTATGTAGTTTGTGTCTAACATCTCTCCCCCCCCCTCTCTCTCTCTCTCTCATCTATCTATCAATCAATAACTTTGTTAGCCAAGTCCTAATCTTCTTTCCTCACATAATTTCTTGTTTATGACAGAGAGAGAGATGGGGGAAGTGCAACCCTGCTCGTTCTCCTTGGTCTTCTGTTATTTTAAATCATGAACAGCCCCCCCAAAAACCCCACCACCCCTCATACCTATCTGCCTTCTTGTTCTCCTGTTGCATTACTTCTGTGACATCATGCAACTGTTATTTTACCATGTATTTAATTCTGGGGTGAATTGGAGAAAATCAGTAGGCCAAGGTTAAGCACCTCCTCCTCTTGCCCATCAGTTCTACCCTTCAAATTCCTTCCTAGCCCTTGCATTTGCATTAGAAAAGTCAGGAAGGAACACCATGTTCTCCTGTAGCCAATCACAGCTGCATGATGAGCCATGCACACCTGTAAGCACGTATTTGTTGAGCTTGCACTTTAAACTTTTTAAATACATGGACTTCAAATCCCTTGGATATGAAACACTTCCCAGAGAGCAACAATTTGGGAAATGCACAAATGGAAGGCACGATAAGATTTCCAAACAAATCCCACAGACACTTTCTCAGCTTTTTGTTTTTATTTTGTAATCATACTCTGTGCATTTGTCATTAACTTTTCTTTATTCCCCTCCCGACGCTAGTAATTGGTAGCTTACGGTAACACTGCTTTTATCTCTAATTATCTGCCTTCTTTCTTCTGCTCCGTTCTGCGACATCGTGCAATTGTATACTGTGCTATTTTATGACTTCTTTGTGGAAGCTGAGCCTTGATATGCAGCATTAGTACTAAGGTTCAACATGGCCTAGAACTTGATATTACCTCTTGCTAAGCAACTGTTCCTGATTGAACAAGCAGCAGAGAACTAGGAGGAGGCTGTTACGGTGCCTCTGTACTTAATCTGCATTTCAAAGGAATGTGCTGCAGGTTGAAAGCAGGAGAGTGTCACCTCCCCCACCTACAGCTATTTTGGAGAGGAAGGCAGCCATAGGAAGAGGGGAGGAAACATACATTACTTAAGCTATAATGAAAGGTGCATGCTGCGTTAATGGCCTGTAATTCCTTTGCAAGGTTCATTGTTGTGGTGCAGAGCAATCCTTCCATGTAATTATAGCTCCAGTGAAGCACAATAGCACTCTATTTGTTTTGCAGGTTGGGTGGTGCAGTGTAAAGGGGATCGTGATGTCATAAGATCTGGAATGTGAAATTATGAACACCAAAACCACAAGCATAATAGAGAAGCTAATCATTAAAGTAGGAGAAGGGAAAATGGCCTTTCATCTTTGCTCATTCCCTGCTGATGCAATTACTGTTGGAGGTACTAGTCCACTATAATCTAGCTGGATATGCCTGCCAGAACTTTGCACATTTTTGCATCCAGAAAAAAGGCTTTGCAAGGTCTTCAAATAGCTTGGGAGAGAAAAAAATGCAGGTAGACATCAGGACTCTGGGTCACAGACATTGAGCAGATAGTTGGGTCGCTAATGATGTATATGTTCTAAGTACTTAACTTGCATATGTAAGACCAGGCATAGGCAAACTCGGCCCTCCAGATGTCTTGGGACTACAACTCCTATCATCCCTGATCACTGGTCCTGTTAGCTAGGGATGATGGGAGTTGTAGTCCCAAAACATCTGGAGGGCCGAGTTTGCATAAGACCCAGGTTTTCAGTTTGCTATATTGGTTATCTTAGGTGTTAAATTAAAACTATTCCGCTTTGTAAGACATGGAAGTAGATTTATAACTGTAAGCCACAAAGAAAATACATTTTACTGTATTTTATTTGATGTCAGATGGCATAGATGAGTACAAGCTGACTAAGCCAGAAAGAATAGCTCTTACACTGATAAATGAAAATGGGGGCTGGGGGTGTGTGAACAAACCAATAAAGCAATATGAAAATATGGACACTTTACATTGTGAAGAGCCCTAATGTCTGGCTAAGGTTGTTTTCTGTGTCTCAGCACATTCTTTGTACTCAGTCTAGGCCTCAGTCTAGAGCAGGGGTAGGCAACCTAAGGCCCGTGAGCCAGATGCGGCCCAATCGCCTTCTCAATCTGGCCCGCGGATGGTCCGGGAATCAGCTTGTTTTTACATGAGTAGAATGTGTCCTTTTATTTTAAATGCATCTCTGTGTTATTTGTGGGGCCTGCCTGGTGTTTTTACATGAGTAGAATGTG
This sequence comes from Podarcis erhardii, assembly GCF_964252035.2. NCBI lineage: Eukaryota > Metazoa > Chordata > Lepidosauria > Squamata > Lacertidae > Podarcis > Podarcis erhardii. The sequence continues at coordinate 42,848,004 of NC_138497.1, forward strand.
CACTTTTATTTAAAATGCATCTCTGGGTTATTGATGGAGCATAGGAATTCGTTTGTTTTTCCCCCCAAAATATAGTCCAGCCCACCACATGGTCTGAGGGATGGTGGACCAGCCCACAGCTGAAAAAGGTTGCTGACCCCTGATCTAGAGTGAATGTCATGCAATGGCTAGTATTGGGCTGGGGAGGGGAGAAATAGTTGCTTCAGTTTTCCATATCTACCTCAAGGGGACATTACTTTGAGTTCTTTGGAGGAAAGATAGTATCCCAGGCTTTTTAAAATGCCAGCTGAGTTTGATTTTATTCTGTGAGGATGCTGATATTCCCCCCCCCCCCCATTGCTTCAGTGCCTCTTAAATCTTTTGTTTCAATCATTTCAACTGTGTTAGTGTGTTAACGGCCCTGTTAATGGCCATGCTAAAAATACATATGTAAAACAATGTAGTGAACAACTTATATTTTTGACATTTAAAGCCCTTCGAGTCAAGAACACCTGAAAGATTCCCTGTCTCCTAGTGTCTCTGCCTCAACTAAAATAGTCATCAGAGTCCCTGTTCTGGGTTCTCCCGCTGCCTGAGGTAGATACACTGAGTGGCTATCAGAAAAAGGCTTCTCAGTGGTGGTGGACTGATTTTTTAAATGTCCTTGCCAGGTACACTCACCCAGGGGCGTATGAAGGGGGGAGGCGGAGAGGGCGGGCCGACCCGGGCACCACTTTGGGGGGTACCAAGATGGCCTGCTGCCCCTCAGCTGTAGAACGGCCAAGGGCACGCGTGCAGTTAGTATGGGCACCACTCGCATGGCGTCCGTATGGGCTGCCTCTCACACGGCAACTGTATGGGCTGCCGCACATGCGCAGATCATACGGACGTCGTGCGTGTGCCGCTGGGTCCCACCCCGGGTGTTGGAGAGGGTTTCTCTGCCACTACACTCACCTGAAATCAAATCTGATGTCATTTTGGCACCAGGCAAAGATTATTTATTTTCACAAATTTTATCTGCTTTATCTGACTAGGTTTGTTATGTTTTTCTGTTTCTTCTATGAATGTTGATGTTTTCAGTATTTTTTTAAATCTGCGTTTTAAAATTGTGAAATCTCTAAAAACAAAAGGTAAAAAAAAAACCCATCTAAAGATATCTGTACCTTGAACAATATTTCAGTTGTCATGGTGAATCCATGGGTGATAATAGGCTCCTCATCTGGAGGACGCCCCTTCCAGCAATCAAGTTCCACACAGCGGCAGCCAGCCAATAGGGTCTGCCGATACATTTCAGGAGAGGAGATTCCAGAAAATTGTCCAGCTGCAAAAAAAATAAAAATAAAAATAAAAAAGAGTAGGGGGAGAAGGAAATATGAGCCTGTCATCATTGTCTCTTCATATCTTTTGAATGAAGAGAAGAGAAACTCATTTCTGTTACACAAATATTTAAAACTTTTATTTCTTTTTTAAAAAATGACTTGTGACTTTTACGTTTCCAAAAATTCAGAAAACTTTAATTCACCCATGACACAATTGAAATTATAAATATTGCTTACACACACACACACACACACACACACACTGCTATATAATTGTGGGTCGTATTGAAAATTGTTATATATTTAAAACCCTTTCTTAAAAAGGAATTGTTATATAACTTATTTCAGAATAGGTAGACAGAAGTAGACATGTGGACTGTAGCAAAACAAAAATAACAATAAGTAGAGCATATACATAAAAGGAACATGAAACAATATCTACAGCACAATCAGGCCAGTGTTATACATATAAAGATAGTTATGGACAATTCTACTATAAATTTTGGGTAATAGTTTGTCCATCTGTTCTCTATTTGTTTGGACACCTTTCAAAATATCAGCACCAATCTTGGCACAAGGGTTGCCGAGGTGAAGGCAATGGTCTTCATCTACATCTGGATGCCGGATGCCATTTTGAATCAAGATGGCAGACCAAAATGTGATTTTGACATGACTTTACCTGGTTTTTGGCACAGGTTCTGCCACTTCATTAACAAACTTGACATGAGGGATCCTAAGGTAGGGGCAGCCATCTTCCTCAATGTTTGGATGCTGAGTGCCATTTTTATTCAAGATAGCAGACCAAAACATGACTTTGCCTGATTTCTGGTGTGACAGGTCCATTCACAAATTTTAAAAGTGTTTAAAATTTTTAATATTTTTTGGTTTCTACAAATTCCCAGGCATTGCCAGGCATTCCCTGCTAGGGATAAATAAGTCATGGCCTGATGAACAGTTTTCATAATGAAAGTAAGCTACAAAGCTAAGTCAAGGGTCAGTAGCTACCCTCTTGCAATACAACAGCTAGTAGAAATTGACATTTCCCTCATGGTTGCATACCTGTTAGGTAGGTGTTGTGGGACGAGTTGATGAAGTAGTGAGAGAGTGGCTGGCTCATATCTTGGTGCAGCAAGAGTTTGTCTTGTGATACTATACTGTTTTCAGGACCACATAGGAACCAAACCATTCCTTCTGGAGACAGCTGCCCTGCAAGATAATTTTTAAAATGTTACTATTGCTGGTAACAAAATACAAAGGCCTTGAGGAACTGAGAGCCAGTGTGGTGTAGTGGTTGAGAGCGGTAGTCTTGTAATCTGGGGAACCGGGTTCCCGTCTCTGCTCCTCCACATGCAGCTGCTGGGTGACCTTGGGCCAGTCACACTTCCTTGAAGTCTCTCTGCCCCACTCACCTCACAGAGTGTTTGTTGTGGGGGAGGAAGGGAAAGGAGAATGTTAGCCGCTTTGAGACTCCTTAAAGGGAGTGAAAGGCAGGATATCAAATCCAAACTCTTCTTCTTCTGAGTTTGCATATTCCTGCCCATCTAAGCAGTGATTGATTTCAGTGGGTCCACTCTGAGTATTATTTAGTCAGATACACCCAATGATTTTAAGCTGCCCTAGGCCCAGGCTACTGAAAGATTTCCATGTAATAAACAGATTCCTCCTCTTCCCCCGATGGATTTGCACCACCCACGACTCCTCATCCTCTGCTACCACCTCCTGTCACCATCGCCAATAAAAAGGAGGTCAAAATGGAGGCCAGTAGTGAGTGGGATAAGGTGAGGTGGAGGTGGCGCCAGAGGCAGGGAAGGAGCTCCTCAGGGACCCAGATCTTCTGTCCCTCCCAGCTGTCCTGAGACTGCTGCCCTGAAGCAACTGCCTCACTGAGCCTTGAGGGCAGGCCATCCCTGGCTGCCTTAAAAATGGACCTCTATGACCATCTCTATCTGGTTTTCATTTGTAAGGTTTTCATTTGATCTTTTGTAATGTTACATTTGATGTTTTAAGAATAGTTGTAATCCATTTAGGGTTTCCCCCCTGGAATTGCAGTGATATAGAAATAATAATAATAACAACAATATAACGATACATACTTCTGCTGATGGAAAAAATAAACTCACCTCTTTGAATATTCATCCCACTGGGCTCATACTTGTCTATGAGACCCTGTACCTGTTGTGGCTTGGCAGGGGGGAAAAGCATGTCATTGAGGTGAGAATCTCGCTGTTTCTTGTTAATGAATTTTGTCAAGTGGTCTTTGGTCATGTACGGCTTGGCTTTCGAATGGCTAAGCAGAGATAATGGAAAAAGGACAAAGAGAGAGTGGTGTCTTTAGATGTTCTGGAAAATCCCTCTTAGCAGCAAGACAACTTTTCCTACACTCATTTGTGGTTTTGGCATGACTAGTTCCTTCTTACCCTTGCCCTGTCCGATACTTTACATTTGGTATCAGCAGTACTACAAGATGTGGGGGGACTGGGGATTTATCATGCTAAAACAGTAATCCAGTAGCATGAAGTGGGTGCTGGAAAAACATGCACTGCAATGTTGGTGTAAGTAGAAGTTATGGGGATAACTAGGCATTATAGATAGAGATGGCAACAGCATGCTCACATTTAGTCTGACCGTAAGCACACTTAATTCTGTACTGGATAGCGACCGATGTTAACAAAATGGTGGGAGGAATAGGGATAATCTTGCTACCCTTCACCACTTTTTCATTTAAAAAGTAACAGTGCTGTCAATCTAGCAGTCTGCAAAATTCCAGCTGGTTCTCGCAGCCTCCCTTTGCCTGTGCAGTATCCCTTCTCTCCCACACATGCTGGCTGCTACATAATGGAGGCTTACTGTGAGGTAAATATCTCGTCGATCTCTGGGCGAGGACATAGATTCATCAGGAACGTTTTGTACACAGCTTCAGGGAAGTCCTCTGGATTGATCCCATCATTCTGGAAGCAGAACAGCAATACTTGATGACTGTTATCAACCCTTTTGTGGACTTCATTTCCAAAATGAAGGGGCCCAAAGCCTACCCTGGAAGTTGGGCCCTCTGTCTTGGATGCCCTTCCCTGCCCAGGCCCAGATATGCATACTTCAAATGTATTTCTACTTCCACCATCACTTGGTTTCAGTATATCTATGTGGGGTTTTGTTGTTGTTCATTTGGTTGTTTGTGAGTTGTTTCGGTTTGTCTTGGCAAGATAAAGCAACTAACAAATTTAATAAATAGTAATAAAAGTGTGCCAGGTGCACATCACTCAGTAGTGAAGAATAAATACACTGTACTCAGCTCTACACACATTCATACACATTCTTGTTTTCATTTGTGTGTGTGTGTGTGTGTGTGTGTCTGTGTGTACTCTAGGACTGAGACCTCTCACTGAACACAAATACTTTCTGAGGCTGAGCTAAGAGATTCCAAGGCTGAGACAAACCAAGAGGGATCTATTGTGTTGGTCAATAGTACATTCTCTCTTCACAGTTGCTGTGATCTAAATAATCATCAGACACACACACCCTCCCACACACACAGCTAGTTAAATACAAAGATACATTTAAAACTATGTGCATTTCAGCTCTAAATAGGCAGTGTTGTACTGTGGTACACTGCATACTGTACAGTAATGCAGGAGGTTCTCTGGAAAACTGACTTTTTTTTACAGCTGTTTTACTGTTGTGTTAGCAACGGGCATCTATACTTCATAGAATTAAACTGGTTTAACTGCCATTCAGTTTCCTCAAGGAACCTGGGAAGTTAGGCACCTGTAACAGAACTTTCCAACCTACAATTCCCCAAAGTCTTTGAAAGAAGACATAAACTGGTATAAAATTAATATAAATTTGTTGGGCAGACATGTTTGTTGACTATGAGCCCTAGGCTATGGAGAATATACTTCTTACCTTGCCCTTCGGAAGATGGCAAGCACTTAATGCTGCTTCTACCCTTTTTCTGTCTGCAGGAAATGCTTGAAAAATACTGAAAGAGATAGAAAAGGGTGAGTGAGAGCGAAAGTTATTGGGGAAGAGCTATTTGGCAAAACTTCCAGTGGGAAAGTATAGAGAAAATGGCAATTGCCCAACATGTAGGCTATTAGTTGTCTCCATGAAGTAGTTCAGCATAGGCTCCAACTATACAACCAGAACTATAAGCAATAGTTATCTGATACTTCCTTCCCCTTTTCTTTTAGGAGTAACTGTGACTGAGAAAAGACAAGCAGTTCATGTTATCCTTTTTTTAATTTTCTGGCAGAGTAGAGTAGATGACTTGCCTCACTAAGAGACAAAGTGTCACACCCCTCAGCAGTTCTTTGTTTCTGGCAATCTGGCATCTGGCAATGAAAGTGTTTTTGAGGACTCCATAAATTCAGGAGGCTACTCTTCTTTTCTGTGTTTGCTTTTTCTTGCCAAACTGATGTTGAATGGTGCCAAGTTATGTTCCTCTGCAGATAAATGAAATGGCAACCTGTCTTCTGCTATCCTTATTGTTGTTGTTGGATGATGATGATTTAATATTTTAAAATTGTTATTATTATAAATTTTCCACAAGTGAGGAAGCCAGAGAGAGTGAGTCTTCCTAGGATTGGAAGGCAGGGGGATGAAGTTGTTCAAGGTTGGACTGTTTCAAATTTTCATTCAGCTATGAAATTCAGTGGGTGACCTTAAGCTAGTCACATTCTCTCAGCCTAATGTGCACCACACCATGCATTTAAAACACACAGCTTCCCTCAAAGAATCCTGGGAACTATAGTTTTTTTAAAGGGTGCTGTAGCTCTGCTAGGGGTAAACTACAGTTCCTGGGATTCTTTGGGGCTTTAAATGAGCTTTAAATGTGCTTTAAAAGTATGGTATGGATGTGACCTCACAGGCTCACTGTGAGAATATACGTGGGGTAGGGGAAACTGTTATGCTCCCTTAAGGTCATTGGAGGAAAGGCAGAGTAAAAATGTAATAAACAGATAAATAAGCAATTAAGTTGAGGCAAACCTGGTTTCATAACATATAGTGAGTGCTGTAGAACAGCTTGATTTGTCCTGGATTTGAAACCTGGTAAATTTTACCTCAGCCCTCTGAACTGTATATCAGACTGGACATCTCTAAGCATTCCCTCCCAAAAGAACCCCTGGGCAGCCATTTGTCCAAGAAGATCCCTCGATGGTGCAGTCATTCAAGTTTGTCACACACCATCAGTAGTCAAAAGAAGCACAATGCACATGCTGTACTCACTTCCTAACAGGAATTTTCCCCTCACTATTCAGTTGCAGTTTCAGCTTCACCAGTCTGTGGAAACATTCAAAATAGACAATCCTTGGCTAAGAGAAAAAAAATGGAACAAGGGAAGTATGGTAGCCATAACAATAGGGAAAAGTAAGATAACCGTAAGAAAAGCCTGAGGTGAATTATTGTTAGATTTAAAGCTGAAATTCGATTCCACGTTGATTGGAAAAGTTATTAAATTCTATAGACTCATCGCATTTGCAGTCACAGGGAATCGTGAAGTGAATTGAAACTGAGATCTGGGCATCTTGTTTACTGACATCCCAAGCTAAACTCAAAGGCAACATTTCATATTGAGATGATTAATACAAGTCAGTGGAACTTGCCAGAGAATTAGCATCATGATGCTAAAAAGAATCTTCTGTTGATATCATACTTAAGCTTTCTGGATTGAATTGTTTATAGTACATTCCTCTCATCTCAGCACATGACTAGTTTCATGTCATCAAAATACAAAAGAAGTATAACAGTTGGAATGATACATGCCTGCAGTGTATCATCACCTGATCAGGTCCTAGCTAGCCACGTCCTGTTTTGGGACACTATATGACATAAGGGACCGAAACAGGACATTCAACTCTCTCTCCCAGTTTTCCTTTTTCCAGCTGACATCCAGTATTCCATAGCTCTGTCCTCACTAGGCTGGCTTTTGGGGGGAGGCACCGACACCTTACTTTTAAATCGTTGTTTTGTAATTTGCAAACTTTAGGGTTTCCATAAGCACCCCAAGTCTTATCCCTTCTTTCTCAGTGGCCGCCCTTTCTGTTGGCACTCAACACTTTAGCATGCTATTTGAAGGAATAACAGAAAACACTTGGTACAGTGGTGCCTCGCAAGACGAAATCAATCCGTTCCGCGAGTCTCTTTGTCTTGCGGTTTTTTCGTCTTGCGAAGCACGGCTATTAGCGGCTTAGCGGCTTAGCGGCTATTAGCGGCTTAGCGGCTATTAACGGCTTAGTGGCTTTGCGGCTATAAGAAAAAGGAAACAAACTCGCAAGAACTCACAAGACATTTCGTCTTGCAAAGCAAGCCCATAGGGAAATTCGTCTTGCGGAATGACTCAAAAAACGGAAAACTATTTCGTCTTGCGCGTTTTTCGTCTTGCGAGGCATTCGTCTTGCAAGGTACCACTGTAGTATGAAGTTATTTGATAACTACTTACATTCTCTCCAGGAAGGAATAGCGGGAAGCATTATATACAAAGGGGTTCCTAGAAATGACCATGATATCATCTGCCCAAGCCTGAAAAACAAGGAAAGACTGGAAAATGAACTGTGTAACACCCTCACTCCCAGTGCCGCTGAGCAAGTGTGTTATGGCCAAGTTCCACATGGAACTTGTTCATTCTCTGCCCTTGTTATCCATTCTAAAGTGATGCCCTCCAACTAGACAGCCATTGAAATAAATGATATTTAGTTTCTGGTATATAAGCTTTAAATCAGGATTTTAGTGGAACAAATTATTCTTTTCCCTGTTTAAAGAGGGCACTTCAGTACATCTTACAGGTACCTGTCTATAATAAATAAAGAGCATCAAGGTAAAAAACCCACAAAAGTTTATTTATTAATTAACTTATATTCTGTCTTTCCTCCAAAGAGCTGAAGGTAAATAAGCAGACATCATTTTCTCAATTCCTGTTTTCTCAAGTTGAAAACAGGTGTGTCTTGCAAAGTATCCAGCAAACTTCATGGCCAGGCAGGGATTAAAACATTAATCTCTCATAGCCAAACCCAGCACTTCAAATATTTTACTGGCTTTCTCAGTGACTCAGCATGGAAGCTCCATTTATCTTTTTGCTTGAGCAAGCTTCCGGGATAATTGAGGAGCAGGGCAGCATAAACTGCTCTTTTTGTGAATAACATGTGCTCACTCTTTGAAAAATCAGTCACTAGTGGACAGTTTGCCCATCTTCCCATCACTCCTTTCAGAACTCTTCATGATGCTCCTTTTATAGTTTTTCAATACCTTTCCAACATTTTCTTTATAGGAAACAAAATTGTGAAAAGTGAGATCCACCAAATCAGGACCAGAAACCACAGTCAACGTCTTCAGAAAGAAATTGTTGTCTGGGAAATCCAGGTTGAAAACGTCTCGGAGCTTCTGGCTCTGCAAAGGATAAACAAACATGAACATTCCAAGTAGGAATGCAGAAGGGAGGACAAGTTGCCTGCCTGAAACAACAAGAACCGGGTCAACCTTTTGCTTGAAATTCAAAGTGGAATGATTCAGCTTGAAGATCAGAAAACATTAACCAATATAGCATTTTTTAAAAATTATAATTCCCTTTACTCATTGAATAGTGTAGTACTTTATAGTAGCACTGTTTATAGAAGGGATGGGGAACCGGTGGCCTTCCAGATGTTGTTGGATTACTCTTATCTTCCCAGTGCTGGCTGACACAGATGTGATTTAGGAGCATCTGGAGTCACTAGTTCCCCATCCCTAGTTTACAAAAAAGTTTAACATGCTCCCACCCCAGCATACACTATTGAACTTCTTACAGAAATACTATAACAGGGTCAGATGCTACAATAAACTCAGAGCTGTCAGAAAATAATGGCAGCTTTGTGTTGAGATTGTCTTCTCCATTGTTTCTGGCCATGCCCACGATCAGTGGCGGTTGTTCTCCGCAGCCCTCCAGGGGCTGCAGGGAAATTCAGGCAGGGGGAAAAAGAGGAAATGAGGCATAAATTCTCTTGATCCTCTTCAGTGGGGAGTTCACTGCATCCCGCAGTGTGGTGCAATCCCGTGTCTGCCAACTTGAAAGGCAGAACAGGAGCGATCTGGAGTGTGTCGCTGCCATGGACAAGCCTTCATTACCGGCATGATTTGTGGAAGGTTCCTCTTCAATTTGGATAATTGGCATTCATCAAGAGGCGCTCTCTAAGCATCATATGCTAAGAGGCTGCAATCAATCAGCTGCCGAAATATCCGGGACCGGTTTTCTGAAGGTATTTGAATGTTTTCTGAAGCTTGAGAATGCTTACAACAGCCTCAAAGGAAAGAGGGAGGACAAGGAGCATTGTGCTTTCTTATGGCTTTCCAATGGTCTTTCTATTTCTTGTCCTCCCCTACGATGAAGAAACATGTGTAGTTGCTACTTTATTTGACACTTCAAAAACGGGGAGGGGCAGTGGCGGAGGAAGCCTCTCCATCACCTGGGGCGCGGCGCTGAGGGGCGTGGTGAGCCGCCCGGTAGCGCACATGCGGCAGCCTGTATGGACTACTGATCGAGTGCCATCTGTACGGGCTGCCGCGTGTATGGACCTGTACCCTCGGCCACTCTACAGCTTGGGGGGAGGCAGTGGACCATCTTGTCACCCCCCCCCAGGGTGGCACCCAGGGTGGACTGCTCCCTGCCCCCCTTCATATGCCCCCGGGGAGGGGGGCTTTTCAATTATGCTTTACAAGGAATTTAATAAAGTTTTGCTATGCCCCCCCTTGACTGAGGCCGAATGGATTTTATTCATCACCACTGCCAGACCAGGGTGTTGTTGGAGAAATCCAGCAGGGAAAAAGAAAAATGGCCTGCAACTGGATAGCTGCTGAAGAGAGGTTGATTCTTAGGAAAGTGTGTGCTGTGTATTGTGTGCCGAGAAAGAACTCCAGAGGGGAATTTAATGGCAGATGTCTGGAAAGTTCACTCTGTGAGATATTTATGGCTGTGGCTCGCATGTCAGCCTGATAACAGTGGAACTGAATGGAATGTGACCTTGTACCACTCAGATAAACACTGCAAAGAATTGAACAACGAGAGAAAGAACTGAACTTTTTTAACATTCCAAGTCTGGAACAAAAATGTACATGAAGGGCTACAAGTGAAATGGATTATATATTTACAAGAGGGAAATGAGGTGCTGATTGTAAGGTGACAAAGGGGACAGCTGGAAGAATGGTTTAATGGCAAGTGAAGGATGTCAACTGGAGACTAAATAAGAACTGAGCAGCTATGGGGGGAATATAATGGACATATGATTGCAACAAGAGCAGGAAACCTGGTTTTAAGAAATTGTATTAAATTAAGTAATTTGGTTTGATTTTTAATAATTTGGAAAATCAATAAAAATAATATTTTTAAAAAAGAGAGATTGTCTCCTCCATAAGTTATACTGAAACTTACAGTACCATACTTGTCAGGAAATGTGCATGTTTCACACCTTTGGTTCTTGATGCCAGATCACAGATAAGTTTCACCACACATTATGGAAAGGAAGGGAACAAACTTCTCATGGGGCTAATATTTTTGCAGCAATCCTGTGTTTTTCACCATGTATAATTCTGTCCTAAAAACAAGGACTATGAGATGTTGTCTTGTTAATGTGGGACTTTGCTGATTTTGACAAAAACACCCCATGCACACTGGATATTGCTTGCACCAACTTTAGTTTCTTGGGAATGTTTTCTCTCTCTTTTAAATGTGGGCCTATGCATGCCCATTTATTCACCAGACTTAAACTTTCCCCCCATTTGATTTTACCTATTGTGTAACCTCTTACATAAGCACTGTTTAGCAGTTTCTCCTGAACATTTTCAGATTTTGCACCCACCGTCCACTCCCAAATTTAGCAGTGCAAAAAAGGATACTGTACATGTTTCACAGGTCACACATTTCATACAGTCCAGTGTTACAAAACACACAATTTGCTACCACAAATGAAAAGAACAGCTCAGTCAATATGAGAGGAAGAAGTCAATTCACAAGTTACAATGGCATCTCCCATTGAATATTGCATGGATAACAATAACTAATCCTATACACTATGCCACAAACTCACCTTGGGAATCTTTGCAAATTTCCCTATTCTAGTATCTCGAATGCTTGTAATTTCCAAAAATTCCATTTCCTGCAAAAAAATAACATTCAGGTCCTGAGCAATTGTAAAGGAAAGGAAAGCACTTGCATTCACAAACCCATTACTCAGCAGCCTAATCACATCTTCTAATGTACAAAACAGCATGCATTAAACATTACCCATTTTTCAACAGATTCCATTAGGGGCAGGCCCAGAGAATGTTACCACTACTAAGCAGTAATTGGTAATGTCCAAAACATAACAGCTAGCCCAGTATCACTTTGATGTTTGGAATCTGTGTTATATAAAATGCAAGGTATCTTCTCAGAAAATTAGAATTCTTCTTAGCTTTAACTACTACAGCGACTCTCACGTGAGTATTATGTGGAAATATTGGGGAAATAAATGAAAGGTTCTGAAACATTTGTGTATTATACTCAAATGGCAACTGGATCTTTCACTAGCTGTCTTCTTTTGAGTATCACATACTAATGTTTGGGAATTGGGACTAGAAACAAACTGACAACCAATACAGGTGCTTTAAAACATGAGAGATCTAAACGGAACCCAAGCCAGTAATCTGACCACTGCATTTTTCAACCTTCATTGCATTTTCCATGCAGTGTTATGAGCCACTGTGGTAGGTTATCTGAAAGAGGAGCTTGCTGGGAGAATTTGCCTCTGCAGAGGTCTTTAGCCTGCCGAGGACGCATTCTGATGACATCATTGGTTTACGCTACGCTGCATATACGGTGGTTAGGGCAACCCACACAATACGGTAGCTTTGCACATCTTCTCCTTCTTGTACTTGCACTTTCTAACCTTCAAAGTCTGCTGGCTCTCAGCGGCATTAGCACCCATCAGCATGGGCAAGACCCCCTTCCCTGGTTACTGCTTAGCAACAGCAGTCAAATGATAGAAGCTTTAATATAACACACCACTGATCTGCATCAATGCAGATCTTTTTTGTTTGGTTTTTACTTTCATAATGGGGTATAACAGCAGGGAGCTCAAGAAGCCTAAATCTCCCTTGTTTGTATTTTCAAATGCTGACAAGCAAATTTCCAAGAACATCACAATTCTCGTTTGCTGATTCAGGCCAAATGGCATATCACATGCCTCAGCTCTGATTATTATTATTTAACTTAAAAGCCGCTTCAATTTGTGAGCAGAGAAGGGGTGGGTGGGTGTAATCCTTTCCCTGCTGGCCATTTCCACACTCCAGATTGCTCACTTCATTCATTGGGATAAGAATTCTATTCCTATCCATTTTAAGGTGTTGCCAGAAAGGGTACACAAAAATGTAACATTTACACGTGTTTGCCATCAGATTCCATGGGATCTTGCATCGTGTGAGATGCCAGTTTTTGAGTTACTGGGAAGTGGGGTGATTAACTTTCCCCTCCCCATTATTTTCTCTCTCCAAATTACACACCTCCTGCTGCTTCCCCCTTCTAAGTTTTTTCCCCCCAGAATGAAGAGAACTACATGGATAAACCCTTCTGATTGAACTTTTTGTACACTGCTATACATTTGTACAAAAAGTCACCCCCTTGTACAAAAACTGGCTTCGGAACTGGACTGCTTGTTAGCTTGCCCAACAGCATTTGAGCTCACCTTTGTTTACAAGCTCTTTTCGCAAGTGGGAAACCAGCCTGCCACTGGCCTCTCCCAGTGTGGAATTAAACAAACCACCATCCTACTCCCATATTTGTTTATTTTGCTTAGTATTCTAATCATAAGACTACTGAATTTTCCAGGCAAATGAGACACCTGAGTTATCACTACCCTCAGACAAGCCCATCTCTTCCGTTGACAAATTAGTGAGCTATCTGCCAGGAACTACAAGCAGCAGAGTGACAGAGGCCCCACTTCACTCTTTAGAAAACTCATCCCTAACTCAAAGGGTCCCTATACTGCAGCAAACTAGTACCTGGCAGAACCGTGAGTAAGCAGCAACCAGGTGTCAGGAGGTCAGAGCTTTGTGTGTAACGTGGTCTGCCTGCACCCCTAAGCTAGCCAGCTCCCCTTGGGTGTGGTGGAGAACACTGGGCAGATTCACATCACACATTCAAAGCACTATGATACCACTCATGGCTCCCCCCAAAGAATTCTGGGTGCTGTAGTTTGTTAAGCGTATGACCGTAGTTTGTTAAGCATTTTAAGGGTGTGACTTGACATGATTACAAGGTAAATGTCTCAATTTAGTGTGACATGTTATTCTAGACAAATGTTTGAAGGCACAACTATCAGTGATTATTGGCCATGATAAGTGAATGGAGTTTCCAGGTCCAAATGCAATTATATCTCTGAATATCACTTGCTTGGGAGCAACAGCTGTTGCATTCATGCCTTGCTTGTGGGCTCCCTAGAAACATCTGGTTGGCCACTGTGGAAACGAGGGTGCTGGGCTAGATGTGTGTGTCATTTGATCCACCTGGGATCTTCTTATTGTCAGCGAAGTCACTTAAATACAGTGGTACCTCAGGTTACATACGCATCAGGTTACATACTCCGCTAACCCAGAAATAGTGCTTCAGGTTAAGAACTTTGCTTCAGGTTGAGAACAGAAATCGTGCTCCGGCAGTGCGGCGGCAGCAGGAGGCCCCATTAGCTAAAGTGGTGCTTCAGGTTAAGAACAGTTTCAGGTTAAGAACAGACCTCCAGAACGAATTAAGTACTTAACCCGAGGTACCACTGTAATGCAGACAGATTTCAGAGAGAAATGTCCTGATAACACATTGCAGAGCAAAATTGAATGAAAGCAGTGTATACCGGTAATTTGAGGAGAAAGAAACAGAGAAGCTTTGCCTTTCTTAGTTAAGGTCTTGTACATAGCTCCCTCAGGGCTACATAGCCAATCAGGGCGTGAGGTGACTCAGCAAACATCATGCCACTCTGCCTTGTTGCCAAACGAAACATCCGCCACCCTATCTGGTTAGCAGACTTATTGATAGCAGAGTTAGCCCTTACGTTACAAACTGAATGATCCCTGCTGTTGGACTTCTACCACTTCTAGTCTTCCAAGAGGAAGTGAAACCTGACAAATTGTCAACCTCCTGACATAGTTCTACTGTGCATAGTTACTGCTATTGTCTTATTCTCAAGCTTCAGTTACTCCTGTGATTAAGAGAAGGAAGCAGCCCCAAACCACAGTATCATACTTAACTAGAAAGCAGAACTAAATGATCAGAGGCTCTCAGTGCCCACTGGCCTGCTCTATCTCACTGCGTTTTCAGTTTTCATGGAGGAGAAGGAGACAGATGGCCTTCCTTTTCATGTGGATTATTGCTCCGCTTACCAAACATCCTTACACTGGGCTGGTTCATGCATATCACTTGGAGCCACAGTTAACCTTAACTGGTTTGGGAATAAATGTGGAGTGTGCTGGTGTATGGAGCTAGAATTACAGCTGATTGTTCCTCTTCATGCTGCTTCTGTGCTCACAGGATCTAAGCCATAGTTTTGGCTAGTATTGTGTCCAAAGAGAAGTAGTACCACACTATTCTACCTCAGTCAGACTACAACTAGAGTACTGTGTCCAGTTCTGGGTGCCACAATTTAAGGATATTGTCAAGCTGGGATTGGTGCACAGAAGGGTGACCAAGATGATCAAGGGTCTGGAAACCAAGCTTTATGAGGAGCAGTTGAGGGAGTTTGGAATGGATGAGACTGAGAGGAGATATGAAAGCCATCTTCAAATATCTAAAGGGGTGTCACATGGAAGATGGAGCAAGTTTGTTTTCTCCTGCTCTAGAGGGTAGGTCTTAAAGCTACAGGACCAGTGGCTTCAAGTTAAAAGAAAGGAGATTCTGCCTAAACATTCAGAAGAACTTTCTGACAGTAAGAGCTATTTGACAGTAGAATGGTCTCTCTTAGAAGGTGGATGTTTTGAAGCAGAGGTTGAATGGTCACCGGTCATGTGTGATCTCGTTGAGATTTCTGCATTGCAGGGGATTGGACTAGGCACTCAAGATCCTTTCCAACTCAACAATTCTATGATCCATTTGGTATCCACATACCAAAAATCCAGAAACCCATGGCAAGTTTTCAAGCTCCCCATAGGCATTTGGTTGGCAACTGTGAGAACAGCACACTAGATGCCATGAGACATTGGCCTAACCCAGCAGGCCCTTGTTATGTTCTGATGTTCCTTCTTTTCTCTGTTTTGACAAATCTGCAGGACAAATCTACCCCAGTCTCAAATCTTCAAGGCATCTCTCCATGTCAGGCAACCTAGTGCTTCCATAAGTCCCAACTTTTACACAAGCAATGAACAACAAGTACATGCTTTGGCCAGGTGACAGTGGGAAGTGGCTCTTTGGAAGAGCTAAATTGGATGTGTCAAAGAGAAACTGAGACTAAGAGGATGCATAAAGAACACGTAGCACCTCCAGCCGTTACAGAGATACTGGAGAACAGGATGCACAAGTACTTTGTGTTTTCTATGCAAATCAGGAGCAAAAGATTAAGAGCATCAGAAAGGTTACATGCAGAATTAATGTCTGGGATGTCCCTTCCAAGTGAGGAAGTATGGCTCAATGAAAGAGCACATGGTTTGTGCTCAGAAAGTCCCAAGTTCTATCCTTGGCACCTCCAGTTAGAAAAGATCAGATAGCAGCTGATAGGAAAGTTTTCTGCCAGTCAGGGTAGACAAAGCTTCCTATGAGGCTTAGAGGCACATCATAGATGATGTATAAGGTTGAGAGAAAAAGTGAGTTTGGAGGTTGCCTGCTGTAGAAGGTAGTGGTCAACAGGCATGGGGTATTCAATGCTCCCTTATTATTACATTTCTATTATGCCCTTCCACCCAAGAGAGTCCAGGACAGCTAACACCAACGTGGTGAAACAACACACCATTACAAATAAACATATTTAAAAACTTCGTGCATTTAATATAGGCTTTTAAAAAATGACCTGTGTCTAATATTTTAGAACATTACTGCATGAGAAAAGAATGTTCTCACACAATTAAGAATAAAATCATCATCATCACTTCCCATGAAGCATCTCCATACATAAAATAGTTAGCTTTCTAGTTTCCGCTCTCCATTGACTCACTGCTTTGCTCTAGAATTCCCCAGATGCACATGCTGGTCAGTCAGCAAATATAATTAATGCCCTTCTAGATTGGAAGGGGCCAGAGCTCAGCAGCAGAACACCCTCCTTACATGCAGAAGTTGGGTGCCTGGTATCTCCAGATAAAAGGATGTCAAGGAGCAGAGCTGGGTCAGGGACCTCCATCATAAGTTCAAAACTTTGCATGATACAAAGATAGGTGTAATGCTATGGCTGCTTTTTCTGAAGCCTCCAAGAAGAGCCCATCTGGAGTTAGAATAAAGGGGATCATTCCCATTTTTCTTCTGCCACCAAGCTGTCCCCCCCCCCACAACCATATGTGCAAACATTTGCTTAGAACCCCACATGAATGGACCTGGAGTTGAAAACCACAGCTGCGTAGGAAGCAGCTGCCTCACAAAGAGTCAGATTGTTGGTCCAGCTACCCCAGGGTCACCTACACTGACTCGCAGTGACTCTCTAGGGTTCCAGACAGGGGTCTCTCCCTGTCCTATCTCAAGATGTCGGGGATTGAGCTTGAGACCTTGTCCATGCAAAGCAGATGCTTTACTACCAAGATACAGCCAGCAGAGAAAAAAGTAAGCGCACCTTCACCCTCTCCCCACTTCTTGCTTCATCACTCACAATGGGTTCCTCTCAAAGCTGCTCTCCTTCAGAAAAAGGTGAGGCACGAGGGCTGTGTGCTTCACCCATTTGCATTTAAGACATAGTTTGCTCCCTAAATCAGAGAAGATGTCTGGGACTGGGTTAGATAGCTTGACAGAATGGTCTTATTTAGGAGATGGGAGCTTCATAGATGGGACCTATGTGCTTTGCCCTTCAAAGACTCAAACCCAACGATAACTACTGGTAATGGTTCCTCATCATCCTGGGGGGGGGGAGTGACAAGTGGGGTTCCACAGGGTTCAGCCCTCGGCCTGTTGTTGTTCAACAGCTTTATAAACTACATGGATAAAGGATTTGAGGGGACGCTCATCAAATTTTCAGATGACATCAAACTAAGAGGGTAGCTAATGCTGCAGAAGACAGAGTCGGGATCCAAGATTACCTTTACAGATTGGAGAACCAGGCCAAAACTAACAAAATGAATTTCAATAGTGACAAATGAAAGGTTCTACACTTAGGCAGGAATAACCACCTGCACAAATGCAAGATGGGGGACACCTGGTTTGCCAGTAGCACATGTGAAAAGGATCTAGGTAGACCACAAGCTTAACATGAGTTAACAGTGTGATGTAGTGGGGGTGGGGGAGCTAATGGTATTCTAGGCTGCATCAACAGAAGTATAGTGTAGAGGTCAAGGGAAGTAATAGTACCACTCTATTCTGCCTTGGTCAGACCACACCTGGAGTACTATGTCCAATTCTGGGCACCACAATTTAAGAAGGATGCTGACTAGTTGGAACGTATGCAGAGGAGGGCAAGCAAGATGATCAAGGGTCTGGAAACTAAGTCTTATGAGGAATGGTTGAGGGAGCTGGGTATATTTAGCCTGGATAAGAGGAGACTGACAGGAGATATGGGAGGTCATCAAATATCTAAAGGGCTATAGGAACAAGCTTGTTTTCTCTGGCTCCAGAGGACCGAAATCAATGGATTCAAGTTACAAGAAAGGAGATTCCAACTAAACTTAAGGAAGAACTTTCTGACAGTAAGAGTTGTTTGACTGTGGAACAGTCTCCCTCGGAAGATAGTGGACTCTTCTGCCTTAGAGATTTCTAAGCTGAGGTTGGATGGTCATGTGTCATGAATGCTTTAGTTGAGATTCCTGCATTGAAGGGGGTTGGACTAGATGACACTCTATAATTCTATGATTCTATGACTCTGGTATCTTTTGACATCAACATCTCCAATTAAAGACTGAGGATCAGGACTTACCTTACTCTGCAAAGTCCAATAGAGATAAAAGCCCTTTGGGTCTACCCGCAGAATCACAGGAGAGGCAGTTGCTGTATCCTGACAAAACCAGAAAAACAGGTTTGTTTGTTTGTTTGTTTGTTATTTGTATTTATTAGTCACCTTTTTGCACTTGAGTGCATCAAAGCAAGTTATACAATAAAAGAAAACAACGAAGGCCGTACATTTATGTGTTCTAATATATCTGTGAGGGAGAGGAAATGTCACTTCAGCTGTGTGAGGTGGGCTGGATGACATATATTTATGGTAGGGGATGCCAACATTTTACCTGTTGGCAGGGCCTTGCAGAGCCAGGCAGAGGCCTGGCCCAGGTAGATAATGTGCCCCCCCCATGCCTCCGTCTTCGCCCCAGTGCATCCCCTGCGATTGTGAATATGCTGACAGAGGCCCCCTTTGGAATCGAAGGCCCGGGCCAAGTGGCCCATATGGCTCCCCCTCTGTCTGGGCCTGCCTGTTGGACTCCAACTCCCATCAGCCCCAGACAGCATGGTCAATGGCAATGGATGATGGGAGTTGGAGTCCGTCAACATCTGGATGCCTCCATGTTAGCTGCTATTATTATGGTTATGATTAAGATTATGATTGATTTAAGGTTTTCCCCTATGTTATCATTTAAGTTGACTTCTATCCACATATACCGTATTTAGGAATTGCTGTATGGTAAATAGAGGAATGTATCCCACGTTAAATCACTACAAACTTTTCTACAGCTGAGTGGAATTCTTTTGCTGCCCTTATTCCTGCCTATTCTGCCACCCCACTTTCTTCATTAGCGGGATTTTCAGAAAGGAGAGAAAGAGAGAGAGAGAGAGAGAGAGAGAGAGAGAGAGAGAGAGAGAGAGGGATTGGGGGAGAGGGTTTTAAAGCATGGGGTAGAACTTCATAAAAAGTTTGTTCTGGATTCCAAAATTGAAGTGGCTATTTTTTTTTATAGGAGTTTATTAGTTGCTAATTTCACTATGTAATAATGACTTCCACTTTCTTCTCCAGATCTGATGTGAATGAGCTGCTACCTTGGCTACAATTCCCTTTTATTCATCTCAGAGCACCTGGAGGAGAAAGTGGAAGTCAAACTGTCACACTTGTCTAAAAGAAGAGATCCTGAAGTCTTGATCCAATTCATGGGACTTTTAGTGGGGTAGATTTGCTGCAGCTTCTGTTTTCTGTGGTTTTACTGCTTTGTTTTTGCAGTTTTATTGTATTTGTTTAAACTAACTACTCAGTCAGCATTTGGATGTCTTTGACAGCAAACACCTTGATTTGGAAATGGGGAAGGAGTGGAAATTAATATGATAGAGGTGACAGCTGTGCCCGCCTTGTTTTGTGTGATCAGCCTTGTTCTGCATCATACAAGACTCTGAGCTGGTTTTAGTTCTTAAAATATCTATGACACTCAGATGTACTGAGCTGCACCGCACCACACAGAATGAAGACCATGATGAAGCCTGCCCTTAAGAGCTTTCTGTTTCACCATTAAAGCCATAGCTACATGGTCTATCTCCAAGTGACATACAGTATCTCCACTTACAGAAAACTTGTGCCTGCTGAGTCAGTTGACACAGCTGTTACCTGAGGGGGCAGCCAGGTGATAGATTCCTTCATGACTGATTCAGCACTTTAGCATCCGAGCTGGAAAGGCTGCTGAAGGAAAAGCTATCAAATAGTGCAAGCATTGTGTACTATACTCTGCCTCTGGATTTTGCCACCCACAGTGGCTTGGGATATTACACTGTTAATAAGAAACTTCTGCTTGACAATTCAAGAGCAATGATAATATAAAATGTAAAGGGACCCCTGACAGTTAAGTCCAGTCGTGAACAACTCTGGGGTTGCAGCACTCATCTTGCCTTACAGGCCGAGGGAGCCGGCGTTTGTCCACTTCCGCAGACAATTTTTCCGGGTCATGTGGCCAGCATGCCTAAGCCACTTCTGGAGAAGCCAGAGCAGGACACAGAAACAGTGTTTACCTTCCCATCGGAGCGGTACCTATTTATCTACTTGTACTGCATGCTTTGGAACTGCTAGGTTGGCAGGACCTGGGACCGAACAACGGGAGCTCACCCTGTCGCGGGGCCTCGAACCGCGACCTTCCGATCAGCAAGTCCAAGCAGCACAGTGGTTTAAACCACAGCGCCACCCACATCCCAAATGATAATATAAAGGTCCTCAATAACATTTTTAAAAAACCCTCTATAATTAGTTAACGTCATCCAAAGGTATCTCCTTAATTAACATACGTGAACCCATATAATCTACACCAGTTTTTTTAAAAAAACAAACAAACACCAAAACAAAACAGGAAAGAGTGCATTTGGGCATCAAAGCACAATGGGGAAACATTTTTCTGGTTTGACCTGAATTCCAACACAGGAAATGAATATTGTCACCAATGCGGGACAATATTCTATACAGCTGAAGCCCTAAAAGCAGGGGCAGGGAAGCATTTTCAGCCCAAGGGCCACATTTCCTTCTTTGCTTCCCCCAGAGGGCCACGTGATAATGGTACGTGGGACCAGAGGCAAAAGGGAGTGGAGCGATGGATGTAAACTTTGCCGCTGTATATTTCTACACGTTCTCACACACCTCTCTGTATCTTCTATCCAGATAAGCAAGAGGCATTGTTAGAGTTTAAGGACACATTCCAGCCAGGCCAAAAACACTTAAGAGTGTGCAGTAGGTCCAGTGAAGTTTGTGGGGCTAGCTGGTGAGAGACCTAAGGGCCAAAAACAGATGGCTGCAGGGCTATATTTGGCCCCTGGACTGGAGGTTCACCAACCCTGCTCTAAAGAAAACACAGGTTAATGATGGAATCACCCCGGTGCCAAACTGGAGGCCTCCAAAAGGACAGAAGATGAGCCTGCTGGAAGAAGCCAGTGGTCCGTCTAGTCCAACATCCTGTTCTTACAGTGGCTGACCGGATGCCTGTTGGAAGCATGTAAGCGCAATGTGAGCACAAGATAACTCTCCCCACCAGTGATTCCAGCAACTGGTATTCAATGGTACCTCAGGTTAAGTACTTAATTCGTTCCGGAGGTCCGTTCTTAACCTGAAACTGTTCTTAACCTGAAGCACCATTTTAGCTAATGGGGCCTCCTGCTGCCGCTGCGCCACCGCTGCACGATTTTTGTTCTCATACTAAAGCAAAGTTCTTAAGCCGAGGTAATATTTCTGGGTAGCGGAGTCTGTAACCTGAAGCGTATGTAACCTGAGGTACCACTGTAGTTTATCAGCCAACCGTTTATCAACCAACCAATCAACCAACCCCTCTTTCCAGGGAACTCTGAGAATTGTAGCTCTGAAAGCGGAATAGGGACTCTTTCTCTCAGCACCCTTAACAAACTGCAGTTCCCAAGATTCCTTAGGGGAAACCATGAGTGTTTAAGTGGTATCCTAGGGTGCCTCTGTACCCTACAAAACTCTCTTGTTATCTTGTATGGTCAGTGGGCAGGTGGGAGCATTCTCTCTTCCTTACCCCCACTTAGCAGAGTCTGTAACCTGAAGCATATGTAACCCGAGGTACCACTGTACTGCCTTTGATAGTGGAAACCCGTTGATGGCCTTCTCCTCCATGAATTTATCTAAGCCTCTGTTAAAGACCTTTCATAGTTTGGGGACATCACCAAAGCATGCTAGGCTTACTACACGTAAAGTGGCACAATGGCATCCCCACATCATGTCGCTTTCTGCACAAAGGTTATGAGATGCTGCAGAGCCTTAGAGTACATGGACCTGCGGAAGAACCACACTGGCCTCTGTATTTGCCAATATTCTTCATTTGAAACATGCAGTTGTTTCCTATTCACTCAAAGACCGATATTAATCATAGATCAACATGGTGAATTTGTCATTTGTGCCAGATAATGCAGCGTATACGAAGACTGTGGTTGACTTACTTTTGAAAGATCTCACAGATAATTGGATGAACTTGCAGAACCGCGGCCTCTTTAATGTGATTCTTCCCAGGGCAGATTCACATTTATCACTTGTTATTTACAGAACTGTCAAAACTTACATTTGTTTTGACTGGCTGGTGATCAGCTCTTTCGTATGAACATGGCCTGTTGCTCTTTGTTCAGTGCTGTTATATTTATAGTTATTTATTTGATATATGTTTTACTTTGGGTATTCAACAGGTTAAGCTTGAAGAATGAAGAAGATGATAGATATTAAATGAAGAAGATGATAGATAGATAGATAGATAGATAGATAGATGATAGATACCGTATTTTTCGCTCTATAAGACACACCAGACCACAAGACGCACCTAGTTTTTGGAGGAAAAAAACAAGAAAAAAAATATTCTGCATCTCAGAAGCCAGAACAGCAAGAGGGATCGCTGCGCAGTGAAAGCAGCAATCCCTCTTGTTGTTCTGGCTTCTGGGATAGCTGCGCAGCCTGCATTCGCTCCATAAGACGCACACACATTTCCCCTTACTTTTTAGGAGGGAAAAAGTGAGTCTTATAGAGCAAAAAATACAGTAGATAGATAGATAGATAGATAGATAGATAGATAGATAGATAGATAGCCTTCCATAGGATGGCTGGAATATAATAATAATAATATCTCACATGCACAATAAAAATGCAGGAGTGGGCCCATCACAACTTTATAATTACTTTGCATTGTTTTCCTCTTTTTTACTCATCACTTATTGCTTCCCCCTAAATCTTACCACATGCAAACATTCATTTATTGTCCTCAACCACAGAAGGAGAGATTTACTCACTCACACAGTTGGGTAGTTATGTCTAGAACCCTTCCACTTCCTGCTTCTCAAGAGCCCCAAACCAGGGCGAATTAAAAACCACGGTACTCACATCATCCCACTTGATAAAGCGTTCACCTCTGGACATGTACTCCTTCACCTCAGGGGGGGTCAAAATAGGGGTAAGCACTGACATCTTGGCATTCAGGTCCTGACTTGTAGGACTCTTGTTCTCAGCTGCCGCCTCCTTCCTGTCTCTCTACTAGATCTCCTCACATAACGCTCTCTGTTGCTTCAGGAGCCAGAGATGCTTTATAGGCCAGAGAAAACACCAGGATGGCTCCACAAACTGAAAGCAGAGACGCTGATCTGCATGGCAAATTATCAGCTTTCCAGAAGAAACAGGTGAGCTCTGGGAAGCCAACAGCCCAGAGAATGTGGGGTAGGCAGGCGGAGTTGATTAGCAGGCTGTTCCTTGCAGAAACCCACAAGCAAGGGCTTCCTGTTATGAACTTCCTCATAAGTGCTTCTGCTTCCCTCCTCTCAACTTTACAGTTGATTCATAAAGTATTTCAAAAGGGCTTGAAGGATTTCAGAGTTCCTTTTCAAAGCTGTTGTTTTGGTAACGTTTCCTCCCTAAAAAGCTAAGGGAGTGGTATTATCTGCACAACACAAACACGCGCACAGCTATGCCTGGAAACTTAGGGGTGGGTGTGGGGTGGGGACTTCTTGGTACCAAAATATCTCACTAGCAGTGAGAACTATTTGGGGTAAAACAAAGTCTTTTCACAAATGACACTAAAGAATGGTAGCTAAAACTATGTTTCAGAGTATGGGAGGCCCACATGGACAAGAATGTACAAGAATGAATTTTTTTTAAAATGGCTCTCTATTCTGCTTTCAATATTATATGGACAGGGTCACCGCTAGACATTTCACTGCCTGTGGCACAGTAGGAAATGGTGCCCCCTCCCCAACCCAAAGTCAAGGTGCGTAGTATCTAAGGTCAACCAAGTTATGTTAGCATCTGAGGTAGAACATCCCACAAACACCCCTCCTCCATGGTAGCAAAATACAGTGATAATAAATTAGGCAGCAAACCATTTGCTGTCTTTCCATGGCACCCAAAATCTGCTGCCCGAGGCAGCTGTCTTGCTCTGCCTAATGGTTGGGTTGGCCCTGTTTATGAACAATATCTAACAGACAGAATAAGCATAACCCTGGTGACCTGGAAGTAACTCCCATTGAACTTAATGAGATTTTCTTCTGAGCAGATAGGTATATCTTTGCATTATGAATCCCTGTATTGCTCATTGTTGCAAGGGTCCAGACATCATATTATTATTATTATTATTATTATTATTATTATTATTATTATTTCTCAAAGGTACTGCTTCTTTTATAGTGCAGGGGCAATGCTAATCTTCTCTGTATTCAAAACAGAATAAAAAAAATTCCTTCCAGTAGCACCTTAGAGACCAACTGAAACAGTGTATCTGAAAAAGTGTGCATGCACATGAAAGGTCATACCAATAACAAACTTAGTTGGTTTCTAAGGTGCTACTGGAAGGAATTTTTTTATTTTGTTTCGACTGTGGCAGACCAACACGGCTACCTATCTGTAACTTCTCTGTGTTGTTCCAGTTTTAGCATATGTGCTTTTATTGTGATATTGCATTTTCCCAGCTATCAAATGGCCGCATATTGCAGTGTGAACTGAGTGTGCTTTAAGGCAACCTATTTCTATTACTCATTCATCCTGATTTAGTTGCAGAGATTAGACTAAAGCCAGCTATTTAACAAGAGTCAACCTGATTTGTTTGTAGGGAGGTTAGATGATGTTGCATCAGAGCAAGAGTTATCCCACACTTTCCAGTAAATTTTCCCATCACTTCCTGATCACAGAAAAGTTGCACAAGACCTTCAGATCCATATTAATTGTGTGACCTGGTACTTTCATGGTAATTACGAAATGTAATTTGAAAACGAATTCATGACAGTTTCTTACCCTTTAAAATCATCTACCATCTGAGGCACGCTGCCTCATCTGGCCTAATGTCTAAGCCATCCTAAGTGTAGCCTGGAATATTTCCAGTGCAATGTTTTATGCACTGGCAGAACACATTGCAGTGACTAAACAGCAGGAGAGAGGAGCAAACTGCATCAAAAGGAAGCATGTAAAAACATTTTGCCTTTTTGACTACAGCAAACAGGAGGTTTGCTCAAACCGTCAACTTGCTATCTAAATGATTTCCATATACAAACTGAGATTTCATAAAAATCCTCCCTTATGCAAAAGTGTTATTTTACCCATTGTGAGTGTGAGAAAATGAGGATGAAACTGCCACACATCATTCAATCACTTTTTATGAAACCTGGTATCATAATCACACACACAAATATATCAGAACAGTTTAAAACAATTATACACATAACTAAACAATATAAATATCTTAAAATCAGAGTTCAGCTTGTTATGCTTTAGCTGAATAGTATAGTGAAAACCAGGCTGTATCTGGAGGAAAGACAGTTTTAAGAGTCTATGGCACAGCTCTGAATATTGCTGATTCATTTATTTGTGGGAAATCATTGCAACATTAACAATATAGGGAGGTTTCTCTGTCCATTCTCTGGCTATAATCAGAAGCAAAAGACCAATCACCGTCTGGAACATTTTATAACACTTGGCTCCTAAAGGCCAGTTCACACAGAAATGTTCCTCTGGAGTCACTGTAAACCTTTCTCCCATCTGCAGTTCCTCTCTCTTTTTCAGGGCTGGTCCAAGACCTTTCGCTGCCTGAGGTGAAAGACAAGATGGCGTTTCCTCTCAATTCTTCATACAGAAGCTGGCAGAAAGGTACTTGAATGTTACTTCAACATGGGTGAGGGGGGGAAAGCAAGCCAGATTAGGAGAGGTGCAGCAGCACAAATAAGCTCTTGTGGCTGCTTGTATTATGCACTACTGACCTTGAAACTCAGAAGGAAAGTTGGGCTTGCAACATACCCTGACCTACACACATTGCTTAGTTCCCCACCTGTGTTCAGGTGATGGGAATCCAGACCTACTTCCTCTTGTATAACTGAACTCTTAGGTTTCCCTTCTGCTGTGAGACAATTACAGTCTTAACCAATAGGAAGGGAAAGAAGAATTTGTGGAACCACGTAGAAAGGTTTGGATATGTTGAAATCCATGAGCATTGCACATTCCAAAATGCAGGAGTTGTGACCTGCCACATCTTGCCTATAATTAGTTTCCCTCCAGGAAGATTTCCGTTCAAAAGGCTTGCATTAGATGTGGTCCCTCTGAGGAGGGCTGCCAGGTTGCAGCGATCCTTAACCTTAAATTCAACTGGAAAAGATTGTGGCATCCTAACGTCGAAAGGATTTATTGTGGAATAAAATGTAGCACCCTGCTTGTGGTTAACGCTTAGCTGGAATGAAATATTCAACGCAGCAATAGAGAAATTAAAATAGTAATTTATTTGTCAGACAAATAAATAAGAGGCTCAGTGGTACGTGGTTACCAAGCTCTGGCCTGGCCTCCTGCCATTCTGGCCAGCACTTATATTCCCTTAATCCAGCCCCCTTTGCTCCTCCTGTGGCTGCCTCTGTCCAATCAGCCTGGTTGAAATTCCTATTGGCTGTTTGCTAGAACCAATCACAAAAGATACACCCACAAAAGATACACCCATTTCCTTGCCCTTATAAGGGAGACAAAGAGCTATATATAAATGACAAATAAGTAATAATATATCTTACATGGAATCTTAATTACCAGCTCACCTCTTGCCCTTCTTGCCCTATTGCCTTCTAAAACAAATGGTTTAATCTTACATTTTATGTTCAACAGATGTCAAGGATCTTGAGTTTCACATCAACATTGAAAGATTTCCTTCATTTAATGTTTCTAAACAAAATGCCTGACAACTATATATCAAGACTGCCCGGATGGCGTCTTCTGTCTGGCAAGGGGGGGGGCTGGTGGCTGACTTAATTTCAGGATAAATACAACTCTTACAACCATATGAAATAAGAATCTAGCATTCCTTAAATCCTTTGCATAATTACATTTAAGCCAATATATTTAAGCTAATATATTTCATACATTTATCATAGGTAGCCTCTTAAAAGAATAAAGCTTTTCAAAGTAAAAAGGAAGGAACTCAATAAAACACAGCTTTTAAAAGAAGCCTCTTCAGTTTGCACCTCCCCCTTTCCCCCTCCTCTCCAGCCTCAAAATAAAATAGGAAGAAGCTGCTTCTTCTGCCAAGCCAGTTGCCTTTCCAACATTTAACACATTTTAACCTTTTTTAACTCTCTTAGTTTAAGAAACAGCTTTAGAAGAGACTTCCCCAAAAATGCTCTCTTTCTTTCTAGCTAAATGTTTTTCCTTCCATTTGCTCCTGGCCTTTCAACCTTAGAAAGAAGATCTGGCTCATTTTACTGGGAGGCACATTAGTATTATCTTTCCCCATTCCTAATGGTGTTTTCTCAGCCTTGGGGCAGCATATTTAATTCTCCCTTTTTATGACTTTGAGAATTGTTTTTCTACTATAAATCAATGAGGCCCTTCTTGTCTTAGGAGGAAAAACATCTTGCCAAGGTTCTTTTAGGCAGCTGGTCTTTTGCCTGGCATGAAACATTTGAAAATCCTTTTTTTAAGCTCATTTTTAAATACAAGCCTTGATTGAAATATATAGAAGCTTTGATAAACATGCAGGCTTATGATTAGATGCCTCAAACTGACATGGACTCATGACTCCTCCAGACAACCTGTTTATTGAGCATTCATCCTGATTTGCTTCCACAAAGCTTAAGCAGAGGTTAAACTATATTTTTAACTATATTAAGCAGAGGTTAAACTATATTTTGCTTTCGTTCAGCATTTATTCTGATTTGTTTATGACAGCGAGCATTCATCCTGCATTCATTTTTGTGGGGTGTTTATTTGCCTTCCCGTTAATTGTTCATTCATTCCATAGTTTCCCCATCAGTATTAACCATAAAAAGCCTGCTTCTTTTTAAAAGTGGATTTGTTGCACTAGGGCAACAGAACACTTTAATTGCTCAAACCTAAATTTATGGTATGTTCTTGAATCCCTCCCGCAAAAAAGTGACAGTCTGGAGACATCCAGATGCAGGAAGTGCTAAATTAATATAAGAACATAAGAAAATAAGAAAATAAGAAGAACCCTGCTGGGTCAGGTCAAAGGCCCATTTAGTCCAGCATTCTGTTCTCACAGTGGCCAGCCAGATGCCTGTGGGAAATCCACAATCAGGATGTTAGTGTAACAGCATGCTCCATACTCTTGGTTCCCAACAACAGGTATTCATAAGCCTACATCCTCTGAAAGTGAAGGTAGTCCCAGGGCCGGCCCACCCATGAGGCAGAGTGAGGTGACCACCTCAGGTGGCTGGATTTACAGGGCCGATAGAGATAGAGAGATATTTATTTCCGTCTTGTTCCTGATATAGATATTCACTCACTCCTTCTTCCTTGGCAGGGAGGGGGCACTATTTTTACCTCAGGTGCCAAAATGTCTTACGGCTAACAGCCATTGATAGCCTTCTCTCTACACATTTGTCTAATCCCTTTTTAAAACCATCCAAATTGGTGGCCGTAGCTACTTCTAGAGGGAGCGAATTCTGTGGTTTAGTTATACACTGTGCAAAGAAGGACACACATGAGCGCACACACAAACATATATAATTTTTATTAAATGTTCTGTTTTACAGTTTAGAATATTCATTTAAACAACCTTGAAATATCAATGACTTTCCTTCTTCTCTTTCCATGGTTCATTTTGCAAAACATAAACCCCTGCATATTTTACATAAAATAAAACATTCAGTATTCCATTATTACGTCCATCAAAACTTATTTGCACTGTTGAATTTATTTTAATGCTGCCAATGTTTTCAGGTGTACATAATCCCCCCCCAATATATTCAATTAACATTTTCCAATCTTCATTAAACCTATGTTCTTCTTGTTCTCTTATTCTATATGTTAAGTCCGCAAGCTGCACATATTCCATCAGTTTAAGTTGCCATTCTTCTTTAGTTGGGACTTTGCTCATTTTCCATTTGGGGGGGCTAACAAAACACGGGCCGCAGTAGTGGCATACATAAATAACCTTTGCTGACACCTAGGAATTTCTATCTGGGTGATTCCCAACAAAAATGACTTTCTTTTGTCTGTCCCAACTCATTTCAACATTCAGCTTCATTGGATGGCCCCAAGTTCTAGTATTATGAAATAATTGTCAACAGTGAGTTCTAAAGGTGACTCTTTCATTTTCTATAAGGGTCTAATATAGCTGCCCTGCTGGAATTATCACCCGTAAAGAAGGAGATGTGGTTCTACCTTCTCTCCTGCTTGGGCTCCAGGTGTGGGAAGATAGCAAAAGGAAGGGGCAGAGAGGAACAATGGCTGCTAAGGCATTCCCTGCCTTAGAGGTGCATTTAATGATAACACTTGTTCTGTATGTCACAAACTCATATAGATTTTGGCCTCTCCCCTAAGTTCTACCATTATACCAGCAACGCTCCCTTTTAATTCTCTCTTTCAAAGTACAGTGGTACCTCGGGTTACATACGCTTCAGGTTACAGACTCCGCTAACCCAGAAATAGTACCTCGGGTTAAGAACTTTGCTTCAGGGTGAGAAAAGAAATTGTGCTCCGGCGGCGCAGCGGCAGCAGGAGGCCCCATTAGCTAAAGTGGTGCTTCAGGTTAAGAACAGTTTCAGGTTAAGAACAGACCTCCAGAACGAATTAAGTTTTTAACTCGAGGTACCACTGTATTCTGAGGATACCTGGCTAAATACCAAATAAAACCTTCCCTTTTACGTTTTTTGATTTTCAACAGTTGCATGAAATAGTGGCATCTAGTGGCTGACCTGTGAAATTACATACACTGCCATGACAGCATATAACAGACTCTCCTAAGGTGCCAGGGTACAGGAAGTCCACATCTCTTTTCTGCAAGGGAGCCAACTCCTAGGGGCTGAGGTCACTTTGCCTCCCCATTAAATATTTGAGGAGGTTCCCCACCCCTAAAAATAATTGATGTGCATTGCCATTCAAATGGTGTGTGTGCACCGCATCTTGTGATCAATTATGTGCCCCCTCCCCAATATTTTATTCAAGTTGGCACCCCTCCTGCACTGTACATACGTAGCCCAGAATTAATGCTGGGTTGGCATGACCTGACCTTTGCTTCTCATTGCTGACCTGAGAATTTCTACGCAAGTGTATGGCCTTATGCCAGACGATCTCAGGATAAGCCAATGAGATGCTAATATAAGCTCAAGCTCCCTTTTGCAATAGGCATTAAAATGCAAGACATTCATAGATGTTACTGGAAACAAGAGGCCTCAGTTGTGCAAAAATGCATTGCTTTGTGTTCTACTCAACTTCTCCATCTTCTGTTGTAAAAACTATATTATTATTATTATTATTATTATTATTATTATTATTATTATTTCAATTTATATACCACACTTTATCAATAGATCTCAGGGTGGTATACAACATTAAAAACACATTACAGAACACCAATAATAAAAACATAATAAAAAGGATATTGACAGCCCAATAATAAAATAGTAATCATAACAGCAGTCCCCCACACTTTCACAGTTTTTAATATTATTACTATTACTTTCCCCCCCGACTGGACTCAAGGCAGTTTACAGATAAAAATAAAAACGGCTAAAACACAGAGAAAACAATAACTGAAAAACTATTAAACATTGACAGAATTAAAACTATATACATATATAAAGTCTATTTAAATGACACCAATAATTACAATTTATTTATTTATTTTAAAAGCATGGCACCAACTCGTTCATTAAAAGCCAGTTGGAACAAGAAAGTCTACACCTGCTGGAGAAAGGACAAAAAGCTAAATCATGTGCCATAGTCTCAGATTATTTAGGTGATTCTTGACTCTGCAATCTCTAGTTTTATGAGGGGGGCTCTCTTTAGATGGTAGAGTGGATTGCTTCGCTCACTTCAAAATTTGATAACCCTTGCCACATTTGGGAACTATCCTGCTTAGTTCTGCTGCGTGAAACGCTGGACATCTGCTCCAAAGCCCTGCCCTGATGTTGCCTCTACCTCAGATGCTTGCAAAAGTTGTTCCTCGTCTCTCCTAGACATAAAATGGCTCTCTGATATAACCTCTGATTCTCTAGATGTCTTTACCTCACTCAATTTTTCTGATGGGCTGCTCGTGTTTCTTCCCATCTGGTAGTACTTGGCGGTATAACTGTAAGAAGGTGGTGTACTCCCTTAAAAGCTCTTATCACACTGTTTTTCAAATGGGTGTGAATCTTTCTGGTGCAAAGAACATCCATTTGCAGCTCCCTGCCTGCCCTGCTGGCGCTGCAGCTTCTTGCCACTATAAGAAAAGAACACTTGCTATAACAATCATTGAAAACAAAATTAAATTCTCCTATTTAAGAGAATGGATGACATTGGAGAATTCACATATTTTAGATTTAGAAGGTTATGATAATATTTTCGGTTGGCACACTTATTTATAGTATGAAAAGGTGAAAGTACATAAAGGATTTACAAATCATATAACTAGGAAAAATCTGTAGAGTGTGGGATAAATACAAAAATCAGTTTTTATAAAAGAATGGAAATGGTTTATTGAATATTTACAAACAAACTGTAAACAGATAAGAACACTGGCAGGATTATTGTAATAACCTGCAGTTTTATAAGAGTATACATTTAAAATAGATGAATAAATGATTAAGTTGTTAAGCTAATTTGGAATATGCAGAAAATATAAAAAATAAATTTAAGGTACTGCAGAAAGAGGGGGGGGGGAAGTCAAATTTTGAAATGTTAAAACGATTGTAAAATTATTGAAATGTATAAAATTGAAAATCATAAAAAATAAAAAAAACATATATATCAGGTTCTAAGAGAACTAGATAAACCATTAGGCTAAGCATGCTGTGCCATAGGAGCCTGGCCAAACCTGATACAGTGCAGAAGTTTAACTTTCTGGAATTTTTATATCTTTCTTCCCAAGCTGGGCTTTGTTAAAATCTCTTCATTTCATAACATGGTGGCAATTTCCATATCACAATGGATAAAGGTGTGACCATGCTCACAGGTACAGGAACGTTTAATATTAGTAGCTTGGCTGTCTTGAAGAGTGAGGTGCAGAAAAGACTTTTTTATGTATACAACAGCCGTCCAGATGCTATTAGCCCAGAGATGGAAAGAAGATAAAGTCCCTACCAGGGAACAGCAAATCAAATTGTTGAACTATGCTGAAATGGCAAAGCTGACCAGAAAGCTCAGGAATCAAGAAGACCAGAACTTTAACAAAGAATGGGGGAAATTTATAATTTATCTTGGAGACCACTGTAAGCAGACAACAACAACAACAACAACAACAACAACAACAACAACAACAACAACAACAACAACTTATTGTTTATACCCTACCCATCTGTCTGGATTTGCCGAGCCACTCTAGGTGGCTTCCAACAAAATATTAAAAATACAATAAAATGAAAACCCTAGCAGGATTACAGTAACACTTGTAATGTAGCAAGTACTATGGAGACAATGGAATGATATAAAATATAGATTATTGGAGAAGATGCAGTAGAAAAGGTTTAATAATAGGACCCATGGAGGTGGGAAATGCAGAGATCTGGAGGAATCTGCAAATGTAGAAATGTATGATGGTATTGTTATAATTTTATACTTGTAAAACCAAATAAAAACTATTTAAAAAAAAGAAAAAGAAGAAAGAAGAAGAGCAAGGTGCTCTGTTCCTTTCTGATTCCACCATTCCTCCCTTATTTCTTTGGTCCATCTTCCTCTCTTGCAGTTGTGCAAATCCAGCATCCTGCCCTCTGTTGTAGATGGGACAGCAGAGCAGACGAAAAGACTAGGGCTGCAATCTTGTGCACATTTACCTGGGAGTAGGGATGGGAAATCAGCCCTGAGTGCTCACTGGAAGGACAGATCGTGAAGCTGAGGCTCCAATACTTTGGCCACCTCATGAGAAGAGAAGACTCCCTGGAAAAGACCCTGATGTTGGGAAAGATGGAGGGCACAAGAAGAAGGGGACGGCAGAGGACAAGATGCTTGGACAGTGTTCTCGAAGCTACAAACATGAGTCTGACCAAACTGCAAGAGGCAGTGGAAGACAGGAGTGCCTGGCGTGCTCTGGTCCATGGGGTCACGAAGAGTCGGACATGACTAAACGACTAAACAACAACAGGGATGGGAGAGAAATTTGGCTGGGGTTTGGATTTTAATGCAAATTTCCTAATTCACACTCTCTGAAACAATAGGCGAACCGAAACATTTATATTTGCACTTCTCCAAATTTTGCAATGCAGTTCTGCAACCAAATCATGTGTACAAAAGCGGTGCATGTTGGGGGGAAGGGTGCATAAAAACACATACATTGGTGAAAATAGCACAAAAATGCATCATACGAGGCAAACGTGCTTGCAAAAAACGTTCATTGAACTAGAACGCTGGTGAAATTTGATTAGGACTTTGAAAGAAAATTCACAAACTGGTGCTGAAATGTGGAAAAATGAACTGAAAACTCAGAAACTGGAATTGGCAGATCTGTCCATTCCTGCCTGGCGAAAACCCCACTGAACGTAGTGGGATGGACTTCTGAGTAAATTTGCACAGGATTGCACTGCAATAGAGACTCAGGCTTCAGCAGCTACAGCTCCCTCATTTCTGGCATTATTGGTGTACTACTGGTAAACATGCCACCTCAGAATTGTAATCAACAAGACTATTCAGTAGTGTAAACACTTTACAAAGTTTTCCCATGTTTGGCTCTGCATGGACATAATTGCCACAGCATGTTTTTCATCTTGCTATTTTTCTCAGGGAAAATTTAGCCTTGAAAAGAGGTTAGTTTCATATTAGGTAACAATGCTGAGCGGAACAAACAGTGTAAAAAAAAAAAAAAAACAGTTATGCAGCAATTCTTGCTGAAAAGAATAACACCTCAGCAAAATAACATCTTGGTTGCATAAACCATAATCACTTCCGTTGGGTTCCCTTGGGGACTGCTTTACAAAGTACCGTTTTAAGACACCGAATGATGAGTCACTTCCGTGTATGATAATATATGCAAATAGAGAGTCAGATTGACAAGTACGCCCAATCACCTCCCTGCTCTATCTGTGAGGAGCTGGTGAGCAGGTTTAGGAGCACCATGACACACAGTCCCATGTGGAAGGGCACCTCATTCAGACAATGCCTTTGCCAAACACATTGAGCTTGTGAGTGGCGGCTGGATGTCTTGTTTCTTTGTAGCATGGATCACTACATCCAGCTTATGCACAGTGGAACAGATGGAACAATTCCCTTTTCTTGCTTAATGTTTTGTGCTAACCCCAGTTCAGATATTATCAAATTTTTTTTGGGGGGGGAATGTAAAGGTAAAGGACCCCTGAGCCTCCAGTTGTAAACGACTCTGGGGTTGCGGGGCTCATCTTGCTTTACTGGCCAAGGGAACTGACATTTGTCCACAGACAGTTTTTCTGAGCCATGCAGAACCACTGAGCCTCTTGGGTTTGCCAATCGGAAGGTCGGCGGTTCGAATCCCCACGACAGGGTGAGCTCCCATTGCTCGGCCCCTGCTCCTGCCAACCTAGCAGTTCAAAAGCACACCAGTGCAAGTAGATAAATAGGTACCACTCCGGCGGGAAGGTAAACAGCATTTCCGTGCGCTGCTCTGGTTTTGCCAGAAGCGGCTTAGTCATGCTGGCCACATGACCTGGTATAACTGTCTGCGGACCTTTTTCAAGTCAAGGGGTGCATTCCCTTCTAGGCAACCTTTTGTCAGTAGTGGGTGTGGCCATAAGCAAAAGTGGGTGGAGCGACAAACGCTGATTTTACTTTTGTACGATAGGCAACTTTCTACACACACTCTCACACATCCCTCTCTGTTCTCCATCCATGCAAGTAAGAAGCATTGTGGAAGCTCAAGGGCATATTCTAGTCAGGCAAAATCACTCAAGGAGTGTGCAAAGCAGAGCCAGTGTGGTGTGTGGCCTGAGGAGAAGGTGTGTAGGGGATTAGGCCAGGGAAGGTCCTGTGGGACAGATGGAGAGACCTGGAAGGTCACATTTGATCTCTGGGCCTGAGGTTCCCCACCCCTGCACTTCAGGAAAGAGTAAGTCCTTTGGAATGAACTTTCTGTGTGGTTCTAATTATGTGTGCTCTGGGGTATGTCCCATGGCTTTGAATGGGACCTGTTTTTGAATAAGTATATTTAGCACAGTTTTTCAGCTGGAACTCACAGGAACTCAGTTCCAGAACCTCTCAGATGTTTGCTCTTGAATTTATCTTAATGCTGCCAGCGTTTTCAGCTGTATAGTTATTTTCCATATATTCAATAAATGTTTTCCACTCTTCTTTAAATGTATGTTCTGCTAGCTCTCTTATTTTATATGTTAAATCTGCAAGTTCTGCATATTCTGTCAACTTAACTTGCCATTTGTTTTTGTTTGGGACCTCACTCACTTTCCATTTTTGGGCTAACAAAACACAGGCTGCAGTTGTTGCATACATAAATAACCTTTTCTGACACCTAGGAATTTCTGTCTGGGTTATTGCCAAGAAAAAGGACTCTGGGTTTTTTTTTAAAGTAGTTTTAACATTTTTTTCAATTCATTATAAATCATTTCCCAATACACTTTTACCTTTTTATGAAAAAACATTCCCTCCACTTCTTTACACTTCCAACACATATCTGATTCCGTTTTACAAATCTTAGCTAAACTACTCAGAGTTAAATACCATCTATGAATCATTTTCAAATAGTTCTCTTTCAATGAATAACATGCAGTAAATTTCAGGTCGCTTTTCCAGAGTTTCTCCCAGAGGTTGAGATCTATGTTGTGTCCTATATCTATTGCCCAGTGTGTCATTGCACGCAGTCCTTTTGTACTACTATCCCTAACTAGGAGCAGCCATGTGTACACAAGTCAGTTCTTGTTTTGAAGGGCGTCTGGTCCAAATCTGGTTCAAGTCTGCTTTAAAGATAAAGATCCATTAGAAAGGAGATAAGCAGGAGCCTTGAAGTTGTCTATCAGCAAGTAGCACCCAGACAAAAGTCTGAGCAAGCACACACACAGGGATCACAGTTACCTCCACTCCAGTGAGATGCATTGTATTTTTGCTTAAATCATAGCCACTGTTTCTAAACTTTCACCCAGATAATATAAATCAGCATTTGGAAGTTTTATGCAAATATAGTGTCCTCATTTGCTCTCTTTTTTCATAGCAATGTGGAAGTAGCCAACCTATCCACAACAGACCAACAAAGGCTGAAAAGTTTAAAAACGTTTGTAGGTTTGCAAGAAGTTTTGTGAGGTAAATTATTTGAATTATTTCAAAAATGGTTAAAGAGGTGGATTGTGAGTTAAGATAATTAAAGGCAATAGGAATTTAAGAAATGCAGAAGAAATGATAAAAATGGTGGCTCATCAGAGGTGCTGATGGAAATCCAAAAAGACTGTATAAGATGTGAAGTTCTGTGGAATGTATAATAATTGGTATGTTTAAATTAATAAACATTATATATATATATATAAAAGAAAAGTTTAAAAATGGAAGCATCTGAGAAGAACACGGCTGAAGTAAAATAAAATATTTTAATGATATTTTTAGTACTTCTAGACAGCTTCCAGTTTCTCAAGTTCTTCCCCAAAACTCAAGCCTCAGCTTCTCATGTAGTGTAAACCCCGCCCTCAACATTTACTCAAAAGTCTGTCATCATAGACTGCATAGGATGGAAGCCTGAAAAGTGTAAAACTATTCTGAGTGCAGTCACCTGCTTTTCCAGTACAAGCACTTTCCAGAGACAGGGAGATGTCACTTTTTGCACATTTTGACATTTGTGAAGTGCACAACCGCTAAAAGTTTTGAAAGCCCAAGGGATTCCAAAAAGCTCTTTCGTTGTCAGACTGGGCAGTGCCCCTGCTTTTCCTACCAAGAGGCTACTTCATGCCTTTACTTTGGAGGAAATCTCCTCTGGAAAAATCTCTTTTGGCTTAGGACCAGGACCCCGTAAAGGACTGCCGTGTCCCTTCCCACACCCCACAACAAGCTAGATCTACTGGAGAGGCTCTTCTTTCAAGCTACACCACATTGCCATATCCTGTTGTTTTCCTGTGTATTGGGTGGGGGGGGGGTAAGGAAGAGAGAATGCTCCCACCTGCCCACTGACCATACAAGATAACAAGAGAGTTTACATTTAAAGCACTAGGATACCACTTAAACACTCATGGTTTCCCCTAAAGAATCTTGCAGTTTGTTAAGGGTGCTGAGAGAAAGAGTCCCTATTCCGCTTGCAGAGCTACAATTCTCAGAGTTCCCTGGAAAGAGGTGTTGATTAGTTGGTTCATAAAAGGTTGGCTGATAAACTACAGTGATACCTCAGGTTACATACGCTTCAGGTTACAGACTCCGCTACCCAGAAATATTACCTCGGGTTAAGAACTTTGCTTTAGGATGAGAACAAAAATCGTGCAGCGGTGGCGCAGCGGCAGCAGGAGGCCCCATTAGCTAAAGTGGTGCCTCAGGTTAAGAACAGTTTCAGGTTAAGAACGGACCTCCAGAATGAATTAAATACTTAACCCGAGGTACCACTGTACTCTGAAAACTGTAGCCTTGTGAGAAGAATAGGGGTCTCCTAGCAACTCCCAGTACCTTTAACAAACTACAGTGGTCCGGATTCTTGCATGCAGCAGGAGCCATGATCATAATAGCCATGGCTATTATAAAATGGTATAATAGTGTTTTAAATATACAGGGAAGGTGTAGCCAGAGACTGTACTTTTTCCTGTGAGACACTGGGGGGACTGCACTGTGTGAGAAAATATTTCCTTCAAGAAGCAATTATAAGCTAAAGTATAATGGGGTGTGGGAATCAGAGGGCAAAATGTGGTTTTATTTTATTTTTGCAGGAATACATAAAACCAGAGAAGGAAGAGGATGAACATATTAAAAGAAAAATCCGTAGTGTTAGGGCAACCCCCGCCCCTCGCCTCAAAATTAAGCAATGAAGGGTTGGTCCCAGTTCTGCAGTTGGAAAGAGGCTGAAGTTGAAGGAACATGATGGGGTGAAAATTAGAAGGCACACAGCGTGACTTTAAGTCCGTGCGTAGTACAAGAATGAAGTGATTCTCTGTAAAGGCAGCGTATTTATAGCCAGTAAAAATGAGTGATCGCTGCTCAAGAGACTGTAATTACCCTTTGGAAGGCACACGACTGCCAGGGGCCAGCAATATGAATCCTGCGGCTGAGCTTCTATGAGCACAGAATAATTTCTACAGCAGTCTAGTCTGCATCCCTTTGCTGCATTTCAAGCTAGGTTAATGAGGCTAAAGGAACCCCTCAGGGGGTTCAAACTGCCTGCTTCTTTCGGTGCCAAAGACCCACAATTGTTGAGCATTGCATGACTCCAGAGCTCCATTCTAATAATGTGAAGACAGTTGGGTTCACAGTTCAGGAAATCTTATTTATTTTTTAAAGGCGAGAGAAGTGTGTTGCTATCTTCTAGGTGATCTTTGTGTTAAGAATTGTCCAGGAATATCAGCACCAGGGATTTACCTCAGCTTTGCCTTCACAAACTTCTAATCGTTAGGCTCTAACGGATGTGGAGGGTTCTTATTTAAAACCAAAGCACACCCCTCTTATTTCTTCCATTTATGTCCTCTTTTTCCTCCCGAGAACTCACCATGTCACTCGTGCTATTGTGTGTGTGACGTCATGATGTCATGGCGCATGCACTGTGCGCAAACTTCCTGCCGCCTTGCCTCTGCTGACTCTCTGATGCTGCAGTGGAAGCGACTGGGCCAGGGCCTCTGCTTCTGCTGGGGCCCACTATGGCCGTAGATATGCTTGGGCACCCACAGTGGAAATTTTCTGGGAGCGGAGACACCCAGCCTCCCCCCCCCCCCAAATTTGGCACCAGTGACTTATGCAAAAATCCCTTTCAAGAAATTCTATGTATTTTCTTCTTTCTATGAATCTCAGCAACAAAATTCTTGGATTTGTTTGAAGTTGTACTGTCAGTTCTTCGCACACGGTGTTTTGTAGTCTTTAACACAAATATGATTTTTGGGCTTTTGCTAGATTGACAACGATCCACACTGCCTGGGCAGAGACAGGAAGTTTCTGTCGGGGAAATGCTGTGTCTTGTTTGAGCAGGGATCTGTAAACTCTTGTACCATAGTAACCCAAGCTCAGTGCCATTTCTGTTTGTACCTGTGATCAATACCAAACCAAAGTCCAGGTTAGCGGCCTTTTCTATATCTTCAGTTCCATTTTCTCAATCGCAAAATACAGATTTTTTTTTTTATGTTTTGCTTGCATATGCATGTCTTTGAATACTTAAGCGCTGGTTTACTCTATTAGGTGGTTGAATTTCAGTTGTCGTCTGCACTATGCACTATCCCCATCCTTACAGTGTAAACTCAGTACCATAAGTACAGCTTACAACAGGACACGGGGGTCAAATGCAGCTACCCAGGCCTCTATGCCTGACTCTCAGAACTCTCCCCAGGCTGCCTGGAATGTGTCATGGAACTCTGGTAGTATCTTTTGCTTGTGTGGCTGTAAGGAAAGAGAGGGATATTTGAGTGTGTAGAAGCTAGCCTGCTCTACAATGGGGGCATTTAATTTGTGGCCTCACTCACCACTGGCATGTGGTTCTTGTAAAGTTGCCCAGAAGGGAATGTGGCCTTTGGGCTAAACAAATATTTTCCAGCCCCTGGCTTACAACAACAGATTAAAAATGGATCAAATCTTCCACCCTGCATAGGAAACTTAGTACATAAGTGTCAGGGGCTCAAGAGCAGAGACACAGGGGAGAGAGGAAACGGAGAGCGAGGGGGAGGAATCTGAGGGCAGCGTGGGGGAGTATGACAGTGGCCCGAGAGATTCCATGAGCTTCTCCAGTGATTCAGAGGATTCCCAAAGGGGGGCGCCGATGGCCAGGGCGAGGGGGGTCCCAGGGGGGACACACCAGAAACAAGGGGCCAGCGGGGACTCCCAAAGCAGCAGTTGGAGGTCAGGGCCAGCTTCCCCACCAGAGCGGAGTGAGGGGGAAGAGTCTCATGTATCAGGGCCAGCGTCTCCCCCAGCAGGGAGAGCAGATGAGGCAGGGCTGATCACGCCTCCATCGGAGAGTGAGGGAACGGAGGGGAAGTCAGGTCCAGCTAGCCTCCCCGAAAAGGGAAGCAGTGACAGGAGCAGTGTAACAGTCAGGAGGAAGGTCACTGGCTGGGCGCGAGCACCAAGTTCAAATGTACAGGCGTGCGGGACAGCAGAGAACCCGGATTGGGAACCAGGTCCTAAAGCCCGCCGGAGGCAGGGGGAAGAGTCAGGGGACTCAGCGTCAGAAGAGTCCAGAAAGGGCAAGACCCCAGGGGACAGGAGAACCCAGAGGAGGAAAGAGCAGAGGAAGAGGTGGAGCAAGGCTAGAGTCTTAAACTGGTGTCTGGGGGGAGGAGACTCAGACGGAGCTTCGGCGGTCTAGAGTTTAAGACGTAGAGCTGCGCGCCATGGCTTTGAAATAGAAACTGAACTCCAATAAAGACTTTTGTATATAACAAGAACTGGCGTTGGTCCTTTGTGAGCTGGGACCTCGGGCAGCCCTGACAGTAAGCAAAACAATAATCCCAAGACACCAGATAAAAACAGCTTAAAAATAAGGAACCACACCGCTATAACTCATCTAGCCAGCAGATCAAAAGCCTGCCAGAATAAAATCAATAAGACAGTGGAAGGTTAGAAGGGAAGGGCCAGACTGACCTTCCAAGGTGGGAAGAGCCATAATTTATACACAGAAACGGC
Source organism: Podarcis erhardii (assembly GCF_964252035.2). Classification (NCBI taxonomy): domain Eukaryota; kingdom Metazoa; phylum Chordata; class Lepidosauria; order Squamata; family Lacertidae; genus Podarcis; species Podarcis erhardii. The sequence goes on from NC_138497.1 coordinate 42,888,955, forward strand.
CCTTTTCCAAATCCCAGCAAGTCACAACTCCCATCACTGCTGGGATGCAGAGAAGAGACTCCTCTGCAGATCACAAAAAACAGGCAGACATATATGAGAGAAGACATCACTCATGTGTCCTTGGTCCAAAGTACGGCCAACCCCCTAAACTGTACCTGGAAACAGAATGGATGCTGGCATAGCTGGGTCAAGGGAAGGACTTAGGAGCTAGGAACTCAGAGCCAGAAGCAGAGAACAAGACCAGGAGCAGAAGCATACAACACGCCAGGACTCAGGTAGAACTTGATGCTCAAGAAAATCACCTCTGAGACAAGAAGCTCCCTGTGTGGAAGACAATAGACAACCTGGAAGGATCTTTACACAGTTACTGAAGTTATGTACAGGGCTGTGGTGAACAGTTCCCAACAGATGACAGAGCAGTTGTTTTCAATTAGATCTCATTTGCTGCCACTGGGAGAGCACACTGCAGTAATCCAAAGTGAATGTAACTAAGCCATGCCCCATTTTGAGCTTTTGGTAGGCCTCTTTCCCTTGTACTGCTTCTTGTACAAAATCCATTGATCTTGATGGCGCCCTAGGGCTGGTGCGCTCTCTCCCTCTCTCGTTTTTGCTGCAACAGACTGACCTGGCCAGGACAGGAGCTTGAGATATGCTGGGTTAGTGATGCCAGGCCTTGAAGAATTAAGCGCAAGCCCTGCTCCTTGCAACTTTTCATGGAGGGTACTGGCAGTCTGAAGCACAATCAGGGCCACCCTCTGGGCCCAGCCCTCAATGTCAAGCCACCAGAGGGCTAATCATGCCCCTGACGTCTGTGTACTGAGTGCAGATGTCTTGAGAGATTGCCTTACCCCATATATGCCCACTTGACTGCTTTGATCTGCAGAACTGGCGCTGTTACAGGTGCCACATGATACTTGCAGCACCCACATTTTGGAACTCTCTGCCTTTTGACATCAGACAGATTCAATTTACCTATTCCCAGCCTCTTGTCTGCAACCCATGTCCCCTGGACCTGCGTAGAAGAAAGGTTAATTGTGCTCATCATCACCCACATGGTACCTTAGAGCTGCTGTTGGATAAACAAAGTTATTTTCAAAGCACATCTCCTTATCCAACTGAGTATATCACAAAGAGGCATCAATATAAGCACACATCCATTGATTTGCTGACAGCAAAGAGAAAAGCCAAAGCCCAACTGTCAGGGCAGCCAGACATCTTCTTAAGTCATTGATCCAGCTCTCCACCCTACAAGTTCTAAGGAAAACACCCTAGAGCTAAATCTCTGATTTCTGAAGTCTCTCTTTTTCTTTAACTTTCCTTTTTTTACGTATATAAAAAAGGAACTAGAGGCTGATTCTCAGATGCTTTTTCTGTGTCACAGTTCCAGGGGTTCCAACAAACTCAGAGGGTGCTGCAGAAGCAGTTGAAACAAGAAAGTTACTGGCAGCTCTCAACAAAGGAAGAGGGGTCTGTCACTTTCAACCCTTTCAGCAGGGAAATTTTGGGTCCCAAATTGCCTGGAGAAACAAATGGAGAACATCCAGAACACAGGAGATCGGAGAGGAGTTGGGTGAATAAGTAAATAAATTAAATTAAATTAAAAACCGCTGACAGTGACAAAATAGAGGGGGACCTCTGGGGGCCATGAAAAACCTTAGGGGGCATGTAAGGCCCACAGGCCACATTAGGCACCCCTAATGTATTGTATCACGAAAATACTATCACCATACCAAATCTCCCACTGCTGAAAGCCATGCTCAAAGCCCAGCATCCTCATATATCCCTGATCCACTTTATTTCTTTAGGTTTCCCATCAGCTGCTGAGCAACAGCAGAGCCTTTTAATGAGCGGTGCAATTTGGAAACCAGTAATTTCATATCCTGCTGGAGCTCCGATCAGCTGTTACTATATTGCAGAACAGCTGCATCTGTGACTGTGCTGCTCGTTCTCTTCCATTCAATAGCATTGCCCACTTAAGACAGATTTGCTGGGCTCCTGGGAACCGGAAGACCAATTCCCATTTAATAAGGATTTCCTTCACCAATAGCCAGCCAGAACACAAAGATGGGGAGTGTGTGTGTGTGTGTGTGTGAGAGAGAGAGAGAGAGAGAGAGAGAGATGATTTATAAGACAAGAAGGAAAACGTTGGAGGCTGAACATATGTAGGATAGTTATTCAAATAACAAGAATCTTAATAGTGGGGAAATCCCCCTGCCCATTATTATTACACTAATTTTTCATCCTACTTTCCTTAACATAAGGTTACCAGATGTCCCCGTTTCCCAGGGACAGTCCCCAGATTTACAAATCAGTCCCCATACAAAATCCATTGACGTTGAAAAGTGTCTCCAGATTCATTGAAAAAAAATCTGGTAACCTTACCTTAACATGAATGTGTGTTTAGGCATGCATTCACTTCCCCTTATGCATTTGTTTCTGTGTGGATTTTAATGTGGAGGGGAAATAGCATTCTGACAGCAAAAACTGTTCTGTTTTAGTCAGCCAACAATCCAAGCCTATAATGGCAAATTAGCCTCCCACAACTATGAAGTTGTGTGAAGCTGCAAAGCTACATCTTCAGGACAGAGTGGCAATAACTAATTAAGGTGGCATACAGATTAGTCATTATGGATGGTATTCAATTAATGGACCTAACTTAGTCATGTTCACTCATTTCAGTGGAACTATTCTGTGTAAAAATTAGTTTAATACCACCATATGGCTGCCACCCTGTGCGCAGTTACCTGGGAGTTAACCTCAGTGAGCTTACTGCAGTTTACATCTGAGCAGACATGCATTGGCTTGGGTGACATAAAGATCTCCCATCATGATATGGAACCGAGGTGACTGAAAATATAAGGCTGTTCTTTAGAATGAGAGGTGTTAAGCAGCTATAACGGAAGGTGCTCAAAAGGCCCTTTTACAAAACATGTTTTGCTAGAGCAGGGGTTGCTAAAGTTGTGCCCAGGGGCACACATGGTGCCCACAGGGTCTTCTTCTCCTACTGAAATTAGACTTGAAATGTGCATTCTGTTGTCGCCTATAGAACAGGTTGGTGTGTAGTTGGTTGCTCTGGGTGTGTGATGCCCACAAGATTTGCAAATGGGCCCAGAAAGGTTGGTCATTCCTGTATAAACAGAGGGTCATTTTGAGAAATGGCTTTGGAGAAGAGGAGGTTAAGGGGTGATATGATAGCCATGTTCAAATATATAAAAGGATGTCACATAGAGGAGGGAGAAAGGTTGTTTTCTGCTGCTCCAGAGAAGCGGACACGGAGCAATGGTTCCAAACTACAAGAAAAAAGATTCCACCTAAACATTAGGAAGAACTTCCTGACAGTAAGAGCTGTTCAAGAGTGGAATTTGCTGCCAAGGAGTGTGATGGAGTCTCCTTCTTTGGAGGTCTTTAAGCAGAGGCTTGACAACCATATGTCAGGAGTGCTCTGATGGTGTTTCCTGCTTGGCAGGGGGTTGGACTCGATGGCCCTTGTGGTCTCTTCCAACTCTATGATTCTATGATTCTATGAACTGGAAGCCCAGGGTCCCACCTCACCTGTAAAAGGGAACTGGTAGCCATTCACATGACAACAAGGGCCTCTCCCTAAATATGCTGTCCCCTTGCATCTGAGCTGACAACTGGGAAGTCAGAGGGCTTGATTAGAATTTAGGGCCACTAGTTGCTGACATGTGATACAGGGACCGTTTGTATAAATAAAGGTCCCTGAACTTTACTTCAGCCATTTGCTTATACATGTTCAAAAGCCAAATCAATGGTTTGAAGTGATAAGAATATGAAATTTCCCATTACACGATCAGCTCTTGACTTGTCCTTCTTTCAGTTAAAGGTGTGTGCTGTTGTACTCAACAGCAAGCTCCCCTGTTACCTTTGATGGGTAGAGTTCACTGCTCCAGAGAAAGCCAAACATGCAGCAGCCTATCACAGACTCAAGCAGGCCAGCAAGCAAGAGGACGTAGATGAAACCCACCTGAATTAATGTATAGCTATTTGCCTGTCATATTAAAAAAACAGGAACTACAGAACCATTTATTTCCTAAGAGGTTATACCTTCAGATAGAACAAATTAGATTCATGTCACAGAACTGTTTGGTTTTTTTTAAAAAAAGATTTAAAACCGTTTGAAATGTTATATTGTAATTGAACTTCTGGAAATCCATTTAGGACTTCTGGGTGATTGAGGTGTATCTTTCATGGACACTGCATTTCAAAGATGTTTCAGCTGTCCTTTTTCTATCTAGACATTTCGCCAATTTATTGGATGTTAGCATTTGTGCAACATTTCAAACTTTTGTCACGTAGTTATACTTTAAGACTTTGAATTTAGCAGCAGCCAGCAGATCAGAGATCAAATGGTCCTAATAAGACAAGTGGTATATACAGTATTGTCATTCATTTACCCACCTCATTTAGTATTTTGATCCACTATACCTATATTAAAGGGCACTTCTATCACATATGTATAAAATCAGTAGAGAGATTATTACATCCCAATCCTTTGTTCTCAACATGTCATATTGGCACATCACTGCATTAAGAGTCAAATGGCAGTAACAGAGCATCTTAAGGTGACTTCATTCTAACAGTCCTGTTTTTTAAATCTTTGTTTTGAAAGTTTGGAACCAGTGAGCACTTTTCTAGCTTCTTCCCCCTCAATTCCTTGCTCCCATGAAACAAAAATACAAAATGTTGGATTTCTAACCAAGATCACACACCCAGATGCCAGTCAAGGCGCTAATCAGACTTTCCACCAAAGTCATTAGTGGGTACTAGACTCTCTATTAGACACAGCAGCATCTTGGGCAGGGCAGATCAGATTTCTAGAGGAAGGAAAGCGTTTTTCAAACGGTCAAACGCACCTAATGTTTGCAATGTCCAGACTCCAGGTGCTCACCTATTGGTATAAAAATCCCCCCTCCCCATTGGCTAGATAGATTGAAAAAGCGGCTTTCTTGGCTTCTTTGGCAATGTGTGAAATGGGAGCTATGAGACTCACAAATTTTGTCCACAGTGAGATGAAGGGGCCCCCAAACTAGTTTAGGAGTTCTTCTCGGACAAAATCCGGGAGTCCGCATGTTGACATTACAACACAGGCTGGTGGGGAGGAGAGTGTAGCTCGCTGACCGTTTGTTCTTCCATACCTGTCACTTCGGGATCACGGACAGGAGCCTCGATATTTGACCATTCCCACACGCCCGTACCCTAATATCAGCTAGAGGAGGGAAAACTAGTGTCTGAAGCGGACCTCTCTCTCGAATGGCTTAGGACTTTTGAGCAACGCGGAGCAATGCAGGGACGTTCGGAAGGAAGTCCCATTTCATTCAGTGCGACTCCCCCCACCCCACCAGCCTCAATAGCCAAGGATTGCAAATTTGTTTAGGATCGCAGCTGTGCGTGTACCTTTCGCTTCCTGTCTCCCCCGCCCGCCCCCCAGCGCGACCCAACCGCATGTACTCGGAAGCAGTGACTCCATTAAATGAGACTGCCTCCCAGGGGAATGGGAGTGGGGATCGCAGCCCCCCGACTCGCTCCCCCTCCCAATATGTGATGCGCCGGAGCTGTTCCCCCTCCCCGGACAGAAGGCGGATCGGCGGTCCCTGGCCTGCTGCTAGCGCAGAGCCGCGGCTGGCCGGTGGTCCTCCCGCTCTTGCATTGCCTTTTTAAGGCGCCACAGCATCCGCTCCCACCTCCGTCGGCGCTCGTGCCCCTTTAATACCCGCTGCCTGCACAGCCCGGCCGCTGAGCGCCGCCGAGACGCCGCGGATTCAGCTGCTGCGAAAGAGAAAGGGAGGCGCGCGCCCCGACAGCAGCATCCTTGCCGCGCGCCGAGGCCGAGCGACGCTGCCGTTCCGCCGACGGGCTTCCCACCCACGGCCGCCTCCCTGCAGCCGGGCGCGTCGCAAGCTCGCCGCCGAGGCCGTCGATCGCTGTCCGCCGCCTGCCTGCGAGGCCCACCCGCTGCAGTAGCAGCAGCAGCAGCAGCAGCAGCGCCTGGTTCTCCCGGCGCCCCGGGGCATGTCGTGATGTGATCGGCGGCGGCGGCGGCGCGTCCCTCGGGGCCCATCCCGCTCGGGAGCCTCAGCAAGACGGAGAGGGCGGTGGAGCAGCGGGCCAAAGGCCGCGCCCCCATGAAGGAGAAGGAGGCGGGGGCGGGCGGGGAGCGGGGCAAGCCGGCCACTTACACCGGGGACAAGAAGGCGCGCATGGCGGCCAAGACCAACAAGAAGTGGGTGCGCCTGGCCACCGTGCTGGCCTACGTCCTCTCCGTCTCGCTGGCCGCCATCGTGCTGGCCGTCTACTACAGCCTCATCTGGCAGCCCGTGCGCGGCGGGCCGCACACCCCGCCCCAGCCGCCCGGGACGGCCCCCGGCCCCGGCCCCGACCCCGGCCCGCTCGCGCCCGGCACCGGAGAGACCACGAGGCCGCTGACCACCGCCGTGCCGCCCACGACGGCGCCCGGCACCTCGGCGCGCTAGGGACTCGATCCGGCCCAGGAGGCCGGAGGCACAACCTTTCTCCCCGCCGCCCCATCCCTCGACCGACCCCACCGTGCTGCACCGACTCCGGCGGAGACAGCGACTGCGGAGTACAAGGGAAGCCATCCGACCGGGAGCCCCGACGCCGCTGGAGCAAGCAGGGAGCCTGGACCGCCCCGTCGCCCCGGACTCGAGCGCGCGCTCTCGGCTGTGGACTCGGAAAGGCCGAGAGATGAAGGACTCTTCTCCTCCTGTCTTGGCCCTTGGCTTCCCCGCCTCGCTCTCTGGGACTCGAGCAGGGAAAACTGTACCGGTTTTTAGTTTTTACAAATACGCTTTATTAATCCCTAAATAAGTGGGGGGGAACCACATGGAATGGAGCTCAGGTATGTCAGCCTATCTGAAATGTACCCCGAGGCATTTCCTTTGTATCCCTGTGCATATACCTCTTTGTATACAGATCCCCTTAGTTGATGCATAGAGAGGACCTATATAATCTATATTCTGTACACACGCGGAGAGAGAGAAGGATCAGGTGCTGAATGATGTTTAAAGGGCTATTGGGGAAAGCTTCCTTTGCAAGTCACAGCTAATCTGGGGTGGAAAAGGATGCCCATTTCCTTAAAGCCCTGGCTATAGCACTGTTTGACCCTGTGCTTTAGTACTGCTTGCTCAGCACCTCTTTTGTTAAACCATTCTTTTCCAAATTGTAAGCAAGGAAGAGGCGTTCCGGTTAATATTTTGCTGTAAACATGCCCGAAAGGAATTCATTCCTGAGGTTACTGTTGTCATATTTCTCCGGCCTCATGGCGATGCTGCTTTTGAGAGTTAACCTTTGGTGTATTTGTTCCTGACCTTTTCCCAGGCCAGTTACATCAGATTTGAGTTTCATTTAACTTTCCTTCTGTTTCAGCTATCATTGCTGCCAGTCCTAAATTCTTTGACATAAACCCCCACTGATATCGCTGCTGGCCTGCATGCTGACCTTCCCAATTTGGGTTGACCCTGCCCTGCCCACTGCAAATGGTGAACACCCCCTCCCCTTCCCAGCAGTGAATGAGAGCAAGTGGAAACAGCTCCCCTTTGGTCACTGTTTTTGTCTGGAAATCCCCAAACCATCCTTCTGCCACTTCTGTTCTCCTTGGTTGGTTGCAACTGCTGCTGGGGCTTCCAGAAATAAAACAGTTGCATTTTAATTGCATTTTAATGCCATAGGACCATTCCTATGTGCAGATTTTACAATGGTATGAGCGATTCCAGTAGTCTGAGCGTTGGAACAGTGAAGCAGCTAACACAACCACCCTCCTATAGAAATATATACCTGGAAATGGCCATGGTTAGTTTCCCCAGAACCTGACTTGAATCTAGTCTCTTCTCTTGAACCTGTGTCAGAGGCCTAATCTTTTATATTTTTAAACTTGTCTGTTAGGGATTTGAAATACATTAGTGTATGAGCTGACAACATTCACGATTTTGCTGAAGAATCTAATGAGAGCAGAACATAGTTTAAAACCCACTGTAATGCTTAGACATAGCTTATATTCAGGTTTTTTAAAACATGCATTTTCCCTCTGTAGCTCATAGCGTTTAGTTCTATAGTTGATCGTTTCCATCACTTCGTACAGTACTCTTTTCCCACAGGCGCATAAATCTTTTTGTCTGGAAGAAGCATCTGCACAAAGAATCTTGTAGTCTCTTAAAACTTTATTGCATCGGGTATAATAAACACTTGAGTTTACGCCAGAATATATTAGTCAGAGGTTCCACAAGCCTCTTGTTGATTTTTTTCCCCTGGAAAAGATAAAGATGGCTTCCTCTCTGGAACATGTGCATTACAATGTGTCACACATGTGTATTGTCTGCTGTGGGATGGCAGTTTCTGTGTATATCAGCTACCTGATCTGTGTTCCTGCAGTGACAAGGGATTGATTTCTCCATCGGAAATTGTAGCCCTAAGTCCACTGTGCAGCAGGAGAGGGGAGCTTGGAAGCATGCAATGCAAATCCTATTCATTCCTGCTCATAAGCCCCACTGCTTTCACAGTGGGAATTAGTCCCCAGGTAACACTGTATGTGTGAGCAGCCTGAACTGGTCTTGAGCACTGGTAGCAGCATGCCGGCCCAGGAAACCACTGGACCAGGGTGTTGTGTAGCTGCTCCCTGACTTGCTCACTGCTTGACTTTCTCGCTTTGAACCAAGCAAGCTTGCAAGCTGCCCCCTTCTGATCAGCTGGATCCAGTGGCTGAAGTAGCAAACTAAAAACAAAAAAGAGCAGCGTTTTTTTTTAAAAGCTGAAGCTGTAATAGTGAACTGACCTCTGATGGATGTGTTGTTTTGGGGAGGCCACAGGCCTTTGAAGGAAAATAAATACAAGGTTCCCACCACCCCCCTTTATTGATTCAAATAAATAGCAAAAATTTGTGCCCTTAGAGGGATTTCCAGTATATTTTTTGATATGTTGTACAGTTAATACTGCTAGTCAGACATTTTGAACACGCAAGGACAAATGTGTGATATTTCTGAGAGATTTACTCTGGGGGAAGAAATGAAATGAAATGTTGGCAAAATTACTTGATATTGGGCTGCCAAGCCACTAACCTTCTGTACGGTTGTCACTGAACGTCAGGCTTGAATAGGTTTAAATTCGAAGTTGTGAACATGCTCTATGTCTATATCTAATTCAGCCATGTAAGCTATGTCTGTATTCAGAAGTTCTGTATATTTTTAAAAAAATATTTTTAAGGTGAAAAAAAATACACTGAGAGATTTCTGCCTAAACTCAAATGTTTTTGACTTGTTTTTTTATTTAAAAAATCACATTCCTTAAGAGAGTATTACCCTTCCCTATTTACAGATGCAGGAAATGGCGAGTAACCTGTCAGCCTTACCCATCAAGAAAAAAATTGCTTCAGCTCTAGATTCTAGATCCTCTTTTAACCAGCTGTTTGGTTTGTATTTACTCCAGATAGAGGCTGGGGAAATCTGAGTATTTATGTGATTTGGAGATGGCTGTATTCAGCAGTGGTCAGGAGGAGAAGCGCTTTGGTCAAATGGCAGAAAAAAGAACTTTGTGGGCACAGGAACTCCAATTAGCTTTAATTCGGATTAAAGCAAGCCTGGCTTTCTGTGGATTGAGGGTACCGGTACCCTGTTTGGGACTAGATTTGCATGTCTTTGATTGTTGAGGGTGCAACTGTAGAAAGTTGAACTGTTTTGTGTGTTATAAAAAATTCCTACATGGATGGCATTCAAAGAAAACGTACAGTTAGCTTGTCGATTGTTTTGTTTGTTTGTTTTTTTTTTAAAAATATTTATTAAGGTTTTTTTAAAATATAAATGCACACATCAAACAATCTTACTTTTATAACAACAAATTCTTCACTTCTTTGGACTCCCTCACGTCCCCCTCTCCCATTTACATCATTAAAAAAAGAATTTTTCCAAACAAATTATCAACTTGTTTACAATCTCATGTCCACACATTCCAATATAATTTAACACTTTTTCCAATAAAGTTTTTATATTTTCTTTAGTCTCACTTATCATCAAATTTAAGTCTAGTTTAGTGGTGGCCAATTTTTTATAATCTAGCATCCTTCTTAACATTCAAACAAATTACAATGTTTTTGTAGATACATCTTGAATTTCTCCCAGTCTTCCTCCATCTTTTCTTCTCCCAGGTCTCGGATTCTGCCAGTCATCTCGGCCAGTTGCATATAGTCCATCAGCTGCATCTGCCACTCTTCCAGTGTGGGTAAATCTTGAGTTTTCCAATTTTTTGCGATGAGAATCCTTGCTGCCGTTGTTGCATACATGAAAAATGTTCGATCCTTCTTTAACACCTTCTGGCCGACAATACCCAGAAGGAAGGCCTCTGGTTTCTTAGTGAAGGTATACTTAAATACCTTTTTCAGCTCATTATATATCATTTCCCAGAAGGCCTTCACCTTAGGGCATGTCCACCAGAGGTGAAAGAATGTTCCTTCATTTTCTTTACATTTCCAACATTTATTGTCAGACGAATGGTATATTTTGGCAAGTTTAACTGGGGTCATGTACCATCTGTATATCATTTTCATAACATTTTCCTTCAGAGCATTACATGCAGTGAAGTTCAACCCAGTGGTCCACAACCTTTCCCAGTCCTCGAACATAATGTTATGCCCAATATCCTGTGCCCATTTTATCATAGCCGATTTAACCATTTCGTCTTGTGTGTTCCATTTTAGCAGCAAGTTATACATTCTAGATAGTACCTTGGTTTTGGGTTCTAACAATTCTGTTTCTAACTTCGATTTCTCCACCTGGAACCCTAACTTTTTATCATTTTTAAAAACTTCTTTAATCTGAGCATAATGTAACCAGTCTCGCACCTTATCCTTCATTTTCTCCAAACTCTGCAATTTCCAATTGTCTCCATCTTTTTCTAATAATTCCCAATATTTTGGCCATTTGGCCTCCATATTGGGTCTTTTTAGGGCCTTAGCCTCCAGAGGTGAGAGCCACCTTGGAGTTTTGTTTTCCAATAAGTCTTTATATTTCGTCCAGACATTGAACAGTGCTTTCCTGACAATATGGTTCTTAAAGGCCTTATTGATCTTAACTTTGTCATACCATAAGTATGCATGCCAACCAAAAGCATTGTTAAAACCTTCCAAGTCCAGCACGTCAGTGTCTTCGAGAAGTAGCCAATCTTTTAGCCAACAGAAAGCTGCGGCTTCATAGTACAACTTTAAGTCTGGCAGGGCAAAGCCACCTCTTTCTTTCGCATCTGTTAATATCTTAAACTTAATTCTGGGCTTTTTGCCCTGCCAGACAAATTTAGATATATCTTTCTGCCACTTCCGGAAGCACTCCGTTTTGTCCACAATCTGTAATGTTTGAAACAAAAACAACATTTTTGGCAATACATTCATCTTAATAGCAGCAATTCGGCCTAACAAAGAAAGCTTCAATTTTGTCCAACTATCCAAGTCTCTCTTAATTTCAGACCAACATTTTTCATAATTGTCCTTAAATAGACTCAGGTTTTTTGCTGTTATGTTTACCCCTAGGTATTTTACTTTTTTAACCATAGTTAGTTCTGTTTCTCTCTGAAACCTTTCCGACTCTGTATCTGTCAAATTTTTCCCCAACACTTTAGTTTTCTGTTTATTTAATTTAAATCCTGCCACCCGACCAAAATCCTGTATCAGTTGTAATACTCTTTTCGTACTAGATTCTGGCTCCTGCAGAGTCAAAACTAGGTCATCTGCAAAAGCTTTCAATTTGTATTGTTTCGCTCCGACCTGAATCCCTTCCACCAACCGGTCCCCTCTGATCAAGTTCAAGAGCACCTCCAGAACCGAAATGAATAACAAAGGGGAAATCGGGCAGCCTTGTCGTGTTCCTTTTTCAATTTTGAACTCTTCTGTAACCACATTGTTAACTATCAGTTTGGCCTTTTGTTCTGAATATATTGCGTCAATCCCATTCTCAAACCCCCGTCCCACTCCCATTTCATTCAAATTTCCCTTCATAAATTTCCAAGAAATATTGTCAAAGGCCTTCTCCGCATCTATGAAAATTAACACTGCTTTTGTATTTATGTCTGTTTGCAAAAGTTCCAAAACTTTTGATGTTTGATGTCTGTTTGTGCAGTGGGCCCAATTGTGGCTTTCCAGTGGGCAGGTGCAGAGTGTGGGAAAATGTGTGTCTGATCCCACATACATGACTTTTTACATGCCTGCTGCACACTACTGACTATTCAGAAGGTGATGTGTGGAAGGGGCCCACTGCGGTGGCGATAGTTTTGTGTTGCGGGTAGGATTAGACTATTACGCAGTTTGGACCTCCGAGTTGGCAGGAACAGACTTGGTGAGAAACGCTGCTTTCACGATACGTTGATCTGGGATTCATCTCTGCTCACTCTCATCAAAGGGGAATGAGGGGGAGAGAAAGGAAGGAGAAAGACTCATCGGGTGCCAGGACAGTTCAGTATACTTGGAAGCTGGGTTTATGGGAAATGTGCGTTCCCAAGATCCCATGGCACTTAAGAAGTCATTCAGCTTAAAAAAATTTTTTTAGAAAAGACTCAATAGGAAGCTGCCGCGACTGGGACTGCTCTGTGATTGGGGATTCCTCAGAGGCTGCGGGATGTTTGTGGGAAGGCAGACAGGGACTTATGAGCAAACATGTTTTCTTTTTGCAAACAGCTAATGGCTTTCTTAAGTCTGCTGGGTAAAGCAGATGGAAGGGGAAGAGAAGTAAACTCAATTAAATGAGCGCTGCTTGATGTTCTCTTGCCACTTCGTCAGAGAGAACTTAGAATTCCTGTGGTTGGGCATCTTTTCATATACATACAGATTAAGGCTCTTTCTTGAAAACCTGCCTGCCATTTAAGGGCAGCTTCACCTGAAAGTCCTGTTGACTGGCTGTTAACATCTCAGCAAATTCACTCTTCAAACAGGAGTTGAAAGCTACTTTTGTTGCTGATATTCCAGCGACCAAGTATGCACAACACAGCCACTCACGTGCAGAAAACATCTCGTCTACCCATCACTGCTTGATGATGCAAGTATGAGTGCCATAAAGCCAGTCCATTTATTTGTAAAACAGTTGAGGTTGGCATGGATCATAGTGTTATAGAGAAAGTGTAAGCAATGCCATGCTAGGGAGGTAGGAATAGTTTGAGATCATTGCGACAACCATCTTAAGGGCTGTCCCATGGAAGATGAAGCAAGCCTTTCCCCCCCTTCTGCTCTGGAGGGTGGGACTCGAACCAATGGCTTCAAGTTGCAAGAAAGCAGATGTCAACTAAACACCAGAAAAACTTTCTGTTTGGCAGATCCTTGGAAGGTGATGGACTCTCCTTCCTTGGAGGTTTGTAAGCAGAGGTAGCATGGCCATTTGCCATGTATGATCTAGTGGAGATTCCTGCATTGCAGGGGGTTGGACTGGATGACCCTCAGAGACCCTTCGAACTCTACTATTCTTTGATTCATTTCCCCCAAGCTTTTTATTTTGCTATATACTTCTGGCTGGCAACATCGACAGCCCCCCTTGGACTCATGTGCCAACTTGCTACCTGTTGCATAGGACTGGGCAATGGTGAAGTGGTAGAGCATTTGCCTTGCATGCAGAAGGTTCCATGTTCTGTTCCTGGCATCTTCAGGTAGGTCTGGGAGTGTTCCCTGTCTGAAATCCTGGAGAACTGCTGCCAATCAGTATATAGACGATTCTGAGCTAGATGATCTTGTTCCTGAGCTGCTGATTGCGGCAGATGAAGTGTCAATAGTTCAGTCCCTAGAAGGTTGGACCATATTACCTGGCTGCATCCCAAGTCAACTGACCAAGGTCCTGGTAGGGTGTTTGTTCTCAAAACCAGGAACACCAGGAACATTCTGGGGGACAGGCAGGTTCCGTCTTTATGCTGACCAGAGGAAGCTAGCTGCACGCACTGCACAGCCCATAACAATCCTATTTTGGTTCACAAAATTATAGCCACATGGGTATGATTTTAGGGTAGTTATTAACTATGACACATTGCAAATTCCTTCTTTGTGAGCTTGGCTGCTTTTCTCCCCAAAATATAGCTAAAGAACATAGGGTTGAGATATGTCATGGGAGACTTTCAAGATAATTGCCGTGAATTTCATGGCTGTGTCAGATGATGAAACTGGTTAAATCCTTTGTTGATTCTTTGTAAACATTCCTTGTGAACAGGCCTGTCTTGCTGTCTAGACCTTCTTTTCCTGCCTGGGTTGGTGCTTGGGATGCAGCAGCCACACCTCAAAGAGTGCGGACGTATAGAAATTAAGATTTAGATTTTTTTTTAAATAAAAAATCCTGGTTTCTTTTTTTTCCTTTTTTAAAGAAATGGTTATTCATTGTTGTTAGGAACCAAGCTGTTTTAATGAGCCCAGGGCATGTCAGAACAATTAATGCTTATTAATTTTTTAACACATCAAGGATTTGCTGTCTTTGTTGGAGATTAGCTGACTGTTAGGGATGCAGGTGGTGCTGTGGTCTAAACCACAGCCTCTTGGACAGCGGTCAGCAACCTTTTTCAGCCGTGGGCCGGTCCACTATCCCTCAGACCATGTGGTGGGCCTGACTATATTTTGAAAAATAATAACAATAATGAATGAATTCCTATGCCCCACACATAATCCAGAGATGCATTTTAAATAAAAGCACACATTCTACTCATGTAAAAAACACCAGGCAGGCCCCACATATAACCAAGAGATGCATTTTAAATAAAAGGACACATTCTACTCATGTAAAAACACGCTGCTTCCCAGACAGTCCACAGGCCTGATTGAGAAGGCAATTGGGCCGCCTCCGGCCCACAGGCCTTGGATTGCCTACCCCTGCTTGCTGATCAGAAGGTCAGCGGTTCGAATCCCCACAACAGGATGAGCTCCCATTGCTCAGTCCCAGCTCCTGCCAACCTAGCAGTTTGAAATCACCCCAAAAAGTGCAAGTAGATAAATAGGTACCGCTCTGGCGGGAAGGTAAACGGTGTTTCCATGCACTGCTCTGGTTTCACCAGAAGCAGCTTGGTCATGCTGGCCATATGACCCGGAAAACTGTCTGCGGACAAACGCCGGCTCCCTCGGCCTGTAAAGCGAGATGAGCGCCGCAACCCCAGAGTCATCTACAACTGGACTTAACTGTCAGGGGTCCTTTACCCTTACCTAGCTAACTGTATCAACTATTACAGCTGCATGGACAATTTAATGGCTCGTGAATCTGTGTGCTACTATTTGATGGCCAGAGGATGGGCAGAATGCATGACTTACAGCTCAGGGATGGGAAACCTGTGGCCCTTCAGATGTGCCCCCCCAACTCCCCCCAGCTCTATTAAGCCAGCATAACATGGACAATGGTCAGGAATGATGGGAGTTGTCCTGCAACATCTGGAGGGTCACCAGTTCTCCACCCTTGGCCAAACTGTGTGTCAGCCTTTCCTTGTGTAATGCTAATATGAGTTCCTTTTATATAATGATGCTGTCAGATCTCTTCCACTTGTAATACACAAACAGGGTTGTAGTAGGGAACATTTTTTATATTTGGATTGTCAGTACCATAAGAGGTCACAAACAATTTTGCAATATGCTGCATTTTCTCTCCCTCACCCCCCCACCCCATTTTTTTTGAGCAGCCTCTAAAGGGTATTGTAACATTAATGAAAACATTCACAAAATGTCAGGGTGTCATTGTGCAGTAGTCCTGGTGGCATTCCTCCTACATAAAAATATATTGATGGAATAAGCACTGGGGTGTTAATTTCTGATACGGTAACACTGTTTTTAAAAGATCTAAAGGTTTCACAGTATGATGTAGAAGCACATGCAGGAGACTTGATGCTGCTTATTGCTAATAATTATGCCACAAACTGCAATACAGTGGTACCTCGGGTTAAGTACTTAATTCGTTCCGGAGGTCCGTACTTAACCTGAAACTGTTCTTTTTTTCTCTTATTCTTTTTTATTAGTTATTTCCAAAAAAACACACAAGGTAACACACAAATACAAAGAAAATACACAGAAAAGAAAAATTAAAAATAATAAACAGCAATTATCATTTCCATATCATCCATATAACATAGGCGTCTCTTACGGGACTTCCTTCAGCCTGTCCGTAAATCATTCGAAGCAATAAATAAAATTACACGTTTCATTACTTATATTGTCATTATACCGATTCCTAATTCCTGTTTGCTTTGCACAATAACTCTTAGTCTTTCACAGTGCGTCTCTAAATCCCTTTAGCGTTATTTACCCTTCACTAATACATTCCAGATAATCTACATACTTTTCCCAATCTTTGGTGAACACTTGGTCTCTTATGTATCTAACTTTTCCTGTTAATCTATCCAACTCTGCGTAATCCGACAACTTAGATCTCCACTCCTCCACCGTTGGGGTTTCCCGTAGTTTCCACTTCTGGGCTAATACTACCCTTGCTGCCGTAACCGCATAGTATACCAATCTGCGATCTTCCTTTTTTATCTCTTGTCCTAATATCCCTAGAAGAAAGATTTCTGGTTTCTTTATGAACGTGTACTTTAATATCTTCTTCAATTCAGTGTGTACTTTCTCCCAAAATTGTTTCACCCTTCTGCACTCCCACCACATATGGTAGAAGGAGCCCTCTATGTCTTTACATCTCCAGCACTTATTATCCACCTTATACATTTTTGATAATTTCATGGGTGTCAAGTACCACCTATAAAACATCTTCATAACGTTCTCCCTTATCGAAGTACACGCCGTAAAGTTTACCCCCTCCTTCCAAAGTTTCTCCCAATCCTCAAACTGTATACTATGACCTATATCCCTTGACCAATGGATCATTACCGATTTGACTTCCTCGTCGCCTAACCTGAAACTGTTCTTAACCTGAAGCACCACTTTAGCTAATGGGGCCTCCTGCTGCTGCTGCACCGCCAGAGCCCAATTTCTGTTCTCATTCTGAGGCAAAGTTCTTAACCTGAAGCACTATTTCTGGGTTAGCGGAGTCTGTAACCTGAAGCGTATGTAACCTGAAGGATATGTAACCCGAGGTACCACTGTAAATGCCACAAAACTTTTGCACCTACGCTCTGCACTCCAATGTGATAGCCACAGATGTGCTCTCTGGGGAGAGAGCAGTATTTTTTTAGGTGAAAAGATGTGGCAGCTTGTGGGCTTGGCGAATGGGAGATTCCAGGAGCAGAAGTACAGCCTTAAAAGGATCTTGTGGCACATTAATGACACATTAATGGCCGCATAAACTTTGGTGGAGCAGAGCCCACTTCATTAGATGCATGAAGTGTTGCCGACTCTGCCACAGCAAAACTTCTACCACAATCAATTCGCTGGCCTTTAAGGTGCTGCAACATGTATTGTTTTCGCTCCAACAGTGCCTGCCCACTGGAAACTGTTGCTGCTGAAAGCCTTAAAAATTGATGGTCATATTGTGTACGACAAATGAGAAACAAGTGCGGCAGACAAGAGTAATGAATAAAGAGGCAAGATGGAAGTTTGCTAGAAAACTGTCCGACGACTTGAAATGCTTGATAGGCTCATAAGCAAGCAACATTTCCTGGTTCGTAGAACTGCGAGAGCTACCCCTTTAAGGCAGGGGTGGGGGTACCAAATGTGGCCCCCTGGGTCTCTCTACTTGGCCCTTAGAACCCTACACAGTTCATGCCATCTCACTGGTCCTGCTCCTTGTGCCCCCCCCCCCGTACTTTTCTTTCCTGGCTGACGTTGGTCCTTGAACTTTCAGTTGCCTAGATGGAGAGATGTTAATGTGAGTGGTGTAGAAACTTCAGTTTTGCGTGTGGCTAGAATGTCGCCTATTGGGTGATGATAAGTGTTGCATCTGTTTCTTCACCCACTTATTGCTTCTAGCCCTGCCCACCCCTGGCATGCAACCCCAGAAGACTGCCCACAAAGGAGTGCCATCCTCTGGTTGAAAAAGGGCCCCTGCTTCCTCCATCAAGGGATAATAATTGGCTGGCTGAGCTGAATCCTGACTCTGACCAGGTGTCAGTCAGTTCATTCCCTGCATCAAAACTGGGCTCCATTCAGAGGCGTCGCAAGGTGGGTGTGGTGGGTGAAGTTCTCCCCAGGTGCCACCTCTGAGGGGGGTGACAAAATGCTGTGCGGCAGTCAACGACTGTGAGAGACACTGTTGCTTTGCCGCGCCCAGGCTTCCCGTTGTCCGTCCGCCGGCTTTCCCTCAGCTGTATGGCGGCCAGCAGGTTCCTCGTTGCAAGGCACACAATCTCCCCTCAAAAAGCTCAACAACTTTGCTCCCCCCCCCTTGAAATAAAGTCAAACCATTGTTGCAAGTTAAAAAAAAAAATCAATGGGGGGGGGGTACCACCTGACCTTGCTCCACCACTGGTTCCATTACAATCTCATCTGACTAGTGGTATTCCATGTACAGTGGTACCTTGGGTTAAGAACTTAATTCGTTCTGGAGGCCTGTTCTTAACCTGAAACTGTTCTTAACCTTAGCTAATGGGGCCTCCTGCTGCCACCGCGCCGCTGGAGCATGATTTCTGTTCTCATCCTGAAGCAAAGTTCTTAACCCGAGGTAATATTTCTGGGTTAGCGGAGTCTGTAACCTGAAGCATATGCAACCTGAGGTACCACTGTAACTCTGATTTGCAAAAGCACTGCAATTGTGGATGGAAGCAAATGCCTTACTAAAAGCATCCTTAGCTGTTCATTAATGGGATGCCTGCAGTAGACATGAAGTCCACTGTGTTATATTATACTGAGCATTGCATTTGCCTTGGGCCTCGTTGAAGGTTGGGCTGCTCAGCCTCTCTGGGCACCACTCTCAGGCCTGATACGTTAAGGTATATTGCCCTTGATTTAATGGACGATGCATCACTTGATGAACTGCTTCTTCCTCTGGATATGCTGATCTTACAGTTGTCCGTTTGCAGCAAAGGTTGGACTGTGTAAAATAAGGTGGGGTCTTAGCCCAAGATGAGCGTATTAGTGAAGCCTGGCTGTTCTAGCGGTTCTAAGCATTTAGAAGCTTGTGAAGGGGCTCTTGGGCTTGGCTTGCAAAGCATGGTGGCGCTGCAGAGGGTCATTGCTACAGATGATCTGTGTCACTGCATGTTGAGTTGTTTGTGTACTTAACCATGTGGATGTTGCGATTTTCTCCATAGCATCACAAAGGTTCAAAGGAGGCGGTGAAAATGGCATGGAGAAAAATCAATCTGCTTAGCGTAAGCCTCTGTAGATGAGTGGTTTCCCACATGGTGGCAGTCACCACATGAAGCATTTGAAAGCAGCCTCCAAATGATAGCCATAACATATGAAACAGCTCTTAGATACCAAAGAATCGTAGAATTGTGGAGCTGGAAGAGACCACAGGGGTCATCTAGTCCAGCCCCCTGCAATGCAGGAATCTTTTATCTTTTTGCCCGTGAGGCTCGAACCCATGACCCCGAAATTAAGAGTCACAGCTAGTTACTATCCGTTGCTGAAACATTTTTTTTTGGGGGGGTCAATTTTTGGCATGATAAATCAAACTGAAAGGTGCTTTTAAAGGTCTAACGTGAACAAGTCTGAAGCTGTATTCCCCCCCCCCTCTGTCTTTGTTTTGTGTTCTGTTTTTAAAACAGCGACTGTCAAGGAGTTCTCCATAAAAATGAAAATAATTTATTATTTATACCCCGCCCATCTGGCTGGGTTTCCCCAGCCACTCTGGGCGGCTCCCAACCAAATATCTAGTGCTGCTGTAGTAGGTAAAATAATTGTAAGAGCAGAGGTGCAGCGGACATCTGGGGTTCACTGAATTTTCTGGATCTCAGTTTTGTTACACAGGTGGTGTGTTACGTTGTAGCAAAAATGTTGCAGTGTGCCTTGTTCCTGTTGAAGATCTTAGAACTGGAAGGGACCACAGAGGTCATCTAGTCCAACCCCTTGCGATGCAGGAACCTTTTGCCCAACATGGGGCTCAAACCCATGACCTTGAGATTCAGAGTCTTATGCTGTACCGTTTGAGCTTTCTGAGAATCTATGCATCTATGCCCTTTTCCAGAACATGCCTTTCCACCACCTGGGCTTTGACTCAAATCTTGGAGAAACGCTTCTGTGTTTAGATATTTCAGGAAAAATTACCGCAGAGATGTGGCTGTATGTATTTATTTGTGCAGAGTCACTTTTGAACTAGCATTCCAGCAGATGTTTCATGTCCAATCACCTCTCAAATTATTTAGGGATACCTTTGATCATCATCATTATTTAGCAACAGCCCTTCAGACCCTGCCATTATGGAGCAACCGTATGACAATACTAACATGGTATTAGTGGTACCCAGAGTTCTGATGGCTGTCTTTCATGGGTCCACACATGACAAATACAGATGCTCTCCATCAATTTTTGTGCTTGGTATAAGAAACTCAGAAATTGTGGCCCCATCCTTTCCTGGTTGCTGCTTCCTGTTTTTGTTCTTTTGCTTTATGCATTCACACATTGGGTTTCACGGGGCATGCGTGCATTTGGGTACTCCGTTATGTGTACCAGTACAAAAGGTAAATGGAGAATCAGCCCTGAATATCGAGTGCCTCTGGGACCAGGATGGAGTAGCTGACGGTGTGATTTGCTGCCAAACATCTCCTTTTCTTGAAGGCTACATGACAAATGGTGTACGATGATGAGGCCTTACAGAAGCTTTGTGCCGGGTAGCCAGATTTAAATAGCCTCCCCATGTTTTATTTAAGCTTCGTATTCTGTAATTTAAATTCCCTTAATTAAAAGTCTTTATAGCTTCCTTCAGGGTCGCAAGCCAATTACAGTTAGTTGGGTCCAGGGACGAATCAGTATGGAAAATAATTTTAAGATCTCCTTTCCAATGAAAC
Source organism: Podarcis erhardii (assembly GCF_964252035.2). Lineage (NCBI taxonomy): Eukaryota > Metazoa > Chordata > Lepidosauria > Squamata > Lacertidae > Podarcis > Podarcis erhardii. The sequence continues at coordinate 42,909,808 of NC_138497.1, forward strand.
ACTTGCAATGGAATAGCAGTTTTAAAATATAGCAGCAGTTAATGCAGCATAAGAGATAGCAAGGACTGAAAATAGGAAGTATTTGATTTTGCTGGGGCACTTCGTATGTAAGATGGACTGAATAGTAGGTCCAGCAGCAGCGGACTTCTCCTCCAGTGCCCGTCAACTGTTTTTATTTAATTGATACAATATCCATCATCTTCCTCTTTGGATGAGCTCCTAATATCACATTTGCTTTTTAGCTTATCAGAACTGGAATCCAGACTTCTTTGTTTAATGCTTGTACTCAGCCTTGTTCTAATGATGCCATGATGGAGTCCTCTGAGCATATACAAAGTATTTTTCACCAGTGGTTTACTGTAGCAAGTCCTGACATATCAAGGGTTATCGGGTGGGGTTTGCAGACCAGAGGCTCAAATCCAAAGATGAAATACTGCCAACAAATACTGGAGCTTTTTTTTTTTTTTTTTTTTTTACAAGGGTATGCATTTCTTTTATTATACTTATATACTTACATCTCCCTCTTCCTTCAAGGATTTTGGAGAGAGTTACATGAAGCTTCTAGCAGGGCCATCCAGACACTGTCCAGGGTGAAACCTGCTTAACTTTAACAATAGAAACAGCATTGTCTTCTCCTGGTCATTTCATGGAGGATTTCAGAACTTTATTATTGTGATTTTCTAACTTCTGAAATGTTGGTCTTTTTGTTGGAAGATGCTGTTTGATAATGAAAGCATACCTTATATATATATAATAAAATGTGAAAATGAACTTTCTGGACCATAGAGAGATTTTGAAACTGAATCTTTCAAGCACCCCTGGTTGCAAATTTCGACAGGACTTGACTCCAATGGCTCGTTCAAGCCCATACTGTGAACTCTTTGTGTTCCCATCATAGCATGTTCACAGAATGGAGTGGCTGGAATTGTGAACGAACAGCAGCATTCCACACTGCAACACCTTGTTGCAGGTTTTACGTGTAAATATTTTGAAGCAGTTATTTGGGAATAATAATAATAATAATAATAATAATAATAATAATAATAATAATATACCCCTCCCATCTGGCTGGGTTTCCCCAGCCACTCTGGGTGGCTTCCAACAAGAGATTAAAAATACATTAAATCATCAGTCATTAAAAACTTACCTAAACAGGGCTGCCTTCAGATGTCTTCTAAACATCAGATAGTTGTTTATTTCTTTGACATCTGATGGGAGGGCGTTCCACAGGGCAGGCGCTACTACTGAGAAGGCCCTCTGTCTGGTTCCCTGTAACCTCACTTCTCGCAATGAGGGAACCGCCAGAAGGCCCTCTGCGCTCGACCTCAGTGAATGATGGGGGTGGAGACGCTCCTTCAGGTATACTGGGCCGAGGCCGTTTAGGGCTTTAAAGGTCAGCACCAACACTTTGAATTGTGCTCGGAAATGTACTGGGAAGGAGCTGGATGCCATAGGAAAGGAAAACCCACCATTTATCATAGAACTGTAGAGTTGGAAGAGATCCCAAGGATCATGTACTCCATTCTCCAGGAATCTCAGCTATATCATACATGACAGATCACCATCCAACCTCTGCTGAAAAACATCTTTAAGAAAGAAGAGTCCACATCTTCCCAACAGAGTCTGTTCCACTCTCCAAAGAGTTCTTGCCATCAAAAAGTTCTCCTGATATATAATCTCCTTTCCTGTAACTTGACTCATGCTGGCAGAAGTTGCATTTTTCCATGTCAAAAGGTCCCATGGTCAATCCCTGACATCTCAAGGTATTGCTGGGATTGTCCTCTATCTGAAACTCTGGAGAGCTGCTGCCAGCCAGTGTGCACCAATGGTCTTCCTTGGTATAAATCAGCTTCCTGTGTTCCTTCCCATGATCCTGAGCACCAGTTGGATTTCTGCATGTCATCTCTGAAGGCATAGAATAGCCTTCCCCAGCATGGAGCTCTCCAGATGTTTGGGACTACAACCCTAATGAGACCCATCCAGTATAGCTGTAATATTCACCGGTACCGTATTATAACAATCAGAGACCCAAGGCCAGAGCCCTGTTAGATTGTTCAATAGTAAACCAAGTGCAGGTTAGTATTGGCTGTTCTGCAACGTTGCCGTGAACCACCTGAACAGAGCTCGCAGACCGTATTTTGAGAATCTTTGCACCAAATGTTGTTTCCTGCTTGGCAGGGGGTTGGACTCGATGGCCCTTGTGGTCTCTTCCAACTCTATGATTCTATGATTCTATGAAATGCACCTTGCACTATCCTGCAATGGTGTATTCTAGGGCAAGATCAACAGAGGAAAGTGAGGAATTTGTCCAGCATTGCTGATCTTATGAGGAACGCCTGATAAGCTCTAAAGGAACCTTGGGATTCTTTTGCTTTAGCCACATCAAAGCTGAGTGACCCAGAACTGTTATCTTTCTGGAATTTCCAATCCACCCACTTGCAGTCTGGATTCAGTGGAATGGTTTTTTATTTTATTTTATCTTAAAAAAAAGGTTCTTACAGGGACTTAAGAATTCTCCAGCCTGCAATATTGATTTCTCTCACAAGGTAAGTATTGACCTACTGTAATGATTTGTTGGGAGCTGATTATAAATCTCACTATTTCTGAGCAGCCCACGCCAGTAAGGTAGGTTTCCTGGCTGGTACTGTAAGTGTTTGCTGTATCCAGGGCACTCCCTGCAGCTTCCCCCTCCTTGCGGAAAGCTTCAAAGAGTGAGGAACAAGAACCTCTGGCTGCCAGCCAATATTGTGAGAGGAAACAGCTACCTCTTGGAGAGAATGACTTTGAGTGGGTGCCTGGGTGGAACCAATTTTCATTGCTCCATTTGAGTTCCAGTTATCTCCAAGGCAGCTTTGCCGTCTCCACAGAAGAGTTCTGGTCGGGATTATCTGTTTATAGCACAATAAGCATGCAGTTGCAGGTGTTTTTTTTTTTTGTGTGTGTGTGTGTGTGTGTGTGTGTGTGTAGGTTACTTTTCCTTCCAAACAGCAGCTTTGAAAGCTGAGGCCAATGTGTTGCTTTATCCGTCTCTGAGGGTGCATGTTTGAGGGTGAGAAATCTGTGCCATAGCCAAGTCAGTGCAAGAAGTATGCCCTCTGCCTGAAGCACCCAGGAGCACCCATAGAATCAGAGCTGGAGGTGGACTTTTGTGATCCATCTTTCTACTCTGTGCCAGAAATCCAGAGCATGAGCATCCCTAACGGATGGCTGTCCAGCCTCTGCTTGAAGATCTCCAGCGTCGAAAGGAATTGGCTGTTATCATCAATTGATTGCTCTTGGTTCTCACCCAAAGCCTACCCTATTTTCACCTAAGCCCATTAAATCTGTTTCTGCCCTCTGGGGAAGAAGAGAAAGAGTCTTTGCCCTCTTCTATATGACAGCCTTTCAAGTATTTGAATGATTCTGCCATGTCCTCTCTGCATCTTGTCCTCTCCTGGCTGAAGATACCCAGGTCCTTCAACCTGTCCTCCTAGGTCTTGTTCTCCACACCATTGAGTCTGACCTACCTGCTGCAATTTTCCCAGCCCCACTCGTCTGGACCATCATGCTTGTTTACACTCATCCACAAGCAGACACAGGAATCTGATAAAGGATCCTGGGAAATGTCAAGGGGAAGGGGGGTTCCCAATGGTTACATGTCAATAACCAGAAGGCTGGCAAGGAGGATGAAGGTGCCAGGTGGAGTGAGACATCCAGACCACTGAAGACTGGCTAGATCTGAGGTGGCCAGAGTGTGCCAGTCTAGCTAACTCTGCTTTCGACCACCTCCAAGTATTCTAGATATTCGCATATAGGTTATGCAGCTATGCAGGTGCTTTTACCATACAATGTTACAAGGAAACAGCTTTAGCTCAGCGGCCGAGCATCTGCTTTGTATGCGCAAGGTCCCAGGTTCCCTCATTACGAGGATAATGTGAATTGGCTCTGAGACTTCTGAGGAGGGAGCTGCTCATTTTGTTTTGCTGAAAAGATATTCTGGGTGGTGTTCTGTACAGCCACAACTATTTCTGGGAATGGAGAACACAGCTCCGTAAACATCAAGGAGTCAATCTTTGTTTTGAAAACGGTTGTTTACCTGCATTTTAGCAGAATCTTTTATTTGTTCCTAACAATGTAGCAGTTGCTAATCTCTAAAAACTCCCGCTAAGCATTTTTTTAAGCCACGAAACTTTTCTTTACCTCAGACATTTATTTAACAAAAATAATCACGGTATTTCTTAATCATTTCACTCGCCTCTCAAACATCACATTTAAATTCTGGAAAACAAGAATCAGTATCAAGATTTTTTTATATTTAAAAAATGTCAATAAGCAGAGTTAATGCAGACCCTTCAATCGGTACTATTAACAGTGCAGTTTTAGACAGTGGACACATTTCCATTTACTCCAGTGCGCTCCCACCAATGGTGTGTGGAGCAGAGTACACATGCTGTTAGCCACAATCCATAGGTATCCTGTAGTTTATTGAGAAATACTGCTGTCTAATGTCTGTTCCTTCAAACCAGCTTCCATCCAACTTGAAAATGTAAGTTGAGTTGTGTCCGTTTGAGGTGGCTGTTGCACATGTGCAGATGACAGCTTCAAGGAAGAGATGTTCAGGGGGGTTGCGGGTGCAGGGCAACAAATAGGTATTGCACATTGAGTGAAGACATCCCTGCCCCCTCTCTGCTGTATACAGCAATATAAAAACATGACTTGGGTGAGTGGGTAGAAATGGCCTTGCTGCGTTAAGCCACTAATGTGTATGTAGCCTTAAACAGATTTAATATCAATTCTCTCTTCAAAGGGAATGCTAGTTTTTAAATGGTAGGGCTGGTGGCAGGGGCAGAGAGAAAGACAATTCTCTAAGACAATTCTCAGGGAAAGCCTCAATACACTGTTATAAAACTGTGCAGGTATGCATAAAGATTCTATACTTGGGAAGGACCAGTGTTTTTGATAAGGCACCATCCCATAGTGCCTTTTCATACATTTCATTGTTTTCTCTTGCCCATATGTGTCTTACTGTTTTGCTGGATTTTACTTGATTTTGGTCTTCTGGGACAAAAGGCTGACTAACAGTTCCTCTTCCATAAGTGAACTTAAGTGGAACTTAATGGAGCTTATTATTGGGCTTGAGAATAGCTCTCTCTCTCTCTCTCTCTTTTGCCAACGAGGCAACCTAGCAATTCAAGTTTTCCATACTTCACTATTAAGATGACTCACGATTATGCTGGAAGAACAACAGGTGGAAATCCTACTCAAAATTATATTAAGTGATATATAAACAAATTCATTTTCTAACAACCGATACATACAAAAAGCATTTATGTGTGTTGCAGTCCCACTGAAAATCAATGAGGATTGTGCTTATTTTTCTTTCAGTCATACCATGTGCCCTACATGGTAAAAAGTGGGATTATTATTTTTTTAAAAAGTTTCAAGTTCATAATCTGGTAATGTGTCTATATATATTCACAAATCAATCAATGCTGAGTGTTATGGGACATAGGAATCAAATCTGTTCAGGTTAAGAACTTTCAAACCTAAAAATCATTTATCATGACTCATTCGATCTGTTTGTTTCCAAAGGAGGCCAGTGTTGGCTCTCAAAAATTCAAACTATTATTTTTACTGAAGCACATGCTAATTGCACAACACACTCTGCTTTCTTGCTAACAGGCTGCCTATGGGGGCTGCAAACCCCTCCTGAACAGATTGCAGATTCTCCAGAATAGAAGCCATCTGAGTGCTTTCCATTTGAGTAAGTGGGAAAACCAAATCACATTTGCTAGTTGAATAATACCAAATCAATGCTTCTCATTATTCTGGCCAAAAGTAAAGCACAATTACTATTAGGGCTAGTAAGAGTTTGTTGCTGAGAAGCCCAGCAAATATCTCTGCATGCATACTCCAGATATGCTACTTTGCTTCACTGAAAATACTGGGTCACGGGATAGCTATAGACATCCAGACATCTCTTGCAAAAAAAATGCAGAGCTCTTCTTTTGCAACCTCTCTCCCCTGCCACATAGTGGTCATAAATAACAATAGGTCTGCTGGAGGTAATGATGTTCTAGCAGGTACTGTACATCTTTTCTGAATGCTGGCATCATGGGGAGAACAATTCTAATGTGACAGATTTCTGGTGCTGATACCTCTTTAACCCAGCAAAAATTAGAGAAAGCTTGTGTCTAGCATGCTCCCTTGAAAGCTGGAATTTCAACTGGGTGTAAGCTGTACCTGACATTCAGAAGACATCTTAAGGCAGCCCTGGTCAGGGAAGTTTTTAATATTTAACACACTACTGTTTTTAACACTTGATTGGGAGTCGCCTAGAGTGGCTGGGGAAACTCAGCCAGATGGGCGGGGCATAAATAAATTATTATTATTATTATTATTATTATTATTATTATTATTATTATTATTATTTGTGTAATTCTGCACACTTGAACATTATCTTTTAGAATCGATCTAGTGAAAGAGAATTAATATTGTGTTTTACTCCTTACCAGTGCATCAGGGATACACTGTTGTATAAGTCCCATATGACTGCTGTGCCCACAACATGGCTTTCTCTTCTGACCTATCAGATGCAAACAGCATCCACACACACCCTGAATTATTCAGCTCTCTATAACACTTAATCTATTAATTTACTTTATATAATAATGGCATCTCTCTTTCATATTAAATTGTCACAAATTAAATCCCTTCTCCTTTCAAAGCTATCTAATTTGATTGCCGTTGCCACATCTGCTAGTAGTAGATTCTTTAGGTTAACTTTGTGCTGTACTTCCTTTTGTCTGTTCTGAATCTCCCATCATTTTGCCTTAGTGGACGAGTCTGAGTTCTAGTGTTATGAAAGTGGGAGGAAAAACTTACACCCACTTTCTGAACACAATGCATATTTTTATAAAACTATCCTACCCTGCCCTGCCTTACTTTCCTTTTTACTAAATTTAAAAGCCCCGGTTCCGTGGAGGGGTTTCAGCCAGAGTTGCCATTTTCCAGCTCTACAATATCCTCTTTGAGATGTGGGGCCAGAACTATGCAGAGTATTCCAAGCGGGCCCCATCATAAAATAGTTTGACATTGCAATACTGGCAGTTTTATTTTCAACCCCTTCCCTAATTGTCCCCAGTATGGATGTCACCTTTTCACAGCTGCTGTGAACTGGGTCAACATCTTCACTGCACAATCCACCATAACTTACATCTCCCCCCCCCCCCTCGTTAGTTTCTTTTTCCTTGGGCCCTGCCAAAACGTATGTAAAATTAGGAATTCCCACCCGCCCCCCAATCAGTATGCATCACTTTACACTTGCTTACGTTGAACCAGATTTGCCATTTTAATGCACATTTACCCAGGTCAGACAAATTCTTCTGGAGCTCCTCGCAATCCCTTTTTGTTTTTACTACCTTGAACAAAAATTGGTGTTGTCAGCAAACTTGGTCATCTCCCTGCTCACCCCTTACTCCAGATCACTTAGGAGCAAGTTAAAAAGTGACCTGGAGTTAGGTCCCCCTGGATTGTGCCCATTGCATTTTTAGGGAGCCAATCCATAATGCAGACATTTGCTGCTGGTGCTTGGAGTCGCCTCTGCCGGCCATTTCTCACACGTAGCTAGATTGTTTCACAAAACCCCGGTGCTCAAGTGCAATTGGCTCTTATCATATCCTAGAAGTGAGGAGGCAATGCTTTGCAAAAACTTTGTTCTGCTTTATGGAATTATGCTGCGATACCATTTCCCAGGTACAGGGAATCCTGCAGGCCAACAACTGAAATGACATGCAACTGGCACGGTCATATCTCGGTGCTGTCCGGTCCACCTAGTACTTCTGTTTGCAATCCAGCCAACCTTTGAGTGCTTTCACAGGAGGTGCCAAAATTACTTTTTGGATTCTGTTCATCTCTGTTCTAACATCACAGCCATTTACAACATAACCACATACAAAAAACAAACAAACAAACATATGTTTTTGCACATCTGGTTTCTCTTCCACCATGTTTTGTTTGGGGAGTGAAGCCAAAATCAAGGAGTTCAGTCTGGATGTTTTGCTATTGGGAATGATAACGAATGTGAAGCCAAAATCAAGTTCAGTCTGGATGTTTTGCTGTTGGGAATGATAACGATTTGCCTGTTTCCTTCATAGACACATGACCATCAACTTTCCCTCTAGCCTCAAAGGGAGAGGCCAAGAGAACAGGCAGCAGTGAGGAGGAGCTGCCTCCTCTTAGCGCCAAAATACCTTGGAAGGGAGTACTGTTTCCTGTATTAAACGAGGAAGTTAATGATAGTCACAGGTTCAAAACCAGGAAGGTTAAAGACAGAAAGCATTCTAGAGAAACCTCAATGAACTTGTAGCCATCAGTTGTGTGGAACCTGTGACACCACTGGTCCCTTCTCATCATTCTGCCACACTTGTGCAAAGCCACAACACTGTCTTCCTGGCTGCTGAAACTACTATCTCCTCAGCCACCTTTATTGTTAAGAAAATGGTTTCTTCGTCATTGTCTCTAACTGGCCGAACAGCCATAAAACTCAAGCCCAGCCAGAGGCTCTGTAAAGTTTGCCACTTGGTTTTGGAAGCAACAAAAGAGTAGATCCGTTGGCCAGTGTTGAGGAGAAAAAATAAGGGGAATTATCTTCAAAGCAAACCCAACTTATAAATAGCATTAGTTATTCAGTAAAATAAAGTGCATACAGTAGACAACTCATGGCCCATCACATGCCCACAATATAAAGGGTAGGGGGGAGTTAGGTACAAAATGCAAGTGCCATGATTTCCTTTCCTTTCTCCTCAGGAGGCTGCTTGTAAGTAGGCCTTTTCTGTCCTTTGGCACTGAGTAGACAATTTCAGGGCACAAGTGGCTTCTAGACAGGTAAAGATCACCTGCAGGGGGAGGCGCCGCTGGGAGCTGAAGGTCAGTGTCAGAGGGGGAGATTGTGCTCATCTTCTTTTGCAACCAGATTTGCTTTAGCAAGTTGTCCTGGAAAACAAACAAAAGCAACATCAGACAGGCCAGGAACTGCTGTGTGGCAAATTAAAGCTGCAGCAGGCCTCTCCTGTGAGCCCAGCTGAGAGTCTGTCCAGCACAAGTTGCTGATCACTGAGAGGTTCAGATGCCGTGAGGATGAGCACGCTGTAAACACCCCCTAAGGGACAACTTGAACCTTTCTCATCTCCTCTTCCCCACCCCCCAAAGTCAATTACTTGGCATAGTCTGAGTCAGTCATCAAGGAGCTGGTTTTATGTACTTGCTGTGAAGCTTAGTACCTGTGGAGGCTAGCTGTCAGAGCTGCCTCTAGGTCCCAGCTCACAGAGGACCAACGCCCGGTTGATGTAATGTACAAAAGTCTTTATTGAAGTTTAGTTTCCATTTCAAACCCCAGAGCGTGCAGCCCTACGTCTTGTCCCTAGACCGGCGAAGTCCCCTCTGAGTCACTACCCCTTCCACACCAGTTTAAGATCCTAGCCCGGCTCCACCTCCTGCACTGTTCCTTCCTCCTCTGGGTCCTTCTGCCCCCTGGGGTTTCCTCCCTCCTGGACTCTTCTGACGCTGACCCCCCTGAGTCTTGTCCTTCCTTCCGGCGGGCTTTAGGACCTGGCTCCCTATCCGGGCTACCTGCTGTGCCGCTCGCCTGTACATTTGAACTTGGCGCGCGCGCCCAGCCGGTGACTTTCCTCTTGACCGTTTCCCCGCTCTCTGATGGAGGCGTGGCCAATCCTGACTCATCTCCTCCCTCTGGTGGTGAGAAGACTGGTCCCGATGCCTGGGACTCCTCCCCCCCACTACGCTCTGGTGGGGACGCTGGTCCTGATTTCCAACTGCTGCTCAGGGAGTCCCCGCTGGCCCCTTCCTTCTGGGGTTTCCCCCTTGGCACCCCCCTTGCCCTGGCCATTGGCGCTCCTCTCTGTGAATCTTCCGATTCGCTGGAGAGACTCGTGGAATCTCTCTGACCACTGTCACTGCCTACACCCCCCTCGGATTCCTCCTCCTCACTCTCCATTTGCTCCTTCTCCTGTGTCTCTGCTCCTGAACCCCTGACACTAGCCTATTAGGGTAAATGGGGCACAGCCCCACCCACGCCAGCCAGCCCCACTCATCTGCTTTCTAGCTTACAGCCAGTTCAGTAGGCGGTCCTGGCTGTTTAGAGAAGTTTTTAATGTTTGATGTTTTATTGTGGTTTTTAATATTCTGTTGGGAGCTGCCCAAATATTATTATTATTATTATTATTATTATCATCATCATCATCATCATCATCATCATCATCATCCTCCTCCACTGGGACACACTTTATCCCTTGCATCATAATGACATTTCAAAAGGTTCTTTGTTAAGTGGTTTCCTCTGGGCTTCAGGGAAGTATAGTAAATACAAAGCTCATCTCCTTGTTTATTTTTTCCTGAAGCTGGCTGAAGGGAGAAGTCCCTGGCAGCAGGGCTCAGGATCTCCCCAAGCAACTGGACTGACTAGGGTGTGGCAGCGTACTATAATTCTTTTGGGGCAACTCTTACACAAAATGGATGTTGGCAGGTAAGGAAAAGCCTTCCCCCCCAAAAAAATCTGCCATGCCCTCCCCAATAAATATTTCTGAGTAAGGCTGCAGTCCTATACCTTGCAATAGAATCCATTCTGCCGTAAACACTGCAGATTATACTACAAATGGCTTAGCATTAAGAGGTATTAAAAAATGGGCCATGTAGCTGTCATTTCTATTCCATGATCTTTCTGTGCAAATTCTAAGAACCTCTTTTTTTAAAAACAAAAAACAAAAAACCCCCAGTTTCTAGCTAATATAATATACCCACATCCTTTCAGATATAAGGGAGGAATGGAGCGGGGCGGGAGTTAACATTTCTATTGCCTAAGTTCCTGTGTTTTTAATCAGAAGAGGAATTCCATGTACTGTTCAATAATGCCAACTCCTTCAGCATTGTCTTGCATTCTAAGACTGACCTCCGCAGCTCGCAAGACTTTGGCTGTACTGCTCTTGTTTACGTCAGGGGAGAACGCTGACGTCAGCACCCCACTGTGCTTTGGAAGTTTACTCCAGCTGTATTTTCTCTGGAGAGTCTGAAATTAATTGGTTTGATATAACTGAATGAAAAGCTTTTGTAGTTTGTTTCCTTTGTTGATTTCCCTGGCCCTCTTACTTTAAAACGGGGGCGGGGGGGGAGTTCTGCAGGGGATTCTGGGCTTATGCTTTGGGTTATTGGCATTTTGAAGCAGAGGATGAGAGCAGCTATAAGGACGATCACCACTAAGTGACTGCTGATTCAGGACTTTAAATTGTGCTCTTATATCAAATTTCCTTTTCTGTGTATACTGTAATGTTTGCTATGGCCATTGGCTAATGTGAATAAAGGTTTATCTATCTATGAGGATGATCAAATTTTAAGATGCCAACTCATGTGAAGAAAGGCTAGAGGTACTGGCTGCACTTAGCCTCCAGCAGGATTTTCGAACTGACTCCGTTGGTCATGGAAGGTTGTCTGTCTGATGGGGAGAGGGCTTCCCACAGACACCTGGTTGGCCACTGAGAGAACAGGATGCTGGACTTAGATGGGCTATTGGCCTGATCCAGCAGGCTCTTCTCATGGGAAGGAAAACCATGACATAATGGGAAATGGAATGGAGTGGCTGGAATTGTGAACAGCAGCACTCCACACTGCAACACCTTGTTGCAGATTTTACATGTAAATCTTTTGAAGCAATTATTGGGAGAGGAGCCGGACACCACAGGAAAGGAAAACCCACCATTTATCTACAGTAACCTGTTTATTTCATAAAATTGGAAAGGGGTCCCGAGAATCATCTAGTTGAACATGCTACAAGGAAGGAATCCTTTGCCCACCACGGGGCTTGAACCAATAACCTTGAGATGAAGAGTCTCATGCTGTACCAACTGGGCTATCCCTTGCAAGGAGAGGATGCCTATGCCCCAGCCCTTCCCTCCTCCTGTGCATATGCCTCAGAGTGAAAGACGATCACTTCTCGATTTGTCTGCTGGGGGCAAGTGAGAAATGAAGTTTGTAGATGTGTGTACATCCAGGATATTTCTTATTGCTAAGTAAGAGGTTCTTTTGCCCCTTCTTGGCCATGATGGTAATCTATATATTATTCTGCTGAATTTTAAGAACATACATGACTTTCGAAAACATTCTCATTAGGGTTCACCTTGAACATTCTTGCAAGGTGGAATCTGCCTGGGGGTGTGTATTGCATCTTCCTCAAGGGAATAAGATGTGGGATGGATCACTTTCAGAGCCTTTGCCAGCCCTACCTGAAGATGCCAGAGATTCATCCTAAGGCCTTCATCTGATGAGTTATGTCCCTTCCACAAACGTCAGCCAGTGAGTGTCATGGCTGAGTGGGAGTTTGAGCTCAACGAGTAAAGATCTGCGGAATCCTAGTCTTACACTTACAATACCCCACACTGACCCTTCAGATTTCCTGAGTTCAGTGTGATTGCTTTGGCAGTGGAGGACACTGGCTCTCTCACCATGAACATAGCCAAGGGGAGGGCAGGGGGGCACCTCCCCCCCCAGCCCGATCAAGTAAAACAATATAAATACTTAACTGACCAATCACGTCTGTTCTGCCCCACCCCCCAACAAAAATCCTGGCCGTGCCCATGGAGGCAGCTACCAGGGACAGATTTTAGCAAGCAGTTGAGGGATGGGTTGGTAGAAGATGAGGGCAAAAAAAGGCTCTTCCCTGCCTCTGTTTTGTCTGCTTCACCCATTATGTATTATCCAGAGTGTCTGTTAGTCTGTGCATGTTATTTTATACAATGGCATGTATAAATGGTGATAAGGGTTAGAGGTAATGTTCTTTAGGCCTGGGAAAAATGCTTGGGCAGCTTTTGGAGGCAATCTTTATTCTGAATAAAAAAGCAGCATTTCCTTGTTCTCTGACAGAAATTGCATCAATGGATAAGGTACCGGCTGCAAAGCATTAAAGTCACATGTTCCTGAGTTGTTTCCTTGGAGAAATGGGTCACAGCTAACAGCTCTATGTGTGAAATCTGTCACAGACATAAGGGCTCCACTGATGGATGGCGATATGAAGAAAGATGGTCTTACAACTTGACATGAAATGTGTGGGACGAGAAGGAACCTCAACATTCTACCAAGTCTTTTTTTTTTTAACCTAAGGCAATTTCAGATCATCAAGTTAGACAAGTCTTATTAATAAGTAATAGTGATTGATGGTGATGATAAAAAAGAAACTTCATCTTACAAGCAAAGGGTTTTGCTATAGTTTCTCACGTATGGTTCCTCTTAGCACCATTTCTTGTATCTGCAGATCAGAAGACCAGGACTAATATAAAATAAAATAAATTATAAAACACAAAAAGAATACTGAAAAGCCATGTGTGTGTGTGTGTGTTAACAATTTGCATCGACATTGTTTTAACATGGGTTGTAAGCACACTAAACTGCTTTAATATTTCAAAAGCATGATTATTCGGCTCTTCAAAGGTTTACCTACATTTGAAATATCATATGATCCATTTCAAAATCTGAGACTTCCTGTGTTATTTACTTAGATGCTGAATAGTCTTGTAGTGGGTATAAACAATTGAACATTTTTTTAAAAAAATAAACATCTTTAAAATTAAATTGTAAATTCAATTTTTTTTTAGTTTTTGAAAAGGAAATCAAATTCCAAATTGACATTTGGCTCATTGGGCAACTTGCCATCTCCATGTTGCCTAAGGCCCCTGCTCTAACACTAGAGTAATCTCACAGCATTGTTTTGTGCATGGCGCTCTACTGCACTTTGGCTGCCCCATTCATTTCGCTGGAGGGAGGAGATTAGTATGTGTAAAAGAATGCATGAAAAAATCAGTGGCCCCCCTGAAAGAAATGGGGTCGACATTGGGTGGGGGCCAAGGGAATTCTGAATGCATGTGTGACATTGCTGGATCTGTGTACAGAACTACATAGCATGTTGACGCTTGAATTTTTAAAAGAATGACCAATCACATTATTTCTTTTAAGTAGCTAATAACTAGCCACAAACAGATTTCAAATTGTTGACCTTCTGTACTATTCAGTATTTTGTTATTAAAAGAACAAACATGATTCCCAGTATGTCACATGAGATACTGCCAGTTCATGTAATATTTGGCTTTTGTTAGAAAGCTGGCACAATTTCTTCACTTTGGAGGAAGTCTACTGAATTGTCTGGGAGACTGTGCGCAAGGAAAGGAGCAAGATAAGAAGAATTTTAACTCCCAAAATCACAGCTTGCTGCTGCTGTTAAAATACCGTGTTTGTAAATTCTGCACTTGCCAGGGAAATCTTAGTTTAGCCATTTTACTCAACGTTTCTCAGCTTTGCTCTGTGGATATTGGTGGTTTTCTGGGAAGGAAACAGCTTGGGACAAGGTTGGGAATGGCAGCTGAATATGTTTGTTTGAAACCTAAAAGTCTGGAAAGTATAACCTGGAAGAAAAGACCTAACCTACTGCATGCACTGCTAGAGAAGAGCATTCTGCTTCTCCAGGGGCTTTCCTTTTCACCCCCAAGTAGATAATCTGAACAAATGAATGAATGGTCTTGATGATCTTTAGTAGGATCACAGCAGGGTTGTCCAAGATTAAGAGTTGCAGCTTTGAAGAAGAGAGCTGCATTCTCATTACAGCTTGTAATCAGTTGGAAGCTGGTGGCTGCTTACTATCTTCTGCTGTGAACCGTTTAGCAGTGTAATGGCAGATTCATCCATGTAATATTAGGATCTGTGCCTAGTAAGCGGGAATAGACCAACCTATAGAAAATGCAGCTTCCAAGAGTCATCACAATAATGCCTAGCTCTTCGACATAAAGTGGCCAGTCAAATATTGTGAGCTGTGCTCCTAAGGGACAAGGACTGAATCCAGGAGGGGGTTCTCCTGTTTAAACCTCAGTGTAATGAATGAAAACAGTCCTACCAGTGCAAAAGCCAAGTATGATTCATTTCAGTAGGGGATGGGCAGGAGAACTTCCGGGATGGTGTAACTTTTTGGGTGTAACTGAGCTACTAGGCTTGAGCTCTTGGGACAGAGCAGGCTAGAAATCTACATAAAAGGCCAAGTGGAGGGGCTAGCATTGCACTCACCTTTGGCCCCTATGGAGCCCTGTGTGTTCGGTCTTAATCCTGTGCTTTGTTACTGCACAACTGGGGTTGGTCTTCTTCCTTGTTCCTCATTTGTGCCCCTTCCTGTACATATTCATTCGTTGGGTCTGGAATTTCTTTACATGGAGGCTTGGACTCCTCCGTTCGAACAAGGCAGGCTGCAGTGTCACTTTCTTTCGCAGGGATTATCTCCTTCTGGAGGCCACCAACTTGGTTCTCTTCACCTTGTCCTACAGTTATCAGCCCTTGGCCTTCACCACCTCCTCCTTCCTTGTTCAACAGCTCACTACTGTTTCCTGCCTTCTCCCCACAAGGGTTCCGTTCACAATACGCATTTTTGTCTAAGCCACCTTCATAGACTATGGAATTGATTTCTTGAAGGTCGCATCCAGAAATCTGCACCACATTCCCAGGCACTCCCTGAGAAGAGCTGCTATTCATATAGTTGCCCTTGGGAGACAAATCAGTCCCAGTTACTGACTTACTGAGTTTGAGATCTGCCCCGGTCTCATCCGCTCTGATTGCGGGAGAAATGCCCTGGGTTAGGCACCTCCGGGCTTCTTCAATTGCACCCCGCTCTTCACCTGCAGATTGGTTCCATTCATCTCTTTGGGCTTGACGCAAGGGAGCACTGTGTTCTGGGGGCTTTATATTATTCTCTAGGCCTGCTGGGAAGTTATGCTCCTTGACAGCTTCACTAGCCACAGCTTGCTTTTTCAGTTGCTCGTTGCTCGAGGATCTCTAGAAGGACGGAAGACAAAACTTAGCTTAGTTACTTATTACACAATTGACTTAAAGAAACAACAGATTACCCTTGCAAAGCTGTTGGTATCAGTAGCTGGCTACCAGAGGTGACTAAAATTTCTCTTTCACTAGTGAGAAAACTAAAGCACAGCTACTGAGACTTGCAGGTATAGAAGAAGAAGAGAAGAGTTTGGATTTGATATCCCGCTTTATCACTACCCTAAGGAGTCTAGGGCAGTATACAACTTCTTCTCCTTCTCCTCCTTCTCCTTCTTCTTCTGTGAGCTTCATGGCTTACAACATAATCCTAATCATTCCTGCTTAGAACTATACCCTGTTGAATTCAAAGGCAACATGGGGTTATAGGATTGCAGCCTTAGTTGGGATTTGGACCTGGTCCTAGATCAGCACTCACCACTACACCACACTTGACGCAGGAAATAATTTGTCTGGCTCACATAATTCCTGTTTATGAGCAGTGCTGGGACATGCAAACAACTGAGGCATAAATGGCCCTTAAAAACACACACCTAGCAACCAGAGTGGGAAAATGTACAGTACTTTAAAATATGCACAGTTCTTCATTGCAATGAAATAATTTATCATTTACACAAACATTTCCATATTAGGCCAAACCCTTCAAAATCAATTTGGCATATTTTTAAATACACTGCATAGGATTTGGCCTATTAATGATTTATTATTGGAGAGACAGAATATATTATATACACAATATAAGATAATTGTTTTATTGTAATAAAGAATTATTCAACGGCCCTGGAGTGACCTGGGACTACGCAACGTTGAAGAAATTCCCAGGCCACTCTGGTAACACAGGGATCTTCCCTCATACTCATAAGCGTTGGTTAAAGGATTAGCTTTTCTCACCTTCCCAGTGCAAGCTTCTGTGTGCCAAAGTAGAAGGGATGCTCGGAGCTGTTTGATCAATCTGCTGCTGCTTCTTTTAACTGAAATGTAGCTATATGAAGCTGAAAATCTGGGAGCAGTGACAGCAGAGTTCATAGCTACAACCCAATCCTTGAGGCTGGGCAGGGAGGAGACAGGATCATTTCTTTCCCATCATGGGAGGGAAAGCAACTAGATGTGTTTCTGTGTGTGTATCTACACTAAAGCAATGTGAGGGGAAAGAGTTAAGCATCTTCTTTCTCTCCTCCACCACCTTACTCCAGTCAGATCTGCAACCCCCTGTTAGACGCATTTCAGTTCAAGAAACATAAACCTGCAGGAGCTTGGTAAGGCATTAGTGAGAATCTCATCCAGCTTGGCCCCCTGTTAATGGAAGACACTACCCTACTTTGATGAGTTACAGATAGGTAGCCGTGTTGGTCTGCCATAGTCAAAACAAAACAAATTCCTTCCAGTAGCACCTTAAAGACCAACTAAGTCAGTTCTTGGTATGAGCTTTCGTGTGCATGCACACGAAAGCTCATACCAAGAACTGACTTAGTTGGTCTTTAAGGTGCTACTGGAAGGAATTTGTTTTGTTTCTACTTTGATGAGTTAAGAACCAAGGGCTGTATTTCTTCTGAATTAATGCAAAGTACAAGGCTTGGTGTTATTTTGTTTGGTAAGGTACTTCTGCTCAGTGGACCAAACCTGGCTTGCCGAGGTTGCCAACCTCTTTCAGGAGGCTGCTTTCCTCAAAGCATGCCCACCTGAGGTGGCAAAGCTTGCTGATGAAACCAAATTGTCCAGGGTTGTTAAAACAAAAATGGATTGCAAAGAGCTCCAAAAGAACAGGTGGGTAGCCACACCCACCCACCACAGTTGGCCTGCGAGGATAGATGCTGATAAGGATCTGGCCCACAGAACCAAAAAAAGGTTCCCTACTGCTGATCCAAGCAACACTCTATAGAGTAGGCTCACCTGCTTATCAGGTTCATCCTTTACAAAGGGCATTTCTTCACCTTCCTTAGCATCCCATCTGTAAAACAGCACACACAAAATGAGGGTTGTCAAATGTTGATAGGACTTCCTTTTGGATACTAGCTGTTTTGCCTAATCTGGGAGCTCCGTCTCCTTGCAGAGCAGAGGGTCTTGAACACAACCCTAGACAAGATTCCAAGTTTTCCACCAGTAACAACCAGTCATTAAGAAGAAAAGGTGAACCATATAACCACTGAGTATCTACTAGCTATGATATCAGAGGATGAGGAGTATGAGTTGGGATTAAGTCTGTGTTCCTTGTTATTGTTTCTTTAAGCAGTTCTCAAAAACCAGGGAGTGAGAGCACAGGAAGTCTGCTCTTGCTCATGCTTGCCTCCGTTTTTGGAAACTGCCTATAAACCATGTTAGCTCTTGCGGCAATCCTTCTTATAAAGATGCTCAGATTGTCCAGATTCATCACAACATTTGCACTCGCAGCATCTAAAGAGCATATTCATCTTAATTCCAAAGGTTCATCAGGGGCCATTAATCTTTCACAAGCTGATTGTTAAAACTGTAATATAATAAAAACCATAAAATCAAATTTCTATTCCCAGACATTTGTCATTAGACTAACAGCATGTACCAGTGATTTATGGAGCTGTCTGCAGCAGTTTGCGAACTAACACCAAGAGAAGGAATGTATTCCAGAGTATCTTCTCTTTCACACACATAAAGCAAGTAACAGGTGAGTTGCTGCCTCTTTTCCCGACACAGACTCTATTAAAGTTTCTATTAAAATAGCACAAAATTTAGCAAAGCAATGTATGCAGTATATTTACAGGGAGGTTATATTCTTCAGTATACAAGGCTGAATTGTCTCTCCCTCCCCACTCAAATTGGACTTTGCAATAAGGAAAGTGACAGTAAAATGCAGTAGGAAATGTGGAATACCACTTGCTTGCATAGGCGCCGACTCCATGGGGCTTGAGGGGGCCCGAGCCCCCTCAAAAATTCGTTTGGGGGGGCTCTGCCCCCCCAATAATCTCCGGCGCCCCTCCAGCAGAGCGCCATCGCCGCCCCTCCCCCAGCCCAAAATGCACAGGGAGGGGCGGGCTGCATGCCTCCTGCCCTCCCTCCCGAGCAAAAGCTCCACCCAATTTCCTTTGGAGCTGATTAATAGGCGCAGCACGCTCTCCCCTATTCGCTCACGAGGAGGCGGCGCCACTTTATTTGCATATTCATGAGCTTATTTATTATTCATGAGCTTTCCCGGGCCCCCCCAATATTTTTTATAAGTCCGCGTCCCTGCTTGCTTGACACAATACTGCATAACCTCCCTGGGAATGCTAACTAAATGGCCCTCTTTGAACCTTCCCACAAATGTTGTGCAACCAAATTGGGATGAATGCTCAATGGACAGGAGGTTTGGAAGGAATCTCAGTTCCTGTGCCAGACTTTGTCACTGTCAAAGCAATTTCTCTTCACAGGGAGATCATCTCATTATTAGCTAGGGGTGCATGCAAGAACAGTGGTGCCTCGCAAGACGAAATTAATTCGTTCTGCGAGTTGTTTCATCTTGCGATTTTTTCGTCTTGCGGAGCGTGGATTCCCTGGGTATTAACGGTTGTAAGAAAAAGGAAACAAACTCGCAAGACGTTTTCGTCTTGCGAAGCAAGCCCATAGGGAAAATCGTCTTGCGAAGCAACTCAAAAAACGAAAAACCCTTTCGTCTTGCGCATTTTTCATCTTACAAGGCATTCGTCTTGCAAGGTACCACTGAATTATGTTACATGCCACCCCAATCTCCGAGCAGAGCAAGTTTCCAGGAGTTCCAGCTGCTTACCCCGGGTTCAGTTTTCTTGGAATGAGACACAGTGGAGACTGTGGTGTCTTTAGGATATGTGGTTTATTTACACATATATACAACCTCAGCCTATGATGGAGGGGCTCGCAGCATTAACACCCCAAGAGGGTCTTGCTTCTCCCATAGCCACAGCCTTTGATTCCACCAGAAAAAGGCATTGCTCTGACTCTCTAGCTTCCCAGCCTGCTGCTTCCAGCTTCCAGCTTCTAGCTCACATCATGCCACTCTCCACTCTGGCTTTTGTCTTTCTAACTACCAGCAAGTTTGTACCATTTGCCATCTGGCACAGAGTCACTCCCTTTGTTTCCTTAATGACCCATTGCCTCACCAGGAAACTAGCCTGGCTATTCCAGGAATTTGAATCTTTGCTCAGATTTTAACACTTGCTGGATCCAGGAATTAGAAGGGCGTACAGCCCCTCCCCTCCCCAATTCATAACAGTTATTTCCCCTTCAGATATTTCCTAGCCGTTGTGAACAGCAGCAGTTTAGAACTATCAGCCAATCTCCCAAACTATAGGGGGGAGTTGTTACTTGGCAACTTGGCTAGGACTGTTGTCAATCTCTAGCACTACTCCTGGATTCATTAAACCCCTTCTGTTTAAAACCCAATCTTACAGTACTGTATTAACACAGAACGAGGGCATTGCTAATGCCCTTTAGAAAAAGAGATTAATGAACATGAAGCTGAGATTTTTCCTGCTCATTTGTTCCACTGGCAGCTGTTCTTTTGTACCTGTTTTCAGGTCACATGTGCATTAATATTTTTATATGAGTTCTAGCACCGTTGGTACCCAGTCCGTGCTACGGACTTCAGTCATTAGTGTTTACATCACTGTGCCGCCACTTCAGGTGTGTCAGCAGGTAGGTGGGTGGTTATAAAAAAATTAAATCCATCTCATCAGCAGAGGTTGGTGGTGGAAGCAGCGGCACTGCTGGATACTGAGCAGCGCTGTTGCCACTACTCTGAACTCCTATGGGGAATTGCTATTCGTACCACTCTAGGAGGTGGGTGGGAAAGTGCCTTTCTGAAATAAATGCAATTTCAGCACTGTCACTGCTGGACAACACCTGCTGTTGGTGAAGCACTGTAAGATGGGGCACCCACACTCTTCTGCTGGAGGGCGAACTCCACCATAGTGTGCTTGGAGAAGCTGGGTTTGCAAACGACCTGATTCTGGTGCTCAAATTACACTCTCTGGGCTGGGAATTGTGTCTCCAGCAAGGGACTGTCCCAATGACTTCATTACACTTTCATGAGAGGGGGACAGTAGTATTTTATGGATGTGGCTATAACCTTGTATATATCTTATGGTGGCACTGAAGGTGGTTGCTCGGTGGGCATTGTGATCAGAGTTACCATTCTCCTCTTGCTCCCCACTGTTTACTTTATTACCAGACTCAATGGTCACTTCTTGCCTTCCAGCCTCAGCTTTTGCCCTGATTATTACAGGTGGGGAAGAACTGCTTTCCAAGTACTGCTATGGTGTTATCTAGTTCAGGGGTAGGCAACCTAAGGCCCGGGGGCCGGATGCGGCCCAATCGCCTTCTCAGTCCAGCCCATGGCTGGTTATGGTCCAGGAATCAGTGTGTTTTTCATGAGTAGAATGTGTCCTTTTATTTAAAAAGCATCTCTGGGTTATTTGTGGGGCATAGGAATTCGTTCATTCCCCCCCCCCCAAAAAAATATAGTCCCGCCCACCACATGGTCTGAGCTGTGGGTTTGAGGCCCACAGCTCCAAAAGGTTGCTGACCCCTGATCTAGTTTATCAGGTTTCAGGGTGGGGGAGCTCAAGTCAAAGCTGATAAAAGAATAAGCCATTCATTATCCCTGATTTAACAAACCATATCTTTATTTTTTGGTTTGCCTATGCTGTAGTGGTTGGTCTTACAGGTTTGCTTTGTTTTCCCACTCCAGTGGAGCTTTAAAACGCAAATGTAGCTGTATTTTCACCCTTTTCCTAAAGCATTTTTACGCTGCGAGAAACGAAAATGGCATAATTGAACCTAATTACAGACAGAAGCAATGCTACTTATTGGAAGAAGCAAGAGATTTAAGTTTGCTGTACGGGCAAGGGCTAAGTCTCAGGAACAATCTCATTTATAAAGGCAAGTCCAAACACACCGATTTAATTTGAAAGCTCTAACTCAAACACCAGCAAGGAATAAAAAAACAAGTGTGATTTGTGACACACACATAAAGTTGAGTAAGCAGACTATATTTAATGGGCCATAAAAGCCCAACAACAACATCCTTCTCCTGGAATAAGTTTCCTTCTCCTGGAATAAGTTTCCCTTCTCATGCATAACAACTGCTTGCCTAATACGAGCGGCATATTCCCACTGTGGCCATGGAAATACTGTGCTGCTTTGCAGTTGTGTTACTGTCCATATGTGGACAATTCTGAGACGAAAAATCATAGGAGACAAATGGCAATGTGCCAAGGGCACTTTTAAGAGCAATTCTGGTATTCTGGACTAGATTTTAATGGAATTTTGGATAGGAGGAATCTAATCATACTTGCATGGAATTTCTGTTCAATTGCGGATTCTGTTATAGTCTCATTTTAAAAGCCATAATTTCTGCATATGTATACTGCCATCTCCCCCCACCCCCAGTGTAATTGCCCTGATAATGCCACACCATCTTTGATGTACATCTATAGACCAAATAAACGGAAACTGCTTCTATCAGTAGTGTGGTCTAATTGCTAGAAAATTCCCAAAAGAGTAAGTCAAATTCTAGCTTCTTGTCTTGGCACTCCTTGACTATGGTTATCTTTGTGCGGTGGGGCAAGTGGTTGGGGCGGGAGGCTTTCTTTAATTACAGGTGCAGGAGGATTTTCACTAAGGTCACAGTAGAAGAGTTTGGATTTGATATCCTGCTTTATCACTACCCGAAGGAGTCTCAAAGTGGCTAACGTTCTCCTTTCCCTTCGTCCCCCACAACAAACACTCTGTGGGGCTGAGAGACTTCAGAGAAGTATGACTAGCCCAAGGTCACCCAGCAGCTGCATGTGGAGGAGCGGGGAATCGAACCCGGTTCACCAGATTACAAGTCTGCCACTCTTAACCACTACACCACACTGGCTCTCCAGTACTGTAGTGTACTGGAGAAAGAAAGTTTAACACTTTCCCACCCAGCCACAATCCTGACGAAAATTATGCAGCTAGGGGGAAAAACCTCCTATTGGCACTATTCTAGCCCCCACTCTGGATTTGAGACAGACTAACAAAGAATTACTCATGCAATTGAACTCATTTTCAGTATAGTCTGGAAAAAGGAAATATGATTTGTTGCAATTATCTTCCTGGAGTCATTGCCTTTGGGTATTCATGTGCATTTTCTTTAGTGATGCAATCTATTCTTGAAACAGTTTATTCATGATACTGCCCCCCACCCCCGAAAGGGACTGTAATTGGTAAGTTTTAAAGGGGGGACAGTGCTTGTC
The DNA here is from genome assembly GCF_964252035.2 of Podarcis erhardii. Lineage (NCBI taxonomy): Eukaryota > Metazoa > Chordata > Lepidosauria > Squamata > Lacertidae > Podarcis > Podarcis erhardii. The sequence continues at coordinate 42,932,868 of NC_138497.1, forward strand.
CATTGAAAGTCAAATTTTTGCATGGATAGCAAGATCTCTGAGATCAGCAACTAATCAAACAGTACATGAGCTGGAGATGGTGGCAGTGGGTATGAAGATGGGCTGTGCATTATGACACTAGGGACACTGTTCTGCAAATAGTTTGTTTCAGTTTATTTGTGAAATGTGCAACATAGTTGGATGAGATTTGATTCCAAGAGTAAACCTCACTGAATTCAACAGCACTTACTTCAGAATACACATGGTTAGGATGGCACTGTAATAAGTAAAGAAGTCTTCACTTTTCTTAAGAATTGGGAATAATAGCCTCCATTAGCATTTTGTGTTACTGACGTCTCCCTTTCAACAAACCACTGAAGTGGAGCAAATGGCAATTTGTGGAAAACCTCAATTGCCATTTGTTGCACTTCTGGTTTACAGAGCGGGTTTTCGTGGAGAACGCTCCAGGGTGGGGTGGGGAAAAAGAACACTTGGATACGGAGCTTTGAAGCATGGGCCTGAGCTTGGAAAGCATGGGGCAAAAGGTAAGGGTGGACAAGGCTGTCATATGACTTGGTTTTCCCAGACATTACCGGGATTTCAAAGGTGGAATTGACATGGGGGGCATTTCTGAAAGGCGGTGCTTGGATCTTAGGCAAATCAATAGAAAAATTGGGTTTTCCTTAAAGAAGCTCAACAACTTGGGGAGTTTCCGTAAAAAAGCCCAACAAATTTCAGGATGTCCTGGTTTTTACTTTTTGAAATATGGCAACCCGAAGTGTGGATAAGGCCTGAGTGGAGATGCTCATTTTGGCTGAGCAGGCCTCCCACCAGAGGCAGTGAAGTCCCATTGAAAGCTGCTCCCTTACCTTCTGGCTCTGCCTGTTAGTCTGTCCTTCCCTCTGGCTTTACTGCTCACTACTGGCAATGTTCTGGCAGCAGACTCACTGGTGCTTCTTCTGTGCTGACCTCCACCTAAAAGAAAAATGCCATGAGCCAAGGCTAGCCAGTCCAGCACCAGGCCACAATACGCCACAGTTCTGACCTCCATGGCTAAAGAAGGGCCCAGCAGCCATGAGGACTGGAAGTGGAAGTGCCACAGAATCCTTGGGTGGTATCCAATGAAACAGTTACATTGCACAGCTAAAGCATTTTGCTCTAGTGTAACCTCTCCACCTTTTTCTCTCCCTGTGCACCTCTGTTCCAGGGGTTCCCCCTAGTCCCTGGAGCAGATTGAGGGGGAAGCATGGGATGAGGAGAAGGGCAAGAAGTTACATTGCGCAGCTGAACGTCACTGCACTGGCCTGTTTAGTTGGATGTCACCCATGCAGTGAGCCAGGGACGAGGGGATTGCACTGAGAAAGGTAAAAGTGTCCACTTTCATGGGGTTCCAGGATTTTGGTCTGAAGGCGTGTGCCACTCAGCAAGCTTGCTGCAGCTAAGCAGGTCTGGATCTGGTCGGTGTATAGGTGGGAGATTGCCTGGCTCTTCATAGTGGGGAGAAGGGGAGGCAGGCTGGCTAGAAATGTCTAAGCAAACTTCCAAAATCAAACAGTGGGGGTGTTTTTTGTGAGCCTTCCTGTCCTGATTCAGTTATTTCCTTGCTTGCTTCTTTGGTTATCCATCTCCATCCCTTGTGCCATCTCTGTATGCTATTCAGCCACAGAGTCCATGGAACTTCCTGGTGCAGTCCTCTTCAACTATTCCCAGAATGCTCCCTGGTTGCAAAGCTTTGGCTCACATGTCTGGAAACATAACGCCTGCAACATGCCCACTCTGATTGTCCTATATGGAACCATTCCCAGCCTGCCTCCTAGCATACAGCATTTCTGCTCTGCTTCTCGTCAGCTTTGTCCTTGGCTGTTAGCCAGCAGTGTGCCCTCTTTGCAAGGAAAGAGACAGTGTAGGGTCGATGAATCTTGCTTTTGGGGGAGGGGGATTTCAGTTCTCCTTTACTTCAGTGTCCCAAATATTCCCATCGAGCTGTGATGTCACAGAAAGGTGCAAGAAATAGCAGCAGTATAGCAATGGGAGGAAGCATAAACCCACAGAAATATTCGCAATTAGCATCTGAAGGTCAGGGAAAGTTGTATGATACCCAGGGCCTCTACAAATGCAACATTAACTCTGGGCCTGGAGTGATGGCAAGATGGTCTTGGGGGCAAAAACGTCCTATCTAGGAAATGTTTTTGTGATACTTCTGACATGGAAAAGAAAGCCAGCATTTACATTACGGCTGAACTGAACTCAGCCCTGTTCCTGAGACTTACTTACTTTTTCCTTCGGAAGGCAAGGATCGGTGCTGGGACTTCCTCACATTTCTTCCTCCTTGAAAGGACAAAGCATGTAACAGAGCAGGATCATGTAACAACAAATTCCATCCCCCAGCAGCAGCAGCAGCAGCAGCAGCAGCAGAGCACAGAACAGAACTGATTGCCTAATTTGACATAAAAACAGTTTGCACATCTAGGAAAGGGAAGATCAGGTGATTCATCAGAGAATATAAAAATCTGTACATTGGTGAAAAGGGAACCGAGAAAGCAGCTAGTATAACAGTGGTGAGCAAAAAAAGTGAACATTTTTTTAGAAATCTATGTGCCGGTTGAAATCTTCAACATTTATTGGAAAGTTGCTTCCAAATATCTTTTGTTTTGTGAATCGGAACATGGAATTTGATTTCTATCTGCCTCACTTAGAGGCATTGCACATTGTCTTCAGGCTCTTTTCTAACCCCCACCCCCGAGATAGAAACTTTCCAATTTTCACAGTAGTCGGAGTCTATGGCTCAAGCAGACAGTGGATTTTGACCTAGTCAGTATAGACAATTGGAGTGTCCCTTCTGGTGAATGCAGAGTTCAGGGATGGAGTTCTGGGGAACATCTCAAGAGAATACCATGAAGCACACATGAGAGCCCTAAGAAAGCAAGCTGTGCTCTGACTTTTTCTTTATGGTGCTGAGCAAAAATTATTGTTTTATTTGCACTTTAACGCTGGAACTGTCTCATATCCCCAACCGGTACGGAAATAAAGAACTCACACGAGTAAAGAAAGAATGCAGTGCAAGAATCTTTGAGAGTTGCCCATGATTCCCCAACCCCAACCCCCGTTACAAAACACTGGACACACTGCTTAACATTGCTATTCCCACACACATGCTTTTCCCCCCACCTAGAGAGCCACACAGAAAGAGGATTGGCTTAGCAACTGCTCTTGAAAGTTTGCACACCAGGTTTAGGGGTGTCTTCCACCATCCACTTAAACGACATAAAACTACTACTGTGGGTCACACCTCAAAATGAAGACGTGAAAAACTGGGATGGGAGTGACAAGGGCCCAGCATCTTCTGACAAAGGCATGACTTTAAAAAGGTATGAAAGAAGTAGCCTTGAGACTTGGAACCACATTAGGAGAGGCCTGAATATCTGAGACAAAGCAAACAAGATATCCAAGAGTTGCATTTTTTTGAACCTGACATCAACTTATTTATTCACCTATTGAATGTCTATTCTGTCCTTCCTCGTGAAGGAGTCTGGGGAGCGGGGGCAAACAGATCCACAATTTAAGCACAAAAAGGAAAAGGAAAGCAATTCTAGAACAGTTAGAATCATAGAATCATAGAGTTGGAAGAGACCACAAGGGCCATCGAGTCCAACCCCCTGCCAAGCAGGAAACACCATCAGAGCACTCCTGACATATGGTTGTCAAGCCTCTGCTTAAAGACCTCCAAAGAAGGAGACTCCACCACACTCCTTGGCAGCAAATTCCACTGTCGAACAGCTCTTACTGTCAGGGAGTTCTTCCTAATGTTTAGGTGGAATCTTCTTTCTTGTAGTTTGGAGCCATTGCTCCGTGTCCGCTTCTCTGGAGCAGCAGAAAACAACCTTTCTCCCTCCTCTATGTGACATCCTTTTATATATTTGAACATGGCTATCATATCACCCCTTAACCTCCTCTTCTCCAGGCTAAACATGCCCAGCTCCCTTAGCCGTTCCTCATAAGGCATTGTTTCCAGGCCTTTGACCATTTTGGTTGCCCTCCTCTGCACACGTTCAGAAAAGCAGTCAGAAAAGCAGTTGCTGGTAAATACATGTCCAGTCCTTTGCTCACCTTTCTTGTTGTGGACACAGTCCAAAGCTGACTCTCCATCTTTAGTATCATCAAACCTGCAAATGAAAGAAGAATTGTTCAGGTATGAAGCTGGGGCAGAGAAGAATCTTCCCAAAAGGCTGCTCATGTTAAATTTAACACGTTAACAAATTACTGTGTGAACCTACCCCTTGTTATGAAACAGTCCCTGCTTTTGCCCGCCCTGAAAACTGCTGCCAAACAGTTTTGCCAAGTGGCTGGCTGCAGATTCTGTGTTTTAAGGTCAGTTTTAAAATACAAAATAACCAGTATCTCCCTTCGGAATCCCTGTGGACTGTATGGAGGGCATTCACTAATAAATTAGACTGTCTTTTAGTTAAACAAATATAAATTGTGACGTCCTCCTTTACAAGGGGCCCTTTTCTTATCAACATGAGTTGCCTTCTTCTCCTTAACTTGCACATGCCCTGATGTTCATAGAATTATAGAATTTTAGCACTGAAAGGGACCCGATGGTCATCTAGTCCAACCCCAGCAATGCAGGAATCCCAACTAACGCATCCATGCCATACAGCCATCCAACCTCTGGTTAAAAGCCTCCAAGGAAGGAGAGTCCATCTTATAATGGATCCTCTGTGGGTAGTTGACTCTGAGCCATCTATTTAGGCAGAGACATTGATATACTACCCTCTTTCTCTAGCAATCACAAGCCCCATAAAGCCTACAAAGCCTCAAGAGTAGCATGAAGCATATTACTTCCCATCAGCTTTCTAGCTCCCACCAGGATATTTTTCCTACCACTGACCTCTTTGCAGGCTACAATCTGCCTTGGCCAGCCTGGTACTCTCTAGATGTTTTGGACTGCAATTCCCACTAGCCCCATCAAGCGCAAGCACAGGGAGGCTGATGGGGGTTGTGGTCTAAAACAGTTTTGGGTTTTTTAGAAAATAGATGTCGGAACTCACCACGAACACTTCCCTTGTTCTCTTTGAATGGCAATGGCACCTACCTGAGAGGTGCCAGAACTGAGCGAGTTCCAGCTGAAAAAGCCCTGGTCTGAAACATTTGGAGGGCACTGGGTTGGTAAAATATGACCTACAGCAGGCATGGCCAAACTTGGCCCTCCAGCTGTTTTGGGACTACAACTCCCATCATCCCTAGCTAAGAGGACCGGTGGTCAGGGATGAAGGGAATTGTAGTCCCAAAACAGCTGGAGGGCCAAGTTTGGCCATGCCTGACCTACAGCCTGCAGAGTGTGTGTTGACTGGGAGACAACTTACATGTGCTCTGATTTTTCTGTGTCCCAAGCCCGTCGCCATTCCCCCCTTGCGTTCTTGTGGCGTGCCAGTCGCTCCAGGTCAATCTGATCCCGTTCCTTCTTCCACCGCATGTATTCCGACCGCTCTCTCCCGGTCAGGGTAGAGCCCTTATCCCCTGGGCTCTTCTGAGGAGATTTTCCTCTCTCCTAATTGAAACAAAACAATATGTGATGAATGTGGAAGGACTTCCTGGGCGTCCAGAGTTCAAGCTGATGATCACCACAGCAATTATGAAACTCTTAGGCTGTTTCGATCTGCTGGTCCTTTGGCTGACCATCTCACCTTATTGCGTTATGGCCAACAGTGGCGTAGCGTGGGGGGTGCAGGGGGGCCTGGCCGCACCGGGCGCAACATCTGGGGGTTAGGGTTAGGGGGCGCAAATCCACGGGTTAGGGGGCGCAAATTACTTGCCTTGCCCCAGGTGCTGACAACCCACACTACGCCACTGATGGCCAATCCAATTCGTATATGGGTGGCTGCTTGAAGGGCTTCTCAACAACAACTCGGCTCCTTCAGCACTTGGATGCAGATATCCTGACTTCAGAAAGGGTAGTGAAAGGGGAAGTAATGTGAAGGAGGAAGTAGGTGTCTCTAGGCTTGCACAAGTTTCACTTCACCATCATGCTTGCCAGTCAGGAAGCTACTATTTGGGCCTAGTTTGATCAGCTCTCAAAAGTGGTGTCACAAGCAAAGTGTCTTATTGTGGGCATATTCCACAGCATGTTTTTGACATAATAAGAATTGCCTTAGTGGTGGATTTATTCTGCTTTATTAGTTGTTCTGGGCTGCTTTCCTATTGTCACCACATTATTGCTGCCCAAAGTGGCTCAGGTGCAACAAAAAGGACAATAAAAAACAACAACCCAGAACATTTGTGATGTGAAAAGTTAAGGGATTTCAGGCTACAGTATATACACCAATGAGAAACAAAGCAGTCTGGCCACCTTGAAATGTTTGCAGGTGCAACTAGCATTGAAAGCTGGATTGCGATGGCCACTTCCAATAGCACCATAATTATGAACGCAGAATGAAAACGATGTTTGGAGGGGCTTTTATAAAGATTGTTGGGGTTTTTTGTGCTGCTTGACCCAGTGAAGCTGTCTTTTTCAGAAGTCCTGCTCCAGGCTCCCTCACCTTCAGAAATAAGGTAGGTGCTGACAGGGAAGAAAGTCATCTTTGTAGTGGTGTCCAATTTACAGAAGGCCCCCCGCCCCCTGGAATCATAAGGTGCTAAGTCATCATTGGCTTTTAGGGACTAAATGAAGGCAGTTTTTTTACACCTACGTATTGAATGGCTGAGCTGCTATTCTCTTGCGGTTCCATTTCTCAGCTCCTGCTCCAGTTTGGGAAGCTATTTTTATCTGCTGCTATTTTTGTTGTTTTGCTTACATATCCCACTTTGTGCTGTTTTAATTGGATTTTATTGCAAACTGATCCTATTGGTTATTAATATTTTAAGCTATCTCAAAGGTAAAGGTAAATGATCTCTGGATTAAGTCCAATCACCTATTTATCTCCTTGCACTGGTATGCTTTCGAACTGCTAGATTGGCAGAAGCTGGGACAGAGCAATGGGAGCTCACTCGGTTGCGCAGATTTGAACCGCCGACCTTCCGATCAGCAAGCCCCAAAGGCTCAGTGGTTTAGGCCACAGCACCGCCTGTGTCCTGCCACCTCAAAGAATGTAGTCAAAAGGCAGTATAAGTATGCTTTAAAAAGCAAGTAAAAAATACTACTTAGCTTATTATTTATTTATTTATTTATTTATTTATTTATTTAAAGTATTTATATACCACAATTCATGGAGATATTACAGTGGTTTACAAAACTAAAAACATACAAACCCTAAAACAATCAAATAACTAAAATGCAACAAAGTAAGAAAAACAGCACAGCGGAACATTATAAAAAGAAGAATAAAACACTAATTATAAATGGCCAACCAAAAACAAAAACAATGTATTGGCCTGCCCTCTTTCCTCTTTATATTGTTATCAGTTTGTGGGTGCCAGAATCCTTTAATCCCTTAAATCAGCAAGTGTTAAAATATAAAACAGGCTAGCTTCCTCATGAGGTAATTACCTGGGTGATGGGCCATTAAGACAACAAAGGAAAGGGGGCTCTGTGCCAGACATCAAATGGGTGGGGCCCCTCCTTCAGCTCTTTGATAGTTCAAAAGACAAAGCCTGAGTCAACCCTCCATCATAGGCTCAGGTTGTATATTATGTGTAATTAAGCCATATAACCTAAAGACACCACAGTCTCTGCCGTGCTTCATTCCAAAGGAAACACAAACCCTGGGTAAGTACCTGGAACCCCTGGAAACTTGTATCATTTGGAGATTGTGGCTAGGAATATATTGTTGCATGTCACCCCAATCAAAATCCCCTGCTTGAGTAATCTGAGAGTCTTGGGTAGCTTAAATGCTCTGTATTTCCTATATCCTCCTGAGCTGCAGAAAGTCAAAGGATGCTCTGCAATGGAGGCATCTAGGTCCCAATGTTTGGGGACCCTAAGGAACAAAGGAACTATCTCCTCTGTGTGGGCTTCCAAACGACCCATGCACAAGTTTGTATTGATGCTCTTCCAAGAAGCACTTGAGAATTCAACACCTGACAAAATACTTTGTCAGAACAGATAATTCTGCACAGGCACCTAATGAACAGTTGACACTGCACACTCCTGAGGTGGCAAATGCAAATGGCTAACTACTCACTTGGCACACACAGTTACACAAATGGCTCGCACAGCTCATTGTTCGCAAGATTTGTTAAAACAGATGCTCACTACCTGAGCTGGAGCAGTGAATGGTGCCCTCCTCAAATCAAGGGGCCTGGTACCCGCGGCTGAACAGGTTCTTTTGGACCTTGAGACAAAAAACCCCCCACCTCTCTCTCCTTCTCTCTTGCAGGAAAAATACAATAATGTAAAATAAATAACAAACAGCTGACTGCCTTTTCATGACCCAAATTAGCTGCCTGAGACAGCCACCTCTACCTAAAGAAAAGGACAGTCCTTTGGTTAGACAGGCCACTATTTATTTCATACCGCAGATGGGACGGTGAGATTGAGGGAGAGTAGCCCAACTCTGGCGTCCTAGTGAGATGACAGCTGAGACTGGGCATTCCTAGTTAACACCTCATGAACTAGCCACTATGCCACACTATAGAACAGCCTTCGTCAACCTGGTGCCCTCCAGATACAGTGGTACCTCGGGTTAAGAACCTAATTCGTTCTGGAGGTCTGTTCTTAACCTGAAACTGTTCTTAACCTGAGGTACCACTTTAGCTAATGGGGCCTCCTGTTGCCGCCGCACCACCACCACACAATTTCTGTTGTCATCCTGAAGCAAAGTTCTTAACCCAAGGTACTATTTCTGGGTTAGTGGAGTCTGTAACCTGAAGCATCTGTAACCTGAGGTACCACTGTATTTTGCACTACAATTACCATCAGCCCCAGCCAGCATTGCCATGTTGATGTGGGTTGAAGGGGATTGTGGTCCAAAATATCTGGCGTGCACTATGTTGGGGAAAAGTGCTATAGTGCTGCACTACGTATAAATGTTTGTACCTGTATAGTTGGTCCCAGAAGGACAGGGAGCTCAGAGCATGCTGCATAATGAGCCTCTAGTATACAAGTCAGAACAATGTACTTTGAGCAGGAAATTTGTTTGCTTGCGCTGCCTGAGGCCTCATGATTTATTGTTCCATTCGGCGTTGTAGCAACTGAATGCTGGTCTTGCTTCAATGCTTAAGACCTTAACGAAAAGTGGCTGCTCAGAACAAGAAGGAATGAATTTAAAAGAAAGCCATCAACACAGCAAGAGTTTAGTGTAGCCCACCAGATGTGGGAGCCAACCAGCAGCTCTCTGAACTGAAGGGAGGCCCCAGAGCATATTGCTGAATATACACGTCCTGTGACGTTCATTGTCTGCGGATAAATCAATATTCCATATTTCTCCCCTTCAAAGAAGGCCACACGCACGCACACACCCTGAACAAGAATTAACACCCTTGGCATTTCATTGCAGATCAAAATAGAACTGAGGAAAATTAGAGGCTGAGGAACCTGTTGCCAAGGAGACACACCTATGTGGGTGGGCAAAGGAGCGAAAGAACAGCAACACTTTACTTCTCCACCAAAGGGAATTTAGGGGCCTGCCAAGCCCATCCCACATGTGGGTGGAGAAGCAAGAAGTTAGGCTCTCTACTGTGAGCAATAGAAAATCACCCCAGAGGCTTAGGACACCCTCCAGCCACTTCCGTTTCTGGCCTCCCCAAAATTGCTTCCCATGACCATACCTGCGCCTCACCTGCCAGACTCAGAAGTTTGATGCTTGGGAAGAGGAAATGAGAAATAAGAGATATATTTCTATATCAGAGAGCCTGTTGGATCACTAGAATAGCAGGTGAATGAAATCTATGATTCGGGGGGGGGGGGTTGTATCCAGGACATCTAGGAGATTACTGTGTAGGGAATTGGAATGAATATTCCAAACCTGGCAAATCGATCAGCAAGAATCCCAGCTGGTGTCCACTGTTTGTTGACTTATGAGCTCAAGCAAAAGACTCTGGATTTAGCCAGAATATGCTTATTTTTAAAAGCTCAAAAAAAGAGTGATAGATTCCCAAATATCGACACCCCCTCAGTCTAAATGAGGGGTGGAACTGCCATCAGAAGGGATGATGAACTGCTTTGTAAAATATAGCCAACTCTAACTGAAAGTGTGGCTTGAAGTGGGTCGGGGAGGCAGCTCATGTTTACAGATTTGCCTGCTGAATCACGTATCTTCTGGGCAATATGAGATGTAAGGAGCAACCCAGCATTTCCAAGGATGACTGCACTTTGTATTAAGGAAGTGAGCAGCAGATATTCGCTGTTGGGAGCCAGCTCAGGGCAAGGGCAGGGAGCTGTTTACCAGGCTGACCAGGGCCTCAGCTCAGCTTGGCCACAGCTGCGCTTCTTGGGCCATAAGGGAGTGACACAGATCAGCTCAGCTCACCGTGCTCCCTGGGCTGCAGCTGGAGCTCAGGCTAATGAATCACTTCACCGGGAAAGGGAGGCTTATTCAATTTGTGCTCCGTTAATTATGAGCATTCGTCGGCTCAAGGGAGCCAAGGATTCCTTCTGGGTCTGCGCTGAACAGTGAGCAGGGCCAAATCTATTGCAAAAAAAGAGTCAGCCCCTTGCAATCTGAGAGTGACGTGTTTTTCGTTGTTAACGCTGGCGGTTAGCAGCCTCTGGATCAACACCCCTCCTTCCCAAAGAGCTTACTACAGCTGAAAGAATGAATTGTGTGTGACAGGTCTTAGTCATACAGCTTGATGGAGCGGTGAAAGAATTTGCACGATGGTGCAAGGATGGCGCAGGAACAGAACAGGCGTCGCATGCCCAGCCTGAGCATTTTCCTGCCACAAACCTTTTCAACCTCAAGCAAAGCACCATGGCTTCATTTTGCACTCCAAGTAAAGCAGGTCCCTCCTGCACCTTGGCTGCAGACCTTGTCAAATAAAAGCACTGGACTTGGCAAGCAAGTTCCCCCTCCTATTCCTTTGCTGTTTGAAAATGTAATATATTCAGGTGAGGATGGCTAAAGTCGTGCTGTGCTTCTGGCACCCTCTGGTGGCCTGTGTGCTGAACAGCACTGTGATGGCATTCCACAAAACGGCATTACTTAGCATTGCACCATACTGGAAACGGATTGGCTGGACCAAGCCATCGATTAACGGTGCATCAGGTGCTTGCTTTTATCCCCTTTAGCATCTGAAGAAGTGTGCATGCAAACAAAAGCTCATACCAATAACAAACTTAGTTGGTCTCTAAGGTGCTACTGGACGGAATTTTTTTATTTTGTTTCGACTACGGCAGACCAACACGGCTGCCTACCTGTAACTGACACATCTCTGTTTACAATGAGGTCACGTGTCTTGTGCCCACAAGTCACCTCAGTGTGAGATAAACATAGTGGCAAGCAAAATTGCCTTATTCGCTGATGGGGAAGAATTATTTCTAAAAACCTTAAGCAGAATTTCCTGTAGCTCCGTCTCCGCCTACATTCACTGCTGTCACTGACCATGCAGTGAATGGTGGTAATACTGCGGCCAACGCATGAGCACTAGGATGCTCTCCGTGGCAAATCAGGACACAGAGCCAACTGGCTCATTTAAGTAGTTCAGCTGTGCATGTTATAGCTAGCCACTGTCAGGGCCGGCCCAAGACATTTTGGCACCTGAGGCAAACCTCAAAATGTTTTTTAAAAAGCAAACCAACAATAAAGGCAAGGTAGTCTGTTCCACTGTCAAACCACTCTTACTGTCAAAAAGTCCTTCCTTAGGTTTAGTCAGAATCTTCTTGTGCATTTACAAATACAAGATGGGTGACACCTGGCTTGAGAGCAGTACATGTGAAAAGGATCTAGGAGTCTTGGTTGACCACAAACTTGACATGAGCCAACAGTGTGACGCGGCAGCTAAAAAAGCCAATGCAATTCTGGGCTGCATCAATAGGAGTATAGCATCTAGATCAAGGGAAGTAATAGAGCCACTGTATTCTGCTCTGGTCAGACCTCACCTGGAGTACTGTGTCCAGTTCTGGGCACCACAGTTCAAGAAGGACACGGACAAACTGGAACGTGTCCAGAGGAGGGCAACCAAAATGGTCAAAGGCCTGCAAACGATGCCTTATGAGGAACGGCTAAGGGAGCTGGGCATGTTTAGCCTGGAGAAGAGGAGGTTAAGGGGTGATATGATAGCCATGTTCAAATATATAAAAGGATGTCACATAGAGGAGGGAGAAAGGTTGTTTTCTGCTGCTCCAGAGAAGCGGACACGGAGCAATGGTTCCAAACTACAAGAAAGAAGATTCCACCTAAACATTAGGAAGAACTCCCTGACAGTAAGAGCTGTTCGACAGTGGAATTTGCTGCCAAGGAGTGTGGTGGAGTCTCCTTCTTTGGAGGTCTTTAAGCAGAGGCTTGACAACCATATGTCAGGAGTGCTCTGATGGTGTTTCCTGCTTGGCAGGGGGTTGGACTCGATGGCCCTTGTAGTCTCTTCCAACTCTATGATTCTATGATTCTATGATTTAGTCAGAATTGACTTGTGAATTGGTGTTTTCTGTTGTCAAATCCAGCCACTGATGGTTAGTGAATTAAGCCAGTCAACCCTGCTCCCGGTTCACAGAAATTGTCATTAAAGACTGCTCTCACCTTTCTGACAAGCACATTCTCTGAATGTTTGTCACCCTCTGACCACCTCCTCTCCACCGTTCTCTTTTCATCCACCTGCAAGGACACAAAAGTGAATATTTATTCAGGAGCAAAGAAGCATCAGCACAAGCTAAAAAGATCAGATTCTCCTGCCAGGATTTTTATTTTTATTTTTTAAGAACAGACAATACAGAAGAAACCAAGGATTGTCAGGTCCAGACAATGGAACAGAGGAAAAGGTTGGGAAACAAGATGTGGAAGAAGGACAAGAGCAAAATTCTTACCAAATCCTTTCTATTCCACACTGCTGCCAGAAAGGAAAAGCAGATCCGTAGTTAAAAGCCTTGTCTTTACCATCAATACGAGCACTTCCAACCAAAATTAGCACACACAAATAGCACTTGAACATTTCTCTAGTTAGTTAGTTAGTTAGTTAGTTAGTTAGTTAGTTAGTTAGTCCTTGCTATTTCTATAGCACTTTTGATGTGAAAAGTGCTTTACAAATTCTGGGCATGATTCAGCTAGAGTTAAATACTCTGAAGCCATCTGGTTGTCCATGGGAATGATTTAAGCAAAATCTTCATTCTCAGTGGGACTGCAAGGTGCTTAACTTTTGCTAGAGCATCCTCAGTTATCGTGCAGGCCCTCACTACAATCTTGTGGTGCAGGTTATTGTTCTCATTTTATAGAGGGAAAATATCACATTGGTTGTGGGTTGGCCCTAAAGATACCCTTTTGCATGCAGAAAGCACCTTCCACTCACAGAAGGGCTGTTTGATGCATTGCGATAAATCAACATAAACAAGAAAAGAAGTGCTTCTGCTTGTACACGAATTTGCAAAAAATCTTGACAAAGGACATCTCCCGACTGCTGTTTATATTGCAGGTGTATTCTGAAACATGTTCTTGACCCAGTAATAGTGCATTGGTGGTAAATTTATTTTGCTTTATTAATGGTTCTTTGATTCTTCTCCAATGCTTCTACAGTACATTATTACTGTCTAGAGGGAGTCTAACACAACAAAAGCAGGACAATAAAAAAACCCAGAGCATTTGTGGCATGAAAAGTTACAGGGTTTTAGCAGGACCTTACGTGCTGTTTAGAAGCAGTATGTCTGCCTCAAAACTTCTTCAGGGCAAATAGTATTGACAGAGGAATATCCCATGACCACCCCAATCATGAGCACAAATGAATATGCAGTAATAAGGACATTCCGTTTTCCTTTAACATCAGTGATCTGGTGGCCAGCTGGGGAAGACTGCAGGCCGGCCTTCAGATTGGCCAATGGTAGACAAGCCTGGGTCTGGGGATTCTTCAGGGGGAGGGTCAACCCAGCCAATGGGCATTGCTAGGGCCCGCCCCATAGGGAATAAATTGTGGGCAGGGCAGCATTCCTCCACAATCCTTTCATGGGATCTTCCATATCAGTTGCCATTATTCAGGGCTGGGCAGGCAGGAATTTTTCCACTTGTCTAATTGGCATTGGCCACTTGGTTTTCACCTACCTCATAGTAATTGTCACAACTTTGTGAGGTTAGGCACTGGGTAAGCCTTAGTCTGGTCTGGAGGTGATGTTGTAGCCTCTCCCTGCCCCTCCTTGGTTAAGGGTATTCTGTTAAGGGGATCCATGAAGAGTTGCTTCTGCCCGTTGCCCAGATGGGGGCTAGGGCCATAGAACTCCTCCAGAGGGGACGCCCCGGGGCTACCCCTATTTGATGTAGGTCATAGGGCCTCCCCCATGTTGTGATTTACCCTTAGGTACACTCACAGCAGATGGGCTGGCTTTAAAGAAATGGCTTCACCCAATGCCAAACCTTTCACATCTGCAACCAATAAAGTTGTGGCCTATTTGAACTCAAAATCTATATGCTGCTGTCTTGTATGGTTGCTCATTACATAGGGAGCAACTGCGTTGTGGGGCCTTGGCATGCAGCTGGAGGACATCTAGAGTAGAAGCATCAGAATTGCCACAAAGATAGAAAGATAAAACTCTGGCAAGTGGCTATTGTTCAGTGGCAGAAACACATCCTATCATTTTGAAGGCCCCACAACAGGTGATGAGAAAGCCCTCTCTGTTTGAGACCTGAAGAGTCATTGCTAGTCAGAGTTGACATTACTAGGCTAAATAGCTAAACTGACCCTGATATACAGCAGCTTGCTATATTCCTAGCTGCAGTTGGCTGAAGCAGAGGTACAGCTGTAGCTTCATTGAGAGCCTGTGTGAGATTAGCACTTGTGTTTTCTGCTTGCTAGCAATATCTCTGCTTGCTTATTTGTAAACAAAGAGATATTACCAAGGCACCATGAATCTCCGGTACATTCTCAGCCAAAGGAAATGACTCAGAAATGCTATTCCTGGGACTTACCACCACTCAGGGAAGGTGAGGAGTGTAGAACAATGCTTAGAATCTATAGTGCTACCCTCACTCCACTTCCCAGAGCAATGAGAAGTTCCAGGAAGGCAATGCATGATCAGATTTAGTTTCTCTTGGAAAGCAGCCACTGGAGACTTATTGGAGTTTTGTAATATTTACATTATTAATCAGAGAACAGCAGTTCATCTGAACTATTATGAGGAGGAACCCACAATACGTATCTCTCTGCTGGCAGCCAGTCTCAAAGCGCAGCATCATGTACACATAATCCACTTGATTTATCCAAGTACCCCAGTAGCCACTGAGCAACAATAAAGGCTTTTAGCAAGTGGCACCATTTGGAAATCAGTAACTTCATGTTCCACTAGGTCTGGAGTTCACATAAGCAGATATTATCTTGCTATGTAGTCCAAAAGGCACCCCACATCCCAGTATGCAAGAGGGAAGGAGACTTGGAGGAATCTTGAAGCTTACAGAAGTGCAAAAGTATTTTGGGGGTGGAAATATGTAAAGTGGGAGGCCCTCATAACAGTCCATTGAGAATCTTGGCTGACTGTTGGAGGGGGCAGAAAACTGAGGGTGGGGGTGAAATGGGGTAGCTGAAATGCTGAACAGAGGCTTCCATACTGCAAGATTTTCATGATCAGCCTCATCTATTGACACTTTCCCACAAAATTGGGCCCCAAGTGGCTCACAACATATCAAGTGAATAATTAAATATATAACAAATACACACACACGAGAAATAATACCATCACTAAATAAATACAGTGGTACCTCAGGTTACATACGCTTCAGGTTACATACGCTTCAGGTTGCAGACTCTGCTAACCCAGAAATAGTACCTCGGGTTAAGAACTTTGCTTCAGGATGAGAACAAAAATCGTGCTCTGTTGGCGCAGTGGCAGCGGGAGGCCCCATTAGCTAAAGTGGTGCTTCAGGTTAAGAACAGTTTCAGGTTAAGAACAGACCTCCGGAACAAATTAAGTACTTAACCTGAGGTACCACTGTACAAAAAATAAATAAATATGGACAAGTTTGTTTGAAACAATATGAACAAACCAACCTAATCTGACAGCTTGAAACTAAACAGGGGAGAGAGAATAATGCCCAACACAGAAATACAAAGAAGTATGCAAAACTTCCACATGCTCCAGATGCATCTATCTCTCATAGTTTGGATCCAAGACTCAACTTCAAACATCCAGGGAACCCACCACCCCAGCTCTCTCCTGGGGTAGTGAAGAGGGGTCTTCAGGCCACCATTATCAGGACTCTCCTCCATTGTCTCCCAGGACAACATGGATGCCAACAACTCCATACAGAGGCCAAAAACTTTCATTCCACATTCTCCCACCAATCGACATACATTCATGCAGGCTGGGGGTTGTAAACAAGTTTCTCGGGGTTTGTACCACCCTTGCCCTTGTGGCAGTTTCTGACCTGGTGGTTTTTATAGCCCTTTCTCCAGTGCTTTTTTCTGGGGGGATGCAGGGGTATGCATACCCCTAAACATTTTGTGAATCTTTGTACTTCTGTCCATTTACTGTATTTATTTTTCCTGATTTGAACTATAAAATGGTGATTTTCTTGAGCATTGCCTTTCTCCAAATCAAAGATATGGGTAACAGGGAGAAACATACATTTCAAAGAGCAAGTTTTATAAAGAAAACAAATAATTTCAGCTTAGAAATTATACTATGTTCTAAAAGAAACCAGTCATCAAATCTCTTTCTTAACATATGCTTAGTCTTGCAAGTGAGGAACAGAATTTTTTGATTTTTTTGGGTTAGGTCCCAATTGCTAATAATTTAAATAAGCATCAATTGTAGGCACACTAACAGTCTGTTTGAACAGCTCCAGGCACTTTATAAATGTTTGTGTTGTTCAATTGTCACAACTGAGCAGCAGGCAGATTATCCAAAATGAAGAATATCCTGATGTCTGGGACAGACTGTTTCCATGAAAATTCAGCTCTCCTTATTTCCACTCACCTGCAGGGGAGAAAGACTGGCACGAGCATGAATCCTGCTCTCTCTTCTGACAGCCGGCTTCCTAACAGCCAGACATGCTTTGCGTACAGCACACAGGGCTGCCTTGTCTCCTGTCTAGCTGATGCAGCTGCCTACCAATTCATGCAGAATCATGTCAACTTCTAGGTCTTCTGCTGCCAAAAAGCTCTCACTATTTATTACTTTGGTTGGTCTGAGCTTTGTAACCATACATGGCAGCTGCAGGAACAATTGCCTGACTTTGCAACAGCTGTGCAGGGTGGAAACTGGCAGCCCCATTAGGAGTGATAGAATCAGACAATCATAGAATTGTAGAGTTGGAAGGGGTATCCTGAGGGTCATCTAGTCCAACCCCCTGCAATGCAGGAATATCAACTAAAGTATCTATGACACATGGCCATCCAACTTCTGCTGAACAACCTCCAAGGAAGGAGAGTCCACCACTTTCTGAAGGAGTGAAAAGCAAAAGCGCACTCAAGATCTCCAAATCGTCATCCACCCCTGCCTGAATCCTACCTTCTTCTTTTTTAAACATAACTTTTTATTTTTATTTTTTTAAATAATATTTATTCAGGTTTTAAAATATTACAAAAAAAGAAAAGAAACAAAACACAATACAGAAAAACAGGACATTTCCAAGAAAAAATGAAAAAGTAAAAAAGCAGGAAAGCAAAAACAGATAAAAAAGAAAAAAATAATTAAAAAATACATACAATCAAAAAAGAAAAAGAGAAAAAAACAAGTTAAACCTTTACATGATTTTCTTTCTATGACTTATTTCCTTGACCTCCTCACACCTCCCCTCTTTGTTTTCTAGTTCAAATAGATATTTCAGCAAGTCCTCCATCTTTGTTTTTATCCTAATAATTTATCTTAATATACTGTAATTTTCCATTCTCTCTTTCACCAATTAGCCATCCACTTTTACTTTATTTAATCTTATTTCTCATTAAAACTAATATATTTAAACTTGTTCTCTTAAGACATTTCCCCTAAGGTCATAAAAATTCCGTTTCATGATTTCTCCATCTCTCATTAAAAGCATTTTTTTTTAAGAAGAAAAAAAAAGAAAGAAATCTCGATATATACACTTTAAATTCCCAAATTTCTTTCACCGTCTCCCCTCCCCGGTCTTGGCCTGTACCAACAGTTCCATCAGCTTACAACAGTCCATCAACCTGGAGATCTTAAATCCGAGGCTCTTAAGTATTTCTCATGTCCCATCTGTCGATCTTCTTGATAATTTTTAATATTAAAAGGCAGTTCTCGGGGGAGCTCCAACCCAACGATGGTCATATTCCTTCTTATCAAGTCTGCCAGATTTCCATAATTAAAGGTAGGGCCCATAAAGTATTCCAAATCTTGTTTCACACTTCTTCCAAGTCGAAAGGCCCCCAAAACTCCGATCACCTCCTGGCTCAGATTCATATCCCAAAAGTCATTTGATCCCCACATAGAGTGATCTCTCCACTTTTCATTTTCCAAATCAGGCCAGGCTCCCATCTCCAAAAACTGGCTTCTCCTAATTACAGTCATGTAAGGCCTCAACTTGTAATCCTCCAATTGTCTCTGTAGGGTTACAGCTCCCCCTTGCTTCACTTTAACAACAACTTTCTCCTTCTCTGGTTCTTCAATTTGTTCAGTTGAGAAAGATTCTTGTCAACTTCTTTACTAATGCCCACTTTTGTTCCCAAAATATCAACGCTGGTAGCCATGGCATCTATCTGTTCATGCAGCTTTCCCAACAGATAAAATGTCCTATTCAGTACATGCATAACTTCTTTCTCCACCGACATCCTTGAAATGTTCAAGGTCAAAGCTAGTTTCTCAGAGTTTTTATCTTTAGAGCTAGTTTCCCAGCTGCATTCTTGTAACAATGTCCCAAAACTCCCTCTAGAGGAAAACAGTCTCCACCTTCCAGCACAGTCCCAAAAGTCTCAAAAGTAAATTAGTAGCAAATCCAGTTACCTTTCCTTCTTTTTAGCAGAAGCGGACAATGAAAACAAAGTCTTTCTTTGTATCTTAACAGCTAGCTGTCAAATTTGACAGCTGTCAAACTTGACAGCTGTCAAACCTGTCTATTCACCGTCGATGGGCTCCTCGCGGACCTCTCCCGGGTTTGGAGACGTGACGCTTCAATTCCTAAATTTTACCTTCTCCAGCAGGCATCCCCTGCTTCCAAAGGGAGTATAAGTAATAGTTTCAATCAGTGAAGTGTTAATCCTTTACTTAGGACTTTCCAAGACCTTAGTTAACAAACTCTTTGCTTCAGTCTATTTACAAAAGGGGGAGGTGGACTTCCTGTTTAGACCTTCCCCGTTCCTTGCCAAATTAAATTGTTTTAAAAGCCCAATTTCCCGTTCTACTCACGGGTTGTTGTTTGAAATCCAATTGTCCACAAGAAAAAGTCAGCGCTCTCCGGCAACGGCTGTGCGGCTTCACTCCGTAAAAATAGCGGTCGATTCAAAACACCACGTCGCTTTGGAGCCCCCAAAAAGGGGTTTCCCTGCGGGTAGGGGGGGCGCTCCTGGTGTCAGCCGAATCCCACGTTCCCAGGCTTCCCCCACCTGGAATTTTTAAAGGGTCTCCGCCTTCGCCGCGGCGGCAAGACCCAATTTTCGCGGAGCGGGTTCCTCTAAGTCAGAGGAGCTCCGCCATTGCCGATGGCGCTAACCCGGAAGTCTAAACATAACTTTTTATTGGGTTTTATAAACAAGGAACATAAATGATACAAAATAGACCAAGTCTTCACATGTCATTTGTATATCACACAAAAAAAAGAATAATATATCTGCAGTAATGTCTGCAACATATGGTTCATTATTAGTGGTCAATGTATATGTTCTTGGTTTGTGAATTGGTTT
Source organism: Podarcis erhardii (assembly GCF_964252035.2). Lineage (NCBI taxonomy): Eukaryota > Metazoa > Chordata > Lepidosauria > Squamata > Lacertidae > Podarcis > Podarcis erhardii. Next base: position 42,952,710 of record NC_138497.1, read on the forward strand.
AAAAAATAACAATAACAAAGGTGAAACAGGATAGAACAGAGTTAACAGATAACATTCAATATTGCCTAGCCAAACGCCTAATCAGGGGCCCCTGAATCCTTCCTTCCTTTTAACACACTTCTAGACATCACAAAATTGACTCAGACTGGCTGTGCAGATAGACGCACCAATGCGAGAGGAGCTGACACTAAGTATATCATCATGCACACAGGAGAGCAAGTATAATCTCCATTTAAAAGTATCATGATTGGAGTGTTTTCAGACAGAGATTTAATGCTGTAAACAGATCTTTGAGATATCAGAAAAGGGACATTGCCAGCAGTTTTGAATTTTCCCCAGAAAGGGAAAATCCAAAGAAAATGTGGGGGTGGGAGATATGGGCTTGCATTTTGATAAGGACAACATTGTGCAGATGCTCCAACCCGTCCTGCCCCCCCCCCAAAAAAAACCCCTGCATGCATGAGAAGCATTCATCCCACAATTCATCCCATTTGGAAGCATCCTGAGTGACAGAAAGTGACTGGTTGGGTTTAACACACACACAACTACAGGGCAACAGTTGTAGGAAAAAAGAAGATAAAGCCAGTTTTTCTTCCCCATCCTGGTTTATTTATTTTATTTAAATGGGGTTTTGTACATTTTGTTCATGTTCAGGGAGGCCCATGACAGAAATCTGCATAAAATTTGCATATGCTAATTTATGGATGCAGATGCAAATATAGCCCAACTTTCAGAGGCAAAGCAGCCCTTTATAAGCAAAGAGTTGTGTGTGTGTTTGTGTATGTATGTATGTGTGTTTTAAAGGTTTTCAGAAGTAGAAGTCCCTTCTTTATCTGAGAATTCCCCCCACCAGTGGGGCTCTAGACCAGTTTGGGGAACATAGTAAGCTGTCTTCTACTGAGTCAGACCATTGCTCCATCTAGCTCAGTATTGTCCATTGCAGCCTTTCTCAACCTTGGGTCCCCAGATGTTGTTGGACTACAACTCCCATCCTCCTTGACTACCTGTTAGCTAGGGATGGTGGGAGTTGTAGTCCCACAACATTTGGGTACATGGGATTGAGAAAACGCTGGTGTATTAATTGATCTCTAGCTTTTCAGATGGACATTTCTCCCAGTCCTGCCTGAAGATGCAGGGTTTGAATTTAGCACCATCTATGTGCAAAGAAAATGCCCTACCACTGAGCTACAGCCACTTCCCAGGAGATTTGAAGGGAAGAATTTACATCCAGTTTGTCTAAGTTTCCCTGCGAGGGTCCACCCCTGCAATCCTGTTATTTCAGTAAATGCAAGATGGGGAAAGTTCCTCCTTCAATTTCTCTGTAGTGGTAAAGACAAAGGAGCAAAGCTGGTTAGTTACCCTATTCCAGATATCATGTAATATCCTCCCAAACATGACAGACAGCTGTCTGGCATGATTTAATTCTGGGTATGTTCCCAGAAGTGATGAATGACTGTTGAGTGGATAGCAAAGCTTGTCCCATGGAGAAATACAGCACCACGCTTCCTGCCCTGTGCTTAGTGAAATAGTATTGGGCTGATTCAAGGCTCCTGACATAAAGGTATCCCTGAGCTGATTTTGCAGCATCTGAAAGTGGCAGCTTTTGAAAGCTACATGAGAGTACGGAGTCAGTAGTTCTCCTGAGCTTTAAACATGAAGAGAAGAGTAAAATACAAAGAAGACAATTCCCTGGAGCAGTTCAAAGAAACAGAGGATGCTGAGAAGGCAAGTCTGAGCTTGAATGAACAACCTTTATTCCTGCTAATTGCTTGGGGCCTTTTTTTAGTTGAACATCAAACTCTCACAGAGACAGGCACGGTAATAACAAGGCAGAAACCCCATTTCAGTGTCGCATCTAACATTCCTTTTTTCTGTCTATGTCTCAAGAGAGCACATTTCATCAAAGATAGTTTACGTTACATGCTTGTCCATTTTATTGCAGAATTTGTCTATTTTTACAGTAGAAATACATGAAAACACCCATGAAGTGCAATAGAATTTGCAACAAAATATGCTGTGATTTAAGGGGAGGAATTGTTCCCCATCTCTATCCAGCACTGAAGGTTGCCAACTTTTAATCTGTTTCTCCTCCTGTGCCTTTAATAGCAGAGTGATCTGGAGATATATGGAATTGGTAACGTAGCAGGAAGAAGAGAGTAAGAATAAATGAATAGTTCTTCAAATGAAGAGGTGCAGAAAGTGAAGGATTGGGACCTGTGTTTTTAACTTGTTCATAAACAATATCTGAGTTAGGACTGAGCAGTGAGGTGGCCAGGTTTGCTGATTATACTAAATTGTTCAGGGTCATTAAAACAACAAGATATGGTGAAGAGTTCTCCTGCCTCCAGTTGTGAGACTGGAAGTGAAGAGGAAGAAGATGCTGAGAAAACCAGTCACTTGTTTACATCCAGGATGGGGAACAGGATTCAGTAGGCTGCTACCATGGACAATAAAGCCAAGGTGATCATCCTCCCCCCCTTTAAGTGCTGAATCTCCATAGACATGGGCTTCACTCAAATACCAGCAACTTCAGGTTCTGCAATTGTAGATGACTGGGAGTTCTTGTGCAACAAACTTGCTTTCCCAAAAGAGTAGATTTTTGGTGAAGGGGGAAATGACAGAAAAACGCAGCTGAAGGGTAGGATAACCCTTACCTTGAGGCAACATCATCTAACCACCCTGCAAACATATCAGAATGAATGGTCATTAAATTTTATTATTATTATTTTCACTTATGAGTCGCTTCCCACAAGGCAATCATTTTTGTTATATAGGTTAGATGGTTGTTGTGTAATAATGTTCTCTCACACTTTCCCATGCATTTTCCCATAACTTCCCTTATCACAAAAAGTTTGCTCTTTTGGGGAAGCAGGTATGTTGCTCTAGGCCTCTTGTTTATTATTACACAACTTGAATTTGCCAGTATGTGATTGACTCCCACTCCAAAATAGTGACAGTCTAAAAGCACCTCTACTTCTTTATTGTCTCTACACTAGACAATAATTTTTGCCACCCTTACCTGGAGATGCCAGAGACTGAGCCAGAGATATTCTGCATGCAAAGCTTATGCTCTGTCACTGAGCTATATCCCTTCCCCTACTACTGAGCTAGTAAAAAGTAAAGTTTGCTTAATTATCTCTTTGTCCGCCCCCCCCCCCTTGATTTTTTTTCCAAAAATGAAAACTTTGAAAATATCGGGTGGCTCAGAAGGATTCGCCTCCATTTACTACATTTGTCATCTGACCCCAATTTCATTTCATTCCTACAATCATGTGGCACTTACCTCTTTAGACAGGAAGCATATTAACTCATGATATATTATCTCTCTATACACTGTTAATAAAAAAGCAATTCAAACAGTCCACAAACCATAGATGTCCAATTTAAAGATGATTTGCTGCATACTAATTAACCATTATGCTTCACTGGATCTGGATACACCACTCTGAAGCTTAAATGCACTGTTGCATAAAACAGCAGCCTGTTAAATGCAGCTATTACCAAAATGAAAGAGGGGGCAGAGTACAGAGAGGTCTCTGAGGAAACCTGATACTAAAAGACCCAGAGAGAGAGAGAGAGAGAGAGAGAGAGAGAGAGAGAGAGAGAGAGAGAGATTACTCAACTCTCTGCTGACAACTGGGATATTGGTGCCAGGGAAAATCCTGGGCAGTGGGCAGGAGGGCAGGCTATGATAGTAATAAGGTTTCTCCTTCTTAGACCATGGGGATTTGCTTTACTGTCATCTATGGGAGAGGAAAATGAGATTGCAATTCCATTTAGTCTCCACTGAAGCAGAAAGAGGCTGATATCAAATACCAGGAGCCTTTTGCAGTGCACTGCTTTGAAGAGGGTACATGTATCAACTGGGAAACGCAAGGGATATATTTTAAAGGAAATAGCACTACATACACTTGCTTTTAGTGAGCCAGAATCCTCCTCAGCCATCAGTAAATGCCCTTGGACAAGCCTAAGCTACCCTAAAGTGTTGTTGTGAAGATGAACTGGGATCTTAAGAGTATCACAAGAAGCCTCCACACATACTGTATGAATTAGCCCAAACCCTAGCCTAGGCCAGGGATAGGAAGCTATTTTCAACCTGAGGGCTGTATTTCCTTCAGGCCAGTCTTCTGGATGCCACATGTCACTGGCAGGCAGGGCCAGAGGGAAGAGAGGGTAGGCTCATTTCTGCATACCCAGCCCATCTAGGCAAGCAATAAGGAAGCATTATCAGAGTTCAAGGACACATTCCAGCCAGGCCAGAAACACTCAAGGAGAATGCAAAGCAGAGCCAGTAATGGATGTTGCTGAATGGGAGGTGGGTAGGGCCTGGAGAGAATCCCAAGGGCAGACAGAGAGGCTTGGAGGGCTGCATTTGGCTCCCAGGCCTAAGGTTCCCCACCCCTGTGCTAGACCTTCCTTTGATGACCTTCCAAAGTATGGCAGGTAGGCAACAAGGTCAGGACTTTTTCTGTGGTGGCATTAAGATGCCAGGGCGCTCTGCCTAAGGTGAAGCTCCACACTGCTTGCTTGCTTTACGCTGAGCAGCCAAGACTCCAACCCCTACCTGGCAGTTTAAGGCATTGGCTCTTAAAAAGGATTCTGATTTTTTAATCAATTTTTACTTTGAAGGATTAATGTGATTTTGAACATATTGTTTTGATTTTGGTATATTTGCTATAGTTAATAAAACAAACCAACTTTGATTTTTGATTTTTTTTACAGAATGGCTGGACAGAATTTATCTTTTAAAAAAACTACTCTGAATTCCACCACTTCTCAATATTTATGTGGTGCCACTTTTCTCACGTCCATCATATCGCTCCTAAAAACATACAATTTCCTGGCAACGTTTAGCTCTGTCCCTTAGTCCTTGCCTCAGCTCAAGCCCTATGTAACTGCATGTGCTTACATTTATCCGCTCTTACTCTGTTTCTGCTCTTTATCATCTGTCTGGATTTTCAAAAATTGGATGGGCAGAGCTCTTTTTTTGATGGTGCCCTTTTAAACGACTGAATGTGCAAATACTGGTTTCAGTTCTACTCCTTTAGCTCCCTCTCGGGGTTATAGCACGGCATAGCACATCAAAGGAACAGTAAGCCTTGGGGCCCTTCCAGGCAATCAGTTTTTCACATAAGAATTGCTTGGTTTGCAATTCATTCATTGTGAGGATCCAGGCATACAATGTTGTGTTGTTGGGGAAATGGACTTTCCTCCGTAGCCAGATACTTTGACTACGGGTCAGATCAACATAATGGAAAACATTGTTTCTTGCTGTGTGAACAAGTTTTCCTGAGCTCCAGGTCACAAGCTCTCCCATTCTCCCAGCTTTCTGGCATGCAAAACAGGAGCCGATGAGAAGCATACATTTCCACTTTTAAACAAGCTACAGTGCCCTGTAATGTTTGAATGTCAGGGGCTGTGGTTTGTTTAATTAAATTTGAGTAGGTGTAATAGTGAACATTGTCCCACTGACATCCAATGAACATGCACATTGTGGCAATTTCCACTCCTGGTTTCTGTTCCTGACAGAATTCTCCAAAATCCCTAGCTGCTGGTTAGCCACCACTGCCATACTCTCACTAGCTTTGCATTGTCCACACTGACTGGCAGCAGCTGTCTGGGATTTCAGCCTGAGGTATCCCCCAATACTACCTGAAGATCCCCGAGATTCAACATGGGACCTTCTGCACACAAAGCCCAAGCTCTCTCACTGAGCTGCAGCCCTTTTTCTCACTGGGCCCCTTTTTGAAACTCTCCTACCACTAAGGCAGATGGAAAAGTTCCATTTGGGAAATGTTCTCAGCACTTGTGGAAAAGTGCTGTGTAAATATTCAGTGAATGGAAAGGGTTGCCCTACTTGGCCAACTGCAGTTTACATCCTAGTAACATCATGCTACATTGCGCATGAACAAATTCCCCACATGTCTGTATATTTACAATGTAAACCTGGCCCATCAGAGGCATGCAGGGACGGCTTCTGTAAATCCCTGGAAAATAGGGGCACTTGGAGGGTCAGACATTGTATTTCCCAAGAGCCCACCGCACTGCAAGATACAGTTTCCACACAAATCACCTTGAGGCTATTCAGTAGCGGAGCACATTTCCCAAAAAGCTCCCCCTCTTCCCCCCATTCCCAATGACTTTTGTGCCTCCTCCCCTCTTCATTCTTTGCCATCTCTGTGTTTATCTAACATGCCTCGACCGTATGGCGAAGTCTGTAAAGCCCTGAGTCACTCGCAGCCTTACACAAAAAAGCATTTACTGCCAAATGTACTGTTTAAAAGCTCTTTAAACTCCAGGCCCAAATCTGTGTGTACTTCACGCTGGGAGGCGTCGCAGGGCCTGGGCCCGAGGACAATGGCGCACTGTTTCTGGGAAAGTGCAGACCATGAGAGTGAGAGGCTTGAGCTGGCTGCGCCAGCCGCCTCTCCCAGCATGATTTACACTCTCTGTTTCAATGTGTCCATGTGCTCCCTGCAGGCCCGTCATCCATCTTGCCTGAGAAAACAGCCCTGGCCATCTGGGGCTGTAAAACTCTCGCATGCCCCCCGCTCACCATGTCAACAGGCTTTTCTTTTCTCTCCTCGCAGGCAGCGGGGCAGAGTGTAGGCCCGGCAGCTGAGTTACAGCCTGAAGACTGAATAGGACGCACAGCTTGTGCTGTTCTTGGGCTAATCCTCTTCTCCGTCAGCAGAATGTCACTCGGAAACCATCAGTTTGAGGCAGCTGGAGCTCGGCTCCAAAGTCTGCTTTTAAAAACCTTGGCCCAGAAAGCGCAGAAGCACACGCTTCAGAAGATGCCAAAAGGAAGTGGGCCCTCAGACAGTGGTTGGACAGTGTCATTCTGAGGGAGACAGTCTTGCCTCTTGGCTAGAATCAGTGGCATTCTGAAAAACTGGATTCTGCACCTTATAATCCTATGTCACTTTCCCCCCTACTTAGTTGCTTAATTTCTAATCAGGGATGCTATTAATATTATTATCATTATTAGTCCTGTTCCTGTGCCTAACAGCAGCCTGATAAAAAATAATTGTTGTTGTTGGTGTAGAGGTAGCAACATTTAAAAAATAGATTTGTTTTGTTTATAAATATCAGGATTTTGTCCTCAAGATCTTAAGATATTCTCACTTAAAGGTGAAAAGTTACAAAGAATTCCAATAGTAACAGGGCTGTATTTGTGTCAAGAGCTGTATTCCCTCAGAAGTAATTGCTTGGGGGCCACATACCAAGGATTGGGAGGGCCAAAGTCTTCTTTCTCTGCCCAACATCCCATTTGACATTTAGAAGACATCTGAAGGCAGCCCTGTTCGGGGAAGTTTTAAATGTGTGACATTTTAATGTATTTTTCAACTTTGTTGGAAGCCGCCCAGAGTGGCTGGGGAAACCCACCCAGATGGGCAGGGTACAAATAAATAATAATAATAATAATAATAATAATAATAATAATAATAATAATTTGCTTTCACAGTGCATGAGCCCTTCTACAGCTGCCATCTCGATGAACTGTGCCCCTTCCCCACAGTGTGACAATTAGAATTAAAAATAAACCTCCCATTGGCAAAACCAAGAAGTGTTCTTCCTCTAAGCCTAACTGACATGCGAGTGAGGGCAGGAGGAGAGGCCAGTCCTGGCTGGAGATGCAAGGGACTGAACATTTTCCTATAAAATGTTTTGCTTTTATGCCTGAGGCCTAGATGATCACATGATTTGACAGATTTATCTTAAGTCAATTCATATTGCAGTGGGCCCAGCCAACATTTCCACTTTCCAGTGCTGTAGAATGAAATATGAGAGTTGTATTGAGTTTCGATGGGTGTCAGGGACAGAACAGGTTCATACATCCTTACTCAGCCATGAAGCTCACTGGTTAGGCTTCGGTAAGTCATCATCTCTCCTCTTGACTCACATGCCACGCTTGTTCTGAGGGTAATTCTGTGTACCACACCATGAGCTCTTCAGAGGAAGGGTGCAATACAAAAATGGTCAGTAAAAGGTATAAAGATAAAGGACCCCTGGATGGTTAAGTCCAGTCAAAGGCGACTATGGGGTGCCATGCTCATCTCGCTTTTCAGGCCAAGGGCGCCAGTTTTCAATTTCATTGTTTTGTATGGGACAATGACAATAAAGATATCATATCGTATCATATCGTTTGTCCACAGACAGCTTTCTGGGTCATGTGGCCAGCATGATTAAACCGCTACTGGCACAATGGAACACCATGACAGAAGCCAGAGTGCATGGAAACTTCATTTACCTTCCCGCCACAGCAATACCTATTTATCTACTTGTACTGGTGTGCTTTTGAACTGCTAGGTTAGCAGGAGCTGGGACAGAGCAACAGGAGCTCACTCCGTCATGTGGATTCGAACCGCTGACCTTCCAATCAGCAAGCCCAAGAAGCTCAGTGGTTTAGGGCTCAGCATCACACACTGTCACCAGTACAAATAAACTTTAGGATGTGATTCTTCTTGGTTTACCTAAGGAGGCACGGACAGTGCCATGACGACATCCTAGGCAAGGGCAAAGATGAGACTGTTTCTCAGAGCCATTTCAAGGGACTTAGCTGCTTCACTGGCTACTGAAATGTGCACTTGGTATAAGACTGAGAGTCAGAGCAGACAGAGTGGTTTGGGAGCTGCAGCTGCAGCACTGAAGGTGCGGCACAATTAATCTCAGAAACTGGCACCTAAAGCTCTTGCTTGAGTTCTGCTAGTGCAGTTACTGCATGCTATCTCAAGATGTCACAGCTGAGGAAGCATCACTGAACAACTAACAAAGCATGGACGGTCCAGGATGAATACACCACGAATGCACTATTATTGCATCAATGACATGCTGCAGATGACACTTGCAAAAAAAAACATCAGTTTGGACGGGCCTTAGGAAACTGCCTTAAGTTATACCAAGTCAGACCACTGGCCCAACTAGCTCAGTACTGTCATCTCTGAGGGCAATAGCTCTCTAGCATGCCAGGAAAGAGTTTTTCCCAACTGCACTGGAAGAGAGACCCCAGAGATGGACTGAGGGAGCGTTTGCATACTATAGCCTTTCCATCACCCCTTCTCTTTTCAGTCTGCTGCAGTAAGCAAGAATTCCATGTTCGCCCCACAAGACATCAGAGAGGTAGCTGCGTAAGTGGATTGTTGCAGCACTAGAGCAGAATGCAAGTTTCCAAATAATTTTCAGCTGCCCAAAAGCTGTTAAAGCAGCAGCAGCAGCACCTCTGCATCAGGATTGGCAGCAGCCTTGGCAACATGTATTAACACTGGGGCTGGGATGTATTAACACTGGGGCTGGGGGACAGGACTGAGTCCAAGCAGAGAACTGGAATCAAAGGGAGCCATTTGGGAAAATACTCACCCTGCCTTTGTTGTCCATTGTAATAGCAATCTGCATCCTTCTTCCCCTGCGGAAAGCAACCAACTGATCAATCTCTTCTTCACTGATGTCTGGGGCCTCCCCTGGGCTCACAAGACATTCTGATCCCCGTTTTTCACTCACAACCCGCTTTCCCTAGAAAAGGCAGAATCAGAATATGCTGTTTCTTGCCCTGTATAGAAAGGTGCATATTTAGAGTAAGTATGCCTATTTGGTGCTGAAAAAACAAGTATAATTAATAGCAAATTCCATTCATTGATAGCTACCAGTTGTAATCAATCTAATTCCGAAAAGAAATATTTCAGCCAGAAATTCAATATAATGAACCTTTGTGGATAACGTATAAGATATGCTAGCACTGTAATTTTGTTGCACTAAACTAATCAAGGCTGAAGTAACAAGTGTTCTCTTAATTTTTTTGTCAGCATTTAGGAGGGCTGTGTAAAGATCAGCTAACTCCCTTCGGGGTTGATGAATTTTCTTAGCTTCCGAGCCAAAAAATTCTCATCATGGGAATTGTTTTCCTGGATGAAAACCAACACGACTAAGCAAAATATAGCAGAGATGATATAACTTTTATTCCATGTAATTGAAAATATCACTATGTTTTGAGGGTAGCACACATATTACTTACAACGCATAGACTCAGAGTAACAGAATCAACTAATGACGTCAAAGATTTCTGCTAGCACAACAGGGCTTTCTGCCCCCTCCTCCCTCATGCACCCCAAAATTGGCTCAAGAGGAGTTGGGGGAACCCCCAGAACAGTATGCCAGGGCAGGAAAGAAGAATCATTCCATCCAGCCCACTTTGCAGTAATTTATGAAAATGAATGAGAGAAATGACTGAAACACATTTTCTTACCAAAATATACCACATGCAACATTAATAACAGGATTCAAACTGCAATAAAAAATCTGACTAAACACGAAGGGTGGAATCCAATGTAGTGCTAAGGCTTTTTTTTAGAATTTATGCTTGTGCAACAGAATGTTAACCCCATTTCCTTTCCCATAGAAACCCCTTAATCTGTTCTAGGAGTTTCCCCCAAGTTCTGGAATAGATTTCAGGTGGTTAGTGGAAAGGGGCGGGGGGAGTCCTGTTGTACAAGCAGAAATTCTTGCACTGATGGGACTTGTTAGTAAAATACTGCCCCAAACCCTCATTGCTTCTGACATCTGTATTAGCACTCATGGAAATATTCTTTTTAGAAATGCCTAAGAACAGAAAAGACTTGTATTTCAAGCTTTCATACTGCTGGGTAGGGCTATTTTTCTAGAAAAGGAGGTGCCGGAACTGACCATGAACACCTCCCTCATTCTCTTATAATGGTGATGGAGCCCACCTTAGAGGTGCCAGAACTGAGTTCTGGCGAGTTCCGGCTGGAAAAAAAAGCCCTGCTACTGGGGCTTTGAAGCACCAACCCCTTCTATGTCCTCTTCCTGTCTTTGAGGTCTTGATTCTGACAGCATGTAGTTGAATCCAAACATGTTGCTCAAGTCAAGGACTTGCCATTGCCTTCTTTAATGTTATTGTAAGAGATTCATATTACACTCTGCTTGTATGTCAACACAGCCTAATGTGATGTGTTGTTTTGACTGCCACTGCGAACAAAACAGATGTCGTCACCGAGCTGTCCCCAAAGATGTCTAGAGAGTTTTTTGAAGTGGTGGAAATGAATTTACAATCCTATCAGGCAGTAAAAGACTGAAGGGTCACTTACAATCTGAGTGCAAGCTGCTTTTTTCGACTGCTGGAGATTTACTATTTGTGACAATGATTCCCAATTGACTGAAGCCTATATGTTGTACTGGAGTAACATTCTCACAAAGATTACCACCCAAATGCTGACTTACTCAGCAAGCAATAATATGGACTTCATTAAAAGTTTGATTAGTCCTGAATAAGTATCCTCTGTGGATTGTAAATACATTTGTTCACAGTTGAAGCTCACTGGGTGGCCTTGCTGGTCTGGAATGTTGGGGAACCAGATTCAAAACCTGCCCTGCCATGACTCTTATTGGGTGGCCTTGTGGATCATGCTGGGTTGGGATATTAGAGAACCAGATTCTAACCCTGCTTGCACATGAAGTTTATTGGATTTTTTTGGGCTAACTAACAATGTGGGACCCACCTTTTTGCTGAATGTATGTTGCTTTGTTTAAACTGGAATGCTTTTACTTGTATTTCATCATTGCAACCTGAATTTGCTGGCATCTCTAGAGATTCAGCACTTTTAAAAAACGGGCTGGGGACTCACCTTGGCTTTATTGTCCATGGTAACAGCCAACTGAACCCTCTTCCCCATCCTGAATGTAAACAGGTGATCAGATTCCTCATCATCTTCCTCCTCCTCACTTCCAATCCCAAAACTGGAGGCAGGAGGGCCGCTGCTTCCCCATTTCTCACTCACGACTCTTTTCTCCTGCCAATAGGACAAACACTTAGCTAGGAAATGGTCAGGATGTTGCCATATTAACCTCCTCCCTTTCTCTTTTGCCTTAACAGCTGGGGAGAAGAAGCTATGAAAATGTCAGGAGGGCTCTATGACCTCACACTTTTTGCCAGTGATACAAATACTGAGGAAATTTTTCCAAATAAATAGCTGGTCCTTTTGTCCAATTTGCCAGGCAACCTATAAATCTAGTGAGGGGGGAAAGCATCTCTTCACTTATGAATCTGACATTTGGCTGAAATGTCAAAGGTTTAGGAAAACAGTAGAGTCATCATGGTGTGGATCTTTATTCATGAGAAATCGATGATGCAATAGTGTGTGATGGACTCACTCCAGTCTTTCATAGTCAATTCCCTTCTCTTATTATTTTTAAACCATAGTTCACAGAGGTGTTTAAATTTACTCCTCATTGGAGAGCCATCCCCAAACACATGTTCTTGCACATATTACTGTTACATTTAGGAACCTATAAATCATTCAGAGAGCTGATAGAGCCTGAAGCCTGATGGTCTCTATATTTATTACATATTGATTTCATAATCCCTCACAGCTAAGACCTCTCTAACCTTGCAAGGATGGAATGTATAAAAATCCTTCCTTAGCAGGAAGGGGAGATAATGCTTACATTATGGGCTTTGGTGATGGTGATGGTGAGGCCGTCTGGCCTGGCTTTCCTCGACGTGACAGCCATTCCCTCCTGCTCTGCTCGCTTCCTGTCCTCTTCTATTTCCTGCAAAAATGACAACCAGCTCCTCTATCAGATCAGCTTACAACAAGCGGAAAGCTAGAAACAAAGCAATCTCAAACAAAGGGAGAAACATAGGGAAGCTATGAGAAACTGTGCATTCATCAGCACACATTTGCCGCTGCCACTATATTTGACAATAGCAACATCCAGGTGATGACTGTATTTACCAAGGCTTTACTGAGACATGTGATTTCTTCTTCTTCAGAGAGTTGGAGATAGTTTTAAAAACCGCCTCTCTCCATACGAACCTACCTGGACCCCCAAGATCACCTCTGAGACCTTTCTTTATGTGCCTCCTCCATGAGAGGTCTGGAGGGGGGCAACATAGGAACGGGCCTTTTCTGCAGTGGATTCTTGTTTGTGGAATGCTCTCCTCAGGGAGGTTCAGCTGGCGCCTTCATTAGTCGCCAGGAGAAAACATTCCTCTTTAAGCAGACCTTTGGCTGATTGACATCTAATGCCCTTTCAAAATGTGTTGTGGAAGGGGGAGATTATTGTGTTGTCTTTGTTTTTGTTTTTATTATATATTTTGTGTTTCTCATATTGTGATTTTATGTTGTGAACCGCCCTGAGATCTATGGGAATAGTAATAATAATAATAATAATAATAATAATAATAATAATAATAATAATTTGATATGGTATGTAGACACTACTTTTACCTCTGGTAAACAGGTTTCATGGGTTTTATATTCTGGCATCATCTGATTGACCAAGAGGCCTCAAAAGAAAGAATTGAACACCAAGGGAAGTGATACATCTCTAAAATAGCCTCCACTCTAGCAAAGATTATTGCTTGTCTCCAGTCTGATTTTCAGTCTCTTAAATCCTGCATGCCCTAACACAGTCTCAATACATTGATTCAGGGTAGACTGCTATTGCACACTTCCTGAATGAAATATAGAGCTGGTTATTAGCATACTGATGACAACACACTCTAAAGCTCAGGTTAATCTGACCCAGAAATGTCAATGAATGATAAACCATGCAGTATTCTGACTTCTATGGGGTACCTTAAAGGCCCTTCCACACTTGGTTTGTCCTGCAAATTCTAGTCATGGGTCCAGGAGGTGTTTTCTTTGTCCTGCCCCCACTTTCCCCAGGAAAACCTAATGTTTACTGCTCTTCAGAACAAGTACCAATCCACAGAAAACCCAATTGACATTCAGCAGTGAACAGCTGGTTTTCTCTGGTAAAGTGGCGGAACAAAAAAAAAATGTATAGGACTCATGACTAGCAATCATGAGACAAACAAAGTATGAATAGGCCTCAGGTCTATGTAACTGAGGTGGCATCTTGCAGCAGTGCCCAAGCAGAAGTTATCTGGCCATAGGCTTCTTCCCCATTCCCCTATGTGATTGCTGTTCCTTAGGTTCCTTGGTTTAGGCTCCTTACAATTCTGGCAGCCTGATCAGTTATGCAGAATAATAATTTTGAAATTCCAGTTTGGGTGGGAGTAAATGCTGATTTCTATGTCATCTACTTCAAGTTACTTCAGCCACATCAAGTTACTGGTGTCAGCTGAACAAAGAATGCAACAAACTGAATTTTTCAAAGGAGTTAGCAGCATATAGGGCTTCAAACGTTCACCAAGGAGACCCTGAATCTGAGCTAAGAAGTCAAACATACATGATATCTTCGCATAAGGGCTTCGTTCTTTTTCCGCAAAGCTATGATTTTCTTATCCAGTTCGACATCTTTTTGTTCTTTTTTCCGCAACACTGCATCATCCACAGTGGCATCCTAATGAAACAAAAGAGCTTTAGGGGATTTCCACATATGGACAGTAAAACAGATAACAGATACACATATGGTTAAAAGTACAGATTTTACTTTTTTACATTTATATTCCACTATTCTTCCATCATGGGACCCATTTGGTCTTAGTTTCAGCAAGGTGGTAGCCTTGTTATTTATTGAAATTCATATCTAGCTGTTCTTCCCAAAGAAGGAATTTTGGCCATACCATGGGATCTCTTTGTCTCCTCTCTTTCAACCAAGAAAAAGATGGAAGACAAAGGTCTTCATCACCCACAGCAATCAAACATTTAGCACTATGTTTTAAAGTCACAGAAGATAGGTACCCAGTGTCCTATTTTGAATAAACATAGCCAAATAGTATTTTAACTTAAAATTGTAATGAAAAAATATAAATTTGGATAAGTATGTGGCCTACTATATGCAATCGTATATTTATACTGTAATATTGACACTGGCAAACGTGTGTATGTGTATATGTGTTCTGCTAAGATCTGTAGGCCAAAGCAGAGTTTTCATGCAATATATAAGGCATGCTACAATAAGGGTAGTTTACTGAAGCATTAACAAGATCAAAATTCAAATATATCCACCAGAAAGAGTAGCACTTCTAAATGAAGGGAGGGTCAACAGCAGAGCCAGCTGCAGGTTTGAGGAAATCCTGAGTAAATACGTCTAGTGGCCCCCTCCTCCATCAGTCAACCACTTCCACTGTTGGTGAGCCCGGGCACTGATGGGGTGGGCAGGTAGGCAAAAGCAACACTGAATAGCATTGGATGGCTGACTCCAGCTGCCACTGAAATTTGCCACAATGCCCTGGGACAATAATATGCAAGGTTACTGATGCTGGCTCTGATCAAAAGCATCTAAGCATCTCAGTGGCCATTCCTGGAAAGAAGACGACAAACTCAATGGGCCCTTAGTATGATCCAGCAGACCTCTTCTTAAAAAGTAATACTGGATTTTTAAGGCAAAATTTTATTTCCTTGCAGAAGGTATCACTGAAATCTGGACAAAAGAAGAATCTGTATTAAGCAGGTGGTGTGACTTTTCAAGCACTATTTTTCTCTGCAAAATGGGTTGAGGGTTAGAGCAGTCATAGCTGGTATCTGTGAGCTTGTGTATATTTTGGCACTCAATCGAAAACATTTCCCCTCCCCAAATATTTTCCAGCCCCCCAAAAAGTCCATGGTAAAACAAAATTTCCTAAGTTGCAAATTCAATTTAGGTGTTAAATATCAAGTCTGAAGTTAGTGTTCACATTTTGACAGGGCTATCTGACGCTAGGTATCCTCCTGTGAATATCAAGTTTTGTAATCTGGCCTGGCAGCTTCTGAGCCAGATATATTGAGTGCAAATTTCTTCTGTTCTGCTCCTTCCCATCTCTCTTTAGGGGCTGAGCCAGCCTTCATTTTAGGGTGTAACACACAAGTATGCCAACACTGGTGTCTCTCAGTTTCTCATTTTTCCCATCCTGAAGGTGAGTTCCCCACGTTTATTATTGTCTAGCCATGAGATCCCTCGATACCTACATTCAGTTTGTTTTTAATGCACTAAGGGTTTCATGGTGATGACTACCTAACTCCGCCAACAACTGTGATGTCACGGGCTGTTCATAAAGCCAACTGATTTCGGGAAATGAGTGGTGAATAAATGAAACGGGGTCAAAGGCGGAGCCTAAAGGCAAGTCTAGCTACATCTTTCGACCAGGAGGGGGTGGTGGGAGGGACGAGACTGCTGAGCGGGCACAAAGGATGCCATGGCAAGTCCTGGTAGATGAAGAAAATAAGAGAGTTAGCAGTGGGTTCGGCTGAAGAAAGGAGGTGCTAAGAAAGAACTGGGTTTGTGGCGAACCTGAATGTAGGGCTGACAGACAGGAGAGGCTATGCGCTCTTTACAACAAGGGAGTAGGCCTTGAAAAGACCATGGGCCTGTGAAAGAAAAGAGCATAGGATTGCCAGGCCTTCATTCTGAGAGTGTTCCAGTACCCTTAGGGACATTAGGTCTGTCTTCTTCCTTAGTTTGAAGCACTGTAGTTTGAGAAAGATGGAGGGCACAAGAAGAAGGGGACGACAGAGGACGAGATGGTGCCCAAATTGTGGTCTATGTATCACCAGTGGTCCCCAGGCTTCATTCAGGTGGCCTACTGAGTGTTAGTGAATTTATGGTTGAAAATAGAAGATGGCACAACCATCACATTGAATATTCATATTGATTTTGTTATTGTATTTTTTTGCTTCTTTTTTTTTTTTGCTTATATTTTATTTTATTGTATCACGATTTGAATTCTATGGAATTACAATTGCTGCAACAGGCAGGAAAAGCATTGCGTGGTCTTCCAAGACCCTCAACCATTTTCAAATGATCTGCGGAGGGGGGAAAGTTTGGGAATCACTGATTTAGAGAGCAGTAGTTTGGAAAAGGCATCTTTAGGGTGAGCAAACTCTGGGATAAGGGCCAAATTTCACATGTCAATCCCTTATTTAATTACAGGCCTAGCTTCTAATAATACAGCAACAGACTTTTATAATGAAACTGGATGAATGGATGCTGACTCAGTTTAAGCCTAATATGCAAATTTTCCTTATGAGAAATATCCCCACCCCCCAAGGTGAGGAAAATATTGGGTTCTTTTATCATCATCAAATGTCTTGGCAAAGAGAGTGGGTGGGTAGCTTTGGAAATTCAGTGGAGAGAGGCAGGGATTTTTGTAAAAGACACTTTTACAAAATTGTTTAAATTAGATTTGGATCCAACCTGGCCAGAATTTTCTGGGTTCCTAATGACTGGTATGTCACCTTTGTGTGGGCAAGTAAGTTCCATACATAATCAGGGGGGAAGCTAGGGGCTATGGAGGCAGAATGGAATCAGACAGGGCTGCCATTTTGGCACCTGAAGCGGACTCAAAATGGCATTTCCCTCCCAACCAGGGAAGAAGGGGGGGAGGGGAGATCTACATCAGGATTAAGTGTGGGGGGGGGGAGAGATCAACATCAGGATCTGCTGCCCTGGTGGATCCTGCCGCCTGAGGCAGTCACCTCATGTTGCCTCATGGGTGGACCAGCCCTGGAATCAGAGCAATGTGGATTCTGAAATGCACTCCTTTAATTGTGTGTGTTACAAAAATGTGCAGTGGCCAAGCCACATTCCATAGAATCCTTTGCTAAACTGTGCAGAGGTTGGTTATTCAATCCATTTAATAAAGCCATATAATAGCAACATATGCTAGGAATGTAATAAGTTGAGTCAGACCATTATCTCCAGTGCAGGAAGGGGGCTTTTTCAGCCCAAGGGTCTTATTCCCTCATGGGCAACCTTCCAAGAGCCACATTGGGATAAAAACCAGGTAGACATAATACAGCATGTATAATAATAATAAAAAACAAGGACCATATCTCGTACTCCCCACCCACAACAAGAATTATGGGAGCTGTAGTTTGTAAAGGGTGCTGAGATTTGTTAGGAGACCCCTATTTCCCCTCACACAATTACAATTCTCCGAGTTGTTTGTGAAGAGGGATTGGTTGTTAAACCACTCTGAGAACTCCATCTCTGTGAAGGGAAAGAGGGGTCTCTTAACAACTCTCAACACCTTTAACAAATTACAGTTGCCAGGAGTCTTTGAGGGAAGCAATGATTGTTTGAAGTGGTATGAAACTGCTTTAAATGTATGGTGCAGGCAGGGCCAATGTTTTGCCCTTGCAATACAAGTTTTAGTGAAAATATTAAGATACAGCAATGCTCAGTCT
This sequence comes from Podarcis erhardii, assembly GCF_964252035.2. Classification (NCBI taxonomy): domain Eukaryota; kingdom Metazoa; phylum Chordata; class Lepidosauria; order Squamata; family Lacertidae; genus Podarcis; species Podarcis erhardii. The sequence continues at coordinate 42,970,799 of NC_138497.1, forward strand.
GGCGAAGAATGCAGGGCATCAAAGTCCACTTCAAAAAGAGTCAGGTTATGCAGCTATTATTAAAAAAGTTAAAAGGTATACTATGCCACCACTGTGCTGAAGCTACAAAGCAGGTCTGGGTTACTGCCTGAGAATCTCATATATGTCACCTTAATTTATCTACATGATTTGAAAGACTTTTCAAATGGCAAGTGTGGGCGGGGTATCAATAATAAATTACTGTTGTTGTTGTTGTTGTTGTTGTTGTTGTTACCATTATTATTATTATTTCTTCTCTGATTGGTATAAGATTTCCCACCAGCCCCACTTTCATTTCCAGGATTCAGCTATACAGCTGCAAATAAAACGTTTTTAAGTGTGTTGTAAAGTGCATTACACAAATAGGACACTAGATGGTGATAGTGAGCTATGGCAAATTCAATATATTTTTCAAAACATTTATTTTAAAAAAAGCATTTTCATAACTTTTTTTATATGTGTCTAGATTCTACTCCAGTGGGGATAACATTCATGGTGAAATGTGGCTGGGACTTAACATAATGCTTTGATTTTTGTGTGTGTATGTATGTTAATAAAACTTAAATTTTATACCACTTTCTTGGTCACCAGAACACCCGGAATAGTGAATAGTAGTCAAATAAAAGGTTACCAAGCAAGAAAGTCTTAAGCAGAGGGAGCCAAAGTGGGGCCATCTGTATGTTGTAGGACCACAACTCCTATCATCACTGTTGGAGTACAGGGTGAGGATTTGCTGCAACATTTTGTTGCAGGCCCCACTCGCTGTTCTTTTTCAATTATCTCCACGATTTGGGGCTGAAGAAGAGATTCTTTTCCTTGCACACACACACACAGCAGTAGCACAGCAGCAACAAAAGCCTAGCTGAATGACCCCAAAACTGCAAAGCAGCACTTTGAGGCCTGACTGATGGCTGGCACACAGTCTGATTCACTGGTGAAAACGGACCAACACATTGCAGCGTGGTCAGCGATTTTCTTCCTGGCTTTTGCTGCTGAGTTGCAGCCAGTCAGTAACAAGAGGGTATATTTCCGCTGCCAAGCTACTGGAAAGAATGTCGACTCCGCTGCCACTTTGGGATGGAAAGGGACGCCCCTTACGCCCTCTCTCCAACATAAAAGCTCTTCTGGGGAGTGAGGTACCCGTATGCCACAGTGACTAGTTTGGGGGGAGTTATAAATGGCTTTAGCAGAAGAAACGTGCAGTGGCTGTGAATCAGAAGGCGTTCCTGCTCGCTTGGAAAACAGAGAGCCCAATGGGAGAGGAGAAGGGGAGGGAGAATCAGACATGCATGGATATCTTTCTCTATCAAAATGCAACAGAAAAGGAGGGGCTAAGCAAAGCAAGGGGGTAGGATAGTGAAGCTTCATGGAGGGGGGCGGTTGGCATTGTATCCAACATTTCAAGTTCACCCACTCGCTGTCAGTTCTTGGTGGATGGGATTTTCTGGCAGATCTTGGCTCTGGCTACAGGATTCCACCCCCCACCTGCCGCTTTCAAAGTCAGCTATTTATGATATGAAAGACTCAGAAAAGAAGCAGGGCTCAGGAGATAAAGAAAGCCTGGGGGATGGGGAAAGAGAGGGCCTCTCAACCCAGCATTTTGTCATCTTAGCTAATGCACTAGTGCTCTCGTAAACATGCCCGGCCTTTGTGCTGCTCGAGGCAGCGCCAAACTCCCGGTCTTTGGGATGGGAAGTGTCCATCATTACCCAACATTCTGTGTTGTTGTTGTTGTTTTAAATTCTCCTTCCCCTCCTTTGTGGCGGCAGGGAGGTGGAGGGAGGGAAGCTGATATCCTCCTGAAGGATGTTGACATCCTAACCTGGTCACATCCTAACCTGCTGTACAAAAAAAAGCACCTTTCTGCCCTCCCACATCTCTCAGATACACATCTGCTGGCCGAAAGCGAAGCACCCCAAAATGACAACACAATGCAAAAGGGGAAAGGCAAGAAGACGAAGAAGTAATTTCTTGGCTTTGCTGAATGCAAGGCTGACTCCCCCACATCCCTCCCACTTACAACAAAGGCGGCACTCACAGATCGGTGCATTTTGGACATCAGAGGTTGAAGCTTGGCGGATTCCACAGCAGAGCTAAAAGAGGAGAGCCATCAGACGGCCTTTCTCAGTACTGGCTGCACAGCATACAAGATCATGTTTTGATTACAAAAGCCCTGTCTGGGCTCCCAGCCAAAAGCACTGGCTGCCTAATATACGAAAGCAGAGGCAAGCAATCAGAGCGCTGGTCTGTCCTCCTCTCCACTCTTCGCTTGCCTTGCAGGGGGAACGTACCTCTTGCTACTCCCTGTGACTTCCGAGCACTCCTTGGTGCCACAACCCAACCTTACCCCAAAAGTACACATCTTGAGGGACACGGAAAGGGCAGATTTGCATCTCAACAGCTGGACTTCATGTGCAGCTGTTTGTGGGGTTTGTTTGTATATAGCAGTGTGGGCAAAGGTTTTATAACTACAGAATCGTGCTGGGCCAATCAATCCACCCCATCCTATATTTAAAGCAGTGGTTCTTCTGTGGTCAAGGGATCACTGCTGGTTCCAGGGACACATTCCTATTTAATCATAAATAAATAAAATGGGAAGATACTTGAAAGACAAAGACCTTTGTTGTTTCTACCACATAGAGGAAGAGGCACCCTGCTTCTCAGTTGTTCTTAAACTACTCTGAAAAGCAGCTTGCCTCTTCTGCAGTGCAAGCAGCTTCACTGGAAAGAAACTTCGCAGAAACTCCAGCTGTGTGCACAATTCTCCCCTCTGCATGAATTCATTGGGTCCTGGCCACATTGCCTGCAGACAAATGCAGATATTGAGGGTTAATGCAGAAGTCTCCCATGTTACCCGTCCATATGATAGCATTAGGGTAAGAAAAAAATAGGCAATCTGCAAAGCTATTCCTAAGATCTAAGTAAATGATTACAACCATTTATTTTGTCCTTTTCTGAAGGGATTGGGGGTTAAAAAAGAAAATTGTTCCCCGTAGATGAGGTTGCAACTGCGTCAGCAATCGCCTTCTTGAACTTTGTTGCCCAAACTGAACACATGATGCCAGACAATCTTACCAGCTCCAGACAGAGTGAAGCTACTCCTCCTCAGCTTTTGCAAATAAAAGATATCCTGAGGAGCAGACATCAACAACTGGTAGATATGTCACCTGTATTCCCTGCCAATTATTTTCTACCACATGCTTGCAAATCTATGGATTGTTTTGTTCTAAGGTCTTCTAAGATCTGCTAGACTCAGCAAACAGGTCTGCAGTTCCTTCTTCCGTTGGCTTATGCATTGGTTTCTGCCATTTCTTCTTGATTTCTCATATCTCTCTCTGTGTGTGTGTGTGTGACAGTCACCAGGCTCTGCTGACTTGAATTCATGCAGATTGACCAAATAGTCTTTGACATGCTCATTTGTTACCCTAGATGGGACCTGCCTCCTTTGATACTGTCACCGCCACTAAATGCCTCATTACAGCTTTCCTTCTTTGTCAAAGCAGACGCTGCGTAGTTCAGTTTTTCTGAAAAGAAAACCATCTGTCAAGGTCTTCCCTTCAAAGTTGAACAGTGGACGCAGTGTATCATTTCTCTCCTTATCCAGTTGTAAAACTAATGCTTGTTCCACTTATTTTATGACTTATTTCCCCTTCACATTCATTCTGCATCAGGGCTGGCCCAAGACATTTTGGCTCCTCAGGTGAACCACAAAATGGTGCCCCCCTCCAGTCAGGGAAGAAGGGTAAGTGAAAGTCTAGATAGGGAACAAGGGGGAGGAATCAAATCAACCTTACACAATGGTTGAAGTGGGAATCAAAGGTGGCCAGGCGGGTGGGGGAGGCCCAACTCTGAATTGCACTAGGTAGGTGCCTAGCGCAGGAGACCCTGAAGGAGGAGACCCTGAGGGGGGGGGAGCAGCAGTGCCTCCTATTTGCCAAGAGAAAGCGGCAGATCCAGCGTCTAAGGAGCGTGCCACAGCCGTGACTGCCACTGCAGCAGCAACAGGAATAGGTAATACAGCCTTGGAGACCAGATCTATGCACCTATGGATCCTTCCACCTGAGGCAGTTGCCTCGCCTTGTCTCATGATAGGGACAGCCCTGTTCTCCATCAATAAGCCAAGGATCAAACAGGAAGCTGGCTGGCAAACTATAATTTGAGACACAGCTCTGTCAATTATGGAACATTGCTATGACAGAATACTATCTGTACCTGCAAAAGTTTGGGGGCTGTCATATTGCTTCATTTGCATTCAGTGCCTTTCCTGTAGCATCCTCCTAAAATCCTATACCTGCTCATACCCCAAATTGTATATTTTTTGTAGTGGAGGGGGCAATTGTTTCATTTTAGTTGTGCCATTTCCCCTCCAGATGTCATTAACATTGGGGAAGCGCAACAACTAATTAATAAAGCAGAATAAATCCACCACTGAGGCACTACTATTGTGTCAAGAACATGTTGCAGAATACTCCTGCAATAAAACTCCCACCAAAGTACACTTACTTTGGTTTCTTCTCAGTTTTTCTTTTGATTTTCAGTCCATTAAAAAGATCCTGTTACAGGCACATTAGCTGTTTTTTTCCTTTTTTAAAAAAATATTTGTATAATAGTTTTTTAAAAAACACCCACATATAACCAACCCATGCACCATGATGAATCTATGATGGGAACAGACATTTTGGTTTTCAGCTCTTGTTATCGAGAGCAGAAGCGCTGTGCTAATGATGGGAAATTCTTACAACTTCTCCACTTGTATATTGGCAGAAGCAGGTGCATGAATTCAGCTAGTTGGTTCTCCAATCCAGTAAGGGCTATATTCTGGGCTTGTGTTACAGGCAGTTCAGTCCGTGCATTTGGAAGAATACGCCTCTTCCCCTTTTGCGCCGAGATTCAAAAGAATAGTTCAGTTTGTTGTCCCCAAATGTATCTCCACATCTGAGACAACTTTTTTTTTACTCTTTCACTATTCCCACCACTCCTCTTTCACTGACCAGGTTGCAAGAGACAGCTGTCATGTTTGTGATGGCGATGTTTCACCATTCGTATTTCACATTAGTTTCATATTTGCCCAAATTCATTTTTTTTAACTTTTGAGCTTTCATTCTAGGAATACAGATGCTGGACAGCAATCTCCAAAATGCAGCACACAAAGAGCGCATTTCTAGCCTTGCACACGCACAGATATGGTACACTCTGTTTGCACCAATATCATTGGCAGGCTGTGGTGCTGTTTCTAAGAGAAACTCCACCATCTACCTCCCCACCCACCTCCTTCAGTTCCATTTCATGGCTTCCTCTGACATTTTGTAATTAATTTTTTGTTGTTATTTCCATTAGATGGTTTTATTAGTTATTTGTAGGTAGTATCACTCACTAGAACTCATTGCATTTTATTTACTTTAGTTTTTGAATCTTTGTGCTTTCTTGGAGGCAGCTCAAAAGCCAGGAGCTCACTGACCAATTGTCTGATTTTAAAATGTATTTCTTTTATAGTGAAATAGTGGTTTGGGAGCTGCCAAAAAACAAAACAAAACAAACCCCCCCCCTCTACTCTGCTTTCTCATCCACAGAAGAAAAATGCAGGACCCCCTATGGGAATGCACTCAAGGGAGCCAAATTCAGTTCTAAAAATATGTTGTGATAAACATAGCAAGGGTCCTATACTGAATCAGGCCATTTGTCTTCATGCATGTTTGGAGACCTATGAGCACAAGCTGCTGATTATCCACAAAGACCTCTGGCTAGGCCAGAGTGTATTAGCATAACTTTTGACAATGTTTTTGTGGGGTGTGAAACACAGAGCAGTCAAATACAACATTCCTAGAGTGGACATAAAAAGGGGATGTCTGGACCAGCCCAGTCGGAACTTCCTGTTTCCTCCTGGGCTGGGACAAACTTCCTCTACATCTGACCAGAGGTGGGCGTGACCTCACCTGTGCAGGTAACAAAATAGCCCTGGGGAGGCAGCCACCCTTCTCTCTTTGACTCCATTCTTTGAAGAAGCAACGTCTCCTTAGCCTGAGATACTCTCTTGGCTTCCATGCAAGAGAGGACAAAGGAATTATCTCCTTATGGGATAGATTCCACGTGTATATATATTGTAACCTAAGTCTGCCTTCTGGGATCCTGCTGTGAACAGAATGTGAGTAAACTCTTTTATACAAGACTGTGTCATGTCTATTCTTTTTTAGGAGGGAATAAAAGGGGAATTACGAGGAAACTTATTTTAGAGGTGTGATGGCCTGGGAATCCGATTCAGAGGCTGAACCGGAGGAATCCCAGCCTGCACAGGAGTCCCCGCCTCCAGGGCCGGCTGAACTGGGGCAGGGCCTTGATTCTGAAGCGCCTGCACCTGTGCCGGATCCTCAGGAGCAGGCACCAGGTGAATCCACTCTGGCTCCGGAGGTGGTTGAGGACTCAGTGCCTACAGGTGAGTCTCCCCCTGGGTCCAGTAACCCTTCAGCCTCTCCTGAACTGCAGAGGCTCAGGGCAGAGAGGCGGAGGGAACTGGTTTCTCCCAGGAGGAGTGCTCGCCTTAAGGCCAGGAGAGGCGGGTCTCCTGGGGGCCGGGACTGCCCCTGGCCTCAGAGGAGATAAAGGCCAGTCAGCCCGGTCCCAGGTTGCGGGAGCAACATCGTTGAAGAGCTGTTTCCGCCAGCACCCAGTCCGGTTCCCCCAGAGTTCCTGTCCTTGCCCGGCTCCTCGCTGTGGACCCCGCTTCGCCCGTGGAGGACTGTCTGTTGACCCTCGACTCAGGTCCTGGACCTCGCCCCACGGTAACCTCCCCCCTGGACCAGCACAAGAGGCTTATGCAAGCCTGGCAAACCTATCCGCTGTGTAAGTTTTAAAAGGGGAATGTTACTCTGCTAAATTGTAGAACTTGTTAACACAAGTTGGGAAGGATATAATTAAACAATATATCCGCCCCTGCCTCCCTGAACATTCCCACTGTTTTCATTAGACGGAGACTGAAATCTGATGCACACTTTTCTGAGAGTAATCTCCATTGAATCCAGTAGTACTCCTGAACAAATATGCAGAGGCAGTACATGAAATCTGGGGAGGCGGGGTGCCATCTCGCCCTCAGGATTATGGGTGCCGGCCACCGCAACACAGATGTGCAACATCCGCATTGCAGTGGCCAGCAGTGGCGGCGGCTCCTCCTCTTTGCAACCAGCGAGGCACCCTTTTCCACAGGGAGGGGCTCGGACTCAGAGACAAAGCGACTCTGCCTCCACGTCCAAGCCTCCCTCCCCGCCAAGGGTGCCTCGCTGCCTGGCTGCAGAGGGTGGAGCTGAACTGCTTCTCTCTCAGAGGCAGCTCCGTTGCCACCTGCAGACTTTTTTCATTGACTTTCTGGGTGCCCAGACACCCATGCCCCCCTGGAGTTGGCTCCTATGTAGAGAGGTTTCCCCACAGAAAATGCTACTGAAATGAAAGCTAGCAATACTGTACAATCACAGGCAACCAGACCAGTTTGGGTGGATACAGCAAGCAGGGATCTAAATCATCACCACTGTCAGCCAACCCAACACTTTGCAGTGTTGCCCTTTGCTTCAAGTGGGAAAGGGGAGCAAAAGAGAAGGGCTGAGGTTCAAAAACTGGTTGAGTCGTGGAAAGAACCAGATCTGCTCTTTGACAGTTTTGTTGCTCCAGCACCAGACACAGGGCTTATCCACACTTAACTTTTGCCCCTCTCTTTCCAGGCACAGGTCCGAATCTCTGAGTCTGAGCCTGAATGTTTGGGGGGGGGGGTTGCCCTGAAGCTTTCTCTTTTTAGCACTCAACATGAGCAAATGTCAATTTGGGGTTTTCTGTGGATTGTTGTTTGCTCCGATTGAGCTTTAAAGAGCGGGTTTTCACAGGGAAAGCGAGAGAGAGAGAGAGAGAGAGAGAGAGAGAGAGAGAGAGAGGAAGGAAGGAAGGAAGGAAGGAAGGAAGGAAGGAAGGAAGGAAGAAAGGAAGGAAGGAAGGAAGGAAGGAAGGAAGGAAGGAAGGAAGGAAGGAAGGAAGGAAGGCAGGCAGGCACTCGGATAGAGTGAAGGAAAAGTAAGTGTGGATAAGCCCATGCTCCTTTTTACACACAATGGTGGCTTGTCTTTTCATCAGTTGTTGGAAATGCTGCAGGGAAAAGGGAGGAGGGTAGGGGAGCTCTGACTGCATTCAGAGTTCTTGCCTAAGCCAACACGCATGTTGTCTTCAACTGCAGCCAAGGCCAAATAGGTTTGGGAACCAATGCTTTTAGCTCATCTTCCCTTAGGGTGCAAAATCATGGTTGCAAAAACATGGAAACATAGATTTAGATTTGCATAGATTTAGATTTGGTGTATTAAAAAGTCCTGTGATTGAACAATTATACCTATTTGATAACTGATTGATTAGTAATAGTTTTAATAATTGGTTTGATTTGGGGGGGGCAAATAATGCTGGTAAGGACATATGATCCTGATGTAGGTGGTACATCAGGAGTGATCAACCTTTCTGGGGTGTGTAGACACATTTGCAAACTGGAGAAGCTGTTGTGGGCACCACACACATAGTGCAACCAAGTACACATGGCAATCTTTTATATTGGCTACAACTAAATTTGTCTTTGAAGACTAATTTCAGGGCAAAGGGCTCTGCAGGTGTCAGGGATGCCTCTACAGGTGTCCCTGTTGAGAATGCACTGTTTCAGAAACTTCAATTCATACAAAATGTAAGAACTCCGGCCTATATTGTCCTTCACCAGTCTATGTGGCTGATTGGGATTGTTATGACCTGTGCGGCCTGGGAAATTTGCACCTTGTGTAGGGAAGTCACAATATTTGAAAGCAGCCAGCCCCTTGCTTACATTCCTGTACCATGAAATCACATCCCGCAGCCACCAGAGGGAACCAAAGCAGTTAGGAAATTTAAAACTGAATCATCAAAGATCACAATTCCCACCTCCCACGTACTCAAGATTCTGGCATAACATTATCTCTTCATAACTCTGAATTCTCTCAGGTCCCAGTGACTGCATGCCTACAGAATCTGCCCTTTCTGACTTGATTTAACTGCATGTCAGAATGGCTTTTCAGATAGTTTGGTTTCTGCAGGATATATCTGGGGTGGGTTAAGGGACAGCAGAGTCCTAAGATGGACTGTCTTCCAGGCCCTGGCACAGCACAGAGACAGTGGGAAGGCAGTTCCCCATCCTCAGCATCAAATTCTCATCACAAGCTGCACTGGTTGCATTTTATTATTGGACCCAGTGTGATCATGATTAATACTCTGCTCCTGTATGGTTAAGTGGGAGAGCCTGCATATTAATGGATGTAGGGAGGAGATGGAGAGTCTGATACAGTATATCAGAGGCTTATAGCTTGGCTGTAGAGCATATGCCTTGCGTGCAGAAGCTCCCAGGTTCAGTCCATGGCATCTGCAGAAAAATGTCTGAGAATAAGACAGACCTCTGCCTGATACCCTGAAGAGATACCCTGCCTGCCACAGTTGACAGTACTAGCCTGATAGCAGGGGTGGGCAAATATTACAGTTTTGGTTTCTCTTAGTTTCTCATTTTTCCAATCTTCAGTTCTCTACATTTCCATGTAAGCTTGGGTTCTGGGTTTTTTGTTTTGTTGTTGTTGTTTCGAAGGCCTCATGAAAATTTATCAGCATTTTCATGCAAATTTCTCATAGTATATACCTTTTTATACACAACTTAGCCTAATATGCTGTAGACATTTTGGCAATGCTATTTTGCCTTATGTTATGCATTTTTTCATATTATTTTCACTATTACATGCCCTTTTATCCATGCTTTAACCTAGTATATGCATCTTTTTTTTACATATTACTTGACTGGAGATCTGCATTGCAAAATTCAGAGAAGTTCAAATTTCAAAGGATGGCTGTGTTTTGGTTCACGCATTGTTTTAGAAAATTCAAGTTTGGTAGGTTCACATTTAAATGTGAACAGAATCAAATTGCTCCTCCATCCCTACCCAATAGTCTGACCTGGTGTAAGATAGATTTCTATGTCCAAATATAGGAGTTATTTGAAACCATGTGATACAGCATTGGTATCATAATGATCCTTCCAGATCTCAGTGCGCAAGGTTACTAACATCTGGCGGGAGGGATTTTATAACGTTCAGATTAATGCTACTCTTTGACAAGGCATTGTCACAAGTCTATCAGAATTTCCCATAGGATGAAACCACAAAGTGCACAATTCTGGGGAAAGATAGGAATTGTCTGATATTTTCTCTGTCTCATTTCCTCTCATCCTATAAATAGTTCCTGCATGAATAAAGCCTTTGAACGCCAAAAACTTTAAGGGATTACTTCAATCTAAGTCACCCAAGCTACGCAATTTGTCCCAAGCCTTCTGCTGTCCTAGGAATGGCCCTGAGTTCAGGTGGCAGATGCTGGGAAGTGGGAGGGGGACAAGATGTTAGACACTACAACTGTTTGTGCCATGCATAGCCTGTCCTAAGCTAGGCTGTAATCAGTGTTGGAATAATATCTCATTGCCTATCCAATCAACTTCTGTATAGGCAATACAGGAGATTGGGCTGGCGTGCACCATTTCATAAAGTCTTGGTGGGGCACTAATACTCCACTGACCTCTGGTTAATTGTGTTGCTGCTGCTTACAAGGAGGTTGGGGGGTAGGGGTGAGGAGGCATTGGCAATATTGGTTTCGTTTAAATGCACAGGCGGTTCCAATTCAGCACTCCTGCCTGCTGGTGCATTTGCACTATGCCGACTTTGCAGCTGCTTTGCCCCTATCCTTCTGCCCCTGGGAACAGCAGCAACACAACCAACCAGAGGTCAGGGAAGTGGCAGCCCCCCCCCCATCAGCTACCACCTCAAGCAGCAACATATTTAGAGTGGGCCCTGCCATAAACTCACCTTCAGAGGCCTTCAGAAGAAATAATCCCAACATAAACAACTGCCAAAAGCACACCTGGAAAAAAAGCTGGATTCAGCATCAGAACTTCCAACAGATCCATGCACTGGTGAATCTGTTGTTTAGTACACAACAGGGGGTGTTCTTGGCACAGAAACTGAATTCGCCACTTAGCACAGCTATAGAGTCATTTCTCTTGCATTACCCTCTGGATATTCCATTCCATCATTTTTGCAGTTCATTCTCCGGAATCCATGTGGCTCGGGGACATTTTGCAAATTTGCCTTTGTGCTGCAGAGCACAACAAAGGGAGAATTCATAGTAAATCATTCCACTGAAGACTTCACAGGAGAATAAAATGGTTCCAGATGAATGTGTAGACACTGCAATAGGTTTTAACGGAAATAGATTGGTTTTGCATATGCATGCAAAGCATCTTGCAAAGATCAAACTGTCCTGGACATACTGCATTTGCCCAGCATAGATAAAGCCACACAATTTATTCCTGCTTCCAGTCCCGAGCCTATTGCATTTCATGACTTCAGAGTACATCTGCAAGGAAGATTTTTATCAAAATCAGATCCAATAGAGAGAGAAAAATCTAATTTTATGGGCTAGCCTGAACTTCAGAATCCTGAAAAAGTACGTACATTCTTGCATGCTCAGATCCTGCTTGTGAACTTTCTGTGGGCATCTGGTTGGTCACTATGAGAACAGAATGCTGGACTAGGTGAGCCATCAGGGCTCTACTTCTTATGTTTCAGTCTCCAAACTTGAAGAGTGTTCATCTGTATTCTGACCAAGCATTTTTTCAGGACTCTGCTGGCCAAAATCTGTATTCTGCAGCACGAGGAATAGGGTGGCAGCAGAGCTATGGCTGGTAAGCAAAGAGGTGGAGAATGGCACTAACGGAGGGACAGAGAAAGGACACAGAGGATGAGAGCAGAAAGCAGAAAGCAGACCTTCCCCAGCAGGGGACCCTTCTGACCATGGAAAGATGTTATTACAAGAATTCTCTGTGTGGTGGTCATTCCAAACTCTCCAAGGTCCATTTGGTAGTTCATAGACCAGAAAATCCCAATGGAGCAGAAAATATTATTTATGTATGCAACCACAGCTGTGCAGATGTTATTGGTCCAGAGATGGACAGAAGATAAAGTCCCAGCCAGAGAAGAATGGCAGATTAAGTTGATGGACTATGTCAAAATGGCAAAAATGACCGGAGGAATCAGAAATCAGGAAGACTCTTTGGGGCTGCTCTTTGGGGCTGGCAGGGGAAACCTGGGCTTCCCCCTCCAGCCCCAACAAACTGGAATTACAGTTTGTCAGGGCTGGAGGGGGAAGACCCAGTTGCTCTGCCAGCACCGGGGTTTCCCCCGCCAGCCCCAAAGAGCAGCTCAGGGAGCAGTGGGCAGGCTGCGCACAACCTGTCCGCTGCTTCCAGAGCTGCTCTTTGGGGCTGGACGGGGAAGCCCTGGGACCACACATTCGCTCCATAAGACGCACAGACATTTCCCCTTAGTTTTTAAGAGGAAAAAAGTGTGTCTTGTGGAGCGAAAAATACAGTACTTTTCAAGACTCAGATTGATTCTACCGGAAGTGCCCAGAGGGAGTGGCACTCACAGGCCTTGCTCAAAAATCCAAACATGCCCATGGACCTCAAAAGGTTGCTGACCCGTGGGTATAGTTGGTCCTGCGACTGCCCCACACTTTCCTCCCAGCTTTATCTCTTCCTCAGGACTGCATGATCAGGCCTACATATCCACCCTGAAAATAAAATCCAAAAATGCCAGATCGGGGGTGAGCAGTAAAGCTTGCCTTAGAGGGAAAATGTGGGGGTTGGTGTAAATTACCTCTGCTTGGCAGGAAGTGATGGCAGGGAACTTCCGAAGCTGCTCAGGAACCAAAAAGGGCAACAGAAATGACCACAGGTAGAGAACGAGGGAGAAGCCTGTGGTCTATTGTCTACCGACAATCAGCAAGTGGCCATCCGCCAGGGCTTTGGCAGGTGAATCATGAGAGAGGAATGAGTAACAGGCCACAGACGTAGAGCTTGCCAGGAGAGAGTGAGTAATGTGACATTTATTAGATTGCACAGCCTTGGCATCCGTCAAAGTCAGAGAGCCGGAGAGTGACATAACTACAGGCACAGAAGGCTGAGGGGAAGGGCTGTCCATATGCATCAGCCTGTTCCTTGCACCTTTGGCAGCGGCTGCTTTTTTGGAAGGCTGCCTAGAGCGGCAGCTGAGTGGAGACTTGTTGACAGTGATGGATGCAAAGCAAGCAGGCAGGCGGTTCCTGGAGAAGACAGGGCACTCTGCTGGCTGTGGAGACAGAGCAAGGTCTCCATACCTGGAGTGGCTGGGGCTCATGGCAGAATCAGCAGAGGCAAGCCAAAGAAGAGAAGCCACTCACTTCTCTCCAGTTGCGAGAAAGGGTAGAAGCGGAATATTATGTACTGAGTTGAATAGGATCCAAAATGCTGCAGTCTGATTGCTCCTAGAATAATACAGTAGGATCCAGAATGCAGCAGTCTGGTTGGTCCACAGGAGCCACCCAATCCAGCTCCAGGTGGAAGTGAATCTGCAACCAGATTGGCCTACAGGAGAATCCCGGAATTAGCCAATCACGTGGGGCCCATTGTGTAAATAATATATATAAGCAGATATTCTGGGGGAACTTCCATTCCTCCTCAACACAATGAGCTGAATAAAGAGCATGAAATCCACTCTCGATTCTGAGTATATTTCACGGAAATTGCCGAGTTAGACTTTCCCTCTGTCTCTTCTGGAGACAGGCACCAAGGGGAAATACAGCAGAAATACAGCAGGATGCAGAAAAGGTGAAACCACAACCTTCCCAGCATATTCCAAGCAAGTTTCTTCCATGAGGTTAAAAACAGAAAGCAAATACAGTGGTACCTCGGGTTACAGACGCTTCAGGTTACAGACTCCGCTAACCCAGAAATAGTACCTCAGGTTAAGAACTTTGCTTCAGAATGAGAACAGAAATCGTGCAGCGGCGACACAGTGGCAGCAGGAGGCCCCATTAGCTAAAGTGGTGCTTCAGGTTAAGAACAGTTTCAGGTTAAGAACGGACCTCCGGAACGAATTAAGTTCTTAACCCAAGGTACCACTGTAACAGAAAAAGAAGATTTTTTTAAAAAAAAACCTATGGAAATGACTGTGCATGTGGAAGGACCCAGGACCAGCCCAAGCCATTTTGCCTCCTTGCAGGCTATTGCTGATCTGGAGTTTCCAGAACAGAACAGACAAAAATTCAGACAAACTTTTTTTAAAGAAATTATTTACCACATTCCTAGGCTGCTCAATAACAAAATGTTCTTGGGACAGTTTCAGATAAATGAGAAACAAAAATGCTGTGCTCTAAGAACTTAATGCAGGGGTGGCTAACATTTGGCCCTGCAGATGTTCCTGGACTACAATTCCCATGATCCCTGATCACAGGACATGCTGGCTGAGGCTGATGGGAGCTGGAGACAACAACTGGAGAGTCCCAGGAGACCCATCTCTGACTGAATGGAACTAGAATATTGATTGGTGATGGATTCATTGATGACGAATAGCAAATAGGACTGTTGATTTCATTAATGTACCAGAAATAATAATCTGGCTCCATATCTACTATCCTTTAGGCATTTTCATACACGAAAATATTGGCCTAACTGAAAGAAAACAGCCAATTTTGAGGTGAGTAAAATGGCTCAGAAACAGTCCAGTGGTGGAAGGCACAGGAGAGGCCCAGTATCTTGGCTGCATCATTAATAGAGGCAATAGCCAGTTTTCTGGGTTGAGGTCTGGCTGCAAGTTCTCAAAACGGTTCCCAGCAAGATCTGAGCCAGAGCTGCCTCAGGTTCCTCTGCACCCTCATGGCCATGAATAAATAAATGCATTTAAATCAGTGGTTCATTACACGTTGCGTGTTATACACGGAAAATGCTATCCCTGGCGCTGGCTGAGAGTGCCAGGATCTTGACTCGCTCTGCTCCCGCATTAATCTTTACAGATAAGCAATTAGGCACTTCCATTTAATCAATACAAATGGGCCTTTAAACAAGGCTATGCCATTCAGATTGTTTGATGTGGGCTGCAATTTGCCAGCTCTCTTCTGCTTGAACGCCCAGCCCAAAGAAACTTGATAAAAGACTCTCGTGCAATCAGTTGGGTGGGTGGGTGGGTGTATTTGTCTGGTACTATGTTGATAAGAAGTCATTTATACTCTGCCTTCCTCACCCTATGCCCTCTGAAAAATGTGGCACAGCACTCCATGCTTGGTTCTAAGCAAGGCAGATTAATCATGTTGGCCTAGTTGTGCATTCATGAAGTATAGCAAATTGCAGTATTCAAGTGTATTAATAAGTGACTAGCAGTCAAGAGACTCTTCCTAAAACTGGAAATGGAGCTTCCTGTTCTTACTAATGACAAACCAAAACCTTCATGAGACCTAAAAGCCATGCAAATGGGAACCAGAATAAGCTTCACTCTGCACTTTGCCCCACATGCCTGTACCATTGAGTAATGAGTGCACAATAACAGATTTAAGTTTCAGTTTGGGCGAAACTTTGCTTCAAGTCCCAGCTCAGCTACTGAACCTCAAGAAAAGAGCCTCGTTCACATTATCGTGTGGCTTTCTCTGTATATTGCACAGGCAGTGTATTTGCTGCTGAAAACTGCTCCATAGCCTATGTAAGCAGCTGACCATATGGACTGGACCTGTTAAGTTGTGGATGAACATATCAGATGACACAGCGATTCTTCCAACAGCTCTTGTTTATTCACAGGCCAGAACTGAACTGAACTGAACTGAAGGGTTCAGCCAGACTGCTTATATAGAGCTTCACTACAACACAACAGTAACAACTTTCTGTAACTATCCAATCACTGAACGTCACTTTCAATTCCTTATTTGCATATGTGGACCAGAGTGAAAACTATCTACACTATCCCCCTGCTGGCCCAGGGTGAGAACTTCAGTATATAGCAGGACCTATCAAGGGGAAAGCAAAGTCCATGTGCCAGCAATTGTAGCATGGGGATTCAGGAGACACCAGAAGTTAGTCCTTGTTCTGAGCAATTTATGGCTTTAATAATAATAATAATGGTTATAATAACGATTATTTATTTATTTATTTATTTATACCCCGGCCATTTTGCTGGATTGCCCCAGTAACTATGGGCGGCTTCCAACACACCTAATAATAAAAATAAAACAGCAAACATTAATAGTAACAATCAAAGAAGCTATACAAAAAGTCACAATAACTTTAAAATAAACAACTTATAGCAAATAAAGCAATAGACTCCAATCATAAACTGCAAAATTAAACGTCAGCAAATAATAATTAAACAGTTTACACTTACCAATTACAATAAAGAATTACTAATCTATAATCAATTTAAAAAAAGCTAATCACCAAACATACAAAACCATGTAAAAGGATCAAACTGAGAAACAAGGACACACAACTTATAAAAATTATTTTTTTAAACTGTCCCTGAACTGCTCTCTTCCCACCTGCGTCCACTGTTCTCAGAGTCATGGTCTGGGAAAGGCTCCCGGAACTGGATGGGAGGGCAAGGCAGGTGGGAAAGTGATCGCCCACAGAAAGTCTCTCTCCCTTCAGTTCCCCTCTAGCCTCACTGAGCCTCTTTCAGGTAGGAGCAGTTTGGGGTGGCATCATTTAAGAGTCCTTGCTGCCACCCCACCTGGCCACAAATGTCTTATTTACAAATGTGAAGGCTGTGGTTTATAGGGCAGGGCTTGTGTAAGGATGAGATAGAGAAAGAAGCAGTCAGCATGGTCCAGGCATGGTTATAATAATAATAATAATAAATTTTATTTATATCCCGCCCTCCCCAGCTGAAGCTGGGCTCAGGGCGGCTAACAACAATCAAAATAATCCAACGATTCTAAAAACATTTCATTATAAAAATTAATTAAAATCAAATTGATGGCAACCAATAAGCAAAATTCTGTGCAGATTGCCAGAGGAGGGGGGGTCAGGCTGCGCCCTGACCAAAGGCCTGGTAGAACAGCTCTGTCTTGCAGGCCCTGCGGAATAATAATAAATGGTTTGTGAGACTTTGGCTTTTCTGAACGGAAATGCCTTATCAGGGAGAAAGTGGGTTTTAGAAATGCTCATTTTCTCTGCACAGAAACTTTGGATGGGGGACGGGGATATTCAGAACTACAGTTCTTCCCCTGTAGGCTAAAATGACCCTCCCCTCCCCCCAAAAGCTGTGCTGCATAGTTTAGCCTGTGTTTATTTCACTTTTGTAACACATAGTGAAATGACTTTGGGATGGCTTCACTACATGCCCATTTTACAGCTCAAAGCACATGACACCACCAGCATCCCCTCTACGGAGATACAATAGATCACATGGCAACTTCACTGTGTGGTGGAACTCCACCTATGCCTCGTTTGCCAGGCAGTACAGTGGTACCTCGGGTTACATATGCTTCAGGTTACATACGCTTCAGGTTACAAACTCCACTAACCCAGAAAAAGTA
This sequence comes from Podarcis erhardii, assembly GCF_964252035.2. Classification (NCBI taxonomy): domain Eukaryota; kingdom Metazoa; phylum Chordata; class Lepidosauria; order Squamata; family Lacertidae; genus Podarcis; species Podarcis erhardii. The sequence continues at coordinate 42,988,229 of NC_138497.1, forward strand.
CCTTGGGTTAAGAACTTTGCTTCAGGATGAGAACAGAAATCATGCTCCGGCGGCACAGCAGCAGCAGGAGGCCCCATTAGCTAAAGTGGTGCTTCAGGTTAAGAACAGTTTCAGGTTAAGTATGGACCTCCGGAATGAATTAAGTACTTAACCCGAGGTACCACTGTATTCCTCCTCCCAAACTATATATAATACCCAAGCCATATTCTTATAAATGGCATTATTGTAAGTATTCATTTGTTAAAGGGGGGCACCTTGGTTGACATGGTCCCAAGATCTCTCCCCCCCCCCCCGCCCTCTTGAGATACTTTGAAGCTCTCAGACAGTAGAGGCCCTAGGCACCTGAATAATATGCCTATTGACAAATTCAGCAGATTGTCGGAGCCTGCCGTTACAAGTGGCACTTCTTTAGGGTAAAATAAAGACGCAGAAAGCCAGTAATTTCCATAATATGAGAGAGCAGCTCATTCAGACTTCTTCTCCTCTCCGGTCACTTTTTATTGTCCTTTGTTCTGTCCAGCCGCATGGCTGTTTGCCAATCTCATGTTACCTCAGCCGGTCAAGCTTTTATGGCCCCTTTACCATATAAGGTAATCATTGCCCAGAGGAATGTCAGGGGGCACCCTGCAGTTTTTACAAGCCTCTGCCTTGGCTTTATGACTCCCACAGCAGACTGCTTTGCTTCTCTGCTTCCATGCTGGCGAGGGCTGAGGGGAGCTATAGTCCAAACTACTGAATGGCACTAGGTTGATGAAAGCTAGAATAGACTATATAAGTGACACAAGCTTAGTTGCCCATTGTACTTAATGGGCTAGAGCCAGGTGTAGTTGTGCTTAGAGTAGACACATATCAAAATCCATGGGCCTGAAATCAAGTTCCATTGCTTTCAGTAGGTCTACTCTAATCATGATGACTAAAAAAAAAAAAATCCTTCCAGTAGCACCTTAAAGACCAACTAAGTTAGTTCTTGGTATGAGCTTTCGTGTGCATGCACACTTCTTCAGATACGATGACTTCTTCATGATGACTAAGTTTGGGTGTAACCTAGTAAGTTTCCCTTCCACACTTCTTTCTGCTTCTACCACTTTTTCCCAAGGCTGCAATATTATGCTCCTGCACCTGGTGATCACATATTTTTCAAACATAAACTATGGGTATGGTTGAGTTATTCAGCAATGTGAAATTGCATAGAAGTGTAAGCAAAAGTCTCATCACAGAGGTTGCCTTTTGCTGCTGCTTTGGATAAGTGACATTTCTGTGAGTATAAATAATTGCTGAGTATAAGGATAACAGGGATTGTATACAGCTATACTTACACTGCATACATTTAAACCCCACCCCCCAAAAAACAGACATTAAAGAACTTATCTGTAAATTACAAAATAGCTCTGTACTTGGCAGAGAGAATGCCATACTATTTGAGAAATTGTGCAAAACACAAAAAAATATATAACCAAAGGGTCCTGTGTCTAAATTAGCTTTGTATCTCTTCTGGCAGCTTAATCCTATTGTGTGACCATAAGAAATGCTGCACATTTCCATTGTGGACATACTGGCTGGATAGGTATTGACTGTTCCATAAATAAAGCCACATTTGGTTTATTTAATTTACTGAGTAAATTATGTAATTTACTGAGTAACTCTCACAAATTTAGCTACCTTTAATACCAGTTACTAGGTACCACAGCAAGCAAACTCAATAACTTCTGTTTAACTAAGGGATAGGCTGCAATGGTCCTGTTAGGAGGCACCCTAAAAATATCCAGCTTCTGCCACGATAGCCTGCGTTTCAGAAGGAAGTTTCAGTTTTCACCTGGAGAAGCCTCCAGAGGGACTCTCTTTTGGAAACCCAGGATTATGTGTTCCAAGCAAGCTGAGCTGACAGAGCATCTGGTAAATTTATTGTCTCCTTCCACTGCCATCCCTCCTTTTTCATTTGCAAATGTAATAGTAAACAAAAGAACATCAGACTATTTCTAAAAGTATTGTTATGAGTTTGCAGTGGGGAGGCAGGTTGTATGCCGAGACCCTTCCAATTCCTACATCCAGCAACTGTTAAAATCTAATCAAGGATTCAAAGTCCTGGAATAGCCAGACTAGCTTTCTGGCGAGGTAATGGGTCACTAAGGAAACAAAGGGAGTGACTCTGCGCCAGACTGAAAATGGCACAAATCTGCTAGCATTTAGAAAGATAAAAACCCGAGTGGAGAATGGCATGATGTGAACAAAAGCTGGAAGCTGGAAGCAGCAGGCTGGGAAGCCAGACAGTCAAAGCAATGCCTGTTTTCTGTTTGAATCCAAGGTTGTGGTTATGGGGCAAGAAAGGCCCTGTTCGGTTGTTGATGCTGTGAACCCCTCCATCATAGACTCAGGTTGTATAGATGTGCAAACAAAGCATATATCATAAAGACACCACAGTCTCCGCTGCCCCTCATTCTCAGAAGACCAAATCCTGGGTAAGCGACTGGAATCCATGGAATCTCACACTGCTTGGAGCTTGGAGTGCCATGCAACAGTCTTCAAGATATGGTGCAGGACTCAATTAGCCTATCCTGAAAACAGGAACCCTATGCAAGGTCTCACGCTAGTGGAAGAGGGCTTCCCCCACCAAAACAACCAATCACTCTGGAGAATCAGGGGAACCCCCAGAACAGCCTGTGTGGGGAGGAGAAAATAGATTCACATATATTTGGGACTCTTTGGGAAAGAGCCTAAGGCTACTGAAACTTTTTGATTAGGAATTGGAGGAGGGGAGAGGGGAAGGAGTGACATGTAGGGTCAGTGTTAATAAGAATAAGACTAAGAATTTATTATTTATACCCCACCCCTCTGGCTTGGTTTCCCCAGCCACTCTGGGCAGCTTCCAACAGAAAATACTACTACTACTACTACTACTACTACTACTACTAATAATAATAATAATAGCAATAATAGCAATAAAAGATCAAACATTTAAAACTTCCCTAAAGAGGGCTGCCTTCAGATTTCTTTTAAAAGTCAGATAGTTGTTTATTTCCTTGACATCTGATGGGAGGGCGTTCCACAGGGCAGGTGCCACTACTGAGAAAGCCCTCTGCTAAAGCAATCATTCCTTCTACACAAGAATTTCCACTTGCCAATCCAATCTCCCATTTACTGGGTTGGTGATTGGAGGGGCAGTGCCCCATTTGCCCTAATGGACAATCCTCCAATGCTTATTCCCCTTGCTTAAGGCAGAAAGCAACCTTTTGCACCCTAACCTAATCATAAGCCCCGTGGAACACAGTGAGTTACTTCCGGGTAAATGTGCAATGGATTGTGCTGCATGACTGGATACCCATGTCCTGTCCCCTGTTTGAGCTTTCTTCTTTATCAATATCTTAATCCTAAGGGATAATTCTCCATTGCAAACTATAGTGATGTCATTGTCCCATCCCTAGTTGCACTGGGAAATGGGAATTAACTTTGTCTTGCTCATTCCACCTCCCTTAATAGCTCTGTTTTGCTGAATTATTCAGCAGTTTAAGCAGCAAAGAATGTATTAGGTTGTGCTACTGAGACAAATTAAATCCTATCGTGGAAAGTCCTGAGCTTGAGCCAAATGGGATGTGTGCTGAGATTCAAAAACTGGACTCAACAGCAGCATCCTGGTCCTTGATGTATCAAGCTGGATTAGGCTGTGATGCTCTTATAGGGAATATGCTTCCCTGAGCCAGCCCTAATGGACTGAAAGGAGAAGAGCTTGCTGAGCAGTGCTAGTATGAGAGAGAGCATTATTGTAAGTAGTAAAGCAAACTGGCCTAGAAATATGCCAAATGCACTGCGCTTTTTCTATATATACCTGGTTGTTTGCTTATCCCACTGAATCCAGAGTCAAGGCATAGTGCTCATAAAATTTGCTGATGACACCAAACTGGGAAGGGTAGCTAATTCTGCTGAAGACAGAATGAGAATTCAAAATGACCTTAACAGACTGGAGAACTGGGCCCAAGCTAACAAAATGAATTTCAAGAGGGACAAATGTAAGGTTCTGCACTTAGGCAGGAAGAACCAGATGCACAAATATGGGATGGGGAAACACCTGGCTTACCAGCAGAACATGTGAAAAAAATCTAGGGGTCTTGGTGGACTACAAGCTTAACATGAGTCAATGGTGTGATGCAGCAGCAAAAAAGGCTAATGTCAGGGAACTGCCATCGGAGCCAAGGGTGGTGGTAAGGCTCCCCAATGACACTGGAGAGGGAACCAGCAAGGAGAGAGGGAGAGCTTCCGCTGGGGAAGGAAATAGACGTGACGCCAGGGAGAAAGGGGAGGCTGAGGGAGCTTCGGAGGGAAGGCTCCAGGACTGTTCCAGCGAGACCAGCGGGGAGAGCACAGGACCTCCCCTTGGGATGCCCACTCTGCACAGAAAGCTTCCGCGCAGGGAAGCTAGGCGGCGACTTGGTGTCAAAGAACTTTTATGCTGGAGGAAATTCAGGAAACGCCCACTGACGGATTCTGCCAGTGATTGAGACAGTCACGGAGTACTGACTGTCCAGCCAGGGGAAAGTTTTAAGCAAACTACTCAGCTGGGAGCAGTTTGCGACTTACACACGAGCAACCCCAAACCCCATTACAGCTAATGCTATTCTAGGCTGCATTAACAGAAGTACTGTATAGTGTCCAGATTAAGGGAAGTAATAGTACTACTCTATTCTGCCTTAGTCAGAACACACTTGGAATACTGTGCCCAATTCTGGGCACCACAGTTTAAGAAGGATGTTGACAAGCTGGAGCATGTGGAGAGGAGGGCAACCAAGATGATCAAGGGTATGGAAACTAAGCCTTATGGAGGAGCACTTGAAGGAGCTGGGTATGTTTAGCCTGGAGAAGAGGAGCCTGAGAGGAGATATGATAGCCATCTTCAAATATCTCAAGGGCTGTCACATGGAGGAGGGAGCATGCTTGTTTTCTCCTGCTCTGGCGTGTAGGACTTGAACCAATGGCTTCAAGTTGCAAGAAAGGAGATCCCAACTAAACATTTGGGGGGGAAACTTTCTGACAGTAAGAGCTGTTCAGCAATGGAACGGACTGCCACAAGAGGAGGTGGACTCTCCTTCCTTGGAGGTTTTTAAGCAGAGGTTTCCACATGGCAGGGGGTTGGTCTATATTACCCTTGGGTCCTTCCATGATTCTGTGCTATATTGAAAACATCTCATAAACTATCACAACAGAAGCATTAAAGCAAAGGTTTAAAACACGGGTGAATTAAAACACTCAGTGCATGACTAAGTCATATGTCTGGGTGGGCTTCCCAACATTAAAAAGTTTTCAGCAGGCATCTAAGGCAATATAGTGAGGCTGCCTGCCTAATGTCAGTTGGAATCTACTTCCTGTGAGGATAGATAACCTATGCCCAAGCCTCTCTTGTGAGCAGGGCTTCCCGTACAATCCTAGCCATGTTTCTTTTTCAAAATAATATTTATTCTATAATTTCTATACCACCCTTCATCCAAAGATCAGAGGGTGGATTGTGCACAAAATGCGTAACAGTAACCAAATATTTCAGTCCAGCACTAATAAATATTGCTACATGCCAGCCCAGTCTCCGGTGAGCAGTGTGTGAAATTCCAGGGGTCCCTTGCGCTTAGCCAGGGTTCGTGTTTCCTTTCAGAAATGAGACACAGCAGAGACTGTGGTGTCTTTACGATATATGGTCTATTTGGTAAAGGACCCCTGGATGGTTAAGTCCAGTCGAAGACAATTATGGGGTGTGGCGCTCATCTCGCTTTGCAGGCTAGGGAAGCCAGCGTTTGTCCACAGATAGCTTTCTGGGTCATGTGGCCAGCATGACTAAACCGCTTCTGGCATTTCCATGTGCTCTGGCTTCCGTCATGGTGGTCTATTTACATATATATATATACCTGAGTCTAGATGGAGGGGTTCAAAGCAATTTATTCCAGGAGAGTCTCTTGCTTCTCCAACTGGCACAGCAGGCTTGGGTTTAAGAACAGAGAAATCTGCCATGGAATCTGTCTCTTTGTTACAATCTGTCACAATCAGCCCACATGGTGCTTCCCCACCCCCTTCCTCTTTCTTGTTGCTGCTAACAGACTGAAAAGGATTTTCCCCCAGCCTACATCATCCAAACTGAAATCCTAAACCTTTTTTGTCTCTGCCACTAACACACAGCTGGGGAAGGGGCTCCACCCCTCTTGCTTTTGGGAACTGAATGACTTGATGGCTCATCTTGTGTTAGGTTAATGACTCAGCCATCATAAGGTGATTACCTCATTAGGAAGCTGGCCTGTATTATTTTCATATTGAATCTCTGCTGGATCTTGGAGTTCACTTATTGTTGTTTAATTCCCCAAACCTTCATTCAATTCTAGGTAAAGGTACCCCTGACTCTTAGGTCTAGACACTGACGACTCTGGGGTTGCGGTGCTCATCTTGCTCTATAGGCTGGGGGAGCCAGCATTTGTCAACAGACAGCTTCCGGGTCATGTGGCCGGCATGACTAAGCCGCTTCTGGAAAACCAGAGCAGCTCATGGAAACACTTACAGATAAACTCCTAACCCACAATAATACTACAACCAGACCTAACACGGACACTGGCACCAGAGCCTGCAATAAACCCAGATGCCAACTTTGCTGCCACATACACCCGGACAACACCATTACTGGCCCCAACAACATCACACATACCATCTCGGGACTATTTAATTGTTCATCGTCTAACATTGTGTATGCCATAAAATGCCAACAGTGTCCTTCAGCTCTCTATATTGGACAAACAGGCCAGACCTTACGCCAAAGAATAAACGGACATAAATCGGACATCAGGAATCACAAGACAGAGAAACCAGTAGGAGAACATTTCAATCTCCCAGGACATTCTATACAAGATCTCAAAGTAGCTGTTTTACTACAAAGGAATTTCAGAAATAGACTGGAAAGAGAAGCTGCTGAATTACAACTTATCACCAAACTCAAAACCATGGAAAAACCTGGTCTGAACAAAGACCTTGGATTCTTATCTCATTATACATGACAAAGCCATTTTTCACCTTTTCACCCCTTGCTTCTTCCTGTAAGACCTATTGCAGTCGTTAAGAGTCGTCAACAGGCTCATCACAACTATCTGCCAATCACCCATTCCCACCACCCTTCTGAGTAATACCCCTCCCCACCTTCTCACTATATAGAAGGGTCTGGAAACTTCTGTTTCAGTGTATCTGAAGAAGTGTGCATGCACACGAAAGCTCATACCAAGAACTGACTTAGTTGGTCTTTAAGGTGCTACTGGAAGGAATTTGTTTTGTCATGGAAACACTGTTTACTTTCCCGCCGGAGCGCTACCTATTTATCTACTTGCACTTTGACGTGCGTTTGAACTGCTAGGTTGGCAGGAGCAGGGACCAAGCAACGGGAGCTCACCCCGTCGCGGGGATTTGAACCACCGACCTTCTGATCAGCAAGCCCTAGGCTCTGTGGTTTAGGCCACAGCACCACCCGCATCCCTATTCTAGCAGCTACTAAATCTAGAAATCATGGATGCCTTGCACCCACAAACTTGGGCACCCAAAACTTGAACATTATGCTTGTGGCTGCCACTGGATTGATAAAATGTGTGAAGGAGAATGCCTTGCATTCCTCCACCTTATAGCATGGGTTTACTTGGAACCAGTGTAACTCCATTCTCTGTAAGCCTTCATCTTGATTATATTGAGGGCCTAGAACATCCTTCTCAAACCTGATGCCTTCCAGATGTTTTGGACTTCAACCCCCATCAGTTGCAACCAACATGGCCGTGGAATTTCTTTCATCCCTTCCCTATCCTGAGAGCTCAGCAAATCAATATGATCCATTGGATTTGCATTTATTAAAATAAACCAGGCACCATAAATTTAAACTCCACCCATATACCACCCAGAGCATGCAAAAAGTCCAGGTTCAGCTCCCGCCATCTCCAGTGAAAGGATCTCAAGCAGCACAGTGCGAAAATGCCTCTTCCTGAGACCAGATGAGAGTTGTGGTCCAAAGAATCTGGAAGGCACCAGATTGGAGGAGACTGGCCTAGGAGATGTTGCAGATACAAACTCGAGGATTTCCACCCATTGCTTTGGCCACAGCACCGTCCCTCCTTTCTGCTGGAGTGTTAAAGAGCTGCACTGCACCAATCAAGAACTCCGAATAAGGAAGTGACAAAGTCCAGCATCATCCTTTGGAATACAGCCATCCTGCTAGATTGCAGCCTCCATAAAACTGCTAAGTGAAAAATGTAGTGACATGTTTACAAAAGCCTGTCAAGTCAATTCATCTATACATTTCAGTTGCTTTCTTAATTCTTGCTAACTTTTTTTAAACATCTGCGGGAGAAGAAGAACTGGTAAGCAGAGCTTTTTAACTTCAAATAAATCCTGTACTATCTTTTTTGTCAAGCAGTTCATTTCTTTTTGCTGGGACACATAAACAATCTTGGATCTGTCAGCTGCCATCGCTGTAGTGTTAATCATCAAGCCTGCTGCTTAAATGAATCAGACAACTTCTGTTGCCTGAATTCAGGAGGAGGGACTGCTTCCTCGCTCAGCATCTTTCACACTGTTGGTTGAGACTGCCATTATTACAGAGTCAATTCTGCTTCCCTCATATCCTGTTCTTGGGACTCTTCTAGGCTTCTAAATCTCATTATCCCAGGCTAAGAGAAGGTCTCTCCAAACTAGTATCACAGAACAGCTTATATGGTCTTTATGCTGTCTTAAGACTGCTATGGCATTAAAAGAGGAAGGGCTTATTCTAAACAGAAGGTGGATTACTGAGTTTCCACCACTCTTAATGATTCCTATTATTTATTTATTGTTCTCGCTTTTCAATGAGGGTGACACAAAGAAGATGTCATTATACTGAAAAGGTCAATGTCAATGTCAACGATACAAGAGTCAGTGTCAAAAGTTAGCCCAAAGCTACTACAATCACAGACAATTCTGCCATTCATTCCTGAAAGGATATAAATTGTGCTATGCATTGTGAGGAAACTGCTTACTATTGTGTAAGCTAAATTTAACTCCCTTTAAAGTAAAATCACTGTTTTATGGCCAGACCTCAGCTTGGATTGTATTATGTTTTATTTATCTTCATTCCCTGATTTTTATTGCAGCTTCCAACATGCAAAAAACAAAACAAACCCATCCAACTTAAATTAAAAACATTCAAACAATAATCATCACTGAATGCACAACACCTGAAATTGGTTTTCTTTTAAAGTCAATTTCCCCTTAAACCTTCCTTGTCACATCATTCACAAGGAATTGAGTGTTAAGCCTGTGAAGGGACAGGTCTTTTTAACCAAGATGGGAACTTATTTATTTTGAACACACAACTTTTTAATCATAGGTAGGAACCCCGACCCCTTTCCCAAAACCAGGAATTAATGTTTAAAGCAGAAATTAAGAAGTGACTGTCATGCTGAGCTCAGGTAATGTTTACTGCTCCCGCTCCTTGATCGAAACATCTGGTCAAGAAGTTTGGCATTCAAATGCAAGTTGCTTTTCCTTTCTGGATGGATTTGAGGTCTACAAAGTTCCAGAATTTGTGGAAATAAATCCAGTCCGGAAAACCACCGATACTTCGAAGGCACCGAGGACCATAGGTCCATTATCACCCTCGCGGATATACTCTCGGTCATAATGAGGTCGATCAGCCCAACTGGGCAGCAGCCCCAGCCCCCGCTCCAAAGCATGTCTCCCCTCCCCTCTCCCTTCGCTGCTATTGGACCACGTGTCCGGCTCGGCCCGGTCCCCTCCCCAGCCGATTCTCCTAGGATTAGCGCACGCGCTTTCTCGGTCGAGGGAGCAGCCGCTTTCAGCACCGCGGAGCTGCGGACAGCGCCTTCCGCCCTCCCCACCAAGGCGGCGCTTTTGCGGTCAGGAGGCCACGGAGCCGGCGAGGACCATGGAGGGCGCGGCGGGCTCCCAGTCGCTGGACAGGGAGGCGGCTGCCGGCCAGAGATCACAGGCGAGGCGCCCGGAGACAGCGGGATGCACCTCCAGGTAAGGCGACCCTCCAGGGGGATGCCCATCGGCCGGGGAAACGCCGCGTGCCCATCTCCTCCTCCTTCCCTGACCCTTCGGGGGTGTCCTTGAGGTGCATCGCTCCTTTATCCGCAGCCACCGCGCGCTCCGTCCCCTGCACCTCCCGCTCCTTTCCCAGACAATGGAGCCGATCTCCCCTGGGCGATGGGAGGTGGGAGAAGGGCGGCGGAGTGGAGCGGGTGGGGTGGGGTGCGGGGTTAGGAAGAGGGGGACTTTCTGCTTTTCCAGCACCCCACCCCACCCGGTTGCATCGCCGCCGCAGGCCACATCGCCGCTGATCCTCGAAAAGTTGGCCTTGCAGAGCGAGGGGTGGAGGAAGGCGCGCGGCAGTGTCCCCGAGGTCCAACCCTATTGTTCTGGGATCCGCCGCGGGAAGGCGTTGCTCTGCGACGGCTTGTCGGTTCCCTCGAATCTCCCTGGCGATGCTCCGGGAAACGGGACCCACCCGAGCCAGGAGCCTTCACTGGGCCAGGGGGCTGACGCGCCTGCCTGCCTGCCTGCCTGCCTGCCTGCGCGGGCGAAGGATCCCCGTCGGCGCATCTGTCGCCACGCTGCGGGGCGCCTTTAGATCCTCGATTGAAGGGACGCGCGTCGCCCTCGATCCGCGAAGAGGACCTGTCGTTTCTGTCCGGGAGTGGATTCCTCCGCCCGGCAGCCCGGGATCGAGGGAAAGCAACGACTACGAGAAGCCCTCTGCTGGGGCGCCACGAACAAAAGGAGCGACAGGGCAAGATTTCGCCCAGCTTCCCTCGCCCCGCAGTTTCCAAGAAGGCGGAGCCAAAGCTGGGCTGGGCTGCCTTCGATCTCTCGCCCTCTCTAAAATACACTGTGGCTTTGATACCCCCTGATCCGAGGGTGCCGGATATGTAACAACGGCAAATGCTGTGATCTAGAAATATAGCTGCCGCGTAAGGGAGGGGGGTGTCTTTGAAATTGGAGCCAACTGCTAGGGCCAAACGCCCGCGCCAAAGTTGATGGGCGATGCCATTCAAATAGTGTGTGTGTGTGTGTGTGTGCGCGCGCGCGCGCGCACCGTGTCTTGTGATCGATTATGCGAGTCGGGACTTGCCTGGGGTCCCCCAATATTTTATTCAAGTTGCCACCACCCCCGCAGGGTGCAAGGGAATGAAACCAGGCGCTATCAGAAGAAGAGGTCCTAACTATAGCCTTAGAGGAAGAAATCAGTAGGGTGCTGGGACGTGGGTTTAGGAAATATTGCTTTAAGGAAGCTCTCTTTAAGGAGAGCTTCGTCTTGGATTCCCTTCACGGGCCATGGAGGTAGGTGTGTGTTTATAATCAACACGGATAGGTTTAAATTCGAAGGGAGGCATGCAAACGCTGATCAATTCTTTCATGGACTGAAACAGACTGAATTGCAGATTAACTTCGCCCCACCCCAATTAATCAAAGGTCTGAAGGCAGGTAGGGCCTGATCAGCCTGCTCCCTCCCTTATTTAGGAACATAGGAAGATGTGTAAAGCAGATGTTCCGCACCCAGCTTTCCACAATGGATTTAATGAAACGATAGCAGAGGAATTAACTGGCTTGCAACCCAAACTGGCCTTCCAAGTGGAGCAATGATGGCTTTCCTTCTAACTATCAACCATAGGCAGCTGATGCCACCCATGCCCATTAGAGTGTTTGAGCTGAGCTCAGTGTGATCTCAGAATTCAGGAAGGATGGATCAAGTGATGACTCTTAGTCATTAAAATTCTATTTGTCCAACTGAAAATTCCCTAATGGGGAAGAGTCACAGCTTAGTGGTTGAGCATCTGCTTTGCTTGCAGAAGGCCCCAGGTTAAATTCTTGACATTGCTAGGCTGGGCTGGGGGGGAAACTCCTACCCAGACTCCTGGATTATTTCCTGCCAGTCATATTGAGCTAGATGGTCTGGCGCATTACAAGGCAGCTGCCTGTGCCCCTGTGTTGTAAACCAGATATGGAAATGGCATGTTGGATGGACCAGATGGCTTTTGGTTTGGCCCAGCAGGGTCCTTCTTGTGTTCAGTAGCCACATATGTGAATCTTCTGCAACAATAATAGCCCTTGAACTTTGTTGTTTTTCAAGGCATTCCCACATTGGTTGAAAAAGACATACCGTACTTTTCTGTGTATCAGACTTGGTTTTTTTTACAAAAAAATAATGTTAAAAAGGGGGTGTAGTCTTATACACAGGGGCAATCTCTCCCCATTTTCTTAATTTTGAGTCCCTTTGAGTCTTATACATGGAAAAATACAGTAATTAAAGGTGGCTTTTGCTTTAACAAAGCCTAGCCGCTCTTCTTGGTCAAACCACAGTGAAGAGAAACACCTGTTCTTTCAAGATGCCCATGAAAGCACCTGCATTGTGGTTTTGCAACACACAAGTGTATTTAAAGTTAATGGATGGAGTGCTTGTTTGAAAAGCAGTGCAATTAGTTGAGAGCTCTAGTGAGAAAATGTTATAGCCTATTGGAATTTGCATATACACTGTGTTGTCAGCAAAACATGCTAAAGGCGTTTTACATTTTTAGACTGGTACTTCAACTGTAGCTGGCTGGGAACAGGGAGGATTCCCAAACTATGTTCCATAACATCTCAAAAACTATTTTCCTCTCTCTGGAGCATGAGAGATCATACACCTAGTTGAGTAGATAGGCTTAAGCTGTTGGCAGCTGGGCAGAAGATGGATCAGTCGCCACTGGTAGATCTCTTGGTGATTTGCATCAGGTCAGCAATGATTTCTAACTCCCAATTGCAATAACAAAGTGGCTTTTAAGTGGTTTACAATGAAGGTTTGAACACCAATTGATTCAAAGCAACAAACCTACAATAATTGAAGAAGGATAAAGGATAAATGTAAGAGACAACAAAACAAAAGTAAATGTGCAATAGCACATTACATCAAAGCAATACAACCATTTAACAAGAAGGTTTGGAGAATAGGACAGTTGTTGTTTTTCACCTGGTGCCTAAGGTTATAATAGGTGTCAGTCAAATACCACAACTTGGGCACCACCACTGAGAAGGCTCTATCCATGGCTGTCTCCCACTTTAACTGAGACAGCAGGGACAGTCATATGGGAGCAGGCAATCCTGACCCCAAGCTGTATAGGGATTTATAGGTCAAAATCAACACAACAGGCCTGGGAAGAAATGGGAAGACAGTGATTTTCTAATATTGGGGAATATGTCCTTGTTGGCATGTTCTAGTTCCTCATGGACCACTTCATTCTGAACCAACTGCTATCGCACTTTAACCATAGGCTCTAGAATTTTGCTTTCCACATATCTCATTGACTGTTTAAGAAATTTTCTAGTCAAATAAGATTCTGCCCATGGCCTTTCCCTCAAACTGGGTTCTATATTCTATCGCTGTCTTTATAACTTTGTAGCCTAGTAAAGAGTTCTGTGGAACACAAACACTTGCTTCATTCTCACTCTATACAAAAAGGTTCAATAAAACGCATTGCCTCTGAACTACACATTTATGGCTGGCAAGTATAGAACCCTAAATCTCGACATGTCCAAAGCTATGTCATTGTGGACTCATTCCAAAATGATGTCATTGCTGGCTCAGCCTCCAGCACACTCCTCAAATTTTCTGCTTGCTGATTTACAGCTACAGACTTGTTTGTGGAATGCTCAGCAAAAAAAATTTCAGAGGTTTTCTGACACTCACCTTTTCTCAGTGACTTAATGGGGTCCTGCTGATCTCACCATTATTTGCATGCTGACAGGTCTCAGTGCGAGATGAAAAAGGTCCCTAACAAAGAGGCATTATTGACAAGAGATGTGGGAGGATAAAAATACATGTGCCATAGTTTAGCATTGTACCATAACTATCTTATACTATGTCTTTAGCTGCCTTACTATTTTGTACATTAGAAGCATCTGTTTATATAGAAAATGAGAATGATCAGCTTTATTGTGGGTGGCAGATGCGTTTTAAAGATGCAGTGACTTCCTTCTTATGTCTCTTCCAGAACAGATGCAGCCTTGATTTCTTTATCAAAACTATAGCCACCGTATCTTGAGTGTCTGAATGGGAAGAAATCACATTTTCTCAGTCCATGTTCTACCCTTCCTGTACTCTCTTGACTCCAGAAGTCTATCATTCTGTTCTAACCCTTTATTAAAACCCCATTACAAGATTCCATTAAGAAAGCTTTTACTGTTAATCCCAGGTTTTTAAAAAATAAAATAAAATATGTAAAGCCTATTTAGAAACTTTGCAAACAATGCAAAATCATTGGTCAGCAGAGAGGGTGTTTGTTTGTTTAGAGGAAATAATTGCTAACCTTAATATTTGATTTAGAGTCTCACTGCAGAGGGAAGCCAGTTTGGAAGGAAAAGGAAAAACTAGACAGAAAAGTTTGCCAGCTTTTAGTGTTGTCTTACAATATAGCCACAGGATCCCTTTGTATTACTGGCTGGTGTGATTCTAGCCCCCCCCCCCCCCCGCCGCCGCCGCCGCCGCCCTTTCTGGTTATAATAGCAGCTTTGTGGGCTGCAAGCAAATGCTGAGGGTTCAGGAATGAGCCAGAGGTTTCACCTTTTTGAGCTTCTACAATCAAAAATGTTGAAAATGCACCTCTTTACTGTGGCCTGGGATATATACATTTAGGACACACCCTATTATTGTGGCTGTAATTTAAAATGCTGTGAACCGCCTTCAGATTTTATGATGAAGGGCAGTATATAAATCTAATAAAGAAAGCAAACTGTGTAATATTGTATGGGGCCTTGTGGTGAAGGCTGGGTAAAAAATTGAAATTAATCATGAGTGTAATTGAAGTCATAATACCTAGGTGAGATAGGCAGATACCAGATGAGGAACTGTGGGATGTTTTGTCAGACTTTTGGTTTTAAACTGCTTTCAAGAGTTTTTTCAACAATCCAGCGGTACATACATTTAATGAAACAAACAAATATTCATGTGAAACAAACAAACAAATGTAATCACTGGAACCCCTAAAACTGAACAATTTACTATTGCGGTGCCAGTCTCTAGTTTACCATTTCTTGGTCATGTGACTGAGCAGCCCATGGTACAGATCTAGAAACCTCTGGATGACAGCTAACTTGGTTCTTATTAGGCCACCTTTAAGCCTAGTTTGGGTGGATGACCTGGACTGGTTGATTGGCAGGAGGAGTGAGAACCTGTTCATTCTCCTGAACCTTTCTGATGTTTTTTATCTTTAGTTATTGAGGCCTCCCAGGCCACCTGGCAAGGGTGAGGACACCTTCTTCTTCTTCTTCTTCTTCTTCTTCTTCAGCGATCACACATAGCTGAGTAAGATTTGTCTTCCATGAACACAGTCTTAACAGTGAGTCCATAAGGCCAATTCTGGATCCACACATCCTTCCACAGTGGGAACATAGGTTTCCAGGTGGGAGTTGATCAAGGTGTGGATTTGCCAAGCGTGCCTTCCTCTTAGTATATTTCTTCCTTACGTCCTGATTTTGAGTGTCTTCAAAGCCCGTGACACCTTTGGTAAAGGCTGTTCTCCAATTGGAGTGCTCACAGGCCAGTGTTTCCCAGTTGTCAGTGTTTATACTGTGTTTATATATCCACACAACATGACCAGTCCAACAAAGATGATGTTGAAGAATCATTGCTTCAACACTGGTGATCTTTGCTTCTTCCAGTACACTGGCATTAGTTCGCCTGCCTTCCCAAGTGATATGTACATTATTATTTTTTTGAGACCCCATTGAGAGAATCTTTCGAGGAGTTGGGGTTGCAGGGGAGATTGTGTGGCACACACTTTGTCCCCCAGCCTTGCTGCTGCCCCCCCCCACAAGCACCGGAGGCAGCCATCTCACTTTGCCTAATGGTTGGCATTAACCAATGTGGTTCTGCTCCAGATTAATGATGAGAAATCCAACCTATCTGGAAATGAGTGGTTTTCCATTGGTGGACAGTTGTAACCCCCAAGTCCAAGAACCCCCTAGCCACCATAATATATGCCATCCTACTTACCTTTGAAGAGTGTTTAACAAACTTCACTTAATTCAAAATGTGGCACTCTGTGGGAATGAGATAAGGAGAGTGTGCTAGGTTGGTTACTGGGGGGAAATGCAGTTTGTTTTCCAGTTTGTTTAGGGCACTGTTTAAGTGTTGGTCCTAACCTATAAAAACAAAAAAGTCTCAACAGGGTGCATACCTTAGGGAGATGTTCTTCTGGGTGAGTGCCCTCCACACGCACACACACTGGTACACAAAGATCCTCAAAAAAACATTTTCCTGAAGTAAGGAAGTTGATGGGGAAGGACGACGATCTCAGCAGAGGTGCATACTTTATGGAATGTTCATCCCCGTCATGCCTAATATATTGTCATGATCAGCTGCTTTGATAGTCTGTACTTTGGAAGAACGGGAGGCTCATGATGTCACAGGTGGCAGCCAATCAGTGCTTTGCACAGTTGGCCACTGGTTTGCCTTGAGCTCGATCCTGGGGAGAAGAACAAACAACAAGCAAATGCTTCCACATCAGCCCCACTCCTCTGATTATTATATGTTTGATTGCATCCCTTTTCTTCCCCTCTTTCCAATTATCACTGCTGGATTCTGGTCAAGATCAGGTATCTTCTCTACATTGGCTTATGAAAGTGATAGGAGAGACAAATAAGGGGTGGCAGTCAAGCAGCTGTGATACACAATTAGAGCTGTTGGCTCCCACCTTTTCTTCCTTGCTGTCTGCTTTGCTGAATATCTCTTTTGTTTCTTTCTTGGTTGCATCCAGCTGGTCTAGACAAAAACAGAGCTGTCAGACCATAACATTGAAGCTGCAGGCTTTTACTGTTCCATGGATGGGAGGACATTTCTGCTCCCACTGTAGCCTCAACAGTTCTGAATATACATTCATGCTATGACTAGGAATCTCACTGCCCATCCAGATCTCTCCTTTTGTTGCTTTGTCCTTGGATCACCATCAGTGAATTGATGGATGACCATAAATTTGACAGTATCGCAGTGTATTGAAGATACCAATTTCTCTTGATTAAATATGCCTGGCATCTAATATTTTCCTTAGAAAATCATATTGATGTGCCGCCCATATGAAGTGATAACTTGGATCACTGTTAACAAATAGTGTTGGTCTTCCTGTTCATCATTGAAGGTCATAGCAAAAAATGTTTATGAGTCTGCGAATTTCCTTAGCACACAGTTAAGAAAATTGGCTTGTCATTTTCAATCAGGCAGGTGTGGGAGTACTGTAAGTAAATGTAGACTTTTCACTTACTCTATAATGTTCTTATTCTTAAATGTTTACACTCACATGTGGACTCTTAAAAGAATTGATACCCTGACATTTGAAAGCATTCAGGCAAAAAGTCTATGAGTTTGGGCTACTTTTTACATACCACAATAACATAGCATTGCTGTGCCACCGTGGGACCTAGAAACTTGCATTAAGGAAACAAAAATAGGTCCTGAAAATCACTAAAAATGCTTCAAGGCTTATATGCAGATTTCCAGACAAAAAGCTCACATTTTCTCAAAATGTGATCTGAAAGTGGGGCAACCTTGCCCCAGTGCTGAATGCCCCAATGCCCCACTCTTGATTTTCACATGTTGAGTACAGACATCAGCAAAGGGGGGGGGGGCTGCACCCATGCAGCTGCAGGTGTATAGGTGACCCATGCAAGCAGGACTCCTGCATGATCAGGAGGGGTTGTGGTCCCTCTCCTGCCTCGCACATGGAATGAAATGCAGGAAATTTTTTGTCTGAAAATAAGTAGCGGGTATTGTTGGTTTAAGGGGGTGCGGGTGGTGCTGTGGTCTAAACCACAGAGCCTAGGGCTTGCTGGTTGGCAGTTCGAATCTCTGTGACGGGGTGAGCTCCCGTTGTTCGGTCCCTGCTCCTGCCCACCTAGCAGTTCAAAAGCACGTCAAAGTGCAAGTAGATAAATAGGTACTGCTCTGGCGGGAAGGTAAACGGCGTTGCCGTGCGTTGCTCTGGTTTGCCAGAAGTGGCTTAGTCATGCTGGCCACATGACCGGGAAGCTGTACTCCGGCTCCCTCGGCCAATAAAGCGAGATGAGCACCGCAACCCCAGAGTCGGCCACGACTGGACCTAATGGTCAGGGGTACCTTTACCTTTACCTTTTATTGTTGGTTTAAACTACCAGTCAAGTTTTAAGGAGGGAGACATTCTGTTATGCAGCATTGCTGCCCCAGCTCTCACCACATTCAGAGAGAGGGGAGGCATCCCAGTGGCAGCAAATGTGGGAAGGGGGGGTGGCATGGAGTGGGAGCACCATTCCTCAGGTGGTAAAGCAGGACAGGCCGCCCCTGACAAGCAGGCTTCCTTAAGGTTCATTCCCCCCCCCCCCTTATGAAAATGCCCAAGCTTTATAATCAGCCTGGGAAGCCCTGTTCTCTGGCCCATGGCTGTCAAAGCATCTTCAATGTATTTTATGAAAATCTAACAATAATTTAGAAAAATCTAACACTAAGTACATAGTAAAAACGAACGCACAGCTATGAGTACACTTCCTCTCAATTATTCTAAAGTGTGATAAAGGGCTTTAAAAAGTGCCTACAAATTCATTAATCTGTAAGGTGCCTATTTCTATCAGTGCATTATAGTTCTCTCTTTCATATTCATTGTAATGGATTGTAGTGATGAATATCCAAGCTCTATATATTCTCCATCTCATCTGTAGATAATACTCAGTGGTCATAAAACTTCCTATTTTCTTTGTACCATCTCTTAACTAAATATGGTTATGAGGGTTTTGGGGGGCAGGGCGAGGAGAGAAAGTAGGTTGTACAGTATGTGTAATCCTTCTAACTCCTGGATCCAGCAAGTGTTAACATATAAGCCAGGCTAGCTTCCTGTGTTGAGGTGATCACCTGGGTGATGGGCCATTAAGAGAAACAAAGGAAAGGGGCTCTGTGTGAGATGGCAAATGGGTGGGACTCCTTTATGGGCGGGGCAAATACCGGTAATTAGATGGATGAAGCAGAGTTTAGAGTTGAGTTATGGTGATGTGGGCCAGAAGCGAAGCAGCAAACAGAGATGGGAGTCATGTTTGATTTCTGTTTGAATCCAAGGTTTGTGGCTATGGAAGAAACAAGGCCCTTTTGGGATGTTAATGCTCTGAACCCCTCCATTGTTGGCTCAGGTTGTATATTATGTATAAATAATCCATATATCCTAAAGACACCACAGTCTCTACTGTGCCTAATTCCAAAAGAAAACACAGACCTTGGGTAAGCACTGGGAGCACTGCTCAGAGATTGGGGTGGCATGCCACAATATCGCCGGCAGAAAACCTTCTGATACAGGCAGTCATTTGAGGGATAATCTTTTTGCAGTGTTAAAAAGCTTTTATGCTGCTTCTGTTGCCATTTCAGTGTTTTATTGGTTACTGTTCACGTAAGGAACTTCCTCTCTGTGACTGCCGAGACAATGAATGCCTCTTGGCATACATTTTACATAGGAAAGCAATAAAGAAAAGCAAACCCATTTCTTCTCACAGGGAAAAAGTAAAGCCAGAGCTTTGTCAAAGTTGTCTTAATGTGCCGGAGATCAGAAAGACGGAGCCGAGCTCCAGAGGAGGCTCCTGGGAACGGAGATGCCCCGTCCATCACTGCCCCATTGATGCTTCTCCCAGCTCAGCGAGATACCACCAGGCCTCTTCCAGCCATATGCATGCCCCAATCTCCACTCGATCCAACGGGCAGGTGCCCTCTGGCTCCCACGACTCCTTCCAGCCTCACCTGTATTACCACTGCAACCAGCAAGAAGCCAGAAGCAGCTATGCCCTGCCTCCCCTGCCAGGCCATGGGGAGAGGGCGACCTTGTGCTCCCATCACTCCAGTGGGGATTCGTCATCAACTCCCCAGCACGAGGCTGCGGACATGAGATGGAAACAGTGGCCCCACGACCAGCAGCAGTTACGGCCAGTGCAACACCATGTCGTCACGGTCAGGTGAGGACAGATGACTGTAACGGGTTACACTGCCTCCTTCATCAAGGGATAAGGAGATGGAGAGTCTTGGCTTGCTCTGTGGAGCACCGTGTGCCTCTGAAATCCTCTTTATGCATTTTGTTTTTCAGTGGGCACTTTAGGCCATTGCTTAGCGGTGGGGCATGTGCTTTGCATGCAACCCCCCATATCTTCAGCTCACAAAAGGACTAGGTAGCAGGTGAAGGAAAGCCCCAGAAAGTTTCTGCCAGTCAGAACAGACAATGCTAGCCTAGATAGACAAATGCAAAGCAGCTTCCTTTATGTCTATGTGTACCTAGAAAAGCGAATGCAACAAACATGCCTCAATTTTACAGGTACACTCATTAGGTAACCAGGATGGGTTACTGCTCCCTAGCTGGGTGCAGAGTCAGTGGCAAACCCAAGCATAGTTTTGGGGAGGAGTGAACTGGGTTTGTGGGCTTGCCTTACTCCCATGTTTTTAAAACACTTCCCCCTTGGCTCATTTATCAGAGGCACCTAGTAACATAAAAGCAATAGTCACTTAATTTTGATGCTAATACTCCTTTACAAGCTGAAACTTAACGATCCTCGTTCTGGCTCCAGGCCAGTCTAAGGGCTGTTTGCTGCCTTACTTTTAAGATCTGAATACACTCTTGGGAGTTCAACCTCCCTCTAAATCGCCATGAAAATGTCGTGCTTCTATTATATGCAGCTCTCTCTTTCTCTCTTGTGAGCTGTTTCTGCGGCTTTGCCCTTTGTGTGTTTTTTCCTCAAGAAAACAAACAGACAAGCCATAGTGTTTTAGTTTAACAATTCATTTTTTCATAACGTTGCAACTCCAGAAAGTTTGCCCTGGTTTTTCAGACATGGTGCGAAATGTGAGTCTTAGGGAAGGCATGTGTGCTGATTTGCACAGGGTAGCTCTCAGCTGGAAGGGCTCCTCTCTCTGAAGGGCTGCCCAATCCTAGTCCAACTTAAAAGAAGGAAGAGCAGCAAGGATCAGCACCTGAACTGAGGACTAAGTCACCTGAGGTCACCTTCCTCACAATAGTGGGGTGTGTTAAATTTCTATATAGATTATAGTAATTATGCCTGAATTTGAATCTCTACATATAAAGTAGCATAGGTAGATCCATACCCTCTCTTATAATTCTGTAGTGATGCATTTTGCATTTCTTCCTTTTTGGCTAATGTGCAAGTGGCCACTCTAGAGCCTAATACACTTTCCCCCCACCCAGTCCTCAAACGGCAGGATTCTGCTTTTAAAGTTCCTTGAATGGATTTTGCTATTCCTCTGTGTGCGTGTGCATGTGCACGCACATGTGTTCTTTAACAAAATTCTGAAGCAAATTCTTCTAATTCAAATTTACTTGCCCAATTTCTAATGAATGAGCCTCCCGATTTGAATCTTGTTTTCACTATTCTCAAGTTTTGGATACTATCGGATTTGGTTTTGGTTGTTGTTCTCAATCTGTACAATATCATCTCTGGAAAAGTAATATTTATTTATTTACACCCTCCCCTTGGTGCTACCAAGAATACTTAGCATTCTCGCCTTAAAAATCATCCTCAAGGAAAGTTAGGATCTAAGATGACAATCCAGCGCCTTGCAGCTTCTTTTGCTTTTCCTCCCGCATGCTCTGTTCTGCACGTGTTCTCTGCCATTGACTTTTGCTTCCCGTAGGTCCTTCTCCTACGCGTAGAGCGCCATTTGTGCAAGAGCTCTCTTCCTAGTGCATTGCTCCACAGAGGGTATGGGCTGATTTGTGCTCTGCACTTTAAGATCAAAAGGAAAATTTGATCATTTAAAATTAAGTTGCATTTGAATTCTAAACGGCTGAACAAATTCCTTTCTGCTCTAGCTTAATGGCTTGTAGTCTGGCTTTGCAAATTCTTTGCCCTTCCTGATCATGCCTCTCTTTCCCACCATTATGAGAGGTCCCCTTGGCAGTACAAACTCACTCACCTGTACAACAACCTTGTTGTACTTCACCTGATCTATATGGGTTGGACTTGGGTACCATCACCGAGGTTGTGCCAGTGTCAGCGGAGGCATGACGCTGAACTTACAGGATAACTTGATGGCATCTTTATAAGTACAGCTGGAGGGGTGTGTACAACCTCTTTGCTTGCTTATTTGTTTATTTATTTTATTACATTTACACCCCACCTTTCTTCCACGGAGCTCAAGGCAGCAAACACAATTCCCCACTTCCTTGTTTAAATCCCACAACAGCCCTGTGAGGTAGGTGACAGGCCTAAGGTCACCCAGTGAGCTTCATGGCCGAGTGGGGATTTGAACCCTGGTCTCTCCCCGACACTCTAACAACAACAACAACAACAACAACAACAACAACAACAACAACAACAACATATTTGTACCCCATCCATCTGGCTGGGTTTCCCCAGCCACTCTGGGCGGCTTCCAACAAAGATTAAAAATACATTAAAATGTCACACACTGAAAACTTCCCTAAACAGGGCTGCCTTCAGATGTCTTCTAAATGTCAGGTAGTTGTTTATTTCTTTGACATCTGGTGGGAGGGTGTTCCACACGGCAGGCGCCACTACCAAGAAGGCCCTCTGCCTGGTTCCCTGTAGCTTTGCTTCTTGCAATGAGGGAACCGCCAGAAGGCCCTTGGTACTGGACCTCAGTGTCCGGGCAGAACGATAGGGGTTGAGACGCTCCTTCAGGTATACTGAGCTGAGGCCGTTCAGGGCTTTAAAGGTCAGCACCAACACTTTGAATTGTGCTCAGAAACGTACTGGGAGCCAATGTAGGTCTTTCAGGACCAGTGTTATGTGGTCTCGGTGGCCGCTCCCAGTCACCAGTCTAGCTGCCGCATTCTGGATTAGTTGTAGTTTCCGGGTCACCTTCAAAGGTAGCCCCACGTAGAGCGCATTACAGTAGTCCAAGCGGGAGATAACTAGAGTATGCACCACTTTGGTGAGACAGTCCGCGGGCAGGTAGGGTCTCAGCCTGTGTACCAGATGGAGCTGGTGGACAACTGCCCTGGACACAGAATTGACCTGTGCCTCCATGGACAGCTGTGAGTCCAAAATGATTCCCAGGCTGCTCACCTGGTCCTTCAGGGGCACAGTTACCCCATTCAGCACCAAGGAGTCCTCCACACCAGCCCACCCCCTGTCCACCAAGAACATTACTTCTGTCTTGTCAGGATTCAACCTCGATGCATTAGCCGCCATCCATCCTCCAACCGCCTCCAGACACTCACACAGGACCCTCATTGCCTTCACTGGTTCCAATTTAAATGAGAGGTAGATTGATGGACACCCAGCCCAAACCCCCTTGATGATCTCTCCAAGTGGCTTCATGTAGATGTTAAAAAGCATGGGGGAGAGGACAGAACCCTGAGGCACCCCACAAGTGAGAGACCAAGGGTCTGAACACTCATCCACCACCACCACTTTCTGAACACGGCCTGGGAGGAGGGAGCAGAATCATTGTATGACAGTGCCCCCAGCTCCCAACTCCTCTAGATGGTCCAGAAGGATGTTATGATCAATTGTATCAAAATCCGCTGATAGATCCAGCAGAACTAGGAAACAGCTTTCACATTTGTCCTAAGCCCGCCAGAGATCATCAACCAGCGCGACCAAGGCAGTTACACGACAAAGGCTCTCACTCCTAGATTCTGCCATTGTGCCTTTTGAAACTTATAACCTATATTTCGAGTGGATGCAGGGATTGTGCGCTGAATTCCTCAAGGAAACTTTCAGGGATTCCCCAGCTGAGAGCCCAAGTCTTTTGCCAAGGGACACAAACTCCCACCATCCCTTGCTGTCCCCTGTGCTGGTTGAGCCTGGTGGAAGTTGCTATCCAAAGTTGCCTGGAGAGGCATAAGTTCCCTCCTGCTGTTTTAGATGCTTCAGCTTGGTTGCTGGTTGAATGAACGAAGTCAGCAGAGGACCCCCATAAGCTGCAGGGACAGCCAAGTCCATCATCACCCAAACTGCCAACCTCCCCAACCATGCTATTTAGGGTTCATTGCCTCGTACTGCATCCCAGACTTGTGACTTTGTCCTTTGCCTGCCTGGAAGGGTTAACACTCTCATGAACGGAGACTTCTGCCTGGGCTGAAATTAATAAGCCAATGAATATCTTTCTCCCTACAGACATGACAAAGTGTTCAGGATGCCAAAGAGGTAGGTTACAATCAATCTCTCTACCCTATCATCATGTCTCCTCCTCCTCCTCACACCCTGCTATTAGGAACGAGGCAATGTATTATTCCTGGTGACATCCCAGGCAGGCAAAGAGCTGCAGCTACATTAGTAGGTTCACAGTTCCTCATTAAGAGCTTCCCATCTGTTTCGAGTCCCCTGCTCCCCCCAACCCAACCCGCTTTGCAAGAGATGTACTCCGCAGCTTTAAGGAAAAGCTAGCCTTCCAAAGAGTTTTCCCCATATCACACTCGAACCAGGTATTGCCGTGTTGTTCTGCATGTATGGCCTTCCTTTGCACGTTGCACTGTTTTGCACGTTCGACATTTAGCATGCCCCGTTATGCTCAACATAACACGTGAATTGTCAACATTTTCTTTCCCCCACATCACAAGTGTTTCACACAAATGTACATCAGGTAGTTGGAGACAGTAGTGGCTCCCTGTGGTGTTTCTACCATGTAAATATGGTGTGTGCGTAAGATATGTATTACTTTCTGTGTTGTGAAGCAGGCGTATGCTAACTTCTTAATTTGTGCCTATATCTACTGAAATGGATTTAGTGACCTAAAGCTAGCACTAGTAGCTAAAGGCATTGGGATACAGAAGCTAGGGACCGGCCTTCCAAAAAAGAAAAAGAAAAGTGCTTTCATTCAGCTGAGCCTGCTGGGTTGAGCATCTTGACTCCCTGCATGATATCGGTCTCATCTCTTCATTTCTGCATGCTACAGCCTCTTCATCTTCCAAGTGATGACACTGTTTATTTGCCTCAGCTAGAGATCCTCTATCAAGCTGCTCCTCTGACAGATGTAGCATAATACAAATAAAATGTTAATAGGGAAATTCAGGGGAAGGTAGAGGGACTGGATGGAGGGCCAACATTTCTCTGACAAGAATTTTCAGATCGGTTTTTGAAATATTTCCTATTGGAGAATGTTAGCCCGACCCAGAGAATATTCAGTGAAAAGCCACCCCAAATGTCTCTGGACATGAATGCAAATGGGGACTGGCTGGGGCAGCTGTAGATCTAGTTTAATAACTGTCTAATACTATTTTCATCGTAGGGAGGGAAGCAGCAGGCTCGGCACCTGCCCCTTTCAGTCTTACGTTCTCAGCTTGTTGCTTCTTTCATCTACTAATGTAGCTCCGTTCAGTATTACCTGAGCCAAAGGCTGTGTACAAACCATCCATTTAAAGCACATGACTTGCCCCCAAAGAATCTGGGGCACTGTAGATCATTAAGGGTGCTGGGAATTGTAGCTTTGTGAGGGGTAAACTACAGTTGCTGGGATTCTTTGATGGCAACTTCATACTTCAAATCAGAGGTTGTCAACCTGGTTTCTACCGCCCACTAGTGGGTGTTTCAGGATGCTAGGTGGGCGGTAGGGGGTTCTACGGCACAAGCTGAATCTTCCTTCCATTGAGCACTGGTGGGCAGTAAGGAAATTTTACCATCAAGAAAGATGCGTTAGTGGGCGGTAGGTATAAAAAGGTTGACTACCCCTGCTTTAAATGGATGGTGTGTATGGAGCTAAAATTTATCAGAAGAGAATTTTGAGAAACATTTGATAACATTCTTTTTGACCACCTCAGGACTAAAAAAATGAGGAGGTTCTAATTCTGATTGGAGCAGTAGTGCTGGGGAAGGGAGTGTCTAACGTTTCACTCCTGTGTCATTTACCCCAAAGAAAAATCATGCCCAAGTTGTTACACTAGTCCTGCTGGTGAATAATAGGAGGCAGTGAAAGACAGGAATGCCTGGCGTGCTCTGGTCCATGGGGTCACGAAGAGTCGGACACGACTAAATGACTAAACAACATTACTTACTTACATTATGCATCTCTTTCCTCCTAGCAAGAGGACTAAATGCAGAGTGTGTGTGTGTGTGTGTGTGTGTGTGTGTGTGTGTGTGTAAGAGAGAGATATTTCAATCCAGAAACATCTCCCCTTCTCTAGCCCCACCGCTCCAATCAAAATTGCAGGCTTCACCCCTTCCAAAATGCTGCTTTAAAGAGGAAGCTGAGAGGTGGTGACTTGTTTTATCTCTGACTGCAGTGAGAGAGACCAACCATTAGGCTGTCTTAGGGTATGTTCACATTAGTAGCTTGAAACATGCAAGGCCACCCAGTGGCGTAGCGTGGGTTGTCAGCACCCTGGGCAAGGCAATAATTTGCACCCCCTAACCCGTGGATTTGCGCCCCCTAACCCTAACCCCCAGATGTTGTGCCCGGTGCGGCCAGCCCCCCCTGCACCCCCCACGCTACGCCACTGAGGCCACCCCCTTCCCCCTGCGTTTCAAGCCCCATTTTCACATCAGAGAGGGCGCAGGGATGTCTAACATGTATGGCCTTTTTGGTCTGAAGGTTAAACGCTGAGACTTCAAGGCAACCGCTAGTTTGGCTGGGCCTCTCTCAAATAACTTGATAGGGTTTCCCTCTCTGCTCCCCCTTATTCCACCCCAAGAGGAATGGAATAATTTGGTCATGCATGGTGCTAAAAACTGAGCTCCATTACTATATACACCTCCCCTCCATCTTTGTAAATGGAGAGCGGACATGATAAACAAGGTACCCCCGAGGAGCAAAGGACGCAGGCCCCCAGCCACAGGACTGCTCCACAGAGCCCCCCAAGCATGCATGCTAATGTCATTTCTCTAACCATTCTGGGATGGGTAAGGCACTTTTTAGCCACTTATTTATTTGGGGGGTTAAAGGAAGAGCCTAATTTCAGGACAGAGTGAGGCAGGTAGGTGGCCTGTTCTCCAGCTATGAAGACTTGGGGGGAATAGTTACAGGTACAGCCTAGTATGTCGCCATGCGCTTAGGTAATCTGAACCAATAACTTGTGAACCCAGAGCATGAGCCAGTGACCCGCTCCCACCAGCACCCACCCTGAAACCTGGTGCCAGGTCACACCAGTAGCCAGTGTGGGTTTTAACTGGCAAGGTTAAAAGAAAAAAGTCCCTCCCCC
Organism: Podarcis erhardii; assembly: GCF_964252035.2. Classification (NCBI taxonomy): domain Eukaryota; kingdom Metazoa; phylum Chordata; class Lepidosauria; order Squamata; family Lacertidae; genus Podarcis; species Podarcis erhardii. The sequence goes on from NC_138497.1 coordinate 43,015,363, forward strand.
CTTTACCCACCTAAGAGACACAGAGAGAAATGAATGAAACAGAAAATGAAATGAAATGGCAGCTTCTTGTTTTCCTTTCACTCCTTTCCAGTTTGTCCCAAGTGATTGCTGAGTGGCCGGTCGCTGTCTTAGTGCTCTGTTCGGTGACCGTGTTGGTCTGTACGCTGGTGAGCGTGTTAGTGGGAAATTTGCCCGATTTTTCTGAGCCCTTGATGGTAAGTTCCTGCAGATGATCTGCCTCAGGGACATACAGTATCCTTCCATGTAAAGGTTGGTTACCCTCTTTCCATGCTTTAGTTGCCCTGGCAAATACTTGTAGGTGGGTGCCTAATGAGATTTCTTCTCCCACAGACTTCCAATAAAATATGTACAGAGTGTCAGTTTGCATTTCTTAGTACAGAAAGTATTGATCTGATGTGTAGAGATCTTTCCTATTCCAATTAGTTCAAGAAGGTTCCGGAAGCTTCTCTGTGTGAAAGAAACAAGCAGAAGGTTCATGGTGTTTGGGTTATTCCTTCAGAGAAGCTGAGTACAGCTGGCTTAAACTGGTTCTGTTATCTCTTCTGTCAAGATCATGCTGACTATAATAATAGGCCAGAAGGAGCCTGGGTTTCACTTTCTCTATCTCTCTTCCTTCTGGTTTGGTGTTCTGTATATAGTGTTAAGGTTTAGACTTATTATAAGTTATTGTAAGTTTCAGCTAAGTCTGCTGAAACTGGGCTTCTTATGGACAGTGCCAATCCTGAACGTATTGGATTTGTGACCATTATGCTCATTTGCCTTCAGTAGCAGTAAAGCTCTGCTGGATGAAATATTAATTGCCTCTGCTCTATTTTTTGGGAATCCTGCAATGTGTTTAAGTTTTTACTCTGCTAACTATACATTGGAGTTCTGCTCTGGATCAATGTTGAGTAAAATTTCCACTACAGAGAGAACATTATAAGTGTTGTCGTCTTTTTAAACCACTCTTGTAGATTTTCAGAACTTGTTAAATAATAATGGGAGATCTTACCTATCGAAACACTTCATTAAAATGGGTCCAGACTTGGTTTGCTCAGGATTAATTCTGGTTATCCAGTCTTGAAATCTTAAACTTGCACATGTTTCAGAAAAAAGGACTCATCTGAACATACACATTAGATTAGTGCTGTAGCCAATGGCGTATTGTAAATAGAAATGCCCTTGTATAACATTTTGAAATATGTATATTTTTATATTTATAAATAGGGATTTGAGCCCCGAGACACCGACATAGGCAGAAAGCTCACCGTCTGGAAGAATATGAAAAGCCACACAGGCTATAAGAAGATTCTTTCTCTTTCCCCTCACACTGACAACAGGTACATGTTTGGGGGGCAGGGATATGGATTACAGATCTTCAACTACAACAGGGATGTCCGACTTCCAAGAGGCTACGATCTGCTCCCACTATAAAAACACTGGCAGTGATCTACCCATTGGATTAACCAAAGTTGTTGAGCTTTTGGGGGGGCCTTCACCAAAAGTTGACCTTTTGGTGGGGTGTCAGAACCAAAGTTGTTGAGCTTTTGGAGGGGTTGGGCGATCCATCAGGACCACAGGATCAACCAGGAACACCCCACAATCGACCAATAGATCACAATCGACCCATTGAACATCCCTTCTCTAGAACAATGGCCCATTTCTTATTATGTTATGTATTATGGAACCATCAATGTACATGGTGCTTAACAGCATAAAATAGGAACTGAAAAAAGACTGTAGTCTATATTTCCACACTGGAGGAGGCAGCAATGTGGAGGGGCAGGAAGCACAGGGATAACAAACAAGGGGCACAGAGGCTTGTCTCCTAAGATGTTAATTATTATGGTTTCCTACCATATTTCTGTGAGTCAGATATTCAGGCAATGTGTTTCCATGGAAACTATGGTAATTGTTAGCCAGTCTTCCTTAGGTCTTCTGAATGGTGCAAAAGCTGGCCTCCCATCCCCCAAGGATGATGATGATGCTAACCACCACCACCATTTTATTATTTATATCCCGCCCATCTGGCTAGGTGTCCCCAGCCACTCTGGGCAGCCTACAGCATATATAAAACATAGATGTGATCAAGGTGTCTGTAGGGCTGGCCTAAGGCATTTATTTATAGAGGAAAGAGCAATACATTATAGCCAGGAGTTTTGTTGGGGGGGGGGAGTTATTGAGCTTTGTGGGGGGGAGTTCACAGGTAAAAACCCCTCAATAAAATAAAAGGACATTACGGGGGACAGGCTTCTGTTGGGGGTGCAGAACCTCAGTGAATTATTTTTAATGCTTTCCCATAATTTTTGAGGATTTCACATGGGCTATGCCCTGTGCTTTTTTTTCTTTTCTTTCTAAAAAGATGTTTAGGGGTACTTTCATTTTGACTCAATAAAATCACCATTTTATAGTTCAAATCGGGAAAAATAAATACAGTAAATGAAGAAAAGTACTAAGATTCACAAAATGTTTAGGGGTATGCGTACCCCTGCGTCCCCCCAGAAAAAAAACACTGGCTATATCCATGTTACCCACTTCCTGTGCAGTGGCAGTTGGCTCTTTCTTCATCACTGGCAATAGCACACTGCCCTTCATCCCTAAGACAAACAGGCGAGTTTAAAGGGTGCAGGACGGGCCATGCCACACACCTCTCTTCTCTCCCTGATGTGGGGCAGTGGATTTAGCTGCCCCTTAGAGTGCTTAAAGCAGGGGTAGGCAACCTAAGGCCTGGGGGCCAGATGCGGCCCAATCGCCTTCTCAATCCAGCCCACGGACAGTCCGGGAATCAGTGTGTTTTTACATGAGTAGAATGTGTGCCTCTGGGTTATTTGTGGGGCATGGGAATTCATTATTTTTTTCCAAAATATAGTCCAGCCCACCACATGGTCTGAGGGACGGCGGATCAGCCCCCTGCTGGAAAAGGTTGCTGACCCCTGGCTTAAAGTATCCCACCGCCTACAGCCAGGCTTTATATTTGTAAATAAATGCAAACATGACACACCATGAGCTGCTTCCAAATAAAACAGTGTCAGCACTTGGTACCGTATTTTTTGCTCTATAAGATGCACCCAACCATAAGACGCACCTAGTTTTCTGAAGAGGAAAACAAGAAACAAGAAAGCAACACAAAGCCTCTTGAACGAAGAGGCAGGAGCGCTCCAGCTGCGCTCAAGAGGCTTTGCGTGGCTATCCCTGAAGCCAGAAGAGCAAGAGGTATCGGTATGCTCTCCTGGCTTCAGCAAAAGCAACGCAAAGCCTCCTGAGCAAAGAGGGAGGAGCACTCCTGCTGTGCTCAGGAGGCTTTGCGGGGCTATCCCTGAAGCCAGGAGAGCAAGAGGGATTGGGGCGCACCGATCCCTCTTGCTCTTCAGGCTTCAGCGATAGCTGCGCAGCCTGCATTTGCTCCATAAGATGCACACACATTTCCCCTTACTTTTTAGGAGGGGGAAAGTGCATTTTATAGAGCAAAAAATACAGTAAGTGTTGCGTCCCTGTAATTTCCGCTGCTTGAAGAAGTTGGGTGAGCATAGGGATAGGTGAACTTAAGGAGCATCGCAGAAAGAAATTTCCTCCGTCCTCTCCTCCTTCCTGCATTCATCTGCAACCTCTTCCCCCCACCCCAAAGAAGAAACCCTCTCTGTGGGGAAGAACAATGTGGGGTGAGGTGACATGTTGCTAGGAAGGAGGAGGGGGCAGGAACTTGTTTAAGTAACACTGTTGTTTACGTTCCCTCCAAGCATACTCTAGGATCCAAGCCTGGCAGAGAACAAGGGCAAGAGAGGAGGGAGAAGGAGAAGCTTTTCTTACAGCTCTGTATTGTAAAAGCCATGCAGATGAGTTGCATAACCATGCTCAGTTCAGGATAATGTTGTTTCTTTGTTTGCTAGTTACGGGGACATAGGCGTGAACAGAGGGCAGAGATCCATACAAGGAGAACGAGAAGCAAGAATAAGGAGGATGGTGGAGCCAGACTATGAAAAGGATGGCTTCTTTTGTGGACCCCCAGGTAAGTTTTGTTTGAGATTGCCCTCCAGAACTGACCAAGGCAAGAAAGTAAAGACGTTTTTTGTGAACCCCCCTGAGACCTCCGGGTATAGGGCGGCATATAAATTCAATAAACAACAATAAATAATTTTCCTTATGGAAGGTTTCTGAAGCTTCCTCGTTCCATATACTCATTTAAGAGCCTTCAGCTTGTGTGATACACCTTCAGTGCAGATCTGTAATTAATAAGAGGCGTCATTTCCTATTTTACAAGCAGGGAAGCAAAGTGAGAGCTTTTATTTCTTTAGCAAATTTATATACCGCTCTTCTTCGTAAGATCTCAGGGTGGTTCAGAGAGTAAAATACAGGATAAAAATATGAAAATAAGTAAGACAAAAATAGCAAAACAACCCCCCACTTCCCACAGACACATTTAAAAGGCTGCAGAATATTAATCAGCTTAGAATTGGCCAATATTGTATGGTGTGTGTGTCCGCGCGCATTAGTATTAGTGAAAGGACTCAGAGATGCTTCTTATCCCCCAGCCTCAAAAACCCATAAGTGCAGCATTGGTAATCCAAGGAAATAAAGTGGAATGATTTGCTGCTTTGAGGGTTTTAAAAAAAATAAAATAAAGCAGTGTATAGATTTTATGAAATAAAATATTTAATAAATTAAATAAATGACCAGACACAAGATGCCAATTAAAACCAAGTTAACAGGAAAAGAAAATCAATAAGATTAGATAGTTGTGGCATAGCCCAAGTTTAAGTGAGTTAAGGTAACCAATGGTTTAAGCAAACAGGGCAAGTCTTGTATGGTTACCTCCTTGGAAAGCAGAGTTATACAAGGACAGTGAAAGCAGCCTACAGCATCATTCCCACCGCCCAACCCACATATCTAGAGCTTGTTCCAAGTAGTTTGTCAGGTATCTTTGCTGTTACATAACTGTACCTACTATTTTGGCCCTTAGGGAAAAGTTATTCTCAGCTGGTATTTATGTCCACAACTGCTGGAAGCTTATGGAACTTGAAAGCAATACAATCCATGTGTCAAATGGAGCAGGACAAGGTTGGTATTGCTGTAAGGAATATGCACACACTTATACTCCTGGGTTGTTTTAACTTCAGGTTAACGCTTCTGAATCAGTGTGAAATCCTTACTTCCAGATATAGTTTTTCTCTCTCTCTCTCTCATACACACAGAGAGGCACATAGCAGGTGCCTTAGTCAGACCACTGGTCCATCTCGCTCAGTATTGTCTCCATAGGCTAGCAGAGGCTCTCCAGAGTTTCAGATAAGAGATATTCCAGCCCTGCCTGGAGATCTTGGGGACTGAAACTTAGACTTTCTGCTCTGCCACTGAGCTACAAGCTTCCCCACAAATTCTGTAGAATGCTACATCCTGAAACACAACACTAGGCTTTAAAAGACGACTGAAATAGGGGGCATGTGTGAACAAAATCTTTAAAAGTCCCCATCCTCAGAACAAGACATTTGTCAAAAGGATAAAACAGAAATGGAAGTGGGGCAGGCCTAATTCATTCTTTTTCCCTTTGGCTTTTCCAGATCCGTTCTCATGCAGAGTTTGGGAATCTCTGCCAGCGTACTGAAGCCAATGAATGCTGTCCAAGTTGGTCTCTTGGAAACTTTATCGCAGCCCTGTACAACCGGTCTTCTTGTTTAGAGGTTACCGAAGCCGATGTTTCCCACACCCTCGTGCTCCTTCGTTCGTGTGCCCCCGACTATCACAAAGGTGTCCTTGTCCCTCCTTGCATCGGTCCCAAGACTGAAAGAGACAAGCACGCCCAGTGCTCCAAAATCCCCGAGAAATGCACTCGCTTCCGTGCTGTTTACCAGCTTCTTCATTTCCTCGTTGACCGAGATTTTCTCAGTCCACAGACAGTGGGATACCAAGTGCCAACCCTGAAATACAGCCTGCTGTTCTTGCCTATGATGAAAGGAGCATCCATGATGGGCATCTACCTGAACAACCTTGAGTCGTGGGACTTGTTTGATAATTACACGTCCATTACTGGGATGGATCTGGGCCTTAAGCAGACATTATTCCAGCACTACCTATTACTGGATACCGTGTATGCAGTCTTGGCGATACTGGTCATATTTCTAAGCATATTTTTTTATTTGCGCTCGGTCTTTATTACTTTTATCACCTTAATTATTGTCTTTGGTACCTTGATGATTTCCTATTTCTTGTACAAGGTGGCCTTTAGATTCTCCTACTTCCCTTTTGTAAACCTAACAGCAGTAGTCATTCTCAGCAGTCTTTGTGCCAACCACACCTTTGTCTTTTTCGACCTCTGGAACCTGAGCAAGAGCCAGAACCCATCCGCCGGGCTACTGCAGTGGGTAAGACTAACCATGCACCACTTTGGGTATCTCATGCTAGCATCTTGCCTGACAACTGGTGCTGCTTTCTACGCCAGCTACATGAGTTACATAACCGCCATTCGATGCTTTGCCATCTACATGGGCACCTCTGTCCTGGTGAACTTGGTCTTCATGCTGACCTGGCTTCCTTCCACCGTTGTGCTGTATGAACGTTACCTAGCAAGGAACTGTGTCTATAAACCAGAGGGCTATTGGAATAACAGCGGGCACAAGAGTGTCATTCTCTCTCTCCACCACATCCTCAGGCGTATCCAGAAAACCTGGCACGAAACTGCCAAGTTATTATTTGAGAAAGTTCTTCCTTGTGGGGTGATAAAGTTCCGCTATATATGGATCTGCTGGTTTACCGCCTTGGCTATAGGGGGTGCCTACATTTCCTGTCTGAACCCTAGGCTCAAACTGCCTTCTCTAGAGATGTCATCTGTGCAGGTTTTCAGGCTAAGCCACCCCTTTGAGAGGTATGATGCCGAATATTGTAACGAGTTTATGTTCGAAAGGCTGGAGCGAGGAGAAGACCTGCACATGCCCGTCACTATTATATGGGGTGTACTCCCAGTGGACAATGGGGATCACTTTAACCCCAAGAGCAATGGCACTTTGGTGATGGACCCAGCATTTACCATTGAAAATTCTGAAGCTCAGCTATGGCTGCTGGACTTTTGCCAAAAAGTTAAAAACCAGACTTTTTACTACTCTGAACTGGAACAAAAACCCACCGTTTGCTTCATGGAAGAATTTCATCGGTGGATGGATAGCCGTCAATGCTCTAAGAGAGATCACAGCTTCAATCTCTGCTGTAATCACTTCTCCTTCCCATACAGCAGAGAAGTCTTCCTTCATTGCATCAAGATGATGATCATGGAACAAAACAGAGACGAGGCTGAGACTCAGGACCTAGGCCTCAGATTTGATGAAAGGGGCAACCTGGTTGCTTTGGTGCTACAGTTTCAAACCATTTACCACTACAGCTTCAACTATAGCAAGGCCAAGCATTTCTATGATGAAATTGGCCTCTGGATAAGAGAAGAGATGAAGGCAGCCCCCATGGGGCTTCAGAACGGCTGGTTCACCAGCAAGCTGGAGCTCTACAATCTCCAGCACAGCGTGGACACAGAGAGTATGGTAGTGCTGGGCTTATCAATAGCCATCTCATTTGTGGTTCTTTTGCTCACAACTTGGAACGTCCTTCTTAGCTTGTTCTCCGCCGCAGCAATTACAGGCACCGTTCTGGTAACTGTCGGCCTGTTGGTCCTCCTGGAGTGGCAGCTCAACGCGGTGGAGTCTCTCTTCATTTCGGCAGCAGTGGGTCTCTCCGTTGACTTCACAGTCAACTACTGCATATCCTACCACTTGTGTCCGCATCCTGATCGCCTGAGCCGCGTAGCCTTCTCCCTGAAGCAGATGAGCTGTGCCACTGTCATGGGGACTTCGGCTTTATTTTCGGCAGGTGTCATCATGCTCCCTGCCACTGTGCTGGCCTACAGGAAGCTGGGCATTTTTGTGATGATGATCAAGTGTGTCAGTTGTGGCTTTGCGAGCTTCTTCTTCCAGTCTCTGTGCTGCTTCTTTGGCCCGGAGAAGAATTGTGGACAAATAATTTGGCCTTGCACTCGTGCTCTAAAAAACTATTCGGACGACACGAGCTCTTCCAACAGAACGTTTACCTGTGGGGGAAATGAGAAGCAGAGTAGGTTACAAAAAGATCAGGAATCCAACAGTGCAAATGAACAGTACGAGCTCCAGCCTTTGGCCAGGAAGCTTAGTGACAGCTTTGACAACAGCACCTCCACAAGCAAGTTGTCCAATCGTCCATCTGTCTTATCTGAAGACATTCAGCTCCAAGATAGCAAGTGCTCTGGAATGGAAGTTCATCCTTCCTCTGAAAAGGACAGACAGAAGCTAGAACAGAGTGCAGGGCGTCATGTAGCCCTTTGCCAATGTCCAGCCCTGCAAACATCTTCTCCTTACAAACCTGGAAACAGCTCAGGAAATGAAGCAGAAAGTCATAGGGACAGGCCTTGCAGAGACTGCAGATGTAAAAAATATGGCCATAAAGCTTGGGACCATCTTCAGTCAGCCAGCACAGTCGATGAAAAACTGCTGAATAAATCTCACTCCTCAAGCAACACCGATCAACAAAAATCAGATTATACCTCAGAAAATAGTAATGTACCAGAAACTGAAATGTATGAACTCCACAGATGCCTTTATTCTACTGGCAGCTCTTTCAGTGCTCAGAATGTCTCCAGTGAGACATCCCTGAGTGACTTTGAACCAAGCGTAAAACTCATGGAATCCACCAGTTATTGCCCAGGTCATTTAGATGTAGCTGGTTCTTGCTGTCCAACTCAAAGAGGTCACCTGAATGGAAAAAGAGACACCCTGAGGCTGGACCTGAGGGAGACTGTCTTTGACACATCGGCTTCAGCATCCCAGCAAAACAGTGGTTTGAGGAAAACTCAAAGGTTAGGAGTAGGGGGCGAGGATCCAGTTGTCTTGCCAAACAGCAAACCAGATATGCCTGATGTTTGGATCAAGCGGTCTGGCGCCCAAAACTCTGGATACTGAAATGAACATCTCAGAGGAAATAATTGCTATTTCAGGGGCAAGGATAATTAATTTCCATTTTGAGTAGTGAGTATAAAACTTTTCCAAAAACGAGAACAAGCTGCATTTTTACAAAGCCAGCAAACCTGGTGCGGATTAGAGGCAGATGTTATTGCAGTGTCAGCTGTTCAACTGCCTGCTCCATAGACAGTGCCATATTCTCTATTATACTGCAGGATTATTAAGCAAGAGTTCTTTGTCATTCTCTCCAGTGCAATTCGTTTTGGAGTAAACGGAGAGGCATGATGATGAGTGGAATAAGTGTGAAGTAAATGGCTCAAAGGATATCTTAAAGACAAAGGGAAACCCTTTTCTAAAACATCATTGCTACTAACCGACTGAATATTGATGGTATGACACAAAGGGTGTCTTTTAGCTCAGTCATCCCTCTTTTCACCATCAGTCAAACAAATCTCCTTAGGGAAATTGTACTCAGATAGCTGAAAGTAATATTATCTGGTGTACTTTCTTTCAAAGACTAACCAGTAGCCCTTCAAAAATAATGGTGGTTGCTCTCCCCTCCAATTTTTCCCTACAATGTAATTTACAAGTGGAACCTGCAAGAAATTGTATTGCAGTGTGGAACATTTCTGTTCTGGGGTCCAGCCAGCCAGCCATGCCTTTCCATTCCCCCCTCCAGTTTTCCACCTCCCTGCCAGTCAGGATTCTGTGGCCACTGAGCATGCTCAGTCCTCATTGGGTTGCTGTTTTTGCCCCCTTAAGTCTGCCCCTCCTACTTATTTTGTGCCCTTCTGCAAACCTTAGTCCCCCTGCTGATAACTTCCTCTTGTGTGTGGATGGTGAAGTTTTGGCTGCAGAAGAGCTGGCACACAGAGAACAAGTTTGTTATTAACATATAAGATCCCTAAACCAGAAATTCAGCATATGTTTCTCTTTCCCACTGACAGTGTGCTTAAAATTCATCAGACATTTTTCTTGTAATTCTTCATTTTCTGATATGGGTAATTTGTGTTTCACCTTAGCGGCTAGTATTTCATTCAAAGCTGTACAGAGATGTCCAAGTTTGCATATTTATGGAATCCTGCAATTTACTTTCTCTCTCTCCATTGGCCATGTCACGCCCTGCCCTGGCCCTCTCAACCATCACAATATTTTTACATTTACTTGTCAAAGTGATATCCCAGCATAAAAAAAATAAACATGTTTCCTAAACTGGGCTCAAAATCTTAATTATTTTTGTTTGCAAAGCTAATTGTGTGATTATATTATTCATACATGGACAGAGTTCCACCCACCACCCATACCAAGATCCAGATACATGGACAGAGTTCCACCCACCACCCATACCAAGATCCAGATACATGGACAGAGTTCCACCCACCACCCATACCAAGATCCAGGGCTCTCTGTACTTTCACACACACATACCCCCATTCCCTCCATCACTAAGTACCACTGTGCTCTTCCCTGAGGGTTCACATGCATTTCCTCAGCAGGCCAGTCCTATCCTGTAAAGCAAACAGAAGTGTGCAGTAGCTGAACAGATGTACTGAAAATGTAAAGGAACCTCTTACCAAACATTTTTGCTTACTGAATTAAATTAGAAAAGGGGCAAGGCTGTAAGTTTTCCTTGACACCAGCCTCCCACAAGCTGGTGCTCCACATGCTTTGAACTCCAACTCCCATCAACCCCAGACAGCATGATCAACAGTCAGGGATTATGAGAGTTGTACAGTGGTACCTCGGGTTAAGAACTTACCGGTAATTCGTTCCAGAGGTCTGTTCTTAACCTGAAACTGTTCTTAACCTGAGGTATCACTTTAGCTACTGGTGCCCTGCGCTGCCGCCACACAATTTTTGTTCTCATCCTGAAGCAAAGTTCTTAACCCAAGGTACTATTTCTGGGTTAGCGGAGTCTGTAACCTGAAGCGTCTGTAACCCGAGGTACCACTGTAGTTCAAAACATCTGGAGTACACTAGAGAGGGGATGTCAGCTTCGCACAATCCAATGTCGCCACATTATTGCTCTCCTGCTGTTTGGAGGGGTAAAGGTAAAGGTACCTCTGACCATTAGGTCCACTTGCACAAAAGCAGGACAACCCCCCACAGAACATCTGTGGCATGAAACGTTACAGGATTTCACCGGAAGCTGTTGGACATGTACTGCCAGGACGTATATGAGTCTCAGGCTAGAGTGCAACAAGCAAAACCAAGGCAGGAAATAATGAGGTTGACTTTTTGTTTTTCGGCTAAAAAAAAAAAGCTACAGGACAGGAATATACACCAAACATTTAACCCCCAGCCCCCAAAAAGAATCCCGGGAGCTATACTTTGTTAGGGGTGCGGGGAACTATAGCTCTTTGAGGGGTAAATCCCTGGATTCTTGTGGGAGGTGTTTGTGCTTTAAATTTATGGCGTGTACACGATCATTGTCTAACTACCGGAAAGGTGCGAATGGAGTGGAGAGTATCCGGCATTGCTAAGTGTCAGTCATTACTACAGGCTGGCTTGTTCTGTCCACTTGCCATCCTGGCTCAGGGACACGTGTATTGTCACCTTTGCAAAGCAGGACACGTGTCAGCAGAGCTGCATTCCCCTATCCTCAAAGGCCAGTGACGGGAAAAGCGACACTTGGTGGCACATATTGTTTCTCAGCAGCGCTGAAGGTACAGAACCCCCGACGCCGGGTGTGTCCTAGAAATAAATACATAGGCTAGTCCGTGCAAGACTGCAACCCGAGGATCACTTCCTTTCCTTTCCCCATGGAAATCTGTCCGATATAAGCCTCACTACGCATCGCTTCAAAGCAGAGCAACAACAACCAAAACATCCCTGGCCTAAACGATAACACGCCCCGTCGTGCAAAACCCTTATTAAGCCTCTCCTCGTCCGCTTCCCACAGTAGCGCAGGGCAACATCCTCCTTCAGCGCCGGAGTCGGAGGAGTCGAAGATGCTTCACTTTTCATCCTGCGCAGGCGCCGCTTCACCGTGTTTGGTGGTGGGGAGAGCCGGAGAAGCCGAGTAATTCGGCGCCTGCGCAGCGGGCTCCTTCCTCGGCTCGCTCGAACTCTCGCGTGGTATCGCGGTGACTGGAGTCGGTTCCCGTTCAAACGCTGGCGGGAGTCGGACGGCGCCGGCCCAGATAAAGCGCCGAAGGAGGAGGAGGAGGAGGGGAGTCCGCTCCGTTGTGTCTCGAGGGCCTTGTCCAGTTAGCCGAAGGGAACTCTTGTGCTGCGGCCTTTGGCCGGTAGTACGCGGTGCGCTCTGTACATGCCCAGGAGAAATACTTAACCTCGTTGACGCTTGTTATCCACTGAGCCGAGGGAAGTTCCCGGGGTGCTGCTCGTCTTTGCGGGTTTGGAGGCCTCCGGAGACTTAAGGGTATGTGTGCGTTGTATTTGCAAATACGTGGCCGGAGGTGCAGCAGTAAACGACGCCCCCACGCAATAATAATAATAATTATAATTAATTATAAATATTATTATTATTTATTTATACCCCGCCCATCTGGCTGGGTTTCCCCAACCACTCTGGGCAGCTTCCAACAAAACACTAAAATACAAAAACCTATTAAACATTAAAAGCTTCCCTAAACAGGGCTGCCTTCAGATGTCTTCTAAAAGTTTGGTACCTGTAGTTATTTTCCTCTTTGACATCTGGTGGGAGGGCGTTCCACAGGGCAGGCGCCACCACCGAGAAGGCCCTCTGCCTGGTTCCCTGTAACTTGGCTTCTCCCAGCAAGGGAACCGCCAGAAGGCCCTTGGCCCTGGACCTCCAGCAAAGGCCATGGCTCCCTCTTGACCCTCAGGGAGACCAGCTCTGTCCCCCGCAGGGCTTTTCCCCACCCCAACCTTTGCATTGAGCTGGTAGGCTGCTGTTTTGTCTCTTCTCCAGGCAAGGTGTAACCAGCTCCTTCAACCTTCCCTCATAGGACCTGGTCTCCAGGCTCCTCAACATCTTTTGTCTCCCCCTCTAGACACCTTCCAGTTTGTTGACGGCCTCCTTAAACTGCCCACAGCTGCAATACTGGTTGGTATCTTCCTTGTAAGCTGCAGTTTGCCTGTGATGTGTACAGAGCTATTCCCTTGCGGGGAAGTGGGCAAGACATATGACATGGGTAGGCAAACTAAGGCCCGGGGGCCGGATCTGGCCCAATCACCTTCTAAATCCGGCCCGTGGTCGGTCCGGGAATCAGCGTGTTTTTTACATGAGTAGAATGTGTGCTTTTATTTAAAATGCATCTCTGGGTTATTTGTGGGGCATAGGAATTCGTTCACTGTTTTTTTCAAAATACAGTCCGGCCCCCCACAAGGTCTGAGGGACAGTGGACAGGCCCCCTGCTGAAAAAGTTTGCAGACCCCTGACATATGTTCTGGCCATATTGCTTTCCCCAACCTTTGGAAAGTTCGGGCCTGCTGTGTCTCTGCTTCACCACCTTGGATAACGCAGCTCTTTTATAATAATAATAATAATAATAATAATAATAATAATAAAAACAATAATAAAATTAATATTTTTATTAAAGATTTCTTAGTTTACAAAAATCCATGCATTGTCTCTTTTTTCAAGTTGTGTTTTCTACAGATCACTTTCATTTGTTGTGAGACATTAGTGTTGCATACAGTATTAGGTTAGGAAGGAAAGGGGGGAATTGTGAGTGGGGTGGGGTCAGGTGGTTATGCTTCTATTGTACTTAGTGTATGTGTGGGGTTTTGTGTCAGCGTCACTTGTATAGGTTCTCTTACTATTTGCTTGTTGTTTTTCCTTGGTGGTGAGAGAGGTTGGGAGTGGCCTAGGGTGTGGTTGGTTGTCTTTGGTTGGCTGTAGTGAGATTTGTTTTTGTGTGTGAGTGTGTGTGTATTTTTGGATCAGTTTATCCAGATTGATTCGTATGCTGTCAGCTGATTGATAACGCAGCTCTTGAAGATGAAGCTGGCTTGCAAATAAAATGATTAAAATCAGTCAGTCATGATAAAGCTCATAAAAGAGGTGCTGTGGATCAAACTTGTTGGGAAATGATGTCTTTAAATTCTAGGCTATCAGTGAAACCCTAGTGATGGGGCCAATGTGTTCTGTGCATCTTGAAGTGGGGCTGGCATTTCCAAGTTTGAGAGATGAGCCAGCAGATTCAAAATAGATGCCATATTGTATGGGCATGCCCTTTTTTCAGATCAGCCCTCTGTGTAGTAGAGAATCTGCAAGGAGCATGATTGAAAAAGGGAGGTAACTTGCTGCTGCGTTCTTTATTCTTCACCCACTGCTGGATTTTGTAGTTCTGTGTTTTCCTCTGGTTTGTTTCATTGCTTGTGCTTGAGGTGGTCCCTGCACTTCATGCATCCTATAGGTTGCAGCAGTTTGTCTAACCAACATGCAATGCTTCTTTCCTGTTCTTACAGGCTTTCAATATGGAGAATGAAAAGTCCAGGATTCCTATCTACAGCGTCCAACAGCCCAAAGTGATCAGTATGCCAACAGGTGTGTTAGGCTCTTGAGAGAACTACTGTATTGTTACTATATAGCTGTGTTTTCACCCCTATGTTGCTCATCTTCAAGTGCTCATCCTAACAGCTGTGGCAGCCAGGATGAATCTCCCAGGCTAGGGGATGGCTGGAGAGCCTGTGGCCCTCTAGATGTTGCAACACTCCAGCTCCCATTGGCCAATAGTCAGTGGTGATGGGAGCTGGAGTCCAGCAATTTTTAGAGGCCCACAGATTCTCTGTCCTGCCTAGAATTTTCTAATAAGCTGCTTGCCCTGAGTTGAGCTCTGCCGTGCGATCAAACCTTAAGTTGGCACCATGTGCACAGACCTTCATTGAGCCTGCATTGAAATGTCCTCTAGGTAAAACAAGGGCCAAACTATTTACCTTTCTAAATGCCTGGTGTGGGTTTTTAGGGAGAAAAAAAGTGGGTCTTCAAATGCTCTTTAAATGTGGAGACTGAGGGAGGTGCTGTGAATAGTGTGAGTTATTAAGTTTCCTTTTGTTTTTAAATGGATTCCTTATTTGCAGATCCACAGTCAAAAAAGCAATGTTTTGTCAAACCTGACCTGGGCCCCTTAAAAGCTCCTGATTTCACTTTTGGTGAAAATGTTCCTGTGCGTACTGCCCTCAAAGACACAAATCAAAGGTAAATATAAGTGCATACTACCATTGAGATTTTCTATGGAAGCTCTACTGAATGTGCCCTAGACACCTGGGTTGCACTTGGCTGGGATATGAAGAAATAGACAGCTTTCTTCAAAGCCATGCCTAGTTTTTGGAACTCCTTACCCATTTAGGCCTCTCTTCTACCAGCTGATCTGTTGACATTATTGTCTCTTCTCTATTTTATTATTGTTAGTCCTGCCTTCCCGCCCCTGCTTTTTTATAAAAACATGTTTAGATGTGCAGACTGCTTTGAGCTCTTCTTTTAATGGAAAGGTGTTGTAAAATAACTTTTAAAAAGCAAACAAAGCTTGTAATCATTGGTATTTAACAACAAACATGACTGCTTGACATTTCTCAGCAAATGTGCTGCTTTATCCTAGAATCAATAGAACTAACAGCACTAACAGGGAGCTTGGAGGTCACGTTGTCCATCCCCTGCTTGACGCAAGCTGCAAGTACAGCATTGCTATGCAACCTCTGCTAACCAGCTTCTGCTTTAATGTCCCAGTGGTGTCCAAACTTTTTTCAAAGAGGGTCAGATTTGATGAAGTGAAGGGCCGTGGGGGCCAACCAAAGAGCCGCCCAAGGTTGTTGAGCTTTTTTTAAAGGATTTTACCCCAGGAAATAAACTGCCACAGGGGCCGGGTTAAACCAACCAGCGGGCCGGATTAGGCCCCCAAAGCGGACTTTGGACATGCCTGCCCTAAGTGAATGTGAGCCCACCACCACCTGATGTAGTCTCATCCAGCCTGTACTATTCTAAGTTCTTATACAGCTCAGGACCAGGTTACTTGAGAGACTGCCTTATCCCTTATGCATCTAGTAGATTGTTGCAATTTGCAAGTTTTTTCTGCAAGTTCCAAAGATTTCTGAAGCCTGCTCTATACAAACTAGGAGCAAGACTTTTACTGTGGCTGTCCCTGTTCTGTGAAATAGCATTTCTGTCAATAGCATTTCTATCTGCACTTTCTGGAAACAGTCGAAGGTTATGTTCGAACATACTTTACCAGCTGCATAATGGATCTGTACCCTGAATTCCCACTTTTTGGGATGGTTAGCCTTGTTTTAAATGTATTTGCCTTTTTGTGTTCTTAATTGTTTTAAATTATTTTATGTGTAAAAACGCCTGGAGATGGTGGTTTGGAAGGTTTAATTATTAATTATTAAATTAATAATAATATAATTAATTAATAGGTTTATCATAATGTTTAGCCAAAAGCTACTTCCTTGCAATTTCTACACTTGATGAAATGTACCAAATGATGTGAAGGAATTTTGGGTTTAAATAATGGCAAATGTTCAGAGGATCAAGCTGTTAGTTAGTTTGGCTTTGTAATATTAAGAAAAGCTACAAATATCATTATTTAACTCTATTAAGGTTCACGAAGAAGGCAACACAGCCACCACCCAAGAAAGCAGCAACGTCAACAGCTCGAACGTGAGTGTCCCCAAGCAAAGCTGTTTCTTATGCATTTTATTTCTCTGCTTCCTACTCGTTCACAACGTGACTATATATGTATATAGTTTTTTAATTCTGTTTAATTTTTTTGAATGATTTCCCCCCCTATTTTTTTGTGGTTCTTACTATTATCTGTAAGCCGCCTTGAGTCCCATCAGGGAAAAGGGCGACCTATATAATAAATGTTGTTGTTGATTCCACATAGGAATGGATTTAGATCAAATTAACATTTCTTAAGTGATAACCTCATTTAAGAAAATGCAGAATATCATATAAACATCATGATGTATTTCTATGTTTATTTTGCATTATGTGATTTTCTTTAAAGTCACCATGCAGCTTCAGTGTGCAGCTATATACAGTCATACCTTGGTTTTCGGACAACTTAGTTCTCAAACGTTTTGGCTCCTGAACGCCACAAACCCGGAAGTGACTGTTCCAGTTTGCAAACTATTTTTGGGAGTCAAACTTCTGACGGGGCTTCTGCGGCTTCCAATTGGCTGCAAGAGCTTCTGGACATTTTGGAAGTCGAACGGACTCCATTCGATTTCCAAGGTACGATTGTATATACTTCTGAATCCACAGTGAACACTGAAATGTCCAAGAGTAGTAAATAGCAAAGCTGTGAATGCTGTTATCATAAGCTGGTCAGAATGTGCTTCTTGATTAGAATATTCCTCACATAGGGCCCTGAACTAGGAACTGCAGGTTTGCTGGATCTTCATTTTTCATACATTTAAAGGTGAAAAAGATTTCGGAGCCCAGTCCTTGCATGCTAATTACCCCCAAGCTGTCTTCATTTCAGCTGTGTAACTTAGGGCAGGGATGCTGGGAGGGAGTCATTTTGTTGCTGCTATTGATAAATAGTTGGGAGTCAGAAATCCTTACCTGGGTAAATTACCCAAAGATCTGGTACACCTGGATCTACTTTCTCCCCTCTGCCCATGTCTTAAATGACAACTCATGTATATTTACCTCTTTCTATCTATGGTGTTCTGTGTGAGCTTTGTCTGAATGTTAAATGCAGACAAACTGCTCATCCACGATGCATCAGTGATATGTTTTTGATCCTATAGCCCTATGAGCAGATACAGACGGGAGGCTGAGCTCCGGAACAAGAACAAGCAGTTGGAGTCTGCTAAATGGGAAGTGAGCTCAAAGCTGATGGAAGCAGAGGTAGGAAACAGACTTGATTCTGATTCTGGTAAATTCATGGAGAAGAAGGCCATTGATGGCTACCAGCCATGGTGGCTGTATGCTACCTCCCAAGATCAGAGGCATGTTGCCTCTGAATACTAGTAACTGGAGAAGAACATTGGGAGAGGGCTGATGCACTCGTGTCCTCTTTGTGGGCTTCCTATAGGAATCTGGATGAGCACTGTGGGAAACGGGATGCTGTACTAGGCAGCCCTTTTGGTCTGTTCCAGCAGACCAAATCCGGGACAAGATGCTAAGGTATCTTGTCCCGGCATTGGCTCATTGGACTGTACTTGCCCAATGGGCCACACTGTGTGTGTGTGAAGTTATTTTAAAATACAGTGGTACCTCGGGTTACAGACGCTTCAGGTTACAGACTTTGCTAACCCAGAAATAGTACCTTGGGTTAAGAACTTTGCTTCAGGATGAGAACAGAAATCGCACAGCAGCGGCGTGGCGGCAGCAGGAGGCCCCATTAGCTAAAGTGTTGTCTCAGGTTAAGAACAGTTTCAGCTTAAGAACGGACCTCCGGAACGAATTAAGTACTTAACCCAAGGTACCACTGTATGTTACCAGATTTAAACAGGTTTTGAAAAGGCCATCCAAGAAATTGGCTTGTAGAAATATTGTTAATGCCTGCTCATGCCAGCGGTCTATGCGGGGCGGAGGGCAGGCTTGCTTCCCTCTAGTGTGTAGTTTTTCATCCCTCCTGCGCCAGGCAAGCAAACCTTAAATGCTTGAAGGCCTAATAAAAACTGGTGCTCTGCTGTTTGGTTTAGTTATCTGTACTTGCAGAAAGATCTGAAGAATACGAAGGAGCAGTGTGATAGTCTGGAAAAAGAAAACCAGAAGCTGAAGAAATTTCAGGAGAGCTGCATGTTGATCTTGGCAGCTAGGAATTGTGATCCAGGTATAAAATACAGTTGCTTCTCTGCTCTCTCCCCTGTACGTATACATCTGCAGTATACCATGACTTTCTCCCAAATGTCTTAATGGAATTGAAATTCCTTGGATAAAGTTCCCTGTGATTTCTTTTCTTTCTTTCTTTCTTTCTTTCTTTCTTTCTTTCTTTCTTTCTTTCTTATTTAGTTTCTTCCTACACTGGATGCAAGGAGGTTGCAGGGCCTTTTGGGACCTCCTGTGATTAGGGGACATACACAGGAACACCTGTACACTTCTAGGTGCTTCTTTTTGGTTATCCCACTGAGTGTATGGGAGTGCTGGAAGCAGGGTCAGGGGGATGTGCTGACATTGGGAGCCCAGCGCCCCACATTTGCCTTTGTGTATTCTTGGAGGAATGTGCAAAAAGGACTATGAGCTGGGTTTCAGTACAGGTTAAAAATCGGAGTGAATGTATGAAACTGTTTTAAGGTTAATTTGGACCATTGGTCAATCTAGCGCGAGCTTATCCACTGATGGGCAGCCACACTCCAAGGCCTAGAGCAAAAATCTTTCCCAGTAGTGCGGCTTTAAGTGGAGATGGCAGGGGTTGAATCTTCTGCACGGAATGCATGTGTTTCACTGCTGAACTTATAGTCCCTCCCCATGCGATCACACTGTGATCTGCAGAATCTTTTAAATTCTTAATTTGGTGTTTTAGATGGGGGAGGGGGTTATTGGTTTGTGTGGGGCGGTGTTCTTGTTTTTATTATGTATCTTGTTTTTATCTTTATTTTTATGTCGTGAACTGCCCTGAGATCTATGAATGAATGGCAGTGTATAAATTCAATAATAAATTTTGAGTTGCTTATTAAGGATAGTCCCAGAACTATGGGAATGGAGGCCATGCTTCTGGTAAATTAATGGCATATGTATGGTTCTGACTTGTAATTTTTTTTTCATTCCAATTAGCTACAGGTGACAAAATTTTGGAAGAGGATGAGGAGAACAAGACGACACAGGCTGAAATAATGGTGAGAGAATGAACCCGTTTCCTCTTCCCTAGGAAACTGCTTGCCTGACTCTTCCCCTCCACCTGCAAAGTTTTTTCTATGTATTTTGCTGAGTTCCAGCTGTCATGGGTCCTAAATAACTACGGAGATACCTTCTGAATATCTCCAGGACAGGATTTGACAGAACTGCTGTCCCTGATGCATGGCAGTCAATGTGATGACCTCTACATGTTGCTAGGCGACTGTCGTCATCCCTGACCATTGGACATGCTGGCTGGACCCCACTTTGTCAACCCCTTCTTGTGCCTTTTCTTTCAGGACTTGATGGAGAAGCTGACTACTGACCTTGAACTATTCACCCAGATGGCAAAAGAGCAAAAAGAGAGTCTTCAGGTAAAATACGAATTGTCTTCCTTCTCCATTACTGCCAACATACAGAGCATTTAAGCCTGACCACCACCACCACTGCTAGGTCTCTAGACACAAAGCCAACACCACACAAATTCCTTTCTTCTAAACGTTTTTTCTTGTCTGCTCACCTGATGCCAACCACACCTCCATATATGTATGCAAACTTCTTACTTCTGTTTGGCAAGAGGGGAAAGGCCTGAACGGACAGCAACTTCGCACTGCAAGCAAGCCACTTTGCAGAGTGATCTTGTACCTGCTAACTGAAAACAAGTCGTGTAAACCTTGAAGGCTAGCAAATTTATTATGGCATAAGCTTCATGGACTTCAGTACTTAATGTTGTTGCTGCCTTTCTGAAAACTGAAAATACAAGTTGTGTGTAGAATACATTAACTATTAATTTTCTTTCCTCGTAGAAGACACACGACAAATGGAAGCAGGTGGAGGAGGAACAGGCCCATTTCTTAGAGCAGGAGCAGCGTTTTCATAGAGAAATGGAAGATTTGTTTGCCATTTTGGATCAGGCAGAGGAACTCAATTCATCATAACAAGAACTGAGCCATGTAATCTTGTGCTGATCTGCTTCCTTATTGGACTCCAATATATAGAGCAGGGGTATCCCTTGGAACTTTATAGTTTTAATAAGGTTTGTCTTTGAAACCCTTTGGGGGTTTTTTCCTTTTCTCTGTTTTGTTTTTTGTAAATAATTTTTGGGGGGTAATTAATTGATTAAAATAAAATCAATTTAGAATGAGAATCATACGTAGGATTTCTTTTTTTCTAATACAATAAAATAAAAGAAAGAATCAATATAAATGGAATTTTAAAATACAGCATCTAGTACAACTTATTACAATTGCTACATCAAGTATAGAAAGCATTGTGGTCTGTCAAGGCCAACAGCAGTTTTCAAGTAGTTCTTGGGGAAATTTGGGAATCAGTGCAGTGGTTCCCCCCTTTTCGGGGGGGGGGGGATATTTCTGATCAAATTAAAAACAGGATTTATTCTGTATCTGTTCTATAAATCCACTCCTTTCTGCTTGGAAAATAGGAAAGTATTCCTGTATATTTCAGGACTGTCTACAACACTAGTATTACTGTACAGTTGTACCTTGGAAGTCGAACGGAATCCGTTTGGGAAGTCCATTCAACTTCCAAAACGTTCGGAAACCAAAGCACAGCTTCTGATTGGCTGCAGCAAGAATGTTCTGATTGGCTGCAGCAAGAACATTTGGGTTCCAAAGAACGTTCGCAAACTGGAACACTCACTTCCGGGTTTGTGACGTTCAGGAGCCAAAACAACAGCATACCAAGGCACAACTGTACTTGGTTTCACTTTAGTATCAGGGCAGGACAATGAAAGACAATAGTAATGGAACTGCAGACTTGTGAGGCCTTGTTTCCTTAAAAACTGAATTTACACAACTGCATCTGTTTATTCACACCCTGATGCTTGACTTTTTAAAAGGGGAGGGGTCCTTATTTCAAACCAATGAAGTACTCAAGTTTAGCTTCTCATAAGCTATCAAGTAATGTGAGTGTATTAAGGTGCAAACTTGCTATTGGCTAAGTAATTAAAAATATTAAAGAGTTGGGTGGCAAAGCCTAGAGGAAAGGTAAGGTAAGGTTTGTTGTGCAAAAAATTGCCATGTACACGACCACCCCACCAAGCCATAGGACATGAAATAAAAACCATACCAGATGAGTTCTGCTTTTTGTGGGGAAGACGACAATTAATAAATAAATAGCATAATCATACCCCCCCTTGCTTGCCATTTTTCTAAATTAAAAAGCCTGAAATGTTATAACATTTCCTTGCAGGGGGTTATTCCAGTCTCCTTGGTAATTTTGGTTGCCCTTTCCTGCTTCTATAAAATCGTTTCATGAGGCATGGTGTCCAGAGCTTCATCTTTTATCTTCGATCGTCTTCCCAACGATCCCCCACCATGGGATTTGCCTTTTTCCCCCCACAGCAGCCGCACACCGGAAAAAGTACTTTTGAGATTTCACATGAAAAGGGTTGTAGGCTAGCGCGGGAGCGAAGGCGCCGCCCGCCGCGGGGCCACCCAAAGCCTTGGCTTTGGTTAAGGCACCGTCCTCGCAGCGATTGGCTCTTGTTTCTCTCTCCCACCCCTCTGATTGGGCAACCAGTCCCCACCCGCTAGCGCTGGTTGGTAGAGAAGGCCTCTGGGGCGGAGCCAAAATCCACGGGCCTGGCGAGTCGCACAAGGAACCGAGATGGCGGCGGCGCTGGCGCTGAGGCGAGGGGTGGCCGGCTGGGCCCGGCGCCGCTTCTTGGGAGGACAGTGGCAGGCGCGGCGAGGCTGCGCCGGAGCCCCGCTGGATGATACGGTTAATGGGCTGAGCGAGGAGCAGCAGCAGGTACAGCGGCGGAGCCCTTGCTGGGCTGAAGGTCGCTCGCCCGGAGCCTTTCTCTCTGCGCCTGCTCCGTCCAGACCCCGCGCAGGAGCCGCGCTTCCGAGCCGCGCTCCTCTTGGCCTCGAAGGGTCCCGCCCCGTCGGGTGCTGGCGCAGGGCCTTCTCCTGCCACGGAGGGTTCTCAATAACAGGGCTTTGCTCTGGACCACATGAAGCAGGGGTCAGAAAGACGCGAGCGCCTCTGAGCGCCTGCAGAGTGCCCGCTCCACCCCTTTCCTCAGCATTGGGCTATCGTGTCCCCAAATTTCTAATACGGTGGAAGACGACTTCCGAGTTTGAAAGGGCAACTTGTAGGCAGCCCTGATCCCCTCTTCTTCCCAGCGCAGCAACTTTCTCTTATTTTACAGGGCTGCCCGTTATAAGTTCCACAGCTGCAAGTCGGCCTGGACGTCTTTTATTCTGGAGCAAATGAAAGGGTCCCTGTGTGAGGTCTCAGCTTGATGTGGACACAGATTTGCACCCTTAGCACAGCAGTTAATCCGGAGTAGCTGCCCTTTCTCATTTACAGTCACCATTGCAGATTAATGTTCCGCTCCTAAGTGATAAGATCACTCTTTTAATGGCCAGACTGAGTGTAGTGAACTGGTTTTCTTTCTCTTACAAAAAGGCAGCTGTGGAGGCTGTGATTGAGCTTTTCTCCTCTTCTGGGTTTCCTATTAAAACAAGTGCTTCCCACCCACCCTTTCTCTCCTGCCCCCCAAAAAACTTTGGTTAAGGGGGCGACAGCTAACAACCAACAGCAATAACAAAGCCACCAGATAGGAAGGAGTCAACAACCCCCCCCACACACACACCTTGTGACAGTCCTCTGCTTTAGATTGCAGATTCATTTGTACATGAAATACCTTTGGGTGGCAATCACATTTAGTTTAGTTCAAAAGTTAGGGGGTATATGTTTGTTCAGTTCTATCTGGAGAAACCTCTTAAAGCTACTAGATTCCAAAATGGCTCAGGTAACTAGATTTTTCTTCTAGGATGGTGTAAGCCAGATAACTCTCCTAAGTTTTTTCAGTCAGGGAATAAGATAACAGAGCTTACCAGCATATAATTTTCCATATAAAGAGGATATTTCCACTATCCCTGTCCTTTCAAAAGCACCAAAGAATAAATAAAAGTGCCTTTAAGGGTGCGTGTCAGTTTCCACCAGTTCATTTTCTTCCTTTGTGTCTCCTTGAAAGAGTGTGCTGCTAGCCTTGGGAAAGGTGTTTTCTAAATCTTAGTCAGCGACTGGTAGCTGCTTACGGTCCTCGTGACACAATGGCACAAAGTCAAGGGAGGGCGTGTCTAAATTTCAGTTAGGCTCTTGCAGCACTGCTCTCTTCAGATGCAATTCTAAGTTTGATTTCTTGGCAAATTAAATTGTACTGGAACCAGTAAGATTTCCAAGTAAATACGTTGTCTGAGTTATTTCTATCCTGCCTTTCATGGCAAGCTCCCACAAGGCAGTTTGTAATGACTTTTAAAACCAATACAATAAACAATATAGATCAAAAGCAGCATCTGTTACAAATACATAAGGACTCGGCAATGAAATGAATAAAAAGTTTGTGAGGGGAAACATTTAGGGTCTGTTTTGAAGGCCTGCAGAAGTGAGCCAGACTTGAGTTCATGGGGGAGGGAATTCCACAGATGTGTTTTAGGATCAGGTGGGTTGTCTCTTATGTTCTGGGATTACTGTTCAGTTGTAGAATGTACATTTTGTGTGGGTACAGAGTGCCATCCGTGATTCGGGTTGCCTGTGCTGGAATTATCTCTGATGGAAACCCTGGAGGGCCACTACCAGTTCAGAGAGGCAGGTCTGGACAAGATACAAAGCTGATGTGATTTAGTATATACTAGCTCCACTGTAATCTTTATAGTTACGATGTGTGTAGCAGTGATGTAGCAAAACCTTTTATAGCTTATCAAGCGGTGATTTGGCTGTAAGCCTCTCATGCTGCATCCATCCATTTTAGTGGAGTTTGTTTCTCCTGTAAAAAGGGGGGGGGTAATGATACTTGATCATATAGGTTTTTAAGTGAGTTTTTTAAAAAAGAAGTCTCCATTATGCCCAAATGATATTCTTGTTATGTACATACTAAAGCATCTCATCCAATAGTAGCATTACAGAGCAAGTCCTAACTCCCACATCAGTTAAGAAGAGGCTGAAATGTTCCTCTATCACCAGGCACTAGTATATTTGCAGAAGGCTCTATGAATGTAAATCTCCCCTCAATGGAAGACCTCAAAACAGAGTGTTTCAGGGCCAGTGCAGTGACAGCCGAGGCCTTCTGCTTCTGAGGCTTCTCCATATTCCTGAGATCCCATCCATCAGTTTGGCTCAATCAGCAGTCTTGGGCCATGTATTGCATGCAGCATTCTTTAGAATGGCTCTGTGGGTTTTGATTTGGTTTTGCTGGCTTTGGGACTTTGAAATGTCACATTGCTTGCTTAGTTGAACATCATTTTTTGGTGTTGACATGCTGCATAGATAGGCCCAAGGGTAGTTGGGAATTAGTATGAACTTTCTTCCACCCATCCACATACTCAAGTTCTTTTGGTATATTTTACCATAAAATATTTTAACCAGATCCAACAAACGTCTTCATGTTACTAGGTAGGGGATACTGATTAAAAACCAGATTAAACCTATTTTAAAATATCAAGAGATATACATTGTAGACTAGACAGAAAGTGTTTTGTCAGTAACTTCACAGGTTTCAGCTGCCACCATGGTTAGCGCTAAATAGTTTTATTGACAGTAAGTGGGAATTTAATAGAATATTCTATTCCGGGCTTGAGATCTCAAAGAAAAACAGCTAGGGAACCTTTTTGATAGCATTCAAAGGAAGGAACTTAGCAATTGTGTTTTATAATGTGCACTTTTACATTTTCATTTCTAACAGCTTCGGCAAACTATGTTCAAATTCTGTCAGGAGCACTTGGCTCCAAAGGCCCAAGAAATTGATCAGCAGAATGAATTTGAAGGCATGAGGGTAAGTGCTTCTGTACTGTGAACCTACTTATTATATAACATGACTTTGGGAGATGCATGAATATAGTTTAAAGGATGCAAATATGAAGGGTTTGAGAAAGTTACAAAATGCCTACCCATTAGAAAGAATAAACAACTAAATCCATGAGGGAAAAGGACATGTATGCCATTCAGCAAGAATGAATAAAATATACGTTTGGTATTGTTTCTGTCTTATTTTTCAAAGTTTTCCATCTCCGTTACCTGAAAGAGTGTGTAGCCTCTCCTGAACATATAAATCTTTTCATGGAACCTTCTTTAGGTTGTAAAGAGTTAACTGTTGCAGATGCTGGGTTTCTAGAATATGGGATTTAACAGATTCCCTCTTGCGTTCATTGTTAATGAGCTAGAGATATTTTTATGGGACTTCCTTCTTCTCACTGTTTTTATAAGCCCTGCAGTACTTGGAAAGTTCATATGTACTAGAACTTTTATACCTGCTGTGTTTCACAGAGAATTACTTTAAAATGTTTGCAATAGCCCTTTATGGAATCAATTTTTGAGTGCTGTGGGACCTTGCAATTGAATTATATGGTGTCCTTCACCAGGATAGCTTGGAAAGGTAACCAGTTCTCAGAAGTACAGAAAGTAAACAAAATGACTACAGTTATTGGCAATTGTATCATTTCCAGAAGGTCAATCATGCAAAATAACCATTACCAGTAAGTTACTTTGTAAATAAGCCCACAAAAGTTAGGAACCCCCCCCCCCCGGGGAATTGTAATGGTCCGTTGGAGTCTGGAAAATGGCTCTGCCCATTTTCTGGCAGCCCACTTGCCTTCTAGGCTGGGCACAGAGAAGAGGCAGGTGTCCTATCTATCCTCTAACATTATTATGTAACTTCTCCTAGAGAAAGAAACTAGAAAAGCAGAGATTAAAATGTGACACCCCCATCCCACCTCCAGAAATCAGGGCCATCCGTCCTGACAATGTTCCGGGCCCAGAGAGCAGCTGTATTGCAGTAAGGCGTTCATCTAGAAAACCACTTGAGGACTACTGGAGTGTCAGCATATATAAGGCAGGGGAAGTCAGTTCCCCTTCTCCACGTGCCTCCATCTTCCCAGGGCAGCTGGGAAATTTATGAGACATAAATTCCTTCTTTGCCTTGTATATACAAGCAAAAGCCATCCAATGAGTCCTTCCAAAGGGAACGGCAGTAACTCAGCGGCAGAGCACATGTTTTCATGCAGGAGCTCTTGTCCCTGGTGCCTCCCACTAAGCTTCAGCTGCTAAAACATCCAAGGTAGCAGGCTCAGGGCAAAGCTTTACCTGTGATCTTGTATAGCTGCTGCCAGTCAGAGTAGACATTATTTGGCTGGATGTACCAACAGCAGCTTTGTGTGAAGTTCAGTTGGGCATATCCCACACTACCAAAAGACCTGCCCTTCACTGTTTTAGATTCTGGCTGGACAGGCAGAACTAGGGGGAAATCATTGTGAGTTGTGCAGGAGGAAGAAGCTCTTCCTGGATTCAAGCTGATGTGACAGAGGAGTGTCACATACTGTACTGAGAGATCCCAGAAGCTGTTCTAAAAACAAAGTGTTCTGGTTTCTGAGCTGATCTCCTGATTATAAGTGGCTGGCTCCTAATTTGAAATGGTTTGGCTTAATAGTGCTATGGTTCCCTGTCACCCTGCCAGTGAGGAAAACCTGCTGATTGGCAACCTGTCACATTTTTCAGTGTATCGGGAATGTCTTAGGAGGATGAAGCATCACTGCAGAAGAGATGGGGCCTCAGCGGACAGTATGTCAGTTCTGGGAGATGAACACTGCTATTTAATTGGTTTTTCCCCACGTCAGGATAGTGACTCATAAGCAAAGGTTGATCTAAATGGTGATGTGCATGTAGAGCTACACTAAGTTGGGGGAACAGTGCTGGTTTTTTTGGACTGTAGGGACATCTGCTTGGAGCAAGATGAACTAAAAAGAGTGTTTATCAATTTTTTTGAACTCTTGCTCCTATACAAAATTACTATGCTTCTCCAAACCTGAGCCACCTCTTCAGCCAACAATTGCACCAAATCCTTCGTTCTAGCAGCCACAGGTCTGCAGTTCAGTGCTGCACAAGTAAGGATGTATGGATTGATTCAACACTGACATTAAAAGAAGATTATAATAGGGCAACACAAGATTCCTTTCTAAAACCAGTTAGCTAACCAGGGAAGGAAGCAGGAGGAGAAACCTGTTTTGGTCCAAAGATCGCAAATGTTTTGGTTTCTACATTACATCATCTCTGGCTATCTTTGTTGTACAGTAAACCCACAACTTATGTCCATTTAACTTGATGCACATTCAGCTTTATGCACATGGGGCGTGGAATTAAAAAGTGGGCAGGGTTCCTGGAAAAACATTGTTGGCAATCCCACCTGCCCTGTTCAGGGAAGTTTATAATGTTTGATGTTTTATCATGTTTTTAATCTGTTGGGAGCCACCCAGAGTGGCTAGGGAAACCCAGCCAGATGGGCGGGGAATAAATAATAAAATTCTTATTATTCTTATTATTGAACCCAATGGGTTTTGACTATATGAAATTTTGGCTTTAGGTGTAATCCACGGAACATAACCCCCACATAGGTTGTGAGCTTACTGTATAATCCAGTCCCCTCATTTCTCCTCTGGTGTCTTGTGTGCCCCATCCCACAGAAACCTTTATAGCAGATATGTGACACATGTTTTGACTACCTGGGATCACCTTGTGGAAAATAATGTTGTATAGACTCCTTTGATCTTGGTGAGCTAATGATTGTCTGCAAAATGATGGCAGAGTTTTGAGCTTGCACCAGAAATGCTATCGGGTTGGGTTGCAGAAGAGCCACAGGTCTGGAGCCATGTACATTGATGGTGCTATATAAATGCTTATAATGTTCATCACATTTGTGTAATGCAAGTTCATGTGTTAACTTATTTAGGATTATAGAGTGCATCATTCTGATGGCTCTAGCTGGGCAGCAGCATGGAAGAAATTGTTTAATTTTTTTAGTATTTCTTAATTTTTATGGAACAAATTTTTAGTGGATGTGAAGTATTCAAGGTGGCTGTGACCTTCTGTTTCACAGCAGGTTCCATGACAACCATTATTTTGCCCAGCTTTTTGCTTCTGTGGGGAAATTAAAATGATAAATTCAGGGAGATGATGAAAAAAAAACCTGGTTCCTAGTCAGGGTCTCCCTAACAGCTTTGCTCTGCTCTTTGTAGGCATTCTGGAAGAAGCTGGGTGATCTAGGTGTTCTAGGAATAACTGCTCCAGGTGAGTGTGTAGCTAGCCCTGCTTTCCTCATTCTGACAAAATATGGTATATTTAAGTGGGAAATGCTGCAGTTAGTAATGTCTGTGAATGAATAATTGGAGATCAAGGGCTTGAGGGGAAAACAGACCCGATTAGCTCACTGGCAGTTTGTCAAAGGCCAAGGCTGCTGAGGTATAAAAGAACACCTTATGAATGGCTTGTTTTCTAGCCAGTGTGGTGTAGTGGTTAAGAGCAGTAGTCTCGTAATCTGGGGAACCGGGTTCGCGTCTCCGCTCCTCCACATGCAGCTGCTGGGTGACCTTGGGCCAGTCACACTTCCTTGAAGTCTCTCAGCCTCACTCATCTCACAGAGTGTTTGTTGTGGGGGAGGAAGGGAAAAGGAGAATGTTAGCCGCTTTGAGACTCCTGAAAGAGAGTGAAAGGCGGGATATCAAATCCAAACTCTTCTTCTTCTTCTTCTTCTTCTTATATGGATATTGCCTTTGTTTGGAAATAATGTGTACTTTTGTTACATGTGACAAACATACATGCCTATGATGGAGCATGCACACAAAGGGAGCCCTAGTTGGCACATATTGCATGCGCCGCTAGGAGTTAGTCATATGAAATATCTCCCACCATTTCCTAAAGTTGTAGCTGTGTAATTCATTCATCACTGCCTGCTCTCTTTGCTGTTTGCTTCCTTCTGACTTTACTTCTGCCCCACCTCCTGACGGTATGTGCATATGTGCCTTCCAGTTTGGGATTACACTTCACACATCTGAAGAGTGGAGTGTAGTACAAGGAAGCCTACGGCGTTATAAATCTTAACTGTGTCACAAGGCTCTTCGACTGTGTTCTAGGTAAGTCTATAAATATTTTCTTCTCCTTACCAGCTGAATATGGTGGCTCTGCGATGGGATACCTGGACCACGTGTTGGTGATGGAAGAGATTTCTCGGGCTTCCGCAGCTGTTGGGCTGAGCTATGGCGCCCACTCTAACCTTTGCATCAATCAGATGGTGAGGAACGGCAACGAAGCACAGAAAGAAAAGTACTTGCCCAAGGTATGTGGAATCGTGGAGTCTGATGTATCCAGGGAACCAGAAGCATGCTGGGTAACAACTTCAATTACAGAACATATTTCTTAGAGCAAAGAAAAATAATGCTCCCAAATTGGACACTTTTTCCCCATCATTTTATTTAAAATTTAATTTTATATTTCCAAGCATTTATTTATTATTAAATTTCTAGTTTGCCCTTCTTCCCAAAGGCACCTGGGGTGGCAGATATCAAAAAAAGATTACATAATATAGTTAAATATAAGAAAACATATAAAAAACCTTCTAAAACATTATTAATGAAAAGTCATTTTTTAAAAAAAACCTGAACTCAATATCTTTAAAAAAATATAAAATTCTTCTGTTTTGTTGCTGCAAGTAAAACTCACGGATCTTTAGGAGAAAAGACTATTGGTTTGAAATCCAAATGTGCAATGAAAGCTTAAGTACATTTACTCGGGAGCAAGTTTCACTGAGTTTCATCGGACATATTTAGAATTGCATTTTGTTGAACCAGACTGGCATCCGCCTCCCACCTTCAGCTTGGAAGGTGCAAGCTGGAAAAGTCTGCATTCTTGGCTTTGGTATCCCTCTGCCTTTTTCAGAATTTAGTTTAGAATAGTTAACACACACACTATTAAGTAGAGGCAAGAATGGCATCTGGATTTCCATAAGGTTGATTAACACATGCAAGTTGATCACTTGGTGGATGATCTGTCACAGAGCAAACGTGAATGTTTCATATTCATAAACTTGTCTGTCCTCCTGTCAAACATCATGTTTTCAGTGGAGTTGGTTCACGTACCCAGCTCTGAGTCATCACTGTTCAAAACTGCCTTATGTGTTTCATTGGGAGCAGGAGAAGCTGTTGTCATATCTGTCATATAGCACCAGACGCACTTTGGTCCCCTGTAGTGAGTCCTAATTTGCTTTCTAAAAATTCAGAACTTCAGACTGTTCCGACATGCTCTGCACACAAGGGTATTTACCCGCTTGTCCTGCAGCTTGTCCTTTGCTACCATGGATGGTAGTTTTGGGAAGAAGAGGAAGCACTTGAGAGTCATGGGGTGCTTCTGTTCACAGAAAACAGGTTGAAGAAGGCCCTGACAGCAGCATCCTCTGTTGTGCCCTTAAGAACAAACCAAAACTTCAAGGCTACCTCAATCTCTCCATGCTATTTGGCACACAAGAACACTCCCTGCCCCCCTGATCAATTTCCAGTGCGATAGTAAAAGCACTAAAAACAGCACAGCACTATTAAAAGCCCTTTCCTTAAGAGCAGTCAGTTCCCAAAGGCCTGCTGGAATAAACAGTCTTCATCTGCCAGAGGATGTGTATAAGAAGACTGTGATGACTAGGAAAGGTAGGGTTCTCCAACTGGTGTTCTTTTATGAAGAGTCTACAGGGGCCACATGAAACAGGTTTTTTATTTAGTTGGGGGTGAATTATGATGGAACCCGATTTTTGCCTTTTTAAATTTTATAATACATTCCTTTTTCTTAATCTACTACCGTCACCCAAATGAATGAACAGTTTCTACTTCTATATCTAATAAACAGCCTTTGCCCATCTGAGTGCAGGATGACACTTGTGTGGTTTGAATCTCTGTAACCTGAGACTCCTGTATTCAATATCCCATTACATATTTGAAATCATAAATCAATATTTGTAGAGGGGTGTTGTGGCTGGCCATTATCTCACAAGTGATTGGCTATGAAATCTATTTCATGTGTAAACCAAAGAAGTTTGAAAGGGAATAGGCTCTGTGTGGGGAGAGGTGGACAGGAGGAAATTGATGGGGGGGGAGCAGCAGCTGCTGTGCCAGAGGGTGGCGTAAGGGAGCCCAAAAGGAGGGTCACCACCTGCTATTCCATTGCAAGGGTCAAAGACTTTAGTTTATTGCCTACCATTCTGGCATCTCATCCCATTTCCCTGATTTATTCCATACACTGGAGATTCTTGTTCTTTGTGAATTGCCCTTTTTCCAAGTGTCTTCAAACCGTCTACCCCATCCAATCATCCATTTTCAAAGGACAGCACAGGATAGGGAATTAAGAGGGACATCTACATCCCCTACCACAGTTTGCTTGGCACTCTCTCCTACCTAAGGAATCCAACTAAAACTGTAGGTTTTCGTTTGCCATGTCCTCGTGAAACTGCAATTTTTGTGCCATTTCTTAAATAGTAGATCTCATTGGAGAATTCTGCCAAAGGTAGTGTCCCCACCATAGCATGAAAACACTTTCAGGTTTATTGAGATCTGGTTTTTAAGGCAAGAGTGGGAACGACTGCAGGAAAACAATTCATCTTGTATCTTTCTTGCACCTCTCGTCCCTTCAGCTGATCAGTGGGGAGCATGTTGGAGCACTAGCAATGAGTGAATCCAATGCTGGTTCTGATGTTGTCTCTATGAAGCTGAGGGCAGACAGAAAAGGTAAATGCCACCGATTTGGAATTTGCCACCTGCAGTGGCCTTTGGACATTGCTGTTTAAGAATTTCTGATCCTCTATGCATTTTGTTTTGTCCATTCATTGCCAGCACAAGTCTGTGTGTGTCTTTGCATCCTCCCAAACAGAATAGCCAGTGTGGTCTAATGGCTGGAGTGTCTGAAGACCTGGGAAACCAAGGTTCAAAACCCCGCATGGCCATGACGCTCATTTGGTGACCTTGGCCAGTCATTGTCTAATCTATGTCACAGGGTTGTGTGGGGACTAAGTGAGGAGAGGGATAACCGTGTACACCACCTTATGCTCCCTGGAGAAAAAGATGGGATATAAAATGTGATAAATTAAATAGCAAGAAATGGAAAGGGTGCAAGAAAATCCAGGTGCAAGATGGTCATGAGCAGGCCAGAGGTTCCATACCCCAATTTCAGCTTCATTGGGATTGCTGAAAGGCAGGAGTGGAGAAGACAAATTTCTGGTTTCCAGAGGTCCCATGGCCTTAAAATAGAGATTAAGTGGTATTAGGTACAAGAGCTGGGGAAGAAACTGTGTTATGTAGAAGCCGGGTTGAGAGACAAAAACTCCAAAGTTAAGGGAGCGTGTGATGTAAATTACACTTTTCAAGATACACTGGCCTGTGGGCCAGGCATCCTGTTGTGAATATTTTGAGAACCAATAAATATTTTAGCATGTATTTATTTATGAAAATTTATTATATAGTGCTTGATACAAGTAAAACCTCTAAGTAATTTACAAGAAATATTTAAAATTATGAATAAAAAACCAGTTAAAAGCAATTTGAAACATTTAAAAATAATTAAAAATTAATATTCAAAAAGCATCAAATTGCATCAGCATCTGCAAGTCTGGACAGCCTTGCCTAAACAAAAATGTTTTAAGCAGGGGGGCAATTCTAGCCCTACTTTTCAAGAGAGCTGGCTGGTTATAGAAGAAGCCAGCTATAAAAGTGAGCTGTGTAGCGTCTGTATTATTTTTTTGCAGTAGAAGATGCAGCTCTGCAAGTTTTTCTTTTTCTTTTTCTTGATATGCCAGACCTAGGAATGGAGGAAATCAGATTTCCAGAAATTGAGAAGAATTACTTGTGGAATGTCAAGCTGTCATGTGGGTCTTAACAGAATTTTCTGCTGGTTTCATCTTTTCTAGGAGATTATTTTGTTTTGAACGGGAACAAATTTTGGATTACCAATGGTCCAGATGCTGACGTCCTAATTGTTTATGCTAAAACAGATCCAAGTGCTGTCCCAGCTTCTCAAGGGATAACAGCATTCATTGTGGAGAAGGTAGGTTTATGGGACAGTGATGCTCCCTCTTTTTATCCCCAAGGAAGATACTTTCCAGGTGGTGTCTGGTCACTCAGGTGTGAGATTTCTTGGGGGGGGGGGGAGTCACGCTTTCGTTCCTACCCCTTGACTTGCACATCAGAATGAATTCAAAATTCTTCCCTGCTGAATGAATCTACAATGGTTGCTGAAGTAAGCTGTAGGCAGGTGATAGTACTTGTTGTTTAGAAGTTTGCCGTGCTGCTCTGTGGCACATGGAACAGAGCCAGGGAATCTGTGCTGATGTTCCCTGAAAGTCCTGGGCAAATGCCACATTTGGGTCCCTGTGAGGAGAGGATTCTCCTGGGCCAGCTCTACAGATGGTAAAGTTGGATATTTGGCCAGATACCAGAGCCAGCAAAGGACCTGCCATCCAGTGTTCCACTTTGAGAAGAAGACACGGGGACTCAGGTCTGCCTGGAAACAACAGAGTTCACTCTGATTGGGGTGTTCGTTCCCTAATATCTGAAGTTCTTGACTTGATGATGAAGGAAATAAACTTGGGATTATCTGTAGGCACTTTCATGTTTCAAATATTTTAATCCTCTCCCTGCTTATCCTCTGAATTGCCATGCAGTGTGCCATCATTCGATCGGCCTCTTTATAAAAAATGGATTTTTCCAGTAGTTCTTCCTCCCCTTTTCTTCAGGGTACACCTGGTTTCAGCACCGCACAAAAGCTTGATAAACTGGGAATGAGAGGGTCAAATACCTGTGAATTGGTCTTTGAGGACTGCAAGATTCCTGGTGAGTGATACTGAAGTTGACCTACCTCCCTCAACCCATGGCAACTCTTTCCTTATATTTTCTAGTCACTGCAATGTTCAAATATGTGTACAATGAAAAGTTAGAAAAAATAAAACCCAGCATGAAAAGCATATGTTATTAAATAGTTCAAGCAAGTAATATATAAAAGCATCATCAAATCTACTTGGCTCATCATTAGTTTTGTTTTGCAATATTAATCTTATCAAGCTTGTCTAGAAATGAAGGTCTTAATTGTCGCTTGAAGAGGGCAAGCTTGTGGACCTGCTGTACACTTCTGGAAAGTGGACCAAGACTGAAGGTGATATTACTGCGAGGCCATCAGTTGAAAGACTAGCCAGGATAGGCTACCACATTTACACTCGCTGTGGCTGATTTCTGTCCCGTGGGAAAAGCCAAGATTTCTTCCTTGGTTCCCTTTGTGTGGTGGCAAGTTCTTCCCCAACCACCCTCAATTTGCAGATGTTACTGAGAAGCTCCAGGACTGAGAGCCAGTGTGGTGTAGTGGTTAAGAGCGGTAGTCTCGTAATCTGGGGAACCGGGTTTGCGTCTCCGCTCCTCCACATGCAGCTGCTGGGTGACCTTAGGCCAGTCACACTTCTTTGAAGTCTCTCAGCCCCACTCAACTCACAGAGTGTTTGTTGTGGGGGAGGAAGGGAAAGGAGAATGTTAGCCGCTTTGAGACTCCTTAAAGGGAGTGAAAGGCGGGATATCAAATCCAAATCCAAACTGATTGCTTGCCCCCTCTTTCCCAAGGACAAACTTCTCAGAAACACCAATTAAATGGCTGCTGGGCTGCCATTTTTCCTTACAGTCTGCTTCCGATCCTTCCAGTGTGCACTCGTGGCCACAGGCTCCCTCTCCTCAGCGGAAGAGATTAGTAGCAGTACCAAAGAACGCGTGTTCTTTTTGAGACTCCCTCTGATCTCCCAGGACCACTTCAATCGTTGCTCAGTGTCAAGCTGCTTCAGTAGATTTCTGCATCTCCAACGCAACATTTCCCTTAGATCAGAGTGTGCTTTTGAGTGTTTGCCACCCCCTCTGCTGTATTAGCGTACGGGTTTGTCATTGGCACTCCACCAAGTGTTGCGCAGGTTCCTTTGATTGTGAGTTCTGCCCCACGGAGTCCCACTCTTAGGTCACACAGCAATGGTCAGGAGCGGATTTGGAAAGCTCATCTTGTATTTTGCCCGAGGCGTAATTGTTGAAGGTACATTCAGGGAATTCAGATGCAGCTCTTTCCTTTATTGTTTTTTGGTTTTTGTATTTCACAAGGAGTTACTTCATGCAGTTTCTCCGTTCAGCAGCATTACCCATGCTATTTGCCAACTGTTTTTTTTAAAATTAATTCTGTGCTTCCACCCATGAACCCTATGCTTCCTTCCTCGGTCCCTGCAGGTTGGGAGGGAAAATCCAAATTCATCAATTAAGATCGGTATGTGGTATGGAGTAACATCACTGATTCAGGCACCATTTGCAGTGCAGAAATTGATACAGTACTGGCCTCATGCGCATGGGATGCCAGCACATGCAGGAAACAACACTGGGTTAGTGTTATGTCTGAACCAGTGATCCTCTTTTGCTCCCTACAAACCATGATCTCTAGCTAAGGTTTGTCCTTGGCTCACTGATCATGAGTGGTTGGAGCAAAACGAATCACAGTTTGGATATAATGCCAAGTCTGGAATCATGATTTCCTTCTTGTGAAGGAGGAGCAAACTGATGAAGACCAGCGCTTTTATGGTAAACCATTAACTATGACCTTCCCATAATGTGTGAACAGGGTGAAAAAGTTGGCTTAAGTCAACTGAATGCATATGTGTGCCAAATTTTGTAATGCATATATATTTTAGTCTAGAACTCGGAGTCTCCAGTCTGTAGCAGGCACTTGGAATCATGCTGCGTTCAGCACTCTGATCACCAACAGATTAAAACAAGTTCCCATTGAAGCTAATTCATGCATAATTTGATCTGTTCCTTAGTAATGATGCCAAGACGTAGGTTGTAAACACACTTAGCTGTTTTCTGCAAGGTACATGAGCAACTGAGATCGTGTTGCTGCTTTCTCTTAGTTTATGTTGCTTGAAAATAAAAGGTGATGTTTGAGTGTAAGGTGTAACTGTGTTTGTGCTTATATACTAGGGCGTACTCCTATGTGGGGACGCGGGTGGCGCTGTGGGTTAAACCACAGAGCCTAGGAGTTCGAATCCCCATGACGGGGTGAGCTCCCGTTGCTCAGTCCCTGCTCCTGCCTACCTAGCAGTTCAAAAGCACACAGTGCAAGTAGATAAATAGGTACTGCTCTGGCGGGAAGGTAAATGGCGTTTCTGTGCGCTGATCTGGTTCACCAGAAGCGGCTTAGTCATGCTGGCCACAGGACCTGGAAGCTGTACGCCAGCTCCCTCGGCCAATAAAGTGAGATGAGCGCCACAACCCCAGAGTCGGCCATGACTGGACCTAATGGTCAGGGGTCCCTTTACCTTTACTCCCTATGTGAGCACACATATATAGACGCACAAGGAACACACTATCTAGTGTAGGTTCATCAGAAATCAACTTTCCCTTGTTCCTCACAGCTGCGAATGTCTTGGGGCAACTGAGTAAAGGAGTCTATGTGTTGATGAGTGGCTTGGATCTGGAGAGACTTGTGTTGTCTGGCGGACCCCTGGGGTAAATATGTATTTATTTATTACTCTAGTGACATGGCTTGTTGTGCTTCATTGGTTCTATTAATACATGGAATCGCCACGACTTTAATGGCTGGAGGGGGATGCTCATCTTTTTATGAACTAGTGACCTCACACAACTGCTGTGCCACAGGATAGCTTGAATACAGCTGTGGTAATTGTGCTATGTGGATAGTCTGTTTAGACACGGCAGATATTTTGCTCTCTAATGAGAGGACCTGCCCTTCTCCCTGAATGTAGAGATGCCATGGGATTCTCCCTGACATGAAACTCTTGCCTTTGGGAATCCTTGAAAAGCAGCGAGGCCTTGGCTAGGTCTTAAGGCCAGCCAGAGTTTGTGGACCCCGGGTTAATGCTATTGCCAACTACAGAGTAGACTGCCCTATGGCATATTTTTGCCCCTTTTATTTTCAATATCCAACCTGATGGAGACTTTTGAAAAGCAGCAGCTTTTGAGGATCTCAAGCAGAGAGGCCTTTCCCATCACCTGCTACCTGGTCTCCCTGGTGACCCTATTAACTGGGGTTGCCGGTGATTTAATATAGGATTTTCTGAATAGATTAGTGCCACCACTAAACTGGTCCCTAACCTACTATGACTTCTGGATTTATTTAATTATTTTTAGTGGACAAACAGAGCTACATGCATTTGTTAAAATTTACAGGTTTCTCTATGGCGGGAGTTGTTATCCTGTCCTATCCAACTATCCATCTAAACATACCCATGTGGGTATTGCAACATCTCATTTGTGACTTTTTCAGTTTATCTGTAGGCTACTTTTTATTGTTATTCCTGCTTTTGCAGCTCCTTTAGTTTTTTGGTTTTATGGATTGTATTTTGATGATGATGTTTTGATGTTTTTATTGACTCTCTATAAGCCAACTTTTCAAAGGCAGGATGGAAATCTTAAAAATCTGCATGCCCCTTTCCCTTGCAGGATCATGCAGGCTGTCCTGGACCATGCACTCCCATATTTACATGTGAGGGAAGCTTTTGGACAGAAAATTGGCCATTTTCAGGTGAGCCATAAGAGGGTTGCCAGTGAACTTTTAGAGCCTGCTTTTAGAGCCTGCTTCCTTTTACAGTTGGATAAAGCTGGTTCTGGATCAATCTGTCTTCCTCAGATAAATATTTCCACCTAGAGCTGTGATGCTGCTTGTTTCCTAACAAGCAGTTCTGAAGCTAACCATTGCCCCCAAGTTCCTTTTTAGTTGCTGGCTGATTTTAAAGTAACACTGAAATGTCTCATATTGCTAGAACCTCATGATAATGTGCATTCAGAAATTTAGGGCTTAGGAGAAATCCAGGGTTTGGTTTCAATTTGCTGATTGTGGCAGCTGATGTTAGCTTTGACTAATCAGGTAACTATTTCAACTTTAGTTGGATTTGGAATCGCAGTGTGCACTACTGGATGCTTGTCTTTTTAGTGGTCAACCAAACTCTCTTTTTTAAATATATAGGCAGGTACGTTTAAGTCTGGGTTTTTAAAAATAGGATCCAGGTTGCTGCTGTCCGAATGCTAAATGTATGCAGCAAGCCCACAATTTATGTGCATTTAACTTGTGCACATTCAGCTTTACACACGTGGCAAAATAAATAAATAAATAGATAAATAAGGGGGTGGAGGAAATGACTTTGGCAGTCCCACATGCCATTGAACCTAATGTGTTTTGACTACAGTGGTACCACTGGTTATGAACTTAATTCGTTCCAGCGGTCCGTTCTTAACCTGAGATACCACTTTAGCTAATGGGGCCTGCCGCACTGCCGCACAATTTCTGTTCTCATCCTGAGGTAAAGTTCTTAACCCAAGGTACTAGTTCCAGGTTAGCGGAGTCCGTAACCCAAAGTGTTTGTAACCCGAGGTGTTTGTAACCTGAGGTACCACTGTATACACAACTTTGACTTTAGGCACTATTCCCGGAACGTAACCCCTATGTAAGTTGCGGGCTTCCTGTAACTTTTAACTTAATAATTTGTATTAATTTACTTTATGTGTGTATACTTGTTGCCATCTTAATTGTTTTTGTACTAAGGATAGCAGCAAGGGGTGATAAAAATTGTGAAAATAAATCCAAATCTCTCTCTCTCTCCTTATGCTCTGATTAGCTCATGCAGGGTAAAATGGCTGATATGTACACACGGCTGATGGCTTGTCGACAGTATGTGTACAATGTCGCAAAGGCCTGTGATCGAGGACACTGCAATGCAAAGGTGAGCTTATGGGTGCTTGCAACATTTCTTTTTGACCCTTCTGTATTTTGTGTAAGCAGGAGGGGTGAAGAATCAGTAGTGTAAGAGACTTAAGTCCACAGCAGAAAATATATGATGTTTTGAATACACTCTTAAAGGAGAAGAATACTTCCTTGCCCACCTGGCAATGGCTTTCCTTTTGCGTATAGATGCAGCATGAGAAATTGATGTGGTACTAGAATATTGTGCCACTTGCTTTTGCCACTAATAGCATAGCTTTCATGTGCTCATGATGACAACCTAATAGGATGGACAACGGAAGTGCTGTCTCTTATCTTAAATCCCATGTGTACCTAAACTCAGCGTAGCATGAAGCCATGAATGTTATGGTTTCTGTTGCAGTTTGCAGGTGGGTGGGGGTAGTCAGAGCTTAAGGGGTGCATAACAGTGCCCTCATCTCGGAAGAAAAGGTGGGTGCTTCCTTGTTGGTAACCATGGTGCGAATTCGAAATCTGGTTTAGGTAGAAAGACAGCTGGCTTAGACAATTCTGCCAGTTGCTTGTGGGGGGTTGGGGCCAGAAGAGCTGAACGTCTATCTTGGAAGTTCTTGATTGAAAATGATCTTATCTGCCCCACCAGGACTGTGCAGGAGTGATTCTCTACTCTGCGGAATGTGCTACACAGGTCGCTTTGGATGGAATTCAGTGTCTGGGTAAGATCACAGATGTGCATGTGGTTGTCCCACCAAAAGGCAGGCTGACCTAACAGGCAGTTGCACAATTTCATGCCATCTTCTTGTTACCCTGCTTTAATCATGGAATTGGGAGCAATTATTACTAATAATAATAACTTTATTATTTGTACCCCACCCACTTGACTGGGTTGCCCCAGCCGCTCTGGGCTAACAAGTGATTTCCATTTTAGCCAAATTCAGCATTCATCATCCCACAAGCTGTTGCCTGCATCCAAGAGCTCTGTCTCTTTTTAGACTTTAAGGCTGCCTTCTTGTGTTGCAGGTGGAAATGGCTACATCAATGACTACCCTATGGGTCGCTTTCTGCGCGATGCCAAACTGTATGAAATAGGCGCAGGAACCAGCGAGGTGCGGAGAATCATCATAGGCCGGTCGTTTAATGCTGCCTTTAAGTAGCGCTGTCGTTCAAG
Organism: Podarcis erhardii; assembly: GCF_964252035.2. Lineage (NCBI taxonomy): Eukaryota > Metazoa > Chordata > Lepidosauria > Squamata > Lacertidae > Podarcis > Podarcis erhardii. The sequence continues at coordinate 43,055,759 of NC_138497.1, forward strand.
GAGAATCACACTTCAAACCGAGAGGCCTTTTATTTCTAAGACTGTAAAAGCGCACAAGCATTTTTCCGCTCCCGCTACCAGTATGACCACCTCCACTTATCTCTCGACCTTCTGTTCTCAATGCAAACCCAACTAGATTCCCTAAGAACATGCGATTGCATTACAATTACAGTGGAATACAGTAGAAAGCTCAAGTGGAATATGTGGATATCTGCCAACATGGCTTGCTTAGAAAGGGAGAAATTTTGTACACTTTAAAAAAGATTATCAGTTTTGTGAACTATTGAAGTAGATTTCTCTCTCTCCCGAATGTAGTATTTTTAGTGAATGGGATTAGCAGCATGGTGTTCTGTTGCTTCACACCTCCAGAATGCCAGCTGACTTTATGGGGTTCTTTTGCATTTCATGGGATCAGCCACCCAAGCAGCATTAAGGCTGCTGCTGAAACATTGGTAACATGGGAGGTATGCATTTTTGTTTGTTCCTATCCTCTCTTGCTGCTTACTGAGGTATATTAATACCCTGCGAAGCCTTCATTCATTTGATGGACTGCCACCTCATGCTTGATTCATGCGGTGATGTCACCATCTATCATTCTGGAAGCAGTTAAAATGTCAAAACACTACAATGTGCCGATCGAGAGTGAATTGGGGAGGAGGCGGAGGAGGCAACTTGACTGGGGAATGTTAGGTGCTTTTGCAAAGCTTCCCCTCGGTGAACATGGCTGCATGTACAATTTGCTCTGCCTACTAGAAGAAACAAAAGCTCAGCTGATGGATAAGACGGGGTGGGATCTAGTGGTGCTTTACACACCATCATATGAGGACTGAAAGGTTTTTTGTTTTTACTGGGTGGTAAACAGCGTGGCACAATTTCCAAAGATGTTAAAGTCCAGGCAAAAACAGAAGTTGGCTAGGATTTAAAATGGTTGTCGGTGGCTGGATTATTGTCTTCCATTGATTTCTCTCTCTGGGCAGTACCTTACCATGAACTTTTAGGCTGATCCTGTACTGTCCACATAAACGATGGAAAGGGAGACAGTATAATGAAAACCAGCAGCTTCCAGCACTTGAGCTCTGTTAATCTTAGACCAATTCATGAAGGGATTGGCGTGGCTTGAATGTAACGGAGAACCAGTATGCTAGAACACACAAGGTTTATGTTGGTAAGCTGGTCTTAATAATTCAGTCTTTCTCATATAACGCATTAAATTTTCTAACGAGAGGGGATCCTTTCACTGCAAGCAGACATGCTTGCATAAGGCAGACTTCCTTTTATTTTCCAGTTTTATATACCACTTTTCACCCAAGTGATTTTGAAGTGGGTCAAATAGGTTCTTATGTGCCAAAAGCAGGGAACAGAACCAGGCACTGTGGGCCATGCCTGTGGAACATAAAACATCAACCCCACAAACATCTAAAGCTCAAATAAATTGTGGAAACCCTTCAGATGTGATGGGGTCATGGGGAATCTTGATTAGTAATTGGTAACCCGGTCAACTTTTTCAAACCCAAGACACATCTTTAAATCCCATATGCACAACGTATGATTGACTTAAAAGCTTTTACTATTTATGTACAACTTTCCCCTTTCTTCTTAATAAACTTTTTTTAAAAGGTGGTGGTGACAGCACTTGATGGTTGAAATGGACCTTGAAGGTGGAAATCATGACAATCTCCTTGACCATTCAGAATGAGATGCTCTTTTGGGAACAGCCCTAGAGCATAGCATATTTGGTCTTCAGTGTTATTAAGTCTCACAGAGTCTCTGAGGACACCAGCTTTCATTTTAAAAGATAAGTAGTGGATGGGCAAAAGTTGGCAGAATTGCACACTGTCAAACAAATTGCCCATCTCTCAGCATACATGTCCCATAAAAATTCATGGAATCTTTGCATCACTCAATCACATTAGATTCTGCAGCCTTCTGCCTCATTTTCAGAAAGTATCTGTTAAAGGGCAGTTATTGGAAGAGAGACACAGAAACAGGAAGTGTTTCTAAAGCGCAGTGAAATGTTGCTTTTAACCCATTTTGAAATCTGAATTGCAGCAGGATTGTTTATACATCATAAAATGTGGTAGCAGGTACAGCTTTATCACCCAACTTGTCCAAAGCTCCATTGAAGTGAGTGTAAGAGTTGAATAATACAAAGGAACGAATTCAACTCAGGAGGTTTTGTTCTCTTCTTCACTGGAGGTTTTTAAGCAGAGGTTGGATGGCCACCTGTCATGGATGCTTTAGTTGAGATTCCTGTATTGCAAGGGGTTGGACTAGATGATCCTTGGGGTCCTTTCCAAGTCTACAGTTTTATGATCTTTAACACTCTGACTTCTAAATTTGCTGCCTGGCCCTTGGGCAAGCTTCTTCACAGAAGTGTTAAGGTGGAATCCGTAATTCTTCTGGGAGATTGCTAATAAAACTCTGGATGTATCCATAAGTCAATGTGATTGAATGTATTGAGTGGTTTATTCAAAGGGTTCTTTCCAATGTAATGTGAAACATGGAGAAATTGCTGACTAACGAATGGCTTTGTTGAATGCATTAATGTTGATTAAACTATTGCAGTACAAACAAATATATGCCCCCTATTCATGTATCAGCTATTAGCATGCTCTAGTATGCCCAGCAGGAGGCAGGTAGAAACTTCATGTGCTTCTTAGCATTAAATCACCACAACTGTGAAGCAAACCTCTCCCAACCAGTACATCCTGTATGGGTGAAACTGGTGTGTATGTTGGGGAGGGATTCACTTTTTTAGCTGCAATACTCCTTCCTTCACAACACATTGGGCAGATACAGGGACCTTTGATCACTGGGGAGTCATAACCAGCAGCAGGCATTATATAAGGCCAAACTACCCAAACATGTCTTTCTACTGTTGCATTATGTAGATTAGTGGCCATTTTGCTAATCCTATTGTTGCCAGATGCACTGCTTTTCACAAGATGCACCTTCATAATTACTGTGTTGGGAGGATGGGGCCACAGGGAGTTGACAAGAGAATGCCAACCTTATTTAATGTTTTTAGATTTATGGCTGGACTGGTGCAAGAACCTGTTGTTAAGCCTTGGGCCTGGATTCAAACGCTTGCTGCAGCAGGGAGGGGTAATTTGCAAAATTCTCTCTGTAGAAAGGGATTACCTTTCTCATAACTGGGGGCCTAGTTTGTAATCTAAATTACCAGGATCTTTAACTTAATTGTGTAGGAGCCAGATATACCACCAGCTTTGTTGATTTTTTGCCGTTACACTTTGCAGGCAGCACTGAGGCCCCATAGGCTGGCAGCACTTCCAAACAGTTTCTGATTATTCTCATTATTGCAAGTACAGTGGTACCTCGGGTTATAGACGCTTCAGGTTACGCAATTTCGGGTTGCGCACTGCTCCGAACCCAGAAGTACCAGAACGGGTTAATTCTGGGTTTCTGTGCTCGCGCATGCGCAATAAACACTAAATCACACTTTGTGCACGGATCACATGCACAACCCGAGTTTCCACTGTACAGCACGAGACTCTTAATATCAGGGTCTTGGGTTTGAGTCCCACATTGGGCAAAAAGATTCCTGCCTTGCAGGGGGTTGGACTAGAAGACCCTCGTGGTCCCTTTCAACACTGCAGTTCTATATGATGAAGAATTTTTCAGCAACTTACCAGCAGATTGGTGGTCATTGTTACCCCCTGAGGCTTGCTCCACGGAACAGAGCAACTTGCATTAAACCAAATGTGTGTGTACTATGCAGGCAGTGGCAGCTCAAGCCCATTGAGACAGGTAGGGCAGAAGGTAAAGAGGACAACAGTAGATGGAGCCAGATGCAGTGGCTGGCAGAGCCAACTAATTCAGCTGGACAGCTGAGGGGCAGGTAGTAGCTCTCCTTTCCCTAGGGGGCATCAGTGTGCCTCCTGCACCCTGCGGCTCACTGACAATGGCCGGTGCTACCCCTTTCTGAGGAATTGCTGTGCTGAAAGATTAGGAAGAGGGCTTCACTTCAGCATAAAGGAGCTAACAGCTGTGAAGAGAAGACAAAAACATCCTTGAGCGAAGCAGACAATATTGTGCGGGGTGGAAAGAGTAGTGGGGATTACCGTTAGCAGAGCTGCGATCTCTCTTTCTTGCACCTGCTGCTTGCTGAAAGGCTAATGCTGGGGCCCAGTTGTCAGCCGCAATGAAAAAGCCTCTAGTCCAAGAAAAAGGCAGGCAGGCCATCCACGCAGGAAGGGCCAAGAGCAGAGGGGAGGGAGAGGAAATGCAACATGTGGAGGCAAGAGGCTGGCGGGCGAGGTGCCCGATTGCCTCAAATCTCCATCCGCACTTAAGCACCAGGTAGGTGGAACATTGCTGCAATGGGATAGGTGTAGCAAGAGGCGGGCGGTGGAGATTGGCAGATTGCACTCAGATTTGCAGGCGAGGTGCTTTGCAAGCTAGCTGCTTAACCTAAACTTAATGGTAGAAAAATAAAGCTTAAGTGGCTAAGAGACTCTGGGTGCCTACAAATGGGTTTATATTGTGGGATCGGCGCTTCTCCTGTAGATACGCATTTTTCTATATTTGCACAGCTTCGCCGTGGCATCAAAATGACAGCCTGCATTTTCCCCATTTAATCCCTTTCCAGGAAAAATCCCGTAAATTAAACACCATTTGCGTTCTCTCGACAGGTCGTTTTCAATATTAAGTCCCCAACTGGAAGCATTCTCTGCCCGTGAATCAGGATGTTTCTAGTTCAGATCCTTCCTCAGCCATGAACTTGCTAGCAAAAGTATAGGTAATCATGTGGGTCCATTGACAGGCAGGAATTAAAATGCCACACAGTACGGGAAACACCTTCAATGGGGCCGACTGAAATGTCACAGAGTAGAGAGTCCGTCTCTCTCTGTCTCGCCTTGTCTGCAAAGTGGAGTAATACAGAACTAATGCATCATTCCATGTTGCCTTATGGCTAGGATGATTTAAGGATTACAAGATAATGCAAGGGAAAGTGTTTGAACGGAAGTGCTATACAAATGCAAAGATGACAATTTAGTAATTCCATTTCATCGTTCAGGTGTGATGCTAAAGTTGTTGACTGTAAGATGAATGAGGTTATTTCTGTTAGTCCCATGGCTTTGTATCAGTGCAAAGAAGCAAGTTGATTTGTTGTACATGCAACTGGTTTCTTGCCAAAACTAGGTTCTGAAAGTCAGGCCTCATAAGTATTGCTGCTTTTATTATGAGTTGTACTGAAATGATTGTTATGAAGCCCTTGTTCATTTATGCTGTAAGGTTCCCCATGGTCATTTTTGTGAATGGCAGTATATAAATATCCTAGTAAATGTTTTTTAAATGACATTTTCAAAAATGCACATTGTACTCCTAGAATCAATTAATGCAACAGCCACAATCGGAGTAGACAACTTTATGTAAAAAATGAAGGATCTTTCTGATGCAATCCAGTTGCTGAGAATGTTCATTGTAATGTACATTTCATCTACATATTTATATTCTCTGCTTGAGGTGGCTTATAGAACACCTGAAAGGAAGCTCATTTTGATGTATTTCATAATAGTTTATACACTAAAGCTATCCATGAAAATCCCAATTTCAAGGTTCACTGCTAATAAAACTACATTTCCTTTCACTGTTAATAAATTTAGGACAAGCAGATTGTCTGTTTCTGCAAATTCCCACTTGGTTTCCATTAATCCTCTTTAGGGGGGGAATTATTAATATCTACAATAGGACAATGCATTTTCTGCAGCACCATGAAAAACATGATCAAGGAACCAAGATTAATTGGGCTAGTGTGTTTGTCAACTCATAATTTCATTTACAAACATAAGCACGCACTTGCTCCTCCCCCCACCCCTCCTGAAATTATGGTTATGTACACAACGCCAACTTAAAATCCAGCCAGGTTCTGTTTCTCAATTCAGATCAAAGCTGGTTTGGGTAGATATGAATCAAGATGCCGTATTTCATAAGAAACAACAAGGAAGATAAGAGTATATGGATTGTAGCTTAAGACTACCTCCTAAGACTACTTCCTAAGCGAGCAGTATGAGCACACTGGACCCAGATCAAACGAGACTATGTGCACAGCCTATATTGCTATATAGTTGTGTATCCTCTGTGAAGATCAGTGGGCGTTTAAAGCAGCTTATAAAAGGTAATCTATTATCATTAGTGAGTTGTTGACCTGGGATTATTGCAGTACATAGCGATACTGGTAATTTTAAATAGCATCCTATCATCAACATTAAAGAATTTGGAATTAGCAAGTGAGATCTGCAACAAAGTGTTGCAGAGTACAGTATCTTCACCTCCTTGCAAAATTGCTCTTGGCCAGGGTGACAGGACAGAATAATCCTCTCCTGCAAAATATTCCATCTCACCTTCTCAATTTTCAATTTTCCCCAACACTTTAATGTTATGTGGCTACTAAACACGTTTGTTTTTCAGTGGACTGATTTTTTTACTCTCTTAGAAGGGTTTGGTAAAGACTTTTTGTACTTCTGCAAATATTGGGAGTTCCTTGAGCTGCTGCCCCCTGCTTGTTTCTTAGTGGTCCCATTTTGGCTATACATCCATCAGTACCCAACCAGTTGACTTTTGCTGTTAGCAGTGCTGGGAACTTGTTTCATCGGCAGAACCTTTTTGAGGCAGGGCTTGAACACAACACGCTCCGTCCCTATTTCGATGGGATGTTTTTTGTTGGGGTTTTTTAAAAAACCACCTTAGGGGAATAGTATATGAATGGCAGTGCCGGCCACCAACCTACATGGCTTTAAAAGAGGATTAGACAAATTCATGGAGGAGAGGGCTATTGATGGCTGCTAGCCATGCTGGTTATGCTCTGCCTCCACTATCAGCAGCAGTAATGTTTCTGAACACCAGTTGCTGGAAATTACAGGAGGCGACCTGAGATTCATCAAAGCAATTACTTTCAAAAAGGCTCCAAGCTACTGCACCCAGCACTCCTCAGTTCAACCTACACACACATTGCTGGGAGAAGCAGGCGTAGCTTCCAGGTGTCCAAGATAAGGCAGCTTGCTCATTGCCCCGGCTGGCCCCACAAAAGCTTCCTAAAACCCAGAAACTCAGACCAACACACCCTGTGCGTCTCAGACAGCCCCCTTATAAGTTACTGAGAGTGTAAAAGCAGATCACACTCCTGACTCTCTCCCAGATCTCAGAAGAGCACCTGCCCTCTTACAACTCTGATTCTAACCTTTCAGTAGCATGAATTCTAAGCACCTAGGTACATGAGGATTCTAAAACCCTGAGGTTGGCAATTACACACAATTCACTGGTCAAATTAGGGAACTTTATTTTAAAAAAGAGGGGAAGCAGGCAGGTCGAAACAGAACACCAAATACAGTGGTACCTTGGAAGTCTGTTCCGGAAGTCCATTTGACTTCCAAAACGTTCAGAAACCAAATTGCGGCTTCTGATTGGTTGCAGGAAGCTCCTGCAGCCAATCAGAAGTCGCGGAAGCCCCACTGAACTTCCAAAAACAGTTCTCAAACTGGAACAGTCAGTTCCGGGTTTGCGACGCTCAGGAGCCAAAACATTCGGGAACTAAGCTGTTCGAAAACCAAGGTACGACTGTAAATAAGAGCACTGAACTGATCCTAGCTTAGCCACTACAATATAGTTCTAACTGACTTACAAGTAGGCAGCAAGGAAGTTCCACTTCCTCAAAAGTCCAGTCTGGATTCCTGATGGTGGGATGGAACAATTATGCAAAGGCAGCTCAGCTTTTCAAAGTCTCCTCTGCTGGAGAAGTGGCCCTTGGCTCTTACTGACCAGTGAGATCCAGAGCCATTTGGCCCCACTGGTCCCCTTTCCCAGACAAGCATCTTGAGTACCCCTTTGTGACTGACTGGCTTAGAGAAATAGTGGGGCAGATCAGGGCCTTTCTTCACACGTCTATTGCATGTATGAGCATCTGAGTTCTTATGTAGGACATTTTCTCTTGGACAGATATCTAAGAAGTTACTCTTAAAATCCCACACATAGCTGAGTCGACATCCTGATTATAGTTTGTTGCCAGCAGTTGACAAACATGGTATGCCCATAAGGTTCACGAGAGCCTGATGAAGGTTTGGCTTTTTGCAAGAAAGTTGTCCGGCCAGCTAAGCCAGTAATAGTTTTGTGTTTGGCAGCCTACATAACTTCTCAATACTTTCCAAAAACCTTTAGATGCAAAATTACATTTTCCTGTTGCAGTGAAATGTTCTGTGATCCTCAGCAAACAGCAACATGGGTACATTTCCCAGATGATGTTGGACTACAAATCCCATCATCCCTGACCAGTGGTTATGCTTGCTGTGGTTATGCTTGCTGTAGTGCCAGTGTGGTGTAGTGGTTAAGAGCGATGGACTCGTAATCTGGGGAACCGGGTTCGCGTCTCCGCTCCTCCACATGCAGCTGCTGGGTGACCTTGGGCCAGTCACACTTCTTTGAAGTCTCTCAGCCCCACTCGCCTCACAGAGTGTTTGTTCTGGGGGAGGAAGGGAAATGAGAATGTTAGCCGCTTTAAGACTCCTTAAAAAGGGAGTGAAAGGCGGGATATCAAATCCAAACACTTCTTCTTCTTCTAATGGGAATGGCAGCTCTCAAAATGTTCTGGTTACCCTGGCTTTACTGCTGGAAACATCTGTGTAACTGCAGCAAACAATATTGCTTCATAAAGGGAGAAGCAGCCCAATGCCCCACCCTCTCCAATAACCCCTTGCATGACACACATGATCTACATAGTGGTTCAAAGAGACAGGAGCTTGCAGCTGAACATGTGGTCTGCCAGAGATCGGCACAGCTGGGACCCTGCTGGGGCCCACAGCTCAGGAGACCCACTGCTGATCCCCAGTGTTTCTGGGTCCTGCTTGCTCTCATGTTATTGCATGTTTGCCTGCCCTCCACATATGATAGGAGCAAAGAGGAACAGCAGCAGTTGTCTCCGCTTGCCTCCCTCTCTCCTTCAGTGCAGTGTTGTACTCGGAATCTGGAGGGAGGCCAAGCAGAGATGACAATGGCAAGGAGAAGGGCCTAATAAAAGTGTAATGACCAAGGGGCCCAAAAAATCTGGAGCCAACACTTTTGACAGTAGATGCTTGTGCTGCTGGGATTGTGTCAATGACTTGACATGCAGGATGGGGCTGCTTAGGTCAGAAATTGTGTCTGTGTCTGTTTCTGACTGAGAGAGGGATTTCCCAGTCAGCTGAACCACAGCTATGTATTTCAGATATTTGTGTCTTGATAATATTGAACCAAAGCGAGCAGTCACATTAAAAGCTGCTTTCCCACATGAAATGTGCCTCTAATTGTGTTAACCAAAGGTCTGACAGCCGAAACGCATTTGTTGAACTGGATGCAATGCAGTTTAGGTCCCTGTGGGAAACCTGCAAGCGGGACCTGAGAGCAGCAGCACTCTGTCCCCCTGCGGGTTCCAGCAACTGAGATTCAGAGGCGCACAACCTCCAGCAGTGGTCCATCCGGCACAGTGCAGGCTCCACTGACTGGCAGCAGCTCTGCAGGTTTTGGGACTGAAATCTTTTCCCTGGCCTGCTTGACCTCCTTGCAGATTGAGCCTCAGACCTTCTGCAAGTAAACCATGGGTCTTGCTGCTCAGAAACATGTTAGTTAACCCACCCTAGGAAAAGGGTCATACATAGTTCTGTGACAGAGCACCTGCTTGGCATGCAGAAGGCGCGGGGTTCAATCCCAGACGTTTCCAGGTACGGTTGAGAGAGGCTCCTTGGAGAACCACTGCCGGTCAGTGCCGACAACACCGAGCTATATGGGCCGGTGGCTTGACTCCTGTTCGCCTAGGAAACTGACCGGGAGAGGCGCGACTCCCAGAGCTGCCGCCGCCGCCGCCGCCGCTTCTTTGGGTCCCGCCGCTTCTCATTCCACGCATCTCTTTTCTCGCGTCGCGGCGGCAGACTTCGGGAATGACTGACGCGGATGACAGACGTCGTCTGAATAGGCGGGCGGCCCTCATGTGGCGCGGGACTGCGCTGACAACAGGAACGAACTCCGCTGTCTTAGAATGGCGAGCTGCAAGGCTAAGGAAGGCAAGAAGCCCGCCTGAGCGGCCCGAGAAGCGCGGCGCCTGAAGAAAGGGACGGGGGTGGGGTGGGGGAGGTCTCCGCCTTCTCCTCAGCGGAGCAGCGGGAGCTCATTTTCCGGGCTTTTGTTCCCGGCCGGCGGCTCCTGCGCCCGCAGCTGGGAAGTGAATGGCGCGGGCCTGGAAGCTGCCGGAGCGCGCAGCTGGCAACCAGCCGAGCCCCGTCGGAAGCCGCTCCCCTCCAGGCGAGCAGCGTGCCTCCTGCTGGGCGGCCGCCGCGGGGCGCCTCGGAGGAAGGCAGCGCTCCCGCGCGCTCGTTCCCGCCGCTCGCTGTAATCTACCTGACACAGCGGGAGCAGGAGGGGGAGAAGCCGGGAGAGCACCAGGGAGGCAAGCAGGGGCTGCCTGCCGCACACTCGCCCGCTGGGGAAGGGGTGGGGGGGCGCGGGCGGGGGGGGGGAGAATTGCTCGCGCACTCTGTGGAGGCGGCCCCCTCGAAGGAGTTGCGGTGGGCGCCGCTTCCGCAGCTGGGGGGGGGGGGCGGCGCAGGAGCAGCGCCCCTTGCGCGCCAGCAGGCAGCAGCAGAGGGTCAGCCTGGGAGCAGCGCGCGCCGCGACCTCGGCCAGGGCGAGGCTGGACTCCGAAGCGCCGCACGGGCGCGTGGCGGAGCACGCGGAGGAGGGGAGGGGAGGCCGCCTGCCGGAACCGCGCCCCTAGTGGTGAAGGGCGCTTCGTGGGCAGGAGGCGGCCTCGCTCCCGCTCCCACGTTCCTTGTGCAATACTGTAGTTCTCTGTACGCGCAAGCAAACCTAGTTCGTTAGATGAAAGTACTAGTTACGCAAGGGGACCGTCGCGCGATAGCACCGGGTGTAAGGCGTTAGGCAACCTCGATCGCTGCGGTGTTTTAACGAGCTGGGTGAATGGAGTAGCGAGCTGATATTATTATTATTATTAATAATAATAATAATAATAATAATAATAATAATAATAATAATAATAATAATTGTAAGTACTTATAAAAACGGCACCATCTCAAGAAGGGCAATGCCTGCTTCTCTCTCTCGCCGAAGGGAGTGCCTCTAAGATTATGGCTACTGCAGCACATCATCTAAAGGCAAAAGAGGCATTTGCTGGCTTTGGAAACAGCGCTTTTGTTCATTTGATTTTCTGCAGATTTAATGAATAGGCTGGTAAGTAACTGAAATTCATATGATTGGGAACTATTCACGTCTCTTTGGTCAGCTGCAAGTTATCAAGATTCGCAGTGCCACACAATGTCTTCTGTACGTTACAGTCCACCACACACAGCTTTTAAAGAGTATTTTTGGGCTTCCTGCACATTTTAAAATGACCTGGTTTGGTTTTTGCACTGATAGAGTTACTGGAAACATAAGACCCCTCTGCTCAATGGGCTTACTCTCTCAAGTTGGTGTGCACAGCATTATAGCCTAAAGAACATGGTTGGCATCCCTCTGCCTCGAGAGACAATGGAGTGCACTTCTGGGGGCAAAGACAAACCTCTGTGTTAGCACCAAAGGGAGTTCCCCAGGGTGCAAGCCTGAGCAGTGTGTATGGAGGTCCTGGGCTGCCCAGATGACAATGCCACACTCTCAGCCTTGCTGATGTGGTCCAAAGGAAAGCAGAGCAATTTGTTTGGCACTTGTTTGGCTTCAGGAGTTGTTGGAAGGAGGCATAAAGGATGCCACCCACCTGTCTTAGGGACTCCACTTTAGTTTTGTGTATGATTTACTCCTTAGCTTTGTCTTATCCCCATGATATCCCACTTTGCAGGAGAGGTTTGGGATCAGAGTTTTCCTTCTGGATGGGCTGCCTTCCCAGGTTGACAAGCCGCACCTGCCCCTCACTTCCCTCTACACTGCAGCATGTGCAGAAACCGCCTTCTTGACCGTTGGACCCACTATTTGTCTCATCTGCTCAATCTGCTGGAGCCGGTCTTTGCATGCAGGGGAAGTCCCTAACTCACTGAGGGCTTCAGACCCATCAGCTTCCCTCACCTGGTTTAGGCAGCCAATCAAGGTCCTTTCCAGGGTGTGGCTGCTGTCACACGCTGACAGTTTCTAGGAGCCACAGGTGAGAGCTGAGCACAGGGTGGGAACAAAAGGTGGAACAAACTACCCCAGGAGGAGCACAATGTGTACCCCAGCAGAGGTACTACGCCTCCCCTAACACACCATACGCCCCCTAAAGAACATAACCTATTCTGTTTAGTTAGAGAGAGAGAGGTGTAAAGGGACCCCTGGCAGTTAAGTCCAGTTGCAAACGACTCTGGGGTTGCAGCGCTCATTTCGCTTTACAGGCCGAGGGAGCTGGAGTTTGTCCGCTCCGGAGACAGTTTTTCTGGATCATGTGGCCAGCATGACTAAGCCGTTTCTGGCACAACAGAACACCAACACTGTTTAACCCCCTGCCGGAGCAGTACCTATTAATCTACTTTCATTTTTGGGCGTGCTTTTGAACTCCTAGGTTGGCAGGAGCTGGGACCGAGTAACGGGAGCTCACTCCGTCATGGGGATTCAAACCGCTGACCTTTTGATCGGCAAGCCCAAGGTTTAGACCACAGCGCCACTCTTTTGCATCAATGCTGTCTCTTGACATATTTGTGCATGAAGCCCAGTTTCTGTTTTTTAAAAAAATTAAAATGGTGTTATAACATGGCATGCCTTTAAAAAGAATGTTGTGTGTCTAAATTAGCCACACACCCTGTAATATAAAGAGGTATACATACACCACACGACATTTCAAAATGGAATAGGGATTTTGAGTGGGTTTGCACTGTAAGGGCATCTCTACCTTCTCATGTGTGTGATAGCATTTGGCCCAGACATTGGTAAGTGCTGATATGACCCTTCCCTCCCATTGCTGAGGCCCAGAACATGTCCTGTCCCGTTTCCTACAAATCCCATTGCACAACAGAAATGAAGCTCTAAACCACAAGGTCCTTCCTGGGTGGTTAAGGTCATCTAGCCTGGAGCCTCCATAAAACTGCCTGAGGCCAGCAACAATTCCCTAGAAACTCTCTTGCCTGTCATGTCTCATTGCTCATTCAGCAGAGCTTCTGCTCTGAGGCTGCACCTGCCAAGAGTTGTGGCGGTGCAGCTAATGGGAGCCTCTGTGCCACTGGGCACCTACCTGCTTCCCCACAGGCATTGCCTCTAACGTGGAACTGTGTGACAGAAGCCCAGCTGGTAGTATGGAAAGGCCGTTTCCTCCTTGGCCCATCCTACCCCCTTGACTTGTTGCCTCTTACAGGGCAGCTAATAGAATGAAATCCCAATTTGAGTGTCTCTGGGCTATTTCACTGACTTATTTGCTCCTGCGGCGAAAGCGCCTTGCAGGCTGCCGCTGTCCATTTCTGCTGCTTAATCTTTAATGAAGACGTTCTGCGTCTTCTGTCTGTCGGCTCCTCCTCTGTCTCTGTTTCCCTGATGCAAAAATATTCTAATGAATGAGCTGGCCAGCCCTCTTTTCCTGGCAACAAAGAAAGTGTCGTGTCATCTTCTGTGTTCGAGGCTGCAGAGCAGCTAAATGTTTTCCTCTTAAGCAAGGCCACTTCCCTTTTGCAGTCATGTGCTCACCCTTCCAGCTACAACCATCTCAGAGAATTGTGGCGAGTGCATGGGTGAGGTCTCTTTAAAGTTGTATCGGCGCATTGATTTTCCTATTGGCTGCCTGCTTTGTGAATAGCTTATTGTATGGCTTTCAAATGCAGACCCCAGGAGGAAGTTTGGATGTGGCTGAGGTGGGAAGTACAGTGGTACCTCAGGTTACAGACGCTTTAGGTTACAGACTCCACTAACCCAGAAATAGTATCTCGGGTTAAGAACTTTGCTTCAGGATGAGAACAGAAATTGCGCAGCGCCGGTGTGGCAGCAGCGGGAGGCCCCATTAGCTAAAGTAGTACCTCAGGTTAAGAACAGTTTCAGCTCAAGAGCGGACCTCCAGAACGAATTAAGTTCTTAACCAGAGGTACCACTGTATTGGGGTGCAGAAGCAAGAGAAGAAAGGGAAGGAGGGGGAACAAGAATGTGTGGAAGCAGAAAGGCTAGCAGTGGGAAGCAATAGGTGTGGGCCCCTTGCTTACTGAGCTCCTTTACTAGAAGAAGAGTTTGGATTTGATATCCCGCCTTATCACTACCCTAAGGAGTCTCAAAGCGGCTAACATTCTCCTTTCCCATCCTCCCCCACAACAAACACTCTGTGAGGTGAGTGGGGCTGAGAGACTACAGATCCCTGCTCTTTTTCTGTACCACAGAATTGTAGAATTATAGAGTTGGAAGGGACCCAAAGGATCATCTAGTCCAACTACCTGCAATGCATGAATCCCAACCAAAGCATCCATGATCAAAGGTTTGGAAACCTCACTCAAAGGCAGAGGGAGCCGCGTCAGGCTCTGTCCGCAGGGCTCCCTCTGCTTTCACCAGCTGGAGGAGGCGGGCAAGCTGCCTCATTCTCCCAGGAGAAAGAGGCAGCCCGCTCACCCCCCACTTGCCCAAAGATGGAGTGAGCCCCCAACCCACCTCTGGCTTGTGTGAGCTGGAGGCAGGGCGGGGGCTCTTTTAAACTTCTCCGTTCAGGGGTGGGCAGTCCCTGAACAGAGAAGCTTAAATGAGCTGCCTGCTTGCATGGGCAACCAAGGGAGAAACAAGCTACATTGTCCCTGGCCCATGCAGCTTGTTCTGCCCTCAGTGGTATTAGGGTCCAAGCAGGATGGCGGTTTCACCCAGCAGTATATTGTGGGTGAAACTGCCACTGCTCCTGAGTCTCTCTCTCGCCAGCTTATGGCTGCTGCTTGTTTCTCCCTCGTGTGCTAGGGGCAGAGGGATTCAGGAGCGGGGGCGGTTTCACCCACAATATACCACTGAGTGAAGCAGCCATCGTGGTCTGGCCCTCATACCTGTATCGATACATCGTCCAGGCCTAGCTGAAGCCTAAAGGGAATGGTTAGAAGTTCCTCAAAACTTTGGACAATATGGTAGGTATGTACCACCTCAGATGTTCAGAATATCTAAATGTGAAATGAAGAGAGCAGATTTTGTCCACTTTTGGTGAAACTGTCCTGAGGTAAAAAGTACTATATGGAATTGCATCCAATATTTTGAAGTTCCAGCAACTCCCAGTTTACGTGGGGGTTACGTTCCAAGGTACTACACGTGTATATTTGAGACACCATCGAAAAAGCCTGCAAACACCCACCCATTCCTCCCCTTTTTGTGGCATTTTTGTGATGTTTTCAGGTCACTTCAGGGTTCAGCACGATGCAGCCTGTTCTGTTATGCATATACTGTACCAGGCGTACCTAAAGTGATCACTGCCAATATTTGGAACAGTTAGATGCATATGTATACTAGTTTATCTTAAGGACATGGTTCTTGAGGACAGAGAGAAACTATTATACCATGTGCTTCCAGAAGCAAGAATTTTGCATGAAAAATATTGGGAAAAGAAAGAATTCCCACATCTGAGGGAATGGTTTATAAGACTTTGGGAGCTGGCAGCTTTGACTGCTTTCCCCTCTCAGGCTGCATTCTGGCCCCAGGCCTGAGGTTCCCCACCCCCTGGGCTAGATGAACAGTCTGACTCAGTATAATAAAGCAGCTTCATATTATTTGTGGAATAGCCACAGAGTGAACATTTTAACAGTGACAGCAGAGAAGCATCTGCAAAGGCAGAGTGGCTGCACAGAAAAAGGGGCCCTAAGTCCTTCACAGCAGCTCCCTGGCCTCCATCTACTGCAATAGCTCCATAAGGAGCTCTATAAGGAATCTCCTGCAACCAATCGGAAGTTGCAGAAGCCCCATTTAGGTTCCAAAGAACATTTGCAAACTGGAACACAAACCGGGTATGCGGCGTTCGGGAGCCAAAATATACACGTACCAAGGCGTTTGGATCCAAGGTACGACTGTACTGCATCTCCAACATCAGGAACAATGGACATGTTAAACTAGTGCAGAAGTTCTTAATGGCACAGGGCTTATGACTGATTTCCCCCCCCCAACAACTCACCCCACAAAAAGGGGTGCATCCCTTTAAGCCAGTGGTAGCCAGCCTGATGCCCTCCAGATCTTTTGGAGTACAACTCTTTTGAGCCTTGGCCAATGAGAGCTTTCATCCCAATGCAAACAAGTGACATGGGCCAGGAGTCGGCTTCACCTGCTGAACAGCAGCCTGAAGTGCAGAGAGGTGGGATGACTCCACCTGCAGCTGATCAACCTTCAAGGGCAGGGGGAGAAGGCACTGAAGAGAACCAGCTGGCTCTGGCCTTCTGAAACACAGCTCTCAGCAGCAGTCAGATGCTGGAAACAACGCCTGTAGTTCCTGGTGCCACCTTGCTGCTTCCTGCTCTCCATCTGGACCCCTGGCTCTGTGATCATCTGGATTCCCTGACCTCTGGACTGTCTGTATGTGGATTCTGTTCTCATGCAAGTGTTCCTCAAGGACGCCTAGCCGCTGCCTGCTTGGCAAGGGGACTCAGATGGGGCTACGACAACAAAAGCCATGGGGGAGCCAAATCCAGAACAGGGACGTGGCTGGGGCAATGGGCTAAGTCACCTGTACCCTTTGCCATGGTTCTGCTAGAGATCCATCAGCACTCCTCACAGCAGCTATTAGATATTTCTTTTTGCTGGGGTGGGGGATGCAGAAAAAGTAATGCAATAATTAATTGCATGGTTGTCATGTCTGATTTGACCCTAAATGGCTCAAACTTCTAAGTAATGTAGATCCTTTTTGGAAATACTGCCCTTGGCTTATTTCCGTTTCCAAGGCTGTGAGCAGTCTGCTCTCTTTCCCCTTTTATTGTGACTCCACTAGACTCCCGCCCCCCCGCCCCCGAATCTCCTGCTACTGTTTTGCTTCTTTCTATATACAAACAGAGCTCTGTGGTTTTCAGCATGAGGTAAATGTTTGCCTAGGCTCAAGATCTGTGCTGAGATGGGTTGGAACGATCATTCTGGCTAGGCCCACCCCTTTTAGCCTCTGGTTTTCGGGACAGGGTGTTTGTTTGTGTGGCGCTGGTGGTATGATGAACTATATTTCTACCCCACTATGATACTTGTTCTTGTTGCTTCGGAGAGGAGGGGGGTGACTCAAAGTAGCTGCTTTTGCAAGCATAAACATCCGCTTTTGACCATTTATAAGCTGTAAGAGGGAAAGAGAAGAACACATGGTTCCAAGAATGTGGAGTGTGAGGAGAAGCCTCTTTCAATATGAAGCAAGGGTATGCAAAAGCCTGCAAGGAAAATGAAACAGATTAAGTTCACTGTTCCTGAAATTTAAGGATAGGGCAGGGAGAAAGTAGAACAGAAGATTAGGCTTAATCATAGCTGTCAGAGCTGCCTCTAGGTCCCAGCTCACAGAGGACCAACGCTAGGCTGTCGTAACGTACAAAAGTCTTTATTGAAGTTCAGTTTCCATTTCAAAGCCGCAGCGTGCAGCCCTACGTCTTAAACCCTAGATCGGCGAAGTCCCGTCTGAGTCTCCTCCCCTCTGACACCAGTTTAAGATCCTAGCCCTGCTCCACCTTTTCCGCTGCTCTCTCCTCCTCTGGGTCCTCCTGCCCGCTGGGGCATTGCCCTTTCTGGACTCTTCCGACGCTGAGTCGCTTAGCTCCTCCCCCTGCCTCCGGCGGGCTTTAGGACCCGGTTCCCAATCCTCATTCTCTGCTGTCCCGCGCTCCTGTACATTTGAACTTGCCTCTCACGCCAACCCCGTGACCTTTCTCCTAACCGTTACACTACTTCTGTCACTGCTTCCCTCTTCCGGGATACTGGCCGGATCTGACCTCCCCTCCGTTGTCCGACTCTCCGATGGAGGCGTGGTCAGCCCTGCCTCGTCTTCTCTCCCTGGTGGGGAATGTACTGGCCCCGATACTTGGGACTCTTCCCCCCCACTCTGCTCTGGTGGGGAAGCTGGTCCTGATTTCCAACTACTGCTCTGGGAGTCCCTGTTGCCCCCTTGCTCCTGGGGCGTTCCCCTTGGGAACCCCCTACCCCTGGCCACTGGCGCCTCCTTCTGTGAATCTTCCGATTCGCTGGAGAGGCTCATGGAATCCCTCGGGCCTCTGTCCTCTTCTCCTACGCTCCCCTCGGATTCTTCCCCTTCGCTCTCCATTTCCTCTCTTCCCTGTGCCTCTGCTCCTGAGCCCCTGACAATAGCTGTCAACTTTTCCCTTTTTTTTTTTTTTGCAAGGAATCCTATTCGGAATAAGGGAATTTCCCTTTAAAAAAGGGGAAAGTTGGCAGGTATGGGCTTAATGCTCTTCAAATTTAATAATAAAAGGTGGAAAGAGAATGTTGGTACAGAGCTGTTTACCATCCCTGGGAACAATTTCAATCTTTTTTAAATTTTTCTTTTTTTAAAAAAAAATAATTCACAAAATAGCAGGGGCTTTTGCAAGGGGCAGCGCTTTCACTCAGCACTCTCCAGTAAATGCTCCCTGAAAATTCATTCCGCACAATAGTCACAATTGTAGTAGACTTGCTAGCTTATGGGGAGGGGGGGGCACACACATGTTTTCTCGCTGACAAAATATTGCAGCTCGAAAGTGGAGGAAACAGAACTGTTCCATAACAGAAGAGAACCTAGAATTGGTGTCAGTGACTGTAGGCCCTTGGGCTAAATCCAATCTCTCCAGGTTTTCTGCAGTTCACAGTTACCAACCTAAAGGCAAAAAGTATGAAGGATGTGTCATTCGTGGCAAAAGCCACTTTAAGATTTAGGGTTGAGGTGTGGAACCTGTGGCTCTCCAGATATCATTGAACTAGAACTCCTATCATCCCTGACTATTGGTCATGCTGGTGGCTGTTATGGGAGTTCTAGTCCAACAACATAATGAGAAGCCATGGGTTCCCAGTCCTGATTTATGGAAGGAGGCACTGGCCTGCCACCCTTGACACTGGTGCAGAGATGGGCAGTGACTGAGCATTGCCATTGATTTCACTGCAGGGACAATGATGCCATCTCTTTGGTCCATGTTCTGCATGTCAAATAAATAAGCTAAGCAGAGGAAAAGGTAGGTGACAATGACATGCATGATTAAATGTAACCTCACACTTTTATTTTGGAAACCTATCCAAAACTCAAAAACCATGGGCGCTGAAACCCATGGGCATGGTGACTCGGCGGGCACTGTTTGCGGCCCCCCCGACCCGCGAAGGAGCCTTTTTAAAGGCTACGGAGCGGGTGCCAGGGGGGGTGTGGTGCTATGAGTCCTCCGCTTCCCCTACCGAGCGAAGCCGCATGCCATTTGGCGGAGAGCGCTGACTTCTTCCATTGAAAATTTGGATTAAAAAGAACAACCCGTGAGTAATTGGAAACTGGACTTAAAAAGGGAAAAAAAATTAAATTCGGAGCAAGCGGGGGAGGTGCAAAAAGGAAGTCCGTCTCCCCCCTGTCGTAGAGGATTTAAAGCAAAGGATTTGACAACTAAGATCGAGTGCTACCTTTTTTTGATAAAGTTACTAATTTCACGATGGAAAATTATAAGACTGGGCTGGAGGAGAAAAGTAGAACGTGAGCTAAAATGCAACCCCCCCCCCCCCCGGGAACCGGGAGCGATCCGCGAGAGCGCCGGGAGAGGAGAAACAGAGGCTTTGACAGCTGTCAAAGGAGCTGTCAAAGCTGAAGAATAAAAAGAGAACTTTGTTATGAGGACTTTGCCGGTTACATTTGTTACAAATTAGATATAAATTGTTTAAAACAAGGAATAACAAGTTACTTTGACTGTTGGGTGCGATCTGGAAGGAAACTGAGTTACTATAATCCCTCTAGAGGGGCTGTGGGACACTACAAGTATTGCTGGCATGAAATTTGAATTGGACTTTTTATCTCCTGGGAAACTGCAGAAATGGAACACTATTTTGTCTACAGAGGTCTCTACACTAAAGGAGACAATAGATTTATCTATTGAAGAATGGAAGGGACTTGACGCAAAGTTTTGTTCCTGAATAACAAAGCCTCTGTAGAGGATTTAGAAGCTTTTGGAATTGGAACATTTTTGCAGGAGAGCAGGAAAAGAAACTAGAGGAAAGTGAGGAGAGAGAATAATAAGAACAACATGAACAACAAGAATTGGACAAAGCTGGAAGTGGGAACATTTGGGACATCCAGATTTGAAAGGTCTAAAGAAACAAAATTGGAGTTTTTACTCTTAAATACAGAGATCTGGATGGAAAAAATGGACCTTTTTGAGATAGAGTTTTTCCAAGATTGGACGCTCGAAACTAAAGATGATCAAAAAGACGGCAAAGACTATTAAAAAGACGGCAAAGTGGACTTGTGAAGGATTTCGGCCTAGATGTGGGATCTCCAGGATGACAACAGGCATTGATGGACATTGGGGAACGCAACCGGGAAAGGGGGGAGGGAAATTTGGAATCCAAAGGGTGTTAAACTATACTTTATTCTTTTTTCTATTTTCTTTTATTTTAATCTGTTCTGCATATTAAAGAGGGGAACTCGTGGAAGGGAGCGGGGTCGATTTTAGGGGATGGAAAAACATTCTTAACATTGGGTTAATTATAATAAGTTTAAAATTTGGGGTAAGAACTTGCTGAATCTATTTGAAGGAATTGGAATACAAGAGGGGGTGGGGTGGGGAAGTCCTGGAAAGATGCTAATGAAAATAAGGTTATAAAATGGATGTTTTATTTTTTTTCTTTTTTCTGTTATATTTGAAAATGTTCAATAAATATTATTTTTTAAAAAAAACAGTTAGCAAGGTCTTGAACTCATGATAACTGCTCAAATGGGTAGATATGAGAGGGGAAAGTGGCTCGGTATTGAAGTCATAATGTCTACATTGGTCAAAAGTTCTTTTGCAGCATAGCCTTAAAAGGGATGTGGTGTCATGAGGAACGCCAGCACTTCAGAATTTGCCACTAGTAAGGTAGCGGTATTAACTTAAATTAGAGCATGCTTAGAAAGACATGCAAGTTGAAGTATGAAAATGTTACTTCCTCTGAACCATAAAGCACAGTCGGCTCTCTATCGAAATACAATGGTACCTCGGGTTACATACACTTCAGGTTACATACGCTTCAGGTTACAGACTCCGCTAACCCAGAAATAGTGCTTCAGGTTAAGAACTTTGCTTCAGGATGAGAACAGAAATCGTGCTGCGGTGGCGCAGAAGCAGCAGGAGGCCTCATTAGCTAAAGTGGTGCTTCAGGTTAAGAACAGTTTCAGGTTAAGTACGGACCTCTGGAACGAATTAAGTTCTTAACCCAAGGTACCACTGTATATGACTGCATCATCACAACATTGCAGAAGCTCTCACAGAGCACTTTCCCCAGCAGTCTTGTAGGCAAGGAGGTTAACCTACCACAAGGAGGACAGATGGATCACACATTCCTTTCCCTGAAGTATGTTTACCCTGCCAATAGTAAATTAGGTATGCTACAAAATGAGTGTGAAGGCGCCAGTCCACTAATGACTATAATTAATTGGGGTTAATTCGTTCACCTTCATTAATCAATTACCATTATAAGCTAGACAATTAAATGACTAAAATAACACTCTGATAATTTGGGACCTTGGGATGAAGGGTGGGTAAATAATAATAATAATAATAATAATAATAATAATAATAGAAGAAGAAGAAGAAGAAGAAGAAGAAGATGATGATGATGATTGGGACTGGCTCTCAAACCGAAGTTAATAGTTAAGGTTTAAAATACATATACACAAACACACATTTGCTCTGGTCTTTCGGTTTCAATCCCTTCCCTGTGTTTGCCTCTTAAGATGTCGGGTCAGGGAAGTTCTGCTGAAATCTAAGAAATGTCAGGTCAGGGATGTCAGTCCATGCTTTGAACAGGAGCAAGCATCTTATCAGCGTTTAACAAATCAATTAATTACAGTTTGTTCTGTACTCAGGAGACTTGAAAGTTCTCTGCAATTTGTATTATTTTCCACCAGGCATAAATCTACCAGCTGGATGCTGAGATTCCTGCATATTAAAAACCTGGGCTACAGTGATGAGGGCATGTTGCTCTGCAAAATGTAAATTGCTGACTTTGAAAATCCTTGCCTAACTGTAGAGACAGGAGGGTTGACTAAATGCAAAGATAATTGCTTTCTGTTAAAATAAGAGAATAGCACAACTCTTCCAGTTCCTCTCTCTACACCCACCTCTTTTTCCACAGTAACAATGTTTGAAATGCACTATTGTTGCAAGTATTGTTTCCATGTGTGAACGGGATACTGAAATTAAAAGTAGTAATATTCAAGCCAAATATTTTTATCTGATATAACTGCTCTCCATAACAAGTATATCCCAGCATAGTTAACGATCAATAATTAGTTATTGGAAGCATGAAAAAGTGTGCAGATTCCCTTGAATCAACACAGTACTTGCCAGTACTGTGCCTGTGAGGCAGACTGAAGCAGCTGCCTTGGGTGGCAAAATCCCAGGGGTGGTGCCCCATGGATGCCCAACCTGTCCCTACCACAGCTGGCAGAGTCACGCAGTGGCAGCTTCCCGTGAGATCTCAGTGAGATCTTGTGAGAGTTCCACAATATCTCACTGGAAGCCGTCACAATCACATGAGCCTGGTAAGCGAGACTTCAGCAGGGAGGTAGCAGAGGGCAACTAGGGGTGGGACGTTCCCATTTCTCCTCAGGTGGTGAAATAGGGTGGGTCAGCCCTGCTACTTGCAGACTGTGTCTTCTAGTGGCAGAAGACCCTCAGAAATTTGAAGTGATCAAATAATCCCTTGTTGTCTCACCTACTCAGTTTTCTACTTCTTCCTCCTTGCCTGCCCAAGTTAGAGCCATGCCAGCCTCACAGGTAGAGCACTAAAGTTTGGCTTTCATCTCATCCTTGTCCCATCTCTGTGCACTTGATTTTCTAGCCCCCTGCTCTGTACAAACACCCTGATAGATCTCTTTAGGGTAGCAGGCAGCTAACCAGAGAATAGCAGACCTGGTTTACTCCTACGCCTTTATAGATATTGGTCTGACAAACCTAGACAGCATCTTTAAAAGCAGAGACATCACCTTGCCAACAAAGGCCCGTATAGTTAAAGCTATGGTTTTCCCAGTAGTGATGTATGGAAGTGAGAGCTGGACCATAAAGAAGGCTGATCGCCGAAGAATTGATGCTTTTGAATTATGGTGTTGGAGTCCCATAGACTGCAAGAAGATCAAACCTATCCATTCTTAAGGAAATCAGCCCTGAGTGCTCACTGGAAAGACAGATTGTGAAGCTGAGGCTCCAATACTTTGGCCACCTCATGAGAAGAGAAGACTCCCTTGAAAAGACCCTGATGTTGGGAAGGATTGATGTTGGGAAGGATTGAGGGCACAAGGAGAAGGGGATGACGAGGATGAGATGGTTGGATGGTTTTTGCGAAGCTACCAGCATGAGTTTGGCCAAACTGTGGGAGGCAGTGGAAGACAGGAGTGCCTGGCGTGCTCTGGTCCATGGGGTCACAAAGAGTTGGACACGACTAAACGACTAAACAACAAAAAGCTTCTCACAGTAGACAAATAAGCATTATAACTGCTGTTATCAGCCGATCAATCTGTTGTTGGAGGCACAGGAGCAGAAGCTGGTAAAAAAAGAGAAGCAGCTGGCAATCCCAGCCAGTGCTGGTGCCAAGCTATTTTGTACTCTAGGCAAGGCCCCAGGTTTGCAAAGGCTGCTGTAGCGCAAAGCTCTGAGTTTGAAATGTAGATATTCTATGCTGGATGTTTGCAAATCTGGATCTTATCCTCCTGTCAAGCACTCTACTTGCGGCTTGATTGGCAATAAAAGCACACAAAGTAGTAACAGGGGACTGAGGTGAGGGAAGGGGGAAAAGAGATTCCCCCCCCCCCCTCGCTCCAGCTGCCAAATTATGATGAAAGAAAATATTACCAGTTACCCCCCGTTTCTCAGTCCTCAAAAGCAAGCAGAAGAAAATGCAAGGTTCTAAGTCAGCACTCAGCATTAAAATTCAAATGTTTTACACAAAGTTAATATTTTGTCTTTTTCACCCCCTAGCAGCACTTTTTGCGTAATTCATTACATACTATTAATGCTACTCCTTGTTTTAAAGTGTAGTTTGCCACAAGCCACAGGCCCTGCGTGATAAAGAACACAGTGCAGATTTGTAAACTGCCCCAAACGTGATCATCTCTACGACAGCCTTCCCCAAGTTGGTGCCCTCCAGGGGTGCTGAACTGTAGCTCCCACATTGGCTGGGGCTGATGGAAACTGTATTCCAAAACATTTGGAGAGCACCGGGTTAGAGAAGACTGTCTAAGAGCAGAACGATGACAACATCATCATCGTAAGAACTGCTTTCCTGAATCAGATCTATCTAATCCAGCCCTCTCCCTCCAACAACAGCCAGAGAGATGCCCTTGGGTGTGATTCACACAGGAGGCAATAAATTTGTTTTTATCACAGTGGGAAGTAAGCAGCAATAATTACAATTCTATTATTTGCCTCCCACTTTTGTTATGCAAAGCCAGAGAGACACCGACATGTTACACAATGGGATTAATTTTCTGTATGACTATCAGATACAGATATCAGATGTGGTGTAGTGGTTAGAGAAGTGGGAAACATGGGTTTGAATCCCACCTCAGCCATGCATTCCACAGGTTCACACTGGACTGGTAATTACCACTCATTTTTACCTACGTCATAACAGTGTTGTAAGAATAAATGGAGGTTGCTCCATGTACAGGTGCTCTTGAGTTGCTTGGAGGAAGACTGGACTACTAACATAATGATAATGATGCTGCTGACATCACACAGAGCCCTCCCTACCAGTTAAATTTCTATGCCCTGTCTTTGCCTATCAGAATTCAGCTCTGTGGTCTTAGCCCCTTCTCAAGCTAACTAGGAAGAGTATGCATTGCTAGGTTGGGCTGCTAAATCTCCCACACTACTTTGGTGGAAAGTGGATTGGGGCATGCTGCATATTAGGAGTAAAGCAACAGTAAAGCTTGCAGTAAGTTACCGGAATCCGTGGGGATGGAATAGACAGAAAAGCAACCTATTCATCCCTTACTGATTCCTTCTCTTTTAGTAACGTTACCTGTTCGTAAAGTAGATCACCAACTCTCAGGCTTTACTTCCTTCTTGCTTCTTTTCCGAGTTAGTCTGAGTATGAGCTAACATGGGTCAGTGTTAACTTCACATCTATTTGCAATGACTTTGTTTGCCGTGAGTAATAAATCTTTTAAGTTTTATCTATCCTTTCAACCAGAGTCTTTTTGCACATTGCTGCAATATATCCATCAAACTCCAACGCTACAAATGGCTGCCAGATCACTGCAGTGACAGAAGTTTTCGGTTTCTCCATTGTCTTCTACGTGATGCCATCGCTTACACCATTCTAATGAGAGGAAGCCACAATGGGCGCTAAAAGGGAAAAGGGAAATCAGGCTGCAAACAAAATGAACTGTCAGCATAGTACTTTTGTATGTCTACAATCAGAAGATCTTTCTTCTTTATTATTACCTTTGCATACTCTTAAAATTAAAACCTAGCATTAAATTAAATCCAGGATTAACCCCTGATGAACGTGTTAAGGGCCTTGATCTGCAATCCTATATATTCAGATAAAAGTCTTGCTCGTTTCAATTGGTTTTACTGCCAGATAAGTGGACATGGAATTTTAGTCTAAATGAATGTATGAAGGGCTGTAGCTCAATAGCAGAGCACTGGGTTTGCAGGCAGAAATTCAGTCCTTAGCATCTCCTGGTAGGACAGGGGTGAGACCTTTCCCTGGGGCCCTGGAGAATCACAGCCTGTCAGTATATAATACGGGGCTAGAAGATGGACCTCTAGTCTGACAAAAGGTGCTTCCAGGTGGGGTTTAAATAGTGCAAATGAATTGTTGAGACATCAAATAGGTTGGTTTATTCTAAAAGACTTTTTGCTGGATTAAATGTGAGCTAGCATTTCCAGAATGCCGTGTAGATGCAGTGAAAAACTTCCATGATGAGCATTGTTCCCACAATAAACACAATAAACACCTGCCTGGAAACACCCTGGCACACACTGTAAGGCACTCTCCCTATGTTCATAGCTCAGTTTTGACTAGCTTGTGGTTTAGTACAGAGGCGAAATGCGACACAATTAAGCAAATGCTCTTTGGGTACAGTACACTGGCACAAATAACAGCCATTCTATCATTGCTGAGCTTTGTTCCCTTCCCTGTTGCATCAGATGTTCTTTCTGAATATTTACTTCCTCCTGGGTAACCCAGCTTCTCTTTGTGGCAGCACCTGTAGTGAAGTCATAATTCTCTTTTTGCAACATCACAGTCTGTTGCCATGGGAATGCATGTAATGTAATGTTATAAATTCAGCAGTAGAGCTTCATTCTTGGGAGCGGGTAGGAGCTGAAACTCTGGAGCAGGAAGACCCCTTATTTAAAAAGAACAGGCTTTGATAGATAGCCAGAAAAGTCACACAGGCAATGACTGAGCTCCTCTCTAATTAGGATCTACGTAAGAATTGTTCTGAATGTGGAGATGCCTTTTATAGTAAGTGCTGATTATGCAGGAGGGCGGGAATGCCTGTTGGGGAGGTTATAGACTCGCACTTCAGACTGGAGTCTATTACAATTTTTTAATGGCATGCTTTCCATTTCCAGCTTTTGTTTCCAGTTCTCTAATTGCACATTAATATTAATCGCTGCTCTCTGAACATTCAAGGGGAAATAAGGAAATTCACTAACTAAGGTAAATCCACTCCAAAATGCCCAGTCACTTCATTGTTATTAATCATGTATACAGCACAAGAATTCTACAGAGTGCTTTAGAATCCTTATCTCATTCATTCTAACTCTGATATGACAGGAGTGCTCCACTGTGCATTTCTCATGAGAGATTAAAAAGAACGAAGAAATTCTCGGAGGCTGACAAGGAAACTCTCTGCCCAGTCATTCACAAGCGAAGGCACTGCAGAAAAAGAAAGCACACATGGGATCCAGGAGCAAAGGCAGATTTTTGGCTATATGGAAGCATCTTTCCTGATCACAATTTAGTCCTTTAACACGAATAGGTGTGTTTTAAAAGGGGTCTGAGGACAGTCATTTTATGTATTTTACAGTGGAATCCACTGTATGTCAACTGAGAAGTAAACTGCACTCAGCTGAATTATTCTTACTCATTGTGTATAGGATGGTGAGCCAGATATGCCGATTTCAGTTCTGGTGTTTTACTGTAATAGGAAATCAAAACAGTAAAGACAGCATTTTTTTCTGATTTGTTTGTTTTATGTTGCCTCGCAATATGTTGCACTTATGTTGCACTTCAATAACTCAAAAAACCACAATGAAGTTTGGGTGATATGCAAAATTTAATTAAAACTACTCAATTAATCAAACAATTAACTGGTTAAAAGGAAGGTGATTAATCAACTTGGGGGAAAGATAATAAAATGTACATTCAGACATAGGAGAACATAAACACAAAATAGAATACCAAGTTGTGCTTGGTTCAAAAACATTAATGTTTTTGAAAGTGGTGTCACCGAAAACCAGACACGTGGTTGAGATCCCTGTAGCCATGAGAATGCTTAAATACCATGGAGTTCTGCTGGAGAACAAAGTATCAAACCAGTTATTGCATTTCTCTGGGGTCAGCAGTACTGGGTTTTGTGTTTCCCACACTATTTGGTAGACTCACATAGGGAGGCATTTAAAAGTTATTGCAGCTCTGTAAGAGCCCTGGACATGTGGCGGTAGCTAAAGACATGAGCATATGTAGCAGCCTTTGGATAAAACGCTGACTTCAGAAAATTCCAGAAATCCAAGTTAAATCCTTTTTAGAGTTTGTAGTTAGCAATTCAGTAGCAGGCAGGTGTTGTTTCTCTCAGATTCACTTTATACCCTGCAACATTCCTAGACAGAATACACATCTGCGTAGAAATCACCATGTTTCGTGGCAGCAAATTGGCTCTACAGATGAGATATGTCATAAACATGTAGTATAGTACTTTCCTTCTATATATCACCATGTAGAATGTTACAATGTGTGAAAGGGCCTAACGTCAAAAGAAAACCAGTCCTCTCTCATAAAGCATCTGAAGTTCTTTCCAACATACATATAGCTATTGCCAAAGAAAACTCAAACTTTCCCCTATACTGTGAACTAGAAGCCTTGGACCCAGCATTGCTTGGGAATTCTAAGAAACAACAATAATAAAGTCTGCAGTTTTGAAATTGGTGGTTTAAATGGTGCAGTTTTTAAAGGTTCAGTTTTGATTCAAAATGGCATCCAATTGTATCCAAGCATAGATGAAAACCTGCTTCTTGATCTCAGGAACTAGAATGAAAAAGATGCCTTTAATATCTTTAGAGGTATCCAAATGCATGGTGAACAAACAACTTTCTAAAATATATAGTGGAAGCTTAGTGTGACACCACAAATACATTAGATTAGAATGAATCAAAAGCATTTCTCTTACCTTTTCAGATTGGATAAAGATGTAATTTAACATATAGGTCTGATCGTCATTGAGCAGTTATAAAGTCATCCGTATAAGTGAACAGAACCAAGTATTGCTTCTTACAACTTCCTGGTTAAAAGTTTAGCTTAGAAAAGATAGAAGAGATATGCTTGAAGCATGCTAAGCTGGTGTTTGAAGTGGCAAGGGGCTGGATATGGGTCAATAAATTCAAGCTGAATACTGATAAAACAGAATTGCTACCTGCTCGGAGTTCTTTTTTTTATATATATATAATATTTATTAAGATTTTAGAAGAATAAATGGGTTACAAAATAGATATCAAAAGAGAGAAAAAAAGTAAAAAATACAAAATACAAAATTACAGAAATACAAGAGAGAGAAAAAATTACATAATACCAAATAGGGAAAACAAACAGTTAAAAACAAGTCCATCTTTTCATAGCTTATACTTCATTTACTTATTTCCCTGACCCCCTCACACCTCCCTTTTCTGTATTCCAATTCACATATTTAGTTCAGCAAATCCTTTCCCTCTTTGTTTTATTCTTAATCCAATATCTTAACGTATTGTAACTTTATATTTTCATCTATTATCAATCTATTTTTGTGAATTCGTTCTAACCTTATTGCTAAAGCCAGTTCGTTTCAATCCAACATCACTTTAACTTTCATTAATTTTACAATATCTCTGCAAGTAGTCTTTGAATTTTTTCCAATCTTCTTCCACCGACTCTTCTCCCTGGTCTAGGATTCTGCCAGTCATTTCCGCCAATTCCATATAGTCCATTACTTTCATCTGCCATTCTTCCAGGGTGGGTAGATCTTGTGTCTTCCAGTACTTTGTGATGAGCATTCTTGCTGCTGTTGTGGCGTACATAAAGAAAGTTGTATCCTTTTTTGGCACCAATTGGCCGACCATGCCCAGGAGAAAGGCCTCTGGTTTCTTCAGGAAGGTATACTTAAATACCTTTTTCATTTCATTATATATAATTTCCCAGAAAGCCTTAATCCTTGGGCGCGTCCACCAAAGGTGAAAGAATGTACCTTCATTTTCTTTACATTTCCAACACTTATTATCAGGCAAGTGATATATTTTTGCAAGCTTGACTGGTGTCATGTACCACCTGTATATCATTTTCATAATATTCTCTCTTAAGGCATTACATGCCGTGAATTTCATACCTGTGGTCCATAACTGTTCTCAGTCAGCCAGCATAATGTTGTGTCCAACATCTTGTGCCCATTTGATCATAGCAGATTTCACCATTTCATCCTGAGTATTCCATTTCAACAGCAAGTTATACATTCTTGACAAATTCTTAGTTTTAGGTTCTAATAGTTCTGTTTCCACTTTTGATTTTTCCACCCGGAAGCCAATTTTCTTGTCCAATTTGAAAACCTCCATTATTTGTACCTGCTCGGAGTTCTTGGGCCCCAGAGGTGGGGAGATTATCTCCTTCCTGGCCAGATCAAACCCTAGTAGGAGGAGGTTCATTGCATAAGGGTACTCCTGGATCCAGCATTGTCACTGGAGGCTCAGGTGGTCTTGGTGGCTAGGAGTGCCTATTTCCAGTTCCAGCCACTTTTGGGCAGAGTAAATCACTTGGTGATTGTACTCCTCACTCATGTAATTTACAGATTGGATTATTGGAATGTGCTGTACATGGGGCTTTCCTTGAAGATGTGAGATAACCACTCTGCTATAACCAACATGTCTAATTAATGCACAAAGGGGTTAAGACCATAGAGTAAGCTGTCCTGCCACGCTTAGCTATTTAGCCTATCGTTCCTTCCCAGTCTACCAGAGAAGCTCAACGTGGATGAATGGAGAACAAAATTAACAGACTATGCAGAACTGGACAAATTAACTGGGAAAATTAGATTCCAAAAGGATCATAGGTTTTTTGAGGACTGGGGAAAATTTAAGAGTATTTGAAAACTGTATGTGAGGAATGTACAACGCTAGTGTGCTTTAAAGAAGCTTTGTGAAAATACAAGGAATATTGTAAGAAGGCAAATAAGGACAGAAATATAGTATTTAATGGCAATATTAAAATTAAGGAATGTGAAGATAGGATTTTAACTACGAATGATTGTCAGAGAAGTTGAGGGAGGTCCAATAAGCTAAAATATGTGATGTGTAAATTGATATGATTGGAGTTCTTTATGGAAAAATTTTAATAAAAATTTATATATATATATATAAAAGAGAAGCTCAACGTGTGAGCATGGCTTTCACAAGCCTTTCTTGAGTTCCCATACCAATAGTTTAGGAACTTTCACCACTCTAACTAAACCAAATTTTACTGCCTGTGCAACCTCTGCTGAATGTTATATGGAAAAGCACATGAACCATACCTTTGAAGTAAGTAAACCATTTTTAACTTACCAAATGTGTGTTTTTTCTGTGCTAAGGGAAGAAGGAAGTTTTGGCACTCACAAGAGTATATTTTAAAGTTCTAGCAGCCTATATTTCCATGCTTTACTTTACTATTTTTTTATTTTAAATCTCTGCTGGGGTTCTCTCACCAGAGTACTTGCCCCAAACTTCTTGGCACCCAGGGAATTTTCCTTCAAATACAGTATCTATATTCTTTCCCTGGCCACCAACAGAAGATGACTTAGAAACTTAACTGTTCAAAGATGCAGCAGCCAAATTACTAGATGGGGTTCCATTTAGAACCCACAATAACCCGTGTTTTAAAACAGCTGCACTGCTTGCCAGTTCACTTCCAGGTGAACTAATTCAAGGTGCTCACACTGGTGTTTAAAGCCATATATGATTTAGGCCCCAATTATCAAGAGGCTGCATCCTTAACTACAGAATCTAATGAGTGTTCAGATTAAAAAGGAGGGCTTCTTGATAGAGCCACTCTCTTCAGAAGTTCAGGGAGCAGTGGGCTGGGAGGGGTTTCTCTGTGACAGCCCCTATCTGTGGAATTCCCTCCCCACAGAGGTACATCTGGCATCTTCACAACGTGTACGTAGCTTTTGTTGCTTGCTGAAGATGCACCTTTGCCCTTCTGAGGCCCTATAGATTTTTAAGATCCACCCCATTACCTTGACTAGGATTTCTTTTGGCAGTTTTATATTGTATTTTAAAATTGCTGTAACCTGCTCAGGGGCATCATACTGAATCTAATAAACAAAAGCATCCTGTTCCTCCCAGTGGCCAAGCAGATGACTATGGGAAGCCCACAAGGGCCGGAGTGCAGGATAGCTCTCTCCCACTCATGATTCTCAGCTGGACCTTCCAAAATCCTTCTTTTCTTGGAGATCTTTTTGGAGCTATAACAAGGTATATAATAATTTTAAATAAATTAGGTCTCCCTCAGTTGGTAGGGGCTAGGGAGAAGCCTCCCCACCCATATCATAGGCATAGGCAGGTTTTTTGGGAGGGGGGGCAGAACATCAGATTTGTATTGATTTTATTTGGGGAGACCGCTGCCCCTCTTGGCTACAACCATGGCCCCCATCGCAGCAGATCATACTAAAACTGTGGGGAAAGAGTCTTGCTTGTAGAGACCACATGTGGGCGGTGTGAAAGGCCTTGACCCCTGTCCTAAATGTATGGCATTGAGGCCAGTAAAAACACGCTCTGCACATGCTCAAGGGGCAGGCGTCCACTTCACGTGCTCTGCAGCTGACCCCTTGTACTTGAAACAGAGTCACTCAAGAGAGAGAGCAAGATCTGCTTCTGACTTCCTTTGAGTTAACCTTAAGAGCCTGAAACCCACCAAGCTCACACTTTGCTCCTGTGCCTTGATGCCTGCTCCCTCCCCCCTTGAAACTGCAGCCCTACATTTTCCCTTCGCCTCGACACCCCTTTCCTGCCCCAGGCATAGCTGTCAAGTGTCCCTTATTTGAAGGGACAGTCCCTTATTCCAGCGCCATGTCCCGCTGCTGTCCCTTATTGATGGATGTCCCTTAAATGATGTCCCTTAAATTTCAAAGGAAGCAGCTCCTCTCCCTCCCTCCCTGCCGGCCAGGGAGGAGGGAGGCTCCAACTGCGTTGCTTGGCTGTGTTGCTCACCCAATAAGAAGTCTAAGAACGACTGGGGGGTGAAGCTTGCATGCCTTGTGTGTGGCTAGTTAATGCAAGCTGAGGAGGGTTTTGAATGCTGGATGCCATTTTGTTGCACGTGCTGCTGCAAACTTTGCAGTGCAGAGCCAGGCCAGGGAGCCATCTTAAGTTGAGGCTGCATAGGCCTTGTGGTGCATGTGATTCAGATTCTATTCAGTTGAACCTCTGGTTACAAAGTTGGTTGGACAGTGTTCTCGAAGCTACCAGCATGAGTTTGACCAGACTGCAGGAGGACAGGAAGACTGGAGTGCCTGGAACAGGTGAGGCTGCAGGTCCCTTATTTTCAAGGCTGCTGGTCCCTTATTTTCAAATCTGTAAGTTGACAGCTATGGCCCCAGGACCGTGGGTGGGAAGCAGAGGGTCGGCCTGCAGGAAGGCGCAGCAGCAGCAGAGAGGGAGACAGAGAAACTTAAGACTTCCCATACACCAGGAAAATAATAATAATTTATAATAATTTATTACTTCTACCCCACCCACCTGGCTGGGTTTCCCCAGCCACTCTGGGCGGCTCCCAACAGAATATTAAAAACACGATCATACACTAACAACTTCCCTAAACAGGGTTGCCTTCAAATTCCTGGTTTAATAAATAAAATTAAAAAAATTAAAAAACGGTGCTTGGGGTTTTTTTTGGGGGGGGGGGCTGAATTGGCCGAATGTCATGAAAACCCGGATAAGTGGCAACAACGTGATGGGGAAAGCGCCAAGCTCAACCATTTTGGTAGTTTCCTTTTTATAAAAGTGTTGGGGCCTTCCTAAAAAAAACAGCTGAAGAACTTTGCTGGTACTTTTGGAAACCCCGCCACCTCTTCTGGGGCCTGGGCTGAGGCTCCTGCGCCTCTTCCTGCGCTCTAGGCCACGAGGCGGAGACTTTTCGAGGGCGCTGCCGGTCTCCGGCCAGCCAGGAAAAGAGCTGCTACCGAAGCGGGGGCGACGCCTGCCTGGGAGAAGCCGCCGCCGCCGCCGCCGCCGCGAGTGGGTGGTCGCGCGGCTGCCATTTGCACAAGAAGCGGGCCGGCTGGGAAAGGGAAGACGCGGGCAGCGGCATCTGCCCCCTGCTCCCGCGCCGCTCTTCAAGCCTGCAATGGGCTGGGCAGGGCCGTTTCCTTCGCTCCGCCGCGAGAAGCTCGCTCGCTCGCTCTCCCTCCGGCCGGCGCAGACCAGAGCCGCCTTTGCTCGGCTAGCCCTAAATCTTTGCAACTCTCCGGCGCTTGGAGGCGGGCCGGCAACGCGCGGCGGCGGCTCCTGACGAGCCTTTATCTGTTTGCCGCTGGCCGAGCGTTTTGGCTGAAAGCCTCGAGCCGCTTCCTGGGCGAAGTTTCTCGATTGTTCTCGAAGCTCTTTCCTTGGTTAGCTGAGGCTGACGCTCCGAAAGAGAAAGTGCCGGCGGTGGGGGTGGCTTGGGGAAGCCGCATCCTGCCGCCTTGAATCGCCTTGCTCCTGGGTTTCGGACCTGGGCTCGCTGGCTGTTTAGATTTAAGTTACTGACTAATGGAGAAAAGCACTCTGCATATGCCCAGAGACATGTATTGCTTCAGGAGGTTCTGAGAGAATCCCGGCTCCAGCAAAACCCAGCGTCCCCTGGCATTGCCAGGGTAGCTTACAATAAAAATGTTTTATATAGCGTAAAAACGGAGGCAGCAAAACAACATAAAAATGGGAACGCTATAAAAGCAGGCTCCCCAATGAAACAGAGCAACCAAAGCTGGGAAAAGGAGAAAGGGTGTTGCTCAGCGGCAGAATGAAATCTGAGTGGTGCCAATGAGCCTTTCGGGAAACATTTCAAAGCTGTGGCACCAACACTAAAAAGGCCCTGTTGCTCATAACCAGCCACTGCACATCAGGTGGGGAGGATGAAGATTTTGAAGTATTGGAATGGCCAAAAGCTGCCATGCTGTGGTGGTATGTGGGAATTGTGTATATGTATTTAGAAACTGGGAAATAAAGTTAAGAATGGACGGGACCCAGACCAGCACTTCCTATTGGGCCTTGAAACAGACTGGAAGTCAGTGTCTGATACTAGCCTTTGCTGAAGGCAAGGTGGGCAAGATAAGAGATTTCTGTGGAAGGCAGACTGCTTCCAAAGTAGCCCCTTAGGACTTCTGTTCACTTTTGTATGAAGAATGGCCTTTCTCACTGTGGAAACTTCTTGCAGCTTTTGCCCAGGAGGACAGACTAGCTGTCTCTTGAGGGGGGGCGGGGGGGGGGAGAGAAACGTGTAGCAATACATTTATTCCCAGGAGCACACAGCTTCAAAACATGAGAGTGTCTTATATACCATCATGCAGCCAGCTTTTGCTGCTTTTATATGATTAGAGGAGGTGTGTTATGCATTATTTAAAATCACCCTATAAGAATATAGTTGATTGTGGCAGGTTTCCCTTAACTACTCCGTTGGTCCCCCCCCCCCTTGGTTTTATTTTGCAAATTTGCTCCTTTGATCTACATCTGTCAGACAAGATCTCTTTGCTGGCACTGTGGATGAAAACTGAAATGAGATTGATGAAGGGGAAGCAAGCTGAGCAATGTGTCTTTCAGCAAGTAAGACTAAAAACATTGATGAGCAGGTGTATTCAGTTAACTCACTAAATGGGAATTTTAAACGGTGGGCTTGTAGCTGAATTTTAATGGTGAATTGTCCCTTGGGGAAACATAGGGCTCTATTATTTAAAAATAATAATAATTAAAAAGCAATATCTTGAGTTGTGATAAGACAGTTGCAGAAAGCCAGTGCTGTCTTGAGAGCAATGATGGGCTACTAACAGTGTGTCAGCAGAATGTTTTGAGTAGGGCTACCATTTTTACTTGCTAAAATTATTGTCCTTTGAATGGCTGTGTAAAGGGAGAAAAGTTTTATATCACTGCACCTCCACTCTGGGAAAAGTTGTACCTGATGAATTTCTGCCTGTTCAGTTGTTTGAGGCAACATAACCCTGCTCGAAAATGGCAATCTTGATTTTAAACTATTAGCAAGCATATTTCAACCTCTCCATCTGAATTATTGTAAGGTACTCGGTATCTGGTATACAGTATATATAAAGTCTTTCAGTAATTCAGATAGAGATGGTGGAAAGTTCTCCTGGCTGCTGCTAGTTATATTTTGAAACACCCACAGTAATGTGCTAGCATTGATGTCCTTTGCTGTCTCAAATAATTCCCAGCCATTTTAATCTCTATGTTCAGATACTGGATAAACATTGAGAATGCTGGATTTGGGTGAGACAAATATGTGTTCTCTTTTGATTTTATACTATATATATTTTCTAAACAAGAAATCATTATTAGCTGAGAGAGAGACTTCATTAAATGTTCTCAAAGTAATACACACTTTGAAGTTTTGGATTCATCCATCCATCAGTCATATAATGACAACCAAACAGATAATTTACACGTTGATTATAAGCACATTTGCTTAAGATTCCAATGAAACTACTCTCAGATGTTAGGCTCTCTGTTTTTAAACCTTCAAGTTGGCATGTGTTTACAAAAGAAATTAATGAGGCCCTATGTTTTATCAGTTTTGAGGTTGAACACAATAAAGGTTGCATATTGTATGTTCTCTGTCAAATTGCAATGTAGACTTCAAATATATTTGGGAACATTATTTTCTATAGCCATATTCAAACAAAGAGGTCATTAATCATGCATTTGTGAAAAGACACCCTTGAATTTTATTCAGTGTTAAAAAGAATTAACTATTTCATTAGAAAAATGCTTACAGGGCTCAGACAACTATTAGGATCTTTTTCCTCTTTGGCAACCATCCATTGCCTTTCATACACTGTGGTTATCACCCGATGCTGACAGGTTATTAGAAACCCTTCCCTGCTGGTCACCCATTAACTGGTGTGGGAAATAGTTTAAATTGGATAGTGTAGATAGGAGAAAACAAGTAGCTAAGCCATTTCTAATTCCAGTCAACCATCAGCGGCTGGCTATTTTTCAAAAATAACAATTCTACTTCTCTTCATTGGTCAGTGAATTGCATCTGTATGCTTGCACAGTATATGACGTAGTTGAGGATCTGAAACAAACAGGTATGCCGTATCTATAGAGTATCTCCCAATTCCCCCTCCAACTCACTGTAGGATATATCATATCTTATGCATAGGATGTGTAACACTGGATTGACTATTGACAGGGCATGATGGAGGAGATCCAGTCTGCCTCATGCAGTGTACTTGGCCCAGAAGAGAGTGGTTTTGCCATATGCCTTTTAAGGGGATGGAGGGGGATTGGCATAGAGCAGAATTCACCTTTCTTCCTGTGGGTAGGATGCTGTGATAGCACAAGATTTGCAGTTATGCCAATAAACTGTGCTTGAGTCTTGAAAATGAAAATGCTGTAGTCTAAACAGTTTATCATGGCATAAGTTTGCATGGAGTAGAGATCATTTCATTGTAGCCCACAAAAACCTTTAAAGAACACCCTAAGAGCCTACTGGATCAGGCTAGTAGCCCAGTTTACCTGAAGGAGTGTCTCCACCTCCATCATTCTGCCCGGACGCTGAGGTCCAGGGCCAAGGGCCTTCTGGCGGTTCCCTCACTGCGAGAAGCAAAGCTACAGGGAACCAGGCAGAGGGCCTTCTCGGTAGTGGCGCCCGGCCTGTGGAACATCCTCCCATCAGATGTCAAAGAGATAAACAACTACCTGACATTTAGAAAACATCTGAAGGCAGCCCTGTTTAGGGAAGTTTTTAACGTGTGACATTTTGATGTATTTTTAATCTTTGTTGGAAGCCACCCAGAGTGGCTGGGGAAACCCAGCCAGATGGGCGGGGTACAAATAATAAATTATTATTATATTTTTATTATTATCTAGTCCAGCTTCCTGATCTCACAGTGGCCAAGCAGATACCTGTAGGAAGCCTGCAAGCCGAACCCGAGCCCTCTTCCCTCCTGCAGTTTCCAGCAGCTGGTACTCAGAATCATATGATCTCTGGCCAAGGAGGCAGAACACAGCCTTCATCATGGCTAGTAGCCAAAGATATTAAAGTTGGTAGCCATCACTGCTTCCTATAAGAGTGAATTCCGTAGTTAACCATTCCTGTCTGTCTTGAATCTTCCAACATTCAGCTCCCATACTAGTTCTAGTATTATGAGAGAGGGAGAAAAAAACTTCACGCATAATTTTATAAACTTGACACGCACAATTTTATAAACTTAGATAATGTGAAGTAAAATAAGCTACTCTAAGCTGCTGTGAATTCTCACAAGAATCAGAATAGCAGCAAATGCAGACAGCTGGGATGTTTGGAGGGATTAATTCAAGGGACATCAGTTCCTGAGGGAAGAGATTTGGGAGACAGAGTGCAAGACCAGGAAAGGAGCCAAAGGAGTGGTTTT
This sequence comes from Podarcis erhardii, assembly GCF_964252035.2. Taxonomy (NCBI): domain Eukaryota; kingdom Metazoa; phylum Chordata; class Lepidosauria; order Squamata; family Lacertidae; genus Podarcis; species Podarcis erhardii. The sequence continues at coordinate 43,093,665 of NC_138497.1, forward strand.
TTAATATATATATATTTAAGATGTGAATTGCAATGGGTAAATGTGTGTTGTCATACAGAACACAATAATATTTTATTGCAGGTCCTTCCTATCTAGAGACTGTAAACTAACAGCACAATCTTATGCATGCCTACTCAGAAGAAGTAAGCCTCATCAAATTCTGTGGGGCTTACTGCCAGGTAAGTGGATATAGGATTGTAACCAAAGTAAATGTGGCTGAAATAATTGCATATTCTTCCTTTGTTCATCCCCCAACTTCATATCCTTCCCCTTGCTTGGTTGTGTCTGTCTAGATTGTAAGCCCCCTGAGGGAAGAGTCCTCTCATTCCTTATAAAGCTCTGCAGTGCTGTATTGTCCTTATTACAATTAATAGAATATCTGATATCTCAATAAAGAGTGTGGTGCACAGTATGAAGCAAGCACTTAAATTAATACAGATCATGGTAGCCCACACCCTGCCCTTAATGAATAATAATAATTTTATTATTTATACCCCGCCCATCTGACTAGGTTGCCATTACCAAGTTGCAGAAACACTGTTGCTCCAGCACTAGATTTGCATTATGCTTCTGGGCATAACTCAAGTTGCTGTTTTCTATCTATACAGTACAGTTCAGTTCAGTGCAACACACTGAAGAAAAGACTGCTTTCTCCCTGTTTGTTTTGATCTTAAGATTGTCTGAAGAATTCCTACTATCCATCCTAGATAAACAGCAAGAGGTGTTCTGGTGTTCTTGGTGGTTGTTCCATAACTCCTTTTCCCCTGCATTTTTTCAAAAAGTATTGCAATATGTTTTCAAAAGCCAAATTTTAGTAGATTAGGTGAGAATTCTTCTTATTTGTGGGTGTATTTAGAAAAAAAACAACTACTTGATTATAAGGATATTTTTAGATCTCATTGGTAATCATTTTTCCTGATTTCAGGAATTAAAAGGTAACACTTCCTTCCTGCGCGCGCACACACACACACACACACAAACATTATAGTTATTTAAAATCAGCATAATATGACTTATCTATCTATAATCTCAATGCGTATGTTAATTGAGATTATATATTACAGATATTATATGACCAAGAAATGGTGCCAAGGGTGGGTCTCCATAGGTACAGCAAGTTTATGTTTCAATAGTTTCTGTTAAATTCCGTGGGGCAGGGTAAACGGCCTACAATCTGCGGTACTGCTGGCCAAAGGAGCATATTATGGATCTCTCTAGTCCCCAATCTCTTAAAATAGATCACCAGGAGCAAGAAGCAGTTTTAACACATCACAGGTATAGGTAAAGGACCCCTGGACAGTTAAGTCTAGTCAAAGATGACTCTGGGGTTGCAGCGCTTATCTCACTTTCAGGCCAAAGGAGCCGGTGTTTGTCCACAGACAGCTTTCCGGGTCATGTGGCCAGCATGACTAAACCGCTTCTGGCGCAATGGAACACCAGAACGGAAGCCAGAGCGCACGGAAATGCCATTTACCTTCCTGCCACAGCGGTACCTATTTATCTGCTTGTAGTTGTGTGCTTTCAAACTGCTAGGAGCTGGGATGCAGCAACGGAAGCTCACCCCATCACGCGTATTCAAACCACCGATCGGCAAGCCCAAGAAGCTCGGTGGTTTAGACCACAGCGCCACCCGCATCTCTATAACACATCACACTAGGTATCTTGGAGTACACTTTTTTGCTTTCTCTCGTATAAGTGGATGACCCACTGTTAAGGTGAAAGGGACCATAGCCCAGTGGTTGATCATAAGACTTGGTAAAGGTCCCAGGTTCTGTCTCTGGCACCTCCAGACAGGGCTGAGCAAGATTCCTGTTTGAAACCCCAGACAGCAGCTGCCACTCAGTGGACACAAAACTGAGTAGCTTCCTCATGTTCCTCCTATTCACTCTGATGGAGGAAAAGCAAAGCACTGCAGAGAGAAACAGCATAACTTCCCCCCGCAAGGCCTTCTTTCCATTATGCTGGTAGGCATATAATAAAGACTGAATTGTGAAATCAATTGGAAAACTTGCCAATTTTAGTGGCCCAGGAGCCGAGAAAGTGTAGGTTTTACATGCAGTCAGCACAGCACAGCACCATTTCAGAGGATCTCCCACAGTGTTTCGCTACAGAGGGCAGCAATTTCCAAGACAGTCCAATTCTGCGTGTGCACCGTAAGGCCCTTTGAAGAAGAAGCTGTTAATCAGAATGCCGGCTGTGCCCTTAACTGGAGGGTTCCTTATAACATGCAGTTTTGCGGTGCTGACTTCGCAGGACCCTCCGTGACCTAAGTGAGCCTGGCTTGCCAAATGATAGCACTGCAGTCTGATTAATTTTTTTTTGCACATGTAATTTTTACAAAATTTAAATAGTAACTATAGCGGCAGAAAGGAATAGGAAACAAATGTTCTAGGAAGGTCTTAACTGCTGCATAGATTCATCTTGTATCTGACAGGTTTATCTCAGAAACATTAAAACATAGGAGCATCCGAGGTGGGAATCAGGTTTTGCACCATGTCAACAATATCCCCAATTGCCTCAATTGTGATCAGAAAAGGTAAAGGAGCTGCAAAGGTGAGGTAGGAGTGAAAGTACCTGCATCCCACTCTTGGCACGAGTTATCTCAGTGTTGCAGGGGTTGGGCAGGTTTTGACTCTTATGTTCTTCGCAGTTGATATTCTATATACCGTAATTGGTGGGAGCCATTCATTTCTGTGGGACGGTGAAAGAGCAAGACCTGTGAGAATTTGTCAACTTACTGAGTGTCAGGATGCAGTGGTTGAAGGTGCTGTTTATGGGGGGGGGGGAGAGAATAGTAAAAGGCACTGGTCTCAGAGAGACCAAATGTGATGTGTTTTTCCGTAAGGCCATTCTTTAACAGGATAGAAAAAGGGTAAGTGGACAAGATTTGCTGGTTTACTCTTGGAGCAGACTCCAGAGAGGGATTCTGAGCGATGAATCTAAGCTTAGAAGGAAGTTCCCAACTATAGCAGCAGCAGCAGCAGAATCTGCTTAGGGATTGTTTCGAAATTTCACTTACATTTTTTCAGTAAGTTAGGAGAGGCTTATGCCAGGGTTGCCTGGATATCAGATGGCCGTCTTCAGAAGAGTTGGTTAAACTTGCTTATTCATCAGTCCCTTCCATTCCTAATATTTGACCTGAGGTTGTAGGCCTTGACAGAGGCTGCCTGAGATTTGTGTTACCCCAACCTTGACATAAGAACAAGCTGCTCTTTGCCAGCTTTCAAACCATTGATCCAAACAGCTGGTGAACCATGCTTCTTGCCCCTCAGGATTGTTTTACTGTTGGGATGGATATAGCTCAAGCATTAAGTGTGCCATAATTCTCTGACTCATATTCCAGCGCCATGTTGCATGTCCTGCTTATTTTAAACTAAATACAGTGGTACCTCGGGTTAAGTACGTAATTTGTTCTGGAGGTCCATTCTTAACCTGAAACTGTTCTTAACCTGAAGCACCACTTTAGCTAATGGGGCCTCCTGCTACCGCTGCGCCGCTGGAGCATGATTTCTGTTGTCATCCTGAAGCAAAGTTCTTAACCTGAAGCACTATTTCTGGGTTAGCGGAGTCTGTAAGAGTATGTAACCTGAAGCGTATGTAACCCGAGGTACCACTGTAATGTGTATGTGGGGGGAGGGTAATTTTCTTTCTCTTTTGAATTTTTCCTCCTATCACTCTCGCCAGCACTGAAGCACATACCTCCTGCAACTAAATAAAAGGTAATCATCTCCCGTGGCACACAAGCAGGATTATGCACCAGCAGCTAGCCTATCCTCAACCATTGTGCCTGGCATTAGTTAAGTTCCAAGGAAAAAGAGCATTTCTGCCACAGAGCAGAGGCTTGCGCATCCTCCTTCCACTCCCAAGACTCCCCATGTTTTGAATGCTGGCCTTGCAGTGCTCTGTCCACTGTACCCACAATGGCTGCAATAAAAGAAAATTGTTGCGATAACGCTCAGGGATAATAGTGTTTTAATGAAGAAAAGGGTCTAGGGCACATTCTTTTTATTAATCTAAGCAGAGATCCCCATTTCTATATGCTTAATGTAAGCAATTTGCTCATTTATTTGTGACCACAGCATTGATCCTGTTCGGTTAATGAATAAGTAAGCTTTTGTGTGTGTGTGTCGTCTTCTCCTGTTACCTGACAATCAAAGCAAGAGTTTGCTTGTCTAGCTTCACACATCAAATGCATATCTGTGTGGGCAACCAAGCCACACGTTTTGCATTGCTCTATGACTCCCCCCCCCGACACCCTCCATTGTCCTTCGTGACAGACGGATACCAACATTGGGTTGGTTACGTATCAGGTGCGCAGTCCAATGAAGGCAAGTATTGGCACAGTGTCACTTCTGAATTGTCCTGTGCTACATTGTTCTTCCGAAGCACACTGTATTGCAGGAAGATTTATCCCATGACATTGCTGTTGCAGCTGTGGGTCCAGATACGATGGAAAGGGTCCGGTTTGTTCATCCCGTGTCTCCGACAGAGTGACCCCACCCCCCCAAAGGCATGTGTAACGGATGATTGAAAGCTCTGGAAATCAAGTGGCGAGGAGCAACTTGCTGCAAACCTTGGTTTTCATTTGCACAGCCATGGTGAATTAATGCAGGGAAAGGGGCCAGTAAGCATTTTCTTTGTGTACGTATGGAAGCTCTTTTATAAGAATTGCAGGTGTCAGAAGCTGCGACTTGTTTCTATAGTGTGCAGAGGCATCTTAAAGAGCCAGTCGTCTTCATATATGCCTTTAGCTTTAAAGCTTTTAGAGCCAAAGGCAACCTGTAGTGCTTAAGAGCCTCATTAGATGTGAAGTGTTTAAAGCAGCTTAGCTGGAATGGTAATAAGAGAGCCCACTCTGAAAAGGAGTACTGTATTTAAAAAGCAGTTAAGGGGGAGGGTGTGACTCAGTCATTGTATTGGATTGTATCTCCCTGAATCCAAAAATTTTTTTTTATTTACAATTTATCCTTTGGCTGTTGCTAGCAGTGCAGATTCAGCCTAAGCTTTTGAACTTGCCCTTTTCTTTCCTACGATGATGCTCATGCATCTTTATTAATATCGGTTGCTTGCAAGGTTGGCAGATCCCCCTCTTTAAATGGCAAGCCCGTAGTTAAATATATTCATTCAGATTTATTTCCTGCTTTTCCCCAAGGGCCTACTGAATATTGCAGTGTTGCACACATTAAGGAGAATCATTCCCTGCCTCTAATATTCTCAGGCTGTGAACCTGTGTCCATTTACCTAGGAGGAAACTGCTCTGCTACTTATTCCAGTGTTCCCTGTCAAAGAGCCAAAGGAGACATGATGCAGTGGGCAGTTCATGGTCACATCTCTAGATTTTTCTTTAAGGCAGTCATAGTGGGCTCTAATTTTAATCCAAGTAGTGGAAGGGAATTAACCTAGGGTTACCAGACATCCCCGGTTCCCTAGGACAGTCCCCGGACAAATTCCGTCCCCGGAATGTCCCCAGACTTGCAAATCTGTCCCTGGGAAATGTGGCAGCGGCAGCCTGGTAGCACAGTTGGCTCTGACTGGCTTCAGGAGCTGCTCGCTGCTGTGGCGCCTGCTATTTTGCCTTGCCGGAAGTCCCCATATGATGTGTCTTGTGCGCATTGGATCTGTCTTGTGCGATCTCCTGCCCCCTTCCCCCTTTGTTTTGACTGATCGGGGGAGCCTCGGCAGTCGCGGATGGGCGGCTGTTGCCCAGTTTTTTAAAAACTCTGTGTATTTATGTTTCACAGGATGTGAAAGAAGGGCTTTGCACCCTTATACAATATGCATGTGTGTGTGTGCGCTTGGGCCCAGGATCTTTTGCCTCACCATCCCCACTACTGACTCCCTGTTGCTACTCAGCTTCCAAAAAAAAAGTGTCCCCGGATTCATTGAAAAAATCTGGTAACCATAAATTAACCCTTTCTCCATGCTGTTTTCAAATGTAGTTAACACACACAAACACAGTTGCTATTTGCCATAACAGGTGTGGAGCCCAATGAAGGCAAGAAAAGGTACCTGGATTTTATTTGGATGCCCGAAGCCAAGACAAATGTTGAAGTGTTCACTGGTGTTGAATTTCACCAATGAAGTATTTGTGGGTGCTCCTGCCTACTCCCTTATTAAAAACTTCTCAAATTTAAAAGCCATTTTAGGGTGTGTTTTTTGGAGTGGGGGAAACAGCTACTATTAACAAGGACATAACAGGAAAAAATATGCTGAGCACTTAAGAAGGGCCTGCTGAATCAGGCCAAAGGCCCATCTGGTCCAACTTCTTATTCTCACAGTAGCCAACCGATTGCCTGTAGAGAAAACTCTCAACCAGGATCTGAGCACAAAAGCACTCTCCCCCTTGTGATTTATCTATCCTTCTGGGTAGTAGACTGTCAGACATGATCTGTACCTCCATGTGGCTGTGTCCTTGGGGTTTTTTTTAAAGCCTCATCAATAAAGGTAAAGCTGCATTACTTTTAAAAATGATTAGAAATATTATTATTTATTATTATTATTATTATTATTATTATTATTATTATTATTATTATTATTATGCTGCCCATCTGACTGGGTTGCCCCAGCCACTCTGGGCGACTTCCAACAATTTAATAAACCACAGTAAAACATCAAACATTAAAAACTTCCCTATACAGAGCTGAGGTATTACTCAGCAGGTGTGCGTCTGTACAGCCTGATTGCTCACTGCAGTCCACCTTCCTCTGCCACTTGTTTTTACAAAAAAATATATTTAAAAGCTATAAAAGCAGCACACAAATATTTCTTTAGCTTAAGACCCTAGGAGTAACACCATTCCAATTGATAACTACAGTACAATAAATGCAAGAATGCATTTAGCCTTCAGCAATTACTTTGCTTCTCTGGGAGGAAAGATGCAGAAACTGTTTCTTAAGCGCCGTCAGGCTATTAATAACTACTGTGCTGCTGACACAACTTGGGTGGGTCAGACCAATTGTCCTGACACAGCTATTTGGTGCATTTTTATGGTCGCTGCTCTTGCTCAGGGTGTGTGTGTACGCGCAAAAATTCCCACTGGGCATACTGAAGCCCATATAGGTACCTAATGTGGCTTTTTGGGTCCTAGTCAGTGTTGGTCTCTAGATAAACTTTGGAGGTTTGATTCAGCAAGTAGTCCTTACATTCATAAGATGCTTGTGTCCTTTTAGATTAGGCATGGCCAAACTTGGCCCGCCAGATGTTTTGGGACTACAATTCCCATCATCCCTAGCTAACAGGAACAGTGGTCAGGGATGATGGGAAATGTAGTCTGGAGGGCCAAGTTTGACCATGCCTGTTTTAGAGGGGCCAACTAGTTCATTGTTTTGTTTTGAGCAGGTGTTGCATAGCAGTTTGACTAAGAACGAGACCTTTTGTCTTACTCAACAATACAGAGTCCATTCTGGGTGGTACAACTCATACCACTAGGTCAAGGTTATTACTGGGTGGGGCACCTTTATCAGTATGAGAACTATATTACCTCACTGACAACCTTCTGGGTCCACATGCCTGTGGCCAAGGCCTGATACACAAGTGGGCAGAGTGATGGCTGTGGGAGGTCAGGGTCAGGCAGGAGGTGGAACTTTCCTCAAGTACTCTGAGGTATTGCCGCCCCAAATGTTGGCCAAGACGGCTTCCACTCTCTCCTGCTGAACGGAATAGTGCTTAAAGTATGGTTACCAGATGTCCCTGTTTCCCGGGGACAGTCCCCGGATTTACAAATCCGTCCCCAGAATGTCCCCGGATGTGCTGGTCCCGGGGGGAAGGTTACCGTTGGCGTAGTCAAAGTCCGGTCCTGGGTCAATAGCCTGGAAACAGTTCCGAAGGAGCGGGGCGAGGTCCGAAGCAGGAAGCTGGGTGGGGACAGGAACACTGGAGGAACAGGACTGGGTGCTGGCCGAAACAGCTCTTCATCGACGTTGCTCCCGCAACCTGGGACCGGGCTGACTGGCCTTTATCTTCTCTGAGGCCAGGGGCGGTCCCGGCCCCCAGGAGACCCGCCTCTCCTGGCCTTAAGGCGAGCACTCCTCCTGGGAGAAACCAGTTCCCTTCGCCTCTCTGCCCTGAGCCTCTGCGGTTCAGGAGAGGCTGAAGGGTTACTGGGCCCAGGGGGAGACTCACCTGCAGGCACTGAGTCCTCAACCACCTCTGGAGCCAGAGTGGAATCACCTGGTGCCTGCTCCTGAGGATCCGGCACAGGTGCAGGCGCTTCAGAATCAAGGCCCTGCCCCAGTTCAGCCGGCCCTGGAGGCGGGGACTCCTGTGCAGGCTGGGATTCCTCCGGTTCAGCCTCTGAATCGGAATCCCAGGCCATCACACCGGATTTCATTTAATGTCCCCAGATTTATATTTTAAGTGTTGTAAATTTATTAGTAGGGAATGAATGTTGTGTGATTGTGCATGTTGTGTGATTGGTTCAGCGGCACAAGACACATCATATGGGGACTTCCGGCAAGGAAAAATGGTGGGCGCCACAGCAGCGAGCAGCTCCTGAAGCCAGCCAGAGCCAACTGTGCTACCAGGCTGGCTCCAGGCTGCTGAGACTGCCACTGCTGCTGTCGAGGGGGAACCGGGGACGCCCAGCGTGTCAACTGGGGGAACCACTGACCCCCCTGCAACCCAAATCGAGCCAGGAGCGAGAGCACCCAGCCACCCAGCCCACAGAAGAGAATATATTACTTCTTTTTCTTTTTTTTTTAACTTTTTTTAAAAAAACTTTTCTCTCTCTTTTTTAAAAAGTGTCCCCGGATTCTTTGAAAAAATTCTGGTAACCTTAGCTTAAAGCATATTAGGGCCCTGTGGCAGTCTAGGAGCACAGCTGGGAAGAAAGAAAAAAATGGCTAAAAAGCAGTTTGGGGAGGCAGAGTGTTGGCCAAGGAGATCCCAGACAACTGGCATTCAGAGGCAATCCCTGCCTGTCTCCACTGCGTTATGGATCAAGTACTATTATCTCATGTCGTTTAGCTATGAGAATCCTAATTTCAAAAAAAGCAGCTGGTGGCTGCTAGTTTGTGGTATTGCCCATCCATCTATTAGCTAAAGCCAATGCCTCAGGGATGCAGATCACACAGAGCTGATTTATCAAAGCTGTATATAAACCTTTGAAAATCTCAATGCGTTTCACCTTATGGCTGTGCCAGAAACGATAATTGGTAATAAATGTAGCATCTCACTGACACTCAAGCAAATAAAGCGGCAAGATCTATCATATTAAATGCAAATACAGATCCACCCACCCCTTCTAATTTTTCCTGTCAAAACTTTTCCATGTCAAAGGCCTCTGTGGCAAATGCAAACTGCATGCTTTTAATTGTTGGTCAGTCGCCCCCTCTCCACATAGTGAGATGTGGAGAAATAAGTTGATAAGCAGAATGTGGGGACAGGTAATGAAACACACACTAAACAGGATTACTGCAATAGTGCTACCTCTGAAGACAGGCTGGATACTTCAACTGGTGCATAATACAGCTGCCAGGATGCTAAAGGGGATGTGGAGATAGCAGAAGGTCTGAGCATGTAACTTTAGCACCAGTTGCACAAATTTCCAGTTCCTTTCCAACATGCTGGTATTAATACAGGTCCAGATTAGTTTAAGCATTGCCTGCTCCCATATGACCCTGCCTATAATTTAAGATCTGCATCAGAGATCCTGCTTATGTGCCTGCTGGTAAAATCATTTAGACTGGGAAGCACATGGCACAGGGACTTCTTAGTGGTGGCCCTGCAGTTGTGAAACTCTCTTCCAGTTAACATACCCTTTCAGCTCTGGCATTCAATAAGATATTGTTGTCTTTCCTTAAAAGAATATTTGTGATCTAATTCAGCATCTCTTGTGCATTTGTTTGGATCCACCCAGTGCTTCAGAGAAGTTCTGTTGTTTTTATTTGTATGTTCCTTTGTGAGGGCTTGGCCCTGAAAAGTGACTAATACATAACTGGAGTAAAATGATGATTGCCTGCTAGAGGGTGTGGAGTTTAAGCTGAAGATTGCAGGGGAAGGGGTGGAGATGTTGTGAATTATGAACTAGGTATTGCAATTAATATTCTGTGTCCTATTTTTAATGAATTGTCTTTGGGGTAATCTTAATTTATCACTCCCTCTCTTGATCATGTCACTGGTTTGGGTAGAATCTTTGTCTGCATGCGTGGTTGCATGGAGGAGAGTATACAAATAAAGAAGTTATTGGTGCTGCAAACTGAGTGGGAAGAAACAGAGGCCTCACTTGTATTGTAATGCTAAGCCAAACTATGGGGCACAGCAAGAAAACTGTGGCTGTTCTGTTCCTCCCGCACTCCTGCTAATTATTGCCACATTTGAAGCCAGATCCATGGTTTGTCTCCAGAAACAAGCCCCGAGTGATAAGCCAAGGGCAAATGTTGGTTATAACTCATAAGAACAAAATGAAATATAAACTTTTGTAGCTCTTGCACAGATTACCTTTCCTTGATGACTGGGAGGAAAATCCTAATTTTTCACGCTCTGGAACTGTTGCTAATAGCCTCGGTCCAGTATACCTGAAGGAGGGTCTCCACCCCCATCGTTCTGCCCGGACACTGAGCTCCAGCGCCGAGGGCCTCCTGGCGGTTCCCTCGCTGCGAGAAGCCAAGTTACAGGGAACCAGGCAAAGAGCCTTCTCGGTAGTGGCACCCACCCTGTGGAATGACCTCGCACCAGATGTCAAAGAGAAAAATAACTACCAAACTTTTAGAAGACATCTGAAGGCAGCCCTGTTTAGGGAAGCTTTTAATGTTTAATAGACTATTGTATTTTAATATTCAGATGGACGTGGTATAAATTATTATTATTATTATTATTACTATTATTATTGTTGTTGTTGTTGTTGTTGTTGCTATTTTGGGCACTGTATTATGTTGGAAACCATTTTGCAGCCTAGGGGTAGCCCTGATGAGCTGGGACCAGTACCTTGACCCATGGTTGCCTGCCCCTGGCTCCACTAGGTTCTCAAGAGTGACTCTACGTTCATTTGCGAGATGTTGGGGAGTATGATTAGGAAAATAATGGCCCTGCTGGATGAGGCCAGTGGCCCATCTAGTTCAACATGCCATTCTCATAGTAGGCAACCAGACGTCTGAGCTCAGCAGGAGTTTCCCCTCCTGTGGTTTTCCATATACTGGGATTCAGAAGCATCCTGCGTCTTACAGTGGAGGCAGAACATATATTTCAGGGTTATTAGCCATGGAGAGCCTTATCCTCCATTAATTTGTCTATTCCTCTTTCAAAGCCATCCAAATTGCTGGTCATCACTGCTTCTTGTCTATCCTGAAAGTGTCCAACAATCAGTTTCATTGGATGCCCAAAATGTCTGGTATTATGAGAGAGGGAGAAAAACTGCTCTTTATCCACTTTCTTCTTACTTGTGGTTATGGATTGGGTGGGAAATTTCAAGGAGAAATAATCAGGGTGAATTGTGTAGATCTAGTAATGTATGCATGTGTGTGATTTGAACGGTATAGGGAGGAAAGCCTTTTCCATTATCCCACTTGCTCCCCAGAAAGCAACACATCACACAGCTGCCAATGGCCATCGCCAACTGAGAAGCCTGGATTACTCATTCCCAGGAGTCCACTAAAGATGTCTGAATGAGGGGGTTGAGCAGGCTTCTTAAATCCAGGCTAAATTGCACTGAGGGCACATACTCATGATTGCCTAATGGCTTTCTTACACACGATGAGCTGCCCTTTTGTGCAAATAACCAGGGCGACTGAGAGGTGGGCTTCCTTGTTCTTTCTTTGGAAGTTTGCATTTGGAAGAGCGATTCTAATTTCTTTTAATAATCGTGAATGATCACCCGGGGGATGGGGGCTAATCCAGATTAATCTTCGGTGACAGTGCTCTCTTCACAAGAAAGACCCATATGAAAAGATGGGCTCTTTATAGACATTCCACTGTTTGTGATGTCCTTGATCATAAAGCAATATGTCGAATGGGAAGTGTGAATTCCATGTTGTATTAGAGCAGTGACGGCCAAACTTGGCCCTCTAGCTGTTTTGGGACTACAACTCCCATCATCCCTGACCACTGGTCCTGTTAGCTAGGGATGATGGGAGCTGTAGTCCCAAAGCAGCTGGAGGGCCAAGTTTGGCCATCACTGTACTAGAGAATTGCTGTGTACAGCCAAGTATTCCCTCACTGTGCTGCCCCTCTCCACCCTCCTGCAAGTCATTGGGACTGAATGCAAAGAACAACAAACTTCTTATGCATTTAAATATTTGCATAGAGCAAGGAACTTGAGCAGGCTCCTCATTTCTCACCACTCCATGAACATCTGAAGCTGCCTTACACTGAGTCTGACCGTTGATCCACCCAGCTCAGTATTGTTGACCCTGACTTGCAGCAGTACTTAAGGATTTCAAGTAGAAATCTCTCTAATTTTCCCTTTCTAGAGATACTAGGGATTGAACTTGGGACCTTTTGTATGCAAAGCATGCACTGTATCACTAAGCTACGACCTTTCCCCAAGCTGTACTTGCTGAAAACCCTTCTTCCGCATAGTTTAATACTTTTCCATTTGAGTGTTAAAGTCAGAGAGGCACCATGTAATCCAAAATAACATTGCCACTTCAAGGGTTACTTTGTCATTCTTAAACCATGGCATTCAGTTCACATTGAAAAATTTGAAATTAATTGCTCCTGTTGCATATTTATCCATATCCATCTATCAGTCATTCCCTTTGATAATCAAAAGTTTGTCAGTAATTCTTCCTCACTGGCTTCCAAACCTTAAGAAGTGGAATACCAATAGTGCTTTCAGATTGTATTTAATCTAGGATTGCCAACTGACCAGGGGAACCACCCTACCCTGCTCTTGTGCCTTGAACAGCAGTCTAATCAGCAAAGACAATCAGTCGAAACTTTCCACAGCGTGGAAACAAATATGATCAGCTGCTAATTTCTGCACATCAAAATCCTATTAAGGCTTTAATAATTGCAATTTTTTCCTTAGTAATACCTTATTTCCTCCTTTGATTGATGTGCAATATTTTGGAAGATTACAATAATGATAAAAGGTTAAAGAGGTACAGCTGCAGAGGCTTCCTGAAAAATTAGCAACCCTAATTTAATCAAAGACCTATGATCCTGTTGGTATCTTTTAAAAAAGACAGGCAATCAAATCGGAGGGTTCTCCTTGGCTAACTGGATATCAAGACACACAAATATTTCTTATTCTCTCAACATTTTCCTTTTTTTTTTTTTTAGAAGCTCTCAGAGTCTGCCGTGGAAAAGCTTTTCTGTGTCAAAAAGAAGCCACCTGAGCCTTGCCAGGAAGCTCAGCTGGCAACATCCACTCTCCTACTTAGCCCATTAGCTGGCAGATCAAAGGAGAGGGAAGGATTAGGTTGTGTGGATATGAAATGTATTTTAGAGTCTCACAAGAGAGAGAACTCAAGGAAGTTAATATCTTTTTAAATATCTATAAAACACAGAAACATTAAATCAGGATTTTGCACCATCGACCAGTGCAGCAGTTGAGTAAGGTGGAATAGCCTACGCTGATTGGGTGAACTAGTTAATGCATGCTTTCTCCTTACCCAGTGGGTTCCAGCCAGAAGTACAGAGAGCAGGTGCCTCCATAGGGAGTCTGCCAAGACAACTGCACTCAAAGGGAGAGTGGAGCTCAAGATGTAGTAGCTGGTAATTGAGTGCAAGGGGGTTCTTGCAATAAATCCATCTCTGCACTCCATTAATACGTCTGGTGCTTCACCTCTCCGGGGAGGCCAGCGTCCTGTTTTATTCACTTCACATATTTCCCTAATTGGAATGCCATAACTGGTTGTTTCTGTGCTTGGGGCAAGCTCCTAGTTCTGTGCCCACCCAGCAGAAATTAGCACCAGGGACCACTGAAGGCTGGCTGTGGACTGTCAAAGATACTGCAGCAAAAAATTGGAACGTTTTCTCTCCTCTGATAGATACGGAGCGAGTAAGTAAATAAATCATTTGCTGCCTGCCGCTGTCCAGGGTCACATATTTGCCTTCCTTCCTTCTAGCAGGATCAATGGTTGAATGAGTCTCACCGTGTTAGGCTAGAGGCACAAACAGGAGCACCGAGAGGCTGAATCTGTGCCATTCTGCCTTGACTCCTTCGCTAAGTCTCCCTGGCTCCTCATCTACCATTCTGGAAACACGGTTCATTCTTTTGTACTGAAAACGACACGTTACATAATGTCACATTCGTTTGGTAACTGACTCATATATTACAACACCTTTTTGCCCATTCTGTGTCCTTATCTAAATTCTATCTGGGACAGATAGTTTTATTGCCCCATCCTAGTCATGCTATTATTTGGTGACTGCACCATCATTATCTACCTGCAGCTAGTTAGCACTTACTCTTCTTTCTTCTTGCTGAGAAACAATTTAAATGAAGAATTACCAGATTCTCCTTCTCTGGCTATTATTATTATTATTATTATTATTATTATTATTATTATGTGGGTGCATGGTGGCAAATTCAACAGCCTCACTTACAGAATGCCACTAGGTGAATTATCTGCTCAAAAATTCTTTATTTCCTTCAGATGAAAAAAGCAAACCTCAGCTCCTTATACAAGAGGAAGAGGCATTTGCCTGGCAATGAAATAATAATAATAATAATAATAATAATAATAATAATAATAATATGCCACTCATCTGACTGGGTTGCCACAGCCACTCTGGGCAGCTTCCAACAAAATATTAAAACACAAAAAACCTCCCTTCAGATGTCTTCTAAAAGTCAGATGTTTATTTCCCTGATATCTGAAGGCGAGGGCATTCCACAAGGTGGGAACCCCTACCGAGAAGGCCCTCTGCCTGGTTCCCTGTAGCTTCACTTCTCGCAATGAGGGAACCGCCAGAAGGCTCTCGGAGCTGGACCTCAGTATCTGGGCTGAACAATGGGAGTGGAGATGCTCCTTCAGGTATACAGGGCCAAGGCCGTTTAGGGCTGTAAATGTAAGCACTCACACTTTGAATTGCACTCGGAAATGTATTGGGGGCCAGTGCAGACAAGGTTGATGTCTGGCAAGCCTCTCTGAGGACGGTGTTTCATAGCCAGGGTGCCACCGTATCCCAATACTGGTTGCTTGAAACCACAGGAAGGGAGAGGACTTGTGTGCTCAGGTTTCTCACAGGCATCTGCTTGGCTACTGTAAAAACACTATGCTGGACTAGGTTACAGTAGTCATTGCCTGATCCAGCAGACTCTTCTTAGGTTCTTAATTTGAGCTTCATGGGACTTTGCAGCCATATAGCACAAGCTTCAGGGATTGCATTAAAAAAAAAGCATTCAGCCTCTTTGCTATCATGGATTGCAGGATTTGCTGTAACCCACGCTGCTTGTGGTTTCTCCACCCTATTGCAGAGGTAGTTAGTGGGGAACTATAGCCAGGCCTTCATCACCGGTGCTTTTGTGATTGTTGGTAGACAAGGTCCCTTTACCCCAGTGACCTCTTTCACATGGAAAGAGCAGGCACATTTGTTTTCCTTCTCCAGGTGTTTTGCGTAGCAAGTGAAAGGTGTGTCCTTTTTACATGGAAAGGATTTAGAAATGTCAAATAGGAAACCTTGCTAAAAAAAAAATTGTGGCTGCTGGAGCAATAATAATCCCAGATAATTTGATCTGCACAATCTTTCATTTTTGCCAATGTTGGGGGTGGTGGTTGTTATTTAAACCAATTGGATATTGCAGAGATGTGATAAAAGGACCATGTAATCCATGAAAAATCCTTGCTAAAAAGTCGCTTGCAACTTTCTTATTGAAGCTGCATGTGTCTGCTTGGAAACAGGAAATATTGATGGGGGGGTGAGATTCCTTCTACTCTGAGTGCCCTTGCCAAGTGAGGTACAGCAGGTGACTACCTTTTCAGTGATGGCAACCTGGCTATGGAATAACCTCCTCAGAAAGGCTTTCCTGACATCTACCTTGATATCATTTCAGTGCCGCACAAATGATGTTCTTTTTTGTTTTGTTTTTGTTCAGCTGGTGAAGGCTTTGCCTTTGTTTTTTATTATGCGACTTAGCTCCCTTGTTTGAGACCTCTGAAGCTGTTTGCTGCTACCTTCAGATTGCAGTACCAGTTGTAGGGGGTGCTGATGAATATATATGTTTCTACTTTATGGTGGCAGAACGGACTTTACTCCTTTCCAATTCAAGGAGCCTGTCCGTTCCGTTCACACATAAAAACAAGAATAGAATAGCTTGTAATGGGGCTGACAGGTAGACAAGGTACATTTCCAGGCGACCCTTTGAAACCTTGATATTAGTGGGGTGTTGTTGTTTTTAAATCCCATTTATTTCTTTTTGGCAAGGAACCTCTCAAAGCGCCTCAAGGAATCCCTGTAAGTGGGAGAGAGGGAAGGGTGCAGTTTTTCAACCTTCATAGGGATCGATGCCACCTAAATTGTCTGCTAGCTTGCCTAAAACAACACATATACGCTTGTTTGAAAAGCAGCTGAAAAGCTCTAGCATTCCATTTGATTCATGAAACATCAAATGTACAGTGAGTAAATCCTGGTCTTATTGCCACACCTTTTCCCTTTTCTCTATCTGTATTAAAAGTATAAATGTAGGTTCTTAACTAAGCTTGCAGTCTATTCACACCTACGGTATTGGGGGTAAGCCCCATTGAACAGCCTAGTGGGCTACTAAACATGTCTAGGGTCAGACTGCAGAAGTGACCATCATAAAGGGGTATCAACAAATGTGATTAGCAGTAAATTTAAGCTAGTTGTTCTATATATATACTAGCCTCTCCTGTTCCTAAATTTCAGTGTAACTATTTAGTAAGGGAGAATACTTTCTACAAGTACCTGTATTCCACAGTGCACCTATTGCCAAAGAGAGGAATTTTTGTAGATCAGGTGTTGGGGAGTCTTTGGCCCTCCAGATATTACTGAACTACAACTCCCATAATCCCTGGCTGTTGGCTGTGCTTGCTGGGGCTGATGGGAGTTGTAGTTCAGCAGCATCTCCACGTCTGCTGTAGATGTTTCAGTTGCAGATGCCTTCATTGGCACAACTTTTATACAGATGGCTTATCCATCAGAAGTGTTTCAGGAAAATAAGAAGTTCCCACCAGGAAGCAAGTTGAGGTTACCTACGTTGGTGGCAAAAGTAAACTGTTTATGCTTTATGTAGGCTGAGCAAAGTACACCTCCCCCCCCCCCCCCGATTTCAGTTCCTTTTTTCCATTGTATAGAAACTTGGTGAGATGTTCTAAGGTGAAAGCTGTTCAGGATATCCCTAATGTGTAAGACTGTTCTTTGCACCTTGTCTTTTGGCACACTGTAAGCAAAAACAAGATCCAAGTTGTACTTGATCAGAAGAGATGATGTTACAAGCGTCACGCTGTTCTCTAGCACTGAGCCATGCTATTGATCAAGGTGGAAGCTGGAGGGCAGAGTTCACCCATGAACTCATCAGCACCACTTCCTGCTGTATTGCACAATTCATATTATCTAGTGGTCCCCTAAGTATGGTCCAGAATTGAACATATACTCTTTTTTCTGGAGATTAAAGTGAATACCTGAAAGCTTATTCTATTCTTACTCACTGTCTACTGGGGACACCCTGGACTATGTTGCTAGATGTTTATATGTAGGGATGTATGTTTTGAGAATAGCAAAAGTTGGTCTCAGATTGATTAATTTTGTTTTCAGGCTCTTGAGTACAAATGGACAGTTTCTTTTTCAGTAGGTAAAGAAATGTCATTCTTATATGAACAAATCTTAATAGGAAGGTGTAGCTGAACATGTATTCTTCCATGTTGAGAAAGGTCAGATTAAGAGTAAAGTTCACAAGTCTTCCAATAACTACTCATGGATTACAAATATACGGTACTTCAAAATATATATTCCAAAGTCTTTGATATTCAGTATATGAAGCTCTGGGCTGGCTGCTTAACCACCAGATGGTCTGTAGTTGTATCTCTTGATCAAACATTCATTCTGCCCTTCTGGACATTCCTGCTGATGATCTCAGACAACTTCCAAGTTCTTATTAGTGTTTTGGGAATTGGGGATCTTTTTTGCACATTCAGTGATCCAGCTGCAACTCTCTAGTGGGACCATGACCCTTTGGGTGGCCTTCAGGAAATTGTTTGAGGCAGTCCATATAGTCTGACGCTATTGCCCATCCAGAAATGAGTGGTGAAAAGAATCCTCTGCTGTCTATGGTGCAAGAAAAACAAGACCTCATGGAGGAGTTGCGGATTAGTATGGTAGAATATTTTCAGGGCCTGCCGCATTTTCTGATTTTTTTAAAAAAAGACACTAGTACTGATTTTTATATTGTGTTTTTATATTGTTGTAACCCATTCTGGGAACTTATGGTGAAGGGTATGTAGGAAATCCAAAAAATAATAATATTAAATAATAAGAATCCATGAAAATAATGGAAGCAAGCTAGCATTTATTTGTAAATGAATGAATGAATGAATTTATATACCGCCTTCTTGGGGGGGGGGGGGAAACAAACAAAACCAAAACACAGCAGGTGATGTACAGCGTCATAAAAAGCCTTTGAAAGCATTACAGTACTGAGCAAGCATGAAAATAACTGGAAAATAAAATGTCTTTATTTTCAGTAAAACGTGTAAGCCCCGGAGCACACTACATTTTATTATGTGACTGGAAGACCAGAGAGCTATTTCATTTCAATGAAGTTGATGCCCTTCTTACCCACTTGAGGATAGGAATATATGAATCTGCCTTACACAGAGCCAAACCATTGGTCCATGTAGCTCAGCATCACTTAAGCTGAGTGGCAGTGGCTCTCGAGGGTTTCAGGGAAGAGTCTTTGCCAGTCCTACTGGTGATACTGGGGGTTATTCTTGGGACATTCTGCCTTCAAAGCAGATGCTCTACCATTGAGCTCTTCCCATAAGGTTGTATTCCTACATAACCAGCCTGAATAATAAATGGAATTTTATATTCCCCTGCGCCCTCAGTTTTAGGGAGGCTCTTATGCCAAAGAGAAACTCTCTTTCAAAAAAAACAGCACTCTCTTTGGTCAAAATGGAGTTTCCATATAGCGCTTTAATGGGTGTGACCGCAGGCCACGTTTAGGAGCCCCAAAGCTTAATTTGAGGTGCATATAGAATTCAGTTCCTTATTCAGACTGCTCATGCAGTTGTGCTTTGAACTTTTTAATAAGGAGCTGGAAATTAGTAACCAAGTCCAGCCTCCTCTACCCTGCTGACATCCAAGTTCGTGGGGTTACCAACAGGGCTGGACTTAGTGCCCCCTAATGGATCTTCTCAATTATGGAGCTTCTCAATTTTGCACCCCCTTGGCTCAGTGCCCTCTGGGGGGGGGGACCACCCACACCACCCTAAATCCATCATGGGTTACCTAGTTAGATTGAGAAGGCGGTGTGCCACTAAGGGCACTATCACACAGAAAGCTTTTCTTGTGCTATTTGTGTGTGCATATGAATCTGGTTCACGGAATCAAGAAATGGCCATTCCTTCTAGTCAATTCAGAGCCTTTCCATTTAGTGTTTTTATTTTCAGTCAGTAAATATATTCAAAGTCCGTTAAAACTGGAGCAAATGTTTTATCATGTCCCTGGAAACGCTTTCTAAAAACTACCTGGTTCACACATAACCCTAAACCAAACACTAAGCTTTGGTGGGAATAGATGAGTGTGTGGCCTCCAGATCATGGCTCCATCTCTGGTCCTGCTGCTGCAAGCTAAGCCATAGTTTGGTTCGGCTTAGCATGTCATCTGAACCTGACCTTGTGGTTTGGCTTGCTCCAGTCAAGTTACAAGCTGTAACCAAGGTTTGCAGCTTGTGTTTGCTTTTTTAGGAGAGGGCACTAAGTGGCCACACTCTCCAGGAATGTGGAACTGAAATATACTCGGAGTCGCGAAGTGATTTCATGCTCTTTATTCAGCTCATAGTGGTGAGGAGGAATGAATGAAAGTCCCCTCACAGTATCTGCTTTATATACATTATTTACACAATGGGCTGCACATGATTGGCTAATTCTGGAATTCTACTGTAAGCCAATCAGGTTGTGGATTCACTTATATCTGGAGCATGATTGGGTGGTTCCTGCCAACCAATCATACTGCTGCATTGTTCTAGGACCAATCAGACTGCTGCATTCTGAATCCTATTGTTCTAGGACCAATCAGACTGCTGCAATTTGGATCCTATTGTTCTAGGACCAATCAGACTGCTGCAGTTTGGATCCTATTCAACTCAGTACATAACAGGAACACAGCTAGGCCAAAGGTTAACTTAGCATGATGTGTGAAACAACCAACCACGCCTCCAGTTCTACTAAGCTCTTAGGCTCTGCCCAAATCATAGGTTTCTGTTTTGTTCTCTGGCTTATTCTGAACTGGAAGTGTGGCAATCAGTACCCTAAAGGAAAAAGTACAACATTGTCTGCTACTTTAAGCAACACTTGGCTACACCTGGGCAGCGCCATCTCTGCTAGCCCAGTTGCTGTGGGATAGCATCCTTGGAATCTCTAGCTGTTGTGAACAACCAACCCCACAGCGATACAGAAATTGTTTCATTGTGTCGCTGTTCAGAGTTCTTGTATCTTAAAACAGTTGAACAGATAGCAATTTCACAAAGCTATTTTGGGAGGCAGGGGGAGTTGAGGGGAGGGGGGATGATGCATCTGTAAGTATTTTGAAGCAGAAGATGCCCCCGTTTAAAGAAATCATTCTTAAAGAATCCAGCAGTGACAGCTGCTTCATTTTAAGATGAGTCAGAGAAATGTGTTGTAATTCAGACACTTTTCCAAGAAATGTAGACATTTTCCCAATAAACAAAACAGAAATTATACAAAAACCAGGATTGCTGCTGCTCTAGGCATATGAAATGAAATTTCTCACTTTTCATATGTGGACCTCACTTTTAATGCATATATCCTTGGCTGAACCAGTGTTTCAGGGATTGCTCTTGGGGATTGCAGTTTAGTCTTCTTCAAGCACCTGATTCAACATGCATGCTTAAGATCACTTCATGTGGTTGACCTCCTTACACTTCTCAGAACAACTTGATCTCACCGTCTTGTAAATTCTAGAAAGTAGTGACAGGCAGGGAACCTCCCTTCCCCCTTTCTGAACCTTTCACCCTTCCCTATGATCCCAAGTCACAAGCAGTGTTTAAATTTTCAATTCATTTTTAGAAACTGATCTGAGATTGATATATAAATAAACACTTCAACTACAACTGAATTTTGTTAGTGTCTAAGAGATTATCGTGATAATGATGTCATGGAATGACATCTGGGGAACTGTGAACCAACTATAAGCAGATCTTTGAGAAAGTACTAGGCCTGTAAATATTAGATCCTCAGATAACAGGCATGTAACATTGGAAGTGGTTTCCAATAAATGAAAGCAGGAGCTTTCATTTATTGGAAAGCACCACTATAGGAGTTGCCTATATACCCCAAAGCACCACTATAGGAGTTGCCTTGTGCTTATTCATGTGAATGAACCAGTAAGCATGTAAGTGGATGCAGAAGCAGCAACTGAAAAGGAGCACCAGAAAGATCAAGAAGAGTTGAGCAAAATTACAAGAAGCCAAGATGCCTGCAGATGTAGATGACTTTAATTTCTGTTATATTAAAGTGTATTAAAACTAATCGAATGTGAACCACTACCTTTTTCCTTTTTTCACTGTTGTGCCATATATTGAGCCCACATTCACCCAGGGCAAGGGCTCTCCCCCATCTCCTGGGAAAATAAAGAGTTTCTGTTGGGATTCCTGGAAAATACTGCAATAAGTGTATATGCTTTCAGCAGAAAGGAAATTTATAGTAGTGTTTGTTTATATCAAGAAAAATGTAGTTAATTATTCCAAAATAATTAACAAGGAATACAAAAGTGAAATCATGTACACACAGTAGGCTAGTGTCATGGATTACTTGTTCATTTTTTAGGGAATTGTAGCTTGAGAAGCAAAATGGATTATGTATGCATTCATGTGGCCTTTTATCAGTCATTGTAGCTTAATATGGTTAGAACTTGGGGTGGTAGAGTGCTTGCGTGTGATCTAAGGTGGATAATGTGCGGACCTGGAATTAAATTCCAGCTGCT
This sequence comes from Podarcis erhardii, assembly GCF_964252035.2. Lineage (NCBI taxonomy): Eukaryota > Metazoa > Chordata > Lepidosauria > Squamata > Lacertidae > Podarcis > Podarcis erhardii. The sequence goes on from NC_138497.1 coordinate 43,115,730, forward strand.
CAAAAGGTCGCAACCTGCAAGCAGCCTGAGGGTAGGTAGCCCACAGCCTTCTGCAGTAAATGATCCCAGATCAGCTTAAATGCCCCCAAACCAAGTCTTTTGCAGCACAGAGCAAAGAACCTTTGGTTCTCTATGAGCAAAACTGGAAAATGAGAATGAACGAACATTGGACAGTTAGAAGGCAAAATTGAAAAGCCTGTTGTATTAACCTGACATTTTCACATTAGGCTCCCTGAAAGAGGAACACACACACACAATGAACATTACCAAGGTGCATGCAATGTTTTGCTCATTTATTCTGCAGCCTTGATATTGTGCTGAGGATTTGGTTCAATATTCAGTGCTATGTAATCATATTAAATGGTAATGCAATCAAGCTTGCATTTGTCTATGGTGTGCACAGCTATGGTCCACAGGTGCCCTGTTGTTGCAGAGATGAGGCGCAAGGACAGTCTAGTACCCAACAGTGGAAGTGAGGCTGCTAAGGCCACCCCTTCCCTTCCTGAATGCCAGCAAGGAGATGGGGGATTGGGGGGGGCGATTCTTCTTTAGCTGTACAAATGTTCCTCCAAGCTTCAGAGACTGGTCGAGATGAAAGTCCAATAAGTAAAGGAAAGTTGAGGGAAAGCAGGATTGCTAGCCTAGGAATTTCTGGGCAAAGTAGATGGGTAGAAAGCAGAGGGACTCGGGTCGATGTGGCGGCTTCTGGTGGAGGGTGACTGACAAATAGAGCCGGTGACCTGAATATGGAAGATCTCCCGAGGGGACTGGATGCAACAAAGGAAGAGGCGCTCGAATGGAAGAGGAGGAGGAGGAGGAGGGTGCTGTTGGTGGCCGACCAAGGTGACGGCTAGTCCGTTGTGTGACAGGGCGAGAAAGAGCCACGGGAAGAGGAGGGGAAGAATGCGGGGGGGGGGCGGGGGGCGGACGGAGCCGGGCTAAAGAAACTTCTTCGAGGCGTTTCTCTTCCCCGCGAGGAAAGCCGCGTGGGGAAGCACGAGGGGCGGCCGAGGCGAGGAGGGAAGGCGCCCCAGCCCCGCTCACGTCCAGGGGAGGATGGGAAAAGCAGATGGGGACTTGGGCAGGCGGGAAAAGAGCGATGGGGCGGACTGGAGGCGCGACGGGGCTGCCGAGAAGACAGGTTGGGCGGCGGGGGGGGCGGGGCGCGCGCGGAGGATGCTGCCGCTCGCGTGGGGACGCCCCTCCCCCGGCTGGGCGGCCGTGGCCATGCCGTGTCCGCTGGGAGCCGCCCGCCTCGCCTGCCTGCCTGCCTGCCTTGCCTTGCAAGCTGCGCTGGGACCTGGCTGGGGCGGGTGGTTGGTGCGGAGATTGGCTAGCGGGGGCGGGCCAGGTGCCTGGCGATTGGCGGGCGCGTCGGAGCGGACGGCGCTGGGGAGGGCGCCGATTGGCTGCCGACGAGGAAGCAGGAAGGGAGGACGGAGCCTGAGCCGAGCAAGGGGCTCGCTGCTGCCGCTGCTGCTTTCGGGGAGTTAGAGCACATCGGCGGCGGGCGCGGAGGTGGCGGCAGCAGCAGCAGCGGAGCAGCGGTAGCGGCAGGACGGCAGCCGAGCCTTCCTCGGCCGAGGGAGCGGCGGGAGCGGGAGCCGCGGCGGGAGCAGAAGCAGCAGCAGCAGCAGCAGCCGCCGCCCCCTCCTCCGGCCTTGAGCGCGCGGGCCCCAGAAGGGGGCGCGCCTCCAGTCCCCATCCCGCAGCCGGGCGGCTACGCGGCGGCGGCGAAGGAGGAGGAGGAGGCGGCGGCGCTGACGCAGCAGCGTGGAGCCCGGGACTCGGGCGCCCCGGGGCGTTCCAGCCGCCGGATTCCAGCCCGGCCCGGGCCTCCGCCTGCCCTGGGTGGGCCCGCTTGAGCCGAACGGCGCCGGCAACGACGACGACGACGGAGGAGCAGCAGCCCGCCAGCGCCCCGGTGAGTGCGAGCGAGCCAGCGAGTTCGGCGTCAGCCCGTCAATCTGCACCGGCCGGCCGGCAGCGCGATGGGGCTCCGCCCGCCGACGCCGCCCGCCTCGCGAGCCCCACAAGCCGGAGGCGGCGGCGGCGGCGCTGCTTGGAAGGGCGCAGCGTCGAGGAACTTGCCGGGCGGGTGATGGGAACAGGTGCCGGCGGGGAAGCGGGGGGCGGAGGGGGGCGCGGCTCTTGCGGGACGAGGCGGCGCGCAGGCTTCAGCCGGGGGCCACCGGGAACTTTCTGCTGGGATCCGGCTGGTGCCGGCCCGGGGCCCGGGAGGGGAGGGGAGGGAGGGAGGGCGATCCGTGGCGGTCTTCAGGCAGCGTGTCCCTCCGGGCGCCTCAGCCCGCTTCCCTGATCTTCCTCGTGTCACGGTGGGTGGGTGGGTGGTTTGCTGGCTGCGGTTCCAGTAGCAGCCGCCGCCGCCGCCGCCGCTCCCCTGCAACCTCCTCCTCTCCCTCTCCAGTGTGTGTGTGTGTGTGTGTGTGTGTGTCGCCGGGGGCCTGCCTTGTCGCTGGGGGTGGGCGGCGGGGATCCCCCTTCCCCGAAGGGCGCCGTGGCCCTGGGGCTGGTCCTCTGCCCGAGCTGAAGGACACTCCGGGCTGCTCCCGTCTCTCCCCGCCCATCACCCGGCCGCCGGAGAGCAGGGAGGAAATGGCCCCCGGTGGCAGGTGGGCTGAGCTCTGGCAAACGACTCCCCGGTGGCCCACTTGGATCATGCGAGCGAGGGTCAGGCTGCCGCTTCGCTTCCTGGGATTAGCTTTAAGGTCTAAAGTTATGTAATAAAGCCATTTAACTTTTACATCGACGATCGAGAAAACAACACCCCCTTTCCCCCTCCCGATTCATCTGGGGGAAAGGCAGGAACTGAACCCATGGGAGACCACGTGAAGGGCCTCCTTGGCGCTCGCGCTCTCTCTCTCTTTCCTTCCCCCCTTCCTAATTTTGTCCCCTGCCTCTTGGAAAACGAGATTGTCACCCAGTCTTGTTTCCTAGTTGGGAGAGGGCTGCTGTGTCTATCCGAGGCACCTTTTGGGATAAACCAGACACAGAGACAGATGTCCTGTTTAAAATGGGCTGTAAAAGACAAAGACGCATGCAACACTCTCTCTTTCTCGTGAGGGGTCTTTTGGAACAGGAACTTGGAACCGAGCGCCAGAACAGAAGCGATCAAACCTAAGAGGGTTTAAAAAAAGAAAGTGGTCATGGGAAAGAGGCATCGGAAACTGAATCTTGATGGGTTTTCTCTAGAAAGATCAAGGCACTTAATAACTTGACACTGTCTCAAGAGACATGCCTCAGTGAGGCAAAGTAAAGTTACTGATTTGCTGTGATATTTGAAAGCTGCCATCAAAATAGTGGAAGATGTTTGTGAGGTGGTAGCAAAAACAAAGGGAACCAAGCGGATGTATTACTTGTTCCTGGAGATAATTATTTTGAAATTGTTAATAGTTCAGGGAATATAAATACTTGTTTTGTGTGGTATTTCTCTACTTATCACAACTTGGATGTGTAGTGTTTGCATAGGCCAAAATCAGATGTACATTTTTGAGTGCATTGGCTATCAAATTTGGAATCTTCTTCCCTTCCAGTAAGGAGTACTGGAATGCACTTTATCACCATTCACAAAGCTCATTCTTCTCCTGTTTTAAATGTCACCCCTTGCACTTAGGGAGAAGATGCTAACACCAGTTTTCACACCCTCCTCATGTCCTAAGAGTAGCAAGAGAGTGTACGTAAGAAGTCCCCTTCCCTTCCTTGTCTGACAGTTGCAACAGAGAACGAACAAATGGGTACCCAGAATGAAATCCACATCAGTGTTTCTGACAGGTTATCTTCCCTCCCACCATAGCCTTCTGAATAGGCAGGAATGGGTGGAGAACTGAAATGGTGCAGTTGATGGAACATTTCTGTTTGCAGGTGATGTGCAAAATTGTGGGAAGGTTAAAATATGATTGGTTAGTCATCCACAATGTATATCTCCAGCCTGTTTAAAAACCTTTTACAGGCTCATTTTAGAACTTCATTTATTCTAAAAACAGAAAAGAGGATTGAAGTAGTATTGCGGAAATTATCTTTAGGGGTTCTTGTGGTACTTCATGAGTGTTCTAAAAATGTTTGGTAACAGCATTAAATTAAACTTGTACTCAGATTGTAGCAACTCAGTGTTGCATGTTGGACGAATGTTTTGTGAAAAGTGTGTATGTCACTCCTCCCTATGCATAACTACAGTGTGGAACATCATGCATTCTGTTTCATTATGTAGACCACATGTTCACACATCTGACTTGAGCTTCTAAAATCTGGAAGATGTGTTTACATAGAAGAATAATGTTAGGATTAGGAAAGTACCTTTCTGTTTTTATTTCCAAGTTAAGGTTTCTTGTCATATGTGCAGAGGAATAAAGTTAAGAGTCAGATGACACTGATTTCCATTTGTTTCTATCTGTATGGAAAACAAAACCGGTTGCTTGTGTTGCTTTCTGTAGTAAAATGTGAAAGTAACTTCAGGCGATCAGCTCTTGCTCCTTTCCGGATGCTTCGGACTTTATGAGATTAGCCAGTTCTAGATGGATCATTACGTTTTATTTATTTAGATATGTAGCCTGACTAATCCTTAAGGCATGTAACATTTCCTTATTACATCGACTTTTGTTAATTTCCATTTTGTAAGAAATTGATCCAAGGCAGATGCCTGAGATCACCTGGTGAATCTATGGATAAACCGTGGCTTGAGTTTTTGTTTCATTGACTGCCCTTCTTTCCAAATTATCTATGTGTAAAGCTCTTCCCTACAGGGCATTTGCAAGCTGCTAGATGTGTTCTGTAGATTGGATTGAGATCCAGAGTTCTGGTTTCAAGTAGGTGGCGCAATGCTAAATTTTCCTTGTGACATTCCAAAGGGACTTTTACAGAGTGCTTGAGGAATTCATGCATTTGAAAGAATCTCTGGCATCATAATAAATCAGAATATTTGCTGGTTCAAGAATCTTGCTTGTATCGTGTTTGTAAGCTGATCTAGTGCATGCTTCTCTTCAAGGATATATGCTGACTTTTTCATTTGCTTAGTGTGTTTTTAAAGTTGTATTGTTTGATTTTTACCCATCTAATATTTGATTACAGTTAGAATATGAAGCACCTTGCCACACAGGGGTGGGAAGTACCTGGTCTAAAGGAATTTTCTAGTGCTGATAGCTCAGCTCAGCACTTTTTTAGTATTAGAAATGCAGTAGTTTCTCTGTTGGACATTGAGGGGGCTTTGTCCATGCTTGCTTAAAGTCAGATGAACCGGACAAAAGTGAAAGGTGTGAATAGGTATCAGCAAGTAGCGGTGAAGATGGGCTGGAACAGGATTACCTGTTAAGCATCCAAATGAAGAACGAGGAGAACATTGTGAATATTGAATATAATTTCAGTATAAAGCAGGCAGGAAAGGCTGTACAAGCTGCACCATCGTACATATACATTGAATAAGTGTGAAATACGTTAAAAAGGGTAGGAGGATTTGCAGTGTCTTTGGCCATTTGCGAATTTTGGGAAAGAGTAAGCCCCAACATTAAATTACTGAAATCTTCTTTCTTAACGTGTATGCTAATAGTGTCGTGCTGTGTTGCACTTCTGGAGAAGTTAGATGTCGCCTATCCTATGTCCCCAGCTCAAAACAGGATGAACAGAAATCTGGAGTCCTTGTTAGAGATGGGTTTCTCGTCTTAGTCAAGTGTGTAAATCAGTCATAGAAAACAAGGTTTGAAGGGATCCTTGCAGGTAGACTGGAATTCTTGCCTGCATTAATAATCATCTCAAAATAGAAGGGAAGTGGATTTTATTTATTAAAATACTTTTATTCTTCACTCTACTTTCTGTTAATGAGTATTTAAAGGTGCTAACAACGTTCTGCTATTTTTAATCAAAACTACTGGCCCTGAAGAAATAGCCCAGCGTAAAATCATCATCGTGAAAGAGAAGAGCTCACAGTCATGGACCAGAGCCTTGCTGAGCAGTATCATTTTTCATGAAATGCCAAAGCAGAATCATAGAGAGGGCTGGACGTTCAAGCGTTTAGATACTTCCGAAGTCTGGAAGCCAAAACAGTAGCCTTGCACTGTTTACCTATCAACTGCATTTTAGTCAGTGGATTGTGGAGCAGGGCTTGAAGACTTAGTACAGTTGTAGCTTGGATCCTGAACGCCCTGGAACTCAGACGTTTTGGCTCCCGGATGCTGCAAACCCGGAAGTGATTGTTCCGGTTTGCGAACGTTCTTTTGGAACCCGAATGTTTGACAGGGCTTCTGCGGCTTCTGAAGTTATAAAAGATTGCAGAAATATGCATTCAAAATTATTTGAATAGGCATTGAATATGCACGTTATAAATACAGTCGTACCTTGGAAGTAGAGCGGAATCCGTTCCGGAAGGCCGTTCAACTTCCAAACTTTCAAAAACCAAATCACGGCTTCTGATTGGCTGCAGGAAGCTCCTGTTTGTTTTGCATCTAATGATTGCTGGGAGTCGAGCTTCTGTACTGGAATAAGTCTGAACAGTATCTGAAGAAAAATTATTCCCAGCCTTCTATTTCAATAAAAGTTTCAAATACTGTGCAAGAAGCGCCAGCAATTTTTTTAATGCAGCCAATCAGAAGCCGTGATTTGGTTTTTGAAAGTTTGGAAGTTGAACGGCCTTCCGGAACGGATTCCGCTCGACTTCCAAGGTACGACTGTATTTATAACGTGCATTTTCAATGCCTATTCAAATAATTTTGAATGCATATTTCTGCAATCTTTTATAACTTCCTGTCCTGCGAGGTAGGCCAATACAGTGGTAACTTGGGTTAAGAACTTAATTTGTTCCGGAGGTTCGTTCTTAACCTGAAACTGTTCTTAACCTGAAACACCACTTTAGCTAATGGGGCCTCTCGCTGACGCCACGCGATTTCTGTTCTCAACCTGAAGCAAAGTTCTTAACCCGAGGTACTATTTCTGGGTTAGCGGAGTCTGTAACCTGAAGTGTCTGTAACCCGAGGTTCCACTGTATTGTTATGACCATATTGCAGGTGGGGTGGGTGGGTTGAGGCTGTGAGGACCAAGGACTTCCGAGTCCACACTCCTCAGCTGTCATGCTGCATCAGGCGAGGTGGAGTTAATATGCTGCAAACGGGTTAAATGCCGTTTTGAGAGACTTTGTTAAAAATACAGAATTTTCTAGCAAATGGATTCAAGCAAAGGATTCATTTTCATTCATTTAGGAGAAGAATCACTGCAAGGTCCAGAATGGTGGGCATTCCCTCTGTAAGCAAGACCTGTCAGTTTCATTCTGGATGCTTCCTCTTTGTGACCTTTGCCCCAGTAAGGCACCTGTCATTGATCTTTCAAAGCAAAGAGAAAACCGGAGCACCTTTAGGACCAGAAATCCTCTGATCTCTGAGTGGATTTGCTGAAGCATTAGATAGAACCCCGAGCCCAACATTCCTGTTGAAAACCTGCCTTAATCTCTATGAACACAGTCTACAACATTCTTTATTACAGCACTTTTAAAGAGGCCCTTTATTGAGGCAAAGCTTCATATAGGTGACAGTGAGAGAACCTAAGACACTCTTTAGATTTGGGTCCTCCTCCTAATGTTTGTGGGATTAGTGACCCTTTAAAGTGGGGCACAGTGTGACATTTCATAGACAGTTTTGCATTTTTCCACCGTTCTCCCATTTGTTTCCCTTATAAGAAACACTCCTAATGATACCCCGTCATTCACGTAGCAGTACCGAATCTGCTGTCACAATATTTACAGCTCCTCCTTGAACCAATCCTTGAAAGTTTCTGTGCCATTTTTTGAAGGCTTCTGTTCTCCTTTAACAAAACAAACAAACAAATGGAATGTTGACTTCTTTATAGCCCGTCTCAGCTTTTTATAGAACAGTAACTCTTCGATACTGTCCTTTTGAATAAAAATATCTTACGGGGACAGAGACATTAAGTTACCGTATTTTTCGCTCCATAAGACGCACCTAGTTTTTAGAGGAGGAAAACAGGGGGAAAAATATTCTGAACGAAACAGTGGATGTATGATTTCTGTGGTTCATACTGTGGCCACAGACATGTGATTTGACAGTGAGTTTGGGGTAGCCCAATGCAAAAATCCTGAGAATCCATGTGGATCCGTGCTTTGTAACCACGTTTTTTGCGCCATTGTGGCCCCAAGAAACAGTGGATGTGTGTGTGTTTTTGGTGCAGGCTGTAGTCATGGACTTGCTATGTGATCTGATGGTGAATTTGGGGTGATCCAATGCAAAAATCCTGAGGATCCATGGGCTTTAATTTCCCCCCTCCTAGGCAGCCTCCTTTATCTCTAGCTCCCTTATCTCCCTCCCTGATCGCTTGGTGATTAGCGCCTTTTTTTCAACACCCACTTCCCTCTTTCAAAAAAAAAGAAGCATGATCTGCTTTTCGCCCCTGGGCAATTCGGCTCCAGGCACCACACATTTACTCCAGACATTTCCCCTTACTTTTTAGGAAGAAAAAAGTGCATCTTATGGAGTAAAAAATACGGTATATCCATAGTTGTGTTGCAGAAGGCTGTTTATACTGTGGGTCTTTCCTACTCCTTTCTCTCCACTGCAACTTCCCACATGCAACTGATCAGCTTCTGTGAAAACAAGATGCTGGACTAGATGGGCCATTGGCCTGTTCTTGTGTTCTCTGTGTCAAACTATAGACTGTAAGTCTTTTAACCAGGGCCTGTTGTCCTGCCATGTGCTCCAGTAACTACTATTCAGTGGCTGTTGCTGCTGAGTAACTCTTTGAACCTGGTAGGCACCTCTGGCCTCCTTTTCCTCCTGCATTTGCCTTGTGCCTCCCTGATTTCAGGCTATGGTTGTTAAAAAGTTGGTCCGTTAATATGTGTTGAGGATGTGAGATGAATACATGGAGGAGTCAGTCCTTGGGACAAGAGACTGTTTTCCTCAGCCTTGTGATCCTTTTTTAAAATAAAAAAAATTGCTGTCGCTTCTTGCACAGTATTTGAAACTTTTATTGAAATAGAAGGCTGGGAATAATTTTTCTTCAGATACTGTTCAGACTTATTCCAGTACAGAAGCTCGACTCCCAGCAATCATTAGATGCAAAACAAACAGCTGAAATAGTTGGTGATCCTTGGTAGTTAGACATGCAATTATACCTTATCAATTGGTACCACAAGTAACATAACTATTTTAATTAATATCTGTTAATTAAAAAAAGAAAACTCACCACCAGCCTTGATCATCAAGTAGAGGATACTGAGATGACACATTTGGATTTTGCTTCTGTGCAATGCATATTTTCCTCTCCCTACTAACCTACATAAGTAGCTGTAAACACCCAGATGAAGGAATAATGCAAAGAGGCTATTGTGGGAACAACTTCTAGTTTTTAGTAATCAATTGAACTAATTGGAAATCGCCATTATAGTCCTGTGCATAATTGTAATTTAATTGTATTGAACAAAATAGAGAAAGTAAGGAGCACTGCACAGTGAATGTGTGCTACGTAACAAAAGTTTGGATTGGTCGAGGCAATGAAACCGTGGGTTGTGTGTGTGCACTAACAGAATTATGAGTGATCCCTGTGCTGAGCTAATTCCTTGCGATACAATAGGTTGCTCACTCTTGATTTCCCAAATAAATGACGGTAACTTGTGACGTTTCTGCATATACCTGTATTAGCTGCCTTAAACAACAGCAGCAACGACAACACTTTTTTTTAATTGATGACGCTCTTGTGTTCTGCTAGGACATTTGGCTGATTCATTCGCTAGAGTAGCAACAGAACAAGGGCAAAGCAGTGAGAGATTGTATAGGCAACTTTGAAAAGTCAGCAAGAAATGCATACAGAAGCAAAATTGCCATGGGATCAGGATACGAACCTAATTCAGATTTCAGAAGATTGCTGTATAGAGTTAATTATGTTGATAGCCTTGAAAAAAGGGGCATTTTTTCGGCAGGAGATTTTAAATCCAATTCCAGACAGTTCCAGCCTGAGAGGATTTCAAGTGCAGTATTTTTTTTAACTGTTAAGAGGAGCAAAATACAATAGGTCTGTGGAGTTGATGAAAGTTATACTTCTTTAATTTAGTGGTGCTTAATTCTTTCACCGGAATTATTCCTTCACCTTCAGTTTTGCACAGACGAATGCATTATATCATTGGGGCAAAGTTTTATGTTATCCATGAGCCAGTTGTGTTTCAGTGCGTAATGGAAACCCTTTTCCTAATTGGAAAGGGGAGGATTTTTATCTAAAGGCCCAAAATTGATTAATATGGCACGTGAAGGAAAAAAGAAAGCACAACACTAATGAATGAGTTTAGTTTTCGTCCTGGATTAACAGCCAAGTCGGAATTTATGACTTTTCATATCACATAGCTGTAAAAGCAAGATATAATTTCTTTCAAATTCCTTAGAAACCTTCAATAAAATATTTGGGGATTAAAGTCACTTCTAACTCTAGGATTTAATTTCAAACAAACACAGTCCTTTAGTTGATAAGATTTAAAGAGATCAGGATCAGCTGAATCAATACGGAATATCATAGATAACAGTAAATGGCTAAATTTATTTCTCTTTTGTCCTGAAGTATATACTTTATCAAGAACATTTTAAAATAATATCCACCTTCATCTTAGTGGGTCAAGCAGTATCAGTCCAAAATGGATATCTGGTTATAAAGGAGAAACATAATGTAAAATTGTATTCTCACACCTTTGTATTGTTATCGTTTATTTCAACTTGGAGTAAACAAGAGTGGCATATCCTTGTGTTCTAAGGTATTCTTATCCTGTCACAATCCCTCATATACCTTTTAATGTAGTATGTAACATTATTATTGTTTAGAACACTGGGTCCATTTTCTTACTGCTGTTAATCCATTAATCTCAATAGGTGTTTTAATTGGTTGGGAAAACTAGCCAGTTTCTAGATATGACAGTCTATTGAACTTTCAAGAATGTGATTGTATTTAATTCTACTTTGTATCTTAGCAGAGGTGAATTTTTAAAAAATGCGGAATGCACATGCGTGTACATTTTTCCAGCTAACTGCTTATCTTCCACAGGTGATGAATATTAGTACTTTTGGCTAGTTTACTAAATCTGAGGTGTTAGGAGCACATACTTATAACTGGTCTTTAATCAGTTTTTAAGGTGTTACTTGAGAATGAAAGTTTACAAGAGGCTGGGAAAAGAGTTCTAAAAATTACAACAGCTGAACATGTATGGATTTACATTTTTAAAAAATAGTTCCAGATATCAATAGCTGATAGTCTAAAAGAAAACCACTATATGGAGTAATGCATATATACATATGTGATTCCTATAAGATTCAAGAAATTCTAGGCTATATTTGGAAGTGTGGTTTAGTAGGAGCAGACTGTAAACATTGGTGGGTTGAAAATTCAGAATACAAGCATACTCAATACTTCGGATATTCCTTATGCGTAGATTCATTAACGATTTTACTTGGATATGTTAGATGTCTGAGTATTAGCAAAAAGGATGCTAAAGTGGTTCCAACATAATGGCAGTGAAAATAGAGATAGTAAGACAGAAAGTGCACCTGCTTTGGAAGTCTCTAGTGAGTTTGTGGGAAATAATTAAAATAGTTAAGGTTGGCAGTGAAATGTAAGGAAGGAAGACAAATAATTCCTTTTCTGATGGCAAAAATATACTAATGGGATGTAGCACATGGATTCAGCTATATATTCTAATATTTTGGAACTATGACTGTGAATAATATTTCATAACGTGTATGAAATGTGCAAAATTGATTTTTAAAAAAATACTTAATATTCCTAAGTTTGCTATATATACCATTTTAAATCCCCAAAAGATTCCTGAAAGGTAAATAAAGCAAACTTTACCTAATTGCTAGCAGTACAGACACTAAGATGTACTTATGCTGTATGCATCTTCACTCTTGTTGTTGTTTAGTTGTTTAGTCGTGTCTGACTCTTCGTGACCCCATGGACCAGAGTACGTCAGGCACTCTTGTCTTCCTTCCACTGCCTCCCGCAGTTTGGTCAAACTCGTGTTGGTAGCTTCGAGAACACTGTCCAACCATCTCGTCCTCTGTCGTCCCCTTCTCCTTGTGTCCTCCATCTTTCCCAACATCAGGGTCTTTTGCAGGGAGTCTTCTCTTCTCATGAGGTGGCCAAAGTATTGGAGCCTCAGCTTCACGATCTGTCCTTCCAGTGAGCACTCAGGGCTGATTTCCTTCAGAATGGATAAGTTTGATCTTCTTGCAGTCCATGGGACTCTCAAGAGTCTCCTCCAGCACCATAATTCAAAAGCATCAATTCTTCGGCGATCAGCCTTCTTTATGGTCCAGCTCTCACTTCCATACATCACTACTGGGAAAACCATGGCTTTAACTATACGGACCTTTGTTGGCAAGGTGATGTCTGTGCTTTTTAAGATGCTGTCTAGGTTTGTCATTGCATTGTCATCTTCACTCTAGCTTAGTTAAAAGTATTTTTCATGCAGGAAATGCATGCAGATATGAACGTTTAGGGTAAAGGTTGAAGCTCAATTGAAACAGGACTTGTCTATGTGAAGCTGGGTGGGTAAGGCCAAAATCCTGGATTCCCTGCTGAATTGTTTGGGGAGACTTCAGCAACCATAAAGAGACATAAAGGTTGCTAAATAGTGGCAGGAATGTGCAAGAAACGGTTTGATATAGCATTGATGGGTTGAAGAAACTACCATATTTTTCGTTCTATAAGACGCACCAGACCACAAGACACACCTAGTTTTTGGAGGAGGAAAACAAGAAGGAAAAAATATTCTGAATCTCAGAAGCCAGAACAACAAGAGGGATCGCTGCGCAGTGAAAGCAGCAATCCCTCTTGCTGTTCTGGCTTCTGGGATAGCTGCGCAGCCTGCATTCACTCCACAAGACGCACACACATTTCCCCTTACTTTTTAGGAGGGAAAAAGCGAGTCTTATAGAGCAAAAAATACGGTACTTAACACCTGGACTCATTGGTATAAAGCAAGAAGTTAGGGAGGGAGGCTTTTAAGCTCTAAGAAAACAAGAAGAGCAAGCATTGGAGTCTGCAGCTGGGGGCATCCATGCAAAATGTGACGCTTCCAGCTTTCCTAGGGGAGATTGAGACAGTGTGTGTAATCTTTTCATGGGTCAGGGGTTCATTTATTATAACTCCCACCATGCGACAATTCTACAGTAGTTAGAGAAAACATAAGTACATAAAAACCGGCTATTTTCATCACAGTGGTTAAAGTCGTTTAGTCTGCACTGCTAGTCAAGCAATATTCTCCATTGCTTTTCTGCAATTTTGTTTGGCGTCATCTGCTGTCCTGGAAATGTTAACATCAGGTGAAGAACTTTCCTGTTCCCTGTATTAGGGCAGCACGCGAATGTACAGTAAACCTGGATGTTTCTGTACAGCCTGCTGCATCATCATCTCTACACCAGCAATTACAGCAAGTTAGAACAGGGCTGTCGTCATTATCATTGTTTAAGATTTCTAAAACTGACCAAAGGCTAACTTTGGGGTTGTTTTTCCCAGAACAAGTCTCCCAAACAATGTCCAGGCCTATTTGTTAGTCGATTTGGCTTATTCATACAATACCCAAGCTCTCTCTGTGTGTACAGTGGTACCTCGGGTTACAGACGCTTCAGGTTACAGACTCCACTAACCCAGAAATAGTACCTCAGGTTAAGAACTTTGCTTCAGGATGAGAACAGAAATCGTACATCAGTGGAGCAGCAGCAGCAGCAGGAGGCCCCATTAGCTAAAGTGGTGCTTCAGGTTAAGAACAGTTTCAAGTTAAGAACGGACCTCTGCAACGAATTAAGTGCTAACCAGAGGTATCACTGTATGTGATTTCTGAGTCCACATCCTGTACTTGGTGTATACGTTCACATATGTCAGTTGTGATCCGGACACTGATGATAACATAAGAATAGCCTGCTGGACCAGACCAGTGGCCCGTCTTAGTCCAGCATCCTTTTCTCACAGTGGCCAACCAGATGCCTGTGTGAAACCAGGGAGCAGAACACAAGCTCAAGGGCACTCTCTGACCTCCTGTGATTTCCAGCAACCGGTATTCAGAAACATTGCTAACTCCAACAGTGGAGGTATTGTATAGGCATCATGGCTAGTAGCCATTGATAGCCTTCTCCTCCGTGAATTTGTCTAATCCTCTTTTAAAGCCATAATTACCTCCTAGGGGAGCGAGCGTCATAGTTTGACTATGCACCGCATGAAAAAACGCTTTCTTTTATCTGTCCTAAATCTTCCAACATTTAGCTTCATTGGATGTCAATGAATCTGTCATGGAGAGCATTTTATCAGAAAGTCTTAAAATACTACTAAATGCTACACTCTTCAGAAAATATGTTGTCTTTCATTTATCAAAGGTCTGGAGGTGTTTAAGCAGAGGTTGAATGAGCATTTGTCATGGATGCTTTAGCTGAGATTTCTGCCTTGCAGAGGGTTGGACTAGATCAGCCTTTCTCAACCTGTGGGTCCCCGGATGTTGTTGGACTACAACTCCCATCACCCCTAGCTAGCAAGGCAGGAACTCAGGGATGATGGGAGTTGTAGTCCAGCAACATCTGGGGGCCCACAGGTGGAGAACCACTGGACTAGATGATCCTTGTGCCCCTTCCAACTCTACAATTCTATGATTGTATTATTCTATGACTGGAAATATAGAATTGATTGACTTTCCTTATGACTATAATGTTTTGAAGTCACAAAAGCCTTTTGGTTATACCCCGTGCTTTTTTAAAGGGGGTACTCAAGGGCACGCAGTTGTTAAAAAGTGTGACACTATAATAACTTAATGGTGAGTACCGACACCTATTTTTCAGGGGGGGGGGGAGCACTGGTTATACCATCCTATTTTCTTGTTTTGCTGTTTCTGTTTTAGCTATTGATTTGTGCTTTTATCTCATGTTTTTAATCTTGTGAACTGTCTTTTGATAAAGGGTGGTATATAAATCTTAATAAGAATAAGATTAATTCTCATACTCGGTGTTTGTGTTGGACAAAGTGGGAGTGGGAGCTTGATTATGGTTACTGTTTTCGGTTTGTATTTTTCATATATATATTTAATCACATTTGTTTAAAAAGCAGTAAGGACTAGAACAGTAAGGACTGCAAAGGACCAAATGAAGTATGCAGCACAGAGAGCTGCCTGTCTCTGCTTGCATGACAAAACCATCCTTGCAGCTCCTGCCTTCTGACTCTTAAGAGCTTGTATTTTGGGACACCAACATCACCCAGTCCTTCATGCTGGGTAATGCTGGCCAAGATGTGGTGTTTGCATTTGAGGGGGCCTCAAGTGATGGCCTAAGCAATTTTTGCAAAAGTAGCATGATCCTTGGTAAGAGCTGTCTAGCATATGTAGCAAAGATTATTTGGGAAGAGAGACTTGGGTCTGAGAGAGGTCTCTGGTAGCCAGAGGTGCAGTTTTGTAATTTTATTTTCGCACTAATTTCCTGCACTATTGCAGCTCATAGCAAGCTTTCATGAAACATTTTCATGGTGGATCATTCCACATCAGACTTAAGAAGCTGAACAACGATTGGTACCAGAACAGCAAAGAACCAAGCACAAGGGATTTCTCTCTGCCTTGTATACACCTTCATGGTACTTCTGTACCCGTGGGTAGTAATTCTTTTTGATGAATAGGCTGTAAATACTGGAATAAGCATCTGTAGAATGAGAGTGGCTTTTGGTCATGAAAAATTGCTGCTGTGTCAGTAGTGCCCGCAATGTAAGCACAACCAGCAAAGACCTAATAACACCCATGGTATACCACAACTGTTCTACAACCACCAAAACATGGTTGAGTACTTGAAGCCTTAGTAAACATTATTTTGCTTCTGGAATGTGGCCTGGGCTCCTTTGAGAGAGGAGAGGCAGGATATAAATAATAATAAAACTTGAATTGGTGCTGTTGTTGGCTAACCTATAGAGAGTAGAAAGTGTTGTTTTCCTAATCATCCATACATGGAGAGCAGGTATTGTAGGCAATGCTAAAGAAGGTGTTTCTGGTTTTGGGGATTAGGGTGAAAGGAGGCCATGGGATAGAAATAGGTCTTGCCTCCCTGGCTTGGCATAGTGAAGATTGCCATCTTAAAAATGAAACTAGTCTTCTCTGCAGGGATAGAAATGAGGAAGAACTTCATCTATGACTTCAAGTATTGTATCCTACAAAGTCGTCCCGCGTGCAAAACTGAACTTCATGCAGCCCCCAAATCTGTTTACGTGGTTCCCTCAACCCTCCCAAGCGGAATGGGGGGACGGACAGGGAGGTGAAAGGAAAGGTGAAGTTTCGTTGTTCAAGCAGAAGCCCCGGCACAAACAGGATAACTTTGTTTGGTACCACCCTCCATCTTGTGCACACTTGGAGTAATATCCCATTGTGGGACTTAGAATCATAGACATGGAAGGGACTGTAGTGGCAGACTAGCTCAACCCCCTGCTCAGTGTGAAATCTACATGCAGGGTGCAACTATAGCCTCCCTAATAGATGGCCATGGAGCCTCTGCTTAAACTCCTTCATTGAAGGGGAGCCCACCACCTCCCAGAGCTCAAAGCTCTTAGGGTTAGGAGGCTTTCCCTTATTGTATAATTAAAATCTGTTTCCCTGCAATTTTCACTGGTTGGTTCTAGTCCTGCCTTGTGGAGCAGCCGAGAACAAGTCTGACCCACCTTCTGCACGACAGCTCTCTTGAGCAGTGTTTCACAAACTTGGGTCTCCAGCTATTGTTGGACTACAATTCCCATCATCCCTAGTTAGCAGGACCAGCGGCCAGGGATGATGGGAACTGCACTCCAAAAACAGCTTGGAGACCTAAGTTTGGGAAACACTGCTCTTGAGTCTATCCATAGGAGTGGGCTGCAGCTGCAGGTTGCTCTTCAATCGCATCTGTAGAATAGGTACAGAACTAGTGTTGTAACCACCGTGTGATAAGCTTGTATTCTTCTTTGAATTGTGGCTTGCCACCCACACCTTACTTGGCAGGTGCAATATTCTGCTGAACTTCACTATTTGGCTTCTACAGACTGTAGTGTACTTCCAAAATTTCATATTCCACGAATGAAATGTTTTTGTTGTGATAATAAAAACCGATACACACTTCCAGTAAAGGGTGTGAAAATGTGCTCTCTACAAGATAGAAATTGTAAAGTTTGTGAAGTGTTTTTTTAACTTGAAACACCTTTGAAGTTGCTTTCTCAGTGCCATTAATTTACTTGTTTACTTGACGGGAGAGAAGAGCATCTATTTTCTTCCGTCAAATGGTGGAGTGTGAGATGCACCTTTGATCAGCGAAAAGGAAGATTTCTAGAGGCCAAGGAATCATAGCTGTTCTATGGAGGTCATGGAAGTAATGATTCCACTTTCCCCCTCACGCTTGGGAGGTTTAACTACATAAGATGTGTGTCTTTTACTGTATGTGGCTGCTTGGCCTGTGTGCAATCCGGATAGAAGTGCCTGTCTTGGGATTTATCTGATCTTTCCTACTGTGAGGATACAATTAGCGATAAAGGCAAAGGTTTCTTTCTCTTGCTGGGATGGGTATGTTCCAGGAGGTCTAGGGGCAGACGCAGGAGGTACTTATGAAAGCATGAGGAGGCTTAAAAAGGGATCGCTGCTTGGTAGACTGGCGCTTGCAGTAGGAAGGACTGCGTCTATAAAATGCACGGCTTGAGAAATGTGCCTTTGGGAAACAAAAGCTGTTAAGCAGATTTTCGCTGCATATCAGTGGTGTGGCCAAATTTTGTGTGTGTGTGTGCTGGTGATAGGAGGGTGTTTCTTTTAAAAAAATTTTGATTATTCTTCAACATTCTTGTTCATATTCTTTGGTTTCTGCTCATGCATTCTGTTCAGGTAATAACTTTCCAGTGTTTGATGGAAACTCCATAGTTCAGCATAGTTTTTTGGGAAAGTAGCATGTGCATCTTATAAATACAAACGCGTTGATATGATGCAGTCAGCTTTTGAATTACACAGAACTATTTGAATGGAAAATCTTAGAGACTTCCGGTGAAGCGCGGAACCGACCGCAGGCGAGGGTTCTTTCTGTGGAGGAAACCCTAGCTGTTTCGCCTAAAATAGGAGGTTTTTAGGGCGCCAAAACCTCCCGTTCAAACCTCTGGTGGGTGTCCAGAGGTCCAGGTGCTCGGCAGTGCCAAGCAGCCGTTCGTCCGGTCGTCAGGTAACCTTTGGAAAAAGGTGAAGAGTGCGACGGAACGAGCGGTAGGCAGTTGAGCGGCCATTACAGCGGCGATTTCAACGGCGACTCAGCGAAGCCCCGAGCCTGCGAGGGATAGCGCTCCGCTCTCGATACAAAGAAACTCGGACTCGTAAAATAGATATTTATATTAATAACGAGTGGGTCAACAAGGAAGTTTCCGAGTGACAGGAGGGAAATTCGAGTTCGGCGGTGGTTTTGACTTCATTTAAAAAGACGCAGCGCGGCGAGCAGAGCCTAAAGAGAAAGTAAGTTGCCGCTAGCGGCTACTGTTTCCGTCTCCCTCAGGACTTATAAGTTAAAAGTTTAAAAAGAAACCCTTTCATTCTAAAGGAAAGGGGGGAGTTAAGAGGGAGCAGAGAAGAGGCGTGATAGAGGGGAACCCAGTCTCTAGAGTAGAGGAGACCCCGGAAAATTTAGAGAAGATCGACGTTTAGAACTCTGTGGAAAAGTTAAACAGTGAGAAGACTCTCCGACGCCATATTAATTGCGGAGGAAAGGAAGGCAGAAAAGGAACGGAGCTGCGGACGCCATATTTAAGTGGCTTAAAAAAAAGGAAAACGTCTAACTTTGGGGGTATAAAACATCATAAAATAACCCCTAGCGTTGGGGGGCTACCTCACCCTACTACCGTATGTTTGCTGTGTGGCCATTCTTCTTCCACTTTTTTTTTTTTTCTCTTTTCTTTTCTTTTTTTTGGAAAGCTAAATAAGAAACCCTCTCGGGGGCGAAAACAGACCATCTATTACGAAGATAGGTGTTTAACACTGCACTGCCTTATTTGATAACTGAGGAAATTTCTAGCTGAGTCTCTCCTGGACTTTCTTTTTCTTTTTCTTTTTTTTTTTTTTTTTGGACTACCGGTAAAGCGATAGCTTTGCAGAAATCCCACTTTACTTGCTGGATTAATATCTCTGAATACGAATTTTATTAGTAAAGAATAGGTAATTTGAAAACAGTTAATATATTAAAATTGATATCTAAATTTGGACTATATATGAAGCTTTAAGTACTGCTGTCATATTGCTCTTTATCATCATTATTGGGACTGGCACGGACTCATAAATTCATAAAGAAGGTCCACGGTCATTAAGACCCCGGTTGGATTAGCCCGAATAGGGGCAAGAAGATCCTGGTTGGATTAGCCCGAATAGGGGCAAGAAGACTACAAATTGACTATCTTTGAGAATCAGTGACCATACAACTTGCCTTAACATTGGGGGGGGCTAGAGACAACAGACCAAATACTATAAATAGAGGGGAACTGGAGGCACTATCCCGTGCTTTTTTTTCGATTTGGATGTCTTTTTGAC
The DNA here is from genome assembly GCF_964252035.2 of Podarcis erhardii. Classification (NCBI taxonomy): domain Eukaryota; kingdom Metazoa; phylum Chordata; class Lepidosauria; order Squamata; family Lacertidae; genus Podarcis; species Podarcis erhardii. Next base: position 43,135,255 of record NC_138497.1, read on the forward strand.
CTTTACTATTAGTAGTTATGTTTTTCTATTATTGGTATATGATGGCAGGTGTTTGAGACTCGATATATGCTCATTGGAGGTCAAATATAGTATTTGTAATAAGTAAGGATAAGAATATTAGACAGGTATAGTTTAGAGGAATATTTGTTATTCAGAGACCAGTGATAATGTCATACAATCAAAAAAAAGGGACGGAGGGGGGAACCCCAACAGATAGGAGAGCATCAAAACAAGAAACAGAATTTAGAACAGAAATATTGAGGATGTTTGCAGAAATAAAGCAAAGTGAGAAAAATTTAGAGACAAAACTAGAACAGGTAGACAACAAAATTGGAAAGATGGACAAGAAAATCGAGGAGACAGTAAGCGAGCTTAAAGGACAGATTAAAGAAGTTGCGAAAAGAGTAGACGAGGGATTTAAAAAGACTAAACAGGAAATGAAAGAAATGAAAAGAGAAGAAGAAAAAATGAAAAATGAAATAGCAGATTTAAGTAAAACACAGGAAGAATTAAAAGACTCTATTGCGATGAATGAATTAAAACAAAGAGAAGTGAACTTAAGATTTAGACAGATTCCGGAACTACAAAATGAAAATATAAAGGAAAGATTAATAAAAGAGATAGCACAATGGATGGAGTTAGAGGAAGAGGAGGTGGCAAAGACAATACAAAATGCCTACAGGATGAAAATTAAGTCAAGTAAAGTAAAGAGATTTCCTGGGGATTGCCTAATCACATTTAAAGATAGGGAGATGAGAAATTTGATCCTACAGAGGAACAGAGAGAAGAGACTGTACATTGACGGGAACTACGTAATTATTTTCAAAGATATACCTATAAGACTCTTGAAACGGAGAGAATCTTATAAACCACTGGTGCAACTCCTTAAAAAAAACAGGATAGACTTCCGCTGGGAATTTCCGGAGGGCGTCTCTTTTTTCTATAAAGGAGTCAAAAGAAGATTAACAAGCCCAGAGGAAATAGGAAAGTTTACCAGAAGATATAAAGAACTTCAACAAGGAGAGGAGGAACTGAAAGGAGCTGAAGGTGGAACAAGACAGAGGGAGGACTCAGAGCTGGGAGAAGAGGAAGAACAGATTAGAAGAAAGTTGGAGGAAGACGAAGAAGAGGAAGAAGAAGAAGAAACAGAAAGGCTTTAGCGAAAAACTTAAACTTAAACCCAAATCTAATTAGTGGTTAACTCTTTTAAAAAAAAAAAAAAAATGACACTAAAATTATGGAGTTGGAACATCAATGGGATGAACGATAAGAAGAAACGGAATGGTATCGAGCATATATTAAAAAAGAAAAATCTAGATGTCATATGCCTTCAAGAGACACATGTGGCTAAGAAACACAGGAAAATTTTGATCAATAGGAGGCTAGGGAATGAATTTATCTCCTCAGATAAAGAGAAAAAAAGGGGAGTAGTTCTCTATATTAAAAATAAAATCGAAGCTCACCAACTATTTAAGGATGAGGAAGGGAGAATAATTGCGGTGCGCATTCGTTGGCAAGGTGAGACAATGATAATAGTAGGGATTTATGCACCTAACGGAAATAAGACACAATTTTTTAGCTCATTGGAAGAAAAGTTATTTGAATATGCGGACCAGAAAATTATTATAATGGGAGACATGAATGATGTGACCTCTATTGAAATGGGCAGATTAAGAAAATCAAAGAACAATGAAGGAAAACTTCCCAAGACCTTTTTTACGTTGATTAAAAACTACAACTTAATAGATATATGGAGGTTGAAACACCCCCTAGAGAAACAATTCACTTATCATTCGGAACCGAATCAGTCGTTTTCAAGACTTGACCAAATATGGATATCGAGTGAGCTGACACCAAGAATAAAGAAAATTGAAATTCAGGCCAAAGTTATATCAGACCATAACCCAATAGAAATGGAGATGAAGGGAGTAGAAGAACGGACTTTTAGATGGAGACTAAATGATAATCTATGGGATGATCAAAAATTTACTGAAAGAATGCGGAAGAAATTAGCGGAATACTTTTTGGATAACTTAGATAAAGGGGTGAAAACAAGTACGGTGTGGGATGCAAGTAAAGCTGTAATGAGGGGCCTCTTCATCCAACAAAACGCACTGAAAAACAAGATTAAGGAAAAGAGGTCAAAAGAGATTTTGGGACAGATTATGGACTATGAACAAAAACTGATTAAAAAACCAAACAACGAAAAGATAGTGCAGGAAATAAAATCCCTTCAAACGCAATTCGCCATGATAATTAATAAGGAGGTTGAGTGGAATATCAAAAGATTAAGACAAAAAAACTTTGAATATGCAAATAAGTCAGGAAAATGGCTTGCGTGGCAAGTCAAAAAAAGGAAAGAGCAAAATACAATTAGTAAAATAATAATAAATGGAAAAGAAACAACTGATTCGAAAGAAATTAGAAAAGGATTTCAGGATTTCTATGAGCAACTGTATAGGTACAAGGAAAGGAACAATAAGAGAAAAATAGAAAGATACCTAAAAGAAAAGATAGTGAAGAAGATGTCATCAAATCAAAGAGAACAGCTAAATGTCCCAATTTGTAGAGAAGAGGTAGAAGAAGTGATAAAAGAATTAAAAAGAGGAAAGGCCCCGGGCCCAGATGGGTTTACTTCAAGTTACTATAAAGAAATGAAAGACACGTTAATGACGCCGCTAACTGATGTAATGAATAACATCTTGACAGGAAAAGACATCCCTGGCTCCTGGAAAGAGGCCCTTATCACAATCATCCCAAAACAAGACTCGGACCTAACTCAAATCAAGAACTATAGACCCATCTCCCTATTAAATACGGACTATAAAATATTCGCTGGAGTTTTGGCTAAAAGATTAAAAAAGATACTAATAAAGCTGATACATGAAGACCAAGCGGGCTTTCTTCCTGGAAGGTTTATAAGAAACAATACGAGAAATATAGTTAACATCATTGAATACCTTTCTGATAGATGTGATAAACCAGCAAGTTTAATTTTCTTAGACGCGGAGAAAGCCTTCGATAATGTAATTTGGGAATTTATGTTAAAGAATTTGGAAGCTATGGAGGTGGGACAAAAGTTCTTAAATGGGATAAAGGCAATTTACACAGAGCAGAAGGCGAGATTGATAATTAATAATGTGATTACTGAGGATATAAAAATATGTAAAGGAACGAGGCAGGGCTGCCCGCTCTCGCCTCTGCTCTTCATAACGGTTTTGGAGGTGTTACTGAATGCAATCAGACAAAACAAACAAATTAAAGGGGTAACTTTAGGCCTTAATGAGTATAAGGTTAAAGCCTATGCAGATGATGTGGTCTTAACGGTGGAAGAACCTATAGAAAGTATAAGGGCGTTTCTGGATGAGGTTGAACAATTTGGGAATCTTGCAGGTTTCAAATTGAATAAGAGTAAGACCAAGATGATTATTAAAAATATGGAGCAAGATGAGGTTACAAGACTGCAACAACAAACCGAAATTGAGGTTGTCAGAAAGATAAAATATTTAGGTATCTGGATTACCAACAAAAACATCGACCTATACCAAAATAACTATGTACCGGTGTGGAATAAAATTAAAAAAGATCTGACGCTCTGGACCAGGATGAAACTATCATTCTGGGGAAGAATCTCCATGGTGAAGATGATGCTGCTACCCAGGTTGTTGTTCCTGTTCCAAACACTGCCCATTTTAAAAGGAACAAAGGACTTCAAAGAATGGCAAAAAGCGATTTCCAGATATGTCTGGGAGGGGAAGAAACCAAGAATTAAATTTAAGTTGTTAACAGACGCAATAGAAAGAGGGGGCTTCGCCTTACCAGACATGAGACTTTATTACGAAGCAGCATGTCTGTGTTGGTTAAAAGATTGGGTAAAGTTAGAGAACAAAGAGTTATTAGATCTGGAGGGGTACAACAACAGGTTTGGGTGGCACGCATATTTATGGAAGGATAAAAAGAGAGTGCATAGGGGATTCGGTAGCCACATTTTTAAAGGACCGTTAATAGAGGTTTGGGACAGATATAAAAATATATTAGAACCAAGAACACCACACTGGTTGTCCCCACAGGAGATGATAGGTGTAAAGAAAGTTAACATGAAGGAAAAATGGGGGAAGTATGAAGATATGGTTCTTTATGAAGGAGGGAAGTGGAAAGTTAAACCATACGACCAGGTCAAAATGCTCACACAAGGTTGGCTGCATTATTTCCAGATAAATGAGCTGTTTAAAACAGAGGTGAAGGAAAGAGGATACGTAGAAAAAGAATCAATATTCCAAAAAGAGATAATAAATAGTGATTACAAAAACCTTTCCAAAATGTATAAATTACTGCTGGAGTGGAATACGAAGGATGAGGAAGTGAAGTCAGTGATGGTACAATGGGCAAGGGATTTAAGGTATAACATTCAAATGGAAGATTGGGAAAAGCTGTGGAGAGTGAATATAAAGTTTACAGCCTGTACATTACTAAAAGAAAATGTAATGAAGATGCAATACAGGTGGTATATGACTCCTGTAAAATTAGCTAAGATGTATAAGATAGACAATAAGTGTTGGAAGTGTAAACTTATGGAGGGGACGTTTTATCATCAATGGTGGGAGTGCAAGAAAGTTAAAAGCTTCTGGGAGGATGTATATAATGAATTGAAAAAGATGCTAGGTTACACTTTTGTTAAAAAGCCAGAAGCTTTTCTACTATGTATTATGGGAAAGGACATCAGGAGAAAGGATTGTAAACTATTCCAGTACGCGGTTACAGCAGCCAGAATTGTGATAGCTCAGAGGTGGAAGCAGGAAGAAATGCCAACAGTTGCAGAGTGGAGAGCAAAATTGACAGAGTATGCTGAGTTGGATAAATTGACAGGGAAATTAAGATACCTAAAAGATCAAAAGTTTATTGAAGATTGGGGGAAATTTGTGGGTTATCTGGAGAATAAATGTTTTCTAAACACAACGCTAGTGGGTTTTAAAGAGGCACTGTAAAGAATTAACAAGTATTGTTCAAATCGAAATAATGTATAAAGGGAGATATGTATGGCAATATGTAAGGATGGAATGTGTTTCAAAGACTCAAATTCGAAGGAATGTCAACGTCGCTGAAGTCAAAAATGAATGGAAAGTTCTGTATTTCGGATATATTGTATTTAGAATGAAATTAATAAAAAAATTTAAAATGCAAAAAAAAAAAAAAAATGAATGGAAAATCTTAGCCAGAACACCTTGCATTTCATCTGTGTCCTATAGATCGGAAAGGCATCCAGAAAAGCGAATTTATAAATGATGCTGTTAATGCAACATTTGGTCTACTAGGATTAATAATCTGTGTTTGGCAGTGGATGATACTAAGTTATTTGTGACCAAGTGAATGTTTTCAGTGTTTACTGAGTTTGTGTGCAGAAGTTCAGCTATCCACAAGAATTGGTAGCTAATAGTAATGGTTCCAAGGTCCCTGTGTGCATGTTTTTCTTAGTCCAGTGATCACGGTCAGCTAGGCTGTGATTCTTCTGTGATTTCCAGATACCTCTCCTTGCATGTCTACACTGTAGCTGAGTGGTTGGGTGGATCCTAAATTCAATTGAGCAGGCACTTTCAAGAGCTCCAATTAGGATTAGGCCTAGGCGATGTATCAGTACATCGCCCAGGACCGGTATGAGGAGCAAACCGCAATGTTGGCTTCACTCAGTGATATATCACTGGTGAAACCGCCATCCCACTCTGCCCTCATACTGTGCAGAGGGAGAAAAAAAGCTACACTGGCTTGTTCCTCCCTCTGCATCTTTTAACTGCTCGGCTGAGGAGTGTGCGGTTGCCGCTCCCCTCAGCCGAGCAGTTAAAGGATCCCCCAGCCTGGCGCTGACTCCTGCGCAAGTGGGGGGAGCACCAGGGATGGCTCTGCCAGCTGAGCCTGTAATGGTTCTAGGGGTTGCTCGTGCGTAAACCGGTGCAACACCTGGCTGGGTTGCCTGAGTGAACCTTTTCTGTCCGGACAGCCACTCACCCGTGGCTGTCTCAATCGCTGGCAGAATCCATCAGTGGGCGTTTCTTGAACTTCTTCCAGCAAAGAAGCTCTTTGACGCCTAGTCTCCTCCTACTCTCCCTGCGTGGAAGCCTTCTGTGCAAGGAGGGCGTAGGCAGCGGAGGACCCTTACTCTCCCCGCTGGTCCCTGGCAAGGAGTCATGGGACCGCCTCGCCGATTCCCCCATCTGCCCCCCTTCTCCACTGGTGCTATGCTGATTCTCTTCCCCAGAAGATGGGCTGCCTCTCCCCATCCCGGGACGCTCTCTGGGACCCCTCCGGAGCCCGCTCTCTCCCTCCGGCCCTGGTGGCAGTTCCCTGACAGAGCCGTACAAACAAGCTGCCTTGTCCCAGCCCGCTAGGCGCTGGGGTGAAACTGTCTTAGCTCCGGCAGTCAGCTGTGGCAATTTCACCCGGTCTGAAGCCAATGCAGCTTGTTTTTTCAACATCGTGGTATATTGCCACACCACAGTGTTTCACTGGTGATATATCACGATGTTGAAAAGCTGATATTGCCCAGCCCTAATGGGGATATATTAATATTAGGACCAAGGGACATAAAGAAGCAAAGCATTGCTTTTAAAAGGGGTGAGAATGACAGTGTGGCACTTGTTCAAAAGAAATCCTATAGCAGCTGTTCTGAGGTACATAGCAGAATATCCTTCTACAGGCTCAGCCTGGGTTCAGTTGGTGAAAGGGGACAAACAAAGCTCTGCAAGGTCATCCATAATAAAGGCAAACTCCAAAACCACAATATTTTAATGGCATGACTCCCATGTGATTTTGGAGAAGGAATAAGAATCCAGTCAGTGAGGATTTTGATTATCTGGGGTTCTCGTTCTCTCTCTCTCTCTCTCTCTCTCTCACACACACACACACACACACACACAGAGAGAGAGAGAGAGAGAGAGAGAGAGAGAGAGAGAGAAGTGGCAATACTTAGCACCTTGTTGAGTTTGTGATGTTTTTCTTCCGAGATGTAGGATGATGCAAACACTGTGTGTGCATTTTATGAACGGAAGATGTCTGTGGGCAGAAAAGGGGGAGTTCTGAAGAGAAGCAGGGAGTTTGGGCCTTTGTGTTTGTTACACTGGCTATTTAGCAAATTATATGCTAGCCCAGGTTTTGTAGCCAACACAACTGGGAGGCATATTCTCAGCTCTTTGAAAACTTTTTTAAAAATTTAGCAGCATATAGATAAATAACTAATAATAAGTAACTACTAGTTTGACAGTTTTTTTGTAAATTCATACAGTGGTACCTCGGGTTAAGAACTTAATTCGTTCTGGAGGTTCGTTCTTAATCTGAAACTGTTCTTAACTTGAGGTACCACTTTAGCTAATGGGGCCTGCCGCGCTGCCGGAGCACGATTTTTGTTCTCATCCTGAAGCAAAGTTCTTAACCCGAGGTACTATTTCTGGGTTAGCGGAGTCTGTAACCTGAAGCGTCTGTAACCCGAGGTACCACTGTACTTCACATTTTTAGATGCATAACTAGGGATGTTTCAGATATGCCCCTAAAAATGTAGTGCATGAATTGGCTCTGCTGCACTCATTTCCTGTATGCTAGAAATCATTCCACTATGTATGGGAGTTTATGACTAAGGTGGGGATTCCCACACAGCATTTCTACACATGGGAAAAAATGTGTCACTTTGTGTTTATGTGAAATAAATATATTTTGCCCCTACATGTTATCACTTGACACTTGTTTACATAGAATTGCTTTTGCCGTTTTTTTGCCACCCATTCAGTCGGTTTGGAGAAGTCATTTTGGAGCTCTGCAGTCCCTTTTTGTTTTGATGACCCTGAGCAGTTTTGTAACATCAGCAAATGTGGCCACCTCACTGCTCAACCCAACCGTGGATCATTTAGAATCAAGTTAAAAAGCACAGGTCCTAGTACTGATCCTTGGTGGGTCAGCACTCCACTTTCAACATCCCTACATTGGGAGAACTATTTATTCCTGCTTCCTGCTTCCTGTTGTTTAACTAGTTCCTATGTGACCTGGAACAACTCTGGTATGCTTACTGAAACTCTCAGAGAACTCAAACAGGTTTGTGAGACGGTACTTGCCCTTCAAGAAGCTATACTGGATCTGTTTCAGCAAGGCTTGTTCTTCTGTGTGGTTGGCTATTTTATTTTTAACAATACTTTTCGCCAGGTTTCCCAAAAATGATGTTGAGCTAACTCACCTTGAATTTCCATTAACCTCCCTCTCCCCATCCCTGATCCTTTTTTGAAAATTGGCGTTGCATTGGGCACTTTACAGTCCTGAGATATAGAGGCTGATCGTAGCAACAAATTACATTTTTTTTGTTAGAAGATCCAGCAATTTCCCCTTTGAGAGGTTCTTTGAGAACTCTTCAGTGGATACCATCTGGAACTGGCAATTTGTCAGTTTTTATTTTGTTTATTCTGCCTAGAACTTCATCTCTCAACACCACTGTTTGCCTCAGTTCCTCAGACACCCTTCCTGCAAAAGTTAGTTCAGGCACAGGAATCTTCCATTTATCTTTCCCTGTGAAGATAGATGCAAAGAATTAATTCAGCTATAATCGCCTTATCTTCCTTTGGCATTGGAACTTTGGGAAGTGGCTAAACTTTTGGATGACAAAAGAGTCAGAGGTGTGCTAAGGGGACAACTTTGTTGGATACGATTCCTTATTAATTATGTTTTGTTTTGAAGAACTACTTTGTGAAGAGGAACTTTCTTTTATCTGCCTCAAATCTTCTGCCAATCAAATACTTTGAATCACGTTCACCATTTTACTGCCTGCTCACCCTGGAAATATTCTTTGGGGAGCTGTTTGCCATTGAACAGGTTTTCATCGTCCTGAATAACGGATGTTATCTGCAGGCTTGGGTACAACATTGCTGACCCCTTACTCCAAATATTTAGGTGTGTTTTTTATATATATAAAAAATCTGTCTTCTAATCCATAGAAGGACACATCCTATCCTACAACTTTTGTCAGGAAATATTTTCCAAACCATTACAGAAACAGAAATACATAACGTCTACATTGTTTCTGTTGATATGTATGCCTTTAATCTCAGAGTATTTGAAAAGATTAGTAAGGCAGAACCTTTCCTTAGAGAAACCATGTTGATATCCTCCAGAAACAGACTGAAAGGGGAAAGGGGAGGCATTGTGTAGGACCCCTCAAAAGGTTCAGAAGAACATCAGATGATGTACTACTTGTGTACTATTTGTTACTTAGATAGGCAAAGGTTTTGTAGTACAGTAGTTGCTATAAAGTTCTGATGGCCTGAATTTATGGCTGGGTTTTGTTTTAACATGGAACAACAGGATTCAAAAGCCAAACTGTTTCTATACAGCACACAATTAAGCACATTATAGCACATCCTTTGACATTTTTTTTTTACAAAGAACTCATAAAATTGTCTTTGTTTTAAGTTTTAACTTGGAAGGAAAGCCTCATAGAAATTGTGTGTATGGCTGTTCCTAGGAATTTGAAAGCACCATACCCACCCCTGTCACTTGGAAATTGATGAATCATATTATTTGTGCTTGTCATCAAAGGGTTGTGTGTTTCTTTAATACCTGTCTAATAATCCTGGGTTAAGTCTGTTTAAATTGTACTCCTGAGACCAACAGTGGAGGTTTCATTTGTTAAATTGCGTTTTCTCCCAAAAGGAAAAATCATCCGGAGTATCTTGTTGCTAGTGGTGGTTTCCATTTGACTTTTTCTAATACAGATTGCATAGTATAACATAGGGGTCAGCAAACTTTTTCAGCAGGGGGCCAGTCCACTGTCCCTCAGACCTTGTGGGGGGCCGGACTATATTTTGAAAAAATAAATAAAATGAATGAATTCCTATGCCCCACAAATAACCCAGAGATGCATTTTAAATAAAAGGACACATTCTACTCATGTAAAAACACACTGATTCTTGGACCGCCCGCGGGCCAGATTTAGAAGGCGATTGGGTCAGATCTAGGCCCCAGGCCTTAGTTTGCCTACCCATGGTATAACACCATTGTCATCCTTAACTACTTTTTACTAGTAGCAATAAAGCTTTTGTTTCTTTCTTTACTAAGTACAAAAAAATTGAATTTAGCTAGTAAGTCGTGTAAACACAGTAAGGCTTGGAACAGACTCGTTGCGTGGACATAACAGATGCGATGCTGAGAAAGGGCTGTTAGACTGAGTGTAGAGAAAGGAAGTATCTGAGTTGAATGCAAAGCTCCTCCTTCCTTCCTCTTACTACGTAATCAGCCCAGTATTTCTGTGTTGTGTGTTAAAGAGTACCGTATTTTTTGCTCTATAAGACTCACTTTTTCCCTCCTAAAAAGTAAGGGGTAATGTGTGTGCGTCTTATGGAGCGAATGCAGGCTGCGCAGCTATCCCAGAAGCCAGAACAGCAAGAGGGATTGCTGCTTTCACTGCACAGCGTTCCCTCTTGCTGTTCTGGCTTCTGTGATTCAGAATATTTTTTTTGCTGTTTTCCTCCTCCAAAAACTAGGTGCGTCTTGTGGTCTCGTGCGTCTTATAGAGCGAAAAATACGGTATTTTATATAAACTGAAATTGTTTGCATTTTTGTGTACTTGGGAAAATTGAACTCTGCATGACACTTAGTGGAATTTTGCTTTGTTCTCTTCTTCCTGTAAGTTGCATGTCCTTTTTCTTTTCTTTCTCTTTTTTATACCCCCCCCCCCCCCCGGTAAACCGATCTTCTCATTCTGTGTAGGATCTTTGGCTAAGGTTGTGCCCTGCATAGCCAACTATTGCCTCTGCCTCCTTGGCCCAACAGCAAGCCTACTTTGAGTCTTTCCTAAGTCCATCTCATTCCTTAGTATGGTGACACTGTTCCCAAGGGCCATTTATTCCTGATTCAGCATTCTCTTTTCCTCCTGTCAACACTGACTCATTACTTAGGGAATCTTGTATGTTATATGCATTTTCAGAGGTTGTTTAACCTCAGCCATACTTAAGGTAGGGACCATTCCTCAACCATACCCAGTTGAGGACATGCTCTGTTTCCTGGTTTAGTCTTTGGTATCTACAGCTTTTTATAAAAGGGAGGATGGGGGAATTAGGCAACAGGTTCTAGGAAATACCTCTGCCATTCCTCCTCAGAGTACAGAATAATGGGCTTGGTAAAGGGAACCTTTGACCCTCCTTTGTCGCCATTGACCATGTTGGCTGATGGGACTTGTTGTTCCAACAACATCAGAAAGACCACAGATTCTCCATCTCTGCACTAGATGGGCAAATAGTCTGAACAGAAATAAAGCCTTTTTCTATGTTCCACCTTTTATTCTGCCTTTTTCTATATTTATAACAGAAATGTTACAAGGAACTTTCTTGAGGGTAAGAGCTGAGGAACAGAATACAGTGGTACCTCGGGTTACAGACACTTCAGGTTACAGACGCTTCAGGTTATAGACTCCGCTAACCCAGAAATAGTACCTCGGGTTAAGAACTTTGCTTCAGGATGAGAACAGAAATCATGGCGCAGCAGTGTGGCGGCAGTGGGAGGCCCCATTAGCTAAAGTGGTACCGCAGGTTAAGAACAGTTTCAGGTTAAGAACGGACTTCCGGAATGAATTAAGTTTTTAACCTCAGGTACCACTGTACATTGGAATACCTTCTTTGGAAGTTTTAAGCAGAGGCTAGATGGCCATCTGTCAGGGATTCTTTAGCTGTCATTCCTGCATTGCAGGGGGTTGGACTAGATGACCCTTGGGGTCCCTTCCAACTTTGCAATTCTAGAATGCTCTTGCTGCCAGCTCCTTCCTAGAGCAAAGGTTTGAGATGCATTTGTATGTGTGCGTGCTTCCTGTTAACACAAGAGCACAAGGAATTTCACCCAAAGCAAAACATTTTCCTAGTAAAATTTCTCAGAGGGTTCTGCAGCTCCTTTTATTAACATCCATTCCTTGCTTGCATCCTTGCTGCCTGAACACCAGTTTATAGCTTTTGTAATATGCAAGTCCAACTGTCAGATGATAAGCTCATCCCTCATTGAGTCTTCTCTCAGTAATATGGCATTTGACACATGCTTTTGTGTCATACCTGGTCTCCCCTGTGCCACCTGGATTGCTGGATCGGTGCCCTCCTTGCCTGGATTGGTGCCTTCCCTGCCTCCTGTGCAGTTCTGGAATGCAGCTGAGTGCTCGGCACTTAAACCTTTTAAGTGCTAATTGCTTAGTAATGAAATATTTAATTGCCAAGCAATTAACTTTTACAGGAAAGTGGCTGGTAGAAACTGTCTGTTCTGATGGAGGTGTTTAATAACTTGAGGTTCTCATAACCTGGCCTTACCTGGCCAAAAACATATGTGTGCTTGAATAAGAGACACGATGGGCAAAATTTTAGTTTTGGAGCATAGTATAGTAGGGATTCATTTTAAAATGGCATTTTTCCAGTTTTGATTTTAGTAACTTTTAGGCCACTGTGTCATTCAGTCACTGTCGTTGGGTGGCAAACCCATACCACTGAATCAGCTCGAGAGTGCTAAACCTTTGCTTGTGACTTTCATATGTAGAAAACCTGTGGTCTACTGCTGTGCATGCACAGGAGTCTGGAGACAATTTCAAGATACCTTCTCCATGCCAAAGGTTTTGGAGCTGGAGGAGAAGAGCAGGGGGTTGATTTGGTGCTGGCTGGCAGAAGTGTTCCAAGTCATCTACAACCTTTCTCTCTAGCTTGCAGGTAGAGAAACGGGCAAGGATACTTCCACTCCCTATACCAGTGTTTCTCAAAGTTGGGTTCCCTACATTGAGCCGACAAAGATCACAACTGTGGAAACCATCACCCCTCTGTCCCCACCTCCAAGGTAGAAGCTGAGACTCTTGTTGTCTTCGGCAGAAACTGAGGAGTAGAAACAGGACCTCTCGATAATGTCTATTTCACTTATTTTTTAATAGAAATGTTAAACATAAAACCATGCAATAAAACTTTTAAGACCGGAAATCAGCTGACTATTGTGGAAAGGTGTTTTTTCAGTTGCCTGCATAAGCCTGGCGGAATAGAGAGAATAATGTTGCACTGCAGTCATGCTAGTTGTGTTTCTAAGTGCGGGAACAGCCGACACGATTCCCTTCGTAAGTTGTCCCCCGTGGTTTACCATAGTACACCTGCTCATGGGGGATTTGCTGGTGCTTTTGAGAGATGGGTCTTGCTTGGGTCATGTATTTCTTTGGTAGGATGACGTTCCTCCTGCCTAGTCTTTCAGTGGCAAGCCTTGACTGCAAGGGTAAGAATGCAGAGTTTGAAAATGTGATTGGGATGTAGAAAATCATCCCCAGAGCAGTATAATCAGAAAACTGGGGTTCCTTCAGAGTTCTGTGATTCTGCATGCACTTGGGTGACTTAAAAGCTGCTGGTTCCAGTTAGTTTTAAGCAAGTGAACTGTGGACAGGATTGTAGCCTTGATGTTAGCAATACCTGCAGGTACACCCTTCAGTGTATTCTATAAATAGCACCACACTACTTTTGATTCATTCCAAAATGCAGAACTTGCTGGATTTAGGGAAACAAGTGGAGGAAAGAGGGGAAATAAAACAGGACTATGTGAAATAGCAAAGTATTCATCAGCTAAATTTGTATTGGGTACTGTGAAGGTAGCCATAAAGTCCAAAGAAAGTCCCAAGGGAAATGATTGATTAAAAGAAACTTCCCTTTGCTTTGTGTTTCTAATTTCAATGACAGGTGGGATGGAATCCACATGTTCTCATTTATTTAAACTTTAAGGTTCTCTATTTCCCTGCTCTGCAGCAACGAGAGAGTTGGAAATACCAGAAGTTTGTATAGGTAGGATCAGTCTTAAAGTATTAATGGAACTTGTTCATAGCCCAAGTAGAATCTGTTGAGTTTGTTATGTTTTTCAGATTGCAGCTGGCAATATGACATTTCAGGTAGTTAGATGGAAGGAGTGGAATCCAAAGAGAAGCAAAGCAAAAACTCACTCGTTTCTTAGAGCTGTTTGTAATATTTTACCTAGGATTATTGTTGGCATCCGTCTGTCTTGGGAGACAGTGGAAGAGTGTACCTTCGGGGGTAAAGTCAAACAGTTGGAGAGTTACAGCACCTGGTGTGGCTGTAGAGACTGATATAGGAGAGACATGTTTTGTGGCAGCTGGGGCAGATGAAGGCATCTAGTTGTGCTGCTACAGGTGCACCACAGCGCTTCTCTCTGTGATTCCTCCCAGCGTTCATTCCTCCTCTGGTCACTGCTACAGATACACGACCTGACTGTCTTTCATGAGGCACTGAGATAACCTGCAAGGGATTCCCATATGCCGAGGTTAATATATAACCTATAATTTGAATGATTAGCATTTAAGTAGCACTTCTAAAATGTTCAGCACTCTTCACCTTCGTTTTCTGCAATCCTTAACAACAGCCTTGCAAGGTATTATCACTGTGCCTGATTTATTCATTTTAAAAATCTCTTAATCTAGGAAGGACAAGTTTCAGTAATCATTTCAAATCTTCATATATTTGTATGTGAATGAATGCAAAAGCCTGAAGAAAAAGTTGTTCTTTCTTCGTGCTTAGATGTTGTGGTACATGTATGAATTGGAGGCATTCCTACCCCGGTGTGTGAGAAAAGGACAAAATCTTCTCCAGTCACCTGTTATCCCTCCCCCCCTTTTTTAAAAAAAGCTGCTGTTTGAGAAAAAAGTTGCATATCCAGTTAATTGGAGATATTATTTTAGTTTATTGGTCTTGCCAGTAAGTTATGTAATGTTGGAATCCTATTCCTGGGAATAAGTCCCACTGAACACAGTAGGATTTGCTTCCAGTAACCACGCTTAAAATCAGGCCTATTACAGTGGTACCTCCGGTTACGAACTTAATTCGTTCTGGAGGCCCATTCTTAACCTGAAACCGTTCTTAACCCGGCATGCTTTCGCTAATGGGGCAGCCAGTGTGTGACTTCCACTCACATCCCGGGGCAAAGTTTGCTATCAGGAGCATCTACTTCTGGTTAGCGGAGCTCGTTACCCGAAGCGTTCGTAAGGAGGATGGTACATAACCTGAGTTCCATTGTACAGGGTTTCATCCAAAGTCGTTTCATTTCCTCTCCTTCCCCTGCAGCCCCCCACATCTTCTTCAGTGGGTACACAGGATAGGAGCTGGAAAGGAGAGGAAAATTCCTTTCTTCTAGTGCAAGTCTCTTGTGCTAGTAAAACATTGGAGACAGCCCACCACGAATACAAACATGTCACAAATGTCATATTTCAAGATGTACACAATTGTAGACACTATAATAACAAGTGAGAATCTTCCTTTTTCATTAAGTGTTATGTCTCATAGTGACCATATATTTTGGTCTTGGATATGATTAAGCTTCTGTAGAGTTACAGATGGTTAAAAGGAACCACAGACCGGGTCATATGGTTTAACGTCCTGCAATTCAGCCTGTTTGTAATGTGTGTACAGCAGTCTTCACATTTTTCTCTTGAGAAATCTCACAGTTCTCTGGAACACAGTGTGAACACTGCTGGTTTAGCCAGTGGGGGAAAAGAGATGGTCCATCCCCCCTGAACGCTGATTGAAATAAAATCTCTGACTTCTAAGCAAAAGGGCAAGAATGCTGTGGAGTACTTTTTACCTACGATGCGGGGAGTGATCATTCAAAATAGCTGGATTAAAAACAAAACTGAAAATGAATTTCTGGATGGAGTAGAATCTGTCACTTAATACAAGAAATGGGAAGACTAAATACATGTGTTAATATTTATAAATGTAAGACTCTTTGTCGCTTGAGTTTGGTTTTAGATGTAACCTGTCAGTATTTTGCTATCCGCACAGTTAGGAGTGGTGCCAGCCTTTCTGTCAAATGACACATGTGGCATTTCATCAAGTCTAGTCATCTGTTTTTAGCATGAAGAATGCCACTCACAACTTGGATGAAACAGAACCATCTTGGCACAGTTTTTATAGTAGCAAGATTTTCGTCCCCAAAGTATACTAGACACCATTGTTGTTGCTCTTTGAATGAATTGTTTAATTCCGCTATGAAGCCGAATGTAAATTTCACATCACTTGCTGTTTTTATCCCAAGTAGCATGGAAATTGGTTTTCATTGCATGTATATTTGAATGCATGCATGTTCAAGTTTCAAAGGCAAGCAGTTACCTTGATTTTTCTCCCTTACATTTCCTAGGATTATGTCCATCAGGCTTTGTAACAAGCTTCAATTTTTAAGTGTCTTTGGCAGTCATACTACATGGAAACTTACACATGGCCTGCTCTTAATCTATAATCCTTGATAATTTGGGGGAAGATCCGATAGATTATGCTAGATTATTACCAGAAATGCTTCATGTATAGGTTTAGCCTGAAGCATTCCAGTATCATCAAGGAATAGGAGCAGTTGCTCAAGTAGTGAAGGACTCCTGCCAATCCAGAGTTCTGATGAGTAAATATCATATTTGCAATAAAATGTATCATACTGTGTTCACAATGTGCATCCATAGCTTTTCTTTTCTGATTTGCTTTCAACACAAAATGAGTGGAGTTTGTATTAAATGACCTCCTTCCCCACAGGTGTTCAAACGAGACCCTTTGGTAGTTCCCTCACCCCCAAAAGCTCAGGTGGTGGGGTGTCCTGGGAGATGGCCTTCTTCGTGGTAGCCCCATTGTGGTACTACCTCCTCACAGAGATGTATCTGGCATCTTCATTGTACAGCCTTTGGCAAATGCTGCAGACACACTTCTTCACCCTGGCTTTTGACACCAGAGATGTATATTTTTAGGACTTAGCTTATTTCTGCAATTGTAAGTTGTTCTAAACTGTTTTTAATGTTTTGTTTTAATTGTAACCTGCCCTGGGACCTTAGAGTGAAGGGCAGGTGATAAATTATAATAATAACAACAAGTAGATTGATAGTTTTGCTCATTTTTCTCAGAATCGTTTATTGTGTTCAAGTGGCTAGATTCAACAGGGAGTGCATCACAAGGTGTCATAGGAAACAGTTGAGTTGCTTACAGGTAAATACTTGCCTTTTTAGAGGCTTAGGGTTTGTGTCATTTTTAAGTTGTAACATTTATTATGTTACATATTTTATGAGAATATTTTTAATGTTCTTGCTTATATGTGTTTCATATTGCTTATCTTGTTGTAAACAATTACTGTGACCAGTTTTGGTGAAGGGCTGTGTATCTTTTTTAAAATTTTATTTCAGTTTGTATGCATGCCCAAAGCGACTCGCAACACAACACAACAGAAATGCAATTTAGTACATCCTTACAATAACACTTGAATACTAGTTCCTTTGAGAACATAATGACAATCCAAACAACTCACTTAGCTAATATTAACGTTACAACATTTTAAATTACTATAAAACAAGCCATTAATCATTAACACATATCAATTTTTATCAATCAATCACAATTACATACTATCAATAATAAAACCAGCAGACACTGCCTGGTAGTACTATATCAAATGATTTAAAGGTAACAAAGTGTGTAATTCTTTTTTTGAAGGCTAAAAATTAAAGTGCACACAGTTCCTATCAGTTTGGTCTTATTTTATGAAACGCATAGCAGTTAATAAATTTGCACTAGAAAATGCGTAAAGAGACTAAAAGTTAAAGTACTTCATAGCAGCTTGATCATATACCATAGAGTGCTCAAACATAAGTCTCTTATTACTCCTCACAGGGAGCTGCCCCCCTGCCAACACTAAATGGCTTCAATCACCTCCATTCTGTCCTCTCTAGGGTGGGCAATATCTGGTTTTCAACTCCACGATATATCACCAGCTAAACATCACAATATAATGGTAGATCACAGTATCTGAAATAAGGATGGAGCTATATAGAGGCGATGGCTGGCTTCACAGTTTTCCCCACATTGTGATTTTTGCATAGT
The DNA here is from genome assembly GCF_964252035.2 of Podarcis erhardii. NCBI lineage: Eukaryota > Metazoa > Chordata > Lepidosauria > Squamata > Lacertidae > Podarcis > Podarcis erhardii. The sequence continues at coordinate 43,153,134 of NC_138497.1, forward strand.
GCACACATCGTAATTTGCAATATATTGCCATATCAAAAAACGATGAAACTGATAACATGATATGGACTTTAAACCAGTTTTGGATGATATATTGCCCAGCCCTAGTCCTCTCACTGCTGATTCCCTTTGAAGGCATCATATATGCACCCTAGGTTTTTGTGGTTACAAGAAACCAACCTGCTTCTCCCATGGGAGACCCCACCCAACACCCCTCCTTTCCCTGCCTCCCATGCAGAGAGGGGAATCTATGCCAATACAGTGGTACCTCACGTTACAGACGCTTTAGGTTGCAGACGCCGCTAACCCAGAAATAGTACCTCGGGTTAAGAACTTTGCTTCAGGATGAGAACAGAAATCATGCAGCGGCGGCGCAGCGGCGGCGGCAGTGGGAGGCCCCATTAGCTAAAGTGGTGCTTCAGGTTAAGAACAGTTTCAGGTTAAGAACGGACCTCCAGAACGAATTAAGTTCTTAACCCGAGGTACCACTGTACAGTAAGGACAGTGCCCCTGCCCCTCACTCCTCCCCCAAGGGATGACCCCGCTGTCCCTTCTGGGGACACCCTCCTTCAACTTGGCCTTCCCAAGGAAGTATCTCAGGTGCTGCTGGTCAGAAAATCCCAAGGGTTAGTGTTAGTGCCAAAATGTTCTCACTGCCCTTAAAGCCCTGTCAGTCTTCAGCAGTGCAGATGTTTCAGAAACAGGGAACAAACCATAATAAAAACCACCCGCCACCCCAGCTGAGAAGTTACAGCCCCCGCTGGCAACTGTCAAGAGTTGCTGCTGCTATAAATCATTGAGATTTTGGAGTTTACGCTCTTGTGATCTATACCACACAACTCTGAAGGTCAGGGAAGAACATTGTACTTGTTGTCCTTCCTTGCGGGAAGAATGTGCCTGAAGGATCTCTCGCCCCCCTCCTCAGCTTATGCTAAGAAGGAGCAAGGAATAGTTGGGCCTTGCAAAGATCTGTGGGTACTTCAGTCATTTACATAGATTAACACTGGGGGATAATCTATAAAAGCTTCATTTATAGGGCTAGTCAGCTATGGATTTTGTTCGTGGTGTGTTAATATACTTGGACTTAAAACAAAAGGGATAAGTCAAAGTGCATTAACAAACCACAAACAAAATCCATAGCTGGCTAGGTCTATAAATAAATTGTCGCAGTGACTGCACAGCTTTTGCTAAACTGTTGCTCCTTTTCACTTTGGGGTGTTTGGGTGTTCAGCTCTGCAGTTGCTCTATTTGCAAATACCTCAGCTCTCAAATGGCTCCGTTTTTGAATGTTTTGGCTCCCGAACACCGAAAACCCGGAAGTAAATGTTCCAGTTTTCGACTCGGCCTCCTCTTGCGCGCAGGAAGCTCTTGCAACCAGTCGGAAGCCGCACCTCGGTTGTTGAACGTTTTGGAAGCCTATCGGGCTTCCGGAAAGGATTCCGTTCGACAACCGAGCTTTGTACTTTTGCTGCCCCAACAACGGTGTATTTGAAGTGGGACTGAGTAACAGAGAGCCACAATGCTTCTTGGTCATAGCCAAAGATCTGTGGGGTGGCAATGTTTGCCACTGGCAAAAATCTAAATTCAGGTCCTGGAATATAAGCTCACTGTGCCTCTGCTGAATACTTCCAAAGGACTTGGATGTTGCAACAACTTTGGGGCCTGAGGGAAATAGAGGTACAGATGGCGTGTGCAGGTGGGAGAGCAACTGCGGATATATGAGAGATAGAGGACTCAGCAAGTCATGGATATACCTGTCTAGAGTACGTGCAGCCCTGCTGCTTTGTCTTGAGCACTTACCTTGCTTCTCCAGGCTGTTCTCCACACAGTGAACTTAGCATTGCACAGCTGACAAACTCAGTTGCTTGTGTTGTAGTTTTCCATACACTGACTGGAGATGCCCCTTTGGGCATCCTCTTTTCACACTTGCTTCAAAGCATGCATCTTAGAGGCAGTCTGTGTTTACGTGTGTGTGCATGCTTTAAAAGTGGTTATTAAAAACTAAAGGGTGTAATTCAGTATTCATAGAACCATAGAGCTGGAAGAGTCATCTAGCCCAAATCCCTGCAGTGCGGGAATGTTTTGCCCAGCATGGGGCTTGAACTCACGATCCTGAGATTGAGTCTCCTGCTTTACCAATTGAGCTATCCTGTTGCGCTAACACTACCGTTCCACCAGCACAGGCATTGCTGCTTGCACCATGGAGCGATCTCCCCTCTCCTCCCCCTCTGCACTCTTCTGGGGATCCTCCCAACCACCCTGAGTGGATTTGGGGAAGGTGCAGGGAGAGAAGACAGAGGAACGCCTGGTTAGAGTAGCAGGAGTCCTTCCTCTGGCTTCCGCTTTTGCACTGGGTTAGTTCGATCCAGCCCTATGTGTTGCCTTTTCACATCCATTTCAAGTGGAGTTCAACAACAGTGGGTGTGTTCACACGTGATGATAATCCAGCTCCTGCTTTGCTTCTCTGCTAGCGAAAGCAGGATAAACAAAGCCTTGGCTTCCTGTTAGGTCTAAACCCAGGGATTGTGGGCTTTTTCCTTAACAAACCACAGTTTCTACCCAGACTTTAGCTCAAATTGGACATGGAACATAAAAATGCAGATTATTAGCCACCCCCTTCTGGTTCGTGCTCATCCTCCTCTACATTTGCTACTTTACAAATCCTCTCTTTGCATTTTCATCCTTCCTTTTTGAACTCTTATTTTCCCGCTCCTGAATGCATGTACTCTCATGTGTCTGTTACAGAAGTGAGCAACTTATTCAGCACCAGATTAGAAATCTGCATATTTTAGATGCCTTTGAGCATGATTTACATATTTTCATGAATGTGACAGATGTTGAAGTATAGTTGGTAGACATATGGCATTTAACCTAAAATATTATTCTGAAATTGTTATCCACGACTGTGAACAACATTGAATCAGCTGTTATGTCTTCCCTCTTCAGGCATTTCAAAATGCTTCTGCGAATGAAATTCTCTTCCCACCTCTGCCATCAGGTCATGCCAGATTAGTTCCCTTTTCACTTTTCATATCAATCTCAAACCAGGAGGTTTATAATTGACAATATAGGAACAGAATCTATCGTTCATATAGCATTTTTTAAGCACACTAACAAACTGTGAAATCACCACGTGGTTCTAAAATTTGAAACAGTCTGTAGCTTTTTTGAAACTGAAAGAGAAGCAAAATTGTACACTGAACATTTGAATAAATTTAACTTTTGCCACAGCAAAGGGTGGAAATACTCAGCAGATCCTATGCACCTGCTACATAATTGGGAATATTTCTATTTTTTATTTCCCTTTTTATTTATTGGGGGGCGAAATATATATACTGCTGGCCGGCATGTACTGTGGGTGCTGAAAGGAGTGGCTTGATTGCCTCTGTGTTTTTCATCTGAGACCCTTTTTTGTGTAATTCCCCTGTGAGACGTCTGGAGGGTGGAAACACAAGAATGGGCCTTTTTCGCGGTGGCTCCCTGTTTGAGGAATGCTTTTCCCAGGAAAGCTCACCTGGTGCTTTCATTACATACCGTATTTTTCGCACCATAGGGCACACCGGACCATAGGGCGCACCCAGTTTTTAGGGGGGGGGAATCAAGAAAAAAAATATTCCCCCCCAGCCCCAAAGAGCAACGTACAGGCTGCACACAACCTCTCCCTGCCGGAGGGGTTGCGCACAGCTATGGAAGAAGGCAAGGCAGTGAGCGGGATGGATCCCGCTCGCTGTTATGGCTTCCCCTTTAGCCCCATGCAGCCTCTCCCTCCCGGGAGACGCTGCGCAGGGCTAAAGAAGCCATAGCCCGTGCAGCCTCTCCCTGCCGGAGGGGTTGTGCGTGGCTATGGAAGAAGTCTGCATTCGCTCCATAGGACGCACACACATTTCCCCTCAATTTTTGGAGGGGAAAAACTGCATCCAATAGAGCGAAAAATACGGTATCTTTAGGTGCCTAGCCAAAATGTTCCTCTTCAACCAGGCCTTGGCCTGATTAATATTCTACAGCCTTTGGGATGTGTTTGGAGGGGTTTTGCTTTATTTTTGTTTTAACTATTTGTTTTGTGCTTTTAGCCTGTATTTTTATCTTGTGAGCTGCCTTGAGATCTTTGGATGAAGGGCGGAATATAAATTTAACAAACAAACAAATAAATCCAGTGCTGTGCCCAGAGGCTTTGCAAGTCTTTGGGTCACCTTCATAAACAACCCCTTTTTATGCTGGGTCAGACTATTATGTCCGTCTAGCCCTGGACAGTCTCCATGAGGTCCTTCCCACCACCTGCAACCTGATTCTTTTAATTGGCTGTTCCAGGGATTGAATTGTGGACGCTCTGCTTGAAAATCCATGCGCATGGATAGCTCAGTTGGTTAGAGCACTGCAGGGGGTTGGACTAGATGATCCTCAGGGTCCCTCAGACTCTATTCTATGGATTTACCACTAAGGCAGAGGTTTTCAACCTTTTTGTGCCCATGGCTCCCTTGACCAACTACCTTCTTTCTGTGCCACCCCTGTGGGGCTCAGGAGCCCAGTTATGTCACCCCTTGCCTGCAGAGCCGGCAGCCCCTCACCCCTTACCGAGCCCCCTCCCTTGTGGAGGGTTCCTTCAGCCTCCTTCTCTCCTTGGGAGTCCTCCAGGCGGCGGCTGCCGCCGCCCCTGGTCTCTGAGCTGCCCCAAAGAGAGGTGCCCCCTCACACCGCCCCATAGGGGCCTGGGACTTGTCCATCCATTCCCAACAGCAAGGGCTGGTGGACTGGCTGGCTGGACTTCCTTGCCTGCTTGCTTGCTTACTCTGAGGCCGCTTCAGCTCCTGGCATCCAGCTTCCCCTGGCCAGCCCCAGAGACACCATTTGCCTGGGGAGCTTATAGCCAGGGCTGCTGCAACAAACAGCCTTGCAAGCCTTTGTGAGGCAGAGATGCAAGAAGGCATCAGAGGAGGGAAAAGGGAAGGAAAAACAGAGGTCAGTGTTGCCCGCGGCTCCCCTGACCTTCATTCAGGGCACCCCAAGGTGCCACGAAACACTGGTTGAAAACCGCTGCTCTAAGGTATGATTTCTCCCCAAAGGAACAAGTTTGGATTTTCATGGATTTGGGCGAAGTTCGGTACTGTTCCTGGCTGTCCCTCTCTTGCTTCACTTCACCTTTAATCTGACTATTATTAAATCCTCAGGGTCACTTATCTTCCCATTGGAATAAAGCTTGGTGATTGTGTTATAGCGTCAATGAAAATGTGCTGTTGTCCTTGTGGGTTTTGTGCTTCTGCCAAGCGATTCAAGGCACTACTCACTTGGCCAGAAATTAAGCCTAGCCAGCAGTGCAAAACCCCAAAGGATTTAAATGCTTGCAATTAGAAGTGGGTTCTTAGGGAAGGTGCAAGCCTACCGCAGCAGACTCCTGTGTAAGCGGTGAGCCTGCAACTACTGCCTGCATTCATATGTGCTTGCCTCATGGCCTTAAAATCAAACATTGCAGCAAAGGCAAGCGCTGGGTTTGATAACAGCTTAGCGTGTCCTATAATTTACTGTGGAGTGTGATTGCTTGACAGTGATATAATTGCTAGGATGGGGTCTGCACCCGCAGAGATTCAAGGGACCCATATGTTCGCAGCCACCGTATTCAACAAGAAATAAAATTTAAAAAGCTGCTTACTCTGCATACGCTTGCATTTTTGGTCTGACTGAAAAGATTACCAGCAGGTACGCCAATGGTTATGTGATAGCTGGAAAGATCAGCAGCTCTTTTTGGCACAGATTTCTAGAGCTGAGCAGTGAAGAAACTGCCAATTTCAGAAATGGCCCTTATGCATAGCTGTACTTTACTTTGCAAGGGAGGCAAAGATGTTGCTTATTCAAAGTTTTGTGCAATGAGAAGCGTGTAGGGAAGGACTTCTGAGAGTTTGGACCTGTAACTTCTTTTTGCATTTTCAGTTAGCTTTTTTACAGGATTTTTTATGGACCAGGAGGAGGAGAGACTTCAGTTCCACTGTATAAAATATTCCAGGTGGTACCTCTGGGTTTTATTCTGCGGTGCTCCAGCGACTAGGGTTCCCCACTATGTTCCCAACCTGTCTTAAACCATATTCTAGGTCAGGGGGTGCAGAAGACAGATAGATGGATTGACTGATTTGCAGTAAATCAGTAAGGTTTTCTATCTCTGTTGTCAAGCAACTTAAAAGCTTTTCGCTCCCAAATTAGGCTGACCAGAAAGAGGGGTTGGAGGGAGCGAACCAGGAGTGGATTTGGGTGTGAAAACGGTCTTGTGAGATTGCTTCTCGTACTGATCACAAACTTCTTGGCTGGGCATTTTCTAAATTCTTAGCGGAGCCACTATTTTGCACCTGACTCTGATTGGTGGATGTCAGTGGAAAACAAGTAGAACCTGCAAACCTAGAGCTTGCCCACTCCTGCTCCAGGGCTTTGTGTCACTCTGACGAGGACTGCTCCACCCTGCTCCACTTTTGCCACGTGCACACACCAGACACCGGGCTTTGCCAGATTCAGCTCAAGGTGGGATACTGCGTGAAAGTCGAATTTTGACAGGTGCCAGGAGAAGCTCTCCCTAAAGCCACGAAAGCCCTCGCCAAATTTAACTTGACAAGTTTACTCATGGTGCCTGTATTTATCTACACAGTTACGTCTATACTAATTATACGCCAGTTGGTTTTAAACTTGCTTGTCATGGTTTCCTCAAAGGACCCTGGGAATTGGGAGGGAATTGCCGGGGCCTCCTCTTCATGCCAAGTGCAGCATTTATGTTTTATGAGTGTTATCGTCATCAAGACGCTGGCAGCTCTCCTTAGCCGCCCAAATCACAATTGCTAGGAGAGAGGGGTTAGATGGCCAGTGTGTTTACTTCTACACTGTTAATGCACTTGATTAAGTGCCAGGTCCGTGGTGTAACTAGATGATGAAACTCGTCTCTGTACTTTTTGACCTGGGACACATAAGTTGCAATACTGTTCAAGTTAGGTAAAGGGAAGTAGACATAATCTTTATGGCCATGCTAGCATTAACTGGGATCAAAACTCAAGAATTGCTGTATTAGATAAGACCAGTAGCACATTCAAACCAGCATTCTCTCCCCCGCCCCTTATTAGAAGCTGCTATTTGTTCTAATAGCCTAACATATCGCCGCCTCCAGAGATTTAAAAGCTATTGAACAATCCTGGTTTGGGTTTGATTAGGGACTTTGAAGATGCTGTCACATGAAATGGACTGCAAATTTCATACCTTAGTCCCAAAACAATTAATTGTCCTGGGGCATGTAAGCCATGTTTTTCAAAGCTATGGAACAAATCGTATCAATATGACGAAGCCTCAGTTTTGATGCAGTGTGTCCCACTAGGTTCCTGTGGAGGTAGTGCAGAATTCAGTCTGCCCCTTGATGTATTGGTGCTGTGCTGTCACCATAAAGGTGTGGTTCTTGAAAGCTTTAAATCATATGCAAAACATTCCAAATTACGGTGGATTGTATCCAGTGCTTGGTGAGGGGAGTTCCCTCTTACTTTGCTCTATTGTGTGCCCCGCCATGTTCTGTGGAGTCTCACCCAACCTTCTGAAGCAGATTTTGAGGATGCATAGAGAACTGGGGGCAGGGGGGGCGGGCAAGGAGTCAGTGATGCAACTGCATCCTAATACGGAATTGCAGGGATTTCAAAATAAAAAGAAATTCAGCCGGGGAAATGAGTTTGGAAGCATTCCCCCCCCCCCCAAGACAAACCACAGTTAAAAATTTTCTAAACCAAAATATGCTACAGATACTCTTTGTTTGTTTAAACCAATAAATCATAGTTGACCTCACAACATACTTTGTGTACTTGGCTTGTTTCAGCTGGCGATAGTTAAAATTAACCATGGTTTAGGGTTGAAATACAGCACTAAACTGTTGTTAATTGAAACTGGAAGCACAAGTTTCCAATCTTCATGGAGTCATGTCAAAAGAGGGAAGGGGGAGACACAAACTCAAGATTTGAGCATGTAACAAACCATTGTGTCCAGATTTGGCCAATATGTGCAGAGTAGGAGAAAATAAATTCCATGTTTATTTGCTAAAATGCAGCCTAGAGTTTGGTATTTGTAGAGTTTGGTACATGGTAAATAAGAAATGCATGTAGGCTTGCCAAGTTGCAATGTTTTGTTTTTTGCCCATTTTAATGGACTTTCATGGTTTAAGAACTGTCTTTCACATTCTGTCATGGGTTCACAGTTTATGGAATTCTTGGTGCAAGTCACTCCCTCTGTTGAGAAAATGTAATGAATGATCTGCGCCAAGATTGAGATAGCTGAATTGTCCTTCAGTGGAACAGCAACAGGGCTTCAAAATGAGCCACATACTTTTAACAGAAGGAGTTGTCTTTGCCCAGCATTTCTAAAACTTGTTCACCCTTGAGGTCATATTCAAGCAAAAAAAGGGTACACCAGCAGCCTAATCTTTCCAAGACTAAATGTAGGAAGTAACCTTGTCATCGGCCTAATATTAGAGGTTATTCTAAGTAAAGGAGGGGGTGGAGAGGAATAGATTTGTTTCAGTTGCCATTGACTTCCTCCAGGCAGTCTAAATATTGTACAGTAGTACCTCAGTTTACAAACTTAATCCGCTTTGGAAGTCCATTCTTAAACCAAAACCGTTCTTCAACCGAGGCGTGCTTTCCCTAATGAGGCTTCCTGCTGCTGGTGCCCTTCCACCGTTCAGATTCCGTCCTTAGACCGAGGTAAAGTTCTCAAACCTAGACACTATTTCCAGTTTTGCAGAGTTTGTAAACCGAATCATTCTTAAACCAAACTGTTCCTAAACCAAGGTTACATACGCTTCAGGTTACATACGCTTCAGATTACAAACTCTGCTAACCCAGAAATATTACCTCGGGTTAAGAACTTTGCTTCATGATGAGAACAGAAATCGTGCAGCAGCAGCGTGGCGGCAGCAGGAGGCCCCTTTAGCTAAAGTGGTTCTTCAGGTTAAGAACAGTTTCAGGTTAAGAACGGACCTCCGGAATGAATTAAGTGCTTAACCACTGTACTGATACGTTTCAGCCACAGTTTGGGTTGTTTCCTACCATATGGAAGAGCCCCGCCCCCGAATCAAGAAGCTGTAAGATAATAGAAACAGAAAGGCAATAGCCCTGTAGTTGTTGGACTTTATCCATTCATTGGAAGGAGAAACAACAGTTTGGGCTTTGTTGTACCTGCGCTGCCTCTTTTGAAGATATAGAGGCTTCCATTCTACCTTTCAGCTGTCTCAGGGTGCTTTTAACCGAAAGCAACCTTGAATGAAGGCTCTGGGAGAGGGAGGTGGAGTTATGATTACCTGCACCTTTTCCAATTAAGGGCAAAAAAGCACTGGTGTCTTTGAGAGACTTTCCCTCCTGTATTTAAAGGGAAGAGCAGGCTCTTCTGGGTGTCCTCTTCCCATCAGATGTGATGCGTGCCAGGCGGCAGGCCTCAAGTGGAAGCTCCTTGAGCAAACGGGGAGCGGCTGCAGCCGTTCTGCACCTGTGGAATGCCGGTTTCTGCTCCTCAGAGCCCTGTTGCTTGTCTCTTTCAAAATAGGAAGTTTCCATGTGACGCGCTGCATTATTCTGGATGTTTTCTCAAGTGGGTCGCAAAACCCTGGAGGGCAAGAGATAAATCCTCAAATCATGCAAAAGCTAACCCTGAAGCGCAGAGCTGCAAATATGCCTCATCTAACCTATCTGATAAACCTTTCGTAGTCTAGCCATCCAAGATGCTGTCTTGTGGGTGGCCGTTTCCTACTTCCAAATAGGCCCACAAAGTTTCAGTGTCCTGCCCGCCCCCCACAACACACCTGCATTCTTGATATGTGCCTAAAGATGGTAGAGGGCAAACCACCTTTTTTAAAGTGTACATGCTTCTTTCTTAGAATCATAGAATTGTAGAGCTGGAACATACAGGGATCAAACCTGCAACCTTGGTGTTATCAGAGCAACACTCTAACCCACTGGGCTATCCAGGCTCCAGGCTCTTGCCGCATGCAACCAAGTGAGGTGGCTATTAACAAGCACACCTTTATTCTTCCTGCATGCCTCCGTTTACTATGACTGCCTGGAAGCAACATATTCCCACCCTCCTTCTCACAGTCTCTGCAGCCCATTTCTGACACTGCACACAGTTCACTTTCACTCAGGCCCATCGCATTTCCCACAGGGTTTCCGTGGCCCAGGCCACCACCACTCTGTTCCCTTCTGGTGCTTTTTGTGCAGATAGCAGCTCAAATAGATTATGAGCCGGTTTTTAGAGCTTTTTAACAGCATTTATTAAACATGAATTAAAACGACACACTCCAGGATCCCAATTCCCATACGACAGCTTAAATTTTTAAAGCAGATTGCCACAAAATAGCTGCTTCTGCTGAAGAGCCGTGTTCGATTATTAACACAGAATGGCAAGAAAGGGGGAAATGAGGGTGTTCAGTACTTTGTGTCACATATGGTGTTGTGTTTACACAAAAACACACACATGGGGCTGCCGTTTTAGCTCATGTTGCCCTCCAACCCTGCTCAGTGCACACCCCACTCCCTCTCTCCTCTTTTCCCAACACCTTGCAAGGCTCCCTGTGTGCAAAGTGGGGTCCTCTGAACATGTGCAGAGTTCCTTTCCTCCCTCTCACTGTGTTTTTATTACACCATCCCATGGCTGAACGCCTGTGTGTGTGTGTGTGTGTGTGTATGTACACATACACACATATCTATATCTATATCTGCTCCTCCCTTCCAGACAAATGCATACTTGCGCTCATCCCTTTCTATCTCTCATAGAAAGAGACAACCAATTCTTCCATTCCGCCCCCAAAGTGGGTTTTCCCACTTCTGTGGGAGAACTGCAAGTGAAAAATTCTCGTTGGAAACAGGGGTAGATGTGGTTTTAATGAAGTAACTACATCATAAATAGCGTTCACCCAGCTGATGTGATTGAGGTAGCCCACATCTGAGAGAAGAAAGGGAGGCTTAGTAGTAAGGCGTTGGGCCTTTAGCTTTGCGTATAATTATCAAGCTCCTCAGTTTGAAATAAAACCCCATCTTAATGTATCTAGGTTCTTAATTTGACGGAAAAGCTCCCCCTCACTGAAAGGGTCCACATTTTTTTCCTACAGGGCAAATGCTTCTAAAACATATCCCTGCCATCTCTTGGTGTATTGTGCGATATTCTCAACCCGTGATATTAAGACATTTTCCTCTTTGTTCTCAGGGGTGGACATTGATCCTATGACGCATGCCCGGAAGAAACAGCTCTTACTTCTGAAACACTCAGCTGGTTCTGCTGGCCAAGCTTTGTCACCGATTGACGGTGAGAGAATGGATAGGACTGAGGCGGAGGATTGCGAGCGAGGCAATGGCGCTGAGGGGCAAACCTGCCAGAGTCGATTTGCAGGCGTGAATAAAAGCAGGAATTTGCAGGAACTCAGAAAGACGTATCCATTGAGAAAACGCCTCAGCTCATCCGTGGATAAAAAAACATGCTCCGTGCTCCTCACTAGATTGGAGGATGTTGCCGGATCCCTGTCGGAGGAGACTCAGAGTGGGATGAAGAGAGGTCTCGTCCATTGTATGGATGACTTCAGACCCGCCTGCCTTCCGGATCACGTTCAGGTCGTGAGAGCAGCGAAGCAAGAGCCATCGGCAGGGAGATGCACAATATCGTGTTCTGGGACTGGGCGGCAGGGAAGCGATGCTTGTATTGCAGAACCCAGGAAGCGCAGGCTAGCCTCGCTGAACGCAGAGGCAGTCAACAACCTGCTTTTTGAACGGGACGACGGCTTAATAACCGGCCGGCGTTTCCGGAAAGATCCCCCCAAAGTTGGCGGAGTTTGTTGCACTAAGAATATATGCTGCAGTACTCAGGGCGCTTGGCCCTCGGTGGAAAAGCAGAGCTCCAAGGCAGCAAAGGGAAAGAACCAAAACCGACCGAGTTCGAAGTGTGCTCCTCAGCCGCTGGATGGTGTCGTTGACGGGAAAGGGCGGGAGGATGGAGGGATTTCCTACCACCCTGCTCCAAAGAGATTGGCCAGTCTCAACGCCGCGGCGTTTCTGAAACTGACCCATGAGAAAGACCAGCCGCTGAAGCCCAGGAGTAAATCCACTGGTGAAAAAGAGAGTAAGCCTGAAAACCACGGTTCCAAATCCAAGCTCAAATGGGCCAAAGCCAGTGGGAAAAACTGCGTTAAATCCAAAAAGGAAACGTCCACTGTAAAAATAGAAGGTCATCATAGCTGGCAAGGAGTCGCTGAGGGCGTATTTACAAAAGCAGCCCATCAGGATCCTCCTAGAATTTTGGGGGAAACGGAGTCTGTCAGTTATGAGCCGCTACCTAACTCTTGCGAAGGCCCGGAGGGTTTCTATCACAGACTGCCTTTGCTCATGGGTGGGCAAGCCTCTATGAAACCTGAATATGGAAGACCCGGAGAGAAATCTCCGACTCCCAAGCAGGAATTTCATCAGCCTTCCTTCCCAGTACCTCAGTTCCACCCTTTGCCCGTGCCAGGAAACCATACGGATTGTGGCTGCCTCTACGAATCGTCAGACTTGACTCCATTGAATGGGTTTTATGTTTATTATGGCCAAAGCGGATACAATGATTACACTCACTGCTCTGTTTACCCGAAGGATGAGCTGTCCCATGCGACGGGTTGCGAGGGGCTTTTGGTATCTCCGGGTTCTTTACCGCCAGACCCCTCGTTCCAGCCATTTCACTGGTGTAGCTCTCCCTACTGTTGTGGGGAAGGACCGGCAATTAACAGTTACAGCCTTTGTGGAGTTATGCACGTACCGGAGAGCAGAATCAGTACTGTGCATGCAGGGCGGAACTGCTACCCTTATAAGATGCCTTTTGCAGCAGGTAAGTCTGAAATGGGATTTCCCCACGCCTTAAAAAAAGAAAAACTTGGCTGCTCATACTTAAGAGTACTTGAGGCTTTACAATGTGGGTTGCCGGCTTTTTACTGTAGCCTGTTGAGAATGAATTAGTTTTGCCTAGGTGATCAGATGCTGGGATACTGTGCTGGCCTTGACATTTACATTCCTTGAAGCGACTGTCTCATCTTACTTCCTAGCATGACCTGTCTTGCAGCGATATGTTTTAATGGTTGCCCATAGCAGCCCAGTTTCTCCTGCCAGATGGCTTGAACTGAATTATGTTTGCAAGTGGGGTACACATACCGTGTGCCGTATTTGCTGTGTGAGATGAAAGGCTTGCAAACTTATAGGTTGTCCAATGTGGGTATTCAGCTTCAGGTTTTTTTCCTCAGAAAAATTCATTTACGAAAAGAAGAACCTGAGTAGAAATGTAAAATTTCCAGAAATTTTGAAACCATGGAGGGTTTTGTTTTGTTTTGTTTTTGGATGGGGGAATTTGGGGGGGGGGAATAAGCAGTGTTTGGGTTTTTAGCATCCTTTACACTTTGAAAGTCATTTGGGTACTTTAGGAACATAAAATATATCATGTTCAACTTTGCCATTACTTTATGATGATTGGTATATTAGAAATGACATTTATTCAGTCTATAATTTCGTATTGAATTTCCTTTAAAAACCCCACAAAGTTATGCTGCGCTATAAGAAACATGGCATCTCTCACTTTACCACTTGGTGAGGAGTAGGCAACCCCCCCCCCCATAAAAACAGGATAAACCATCAACATTAGAGTAAAGAAAGAAAATTACTATGGTTTGTATTCAACTAAGTCCTATTCAAGAGCATACCCATTGAAATGAATGAGCCTAAGTCAGCCATGCTTCTTTCCCCCGCAGCACTCAATTCCATTGAAAGAAATGTGAAGGCGGATGGGGGAGAGGAACCAAGACTCAATGAATATTACATGAAATTTAATCAGTCTCATTTTCTGAGCTATTATTATCAGCTTCTGCTTTTTCATATTTGTCATCATATCCATCAAGCACTTCTAAAACTTGAAGTAATGCTTGGATTGAAACAAGTTTCTCTATCCTTTCACATGTCATAGCCCAACATTTTTCAATTTGGGTAGAGGAAATAAAAAAAGAAGGCTTTGCACGAAAATGAAAGCAAAACACTCCCCCCCCTCCGATTTTTTCCAGAGTTCTTATGTGCCTTCATATATTTAAAACCAAATAGTTCTAAGTGTGGGAAACTTCTACTGATAGTCTCACATTTCAATGGTGGGAAACTTCTACTGATAGTCTCACATTTCAGTGGTAACCTCATATTTTGGTCTGTGCTTGTTTTATTTCCAAGTGAGCTGCTCAGTCCATAGAGGGGAGTAGGGAAGGATATTATGGAGGGTGCAGGGGGGAAAGCAGCTGCCCGACTTTTCTAGAGCTCCACGTAAAGGTAAAGGTAAAGGGACCCCTGACCATTAGGTCCAGTTGTGGCCGACTCTGGGGTTGCAGCGCTCATCTCGCTCTAAAGGCTGAGGGAGCCGGCGCACAGCTTCCGGGTCATGTGGCCAACATGACTAAGCCGCTTCTGGCGAACCAGAGCAGCGCACAGAAACACCATTTACCTTCCCACCAGAGCGGTACCTATTTATCTACTTGCACTTTGACGTGCTTTCGAACTGCTGGGTTGGCAGGAGCAGGGACCGAGCAACGGGAGCTCACCCCGTTGCGGGGATTCGAACCGCTGACCTTCTGATTGGCAAGTCCTAGGCTCGGTGGTTTAACCCACAGCGCCACCCGCGTCCCCTAGAGCTCCACATATCTGGCTGCTAATACATGTTCAGGGCTGCTGATAACATGGATTGATCCTGGCTGGTTGAATACTATCCTTTCCCATTAGATAGAGGAAGGGGCAGGCGGTTTGGTGGTCATGCTGAGTAGCATACCGAGCTGCTCCTCATCCAGAGGCACTGTACCCCAGAAACCCTCCTCTAGTGCTCTGGTACTCGGAAGAAGCCAAGGGAAGAGAAGGAAACAAAGCAAAAGGCAGTTGTGAAGGTTGGTACACAAATGCCACCTGCCCACACACCCACTAGCAACCCTGTTCTCACTTCACAGTGAGTCTGAAACTGTGTCTTGCTGTGAATTGCGCTTGTCTGTCTCCTCTCTTTGCCAAGCTCAGGCAAAACAAATCACATTATGTGCAAACCAGTGGTTTGTTCTTGGCTTCTTCTCATGGTTTCTTTGGACAGAAACAAACCACAAAGTCAGGGCTGTGTTTGGTGTGCAGGGTAAGCTACAGTTGTTTCAGACCAAAACAACTTACAAATAAATTATTATACATTTATTTACACCACCCCCTTTCCCCTGACAGAGATGCAAGGCGGCTTACAGATAAAAATAAGAACAGCTAAAGGCATGTGAGGAGGGAACAATTAAAAAACAATTAAACGTTGATAGGATTAAAACTAAGACTTACATTTGCCAGGTTTGCATAGCGTAGTATCCTACTTAATCCTAAAAAGAGGGACAACTTTTCCTGGCCTTGATTCTTCCTCCTCACTAGCAACCAAGCAAGTAGCTATTTACAAACCTCTGTTAAAATAGATTATGGCT
The DNA here is from genome assembly GCF_964252035.2 of Podarcis erhardii. Taxonomy (NCBI): domain Eukaryota; kingdom Metazoa; phylum Chordata; class Lepidosauria; order Squamata; family Lacertidae; genus Podarcis; species Podarcis erhardii. The sequence continues at coordinate 43,168,609 of NC_138497.1, forward strand.
TGGGTCTAAAGATTCCTGTCAACACGCCCTGGTGGTTGCCATTTAGCGGCTATTCTGTTTTATTCTCCAAGTGGTTTTCAGTGCAGCCTATCCCACTGCGGGGGGTTCCCAGACACTTTGGGGCTAAACTCAGAGGCCTCAGTACATATTGCAAAGTTCTCTTTACAGCCCTTAGTATTCTTGAGTTGAGTTAAACAAAAAAGATTCTTAATTCTGTACCACGCACTTTCTTCAGTAGGTCACAACACTGAGTTCTCCTCAGTGTCTTCCCCTTCCCTAAGCGAAAATTGCACTTGGTGGATTGTAGTTCCAACACCTTTTGAAGCTTGCCTACTAATTTCACACACTTTTAGATCTGCTGGTAGCAGCCGCCCTCCCTGGCCATGCTAGGAATTGACTGTGGGAAGCTTCCATCACAGGACCTGTGCAGCGGTACCACTGAGTTATGACTCTTTTACAGAGGGAGAAGTGGTGACTTGCCAGTCCCTGGCCCCCAGGATCAGGCCATAGTGCAAGTACATAAACTATTGTGCTGCATGGCGATGCCTGGTGACTGGCGATAGCTCTCCACAATGTGACCTTACAGAGAGAAGCAGCCTTTTGTAAGTTTGTAAGAAACCTTAAGTTCTGTTCTAAGTGATGAAGGTTACATTAAGGTTTTGTTTTAATCCAGTTTAATGAGGGAAAGCCATGCTTGTTACAGAAAAACAGCAAAAAACCTTGTTTTTTAAAAAATAGGTAAGTTTTTTTTTTTAAAAAAAAACTGCTCTAAATAGGGTTTTATTTAAATAAAGCCATATTTGCAGTAGAACCATTGAAATCAATGGACAAATTAGTAATTCCGTTGATTTTGGTGGGCCTGCACAGAGTATGACCCCAGTCATACACAACCCATATGTTCTCATTTCCTGTGTTCTTATTCGAATCCATGTAGAGAGAAGCCATAGCTCAGTAGGTAGAGCACATGTTTTGCATGCACAAAGCTGCAGGTTCAATCCCCAGCACCTCCAGCGTCAAAGGATTTCTCTCTGCCTGGTACCCACAGAAAGCTAAGACTACTTTAAGTTGAGCAGTCCTCCACAAGCTTGGGTCACTAGAAGTTGTTGGAGCTACAACCCCACCAACCTTGACCATTGGGCATGCTAGCTGAGGTTGATGGGGGTTGTTGTCCGAATACCCAGTGATAAACCAAGAGGCTGGCTCCGTATAAGGCAGCTTCATAGGTCATTTGTTTCAGATACAGCTTCTGGTGTCTGCATAGCCAGGCTTCACCAATGTGTTCTCTGGATCTTTCTCTTACAGCATGTAAAATGTTGATCCCAACGATTTAAAAACGCTTCTCACTCTTGCTGTGCTAGGAAATTCTGTGTCTAGAATAAAAGCTGCCGGACTATAAAATTCTATATCTGTAATAACTGTTATTTATACAATTAGTCAATAAAGAGGTGTAATTTCCTCTCCCCGAGATGGCAGTTGCCTCTATGGACATCTCTTTCTGGCTGTGCACAGCCATGCTGTGAAAACCGTTTTAAGATTCGCAGGAAAGGATAGCTAATCCAATTAAACTGCTGGAGGGTTTTAGGTAGATGGCTGAAATGTTTAAACTGGGACTATGGGATAAGATGGGCATTACAATTTTCTCCTGCTCCCGGAATATATTGCGGTTCAAAAAAGAAGCATATGAGCAAAGAGTGTATTTGTGTAAATATGTGTGCTACCATAGTGCCATTTTTGTTCTCACCTGGTGGGTTTATGTGCCTTCAAAAACCTACCTTGCACTAAAGACTTATTGATTGCAAAACACATTCAGGAAATTGGGGGAGTGCAGACTCTGTAAAAAGGGGGCAGTGCCCTAAGCCACATTGTGTTATGATCAAGAACTTGATTGTAGTTTAGTTGGCAGAACTGGGAAGGTGGTGTAAATATTTTGAGTCGTTCATGGGAAGACCTTTCATCAGGTTTCGCCTTTCTTAGAAAGGGATGAAGTTGCTAAAGGAAAATGAGTGTCATTCATAAATTAGGAGGTTTGAGTGGTGGCTAAACATGAGAGGAGCCCTGCTGGGTCAGATCAAAGGCTTATCTGGTCCAGCATGCAATCAGATGCCTATGAGAAGCCTCCCGGGTCACGGGTACAATAACACACTCCCACTCACATCCCCCTATAACTGGTGTTCAGAGACACATTGATCATACATAGCTCTCATTACTAGTAGACATCAACAGCTCTATCCTCTGTTGGTAGTTGATGGTACTCAGGACTGTATGCAGTCAATTAGTCTATAGGTGCCAATTGGTCCAGTGGCCGTTGAAGCCCTCCCCTCAACTGCCTGTCTTTCATCTGGCTGGCACAAACAATCCATGTATCACCTGTTACTTCCAAGTTGGGTCAGAAGCAGTTGCTTGAAAGTTCTTGTAGTTCTTTCACTTTCCCTCAGTCTGGCAAGAAGATTATTGCAGACGTCAGAGTGACTGCCCTCCTCCAGATCCATTGAGTGTCATGGAGCTGGCAGTAATATCCAGTAACAGGTGAAAGACCACTGGCAAAATGGAGACTCCTTGCACCAGTCTCCCCAATCCTTGCAGTGAGACTTGCTAGCTGGTCAGTTTAGTGGCCGACTGCACAGATTTGTGCCATGTTGGAGAAGTGGCATGGATCTCTCATGGTATTTTTAATTGTGATATATTTAGGCTATTCCTGCTTTCAAGGTGTGAGCTGGTATTTAGAACTAAGTAAGGTGAATTTACTTTCAGAGTCTTCCATAACTCAGGATACATCAATGTGATGGTTTTGTGATAACAGCCACCTTTGAACAGCTGAGTCTTCAGTGACGTAATTAAAACATGCTTTGCACAGCGGAGAACTGCCATTTAGCCTTTTAATGAACTTTTGTGGGAATTTTTGTGCTGGATCAGATCGCCTAACTGAGCTTTCTTCCTCTGCCGTTGGCAGCCAGACGTACCAAAGAAGATCAGAAACAGGTCAAAACAGTTGTGTCAGTCCCTCGTTGCCTCAGTGTCCGATACTCATAGATGCGAACACTCAAGATGGAGGTTCCACTTCTAGCCTCTTGGTGGTGTCTGTGTTAACCTAATCCTTTTGTTTTAAAAGCCTTTTATCTTAGCACTTCAGCCAGCACAGTATTTTGTGCTGGTGTGTTGGATATTCTGTTTAATGCAATGTTCGAAGTATTTTGTCCTGACTTAAACCTATTGTCTGCCAGCTTTATTGCATGAGTCCAGTCTTGAGACAGTGACTCCTTTCTTCCCGTCTCTCTGTTCCCACCCATGAGATTCCAAACTTCTCTTGTTTGTTCTCCTTACCCGTCCCAATCTAAAATGCTTGATTCGTTGCAGCAAATTGAGATTTCCTTCTAGCTGCTTGTATATTTTTACTTACTTACTGGGTTTTTTTGTTTTTTGCATTGTTTTCTCCCTCTCCATTTAATTCCCACAAGAACCCTGTGAGGTAGGCTAGGCTGAGAGGGAGTGACTAGCCCAAGGTCCCCCAGTGAGCTTGATAATCTTTGGTTGCTTCCCTGAGTCATGCAAGAAGCTAGAATTCATCCCTTACCTCTTTGTGTACTGAGACATAATGCTAGAGAACTATATTTCAGGAAGACTGGTTCTAGGTGGGTGATTTATATCAGGCTTCCTCAACCTCGCCCCTCCAGATGTTTTTGGCCTACAACTCCCATGATCCCTAGCTAGCAGGACCAGTGGTCAGGGATGATGGGAATTGTATCTCATTTCCAAATCCCCGTCCCACTCCCATCCCTTCCAGATTTTTCTTCATAAATTTCCAGGAAATGTTGTCAAAGGCCTTCTCCGCGTCTATAAATATTAACACTGCTGTAGTATTGATATTTGTTTGCAAAAGCTCCAAAATGTCAATAATGTTCCTTGTGTTAGCAGACAAATGTCTTCCTGGGAGAAAGCCGGCCTGGTCTTTGTGAATCACTTCACTTAAATCCTTTTTAAATCTGTTTGCTAGAATGTCTGCAAAAATTTTGTAATCCACATTTAGAAGGGAAATGGGGCGGTAATTCTTAAGTTGTGTCTTTTCCAATTCTGATTTAGGTATCAATGTGATGAAAGCTTCTTTCCACGTTTCCAGTGCTTTCTTCCCCTCCATAATCTCATTGCAAACCTCCGTTAATGGATGTATCAAGTAGTCTTTCAGTACCTTATAATATTTGGAGGTAAGCCCATCTGGTCCTGGAGACTTGCCCAACTGCATATTCTGAATGGCAGCTTCAATCTCTTGTGATATTTTACAGTTCAGGATTGATCTATTTTCTTGAGACAACCTTGGTAGTCCATTTTTTATCAAAAATTGTTCTATCTCAGCCTCATTTTGCGGCCCTTGAGTGTATAATTGTTTAAAGTATCTCTGGAAGCACTTCCTTATCTCCACAGGGTTCTGAATGTTTCTTCCTTCAGTCTCTAGGTTGGTGATCGTGTTTAGTTTTTGTCTCTTTTTCAACTGCCATGCTAGCAGTTTTCCACATTTGTTTGCCGATTCAAATGATCTTTGTTTCATTAACTTAACTTTCCACTCCACCTCCTGATTTGTCAATTTGGAGTATTGTGCTTGGTAAAATTTAATTTCTTTCAAAATCTCCTTTGACTTCGGTTTCGATCTTAACTTCTTCTCACATTCTTTAATTTTCTCCAGAATCTTATCTTTTTTCTCATTTTGTGCTCTTTTCTTTACAGCATTCTGTTGTATCAGAAACCCTCTCATTACCGCTTTACTTGCATCCCAGATGATTCTTTTTTCCACCGTGGTGTTCAAATTTATCTCAAAGTAGTCCTTCAAAGCTTTCTGGGCCTTTTTGGTAATCTCCTGATCTCTAAACAAGTTGTCATTCATCTTCCATCTAAAGGAGCCGGTTGGGATTAGTCTCATGTCCATCTTTACCGCGTTATGGTCGGAGCAGGTCTTTGGGCAGATTTCCACCTTTCTCGTCTTAGGTGCCAGACCTCTAGTTATCCATATTTGGTCGATTCTTGTCCATGTCAGTTGGGCTTCAGAAAAGAATGTTCCCTCTCTTCCCAGGGGGTTCTTTGTCCTCCAAATATCAATCAAGTCCATATTGTCAGTCAGTTCAAGGGATGATGGGAATTGTAGTCTCAAAACATCTGGAGGGCTGAGGTTGAGGAAGCCTGATTTATAGCATTATTATTTGTGTATGAAAGGACGCGGGTGGCGCTGTGGTCTAAACCACAGAGCCTAGGGCTTGCCGATCAGAAGGTTGGTGGGTTGAATCCCTGCGACGGGGTGAGCTCCCGTTACTCGCTCCCTGCTCCTGCCAACCTAGCAGTTTGAAAGCACGTCAAGTGCAAGTAGATAAATAGGTACCACTCCGGCAGGAAGGTAAACGGTTCTCCAGAAGCGGCTTAGTCATGCTGGCCACATGACCTGGAAGCTGTACGCCTGCTGGGCCAGTAAAGTGAGATGACTGCCGCAACCCCAGAGTCGGTCAGGACTGGACCTAATGGTCAGGGTTCCCTTTACCTTTGCCTATTTGTGTATGAAGGGCTCATTCAATCACAAGTCAGCACCTGTAGCTTGAAGTGTAAAAGCCCAAATGCAGGTTTGTCCAACTCATTGAGAACTAGATTTGAGATACAAAAAGTGCTACAACTCCCCAGGAGAAGAGACCCTCTCCAGAAAGCTCCGTTCCAGTTTCTGACTTCAGGGATTCTGCACATCAAAAAGCGGGGCCACCACAACTCAGGGAGCCCTGGAAAGGTGGCTGTGCCTGTAATAATCAGGTCATTTAAAGATCTTGTCATATTTTATTAGCTGTCCTTGTTTTTACAGCTGTGGCACTTTCTTGTTAATACTCCCATCTCTGGGGAGGGAGGACTGCTTCCCAGCCTTGTTTTACAGCTTGCAGAGTGGGAGGCAGAGGGCAGCAGTTTCCCACAGCAAAAAGACTCAGCCTTACTTTGCTTCTTTAGATCGAAATCAGCTGTGGCATTGATTCTTCTAATTTGCTGGGATTTCCAAGGCCGCGTACGTAGGGGCCGCCACTCATCGCAGCATCCATTTCTGTGAACTTCCTCACTTATCAGAGGCCGACGGAAGTTGCTCCGCTGACTATTCTGAAAGGTTCAGGCCAGCCTGCTCACGCGGGCTTATCTTCATGTTCGGAGCTCCCTTCTTGCAGCGTTGGTCAGGTCATGAGCTGGGGAATCATAGACTCACAGAATTGTAGAGTTGGAAGGGATCCGAAGGGCCATCTAGTCCAATCCCCTGCAATGCAAGAATATTTTGCCCAATGTGGGGCTTGAACACACAACCCTGAGATTAAGAACCTCATTCTCTACCAACTGAGCTATGTAAGCACCTTTCCACCGATGTTTACTCTTGCCATTCAAAAACGTCATTGCACCGAAGCGTGTTTGGCTGTGACAGCTAGGATCCCCAGTCCCACATAGGAAGCAGCCTTTTGCATTATTTTGGAACAGTTACAATACGATAATCTTTATTGTCGTTGTCCTATACAGAACAACAAAATGGAAAAAATCTACATCAGACATTCAAAAACCAACAAGCCTGCTATCCCAGCTATCCCAGCCTGGTTAACCCCCTCAAAACTCTGATACCGCATAATGAAATACAATATACATCCAATATACATCTTAAACTGTGTTTAAAACCAAAATCGCATTTGGATAAAAACTGTTTCTCAGGCGGCTAGTCCTAGTCTTTATAACCCTGTACTTTCTTCCAGAAGGCAGAAGCTGAAAGAGATAATTTCTGGGGTGTGCACTATCTTGTGCTATCTCTGCAGCTTTCTTATGACACCTGGAAGCATAGATTTGATCCAAGGTGGGAAGGGTGCACCCAATTATTCTCTCCGCAGTCTTTACAACCCTGGACAGCCTTGTTTTTCCCCTGACCATGCAGCTCCCAAACCACACACACAGACCATAAGTTCATACACTCTCAGTCATTCTCCCGTTCTAACTTTTCCTAAGAAACTGAAGCCCTTTTTGCGTGCATTCTGCCAGGAGGAACTGCGGGTGTTTTGGTATTGCTTTTATACTTGACTTGGTAGTTAGACCAGAAATATGGCAGCAGCCCCCATGCCGCTGATATTGCAGCTGCACGCCCAAGAGGTTTGAATTTTCTGCATGCGTGGCAAGCAGAAGAGGTCTTCTCATGTGAACTGTTATTGAATCATAGGGTTCTTCCACATTTTCTTCTGGTTGCAGGAGATTTCTTGGGAGTGGGATGAGAGCTTTCCCCCTTTCATCTTCTGTTATTTTCATTCAAAATCTAATAATATGGTGCAATAACTCCCTCTGGGACACCTGAAGCAGCAGTAACTATGTAGGGACTAGGGAGAAGAGCATCTGATAGCATGGGGAAGTACAGGAATCTCTTTCGTGGAAGACCCATTTTGCCTTCTCTCTCTCAGTCAAAATTGGTCTGCACATTTACTCTCTCTCCCCCCCCCCACCGATAATTAGACCATACAAGCTAAAATCTTGCCATTGAAAGAGAAAGAAAGTGCAAAGAAAATGAGACTTTGGTTCTTGAGGTTGAAAATACGTTCTGACAAATTTGGCACCGGGCAGTCAAGTATTTTGAACACTGAAAATGCTGTGTAAATACTGTGGTGGAGAAGGTGAACTGGGCAGAAGCAAAAAGTATTTTTTTTATGGAGCCAGGATGTCATTCTTCCTTCTGTTATTCTGAGCGTGACACTTGGCTTCCGATGGTAATATTTGTGCTTAGTCATTGTTAAGGAGGGCTTTACAGTCGTGCTCTCAGGAACCATCCCAATAATTCTCCCTTCTTCCGACAAGCAGTGCCTCACGCTATATTTTGCTTTCCCTCCCTCCTCATCTCCTTGTAGACAGCTGCAAGTCCCTGGACCAGCTGAGCCTCACAATCCCTGTGGCAGGGCACCCTGTTTCACCTGCCCACCCACTCTCAGGATGTCCGGTACCAAGTGTGCCACCAGCTGCAGAACCTGTTCCTCACTTGCAGACGCCCAACTCGGAGCCCCAGACTATGGCCCGTGAGTGCCCACAGAGCTCCAAGCCTCCCAGTGGCTCCAAATCAGGCCTCCGCAACACCGCCAGCTGTTTACATGTGTCTGACAGCAAAACCGTTGGGGGTCACTCTCATCCAAAGCAGCAACGGATCAACCGGAGAAGAGCCACCAATGGCTGGATACCCATTGGAGCAGCCTCCGAGAAGGCTGTCTATGTTGTGGTAAGTAGCCTGCCAAAACTGTGGGTTTTTTTCTCCAATAATGAGGTTTGCTTATGATGGGGCTTGCTTGCTGGCACCTTCAATATATAGGTGCCAAGCAAAAACATTCCTCTTTAATCAGACCTTTGGCTGATTGGCATCCAGTGCCCTTTTAAAATGTGTTGGGTTGTTTTTGTTGTTATGTATTTTGTGTTTTTATATTGTTTTATTGTTATATTGTGTTTTATATTGTTTTATGTTGTAACCATCTTGAGACGTGGGTATAGGGCAGTACAGTCATACCTTGGAAGTCAAACAGAATCCGTTCCGGAAGTCCGTTCAACTTCCAAAACATTCGGAAACCAAAAGCGGCTTCCGATTGGCTGCAGGGGGCTCCTGCAGCCAATTGGAAGCCACGGAAGCCCCGTCGGACGTTCAGCTTCCAAAAATAGTTCATAAACCGGAACAGTCACTTCCAGGTTTGCGGTGTACGGGAGCTAAAATGTTCGAGAACTAAGCTGTTCGAAAACCAAGGTACGACTGTATACAATTTTAATTAATGATGATGATGATTGACTTTATATGCCCTGCCCCACCCTGCTCCTCCTTCTGTGTTGGAAAAAAGTACCAGTGGAGCCTTGTTAGGCTCCAGCATCTTTCGTCATAGAGCATCCTTGTATTAAGTGGGACTGCCCTGTGTTGTGTTTTACTGCAAAGAAGTTTAAACAGATTCTTCTCCCGGGGATGTTAAGCCTGTGACCAGAGTGCTGAAGTACCCCACTTTTTGCAGAGATGCTTTCCTTAAAACCGGTGTGAACAAACTGAAGTTGCTTGAAGATTTCTTTTCCCTTTCTTTTCTGGGTTTCATAATCCTTGCCTTTCATCTGAGCAGCATGTTTTGCGTCTGAAATTAACCTGCTGGGAGGAGAGATGCATCCTGCTGTTTTGTATGCTGCAGATTCTCCATGGGTTCCTCTGGCAGCGCAGACACACCCTTTCTGGCAGAAAGATTTCTGCTTGGTGTAGGTGGATTCAAGGAAGCTGGCGCCTGTTTCTCAGCATTGTTTCCCTGCCTCACTTCTTTCCTCGGCGCTCTCTCTTGTCAATATTTGTAGAACGAACCAGAGCCAGCTGTTCGCAAGAGCTACCAGGCCGTGGAGAGAGATGGAGAAATCATCCGGGTCCGAGACACAGTCCTCCTGAAATCTGGACCACGAAAGAAATCTATGCCTTATGTGGCAAAGATATCAGCCCTATGGGAAGACCCCAAAACAGGTATTGGATGGGTGAATGATTGCAGAACCATCTCCTTTGTAGGCAGTCAGGGAGAAATGGAATGGAAGGTAGCAAGTGATGGGTGGCTTGTAAATGCATGCATGCACACACCCAGCTAATACTGAATTTCTTTATCAAAAGAACTAAAGAGAAGAGAATTGGAGGGTCATCCTGTCCACCTTGCCTCCACACCTCTGCCAAAGCCCCTGTATTTTATTAATGATTCCATCCAAATTAGAAGGAAGCAGAAGGCCCATTATGTCAAAGTTCCCCACAGGGCAACAAGTAGGCTTAGCAGAACACGTTAAGGAAGTGAATTGTGAGCCCACCATCTCAACAGAACCGAGCCACAGCAGCCACAATAATATCAAAGCAGCACTCAGCCCAGTGGAACAGGAGATCTCAAAATAAAGCAGCATCACAAGGACAGCAGCCCAGTTAAAATCCTAAAAAATGTGAAAAGTTGGCAGTCAACAAATGAGTTTTCCATGTCCCCTTAAGGGCCTGTAACGATGGAGCCAGCCGAATTCCAGTTGGAACAGTTTCACAAACGTAGGGTCACTGCCGAAAAAGCTTTTTCCCTTCTGTCCGCCGGCTGATGGCTCACACATGGCAAGCATCTGAAACGGCCCTCAGCACACAGGCAGGCTGATGAGACTGAAGGCAGTCCTTCAGTAACGTGGCCCCAAACTGTTCAGGGCTTTAAAGGCCAACAAGAGACATTTAAATTTGGCTTAGAAATATAGTAGCACTGGCAGTGTAACTGGAGCAATAGAGGTGGTGCCATTTCCTGGGCACCTGTGTTTTGAAACAGTTGGAAGTTTCTGAACTGTCTTTAAAGACAGACCACAAAGGCACCGTATGGCAGTGATGCTCTGGAAACCTTACATCAGGTGTGGGGAACCTTTGGTTCTCCGGATCATGCCGAACTATAACTCTCCTCATCCCTTTGTACTGAATGGGAGGCCACTTCAGAGGCTTCTGCAATTATCACGGAAAGAGCCTCTTATTTAATGCTCGGGGAGTTCTTCAGCCTCCGTGGGCAGGTCTTCTGCAACTGCCATGTTCAAGGTGCAGGAGAGCAATCAGTTGGTCATCCCTGAATTGCACCCTATGTGGGACACAAGTGCATCCATCCCATTTCAGAGAATTGCATCTGGCTGGTGGCCTCTGTTCCAGGGAGAGGAGAGAAAACCAATTTAATTATTTTGTACTAGGGGCTGCTGCCCCATTGCCAGTCTTCTCTTCACACCCTAACACACAAACAGCCCACACAAAAAACTCTTCCCCCATCCCTTCATAGCTTGCCTCCCAACCCCCATTCCTGCAGGCTTCCTTCTCTTGGCCAGGTCAGCCAAGAGTGTGTGAAGTGAAGTGAACAACTTTATTCCCTTCATTTCCCTTCCCTTGTGAGGAGCAACAACAACAACAACAACAAGGGGAAGTACAGGAATGCCTGCAAATTCTGGCTCTTGCCTCCAGCCACGAACTTGGGGAATGTGCGCCCTCCAAACAGTTGCACTGTCTCTACTGATCGTAACATCTGAGCAACACCTGCTGCCACGTGATTCTTTTAACAGCCAGAATCTCAGAGGCCACTAATTAGACTAATGTTCTTTATAGTTCGCATTCTGGGAAATAGCGTCAAACTCTGGTTTCTCCCTGCTTTGTAATCCGTCTTCTAACAGCTAGGATCATGCCATGCTGCAGGTGGGAACAAAAAAGCAAAAGTACTGTGGGGGTGCAAGGTGGTTTCTCCCTTTCCGGGACAAGGGGTAGTTGGGTTTTGAGGTGAAGTTTCTTAATTTGCTGAAGATGACTCAAGACTTAAAAGTTAAATGGCATTAACTGTAGTGAGAAAACTTACATGTAAATGGGAAGCAGTTGGGGGACTTGCAAATAAAGATTACTTTGTGGGAGGGTGCTGCTTATGTATTTATTTATTCTTGAAAACTTAACAATTTTTTCCCCAAAAAATAAAAAGTTACATTCCAAACACCAATAGTAAAAAGGGTATGAGGAGCATCCAAACCTTTTGGCTTCCTAAAGAAGAATGCTGTGCAGTTGTCCCAGAGTTCCTACAGCTGAGGCTTTGTGTGGCTAAGAAAGCAGTTTGGAATTCTCTAATCCAGTTTTAGTTCAGCCTCTGGTTCCCTGATGATGTTGGACTATAGCTCCTATCTTGCCCTCCCAGCTTAGCTCAATGGTCAGGGATCATGGGAGCTGTAGTCCAATACATATGGGAACTCAAGGTTGAAGAGCATTGCTCAGATAAAGCTCAACCCACAACCATGTTTCCTTGCTTTGAAACAGCAGAACCACCATCCTGTTTGTAGAAGCTGTTTGTTGTCGCTTGTGAGACAATCTGAGCAGCCCAAAGGAAGTCTAAACAGGCTGACCCAAAGCTGCAGTGTAAAGACTGAACTGACTAGAACAAGTCATTCAATCTTGGGCAAATAATTAACTGCTTCCATGACTGTTAATTTTGTGGATGAAGACACGCACAACTTTTTTAAAGTGGGGAGTGTCACATAACTTACTTAAATATTTCTTAACGAGCCTTCTTGAGACAATTCCAGAGTAGTGCAGAAATGTATGAGTATGCACAACTCTTATTTCTGCCATGAAGTCAGGCTCGCCTTATAGCCAAGGGAATGCTGGGAGCTCTCTTTCTTTTGCTATGTCTGTGCTCCTGCTGATGAGCGAGATTTCTTTGAAAACCTACCTTGTCTGCTTCCAGGGGAGCTGATGATGAGCCTCCTGTGGTACTACAGACCAGAGCACACTCAGGGAGGCCGCAATCCTAGCATGCATCAGGTGAGTTGAGCGTGTCCGTGTAGTGGTTTGTATGATCAAGTGGGGATCATTGTGCCATCATTTTCTTGCAGGAAGAAGGGAGAGTGATTAACCGGTGCTGCCTATTTCAAAACATTTGAAATCTTCTATTCCTGGTTAGCCAGGCCATCTCTTTCTGTAACTGAAACCAGTGTGGTTTGATAAGTAATCTGAGTTCCGGTGTAAAACCAGCCCTCTACTGCCTCATTCAGAACGTTTGCGATTTTACAGTCAACTTGTAGTTGCTTTGGAAGCGTGCTGTTACCTCTGTGAAAGTCTTTCCCCTTTTTGAATGCATGCAAGTTAAATGTGCATAAGTTGTGAGTTACCTGTACAGTTGTACCTTGGTTGCCGAACGCCTTGGAACTCGTATGTTTCAGCTCCCACACGATCGAAAACTGGAATTGGGTGTTCCGGTTTTCAAACAATTTTTGGAAGCCAAACATCTGGCGCATGCTCCTGCAGCCAATCAGAAGCCGCGCCTTGGTTTTCGAACAGTTCGGGAGTCAAACGGACTCCCAGAATGCATTCTGTTTGGAAACCTAGGTACAGCTGTATTTAAAGAGACCTCTTTAAATACTAGATTTTAAAGATCTGCACCTGTTGTATTTCTTCCTTCGCAGGCAATTCTTTTATTGTACAATAAATACAAAGGTGTTTGTTATGAAAGGTTTGATCATCTTCCCCACAGTTTAATAGGTCAATTGCACTTTTTTGAGCAGCAGCAAAAGCAAAAATGCTCTCCTTGTTTCTTCAGCACCAAAAAAACGCAACACCCTAGAATTCCTTTTATCAAACTAGTTCTAGCTATGTTGCCCTGCTGACAGGATGATTCAGCCACTCCTGATTGCTTCATATCTCTTCTAGAATGACACAGGGGGAAAGAGTATGCTATTTCTTGCTTTTCAAGTGAAAAGAATACTTTAAAATTGTGTGAGAAAGAAAGGAGGAGTTTGTGAGGATAAGGGAGGCATCTGATTTGAAGAGTTGACGAGCTAGTTCCAGAAACAGAAAGAAGAAGAATCTTGTATATTGGTCCAACTTCTGCAGTGATTGGAAAGGCAGTGCAACCTTTTAAAATGCACTTGAATGTCTCTAAACTGAGAGAGTTCTGTCTTAATTAACAGTTCCATGTAAAATATAAACATTAACATCCAAGCCCCAAAGCTTGCAAGGTAGCAGTGTTGTCAAAATGGATTCCAGTTAACGTTTTCTCAAAGCATAAGGGTCAAAAAGCACTCTATGGTATCCTTTATAAAAACTATTTTGCAACATAGTGGTTTTCTTACTGGCTGCAAAATAACATGAAAAACCACATTTACTCTAGGGAGTACCACATTTACTCTAGGGAGTCTTCAAAAATAATTCTACCTGTTTCTGGCAATATACCTCCACTGCCTTGGGTGGTATCTTGAGTAGAAGAAAAGGCTAAGGACTGAACCCCACATAAATCTGGGAGTGAAGCCTCCAAGATGATTAGCGCTTTGTACTCCTCCTTCCGGCAATTCCTTCATCCAAGCTGGTGCCAAAAGTACTTCTCTGCTTTCCTTTGGACTGTATTAGTGAGGCCAAGAGGGGGGTGGGTCTTGTTGTCTGGGCAGCCTTGGACCTCCATAAACACTGCCCAGGTTTGTGCCCCAGGGAGGTCACTTTGGTGCTGCTAACACAGCTGTTTGACTTCACCCTCAGAGGCGCACTCCATTGTCTATCAAGACAATCAGATGTCGGCAACCTTCATGTGAATCATTTAAATGATAGAATTTTAGTAAGGCTTAGAAGCCTTGTGGCTGTTGAGATTAAATTAAGGCTGTAATCCTGTGCACAGCCCTGCTGGCCACATGACCTGGAAGCTGTCTGCGGACAAACGCCGGCTCCCTCGGCCAGTAAAGCGAGATGAGCGCCGCAACCCCAGAGTCGGCCATGACTGGACCTAATGGTCAGGGGTCCCTTTACCTTTTTAAGTATATCATGCAACTCACCCAGGTGTAATAAGTTAGGAAGAGGGGGAAGGAACTACTGAAGAAATCAAAATTAATACAGACTCCTTATTTGTCCAGTGATGGAGAGGCGATACCCATCCTTCAAGTTCTTACAGAACGTCAAGTCAAGTTCCTTACTGAATCCCATAATTCTCCATCATGACATCTTTATACAAAATCCTTTGGTCTGGGTCCAGCAGGGCACCCTGGCTTTCTGTGAAATACACGGCCACATCTTCAAAGGTCACAAGACGAGAGAGAGAGAGAGAGAGAGAGAGAGAGAGAGAGAGAGAGAGAGAGAGATATCTATGGGGTGTAACATAAGCAGTCAAGTACAACATTTCCTGTTTGCCCTGAGTGGACACACAGGTGGATGTTACTCCAGCCAGGAGGACTTCCTGTCACACTTGGTTTGGAGCATCCCTCCCCCTGCATGTGATCAGGTAGATTGGTGTGACCCTGTGAGACATGGGATCAAGAGATTAATTTTAATTGGGCTTGCTCCTTAGTACCCATACGTTAAGATTGGGCAGTTTAGCTCCCAGGAAGTTAAAGGAGAATCTCAACAGTGAATGCCTTATATAATCTAAAACTACCTTCGCCAAACTGGTGCTCTCCAGGTGGTGACTTTGGGTTCCAAACATCTGATGCACACCAGGCTGGCAAAGGCTGGTCTAAAAAGATGACAGCTCATAGGTTCTACTTGGACCAACACCTCATATGTGTCCCATGAGAAGTTGCCTCACGGCCTACGTTCAAAGTGGCTGGCAGAGAAACATGCAGGCATGATGTCTTAGCAGACCAGAGACAAAAGTATCACAGGACAAGTGCCTCCCCTGCACATGAAGTTTTGCTATGCATTGCGACGGTCCCAACTGTGTGCTCTCTTGCAGAATGAGATCTTTGCATCCCGACATCAGGATGAAAACAGTGTTGCCTGTATCGAGGAGAAGTGCTATGTCCTGACCTTTGCAGAATACTGCAGGTAGGTGGTGCTCTTACCTTGCTTTTGCTGTTGTCTCAGAGTTCCAGAAAGGCAGTTCCACGGCATGGTGTGTGCTTGGCTTTGCTTTGCTGCATTTGCTGATGGGTGTGTTCCTTCTCTCACTGCCTTGGCATTAATCGTGCTTGTCTGGGCATCTCAATCCATTTTCAGTTGGTTATTCTTGGTATGTCTAGGAGAAAAGAGTATTACTACTTTGGTCTCTTTCCTGTTTTAGTTTAAATAACAAAACCAAAAACTGTCCACTCACCACCCACCTGCCAACTCTCTCAGTAAAACTGGGATTGGGGGGAGAATTGTTAAAAGCTTGTTTAAAAAATGGAAGAGTGCCGTTTTTTAAACCACAGTCTTAATCAAAATACCACACCCCACTAACATTAAAGACAGCTTAAGGCATGAGAATCTCTCTTCCCCCAGTAGAGAAATTTGAATCCTTTTTAGAAGGAACATTTAATGTTTGAGTTACAGATAGGTAGCCGTGTTGGTCTGCCATAGTCAAAACAAAACAAATTCCTTCCAGTAGCACCTTAAAGCTCTGGGAGGAAGACCTCAAGCTCTGGGAGGAAGACCTCAAGCTCTGGGAGGAAGACCTTTCATTGCCTACAGACAGCCACCCAGTCTTAAACAACTCCTAACCCACAATAATACTACAACCAGACCTAACACGGACACTGGCACCAGAGCCTGCAATAAACCCAGATGCCAACTTTGCTGCCACATACACCCGGACAACACCATTACTGGCCCCAACAACATCACACATACCATTTCGGGACTATTTAATTGCTCATCGTCTAACATTGTGTATGCCATCAAATGCCAACAGTGTCCTTCAGCTCTCTATATTGGAC
This sequence comes from Podarcis erhardii, assembly GCF_964252035.2. Taxonomy (NCBI): domain Eukaryota; kingdom Metazoa; phylum Chordata; class Lepidosauria; order Squamata; family Lacertidae; genus Podarcis; species Podarcis erhardii. The sequence goes on from NC_138497.1 coordinate 43,184,767, forward strand.
AAACAGGCCAGACCTTACGCCAAAGAATAAACGGACATAAATCGGACATCAGGAATCACAAGACAGAGAAACCAGTAGGAGAACATTTCAATCTCCCAGGACATTCTATACAAGATCTCAAAGTAGCTGTTTTACTACAAAGGAATTTCAGAAATAGACTGGAAAGAGAAGCTGCTGAATTACAACTTATCACCAAACTCAAAACCATGGAAAAACCTGGTCTGAACAAAGACCTTGGATTCTTATCTCATTATACATGACAAAGCCATTTTTCACCTTTTCACCCCTTGCTTTTTCCTGTAAGACCTATTGCAGTCGTTAAGAGTCGTCAACAGGCTCATCACAGCTATCTGCCAATCACCCATTCCCACCACCCTTCTGAGTAATACCCCTCCCCACCTTCTCACTATATAGAAGGGTCTGGAAACTTCTGTTTCAGTGTATCTGAAGAAGTGTGCATGCACACGAAAGCTCATACCAAGAACTGACTTAGTTGGTCTTTAAGGTGCTACTGGAAGGAATTTGTTTTGTTTTTATTTAATGTTTGCTAAGTGTATCTAAGCTCCTGTGTATTATTAAAGGACGTTTGTCTGGACTATAGGGAGCAGTCTTCTGTATAATTTTGCAGTTGTGAGCTGTTGGTTTCCTAAAGTATTTCATTGTTATAAAATAGTTTTGAAGTCCAAGGCAATCCTCGTCTATCTAGTCCATGGGGCCATATAAGATATAGAAGTGGCCAGACCTTATGATTAAGCTGTGCAGTAGGGTGGAATTGAGAGCTCCATCCCCACCTATAAACTAAGCCGCCTATATATTCCCAAGCCCTTTTAAAAGAAGCTCCTGTTTAAATAATTTGACTGTTGTTTTTTTCATTTAACAAACAAGACTGCCTTGTGCATTTCTTTGTGAAAAGGCAGTACAGCTGTGGTACCTTGGTAGTTGTACGGCTTGGCTCCTGAACAAATCAGCTCCTAAACGCCACAAACCCAGAAATGAGTGTTCCAGTGTGCGAACATTTTTCGGAAGCCAAATGTCTGGTGCTACTTCTGCGGCTTCCAATTGAGTGCAGAAAGCTCCTGCAGCCAATCGGAAGCCACGCCTTGGAAGTTGAACCGTTTCGGGAGTCGAACGGACTCCCGGAACAGATTAACTTCAAGAACCAAGGTACCACTGTATAATTTTAAAAAATCAGATTGGGTTAAAACTGGTTTGTTTGTTTGTTCATTTTATTTATTCATATAAATTATTTCTATACCATGATTCATAAATAGTATCAGAGCAGCTTACAACAATATATACATAAACCATACCAAAAGCCACATATAAAAAAATCTTAATTGAGAAATAAGCTAACTACAGTATTGTGGGAAGATATATTCTTAATTGCCAGCATAACCCTAGTGGGGTTAAAATATTGAAATAGAAGGCGTCTGCTGAATCTGTTTGCAGAGTTTTCAACAAGACTCGGTCCATGACGCCAGCGGCTCAGTTACTTGTTGTTAAATGAGCCTTGCGAACTTGGGAAACAACCAGCAATGCTTCTGCTGATGATTTCAGAGATCGAGCTGGAAGAGAAATGTTCAAGTGTCCCTAAGCTACCTAGGACCTCAGGTGTTCAGGGCCTTGTAAATTAATACCAGGACCTTGAACCCGGCTCAGTAGTAGATGGGCAGGTGCCCCCATGAGCAGTCTGGCTGCCAGTCTGCTCCAGTTGGAGCTTCCAAGGGCAGCCCCACATAATGCACTGCAGTAGTCCAGTCTATGCTTATACAAACTCAGCATGCAAATGATAAGGATTCAACAGTGCAAGAGCAGAGAGAAGCTTCCACTGATCATCCACAGTCCAATTGCTGTGTAAGCGAGTGAATCCCGCCCCCCCCCAGTCACCCTTGTCAACAGAACATGTGGGGAGTTTTTCTTTGGATTTCAACATGGCTGGGGTGGAGCAGAGCAGTCGGTAGGGCCACATTACTATACATTTCTTCCATGTGTTTTCTCTGAGGTCTTATCAGTGCATCATGGGCCTTCATGGCCCTCCTCTCATTTTTCTGGCAGATTCAAAATGGGAAGATCACTATAACCAACGCCAGAGTCTTGGTTTTGCTTGCCCTTTAGAAAGGCTCAACTAGACATTTATTCTGTTCTAGATGAATTTAATAATGCTAAAAATTTAGTATGATTATTTTTTTACTTTGCAGATTTTGTGCCTTGGCAAAGCGTCGAGTGGAGGGGATCCCGGGCAAGAAAGCCATGATGGTTCCTCCGTCGGAAGAGTATTCCACCCCTGCCCATCGCAAGGTGCCAGAGGACACTGACCCCGAGTTGGTTTTCCTCTGCCGCCACGTCTACGACTTCCGGCATGGGCGCATCCTGAAGAATCCGCAGTAGCCGAGCTCTGCAGCTCCGTGGGGTTGACAAGTGGTGGCGGCTGGAGAGCCGAGGGCAGCCTGACCTCCTTGCCGGCACGTGCTGTGGTGGAGCCCTGCCCTCGGGCACAGGAGGGGATGCCCAAGCACTCTATCCTCTGCGTTTGGGGAGCAGATTTCCTGCCGAGGCAGATGTTCAAAGCACAGCACTTCATATAAAGAGCATAAATGGAAATATATATCTATAGAGAAATGTGTGTGTGTGTGTATATAGATATAGGTACTTGCTTCTGTAAATCTATATCTATATATATATGTACAATGAGCATCTTATAAGGGGGGAGGGAGGGAGGGAGGGAGGGGAAAGGGCGGGGTGGTCCAGGGGATAAAAGCCAGTATAAACTGAATCCAGAGCCAGTCTTGGTGGGGATGGTTAAAGCATACAGAAGGGGAACGAGTGCCGAAAAGAGCTGAGCTGCCGTGGGCCCTTGATCTCGCGTCCTCGATATGAAGGCTGAGGCAGAGATCCTTCTGATCAGTTTCATACTTGAGGTTGGAGAAGCACCCCTGTTTGGGAGACGTTTACGTGCTGCGTGTCTTGCCACATGCCGAACATGTTTTGATTTGGTAAGGGGAGGAGGACCACACTTGCTTACTGGGGTTGTCCAGTCCGTTGTTTGCTTTCCTGACTGGCTTTGAGCTTCACCTCCAAAGCAGGAAGTGGGAAAGATGCAATAGGATTACTTCAGACCGTTATGAAAAGCTGCGTAGATTTAACACACACACACACACACACACACACACACACGAGAGAAAACAGGGTCCAACCTTAAGGATCACTGCTTCAGAAGTGGGCAAGCACCTGAACAGCTCCCAGAGCTTAATTGACAGCTGCTACAAAACCGATACCTTCCCTCCAGATGTTTGGAGCGGCATCCCTTCTGCTGGTTGAAATAGTGGATATTCTTTCCCATCCCGATTCCATTTTCTTTGCTCTTATTTCCAGCCCCTTGTAGAACCTGGATTTGCACACTCCAGCGTACTCGGGGAGGGCTTAAAAGCCAGAGTTAGCAAGGACATTGTACCGCTTGAACTGCATTCTTTTCGAAACAGGCATCCTAACTTGACCAGCCTGGTCTGCTTTTGCCTGCCTACCTCTCTCCTCTCCCAAACACCTCCCCACCCCCCAAAAAAATCTCCTCTTAACACTGACATCTGAGCATGCCCACCAAGGCGAGACTCTTTGGCTCCCAAAAGGAACTGACCAATGAGAAGTTTGCATTTTGGAGAGAGAGAAAAAAAACTTGCTACCTGATTCCTACGGATACTTCTGCCTCTTGCCTTACATGTATAGGTGTTAGAAAGAAAGAAAAAACTACTTTAGTTTTGGCTTTAACACGAAGCTATTTCAGTTAATTCTAAAAGCAAACCAAAGGACAGTGTACAAAGAGCCCGCTGAACCAGTCACACAAAGCTGGGATTCCATTTGTAGATTGCACTAATTCTAAAGAATGAGAATTAACACTGGATCAGTTGGTGTGCTTGCTGATGGCCAGAGTCGCTCACCCGAACGAGGGACCTGTGGGGGTTACTTTTGGGGGGGGGGTGTTGCGGGGGGTGTTGTTCTGAACTAGTGTTATACGATGATAGAAACGTTCCTCCGGCTTTAATATTGTCGTCTTTTTTCAAGTAGAAGTAGTACTTGCCCACAGGCTGGAATGGAGTCTCGTCACCTGGGCTCTCTCTGCCTGCCTGGCCCGGAGGAAGTAGCCCTGCTATGTTCAGTTCCTTGTGCCATGAGCACGAGTGGAGATCTGCAGATTTTGCTCAACATACCAAAGATGGGAAAGTGATGGGGAGGAGAGAGAGAGAGAGAGGCTGAGAAGGTCAAAGCAAGAGATGGTTGGTTATACCTCAAGGTCACGAGGAGACGATTCCTACTGTGTTTTAGTAGGGAAAGGATTTGCTCCCTGCCGTTACGGAGGAAATCCCCACCCTAATTCCGAGCAAGAATCTGTGGCTGATCCAAGCTGGCTAGTGCCAAAGTAATGGCTTTATTTCCCCCCATAACCATTGCTTGGGCATGTCGGGGGGCTGTTGGGAGTTGCTGGTGCTACAAAGCACACCTTGTCACAGCACAGGAATGGAACAGAAGTTTCCATGTGATATTTCCCTCAAGCAGGCGAGAGAGCCTGACCATGAGGGAGGCTCAGATTGGATGGAAGGAAGGGTAGGGGCTGGCATCACTCTTTTCAGTTTCGAGGTATGCAGGGGTGGTTTGGGAGCAATACTGTGGGTTCCGTAGTTGCTGCCTGTTCTTCCATTTGCCTGGTTGAAGAGGGAATTGTAGGGGAAAGAGAATGACTGGAATAGGGAATGTTCCCAGAATGATATGGGTAAAGAGTGTGTGTGTGTGTGTGTGTGTGTGTGTGTGTGTGTGTGGAGTTGAGTTGAGTAGTCTGATCTATGCAGAATCAGATTTGGGGTTCCTTTCTCTGCCCCTATAATTGGGGGTGGGGGGAAGAAACCACGTTGCTAGGTATCCTCTTTTTCCAGGGAGGGGGGAAAATAGTGTTGTTCATGGTATAGTGAAGGGAATCCTCACAGCTTTTGATTCCAGACTCATGTTCAGGTTGCTACTGCCCTGTAAAAAGAGCTTTTGGGAAAACTGAGAAACCAGACTCATTTCCTGAAAAAGCTGATGTCTGCTACTGCTTCCTCCTCGTCCTCCTCCTTCGTCCTGCCTCCTCTCCAGGCAGGAACAAAGAAAATAAACTCACACAATTGTACAAAAGGAAAGAAATTGTATATCTGCCCAGGTTCGGGGGTGGGCTAGAAGCCCCCTATCTGGAGAGGAGAACCCCTAACCCTTCCGTGCTTCTGATATTGTCAGAATCTACTTCAGGCCAAGAAATATTGTTTAAAGACTTGTGTGGTTGTTTTATGCTGTTTTGCGGGCAGCATGTAAATGATTTGAAATGTCTTATCTGAAATGAAAATATTTCATGCTTTTTTAATCTATTAGATATGGAAATATTTTTGAAACTGAAAATGCAGTCAGTAGAATTTAAATTGAAATGTAATACATGTAAAATATATTTTAGTTGATAATTTTGTAAAATGCACTTTTTTGTGTCTCTTCCCTTGTTTCCCAGATCTGTATTTCAGTGTTTACAGATGGAATGAGAGCATTCCCTATACCCTCCTTCTGTGAAAAAGATATATTAGAAGTAATTCTTAAAAATAAATTTGAGAAATTGTATTGATTTAGAAAACAAAGCTCAAATGTAGTTTTTTTCTTGCCTGTGTTTATTCTGTTGATGGGGGTCTACTTGGTAACAGTAAAGGCCATGGAATGTATTTTCTTAGTCTCATGGTGGTTCACAAAGGCATGTCAAATTCCAGTATTTATTTAGAAAAAAATATTTATAGACAGCTGTATCATAAAACTGTGTCACAGCAGTTTACAGCCGTATAAAAACCAAACCAAACAATAACTTCATAAAAAGTTAAAAACAAGTAAAAGCAAAAAGAAATTAAAATCAAACATCAATAGACTATTGTAAAGTGGTGTTAATTTTGTTTTCAGCAAACGTTTAGAGTTTGGCACAGTAATGAGGCTATTATCGGATTGTAATTGGAGACTAAAAAAAAATTATTATTAAAAAAAAGAATTTACAGGAAACCTCCCCCCAAAAAGTTTGGCACAGAAGACTCCTGCTGAATACAAGGTACATCCATTCCTAAACTCATAAAATGCAGCATCTCATAAATATTAGAATGTAAGAAGAATCCTCTTGGATTAGACCAAACTCCTGTCCAGTCCAGCACCTTGTAACCTGCAAAGGGTAACCTGAGGCCTACAGAAGGCCCACAATCTGGGAGTGAGGACAATGGTCTTCTCCTACTGTTGCTACTCGACAACTGGTATTCAGAGACAGTGCCTCTGTTCCTAGAGACAACAAACCATTTTCCCTAAGATTGGAGATGGCATGGGCCCAGGCAACTTTCCCTAGAGAGGGCTTTACATAAGGAGAATGCCACATCAAAAAAAGGCCCCAATCCTCATGGTGCCTCACCTAACTTTCTATTTCGAAGTCACTTTCAGGCTGGCCATCTGTGATAACCTGCACACACAGGGAGAGTTTGTTGGGATCAGAGTGTCTTTCACTGGCACTTAAGAAGTAGATACGGTGCTCCATATCAGTAAAGTAGTATACCCACCTGAGGACATCCACTTGTGCCATCTACATGGGAAGAGGGCATACCGGAAAACAGGAGGAATGGCCCACCGCCATGGCTTCTTCCTTTCCAAATGACACTGTGTGGATGTTGCATTGGTACTTGTAGTGCTGGAAAACATTCCTGGCCTTGCAGGGCAGCTCACAAGTATCGCTCTTGCCAGATGGGGCCTGGGGAGGGGAGAGCTAAAGGGAAGCAAGCGAACTACTCTTGCAACCTGAAAATAGGAACAGAAATTGCGCTGGGAGCATGTTAGGTGTACTGTGGAAGCCTATTCTTTCTGAAGGATCCTTTTAAGATGCAAGGAGACTGACCCCTTCAGATCAAGTCCACCTGCCCCCCACAATTATCTTTTCATAATTAAATGAGTACTAGAGCTGGGAGGCTGTGGAGTTCAAAGAACTCCTCTCCCTCCTTCCCAACTTAATTCCCATCCCCTCCCTTTGAAAGGTCCACAAGTTCTAACTTGTTGCAGAAAATCCCCACCTCATTCGAAATGCTTAAGGCTCACAGAGAACAACAGCAACTCAACCACATTCCAGCCAGGTCAATAAATTACATTGAAATATGTGGTGTTAGACTGTGATGTCGACCTGGGATTTAGCTCCGTGTGTACCCTGTTGTGGGAAGGCCTCTGCCTGTGAGGGGCTGTAAAAGAGGAAGAGTCCTAGCTTCTTTCCCAGAGCAAACCAGAGATGACTCAGCATTAAAAGAGCTTCACTCCTGCTGCTCATTGTGGGTATTTTTCTTTTCTTCTTTGACTTGGATGGCCCTTATTCTTGAGAACCCCCCCTCAGTGGTGTTTCCGTTAACTGAAGGGGGAGTGCCTTTTGTCACACAGAGTTAACAGTGACAGAGTGTACAAGTGCAAAGTGATGCCAGAAATATTCATGTGTGGAACTGAACTTGGAGCCGCTGCTTCCCTGTGCAGCTTTTGGACACAAATGCAAGCAGAGGGAAGGTAGTTATTTTGATTTTCCTCACCTGGTGAGTTTGGAAGTTAGAGACCCTTCAGAGATGTGCAGTTAAGTGGTAAGTAAGTGCCATCTGCTGGCAGACTGGCATGCTTCCCAAGTTGCCAAACCGTGTGCCGAAGGAGACAATGGATTGGTCAAGCTGCTCTTAATGTTTCCATCTAAGACAAACCAATTCTCCAAGTCCTTGTTCTTCACTTAGATTTGTGACAGTGCAATGCAAGAAAATATTTGGAAGTGGTCTCTGAATGATGGATGCTGCAGTTGGCTGATGGGCAGAGGACACAACCCTTCCAGGTCTACACTTCTATGATTTTATGACCACCTGGTTAGATGTGCCCAATTCAGTATTCGTCAAACTCAACACAGCCTGTCAGTCATGAACGATGGCCACCGAGGACAAAATAATCCTCCCACCTTTGTACTTTGCCTGGGACTGTAAAAATAGCAGAGTTGTCAAGCACCTGAATGGCTTGATCTACAACTGTATAGCATATATCGTGGGCCCCAGTTTCTTCATATTACCTGGCCATTCAGGAAAGGTCAGGTACCACTGATTCTCCCACGCTGCCAGCCTAAGGAGATGGCGTCCTGCTAATTTTTGTGAGCGACTGTACACAAAGTACTAAAAGCAGGATTAGGAGTGGGCCTTTCCTTATCTGCAGAGCTGTAACGAGAGGGCAAAATGCATGAAATATTTGCTTACATTTTGCTGGCAGTTTTAATATGGCTAATTGTGAGTGACAGTAATTGCACCCGAAATTACCCCAATTGAGTGTTGGAAGTAATTGTGGCTGTCATATTAAAATGATAGAATACCAATCCAATTAAATGGATTTTCCTATTGCTTTGGGTCCATTAAAATGATTGTACTGATAAATGAGACATGGACAAAGTGGTTGTATGCTACTGTAAATCTGGTTTAATTAAGAGACATAGAAAGAAGCCCCGAAAGAGTCGAGGATGCGTGTTTTAATCCATGTGGGAATATGTTGTTCATCATTACATATATTCACATGTCTAATATGGGGGGGGGGTTACATTTGATATTTTAATATTGTTTTTGATACCATTTAAGATTCAGTATTGCCTGGAGTGGCTATTTACACATTGCCTAAAATGAAGAAACACAAAAGGAAAACAAAAGAGAAAGTCATTTTACTTAAAATCTGCATGTGCTAATTTATATAGAAATATGCAAAATTAGAAATATTAACTACAGTTTAAATAGAAACACACAACAGCTTGCTATTGTGGGGAAGACTTGTGGCCAGGTGACCTGGTCAGTCTGAGTGTGGCTGGGCAATGGCAAGGTCCCTTCTGATCTCTGTTCTTAGGGTTCTTTATGTGGGATAACCAGCCTCATATAACCAACTTGCTTAAGTCTAATTAATGCATGAGGGGGTTAATACCATAGAGTAAGCTGTCCTGCCAGGTTTAGCTATGTCACTTCCCTTGGAAGGAAATAAGTACTCAAGCCTACTGCTTGCCCACCCCCCAGTCTACCTGAGAAACTCAGCGTGTGAAGAGGTTTCTGCTGGTTGCTCCAGCTCAACCGCATGGCTCTCACAAGCCACTCTTGATTAATCTAGGAACTTTTGTCACTTAGTAACTAAGCTATGTATCACTGACTGATGAAAAGCACATGAACCAGACCTTTGAAGAATTTGTAAATAAATTAATTTCTAACTTATCAAAAGTGTAGTCTTTTCCTATGCTGGGGTAGGAGGGAAACTTGGAAGGGCATATTTTAAAGGTCAAACAGCCTATATTTCCAAGCTTTGCTTTGCTGCATATTTTGTGACTTAAAATCTCTGCTGAGATTCTTTCACCAAAGAGTACTTGCCCCAAACCTGAATCTTAGCACCTAGTGAATTCTCGTTGTATATTTTTCTTTTGCACCAACACTTTAAACCACTGGCTACCCTGGTTGTCCACAGTTTTGTGTTCTGTTCTGTTTTGTTTTTACTGTTCTTATTTTTTTAGCCACACTGGAGGTCCTTTCTGGTTCTGAAACAGCATACATATTGTAGATAAATCTTACTCAGTATACTAAGGGTTATTTCTAAGAGATCTCGGTCAGCCAGTCTTCGTGCAGCCACAAAAGAGGCAAACACACTTTTGCTTTTAAATCACCTGAAAGGATAACATTCTGCCACTGCAATTGGTATCCAGTGGCTGTTTTCAGCCTTTTCTATAACCATGTTTACGAATCAATAATTATGCAAGTGAACACTTCAAAGCCTTTTGTACAAATCCAGGCACTTGACTTCAGGGCAAACATAATAGTACTTGCAATTCTTTTCATTTTGTTCGTTTCACACGAAATTGCAGCACCATCACCATGAAAAGAGCAGATCTTCTGCTTGGAATAAACATCCTCATATAATAATGGAAAAAACACACGCTTCGCAGTGACTAGGCCAAACATTTCAAAAGGCCTGCAAGAAGCAAGCAGGATTCTGGCATTTTGCCCTGGTGTGTGAACAACACCCAAATGGCATAATAAAACATTTCCCAAACAGAAATCTCCAAATAAGTTGTGTCAAGCATCTGAGGTCAAAGAGATAGATCCTTCCTTTGCTGTGAGGAATTCTGAAGATCCCAATTCATGTGAGGAGACAGACTAGGACCCCCCACCCCCCACATTAAAATAGAACTAGCATTAACTATAAAATGCTTTGAACTGTATTAAGATCATTTTATGTTGCCATGGCTCAGGATTCTGGAAGTCTTTGATCCTATGGCAGGATGTAATCTTAAAATAATCCAGTCTGGAAGGAAATTTTACCATACAGGGCATGGGTCTTCCTAATAAGTCGATGTGTTGTAGTTCCAATCCAGTTCAGCCAACTGGTGGCTTAGAATTTAAGAGGCTGCCATGAGGCAAGGTAAGGTAGAAGACAGACAAATCTGAACCAACATATCTCCCATTCATCGTGTCAAGAAAAGCTGTTGTTGTTTCAAGTATGTTTAATTGGAAAAGATTGCAAAGTAGTTTACAAGGACAAGCAGACCACAGCACCAAGTAACAGAGGGTGAGATCCAATTACATCCACCCACTTGTACAAAAGGCACTCCACTAGCACAAGATAACTTCTGGGTTCTCCCCTCCAGTCTCCAAACACATGTATCAGAATCTGCTCCAAGCGGTTCCCTCTAACATTTTGGAGCAGATATTGGGGATGTGTTGGGGGCTGGAGGAGGAGAAGCCTATAGTGCTACTCAGTCTGCTCACAGTGCTTTGGCTCTCACCCTTGCACAGTAGATAAAATGGGGGGGGGTGCATAATACAGGATTCCGCTGGCTCAATATCCACATTAATTCCAAACCCACTTACACACACACCTCAATCTATGCCTGCACATTCAAAACACAAGTATACTCTGCCATACTATTAGCGATTATTGTTCCTTTCAATCCATGGCATACATAAAAAGGCCATATTGCAGCACCAGCAGCCTAATGCTATGAGGTTAATACCAAACGTAATCTAAGATTGCACCAACAAGTAATAATAATAATTCCCACGAGACTGAACCCCCTATACTAAGTTAGAGGAGGAAGGAGGAACTGAGCTGCTCTTGGAATCTTCCACCAATGGCATTGATATAACTTAGTCACACCCAAAAGCATTTTTGTTGTTGTTTAGTCGTTTAGTCATGTCCGACTCTTCATCACCCCATGGACCAGAGCACGCCAGGCACTCCCGTCTTCCACTGCCTCTTGCAGCTTGGTCAAATTCATGTTCGTAGCTTCACTGTCCAACCATCTCGTCCTCTGTCGTCCCCTTCTCCTTGTGCCCTCCATCTTTCCCAACATCAGGGTCTTTTCCAGGGAGTCTTCTCTTCTTATGAGGTGGCCAAAGTATTGGAGCCTCAGCTACAACGTGCCATTCTTCAGCTGTAGCACAGAACATCCAGAGAGCATCTGGCTGGTGTGCGGAATTTGATCAAATAGTGCTTACAACAGAGGAAGGATGCATTAGCTTGTAGCCCATGTTGCTATAGCAATGAAGTGGCTTGTTCCTAGTTTCTGCTCTCTGGTGAAGACATTAATCCATTTTGAAGAGGAAAGGATATGTAATGAAGGGAAGTAGATTTACGAAGTTTTTATTTTAATGATGCCCAGTGAAACTGCAATTTATTCTTCAGTTTTATGCTTTAATACCTCCAGGTTTAAGACCCTCCGCTCGTGAGATGCCAGTTAAAACAGCCACTCAAGGGAAGGCACTGTACAATATACACAGGCACATCCAGTTTAAAGTTTCAAAGTAACTATCAACATGCAAAGTAGTGTCAGGCTTTTAAAAGCTTGTCTGCTGCAATTATTTGTTTCCATCTATTCCATAATGCAAGACTCTTGTTTTTAGCCAGGCTATAGTTGTCACCTTTACTTTCATGTTGATTTTCATATCACAAGTACACCACCTATCAGCACCTATCTTTGCTACCTTTTGAGATGTCAAAGGATGCGCAGCCAGCTAAATATATAGATATTTTTAAAAGCAACACTTCAAATCTGAGGCCATCAGAAGTGGGCTTTTTATGTGTCTCTCTCCAAGAGACTTCCCTTGCCATTGGCTGCATTGCACTGTGGTGACATCACGGAAGCATGGAGCAAACAAAATGAAGGGGAAATGTAAAGAAAGTCCAAAGAGGACGTGATGAGAACAGGAGTGCAGGAAGCAGCAAAGAAGCTAGGAAATAGATGGCAATGAGATTGTTAAGAGGGGCCTGGAAGAACAAGGCTGGGAAACGCTTGTCTGTCATCCCCTTTCCTGGAGATCAAAAATTGAAATAATTCAAGTATAGTGCTCTTTTACAAGCTTCACATTGCCTATATGTTGTTTTAGCTGTACTGTGATTTTACATCACAATCCTCCCTGAGATTGTATATGATGGAGAGAAATCAAATCAGTTAATTAAATAAATGATTATATGCTGCCAAACTTTGCACAGATGTAGTGCTCCTATACACTCATGAGGGTGCTGTGGGCTTTTTCAGGGATGGCCCAGCCATTTGACAAAGTGAGACGGAGGCTTCAGCTGTCAGATGCTGGTGTCATGGAGTGTGTGCAACGACTAGCCTTCTGCCCCTATCTTTGTTCATGGCTTAAATGAAATTGTGCCCAGGGGCATCCATGGTGGGGCAATTGGGCTCACCCCTATGAACCATAATCCCCATATTCCAAATTAAATGGAAGGGGAGTGCAAGCTGCTACTTGGATAAGGATGACATTGTGTAGATGATACAAAAAAAAGTGCACTCATGGGATGCCTTGAACCACCTTTAAACTGCTGTGTGAAAACATTCTAAATGTCTGCTAAGGTAATAAACAGACTATAAAGATTTTCTGCACTTTTCCGCTCTTTAAGCAGATGACTTTCCTTTCGCAACCAATCACACCTTACATAAATACCTCAGTATATTCCTCCCATTTCTGTTCCATAACCCCACAGTACTAGGTTCTTGTTTTGTTTTTTATCTTGAGGGCTATAGAAATATATTTTAATGTCAAAATTGTCATTAAAATGTCAATTATAGCAGGGGATCTACCAGAACTATGCAAGGAAGCCAGTCAGATAAGTTAAGTTTTATTGGGAGATGATTGCTATGAGTTAGGGGCAGGTAACAGCTGGCCTGGCCTGCTTTGGGGACTTTCCAAGAGGATTTGACTGGGAATGGTCTTAAACATATGGCAATGTAGTACACTTTCTATCAGCCAAACAGTTGGGGAAGGGCTGTTGTTCAGCGGCAAGGCATTATTTTGTATGCAATAGAGTTAAATTCCAGACACTTCCAAGTAGGGCTGTGGAGGAAATTCCACCTGAAACCCTAAAGAGCCACTGATGTCAGTCAGTGCCATAGGCAACAATGAGATAGCTGACCCAAGGTTTGATTTGGAATAAGGCACCTTCCTATGTTTCTCTGAGATCAAACTTCATTCTGAAATGTAAAGTGTGTCATTTCAGAAACTGAGCGGTTCTGACTGTGTAGACACAGAGTGGTTTTACAATCAATCTGCTTTTCTAGAGAACTCTGGGAATTGTAGTTCTGTGAGGGGAATAAGGATCTCCTAGCAACTCTCAGAACCCTTAACAAACTACAGCTCCCAGAATTCTTTGGGGGAGGTCATGACTTTTAAAATTTGTATGAAGCTGCTTTAAATGCAGTATAGTAGTAGTAGTAGTAGTAGTAGTAGTAGTAGTAGAAGTAGTAGTAGTAGTAATGCAGATGAAGCCCTAATGTTATTCCAGGGCATTGTGTGGGAGAATGGCAGTAGCCACAAAAATGTGAGGAATATGAGGTAGGGGCTGGGATCGTCCACAGCCGTATTTTTATTTGGGTAGGTGATGGACACACCCTGGGTCAGCCTTTTCTTAACCCGACAACCAATGAGCCCTGGTCAGAACAACAGCCAATCAGAAGAGAGAAGCTGGAATTTAAGTGAGCTGTTGACAGTTTAACAGTCAGATAAGGGCTGCCTTGGTTAGAGATAGGGAATTGGCTAGATGGGGAGAGGGACTTTCTAAGTGGGATGATGGGGGGGGGGATCTTTGGCTACCCAAGTGGGTAGTAACTGTCAGTGTGGGCAGTTAGGGTTTGAACTATCTGAGTGGGGTTAGCTAGGGAGAGCAACCCACCTTTGAGTCCCTGGGAGAAAGTTAAATCCTAGAAGGGACTGAGTGGGTGTTACTGGTTAGATGCAGGGGTCAGCAAACTTTTTCAGCAGGGGGCCAGTCCACTGTCCCTCAGACCTTGTGGGGGGCCGGACTATATTTTTTTTGGGGGGGAGGGGAATGAACAAATTCCTATGCCCCACAAATAACCCAGAGATACATTTTAAATAAAAGCACACATTCTACTCATGTAAAAACACCAGGCAGGCCCCACAAATAACCCAGAGATGCATTTTAAATAAAAGGACACATTCTGCTCAGGTAAAAACATGCTGATTCCCAGACCGTCTGTGGGCCAGATTTAGAAGGTGATTGGGCCGGATCTGGCCCCCGGGCCATAGTTTGCCTATCCATGGGTTAGAGCACTGGTAACCATTTTAGGTGGGGGAAATCTACCTGAGACTTGTTCAATAAAGAGTGCTGTTTAAAGGTTTCTCTGAAAAAGTGTGTGCTTTAAACTAAGTTTCGTGTTTCCTTATGAAACCATCAAAAGTTAAATCTCTCACAGATTTTAATTAAACATACCATTTTGTTCCAGAAGTGCCTCCTCATGCTTTGAACCTCTGGGTGGGGAGTAAATGGACACTGGGCAGCCTTTACAGAAATATAATATGTTGCTGCTGTGAAGTCATAAATGTTTCCACAAATGTTTTAGTCTAGACCTCTAGAGAGAGTTTTAGCTATTAGCAAACTCAAACCCAGCACCCTTCTTTAGTGAGGGTATCTGTCACAGTGTGGGTTCGCAGGGAGTGGAGGAAAGAATCTTAGATTATTGCAATGTGTTATACGTGGGGCTGCCTCTGAAGATGGCTCCAAAACTTCATCCGGTGCAGAATTTGGCAGCTAGGTTACTCACCGGGGCAAGATGGTTTGCTTATATTGCTCTGATCCTGGCCCGACCGCACTGCCAGTCAATTAGTTTCCAGGCCCAATTCTAAGTGCTGGTTTTGATCTATAAAGTCTTAAATCAGGGGTTGGCAAGATTTATCTTGCCTGGGCCAGATCAGTCCCACGGAAATCCATCTGTAGGCTCGATCGCGGGTGCATGTGAGCAATTTTCTGCATCTGCACAGACGTGATTTCCGGTGCTGTGGAAGCGAGTCCCCGTGCTGCGCTGTGCCAGTTTAGTGCAGCGCGCGAGCGGGCAACTCAGTTTGGGGGTGGCTCGGGGGCTGGTCAAACGACCTCTGTGGGCCACTGTGGGCCCATGGGCCTTAGGTTGTTGACCCCTGCCTTAAATGGTTCAAGACTGCAGTACCTCAAGAACTGCCTCTCTCCATATGAACCAACCCAGATCTTGCAGTCATCCCCTAAGGCTTTTCTTTGTGTGTCTCCCCCGTAAGAGGTCCCAGAGGGTGGCAACGCAAGACAGTGGCTCCCTGTTTGCAGAATGCTCTCCCCAGGGAAGCTCACTTGGCACCTTCATTATCATTTGATGTACTTTTAAATGTGGGGGTAGGAGCTTTTGGTTTGTCTTGTTTTTTATTATGTATTTTATGTCTTTATTTTGTATTCTTATGTTGTGAACCACTCTGGGATTTTCAGATGAAGGAGGGTATGCAAAGTTAATAAAATAAGCAAATAAATAAATGTATAAGGGAGGAGAACGTGTTCCGAGAAAAATTTGCTCGTTTCTAGTAAGGACCTCTCTATTGCTTACGTTATACAGCTGAAAAGTGTCATGCCTGCTGATTGTTCTGTATAAATAATAATTTGTTTTGCCGGCACTCACAAATAGCAGAAGCTTTATGAAGAGCTATTATACTCCAAGGCATATCACCTAAAGCAGCTTTTGTAATAGCAACTGATTGGAGTGTTATCATCACCACTGGAGGCCTGTACATTGTGACGCTCCACCAGCTTCTATATATTTTTTTAAAATGCTGTTGTTTGTCTCTCTTCAGTATTTTTTTGAAAATCACTCCCAAGGTAAATGTAGAAATGGAGATGAGCGATGAGAAAAGAACAGTAGGTTGCTGTGATCCAGCTTTCATTGCCTGCATAGCATGCAAAACTTTTCTTTCCCTTCCTAGAAAGATTCTCTATATGTATACTTCCCACCAGGCAGGACAAACAGCAGGGGCCTGTTGCTAATAGGAACCTGTGCCATCCCCCCCCCCCCCAATGTTTGGCAGCAATTATGTCCAGTTCAAAAGTAATTGCTACAGGATGAGAGCAATTTAGCAATTAAAGGGCTGTATTTAGCACCTCACTTTCCCTACAAGAAAGGCAGCTGAGGGGTGGCAATTTGTGTGGG
Source organism: Podarcis erhardii (assembly GCF_964252035.2). NCBI lineage: Eukaryota > Metazoa > Chordata > Lepidosauria > Squamata > Lacertidae > Podarcis > Podarcis erhardii. Next base: position 43,201,289 of record NC_138497.1, read on the forward strand.
AAATGGCAGTCAAATATAGCTAGCAATCTTAGCACTAGTTAATGCATGAAGGGGTTAAGACCATAGAATTATGTTCCTAGATGCCCCTCACCTGGAGGGAAGGCAGTTAAGTTCCCTCCTTTGTTCATTCTCCTTTTCACCCTGTGAACTCATCGAGATAGGATAGGCCTGAGCTGGCTCGCTACAAAACAGTAATATGGCTCAGCACCATAGGCGCTGACTCCATGGGGCCTGAGGGGGCCCAAGCCCCCGCAAAAAATCGTTTGGGGGGGCTCCGCCCCCCCAATAATTTAAGAAAATTATTAGTTATATTATGCTTTGTAAAATCACAAAATTATGTTGGTATTTTTTATTTTCCTTGTTTGACGATAGTTACCTTTTAAAATACATTCAGTAATGAGTTAAAACAAAGCCACTCCCGATCTAGAGAGGGGGTGGGGTTGCGGGCTCTCGACCCATCAACAATCTCTCGGGGCTGACGCCAGCCCCGCGAGAAGCGGGGATTCCCCCTAGCTCATTAATATTCACCGCCCACGGCGGCAGCCAATCGGCTGCCGCAAAGGGCGGGCCCTCACAGGTTCACTTAAGGTCGGGGCAGCCCGGGGCTCGCCCCTTTCGTTCCCCCAGCAGCAGCGGTTTGGAGGTCTTGGCCCCCCCCAATATTTTTTATAAGTCGGTATGGGCCCCCGCCCCCCCAATATTTTTTATAAGTCGGCGCCCCTGCTCAGCACCACACTGCCATGCAGTGGTGGCAATTAATCCTATTTTACAGAGGACAGTTGTCTATTGGAAAGGCTGTCTGAAGACAGAGCTCTTTCTTTGAAGGGCTGTCTGATCCAGTTCCAGTTTAAAGATTGAGCAGGGACCATGAAGTTGCCCACCAACACTTCAGCACCTGGACAGCAGACTGAGCAGGCTGCCACATCACCTGCTCACAGTCTTTACTATTATGGTGAGATGTATGGTACTTCTATTTAAATTCTAGTACTGTACCCTTCTTCCTGGCAATGTGTTTCCTCTTTTTTGGTGCTAAATAAACAGCCACCCTCTGCAGTGCTTGCTCAGACTCGCTTTTCTTTGAATGAGGTCACTAGAGGCTTGTTGGTGTTTTGTAAGATTTGGTTTGATTTGCAAACATACAGGTGCAACATAGGTAAAATCTTTGAGCTCCAGCTTATCTCTCTGACCCTCAGACTCTGTAGACCCTCAACAACTGCAGCTCTCTTCCCTTTTCACAAACACAGCTGGGTGACCTTATGCCAAGAGAAGGGAGGAGATGGAGGAGAAAAGAAATTCTCCCTTCTAGGAGGAGTTTCTGTTTCCTTTAGCCTTTGATATAGCCAATCTCCTTAGCAACAGGAGGGTCCCGGGCAACTTGTCACCGCAGTCTACTTTTCTTTTCTTTTGTTCTGTTTTAATTAGATTTCTTACCTGCCCTTCATCACAAGGTCCCAGGGCAGGTTGCAATTCTTAGTGGCCACCCCAGTCTCTACTGAGTGGTGTGAAATTCCAGGGGTTTTCGCACTCAGCCAGGGTTTGTTTCCTTTGGGGAAAATGAGGTGCAGAAGAGGCTGTAGTGCCTTTATGAAATATGGTTTATTCAACACACATATTTACATCTGTGTCTGGATGGAGAGAGGGTTCCAAGCCCCACATCTCAAGAGGGGCTTGCTCCCACAGTGGCACAACATTGGATTCAAAGGCAGACAAAACACCATCTCTGTGTCTCCTTCAACATAGCTTGTCCATCCATCAGCCCACGTGGCCTCTGGCCCTACCCTTCTCCTCCAAAGCCCTTGCTAAAAATGCAGCCCAAGTCTCATGTAAAAGGTACATTTTTTCCTGTGGTGACATCACACCCCCTTCCGAGACTGAATGTCCCAACTTTCAACATCACTGGAAGAACCTGGCACGCAGGAATTTTAGGAGATCCTTGCCTCCTGCAAACCCATAAATTATATCTGCCTGCTGGACACGTTTGAGGCCCACCCTCTCTCTTACAATCAAGAATCACCAAGTTGTTAGTCAGCAGGGAGGTTGGCAGGTTGGCAACCAATGATGCAACTTCCACTGAAGTGGCCTCAACCCAGGACCCCCCTGCCCAGCCTCACTCAGATAAGCAGCAGCAGTGGCATAGCAGGACAGGGAACCTGTGGGGGTGGGACAAGGTGCCCGCAGGGTATGGCAGGGTGTGCCAGAATTCCCGTGCCCAAGCCCTGTTCCATTCCGGTGCCCTGCAGACCTGCCTTGCTTTTAGGGGCAGTACAGAGCCTGTGGGCGCCCAAGTCACCATGTCAATCCCAGGAGAGATGCGTGGCTCAGGCGTGGTAAGTGCTATCCCCTTGATGTGGTACCCAGTGCCCCCCCCCAGCTATGCCTCTGAGCAGCAGCAATTACTGTGTTTCATGAGGGCAGCCCCACCCCAGCCCATGGGCTGCTAGTCTAGGGATGGAAGGGTCTGCCAGTTGTGGTTCTCTCAGTTTCTCATTTTTCCATTCTTCTGTTCAGCTCTTCACATTTCTGCAATGATTTGTTTGCTGGTCTTTTTTATCATAAAAATTTAGCAGCATTTTAGTGGGAATTTCCCCTGAAATGCCCCTGAAATTAGTAGGAATTTTTTACTAATATTTACACTTTTGCAAGTTTTCTTAATATAATGCATTTTAGTATGTTGTTTTAAACTAATATGTTCATTTTTATTCACACCTCAGCCTGATTTGTGCATTTTTGTAAATACAGTTTGGTTGGAGAACTGCATTGCTAAATTTAGGTAAGTGTGGATTTTGAAGGATGTCTGTGTTTTGTTTCCCATACTGTTTCAGAAAGTGCAAATTTGCCTTGAAATGTGAACTGAATTTAATTTCTCCCTCCTTCCCTAGTCATTACAAGACCCAAAGACCAATTTCAAGCCCACAACAGTATTTTCTACCTGCTTGCCAGCTGCCCTCACCAATTCCTTACCAAGTGTCTACCTTCAGCAGATCTGTTGGTCTGCACTTCTTAGAGAGGATTATCAAAAGAGGAGTATCAAAAGTTTTCTGCACTCCACACTGTTTCCCCATGAATTCCCCATTGTACACTTTTCAGAGGCCTATTTGCCTCAACACTCTGGCCATTTGATCCAATTTTCCTTTGTCTTTTCACACAGACTGCTGAGTCAATAATAATAAGCCACCTGAATTCCAGGCAAACTGTATGCATTGCCAAAATATTCCACTGCTAGAAAAATGAAAGAAATGAAGTAGGAAAAATAGGTAGGATGAACATGCAGGAAGCCTTCTCAGTATTGGAGAAACGTGTTGCTTGATAATTTGCTGGAGTGCTCCTTGTGGTGTTTATTCTGTTTTTAAATCCCAAAGAGGCTGCTTAGTAAGAAAGAGTGTTTTGTGGTTGTTGTATTTTAATTTTTAAAAGTATATATGGGGAAAAGCAGTGAGATGTCATTAATATCTTGGCAAGATTGCTGAGGCTTTTTTGTGAAGTGGAAGGACAATGGCAACAAAATAATAATGTGTCTGCATAGTGAAGTTCAGAGGAAGTGGCAGTCTAAAACATAATAAATCTTTGAGGAAGTAGGCCTGCTATAAATATTTCTCATTCTTGGAAACTCAATTTGAAGTCCAGAAGTTAATGTACAACTTAAAATTAGGGAAGTGGCAATGGGGTGAGGACTGTCAAAGGATCATGAAGCCTTTCCTGTTTTTTAAAAACCTTCTCCTGATGAAACATGCAAAAGATAGCCACGAATTTGTACTTTGCTGTTGCATACTCCCAATAAATATACACAGTTCTTCAGTGAGCTGGGTAGATGCAGCCTGTTCAGGGAATTCTGTTTCAAGCTAACCCATGTGCGCAGCACTGGGATCTGAAGGCAAGGCAAACAAATCCCAGTGAATGACTCACTGGGCTTATATTAATTCCAGCAGATAATCATCAGACCAGACTGATGCATCTGCAGGAAGGTCATAGAGAAAGTACCCAGTTTCATTATTCCAAGGAACCCACTCATCTTTATCTAGAAGTTTCTTTTCAAATCCACGTGTCTATCTTCCACCCTATTGGATATGCTTAGGGCAAGAGAAAAAGTGCTCGGACATGGCGCTTGAAAGCATGGACCTGTGCCTAGAAACGTGGCGCAAGAGGAAATTTGGCCGAGCCCTTAGTCACAACCACCTACAGTCCAGCCCTACTCAGTTGATGGAAGGCACTTCTTGCTACATAGAAGCATGACTTTTCGGGCATCAAACATGGATGTGTATTAATGGTTCTGCATCTAGGCTTATAATGAAGGATGCAGGCTGAGTACTGAGTTGGGAATCATCCTGGTCCATTAAGGCCAATGAGGCATTTCCTCACCAAACTCAATCTGCCCTCAGCCAGCCTCCACCTGTCTGCCTCCTTTCTTTCAGCTGGTTCAGGAGATGGTGCTGGTTGTTAGTAGATGGGAGAGAGGATGAACAGGAGTGGGAAGAACTCTATGGTCTCCATCTACTGTTGGCTTGCCTGCCTTTTCCCCTATCAGCCCCAGTGGGCACTAGATACCATTGAGATTGGTGCTTTCTACACATTTAAATTTGCTCTAAGTTACCGTCTTGTGTATTTCTTCACGCTTGTGACTCCCACATATCCAATGAAGTTTAGCTGACACCTGGCCAGATTTAGCTGAATTTCATGCCTAGGTATTTTTGGAGGGCAAATGCATTTAAGGCTTGCCTAGATGATTTTGTTTAAAACAACAACAACACATGAATGAACATTCACAAATGTTTCTAATGAAATCCTCTCCAGCAGGTAGTTGGGTTATATCATGAGTAGACAAAACAGTGCCTTCCATATGTTGATGGACTACAATCATCCCTGACAATTCACCATGCTGGCTGGGACTGATGGGAGTTGTAGTTTAACTATATCTGGGGAGCACCATGTTGACCAGCTCCTAGCCTATATGATCATACATAGTCACGGCCCACCTGTCCTCATCGAAAGACTGGTCTACATCTTACTTTATTCACATGGAGGGTTGCTTCACAGTGGCAACTTTCTGGCTGTTACGTCAAGCATGGCTTCTCATGTGGCTTCTTCCCATGGCATGGGGAATTTCCATGGGTTGTATCCAGAGAAGTCAATGCACCCACAAAATGACTTCCTTTCAAGCAACTGAATGTCTCCTCTTCTGCCTCCTCCCCGCCCCCTCTCTCTCCGAAGTATGCTCCAGAGGGTTGGGAGAACCCCCTAGAGTGGATTGGGGTTGTTGCATGCAGGAAGAGAGGGTGGGGAAGTTTCGCTGTGCAAGCAGAAGTGGTACTACAAGCATAATGACCCCATGCCAGGAAGAATCATGTGACAAGCGACACCAGATGTTACTGCCTACTTGTAGAGCGTTACCGTGCAGGACCACATGGCTAGGATCACAGGATGGTTGTGAAATACAAAGAGATTGGGCAGCTTGCACCTTTGTGCCAGTATCAGTGAAATTATTTCCATCTCAGAATTGGCAAGCTAAAAATCATACAGTATGATTGTCAACAAATACAGAAATTCCAGATGGGCGCTATGCCATGGATACTGGGGAAGTAGTTGACATGGTAAAAGGTAAAGGTGAAGGACCCCTGGATTGTTAAGTCCAGTCAAAGGCAACTATGGGGTGTGGTGCTCACCTCTCTTCAGGCCAAGGGATCCGGTGTTTGTCCACAGACAGCTTTCCGGGTCATGTGGCCAGCATGACTAAACCGCTTCTGGCGCAATGGGACATCGTGACAAGTGCCAGAGCGCACGGAAATGCCGTTTACCTTCCTGCCGCAGCGGTACCTATTTATCTACTTGCACTGGTGTGCTTTTGAACTGCTAGGTTGGCAGTTGACATGGAGTCAGTCAGAGCTGTGTTTCCCCCTCTTTGGCTATTCAACCTGCAAAGAACATATGACTATGTCATAATTCTGATGCATGCTATTTTTCTCTGCTTTGGAGTTTAAAGCATTATGAATCTATATGTGAGCTTTTTGTGTTAGCTGCTAGCAAAACACAATTACACATCTGATGAAGCAGCTCCTGCAGCCTCTTGATGGGATGTTTTTCTTTGTCATTTAAGTCAGGCAATGAATGCATGGGCAGGAAGAAGCATTTTTATAATGGCATGTAATGAATGAGCAACTTACGTGAAGGTTAGCAGAGAACATCAACAGTTAATTATCAACCCAGCTAGAAGCCTAGTGAGCTCTCTTCTAGCATGTGGTGAGTGGGGACCCTGTTGCAACTGTTTCTTTAATAAAGATCAGGCTTATGAGCCGCTTTGCTTCTCAATATACTCTGGTTGGCCTATGTTATTTTCTCCTGCCAATAGGGAACCCACTTAAGGACTCTATACGGGCTCTGCAATACCCCATAAGGGAAAGGGAGCAGTTTTTCTTATAACAAATTCCTGACTCTTCACAGAGCACAAGGTCCTGAAAGATTTGACCAACTCTGTCTCTCTGGAAGCACCTCCAACACGGCCAAGAAGACAGACAAAAAGTTTCCTATGCAGAGCCCAAGCTTTGATGCTGAGTGCCCTTTTATAAGACAAGGAACTGAAACACAGTTCATGGGAATCCTATGCTGTCTCTGGCCTGAAACCTTGACTAACCTTGCTGGGGATGCTGGTCAACCTCTGGAACACCCAAATGGCTTGGGCTATTGACTACTGAGCACCCTTTCCCACTTTGTGGAACCCCATTGGCCCCCTGGTACACTCCAGAGCTTAGAGCGAGGAAACAAGCTGGGAGACGGCTTGTGGAGGAAAGATCTGAATGAATGCAACTGAACACTGGTAAGGGCTCATTATCAAGCCTACCTAGTAACAGTGAAGGCAGCAAAGAAGGCATACTTTACTCACCGGCCAGGTTGCTCACCGGAGCAAGACGGTTTGAGCATATTACACTGATCCTGGTCCGACTGCACTGGCTACCAATTAGTTTCTGGACCCAATTCAAAGTGCTGGTTTTGACCTATAAAGCCTTAAACATCTCAGGACCGCAACACCTCAAGGACCGCCTCTTTCCATATGAACCTACCCGGACCCTGAGACCATCTTCTGAGGCCCTCCTTTGTGTGCCCCCTCCTCGAGAGGTCTGGAGGGTGGCAACACAAGAATGGACCTTCTCTGAAGTGGCTCCTCGTCTGTGGAATGCTCTCTCCAGGAATATTTGCCTGGCGCCTTTGTTATACACCTTTAAATGTTCCTTTTTAACCAGGCCTTTGGTTGGTCTGATTTACATCCTGTGCCCTTTTAAAATGTGTTGCCATGTTTTAATTTCTTTTACTGTTAATTTTTATTGTCTTTTATTGTTTTTAACTGTTTTTGTTGATCATTTTAATACTTCTTGGAAACTGCTTAGGGATTTTGCTACAATCATGTGTTATATACATTTTGTTAAATAAAAACAAATAATAAAAAGGGGGCATGAAGAGAAAGTTGCATTTAAAAACACATCCAATTTGGCACCCTCTGCTAATGTAGCCTTCCCATCTTTCATGTATTGTTGCTTGTCAAACTCAGAGTGCAGTAAAATATGTGCAAACTGTAAAAAGGAGGAGGAGGAAGAACCCGAAAGCAGTCTGACATCGAACTCTCTCTCTCTACAACTGCTTTGTCACACTCTGCAGACAAAATGCTTGTGGCTCTTGATCAAAGAGTGTTATGAGACAGAACTGGTTTCTTCTTGATGTTAAGAGAGCTTTTGAAATTGGTAGTCTAAGGCACACGTTAGGATACATGATTCTGCTGCACTGAAAGCAGGTTGCAGTGGGACAGTTCAAACACAATGCAATTTATGCTTCAAAGGGGCATTTTAGATAATTAGTTGCATACGAATTCACTTCCTCACCTAGTTATAAAAGCTGAAACCTGTGAATAGTGTTGCTGCATGCAAATGAGGCTACCAAAGATGTCAAAGAATGTTGCAAAAAGTGGCAGTTTTAATTGGAATTGTGGATCTGAAGGGGAAATGATACAGAGTGTGGTATGATAAATATTTACTGCTTGTAGCCAGAGGCCATGGCAAGTACAATAAAATAAAACAAATGAAGCCTCACTAGCAACAGTTGATAGTGCTGGTTATGTTTAGCGTGGAGGAGAGAAGACTGAGAGGTGATGTGATAGCTGTCTTCAAATATCTGAAGGGCTGTCACATAGAAGATGGAGCAAGCTTGTTTTGCTGCTACAGAATGTAGGACCCAAACTAATGGATTCATATTGCAAGAAAGGAGATTCCTACTAAACTTAAGGAAGAACTCTGATGGTAAAAGTTGCTCGACAATGAAACCACCTTTTTTAACAGAAGTTTGATGGCCATTTGTCAGCGATTCTTTAGCTGTGATTCCTGCATTTCAGGGGGTTGGACTAGATGACCCTTGGTATCCCAAGTCTACAATCCTATGATTCTGTGATATAATCTACAATTAAAATGAAATCAAAATTTAAATCAACCTTAATTTAATTAAAACATATTGAGGTTGCTCCCAATTTAAATTTGTTCAAATTGTTGCATCACCTTTGCAAATGGCACACATTTCATTCCAAATCATCAACTGGATATTTTCTACGGCAATTGCAAGCAGTGCAACTCGATAAGGTATATGCTCCTATTCATCACGTGGTGGACAAATTTCAGTTCCTTATTGATGCCCCTTTTTCGTCTCTGTTTCAAACGTTTGTGGGAATAAGAAACTGAGAACTTCAACCTCACAATTTAGCAACTGCTGCTCAGTTTTGCTCAGCTGAAAGGAAAAGTGGGTTTAGCTGAGACTCAGAAACTCCCCCACCCCCTGATTCCAAAGAAAAGTTGCCTAACTTGTGGCATGTGAGTCATCCGTTTTGATTAAGACGGTTAACAAGATTTTATTTCTCTATTGTGGTGATGAGTCACCAAACAAAGAAGATTTAGATATATTTTCAAACAATTGGCATTCACTTTGCTGGGATAGTAGGTACAGGAAGTTGCTGCAACCTCTTTATTAAACTATGTATGCAGCTTAGAACATACATCAATAAGATGTGGTAGGCTGGTTTCTCTCTCTCTCTCTCTCTCTCTCTCTCTCTCTCTCTCTCTCTTAAAAAAACCTTTTATTTTGAAAAAGAGAATAAGTACCTTTTAGGATAAGGTGCAGCACTGTTACCACATCCTCAGGGCAGTGGGACTGAATGATGGGGTGCTGCTGAAAAATGCACAGATACTGCTGTCTCTGACCTCTTGTCCTCTCTTGCTCACTTGCAAGGCAGGGAGCCAAGTGCCCCAAGAGCCCCAAGTGTCTGGTGGCCTCTGACAGATCAGTTAATATCAACTATGGTTAGTGGACAGACAACTCTGACCTTCAGGACAGTGACTTCTTACACAGTCAAAGAGGAAGTAGTCTCAGAATTCCCTGCGGGTGACCCAAGGCTGGCATCAAATGTTGGATCATTTGCCAAGCAGGGGAACAACTTGAATAAAATATTGGGGGCAGGTATGCCCCGCCCCACATAATCAATCACATGTTGCAGTGCACGCACACCGTTTGAATGACAATTACCATCAACTTTGGGGGGGAGCCTCAAATTTTTTTGTGGGGGCCAAAGTCCCCACGGCCCCTAGGAGCTGGTTTCTGTGTTGCCAAGGGTCCATGTCCCTGCAGAGTCCCCACTGAGAAGAGTTCCCTGGCCAAGGAGGGGGGCATGGAGAGGGTGTCTTGCCCAAGGAGTCTCCCCAACGTGGAGCTGATGTTGGGGTCTGCTGGAGTGCTGCAAAACTTCCTCAGTGGTGTTAATTTGTTTTTGTTTTGTTTTTTGTGCACAATATTGGTGCTTTTGTGCTCTTTTCATTTTACTCAATAATGGGCCCAATGGTTTGTTTCCTTTTCTCCTGCTAATTTCTGCTTTTTCAAAACACAGCTATTTAGTGCAGGGATGAGGAACCAGGGGACCCCAGTTATTTGCATGTCTGGGTACCTGTCTCATTCCTTTTCTACACACGGGGGGGGGGGGCGAGATGAGATGAGATGCAGCCAACCAACCGCATTTATTCACATTAACAAATAGCAACAGCAATTGCAAGAAAACAGTACCCCCAGACAAAATAAAAAAAGCACTGCCGAGTTCAAAATGTCTTCCAAAGAAAGACAGGGAAATCTGAATCCTTTGACATGGCTCACAGTTAACCAAAAGATGCCATCAGCAAGCCGGGGTTGCTTGTTTGCTCTGCAAAGGAACAAAAATTGAGAGTGTAGAAAAAGAGAAAAAACAGAGTAGCACTGAAAAACAGGCAACTTGGTCCAGCAGGTGGCAGCAGAAGGCACTGATAATTCCTCTAAAAATGTAGGCTGTTGCAATACCTAATGCAGCCAGCAGGAATTTCAAAGAAGAAACCAACCGCTAGGATACCTCAAAATTCGTCCTTGAATAGAGTCTTGGGAAACATCTATTCATAGTATATCTCCACTGTTTTAAATTACACAAAATTTCTGTTATGAAACAGCCATGCAATTCAGACTAGTTGGGCTGCTATAAAGGGGGGAGGTGATTAAACTGGGAAAGTGGCTAAGAGACAAAACCAAGGACATCTATTACGCAGCAGGAGTCCAGGGTCCCAGACGGCACGTAGGTTCACATCGGAACAGGGCTTTTCTGAAACACTGCAGTTGAAACTACAGCATTTGCTGTAGGGATGCAGTTAGATTTCTTTGAAAGCATCTTAGACAACTTGATGGGAAAAGAAGTCTTTTGTATGTCAGCCTCCAGCTTCAGAGGGTGTAGCATATTGACTGCTCCCTGCTGGGGACAAGAAAGAGAGAGATCTGCTGCCTTCATGTTTGTGGGCTTCCTAGAGGCATCTGGCTGGACCCTGTAGGACACAGATAAACCACCTGGTCTCAGCCAGCACAGTTCTTACTGCGTTTTTATGTGTCTCTTCTGTTACTTTTTTCTTCACTCTGCTGAGATATTAACCCCCACGTTGAGAGTTTTGCACTTGCCATACATGCTACAGATATAAAGTGAGTTTTCACAATTTGAAGCCTTTTGTCTTAGGAACATAGGAAGCTGAACTGTGTCAGACCTTTGATCCTTCTAACTCAATGCTGTCTACACTGACTGGCAGTGGCTCTCCAAGCTTCAGAGATCCCCCTACCTGGAGATCCTGGGAAATGAGCCTGGGACCTTCTGCATGCCAAGTAGATGCTCTGTCCCTGAGTTGTGGCCTCTTCCCTGTTTCCCTCCAGCATTGTGTCTTGATTGTAGAATTGGTGGGAGAAAAGACAGAAGCATAATTCTAGACACCCTGCTACAGGGGTAGGAAACCTCAGGCCAGGCCAGGCCTGGAAGCCAAATCAGTCCTCTAGGCCTCTCTTTCTGGCTCTTCCCAGGTCACACATCCTCCTGAGCCAGACTCTTGGCTGGTCCTGCTTTGCACCCTCCTTGAGAGCCTTTTGCCTGGCTGGAATATGTCCCTGATCTCTGGTAATGCTTCAGAGGATAGAGAGGGGTACGTGAGTATGTGTATTGGAATCCATCTGTCTCGAGAGACAATGGAGTGCACTTCTGGGGGCGAAGACAGACCTCTGTGTTATCACCAAAGGGAGCTCCCCAGGGTGCAAGCCAGGGCAGTGTGTATGGAGGTCCTGGGCTGTCCAGATGATAAGACCCCTCTCTCGGCCTTACAATATGTTTGTCACTAGCTTGACTGCAGGAGTTGCTGGAAGGAGGCATACAAGGCACCATCCAACCATCTTAGGGACTCCACTCTGGATTTGTATGGGGTTCACTCCTTAGCCATTTCTTCTCATGAAGCATGGAAGGTTTAGGATCAGAGATTTCCTTCTCCTAGATGGGCTACATTCCCAGGTTGATGAGCCCCACCTGCTCCTCACTTCCCTCTACAGCATGCGCAGAAACCACCTTCTTGACCATTGGACCCCCTATTGCTCTTGTTTACTCAATCTGCAGGAGCCTGCCTTTGCATGCAGCGGAAGTCCCTAACTCACTGAGAGCTTCAGACCCATCAGCTTCCCTCACCTGGAAGCTGTTTCTCGGGGCGTGCTGGCTGTCACATGCCACAGGTGAGAGCTGAGTGCAGGGTGGGGACCAAAGGTGGACAAACTACCCCAGAAGGAGCACAACATGCCCCACCAGAGGTGCTACCCATCATACACATCATACACCCAATTAGTATGAGTAAGTGTAGAAAATAGCATACTCTGCAAAGGTAAAGTTTACCTGTGTTGTTCTGCTCACTTTCACCTCTGGTCCTGCCCACCTGGGAGGTTGTCCAGAAGGGAATGTGGCTTGTTGGATTGAAAAAATCCGCCCCCCCCCCCCCGTCTAGTGCAACTGCTTGTACTTTCTAGTCTCCAGTTATCTCATTCCTGGGTTTGAGTCATTTCCAATACTTCTAAAGAGGCAGGCACGCATCCCATTTGGCACAAAGTACATCCGATAAGAAACTCCCCCAGAACCGGAGGAGTGCTTTGTCTTAATGGGCCTTTTGCTCGGCTCCTTTGTGTGTGCCTTGATAGAGTATGCAGCAGGAGCAGCCGGCGCTTCTGAAACAGCGGAGGAAGTCTCTGTCCTCACTTGCCTTCCTTGTGTTTAGATTGTGGAGATGGGCTGGGATTTAATGATCGCAAACTTCGGAGCCTTCTTGACTCCAGGCTTCTCCCCCTTCCCTTTTCTTTATTTTAACAAAGAACAGCAGATAAGAATGCTTTGAATCCTCGGGAAAAGCATCCTTGTGCAGTGATGATGAGGATCAACCTTTTCTTCACGGAGAATTATTGATTTCCAGAGTGACTGGCTGTGAAGCCCAACAGTAGCACTTAGTACGAAGGGCAGACCTTTCTGCAACAGAACGAGCGACTTTGCTGTTCTTTGTTCTGCTCCACCAGGGAGAAAGTGTATTATTTTCACCATATGGTTAACTCCACTTTCTCTCTGCCCCCCTCTCCCTGGTCCTTCAGAGAGTTGATTCAGACTGCTTGTACCCTGCTTGGACTTTTGGCTTAGCAGGCTTGGCCCTCACAGCTGCCTCTGTGCTATTTCTCTGCCCTGTTATGAAAGGGAACTCCTATGGTATTTCATGGAATAAACACAGCACATCAGCCAAGCAAGTCGCAACTGATAGCTCCCTCTACAAAGGACTTCTGCCCATCATTTTTTCCTTGGCCTGGCTTCTTTTGTTTATACCTCACCCACTCTGGGTGGCTTCAATCGTATATAAAAACAAAATTAAGCATTGAACATTAAAAACTTCCCTATACAGAGCTGCTTTCAGATGTCTTCTATAATTATAACTGTATAATTATTTGTCTCCTTGGCTTGTGGGTCACATAACTCCATACCCACATTTCTCTGATGAAAATAGGGACGTCCTAAGAAAAAGCGGGACATTCCAGGATCAAATCAGAAACTCAGATGGCTTCTGTAAATCCAGGACTGTCCCTGGAAAACAAGGACACTTGGAGGGTCTGTACTTCAAAAAGCCCAATCGGGGGTGAAGGGGAAGGAATCAGTTTGTAGCAGCCTGCGGGGGGGGGGGGTAATTGCAAAGAATGGGGAGGGACCAAGCAACCTCTTCCAGGCTATCAGTTCTCCTCTTCTAGGAGGAGACACATCAAAAAGCCTGTGTGGTATAGTGGTTAAAGTGTTGGACTAGGATGTGGGAGACCAGGGTTCAAATCCCCATGAGGACTTGATGCTCACTGGGTGACCTAGGGCCAGTCACTGGCTCTCAGCCTAACCTGCAGCACAGGATCATTGTGGGGATTAAATGAGAAGGAAGAACTGTGTGCACTGTCTTGAGCTCCTTAGAGGAAAAGCTAGGATATAAATGCAACAAACAAACAAGGGCTCCAAGGGACACATGGGGCTGGGAACCCCTGTTCCTCCAGTAATGCCTGGTTCCATCCTCAGTTTATGGCCTTGTACACTTTATAGCACCTCCACACCAAGGACTCTTGGGAACTATAGTTTACCCCTCCCCAAAGCTACAGTTCTCAGCAGCCTTAATAAACTACAGTCCCCAGGATTATTTGCAGGTATGAGGGTGTTGCTTCCAACAGAGCAGGGATGGAAACACTGACCCTCCAGATATTGCCAGGATTCCAGTTCCCATGAGCCCCAGGCAGCACAGCCAAAGGCCAGGGGTGATGGGAGTTGTAGTCCAACACCATTGCAGGCCCCCCACACCCATTAGAATCTGGCTAAGGGAATCAATGTGGCCTCAAAAGCGGCTTGTGAACTAAGCTGCTGAGTATTCTAGACATGCATTTTATTTTTCCTGTTTCTTGTGGTTCCCCCGCCCCTTTTGCTTTTAATGGAGGGGGAAATGAGTCCCTTGCCAGTGAATTGTGCCAAGGAAAGGACATTAATACTGGACCTGCTGGCTGTTGGGTGCATTCCAGTTTCTAAGTGGAGGAAGGATTGCAGGAGCACTAAGAGCAGAATATGCACCAAGCAAACATGTTTGCAAAGTCTGCAGGGTGAATCAAAGCTGTTTCCCATTCAGCTCTGCTTCCCTTTAGTTTAGATGTGTGTTAAGCAATGGAAATTTGATGTGGGCATTTTCTCCTCCCATCCCTGCGTACTTTCGTGGAAAATGTAACACCCTGAGCACTTTCTCTTCCAATGCCTGGCTAATGGTCTGGAACTTATCGGAGAAGAAATTGTCCGCTTGCTGAGACATGGAGAGAGTAATACCAGCCCTGACTGTGTGGTTACCAAAAGAGGCACAACAGGAAGTCCTTGCCATCATTCTCAAGTCCCTTGATTTATTTCCTTGTGATTAGTGGCATAGCGGGCCTTAAACTATAGCTCGTTAATTATAATGAAGTCATTTCAACATGGGGAACCCTTTGTCAATTATTGCCTTTATTTCTTACAGCAGGTTCCTTCAGATGAAGTTTGATTCAAGTTTGATACTGACCAGGCCTCTGGTGTAGCACCCTGCTTGTGGTTAACGCTTAGCTGGAATGAAATATTCAACGCAGCAATAGAGAAATTAAAATAGTAATTTATTTGTCAGACAAATAAATAAGAGGCTCAGTGGTACGTGGTTACCAAGCTCTGGCCTGGCCTCCTGCCATTCTGGCCAGCACTTATATTCCCTTAATCCAGCCCCCTTTGCTCCTCCTGTGGCTGCCTCTGTCCAATCAGCCTGGTTGAAATTCCTATTGGCTGTTTGCTAGAACCAATCACAAAAGATACACCCACAAAAGATACACCCACTTCCTTGCCCTTATAAGGGAGACAAAGAGCTATATATATGACATATAAGTAATAATATATCTTACATGGAATCTTAATTACCAGCTCACCTCTTGCCCTTCTTGCCCTATTGCCTTCTAAAACAGATGTTTAATCTTACATTTTTATGTTCAACAGATGTCAAGGATCTTGAGTTTCACATCAACATTGAAAGATTTCCTTCATTTAATGTTTCTAAACAAATGCCTGACAACCATATATCAAGACTGCCCGGATGGCGTCTTCTGTCTGGCAGGGGGGCTAGGCTGGTGGCTGACTTAATTTCAGGATAAATACAACTCTTACAACCATATGAAATAAGAATCTAGCATTCCTTAAATCCTTTGCATAATTACATTTAAGCCAATATATTTAAGCTAATATATTTCATACATTTATCATAGGTAGCCTCTTAAAAGAATAAAGCTTCTCAAAGTGAAAAGGAAGGAACTCAATAAAACACAGCTTTTAAAAGAAGCCTCTTCAGTTTGCACCTCCCCCTTTCCCCCTCCTCTCCAGCCTCAAAATAAAATAGGAAGAAGCTGCTTCTTCTGCCAAGCCAGTTGCCTTTCCAACATTTAACACATTTTAACCTTTTTTAACTCTCTTAGTTTAAGAAACAGCTTTAGAAAAAGACTTCCCCCAAAAATGTTCTCTTTCCAGCTAAATGTTTCTCCCCATTGCTCCTGGCCTTTTAACCTTAGAAAGAAGATCTGGCTCATTTTACTGGGAGGCACATTGGTATTATCTTCCCCATTCCTAATGGTGTTTTCTCAGCCTTGGGGCAGCATATGTAATTCTCCCTTTTTATGACTTTGAGAATTGTTTTTCTACTATAAATCAATGGGGCCCTTCTTGTCTTAGGAGGAAAAACATCTTGCCAAGGTTCTTTTAGGCAGCTGGTCTTTTGCCTGGCATGAAACATTTGAAAATCCTTTTTTTAAGCTCATTTTTAAATACAAGCCTTGATTGAAATATATAGAAGCTTTGATAAAAATGCAGGCTTATGATTAGATGCCTCATTCCCCCCTTTCAAGCTCAAGGACCTTCATCCCAAGTGTCCTTGATAGCTTGACCTTCATCATATTCCTGAGGTAAAGCTCTGTATAGGGCCATGATATGAGGTAGAGTTTCATTTGAAACCATCTTGCTAATTGTACTTCTAAAACATGAAATGATACATGGCATCATACATAAAACCAATACTACTACTGTCAAGAAAAACAAGCAAGACAATAGTATCCCTTTGAGTCCTGTGACATTAGGTAACCAATTGGTGAGCCATCCCATATCCCATCCTTCCCATGTTTGTACTGGGACATGTGCTATATTCTCCATCTTTGTGGCCAACACACGGATTGCCTCACCATTATCAGAAATGTTAAAGCAACAGGCATTCCCTGTCAAGTTCAAGACTCCACATAGGCCTCCCTGCCTGGCAAGTACATAATCCATTCCCATTTTCAGCTGCAAAATGGCGGCTCTACTTTCATCCAACTGTTGTGCAATAAGTCTCAAACTCTGGGCCGTTGCATTGGTTACAAGTTCCACTACTGCTTGCAATCGAATTATTCTGTTTAGATTATAAATAGGATCCCGTGCCCCTTGTATGAGCTCACCAGGATTCCAGGAGGCAGGATCATAATAGGCTATAATGCGCTCTGGCGGCCAATCATCAGTACCGCTCCAACTTTGGGTACTTCCTCCTGCTATATGAGAAATATCAGCATTCCTTCGTGTTCGCCTGGCCGAACTAGTGGGCATAATCCACATTGGTGGTAATACCCAACCCAAGAAACAAGTCCCACTCCATTTGGAAGGGAGTTTCTTGTATGCCCATTCTCCACATATCCACCACAACCATCGGGTCTGAGGTTTTTGGTACGGGGAATACAGAAGGCGAAATACCAAAAGGGGTAGAGAGTTTACAGTGCAGTATGTTAGATTGCCTTCTTCTGTCACAGTTATGTTCCACACCACTTTCCATGCATGAATAAAAGGAGGTGCACAGGGCAAGGCATTCCGAGTTCGATAGGTAGTACCGTGTGCCCAGGTATGACTATTCTTCTTATAATCCCAAGTATAGTGACAATGAGAAGAGCCTATCATGGGAGAATCAGCTGCATCTGATGATTTATGTACACAGAATTCCCCTTGTACAGGTATAACTCGTAATGGTTTAGTTGAGTTCCATCCGGGGAAATTCTGTATTTCAGTTTGGTGTGGCATTTCGCT
The DNA here is from genome assembly GCF_964252035.2 of Podarcis erhardii. Classification (NCBI taxonomy): domain Eukaryota; kingdom Metazoa; phylum Chordata; class Lepidosauria; order Squamata; family Lacertidae; genus Podarcis; species Podarcis erhardii. The sequence continues at coordinate 43,218,771 of NC_138497.1, forward strand.
TACCATACCAATAGCATCTAATGGTATCGGTAATAAGGGCATACCTCCCTCTGAATCATCTGGCCCAAGAGAGCAAACAAGGCAATTGGTCCTATTTGCAACATTAGCTACCATTTCAGCTAAACCTACCCACATATTGTGGTCATGGCTGAATCCATATTTAGCCAATTTGGTCAGATTCAAGGACCCTTCCCCTTCCCAAGGGATCAGGATTAATAAAATCATGTTGATGTCTAGTATATGCATTCCTTCCACAAAAGATTACCTTATTATGATAGCAAATAATTATTAGCCCCAATATAATTCCCCCAGTGACAGAAATGGGGAACCACCAAGACCAAAACATATATCCCGAGGATCCCCAATGAGTAATATCTCTGATAATTGTTCCACAAGGGGGGGGGCAGTCAATCAATTGTATTAGAGAATCTTTCCGTTCACAGTCGCTGGTTCAGACGCTCCTCAAGCTTCAGGCGTGCGCAGGTCAGCCAGCTTCCAGGTTGTGGCTGCAGCAGGCCGGTCGTCAAATGTTGCCCGTGACCTAGCCCGTTCCCGGTAGGGCTAGATACAGGGGTTTTTGGAGAGAGTTAGTTTTAAAGGATTAGAGGGGTCACCTTTGCACGTCCAACTGCCTTCAGACTTCTTCAAACGAGAGTGATGAATCCAGGGGGTCACCTCAGCTACCTTCACCGCTGTTGGAGTAGAGAGCAAGACGGTGTAAGGTCCACGCCACTTAGGTGCAAGTGGATCGCGTTTCCACTCTTTCACCCATACGCTATCGCCAGCCTGGAACTGATGAATCGGCTCGGCAATGCTGCACGGCGTGCGCTCGAGGGCCCACCTGTTAAGAGAAACAAAAACACGGGAGAGAGATTGCACTTGTTCCTGTGTCACATGGTCTCCTATTTGTTTAAGGTCAGCTGGAATATCCTGAACAAAGGAGGGCGGTCTCCCATACAGGAGCTCAAAAGGTGACAACTTAAGTCTTTTTGTGGGTGCACACCGAACACGAAACAGTGTTATGGGTAACACATCTACCCATCTGAGACTTTAGACATATTAGTGGGCTTCTGGCATGCCCTGCGGATACCTTGCACAAGTGTCTGGCGGTAGGTGGTAAGTCTGGCCAGGTGAATTGCATTGTTTGGATCCCAATTAGGATCTTCCAAGGGAAAGTTATCTTGGAGATGACGGTCAATATTATAAATATTTCCCGCTCTGGCCTGCTCACGCAAATATATCTGTGCCTTTTCAATTATGTCTCTCCTTTCCTCAGTGGTGAACAGAGTATTTAGGAGCTGGCGACAATCTGTCCAAGTAGGGCTATGAGTATTTACTATTGAAGTCACCAAGTCCATCATAGCCTGAGGTTTTTCTGCAAAAGATGGGGTGTGTGTTTTCCAATTCATCAGATCTGTAGTTGTGAATGGAATATATTGCAGGGTCGAAGTTCGAGGTGGCCGTGGTCCGGGTTGCCCATTAACCAGCGCAGGCTCCTCAAGTGCATCAAATACTCTTCTAAGAGGGGCTACTACGTGATCTTTCTCTTCACTTTGCTCTAGGGGCCTCAAATCATAGGGGATGGTATCTGTCGCAAGGCGTTCTTTTAGCAGCTTTATACGCCTGGCTGTATTGCTTGCTGACCGAGCAAGGTCTCCCTGTAACTTCTGTAACATTTCTCTGGGACTTGGATGTACAGGGGTTTGGGGTGGGCAATCAGTTGTTCCACTAAAGGAGACTGTAGATGGAGGTCTATTAGGAGTCACAGGTGGAATAACCACTTCTGCTTGGGCTTTATTATAGAACTCCAATGCCTCCTGAAGATATTTATCATAATCTATCAAGGAATCAAGCTCTGTGACTCCACTCCCATTATTCATTCCAGTTTCTTGCCTTGGGGTTACAACTGGTGGAGTGTTTGGATTAAGCTCCCTTCGATGTGGAGCATAGGGTGGAGGAGGAAGCACCTCTTCCTCTGGCCCCTCAAAAATGGGTTTGAGTTTATTTGGCAAGATTCCTTTCCTAGCTTCGGCTTTTACAGCCAATAATTTGCATCGTTTGACTTTGCATTCCCTTATCCATGGAGGATTTTTATTTAATGTGCTCAGCCAGGAATCTATATATGGAAATTGTTCTGGGCACCCTCCAGTTTCTTTGGCGATATCAGTCCAAAGTTTGCTTACTAAATTTATATCAAAGGTTCCCTGGGATGGCCATCCAGTAATTTGTTTTGGCCATTCTAGTTCACATAACGTTCTCAAGCGCTCTGGCGTCATTTTGACTCCATATGCCCCTGAGAAGGCTTTCTTAAAATTATTTAACATACACTCAAGAGGTGTATTTTCCCCCTTTGAACCCCCAACTCCCATTGTATGGCCCTGTGAAGTATCCACTCAGTCACTCACAGACGCGCTTCGTGGGTTTCCTTGCCTAGATGGAGTCGCCTCACTAGGAATTGAAGTACTGCCCACTCCACACTCAGGTCAGCTACAGATTGCTCTGTACTTTCTCACACATACAATGCGCTGGATACTTCACCACACTCTACCTCCCAATCCTTCCCTTTCCCTACACCAGATCACCATCTGATGTACCCAACCACCTAGCGTACTCAGTTTCCCCTTACTGAGACGCAGAAGTTTGATCAAGACTTCTCTTCCTCCTAATTAATTGGAGGGCCAAAAATCCCTTTGTGCACTTACCCTTGGTTGGTTCCCTGTTTCCCCCGGTCCGTCGCCGCCAGTGAGCAGGGTATCAGACAGACGAGTCTTCTGCGTTCCCCCTGGAAAAAATTACCAGTGCGCGCTTTGGGTAAGCAGTTGTCCTCTCTCTTGTACCCTGCCCAGTAGGGCGAAGGGGCTGCGTTCCAGCAGACCACTTATCCGAGTCACAGGGCACCATAAAATGTAGCACCCTGCTTGTGGTTAACGCTTAGCTGGAATGAAATATTCAACGCAGCAATAGAGAAATTAAAATAGTAATTTATTTGTCAGACAAATAAATAAGAGGCTCAGTGGTACGTGGTTACCAAGCTCTGGCCTGGCCTCCTGCCATTCTGGCCAGCACTTATATTCCCTTAATCCAGCCCCCTTTGCTCCTCCTGTGGCTGCCTCTGTCCAATCAGCCTGGTTGAAATTCCTATTGGCTGTTTGCTAGAACCAATCACAAAAGATACACCCACAAAAGATACACCCACTTCCTTGCCCTTATAAGGGAGACAAAGAGCTATATATATGACATATAAGTAATAATATATCTTACATGGAATCTTAATTACCAGCTCACCTCTTGCCCTTCTTGCCCTATTGCCTTCTAAAACAGATGTTTAATCTTACATTTTTATGTTCAACAGATGTCAAGGATCTTGAGTTTCACATCAACATTGAAAGATTTCCTTCATTTAATGTTTCTAAACAAATGCCTGACAACCATATATCAAGACTGCCCGGATGGCGTCTTCTGTCTGGCAGGGGGGCTAGGCTGGTGGCTGACTTAATTTCAGGATAAATACAACTCTTACAACCATATGAAATAAGAATCTAGCATTCCTTAAATCCTTTGCATAATTACATTTAAGCCAATATATTTAAGCTAATATATTTCATACATTTATCATAGGTAGCCTCTTAAAAGAATAAAGCTTCTCAAAGTGAAAAGGAAGGAACTCAATAAAACACAGCTTTTAAAAGAAGCCTCTTCAGTTTGCACCTCCCCCTTTCCCCCTCCTCTCCAGCCTCAAAATAAAATAGGAAGAAGCTGCTTCTTCTGCCAAGCCAGTTGCCTTTCCAACATTTAACACATTTTAACCTTTTTTAACTCTCTTAGTTTAAGAAACAGCTTTAGAAAAAGACTTCCCCCCAAAATGTTCTCTTTCCAGCTAAATGTTTCTCCCCATTGCTCCTGGCCTTTTAACCTTAGAAAGAAGATCTGGCTCATTTTACTGGGAGGCACATTGGTATTATCTTCCCCATTCCTAATGGTGTTTTCTCAGCCTTGGGGCAGCATATGTAATTCTCCCTTTTTATGACTTTGAGAATTGTTTTTCTACTATAAATCAATGGGGCCCTTCTTGTCTTAGGAGGAAAAACATCTTGCCAAGGTTCTTTTAGGCAGCTGGTCTTTTGCCTGGCATGAAACATTTGAAAATCCTTTTTTTAAGCTCATTTTTAAATACAAGCCTTGATTGAAATATATAGAAGCTTTGATAAAAATGCAGGCTTATGATTAGATGCCTCATTGGCAGGATCAGAATTAAGGCTCCAGATTTACAAAATGAGATTTCCCATTCAAGCTTTTAGCATATACCTCGATTCTATGGAGGACTCTCATTCAGTGCTTTTTTCTGGGGCGGTACGCAGGCGTACACATATCCCTTAATATTTTGTGAATCTTTGTACTTTTGTCCATTTACTGTATTCCCCCCCCCCTTCCGATTTGAACTATAAAATGGTGGTTTTCTTGAGTCAAAATGAGAGAACCCCTACATTTTTTAAAAAAAAAAATCACTGCTCTCATCTATACAGAATTAGGAGGCTGGTTTCAGATGTAAGCATTTAGAAAACTGGAACTTGTACTATAGATCAACCATCCTTCGGTACTTTTGCCCATTTTTATATATCGCCCAGGCTGTATATACTGTGTCTGCCTAATTCAGTGGCACTTTCTGTATGCTGGAGTTAAGAAGAAGAGCCTACTGGATCAGGCCAGTGGCTCATCTAGTCTAGCATCCTGTTCCCACAGTGGCCAAGTGGATGCCTGTGGGAAACTGGGGAACAGGACATGAGCACTGGAGCGCTCTCTCGCCTCCTGCAGTTTCTAGCAACTGGTGTTCCGAAGTATGCTGCCTCTCATAGAATCATAGAATCATAGAATCATAGAGTTGGAAGAGACCACAAGGGCCATCGAGTCCAACCCCCTGCCAAGCAGGAAACACCATCAGAGCACTCCTGACATATGGTTGTCAAGCCTCTGCTTAAAGACCTCCAAAGAAGGAGACTCCACCACACTCCTTGGCAGCAAATTCCACTGTCGAACAGCTCTTACTGTCAGGAAGTTCTTCCTAATGTTTAGGTGGAATCTTCTTTCTTGTAGTTTGTTCTTCTGACCGCAGAAGAACAGAATAGCCTTCATGGTAGAAACTGTCTCTCATGTCTTGTTATGCTGCCATTTCTACGGGGATATACGTTCGGTATTTATCACTCCTGTTATACAAAAATCTCCAAATGGGTCCGAACTTCAATGTCTAAAACTCCTGGTAGAGGACAAGGATCATGCTAAGGGTGGCCAAATTCTGTGCGACTGCCATAAAACTTAGGGAACAAGCTGTACTACTGAAATATACTCAGAGTCGCAAAGTGATTTCATGCTCTTTATTCAATTCAATCGATTTTATTGCATTAGCCGTGTGGCCATAGCATAATATACATAGAAATAACAACATAAAATGGGGGTGGGGAGGTAAAAGTAGATGTTGTCCTGGGCGAATACTTTGAAAAAATGGAGATAACAAAAGTAACAGGGGATTTAGAACATCGAGTGACAGAGAATACAAAAACAGGTTCGATTGTGCGGCATATCGACTACAGCTGTGGTATTAAAGAAGAAGTTGGTGCCGCTTTCCTCTTCATCACACTAAGCAGGAAGTTAGCTGTCATCTCGGTAATCCAACAGTCAGAATCCTGCAGAAGAAGGGACACTATCCAAGGCTGGATTGGGAGATGAAGCTTGTTCACGAGAGGAGTTAGAAACCGAGATCTTTCATCTGTCCAGTTGGTACAGAAGAGCATTACATGTTCCATAGTCTCCAGAGCCGTGTCATTGCAGGTGCATGTTCTATTTGCGATGGGAACTCTGGAATAACGACCCGACAAAACTGCTGTAGGAAAACAGTTGAGACGGGCACAGGTAAAGGCCCTTCGCTTAGCCTCCGAAGGAATTGTGAGGCAGTATAGAGGGATCCCTTCAGGGGGTGGAATAGCTAGGGCTAAGCCTGAACACGGCCCTCTTGCATGGGAAGCTGTGTTAGAGAAGTCAAGTTGCTGTAGCTTCTTTTTGATTGGAGGTAGGGCCGCCGGGCTAATACACTCTAAGTTAAAAACAGTTTTGCAGTTCAAATTGAGAAGAGAGTGCAATTTGAGATTAATTGTAGTTTTCCAAGGAGAATTATGAATATCTCTTAGGATCAGGTTGGAAAAACCACCTCTAATTCGAGCATCCGATGCTAATAGGTGGGAGCTATAGGAAATGGCTCGACTCCATGCTCGTTTTTCAATTGAGGGCTGGGCGAACTCAAGTCGTAGGGCTGCACCTGAGACACATCTTGGGACGCCGGAAAGAGATCTCAGAAACATGTGAAGTGGGCGATCCAAGTTACCTGATATTGCTGTAGTCCATACTTCGCAGCCATATAATAATTTAGGGACAACTTTGGCATTAAATATTTGAATTGCTGCTGGAAGGTGTTTGCCGCCCTTCTGGTGATAAAATCGGACAATGGCATTAGAGGTCGTGGTTGCAGCAAGAGAGGCAGATTGTAGATGGGTGGTCCAGGAGAGATTATAAGTAAATATTAAGCCTAGATATTTAAAGGCTTTTACCTTTTCTAAGTAGCCACCTGTGATCTTAAGCGGCTCCAGCTTGAGTTTGCGGGAACGAGTGAAGTGGAGGACTTTCGATTTTTTATAATTAATATTAAGAGCTTCCGCCTTACAATAGGCGATAAATGCATTAACTGCATTTGCTAGGTCCGCAGCTGTTCTGGATAAGATGACGGCATCATCTGCATAGAAAAGGGAAGCAACGGGGTGGCCTGCTAAATGAGGAGGATACTTAGTTGCTAGCTTCAAAGGGGAAAGAGCATCATGAAGATAAAGATTAAACAGTAAAGGGGCCAAGAGACAACCTTGTCGGACGCCCCTGGCCGTTGGGAATGGAGTGGTAAGGGAGCCGTTGGGACCAATTCGGACGCGAGCTGTGGTGTTTGAATAAAGGGAAATAATTAGGGAGAGGAGGTGCGGATCAATTCCCAGATGGGCAAGTTTGGACCATAATCTCTGCCTAGGAATGGAATCGAAGGCGGCCTCCAGGTCCATGAAAGCGGCAAACAGGTGGCCTTGCCTTGGTGCAGTGTATTTACTGGCAAGGTGATAGAGAGTTAGACAGTGGTCCATGGTTGATGCTGACTTTCGGAAGCCAATCTGTTCTGGCGGTAGAATGTTCCTCTCATGGACCCATGAAATAAGTTCTTCCAGTAAAACAGCGTCAAATATTTTCCCCGGAATAGATAATAAACTGATGGGGCGATAGTTCCTAGGGATGTTTGGCTGGCCGCCTTTGAAAATCGGAACTATTGTAGCTTCTCTCCAGGAGTCGGGGATGTCTAAGGCGGAGGAGATAGCGGTGAATACAGGAGTCAGCTGTTCACTCCACCAAAGAGGATCAGTCAGGAAAAGGTCCAACGGGACCATGTCTGGGCCGGGGGCCTTATTCCTTCGCATGGACATTATGATGTTAAAGATGCGGGTTGAGGTAAAGTTTACTGAGGAGGTGGGACTAAGAGAACAGGAACAGAGGTCCAACGGGGATTGAAGGTGATCTGTAAGATGATTTGGAGAAGCGAAACTGGCTGAATAATAGGCGATTCATTCGTCAGCGGAAATCAAGGTAGCTGAATTGAATGGTGCCGAAGGCCTAACTAAGTGCCAGAAGGAGCGGGAGTCATGCCTCTCTACAGCCGAACAAAGAGTGGACCAAGCCTCAAGGATATGTTGCTGTTTCTTGCAATGAATCATGTTTCTGTATGCCCTTTTAATATCTAAAAGCTCTGCACAGGTTTGGGGGTCGTTGGAAAATTTGATGATTCTGACCATTTTCCTAATTCGCCTTCTTAGGGCTTTGCATTCCTTGTCAAACCAAGGTGATTCAGAGAAAAAGCGTTGGTGGGTAGGCGAGGTGGTGGTTATGTAAGTTGTTGAAAAAGCATCAATTAATTTCCGGTATTGGTCAGCGGGCAGAATTGAGTCAGAGAGAACTGCAGGCATATCAAATGATTTTTGTATGTCCAGGGCAAGAGAGGAGCTGAGGCTTGTCCATTTCTTTGTTTTGTATACAGGGTAGCTTTGTGCCGTGGAACTATAGTTTGAGGGGACTGAAAATGGCTCTATTAGGTTTAACAATAGAGTCAATGGAAGGTGGTCACCACCAAAATATTCAGCCACTTCCATTTTTGTAGAGATTGAGAATAGCTCCGGCGTCAATAGAATGTAGTCGACAACACTGGTTCCCCGGGAAGAGATGCACGTTAACTGCTGTGAGGACAAGGGAGTAACATTGCCATTTGCGATGCAGAGATCGTTTTCGATGGCCAATTGGGCCATCAGCCTCCCCGACGCATTTGTTATGGGATCAAGAGAGCATCTGTTTCCCCAGGGGGGCTGCAGGGGATTGTCCAGGAGTGCTGCGGAAGATAATATAGCATCGTCGTTGGAACCTATTCTTGCGTTAAAGTCGCCTAAGAGGATTTGAGGAAGTCCTGGGTTAGTTGTTTGAAGATCATGGAGCCAAGACGAAAGTTCAGACCACCTTTCATTACGGTCGGAATCATTAATTGCTGGGGGCAGATATACTGTAGTTATCAACCATGGGCTTTTGGTCTTTGGAAGGTGGATCTTTATAGTGAGAAAGTAAGGGGAAGATTTAAGTTCCTCGCACATAGTGAGGGATAAGCTGGTTGAAATAAGACAGGCGAGGCCAACTTGAGGGCGACCCCTGTTAGCTAGTTTGCGAGCACAGGAGTTAAAGGAACAATAATTTGGGAGAGCGATACTTTGTTGGGACCAGGTCTCTTGGAGGCACACAATGTCAAAAGAAGAGATGAAGTTTATTGCCTCAGGATCCATTTGCTTTGTCGCCCAGCCGTTAACATTCCAGGAGACAATTTTAAGGCTCTGGGGTGGGTTGGATGCGCCTTTCAGGGAAAGAACTACTTTTGCTTGATTTGTGGGTGAGGATTGAGCCTGTTTATTTCTAATGATGTCGAATTTCCGTGGAGATAGGGAGCCGGCTGGTGTTTGCCTCTGGTCTGGTCTTTGTCAATTATTTCCCAAGGAACTTTTAGGGATTACTCTTTTATGAGCCGGCCCATTGTTCTCCATGTATGGCAAACTGGCCAAATGTTCTATAGTTTCGGCTGGTAAATGTTGAGTACTGACGTTAGTAGTCACCGGGCCTTTGAAGTGTGTTATGTCTTTCCGTAGGTATTCTTCCGGTACCTGATTGTGGCCTAATTCTGCCTCGTCTAGGTACCTCAGCTTGTCCCAAGAGCCTGGTGAGTTCACCTTGGGGATGGTTCTCCTTATTGGAGGTGGTGTAGTGTTCTCTTCGGTGTGCTGGGCTTCCTTAATTGAAGGTAAATTAATCTCAGCCATTGTCTGAAGGTAACGTGGCCGACAGGCCGCCGGGTTTTGTTCTTGTATAGGGTTAAAATTAAAGGAAGTCTGGTCCTTTTTATGGGTGTCCACATTGATTTCCTTATTTATATCTCTCCCAGCCAGCTTAATTCTTAGCATATCTAGCATAGCTCTTTATTCAGCTCATAGTGGTGAGGAGGAATGAATGAAAGTCCCCTCAAAGTATCTGCTTTATATACATTATTTACACAATGGGCTGCACGTGATTGGCTAATTCCGGAATTCTACTGTAAGCCAATCAGGTTGTGGATTCACTTCTATCTGGAGCATGATTGGGTGGTTCCTGCCAACCAATCATACTGCTGCATTGTTCTAGGACCAATCAGACTGCTGCATTCTGAATCCTATTGTTCTAGGACCAATCAGACTGCTGCATTTTGGATCCTATTGTTCTAGGACCAATCAGACTGCTGCAGTTTGGATCCTATTCAACTCAGTACATAACAACTACCAAAATGATTAAAGTTTTAAATGACAATTTTAGGTTATATTTTAGTGATCAAGATTTAATATATATTTTAAACTGCCGCTATATCTGAATTGTCTCTGTTATACCCAATTGCAATTCAGTGTATTCCTGTTGTGTTTTATGATTTTCCTGATATTGTAAGTGAGTCGGAACTGTTCTGTGACCGTAATAATAAAATTCATTCAATAGCCTTCATGGGCAGCAGCCAATGATAGCCCTGTCTTCCATGAATTTGCCTTATCCTCCATGGATTTCTCTACTCCTCTCTTAAGGCCTTCTAAGTTGGTGGCTATGGACTCAGCTGCATTAGTAAAGAAACAATGGTGTGAATGTGTTATAAATATGCACCAGAGAGCATGAAATTTTTATACATAGGGTTTCTTTCCTTTTGTTATAATGATCTAATTTCTGACTTATTTATAGGGTGTGTGTCCCCCGGTGTGTAGACTCCCCCCTTCACTGCCTCCTGTGGCAGTGAGTTCCATGGTTTAACTTCTTTTGTCTGTCCTGAACCTTCCAACATTCAGATGCCTGTGAATTCTAGTATTTACTTTTTCCATGCCGCACACCATTTAATGCACTCCTCTCTCATGTCAACTCTTCTGCTGCAACATTTCATTATGGGTTAGTTACTTTATCCCCTCGATCATTTTGGTTGCCTTTTCCTTAACCTCCTCCAACTCAATAATACCCTTTTTGAGGAGATGGTCACCAGCAGTGTACACAGCATTCCAAATGTGGTCACGCCACAGATTTGTATAATGGTGTTATGATACTGGAAGTTTTCATTTACACTTCTTTTCCTTATGACCCCTGCCTTTTTCACAGCTGCCGCATCCTGGGTGAACATCCATGACAGTCCCAAGGTCTGGTCTGTCACCACGAGTTCACACCTCAGGAGTTTACAGTGGTACCTTGGGTTAAGAACTTAATTCATTCTGGAGGTCCGTTCTTAACCTGAAATGGTTCTTAACCTGAAGCACCACTTTAGCTAATGGGACCTCCTACTGCCGCCACGCCGCCATCGTGCGATTTCTGTTCTCATTCTGAAGCAAAGTTCTTAACCCGAGGTACTATTTCTGGGTTAGCGGAGTCTGTAACCTGAAGGGTCTGTAACCTGAGGTATCACTGTATATGTCAAATTAAGATTCTGCCTCCCTGACATGCATCGTTTTACACTTGTTTACATTGTGTTGCATTTGTATTGCCATTTTAATCACCCATTCTCTCCATGTGTAAAGGTCCTTTTGGAGCTCTCTACAATCTCTTTTTCTTTCCATGACCCTGAAGAATTTAGTATCATCAGGAATCTGGGCCACCTCACTATTCACCCCTAACTCTAGATGGTTTATGAACAAGTTAAAAAGCACAAGTCCCAGTGCATATCCTTGAGGGGCTCCACCTTCTACATCCCTCCAGGCCCCACGGTAAGTGCCAACCCCCCATAATGTGCCATTTTGTCACCCCCCTCAAGGATGATACCCAGGGCGGACCACACCCTCCCACACACCCCTTCCTACGCCCCTGCTTAGGACTTGCTGGTGGGGTACTTTGTCAAAAGCTTTTTGAAAGTCCAAGCGCCCTCTAGCTGCTCCATCACCTCTGTCTATATGCTTGTTGACGCTGTCAGAGAACTCAAATGTGAGACAGGCCCTATCCTTTTGGAAGCCAGACTGGTTCTAGTTCAGAAAAGCTGTTTCTTCTACATTGTTGGTTATTTTATCTTTAACAATACTTTCTGACAGATTTCCTAGGAAAGACATTAAGCTAAGCAGCCTGTAATTTCCAGTGCATTCTTTGAGACATGCTTCCAAGTTCTTTCCCCCATAGCAATCTTTCAGATGTGGCTGACCCATCGTGCACCCTTTTTGCCTGCCATTTTCCCACCAAAGAATCTTGTATTAAAGGCTTACAAAGCATTATGTAAGCTGCCAATATGAAGGCAATGAAATGGCATTTCCGTTCTTAGGCTATCAGCAGAGACATTTTCTAAAATCCTGATTTCTATCTTCTGTGTTACATTCCGTTCTGTGTATGTTACATCTCTGTATTGAACAAATGATATTGGTTGGCATTTTCATTTTTCTTAGAAAAAAAGGAAAGATGGGGTGTTTCTTTCGATGACTTTTAGGATACAAATGGAGAAATCAAATGCTACCTTTCCCTGAATAAGCAGCATAAATTCATCATTATTATAGTGTGGCTATTCTGACATTCTAGCCATCATCAAGAGCCACCTCGTTCCCTTATCCTCATAAGGCAAGGCTGGGGAAGTTGGGATTTTCCAGATGTTCAGCAGAACACCTGAACAGGTCTGCTCCATGTGCAGAACCAATGAGTTAGCCAGATATATAAGAGTTCCTGGTGGGGGGAAGGACATGAAACACAGGGGTGAGGGATGGAACAGCATCCTTCCCCAAATGGTTCCTTCTCCCTAGGCTGTATGCCCCACCTTTTAAATAATCAAGGTGGCCCACAGTTACCGGTATTTTAGAACAATGGTAAGCTAATCATCAGTAGCAGACTTACTGGAAGGGAATGATGTGGAGGGTTTGCTGGCGTGTCCACACTGCTCTGACCTCGCCAGTGCATCAGGTAAGTGCCTCTGCTCCATCACATGGTTTGCTGCTGCCAATCATTCCATAATCAAGAAGAGGTAACAACTGCCAACCAAATGGACTTAGAAACCCTCTTCAGACCTTTGAGCAAAAGGTCTGAAGAGAAGCCTGCACACCTGGCTGTCACCATTTTAAGTTCTTGCATGTTCAGAGAGAAGGTCTAAAGACTACTGCTAAACAGGTAACTGGACCACTTTACCTGGTATGCATCCCAAAGGAATAATTCTTGGGGGGGGGGGAATTGAGTTTGAATTAATTGGATAAATTTGCTATACTATATAACAGCTTTAGCATTATGAGGAATAAAAAAGGAACCAACATGCACCTCTGCACACACACAATTTTTCTTCATTTCAGCAGCCTAATTTGTAAAATAAATAAATTGCCATGTTATTAAACAATTAGGACTCAGAAATTATTTGTGATCTACTGCAAAATTCGTAGAAACACACATTTTTATGAAGTCCGACTTTTTCTGCCTTCTGTTCAGAAGGTGTTTTTTTTTTAAAAAAAACAAACAAAAAACCCCTCTAACCAGCTTAGCATACATTAAGCATCCTAGTCAGTGGGAAACTACCTCAAGACCCTATTCAATGAAAATCTAAACTCAATCCATTAATGCCAGTGGAATTATTATAATGCTTAACATTTGGAGAGCTCAAAGTGCTTGCATATATTATATTGTGGCAATCCTTCTCTCACAGTTTTCCACTGCCAACAGAACAGGGTAGGTATCAAGACTGTAGGTGTACAAATCCTTTATTTGTGAGTTTCATTGATTTTGATATCTGCATCCCTTACCTGTGGCTTTACTCTTATTTCTAAACTCTTATCGTTCATCCTCTACTGGCACTTCACACCTGGATTTCCACGTGAGAGAGAGGGGGGAAAAATATGCCAGCTCGTTTCATGCTTCACATAGAAGAGATTACTGGAAGCTTCACCACTAAAAAACAGAGGCAGATGACACAGGGAACAGTCTTGAATTAGCAATGGTACACTGTTTTCTTCTTCTGTGTCTTCTTCTTAATAAGAATAATGACGGGTCTGTGATTTCAGAGTGCTTTAAAGAGAAAGAAGGGCAATTTCCTGCCTCTTTAAGATGCTAATCTGAAAGATAAAGTGAGAAGGAATGAGAAAATCAAGGTCCATTATTTTTTAAAACCCATCGGTGCGTGTTATGATGCTCTTGATGGTGCTCCCATTTGGCAACTTGAGCTGCTCATCTCAGGTGGAGCTTTGTTCTCCAGCCAGCTGCAGAGCTGCCTAATGCTCCCCTGCTAGACATTGTGTGAGGAAGGCATTGTGGGGTGAAGTGGCCCAAGGGGAGCATGGGTGCTGCTGCTGCTGCTTTGCCACAGAAGCAGCCAGAATCTCTGAAATTGTTTGGCCCTGGTAGCTCCAATGCCTCGCTCTGAGGAATCACCCTATAGTAGACGTAGTGCCTTTCCTCTGAGGTGAGGAATTTGGGGGTGAGAGCCTGCATTGCCACCACTGCAACAGCAGCAGCAAAGAAAGATAAAAACCTCAACGGCAGGGAAGTTTAGGGAGCAATGGTGGTGGGCAGCCTATCCTGGGAACCGGATGTCTTCAGCTGGTGCAGCACTCATGTTGCAGACCTGAAAGTAGAGCAACTAAAATACAGACAAAGCTCTTCATGATGGGATTGGGATCCAGATGAATAATAGCATTGAGGTTTGTCATATTATTACCATGGCATGAAGGGAAGAGTGGAGTCATGCTCAGTGACCCTACCCCTCTCCGTAGCACCCCTGTGGCCTGGCCCAGACACCCTCCATGCATTGGAGGAGGAAGTCTGAAGCAGGGAGCCTGTTCTGTGAACCTCAGCTCCCCATGCAACGTTGATTTTGCAGGGTTCGAAATCCCTATGGGCAGTTGGTATGCATAGATCACTTCCCACTTTAGAGCTACTATCCAGTGTGGTGGACTGTAGAGGCAGAAGTCCAAGAGGGTGTGGATGCAACTGGATGGCAACAGAGAAACATGGAGGTCCCGTGTCCTGACTTTCTTTCAAGGCAAATACACTGGGTGAATAGACCACTTCTAGGGGAGAATTTGCGGGCAGGGAGGAAGAGAGTTACCCCATCCTTTCTCCATTTACCAGTTCTCCACTCTAATTCCAATCATTTCTTGCCACTGGAGCCTTGAAGCTAGAAGTAGGTCTAGCAGGGGTGTGTTACGATATAGAAGCAATGCAGCTGCAAACTGGTAGCTTGAAAACAAAACATGATGGAATGTTGGGACTGTTCTGTGGGAAACAGAGGGACAGTCAATTCACAGGGCAATGCACCGGAATTAGCTCAGAGTGTAATATGAGCTCTTCCTCTTGCTCTTGTACAAGAAGTACAGGAGGTGTTTGTCACCCGACTGCTGGAGCTTGAAGAGAGCAGTTATGTTTTCTGTTAAGCTTCAAAGACAGAAATAAAAGCATGTAAAAACGTTTCTGTCTATCTCCTTTTCCCTGCCGGGAGAGCAGGAGGGAGGGGGGGTGTTCTTCTCACGCTGAGAAGAATCACCTATCGCGACCTAGCCTGGATCTTGCCGGGAAAGCAGACAGGGAGTTCAACAGGAGACCAAGCCGGGTGCCTGGGAGAGTTGCCAGTTTCTCCTGATAAAGGCTTGATTTCCGACAGGGTGCTGGTGATGGCCTCAGCACTTACCAGGGAGGATCAAGGAATTTTATGTCCTTCCTTTAGGTTTTGGTGAGCAATCTGTTTGAAAACTGGCAACATGAGAGACATGCCCCTCTGAAACCTAAAGTCCGAGATTGGTTACATTATTATCAGATTAATGAAACCTTTAAGCAGGACAGGAAACTAGGATTCCAGAAGGAGAGGTCAAAGTTAGAAACAGAATTGCTAGAACCCAATACTAAGAATTTGTCTAGAATGTATAATTTGCTGCTAAAATGGAACACACAGGATGAAACGGTTAAATCAGCTATGATTAAGTGGGCACAAGATGTTGGCCATGATATTATGTTTGCTGACTGGGAGCAGTTATGGACCACAGGTATTAAATTTACGGCATGTAGTGCCTTGAAAGAGAATATAATGAAAATGATCTATAGGTGGTACATGACCCCAGTCAAGCTTGCAAAGATATATCACTTGCCCAATAACAATTGTTGGAAGTGTAATGAATGCGAAGGAACTTTTTATCATCTTTGGTGGACCTGCCCGAAGATTAAGGCCTACTGGGAAATGATCTATAATGAAATTAAGAAAATCCTTAAGTGGACATTTATAAAGAAACCAGAGGCTTTTCTCTTGGGCATGGTGGGCCAAACGGTTCCAAAGAAAGATAGAACATTCTTTATGTACGCAACAACAGCAGCAAGAATTCTTTTGGCGAAGTATTGGAAGACTAAAGAAGTACCTACTCTGGAAGAATGGCAGACCAAGGTGACTGAATTTATGGGACTGGCAGAGATGACCGGCAGAATCCGTGACCAGAAGAGAGAGACAGTGGAAGAAGACTGGAAAAAATTCAAAATCTATCTTAAAAATTGTTGCAAAATTTCGGAATGTTAAGATGTCAAGGGATTAGATATAAAGAATTACAGCTGTAAAAATTGAAATTTAGAAAAAAGCTCTAAAGAGAATTAAATATAAAAAGGGATGAAGGATTGCTTAAAAAATTTTAAAATAAGGATGCAGTGAAGGGGAGGTTTGGGGAAGTCGCGTTATGTTTGTTTGTTTTTTGTTTATGTTGTAAAATTAATAAAAATTATTTTTTTTAAAAAAAGAGAGAGACATGCCCCTCGGTCAAAACAAAACAAAGAAGACCTGCCAGTGTCCAGTCAAATAGGTTCAGGTGAAGGCTTTGGAGCCAAGCCTTCCTCTGTCCAACCCGGATTTCTCCCAAACTGCTCCTTACAATATGGTTGGGTGGGTGTGACTGTGAAGTGGACTGTAGAAGCAATGCAATTAATTAAGGGCTAAAGAGGATGAAGGGAGTCAGCGAAAGAATGGAAGGATGAAACAGCAAATGGAAGGGGGTTGTCTGCTGTGTCCCATTGCTGACAGAGGGGGAGAGCTTGGAGGGACAGGAGGAGGTAATTAGGCAGGAATGCAGAACAAGGGAGGAGCAGCCTAGTTGCAGTAGAAGCCTGAGCTCCAAAAACAAGGAGAAGGAAGGGGGGAGTTCAAGGGGGAAGACACAGACTGACAGTTTAAGCTCGGACTCAGAGGGCCCATCCCATGATGCGTAGGTGAGCAAGAATTAATGAGAGGCGTGAACAGGAAAGGAAGCAAAGGGGGGGCTTTATATGTGGGAGTCGGAAGGGGTGGAATTCAGACTCGGCAACAGCTAAGGTGCTGAGTGACTGAGCTCCAGAATGATTTGTGTGTTTCGAGCAATAAACCTGAGTTAATTGCTGCCGGAGTTGTCTTGCTTCTGTGGGAGAGACCCAGCCATTACAGTGGTGTCCAGATGCCAGATCTATCTCTGGGTAGACATGTTTGTCGAGAGACAAACAGAGGGATAGACCTAGAATACAGGGGCCAGGTCTGCCTAGGCTTCACTGTCATTCAGTCACCAGGTCTACTTGGAACAGTAGGCCTGTTCTCTGATGCTAGTTTTGTGCATATTATGCATCTGTATATTTATTTCTTTGGAGTATTTCCATTGCCCTCCCCCCAATACCTTACTGTGTGCACCCATATAATAAGTGTTATTATCAGGTGCAGCTGGGAGTCTTTACAATCACTCCTGCCATGTGACAGGGCACACATGATGGGGCTGTTTACATCCTGCCTTGTAATCTCTAGAGAGTAATTGATCCTTCACACTTTCCTACTTACTTCCACTTAATGAATTTCTTTCAGAACTGCAGGATTATTTTGGCTTCCCGGCGTTGCTATCATTCTGTGGAAGTGGTGGTGTTTATTAACATTGGTTTGAGTGTTTTGTTTCACCTATTTCATCCCTTGCCAATGAGGTTTCCATCAACTGTTTTTTTATCAAATTACACTGCAAAGCAAATTGCTCCCTTGACTATTGCTGCTGTGGCACCCTTTTACGAAGGGTGCGCACCACCCCCAATCTCTGCTGGGCAATACCGGCCTCTGTAGAAATGCCCCACTGAACGCAGCTACAAGTCAGCGTAGCATGTCAAATACAAAAAACTAGGGCTTAATGTGAGGGCTGCCAAACTTTGTGGGCCTGTGGGCACATTTGCAAAACAGAAAATAGGCACCACACATCACAACCAAACACACATTGTAGCCCATTCTATTGGTTCAGCAGAATGCTTCTTTTAATCTTAATTTCAGCAGGGGTGCGCCTGGGAAGGGACCCTGGAGGCTCCAGAGAAGGTCTCTATAGGCACCATTCTAGAGATCCTTCGCTCAATGCTTAAGTGGCTTTCAGCATAACTAGAGCATTATATAAAATTCAAACATATTTCTATATCTTGGTCAACCCGCTTCATGAAGATTTCTAGATGTAGGTTGCATTGCAATATTCATGCAATACTAAGCCATGTCAAACCCAAATGAGAGATGCCAAATATGAGCCGCGATGCATTTGATTAAGACTGAGACACATGTGGAGATCAAATGCAATATTGGGGGCAGGGCAGAAATAACTAATGCACCAAGAAGAGTACAACTTGAACCACCACCCCTACATTTCGTTTGATGAGTCAGTTTGTCAATTCCATGCTTTCTCCTGGGATTTACCCTCTAAAAGCAGAGATAATAGCACCATTCTCTTTCACTGAAATTATGTCATTCTGAATGCACTGCACTTCAATCAAGAATGTGAGTCACATTGTGTGGGAATGTTCAGAGTGGCAGGAGAGGATATATTGTGTATTAACATCCTTCCTAACTTGCATTAGCATGTTCCTTTACTTAACAAAGTTTACATTCCCCTTCTCACACACAGCAGATAGCTGGTTGCAGGCTTGTGTAAGCCTCTCACTGTTATACAATTCAGTCTGTCTCAGATTGAATTGTATAGTTCCTGGTAAATTCCCTTTCATTCCTCTTAAAAGAATAAAGACACGACAATCATATTTAAAGTCAATAAAAGAAGTTTACTCACATCAGTTCACAGTTGGATTCCTGAAGGCAGACTTAGTTACAAATATGTACATGTGGATCTACCCCATGTGGGGGAATAATCCAGTGCCTCTGCTAGCTGGCAGCTAGCAGGGCATTCCTAGCTGAGAAGCTGGTCGAACAAAGAAGGAAGTGAAAAAGAGAGAGGGTGCTGTGTGACTTGTCTTTTTGTTACCTGGACAGGTAAGGTCACGCCCACCTCTAGACACATGCAAAGGAAGGATGCTCTAGCCAGGAGGAATCAGAAAGTTTTCAATTGACTAGATCAAACATTCCCCTGCATGTCTTCTCTAGCAATACAAGGAATGTTGTACTTGATTGCTCTCAGTGGATTACATCCCACACATTGCACTGATATCACATGAGATGGCCCTGCCAGGCAGTCTCTTCTTCTTCTTCTTCTTCTTCTTCTTCTTCTTCTTCTTCTTCTTCTTCTTCAGCAAAATAGGCAAGGGGTGGGGCTAATGGGCCCACCAGGCTGTGCTCAAACTGAGCCAAGTGCTCTGTTGGTTTGGAATCGAGGTCCCCACAGCTCTCCCCATGAAGCACCCCGTGGGGATGCTTGGCCTGAGCACCATGACAGACTGACCAAGTGTCCAGGCCCTTGTGGATCCCACTGAAGCTGGAAGAGTGGGATCTGGAAGAGAGGAATTTAAAGAGACAGTTGCAAAAGACAGAAAGCAGGAAATCCCCCAGGAAATGCCGGACAAAACTTGGTGTGAAGGCACCATTGTTCTTCTTTTATCTGTAAGGTGCCTTGAGTCCTTGACAGGGAAAAAGGCAGTACAATTATTATTATTATTATTATTATTATTATTATTATTATTATGGCTTCGCCACTGGATGTCCACATAAGTGACCAAGTCCTCACAACAAATGTGAACCTCTCTGTCCTACTCTGAGGGCTTGCAGGCCTCTGAGTGGCTCCATGAGGTCTTTGGGCTCTGGTTGGACTCTGTGTTACTCACCTGACTGCAGAGTCGGCTGGAGAGGAGGCTGAGGTATGCAGGACTTTGATAGGTTCCACAGGTGTCTCCCCCTCCTGCTATGGCAAGCTCCCCTTCCCGCAGTCTCCCAGAACCAGGAGAGGCATGAAAAGGGTGGAGAAGTTAGCTTCATGGAAGACACAGTCTCAGATTGATTGAGAGAAACCCTGGAGAGGAGAGGATTTAGGCAGCTGTGGGGAGGCACAGTCTCAGCATCTGCTTCAATGGGGGAAGACATGCTGGGGAAGACATGCTCATTAGGCCCGACACTCCTGTGCAGATCTTGTTTTTTGCTAATAAATAGTTAATTCCAACTTGCTCAGTGTGATTTACTGCTGGCTTGCTTCTGTCAGCTATGGCAATCCTTTACCTGTGGGTGTCAAGGTTTTAGACATGAGAGTGAGAGTTGCAGAGACCTTCCCAAGTCAGGTCTGGCTGAGCAGTTGGTTATGAAACCTCAATATGGTGAGCCTCCCTCTGTCTCATTCTGCTTCCCCTTAATTCATATGCACAGAAACAGCAGGGAGGAAACAGAATCATGACAACTCCACAGCCTCCCACTCGGCGAGTGCTCAGGCATCTGTTCTCTCACTTGTAAGTTATGTTGCTAAACTAGGCAAGGATAGGGAGAATTGCAGTTCTGTAATTATAGCGGCAGGAGGCTCAATTCCTGAGACCTGGTCTGCTGTGGCAGCCCCCTTAACACTGTGTTCAAAACAGCATGAAATAAATGAGATCAAGACTTTGGATTAGGAAGAATGGCATTGATAGGAACGAGCTACCTTTGACTATTTTATGTGCATTTAAAAATTGCAGTGTTGTAGTCTGAAAAACTGAAAACTGAAAAAGGATACTGTTATGAGGGATAGGGGGGCTGAATGCCTGGGTCCCCTTCTAATTCTTGGATCCAGCACAGATTCAATTGCTGGAATAGCCAGGCCAGCCTGGGTGATGGGCCATGAAGGGAAACAAAAGAGTGGTCAAAAGGCTAGAGTTGAGCTATGTGAGTTAAAAGCTGAACCAAAAGCCACAGACTGGAAAGGCAGAGAGTGAACATGGTTGATCTCTGCTGGAATCCAAGGCTGTGGCGATGGGAGAAGCAAGACCCTCTTGGGATGTTGATGCTGTGAACCCCTCCATCGCAGGCTCAGGCTGTATATAGGTGTAAATAAACCATATATCCTGAAAACACCATGGTCTCTGCTGTGCCTCTTTCCCAAAGGAAACACAAACCCCTCCTTCTCTCCCTCCCTCTCTCGCTTCCTCTGCCAGATCTGGTGCAGAGAAAACAAAACCCCACGGTGTTTTAGCACTGAAGCAGCCACATTAGTCTAGCTTCCTGTTTTCCCCTGTCTATTTGTTCCTATAGGAACAGAACGTTAATAGCAAGCCTACCCTTATATCCTGAATGTTTGTGGTATTTGATCAAGACATCATTATGGTAACAAGCAACAATCACACTACTTTTGTCCTTTCTTTCAATAGTTATTATGATACATTTCTGAAAACCGTTCCCGAAACCCTCGAGATCCACTGCCAGTCAAGCGTAGAAAATGGTCCAGTGATTTGACTCCGTATCTGGCAACTTCCCAAGTTCCTGAGTGCATTGGAAAACAAACCCTGCTGTGATAAAGGTATTTATCCCAAAAGCACCTGTGATGTTCTTAAGGTCTAAGCATGATTTTCCTCTCTACTTCAGTCCCAGCTACCTGCCCCCAGCCATATTACACTTTCTAGGAGCTCAGAAACAGATGGGGGGGGACGACACACTGGTGTCAATTTCTGGTGGACTTGTTTTTAAATGTCCCACACCAGCATGGCCAATGGTCAGGAATGATGGGAGCTGTAGTCGGACAACAATTTTGACCACCCCTGCCCTATGCTATCCAAATAATGTAGATGTTAGCAAACCAATATAATAAGCATATTTTAGTTAGTTAGTACCAGTAGTTTTCTTACCTAGCCTTCACCGTACGGTCTCAGAGTGGGATACAACAATAAAATATATGATTATTAAACAAGACAATTGTAAAAACAATTAAAACCAGTTCCATATAAAAAACCATTTAAAAGCAATTCAATATAGGAAAACAGTTAATAATTGAAATACAGACACAGACTGAGATAAAGATCTTCACTTCAAAGGCTTTTCGAAAGAGGAAGATTTTCAGTAGACAAGAAATACAGAGTTTGTATGACTGTGAATCAAGTAGTTTACAAAAGCTCAACAACACATCAAGTGACTATAAATATATTTAGATATTAAGCTGAAAGGGAAGGGAGAGCCCAATATCCCCAGAATGAATGAAGGTTGTTCATAATAACAGAAACCCAACTAGAATGAATACTACAGATCTGGAGAAGTACCAGCATGTCTAGTGAGATTAATGAGCACAGTCAAGAAAGTCGCTGGAGGCAAGAAGTCTTCCTTCAGAAATGAGGTGGTGCAGGGAGGAAGGAACACAAATCTGCAGACCAAAAAAAATAAAAATAAAATTGCACACAGATATTTATTTTAATTATTTGATTTGGCCAATTCATATACTGCTTATATTTAAATCTAAATCTGTTTAAAACATAGCTGAAAATGTCTTCACTAAACAACAAATATAAAAATACCAGAGCATTTTTACATTCTATAAAGCACAGTAAACAATTAGAGCATCCTCTTTAATATCAAACATAAAAATAAACTCAAGAAATGCAAAGGAAATTCATAATAAACATAGCAAACAGCTAAACAAAATATCCTCTAACCACCAGGAAGTAAAATATTACAAATAAAAATCAAAATTCATCCTTTTAAAATCACATGAGTTAAGAAAATCAGTTCACTTCCCAAGTCCCGCACATTAATCATACTATTAAACAAACCATTCCAGGTAAATTCCTAGCCTCTTATATGCACAACTTAATCTAGCTACATAAAAAGTGCATCCCATTCAGTTCCAGTCGAGCTCACCCATACATGATCAATACAGTTATTCAATCACATCAATACTCTAAACCAATATATTTAAGTTTACTATTCTAACACACCCTCAAATCACACTTTCTGTGCTCTGCAGTCACTCATATAATTCAATTCCACATCCTCAACCAACAACCCACTCCCATGTCTACACCTTGAGAACTGGCCAGAGCTAAATAAATACTAACACAGAAGGAAGCAAGACTACATGAACAATCCCTAATTAAAACATTTATCTCTCACTGGACAGGGGGAAAGATGCAGAATCTGTCACCAATAACAGGATTTCACCCTGGTGGGTATAGAAACCAATTTATCCAACATTTAACATACTGGGCAATGACACTTCCCTTACCTCTCACCTAAGGGTCCAAAGGGACGTGGGTGGCGCTGTGGGTTAAACCACAGAGCCTAGGGCTTGCCGATCAGAAGGTTAGTGATTCGAATCCCTGCGACGGGGTGAGCTCCCGTTGCCCGGTCCCTGCTCTTGCCAACCTAGCAGTTCAAAAGCACATCAAAGTGCAAGTAGAGAAATAGGTACTGATCCGGCAGGAAGGTAAACGGCGTTTCCGTGTGCTGCTCTGGCTTCACTAGAAGCAGCTTGGTCATACTGCCCACATGACCCGGAAGTTGTACACCGGCTCCCTCGGCCAATAAAACGAGATGAGCGCCACAACCCCAGAGTCATCCGCGACTGGACCTAATGGTCAGGGTCCCTTTACCTTTACCTTTAAGGGTCTAAATATCAGTCTCACCCTAAGAAGAGGAGGAATTGATGGACATCTAGAACCTCACACATTTATCTCTTTGGGGGAAAAAGAAAGAATACAAAAACAAAATGAGAAATTAAAGACTTTGAGGAGCACATCACTAAAAGCATTAAGACAACCAAGAATGATTTCAAAACTTTAAATACACCGGAAGGAGGAAATTGACTAGGGTGCTAGCTGGTCTGCTGGCTGACAAAAGAACTAAAAGTGTATTAAAGGAAGAAAATGAGGTCTATCTGTTTCCCTTCATCAAAAGACTGAGATTCGACAAAGAATAATTAAATAATTTGTAGATTCTTAAAGTAACAAAACCCTCCATGCTGAAAGCACATATCAGAGATGAAATAGTAAACCAAGTGAGCTGCAAATTAGGGCTTATTACGAACCCTCATTGAGGGTAATGCATGCTGGTAAGATCTTAAAATCACATTGCTGTGAACTAATAGAAAATAGTTATTATGGAACTCAGCTAATAGGACAAAAAGTTCCCAGGATGCATTAGCATGCTTCCTAGAATAATCTCAGCATGCCATCCTGACTTTATATATCTGTATCTGAACAGATATTTCACAGACCGCACAGAAATAAAAATGAATTTCTTTGGAGAAGGGATCATTATCTTAATGATCCCCAAACCAGGACATGCGTCTTACAGACCATGCTCCCGCATGCATCACATGACCCACGCAAAAGCACCCCCTTCAAATGGGATGTCCTGAACACTTGATGGGTATGTGCCACCAACTTCCTGAGGTCTGCAGACCACCAATGGGGAAACCACTGTTCCATGGCAATTTCATTCCCACCACTCTCTGGCATCTAGCAATCCTTGTCTTTCCCTCACCCCCACTGAGCTTATCAGAAGAAAACAAATCCAACCCTCAAGATGCAAGTGGGGTGCCAATTCTACGCATCCTCGAATCCACATGTGTGTTTATTTGTTTTTACAAGTACCAACAGCTTGGAAATGGCAAGTATCTTGTTTGTTTCCTTTCTATTACACTCTGATGTAAGCTGTTTAGGTACACTTGGCATTATATAATCTTTTTAATAACCTGCTCCAGCTAACCTGCTTCCCACAGAGGAAAATTCAATGTATTTTGAGCACCCCAACTGGCTATCGATGAGCTGGAAATGCTAAATGGCTTTCTAAACTCCAGAGGCAGAATAACTGGGAAAGTGGGTCACTTGTTTGTACAAAAAGAAGTAGTTCTATAGCAAGGCTGGAGCCCAGGACAGTCCTCAGTGGGGATGGTTGCAAGCAATCAAAAGACTGAGACAACTTGTGGCAGCTAAGACATAGCAATGTCACAACAAAGAAATGCAGTTAACACAAAAGAAAATATACAGGGGAAGAGAATGCACTTGGATAAAGAACTGACCACTTCCCTCTCATCTACAACTCATTTTCTATACTGAATTTGTTTCTGCTATTATGTTTCTACTCTTTCAAGCTCTGCTTTGGGGTGACTATTTTGCTTTTACAGTTTGTTTTATTCACCGCTTGAGTGAGTCTTGCTTTATTGGAAATATGATTTTTAATCTGTTTTATTTTGCGCATCACGCAGAGAATTATGCTTATTAGCACCTGATTAAATGGAATGAACAAACCAACCAACCAACAACCACATCTGCAGCTTCTTCACCCTCTTATTTGCAGCAAAAACTGACACAATTTAAAAAGAAAGTATTATATGAAAAGGAAGTACATATAAACATCTCATAATGAGTAATACATAGCTTATCTGCACTTTCATTGTTGAGACACCTGGTCTTTCTAAATACACTCAATAGTTTTCATTAGGTCCTTTGACTGTAAAAGAACTACCAATGTGTTCTTTAGGGAGAAAGGCTTTCTCTCCTGAATTGCTCCATTAGCTGAACATTGGGGGGAAAAGCCATTTTTGTTTGAATTGCCTATTAGCCATGCATTGATCCAACACATCTCTGCTACAGGCATAATCTGTGTTGTTAGTTGCTCCCCCTTTCCAGAGAATCCAAAGAAACACAGTTGAGTGATGTGAGAGGGCAAGGTTTATTTGGGGTTGGAGAAGGAAAGCAATTTGTCCCAGGGCCTCAAGGTCAAAGAGAGACTCAAAGAACTGCTTTGGAATATCATAGAACTGTAGAGTTGGAAGGGACCCTGAGAAGCATCGGGTCCAACCCCCTGCCATGCAGGAATATGCGGCCAGTCCCTTATGGGGATCAAACCTGTGACCTTGGCATTATCAGCACCACGCTCTAACCAACTGAGCCAGCACAGATGGAACTGCAAACGTTAGCAAATGTGATTTGGTAAAACAGATTGTTGGCTAACTGATACAGATTCAGTTACGTTAAAGAGTTTAAAGTGTTAATGATTTCATGTAAGGCCATTCTGATTGGCTGTGAAGGAAACTCGTCCCCTTCTCTGCTGGACGAAGAACTCACGCTCACAATACCAGTTCTGCCAAAGAACCAGTTGAACCTAGACCTCCAGTCTTCAACCGTTTGCAGGGCCAATCTCTGCTCTGTTTCAGATCTTCAGCTACTTCCAAAGCCTTTTCTGGAGCTTCCTCATTCCTCCAAATCTAGCTTTGACTGAGCTGACAAGTATGTACTGTACAAGGCTCACAGGCGTAGCCAGGATTTATGTTAGGAGGGGCAGAACCTCAGTTAGTTAAGTATTTTTAGTGATTTGTTTTATTTAGGAGAGCAGGTACCCTCCTGAACCCCCCCCCCCCGGCTATGCCCATGGCAAGGACTTTTATTACTCCCAGTGAGCAGACTTCAGCCCCTGGTCTTCACTCAGGTCCGGCACAAAGCCTCACTTACCCCTTTGCTTGCCTGAGATAGGTCCATTCAAATGCAGCTTGCTTGCGATAGGTTCGTTTGAATACAATCCTCCCAGCAAATGCAGCCTGCCTGTGATAGGTCCATTCAAATGCAGCTTGCTTGCGATAGGTCCACTTGAATACAAGACTCCCAGCAACACACATAGTCAGAGAAAGATGGGGTGCCATCTCCCAACAGTCAGAAGTTTGCGCTGGGTGTGGACCATGGCTATGCCAGGGCACAACCGCCACTTGCCATCATAGGAAGGTAAGCAGTCCTTTCAGGGCTTGATATTCTTGAATCAGGGCCTGAATAGCCTGGTTGATATCAATGGGGATCCACTGCCTGCCACACCAGCATCATCCATCTCTATTTGTATGTATGTGTGTATGCATGCATGAATGTATTTAATTAAATTTCTATACTGCTTTATATTTTTAATAAAAATCTCAAAAGAGTTTACAACATATTAAAACAATAAAACAATAGCCAGGCAATGTTCGTCTGGACTCATGAGGAGCAACATGGAGTGAAGGAATGTCCTAAAGAAATACAAAGTATTGCTTTTGGATGCCTCTAAGTAACGATCTTCAGAAATCCAGTCTTAGTCATTCATTTGCTTTCTGAAAGCTTCTTTCCTTGAAAAGTAGGGCATAAATTCACATTGTAACTGGGCAACAGGAAGAGTAGTTCCAAGACCGTGGTGTATCATTTAATCAAGAATAGATAAGTAACTTGAATTGTGCCTGTAGAATAATGAGACTATAGTGAGGGGGAAAAAAGTAAAGGAAAAAACCCTGTGATAACGATACTGATTGCTTCACAATCAAGAGTCTTAAGGGGCAGACATTGTGGGAAACTCCTCTGTTACTGGGACCTATTAAAAGTGATTGACTGCCTTTCTCTTGGGCACCTGACCATCATATGGCCAGATGAATGAATAAGTGGATCCCTCCAACCTTAACATAAATGTTCTGTTTCACAACTGAGAGCCCAAGCCCAATGCATTTTGTGGACGGAGTGGATTGTATAAAATGTTTTTTGGCATTAAATCTCTCATTTTCCCAACTCTGCAGCACATCTTATGGTCTTCCACTCCCATTTCGTGCAATGTGACATCCCTTATACTCCCATTTCGTGCAACGTGACATCCCTTATATTACTGACTCTTGCTTTCAGGCTCCTACCTTGCAGAATATTGGCTGTGGAAATGAAAAAAAAGGCAATAAAGAAATTCCATTGCCACAGCTCCTTGTTTTTTCCCAATAAAAGAAGAAAGTCTTTATTTAAAAAAATTTCTGCAAATAATTATATATTTTAAAGTACACAAAACTGAATCCTTCTTGAGAGCTAACCTTCTCTAGTTTCCACAGTGGGTGACTGCCATTACAAACCAATTACCCCAGAATAAACCTGAAGTATATCACAACACTCCCCCTGCCCTGCCCATTCTGCCAGGCAATCTATTAGCAAAAAGCTTCTGCTTATGTGCATATATTAACCTATTTTACCTCACAGGCCTCTTACAAAGACAGAAGGAGGGAAAGGGGAGAACAACTGACACAACCCTTAACTCCTGGCAGAAAAAACCCAAGATACAAATATGGCATGCCATACACAGATCATATAAAGAAAAAATGAGTCAGTAAATCAGCCCCCTGCCTTGATTTAACGGCAACATTTCACAGTCTCCCCCCAAAAAAACAAAAGTTTGCCAACCCTGATCAATAACAAGCAAATAAATACTTTAAGTATGTTCAGTTTCACAGATTTGGTGTCTGAACTACCAACTCAGCCTACCTCACAGGGCTGTTGTGAAGATTAAAAGGGAAGAGGGGGATACAATTTACAAAGCCTTGAGCTTTGGGGAGGAAAACCAATACAAAGATACAACCAGCAAGAGATACTATTAAGTATGTATAGCTTCACAGCTGTCATCAAAACACACACACATTTTACCAACCTTTATGAGTAAAACCACCCGTGTGCTGAAATTCATTTGACAGGAATAGCTCAGTTGGTTAGAACATGGTGCTAAAAACACCCAGGTTGCAGGTTCGATCCCCATAAAGCACAGCTGCATTTTATGGGGTTGGACTAGATGATCCTCTTCCAGCTCTGATCTGTGAGTCTATGAATACTGACTTGCTGCAGCAGTAGGGCATTTGATGGTTTTTTCATTGTATTTGCTGGTTCATTTTGTATTTTACATTTGTGGTTCATGGTTCCTGTATAAATAACAGCCCAGTGATGACAAACAGCCCGTTAGCAGCTGTGTGGGGGACATGGAAAATTGGAGAGGGTGGTGAACATGGCAATATCACAATTTTTTCCGAGTAGGAAGGAAGCCTCATTTATTTCAAGGGAAATACTTCAGAGTAAAATATGCCAAAGCCAGCTGGTTGTGTTTGATAATGTTAAGGCAGCACACTTGGGGAGTAAGTGAAATAATGTGGATGTGGAGGAAGGCACCTCAGTACACAGGAAGACTATCCTCTGTTCAGATTGGCAGCAACAATTAATTTTATAATGAATGATTTTAGAGTGTTGTGTTGTACTTTTGTACTGTTTTACTGTTGTTAGCCGCCCTGAGCCCGGCTTCGGCTGGGGAGGGCGGGATATAAGTAATTATTATTATTATTATTATTATAACAGAAACAAGCTTCTTCTCCTGTTTTTCTGCTGTCCTGGGAGGGTCTCTCTCGAGCCCAAGCGGGGATGGTCAGCATTCTTTCCTGCAATTGCATACCAACAATGGTTAAACATACCTAGCTTTTCTGTATTTGTCTGCCAAAGCCTGACAACGTTATCTGCACATTTTCCTTTCTAACTTTCTTTATAGGTGTCAGATTGACTTACTGTTCTAAAAAAATGAAAGCTGAGAGTTTGGAGCCCATGCTGGTTCAGAGACCGAGAAAAGTATTCTCCACCAGCAGCCCCGATCGAAACTGACCACTCACCTTCTGCGGCATGAACAATTTCACCCAGAACATTTTGACAGGACAAGAAATGGCAAGTTCTGACGCATTTGAAATTAGCTGAGCTAATTTTGTTAGCAATTCTTGAGTGAGACATAAGGTCAAAGGTGCCAAAGGACTAAAGCACAGAACGCAATCAAAATGTAACATATTTTCATAGAGACACAACAGTGGTGTGACATGTGCTTTTGCTTCAAAGAGGAACGACAACGTGTCTCATTGTTTTGCAGCTGTTAGAAAGATGGAGGCAGTAATTGCATAATGTTAAATGATGCATTGCAAATTATTTTGAACTGCTTTGCAAAGACATTGAAATAAAGGGGGGGAAATACATTTCCCCTTCCGAAAATGGATAGAAAGGATACAATCCAGACTAACTGCTTCAAAAACTCACTGATTTCAGCCTGCACTTAGCACTACTTTTCAGATCAATGGGAAATAACAGTGCTTAAGCTTGAATGGTTCATGCCCTGAGTTGTCTAATAATTACAAACTAACAACCAGATACAAAGCAGCCAAACAGGAGTTTAGTTGACATGTTGTGTGCATGCTTTGTGGCTTGCACAAGTGACGCTAACACGCTATGCGGCATGCATGAGTGAGATAAGCACGTCACATGATGTGCATCCACGGCATGCACACAGTTGCTGCAGAATTTTGAGGGGGCCTAGCCCCTTCCTTGAATTTTTTGGGGGACGCTTGCCCCCCTAGATGGCCCTCCCTGCCCCAGGGAGTCCACATAATTCACCCAGGGGGTCCCTGGCACCACTCACATAACAAAAGCTATCATAGAGTTATCAAAAGTGGCTTGGCTTTTGAAAAACAGGGGCCACAGTCCTTAGCTAATTGGGAGTCACCTCCCTAAAGTTTCTGTAATGACGCATTGCTAGAATAGGGGAGTCAGCAATCAATGCTTCCTGGGTCAATTCTGCATCCCAAGTGAGTGCAACTTTGCTGCTGCTTCAAGTTTCCAAAGCAGAGAGGTATTGCTGATGGTTCCCAAATCAGTTCCGACCTGGGACCCTAAGTCCAGAGAAAAAGAGAAAGAAAGGTCTCCTGGCTGTGTTCACACTCCTGATTACTGTACACTCTCTGCATTTCCAGGGCTGGGTTTTTAATCTCTGTTCACACATTATCCAAAAGGTATATGTATCCTGCACTTTGTTATCAGGTGCTGCTGTTGGTGTTGGTTTCTATTTCCCTCACTGAGCAGCAAATGCAGTCACAAGGCTTTGTTTTGCATTCCACAGTCAGAGTTACTGTTGGGTTCCCACGGGAATGGGAGACTGGATGTGACATTCACTGGTTTCCTGTTTTTCACTGTTCTCTCGGTGTTCTTTGTTTCCGAGATGTGTTGCTTCTCTGCTCTCGCAGAGGCAAGATGCATGTTTGTATTCTCTCAGCATAGAAGTGTAAATAAAGTTGAGAATGTGGCACATACTGCTTATCCTTCTGCTGTGTGAAGACGCTCTGCTTGGGCTCAAGATATGACGAGCCTGTATCAGCTTCAGCTTCAGATGGGCCGAAGCTGGTCAAAACCTCACAGTTGGATGCTGTTTGTCAAACCAGCTTCACACTGATTGGAGTCCTTAAGGCACTTCTAATTCCTTAGCTTGGGATAAAGTTGTCCCTGCCTGTCAATGCCCCCTGGTGTGTAAACGATTAGCAGCCCATAATCTAGCCCACTTTGTGCCATTAGGAGAGCGCATCAGATTGGGCTGTGCGTACACCCAGCTCCAACTTCCATGTCACTTATGTGTCATTAAAAAAAGAAAAAAATCAAGCCCACAAAGACACAGTCTGTGCTTTCAGCTCCTAGATCAGAACAACCAAAAAGCTTTTATCCACAGATTACTTCTTTTCAGATGGTGCCAAGATGAAGCAATTTGTTGTGTTCTTAATAAAAGAAGCACTTGTAGAACTACAGTCAGGAGTTTTTGGTTCACAACAAAGCAATTTCACAAAAGTGGGGGGAGGAAAGCTGTTAAACCACAGACACAGTTTGTTCCTCACCGGTCCTTCCATCATCACCGCTGGGTCCTTAACAGCACATGTTCTTCTAGGTGCATATCAGTTCACCACTGAGACACAGGCCATAGTCCCGGTACACATTTATTTTTTATTTTTTAAATAATATTTATTAAAGTTTTTAAAGTTACAGAAAGAAAAAAGAAAAAGAATTAAACATAACAAAACCATACAATACAATACAAAAACAAAAATATTACATATACATAACAAAAATAAAAGAAAAACAATTAAAAAAAGAAAAAAGAAACACAACCAATACTTTCAATGTTATTAACTTTCTTTTACTTGTTTCAGCGACCTCCTCACACCTCCCTTTTTTTGTATTCCACTTCAATTATTTGTTTCAGCAAATCCTTTCCATCTTCCTCAAACTTCTGTCCTATCATTTAACTTAACAAATTCTAGCATTATTTTTTCCTTTAATCCAATTACAATCTATTATACTTAATTCTTTATAACATTTCTGCTAAAGCAATGTAACTTCATTAGTCCCAGTACACATTTAGAGCACTATGCCAGTTTAAATAGCCATAGCTTCCCCCACAGACTTCTGGGAGCTGTAGTTTGTTAAGGGTGTTGTTTGGAGGCCCCTGTTCCCCTCACAGAGCTCCTATTCTCCAAGTGGTATATCAATAAGTCCAGGCATCCCTAAACTTGGCCTGCCAGATGTTTTGGGACTACAACTCCCATCATCCCTAGCTAACAGGACCAGTGGTCAGGGATGGTGGGAATTGTAGTCCCAAAACAGCTGGAGGGCTGAGTTTGCCTATGCCTGAATAAATCCCTCTTCACAGGGAACTCTGAAACTGTAGCTCTTTGTGGTGACTACAGGCCTCCAAGCAATTCTCAGCACCCTTGACAAACCACAGCACCCAGAATTCGGTGGGGGAAGCCATGACTGTGATGTCTCAGGGCTCTAGACGTAGGGGTCGCTGAGATGCAATAACAGCAGACCCTTCTGTTCAAACTTAGATCTGCCAGAATCGTGTAGAAAGAGGAGAAGCCATGATTAAGGAGCAAAAAAATAACACGCAGGTGAAAAAGGTGGAGGAGCCCTCTGCTCCCTTGCCTATGTATCCTGTCTCTCACTCAGTCCTCCTGAATGCTTTTTGCTAGCCAGCCTTGCTTCCTGAGCTGGTGCCAAGCAACAGGCCATGGGGATGGATGCTGCAGAGATCCGCACCTCTCTTTTTACAAAATGCCTGTCCCTGTCTTAAGGACACCAAGATCTATTCTGCGTGCAAGGATTTGCACAGTGTTTGTGCTCGATCAGTGGGATTTTAGAAACTTCTCTTGCACTGCGGTGACCTCTGTTTTCTCTGTGTGGGTCTCCTCCCAGCCACTGGGCTCCGATGTTGGCTGCCTGTTGTGATGGATGCCCCATTAGTACAGAACGTTACACCTGAAGCTGTGAGAGTAGCTGGAGAAGTTGTGTTTCATTTTTATTTTTGCCTCTCCGATCGTGCTGTTGACTTTGCAGCTGAGATAACTTTAGTTTGTTTCTACGTTGTTCTGTTGCTAGGCCAGGCATTATGGATACCCAACAAAACTTGGTTATAGGATTGGATTGCAATCCAAATAAATGCTGCATGGAATTCCAAGTGTCCTAGGAAAACAGCTCCCTCGGGAAATTGTTCTGACAGTAAAACCTTGGACTATCAACAAGACAAAATTGGAGGATCACATTCACAAATGAGAACATTATTTTGCGTGAACAAACTCTTATCTCAATTTACATGTTCCCTCTGATTTCAGATAGTTTCCACTTGAATTATTGGGACAGGAAAGTCCTCTTGGTTACAGCAGAGGTGGGAATTTATGGTCCTCCAAATGTTGAACCCCAGCTCCCATCAGCCCCAGCTGGCCAATGGTCAGAAGTGTCGAGGGTTCAGCAGATATGGAGATCTTCAGGATCTCTGCCCCCAACCCCGGGTTTGCATGGAGAAATTGTTTTCAAAGGAGCCCAGTGATGAAAGCAGGCAGCTGTATTGAGGCAACAGATGTTGAAAATTTGCACCCCTAACAATTTTGCATCTGGGGCAACCACCCCAGTGCATAAGACTTTAAATTTCAGGATTGTGGGTTCGAGCCCCACGTTGGGCAAAAGATTCCTGGTTTGCAGGGGGTTGGACTAGATAACCCTCATGGTCCCTTCCAACTCTATGATTCTATGAATTTTCCCAAACCCTTTATGTAATTATATTCCAAGAGACAACAAGAGCTAAAGTTCTTTAGTGCATCAAAGGGCTCTCACCTGTGGTGAGTCTGAACCATAAGTAAAACCTGGTTTGTATCTACTCCACACATTCTGGTGTGCTAAAACCAACAGAGATCATACAGGGAGCTTCTACACTTTACAGAAAGTTTCTGTCTCACACCCCTTTTTACGTCCAAAGCTAATAACTGGTGGTGGATAAATACTGATCTGGCTTCTGCAGTTTCATCAGACTTTCATAACTTCCAACATTTCTTTGATGAAAATAGGGACGTCCCATTCTGTAATAATAATTATTCTACGATTTATACTCCACACATCTTATTGGGTTGCCCCAGCACTCTGGGCAGCTTCTAGCATATATAAAAACATAAGAAAACATTAAACATTTTTTTAAAAACTTCACTATGCAGGATTTCCTTCAGATGGCTTGGGGGTCGGATAACCCCATACCCTCCAACATTTCTCCAGTGAAAATAGGGACATCCTAAGGAAAAGCAGGACACTCCTGGATCAAATCCAAAACCAAGACAGCTTCTCTAAATCAGAGACATCCCTGGAAAATAGGGACATTTGGAGGGTTTGGACTTTGCTGCACACTATATTCATAGGCCGAAGGACCTTTTTAATAAACCAGTATTCCAAGTACAGTATGCTGAATTATGCACTCTGTACCCAATTTTGCACTACTGCAATTGCAGAATAAACACAGCCTGATTATAGGCCCCCAAGAGGGAGATCAAAACATTAAATTTTATATTGAGAAATGACCATTTTTAGTTTGGCTGCCAGAGCTTAGCTTTTAATGACTGAAAATCACTTCTTTGTATGCAGGCTATAATTTATCTTTTAAACAAAAGTGATTACACTGGCCCAAATGGAAATTTGCATCTGAATAAGCTGCAGCTGTAGCAAATGAAATCAGTGACAGCGCTCTTCAAAACAGCTGGTTAGAAGGCAGAAGGAAAGACTCCAATACCAGCCCTTTTATGCGTCAACATGGTGGGTGTAGTTTATTGATTGCTTCTGTCAGATTTGGTGATGTTCACAGTCCTTATGTAGAAGATAGAGACATTGTTTTTTAAACTGTGTGTGAAATAAAAACTTGAACATGGCCATGCAGATCTCACATGGGCAATCTCAGGAGGGCAACCAAGACGATCAAGGGTCTGGAAACCAAGCCTTAGGAGGAAGGGTTGAGGGAGCTGGGTATGTTTAGCCTGGATAAGAGGAGACTGAAAGATATGATAGCTATCTTCAGGTATCTCAAGGGCTGTCACATGGGATGGAGCAAGCTTGTCTTCTCCTGCTCTGGAGGGTAGGACTCGAACCGATGAATTCAAATTACAAGAAAGGAGATTCTAACTAAACATCAGGAAGATCTTTCTGACAGTTAAGAGCTGTTTGACGGTGGAACAGACTCCCATGAGAGGTGGTGGAATTCTTGTTTCTTGGAGTTTTTAAAGCAGAGATTGGATGGCCATTTGCCATGGATGCTTTAGTTGAGATTCCTGGAAGGGGGTGCCTTCCAATGCTATGATTCTATGGGGAGCCTGGGAGAAACACTTCAAATAACCAAAGGCCTTCTTGTGAGCAAGGAAAATCTACTAAGAGCCTCACAACGCAGAGTACTAACCACTATACAATCACGGCCAGGAAAATCTGCTAAGAGCCTGATGAGTTAGGAACTGTTCGAGACTAGGGTCTGAGAATCCTGTTTATCCAGTTTTTATTTGGTTTTGCTCCTAAGGGAATATTTTGGAATATTTCTGGTTTGTGTAATTTTGGGGGCATTGCATTTCTCCCTCTGTAACATTTACAGATTTTATACTTTTCTTTTTTAATCTTAGTGAATTCATCTCTTGTTGCATAAGCCCTAAGTGGTCTCAGCTTATTTTAACACCTCAGCTGATTTTAACACCACACACGCTTCAGAGAGACCCCAGGGAACTTTCAGAGGCTGTTTGATAAGAGGCAGCCTGGTGGTATTATTTTTAAGTAATCTCTCCAGATTATCAAAATCCCGAAGCTTTGATCAATTTAGTTTT
The DNA here is from genome assembly GCF_964252035.2 of Podarcis erhardii. Classification (NCBI taxonomy): domain Eukaryota; kingdom Metazoa; phylum Chordata; class Lepidosauria; order Squamata; family Lacertidae; genus Podarcis; species Podarcis erhardii. The sequence continues at coordinate 43,254,227 of NC_138497.1, forward strand.
GCAATCACTGTACAACTTTCCCAACAAGAACCATATTATCTGCTTATGGCGGCAGTTCTACAGATTTGAGACACATCCATTTGGAACATAAATGGCGGAAATTCCCCGGAAAAAAGAAGAAAAGTGTTTCATATCTTGAAAAAAGAACAATTGGACATTATTTGCCTGCAAGAAACCCATGTGACAAGGCTCCATAGGAAAGTGTTAATTAACAAAAGGTTAGGCCAGGAATTCATTTCTTCGGATAAAGTCAAGAAAAGAGGAGTGGTGATATATGCAAAGGAGAGCCTGTCACCGAAATTTTTATTTAAAGATGAACTAGGCAGAATTTTGGCGATTGAAATTCAAACACAAGGAGAAAAAATTTTGATATTAGGAATTTATGCACCAAACGATGGAAAATCGGAATTTTTTAAGAAGTTGCATGAGACCTTACTGGATTATCTAGATTACAACAACATCATCATGTTGGGAGATATGAATGGGGTGGTGTCTGTACATATGGATAAGTCGCAAAGTGCAAACATAACGAAAGATGGCAGACAACCTAAGACCTTTTTTGAAATGACTGACAATATGGACCTGATTGACATATGGAGGGTTAAGAACCCCCTAGGAAAAGAAGGAACTTTCTTTTCTGAAGCTCATCTGCCATGGACACGAATCGACCAAATATGGATAACTAAAGGACTGGCACCTAAGACTAGAAAAGTGGAAATCTGCCCAAGAACCTGCTCCGACCATAATGCCTTGAAAGTGGAATTGAGATTAAATACAACCGGATCCTTCAGATGGAAAATGAATGACACATTATTAAGAGATCAGGAGATTGTTAAGAAGGCCCAAAAAACTCTAAAGGACTATTTTGAGATAAACTTAAACACTACGGTGGAAAAAAGAACAATCTGGGACGCAAGCAAAGCAGTTATGAGAGGGTTTCTAATACAACAAAATACGATAAAGAAAAGACTCTGGAATGAAAAGAAGGAGAAGATACTGGAGAAAATAAGAGAAGGAGAGAAAAAATTAAGATCTAGGCCTAAGTCGAAGGAAGTGCTGAGAGAAGTGAAATTTTTCCAAGCACAATATTCGAAATTGATAAACCAAGAAGTGGAATGGAAAATTAAGCAAATGAAACAAAGATCTTTTGAATCAGCTAACAAGTGTGGGAAACTGCTAGCATGGCAGTTGAAAAAAAGACAAAAATTAAATACAGTTACAAATCTAGAGATTGAAGGGAGAATTGTTCAGAAACCCAAGGAAATTAGAAAGTGTTTCCAAAGATACTTCAAAGAACTTTATGCACAAGGGCCGCAGAAAGAGTTTGAGGTGGATCAATATGTCAAAACCAATGGATTACAAAAAATACCCCAGGAAATGAGAACAATCCTGAATGGTAAAATTACACGGCAGGAAATCGAAAGTGTCATACAGAACCTCCAACTAGGCAAATCTCCAGGCCCTGATGGACTTACCTCCAAGTATTATAAGGTTTTGAAGGACTACTTGATACAACCCTTGATGGAGGTCTGTAATCAGATTATGGAGGGGAGGAAGGCACCGGAAACGTGGAAAGAAGCTTTCATCACATTGATACCTAAACTAGAAACTGAAAAGACCCAACTTAAGAACTACCGTCCCATCTCACTCCTAAATGTGGATTATAAAATCTTTGCGGACATTTTGGCAAATAGATTTTAAAAAGTCCTTAATGAAGTGATCCATAAGGACCAGGCAGGCTTTCTCCCTGGTAGGCATTTGTTTGATAACACAAGAAACATCATCGACATTTTGGAACTTTTACAAACAAATCTTAACACTAGAGCGGTGTTAATATTTATTGATGCGGAGAAAGCCTTTGACAACATTTCTTGGATGTTTATGAAGAAAAATTTGGAAGGGATGGGAGTGGGACGGGGGTTTGAAAATGGAATAGAAGCAATTTATTCAGAGCAAAAAGCCAAATTGATTGTTAACAATGTGGTGACAGAGGAGTTCAAAATAGAAAAAGGGACACGACAGGGGTGCCCCCTATCACCTCTATTATTTATTTCAGTCTTGGAGGTGCTATTGAACATGATCAGAAAGGACCGGTTGGTACAAGGAATCGAGGTCGGAGTGAAACAATAAAAACTGAAAGCTTTTGCAGATGACTTGGTATTAACATTACAGGAGCCAGTCTCTAGTTCTAAAAGAGTTTTAGAATTAATTTCTGATTTTGGTCGAGTGGCGGGATTCAAGTTGAACAAGCAAAAGACTAAGGTTTTAGCAAAAAATTTGACATCTACAGAAACAGATGAGTTCCTGAAAGAGACAGAATTAAATGTGGTTAAAAAAGTGAAATATCTAGGGGTGTATCTGACCTCCAAAAATTTGAATTTGTTTAAAGATAATTATGAGAAATGTTGGTCAGAAATTAAACGAGATATGGAAATTTGGTCAAGATTGAAACTTTCCTTGTTAGGTCGAATAGCAGTTATAAAGATGAATGTATTGCCGAAAATGTTATTTTTGTTTCAGACCCTACAGATCGTGGACAAGGTGGAATGTTTTGGAAAGTCGCAGAAGGATATTTCTAAGTTTGTTTGGCAGGGCAAAAAGCCCCGAATAAAGTTTAAAATTTTAACTGATGCGAAAGAAAGAGGGGGATTTGCCCTGCCAGACTTGAGGTTATATTATGAATCTGCAGCCTTCTGCTGGATGAAAGATTGGATTCTGCTGGAGAACACCGATGTCCTAGATCTGGAAGGGTTTGATAATGCTTTTGGGTGGCATGCATATTTGTGGTATGACAAGGTTAAAGTTCATAAATTGTTTCAAAACCATATTGTTAGAAGAGCAATTTTTATGGTCTGGACAAAATACAAAGACTTATTGGAAAGTAAGACCCCGAGGTGGCTTTCACCGGTGGAGGCCAAGGCACGTAAGAGACTCAATATGGAGGCCTATTGGCCAAAATATTGGGAAATAATTGAAAAAATTGGAGACAATTGGAGGTTACAGAGCTTGGAAAAATTAAAAAACAAGGTGCGAGATTGGTTGCATTATGCCCAAATTCAGGAGGTTTTTAAAGTGGACAAAAAGGTGGGATTCCAGGTGGAAAAATCAAAATTAGAGACAGAATTGTTAGAACCAAAAAATAAACTGCTTTCCAGAATGTACAACTTGCTGCTTAAATGGAACACACAGGATGAGATAGTCAAATCCGCCATGATAAAGTGGGCACAGGATATTGGACACAACATTATGTTTGAAGACTGGGAAAGGTTATGGAACACCGGAATGAAATTCACGGCATGTAGTGCCTTAAAGGAAAATATTATGAAAATGATATACCGGTGGTACATGACCCCAGTCAAGCTTGCTAAGATATATCACCTGTCTGATAATAAATGTTGGAAGTGTAAGGAGGCGGAAGGGACATTCTTTCACCTCTGGTGGACATGTCCGAAAGTGAGGGCCTTCTGGGAGATGATTTATAATGAGCTAAAAAAGGTATTTAGATATACCTTACCTAAGAAACCGGAGGCCTTTCTTCTGGGCATTGTAGACCAGAATGTGTTAAAGAAGGATAGAACCTTTTTTATGTATGCTACTACTGCAGCAAGAATTCTCATTGCAAAGCATTGGAAGACACAAGATTTACCCACGCTGGAGGAATGGCAGACGCAGTTGATGGACTATATGGAATTGGCTGAAATGACTGGCAGAATCCGAGACTTGGGAGAAGAAGCAATGGAAGAGGACTGGAAAAAATTTAAGGACTATCTACAAAAACATTACAAGTTGTATGAATGCTAAGAAAATGCACCTTTTAGGAAATTTTATATTTTTTTTTAAAATAATTTTTATTAATTTTCATAAAACAAAAAACACACAAATAAAAACATTCATAAACAACACATGACTTCCCCATGCCTCCCCTTCACTGCACCCCTGTTTCAGAAATTTTTTAGCAATCCTTCATTCCTTTTCAATATTTAATTTCCCTCAAAATTCTCTTAACTTAAATATTTACAGCTATAGTTCTCTATTTCTTAACCCTTAACATTTTATCAGTCTGAGATTTTGCAACAGTTCTTAAGATATAATTTAAATTTTTTCCAGTCCTCTTCCACTGTCTCTCTCCTCTGATCACGAATTCTGCCGGTCATCTCTGCCAGTCCCATAAATTCAGTCACCTTCATCTGCCATTCTTCCAGAGTAGGTAATTCTTGCATCTTCCAATACTTTGCCAGGAGAATTCTTGCTGCTGTAGTTGCGTACATAAAAAAGGTCCTATCCTTCTTTGGTACCAATTGGCCGACCATGCCCAAGAGAAAAGCCTCCGGTTTCTTTACAAATGTCCACTTAAGGACTTTCTTAATTTCATTATAGATCATTTCCCAGTAGGTTTTAACCCTTGGGCAGGTCCACCAAAGATGATAAAAAGTTCCTTCACATTCGTTACATTTCCAGCATTTATTATTGGGCAAATGGTATATCTTTGCAAGCTTGACTGGAGTCATGTACCACCTATAGATCATTTTCATTATGTTTTCTTTCAAGGCAGTACATGCCGTAAATTTAAGGCCTGTGGTCCATAACTGTTCCCAGTCAGCGAACATAATATCATGACCTAAGTCTTGTGCCCATTTGATCATAGCTGATTTAACTGTTTCATCCTGTGTATTCCATTTCAGCAACAAATTATACATTTTAGACAAATTTTTAGTATTGGTCTCTAACAGTTCTGTTTCCAATTTTGACCTCTCTTTCTGAAATCCTAGTTTCTTGTCCTGCTTAAAAGTCTCATTTATCTGATAATAATGTAACCAATCTCGAACTTTGGATTTTAATTTCTCAAAGCTCTGTAATTTAACTTTTTCACCGTCATAATCTATAATTTCACTATATTTTGGCCAATTAGAATCCATGTTAAGTTTTTTCACCGCTCTAGCTTCCATTGGTGACAACCATCTGGGTGTTTTATTTTCCAACAAATCCTTATATCGATTCCAAACATTGTACAAAGCTTTCCTGACAATATGATTTTTAAAGCCTTTATAGATCTTTGCCTTGTCATACCATAAATATGCATGCCAGCCAAAATTGTTATCATACCCTTCCAAATCTAAAATATCTGTATCTTCAAGAAGTAGCCATTGCTTCAACCAGCAGAAAGCTGCTGCTTCATAATAGAGTCTTAAGTCCGGCAGAGCAAAACCCCCCCTATCTTTTGCATCAGTTAGAATCTTAAATTTTATTCTGGGCTTTTTGCCCTGCCAGACAAATTTTGATATATCTTTCTGCCACTTCTTGAAACAATCCATCCTGTCTATAACTTGCAATGTCTGGAACAAAAACAACAATCTCGGCAATACATTCATCTTAATAACAGCAATTCGGCCTAACAAGGATAATCTCAATCTAGACCATATATCAAAATCTTTCTTAACTTCCAACCAACATTTCTCATAATTGTCTTTGAACAAATTCACATTTTTAGATGTTAGATTCACTCCCAGATATTTCACTTTTTTTGTTATTTCCAAACCAGTTTCCCTTTGAAAACTATCTTTTCCCCCCATCGTTAGATTTTTTCCCAGCACCTTTGTCTTCTGTTTATTTAATTTAAAACCAGCCACTTGACCAAATATTTCAATTAATTCTAAAACTCTTTTTGTACTGGCTTCTGGCTGCTGCAAAGTCAAAACTAGGTCATCTGCAAATGCTCTTAACTTATATTGTTTAGCTCCGAGGTGTATTCCTTCAACCAGCTGGTCCCTTCTAATCATGTTCAACAACACCTCCAGGACCGATATAAACAGTAGAGGGGATATTGGGCAACCCTGTCGTGTCCCTTTTTCTATTGGGATTTCGTCCATAACTACACCATTCACAATTAATTTAGCTTTTTGCTCTGAGTATATTGCACCTATACCGTTTTCGAAATTTTGGCCTACTCCCATCCCATGGAGATTCACCTTTTAGGAAATTTTAGCCCCAGCAATAGCAATTAGGTGAAATGAAAATTAAGGTACAAGAAATTTGAGGTGGAATTAGGAAATAATTTTATTGTGTTTTAATTAAAATATATAAGAATTGGTGTACAATATTTGGAATTTGATAACATGATAAATTGAAAGATACAATAAGTTATGAAATAAGATGACAAATTGCTGAAGTTTGTATTATAAATAATGCAAGGTCTGGAGGATGTGGGGAAGTCCAGTAGATTTGATAAAAGGATTACGGAAATTTGAAACTTTTATATTCTTTTTCTTCTATCTGTTTTTCTTTTCTGTATCTCTGTATCCTGTAAAATTAATAAAAATATTTAAAAAAAAATAAATACAAAACCACCATGACTCCAGAGGAATCAACTGATATAAGAGGGAGAAGGGGGAATTATTTTTAAAAAATCATTAAAACAATTAAACATTAATAGAATTAAAGTATTATTATATGACTTGCAATAACACAGACACTACAGTCTGCAGTTACTATTTCCTAGCACCAGAACAGGCAGCCTCTGAGCATACTCAGAGTGCCTTGCCCAGAGTAAAAAGATATTTAGCCATGAAGCTGCTTGCATAGTACAAGGGAAGGAAGCCTCTGGACATACACTGGGTAAAAATATAACTTGTGCTACCAGACTTCTAGTATATCAATAAGCTTGCAGGGTGGTTGTTGTTAAAAGTGTGGTGGGCATTGAAGGTTCGGGGGGGGGCATACAGAGTGCCTTGCAAAAAATAGAAAAGGAAAAGAAAGAAGAAATGTAGCCAATGGATAGTAGAGCCAAGGTTGGAGGTTAAAGCCCTGCATGGGACAGCTGCATATTCCTGCTATTATGTATTATTAAGAGATGCCTGCTTCTTGGGAGGAAAGCAATGACAAACCTAGACAGCATCTTAAAAAGTAGAGACATCACCTTGCCAACAAAGGTCCGTATAGTAAAAGCTATGGTTTTCCCAGTAGTGATGTATGGAAGTGAGACCATAAAGAACCATAAAGAAGGCAGATCGCCGAAGAATTGATGCTTTTGAATTATGGTGCTGGAGGAGACTCTTGAGAGTCCCATGGACTGCAAGAAGATCAAATCTATCCATTCTTAAGGAAATCAGCCCTGAGAGCTCACTGGAAGGACAGATCGTGAAGCTGAGGCTCCAGTACTTTGGCCACCTCATGAGAAGAGAAGACTCCCTGGAAAAGACCCTGATGTTTGGAAAGATGGAGGGCACAAGGAGAAGGGAACGACAGAGGACGAGATGGTTGGATAGTGTCTTTGAAGCTACAAACATGAGTCTGACCAAACTGCGGGAGGCAGTGGAAGACAGAAGTGCCTGGCGTGCTCTGGTCCATGGGGTCACAAAGAGTCGGACACGACTAAACGACTAAACAACAACAACAACATGTATTCAGACTGGCTGCAGTTCCCACTCTGTGCCACCAATATGCGAATGAAGGATTGAGAGTTGCTTTCACTGATTGGGTAGTTAGTTGGAAATCGTTACTGTTACAAGTTATTGAGCATTATATAAGGCAGCCAGCTTCACTGTTGTTCAGAGAGACTTAGAGCAGTGCTAACTGCTGTAATAAAGAGCTGTTGCTTAAAAGAGCTGTGTCTGTCGCCCATCTTTCCCACTATACAACACCTGCATTGTAGGGGGTGGGACTAGATCAGGCATAGGCAAACTCAGCCCTAGTGGCGAAGCTGCATGCTCCAGCACCGGGGGAGTGGTGTGCATCCTGGGGGTGTGTCGTGCTGCTTGCAGGGGTGTGCCACCCGGCGCGGTGGGGGGTGCGTGGCGCGTGTCCGGGGTGTGTGGCCATGATGGTGCCCCACTCCCTGATGGTGCCCCACTCCCTGATGGTGCCGGGGGCAGTACGCTCCCCCTGCCCCCCGGTTCCTCCTCCAGTGTTTAGCCCTCCAGATGTTTTGAGACTACAGTTCCCATCATCCCTGGCCACTGGTCCTGTTAGCTAGGGACGAAGGGAGTTGTAGTCCCAAAACAGCTGGAGGGCCGAGTTTGCCTATGCCTGGACTAGATGATCCTTAGGATCCCTTCCAACTTTACAGATGCTATGAAGTTGCCTGCATGGTTCAAGGGAAGGAAGCCTCTGGGCAAACTGTCATATAAGTGAGCTGTGCTTCTGGATTTCTGGTATTTCAATAAACTTCCAGGCATCGTAAGGGAAGGGAGCAAAGAAACTAATGTGTTCTAGCTACAGATGACACATCCTGTTTGTGCACAGAGGACAATGATTTGACAACTGCTCATGCTATCGGCACAGTAGAAAGGAATAGACCCTTGCAAAGCAGTGTCTACAAAACCATGGGGCTTCAAAGGCTGATGTATGTACACAGCCTTAGAAGCTTAAAAACAGACAGAGTGGTGCCTTTGATTATGGATCAATTTCTGCCAGTTCCCAGAATGCAAATGTTTGCGGTTCAGGGTGTTCCTTTCAATGTCAGGAGTAGTTTGCCATCATTTCCGCCCCACGTCTGCTTTGGAAAAGTAAAGAGCTACAAATTTAGGGATATGAAAGGCATATCTTTTTTTATGGTGTGCAGCAAGAGATGAAGGTCAGCTGTCAGATGTCTTACAGGACTCAAAAGAGTGCCAGGCAATTTACATGCAATGGCACTGATTTATTAGGTCACTTTTGCAATATGTCATTTACCATGGAAGCTGGGACGAAAAGGGGAACAGCACATGCATGATTCACTGTCACCATCATCGTTAAAGATGTTGGGGAGACGGTGTGCGATAGGCCGGTGTCTTTGTCTCCTGGCTCCTTTGCAAGGATATGGAAGACCCCAGGCAGCTGTACTTAAAGGTTGGTCCTGCCATCGCCAATGAAAGATCCTTTGCATGGAATTCCTCAGGAGTCCAGCAGCCCTGTTACAAACTGGCATGCTCATACTAAAGGCACAAACAGTTAAGCTGACAAATAAAGATTAGTCTAAATCAGGCTTCCTCAACCTCGGCCCTCCAGATGTTTTTGGCCTACAACTCCCATGATCCCTAGCTAGCAGGACCAGTGGTCAGGGATGATGGGAATTGTAGTCTCAAAACATCTGGAGGCCTGGTCTAAACTGAATTAAATCAAAGTACCCTGGTGCAGCTTGGTTGTCAGATGCTCAACCAGTGGCCTCTTTTGTGACTGCACAGTACCAAGCCAATAGGAACTGCTAAGCAGGATCTAGGGTAGCTCTAAGCTTCCACTCCTGGGTGCATTTCAGCAACAGGGACTGCAGCCCATAGGGAAGCTTAGCCACCCCCCAGACTGAAGCATTCTGCACAAGATCACTTCAACTCTTCTGTCTTCTCTCCTTCACGATGAGAAAGTCTCTTTTCTCCCATAACAGATCTGTGACCTGTTATGTTTGGGGCAAACCAGCACCAGCACTCTTAACTGAGGAGAGCAGCTGACCGAGAGACACAAGTGGCCCAGACACCCTTCTGTTCATTAACTCATTCCAGCAGTTGCAATAAAACAGAGGGCAACTCCATCTATCCAACATGCAAATGAGTGTGGCATAAAGGTAAAGGTAAAGGGACCCCTGACTGTTAGATCCAGTCATGACCGACCCTGGGGTTGCGGAGCTCATCTTGCTTTATTGGCCGAGGGAGCCGGCATACAGCTTCCGGGTCATGTGGCCAGCATGACTAAGCCACTTTGGCAAACCAGAGCAACACACGGAAACGCCATTTACCTTCCCGCCAGAGTGGTACCTATTTATCTACTTGCACTTTTTGAGGGTGCTTTTGAACTGCTAGGTTGGCAGGAGCTGGGACCGAGCAACAGGAGCTCAGCCCATCACGGGGATTCGAACCGCCAACCTTCTGATCGGCAAGTCCTAGGCTTTGTGGTTTAACCGACAGTGCTACCCGTGTGGCATACTGGGTCTGAATTCTACGTTTCCCCTGCACTTTCTGTTTCTACCACTTGGTGGAGTGCATTCTTTTCTCTGCAGCTTAATACTGGTACTCTTGCAGGCCTCCTCAATCTCTGAGCAGTGTAAGATCCCCAGGGGTTCCAGGAACTTACCCAGGGTTGGTGTTTCCTTTGGGAATGAAGCACCGCAGAGACTGTGGTGTCTTGAGGATATACGACTTATTTACATATATATGGGCTTGCCGATCAGAAGGTTTGCAGTTCAAATCCCCGTGACGGGGTGAGCTCCCGTTGCCCGGTCCCTGCTCCTGCCAACCTAGCAGTTCGAAAGCACCCTCAAAAAGTGCAAGTAGATAAATAGGTACCGCTCCGGCGGGAAGGTAAATGGCATTTCTGTGCGGTGCTCTAGTTCGCCAGAAGCGGCTTAGTCATGCTGGCCACATGACCCGGAAGCTGTACGCTGGCTCCCTCAACCAATAAAGTGAGACGAGCGCCATAACCCCAGAGTCATCTGTAACTGGACCTAATGGTCAGGGGTCCCTTTACCTTTACCTTTACAACCTGAGCCTACAATGGAGGGGTTCACAGCATTAACACCCCAATAGGGTATTACTTCTCCCATAGCCGCAGCCTTGGATTCAAACAGAAATCAATCATTGCTCTGTGTGTGTCTCTTTCCAGCTTGCTACTTTGCTTCTAGTTCACAACACTGCAACTCTCAACTCTGGCTTTGCCCTTATAATTTTCTGCAAGTTGGGGGAGGGGCCCCACCCATTTACCATCTCACACAGAGCCCCTTTCATTTGTTCCCCCTAATGGCCCATCACCCAGGTGATTGCCTTAGCAGAAAGCTAGCCTGTCTTATTTAACATAAGCTGGATCCAGGGGTTAGAAGGGACTTCCCCCATCTCCACAAAAATCAAAACAGTACTATAGTGCGCTTATTGGCAAAATTGTCATTATTTCATTTTACTGTTCATTGTTGACTCTATAATAAAACAAGCTGTGTGTGTATGTATGTGTAGTCACATAGTCCAGCAAAATTAACATTTGACCCAGATATTTAGAATAGGAAAGCAGAAAATTACATGGTATTTTCCTTTGGTAACCATGATAAGTCTACAAAGAGCCCCCCCCCATATCCTAGGGTTTTGTTTTGTTTTTTTGTCTAATATCCTCTGAGGGTTTTTGACTGTTTTGAGATGAAGAATATTCCTTTTAGTTAGTTTCAAATATAGCTCATTAGTTGCAGAGATGAGGGTTTTCCCTGCCTCAAGTTGGATTGGGGAGGGATTCAGTATGTTTGATACAGCTAGGAAATAGACATACTCTGCCATTTTCAGATTTACAGTCTAAAAGTCCAGGGAATTTTATTGGACTACTTCATTTTTAGAGCACTCTTCCAGACAAACCATCCAAGTTTTTGAGTATGCATCATTTTTAAAGTTTGAGGTTTGGTGGGCTTTCTGTATGATCTGCTTAATGCATACTGGTCTTACCTAGACACATTTTCCCTTGAAAACTCTTCCAACAGAGTAGTAGTAGAGATAAACGTCCCAGAAGAAAAGTGAAGTTGCTGGTGGCTGTACTCTGTGTTGGACTGCATTTCTTAAAAGCAACTTGATTGACAAGAGGTAGCATAAGAAATAACTGCAAAAGTAAAGTGGCACTTCATATCAGGGTGGGAGGTTGGGTGATGTGAGAATGTTCCTACTTCTTTAAAAGAAACACTGAACATGCACACGCATGGCTTTTGTACATCTGTATTGAATATAAAAATGTGTTGCTCTCTATGAATTATGCACAGCATAATTATGATAGGAAAATAGCTGGATACAGTTTATTCCATTCAGCGTAAAGTAAAGCATAACCTTCCTACAATACATTTCTTTTCACAAGCCACCAGCCACAACTTGTTATACATGACCGACAATGACGCAACCTTTACCTTTTAAAACATTTATTTTTATTTGTTTTCAAGTTATTATGGAGCCACAGAGACAAGTAAACAATAACAAAAATTCAAGAATACAAGAGACTAAAGGCAGGGCATCCGGAACCTAAACATATTAAATACGGTAATAACACCTGAGCTAAAATCATGACAGTCATATTTCTATTGACGGCACAGGGAGTGAGATAACTGTAAATCTGAAACCAAAACTCTGAATAGAAGTGATCAGGATCTCCCTATTCCTTAGAGACCCATAACTTATGTGCTGTTTTGTTCTGCAATAACTAAATTACAGGGACTTTTATACCGTAAGGATATAGCCAGATTTGTCAATGATTTCCACTGTGTGACTTCACCCCTAAAGGCGCATGCCTCCATGATCTCATGAGACAGACAGAGAGCCTGTCAGCTGTCAGCAATGCTCTCAGCATCCACGTCAAAAGTTCATTTTGGTGTAACGACTTCATAGAGAAATACATTCTTTACTAAAGCATTATTAGACCGCACTAAGCTCTCCCAAGTGTTGCAGCGCACTGTGCTTGTTACAACTAAATAGTTTCTGGTCTCACTCGTGAAGAGTGCTCGGCTGCATTTGAAATACTTAGCGCAGCTCAAGGGATTTCTGTGGTGATTGAGATTTTGCTGCTGGCACAGAGTAGCAAGGGGCTGCAAATCTTACCTAGCCACCCCCTTTATATGAAATAAATCAATAGGCACCTGCTTATATCTAATCCCCTTGAAATGGATTTTATTGAGCTGTTACTAGGAGAGGTTGTTTCAATATGTGGCCAGCTTACAAAAATAGATACGGACTTTGCTAAAAAATATAACCACATACCTTTTATCAAGCTGCAGGAGAAAACAACATGCTGCCAATTCTGCATATGTTTATTCAGAAGTAAATCCCACTTGCTCAGTAGGATTACTCCCAGGTAAGTGTGCATAGGATGATGTGAACACTTTGTCTTTGATGTGCTCATGTTAAATAGGCCTTAGTGTTGCCCCCACCCCCAAAATGCTAAACACTCCCTGAAGAATCTTAAAACTCTACTGAGGCTAGTGGAAGAGATATATAAGCAGTGCTTTTTTTTTTCTTAAAAAGTGTTTAGGAGTACAGTGGTACCTTGGGTTACAGACGCTTCAGGTTACAGATGCTTCAGGTTACAGAAATAGTACCTCGGGTTAAGAACTTTACTTCAGAATGAGAACAGAAATTGCATGGCGGCAGCGGGAGGCCCCATTAGCTAAAGTGGTATCTCAGGTTAAGAACAGTTTCAGGTTAAGAACAGACCTCCAGATCGAATTAAGTTCTTAACCCAAGATACCACTGTACTCTCATTGCATCTGAGACTCAGGAAACTCTGTGACAAGGAAACGAGGCTGCCATCGGGGGTAGCAACGGAACTGATGTTTCACTGTGCTAGAGAAGAACCTAAAAAGTTTTAAATCATTAGCTTCTTCTCCCATTAGATTCACAAAATGTTTAGGGGGTATGCGTACCCCTGCGTACCCCCAGAAAAAAGCACTGGATATAAGCATGTGCTCAATTCAGTGACTCTAATCACTAAGATATAAAAATGCTTCACTTTAGCTGTATATTTACAAGCATGAAGATTGCAAGTTCTGTAACCCAATCCTAGGCATGATTACTCATAAGTAAGTCAAACACTGTAGCTCTTTCTTATAAGGAAGTGCTGCAGAAATTCCACCCTCACCCAGTTATGCCAGTTGTTCTTTTCTGCAACTTTCCCAGCTCTACAATATCCTTTTGGGGGTGTGGAGATCAAAATTGCAAGCAGTATTCCAAATGTGGCTTTGCCACAGGTATCTATATGGACATTACAATATTGGCAGTTTTCTTTTCAGTCTCTCCCCTGGTAGTTCCAGGAACAGAAATGGTTTCTTTCGCAGCTGCTACTTGCCAGATCTGACCTCCTCACTGACCAAATATCTATTTCCCAATTAGTCATTACCAGTTCAGACTGGATCATTATATATGTGAAGTTTTTTGGGGAGGCGTTTCTGCATCATTTTACACTTAGATCTTTCCTTTTATTGCCAGTCTACGTATACACTTGCAAAACTTTAACCACAAAGCTATAGCAACAATAATAGTAATTTAAAAATAGAATTTCCATTTCTGAGAAGGTATTTTTGTACATGCTATTTGGACTTTAAAAAATTCCAGCAAAGCCATAATTTAGAATAAAATTTTTTGAAGGTGCTGGGAGAATATTGGAGTTTGTGGAATTCCCTAGCTCTTGAATAGAAGTTAATGGTGCAAATACATTGGTGCTGTGGCCTAAATATCTAATTGGCTGCTCGTTACAGTGTATTTTCCCATATCCAACTTTATTTCAGTTTCTGACATGCACATCACATTGTCACAATAATTATCTTACTTTTAAAACTAGCACAATAAGACACTAGCACAGTGTGAATGGAATCTTAATTATTCCCATTTGTTTCACTTACTCATGAAAAATAACTTTGATGTAATGTATGAATTATAATTACAAGCAACATTTTTAATGTTGTGCATGGAAATGCAATATATACATCCACATCTGTTCAACTCTGGTGTGACAAAGTATGAGGGGAAAAACTGGAGTTCAAAGCAAGCAATTCCTATAAATTTGGCCCTATAGACCTGACAACATTGGTTCAGCTTTTACCAAATGCACTGGTCCACTTTGCAAGTACAAAAAGTAGTGTGTCTTCTGCCAATGATATGTTCAGATGTTGATTCTGAATGAATATATATAACAGCTGCATTTCTCAGATTAGCTGGCTCCGCTTCTTCAGCCAGAAACCCCATCTGCTGGTTTTGCAATCCACCCTCCACTTCCAGTAATGCTATTTTTACAGATCTGGAACCTTTTTTTAATGGAGGGCACTTCCTTATCTTATCTTTATTTATTAAATTTGTATACCGCCCTTCACAGGGCAATTCACAACATGAAAATACAAACCGAGAACACAGAATACATATCAGAAAACACAAAAACCAGCCAATAACCACCACCGCCCCCTTTACAGGCTGTACAGACTACAGGGCAGGTATGCACACAGTAGTAGAGGCTGATAGGACTGCAGAGCCAAGGAGCTGTCCGTTCAGCACCAGCATCATTACAGCTTACCTGGATTACAGGGCTGGGCTGGGGCAGGGAGAAAGAGAGGGCAGGGCAGGGCAAACCCAATAGCAGGAGCTCTGCTGTGCCTGTGCATCCCCAACACCATCCAGGTAAGTTGAATGGATGCCAGTTTCAGGGGTCCAGCACACCAGCTGCTATGGACCACACATTATACAAGCTGAGAGCAAAGGTGCTCCATACACCCTTGACAGTAGATTGGCTCTTTTTATATTTGTAGGGCTGCTGGGTTTGGGCTAAAAGGAAACTTCTCTTGCAGCGCTATTTTTTCGCTGTGGCCCACAGGATGATCTGCCAAAGTGGAGCAGGTATTCAGCCGGGAAGCCTTGCGGCACATGGTGCTTGACCTCTTCCTTTGATGAAAGTAGTTGCTAATGTGGAGTCGGAACTTGTTGTGGAGGGAGGCATAGATGAACGGATTGAAGCACGCAGAACTCATGGCAACCACATGACAGGACACTTGAATGACGTTGACATATCTCTTGTCTAGGACGACAAACTCCTCGTCTATATCTATGATCAGATTAACCACCTGAAGAGGGAGCCAGCAACAAGCAAAGCACATGACAGAGATGACGAGGATCCGGAAAGTCTTTTGCTTCTTTTTAGTCCATTTCTCTTGGCCGTGGTAGGCAGCCCCTGGGATGCTCCTGTTCCGGAGGCGATAAGTAATGGCGCAGTAGGAGATGGAGACGGCAGAGAGCGGGAGCATGTAGGATAAGAGGAGCATCAAGCAAGAGTACAGCCACCTCTCGGTCTTGTGGTGCTTCCAGAATTCTTCGCAGATGATCATGTCGTGGCCAATGCTGTTGAGATCCAGGTAATGGGTGTGCATGGATGTGGGGACTGAGACCACGATAGAGAGCAACCAAATGAAGGCCACAATGTAGGCACAGGACTTGCATCTGACCCTTTTGCGAATGGGGTAAGCGACGACAATATACCGGTCCACAGCGATAGCAGTGAGGGAGAGGACAGACACAAACACTGTGGCCACTTGCATGAGGGTGACAAAGTAGCACATGAACATCCCAAAGAGCCAGCCACGAATCTCAAACGCGTACGAGGCAGTCAGCGGGACACAGAAAATGCACATGATCAGATCGGCGGCTGCCAAGTTCCCAATGAGGAAATTGGTGGTGCAGTGCAACTTTTTGGTGGTACCAATGAGGAGGAGGAGGAGAAAGTTCCCCGTGCAGGCCACCGTCACCAGGATGGCATAGAGAGGAATGAAGAGTGGCTTCAGTTCAAAGAGAAGGTCCAGGCCTGTGAAAACGGGAGCTGAGCTATTGGAGCAGGAGTCGTTGAGGAGCTGGTTGTCCACTGCCATGTTGGTTTTCCCTTGTGACGATGCTTCTGCAATAAGATAGAAAGGAAAGTTAGGTGGGAGGGAGAATTTATGAGATGTGGGGGACTGTTACATTCAGAGCCAATCTGCACACAGAATTCTTCTCCCCACAGTTCCCAGTATGTTAAATATCACTGGGGAATGGGGATAAGTTGTAGGTAAAGGTATAGGTAGAGCAGCCTTCCTCAGTCTGGTGCCCCCCAGACATTCTGGAGTAAAACTCCCACCAGAGCATGCAAAACGTCTGTATAACACCAAGTTTGGGAAGACTGTAGCAGCATGTGGCAAAGGGATGTGAATGTCATGCCTAAACTTCCAGTCCCCATCTTTAAAATCCCTGCACATCTTAGCCTTCATCTTCTATCACCCTTAGCACCTCCCACTCTTCATAATACATCCCTTAGAAGTCCTGAGCAGATCACATTTCATTGCGCCTCTTCTAAGTTTATTCCCTGCTCCTCAGGCATCTTTACCTTAAGCACTTTTTCTCCCAAAGCTATGGAGTCCTTCGGGAATTCTTATTTGCAACTGTAAAAGTGTCCTTAACTTCTGTCTCTCCTCATCTTCTTTCTCCCGCCTACCATCTCCAATGGCTAATCCTGTGTTGCAAATCAATTTCAGGTTGAGACTTGTTTTGTATTTTATGTTTGAACGGTGATGGGCATCACAGCTGGTCTTTTAAAAATAAACACTAAATTGCAGGACTACTCCCATGATGGCAAATTAGAAAGTGGCACCCTTTCATGTCTTATTTGTAAAGCCTTATGTCATT
Source organism: Podarcis erhardii (assembly GCF_964252035.2). NCBI lineage: Eukaryota > Metazoa > Chordata > Lepidosauria > Squamata > Lacertidae > Podarcis > Podarcis erhardii. The sequence continues at coordinate 43,271,338 of NC_138497.1, forward strand.
TTATCTTTGCAGCAGCTTGCAGATACTGTTTGTCAGCTCCAGTAGTTCTTTAAGAGCGCTTATCCCGTGTCCTTCCTTATCTGAGCATTCACAGCATTGCATTGTAGCACCTCCGGTCCATCCACTCTCAGGACTTTAATCTCCTTTCTGCTATTCAGAACATGACCCTGGTCTTTTATTTGCCATGCTCTTCGGCTATGTCATGGTCGTGCATAGTTTACAACTGGGAGAATAAGAAGAAATGAACATAGGCTAATGCAAAGAGCATTTTCATTTGGCAGTGGCGGATGTCCACTGATGACATAGAATCTCTTGAGGCAAGAAACATGTTGGCTGGAAAGAGCTTTCTTCATTAGTCCCACCACCCGCTGCCGTCCTTGATACAGTGTGTCTTTTTTAAAGGAAGTTCACATGGTGCCTACTGTGATGCAATTTAGCCACCAGTAAAGGTTATTTTAGTTTCCCCAGGCTTCTATTCCACTTGAACTTCTCCCTTTTTAAACAGTTGAACTCAGCTGTTGTTGCTGTGTTTGATGCATTTTGCGGGTGCTAGCTCTGTGTGAATGTGTGTGTGATAGTTATGTTAAATATTCATATTATTTGTCACCTTAGGAACTCTTGGGAGTTGAAGGTGCAGGGTACAAATGTATTAAAGTCAATAAGTACTGGTTTCAAGATATTGCTGAAGAGCAGTGTTAGAAACTGAGATATGAAAGCTAGGAGCTAAAATGTCACCTTAAACCTAGGTTATGGGCACAACAACGGAATGTCTAGGCACACTTTTTTAATATAACAATAGTACAAAGCAGAAAATGAATGAACTGCAGCTAAAATATTATGTTCATTTTTCACATGGTCCGGTCCTTCCCCTGCCCACTCCCCTAATATTCTTAAGAGGGTCTCTTCTCCAGTCTTCAGAGAGTAGCTGGAAGTGGGGAGGCAGAAAAAGGTCCTCGTTTCCTTCCACTCTGCAGTTTTAATCTGAAATCTTAGGTGCAGTACTGCGCCCAGAGCTCAGAAACTGCTCACACTAATAAAATTCCCTGTTGCAAAATGCACCTAGAACAATGGGAGTTTCGAACACTGCTGAAGAACTACCTGACCTGTGCTCCCAATTTCTCCATGTCTTCTGTACCACGTTCAGATGCTCTGTAGTTAGCCATCATGTTGCTGCAGCACAACCCCCCATCTAGCTTTTAAAAGCTCTCTTCAGCCAATTCCATTGTGCCTTCTTCTCCCATATCCTGAAAGTCTCTTGCTCTCCAAAAAACCCCCTGCTCATTTCCACTTGCTGATGCATGTGCCTGAAATCCCCTTCTCAGCATAACAGCTCCCTCCCTCCCTCCCTCCCCCCCCCCGCCAGGTCAAACCCTTTCTTAATACTCACCTTTTCCTATGAAGCCTTTGGCTTAACCCCTTGGTCTTCATTAAATGTGCATTCATACATGATGGCCTGTGTGCACATAAACAAATGACACCAGCAATGTCAATAGTGTCACTTGTATGGATTTAACAAGAATTAGACTGAATTTACAAAGGCTGCTTCTCCCCAATGACAACCTTCCATTTCCAGTTAATGTTACAACTATTCTACTGCCATCCGATATAAAATGAACTCTGCAATATGTAGAATAAAGGCATACACATCATCCTCATCCCATTTAACTGTATTGCTCATTCTCTCCCCCCCCTTCCCTTGTTTCAACTACAATCAGTACACCATTATGGGTACAGAACAGACTCACAGAGAAACAAGGAGGGGCTGCCTTTGCACCATCCTACTCCTTGCCTGGTCTGCTCTCCCAAGTCAGCAAGTGTGTGTGTGTGTGTGTGTGTGTGTGTGTGTGTGTGTGTACTGCAACTATTGCTTGTGTATCATCTGGTTACAGGTAAGGGTGTTTGTCCCCTTCATGGATCACTGCCTTGCCGTGGCGAAGGGGCTTGAAGAACTCAGAGAAGCTATGAACTATGCCGAGCAGGGCACCCAAGATGAACAGGTCATAGTGGAGAGTTTTGACCAAACGTGATCCACCTGAAGGAGGAACCGGCAAGCCACTCCAGTATCACTGCCAAGAAAACTCCATGGACAAAGACAACAGGCATATAAAAGTTATGACGCTGGAAGATGAGCCCCTCAGGTCGGAAGGTGTCCAACATGCTACTGGGGAAGAGCGGAGGACAAATACAAGTAGATCCAGAGCTGATGAAGCGGCTGGGCTAAAGCCGAAAGGACGCTCAGTTACGGATATGCCTGGAAGCGAAAGGAAAGTCCAATGCTGTAAAGAAAAATATTGCATAGGAACCTGGAATGTAAGAACCATGAACCTGGGTAAGTTGGATGTGGTCAAAAATGAGATGGCAAGAATAAATATTGACATCCTGGGCATCAGTGAACTAAAATGGACAGGAATGGGCGAATTCAGTTCGGATCACCATCATATCTACTACTGTGGGCAAGAAACCCGCAAAAGAAATGGAGTGGCCCTCATAGTCAACAAAAGAGTGGCAAAAGCTGTAATGGGATGCAATCTCAAAAATGATAGAATGATCTCGATACGAATCCAAGGCAGACCTTTTAACATAACAGTAATCCAAGTTTATGCACTAACTACTGGTGCTGAAGAAACTGAAATTGACCAATTTTATGAAGACTTACAACACCTTATTGAAGTGACACCAAAGAAGGATGTTCTTCTCATTATAGGGGATTGGAATGCTAAAGTAGGGAATCAAGAGATAAAAGGAACAACTGCAAGTTTGGCCTTGGAGAGCAAAACGAAGCAGGGCAAAGGCTAATAGAGTTCTGTCAAGAGAACAAGCTGGTCATCACAAACACGCTTTTCCAACAACACAAGAGACGACTCTACACGTGGACATCACCAGATGGGCAGCATCGAAATCAGATTGATTATATTCTCTGCAGCCAAAGATGGAGAAGCTCAATACAGTCAGCAAAAACAAGACCTGGAGCTGACTGTGGCTCAGATCATCAGCTTCTTATAGCAAAATTCAAGCTTAAACTGAAGAAAGTAGGAAAAACCACTGGGCCGGTAAGATACAATCTAAATCAAATCCCTTATGAATACACAGTGGAAGTGAGGAACAGGTTTAAGGATTTAGATTTGCTGGACAGAGAGCCTGAAGAACTATGGATGGAGGCTCGCAACATTATACAGGAGGCAGCAACAAAAACCATCCCAATGAAAAGGAAATGCAAGAAAGAAAAGTGGCTGTCCAATGAGGCCTTACAAATAGCGGAGGAAAGAAGGCAAGCAAAATGCGAGGGAGATAGAGAAAGATACAGGAAATTGAATGCAGATTTCCAAAAAATAGCAAGGAGAGACAAGAAGGCCTTCTTAAACGAGCAATGCAAAGAAATAGAGGAAAACAACAGAATGGGAAGAACCATGGACTACAAGAAGATCAAATCTATCCATTCTTAAGGAAATCAACCCTGAGTGCTCACTGGAAGGACAGATCGTGAAGCTGAGGCTCCAATACTTTGGCCACCTCATGAGAAGAGAAGACTCCTTGGAAAAGACCCTGATGTTGGGAAAGATGGAGGGCACAAGGAGAAGGGGACGACAGAGGACGAGATGGTTGGATAGTGTCTTTGAAGCTACAAACATGAGTCTGACCAAACTGCGGGAGGCAGTGGAAGACAGAAGTGCCTGGCGTGCTCTGGTCCATGGGGTCATGAAGAGTTGGACACGACTAAACGACTAAACAACAACAACAACAACAACAGTGTTTGCGCTATTTGTAACGGAAGTTACTGTTTAATTTCTGCCACTGGGGTTGAGGTGTGGTCCACTGCCCACCTTACTATAACAACAGGCCAAGGGCTGACCCCCCCAAAGGGGCTGACCCCAAAGGAAACCCTGGGCCAGGGATGCACAATGCTGCCAGTCAGGCTATAGAAGTGTAGGCCAAGCACTGCATGGGGCACTTTGGATTGGGACAACTGTCGGACAGTTGCTTTGGGGGGAAGGTATTGAAGAGGGCCATGGCGGGGCTGCTGCAAGCATTCTTGGAGGACACAGATTATTTAGATCCATTCAAATCTGGGGTCAGGACTGACCATCTAACTGAGTCAACCTTGGCTGCCTTGATAGTTGACCTTTGCAGATAGTGGGACGGGTGTGTGTGTGTATGACCTTGCTCCTCCTTCTTGATCTCTCCTTGACATTTGATAGCCATTGTTTGTGGTCTCCTCTTCGACCAGCTTTGGGGAACAGGACTCGGGGACACCGTATTGCAGTGGTTCCAATCCTATTTTCCGGACCGAATCCAGAGAGTAGCATTGGGAGAGCTTCTATATTTTGTTTACGAGCGATCCTTGCACCAGGCGAAACTGTTTCCTTGAGTGGTTTAGTAGTTGGGACACTAATATACCAGAACTATAAGGGAAGAGGGTTATATATCCACAGTTTCCCACACCTGGTGAATAATACGTTCCTGTTGATACTCTTTTAAAATATTACTATCAGTTGGGAACATAAGGCATTCACCTGCCTTCCACTGAGTCAGCCCATTGGTTCCTCTACTCCAGCATTGTCTACCCAGACCTTCTGATGTCTCAAACAAGAGTATTTCCTAGCTCCACCTGGAGTTTCCAGGGATTGAACCCAAAGTTCAGCAAAGTTCTTCTGAAGCTCTGCAAACTACATCAAGAGATCTATCATTTGCTCAGTTGGCCACTTCTATCTTCAGTATGATTTCTCCTTTTATAACATTATTCAAGACATGTTTTTATGTATGTCTTTACTCAATAGGGGCTCCATCCATAATGATCTAGGGTAGCCTGCTGTGTAGAAATGGGTGACAGATTGTATGGTCTCACCTTTGGAGCTCTGGCACCTTTTCATTTTGGTGTTAATTGGATTTGGCAATTAGCAGGATATAAATTGTACAAAGGCTTGAGGTCAAAAACCAGGAGGAAATGTAAACCAGCTTATCCTGACAGAGTTTTATCCTACGGAAGGACTATCTAATAATCTCTAGTTAGGAGCAGCTCTTGGTTCAAAACAAACCAGATCAGTAGTTGGCATAACCAGAGCAATCTTGAGGGGCATCATTTCAGTTTTCAACTCGGGAGGGAAGATATTTCAATAGGGGGACAATATTCACAGCCAGCTTTAAATGTCTCTTTCACTATATTCAATTTTAAACTGCAAATAAAAATCAGTGCATTTTGAGATTGTGTTGTAATTTCCATTTACATCTTGTCTGAGAAACAATCACACATGGACAAATAAAGCTGCCCTCCCTCCGTCTCTCCACACATAGCACGTTGTACCACTTCAAGATTGGTGCCATACCACACAACCAGTAACATAGAAATTGGGGGTGATAGCATTCATTGTTAGGGTCCAGGGACAGGGAAGGGGATACACAAATGGTGTGCCTTGGAGTGATGGTGAAAGCAGGGTGCTGATTCCTAGCACTGGCATTGTTGGCCAGATTGGAAGTGTCCTGCATGAATGACAAATTACCCCAGTCGGGGGTACAGCATGGGGATGGGGCTGCAGGGTGATGGCCGAGAGCTGCTCATGCCGCCCTGTCAGCCCTGTGTCGCTTTGCGAGGCAGAGATCTGATCTGAACGATTCTCCTGGCGAATCGTTCAGATCAGATCCCCGCCTCGCAAAGCAGCTTGCGGCTGGTGCCACTCTGGAGGCATCAGCGGCAAGGGTTGAGGTGGCATGGCAGGCTCCTTTCACCTTCCATGCCCCACCCCCCTGGTGCACGCACATGCCCCTCCTGGGCACCAGCAAACCACGCTACACCACCGACCCCAGTAGCATCTGTGATTAGACAGGCCTATGTCTCCTTTGCATAGGAAGGAGAGGATACCAGCCACTGAACTTCTGAGACTACTACAAGGTAAGTGATACATATATCCTTGTTGGGATTTGTGTGCTCACCAGCTGTGTGATAGCAGCACATTGTTTACATCATGTGATACTTCTGATGTTACTGAGCGCGAGACAGAATGTCCTACGCTGTTCTCAGGGTTGTGTTCTCAGTGTAACTTGAGACCTTCCTGTTGTTGCTGCAAAGGAGGAAGGAGTGAGTTGTACGGAGGCTGCTGAGAGAGCAGACATGATTTGTACTAGCTCTATGTAGTCTGTGAATAAAGTACAATACTAGGCTACTTTCAGACTGTTTCTTTCTTCTGCTGAGATGCAAGGGGAAAGTGAGTGTGCATCTCTCAAGAGGGAGGTGTCGCTTATTACCGGTCTCCCTGGACTGAGCCAAGACCAGCCAGGAGCAGACCACCCGAGCAGTGGCGTAGCGTGGGGGGTGCAGGGGGGGCCGGCCACACCGGGTGCAACATCTGGGGGTTAGGGTTAGGGGGCGCAAATCCACGGGTTAGCGGGCACAAATTACTTGCCTTGCCCCGGGTGCTGACAACCCACGCTACGCCACTGCACCCGAGAGAGGCCTCAGAGGAGTCAGCCTTTCCTGGGGGGGCGGGGCTGCTCGCCAACAGTCCTGTGCAGTTCTATCATCACTGCTGCATTCTATAGCTGGCATTTGCTTTCGGACATAACATGGATATTTCACCTCCTGCTTCCACAACATCGCTGATGGAATATCCTTGGAAAAGGTAGACACTCCTATCTCCAGTGACACCTGGGCCCTTCAGTGAAGTTACCCAGCTGTGTACATGGTCTAGCTCACTCTGGTTTTACAATGTTCCCCTGCCAGCTTCACTGATGTACCAGAGACCAGACATGAGCATATGGTGTAGGTAAGATCCTCCACTTTATAATTGTCAGCTTTATAATTGCCTCATTTTACAGCAGTTACATTGAAAACGGCTTATGCTGAACCTCAGATCCAATTACACTCTGATTGATGGCAACTCCTCTCTTCTCTTTCTCTCTCAAACCTCTTGGTGCTTTTTCGGAGTGGTTTAGATTTTATTTCCCTTCTCTGGGAAAAAAAGGAAGTTGTTGTTTTGACACCGAAAATCTTCTAGCATTTTTCATTTCTATGAAAAATTGTGTTCTTTGTCTTCCATTCACCAGAGATTGCAAGAAAATTCGCAGTTATCATCCCTATGAAATTGGCAAAATGCCCATACTCTTAAGATGAGCTGCTGAAATTGAAGATTTATCGGCAAGCTGTTGGTAGGTTTGAGAGTAAACCTATACTTATAGAATGGCTGTTGTATGGAAATTGGAGGGTAAATTAAGTTTAGATCCAGTTTCTATGTATAGTACAACCACCACCACCACCACCACCACTAGGAATATGGATTGCTTCCTCCTCCTTGATGATCACTTGTAGCTGAGTAAGATTGTCTTCCATGAACATGGTCTTAACAGTGAGTCAATAAGAGACTGTGGAGGCCAATTCTGGATCCACACATCCTTCCACAGTGAAGACATAGGTTTCCAGGCAGGAGTTGATCTTGGTGAAGGTTTGCCAAACCTGCCTTCCTTTTAACATGTCTCTCCCTTTCGTCCTGAGTCTGAGCATCTTCAAAGTCTGTGATACCTTTGGTAAAGGCTGCTCTCCAATTGGAGCACTCACAGGCCAGTGTTCCCAATTGTCAGTCTTTATACTACAATTTTTGGGATTTGCCTTGAGAGAGTCTTTAAGCCTCTTTTGTTGACCACCAGCATTACGTGTTTCATTTTTAAGTTCGGAATAGAGTAGTTGCTTTGGAAGACAATAATCAGGCATCCGAGCAACATGACCAGTCCAACGAAGTTGATGTTGAAGAATCATTGCTTCAACACTGGTGATCTTTGCTTCTTCCAGTACACTGGCATTAGTTCACCTGTCTTCCCAAGTGATGTGTAATTTTTTTCACAGACACCGTTGATGGAATCTTTCAAGGGGGTGGAGATGGTGTTTATAAGTGGTCCATGTTTTCTCTTCATCAAAGACATGGTCACAAGCTCAGAATATTAAAAAAAAGAAGAAGCTGTGGTGGCATCCAAAGGCTGGTAGCATTGTGCAATTGTCCCACTCACCACCAGGGTCCAATCCCAGCATTTGCTTTTCATTCAGACAGGGCAGGGACGTCCAACCAGTAGATCATGATCTACAGGTAGATCCCTGGCTGATCCTGGTAGTTCGTGGGATCCTTATGTACAAAAAGTTACAGGGGAAAAGCAAAAAAAACCCTCTGTGCAATTCTTCTCCAAAAAAGCTCAACAACTCTGGGCAATCCACCCACCCCACGCACGCTCCTCCCCCCTCCAATGACAATGGGTAGATCACTGCCAGTTTTTTTTATGCTGGGAGAAGATCACAGTCTGTGGGGAGTTGGATATGCCTGAATAGAGCATAGTCAGATGATGAACTTAGTCTCCAAACCTGTCAAGCCCTGCATGACACAAGAGGGTTATCCAGATTGAACAATGCATAGTCTATTCAATACCTGAGGGGTAAAGGTGGGGGAACACACTGTGAGTGCTTAACACTGGGATATTTAAAGGTCTAGCAACCTATATTTCCTGTGTTTTGCAAATGTTTATTTCAGTTTTAAACTCTGCTGGAGGTTCTTTTGGCTAGAGAGTGAGTCAACCCCACACTTTTGGAATTCAGGCAGTCTGCTGTTTTGTTTAGTAGTTTCTCACACACAAAGGACTTCAGGATTTATTGGTATTCACCAGTTCTTTCCCAACACCCCAAAACTACTCTACTGCCTTCAGGTTTGGTGGAGTACACTATCCCATTACCAGTTTTGAAGAAAGATCTGACGGCCACTGTGGTTGGCGCCTGTTTGGGGAATGGGGATGGGTGGAAGGTATCTTGTTCTTTTCCTCACAGACAGCAGCATTTCCCCCCTTCTTGAGCAAAACTGTATTCCAAGCCATCTGGGAGGCTACTGGGAGGCGGCCCTGTTTAGGGACGTTTTTAATGTTTGATGCTGTTTTGTTTTTAATATTCGGTTGGAAGCCGCCCAGAGTGTCTGGGGAAACACAGCCAGATGGGCGGGGTATAAATAATAAATAATAAAGTATAAAGTATAAATAATAAATTATAAATAAATATATAAATATAGATATATAAATATAAATAATTTATATTATTACTGTGTCACACTGAGAATTTGGAAATAAATTATAAATAAATATATAAATATAGATATATAAATATAAATAATATATATTATTTATATTATTACTGTGTCACACTGAGAATTTGGAAAGCACAGCCTTCAGCATAACCAATGGATTAAAGGGGGAGGGGACACAGCAATCCCAACAGCAGTTGATTCAAGAATAACATTTCCCACCAACAAAATATTATGAACTGAATGAGAATCCTCACAGCGGAAACACCTATAGAGCCAAAATAAGGATCTAGCACCACAAATGAAGAACCTCCATGTATGTTTATGGGGGTGGGAGAGAGAATTATTGCGTAAATAAAGCCATCAAAAAAGCAAGCACACACACCACCATCCCTGTGTGACTAGTTACTCTTTGAATAATAGCTTGTAAAATTCAGGTTTTAGATTCCACATGATGAATGCCAGAATACTTTTTCGGTGGGTAAGGGTAAAGGTAAAGGTACCCCTGACCATTAGGTCCAGTTGTAGATGACTCTGGGGTTGCGGCGCTCATCTTGTTCTATAGGCTGAGGGAGCCGGCATTTGCCCGCAGACAGCTTTTGGGTCATGTGGCCAACATGACTAAGCCGCTTCTGGCAAACCAGAGCAGAGCATGGAAACACCATTTATCTTCCCACTGGAGTGGTACCTATTTATCTGCTTGAACTTTGACATGCTTTCGAATTGCTAGGTTGGCAGGAGCAGGGACCAAGCAACTGGTAGGTATAAGCAAAACAGGAAAAAACAAATTGCCTGGAGAAAACAGCAGTGAGGTTGTCATCCTAAATCCATTTGCATCTTTTCTCTGTGTGTGACTGGACTCCAGGGACTGACTACAACTCAGATTAGTAGCTCTCTGCCAAGAAGGTACAATATGAAACAAAGCTGAGGATCTGCCAATGGATAATTTGGAGTATTTCATATCTTGCCACAAGGAGGAGCAAAATGCCCACTGAAAGAAAAGCACTGGGGAACTGATTCTTTTCACAGGGAATAGTGAGTTGTATTCACTATCCAAAGCTTTGCAGAGGAAGAAAACTCTCAGTCTATGCCAATGAATTATGCATTATGCTGATGTTTTCCATCTGGGGGGAAATTGGAAATGTGTGAATAGGCACATTTAATAGGCACTCTAATAAGCAGTGGCTTCTTTACATAGCCAGGGATAGCATGAATCCCATAATAGATCTGCTTGTCGGCTCCTTCCGAATCTTCCCCCCATCCCACTCCTGATGTCAGCACTCTGCTCCTGGGGGTGGTGAGTGCAACACTGGAAGGGGATCAGACCAATTCTGCAAAGTGAAGCAGAAGAGGGTCTGATTGTAAGAGGGGCTTATGGAAGGAATTCCACATGGAAACAGTTCCGATAAAGGGTGAGGGATTGGTGAAATGTGGGGAGGACTTTGATGAGGGAGGAGCATGAGCATGGCCAATAAGCACACATGTTGTGGGAGGAAGAGATTTTCCATGCATGTGAGCAAGAAATCAAACCTTTGTTTTCTTCACTGCAATACATTTTCTTAACATTCTTTGCTGTTTCCTACATCCAGACTGGTCCTGTTCAGTAGTGAATTCTGAGCAGATTGACTGAATGAGGATGACAAGAGTTTACAGTGCAATCCTAAGCATGTTCACTCAGAAGAAGCTCCTGCTGAGTTCAATAGGACTTACTTTCTAGAAAGAATGCTTGGGACTGTATTTTCCATGGGTAAGTCCTACATTTGTGTTGACCACATGCTAATGTAAGCAAAACCCAATCTAACATCTCTACTGGCTTAAATGTGCAGTTTTACTTCCATGTTCCATCCGGCATCGGTGATGTTCTCACATTCCACATCAGCAACAATCAGTACATCAATGTGAGATGCTTTTGGATATCTGGTGTGGAAACACTATAAGGAGCATGCCTCCTCTTGTAAGCAGCTTAGTTCATTTCTTTTCCTTCCCTCAGTCAAGCAGAAACATGAGTGTGTTAGCTCCTGTGTTTGAATGGGAAACGGTTTTTGCAGGGAGTTCTCCTGGTATCTGCTTACGTAGGATCAATAAAATGTGTGTTGCTATTACTTCTGTTGTCCTGTGTGCTGCAAAATGCACAAGGAATCAAAGAAGCTGCCAAAGCAGATTTGCTTCATGTGTTATATTCAAATTATGCATGGAAGCAGGTTTGATGAGGCGCTAAGCTACTGAAGGTAATGGGGCCCTTTATATGTCCAGCTGTCCTTTGTCAACAACAAATTGTAGCTGTTTTTTGTGTTGAATATATGCTATATGGTAATTTATGAACTTAATAGGTCTCTAAAGCCATTTGCACATAACAAAATATATATATTATCATAAAATACATATTTTATGTAGGCACCCTATATATAGAAATGAGCAAACCAGTGATATTTTAGGGAGCAGGCTAGCAGGCGGGGCCCATTACTTGCATCACAGGAGCCTACACAACACAAAACACTATTGCTGTATGTAGGTTTTATTTTATTTGTTTTTTATCTTATATTTTGGAAATGTACATCCAGGTGTTTTTTCCTTTAATTCTTTTTGGGGGGGGGCCAAGAGAATGAGGCCCTAAGCTATAGCTTGTTTAGCTTATACATAAATCTGGCACTGAATGGAAGATACTGTACATAGGAACTAACACCCAAACTGCACATGCACTATAATCCGACATGTGAGGGCTTTAAAAATGTGTATGTATTGGAAGTCATAGCTGCATGGCAGGCAAACAATCTATATCTATATACCAAGATAGGACTATCACATGCTAATATCTACAGATATGTTTCATAGTTATTCCTACTTGGAAGTACTTTCTGTGCAGGAATTGTGTGACTATCAAAGTGGCCCTGAGTTCCATTAATTATTTGCTCACAGTTGAAGTTGCTTGCAAGGATTACTCTTGCGTCTGTAGGAATCTAACCAAACAACACAAATCCTCTTAAGGTACTGACTAAGATGAATGCTTCAAACATGACACCAATGTTGCCTTGAGCTCCTTTGTCAGGAAAGGTTGGTTATAAACGTAATAGATAAAATAAACATAAATGTGATAAAATAGTGTTTTGCCCTGATTTTAATCCCCCTCAGATTGCAGGTGGGTGTGATTGCAGAAAAATAAAATAAATGATGATTTGCCAACAAGAAGATGGGCCACCTTGTTTCTGCTTCCCAGCCTGGTTCATCAGGATTCTCTTCCAGGTGGTGTGCACAGCAACCTGCAAACATTTTACTTACATATGACCAAGGCAGAGTTCACTCAGCCTTCCATCAGTAAAACTAACTTTGTATTCTTACCACGTTGCTTGACCATTTCAAGGGCACTTGCAACAAAGATTGTGCTGTCTGTTAATAGATCCTGGATTGGAGCATATCTCTTTCCCTTCTGATTCACTGCTAGGGAGACCTAAGGCAGCCTCATGTCATTCACACACACACTTTGTCACCTGACGATAGAAAGCTGCTGGGTAATTGCCCTTCTCATTTCAAAAGGTAGTGTGCCAGCAGCATGACAAAAGAGGGCACAAAACCTATCAGGATCTGTAGAATGTTAATTAACATCACGACTTTTCCCAGTGCACTTTTTCTATAGAGAAAGCACTTCAGCTATAAGAGAAAGCAGGTAACCCACATGAGGTTTGGCCAATTCCAGCTGCTTAGCATGCAAGACACAGCTGCTTAGTAGCAAGACACAACATGACAATAGGCACTTTCCTCCTGCATGGTAGTGTTTTCTGTGGAGGGAAAGTGTAAGGTGTGGTACAGCTCTTCACCCTTCACTCACCAGCCCTTGCCACCAATGGGTGGGTACTTGTGCACTTGGCACAGAGGGCATGCAATAGGGATCTCCACAGGGAGTGCCTGGTTCTGTGCGCCTGGGGCAACAGCCCCCCCTGCCCCCCCCACTATGCCACTGCTTGGAGGATTCAGAATACTTCATGCTGGTGTAGCATAGTAGCTTGTACAAAAACAAGTGGGGCAGTGGCTCAGAGGCTGAGGCTGCATATACATGCCATACCTTTAAAGCACACTCAAAGCACACATATATGCAGGGCTTTTTTCAGCCAGAACTCACTGGAACTCAGTTCTGGCACCTCTCAGGTGGCTTCCATTGACACTCTTAAGAGAACAAGGAAGGTGTTCATGGTGAATTCTAGCACCTCATATAAAAGGGTGGTGTGTGTCTTTAGCTACATTCAAGAGGTGCCAGACTCTAATCTTTCCTCTTCCGTGAACTCACTAGGCGGCTGTAGTCAAGCCACACACTCACCAGCCTCATCAACCCCCCACAAAAACAACTACAGTATGGGGAATAATAATATTGACAAACCAGTGGTGAGAACAGGGCAATTTGCTTCTGTTCTAATAAGATGCTTGGCAATTCCCACCCACAGAATCCATTATTTTACTACAGATCTGACAGTCCATGATTCAGATTTCACCTCTGCCATGAACTCACCAGGTGGCCTTAGGCAACCTACTCTTTAACCCAGTAACGTCTCAGTCTGCAGTATGGAGAATACTGACCTACCCTATACGGGATTACAACTAGATAAGGCATGTGACGTAAGCACAATTAATAATTATCATCTATTATTGTTATTGTTACTATTGAGGGATTTGGGGAGAGAGAGATGTGTTTGAACCCCTCTCCCCTGCTCCCAAATAGGTGACTCCAAGGAACTTGAAACAGGCAACTTGAAAGAATGAAGAGAGAATAGCTAAATGCCCCAGAGAGCCCCAGGAGAATTCAGGGCACTCACATTTGTTTGCTCTCTGAACTTCTGTGGTCTTCAGCGATAGTCTCACACACACCCAACCCTGCCGCGGTGCTCACTACTCACTTGCCGCTTTAATGAATCCCGGACACTTATCTCGATCCTCAGTCTAAGCTCAGGGCTGAGATTTTTGCGCACAGAGTCACGCTAGGGGGAAATAAGTTATAAAAATAAAAAAGTAAATTTCCCAAACCTTTTCCTCCTGCCTTTAGGCTGCTGGCTCTTGCTTCTCCGCGAAGGAACACTTTAAATCCCCTTGAAGTAGAAGGAGAGCCACAAGTGGCTTTTCGGCAGGCGGTTAAGTGTCTTCTGTAGATCAGTCTGGAGCTGCTGCGAAGACGCGGTTTCTTAACAGTGTGTTGGCTGCTCCTCTCTCTGCCCCCCTTGTCTTTCCGCTAGATGTTTCAGAGAAGATTCAATAGCTTTCCTGGGCTCTGGGCTCTGGGCTCGTCCCTTTGCTCCGCAGCATCGTCCAGGCTGGATCAAGAGAGCCCCACGGGGAGCTGTCCGCGCCTGGTGGTGCTGAAGCAACGCGCGCACTGGCTCTGACTTGCAAAGCGAGCCTCAGAAGCAGACCCTCGCCCCCCTCCGACCGCCGTCTTTTATTCAAATCAGCGAGCTCCTCTTCTCCTCCCACTTCATCCCCTTGCATCAAATTTTATTCCGCCCTTACCGGAGAAGAAGGGTGCTTGCGGCGGCAAAGAGAGGTCGCCTGCTGTGATGACCTCTTCCTCCTGATCCACCAGCATTAACTTTAAATGACCTCGGTGGCTTTCCATCTAGGCAGAAATTCCAAACGAAGCCTGAAAGCTCTTTCACGCCTAAAGCATCGAGATTTTAAACCCCACTGGTTTCTTTCTTTAAAAAAGAAAGAAAAAAGTTTTTATTTATGAAAAACAACCAAAGCACAACCAAAATTGCAAAACGTAGGAGCAGAGCAGTACAGAATTCATGTTTTCCAAATAAGTAGAGAGCAGATATTGTGGAAAGATGTGAGCTGCAAAACACACGGTGAAAGCCAAATTTTGCAGTTTGGTGGGGGAAGAGAGCTTTGTATATCTGTATTTGACACGTAAGAAATGCAATCTCACCAAATGGTATATGAACGTTCTGGGTCTTCCCTACTCTTAGAAACAGGTAATATGTGAGTTATTTTCTCAGCAATAGTCAGAGTCCACATATTCTTATACCACAACGAGAGTCTTGAAGCATCTTTGACTTCTGAGCCAAATAAGTTCTTGCTGCAGTCTGCATCCATGTAAGATGTTCCTTACAGTGGAAAACATTTTTTTCAATCACCCCCCAAGTTCAAAGGACCAAGTTGTGGGGAGGCTTAAATGGGCATTTAATTAAAATAATAATAATTTCAGAATCATCAGCCCAAAATGTGGATGCCAAAGAGCATTCTCACCATTAAGTGGGAAAATTGCCCCCTGCTACCACAACTATGCTAACAATCCTATAGTATGGGTTATTTAATAGCTTATTAGAAAGCTGCAAAGCTATGTGGTACTACCTGTACATAACTTTTAAGGAATATTCCATTCCATAAAATGAGGTGATTTATAGGGCTTAGACCCCCAAAAGTCTTTCCACTTATATTCATCTATTTTCAGTTGTGAGTTCTTCTCCCAGGTAAGTTTAAGACCTTCTAATGAAACATAACAAAAAGTTGTTGTTGTTTTTTAAAAAATAAAGCACAAATATTAATACTCTGCCCCAATGAGCCAGATTTAATTTTTTTTAAATCCTTTAGATTTAGTAAGGAGTCCAGCAGTGTATGCCTTAAAGACAGAATTAGCCAATAAATGTTGAAACTGACAGATATGCAGTCAATTTAGCCCTGAGTCTCCTACAACTAGTCTGACTTGTTCAGTAGAAATTGAAGCATCATTGTTATAAAAGTTTCATAACCTGAATAAGTTCTCCCAATATAAAATGATATACTGCAAGCTCATATCCCCGATCTGTGGGTGGTAGTTTGTGGCATGAGTGCTGAACAAACTGGAGAAAGATGGTGCTGCCATTTCCCCCCCATATCCTCAGTGTATAGATTGTAATGCAGAAGGAGTTAGATTAAGAAATGGCAAGATCTTTTTCTTGTGACCTACCCTATTCTAATGAAATTCATTTCTTATTAACCTTCCTAATAATAAAACAAAGCTGTCCTATTCGAAATGTGTCTTAATATCACAACAGATATGAAAGCTTCATCCCCTTCCATCTGGCCTATAAATAGTTTTTCAATGCTAATCCAGGGTTCTTTTTGGAATAAAAAATTATAAATTAGATTTTGTCAATTTTTAAGAACGCCAGGATGGAGGGTATGGAGAGAATCTGAAAGAAATACCCCCCAAAAATTGTATTATTACAATTTGGCCTAACAAAGACAATTGGGGACTGTTCCATTGACCAGTATCATTTAAAACAACCACAACAAGAACAGCCATTGGGAATATAATTTACGGTATACAAGTTGTTTATATTTTGTGGAATTTGAACTTGTAAAATTTATTGCCGTTTGGAATATTGGCTGCTTCTTTTAGCTTTGATTGCATACCTGGGGCTACATTAAAATACACAATTTGGGATTTGTGAAGGCTAATAGGAAGACCTGCCATCTGTTCAGCTTGAAGAAGCTCCCTTGAACTAGGCAGAGCCTCTTGTGGGGTACTTACCATGCAGATCATGTTGTCTAGAAGTTTAAAAGATGCTCTTCCGCCTCTCTCCAGGACTCCTTTATATTGGGGTTAGAACAGAAAGTGATAGCTAATGGCTCCAGGGAGAAGTCAAAGAGCAGTGGAAACAAGGGGCAACAGGTGGATGCCCCTGTTGATAGATATGGGGCTTGCTTCAAAGGGAAGAGAATTCCAGAGAACTGTTGCCACAACGCTAAAAGCATCTGCTCACACTAGAGTGTTTCTGACCACAGAGGTGTGTGGCACCATTACTTCAGATGGAGTCCCCAGTCAGAATATATGCTATCCCAGCTTCCTGTTATTTTTTTAAAAAAATCAGAAATGATGTCAGTGTCTGACAATACCTGGTGCTTTGTGCCACTTCCATTTTTCGCTCCCTCAGGTGATTTGATGATTATTTCCTAAGGAACACGTTGCTAAGGAGCACTGACTTACTTTGACTGGCTTCAGGACATTCCCAGAGCCAAATGCAGGGAAATGCAACCGTTCGATTCTTAATGGGGGGGGCACCTCTCTTAAAAAATAATAAGAATCAAGGCAGCCTGAAGCTGTCAGAGGAAATTTTTTTTCCAGAAAAATCAATATGCTTTCAATGCACCATGCTGAGATGTATTAATTATTTCCTGAGGTTAGACTCTGCAGTGAGTTGGTACACAGATTATGCAATGGCAACAATATTGAGAACTTGAGCAAAAGCCTACTGTTTCAGCTGCCATGTATTTATTTGGGAAGTCCTGGATTTTGTATTTTGTGCATGTGGATTGATAACAGATAATATTTTTTCTGTGAAATACTGAATAGCTTTCACCCAATAAACTGTACTCCAGGATGATAGCAAGCTGCCAAGTTGCTATCCTCATGCATTAAAAATTGCTATGGACCAAGCTTTTCCTGGTGCTACTAATATACCACATTTCCTACCCTCTGGTGATCAGTGTTGTTGATTTTATTTATGTATTTTACCTGCCCCATTTGTACAGTTTGGATTGTTAATTTGTGTTTTATTGCTGCTAGGTAATTTTGAGCACCTTTTGATGGAAAGGAGAGATTCAAAGTTAACAACCAAACAGCCAAACATTAAGACTAGGTATGTGCGTGTAGAATTAGAATTTAAAGACAACCTGAAGTGTTGGGACGTCTTCATTTTGGAAATGGCAGCTGAAAGCAGGTAGGCTTCTTATAGTGGCTCAGATTCAAATGAACACACAGTGTTTTGAACCTGGAGCTTCACACTAGGAAGTGGGAGCTCTGTTGCGGCAAGTCACATCCCAGACCATCTCTGAGCCTAGCTATGTTAATTGCAGGCAAGCAAGAATATCAAGATTGTCAACAGAAAGCAAACCACCATTACAGCCTCACCCCCTTGAGGCTGTCCGGGTACATCCCTTTTAAAATGCACAACAGTATTAGGAAAATTTGTAACTTTTCCTTTGTTTGTCTCACTCCTATTCTTCCCTTCATCAGTTCATGATCTAGGGGTAGTGAGGATAACCTTTTTCTCCCTTGAAAACTATGCAGAGCTGAAGGAAGAAGTTGGAAGAATAGCCCACTTTCCCACTTCTTCTTTCAGTCCTAGGTGCTTTTCAACGTTCCGATAATTCTAGAGGCTCTGAGTTTTACACAGGTCTCAGGAAAAGTGAAGGGGTGTGGGTGTTTTCTCTCTGCCTACTCAAACATCCAAATGACCCATAGACCTGAAGAAGGTTGGCAGCCCCTGAACTAAAACATACATGCATCTCACTTGTTAACAGAACAGCAGTGTTAGTATTAATTTAGAGCTGGCTGGGCTCTAAATTACATCTTCATGTACATCTTCAACTCTTGCAAAAAAAAAAAAAAAATCAGTACCAGGGGCAGCTGCATGCCAGAGTGGAAGGCCTCACTGAGATAAAGAATGTCCCTTTACTTATCGTCAACAGGTTTACCACACCTGTCAGCCAATCACCCATTCCCACCACCCTTTTGAGTAATACCCCTCCCCACCCTCTCACTATATATAAGGGTCTGGTGACTTCTGTTTCAGTGTATCTGAAGAAGTGTGCATGCACACAAAAGCTCATACCAAGAACAAACTTAGTTGGTCTCTAAGGTGCTACTGGACAATTTTTATTATTTTATATATATATTCCTTTACCTATGTGTCTCTCTTTCTGCACTATGTCCACTGAGAAGTCCCACTGTCTTCACTTGGGCTTACACCCTAATAGGTGTGCTTAAGAATGCAGTTTTAAAATACATTTCTATTTTGTATGCTTTTTTATTCATTTTGCTTTTTTCATTTTTAACCGCTGCACCTGCTTCTCTCTCCCTCTTTGTCTTTCCTACTACAAACATACGTTACAAAGGTTGGACACCAGCCAATCTCTGCTGACTGGTAGCAAGATTCCAGGAGGTTCCAAGCACTCACCTGGGGTCTGTGTTCCTTTGAGAATCAAGAGGTAGCTTTAAGAAATATGATTTCACAGATCAGATCAGAAGAATCTTTATTTGCATCAGCCACTACCCATAGCAATAAAATAAAATAAAATGTATTGAAGGTAGAGGTAAAAACTTAACTATACAAAATACATTTTGGAGGTTTACATCAATAATCAAATAATATAGATTTATTCACATATTTACACCTGAATTAAGATGGAGTGAGTAACCATCTTACGACATGGTCATCTCAAGAGGGGCTTGCTCCTCCCAGCAATGCAGCACTGAAGTCCAAGACATCTCTCCCAGTCTCCCTTCAGCCAGCCTGCCAAGATCTGTTCTGTCTTAGTTCTCCTCCTTCTTCCTCTCACCCAAACAACTCCTTCCCTTCCATTTCCTATCCCAAGCCTAGTTTTGTAGAAGCACATTTTTCCTGTGAACACAGCCTGCCTGCTCCCCATCACCTTGGTAATCCCACAGCCCTGAGACCCTTCCTTAGATGTCCTAATGACCAGTAATTAGCACTTTTGTCTGTTAGTGGCTTTGCTCTTAACTAGCCCTGCCAATATGGTTTGCATAAGCCAGCTCAGGGATTCCTTGTCTGGTACAGTTCTGCAGCTTGTATTTTTCATTCATATCCCAAATAATAAAAATCCTACCATTTGTTATTTTCTTAGGTTTAGGGGATCCCCCTCAATTTATAACAATACCAGCCCTTCAGCTATTAACTGGGATGTTCTCCGTGGGGACTGCAGGCACAGATAGTATTTCAAGTCTACAGCTTCCATTAGAACTGCAGTCTGTTATTCAAAAAATTCTGTAATTATTTGTGAAGTTTGTACAATTCAAAGGCACAAAGAGTTAGGGCAGGCATAGGCAAACTCGGCCCTCCAGATGTTTTGGGACTACAACTCCCATCATCCCTAGCTAACAGGACCAGTGGTCAGGGATGATGGGAGCTGTAGTCCCAAAACACCTGGAGGGCCAAGTTTGCCTATGCCTGAGTTAGGGCTTATCTCCACACCTGTGATGCAACAGATAGTCCATTAGCACCTTCTAACCAAAGCACCAATCCCCTTCTGCTTTGCTTCTTGCATGTACCAGTGCAAATTCCATTTCTAAAGCAGTTTTCTATGGCATAACTTAAACATGAGTCATTTTGGGGTTGCAGCTGAATACTTGTATTAATACTGTGACATTAAGGTGCACATGTGATGTTTGCCTTCTAAGACAATCAGATGAAGGTGGCCCTGTGGTCTAAACCATTAAGCTTCTTGGGCTTGCTGATCAGAAGGTGGGTGGTTCAAATCCCCATGATGGAGTGAGTTCCTGTTGCTCTGTCCCAGCTCCTGCCAACCTAGCAATTCGAAAGCACACTAGTGCAAGCAGATAAATAGGTACCATTTCAGTGGGAAGGTAAATGGTGTTTCCATGCACTCTGGCCTCTGTCACGGTGTTCTGTTGGTCCAGAAGCAGTTTAGTCATGATGGTCACATGACCCAGAAAGCTGTCTATGGACAAATGCCAGCTCCCTTCGCCTGCAAAGCGAGATGAGCGCCGCAACCCTATAGTCGCCTTTGACTGGAGTTAACCATCCTGGGGTCCTTACATGTGGTGTTTTCCTTCTAAGGCAATCAGCACTTAATTTTGAGTGCTCATGTTCAGACATACTCAGCACGACACAAAACAGTCTCTCCTAAAACCATAATTTAAATTACCATTATGTCTGGAGACTCCAAGTGTGTTATTCAACATAATTATTCCATATTCGTGTAATTGGCTATTCATGGTGAATCAGGACTAAGTCTTGCTGTCTGAATTTCACTGCCAGATACATCTTGTGTGCTAACTTCCTTTGTTGCCTTTGGAGAAAAACAAGTGGGTCCTGCAACAAAATGTTGCAGCATGGGCTGCCTGTGTTCTAATAAGACAGCCATGTCCTCCTCCAGGATCATCCTTTCCAAGCCCTGCTTAAAATGACCATGCTGTAAGATTCGTATTCCCTCTATGGTGTCAATATGTGAATAAATCATACTTCTTAAAGCTCCAACAGTCACTGTCACACCTTCAATTCTCTAAAGGAGCACAACCCCTGGGTTAGCACCTTGAAACCCCTGGAATCTTGCTACCACTGGGCAGAGAGTGAGGATGGCGCCCAACTTTTTAAACATGTTTACTCAGAAGTAAGTCACATTGAGTTCAATGGGACCAACTCCCAGGACAGTATGTATAGAATTGCATCCCAGCTCTCCAGTTGAATTTGGTGGAGTATGAGCAGCTTGTGGATCTAACGTATAGAATAAGAGAACAAGAAGAACATTCCTTTAAAGAAGATTGGGAAATGTTTATTGAATATATGATAAATTCAACAGTGTAAATAAGTTTTGATGGAAGTAATAATCGACTACTGAATGATTTAGTTGATATAAAATGTGCCGAGATTTATGCTATGCAAAATGAACCATTGAAAGAGAAGAAAGGAAGTCATTGATATGTTAAGGTTGTATAAATGAATATTCTAAATTGTAAAATAGAAAATTTAATTAAAATTATATATGTATATGTATATGTATATGTATATGTATATGTATATGTATATATATAGAGAGAGAGAGAGAGAGAATTTGGTGGAGTCTAATAGTGTCCAATCTGCATTTGAATTTATTTTTTTCAGTCATGTTCCTTGAGTACAATACATTAATGTCCAAAACAGAAGACCAAGAAGAGGAAGTTGAACAATCTTTTCTAAAAATAATATAACAGATTCCTCAAATTATTCCAGGAACATTCTCAATGTTCTTTCATCTCCCTACCTCCACACCAAATTAACATACAAAGAGATGGCAGATAAACTATACAAAAATAAAACAGAGTCAAAATCAAAACATGCCTTTCAATTAAATATGTAATTTGTGTGGTCTTTAGAAGTCAGTGGTTACCATGGCAATCCATATCCTTTAAAAGCACTCAGCACTGCAAATCTCCTCCTTCATACAGTAATGTTGTGGAAGGAAACTGAGGCTTTCTAAGTCTACGCTGCTTTGGAAATGCCAATTTTTATAGTAGTGAAAGAAAATGCAAAAGATAAACACTGTTATTTCACAAGGCAGCTATAATTTCATTGAATAGGGAAAAGAAAAGGAACAGATTCTGTTTTTCTGCAGATTTCATTTGTAGGCAAAGTATGTCTCCATCATCACCAATGAGGTGACAATAGGTATTAAATAGAAATATGAGGTCCCTGAAGACTGGAGATAGGCGAATGTTGTCCCCATCTTCAAAAGATAACTACCAAATGGATACTAGGAAAGGTCTTAAACAAAAGCTTTAGATTACAGCCCTGTACCCACTTACCTGTGAGTAAGCTCCACTGAACACATTGTGCCTTACATCTCAGTAGACATGTATAGGATTGTGCTATTACATCTCTGTCATTGAAAAAAATGAGAACTAAATGTACTAGAGTTTAGCAACAATCTGCTCTAAGTTTTTTAGTTATATATTTCTAGTTGCTACACATAATTCTCCCCCTGAGCCTTCAGGGGGAAAGCTGACAGAAAATGCAAATAAATAGATAAATTCATCACATGGCCCCTTTGTATTCAGGAAAGATTCACAGGAACACTTTATGAAAAATGCAATGGAAGAAGCAGGTTTTTGATACATAAACATAGGATACCATAAAGTGGCATTTATGCTCATTAACCTCAGTGGAAATTCTTAAATCTACAAGAGGGAGTGCCAATATGATCAGACAGGAGATAATATTTAAATACAGCATTCTACATTACCAGTGCCAGGCAATGCTGTAATTACATTCTTACCCATTTTTAGAAGATCCTATCTAAATTTCTATTTCTCACTGATGCATACTTTTCCTTGAGGAGGTGCAGGGGGGAATTGAGTAACAATATGTTTGACCCTTTTGATGCTTTTGAATTATGGTGCTGGAGGAGACTCTTGAGAGTCCCATGGACTGCTAGAAGATCAAACGTATCCATTCTTAAGGAAATCAGCCCTGAGTGCTCACTGGAAGGACAGAGCCTGAAGCTGAGGCTCCAATACTTTGGCCACCTCATGAGAAGAGAAGACTCCCTGGAAAAGACCCTGATGTTGGGAAAGATTGAGGGCACAAGGAGAAGGGGACGACAGAGAACGAGATGGTTGGACAGTGTTCTCGAAGCTACAAACATGAGTCTGACCAAACTGCAGGAGGCAATGGAAAACAGGAGTGCCTGGCGTGCTCTGGTCCATGGGGTCACGAAGAGTCGGAAATGACTAAATGACTAAACAACAACAACATGTTTGACCCAGTGTAGGACCTCTTGTTAGGATACTGAATTTGGACATTCATCCTGAGGTAGCCTACTCACCTCTATCTTTAAGCATTTACCCAGGTTCACCCACCAAATTAATACAGTTTCAGACAAACATCTGGGACATAGATGAATACCTGCTCTAAACAAAGAAATGGATCTTCCAGGATGGTGAAGACATGGCAAGGCTGAAAAGACCTATTCCTACTTTATCTGGGAGTTGGCCCCATTAAACTTAATAGAATTTACTTCTGAGTAGGCATTACAATGTTGGCGTTTCTCTGCTGTGCAGCCTTGAGTAGCTTACCACCAGGTGTACCAGCACACAGACCCAGAAGCCTTCAGTTCCAAGTCTCAGTAGATTGAGTTGTTTGCTATGAAATACGTAGCAGGTCATAATAAGGAAGGGAAAGACCCATCTCCCTCATCTCCCAGTGCCTCCAAGATGGGAACCTGAAGGAATCCATTGTTGGAGTCTCCAATAATACTGTGTGGCTGTGTTTTTGTATCTATGCATGTGTGTGCATATGCACACACACATGCACGCATGCACACACACACACACGGTTATTAATGGATATAATTTGCCATTAGATTTCAGTAAAAATTCCTCATTCTATTTTGTTTTGTATTCGAATTATAGGATATAATAGGATATATAGGATATATAGGTATGTGGCCCCATTTACATAACAAAAACTACCATAGAGGTATCAAAATTTTCAAAAGTAGTCCATTGCTGGGCTTTTGAAAAACAGGGGGTCTGCAGTAAGTACTTAGCTGGTACTTAGTAAGTACTCTGGCCTAGAAGATAAAACAAACAATTTACCATCCCAATATTTCACAAAATATTGTGGGAAGATAAAACAAACAATTTACCATCCCAATATTTCACAAAATAAGGCTATGTTCCAATAAAAGCATTCATTGGCTGGCTGGCTGCCTCTCCTCGAACAAAACTGGCTGGTTTCTTCATTTCCACATTATGCCAAGTTCTTTTTAGACAAATAGGATGGTGCCATCACACTCTTCCAGTTAGCAGCATCTAGGTTTCCATGGTACCTTGGGTCTCAAACTTAATCCCTTCTGGAAGTCCGTTTGACTTCTGAAATGTTCAAAAACCAAGGTGTGGCTTCTGATTGGTGCCGGTGCCCCAGAAACAATAGCCGACAACCACATCATTCAGCTTCCAAAAAAACGTTTGAAAGCTGGAACGCTAACTTCCGAGTTTTCGGCGTTTGGGAACCAAACCAAGGTACCACTGTACATATAATAAATAATATATGAAAGATTCTAAATCACGTGTGCACTTTACCTTTCCAGCCACAATAAGGATATTTTGAGAAGATCTTGTGGTAAATTATATCCTGAGAAACAGTTTCTATCCAAATGCAGTTTTGGTTTTAAACGCAGTGTAAGGTAGTCTCTATTGAAGTATATTGTATTTAATTATGGGGTATCAGAGTTTTTAGGGGGCTAACCAGGCTGGGATAGCAGCTTGTTGGTTTTTGAATGTCTGGTGTGGATTTTTTCAATTTCGTTGTTCTGTATGGGACAATGACAATAAAGATTATCATATCGTATCATATCCAGTAATAATGTTATGTGATGTATGTGTATGCGCGCATATAGGAATATTAAGAAACAAAAACAGAGCAACAAAATATCATTGGAGTAGCATGTTGCCAACAATAGATCCCATCTCCACTTCAAGCAGACATTTGGATGGCCAGATGTTAAGGACGTTCCTGTAGCTCTTGACTTCCTCCACTGAGTAGTGTGTGGGCAGGAAATCGGAGCATCCTCAGTATGTCTGTCCAGCCTCGAAGACCTCCTCCAGCATGGGAAAAAGCCCACCATCCTGGCTCCATTGTCAAGCAGCCTTTACTTGCAGACTTTTCTTTTAATATTCTACCAATCTCTTTTTCTCTGCTCACTGGCCTGCTGTGGGACGGATAGATCGCTCATGGAAGATATCTAAGCTGATCACATGCTTTTGAAATTGGGCAGGCATAATGAAATACAAGGAGGCATGCTGCCTTTGTGTTCCGCTTCTGGTCCTCGTTGAAACATCTGGGTGAATCCAGGTGACATCAAAAGGTACAAAATCATGTATATTATATATTTATGCAAAAAAAATCTAGGGGTTTCATTTTCACCCTCTGCATGCTGCACCAGTGAGGCTGAGTTATTGGTTACTGGGGCCAGATGTCAGACAACAATGTCCAAGGCCATCTTAGGGAGGAATATGTGTGTGTTGTCTGGGAGGAAGCAAGATCTACTTTCCTCAGGCAAAGTGTTCCTCAAGAGGTCTCAGAAGGAAATGTTTGAAAATTGATGAACGACCACTATAGATAAAGAGGATTTACTCCACACAACTATTTTGAGGACAGGTTATAACAATGTATAAAAGCCATAGCAGAAATTGGTAATTGAACAGGCGATGTGTAGGGAGAAGGGATGAAAGTATTTTGAAATGATAGTTGGAAACGTTATTTTATTAGGAGCAGCAAAGAGGGGACATCTGTGGGTGGGTGGGAAGTCAGCTTTTAAATTTGTATTGAATTTGTTTTAATTTGGTGGCAATTTGTGAAAAATTATGGAAAATCAATAAAAAATATTGGCAAAATCAACAGAGAGGCCACAGAGGAAATGGAAAAGTGTTTTAATTGATGCTTCTTCAGAGTCTAGGGCAATTGCTGTGATTAGCACTAACAGTACATTTTAAAATAGAAACAATATGATGTCACACCCACACACCCAGTAGTAGTTTGACCTGCCAGGATAGCAATTGCTCCATGGATTTGTCATTTAGCAGGAAATAATATTAACTGTGTGATGAACCCAGGGTTTGTGCCCATATACTGCATCATGCACAGGGACCTAGTTCTGCTTCTCTTGTCTCCTGCTAAACAGGGAACACAGGCCTGGTTCACATGACATGGTCAACCAAATTGTGCCTTATGGAGACCATATAATCGTCCAGGCTTCCAGAGATGGGCTTGCAGGTGCTCTGCCCCAATTCTTCTTGCTCCCATGCTGAGCTTAGCTGAAGTTTGGCTTAGCATGTTATCCTAAGCAGGACTCCCGGTTAAGTTCTCTCCTCTAACCAGCATAAATGAGTATAAATAAGAAGGAAGGCAGGTAGACTTGGAGGAATCTGAGGTTGGTGGGGCAGCACCACATTTTCCCTAATGGATCAGCCTCCACTGGTTCTTGCTGTTCCCTAGTTTCAATTTGCCTGTTCTTAATCCTACCCACTTAACTGTTCCCTCTTGCTACTTCTTTCTCAGGTCCCGGTGTCTCCTTTTCATAGGACTGTAAAGTTGCAAGGGACCCTGAGGATTATCTAGTCTGACTCTTTGCAATGCAGGAATTTCAACTAAAGCATCCATGACAGATGGAAAACCAACCTCCAAGGAAGGAGGGCCCTATCCTTTTAATTCACCGGGAAAGGGTGTGTGTGTGTTCCTAACTCCTCCATACTCTGTGTAGAGCCTAATGCACTGACGACACTAAATAAAGACAGCAAACTTTAAAAGCCTCAGTTCTGAAACCGCATGTTCTTCTATCACAACACAAAACCATGTGAAGAGCCACAAAGGTACATCATTTATACAACAGGCAAATATGTTTTGATGGATCAAGACAGAAGTCAGTGAAACTCAATTTTGAAAAGGCATATTAACTACGCAAATAGACAACCTAGAGACTATCCCACCAATGTGACAGCAATATATGCAGTTCATCATCCATAACATATTACCAGAGCAGAAAAACTCAGAGGGAAGTGAAACATAAAATGATGGGAAATAATAAAATGTAAACTTCCCCAATTTTGAGATGTTTTGTCTAACAAATTTCCAGATAATTTCAGCAAAACTGCAATTTTGGAGAGCAGGCAACCACAGCACACATTTCCAAATACTTCAGAAACACATATACCTACCTGCATACTTTAACAGTGCTATGCTAATTTTTTTCCAGGTTCAGTATTTCCTATTTTGCCATCTTGGCTTGCCAGCAGTGCCAAACCCAATTCAGCTATTGCTTTGTTACCTTTTTCAAAAAAAGCACTCTGAGACCAGTGAAGTCACTATATGGCCATTCAGACATAACATATCACCAATGGCAAAAAAAATATTCAAACCAAGTTTGCTTTCAATGATATCACCATGCAATCAGATCCAGTTGTTTGCATTATTGCAACTCCACTGTCTGCAAGAAGCAGAAAGTCAGTGAGGGGAAAATGGCACAAAAGCAGCAACTGGCCTGGGCTGCTACATATGTTGAAAGGTATCAAGGAAGGGAGCAGTGAAGGGCTATGGATGGCCACAGAGTGAGGGAACGTAATGAAAATGAAGTCAAGGCATGACATGTGGCTGCAGCACAAACATTTTCACCTCCTTTTGCATGCACTGACACACACAACACACACACACATAAGTGAATATGCCACAGGGAGTAAAAAGGTTAATGAACTACATCCTCCTTATCCAGCTCACCACTGATTTCATACTTGGTCTTATTTACGCCAACTAAATTCCTACAGTTTTAATTCCATATTGTTTCGGAATACATTTTTCTTTTCTTCTTGCAGCAAGGGAAACTGAGAGCGAAGAAGAAAGCATGGATATTCCATTAGCTGGAAAAGATGCTTGGGGAAATCAGATCTCATGAATGGCAAAGCAAAGTAGCTCCATTCCAGAACAGTTTTAAATTCAGAGTTTTAAGAAAATAACTACATGAAGTGCTACACTTTTCAATTCAAGACCTGCTTGCTTGCAAGGACAAAGACAACAATTTTAACAAAAAGAGGGCTGTGTGGGTTTTTTCTAGTAGAAGACGCTTCATCTCTTTAAGACTGAAACTGAATGTAAAATGTAGTGGTGTGTATTTTATCCCCCCAATTTTTTTTTCTTCCTAAAACCAAAAGCAAAGGTTGCCAAGATCACTCAAAACTGCAGCCGCGGTTGCTTTTCACTTCACAGAGGAAAAGATACAGGCATGTTTGGGCTTAAAAAAAAAAAGTTGGGAAAAGAGATACACACGAGTTTCAGTCTTAGAAGTCATACATTTGGGGATTATATGCTGTGAGGAAAGGAATGTTTTCACATCCTGAAATTTGAGAGTACAATGTTTTTGCACAGTCCATTGAAGTGTTAGGTGACGAATTGTCTGAAATAATGCAGTTTACAGGATCCATGTGCATGGAAGTCCTCCAAAAAGAACACAACAAAAACCTCTGGGAATGATGCAGACCCAAAGAAAAGAGACCATAAAGGAGAAGAGCGAAGCAAATGGATGAACTCTTCACTCCCATGCCTGACTCCAGTCCATCTCATTATCCAAAGATTATATCCACTGCCTTTTATGTTCAGTCACCTTAGTAGATTCTTACATATGACTAGATTTAAATCTGCAACTTCAAAGCCACTGAAATTTAAGAAGTACGGTGGAAAGTGTGGTCTACTATCACCAAGCACTGGCCCTTCCCTCCTCTTGCCGCTTTAAAAGAAACTGCACCAGTCCCTGGACTGGAGGCAAAGGTCAACATTTCACTGTTCTACAGCCATCATCAGTTCTCCTTCTGTCTCTTGCTTCTCTATACGAGCCTCGAGCGGAATCAAATACTGCACTTCCTCGGTGCTGACGGCCACTTTCTCAGGCTGTAGCCAACGCTTCAAGTGTTCCAGAGTGCTGAGAGAAAGCAGAAAGGGCAGGGAACAGTAAAGAAAGAAGGCAAAAGAGCAGGACCAGCCCCCACCCCATCCCCACTAATCATTTCAACTATTTTCTAACTAAATGTAATGGAAGGAACTTTTGACTGTCAGATTAGGTAAAGGTAAAGGGACCCCTGACCATTAGGTCCAGTCGTGACTGACTCTGGGGTTGCGGTGCTCATCTCGCTTTATAGGCCGAAGGAGCCGGTGTTTGTCTGCAGACAGCTTCCGGGTCATGTGGCCAGCATGACTAAGCTGCTTCCGGCAAACCAGAGCAGCACACGGAAACGCTGTTTACCTTTCCGCCTGAGCGGTACCTATTTATCTACTTGCACTTTGATGTGCTTTCGAACTGCTAGGTTGGCAGGAGCAGGGACCAAGCAACGGGAGCTCACCCCATCACGGGGATTTGAACCGCCGACCTTCTGATCAGCAAGTCCTAGGCTCTGTGGTTTAACCCACAGCACCACCCGCATCCGACTGTCAGATTAGAGAGGCCCAAATTCAAATCCCACTCAGCCCTGAAGCTGGGTGAGCCTGGGCCATTCACTCTCTCAGTCCAAGCTACCCCACATCTTAGAAAAGGTTTGAGTTAGGGCTAAACTCCAACGGTTTAGGGAATTCTGTGACAAGCAGCTATTGAGGAACACCTATCAGTTCAGCACAGGTCCTCTCCAGAGAGGGCACACTGCAGATAGGCGAGTCCCTTGTTCCCCTATGAAGAAACACACAGAAAACTAGCACAGAGAGAAATGGCTCAGCTAGAACAGTTCTCCAATGGACTAGTTTTCTACATGAAATGAGTTTTCGACCTAGAGCAGAAACAGAAGAATACACAGATAATAGGAATTGGGGGAAAGTCTCCTCTAGGGTCAGACTAACAGGGCAATCCAAACCCAGACCAGGAAGTAACAGGGCGTGGAAAGAGTGGTAGAGACACCACTAGATCTGCATCCCTGTCACTCACATCAGTTGGGGCAGGAGGCAGTGCGGGGGGCAGGCAAATTGTTGCACCAGGCCATTGGCCAACAAGTGATGGCAATGGGGCTGGCTCAGGATCCAGTGGGTCTTGGTTCAGATCAGCCCATCTTCTGGGATGCCCCATTTGGGGGCTTTTGGGGGCTACTGCAGGCAGTAAATGCACAACACATGCACATTTGGCGAGTGGAATGGAGTTCCAGGCCAGCAGAGTGATGCTGTTATCACTTTATGGGGGAGGTCTAGGGGGGTGCTGAGCAGAGGGATGACTCTGCCTAATCCAACCCTGCTTCCCCACAAGACAAAGGGGTTTTTCCAGTCTGCGCATGATGTAGTCTGCACGCGATCAGAAAAACACCCTAGTGTGTTTTGACCTGAGCCCTGGCACTGAAAACAGGGCTGAGGGCAAACCGTGGCTTGAATTAAGAACAGCCCTCACTCCATAAGTGGTGGGCACTTCGATAAGATGTACACTTCAAAAGCCATCGCATGAATAAAAGCCTCATTGAATTACCTCTCGTCAGATTCAGTTCCCTCCGTGTAAAATTCAGACTCAGACTTCTCCTGCAGAAACCTGTCCCAGCATTCTTTCTTCGCCTGAGAAAGAGTGTGCAGCATGTCTTTGGAGGTCACCTCCTGTGACAAACCCTTTATCCTCATCAATCTTCTCTCTAGAGGCGGGGAGGGGAAATCACACAAGTGTGGCCAAGGTATAGTCAGGAATTTTCAATCCAAACCATTTCATGGGTTTTCATATGAATCGTAAATCACCATTTAAGGCAGGGTGACTCACCAGTGGCTGTCCGTTGTTGCTGGACCACCAACTCCCATCACCCCTGACTATTGGCTGCGTTGTGTGGGACTAATGGGAGTTGGAATCCAACAACATCTGGGTTGGATGAGCACAGGTTGGGCTAGGGCTGGGTGATATACCGTCCAAAACTGGTTTGAAGTCCATATTGTGATATCTAGGGTTGCCACAGGTCCAGAAAAAACCAGGGGCCAACATGCCCATCTGGGCAGATTTTTACATTTTAAAGGAAATGTCCAGGGTTTTTTGGTTTTTCTGGGCTTCGGCTTGGGCAGCCCAGGCTCGGACAATATTTATTTAT
Source organism: Podarcis erhardii (assembly GCF_964252035.2). Lineage (NCBI taxonomy): Eukaryota > Metazoa > Chordata > Lepidosauria > Squamata > Lacertidae > Podarcis > Podarcis erhardii. Next base: position 43,302,439 of record NC_138497.1, read on the forward strand.
TTACTTACTTACTTACTTACTTACTTACTTACATCTTTATTTCAGACATCGTGATATATTGGTATATTGCAATGTTTAGCTGGTGATATAGCACAATGTTGAAAACCAGGTATTGCCCAGCCCTAGGTTGGGCACCTCTGACTGAAAGTATCCATTTTACCACAGTGCTATATTAGATATTTCTCTTACATGTCCTGACTTTTGCTCATTTTAATTTTGTCAAAGAATCGGTAAAAAAGAACTAGCATGCAATGCCTCACTAAACTACTTTTTCCTCCACTGCCCACTCATGTTCTCATTCCCAAACCCATAATAAAAATGGAAATCATAAATGGTTCTGCATTAAATCTGTATCTACACTAAAATAAACAATGGAAGTACATTTCATTCTAGGTTAAGGATCACTGCTCACCCATCTGCCTAGAAATATTTGAAAAGAGAGACTCAATTGAAATTATTGTGTGCAGAGCACACAAGCAAGAAGTTTAATGGAAGTCTTCAAGTTCTTGTTCTGGAAATTTAGCTGCAGCAAATTCTTTTCTTCTCCCAGCAGAACGCTAGATGGATTATATTCCTCTCGCTGCACAAAAGTTATTGGAAAGAACAATCTAATATACTCTTCAGAGTTTTATGCAGGAATAAATTAGATAAAATTGGTCAAAGGTTTTCTCTCACACATTGCCTGCTTCTGTGGTGACAATTATCTTGTCATTGCAGTGCTCTTAAAAATAAATTGTAGAAGCTTTCTGAAGTCCTGAGAAGATCCAAAAATGTACAGGAGAGACTGAGATCAATGATTTACACAAAAAGTAACAATGGTCACAGATTTTCAGGCCACGTCCACCTATTGTGGAACAGATCCATTGTCTTTAACAGGCATAGGCAAATTTGGCCCTCCAGATGTTTTGGGACTACAATTTCCACCATCCCTGACCACTGGGTCCTGTTAGCTAGGGATCATGGGAGTTGTAGTCCCAAAACATCTGGAGGGCCGAGTTTGCCTATGCCTGGTCTTTAACATATAATTTTGGACTGAATGGATTTTTAGTCCAAAAGCCTTGATTTTCAGCTGATCAAAACACTAATACTTGCTGTTTGGGATTAAATGCATACAGATGAACAATTCCCCCCCTCCCTGCCATGTTACAGTAATAATAATTACAATTAATAATTACTACTCTCAAAGGTTAGGTATTGACTGCAACAAATTCTCCAACTCAGCAGCTCCCAATATACTGACCTAAAGATGCCAGATAAGCATCTGAATCCTTCAGTGGTGCCCAGGGCTTCATGCTTTCTTGGAAAGTGGTGTTCATGACTTCGTTCTGACTTTCCACATGAACGTGAGCATCTGTGAATGAATCTGCAAATGCATTGCTTGACTCATCATTCTTGTCCGGATGTGGCAGGGATGAACAGATTTCAGCCCAGAGGTCCTGGCTGGAAATCGTGACTATGGAGTCAATACTTTCAATCATTATCATGATGGAGAAATCCTGGGGAAAAAATATGTAGTTTATGAACGGTGTAATACAATGCATACATCTATATATTTCCTCCCTCTTCTATCCTATAAAGATGAGAAGCCATGGGATTTTCAGTTCTCATTTAAAACAAAACTAACAAAAACAAAAACCAGAAGTCAAACTGCTCAAAGACTACTGAGTGCTTGTAAAAATCAAGGCACCTAAACATTTTGGCCTAACCAGTGGCACCCTCTACAGAGGTCAGCTTCATCTCACTAGCTCCTAGAATGCCCAGCTAGTGCCTAATTTTTTGCAGATTTTATGCATTCCTGTTTCTATGCAAAGGATTAGGCTGTACAGAGTGGATTTTTATTTATTTATTTATTTATTTATTTTTGGTACAGTTAAGGCATCATGCTTATGTTTTAAATCTCACGCTTAAAGTTACAGCTTGAAGTACTTTTCTGAATTTGCAATCCCATACCCACTTACTTGGGAGTTAGGCTCAAGAAAGTCAAAGATACATAGCTATGGGTAGACATGTGTAGGATTGCACTATAAGTGAACTTGCCTTGGTTTAGTAAAATTACTGATGCTATGCCGCAATGTCCTGCACAGAGGTTGTCCCTGTTCACTTTCCCTTTTAAAATCTCTAAAACTTTTAAAAATCTAAAACAAGACCTGTGTCCCAGGTAATAGCCTCTTCAGGTCCAATCTTCATCAGTTCCAAATACAGAAGAAGAAGAAGAGTTTGGATTTGATATCCCGCCTTTCACTCCCTTTAAGGAGTCTCAAAGCGGCTAACATTCTCCTTTCCCTTCCTCCCCCACAACAAACACTCTGTGAGGTGAGTGGGGCTGAGAGGCTTCAAAGAAGTGTGACTAGCCCAAGGTCACCCAGCAGCTGCATGTGGAGGAGCAGAGACGCGAACATGATTCCCCAGATTACGAGTCTACCGCTCTTAACCACTACACCACACTGGCTCCAAATATACCATGTCTAGAGAAAATGTTACGCATTTGGAGGGTGGATCTGAGCAGACATAGTGGATGTGTCACAGACCGAAACAAAATAAACTGTGGGATGGTTTAAAATATGTTTTAATGAACTGCTGTGGTTGCTTAAATTGTTGAGATATAATGAATATTCTAATGCACTGCAGGGGGTTGGCTAGATTGGGGTCCCTTCCAACTCAACAGTTCTATGATTCTAATTCTCTCAGTTAAGGCTGTAAGTTAAGTGATTGGGAAATAACTTAGAATCTTTCACCTGAATCTCAAAAGCGCCACAACAGTCTTGCACACAGTGTTGGAAATGTCTTAAGAGGCATATAAATGGTTTAAATAAATAAAAGCGTTTAGAGACTTGGGGTGGGTTTGGGTATCAGTTGAGAAGCATCAGTTTGTAGGGGAGGGAGGGGTGTTGAAAGGAATAACAAGTAAAAAACAAGATTAAAGCTGGGGTATAGGAAAAAAATGGGGTTATGCTAAAGAACACTTAATGTAACAGCCTAGATGGTTGTCAAGCCAGGATATTAAACCAACTTCATACGATGAAGGAACAAAGGAAGGAATGGAAGAGCTGAGTGGAAGGGCATAAGGCTTGTTCATATATTGGTTAACAAGCCAAGATACAATCATTCAAACTCTCCCAACATTTAGACAGAGGAATAGTTTGGACAGAGAAAAGTACATGTATTTCACCATGTATTTTTATGCGTTTGAATCCCACGGTTCATGTTACTGCGATAAATTTTATTAGTGATTTGTATTTTAATATTGTGCAGTAGGGGTTGTGAAGAAAACCAGCTTGCTAACCTTTATTGTCTTATAGATACCTACCAAAAAGATGACAGGAAGCTGTTTGTTCTTTAATGTAGGAAGTTACAGCAATAGTGATGGTGGCGAATGCACAGGATTGGGGTGGGGGTGTCAGTGAAGTGTCCTACCTCACTGAGAAAATTGCCAGTGTCTGTTTCACCATACAAAAACATAAAACTGGCACGGGCATGTAAAAAATATCCAGGACAATTCTATCATTAGAGCCCATGACTGCTAGAAAAAGGACTACAACAAGGGAGAATAAAAACTCTGACCGTTCTAAATTAACAACATGGTTTAAATGTCTGGCCAACCAACCAACCACAAGGTTCAGGGCCAGTTCACATAAGCATGTATAGGAAATAGGGGGTATTCCATAGGCAGGCCATCAGATTTGGCAAACCAATCCATCCTACGTACCAATAGAGAAATCACTCTCCAAGTATGAATATTTAGGTAGGCAAAAGAAGGAAGGTATCAGCAGGCTTGGAGGAAACTTCAAGGTGTGCAGCCATACAAAAAATATTTAGGAAAAAAAATCTAAAGGGTGGGAATAACAGAAGAGGCTTTATTCAGCATTATTATGTACTGAGTTGAATAGGATCCAAAATGCAGCAGTCTGATTGGTCCACAGGAGCCATCCAATCCAGCTCCAGGTGGAAGTGAATCCGCAACCTGATTGATCCAGCTCCAGGTGGAAGTGAATCCGCAACCTGATTGGCCTACAGGAGAATCCTGGAATTAGCCAATCACACGGGGCCCATTGTGTAAATAATGTATATAAAGCAGACATTCTGGGGGAACTTCCATTCCTCCTCAACACAATGAGCTGAATAAAGAGCATGAAATCCACTCTCGACTCAGAGTATATTTCAAGCACAGACCTCAGCAAGTGTAATTGCCACATTCTGGGCAGAGTTAGCAGAAGTGATAAGTCTACACATATGCAGAAGGGGCAAACTAGGTATGTGCAAAGCAGAAATGTCTTTAAGTCGCTGCTTGTACTTCTTGCAACAAGGAACCCAAAGAAAGCCCAACAAAGACTGATCATGCTCAGTAGGCACACTTAATACCATAGGAGTGGGAAGGACAAATAGAAAACTAGCAGAATGGATTATCCTGAAAGGGGGGTGGGGGGTGGCAAGCACCCTGATCAGTATTGCACACACTGCTGCAGTGTTAAGAGTTTTGCTCTTGTATCGCAGCGTGTACCGGGAAACCAGAATTAAACGCAGAACAGGACATCTACTACCGGTATTTCTAAAGGACGATCGAGCCTGTCTATTGGTGAAAAAGCTACAGCAGCCACCTCCCCTGGTCGCTGTGACCAGGCCAGGCTTCTGCCACTGGATTTCGGGCACACGACCCTCCAAGTCCACAGACCTGGGATCCCGCTGCGCACGAGATAAAAGCAATAGGACACCAGGGACAATAAGGCAAGGGGATAAACTCGTATTTCCCCCACCACCAAGAAAAAGTGGGCGCTTTTGCAATCATAAACTGGACACACCTCCTGACTCTGAATTGATTCTAGAATGAACTGATTTTAGAATGCACAGTATTTCAATTAAATGGTTATGATTTTATGTAAACGGTGTTATTTTTTACTGTTGTTAGCCGCTCTGAGCCCGGCTTCGGCTGGGGAGGGCGGGATAAAAATAAAATTTTATTATTATTTATGATGTGTGTTTGTGGCGGCGATGACATTCGGAGCAATCCTGAGAGTAGCTCTTGGCGTTAAGGTCAGGAGAGCAAACGCGCCTGGCGGGAGAGGCCTCTCATGGTGGCTTTTCCAGGTGGTCCCCTGCCTCCCCCGGGGCCTATGGGCTCCCATGCACCCGCATCCCCCCCCCCCCGCCGGCGTCCCCTCCTGTTCGCCTACCTGGAGTGGCTGAGGCTGCTCTGCCCCCTCCGTCGCTTTCAGAGTCCACAAAGGGCAGAAGTCTCGGGAGCCAGGAAGGGCGGGGCGGGGCGGGGCGGGGAGCAAGGAACCGACTGTTGTCCCAAACTGGCCAATCAGTGAACAGAGCACAGCTTTCCCGCTCTCATAGGCTGCGGAGGGATACCAATCACCACCGAAGCTTGGCAGGTAGCAAAGGAGAAGGCTGAATGGTTCGCAAACAAGACTTCCGGTTCCTCTTGACAAACTTAGGAGGTGCGGGGTAAGAACAGTGGAGAAAACAAGAAGAAATAACCTCTGGAGGCAGGGCGCGGCGGGCGTGATTATTTCAGAGCAGAGGAACCAGAAAGTCCTGTCGGCTTTATCGCTACGTCATTGGCAATTTTGCACGGACATGTGCCCCACCCCTCAGGCCCCTGAGCATGGAAGTGCCTAAGCAGAACCGGAAGTGAGGATATCTTCATTTTATACGATCTCTTTAGGAACCGTCGCGCGCGACATCTTAAAGCCGGGCGGAAGTTACTGATCGGCGGCTTCTCTCTCCCGCTTACGCAACAGCGTAAACAACAGCAGGCCTCAATTCCCCCAGTTACTCTCAAATGCCGTAATAAGCAGCAGCTGAAAGAGGAGGAGCTAGGAGGGCGAGAATGCGAGTGCGGAGGACTTAGTGCGGCTGCGCAGGTGAGTCCGCCTTTTTGTGGGAGGGGTGGGATCCTGGGGACGGGGTCCTGGGTCTTGGTTCTCTCTGGGAAGCGGGGGGGGGGCTGCTCGAGACTGAGCTGCCTTTTGGGGGACAGCAGTCTGCTCTCTCTTCTCCTGGCGCTTGGGAGGGAGGCGTCAGAGGGGATCCTCAGAAAACCCTCAGAAGAGGAGTCGGAGCCCAGCCCAGCCCCCCTCCTCTTACCACTAAGGAGCCTTGCATATACTAGGCTCTTCCCTTCCCCACCTTCCCCATCATAAGACACCAAGAGGGGAGGGGGTTGACTCTTGAGTTGAAGTGCCTCTTTCTATGCCCATCTTTTAGTGGGGCGGACCTTTCCTTTTCTTACGATTTATCAAATTCGTATACTGCCCTGCATCCAATGCCTTGTTTTTGCTTTGAGACACATGCTTTGAGGAACAAATATGTATGTTTGTCGATGGTAACAACACTGGTACCATTAAAGGCTAGCCCATTTATTATGGCATCGGGTTTTGTGGGCAGTAGTCCATTTCCCTCATATACATGAAGTGTTGTCCTAAGTTACAGGTAGATATTTATGGGGGTGGAAATTGCAATCTGTGGTCAGAAGAAAATGCAATGCAAAAAAACAAAAACGCCAAGTGAGATAATTGTTATTTATGTTATTTGTGTGACCACTCACAAGTAAGTTAGCAACCCATACAAATGGGTTGGTAATACATGTAATATTTTATACATGTAGTATTTTAAAAATCCATTTTCCCATTTGTTCTACAAGTTGGTGTACTGTAAGTCAGTGATATAGCTTTGCAGACAATTACAGTCACAGCCCAGTCTCTACAAAAAAGAATAGATGAGCACTATTGCAAATTATTTCACTTGTTAGCTTAACCTGCCCACTCCCCTTTACTGGCCCTCCCTGCCCACACCTACAGCCTTGGCCGTGTGAGGCGGCTGCCTTGGACAACACATCTTGAGTCCCATTAATAGGCAGCAAAGTGTCTGTTGTTCTATTTTATAATTTTATTTTATAATGTTACAATTATTATTGTAGTCTTGCTGCCAGGAAGGAGGTGTTTGTAGGGTTTTCTGCCTCATGTGCCAAAATAGCTTTGATTGCCATTGGCTGCAATACACCCTGATCGTAGCGAGGAGGACATGCCGTGCACTGCTATGTGCCGCTTGGCCACAGACAGTAAAATATCTTGGCCAACTCCTTATGTTTTTCAATGTCCTTAGTTTGTATTTATTTTTGTCACTGTGATAACAAAATTTATTTATTTATTAATACATTTGCATTCCACCTTTCTTTCCAAGGAGCTCAAGGTGGTGTAGACCCTTCTTTATCTACATACTCAGTGAGTTTCATAACACAGTGGGGATTTTAACCTGACTTTCCCAGAACCTAGTCCAATGCTCTAATATCTCTCTTCTAACTTCTTGGACTGGTGGGTTTTTTTTTTTTTGTTTTTTAAAACTTATCAGCAATACTTTTATTGACATCAAACAGTCTGTTAGTATTTGACTTAGACGGCAAATGTGTTCTCCAGATTTCCCTGTATTGCATCTGTGCATCTGTTCTTAATCTTGGCGGCTCCTGCGTGTGGAGGATTTGGTTTCTATGAGGCGTTACATGATCTTGCTCTAAATATAAAAAAACTTTCTCTCTTTGGTTCATTGTGACTGGCTGGTCAGGCTTGGGAATCCCCTGCACATTTTTATGGGATGAGCTGTACGCTGCCTTTTGCTACCTTGCTCATGGGACTCCTGCTGACAAGAACCATGGCCTGGACCTCGACTGGAAAGACACATGCGGAACTGATCAACAATCTTTACAGTAAGTACAATACAGAGCAAAGAGAACCAAGGACCAGCAGCAGCCTGACGTTCAGGGCTCACCTCTAAAACAGCTGATGAAATGTTTGGATACTGTCCAAAATCCTCACTTATTTTTAGCATTGTTGACTTGACACCTATTTCATGGAGTGGATGTCAGTGTGAAAACCTGTTTTAAAATTCTACCTGCATATGAGCTTTAAGATTCTGGGCTCGTGTCTGTCTGCTCTGCCTATGTATTCAGCTATACAAGCAGCCACAAATGATGCAATAGAGAAATCCATCCTAAGCATCTAATTTAAGAAAGGTTATTCAGAGCATGCAGAGGCTCAGCTCCCCTACAGTTGAGGCAGGTAGCCATTTCTTCTAATGAGTTTCTTTGGGAATGCAATAATCCATAATTGTCATCCTCCTCAGGCTGCCTGTCTTAGATGGGAGCTTACTCAGACAGTACAGAAACCAGGAGAGTCAATCTGCCAGTGGCTATGATGGCCATAAAAAAGCAAAACAATTAACTGGGAACCTTTCTGTATTTGTCCATCCAACGATTGTTTATTATTATTTTTTAAGAAAATGAGTATATTTTGCAAGTTACAGCCCTGCCATTGCACCTGTTTTTCCTTGGGCTCACCCAGGGCACAGCTGCAATGTTAGGCCAATTGTGTGGATCTTTTCTGTGGAATGGATGATAATGTGTAAATGACATCCTAAGAGAGCACAGCATAATCTGTCCAGTTCTAGAGGTGAAATCTGAAGTCAAGTTCATTTCCCCAGTTACACTTTCCCAAGCTGTTTTATTGAACGTCAAACCCAGCTTAAAGCACTGTCTCTGAGAACAGATCTCTTTGTGTTTGGTATTTTTGGGTAAAGCCCTCATATGGAACAGGACTGGTCAGGGTTTATTTTTACACAAAGCTATTGAGAGCAATTGCTTTTTCTCTTATTTTACATGAAGTGTAGCCAGAGACCTGAATGTGAGCCTGTTCCCAAATTGTCTAGATGAGCTGATTTCTATTTTGCGGCTCATGGGAACAGAGGGACCAATTATAATCGGGGCCAAGGACGAGCAGAACCTCCCCTGCATCCAAATCCCAGCTTGCTATTGCTGCTTAGGATGGAAGGTAGGGAGGGTGGCCCACTGGTGCTGCGCCAGTTCCTTGGGCCCCTTGGGGAATTTGTGGGCTTTGGGTCTGAAACCTCTGTTGCCTTACTCCTATAATGCCCTTATTTGGGGGGGGGGCGTTTCTACTGGCTGCCTCTGGCAGGAGACCCACTGGCAGTAGTGTCCCACCATCTCGAGTGGAGCTTGGGCTTGTTATGTAATGGAGCCACGCCGCAAGCAAAGACGTGATGCATCCTAAACTGCCCACCTCTTAACACCAGAGGGTTAGGATTGCAAACCTGTACCAGCTTTTCACAGGCAGTAGCGTGGTGGTCTGCATATGTGGACTTATTTGCATGAACTGGAGCTGAGCAATGTGGCTGGGTTTCAGCATCAAAGGTTTATTTGCTGAATTTGGAGTCTAGAACAATAACCCCCTTTCCCTCTCCCTGGTGTGTTGCATGCATGTGTATGGATAGATAGTGGATACAATGAGAGCCTGTGTGGTGTGGTGGTTAGAGTGTTGGACTAGGACCTGGGAGTAAAGGTAAAGGTAAAGGGACCCCTGACCATTAGGTCCAGTCGTGACCGACTCTGGGTTTGCGGCGCTCATCTCACTTTATTGGCTGAGGGAGCTGGCGTACAGCTTCCGGGTCATGTGGCCAGCATGACTAAGCCGCTTCTGGCGAACCAGAGCAGCACATGGAAACGCCGTTTACCTTCCCGCCGGAGCGGTTCCTATTTATCTACTTGCACTTTGACGTGCTTTTGAACTGCTAGGTTGGCAGGAGCAGGGACTGAACAATGGGAGCTCACCCCGTCACAGGGATTCGAACTGCCGACCTTCTGATCGGCAAGTCCTAGGCTCTGTGGTTTAACCCACAGCGCCACCTGCGTCCCTTGGACCTGGGAGACCAGGGTTCAAATCCCCACTTGGCCATGAAGCTCACTGGGTGACCTTAGGCTAGTCACTGTCTCAGCCTAACCTACCTCACAGTGCTGTTGTGGGGATTAAATGAGGAGAGGGAGACCCATGTATGCCACCTTGAGCTCCTTGGAGAAAAAAGTGGGATAGAAATGCAATAAATAATTTTTTTAAAAAAAAAAGCAGTATAAATGTATACCTGTCTTTGGACCACAGTGCAGTAAAATTCAGTATCAAACAACATAAAAGTGATACTAAATATAAATAGTAATAAAAAGTATGCTGCTGTCAGCCTTATTATCCTCTCTCGTGTTTTTCTGTAGAAAATGGTGTGATTAAGTCTCAGCAAGTCCTTAAAGTGTTGTTGGCAACAGACAGATCCCACTATATCAAGTATTTTCCATATATGGACTCTCCTCAGTCAATTGGTAAGAAATGTTGCTGCAGACTGCAATGTCAGTTAAAGGAAATACTGCATATTTTAGAGACCGTATTGTCCATAGCATTGTCTTTTGGGAACTTTCCAAATCCTAGAATCTAAAGTTGGGAGGGATCTCAGAAGTCATCTAGCCCAGCTTCTGCTTAGATATCTCCAGCTCACCACCTCCCAAGGCAGGACTGTTCTACCCTTGAGCCATAAGAAGATTTCCTAACCCTTTCCCAGCATCTGCTTCCCTGCCACTTCCACTTGCTGATTCTAGTCCTGTTCTCTGGAGCAAATCCCTGTGAACAAATCTACTCCTTCTACATGACGGCCCTTCAGATATCTGAAGGTGGCTGTCAGGTCTCCACTTAATCTTCTCTAGGCTAAACGTACTCGGCTCTTTCAAGCATTCTTCATAGGGCATAGTTTCCAGATCTCTTAATGATCCTGGTCACCCTGCTCTGGACACCCCCCTAGTTTCTCAATGTCTTCCTTAAAATGTGGCATCCAGAACAGGACTCTACCTCAGATGCAGCCTGGCCAGTCTAGAAAGCAAGTGAAACCATTATTTCTTCTCATCAGGACACTATGGCTACTGTTCAGGCATTGGCTTTTTAGCAGCTGCATCACACTACTAACTCATTCAGCTTGTGCCAAGCCAGGCCTCCTCCACTCTATCCTTGCACCTTCATTTGTGTGTTTTGCACCTAAATGCAGGACTTCGCCTTTATCTCTGTCAAATTCCATTGTGTTAGTTTCAGCCCAGCGTTTTAGCAGCCCAAGATCATTTGAAGTCTTAATTAAGACTGAGAGTTGTCCTTTGTTTATGGGCTGCAAAAGTGAGCTCTGAAAACTAGCAAAGTGGACAAAATATTCTACAGATAGTATGTCAAACTGAAAGCTGAAAATCCTTAGGTCTTTGAGTTGTCTAGGAAAACTGAAAGGGCGGATTTGTGGTGAGAAACGTACAAATCGCTAGAAAATGCTCCAATTGTTGTAGTTATAACATGAAAAGCAAACTTATCCACAGCTTTCTTTCAGGGTACAAGGCAACCATCAGTGCTCCTCACATGGTAAGACATACTTTTACATCCAATAATATACAGTATTTGCATTGATAGCATTCAGTGGTTGAGGAAGCACAAAGGCCATGAACCATCGCAGCTGCCTTATGCAGAGTCAATTCATTGGTTCATTTGGCCAAGCGCTGCTTTCTCTGGCTAGCTATGGTGCTGGTTTTAGGCAATCTTCTGTGGTCCTGTTGCCTGAGATCCCCTGAAGTGGTGACAATGGCGAATTCTTTCTGCTAGGCATTGGCTGAACAATCCTGTGTGCTGGAAATGTGTGTAAACAAGCCCACCGGTTTTGGGGTGGTCCCAAACCCCTCAGAGCTTAGGACAGCTGTTCCTTGCTTCATTCAGGAATACAGATTGCACTCGCTGCTGGCTGGCTATCAGGTTAGAAATGTCCTGCTCATCATGGAGCAGAAGTAGGTATCTTGGCCTACCGCTTGACATCACCTCCTTTATCCTGTCTCAAGAGACAGCATCTGCCTTCTTCAGTCTCAGGCCCTTCCCCTCCCTTTCCATGACTGCTACTGAGGCTTTGAAGCCACCAGGAGGAGCTGGAAAACTTGCAGGCCCTCTCAGTCTCACATCACCCCTTGCATATCATCGAGGCTCCTTGGGAGCAGGCAGTCTAGTCGTTTCTTCTCCACACCTTGTGTGTGCCTCTACTGCAAACTTTAACATGCCTCAGAGAAATTCCTCAGCTGAAATATCTGTGGGCGTCAACTTAGCAGAAGCAACCTCAAAATCTTTAGTAAGACTGTGTATCTTAACCATCCTGCTTCTTGTTGCCTTTTGGCAAGGTGATCGTGAAAGATGCCGGTGTGGGAAGAGTGAGATATAGTTGCTTTCTCCCACAGCATGCTCATGCCCTTGAGTTACTGAAGGACCAGCTAGTGGAAGGAGCAAAGGCGCTGGATGTCGGATCAGGAAGTGGATACCTCACAGCTTGCTTTGCAAGGATGGTAAGCAGAATGGAAATTGAAAGGAAATCCTTTTTTTCTGTTTGGTTAAAAACATCTACTTGTAAAGCTTACCTTCTTAAAGAACAGATGATCTTATGCATATGTTTGGTGTTGCTTCTCTGTAGAGCAGGATTTGACTGCTGAAAATGATTGAATTTGGATAAATTGCAAGGGGTCTGCTAAAGTGAATTTTAGTTTTAACACAATTTTAACAAAAGCAACAAGAAACGCCTCTCTGCATATAGAATTCTGAAACTATTCCTCCACTGTCCTGCCAAGTAAATTGCTTAGCACGGGGGGGGGGGGGGAGATAGAATGAGGCTGCAGTCCTATACACAGCTACTTGGGAGTATGTCTCATTAATTCAACATGACTTACGGTAGTTCTGAGCAGGCATGCATAGAATTGTACTATAAGATTTTCCTCCATTGGAATTGGCCAATTAGTATTTTTAATGATCATGTGGAACACGGGACAGGTAAAATTGTAGGAATAACTGCAAAGGGACTGTTCATTTTCAAGGTAACCAGTCATTGGAACTATCCTTCTGTCATTCTAAAACTGGATGGAGAAATAATTGGATAAAAATTATCAGGCATTGCAAAAAAGGGTACCTCTCTGCTCTCTCAGATAATTTTGTTTGTAGTAGTAACACAGATTTGAAGCACATGTGGCATCTCTTGACAGGTGGGTCCCACAGGGAAGGCAGTGGGAATCGAACACATTGAACAGCTGGTTCATGAGTCCATCAAAAACCTCAGAGAAGATGATCCCTCTTTGTTGAGTTCTGGCCGAGTGAAACTTCTAGGTGAGCATCGGTATCCTTTGCAAATTTGATGCTTTTGAATTATGGTGCTGGAGGAGACTCTTGAGAGTCCCATGGACTGCAAGAAGAATGAAACCTATCCATTCTTAAGGAAATCAGCCCTGAGTGCTCACTGGAAGGACAGATCATGAAGCTGAGGCTCCAATACTTTGGCCACCTCATGAGAAGAGAAGACTCCCTGGAAAAGACCCTGATGCTGGGAAAGATGGAGGGCACAAGGAGAAGAGGACGACAGAGGACGAGATGGTTGGATAGTGTTCTCGAAGCTACCAGCATGAGTTTGATCAAACTGCAGGAGGCAGTGGAAGACAGAAGTGCCTGGCGTGCTCTGGTCCATGGGGTCACAAAGAGTCGGAAACGACTAAACGACTAAACCAACAACAACAACAAAGCTAGAACCCCTTCACACTTTACTTAGCAGGAACGGTTTCAGCCTAGCAATAACCCTAAGATTTGTTTCATGAAAATAAATGAACAAGCTACTGCAGAGGATTGCACATTTAGAGCTAGTTTTCCAAGCCTGCAGTCTTAAGCACACTTACATGGGAATAAGCACTATTGAGCGCAATTCTTACTTCCAAGTAACCACACACAGGATTGCAATGTAGAAGTATATTTTTGTAATGCAGTCTTCCCAGCCTGAAGCCCTCCAGACTACAACTCCCATTGGTCCCGGTCACACGACCATTGGTCAGGGATAACGAGGATTATGGTCTGAAACATCTGGAGAGCAACAGGTTGGGGGAAGCGAGAGTAATGATTTCTGAGCATCTAAAAAGTAATGGTAAAGGACCCCTGGATGGTTAAGTCCAGTCAAAGGCTACTATGGGGTTGCGGTGCAGGAGCCAGTATTTGTTCATAGCTAGCTTTTCCAGTTCATGTGGTCAGCATGACTAAACCACTTCTGGCACAATGGGAAACCGTGACGGGTGCCAGAGTGCATGGAAATGCCACTTACCTACTTGCCTTAGTGGCACCTATTTACAGTGGTGCCTCGCAAGACGAAATTAATCCGTTCCGTGAGGCTCTTCGTATAGCGGTTTTAACGTCTTGCGAAGCAAGCCCATTGACAGCTTAGCGGATTAGCGCTATTAGCGGTTTAGCGGCTTTTAGCGATCAGCTGTTAAGCGGCTTAGGAAAAGGGGGGGAGGGGAAAAAACCCGCAGGAACTCGCAAGACATTTCGTCTTGCGAAGCAAGCCCATACAGAAATTCGTTTTGCGAAGCGCCTCCAAAACGGAAAACCCTTTCGTCTAGCGGGTTTTCCGTCTTGCGAGGCGTTCGTCTTGCGGGGCACCACTGTATCTACTTGCACTGGTGTGCTTTTGAACTGCTAGGTTGGCAGAAGCTAGGACAGAGCAATGGAACCTCACCAACGTCACATGGATTCGAACCACCAACCTTCTGATTGGCAAGCCCAAGAGGCTCAGTGGTTTAGACCACAGCGCCACCCACGTCTCTTCAGCTCTGCTTTCCCAATTCCACCTAACCTTGGTAATATCAAAGAGCACAGTTCTCTTTTTTAGGTCTCTCACTAGGGTTATTATACTTCATTTTGATACCCCCAGTGCCAACATAATCTGCATACAAGTCTTCCTTGCACGCAGATGCCAAGTGAAAGGAAAGGCAAAGGAGAAGTGTATAGGAGAAGCTGCCATCTGAACAAGAACCTTCACTGCACATTCTCTTTCTCTCTCCACAGTTGGGGATGGCAGAAAGGGGTACCCTGAAGAAGCCCCTTACGATGCCATCCATGTTGGAGCAGCTGCACCCACAGTGCCAAAGGAGGTAAGAGAGAAAGTTGCCTGTCTCTTTCCTCTCAGCTCTGGCTTGGAACCTTTTTGAAGCAGTTAATTTACTAAGTCTAGAAGACAGTTGTGAAAAAAGTGTAACAATATGTTTCAGCTGTTATCATAAGGAAAGAGAACTAAAATTGAATAGAACAGAGACAATGTTTTACGTTCTGAAATCTCTGATGGCCTGGAGATTTGACCATGTTTCTATTGACATGAGGTGTAAGAAAAATGGTTCACTCTTGGCATTTCTCAGCAGGCAAAACATCACACAGAGAGTGTTTAGGTATAAGTGAGTAGCAAATGTGTTGCCATTTTTAATTTTTATTTTGGAAATGGCCGCTTTTCATGGACTACTTCAAGAGTCAGAGAACAGTGTTCACTTTGTCTTTCTTCCCTTTTGTGTGTACGTGGAAACTGAATTTCTCCGTTTTGTTTCTGTTTTGCCTTATTGCTCTTATTGATTCTTACTACTAGTTGCTGAATGAGCTGAAACCTGGAGGACGACTAATTCTGCCCGTAGGGCCAGAGGGTGGAAACCAGGTTTTGATGCAGTATGACAAAACCAAAGACGGGCAGATTGTGGAAAAGCAGCTGATGGGTGTGATATATGTCCCTCTGACAGACAAAGAGAAACAGTGGCCTCGGTAAATTATTAATAAGCTCCTACCCTCTTGTGTTCCAAGGCATTGCTGGATAAAAGCTCACTTTCCCCACAGTTACAGCACTACTAAAAAGAGAATCCCCACAGTTATAACACTACTAAAAAGAGAATCCCTATCACAGGGTGTGTTTTATTAGGCAAAGATATTAATATGCTTTGAGCAACTTCGTAGTGAAACCATTTTTTAAAAAACTGTGTATTCTCTTAAAACAGAGAGTAAATGTCTTGGGAAACATACAGGGAGTGGGAATCTTTGTCCCATGGACCAAATGTGGCCTGGCCTGGGTCCGTTTGTCCCTTAATTCCATTTTTTCCAGATCACACCCACCAGTTAAACCAAAAAGTTTCCCCACCCCAATACAGAGGTAACTTAATGTTCTTTTTAAGGCTATGTAACGCTGTGATAATAGGCACTTTTGCAAGAAAGCCCAATTGAACAAAGCTAAGCTTATTTTTCAGTAGGTTTGTAGGCTTCTCACAGGCATTCGGTTGTGAGAACATGATTCCAGACTAGATGGGCCACTGACCTGATTCAGCAGGCTCTTTTTATGTGGATTTGTTTGTTTGTTTATTTATTGCATTTACCACCCACCTTTTTCTTCAAGGAGCTCAAGGTGGTCTTTAATTTAATCTCCATAGCAACCCTGTGAGGCAGGTTAGACTGAGTATTTAAAAAATGATATTCAACTGCAGTCAGACATAATGGCTAATTGTGGTTTAATTAAAGCCGGATGTAAATGTCAATGGAGTGGGGAGGACGGGACACTGAACAATGGCAAGCCAAGAGCTGAGTTTCCAAACCAGGTTATTATAGCTAAACTGATATTGGGCAAGAGAAAGCCAGTGTTTCCGTTAGCCCTTGTTCACAGGGAAAATATAAGACCAAGTAGTGATTGTACTGTGCCTCGTGATACATGGGCTAAGGAAAACTCTATTGCCTCTTGTAAACACAGATGAATAGGTAGAATCTATGTTTAAAAAATCAGTCAGAATGTATATTTAAAAGGCTCACAAACATCAATTTTGAAGGTCAAAACCTTGAAACAGGTCCATAATATTTGGCCCAAGAAGATCCAGCATCTGCTGGGGGCATTTAATACAAATGATGCTATTGGCATGATCCTTCCCTGTGTGGATGCTTTGCTTGCATGCAGAGACAACACCCACAAATGGCTATTTATTCCTGCTTCTATATGTAAAAAAATGTTTTTATATCTGAAGTTTAGAAAATCTACATTGCCCTTTCCCAATATTCATGTCACTTCCCAACATTAAGGTCTTATTTTTCTAAATGAAGAGTAAAACTCCTGAATCAAATGAATTGCAGAGCCATCATTTTCCTGGAGTGATCAAGTCATCATAGATATTTGCATGTTAACCTAATGGCATTTCCCTTTTTACCTGTGATTTCATTAACTGCTTATATTATGGTCTCTACCACTTAGCTGTATATATTAACTTTGAGAAAACTCGAGGCAAGGAATACCATTTCACTTTGGGCAATATTTTCATCTCTCCAGCTAAGTGCGAACACTTGATTTTTGTGCAAATATATTCATGTATGTTTATATTAATTGTCAATTGTCTCTTTTTCTTTAGGGGTGAACTTTAAAGATCTTAAATCACTTTTAAAGGATCTTTGGAAAACCTGTGAACTGTGTTTGGAAAGAATAGGCATTCTTATGCTGTGCAGATAAATGCATAAGGCTCTGCTTCTTAAATGGACTTCTTTAATACTATTAAAGATAACAACTCTTGTAATGTGAGGGAAGCTAGGATCAGTCCTTCCACTAGGCTAACAGATTCATTTTCTGTTAACTCCAAGAACTCTTGGAATTGGAAGGCAAAGCAGAGTGATAGGTTCAAGACTGATAACTAGCATCAGTCCAGCTGTTTCATAGGATACAAAAAAAATCCTGCATGCCAAAGCAAAAGAAAAAGTTAAGGTGGGTGTTTGTGCACAATATGCCTTTTTATTATGCAAGGAAGCAATGCTTATGTGGCCGCCTGCTGTTGGGAGAATAATTTAATTGGTCTTCTACTTCTGAAAAAGGACATAACTGAAAATAGCCCGCAATCGTAACATCTCAATCTAATAAACTAATGAACTTGGATCTTGCTTTTCTTCTTTGTTTTTTCTATTACACTCATAATACAATTTGTCCTGCTGGATGAGGACTCTCCTCAAGCATCTTTTCATCAGTAGCCACCCATCTGTTTAAAATCTCACATGTAAGTCAGAATACCTGTTTGTTCTTACCTTTTGGTATTTGAAGGTGTACTGTCTCTACTCATGGAGGGAATACTGCTACCCACCAAGCTAATACCGTCGCCCTGCAGCTTGTACATATTGTCATCTGTAAGGTTGGATCTTCTTGCTATTTAATACTGGATAGCAGTGGGCAGCGTTTCAGCATCTTGTGCTGTGCCAGAAATGTATGACTCAATACAGAATGGGGTGTGTGTATTTCTTCTTTTTCTTTGGCAATCACTCATAGCCCAGTAAGATTGTCTTCCATGAACACGGTCTTAACAGTGAGTCCATAAATGACTTTGGAGACCAATTCTGGATCCACAAGTCCTTCCACAGTGTTGGACATAGGTTTCCAAGCGGGAGTTGATCACAGTGAGAGTTTGCCAAGCATGCCTTCCTCTTAGCATGTTTCTCCCTTTCATCCTGAGTTCAAGTGTCTTCAAAGTCCATGACACCTTTGATAAAGGCTGTTCTCCAATTGAAGCGCTCGCAGGCAAGTGTTTCCCAGTTGTCAGTGCTTATACTACATCTTTTTAGCTTTGCCTTGAGAGAGTCTTTAAACCTCTCTTGTTGACTACCAGCATTACGCTTTCCATTTTTAAGTTTGCAGTCAAGTAGATGCTTTGGAGGATAATCAAGCATCTGCACAATATGACCAGTCCAATGAAGTTGATGTGTAAAAATCATTGCTTCGACACTGGTGATCTTTGCTTCCTTCCAGTACACTGGCATTAGTTCGCCTGTCTTCCCACGTGATGTGTAAAAAAAATTGTAGTCCCCGGTGATTCTGATGGCGTTTATAAGTGGTCCATGTTTCACAAGCATACAATAAAGTTGGTAGTACAATAGCTTTGCAAACCAGCATTTTGGTTTCCCTGCGAATGTCCTGGTGTGGATGTTCAAAATAAAATGGAGCATAAAATTGTATGGAAGTATAGATCTGAAATTGTTGTTTATGGTGAACACTTTTCTATTCTCTAAATTTCTATTTTTAACTTTTCTTTCCTCTTTTATTCTCTTTTTTCCCCTTCTTCTTTTTGAACATTGCTTTACAGATGTATAAATAATTATGTTCATGTGTACATGCATGAAATGTGTTTCTTTATTTCTTTTCTTATTTGATATTCTTTTCTTTATTTTGTATTTAATAAAATTTAATTTTAAAAAATGGAGCTAGCTGGCTATAATGTCCGCGTAAGCTTATCGGAACCGTTTCCCCTGAAGGGCTTGCTTTACATACAAGCGAACTTCTGGCAGAATGAGCAGTCGCTTGTCAGGTCTGTCTTGTCGCGCGACTTATGCGTCACCGGGAGCGAGCTCGATTGGTTTAAGTGGCGAGGCGTCACCGGGCAGCGCCGAGGAGCCGTGTCGCCGCGACGCGCGGATCATGCGGCTGACTGTGCTGCGCTCGGAGCTGTGCTCGCGGTCGCTCTTGGTCGAGCCGGGCGCCCGGCGCGGGTTGGCAGCCGCCGCGGCCTCGCTCTTGCCCGGCAGAAGCATGGAGGAGAGCCAGGCGGGCGGCGAGCAGGGGAGCTCCCCTCCGCCCGTGAAGAGGCTCCGGCTGTGGACCGGGAAGGGGAAGGCGAAAGGGAAGCGGGCCGGGCCGGCCGAGGAAGGCGAGCAGCGCTACGTGCCGCCTCCCAAGAAGCGCAACCCCGGCGTCAGCTTCGGCCAGAGCCACTTCGCCGAGACCAGCTACTACTTCGAGGGCGGCCTCCGCAAAGTGCGGCCCTACTACTTCGACTTCCAGACCTACTGCAAGGGCCGCTGGGTGGGCGAGAGCCTCCTGCACGTCTTCGGCACCGAGTTCCGCGCCCAGCCCCTCGAGTACTACCGGGCCGCGGCCCAAGCGGGCCGCCTCCGGCTCAACGAGCAGCCCGTGCGGGACCTGGGCGTCATCCTCAAGGTGAGGCCGGGACGGAGGGAGGAGGTGGCGCCGGGGTCCGAGCGGCGGGCGATTTGGGGAAGCGACGTTTCCTGCTTGGCAGGGGGTTGGACTCGATGGCCCTTGTGGTCTCTTCCAATTCTATGATTCTATGACGGCGCGACCCTCCTGCTTGGCAGTTTGCAGGCGTGGAGTTGGCATGTTCGTATGCTCCCAAAACAGGCGATGAGGAAGTGGGGAACCACCCACAGGAAAGTAGTATAGGTGGATCAGTTACCTTGCTTTTTGTTTTGGAGTTGACATGCACACCTAAGTGGTAATAATAATTTTATTATTTATATCCTGCCCACCTGGCTGGGTTTCCCCATCCAGGAACAGTTTTGTCTCCTTGCCTGTCGAACAAGTTGCAGAAACCTACATACATGGTTGATGCCCGGAGGGAGGGGAGTTATAAATAGTATGGTCAGGAGGAAATGGCATGCAGGTAGACAGTGAAAATTTTCCTGTTTAAAGTGATGAAAACATATCTGTGAATTGTCACTGTTAATAAGCTAATTACCACTCTCTGTACTTATCATTTCCATCTGATCTCACTATATTCAATTTTCTCCCCCCACCCCCAAACACACACACTTCAAAGTCATGAATATATTTGCCTGCAAGTCTGGACCATCATTTCCTGCATCTGACAAAGTGGACTGTAGTCTACATGCAAAAGTTTATACCATAATAAATGTGTTAGTCTGTAAGGTGCCCTAAGACTCTTCATTGTTTTTGCTAATATTCTTACTATTTCATGGGAGCATGTCATTATGTACATTAATGGCAGAAAGCATTTTTGTTTTAGTTTGTAAAGATGTAAATTAGAATTCACTTTGCTCCCTGTTGTTGTTGGAACTAGACATCATAGAAATTGACATAATATGAAGGCCTTTACCTGACATAGGATAATGTATTTTCGATACAACAAAATATTTTCAATGTTTTAGTTAGGATGCAAGCCTAACCATCTCTACTAAGAAGTAAATCATATTGCATTCATAGTGGCCTATTCCCAGGAAGTGAGGCTAGGATTGCAGTCTTAGCTAAGTGCTAGAGTTTTATATATAAATTACACTGCTATATATAATGTTACCCACCTTGCGCATCCTTGGGGGATATATAACCAATAGATAATAATATTCCCTTTTATTATTTTCCCCATTTTTATTTATTTTTTAGTAAGTGGAGCTAATAACCATAATTCTTCACAAACAGGCTATTCTAGGAAGTTTCCTGCTCCTGCTAACGTACAGTAATTGTTTTGCTTTCAGAATAATGACTTCATCCGGAACACCGTACACCGCCATGAACCTCCAGTCACAGCACAGGCTATTGAGTTCCTGGAAGAAAATGATGAGGTTGTGGTTGTAGACAAACCTTCATCCTTGCCTGTCCATCCATGTGGCAGATTTCGGCACAACACTGTCATTTTTATTTTGGGTAAAGAGCACAACCTGAAGGAGTTGCACACTATTCATCGGTTGGATCGCCTGACGTCAGGCGTCCTCATGTTCGCAAAGTCTGCAGAAGTGTCCAAGAGGATCGATGAGCAAGTGCGACAGCGACAGGTGAAGCCCCGAAGGTTTTTGTTCACATTTTATAACCCACCCTTCCTCCAAATAACTTAGGGAGACATACAAAGGTGGAGTTATACTCTCCTCTTGTCCTCACAGCAACCCTGTAAAGTAGGCTAGAGTGACACCCATAGAGTTCATGCAGCGTTTGAAATTCACCAGGCGCATTTTGCACCTGGCTATTGGCCACTTGCAACCAAATAAAGGTGCCCGGGTGCCAGGATGGCACCTGATGTCTCTCCTCCATCTGGAGTGCATGCCTGGGGATCCTTGGATTTTGACTGTTTTCACACACTAGCAACACATCCTGTAGAATTCTATCTGTTATATTTTATCAGCACAATCAGAATGAATTTCAGGAACCCAAAAGTTATATTGACTTTCAAGCCATCTGGCCTCAAAATGACAACTAGGCATTCTATTTGGCAACTGTAGCCCTGGTTTAAGGCGTCATTTGGCACCTAGCTTATATATTTGAGTTTCTAACACTGGCTTCATGGTAGAAGCAGGGATTCAGACAGGCCCAACACTCCAACCACTATGACACATTATTGTTGTCTATAGAAAAATTCACAGTGAAATGAAGGGATTTGGTGGACATTACCCTTGCATAAAGCACTCAGATAGGCATAGGTACTGGTTCAGACCCTTGCCAGATACCATGTAGTGGTCTTTGTGGGGCTTCTGCATTCTAGAACTTAAACAGATTTTTATTTTTGTTTCCTTCACCCCACTTCCCCATACCCCGCAATAGCTGGAGAAGGAGTATGTGTGCCGTGTACTTGGAGAATTCCCAGAAAATGAGGTGACGTGTGAAGAACCCATCCTGGTTGTCTCTTACAAAGTTGGGGTGTGTCGAGTGGACCCCAAGGGTAAAGTCTGTAAAACGGTCTTCCGGAGGCTCAGCTACAATGGCAAGACTAGTGTGGTGAAGTGTTTTCCTTACACTGGCCGCACGCATCAGATCCGTGTCCATCTCCAGTTTTTGGGACACCCTATTGTTAATGACCCCATCTACAACACCGATGCCTGGGGTCCCAAAAAGGGCAAAGGTGGCCATATTAATAAGACAGATGATGAGCTGCTTCGGGCTTTGGTGGAGGAGCATCTTTCAAAACAGAGCCTGGGTATCCTGGACGTTGCTGAGGAAGATTTGAAACCCATCGTAGGAGACAGAGTGCAGGAGGCTGTGTTGGACACCGCTGTAAATGTCAGTTCTGGCACTCGTGAGGAATCTGCAGGTGGAGAAAAGAGCAGGATATCGGCATGTTCTCAGAATTCTGCTCCTCAGGCAGAGCTGCACAAGACGGAAAGTGGAGAAACTTGCTCAAATGAATCCTGGGGCGAAAAGGACCCTCTCTGTGGAGAATGCAAGATAGTGAGGCCGGACCCCTCACCCAAAGATCTAGTGATGTATCTCCATGCTTTGCGCTACAAGGGAGCAGAATTTGAATATTGCTCTAAGATGCCAGCCTGGGCACATGATGACTGGGAAGAGACCTGAGACTTTTAAAATACTCTGTAAAGACTGTGTGTTAGTGTGTGTGGGAAAGAAATGGAAACTTGCATTCACATTTTACATGTTTAGATGCACACTGAATTGGTCAGTTCATATGTAATAATCCTGGTTTAGTAGATGATTTATTAAGCTGGGAACAAGGGTCAGACCTGCATGCTCCCTGTTCCCTTGTGGTTTCTTTAAACCAGTTTCCCATTACATCTGAAGTAGGGAACTGTGGGTTTACTACCCAGGACCTGAAATCATGGTTAGTAAACCAACCTTGAACACGTTTTCTGCTTCAGCTATAACGGGCAACTGTAAGAAACCATGCTCAAAGTGCCAAACAGAGGGAACAGTGCCAGTTAAAAAAGAAAAGAAAAAGCTGTGTCCATGTTGATCCATTCTGTCCTAAGTATACAGTTTGGGGTGGGGTGTGAAGATGCTTTTAAATAGGCTTCCTTTTTAAGATCTCTTCTCTGTGGCCAGTGACTTCATTGCTAATCCTAGTTCCTTTTCTATGAATGGGCCAATGGGTTTGAATGAGAGTACACTGCAGTGCTTGAAGCAACTGCCTTTATATCAAGAGGTGGTTAATGACTAGACACTGGGCCAAATATGACCCATAGTGTATTCAGTCCATGGCTGCCTCTGCCACATTTCCATGTTCTCCTTGCCCAGCACAGAAGCCAAACAGGTTGTCTAAGGAGGAATAGCTCAGAGCATCTATCTCTCTGTGTGTAGTCAGTTGGGCTGTGTAGTGCTTAGGTTTGCATCAGCAACTAGCACTTCAGCTTTCTTGCAGACACAGCTACACCTTATAATTGCTGAAACCTTATCAAGCATCATTAGGTCTGTGAAAAGTTGCAGAGAGAGTGCTTTGAAGCAGCAGCTTGGTTTTGGGTTTCTAAATGGGTGCAGGTGAGGGGTGTGTGAATGGGGTGAATTGAGCAACAGTAGCCCCTGGCATACAGCTCTGTAAATGTTGCCCCTGATGGAATGCATCCTTCTGCAGAAAAAAAAGGTTCAGCTCTGTTTTATAAGAAGGAATGTGATGACAGAGCCTTTCAGATGTTTGCAACTACTAATCAAATGTACATCTGTGTAGGGTTGAAGCAGGGTGTTTATATGAGAACAGTTTATTATATTCCTGTCTACGAAACTTTTGAGCCTTCTTCCCCTTGGGCTTGAGAGACAATGGAAATGTCTTCATTGCGTGGGAGGTGGGAACGCTTTGCCTTGTCCAGGACCAAGTGTTCCCCTCCCTCTCTGAGAATAGAGGGCTTTTACTCGCATTTTCCTAAACACTGTCTGGTTCTTGCTCATGAACTGCAGTCATGATTATCTACCTAAGACAGTAGTACTATATTTTAATATCTAGTGGCCCTATTTTAAGTTTTCGGAGCAACCAATATGACAAAAATAAAGGAGGTTCCTATCTAGGTGGCTTCCTTCCTATACAAAGCTTAATTGTAGAGATTACAAGAAAATAGTTTTACTATTGAACTGCATGTGTACAGTCTCAGCTTCCAGGGCACTCACAACTCTGACCACCCATCCCCTTCCCTTTGGTGATCCTGTCATCAGTTTTTCTAGCTCTGCTGGGTTGAGCAGGTCTAAGGTCCAGGTGTCAGCCCTGTTACCATCCTGCGGGGTCTGGAATGTGAAACACTATAAATAGTAAAGATGTTATAATTTGGAGTTCACTGGGAGTGCTTTTTTTAAAAAAAAAAAAGTTTAAAATTGCTATTAGTGCAGAGCAACTCATTTAAATATTGACGAGCCCAACCCTGTACTTAAGGCAGCCACTATATATTGTAATAAGCCACATTTTATTTGCCCATGGTAGGCTTTAAAATTGATTTATTCAAGCATGCAGTGGACTTGCACCATTGAGGTAGGTACAGATTGTAAGGTCTGGCTGTCACAGTTTGGCAGTTTTTTCCACGATGCATGTTTCTATACTCCATGCTCATTTTTACTGTGGCTGGCTTCCATTCAGCTAATCTATTCCTTAATGGTTCTGTGTTAACCATTCCAATAAATTAACTGTACAATGAGGCTCATTAAACAGTTACAAAGATAGTTAACCTGAGGAGCAGAATTGCCTTGAGGGAGCCCTTCGCCACCTACTTCATTGCTTGAAAAAATCTCTGTAATGAATAGAGCTCATTCTGGTCTCTTCAAAGCATTCATCTGCGGTTATAAAATCAGGAGGAAGCGAACCATTTCTAATAAAATACACACATTAAACTTCTCTTTGTAATTTTTGGGACAAGGTCAGTATGCTTGAAAGTGCCTGCATTATAGCCTCTGCCTATGCTTGTTGAATTTGGATTTTCTCACCTGAAGAAACAGCACTGTCCAGAGGTGCCAACTTGAAAAAAGTATTTTGGGGGAGCAGGTAAGCCACATAATCAATCACAAGATGCAGCACACACACCATTTGAATGGCAATGCCCATCAACTTGGGGGGGGGACCCCTCAAATATTTATTTGGGGGACTAAAGAGATTGAAGAGACCTAGGAGTTGAGTCCTATGGTACTGTCAAAGGTCACAGAGGCTATATTGTTAGGGAGGGTTTTTTTAATTTAAAACCTTTATTTTGCCTTAAAAAAAGAAAAGGCTCAGCGGGTAACAGAATTTAGCAATTTAATAGACCTGTTATTGCAGAAATATTCCAACACTTTAAAAAGCACTAGTTCACCCACACCAGCAATTTGGCAAATTAA
The DNA here is from genome assembly GCF_964252035.2 of Podarcis erhardii. Lineage (NCBI taxonomy): Eukaryota > Metazoa > Chordata > Lepidosauria > Squamata > Lacertidae > Podarcis > Podarcis erhardii. The sequence goes on from NC_138497.1 coordinate 43,327,894, forward strand.
AATAAATACAGTAAAACCACAGACTACAATGTGGAAATCTTAAAAGCAGGAAAGTTTAGATTAATTTCTGGAAGACCATTAACAAACGAGGTTGAATTGTGCCTGCCTTAGGAGGGAGTTCAAGGATCTAGACACAGTCCCCAAACCCTAGTTTAAGAGTGAAAGCAAACACAGTGATGTGAACACGAGGACAAACGCGGCTGAAGAAAAATGAGCACAAATTTCTACAATAGGAAATCTTTCCTCAGCAGGAGGATTTGGCCCAAGGTGATTGCATGCTTAAGTATAGACTTCCTTCAGATTGTTTTATGTTTTATTGATTTAATATGCTGTACTGTAAACCGCTTTGAAATTTATCTTAAAAATATAAAGCGGTATAGAAATTTTAAAAACAAATGAAAATATTAAAATAAAAGCAGTTGCTATCTTTTCTCTGCAAAGGGTAGTTAGCCTGTTGCAACATAAACAGCTAAGAGATTTGTGCCACCTAAATACTTAAGACTGAACAAAATAAAAAAATTCCTTCCAGTAGCACCTTAAAGACCAACTAAGTTAGTTCTTGGTATGAGCTTTCGTGTGCATGCACACTTCTTCAGATTCTACATGCACACGAAAGCTCATACCAAGAACTAACTTAGTTGGTCTTTAAGGTGCTACTGGAAGGAATTTTTTTATTTTGTTTTGACTATGGCAGACCAACACGGCTACCTATCTGTAACTTAAGACTGACTTATTCAACGCTGGTCATATGCAGCGCAGATCTATTGAAATCAGTTGGCAAATAATGTGGACCCTTAAGTTCAATATGGGAATAACATTGAATGTCACCTTGTCTCCTTTGCGGGGGAGGGCGTGAGCTCTTTTAGGGGGCTAGAATGAAGTTCATTCAGCACAGTTGTCATCCTGACTTTTACGATTTCGGGGTAAAGCTTCTTAGGAAGAGAGAAAATTGCCTTCCTTCACATTCAGAAGTTACGGGGAAAGCAGTGGCCATCCTCCCAAGCACAGTACAATGATAATGATCATAATTGTATTACTATTGTTTCTCCCCCCCCCCCCAATTTTTTTTAATTGATTTTCACAAAATTAAAAACACGCTAACAAATAAACAAACATAAATCATAACCTTATTAAAACTAATCTTCTTAACATTGTTAAGTGACTTCCTCGTATCCCCCTAGTTGAATTTCAATGCATATAATTTTAACGGTTTTCCAAATGTATTACTATTGTTTCTATTGCACGGCGGCTGTCAAAGGGTTTTCCATTTTGCTTCTGAACTGAAGTTTCCCCACCCCAAATAAAGAGTTTCATCAAGTAAACCTCATTAGTGGATGAATAAGTCGGGATTCAGATTCTCACCCCCGACACACTTGGCTTTGCATTACTGCCTGTCCTGCACATATTAAAGAATTTGCCCGCTTAGTAAATAAAGATCAGAAGCAGCCACGCCGAATTGTTTTACGTTAAACAAAAAACTTCCGACGAGGATGGGATTCGAACCCACGCGTGCAGAGCACAATGGATTAGCAGTCCATCGCCTTAACCACTCGGCCACCTCGTCACAGAAACCTCCACTCTCTCCAAGCCTATAAGGAACTGTTCCAACCGCAAACCTTTCTCTCGCCACCCACCAGTTTAGACGAATATACCGTCGCCCCTCAGCAAACGCTACGCCGTGTGCGGTACAACGAATGTCCTGAAGAATGACAACAACTCTCCCGAGAAGCCACAGAACGTTTCGCGGGTTCCTGCCTATCCCTTTCTCGGCGGTGGCTCCGTAGGCCTCACCGCCCGGAGGCTGCCATGTTGTACGGAACGAGGGCGCTGCCGCGCCGCCAATCCGAAACCGCCATTTAGGCCTTGAAGCGAGGTTGGCGGTTGGAGGCGCATGCGCGCGGTCTGGCGGTTATTTTGAATCCCGCGCAGCCTAGTCGGGCGCTGTGCCTTCAGTCGCGGGGAGGCCTCAGAGGAGACGGGTGTGCGGCTGGAGACCGGACCCGGGAAGGTGAGCGGGGAGCGAGGGCGTCGCGCCAGAAGCGTCGGCGTGAGGGGAAGGGAGCGAGGCTTAGTCCGGCAAGCGCTTCGCGGCCTCCCCGAATCTCCTTCCTCGCGTGGCTCTGGACTCGGCGCTGGCGGCCCTGAAGTGGCTCCGGCCGGGAGTGCTGCTCCCTCCCTCGCCCTCCTGCTCTCCACCCGCGCCGAGTTGCTTTAACCCGGGTTTCTTTTTCTTTTTAAAAATTATTTTTCACATTTTGAAATTTACAAACAACCAAAATAAAAAGAGAATCCCATCGATTCCGCTGAACTTTCTCTCCTCCCCTTTGTGTACGTTAACTTTTTTCCTCCTGTGTCTTCTCTATTAATCCAAATCTATTAAATCTCCACCACAACCGTTAAACTACAAGTCTCATTCCAATCCTACTAATATTGTTAACTGTTTGCAATGATTTTTAAGGTAAATTATATATTTTTCCCTATCTTTATTAAATTTTTTGGTCTTCCTGGTTTCTAATTCTTCCGGTTATTTTTGCTATTTCGTCATAATCCACCCGTTTAATCTGCCACTCTCCTCTCTGGTAGGGACTACGTCTTCTTTCAGTCTCTGGGCTAACAACATCTGAGCAGCTTTCCCCTAACTTCTTTCCCGCCTTGACCCATTTCTAGCGCGCGACATTGACTTAAGCGGGGCTTACTTCCGAGTAAACCGTGCACTGCGGGGCAACCTGGAGTTAGCGCATTTCTGCTGCCGCCTTTGTTGGAAGTAAGGAAAAGGCAAGCGAGGTAATATTTTATATAGTACTGCCAGAAGTTCCTGCCTCTGGCTTGCTAGATTTAGGCTGGAGCCCTGGAGGCCCACTTTCCTGGGAGTAAGCCCCCTTGCTTTTGAGTAGACGTTTATAGGAGTGTGCTGCTAAAGGCCCAGTTTAAAGAGTCATTTGTGATAATTGAATTACATCATGGTGGTGTCCCCCCCCCCGGAGATGTGCTTTGAAGAAGGGATACTTTCAAACTAACTCACCTGATCATGGGGGGGCGGCAGGAAAAACTAAATGACAGCAGAAACTGGAGGAGAAGTTGACCGGAAAGATGACAGCTGGCTTAAGATTTTATGTTGTGAACCATGGTATATACTACTACTACTACTACTACTAATTTTCCCCTGGGTTTCCTCAGCCACTCTGGGCGGCTTCCAACAAACTATTAAAAATACAATCAAACATTAAAAACTTCCCTAAACAGGGCTGCCTTCAGATGTCTTCTAAAAGTCAAATACTGTAGTTCATAGAATCATAGAGTTGGAAGAGACCACAAGGGCCAGGAAACACCATCAGAGCACTCCTGACATATGGTTGTCAAGCCTCTGCTTAAAGACCTCCAAAGAAGGAGACTCCACCACACTCCTTGGCAGCAAATTCCACTGTCGAACAGCTCTTACTGTCAGGAAGTTCTTCCTAATGTTTAGGTGGAATCTTCTTTCTTGTAGTTTGGATCCATTGCTCCGTGTCCGCTTCTCTGGAGCAGCAGAAAACAACCTTTCTCCCTCCTCTATGTGACATCCTTTTATATATTTGAACATGGCTATCATATCACCCCTTAACCTCCTCTTCTCCAGGCTAAACATGCCCAGCTCCCTTAGTCGTTCCTCATAAGGCATCGTTTCCAGGCCTTTGACCATTTTGGTTGCCCTCCTCTGGACACGTTCCAGATTGTCAGTGTCCTCCTTGAACTGTGGTGCCCAGAACTGGACACAGTACTCCAGGTGAGGTCTGACCAGAGCAGAATACAGTGGCACTATTACTTCCCTTGATCTAGATGCTATACTCCTATTGATGAGCCCAGAATTGCATTGGCTTTTTTAGCTGCCGCGTCACACTGTTGGCTCATGTCAAGTTTGTGCTCAACCAAGACTCCTAGATCCTTTTCACATGTACTGCTCTCAAGCCAGGTGTCACCCATCTTGTATTTGTGCCTCTCATTTTTTTTGCCCAAGTGCAATACTTTACATTTCTCCCTATTAAAATTCATCTTGTTTGTTTTGGCCCAGTTCTCTAATCTGTCAAGGTCGTTTTGAAGTGTGATCCTGTCCTCTGGGGTGTTAGCCACCCCTCCCAGTTTGGTGTCATCTGCAAATTTGATCAGGATGCCCTTGAGTCCATCATCCAAGTCGTTGATAAAGATGTTGAATAAGGCCGGGCCCAAGACAGAACCCTGTGGCACCCCACTAGTCACTCTTCTTCAGGATGAAGAGGAACCATTGATGAGCACCCTTTGGGTTCGGTCAGTCAGCCAGTTACAAATCCACTGAGTGGTAGCATAGTCAAGACCGCATTTTACCAGCTTCTTTACAAGAATATCATGGGGCACCTTGTCAAATGCCTTGCTGAAATCAAGGTAGGCTACATCCACTGCGTTCCCTTCATCTACCAGGCTTGTAATTCTGTCAAAAAACGAGATCAGGTTAGTCTGACATGACTTATTTTTCAGAAATCCATGCTGACTATTGGTGATCACATAGTTGTTTCTTTAAATACAAATTCAATAAATAAATAATAAAAAAGACTTGGGGGGAGCATTTCTGCGGTCCTGTGAAGTTAAGTGGGTGGCTACATGGGAAGTTATGGAATAGCTTCTCCAGAGAGGCTCGCCTGGCATCTTCTTTATGGTCTTCCCACCCATTGAAGACCATTTTATTCACTCAAACTTATGAATTTGTGTTTTAAAACCAATCCTAGTCTTTCAGTATTTAAATGTGGTTATAACTAAACTATACACTTTTGCTCTTTCAGTATGATTTTTATTCTGGCCTGCAAATTGTGTTATTCTGTAGTAGAAGGAACATCTTATTGTTTTTATTGGGTTCTTTTTAAAAATTACTGTATTTTTTAGGTTTAATATTTTATAACGTGTGGTTTTGCTTTATAAACTGTCTAGAGAGTTTAATTGATGGTAGCCAAATACTGTAGTGTCCATCATTTTTCATTTAATTTTGTCTCAAAGAACACCTGTGGCAGCTTGTTGTACTGTGCTTTCACACAGTTTTAAGACTAATTTTGCACTTGTTGTAGGAAACCAGTCTTCCAAAATGGACAAGATTTATTCCGAAATGAATGATGAAAAGTAAGTTGTGCTTTCAGTGCATGCCTTTTCTATGATGACAATTTGTTGTTTTTTATTTTCTGATTGTTATGTCTCTATCAGCTGGTGGCCTGTGAGATTACAATGCTGTGCTTTGTATTTGAGTAATGACTGTTTACTTTCATAAAAGTTCTGAAATTTTAAACCTGTATTTTACTTTTCAGAAAGTTTCTTGCTTTTCACTGGAAACAATTTTGCATAAGGTGTGTTGAGGAGGATTGAGGTTTAACTTTCACAGAGTTTTCCTTTTTCTTTTTTAGTGACTTCACAGAGGGCAGAAAGAAAAGAAGGATTTCCTCAGTAAGTGTAACTTTGAATAAGACCTATATATATAGATTTTCTTTTAGAAGAAATGTAGCAATTGGTTAGGCCAGTCAAATGACCATGCAGCAGTCAGAGAAATAAAGCAAGAAAGTTTTAATTATTTGCCGGCGGCAAGCAATGGCGCAGAGGAATAAGTTCCAAAGTCCGGCCCCTCCAAACAGGGGAGGCTTTCCTTTATACAGTACATTCTTAAATCAGGTCTTTATCCAAACAAAAGTTACAGCATTACACATACTGTACAGTACTCAGATAGATACATTAGGTTCAGCCTGGAGATAAGAACTGCTTTGCCTAGAGATTGTGTTCCAGATAGATACATTAGGTCCTGCCTAGAGATAAGGCATGAGGAGTTGGACATTCATGTCTTCCATGTCCTTATGTGGTAATCTTTATCAGCCTATCTCTGGGTAGTGGGTGTCTGAGTGTATTTACTGGATATGGGGGCCTGGCCAGATCAACAGAATGGCTTCCTTGCTTAACATTTTAACTCTCAAAATGGCTTCCCTGAGCACGTTGCCACAGTAGAGCGTAGTAATCCTGACTTCACTCGCTTGTACAGAGAGAAATTAGTTCATTGGTCTTATCCTCCTGTTAATGATTTTGTATTTGTTGTGCTAATGATTATAGTTGGCCTGATTACATCCTACATTTTGTCATTTTATTGTGTAACCCACCTGATGAACAGTGGGAAATAAATGCATAAAATAAATAAAATGAAAATAAATGCAATGCAAAACCTTTTCAATTATCTATGTATTATCCACTTTATTCCTGTCCTAGGGATAACTTTATTCCTGACCTGCAGCTACATACATACATAAATTTATTTGTGTGCCACCTTTCCATAGTTAAAACCATGCTCAAGGTGGCTTACAACATGAAAAATATATAATTACAAATATAACAAAAGTAGTCATAAACAATAAAACATCAAAAGGTATACAACCAAACTGAAACAATTTCCTCATAAATCATAACATCCAACATAAAGATACAAAAAATCAATAACAGCAACACCCCTGCTTCCAAAATGGTGTCCCCGCCCCCAAATAACGTAGCAGCTGGAGTCAATCAGGTCTGCACTCTCCTAGGCCAGGTAGAAAAAGGCCTGCAAGGCAGTGAGCAGGACTTCCCAGACTCAAAGAATGTATCATAATGAAATTCTGAATATTCTGTTCAGCAAGCAAGACTCTAAACATTACATATATATTGTGCCTCTTTCTGTAATGGTGGCAAAAAAGAGAGAGCTAATTTTCTGATACTAAATGTACTCTGCTCTTATAGAGCTTCATGATCTAAAACTCTGCATTTTGTGACAATTCTGTCAATAATTGGCTAAAACATATTTTTTAAACATTTGTTTAAGCTGTCATATGAACCTATATTTAATACATATGCTAAGTTTTCTGCTTTCTGAGGTATCTTGCAAAGTGAAACTTCTAGAACAATCTGTAGACTGAATCTTAAGCCATTTGTGCATAGGGAAGGGGGAAAGCCTCAGACAGATTTTATAGAAATTCTTGCTACTGCAGCTCTGCAGACAAAAATGCAAGCGACTGTTTGGTTCCAAGTGTCTTGCAGTGTTATCTATGGAAATAATGCTACAACAGTGTATGAAGTTCATTTCCATACATGAAAATGTTTATTTGGATTGCAGACATAGCAAATACATTTGGTAATTTTCTTTAGGACAGTTCCATTCTTCTTTTCAGTTGGAGTGTGTTCATCTGCTTTTTTTTTTTTTAAATAAATATTTATTAAAGTTTTTAAATATAAATGCACAAATAATAAACAATCTTACTTCTATCACAACAATTTCATCACTTCTTTGGACTCCCTCGCGTCTCCCGCTCCCATTTACATCGTTAAAAGTTTTTTTTCAAACAAATTATCAACTTGTTTACAATCTCATGTCCACTCATTCAAATATAATCTAGCACTTCTTCCAAAAAAATTTATATTTTCTTTAGTCTCACTTATCATCAAATTTAAATCTAATTTAGTGGTGGCCAATTTTTTATAATCTAGCATCCTTCTTAACATTCAACCAAATTACAATGTTTTTGTAGATACATCTTGAATTTCTCCCAGTCTTCCTCCATCTTCTCTTCTCCCAGATCACGGATTCTGCCAGTCATCTCGGCCAGTTGCATATAGTCCATCAGCTGCATCTGCCACTCTTCCAGTGTGGGTAGATCTTGAGTTTTCCAGTTTTTTGCGATGAGAATCCTTGCTGCCGTTGTTGCATACATAAAGAATGTTCGGTCCTTCTTTAACACCTTCTGGCCGACAATACCCAGAAGGAAGGCCTCTGGTTTCTTAGTGAAGGTATACTTAAATACCTTTTTCAGCTCATTATATATCATTTCCCAGAAGACCTTCACCTTAGGGCATGTCCACCAGAGGTGAAAGAATGTTCCTTCATTTTCTTTACATTTCCAACATTTATTATCAGACGAATGGTATATTTTGGCAAGTTTAACTGGGGTCATGTACCATCTATATATCATTTTCATTACATTTTCCTTCAGAGCATTACATGCGGTGAAGTTCAGCCCAGTGGTCCACAACCTTTCCCAGTCCTCAAACATAATGTTATGCCCAATGTCCTGTGCCCATTTTATCATAGCCGATTTAACCATTTCGTCTTGTGTATTCCATTTTAACAGCAAGTTATACATTTGTGTTCATCTGCTTTTGACTTGAAATATTCAGACTGCCAGTCTTGGTTATTAAAAATTACAAGGATAGTAAGGAATGAATTACTATCCTGAGTGACAATTCAGAAATCTGCTTTAAGTGCATTAGTGCATTCTAAAAGGCTTTATCTTGGAGATATATGCATACAGTACTACTATTTTGAATAGCAGAAGTTGTTCCACAAACCAGAAATCCGTTTACTGTGTAATATGCAATGTTGCTTTAAGAAATAGTTTTGTAGCTGCTTCAGAAATTGTTTTCTCAATGATGCCTATTTCCTTTGTAGATTTTAAAAGCTCCCCAGACCCCTCTCCGTGACTTAGGGAGTGGAAATGAATTAACTCAGGTAGGCATTACATTACATATAAGTGAGGTCATCTCCAAATATAAGTCAGTGTCTGTAACCTACCACTGGTTAATTTTTTAAAAAATATGTCTATATTTTAAAAAGTGTATAACTTCTTGACATATTTATTTTGAAGTAGCCTTGTCTCAAGTTAGTGGGTGAAATTCACTGCTGCCATCCCACTTGCGGAGCAGCTTTCGATGCAGTGGAGTAGCCTGGTAATGTAATGTTGGGGAACCTCTGGTCTGCATGCCTAATTAAGCCTGTTAGGGGATCTAATTTGGCCAATAAGGCCCAGCCTACCAGTGCTACATCTGACGACATATGCTACCTTCTCGGCAGTGGCGCCCGCCCTGTGGAACGCCCTCCCATCAGGTATCAAAGAGATAAAAAACTACCTGAAATTTAGAAGGCATCTGAAGGCAGCCCTGTTTAGGGAAGTTTTTAATGTGTGACATTTTAATGTATTTTTGATCTTTGTTGGAAGCCGCCCAGAGTGGCTGGGGAAACCCAGCCAGATGGGTGGGGTACAAATAAATTATTATTATTATTATTATTATTATTATTATTATTATTATACGCCTGTGCAAGAGCTATCTATCAGTTGATTGGCTTCAATTAAGAAGCCCAGTTCCTTTGCCCATAAAGTTTGATTTCATTTCCAGTGGACAAAAGAAAATGGCATGTGATTGAATCAAAATGGCTCACAGGGGTTGAAGGAGGTTTCTTCCACTTCCCCATTCCTGCTACAGCTCCTTAAATCTGCTTGGGGGACCTTTCAAAGCAGCATGAAAAATGTGCGGGTGTGTTGCAAAGGGACCAAGGAATCAGAGAAAATTGCCTCCCTTCATTTTACATTAGCAGATTGCTCTGCTGGATCAAAAGCATTGGATTTCACCCAACGGGTTAATTTGCATGTATGGGTGCAATCCAAACTGTCTGTGGTACTGGGTGACTTGAAAACCAGCTCCATGAGCATTGGATATTTAGCATGTTTGCAATTTAAATGTGTTCAGGTACCATAGATATATAAGTCTGTTCCTAAAGGTTAATTTTCAATAATAACACTTAATATCAAGTATCCTGGTTGAAAGCTTTCATATAAAAGTTGCTGCCTATGCATTTAATTTCTGTGTTGCATATTCAGGACTGCAATGTTGAAAAACGTCAGAGAAACTCCAGGCGTGTCAGTTTTGCAGCTACTATCAGGTAAGCTTATTCTTAAAGTAGCAGATCTATAAAACTGGTCTTGAATGCAAACAGCCCCAAACTCCACTTAAAAAGGTATAGATCCTTATCAGCTGTCTACATTCTCTCTTAGATTGATGAGTGAAATGCTTGTTAAGGCAAGATTTAAAAATATCAATTTAGCTGTTCTTTGCTTAATGAAAATGGGGTATGGGGTATTTAAAAATCCCAGCATGCTGTTCTGACAGTCCTAAACAATATGCACTGTTATGCTACAGATTAGTATTACCACTTTTTAACACATTTGGAAACAAGTTTGGAAGATGGATCATTGCTTGTGGTGTGTACTGACATCCCATTTGGTCTCATTGCATTGCAGATTTTTTGCTATTGTCAGAATATACTAAATAGTGCTATTTGTGGAATGGAGACAGTTTCTAAGCACAAACAATAGAAACACATTTTTATTATTTTATGCTAGCATGGCTTAGTGATTAGGGTCAGCCTAGGACTGGGAGACCCAGGTTCATATTGTGCCATTCATTCTCGCTTTTAGCATGACCCATCTCCCAGGGTTGTGAGAAGCAAGGGGAGCGAACTGTTTTTAATTATTTAAAACATTTATGTACTGCTCTTCATCTAAATCATAACAAACCAATTCACAATATATGAATATAATGCATTTTAATATGTGGATTGTAGTGTAAGAAAACACCAAGATACAAATGACTGTATCCAACAATACATTACAACCAAGCTAGGAATTAAAAGCAAATGAATGGATACGTTTTAAGAAAGGGCCAAAAACTCAGCCTGTCAATTATAAAAGGTTAAATCAAGTTTTAAAACTTTTATGTTATAAAGGCTAACTGCTCTATCCATAATTAACTTGTGCACTCTCCCAATAGCATACTTTAGTTCCAACTTTGCATGAATGCAAGGGACTCCTTGTATCCTGAGCTGTGACAAAATCAAAGTCGGTGCACATATAGGGTTTTATTTAGGGGTTTTTTTATTGGGTTGTTGTATTTTGATTTTATGTATTTGAACCGCCCTGAGACCTTCGGGTATAGGACGGTATAGAAAATAAATAAATAAATAATATGAATGTTTGTTTTCTTTACAGCAAATATTTCCAAGTTAGTAAAATTGTAATTCCTTTTGTCTGTGTGTTTTAGCATCTTCCCATCAGATCCTCCAGCCACTGAGGTATCAGACCATACCGGTGAGAACTTTTGTTCATTTTTATGTTTTGGGATGATAACGAGAGCCTTATTACATTCACCAACATCAATGCTGATGTTTCTTTCATGATGTTTTTTGTTTAATTTTAGGAACAGCAACAGCAAAGAATCAAGACACATTTAATCAGTAAGCCTGAAATGAATTGCCTAATAGAACAGATTTCTCAGTTTTAAAGTACAGTGGTTCCTTGGTTTAAGAACAGCTTAATTTATGAACAACTTGGATTAAGAACACTACAAACCCGGAAGTAGGTGTTTTGGTTTGTGAACTTTGCCTTGGAATAAGAACGTTTCGCTTCCTGTTGAGTGTGTTCCATTTGTAAATTGAGTCCCCTGCTGGTATGGGAAAGCACACCTTGGTTTAAGAACACTTTGGTTTAAGAACAGACTTCTGGAATGGATTAAGTTCGTAAACCAAGGTACCATTGTAGTCTGAGACATGATTTCCAGTCATATAATACTTCTACCAGTGTTGACTGCTTAATGCAGTGTTTCCTAAACTTCTGGTAAATGGGAAAAAAATTTTCATGGACTGAAATTCCACCTGATAGGGTTTGTTCCTAGAGTGTGCAAGATGGCAATAGTCAGCCTCCTCTGAGGGCATAAATTCTAACTCTGGAGTGATTGGGATACTCAGTCTATTGCTTTCTCATGGCATGCTGGTATATTCCAATAGACAATGTGAGAATGATTGACTTGATGAAGGGATCTACTGCATAGGAAACTTTATTACATGCCTTTAGAGCTGGAAGAGTGATTTAACTGATAACTACATTTGTAATTGATCTTAATGGTGGGTTGGATTTCAATTAAAGTGCATGTAACAGGGTCATAGTATAATAGAAGTAGTGGTATAATTCCAGCAGTTATAGTTCTGTTAATTGCTAGTTTTCCTGTTGAGATAATCTTTGATATAAATTAAATCAAGTTATGATTTATTGTTACTGCCTTTTTAAGGAATGCAGAACTGGAGGCCGACCTGTGTAATATCACTGGTACGTATGAAAACAGCAATTACCTTTAAATATCCACTGCTTTTTGATAATATGTTAAAATTTTGTATGATATGGTTTTGCAAATATATTTGCTACTTGGAAGTGACATAGATCATACTTAATTTGTGGCAATAAAGCCTCAGATCCCATGTGGTGACATAGAAAGTTTGCTGGAAGAACTAAACAGTCGAGCTGCTGTGAAGGATGAAGAAATTGTCGATTTTGGATTAGAACAGCAATCCAACACCAGTGCCCCTTACACCAGACTGTGAAAGCTTTGGATTGGGTGGAAGTGTACCTTTGCTACTGGCAGTATCCCTGTTGGTGGGGGCCAGCAGAAAGTCTCAAAATCGGGTATTCTGAGAGAGAAGGCGGGTCTGAGCTGGCCCAGGTTCCAATGGGTCCTGAGCTGGTTTTGCTGCCATCATGTGATGGCATTGGGCCTGATAAGACCTGACTGGTGCACAAGCCTGGAGCTGACACAGGGATCAGACCTGATCCTGACCTACCTTCCTCTATGGCCACTGAGAGACTGGGTGGGTGTGGATGCAGCAGTGGCTCTACTTCTCTGTAAAACCACACCAGTGGGAAGTTGGCTTGCACCCTGAAGCAGTGGTTTTCAACCTTTTTGAGTCCACAGCTCCCTTGGCCACCTTCTTTGTGCAACTCTCCTATGTGATACAAGTGAGTCCTCATTTATGTGGGGGTTCCATTCTGGACCATTGTTCACATCACCTAAACACATAAGTGGGGATTCCCCTGTTCTGCTCCTGCCCCATAGCTGAGCAAGTCTTGATATCCCTGCTGCTTGCGAGCAGGAGGGACCTCAGGGCTTCTTTGCAAGGCTTAGCTGGGGGAGGGGGGCGATAGCAGCCCAAAGAAGCTGGGAAAGGAACAAGCTGTATTGTCCCAGTGATACTCCTCTCTCTGCAGTGTGAGGGGCAGAGCGATGGCAGCTTCACCTGGCAGTATATCACAGGTGAAACTGCAGCTGCTTCTGAGTCCCTCTGCTGCTACCAGCGGCCGAATGTCGAAAGCAGCGCTGGTAGCAGAGGGACTCAGGAGTTGTGTCAGTGTCACCCGCAATATACTGCTGGGTGAAGCCGCCATCACAGTCCGCTCCTCATACCAGTCCTGCTCAGTGTATCGCTACATTGCCCAGGCCTAGGCAGACGTGAAGTAGCTGAGTGTGTGTGTGTTAGGGCTACTAGGGCTAACCTTTTCCAGATCATGGTCAATTCTCGGAGGGCCAAAGTGAAAATGGCCAGTTTTTACTTTGCACAAAGTTTCTGTGATCTTTTTCATCAGTAAAATAAATTTATTTTTTTAAAAAATGGACGGATTTAGGGGGCTCTGAGTTACAGTTAGGCCAATAAAAGTTTGGATTCACAACATGGGAATAATTGGTTCTTTAAAAAAAAATGGACAAACCTTGATGGAGGCACACACAAGATCTCTTGGTCAGCCACCCCAGTCTGGAGTCTGATAGAATAATTGTGGCAGTTATGGCTCCTATGACCTAGCAACCCCCAGGTGGCAAGAAAAGCCAGGAAGCATGGTACGTCTGAAATTCATGCATTAATTTGAACTAACCAGCCAATACTTTGGCTTCAGAATGTCTGTTGCATAAATAAACAATTGCGTAAATAAACATTTTTTTTTTCTCAAAAGGGATTTTCCCCCCCTCAAAATAAACAATTTTTTGATTTTTTTTTCTCAAAAGGGATGAACACCTTACTTCATGCTCCCATCAGGACACCTTTGCAACAATTGGAGGTAAAAAATAAAATACATTTGTTCCTCTAACATAATACCATATATACTCGAGTATAAGCTGACCCGAATATAAGCCAAGGCACCTAATTTTAGCACAAAAAACTGGGGGAAATTATTGACTCAAGTATAAGCCGGTTCACCACACCACAAACCTGGCGGCGGCAGCAGCGGAGGAAGAACAAGCAGCCCAAAAGGGCTGCTCTCAGGGCTGCTCAGCCCAGTGCCTCTCCCAACCACGGCTCCTGTGCCTGCTCTTGTGAGAAGCGGGCGGTGGCAGCGGGACCAGCAGCAAGAAAGGGCTCCTTTCGGACCGCTCGTCCCTCTGCTGCCACCTGCCTCACTCAAGTATAAAATTCTGTATACTAGCTTTCATCAATCAGATGTTCTTGGGCCTGCCCACCCCCCCCCATGTTGTTCAACTACAACTTCAATGATGTCATGGTGGCTGAGGTTGTTGGGCCTTCTGGTCTAACATCTGGAGGACACCAGATTGGCAAAGACTGCTGTCAACAAAATGAAGAGCAACACACTGAAGAATACAGTGGTAACCTCGGGTTACATACACTTCAGGTTACATACGCTTCAGGTTACAGAATCCGCTAACCTAGAAATAGTGCTTCAGGTTAAGAACTTTGCTTCAGGATAAGAACAGAAATCGTGCTCCGGCGGCAGCAGGAGGCCCCATTAGCTAAAGTGGTGCTTCAGTTTAAGAACAGTTTCAGGTTAAGAACGGACCTCCAGAACAAATTAAGTACTTAACCCGAGGTACCACTGTACACTGTGTTTCACCATCTTCTCCTCTGAGTGACCCCACTGTTTCTTTGTTCTTCCTTTTGCTACGAACTGTACAGTGGTACCTCTGGATGCGAACAGGATCTGTTCCGGAGCCCCGTTTGCATCCGGAAGCTAACGCAAGCTGCATCTGCGCTGGTCACGATTCGCCGCTTCCGCGCATGTGTCATTTTGTGATGTCATTTTGAGCGTCTGCGCGAGCAGCGAAACCAGGAAGTAACGCACTCCATTACTTCCGGGTCACCACGGAGCGCAACGCGAAAATACTCATCCCGAAGCTACTTCAGTCCGAGTATGACTGTATTTATTTACTTTAGAAGACCTGGTTCCTCCCAGCCCCCAATCTTTACATTGTTTGTTTAGCTAGTCAGTAGTGTAATCTGGCCTTAACATTTTGGTATCTGAAAGTTAGGTTAAATGTGCTTAGCAGTTAAGTATAGGCGGCAACCATTTTGCATGGGGGCTCTATTCCTGGACCCCACACGCATCAGTGGAACATGCATGAGCCCGTTCCACCCCCATTCCTCCCCTCCAAAAGGACCCGTGTGTTGGCAGTCGTGTGTCAGTTGGATGTGCTTAAAGTGGTCGCTGCCTGTACATAAATTTCAGTAAGCAGTTTGTTTCTTTTTCTTTTTTTTTATAGGATAATGTAAACACCAGGCAAGAATGGAGCAAAATGGATAGGACGCTCCTCTTCTCAGATGAAAATGAAATGGATATGACGTCTGGTCACACTATAATAATTAAGCATGCCACTGAATTGAAACAAGAAGTTATACAAATGAATGATCTCAGTTTTAATAGCTGCGCTACAAAGGGGAATGAGTCCTGTTTGTCTCAACAGAAGACAAACACTGAAAACACAAAGAAAATAAATTTTGATGACTTCTTGAAAAGCTTGAAGTCCACTAAACTATTTCCTTCACCCATTGCTTCAGAGGCTTCAGAAAGAAATGTGTGTCCTTCAAAGGAGAATGTATACACCTACTTAGAAGGGGGAAATAGCAAGAACACAGATTTTGGAAGACCCGCTAACAGGCAAAACTATGCAAACGTTAATGAAGGGGGTGTTAGCATAAAAAATGCTAGCAGTGATGCCTCAGTGTCTTGTTATCAGGGAACTATTGCATTTTCTATGCCCTTTGGATCTGTTACTTCTATGCCTGTTCTGCATGGTAACACTAATAGAAAAAGTGGGGTTTTAAACAATGCAGCATCCTTAAATTCTGCAGATAAAACTTCTATATTTGGATTTGGTGAGGACATGGAAATAACTAAACCCACATACTTAATTGATAATCCTATAAATGCTGCTGGATTCCAAGATATGTCATCTCAAGAAATGGGAATTGGTAAGAAAGGTATAACTCTATTAGATAAGACAGTTTTATTTTCGCTGAATGAAGACAATGAAATGGAGTTTACCAAGAGCTGTACAGTAGCAGCGCAGTATGATATACAGCAGTGTGAAAGAACATCTCAAGTGCCCTCCTTACAACCTTTGGATAAAACTGTTTATCATAACAACATGGACGAGACTAAAGCCATAACAACCATAATAGATCAACCTGTAAAAGCTGCTGGTGCCCAAGCTATGCAAAAACAAAGTGAGTTGGGATCAACTAATGTAACCAGACCAGATTGTGACAAAACTCTTGTATTTCCCCAGAGTGAAGACAATGAAATGGAGTTTACCAAGAGCCTTACAATGGCAGTAGAGGAAGCTCCTCTAGCACAATCATGGATACCTGCAGGGAGTACCAACATGTCTGTATTTAGCAGTAACATGGCAATAAGCAAGTCCACAGCTTTTCCAGAAGGTAAAACGATTATGTATGTGCACAATAACGGCATGGAAGTAACTAAGCCTATAAGTCACATAATCAATACATCTCGAGAAGATACTACTTTCAAGCCTTTGCAGCTGAAGAAAAAAGAGATGGACAAGGTGATTGGATCAAGTTCAGCCAAGGAAGAGACCATGTGTTGCTTGAATAAAGACAATGAGATGACGTTTATGAGGAGCCATACAGTGTCAGTAAACAGTGATATTATCCCATGGGCCAAGGTAGCTACTCAAGTACTGTCCTCAGCTCCAGTAGATAAAAACAGTATGTCCACACACAGCAGTGATGCAGCAATAACAAAATCCACTACTTTTGTTCCTGCAAATAAAACGATAATGTGTAATAACTCAATGGAAATAACAAAACCCATATCGAGTGCATTTTTAAACAGATGTTTCAAGTCTTTGCCGCAGCAAGAGATGAGCAATACCACAATACCAGGCTCAGTTACAGATAATAATGTTCTTGCCCTACATGATAATGAAATGGAGATGACAAAGTGCCATACAATAACTGTAAATGTTGATAACATCTCCCAGTCAGAAAACTCCCCCCGTATACAATTTCATCAGGATGATATGAACATTGCAGGATCTTATTCCATTGCTAAAAACCCTAAGGGAAACTTGCCTTGGAAGGTGATGAAGCTGGAAATGGATGCTGGCTGGGAACCCTCGTCAGATCAAATTGCAACATTAGCTATGGCTGGCACAGAAATGGTTAAAAGGCAGACAATGCCATTTGACAGCAGAACATCCATGTATTGCCAGCCAGCTAGCCAAGCTCAGCTCTTAGGCCACCCCAATAAGACTGATTCATTTGCATTCTACCAGGATGGTACAGAAGTCACAATCCTGCCACCTAGTGCTGCTGTTAATGGGAACCTGGAGGCACCTGAGAAACAAGAAATGCTAACTAAAAACTTAAGACAGAATTTAGGTAATGTACCTTTCCCTCCATGTAGGGGGACATTGCAAGATATAGAAGCTACTAACATGGACCTTCCTCCCATCAATAACGTTACTTCAGAGGAGGAACCAATCCTTTTGTCTAAACTATCTGATGTCAGTGATTGTTCAAAGCTTAATGATAATAGGAAGAAGTCTGAACTTTTCCTACCCTCTCAAGACATTGGGAAAGAATTGCCCCAAATGGCAGTGAAGCCAGCTGATCATTTGGAGTTGAGAGAAGATGTAAAAAAAGTATCTAATATTCCTACTGCTTCTAGTGAGTGGACAAACAATGATTTTACAGATGTTGCTCCTCTCTCTGTGCCCTTAAATGCCATGTGGAATGATAGCTGTAAGATGAAAAAATCAGCCCTGGGTATCTTCCCACCTAAACTGCCAAATAAAAGGAAGCCTACTATTTCTAATGTAGAATATATTGGTGCCAGATCAGAAGAGAAGGTAGAAACTCAAGGTTCAAAAATCACTCAGTTTCTCAGGAGATCCCTGGACAAAGTTACCCCCAACTTGAGTCCATCTCATTATATAGATGAAGAGCTGCTTCCTGCATGTGCAGGTGAAATGGATTTTGATGAGTCTTTAGGTTGTGAAGTGCTAGAAAAGCTGATGAATGAAAAGGAGCTTGCTGATACGGGAGGCTGTCTGCTTGAAGTGTTTGAAACAAGTAACAGGAAGAGAAGATCTTGGAATCAAGATGATGAGAAACTTCAGCAGGAAAAGAAGCTCAAGACAGACGAGGGCTGGAATGATGCAGTAGAGTTCAAGCAGGTGGGTTTAAGATGATTGTTTGGCACTTGGTCACATTTTCTTGAGTCTATAAAATCACCTATGAATTAATGAACAAAGTACATATTTAACAGTGGGTTTTATCCTAAAGGAAGCTGAAATGGTATAGTAGCTATAAATTCATTAAGTGGTTTGGAGCAACTGATTATTCTTTCAGTTGTAGTGCTGTGCTCCTGAAGTGTGGGTAAGAAATAACATTTTTTAAAAATCAGCTGGTCTTTCAAATATTTGGTGATCCACAGCAAACAAAGAAATAGTTGAGTTGCTGTATCAACAAAATAATCTTGCTAATTTAACTTTTATTGAATATTTTTTTTATTATTTTAGCCCCTCTCCAGCACAATGTTAGCTCATGAAACACAGGAAGGTGAAAATGTTACCAACCTATTAGCTACAAATATGGAAAAGAAGCAAAGCAGCAACAGCAGCTCTTTGGATTCGGTTAAGGCTGATACAGACTTCTCTAGTAAGAATTCCTTCTTATCTGATTATATTGATTTCAACAAATTCCATCAGTAAAGAACACTACAGTATCTTGTATATGATAGAAGTATTCAGGAATGAATGGCTGTATATGATAGAGGTATTCAGGAATGAATGGCTTCACAAGCACACCTATGCAAATAGGATAGACAAGCTTCTAAATGAGACACACTTGTATTTAGTGTCATCTAAGGGTTCCATTGGAATTTCTCAAAATAACTTGTCAAAAGATTATACCTGATTTGTGCCCATATGCATAGTCTTGCTTCGTCAGGTTACTGTTCTACTTTTGTAAGTCCAAGTAGACCCACCCCTGCCCCCTTTGCATTTCAACAATATCTTAGAGCAAGAAGCTCCTGGAGGAGAGGACAGTGAATTGAGGTCTACTTAGTTTGGGGCAATTTTCCTTTCTCAGCAGCCCTGTATCCCTGCCCCACCCACTCCAACCCTCTGGTGAAACTTTTGAGTGGGTGCAGATAGCTATAGTGGTGAGTTAAGCCAGTAAAAAAATATCCTGTAAACTTACTTAACCTACCTGGAATCCAAACCATCACCTCTGATTAGAGTCTCCTCTGAGATGCTTCTTCAAAGTGGGAAGCTATAATGGAAAAAAGTGCCAGGTCCTCTGTTCTCTTACAGTTTTCAGTCATACTCTTACCACAATTCACCCTTTCTTCCTTTGGCACTGCTAAGAACGCAGCTGCCTTGCTGGCTAAGACTAGAAGTCCATCTCCTTCAGTGTTCTGTTTTCAAAAAGAGCCAGCAAGCCCACACACAGGGTATGATGAATATAGATAGGCTATTTGCCCCAGTATTTATGGAAGTAAACTCTCTGGCATTGTTGCATATTGTTTTGGTAAATTCTAGAAGATACCCATGTATTAAATTGTCTACCGAAGGCTATTGGATGGTGCCTCCTCTCTCTGCCAGGAGGAACATAAGGGCAAGGGGAAAACTAGCCTGGCTCCGGCCATTGGTCAGAAATGAGCAACTGCAGAGAGCTGCTGTTCTCCCCCCCCCCCCCCCCGGAAAAAACTGTTCCAACTGCCAGTTGCCCTGAGATTTAGAAGCAAAGGAAAATGCACACGTCCTGCATTGGTCAGAGCATCAGGAGCTGCTGCGTGTAATCTGCCTTGAATAGCATTTGAATCATCTAAAGATTTTACATAACATTTTTTATGCTTCTAGTATTTTGAGAGCAGCATTTTGTTATTAACTACGCTATTTGTATTTTTTTAAAAAAAAACAACAAACCTTCGTATTATGAATTGGGGGTGCAGATCTACTTGGTTACAGGCACTTCATTGTTAAGATCTCAGAGACCACCAGGACTTGATCTAACAAAGATCACAATCCTAAATCACATATAATAAAAATCACTTCAGACCACTAGTCTAGACTGAAGTGGCCTTTACATATCATTGAAATATTGTGGGTATTCTGTATATAATTGGGACACAATTTCTTGTTTAGCATGTCTGTTTTCCCCCCTAGTTCAACAAAATAGTGAAATGGAGATTCCGCTTCTCACGAACATTATTTGTGACCAAAATTTGAAGGAGGTATGTAAGAAGCTTAAAGCCCTTTAATTCTCTTTTCTGTGAACAGTGTATTTATTGCTGCAGTTATAGAATAACACCCTTAGTGATATTCAGCAGGCTTCCATTTTAGATGTGTAATTTAAGACATTCAGATAGTCTTCTCTCCATTACCAGATGCCTCTGAATGTCACTGCTGTTGATTTGTTGTGTTTGTGTTGTTTCAGCTGAGGCTGCTTTTTATTAATTTATCATTTTAATCTTAGTATTATGATTTGTGTTTGTTTTTGATCTAGAACCTCAGGTAATACTAAGCCTATTTTAAGTAGCTATGTGTGAACACTTCATTTTCAGAAACTGCAGGATGGTACTATCACAGTCGGTGAATTTTTCACACTCCTCCAAGTTGATGTGATACATTCTCCTCACCAGAGTTTGGTCTCACCCAAAGTAAGCATACAAACATACAGGTCTACATTTAATAACATATGTAAAATATGTGTTTGGAAATCGTTACAAGACCCACACTATATATACTCATCAACTCTTTTTGACTTTTTGCTTCAGTTTCAGAATGAGCTTGGTGATGACTTGTACCATATGTTAACTGAGATCCATTAGTACTGTATGTGCGTTTGTAACTCTTCATGCAACCATTACAGTCGGCGACAGCTTCATTAACCATGAGCTTGGCCAAAGTTTGCTTTTGTCTTTCTTGCTCTTGGGCAATTTAAAAAGCCTCTATTCAGAACTCCTGCAGCAATAAAGACACACTTAACATCTGGCTGTAATTCTTCTATTTGAATATACATCATGTCTTTTGGACTCTTAAATATATGAAACCCTGTTGACTTTTATTTTCCTCTCTACAGCATGCAGTTAACACAGCTCTTACCCCGGAAGATGAGTTTTTGAACGAGTACGTTTACTGTCCCAAGTTCCAAATTTACAAAGAAGATTGCCAAGCTCTCTACCAGATAATAGAAGAGTAAGATACTTGCAAATTTTGTTCATAGAGTATATTTTTGATTACTGCAATTTCTGTCAGATGTGTGTTATCATTGATATAAGTTGATCTCTTCAGTAGGGTTTGCATGACATTTTTGCTGGGAGTTTCACAAGCTCTTTTAAATGCAGGTATTGAAGTTGTCTGTGCGCCTTACAAGTATACTGGAGAATGCAGGCACTTATCTCTTCCATATTTAGCTTTTCCTCCCTCCCACCCTTTGCTCTCAATTTTCTGGGATACAGTGGCCATATCCATTATCTGAACCCTCTTATTAACTAGAAGAGGTTGAAATTGGTGATAAAAAAAATCAGGCAACTATAAATGGTTATCTCCCGCCCCCCCAGTAGAAACGCTTCCACAATTGTTTTATTGTTTACGTATGTATACAGAAAAGAAGTGAATGAAGAAAGATGTGGCCTAGGTAGAGATGCTGGAGGATTTAATTTACTCTACCTTTTAGAACAAACTTGGCTTATTCACTATACTTCAAGAAATGCTCTAAGAAGCAACTGGATGTCATTCATTACATGTTGCCTCTTCCAGGGTAATTGTACAGAAAAAAGGAGGCTGTCAACATTGGCACCACCGTTACACTTACACACCCACACCACTACAATTATTTAGGAATAATTATACACATAATAATATATGGCTGCTTCCTGGAGCATTTTCACAAATATTTTCAACCTGTGTAGAAGGAGCTGTATTTTCTAGCTGTTCTAATTAGAATAAAACTGAACAAGAAAATAACTAAGAGGCATCCTTCAGTTCACCATATTACAAACCTAACATTTGTTTATTTACTAAAATGTTGTTTTTAGTTGTGAAAAAAATTAAGGTTGTTTTAAATTCACACAGAAATGGGGCTTAATGGTGAACATGTGCAGAACAGAAACGGTTGTGATAAAGTACATTACTTCCATCTCTAGATATAAGGTGCCTTTGATCATGATGAAGGGAGCCCAGCAGTTAAATATGATTGAAGGTCAAAGTGAGGTGAATTAAATGTAGGTGAAATATGTGGCTAGGTAGTAGATCATCATGTTCTACAGCAGCTAAACCTCATTGAGGTATATTTTCCTGTAAGAGCTTGGAAGGTTTCACACAGATACCTCAAAAACCCTTAAGCAGTGAGAGCGAAAGGCCCATATGAGGTGCTGCTACGTCTGCATTAGGGCACCTCAGTCCCCTTTTTCAGAGGCACCTGAAAACCCTGCAGTGACCTCTGACACAGCAGAATGAGCTGGAGTCAGAAAAAGAGGATATCTAAGTGACACAGATGGGGCTTTTTGGATCCTAGCCAATGTGTTCCTGCATTGGCTTGGATGCTGTCAACAGCATACTGTAGTCCAGTACACATGATCTCTAAATAGGACAAATCCTGCTGGATGAGACCAAAGGACTATTTAGTCCAGCATTCTGTTCCTACAGTGCCTAGGAGTTGGCCACAAGTGGTGGCCACAAGTGGAGTTGGCCCAATGAAATTATGTTCTCAGAAATGCTAGCTTAGAATAGTTTCAACATTAAAATCTATGAAGAGCAGAATATATTCCAGGCCAGAATCACAGGTCATTTGAAGGCGCTGCTTATTCTCTTAAGATAGAAGCACATCAGAATGCTAATATTATAATATATTAAAATGTTATATATAACCAGGGCTTTTTTTCAAGCTGGAACTCACTCGAACTCAGTTCTGGCACCTTTTAGGTGGGCACCATTGCCATTCTAAGAGAACAAGGGAGGCATTCATGATGAGTTCCGGCACCTATTTTTATAGAAAAATTGCACAATATAATTATTACAATCATTATTTATAATTAATATTTCAGATTAAAATTGTATGCCGAATACCAGCATAAACTTCTGGTGAATGTGAACAAAAGTCTATGGGGAGTAATGAGAACCTGTTCGGATGAGGAGGTATGGGCAGCTGACTCATTCTGAATAATTAAATGTATGTATGTATGTATGTATGTATGTATGTTTGTTTGTTTGTTTGTTTGTTTGTTTAGAAAGCTACAGACTTCTAATGCATTTGCATCTCTCATGGCAGTCTGCAACAATTAAAAACAACAATCCCATACAGTGGTACTTCGGTTCTCAAACGTAATCTGTTTAGGAAGTCTGTTCAACTTCCAAAACATTTGAAAACTGAGGCACAAAGGGATGGCTTCAAGTTCAATTGGAAAACACGCAGCAGAAGCCGTTCAACTTCCGAGGTTAATTTGAAAACAAAAGCAATTACGTCCGGGTTTTTGGCGTTTGAAAACTGAAATGTTTGGCTTCTGAGACGCTCGAAAACTGAGGTACCACTGTAATAGAAATAAAACAATTTAAAGGCAGAAGCAGGCTTGGCAGATCAAAACATTAAAAAATGAAAGACCAGTGATTGCCAAAAAAGTAAACTTTGTCAGTTAGTGGAAAACTGTAAGAGAAGGAGCCAATTGGATCTCACAGGAAGGGTATACCACAATTTGGGCATTGGAAGTTCCTCTTTTGTCTCATCAACCATACCGTGGTCACAAGTGGGACACAGTTAGTATAGGCCTCTGCAATATATTGTACAAAGTGGTCAGGCTAATGTAAGAGGAGATAGTTTCTCAGTGATGTTTCTAAATCAGTATAATAAAACACTGAAAAAATGGCTGTTTAGTTGGTGGAGGGAGGAATAATGCAATAAAATCTAGATCTGTGGCATTGAAGGGTACTTTTAATCAAATGGGGTGTTGTCTGCATAAACTAGTTTTGTGGTATATTCTTATACAAATAATGAGCACACACAGAGAGATATCTGTTGCAGACATGCACCAAGGGCCAAACTACACATTGCAAATGAAGGGTGAAGCAACTTACTCTAGGGACACCTCCATAAAGAACTTAAATTTGCAGCCGGTGAGCAGACAAGCAACACATAGGGGTGGGGAAAGAAGGTGTTTCCTGGGACAACTTGCCTTTGAGGTGCTTCCCACTGCCAACCAAGGTGCGCTTGAGAGGTTCTGTCATTAAAAAATAAAATAAAACTATTATGTTCACTTCCAGTTCCCTTATTCTGCTAATGTATTCTATTTCACTGCAGCTGAAACGCTTTGGAGAAGGGCTACGTGAAATGAAATCCAGTTTCCTCAAGAAGAGTAAAGTTCTTGCTCACAAAGGAAAAGCAACATTATATAGAAAGCTGGTGCAAAATGGACAGGTAAATTTTTGAGGTAACCAGTGAGATCATACTTGGATGCCTTTCCATGTATAGAGATGTCTTCCTTTTTGCATCCTGCCCTCCTTCCAATGAGTTCTGGGCATTCTACAAAGGACTGTCCTGATTTTTTCCTCACAACAACTATGAGATATGTTAGGCTGAGAGATGAGGTGAGCTTCATGCCTAAGCAAGGATTTGAACCAAAGTGTCTCTGGTTAAAAGTCCAACACTGTAACTGCTGCATATGAGAGAGGTTGTCTTATTTCCTCATGTCCTTAAACACAGTTTTGTGGGAATATGGTCATTTGTCCCTCTTATGGACAAATGACCATATTCCCACACAGTTTGGTTCCTGGATTTAGCTTCACATTTATATTATGGAATAAAATGGGGAAATAGCATGGGTGCTAGAGGAGTTGTGTATCTTAGTTTGGAAAGCAGCGGGAAAAGATAGTTTCAATGTAACTTTTAGCTCTATGGCTAAAACATATAATCCTGTTCGGTGGATCTGCTTGTTTGTAGTATTCTTTATAATTCTTATTTTTGTTTACTAACGTATAGGTTTAGACTTTGAGATAAAGGCTACCTAGTGAGCGGATTCCCTACTTGAACAAGACCCTGCATCAAAATATAGCAGTTCATCTAGTGTACTAAACTGCCTCTATTCTAGTCCTTCTCCCCTACAAATCAGTAAAAAGGCATTGGTGTTCTCTCCTGCATGTTTTAATCTGATACTGTAAACTAATTTCATTTGGGGCCCAATAAAAAGTCTGGGATACCTACTGTTGTCATGTTGCTGAAACAGCTTCTGTGGGCCATAGCCCATCCTTTGGTGGAAAGACCATTAGGAAATATATGTAATAGATAAATGTTTTTTTAAAAAAAATGGTTTTATTTAGTAGCCAGAAATGCCCTTTAATAATATTTGCTTGCTAAAATAGAATCTAACCATATTTTACATATTATATTACTACTAATAATAAACAGTTAACCACATTTTTACCTTTAAGCTTCAGTGGGAAAAACTACAGTCAAGACTGGCTAAAGTAGAAGAACTTATAAAGGAAATGGACAGCTGTCTTCTTGCTCTGGAAACAGGTACAGTCTCAAAAATTACTTTTCCAGTAAAGCCAATTTCTTTGCAGACTAAAGAAAGCAAAAAATAAAAAACAACACCCCTGTTGACATAATTTGGGCATACTTTGGTGTCAAAAAGAAATCAACATTCTTATACACATTAAGATCATAGGACTAATAAGCTAAGAGCCATGCAGAGAAACAGGCGACGTAGAATAAGTCCTCTTAGACAATGGAAATTATTTGGCTTCTGAAGCTTTTGTGGATACAGTCAGCATGTTATTAGTCTATATGTAAATGGATGAACTGCTTTTTTTAGAAAATTGAGCCTCACAGGAAGTAAAATGTTCTGCTGTGGTGATTTACAATGTCCACTGGCCTTTATTGTAGGATGTCTGTAGAAAGATAACTAATATAGAGTTTTCTCTTTTTCTCACTATCCTGTCAAATCAGTGAGCATGACTTGAAACAAGAAGTCTTTGAATGTTCTCAACTGTGTACCAAAAGTGTAGAGCAAAGCCAATCTCAAACTACAAATATATCATTTTTGGGAATACACCTGAAACTCAAAGTTGGGAGCATAATTTCAAAGGTTGTATTTCCTGCTAAGTTGACCGGAGTATATGTATAGCATTTTTGAAGTGAATGTTCTTATAAAACACTGCTTAATTTTAGAAACTTCTGCATTGGAAGAGTCTGAGCCAGATGTCAATGATGCCATTGCAGAATACAAGTCTAAGATGAGAGACACTGAGAAAGGTACTGGAGCTGTTTTGAGCTGCATGATACAGAAGGCTGTTAGGACACTGAAATTGCTGTGGCTGTGTTTATTATATAGTCTCCAGATCTTTTTTACTAACCTGAGTTGTAGAATGCATCTTTCTGTCCTGACATTGCTGACGGATATTTTCCTGTACTTGGGGCTGTTTTGACTGATCTACATGGAGATTACTACATGTATGAGCTCTGGAAAGCTATGATTGGCTGCATCTTTTCAGTGCATGTACTGTACATGCTGTGAACAGAACACCTATAGGTTCTTCATATACAATATCCTGTATGTAGGATTCACTCAATTCTACACAAATTACATCCATGTAGGAATTTAACTGAACACCATTTGGCCTTGGAGAATAAACCTAATAGCGTGTTGAGGACTAGACCTGCTTAATCAGACAGAATAAACAGTTAATGCTTTTCATCAACATTTTGACTCTTACTGTGTATTTTCTCGTTTCTTAGAGCTGGAAAACTACAGAGCCAAAGAGGAGGCACTTCAAAGGTAGAATTAAGCATTAGTGTTTGACATGTATTTATGTGTTGTGAAAAACTCTTGGCTTTTAATACTATTCAGGGTATTTGGCAAATGCATTGCACTTTTGTTGTACTCCTTCAGAGAGCAATCGAATATCAGAGACAAAAAGAAACAGAGAGCTTCTGAAATAAGCCATCTCAAGGAGTATGCAAACAGATGTCAGGAACTTATGAAGAAATACAAGTAAGTAAATTCAGTCAATTAATATCTTGCTGTAAAGGGAATCCAATTCAAGTACTATATTGTCTATGTTTACGTGACATCAGTGGTATCTTCTAATTTTGTCCCCATGAGCTGGCAATCAGAGTAGGGGTGGGAAAACCATGGTTTCCAGATGCTGGCCATGTTGGCTGGGGCTAATGAGAGTTGTAGTCCCAGAAAATCCACAGGTTTCCTATCCTTGCTCTAGAGTATAACCAAATTGTTTCAACATTCCTCTTCACCTTCAAACAGAGGATGGCAAGGTCCTTATAGGAATGACGTTTACTGCTTGGGGAAAACATTTACAAATAATTACATTTAACATCTATATTCTAAGTAAAAAGAACAAGTGGGCACACACAAGCAGTTTTTATCTTTCCTTCTTTAATGCTTTGTTCCGTATGGTCCATGTGGCTCAAAAAGATTAAGAAATGGGTCCCCAAATACATGTTTCGTTTAAAAGTGGGTCCTAGGTCTGAAAAGGTTGAAGGTACCTGCTCTAGTCAACTTAGTGTGTGAGGGAGAAATATATAGGTTTTTCAACTTGCAAAGGGGACAGATGTTTTAGATAAAGTAGTTCATGACTACTGAACCCCAATTAAAAAAAAATTAAGGTAGTATTCTTACCAAGTGTCCAATAACTGTACATGCACTATCCTTCCCATTGTCTTTTGGTGAATTCATTTTTGATAATTTTCTGTTTGTAGCTTCTCTGAGTGGACAATAAAAGAGTGGAATGATCACCAGGCTGTTTTCACCTTCCTTTATGATTCTGTTGAGCTCACTCTCAGCCTTGGGTGCCCTGTAGGTGAGTTGCAAAAATACTAAAAACTCTATCTGCTATAAAAGCACCACTATCTACTCTAGATGTGTTTTTTGATATTTTACTCCTGCCAAGAAGGTCCCAAAAGAACTCAGGTCTCCTCACCAACATCATAACGTGATTTTTTTAAAAGCTAGAAAAACACTAAAGCAGACTACAGGCAAAACTGATTAATTTGATAAGAACTGAGCTGTAAAAAAAATTGCATGCAGACTGAAAAGGCATTTGGTCTTCAGTTTTATTGAGTGACATAAATTTAGCTCTCTAAAGTGGTAAACCAGTGTTTGGGCTATCTAGATTACAGGTTTTTAATATTTATTACAATTATTCCTACAACTATTCAGGATCCAAATTCTTCCAAGCCTGTTTGCAACATAACAAAATTAAAATATTAAAATAAGTCTGATTCCTTCCCACAGTTGGTGGGAAGCACAGTAGGGAGTATAGTGTAGAAGGAGCAGACAGTGATCTCTTTGCCAGCTTCTGTCCCTTGTCTGAAATCCTCCATCCAGAGCTGCTGGTAGTGTATGGATCTAATCACCTTATAAAATTGTGTTACCATTCACTGCTCCAAATTTGGGTCAGTGACTCTTTGCCATGTCACTGTGCAGGAAACTTTCCTCAATGTTCCAGGAGTTTGCAGGGGTAGAGCTGGGAGTAGGATCTCATACAGATGACCACGGGTGGCTAGGCCTCATCCTAGCAGTTCCCACTCTTGGTGTCTGCAAAATCAGATCATCAAGCAGATCAGTGAGAAATGGAGCATGGATCTTTGCACGAAAGTCTGCAGAATTGTGTCTTTAGTACAATGGTATTGTAAGCAGCAGGGAGGGACTTGCATGGTTGACTATTCCACTATACAAAAAAAGTATTTGTATATATACATCTCCCCACTTCATCCTGCACATCATGGCAAAGGCTGGACCCTGGCATGCAGGTTTTTTGTGCAGAATGATTTATCTATTTGAATTCTGACCTATATGAAGAGGAACAACCCAGACACAGGTTGACCATCTCAGTGAAAACTAGACCTCATTCTGAAACAGAATCATAGAACTTATAGTATGTCTGCTTTCTCCTAGATGGTGCTGTTTTCAGCAACAGGTTCTGCGTGAATATTGTTGGTGTGAACCTTGAATCACTGTTGGATGGTAAGGCTTTGAAGCACTTTGATTCTGTGATATTTTTTTCTGGAAGGAGATCTGCATTTTCCAGCTTCTCTTGTGAAAAGTATTGCTAAACTTCAAGAAAACATGAAAAGCAGTCTTCTGTGAAGAACCTTCCTTTTTCTCAGATAAAATTTTCAACTAACAATGAAATTCCCAGTGTGAAGCAAAAAGCAAAGCAATTAAATGAAACTAAATATCAAATGCCTTCAAGGTTTTGAAGGCATTCAAAATCATCCATGAGTTGAATAGAATGAAATGACTTGAATATAACTTAAACCTAAGACAGTGTTTGTTTTTTCTTTGTTGTCCTATACAGAAGCAAAGGCTTTGCCATCTTCAAAACTAGTGCATAGACTCATCTTTCAGTTTATAAACAGTCAGAGTTCATTGAAGGAAAAATGTTCAACAGTGCATCATCTTTATCAGGTAACTTAACAATGAAAAGCAAAAAGGGTTTTTTAAAATGTTGCTATAATTTGTTCTATGCTGCTTTTATTGCTTGGAAGAGTCAACAAAGAAGATCCAGAAGTACAGGAAAGTCTACATTTTGGAGCAATTCTAGGTGGAAGTAGCTTCCCAGCAGAACTTTTTCACCTGCTTGAGTGACATGGAGGCTATGAAGAATGAATGGAATTCAGCATCACACTCTTCCAATCATTGCAGCTTGCCAGATGGAACAATCCCCCCCTCCTCCCCCTCTGTGCAGTTCTGGGAGTTCTCCCAACCCCTCCCCACAAGCCAATTGCGGAGGAAGAATGGGGAAGCCCTGTTGTGTAAGCAGAAGTCCTTGCAGAGTTTCCACTGATAAGGCTGATTAGGTGAATCCTGCCCAGAGAATTTGTGTTGTGATTTGCTTTATTTTTCTGCATTTGATGACCATTTTCTAGGGTAGAAAAGCAATTTATAAAGTGATTACATTGAGTGTAACTTTAAAAGTATAGGAATGCAAATAAATAACAAAATTATAGGATAGGTAAAAGTCAATGGTCTAGTTCAGGGGTAGGCAACCTAAGGCCTGGGGGCCATATGCAGCCCAATCACCTTCTCAATCTGGCCTGCGTACGGTCCGGGAATCAGTGTGTTTTTACATGAGTAGAATGTGTCCTTTTATTTAAAATGCATCTCTGGGTTATTTGTGGGGCATAGAAATTCGTTCACCCCCCCCCAAAAAAAATTAGTCTGGCCCACCACATGGTCTGAGGGAGAGTGGACTGGCCCACGGCTGGAAAAGGTTGCTGACCCCTGGTCTAGTTAATGTTGCTTTGTGTCTGGAGAAGGTTTGTACACATCCTCCTCCTTGCTGTGAAGAAAATGTAGAAGAGGTTGGTGTACATTTCTTCCCATCCTATCTCAGGAAATCTGGGACCTAAGTTGTCATCATTACTTGCTCTGATTGTCCAATCAGGTGCTGCGTGACATTTCTCTTGTGGTGAGTCGTTGTGAACTTCTAGGAGAAGAGATCGAGTATCTAAACAGATGGGGTGGAAAATTCAATCTGCTGAAGACAGATGTGAACGATACAAAGTAAATGCTTAACAAAGTCTATTCTAGTTCTCTAAATGTATTTGTTTGGTGTACAAGTTAGGATTGGTGTAAAAGTTAGGATTGGTAGAGGGTGTGTTACAATCCTTCCAAAATCTTTCTCGCAAGAATTTAATACTTATAACACAAAATTCTGGTGTGTTTCACCTCAGTAGGATTTTAAAAAGCCATTTCCCCCTATATAGTACTCAAGATAGCAAGCAAGGAATGAAGTATCTTAAAATATACAGTACAGTGGTACCTCTGGTTGTGAACGGGATCCATTCCGGAGGCTCGTTCACAACATGAGCAGAACGCAACCCGCAGCGGCACGTAACCAGGTCGCCGTGGGACGCAACCTGAAAAAACGTATCATGAAGCAAACGTAACATGAGGTATGACTGTATTAAAAATGCATTACATGAACAGCAGTTCAGCTAAAACATGATAAATAAAAGAGCAGAACCAAATTAAAACATTGTACTTCCAGAGCGAAAGATGAAACAAAAACAAGTTAAAGCAACTTCTAAACAAAAAAGAGCCTTGTCAAAACAAGATGGGCTGCCTGGCACCTAAAAGATAACAAGAAAGAGTGGATCTCCCTGACAGGGGGTCCTGCAGGCTGGGTGCAATCATAAAAAGGGTCCCCTCTGTAGTAGCTAGCCACCTAATCTCAGAGGGCAGGGGTACCCAGAAAATGGCCTTAAATGAAGGTAGATTCACAGAGGGTGCAAACAGTCATCCAGGTGGCTTGGACTAGGTGTTTTAGGCCTTTATAAGTCAAAACCCAGCTGCTTCAATTGGCCTTGGTAGCAAGCAGGGGCTCTATGAAGGTCTTTAAGAGTTGATGTAATGTTTGCAATGGAAGATCCCTGCTAACAATCTAGCTGCTGTATTCTGGACCACTTAAAGTTCTGAAGACTTTTCAAAGTCAGCCTGAATTGTTACTAATCAAGCCTGAATTTTTATTGAAGCATAGGTAGATAGTAAGGTCGTTTTATTCCAGGAGGAGGCACAGACATAATCTGGAATTGGAAAAAGGAAGTCAAAGGCAAAACTATCACATTGGGATCCCAACAGCAAAGCTGGATTCAGATATATCCCTGAGTCACCAACCTGACCTTTAAGGGGGGTGCAATTCATCCAGTACAAGCTGAATGCCTCCACCATGGTCCATTCCATCTACCCACAGTACCTCAAATCTGTCTGCGTTCAGTGTCAGTTTATTAGCTCTCACTGTGCCTTTTAGATAACTGTTTAAATATCAGTGCATCACCTAGATTTGATAAAAGGGAGAAATAGATCATGAATATCATGCAAACCGATTACCTCTCCCAACTGTTCCATGTAGAATACTTAAGTGTGCATGCACACGAAAGCTTATACCCAGAACAAACATATTTGGTCTCTAAGGTGCTACTGGACAATTTATTTATTTATTTTAACATTCAACAGTTACTGAGGCATAACACAAATAATTCTTTGCACAGTGGAACCTCGTGTTACGGACAGGATCCGTTCTGGAGGCCTGTCCGTAACACAGAACTGACATGCACAGTGCGATTTAGTGCTTCTGTGCATGCGCAAGTGGCGAAACCTGGAAGTAACCCGTTCCGGTACATCTGGGTTGCTGCAGGACGCAACACGAAAACACGTAACCTGAAGCGGACGCAACATGAGGTATGACTGTATCTATATTTTGTTTTATACGTAGAGTGAAGCTCTTATTCTCCAGTTCTGTATCATTTGCAAAGTTTGAAGTTGAACTGTCTTTATCTGCCAGCTATCCTGCGTCCCCAATAGCTTTCACCATTCCAAAATGCACCGGCAACCTTAAGTGAGTAAAATAAAACTGAAGGTGTGAGAGCAATAATTTTTACCATAGTTTTAGGGAAAGGTTTTCATTTATTTGATCCTCATATATATGCATTTTCTCTTCACAGCCAAGAGGAAATTTCTGTTGTTTTATCCAGTGTTCCAGTGGGAGCCAACTACTTGAAGAGAATGGTCAATCAGATTCATCGTAATCTGCTCCAGGGTCCTTCAATCCAAAGATAGCAGAGCAGCGGGGGGGTGGGGGTGGAATGACCAATCAAGTAGTCAAATCTTTGCTTATTTTCTTAGTAAGGATCACCACTTAGCCCTTTTTGCCTGTTGAAAAGTGTATAGCTAAGGGATATTGCATAGTTCTAGCACTTCTTAAGGCTACT
The DNA here is from genome assembly GCF_964252035.2 of Podarcis erhardii. Classification (NCBI taxonomy): domain Eukaryota; kingdom Metazoa; phylum Chordata; class Lepidosauria; order Squamata; family Lacertidae; genus Podarcis; species Podarcis erhardii. Next base: position 43,360,538 of record NC_138497.1, read on the forward strand.
CTTAATTTCCGATAAATTAATTTTACTGCAAAACTGATGTTGCAATTCTGCTGCAGTCGTTAGTGCAATTTCATAGGTCAAGCACTGCAGTGATGTGTATCTTCCAAGGCCTACATGTGTATTAATGGCTAGCAGTAGCTTTTGACCCCTACAAAAATAAAGAAGTTCTGTTTTTAGAAAGTTGCCCCAAGATTGATTAATTACAACTACAAAAATTAAAACATCGCACATAGAAAAGTATGTGTGCCATCCAATGTTTTGGACTTGTAATGAAGTGAGTATTGGTGCATCCATGCTTCTGTTGACTGAATTATTTGGCTGCCATTGTCACTAGTCCAGTCTGACTGTTAAGATTTTTAAATTATTCAGATAGATGTGGTTGCATCTCATATCTACAAAGCTTATATTATAATAAGGCATCCATATTTTCTCCACTGTGATCTCTAGTTGCTGGACGATGTATGTATATGTGTAAAGTATAGCATTTTTAATGCTTTTTGACTTGTTTAGGTTTTTTAATTTTGTTACTTTTTGTTAATGGGGCAAGTATAATAAACCCACCTACACTAAAAAAAATTGTCTTGTAAGTGGTGACTTGTAAGTTAAAGTTATGCTGCCAACACTTCCTCTAAATCCACTACAGTGGTGCGCCGCAAGACGAACGCCTTGCAAGACGGAAAACCTGCTAGACGAAAGGGTTTTCTGTTTTGGAGGCGCTTCGCAAAACGAATTTCCCTATGGGCTTGCTTCGCAAGACGAAAATGTCTTGCGAGTTCCTGCGGGGTTTTTTCCCTTTTCCCCCCTTTTCCTAAGCCCTAAGCCGCTTATCAGCTGATCCACTAAAAGCCGCTAATAGCGCTAATCCGCTAAGCTGTCAATGGGCTTGCTTCGCAAGACGAGAAAAACGCTATGCGAAGAGCCTCACGGAACGGATTAATTTCGTCTTGCGAGGCACCACTGTATTTACTTTGGTGGTGTGTGTGTGTGCGTGTGTGTGTGTGTTTTAAATCCGTTAAATGGTTTGGCCGATTTTGTTTTTGCTGTTTGTCTTTCCTCTCCTTCAAAAATGGTTTCATATCAAAAGACTGAAAAAACAAATTACTCATTAGAAAACATCAATGGAATAAATGCAAAATATTACACATTCATTTCTAAGAAGATTGTAAGTTATATTAATCATGGTATTGTGCTCATTTCTCCCTGCTTTTCCTTTCTATAATGTGGTGGTTGTGGTAAAATAAGTTGTTTTGACAACCTATTCCTTGTTTAACTTTCTAGAACTGTTTCAGAAAAATTCTGAATATTTTGGATGAAAGGATTCATTCTACTCTTCCTTTCAATTTAATAACCTCACAAAATAAGAAGATAAATAAATGTTATTTCTCAGACAAGATGAGGCCAAAGTGTATGCTTAAAAAGAACAGCATACAGTGGTACTTCAGGTTAAGTACTTAATTCGTTCCGGAGGTCCGTTCTTAACCTGACACTGTTCTTAACCTGAAGCACTATTTCTGGGTTAGCGGAGTCTGTAACCTGAAGCGTATGTAACCTGAGGTACCACTGTATACCATTTTATACTGCCCATTAACAATTAGGTATCTGAACACCATAAACCAGACTAGCAACCACTTGCTCAAGCTCCTTGCTCAGAAAGGAGATGTTAGCAACCAGCTATCATTTATATTTTCTGGGTCCAGCTAGGTTTTTTTAGGAGTGCTTAATTACCATTTTGTTTAAGGAGATTAACACCACTTCTCTGAAGGAGGTGCTTACAACTCTTGGCCAGACATCCCCTTCTTATTAGATGAAATAAGCTGCAAATGTCTGGTTTTTGACAGGTGGTCAGCTGGTGTTTGCCAAGCACCTTGTCCACATCCTTGGTCCTCAGCAACTGGAAGTCACCCTGCTGTTGCTCTGTACACCTTTACTAGCACAAAGGCATTAATTGTGGAGTCCAAGTCATGACTGTTCCAGCTGACAATCAACTGAGGCTGCAGAACCAAAGAGAAGCAGACCAGCCTCTGTAACCAGCTAGGGATCACTGGAATATTACACTGCTTGCCTCCCAGAAACAAGCCAGAGCAACTGCACCTTCTGGTCCTCTGCTTACTTGACTACTGAGCCTTGCTGGGGTTGCACTGGGCTGAGTTCCTGGCTCTGCCTCGTTTATTTCTGCATCTATCAAATTTTCTCTTATCAGTACCAATCAGTAATCATTTGATAACATTTATTAATGAAAGTAGAACAGATATCTCATTGCTTCAGTTCATTTTTAAAGAAGTTTGCAGTTGATTAATAATTGCCTCAAGTTAGCACTGTGCTGTTATAAAAGTTCCCCAACCTGTAGCTGCTTTTTCAGTGCTGTAGTGGCTGTTCTACATAGTTAGCATTTTCTGACAAAACAATTACTATTGGTAGAAGAGCCATGTAGAATTGAATAAAGCAAATGCCAACCACCTTAGGCCCATGGGTTCACTGGGATTTTTTAGTGAGTGCTCTTGGTACCACCTCCTCTGGTTCCTTGTGTCACTCCCATGGATCAGCCCCCTACTTGGAAGGTAGAGAGTACATGCACACACTTTTGCACAGATCCCTTAGGAAAGCAAATGTCATTGGGAGGGCCTTAGAGGCTTCCTATGCACCAGGGTAAGACATAAAGGGTGCCTATGGGGGCTACATGGGACTAGGAAACTTACTGTTTTTATGTTATGGCTGTGCTTCACCGTCAGAGGGCACTCCTGCTGCAAGTTTTTGACAGCTTTCAAATTCCCATTTGTTTTACTGGCTAATTAAAATGGAAAGTTGCTGGTTGGAACTGTAATGTATATTTGTTTATTAGAGTAGCCCATTGCATCTGCTTGGCTATCTGTTCCAGAGGATAGCAGGATGGATTGGTTTTAAACTGGCAGTTTAAAAAAATCCAATGTAAATCAAGTTTCCCATTAATATCTATATATACCCTCACAGCAAAATTTGGATCTCACAGCAATCCAGCCACCAATGTTGTGGTCACCTGGCAAGAGGCGATCAGGATGAATGTTGGCATCCATCTGTCTGGAAAGACAATGGAGTGTGCCTTTGGGGGTGAAGTCAAGCTGCTGTATTAGCAGCACCGAAGTGACTTCCCCAGGGCGCAAGCCTGGGCAGTGCGTACGGAGGTCCTGGGCTGCTCATGCAAGACCCCCCATTCTCAGCCTGTTCACAAGCAGGGAAGTCTAACTGAGGTTTTGATACCCATTGGCTACCCTCACCTGGTTTAGCTGGCCAGTCAAAGCCATTCTGAGGTGTGGGTGCTATCTATCCCATGCTGACAGCATCTAGGACACACATCTGCATCTAGATGAATGCAGGGTGGGGACCAAAGGTGGACAAACTCATAGGAGCCAACTCCTAGGGGCCGAGAGGTCTTTGCCTCCCAATTAAAAAATATCAGAGGGAGCTGGGCCTCCCAACGTTGACGGGCATTGCCATTCAAATCATAGCTATTAACGTTTCCCTTTTTTAAAGGGAAATTCCCTTATTCCGAATAGGATTCCTCGCAAGAAAGGGGGAAAGTTGATAGCTATGATTCAAATGATGTGCATGCATGGCATCGTCTGATTATGTAGGGCAGGGCTTACCTCCCACCCCCCCATATTTTGTTCAAGTTGGCACTCCTGCGACAAATTACCCCAGAAGGAGCACGATGCGTCCCCCACCAGAGGTATTACCCCTCCTTTAACATCCCATATACTATATTTCAAAGCCACGTGTGTGCACATGTGCCTGTGCATCAACATTCCAAGAGTGAATTGTGTGAGGAGAAACGACCAGGGGTAGCGTTTGGCTTTCAAGTTCCTCTCTTCCCCAATATGTGTTCTGCAGATGCGGCCACTGAGTCCAGACCTCTTCAACCTGCTGTGACTACAAGGTCTAGACTACTACCCTGAGTGGACCCCTGTCCCTCGAAATCTACCAATGCCCCAGATGTTGTTGGACTACAACTCCCATCATCCTTGAGCTCTGGCCTTGCTAGCTAGGGTTGATGGGAGTTGTAGTTCAAGAACATCTGGGGACCCACAGGTTGAGAAAGGCTGCCTCAGAACTTTTGAAGGGAGCGGGACGTGGCTTAAGAGGAAGGCACGCGTAGGCCCCGCCCCGCTACAATCCGCTAACGAGCCCCGGACGAGCGCCAAACAAGGGAGCATGCGCGCTGGAGGCCTCCGCCCTTCCAAGACGTCGCTACGCGCGTGCGCGTCCGTTGCGTCACGCAGTGGCGGGCTCGTCTGAATCCGGAACGGGGACGGAGGGACCGGAGTGTGTGAGCGGAGGTGAGTCTGTGGGCCGCTCCTCCCGTTCGCCCTCGCGGGACGTAGAAACGGCCTTTCTCCGCCATCCCCCCTCCGAATGGCGTCCGTCGTTGTTGGGTCACTGAAAGGCCCAGGGAGCGGGCTGGCCTCGGGCTTCCCGGCCTCCCTGAGAAACGGAGAAGCTAAGGAATAAGGAGCTGCTCGCGAGGCCTCCTGTTCCGTGTGCTTTTGCCTCTGCTGCGCTACCTTGTTTGCTTATTGCGGTTTACGCGCCGCCTTTCTTCCCCGAGCAGCCCAGGGAAAGCGCAGTTAACAAAGCCAAAACACCCTGAAACGATTTGGGCTCTCTAAAAACAGAGGCAAGCTTGAAAACAAACACGTGAAAGCAGTTACACTTGAAAACTGTTACGTGGCAGTTCGCCAATAAAACGTGAATACAAAATGTGGGAAGGTGAGTTAAGCGCAAGCCTCTACTCCAAAGCGAGTGAGCGAACCTCTCTGGTGTTACAGTAGTGGTGGTGGTAGCAGCGTCCTGTGTGACCATAAGGTTATAGCAGTAAGATGAAATCGTTGTTTACAAAAAAATTACATCACTGAAATTGCATAACTCCTGCATTAGGTACTTCCTGTTTTGATAGGAGCATTGACTGATGTGCGCCATGGCCATGCAATTGCAACGTGAGGAAGATGAAAGTCTGGAAACATCAACAGAGGAGGGACGCTTTGGTCCTCAGCCCATTTCACGGCTAGAGGTATGTGACCAATGGGGAACTTAAGGTTATAAAATGCACGCTTGCGATTAAATGTCTATAGTGGCCCAAACTTTCTGGAACTCAATCTTTAAAATGTTAAAGTACAAGATTCATTGCAATTGCTCATATCATTTTTAATAAAATATACACAGGCACAGATATACACAGCAATATGTACCTCAGAGACCTGCTTTTTGCCAGTGACAGCTTTATTAAAACTTTACTGAAAGTTGTTTATCTGATCAGTCTTTGAAGGAATGAAAATATAGCAATTTTAAAATCAGTTGTATCCAATTCTAAAATGTAATGTTTTTAGAAGCAATATTATGCATGAAGTGAGAGTTAACACTTAAAGCAAAACCCCATGTGTGTCTACTGTACCTTTTGAGTTCAATGCTACTTACTGCCAGAGAAGTACAAAATTATGTTAAAATGTGATAAGCTGCAACTGAAGTGATTTATTCAAGAATCTTAATGTTTCATACTAAATAATATATATTGTCTTGTATAGCAATGTGGTATTAATGCCAATGATGTGAAGAAGTTAGAAGAAGCTGGATTTCACACAGTTGAAGCTGTTGCCTATGCACCAAAGAAGGAATTGCTCAATATTAAAGGCATAAGTGAAGCTAAAGCAGATAAAATCCTGGTAATTATACTTAACACTGTTATAATATATATATATTGTTTTCAAGAGGCTATGGGAATACAATGCTCTTTGAAAGTTTTTCAAGTAAGAAATGAATGCATACTTTTTCTAAGTCTTATTATAGTATAGTTTGGAATAAACAATCCTAGCGACGAAAAGAGTAGGAGTTTTAATATAGGGATGCAGGTGTTTATTACTCAGTCTTTTGATTTTACCGTGTTTCTCAGGCAGAAGCAGCAAAATTGGTGCCAATGGGATTCACCACAGCAACAGAGTTTCATCAGCAGAGGTCAGAGATCATTCAAATCACAACTGGGTCCAAAGAACTTGATAAACTGCTTCAAGGTATATATCTTGGTGTAACCCTTGATTTTTTTAATGTAATTTTATCACACATTATAAATACAAAACCAAATATGGAATAGTTGTTATAGGCGTACATATAAAATGCATATTTAAGTGTTTACGGGCTGCCTTTCAGGGCATAGCCTTCATAAGTTGGTGTAGAGAGCTAGATAATATATATAAAGATCATAGCAAACACTCATGCAGCAGCTTATAAAGTAAGATATGCACATAGCTCACTTATATAGCTTCAAAGTGCTATGTAGGCTGGATCCTTATAGACACTTTACCTGACAGTATGTCCTCTTGAAATCAATTGAGCTTCTGAGTAAACATGCCTCCTTAAAGACTAGGGCGATCTGCATCCCTGCTTCACAAAACATTTTTGATTTGTTCATTATAAATCATTCCATAGCTGGGAAACCAGTTCAAAAATAATTTCAATAGTAACTTCACAAAGAAATGTACATCTAGTTGAATAGTACTAAATACTTTTTCTTCCCATTTTATTATTAAAAAGTGGCTGTTATATAATTTACTTGTCATTTAAGAACTTTAATCTAAATTCTGTCCTCAAGAGTTCTGTGATACTCTGACATTGCTGTTTATATGATTATTGATAAGAATCTGAAGTATGTTGCATTTCTTTCTTGTAAAGGAGGAATAGAAACTGGGTCTATTACGGAGATGTTTGGGGAATTCCGCACGGGAAAGACTCAGTTGTGTCTCACACTGGCAGTAACCTGCCAGGTAAGTGGCTTACATAAGTACTGGACAAAAAAATTAAACTCCCCCCCCCCCGGTTTTATGCATTTTTTAATGAATTGAAGTATAATTTGCACGATTAGAAAGACAGTGCATGAGATCTTGTGATACTGAAGGCTGAGCTAGACATTTAGCAGACTTAGATTTGAAACTTTAGGCACCCCTGAGCAAAGGCACCCCTGCAAAGAGATGGGAGGAAGTGCAATCTGCAGAAAGAGAATGCTTGCTTAACTCTTCTTAAAACTTCTGTTCGCTGTGATGTGGCAAATGCACCCAGCACACTTTTAGATTAAGCAGCTGATAGAAATGAGGATTATAGCGGGGGGGGAGGGTCCAGGGTGCAAAACACACCCTTCCCTCACTTCCTTGCAGTGTTTCCTAATCACAGAAACTTCCAGGTCTTGATCTTTCTTCAAATGGATAGTTCAGCTTTCAACTTCCAGGATAAGCACACCCTAACACTATTCCTATCCCCTGGAGATGATACCTCTCAAATAAGGGTTGTGGAGCAGGGCTTCTTAACCAATTTTAATCAATGTGTGAGTTTACCTGGTTACGTCTGTCCCATAAGTTTTGTTAAATAACTTATTTAAGGTTTAAAATTTACTGTTCATATAATGGGTTTATTTTTTATTTGCAGCTTTGCCATCCTCTAATGTTTCCCTTAGACTTGCCTCTCATATGCGTTCATCTTCTAATATACCCTTTTCCTCACTATCTTTCTCACTGTCCTTATAAAAAAAATAATAATAAAAATCTAAGCATTAGTGGCAAAATCACCAATCTTTACTTTTGTCTCCCAGATTGTCTAGAATTGCAGACATGTTTTTCCCCTGTTCCTGCATGATCCTGAGATAATACTTTAATTAAACATTAAGCTGTATGCACATTATAGAAAGATGCTCTTTGGTTTAAGTTTCCCAGAGATTAAAACGTTGTTGTGACTAACTGGATTCCCACCCTTTTTTTGTTAGCTCCCTGTTGATCGAGGCGGTGCTGAAGGGAAGGCCATGTACATTGACACAGAGGGCACATTTCGTCCAGAGCGATTGCTTGCTGTGGCTGAGAGGTCTGTTGTTGGAATAATTGGTGTTGCATCCAGAGTTCTGTAGAGGATTGTATAACAATACTGCCATCTACTGACAGTTGATGAAATAAATGCATGGTACTCTGTATCAAGTCCATAGTGAACTTGATTTATTGTTAAACATTTCCCACTGAAAGTGACATATCATTTGCTCGGGTCAAACCTGTTTAATAGATTTTTATTCCATTTTTCAGATGAATCTCCTCACAAAGGGACAAGCATAACACTAACAATACAAAAGCACAATTTAAAACTTTTGTAACACCTCAGAACATTACAAATAGCCACTACATTAAAACCACAGTCTACCCAGCACAGTCATATAAACAGAATTAATTAGATTAAATGTGAGAATATGCTATTTGAAAAAGAAAACTATTTGAAAAGTCACACGGATTTGGCTACATGCTTCTACAAAAATGGACTTGGAGAAGTGATAGTTATATTAATTAACATGATAGTTACATTGCTTCCTGGGCAAACTTGAAAAGCTTGAGTTTTCTTTAAAGGGGATTGAATAAAAGTGCACATTTGTAAGCTTGAATGCAACAAAGCAGAGAAATCTGACAAAATTATCTCTGGTACGTCAGTTGCAGAGATTAGCAGGAAGGGTAATAAAGAAAAGCTGTTCTATATACAGTGGTACCTCAGGTTACATACGCTTCAGGTTACAGACTCTGCTAACCCAGAAATAGTGCTTCAGGTTAAGAACTTTGCTTCAGGATGAGAACAGAAATCGTGCTCCGGCAGCGTGGCAGCAGCAGGAGGCCCCATTAGCTAAAGTGGTGCTTCAGGTTAAGAACAGTTTCAGGTTAAGAACGGACCTCCGGAACAAATTAAGTACTTAACCTGAGGTACCACTGTAAATGGAACATATAACATGGAAGTACTTTTTTAAAAAGCAAAGTTTGCTTTATTAAGAGTTCTTTTTATCCAAAGTACAATATGGTGGAAATGTAGCAAGAGATACTCTTCGTCAAGCAAGCTTTGATCAGATTTATTTAAAAGGTGTCTTATAATGCCTGCCACTTTGTTAGGCAGAATCACATTCTCTTTTGTTTGGTTTATTTCCTAGGTATGGCTTATCCGGCAGTGATGTGCTTGATAATGTGGCGTATGCACGAGGATTTAACACAGACCATCAGACCCAGCTTCTTTACCAAGCATCTGCTATGATGACTGAATCAAGGTAACCTCAGTAGAGGGGACTTTATTCTTTAAGAAAGTGTATCTGCTAAGCCCAACTCCAACTGACAGAGCAGACGAATACCATGGTAAAGGCAATGACCAATTGACTTGCAACTGCACACATCGCGGCAACCCAGATGTGGGCAGAAGAGGGGGTAGGGTTTGCTTATGTGACCTGCCAACACACACAGGGCTCAGGAATGTAACCCCTATTCAAATTCACCATTGCCTGTAGTATCAGAAGCTGCTGATTGGGGCTGAACTAATAGTGTTGAGTAGAACTAATAGAATTGCACTCTCACCATCCAGATGCAGACCTTAGTCATGTACCACTCAAGGTTGCGTTTCTATTTTAAAACAGGGTAGGGTCCGGACTAGAATGGGTCTAAGGCAGAGGTTTTCAACCTTTTTGAGTCCATGGCTCCCTTGACCAACTACATTTGTTCTGTGGCGCCCCAATGGGGCTCAGGAGCCCACTTATATCAACCCTTGCCTGCAGAGCTAGCAGACCCTCACCGCTTTTCAAACACCCTCTCTTGTGGAGTATTGCCTCAGCCCCCTCTCTTCTCCCCTCTCCTTGGGAGTCCTCCAGGCAGTCGCTGCTGACCCCCCCCCTGCCCCGCCCCGCCCCAAAGAGAGGTGCTTCCTCACGCTGCCCCACAGGGGCTTGGGACTTGTCTGTCCATTCCCATCAGCAAGGGCTGGCGGACTGGCTGGCTGGGCTTCCTCCCCCACTTGCTTACTCCGAGGCCACCTCAGCTCCTGGCAACCAGCACCCTGACCAGCCCCAGAGGCACCATTCACCTGGGGAGCTTGTAGCCAGGGCTGCTGCAACAAACAGTTGTGCAAGCCTTTGGGAAGCAGAGACGCGATAGGGCATCAGAAGGAAGGAAAGAGGGACTGAGGCCATTGTTACCCACAGCACCCCTGACCATCATTCAAGGCATCCCAAGGTGCAGTGGCACACTGGTTGAAAACCACTGGTCTAAGAAATCAGTTGAGGACCCTCTGGAACAGCATAGAAAGTAGTACTGGGGGCTGCATGAGGAAAGGGGGAGAATTGGCAAAATCCAGTTGGATAACCAATTTTCTTCACAAATGAAAGAATGTGTATTATCCAGTAACAAGGTTAACTAGCAAACAAAACTTTTAGAATAACTAAGAACCAAAGCAGTTTCTAGTAAATAAGATTTGAAGGCATACCTTGGTGGAGACACACAGTTATTGAACTTGCTCTCCCTAAAATGGAGTTTCACCAGTGTTCTCCTCTGCCCCCATTTTTCTTTGACATATATAACTGCATCTATTTTTTAAGCTGGCTTTTAAGATCTGATCTGCAGTTCTTCTTAAACCTAGTGTATTTGTTCTATTTTTATTGCTATGATTTATTATTATTGTTTCCATTTTTAACTAAATGATTTTTACTCTGGTTTTATTGTATTTTTGTTGTAAGATGATTTAGTTATAAATAGAAGAGCTGAGTCTGCATTAAATAAGGGTAAAAACAAAGTTAGAAAGCTGTTTTTATGGGGGAATACTTAATAACACTTACATTTGCTTTCTAAATAACTATTTTAACTAAGTGGCTCACTTGCGCAAAAAACCTCTTCTCATGCAAATGGAATTCCCCTTACCTCCCTCACCTTTTCCAGAGGGTTGGGGGACTCAGGAGCAAATTGCTGGTGGAGGAAGAGGAAGTACCAACACATCCATTAGTGTGGCACTGGATCTCACAGAACTTACTGTATTTAGTTAAAATAGTTCTTTAGAACATTGCCAGCTGATTTGTCAGTAAGCCACATTCTAAGCAGCAAAATAGATAACACCCCTTACTACCACTGACAAGATGAATTCCAAGTTGGCTGTTTCCTTCTGTCCCAAATATTTCATGGAACAATGTTACCTGTTTTACAGAAAGGAAGCTACAGGTATTGATCCTGGTATTGCTTAGCCAATTACAAGAACTTGTTTCATCTTTTATAGTTTTAAAGTAGTATTACCTTGAGGGAAGATGATGGATTTTCATCATTAAGAATTTCCGCCAAACAGTAAGGTTTTAGAATTTAGTGAATACAAAGAGAGAAAACAAGATGGCATTTGAGCTTGAGTTTTTTTCAACCAAATATGATTTTAGGTAAAGATTGTGTGGTTACAGCTACATCTTTTCTCTGACAGATAATTAGTTCCATTGAATTTGCTTAAGACAGGCCAAGCTGCACACAAAAGTAAGATTAATCTCTTCCAGCCAGGAGTGGAAATCTATGCATAGTAATGCCCACCTGTTGCATTCTTTCAGGTATGCTTTGCTGATAGTGGATAGTGCTACAGCCCTTTACCGGACAGATTACTCTGGCCGTGGTGAACTGTCAGCCAGACAGATGCATTTGGCCAGATTTCTACGTATGTTGCTTCGAATTGCAGATGAGGTAAATTAATAATCTGACCTACCTGTCATTTTTCTTCCAGTTGCAAAGTTCAGGGCAAGTGTTTCTGGACACGCTTATACTGGTGAATAGGAACAGATGACTGGAAAATATTTTTACATCAAAGAAATTAAAAATGATCACATGTTTTTTTTCTATGGCAGTTTGGTGTGGCAGTAGTCATCACGAACCAGGTGGTAGCACAAGTAGATGGAGCTGCAATGTTTGCTGCAGATCCCAAGAAACCTATTGGAGGAAATATCATTGCACATGCTTCAACAACTAGGTAAAATGTCAAATTATTAGTCTCTTGTCTGCATTACTTTTTCAGGTTATCCTTTGACCAAGTGTGAAATGTTTATATGGTTGGAGGTCTATATGTGGAGCTTAGTAGTTTCATTCTTGGAGCAAGAACAGGTTTTCTTCTTCAGGCAGAATTCAAAAGTTGATATGATCATCATTTTCAGTTTGTGCCCTAGCTCAAAGCAGTTGACAGCTTTAACAAAATGTAAGATACATTGAAACATGATGGCTTAAAGATATAAAGCCACAAACTAATTCCTAAAAATGGCCAGATTTGTATCAAGTGTACCTTAAAAAAAAAAAAAGTTCCTGAGCTCAAGGATAGCCAGAATTGAGTGACTTTGTGCCAACCAGCCATCTCAATAGGTTTATAGAGGACATCGGCTGAGAACTGTTTGATGGACAGTTATGACAGGAAAATAAGGGAGGGGCATACTTTTCAAACAGTGTTGGGTCTGTTAAATTGATTTATGGTGAAACTTGATGGTAGTAGAGATGCAGTGCAAACTAGAAGCACTGGCAGTCGTGTGCTTCCAGTAACCCTTTCTCATCAGTAGGTGGCCTGTGTTAGTCTTTTCTCACTATGTCTCGAAAACAGCTTTCAGAGAGCACTTTGCAGATATAGCCTCAAGGTTATGTAGACAGAAAAGCAGTTGCTGAGTGTGAATGTGATAGAAAGGCCTCACAGTTGACTTTCCAGGTGGTATTGGTGAAGGTGTTTATGAGAAATTAATATAAACATAAATGCAATTATCACTAGGAAGTTGCTCCATCATGCCACCTGATGCAAGCTAGGGTGGTCCTATGATTTGGAAGCAAACAGGGCCACCCAAAATGAAGGTAGTGGTTTTTGCATTCTTGAGGCAACTCCCTTGGTATGCAGAAGTATATTAGTTTGCCAACTAAAAGAAATATTTGTAAACATAAACCAATCAACAGTTTTCAGGGCCTATAGACTGTTAAGGGCAATTGAATTCTGAAAGTGACCATTGAAATAGATACAAGTAAAAGAAAAATGGAGGGAAGGAATTGGTCTGCTTCAGCCCTTAGGACTGCAGGAGGAGAATGTATGTCATGTCATTCTTGCACTAAAAAGGGAAGCAAGGCAAAAGAACATCTACACCCCACCCCACCAATCTCATTCCCCAGAACCCCTCAGCAATAAAGCACTGGTTTCATGCTGGCTGCTAGCCTTGAACTAGTGTTCTTCAGCACATTATAGCACAACAAGAGAAGGTTTCAGAAAAGTGGAGGAGAAAAAAGTGTCCTTTTTCCTTTTACACATCATGAAAGCCCCCAACCCACTACCCTAAAGCACTATGAGGTTCCAGGCTGAAGGAGTTCTCCTGTAAGTGGCTGGAGATGTGCTGTAACATTCTACTGTGAATCCCCATTTGCTTGTCTGGGGTTGGGAGGAGCTACCTTTCATGGTCTCCTTAACTGTCCTGTTCCAAAATAACTTCTGATTAAGTTATTATGAAGCAGGCTAGCTGACCAGGGAGCAGTGAGACACAAACTGCTGTGGATTATTGAATATGATAAGACTGCACAGTTGGATGTTGCGTCATATATCAATCTCTACTTGAAAGATAAATTTGCATGTTGAATGTAACTCAGCATTTGTACATGCCTACAAATTGCCCTTCACCTAACTGCCTGTAGAAAGAAAGAATTGTCCCCCGTTCTCTTTTCTAGCCTTAAGTTCTAGAAGACATCAGGTTGCTTCACCCCCTCAAAGAGGAAATAAATAGACCTGAGTCTATAGACCTCAATTCCTGTTGTTCCTCTGTGAGAGAGTACTGCTCAGTTGGGGGGGTGGGAGGGAGAGGAGGAAGGAAGTAGAGAACAAGGAATCCTCACAACTCAGCAGGTTAGTTGTTATATTAATAGTCGTACCTGTTTGTTTGCCTGCCTGCTTGCCTTCCCACTCAGAAAGGAATGCTGCAACCATTTTCAACCTGCTGTGAGAATAAGCTCTTTGCCTCACTTACCCATTCTCACCCCCTTAATTCACAATAATTTATCACAGGTGGGGAGAATTAACTTGTAGATAATTGATCTGGAGTCGCATGGCTGCTAAGTATTTTTACTTTAAATAGATAAACAGTTGCAATTGAATAAATGCATTAATTTCTTCCTGCCAGGCTGTACTTGAGAAAAGGTCGGGGTGAAACTAGAATATGCAAAATCTATGATTCGCCTTGCCTCCCTGAAGCAGAAGCCATGTTTGCTATTAATCCTGATGGAATAGGAGATGCTAAAGACTGAAGAATACCATATTTCAATTTGCAAGAAGAGAGTGGTCAAAAATGGCTCTCCTTTCCATATGATCCTTCAAGATGATTCTTCCACCATAGCTTTAGGCTTCAGACTGCCAGAGAAAGCTTCCATACACTATACTTGGACTGACTACTCCTGCTGGTGTTGCTGCAACTAGTTGCAAAACAAACCTCAAGGACTGTTTGTCCTGCTGACCCACATCTGATGTTTGTCGTCGTGGTGGATCCTTCCATTGTTTAATACAGTAATGTGGTGAGAAACAACTTAAACATTTACAAAATGTGTGCAAAGCTTATGGATACAGAAAGTATGAAATACTGAACATTTCCTGGTTATAGTGACTGATGCCAAAGCAGAATGGAACAAGTATGTTCAGTAAAGGAGATTTGCTTATCCTAAAATTCAGGCAGCTGCCAGTTCAGATTAGAGGCTTTTTAATAAAGGCATTAGCAGAGAACCTGTTTGAACTGATAGCTCTACATCTTTAGAACAGAAACTGAAATTAACTTTTTTTATTACTCTGTTTGCACTGCTGTAAATTGAGATGTTATTTGCATCAACCCAGAAAAGCTTGGCATCTTTCTATGTAACAGCGTTGCTGAGATGTGCTCTGCATCTTTATCTTCTGCCTGTAAATACTTTCTAGACAATTTGATTTAATTAAAGTTAATCATACACATCTAGCAGTTTGGCTTTAGCAATCGGTGCCTGTTGTGTTCTTACTCTTATTCATTGCTCTGTGGCAAACACAAATGTACGGGAAATCATATTTAAACTCCTGTAAGCCCCAGATAATAAGGCCTAACAATAAGTATCTGGAGAGCACCATGTTGGCAACCTCAGACATAGATTACATGTGGATCCCAATGAAAGAATAATCTAGGCAGTTTGTTATGCTTTGCAACAGAAAAATCAAAATGATTCTAATGCAGACATTTCATTTGTATGCTTTGGATTAGAAATGTTGGAAGCTACTTTATACTGAGTCAAACCATTGGTCCCTCTAGCTCAGTAATGTCTGCACAATACTGAGCTAGAGCTTTGGACATAGAGTCTCTCTTAGATGGCAGGGGTTGAACCCAGGCGCATGTGCATGCAAAACAAATGCTCTGCTCCAGAGCTCTCATCTTTCCCTGGAGCACTGAGTTGCATTGTTTTAACTTCTACAAATTCAGTGGATTTTCACAAAGGTCTAGTGGGTGAAAAGCAAGCAAGGTAGACATGAGCGGCCCAGAGGACAAACAAAAGCCCATTTAGCATTGCTTACCAGAGCTTTAAACAAGCACTTAAGATTCAGACCTCCTCCCTACAAGAATGACACTTTTGCTGAGGTGCCTGTATCATTAAAAATGCTGTCACATAATGGGTAAGCAAAATGTCAGTGCTGCAATATGCATAGCACATATGCACATAAGACTTGCATTTTTGTGATTGCTTCTCACATTGTTTTTTTTCTTACTTTCATCTTAAAAACAGAGGAAAACAACCACAGGTGTTAATGAGAGCCTTAGTAAAACAGCACATAAAGTTCTTCCTGAGCTTCTCTACTATCTGTGTAATAACAACTACACATCTAATTGTTCCAGCCAATACCCTACACATGTTTTAAGCATGCAGGCATTCACAGAGTAGTGTAAAAGAGAGACTATGACTCATTAATAACACTAACTTTTAGAATCTCAAGTGAACTCCATTACTACACCTAGTGAACACCAACCCTATCATAACTAATTGCAGCAGTAAAGAGTTTGTTGAAACAACTGGCGTTCTTTTAAAAAACTGAATTCAAAGGTTTACACAATTCATACAACTCTATCTGCAGTCTTATAAGGTCTAGCTGAAATACTGTGGCAGTGTAAACAAATGATAAATGCAGCAGTAAATTAAAGCTTTGCTGGAATCTTCAGGTACAGAAATCATGTAGAATGGAAAGGGAATGACATTTTTTATTTTCTAAAATGGTGTTAAGTAAATTCTATGTTGTATGCCAGTGGGCCTGTTTTTTAATATTTAAGTTTTAAGTTACATTCAAGTTTCATATATTTCAGTGGGCCATGTTTTCAGGGATCAAATATGTTTGCAGTTCATCTGATGCCAACTAGCTAAATACTACATAATGTGCATTTTATCTCTGCTTATCACTGAGTTGTACAGCCATGTGTCTGCACTGTAGATGAAGGCAATCACAAAGACAACAGAAGCTTCCCTTGTGTGCCTCCTAGAGGCATCCGGTTCGCTATTCGATGAGAACCGGAAGCTAGACTAGATGGGTCTTTAGTCTTAATCCTCTTCTTACATTATGTTCCTCTGCACCACATTGTTTTTGTCTTTTGGAAAACTTATTTCCTATGCTTCCAGTTTAGTGCCGAGTCTCCTATCACATGGCAAGGTGATTAGCAGTTGAATTGCTCACTATTTTTCTGCCCCATGTGCCTGATTATGGGCAAAGGCTACACAATGTGCAGATAGTGCTTTTTAATGGCAACTGAAATATTTCACTAGAACCTAAACAGATGTTTAGATGTAACTTACTTTAAAAATCAGAAATTAGCTGATATACAAATAGTCTGAGATCCTAAATGTATTGTACCAGTTCTTAAGGACTGCACGGGTTTTAAAGAAATTTGACTAATCAAAACTCCATGTGTTGAACATGAGTTTCTGGTTTTGTGTTTTTCTCCCGAGGATGGTTTGACAGCTGGAGAAGAGGCTAGGCATCCTGCTGCCTAAACTGACCCAAACTGTTTGAGTACACTGGTTTAGTTACCAGTCACGAACATCCTGCTGCCACTCTTTGGAGGTCTAACACATCTGCTCTACATATCCAAGAAAACTGGCAACACCATGGGGTATACAATTAGCATGTTGTACACAAATTAAACTGCTGCCTAATATATGTGAGATGTCGAGGAACCGCAGAGCCAGAGGAACTGAGCCAGCATCTCAGTTGGATGAAGAAATAGGGAGTTAGCGTTGAGAAATCTGTTCTATAATTTCTGGAAAGAAAATCCACATCTTGTAACAAGTTTGCGGGCAGAGAGCTGGCTGAATTTGACACTGTGTGTGGTCAGAGAAGTCTAGTTCTTTGCCCAGCTTTTCAGAAGCATATGATAATTTTTTCCATATGTTGGCTTAATTGGCCTAAAAATAGGGAGATTGATGGCATGAATTAGAAATCTCTTAATTTTTGCGAACATTTTTATATAAGCAGTACCCAGTATTAGGGATACTCCGAGAAGACCCAGTGAAATCAATGGACTTAGTTACTCAAGCTCATTGACTTCAGTTGGTCTAGTCTTGAGTGTGACTTACCATGTGAGATGTCACCAATGCATTATACAGTAGTTGCATGCTACACCCACTCTGAATATTGATTTCCAGGGCACAGATGTATCTTTGAAATGTAGTGTGGGTGATAGAAGTATCCAGTTAAATAGCACAATGGAAGTGGTGGCACCTTCTGTTAATCTACCTGGAAAAAAATGCAGGCTGAAGGGGATGATCCTGCAACCTTTCCTTCCATATTCTGTGCACATGTTTCTCCCGGTGAAAGTACGGTTGGTGCCTACCTGAAGCAACACTTTCCACGACCCTCAGTTGATTGAAAGGGAGTTGGGTTCAGATCTCAGTGTCTGAAGTGATGGAGGTGGGTGCTAAGAGATTCCATTTCAGTAACACGGCCAATCCCAGAGAAGCCAGCAGGAGCCCCTGGGAGAGTTTTCTTTGTGAAGGTTAGGGTTGCCCTGGAATGGGTTTGCCCAGAGAGAGAGGTCCGAGCCTTGGAAAGCAGCATGGTTACAGCAGTGTCCGGCAAGATCTCAGTGGCCCTTGAAAATCTGAGGGAGAGGGTCTAAATCTCGTACCCATAGCCACAGCAAGTCTCCAAGGTGAACAGCCTCTGGCATGGTAAGAATTTATACAACTTGATGTTGGCAGGGGTCCTGCTAAATGAAATAGCTTTGTGCAGTAGTCTATATCAGTGTTTCCCAACCTTTTTTGGGCAAAGGCACACTTGTTTCATGAAAAAAATCTCGAGGCACACCACCATTAGAAAATGTTTAAAAAATTAACTCTGTGCCTATATTGACTATATATACAGTGGTGCCCCGCAAGACGAATGCCTCGCAAGACTGAAAACCCGCAGGACGAAAGGGTTTTCCGTTTTTTGAGGCACTTCACAAGATGAATTTCCCTATGGGCTTGCTTCGCAAGAAGAAAGCCTATAGGGAAATCTCCGGGGACCTCTTTTAAATGCTGGCGGTGGGGAGCAAAGCCTTCCCCCCCCTCCGGCCTTCAGAAGAGGTCCAGGAAGGCCGGCGGGGGCCGAAAGGCTTTGCTCCCCACCGCCAGCATTTTAAAAGCAGTCCAGGATAGCAGGGAAGCGCTTCCCGCTATCCTGGACGGCTTTTGAAGGCAGGCGGGGGGAGCAAAGACTTTTGTTCCCCCGCCCGCCTTCAGAAGAGGTCCAGGACCTCTTCTGAAGGCAGGCGGGGGGTGAAAGTCTTTGCTCCCCCCTGCCTGCCTTCCCAGGAGAGCGGAGAAACGCAGCGTGTTTCTCCGCTGTCCCGGACAGCTTTTGAAGGCAGGCAGACGGGAGCAAAGACTTTCGCCCCCCGCCCGCCTTCAGAAGAGGTCCAGGACCTCTTCTGAAGGCGGGCGGGGGGTGAAAGTCTTTGCTCCCCCCTGCCTGCCTTCCCGGGAGAGCGTAGAAACGCAGCACGTTTCTCCTCTGTCCCGGACGGCTTTTGAAGGGGGGGAGCAAAGACTTTCCGCTCTCCTGGGAAGGCAGGCACGGGGGAGCAAAGACCTTTGCCCCCCGCCCGCCTTCAGAAGAGGCCCTGGACCTCTTCTGAAGGCGGGCGGGGGGCGAAAGTCTTTGCTCCCCTCTGCCTGCCTTCAAAAGCTGTCCGGGACAGCGGAGAAACACGCTGCGTTTCTCCGCTCTCCCGGGAAGGCAGGCAGGGGGGAGCAAAGACTTTCACCCCCCGCCCGCCTTCAGAAGAGGTCCTGGACCTCTTCTGAAGGCGGGCGGGGGGCAAAAGTCTTTGTCCCCCCTGCCTGCCTTCCCGGGGGCTTTTAAATCGCCCCGGGACAGCGGAGAAGTCCTCCGCTGTCCCGGGGCGATTTTTAAATGCTGGCGGTGCACTTCTTGCAGCCGGGTCCCAGGCCCAAGCTGGGCGGGCGAAACCCCGACGGATGCCGGCCTGAGGCGCGCCTAACCCTGCCCCGCCGCAGGGTCGAGGCCTAGCCCTCCTCCAACTGCCCTGCTCCCCGTGCCCGTTTCCTCCGAGGTAAGTGGCTCCAGTGGAGCTGCCTCCCGCCGTGCGCGGACTGGGCGCCCCGGGAAGGCGCAGCGGCGCCCCAACCGCCCCTCTCCGCCTGCGCTCGCTCCTCAGCCGGGCCAGCGGAGCACCGCCTGCCCAGCGCCCGCCACCCAATCGCGCGTCCTGGCGGTGGGAGGAGGGGGCGGCGTCGGCGCCCGGAGCCTGTGAGCCGAGGCGATGTGGGCCGGGCCTAAGCGCTGCCTCTGCCGTCGTTGCTGCCGCTGCTGCCGCCGCCGCCATAATGCTTGTTTGCTTTCAATGAGTGTGCCCTCCCACGGCACACCAGGCAACGTCTCGCGGCACACTAGTGTGCCGCGGAACACCGGTTGGGAAACACTGCACTAGTGTGCCGCGGAACACCGGTTGGGAAACACTGGTCTATATTATGATAGTTTGCAAAACTTTTCTTTCCTGTGTGGACAAACTGAGAACTTCAATATTGTGCTGTTGGGTTCAGCTGTCACTAACAGGACAATCCTTTCTCAATTGTCTTCCTTGTCATAACTGCACCTGCTTTGTTGTTGGCATCCGTCTGTCTCGAGAGACAATGGAGTGCAGCTCCAAAGTGACCTCCCAGGACGCAAGCCTGGGCAGTGTGTATGGAGGTCCTGGGCTGCCCAGTCAAAAAGACTCCCACTCTCAGCCTCACTGATGTGGTCCATAGGAAAGCAGAGCAATACATTCGGCACTGGCGTGGCTGCAGGAGTTGCTGGAAGGAGGCTTACAAGGAGCCATCCAACCATCTTAGGGACTCCACTCCAGATTTGTGTAGAGTTTACTCCTTAGCCTTTTCTTCTCCCAAAGATATCCCACAAGGCAGCAGAGGTTTAGGATCAGTTTTTCTTCTCCTAGATGGGCTACCTTCTCAGGTTGACAAGCCCCACCTGCCCCTCACTTCCTTCTGCAGCACATGCAGAAGTTGCCTCTTTGACCATTGGACTCACTATTGGTCTCATCCACTCAATCTGCCTGTATTCAATGCAGAAGAAGTCCTTAACTCACTGAGGGTTGAGACCCATCGGCTACCCTCACCTGGTTTAGCTGGCCAGCTGAAGCTGTTTCCAGGGGTGTGGCTGCTGCTGGATGCTGACAGCTTCTGGGGGCCATAGGTGAGAGCTGAGTACGGGGAGAGGGTGGACAAACTACCTAGAAGGAGCATGACGTGTTCCCCAGCAGAGGTACTACCCTTCCCCTAACACCCCATGCCCCCACACCTGCTTTGTAGTACTAAATAAAATACAACAGTTGCTCTGGAAGGATCATTGTCCAAGAACTATAGATTTCATTCGCTTTTTAATGGAAATTTGTCTTTATTCATTTCACAAGATTTATACACCACTTGATCGTAAGAAAACTTCAAAGTGGTTTGTAAAAAGAATAAAACTACAAAATTATCAATAAAAACAAGTCAAAAATCAGCAATAAGCTAAAAACCAGATTGAAACACATGTTAACATTCTACATGTCTGGTTGTTGTTTAGTCGTTCAGTTGTGTCCTACTCTTCGTGACCCCATGGACCAGAGCACGCCAGGCACTCCTGTCTTCCACTGCCTCCCACAGTTTGGTCAGACTCATGCTGGTAGCTTCGAGAACGCTGTCCAACCATCTCATCCTCTGTCGTCCCTTTCTTCTTGTGCCCTCCATCTTTCCCAACATCAGGGTCTTTTCCAGGGAGTCTTAGGTTTGCCTAAACAAAAGTGTTTTGGGCAGGTACCAAGATGAGTAGTGAAGGTGCCTGCCGGATGTCATTAGCTAGGGAGTTGACATCTTACAAATGCTGAACAAGTGTTATGTAGCACCTATCTTGTGTCTCAGGAAAAGTGAGTTGGTTTCACATTCTAAAGTTAACTGTAATCTTCCAGTATAGTCAGTATCTATAAACGCACATATGGATATCCTACCTGTACAAAGGAAAACATGCATGCGCATATTATTGGCACAGCATATGATTTGCACCAAGCATAGGTGGGAGTTATGCTCTGAGAGAGTTCTACACTGCAAATACTTAGGGCGGTATTCAGCTAAGTTTTACTCAGATTAAACGTGTTGAATTCAATAAACATGGCCCATTCCAGTGGCTCTACTCTTGAGTACAACTCAGTTGACTATCACCCATTCTCTCAAGAGTCTGTGGTCCTTGGAGGTTCCATATTACATAAGAACATACCGAGAGTCTGCTGGATTAGGCCAATGGCCCATTTTATCCAGCATCCTATTCTCACAGTGGCCAGCCAGATGCTTGTGGGAAGCAGACAAGCAGGACCTGAGTGTAATGGCCCTCTGCCCACCTGCCATTCCCAGAAATGCATTCAGAGGTGTGTGGCCTCTGGCGATGGGAGTGGAACATGGCTATCATGGCCTTTGGTAGCCTCATCCTCCATGAATTTGTCTAATTCTGCTTTAAAGCCATCCAGGTTGACGGCCGTCTACCTCTTGTGGGAGCGAGTTTATATGCTAGGTGAAGAAGTATTTTTGCTTTTATCTGCCCTGAGTCTCAACATTCAACTTAATTGGATGTCTATGAGGGAGAAGCACTTTTCTCGATCCACTTTCGTGCCTGGTTTTATAAATTCCCATCGTGTCTTACTTGCCTCTCCTCCTAAACTGAAAAATCCCAAATGCTGCAACCTTTCCTCCTAGGAGAGTCGCTCCATGTCCATGATCAGGGGAGGCCTGGTGGGCTTTCTGGGGCTGATGGCAGGCAGCTTTTCCCTTCAGCCCTCCGCCCTCCCTCCACAATCTTGTGGATGGGAAATGAAGAGTTAAGGGGAGGCTGTCACAAGGTGAAAGCGGCTGGAAGGGAGAAGGGAGGCAGTCACGCAATGAAAACAGCGCTTGCTCAAAGGGGGCAGGGTTCTCACGCATTGCCGTGTAACCCTGTCATCTATCTTGTCACGGTCCAGGCCCTCCTGTCAGCATTAATCCACCCCGACAGTGGATTAATCTTCCCCTCACACACACTTCCCTCCCAAGGGTGAGACGGGGAGGGGGGCCGAGTTGAGAGAGAGTCTGTTCTTCGGCCAAGAAGCCTCCACTCCTCTGGCTCGCACCCGTCCTGAAATAACAGCTAGTTAGGGAGAGCGGTGATTATGTCTCGATTTTGCACGCCAGAAGGAACTTTTTCATTTCAATTCCTCCTTTTCATTGGCAAGATATCCTGACAGCTAGCCCTCCCTCCCTCTCACCGCCCCCCTCCCTCCACTAAGCACACAAACATACTGAGGGGGATTCATTAGAGGAATGGAAGGCCCATTATTATAGTCCAGGCAGAAGCCTTCTTCCATCAGACTTAGGTGCAGGTGCTCAGGGTCGGGCAGAACCCCCCCCCAAAAAAAAACCACTACTCTCTGCCATTCTTTGTACATGAAATGTAAGCTGGAATGGGAAGAGAACAGTGTTTGAGCAAAGCACTTGGATAACCTTTGCCTGTTGGTTTAACCTGGAATGTATACAGAGGCACTTGTGCTTCTGAAATATTTGACAGAAAGTAACGGGGCAGAAGGAACTCTTCTTGAATCTTGGCTAGAGTAGGTTTGCTGCAAAATGTTACTAGGTCTCTCACACTGGATGTGGATTTGGAAAATCTGTTTGGAATATGGCTCTGCAAACACTACAATGGAACCCCGGTGCAAATACAACATTCACTTTAAGAAGGATTGACCTGGTTGCTTATTCCCTTGCAGGCATGAATGTCATGTTTCCCGCTTGAATAGTGTATTTAAAATCATATGAATATTTGGCATCTAACAATATTTGAGGTTTCATATTGCTTATTATTCAATAATGATACGCAATGGTATTTAACGTCTGAGAGTTCTGATGTATGGTGGCATTTGCTATTGGACAACTATTGGCAGAAAACCAACAGTAAGATACTGTTGATAGCATTGGTATTTGATATTTTAAATTTAAATTGAGGTTAAATTTCAATAGACTGGTGCTCAGAAGGAGTGAAGGGCTGGATGTGGGACAATAAACTGAATTCTGAAATAACCGAGGTATTATGTGTCCTGAGTTCTCAAGTCTGGGGGGTGGGGAGACAATCTGTCTTGGATGAGGCTGCACTCCCCTTGAAGCAGCAGATCCACAACTTGGGAGTATTCCTGCATTCAACATTGTCACTGGAGGCTCAGTGGCTAGAATGGCTAAGAGCCCCTTTTCCCAGCTCTGTCTACTTTGCTAACCACAGTCTCTTTTGGACAGAATTGACTTGTACTTCCAGATTGGATTATTCCAGTACGTTCTGTGTGGAGCTGCCCTGGAGGACAACTTGGAAACTTAAATCGGTCCAAAATGCAGTGGCTGGGGTTCCATTTAGATTTCAATGTAAGCTTTGATTTAAAACAGCTGCATTGGTTGCCAGTTTGTTTCCGGGCCCAAATTCCGGGCTCATAAATGACTTAGGCTCCAAAAACCTGCCTCCTTCCCTACAGATCCTCTCAGCAGTTGGATCCTCTTGATACTTCTGACCCCCTCAGAATTTTTTTTTTGGGGGGGGGTCCCAGGTGAGGGCACTCTGTGGTGGCCAGTAAGGTGTGGAACCCCCTCCCCACAGAAGTATCTCTAACACCTTCACGGTACAGTTTTTGGTCAATGCTGAAGATGCATATTTTCAGACGTGTATTTTCAGACTCACTTTGTGACTGTGATTTGTTTTAAACTGTGTTTAATGTTATGCTTTCAATTTTTGTCACCTACCCTAGGACACTAGGGTGAGGGGCAGGTATCCATTCAGATTTTTGTTGATAATGACGATATCTGACATTTCAAAAAGTTGGATTGTTTTCATTTCACACACACACCCCCAATATTTTTTTCTTGCCACCTTCTCATATGGTGCATTCCTAATCCTTTATTATTGCACTCGGTACAACCTTGAGCACAAAGAGGTTTGTGATGGACAAAATTCTGTTTTCTCTTTCATAATTTGAGATGAGCCCCACACTGTGCCAAGCAACAAGAAAGCCATACACATCATGCTAATGGATCTTTTACGAGCTGCTGAGGTCATGGGTAAGAAAAAGTTCAGTGGTGAGGATGGGGGAGTAGGGGAAGACAGGTAAGGAGTTCAGGTTTAGTTAGTAGAGCAGAAGCAGTTCACCAGAGGAAAAATTAGAGAATGGAAAAGGCACTGAATCAGCTACAGGAAAATGCAAGGTAACACAGAGTACAGTTATTCATTCAGTTCCCTTCTGACTTGTAAAATGGTAGCTGCTTGCATTTTCCATTTATATCTCCCCTTTTTCTCCATGGAACTCATGGTAGCCGAGTTCCTCCTCACTTAATCCCCACAACAAATCTAATTAAGGCACATCCTGACTCACAATATGCAACACACACATCCCAATACATCTCACACCTGAAATCCGTCTTGCATCTGCACAAATGATACCATAACTTGCTATGCAACCCATTCTACTCACACACATCCACCAATTGCTCCTTTCACTCTACTGAAAACACCAGGAGACAATGAAACCATTGTCACCGAATCACGGCAATTTTGTGTGGAATTAAGTTTCATTGAACTCAGTGGAACTTTATTTTGCACTAAATGCCTGGCTAAAGTGCCAGACAGGACAATACCAAATTAACAGGACTTAATTCAGATATGTAATGTAAGGGAGTTCCAAAACATAGGTGCTGCCATACTTAAACATTGAATGGAAAAGATTTTCAATTCAGTATACAAAGAACAAAATTATATTTTAAGCATTGTGGCCCTTGGCTGTATAAAGCTTTGTATACTTGTACCAAGACCTTGAACTTCACCCAACAGTTAATTAGCAGCCAGTGCAATTATTTCTGCAGCCGTATAACATGATAGCAATTTTCTGCCCTACTGAGCAGTCAAACCACCACATTTTGCATTAGCTGCAGCTCCCAGATCAACCTCAAGGGTGGTCCTACATAGAGCACATTGCAGTAGTCCAGGAAGTCACCATAGGATGAACAACAGTGGTCAAGCTGTTCCAGTCCAGAAACTGTTCTGGCAATTTTACCAGAGAAACTGGTAGAAGGCACTCCTAGCCACTGAGGTCACCTGGACTTTAAACAGTATGGGAAGTTTTAGCAATAAATTACTTTGGCTCAGTTTATTTTGAAAATACGAAAAGGTGAAGTAAGTTATGGCTAAAACCCAGAAACTCCCATAAGGCTTGGAGACACTATATAGCTACCAAGAATGGAAAAATGATAACTGGAAGCATCTGCAGAGAGGAATCTCTCCTCACTGGCCAGAGTTTACCCAGGAGAACTGCTGCCTCATTCACCCTGCTGCATTGACAGCAAAAAAGGTCAAGAAATTCCTCCAAATGTTACCTGAACCTAGAGTGTTCTTTAGTTGTTAAATGTCAGCTGCTCTTTGGGTTGTTGATGGAGTGGAAAATCTGTACATGATGGGGATGAAATAATCATGAAATCGTATCTATCCAATTACACAGTTCATTTATGATCCTGGCTGTATGACAGAACTGTGTGAAACAGGGGACATGTTTGGGACAGAGAACAAGAAGCCGAGAGTGAAACACACACTCAGCTATTCCTGCTGAAAAGGAGCTTGACGCTTTAGCAGAAACAGTAGTTAGTAAATGTAAGTAAATATACATAGGCACATACACACAGAGAAAGTTTTTATAACAGTTTGAGTCACGCGTACTTAACAAAACATCTTAAGTCATCTTAGGATCTCTACAGAGGTGAGGCTGCTTGAGTATTTATTTATTATCCTGTCCCCAACTACCAAAGGATCCCACTCTGTGTGTGCGCTGAGTTAGGGCAGCAAAGGAGCATAAATAAGAATTCTCAGTGGGTCCCTCACAATGGCCCATTTAAAATAATTCATTTAAAACTGCCTGTTCTCTCAAAGGAAACCCTCCCATCCACATTCCCTCTTCCTGTCCTTCTCTCTAAAAACCCCAGGAAACATACTCTACAGGGTGGCCAACATCAAAGTCCTGATTCCTGAAGCTTCTTGGATTCAGTTTCGTAAAGGGAAATCCAGCTGTTTTCAGCGCTCAACAACCTGCGGCTCAAAGCTGGTGCAGTGGCTTCCAGGGGCCCTGTGTCAAGAGGCCAGAGGAAGAGAGCTCTTTTCAGATGCAGTGACATCGTGTCAAAGACCACTTTGGCCAAAGTTTGAGTGAGCATATTTGGCTCCATAGAAACATGAAAGATGGCCTGGTTGGAAGCAATATGGTACAAAGAACATTGGGGATGTTTGTTAATTAGACAAACTTCTGATTTGCAGGAAATAGCTTGGGGAGGGAATTGGACACAGCGAACAGCAGATGGGAAAGGGTTAAGTGCGCACACATGCACACTGTTCCTTCTTTGTTCATAGTTACTCTCAGCTGAAGTGGCTGTAGGTGTAAAAAGGACCATGGGATGAAAGTTACCCAGTGTGGTCCTCTGTGCTTTGCCCACTGGAGTGCCTTTTCCACTTAAAAGAATCGCAGCCGGCTGAGGAGGAAAATACTTCTCCCTGGTTCTCTGGTGGGGTTAGCCAGTCTTGGGCTCAATTAATAAAAGGCCTGACTCTCAATATTAGGCCATTTTCTATGTCTGCTTTCTTTGCATTTCCAGTTTCTGAATTTTACCACGTCAAACTAGCTCCTCTTTAAAGAGTCACGTTTACATAAGAAGAGGCTTCTGGATCAGGCCAATGGCCCATCTAGTCCAGCATCCTGTTTTGACAGTGGCCGGCCACATGCCTGTGGGAAGCCTGCAAGCTGGGCATGAGCACGAGAGCACTCTGTCCACCTGCGATTCCCAGCAACTGGTATTGAGAGGCGTTTCACAGCAAACTTGGATCTAGATCACACCCTCTGTCTGCTTTCGTTTCTGCTGCAGGGCTCATATGACATTAATTTCGCCAAAGTTTTAATGGGTTCTTGCTTGCAGTTTGGGCAAGGTCTAAAGAAAAATTGGAAAGCGTGAAATATAGCTTCCATTTCCCCTGTGTGCTGGAAGCACTGAATATTGCCTCTTAAGTTTATATAACAGACACAAATACATATTTACACTGTCAGCTAACTTTGTTTTTCCTTCTAGTCTTGTTGAAATGGTTTTGTTTTCATCTGTCCTGGTTCAGCCACAGATTCCCGAATCACTCAGCACTTGCAAAACGATGAAGTATTTCTGTGTATCTCCTATACAGTGTATGGAAGAGAGGCGACAATCCTCCTAACTCTGGAGTAATTTATATGTAACAAAATAGATGGGATGTGGGAGTTCCAGGGCTGGATTACCCAACCCTTTATAAACAAAAACCTTTAAAACAGATGCACTGCAGGGCCTCTGATTTTGATTGAAGTAGATGCACTGAAGGATTTGTTTATGTGCTCTAAACTAGTCCTCCATAAAGCTGTTAAGGCTACTAGCTCTTGCTGAGGAAAAGCACAGGCACTTCGTAGTGCAGAGGTAGCCAAGGTGGAATATCCTCCAGATATTGTCAGACTACAACACCCATCATCCCTGACCATTGAAAATGCTGGCTGAGGCTGATGGGAGTTGGAGTCCCCTGGCATAGTGCATCTATATATTCCCTCACCCTCAGTTTGACAAACAGCAGCTTCGAGGAGGGAGGACAGTTAGATAGCAAAAGGGTCAAACAGTTCCTCCCTCAGACCCACTTTAAAACATGCAGTAAAAGCATCCCTTGGACTATGCACATTTACATATAAAATGGGCCTTCATGGTAAAACTGAGGCAGAGAAGAGGGAGTGCTTAACCCTTCTTCTGCCAGCCATTCCCCCCCCCCCAGCTCCCTCCCATTGGATGGTGCAGTTAGCCAAGCTTAGACTCTGGACTTAATGGTATTATGGAGGGGAAGGGAGAACCGTCCTTGTGTTTTACTTCACTCACTTCAAAATGTGGTGAGCTGGCCCTTGCTGCATTTGGGAGCCCTCCTCCTCATTCTGCTGTGTGTGTGTGTGTGTGTGTACGTGTGTGTACACATGTGTGTGTCGTGGAAAATCCTGCCCCCAAACACTGCTCCTACCGTCATCCAGGGGCTTCTCCTCAACCCTCAAGTGTTACGGACCAATATTTGCCGCACAAACATGGGTCGATAAGGTGCAACCATATGTGGGGTTGACAGGAAGCCCTTTTCTGATGCCACACACCCTTCATGTGGGCACTTCACAATGGAGAAAGAGTTGTTGGGTTAACAGTTGCTGTGCAACATGTTGCTTATCCCTGAACGGGATTTTGGAAGCTAGGGATCTCCATCCAGCCCCAACTAGCATTCTGCTTACTGAATTAAGTTATACACACAGTGGCGTAGCATGGGGGTGCAGGGGGGGCCCGGCCGCACCGGGCGCAACATCTGGGGGTTAGGGTTAGGGGGCGCAAATCCACGGGTTAGGGGGCGCAAATCCACGGGTTAGGGGGCGCAAATCCACAGGTTAGGGGGCGCAAATTACTTGCCTTGCCCCCGGTGCTGACAACCCACACTACGCCACTGTATACACATGTAATGAAACAACCCATATTTGAACCACAGCAGAAAATTCCTTATTATCCCAAATTATTCAGTCCCAAACTTTAGTTTACCAGGACGGTGGAGAATGTCAACCTGACGCCATTTGGCCACAATAACTTGTACTGGATGGTATGTTCTTTCTGTGTCGAACTCACATGTTGTGTATTTAGTATTACACATGGCATGAGCTATTGCAAAAGACTTCTAATAATTGAGCATTATAGGAGCCATACGTTCAGAACTGAGAAAATGCTGTCTGGCGTACTTTCAGTTTACTCACCATATGCTTGTTCCTGGCTGATTCAACATGTAGATTCATAGCCAGTTATAACCACATTGTTTTATTACTTGCACACACGGGAACATGTCTAAAAGTATTTCCCCCCCCCCCCACTTGAAGAAGAATGTGTCTGTTTATGTGTCTTATTGCTTATAGCAAATCTGTGTTTCTTTTCCATCCATCATGCTAGCTGTGTTCATATAAATTTTTTGCTTCTGTATTCTTGCAGATCTGGGGCAAATGAGTTTAATGCTGCTGTGGTAACATTGTTCACCATTGCGCAGGTTCCCATTTAGAATAAATAATATGGGTTAATTGTTGTTGTTGTTTAGTCGTGTCCAACTCTTCGTGACCCCATGGACCAGAGCACGCCAGGCACTCCTGTCTTCCACGGGTTAATTGTATCCAGTGTGAAACATACACAGAATAGACCCACTAAAATTAATCAGCATGACCAACTTAGGCCCGTTCCTTTCCCTAGGTCCTTTGTGAACTTTGCTGGAAACAACTCTTCCTGAGATGAAAAGAAAATTTAACAATGTTCCCCACACTGACTTGGCTTTATGAATTGATAAATTAAGGTTGCATAGGCAAAAAGGCACTTGAGATCACATCCACATTCCTTGATTCCCCCTCTCCCGAAATGCCTGTAAGGAGAGCCAGGTGTCTCCTGAAGCATGAGATTCAAGTACCTCACTTGCCCTCACAGTTACGCATTACCTCAAACTGACTTTTCCTTTTACATGCACTAAGCAACCAAATTTGTGCAGGTCTCTGAGGAAATAGCTGTGAGAGTTTCTATGAGGGAAATAAACGCAGGCCAGAATTTTGCTGCCATTATAAAACATTTTAGCTCTCTTGAAACTGGCTCTTGTCTGGGGGTTTTGTGAGACAATGCAGGCCTTACACAAGTAAATTAAAGCCATCTGTGCTGGAAAAGAGTGCATCTTGAATACCTCTTTCCAGGCCCTGGTCATGACCCAGCGCTTAGAAATTTAGCATTGATTTAGTTGAGAATAATTATTACTGTGTTTTAAAGCTCAGCATTGGAGAAGCAGCCAGGTTTACAACCCTGGAGATAATCTATTCTCAGGTGTTCGCAGGATAAACACTCACACAAGCCTCGGTCCTGCTTCTAGCACTGACTCTGGAGGCAAGTGAATTGTTGCTGAATCCCACTCTGCTGCCTTTTATTACAAAAGCACCAGAACAAAGCTGAAGATGAGAGCAAATGAAGTATTTTGTCTCTAAGACTGGGACTATGTGAAGAAAACAATCACAAGGTTGCCATAAACTGGTAACACTAATGTAGGTATATGGGGGGGGGGGGGAGATATTTGCAGGAGATAATCAATGCCCCTTTCCTACCCATCGCTCCCCCCACAACACACACAGCCCCTTCCCTAGCATTCCACTTTCAAAAGGTTTTTATCTGTAGCCAAGCTGCAAGACCCTCCTGATTTGGAGTGGGGAGAAGGCTCTGGAGAGCGAAGGCAGGGGAAAAACAATGGATTTGGGAAGCGGTTAAGTACCTTCCCCTTTCATCCACTGATTCTCCTCTGCCATCTCCTCCCTCTACATAAGTGTTGCACAGCAAATGCCTGTTTACCAAGATGGCCAGTGTAAGCCCCACCACCACCAAGAGAAATGCTGATTGCTTTGAATATGTTAATTCTTTGCTTGTAGGTGCTGTTAGCCACATCCTTCCTTCCTTCCTTGGCAGAAGCAGTAATTCCCCATGAGCAACCAGATGCAAAACAGCACCTGCCCCTTGTGTTGGATTTATGTATAGGCTAAGTGCTGGATTTATGTATAGGCTAAGTAGGCTGAAAAGGACGCGGGTGGCGCTGTGGGTTAAACCACAGAGCCTAGGGCTTGCCGATCAGAAGGTCGGCGGTTCGATTCCCCACGACAGGGTGAGCTCCCGTTGCTCGGTTCCTTCTCCTGCTCACCTAGCGGTTCGAAAGCACATCAAAGTGCAAGTAGATAAATAGGTACTGCTCCAGGTAAACGGTGTTTCCATGCGCTGCTCTGGTTCGCCAGAAGCATCTTAGTCATGCTGGCCACATGACCCGGAAGCTGTATGCTGGCTTCCTCGGCCAATAAAGCGAGATGAGTGCTGCAACCCCAGAGTCGTCCGCGACTGGACCTAATGGTCAGGGGTCCCTTTACCTTTACCTTAAGTAGGATGAAGCCTAGGGCCTCTAAATCTAGGGGGCCTCTGTAGCCCCCCAGCGAGCAGTCTCCCCTCTCCCAAAATTGCAAACCCAATATTTCATGCGAGGGCAGGGCAACTCGGGCCCAGCAACTATGAGACTCAGGGCCAGCCAGTGGGGCCCAATTTGAAACTCTGGGGCCCAACTTTAACTATTTTTGTGGGGCCCCAGTTCACAGCCAGTCTGCAGAATCTCAGGGATATAAATAAAATGCATCTAGATTGCCCTGGTGCAGGGGCCCCCTTAGGAGTGGCCCACAGGGCCCAATTTGGCCCAATTGCTCCAATTGCCTTAAGGCCATCCCTGATGAGACTGTGCAGGGGTTGGACTGACAAGCCCTGCCCCTCTTAGATCCCTGATTTTTCCACCCAACCTATGGTACTCTTTCTCCTCTCTGATTATAGCTCAAAACTTGAGGGCAGGCTATAGGTGCCTCAGACTACTAGCTGTTTTGTGGGAAGGATTCAAGGATTGTTTGCAACAACATTTGTGCCCCACCCATGTGATTGTGTTGCCCCAGCCACTCTGGGTGACTTCCAACACAGTGAGACATCAAGCATTAAAACAGGCCCTCCAGATGCTTTTGGCTTACAACTCCCATGATCCCTAGCTAGCAGGATTAGTGGTCAGGGATGATGGGAATTGTAGTCTCAAAACATCTGGAGAGCCGAGGTTGAGGAAGCCTGCGTTAAAAACTTCCCTTCAGGTGCCTTCTAAAAGTCATTGTGTTGTTTATTTCCTTGACATCTGATGGGAGGGTGTTCCACAGGGTGGGTGCCACTACGGATAAGGCCCTCTGCCTGGTTCCCCGTAACCTCACCTTTTGCAGCGAGGGAATCACCAGAAGGCCCTAGAAGCTGGACCTCAGTTTTCAGGCTGAAAGATGGGGGTGGAGATGCTTCAGATGTTCAGAGCCAAAGCTGTTTAGGGCTTTAAAGGTCAGCACCAACACTGAATTGTGCTCAGAAATGTACAGGAAGCCAATGCAGGTCCATGAAAGTGAATTAAAAGGCTGTGTTGCAAATCCAATTTTAAAAATGAATAGGAGTTTTCTGCCATTGGTTTAGAAAATGATAGGGGAATGCATTGAAAAGTGTGGGATGAATAGCTGATGAATGGGAAGAAGTATAAACATACTGCAAGAAATAAGGGTGAATGCAGGGTAAATGTTCCATAACACACACACCACCTCATGCAAATCAGAACAAATGCTCATTAAATACTGGATATAATCTAACCTCTGCACAAGCAAGTCTGGATGATTGCTCAACAGACTGGTCCCTTGGAGGGATGGCTGAGCTTGGCTTGCGCCCCTAGCTGTGAGTAGCTTCTCTCTTTTCTTTCTCAAGCCTCCTTGCTTTCAGTGACTGGAGGACAGTAGTGTTAGGTTTGTTTATGCAAAGGCTTCTTGAGAACAAGTTGATGATTGAGGGAACTTATTAAAAGACTGTGCACTTGGCAACAGTGGGAAGCAACAGACTTGGCAACAGACTGCAGGACTTTGGAGCCTTGAGCCTGACAGCTTGCTTATAAGCTATCTTTATCCCTCTCCATCCTTCACTTTCACTATTCTGGACTCAGACAGTGCACCACAAGTGATCCAGCAGGAATGTCCTCCACTCCTGCATTGATTCAGGGCTTTGGGTCAGCTCAGCATGAATTCGGTCTTGTAGCTGCTCTCAGAGCAGCAGTTTCCATTTGAGTTGCCAACTAGGTGTTGCCACCCGTTGTTCATCTTTGTGTTGGAGGACCAAACTGGATGAGTGGGGCACTGGGGAGGAGAGCAAAACCCAGCCCCCTCCCTTGAAAACCAGCCATTTAGTGAAGTCCACAAGGAGCAAGAGAAACCTATTTTGCTGCTTGCTTGGAGCTACAAAAGCAGCAGGGTGTGTTGGTATGTAATCCAGCTGCCAGCAGGTAACAGTACATGGTTGATAGGCTGAATCTAGTTTGGTGAATCAGAAGTTGCGCTGGCCTTTATTCACACAGCATTCATTAGTTTACTCCCCTCCAACCTGTTTGCTGAATATTTGTCCTGATGTGTTTGCAGGAAAGCTGAACTCTATTAAGGCAAGCAAGCATTATCCCACACTTTGCAGTGCCTTTTCCTGTCACTCCCTTTATTGCAGAAAGTGTGATTTGGGGTGCGGGGTGTCAGCATCGCCCTTGAGCCAGTGCCACGAACTGGGCTCATCCACTTCAGCCCCGACTGGGCTAGGCGAGCTGGGTAGCACTTCCAGAGACCACCTTCTGCACAGGAACAGGTCAAAGTGCTGTGGACTCACAGCTTAGAGTTGTGAGCACCGGATTCACTTCCACAAGAATACAGTCGTTGCACAGCAGAGTATAGCAGAGTATAGCAGAGCATAAATGACTTGGAGAGCAGCTCTGTAGAATATCTTCTTTATTCTATCTACAACTATTATACACAATATATACAGAGCTAAATAGGTCTAAGCATAAATGAATGCTGAACTGCACTGAGTGCATGCAGCTGCTCTTAGCAGCAACCTTATCTATACACACGATCTCTAACACTCAGTCTCTCTCTCTCCGACACACTGACTCTTTGATGTGGTGCTGGAGCAGAATAAGTAGAGAGCAGAACACTGCCCCTCCTCTCTGGAGAATCAGCAGACTCATCAGGAGATTCTTGGATATGGGAGAGGTGAAATCTCCTCACGGGGGGGGGGTAAGTGGGTTTGTTGTGCAAAACCTCCAGATCAACTTCAATGGCGCAACCTGAATTTGCTAGTATGCAATTGACTCCCACTTGAAAATAGCAAGAATCTGGAAGCCACCCCAGCAGCATCACTCCCACTTTTCAAGAGTAGCGTTTAAATCTTCGAACATAGGGAGGATTAAAGGATCAGAACAGCTGGTGGGCCAGTGGGACTTGGGTTAAGTGGACTGTCTTGATGAAGACAGGAATCAAGGACTGGGTGAGAAAGGGATGGAACTTTTCTTGCAGTTTGCCAGCTTATAAATTGCACTGCTTTGAAAATATCCAATGCTTTGTGTTCATATGTATAAGAGTTGTTGGGTTTCTAATTTGGACCCTTTACTTGATAAGCAGACAGTAGCAGCGGCAGGCTAGAAAGCGCCCTCCTTCCTGCTCTCATAACTAGCGACAAGCAACATTCCTACAGAATCCCAGCCAGCAACATTATTCTGGAATTAAATCTAAGGTGTGGAAGCATCTTGCTGAACTTAACGGCAATTGCACAAACGCCCAATGGGATGAGCTGGAAATTTAAGGAGACAAGGAGGGTTGATGAAGCTGAGACCACCAGAATGAGTGGCATGCTTTGGCATGCAGACGCAAAACTAAGGAGTGGGAAAGAGTTTCTGAGGGTTTTACACCAAGAGAGAGCAACCCTGGAAGTAGAGAGAGCTGCATTTGAGACTTTACATTCTTGTTGGAAAAGTTAATGTAGCTGTTTTCCTTAAGTGAAATTGCACTTAATCACGGCAGGAATACTGTGTTCCCTTCTGCCGGCCACACTTCAAAAAGGATGTTGTGGAGCTGGAAAAGAGTCAAAAAAGGGCAACAGAAAGGTTAGAACATTTGGGGTTCTTTCTTCTTTAAAGAAAAAAAAGACGGGCAAGGGGAAACATGATAGAAATGTACAAAATTATGCGATAAATTTTGTTTTTCTTCTCCATCGTAATACGAGAACCCAGGATAACCCAATGAAGCCGAATGTTGGGAGATTCAGGCCACATGGAAGAAAAGACTTCTTCAAACTTTGCATAGCCAAAATATGGAATCCACTATAGCTAACTGTAGTAATGGGCGTGGGCACCAACTTGGATGGATTTTAAAAAAAGGTTAGGCAAATTTAGGAAGGCTATTGGTGGCTTCTAGCCAAGGCAGCTGTACTTACCACCTTCAGGGTTGGAAGCAGACACTGGCGGAGGAAGAGGAGTGCAGGGAGAGCGCACCGCCCCCGGCAGCGCAATCCTGGTGGGGTGCCACCGTGGCTGCCACCCTGCCTGTGCTGGGTGCCACGCCCCTGCAAGTGGCGTGCCCCGCCCCTGCCTGCTCTCTGCCCCCCCGGTACTGGAACATGAAGCTCCACCACTGGAAGCAGTACAGTGGTACCTCAGGTTAAGAACTTAATTCATTCCGGAGGTCCATTCTTAACCTGAAACTGTTCTTAACCTGAGATACCACTTTAGCTAATGGGGCCTCCCGCTGCTGCTGCGCTGCTGCCACGCTGCTGCCACGCGATTTCTGTTCTCATCCTGAAGCAAAGTTCTTAACCCAAGGTACTATTTCTGGGTTAGCAGAGTCTGTAACCTAAAGCGTATGTAACCTGAAGTGTCTGTAACCCGAGGTACCACTGTATGCCTTGGAATACCCATGGCTGGGGAGCAGAAGTGGGGAGACTGCTGTTGTGGTTTCATCTTCTGTGTGTAGACTCCCCGCAGGGATGTGGCTGACCGCTGGAAGAACAAAATGCTGAAGCAGATGGACCTTGGTTTGCCCCAGGAGGGATGCTCTCATGTTCTTATATTCACTTTGTAAAACAATGGCAGTGGGTTTTGTTTCATTTTTAAATGTAATGTAGTGAAATGAATTCAAGGGGGGAACTGTGAATAGCGCTTGACTTATTCTTAATGAAGCAAATGCTTTTTATAAAGTGTAAGGATGAAAAATGCATTTAAAAGTATCCACCCAGTGCAAAATTCTCAGAGAATTTCAGCTCAGATGGATCCCCACCAGGGCTTTTTTTTCCAACCAGGACTCACCAGATCTCTGTTCTGGCAAGGGAGAAGTTCACAGTCAACTCTGACACCTATTTTTCTAGAAAAATAGCACTGGCCCACGCCACCAGACATCCATTCAATTGTGCATTCACGATTATATGTGTGGTTATACATGAACCCAGAACCCATGTTCAATACTGTTTGACCCTGCTAAAGTTTTGTGGTTGGACAGACTGCTTTGCTTCCAATTCGTGCATGTTTCCTAATATCCTGCTGAATTGTCAGTGGGGGTGGGGGATCCAACCTTTGTTGCACTACAACACAAGAGTGCCCTCCAGATAGCAGGAAGGTAAGGTAGTAGCACTGGAAACCCAGATGGAAACCTAGACAGCATCTTAAAAAGCAGAGACATCACCTTGCCAACAAAAGTCCGTATAGTTAAAGCTATGGTTTTCCCAGTAGTGATGTATGGAAGTGAGAGCTAGACCATAAAGAAGGCTGATCGCTGAAGAATTGATGCGTTTGAATTATGGTGCTGGAGGAGACTCTTGAGAGTCCCATGGACTGCAAGAAGATCAAACCTATCCATTCTTAAGGAAATCAGCCCTGAGTGCTCACTGGAAGGACAGATCAAGAAGCTGATACTTTGGTCACCTCATGAGAAGAGAAGACTCCCTGGAAAAGACCCTGATGTTGGGAAAGATGGAGGGCACAAGGAGAAGGGGACGACAGAGGACGAGATGGTTGGATAGTGTTCTCGAAGCTACCAGCATGAGTTTGACCAAAGGCAGTGGAAGACAGGAGTACCTGGCGTGCTCTGGTCCATGGGGTCACGAAGAGTCAGACACGACTAAACGACTAAACAACAACGACAACAGTAGCACTGGGGAAATATTGCAGAACAATTATTAAAGTGAAGTGGTAT
Source organism: Podarcis erhardii (assembly GCF_964252035.2). Taxonomy (NCBI): domain Eukaryota; kingdom Metazoa; phylum Chordata; class Lepidosauria; order Squamata; family Lacertidae; genus Podarcis; species Podarcis erhardii. The sequence continues at coordinate 43,397,562 of NC_138497.1, forward strand.
TTGGTCAGCTCAGAATAATCATGCAGATTATACCTGGAAGAAAGAAAAACAAGTCTGGAGGAGGTAGATCTCATCACGTTCAAGACGAGGCAAGCACCTTAATTTCCATTCAAGATAATTCAGTTCTTCCTCTGAAAATCATGGAGAGTAGGTCTTGGGTTATGTATTAGAAGCCTCTCAAGCGGTAGCAGGTTTCTTTGAATAAACGAATAGCTATTAACTTGGAACAGCCCATTATAAAAGGTCCCCAGAGGACATTTTCAAGACAGCTGTTTAATTTAAACCTGACTGGTTCAATATGTGTTCTTTCATCTCACGGGCTGTATGTAAAAATAAAATAAGGGAGGACAACAAAGATGGAAACCAACTGTCTTGTAATTCCTCAGTCGTTTACATGGCTGTATGATGGCAAAAGTAGGATAAATGCTTACACAGCCTGTGTGTGTGTGTGTGTGTGTGTGTGTGTGTGTGTGTGTGTGTGTTGTAAAAATGTTCTTAATGTTTCATTTTAAATTGTTGTAACCCACCCTAGGACCTTAAGGTGAAGGTGGTGGTGGAGGAGGAGGATTCTCAGTATAAAGCAGAAGCATTAAAACTTCCCTGTACAGGGCTGCCTTCAGATGCCTTATAAAAGTTGTGTTGTTGTTTATAGGGTGTTCCACAGGGTGGGTGCCACTACCAATAAGGCCTTCTGCCTGGTTCCCTGTAACCTCACCTTTTGCAGCGAGGGAAACACCAGAAGGAGGAAGGAGGAGGAGGAGGAGGAGGAGGAGGAGGATACAGTATAAATTAGAAGCCTGGTTTAGCAGCTGACAAATCCCTATGGAGTAGCAAAACATTGCTAAAACAATAAAAATGGCAAAAGTTAGTGGTTTGGGTGGGCAATGCTCTTCTGAGAACTGAAAGCAAAGCTTGGAGTCCTCCAATGAAATGCAGTGCTTGAAAGTTGAGGCAAGAGGAGCTTAAAAGACTTCATGGAGGAGAGGCCATTCGCCAGCTTTTACACAAATAGCTAAACGGAACCTCAGTGTGCCGAGGCACGATACCTCTGCACATCAGCAGCCAGTGAGAGGTGTGCTGAGCATGTAGGAAATATCTACAGGTAAGCAGAAATTTCAAAATCCCCTCTCCAATTAATATTTGTCTCTTCTGTGGTCTAAACATTTGCTCTTTAAAATAATATGAGTTTGTTGCCACAGGGAATTCCTGACCAGCTACTATCCTTTTGTGTTGAAATTGCAGATGTTATAAGAATTTTAAGGTCATATATAAAAAAATTAAATGTTCATAACAGAAAAGGTCCTGAACAAATTGACCTCAAATATTTCTCTGCAAGGTCAAAGTGGGAAACCTCCCCATTGTCTCTTTCCTCACAAATCCTGTCCTCACAAATCTTGTCTTAAGGGCACATTCAAGATATGAACAGGGTGTGAGCCTGTGACCTATGACCTAGATTCAGGAATTAAGTAGTTATAATAACAAAAGAGTGGCCAAAACCCAGATAATGCAATCAGGTAACTTGCCAGACAGGAGATAAACAATGCACTCAGATTTCTGTTGTAGATGGCCTTTTCTGTGATGTAGGTATGGTGTATCTGGGGGGTGGTCTTGGGCTACACCCCTTCTGTGATGTATGTATGATGTTTTGGAGGATGGTCTTGGACTCCAGGGCGGGCAATTTAAAATGTCTATATAAGGGCTTGCGCGCATGGCTCAGGGTCCTCCTCCTCTCTCCTGTGTAAAAATAGAAACTTATGCTGTTAATCCCAACAGGAATTGGTCCGACTGTGGCAACAGTGTTATTTCAAATCCACCTGCCTCCAGTTCTAGACCACTTGCTTTCTGTCCAATTGCAAAGACCAGAGCCAATGCATGACCTTCCAAATGCGTTGAACCAGTGATGTAGTGAGACAGCCCCACGGTTGTCATGGCAACCATGAAGCTACCATTTCTGCTGCCACCCAAGATTCCCTGCCGTGGATGCTAAAGTCTCCTAACACCAACGCCAGTGGGGTCTCCAGTTCCCAACGCTTTTTTTATGTGAGCATACTCATCAGTATGGATTACTGGGACATCTTTTTTTGCCTGCTAATGGCAGCCATTTTGTGCTGGCAGTGAATACCGGCCGGCCTCATGTTTCGCCAGAATGAAAGCTGCTATAGCCTCATGATGCTGCAATGTTACTTTGTTTGTATTGTAGTGTAATGGGGCTATAACACTATATTACAGCAACTGCTCATTTTTTTTAAAAAAAAAGATTTTTAAAAACTTTCTGATGGGTTAAATTCCCCTATAAATCGATATCTGGGAGGTTCAGAAAGACATCCTGTAAGATTGTTCAAAAATGGTACTTGACACCAATGAGACTGGAAACGTCTACAGCAATGTGTTGGAGATGCTGTGATGATGAAGTAGGGTTATAATAATAATAATAATTTATTATTTGTACCCCGCCCATCTGGCTGGGTTTCCCCAGCCACTCTGGGCGGCTTCCATAAAAACCAGAAATACACTAAAATATCACAGATTAAAAACTTCCCTGAACAGGGCTGCCTTAAGATGTCTTCTGAATGTCAGGTAGTTATTTATCTCTTTGACATCCGATGGGAGGGCGTTCCACAGGGCGGGCGCCACTACCGAGAAGGCCCTCTGCCTGGTTCCCTGTAGCTTTGCTTCTCGTAATGAGGGAACCACCAGAAGGCCCTCGGCGCTGGACCTCAGTGTCCGGGCAGAACGATGGGGGAGGAGACGCTCCTTCAGATATACTGGACCGAGGCCATTTAGGGCTTTAAAGGTCAGCACCAACACTTTGAATTGTGCTTGGAAACGTACTGGGAGCCAATGTAGATCTTTCAAGACCGGTGTTATGTGGTCTTGGCGGCCACCCCCAGTCACCAGTCTAGCCGCCGCGTTCTGGATTAGTTGTAGTTTCCGAGTCACCTTCAAAGGTAGCCCCACGTAGAGCGCATTGCAGTAGTTGTTCACTCACATGTGGTGGGAATGCAATAAAGTTCCCAAATACAGTGGTACCTCTGGTTACATACTTAATTTGTTCTGGAGGTCCGTTCTTAACCTGAAACTGTTCTTAACCTGAAGCACCACTTTAGCTAATGGGGCCTCCCGCTGCTACCACGCCCCCGCTGCGCAATTTCTGATCTCATCCTGAAGCAAAGTTCTTAACCCAAGGTACTATTTCTGGGTTGGCGGAGTCTGTAACCTGAAGTGTATGTAACCCGAGGTATCACTGTATTGGGATCTAATTTTCTGGAAAATCTCAAAGAAGCACCAACCCCTAAAATAAACAACTTCATTGAGGCCCTCAGAATGAGATTGAGGTGGGAGAGCTACCATAATCAGATCTGGCCTCCCTATTAAAGTTAGTGAAGGGGATGTCTAAGGAACTGGTGTTTGGATGCTATTAAGCACTGGCCAATTATCAGTTATTTAACACATTTTATTGTAAAGGGAGGCAAAATATTCTGACCATAAGGGCAATCCTGCACTCCCTCCAATTCAAGGCAACAGTGTATTGAGTCGCAATCCACTGAGCGAAATTAGAGAAATGGGAGATGCCAACCAACACATCTTTTTCCCAAGCCCTGCTACCTTTGAGGCCTGTGAGTATTGGCAGAACTAGGAAGACAAGGAGACAAACAAGAGCTCACCCACCGATTTTCAGCCCAAAGGCTGAAGCCTCTTCTTTTAAGGGCGATGACTACAGTTTGTCTTGGCTGGCAAGGTGCACTGAGATGGGGGAGCCCAGCAAACCCTTCCCTAGCAGCCTTACTGACTTTAAGTCTTGTCAGAACCGGGAAGAAGAGGAGAAAAATACTAGCTGTGGCTTATTGACTTTCAGCCCAGAGCGTTTGCTCTGTTGCTGTGGGAAAAGAGGGCGAGAGGCTTCTGCTGTGGATGCTTGTGGGTAACAATTTATACCACTCGGGGCGAGAGCCTGGGTGGTTTGAGGTGGAGGGATGGAAGCTGCTGAGGGAGGAACTGTTGGAACAGAGCGGGGCTGTCTTTGTGAGACACGGGGGGGGGGGGGCAGCCCTGAAGGAGAGATGGGAGGGAACTGTTAATCAGGCCATTTGGCAGTTTCATCTGGTTGGATATAGTATCTTCTTTGCCCAGATATTTGGTTAAATTGAAAATTCTAATGGTTGTCTTTACTGGAATTTAGTTTTGTTTGTCTTATGATAGAGCTCTTAATTTGGTTGCTATTTATTGGACTACTTCTTACGGATTCTTTAAATTTTATAAATTATCTCTCCCTCCTGTGTCTTTTATTTTATATGATTGTTCCCCAGTCTGGTGCTTAAATGCTCGATGAAGAACAGTTATAAATGCACAGAGATAAAATTAAATTGGGCAGCCTTTGCTTAAATAAAGGCACTAGTGCAAAGATCAGCACTAGCACAAGCGGAGTCCCCCGCTCTCGTCCCACTACATAAGTGCCCTGTGCCATCCCCAAATCTGCTCTGAGCAACCTACATTGCAGATTTAGGGGGTGCATTGCAGATTTAGGGGCATGGGAGAAGAGAACATCCCATTGCATTCCATGGAATATTCTCCTTAGCACTATGCTGAACACAACCTATTGAATTCATTAGCTTGGAACCAGACATGCCATTTTGTGAAGGGAAAAGGCCGAACATCCAGAAGAATCTCCCACTTTGGAGGGGGGGGGTAAAGAGACAATTACCACCAATTTCCCCACCCCATAGCAACCCCCAGTGCCGTTTTGAATCCTGTTCTGGGGAGGGTCCCTGCTTGCAAAAGTACTGAAAACATATCATTTTATTTTATTTTAACTGCAGCCTCTGAAAACATTATTATATATTTTTTCAAGACACATTAGGAATATTTTCCTGGACAAATAGCCCTGCTGTCAGGCTAAAAGAGGCAAAGGCAGTTTTCTTGGCATAAACAAAAAAATTCCTTGTGGGCCAAGCTACTTCATTCATTTCCATGTCAGCTATGTGCACACTGCAAAATCCCTTAATAAGTGCTATTGAGTTCTTCAGGCTCATGCCAGGTCAGAATGCCAGACCCTTGAGACCAAATGTTGGAGCAGATCTCAGGTTCGTGCTCGGTTTAATTGGATCCTGGCTCCACCCTGCTGTTCTCACAGCATGTTCCTACTGGCCATTCCACAAAACTACTTCCAATGTCTGAATAAATTGACAATGCTTCAAGGTTTTACAAATATATATATATATAAGGGGAGTTCCAGAACTTTTTAGAAAGCCACAAACAATTTTTTGGAATGATAAAACTCTTCAAATTAAAATGAACTCAATGGTCTTATCCCTAGATGTGTTTTATCGGTGTTCATAACTTTATGTATTCTTTTACATTACCAGTGTGGTGTAGTGGTTAAGAGTGGTAGTCTCGTAATATGGGGAACCGGGTTCGCGTCTCCGCTCCTCCACATGCAGCTGCTGGGTGACCTTGGGCCAGTCACATTTCTTTGAAGTCTCTCAGCCTCACTCATCTCACAGAGTGTTTGTTGTGATGGAGGAAGGGAAAGGAGAATGTTAGCTGCTTTGAGACTCCTTCGGGTAGTGATAAAGTGGGATATCAAATCCAAACTCCTCTTCTTCTTCTTTAGGGAAGCTTTTAATGTTTGATGTATTACAGTATTTTAATATTTTTTTGGAAGCCGCCCAGAGTGGCTGGGGAAGCCCAGGCAGATGGGCGGGGTATAAATAATAATAAATTATTATTATTATTATTATTATTATTATTATTTTCTTCTTCTTCTTCTTCTTCTTCTTCTTCTTCTTCTTCTTCTTCTTCTTCTAACTGATAACAACCACATTTTGGAACCAGTCAGCAATCCTGTTGCACTGTGCCATCGTGTGATGCATTGCACTGAGTCGGAGCTTTTTTTTCAGTAGCAAACAACTTGGCTTCAGAGGGTACAAGGCTCTCTACCACTACCACCCTGCCACCCCTTTCAGGGACCTGGCTGTAATTGGGAGGAGCTTTTCCACCCTTGTATGGAGCTTGAAGTGGCTGGGCTTAAACCAGTCACAAAAGTACCTAGTGACTAGTAGTGGGGAAGCACCAACACTAGTTTTGCAACTACTCCAAGCTATTTGGAGCTGCTTGAATTCAGCTGCCTGGAGTACAGCTGTGGGGACGAGCGCCCAAGGGCAAGTTGTTGAGGAGAATAAGGGAAGGGCCATAGCTCTGTCGGAGAGCATGTGCATATACATACAGAAGGTTCCAGATTCAATGCTTGGCAAGTGGCGTAGCATGGGTTGCCAGGAGCCAAGGCTGCATGGAGGGAGGGAAATGGACGTAGTACACATGTGCGTTCATCTGCCTAATGGCACCCACATCACCCAGGAGATTGCAGGCACAGAGATAAGAAAAGAAGAGTCATTCCGTTATCTGGAGAGGACACTTCCTGGTTCGCATGGAGAAGCTGTTTTCAATGGAAACCCAGCAAGGGAAGCACACAGCTGTATTGAGGCAGCACTGGCTGTTGAAATTTTGCACCACCTAACAATTTTGTAGCTGGGACAATCTCCTCTGTGCCAGCCCCACACTCCGCCATTGTGCTGGGCATCTTCAGGTAGGACTGGGGAATATGCTTGCCTGAAACCCTGGAGAGTCACTGCCACTCTGTGAAGGCAATGCTGAGCTAGATGGACCAGTGGCCTGGCTTGGTTTTAGTAAAGCCACATCCCGGGAGAAGTTCTGATTCATGTCCTTAAAAGCCATGACCTTGAGGAAAGTGCATATGTGCATTCCCATTTTTTATTATTATTTATTAAAATTGTATACCACCCTCCATCCGTACGTCTCAGGGTGCTTTCTGAGGGGAAGTAGAGTGTTTGTCCCCTTGTAAGGTTTTTTTTGGGGGGGCCAAGCTAGGATGTTTCTACAATTGTAAAGGTCCTATCCATGCACCTCAACTTGTGCCATCTTTGATATCCACACACAGACTTGGGAGGTGACAGATAGGCACATTTTTCTATCATATTTGTCATCTTCTGCCTTTGGAATGTCAATCTGTTCTTTGATTAAGACTCATTTAAATTAAAAGAAGGTGAACATCTTTGTATTGCTGTGTCAGGCACCCTAGGAGTCATTATGGGGCTCCATGACAGTATAGACATTTTTTTAAATGAAGATTTTATCACTGCTCTTCCAGATTTGAGATGAGAAGGAGCAGCAAACCTAGGCATGTTGGTGCCTAGACATAGCTTCAAAATAGTGACTATCTGTAGACCACCCCACATATGAATAAGTTCCTACATGAAAGGGACTGCAAGCATTTCACATTTAATTGACCCAACTGTATGTCTGTGTACGTGTACATACGCATGTATGTACGAGGTGGAATCACACCCATGCATGCCATCATGTGTGACAATTGAATGCAGGTATGTCTTATTGTGTGTACAAACATTGGGAAGCCATGACTGAAGAAGAAGAAGAAGAAGAAGAGGAGGAGGAGTTTGGATTTGATATCTCACTTCATCACTACCCTAAGGAGTCTCAAAGCGGCTAACAATCTCCTTTCCCTTCCTCCCCCACAACAAACACACTGTGGGGCTGAGAGACTTCAGAGAAGTATGACTAGCCCAAGGTCACCCAGCAGCTGCATGTGGAGGAGCGGAGACGCGAACCCGGTTCACCAGATTACGAGCCCACTATTCTTAACCACACTGGCTCCCATTGGAATTCTCAAGCTGTATGGACCCAGTGAAATAGATGCTATGCTAGATCTCCCATATGTTTTACACAGATTTCAGCCTCCCACCCCCACTCCACCCACTTCATTTGTAACTCCTTGTGCCGGCTGAAAACTTTTTAAAAGGAGAAAAAGGGGAAGTTGGATTTGTCTGGGAAGCATCCACATGGGAGTCAGCGTCCCAGTTTCGCAATCAGAGTTCCGCTTGCTAACCGTCTGTCAGTCTGCATGTCATGTAATTCAATCCAATCCAGGCTACAAAGCATTGTTATTCATAATCATTGCCAGCTCTGCTGGCGAGCAAAGGGAGGGAGGGCTAAGAAAAAGTGTGTGTGTGTGTGTGTGTGTGTGTGTGTGTGTGTGTGTGTGTGTTTTGGAGTTCAGCTTCCTGCCTCCCTGCACCTCTTCAGAGGGTATAGGCCTTTGCAGGAACTCTCCCCCTCTCCAAGCATTAGATGCAGAGGCATAGCTAGCCACTTGGGTGCCTGGTGCGGCCCACGCGTCCTGCAGCCGGGGACGGGGTGAGCTGCCCATGGGGGTGGGGTGAGCCAAGGCAGGGTGTGCTGCGTGGAACCTATCTGCAGCCTCCCCTCAGCTGTAGGGCAGCTGAGGTGGTGGGCAGACATAAGCAGCGTGGAGCTTGCAGGCAGTCCGCCCCCCACCTCCCCCTCAGGAGAGACGTGTGGCTCAGGCATGCTGCAGGCCCCCAGGCCCCCAGTACCCCCCCACCTCACCTAGCTGCCAGTGGCATAGGAAGGGGGTTGCAGGAGTTGTTGTTGTTATTTTAAGTGTTGTGAGCTCAAATTTTTTATTTTAATTTTAAAAACACATATTTTTGCCATTTTGTCACCCCCCCTCCATGATGACAACTGTGGCACCCCACACCCCCCTTCCTACATCACCAATTAGATGTAGGTTTTGTTGCATGTCCCCCCAATCTCCAAGAGGTATTCAATTCCAGGGGTTCCAGGCGCTTACCCAGGCTTCGTGTTTCCACTGGGAAATGAGACACAGCAGAGATGGTGGTGTCTTTGTGATACATGATTTACACATATATGCAACCTGGGCTTGTGACGGAGGGTGTTAGGTTGTGGGTTGACATAGCAGACGACACAGCGATTTCTCCAAAGCAGCTCTTTATTTTGTAAGCTGGAAGAGAACTAAGCTGAGGAGCTCAGTCAGCCTGCTTATATAGAGCTACAGAACAATGTAACTGTTGCCATTTTCTAAAACTATCCAATCACTGAACGTCACTTTTCGATCCTTCATTTGCATACAAAACTATCCAATCACTGAACGTCACTTTTCGATCCTTCATTTGCATAACTATCTACAGTATCCCCCTGCTGGCCCAGGGTGAGAACTTCAGTACATAACAGAGGGGTTCACAGCATCAACACCCCAGAAGGGTCTTGTTTCTCCTGTAGCCACAGCCTTGGATTCAAACAGAACTCAAAAATCTCTCCAGCTTGCTGAATGTTTTCCTGTTACATTCTTCTTATGCTTAGGAAATAAGTATGCGGTTAAAGTCTCCACCACCATGAACCCAGAGTAATGAGGCACGGAGGAGGGAGCCCGCTCTGTCTCTGCATGCCTCTAAATTAGGTGGGATGTAAAACGCAAGCTACTCTTCTGGGCCTCCTTCCGTCTAGATCAGAAGACACACCCAGATCAGTGACTCATGATGAAGAGCAGAATAGCCTCTTTTGACAGTAGGCAGTTTAGGGCAGGATTCAACCACTAAGTCCCATCCATCAGTGGAAGGTGTGAAAACGGTTCCCTAGCAAGTAAAATAGCTTATGCTACCACGTTGCTTGGTAGCACATCTACAGTGTGGTAAGGTAAACACGGACGCTTAAATGATTTCCCTTGAAAATTGCAGCATACGTGCGAAAGGCAGTTTTCAAATGTTGGCAGATGGAATGGTTTTAATTAAAACAAATACCAAAAACCATTGCTGAACAACTTTCTTTAAAAAGAAAGCTGACTTTGAATTCATAGAACAAAACACACATTTTAATCCAGCAGCTATTGTTTCTCATTCATGCAGACATGGTCAGATTAATGATTAAAACGTTGTCCTGAAGTTCTGCAACTATGTGTATATATATTGTTGTGCACGTCCTAGTCTCCAAGTAGTAAGAGAATCCAGAAGTTCCAGCTCTTTAACCAGGCTTCTGTTTTCCTTGGTCAGAGGAGACTGCACTAATACGAATGGAGGCTTTAAAAAACTTGCAGGTGTCTTTGATACTTTTCCAAACTTGATCCTGCACAGGTTGCCCCTGTTCTGGGCAGTCCACATCACTGCAAGGGACCAGCCAGGAATTATTCATCAGCTGCAACAATCATCTGCTGAAATCGTGTTGCCGTTTCAAGGCAGGAAGCAGAGACTTGCCCTGTACTACCACTTTCGTGCTACCGTTCAAAGCTGTTGGGGTGGGGGCATTAGATAATTGTTTCAGTCTCAAATGCAACTAATTAATAGGCTACACAGCGCCTTCTGAGCACACGCAATTACAGTGTACAGTGGTACCTCGGGTTACAGATGCGTCAGGTTACAGACGCTTCAGGTTACAGACTCCGCTAACCCAGTAATAGTACCTCAGGTTAAGAACTTTGCTTCAGGATGAGAACAGAAATTGTGCGGTGGCGGTGCAGTGGCAGCAGGAGGCCCCATTAGCTAAAGTGGTACCTCAGGTTAAGAACCATTTCAGGTTAAGAACGGACCTCCGGAACAAATTAAGTTCTTAACCCGAGGTACCACTGTAATACACATGTTTAGATAGATAGATAGATAGATTCTTTATTGTCATTACACAAGTGCAACATTGCACAAGTGCAACGAAATTGGATGCCATCCCTTAAAAACAACAAAAGCAAAACAACAACAACCAAACAAACCACATTCCAGCCACACCCACACCCACACCCATCAAACTCCCAGGTCACACTATCGAGTTACTGCATTTAAGAAGGCCACAGCTCTTGGATAGAAACTATTTTTCAGTCTATTTGTCCTTGACTTGATGTTTCTGTATCTCCTGCCAGAAGGCAGTAGTACAAACAGACTGTGTCCCGGGTGAGATGCATCCTGCAGGATATTGTTTGCTTTCCTAAGACAACGGGAACCGTACAGTTCTTCCAAAGATGGGAGGGGATGACCAATAATCCTTTGGGCTGTGGTTATGACCTTCTGGAGCACCAGTGTCTCTTTCACCTGTGTAGTAAAAAAAAAGTTTCTGAGAAGGTCCACAGTAGAATCTTGTTAACATTTGTCTCATACTTTGAAATGTGTTTTTCTGGAATTTCATGCCAGCTTATTTAGAATCATTGACCCATAGAACTGTAGAGTTGGAATTGACCCCAAGGGTCATCTAGTCCAACCCCCTGCAATGCAAAAATATTCACTAAAGCAACCATGACTGATGGCCACCCAACCTCTGCTTAAAAACCTCCAAGGAAGGAGAGTCCACCACCTCTCATGGGAGCCTGTTCTGCTGTTGAATAGCTCTTACTGTCAGAAAGTTCTTCTGAATGTTTAGGCAGAATCTCCTTTCTTGTAACTTTAAGCCACTGGTTTGGGTCCTAGCCTCCAGAGCAGGAGAAAACAAGCTTGCTAAAAGAAAGCGCTTCAATTTTTAAAAAGTGCACTCCCAGAAAGTCTAGTGAAATGAGTTATCCCATCTTCAGTTTGCTACCAGCTTCCCCTTTGGGCTATAGGCTCGTCTAAAAAACTACCAAAACGCATACTTTTCAGAAATCCACGCGAATACTTCATGTGGTCACAATTATTCTGTATTGGAAACGTCCCTCGCAGAGACCCTTGAGCAACAGACGGGCTCAATTTGGCACCGCGGCCGTGAGTGACATGTTGATAGTGCAAGCTGTCAATTTATAATGCGACAGTATTTCCTTCCTCCCCAGGAATGTTAGGGGGATACACCAGAAAACGTTTGAAGTCGCAAAGGACTTAAAACGATATCGCATCATCTCAGACAGCAACAATAAAGCTTAATCTTATTTTACAACAGAAAGTTTGCAAAAAGTTTGGCTCCAGTGAGGCTCTCCGGAGCGGCAGCTTCTCTGCTCCACTAAAACATGACCTGCGGATGCTCCCTCTTCAACATGCTCTGCCAACAGCTATGATTACTCACAGCTACCCCATTAAGCACATTCTCTGACACTCTGAGGCTGCCTAGCTCCGTCAAGGTGATCTCTAAGTGGCACGCCACCAACAGCCCCTGATAACTAGAAGCTCAACCTCCCATTGCTGCTTAAGAGACCAGTCCAATGTACATTAACCTCTTGCTTTGGGTTTGTGTCCTTTCTTATGCCCTCCCTGTGTATAATTTTGGCACCAAAGGACATGCAACTCATCATTATTTTAGTGAACCTATCTGTTCTGTAATTGTAGGGGGCTGGGCTAGATGACCCTTGCGGTCCCAACTCTGCAATTCTATGGAAGGGTTCTGCAAAGATTGGTACTCGTCAGTGTGGCTCAGCAGTTTGCACAGTGGATTTGTGTTTAGGCAACTTGGAGACCAGTGTCCACTCAGCTGCAGGCTCACTGGCCGGGGTCTCCTTCTCCTAGGCTCAGTTCCCTTTTTGTAAAATGCGAATAATGACTTATTTCTAAGAAGACATATGGGAGAAGGATTATATTGGCAGCTCCTTTGCACTCTGATTGATTTTACAGCCCTATTGATATGTGTGCACATTTTTGTTCAGGGCTGAGACAGAACCTAGGAAGCTGACTTATATGGAGCCAAACCACTGGTCCATCTCCTTCACTAGGGTCTACACTGGCTGGCAGGAGATGCCAGGGACTGAACCTAGGGCATTCTGCATGCCAACCACGTGATCCACTACTGAACCACAGCCCAAGCTCAAGCAAGTGGAGCACACAAGGATATTCCATGGAATTCAGCTTCAAGAGAAGCTCAGAGTACAACTAAATGTACAGGCTTTAAGTCAGTGGTTCCCAATTTTTTGGGGGGGCACTGCCTTCTTGGTTCCATAAACATTCCCCAGGGCATGGGTGTAGCCAGGATTTTTCTTACAGAACCTCAGATTTGTATTGATTTTAATTGATTTAGGGGGTGGCAACAGCCTCCCTTGGCCATGCTCCAGGGCCTCCTACTCTATAGGAAGCATTATTCAAAATGGCAGCTTGCACAACTACTAAGGAAAATAACACCACAGTAAAATCCATTCAGAAAACAGAAATGGCACATTTATTCAAACTCCAGTTCAAACTATGTAGTTTAATTAATTCCAACTAAACTGATGAGCTTGATCCACCAATATGAGCTTTCCAAAGTCCGACAGTCATTTATATATCACATGTGCCAAATTGGATAAGCATCCCTACAGAGTCCTCATCCCCATATATCAGATGGGAAACAGAGGTTATGAGACAGGACATGGCTGAAGAGGTATTTGAACTGAGGACAATCTCAGTGCAAGCAAATGCTAGGAGATGCAGTGGGACGGACTAGGAGACTTGGAACATGGACAAGGCACTTGCAGGAGCAGCAACAGGTTTGGCGTCAGCAGAGCGGTGGGGGCAGGGAGTAGGAGACTTGTAGTAAAATTCACAAGCCCCACCAATTCACTCCCCACTCTCATTTTAGCTAAGCTAGCTTCCCCCATAGCCTTATGAAAACAGTAACTTATGCAGCAGCAAAGCTGAGGTCCTATGCGCTCTCCCATCTTTGAGCACGATGCAGGAATGGGGCTGAGGTGTGTGTTGTGGGGATATGTTGGTGGTTAAAGAAAGAGCTGGCAGGGGATTTGGGAAGCTGTGCAGAGAATCACAGGGCTTTCAGACACCCAATGATGGCCGAGATGGCAAGCATTTCCAATGAAGCTGTAACTTTATCAGAAACAACACTTTGTCTCAGAGGAGCAAGTATCTGAGCAACGCCTTTGCAGGAATAGAACAATTGTGTTTCCTTTATTTATGAATTGTAACCTTTTCAAAAGTATCCCCCTCTGGATAACCAAAAGTCTTTCCAGGTCACCCACTCCCTTTTTTTTTATTAAGCCCCACAACCAACCGTGCCAGTTCTGGGCATGATAAACAGCTGAGATGTTTTTGCAAAGCAAAAAGAAAGAAAAAAGTCAAGTTGTCTATATCTTACTCCAAAGGCAAGGAAAGTCAGGTTGCCAGTCGAGTAACTGCTGTCTCCTGACAGTCCCTCCACCAGGCTTTGCTGAAGGGTCCTGACACAGCAGAGGCACCAAATGCTGGCTGCCGCCCTTCCCTTCGGACTGGACTGGCATTCGCATCCCTCGCGGTCTGGGGCAGCGGCAGCCGCAGCGTCACTGGCCAGTTTGTCTCCAGTCACGAAAGCAGCAGCCTTTCCAAGGCAGCCAAAGGTGCCTGGCAGAGTTCAGTAGCTCTCACACTCCGCTCCCCTCCCGCTTCTCCGGCTCCTGCTGCGAGGATCAGGCTGTCTTTGGCAGGAGGAAGACCTTGGAAAGTTGCACACATTCCTGGTGCGAGGGATCAATCTGCTGCTTCCATTCTCTCTCTCGGAGGAAAGCACGGAATGGCTGCGCACGGGGGACTCTGGGACCACCGCGAGGGGAGGAGGGAAGCTCAGCCCCCTTCCCAGACGGCTATAAAGCCGCGACGGGCATCCTGCGAACTCCTCAGAGCAGAGCCAGGAGGCATCTGGCAGAGGGAGGGGGCAGTTCACCGACGGGACGAAGCGTCTGGGGCGAGAAAGTCCCCACCCGACGAGCTCGGTCGGGGCTGAGGCGGAGGAAGGGTCCCCCGACGGCTTCCCGCGTCTCTCCACAAAGAAACCGGTTTCTTAGGAGTCCCGCGGGCGGGCGCCCCCCATGGCGGAAGGCGGGAGCCACGACGGGGCGCCCGGCGCGCTCCTCAAGAGCGCCGTCCAGCCGGCGCTGCTGCTTTCTTGCGTCCTGCTGCTGTACCTGTGGGCGAGGAGGAGCCCCCGGCCGGCGGGCAAGAGCCTCCCCGGCCCCGTCGGGTGGCCGCTGCTGGGCAACGTGCTGCAACTGGGCCGCCTGCCGCACCTCACCTTCGGCGAGCTGGCGCGGCGCTACGGCGACATCTTCCAGCTGCGCCTGGGCCGGCGCGCCATCGTGGTGCTCAACGGGGAGGCGGCCATCCGACAGGCGCTGGTGCAGCAGGCCGTGCCCTTCGCGGACCGGCCCGACTTCCTCTCCTTCGGCCTGGTGTCCGGAGGCAAGAGCATGGCCTTCGGGCGCTACAGCGAGCGCTGGCGGGCGCAGCGGCGGGTGGCGCACGCCACGCTGCGCGCCTTCTCGACGGCCAACACGCCCAGCAAGCAGCTCTTCGAGCAGCACGTGGCGGCCGAGGCGCAGGAGCTGATCGACGGCCTGCTGCAGCTGAGCCAGGACGGCGCTTACGTCGACCCTTCGCCGCTCTTCGTCGTGGCCAATGCCAACGTGCTGTGCGCCCTCTGCTTCGGGCAGCGCTACAGCCACGCCGACGGCGAGTTTCGCGCGCTGCTGAGCAGGAACCACCGCTTCGGGCAGACGGTGGCGGCGGGCAGCTTGGTGGACGTGCTGCCCTGGCTGCAGGCCTTTCCCAACCCGGTGCGCAGCGTCTTCCGAGACTTCCGGGCGGTCAGCCGCGAGCTGTACGACTTCGTGTGCGCCAAGGTAGCGCAGCACCGCAGCAGCTTCCAGGCCGGCGCCCCTCCGCGCCACATCAGCGACGCCATCCTGGAGTGCATGGAGCACGGCCCCGGGGCGCAGCAGGGCCTGGGCGGAGACTACGTCGAGGCCACGCTGGCTGACTTGTTCGGCGCAGGTCAGGACACCACCTCCACCGCCCTCACGTGGGTGCTGCTGCTGCTCCTCAAGCACCCGCACCTTCGACGGCAGCTGCAGGCGGACCTCGACCGGGTGGTGGGCCGCTCCCGGCTTCCGACGGGGGACGACCGCGCCTCCTTGCCTCGCCTGGAAGCCTTCCTCTACGAGACGCTCCGCTACAGCAGCTTCGTGCCCGTCACCATCCCGCACGCCACGGCCGCCGACGTGCTGCTCGACGGCTTCCACATCCCCGCGGGCACGGTGGTCTTCGTCAACCAGTGGTCCATCAACCACGACCCGCTGCGCTGGAAGGACCCGCACGTCTTCGACCCGACGCGCTTCCTGGACGCGCGGCAGGAGAACGTCGACCGGGACCTCACGTGCCGGGTCATGATCTTCTCGACGGGCAAGAGGCGCTGCATCGGCGACCAGCTGGCCAAGCTGCAGCTCTTCCTCTTCACCGCCATCCTGCTGCAGCAGTGCGAGGTGGAAGCCAACCCGGCCGAGGAGCTCACCTTGGATTACGTCTACGGGCTGGTGCTCAAGCCCTTGCCATACACGGTGTCCGTTTCCCCGCGAAGCGCTCTCCCTAGCGGAGAGGAGGAGGGAGGGAACCTCGGAGGGACCGTCGAGGGCGCTTCTTAGCAATGGCGCTTCCCTCCCCACCAGCAAGTTCTCCATAGCCCCTGCTGGCTTTTCAGAGCTGCCCTCTGCCGGAGGAAGTTGATGTTCTCCCCACCAGCCCCCTCCCCCTAACTTTCAGAAGCTCATGGCTTCAGATGTGCCTTTCATACAGGGATGGGGAACCTGGCGCCCTCCCAGATGATGGTGGCTTGGCCTGAAGCTCCCACCCGCCACAGCTAGGATGGCCAGTGGTCAGCCAGGATGGGAGTTCTAGTCCAGCAACATCTGGAGAGAGCCAAAGGTTCCTCATCCAGCTTAAACCTGCTGGGGGGGGGCGTTCTGAGCCTGCTCAGCTCACCTGGGTGACCCATCCAGAGTCCTCCAATCAAACATCTTAAATCTGAGATACATTGAGACTATTGTGACTGGGGGGGGGGGGAGAAACACGTTATTGTGGTGGTGTGGGAAACTGGCATCAGTTACTTCCTTTGGGACTGTGAACTTTTATAATAAATGCCTCTTTGAAGCAGGTACTCATGCAGACAGAAAAGGTCTCCTGGATTCTCCCAGCTCCCCCCTCCCCCCCAAAATTGTGTCAATAAGTTTGTCACTTAACAGTATTGTTGATCAAAAAAAGGAGGTAAGGTTGTGTCATGTGGAAAGCATTTTTCTAGGAAGCATTTACTGTACTTGGAAATAATGTATATTCAGTGTGAATAGTATCACAGTGACAATGCCTTTAACTGCAGGTCCATCAGCTGGGAAATGACACTTAGGGGTGGCAGCCCAGCACTTAGTTATTATGTGTACATGTGCACAGTTGTCACCTGGGACAATCCCCATGCAGTTTTGTGTCCCTCCCACACTTGTCATATTTGAAGCAGAACAAGAAGAGAGATACTTCCTACCTGTGGCAGCCAGGAGCAAGTAATCTGTGCTCTGACTTTGCTAAGAATTAACCCTGTGGCTCCATCCCATCTCATAGGGCGAGCCGTATATAGAGTTATCTTTCATTTTTAAAAAAAATACATGGGGGAAACCTTTGGTTGGTTAGTGGTGCTAAATATGGGCCAAATTATTCCTGTAGCAACCTCTCCCACTGCCACTAAAGCAGGTACAGGTAATCTGTAGCCCTCCAAATGTTGATTAACTACAATTCCCATGCTCCCTGAATATTAGCCATGCTGGCTGCAAACAACACCTGGAGAGCCACAGTGCCCCATCAAAGGAGAAGCAGTTTCAGCAAAGCAGCAGCAGTGGAGGGGACCATAACCCTTTTCTGTTCCAATGCTTTCTGCTGAAATTCCTCCACACTCTCGGGTTGAGATACATGCCTGTGACAGTTATGGTTGGAACACTGCCAGCTGTGGGAGGGAGCCACACAGAACATAAGAATAGCCAGTGGCAAAACCAAGCTCAGCATCCTGTTCTCACAGTTGGCCAGCCAGATGCCTGTGGGAAACTTGTAAGCACGACTCCACGCACCAGAGCACTCTCCCCTCCTGTGGTTCCAGCAGTTGGTGTTCAGAAACATTACTACCTCCAACTTCGGAGGAAGAGCACAGCCTTCATGCTAGCAGCCGCTGGAAAAATGGCAGGCAGGGGAAGGGTTAAGCAACTCTGATGCTTCTCTCAAAACTTGCTTTTTCTTAGAAGCACCTGGCAGCAGAAGCTTGCCACTTGTAGACCTAGTGCTCCTGCTCTGTTCTTGACCAAGCTTCTTCAGTATCCATTAGTGGATTACTCAAGTTGCAGCACAGATGTGGCACGTCTTGGCAGCTTTGTCACTTCCAGTTTCAGCAGAAATGTAAATGAAAATCTCCTTGTATAGTGTGCACACTCAGCCAGCTTGCCCCCCCCCCCCAGCCAGGGAACAGGAAATACTTTGGCTGCATTTTTCTGCATTGGGTTGCGGGACAAACTGTTCTTTTTCTGTTATCTATCAGTGGTTCCTACCTTGAAATTCAACTCGGAACCTACCAACTGTTTTTAATAAACGTTACCAGATGATTGATTAGAAATAGCATCTAGACCATTACGCTTTAACGTGATATGAAATCAAGACACTTAAATTTCCTCGTTTGCCAGTTTTACTCTTAACAGCATTTCCCCTGTACTCCATTGGGGATTGCATTCTTGCTGTGTGCCAGACCTCATAATGGAGCCTCTTCTGTCTGTCTCCCACCTTCTTCCGATTTCCTTCCTCTTCGCCACTCACATGAAATTGGACCAGGGCCACAGATTGTCCACACACATACCCTGGTGCCTTCCAGGTTTTCCCACCCCCAAAACCCGGTCATGTGGCTACAGCTATGGTGGACAAAATACTGAGTCCTCAAAGCCAGTTACTGTAGAGTTGTTCCGCTGTCAGCATTGGAGCTGCTCCGGAGAAAGGAGTTGGAGATGCAGACTGTTTTGAACCTGCTTGGCTTTCTGTCTGCAGAGGGGCATGTTCATAAGCAATTGGGTGCATGTGAGGTTGACGAAGAAGAGCATCAGCCTAACACACTCCCCCATTTTACCGCATAGAAGTTAAGCTCATGAAGGTCTTGCAAAGAGTAACCTGTGAAGCAGCCATATGCTTTGGAAGAAGCAAGGAGAACTGAACTCTTCTTAGTACAATGATGGTGACCCAACTGCACATTGCGTTGCATAGTTGTCTGTTATCAGGGTGATCAAGGATAAATAGGAGTTGAGAGTCCAAAAAACACCCAGAAGCTCCCCATCCCTGTTTTAAACATAAGTGGAATCTGCACTTGTTTGCTTTTTGCTGAAAATCAAGGAGTTCACTTGCGTAGCTGTTTTCTTCTTTCCAGCAGCCTTTATATTTGTCTAGTAAGCCACATATCCAGGAAAGGTTTTGAAATGCATAAATAATATAGCCTATTTTTGAATCTACCATTAGGCGTTTCCTTATTCCTATGTTTGGGTGAAGACCATAAGTAGCACTTTTCAAAATATTCTTTTATATTAAACATTACTTGAGTGTTATTTAACATTTTAAAAAATGTGACTATTATTACCTCCGAATAAAGATGCTGTCACAATTGTTTGTCTTCTTGCAGCAAGGGATTAAAGAAATAGAGAGATATCCTACACAAAGTAGAAGTTTCAGATGAGCGCAAATAGCAAGCACTTTGGCAAAGTCACATGGCTATTCACTTACTGTCAGGAAAGCTGCCATCCAACATTATTTCTCCAGCACCAGTAAGGTCACCATCAGTGGTAGTCAGGAACATTTTTAATGAATCCTCTCCTTTGAAGTGATTAAAAAGTGCTGTTAATACCTATGAAAGTTAGCTGGATGGTGCTGCTCTCATACCCTTATACTTGTAAAACTCTGCTTTGTTAACACCTGTCAGAAATGTTTGTGAGTCTCATGCATTCCTGTCCTAACTTAGTGGGTAGAAAAAGGATTGGAGGTAGGGAGAGAAAAAGTAACACTGGGAACCTTTGAGGGGTAGCAGGAAAAAGCTAGCTAAGTGAGAGTCTACAATGGTCGAAATGTCGCAGAATATCACTATATGCACCTGCTGTCCTCTGGGGCCAATCTAGCAACAATCCTCAGTCTAAGCAAAAACATATGATTAAATTTTGAAGTCTTTCTTTCCAGCCAGTAGGGGAGACGATATCTCCCGTGGGTGGGTGTTGTCCCCATACATGCAATAGTTAGGAGCCAGCTCTTCATAGCTACTACTAGAGAGAACATCTGTGCCCTTTTCACAGCTAAGAAATGTGCAATTTTATTTAACACATTAGTCAGTAAAAGCCTTCTTTTAAAGATGCTTATTGGGTGACAGTTGAGAAGTCATAATGCAACCAAGGAACTTGGGGAATCTGGCAGGCAATCGCAGCCTTTCAAGGGAAGATCTCAACATTTCCTCACGTAGCGCAGGATTTGAACATAGTGGTGAAGAGGTCTAAAGAAATTTTAAATGTGTTCTTCTAAAATACAAAATCACATATTGTCTGGCACTTCTTTAAAAAAAAAAGTTAACTTTTTATTGGGTTTTATAATCAGGGATCTTTTGTGGGCATCCATCTGTTTCGCAAGACAATGGAGTGTACCTTCGGGAGTGAAGCCAAACTGCTGTGTGAGCAGCACCAAAGTGGCCTCCCTGGGGCGCAGGTCTGGCAGTGTGCATGGGACAAGACCCACCCCCCTCAGCCTCACTGATGTGCTTCAAAGGAAAGCAGGGATCACAGGAATAATAAATTATACAAATAAATAGACCAAGTCTTCTCATGTCACATGTGCACCATAAAAATAGTATATATTTGCTGTAATATCCATAACATGGTTCATTGTAAGTAGTCAATGTGCAGGTTCTTGGTTCATGGAGTGGTGTAAATAAAAACAATAACAAAGGATAAACAGGCAAGAACAATGTTACAGATAACATTCAACACTGCATAGCTAAAATGCCTAATCGGCTAACGCTTGTTTTCTGAAAGCTGAACGCTTATTATTTGTTTTTCTCCACCCCCAAAAAATCCAAGTGCAACTTGAATTTGTTGGTAAACGGTAAAAAGGTAAGGTAAAGGATCCCTGGATGGTTAAGTCCAGTCAAAGGCAACTATGGGGTTGCTGCGGTCATCTTGCTTTCAGGCTAAGGAAGCCGGCGTTCATCCACAGCTAGCTTTCGGGGTCATGTGGCTAGCATGACTAAACCGCTTCTGGTGCAACTGGACACCATGACAAGTGCCAGAGTGCATGGAAATGCCGTTTACCTTCCTGCCTCAATGGTACCTATCCGATTGCACTGGTGTGCTTTTGAACTGCTAGGTTGGCAGAAGCTGGCACAGAGCAACGGGAGCTCACTCCATCATGGGGATTTGAACCACTGACCTTCTGATTGGCAAGCCCAAGAGGCTCAGTGGTTTAGACCACAGCGCCACCCGCACCCACATTTGTTGGTAAACGTCTGAATAAGGGTATCTGGCAGGGGCTGGAGAGAGGGGGAAAGTTACGAGCCTTGCAGAAGTCAGGGTGGAAGCTGATAGAACTCTTTACTATCTTTGAAAACCATCCTGCAGTCAGCACATCTAGGCAAAGGTGATGCCACCAGAACCATCACAGCAGTTATGACCGCCAAACACACATGCTCGACCCAGGCTCACGTGGCAAATGGGAGCAGGGAATCTGGTTTTTTTTCATCAGTCCATAGGAAGATAATTCATCCAAAATGATCAGGGGGATGGAGCAACTTCCCTATTAGGAAAGATGGCAGCATTCAGAGCTTGAGAAAAGGCAAGTTACATGGTAGAAATTTATAAAATTATGCGTGGCATGTAGGAAGTGGATAGAGAATTATTATTTTTTAAATAACACTAGAACTCATGTATATCTAATGAAGCTGCATGTTGGAAGATTCAGGACAGAGCAAAGTACTTATTCATGCCTTGGAACTCACTTCCACAGTGATGATCATCAACTTGGATAGCTTCAAAGAGGAGTAGGAGGTTATCATCACCTGCTAGCCAGAATGGTGATGTTCCATCTGTACTGTCAGGCAGTAAGAGTCTGAATACTGTACCAGTTGCTGGAAATCGCAGGCAAGCAGCGCTGTTGCACTTATGTCCTGATTGTGGGCTTCCCACAGGCATCCAGCAGCAGTGTGGTGTAGTGGTTAGAGTTCAAATCCCTGCTGGACTAGATGGGCCATTGGCCTGATCCAGCAGGCTCTTCTTATGTTCTTATGATTGTTTACAGAAGGAAATCATGAGTCCCTAATAAAGTCCACCAGACATCCCCATTTGGTTAAGCCATACCTATTTGCCCTACCCTAACATATGACATCAGGAGTGGGGCAGGTAATGTCACGGCTAGGCTAAAAAGGAGTTGAAGGCATCACCAATGCACTGCAAGTCTTAACTTTGTGTGGCCTTTTCCTTTATTAAAATAATTCCTGTAATTTTAAGGAACCAGTAATTGACTAGAGTCACCAATACAATGTTTGTTAATTACACAGTCTATGTCACAATACACTTCTTGAGAAGTCTGGAATCAGATTTGGGTTTCAATTTTTATCCCTTCAGCCAAGTTATTCCTGGAAGAGGCTCTCCAGCCCCGCTGGAGCAGCTTTTCAGAGCACTGCAGGGGGAAGTATGAATCAGTAAACGTCACCTCCCTGCACTTCCTCCTGGGAGAAGTCCTACGAGAAGAGTTTTGCTCACAGAACTCTGGATACAAGCCACAGTCATATAAAAAGAATGCAGATACTTTTATTTCAGAACTGTTACATACTCATCATTAGGCAGTGTTGTCACTTTTATTTCAAATAAAGTTGAAGTTAAAACCACCCAGTTTTACAATTAACTCTTGTATTAGCTTGATTTTTAAAAACAAATATACAGCTGCATGAAAATAATTGTCTTTTGTTCCCTGTAAAATAGATATTGGAAATAAGTTTTGTCAGTAACGCAAACTGCCTTTTTGAACTACCTCTTGTCCATCAGACTTTTAAGTACTTAGTGACCCTCTGGGAGGGCTGCAGTGCAGTCATAAAAGATTTTCACCTTTATATTCACAGTTTAGTCAACAAAACTTATGCAACTTAAAAAAACAACCACCACCACCACCCACACATAAATCATTTCCATCTAAGGCTGCTAAAAGTGCACCTCCTTTTAAATGAAAAGAACCACTTTCCCCAAACCATCCTTCCTCAGAGATTACTCTTCTCCAAAATACTGATCTCAAGGTATACCATCTACCACGCTCAAAATGATATTGCCTTGATTACTTAAATCAATTTCAGAAAACTATTCTGTTTTCAACACATGATTCTATGGTGTTGGTGATAACAGCAATCTCCTGAAAAGGAACAAAAGGAGGCAGGCAGGCAGGCACGCAGGCAGAATTCTCCCTCCGGCTCCTTAGACGAAGGGCAAGACACATACATAGCCAGAGGATCTTGTCCAGCCTATCAAAGCCTTTCCCTCCCAGCCTGCAAAATCTCACGCAGTACTCCCATGTGGCAATTCATTCATGGAGGGGGGGGGGCAGAGAGAGAGATGTTAGTCAGATATGGAATGCAGTTAAAGGACCATTCTTGTGCTATTGCAATCATACTAAAGACCTTGCTTTGGTCAAGTGCATTTAGATACTCACTGCTTTGTGGGCCCTAAAATGATCACACAGTGCAATTTTACATAGGGCACCAAAACATGACTATGTCTGTACTTGAATTAAAGGTTGATATCATGTGAGGTTACTGAATAATCCCTTTCTTCGTTTACTTCATTGGCATTTTAGTCAGGTTCGTCAGGCTTACTTGCAGAAGCGCAATCAGATCAGTTACTTAATTCATCCATCTCACATAAAAATAAATGTGCTTGCAATTGACATCATTTCTCTGTGGTATCAGAATATCACACGTGGAAATTTAAAGCTTTAAACACATTAGGAAATGGATAGTGAAAGCAAACACTGAATCACCAAAAGTCTCATAAATAAGTATGTGGAATGTCAAAATTGGGGGCGGGGATGACGACAACAGAAAAGTGTACTTAATAGTGCAATCCTATCACATCTACTCAGAAGTATGTCAGTTCGGTGGGGCTTACTCCCAGGTAAGCAAGTACAGAATTGCAGCCTTAGTTACAGTTCTCCATCTTCTATAAATGCTTTCAGAGCATAGTTTTTAAAAGCAGCACTCACAGAAAATACTTTGGTCACTGTCTAATAATTCTTACGGCTCTCCCAAGCATTTCAATTAGTTCTTTCACTGGAATAATAAATAATTTGGTCAGGCACAGAAATCGAACGAATTTTTAACTTCAGAAAAATGTAAGTACTTCTGAATGCAAATATATGGACTGGTCCTTTTCAAGTAATACTTGTGAGAGCCTCAAGGCCAGATGGGTGGGGTATAAATAATAAAAGGTTGTTATTGTTAGTCACTCCAATTTTCACTTAAACAAAATGTCCAATATCCAGATGCACATTTTGATTAGCGGTTTTAGAATGGGATGGGGAATCTTTCTGACTCCCCTAGCTAGATCCCATATCAGTGCTGTGGACCAAATGTGACTGGTGTTTTTTTCCTTCGTTTTAGCAGCAGCTTCCAATGCAAAGCGCTCCCTGAATCATGAAGGGGTTTGCATGGAATCCTGCTGAACTGACTTATTTTAATTTAACGTCTCCATCAGCCATCCCTTGCAAGGAAGAGGTGCACACAGCCAACTCAGGCCTTAACTCTGCCCTCCCACCCATCAGATCACACTACAAGTGAAAAACAACTGACAGTTTGAGGGAAATGGCCCACAGGTCTAAGCTGAAGATACAATTTGTACTTCACTTGAATGAAGTATGGAGTAAGTATTAAAGTAGGACATTGTTTAGATTGTGTACAATGACACGGCCTAAAATTCGCAAGGGGCATGAACTAAGTTGATTGCAAGGTGATGTTATTACAGTAAATTAGCAAGGGCAACAAGGATTGATCCAAGGACTTACTGTATTTAAAACAAGTATTATTTTAGGCATTTATACAAACCTTTAAATACCGGGAAACTTTCACTATGTTGAATTAACTTGAGGAACCCTTCACTGAACATTTTATGGCCAGTCATTTTGAACATGCAAGGAACTACCCTAGTGATTTAGTAGTTGGCAGTATGTTCTCATCCCAACCACATGGTCACAAGAATATATAACACTGCCACCTACTCAAAGGGCAGTATCCAAAACTTCTCTTACTCAGAGTACAGCCACTGAAGTTAATGCACATGACTAACGTAGGTTAATTTATTTCAGTGGGTCTACTCTGAGTACAACTTAAGTTGAATACAACCCACATTTCTGATTTTGCAATCTTAACCGAGTTGCATTTCCTTGTGAGCACAGTAAAAATAGGGCTATAAAAGTACTTGCTTCTCTGAACGTTTATAGGACTAGGGTGACAGCCTATCTAATGTTTTTAGATATAAATATGAATTAAGAAACAGGAAAATGCGCACCAGGAAAATCTCTGGACAGAAATATTTCTTGTCTTCCAACTTGATTTGTTGTAATGTTAAAAAGCAATTCTTGTGTAATGTTATATACATATTTCGGTGAATAGATTAGATGATTTTTATATAAAATATTCTCTCTAATTGTGTTTTCTAGAAATGTTAAATACAGCAGCGTGTATTCAATAAAAATCACTGTAATTATCCAGCTAAAGTGAGCTGTGAATTGGGTTTCAAGGGGACTGAGAAATCCCACTTGAATTCCTGGCAAAAATTACAGGACACAGAAAACAGAATTATTCTGCGCTCTGGAAGTAGTAAGATTGTTTGGTTTACAATCTACCCCCATCGTTCTACCCGGACACTGAGGTCCAGCACCGAGGGCCTTCTGGCGGTTCCCTCACTGCGAGAAGTCAAGTTACAGGGAACCAGGCAGAGGGCCTTCTCGGTAGTGGCGCCCTCCCTGTGGAATGCCCTCCCACCAGATGTCAAAGAGAACAACAACTACCAGACTTTTAGAAGACATCTGAAGGCAGCCCTGTTTAGGGATGCTTTTAATGTTTGATGTATCATAGTATTTTAATATTCTTTTGGAAGCCGCCCAGAGTGGCTGGGGAGGCCCAGCCAGATGGGCGGGGTATAAATAATAAATTATTATTATTATTATTATTATTACAACAGGCTGAAACTGAATGGTAATTTAATTCCACCTCTTAGACATTGCATATTCTGCACATCTGGAAAATACAGAGCTTGGTTCTCTTTCAGAACCAAGAATTTCCCCCTATGCTGTATTCTACAGTAGGCAGATAATGCTCATGGCTGAAGAGAAGGAATGAAAGATAATTTTTAAAATATATCTTGGAATATACTGTTTAAGGCCAGCAGATGAAGAAAACTCTTTGTTTTTATTCCTTAAACTTAAAACAGATTTTAATTGCCCTTTGCAGCAGTGATGTTAGTTCTTTCAAACACCTCCAAAAACTGAAGGCAAATTATTTGGTCCCCCAACATTAAGGTTTTTCTAAGTTTTTCTGCTGGGTGCCCCTCGTGACTTTAATGAATGGCAGTGCCACAGTTATAGCGTACTGTGCGGAAGAAGTGGATTACTCCAAAAGGAACACAAAATCCACAAGCAGCTAGTTGAATATGCATATAGCTTACGAGGTGCATGTGTTGGACACAATAAATATTTTCAGAGTTATTTGTAAGGGCTCAAACAGAAGTCTAGCTTGTGGAATATTGTATTGGCACCCATGTTCTCCTATCAATCCCCACCTGGATATTAACAATGGAGGCAATGGAAAGTGACAGTACTACGCTGCCTTGAGTAAAAATGGCCACGTCAACAATATTTATCATGTGCAGTGAACAGATTGTCATGCGTCCACGGATTAAGCATTAATCACTTTGCCAGAGGAAGCCGTGGTCTATAATTCTACCTTATACACCCAGTTCAAACTAGATGCAACACAGGGGAATCCAGAAAACAAGATCTGTTGCCTTTTTCCATTTAGATCAAAGCAGTAATTGGGTTTAGGCTGAGGCTGTGGGCCAGTAGAGCAGTATTGCTTACCTGGCTTCCTAATGTGAAGTCACTGCCCGTAGCAGAGAAGGAAAGGGACCAAGTGACATGGATTGATGCAGCTGCAGTATTGGGAATATTGGATTGGTCCTGCGATTGTACTTGCGTAACACCAACCTTCCCATTGCCTTGCCCTCCCTTCCTATTTACCAGTAGCAACCTCTATGCTGAGAAGCCACCTTGCTCTGGGGTATTAGAAAAGGTGACAATTAAAGCTTTTCCATAAACTTCATTCCCAAATTTACTCCACCCACCCACCCAGTTCAAGCTATTTGTCTTATGGCAAATAAACTGGAAAACATAAAGGTATTGGGTATATACCTAACATATAGCTGGGGAGATTCTAAATGGGAAACTGTTTTTAAATGAAAAACATTTTAAAAACCCTCCCCAGGTCTCCTTTAATCTAAAAACCATGGGAGATCTTGTACCTAATTCTGCCATCACATCTAATATAGGCCTTCTTTTTACTGATTAATTTCTAATGTATTATGGAAACAGGATTAACACACAAAGTGCCATGTTGATCACATCACAATTAAGGAAGTGTGCAATTAATGTGCCTTGGAAATGTCTGGCTGGTGAATATGCAAAACACAAGCATGAAAAAATAACCAACTTGGTAACTTCTGTTTTGAAGACACTTGAGCATACTGATTTAGCAATCAAGGGATATGAGCTGAATCACTTTTCTTTGACTATCATGCCAGCCTAATTCTTTGAAAAAGGACTGCTGAAACCACAGTTTGATTTTTCATTTTCATTCTGCGACATGTTCATGAAGCCCAGCGAGGATAATAATGACTGTGAAACCTTTCAGACTGGAACTTTCACTGCATTTGCACAACTATTATGCAGACAGATCTTTCAACTTGCTTAGCCTTCTGAATTTGCTTCCATCTCTTCCATCTCTCTACTGCTTTCAGCGTCCTGGAGGAATGAAAAGGAACAAAGTAAATTTGTGGCTAGCTGGTTTGAACTAATCCCATCTGCAAAATTATACAATCAGGATGATCAACATGCTATTCTTCTCCCAACCTCCTAGGGAGAAAATGAAACAAACAACCCTGACTGACTCTTCTTCCTTTTCCATACTGTTTATACTTCAAAACAGCGGTGGAAACCTTTCGCTTGTGGCCCTAATTTGGCCTAGCAGGGGCCCTAATTAAACCTGGCAGGCTGTTTTCGCCAAACTATGTCTACCTACTAAAGACACAATTGCATATGAACTGCTGAAAAGTCTTCTCCCAATGTTTCCTTGGAAAGCCAGGCTCAATGATGGTCAGCTGATCAGTGCTGATAGCAATACCCCCTGAAGTTGTCCATTTGCAGGCACAGTTTGAATCCAGCTGGGGAACCTCAAACATTCTATCTCCCTGCCCCCCTTCAAACACAAAGCCTATACAGTGGTACCTTGGGTTAAGAACTTAATTCATTCTGGAGGTCCATTCTTGACCTGAAACTGTTCTTAACCTGAAGCACCACTTTAGCTAATGGGGCCTCCTGCTGCCGCCGCGCCACCACTGCACGATTTCTGTTCTCATCCTGAAGCAAAGTTCTTAACCCAAGGTACTATTTCTGGGTTAGCGGAGTCTGTAACCTGAAGCGTATGTAACCTGAAGCGTATGTAACCCAAGGTACCACTGTATTATACAATTACCAGAAGTGGACAGCAAGGAGGAGGAGCTAAAAACACAATCCCTGCTACAATCTTGTACCTTGCCAAGTCAAAGATATCCAGTAGTACAGTAGTAAAACAGCCACAGGTAGAGCCCTTTCCGATGAAAGTAAATACCCAGCCTATCAGATCTATCTAGGGCATATCACAACCTAATCTCTTTGCGTTAAGTCAAGCATAATCAGCAGAAGCAGCTACCGATCCTAGTCCGAGGCTCTCACCCAGAGCCATCCACTTCCAGTCCTGTTTCTCACTCTGGGGAAAGAAATACTGGACAAGATCACCAGCATCTGGCCTCTCACCCCAGACTCCCATTCAACAAAACTCAGTATCTCTTAGGACACTAACCATGCTGTAATATCACTGGCTGACGCTTGCCCTGATTCCGAAATGGTGACTGTGCCCCTGCTGACACCACTGGGGGATGCCAGCCTTGTGGCCAGCCTGGTCTTTATGGCCATTAATTGTTCATTCTCCACTTTTGACACTCAATTCTGATTTATATAGATGCACACTCCCCCTACAGCGCGCAACTTGTTTTCCTAAAATGCCTGGTTAGCAAAAGTCTTCCCCTAGCCAAGTCTGACAGGTTTTTGCTGCCTGAATTGATGGATCTAACCTTTTCTTGATCTCTGAAATTTCCTGTTCAGTGACTGGAATTCTTAAGTTTGACATCTGGTTTCCCTAAGCTTGGCAGCCTGCAGAAGATTTGCTAGTGCAATACTAGATATTGTTCTGGAGGTGGCAGTAACACCAGTTTCACATAATATAAAATAGTGAGCAAAATTCAGTATATCCATAGTCCGAAACGTCAGTTAAAGAGCTGTGCAACAAAAGATAAAACCCCTTTCAGGTGAAAACTTTTAAAAGAAAGAAGATCCTCAAAACCACTGCAGGCATTATAGCCTAGAATGAATATTCCAGCTTAAAAACATCTGACAGGGTTCGTGAAGATCTCACCTCTAGTTCAATAGAGCAAGTTCAATGCAGCCAGTTTCATCTTATTTAACTGCAATATTCATATTATATTAGCGGCCTGTTACCTAAAATATATCCAAGCAACATTACAGAATAGAAAATTCATATAAAAGGTTAACATTCCATCCAACATTTATAAAAAACAGCTTCGCCATAACAGCGATAGAAAAATTACTTATCACCACTTACTACTTACTTGAAAGATTTGCATGGCATACTAAGATGCACCAGGCAGCCACTTTGCTCCTCTAAGGTCATTTTGCTGCTGTGCTGGCACTGAATTCAGCCACAGTTTGGCTTTGTGTGCTGTCCAAACCTGGGTTGTGGTTTAGTGCTCTCCATACTAACCATGAGCTGCAAACCAGGAAAGCTAGACTGCAAGCCAGAGTTCATGCAATATAAACCATGGCTTAACTTGGCAAAGCACAATGGCTAGAGAGCAACAAAGTGGCCGTGATCTTTTCTGCCAGAGCCTGGCTAAGTCACGGTTTGGCTTAGCATGACGTATGAATAAAATCAGTAGGATTCAGCAGTTTGAATATTTATATTCACCTACTACCTATTTAAAATGACATTAACGTCAACATATTTTTATTTTAAAAAGTACTCAGGAATAGGTTTAGAAAACTGTTCAAAAAGGAAGAAGGATAAAATAAAAACTAAAGTGTAGATTTAATAGGCTGTCTATCTCTGAAGACAGATACAACTAAATATGAGATGGCATATTATTTGGATCTGTTAAATCATCATATTCTCAAACACTCAAACACTACCTCTTTTGTGATGACTGGCAACTCTGAAGCCAAACTCAGCCAGTGAGCAGCTGCCGAGTTATCTCCTAGTTCCTTGTAGCACTGCAAGAGAGAGTGGGGAGGGAAAGCAAAATTAAAACAAGATAGAACATTTTATGAGGATGTGTATTCCATTAATAAAAAATATAATTTATCTTTTCAAACACTGAAACCCATAGAGAACAGAAGAGGAGATGCCCAGAGAAAGCACTTTCCAAAATATATAGTAGATTGAACTCTAAGAGAGAGGCATCAGAATGGGTGACATCATCAGTCCATGTACAAACACATTAAGCTGTACTATTCACTTCAGAATGATGTTCAAGAGCGACCGCCACAGGTAAGGTGTTCTTCATATGCACATCCAAGAGGATGTTGTGAGCCGGTGCCGCAAGAGTGAATGTGACGTTACATTCAGCACTGCTCTTGTGGTTGTGAAGTTCACACTTGCACCCCTGCAGCACAAGACTGCATAGTGCTGAGGCTGCCACACCCCTGGGGGGCGGGCATGGGGCTGACACCCTCCTCACAGGCCCATTTAGCAGAATTTGTCTAACCATCTTGGGACATATTTCACCCTTTGCTTTCACAGAATCACCAGTGGAATCAAAATACCCTGATTCGCCTACAAAAGGCACACTCTTCCATTGTCTCCCGAGACAGATGGATGCCAACAAAATTATGTACAACAGATCATTTTCTTGGAATATAAGAATTTAGTCATTTAGTCGTGTCCGACTCTTCGTGACCCCATGGACCAGAGCACACCAGGCACTCCTGTCTTCAAACACTAGCTAGATATATATAAAAGTCCTAGTGTCAGACTGTGAAATCCCATCATGGCATGGCCAAACTTGGCCCTCCAGCTGTTTTGGGACTACAATTCCCGTAATCCCTGACCACTGGTCCTGTTAGCTAGGGATGATGGGAGTTGTAGTCCCAAAACAGCTGGAGGGCCAAGTTTGAGTGTATGCAAGATTGCAGCCTTAGTTAAAATGGAACATTATGGTGAGTGATTTTCAAGTGACTCGGATAAGTTATTTTGCTAAGAGGTATAGGATAGTCTAAATACAACTAATAAAAAGTGTTTAAAATATTATTTATTTGTTTAATAAAAATTTTATACCACTTGATTGTAAAAAAAAAAAAAAACACCCCAAAGCTTACAAAAGATAAAACAGTAAAATCGAGAAAAAATCACAACAATACATATAAAAGTTAAACCACTAGAACAGATTAAAATTACCTTAACTTTCTAATGATACCATGTGTATCATCATGATGTGGTTTAATTGCACCAGAATCCCAATTCACATTTCAGCTGTATCATATGCAACACTGAAATTTAGAACAGTAACTTTCCTATTTTATTAAAAGCAAACTTTTCTTGAAATGGAAGAATGATGAAGAAATCATAATTAAAATGAACTTAGATCTAGGCTTCTTAGACATATATATGGAAAACATTCCATGGGGGGGGGGTGGGAATTCTTATAGTCCTGTACTTATAACTAAAGATTATATTCATTGGACATCCTAGTCACGTATGAGATACACAATGGCCCACAGTGTAGTAAAACAAGTTAAAAAGTAACCTGCACAAATATTTCTGCATTTTGTTGACTTCTTTTTAAAGTTTATTACCACCTTCCAGTTTTTACAGAAGACTGTCAAAGCAAGTAAAACTTGTGGCAACTTCAAATTTGAATATATTTCAAGCCAAGAACAGAATCTTAAAAACTTGTACACTACTCAACATAAAATGAGGTTGTTTGGGACTTGGGGAACAGAGTGATTTTACAGGGAGCAAATCCCTCTACACTCTTGCTTGGCTTCTCCTCTGGCTATTGTAGCAAAAGCCATTTGGCATTAAAACTTTCATGGGCTCCAACTGGAGGTCACAGAAAGAGGACAATGCAGCTCCAGAAAAAACAACATTCAGTTTGTGCAAACAAGAACATATTTCAAATCCTTTGTGGAACCAAACCGAACGATTTCCACGTAAATCACAACACGATCTACAATATAGATACAAAAACCCAACAGCAACAGCCACCACCTAGTTGGAACCATAGATACTAGGGGCTAGAAAGCCTCATGATCATCTTGAGTGACGCAGACCATTGGAAGGGTGTAGCATGGTTTTTCTAAATAAATAATGGTCTGACTCAGCATTAGGCAGTTTCATGCATTCAAACCAAGCAGTCAATTCTGAACTTCTAATGTACGTAAACGCACAACTTTTGTGACCCAAGCAAACATACGCTTACCTTGGCAATGTATATTCTTCCCACTTTTGAAAAACCAGCACTCAGGTCTTCGGCCTACAACGAATATGAAGAATTAAAGATGATTCAGAGAGATTAGACTTTAGCTCAGGCTATGCAGGTTCTACACTGCTCATCTGACAGAAACTATCTGCACTCTAATGGGTCATGAAAATGGGGAGGGGGGCCTATTAGAGAGAAACTTCTGCTACGCTCACATCATTTTAAGAAGCAGGGCTTTCAGATCCTTCTGCATGTAGCCCATGTGAGTCAGTTACCCTTGCCCATCAAAATATATGACTGGTACACCTAACAAAACATCTAGAGGAGCAGTCGTATTAGTCTGTTGCATCAAAAAGACCACAAAAATCTTGGAAGCTTATCCCATAGTATTTATTTTAGCCTTTAATGCAAGGGTGAGGAACTTCAGGCCCAGGGTCTGCATGCAGCCTTCCAGACCTATCTGACTCTCAATGGTCCTGAATTATACTCTCTAAATATTTTTGCCTGGCTGAAATGTGTCCTTGAACTGTGATAATTGTCTCATATTTGATGATGGAAGCTGGGAAAAGATGTGTGCTTGTGTGTGTAAAAGTTTATTATTTATTGCACTTATTAGTCACTTTTCTTTTACAAAAGGTACAAAAAATTTGCAAAATAGTACAAAGATTAAAACCATTATATAGTGGTACCTCGGGTTAAGTACTTAATTCATTCCAGAGGTCCGTTCTTAACCTAAAGCACCACTTAAGCTAATGGGGCCTCCTGCTGCCACTGCACCACCAGAGCACAATTTCTCTTCTCATCCTGAAGCAAAGTTCTTAACCTGAAGCACTATTTCTGGGTTAGCGGAGTCTGTAACCTGAAGCATATGTAACCTGAAGCATATGTAGCCCGAGGTACCACTGTAAAACCAAAATAGATTCATACATCTAAAAGGTAGGTCCTAACATATTCCACTCACTGAAAGAGGCCACAAATATCTAAACCCTTCCAAATTAAGGGGCAAAAACCTGGCTAAGATAAATCTTTTTGCCTGGCACCTAAAAGTAGATAGTGATGGAATAAATAGGGAGCTGCCACCAAAAAGGCCCATTCTAATGTTTAAGAAGCTTGGTAGTTTCTTTTGCTGTTGTTCAAATATGCTTGAAAATGCTGAACTTTAGCTGCTTCTGTTGGTGGTTTGTGCACAACTAATAACTAGCCATTTTAGTGCTTTGCTCAACTGTTAGTACCTTTAAGAAATTCTGCAGTGCATCCTGAACAGTGGCTGTGGGGGGTTCTTCATACAAGGCAGCAGCAGTTTTCCTTTCCAACCATCCCAGATGAGAGACCTGCATAAAAACAAAGAGGGGAACATAATCTTCCTACTATAACTTGGCAGCCAACACAAAACCACCTAATTCATATGCCTATCTCACCAGTGATTCAGTTTCTGTGGCAGAGGAACAGGATAGCATGCATCCATCCTTCCAAGAATAATGTAATGTAGGTGCTCTACAGAGACCAGTGTATACCAGACAAGAGGTATTAACATGATTATTTACCATCAAAATAAGATGGCGGTGGCCTCCATGTGTTGCAATCATGTTGAATGTCACTTAAAATGTGCAGTAATAGGGAGGGCACCTATTCCCTCACCAGCAACTACAAAAAAGAATTGCTACATGGATTAAGAACCAATTAATCTAGTGTTAAAGCTATGGTTTTCCCAGTAGTGATGTATGGAAGTGAGAGCTGATCGCCAAAGAATTAATGCTTTTGAATTATGGTGCTGGAGGAGACTCTTGAGAAGATCAAACCTATCCATTCTTAAGGAAATCAGCCCTGAGTGCTCACTGGAAGGACAGATCCTGAAGCTGAGGCTCCAATACTTTGGCCACCTCATGAGAAGAGAAGACTCCCTGGAAAAAACCCTGATGTTGGGAAAGATTGAGGGCACAAGGAGAAGGGGACGACAGAGGATGAGATGGTTGGATAGTGTTCTTGAAGCTACCAGCATGAGTTTGACCAAACTGCGGGAGGCAGTGGAAGACAGGAGTGCCTGGTGTGCTCTGGTCCATGGGGTCATGAAGAGTCGGACATGACTAAACGACTAAACAACAACAATCTAGTGTCTCCTCCCACCAGTATTCCTTCGTTTTTGAGATGAAATATTAGAGAAGTAGAGGTTGCTACTCCCCACTGCCATTCAATATTTAAATGACCATTTGCTTGTAATGACACTCTAGTTGATATTCTGTTTTGTTATCCGACACTACTAAATCTCAGCCAAGTTGGACTCTACTAGCAGTGGAAGAGCGAGCTAGCAGTCCCATTACCTGGGCATCTTTTTTTTTTTTTTTTTTTGATGCCTCATAGTCACTGTACTAAATAAACTTAGCTCAGTTAAGTTTTTTTCAATAAGTGAATGAATTGCCCTCAATTCATTCCTTTCTTTACACCATTGAAAAATATAAAGCACATGATACAGTTTTTTAAATACCTGCAACCGTTTCTGATAAGAGCAACAGAAGAAAAACACATGCTAAACATTATACAAATACACTGTATGCAGGAGCCCTGGAGTGCTCCAAAACATCCTTAATCACATCCATGTGTGTTCAAAAGAGGGAAGTGTGATTGTTTTTACTGGAGTAAAATTATGGGGAAAGTGAAAGCATGCATTTGCCTGCAACTAATGCTTTTCTTTCACTATCCCTTTGTGTCCACTTCCCTTGCCCCCTCCAATGAACAAAGCACTAAATCAGGATCTTAAAACTACCTAGGATCTTGAGTTTCTTACAACTTGGAACTGCTTTCAGCATAATAGCATTTTCCCCTCTAGAGGAAGAGGAAAGAAAGAAAACAGATCCAGGTAATAAATCATGAAGATAATGTTGCTAATCTAGAACACGCACAATATATAGAGACAGCAAATAATTTAAAGCTATCTACTGGTGCATATAATAGTAGCGTTTCAAATAGAAGGTACAATAGGTTTTTTACAAAATTATTCAACACAATTCTAACTTGTTCAATTAAAAAAGGATCACTTTTTAAATATACCTCATATTCATAAAACAAAGCATTAACAGATTTTATACAAATGCATGTTGCCAAAAAGAAGCCAGCATCAGTTTGACACTAACCCACAATATAAATATCTTAACAGCTTTCTTATACTCACTCCCCAGCAAACACAGGTATAAAACAGTAATCAGGATTAACAGTAGCAGCAGATGATCACACTACAAATCTCTGCAGTCAGACACATTACACTCCCATCTAAAACTACTTGCCATATGACACTTGTGGGACAAATCCAATAGTACTTTTTGCTCATTAGTGGTTGTTTTGTGCATGTTGCCAATTCATGCATTTTAAAACAGTGCTGGCTCTCTATATCAGCAGCTTTTAAGCTGGCCATCCCACATTACCTGGGAAACTCCATTTTGGTCAACTACAGTGGTGCCTCGCAAGACGAAAAGAATCCGTTCCGCGATTCTCTTCGTCTAGCGGTTTTTTCGTCTTGCGAAGCAAGCCCATTGACGGCTTAGTGGATTAGCGCTATTAGCAGCTTTTAGCGGCTTAGCGGATCAGCTGATAAGCGGTTTAGCGGCTTAGAAAAAGGGGGGGAAAGGAAAAAAACCCCGCAGGAACTCGCAAGACATTTCGTCTTGCGAGGCAAGCCCATAGGGAAATTCGTTTTGTGAAGCGCCTCCAAAACGGAAAACCCTTTCGTCTAGCGGGTTTTCCGTCTTGCGAGGCATTCGTTTTGCGGGGCACCACTGTATTAGATTCTAGTGTAAATGCCTTGAAGACCAGTGAATTAGTTAGCAGCCACTAGCCTTGTGTGTGTGTGCACGTTTGAGAGAGAGACAGAGAGCATGCGCATCACAAGGCTATAACACTCCATGCAAATCCATCCCACTGCAAAGATCTAATTGAGCTTATTCTTAATGTTGCCTCAAACAAGTGATGCATCGACACTCAATTGCCAAATATAGGAAGAAATGGAGAAAGGAGCTGTGGGACAGATTTCAACATTTTAGATCAGGAACTCTATACCACAACAGAATTTTGAAGCATCACAAAACATTACAATTGCATCCATCTGCAATAAATGCAATAAAACTGAGTCGCTGAACCAAATCAATGAAGCAGACTATTTTTGTGAAGATCTTATCGGCAGCTGAAATTGCATAAAAGAATCCAGACAGTTAAACACAGAAAAACCCTAAGGCATTCAACAGATGTATTTTATTTCCTATTCTATGCTGGCTTGGTCATGTCCACAGAATGGAAGATGGTAGGATCCCCAAGGACATGCTCTATGGGGAGCTGGCTTCAGGCACCAGACCCATTGGCACACCAACTCTGTGTTACAAAGGTGTCTGCAAATGGGACAGAATGGCTGGCAACATTAACTCCTCCATGTGGGAGTCTCTTGCAGACGACCGCATCACCTGGAGATTGGTCGTGCATCCACAAGACTGACCAGAGGAGGAATAGAACACACTCTTTCATTGTCTCCCGAGACAGGCGGGTGCCAACAACAAACAACAATATAGACAAAATAATTTAGCATGATGTCTTGTGACCTCAGAAATACATATTAAAGAAAATGATTTACCTGGTAACACCACCGGCCCAGGAGATAGTAAGATTTAGGGTCATCTGGTTTCAGAGCAATTGCTTTGTCTACATGTTTCTAAAGAGATGTACAGCAAAGACATTTCTCATTCATGAAGCACAACTTTAAGATTACACTCATTTTGGGATAAATCTATGATTCCACTAAAAACATGTTTCCTATATAACAATGACTGAAAGCAGTAAACTATCAAAAAGCTGGTAATATAGTACTTGCTAATACCAGAGTCTATACCAAAGACAAGACCCTCTGCAACTTCTTTAAGTCATTTCTTAAAATCTGTTAAAGGGCACAAATGACATGTGGTCTTTTATGTCAACCACACATTTTAAAATCCTCCTCCTACACGCACTCATAGTGGATGCTTTCCCACTGTGGGATCCTACAGCACTGGAACCTGTTATGCGAAACAAACAAAAACATAGGAGGAACCAATTGTAGGGTTCAACTGAAGCAGAGACCATTAAATTAACTGGCCTTATCTTCAAGAATGTTTACTTCACACAGTCTTCTGGAGTACAGAACAGCACCATGGAAGTGCAGCATATACATGTGTGTGTTATATGAGAAAGGGTGAGAGAGACAGAAGGGTGCCAGAAATGTATGGTGCAGAGTACCGGCTGAAGTCAAAGTCAGAATAAACCTCAACCATAAATTTGTTGGGTAGCTTTAAGCAGACCATGGTTATAATCAGTTAGAAATCTTACTTGCAGCTTAGTCTTATAATATATTTGGTGTCCTTCCTATAATGTTCTCAGACCTTTTCAGCACAATATCCCATTTTACTCCATTGCGATAAATGTCTTTTTAAAAGAGAAAAAGCCATCTTACCTTAAAAGTGTGCCCTGCTTGTATGCGTTTTTGTATACTTTCGTGTTCTGAAGCCTGGCCACATAAAATGGCATACCTGGAAATTACAGTAAGCCTGAGCATTAGTGTATTGTTCCAAAATCTGGTTTTTTAGCATGGTGTTGTGGTTGTGTTCTGGGGTTGGAAAATATCAAATGCTCTGTTGTCCAGAGAAGCCATGTACAAAGAAAACAGAGGGCAAGTAATTAACAACAGTTTACGAACACAAAGTTTTATACCTTGTCACTTCATAGGTATTTACACACACCCTGAATTGGTCCCCCAAGGCTCAGGTGAGTCACTATCTCCTCTCAGGACTACTTTACAGCCTTGGCATTAGGTTGTTCTCAGAGGGCTCATATTCAAACTGCTCTTTTGCCACGTTGAACTCTACTTGACAAACGCCATCTGTGACACTTGCTAAGTGGGATTCTGAGGCCAGCCTTTGATACATGGAAAGTAGCTTGTGCAGGAGAAGGTTTCTTTCTAGACCCTCTGGAATCACGATAAGCTCGGTTAACATAAATCAAACAGAAACCAATCTGATCATGTCCGTAGAAATTGGGACCCAACCCAGCATTTTGTTCAAGCAGGCAAGCCAACACATTCAGATCCAGGCTATTTCATTTGAGCTTATAAAAGGATGTCTAGGACTAGTTGATGCATGAAAAGAGGCTGCCTACCAATCAAAGAAAAGGTGGGAACCATCTTATTAAAGTATTAATTCTATACCTATGAAGCAGAATGTCTAAGAAAATGCCAAATGAAATCTAATAATCCTGTCTTTTAAAAATGCCAAATGAGGTATAACCATCCCTACATGTTTTGAGTATGATTCTTCTTTAGGGAATCAGCTGGGGGAAAATAGTGAACAAAATATAACAAAATGCAAGTTAAATACAAGAAAACCTTTTCTAAAATATTTAATATGAAAGGACAGCTGTGAACATGAACTTAATTTTTAAAAGCTGCAAATTCTTAAGTAACGCAGAAGAAGTTCACAAGTTCAGTCTTCTGTTCTTGGAAGAGCCGTGGACCAATGCATATTGTTAAACAGAGGGATCACCTCAGTGGGAAAGAGACTGTGGGGAGAAGCCAAAGTAGAGACTATGAGGCAGGGAGGGTGGGTGAGACAAAGGAAAAATGGATGTTGCGCTCGTGGGAACATAAAGTGAAGAAAATATCAGAGGCTTTGACACTGAGTATTAGCTTTCTGCCATTTTTGCATGCACCTAGCTGCAACGTGGCATGTTATCAATGAACATCCCCACAATGAAGGGCTGCTGAAAGTTACAGGTCTGAAAGTTCAATGGTTCATATCAGATTCTAATTCAGGCTGCTCAGCAACTCCATAAAACATTAGGATGATTTAATGAAAGTTACTGCAACACTACTAAAAGTTTGTGAGATCTTTAAAATACAGTTTTACAAGGTTGTTTAAACAAGAGAAAGCCATATAACCCCCATGTGAACTCGTAGATCTTCAAATAAACACAGTTAATTACCTCCACACTTGCCCTGAAGCAAGGCACTCGGAAACGCTTCCCAGTAACTGCTTGTAAATCCTGTCATATTTACTTTCAGTTTCTATCACTGGGGATAGCAAAAAGAATTTGAACAGCTTAACAAAAGCCTGCCATTAACAGTAACTTTTAGGGAGTCTAGTATGAGCTGAAAGAACATCAGAGCTGCAATCCTGGGCACATTTACTTGGGAGTAAATGCTACTGAGCAAGGTTTATGTCCAAGTAAACACACACAGGATCAAGTAGTAACTGTCATCTCTTTTTCCTTCCACCTTTCCTGGTTAACATACTAAGCTGGGCTAGGCTTTCAAGAAGTGTCAAACTGTGCAGAAATTCACATTCTGCATAGCAACAGTGAGGAATGTCAAGGACAAGAAAATGAATCGGCCCACACAGGGTTGACGAACTCAATACGGCACAATTCTCCCACCAGTTCTGATGCAGCTTTTCTCCTTGGAAAACAAACTGGGGAGTTTTGTCTCAAGTCTCACCTGCTGGTATCCTACAGCTCAAAGACGGCAGATGTTGATGGTTCAGATCTTGGAGCATTGCCATATAACTCAAAACTAAGCAGATTCTCATGAACCTTGGCCAGCTGAAAAAACAGAATCAGCCACCTAGGACTGCAGAGAGATCTGAAACTCTACCTCACACCCTGCAGTACAATTATATGCCTTGGCGGAGGTGGGGGAGATTTATATCCCACCTTTTTTGGTAAACAGGCTTTACAAAGTGGCTAACAACCCCTGCTAATTTAAACTGGTGCTTTTCTTCTTTCCTTTACTCAGTAGATGGGAGGCTGGAAGAACAGCTGCAGCAACTGAAAGTCACCTAATCCATATTAAAAGGACTACACAGTTCCTGTACGCATAAATGTGGCTCAGTTAGAACATCTAGGCTTTGTAAATCTTACAAAGCTGGGAACAAGCATCAGACCTGCACGCTCCCTCCTCAACCCTTACCTCGTGCTTCAGATTTTGTACAGAGATCCTGGTTTCAGGTTCAGACATAACAGGGTCCTCTTGTACAAAATAAAATTGGATCTTCATACCAAAGCTGGTGTGAGCGGGGACAGGAGAAAATACTGTGTAGCCCCAACACCAATTCTTTGTTTAATAAACTATGCTTTGTGAAACCTTACACCCTTACATTTCAGCTGAACTGCTGAAATTGTAGGCTGCAGGCCAAGGTAATGTGTGATTTGTCCTCAAAGTGCTTAGCAAACAAGTTGCAATAGGACTTCTATAGTGCTCCAAGATCTCCCTGGAGAAAACTTCACTATATAAAAAGGAAGAAACCAGAAAGATCTCACCCTCCCATCCATATTTCATATAGCAAAGGGACCCCAAGTTTGAGAAAGATCTCAAACTTTTAGTTTTCAGCAACAAACTGAACAATTTGTCACCCACCATCTGCTGAATCTATTGCATACCTCTTAAGCTATGCAGTACTACTTAAATACTTGCTGTATGAAATTGTCCCTAGCCTCCCTTGTGCAATGAAGTCCAGTTTTATCTCTCTCACACACAGAGAGAGCCATATGGGGTAAAACAGGTTTTTCTTTTACTATAGTTCATCCATCCCTTCTTCTAAGGAGCTCAGAGAAGCATACATGGCTTTTCTCTCCTCTCTGCTCAACCTCATTTCTACCTTCACAACTAATGAGATGTGCTAGCCTAATAGATATTGAGCCCACATTTAACCCTGTGAGTTTTATGGTCAGGTAGGAATTTGAATGCAATTTAGAGTGATGCATGTGTGTGTGCCATCATGTACATGGTTGAAAGGGAACATGCTGTTCTCAAGATGCAGATACAGGAGCATCAGCAAGCTTCTAAACCAATAGTACAGAGCTTTCCAAACTGCACATCATGACACACTAGTGTGTCGGCTGCAGTGTGTAGGTGTGTCACATGAACACTCTTCCTGGGGTTGCAAAGGGTTAGTTTAACCTCCAGCTTGCTAGTAAAACTGAATTACTGTGTCGTGAAGTGATGCAAAACTCAATTGCTGTGTCATGAAATGAAGCATATCCAAAAAGTGTGTCACCAACTTGAAAAGTTTGGAAAGCTTTGCGATAGTAGATGGCTTCCAGCTGTCTGAATCTTCCCTAAGATGCTCATATAGGGGGAATGAGAACATGAATAGTGCCAAGATCAGCTCTCCCAACATGGTTATTCTTCTTTTAAAGCAGCCGTGGAGGGTACCTAATTTGATAGGGGCAGTGGCACTGGGGGTGGGGGTGGGGATTACTTCTTTCACTCCTGACCATCCTTCGAAGCTGCCATCTGGCATGCAGTGAAGGAAGGTAGGTAGGTATCTAGGGACAATGGGTGTAACATTATGTCAAGGATCACACCACACATACTGGAGTTTTGCTTTTTCTCCATCCTTGGGGTTGCAAACCTTTACTGGAGTTTTTTATATTATTTAACTGCTCTAACATAGAGAAGTACTCCACAAAATACTAATGGTTTAAATTCTGAAGCAAGAAAAAAAAATACTGCATTTCCCCTCCTCCCAACTGTATCTTTTATTGCACACCAGCTTTCCCATTAGCTATAAAAAACAGGCTTGCTATTTCATTCCTGCCACAAGGTCAATCAGTGAAGGAA
This sequence comes from Podarcis erhardii, assembly GCF_964252035.2. Lineage (NCBI taxonomy): Eukaryota > Metazoa > Chordata > Lepidosauria > Squamata > Lacertidae > Podarcis > Podarcis erhardii. The sequence goes on from NC_138497.1 coordinate 43,439,588, forward strand.
ATAATTCAAGCTGACTTTTAAATGAACTGTTTCCTGAAGGGAAATCTGCTGGATACAAGGAAAACACTTTCCTCGAAAATCTTGTCCATACAAAGAGAAACATCAGGATAAGTTTCACTTAATGAAAATTTACGAAGTTTGAATTCATTCAGCCAGCTAGTTCTTCCCCCTCCTCCAAAAAAGGAGTCTTGTGACACCTTCAAGACTAAGAGATTTACTACACAGGAAGATCAGCCATTCACAGACCATACTAAAGGTCTGCTAAAATGGATTACTATCCAGAGTCAGAAACCAGAGCAATGCAGCTGCTGATATGGATATGGCCCTATTTTCCCTTCTGAATAACCACATTTTCAAAACAGTGAACAAAAACGGAAATAGATGTAAGAAATTTCAGTGACTGCTTTGACATCTGGACCAGAGGTTGCTGTGACTCATTTTTTAAAAAAAAATTCCTAGAAGTTTACCAACTGGTTGTTTTATTGGGCAGCACGGTTTGTATTATAAAACAGCAGCACTGAGTGAAGGCGACAGCTTCCACCAATAAAAAAAACAACACATTATGAAACTTGGGTAATGTAATTCATAGAATTCAACTGTTTAAGCACTGCTGCTTAGTAAAGCATCTACTGTTACCAGAATCAAAAGCAGCCTAGGTGATGGATGGCGAAGGAGCTGTGGCTCTCCAAATAATGTTAGACTACAGCTCTCAGCATCCCTGACCAATGGCCATGCTGCCTGGGACTGATGGGCACTGGTCCTACAACCTATGAAGGAGCACAGGCTCCACTTGATGCAAAGAAATTCCTTAGGTATGGTTCCTTTTCTCCCCTATGTTCCATTGTGACCAACAGCTCTAGAGAGTTTCAGTGGCTACTCTGCAAATCTCCCTCTTCCTAATAGCCATCTAAAGGCCAAGCCACTTTCAGGATGCTTTTGAACACCTGCTTCCTCAGCAACAGCCACAAACCTGGGTGCAGTACACCCCATGAAAGTACGTGCTACATGTCACCCACCAAATCACTGTACAGTGGACCCTCCGGATACAAATTAAATTCGTTCTGGGGGTCCGTACTTAACCCAAAAAGTCAGCAACTGGAGGCGCCGCTTCTGCACATGTGCGCACGGCAAAACCTGGAAGTATACAATTACGTATCCAGAGCAGTACGTAACTTGAGGGTCCACTGGACTGGTAAGTGGAGAAAGTCAGCATCTACCTACCAATTAACTTTTGTTAATAGAGACAACCTGGAACAACTCCAAATTATGTAGCTCTAAATCTAAACATGGCAATTTAACTAGCAAGTTTTATGGACCTTTTGGGTTATCCCAAAACAAAGTATATAGAATTCACATCAAGGAGAATGGGCATATTAAGCTTCAAAAACCCATGTTTGGTGAACACAGTTCGTTCATTAAAAAAAAAACACAACAACCTCAGGTTTTTCTGTACACCCCTTTAAAAAATAGAGACAACTCATGCGCCAGAATTCCATTTAGGTCTGGAGGCCAGCCTCACACATCTTGTAATTGACTCTCTATGTTTAGTCTCGAAAGGCAAATAACAAACTTTGACTTCTTAGGATGTCTGTAAATATTTTCAGAACTACTCTAACTGCATAAAGGACTGATAATGCTGCACCTGCACTGTTTCCTCTCCAGAGACCACTCTGAAATCCCCTCCTGCTCTTGTTGTACTTCCAACATTTCTTTCAACAGCAAATGCAAACAAATGCCAAAGCAAACAAGCAACTCCTCCTCCTGATCCTTAATTCACAGAGTATGTTTTAAAGGAATGCAGAGGCCACAGACATGCTGAAGCAATGGGGGATTTTCAGTTGTTCTTATTTTGCTAGGCCTTCGGGAATTCACATATTGGTGCCGGAGCACATTAGACCGCACGCTTTACAGCACACGGAGTTGCCCTAGTTTTTGACAGGGGTGCATATTCTTCTCCCTCTACCACGCGATTAAATGTTACAACTAGTTTTGGAAGTCATGGGATAAGCTTGGGACATCCTATTAAAAACAAGGCTGGGTCAGCCACCCATGTTTTCTCATGTATTACATCGCACCAGCAAAACATTATATTTCCAGAAACAATACCTAATGACTCTGAAGCTCACCTCTTACTGCTGGCAGATACAGAACTTTAGTCTCTTCCCTCTAGCAGCAGATGGGAGTTCCAACAAGAGGCTCCCTTTTACTGCTTGGTAGAAAGGATAATGCAATGAAACCCTTCTCACATTCCCATGAGACTTCAAATTTAGACCACCGTGTGCAAGAATTCAGTATTTTTGTTTTCGCACCCTTGAAAGGCTAGCCGATAGCAGTGGGCCTTCAAACACTTAATTCTGTTCTTGCCTTTTGGAAGGTTGAATAATACACCACTCAGCAGAAAGGCGGAATGCTTTTTTTCTGGGGAGATGCAGGGGTAGGCATATCTCTAAACATTTTTTGAATCTAAGTTTGGCCTCATTGAGGGGCATTGTTTCAATATGAGTAGGAAATGAGAGTACCCCTAAACATTTTTTTTAAGACAAAAAGCACTGGGCACACATGAAAGCTATAGCAGTTCTTCATACTTCACACTCTCAAATTGCCAGAGTATAAGGGGTTGATAACCATGGTACAGTGGTGCCCCGCAAGACGAACGCCTCGCAAGACGGAAAACCCGCTAGACGAAAGGGTTTTCCGTTTTGGAGGTGCTTCGCAAAACGAATTTCCTATGGGCTTGCTTCGCAAGACGAAAATGTCTTGCGAGTTCCTGCGGGTTTTTTCCCCTCCCCCCCTTTTTCTAAGCCGCTAAGCCGCTTAACAGCTGATCTGCTAAGCCGCTTAACAGCTGATCTGCTAAGCCGCTAATAGCACTAATCCGCTAATGGGCTTGCATCGCAAGACGAAAAAACCGCAAGACGAAGAGACTCGCGGAATGGATTCTTTTCGTCTTGCGAGGCACCACTGTATTAAGCTCACCTTATTTACCACCTCAGTTTTCTAGTAGATTAAACATTATATGTGAGTTTTACAGGCACAGTATATAAAAGGTTCAACACGAATGATGCTTTATAAGCAGCCCACCTGGCACTTTAGCCCATGACACTTAAGCAGCAATGGCCAACGTGGTGTTGCTCATCTGGCTTCCCAACCTCCCGCATCACTGCCAATTACCGAGAGGGACAAAGCAGTGGAGAGTGTGGTGGAGCCACAGAGGCAGAGGTAATCCAATACTCCTAACTGGGTGCCCATGTTGAACTCCCTGTTGTTATGTCCCTCCCTCTTTCAGTAACCAGCAGAGATGCAAGCATTGGGATGCCAGGTGAGCAATGCTGCCTCACCTGCACCACCCCTGATGGCAACTACTGCACTTAACAGAAAAAATATTGACATTTATGGGACTCCTCTGAAGTCATTGCTATTTTACCTGTAACAATGGCTTATTAGCAGCACCAGGTGGTATCTGTATCATAATTTTACAGTAGGTAGTGTTGTTCTTGGGATTTTAAAATCACAGCTGTATTGCATCTGAACTGCAGACTTGCAGAAGAAAGAGATTAGGAGCCGGCAAAAGAGGAGTCATTTGTTTTCTCGAAGCAACAGAACTGTCCAAGATATATGCCTAGACTCCATTTTTTTTTTTTACAACTCTGGGGAAAAGCAGTAAATTACTAGATGAGGGCTCATAAGACACTGATACGAATCATATTCTCAGAGTCAAAACATACTTATTATTCTAACAGCCCCCCCAAAAAAAAATCCTCTGGGAGAATTGTTCTGAGGCAGTTTGTCATTAGCTGACAAGAGCAAATGGGGAAAACATATTTTGATTAATTGTAAACAGCTCTGTCCATAAACTCAAACTCTTCTGCCAAATGAATAAGTATTTGTGGAAGAAGAATAAATCAAATCTGTACATTTAAGAAGATAGCAGCTCTGTATGTGGACTATGCTTCTGAAAAGTTTATGTCTAAAGTGGCAACATATAGAAGGCCAATATATAAAACAATTCTCCTCTTTTTGCCTTTTCTTCACAAAGGAAGTAATTACATACCACTGGTGACACTCAGCACTTTGATCTCCCATCTGCAAAGCTGTTTCTGCCTCATCCTTTCCTGCAACGAAAACCAACAAAAATAAACTTATTTGTGTGTCACATTTTAAACACTTAACCCTTCAAATACTTTGAAACTGGAGATTAACAGCATACAAAGAAGTTTCACACATTCAGTAAGCAGATATTCTTCAGAGAACAGCAGCCTAATACAAGGATGGCACATTATGACAGCTGAAGAGCTGCACCTCACAGTCTGACACTCTTGGAAATAGAGCCCATAGGTTTTTGGCTCACATGCCTCCCAACCCAGAAAACCAGATTAAGGTTGCTGCCTGAGATCAAGCTTCACCCCTAATATTTGTGGAGCTGTCACAAAGGGAGAGACAAGGCAGGAATGAGCAAGAATTTAACTACACTTTTAAGAGAGAGATGTTACATATGAAGTACCATATTCAGATGGGAAACTATAGCTTTGAATCTGCCAGCTTCCCAACTCCCATAACAATGTGTTCTCAGGGTGCAGACTATAGAACTGCAGCCTTAGAGTTCCAGCATCACAAAGAGCCAACTTTGGCCCTATCAGAAAGAGAAGTAGGTGGCTGCTGTCTGACAAGGAGGCAGCAACAGAGGAGGTAAAGGAAAGTGGACAATTTTGAGACAAACATAAGCTCAGGAATTTGAGGAGGAGTAAAGCAGTTTGTAGCAGTGATGTGAATCAAAAGTGTGGGCTGGCACAAGCATCCAATATAGATGCAGCGATTCAGACTTATTGTACCATTCATGCTATGAAAGTCTTGCATTACATGATAAAACCAGCAAACGCAATTGCAGCACCTGCCAAGCAGTTCTCCAAGTACAATTCTGTTTACAAGTTTCTTTAACACGTGATTTCATTTTAGGAGTAAGAATAATCCACCGGGGACGGGGGGCTGTAATTTTAAATTGAGAGCCAGTGTAGTGCAGTGGTTGGACTAAGACCCCTGGGAGATCAGGTTTCAAATCCTTGGTCTGCCATGAAACTCACTGGTGACCTACCTCATAGGGTTATTATGAGGACAAAATGGGGAGGCAGAGAATCAATGTATACCACCCTGGGCTTCTGGGAGGAAAGGTGGGATATAAATGGAACAAACAAACAAATAACCGTGTGTGTGTGTGTGTGTGTGTGTGCGCGCGTAACCCACTTTTTCCAAGGCAGTCAGGTAAATAAATGCCCAATACAACTCTCTGGTGAAATGCACCCACCCTTATCTCAAAGTGCCTTCTTACCATCAGACGCATAAGATAATTTCTCATCTGCATCCTCCGTGATTTCATACATATCACTATAACCTCGGGCCAGGCGCCAAAGGAAATCTTGCTTGTCACCATACTGTGGATAAAACAAATGTTATTTCACATTTATTAGTTCACCTGATTCTAGATTCAGGTAGGTAGCCATGTTGGTCTGACGCAGTCAAAATAAATAAATAAATTGTCCAGTAGCACCTTAGAGATCGACTAAGTATGTTCTGGGTATAAGCTTTCGTGTGCATGCACACGAAAGCTCATACCCAGAACATACTTAGTTGATCTCTAAGGTGCTACTGGACAATTTTTTTATTTATTAGTTCACCTGTTTGCTTAAAAGAAAATGGGATTTCCAAGTATAACATACTGCAGGTGTTTTGTTTTGTTTTAAACGTAGCTTGTGAACAATTTGACAAGCAGTGGAATAATGCCCTAGACCAGTGTTTCCCAACCTTGTGCCTCCAGCTGTTTTTGAACTACAACTCCCATCATCCCTGACTAGCAAGACCAGTGGCAAGGGATGATGGGAATTGTAGTCCAAAAACAGCTGGAGGCACAAGGTTGGGAAACACTGCCCTAGACGAGCAAAACCAACTCAATAATTCATTTAAATCTCTTCACTTGCCTGAATTAGTAAAGTGTAATATGCTTCTCATTCTTGAGATTTTAATAAAGTAACTATAGGATTCGGGTCAGACAGTCAAACACTTATGTCAAATAGAAACCTTCCTAGAACAAGTCCCTGCTCCTGCAAATAAACTGTTCCTCTGCTGGTGTCACACTGGGCTTACTTTGCAAGCAGACAAAAGTGCCAAGCTTAAGCAGCATATAGCATATGTACCACAGCCATGACCACTAGATGGAATACACCAGCCATGTGCCCATTATGCATGGCTGAATTGGACAATACTCCCCCTTGTGGGGACAGAACTGGGAACTAGAGACCTGTGTGAGACTTCATAAAATCAAGTTGGCCACTACAGAGCCAGTTAATTTGGTACAATGCTATATAAAGCAGATATATAACTACTGACATGGCTATAAGTTCCAGGCTCATTAACCTAATTTTACCATGGGGTTGGGACAGGGAGAGAAAATGAGGCGATTTCTCAATAACTGGGTGAGTATTAAGGCAGAACAAACAGTTCTTAGATAATACTGCAGATCCAACTTCAAGCATACCAAGTAGGTTGCAGCCGTTGGGTAGGGCAGCCTTGGAGCGGGAGTAGAAGACTTGAGTTAGCAACACAAAAGATGTAAGAGACACATTAGAAGAACAGACTGAGAAATGACTGCAAATGAAGATGGGAAAAGTTTGGGTACTGGTAAGCTTGATTTGATTTCCAAACATGTTGCAAACAGCTGACCAGCTGACTTGTTGACATGTATATATAAAGCAAGTTTGTATCTACATTTCATGAAACAATTATGCCTAAATCATCACTGTAATAAGTCTGAGCAGAGCTTTGCTATCAACTTAGGAGATGCTGCAGTTCCACTTTTAAACCCATTAGGGGATTGAGTTACTGTATGTTTCAATACGCAATAAACAAAACATAATTTAATACTTTTAAGAAGAGGCCAAATCCCACAGGCTTTGAGGGTTTTAATTTCCTAATGGCAGCATAAGCAATGCTGCATTTTAGATGCCTGGTCTCATTTAGGATTGTGGTATAAACAAGACCTTGCACAACATCCTGTTCTGCTCTCCCTGCTGGTTAGCTCAGCTCAGTTTTTCTGAGAAATTGCTAGAGTGAACTTTACCACTAGTTTATTGTTAAGCAGCTGTTGGAATCCTTCTCTCTTCTCCTGTTCGCTCCCACAGTGCAAGCGATCTGCTTGCTGGAGCAACTGACCAAGTGCTTCGTCTGTAGCAGGGTCCAAAGTCAGTGTTTCATCCTCATTGACAAGGTCTAAGGAATCCCTCCTTGCCGTTCTCACAGTCTCACAACTTCTTTCGTCTTCTCCTTCCTCACTCTCTTTATCAGACTCGCGATCATAATCAGACTCTGCGTTGGCTGTAGTATAGCTTTAAGACAAATTGCAGAAAATCTGTCATTACATTAACACGACATAACCTAAATTTCACAATCAAAGCTTTTAAAGTCAATAGATATCACATCCTAAGAAATAGAAGTTTGTGCCTGAACTTTGTTCGTGGCAGAAGCTTCTCCCTAAGGGAGTTCCGTTCATCACACTTCCACTAGTAGAAAAGAGGGAAGAGGCTAACTTTTGCTGGTTTGTTTTTCCTTCTGCAACCCCTCCCAACCTTCAAAGATCTGCTCAAGAGGATGGGGAGACTCTCCAGAACAGTGTTGGCAGGGGTATAAACAAATATCCTCTTCTGCCCTTCCACTAATGAGATATCTCTTCTGGATCAGAAGTGGACCAAAGGAGCCCTTCTATACAGGGAAATTTGGATCCAACTCTATGAACAGAATGCTAATATAGGGGGGCAAATCCTAAACTTCCTGCTATGCAACAGCTTTTAGTATCAGCAGCAGATACAACACACAATACAATACAACAGAATGGGCTAACGGCCTTAAGGTCTGGAACTGAAAAACAAAGCCAAAATTCCTGACCAACAAACCACAGCACACATGCATGGGCCATCAGTCTAATTCCCAACTGAGTGGGTTGTAGCCAATGCTAGTCCTACTCAGAGCAGACCCATTGAAATTAATAGATATGATTAATGTAGGGCCATTATTTCAACAGGTCTACTAAAACTTAGATACGATGCACTATGTGTCCCAGCTCCATCAGAAAAACACTGCATTTTCTAAAAATAATATTTTAAGGAATTTTTAATAAGTAGTAAACTAGAATAAAAGTAGAACTATACAACCAAAAACCATGCTGATCTTGCAATATATTTCACAACACTGTCAAGAACTGTGAATCTACACCCTACAGAATAATTACTTGACAATCTTCTATCAATAAGTCATGGCAGTGATGCCAACATACTGTGCTTTAGTTGGTAAGTGTTAGCTTATTTCTACATCTTCCTACATCATCCCTCCACGCGTTCTTCAGTGCACTTCTAAGAATTATTCCCACTCCTGCAGCTGAGTTACCCACTACATTTTTATTTACTTTCCTTACACAGTTTCCCAATACATTTTTGGAGTGCTACCTCTGATGCGGGACATAATATGTCACTCCAAACATTCAATTATTTGCAGTACTCAGACCAGAACCTTCGCATGATTTTATATTGCCACTTAAAATACAGGAAGTATCTGAAGTGGTATCAAGCTGTATGAAAACCCTGCTTGTACCTGCTATTTCACATAATCATGTAACTCGATGTTGCAATCACTTAGAGATAAGTATGCGTGTGCAAAGTCACTCAGTAAAAAGCTCTGGAGTATATGCAGGATGTGTGTGTTTTACCTCCTTTTTCAAAGGACCAAACTCCGTGTGGGTCCAGAGTACAGTGGTTAGCATGCTTGACTACGACTAGCAACCCAGGTTCAAATTCCACTCAGTCACAAGGTCACCAACGGCCCTTCTCAGAGCGCCAGCACTAAGTACTCTGTTTTGTGGCTACAGAGTGGGCCTTCTCAGTGATAGTACTCCAGTTGTGGAATTCCCTCTCCACTGCGGCTCACCTGCCACCAACTATTTGTACTTCCTTTTGTATTCCTTTTGGCATCAGGAAAAGACTTTATTCTCCAATGCTTTTTAGGGGACCTTTTTAGGGCTTTAAAGGATTTTGAGGCTCTGGTTTGTTAAAAGTTTTAAGGCCTGCATTCGCCACATTTTATTGCAGTCTCTGAAGTGTGATGTGTTTTATTGTGATTTTATTTAAATTGCTTTTATTGTATTTTAATGATGTTTAGGTATGTCATCCATAACTTTGGTTATGAGGAAGCATAGTAATATTGTCCATATACTAATAATAATAATAATAATAATAATAATAATGAAATAAAAGATGGCAATCCCTGGGTGACTCTCTCTCAATCTAACCAATCTCACAGAGTCATTCTGAGGACAAAAAATAGGGTGGGTGCGGATGAGAGAACCATGTACCACACTGGAGTTCCTTGGGGAAAAGGTGAGATATAAATACAACAGATAAATAAATGCTCTCAGGCTAAGACCATTCAGCAGTTTATTAGCTTAGCAAGAGTTATTTCTCCACAATCGCCATTACCAAAGGATTAATATCCCAAATCAAATACAAGCCACGGGGAAAGAAATGGTTGTGGTTTTCATTTATCAATATGATTAGATCTGTCAATTTGTATCTAGTCATCCGACTATTATAAAACTGAAGTTTAAATTTACACAAGGTAAAATCAGTAGAACTTTATTTTGGACCCAAACTATTATCACATAAACTCAAAATGCCAAATGTTCCTAGCAGACCACAACTCCTTTTTACAACATGCTCCTTCAGAAAACTTTTTGTCTTGGAACAAATCTTGATTGAAATGCCATAGAAATACACGGTGAAGAAAATTATAGTAACACCTAAATAATAAAAGCACAAAACAAACTTAATATTCTGAATCTCCCTAATAAGACAACAGCAGATAGAGAGTGTACAAGCGTCATAGTTGTTTGTTTATATTGTTCACTCAGCAGATAAATTACAGACTAGTGGTCAAACTTCTCCACATCTCTCCCCAAATTCTTTCCCAAGTACAACACATTCTAGAAATCTATGCAAGGTCATGAAATCGGTTTAAGCCACAAGGACAAATATGGCATTATTTCTGAACCTTTCTTCCAAGACAACTGAGGAATCTCATTTAACGGGCATCCCTCCTACACAAAGTTAGGTAAGAACTGCTCGTACAGTGGTACCTCGGGTTAAGTACTTAATTCATTCCAGAGGTCCGTTCTTAACCTAAAACTGTTCTAAACCTGAAGCACCACTTTAGCTAATGAGGTCTCCTGCTGCCGCTGCACCGCCGGAGCACGATTTCTGTTCTCATCCTGAAGCAAAGTTCTTAACCCGAGGTAATATTTCTGGGTTAGCAGAGTCTGTAACCTGAAGCGTATGTAACCCAAGGTACTACTGTATTGACTTTCAGATGCCTTTGAACTCTTTTAGAGTTTGTTTTATGTTCTGATGATGAAAAGCGGGATATAATTTTTTAATTAATAAATAAATAATTTTTAGAAAGCAAAGGTCATTCTAGCTCTCTGTTTTCCAAAATCCTTATAACAAGGGAGTTAAAAAGGAACGTAAGGGAAATCTTATAAAATACAGGCACCTCTACACTCGTGCGAAATCAGTAAATGTGTGGTTGCTGACAGGCGCACTGTTTTTGGCACCCAAAGAGGGTGGGGCAGAATGGGGTGGAGTGGAATGGACTTGGGCATGTCACACTTACATGTCTGGCAGCCAGGAATGGAACCCCCATGTAAGCAGTGATTCCCCTGTAGTGCTATTGTAGAAATTGCTACAGTTGATGTGACTATCTCAGGGGTGCCCAAGCTTTTTTCAAAGAGGGCCAGATTTGATGAAGTGAACATGCGCGAGGGCCGACCAAAGTTGTTGAGCTTTTTAAAGGATTTTTTAGGATTGAAGTTGTTGAGCTTTTTTTACAATTTTACCCCAGAGTTGTTTACCCCAGGATTAAACTGACCAGCGGGCTGGATCAGGTCCCCCAAAACGGACTTTGGACATGCCTGATCTATCTGAAGGGATGCATCATGCAATCTCTGCTTAAAAGCTTTTGAACCGAACAGCAAGGCTCTCTAAAGAAAAAATTACATAAAAATTTAACAACATTTTACTTCTCCTTGAACTGTCCCTGATGAGGCTTAATACTAAGCGCAGAATAGATATTTTACTAGTCATTTCTCTTATAGAACCAACTACTTCCACAAGTTAATCCCTTTAAACTAATTTTTGCTTTGAACTCACTTACCCTCCCTCACTTTCACCATCAGTAGTGTAGGCAGCTCCAGAGCTGGCTGTGAAATATATAGAGCTGGAACCTGTGGAATCACTCCTTTCTCTGGGATATATAGTACGCCTCCGCCGAATAACCTTCTGGCTTTCTTCTAGTTGGGTTCTGCAAGGGGAGATATTAACACAAGAGACACTTATGCTGTATAATTGTTTGTTTCCCATTAATTGTTTGTTTCCCTTTTCCTTCTCTAATACACCCACAAACCACCTGCTCAGTATATTTCAGATTAGTCCTACAAAATCAGACCTTATTCAACTATTGTGTCATAGAATATAAAAGTATAACAGACATATACAAATATTTACACAATAATTTTGCTATATCATCACTTATAACTAAGAAGGGAAACTGACAAAAATGCATTCAACTTTACAGATTAGATAGGGCTGTGAAGTCTAGGGAGCCTGGGATATCTGTTAGGGGGAAATCATCTAGCCAACTATACTATACTAAGAAGAACTTCCAGGAAAAAATAAATGGTCATCCACTAAGAAGCATAGCAGGGCAATCCTATGCATGTGTCAGAAAAAAGTCCCATCGAGTTCAATGAAACTTCCCCCAAGGTGTGTATAGGACTGCAGCCTAGGTCAGATGCTCATACATTGATGCTTCTTTTCTACAGCTGTCAATATTAACATGAATCATTCAAAAGGCTTCACCCAAAACCTTCCAGTGGTTACCATTCCAGAAGTTACTCTTGCCACAATACAAACATCTACACATTTCTTAAGTTTTGGATTCAATTCTGAGCTGCTTGATAAACTGCTTTATACCAGTGTTCTGCTCCGGTATCAATTTTGGGGGCTGACAACCTGTTACAAATGACATTTGGCAACAGATACGAAATCAAATGGTTCAAATTTTAAATACTGGTTAGTGTGATAAAGGTTGATGCTTTGTAGATAGCTGAAGAAAAAAAGAGAAGAACATGTTGAAATTAAATATCCTTGTAAGGGCGTGTGCCTCTAGTATATCCATAGCTTTTTGCTGAATATCAGTGAAATTACTCTGGAAGAATTACTGTTTTACAAATAGCAGTGAGAGTTTAAAAAAAGGAAAGCACAATAACAATTTCACCCAAAACATGGTTCATGTAATTTTCAGCAATCTGCAGGAAATAGCTTTATACTAACCTGACTTCTCCAACAATCTCTCCTGCTAAACCCCGCAGGCTATTCCGCAACTCTTCTACTTCATGTCGCAGTTCTATAAGGCTTTTGAGCACAAAGTCCAGACGGTTCAGCACTTCAGCCTGTTCTTCTTGTGTTAGATGAGCTGTATATGGGATGCTGTCACCACCTTCCACTGGTGCTTGTCTCATCCGTGGAACTAGAGAAAGAAAATGAAGCAGCTACAACACAGCTAGGCATGGAGAAACTCCTGGTTCAATCCCTGGCATCTCCAGGTTTGAAGAGGAATGTCCCCTGTCAGTAACCTTGGCGAAAGCCACAGCTAGTCAGGTGGACAATACTAAGCTAGATGGATCAAAAGTCTGACTTGGTATAAGGAAGCTTCTCTCAGAATGGAGAACCCAGAGACTTCCCAGGAAAAAGAGATAAAAACCTGCTATGGGAAAAAATGCAGTCAATTCCCATAGCATTGCACATATCATTGATACAGCGATGCAAACATGCTAGCTATCAACATTTTGCAGATGAATAGTACAAGGGTATATAACCTACAGTAATACAACTGCTTTTTCAGTCTGCAGAAAGAGCCTTGTGCATATGCAGACTTGTACACATTAAGAATTACAACTTAACGTCTAATTGTAATTTGTTAATTTACAGAAAAATTGAATCTTTTAATATATTCCCATTTGGCAAGTTCAGCAGAGTTGTGTCTTTATTTTCAAAGTAATTATAACTTATCAGATACAAACAGAATTCTCAACTAATCTGCACATTCATCTCAGAGCATACTTTCACTGAAATTAAGCAAATAAGAGTAATACTAGGCATGTGAATTCCAAGTTTAATGGTGATAAATTAACCTCACAACCTCTTACCAGTTTGACTCTAGTCTTAGAAAAAATAAAAGTACATAAGATAATGTAAAAAACGGAAACCATCTTTGTACCCTGATTATAAGGCTGTAGAATTTGTGTGTGTTCTTTAGGGTCCAGAGCATTATGTTGACTCTGTACGTTTTGTGATTTGGATCTTTGTTGGGGCTTTTTTCTCTTTTGTTTGTAGAAGTAGTAGAAGAGACCTATCCCTGCAGCTGCTCCCAGGACCACACCAAGTCCCACACGGAAGACCACCATTTTGGACATGATGCATCTGAAACAATTCAAGCAGGCCATAATTTGTATTTATGAAATAGATAGAACATGAAGGAGAAAGAGCTGAATTATAACACATGGTAAGTGTTATGTGCTTAATAATATTTCAAAATAAAATAAGTCTAAAATATTTACAAGCTAAGCATTTTTTAAATAAAACAAAAACAAAGAGGGTGCAGCAACATAACCATCAGTTCTTCGATATGAGAGACAGCAACCTACTTCTCAGAATATGTAAAAATACTCTGATGTTCTATCTATATAGGAGGGAAATCCTGATTTGGTGACCTCAATGGCAAATTAATGCTTAGAGGAAACAGAATTTTACACTGAAATATAATCAGATACCAAAGGTCATTCAGTGAGATTTCATTCCACATGATAAAGTTCTGTAGTTGAAGCTATACACATTTGACTCAGATAATACCCGGATACAGTTCAATCCAGGAGCTCAACAGGTAACAGGGAGGACACAAGTGATAACCTAGCAACCTTGTCAAAAACACTCCCATTTCAAAGCAGGACGCCGTCCGCATTAGTAGCAATTTCAAAGAACTGAAGCCACATCATCTTCTTCCCAGGTCACTCTTTCCCAACTTAGCTGTCTCTCTCACATACATGCAAAAATACGTACACAAATACACAGAAATCTAAACCCACTTACATGTAAATATACCAGTTTCCCCTTAATACAGTTTGTCAGCACCATCTACATGATGTGTTTCGAGATAAGAAATGCTGAGCCTTACGGGGTCCAAAACCACCAAACAGGTTTTAAACTCTTGTCTACCCAGCTCAGGCGATTTGACAACTGGGCCAAGCCTCTGACCCCGCGATGACACTGCGGTTCTTAAACCACAAACGTTACTGAAAGAAGGAGCATGTAAGGGGTCGCCACCCACTGGGTGTGCTCAGAGATAGCGGGAACTGGTGAGCCGCAGAACTGAGGCACACGCCCCTTCCCCACCCGCACCCCGACCCCCACCCATGGGCGACAGGAGGCGCGTTGCCCCAGCATCTCCCGCCGCTCCACGCGCCTGCGCAGAGAGGGCCGAGTTCTAAATTCCGAAGAGCCACATTATTGGTCTGTTTGCTGCAAAACGCTTTGAGAGCGAGAGAGAGAGATTTGTGGCACCGCAGAGACTAAAGGATTTGCGTTGCGCCACAGCGGATCGCTTGGGCTGCATTGACAAGAGAGGGTGCAATCCTGCACTCACTTGCATGGGCGTAAGGCCAACTGAACTCAGTGGGGTTTACTCCAGAGTAGGCACGTGTGGGACTTACACCGTCCCTCTTCAAGTTAAAGTGACACTAGACTCGCTCTCCCCCACTGCCTCCGCCTGTGTGTAGTTCTATGTGCCCGGGAACTGATGCTTCAACAGGCAAGCGCCCCTTTCTCCTCCTTCGCCTCCTTTCCCTAGTCGAAAAGGAGGCCGCGCGCGCGCCCAAAGAGTCAGGAAAGCCGCAAGGCGACCGTTGCTGCGCGCGAGCCGCTTGAGGAGGCTGAGTGAAGCGCTCCTTCTCCAGGTATTTAAATTACCGCTGCGCTTCTCGCTGGATATGTCCTCGTGCGGCCACCGTCCGCCGCCCTCCTCGTTCTCCGCGTTTCCCCCTTACCCCGCCGCAGGCCAGTCCTCTCGCCGGCGCATAGAAATGACGTTGGCGCACGGCTCATCCCTCCGCCGGTGGAAAGGTGGCGCGGAGAATTGACGGAGAGAAAGGAGGCCACGCCTCTAGAATGTCAAGAGAAGCCCTGCCGGATCAGACCAACGGTGGCCAACCAGGCTCCCGTGAGAAGCCTACATAGAGAAGCGGAGTGCAAGTGTTTCCAGGAGCATTACTGCCTCCCACAGTGGAAGTCTGGCCTCCCTCTGAGGAGCAAACGAGCAGTAGCAGGCATAGGCAAAATCGGCCCTCCAGATGTTTTGAGACTACAATTCCCATCATCCCTGACCACTGGTCCTGTTAGCTAGGGATGATGGGAGTTGTAGTCCCAAAACATCTGGAGGGCCAAGTTTGCCTATGCCTGAGCAATAGGAAAAAAACGGGTGGGGAAAACACCAGACGTGGAGGGTGTGTGTGGGGGGGGTGTCAATAAGGAGCCGCTGAGTGCCTGCCTAGATGTCTGCTAGTGGTGTGTACAGTTAAAAAAGAGGCTGTTCTCTCCCTAACTTGCCGCACTGGGAGATGCCCTGATTCCGAAAGGTGCAAGAATCTGAAAGGGCTTGGGGTTGGTTTTGGAGCATCAATGGCTGGGAGTAGTGCTGGATTTACGTGTAAGCTAAACAAGCTATAGCTTAGGACCCCACTCTCTTGGGGGGCCCCCATAAAATTAAAGGGGGGGAAAACATTTCCAAAATATAAGATAAAAAAAACATAAAATAAAGCCTACATACAGCAACGGTGGCAAACGGCTTTAGATACCTATTAGGTCCATAAATTACAATATAGTATATATTCTACACAAAAAACAGCAAAAATTTGTTGTTGACAAAGGACAGCTGGACATATAAAGGGCCCTGTTATCGTCATTAGCTTAAGGCCTCATCAAACCTAAATCTGGCCCTGGCTGGGAGTCATGATGGATATGCTCTCCCAGCATGAGAGGCAGTACACTGCTAGATGCCAGTTGTTGGGGGAGAACAGTAGGAGAGTACTGTGGGAAACAAGATGCTGGACCATATGGGTATAGTTTTTTGGGAGTGAAGCGGCAGGGAGTTCTCTCTGCCTATGCGGCTCTCAACTCTTTAGGGGAAGACTGACAGATGGAAGTTTAGGATCAGTGTTTTCTGTATCCTAGATGGGCTACCTTCCTGGGTTGATGAGCCGGATCTGTCTCTCACTTCCTTCTACAGGACGTGTAGAAACCGCCTTCTTGGCTGTTGGACCTACTATTGGTCTCATCGGTTCAATGTGCCTTTCTTCGCACACAAGCAAAGTCCCTAACTCCCCAGGAGTTTGAGACCAATCGGCTACCCTCACCTGGTTTAGCTGGCCAGTCAAAGCTGTAGCTGTTCCTGGGGTATGGCTGTATTGCATGCTGACAGCTTCTAGGAGCTACAGGTGAGAGCTGAGTGCAGGGTGGGGACCAAAAGTGGACAGACTACCCCCAGAAGAAGCATGTCCCTCACCAGAGGTACTACCCCTCTAAAACCCCATATACCCTGGAGGTTATAATACAGGTTTAATAAATGAATAAGACTACCTGCACATTGGGAAATTTGAATCACACATATCTAATCTTACAGCTTCTGTGGCAGCAACTTTCCCCCTTGGGACTTACAACAGCCTCAAAATAACCACATATTTTAAAGTTATCCATTCAATGTAAGCCTGAAAATGTCATTTTATTAATTGGACATCTAGGGTTCACCCTAGGCCAGTGATGGCCAAACTTGGCCCTCCAGCTGTTTTGGGACTACAATTTCCATCACCCCGACCACTGGTCCTGTTAGCTAGGGATGATGGGAGTTGTAGTCCCAAAACAGCTGGAGGGCCAAGTTTGGCCATCACTGCCCTAGGCCAAAGAATTCCAGGCCAAGCCCAGCATTTTTGTCAGGTCTTTCTGCTAGTCTTAATATAGCATAGTGGCTACCAGGTCCTGGTTGCTTATAATGGTTATCTGATCACCCCATCTGCATTATTTTTATTTTTTATTTATTAAATTTGTATACTGCCCTTCACCTGAAGATTACAGGGCAGTTCATAACATAAGAATACAAAATGAGAACACAAAATACTTAAGACAAAAACAAACCAATAAACCCCTCCCACAAAAACATTTAAAAAGCCATAGAATGCTTTATCGACCAAAGGCTGATGGAACAATGACCTGGCTCTGTATAAGGCAGCTTCCTACGTTCCAGATGTGGAAGGCAGGAGGTATGCCCACATATGCTCCACTACAATCAGGAACACTGATAATGCGGGGTCCCTGATTGTGCAAGATAATTCAATTCACATTCAATTTAAAGTCAATGAAAGCTCCTTGCAGATCTTCCCCTCACAACTTGGGATGGTTTGTTACCGGCTGGGTTGGGAGGAAACATATGAGGATGTTGTGTGCAATATGGGAAGGTCACTGACAAAGTGGGTTTGCCAATGCACATGGGTAAATTGAGAGGTGGGGCTCATGCCAGAACATGCCTTATTAGAAGTCACAAAGTTTGGTGATGCAAGACTTTGTTATAAACAATATATAGTAATCCTGTGAGGCAAGTTGACACATTTTAAGTGTTCAGGGATTACACCTGCAAGTCACCAAACTTCCATTTTTTCCAGTAAACAATATTTGGCTTTGCATCATACAGATAATATCAGATCAGGACATAAGGCAGTCCCTGAAGTCTGTGAGTGTTCCAGCTATATAA
Organism: Podarcis erhardii; assembly: GCF_964252035.2. Taxonomy (NCBI): domain Eukaryota; kingdom Metazoa; phylum Chordata; class Lepidosauria; order Squamata; family Lacertidae; genus Podarcis; species Podarcis erhardii. Next base: position 43,457,528 of record NC_138497.1, read on the forward strand.
TACTGTTAGAAATCTGCTCTTGGCCTGTCGGGCTGCATTACTGACGTAAGAGCTTTGGGTTGAAAGTAAATGGAATAGATTTCATCTGACAAATCCCTAAGGGTGAGTGGAAAAAGGAAACTACGTTGCTGTAAGCCTTCAAATTATTATTCACTATCCGTTTTTTATCAAGGAAGGAATAACAGAGGCTCAAGACAGCGGGAGTTTGAAATTAGGCCTTTGCGGATATTAAAGATCCTATCTAGACAGTATTATAAATCATAGCTTGGACTGTGTTTATGGGACTTGGCTGGTGTTGGAACATCAGCCTTTGTGGAAGTAATATCAAACTGTTCTCTTTAAACTAAATCCACCAAGCAACAATATTCAGAGTCAGACTATGGTAAAAACCCATTAAGCACTGCCATGTTCGTGATCAACACCCTCAGTGTTATCATATAAGGCAAATTCGGCCAGATCCTATGCACACGGAAACCAAATTCAAGAAGACCTACTTATAAGTGTGGATAGGATTGTAGCTTTAAACAGAAGGTGAAAAAATAATGGTAATATTCAAGTAAGAATGGTAATATTCAAGTCAGAAGTAACAACAAACAGCTTCCAGACATCTGGGATTGGGGATCAGGCTTATAGGTGCGAAGGTGTGACTCCCAGGCTGCCTTGAGTCTGACATCTCTGAACTTTCTATAAATTGCCCACTGTGAAAGACAGGTGTGGGAAAAGGAACTGCCCTGAGTCAGACTTAGCACAGTATTCCCTACTAAGACTGGGAGTTACTTTTCAGGACTTCCAGCTCTGTACCTGAGACCCTTTTCATAACAGATGTCAGGAATTAAGCTTTTCCTACTATTGAGCTATTGCCCTTCTTTTAGACGTGATAGTTATTAAATTAGTCCCATCCTTTTTCAGTTATGCTCTTCTGTGGTCAAAACAAAACCCAACAGTGATTAAGCCAAAGAAATAATGCATATAAGAGATAAGGAAATCCTGAATGGGTCAGCCAGCCCATCTTGTAGCCAGAGTAGCACTGTCAGGATTTAATTTGTTTTGGGTAATTGGGTTAGTACAAAATGTTACTTATTAGCTTTTTCTCTCCCAGATGTTTCTTGTTTTTTATTTTATTTCTTTATGCTAACAGGAAAAGTCCTTAATTCTTTACTCATGACATCAAAATGAAAACCATTGTTCCATCATAAACACACACACAAATCCATGACCTCATTTCATGGAGCAGGATCAAAGGACAGTGACAAGGTAATATTCTAGAGTAAGGTAAGCTTAAATAATTAAGAAGAATACTAGAAAGGAAATGTAATTACTTTAATTAATTTAATTATGCACCAAGTTTTAGTAAAAAATTGATTTTTTTGAAATAATAACTTTCATGTTCCCAGGGCTGGTTATATTTGCACGTGGCTTTTCACTGCAGTGTCAACACACTGTCAGACTTTTCATTTTGTAATGATCTCTTCAACTCCAGTAAAATGGTGATGGTTGAAAGTTTCTACAAACACAAAAGAGGTTTTCCCAGACAAACCAAGAAACAAAAGGAGTGGGACCCTAGGGATAAAAATGAAAAAAAATACAGAATGTGCAAATGATGTTTTTAGTCATCCAAATATATTAAGTGCACATTTCAAGATTATCAACTCAATTCATAGAATCATAGAGTTGGAAGGAACAAACCATGTAACTTTTTGTAATTATTATCTAGGTTTGTATTGCATCTTATAGCAATGTCTGTGTAATTTCCAAAATATCAAGAACAACAATTACAAAAAAACTTAAAGCAATGAAAAAAGAAACAGAATGGTCTAAAAATAATGAAAATGTGGCCTCACTGGTTCACCCCAAATTCCTGGAAGAATAAGGATGTTTTTACTTGATGGTAGAAACTCATCATGATCTCCACCATTTGAGCTTCCAGGGTAGGATGTTACATAGAGAGCCACAACAGAAAACATTTTTGAATGCATCACTGGTTGCTCAGACTGTGTGCACGTTACCATTGACTCAGGCTCCAGTGCATTCCCACCACTGGTACACATATTGTTGCTCTTCTCTTGAAACATCAGATCCACAGCTTGGGGGTCCCTTCTCAGTCCAGTCTTGTTCCTGGGTACCTAGGCAGCAGCAATGACCAGGATGACCTTTGACCTTTTTATCTTTTATGCCACCTGAACCTTTCCTGCAAAAACCAGACCTGGCCTCAATTTCTCCTGCTCTGATCACTTTCACATTAGATTACTGTAATGCACTGCCCTTGAAGATAGTCTGGAAGCTTCAGTGTGCAGAATGTGGATGACAGGCTTGTCTGGAGTTGGTAGATCAGATAACAGAATCATAGAATTGTAGAGTTGGAAGGGACCCTGAGGATTATCTAGTTCAATCCCCTGCAATGCAGGAATATGCAGCTGTCCCATATGGGGATCGAACCTGCAAACTTGGCGTTATCAGCCCCACACTCTAACCCACAGAGCTGTGCACAGATCAGATCACACCAATCCTTTATCAGCCAAGTGGAAGCTAATTTGATAGGCAGACATAGCTTGGACCAAGTATATCTCAAGTATTACCTCTCCTTTTAAGAGCTAGAAAGTGGCCATAGTGCAGCCTCCCAAGAAGGTTTATTTTATTTAGACAAGAAGCAAATACTGTTTTATTTCAGGGAGCTATTTTGGGATCCCCCCCCCCCATTTTAAGTATTTTACTGCTACTGATGCTTTTAGCCTTGTTGCAAACTTTGTAAAAGTTGTTTTATTGTTTTTAGCCTTGTTGCAAATCATTGTAATAGTTGCTTTATTGTTTGTAAACTGCCTCGAATATATTTTATACCGAAAGGAAGGATAGAAAAAGGATGTTCGCTCTGTGTAGGAAGCTCTCTATCTCTTAATTTAACAACGTTGGCTGATCTCAAGAAACTATGAACAATCTTAATAAACTCAAAGATTAGTTGTAGCACTTATAGAGTGAAGAAGAAAGCATTAATTTGAAAAAACTGTTGCAACAACAGAAAAGGCACACACATATCTTGCTTAAAAAGCCATTTATCGCTAATATTATGTAAAGGAACCAAACCATAATTTACGAGGCAGCTAAATCACCTCAAGCCTTCTGAAATGTGAATTGCATGAGAAAGCTCAGAGCACATTTGGTTGCTGTTATGTTCACCCCACTTCTCTGAGTGATGAAAAATTCTGGGGCCACAGCACACACCTGGATTTGGTTTCCTTTGGATGAAGGTTACTTGAGGCTTAGGGTGTTTTGTAATATTTGAGTTTATTTAAAATTATGCCGACTGAACAAAGATATCCATGAAAGCAAGAGTGAAGCAGAAAATGAGATGCTCTGTTAAATTACAAATGAATCATTTATTCTATATTTCTTCCATCATGGAGCTCAATGCAGCATATATGTGTTTTTGGGTACTCACCCACACTAGCACTGACCCAGATCAAGACCTCATCAGCTTTAGAAAGACGGTGGGCTCATGTGTCCTCAGACTATACCTTGGGACCCTGAGAGGTTTGTGCTTTTTCCTTCAAAGATAATAAAATAATAAATACAAGACAAAGGAAATGAATATGTAGAGACTGTTTCATGCCCCACATTTGCTATTTCAATATTATTCTGTTGTGCACAGCCCCACCTCCTGGTTCAAAAGCAAAAAAATGAGTGAAAGATTGCTCCCCCAACCTTCAAACTTATTGCTTTATTTAAAGGAAGTCTATGAAGGGTATTGTTACAAGCCACCACAACCTCTACAACAGTGATAGATTCCAGGGACCCGGGATTCGTGTTTCCTTTGGAAATGAGGCACAGCAGAGACTATGGTTTCTTTAAGATAATATGGTTTCTTTACACTTATATACAACCTGAGCCTGCCATGGAGGGGTTCAGAGCACTGCCGCTGCCCCTGCCACCCATAGACGTTGTCACAGCCACCCAGGTGGGTCCCAGCTCACGAGAGACCTTACTCCATTATAGTTTACTTACAGGAAAAGTTTATTGATGATAGTTGCTTCTTTCACAGTTCAGCGTTGTGGCTGTACGTCTGTCACGTTAGACCGCTGAAGTCCCCCTCTGACTCCTCCCCTCCTCCACACCAACTTAATAGCCTGGCTCTAGACCACCTCTTCCTCTCCTTTCTTTTCCGCAGGGTCTTTCTGCCCCCCTGGGTTCTCTCCTTCCGGGATTCGCCTGAGGCTGAATCCTCTGCCGCCTCCTGCCCCCTCCTTCTGGCTTTGGGGCCGGGCTCCTCCTCTGAGCTTTCCCCACTTCCGCGCGCCTCTATGCTTGAACTTGGCGCGCGTACGTTGCTTTTGACCTTTCCTTCGTCCTCTATACTGCCCCCTGTTCCACTCTCTACCCTTTCCGGCTGAACACCTTGCTCCAACCCCCTCTCTCTGTTTTCTCCTGTTCCTCCTCCCTCCGAGAGGCTGACAACTCCACCCCCTTTACTCCGTTCCGGCTGAGACCCCTCTGACAGCGTCTGTGCTTCACTGGGCTTTCTCCCCTCCTTTCCTGACTTTTCACAGCTTCTCTCTTCTCCTGCTTTTCGCCTGATCATGCTAGCTCCCTTTTGGGAATCCTCTGACTCACTGCTTAGGCTCATAGATTCCCTTCGAATTCCGTCATCTTCTTCCTCGTCTCTCTCTCCCTCCTCCCACTCGCTTTCCGTCTCCTCTGCCATCTCCTCACTTCTCCCAGAAACCCTGACATCCATCCCCCCCTCGAAACCCCCCCTTCCCCCCTCCCGGTCGCTGGGTGCAGGTTGAGGGAAATGTGGTTCTTCCTGGGTCGGTTCAGGATACCGGGTGTCCATGTCAATCTTCTCCTCTGGCAGCTCCGTATACGTGTGTTCGAACTCGGGTTCTCCACCTGAAGGCATCACAGTCTCTTCCTCCCTCACTGCTTCTCCTGGCGCTGCCCGCCAAGGACCTATCATCCACCTCTGACTCCATACCTCCCTTGGCTGATCCACCCACCAATAAGGGTTTGTCTCTTCCCCCCCCAGGCGGGGATCCCTGGTCGGGCTTGTTTTGGGCGTAGAGCCCTCGGGCGAGGAGAAACCCCCGAACGTGCTGCCCGACAAAGTGGGCGTGAAAAGCCAATCATCAAAATACTCCTCGGGCATGGGTTTGTGCGGAAAAATTGCATGAAACTCCTCCTTCAACAGGGGTTCGTCCAAAGCGTAACCCGGCACCCAGCTATTTGCAGAGACTGGAGTGCCTTCCCTGGCGAGAAAATATTCAACTCCCTCCTCCCCCCATCGTGAATCCAGTATCTCTGTGACCTCATTAAGAGGTTCTGGTCTTGGCGACTCCCCTCTCTCAGGCGCCCTTCTACGTGGCTCTGGAGGTGCTCCTGACTCTTGAAACCTGTGTGGGGCTTTGTAGGGAGTGAGCACCGACCTATGAAAGACCGGGTGCACCCTGGAGCCCTCCGGAAGGGCTAGGCGAAAAGCCACCGGATTGACCTTAGCCTCAACTTGATATGGTCCTAGCTGCCTGTGTTCTAACTTCTTTTTGGCCAACGACCTGGCCGGCATCGCGTGGGCTGCTAACCATACCCAGTCCCCAACCTGAATGTCTTCCCCCGCCCTTCTGTGTTTATCGGCTTGCACCTTATACGCCTGCTTTGCCAGCTCCAAATGTCTCCGCAGCTCCTCGTGCACCTCTTGCAACTCTGCTGCAAACTGGTCGGCATTTTGAGGTCCCCCCCCTTCAGGTGCTGTAAAGCTCGGGAAGGTTCTGGGATGACGTCCATAGTTCGCGAAGAAAGGCGTCACCCCGGTGGATGCGTGCTTCGTGTTGTTGTAGGCGAACTCAGCCATCGGCAGGTGGTCCACCCACGCCGCGGGTCGCTGGTTGGCGTAACACCGTAGGTACTGCTGCATGATCGCGTTGACCCTCTCCGCTTGACCGTTGGTCTGTGGATGCCTCGCCGACGTCAGGTTGATCTTGACGTGCAAGATACCCAGAAGCTTCCGCCAGAAAGTGGAAACAAATTGGCGCCCCCTGTCGGACAAGACGGACTGCGGTAGTCCATGCACTCTGAAGACGTGATCGATGAAGAGCTTTGCGGTCTGTTCTGCCGTCGCCACCTTGGCACAAGGAATGAAGTGCGCCATCTTGGTGAACAAGTCCACAACCACTAACACCGCCGTCTTACCTCTGGAGCTGGGCAGGTCTGTAACAAAGTCCAACGCTACCCTCTCCCACGGTTGCTGCGGTGTCTCCAGCGGTTCTAACAATCCCGCCTGTTTCTGATGCACTGGTTTGGACCTCTGGCAGATATCGCACCTGGCTACGTAGTCCGCCACCTCTCCTCTCATCTGGGGCCACCAAAAGTCCCTTGCCACCAACTCCATCGTCTTCTCTTTGCCGAAATGGCCCGCACTCGGGGCATCGTGCAATTGTTGCAAAACCGTGGCGCGAAGCTCGTCGGTGGGCACGTAAAGGGCGCCCTTGCGAGTCAAAAGTCCGTCCTGCAACTGAAACTCATTGTTGTCAGGCGACCCTCTGCGGAGCTCCTCCATCTTGGATTGTGCAAACTGATCCTCTTGCAGCGCGCGTCGCACCGCGTCCAGGTCGACTGCGATGGTAGCGCACGTCCACGCCTGCGGTGCGAAGATGTACTTTGCTGCGATTGGAGCTACTTCCTCCAGGTATTGAGGCTTTCGGGACAGCGCGTCTGCTATAACATTGGAGTCTCCAGGGATGTATTCTATTTTAAAATCGAAATCCGCAAAGAATTCCGCCCAGCGCATGTGTCGTTGGGTTTGCAATTTAGCCGTCCGCCAATACTCTAAGTTCTTGTGATCCGTGCGGACCTGCACCGTGTGCTTGGCTCCTATCAGGAAGTGTCGCCACGCTTTGAAAGCTGCATGAATGGCCAACAACTCCCTGTCCCATATGGTGTAGTTGCGCTCCGTCTTGCTGAGCTTCCGGGAGTAGAATGCACCCGGTCTCCAGTTGCCTTGCGAATCCTCTTGCAAGAGGACGGCCCCAACTGCTCTGTCTGATGCATCTGTCTCTACCCGCATGGGCCTGCCAGGATTCACGTGCAGCAGCTGCTCCTCGGAGGCGAAAAGGCTTTTAAGCTTCCGAAAGGATCGCTCTGCTTGTTCGGTCCAGACGAACTTCTTCTTCTTGGAACTGAGGGTGTCAGTGATTGCCGCCGTCGCGTTTGCAAAACCTTTAATAAACTTGCGATAAAAATTGGCAAAGCCGATGAACTTCTGGACCTCCTTCCGATTTCGAGGGCTTTTCCAGTCCAACAGCGCTTGGACTTTAGTCTTGTCCATGGCCAGTCCCTCGTCGGACAGCTTGTAGCCAAGGAAATCTACCTCTCTCACATCAAACTGGCACTTCTCCAACTTGGCGTACAGCCTGTGTTCCTTCAGCCTCTGCAGAACTTCCTTCACGTCCTTATCGTGATCCCCTGGCGATTCCGAGAAAATTAGGATATCGTCGAGAAAACAGACACACTTCTTGTAGAGGAGACCTGCCAGGACGTGATGCATGAATGCTTGGAAAACATGGCTGCCATTTTGTAGACCGAAGGGCATAACTCTGTATTCGTACGTGCCCAAAGGAGTGAACATGGCCGTCTTCCACTCGTCGCCCTTCCTGATGCGGATGAGGTTGTAAGCGCCACGTAAATCCAGCTTGGTAAAAATCTTCCCCCTCCTGACTGTAGCCAAAAGGTCGTCAATTTTGGGCATGGGGAAGGCCTTGGGCTTAGTTAGTCTGTTTATGAACCGGTAGTCCACAATGAGCCTCTTCTGGGGCGTGTCTTTCTTTTTCACAAAGAAAACAGGACTGCCTCCCGCTGCTTTAGATTCCTGGATGAATCCGCGCTTGAGGTTGTGTTCTATGAACTCCCGAAGCTCTTGCAGCTCGTCTTCCGACATGGAGTACAGCTTGGCAGTTGGCAACTGCGCGCCAGGCACTAAGTCAATCGCGCAGTCGTAAGGTCTGTGAGGCGGCAATTTGTCAGCTTCCTTTTCGCAGAAAACCTCCAAGAACTCCGCGTACTTGTGAGGAACCGCTTGCACCATACGCAGATGCAGCTGCTGTTCGGCTTCTCCTCCTTGATCGGTTTGGATGCAATTCTGGGCGCAATACGATGAACAAAAGGTGATCTGCCTCTGGTACCAAGCAACCGCGGGACTGTGCCTGTCCAGCCAACTCATGCCCAACACGATGGGCGTGTCCGATAAGTGGGTGACATTGAAACTAATAAGCTCTCGATGGTCTCCAATTTGCATCATCATGGGAGGGGTTTGCTGCACCACTTGCCCCCCCAGCAACTTCCTGCCGTCTACCGTGACCACGTTCAGAGGCGTCGTTGCAGGCAGGAGCGCTATGTTATGCTGCTTGACGAACTGTAATCCCACGAAATCGGCGTTGCTTCCCGAATCGATGGTTGTTGGAACCTCGAGAAGTCGCCCATCAGGCAGCTGGAGTGTTGCTGTGAGTAAAACTGCTGGTTTGGGAGGTAAAGGGTCCATGCGCTGCAAGGATGCTGGGGACTTCTCTACAGATCCGCCTGGCTGAGCCCCAGTAGCTCTGCTTCCAGCCAGGCACTGCAGTTTCCCCGAAGCTGCTCCTCTGATTGCACCTCTGCTGTCACAGTTGCCAGTGCTGCAGTGTGCTTCTGGAGCCTCTGGGGGCACTCTTTCGCCATATGGTGTGCATTGTCGCAGATGTAACACTTCCTGGTCCCTCTAGGAGGCTTCGCTTTGGCTGCAGCAGGGATGGGGCTCTGGGATGGCTTTTGAGCCCTAGCACCACCAATCTCCATTGGCTCTTCGGCTTCCGTCCCCATTGGTGAGGGGTGCGCACGGCTGAAATCCCTGTGCACAAAAGGGAGAGTTTTTGCTTGCGCGCGCGCTTGGGGCCCCCCCTCCTCGTGCCACGGACGTCCCTCATGTCGAATTCCTATAGCCAAAGCCCGTTGCACCACGTCTTCCAGGGTCTGGGGTCTGTCCCCCCTTGCGATCTCATCCTTGACGGAGGGGCTCAATCCCTCCCAAAAAAGATCCCTGACCGGTAGACTGTCCTTCGGCCAATCTAAGGCGGTGAGCAATGCAAAAAATTTAGAATGATATTGGCGTACAGTGGCTTTCCCCTGCCTCAGCCCGTGCATCTGCCGGCGCGCAATGTCCTTATCCACAGAGGATTGAAAACAAGCATCCATCGCTTTGATAAACGCATCTGCATTGCGACGGGCTGGTCCATCTTCGCGCCACAGATTGCGTAGCCAAGCCCTGGCTTCCCCATGCAGGTGCGAAACAATAAATCCCACTCTCTCCTCCTCATCTCTAAAATCATGACGGAGTAAATGCAGTGCATACACGACATCTGCCCTGAAGTTGGGATAGTCTTGCAAGTTGCCATTAAAATGCGAAACTAGGGCACCCCCCCTCCTTCCAAGCGCAATGCCCTCCGCTCTGGAGCCCGGGGTCCCCGCCTTGTCCGCATTTTCCCACCTTGCTTGCAAATCCTGGCACGCTTTCTCCAAGTCAGCATTCTTCTTCTGCGAAGCAATGACTGCCGTTGTGAGAGTGGTAATCTGATCCCGGAGTGCAGCCAGCTGTTCCTCAGCACTCATGGCTGCTCCGTTCGTGAGCTTCGCAAAAAAAAATTTTTGCTTTCAGAGGGAGGGGGACTTTCTGTCACAGCCACCCAGGTGGGTCCCAGCTCACGAGAGACCTTACTCCATTATAGTTTACTTACAGGAAAAGTTTATTGATGATAGTTGCTTCTTTCACAGTTCAGCGTTGTGGCTGTACGTCTGTCACGTTAGACCGCTGAAGTCCCCCTCTGACTCCTCCCCTCCTCCACACCAACTTAATAGCCTGGCTCTAGACCACCTCTTCCTCTCCTTTCTTTTCCGCAGGGTCTTTCTGCCCCCCTGGGTTCTCTCCTTCCGGGATTCGCCTGAGGCTGAATCCTCTGCCGCCTCCTGCCCCCTCCTTCTGGCTTTGGGGCCGGGCTCCTCCTCTGAGCTTTCCCCACTTCCGCGCGCCTCTATGCTTGAACTTGGCGCGCGTACGTTGCTTTTGACCTTTCCTTCGTCCTCTATACTGCCCCCTGTTCCACTCTCTACCCTTTCCGGCTGAACACCTTGCTCCAACCCCCTCTCTCTGTTTTCTCCTGTTCCTCCTCCCTCCGAGAGGCTGACAACTCCACCCCCTTTACTCCGTTCCGGCTGAGACCCCTCTGACAGCGTCTGTGCTTCACTGGGCTTTCTCCCCTCCTTTCCTGACTTTTCACAGCTTCTCTCTTCTCCTGCTTTTCGCCTGATCATGCTAGCTCCCTTTTGGGAATCCTCTGACTCACTGCTTAGGCTCATAGATTCCCTTCGAATTCCGTCATCTTCTTCCTCGTCTCTCTCTCCCTCCTCCCACTCGCTTTCCGTCTCCTCTGCCATCTCCTCACTTCTCCCAGAAACCCTGACAGACGTAGTCATGGATTCAAATAAAAAAATTAGACATCCTCAAAAACATGGCCCTCTCTTCAGCTTGCTGACTTTTAGAAACTGCCACAAAACTCCATCCTAAATTTCCCTTTTGTCATTCTAACTAACTGACCATTGAGGGAGGGGCCCGCCATCCCACTTCCCCTCTGGCACACAGCCACTCCTTTTGAGGCCACCTGAGCTTCAAGCCACAGCAAAGGGTACCCCCAAGTTACATGCCCGCTTCTTCAGGGAAGGAATGGAAACCCTAGCGAGGGCAGATTAATGTTGCCATGTACAGCGGTAAATATTTTTAATTATATTCAGTGCTTTTTTCTGGGGGGATGCAGGAGTAGCATACCCCTAAACATTTTGTGAATCTTTGTACTTTTGCCCGTTCACTGTATTTATTTTTCCTATAAAATAGTGATTTTCTTGAGTCAAAATGAGAATACCCCTAGACATTTTTTTTACAGGAAAAAAGCACTGACTGCCGGTATATTACATTCAGCCAAACCTAGACAGCATCTTAAAAAACAGACATCACCTTGCAACAAAGGTCCGTATAGTTTCCCAGTAGTGATGTATGGAAGTGAGAGCTGGACCATAAAGAAGGCTGATCGCCGAAGAATTGATGCTTTTGAATTATGGTGCTGGAGGAGACTCTTGAGAGTCCCATGGACTGCAAGAAAATCAAACCTATCCATTCTTAAGGAAATCAGCCCTGAGTGCTCACTGGAAGGACAGATCCTGAAGCTGAGGCTCCATTGCTTTGGCCATCTCATGAGAAGAGAAGGCTCCTTGGAAAAGACCCTGATGTTGGGAAAGACTGAGGGCACAAGGAGAAGGGGAGGACAGAGGACGAGATGGTTGGATAGTGTTCTCGAAGCTACCAGCATGAGTTTGACCAAACTGTGGGAGGCAGTGGAAGACAGAAGTGCCTGGCGTGCTCTGGTCCATGGGGTCACGAAGAGTCGGACACGACTAAACAACAACAAACTGAAATGCTTCTCATTCCCATCGATTTAAGCGGGAGAGCCCAACGAAAGTTTGCAGTCTTACGTATGCCTTATTTTGTGACAACGCTGAAAATCTGCAGGTGTATCATGCCGTATATTTCACAGAGGGGGTGCCAATGGAGGCTGGTCTGTGAGGGCATATGGGGCACCGCCCCACCACCCTCTTGTCTGTCTGCGGCGACAGAAACGCCTGAAGGGAGGAGCAGGAGGAGGTGGTGGCGGTGCACAGCTTTCGACGCTGAGGCATAGCTGTCAAGTGTCCCTTATTTGAAGGGACAGTCCCTTATTCCAGCGCCATGTCCCGCTGCTGTCCCTTATTGATGGATGTCCCTTAAATGATGTCCCTTAAATTTCAAAGGAAGCAGCTCCTCTCCCTCCCTCGCTGCCGGCCAGGGAGGAGGGAGGCTCCAACTGTGTTGCTCACCCAATAAGAAGTCTAAGAACAACTGGGGGGGGTGGAGCTTGCCTGCCTTGTGTGTGGCTAGTTAATGCAAGCTGAGGGGTTTTTTGGATGCTGGGCACCATTTTGTTGCACGTGCTGCTGCAAACTTTGCAGTGCAGAGCCAGGCCGGGGAGCCATCTTAAGTTGAGGCTGCATAGGCCTTGTGGTGCATGTGATTCAGATTCTATTCAGTTGAACCTCTGGTTACAAAGTTGGTTGGACAGTGTTCTCGAAGCTACCAGCATGAGTTTGACCAGACTGCAGGAGGACAGGAAGACTGGAGTGCCTGGAACAGGTGAGGCTGCAGGTCCCTTATTTTCAAGGCTGCTGGTCCCTTATTTTCAAATCTGTAAATTGACAGTTATGCGCTGAGGAGTTCAAGGCGGTGGGGAAGGAAGCCTCTGCCCCGCGGAGCCTTGTGGCTGTGGGGTGACCCACCCGGGTATGCAACCTGCAGACGAGAGGGTTCCCCCCTCGCACACGCGACCCCCTGGCAGTCCAGTTCCGAGCGCAAAAGCCACCGAACGCCGCCGCGCGCCCCTTAAGCCGCCCGCGCCCCCGAGGCCAAGCAATTCGCGTTCTAGTGCCGCAGCCCGCTCGCCGATTGGCTCCTCGGAGCGAGGGCGTGGCCGCGGAGTGGCAGGATGTCACGTGGGCGCTGCGCTGCAAAAGCGGGGCGTGCGGGAGCGGCGGCCACCTTGAGGGCAGCTCTTCGCGGCGGGGCATCATGCCGTACGTCCTCATCAGTACGCAGATCCGCATGGTGAGCAGCTCGGGGGGGGAGCTCTAGGTGGGCTTGCCGGGATGGTGCTGACCAGGAGCCCGTCGGTGCCCATGCCCAGGAAGGCGAGGGGCGGCCCCGAACGGGTTGCTGCCCGCCGGTGTCCGCTTGCAGAGGTGGACTGGGGCGCGGGACGGAGTTGATCCCATTTGCCTTGCAGGAGGTGCCGCTGCTTCCAGGCTATAAAACGGCCCTTGTTTTTTGCTTTGGCCCCTGAACGTGCATAAGTATTTTCGGATCCCGATGGGGCTGTCTCTTTCTGTGCTGTTTAGGGCTGGTGGCGGTGTGATTGGCAAAACCCCCCCAGGGTGGCCTTGTGATCTCGGCATGGATCGAAACATACCTGGCTGTTTCCTGGTTTCCTTCCTTTTTCAGGGATGCCACCTGCTAAAGTGTCCAGGTAACTTAGTGCAGCAGTTCTCAACGGATGCTCGACAGGTGGCTCCTTCCGCTGAGCGCTGGTCCCGAGGGTGGTCTGTCTGTCAGCATGAACCTACTGTGGATATATCCCAGTGTATCAGACGGGTGCCAAGTTTGCCTTTTTGATACTAAAAGTTGCTGTTATTCAGGCTGAGGAAGCAACCAGTGATTCTGTAGAATAGTTGCATGATAAGACAGATGTCCTAGATTACAAACTGATAGCGCTTACTTTTTGTCTCCTTGACAAAAATAACGGACTGAAATCCAGTGTGTTGTAGCTTTGCATGACAAGCAGCTTGAGTCTGATGTAAATTTAAACAATGCTGCCAGAAGTTCTGTTACATGTGAATGACTAATACTGCTTATTTATGTAGAAGATTTTAGTATTCAAATCAATTTACATATTGGTACATTATTGTTGTAATTCTTATGACAGCTCCACAAGGTAGGGCAGTTTTATTACTCGCATATTGTAGATGGGAGGCTGTGGCTCAAAGAAAGTGGTTAGGTTAATATTATCTATTTTCATGCCTGAGGTAAGATTTGAACAAAGGAATTCCTGATTCCTATATTAGACTGTTAGCTACTGCACTACACTAGCTCATCCTACAAAAAAATGGTAAAGGCTACTATTTTGTATATTGTACCTTTTCTCCTAGGAGTTCAAAATAGCGTATGTGGTGCTCCTTCTTTCTCTCTATCCTCAAAACAGACCCATAAGAGGGGCATATATATGTATGTACAGTATGTGTATATGCAGGCATATAAGTATGTATATATTTATGTAATATATAAGTATATATTTATGTATGTATATAAGTATTTATGTGTTTGGTGATTTGTATGTGTATATGCCCAGTGGCGTAGCGTGGGGGGTGCAGGGGGGGCCGGCCGCACCGGGCGCAACATCTGGGGTTAGGGCAAATCCACGGGTTAGGGGCCGCAAATCCACGGGTTAGGGGGCGCAAATTACTTGCCTTGCCCCGGGTGCTGACAACCCACGCTACGCCACTGTATATGCCTAGATGGAACCAAATGAGCACATTTAAAGCTGCTTGATGCATTATATTTTATCTGCACAATTAAAAATGTAATGTGACGCAAACCCCAGGAAAGGACCAGAGCTAAGTAGTAATGCTTATGCTTTGCATGCAGAAGCTTGGAAAACATTGTGATATTGCATACCCTGTGATATTATTTCAGTACTGCTCAGTCCGTAAAATACAGTGGAAAGATTCCACACCATGGTAACTCCAATTGTTTGCGACCTGTGTACATAATGCAAATTAGGCATATCTTCACTCACTCTTTCCCATAATTTAGGCTGGAATCCTAAACACATCTGAGATCATGCATTATTAAACTTACTTCTGAGTGGATATTTATTGGATTGTACTGGGCATGGAAGGGACGAGGCTAGGCATGGAAGCTGCATTTCCTAGCCAACTGAAACTGTCACTTGGCCTTTGCTGAGCACTGCCCCCACACATTCCAATTTATTTTTGCCCATAAGGACTAGAAGCTTGAGTTAAAAAGCCAAGGGAAAGGAAAACTGTAAAGCTGAATTTCTGGTCCCCTTTTGTACTCTATGCTTTTGTGGAATCTCAGAATACCGACAGCTTTGTATGTGGTGGCAGCTTTGTATATGGTGGCACATATACCAGTTCTTTTCTGCTTTACTAAGCACGCATGCCTGGAGCCACCCCTGACTCCTAGGTTTGGCTCTGCTGCTGCACCAGACCCACATAGAGTTCCCTCAACCTGCAGAAAGCTTATGTAGTGATTAAACTGTGACCAGTCTTGGTTGAGCGGTCGCTCTGATTTTCTTATAGGGTGGTTGTATGACTATGAGCATTCATCTTGATTTGCTTGCCTTCCCATTATTCAGTCATTTATCCTACATTTCCCAGTGCATTTCCATGTCGCTTTTTGAGCTGCAAAAAGTGTATTAAGTGAATTTGTTGCATTGCACCAACCTAAATCTCTGATACATGTTTTAATAATAATAATAATAATAATAATAAATACTACCCCACCCATCTGACTGGGTTTCCCCAGCCACTCTTGGGTGGCTTCCAGCACATATAAAAACATAATAAAACATCAAACATTAAAAACCTCCTGATACAGGGAAATCCCTTCTGCAAAATAGTGACTGCCGGGAAGCACTTTGAGTCTAGCTTTTTTAATGTGTTATTTCTCAACCTGAGTGACTTCGGGCAAAGGGGGGCAGGAACTGTGCAGATGTATTGCTCTGTTCTTGCTGGGTAGAGACTCTAGCAGAGTCCCATTATATTCATTGCAGGGGCCTCTGCCTGCCAGCCAGAGTATCAAGCTGCATGGGCTAGGTGTATTGAATGTTAGCAAAGGAAAGAAATGGAGTTACAAAACAACTGGAAACTGAGTGAAGAGTGGCAAAGGGCAATGTGGAAGAAACTTCCAGTCATTTTGATCTGTAAACAGAAAGGCAGCGTGTCGCAGTGCATAGTGAATCAAATGGGGTTGCACAATTGTGCTTTAAAAATCGAATAAAAGTTAAAAATTCCAGTTCCTCTCTGATACACAAATGGATATTCTTGCCCTCATTTGTTATGAAAAGCTCTATCAAGTTTCACCTTTGCTCCCTTGTGTCTCTGTGTGGTACACTCTACATTGCAGCACATTAAAAAAAAAAAAAAATAAGAAATCTGTAGTGGATCATGTGGGATAACAAGCCTCAAATAACCTACATGCTTAGGTCTAATTTATGCATGAAGGGATTAAGACCATAGAGTAAGCTGTCTTGCAAGGCTTAGCCCACCTTGGGCAGGACTAGGTAATCAAGACTTCATTTCTGTCAGCCTACCTTGGTTGCTCCAAGCTCAGACCACATTGCTCGAACAAGCCTCTCTTGAATTCCTGTACCAATAATTTAGGAACTTTGACCACTGTAACTAAGTCAGGTTTACTGCCTGTAACTTTTTCTGAATGCTGTGTGGAAACACACACGAATCTGACCTTTGCAGAGTTTGTAAGTAAACCATTTTTTAACTGACCAAATGTGTGGTCTTTTTCTATGTTGGGGAAGAAGGTGTTTGGTTTTTGGTTGTTTTTTTAATTTACAGGTCTAGCAGCCTATACTTCCATGCTTTACTTTGCTGCATATTTTGTGATGTGAAAACTCTGCTGGGGTCTCTCACCAATGAGTACTTGCCCCAGACTTGGACCTTGGCATCTAGAAATTCTCCTTTTTATACCTAAAGTATTTTTCCCTTGCCACCAACATGTCACACATTTGCTTAAGCAATAAACAGCACAATCCTACTGTTTACTCAGAAGTAAGTTGAATTCAAGGTGACTTGCTCTCAAATGAATTTGTTTAGGGTTACATCCTCAGTATGAATAAATTCTAGCTTTCTATAGGAAGCTGACATTATTATTTTTTGCAATGCATATTTTGTAGGAAACGAAAGGGGAGCAAATTTTGAGAAGCTTTAGAACACTGGCTAGACCATTAACTAATATGTATAAAGAGGGGGGAAACCATAGGGTGACAACATTTTGCTGTCTGCCTACAGCCATTTCAAATAGTGCAAGTTTCTCTTTCCCAAATACAGTCCAGGGGATGTACAAAGCTTATTCGCCAGTTCCTGCAGCACTCGGTCCCTTTACTCAAAGGGCTTATGAAGCTGGAATGCCAAGTCATTTCCTGGACAAATTGGCCAGGAAACGCTGTTGCACTGAATATGTTTTCTGCTGGACAAGAGGGTTTGCAAGGTCATTTGGCTGTGGCATGCTCTTGTAGACATTGCTCTGCAGTGCATGCCACAGTGAGCGCGAAAGAGCTCCTTCATGGTTTCTGAATGAGCTGTGGCAGTTGCACTGTTTTCTTCTTTCCCTTTCCTGAACCGTGGTCTGGTCACACAGTGGACCCTTTTAGCATGGCAGCCTCTTTGTCACTTACATTAGGCACAGCCATTGTGGGTTTCCTTTGCTGTTTGGCAAGCATCTTGACCTTTGGGGTAAAAAGGCAGGTTGCTTCTTAGCATATTTTGAGACTCCATGCTCTGAACATTTTAATTTTTTAAAAAATAATTTTTTTATTAGATTTTCCACCGTGATAACACAAACCACAAAGCAAGATGATACACAAAAACAGAAAAAGAAGAAAGAAGAAAGAGGGGGGGGGAGAAGGGGGGAAAGGGGGGAACAATAAACAGATAAACAATAACAACTAACTTAATTCTTCACAAATCCAACCTTTTAAACATCTTGGTTGACTTCCTCAAATCCCTCCCTTCTGAGTTTCCTTGTAATTAAAAGTAACAGCTTTCCAATATCATTATTAAACTAAAACAATTTCCAATTATAGTCCATCTTATTCACTTTTCTTAACATTCTAAATCCCATTTATTTAATAATAATTTAATCCTAGGCCTATTTGTTTCTTTCAAGTAATTTTTTATTTTACAATATTTATTCAAATAGTCCTTGAATTTCCTCCAGTGCTATGAACATTTTAAAGCAGTATATTTGCAACAGCAAAGTGGCTCCTTTGAGATCTAAGTAAGATTTTGCAAGCATTCAAATGGTTCACCTTTAGCTTGTGGTGAGTAGGAAGTGGCTCCAGGCAATTAGTCAAAGCTGCTGCTTCTTCTTCTTCTTCTTCTTCCTCTTCTTCAGTGGAAAAGAAGTGGAAGTGCTCTCTGCCTCTCTCCTTGCTCCCCTTATAGGTTGATACGACTTGTAAGTTTGGGCAGGCAGGCTAGTAAAAAGTGTGGCTAGTGATCTTGGTTGCACCTAAGGCTGGTTCAGCTTCCTAAGTGCCTCTAAGTAGCATAACTCTTTAAACAGTTATTCTTCTAATCCTTCACTGCGTTTCTCTTCTCTCTAGTTAATCTGAATTTAAGCATAATACCTAACTTGGCAGGATAAACGATGCAAATGGAAATCCTGGTGTCCCTTGTTCAGCCTGCAGGAGGAGCTCTAGCAGAATGTTTCGTTTTGCATGCCTGCTGTGTCCACCTTCCTGGGCCGTGTATTTAACAGCATAAAAGTCTCTAAGTCACTATAAATAATATCGTCATTAGAATAAGGAAAAAATAAGAGTAATCAATCAACATCAGGATGGCCACAAGTTCCTGACCCTTGGATTAGATGGATTAGACACTCTTGCTAGATAGACTGAATGAATGCCCTGATCCTAATATGATTTTCAGTAATGAAACCGGGTATTTCTTCCTGCAGGAGGTTGGGCCCACCATGGTTGGTGATGAGCACTCTGACCCAAACCTGATGCAATACCTTGGGGCCACAAAAAGAAACATGCTGGGGAACCATTTGTAAGTATTTCTGTGGGTATTTGATCTCCCATCTTTTTGCTTCTCCATCCTTTGGTTAACCAGTCAGAGATTTTGAGAGGTGTGACTTTCGCCTTTTGATTTTGCATGTGCACTGCAAATACAATACTTAGGGGCAATTCACATGTCTTTGTGTTCATCACGGGATGCTTGCAGTATCAAATAGCGCCTTGCCTGTGTGAATAGGCCATCACAGCTACAGCACTGCAGGCAAGATGTTCCTATCACCTCTCAAACCCGAGGTTTTTCAGTGGATTTCAGTCCACACATCCAGTTGCTAGTCTAAATGAAACAAAAATACAGTGGTACCTCAGGTTACATACGCTTCAGGTTACATACGCTTCAGGTTACAGACTCCGCTAACCCAGAAATAGTGCTTCAGGTTAAGAACTTTGCTTCAGGATAAGAACAGTAATCGTCCTCCGGCAGCGCAGCAGCAGCAGCGGGAGGCTCCATTAGCTAAAGTGGTGCTTCAGGTTAAGAACAGTTTCAGGTTAAGAACGGACCTCTGGAACGAATTAAGTACTTAACCCGAAGTACCACTGTGAAAGTAACAAGTGTAGATAAGACAAGTGAATATGAGAACCAGGCTTCAGTTTAGTTTTTAGGCAATACTGAGTTCAATAGACCAGTAGTTTGACTCCTACAGTGTAAGGCAGTTTTTTATATGTTTATATGTGAATTGGAATCTAAACATTCGGAGGCACAGTGAAAAGTCCATTACATAGCTGTCAATGTTTCCCTTTTTTTAAGGGAAATTCTTTTATGCCAAATAGGATTCCTCGCAAGAAAAGGAAAAAGTTGACAGCTATGGTCCATTACTAACTCAGTGTCTACATTTTATGTCAACATGTGGAGGGCACCATGTTGGCTACCCCTGATCTAAGTGGTTAAAAACATTTCCTCACACCTCATTTATGGCCAAACCGTGCCCTGCTGGTCACCTTCATCATTCAGCTCTGTGAAAACTCTGTGTATTCTTTAGGATGGATGGAACACTCCACCCTGCTGCCAAGATGTTTCCTGGACTTCAGTCCAAAGTAAATGAAGAGAGTCCTCTTCAGGCCTAGCTGTGGTTGTTGGATCCACCCCTTCCATCTCGTCCACCCCTTCCATCTCGGCCCCGCCTCTGCTATCCATGCATTAGGGAGGGAAAAATCTGAAGCAAAAAGCCTGCTGTATACTTGTACACGCACAGGTCAGGCTCCCTGCTTTAGACCTTTCCACTCAATGCATGGAGGGCAGGGCAATGGGGTTGTGACCAGCAAGTGTGGCCCCACTCTTCCTCTCATGCAGTAAACATTGTGTGAGGGCTTAATGCCAGAATAGGGTTCGAGCAACAGTAAAAAAAAAAAAAAATGAAGGCCCAATTTCAGGAGTGTTCCACCCACTGTCCCTTGCAGGACTTTCATCTTGCTTCAGCCCCTAAATATATAGGAAGCTGCCTTGCACTGAGTCAGACCATTGGTCCATCTAGCTCTAAATTCCTGCACTGACTGGCAGCAGCTCTCCAGGATTTCAGGTGGAGCTCTCTCCCAGATCTACCTGGAGATGCCAGGGATTGGACCTGGGATCTTCTTCATGCAGAGTAAATGTTTTACCACTTCCTCATCATTAGTTCAACTTCTGCCTTGTGCATTTTCCCCTTCCTGTCCTCAGTCTGTTTTCAGTCTGGTGTTCCTTTGACATTCTCTCAAGTATGTCAGAAGCCCTTTTCAGGTGTTATAATCTCCCCCACAAGTAGCATTGTGTGATGAAGAGCACCCAAAGCTTTGGCCCACCATCACTGTTAATGTCGCCCTCCAGTGCTGGAGAGTGAACTTCTGAAGCAGGAAGCCTCCTATACTTGTGGAAGGTCCCCACACAATACAGAACCCTGTAATTACGATTTAAACACACAGTTTTGAAGGTGATACTTTATTGTTTCATAACTATAAGGTGAGACTGAAAATCTCTTGAAACAAACAAGTATTTCAGATTTCAAGAAGAGGAAAATTAAGGAACATTTTTCTCCCACATGAATATTTACCTCAGAGATAAGAACTAAGAAATGGTGAAGAAGAACTAGCATCCCTCCCCCGTCATTTATAAACATGTCCTTCTTAAAACCACAGTGCACACTTAATGATGTTTTCTGCTCTTTCCCTTCTCATTGTCACATTCCCTGATTGTACAGTTTATATTTGAAAGCAACTATTTTACTAGCAGAGAAAAAGTGATTTAATGTGTAAAATTGCATTGCTGGAAAATGGCATGTGTTGGAAGCACCAGCTTGTCTTGAGAGCCCCCCTAGAATTCTGATCAGCTGCCTTCCTGCAAGTGCCTTCAAGAAAGAGGACCTTTAAGCCTTGGGTGATGAGTGTGGCCCTCGAGGCCTCTTTTTGACCCTTGAGACTGTCCCTAGGCCAAGCCCCCTCCAGGCATGTGCATGTGGGGGGAAACAACCCTCTGGCTTTTGTGTGGATGGAACGTAGCTTAATGTCGAAAGGTAAGAGTCGCATCAATGGCTGCATCTACTTTTACCTCTGACCCCACCCACCACTGGCATGTTTCCCCTGGAAGGTGGTACATGAGAGAATGTGGCCTTTAGACTGAAAAAGAGTCCTTACCCCTGCTGCTGAGTTCTCGTTCTCACCAGAGAAGTGTCCTTGTTCATTTCCAGCAGGTGTGTGGCAACTATGTAGTGGGATGTAACAACAACAACTTTATTATTCATACAACAACAACAACAACAAAACAACTTTATTATTCATACAACAACAACAACAACAACAACAACAACAACAACAACAACAACAACTTTATTATTCATACCCCGCCCATCTGGCTGGGTCTCCCCAGCTACTCTGGCCGGCTTTCAGCATATCTAAAAACACAAAACATCAAGCATTAAAAACCTTGATGCGAGAGGAATCCTACCTGAGACCTTGTTTTAGATTGGATATAGACAACATGGTGCCCTCCAGAATTTGTGAATTGCAACTCCCATCAGCCCCAGAAGGCAGGGCCAATGGTCAAGGATGATGGGGTTTGTAATCCAAAACAACTGGAGGACAGCACGTGGCCTTTCTCTGCTCTAGGGCTTGCTGTGAGAAGTGTCACTCCCTCATGTCAACTTTTGTACTTGTCTCTGGCTGACGTGTCTCCAAACATTGCAAGTTCTAATTCTTACCCCATCCATTTTTAGGATGCAATCAATGTTTAGTCAGTGGATGCTTTTCCTGTCTCCGTTGCCACGGCGAAAAGCTGTGTAGCTTGCCTCCTCCCTTTTGTAATTGAAGAGGAGGAAGAGGGGGGGAAACAAAAAACAAACCTGCCTTGGTGGAATGTAGGGCTATACTTGGCATCTCTGCTGTGGGTGTGAAAACCTGCATTCCAGGAAGGTTAAGTCAGAGAGATCAGCTCAGAGAACCAAGTAGGAACACAACCAAGGGAGGCCTATTAAAATATCAAAGTGGAGATTGAGCCATACTAAGGGTAGATTGCTTTTCTAAGCAATTATGGCGCTCTTCAAGTTGTAAACGACTTGTGAAGGGCATATCTACAACACTTAAAGTGTTATAACTAAGTAGCTTTTAACTGTATTAAAAATCCAGTTGCACTAAATGATTATGCAGGTAATCCACTCTTTCAGTAAAACAATTCCTGTTAGTTTTAAAGCAGATGTAGGGAACCTTAGGCTCTCCAGATATCGTTGGATTCTAGCTCCAGCCAGCATGGTCAATGTTGAGGGATGATGGGAGTTCTAGTTCAACTGGAACTGGAAGGTCACATGTTCCCCACCCGTTTTAAACGTGCAAGTGGATGGTTTTTTAATTGAAAAAAGTATTTTGGAGTAAGCCTGGAAATCTTAAAACAAGCATGCATCAGCTGGGATTACAAATGTAGTTAACAAGAAAGTACCTAAATAAATGGAGATTGTGTGGCTTGAATCTGGGTCATACACACCCATGGATTTCCCCACGGAGCAAGACGACCTCTCATCTAGCCCAAAATATGTGGCAAGGACCACAGAAATGTCAAAAATGTTTCACCGATGTTAATTATCCTTTATTAGTTGGGATGCATCAAGAGCAGAGTCGATTTGGATTCCCTTGTTAAGTTCTTCTTATCAGTTACATTCCCAAGTTGTAGGCCGTCCTTCCTATTTCCTCATTATTCAATGGGCATTTTAATGTTTCTATAAGTGATCCCTAAACTGGAAAAAGAAAAGATATGCTGAAGATTCCACAGCCAAGTTCAACTCCAAACTTGCATTTACAATTGGTTTTGACCTCACTCTGCCATGAAGTGTGTAAGCTTCATGCTAATCTTATCTAGATCACCCAATACTCAAGTTGGCAAGAGCTGATGGGAGTTGTGGTCCAAAACATCTGAAGGGCACCAGGTTGGATAAAGCTGCTCTAGATCAGGGGTCAGCAACCTTCTTCAGCCATGGGCCGGTCCACCGTCTCTCAGACCATGTGGTGCGCCAGACTATATTTTGAAGAAAAAATATGAATTCCTGTGCCCCACAAATAACCCAGAGATGCATTTTAAATAAAAGGGCATATTCTACTCATGTAAAAAAAAACGCTGATTCCCAGACCGTCCGCGGGCCGGATTGAGAAGGCAGTTGGGCCGCATCCGGCCCCCAGGCCTTAGGTTGCCTACCCTGATCTGGATAGTGTGATTGGTCTGTATGGGGTCTACTACTAGCAAATAAGAGGTTAAACTAACCCCTTTCCAGGCCCAGGAGGACCTGGAAAGAACTACCTTTGGCCCCAAGGCCTGAGGTTTCCCAACCCTGTCCTAAGTCTTCCAAAAAATTGGGATGGCAAAGCCATAACTCGGCATAACCCTGATCCGCACCACTTTAGTTTACACGTCCAGTTACTTTCTAGGTTTACAGATTGCGCTGTCAGAACCTTGATGGAATTTGGTAGCCTTCCCCAAGTGGCGGTTACAGTTCAGTTGACGTTATTTGGGAAACTGCTTCTTCTCATTGTTTCCACATCTTGTTTACAACAGCTGGGAATACTATGTGCACGATGCCCCTCGGATCGTCTTGGACAAGCTGGAGAAGCGTGGTTATCGCGTGATCAGCATGACGGGAGTGGGCCAGACACTGGTGTGGTGCCTCCACAAAGAATGTACAGAGAACTCTGATTTTCTCTCTGCCCAAGATATTGCTGTAAATCGCCCAGCATAGTCCTGCCTTCATTTTCCAGCGTGTTACTCGTTTTAAGGCATTATGAAACATAAGGTACCACTACCACAAGCGCATCATAGGAAGGTGGCCCAGTTAGGGCTGGCGTTGGCCTGAAGAGATCAATCCTTTTTGAGCATTAATTGGAATGCCAGTCCAGAACTGCCAATATAGCATTATCCTCATTTGTTCTGTTGAATGATGAAAAGCTGGCATTAAAGTAACTCTCTCAGGCTAGAGTGGCTGGGGGGAGAAAAGGCCAAGCTTATAAGTTTGTTACTTTGCTGAGAAAGGGGCGGGTGCTGCTGCAGAACAAGTTGATCACCAGTAAGCACAGCATATCTCCAAGCTGAAAATAATCTAGGGTGTACTCAAGTTAACGAGTATGAATAGAATCCTGAATGTGGTTTTTTTAGTTACCCCTTCTATATGCAAACTGGAAAATGGAGGCGAAAGGTCCTGTAAATATTTGAACATCAGTTTTGTAACTGTACCAGTCCATTCATTGCTGGGATTATTTGGAACTGTGTTTATGCAGTAAGCCGTTCTTAAAATAGCTGGCAAAATAAAATAATTTAACAAACAGACTTCACATTGTCCAGAGTTTAATTCCTTTGAAGTAGCAGCGGGCAAGCGTTTTAACTCTTGAATGAAGTTCTGAGAAATAATGAGCAGCTGCCGCTAAAAGGCTTTAGAAGAAGTACACAGATAATGACCCTGGATATGGGCCAGTTCCTGCATTGCCAGATAATGAATCAGAGGCCCACAGCCTTAGTAGAATCATAGAATTGTAGAGTTGGAAGGGACCACAAGGGTCATCTAGTCCAGCCCCCTGGAATGCAGGAATCTTTTGCCCAATGGGCTCAATCCCACAACCCTGAAGTCTCATGCTCTACCAACTGAGCTATCCCAACTTGTACAGCCTTCCATTCTTCAAGAAGCTGTAGGAACATGGCAGTAGCATGGGCTGTTTACTGATTTAGTAGTGTAGTGCCAAACCATTTACTCTCCTTGTGTTTGAAAATATGGTCATGTACTGTGGCCAACACTGATTATATATAATCTCCATGTTTCCCCTGTTAATGAGAGCAGTGAGAAAAGACCAAAAACAGCACCAATACCTGTCATGATGATTGCTGCAGATTTGAGGGTGCATCCAATGTATTTCAGAACCCTTTTTTTAAAAAAAAAAAGCCTTCCATGTGGGAACAGAAGCAATAGGTTTCTCAAAGGTCCATTGCACGACAACCTTCTGGTGACTTCTTCTCAACTAATAAATGCAACCAATGTGTCTATTCATCACATCACCATTTCAGTGTCTTTGAAACTCCCTTTAACACACAATTCTTTTAACACAGAAGTTGCTGGAGATACCTTGTAAACATGGCAATCATTTATATAACTTATACCCATCTGTGGAGTTGCCAACAGCAGGAACCATTTTCTGGCAGTTTCCGTAAGATTAAAACTAGCCCATGGTCTGTCAATGGGAGGAGAAACTTGACTTGGTAGCTTTGACAGTGTGGGCACATGATATCTAAGTAGAAGCAGAGCCACACACCACCAGATTTATACCCTTATTGAGGATGATCAGTTTATTTTTCAAAGAAAACCACGGCTGTTTTTAAAAAGGATATTTATTGACTTAATTTAAGTATAAGCAAACACACAAGATAATGCTATTTTTCTCCTTGTACTATGTGGAAGGTTCTTCCTCATCTTCCTGTTTCATCTGCTCAATCAGCTTCTGTCTCTCAGCGGCTTGGCGCATCCGCATCATCACAAGGCTTTCGTAATCCCGCTCCGAGACAACCGAACCCTAAAGAAAAAGGGATGGCAGGAAAAGTAAGGTGGAATCCCTGCTAGTTCTTTCAGAAGTCCTAAAATGAGCACCACCACAATGGCACAAGAAAAGAGGTCTTCTGGTGCAGAGTACCTTACAGACATTACTAGCTAGCGTTTATTGGCGATAAAGATTGCCCAAAGTGGGGACAACTCTAATGTAGCCACTCCAAGCAAAATGTCATGCCAGAATAAGTAAGCTCCTCCACTCTCAACTATTACAGTTGTGGCAGTTCTCATTACTACAGGTAATTGTAGCCTACCTCACAGGGTGGTTGTAAAGGTAAAATGGGTATGCAAGGGGACACAAACCCAAGCTAGCTCCTTACTGAAAAATGAAACAGAAATGTAATAAATGGTAAATATGCTACAATATAACAGGAAGTACTAAAGCAGCATCATAAATGTTCTAGGATCAAAATAATGTCTACTGCCTTAATTTTAGTACAGGAACATAGTATCACTTTAATTAAGAATAGGCAAAGCACTGCAAATACTCTTGAGGAGGGTTCCAGAATCTTAACTAGTGATTTCTTCCTCAGATTCCAAGAAGAGAACAATACAAATCCCCAAATCTAAAATTGTTGAAAACGAAACATCTTACATTGAGGGGATTCCCCTGGCCTAATATCCTGTAAAACCAGTGGAACCATTATCCTGGAAATTGTGTGTCATTTTATTTCTTGGCACTCTATTAAACAGATTCTATACTTAAACATTTAGTGTTGTAGAGTCTCAAGAGGACTTATAGGTGGCATGGCTCTTTAATACTAATCAACAGCTTTTCATTTTCAGCTTGGAGCTATCTAATTCATAAAGCAGAGTAAAAACAGCAATTTTTGTACATTCCTGATTAGTCAGGCCTTTTTAAAAATTTGAAGGCAGTTGGCACCTTATATTTGTGACTTAATTGCTTATGTAACATATAATGGTGTGGAAATACAGTATAAAGAATAATAGAGTCGTAGAACTGTAGACTTGGAAGGGACCCGAGGGACATCTAGTCCAACCCCCTGCAATGCAGGAATCACTAAAGCATCCATGGTAGATGACCATCCAACCTCTGCTTAAAAATTTGCTGGACTGGATCAGACCAAGGTCCTTCTGGTTCAGCATCCTGTCTCCAGGAGTGACCACCAGTCAGGTGTCCCTGGACAGCTGCAAGCATAGTGTGATTATTTGCTTCTGTCTCTCCACCATGCCTGATAGTCAGAATCTTACTGCCTCTGACCATGAAGGTGCCATTTGGGGATGGGGAGAGATCCCATCTCCAATCCTAAGTAGAAATGCACGGGTCCCTTGAACTTGCAATTCAGAACTGGGTCTTACTGTATTTCCTTGTCCTCCCCCTCCTCCAGCAGCTACACTGAAAGTTGTTCAAGTAATATTCCATAGAAGCCCTGTATTCTCTTGAAGCTTTGTATGTGTGGGCTGACACTTCACAGGTCTACACACCTACTTCCTGCAATCTCTGCAATTAACTAATAGTGTAAATCCCAGTTTCTGATGTAACTGAGTCAGCAAGGGCTTGGCACAGAACACGCACAAAGGAATTGCCACCAGCAAAACACATGAGTGGCTGAGTGAGAAGGGCAAGGAGTAATACCGAAGGAATAGTGTTCTAGAGGTAGAGCTGAGAAGATACAGTGGACTTTTAAACATGGACACAGGTATGCTGTGTCCTGGGCTGGAAGGACTTCCTTCAAAATTCCCCTCTGTCTCACAGTAAGTAGCAACTCTGCATTTCATTTTCTTCAATGTTAAGCTCTGCAACTACTTAAGCTCTAGAAATCCTTCATGAATATAGTTTTGCTAATTCTCGGCTCTGCCAATCCAGTAATGAGACTGATAATGACTTTTCTGTCATGTAACATTCAACAATTCCACCATATGGATGCTGCCTTGTGCTCTAGAATCTGGGTAAATTTGTTGAGATGATGATATGTATATACAGCCCTTAATTTGGCAGCCCCATAATTCCTTTGTGTGGTAAGGATTTAAAGTGGGCTAAAAGGGGTAAGAGGAGTTTGGTGACCTTGAGGTGGCAGATGAAGTTAGTATGTCCTGGCACATTACTGCTTTCAATCTGCATTAGACTGTACCTCATTTTGCCTAACAACTAAGAAAGGAAATGAGGTAGGGAAAGTAGCAGATCAAGTGAAACAAAGGAAGGGTAGGTCAGAAAAGATTCTTTTGGAAATAATTTGGTCTTAAAGAGAGCTCTAGAGACAGAAAGGAAAGTGGCCTGATAAATGGAAAATGGGAAGACCATCGCAGGTAGAAGGAAGAAAAAAAGGAGTGAGATGTGGATTTGTACAAAAAGCTGTGGAAAATTGTGTTAATGGGAGTGACAGATAAGGAGACATAGGAATGCAGAATAGCAGAGAGGTGTTCTAAGGGACCACTGGATAAGAAGATGATTTGAAGCAGGGAGGCAGGGAAGAAGGCTGATGATGATGGAGATAGGTCAGTAACTCTCTCTCAAATAGTACTATACTGGTTGCCACTGTCCTGAATAAAGGTGACTGCAGAAGCATGGCAGAGTCAAGCAGCAGAGGAATAAGAAGGGTCAAGCCCCATCCTGTACACTGCAATAACTCATCTGCTGCATCTCAGCCAGCTGGGATGACAGAGCCTCAACTACAAATGCTTTAAAACACAACTATTTACACACTAAGAGTTACGATTGGCTTTCAAATTCACAATACTTGAAGTGCTTTTTATATGTCTACTTAACATTTTCTTTGAAATACTGATAACTTGGACAGTTTCTACAGTTCTAATACGGTCATGAAAGTCATGTTGGTAGAACTCTTTCCCAATGGTTTCTTTAGTGGAAGTGAGGGTTAACAGTCAAATATTGCCTTCTCTGGGAAGCCAGCTTGTTAGGTTTTCTTTTTTCTTCCAGAAATTAGAAGAAAGAAGCTCCCCACTGACTCAGAAAGCCTCAATTAAGCTCAACACAGAGGCCTCTGGCCTCCTTCATACACAGTTGGAAGCCACCAGCCTTTTTTATTGCTTCCCTCACCATGGACACTTGGCGGAGAGGATCTATCAGATCCTCTGGTTTCTTCAAGCGCCTCTCATTCAGGAGGCATAAGAAGCTGGGCAATCAAGTCACGATCTGGAATCATAACAGCCAAACAATAGACACCAGTGGACAACAGTACAACAAAAGGGAGCTCCCAAGAGACTTGACGGGAAAGTCGGACTATTTATCGTGTCAGAGCGAGCAAAACCTACTCAGCAAGCCACTGCCACCTCCCAAACCACCTCGGCTATATCTGGACAGTGCCAGCTGCCCCAATATAATAAACCACACTGATTCTCCCTCTACAGACATTTCTTTCCCAAGCACTTCACGTCATTTCCACAAGGCCACTCAAACACAGCCAGACCTATTTTATAGGAACCAAGCCACAAACTGGTGGCTCTCTGAAACCACCTCTTGCTACAGAAATCCTATTCGTGATCCATTAGACCCCTTTTTTTCTTTCACGTTGGATTTGGGGCCCTCACTCCTTGATGATGTTTTGCAGACACTCAGAAACCAGAATTTACTGTCAGATTAGCTAGACTTGCAAATAAAAGCAGAGGAATTAATTACACCGAACCACTGGCTCATCTTCACTGCCTATACGCAACTGAGGCTGCTTTTTGTTTTTCTCAATGAACTGAGAACAGCAGACCAGCTAGCAGTTGAACACAGTATCTACTTGGAATTTACTAGGATTACTGTATTTCCATTTATCACACATTCCCAAGAACTCCTACTCAGAGTACTTCATTATGACAAGATGCTTCCTACATTTGGACCCTATCAGAGATTCTACAACTAATGTGTGTCTGGAAAAGGGTGGGTGGTTGTAACATGAAGGAACTATAAGGAACTCATGGATATACAAGAGCCCTGAACTATACATGACTGAAGTTCATCTTCCTTTTGCTGGTGCATATTTTCCTCATTAATGGGTATATTTAAGCTATTAGAAAGCCAGACCATTATTGGAAAGCAATTATTTTTCTTTCTATTTGTCACAGGGGAAAGGAAGTGTATAACTATTGCTTCCACAATAAGCTATGAATAATCCATTGTAAAATGTGGAAGAGAATATATATTTTAGACCTTATTAAAAGTATTTCATGTACTTCATTTGTGTCGCCTTTAATTTCCATTGGCAAGCACTCATGTAACAGTGTGACTGGGGAAAACCCTGTTACATCAAACTCTAGAAAGAGCAGGAAAGGGGCCACTGAAAGGAAAACCAAATAGCTACTGCTCTCCTAAGCATATCCAAATCACCTAAGACCCCCTTGTAAGAAATATCATGTCCCAAGGCTTGTTTATGAAATCATGTGGCTCCAGGGCCATGTCAAAATAATTTATTGAGTTACTGCCCTGAATAAACACTTACAATGTGTAGATGGATTCACAGTCATACTCCCTTGGTCTCAGGACCAAAATGCAAGTGTTATTTTTTTGTGTTCTTATTTTTATTATGCATTTTGTCTTTTTATATTGTAAATTTATGTTGTGAACCATCCTGAGATCTATGGATGAAGGGTGGTATACAAACCAACAACAACAATTCCATGTTTAAACAAGAATACAAAACCTCATGGCTTTTATTTCAGAGAGAAAACAACATAAGTTTCCTGTGGAAAACTGCCGCATCACTGGCTGCTATTTACCTCCAAAGGTGCAATTTACTATCTGTACTGCAGATTGGAACCCTATGGCTGCTGCTGCTGCTGCTGCTTCAATATAAAAACAGTCAGGCTGTGCATATTTGTTTGCAATGCATGACTAACATCACATGTAGTTTTGCCCTCTGTAAAACTAACACTTGAATTGAATTATGAACTCCACCCATTTTTGCATACTTGCCATAATGACTGTGCCATCAAGATAAAGCTGTAGCATGCCAAGAGTTCCTAAGTAACCAGGGACTCTTACCCTTGTTTCTGCTTCTGGCTTCGCATTATAAACAAGTCAAGAGTCAGAACTGAGCTTAAAGTGATTTCCTCAAGTTAACAGCATGGCCTTGTGAGAAACGCAGGACACACTATACTCCCAGGGGTGGGGAACCTCTGGCCCACGGTCCTCATTAGGGCCAACACAAGTCCCAGTTTGGCCCGTGAGACAGTTTTTCCCAAACCACGCCAACTTGCTGCCATAGGTGACATCAAGTGTGGGGCAGGTGGAGATGTGGCTGCCACTGCACAACTAGGAATCTGAAAGTGCACTCCCAGTTGTGTGCTGTCACTAATCCAATCAGCTGACTGGCAACGAGAGCAAGTCTATTCACTGACGGGGTGACTTCAAGCTTGTTCTTCCTTTTCTAGAAGGGAACATGTCACTCAATGTCAGATTGACAGGTGGGTAGGGCCCTGCTCACCTGTCAAAGTGGCCTACCAGGGTTAGCAGAACCCAGGATCTGGCCCGCTGAATGGATCTAGTTCCCACTCCTGCTCTACAGCAATGTATATTGGCATAACTTTTCAGCTAGCATGCCAGACAATTCCCACTCCAGCACAAAAAGTGATGCTTACTCAGATGCTTAAAAAGTTGAGGTAATTTTAATGTTTTAGTGTTTTAACTTTTGTATGTTTTAAAGTATGGCTGTGAATTTTTCTTGATTATGTTGTTTAATCTTTTTGTAAACAGCTTTGAGATTTATTTATTTATTTATTTATACAATCATGCAGTGTAGAAACGTTATGAAATAAATAAATAAATAAATAGCAGATTTGTCCTGGTGCAAGTGCCAAGCTAGTGTCTCTGCTGCAAAAAAGTATCTGCTTTTGAATCATCTTTGCAGATAACAGATAATTTTTCTAACAAAAAAATACATTAAGCATGCAACATCACATAACTCAAGGAGCAAGCCAACAAACAGGTTAATGCCGCAAGAGGTTTCCTTTTAGAAGCATGACAGAACAGACAAAACAAGCACTGTGTGGGTATACAGTCTACATGCTTAATGGATTTTACAACATTTCAGGAGGAGGGCACCTAAGTTAAGTATTTATTGGAAGGCTAGTAAACATGAACAGGATAGTAAAAAGAGCCTCAGGGCAGACAGAAGTCAAGAGATAAGAACTGATTTAAATTAGTCATTAAAATTCAATAACTTTTTTTTAGTATTTAAATACCGACAGAATTGGAAGAGGTTCCCAAAATATAAAGAGGCATTAACACAAAAGATGTCTCTTAAAATTGGGAAGAGAATGAATAGAGCAAGTTACAAGCATTCATATTCAAGTACTGCCAAACAAAATAAGTTGTGGGAAGTTTCTGTAGAAAGGATGTAAGGAATCAGTGATGTCACCTCAGGAGTAATTATACAAAAAGAGGAAGGAAGGTGATCACCGCAGGCATGGCACAAGCAACAGGAAAAAGTTTGCATATCAAAGTGAAGTTTACTGGAACTTCACTTGTCAAAGGCTAAGGATGCAAAATATAAGTAATCTTTTCACAGGTTTAATATTTTTGTGTAATTGTAAAAATTCTAAAAGCAATTTTAAAGTCTTCTGATTAAGAATATTACCATATTTTGTGTTGTAATGTATGGATGTTTATTTCATTTAGGTAATTTAAACAGGTTGCAGGATTCAGCTTTTTCTGTACTGAATTTAGGTTACAGTACAGAAGTTTACTATCTTTTCAAGTAAAAAATCAGTATCCCCCAACTGCAATTTTTTTAAAAAAAATACACTGGGATTAAACTCAATCCTGCTATTTTAGGCAACCATACCAGTTCTTATGAAAACTGATTCATAAAAACTGGCAGGCCAGTTAGCTTAGGTGGAAACTATTACTTCGGGGGGGGGGGGAGGGGAAGTACTGGAGTTTATCTCCAACCTGAAGACATACCAGTTGTATCCCTTCTAGCTGGAAACCCACTGAAAAACCAGTGCTGAATCCAGGAATTACATGAATTGCAATTACATCCCACTGAAAGGTGCTGCTATGTGTCCAAATATAAAACTTGCTAAGGTATCATCTAAGAAAGAGTTCAGAATAGCACAATCCCAATGTCTGCACTCCAGCAAGTAGCTGGAAGGCCTCTGTATCAGAGCATCTATCACTTCCGCAGAGCTATGAACTCAGTCACAGCTCCCAGCTTGGGTTCATACACATTAATCCTGTGCGGCAGGCAGAATATATGGGCTCCCAGTAAGAAACATATGGAACAGAAACAAGCCAAGATAAACTCACGTCATAAGCCAGAGGCTTCATAAGAAGCAATAAGCTAACTTGAAAACCAACAAGAGCTTCTGTTTGGAGACAACTTTTGCTCTTCAGTCCTGAGAAAACAACTTTTATAGGCATTGTTTGTGATAAGAATGTAAGAGTCTGATGGATCAGGCTAGTGACCAATCTAGTCCAGCATCCTGTTTTCACAATGGCCAACCCACAAGCAGGACCCAACCACAACAGCACTCTCCTCTCCTGTGGTTTCCTGAAACTGGTATTGAGAAGCATTACTGCCTCTAGCTGGGGAGGCAGGGCATAGCTATCATGCCCAGTAGCTTCGCCTATATTGCTCAAGGGAGAAAAACATCTCTTGGCCCCAAACAACCTGAAAGTACTGGATTCCACCTAGTTCAGCACAACCAGTCACAGGATTTGTTCCCCACTGCACTCCAGGCAAGACTATTTGTGGCCATAAACACACAGCCCTGTGGAGTCGGGCAGGAAAGTCACTCTTTGAAAAGAGCTGAAAGTGCTCCCTAGGTGGAGCCATCCAGGCTCAAACAAAACCTCAGGGAGGCTGAGAGGCAGTTTCTCAGGAACTACTACTTGGAATTAAACACAAAGTAACCGGCTAGCAAAACAAAGGAAGACGCAAATAACAGCCTCACCTGAGAAACTACCAGAATACCTGCTCATTAAGTAGACAGCTGCTACTTTTCCACCCACACACTATTGAAAAAACTATTCAAGCCACGTGCACAGAGAAAAGGAGGGCAGACTTTGGCCCAGAGTTCTCTTTGCTTTTGCTTTTAAAGAATATCTGCATGTGCAGAATGAACAGCTGGGCATTCCCATCTCACATATCTATAATAGATACAGTCCAAATCAAGATAATAAAGTGGTATTTACATGTTCCCACTTCCCTCCATCACCCATTTATCTAGTCTGTTTTGTCCTTAACACATGAAGACTCTTATTTCATTTATGACTAACAATAGATGCTCTGATTCAAAACATGACAAGCTATAAATGAAAAAGTAAAAACAAATGAAGCTTCAAATATAAAATGGAAGCTCAGATGATCTTGCACTCTACAGCACCGATTCCCCTACCTTCAACAGAGCAGGGGAGGTTCTAGAAACATTAGAACAGTCTTTATAAATGTAATATTGAAATGGTGCAATAAAGCAAATCCACATTTGGGGATGTGAGGAACCTATAGATTAGATCTGCTTTCAAAGAGATCACAGAGGTTTATTTTATCTAGCAGATTTGCAGACAGTGCATCACGTTTGTAGGCCTCTTTCCAATGATGAGACTTTCTCAACAAACAGAAGAGAACATATACTTTAAAGCAGGGGTGGGGAACTGGATCTGTCCCCACATCCCCTCCCCACAAAATTGACAGGTGGGTGGCAAAGACACAGTGCACAAATTGGTGATGATCTGCTTACTGCCTGGTCTTGCAAAGTGCTGTGCACAGGGCTTTGCAAGACCTGACCATCAGCTGATGCTGGGCTGGAGGTTTCCCACCACTGCTCTAAACCCATGAGTTTCATCAGTAAAACAAGCCTTTCCTTTTGTGGGAGAATTATCTGCCCCAATCTAGTTTCTCAGAAGAGATCGCTTCCCAAGGCTCATCTTTCATCAACTGTGCATGTACTTCTTCAGCCCAAACCTAAACACAGCAAACATCACATAGGATCCTCTCTATTACTCCATTTAGCAACAGCCCAATTAGTGCCGCAGCAGATGATATCTATACAAGCACAACATCAAGCCAGATTTATACTTGCTTTCATTAGAACAAGTTCATAAATGAAAAACTTTAAGTGGCTTACAGTTGCTCAGTGAATGCTTCCCAAGGCAAAAGTACAAAGATGAACGGAATATTTTTGCTAGTGCCCATACCAGGTGTATGAAGTTCAAACAGATTTTAAGAACCACCAAATGCAAAAGTAGCAGCTTGTATTGGTCCTACCTTGGATATCTGTGGCAGGCTGGTGCCATCAGCAAACACAGGATTGCTCTGTGGTTGGCCCTCTAGCCAGGAGATTTTTAGAGGATTGCTTATCAGGCCAACTTCATTCTTCACTGCCATCTCCTAATGAATAAAAACAGCCTCTTCATTTCATGCTTCCCATACTAAGCCCAGAATAACAGAATAGCCACAGGTCAATTGATTAAACAATCATGCTAGATCAGCATTCTCCAACCTGGTGCCCTCCAGGTGTTTTGGACTATAATCCCCATTATCCCCAACCACTGATTATGCTGGGCTGATGGAAGTTGGAGTCCAAAACATCTCAAGGGCATCAGGTTGGGGAAGGTTGTGCTAGTTGGAGCTGAAAACCCCTCCAAGCTTATATATCAGCCCCTCCCAGTCCCTGATTAGCCCATCCCATTTCCATCAGTAAGTTTGTGTGCGCACATTAATGCATGCCAGTGCCACATGGATGCACCATGTGATAGGGGAGAGCTTGTGGGAAAACTAAAACAAATCCAGCTTGCTTAAAGCAAACCACACTAAATGTATTGTATGGAAGGGTGAAAAGTAAAATAGTCAGATAATCTAATGGGAGGAAAATTCCTTCCTAACTTCTAAGGCTCATCATAATATGGAGAGAAGCATCCTAGTAACAATAAAAAAAATCAGATGTAGCATTTTAGGGTTTACTGGTAACTATCTTGATAGTGGTATTTGCATACTGATGGGAGAAGGTTTTACCATGATATTTTTGTTACTCAGGGGCTATAAGAGTGGGTGTTTAAAGTAACAAGAAACTATTCACATAAATTACTTATCTATATAGAAATACTTAAGTTTGGTTTCCTAAACTGCAATAAATGCTTTCCCTTTGTTTTGGTGAAGTTTCTCAGAGCCTCCCACCCCTCTATAAACACCCACCCATTGCTGAAAGATGGGGAACTGGCCCTGCTTTCTGCGCCAGTCAGAAGGGTTGGGTGGGGGAAGCCCAGTTGATGTAGAAGAGTCACAGAAAGACTTCTAATGATACCATCTTCCATAAAGGTCGATGTATACCACCATAAAGGAGCTCTGAGAAATTCCCAAGTCGAAAAACTTACAGCAGCTTTCACCGTGGCAAATTCCACAACTGCACTCCCAGTCTTCTTGCTAGAGATTAGCAAATTCAGAACCTCGCCATACTGCCAGAATCAATAAGAAATGTAAAGTCAAGACATAGGTCTAGGGGAGAAACCGTATGTTCTAAAATGGGATATATGACAGCTCTTGCCAAAGTCTCCATAAATAACAAATGGAAAAAGGACTGCAGTGGGATGAGATACAATACTGGTGAAGAGTACATTTTGTAATAAGATATACTGTGCATAATCATGTCAAAACGCTAGTTAAAGAGTTTTTAGAGATATTACAATAGCAGTCATTGATTTGAGGCCAAGGTCATCATAACAAGCTTGAAATGCAACACAGCCATAAGTCAGTTCACAGATCACACTCTCCCAGCAAAACCCCATAGAACATCATCATCATGTGATGTAATGAATGAGGTTATTGTTCCAGCCTAGTTCTGAATTAATTGTTCACCCAAAAAAAAAAAAAATAGAGAGAAAGCCCAAGCTAGTCAAATCTGCCTAGCAGTTACTGAAGTACAAATAGGGATGAAGTAAAGATCACATGTTAAACCACACCATCAAATTATTTACTAGTCATACCACAGGGATATCTTAGTTGTATTAAATATTAGCTGACAAGTTAATAAATTCCTTATGGTGTCCTCCTGTACCAACAAAAAGGAATGGAATGATTTATAATTACCATGGGAGGGCCTCATTAGTTTATGAAGATATCAACTTTCTTTGCTTATTCTTACAGAATGCTAGGCAAAACCAACCAACCAAGGTGAAAGGAGCATTTTGGAACAGGACCTTTTGTAGGATTTGCAGAAGAACTTCTTTTGAGTAGCCTCCTTTAGTTTCATCTTCTTTCTTGCATTTCCAGCGTAGCTGATGAGGAAAAGTTAGAAATTAATTCACACTGTTCACTGTACTGGATGCAATATATAGCAGAATCTAGCATTTGGTTTTGCATCTGTGATGCTATAGAGGCAACGGATTCAGAAGTTATAATTTGTAGACATACTAAAAGGAATGTCTACACTGCACAGGGACAAATATACATAGTCCTAGGCACAGGGAAAGTTCACATTTAGAAGATCTGAAAATTACTACATACATCAAGCAGCATCTGGCAACTTGTCAATATCCCAAGTCACAGAGACTTAACTTCTAATTACCTTCATGCTAGTGCCTAGATTCTAGATTAAAGTGCAAGGAACACATTAAGATGAAGTAAGTGACAATTCCAGTAAGCAGCGAGGATGCCAGAGACAGTCCAGCATTCTGTGTGGCCAGAGGCGATCCATGTGGCTTCTACTGATGGAATGATAAGTTAGTTGCTCATCTCTCTTCATAGCTCAATTTTTGGGAATGTCTTACTTTGAGCTTGGGTGTTCCTTTGCCCTCCTCTCCATACCCATCATGTTTGCCTCAAAGAAGAAAAGAAAAAGAAAATGAAAACTACACTGACATTTTATGAATGAAAATACTCAAGAAAGTCTATGTTTTGCATATCCTTAGCTTGATTTAAACTCCACCACAGGGGATTTGGGTGTAGGTTGGCAATTATCCTGATAACTATGCAAGTTAAAAGGGGGTTCTGTTTTGACTCTTGTTACTTCCAGAAGTAGGGCTCCAATGACAGTGAGATTGGAAAATTTCACTCAGCCATGAAGCTCACTGGGTGACCTTGGACCAGTCACCATCTCTTAGCCTAACCTACCTTACAGGGTTGTTGTGAGGATGAAATGTGGAGGAGCAGAACTATGTATACTACCTTGAAATCCTTGGAAGAGAAATGTGGTATATAAATGTAGTAAATAAAAGAATAAATAAATAAATTTGAGGTGGGAGGATAAAAATAGCACTGAATGTTCATAAGCCAATCTCACATGCCAACTGGTACTGAAAAATCTGTAACAAATATTGCAAAGTTCTTTGCAAACATTCATTAAATTAATCGTCAATACCCTCCTCATTTCCACATCTGCCTGGGGTGAAAAAGGAAATAAGTGGCACATCTTAGAAGAGACCAGAGCTATAATCCTACACACACTGACCTGGTAGAAGGTCCCCCTGAACTCAATTTACTTCTTAGTAGACATGCATAGGAGTGTGCTGTACATCTCCCAATTTAACTCTTCTTGTTTGGCCCTTCTACTTAATAAAATAATATTCTGCCACTAAGCTCCACAACACGAGATGCAGCAAAGAAAAGACTATTTTTCTACAGGCATATACTCCTTAACAACAAAAGCAAACTGGCTTTGAACACCCATGGGCGTGTTCCAAAGAGAACCGAGGCAAGACAACTTTGTGGCAGTCAGAGGCTCCGACCTTGCCTGGCCTTACCTCGTACTCGCTGTTCTTTCTCAAGTCGTATTTGTTCCTGGATAAGTTTTTGTTGTTCCTCCAGCTGGCGGGATCCCTCCTCACGTAACCGTAGGATCTGGGGAAAGAGGCAGAAGGCAAAAAAAAAATGGTGGCCATGTTGCCAAGAAAAGTGGCTGTTACAAAACAACCTACTCTTTAACTTGTAGGTATGAAGAAAGTGTCACAAGGAATAGACCAGCAGCCTATTTATCTCCTGTCTAGCAACAACAGCCAAATTGAAAAGTGGTTTTTTTTGGGAGGGGGGGGAGAAGAATAGATACACAGGAAGCAGCCTTATATAAAATTAGACTATCTCTCTCTACAGGTATTTTTTAGAAAGGAGTCTTACCTGGAGATGCCAAGGATCAATACCTAGGACCTTTTGCATGTGAAGCACACTCTACCACTGAACTATGCCCCTCAAGTTTATAATCCCTTAATGCTATGTTTTCACACAGCCTGAACCTCAATGCTGCTACTCCTATAGGCTGCCAGCATAATTTATCTTTCAATACTATTAACTTTCTGCTCTTCACAATGGCTGTGCACATAAAGGATCCCATCCTCATTTCTGATATCAAATAACATTTTGTTTGGTTGCTACCCTTACCTCTTGCTCTAATGTTCTAGTTATCTGGATCTCTTCCTCCTTGCTAACCTGGGACTGGGCTTCTTTTTCCCGAGCTTCAAGATCTATAGCAAAAGAAGAAGTCCACAAGTTGGTAGAGCAGGAGACTCTTAATCTCAGGGTCATGGGTTCAAACCCCACATTGAGCAAAAGATTACTGTGTTGCAGGAGATTGGACTAGATAGCCCTTGTGGTCCCTTCCAACTCTACAGTTCTATGATTCCAAGATAGGGCAAACCCAAACAGATTGGTTTTTCCTGAGATTCATTTCTAACAGGATGAATCATTGCTCACAGTACAGTATATTTAAGAGCACCTACTGATACCACCTCAAATTTTAATGAAAACAAACGAATTGCAGACATGAACAAATGGTAAGGAACCTGCAACCTGGCATTTACTCCATATGCAAAAGAATATTCTAGATTTACATACCAAGTTTGACTTTTTTCCTCCTTTCATCAAGTTTCTGAGTCCTTTCTGCTGCCTGTTTCTTTGCTTTCCTTACTTTATCATATGCTGCCTGCAGTGGTGATAGGACAAGAAAAAATAACAAATCAAAACAAAATGAAAGCTTCAATCACGTATCTAGAAATATTAAAATTAAAACAAAACAAAGATCTGCAAGTGTCATGGACATTCAGATTGTGTTTAACAAGGATAAAAATTTTAATAGTTCCAGACTTCTCAGTAACTAACATTAGTAATGTCCACAAACAGAGGAAAGAAAGATGGACCAGAATATGTGAAATCAAGAAAGATACAAATGTTTGAAAGTATTATGAAGTATACATCTTATTTATAATGTCTGTATTAGATCACTAGCCCAGTTTAATGCTAGGACTGCAGGGGCAGCATGGTCTGAAACATACTGACAACAGGTGTTGACAACAGGTATAGTTTTGCTTG
Source organism: Podarcis erhardii (assembly GCF_964252035.2). Taxonomy (NCBI): domain Eukaryota; kingdom Metazoa; phylum Chordata; class Lepidosauria; order Squamata; family Lacertidae; genus Podarcis; species Podarcis erhardii. The sequence continues at coordinate 43,497,239 of NC_138497.1, forward strand.
CAGCTTTTAACAGGGATCCAAAGAATGGGCAAGAACAATAGAATTGCAAGAGTTCTACCCGCTTTCATGTCACAACAGTTCCAAATACAGGAGAAAACCAATTAAAAAAGCAGTTACTTTTTTCAATAATAAGATCTGTTGCAGCAAACGAGTTTAAAGCTGTGCATATAGTTCTCCCTCTATCTCTCTCACATTTTTAAAAATTCCATCTTATTTCTTTATATGAAGTATTATTTACTCAGATAAGTGGAACCCAGCTCATTTTAGAACCTAAATACTTGATCATAATGCCAAAAATCTCTTCCATCCCAAGCTATCACTAATTTAGAAAGTATGCAGAGATCAGTTTGAAATGAAGGATTCATATTGAGCCTCCAAGGCAAGAATAAATTAGTTTTAACCTTCCCCAAGATCAACGAACACATTTACACTATGAGGTGCCACAGGGCACTATATTGTTCCCAATGATATTCAACATCTATATGAAGCCACTGGAAGCAGTCATTTGGAGTTTTGGAGCAAGGTGTTGCCCTGATGAAACTCAACTTTATTTCTCCGTTGCAACTGAGTGTGGAGCAAGATGCAGTGGTGGCCTGGATCAGAGTCAACAAACTGAGCTTGAATCCTGGAAAGACAGAGGTCTTGTGACTGGGTAGCTCCTGTTTCTGGGAGCTAGGCCAATTGTCTGTTCTGGATTGGGTAGCTCTTCTCCAGAAGGAGCAGGTGTGCAGTCTGGGAGTATTCTTTGATCCATCTCTGTCATTGACCTCTGTCTCAAATGACCTCTGTCTCAAATGACCTCTGATGGTTATAGAGTTCTCCCTCCATGCAAGTATGACCCAGCCTCAGCCACTCACAGTTTAGAATAGGAGTCTATTGCTGAGAGAAGTAGGGAATTTCTGTACATAAGCTATCCAGAGATATGTAATGGAACTTGTACTGGCCTGAAATAAGTTTCTGACTGCACTTTTCTTTTCCAAGTATTCATGTCTAACAGCAGAGCCAGAAAATGCTTGGAGTTTTAACAGAGCATTAAAATAACTCACCCTTGCTGCTGCATCTGTTAGAACTGCCAAAGCTTGAGACAACTGATGGAAGAGCTCAGCTAGGAAACAGAAAGTGAAAAAAATGAAACAGCAATAAGAGAATGCATACAATTCCTAGATATAGAACTGAGTAAATGATTGTCTGAAATTTGTCTGAGTAAATCATTTCAGAGAACACAACAAAGCTTCTTACAATATTTGAAAGTCAATCCTCACCATAACTTCAGAATTTCAGTTTGCTCCATTTAAAATACAGTTCGTCCCTTATGCAAGGATCAGTGGTTTATTCTTAATATCTTATTTCTAAATTTACAGGTGATTCCTAGTAACTTGTATTCAGAGGACACAACCTTGGACAGTGAAAGCAGAACTTAGCCATCATGTATGAAAATACATTTTATTTTGTCTGTCCTGAATCTCAAACAATTAGCCCCCTTCTGAATACAAAATATTGCTGAGACATCATTTAATTGAATATATTTATATTCCCCCCGATAAGCTTATGAACATTGTAAGGAAGCTTGCAGCAATAAATATAACATATTGAGCAATTACAGAACTAACAGAATAGCAGCAGCTAAAAGATGAAGCCTACATAAAACCATCAACAAAAGCTTAGAAGAAGAATAAAAATCTCAAATCTGCTTAAGACTCAAACAATGGGGGTCCATACACAATTTCTGAGGGAGCCTTAAATATCGGGGGCTACCACAAAAAAGCTCTGTCTGTGGTACCTGCCAATCTATGGTTCTTGGTAGCAGGCCTAAAAACTGCACCATTTGTCAACCAATGGACCTGGTACACAATAGGCTTCATGTGATTAATGGGTCACATAAATAATCAAGCCTAGATACTGATATCCAGAACATTCCATCTATTACCAATAAAACACACCAGTGTAATTCTGGATAAATCTAGCCACTTCTAGTGATCACACAGGGAAAACAGTAAATAAAAGCTAAGAGTGTCTATGAATACTTTCCATACCTGCTTTGGGGTTGTCTGGATTTTTATCTGGATGGCAGGACAAGGCCTTCTGTCTGTAGGCTTTCTTAATCTGTAAATGACAGAGCAAAAACAAGGCAATGAACAGTGTGATTAGCAGATTAAGGCAGTATTCAGTTATGTAGAAGATAGGACAGCAGGCAACTACAAGTAAATAGGAAAAGTTTAAAAATAAGCTCATTCTTTTAAGAGGTTTGTTTTGCTGCCAGAGATTATCTGCCCAAATGCAGGCCTACCTTATACCAAGCAACCCTGGTATAACACTGCTGTAGATATGACAAACACACCTGCTGCCTAATGCATCCTCAATGCGTGGACTGTAGTTGCTCAGGTAAATAAAAATATTTTATTTGTCAAAGTAACTGTCTCGCTGATCCCATCCAATGGCAACAACCTGGCCTGATAGAAACTGAACATGTGCTGACACTTGGCCAGAAGCCACAAAATACTACATGAGTTCCATGTTGGCCAGCCCCGATTGTTCTTGCTGTTTCTGCCTGTGAATCAAAAGTGCGCTCCAGAAGCCTCAACCCATCCTTGCAAATGCACATTTGATGGGTTGTTCAGTAGTGCTGGAAAAACTGTATTACTGATCTTCTCAGTGAGGAACCTCTGAGTTCTCTGGCACATTGAAAATCCGTGTGAGACTGTTCAGACACTGAATCTTTCTTCTGTTGAGGTTGCTGGATCAGATGTTGTTAGCATCTTTCCAGCTGTACAATTCTGTCACAACAGAGATACTATGAAGTATAGATCACACGCATTCATTTTAACATTAATACTCCTTATCAGAAACATCTTCATATGCAAAGTAGTGTCTTATTATTCTAAGATAACTACCCTAAAAAGTTCTGTCAATATGCAGTATGTATAGACTAAAAAGGTCTGGTATTTAGGCACCACCTAGTGGACCAAATGAGTACTAAAAAGACAACTTGAAGCCATTGATCCTTAAACTTAAAGGAAAATATTAACACAATAATACATAACAACACTATTTGACTACTAAAAGTGCTTAATACCCATTATTGCAGAAACTGTTACAAACATGCTTTCAAGAAGCTTCCAAAATGATTGCCTGTAACAAGCAAATATCACTTCTAGGAAGGAAAACATGTTAAAATTTAGCTTTTTAAAAAAACGCCTCAAATGGGGGTGAGGAGATCAGGATAACAAATAAAAATAAGTCTTCTAGTAACTTTTGAGGAACATACTTGCAAGGTTGCCACAATGTTTGCCCACACAAAGTAAGATGGCATTATTATCAATTTATGCCAGATGGAGAGGCTCAAAGAATTGTGGCCAAGATCGGATGCAAACCAAGGACTTCCTAGTTCACAGTTCACCTCCCCCATCATTATACTCACCACCTCAAGCATCCAAAGCAAACCCAAGAGGCCATCTCAAATCACAGTTCATTCATGCAGTTCAGTACCACACACTTGCAAAGCCTATCATAAACAGATTCCCACGAGAGGTGGTGGATTGTCCTTCCTCGGAGGTTTTTAAGCTGAGGCTCGATGGCCACCTGTCATGGATGATCTAGTTGAGATTCCTGCATTGCATGGGGGGGGGGGGGTTTGGACTAGATGACTCTCGGGGGTCCCTTCCAACTCTACCATTCTATGAGAGAGAGCTCGGTTGGCAGAGCACGAGACTTAAATTCCACGGTCGTGGGTTCGAGCCTCACGTTGGACAAAAGACTCCTGCACTGCATGTTTGAACTAGATGACCGTCGTGGTCCCTCCTATAATGACTATGAAAAAGCAGTAGTATGATCGCAATTGAAGAAGGCGCGACTTTCGCGCAGGGCTGCACCCCGGCGCATCTCAGATTTACTGGGGAACCCAGAAGGGGGACCCATCGAGCACAGTGCCAGCTGGCCCCTAGTAAAGTGTGTGCAGTATCGCTTCAATACTTTAGGCCATGGGTCCTTGAACTCTGCAGCTCGAGGGCCCTGAGGTCTTGTCCCGTAAGGAGCGGCAGGGACAGAGCCCCCTGCTATAATTCTGGCCCTCGGGGGCCTGCGAGGGTCCGGCTGGGCCCTCAGGGATCTCCAGCGGCCGCCGCCGCCTCTCCCTCCCCTCAGCCCGAGGCCTTGCCGACCTCTTTATCCGACGCCTTCTCGCCAACTCCCAGCAGCGCGTATAAGTCCAACTCCAGCAGCTCCTTATCCACCGCCATTTCTCTTCCCGCTCCGACCCGCTTCTTTACGGGTCCAAAGCGGCTGTTATTCCCTCGACTTGCCCGACCAAGCTTGCCTTTCCTCAGCGAGGCTACTCTCGCCTGCCGCCCAACAGCGACTCGCGCTGCCTGCCCTGAGGCTGCTGGGAAACGTAGTCTTTGCCTCCTCAGCAGTTCCCCTTCGCTCGTGTGGCCAGAACTACGATTCCCGTCATGCCTCGGACCTAGAAAGGCTGGAGCTCCCATGAGACTCCGCGCAAGGGAAAGTGGGGGCGGGGAGGCCCCGTGGGCTCTTGGGAAATGTAGTTCTTCCCCTTCCTGTCTGGCCGGAGAAGATCTGTCCGGGGTGATGGGAGTGGGACTTTCGCCGCACCGCGCGTTTCTTGCACTATAGTGAGTATTACCGAGCCGGGCCAGTGGACGTTGCCATTAGTGAGGTTCTGCTCGTGGTTGTCTGGCAGGGAGGCGGAGGCGGCTTCTGCCTCGCTTCGCTTCCAGCCTCCTCGCCCTCCCGGCGCCCAGTGGCTGTGTCGTGTTGTGCAGCTGGGTGTTGGATTTCCAGATTTGGGACCGAGGTGTGTGCCTGGCGGGTTGTTGTTTTGCTCTTCTATGGTAAAACGGCCGTCGAGTTCCGCGGTGGTAGAGCATTTGCCTTCGACTGCTGGGCCGTGTGAATCGGCTGGATGACGCCCCGGGTCAGCCTAAGGTGGGTTGCTCCAGAGCTTTCTCCATCATCGTTTCCATTTTCCATTTTTTGCCTTTTTTATTTTAACGAGGGAGTGAGAGGAAGGAGGGGCGGAGAGAAGGCGGAGGAAGACGGAAGGAGAGATACCTGAAATGTGTGGGTTGTTCAATGCATACATACATACATACATACATACATACATAAATGTGGGTGCCATGAATAAGGTGGGGGCTGGCATTCCTGGTCTTCAAAAAAGATTGAAATGTTTAGCTGTTGCGAGATGAGTACCAGGTGGGAAATCTCTCCGGATGTTTGCTTGTCCATGTATCAGCCCAGCCACATCTGCATTTTACAGTAGTACATACAGTACTGTACAGTATTGCGGAAATAAGTGGATCTATAGCTGTTCTGTGATCCTCTCTAAAAACCTTGGAGTATGGCAGGAAAGTGTAACCTCTTCTTATTTTTAAAGGTTGCCTGTAGGATGCTACCTTTTGGTGATGGGTAATGTGCTAGCGGCCTGCGAAAGTGATGAGTCACTCCTCTTCAAAAATGTGCATTGCTAGCCACCTTTCTCACATAAATCGGTGCATTGTAGATGGTTGTGTTTGCCATCTGTAATGATGAGAATGGGAACTCATGGGGTGGGCGACCCATTACACACAGACTTTGGGGGCACTGCTTTCATCTGAAACTGATAGCACTGAAATCTAGAATTCTGCCTTCTAGGAGACCCAATGATTTTCTCCTTTAAATTTGGAGGGCTCACCAGGACGATCACCTCAGAAAGGATATTTATAGAAGAAGTGTAGTGTCTGTTTTCCTTTCCTTTGATTTAGTGATTTAAGAACATTTCAGTGACAACCATCGCTGTTAAGGTTAAGTAAGGACCAGATCCTCACATTTTCTTCAGACTGCATGAACCTCAGGTTCCATAACATGGCATGTTTTCAGTGGTCCATTGCTAACATTCCATAACTGTACCGTCTCTCTTATTGTCTGGTCTCTCTCTGAAAGAGGAAGAAAGTTGAGGTAGCAGACAGAATAGAATCATGTGTCTCCATTTGTACATTTTTGAAGACTGAGTGTGCCACCTCACCTGACATGATGGATAGCAGATGTTATGGCTGTGCATCGAAGTTTACTGTCTTCAAGAAACAGGTATGATTTTCTCCACTAATCGTCTTTGTCTTGAAAAAGGAGAGCTTGAAGAGTAGAACTTGGAATTATTATTCCAAAATGTTCCACTAGAACTCAGGCTTTCAATCGTTTGTGACAGGTGCACTTGCTCAAATTTTAGTTATTTTAATGATGTGGCAGTTGTTTAATCGTCTCCTGTCATTAATTTACTGGATGAGGTAGGTCTTAAGCAAATCACTTTCTTTTGTCCCAATTTTCTGTTTTGTACAGCTGTAAAGTGTATAGGTGCTAAGATAGGCAGAGGGGGCTCTCTTGCTAGTTCCTCCACCCTCATAAGTTTGGGGTGTGGTGTGAAGGGGTGAAAATGTTGTTTCTATGTTGGCTTTGCAAAGTAAGAATTAGGACTGATTAATACATTATGCTTTTTTATACACCTTTTCAATACAGTCTTGTATTGTTTTACTTTCATTGTTTATATAATAAAATATTTTGTAAACCACTTAGAGACTATTCTTGCATTAAATGGAATATAAATATATAAAATAAAACAAATATCCAATATCTGTAAGGGTGCAAAACTGTGTACAGTTACATAGGAGTAAGCATCACTGTGGGAAATTTCTGAATGAGTAGGCATGTTCTGTGTAGTGTGCACTTAAAAATGTAAGGTGTGGGTGAAGCAAACATACGTTTGGAATCTTGTATGTATAAAAAGAACATTCACCAGAGACCCAGGATTCTCTTTTGGTCATTGAGTTTGGTGGCAAAGGTCTGCAGCTACATAACGTGTGGAATGGCTGAAATTAAGATGGATATCTTTGAGTACAGATTTAGTAAACAAAGGTTCATTTAATGTGTTTTATGGGAAGTATTTATGTTATGTTATGTTATTTATTTATTTATTTATTTAGAAAAAGTATAAGCAAAAACAACAACCCAGGTTCAGTCATAAAGCATAATGTTTAGTCATAAAGCATAACTAAAATTTAAAAACCAGTTAAAAACAAATATGGATAAACCCATCATTAAAATAAAAGATAAAAGCAGGAAAACATTTAAAACAAATATCACTAAACCATGTGTCCAGTTTGAAATACTGAAATACTGCTGAAATACTGTTAGCAAACACTTTCTGCATTCACATAAATTCTTTTGCTTTCGAAAGGTAGAAAATGATCGAAGAAGGCTATAATGTTTTGATGTGGAAGCATCCCCTTTGTGAAGCCTTTCCAAGAAAGAGTCATTCAGACTTCTTGGAATCATTTGCAGCTGGGTGTTAAGAGCACTTCCTTCCTTTTCCTCTTTCCTTCCTCTCTCAGTGTGGATGCAAGAAATGCGGGCGAGCGTTTTGCTCAGGCTGCCTGGGATTCAGTGCTGTCGTCCCCCATTGTGGAAACACCCAGCAGAAGGTCTGCAAGCAATGCCATGGGGAATTAACAAGGTAAGAAACCAGAGCTGTGGTTCTGATTGAGGGGTTCCTTTTATGAAGGCAACACAGGACGTTTCCTGCAGGGACTTGTCACTCCAGCACTTCTACAGGCTAGGTGGTCATTCCCCACAACAATGAGGTCTATATGATGATGCAAGGGTCTTTCTAGACTAAGGAAGTTTCTCAGGCTGTTTTTCTCTCATGGGTAACTGGGCAGGGGCTACATGCCTGCAAAGGGGGAGGGGGCAGAGGCAAAAGTAGTTGACGCAACAGACATGCCTCTTAACTCTGTACAGTAGGCTACATTCCAGCAATGCAAAAGTCAGAAACTTCTACACCCCTCCCTGTCTCTCCATCTGTGCAAGCAAGCAGCATTATTCCAGTTGAGGGATATGTTCTATCCAGGCAAAAGCATTCACGGAGGAAATGGAGCATGGCCAGTGAGGGCTACGTTTTCTCCCTGGGGCTGAGGTTCCACACCTTTGGAGTGGACTTTGTGAAATCGTTGAGGCTTGTTAGAAAACTGTCATCTCAGGCTGAAGTTTAGGCTGGGACCTTTCTCCTTTGCATCTAGTTTTCTGTGTACTTTGATGGAAGATTGTTGCGGGGGTGCCTTCAGTCAGGCAATTCTTCAAACTGAAGCTAAAGAGGCACAATCAACAAACAGCCTCACCATCTCCCCTGCTGCTTTTGAGGCATAGGGTGAAATAGATTGATGTTATACCCGGGACTTCTCATAGGATCAAAGGCAAGGCAAGATGGGGTTCTGTCTGAGGGCATGTCTTGCCATGATTAAGAAGGGATTGATTATGTTCTGCCATTGTGACATTTCTCCTTTTGCTTTACAGTGGCTCACCTCAGTCAAATGCAGCTAAATGGTCTCCACCAGAGAACTATAAAAAGTGAGTTCTGTCTAATCTAATCTATCTATCTATCATCTATTAAATTTGTATATTACTGTTCATCTGAAGATCACAGGATGATTCATAGCATAAAAAGACAAAGTAAGAACACAAAATACATAATAAAAACGAGAGCAAAAACAAACCAATAACCCCATCCCACAAATGCATTTAAAAGGATGCCAAAGCCAAAGATGCCAAAGACCTGGTTAAAGAGAAATGTTTTCGCCTGGTGCCTAAATATATGTAATGAAGACGCCAGGCGAGCCTCCCTGGGGAGAGTATTTGCAAGCAAGGAGCCACCACAGGAAAGGCCTGGTCTTGTGTTGCTACCCTCTGGACATCTAGTGAAGGAGGCACATGAAGAAGTGCCTAAGATTATGGCCACAGGGTCCACATTGGTTCATATGAGGAGAGGCAGTCCTTGAGGTGTTGCAGTCCTGAGCCATTTAAGACTTTATAAGTCAAAAACAGCATTTTGAATTGGGCCCCAAAATTGTCAGCCAGTGCAGTTGGGTCAGGATTGGTGCAATATACTAAAACCGTCTTTCCCCAGTGGTCAACCAGCTGAAGTTTTTGAACCGTCTTCAGAGGCCTCCCTCTGCATTGCAGTAATCTAACCTAGAGGTTACCAGAGCATAGATCACTGAAGTTAGGCTATTCCTGTCCAGAAGGGGGAGCTGTGGATACAGAAATACCCCATGCTATGTACCTGCTCCTTTAGAGGAAGTGTAACCCCATAAAAAGCAGGCAGCCTCCCATCCATTTAGTCTAGGGAAGAGCCCACTAACAGTGTCTCAATGTTGCCTGGATTGAGCTTCAGTTTATTGGCTTTCATCCAGTTTGTGACCAAGGCAAGACATTGGTCCAGCTCTTCCGCTGTCACACCTGCCGATGTGAATGAGAAGTAGACCTGTGTGTCATCAGCATATTGCTGATAATGTACTGCAAAACTCCAGATAATCCTATTCAGTAGTTTCATGCAGATGTTAATTTATTATCATCATTAAAAGGTTTATACCGCCCTTCATCCACAAGTCCCAAGGCCATTCACCACACAAAAATACAAGATATAAAACATCAAATACGTAATAAAAACAAGAACAAAACAATCTAATAACTCCCTTCCCCTCACCCCCTCTCACAACACATTTAAAAGGGTATCAGATGTTCTTCAGCCAAAGGCCTTGAAGAGAATTGTTTTCACCTGGCGCCTAAAGGTGTATAATGAAGGCGCCAGCCGAACCTCCCTGGGGAGGGCATTCCACAAACAGGGAGACACTGTCCTTGTCTCTCTCCTGACAGATGTCATCATACAGGGCAACCAAAGCAATTTCTGTGCCAAAACCAGGCATAAACCCCAACTGAAATAGATAGAGAAAATCAGTTTCCCCCAAGATCACCTGGATCTGGTACGCAAATAAGAATCTTATTCCGTATCCTTGGTGTAAGTTGCAAACAAGGGTGTGTACCTTTGCTCATTTTACAGATCCAAGTCTTTGTTCTGAACTGCCACCATTAGCTCTAGGTTATAATCAGCCAACAGTAATGTTCTTGTTCTCTAGTTTATGTCAGGATTCGAAGCCCTAATGTAAAGGGAAGTCAAAATTGTTTTCTCAACCTCATCTAGCACTGCTTTGCTGTTGAAATGTTAGTTCTTGTTTCTTATTGGAGTAGCTGTGATTTCCACTCATATGATGAGAGAAGGCAGTTTTCCATAGTCGCTGCATAACCTTCATCTAAAATTACCCCTTGCTTATATACTTCTTGATTGCTCAGCACTTGATTGCTCAGTATTTCACGACTCTGGCTGAACATGTGAATGCGCTTGGAAACAGGACTGTGTTTTACTTGGTGGGGTGATTCCATCCGTAGTGTTTGTTTTGTGCATGCAAGTAGTCAGCTGATGCTCCAATGATCAAATGGTGTGGGTGGGTGTGAACAAACCCCTAGAGAAGCACATGGAATATGATTTTAAAATTATTATTTCCCCTTTAAAAAAACCAAAACCCTGCTGTAACTCCTCCTGGTTGCTCTTTCTGCAGGCGTGTAGCAGCCCTTGAAGCCAAGCAGAATCGGCCGCAGGGACTCCAGAAGGGTTTGTTGAAGTCCCAAAGCCAAGCAGGCTCCACATATCAAGGTCTATCAAAAGAGGATCGAGCTCTAGCAGAGAGACTGGAGAGGCTCAAGAAGGAAACAAAACCCAGTAAGCTGCGTACTACCGTATTTTTCGCTCTATAGAGCGCACCGGACCATAGGGCGCACCTAGTTTTTTGGGGGGGAAATAAAGAAAAAAAAATTATGCTGGCTGTCTTGGCTTCCTCTTTAGCCATGCACAACCTCTCCAGCTGGGAGAGGCTGCGCGCAGCTTTCACAGAAGCCAAGACAGCGAGCGGGATGGATCCCGCTCGCTGTCTTGGCTTCCATTTTGGCCGCGGGGGTGGGGCGGGGAAAGCCCGAGCTTCCCCCGACCCCAGCCCCCAGAATGAGTCTGGGAGCGGGGGCAAGGTTGCGCACAACCTCACCTTCGCTCCCGGAGCTTGCTGCTATCCGCAAGCCTTCTGAGCTCTGATAGCTACCCAAAGCCCAGGGTGTGCAGCGCTGCGCTCCCCAGGATTCGGGCTGCTGCCTGCTATCCGCAAGCCTTCGGAGCGCGGCGGGAGTTCCTGCCAGGCTCCGAAGGCTTGCGGATAGCTTCCTGAAGCCTGGAGAGCGGAGGGGTCGGTGCGCACCGACCCCTCTCGCTCTCCAAGCTTCAGCGAAAGCCTGCATTCGCCCCATAGGACGCACACAGATTTCCCCTTCATTTTTGGAGGGGAAAAAGTGTGTCCTATAGAGCACATGGTATTTTTGGAGTCATTTGCTCTTATCACCCCTGGAAAGCCTGCTTTAGACACAAAATAAAACAACTTAAAAAATGAATTCCCAGCCTTGCAAATGGAGGGGAAGGCTTGTTCTTAGCTTTAAAGCCAACATGTGCTTGCAGCAGTGTGGGAAAAAAACCAACGATGGCAAGGTTACCTTAACTGTTTATTTGCACAATAGATCTGCCACACACTGATCCAGTTTGCACATAATGCTACGCTAAACCATGGCTTAGTGTGAACACACTGGTTCCTGGAGAGGAGATTGTAGCCACTTTGCTCTCCCTCCGACCCTCCTGCAGTGCTGCAAACTAAGCCATGGTTTGTTGTACAAACCTGGCCTTGTGATTTGTTTTGCTTCGGACAAGCTGTAACCTGAGCTGTAACCTAGGTTTGCTCTTGGTTTACAGCTCATGGTTTGCCTTGAGCAAAAATAGAACTTACTTTTCAGGCAGTACTTATGGAATTGCGCAGTTAGTCGATATATTGCTATATGCTCTGGGTTGATGGCCTCTGTGTGCATATACATCTTTGACGCTTCCTTTTGCAGGCCGTTGTGCTGCTGCTGGAAGCTGCTTTAGATACCTTCCAATTGAAGGTGCCAAAGGGAAGGCACTAGAGACTAACAATGGTCTGAATTCAGCTCGCATCTGTGTGATACTTAGGCAGGGCTATGTATAATTAGTGTGTCCCTGGGATTGCCACACAAGGCAAGCATCTGACATTTGGTAGGCATTATAAATATTCTTGTGGGCAGTTGAAAGGAACTTCTATTCATTGTTTAGTTTCTGGTGATTGAGGTCTCTGAAGCAGCATTGCTTGATATGTGAACAATGTCTGATGGAAACCTCAGACTGAATGGGAAGGCCCTCCAGTGGTCAGCAGGTGGAGCTTCTGTATCCTGAATAGCTCTTTGTTCTGCCTGCAGAGATAGCACACAATGCATCAATTGTTGTCTGTTACTTAAGCTTTATTCAGACAGCAGGATTTGGGGTTTGCAGGGCACTGAATGTGCACAGGCTAGGGAATGATGCGGTGGGGGCAGAGAAGGGAAATATTTTATTCCAGTATCACAGGTGGTTCTCGGTATCCTCTGGGTCTAGTCAATATGATGGCTGGAGCAGGGGTGGGGGTGGGGAAATACTTGCCTATCTGTTTTAATGCAAGGCACGAAAGCTACAAAAGCCTCTTGGGCTCTCTTAGTAAAAGAAGATTGTTCTTAATTGAACAGAGTCCATTCCATCTCAGGCTGAGATAGAGTCTAGGCTGGCAGCACTGAAAGATGACCCTTCAAGACCCATTCCATCAGCCCAGGAGATGGAAAACCGGCTGGCAGCCTTGCAGGGCAGAACAATCCCCTCTCCAGCTCCAAAACCAGTAAGATTTCTCTCTCTCTCTCTATATATATATATATACAGTGGTCCTTTAGTTTTAGAACAAAGGAATTTAAAAGGAATTTATAAGGTACAATGTGAAAAATAAATTTAATTACAAACTTTTGAGCAAGGGCATGTTCAGAGAGCCAATGAATGCCCTTGCCATTGAGGAACCTCTGTATTTAACAAGATGATTCCACATTGCAACAGGATTCTCAGACCACGCTTTTCTGTTCTTTTGCAAAAAAAAATGTATGTAAGTGCAGAGTTTCACTTGTAAAATATTATTTTTTTACAGTGTTAAAAGACTAATTATAACACTCCTCAACCAAATATATAAAAGCAAGCTGCCTTTGGGAAACTTCAGTGAGTCTTTAAAAAGCCTCACTTTTCTTCAGGGCTCTGCTTAGCTGCTTCCCAAGGCCACCCCTTTATTTCCTAAGAATTCGGGTAGAGGTTGATGGCAACTTTCTGAACTCATCCAGTGGTCAGTGAACTTGAAAGTTTGGGAATTCCGATGTAACTTGTGCAATCCCTTTCTGTTTTTATTTCTCTTGTTAGGTACACGAGGCCCCTAATGCCAGGACGCAAACTGAGCAGTCAGATGACCTGCTGAAGCAGATGTCTGAGGAAGTTGCCATTGATGAGAGCGGAGGCTCAGGAATTACACCACAAGGTCCCTGTCTTGTTTTAAATCTGCTCAGTCTCGCCCCCCCCCCCGCAAGTTGATTAAAAATGGAGGAATAAGCAAGTACACCTCAAGACCTCAAAGGGCACCACTGCTATAGATCAATATATCCATTACAGTATAATCACTCACTCAAGCACATCACCCAACATTTACTCCTTGCTGCAGGTCCCAGTTAAATAATGTACGGTATATAAATGAAAACAAGGTTATTTGAATTGTTTCCATATACAGTGGTACCTTGGGTTGCATACACTTCAGGTTACATACGTTTCAGGTTACAGACTCCGCTAATCCAGAAATAGTACCTCAGGTTAAGAACTTTGCTTCAGGTTGAGAACAGAAATCGTGGGGTGGCGGCGCGGTGGCAGCGGGAGGCCCCATTACCATATTTTTCGCCCTATAGGACGCACCGTCCCATAAGGCGCGCCTAGTTTTTTGGGGGGGAAGCCCAAGCTTCCCCAGCCCCCAGAACACGCAACTCTCCGCAAGCCGTGGGAGCCCAGCGCCGGGCTCCCACGCCTTGCAGAGAGCTCAGCGCGCCCAGCCTTCGGCATGCAGGCAACTCTCCGCAAGCCATGGGAGCCCAGCGCCGGGCTCCCGTGCCTTGCGGGGAGCTGCGCGAAGTCTGGGCGCACTGAGCTCAGCACGCCCAGCCTTCGGCATGCAGGCAAATCTTCGCAAGCTGCGGGAGCCCGGCGCAGGCTCCCACGACTTGCGGAGATCTGCGCGAAGCCTGTAGAGCGAGAGGGGTCAGTGCGCACTGACCCCTCTCGCTCTCCAGGCTTCAGCAAAAGCCTGCATTCACCCCATAGGACGCACACACATTTTCCCTTCATTTTTGGAGGGGGAAAAGTGTGTCCTATGGGGCGAAAAATACGGTAGCTAAAGTGGTGCTTCAGGTTAAGAACAGTTTTAGTTTAAGAATGGACCTCTGAAACGAATTAAGTACTTAACCCGAGGTACCACTGTATACATCTTTGTTTGCTATGATCTCTTTAGTTACAGTTCAAGAACAGTATGAGTACTTTGATCAGAGTCATGGTGCAGTGTCGTTCTTTGGCTGACATGTTTTTATTCATTTTACAGTGGTACCTTGGTTCTCAAACTTAATCCATTCTGGGAGTCCATTCAACTCCCGAAACCATTTGAAAACCAAGGCACGGCTTCCGATTGGCTGCATGAGCTTCCTGCACTTAAGTGGAAGCCACGTTGGACGTTCGGCTTCTGAAAAACGTTTGCAAATCGGAACACTTACTTCTGGGGTCATGGCGTTGGGGAGCCGATTTGTTCGGAAACTAAGCCATTCGGGAACCAAGGTTCCACTGTATTTATTTCAAAAAAAATTATAAGCTACTCATTATAAAATATCAAGAGTGGAGTACAGAAAACCAAAAATAAACATAAAATATGCAGTAGCGATAATAGTTAAAATTTCAGTACAAGGCCAGGAGATGATCAGTGGACAGTAATAAAACAAAACTTAAGTATGCCTCTGAAAGAGACCACTCCTGATTCAGATGTTACAGAGCAAGAAAGCTGAGTGTCTTCAGCTTATTGAAAGCATTGTGTTGCAGATCTCCTAATGACTACTTCCAATGGCTTTATTTAGGCATTAAATAGGAATGGGGAGAAAATAGTGCCCTGTGGTGCTTCACAGCATAACTGTTAGGGGACCAAGGTTGCTTTCCGAAATTGACCCAGCTGATAGATACAGAACCACTGCAAAAGTGCACCTCTAACCCTCAGAGGAAATCCTCAATAGTATCAAACCTCTCTTTCATAAATAACTCCTACAAAGATACATCTCTCCCCCTCACAATATTTAAAAGTATACAGGGAGGTCTTACTTTTTATCATACCCACCAGAAATTTGACTCCCCTCCTATGTATATAGCAGGTGTGGGGCTGAATGTGGCCCTCCAGCCTTCTCTATCTGGCCCCCAGGACTCTCATGGAGCAGGAAGGGCCAGCATGTTGGGTTGGTGGTATGGAGCTGCCTCTCTGACACCAGTGTCCTCTGCAGAATGGTGGCAGCAGGGATAGGGTTCTAGCAGGCACACACTAGTGGGAATGCAGGATTGACTCCACTGGTGCAGCCACACAACTGTGATGTCACCCTGCTCAACCCCCATACCAACCCAGAAAGCAGCAGTGACACTACTGTCCAGAGGGCTCCATGCTGCCTGCTCCTGTTCTTCAGTGTTGTTGTTTTTCCCGTCCTTAAACTGTGTCTTCTACTTGCCTGGAAGGCAGAGTAGGTGGGAGGTGCAGAAACCTCTGGTTTTTGTGGGTCTAGAATGTATCTGCTGCGCAAAGGTGAAAGTCACATCGATTGTTCCGCCCATGTCTGCCTCTGGCCCAACCCTCTGCTGGCATTTGGACCTTGGGAGGTTCCCTGAGAGCAGACCTCCCTAGGCGAGTCCTAGGCTGAAGGCAAACCTAACATTTAAAGAGAAATGGTAGCGGGTTATTTGCTCTTAATTTTCACTAGGTGGGGAGAATAATTATTCACGCCCTGCAGTGTGAACCTGGCCTGGCAATGTGCAGAACAGATTCACATACCAGAAATTCAAAATCTGCATAATCTTCCAGCCTCACCTCATCCTCTCTTTGTGCTTCAGGAGGGCTTTTCCTCTTTTATGGTTTTGGTTTTTTTTTTTTTTTTTTGTTATTATTTTTTAAAAGTGCCACATGTAAATTTACACTTATTTTACTTAGCAATCGCAAACGTACGAATAAATAGAAAGGTAATGAAAGATCCTTGCTTTTCAGGCTTTAGAGGCTCTCATGGGATCTTGTAGGGCCTTGCAAGATCTCAAGCAGCTGGGGGAGTTCCAGCGGTTGTTTTGACTTTGCATGATTTGACCTTTGCACATGAACCCCCAGAATGTAACCCAAGTCAAGATCGACCATTACTAATTAATCACTATTTTTTAAAGAAAGCATTTTGAAAAATTAGTGCAAAACTATGCTGGGAGGGAGCAGAGCTTTTTTGATGTTGCAGGTTGTTGAATCTGCAATACCCTTCTAGCTTTAATGATTTATGGGGTCTTAGTTATTTTATTGGGATTGATGCAGCAGTGCCCAGTGGGACAATGCTGTATTGTTGACCTGGCTTCTTGATGCCACACATCGCGACTGACTACTGAGAGGGAAGGCAAGGCGGCAGAGAGCTTACTGCAGGGTAGGCACAGCAGCAGGAGTATCGTGTTGGCTCCAGCGCCTTGCCTGCAGTACACCAAACTCCCTGCCGCCTTGCTCCTTCCCATCCCCCAGCTTGGTAACCATCAGTGGTGTTTGACACTGGGAATGCAGCCTCACCGGCTGCTACCGATTAGATGGAGGAATGGGGTGGCGCTGTGGTCTAAACCACTGAGCCTCTTGGGCCTGCCGGTCAGAATGTCAGCAGTTCGAATTCGCACGACGGAATGAGCTCCCATTGCTCTGTCCCATCTCCTGCCAAACTAGCAGTTTGATAACATGCCAGTGCAAGTAGATAAATAAGTACCACTGCAGTGGGAAGGTAAACGGCATTTCCATGCGGTTTTGTTTCCATCACGGTGTTCCTTTGCACCAGAAGCGGTTTAGTCATGCTGGCCACATGACCCAGAAAGCTGTCTGTGGACAAATGCTGGCTCCCTCAGCCTGAAAGCAAGGTGAGTGCCACAACCCCATAGTCGCCTTTGACTGGACTTAACCGTCTAGGGGTCCTTTACCTTTGCCTTTACCGATCGGATGTGTTTTATTTGCTGGCTGCTGGTTCTTATTTGTTCTTGCTGTAAACACAATCCTTTTCATGGGGCGATAGACATTGCAGACGGAAATAGCATTGTTTTTATGGTGATGTGGGAGCCAGATAATAAATGTTCCATTTGCCGCATTTGGTCTGGGAGGTTTGTGCTGCGTGCATCATTTAAGGTTGCAGTCATCGTGCAATGGTCATATATTTCTGAATTAACCCTAAGTCTCTGCTTTTCCAGAAGTTAGGACCCAAACTTTAAATGACTTAAATCGAGCCGACAGCATTGGCGGCATTGGTGATATGGATCCCAAACAGTTGGAGGAGGAGAAGAATAGATTGCTGGCATCGGCGGCGACTGAGCTGAGGGAAGACAACACCAGGCAGGAGAAGATTCTAGAAGTAGCCAAGCGATTGGCCGCACTAAAAGGCCAAGATCCTGAGAAAGGTATGTAATGGGATATTAAAGGAAGCAGAAAAACAGGCACTCTGTTTCCTTAAGAGGAGTCGTTCTCAACAGGAGGAGACAGTGCCAGTGCTCTTGGGTCCTGCTTGCAGGCTTCTCCGTGGAATACAGTCAAATTTTGGTTGTCAAATGTAATCCGTTCCGAAAGACCGTTTGACTTCAGAAATGTTTGACAACCGAGGCTTAGCTTCTGATTGGTTGCAAGAGCTTCTTGCACTCAAGCGGAAGCCATGTCAGATGTTTAATTTATGAAAAATGTTTGAAAACCGGAACATTTACTTCTAGGTTTTCAGCATTCAGGAGCCAAAACGTTCAAAAACGGAGCTGTTCAAGAACCGAGGTTTGACTGTATTTGGTTGGCCACTGTGAGAACAGGATGTGGGACTAGATAAGCCACTGGCCTGAACCAGCAGACCCTTCTTACGTCCTTACATTTTCTTTGTTGGTTAGTGGGAATATGCCTGACAAACAATTGTCGAAAAATATGACTGTTTCCTAGTGCTGTGATTCTGGTTTTTTAAGGAACAAGTAATTGGTATCGGTGGATAGCTTGAAGCTAACTTGTAACAGAAACCCTTAGTTTCTTTCACAAGCGAAACTGTTTGAACAAAGCCTGATTTGCGTATAGACAGGCCTGTAGCAAAATTCAGTACTTAGCTGTGTTTTCTCCAGCCTTGGGCATTTGCCAGGGGGCTGGTCTTCTCTCATATTTCTTCACCCCTGGGTGCCTAGCATTGCTCAGGAATTTGAAGAAACAAAAATATCGGTGCCATTTTGAAAGGTTTGGTCTTCCATTTTTTCCGAACCATAGATTAAAAACCTGCTCCTTGATCTCAGGAAACCCCATTCAAAATGTGATTTATGATACCTTAAGAGGTGTCCAAATGTGTATCAAACAGACAAATAGCTTTGCAGAACATTATTATAATAAAATAAAATAAAATATACACACTATTCCTTCAAGTAATCCCAAGCGTTAGAAAATATTGCAGCCTATGCAACTTGTCAGCTGCACAGTAGCTTCATGCTCCCTCTGTAATTAATAAGTGCATTCTCACATGGACAGCTAGGGTTCCCAACTAACTGGAGGAAAGACAATACCTTGGCCTAATCTTTTGCCTTTAATATAACCTTGATATGCAAGAGTGAGTGTGTGGAACTTTTCCACCTAAAAAGTATCCGCTGCTAATTCTGCAAACAGAGCTGCTGTCAAAGTGACCTCTCATCCATTAGCAGCTCCATTTGCCACATCTAGAGTTAGCCTTGCCTACACTGATGATGGAAGAAGGAGGATCCTGGATGTCTTTAGAAATCCTACTGACTGGAACCAAAAGTAACATGTTTCTCTTGGGACTCTACCATAAAGAATGATCAGCCTAGAGAGCCTGGGCTGAACAAGAAGGAAGGATTGGCTGCTAGGGAAACAAGGCCACAAAAGGAAGAGGGCGGATTGCTAGCTTGCTTGAGCCCAAAGGCAGCAAATATCTGCCTATCTGATCATGGAACGGAAGTGACCAGGGAACAGCCTTTATTCTTCTAAGAATACATGTGTCTGGGCTGTATTAGTGGTACATTCTATCAGGTGGTCCTTCATTCTCTCTCCAGCTTTACAGGGATCAGAAATACGCTAAAGAATGTGAACCAAAATAAAAACCCATCTTCCCATAGGGAGGGCAAATCTGCAAAGGAGGGCAAGAAACATAAGATGATGATGGGCCTTCTTGATGAATTGCATCTTTAGCTCCTCAGTTTCCTCTTCTTTCTCTTGCAGTGACTTTGGATGACTACAGATTTCCCAATAGTGATGAAGAAATAGAAGAAGAAGAAGCCATTCAGAGAGTTTTGAAACAGGTCCATAGTAATTGGAATTAATTTTTGCATTTGTTAAGCCTCTTGCTTTTGTCTTGCTGCAAAGACAAGATTTCTGCTATGCCCAGCTTCTTATCTTTGTTGTAAATCCATCCTCAGAGTGTGCTCCTAATGGTTTCCCCAAATTAGTCCATAAGCCTTGTAGAGTACTATGTAGAGCTTTCACTCGATTAAAGAAATCGTGTGATGCAGTTCCTGTGCACGTCAGCTTAGAGTTAAAATGAAACTTACTCCCATTAAAATATGTGTACAACAGCCACTGTAGTCAATTAACTGTAGGAGTTGTGTAGTGCAATTTTATTTATCTGTAAACTCATTTATAGGTTGCCTTTTGGGGTATAGCCCATCCAAGGCAGCTTACAGCATCATAAAAAGCAATACCATCTAAAACTCACAACGGCAGCAGTTCAGCAATTGGATGCATGTTTACTCAAAAGTAAAGCATTCTGTAATCAGTGGGCTCTTCCTGCAGGCTCACAATATCAGAGAAACAAGGGGAGGGGAATAGGAAGTACGTAGTAAGATGAACAAATATTTGCTATTGCTTCAAATATTTGAAGCAATGAAAGAATGATGAAACGAAGATTTTAAGAAAAAATAATAAAAATCAAAGCTGCCATACTTGAGACTTTTGAAAAGGGTTTTGAGAGGCAGAAAGACAAGCCATGCAAATGTCTGAAGGGAGGAGCATCCATATTATTGGTTTTGTTACATAATTTCTAGCCAGAGGAGCTACCCACAACAACCTGTGAGGTAGGTTACAGATATTAATTAGCTGAGTAGGAATTTGAACCCAGGTGCTCTCTGAGTATTTAATGACTAGTGATAGTATTTTTGGTCATAAATGCCCTTTGTAAAGCTGCTTTCTTTCCTGCCCAATAGTTAATCTGGTGGCTGCATGTTTGTTTACTAAACCAAAGATTAAGGAAGTAGTAGAAGAAAGACGCTTCTGAGGGGAAGGTTTGTGTGAAGAAAAGTCTTTTGTTTCAACTGCTGTTGTTTCTGCCATCAGCTTACTGAGGAGGCAGCTCTGGATGAAGCAAGCGGCTTCAATATTTCTCCAGATCGATCCACCCAACCAGCGACCGACCAACAGAAACCAGCCAGGAAACCTGAGCAAGTGAGCAGCCAATTCAATCTTATATGCAGTGCTTTTTTTCTAAAAAAATGTTTAGGGGTACTCTCATTTTGACTCAAAGGGATGCGGGTGGCGCTGTGGGTAAAACCTCAGCACCTAGGGCTTGCCAATTGCATGGTTGGTGGTTCGAATCCCCGCGGCGGGGTGAGCTCCCGTCTTTCGGTCCCAGCTCCTGCCCACCTAGCAGTTCGAAAGCACTATTAAGTGCAAATAGATAAATAGGTACCGCATTATAGCGGGAAGGTAAACGGCGTTTCCATGTGCTGCGCTGGTGCTGGCTCGCCAGAGCAGCTTCGTCACGCTGGCCACGTGACCCGGAAGTGTCTCTGGACAGCGCTGACCCCTGGCCTCTTAAGTGAGATGGGCGCACAACCCTAGAGTCGGACACAACTGGCCCGTACGGGCAGGGGTACCTTTACCTTTACCATTTTGACTCAAGAAAAT
Source organism: Podarcis erhardii (assembly GCF_964252035.2). Taxonomy (NCBI): domain Eukaryota; kingdom Metazoa; phylum Chordata; class Lepidosauria; order Squamata; family Lacertidae; genus Podarcis; species Podarcis erhardii. The sequence continues at coordinate 43,518,217 of NC_138497.1, forward strand.
CAGTGTTTTATAGTTCAAATCAGGAAAAATAAATACAGTAAATGGACAGAAGTACAAAGATTCACAAAATGTTTAGGGGTATGTGTACCCCCAGAAAAAAGCACTGCCTATATGTGTGGCATTCTCTGACTTTGCTGTGCTCAGTGCAGTGTCAGGCTGGTCCCAGCAAGGCCCTTTTTAGTTTAGGTGTCATCCCATCGTGCTAAATAGCACCTAAACAGAAACAACAACAAAATGCCCATGGGCCGAATGGTTAAGCTGAGAAGCAAAAGACAAAATGACTCCTCGAAGGCCAGGTAATTCTGAGCCACACTCTGTGTCCTAGTTCTGTGTTATGCCAAACAATTCAAAGCCCTCCAGCTGTAGGCAAAATTGATAGGTGTCCTCTTCTAGAACAATAGGTTTTGATGTCTATGTGAGCAAGAAGAGGTGCCCGAAGTTGTGTGTGCATTTTAAAGTAAATAGCAATCAAGCGTGACTGGTGCTGATGTGGAAAATAACAAACAGTTCTTCCACATGCTTCCTCTGTGACTTTACAAAACTCATGTCAAGGCCTCATCGCTTCAGATGGGCCCTTCCTGTACCAAGCAAAAGCAGTCGTTCCTTTATTGCTTGGGCTGTTCGGCATTGTCTTCAGGTGTCCAATATTGCGCAGGGTTAGAAGTGTATTCTAGGGTCTGCAGCAGAGTTCGTAGCAGCTCAGTTTTATTTTATTTTTTGAGTTTCTGGTCCTTGTGGCTGTAAGATTTTAATACTTCGCATTTATGCAGACATTTCAGGTGTCTCAAACGCTTCATGTATATTCCCAGTATATTCCTCAAAACAGCCCTGTAACATGGGGTAACACCACGAGCATCGTATTGTACATGGTGGTGAGAAGGAGGGAATGTAGGCCTAGATTGAAAGAAGAACTGTCTCAGGTAAGATGAGGCCTGAAGCAGGAAATTGATGGTTCATATTAAAAACACAGTGGTTATCTCAAATCTCCAAAAAAAGAATGTGTATACAGTAGTACCTCTGGTTAAGAACTTAATTCGTTCCGGAGCTCTGTTCTTAACCTGAAACCGTTCTTAACCTGAGGTACCACTTTAGCTAATGGGGCCTCCCGCTGCCACTGCGCTGCCAGTGCACAATTTCCGTTCTCATCCTGAGGTAAAGTTCTTAACCTGAGGTACTACTTCCGGGTTAGCGGAGTCTGTAACCTGAAGCATTTGTAACCCAAAGCGTTTGTAACCCGAGGTACCACTGTATATGTAGATGTGTGCATAGCATATATTTAAAATGCTGTGATCTTCAGGGAAAAGAGTCCTGTGCCCTATCTAGTTCAGTTTCTAACCTTCTGACCTCTAGTCTTAGAATAATAAAGGTAGGACCTTGGTGGTATGCAGTCCAACCCACGGCTGAGTGTGGGATCTACGATCCAGGAAATAACTACAGCATCCCTCCTATGTGCTCTGACTGCCAATCACATATTTCCTCTTACACTCACGTGGCTTCCTGACCCCCCCAAAAAACAAATAACGCATAGGCAAGGTGTGTGTTTGTTTTTAATTTAAAAAAACTGGAATTAAAAAAAATTGAAATGACAACATTACATGATATATGTAGAAATATTGCACTGATTTAGATAAGTGGGTTTGGGTTTTTAATTGGTGCAAAGTTGTAGTGGGAGGAATTTTGCAGAATGCAGACAGTGAAGGCAATGTCATGCAGCTCCCCATTCACACCAGAAGGTACTCTTGGAGTTTCTGTTGCAACATCTATGCATATTACCCTTCCTGTTAGGGAAAAGCTCCAGCAGTTGCTAAACCTCTCGTCTTAGCGGACAGTGACGAGGAAGAGCTGCCCTGGTGCTGCATCTGCAACGAGGATGCTGTCCTGCGCTGCCACGCCTGTGATGACGACCTCTACTGCCAGCGATGCTTCCGGTAATGGCAAGAACCTCGGGGCGGAAGGTGGAAATCCCAGCATTCCATGCTGATTGTGCAGCGTGATCATCTGCTGCATGTTTTTTTAGAGTGTGCAGGAAGAGCTGTGTGCCAGAAAGGCTGAAACAGCTCCTCAGTTGCAAGGGCCCCACGGCAGAAAGTGGTTAGCACTGAACGTGCAATCCCCATGACCTGGGCCCTAAGGGGAGGGGACTGTCCCACTTCCTCTATCCTGCTGCAACTTCCTGCTTTCCCTAAAAAGGATGGAGGAATCATCTGGGACAGGAGTTGAGGGCTGTTTTCGGAGAGGGAAATTGGTGGAAAATCTACACTTGCCTCAGCAGCAGTGGCTCCTGCAACGACCACACAACTGGTGTCGGACCTAAAGGGAGCTTTTCTTAGGCCCAGACCATGACCACATTCACACTGTCTATTTAAAACACTATGTTGCCACTTTAAACATGGCTTACCCCAGAGAAACTGTAGTTTGTGAAGGGTGCTGAGAGTTGTTGGGAGACCCCGCTGTTCCCTCACAGAGATATAATTCCTACAGTTCCTTGGGAAGAGGGATTGATGGGTAAACCACTTGGAACCATAGCTCCTAACAACTCTCAGCACTACAGGATTTCTTTGAGTAGGGAGCCATGGCTGTCTAAAGTGGTCGCATGAGTTTGTGTATATTGCCTTTTCTTAAATAGTTACAGGCTTGGGGGAAGCCTGGTTCTTACTGCAATGGTAGAGCCTGGGGAGAAGTTCTCTTCATATTCACATCCCACAGCTGGAATGGAGATCAAGCCCTCTGTGCTGCTGAGAGCCTTAGATAAAAAGTCCTCATTGGTATCAGTGGGAACTTATTTTTCTAGCTGCATTTGAGGAAGGGAAGGAATCTCCATTCCAATCAAAGTGGGAGAGTGAAGAGAGAAGCTTCCCCTCTCTATGCGCTGTATTTACATTAAGAACTGGGAACTCTCATGCCTGCAATTATTTAAGGGGAAATAAGTAGCTAGTGAACATGTAGTTTGTCCCAAAGTTCAAGTCCATCACTTGGCTTATTATATACCCCACTGGCTCTCTGCAGTTCTCTTCTTGTAGGGTAGGGAGGGAGAAAATTGTCATTCAGACTATGGTGCCAAAGATTAAAACACTTCACATACATAAAATAGAGTAATTTATTTGCGGGTGATGACAGTGATGTGTACTCATATAGTTCTGTTTCCTTCCATTGAGCTTGTGCAAGACTATTCTGTCAGCGGATTGGGCCCTTCTCTGCTCTTTTCTGTGGCTCACAATCCTACAGAGAAGGCATCCCCACCCCTGTAGCGCAGTTTCAGAGTTGGATCTGAAGGAACGGCTGGAGGCCTCCTGTTTGCCAGCTGTGCCCAGTAACCTAAATTTTCATACTAGTAATTCATAGACTTCTGACTATGCCTGCAAAACCTTGTGCCTCAGATCACTGGAGGGCTTGTGATCTCCTCTTACCTCCATGAATGAGTGAGAGTCGCCATCACTTCTGCAGGATATTCTGGTTGGCATGACAGTAGACTCCTAGTAAACACTGCCTGCACTTCCTGTTTTGGTTTTCAGGGAAAGCCATGATGAATTTGATCGGAGGGAGCACCGAACGTCTAGCTATTGTCGTCCTCGAAAGCAAAAATGAGCCTAAGGAGCGTGAGAAGAAAAGGGGAGGAAGGTGAAATGGAAGGGTATAAAAGAGAAGATGTCCACAAAGGTTTGCTATTTCAGCAAAAGCTGGCAGACTCTGAAAGGCAGTTCTGTGTCACTGAGAAGCTTGGAGGGCAAATGGTTGTGCCCGGCAAAATCAAGGCAGCCACTGTGGAGCTCGTAGTACCCTGAAGGTGGTTTGCCATGTGAGTAAGCTGTTAATTCAGTGAGAATGAAGACTGGCATGCTTGAAAAGGTGGGTTATTTTGCAGAGATTTGCCATTGACCTGGATGAGATGTTCATAGGAAATATTGCAAAGATAATAAATTATATGAAGAGAAGTTTGTGGTGATTCCCCCCCCCCCCCGTAGATGTCCACTGTTGCATTCTACAATCTGAGAACTCGTCTCAAGGTCTCTTAAAACTACACCGTCCTTAATGCAAGCAGTAGTGTTGCCTCAACAGCAAAGTTCTTCACAAAAATGGAACCAGTTTTATAGTAAATTCCAAGTAGGCTTGGATCATAACCAAGGCCTTTCCTCTGAAATCAGGAAAACATTCAATTCCTATCTTTCCATTCTCTTTGGTCAGTTTTCCCCCTTACAAAAGGAACTAGATTTAGGTTTCATATGTCTTGTTTTTAATTACTAAATTTTCAGAATAGCATCCTTTCTGTTCTCGCTTCACAATAGCGAATTCCAAAACCATTATGAGGTGAATGCTTTTAGTAAGTCAACCTGAGTGTGCTAAACGGACATGTATTGGCGTTGCACCAAAGTCCCTTGAAATGCACAACAGCAGATTCTAGAAATGGAACCCCGTTTCTCAGTTCTGTGTTCCTTCATAGGCAAAACACATGGATTTATTGACCACTTCACCCCTTACATTGCTTCTTTTAGAAGTGGCTTGGGGGGGGGGGCAGGGCAGAGATTGTGGGAAGGCTGGTGAAGTGCAAAGGCATGGGACCCAATCCAGCACTCCTGCCGGTATGTTTGTACTGTGCTGACTTACCCTCCGCTCTGCATGTTGTCCCTTTCTCTCGTTGTAAGCAACAGTGAGACACACACACACATTGCAAAACTAGCATTATGGCTCCACTCCATCCAGCAAACTGCTTCTGGCTACTTTTATGCTTCAAGTGTATGCTATTTTATCTTCTTTGTGCTAGGTTTTGCTAGAACTATCCCTTCTGGAGAGTGTGGCAGACAGAGGTTTGCCCACTGTATTTTTATTCGTTCCGGTCACACTTCCCTTGTATCAGAGCATATCACACCCCTACAAGGAACCGGGGGAAGGGGAGGAGGCAGACTGGTGCAGCCAGTCACTTCATCTGCCCTGCTTGTCCTAGTCGGCCATGTTGTAGGGTTTGCCAAAGATGTTTTGGCATCTGAAGTGAAAAATCCAAGTGGTGAGGTAAATGAAATTATAAACAATGGGGTTGCATCCAATGAAGTCATCCTGCAAGGACTTTTGCAGTGGAACTTCCCCTCCCTCTCATTTCCCCATGTCGCAGTAATAATAATATAATAATTTATTATTTATATCCTGCCCATCTGGCTGGGTTTCCCCAGCCACTCTGGGCAGCTTCCAACAAAATATTAAAAACACTGTAAAACACCAGTCATTGAAACTTCAGATGTCTTCTAAAAGTCAGATTGTTGTTTATTTCCTTGACATCTGATGGGAGGGCATTCCACAGGGCGGTGCCACTACAGAGAAGGCCCTCTGCCTGGTTCCCTGTAACTTCACTTCTTGCAGTGAGGGAACTGCCAGCATTGGCAAACCCCCAGAACAGGAGAGAAAAGGGAGGTACCATTGTGGAAGTGCTTTTGTGAACGGGATGGCGCCACTGGATGCGAAGCAATGTTCTTCATTGGCTCTTACTGGTGTCCAGATCTTCTGCTTTCCTCTAACTCAAGGAAATGGCATTCTCGGACATGTGAACCAAGGTGACTAGGTGACTGAAGGACTCTGCATGTCTGAACTGAAGGCGGTAAAACATTTCGAGAATTCATAGCTGGGTGGGCATGGGTTCCTGATGCATTTCTCCTCTAAACAATTTAAATAGCCAGAGGAGGTTGGGCATAAAGCTGTGTTCTGTAGCAGCTGGTTTGCAATTGCAACACACTCTTGGGTGGATTGGTGGCCTTTTCTGCGTGTTTCCATCTAGGGTGAACAGAAGGGCAGTCTACCTGGGAAGCCAGGCATTTGGCAGGAGTCTGGATGGGCAGGTGCGAGCTGACAAAGAAGCACATACAGACCATTTCCTTTCAGTGTGAATGGTGGTAATTACTCTGAACAGAGCAAGTAATACCCGGACAATGACTAGTGCTAGAGTAACATGCCCATCATCGGATCTGGACACCGCCCAAAGAGAAAACAAATAGTGTTTTAACAGGAATATGGGTTGAAATAAACGGAAGCACTTTAGCATAACCCCCCCCATGCTCAGATGCATGGCTTGTATCCACCAGGTGTTGTGCATTCAGTAATTTGTGATGGACTGCTCCACTCAGAGGTCTGTGGCTGCAGAGGCTTGAATGTCATGATTTCCCCTAAAAAGGATCAGCATCCCATATTAGCATTATGTCTACAGTGAAGCAGAAGTGTGCCTGATGCAGAATCCAGATGCATAATCATGGGGGCTGGATGGCTGTTAGGGGGCAGGATAAGAATTTTAAAGGCAGTCTCACTTTGATAGAAACGATTACGGTAGTAGCTGAACCACAACATTTATAGTTGTATCTAGTCATGCACTGTCAGCTCGGATTTGCTTAGTATGGACAGCTGGTTTCAGACAGAGCAGTTTTTGCTGCTGTGTTTGTGGTTAGCATATTTGGACCGTGTTGAAGAATACAGGATGGGGGAAAAGGGAGGAGCAGTCTGCCTGCTCAGAGGTGACAATCTATTTGACATCCAGCTTATTCTCCCTTGAATTGTTTCAGTAACCAGTCTGCCAGGTTTTATTTTTAACCACTATGGGCCCTGCCCTTGGATCGAAGCTTTCTTCATGTTGGTCTTTGTGTGTGTGTCCTTTTTTTCAGACTATCTGCTGAAAGGGAAGGAAAGGGGATTGAACCAAGACAGCTATAGAGCAGGGTGGGGAATACGAACTGGCCCAGAAGCACGTAGTCACTTTCTCCCCACAGAGATTTCAGTTCCTACAAATTCTGAAGTCAGTGACAGGCTTTCTTTACAATGCCTTCTGTGGCATGTTGTGCTTAAACGCATTCATGCAAAAAGATGCATGAAACTGCCTGCTGGAGAGGGAAGCATCGGTTTTAGTTCCTTGATGCTGTATTTTTCCACAAATATAATTTCTTCTTCAACCTCAGTTTGACCCTTTGTGTTTGTTGTTTGCCGTTCTCGAGTGTGTTTTATGGACTTGAGCAACTTGCCCAGCAAGTACTGCAAAGAAAATGCATGTAGGAAAGGGAGGGAAACAGACACAACATTTCTAATATGAGGCTCAGTGCACTTTGATCAGTTTGTTAGGAAGGCTGAGCTAGCCAGGCGGTTTGAAGAATGGTGAAATGAGTGTTTTCCTTCAGGTGGTGTGTTTGTAATGCATGTGAGCATAGTGTGCAAGCAGAAGACGTTGCCTGGAAGCATGTTGCAGTGCAGTACAGTCGTACCTTGGAAGTCGAACAGAATCCGTTCCAGAAGTGTGCTCAACTTCCAAAACATTCAAAAACCAAATTGCAGCTTCTGCTCAGAAGCCGCGGTAGCCCTGTTGGATGTTTGACTTCCAAAAATAGTTCACAAACTGGAACAGTCACTTCTGGGTTTGCGACATTCGGGAACTAAGCTGCTCAAAAACCAAGGTACCACTGTACATGCTGCTTTCCTCTTACACTATCCATGGCGTGTTTCAGTTTCAGAAGTAACCTAACAATGGATCTCTTGCAGACAGACAGAGAAATTGGCCTGAAACCCAAACTATATGTGTAGTCCAGTAGACAGAGATATGAGACCAAGCTCTAGATCTCAAGGCAGGTGAGAGAGGCAGGCACATAGTCCAAGCTTTCTGCCACAACAGTGGCAGACTTTGGGCTTTCAAATTTCAGCGGTGCCCCCTGTCTCTCATCTGTTCGAAGTCATAGTTGTGGGGGCCCCTGCAGCCCAGTGGGGGCAAGCTGGTCACGCTCTCCTAAATCCACCTCTGCTCAGAGACCCGCTTGCTCTGGTCCAGGAATGGCACAGACCTGTGTTCCTTGTGCCATTTACAGCACCCCTGCCACAGATTAGCTACCAAGCATTATACAGTCACCTCCATTCACAATGTGGCAAGTGAAATACACCTGGAGATGGGGGCATGGGAATTGTGACATTGGAAAGACCACACCGAGGCCATAGAAAATGTACCTCTTAAACATGATGATGATGATGACGACGAAGACATTGTACAATGCAATTGAAATGAAAGGCAAAAATACATTTTTGTTAACTCCTTATGCATCCCAAACTATCACATGCTTGAGGTGTTTGTGCTGAAATACAATATTTGAAAGGGGGGAAAAGCAACAGTGAACACAGTTTTTTGCTATGGATGCAGCCCTGGTGCCTGAAAGAGCACAGATCTTTTGGTGAAGTCATTTCTCAGAAGAATGAACGATCTCAACATTGCCTTAGTCACCAGTGTGTATTCCTCAGAATAGGAAATAAAAAGGACAGGAAACCCCACCTTGTAATTACATGAATGGACATGTGTTACTCAAGAAAACTCACAGATCTGCAGCAGCTCAGGTATTTCATCTCCCACCTCCTTCACGTTTAGCTGCTAGAAACACCCATGCCTCAGTATTTTTGGATTCTAGACTCTGGTAGCTAAGCCACGTGCAATTACCTAAGAGCATTTATCCATGAAAGAGAGAAATAATCAAGGGCTGAGCTAAATCCACTTTCCCATGTCCAACTTCTTCCCCTCTTTCAGTCACTGAAAACTTGACTTCCCCGCTTCACATTTTTGGCATTCTGTCAGCTTTCTGCATTTTGAATGGTGCGTAGGTATGTAACAAAGATAGGATACTCCAGTTGAAAACCCCCATCATGATGTCGTTCTTCACTGTATGACTCTGTTTCCTGTGCCTTACCTTCTCAGCTGTATCATTGATGGAAGTAAAGCTGGAAATCACTTTAGGCAGGAAAAATGTTTTTAAAGACTGATCTCAGAGGTGATGTCAATGAAAACTGGGGAGTCTGATAAATTCTAATAAATGCTTCTCTTAGGCTATACACACACATTATAATACATTTTTAAATCCAAAAAAGATCCAGGGAACTGTAGAATGCCCCTCACAGAGCTACAATTTCCCCTACCCTTACAAAATACAGTTCCCAGGATTTATGAGGAAACTGTGTGCTTTCAATGTCTGGTGCATACATTCATATTAAGAAGCACAAAAATATTCAACTGAAAATTATTATTCCTTGCAAATGCCATCATACAAACAGATAACCTGTACCACTTGAGGGACTTGTCCTGTCCCCCATGCTCTAATTCAGGGGCAAAGAATCTGCTGTTGCTGTCTTCTGACTCCCACCAAACCCTGCCAGCATCAGGGATGATGGAAGCCGGAGTCCAACAACAAGAGCCCCAGGTTCCCCATCCCTCAAAAACATGACACAATGGGTGGAGGGCAGCAAGGGATTTATGTATTTCGTGTTTGTATTTTTATGTTGCGAGCTGCCCTGTGATCTTCAGATGAAGGGCAGTATGCACATTTAATTATAATAACAATGATCTGGTGGCCCTCTGGTTTTCATGCTGGCTCAAGCTAAGATGGGAGCCCAGCAACTTCTGCAGGACCAAAGGTTCCCCTCCCTGATTTAATGCAAAGAGGAAAGAGATGCTTCCCTCCCATAACAGCTGTTCCCTCCCCACCCTGCTCTCCAGCACCCTTGAGCAAAGGCCACACTGGGAGAATTCAATGGGGGCTGAAATCCAGCAACATCTGGGGAGACACAGACTCCCTGTCCCTGTTCTTAAAGACCTAGCTTGATTCTAACATTCTGAGCATTGGCATGTCTAGTTCCATGTTACCTCTCCGGAGCTTTGAGCAGAGATCTTTCCCAGCCCTGCTCCATAAGTGTTTTTCAAATGGAGATGTCAGGAACTGAACCTGGGAGCTCTGACCAGCAATGCATCTGATCTGCCTCCTGAGCTATGGCCTCTCCTCCCCGCAAACAAGCTACTGCTTGCAGATAGAAATCCAAGGGGCGAATGAAGATGGATGCTTTGGAATCTGATGTGTACGATATCAGGCAGCGCTGGAATTCCATCCCTGTGTCTTCTAATAATTCTCTTCCACGGGATGATGCATTTTGTGTTACAGGTTTTTGTCATCGCGGTTCATTTCTTTTGATTGTTGGCCATTCTCCTGAGACCTTTCAATCGATCGAGCAGTTCTGTAACAAAGTCCTGAATCAAAATCCATTAAAACAAGGTTTTAATTCATACAGTTAACTCACCCTCCACCAAATTAAAGTAGCTGGATCTTTACAACCTTCTGGCATGCTCCTCTTGCAAAGCATTAAGAAGCAGCTAAGCCATAATTAATTAATTAATTAAGCCATAATCCATGTGCTGCGCTGGTGCAGGCTCACCAGAGCAGCTTCATCACACTGGCCACGTGACCCGGAAGTGTCTCTGGACAGCGCTGGCCCCCGGCCTCTTAAGTGAGATGGGCGCACAACCCTAGAGTCGGTCACAACTAGCCCGTACGGGCAGGGGTACCTTTACCTTTACCTTTTAAAGCCATAATTAAAAGACCACCCCCCTCCGGGCTAAAATAGGGTAAGATTAAGGTTTTCAGGCAATCAGGGTAGAGCTTTGTTTAGGGTTGTTGCTGTGGCTGAGAAGTTGTGGTATCTGAAGAAGTGTGCGTGCACACAAAAGCTCATACCTAGAACTAACTTAGTTGGTCTTTAAGGTGCTACTGGAAGGAATTTTTTTCTTTTATTTTGTTTTGACTATGGCAGACCAACACGGGTACCTATCTGTAACTTGTGCTGTTATGTTCTTGTATTTTTATTGCTAGGCCTTTATTAGGAATTACCAGCAGATTGTTTAATTTTATTATAGTTTCATTATAATGAGATGTTTTCATTGGCATATTGCTTATAATACTATTTACATTTTGTTATGTCGTATAATTGGTAGTGAATTATCTTATGTAAACTTTGATATGAGCTGCTTTGGGTATGGTTTTCCATGGATAAGTGGCATGCAAATAAACAATGGTGCAGTAGCTGTGTAGAAGAGGAAACTTGGTGGGTGTAGCTTCCTTAACTAGCTCGGAACAAACAGCAATTTGAGTTTTCTGCAGATTGCCATTAGCTCTGATTCAGAGGCAAAGAGCGACTTTTCACTTCAAAAGCCCTTAGACACTTTAAGGCACAGGTCTGTTCCTAGAAATGCAGCACAAAAAGAAGTCTGGATGAGCCTGGAGTTGACATGACAGACTTGCTGAAACTCCTTCTTTCAAGCTATTAAAGATTCAGAAGCCCTGACCCTCGCTGGCCTGAGGCCAGCCTGTTTGACACAGTGGCTTTGGGGCACAAGGAGACAAAACGTCTTCTGCGCCATTACCAATTGCAAAGTTATTTTGTTAAGTAAGTAAATAGCAAGTGCAGGGCCCCCAGTCTGGATGGGGATCTTGGCGTGGCCCACATTGCAGTTCCAGTGTGGATCTATGTCCCCAGACCCACTTTTTGCATTGGAATAGAAGCTCCCGTTCACACCAATGGAGCTGTTCTTTTAATGCAGATGGTAGGCCTTCCTCCTTTCTGTTACCCTACAAAGCAGTTTTTAGTTCACACTGGTTCTCCAGGCCAAATGAAGACATATAGCGCTGACACCCAGGTCTCATCCCCTCCCCTCTTCCCCTGCCCCAGGCTGGATCAGGACTGCAGCAGGAGCAAAAGGTTAAAGGCCCTCTCCCATCAGTACCAGGGTTCCAGTCTGGACTGGGGTCCCCATACTTGCTATGCACTTTGTGAAAAGCCATTCATGCAATGGAGATCTTAGCAGACAGGTGGGAGAAGAATCGCCATGTATTTTTAAAAAACAGGATCAACTACATGACAGATTCTTCTCCCCGCTATCTTCTAAGATCACCATAAGGGGATTTATTTAAATATAAACCAAATGCCAACCAATTTATAAATATAAATTGAAATCTATTCTTGGGGGACTTCAACCATTCTACCCTGGAGTGCAAGTAGAATGGAGAGACTCAGCTGATCAAGCAAATTAAATGTAAGTCACGCATACCAAAAGCACAGCAATTGAGGTTCTGGACTGTACCACTTCAGACTCCAGGTGGCAACTCTTATGTCTGAATACTCATCTACACGAAAATAGTTCCTGCTTAGAAAACAGGTATGTCAGGAAGAAGCATTCTAGCTTAGCCTATTTCCTGACTCAGTTTTTTTGGCCTTTTTTTTTTGTCTGGAGGAACATGTATTTGTTCATTTATTTGTTAAATGTACTGCAGATTCCGGAGTATTAGGCAAGTGGGCATATTAGATGACCCCCCAAATTGGCAGCTGCAATTTGGGGGTTCGTCTTACAAGCCCACTTGCCTAATACGCTGGGCAGCTCCGCACCGAGAGAAAGCCGCCCGGTGCAGAGTGGAGCCAGCCACCCGCTGCTTCAGAAGCAGCCGGGGGGCTGGGCTCTGTGCCAGGAGAAAGCTGCCCAGAGCGGAGCACAGCCTGCAGCCCCTGCTGCTGCTTCAGAAGCAGCACAAGGGGCAGGCTCCGCGCCGGGCGGCTTTCTCCTGGCACGGAGCGGAGCCGCTACAGCAGCAGCAGGGGATGGATACCCAGCGTATAAGATGACCCCCGACTTTTTAACATCTTTTCGGGGGTTAAAAAGTTGTCTTATACGCCGGAATTTACAGTATATCCCGGCCTTCCACCAAACGCTGCTGTGGGCACCATTCAGCCATGTAAGCCTCCACTTGCCCTTTAGTAACTGAAGGTTACTGCTGCTATTTTCTAACAGAAAGAGAGAGATGCAGTCCTGAAGCTAGATCACATATTGCCCTTCATCCCGCTTGAGTTACACATCTAGAAGCCGCCTTCCATGTGCTTATACCCCGCCAGCTGTACAGGTGGTGACTATTTTGCACACATCCAATTGTACCGAGTGATGGACTTTGTGTAATGCTTCAAGCTAGCACTAGCACCTTTCTACCCAGCCACATCTGAGTGCTATCTTATTGTTCACAAGTAAATCATTCACCAACCCTGCTTGTTGTGTTACCTTTGAACAACTTCTACAAGGATTGGTCAAGTTACCATGGAGATCAGCAATGGTGAGTCAAGAAGTTCAACTGCCACTAGTTGTAGAGAAGGAAAATCTCGCCTCCTTCAGCTGTAGCACACAATATGGTTCAGAGTCCTATTTCAATAGATAACCCGATTGATTTCCCTTCCAAACATACCGTAATTACAGGGTGGTGGTATGCAAGTAATTTTCTCTGAGTAGACCGATTGAAATGAATGAAAACGAGTGGTGTCCTTTGCATAACAACACAGTCGCCTAGCTGATGTGCAGCTCTCTGCATGAGGGATGGGTGTTAACCTTGAAGGGAAAGTTGATGATAGTGACTCCATGGATGAACCAACGCAGGAAGAAGAAGAAGAAGAAGAAGAAGAAGAAGAGGAGGAGGAGGAGGAGGAGGAGGAGGAGGAGTTTGGATTTGATATCCCGCCTTTCACTCCCTTTAAGGAGTCTCAAAGCGGCTAACATTCTCCTTTCCCTTCCTCCCCCACAACAAACACTCTGTGAGGTGAGTGGGGCTGAGAGACTTCAGAGAAGTGTGACTAGCCCAAGGTCACCCAGCAGCTGCATGTGGAGGAGCGGAGACGCGAACCCGGTTCCCCAGATTACGAGACTACCGCTCTTAACCACTACACCATACTGGCTCTCATACTGGCTCTCAGAAGGAAGAGGAATGAATGTCATGAGAACTGAGTAGTTCTCTTAGGGCCAAACTGATGTCTGCCTGATATTAAACCTTATCATGTTTTTCTTTCTTAAGTACAGGTGTAGGGGTGTCTGTGTGTGATCCTTGCAAGGAAAGTTGAACATCCCTTGTGTGATCAGAGCCAAAATCATCCTCCCCCTCCAGCATCTAATACTAAAGAAAACTTACCATTGCTATCAATGGGAATTTTTTTCCTTAAGCATTTTAGCTGCACAAGGAAGCCAATTTTGACTCCGATTGCACTGGAGAGGGAAGAAATAAGCCCCCACTAACTTCCCTGTAATAATTTCTTCCCCATATGCTTGTAGTTAAGGAAAATGAGACTTGATACATAGCTGCACCTTAAGAGTAGCATATAGTTTGAACATAGGAAAGCTGCCTTATAGCATGTCAGGCCATTGTCCATCTAGTTCAGCGTTGTCTACTCTGGCTGGCCATAGCTCTCCAGGCTTTCACACAGGGGGACATATCCAGACCTATCTGGAGATGGTAGGAACCTGATACCTTCTACCACTGAGCTACAGCCCTTCCTAAGTGAGTTTGGCTCTACTGCATTCAAAACAAATATATTTAGAAGTAGAACTTCCATCTTGGCCACCCACCACATTCAACCCTAGTAGTTTTGTGCTATTTGGAGAAAATAAACTGCACTCCTGTTTATCCAAATTTTGGCATTATCCAAACCTCTTGGTTGAGCCACAAACCGTTTGGGATAAAATAATTTATACCTGTGTAAGTATGGCTGAAAAATGAAAGCATGAGCAATGCACACTAAACATAGCTTCAAAACATCTGTAGAACTGGCTGTTCAGCTGTTCTTAGAGCAAAACACTGTGATATTAAAGCATCACCAGTGCTTTTTTTTCTTCTAGAAAAATAGGTGCCAGTTCTCACCATGAAGTTGTTAGAGTAAGTGCCACAATTTTTAACAACAACAAAAAAGGTGCCACTACTTGATTACTTCCTGGAAAAATAAAAAAAAAAGCACTGACAATTGCCTTGCTCTATGCTCACCTCTGTAGGTCTGGAACATTCCTGGAGAATTTCCTACAAGATAAGATAAAACATTTATGCATGTATTTGAATTATATATCTCTATATATCTTCCTCTACATTTTACCCCCGGGGCAAGGAAGCAAAATCTCTTTGGTTGGCAGCCAAAAGAACACAGGAAGCTGCCTTCTAGCGAGTCAGATGATTGGTCCAACTAGCTCAGTATAGTCTACCCTGATTGGCAGTTCTCCAGGGTTTCAGGCAGGGGCCTCTCCCAGCCCTAACTGGAAATACTGGGGATTGACCCTGGGACTTTCTGTATGCAAAGCAAATGCTCTTGCACTGAACCATGGCCTTTCGCTTATCTGCAATAGGAGTACAGTCATACATCAGGTTAAATATGCTTCAAGTTGAACGCGTTCGAGTTGCGCTCCTTGGCAACCCGGAAGTAACGGAGCACGTTACTTCTGGGTTTCGCCGCTCGCGCATGCGCAGACGCTCAAAATGACGTCATGCGCAGAAGTGGCGAAAAGCGATGTGTGCGCGCAGATGTGCCGTCGCTAGTTATGTTTACCTCTAGATGCAAACGGGGCTCTGGAACGGATCCCGTTTGTATCTAGAGGTACCACTGTATACCACACTGGGCCACATGAGCCAATCATCTGACTCTGTATTAAGCAGACTCATATGTTGAAAACTGATGTACTTTATGGACAGTCTCTCAAAACACTCCCAAGTCTGAAATGGCCTGCCTGCTTTCAATCAATCTCAGAATTCAACCACATGCAAAAATGGTACACAGAGCTTGCACCCCATGCCACCCCGCCCTGCAATTCCAGTTATTTAGTTGTGGAGGACTCCGTTCTCAGGCACCACATCAAAAAATGGGGCAGATGGTTTTGTCTCATTGAGTCACGCTGTGTTCAACATCTCACGGAGAACCTCCTTTCATGATGACTAACATTGCAACGTTGGAAAAGGCTCCTTTGGTCCCCACAAACCGTCTAAATAGGCAGTTAAAGGTGCCTCTGTCCAACCTGCAGTTTAGATTTCTGCTCCTCGTTAGAGACGTCAAGAAGATCCTCAATGTCGATTTCTGGCTCTGGAGTGGCTGTGGCTTCTGTCTCCTCCTGCAACTGGAGCAGAATCACCAATGCTCAAATTACACAGGCACTGCCCTTCATGTTTTGGGGTTGCCCCCTTCTCTATTGCTTTTAGAAGGCACTGGAACCAACATCTCTTTCCTCCCCACCTCAATCTCTAATCAGATGCCACCACCATCCTGCCTGGGCTTCTCCAGCTCCACCATGTCTACCAGTCTGGTTGAAGCTGGCCAACTGGCCCCGGGCCAGGCATAGCTCTGTTTATTCAGGCAGAACCACTCCTGTTACGTCCCCAGGCAGAATCTTTCTTTAGCTAGTGCCTGGCACTCTGTTTGATCAGATACTTGCACCTGCCAATCAAGAGCCTCCTGCCATGCTCCAACAGCTCCAGTGGCCTAACAAGTGTCAATGAGACGTGACTTTAAGCACATTTTTTAAATTGTGGGCTCTTAACTAGCCACACCTTTCTTAGCAGCTGCAGGAAGACCCCAATCTGAATCAGGATTCTGGGGTGAGGGGGTTTCCCTGTGCTGTTTATCCCATGAATAAAAAAAAATCTACCCCAACCTCTCATTTCCACCTAGCTGTAATGAATTATTACTATGGATTTGGTGACAATAATAAATACTGTAGCATCTCATATAGTACTGCTACCCAGGTAGGGTGGTTCTGTTTCATTCAGGTGTATGTGTGTGTACACTTAATGAGGCACATAACACCTTCAGTTTTTGTTTCTTCATCTGGCCCACCCATTGCTACTCTGAAGGTAAACTTTATAAATATACATAAATTTGATTGACTGAAGCAAATTTCAAATGGTTGCCTCCTTTATCTTTCCAGGACCTCCACACACAGTCAGATTTCAGTTCCATATTACACAGACAGGTCAGCAAATGTCTTGATTACTTAACAACCTCCTTTCAATAATGTTGAATATCCTCACCTTTACCTGTCTTTGAGAAGCAGGGATAAGGCTGCTGGAAAGTAAAGCATCAGCAAAACTGTGTCGGGAAAACAACCTTTGGAACTGAGATAAGAGGGCCAGGCATTTACATGCTGCCTGTACAGAAACAGGCTTGAAATACGCTTTTCAGTGACCCCAATTGTGAAGGCTAGCCCACAATTAGTTTGGTTGTTAATAAGCTCCCTCAACCTCCTTCACCCCCAGCAAAGGATCCCAATAGACTAATTCCACCTTGATTGGCAGAATTGGCAATATTACAGATGCCACATAACACCCATTCGGCCTTTATAAGAACACAATAGTGTGTCAGCATCTACACTTTGGAACTCCCTGCCAAGTGATATCAAGCAGCTATCTTCACTATATTCTTTTTGGCACTTGTTAAAAACATTGTTTCGGCAAACCTACCCAGATGCTTAGAAATGCTGGTGTGAATTTTAATCTGTTTAAATAGTTTAGCTTTCTGTATATTTAAAAGTATTGTTTAAAAAAATTACAATCGAGTGGTGTATGCATTTCATGAAACAAACAAACTTATTTTAGGTACAATCAAATTATCAAATGGTCTTCCAGACTTAGAAATTTAGTGGTGCTATTGAGGGACCCTGCTGAGACCTCATTTAGAGTATTATGTTGAGTTTTAAGTTCCATAGTTCAAGAGCTGACAAGATGGAAGAGGACTCTACAAGCATGGGTAAAGATCTCAGGTGTTTCCAGGTGTGATAATTAATCCGACACAATAATTGCTGTCCTGCTTTAGGCTGCAAGTGGAATAGCAACTCTGTTTTCAGGCTTATTGTCTTTAGGATTCAACATGTACCCAGGTGGGTAGCCCCCCCCCCAAGAAAAACAGCCTCGAATGCTGAGGTGTCATGATCCATGACTTGGGAACCGTGCAGTGCATTGTTCAGATGAAGTTCAGGCTACTCATTAGAGGAAGAACAAACAGTGCCTTACTCAGGGCTAGCAGACACAGTCCTGCCACTATCTTCTGACTTAAAGGGTGAGTCCCCTGCATTACTTCTGTCTCTCAAACCTTGTAGAACCCAGAGACTACAAAATAAGGCAAGGGACCTTTAACCAGCAGACAAACTCTTCCAGGGCAGTGGAATCTGCCACACTTTAGGCTTGGTTAGACTAAACAACAACAAAGGCTATAGCTCCCTGCTGCAACAGCTGCTCTTGTGGCTGTTTTAGAGGGGGGCTTTTTGGAGCTGTCCAAGGTCCTGGATGCTCTCTGATTGGCTTGTGACTACTAGACAGTGCCTTCAAGTCTCAAGTGTCCATGGGGAGGAAGAGAATTCTCACTTCAGCAAGGGCATGGAAGAAAGGGTTAAATGTCCCCCCCTTTCCTCCACTTGCTGCAGTCTTGATCATAGTTACCTCCCTTTGGTGTGATGTATGGGGAGAGTAGAATTGAAATGGATATAAATGCAATGCTATTTGAGAAGGGAAGGGTTAAAGTAATATATCTGATTCATAGATAGGAGAGATGGATCATAGGGAAGGAAATTGTTAGAGCAATCTATACAATCCATAACTTGCCCAACAACCTAATAAGCAGCTGCCTGATAGGTCATCTACCTCTTGGGAAACTGAGCTTTGGAAAAGGATGGAAGTTGAAGAAGATCATCATGGGAGGATGTTTTGACAACAGCATCATGCAGATTCCCCATAAAAAGTGAGTGAACAGAGGGTAGGTGTTCCACAGAAAATGCCCAGTGTGAAAGTAGCCACAGAAAGTAAATGTGGATTAAATGGTTCAAGGTGAGTTTGGAAATGGAAAACATTTATTCAAGTTCATGCTACAAAACTCATTGGGATGACTATGGACAGATTTCTCAATCTCTCCCAGCTGATCATCTCCACAAAGGGATGTTGTGAAATTAAAATGCCCTTGCAAATTGGGCAGGACACACATGCCATAAATCAATTATGCGTAACAAAAATGTCTGCAAATGTGACCTGAGGTTGGCAACATCGACCCTGCTGTGTGGGAATCCTTTGTAGACAAGCACAGTGTCTGGAGACATGCAGTCAAGTTGTGTATCCATAGCAATGACCTGAGGAGGAATGACCACTGGGAGAAGAAAAGCCATGGTCCATCTGCAACAGCACAACTTGAGGCCTTCATCTGCCCCCGCTACAACAAAGCATGTCTCTCCTGCATTGGTCTCTACAGACCCAACAGGTGCTGTAACTTCCCAACAGTTTGACTTCACACATACACCCAAGGCAAACCCCTTCATTGTCTCCTGAGACAGATGGATGCCAATCAAAGTCAACCTTCCCCACCCTGATCCACCGTGGTTGTTTTAAATTCAGGTTCCCAGCAGCCCCCGCCATCAGGACAATGGTCGGGGATGATGGGAGGGCACTAAACTGGGGAAGGCTGCCCTAAATAAAAAAGCAAATCCTTTGAGGCCAGTCTAAAATATCCAGAAATTCTGTAAGATACCCAGACATGCTCCAAACATTTTTAGAGATATTGGAGAATAAAAGGGAAACAGTCATCCATTCTTTCAACTTGCATACAGGACAACAAACAATGGCTTTTAGTTGCAGGAAGTAGATTTAAATTCAAGATTAAGACAAACTTCCTGATCATGGGAGCATTCCCACAACTGAAAAAGCTACTTAAGAAGGTGGTGAGGTCTTGGGCTTGGAAATTTCCAAGGTAAGAGCAGAAAGGTGTCTGCCAGGAATGCTTTTTGGATATAAGATGTCTTTGCCTCAGGGTGGAGAGTTGGATGAGCTGATCCTTTCCAGGCAGACGCTTTGTGGCTCTACCATTAAGCCCCAGTCTAATCTCACACAGCAATCTCCTGCAGAATGGGAGTGGGAGAATTTAACAAGTTAATGAGTGTGATAGTGAATCACATTCCTTTATCACCAAAACAGATGTCCATTCCATTCCAAGCCATACATTGTGCTACAGACAGTCCTGGCATAGGTAAAATTCTTTGGGCTTATGTGTGATGTCTTTATCCAGTCAAATAGTTACTCACCTGGTACTGATACAGCTCTTGCAACTGGGCATCAATCCACTCCTCCAGATCTAGCCATCTCTGAAGATCTTTTCGGTTATACTTGATGGTTAATTTGCCCAGCCTTCTGTGGGACGTTTCCTCTTCTGGTTTCTCTGGAGCATTAAAAGTGACCCGAGGAAGGGAACTTGGACCCTGGGCTATGCTCACTAACTGTCCCACCTCCTCTGTACTCTCCGGGGACAATGCTCTCTCTTCCAGCATGTTTCTTCCCCCTACCCTCCTCCTCCTCCTCCTTCAAAAAATTGCCATTGATTATTTTCAAAGAGCAGAAGAAACTGGCTGTGGTGTCCCAGAGCAAGTTGCTAGATGAAAGAGAGAGAGAGAGAGAGAGAGAGAGAGAGAGAGAGAGAAGTCGCAGGAGAAGCAATCAATCAGCTGCTCTAGGAAAAAGCTGATTTGGTTTCACTGTTAGTGACACTGACAAAAGCAATGTGGGAGGGAGAGTAGTTGTAATAACATCTGTTGTTAGAAGAGGCTGAGCGATCATAGACCGGGCAGACAGAGTCCATTAATGTTTTATGCAATCCACTTCCTGAGGAGAATGAGCTAAGTGGGGATAATTGAGAGCGAGGAGAGGGAAGGCAGGCAATATTAAATTGCGTGTTTCTGAAATATGCAAAAAACAACCACCACACATCTCTCTGATGCATTTCTGATCAATACATTTTGTGCTTTAAATATGCTATTTCCTTTTAATAGTCTAACTCTAATACCCTTACGGTAAGGAGGCCTCTTTCTGATACAGTATCTATCTATCTATCTGCTATCTATTGTTGTTGTTGTTGCCACTGCTCGTGTTGTTTTATTAAATTTGTATACCACCATATACCCCCAGGTCTCGGGGCAGTTCACAATACACACACACACACACACACACACACACACACACACACACACAGCTGTGTTGAGTCAATATTGCCATAGAAAAGCAGGATATATATTTTACCCCCCCCATCTCTTTATTTATTTATTTGTGGCATTTCCTTATAGGAAAAGGTAAAAAGGTAAAGGACCCCTCGATAGTTAAGTACAGTCAAAGACGACTCTGCGGTTTGGCACTCATCTCACTTTTCAAGCCAAGGGAGCCAGCGTTTGTCCACAGACAGCTTTCTGGTTCATGTGACCAGCATGACTAAATGGCTTCTGGCACAGTGGGACACTGTGACAGAAACCAGAGTGCACGGAAATGCCATTTACCTTCCCGCCACATTAGTACCTATCTATCTACTTGCACTGGTGTGCTTTTTGAACTGCTAGGTTGGCAGGAGCAGGGACAGAGCAGCAGGAGCTCACCCTGTCGCGTGGATTTGAACCACCAACCTTCCAATCGACAAGCCCAAGAGGCTCAGTGGTTTAGACCACAGCGCCACCCACGTCCTTTAGTTGAAAAGGCTTTTAGAACAGCTTACAAAAATCCATACCGAGGCAGTCCCTGTCTTCAGGTCTGTGATCTAAAAATACATGACACATGAGGAAAAAGGAATGGAAGGGAGGAGGGGTAAGTAAGCTCAAGTCCAAGTTCTTCATGTTCTTATAATGCAGTTCTATAAGTTATGGCTGTCCTTCCCTCATTAAAAAGGAAGTCTACCCTGGAAGCACTCTTCACTCCCAGATCAGATCCAGAAGCTGAGCAGGTGATAATGCCCAGACCAGGAAGACCAAGCAGCTCCTGTTATAAAGGTCTTCCCTCAGAAAGATTACTTGATCTATACATCTTGCCCTTCCCAGACCAGAGAAGGGTGTGCTCAGAGATCCATGCCTCGTAGACTCCAGGACTGAATTAAAGATTTAGATCTCTCTCCAGGAAGCTTCACTTGGGCTTGAGGCCTTAAGACTTGTCAGCCAGCAACAATGTCATTGCTTTGTAATAGAGCCTTAAAGTTACTACATGTGGGGGAGGAGGAGGTGAATTTCTGAAATAAAAATAAAAATAAAAAATTTCTGAAATACCAGTTTGAACTTGAACCTGGCTAAGAAAGAAATTTAAAAAACAAGTCCAGTTTGTAGAAATGATTTCTGAATTAGATTCAATAGTGGAAACCAACAAAATCCCCTATGTGATAGTTACTCTGATTCAATGCATTATTTCATATTTTGGTACATGAAATTAAACCTGAAACACAAATTTGCAAATATTTTTTCAGTTGGCAACACCAATTTCACCAAAGGTTAATGTGACATTTCAAATTTATACTCTGCATGTGAAATTTTACCTCAAGTCTTTAGACTTGTTGACATCTCCTGTCACGGACTGGTTGCAGACCTTTCTCATAAAAGTTAACGTTTGTATAGGTCACTGTACTAAGAAAAGAAATAAGAGGAGACATGTACAGACACATGTCTACAAAGTCCATTATAGTCTTAGCCAGGATCCGCATTCCATTCAAGCAGAGAATGAAACATATTACAGTTGTTCCTCAGGCAGTTAGAAGAAAGATGTTTCTGTTCTGGATCCAATTAAACTACATCCTCTTCCAGTAGCATCTATTCATCTCTCTGTCAAAACTAACAACTGGTGCACACACTAAACAATTCAGAAGCCATTTCTACAAGGAGCCAGGCCGTTGTAATCTCCTCGTGTCCTACTGCAGAGTGGGAAGCCACATTGCAAAACCCACAGAGTGATGGTCCAACATTTGTCAGAGTAGCAGGCCCATTGAAAGCACCTGACAGGTCTTATAGATTTCACTGTGTGTAGTCTGAATATGACCGAGTTGGTTATTGCCCATATGGACTAACTTCATTATTTCCCAATATTTAAGATATATTGCCACTTCTTTCAAAACCAGGAACCAACAGCAACAAGACTTGTTAGGGAAGAAGATTCATACTGGGTATGAAAGGAGGCTATGAATCCATTAGTGCCAGGTTTAATCCCTGACGTCTCCAGTTAGGGCCGGGAAAGTCCCTCCCCTGCCAGTGTAGCCAGTATTGAGCTAGATGAACCAATGGGCTGTCTCCATATAAAGCTGCTTCCTATTTCCCTATGGCCTGGGCTGGATCTAGACACATCAAAGAAGCATTTCAGTTTAAATTTGTAAATTTAAACAGGGAAAACGAGTAGAGAAAAACGGGACTCCACGTCACCATCTGATGGCACAATGTTATATCGCACATACAACACATATAAATCGCTTTTTGTTTAGCAGTCTAGCCGAGTCCCAGGACTGCTCAGTCAGTAGGTGCGACATTTTTCCTAGGCAGTGGAACTTCAGGGGCCATATTAATTACTTGTGTTTTCTTGCAGTTTGGCTCTCCTCATGGTTAATCTTAAAGGCCTGACAAAAGATTACTTAAGTCATTTCAGGGGTTGTGTTCAGTGGGGACAGCTCAGCTCCCATATGTGAAGCAGCAGCCATCATTTGTTTTTGATATGTTGTAAAATGTATCTTTTCACCCGTGCTTTCCCTGACCCATAAGACGGAACCCTGTTTTTGTTTGTATAAATTGCCTGAATTCCTGTATTTGTTTTTATACGCATTCATACTACTGTTTCACCGGTTTCATGTTACCTTTTTCTTTTAAAGCTGTTGCTTACTAGATTTATGTTGTATACTGCCTAGATAGGTATTTTTAAAAAATGTATTAAGTGTTTGAAAAATGTTTTAAATAACAAAAGGAATGAACAAATACAACAGGAATGAATTCTGGATGAATTCTGGTAACATACTGCGAGCACAATCCCAAGTGTGCTTGTTCAGAAGTAAGTTCTACCGAGTCCAGTGGAATTTACTTTCCAATAAAGGTGCAAAGCACTACAGCTGAACATGCTACGGCAAGAGGAACCACAAAGAGGAAAGTGTTTGGCATCCAGTTTCTGGTGTGGAATGTTGGGCTTTCTGCTGACAGTAAACAAGGGTTCTGCAGAGCCCTGGTAGGTCCCTCCTCACTCACTATAACCAGATAAACCCCAAGTATATGGGGTTGATGAGCCTTCAGTTGCTCATCTGAAAGCTTATCTAGGGGGCAAATCAGAGAAACATATTGCAAAACGCTGCAGCAGTGTATTTCCTTGTGGACTCAGAGGCCTGTCATTCATTTTTCTGCTCTATTTCACACCACAGCTTAACTTGACTGTTAGTCATGAACTGCCGAACTCTGGAAACCTTCCCCGTCTCCCTTTCCTGCGCTACCTTTCTGTCTTCCCTTAGGTCCACACCTCTTCCTCTTGCCTTGGAAATTTGACACCCAACAACATCTAAGGCAATTAAAATGGTGGGTGGAGATGGAGGAGCCAAAGGACAAACAAGCCAATCCTTTTTCAGCTGCCTCTTAAAAGCTGTTTAGAAACAAGGCAGTCAACAGCTAGATGGAACAAGGTGAGAGTTTGCAGAGAGCAATCGGAGCCAAAAATTATTATGATAAGAGATTGCAGGCCGGAGATTGCCTCTTGCAGCAGACCATAAAGCATGCCCTGAACAACAGGAGTGATGTTGACAGGTTGCCCAGAGACATCTGGCGTATCTAGGCAACCTGTCAGCATCATTTTTGTTGTCAAAGGAGTGGGTGTTTTACAGTTTGATCCAAAAGGCACTCGCTGGCCTCTTTAAGTTTTATATGAAAGGTCAGATTGCCTTTGGCTGAAAATGTTTCCTGCAACTTGAGCATCCTTCCATCCTATTGTTGTCTCTACCATGCCTTGTTTTTAGACACCTGGAATAATGGGAAGAGATGTCAAACCAAAATGAAGAAATGATCCAAAACAAAACCACTCCATTTCTCTGACTGGTGAGAAGACTTACTCAGGTCTGCAGCCTGTTTTCAGGGGCACTGGGGGAGCAAACCTTGGCTTCTCTTATCTTCCATTAGTGGATACATAAAAGCCTTTCTGTGAGCCTAACCTGGATTCTGCCCTTAAATTTTAAGTTAGAAAAAAAAAATATAAACAGATTGCTGCACATAAACCTCATGTGGGCTAGCTTAGCTCTGAGTCATATTTAAGAAATCAGTTCTGATGTAACCTGCAGCATGTGGCATGCCATATTTGTTTAATAACTATTATTGTACTAGACACACGTCAGATCAATCCATCCATGCAGACTAATGGATCATTTTAGCACTATAGATCCAAAAGCAGACATTTATGCTGACACCAAAGATGTTTCACAAACATCCTCAGTCAATGTATAATGCCAGAATCACATTTAGACATTACGCTTGGCAATAATCTCCTATCACCCAAATGTATAAGCAGAATGGAATGTGCCATAGTCTGATTTATTTTAGCCTTATCTGAAAAGCGACAGATCCTGAACTATGACTGACAACTCTTTCTGTTAGAAGGAGTTCTGAAAAAATATACCTCTCTCCCTAGTAGAATCTTTTGTATGCAAAATCACAGCATCAGATTAATTTGTGGTGAGTGGTTTGTAGTTCCTTTAAGGGAATAAAGTAATGGAAGCAAAGCCCCAAGAATTTTGACATGAAGTCAGTCACTACATGGCTAGTGGCAAACATGCATGCCATTCTGGGGGGAGGCCTGCTTTGGGGTCCCCTGTGGAGGCTGGCATTGGTTATCACTTCATGAGACCACAATATATAAGAGTGTAGCCTATTTCCATTACTTTAAAGTGTGTTTTTTTGCAGTTGCAAAAATAGGTCATACTGGGATTATACAAAGGACTGATTCACACTGCCTTGTCTCCATGCAGTGAGCAGGCATTCAAGAGTCCTTAGGACAGGGCTCCACAGTATTGCAGCTCATACTGTCCTACTTCGTTATTATGTCAGTCTATTTATACTGATACAAATAAGCTACTTTTGGGGAGTCTGGTGGTTTGCGTGCCCCATAAAAGAAATACGAAAAACTTAACTTGAAAATGGTCACATTTTACCACCTAGAAAACAGAGTTGGTACATTTAAGGTCCTTGTGTGAAGGGTTGTGTCAATCTTCTGTGTGCATAGCACCATCTGATCTATTTCCCAGTGTGTACAAACCTCCACTAGTTTCCAAACAGGGTGTCATCTATGAGGGGGCAGGGGGAGCCCCCCAATATGTTCAAGAAAGGGGTAGTCATCCAAAATTCCACAGTGATCCTCAAAACGATACACCAGGATGAAGATGCCTCCTCCTTAGGATCGCCAGGGACGCGGCAGGATAAAGCTTCATCCCACACTTCCCTTTGGGGAGGCACGCTGGTGATCGCCACCAGGAATGCGGCAAGGCGTTCCTGTGATCTTTGTTGTAGTCCTGTGCTTCCAGCCACGGCAGAGCTCAGTGGAGGGAGAAGCCAGCCAACCAGCCGAATCTCAGTGGGCTACTTGCCTGGAGGCAGACTCCATATGCAAGATTCAGTCCAATCCTAAGGTCACGAGCACCTCAGTTCATGTAGTCAGATGATCCAGGGGGCATGAAATCTGAGGGTCCAAGGTCACGAGAAACGAGAAGCAGCAAGGTCTGACCAGGCGCGACAAATGTTGCTTCCAGCAACTGACTGAGGCTGGAAACCCTGCTTAAGAAAGCTTGAGCCAGCTGGTTCTCATCAGGAGCAAGAAGAAGAGTTTGGATTTGATATCCCACTTTATCACTACCCAAAGGAGTCTCAAAGCGGCTAACATTCTCCTTTCCCTTCCTCCCCCACAACAAACGCTCTGTGAGGTGAGTGGGGCTGAGAGACTTCAGAGAAGTGTGACTGGCCCAAGGTCACCCAGCAGCTGCATGTGGAGGAGCGGGGAAGCGAACCCGGTTCCCCAGATTACGAGTCCACCGCTCTTAACCACTCCACCACACTGGCTCTCTGATCAGCAGCAGTTGGAGTCATTTCGCCTTCTGCTCCTTCAGGCTGCTGCTCAGCAGGTGAAGCCAACTCCTGGCCCATGACAATCTCTGCCAGGGATGTGCGGGGTGAAACATCTTCGCCCCGCATGTCCCTTTTGCAAAGGTAAGGTGGCTGATGGGGGGGGGGGATGGCAAGCCAAGTCGGCCTGATCAGTTTGGGATGCGTGTGTCATGCATGTGATGTCATGCACAAGCAATGGGCCCCTCAACGCTGGGTGCAACTTGGTGCCTATGTTTCCACATACTGTAATTTGCAAGTTTTTTCGACCTTAAACATCCTAGTGAAGTGTATACATTCAGTACAAGAGCAAAGTACCTGTAACGGTCAAGTTGAAGCATGCTTCAACCATAGCCAGGGGCGCCGACTTATAAAAATATTGGGGGGGCGGGGGCCCATACCGACTTATAAAAAATATTGGGGGGCCCAAGACCTCCAAACCGCTGCTGCTGGGGGAACGAAAGGGGCGAGCCCCGGGCTGCCCCGACCTTAAGTGAACCTGTGAGGGCCCGCCCTTTGCGGCAGCCGATTGGCTGCCGCCGTGGGCGGTGAATATTAATGAGCTAGGGGGAACCCCCGCTTCTCGCGGGGCTGACGCCAGCCCCGCGAGATTGTTGATGGGTCGAGAGCCCGCAACCCCACCCCCTCTCTAGATCGGGAGTGGCTTTGTTTTAACTCATTACTGAATGTATTTTAAAAGGTAACTATCATCAAACAAGGAAAATAAAAAATACCAACATAATTTTGTGATTTTACAAAGCATAATATAACTAATAATTTTCTTAAATTATTGGGGGGGCAGAGCCCCCCCAAACGAATTTTTGAGGGGGCTCGGGCCCCCTCAGGCCCCATGGAGTCGGCGCCTATGACCATAGCTACAGTTTAAGTACACACTAAAGTCCTTGGAAATTAAGAATATCCTTTGTTTGAAAGGGTGGTCCATATCATTCTAGAACATCTGGATATAGATGGAGCCTAATGTCCTGTATTCACATTTCCACACAGAATAAATGGATACTCTTTTTCAAAAGTGATGCTTAATGGCCTCCTGACTATGGGACACCAAACATTCTTGTCAGTGATATAGAGAAACTGAGACTGCAAAAAGTGAATCCTACTTCTCAAGGGGCAGATATATCAATAGCTGATAGTTCAAAGAAAACTACTACCGTATTTTTCGCTCTATAAGACGCACCAGACCATAAGATGCACCTAGTTTTTGGAGGAGGAAAACAAGGAAAAAATATTCTGAATCCCAAAAGCCAGAACAGCAAGAGGGATTGCTGTTCTGGCTTCTGGGATAGCTGCGCGAAGCCTCCTCAGGGCAGCGGGATGAAGGCTCCCCCAGAAGCCAGAAACTAGAACAGCGAGAGGGAGTGCTGCGCAGCGATCCCTCTTGCTGTTCTAGCTTCTGGGATCGCTTGTGCAGCCTGCATTCGCTCCATAAGATGCACACACATTTTCCCTTACTTTTTAGGAGGAAAAAAGTGTGTCTTATAGAGCGAAAAATACAGTATATGGCAATAGGATGAGAGGAATATCTCAGTCAGTAGAGCATGAGACTCTTAATCTTAGGGTTGTGGGTTTGAGCCCAACAGGCAATATATTTTTGAATTGCAGGGCGTTGGACTAGATGACCGTCAGGGGATCTTCCAACTCTACAATTCCTTGTTTCTCTGATTCTATGAAATAAAACAGTTACTCTGTTTTCTAACCACTAGGCAAAACAATGCCTGTCTGAAGGACAGAGATCAATATGAGAAAGGCGGCGTTTTTGTCTGCTCTGGGCAGACAGTTTCCATGGAAAGTCATGCAATGTAATAGGCCCAGTATTTATTCTTGATAAGAATTTGTGACCTTATGTGGAAACTGCAAACAAATAAAGAGTTAAGAGAAAAAGACAACACGCAAATTAGTTGACCTTAGATAAGCCAGCATACTAGACATTCTGAAGCTGCCTATATTTATATTTTGGATTCTGTGTCAGTATGTTTTTCTTAGTGCCCCACTAGTACCAGCAGTGGTATTTTAGAAGAAACCACCTTTTATTTTTTATTATTTAGAATGTTTATTATGTATTCATTATATTTAATTGACCACACTTTATTGCATCAGTACTATGCAGTTTTCAGCATATCAAACAGCTCAATTAGAAATACATTTAAATAAAACAATATCTATCTATCATCTATCTATCATCTATCTATCTATCTATCTATCTATCTATCTATCTATCAATCATCTATCTATCTATCATCTATCTATCTATCTATCTATCTATCTATCTATCTATCTATCATCTATCTATCATCATCTATCTATAATCTATATATTTCAAAATATGCTTTTGCTGGCCAGCTTTGTCCTGTTTGTTAGATTAGGATGTTAATTACAATGTACGAGCGTAATTCTGATGCAGTCCCTAAGCTATCAGGTGTCTTATGTCACTATTTTCTAATGAGATATAGCTGAATAAACCTTTTGTTGTTGTTGTTTTTACAGAAGTGCATTTCAATGGCATGAAAATGTTTTAACTGTGCACTATAAGCAATTTTTAAAAGCAATAATAACCTTGGGCTCTGTCTGTCAATCTAACCTACATCATGAGATTATTGTGATGATAAAAAGGGAGGAGAGAATTATGCACTCCATCCAGTGCTCATCTAGGAAAGAACAAGACAAAAAAATTAATTGAACAAACTTGCTTTTTGCAATCTTTCTTTCCCTTTGCCTCAGGGAAGAAAACTGTTCAATCTACTGTCTGAATTGCAGCGTTTAGAGACTATAAATTTCACCACTAAGCAAAATGCTTTATAAATTGAAAAGTAAGTGTTCTGCAGGGCACTGCTAAATGGAAAAGGTAGCATTGCACTGATTTTTCCTTTTAAAGAGTTACTTGTGTATATACTTGAATATGCACCCATCCTTTAACTAATTCTATCTGTTTCTCTAAAACTGTGAATAAGAGTTTCAAAAATGCTGAATGTGAGAGGATCAGTCTCATCACAACTGACAGGTGCCAATTGCAGCAAGTGCTGGCAACAATTCTGAGTCCTAGTTTCAGCTCTTCCAGTCTGTTTAAACAACGCCATGCAACTGTTTGCAAAAACTTTCCCCCACCAGGCCACTATGTTTCCATGCTTGGAACAGAGGAGGAGGTGCTCTCTGGCATAGCTAGGTAGCATAGCAATGTGGAAGGCTGGCAGAGGAAGGATGGAGAAAATCGGTCCCTCGTTTACCAGTCTGCTCACTCACCTGCATGGAATTCCTTGTCGCCTATGTCAACCAGGTGAGCTAATAAATACAAGGCTGAGTTAGCAATTAATCTTTTGATTTATGTTTGGTGGTTCTTAGTATTGTTCTGCTAGAATAAAAGGCATGTTTAAATAAAATACAGGCATGCAAATATTACACACGCATGAATGTTTGCCTGCACATGTCTTTAACTGCTGACAAGCTTGACAGAAGTTTCTGAGTATCCATTTGTGCAGGATATCCTGTTGCTGGACTAGAACTCCCATCATCTATGACTCTGACCATTGACTATGCTGTTGGGGGCTGATGGGAGTGGGAATCCTATAGTATCTAGAGGGCCACAGGTTCTCCACATTAGAGCAGGGAGATAAATAGATTTTACTGGCCTTGTGAATTTGGAAATGGTTGTTGTTGGAGGAAGGTAAGCAAAGACGATTACTCCAATAATCGAAATACTCTAGTATTTCCTCAGAAGGTTACTGTGTAGCAGATTTAATCAAAATGGGTTTTGTTCCTTCCGCCCACTGAAGAGCGTTAATAAAATGCAACCTTTCTCCTTATCCTTATTAAGGCTAATCGTGTAGTAGTTGACCTAGCTGCAGGAGTAAAAATAAGACACAGTCATTCCTGTCTTCACACATTCTGGCACTGGAAAGCAATACGTAGTGGTTCTTCTGAATAGGTAACCACCCTTTTCTGGCAGGGCTCCAGTGACACTAACAACTTCACAAGAAGCAGAGATTCAAATGTAACAGGCCTCCTCTGCATTACTAGATCTTGATGCTGAGGTAAAGTTTCACCTGTAAGGTTTCACCTATTATGCACCAAAAGAGATTGGCAGCTGTTTCGTGCCCAATTCAAGGTGCTCACATTAGTGTTTAAATGACCCAGGCCTCAAATATCTGAAAAAACCCTCCTTCCATATAGTCCTTCTCAGGTGTTCAGATCTGCCCTCTTGATTGTTCCACCAGCCTCAGAAACTCAGGGCGGTGGTGCTCCAGAAAAGAACATTCTCCATGGCTAGACTTAAGCTACAAAATCCCCTCCCCACAAAGGTGCATCTACCACCTTCACCATACAACTCACAGTGAACGCTGAAGATGCCCCTCTTTGTCCTGTCTTTTGACCTTTGGGATGTATATTTTTAGGACCCAGCTTATTTCTGTGATTGTAAGTCGTTTCAAACGGCTTTTAACGTTGTGCTTTAATCGTTGTAACCCATTGTTGGGACCTCAGGGTTAAGGGCAGGAAAAAATAATTGGCAAGCCCAAGAGGCTCAGTGGTTTAAACCACAACGCCACACGCTACCCAGGTACCCCTTTAAATCACCCTTGGTACACAGGCTGCTTGACGGGTGACAAAAGCCAGTCTTCTCTTCCCTGACTTTTCAAACAATGTTGATTTTTATGTGATCACCCTAAAGTGGTTTTTAAGAGGTTCTTCAATTTAGTTTTTTTTTTTTTTTGGTGGGTGGCAGGAGGGGGAGTAAGCACTGTGGCAGCTATTGAGGAAGCATAATGCGGAAGTGTCCTTCATCACTTTCAACCAGCCAAACTGTGCAGTTTTGCTTTGTTTTAAATCACTTCTACATCAAATCCAAATAAAGTCTCGAGACAAAATCTGCAGAAACTGTTGACATCATTTTCCTGTTATAAGAGCCTGGGGCTATTGGTAAGGGGATGGGCAATGCCTTGAATCTTCTGCTGCATCACACTCACAATCTGGGGACTGCAATTCTCCTGCTATCACACTGCCATTCAGCTGAGGGTGGGGAGCGCCAAGTACCTAGCGCATGGCAGAGGATGGAGGGTTTTGCCAGGGTGGCTCATATCTGCCTTGCAGGCTCCCACCTGCTAGGATGCATCAACTCTGATTCTTCCCATTGTTAAGCTAAAGCAACAGAGAGAAAAGCAAGCTTTGGTCTCCAGCATCAGAAAACTGGATCAAGATAAGTTTCATCTAGTCTAGGATTCTGTTTCTTGCAGTAGCTAACCAGATGCCCTTGGAAAGCCCATAGAAACAGGGCATGAGGATAAGAGCCCCCTCCCCCTCTGTTGACTCACTCCAAATGCTGTTCAATAGAATTCTGACTCTGAATGTGAACCTACAGTTTAGTTATGCTGGCAATTAATCTAGGGGTTTTCCCATACTTCAGCAGGGCAGGCCCTACAGATGAAGAGGCAGGGGGAATTTTATTCTCCCCACCCGCCTTTCTGAATCACAGACATGATCCAAAGTTGACTTTATCAGAGCAAAGTGAAGGATACGGCTAAGGCAGGTGTGACAAAGCTTTGCCTTTTTGGATGTTTCTGGACTACAACTCCCATCATGCCTGGCCACTGGAGCTGATGGGTTTTGTAGTTCAGCAACATCTGGTGGGACGAAGATTCCTCACATCTGATCTGATGTCCGCTGGCCTGCAGCACACATCTAGCTCCTTAAAGGATTTATACATGGAACAAAGAATATGCTTTTCTTGTGATCTTGCTTTTTTTTTTTTTTTTTAAAGAAAAATGAATTACAGCCCTCCCCAGGGAAACACATCTGATGGGCCATTCTGGAAAGCTTTTAGGTACCTCTATGCTTAGGATTTGGGTTGTTAACTTGGATTGTACAGTGGTACTATTTCTGGCATATTGCTGGGTGAGCGGGAGCCTCTCCCAGTCTCACATTGAATGTAACTGATCTGTAGAAAAGATATCATCACCTGGAAAAAAAAGAGACCATGCACATACTTCTGTAACCTAAGAAAATCTTTAATTAAATTTGTTTGTTTTAAAAATGTATTGCATAACTAGACGAAATAAATAATTCTACAGTGTATAATATTGTGCACTACAACCAGTGTGGTGCAGTGGTTTGAGTGCTGGACTAGGATCCAGGAGATCAGATTTCAAATCCCCACTCAGCCCTGAAGCTCACTGGGTGACGTAGGGCCCATAATAGTCTCTCAGCCAAACCCACCTCATAGGGTTGTTGTGAGGTACATGATGGGAGAGAATCATGTACGCCTCCTAAAGCTCCTTGGCAGATATTAAGTAAATAAATAATAAATATGTTTGTTCAATGTAACACATTTCACTGTGTGGGGATATTTGAAGATTCACGGATGAAATGCCCCATGTAAGTCATATTTAGATTTGAAATCAATGGGGGAGGAAACCACAGTGGAACATCTTATTTTTATTTTTGATTGTATCCCGCCCCTCATCGATATATCTCCGGGAGGTTCACAACATAAAACTACAATCTAAAATATATATGATAAAATTAAGAACAACAAACCCATAATCCCTTTCCCAGAACATCGGATGTCAATCAGCCAAAGGCTGCCGTTTTCGCCTGGCGTTTTCCACAGGGAAGAGCGGGCACTAAGAAATGGGCAGTATTTCAATTTCCCATTCTCCCCCTGGCCTGAAAGGGCTTCCAAACTCTTTCCGATCTGCCCGTTCTCTTCCCTTTCACGGGAGGCGGCTGGGGGGAAAGGCGCGCCTCTAAGCATCCTCCCCTTTCCCTTCCCTCTTGCTCGCTCAAAGTAAATAGGAAGGGCTGGGTGTCCAGGCGTTGAATTTCACTTCCTGTCACCTGGAGTCTTTTGTCTCTCGCTGAGCTCTTGCTAAAGGGCGCACCTTGAAGTTCAGGCGGCGGGGAAGGAGTTAATCGGAGAGCCGCGGAAGGGAAACACCCCTCTTGGGCTGCCGCGTAGCCCGTGAGTCAGTTTCACCTGAAACCAGTCGGCAGGTAGTGAAAGAAAAACCCGAAAAGGGAAACAGATCGCAGAGGTCCGAGGGAGGAAGTCGTCGCACAAAACCGAAGGGACGGCGCCCAGGGAGCCTCACTCTTCCGATCCCCGGACACGCGCCCGCCGCCCGCAATTTTCTCCGAGGAGGAACCAAAAGGAAGAGTCGCAGTTGGACTTTTTGGGAACAGGCGAGCCAGAGTTTAAAAAAGAAAAAATCTGGGGCGGGGGAAGTTGTTTAAAGAAATGCTCTTTGGGCTAAAGAGCCACAAGTAGACGGGAGGGGAAACAGCTCCCTTTCAGCTTTCCTAGTCGACGGCGCGGTCGACTCTCCTTGGCGAGCCCGTCTGCGCTTTGCCCGCTTTCCGCTCCTCGAAGCGCGCCGCCCTCGCTCGGCTGCAGAGATCCACCGCCTGCGCGGCAGAAGGGGCTCCGCCTGCGTCACGATGCTCCCCCGTCGGATTCACGTCCAGGCTGGGCTGCTGCTTCAGCTCGTCGCGGCTGCCTTGGTAGCCGTCGGGCAGGAAGAGGCGGCGGAAGGAGAGTCCTTCGGAGACAGGTGCCAGGCCCATTTCACGGCCGGCTTGCCCGAGTTCGTCCTGGACACGGACGCCTCGGTGGAAAACGGAGCCACCTTCCTGTCCTCGCCGTCGGTGGAGAGGGGCCGCGACTGCGTGCGGGCCTGCTGCAAGCACCCGCAGTGCAACCTGGCTCTGGTGGAGAAGGTCCCCGGAGGGGACGGGGAAGACGGCATCCACAGCTGCTTCCTCCTCGACTGCCTCTACGAGCAGGCCTTCGTCTGCAAGTTTGCCCGGAAGGATGGCTTCCTCAACTATGTCAAGAAGGACGTGTACGAGGCCTATGTGGCCATGCGGGGGAAAGGCCATCGGGGTAAGGAGATGTGTGCTGTGGTCGGGGTGTCTTGTGGGACGTGTCGAGACTTGCTCTACTGTGGACAGGAGAGAAGTATTATTTCCCCGCCCCCCAAATACTAGACTCCCAGAGAGACCCAAACAAAGCTGACTGGTAGGCGGGTCAGGGCTGGCAAGGAGAAGTAGGACTTCTACTGGAGTTAGGAGCTGGTTTTTGAAAAAAGGATTAGACCAGGGGTCGCCAACATTTAGGGGCCTTGAGTTTATTCACAAAATGGAGGAAATGTGGTAGGTAGCACAACACCCCCTCCAAATCCTGGGAACTGTAGTTCACCCCTCTCGGGTTCAGTTCTCAGCACAAATTGCAGTTCCCTGTAAGACAGGGTGATTTCTAGTTTTCAACATTGTGATATATTACCAGCTGAGCATTGCAATATACCGATATATCACGAAGGCTGAATTAAGGATGAAACTATGTAGAAGCGAACCCAGGTTTCTTTCTTTTTTGCCCTTTAAGTTTAATGTGTTTATACAGCTGCTGCCACCCTCACAACCAAGTACAGTACACACCACAACCTGTTTAATTGGCTACAGCTAAATGCTTCCTTCGAGCCTAATTTCAGCAGTGGGAGGAGCAGGCACCCTGTGGGTGTCAAGGGTGCATGTGTGCCAAGAGGTGCTACATTGGAGATCCCTGGATTAGCCAAGTGAATTGAGTGTAGGTCTATCAAAGCAGTTTTAACTACTGAGTTGAGCGCCCATGTCCAGGAGCAGTTTATACCTCTTGGGCACAAATGGCAGGGGAAAGCGACCACCTTCACGCCTTGATCATGAGTAACCAGAGGCATCAGCTGCCCCTGGAAACTGGACAGTGGAACCAGTTGACCTTGGTGTGATCTGGAAAAAGTTAATATGCTTTTGTGAGAGAGACTCTGGCCAAGCACTGTTTTGAAAATTTATAAATCCAGAATCTTCAACAGGAGGAAGGGAAAGCACATATATTACCAAGGCTGAAATCTAAGCACAGGGAGGAAATGTCATTGGAAAAATCCACCAGGGAGTTAATCGCATTGAATTTAGTGGGCTTTACTTGTGAGAAAAAGATGCTCAGATTATACTGCATAACTGGAATGTGTAAATGAAAGCTTAAGAACTTTAAGCTTTTTCACTGTGTGATGGATCCTGCCTGAATAATTTAACTGGACGTGTTATAGGGGTGAAGGGCAAGGGTCTGTAGTTTGTTATTGCCTCTCTATAATGGCAGCCTTCCAGTAGAACGTCTACATAAAGATCTTTCAAAATACATGCAGCAGTTTCTAACAAAACTAATATGAGGAGTGTCAGTCAGTCAGGCTCTTCATCAATAACATAGTTCTGTACTTTTTCCTGGAAAAGTGTAATATTACAGGAATGTACAGTTTACTTTAACTATGGAACTTTTCCACATTGTGGCTTCTTGTGTGCATATGCAAATTGTGACCGTGTAAAACATCTATCGCACATCCCCATGCAACATGGATTATGACGCAGAGTAGCACTTTAACAAAAAGAATGGTAAACTCATGGGGAAATGCCACTAAAGGCCTTTCTGCACATGTTGATCTCTTAACACTACAAATGTACATGTGCTGCCCATTATTTGTGTGCTGCCTGCGTATCCTTCCTCAAGACTGGGCTTTTGTTTCAGAGTGATTGCATTTTCCACCCACTAAATGTTATATTTTATAGTACTTTGCAGCCAAGGTGGCCTTCAGCTTCATACTAACTCTAGCAAAGAGTGCCTTGTTCAATTTTTTAGTAACTTGAGTCTTTAAAAATTCATTTTATAACTTGCTTCAAAATTTGCATCTGTGAATTATCGTTATTACTCAAGACAGTAAATTTGCACAAATGTATCTGATCATCATTGGTCAAGCACATACCATTTGAGTGTTGCTGATCTTATAAACATTCCTGCAAATAGCTCCTGCCCCCAAACACACAAACAATGCAGTATTAGACATGCAGGTGAGTATTGCCAGATTTACAAGTAAAGATGATCTGCTTGTACTATTTGATTCCTCTATTGCCTTGCGTGCCTAGGAAAGTACATCCCATTCCACAACAATGCATCTATGGTTGCTGTGATTAGCTTCAGGTTGTGTTATGGGCAACTCCTGGATATAGTCAGTGATGTAATTTTATCAGTCGTCACTAACTAACCAGCCTGCATACCAGCTTGACTATCACTTACCCCAGTGGTTTTCAACCAGTGTGCCGTGGCACCCTGGGGTGCCTTGAATGATGGTCGGGGTGCCACAGGCAACACTAGCCTCTGTCCCTCTTTCTGTCCCTCCCTCCCTTTGATGCCCTCTCATGTCTCTGCCTCCCAAAGGCTTGCACGGCTGTTTATTGCAGCAGCCCTGGCTATAAACTGTACAGGTGAATGGTGCCTCTGGAAGGCACCTCTCTTTGGGGTAGGGTGGGGGGTCAGCAAGAACGGCGGCAGCAGTAGAAGAGGAGGCTGAGGGAACACTCCACAAAGGAGGATGTTCGAAAAGGGGTGAGAGGCTGCCAGCTCTGTGGACAAGGGGTGACCTAACTGGGCTCCTGAGCCCCACAGGGGTGCCGCAGAAAGCAGGTAGTTGCTTAAGGCAGTGGCGTAGCGTGGGTTGTCAGCACCCGGGGCAAGGCAAGTAATTTGCGCCCCCTAACCCTAACTCCCAGGTGTTGCGCCTGGTGCGGCCGACCCCCCCTGCACCCCCCATGCTACGCCACTGGCTTAAGGGACCCGTGGACTCAAAAAGGTTGAAAATCTCTGACTTACCCAACAAGAATAATTCCCCTGCAACAACCCATGATGTGATGCTATACTTCTTACACTCAGTCAAGGCTGTAGGAATGCCCTGTGTCATAACTGGTTGGACATTCCCAATGAGGACATGACTTGGACTTGTGCAGGATTTGGACCAGGGAAACTTTGTTTCTAATACATACTCAGGTTCCTTGTTGTAGTGATAAACCTTTTAGCCCCGTTGACTGCAGACATGAACTTCTGGGGGAATATTAAGGAGTATATCAACAAATAAGAACAGCGCATGCACAGTCATTGAAATGGCATTCAAAGTCCTGCACTACTCTAGTAGAGTCTGTAAGAAGGGATTCTACCACATTTCACTGGGGACAGAAGCACGGTGCCAGGCCATAGGGAACATTTTGAATATGCACAACCCTAGACCTTACTCAGGTCATCTGCAGATACAATGCTGAAGGGTCAAGGGAATGTGATGTACCCATCCATGCCCATAGTCTATTATTTTTTTCCTTTGGCCTAAATGTGCTTTGACTCCTGAATGTCCAGAGACTTGTGGGAGAGAAACGGGAGTTTCAGATCTTGGATTACCTAAGAGAGCTTTGAGTAAAAGCTCATTGTGCACCTATCAAAATATCTTTGTGGGTCCAAACGTTTTAAAAGTGCCGCTTTAAGCATTTAATTGCATGGAAAGATGTGCCTTCCATGAAGCATTTTTTCCATTTCTGTTCTCTAACTATTTGCAGCCTGGCAACAGAAGTATCAAAGTCTTCAAAGAAATCTAAACCTAGGGCAAGGAGTCTCATGGGGATTAGGTCTGAGCCTTCCTGGAACCTAATTGCCTCATGCTGAACCAGGAATGCTTTAATGGAGGAGAAGAATACAGTGCAAGGT
The DNA here is from genome assembly GCF_964252035.2 of Podarcis erhardii. Taxonomy (NCBI): domain Eukaryota; kingdom Metazoa; phylum Chordata; class Lepidosauria; order Squamata; family Lacertidae; genus Podarcis; species Podarcis erhardii. Next base: position 43,556,244 of record NC_138497.1, read on the forward strand.
CCTGTATTTGGAGGTGGAACTGCAGCTTCCTGGCATCTTGAGTTTAAAAAGGCTCAGGCAGCAGGTGGTGTGAGAAACCCTCTGCATGAAGCTCTGGAGAGCCACTGCCAAAGGTCGCATCCACAATATACATTTAAAGCACTGTTATATTCTTTTGACAGTCATGGAGAATCCGGGGGACTGTTGTTTGTTTTGGGTGCTGACCCACACAGAACTATAGTTACCAGGATTCCCCATGAGTGTTAAAGTGGCATAACAGTGCTATAATAATAATAATAATAATAATAATAATAATAATAATAATAATATAATATTTTATTTTTATCCTGGCCGAGGCTGGGCTCAGAGCGGCTAACATCATAAAAATAAGACAATATACATAAAAACAGACATCCATTAATTAAAATACATCTTAAAATTAATTCAGACAAGTTAAAATCTGGGCAGGTGGCAATTATCAGGTTGGAATTGAGCACTTGCCAGGACCAACTGTTTCCACTGATCATACAAGGACCTGTGAGCGGGTTGGGGGCCTCCTTTGGGCTTGTTTTATACAAAGGAAAGTAAGTCAAACTGCATCCTGCCCGGGACTTCCGGGTTAGCGCGATCTGGAAATGGCGGATTCCCTCCGAGCTGCGGAGGGAATCGGCTTCATCGAGGACGGGTCTTGCCGCGCCGGCGACGCGGGGACCCTTAGAAACCGCAGGCGCTGAAGCCTGCGGACGGGAAGACTCGGTGGGTGCCTTAAGCACCCCCCCTGACCCTCGAAAAAGGGTACGGAGGGCGGTGTGGCGCTGAGAGTCGATCGACACCTCGGTGGAGCGGAGCCGCGAGCCACGACCGGAGAGCGCTGACTTTCTCCCTGGAAATTTGGACTGAAAGAATTAACCCGTGAGTAAATGGAATTTGGCTTTAAGAAATTTTTCCTTTGAATTGGAGACGATCGGAGGGTGTGCTAAAAGGGAGTCCGCACCCCCCCTAACTACGGACAATTTTAAAGCAAAGCTCAGAGAACTAAGGCGGAAAAGATACACTTATACATTATAAAAGAAACTTCTTCCACGATTTAACAAAGGAAGTGTTGTGCTGGAGAGTGAGGAGAAAACCTTTTTTTTTTTCTCTTTTTTTTTCTTTTTTTTTTGCGAAACCCCCCCTCCCCCCGGGACCAGGGAGAATCCCGTGTTTAAGTCTGGTGCAGAAAAACAAGCTGTCAAAAGAACTGTTAAATGGACAGATTGAAAATTTGTTAACTGATATCTCTCTGAACTAAAAGTTAAATTGTAACAAAGTGGTTGGAGACTCGATAGAAAGAAATAAAAAAGATTTGGACTGTTGGAAAAAGTTTACAAAGTAACCAGAATCCCTCTAGGGGGATTCCAAAGCTACTACAATGGCTGCAGATGGAAAACTACAGGCAGAGATAAACAGGATGTTTTATCTTGTGGGAATACTGCAAGAGCAGAGTCTGAGTATGAACAAACAATTAATGACCTTGACTTCAGGAACAAGCAACTCTGCTGAAAGCATGAAGGAACTGACAGGAAAGGAATCTGCAGCCGAAACAGAAAAGATACATCAAGAATTGGAGGAAAGAGAGCAAGGAGAGGAGAAAGAACAATTGAAATATACCAACAAAAAGTCCATAATGGTGGAACGCAAGGGAAAAGACTATTGGATTATCTGGATTACAACACTGCAAAAGATGTTAAGGATGAAGGAGGGGGCCCCTGATGTATCTGCAACACAGGAACTTGAAGGATATAAGAAATATGATTGGGGCTATCCTTTTGATTATGAAAGACTGGTTGATCTTTGGCAGCAGTCCCTATCAAGCATCTATGAGGGAAGAAAAATTGGAGTGATGGAGAATGGTTTCTTTCGAGATTCGAGGACCGATATAAGAGACTTCCAACAGAATCGACGGAGAGGAACTGAAAGGGACTTAAAGGCTCTCGACGTGAGGAATCCGGGCTGAAAATGATGGTTGATTTTTATTTGAAAAGGGATCAGAACCTGGGAAGGGGGGAGGGGGAAATATCTTTATTATTGCTATTTAGTTACAGAAGGGTAAGAACGATGATAAATTTTGGGTTGGGTGAATAGGGTCTATATTTAAAAATGGGAAATCGAGGGAAGGGAATCTACGCCGACCTTAGGGAAAAATTTAAATGTTTATAAGAACTGGGGACAAGAGAAATCGGGCTAATTATGAAGAGATATATTTAAAAATATCAATTATAGGTTAAGAAGAAGAAACTAAAATTTGCTGAACGAATTATGGGAATAGGGATGTATGAAGAGGGGGTGGGGGGGAGTCCGGGGAACAAGGTTAAGAAAATAAGGTGTTGTGATGATATTTGTTTTGTTTTTGTTGTAACTTTTGTGTCTGTGTTTTGTAACGTGTGTTTGTCTCTAAAAAATGTGAAAACCCAATAAAAATTATTATTAAAAAACAAACAAACAAACAAACAAACAAACTGCATCCTGCCCAAAGGCCTGGTGGAACAGCTCCGTCTTTAAATATATGGCATGGAGGTGATCAAAGCTGGGCTAGAAAGATCAATGGGCAAAGGTTTGATCTGATGTAAGGCAACTTCCTATGTTTGTATAGGAGGTCTCAGCTCCAATTTACCAGTTGGATGTACCAATTTACTGTAAAAGCATAAATAAAACATTAAAAAGGAGGTCTTGGTACAGCTAGGAAGACCTTTTATTTTTGCTTCTTCTTCTGTTCGGAATGTTCATGCTTTTCTGTTACTGGAAAGAGGAGGATAACATGATAGTGATGTCGGGTATTTTTGAAAGGTTTTGTCGTGTGTGCATGATGCCATCAATAACAGGTCTTATTTGTGGGCTTTTCATAGGCATCTTGTTATCTGCTGTGAGAACAGGATGTCGGACTAGGTGGGCCTGATCCAGCACTCTCTTCTGATGTTCCTGAACAATCCACCACATTTTTAAAAAATGTAGCTGTTGTAGTGGATGATATATATACAGTATATGAAAACACTAGTTTCCTACTTTCTATACTTTATGCTAGGCATGGCAAATACATGGGCGTGGATGGTTTTGAAGGCTGTGAGAGCAATTTGCCTTGCACTCATTACACATTTCCCTGTTCAAAATTGCTGCAGGATTTCTCAATAGTAACCAAAGCAAATTTAATGCTTTATCTGTTAGTGGGGGCAGTTCCCAAAAAAGTAAGGAATGTAGATGTTTGTGTAAATAGACCCTGTCAGTATACTGAAACATATATATGTTTGTGTGTGTGTGTTAGAAAAAAAGTTGACGTTATTGAAGTTTAACCTCCACCACCCAATTATTATAAGGGGGCTGAAAAACTGTTTCAAGCCAGGAGATGGGAAGATTGGTGAACAATAAACTACGTAGCTCGCAAAATTTGAATGAGTTGGAGACTGTACGCAGTAATACCAATTTGGCTTTCTCCTGTACAAACTTCTCCTTGTGTTGAGGGCATATTCTGAGGCGCCTTCTCTGAATGACTATCATAGATGCCTCCTGGCATCTCCAGATTATGGAATGCCTTTCTGGGAAGGTTTGCTTGGTGCCTGTTCTTCATTTTTACCCAGGATTGTAAATTCTATCCAGATGGGCTTTTGGAGATAAGCTAAACGCTTATTCTTTTGTCTACTCCAGCTTTAATTTGCTTCTTTCCCGCTTTGTTTTTGTGTGTGGCTTAAAAAACCTCTGGATGTTTATGATTGCTGGGGGCTGATTTGTGGGATTGAGATATTTGAAAACAAAATACAATTGAAGCCACTGACAAGGAATGGTGGTGGGATCTGAGCCAGAAAACAAATATATTCTGTAGCTATGACATATGAACTAGGTCAGGAGGTGGGGAATCCCGTGGGGAATGGAAGGCTTGTTCGAACAGGACAAGTGAGTGCATCATTTCCGTTGGGTGCACAGGAAGAGTGAGGTTACTATAGGTGTGTTTCTAGGAGACCGGATTAACAAAGCCCCTGAGCAGTGAGGTGACTTACCTACCTGGCAGATACTTTTTCGTTTACGTCACTTTCTCTCCATGACCTGCCTGAGACTTCTGCTGCGCTGGAGGGAATGTAAGAGACAAAACACAGAAGTTTGCCTCCAGTCTGTACATATCATTAAAATTAATTTTGGCAGGCAAGGCTGTGTGGTTGTCTGACTTAGGCAATGCATATGACCCCACCCAAAGAGTAAGGAATAGAGACCGCCGAGAATGTGTAGAATAGCATCCCGGTTCTAATGAACCCTGCATGCAGTCTCAAGAGGAACAAGTCAGATATACATGTTGTCTACTTCGCTTGATCAGTTCTCCAAGCTTTTTCTCTGGATGTGTTTAGGTTAGTGTAAATGTGAAGGGATATGTAGAGTCAAAAAGGGAGAGGGGACAGCAAAAATGTAGGAGAGTTGACTGTTCAAATGATACAGTTTAGCACAGTGTTTCTCAAACTTGGGTCTCCATAGTTTCCAATTCCCATAATCCCTAGCTAGCAGGACCAGTGGTCAAAGATGATGGGAGCTGTAGTCCAACAACAGCTGGAGACCCCAGTTTGAGAAACACTGGTTTAGCAGCTTTGCACCTCAGCAGCATGTCTCATGCAGTGCATAAGTAATGTGTGCCTAGCTCTCACGTTATTGGCCCAAAGAGCAATATAGCGGTCAGAATTGCAGTAGTAAATAAGCTACATGGGTAATGGAGGAGGCTAGGCCAGAATATAAATCAAGCATGACCTGAAGGATAGCTCAGTCAGTAGAGCACAAGACTTGTAATCCCAGAGTCATGGGTTCAAGCCCCACGTTGGCCAAGAGATTGCTGTATTGCAGGGGGTTGGACTAGATGACGCTTGGGTCCCTTCCAACTCTACGATTCTCTGTTTTTATGTGTTCTCCAGATGGTACTGTGCTCCTAGAGTAGGGATGGAAATGTGTAGCCCTCTAGATGCTGCTGGGCTGCAGTAGTCACCGTCCATGACCATTGGTCATGTTGCAGGGAACCAATGTCCCCACTGTGGAAGGACGTGTGGGTCCAGAATTGACCTCCACAGTCACTTACAGAGATGACTGTGCTCCCAGAGTAGGGATGGAAACCTGTAGCCCTCTAGGTGCTGCAATAGTCATCATCTATGACCATTGGCGATGTTGGCTGCTGCTGGTGATGGGGGCTGGTGTCCAACATCTGGAGGGCCACAGATCCTCTCCTCTGTGCTGGTGGATCATTGGGTTGGATTGAGACCTGTGGGAGCTGACTTCAGAAATTCATCGGGGCAGGGTTCCTTTCTTGCACCCTCAGTTCCCCATCAATAAAATGGGAACAGGGCTGCTGCTAGGATAAATCTGATCATGACTGCAAAGCTTTTGGAGCCCTAAAGAGTACCTTAGAGATAATTTCTAAGAATTGGTACATGCCGCTTCCCAAAGTGTTAGTCTGGCGGAACATGAAGGGTAATAATGGGCAAATTCCATAATGTCAAAATAAGGATGGGCAGTTGGGCCATGCTACTTCCTCTTTGTCATCCTGTAGGCCAAATGCCCCAACTGGTATGTCCAGTATAATTCCAGTATGATTTCTCCAGAGCCTTGCCCAGTTATGGTGGCAAACTTCACCCTCTTGTACAGCCTCGTGATGATCAGCTCACCAAGCACTGCCAATACGGTCACATTGGTTTTTATTTGTTAGCTGTCAAATGCAACCACAGCAAACGCAACTGAGGTTGCAACGTAACATTGCCATGCTCTTCCTTATCCAACAGCCCAAGCTCGATATGTGCCTTGGCTCACATGGGTGGCCTGTTAATTTCTGTAGAAGCTCTGTTCCATCCCACACAACAGAGTGAGGAACCTGTGGCCCCTCCAGAGATTGTTGGACTAGAACTCCCTTCATCCCTCATCACCATTCTGGCTGGGGCTGATGGGAGTTGGAATCCAACATCCTCTGGAAAGCCCATAGGCTCCCCTTCCCTACTGAAATAGATTTGCTTCCTTCATTGAGATTAGCCCTCTTCCCTCTCTTGTGGTGCAGGTGAAAGATCTATGATGATTCTTTTGATCAGCACACATAAGATTTTATATACCAGAATAAAAATGGAATATACACTCAGATGTGCAAAAACAGCTCTGGGGTGAAAAAAGGGGGGGAGGCATTAGCTCAGTTGGTAGTTAGAGCATGGTGCTGATAATGGCAAGGTTGCATGTTTGGTCCCCGTATGGGACAACTGAATATTCCTGCATTGTAGAGGGTTGGAATAGATGATCCTCAGGGTCCCTTCCAACTCTATGAATCTATGATTCTATGTGCCTAAACACTTTCTGCTCAAATGAGAAAACTGCTTTTAGGAATAGATGGGTATTTGCGTACTTGTTTGCTGACCGCTTTAAAAAAAAAGTCAAAAGAAGATGATATATGATTGTGCTGAAGCTGAGCAAAAATAGAAATAAAAGCATTTTGTCTGGAATCTTTAGATGGAATAATATGCCAAAGACTCTTCTCCTTGTTTGTAATTCTTGAGCAATTCTGGCGCCCCCTCAGCTCTTGCCACTTGTTTTGGCTGTTTAGGATTGTTTTTGTTAAGGATTGTTTTGGCTGCTAAGAATTAAGGAATAATGCTGTTCTTCATAAACTGTATTCTTGAGTGCCTGCTGTTTGACTCTTTAGCGATGCTGCTGTGCTCGTTCTGTTTTCTTCATAAAATGGGAATCCTGTGTTTTCCTTATGTGGAAGGGCAGGACCCAAAGATGTTTACTGGCAACAATCTAGAGCCTGCTATTTAAGTTATGACTTCATAGGTTTATTCTGGGTCTAGGCAAACCAGTTCAGTGGGAGTGGAATAATAACCTCCTCAAACTTTTGCCTATGTTTAGAACAGCACCTTCTCCTAATACTGTGAAATACTTGCAAACACAGCCTGCCTCCGGTTTTTCAGTTTATTGGGTGGGAAGAAGTGTCTCCAGAACTGTCACCACCCCAGAATCAACTGCTGGTGACTTTTGGACTTTGATCCTAGGCACTTGCATGCAGGGAAGTGGCTTTTATTGAGAGAGATGGGGATTTCCTTCCAAGGTGTTTTTGCAGTGGAGCCCAGCAATTTGCCGTTTGTTTTCCCAACAGACTTTGCCATCCAGCCTAACCTACCTTGCAGGGTTGTTGTAAAGTACTTTAGCCCCTTCACATTTACCAGAAGAATAAATGGTGGGACACAGAAATTCCTCTTTCCTTTTGATTGCTTGCACCCATTGGTAGCAAGTGTGAATGTTGCTGGACAAAAGTGTGAATCCTGGATTTAATTTTGATTTAGCAACACTCACTAGGCTTGGGCAATATATCAATATACAGTGGTACCTCGGGTTACATACGCTTCAGGTTACAGACTCCGCTAACCCAGAAATAGTACCTCTGGTTAAGAACTTTGCTTCAGGATGAGAACAGAAATCGTGCAGTAGCGGCGCTGCGGCAGCAGGAGGCCCCATTAGCTAAAGTGGTCTTCAGGTTAAGAACAGTTTCAGGTTAAGTACAGACCTCTGGAACGAATTAAGTTCTTAACCCAAGGTACCACTGTATAGTCCAGGACCAGTATGAGGAGCAGACCGCTATGTCGGCTTCACTCACCAGTATATCGCTGGTGAAACTGCCACTGCTCCTGAGTCCCTCTGCTAGCGACTTCCTCTAGTGAGTGTTGCTCTACCCGAGGGGCCTGCAAAGTTTTTGTGGCTTGGGCCGGTTCACGGTCTCACAGACGCCGCGGTGGGCTGGAGTGTGTGTGTGTGCGCATGCAGGCACAAATGCTCCTTTTGGGGTGGAGGAGGCGTGCACAGCTTCCCATTGGCTGCGGAAGCTTCCTGCAGCCAATGGGAAGCTGGCCAGCGTCATGGAAGGTGGTCCCCGCTCTGCTCTGCGCCAGATTAGCGCGGTGCACAGGAGCTGACCAAACAGAAAGCGGGGTTCCCTGAGCGGGTGGCGGGGGTCCATGGGCTGGTTAAACAACCACCATGGGCCGCTTGTGGCCCATGGGCCTTAGGTTGCTGACCCCTGCTCTACCCTCATACTGTGCAGAGGGAGAAAAAAGCTACACCGACGAAGCGCCCATACAGCTCGTTCCCCCCACTGCATCTTTTAACTGCTCAGCTGAGGAGTGTGCGGTTGCTGCTCCCCTCAGAGTCCCCCAGCCTGGCACTGGCTCCAGGCAAGGGATCCTCACTGCTCTCCCTGCTCATCTGCAAGCTGGGGGAACACCAGGGATGGCTCAACTGGCGGTGGGGAGCCCTCCCGTGCCCCAGCTGAGCCGTACAAACTGCCTTGTCCCAGCCCGCTAGGCGCTGGGGTGAAAATGTCTCGGCTCCTGTGGTGAGAGCTGTGGCAATTTCACCCAGTGCCTCGCAGCCAGTGCAGCTTGTTTGTTCAATATCGCGGTATATCGCCAGACCACAACGTTTGGCTGGTGATACACTGCGATGCTGCAAAGCTGATATCGCTCAGCCCTAACCCTCACCGTGACATAGTTGGCTTCTGCTTTAGATTAATATGAAGTGTTCTGATATCTTTGCCAGTGTTTTTGCAGGAAAGCTTAAAGCCACTCATTGCGATGGCACAGAACTCATACTGGCCAACATCACTTTCACAGCAGTCAACAAAAATTCAGTGTCATGTGGCCGCTGAATTTCTTTGGATTTGCTGAAGAGAATGTGATATTGTTTGCCTTAAAACAAGGGAAGCGAAACCCCTGAAAGTCCAAAGTGGTACAGACTAAACAGAGTTGCAGTGCTTAGAGTCGGAAGGTATTTGTCATGTATACAGTGCTAAAGAAAGAACGAACAACTGGACAGTTTCATGATGCTGAACTTTGATCTGAGCTTATGATAGGCAAATGCTTACTTGAATCAAAGTTCACAGATAAAGGAAGTTAGACCAGGATTATGTATTGAGGTGAGGTTTGTTTTTGTATAGTGTAGGTCATGATAAAGAGAGAAAGGACTTCTTTGAAACTCTGGTGTTGAAAGAGGCTGCATCTCCAGGGGCAGAGTACATGTTGATGCAGAAGGCCCAATTTGAATCTCCAGCTAAAAGGATCTTGGATAGCAGAACTGGAAAAGGCAGAGACTTCAGAATATTGCTGCATCTCAGAGCAAAAACCAAGCTGGTTCAAATGTTCTCATCTGTAAAGGGGTTTGCCAGTGGCGTCTTGGCTACAGATTTTACCCAGTCTAACTGTTTTGGATCCTTTCCCCAACACAACCTTGGGAATTATAGTTCTGGGATCAAACCAGGGCTCTTTCATGGAATTGATTCGTGCTACAAAAGCAACAACTGCTTTCTGTTTTGGACATTAACTGGTCCTAATAACATTTATTATTTCCACTGACTGACTCTACATACTCCTCCCTGGACTTATACAACTACCAAAATCTTGATCTAAGCTTGTACTGTAGTACAAATATGTCCTTTAGTTCATTTAATTTCCGTGTTGGAAAAAAAAAAGTTCCAGGTCGAGCAAAGGTCCAAGTGTGGTTTGTGTGTGCTTGTGTGTAACTGGAACTATGGAAGGCACCACATTGAGCCGCATGAAATGGAAGTCCATCGGAAACTTCTGTTTCAGTGTATCTGAAGAAGTGTGCATGCACACGAAAGCTCATACCTAGAACTGACTTAGTTGGTCTTTAAGGTGCTACTGGAAGGAATTTGTTTTGTTTTGTGTGTGCTTGTTGTCTTTCTCTATAAAGGTGAATGGCTCAGGCTTGAATGCTTTAATCTCTTAAAGACCAGACTCACCTTTAGAATCTGTCTTCTCTTTTCAAATAGGAATTTTATTGGTATGAGTTTTGTTTGTTTTTCTTCATGTGCACCTTGAGTGAAATCTTTTGTCTGGAATAAAGTAGGCAAGTCGTGTTGAGGCAGATTCCAGGGATGGCTGCAACACAATACAATGTGCAGCAGGGCTTGCGGAGTTTTGAAACTGAGCTACAGATGAGGCCTACAGGAGTCCTCCTTGCTGGTCAAAATACATTTTTTCCCCATTCCCTCTTCTCCTCTCAGTTTCCTATTTTCCCCCCCCTTCCAACACTCAGACAGCAAGCATTTCATGGCCACTAAGCATGCTGAGCCATAGCTGTTTTGGGGGTTATGCCATGGTCTGGGTTGACTCTCTCTTTTTTTGGTACTTCTGCAAACCTAGAGGTTCTCCCAAGCCTGCTGAGATTTATGGGTATATGATTAGAAAAGGTCTGTGGAACTTTATTTCAATATATGATCACAGCATCGAGACTTTTACATGCACAAAGAAGGAAAAAATCATCATTGTCTACAGTGGAGGAATGGTTGTTAGAATTACTGGACTTGGCTGAGATAGTGAAATTGACATGTTTAATCAGAGAAAAACCATTGTCAACATTTACTAAAGATTGGAAACTTTCCATGGGTTTTTTGCATGAAAAAGAAAATGTACTTATGATATCTCGGTTTGAGGATTGAAGATAATGTTAGTTTATAAAAGGTGGATTTGTTGAGTGTTGTCTTGGAGTACATGTGTTGAACAATTCTCTCTATACAGCTGACAGATAAAGAATCAGAAGTTCTCTTTTCTATTTCTCTCTATTTCCCTCTTTTTCTTTTACCCCATTCATTTTTTTCTTCTGTTTCTGCTCTGCGTTTTTATTTAGATTAGTGTTTTAGTCTTGATAAAAATATATCCGATATTGATCTTTATTTTTTTCCCTATTTCAATAAAAGGAAAGAACCTTCAAGATACTTGAAAACAAAAACAGATTTCCTGTTTTAATTGCTTGGCCTGAGCAGCCTCCTGGCCTAGGTGGAGTTGGCACAACAGATCACCTTCTTCCTGGGGGTCAAGGCAAGGTGCAGTAGAGGACTTCAGCTGGAGGGCCCAGGTGCTGCTAACAGTGCAAGAATAAAATTTTATTTTAAACACCTTGGAGGAAGGTTAAAGTACTACAGTAAATGAAACTGACCCAGCTACAGTTCTCAAAAGCTCACTCAGAGCAACTATGTGCAGTGTGCATGAACTACAGAGGTATAATGTCAGTGTTACAAATGAATGATGGCTTCCAGCCTGGGCATGTAGCAGTGGTGCTCTGAAAGAGACAAGATCTCACTATCACGTCCCACATCAGGCAATCGCTTAAGCACACACTCTATCTAGAGCTTAGATAGAAATATTTTCTAGCCCTGGTTTTAGTGTGGAGATTAGCAGGGCTTCCCCCCCCCCCCAGGTGTAAATCACTGGAACTAGCTTATGACATGTCTCAGGTGTGCGCCATAGCCATCCTAAGAGAACGAGGGAAGTGTTCATGGCGAGTTCTGGCACCTCTTTTTCTAGAAAAATAGCACTGGAGATTAGGAAGTATGCTCACACTTGTTTTGCAGTGAAGTACTCCCTGGAACAATTATAAACCTTTCTGGGATGTTTCTGGAAGGAGTACTTCACTGTGAGACATACGGTTTATGTCAGTGATACTTTTATATATAAACATAAATTAGATACATTATATAGAATTATTTTCAGAATGTAATTTTTTATTTTTGTTACGTGCTATTTCTATTTTGTAAGGGATGTTTTGTGTTTAAATGCTGTGTAATATATAAATATATATATCACTGCGGAAGGAGGTAGTTATCATTTCCCTGCAGGCTATTTTTGTGATCGGCGCCCCACCCCTATTGCTTTTCATGGGGTAAAGGAGATACATGAAGAAAAATGGTGGGGAGTTTTATAATTGATCTTCCAGATTCTTATGTTGTTTGAACCTCTGTGTAAAGCACCTTTATGTTACATTGTCTCCCTTTGTGACATGAGAAGAGCCTGTCGCTATGGAGAAACTGATCTAATGAGTTTGAGGGGAGAAGAGGTGGCATAATAAACATACTCAGGGGGCTATTTATTTATTAAGTCATGTTTGCTCTAATTTGAAAACATCTGAGGCATGTGTCTGATCTGTCATATATATGTCTGAATGCACACCCACAGTGCAGCATCATGCATATTGTTGTTGAAACAGGATGGGTGTGGGTGCATCAGAATCTCCTGCTATAAAATGGAGAGTTTTCTTCCATTGGCTTATCAGAGGATGCCTGTGTTTTAGGAGGAGACCCCATGCAGATACTCTCTATCCATTCAGTTCCTTGCATCTCCAGTTAAAAGGGTCAGGTAGCAGAAGCTATGAAAAACCTTTAACTGCCTGAGATCTTGGAGAGCCACTGCCAGTTTCCTACGCATTGGCAATCCATGTGGGGAAACGACCTTGGGGAAATGATGGGAACAGTGTGCTTGCATGGGTATAACCTATTGTAATCCTTTGGGTGTGACCTGAGCATTTGCTGGTCTTTGCCTGTTGTTAAAAAGTCTTGCTGTTCCAGCCACTTTTGGTAATGACGTTTAGGTAGCTGATTGAAAACTCTGGCATAACTGGTTGCACTTCAGTCTAGTTTAAGGTCACTGGAAACTTCCCAGTATATTTCCATTTGACGTCAGATGTCTTTGCCTGCAGCTTACTAGGTTTGGCCCTTTCCCTCCACATGAACAGCCCTTATTGCTAAAGATAAATTGGATAGGAAAGCTGGATTGAACTTTCTGGGGTAAAAGATTACCTCAGTAGTCTGGCTTCTTCGGCAACTGTCTCAAGGGCCTGTTGGTTGAGTTAGTAGGATCAAGTAGCAATACCACTCTTTCACTGGAGGTTTTTAAGTAGAGGTTGGATGGACACCTGTGACAGGTGGAGCCAGAACCAATGAGAGGTAGAGCCGATGGATTCTGGTTTTGCCCTCATCCTCCACTGTGCTGAGTTGTACAGTGGCAACACTGAGAGGAAGGAGGACAAAAAATGCCATCAGTGGGCTTTATAAAATAAGAAGACAGGCAGGTGGGGGCTGGATAAAGGCAGACTGAGGTTAGTGGAGCAGTGCTCCACTTGCCCTGCTGGATGAGCCTCTCCTGTTTATTCTTCTATTTGCATATAAGAATGGGCACAGGCAAGGAAGTTGACAAGATGGCGCCACAGCCACTGAGCCAACAATACACTACAAAAGTGCTACTTGACCTCATCCCTTACTGTCCTTAAAGCTACTTGTCTTCTACCACTTTGAAAAAATGTCTAATTTTTAAAAATAATCTGCTAATGTAGCATTTTAACCACCAGCGATACCTATCCTTGGACATCCATTTTTTAAAAATCTCCTGCAGGTTGTGGGGTGCATTTGTAGCTGTCATGTCATTTTAGTCATGTGTTTGTTCCCTTCATTTTTCAGAATTGAAGCCAAGCATTCTGTCATCCTTTGTTAATCCTTTTGCTTTACTGATTTTTTAAAACTGATTTTATTCAGTTTATATTATTATTGGTTAGCTGCGCATGGTGTTTTATGTAGATTGGCAGGATATATTTTGAATTAATACATAAAAATGTTGTTGCTTCTCCCCCTTGTCAGATGATCGGCCGCCTGTAGCCCGTGCATGGATGGAGATGAAAGTGCAGCCTAACGAGCCGGTGACACTGAGGGGTTCAGAAAGTTTTGATGACCATGGTATTGTGAATTATGAATGGACTCTTCTCTCTGGCGATGACTCTCTGGTGATGGAGGTAAGGAAGGCCAAATGTTTGGCTTAGGTTTGCTTCCACAATAGCTTGCCAGTCTCCACTTATCAGCATTCAGGTGATCATATCTCTGCTTAATAAGCTGAGACAGAATGAACTGCCTGCACATGAAACCCCTTCTCTCCTTCTTCTGTGTCAGCCATGATTAAACAAGGGAATCTCTTTGTAAACATTGTTTTTCATTTCATTCAAACCAAAAAACTATGGCTAGTAGCTTCAGAATCAAGGTATGATTCAACCATAGGCCATAGTTTAAGATTCAGGCTGGTTCTGAAGCTTTTAATCATAGTTTCTTGGTACGGATGAAACGGGAAACTATGGTTGATTAAGGAATTCCCTGATTTAATTGTGGCTCCTATTAAGAGAGGAGCAAAGGGGCTGCATACTGTGGCAAAAAGGTGGTTTATGTCTTGGCTTATTAAGTCAACATATGATCATCTGAATTGAGCCAGTGAATCATTTTGTCATGATGTCAGCAGTATGGTTCAATTAAGTTGTTACTCAGCATACGCCTCCTTTCTTTAAGCAAATTACTGGAGATGTTATGCAAAGAAACAAGCTCTGTGAGAATAGCCATCAGCTTTGCATCTGATATTCATTTACTCCCTTCTCCCTCTAACACCTAAATGACCTTTTTATATCCTTGAAATCCTTAATAGATGGGTTAATGCATTTTTTTTATATTTAATGATATGGCATTGTTGAACTTTGCACAAAGATAAAAGACAATGAGATTAGCATTCAGTACTATTAATCCCAGAAAATCATCTAAGGGCATATGGTTTTCTTACATTATACGTAAGATCAAAGCAGGTCTGAGCCTGGTCAGTGTCTGGATTAAGAGACTGCCTGAAAGCCAGATCTGTAAGCTGTACTTAGTGTAAGTTTGATTATGTAAGGCATGCCTCAGTTCAAAGCTTGAACCTGTCCTGGGTTCGCGTATTCTAGATGTGTGCTACATACAATCCCTTGCTTGCTTCTGAGTAAGTAAATCCAGTTTAGGCAGATTCCAGTGATGACTGCAAGGGAGACAGGGCTCCAGCAGTTTGACATTCTGCCTTTCAGCAATCTTTAATGAGTTCAAAAACAACAGGCAGGTCCTTTGCCACTACGAGTGCTGGGTCAGATTATTTGCCTTTTCTGGCCCAAGGAGATGGGCAGTGAACTACCTTTTCCCAGGGCAAGGGAGTGTCTTGGGGATTGTGACTGGGTAAATATCCTCGTGTTCCTCAATCCTAGAATGCAGTGGTGTTCAAGCTGACTTTGAGACATGGCAGGCGGTAGCATTTAGGCGGGCTTCGATCTAAGAATTGCCGCCCTATCCTTCACTGGGGAAACGGGGGCCTGACAGCATCACTTGCTCGTAATGGGCGCTGTAAGTACCTTCCACTGGTGGGGAGGTATACAATAGCCACATCAGACCCGGCAGTTGCCACCTCAGTTGCATGCGAGAGGGAGACAAAGTGGGAGGACCAGTCACAGGGACAAATCACTACTGCTTTGAAGGAAAGGGAGGGGTCTGTGGCTGGGGGGGGGGTGTCCCAAGAAAAATGCCATTCAAAAGACAGGCTTCAAGTGAAACTAGGCCTTTATGTGGTACAAACATATGCAGGGGCAGCCTTCATGAAAAATCAGTGAAGGACTGTAACATGGTATAATTGCATAGAGCAGGCATGGCCAAACTTGGCCCTCCAGCTGTTTTGGGACTACAATTCCCATCATCCCTCACTACTGGTCCTGTTAGCTAGGGATGATGGGAGTTGTAGTCCCAAAACAGCTGGAGGGAAAGTTTGGCCATGCCTGGCATAGAGCTTTTATACACTTCCGTATTACACACATGATTACTATTAACCAATCATATAATTGCAATAAATTTCCTATAACCCACTTTCATCACTCTAAACCAATTGGGAATCCTTTCGCTCCTTTGACTAGCCCTCCCAGCCTTCTCATTAAAATATGTAATTATGCATAGCTATTCTGCTCTGTCTTTCGTCACGCGGGTGGCGCTGTGGGTAAAACCTCAGTGCCTAGGACTTGCCGATCGCATCGTCGGCGGTTCGAATCCCCGCAGCGGGGTGAGCTCCCGTCTTTCGGACCCAGCTCCTGCCCACCTAGCAGTTCAAAAGCACTCTTAAGTGCAAGTAGATAAATAGGTACTGCTTTATAGTGGGAAGGTAAACGGCGTTTCCGTGTGCTGCGCTGGTGCTGGCTCGCCAGAGCAGCTTCGTCACGCTGGCCACGTGACCTGGAAGTGTCTCCGGACAGCGCTGGCCCCCGGCCTCTTAAGTGAGATGGGCGCACAACCCTAGAGTCGGACACAACTGGCCCATACAGGCAGGGGTACCTTTACCTTATTCTGCTCTGTCTTTCATTATTAATCTTTGACTAATTATTCTGTTTGTTAGCTATCCACCAGCATCCTCTTTTATTTATTTGTGATTAGTAGTTTCATTCTTCTACTGACTTCAAGATTAAATTTAGTCAGTTGTACATACACCTAGCCAACTTCCTTCAATCATTGCTTATGGTACTTGTCTTCAGAGATTAATGGTGCACTCTTTCAGTATACCAAGGTACAAGTTTTTCACACTTCCAATCTAAAAATGGTGTTTGTGTGTGGTTTTTTTAAACTAGGCAGGGATAGTGAGATTTCATGGTTTTGCTAAGCCACAAGCTACCAGGAAAATGGAGTCTTGGCTACAAAAATGGATTCAAACAAAACAAGAAGATGCAGATTTCAAACAGGACAAGGAAATTTGAGTTTTCTGCTTCAGGGGAGATGGGAAAGGGAGAAACTTGATCCCAGACTAGAGGTTGCTAGCTTCCCTTGTGGGTCACCTGAGGTCAAATGTAAATTCTAGCTTGTGGGACTAGTCTGGCAACCTTATTATGTCCAGTGCCTTTGCTTCCTGCTCTAAATTGTTGTATAATGCCATGCCATCTACATGCCCCATAAATTGTTATTGTCTACTTCATGACGCAAGAGTGAATATAAAGCACTCATTTTATGTTGGACAAATGTGAGGTGCCAGGTTACAGTGCCATCATGGTATCTGAGTCTGTGTTCATATCTTGCAGTGTTTAAGGCTTGGTGTGTGTTTTTTCAGAACCAATGTATGGCTTCTAAACACAATTTTGAAAAGCTTTTCCAAGGTTGCCTTGAACTCTAAATCAGGTTACATTGGTTTTTTTAAAAAAGAAAGTTGAGGGATGGGGAGGTAGGAGAGTTGGCTGATGTTCAAAGCCATCTGTGTCTACATCTGGCAAGTGTGGCCTTTCTTCCTAGGAGCGAAAAACACATAATAGCAGATGCCCCATCTCTGCAAGTACAAATAGCTTTTACAAAGTTCTGTCTCTTTCTCCTTAGGCCACTCAACTGTATCACTGTGTGGCATTTTGGTTGGCGTAATAAAGGTATTGCCCTAATATGGCTTTCAGATCTTTTCTTACAGCCAACATGACTTCCTTCTACTCTTTGTAGTAGAAAGTTTTAGTCTTTGGTCCTTCTAGTTGATGTCATCAGGAAGGGACAGCTTTGATTGGAGGTCCTTGTGACTTTTTCAAAGGCTTTATTACTACTATCACAGTTATCCTAATAATACTGTGTGTTCTGTAACATTTTGTTGTGGTGTTCCTGCAAGACTGGTCTACTAAAACATTTCCAGTGCTGGGATCCATTGTTTGAAATGTCCTGTGGGGCAGTCCCAATTGTCCTTGGGTCTCAGTGTATCAGTGTATGGACATTGAAAAACGTCCCTCAAAATTTGCCAGAGTCGGGAACCTCCAAATTTGCCTTGATGCTTTAGGTCATGGATGTGGAACCCATGGCATTTCGAGATGATGCTGGACTCCAGCTCCCATCATTTCCAAAACATAGCCATTGACCAGGGATGATGGGAGTTGTAGTCCAGCAGCACTGGTGTGGTGGGGGGGGCAAGTACTCCATCCTGACTTTAGGTCAGGCATCCCCAAACTCGGGCCTACGGCTTTTTGGGGACTACAACTCCCATCATCCCTGACCACTGGTCCTGTTAGCTAGGGATGGTGGGAGTTGTAGTCCCAAAACAGCTGGAGGGCCAAATTTGGGGATGCCTGCTTTAGGTGAAGTTCTGTGGCAACTCTGAAAAACACCCACCACCATTACATTTCTTGAACCAAGATGAGAGAATGCTGAAGCTCTTGCTATAGCTTATGTTATCATGCCTTCTGAAAGGACCTCCCTTCTTTACATTTTGCATCTTCAGAAAGAGACAGATCATGTGGTGCTCACCAACCTGCAAGAAGGGACTTACATCTTCCAGCTGACTGTGACGGATACTTCTGGACAGAAGGGCTCTACCAACATCACTGTCACTGTGCTAAATGCTGAGCAGACTGTAGGTGGGTCATTGCTAGCTGTACCTTTCAAAGATAGAGTCTAGAACTGGAACCCCGGCTGATACTAGTCTTAGGGACACACTGGGGAACAGTGTCACATGCTGGGACCTTCCAACTAGTAATATTGTAAGATCAGGGGAATAAGCTAAACCTAAACCTAACCAGTGCTTCCTAACCAGTGTCTTCTCTGATACTTATTGTGTGTGTTTCTTCTAGAGCACTGCTTGGCTCCTTATAAGGTTGGACGTTGCCGGGCTAGCTTTCCTCGCTGGTACTACAATCCAGAAACTCAGCAGTGTCAGGAATTCACGTTTGGGGGTTGCAAACCCAACAAGAACAATTACATACGAGAAGAAGAATGTAAACTTGCCTGCAAGAATGTCCAAGGTTGGTCTCCTTTGAGAAAATCCCTTCTTTCTGGATTTCAGAGATTCAAGTGAGAAAACATTTGTCATTTGATAGATGCCACTGAGAATTAATTTTTGAAGAGGTGGAGGAAGAACCCATCTACCAAGTCTCGATGTGATGTGCTCAGGCTTTTTGAGGGGAGATTAAAAATCTCCATAAATTTGGAAGCAATAATTAGCCTGGGACTTGTTCCAACATCTTTAATGCTGAACTGATCATAAATTGTGGCAGTTCCTGCAAAGCATTTATTTTAAAGATTGATGAGGACCAGCAATTCTAGGCAAGCAACATGGAATTTTTCCCATCTCTCTAGTCAGAGCTCATCATCACATGAGAGAAATGCATTCAGTTAAAAATTGAACATTGTTGGCATCCGTCTGTCTTGAGAGACAATAATAATAATAATAATTTATTATTTATTCCCCAGCCACTCTGGGCGGCTTCCAAAAAAAAAAAAAATTAAAATACTCTAATACATCAGACATTAAAAGCTTCCCTAAACAGGGCTGCCTTCAGATGTCTTCTAAAAGTCTGGTAATTGTTGTTCTCTTTGACATCTGGTGGGAGGGCGTTCCACAGGGCGGGTGCCACTACCGAGAAGGCCCTCTGCCTGGTTCCCTGTAACTTGGCTTCTCGCAGTGAGGGAACCGCCAGAAGGCCCTTGGCGCTGGACCTCAGTGTCCGGGTAGAAAGATGGGGGTGGAGATGCTCCTTCAGACAATGGAAGAGTGTGCCATTGGGGGGTAAAGTCAAACTGCTGGAGAGTTACAGTGTCTGCTATGGCTGTAGAGGCCAATAACACAGAGTCGGTCTGCCAACAGGCCTGGTACCTGATAAATCACTTCCTTGGGGAAATTCATGTTCAATTTTGTGGTCAAACTGCTTGCAATCCTTTCAGGACATAACCTCGGAATGCTGAGTTTTGCAACACACAAGTCATGTTCTTTCCCATACTTCTTTCCCATACTTGGCAGAGCTGAATCTTAATAGCTTTAAATGCAGTGAGTTCACTGAGTCTCTGTAACCTGTGACTTTTTGTACTTTGCTAAAAGCTAGCTAGGTTTTGGAATCGGGAATGACTGACAGCTGTTTCACTAATTCTAGAAGGGTGTTGTTGGGAAACCACATTAAAAAAACTCTTTTTCTCCTGTGGCCCCTCCAACACAGTAGTGTAGCTGGAAATGAATTGTGTGCATGCCAGCATTTAAAAGGAGGGGAAATGTTTTAACAGATAAAGCATTATTGTTTTGTCTGAATTTTTAGATGAGATCCAATGACTTGCATGTAATTTTCTGAAAAACAGCAATCTCCCTCCCTCCTAATCTCTTTCTTTCTCTCTAGGTGCTGTTGAAAAGCGAAATGAGCCAGGTAAGCATTTCAGTGGCCTGGTTTGTCCAGAACACTAAGCCAAGTCTGGGCTTAGGAGATGGCCCACATGTGCAGATTCCTAGAGTGGAACCTGCAGCCACTCTGCTCTTCCCTGGTGCTTTCTGTTGCCATGCTGTACTCAGCTGAGCCAAGGATTGGCTTAACATTCTGCCTGCAGGTGGGCTCGCAGTTAAGCAGAGGTGGATTTAGGGCAGCAGGACTGGTTCTGCCGCACTGGGTGCTGGGGCTAGGGGGCGCCACAAAGCGTCACAACTACGATGTCATAAATTGAGCAGAACGGAAGGTGAGAGACAAGCTGGGGGTGCTGAAATTAGACCTTGCGCATGACGTCGCTGAAATTTGAAAAACCACAGTCTGTCCCTGAGTCAAGTTCTCTCCTCACTAACCATGAGCTGTGAGCAGTAACACACCTTGGTTACAGTTCATGGTTAGCGAGGAGAGAACTTAACCACGAGCCCAGATTTTGACGATACATTAAGCCAAACCGTGGCCTGTCACAGCACATTGCAACACTTTTGTGCCTTCTCCCTAAGCCAAAGTTTGCTTTGCGGGTTCTGCCTGTATATCTGCATGGCTCCACCCTTTCTCACTTTCTGGCTGACTTCAGGCTCAGTGACAAATACTGGTGACTGGTCTCTTGCCTCTGTGCTTGCAGCGTTGCAAAGAGGTAGCTTTCTTGGCATGGCGAAGCTCTTGTCTTTACTGCTCTCACTGGCACAATCTTTAGTCCTGGTCTGCCCTAAGGATGATTGATCTGAAGCAAATGTCCCCGTCCGGAAGGGGGCACTGTCTTTGCTGAGAACCAAAAGGTCTGGTTTATATTTCCCCTATAGTGTGCAATGAAAACTGCCTGCCCTACTCTTTCAAATGTGACGATGGCTGCTGTATTGACAGCTTCCTGGAATGTGATGAAACTGCAGATTGTTCAGATGGGTCAGACGAGAAGTTATGTGATTCATGTAAGTAGGTGTTGCTGTGACGTCTTTGAAAATGGGCATAATCATACCACACATGCAAAAGAACCCAGGCCTTGGCATCTCCAGGGAAAGGAATAAAGTGCCCTGAAAAACATCTGCCCAAGATTATGGAGGGCCACGGCTATTCAACACTCCAGAAGTAGCATCCTCTCCCCCCCTCCACCTCCAGTAACTTTTATATCTGGAGTCAAAAGGCCAGAAACACTCTAGCTGTTTTCCTGGCACATCCTCCCTTAGAGAGATACTTGAGGGTGGGCCATGGCAGGTGGAAGCAGCCACCCTCTGATGGCAAACATGGTCCTTCCAGGAGAGGAAGTCATGTTCTCTTCTCATTTTTTGTCTCTGTACAATTTTGGGACAGACCACTGAAGCTACTATCAAATCTACTATCTCTTCTGCTTGAACCGTTTCCACAAGTTCACAGAACTGAAGCTAGAAAGGGCAGAATGGTAGTCTTCTCTCTCCCTCTCTTTCATCACCAAAGATGGATCATGCCTTACTTCATTTTATTCAGGTCCCATACAGATTTCACAGTCCCCTCTGAAATCTAAAAATGCGTAAGGACTGGTTCACTCGTGCAAAGCAGGCATTTCTCTCCCCTCCATACACTTTTACATGAACCCTCCTCTCTCTCTCTCTCTCTCTCTCTCTCTCTCTCTCTCTCTCTCTCTCTCTTTCTCTCTCTTTCATATTGAGTCCAGGATCTTGTGTGGAGAAATGTAAGCAAACAGGACTGAATAGAGGCACCATCAATATATTTCCACCCACTGCAATCGCCAGCATCATTGCAGACTACTGATTGTATCAGTGTATTGCCTTGTTCGCGCTGATGTTGTACCGCAGGACTCTGTATTTGGATTGAGTGGGGAGAGATTTTATGATGAGCTAGTATGCATGTGTGTGCACATGTGTGCACAGTAGAAGCAGCCAGCTGGCATGTGTGAACTAGCTTTTAATGGCAACGTCCTGCATTTCCCTTTGCGAATGTTCCCATTGCTCTTGTTTGTATTTCTGGTCAAAGTGTCCGTTGCAATTTCACAGGACTGCAAAATGTGGCTTATTGAGAACATGTTTTGCATTTGGAGGTGGGGTTTTTTAAATTTCTTGCATAATAGGTGCAAAAGGTGATAATTAGGTGATAAAGGGCAGCTAATAAATATAAGAATAATACCAGCTTTCACTGATTTTTCATTTCTTGTTCATTAAATGTTGCTGTGTAGAGTACACTGCTCAGGATTCCAGCCATTCCATTTAGTTTTTCTGTGCTCCAGTTTTCTGTATTCTACACATGTACACACCTCAAAAATCATCAGCATTCTGTGGCCACGGAGCATACTCAGTCTTTATTGAATTCTCTCTTTCTCTCTTTCTCTCACACACACACTTTTTGTGTATTGTTCTGTTTTGTTTAACACAATGTCTTGCAAACCTTGGGTTTTTCCCTAAGCCTGCTGATACCTCCCTCTTGTGGGTGGTACTGTTTGGGCTACAGAAGCAACAGCACTCATAGTTGCTGTTGAAAAGTATGTGGGCAACATCTACTAAAATCTCAGAAACCAGAGAGGAAATCTTCCAGCCAAAAGGTTTAATACTTTAAAAATTGCCAGATACATTTTGCAAAATGAGAACATACAAATCTGTTCCATTTCCCAGAGTTAGTTTTATTTCAGCTTTTCTTGCTTTTCAGTTAAATAAACACAAAAATGTTATTGTGGTGTTTTGTTTTTAAAGTAGGCCATACATACGGGTCTACTTATTACTGTCTAGTACAGGGGTCAGCAGCCTTTTTCAGCCGTGGGCCGGTCCACCTTCCTTCAGACCATGTGGTGGGCCTGACTATATTTTGAAAAATAATAACAATAATGAACGAATTCCTATGCCCCACAAATAACCCAGAGATGCATGTTAAATAAAAGCACACATTCTACTCATGTAAAAACACGTGGGCCGGATTGAGGAGGCAATTAGGCCTCATCCGGCCACCGGGCCTTAGGTTGCCTACCCCTGGTCTAGTATGTCTAAAGTTGATAACAGAAACAAATAAGGAGGTGAATGGGGAAGATCAGAGAACTACTAACAAAACAACAGGGAGAAACTATTTAAATAAGAGGTCAGGGCGTTTCTGACTTTATGCTGATTCTTTGCACTGTCATCACACCAAAAGAACCATTATGTGAACTATCCCCTCCCCCTTTGTGTTTCTTGCAGATGTGCAAGGGTTCAATCGATTACGTAATATCAATGTTACCACCAGCCAAAGTAAGTATATCCTGAATGCCTGTGGAGTGGACTCTACTTTGGATGAATGTGCTAATAACCAATTTGATTACTTACATTTGCATCTCTCCAAGTGTAATTGGGGTTGGAAAGGGTGACTGTTCCAGAAGGATTGGAGATGGATTGCAGTTACCTTGCTCAAATTAAAAGAATAAACTGTACCAAAGGCTTTCCTGCAAAGGAACAGTAGCACTTCTCAGCTCCTTAGTATATGCATCATTTTGATGAACACTAAAGTTAGGCATTTTCCCAGTCAATGAAGATGTGATCAGTTCACTGGTCAAGTAGTGTTCAAGTATTTTAAATGCATTATTTTTTATTCAAACAACAAAAGTATATCTTCATCTTCAACTGGTTTGAAAAACCAGCAAAAGTTGTTTGGCACCTTAAAGAGTAACAAATTTATTCTGGCATATAAAGTATGACCGCACCCATGTTTTCTCCAATGCTAGTTCTGCCCAGGGTAGACCCATTGAAATGAATGGGCATGACTAATTTAGGCTCATTAATTTCAATAGGTCTAACACTGAGCAGGGGACGCGGGTGGCGCTGTGGGTAAAACCTCAGTGCCTAGGACTTGCCGATCGTATGGTCGGCGGTTCGAATCCCTGCGGCGGGGTGAGCTCCCATCGTTCGGTCCCAGCTCCTGCCCACCTAGCAGTTTGAAAACACCCCTAAGTGCAAGTAGATAAATAGGTACCGCTTTATAGCGGGAAGGTAAACGGCGTTTCCATGTGCTGCGCTGGTGCTGGCTCGCCAGCTGCAGCTTCGTCACGCTGGCCACGTGACCCGGAAGTGTCTTCGGACGGCGCCGGCTCACGGCCTCTAGAGCGAGATGAGCACGCAACCCTAGAGTCGGACACGACTGGCCCGTACGGGCAGGGGTACCTTTACCTTTACCTTTACCTTTAACACTGAGCAGGACTTAGTTGACTACAACTCTTGGTTACTGTGAAACAATGAAACTTTTGCAAAAATGTAATTGTAACTTTTAACAATGTGAGGTAAGGATTCCATAAATGTGAATCATTCACTGAATGAGTACGTTTTGTTTTATATCCTCAAATACCTGGGCCAGCCTTGCCCAACCTAGTGCCCTTCAGATACAGTTACATTACTGTAACACACATTGGCCCCAGCTAGCGTGGCCAACTGTCAGCCATGATGAGATATGTAGCTTAATATCTGGAGGGGGTCAGGCTAAGGAAAACAGGACTACAGTTGCCAAAAAAAGTTAGAACAGAAATAAAGTGAAGCAATAAGTGGTTAAGGGGAAAGTCAGTTTTTGAAGGCAGTTGTGCTAAGAAAGCAGTAGGCCAATTTAAATAATTATTATCAGATGATCAGGTATTAGCTAATGTCCTGATACAAAACCATCTCAATAATATTTTTTGGCAGGTCACTGTGTGGATATGCCAGATACTGGGAGATGTGACGATAGCATACCTCGCTGGTATTACAACCCGTTTGCTCAGAAATGCCGTCGCTTCACCTATGGAGGCTGTGAAGGCAACAAGAATAATTTTGAGGAGGAGGAAGTCTGTATGAAATCTTGCGAAGGTGTCACAAGTAAGTAGAAAAAGGATCTAAAGAGGTGGGCAGGAGATGTGGGGCATCTTTTCCTTAGTAAATGTTTTTTGAGTAAATTCTTGGCACCATGCAGGCCAGAGGTCAGCAGAATATGGAGTCACAGACTCCTTCTCCTGTTGGGTCTGTACTAGCATGATAGGCTTAACAGATTGTTGTTTAGCAGCCAGAGGGTCACATATTTATACTTCTCAGTACTAGATGGTGGGAACTAACAAATAATGGTGCTTATCATAACTTTCTCTGTGGCATCTATCTGGTTGCTATTAAAAGACAGAATGCTTAAATGCTCTTGATTCGACCCCATGTAGCATTCTGTATTCATGTGAGAAGCTGTCTGAGTCCAAGCAAGGCCAGTGGTTCATCTAGCTCAGTAATAGACTGCTGGCTGGCAGAAAGCACTGATTCTGGTCCCTGGAAGAACCTGGTTTGTTGCTGGCCTCCCAAGCGTGGCTTGGTAGGAAGCATTTAACCCCAATCCCTGGCTCAGGTGTAACACAAAGCCAGCTTCCTAGTTTGTTTGTTCCACTTGCACCAGGGGAGAAGCAAAGTGGGAGCAATCAGCCACTTCTTCCTGTGATCTTTGGATGAAGGGCAGTATACAAATTTAATAAACAATAAAATAAAATAAATATACCACAATAAGCCACAAAGTCTGGCTTATTGCATGATCATCGCATGTGAGTATCTTTGTTTCCCCGAAAGAACTGTTGGCCTCATAATCCTATTTCAGGGGTCAGCAACCTTTTTCAGCTGTGGGCCAGTCCACCATCCCTCAGACCATGTGGGGGGCCAGACTATATTTGTGGGGGGGGGGGAATGAACAAATTCCTATGCCCCACAAATAACCCAGAGATGCATTTTAAATAAAAGCACACATTCTACTCATGTAAAAACACGCTGATTCCTGGACTGTCCACAGGCCAGATTGAGAAGGCGATTGGGCCAGATCCGGCCCCCGGGCCTTAGTTTGCCTACCCATGGCCTATTTCATTGTCACCATCTTCTTTTACCTCCCACACTCCTTTCTTTTTCTTCCTGGTTTCTGGTTTATTTTTTAATTGTTAATCCAGCTGTTGGAAAGCAGAGAAAGGCGGTATATAAATCTAAGTAGTAAAATAAAAATAATAAATGAACATATGATTGAACTACAGATAGGTAGCCGTGTTGGTCTGCCATAGTCAAAACAGGAATTTGTTTTGTTTTGAATATGATTGAACTGTTGGGGTGAAAATATGATATGACTTAAAGGGAAAGTTTTGGGAGAGTTTTAATATTAAAAGTGCACTGTATGAAACTGCCTCAGTGAAGGAGCATCTGCCATTATTCCAAGCATCATTATACAACCCTGTCTTTCTCTCCTCCACAGAGGAAGATCTGATTGGCCAGAGATGGAGCACCTATGAGGCCCGGCAGGCAGGTTTAAGTATGTAAACTGAACTCTACAATGCTCTTCTAGCACACTTATTTCTTTGCTCCTCAGTCTCTGCTGTCTGTCTCTTTTGCTTCGGCTGTAAGCTGCCATGTATTTTAGAAAATATGATAACTGGGAGGAGGCATGGGAAGAATCCTGATACTTCTGTACAAAGAAAGTGATGACGCGTAATTTGTTGCCTTTAGAAACATGGCACCATCACTTATGTGTGTTACATATTCATCCACTACATTGTTTCTTAAAAGTAATTTATGTTTTTAGTTAGCAAAAAGTATATGCCACTTACTCAATAAAAGACCTAGGCGGCTGACAGTTAGTCACACAGCTTATGACTACAAATCACAACAGTGAAATTTAAAACCAAAGGTTTTTCAAGCGAGTGCTCTAGAAATAACATGTATTTGACATGCTATCATAGGCACATCTATTCAGAGTTGAGCCCTGTTGAGTTCAATGGGATTGATCTGTTGTAAGTATGTATAGGATTGTAGCCTTAGGCTTCAAGTCTAAACACACTTACCATATTTTTCCATGTATAAGACAATATTTTTTCCTTAGAAGTAATAGGCAAAAATTCCATGTCTTATACACGGATAGAAGAGGGGGGGACAGGCGATTGGTGGCAGGAGATTGGCAGCGGCTATTGGGTGTGTGATTGGCTGCTGTGGCAAGGCCTGCTGACAAGTGGCTGCGGCAACTGGGTGGGTTATTTACAGTAGCGGTGAGGCGTGGTTGCTTCCCCCCCCCCAAAAAAAAGCTTAACAACTCTGAGCAATCTCCTCCCAATTTTATTTGTTGCGGTCCAAAAAAATAGGGGTCATCTTATACATGGAGGCATGTTATACACGGAAAAAGATGGTACCTTGGGATTCTGCGCCTCCGGGTATCTGCATGTTACATACCTTGGTGAGGGAATCACACCATGGAGTACAGTGGTACCTCGGGTTAAGTACTTAATTCGTTCCGGAGGTCCGTTAACCTGAAACTGTTCTTAACCTGAGGTACCACTTTAGCTAATGGGGCCTCCCGCTGCTACCGCGTCGCTGCTGGAGCACGATTTCTGTTCTCATCCTGAAGCAAAGTTCTTAACCTGAGGTACTATTTCTGGGTTCGTTGAGTCTGTAACCTGAAGCGTATGTAACCCGAGGTACCACTGTACTTCTATCAGGAAGTCCTTGTTGCAGAGGGCTCTGGGAAGAGACCCACAATCACCTTTTGCTTATTGTTTTTGAGGTGGCTAGGCACCCCACGTTAAAAGTGCACCTTGCATCTCAAGATCTGTGCATTCAGCCTAGGACACCGACCCAAGTCAGAAGCGGTTCACTGGATGAACACTGCAAAAAGAGGACAGGTGCCATTTTGAGTGTAGAAAGGCAAGCAGCAAAATAACCAGAGGTGCCTCAAACCTTGGGCTGCTCCGGCTTTTACTGTAAATACGTTAACAGCACCTCCTTCTTAACACTTGTTAAAGCCCAAATAGCTTTGGTTAACCCTGATTCTTCCCCCCCCCCTTCAAATTTCTCACAGGTTCTTTCGAAACGGCCATTGCAGTGCTCCTGGCTGTATGCATAATGATAGTGTTGGCAATCCTTGGCTACTTTTTCCTGAAGAACAGAAAGACGTACCGGCGACGGCGCCAGCCAGCTACTGCCGCCAACTCCACTCTCTCCTCTGTGCTCTCCACCACCGAGGACACAGAGCACCTTGTCTACAACAGTACTACGAAGCCTATTTGATCTGGAAGAGCTGCCCTCCACTTCTGGGAGTGGGACAGTTGCATTGACTGATGATACTTCTGAAACAAAAGCCTGTGGCTGAAGGATGTCCCTCTTCCTCCATGCTTCCTTCCTTAGACTGTCAAATTCCAGCCATCTTACTGCCCCTAGCGATTGTTCTGACTATGTGACAGCTTCTGAGGAAGAGGAAGGACAGTATCACACCCCCACCCCTTTTGTAATGACAACAGTGGCTCACTGTTGCTGTCAGAGGAAGCTGTCGCTGAGGGCTTACTGTACCTGTTGAAGGAGTCATGGTTTGATTTTTGGTATGGATTTCATCCCTTCCCAAACCTGCTCAAATCTACATTTCGTGTGTGTGTGTGTGTGTGTGTATTAAAACTTCTGCCTAGTTCCTTTTAGTTTCTCTTGAAAGTCCTGCCATCTTAGAGCCACCCTCTCTGTGCTTAAGGGTCTAAGTAGTTCAAACCTCGTGATACTTCTGAGAGTCCTGAGCAGGTTCTCATACTTTATCATTGTGAACTCAGGGTTGCACATGGCGGTCTTTCCAGCAAGATGATATCAAAAAGAAGCTTGATGCACCACTGGAGTGAATCTGGCCTCTTCCCAAATATATTGTTGCATGTTAATCGCTAGGCATGATGCAGTGCACGGAACATAAAATATATAGTATGACCATAAGTTTTAAACGTAATTTGAACATATTAAGAAGTGCGGATGAATTGTTCCTAAATGACTGAAAATCAGGGTCTGCATTCATTCTCCTTGACATTTTCCCGCCTGTTCCTACCTCCCAAGGTTGCCATTTCTGCTTTTAATGTTAAACGACTAGTTCTTGAGTTTGAATATTGCACCTGTATGTATTTATTTTTATAGAATCAAAATGTGACTAGAAAGATGTTAACTAGCTGGTCTCCCAAGTACATAGTGAATCTTGTGGAGATTCCCCCACCCTCATGGCCCCAATTATAGGGAATTCCAATTGTTTATTTGCAAGCTAGTACCACTTACTGATTTCCCATTACATGCTTTCATGAGAGCTTCAGAAGGAGCACTGTGGAAGCTGGAAGACACTGCTTTTTGGTGGACTACAGTAATATGGAGAGAGAGAGAGAGAGAGAGAGAGAGAGAGAGAGAGAGAGAGAAAAGCAGCTTCTGCCCCAAAGTGAACAGAAATGAACTGGGTGAATGAAGGACATGTATGTTCTGGTTTCTCATTTATCACCTGTCTTAGCTGTCAAAGCATATAGTATATAAATCCAATTGCAATTTACTGTTTTGAAGTTGCTGATGACAAGGCAAGCTATTGTCCTTTTGCTGCTGTTCACCATTGTTCAGTATAACAGATTCCCCCCCCCCCCCCCGCTCAATTCTGATGTAGGAGTTGGGAGTCCAGCAACATTCAGAGGGCACCATGTTGGCTACCCCTCATTAGTCCTGAGTATTGAATTGATTGTGGTTGTCAACACTTGAACAAGATCCATCCTTCATGCGTTTCCCTACATTTTTGCAGTGCCCTCCTCAGTATCATGCACCATGGTGGTGTTCTCCCTACCCTCCATATAACAGCCACTTGTGTGTAGGCATGCCATGTGAATGGGACCTCTGTGGGGTCCACACTACTCCCCCATTCATACATTCCCCTAGGTATGGAGGATGCTTGTGAAAAGGATTCATGTGATAGGGGTAAGCTGTATGGTGAGCCTAGAGCAGCCATCATTGAGAGTTTCCATGTGACTCCCAGACATTTTCAGGCACAGAAGCCCTTGCAAATGCTTGGGTTAAGTAGATGGGCCCATTCTAGCTAATCAGCCAACTCCCATTTTCGCCCTACTAAGAATCCAGCCAAACGTTGCTTTAAGAACCAGGACAAAACACCCTCTCTGTGTGGTGGGTGGATGGGCTGCTGTCTGAAATGAATTTGGTACAGTTCTGTACTGGGAATGCAAATGTATATAGCTCTGTCTGCTGCTTTGGAAATGCCCTCTGCTGTGAAGTTGACAGAGCGAGCAGAGAATATTTGTGTCTTCTTTTTGTGGTGTTAATGAGGGTGTGTGTGTGTATGTATGTATAGAAGGACTTTTTGCTGAAGCCAACAGGCACCAGCAAAAATAATTCTCTGAGAGAAGGGAGCAGCTCTTTCCAAGAGCCAGATTTCTTAATGCTCAGCGAAGTGGCAGAATGAGATTGAGAAGATGATGGTGAGGGTCACCAATGTGCTGTGAAGGAATGGGACAGGAGATAATTAATTATTTTCTGTGGTTGGCAGGTTACTCCACCTTTTTAAAATATATTTTATATCTGCTAGTTCTGCCCTCCTTCCATCTGCCCCTCCCCCCTTGTTCCCTTTCTGCAAACCTCTGCTTCCTGAGCTCTTAAATTCTGGATTTCTCTCCCTCAGTAGATGTAAATTTTAATAAAATATTTTGTTTGTAGCAACTTACTTGCTTGGAAAGTTATTTTGCTGTGGTTGACTTGAGAAGGACTCAGGAGTCGCTGTTGTCAAAATGCTTCAGGGAAAGGAAGAGGCAGTCAGACATTTCATAAGACGGCAGCAACTTTGTTAGTCACTATAATGGTAGATCCAGCCCAGCTCTTCAGCCAGGTAGCAAGTAGGTCAGAGGGTTGCTGCTGTGAGGTCACTTCCTGCATGTTAGGACCCAAAACTGACTGAGGAAAAAGGTGTCGCCTCAAACTGGGCCTTCAACCAGTCAGACTAGTTTGGAATAAGGAGAAAATGCAACCGGGCATGATCTTGCTTGCTCAAATAAGTCTCCTTGTAACCTATGGCTATGGGGTGGTTTATGAGTGACTGGTCTTTGTTAAAGCCCAAGGCAGCAGACAAGTCAATATATAAAACATAATTTTTAAACAATCATCAATCACGGCACTCGGCCCAGTAAAATAATAAAACCACAAAAATAAAGGTAAAACGACACCAAAGCTGCAACACCCTGATTATCATGAGAACATAGCAGATACACACTAAAAGTGCATTGACAGAAGTCTAGTGTCCTGATCAAGGGGTGAGCTTAACCTCTTGACTCAGTTTCTGCAGCCCTTTTATACACAAGAGTTACTTGCCAAATCAGCCCAGTAACAGATAGGAGAGACAAAATGCCTGCATTGTGGGGAATGAGTCACCTCTGCTGACTGATGGAGAATTAACCAATTAACTACATTCCTTAACTTAGTTGGCTGACTTTTTTTGAAGCCTGACTGATCCTGTGGAGCTATCTCTGCAGTTGATCATGGTTTCTTGATTCCAAGGGACTAACATGACTAAGGTTAAAACAAAATATCTGAAGAAGTGTGCATGCACACGAAAGCTCATACCTAGAACTAACTTAGTTGGTCTTTAAGGTGCTACTGGAAGGAATTTTTTTATTTTGTTTTGACTATGGCAGACCAACACGGCTACCTATCTGTAACTATGACTAAGGTTGTCAGATTATATTGCCAACACAAGTACATAAGAGCCCTGGTACATAAATTCAAATGCGTTTCCAAGCACAATTCAAAGTGTTGGTGCTGACCTTTAAAGCCCTAAATGGCCTTGGCCCAGTATACCTGAAGGAGCATCTTTACCCCCATCGTTCAGCCCGGATACTGAGGTCCAGCACCGAGGGTCTTCTGCTGGTTCCCTCACTGCAAGAAGCAAAGTTACAGGGAACCTGGCAGAGGGCCGCCTTGGTAGTGGTGCCCTCCATGTGGAATGCCCTCCCATCAGATATCAAGGAGATGAAGAAATATACAACTTTTAGAAGATATCTGAAGGCAGCCTTGTTTTGGGAAGTTTTTAATGTTTGATGTTTTTTTATGTTTTAATATATGCTGTAAGCCGCCCAGAGTGGCTGGGGAAACCCAGCCAGATGGGTGGGGTATAAATAATAAAATTATTATTATCTAGTCCAGTTTTCTCTTCTCACACTGGGCAACCAGATGTCTATAGGAAGCCCATAAGTGCAATGTGAACACAATATGACTCTCCCACTTGTGCTGTTCATCAAGTGATACGCAGAGGCATATGGTCCTGTACTTCTAGTGGCACTTTCAGGAGGAAGTAAAGGAGGAGGACGTATTTTCCCCTTTCCTGCTTGGAGTTGTATTTGTCTCATCCCAAACTATTGTTTGCTCAAGTTCTAGGCTGGTAGCACAGCACAGCAGGATAAAGCCAGGAGTGAATATGTTCTGTGTCCTCTTCACACATCCCTTTTAGACCTGAACTACATTACAAGGGAAGGGATGCGGGTGGTGCTGTGGGTTAAACCACAGAGCCTAGGACTTGCTGATCAGAAGGTTGGCAGTTCGAATCCCCGCAACGGGGTGAGCTCCCGTTGCTTGGTCCCTGCACCTGTCAACCTAGCAGTTCGAAAGCACGTCAAAGTGCAAGTAGATAAATAGGTACTGCTCCGGCGGGAAGGTAAATGGCGTTTCTGTGTGCTGCTCTGTGTGCTGCTGTACGCCAGCTCCCTCTGCCAATAAAGCAAGATGAGCGCCACAACCCCAGAGTCGGCCACGACTGGACCTAATGGTCAGGGTCCCTTTACCTTTTTACATTACAAGGGTCCTGTGCACGGCTCCTTGGCACTACAGTCTGTTCCCCTTTTAAGACACTCTGAATTATTGGGAAGAAGTATAAAGACTTAGTGGTAGAGCACAATGCTATGCATGCAAAAGGTTTTAGGCTGAATGCCCATCATCTACTGTTGGGGTCGGGGGAGACCCATTTGAAACCAGGGAAAACTGCTGCCAGGCAGTATAAAAGGCAGCGTCCTATGTTCCTGAATCACTGGTGTATTTGTAATAAGCCTGCGCATGGTGCAATATGGATTTTGTTTTTGCTGCTGTGCCATGATTCTCAATCTACCTATCTACAAAGTAGCTGTCTTATTACAAAAGAATTTCAGAAATAGACTGGAAAGAGAAGTTGCTGAATTGCAACTTATTACCAAACTTAAAACCATGGAGAGACCTGGTCTGAATAGAGACATTGGATTCTTATCTCATGATACATGATAAAGCTATTTTTAGCCATCTCACCCCTTGTTTTCCCCTGTAAGACCAATTGCAGTCGTTAACAGTCATCAACAGGTTTACCACACCTATCAGCCAAACACCCATTCCCACCACCCTTCTAAGTAATATCCCTCCCCACCCTCTCACTATATATAAGGGTCTAGTGACTTCTGTTTCAGTGTATCTGAAGAAGTGTGCATGCACACAAAAGTTCATACCAATAACTAACTTAGTTGAATTCTAAGGTGCTACTGGAAGGAATTTTGTTTTGTTTTGTTTTGTTTTGTTTTACTTATCTACCTGTTTGCAGGCTATTTGGAGCCGCCCTAAAAAGGAGCACCTCTCAAGAAATAAGAGATAAGCTGCAACACTGTGTCGCAGGTCCCACTTATTAGACGTAATTGACAGTCTTTGTCAAGGAACTGAAGTTCTTGAATGGACCACATGGTGGCACTAGGGCGCTTTGGCTGCATATATATATGTATATATTTTTGAAAACAAATGTAGAGTCTTGTAGCGCCTGAAAGACTAAACAAATTTATTGTGACATAAGCAACCATGGACCAGAATCCATTGCATAATATGCTGCATCATCACTGGGTGCTTCTTTGTCTGTTCTTCAACAAATGCAATGAACCCTCTGGAAGTTATTAGCTTAAATTAGACAACAGCAGTTGCTCTGTTATTTTCTCTTACAAGTTTTCTCTCTGCTTGAATCAGGGATTCCAGTGCAGATCTATGCATCTCCTACATGCTTCAGAGATAGACAGTTTGCTTTTTTAAAAGATAAAAAGCATGGCATATATGCAGTTTGGGTTTTGCAGTTTGCTAGGAGAATCCTAAGAACCGTAATTCATCAAGCATGCTGCGAATTATAGCTCTGTAAGGGGTCACTTCCCTTAACAAACATTCTCCACAAACTGGTGTAATAGTGCTTTAAATAGGGCTCCAAATTGTGCAGGTGTGCTGTTGTCAAGTGAACATTCCAGCCAGGAAAAGGGTTTGGAGCAGGAGCAGCAAGGGGGGGGGGGTGGGACTCGAGAGAGACAGGGCCAGGCAAGGAGACCTGGGAGTCTGCATTCAATCCCCAGGCCTGGGGTTCCTCATTCCTGGCCTAAAGTATCTCACAGGGTTCTTGGGAAGATAAAATGGACCGAACCTTAGGTGGGTAGATAAGGTGACATGGAAATCAACGAATCCCAAGTTTTCACACAAATACTTTGAAAGTGACTTAGTAGAAGCCTATTGTACAATGAAAGGTTTCCACAGCATCATAGAGTTGGCCATCTAGCCCAGTCCCCTGTCAAAGCCACAACATTCTTGATTGGTGAACATCCAGCTTCTGCTTAAAAATAATGGGGGCATGATCTAAGGCTTTTGTCTACTTTAAGGGCTTTCCTCCTTAATTTCAGCCTTCGGTTCATAAGGGGACATAGTTTCATACTCTGAATCTCAGTTAAAGTTGCTATAATAATATTTTTTAATATTTTGATCTGACCACTTTAGTTCCTAACAGAGAAAAAAACACAGTATTTTTTAACCCACTTCCTGAATTAGCTCCCAGTTCCACTGTTGTGGTTTGGGGGCTTTGCTTGGAATAGACAGGCTCAGTGATAAGTTATCTGCTTTGCATGGAGGAGGTTCCAAGTTCAATCCTGGGAATCTTCAAGTAAGGTTGAGCTAGAACAGTTATAGGCAAACTCGGCCCTCCAGATGTTTTGGGAGTACAGCTCCCATGATCCCTAGCTAGCAGGACCAGTGGTCAGGGATGATGGGAACTATAGTCCCAAAACGTCTGGAGAGCCAAGTTTGCCTATGCCTGAGCTAGAACTCTGCCCCAAACCCCAAAGAGCCACTTCCAGTCAGACAGTACTGAGCTAGATGGCCAACGGCCTGACTTAGAGCCCCTCCAGATCACCTATTTATTGAGCATTTATCTTGATTTGCTTACACAAATATTGCATGAAGGTTAGATTTCATCCAGATTTTATTGAGCATCTGGTCTGATTTGTTTGCAAGGAGGTTATCCAACAAGGAACATTCATCCTGATTTGCTTGCAGAGTGTTTGCAAGTCTTCCTGTTAGTCATTCATTCATGCCACAGTTTTCAGTGCATTTCCCTGTCACTTTCCAACCTGCAAAGTGTATTGTTGCTTCTTTAAAGCAAATTTGCTCTGCTATAATGACCGGGCACTTTCAATGCGCAAACCTAAAGCTCAAATATGCGATTGAAATGAATCCCACAAAACAGTGACAGTCTGGAGACAGCCTTAATACAAGGCAGCTTCCTATGTTCATAAATTGCATGTAGCAAAAGCATTTTTCTTTCTCAGCTTCCCATGACCAGGCTTTTCAAGTTCTCCTGTGCTGTGACATAGATGTGAAGAGCAAACAGTTCTTTTCTTAATTGGCTTTGTTGCCAGGGCAGACTCCTCAGCTACGAGTCCCCTGGGCTGCAAGGTGATTAATGGGCTCATCATCACAACTGTTGTGTTAGCCAGCTCAGCTTGACAGTGTCACAGCTCAGCACATTAGCCTAATCCTGGGCCACTCCAGTTCTTATTGCACTGTCTGTATAGACTTAAAGATGGCCACACCTAAGGCAAAAGGCATGCCTGGACTTGGTCAAAGTAAAACGCTTCCTGTCGTTTGTTTGTGCCCCCCCCCATCTATCTGTTGATGGATGGCCATCCTGACTCGGCCCCAGACACACTGATCAGATGTTTGGAAGCTGTGGCTGGATGGTTACGTTGATTATTGTAACTCACTCTACGTGGGGCTGCCCTTGAAACTGACCCAGAAACTCCAGCGGGTGCAGAATGCTGGGGTCCTCACCACGGGATCACATTCACCCGGTGCTATAATAGCTGCACTGGCTCCCGGTGGAGTACAGGATCAGGTTTAAGGTCTGGTTTTAACCTTTAAAGCCCTATACAGCCTAGGACCCTCGTAACTATGGGACCACCTCTCCTGGTATGTCCCACGGAGGACCATACGGTCTTCAAACAAAAACATCTTGTGTAGCCTTATGAGGCTTTGCCCTTGGGGGGAAAAAATATTGCGCCCGGGAAAGGAAAGTGGGAGTCAACAGACGCTCAAGGAATAGTTTCGGAGAAAAGGCTTTTATTTCTACCATCCATGAACTGGTAGAAGGAGCAAGTGTGATAAGTCACAAAAAGCATGCACGAAGTTCACAGTCATGTGCACAAGCATATATACCCCTTTCCAGTTCCCTCCTCCTTTCTCCTCCTTTTCCAGGAGTCCTGCCCCATGAGTTCCTCTGAGCATGAACAGAAAGCTGTCTTGGGACTCTTGGACTCTTGGCGCCCTTCCCAGGAAAGGGGTTTCAGAGTGTTCAGATATGTTTCAGTCTCTTGTTCTGGCATGGTTCCCGGACAGAAAGCAAGTTGCAATGTGGTTCTTTAGCAAGGCCAGAAGGCATGAGAAAGGCCTGAGAAACAATGGACTGTTCTCTACCTTTGTTACAGCAGAGCGGAATGTTTCTGATGCTTAGCTGCTGAGAAAATAATTTTGAAAAGCTTTGAGAAGCTTTGAGCCTGCTTTGGTGGGGGATGACTTTGGGCCTAGGTGAGGTCACCTGTCCTCACCTTCCTTCACTTGGAGGTCTCGGGCCACAGGGAGGTTAGGCTGGCCTCAACCAGAGCCAGGGCTTTTTCAGCTGTGGCCCTGATCTGGTAGAACACAAGAGAGGAGGGCCCTGCGGGACTTGACATCTTTCCGCAGGACCTGCAAGACAGAGCTGTTCCATTAGGCCTTTGGCCAAAGCACAGTCTGACCCCCTCCTTTGGTTATCCTCACAGAACTCTAGCCCAATGGTTGCCATTAATTTGATTTTGAACTTATTTTAAAATGAATTGATTTTAGAATGCTGTGTTACTTTTATTGTTGGTAGCCGCTCTGAGCCCGGCTTGGGCTGGGGAGGGCGGGATATAAATAAAATATTTATTTATTTATTTATATTATTATTATTATTATTATTATTATTATTATTATTATTATCTCTTCTCTGCCATTTAATACCTCAGTCTCCCTTTCCACCTACTTTTGCCAGCAAGGAAAGAACTTGACTAATATCATGCAACCATGTGGAATAATGTGTGTTTTCAGGGGCAGTGGAAAGAATGGTGCAATTAGGAAATTTTAGATTCTGGACTTAATGGTATTGGGGCTCCCCTCTCTAGATGGCAATGTGCACTGGGTGGCTTTAAAAGAGGATTACTGTACACTCCTTCGTGGAGGATAAGGCTACTGGCCATGATGGTTATGTTCTACCTCTTGCAGTGGGATTCTGGACACCAGTTGCTGCGGATCACAAGTGGGTTGGGTTCAAGTCTTGCTTTTGGGCTTCCCATTGTGGCACCCAATCTGGAACTGGTTCTGCTCCTAAGACATTTTTTGGCCTTCCTGCTAAGTTAGTACCAAACAACAATATTAATAAGATCTTTGAGAACAGGGTGCTGCACTAGATGGGTCATTGGCCTGACCCAGCTTTGCTTTACTCATTTCAAAATGCAGTAAGCCCACCCTGATGGGTTTGGAGGCCTTTCTGTTCATTCCTTTGAGTGGGGCCTTGAATGCCTTTGTGTGGCGAGGCCCCAGGGAC
This sequence comes from Podarcis erhardii, assembly GCF_964252035.2. Classification (NCBI taxonomy): domain Eukaryota; kingdom Metazoa; phylum Chordata; class Lepidosauria; order Squamata; family Lacertidae; genus Podarcis; species Podarcis erhardii. The sequence goes on from NC_138497.1 coordinate 43,593,678, forward strand.
GCCCCCTCCCCAGCTTCCCGAAATAAATACACAAACACAAGAATATTGGGTTAATGGGATAAATAAGGCCACAGCTTTATTGGTTCCAGATGTGAGCGGTTTGGCTTAGGCAATTGGGCGAAGCAAGACTATAACCTGAATCCTGCCAGACCACAGGAAGTCTCTTTAAGGGTCAATCACTAGAAGGGTTGAGCCCCCTCCCCGGCTCACTGTTGGGGTCATGGCATGGCCCTGGCCCACGCCCAGGCCTTGGACAGGAACCACACCCCTGGATCCCTTTAACGGGATGACCCTTAACATGGAGGGGCAGGCGGAGGCAACAACCTCCCCTCCCATAATAAGGCTTACCCAATGCCTAACCTTAGAAAGTTGTGACGATTGCTACTAGGTAGGCGGAAACCAAATGGCTAGTGCCAATTATGCCAAGTGGAAAAATTCCTACCTGGCCCCGACAACCAGGCAACCGACATAAGTCATAGCAACGCCATAGTCAAACCAAGCAAGAAAAGAGGGTGGGTGGGCTGGGAGATCTCGAGTTGGAAGCAAAGGAGGCCACCACCCCAGATGCGCCACAATTTAAACCGTGGGTAGCCACGCCCCCAAGCAGCCCAATTGGCTTGCCGGGGGCGTGACGCAGTCGGGGATGCTACTGACGTGGGTAGTGTGCCTCCACCCACAGCCGAGTTTCAGGGAGGCCCCAGATTCCCATCCGCAAAGCAGCCCTCCAAAAATGGGAGAGAGCTGACATCTCAAAGCCCATGGCTAAATCTCAGGTGGCTGTAGCATGACCTCATCCACCTGCTTAGGTATGGCTTTGATAGCTCTCTCTACTTGTTTCTGAGTGATGCTCTGACCCAGTGCAACAAAATCCTGGTAAGTTATTGCTGATTTGCCATCGTCATTGGAGGTCCTCCTCTGTATCCCCTGCCCTGGCAGTCCAGAGGGTGGCATCATGAGAACAGGCCTTTTAAGTGGTGGCTCCTTGGTTGTGGTTTGCTCTCCCCAGGAAGGCTCACTTAGTGCTATCATTACTTATCCAGAGCTGCCAAACAAAAACATTTTTTTCAGGCCTTTGGATTTTAATTATCTGTGGCCTCCTTCAGTGGGTAGGATGTTTTAGTTCCACCTTTTAAAAAAATGAGGTTTAGATTTTTCTCTGTTTTGTTTTATGCTGGTTTTAATCTATGTGTTATTTATTTATTATTGTAAGTTGCTGTGAGTTAGTTTTGCTTTTAAAAAGGGACTAATAAGTTTAATAAATATGAATAATGAATTTATTTATTTTATTTATGTTGCACCTTTCTCCCAGTATGGGATCCAAGGCGGCTCACAGCATAAAATTAAGACAAATACAACTAAGAACACAAATAAATGTAAGTATTGAATTTAATTATTACGTTCAACAAGTCTAGTTATTTTTGGAGGTGCTGATGCACGTGTTGAATTCCTGTTATACACCTCTGTCAAAAAGAAATATCGTCATGCTGCTGTTTTCAATGGAGATGTGCCAAAGCCCACCAGATGAGCTGCATTCTTCTTTGTGAGAGGAAATTTTCTCCTCAAATGCTTTTTTTATTTCATTCTCCCTGAGGGAAATGGTGCATAGAATGTGCCTGCTTTTGGTTTGGCTCCATTAAGGATAAATACAGTAACAATAGCAGCTTCCAGCTATTGATGACTCATGCAGCGGCAGCCTCAGGGTTGCTGTGAGCAGAGAGAAGCAAGTAGTTGAAGCCATGGAGCCTTTTCACTTGAAACAGTAGAATACAAGATTCCACCATGTCTCTTTTCACTAAAGTTGTTACCTGTCTTGAATCTGATCAGAGTTCGCATTAAAAAAATTGGATGGTGTTCAACTAAGTTTTACTCAGAAGAGACCCACTGAAATTAATGATCTTGTTGTTGTTGTTGTTGTTGTTGTTTAGTCATTTAGTCCTGTCCGACTCTTCGTGACCCCATGGACCAGAGCACGCCAGGCACTCTTGTTTTCCACTGCCTCCCACAGCTTGGTCAAACGCATGTTAGTAGCTTCGAGAACACTGTCCAATGATCTTAGTCATGTTCATTAATATCACTGGATTCTCAGAGTAAAACGCTCGTGATCTTATTCGGTCTCACAGTATATCTGTGAAGTAGCTGGCTGATAGTGGAAGTTAAGGCTTGGCTGGTTCTAGATGTCCCAACTGGAAGTGGCCAAGCTACCATCTCTGCCATCTGTATTCCCCCAGCAACTAGAGTGGCAATCTTACTGCAGAACCAGAAGTGGGAATGATCAAGTGGGGGTTCCTACCAGCATAGTGGTTTGCTCCAAGGACAACCAACATGGTACCCTCCAGAATGATATTGTGAACAAAAAAATCCCCTCCTTTTGGCTTGGCATGACCAAGTGACCGCAATGATGGAAGTTGTAGGTCATGGCACTAGGAAGGATGACACATTTGCCACCTCTGGTACACACCTTCCAATGCTGAACATTGTTCATGTGTATCAATCCCTGCTAGATACTGGAGGGGACCAACACTATCAGCAGAGAGCTTGCTTCCACTTGCTAATTCAACATGCTAACAAGTACAGTGGTTCCTCGGGTTACATACGCTTCAGGTTACAGACTCCGCTAACCCAGAAATAGTACCTCAGGTTAAGAACTTTGCTTCAGGATGAGAACAGAAATTGTGCTCCAGCGGCGCGGCGACAGCAGGAGGCCCCATTAGCTAAAGTGGTGCTTCAGGTTAAGAACAGTTTCAGGTTAAGAACAGACCTCCGGAATGAATTAAGTACTTAACCCGAGGTACCACTGTATTACAAAAATCTTATTTCTGAAAGTGCTTTTGGACATGCCCACTATGGGGATCATAGTGATCGCCAAGTTAAAATCTAATACTCCAACCATTTGTTGAAACCATACATACAGTATATAAAGCAATGAGGTAGATATGAACTCACAGATTTACATAGTCTGAAGGGATGTTGTGCAGGACGTTGAGTCCAACCTTCTTCCTAATGCTGGATCTTCAGTCATGAAAGATGACTCAGTCTCATAAATACTATTCTTACGTAAAGGTAAAAAGGTAAAGGACCCCTGGACGGTTAAGTCCAGTCAAAGGTGACTATGGGGTTGTGGTGCTCATCTCGCTTTTAGGCCGAGGGAGCCAGCGTTTGTCCACAGACAGCTTTCCGGGTCATGTGGCCAGCAGGACTAAACTCTCTTCTTGCTGCTGAGGCCGCTGCATGGTGATTTTGAGGTGAATTCATCAAGACTGAGAATTTAAGCACCAAAGAAGAGCCTGCTGGATCAGGGCACATCAAGTCCAGCATCCTGTTCTCACAGTGGCCAACATGGGTGCCAACTTGAATAAAATATTGGGGGGACGCTGGTAAACCCCGCCCCACATAATCAATCACATGACACGGCACATGAAACCATTTGAATGGCAATGCCCATCAACTTTGGGGATCCCAGCCCCCTCAAATATTTTATTTGGGGGTGCTGAAGGGACCTCAGTCACTAGGAGTCGGCTCCTATGGTGTCTACCAGACGCTTGTGGGAAACTTGCAAGCAAGGCCTGAGCACAGTACTTCTCTTGCCTCCTGAGGTTTATTGCATGTGCCTCACATGGACGTAGCCAGGATTTTTGTTAGGGGGTTGTTATTATTATTATTATTACTGATTTAGGGGGGCAGCTGCCCCTTCTTGCCCCCCTTGGCTACGCCCATGGTGCCTCTCATGTTTTTTTTTAAGCATCCGTTACTTTCTGCCTGCACTTCCTTTTTCAGCCAAGGTTTGTGTTGCTTTTTTGTTCTCTTCATTTGAACAAGACTTCCATTCTTTGAAGGAGGTATTCTTGCCTCTAATAGGTTTTTTTTTACTATGTTTGTTAACTATGCTGGCATCGAGTGCACTTTGGTGAGATAGTTCTGCATTTTCAGTGTGCCACACATGTGTGGACTGGGCAAAAGGGTTCTTATGCAAAAACAAGTACCTTTTCTTGCAGGCTCCAAGTGAAATTCTTGCCATGCACAGATCTAGTTGCTGGGTGGAGTTGTTGATTGGCAGGCACATTCCTGGGAGCATCAGGATTGAGGTGGTCGGATGCATGTTTATTCCCTTCAAAATGCTTCCTAAATTGAGAAACCCTAATACACCTTGCATAATGATTAACCAAGACCTATGGAACACAATGGCCTCCTCAACTGTACAGCATTAAGCACTTAATCCAACTGTATTGAATTTCAATAAGTGTCTGGAATTATTTGGTTTATGTCTTACAGAAACATTTCCTTTCTTTCTCTCTCTCTCTGAATGCAGTTAATTCATTTGAAGAGGTGTGAAACGTTTGTCCCCTAATTGACTGCATTTCCTCCTGGCACAGTTCTGGAAGGTTTTTAAACATAGATCCCTTGCGGTTATTAAAGGCTTTTGAAGTATCATGTGAAATCTGCACTGTGAGTGCTGACTGTGGCTGAAGCCCTGGGAGAGTCTCATCAACTCTTTCTCTTCTCTCAGGAGTCTATTCCCATGAAAATGATGATCTCAGGTGTGTGGTGCGTCATTGTACTGCCTGAGGCACCTGTCGACTCATGGAGGTGGCGGGTGGTAAGGTGAAAGCACAGTTCAGACAGTCCTTCTGACCATACTCAGGCTTGTAGTTCTCCAATCTCTGATTGCAAAATGTTCCTGCCTCTTCCTCAAGTGTGGGACACAGACAGACACACACTCCTCTCCAGCCAGATGTGACTTTCAGTGAGCATAAGAGGAGAAACTTTTAGTTTAAACTTGTCCCACAAACTAACCCAGCAATGCCCCTAGGTATTGCCTCACCTGCTATATTTCTTCCACAATTTCTCATGGTAAGTTCTCCATTTCAATAAAGTGAAACTCCATGATAACTGAATAGCCAGTGTATCTCGTACCCCGTCCAAAATATGTCCTATGCCACTGCTATGATTATTTAAATTAGGTTAGGAAGTATAGAAATATATCTGTTTTGTTCATTTTTTTCCTCACTGCTCTGTTTTCTCAGGGATGCATTCCTGTGGATGCTGTCTGATATGAACTTTGATTAAGTTACCTAGAGTTTAAAGGAAGTTAGGCATCTTAAATATATTTGCAATTGGTGGTGAATGATGTTCATAGAAGTCGCTTCACCTTTCTAGTTTATAATATTCTGCCCAAATTTAAGATCTTCCTGTTTTTGCTTGATTCTTTGTTTGAGGAACAATCAACACTCTATGTGGTAGTTGCATTTGCTGCCCATACACACCTGCATTGTCACTTATGCACACACAAAATGAAGAGAGGGTATGCTTCTCTAAACCCTTGAGAACTTCTCACTAACCTTGTGTGTGGAGAAAAAGGAAGACAGGGCCTCACAGTTCCTCTTCTAGGACCATGGTTGTCAACTTGCATCATTGTCCCTGAAGACTTTAGCAACCTACACCAGGGGGCAACTATTCATTCAGAAACCACCTGAAGATGGGAATTCTGTTTCCCTTGTGCACCATATAGTGGCTGCTGATTACAGGTAGGTAGCCGCGTTGGTCTGACATAGTCGAAACAAAATTAAAAAAAATATCCTTCCAGTAGCACCTTAGAGACCAACTAAGTTTGTTATTGGTATGAGCTTTCGTGTGCATGCACCCTTCTTCAGATTGTTTCACCTGGCAAACAGCACCCATTGCCAACCACCTAAGGCTAAACACCTGTGTACAGGTGGCAAAACTACCATGCAATGTGTGAAATAGCTGTAGGAACACTGGAACATAGGAAACTGCCGTATACAGATTCAGGTAGGTAGCCATGTTGGTCTGACGCAGTCAAAATATACAAAAAATAAAAAAATTGTCCAGTAGCACCTTAGAGACCAACTAAGTTTGTTCTTGGTATAAGCTTTCATGTCCATGCACGTATCTGAAGAAGTGTGCATGCACACGAAAGCTTATACCAAGAACAAACTTAGTTGGTCTCTAAGGTGCTATTGGACAGTTTTATATATATATATATATGCCGTATACAGAGTCAGGCCATGGTTTGTCTAGCAGTGGCTCCCTAGAGGTCTTCCTCAGCCTCTGCCAGGAGACACCAGGGACTGAATCGAGACCTTCACATGCAAGGCACTGACCTATGGTCCTTCCCCCTCAGTCTAACCCACTAGTAGATTCAGTTTTGTAGGCTGAAATGACTTGACTCACAGAGCAGGGGGTTTTTTGCCCCCTTTATAACGAGTGGACTAAGGCAGCCATTTCCCCACATGTTCATTCCACATATCTGTATCGGTTATGTGGAAAAAATTCTACTTGCCACTTAGTGATTCAAATAGCCTCTACAAATGGTTTAGCACAGTGGGGTGAGTTCTCCCCCCCTCCCAATTGTTCATCCTATCCAATGATAAGAATCTGAGTAAACATGAGCTACAAATGTGTGGTGTTGGCCTCAGGCAGCTGATTTTGGATGTCACAAAAGGCAGCACATTGTTAATTAGTAGTTATTGTTGTGTTTTTTTATCTGCCAGGTTGTGGGAGAGGTGCTTGTTGGATTTTCTGCCTCAGATGCCAAAATCGCTAGACTGGCCTTGGTGCCTTGCAGGAGGGGCATCTACTATTCCACTTCAGACTTAAAAATATCTCCAGGCTGGTCCTAAGCAAAATGGTTCCTTAGGCGCAAAAGTGGCTATATCAATACAGTGGTACCTCTGGTTAAGAACTTAATTCCTTCTGGAGGTCCGTTCTTAACCTGAAACTGTTCTTAACCTGAGGTACCACTTTAGCTAATGGGGCCTCCCGCTGCCGCTGTGCAATTTCTGTTCTCATCCTGAAGCAAAGTTCTTAACCCGAGGTACTATTTCTGGGTTAGCGGAGTCTGTAACCTGAAGCGTCTGTAACCTGAAGCGTCTGTAACCCAAGGTACCACTGTATCTTGTTAAGCAACTATTTGCACAACAGCCAGTTGTATCCAACTTACTCTAAAATTAGGCATGCTTAAGAGGAGTGATGTGTCTTTAAGGGTGAAATCCAATCCTGAACTCCCAGAGGTGAGGATCTGTGAAGTGGCATCTTTAGCCCAGCTATCCACAGCAGCTGCAGCAAAAGGCGGGAGCAGGACAATAATTTGGTCTCAATCAATTCACAGTGATTGAGTCCAACAAAGCCTCTCTTCCTCCCAGAGGGGAGGGGTTGTGAGCGGGAGCAGCCTCCCGCGGGGAGCAGGGAGCCGTGTTAGGCTCCCTGCCCCTGATTGGTTCTGCTGCTGCGGCCAAGACTCCCAGCCAACCAATAGGAGTGGCTGGTGGGTGGGGCTAAATGCATTTAAACAGCCGCGGCAGCCCACTTCTCTCATTCTGTTCCTGCTTCCTTCGGATCTCCCGCCCTCCCTCCCTGTTAGGTCAGCTGCTTTTGCGTATTGACCTTGCTATGGACTTCGGTTGGTTGCCTTGGTTGCCCAAGGGGCCTGGTAGGACTTTTCTATCCATTTGGCAAATTGGCACCAGCCTCTTGATTTTTTTGCCTACCTTGTAGCAATTTGTCACAACTTTCTGGTACTGGCGGTTAGGCATTGGAATATGTGTGCTGTGCTGGAGGATTGGGTATGCACCATCATCTACCTCTCCTCTTATGGGTATTCCGTTAAAGGAATCCGGTGGTCGTGAATCCTGTCCGATGCCCTGCTAGTGTCTAGGGCCATGGCACGACCCCTGCTGGTGTCATGGGGTTGCTTCCAGTTGTATTTGCATCAACAAGCTCCTCCCATTGGTTGTTAACCCTGATATGACTTCCGGCTGTGTGGGGTGGAGTCTTGTATTGCTGTTTCATCCAATGCCTAAACCCATACTACTCACATGCTGTAACCAATAAAAGTTGTGGCTTAATTTTGCCCATTAACCTAAAAGAACGTGTCTGTGTGTCTTATTATAATCCTATGCAGGTGGAGGGTCCTCGACTCACAACAGTCTCCTTGCAACAACAGCAAGACTGGCCTAGACTTCAGAGGATCCCGGCCTGGCTCAGTGGTCCCTGGCTCAGGGATCCCACCAGCCCAGATAACTGGCAGCCAATGGGAGGTTGGCTGAGCAGTGAGATACCTCTACTCAATCTAACTCCCCCTAGCTGAGCATAAGGGGAATTGAGATTGCTCTGTCCATCAGGGGACTGCTGACTGCTCTTACTTTGGGAGTTCTGCCCCGTGCCCCAACGTGTGATTGGATATAGGCATTTAATAGGTTTATCCTCTTTGCCAAAAACCCCAGTATCGCCTTCATATTCCCAGTCCTTCTTGGGAAAACCCAGCAAGGGAGATTTACAGTAACTCCTGGGAAGCCCTTCATTTTCATTGTGTTTCGATTTTAATAGATTGCCTGCCCCGCCCAGGATTATCTCATGGGAAAGAAAAGCCTGGCTTGGTGACATGTGGCGAAACTTGTTTGGGAGCCAGATTTCACACACCCGATGATCCTCAGTCAGAGGGACAAAGGGAAAAAAAACCCTCTCATGCAGCACTTCAGGTTCACAACACAGCCTCACGTGGGGTGGTGGTGTCAGTGGAAGAAGAGACAGGGCCCTGCAGCTGATCTTTCCCTTCCAAGACTGGTTAGACCAGTTTAGAGCATTGCAAGCTCTCTTGCACACAGCGCAAAGGGCATGGTGTCAGCCTGGGAACCAGCATCACATGATGCAAAGGATGAGACTTGTCTCAGGGTTGAGCTTGAATCATTTCCCTCCTCCCCCCACCCCTTTCTTCACCCGCTTGCACAATGGACCTTCACAAGGGCAAAACAATACTGCACTTATCATTGTGCTGGGAACTTTTTGTCTAGCGCAGGAGGGACTGCAGTTCACATGATTCAGCAGGTTTCATTTAGGAGGCCCCGAGAGCAGGATGAGATGGCTTTCTGACATCCTCGCCTCCGGCCTTATCCTTACTGGAATCAAATCCACTCTACAAATTGTACAGAAGGAGGAGCTTGTTGCCTGTGGGTCTCTCGCAACATTTGAGGAGGCGGTCTGTACTCTGGCCTGAGTCAGTGCTGTCCACTGGGATGATTACTGAATGCTGAGCTCAAGTCCAATTCAACCAAAGATTTTCACCAACACCCACCTTCCTTCTCCTGCTATAAACTGAACTTTGGACTCCTCCTCCTCCTCCTGTTTGACCCACATCCATCCCCACACCACATACAGGCTTTTGATACCTGTCTTAAACCAAGCTGGGTCACAATGACTGGCTGCCTCCATTCCCCTTCTGATCACGGTGTTGCCACCTCTGGCCCAGTCACCTGATCTTGAAAATGCTATCAATTCTGCCCCAGACCTGATTCTACTGTCTCCTTGATCCACCACACCACTTGAAATGTGCCATATTCGTTGACAATTAAGAAGCAGATGAAGCCGATAGGGAGGGGGTACTGAAACACCAGATCCCAGGTGTCCCCACCTGTGAAATGGGTAGACTTGGTGGCTGCCCTCCCTCAAGCAAGTCACTGTGCCTAACTTAAGAGTTGGTTCGTATGTTCCTTGACTCACTCTGTGTAATTCCCTTATTTTCTGCTGTTGTGTGTGAAGTGAGACTCAAGGCACTCACCTTTAGTGAAAATCTTAAGGTGCAACTTTGTGACTGAGTGGAAAGGGAATGTGAATGTACATGTGCTTGCAAACTGAATGAACAAATAAAGAAAAAAATAAGATCCAGAAATCATCTTCATTCAGTTTCCCCATAGATGACATGTCACATACCTATGAAAAATAAAGAGTTTGTTGGCTTGCTTGCGTCTATAGTTTATATCTCACCAGGGTGGCTTATGAAAGCGCGCGCGCGCGCACACACACACACACACACACACTAGCCACAAAGCACAGATAAAAGCACAAGACAGGTAATGCTGTTACTTATGGACAGTAACAAAAGCACAATCCACTAAAAGATCACAAAGAAGCAAGAAGCTTCCGAATCCATCAAAACTTTTCATCAGGCGGGAAGTTAAGCAAGCAAATTGAACAATGAAGAAAGAGGCAGGGATTAAAGGATGTTGGGGTGAAATGAAAACGCCCAAGTTAGTTCCTTAGAGTTTTGTGTAGATAATGAAATAAAAATGGTAAGATAACGAGCAGACTAATCTTTTATTATTTGAATGGATCATAGTATAATTGCCTGTTCCTTGAATTTTGTTTATAAGGGGGAAATACCCCCCAGGCTTCTGGGGGAAGTGAAGGACCATCCCAGTTGCATGTTATCTTAAAAGGCCCCCATAATTAGCATGGTTAAGTTAAGTTCCCTGTGGTCTCATCAGCATTTTTAACTGAAAGAGGCTGGCTAAAGGACTCACTTCATCACCACCAACGTCTACATTTCTCCATGCATTGTAAATAAGGCTTGGAAGAAAAACAGCAGGAAGGGTGAATCTTTTGGAAGGTCTCAAAGCCTGGCCACACCCCACTTTAGGAAGAGGAACCCCACTGAACTGAACAATACTTGGTGTCCCAGGGCTTAATTTGCAGCCTGGGATCAGGAGGGGGAATAGGGTAGCTGTCCCAGCAGGAAGCTGATGAGGTGAAGCCAAGCCTTTTAAGGGATGCATTCTTTTGTAGTGAAACAAATGGGCCTAAGGTAAGCAAGGCATTCGCTGTGTTTTTCCCACACTACAAATGCTAGAGTTGGTAAAACCGATACCCTCCTGTGAATGGCCCTGCAGATTCCCATCCCTGAATAAATTAGGTTTGCTATCAGCTGGGATTTATGAGGAATATTATTTAGCAGTCAGCTGCAGGATTCTGCCATTCACATGAGTCTCACATTGGTGGGAGATTTTCAGCAAAAAAAATCATAGCATAGATAAAGACCACTCTTTTTATGGAGCCAAGAGAAGGGGTTTCAAGTGAGCTAAGTTGCATAGTTTCTGCTGTCGTCTGCTAACTATAAAGCTGTGGAAAGAATGCAGCCAGTATCTGGTATAATCTGGAAAGAGTGTGCCCAGACTGAAACTGGCCCTTAGGTAGCCCTCGCTCTGTGCCTTCTGCACCATGATTCAGCAGCATCGCATGGTTTAGCATGATTTGAAGAAGAGTCAATGGATGGGTGGCTTTATGCCGCAGGCAGAAAATCAGCTTAAAACGCACACATAAAACTGGATCTCTCTGGAGGTATTGCTGCAGAGTGGCTGCCATGATGGGGATGAACCTGAGAAATCTATAGATTCAAGTCCTTTTTAACAAGCCAATATTATTTGCTCAGTTTCCACACTCCCATCTGCAATATGGAGACAATTATTCTGACCTAGTTTGTTAAGGATTACAGAGATAAACAAATGTGAAACGCTTTGAAGTGTGCTTTGTTAATGCACTTTGTTATTACAAACTCTCAGCTTTTATGTCTGTAATAAAGATAGTAAGAGATTTGGCACTTTAAGAGAGTTTTTTGAATTAGTAATATTAACTCTGCGAGATGAATGCAATAAAGATTTAAGAGATTTTGTACAAAAGAATGCTATATGAATTATCATTATTGTTAAAAATATAGAACCTTTCTGTGGCCTTGAGGCTTTTATAATTGGGTCTACCAGCAAGTTTGGTTCAGCACAGGGGAACTGAAGAAGGTATCAGTTTACTCTTATATGGAACACCATAAAAATGCTTCTTATGAACTAGATCCCCTACCTCAAGTGTTTTCCTAGGCTTGCTGTACTCCCAAAAGATAATGTTTGGTTTTTTTGCAATGAATTACTCTAAATGTTCTTTGACAGTTTGCTATCACTCCCAGTCAGATAGGTTTCCATCAAACTCATCAGCTAGTCTAGAAAGCAGCAGTAGCAGCTGACACAGCAACTCTAAAATCTGTGTCACTGGATTTCCTTTAGAATTAAATACACCAAAAACAGAAACTCTCCCTCTTGGCTGCCGCCCAAGCAGCAAGGCATGCTGCAACTTGGCCAGGTCAAGTGACGGTTGGTTACAGCAGGATCAAAGTGCTTAGTCTATGTCTATTTTGCTGGCATCCAAGTAGCTTGCTGTGAAATAATGATTTTATCAAAGTAATGGCCTTACAGCACAGATACTCTTTCCTGTTGCCAAAAGAAATAATGCAGAAAACCGAACTGGTTGCACAGATGGAACTATTATAATAACACGACACTGAATTCCACCCAATGGCCTACTTTGTGTATGATGGCACCTGTATTATCTGTATTTATTAATTATGTCTGTACTGCTCCCAACAGTTTATTTTGCTTTTTGAGGGATATTTTGTGGCTTATTTATTTAGCAATCTATATAGAATGAGGTCTTCAATAATTCAACCACACACATGTGATTAAGGCTGAGGAGTCCAATTTGCTGAGTTTAATTTGGATTTAATTCACCTGACATTTTGCAACTTGTGTCTTGCTACTTCTGTGGGAAGAAAATGTTCTGTGACTCTTATTCATCGTCACTAGGCTTTTGCTACCTTGAATTCGTTTCCATTTAATCTGTGAAGGTATTGCCCACCAATGCAAATAATTCACAGAACCGCGTTCATACAAACAAAACATCTTTATTTGGAAACAAAACAAAAAGTGTATGATACACAGTCCCTAGGGCAATGGGAACAGGATTGAGGATCCTTTCTTTCCCAGGAAGAACTCCTTGGAATCCCTCCAATGCTACAAACATGAACTGACAACACCCATGCATCCTTCCCTAGTACTGCAGGAAAAGGGAAGCATGCTTAGTTCCTTTGAACTCCTGGTGTTGGCACTGCCTTTAAGATTCAGTCCTCAACACAGGGCTGCCATGATGTCCAACCTCATTCCAGGACCTTCCCCCGTGTACAATGGAAATGCATAAAGACCCAACATGCAACGTTTTCCACTTGTGCAGCAAAAGTGTGCCGTGCAACTCGAGAATAGTGATGATCAAGAATTGCTTCAAACACAGCACATTTCCAACATGCAAACTGTGTGCTGATCATCACACAAGGCGTACAAATGCTGGAAAGTCATGGCTGAGCTTCCCAGTATATCCATGCATAGCAAAAAGGAAATACACATGATTACCGCATGTGATGATCAATCCCTGATCTGGACGCTGTTTCCTGCCTGTGGAGACATCAATTGAATAAGCAAAGCCACTCAGGTTCCCGCTTCTCATTCACATTTTCCGAAGCCTGGCATTTAAGAAACTGGTGAATTCCAAAATACTTGTGTATTTAGTAACACAGTGCCACTTCTTTTTCTGTGCTATACAATTTGCAGGCACTCTCACCTCTTATACAAAGGTCCAGGATTGCATTCGGATCCTTATCCAGAGGTGGGATCTCTCCTACTCCAGGGCTGCCAGAATTTCTGGCTCTCACGTTCCACCCATAGGTCGCAAAGCCAGTTCTTTCCTGATACAGGAAGAACAGCAGTCTCTCTCCTTGCTTTTAGTACAGCACATCAAAGATCTTATTTCCATGACAACTCCCCTATTGCATCTTCCTTCATTTGAATCTGAGGTATGACTAACCATCAAGAGGTGAGGTCACTGAAGGGTTTCTTAGTGCAAAAAACCACAACTCTCTGCCAACCTTATCTAAACCCCATGGCGACATACTCTCCTGTCTCTTGGTTTCTCTATGCCAGCCTGGTACAACTTCCACCAACCTCAGCCAGCTGTGCTGATGGGACCAGGAAGTTCAAACATCTGGAGGGCACTGCATTGGGAAATGCTCCTTTATGCCTCCCTTTCACCTTCCTTAAACTCCCTCTGTATCTCTCTCTGTCTCGCTCTCTTCTCCTTCATTCCTACCATCTCTCTGCCCTTCTTGTCACGTGCTTCTCCTATATTGCCATTTCCCTCCTATTTCATCTTCTCACTTTTACAATATTTGTGAAATTTTCTTACAGTTCTTTCAAATGCACTTGGTCCTTCTTAAGAGTGAAATATTCACATTTAGATGCCGGAAGGTACCCTACCCTACCAAAAACCTCAAATACATGATGTCCAAAATGATGTACTGTATTGGAATAGCATTGTGGAAGCATAAGGATCATTCCATGTCATTTCGCTAGAAAATGCTTTGTCCTTTTAAAGACATGCCACACAACTGATATTCCTTCATAACAAACACCCTGCTGTCTGGAGGACTTATTCCACTTCCTGAAGCAGGACTGAAAGCAAAGTATAAAAGATACTTTTTCCTTGAGCAGGCCATGTTATTTGACATTGTTGTCTCCCGGGAGAAATCCCTCTATCCTTGCCTGTGCCTTGAAAAGGAGATATCAGCCTCAAGAATATATCTCAGGTTTAATCCCGTGAGGTGGAGTGCTGCTGCTTGGCTGAAAAAGGGACCACTTCAAATTATGGGGCAGGGCTGTGGGAAGGACAAGGCTGGGAGGGCACACCAGCACCCGGTGCTCCTCTCAGTCTGGCCCTACAGCCCTGCCCTTGCCCCAATAAGCAGAAATGCCATTGTTGGGGGGGGGGAGCAGCGGCCTGGCACCACCCCACTGCATCGGCTTCTCCTGGGTTTAAATAAGATGCTGTGAGGAGGTTCTGGAAACTGCCCATGCTGTCTGGGTACCTAAAATGACAGGCTTGGCTATTCTTTAATACTGAACTCAGTACAAGAAGCTTCAAGCCACCCCAGTTCTATTGAGATTGCATGAGCCATTTGGTATCCTGGCACTACTACACAAGTCCACTTCCTGTCTTCCAGGAAAGTTCTATCCCAACCCAGCAAATCATGGGGCTCCAGGTCCCCTTGGCTCGCGACACTCTCCTTGCTGGAGCCACTTTTTCATTCAGTTAGCCACTTTGCCCTCTGTGGCAGAAAGTGCAAAGTCCAAGCCCGACTTCTAGGCCTCTTCATTCCCAAACCAGCTTCAGACAAAACAGAAGAACTTCTTCCACCGGCACTTGGAGAGAGTTTTTATTCCCTTGGCTGTCATTTTCTTTTCCTGTTGGGCCTTGTGCTCAACTGCGCTGATGATGGCTGTGTCAAAAACCTCCTTCAGGTTCTTTTGAGTCAGAGCAGAGCACTCGATGTAAGTCTGAGCCCGGATTTTCTCAGCCAGGCCTTCGGCTTGAGTTCTTGGCACAGGCCCAGCATGGTAGTGGTCCAGATTGATCAACACATTGACGTCGTCCCGCAGATCTGACTGTGTTCCCACCAGCACCACGGGAGTCTGGGGATTGTGTGTCCGTATTTCAGGGATCCATTTCTCCATAATGTTCTGGAAGGATGTGGGATTTACAACACTGAAGCAGACCAGGAAGACATCTGTGTCAGGGTAACAGAGTGAACGGAGGCAATCAAAGTCTTCCTGCAGAGAAAAAATACGAGATGTTGAATTTTGTTTGCGATGCATACCGGCAGAAACTAGCTGTGGCTGATAAGCTAGAGGGTTCTCATAAAATGTAGTAATGCTGTCTTTTCCACAAAGCTCTAAAGCAGGGGTCAGTAACCTAAGGCCCATGGGCCGGAAGTGGCCTGCGGAGGTCATTTGACTGGCCCCTGAGCCACCCCCGAACTGAGTTACCTGCTTGCGCGCTGCGGTAAACCGGCACAGGGACTTGCTTCCATGGTGCTGGAAATCGCATCTGCGCAGACGCAGATGCTGGAAATCGCGTCTGTGCACGCACAGATGTCAAAAGTCACGGGCGCACGCAGTCTAGCCCACGGAGGGATCTCCGCGGGACCGATCCGGCCCAGGCAAGCTAAACCTTGCTGACCCCTGCTCTAAAGCATACATTTTCATCCTTTGTCCCAGCAAACCTTCTGAAGCCAAGAAACAAAACAGTTTGAGCTTTCCAAGTGTAACCAAAGGGAAACAAAGACAACTTGGTAGCTCAGCCACTCTCACTCTCAAGGGAGCTCAGTTTGGCCCATGTAAAGGAGAGAGACTTTAAGGTCCACTACAAAGAGGGATCTCGGTCAAGCAAAAAAAAGCCAGTTGTTCCAATTAACACTTGGGAAGCTTCTCTAGCAAGGGCTGCACTTCTATACAGAGGTACCCCGCATTTTTCAGTACCCTGGCTGTGGAGGCTTCAGTAGATTTCAATTCCTGGAGCCCTCAGTTCTATTGTTACCTCAAACACAAACTCATCAGGTGACAATACTGCATACCCTCAGCTGCGGTACAGGGATCCTAGCTGTGTTTCACTGTCTGAGGCAGTATGTCTCTGAATACCAGTTCCGGCGAATCACAAGTAAGGAGAGTTTGGTTGCGTTTAGGTCCTGCTTGTAGGCTTCTGACAGGCCTCTGGTTGGCCACTGTGAGAACAGGATGCTGGACTAAATGGATCTTTGGCCAGATCCAGCAGGGCTTTTTCCTAATTTGGTAAGATTGGCCTAGTAAGTCTGTAGTAAGGATTACAGGGGTGATGTATCTGAAACATCTTTAGAACTTGAAATGTGCTGTACAAGAGCAATTATTAATGCCACTCAGAATTTCACTTTGACCCAGATTTTCACCACCTTCTTCCTGACATTCTTTGCTCCCCATCAGAACTCAAACCCGTATTCTCCTTTAATTTATGAGTCTCACCTGTCCTGCAGTGTCCCACAGCTGGATACGAAGTGGTGCCCCATCTACCAGGACCTGCACTGCAAACAGAAAGAGAGAGAAGGTTGGGAGTGGGTAAGTACTGGATATATTTCACACCCATCTACTAACATATCCCCTGTTTTATATACCTAGGAGCTCTTTGAATGTGAGGAGCTGCACAGTGTCAAAAAACAGCCATTTGAAAAGCAAGCGTTCCTCCATATGTCCAGCTACTCCCTTCTTTTGCTGCCACACTAATGAAGGGATGGAACCAGCCATGAATAGCCAGCGTAGTTTACTGTCAACAGCGAAACTGTACTGACGGTGAATTATTTGTGCAATGTTTGCAACAACACTGTTCCATAATTGCAGTATGTTTTTAAAAAAACAACAAACCAACCTAGCAAGTTTGGATTTCAATACAAAGGCCTCTCCCTTGCAGGTTTCGTGCAATCCCTTTGCAGCAGGCCAGTTTTCTTCCACTAGTGCACAAATCCCAGTGACTTAGGCTGCATATACACCATCCCATTTGTAGCACAAACACAAAGTTTTCTCAGTCTGGAATCATTCATGTCCGAACTCAACATGATGTTTTCAACCTAGGTTTATACTAGATCATCCACAAGGATGGGTGGATGTAGTTACTTGATGCGCATTTGAAAACCTTGCCCTTGATTTGGTTATCCATGCCTTTTCCTCCCTGCACATGCCCCAGATAAGGAAAGGAGGAAGTGGTGATTGTTATCTTGGTATAACTACGTCATTGCACAGATGCAGATACACCCTCCATAGCCAGGACCGCCTACGTCTATTTTCAAATGGAAATAATGCAGAAGGGGCCCTTGTACATAATATTGTCCAATTTTCTGGTTGGTGCAGAAATGCTGAACTAGATTGCATCTCGGTCTAGCCTCTATTTGAAGACTTTCCGTGAAGGAGAGCTCTCTGCCCACCCTGGTACAGGTTCCATTGCAGGGAGTTGGACCAGATGACCCCTCAGGAGCCCTTCCAACTCTGCAATTTTATGCTTCTAGGACCGTTGTCCTCTCTGCCTTCCATCCCACCAGTCCCAGTGGGAGCCAGCCCCCACTGGAAGTATACCACAGTTTTGTAGCTTCTCTTCACGAGACAAAGAACAACACAGATGAGACCATGTAATGGAGTGTGTGTGACAATATGCAAATGAATGACTGATGAAAGGAAATATACCATGGAGGGATGTTTTTTTAAGGTCTTATCCGCTACCTTGAGCTGCATTTAACTAACTGTTACAGAGTGAAGCTGTGAGCAACGCGAGCTCTGGAACATTAATAGATATTGGGGGTAGCTTACAGAGAATGTAGAGACAGGGTAATAAAGAAAAACAACAACCCAAGACAAAATGCATAATTAGCAGGAGTGTGTAATCAAGAGAAGCAGACATCCTGTGCTAAAGGCAACAATAGCCCATACTTAGCACCAACTAGTGATATTGCCACTGTGTCCTTTCCTCAACTGGGGTGTGTATGGGTTCTTTATTTTGTAGAGAGACAGGGTTAAACTTTTCTCAGGCTTTATGCCATTAGCAGGTGACCACAAACAACCCTGCTTCAGAATTTACATTGATCTACTGAGCAAAATAACTCTCCCTTCCTTGGGGCCTTTCGGTGCAGTGGGGCAAAGGGTGCCCTGATCACATTTTCGCCTGTGTCTCAGCTCCTTCCCCACCTCACCCCGAATCTCAATGACAATGGAGCAACTAGGTGGTGCCTTTGTTCAGCCCTTTCTTTCCCTTTTTTCCATGGTGAGATGTGCACTCCCACACAGGAAAGAGGGAGTGTGGCGAAATGTCCAATTTAAAAATAAATAAAACTTTATGTGTTGAGGGGGAGGGAGGTTGTACCCAGAGGACACCACCTCCACTGACACTTTGGCTACCTCTGCAATAGCCGTTCCCATGAATGGAGTGGGGGGGACCACTAATTTTTCCACCTACAAAATATTGCACATTGAGCACTTAGAAAATGGGAGATCTCCATTCTCAGAAGCACAAGTTTGAGGAGAGATCTGCAAATGCATCAAATGATAAACAAACAGGCGTTTTGGGACTACGGAATCAAGGAGCATTTTGGGACTGCAGAAAAACAGAAACGTACTGAAATGGAGACAAGAGAACAAAACAGCACAGTCACAGTGCATTACAGTGGTACCTCAGGTTACAGACGCTTCAGAAATAACCCAGAAATAGTACCTCTGGTTAAGAACTTTGCTTCAGGATGAGAACAAAAATTGCACGGCAGTGGGAGGCCCCATTAGCGAAAGTGGTACCTCAGGTTAAGAATAGTTTCAGGTTAAGAACGGACCTCTGGAATGAATTAAGTTCTTAACCCGAGGTACCACTGTATTTGTGGAAAATCCTACACCACGGAAAGGCAGTAAGATACATTCAAAGTTACTGTTGAAGAGCCCACGGTAGCTTAAATGTTAAATAAGTAGGTTAGGGGATTTTGATTAAAGAAAAATGGAGTACAAACTCCTCCTAGGCATGGGACAATTAGAAAGGAGCCATCAGTTTTCACTTCAGTAATTTCATTACATGCTGCCTCAGCGGCCAGGCAGGCTCCTAGGGACTGAAGGCCTCCAAGCTGTCAACTGGGCTGGGCTTGGATATTCCTTGAAGTGCAGCCAAGGTGTTAAAGGTAGCAAGTGAGACACAGGGAAAGCCAAAACACTTTGCTTGGCTCAATGTGGCAAAACAGATACAGAAGCAGGGTCACTGGAATGGTCAGGGGTATTGAGAGTTGAAGTCCAACAATGTTAGTAGGGCAATGTTAGTAGGGCAACAATGTTAGTAGGACACTGTTGGATGTCTTGCCCTTTGCTGTTTATGTATGATCACATTACTGACAGAGTTAATGGTAAATTAAGCATTATTATTATTAAAAAAGGTTTTCATGAATTACAAAAGAACATGCAATGTCTTTCTTGATGAGTCCTAGGATTCTGCAAAGGGTAGCAACAAACTCTTCCAGGTAGGCCTCACCTTCAGGAGCTGGTTTCCTGGCTCATAGCTGTTTCTTTCTAAGGGACCATGTACCAGACGGAACATATCTAGGTCTAAGCAAGGCCTTACAGACTCTGCTTCACACAGTGAAACCTATTGGGCCAACCTGGAATATCCCCACAAATGGTTGCCTCTTCATCATGTGACCGGGTGAAAATAGAGGTTTCCTTATTGAATTTTAGGGCTCAGTGTTTGGAGCACAGTGAACATCTTTGCCTGCCACTGTGTTGGGTGAGAAGGGGGTTTAAAAGTGGCTCCACATGAGCGCAAAAACAGGTAAAAAAAGAGAGAGGCAGGGATAGCTCAAGGTCCTAGAGTGCCATCTTCAGCCATCAGAAGGGCTGGTGTGAAATACATCACTTCCTTATGGCTGGGAGGTGGCTGAGCCCCGTTAACATATCTTAACCACAGAGAAAGAAGGGAAACCTGTTCCTGATCAAAAGATTCTACTTTGATCTTCAAGATGCTGAGCATTTTTCCCTCTTGGTGTCTCATTTCTAAGTATTTGCCAATCCCATGGGTGGGGGTTAACTGGGAAATAAATAACCGGCATGCGCAGTGTTTGAGGGAGGAAGCAGGACATGTGTAGGGGGGGGGGGATGTCCTGTTGAGCAAGCGGAAATAAAGGCACCAACAGGATGTGGTAGTTGTATACTGCCCCAAATACTTTATCAGAAATTCATGTGAGAACTGTGAACCAATAGGATACAGATCGTAAGTTCATTGGAGCTTTATTGCTTCTGTCACTTTGCAGCCTACCCTGTACATCAGGTTTGGGGGAATCTGTGGCCTCACAGATGTTATTGGGATCAAACCCCTACCAGCCCCAGTCAGATAAACCCTGGACTAGGTGGTTTCAGGACAGTCCCTCAGCTGTTACTGCCCTCCATTCTGCTGAAGGAGGAAAATCGCATACATTTCCTTAGTAACTGCCTGTGCTTATCTTCCTCTCTTTACCTGGGTGAACCAACTGGAAAAGAATCAGGAAAGAGGAAAGAGAAAGAAGTTGGGAGGAGCACAGGGTTCATTCGTAAATTATGGCAACAGAGAGAAGGGTACGTGGTGGCAGTGTGAAAAGGTGCAGAACTGTGACCCCCATTTCAGGGCATCCAAATGCATTTGGCCAAGCATATAATGCACAGCACCTCGGTATGAGGAAGTTTGCTTCTTTCTTCCCCCATCACTACAATTTTGTAGGTCTCTCTAAAACCTTGCATTGGCCCCTCCTATACGCAATGGAAGAATTTCGGCATAACGGAGAAGCAGGCTAAACAAGATAGTTTGGTGGTTGAAGGTCAATATTTATGCATATTTCTGACCCCGAGTGACGAACTAACTTGAAATGACAGGTTATCGGTAGCTCAGATCTCAACCTGTATGCATGGGAAACTAATTTCTCACCAGGAAGCCTGTCTGGGAACTGGATATGAGAATCTGCACCAGAGGGGCTGAGCTACAGAGCAGCCTGGGGTGTTGGTGATGTAGCACCCCCCCCCCTCCCGACAGCCTTCCTGCGTCTGAAGTAGCAGAGGTTCTCTCTAGGTTGTTTGTGACATGGACCAAGATCTGTGTCAGGGCCAATTTTCTGCTCTGCCTCAGGACATGATAACCACGGGGCTGTTTTTGTACACTGTATGCCTTCTCGGTGGACTGCCCAGTGTTGCTTTTCCAAGTGGTGAATGGGCTGTTGAAATCCAGCCCTGAAGAGAAAGCAGATAACCATAGCAAAGCAGCCTTTGACGGCAATCAGCAAAATTGCTCGTATCCACATTTCACTTGCTGTCACAGTTAATGCAAGTCCTGTGAAGGTGCTTAGAGCACTGTCTGCTTGAAGTTTGTGAGATCAGTTGTTGCTGCCTGAGGAGGGACAGGACTCTGGAAGGGATCAGGCCCATTGCATTCTCTCTTGGCTATAACCCATCTGCTGTTTAAGCAGAGATGGATAGGGAGCACTTAATGCCTCACTTATGCCCACAGCATTAAAGGACACAGTGGTGCATCCCCTCCTGAAGATGGTCTCCCCAGAACCTGAGGTTTTAGATAACTACCACCCAGTTGCAATAATCATTTACTGGGCAGGGTGATTGTGTGGTGGCTGCTATCCCTGGATACAGCAGATTATCTGCACCCATTTCAGCTTGGCTTCAGATTTGAATATAGCATTGAAACAGCCTTGGTCACCCTGGTTGATTATATTTGGGAGAGTGACAGACAGAATGGTACCCAGTTGAGTCTGTTGGACCTCTTGGCTGTGCTTCATACCACTGACCACAGTATCCTCCTGGCGTAGGAATTGGGGGCACTGTGTTACGGTGGCTCTGTTTCTATCAATAGGACCATTACCAGAGAATAGCATTGGAGATTTTCTGCTTAGCCTCGTAGCATTTATACTGTGGTGCACTGTGGGGATTCATCTTGTATTGAAGAAAGAAGAGGAGGAGGAGGAGTTTGGATTTGATATCCCGCCTTATCACTACCCTAAGGAGTCTCAAAGCGGCTAACAATCTCCTTTCCCTTCCTCCCTCACAATCAACACTCTGTGAGGTGAGTGAGGCTGAGAGACTTCAGAGAAGTGTGACTAGTCCAAGGTCACCCAGCAGCTTCATGTGGAGGAGCAGGGACACGAACCCGGTTCACCAGATTACGAGTCCACTGCTCTTAACCACTATACCACACTGGTAAAGGACTCCTGGATGGTTAAGTCCAGTCAAATTCGACTATGGAGTGCTGTGCTCATCTCTATTTTCAGGCCAAGTGAGCCGGTGTTTATCCACAGACAGCTTTCTAGGTCATGTGGCCAGCATGAATAAACCGCTTCTGGCACTACAGAACACTTTGACGGAAGTCAGAGCTCACAGAAACGCCATTTACCTTCTCATTGCAGTGGTACCTATTTATCTACTTGCACTGGTATGCTTTCAAACTACTAGGCTGGCAGGAGCTGGGACAGAGCAACGGGAGCACACCCCATCGCAAGGATTCAAGCTGCTGACCTTCTGATTGGCAAGCCCAAGAGGCTCAGTGGTTTAGACCTCAGTGCCACCCACGTCCACATCTTGTATTAATACATGCTTCCATGAAACTGCTGGGTGGTGCTGGGGGTTTGGAGTGTGGCTTCATCAATATGCAGATGACACCCACTCTGTATTCCACTTGCATCTGAATCAGGGAAGCCAGGCCAGTGTGTAGAGTCAGTGATGGGCTGGACAAGGGCCAACAAGTTGAAACTGAATCCTTATTAGGTGGAGGTGCTGTGGATAGTAACAATATATACATAAATTTGCTTTTTTACTGTATTTTTGGTTTCTATGGAAGCAGCCCAGAGTGGCTGGGGAGGCCCAGCCAGATGAGCGGGGTATAAATAATGAAGAAGAAGAAGAAGAAGAAGAAGAAGAAGAAGAAGAAGAAGAAGAAGTCAAATGCCATTATCTTCTCTCTGGTCACTTACCAGGAAGAAGGTAATGGCACTTACTACTCATGATCTGTTACAGTGGTACCTCTGGTTACAAACTTAATTCGTTCTGGAGGTCTGTTCTTAAGCTGAAGCCATTCTTATCCTGAGACGAGTTTTCACTAATGGGGTCTCCCACTGCTGCCAGTGCGTGACTTCCGCTCGCATCCTGGGACAAAGTTTGCAACCAGGAGCAGCTACTTCCAGGTTAGCAGAGTTTGTAACCCGAAGCATTTGTAACCAGAGGTACCACTGTATTCTAAGGGCAGCCACTTCCCACAAGTGTTAGCCTTGTTGCAAGCCTACATGTGTGTGTGTGTTGGTGTGTGTGGTTCTCCCATATCCTACACAACAAAGATGTGCTGCCTGCAGACAGCCTCCAAACATTATAATTTGGGTTGTATAATTTCTGGGGAAACGTGATTATTTCCATAAGAGAAGCCTAACCCTGACAGAAGGTTAGTGGACAATGCATAAAAAAACAAAGGACAAATCTTTCGAGAAACTTGTGGAGGGAAACTCCAGTGAGATTGTTATTCAGCAGACCTTAGTTTGGGGTTGTTGTTTTTTTTAGACAACTTATTCAGGTGTATAGCTGATAAGATTTGACCATGTGGCTCAGACCTTTTCTTGCTCATAAGATGATAATTTAAGTTTAGCCATGTATTGCAGCTTGGCCTGGAAGGCAGAACTCATGACAATGTCCTTATGGACCCTAATTTGAGGCAGCCCCTCAAAGGTGCAGTGAATAGTCACTTGTGGTGGTGGCCACTTATGCCTCACCAAAAAGAAGAAATGCAACAAAAAAGATTCACATAACCTGTGCATATACTACAGATTTAAAATTAATTACAGTACTATTATTTAAATATGAATACAACACATCTTGCCATAGTGGGGAAGACCAGGACCTCCATGTCTGCTGTCCAGCTGCTTTCAGTGTTGAAGGGCAGCTCCAAGACCCCAGTTGTACTTTCTGATGGGCTCTTTTAGTCTTTAAACCAGATTTGGACTGGGCAGCCCTTGAAACGAAGGGCAACTTTCAACAGAAGACCATTCCTCTGTAAAGCAGGGCAGATGGCCACCCTAGCATAGTGTGGACATAGCGTGGGCATGGGAACCAGGGATCAAATAAGTGCTTACCTATGAAAACTCATTGGCTATCTTTAGATAAGTCACTATCTCTTGGGCTGCTATTGTGTGAAGAATAAAACGAGATAAGGGTGCATTGTATCCTGCTTTGAGTCCTTGGAGGAGTGTCAAAAACAAACAAACACATTTCAAAAAGAAGATTGCAAAGCCTGTTTTGTGAGCACCGGGAACAACCTAGGCATAGGGCAGAAAGAGCAATTAAGCTGCTGTTGCCATATCTTGCAAATAAATTTGAAGATCAGGAAGATAGCCATATACAATAGCCCCTAATCAGGATGAGGCCTTGCCTGGTCTCCCAAAGGTTAGCGATCAGCTGTGTCAAATTGGGTGTGGAGCAAAGCTGTCACAGCCTTCACAATATTAAATACCCAGCCCCCACACAGTTGCCAGTGTAAGGAAACTGCTTCTCAACAGAAGAACTGAGGCTCCTTGGCACCCTTGGCCAGGAATTGTAGTGGCGCCTCTGAAGCCAGGTGAGAACATGGACCAGAAACTGAAAAAGTGGAGAGGCGTGAGGAGAGATTTCTGCGCTGCCATCCCCTGTGACCAGTACCGGGGGGGGGGGGGCCGGGCGGGGGCGGTGGCAACCTAACCAACCACTAGGTTTGCCCCTGAACATTGGTATATACTCCCCTCAACCATATTAAGATTTCAGGACAGTGCAGAAAATAACAGATCAATTTAGTAAAGCACAACAATAAAAGCAACAGGTGAAACCTGAAAATAGATGAATGATTTTACTAAATGACCACCAGCTGACATGACTGCTGACATATGAAATTGGTGTCTTTGCTCTCTGAGTCACAGTCTGCCTGCCATCTAAACATTACACATGCTCCCAATTAAAAGAACAGAGGTATCGCCTCCAGACATTCTCAGCCTATTTGCACTAGACTACTCATTTTTCTAGGGGAGTCTATGTGCAGTGTAGGGGTAAGGTTCAACTTTAAATGCCTGCTGAAAACTTTTCTGTTCCATGAGGCTTATACAGGCAATTAAAAATACATATTTTATATGGCTTCTATAGTATGGTTTCATGTATAATTGTTGTAAACCGCTCTGATTTTTTTTAAATGACTAGCTGGATGTAAATATTTTTCCCCATTTTATTTATTTATTTATACCTCACAAGTTTATACATTTCATTAATTTTACATTCATTTTGACATTTCAAAACTTGACTTACCTCCCCCTCTTTCTGTGGTTCCTTAATTTTTTTTTAAAGTATCTTCTGCATATCCAAATTAACTTAATTTACTCATTTATTCATCTTTAAATATATACTCTTATAAAACTGCAGGTTGTTACAATAATCCTGCCAAAGTTTTTATCTGTTTATAATTTATCTGTAAATAGTCAATAAACTATTTCCATTATTTTATTTTTATTTTATTTTTATCTTGATTTCTTATTCTCCTGGTAAGTTTCACCATTCTGAATATTCCAAGCTGTATGTAAATATTTTATAAATAACGAAAGAAATAAAACAAAAGGTGAAACTGTTTTACAGCCAGATCCTAAGGTAAAAGTCAGTCTCAATTCTACTGAGCACTTTAAAGTGTTCAAAGTCTTTCAAATACATAATCCTTGCAACCATCCTGTAAGGTACTGGTAGATTCGTCACCCCATTATGCAGACAGGAGGCTAAGCAAAAGAGAGTGCCATCTAGTGAGATTAAAGCAGAGGTGAGATTCAAACTGGGGCCTAGTTTAACTAAGGTTTAGTTTCTTTACTTGCTCCACCCCTTTTACCCTACTTCAAGCAGCTCAATTAAAACATGCTTGAGATGTACACCCTTTACTCCCACAGCTGCCCCAAATATCTGTCAAGATGTGTTCTACTTATTGCAGGCTGATATACTACCACTGTTTCCAATATATAAAGAGACAGACTTTTTGGAAACTTTTAAAGGGGCTGGCGGAACCTAACCAATTGATACCAAGAAATTGATGCAATCATTTTCTGACTGTTTTAAATAAGAGCTTCAGAATTTTGCGATTTCGTTTTCCGATTTGCAATGGTTTTATCCTTGAATTTTTATTTGGTTGGTTGGTTGGTTGGTTGGTTGGTTGGTTGGTTGGTTGGTAAGCTGCCCTGGGACATTTGGTGAAGAGCAGACTTCAGGTACAAATAAAAAACAAATAAAATTCCATGGGCTTTACTCTCAGGTAAATGGATTGCAGCCATTTCTTTCTAAACCCCCATCCTCTCCCTGTTTGTTGTTCTTTAGTTGTTTAGTCGTGTCCGACTCTTCGTGACCCCATGGGCCAGAGCACGCCAGGCACTCCTGTCTTCCACTGCCTCCCACAGTTTGGTCAAACTCATGTTGGTAGCTTCGAGAACACTGTCCAAGAACACCCTGTTTACTCAGAAGTAAATCCCAATGTGTTCAATAGGGCTGGCTCTCAAGTTAGCCTGCATGGGATTGCAGCCTTTGCAGCATGGGTTAAGGAAGGCTGCAAGGAAAACGCATTGTGCCCTGATACCTTAAAGGCAATGGCCTACTTCATCAAAATGTTTGGTTGACATTTTGTGCAGGGTTCCAGTGTGAAATCTTTTAAGACCCAAGAATGTTCCAATCCCTTTTTGACTTTGGAACCATCATTCCACACAGCTGCCTCCTGGCACCCGAAATTCTCCATCCCAATTAGAGATACAATAAACACTCCCTCCTCTTTCCACAGGTAATCCCTTTGCCTATGCAATTCACAGGCAATACTAGGAGAGTCCTCACACCTAGTTCTCACCCGCTGTGCCTTTTGCTCCCTTCTCCTTACAAGGTATCCAGACTGACAGAAACTCTCTTGAGGTGGGGACTAATGGCCTTTGAAGAGCCTTGAGAGAGTGTGGGGCAGGGCAGGCCCCAATGGGATGAAAAGGCAGGGAGCCAGATAATTTAGACACACATGGCAACAGCTAGTGTTGTAATGAAATCCTTTTGAAGCCTAAAATTAATTCTTAATATTGAAAGAAAGAGGGTTGTGTTTGAAATGAATAAGCCCAGGTGTTTAATTTTGCACTGTTTCAACGCCAATGCATTTGTTGTCCCTTTAGGAGGAATGGCAGGAAAGAAATGTAATATATAATTGAATATTAACTTCCATTTTTTGAAAATGCATCTGTTGACCATAACAATGATGAAATTGGACTTTCCAAATAGAAGAACAAACAAACTTGGTTCTTTAACAACTTGGGTCCAGAACATCTCAGGGACTTCCTGATCCCGTATTATATTGGCAGAGACTTTTGGTAGGGAGAGGGGGTGATTTCCCGAATTGGTGGTTCCCCAGGTGCATGACTCACACCTCTGGCTTTGACCCTGTATATCTGAAGAAGAGTCTCCACCCATATCATGAGATCCAGCTCCAAGGGCCTTCTGGCGGTTCCCTCATTGCGAGAAGTGAGGTTATAGGAAACAAGGGAGAGGGACTTCTCAGTAATCACTCCTGCCCTGTGGAACACCACCCCATCAGATGTCAAGGAAATAAACAATTATCTGGGTTTTAGAAGACATCTGATGGCAGACCTGTTTAGGGGAGTTGTTTAATGCTTGGCATTTTACTGTGAACCATACTGAGTAGTGGTATGGAGTAGTGGTTAGAGCATCGGACCTGGGAGATCAGGATTGAGATCTCCACTTTTTTCTCCCAGGAGCTCAGGATGGTGTACATGGGTCTTCCCTGCCTCATTTAATCCCCACAACAACCCCGTGAGGTAGGTTGGGCTGAGAAAGACAGTGTCTGGTCCAGAGTTACCCAGTGAGCTTCATGGCTGGGTGGGGATTTGAAGCCTGGTCTTCCAGGTCCTAGTCCGACACTCTAACCACTTTACTGTTCCAGTGGAAATGTATGCTACCATAGTAAAATCATGCCTGATCTTATTCCCTAAGAAGTACAGAACTCAGAGCATGTTCTGTCAGTTGGCCAACAATCCCTCCAAATGTCTACTTCTTTTTCTACCTTCCATATGATCCTTCCTGCATTTCCAGTTTAGTGCCCTATCACATGAGCTGCAGTGTGGGAAACCTCCTGTCTGTACAGAGCTTAAGGCAATCCAGCCCCACGTGCTATGGGGAGTTTCATCCTAATAAATGAATTACTAACACAGCTTCAAATGTCACAACTGCTCTCTCCTCTTTTCCTATGCTTGAACTGGAAACACAATCTCTTGAGGTTTACTCTTCCAATTAGAAACACCCAAAACCAGTTGAACAGTCTTCCACAGTTAGCTAAGCGAGAGTGCTGCCACCCATGTTTCGGGTAGAAGACCAAACCTGTTTCCTTTGTAATTTTTTTTTTCAGGGTTCAAGATGTGTCCACTTGACAGCTTTTTAATTTTCTTTCAAAACCTCTTAAAGATATTGACACTGATTCAATATTGGTGGAACTATGTAAGATACATATGGCTACTGGTGCTTTAAATAATGGCCTCATTCACACATCACTTTAAATCACACAGAAGCTTAATTATAGTTTAAAGGTAAAGCTTTTGTTGCTGCCCTGCTACCAGCTTTACAACCAAACCAGGGCTCAGGTTTTTCTCTCCCAAACCATGAACAAACCTTGGTGACAGTTCATGGTTTATCTGTAGAGACACAAACCACAAGCCCATCAAACTTTGATGAATGAAGTGGTTGTACAGTGGTACATTGGGTTACAGACACTTCAGGTTACAGACTCTGCTAACCCAGAAATAGTACCTTGGGTTAAGAAATTTGCTTCAGGATGAGAACAGAAATCATGGGGCGGCGGCAGCGGGAGGTCCCATTAGCTAAAGTGGTAAAGGGACCCCTGACTATTAGGTCCAGTCGCGGACGACTCTGGGGTTATGGTGCTCATCTCACTTTATTGGCCGAGGAAGCCGGCGTACAACTTCCGGGTCATGTGGCCAGCATGACTAAGCCGCTTCTGGCGAACCAGAGCAGTGCATGGAAACGCCGTTTACCTTCTTGCCGGAGCGGTACCTATTTATCTACTTGCACTTTGACGTGCTTTCGAACTGCTAGGTTGGCAGGAGCAGGGACCAAGCAACGGGAGCTCACCCCGTTGCGGGGATTCAAACCGCCAACCTTCTGATCAGCAAGCCCTAGGCTCTGTGGTTTAACCCACAGCGCTACCCGCGTGGTACCTAAAGTGGTACCTCAGGTTAAGAACAGTTTTAAGTTAAGAACGGACCTCCAGAATGAACCAAGTTCTTAGCCCAAGGTACCACTGTAATTAGTTTCCTTTCCCCCCACCTCGCCTGCACCAGCGCATAGCTAAGTTTAACTGTGGCTTAAAGCAACAGGCTATGAAGGCCACTGTACTAAGCATTTATAGGAAAGCAGCTTCTCTGGGAGGAAGTGCCATTTAACTTCTCTGAGCAGACATGCATTGGGGTTGTGGTGCCAATGAAGTTTTGTAAGGGATCAGGTTAAACAGCTTCACAATCTATTTCCTTGACAGATGAACACCATCCGATTGCTGAAACTGGCTGGCCAATTACAGTATATGATACTGGGCTCAGAAGGCTGGTTGTTTACAGCAGCTGCAGCCCCTCCACTACAACTCCAATTACACCCAAGAAGAGAAGATCCAAAAGTCTTTGCTTGGAACAGAAAACACATGTAGGCCCCCCCCCCATTTTCTTCTGGCAAAACTCACATTTGAAAGGAGATAATCAGTAAACAAAGTTTTCCCTGGCTCTGCATCTGCCTGCTGGAGATAGCTTCACCTGGTGAATTTCCGCCTCCCATGCTACTGTTAAAGGCACAGGGTGGGGGGGAGAAAAAAGCAATCCTTTGCATGCTTACTTAATTGCTTCTTAATATTACAGATAGGTAGCCGTGTTGGTCTGCCATAGTCAAAACAAAATAAAAAAATTCCTTCCAGTAGCACCTTAAAGACCAACTAAGTTAGTTCTTGGTATGAGCTTTCGTGTGCATGCACACTTCTAATAATAATAATAATAATAATAATAATAATAATAATAATAATAATAATAATAATTTATTATTTGTACCCCGCCCATCTGGCTGGGTTTCCCCAGCCACTCTGGGCGGCTTCCAACAGAGATAAAAAATACACTAAAATGTCACATATTAAAAACTTCCCTGAACAGGGCTGCCTTCAGATGTCTTCTGAATGTCAGGTAGTTGTCCATCGCCTTGACATCCGATGGGAGGGCATTCCACAGGGCGGGCGCCACCACCGAGAAGGCCCTCTGCCTGGTTCCCTGCAACTTGGCCTCTCGCAGTGAGGGAACCGCCAGAAGGCCCTCGGAGCTGGACCTCAGTGTCCGGGCAGAACGATGGGGGAGGAGACACTCCTTCAGATATACTGGACCGAGGCCATTTAGGGCTTTAAAGGTCAGCACCAACACTTTGAATTGTGCTTGGAAACGTACTTCTTCAGATACACAGGAAGTGTGCATGCACACGAAAGCTCATACCAAGAACTAACTTAGTTGGTCTTTAAGGTGCTACTGGAAGGAATTTTTTTATTTTGCTTCTTAATATGTATGTATATATTTTTTTAATCCCCACTCAGACTTCTTACATTGCAAACAATATTAAATTACAACATCCTATTCTAATAAAACACAGTCATTTAAGCCAGCAGTTTAATAATATGTATCTCGATATATATCTCAATAATATACATCTCAATATATCTCAATTGTCACACATGCCATTGATCTATTAATTATGAACTTTGTATCCCACTTGTCACTGCGAAAGGTCTTGTTGCAATTAGTCAAGAACGCAGAGCGCCAAAATGACAACAGGCCACAGTGTACCCCATTGTGGCAAAATGGACCCCAGTACATATCGGGAAGGAAGGAGCTGCCCAGGTTCCGCTCTGCTTACCTGAGAAGGTGTCCAGCGCTGTGGGCTGGTACTGGTCTGGGTATCCGTTGGTTGTGTAGCTGACAATGAGGCTGGTCTTGCCGACTGCCCCATCTCCTATGAGGACACACTTGATGCCCAGCTCGGAGCCGCTGCCTCTGCTGGGGGTGCTGCATCTTCTCAAGGTGGGCGAGTAATCCAGTAGCTCCTGGGGGGGCATCGCTGGAGGAGCGAGAAAGGGGACACCTGGCGTCCCTCTTTTGAAACAAAAAATGTTGCGATTGGATATTTAGTTCTTCTGGGCTTAAAAACACCACAACTGCCAAGCAGGAAGAAGTGAGAGCCAAACTCGGGTCAGTCACTCTGTTCCCACGCGCAGTGGTAGTATCTCATTTTCTGGGACTGCATCCCTTCAGGTGTCTTGGGTCTGGAGCAAAAGAGAGTTGCATCCGGGCCGAGTACTCCACCTTTTCACTTTGCATTTAACTCTCGAGACCTGTAATGGTTGTTTTTTTTTAATTCTTTAAGCCACCCAGAGCAGCTGTGATTTGCATGGGCCCACCCCCTTTCCCGGTAACCTGATGCTGCCTAATAGGTGCTTGAGCAAACTCCAAACTCCCAGCCGCCTTTCCTCCTTTTCCTAGCACTTACTGAAGGTCCTGTTTGTGGCAAACTGCTGGACTGACTGACGCATGAGGGTAAGGTGGGGTGAAGCGCCGTCTCGCACAACAAACAAACAAACAAACAAACAAACAAACAAACAAACAAACAAACAAACAAACAAACAAACAGGTGAAACAGTTTTGCTACTGTGGCTTCTACCTCCACTGTCTGAAGCAGTGCTGTTGTGGTCAGATTCTGTTTACAGGCTTCCCACGGGCATCTGGTTCGCACTCAGCCATGAAGCTCATTGGGTAACGTCTCTCATGGACTCTTAGCCCTCCCTCCCTCACAGGGTTGTTGTGAGGATAAAACAGGGAGAGGGAGAACCAGGTACAAGCAGGGACCACCCCCTCTTGCAAGGAGGCTTTAATCCCCTCCCTGCTAGATTTAGCAGCCAAGAGTCCACCTCCCTGAGCCTTACTAACTGAAACTTATCCAAAAAACAGGACCACACAATGCTCTGGACACCCCTTGAGATTCATTTGCTATCAAGGTCCTGGCAGATGCAAACGATTTTTTCTCTCACCAAGGCTGAGCAGTCATTCAAAAGGGTGTTTCCTGAGGTAGTGAGACGGGAAGGCAAATGAGATGATTGCATTTCAGAACCCCTCCGCCCTCTTGGCCCAAACAGAAACAGCTATTGATTTTTGCCGGGGATTCCTAAAGAGGATCAGGAGTGGTGGCTCTGGTCAACAAGCAGAGCGTAGCAACCTAAAGCAAACGAAGGGGAGCTGTGAGCTCTTCTATATCCTGCAAAGGCAGCATGGCAAGCAAACAGGTTTGACTTTCTGGAAGAGGTGAAATCTTGGGCTCATTTCATGCATATTTTCCTGGAGGAAACCCAGGTGGTCTCTTCCTCTTGCATTTGTTGCTGGGGGCTCTGTGACAAGCTGCATTCACAAAAGCCAGCATCATCATTAGTGGAAGAGGCAGCACGTTACTGAAAAAAATGGATTTAAAAATAGAGCTCTGAAGCTTTAATATTCTACATATCTGGGAATAAGTCCCACCGAACTCTATTACCTCTGAGTGTACAGGCTGTAAGTGACTTATTCCTGTGTGTTGACATTAGCGTTCCCAGTGACACAATCACTGGTGCGGCAAATGCAGTCATTGCAATGAACTTGGCAGGGAAGGATTAGGAAAGTGAGAGATGAACACACCCATCCCGTGGTGCTCCTTGAGAAGGCTAATTCTCACCCTCCCCCCTTGCCCTTCTTTAGAACAGTGGTTATGGTAGCTTTCACTAAGGATATTGCAACAAAATTTGATCTGTGCGTGCTACCTCTTAGCACATCCTCTTCCTCCAAGCTCAGGGCTTATTGGCATGGAATCCATGCAAGACGCAGCTAATCCATACCAGGCAATACATAGAATCATAGAATGGTAGAGTTGGAAGGGACCCTAAGTGTCATCTAGTCCACCCCCCTCTGCAGTTGCAGGAATATGCAGCTGTCTCAAATGGGGATCGAACCTGCAACCGTGGCATTGTTTGCAGCATGCTCTAACCAACTGAGCTATCCAGTCCAGCTCTGGGTTCCCCACCTGTTTATACTGCAAATGTACCCAGCAAGGGGATCCCATCCAGACGACCAGCGACAATGCCTGATCCACATCCCGCTGCAAGAGGGAGGTAGCCATAGGAGCATAAGTGGAGCCTGCTGGATCAGCCCAATGGCCCATCTAGTGTAGCATCCTGTTCTCACAGATCATATTAATAGTGTCGTTTGGAACTAAACTTAGCAGTAAGGCAAAAAATTTCCCTAGAAGAAGCAGAGCCAGCTCCAGATTGGACAGAGTCTCCTCTGTTGTCACCACTGATCTGTCATCTGGGCCACGGTAGGTTTATCTGACTGTGGTTGGCAACACTCAAGAGGCCTGTTGGGTGGCTGGGTTGAGCTACCCTGTTAATTTAAAAGGGTGTCTAGACGCAGCCACTTGGAGCGGCTTAGAGTGCCAGCCAGAAAAAAAACCACGACTATAAGTTGGTCCCTGGGGCAGGTATCATCAGTGCTCAAGGATGCCAGGTCCTGCTGGCCCTGCTATACATTTGCCCCAGGGATATCCCTCCAGATGTTGCTGGACTCCAACTCCCATCAGCCCCAGTCAGCCCAGCCATTGGTCAGGGATGGTGGGAATTGTAGTCCGAGAACTCCATATTGGCCACTTCTGCAGCATTGAGCCTTTCTTGCCACCATTGGCACAACCCAGCTTCCTGCAGCACTCTGTGACTTCTGGCCAGCTGCCTGAGAGTGGCTGCTTGAGTCTTTATTCACATACTTCTTGAAATAATCACTCTTCATTTTGCTGACGGACTCCTGCTTTCTGCCTAGAATGACTTCTTCACCTCTGTGGGAATTGTGCAGTGTCTCAATGATCTTTAATCTGAGCAATTAATTTATTAGAAACAAACAACCCTGCTCCCACAGGTTTCTTTCTCAGGCGTTATCTGGCTCCCAGCATCTAAAAATTACAGGTGCAGTTTCACTTCAACTAAAAAAAAAAAAAAGTAAAAAGCTTTTCAAACAATGGGACCTGACTTCAGCTAAGAGTTTTGTTTTTACAACCAGAGCATATCCTCGCTCAGGAAAGGTGCACAGCTGATAGCTTTGGAAACTAAGGTCACATCCATGCCACACATTTAAAGCAAATGACTTCCTCCAAAGAACCTTTTAGAATTGTAATTTGTTAAGGGTCCTAGGTACTGTAGCTCTGTGAGGGGCAAACTGCAATTCCAAGAATCCTCGGAGCAGTACGTCATTTGTTGGGGGTGTAGCATGGGTGTAGCCAGGATTTTTGTTAGGGGACGGGGGACAAGACTTTTGTGGAGGGACAAAACTGATGTGATCAGTTAGTTAAGTATTTCTATTGTTTTACTTGACCTGGGAGGGCAGCTGCCCCCTGCCCCCCCCCGGCTACGCCCATGGGGTGTAGGTATTGTAGCTCTGTGAGGGCGAAAACTACAGTTTCCAGCATTCTTTGGGGGAAGCCATGTGCTTTCAATGCACCTTTAGTGCATGGTGTGGCTGTCACTTAAGACTTTGACCCTCCTGTGTACTTTTGTAAGTCCCACTGAATTCTGTGGAATTTCCTTCTGAGTAAACACGCACAGGACTGGGCTTTAAAACACTTTTATTCACACTTTTGTACACATTATGGAATCTTTTGGTCAATAGCAGTAAGGACATATTTAAAGTAGCAATTAAAAAACCCTCTTCTAGTTAATTCCACAGCAACTGTGGAGGCTAACTGGTGTGACCAGACTAATGGTGGCATAAGCTTTCATGGATTTTGTCAGATGCATGAAGCAGTCTCCTCTGCTGGCAGATTGTGTACATAGTTATCTAGTTCAGTGTTTCCCAACTTTGGGCCTCCAGCTGTTTTTGAACTACAATTCCCATCATCCCTGACCACTGGTCTTGCTAGCTAGGGATGATGGGAGTTGTAGTCCAAAAACAGCTGGAGGCCCAAGGTTGGGAAACACTGATCTAGTTAACTATGACAATCCTATCCCACCTATCCTCCAAGCAGCTCAAGATGGTGCACATTGTTCTTCCCTATGTTATCTTCACAACAACCCTGTGAGGTAGTCAAAACAAAATAAAAAAATTCCTTCCAGTAGCACCTTAAAGACCAACTAAGTTAGTTCTAGGTATGAGCTTTCGTGTGCATGCACACTTCTTCAGATACACTGAAGTGTGTATCTGAAGTGGCAGACCAACACGGCTACCTATCTATAACCTGTGAGGTAGGTTAGGCTGAGAGATTGTGGCTGGCCCAGCATCACCCAGTGAGCTTCATGGCTGAGTGGGAATTTGAACCCTGCTCTCCTGAGTCCTAGTTCAGTTCTCGAACCACAACACCACACTGGCCTCACATACACATATATGGATCCCGAGAAAAGGTATTGTTTTAGGAACACTGGAGCCAAACAGCTACAAAATGCATGAGAAGAGAATGTTTGTGGCTTTTGCGACTCTGGAGGCACACAAACTAAAGGGGGGAGGAGCAGGAAAGTGTCTTGTGCTGAGTTGCTTACAAGGTCTGCAAGGAAGATAAACCAAAGAAGAAAAACAAAAGGAAGAAGCTTGCAGTCATAACGGGGAATTTCCCCACTGTTCAGCATAAGCATAAATCCTTGATAAGACATAAAGGTTTATTGCTTCTTGAGCAGAACGATGCTGCCCTGTTGAATCGACCTTGCATAGTGTACTGGTAAAGAATGGAGGTGGATATAATGAAGTCAGTTGTGGGGAAATGGAAGGCAGATGAGCACTGGCTTCAGCTGAGCCTGAGAGCTGCCCTTGTCCCCACTATGTCTTGCGACATCACTCAGAGGGGCATCTGGGGGGTAAGGATTCCAAGCTGCTTGTTATTCTTGTTTCAGGGAAAGAGGAGATTGCCACACTGTGTGTGAGAGGAGGGGAAGGCAGGCAGGTCCTGGCCACATTTACACCATACATTTGAAGTGTTATGATACCACTTTAAACCATCATGGTTTCCCTCAAAGACTTCAGAAAATTGTAGCTTATTACAGGCGCTGAGAGTTGTTTGCTCATATTCCCCTCACAGAGCTACAACTCCCAGAGTGGTTTAACAATCAATCCCTCTTTACAGGGAAGTCTAGGAATTGTAGCTTTGTGAGAGGAAGGAGCCAGATGTAACTCCTTTGGGAAGGAGCTCTAGAGATATGGGGCCACCACTGAAAAGACCTTGATGCTGGGCTGCAGACAAGGCCCCCACAACTTACCTTTCTACTGGATAATTAATTGTGTGTTTAGGTGGTGGTTGTGTTTTTTAAAAAATGCTCTACCCCAACCATCCAATACAAAAGCCACAGCTGCCGCCACGATACATTGTATCTCCTATTCCAAATT
Source organism: Podarcis erhardii (assembly GCF_964252035.2). Taxonomy (NCBI): domain Eukaryota; kingdom Metazoa; phylum Chordata; class Lepidosauria; order Squamata; family Lacertidae; genus Podarcis; species Podarcis erhardii. Next base: position 43,630,180 of record NC_138497.1, read on the forward strand.
AAATTTGTTTTTCATTTGTCACACAAAGGAATAATATAAAGATGGTCTTCAAGTAGGCCTCCTTGGAGACTGAGACTTAGTGCTGCAATTGAGGATATCTTAGCACAGGTCCCAGCTAGCCTAAGCTGACAGACAGACAGACAGACAGACAGACAGACACTGGAACAAGCCCCCATTCCCTAAGTTCTCAATGAATGGTGGGTCTCAAAGTGATCTGGCTGAAGTCAACTGAAGTGTTGACATGCTTCAGAATCAGTGTGTGGCTCCTGAAGAGTTACAGCTCCTTAAATGGTTTGCTCTGCCACACCCCATGCTTGAAGTAGAAGCAAGCTTACTTGGATTTGGATCCAGACTAAGTTAGCTGCACTTTGTTCCCACTGAAACCTAGTTTGGATCCAACCCAATGGAACTCACTTCCAAATTAGGGAACATAGATTGCATCCTGTGTCCCACACACTGATAAAGAATGAAAGGTGTGTGGAGAAAGATCGGGATCCCTGCAGATGTGACTGAAGAGGCAGCATGGCAGCAAAGTAAAAGGGATCTGGTGAAACCAAGATAGATCTTTCTGGAGATGAGCTCTACACCTCCCTTGCCAATCACCTGCTTAATTATTATCTAATTAGTGAGAGAGCCAGCTAAAGCTGATTCACCAAGCGTCACTTTTGACAGCTCATCTCAGTCCAGTCGCCCTAATTTCGACAGTGAAATAAATTTGCAGCATCGCTGCTTAAAATATGATCTTGATGGACATGATGAGAAAGGCCCAAGATTAAAATGTAATGACCTACTGTACAGAACAGTAAATAGTGTGAAACTTTATAAAAACCGTATGCAATAGTTATGACTGTTAACAAAATGGATGCTGTTGTGTTCTGTTAAAAGGGAATTTTTGCCAATTTGCTGGCTGATCCAAGGTCGGTTACTATTCCTAAAGCCCATTGTCACAGTTTTGACTAGAGAATGTGAATGCCATTTAATTAATTAATTAATTTAAGAAGTCTAGGGCGTTGAGGTCCTATGTAAATTCCACAATCTGGGGACCACCACAAAAAAGACCCTATCTCTTGTGCTGACCAACAAAATCAATCCTCCAGGTGGGCTCATGGGCGGGGATTCCTCCCCCTGCAAAGGGAATGGAATGGAGTCAAACTCTGAGGCTTTATAAAGATCCGCTGTGTATAGCCTCTTATAGTCTGTCATTATTTAGATTGCCTCCTATGCAAATAAAGCAACGCTGAACAGAATTAGACTTGAAATGTGCAGAAGGAATAACCTCTACATCACTCTTCAGCGTTCTCAGAATGTTGGCTACTTAGATCTTTACAAGTTGCTTATTGAATTAAAGCAACAGGATTTTTTTAATGCTCCAGAACAAACAACAACACATATATTAGTCTGATTGCCTTGGCTTGATTCAGATGTAGGCCAGCATTTACCCACCAAACAGGTATTTGTTTGAGTTGTCTTTTTTTGCTTGATACTTTTCAGATGTGTCTTTTTAAAAATAAATCTTTGTTGCCACCTAGTGGACAAAACCAGCTATGCTGAATCCAGTGACATTCACAAACACGTAAACCCCATTTAACACAGTGGGACTTACTTCTAAGACTACACAAGCCCATTTCATCAGAGGAACGAAGACTTCTTATGCATGTGTCCTCAGAAATGTGCCCCACTACCTTAAAAAATGCTTAATCCCAGATAAGTGCATTGCAGCCTTAATCCGTCGTAGCTCTTTGAGGTGGAAACAATATGATGTGATCTGCAACAAGCTTAAGTTTATAACATCTTATCAGCCCAGCTATGAAAGACAACATTTATTTATTTAAAATGTTTTGTGCTACCTTTGATCAACAAGTAAATCAGGGTGGAGTACAACATATGTAAGAACAGGACAATACACGAAATATCATACAACAATGAATAAAAATGACCAACACAGTGTATAATACATTTTAGGTAAAGGTAAAGGGACCCCTGACCAGTCCAGTCGTGGCCGACTCTGGGGTTGCGGCGCTCATCTTGCGTTATTGGCCAAGGGAGCCAGCGTACAGCTTCTGGGTCATGTGGCCAGCATGACTAAGCCGCTTCTGGCGAACCAGAGCAGCGCACGGAAACGCCATTTACCTTCCCGCCGGAGTAGTACCTATTTATCTACTTGCACTTTGATGTGCTTTTGAACTGCTAGTTGGGCAGGAATAATACATTTTATTTTATTAATTTTTTAAAATAATTTTTATTAACAGGCCAATCACATCACATTATCCAAATCACATTAGTTCCAAATTATACAGCCAAATTTTAAATTTTGTTGGGGGTACCCATACATCAAGCTCTGCACGAGTCTAAAACTCTGCACGAGTCCAAACATCACTTATATTACTGCTTTAATTAGATAGTTCTATCCAGTTCAATCCAGATAGTCCTTTATTACTTTCTTTCTCTTCTTGTTGTTATCGTATATTCCTTTCTTTGCGATCTCTGATAATTTTCACAAGCAGATGGAAAACAGGCATCCTCTGTGTGGGTTTTGTACTCTCCAAAGATCATATCGCTCAGGGACAGCCTCTGTTCAATGCTTCCATATATATATATATATATATATATATATATATATATATATATATATATATTTGCTTTCGTAGATTTTCACGGGTACAGGAATGCAGGTTTTGGTGTCCTCGGGTGTCTTCCCGTGTAAAAGTTGGGGTGTCTAGGCGACGTTTCGACGAGGTCTCACTCGTCATCTTCAGGCTGGTGCTTTCGGCTTCTTGTTACTGGAACAGAGCAGGATCTCAGTGTTTGAGTTCCTATAAATACTGTAGAGGGGGTGTGGTGTATAGCCTCCAATGTTCTGGGCAGAGAGGAAGTTCCCAGGCTAGTGTGCCTTTTCTTCTTTTGTTCCTTAATTACTTGAGAGATATCTTGAGTGATTTCTTGAGTGATATCCTGAGTACCACTTAGGTGGGTCATTAGGTGTGGATTAGTTGCTAAAGTCTTTGTGTCTTGACCTCTTGAACTTTGTGAAGAGTTTTCATGAGAAGATGGCTGTACTGTATTTAGTTGTGCTCTGGCTTGGCTTCGTGTATAGGGGCGAGCTGTGGTTTTGTGGCTTGTGTCAGCCAGATCTGTGTAGGGATTGCAGGGGGGTGCAGCATCCGGAGGTGCCACCATGGATGCTGCACCCCCCTGCAATCCCTACACAGATCTGGCTGACACAAGCCACAAAACCACAGCTCGCCCCTATACACGAAGCCAAGCCAGAGCACAACTAAATACAGTACAGCCATCTTCTCATGAAAACTCTTCACAAAGTTCAAGAGGTCAAGACACAAAGACTTTAGCAACTAATCCACACCTAATGACCCACCTAAGTGGTACTCAGGATATCACTCAAGAAATCACTCAAGATATCTCTCAAGTAATTAAGGAACAAAAGAAGAAAAGGCACACTAGCCTGGGAACTTCCTCTCTGCCCAGAACATTGGAGGCTATACACCACACCCCCTCTACAGTATTTATAGGAACTCAAACACTGAGATCCTGCTCTGTTCCAGTAACAAGAAGCCGAAAGCACCAGCCTGAAGATGACGAGTGAGACCTCGTCGAAACGTCGCCTAGACACCCCAACTTTTACACGGGAAGACACCCGAGGACACCAAAACCTGCATATATATATATATATATATATATATATATTCTTTACTTTTCTCAGGCTTGCCAAATAAATCAAATGAATCAGGAGGCTCTGTCGGGTCAAGCTTGCGTTCCAACATTCCTTCTCTTTTGAATGATCCTGATTCTCCTCCCCCTGTCCTTCTTTCTCCGGCAAGCCTGTCTTGGCGAGATGCCATTTTTTAACTGCGTCATAAAAAATTTCCTCTTTCTCACCGTTCACCAATCCTCTCTCCTGTTATAATCCATCCCACACAGTTCTTGAATTCCTGCTTGTGATTAGTAAAAATGCAACGATCTTATTTCTATCTGGTGTGAAGGGTTATTAATATCACATCGTGCAAAGAAAAAAAAAGTTTTTTCCTCCACCCCCCCCTTCATTCCAAACATACAGTCTCCTAGTAGTGTTTCATCAGAATATTTACTTATCCATCCGTCACTCCTGGTCACAGAGATCCATTAATCAGCAGTCTTATCTCTCGAACATTACTTGATGTATGTGCTTCAGCTTCATTCCAATCGTATGTTTCCAATTATAATTCCGAGCTGAAGCTAACCAGCACGCGCTAATTGGAATCAGCATCAGGAAGATCTGACTTCACCGAGGGCTCATGCCAAGTGTTCGGCATCCCCATCTCTCGGATCAGGGGGTGCATTGTGAGCACCACTGGCAAGGCAGGGCCCCCCGTCTCCTGGGGGGGTAGGAAGACTGCATACTTCCCATAGCAGCCCCTTAATTACCTCGTATGGGTCAGAGAGATGTTATTGTCGGCCATCTTCCAACGCGCCACCTGGTGGCCCCGGGCAGGAATAATACATTTTAAAATGCCATAAAAGTCTTCCAGTGGCATATACAGTAAAACCTTCAACTAAAAGCCAGGGAAAACAGGACTTTTTAAAGCTTCCCCAAAAACCTGAAAATGAAGGAGGCAGCCATAATATTTATTGGAAGGAAATTCCATAAGGTGGGCACCTGTCATGGAATTCTACTCAATATTGATCCACAGCAGAACTCCAATGTATAGTTAGCAGAGTAAAAACTTAAACACATTGCAGGATTCCCCAAAATAGACCAGAGGCAATTGTACAGGAATTCATCCAGCAGAGCTTTACTGGTACTGAAGGCAAATGAGCATAATGGTCACAAATCCAGTATGTTCAGGATTGGCACTGTCCATAAGAAGTCCAGTTGCAGTAGACTTAACTGAAACTTACAATAACTTACAAAAAGTCTAAACCTCAACACTAAGCATACTATGTACAGAACACCACACCAGAAGGAAAAGAGACAGAAAGAGAAAGTGAACCCAGGCTCCTTCTGGCCTTACTTTTATAGTCAACGTGACTGAAAAGAAGGCAGAACCAGTTTAAATCAGCTACACTCAGCTTTTCTGAAGGAATAACCCAAACATCATGAACCTTCTGCTTGTTTCTTTCACACAGAGAAGCTTCCAGAACCCTCTTGAATTAATTAGTAGAGGAAAGATCTCTACACATCAGATCAATATTTTCTGCACTAAGAAATACTAACTGACAGCACCACCACTGAGAAGACTCTACCTCTAGTAGCCACAAGTCTAAATTGATCTTAAATGTTGACACACAAGTTAGGCTTCCAAAGTCCATTTTAATAATCTGGACTCAAACTATTTATGGACTTAAATGTCAGAACCAGCACTTTGAATTGGCCCTGGAAACACACTGGCAACTAGTGCAACTGATATAGGAGCCATGTGATGTGGTTGAACTGTCTCGCCACAAGAAGGGCTCAAGCAGCCCTATTTTGTATGAGCTGATGTTGCTGAGTAGTCTTCAAAGTCGGCCCCACTAAGAGTGCATTACAGTAGGCCAGCATGGATGCAGCTACCACATCTGTGACTGAGGCTAGGTCTGTTTTCCCAAGATAGGATCGTAGCTGTCACGCTAACTGAAGTTGGGGGGAAAGCACTCTTATCTGCCCCCATCTGGGCTTCCAGGCAGCTTCAATTCCAGAAGGGTCCCCAGCCAACAATTTGGCGCTTTGGATGGGTGTGTGGGTCCAACACCAGATCACTCAATCCAGATCAGTTGATTTCCTCACTCACAGCACCTCCATTTGAAGCACTGGCTGACAGTGAGGCAGCCGATTTTGGAGCAGCAAATTGTTAGCATTCCCCCCCCCCCCGCCAGGGAAGGGGAAGCCACACTTGTGGGATTTCAGGAGTCAAAACTGGAGGGGTGGGGCAGCTGCTGCACTGTCTCAGGCAGCAAAATGTCTTCGTCCAGCTCAGAGTGATACTGAACATATTATTCATCTACAGATGTGCCACAGACAAAGCTGTTTATACACTATGCTCTGTCAGTATGAAAGAAGATAAAGCATTTTAATCACCCTGTGCTGCTTCTTTCTCCCCTCAGGCTCTTAGTACCAGCTTACTTGTCTTGTTCTCAAGCCCCTCTTGGGAGCACTGGAGCCAGCTGGGCTTTCAAGTACCGACTTTCCCCAGCGGCTAATTTCAGTCCATGGGAAAAAAATAATGTTACAAATAGGCTTTTAAAAGGAGTTTAGTACTGGGCCTTCTTATTTGATAAAAAGTTTTAAAAAGAAACCAGAAGGATGTTCCCTAGCTGCTTCTACCAATGTAAACAACACAATCCTACACATGTATCCAGAAATTCAATGAATTCATTTCAATGAATTGATTTAAATAAACCTTAGTCCCAGGTAAGTGGATATAGTATTGAAACAAGTTTAGCTGTGCTCAGCAGGGCTTGTCTCTGAGTAGCCATTTAGGTCCACATATGAAAATAAGGGATTGAAAGTGACATTCAGTGATTGGATAGTTACAGAAAATGGTTACTGTTGCGTTGTAGTGGAGCTCTATATAAGCAGGCTGGCTGGAGCCTTCAGTTCTGTTCTGGCCTGTGAATAAACAAGAGCTGTTTGAAGAATCACTGTGTCGTCTGATATGTTCACCCACAACTTAACAGACTGGATGAGCGCCAATACCCTAGGAAGATGGAAGCACTGTAGGTTGGTAGTTCCTATGTCCGGGAAATTGGCTAGCTCCCTGTTCTGGGTGGGGTGCACTCCCTCAAGTACAGGCTTGGAGTCTGAGGGTGCTCCTGGGTCCACCTGTCCCTGGAAACTCAGGTGGCCTTGGGTTAGGAGTGCCTATTACAGTACCAGCAACATCTGGTACATCAACAATAGCTATTCTTTGACAGGGGTGGTCATGTATTGGTAACCTCAAGACTCAATTACGGCAATGTGCTCTATGTGGGGCTACCCTTGGGCCTGATCCAGTGTCTCCAGCTGATGGAAAACACTGCAGACGGACTATCACCAGCACATTACTCCAGAGCTCAGGGGTTTGCACTAACTGCCCACACACTACCAGTTCAAAGTTCTTGCATGCATTTATAAGGCACTTAACAATTTGGCTCCAGCGTACTTCAAGGATGTCCAATCCCTTGTATTCCTGCCTGATCACTGAAGTTTTCAGGGAGCCACTGTTAGCAGTCCCTGTGGCTCTCATGCACAGCTTGCATCAACCAAGTGCTGTGTGTTCAGTACTGCATCTTTTATTTTTTGTACTGCATCTTTGTAAACCACACAAAAGACTATTGTAGTTAAGTGATGTGTGTGCGTGTGTATAGTGTTTAAATAAATACATTTAAAAAATCCACCGAACGATTGCAAAAAGGTCCACGTTTGTGCGCCTAGAAACACATTACCGCGATTTAATAACCTCCTGCCAGCCCTTTTTATGTTTTTATATTGCAAAACTACCCTGTGATCCTCGGATGAAGGGTAGTACAGAAATTTAATTGATAATAATAATGATAGTAGTAAAGCTAAACGTTCACTCCGCGTCTAACTCAGGCCCTCATGCATAGGGAGAACATTTCACATTTTTCTGGATTTATTACTCTTTCTAAAAACACCCAACTGTCCTAAGCCCTCCCCTCCTGCGCCCAGAGAGTCGGGCGACGTAAGAGAAGCTGCCCACTGAACTCTCTTGCCTGCGCTCCCTTCTCTATGGTCGGGATTTCGACCCGGAAACAGGAAGCGCAGCCTGCGCTCGCGGGTCTCGTCAGCTGATCGGAGCAGGAGGAGGCGGTGGGGCGGGGGAGAGAGAGGGAGGGAGAGGGCCGAGCCGAGCCTCTTGGCGGTCTCTGGGGGCCGGAGCCAAGGAGGTGCTGCGGCAGCGGCGGCTTGGAAGAGCTCTCCGGGGAGGCTGGGCGTGGCGCCTGCCGGAGCAGCCATGGCTTCCATTCTGGACCAGTACGTCGACTCGCTTTCGCACTCGGCTTCCTCGCAGCAGAACCGCGCCAGCCTGGGCATCCCGCACACGGGTAGGAAGGAGGACGGGAAGCAGAATCCATTCCTTAGTGCACTTGAGTCTCTTCTTTCAAGCAGCGTGTATTTCGGCTCTTTCTGCCTCCTCCTCTTTGCTAGGACTGTTGACTGCACATTTCCCCAGTGCCCCCTTCCATGGGCGTAGCCAAGGGGGGGGCAGGGGGGCCCAGCTGCTGCCCCTCAGAAATAAATAAAAATGCATAGCAAACTGTGGTTCTGCCTCCCCTCCAAAACAAAAGGCCTGCTCCCCAACAAAAATACGGGATACGCCTATGCGCCCTTCGCTTTTAAGGCCGCTCTTTCCCGAGTAAACAGTCATAGGCTCTATTGAGCGATCTGACTTCTGATCCTTCTGGATCCCTCGCCGGTGTGGCCAAACGTTTTCCTGCCTTCCCTCCCCACCGCTTCTGCTTCTTTCTCAGTTCACAATGGAGGCAATTTATCAAAATGTTTATATCTCACTCTCCTACCAGAGTAGGGGCCTCAGAGAGGTTTATGGCAAATCTAAAACATGATTAGAACTTTGAAATAACCATGTTTGTGTGCCACCACGCAAAAATGAAGCAGCAGAAGTAATTGGTAAGCAGTACCATGAACGGCCTATTCTTGCTGTCCGAAGGCATTTGAAGATGTTTATATCTGGAATTTCATAGTCTAGAAGATGCTACTGGGGTAGAAATTCAGTCCTGTGTCACTGTGTGCTAGGATGTACAACAGGATCTTCTGTGCTGGTTGCAACCCACAGGTAGATCTTTGTGGGAAGAGATGGTCCTTCAGACGCTACGGATAGTCTCAACAGAACAGAAATGATAGTTGAAAAAAGAAGCCCACAGCTGACCTCTTGTTATATTCTGTCATACAATTTTTATTTTTCGTGTCACTCCCATTCGAATGAAAAGCAAACAGAATCTGCGGTTATCTAGATGCCGTCCTATTTTAAGTCAGGTTGTGATTTGAGGGTAACCTTAAAGCAGGGTCAAAATATGGAAGACAGCTGCCATAGTGCCGTTCTGTGTTTCAGTTCAGTGCTAATGGAACTTTCCCATTCCAGAATATAGTAAAGGAACTCTTTGGGAAGAACTGAGACAAGTGGAACAGCATAGGTCAATGTTGCAAAGAATGAAGCCGGATGATCTGGAACATTTGCTTTAGTCCGTGTCAGTTCTTCCAAGTACATGTTACTTGTGAACATTTTCCCAGGCTTATATAAATTCCTTTGGCATTAGGGTTCTCCGCTCTCTGCCCCCACATTTGCTTCCAGTGAATCTGATATTAATTAACTTGGGAAGGGACCCACAACTGCTCATCCCATTTTTGACATCCACCCTGAGGTGATATGGGCAGATCTTGTTTAAAGGGTTTTCTGGTGTTCTGCAGACTTACAATGAATGTGAGCCTAGGAAAAATGGGCGTCTTTGAAGGACAGATGTGGTCCAAAAGCTCTGATACTATCTGTTTGCGGATGATTAAAAATGGCTCCATTTATGTGTTGTTCTATGAGGATGTCACACTATTTTCCAGTTCAGTGGAAAACTATGCTTTTCTCCTTGATCTTGAAAAGAGACATATTTACCTTGGGATGGTTTCAAAAGTTCTTGAAACTACACATTTTTAAGTTTTCCAAACAGAAGGCTGTGTATCTGTGTAGTAAAATAACATCCTTGAATATTTGTATGAATGAAGATTCTGCATCTTTCTGTATTGGCCAGTGCAATTTGCTGTCCACTAACGTTTGTGGAAACTAGTGAGATGAAAGCCCCCAAAAATGTGGTTAAGTGTGTTTAGTGAAATTGTTTGCAGCTGTCATTAGCGTGTGTGTTGTAACTTCCTGCATTTAACGGAACACTTTTAAAATGGAAAGTGAACCAGAAGGAAAGGGATATATATTTTGGAAAGCACATTAGATTCATTTCCACTTTGAGTCATCATCTTTTATGTATGGTAGCTGTAGATTGAATGAGAGATTATAATGTTACAGCGCAATGCTGTGCATGTCTGATTGGAAACAAGTTGTATCTTTATTCTCAATATTTCCAGATTAATATCTTTTGACACTGAGATTCTTATAATAGTCATTGTTTAACCTACTCCACAGTCTGCTTTTGCATGCATTTTTTTTATTCATTCATTCATTTTACTTGTATGCCACTTTGCCAAAAAAAACCCAACCATGCTCAAAGTGGCTTACAACAAATAAAGGGATGCATTTCAAACACACACTACAAAAACAATTTCATATTAACAAAGCAACCATTTCATAACATAGCAAAAAAAGCAATTAAAATAACATATCAAACAACCACATTCCAATACAATAAATATATCAAGATTACTTAAATAACATGCAGCACCCAGCTGTAAAAATATCAAGGGAGCTTCACATTTTCACCGTAGTCCTAGAAGTACCCCTTGCATGATGTTGCATTTTATTTGCAGTGCATACATTTTGCAAACTTCCTTGCATTATTGTGTGCTGCTCATTCTTTTCTGGTTTATTCATGGCTTATATAAAGCAACTGACTCTTCCTAAAGCTCTTTGGTGTTTCTCTGTTCTTTTGGCACACTCTGCTGGCATGAGGATGGGCACTCTGCACATGCCTCAACAGGAATAAATTAATGCTTCTCTTTATTTTATTTGGCACAAAGGACAGTTAACTGTTTTCAGTAAATGCAGTGTATGTAATTGGATCACTTTTCCATGTCTAGTAAGTGCATGGCAGTTGAGGGTTTATACACAGGATTGTGCTGCAGTTTGATTTCAATTTTTTAAAACCTGTTTCCTTCTTTTTTAAGGGTATGTGAATGCTCGCCTAGAAAAAGAGACCCCAATTTTTAACAAACAGAGGATTGATTTCAACCCCCCTGAAAAGATTAATAGCCTGGTTGTCTCTTCAAACCAGCTGTGTATGAGTCTTGGAAAAGACATCATTTTTAGGTATGTGCAATCTTTTGTTATTGTGTTTGAAATTTCATCGGGTGTGGGAAGGATGAAAGAAGAATATGATGCTGAATTCCTCCCTCCTATTATTAATCAATTTATTAGACGCTTTCTACTAAAAAAAATCCCAAACTAAAATTACAAACAATATAAAAATATACATGAATTGAAAGCAGAGATAAAGTCAACCCATAACTGTGTCAGTACAATTCTAAAAGCGACCCACACAACCCCAAGGAAAATACATGTATCATAAGTGGCACAAAGTAAATCCCTTTAAATGTCCAGCAAAACCTAAGGATGTTAACAGTCAGATGTCTGGGAGAAGAGGAGAGTCTTTATCTAGTGCCAAAATGATGTGAATGTCTGTATTTGGTGGACTTTCCACATTCCACAAAATAGGGTCCATAACTGTGAAGGTCCTTTTTCTCGTCACCGCGGAGGCACATGGCAAAGGGCCTCATAGGACAACCTCAGGGTCTGGACCCACTACTTTACACAATCTGTGACTTACTGGGATTCAGTTTTATTTAACTTGCCCTCATTGAGCCCATTATGTTGACCAGACAGTGGTCCAGCCCCTTCACCTGACTCAAGTGACTTGGAGAAAAATATCTGAGTGTTGTCAGCATACCGATGACACCTAACTCCCAAATATTTGCTGACCTCTCCCAGCAACTTTATATAGATGTTAGAAAGCATGGAGGACAGCACAGAACCCCGCAGTACCTCACAGAGTAATGGCGACAGGGCAGAGCAGAAGTTGCCCAGTGCCATCTTCTGGAACTAATGCTGTAGGTTGGAAGAGAACCACAATAGCACAATGCTCCCATCTCACAGAGGCAGTCTCATAATATACCATGTTGATATCAAAAGCTGTTGAGATATCAACATAATTAATCCAGCATAATTAACATCTAGATGGGGACATCAGGAACAGAACATCAGTCAGGGCAACTGAGGCTGTTCGAGTCCCAAATCCCAGCCTGAATGATAATTCTGCCAAGCAGCAAAGTTTCTGCTAGTCCCACCCAATCCCGCCCCCTAATTTTCAACCATTTGCTTTCTTTCCACTTTTATGTAGGCTTGACCTGGCCAAGGCAGATGAGCCTAACCAGGTAGAGCTTGGCCGAAAGGATGAAGCCAGAGTTCACAAGCTCTTTTTGGACCACACAGGTGAGGCAATAAGAAGAGCTACAAAGTGCTCTTTGGCATCTTCAGTAAATGCCACAAACATTATGTTATGGGGTTTGTTTGTCTTTTGCATGCAATATGAATTTTTCTGTCTAGAAAAGTCATCCCTAGTTCACCCCATATACAGTATTAACAAAATTTATTTTTCTTCCTTAAGGAATTTTTTGTAAAGTGCACATTCATGTGAAAACACACATTTGCAATAGCCTCTGTTATTCTTTCTTCTTTTACCTACGGTATATTTTGGTCAGACCATCCTGTATTCCTTGTATTCCTGTATTCCTTCAGTACACTTTTTGCTGATTAAATGTGGTCATAGCACAGTGATGATATTCAGACTTGGATGTCCACAAGTTGTTATCTTAAGATTTATCACAGGAGCACTGCAGTTTGTATGCTTTCTGTCTTCTCAAGATAAACTGATCTTTGAGTGAAGCTGGGAATGTTGAAGAGTGTGTTTCTGTTAACTGAAATAAGGTAATGTGTTAGCTGATATCTTAATAAGGGTTTTAAAAAATATTCAAATTTGTAGCAAATTTGACATCTACTGACACCAAAAGAAGCCAAAGTCTAAGTCACATTTATGCATAATTATGAGTGTTCTCATTTGGATAGAAACAATGAAGGCAAGTAGGAGATTCCTGAAGAATAATCAGGATTTTTAATGGCCTTCCTGTCTAAATGGGTATGAAGAGATATGTTATACTGTTATGCTAGGTATTTAATGATATGACAAATATGATGTGGAGGAGGGGAGATGAATATTTTGTGCTTGTCAAATCTATTTCTAGAACCTTCTGAAAACTTTAGGCATCAGAAGATGTGTCTAAGGAGAGGTATTTTGCTATGATCCTCTGTTTTCATCTTTGTTGCGGTTTCCCTTTTTTACTACAGGTTCTCACCTTATCATTGCCTTGAACACCAGTGAGTGCCTCTATTTGAACCGAAGTGCTCAGAAGGTGCGGATCCTGTCACGCTGGAAAGGTCATTTGATTGAAAGTGTGGGCTGGAACAAGTTCCTTGGCTCGGAGATGAACACTGGCCCCATTTTGGTGGGAACATCCCAAGGCCAGATATACGAGGCTGAGGTCTCGGTCAGTGAAGGCAGTCTCTTCGGCACTAACCCTGACCAGTATTTTCGCCAGATCTATAACCTAGAAGAAGAGGCAGGACCTGCGCCAGTCTGCTGCCTTGAGATAGAACGAGGAATCGATGGGAAGTGCTTTATCATTGCCACTACTCGCAAGAGGCTTTTCCAGTTTGTTGGCAAGATTCCAGAGGGATCTGAACAGCAAGCCTTTGGAGCAATATTTAGCATGCCCGCAGATCACCTGCCTGGCTTCCGCGAGTTTCCAGCTAGCCTTGGCTACAGCGAAATTGCATTTTATACTCCTAAGCTTCGCTCCACCCCCAGTGCTTTTGCTTGGATGATGGGCAACGGTGTCCTGTACGGATCGCTGGACTACGGACGTCCCGACTCTATTCTTAGCGATGAGCAGGTCTGGGAATATCCATCTGACGTGGACGCGGTAGCCAACAAGCCCATGAATATAGTGCTCACGCAGTTTCATTTTCTGCTGCTGTTTCCCGACAGAGTGAAGGCTGTGTGTACCCTGAATGGGCAAGTTGTCTTCCAGGATGTGTTCTTGGAAAAGTTTGGCTCGCTGAAGCGTATGATCAAAGACCCCGCGTTTGGGCAAATCTGGATCCACACAGAAAAGGCCGTGTTTCGATACAATGTGCAGCGAGAGTCCCGTGACGTGTGGAAGATGTATACGAACATCAACAAGTTTGATCTGGCTAAAGAGTACTGCAAGGACCGCCCCGAGTGCTTGGATATCGTGCTGGCCAAGGAGGCCGAATATTGCTTCCAGAACAAGAGATACCTCGATAGTGCAAAGTGTTATGCATTGACTCAAAATTACTTTGAGGAGATTGCTCTTAAATTTATCGAAGCCAAGCAGGAAGAGGCGCTGATGGAGTTTCTGATTAAGAAACTGGCTAGCTTGAAGCCTTCGGAAAAGACTCAGACAACCCTGCTGACCACATGGCTGACGGAGCTGTACTTAAACCGCCTAGGAGTCCTGGAAGCAGACGCATCGAAACGGGACCTCTACGAGAAGACCCGGGACAAGTTCCGCAGCTTCTTGGGCAGCCCCAAAAACAAAGACTGCCTGTTCAACAACCGAGCAACCATTCACGAGCTGCTGGCGAGCCACGGGGACACGGAACACATGGTGTACTTTGCCGTCATAATGCATGACTACGAACGGGTGATAGCCCATTACTGCCAACATGAGAATTACAATGAAGCGTTGGAAGTCCTGTCCAAAATCAGGGACGATGTGCTCTTCTACAAGTTTTCCCCGGTCTTGATCCAGCACATCCCCAAGAAGCTGGTGGATGCTTGGATCGAAATGGGGAAGAAGCTGGATGCCAAGAACCTCATCCCTGCCCTTGTCAACTACAGCCAGAGTGGGAGCACCGAACAGATCAACGAAGCCATTCGATACATGGAGTTCTGTGTGAGTGAACTGAAGGAAACTCAGCAGGCCATTCACAATTACCTCTTGTCCCTCTATGCTCTGTGTCGCCCTGACTCGCTGTTGTCGTATCTGGAACGCGCTGGAACCTACGCCGACAACATCCACTATGACCTGAAGTACGCACTTCGGCTCTGTGCAGAACATGGCCACCACCGGGCTTGTGTCCATGTGTACAAAGTTATGGAGATGTATGAGGAAGCTGTGGATCTCGCTTTGCAGGTAGGGGAACAATGACCCCGTTCGTTTATGCACTTGAAAATGCATTAGATTTATTTCAAAGCTTGAAAGGATTGTGGAAGTTTTGGTGTAGGCAGAAGAGCTGGGAAACACTGTTGTCGTATTCATTGACTGGAAAGCAAGCGTCTGTTAGTACAGCGTTGTCTAATGGAATAATTGTATTGCTGGCTTGGTTGGGTGTTCTTTTCAGCAGCAGCTAGCAGTTGTTTTGGGGGGGGGGGGACTCACAAGAAGCGTATGGTTATCTGTCCCAACACCTGGCATTTTGAGAGATTCTGTTTCTAGACAACGTTTTATTTAGGTCTTCAATGTCACCTTCACGTAATTGCTGCTGGGCTGTGTACACTTGGTGTCCGTCTGCTGTTGGAAGGCTCTTAGATCCAGCAGAGACCTCTGTCAGTGGAACAGGGAGTGAAGCCATATTTGGAAATTCCCCCTCCGCCCAGCATCGCTTCCAATCTGCTGCAGAGGGTTGGGAGACCTTTTGGAATAGCACAGGAAGTAATGTAACAGGGAGGGCAAAATCGCCAAAGATCACCTTGATCTGTGTTACACTGGTGGAAGACCCCAAGCTTTTCATCCGTGGAGAGACATGAGTTTGATATAACCCACTGTCTGTACTTCTTCCATTTTGTTTCCCTCTGACTTCACTGCTTAGAATTCCCTTTCTTGGCCATGTGTATAGGAGGCACTTGTGGTTCCCTATGCCCCTAAGGTTCAGTCAGCCTTTATTAGGGACTGAGCCCTTAGCATGGCAGGTCCTGCCCTGTGAAATTCCCTGCCAGTAGAGGCTCAGCAGGAACCATCCCTGTCTTCACTTTCTTTCAGACAAGCATTTGAAATGTGAATTCTTCAACATAGGAACATGTTCAAGGTGCCTTATGACTATTGTTCTCGTGGGCAATTAATGAAAGCATCCAGTAACCTCCGTTTTGTAAGGAGAGCATCCAAATGGTCTTCTACATTATTAATTATCTCCATGTTAACAACAACAACAACAACAACAACAACAACAACAACAATTTTAATATTTATACCCTGCCCATCTGGTTGGGTTTCCCCAGCCACGTTGGTTAAGAGCAAAAAGTGTGTCCCATGGGGAAATGCAATTCCTTTTGAATTTTTATGTCTTGTTTCATCTCTGGATAGATGAGTTTTCAAAACGATCCCTGACCACAGAAAGCAGCAACCGAAAACAACATCAAGATTTCATTGGGGGAGACGAGACACATCATCTTCCTCTTGTTACCTTTATTTTTATGTAACTATGTCTGGTTCCTCTTAGCAGTGTCTTTCCTTTACCAACCGTGTATTTAGTGACAGGAGCGAGGGGTATAAATAGTGACTAGTTCCTTATCTTTCTTTCCTTCCTTTTTGCTTTGCTCTTCCCAGGTGGATGTAGATATGGCAAAGTCCTGTGCGGACCTCCCTGAAGACGATGAGGAGCTGAGGAAGAAGCTTTGGCTGAAGATCGCGCGACATGTCGTCCAGGAAGAGAAGGATGTCAAGAAGGCCATGGCCTGCCTTTCCAGCTGCAACCTGCTGAAGATTGAAGATGTCCTGCCATTCTTTCCAGACTTTGTCACCATTGATCACTTCAAGGAAGCCATCTGCAACTCTCTAGAGGCCTACAACAAGCACATAGAGGAGTTGAAGATGGAGATGGAGGAAGCCACACAGAGTGCCAAAAGGATCCGGGAAGACATTCAGGAAATGAGGAACAAATATGGCTCTGTGGAACCCCAGGAGAAATGTGCGGCATGTGACTTTCCGCTCCTGAACCGCCCCTTCTACCTCTTCCTCTGTGGGCACATGTTCCACTATGATTGCCTTCTGCAGGCAGTTTATCCAAACTTGCCTGCCTACAAGCAGGCTAAACTGGAAGACCTTCAAAAGAAGCTCTCGGCCACAAGCCAGCCCTCCAAATCCCACCACCGGCCTAAGGACACCGATACTTCTAGCCAAGGAAAGGGACAGTTAAGCCGTGAGCAGATGAAAGCTGACATTGATGATATTGTGGCAGCTGAATGTGTGTATTGTGGAGAGCTGATGATCCGGTCCATTGACAAGCCTTTCATTGATCCACAGAGGTATGAAGAGGAGATGCAGAGCTGGCTGTAAGGCCAACATGTTCCTGCCTGCATTGGAGCATGAAACTGCCTGCAAAGAGAGCATGAGGCTTGGCAGCTAACCACCAGGCACCTTAGGCATGTGGGCTCCATGGGGATTTGAAAAAGTATTATGCGAGTCTCACAATCTGTAAGTTAGTGGGGCAAAGTGGGGTGTCAGTAATGGTCATTGCTACTAAGGCAATTATATTGAAGTTCTACAAAGCACTCTTAACAGCTGCCTACACAAGGCTTCTTCAGAGACATCCTTAATATGAATTCTAAATGGATGTTTTTCTTGCTGAGAGGTAACCAAACTTTACCGCTTGTGTTACCATATCTGGATTACGCCCATATTTCTATAAAGAATTGGGCCGTGGTGGGGATACACTTGTATTGTTTTCAAATGTGGAGCATCTCCTGCTGTTTTTCTTGGTCATGAGACTGAGATCGTGTTCTGTGTCAGAAATATAAAAGGAGAAAATGTGCATGAAGTCCTGTTCCGGACACACGTCCATTGTATTAATATGCCAAGCATAGGCAAACTTGGCCCTCCAGATGTTTTGGGACTACAACTCTCATCATCTCTAGCTAACAGGACCAGTGGTCAATGATGATGGGAATTGTAGTCCTAAAACATCTGGAGGGCCGAGTTTGCCTATTCCTGTAATATGGCATAAAAGCTTCACTTTTAGGCAAAGCAATTCCATGTAAAATGCTACATTTTTATTTTTCTCTTTTGAGGTGTTGTTCTTTTCCCCCTTAGTTTTCTGAAAGCTTATGTCAGGTAGCTTGACATTCTGTAAGATTTCTTCATTTTGCTCACAGTATGCAGGAAGAAAATTATGGCACTCTGACTTGATACCATTTGTGCAGATCTAAGATGTTCCATGCTAGGTTTGTTGCCTTTTTATTTTTTACACTCTCTCATTTGAATGTTCACACTGTCCCTAATTATAGCAACACCTGGCCATTCCTGGTCTTAACAGCTGTACACTATTAGCTGCACATTTTTGTGGACTGATATTAAAACATAGAATTGGAAACTCGCATGTCGCCAACAGCAAATCCATCCTGAAGTTGGAGCAGGAGAATTCAGGATTCACATCCTTAAATGACCATAGAAAAATGGTGTGGTTGGAACAACTGTTGGATGTAAGGTGAAAGGTATTTTTCCTCCCTCCCTCTTTAAAGACAATAATGATGTGGAATAGACTTTAGGTCACAAGGAAAGCCAGCTAAGGGACCCAAAGTTTAAATCATGTCAGAGGTACTATGTAACTAGAACTACATTTCCTCTTGGTTCTAGTCTCTCCCCCCCACTTTTTTTTTTTTACATTCTTTATTATTCTGTAAAATGTGGCAAAATAGAACTACATTTGGGATACAAGGTTTCTAGTTCCTCATGATTTTTCCTGAAAATATCCCAGCTTCTTTATAAAAGCAACCCACAGAACCATCGGACTGTCTGACGCAATTATTTTGTGGCGTTATTGCCACAATCATTTTTAGACCGCCCTACTTTGAGAAACCATTCAGCACATAAGAAGGGTGACAATTTGAAGTCTTGTATGACCTACGAAACAAAAGGGATTATATAGTGACAGAAGTCAGCAGGAAGCCACCACTCCTCCTTTCCAGGTACCATACAAACGGCGACAATCACAAAACAATGATTTTGTTCGTTTCCCCGTTGGTTTAAGATACAAGTAACTGAAATGAAGATATTCCATAATTAAATTCATGCTAAGAAAACCTGTATTTATAAAAGAGTGAAGAAAAACATTCCTCTCTTACCAATACAGTATGGAGGTACGGATACCAAATGATGGAAATGAAGGGGGCTAAATTTGTTACTCAGAATTTGGCTTGTCGTCAGACACTTCACCATCATCTTATTTAGTATCTTCTTGCTTAGATTCATCTTTTTCCTTTGCTCCTTTCTTCCCTTTGGCTACCTTTCAGTCCCCTCTCATCATTTGCTCCTTTTCCCTAGGTGCTTCTTTTCGGGGCTTTGACTCTGTTTAGGTGGGTGGGGGCAGGCTTAGCAGATAATCTAGCCGATCGTCTTAGTGGTGCCTCCATTTCCTCACCTGCAGTTGCCGCCTTTCTTTTGGGCAGAGTTAAACCTTAATGGATGCAACCAAACAGCATGAATGGGGAGCCCAGGATGGGTCTAGGCTGTGACTGATCCACTCGCTCTTCGTTCTGGTTATGAATTACCTTTAACAATGAGCAAGGTTATGTCTGAACTAGAGGGTTTCTATGGTGAAGTTATTTTTTAAATGCACATTAAACTTTTCTGAAATGGTCAGCTGGCTTTTGAGGTTTTTGTTGGATGCTTGGAATATGCGTGTGGCTGCCTGCTTCTGGTGTGATGAGGCTGTGGAGCACCTGAGTTTCTCATTAGTTTCAATTAAAAATATTATGTACTACATGGACACTAAAAGTAGTATGTGACACAGAAACAGGAATTGTTCATGGGGAAACTCAAACGTTATTACAAACTTTCTAGAATTGTGTACAATGATGCTTAGGATTTCATGCTCACCATGTTCATTATCAGTATTAAAGATGGATTTCTTGAGGTCAGTGGTAGCCTTCAACATGCCAAATCCAATTTCTATTTGAGTCAGACTTGTGCAATTATGTGCAATCCACACTTACATTTTGCCCTACTCTTTACAGACACAGGCCTGTGCCTTAAAGCTGTGTGTCCAAGCACACACACACACCCTTTTAAAGCTCTGGAGCTTTCTCCACAAAAACCTGCTCTTTACAGCTGCATCGGAATAAACAGTTATTGGGGATGCATTGCCATCTAGATGTGCTGAGAGCCTAGATTGTCACCATGAAATGCTGGGAGTAAACATCTTGGTGCGTGGCTTCCCTTGGCCTTTTGTTGTTGTTTTTTGGTCAGGGCATAAGCTACAAGGTTGTGTCACTAAAACACACACTAATTTTAGTTGGGCTTTTTGAAATCTAGCTATGATTTTGTATTTTGATGTTGTGAATCAGTACATAGAAGCCGCCTTAACACTGAGTCAGACCATGGGTCCACCCAGATCAGCATTGCCTGCTCTGGCTGGCAGCAGCTCTTCAGGGTTTCAGACAGTCCAAGCCCTACCTGGAGGTGCCATAGATTGAACCTGAAACCTTTCCAGAGATTGAACCTGAAACCTTCAACATGCAGAGCAGATGCTGTGCCATTAAACCATAACCCGTTTCCACAGCTATAGCCTTCCCTCAAGAACAGCAAAAGGAAGAAAATGAAAGATGATACATGGTACAAATGGCACTTACAGTAATCATGTCAGCTGACATTGTAAGACTGATATATAAACACCCAAAAATATACAGAAGAACCTTGCTGGATCAGGCCAAGGGCCCATCAAATCTGGCACCCACTTCTTACAGTGGCCAGCCGGATGCCTTTCTCTCTGGATTTATTGTTTCTTGATAGTGTTTGGACCACTGACAGGTGCTCTCCTTTTCTGTAATATCTCTGTCATTTGGTGACCAGCAAAGAAACCTCGCACCCCAAAGCAAATTTTGTTACGCAGTTGTTAAAAGTTTTTTTTTTTAAAGCCACTTTGCTGTTAAGCCAGCTAAACAATAATTGGAAATATATGAAATTCTAATTGTATATAATGTAATTGTTGAAAACGTTCTAGTACAAGAATTCATAAATAATAATATAATAATAATAATTTATTATTTATACCCTGCCCATTTGGCTGGGTTTCCAACCGAATATTAAAAACAATACAGCATCAAACATTAAAAACTTCCCTAAACAGGGCCACCTTCAGTTGTCTTTTAAAAGTAAAATAGTTGCTTATTGCCTTGACATCTGCTGGGAGGGCGTTCCACAGGGCAGGCGCCACTACCGAGAAGGCCCTCTGCCTGGTTCCCTGTAACTTCACTTCTCACAGCGAGGGAACCGCCAGAAGGCCCTTGGCGCTGGGCCTCAGTGTCTGGTCTGGACGTTGGGAGTAATCTGCCACTCATTTTGCGTTTATCCAGAACAACTAGGTTTCTCTACTCCCACCCCCATCTTGTTCTAAAAATGCTAAGCTGAAGTAGGAGTAAAAACTCTGGGACCAGCCACTAGATGCCACTGTTTTGTCAAAGACCGAGAAAAGGGTTTACTTAAAAACAAATTTGATACTGATTATACAGCAGAGGTTTCAGTTGTATGCAAATAATTAATAATTAGTTGTATGCAAATAATTAAATAATAATTAATTATAAATAATTAATAATTAATTAATTTCACATGTAAAGTCCTGTGGATTTGTGGATCAATAATTTATTCCAATAGCAACTGGAAGAACAAAGTCTTTTATGCCCACAAGGGTAGCCTTGGCCAAATTAATTTCTCCACATAGCCTATCTCACAGTTATTACATTAGGTTGGCGTTTTGAGCCTTGGAGAGATTACTGATGCTGTAAAACTGCAACACTGTACAGGTGTGCATCCATTTAAGTGCTTCATAGTTGGTTCAAGATCATGATGGGAAGCAAACAGAACCTGTTGGTCAGTTTGTCTTCTGAGTTCTGCAGTAATATTAATTAATATTAATGGTCACCAGCATATAGATGAGTACATTTTGAAACGCTTCTCTCGCTTCAGCCCATTGCTGCTTCTGATTTCAGACGCTCATTGGATACTGTTGATACCTGAGCAAAGATGCAGGCGCAGCTTATCGGCTCTTGTAGGGTCTTTGCCCATCTTCAGTTACCTTCTACAGAAGCAGCGAACCAAATCTGGCAGTCTCGGCCTCTGAACCTGACCAAGATGATCTGAAATGGTGTGTGCCTGCTGGATGAGGTTTGCGCCATCTCCGAAAACACCCTTGCTGCTGAATAGGCTGCCGGTGCCTTACAAAGCTTGCTACCTGGGTAGGCTTTAAGTGTGTAATGTTACACCCTCCTCGTTCCACTGTTGAGGCTGAAAGTGCATATACAATGACCTGCCTCAGCGCAAGGCCTGTTTCTGACCCCACTCTCAGCCCTGCTTCTGCCTGCCAGATGTTACTCCCCGCTTCCTCTTTGTTGCTTCCCCTCCAAAGCAGGCTCGCCAACCGATCACGTCTCTCCCACCCTCAGCATCAACCCTCCTTCTCCGCCCCCCCCGGCCCTTCCTCCACTCGCTGCATCGGTAAAGAAATGCCACCACTATCACGTTCCGTTCCGGCATCAATGTTTAATATGGGAAGAGCAGGTGGGGGAGAGAGTGAAACTCGCCGAAATTGGACTTGGGAAGCGGAGAAGAAAAGAAGGAAATAATTCTGAAAGGGGTGTGACTGATAGGGGAGGCCTGCTGGTTTCCTTGTTGGGTGCATTGTCTTTCCATAATATAGAGGCTTTATGCACTGACGTAATGAGAATTGTGTCTCCCGGCCTGCAGGTGCCCTTTATTGGTACGGATGTAAAGCTGAGCTGGGCAGGAAGACGACTTTATGCCCTCTCAACTTTGCTGCCAGATAGCCTCTAGGTCTCATCTGGGTGTCTTTTTCTCTGGGTTGCATTGTTGTTCACTGCCTAGGATCCATTAGAAGTCAGTGGGCAACATCAGCACTGCATCATGGGGCTTGCGCAGTGGGACTTCCCAGGCCCCTCATCTGTTTCAGAGGGTCCCTCAGCCCTCTAGAGTTTTGGGGGGCTGTGAAAGGGGGATCTGTTCTGTCAGCGATGTCAATTCTGCTGGCTGACTGTTGGATTTCATGTAGATGGCAGGCACATAAATTTGTGTAGATCAGGCATAGGCAAACTCGGCCCTCCAGATGTTTTGGGACTACAACTCCCATCATCCCTGACCACGGGTCCTGTTAGCTACAGATGATGGGAGTTGTAGTCCCAAAACATCTGGAGGGCTGAGTTTGCCTATGCCTGGTGTAGATGAATGTATCCTACTTCTGTATCTTCCATTGCCAGTGTAGATGCTTTTCTGTCTTCTGTGGAGCAGAGGCAAATGTCACAGGAAATAACAAATACCTGTTACTATTTGACAGACTTTGCCTTTGGTCATTTGTGGCCCTAAACTTGCCTACATATTCACACTTAACATTTTATTGTATGTTCATCACTCGCTTTATCCCACGCTGTTACTTTTTCATATATCCTCTTGCAAGCCTTCATAAAGGCTTCATATTGTAGGCCTCGTGTACAGTGGTGCCCCGCAAGACGAACGCCTCGCAAGACAGAAAACCCGCTAGACGAAAGGGTTTTCCGTTTTGGAGGCGCTTCACAAAACGAATTTCCCTATGGGCTTGCTTTGCAAGACGAAAATGTCTTGCAAGTTCCTGCGGGTTTTCCCCCCTCCCCCCCTTTTCCTAAGCCCCTAAACCGCTTATCACCTGATCCGCTAAAAGCCGCTAAACCGCTAATAGCGCTAATCCGCTAAACTGTCAATGGGCTTGCTTCGCAAGACCAAAAAACCGCTATACGAAGAGCCTCACGGAACGGATTAATTTCGTCTTGCGAGGCACCACTGTAATAGGACTCGGTGCATTAGTAATCTTTTTTTGTACATTATCATAGCAGTCCTTACAACAATTTTGTGAGTTACGTCATTGGTATAATCTCTGTATTGCAGAACAGGGTGTATGTGTTGTTAGTGTTTGTAAAAAGCAAAAAAAAGAAGGAAAGGGTTCTGACCTCCCTTTGTCTCTTCAGCCTGGTCCTCGGACCCTTGTCCGCATAAAAGAGTCCACGAGAATATCCTTGCAGAGTTTTATTCTTAAAAGTCTTTGTGCAAAACACGACTGAATAACTATACACACCAGCACTAACCAACCAACCCAACCTCCAGCCTCAGCACAAACTAACATTTCTCACTTTATATATACAACCTTGCTGCAGGCCGCTGAGTCATGCTGACCCAGCTTTATTCGCATTAAAGAAACAGCGGCCATTTTAGCCGTGACATGTGTGGGGGTGGGATCTGAATCTGGGAAGGCAAGTGTGCACATTCATGGCTAGGTTAGTGAAGCTTTCTGTTTCACAAATCACAGTAGCCCTGTCCTTACGATGGACATGCCTGGAGTGAGGATGTGCATGTGAGGAGTGAGATCACATTAGCAAGCTCTACCCAGATCAATTTGGCTCCACTGTGTCAGGGGTGGCCAATATGGTACTGTCAGGGCTGCCTCTAGGTCCCAGCTCACAGAGGACCAACGCCAGGCTGATATTATGTACAAAAGTCTTTATTGAAGTATAGTTTCCATTTTAAAGCCAGAGCGTGCAACCCTACGTCTAGACTCTAGATCGGCGAAGTCCTATCTGAATCACTTCCCCTTCCGCACCAGTTTAAGATCCTAGCCCTGCTCCACCTTCTGCGCTGCTCTCTCCTCCTCTGGGTCCTCCTGCCCTCTGGGGCATTGCCCTTCCTGGACTCTTCCGACGCTGAGTCGCTTAGCTCCTCCCCTTGCCTCCGGCGTGCTTTAGGACCCGGTTCCCAATCCTCACTCTCTGCTGTCCCGCGCTCCTGTACATTTGAACTTGCTTCTCGCGCCAACCCAGTGACCTTTCTCCTAACCGTTACACTGCTTCTATCACTGCTTCCCTCTTCTGTGACACTGGCAGGATCTGACCTCCCCTCCATTGTACGACTCTCCGAGGAAGGCGTGGTCAGCTCTGCCTCGTCTTCTCTCCCTGGTGGGGGAAGTACTGGTCCCGATGCCTGGGACCCTTCCCCCCCACTCTGCTCTGGTAGGGAAGCTGGTCCTGATCTCCAACTACTACTCTGGGAGTCCCTGCTCCCCCCTTGCTCCTGGGGCGTTCCCCTTGGGACCCCCCTACCCCTGGCCACTGGCGCTCCCTTCTGTGAATCTTCCGATTCGCTGGAGAGGCTTATGGAATCCCTCGGACCACTGTCTCCTCCTACACTGCCCTCTGATTCCTCGCCCTCGCTCTCCATTTCCCATCTTCCCTGTGCCTCTGCTCCTGAGCCCCTGACAGGTACCCTGCTGATGTTGCTGAACTCCATCTCCCATCAGTCCCGTCAATGTAGCCAGTGGCCAGGGATGATGGGAGTTGTAGCCTGTATATACAGAACACCAAGTTGAATAGCGCTGCATTATTGGTTCACTGTAGTTCACTAGGCTGTCCCTATATGCAGACTATGCAGGAACAGGAATATTGTGCCCAGGAAGTGAATTACTAGAGTCCTGATTGCCCAACAAGAAATCAATCAGGAATCACTGCAGGGAATTACTGCAGTTGAAAGAAACTGATGCAGCTGATCTTGGTCCTAGTCATTTTCAGGAAGAATCCTTGTCAGATATACATTTGGATGCAAGACCTTGACTCTGTAGGGTCCTTCTCTATTCACACCAGTAGCTTTCCTCGTGCCCACTGGTGGGCCTTCTCCACGAGCTTCTACCCTAATTATCAGAGGAGCCCTAGTCAATGGGTAATTTGCCAGATGCAGGTTTATTACCAACAGATGGCACAAAGCATTTGAGGTAATGAGAGAAAGGATAATGTTGACTGATCTGCATAATAATCAGCTTGTGAACAGGTTTCAAATGGTTTTTACGTTTCTAGGGCTTGCACTGTGAGAAAATCTAACACTTCCTTCTCAGGCAAATTTCACCAAAGCAAATATTGCACAAGAGCGAGAAACTTGTGAAAGGAGTTTGGTGGCAAGTGAAAAACTGATGACAACACACTTAATGTTTAAGAATGGAGGCCATATACTCCTCTGGGATGTTTTGGGGACATCTACTGTCAGCTTCTGTGCCCTGAACAGACAGTTGTCAGCTGGACCTTGGACCTCTCCCATGTTGGGTCTCTCTGGCTCAGGCCTAGAAGAGGGAGAACTCCACAGTTATCCATGCACTACTAACCTCTCAAACAGACTACTGAAATGCTATATACATGGGGCTGCCCTTGAAGACTTTTCAAACATAGCATAGCACAAAAATACTAGGAACAGCTATAAGGAAGCATCTTGCCAGGACTTAAAACTAACCTTGCTGCTTAGTGGGGGCAATTAAAAGCAATTTAGTGGGAGCAATTCATTGTTACCTATATTAACAATGTTCTAAATGTTCTAAATAGTAATAAAAGTAAATAATAATAATAATAATAATAATAATAATAATAATAATAATAATAATATATTTATATCCCGCCCATCTAGCTGAGTTTCCCCAGCCACTCTGGGCAGCTCCCAATCAAATGTTAAAAACAGTACAGCATTAAATATTAAAAACTTCCCTGAACAGGGCTGCCTTCAGATGTCTTTTAAAGATAGGATAGCTGCTTATTTCCTTCACATCTGAAGGGAGGGTGTTCCACTCTTGGTTACCTGGAGGTGCACCTTATTCAACCCAAAGGCTCCATTATTCACAAAGCTTTCCATGTCCCATCTCCTGTTCCACTATACAAAGGTTAGGTGGATGCCAGGTGATAACTGGAAATGGCTTTGAGGGGCATGGACTCTATCTATGACATGCAGCCCCTTGAGAAACTTACCTGGTGGCCCACCTAGCTGCTCTCTCAATGCCAGGTGAAGACCTAAAAAAAAATGCCCAGATATTTTGGTACCTTATTGAAACAATTTTAATTGAATGGTATAGCTCTGCTGGATTTTATTTATTTCGTGGCCAGCTACTTTTATTCCCCCGCCCCCACGTAAGGTTATGACTAATTGCATGCTGCCCTGGGAGTTTTATACCAAAAGACTGCCCAGAAATTATCTAACTCAGGAACAAGATTGGAAAGACTCAAAGATGGCACACAGCCGTTGGAAGGCGAGAGAGCAGCTTCAGCTAAAGGCTGTTTGTTTAGTGGATTTTATGCTCATTTCAGCTTAGTCCAAAGCCTTGCCAGTTGTTAGGAATGAAGCTAAATTTAGAAGCAGCTGAGCACCGGCAATAGCTCTTTGCACTTGCTTTCTGCCTGGCACTTGAGCTGGTATTGCCATGCAGCTAAGCAAAGATGCCTGCTGTTATTTATCATGAACTGTAGCTCAGTGCCACTGTATGCCTTACAGCTCAGGAGCAGAGAGCATCTGCTTTGCCTCCAGGTTACCTGGGAGGAAGCCCTGCTGAACTCAATAGGATTTGCTTCTGAGTAGACATGCATAGGATCTCATTGTAAGACAACTGCCAAGCCAGGCTGTTTCAAATGCCTGCCATTTAGCTTCACATGTGAAGTAGATTAAAAGAGAGAGAGAGAAATGACTTGTCCCAGGCAATACAGTGGTCAAAGTGCCCTCTGATGGGTCTATCAGTGGGTCCTGGTGGGGTTATCAGGCAATGGTGGCAGCAGAACTCCAAGGAGGGATTGTGTAGGCACAATTTTAATTACTCACAGCATCTTTCCCCACGTTCATCCAAGTACAGTGGTACCTTGGGTTACAGATGCTTCAGGTTCCAGTCTCTGCTAACCCAGAAATATTACCTTGGGTTAAGAACTTTGCTTCAGGATGAGAACAGAAATCATGCTCCGGTGGTGTGGTGGCAGTGGGAGGCCCCATTAGCTAAAGTGGTACCTCGGGTTAAGAACAGTTTCAGGTTAAGAACGGATCTCCAGAACGAATTAAGTTCTTAACCCGAGGTACCACTGTAGCAATGTTCTAGGGCAGGGATAGTCAATGTGGCATCCTTCAGATATTGCTGGATGAAAACGCCCATCAACTTTGACCATTGGCTCTGCTGCCAGGGGCTGATGGGACTTAGAGGGCATCATGTTGCCTCTCCCTGTTCCGATGCAACATGGAAGGCGTGGGTGGTGGCTTGACCCAGTTGCCCAACACTCCTTGGAGCACTGGCCCATATATAAAATATGGAGTTCAAGGGTGCCAGTTGCTGATGCTGGCTCTGAGACAATTCAATTTCCGGGGGCAAAGCAGATGGGGAGGCAGTGACCATGATTTTAGGGAAGGCAGCTCAAACTTTCTTAGGCCTGCAGAACACTTCCAAATCTCAGAAACTGACATGGACAGTATATATATAAAAAAACATTTCCCAGAAGAAAAACTAGTGTTGATCAACTTACTTCCCCTCCAAGCATTAGCAGGCAAAACACCTACAAACCTCAAAACAGATGAAACACAAACCAAAAAGAAGCCCCCCCCCAAAGTACCCCTAGCTAAGCAACCACAAAAGCCCCTCATTGTAAAAAATTAAAAATAAAAGATTGGAGGGGCTTTGGTGGTTGTTTTCAGGGGGCTGTGCCCACAGATGCCATGTTGAGGACCTCCTATTTAAAGCAAAGGAGTGTCAGGAAGAAAGGGGGTGGTATGCCCCCCCATTTCATCACGTTATGGTAGCATCTAGTTTGGCCCTAGGTAGAACTTTGAACCTGAGCTTTCCAGATCCATTCCCAGGGTGGGTCTTCTACATTAAACACACTAGTGTGTGGCTCAGGAACTATAATTAGGTAGAAGGGGAATGGAAACAAAGTTTTTATACAGCATTATGTTCTCTAGCAATGCAAATCCCCACAGCCACAGTCCTCCTGTCGTGTTTACTCACATGCCATTCCTGTTCAGTAAAGTTTGTTCCCATTGTTTATAAAAAGCTTCCGGTTTTCAGGTTCTGTTCATTTGATGGTTTCCTGTTGACGGTGACTATGGGCCTGGTAAGGAATGGTCTCTTAAACTGCCCCAATGTCAGTGTCTGCTCCTGTGGATGGAGCGGGAGGCTTCAATTATTGGTTGTGTTGCATTATTCGCCCCCCCACTCCATTTTTATGTTTGTTTTTAAAAGGTGAAGAGAGGAAAAGGGTATTTAAAGCCTTTCCACCTCATGAAAAAATAATATTGAGGCAGTTATGAAGTTATTCAGCATTAATCCACCATTTGTTTAAACAACAGGAGACCGTCAAACAGTTTGGATCTGCAAACAGGAAACTTTAAATTAAAAGGCATGGGAGCCCTGAAAGGCAAAAAGTAAAATAAAAAAAGGCCACCAATCAAATCAGAAATTGAATTGTCTGACTCTGAACTCAGAAAACGCTGGAATGCGACACTTTGCAAATTACTTTGGGGATAAAAAGAATGAACAACCCAAGGGTGGCATTTCCAGAGAAAATAGCTAGTGTGCAAGCCAGCCAATGATTGTTTCAAGAGCTAGTGAAGGAGAGCTGAGTTCAAATCTCCACTCAGCCATAGTGTTCGCTGGATAACCTTGGACTGATCACCAACTCCTCACCCAATTATGTCACAGGGTGGTAAAGGATAAAATGGGGGCAGGAGACTGCATGCCACCTGGAACTTCTTGCAGGAAAGGTGGGATAAAACTATAAATAGCCCCCTAGGCATTGTACATTGATGATGATATATGAATAAAAAAAGCAGACTAGATCCTCACCTGTTAGTTCTCCATCCCAATTGTATCCTCTTTCAGTGGATAATATTATAATTCTACAGTGTGTCACATCAAAGGGCACACCAAGCCTCTGCCTAATCCTTCCTAGAGAGCTTTGAAATAGTAGTTTTCCACTTACAAGTATCTTCCACGTAGGAAGCAGGTAGCAGTAGCTGGACTTCTGCTGTTTGGGAGGTGGATACAAATGTTAGCCTCCCCAGGCTTTTTCCACCGCAGCTGGAGAACAGCAGCCTGTAAGAGGGGCAAGAAGCGTTGACCAGCTGGCCCCACCCATGAAGAGCAAGAACTTTGCTACGACTGTAGCTGGTTCCCAAAGTGGAAATCTGTTGTTTGGAGACTGCTATTGGCAGTCCATTGCCACTGCTGAGGCAGCCCTGGTAGGGCATCAATGAAGGGAAAATGTCTCTCTGTTGGAGTAAGGCAAGGGGCCTGAGCTTGCTCCTAGATGAGAGACTGGAGCAGCGTTCTCTCTCTCTCTCTCTCTCTCTCTCTCTCTCTCTCATTCTGTGTGTGTGTGTGTGTGATGACGATGGTGATGATCTGTTGCATTGATTGTGCTTTTATTGGATTTCTCTTTTTGTATTCTTTTGTATCTTTGGCAACCTTTGGACCGTAAGATGGTATACAAATAAATCACAACATATATCCTACAAGTAAACATGTTTGGCTGTCAGAACGGCAGGTTTCTTGTTTCAGTAATACTTCCCTGATCCAGCAAGGATGGTCCATGGCTGGTCAAATCATCTCTTTGATTTCCTGTGTTTCTCAGTGGAGATTAAATGGTCCTGCCTAACTTGAACAACAAAAAACCATCTCCTGTTCCTGTTCTAATCCTGATAAACAGCTTGTGTCTTTATTTAAAAGCCAGAAGCTGTCCCTTTTATTTCATTTATATATATAATCAAATCATACAAAGTTTAGCCTGGTGGATGATTTCATCTTTTGGTCTTTCTTCTGTCCTGGAGAGAAACGGGACAGTTGTCATACTTGCTAAAACAGTAGTAGGACTGGTAGATTTCACCAGCAATTTATAGCAATCTTGGCTCATTCCTTGGCTCACTATTTCTCATGATTATGGAGCAATATACGATAAAGTAACTAACTACTCTGTCACTTTAATAAATGTCCATTGGATCATGTCCTATTTTCATGGGGAAATAAGTAGATATATGGGAGGGTAGTCCTGAGGTTAAGCTTGTTTCTGCTTTTCATCGCTATCATAAATTTAAGAGATCCACTGTAGTGAAGTCTAGCCAGTGGCTAAAGTCTTTGGCTCGGATAGTTTTTGTGCAAGTTCAAATCTCATGCTCCAATGGACTCAGTAGCTGCTGCTGCTGCTGCATGCTAAGTCAACATCACATTACAGGTGTAACTTTCATATAATATTTTGTGCTGTGAACTGCCATGGGATCTATGGCTGAAGGGCAGTATACACATTTAATTACTACTAATAATTATAATATCACTCAAATCACAACATATTGATGTAGCGTCCATTCATATATTCACTTGCATACTATCAAGTGGATGAGAAATTACTTGATGTACATGAATGTATGGGCCAGCCCAGGACTATGAAAGACTACCAGTGTTGGATGAACTTTTGAAACTTTGCAAAACTCTGGAATTTTGGTCCTGTTGACCCTAAAGCTCTTGTCTTAAATTCCAACCTGTTTAATAAAAAATATTGCTATGTAAATTCCTTCCCAAAATTACCCATTTGTCCACCCACAGGTCTTTCTCACAAGGATTTAGCTAAAGATCACTACATCTCTAAGCTTTTTGAATGCTTCTCTTCCAAGGCCCAGAACTGACCAACGCTTCACTGAAATCTAGAAATGTCTTTCCTTTTTAAATCCCCTAAAGATCTGTCCCTTTGGGGCCAAAAATGGGTTTTTAAATGTATAATTTTTTTAAAAAAATAGGTTGTGGTTAGATTCTCCTTAAAACAACACAACAATAACAACAGCAACAACAACCCACCATTGCCAGATTGGCACAGCTAATTTGAGGAGGAAATTACATTTATGACTTTCCCCAGCCAGTGAACCCTGGCTGTAATGCCATTTCGTGCAGTGCAAAAGCAGATGCAACTGAGGCAGCCCATTTTCCTAATTTCATTTGCAAGGATCAGGACAGAGGCACCGTGCTGGTATCACAGGCTGGGGGCTTGGTGCTAAGGAGCAAAGCCCTGTTGGGCTCCTTTATTGATGCAGTCTATGGCATCGCCCCAAGTGCACGTTGTCCAATGACGTTCAAGGACAAAGCATCTGTTTCCAGCCAAACTGTTATCACAACAGCCTAAGGTGGAAGAGGCCCTCTGTTAAAGATGTGAAAACAACTGTTTAGGTTAAGGTAGCATTTTGCTTCTATTTTCTGATGCAGTGTCAAATTCTGGGGCAGGACTCTGTGTCACATTTGTATGCTTCAGCAGGCTACACATACGGTTTCCTTTTCTACATAAGTGTTCTAGGTCCCCTGAACACACGTACACATACAGCCATCCACCAATATAGTATGAGAGCCAGTGTGGTGTAGTGGTTAGAGTGCCAGACTATGACATGGGAGAACAGGGTTCGAATCCCCGCTTGGCCATGAACCTCACCGGGTGACTGAGGGCCAGTTACTACCTCACGGACTAACCTACCTCACAGGGTTGTGGAGGGGATTAAATGAGAGGAAGAACCATGTAACCACCTAGAACTGCTTGGAGAAAAAGCGGGGTATAAATGCAACAAAGAAATAAACAAACAAATTCTCCATATTGTTGGATATGTGCATGAATATTCTAAGCATGGGATGAGACTGTTTATGTGGACTCCCATGCCATAGAGGAGTTGTTGTTGTTGTTGTTGTTTTCAACTGGAACTCATCAGAACTCCGTTGCCATTGCCATTATAAGAGAACAACTCTCATGCTATGCCTCAGACCTGTATGCCTGAAGGAGCATCTCCACTCCCATCATTCAGCATGGACACTAAGGTCCAGCTCCGAGGGCCTTCTGGCAGTTCCCTCACTGCAAGAAGAATCAGGGAACCAGGCAGAGGGCCTTCCTGTGGTGTCCTTCCTGTGGAATGCCCTCCCATCAGATGTCAAGGAAATAATGAACTACAAAACTTTTAGAAGATATCTGAAGGCAGCCTTGTATCGGGAAGTTTTTAATGTTTAATGTTTTATTGTGTTTTTATGGGTGTTGGAAGCTGCCTAGTGATACTGGGGCAACCCAGCCAGATGGATGGGGTATTAATAATAAACTTCTTGTTGTCAGGGCTTTTTTCAATTCTGGCACCTCTCAGGTGGGCGCCATTGTCATTATAAGAGATCATGGTGAGTTCTGGCACCTCTTTTTCTTTGTTGTGGTTAATATGTGTATGGGAGAAAGGGGTCCTTGGTTTGATTTTCCCAGGTTGAGAGCTTCTCCTGTTGTTCTGCAGCTGTGCCTTGCTAATATCAGATCTTACCCTCTGAATCAGATCTTATCAGGTGCATGGAAAATGTGAACAGTGATTTTTCCTTAACCGAACTTCAGTTCAGTAGGTAAGATCAGATTTCTATGGAGCATACTGAATATTTCTGAAAATACCATAGACATTGTAATAGGCTGATCAGGACTTTGAAAAATGTTATTTTGAATAACTAGGAAGTAAATGGTGTAAATGTGTTCCCTGGTGATGAATTGAGAACTATTTAGGCCCTTGTAGTAAATCTCAAGCCACATGTTAGGAGAAGATCCATGATTTGATCTTCTGGCTTTTTTTTAGGATGAATGGGTCAGCTGCCTTGACTAGCTTCTGCAATTCTACTTTTCTTTCAAGTTACAAGAAATGAGAACTTTCTGACAGTGAGAGCTGTTTGACAGTGGAACCTCAGAAGGTTGTGGACTCTCCTTCCTTGGAGGTTTTTAAGTAGAGGTTGTATGGCCATCTGCCATGGATGCTTTAGTTGAGATTCTTGCTTTGCAGGGGGTTGGACTAGATGACCCTTGGGGTTCCTTCCAATTCTATGATTGTATGATTCTATATCTAAAGAGTCAGTCTGCATGCTGCAGCCGTGCGGTAAAGTAGACAAATGTTACAAGCCCGTCAGCATTTTCTGCCTAAAGGGGGGAAGGATAATCAACCTCCAAAATACTATTTTTCTTTCCAAAACTCTATGCCACAGGAGCAGGAAGGATCCTAATTGCTAAAAACTGGAAAAAAGAAACTGTGCCAACAATAAAGGAATGGCAAGACAAACTGTTAAGAGTATATTGAACTGGCTAGATTAACAGAGGCAATTAGAGATCACACTAGACAAGAGTTTCGAAAAGCATGGGGGAAATGCAGAGAATACTTCACAAAACAGTGCCCTAAAATACATACCTGGACTTGTTTTGATTAATGTCTGCAGGAGACTTTGTGGATATTAAAGCTATAATTAGAAAAATCTTAATAATTATTCATAAAGGAACCAGTTTATAAGAAGTAAATAAGGAGGCCAAATACAGGATAAAGGAAGTCTTTTATTTGGTTGTTTGTATTGTTGTATGTTATGCTCAGTGTATGTTATGTTCACGTTTAATGAGGGTGGATTTGTGTATTGGGGGTGGGGGGTTTATGTTATGTTGTAAATAAAATTCCAATATATTTTTTTTAAAAAACAACAACCACAACACTCTAAAAAAGACGACTGCCTCCATTGCCCAGGCAAGTGACTATATGGTTGGCGGGCAGGAGAGAGAAGAGTAAACTGTGATGGCCAAGACATAAGCAGCCTGTGGATGTGTCAAGGCTCATGCAATTTTGTCAGCAAAGGCTGCCACAGCTGCCACCAAGCAACATGGGAAAACAGCTTGCCGAGTATAAAGCGAATCGGGGGCTCCAATAGCGACCTTTCCCATTGCTACAGGCTTGTCCTGTTCTTTCATGGCATTTGTGGGTCACCATACAAGGACATTTGAGGCCCAATGGGCTTTTGGCAAACACATCCGTATTGTTCTGTACTTTCACCCTTCTGAAAAGAACTAATCAAGTCCAGATTTAGTTGGAGAAACTCAAGCTGAATGTAACAAACTTGCCTCAACTGTAGTAGTTGGGTCTCCTGGGAATGCAGTTGCTCTTATATGGAAATGAACGGGAAGAAACTCCCGCGATGGAGCCAGAAGAAGGAAGAGTCGCTGGAGTTGCAAGATCAAAATATATCTGTATTGATATTTAAGGCTCATCCAGACTTCCTTTTGTGCCACATCTCGAGGCACAGGTCCGCACTTTAGAGCACTGGGTCCAAGTGCTTTTTCTTTTTGCCCCAATACTTCCCCTGGGAAAACCCTCTCCTTACCACTGAAAATAATTCTGTGGAAAACCCAAATTGCTGTTTGTTCTGATTTGGCATTAAAGAGCGGGTTTTCCTGGGGAAAGTGGGCGAGAAAGAAAATAGACACAGACCAGGAAAGTGCAGATCTGTGCCTATTGAGTGTGGAGCAAAAGGTAAGTGTTGATAATCCCATAGATAAATAGGTGTGAAACCATCAAACAGCACTTCAGAGGTTTTTTTCTGGATCCTGGTAGGATGCAGTTAATTACTACTACTACTACTACTATATTTAACTGTGCTTCACCCTAAGGTCCCAGGGTGAGTTACAACATTAAAATACAATATTATCACTTCTGAATCCACTGCAAATCAGTTGGGCACCCACAATAATATAGTTGCAGGGACTGGGCACCCACAAAGTCAATGAAAAAAGGCAAGATGGAACTTATCCTCCCATAGCTGTGCTTAGAATTGTAGCTAGGAGTTGATGACTAGTTCAGTTTTGGTTTCTGTAACTTTATTATTTTCCCAATCTTAAATTCTCATCAACATTTTTCTGCATCAGTTTGCAAATCCTCGTGAAAATATATCAGCAATTTAGTGCACACTTCTAATACACAGGTTTTTGTATGTAATTTTGCCTAATTTGCACATTTTTGTAAACTATCTTCCCTAACTTAATGCACTTTGGAATTTTTGTCACTAATACATAAATTTTAAAGTGGATATATACAAATATATATCCCTTTTTTCCACACAACTTGTATCCAGTAAAGCATCTAAGTTGAAATACTTGCTTGTTTAAGATACCATTTGTTTTTGCTTTTGGAAATTTCACTGCCAACAGCATTGAAAAGGAACTACACGCTTCTTTCACAATGCCCGTAATATTTTACAACTTGTCTTCCAGGCATATAGCTTAAACAAATAAAAATTGTTACCACTACGCTTGACAACTTGCAGCTAAATGTGCGGACTGACTCCATTGTACTTGTTACTTGAAAGTTCTTTCTTTGGACTGATGAATTCTGACGGCTCATTCACATATAAAAGTCCCCATGCAATGCTGCTGAGCAAGTGCGCACGAACCACTCTCAGCTTAAGGACTGATCATGAGTGAAATGTGGTACTTGATCTCCCTCCATCACTGCCCACTTTTACCACTCCTTGCCAGTTGCTGTTTGTAGGCCCTAAGCCATCTGGAGCAGCAAGTGGTGCTGTTCTCCCAGATGCTTTCGGTTAGTGCAAAAGACAAAGACTTAGACATCTGCTCCTTTTCTTAGGAGTGTAATTACTTAGCCACCATGGCAGCAGCTTATACCCTTCTAATAACCAGCACTAACTTCCCAGCCTGCGCCTCCACCAAGTCATCTCCACACCTTGAGATCTACAAGGGTGTTTCTTCTGAGTCCCTGGTGGTCTTTGCCAAAACTCCAGCGCTATTTGAATTCTGTAGATTTCCACTATCACTTTACCTAAACTGCTACTTTCGACGATTCAGTGTTACAGGGACATGATACACCTGAGCTAGAGAAAGGCATCTTTCAGAAGTGGATGGGCACAACTTTATGATTGTGGGCTGTTGTTGTTGTTGTTAAAACACTTCTGCTTGCAAAGTAGTGTTGGCCTGAGGCATCCGTTTTATCAGCTCAGCAAGCCTGGGACACAGAGGGCTTTTCTTCTTAAGCTGACCCAGATGCTAGGGTCAGTGTGCAAGGGCACCCTGAAGGGGACGTGCCAGTTTTTGCCAGCACAGCTGCTCCTTCTTGCTGGCAGCTGGGCTTGAATATTCATGGCAGTAAACGATCATGGCTGGCATTTGTTTGGCACCTCGAGCGGGCAAACTTTTTTGAGGCTCCAAGAACACAGCTCTTGTTCCTTTCAGTATGGTTCTCTCCTTGCATCCCGGCTTTGTTTCAATTTAACACGGTGGCATGAGTAGTCCAATTAGAGGCTGGGGTGAAGCTGACAGCCTGGTTAAGTGTCTGTGAAATTGGCTTTGGAGGACAGATGACCACGTACAGCTATCTGTCACCCCCCGCAAGCAGATTTGAAACAAAGAGAAGACAGAAGAGTTGTTTTTAAGGAGTTCTCCCCCCCCCCCAAATGATAACAAGTTAGCACATCTCAGCTGTTTGGAAAGCAGGAAGAGTCCTACAGGTATCACCGGTGGGACGCGGGTGGCACTGTGGTCTAAACCACTGAGCCTCTTGGGCTTGCCGATCAGAAGGTCGGTGGTTCGAATCCCCGCAATGGGGTGAGCTCCCATTGCTCTGTCCCAGATCCTGCCAACCTAGCAGTTTGAAAGCACGTCAAAGTGCAAGTAGATAAATAGGTACCGCTGCGGCGGGAAGGTAAATGGCATTTCTGTGCACTCTGGCTTCCGTCATGGTGTTCCATTGTGCCAGAAGCGGTTTAGTCATGCTGGCCACATGACCTGGAAAGCTGTCTGTGGATAAACACCAGCTCCCCTGGCCTGAAAGCGAGATGAGCACCCCAATCCCATAGTTGCCTTTGACTGGACTTAACTGTCTAGGGGTCCTTTACCTTACCATACCTTTACAGGTATCATCACTGAGATGATTAATGATTTCCTGGTGCAAATTTCCTGTCAATGAGGACTGAACAAGTTCTGAAGGGGGACAAAAACAGAACCTTTTGGAGGGTCTGATTTATGTTCACTTTTGTTATGTTTGCTTGCCCTCAGGTAGACAGAACAGGGGTAGGTGAACCTGTGGCTGCAGAACTACAATTCCCATCATCCCTGATCATTGGACATGCTGACTGGGGCTGATGGGAGTTCGAGTCTATAGGTTTCCATCCACAATACAAAGCATAGCTTTGGTTGGATCAGACCAAAGAACTATCCAGTGAAAGGAGTCTGAATAGGGCTGTAGCTTCCGAGTCATCTCCAAGAGCAGTCCCAAACAAAGGCAATCTCAGCCATGATGTAATCATGAAATAAGCATGGCAATTTCCTCAGTCTGAAGACTGTGCAACAAGTGCACTCAGGAGGTCCCCTCTTTGAATATTTCTTTTCCATAGATTCACTTGGTGTATTTGGCAAGCCACTCCCTCTCTTAGTCTTGGTCCCCTCAAGCTGCAAAATGGAGTACAGTATATGCTGAAATGTGCTGTACAAATGCTGGAACACTTGAAAGGGCTATACACGTTTTATTATTGCATTGGGTTAGCACCAACATTCTAACAATAAAAGAGACTACATAAATTTGTCTGGGTGGAGGCAGAGTCACAAGTCAAGCAGTTCTGGCAAGCTATGTAGGCCTTCAAAGTCATGCGATATTTAAGAGTTGATTATTTGCCACAAAGTGGGGAATGGGAATGATTTGGAGTTTACTCTGATTTTCTGACAAGTGAACAACCAAAGCCATCATCCATTCTTCTGCATTTCTGCTTGTTCTCCAAGGGCCACAGTGTGGCAATGACAGAGCTTCAGGGCAGGACCACCTGCTCCATCTCCATCTGACACAGACTCAGCTACATCCTGCCAAGATTTGGCCTCATCCAGGTCTCTTGTGGAGCTGGATGTTAAAGCACAACATTGAAAACTTGCTGCAAAGGCTTCTGCATTTGGATGTGTTTAGGGAAGCAGACCATACATTTCCAGAGAAGACAGTGGCTGCAGCTCAACACAGATGTAGCTGCGCATAAACCTGTTGATGTCAGTGGGCTTCAGCAAACGAAGGGTTTCCCCAGACATGAGCGATTTAGCAGCACCCAGTAACTGCTGCTGTGCTTTAAGTTGGAAGTGGAATAGCAGCCCTGCTTCCAGACTCTGCACCTAAAGGAGCAGTCCACTTTCTCCACCCCTAAATGTTGGGGGAGATGGAATTTTTCCTTCAGATCATTGCGGTGGCAGGTGGGGAAGAGTTAAATATTCCCTCCGACACTCACTACTGAGCTGCACTCTCAATCATGAATGCCCCTACCACCATGCTACAAGGGGTGTGTGTGTGTGTAACAGTTTAAATAGCAATTGCCATGTCTCAGATAGTATTTTTCGCTCCATAAGACACACCTGACCATAAGGTGCACCTAGTTTTTAGAGGAGGAAAACAAGAAAAAAATATTCTGAAGGAAACAGTGGATGTATGATTTTTGTGGTTCATGCTGTGGCCACGGACATGTGATTTGATGGCGACTTTGGGGTAGACCGATGCAAAAATCCCGAGGATCCATGTGGATCCGTGCTTTGTAACCACGTTTTTGTGCCATTGCAGCCCCATGAAACAGTGGGTGCGTGATTTTTTTGGTGCGGGCTGTAGCCATGGACATGCTATGTCATCTGATGGTGAATTTGGGGTGACCCAATGTAAAAATCCTGAGGCTCCATGGGCTTTTACCTCCCCCCTCCTGGGCAGCCTCCTTTATCGCTAGCGTCCCTTATCTCCCTCCCAATCCCTTATCGATCAGCTGCTTCCTTTCAACACTCCCTTCCCTTTTGTTTGCCTTAGTGTCTTTTCCTTAGCTGGAGCAGTTTTTTGCTCCTCCTTTTCTTCTAATTTCTCTCCTCATTGCTTTAGTCTTCCTGTTTTCCCCCTTTGCAAGTTTTCTGTCTTTACCTCCCCCCCCCCCAAGCAGCCTCCTTTATTGCTAGTGTCCCTTATCTTGCTCCCGATCGCTTGCCAATCAGCGGCTTTGTTTCAACACCCACTTCCCTCTCCCCCCCCCAAAAAAGCATGATCTGCTTTTTGCCCCTGGGCAATTTGGCTCTAGGGACCACGCATTCGCTCCATAAGACGCACAGACATTTCCCCTTACTTTTTAGGAAGAAAAAAGTGTGTCATATGGAGCAAAAAATACAGTACTTTAAACAGATAAATAAATATAAAACTGGGTTAAAGTAAGTACAAAATCAGAAAACTTACTTAAAATCCCTGCTGTAATAAAAAAGGGTTTCACTAGGTGCTGGATGTTCAACAGAGAAGGAGGCTGTCTGATCTCAGCCAAAAGGATTTTCCACAGAATTGGGACCCCAGTACTGAACACATGTTTCCTGGTGCATACAATCTGTGCATTCAATCCATTAAAGGTGGGAGAGAGAAAAATACTCGTAAAGTCAATGCCGTTTGGAATAAGAAGGGTTAAAGTGATAGAGCTGATTCCTAGAGAAACGAGGCAATCTAGAAAATGGCTGCAACCACCTAAGCAGGTAGAATAATGTCACAATAGGCCATCTATGCCTGGAGAAATTGCCCAGGTAGTCTACTGTGTTAGAAAAAAGTCAGTTATTCTGAGCTGTGAAATATAACGGAATCTGAACACACACGAAAAATATGATGTTCATGAAATCAGATCACAAAACACAGTTTTTCCACAGCAAATGCCCTGTGTGGAAGCAGCCTGATTCATGTGTTAGGTTGCGGCTAGCCTATGAACTAGATTGTGAAACCCAACACATTGGCAAGAGAGCAAGAAATGTTATGATTTTCTTTGAAAATCAACACAACAATCATATAAACAAGAGATCACGTCATATCTTGGCTGATATAGTAAGGCAACAAATAACAGTTCCAGAATTTCACATCACATTTAAAGTCCTGTTTGGTGCATGTTACCGGAAAACATCCTTCCATGCATCTGGGGTGCTTTCCTCTGTGACTCTTGTTCATAAGTTTATGAAAGCTGTCCCACAATACACAGATGGCATTGCTGTGTATATTCACAGTACACAGTGTCCTTACAGTGCATGTTAGTTATTTGGCCAAAGCTATTCCACAGACCCTTTGGCACTAGGACTCCATCGAAAATTTGGTTGTATTTTTATTTTTTCCAAATTTTTCCCACTTCAAATCTAACAGCAACAGAAGGCATGTTAAAAAGGTCTTTGGGTATCAGATTCTCATTTGCACCCACAAATAAAGATAATCACAGGCTCACCTGGACCTCCTGCCCAGTGGTTGCAGAAATTTGTTGATGAACACATTGCCAAAATGCCTGTACCAGCAGACACATCTACCACATATGAAAATATGTCCCATGAGTGTTACAAACCCTCCATCATTCTGGGGAACAGGTCACTGTAATTCTAGATAGTCCATGGGAAGTTCTCTCTTTTTTATGTGAACACTAATCTTGATTTTATTCTGTGAACTGTCCCGAGGCCTCCAGGTATAGGGCAGTATATTAAACAAACAAACAAACAAACAAACAAACAAACAAACAAACAAACAAACAAACTCACTCACTGGGTTTTTATTCCATACCTTTGCCCACTCTTCCTTAGGCAGTTCCAACTCTAGATTTTCTCCCATATTCCTTTTATTCTCTATCTACTTTATGTCTGATTGGCTCTCAATGGACACCAAAACCACCGGAACCAGGCAGAGGGGGAGTCAATCAACAACTACACCACCGCCCTGCGACAGGCTGCAATGCACTGTGAGTTCCGAGACTTAGACGATGCCCTGATGGATCGAATCGTCTGCGGGGTCCGGGACATCCATCTGCAACGGCGTCTCCTCGCCAAGCCAGACCTCACGCTGCAGAAAGCCATTGAGGAGGCTGTGGCCTCAGAAGCTGCTGAACGCTCCGCCCAGGAGATCCGCAAGTGCAACAGCCCGCGTCTTGCTAGGGAGCCAGTTCCGGTGCATCATGAAGAGGCCAGCAGTGATGAGGCATCCTCCAGTGAAGGCGATGACGTGCACCAGACAAAGCGGGAGCACAGGAAGTTCCAACAGAAGTCCAAGGGCCAACCGGAATGTGCCGGCTGCGGAGGCAACCATTCCCGTGCCAAGTGTCGATTCAGAGACGCCATCTGTAGGAAGTGTTCCAGAAGGGGCCACATCGCTAAGGTCTGCCGATCGGCTCCGTCTGACACCCCCCCTTCATCGACTCGCAAGTCCAAGCCTTCACTCCAGTCTGCCAAGGAAAGTTGTTTCGCTCTCACCAACTGCCGCTGCCCGTCTGGAACCACGATTGGCCAAACTGACTCGCCTACGCGACGCAAGCTGAACGTCACGGTGCTCATTGAAGGAGCTCCATGTGACATGGAGATCGACACCGGGTCTGCCCTGTCCATCGTGTCGTGGAGCACCATCAAAAGACTGGTACCCAGAGTGTCCAAAAGGCAACTCGACTCTCACCGCGTACACCTGAGAGACTACCAGGGAAACGACATTCCCGTGGTAGGCGTTGGCCGGTTCCGGATTGCCTTCAAGGATTTTTCGGGCCTGCTCCGGTTGGTGGTGGTCGAAGGTCAGCGGCCAAGCCTCCTAGGGCTAGACTGGTTTGATGCCCTCGGCCTGGAAGTCACCGGCATCAACTGCATCTCTAACGCAGAGACTGAGGGTCTGGTCAAAGACTTTGCCGAGGTTTTTGACGGCACCTTGGGGCAATATACAGGTACGCCCATCTCCTTTAGCCTTGATCCACAAGTCGCCCCCATCAAGCTAAAGCCACGCCGGGTTCCCTTTGCTCTCAAGGCTAAGGTGGACGAACAACTGGACAAACTGATCGCCCAAGGAGTTTTGGAGCCGGTTGACCACGCCAAGTGGGAAACCCCCATCGTCACGCCTGTCAAGCCAGATGGGTCGGTGAGAATCTGCGCTGACTACAAGTGCACGATCAACAAGGCACTTCAGCAGCACGCTTATCCGGTTCCTGTTGTCCAACACCTGCTGCATTCCCTGGGTGAGGGTAAGGTCTTCGCTAAGCTGGACCTTGCCCAAGCCTATCAACAACTGCCAGTCGATGATGCCACTGCTGAAGCCCAAACGATCGTCACCCACCGGGGGGCATTCCGTTGCCGCCGGTTGCAGTTCGGGGTGAGTGTGGCTCCTGGCATTTTCCAAAGCCTTATGGAGCGTCTCCTGCAAGGGCTTCCGGGCGTGGTACCATATTTTGATGACGTCTTGGTGTCTGCAGACTCACACCAGCAGCTGTTCGAGCGCCTCCGTGCCGTGCTGACCAGGTTCCAAGAGGCCGGGCTCAAGGTAAAGAGGGAGAAGTGCCAGATCGCCGTTCCACAGGTAGAGTTCCTGGGCTATCTTATCGATGCCTCCGGCCTTCACCCGACCACATCCAAGATCCGCGCTATCCAGCAGGCCCCCACCCCAAAGAACAAGACGGAGTTGCAGGCATTCCTGGGGCTGCTGAACTTTTATAACATGTTCCTGCCCCACAAAGCCACAGTGGCTGAGCCTCTTCACCGACTCCTTAGTACAAAGACGCCTTGGGCCTGGGGTCATCGGGAGACGGCGGCCTTCAACGCGGTTAAGGCTCTCCTTTCATCAGACAGTGTGCTGGTACAGTACAGTGAATCCAGGCCGCTGGTCCTTGCCTGCGACGCCTCACCTTTTGGCATCGGTGCTGTCCTTAGTCACCGTTTTCCAGATGGAAGAGAAGCACCACTCGCCTACTTTTCCAGGACACTATCTCTGACGGAA
Organism: Podarcis erhardii; assembly: GCF_964252035.2. Taxonomy (NCBI): domain Eukaryota; kingdom Metazoa; phylum Chordata; class Lepidosauria; order Squamata; family Lacertidae; genus Podarcis; species Podarcis erhardii. The sequence continues at coordinate 43,673,270 of NC_138497.1, forward strand.
CGGAATTACAGCCAGCTCGACAAGGAGGCATTGGCACTTGTGGCTGGAGTGAAGAGGTTCCATGAATACCTCTATGGCAGGACTTTTGACCTCATCACTGACCACAAGCCACTCCTGGGCCTCCTCGCCGGTGATCGTCCAACTCCACCGGTCCTCTCGCCACGCATGCTGCGATGGACTGTTTTCCTGGCTGCCTACCACTACCGGCTCATCCATCGCCCGGGGAAATCGATGGGCCATGCCGACGCCCTCAGCCGTTGCCCTCTTCCAGCATTTGTGGAAGACCCGGCTCCAGCTTCATCGCTCCTTCTGATTGAGGATCTTCCGGCAGCGCCTGTATCAGCTGCCACTGTGGCCTCCGCGTCTGCCCAGGATCGCACCATCAGCCGGGTGCTCAACTGGGTGTGGAGGGGGTGGCCACAAGGGCCTTTTGCATCGGAGTTCCAGCCCTTCGCAACCAGACAACATGAACTCTCAGCTCATCGCGGCTGTCTGCTGTGGGGAGACCGCGTCGTGATTCCCCAGGGACTCCGTCAGCGTGTCCTGGAGGCTCTGCACGTTGGCCACCCGGGAATTGTCAAAATGAAGGCGTTGGCTCGGTGTTACGTCTGGTGGCCTAATATGGACGATGCCATCACTGCCTGGGTGTCCGCCTGTCAAGCGTGCCAAGAGTCAAGGCTTGCACCACCGGCAGCTAAGGGACACACCTGGGAGACGCCAAAGACACCCTGGTCGAGGGTGCACATTGATCTGGCTGGCCCCTTTCACGGCCGGACCTTTATGGTAGTGGTGGACGCCTATTCCAAATGGCTGGAGGTCGCCCTGATGCCCTCCACCACTACCGAAGCTGTCATCCGGGTGCTGCGAGGCCTGTTTGCAACGCATGGGTGTCCTGATGTCCTTGTCTCTGACAACGGACCACAGTTCACGTCAGGCACGTTTGAGCGGTATCTTTTGGGACTGGGCATCCGCCATGCCCTAACGGCACCCTTTCATCCATCCAGCAACGGGCAAGCGGAAAGAATGGTGCGCTCGGCAAAAGAGGCACTGGCGCGCCTGGACCGGGGAGAATGGCATGAGCGGGTCGCCGAATACTTGTTCGTGCAACACATCACCCCTCATGCGGCCACAGGGAGGAGTCCTGCTGAACTGCTTATGGGCCGCCGCCTCAGGTCACCGCTCGACCGGCTACACCCGGACTTTGCCGTGGCTGAACCCCCAGGCTGTGCCAACGCGCCACGGTCATTTGTCCCAGGAAACCAGGTCTTTGCCCGGAACTATGTGGGGGACATTCCTTGGGTGCCAGCCACAGTAGTGGGAGTCACTGGACCTCGCTCGTACCAGGTGGCACTCGAAGACGGACGCTTGTGGCGACGGCACATAGACCAGCTTAGGCACAGGGTTGGGGACTTGGACACTACCGAGGTGCCCCCAACTGCGCTTGCGGCTCCAGAAGAGACACGTACAGATGGCGAGGCCCCACCTACACCTCCCTCGCAAACTGCCAGCGTGGAGCCGAACCAAGCCGCTTCAGAGGGTCTGCCAGACTTACCACAGACTCAGACCACTCCACTTGCGGAGGCTCCACCCACAGCAGCGGATCCAGGGGAGTTGGTTCCAACGCCACCTAGGGTCGCACCACAGCCTCAGCAAGAACTGTGTGGCCCTCCGGACTTGGCTACCAGTCCCCGGCGGTCTGGCAGAGTTCCCAAGCGCCCAACTTATTTAAAGGACTATGTTGTTGGACATGTATCACTGTTGGTCTAAGTATGGGAAATGTAACCAATATGCTTTTGTGCCTAATTGAACCATTACGCGTAGTGCTGTATATAAGGAAACCATTACGATTGTAACTAACGCCTTGTCTCGGTGGGGAGGGGTGTTATGTAGTGAAGTTTCACCCTGGGCCAGCAGGGGGATACTGTATATAGTTTTCACTCAGGTCTGTAGATAGTTTTCCCTCAGGTCCGCGTCAGTTATTTTAGGCGGGAACTCTGGGCTGTTGTTGTTACAATGTTGACAGCCGGCTGCCTATAAAAGCAGGCCGGCTGAGCTGTTTGCAGTCAGTTCTATTCCAGCTTACGAAATAAAGAGCTACTTGGAGAAATCGCTGTGTCGTCTGCTATGTCAACCCACAACTTAACAGTATGTAACCTGCAGCGTATGTAACCTGAGGTACCACTGTATACATGTTTGTGCTGTGCACCAAGCCAGAGCAACTGAGGAGATGTTCATTAGCAGCTGGGAGCCTTAATTGAATCCTTTCCTCCCATGCAAGTCCCAATGGAGGGTACAGTCTTGTTGGCCTTCAGATTTGGCTCTCGCTCTCTGCTCCCTTCTGTATTTCAGCCAGGAATCTGAGGCACACACTCAGCGCTTGTGCCAAAGGGTCCTGTAAATTCCCCAATGCTGTTTCTGGGATAATTGCTGGCCTGACTTTATGTACAAGGCCTGAGGCTTTCATGCACTCTTGCATTTTAGGTCATTCCTGTTCCGATTGTTCATCTTTCCCATCATCTGTATCCAGGAGTAGCAGCAGCAGCAGCAGCAGCAGCAGGGACCTTATGATGGGAAGAAGAGAAACACCTCCAGGCAATTATTTCTATGTAGGAACAGTAGTAACTTTTCTCTATTCTTGCAGAATCCAGTGGCACCACTTTAAATGTGAATACCAAGCGGGAGGAAATCTGATATGGTACTTCCCCTAACTCAGGAGTGAAGAACCCTTTTCACCCCAAGGGCCACATTCCGTTCTGCACAAGCTTCTGGGGGCCACATGTCAGTGCCTGGCTGGGTCTGGGGCAAAAGTGCATGGAGCAGTGAATGTATATAGTTTCTACACACATTTGCAACCCCCTCACTCACTCACCTCACAGAGTGTTTGTTGTGAGGGAGGAAGGGAAAGGAGCTTGTTAGCTGCATTGAGACTCCTTAGGGTAGTGATAAAGTAGGGTATCAAATCCAAACTTTTCTTCTCTTCTTCTTCCTCAGGCTGGACAATATCCCCCAAGCACCACTGTCTGGAGCTGGTTGTCCAGGTAAAATCAGAGTCCCTGCAATGCAATGCCCCCAACTCAGCTAGTTGCCCAGAAGGATGCTATGACCAATAATACTGGAAGCCACTGAAAGATCAAGGAGAGTCAACAGGGTCATCTCCCCCATTTCTCTCCCAACACAGGTCATACAGGGCAACCAAGGAAGCCTCAATGCTGTTTGAAATGGATCTACTTTCTACTCCAAGAGTACCTGGATCTGTTGGCAACCACTCACTCCCCAGGCCTCTGTCATGAAATTCTACTCAACATTGATCCAGAGCAGATTCCAATGTATAGTTAGCAGAGTAAAATCTTAAACATGTTGCAGGATTCCCCCAAAATAGAGCAGAGGCAATTAATATTCCATCCAGCAGAGCTTTACTGCTACTGAAGGCAAATGAGCATAATGGTCCCAAATCCAATACATTCAGGATTGGCACTGTCCATAAGAAGTCCAGTTTCAGCAGACTTAGCTGAAACTTACAATAACTTATAATAAGTCTAAACCTTTAAACTAAGCATACTATGTACAGAACACCACACCAGAAGAAAAAGAGAAAGAAAATGAAACCCAGGCTCCTTCTGGCCTTACTTTTATAGTCAGCATGACCTAGACACAAAGAGAGAAGAGAACCAGTTTGAACCAGCTGTACTCGGCTTCTCTGCAGGAATAACTCAAACATCATGAACCTTCTGCTTGTTTCTTTCACAGAGAGAAGCTTCCAGATCCCTCTTGAATTAATTAGAATGGGAAAGATCTCTACATATCAGATCAATACTTTCTGTACTAAGAAATGGAAACTGACAGCCTCCCTGTCACAGATTACTTAAAGACAGCTTAAGCAACCCTGATGGAATGGTGCAAAGTGTGGTCTTGTGACCCACAGCATCCTCCAAAAGAACATTTTCTGCCTTCCAGAGTAATATCTGCACTCTGATTTTCTTTCTTCAACTATGTTTCTTTTCCATTTCATCTCTCTCTACTTCCCCAAGCAAGGAAGTAGGGTTCCATAGGCTTCGCCTCCTTCCTCAAACACAATCAGGATCCCTACATGTTTTTTGGGCACCTGCCACTCTTCCTTCCCCATATCTGGCATTCGCTCCCCAACATCCCAAAGACCTACCACTCTACAGAATGCATTGCTGTTTCTATTTTTGTAATAAATGGCACATTCTTTTTACTCTAAACTCTGGCTTGTTGATTGATTGCTAAATTCCCTCTTCTACAAGTATAATTGGCCCTGTGGCACACTGTGACTCTTAGCTAAGGACCGAAACATGTATTGGTCAAGTGCCATGTGTGCATGTACAGATGAGGCTATGCAGTAACAGTTGGGATCCTTCTTGAATTTAATTTTTAATTTCATATATTAGACCACAGGGAGCCCCCACCCCCAAATATGCTTCTGGGATCTCTGTTAATCCTTCCAGCTGCAACCCGGCAGGCTTATCTGGGCAAGGCCTGGGAGACCACAAAGGCCAAGCAGAAATGCAAGGCAGCCTCTTATTTTGAACTAAGCATTGAGGCATAAATATTACCAGAAGACTGTTGGCTCTGTTTCCAAGAATACAAACAATTTACCAGAGAGAAAGCTGAATGAGAGGATCACTGGTTCTTAGCAACACTTCACATTCCAGAAATCCCTGAGTCTAAATCAATAACCTTTACACAGCAAACAGCTGCTCTTCAGTGCAACAAATTGGGAAAGTTTGCTGAGTGGGGCCTTCAGGGAGGGAGAAGAATTGAATGTCGAAAAATAGGAACTGAAGGAAAATTTGGAAGGGGACCACCAGTCAATAGCAGGAGACCCAAAGTCCAGTCCCTGGTGTTTCAAGTTAAAAGGATCTCAAGTAGAAGATAATGAATCAGAACTCTACCTCTACCTGACTCCCTGGTGTAGGGTTGCCATATTTAAAAAAGTGAAAATCCGGTCACAAAAGTTGCTGTTACAGCTGCATTCCAAGGTAGGGCTGCCATACACCCAGATTTTCCTGGACATTTCAGCGATTTCCCCCAGATGCTGTTTATGAGGGCTATGTCCGGAAAATTCTGGACGTTTGGCAACCCTACCCTGGAGACCTGCTGCCAGTCAAAACAGACAAATGCTGATGTAGACAGATCAAAAAATTGACTCAGCATAAGGAAGTTTCATATGATCCTATATAATATGACAATCAAACATACCTTCATGTGAATTCTGGGTGTATCTTTTGGTTTCAAGATGGTTTCAAGGAACTGACCGCAAACGCACCATATATTTAAAGCACTTCACTTCCTAAAAGATTCCAGGGAATGGTCGTTTACCCCCACAGAGTTAGAATTCCCAGCATGCTTAGCAAACTACAGTTCCCATTATCCTTTTGGGATCGGGGAGGGGGATGTACTAGATGTATGCTGCACATGCAGAGTCAGTTTGATGCAGCTCCTTGAAACCAGGCGTAGCTAAGACAGTGCCTGCCAGATGTTGTTGGACTTCCACCAGGCCCAGCCACCAATGCCAATGGTCGGAGATGATGGGAACTGTAGTCCAACGACATCTGAAAGGCACCACAGAGAGAGTTTTAGGGTGGCGCAACCAGTCCAGTCACACTGGGCACCATGCTGCAGGGGGTGCCAAAACAACGCTGTAGAATAGAACGTGAGAGGCATTGGGGTGCCAAATTTTAGCACCACACAGGGCACCACTGAAATTAGAGAGCCCAAAGTCTGCCACTGTCCCCCAGTCAGGTGGAGGACAGCAGCAGTACTGTAATTCGGGACAGGCAGCTGCAAAACAGCCAACATTTTAGATTTTCCTGGATGCCCCGTTGCTCTGGGGGCCTCAACATGCAGAGCACATATGCTGACTTGCAGGGTTTACACAGGATTGCAGTGGTTTGGCAGCTTGGATTCTTCATAGCAAGTGAGTGACTGAATGGCGTTACTTTTAGAGAGAACGACTGGTGTGGAAGCAACCCTAGAATACCTCTGTAAACAGCAGGAAGCAATCAAAACTCTGTCGATCTTGGGAGAGGAGAGAAAGACTCAGCATTCCTTTCCTTTGTTTATGGATACAGAAATTACACAGACCGCTGATGCAAGCGGATATCAGGATCAGAGGAATTCCCCACTTTACTACAAGGTTGTGTCAATTGCAGTGCAGAGATGCTGAGAAAGGATGTCAGGGCCAGTTCTACCATTTGGCAGAATGAAGTAGCTGCCTCAGCTGCTATGGGGGCGGGGGCAGGTTGGCATTAGTAGCAGCTTCCCTCACGAGCCATTTCTCCTGAGTCGTCCCCCAGCCCTTCCCCTCTCGGTGTTGCTTTGCTGGAAGCTCCTAAGCTAGCCTGCTTCCCTCAGGTGCAGCAGAGGATGTTGAAATAAGGTCCAACTGCCAGGCTTGTTGGTTTCTGTGCATGCAAAGCAGGTGACATCTTGCCCTTTGCCTCAGACAACAAAATGTCTTGGCTGGATCCTGAAGAGTATGTATTTCATTTCATTTTCGGCCCTTTCAATCCCAGTATTAACATTCTGGATTTTTCTTATACCTATGTACCCCTTTGTAGTTTTCCCCTTAATAAATGGCGGGTTTGAACAAAGTCATGCAGGCATAGCTGTCAACTTACAGATTGAAAATAAGGGACCTGCAGCCTCACCTGTTCCAGGCACTCCAGTCTTCCTGTCCTCCTGCAGTCTGGTCAAACTCATGCTGGGTAGCTTCGAGAACACTGTCCAACCAACTTTGTAACCAGAGGTTCAACTGAATAGAATCTGAATCACATGCACCACAAGGCCTATGCAGCCTCATCTTAAGATGGCTCCCCGGCCTGGCTCTGCACTGCAAAGTTTGCAGCAGCACGTGCAACAAAATGGCGTCCAGCATTCAAACCCCCCCTCAGCTTGCATTAACTAGCCACACACAAGGCATGCAAGCTCCACCCCCCAGTCATTCTTAGACTTCTTATTGGGTGAGCAACACAGCCAAGCAACACAGTTGGAGCCTCCCTCCTCCCTGACGGCAGGGAGGGAGGGAGAGGAGCTGCTTCCTTTGAAATTTAAGGGACATTTAAGGGACATCCATCAATAAGGGACAGCAGCGGGACATGGCGCTGGAATAAGGGACTGTCCCTTCAAATAAGGGACACTTGACAGCTATGCATGCAGGCATCAATGACATTCACACATAATGCAGAAAAAAACATGGAGGGACCTTTTCAGGCTGTTGGTTGTTATTGTTTTTTATGAGGTATCTATTTGTGTCTTTTTGAGGATGTGTGTCTGTGTGTATTCTTATATATAAGCACTCTTCTTCCTTTCCACATGCTATATACTTCATATTCTGTTCTTAGGATTTTATTTTAAATAAATTTTCTTCATATATGTTGTTCATTTGTTTTTATTCTTTACCCCCCAAAAATATAACAAAATACGGATAACAAATAATAATAATAACAATGCTGAAAAAATCCTGGTGTGTGACATTGATAATTAGAATCTTAATAGCTCTGTAATACAATATAGTGTAGCCCTTTGGATAACATATTGCATTTTGTCTTGTTTTGTACAGTATATTGTACTATTCTGGATTGAAGAATATGGTGCTGCATCTTTTTCCTTCTAATTTCATCATTGATACCCCTGGCATTGATAGGAAAAACCATTTGACATATTATATCTAAATCCACTATAAAATCAAATATTTGTTCCCATCTTTTATCTATTTATGAAAACTATTTGTCATTTTGTCCCATGTATACTTTCCAACAATTCTGCTGCTTCTTCTGCATTCTGTATACAGTGGTACCTTGGATTACATACACTTCAGGTTACATACGTTTCAGGTTACAGGCTCCGCTAACCCAGAAATAGTGCTTCAGGTTAAGAACTTTGCTTCAGGATAAGAACAGAAATCGTGCTCCGGCAGCGCGGCAGCAGCAGGAGGCCCATTAGCTAAAGTGATGCTTCAGGTTAAGAACAGTTTCAGGTTAAGAACAGACCTCCGGAACGAATTAAGTACTTAACCTGAGGTACCACTGTATATATTCTGCATGCCTATTCTGCAACAAGTTATTGCCACTGTTATGTACTGAAGTTCTCACCCGGGGCCAGCAGGGAGATACTGTAGATAGTTTTCACTCAGGTCCTCATATGCAAATAAAGGATTGAAAGTGACGTTCAGTGATTGGATAGTTACAGAAAATGGTTACTGTTGCGTTCTAGTGGAGCTCTATATAAGCAGGCTGGCTGAACCCTTCAGTTCAGTTCTGTTCTGGCCTGTGCATAAACAAGAGCTGTTTGGAGAATCGCTGTGTCGTGTAATATGTTCACCTACAACTTAACAGCCACAATACAATTGCATTAGGGGTGGATTTATACTGGACTGTCAACATATCATTCCACTTGATTAGTTGTTTTGCGATGCTTCCTCAGTGTTCTTACATTATTGTCATCTAGAGAGGCACTCTTGCGCTATAGTGCAACAAAGCATGCAGACATAAAATAAACCGGAACATTTGTAGTATAAAAAGTTACAGTATTTCATCAGGACATGAAGCAGTATGTCTGCCCCAAAGCAGCATTGAAAGTGGGATTGTGTATAGACACCATTAAACTATCATGTGAACGTGCCCTAAAAATGATATTTAAAGGATTTGTAAACATTTCTGGCTCCCCACCCCCATACACAAAGGTATGAACTTCCTTGCACTATTCCTTCCTTCCCCCTTGTGGAGATTTTTGGGATTCTTAGGAAAGGCTAAGGGGAGTTTTGTCTTCAGCTGCTTCTGTAGAAACGGACTACAGATTGAATTAAAGATTAACGAACTTTATTCTGACAAAGCCAGGAGTAGTAACACATTTCTCCAGCAAATTCAACCTTCCGACCCAGCTCTTCATGAGCTGGCCTCTTGTTTCTCTGAAAGGGGCCATGAGCCAGATATTTAATTAATAATGTATATATTACAAATTCCATGTAATGGATTCTTAAGAAAAACAGTTCATTTGTTAGCAAACAGCTAGCAGAGTTTCTCAGAAAGGCATTGGTTTCTCATTTGCTTTTTGCCACCAAAGGCCACAACTGCAAAAAAATATTTTTGGTGTGTGTGTGGTGGTGGGGAGATTCAACGTCTGGCAGCTCGCTGTATTAGAGACATGATCTCATTTTTAAATTAATGAGAGGACAATGTAAACGGGAATGCATCTTTTCTCAGCTTGAATTAACTTTATTGACTATATTAGCTGAGGAGAGCAGGGAAGTCTGGCTCCCAAAACACACCCTCCAAGTGTCCCGATTTTCCAGAGACAGTCCGGAATTACAAAAGCCACCCCAGCTTTAGATTTGATCCTGGAGTGTCCCTATTTCCCCTTGCCAGTGCTGCCACCACTGAGCTCAGGGAGCAGGGTGAACTGGTGCTTGACCACAGCAACAGTGGAGGGAGCATCCCATTGCCTCTCCATGGCCACTGCTGCCAGCCTTCTCCCTTGGGCAGCTCGTAACGCTTGCTGGAGGCCCAGCCCTGTGTAAAATGCCAACTCTGAGGGGCAGGGAGAGGGCAGAGCTACCCTGGGCAGGAAGAAAGAGGGAGCAGAGCAGAGCACAAGGAGTCTTGATTTTTTACATTTATTTTTTTAAAAAACCCTTTGTGTGTCCACTTCTAATCCTGCCCCTTTCTAAATTTTATTTATTGGTGTGTGTTTTTCTTTTCTTTTTCGTAAATCAATTTTTCTCTGCAATGTTCGTCTGCGCGTGTGGCAATTCGCCACTTCCGCGCATGTGCGTGACGTCATTTTGAGTGTCTGCACATGCGCGAGTGGCGAAAGCTGGAAGTAACGCGCTCCATTACTTCCGGGTTGCCACAGAGCGCAACCTGAAAATACTCCTGAAGCTACTTCAACCCAAACTATGACTGTATAACCATATTTCACTTCTTGTTTTCTTCTAATTGACTTCCTTTGTCCCCAACGCAGATCTACTTTAATATTTAATAAACTGTTTCCTTCTCATTTCATTTTTTTCCTACTTTTCTTTCTATTTTAGACTTTTGTTTTGCAAAAGTTAATCAAAACAAGTCCAGGTATTAATTTGAGGGCACTGCTTTTTAAGATAATCTCTATATTTTCCCCATTCCTTTTGAAATTTTTGTTTAGATTGACCCCTAATTGCATCTGTCATTCTAGCCAACTCAAGGTAATCAAATAATTTTTCTTGCCATTCTTTCTTTGTTGGTGCTGACTTGCTTTTCCAATTTTGGGCAATTAGGATTCTCACTGCCGATGTTGCATACAGGAATATTTTTGTGTTTTCCCTAGCAATATCTGAATCTAATATTCCCAATAGAAAAGCTTCTGTTTTTTGTTTGTTTGTTTTTTACGAAAGTTTGTTTAAATATTTTCTTCAACTCTTCATATACCAAATCCTAGAAGCTTTTAATTTTATCACAGGTCCACCACATATGTAGTAGCATCCCCTCTACTTGATTGCACCTCCAACATAATTTAGATTTTGTTTTATACATTTTAAATATTTTGCTTGATGTTAAATATCATCTATAAAACACCTTTAACAAATTTTCCTTTACTACCTCATAAGCTGTAAATCTCCAGTTCTCCTTCCATAATTTTCCCCATGATGATAATTGAATAGGTTTGCCTATGTCCATTTCCCATTTAATCATTACCTCTTTTACTTGTTCATACTTCACCTCCCACTCTAGTAAAGTTTCATACGTTTTAGAGATTACCTTTGTCTTATTTTGTAATAAGAAACATTTTCCAGTTATCAACAAGCTAGACCATTTCCTTAATATGTTGCCTGTGTCATATCACGTCCGTTTCTGCCGGCTCACTATTCCTAGCCTTGTTTATTTTACAAGGGTGAATCATGTTTGTATACTGTGCGGATATTGGGCAAGATCCTGCATCTTGTTCACGCTGATGAGAGCATTGCCTCAAGAGCAGGAGCCGATTCAAGTATCTGGGGAAACACACACAAACACAGGGGCATGTACACGCAACACTTTTATGAATTGCAAATGTGTTTTCTCTTGTAGTGATGGAATCAGCAATATGGTTCACAGATGCTGGATGGGGTTTCCAAGAGAACTAACCTCCAGGCCCAACTAGATGTGACATTAAATGTTCTTTTGCATTTAATATATGCCGTTTTAAAAATGCATATAGCTGCCATGGGGAGAGGGGATGAGCAAGAGGTGAACTGTGGTGGGCAGCAATAGAGAGTTTAACACTTTCTCCCCTGGACTATGGTAATATCACATCCCCAACACTCATGTTTGCACTGCAAGTAAAGCTTGCAATAGCAGCAGTGGGGGTGATTTTAATTAGGGTTGCAGGAGGAGGAGAGAAAGGGCTAAACTCCCCCTCCTCTCCCTCCTACGCCTGCTGCCATTAACATTTTTTTAAAGCATGTTAAATGGCATTTGGGGTAGGGTGTCCCCAAAGCTATTGCCTCAAAAGAGAACACAAATCACACATTTATTTCCTTTTCTAAAAAATACATTTTTATTAATTTTTTAACATATCATTTCCAACAGTCATTTAACATACATTTTTGTCTTATACAATATTTTAGACTTCCGTCAACTACCTCTGAAGATTTTCCATTCTTTATCACTTAATTTGCATTTCTTAATTTCTCTATTACTTTTAATTATCCTTAACTGATATTCTCTTCATAATCTTCCTTGCAATATTTCTCATAATCCTCCTTACAAAACTTCTTGCAGTCCTACTAGCATAATCTGTTTATTACAATTGCTTTTCAGATAATTCAAATATTTACTCCAGTCCTCTAAGAATCTCTGGTCCCACAGGTTTTGAATCCTTCCTGCCAATTTGTCTAATTCTGCATAGTTCATTAATTTCATTTGCTGCTCTTCTTTCATCAGTACAGTGGTACCTTGGGTTAAGAACTTAATTCGTTCTGGAGGTCTGTTCTTAACCTGAAACTGTTCTTAACCTAAGGTACCACTTTAGCTAATGGGGCCTCCCGCTGCCGCTGCACCGCTGCTGCACGATTTCTGTTCTCATCCTGAAGCAAAGTTCTTAACCCGAGGTATTATTTCTGGGTTAGCGGAGTCTGTAACCTGAAGCATATGTAACCTGAAGCGTATGTAACCCGAGGTACCAATGTAATTCTTCTGAGAAGGGCATTGATTTCCATGCAACCTGCACATGCACATTTAGAAACAGTTCCCACAGTTTAAAATAGAAATGCAATATACTGTATCTCGCCACGGTAGGGAAGACTGTGCCAGGTGACCATTATGAATTTGTGCCTTGTCCAGCTGAGGAAACCTTTAAAAATGGGATCTGGTGTAAGGAAGAACAGATTTCCTATTCACATCAGTCTCATGTGGATACTTGTTTGGACTTCTGGGTGGCTTATTTTGACTTATAGGGTTAATTTCAGATAACTGCACTGATGGCTATTGCATCCTTAATGTGAACCGATGGTGTTGGGTTCCTTCCTTCCTTCCTTCCATTAAAAAACAAGGAGGAGGAAATATGGAAGTGTGCATGCGATTATGCATGTAAAATAATGGTGCAACTCTTACACAGAGAGGCCTTTCCCACTGCTACACTCCCTTCTTCGCTTCCACACCTTAACTAGCAACTGCAGTGACAGATCTTCAACCACTAGGTGGTTCTAGTGGTCCAAATTCTGGTCCCTTAAAAGAGGAGCTGCATCGCTTGGGCTTGAGCCCTGCCCCTGCCCTGCCCTGCCCTGCTGTTTCCCAAGTTCGGGGTCAATATGAATACATAATCAAAGTTGGTTGGTTGGGCATTTTGTGGTTTGTATAGGGTGGCTTTCATTCGTTCTATCCTGGAAAGCGCTCTACATCGTAGGTGTGACTCATTCCCCAACACTTTCAGGAGCAGCTCTGTGCTACCTGGGAATGTGCATTCCTGTGGTCCTTCAAGCAAGACACTCTCCACCTTTCATCTGAGGCAAGCTGAGTGCAGTTTACCCCGGTTTGCCAAGAGATGCTCTACTTTGGCTCGGAAAATTGCTGAGTAAGAATGGAAAGAGTCCCAGTTACACACGTGAGCGGATCTTGCTGATTCTGTCTGCACTTTAACATTTGAGCTCCACAGCCTTATCCTACACATGCTTGCTTGGAACTAAGTCCTGCTTTCTCCAAAGGGCTCCCAGGTAAGTGTTCATAGGGTAGCCCCAAAGCACCTCTGGATTTGGTTGGTTTGCAGTGCCTGCCCAGAAGGCCAAGAAGCCTTGCTCACATTGTAGATTCCTCTCTTCTGCAAGAATGATGGAGAAATGTGCAGACAGGGCCCTCTTTAGTGTTATGTTTGTGAGCTGCTTCCCATGACATTTGGAGAATGTGAGATGCCCCTGACTCAAAGAGTAGAACTTACAATGTTCCTCCTCACCTGTCTTTCAGGGCTGGGGCTGGGGCAACAGTAAGGTGGCTTCTCACTTTATCCAAATAGTATGACGGAAAGCTGCTGTTCTGCTGCAGCTGGGGCAGGGGAAGACTCACTTGCAAAAGATTCCAGGTTTAGTCCCTAGCAGCTTCTCCAGGTAGGTCTCAGTAAACCCCTGCCTGAAATCCTGGAGAGCCACTGCCAATGGCAAAGGACCCCTGGACAGTTAAGTCAAGTCAAAGGCGACTACAGTCATACCTCATGTTACGTTTGCTTCAGGTTGCGCCTTTTCAGGTTGCATCCTGTGGCGACCTGGAAGTACCGGAAAGGGTTACTTCTGGGTTTCACCACTCACGCAGATGTGCAAAATGACATCACACACATGCGCAGAAGCGGCGAATCGTGTCCTGCGTGTGCACAGACACGCAGACACGGGTTCCGTTCTTTTCAGGTTGTGAATGGGCCTCCTGAACAGATCCTGTTTGCAACCAGAGGTACCACTGTATGGGGCTGTGGCGGTCTCTCACTTCAGGCCGAGGAAGCTGGCATTTGTCTGCAGACAGCTTTCTGGGTCATGTGACCAGCATCACTAAACTGCTTCTGGTGCAATGGAACACTGTGATGGAAGCCAGAGCACATGGAAACGTCGTTTACCTTCCCACTGCAGCGGTACCTATTTATCCACTTGCACTGGTGTGCTTTCAAACTGCCATGCTGCAGAAGCTGGGACAGAGCAACAGGAGCTCACCCCACTGTGATTCGAACCGCCGACCTTCCGATCGGCAAGCCCAAGAGGCTCAGCAGTTTAGATCACAGCACCATGCGCTTGCCTACTGCCAATTGACCAGTGGTACGACTTGGTATAAGGCCACGCAGCAGAGCAAGCCGACCTTCCTGTCTGCTGAGCTGGGCTCCACCCAGCCATGCAGGACTCCCTCAGCCTCACTCCAGCCTGGGCCTGTGGAGTGATACTAGCACTGCTCCACTGGTGCAAAGCTTCCCCTTCTGCCTGCCTAATATGCTGGTGGGTGGAAGTGCTGTTCAGGACATTTGGAAGCAGAGAGGGGGCTGGGGCTGGATCCCATCGGATCCTCAACCGGCCCTGCTGCTGTCACTTGGGAGCCTCAGGTCTGAAAGAGGGCTGGTAGCTGTGTCAGCTCAGGGCTCTCTCTGTAATCACTGGCCGGCCTTTCTGCCCTGGATGCTACCTGTGGCAGGGATACAGATAGATATTTTATTTTTATTAAATTCCTATGCCGCCCATCATCAAAAGACCTCAGGGCTGTTCACGAGATAAAAAAAAAAGATAAAAGCACTAATAAAAGAGAAACATCAAAACAACCCCCCCCCCAACATTTTAAAGGCTGTACAATATTTATCAGCTCAAGGCCTGGTTGAAGAGGAACGCTTTTGCCTGGCGCCAGTGGCATATCATGCATTGCCAGCATCCCGGGAAAGGCAAGGATTGTGCCTCCTAACCTTATTGCGGGTGTTGTGCAGGAGGCAACAGGCAGACTTCCCTCGTTGCGTGCCTGTGGGCTGCTCCTCATGGAGGTCTCCTACCTATCACCACATTTGCCTTCTTAGCTCATCCAGCTCCCAGTGAGAGCAGCAGCTGGCGCTCCTTGGCAGACTTGGTGGTGTCCCTGTAGTAGGTCTAGGATGAGGTCGGCAGAGAACAGGCCGAGGCACCAGGCGCTTCCACGGCTGCCCCTCCTTGGCTGCGCAGCACAAGTGGGCGCTGGTGGGTCCTGGGTAAGCAGGCGGCTCTGATCTCCATGCTCCCACTGCAGGGCATATGTCTCGCCACAAGGCTCTGGGAAATAATCAGTGCAGGCCAAGAAAAGTCCAGGCTCCGGCCGGTGGGAGTTCAATCCAGCAGCAGGTGCCCCTTTGCCAGCCATGAGGAGGTGCCACCATCACAACCCCAAAGGCCGGGCCTGGACGTAGCTCACCTCTCCACTGCTGTGGAGGTTGATAGCCATGTGGCCTTGGCCAGGGAGCCTGCTTTGGGGGCGTTGGGTTGCACCCCCTCAGGCACCTGCCTGGCGTCTAAAAATATACAGCGATACCTTGGTTTACAAACTTACGGTAATCCGTTCCAGAAGTCCGTTCTTAAATCAAAGCGTTCTTAAACTAAGGCGTGCTTTCCCATAGCAGTGGGGGACTCAATTTACAAATGGAACACACTCAACAGGAAGCAAAATATGTTCTGCTTCCAAGGCAAAGTTAACAAACCAAAACACCTACTTCTGGGTTTGCAGTGTTCTTAATACAAGTTGTTCATAAACTAAGCTGTTCTTAAACCAAGGGACCACTGTGTACAGTGGAACCTCTACTCACAACCACAATCCATTCCGGAGGCCTGTCTGAAGTCGAAACGGGTGTCTGGGAGAGGCGTCGTTGTGGGCAGCATGGGTGATGATGCCCACTTCTGCGCATGTGCAAACGGCGATCACCGCTCCTGCACAGGCGCGAACGGTGGCACCCCCCTCTTACTTCCGGGTTTGCCGCAGACGTGGGGCAAAATGGAAGCAAGCAGAGGCGGATGTAAGAAGAGGTTTGACTGTATAAAGAAGACACCAGATGAACCTCCCTGGGGCGAGCATTGCACAAATGGGGAGCCACCACAGAAAAGGTCTGGACTTCACATGGAGGAGGAACCCAAAAGAGGGTCTCATGGCTCTGCCATTCCATAAAAACCCCACTGGCATAGGGGGAAATTGGGATTGCTTCCTTAAGAAAAGGGCCACCCATCGTGGAAGATTGCCTAGAAGCCCATTTAAAGCTCAATTTCAATAATGTTCTGTATCTTCTCCCCGGTGTCTGGGGTGCTGATAACACAGATTGTTGTATCTGTCTATAACCACAGTGATGTATATCGCAGCAGTTCAGATTGCCTGTCCCCCACTTGGCTCAGATGGGATATGAAGCGTCGCACTAGCGTGCAGGCAGAGTGGAAAGCTTTCAGGAACTGGATCCAGGTGCACAAAAGGTTAACAGGAGCATCGTGGTGCAAGTCCGCTATGGGAACCTCTGTCCTGATTACGATCTTCCAGCATCCCACCTGGCAGAATCCATCACAAAAGTGATAAAAGAATCTCTCTGTGTCAAAACCTCACAGCCACCCTAAGGACTGTCGCGTACAAACACAAGCTGTGCCACTTTTGTTTCTGGCAGCGCCTTCTGTGTTTTTAACAGCTGCACAACAAGAAGAAATTTAGCAACTCACATTTCCACACCGTGGGAAAATTAAGCAGCCATATAGCTGTTGTAGGCACAGGAAACTTTCCTAAAATGTAGCTATATTTTATTCCCTGACAGTATCTTTGAACCTTTAACAGGTGTGTGGCAGGTAGGGATGGAGGAGGAATTTGATTCAGTTTGCATTTAAAGGTGACTCTTCATAATTTGCCCTTTCCAAAGTGATACAGGACCCAAAACACAGCCACCCCTTAAAAATTGCATGTCTCTGAATTCTGCAATGCAGTTATTCAGCCAGTATGAACAAAGATGAGTAGACAAGGGTAAAATGTGCACAGAAATGCATGTATGTATTAGCGAAAACCACATTTATAATGTATTGCATATGGGGAAATTGCTTTGCAAAAAGCAACACCAGGCAAAATTGCATACAAAAATGTGTGTCAATTAGGGGAGATTCACACTAAATGGTTGATGAATTTTCATGACGACTTCAAAATAAATTCACAAACTGATGTGGAAATGCGAAGAAGGGAGCTTAAGAATGTGGAACTGAGAGAAACTAAAATTGACCAATTCACCCAACCGTAGCAGCAGGCAGAAGACCAATAGTAAAGGATACAGTTTCTGCTTGTTAAAAGTTTCTGCCGGCTCTTTCAAAGATGCAGAGATTCTGATGGAAGAGAAGCTAGGAATCCTGAAGGGAGAAAAGTCCTTATTTCCCCAACCCCTTGAGGTTCCTAGAAGCTTGCTTCGAAATGCGTGCGATTATTCTTGAAATCTGCTACACTGTTGTAATTTTTAATGCCCTTTTACAGGAAAGAAAAACACGCACACATCAAATTACAAAGGAAGCACTCTCTCTTCTCAACCTTATATCCTGCAAAGGCAAACTAACTTCA
Organism: Podarcis erhardii; assembly: GCF_964252035.2. Lineage (NCBI taxonomy): Eukaryota > Metazoa > Chordata > Lepidosauria > Squamata > Lacertidae > Podarcis > Podarcis erhardii. The sequence continues at coordinate 43,690,792 of NC_138497.1, forward strand.
CAGAGCTATTTTGCAAATCAGTCCCCTGTGCTGCTGTTTTTTATGCCCACCTTCGAACCTTCATTGTTTTAGCTAGGATTAGGAAGTGGAAGCTCTAGCGCAGCTTGACAATGGCTCTTGTCACAGCATCTGTAACCTTCCCCCTGCCCCCCCAAAACCCCCCGGATTCAGAGCATTACATGCAACCGGTGCACTAATTATTTGACCCAACGTTTTTGCAAAGCGAAAGGTGTTGTGATGGCACAAATAAGGAGACATCTGATCGGCTTCTTCCCAACCAGAGTCCTGAAATGTCAATCATGGTTGGCTGAAGTGAGTGGGACAACCTCAGGGCTAAGGGGGGTGGGGGTGGCACTGGATGGGGCACCAGCAACATGAGTCATGTTTCAGTTTCATGCAGCTCTGAACAAAGCAGAAAGGAAGAAATGTTCCACTGGTGAGGAAGTGAGGGACAGAGCAGACTTTGTGATACCATTAGTCTTCATTTCCTGAGGAAACAGTAGGGACTTGGGAGCAGTTAGTCGTCAAAATCCTTTTTGTATTTCAGCCCCTTCTATAGGAAATGGCATTTGGGATTCCCAGGCATGTCCCTAGGGAATGCTCTCCTGGAATTAAACTTATTCAAGTCGTTGGGTGGGCTTGCTCTGTGTACATACATTTCAAGGGAACACAGCTTATTCCCTGGTAGTGGTGGTGGGGGGTGTCATTCCCACATTGTAACTGGGCTGGGCATTTGGCAATAAGTCTGGAGTTATTGCAAAACGCAAGGCAGCTCACAACCTGAATTAAAACAGATACTGCTAAAATAAAATAAATCACCAGTCACAAATATTTGTTTACAAAAATCAGATAAGTTACCATATTAAAAACAGTGCTGCCTCAGAATGACTTTCAACCATTTAAAAGAGCAACAAGAGAAGAAAACACAGAACACCCATCATGAAAAGACCCTGCAACTTCAGCTGGTTAGTAGCCAAAGGTCTGCCTAAACAAAAGAAGTATTTGCTTGCTAGTGAAAGGAAAGCAGAGAGAGGAGGCCAGACTAGTAGGCACAATCTAGGAGCAACCACCAAGAAGCCCCTCTCCATGGGCAAAGCCTGGTGTGATGGCCTGGGACTCGGGCTTGGACTCGAAACCAGAGGAGACTCCGTCTGCACTGGATCCTTTGCCTCAGGCATCTCCTGAACCAAGTCTGGGGCCTGATCCTGAAGAGTCCCAGTCTGCACAGGTTCCCCTGCAACAAACACCAGCTGGGCCAAGTCAGGGGCCTGAGCCTTGCCCTGGCTCCAGATGCGGGGATTACCTCATTGCCTTCAGCTGGGCCATCACTTACAGCTGCTCCACTACCGGTTTGGTCAGGGGAGGCTGAGGCGGCCCCTGGGTCTAGTAACCCACTGACGTCTCCCAAGCTGCAGAGACTAAGGTCTGAGAGAAGGAGAGACCTGAGTACTCACAGGAGGAGTGCTCGCCTTTGGGCAAAACAGGGAGGTGAATCACCAGGGGATCAGGACCAGCCGCTACCCCAACAAAGATAAAAGGCTATCGGACCCCGCCCCCCCAGGTTGCAGGAGCAACATTGCTGTATGCTAGATCCTGTACCTGTCCTTGCCTGGTTTCCTGCCTCGTGTCGGACTGACTCCTAGCGGAACCTTTGGATTCTGGACTGGTCCTGGACCGTGTTTCACATGTTACCCCCGGGCCCAGCACACCTGGATTCATGGGGGGGGGACCTCAGTTAGTTAAGTATTTTTATTGATTTACTTTATGTAGGGGGGCAGCTTCTCCCCTGCCCCCCTGGCTATGCCCATGCCAGAGCCGTAGCTAGGTGATCTTGCGCCCCCGGCAGAACCGCCCAGATTGCACCCCCTAGCCATGGACAAATTAGCTCTTCTTTCCGCCTCTCCTCCAACCCCTCCCCATTCAATTCACCCTCTATTAAAACGTTTTCTTATGAGGCAATAATCGGTATTCTTATTTATGGACATATTATGACCCGATTTTGCACCCCCCTGCCTGCACCCCTGGCGGGGGCCCACCTCACCACCCCCTAGCTATGGCCATGCCCACGCCCCTCTCTTGTGACTTTACCAAAGGTTCCTGTGAGGATGATGTGAAGGGCTGTCCCAGGGTTGAAGTTTCTGGACCAGGTACAAGGGCAGCCCCACACAAAGTGTGTTACAGTAATCAACCAAGGCATGGATCACTGTGGTTAGGCCATCACAGTCCAGGAATAGTTGCAGCTGGCATACTAGCCGGAGACAATAAAAAGCATTTTTGAGCCTCTGGTGACTGAGATGGAACAAGGAGAACTCCCAGACTGCATACCTGCTCCTTCAGAGGGTGTGCCACCCTGTCCAGAACAGGTGGTTGACCTATTTGGAGTCAAGCTCAGTTTATTGACCCAAATACCAACAAGAAAAATAAGGGGCTGAAGGAGTTGGCCATGTTTAGCCCTGAGACTGAGAGGAGACAGGATAGCCATCTTCAAATATCTAAAGGGCTGTCACATGGAAGATGGAGCAAGCATGTTTTTCCTGCTCCAGAGGGTAGGACCAATGGATTTAAGTTACAAGAAAGGAGATTCCGGCTAAACATCAGGAAGAACTTTCTGATGGTAAGAGCTGTTAGACAGTGTAACGGACTCACTCAGAAGGTGATGGACTCTCCTTCCTTAGAAGTTTTTAAACAGAGGTTGGATGGCCATCTGTTATGGATGCTTTAGTTGAGATTCCTGCATTGCAGGGGATTGGGCTGGATGACCCTTCAGGTCCCTGCAAGTCTATGATTCCATAAAATAATAATAATAATAATAATAATAATAATAATAATAATAATAATAATAAATTATTTGTACCCCACCCACCTGGCTGGGTTTCCCCAGCCACTCTGGGCGGCTTCCAACAAAGATTAAAAATACATCAAAATGTCACACATTAAAAACTTCCCTAAACAGGGCTGCCTTCAGATGTCTTCTAAATGTCAGGTAGTTGTTTATCTCTTTGACATCTGATGGGAGGGCGTTCCACAGGGCGGGCGCCACCACCAAGAAGGCCCTCTGCCCGGTTCCCTGTAGCTTTGCTTCTTGCAGTGAGGGAACCGCCAGAAGTGAGGGATAGACTTCTTTTTTGTCCTTCGCCCCACACTGGTTCAGGTAACTTATTGCAAGCGCTGCTTTACTCCCAGCAAAAACAGAACAGAACCAAAAAGGCAACCCATGTACAGAAGGAGCAGACATCTGAAGATCAGCTGCTGAGGATGAACAACAGAGGAAGCCAACCTATTCTTGGACTGGTTGTGAAGGCTCAGAAACATCTGGCTGGCTGCTGTTGGGGGGAAAGCCCATCTGATCCAACAAGGCAATTGCTGAGCTGTCCTTTCCCGCAGCTGGGAGGAATTGTGGCTATTTTTCTTGCACTGTCATTCATTGCGCTTGGGGGAAGGGATTTATGTCTTTATGATCATGAGCCACTGAGGCCGGGCATTCAGATCCGGTCCCTCTGTGAATCAGAAGGGGTTGCGACTTCCATGCCACATTTTCCATGGGACAGAACTCTGCCTGGTTGTTGCAATATTTATACTAGCTGCTCATAGCTAGCATACCAACCCAGGCAGAATCCAGGCTTTGCTTATAGGATCAACTTGTTTATGTTTTGTTTCATGGCAGCCCAGTTGAAAGACGCATTGCACAAACTGCCCCAGCCTCCTGCTCACACTTGCCAGGGAGCTGCCAACATTTCTCAACACAAAACAAGAGGGAGGGAGCACCTACCTTTTAAAGGTCTCCTGCCATGATGCCCTGGGAGCTGAAATGGACATGTGCTGATTTGCCGGTTTGGCTCCCAGGAAGAGCATAGGGTTAAACAGCCAATTTCAGTGCTAATCACAGCAAGACTAGAGGATGTGAGGATGGAAAGAGTGAGACGGACAGTGCCAGCTGCCTGGCAAGAGGGAGCAAAAAGGATGACTGTATTAAGGTGAGACGGTTTTGCTCTTCCTGCTCTGCTTCTGAAATCACACAGGCTCTACACTAGTGGCCAAAATTGTGAAAACCTTTTGGAGAAAGTGTGTTTCCGAGGTTTGATATCTCATTTTTTTTCTATGTGTTTCATGTTTCTTTTTTATGACTGCTTTTGTAATAAATAACCCTTCACAAAAGTTATTCCATTACATTCTTCTTTAAATTATCTTTCCATTGATATATAATTTTATGGTGTTACTCCCAAAAAAGTGGTGTTATGAGCCATCAAACCTCGGAAATATACTTCCTCCAAAAGGTTTACACAGTTTTGGCCACTAGTGTAGCTGGGACTTGTTGACAGAAGGCGGGAGACTCTACACTGCTCCCCAATCACTTTCGGAACAATTTGGGGACAGCAGAAACAGTCTCAGTGCTAAGCCCACCAGACAGGGGTTAAGGGGTGACCCAGGTGCCCTGAGCTCTTCATCCCTTTTAAAAATTTCTTTAAAATGTTGTTTACAGTGCTTCTGGACATGTTGGAAAGCACAGTGCCAGGGTGACCCCAGCAACTCCCGACCTTAATTTGCAGAGACACCTAGATTTGCATCTGCATATAAAAACCAGGACATGCATATTGCATGCATCTCTGTCTCAAGAGGCTGCCCTGAGGCTTCTAATTAGCAGCACTGGGCATTGTGAGAATGGCGTTTAGGGTTCACGTTCTTAAATTTCATGTTCATGCTGAAACGTTAGCATGAAAAGTCTGGAAATCTGCATGGCTGGAATTGTTGCACTGCAGAGCGTGGGAAGCAAAATCTGTAAGTTGCCAAGGAAGCCTGGGGATCCGAGCTTGGCTCTTTGCTGCTAGGAGACAAGAAGTTTCTAGCCCTCATGAAATGCCTTAAGGTACTGTCAGGGCTGCCTCTAGGTCCCAGCTCACAGAGGACCAACGCTAGGCTGACGTAATGTACAAAAGTCATAATTGAAGTTCAGATTCCATTTCAAAGCCGCAGCGTGCAGCCCTATGTCTTAAACTCTAGATCGGCGAAGTCCTTTCTGAGTCTCCTCCCCTCTGACACCAGTTTAAGATCCTAGCCCTGCTCCACCTTTTCCGCTGCTCTCTCCTCCTCTGGGTCCTCCTGCCCGCTGGGGCATTGCCCTTTCTGGACTCTTCCGAGGCTGAGTCGCTTAGCTCCTCCCCCTGCCTCCGGCGGGCTTTAGGACCCGGTTCCCAATCCTCATTCTCTGCTGTCCCGCGCTCCTGTACATTTGAACTTGCCTCTCGCGCCAACCCAGTGACCTTTCTCCTAACCGTTACACTACTTCTGTCACTGCTTCCCTCTTCCGGGATACTGGCCGGATCTGACCTCCCCTCTGTTGTCCGACTCTCCGATGGAGGCGTGGTCAGCCCTGCCTCGTCTTCTCTCCCTGGTGGGGAATGCACAGGCCCCGATGCTTGGGACTCTTCCCCCCCACTCTGCTCTGGTGGGGAAGCTGGTCCTGATTTCCAACTACTGCTCTGGGAGTCCCTGCTGCCCCCTTGCTCCTGGGGCGTTCCCCTTGGGAACCCCCTACCCCTGGCCACTGGCGCCCCCTTCTGTGAATCTTCCGATTCGCTGGAGAGGCTCATGGAATCCCTCGGACCACTGTCATCTCCTACGCTCCCCTCGGATTCCTCCCCCTCTCTCTCCATTTCCTCCCCCTCCTGTGCCTCTGCTCCTGAGCCCCTGACAGGTACCTTAATTGTTGCTGCTCAATAGTTAAAAAATAACAAATATTGTGTTTTGATTTTTGGTACTCAGGTAATTGTTCTCGCTCATCATAGTTTCTAGCATCTGCCCCGGCAGACTACCAGTCTTTTAAAATAAACATCCACATGCAGAAAATATATACAGAAAAAAGGTAATGAGACCCCTGACCATTAGGTCCAGTTGTGGCCGACTCTGGGGTTGCAGCACTCATCTCGCTTTATTGGCGGAGGGAGCCGGCGTACAGCTTCCGGGTCATGTGGCCAGCATGACTAAGCTGCTTCTGGTGAACCAGAGATGGGCACAGACCTGCGTCCCTTATATACAGAAAATACCTCCTCACAAACATGGAAGCCTATGGATTATCATCTTGTTGCACTTAACAGAAACATTTTATAACATTGCATGCCCCTCCTTTCCCCCTCCAGGGTATTTGAAGCCTCTCGCAAGAAGTTCAACAAGAGGTGCTGAAGTCATGGAGGGGTGTGTGTTTCTGTGTCCCTGGCACTGGCACCGATTGGATAGTTCCTGTAACATCACTAAAAAATAAGATCCAATTTCACCCTCTTTGAAAGGGCACAGATTTGTGAACGTGTGTGTGTGTGTGTGTGTGTTTATAATTTGTGCAGTAGCTGTATCACACTAATACTAGTAGCTGGGAGTCAATCAGCTTTGTGTAGTAATAGAAACAGGGTAGAACCTTGTAAAATCTTTCTAATTTAGATAAGCCGGGTAATGTAATGAAAATTTGGACATGAGCTACTTGCATTCCTTGTAAAGTGCAAAACATAAGGTTGGAGGGATAGGAATCAAGAAAAAATGTTTGTGAGTTTGTCATACTCTTTCCTGTCTTCAGAAAGTTCAGGTGCCACGAGTAAAAACACAGGTCATTGTAAATGCCTCTAAGAAGAGTATTTCTAGTAAAATGAAACTTCTGCTGTGCACCTCAGCTGGTTTCATTGTCAGCATCACAAAGGTCAATAACACTGCAGTCTCCTCAGCAATGTTTGTGTCATACTACCGAGCAAATTCCAAAAGCATTTTATTTGTACACAACTGTCAGCTGAGTGAAAATATAAGAACTGGAAATGGAAAACAGGGAGCAGGGTGAGGATGTATGGGAGAGAAATTTGATTTGGTTTGCATTTGGAGACCTTCCTAATTCTCCCATGAAACAAAATTTGCATTTCTCTCTTTTTTTTTTAAAGAATAATTTTTTATTAACCAACCAATCACATCAAATCAAACCAAATTACATAAATTCCAAATTACACAGCCAAATTTTAAATTTTTGTTGGAAGTACCCATATTTCAAGTTCCGAAGGGGATCCAATCAACTTCTTGCTTCTTACTGCTGTTTTAATGTCCACAAATCTAACCTTATGATGCTCACAGTACTATCCAGTCCTTTCTTATTGTTTTTCCACATCTCTTGTTGTTATTTTCATATATTTTTCCTTTCTCTTTGTGACCTCTGATAGTCTCCACAAGCTGGTTAGAACAGTTTGTAATCCTGCGTGGATATTATTTTTTTAATCCAGTAGCCATATCCAGACGTTTTCCATATAACATCACTTCCATACATCAAAACAGTCTTAGAGTCATTAATCTTCACCAATCTGCCTCCTTTCTCAAAACCTCTGAGGAGATTCACTAGGAATGCAGTCTAAAAAACAAGTCCGTTCTTCCTCCCGGCTATAAATCCTTTGGCAAGATGGTGACTCCGGATTAACTGCTGCGCCATTCCCAAAAGCTCTTATTGCTTCTCGATCTCCATAAAGCATACTTTTGGTTAAAGTTTATCTCCACACAGACCTTAATCATCCTGCTTGGGTCAGTTCAACCGACGATTCTAATGAGGAGGGGTTCTTGTAAATCACATAGAAGGAAAGTAAAAAAGGTTTTCCCCCCCGTTCAGTCCCGTTGTCAACATACCCAGCCTTTGATGTATCTTCATCGTAAAATATTCCTGTTTCTCCAACCCGTTGTCTTCTTTCACAGAGGTCACTTAAATTAGCAGACTTCACTCCCCTTCTTCACTTGAAATATGTGCATTTGTTCTTTTGTAATTAATTATTCCAAATTGCTGCAGCTAGTGCGCGATCAGAGACAGCGTCCAGGAGAGCCGAGGTCCACACGGGGGCATTCTGCCTAGGGCCCTCACCCCCTTCTTTTGAATTAGGGGGTGATTTATGGGCACAGCAGGCAAGGGCAGTGTTCCCCATTTCCTTGGTGCAACAAGGGAGGCTGCCTACTCCCATAACAGCCTCTTAATTACCCCGTGTGGGTCGGAGAGATGGTATTGTCGGCCATCTTCCAATGCGCCCCCTAGTGGCCCCCCAAAAGATTTGCATTTCTCTGGAGGATCTGATGCAGCTTGCCAACCAAAAAACTGGGTTGAAAAACGCCTCCTAAAACTGTAATAAAACTGGATCCATTTCAATGAGGGTTTAGCCCCAGCTGCAGCACAGAAACTGCTTTGGTCGCCCTGTAGGATGACCTCTGTCAAGAGAAAGACAGGGGGAAAGTGTCCCTATTAATTCACATTGACCTCTCAACGGTTTTTGATACCATCAACCATGGTATCCTTCTGAAGTGGCTGTTCGAGATAAGGGTGGGTGGCACCGCTGTGTTGTGGTTCCAGTCCTACTTGGATGGTCGTTTCCAGAGTGCTCTTCAACCCCATGGAGCCTTCAATGTGGGGTTCCTCAGGGTTCAATTTAATCTCCTATGCTGCTTAACATCTACATGAAACTGCTGAATGGGGTCATCTGGAGTTTTGGAGCATGCTGTCAGCAATACACTGATGACGCACACCTCCGCTTCTCCTTTATATCCGCAGGTGTGGCAATGAATGTGCTGGATTGTTGTCTTGCCATCGAGTAATGATGAGAGCCAGTAAACTGAAGTTCAGTCCAGATAAGACAGAGGCACTGTTGGTGGGCAGTTCCTTAAATCGGATGGATGCGAGGCTGCTTGCTCTTGATAGTGTTACACTCCCACTTTCTAGAAAAAGAGGTGTCGGAACTCACCATGAACCCCTCCCTTCTTCTCTTATAATGGCAATGGCACCCACCTGAGAGGTGCCGGAACTGAGTTCCAGCAAGTTCCGGCTGAAACCCCCCCTGGATGCATTCTACACAGGGCTGCCTCTGAAGACAGTTCAGAAACTTCACCTGTTGCAGAATTCAGCAGCCAGGTTGCTCACTGGGGCAAGACCAGGCACCAATTACCGTATTGGTCCGAATATAAACCACACTTTTTTTTCCAAATTCTGACTGTGAAAAGTTAAAGTGTGGCTTATATTTGCGACCTTACAAAAATTGGTTTGGAGCAGGTTTGTCCCTGGATGTTGCCCGGTTTTGGCTGGGCTGGCTCCAAGATGGTGGCATGGTGAGGGGGTCCCTGAGAGGGAGCCAGAAGGTGGTGAGGAGGAGGAAGGAAGGGAAGAGCATGGATGAGAGAAAGAGAGAAAGAGAGAGAAGGTCTGCTAGCAGGAGGAACAGGAAAAACAGCAGGTGTGCTGGGACTGGCGATAGTCCGAGGTGCTGCCTGGCTTTAGCCCACTGAGGGGCGTATGAGTCCCGCCAGCCACTGCCTCTCTCTGCCCGTCCCTTCGGTGGGCCCTGGTGGTGTTGAACCTTTGGAAGCGCTGGTGCCCACCACCGCTGCCACCACCAGAGTGAAGGTGCTGCCTCCTTGGCCCTCCTTGGCCCCCGCTCCTCCTTGGTTATTGTCTCCCCCCCTTTAATTTGAAAGATGTGGCTTATATTTGGGTGCAGCTTATATTCGGGCCAATACAGTAGTTTCTAGGTCCAATTCAAAGTGCAGGTTTTGACCTATAAAGCTTTAAACAGTTCAGCACATTGGACTCCAAATGATGTTCCCAGCTGAGATGAACACACACACACACACACACACACACACACACACACTCCTCATGTATACCCTGCTTCTATCCCTCAAAGCAGCTTTGAATTTCAAAATATGATAAAATGAATACAAGATAATAAAGTCCTGATTGAAATGCACAATTATAGATCAAAATATTCCGTGTTGCTCCCACTGACCCTGTTACACATGAGAATCAACACACAAAAAGCAATCGTATATTATGCAAACATTCTGCACAAGCATGACCTAATGGGATCTGCTTTCCACCAGCTAATCATGCCCTGGCACTGGGCGGCAATAAAAGTGATAAATGCCAGCATGATGAGGTCACCAGTTCCCCATGCAACAGCAGAAGAAATTACAGAAAAGAACAATTATTGTGATTAAAGGAAAGATAGCGGATTAATCAGCAATTCATTCCAGCAGACACTCCAAGTGGGAAGGTGACCTCACCGCTGGAGGCAAACTCCTCCTGGCATTCTTTCTGTTGCACGAAAGGAGAGAGAATTTATTAGCAAGAGGGAAGAGGAAACAGGAACCTTGCCCGCCTCTCAGGGCTGAATATAGCGTCAGGTAGCACTCGAAGGCTGGTTCTGCAAACAGCTCTAATTAAATAGCAGGTTCTTCTTTCAGTTGTTATTATTCCTATTATTAGTATGTTAAATGAGTGCCGGTTAATTGTGGGGAGGGAACAGTCTACATGCACACCCTCCAACTTGCCACAGAGGAGAATCAGGACACCAAAATAGAACATCCAATCAGAAGCCGGGCTGGCTTCTGTAATTCCGGAAGGTTCTGCTTAAAGCAGGACAGTTGAGGGGCATGCATGTGGTTGAGAGCCTGAGACCAGCAAGTTTCATGCAATTAATGTAAGGGGTCCAGAGGAAGAAGTTCTTATGCTGAAAAGTTTCGTGCTCCTGTGGGTGGCCTAGAGTACAAAGATTGTCTGTTTGCATGCCACCTCCATCACGGGCAGCCACAGTGGCAATTGCAAAGGCACAGCTGATCACTGGTGCATGCCTGCAAACCCCACTTCTCTCAGGGACTACGTGTTCCAGCACTCAATGCTTTTATCAGGTGTAGGGCAGGCCAAATAGGGAGGCCTAGCAAGCCTAATCTGGCCCATTGGCTGGAGGATCCCAACCACCAACAATGGAGTATTGTTGTCCCCCGCTCCTTTCACGAGCAGCTACATCATTAATACTGTTGCAGGCCACCCCAGTCTCTGAGCGGTGTGAGATTCTAGGGGTTCCAGGTGCTAACCCAGGGTTCAATTTTCTCGCAATGAATGACAGCGGAGACTGTGGTGTATTTTGAATCTATGGTTCGTTTACACACATATACAACCTGATGGAGGAGCTTGCAGCATTAGCACCCCGAGAAGCTCTTGCTTCTGCCATAGCCAAAGCCTTGGATCCCAGCAGAAATCAGGCTTGGCTCTGTCTCTCAGCTGCCCAGCCTGCTGCCTGCTTCTAGCTTCTAGCTCTCACACCGCAACTCTGGCTTGTCCTTCTAACTGACAGACAGTTGAGGGAGAGGATTTGTCACCCATTTGTTCTTGGGAACAGAGCTACTTCCTTTGTTACCTTAATGACCCAAGCTATGGGGCCATGACCAAGAAACATGCCTGGCTATTCCAGCAATTGAATTCTTGTTGGATCCAGGAATTGGAAAGGACATACAGTGGTATTTTCATGAACAACAAAAAGCGCATTATGAACGTAGTCCTGACGATGTTCTGTTGGCGTTACAGTGCTGTGCACACCCTGGTCTTTGAACAATGAGACTCTTCAGGTGTTGAAGCACATATCTGAATTGGTTTCCTGCTAACGAGGTCACTAGAGGCATTTCTGTAATCTAAGGTTTGTTTACATGTAAGCAAAGCATAACATGGGGTTTTGCAGCATGAACAGCTGCCTACGCTGCTTCCCATCAGATTTCTAGGGGAACCAAAGCGCAGGATTCTAAAAGAGAGGAAGTCGGACTCAGTTCCAGGACTGCCTGTCATCTCTTCTGTTTCGCATACACACCCTTTGATGACACAGCCTCCAGTCATAGGAGGCAGAAGGAAGAAGGGCACACTCTCTTTTGTAATACTTGAAGCGTTCCCAGCTATTTAGTTCCTGTGGCAACATACTGTTCCGGTTGACATTACAAAGGGGATACCTAACACATCAGGGCTATTCAGAAAAGACCCTCATGAGTCCAGTCTAGTCATTTCCATCTTCTGAAGACCCTGTTCTTCTGAAGACCCTGTTCTTATAAGGATCGAATCCCAGGGCTGGGAGGGATCCAGAGAGGAGATCTGGCCCAATCTCAATGTAATAATAATTATTATTATTATTATTATTATTATTATTATTATTATTATTATTCATAGGTGGTATATAACAAGCTCTAGGGATGTGGGTGGTGCTGTGGGTTAAACCACAGAGCCTAGGACTTGCCAGTTAGAAGGTCGGTGGTTCGAATTCCCGCGACGGGGTGAGCTCCTGTTGCTCAGTCCCTGCTCCTGCCAACCTAGCAGTTCAAACGCACGTCGAAGTGCAAGTAGATAAATAGGTAGCGCTCCGGCAGGAAAGTAAACAGTGTTTCCATGAGCTGCTCTGGTTCGCCAGAAGCGGCTTAGTCATGCCGGCCACATGACCCGGAAGCTGTACGCCGGCTCCCTCGGCCAATAAAGCGAGATGAGCGCCGCAACCCCAGAGTCGGTCACGACTGGACCTAATGGTCAGGGGTCCTTTATATAACAAGCTCTAAAAGTGAGAGAAGACTCGTTTTACTTTGTGGGATCTGGTTTGGGTATTTAAAATGACATGTGCAGACAAGTGTGTGCAGGAAGAGGACTCTTCCACTCAGGAAGGATATTTTTATAAACAGGAAATATACTTTCCTACCAGATTTAATTCAGCGTCTCATCTTGTTTTTAAGGGGAGATGTGTGGTTAAGGAGAAGAAAAGCATACATTCATTTTTGGTATCAATCTGCAGAGTACACTGTGGAAAACTTGCATCATTATCAGCACACTTCTAAAGTCACATTTTCTGGTTTTATTCTTGGCTCTTTGTTTTTGGTGTAGGACTGTAATCTTCAGTGGGATTTCTCTCTGTTTACTTTGATGTCATTCAGATTAGAAACAGACTATTACTTGACAAAAAACAAACAAAACAAATCTCTAATGGTGACAACTTTTCTTCCCTTTTCCTTCCCTGTAAGTAAACTCATAGAATCGTAGAGTTGGAAGGGACGCTGAGGATCATTGAGTCCAACCCCCTACAATGCAGGAACATGCAGCTGTCCCATATGGGAATTGAACTTACAACCTTGGCATTATCAGTGCCATGCTCTAACCAACTGAGCTATCCAGGCTGACAGTAAATTTCAGCCAGGCAATTCCTAACTTAAGCCAAGGGGCAATAGCGGCAGCTCTTCTCAGAGACAGCTCCACACAGCCAAGCCATAGAATCATAGAATTGTAGAACTGGTACGGAATTAGTGTTGCTTAGTTTAGGCCTTCTAGAGACTCAGACGAGAAAGCAATTCATAAAATGTAATAGGCTGCGTCACATTAGCCCCAGTGCTAATGCCTAATGCTTGCATAATGCTTGATCAGAAGGTTGTTTATAGACCTTGGTTTTTACTTTTTGAAATATGGCAACCCTAGTAATAAAGGCGCATTATCTGCCTCAATTAATTAATTAACTAAGGGCTTATCCATACAGGGGGTTATTGCAGATTTACTGCTACACATGTGTGAATTTTTTTAGGTGGTGTCCACACAATGTCATCATCTTCAGAATTCCAGTCTCTCTCTCTCTCTCTCTCTCTCTCTCTCTCTCTCTCTCTCTCTCTATATATATATATATATATATCAGTTTGAAGAAGGTTTAGACTGGAATTCTGAAGATGATGACATTGTGTGGACACCACCTAAAAAAATTCACACATGTGTAGCAGTAAATATATATATATATATATATATATATTTGCTTTCGTAGATTTTCACGGGTACAGGAATGCAGGTTTTGGTGTCCTCGGGTGTCTTCCCGTGTAAAAGTTGGGGTGTCTAGGCGACGTTTCGACGAGGTCTCACTCGTCATCTTCAGGCTGGTGCTTTCGGCTTCTTGTTACTGGAACAGAGCAGGATCTCAGTGTTTGAGTTCCTATAAATACTGTAGAGGGGGTGTGGTGTATAGCCTCCAATGTTCTGGGCAGAGAGGAAGTTCCCAGGCTAGTGTGCCTTTTCTTCTTTTGTTCCTTAATTACTTGAGAGATATCTTGAGTGATTTCTTGAGTGATATCCTGAGTACCACTTAGGTGGGTCATTAGGTGTGGATTAGTTGTTAAAGTCTTTGTGTCTTGACCTCTTGAACTTTGTGAAGAGTTTTCCTGAGAAGATGGCTGTACTGTATTTAGTTGTGCTCTGGCTTGGCTTCGTGTATAGGGGCGAGCTGTGGTTTTGTGGCTTGTGTCAGCCAGATCTGTGTAGGGATTGCAGGGGGGTGCAGCATCCGGAGGTGCCACCATGGATTGGCTACTGGATGGTGTCTGTAATTCATCTGTGGAGAGGGTCTGGGTTTGGGTCTGGTGTGGTTGATTGGTGTTGGCGTTCTGTGTGCCTCTGGATCTGGTGTCAGTTTTTGTGGGGAGGGCTAATTTCCAGATGTCTGGCAAGCGGGATGTGTCGTCACGCTTGTTCATGTTGTGAGGGTGTTTCTCTATCTCGATGGCTTCCATGATTATTCTCTTGTGGTGATGTTCCGTGTTAAAGAGCAATTTGGAATCTGCAAAATTAATTTCGTGTCCTGTTTCTTTCATGTGTTGGAAAAGAGAGGAAGTTTTTTCTTCTTTTTTGACGGCATTCTTGTGTTCTGCGATACGTGCATTTATTCGTCTGTTTGTTTGTCCAATGTACGTGGCTGGGCAGACTTTGCAGGGTATTTCATAGATCCCTTGGTTTTCCAACTGGATTTTATCCTTGGGGTTTCTGAGGATATTGGCTATTTTTTGGTTGGTGCAAAAGGCTGTTTTGATATTGTGTTTATGGAGGATTTTGCTAATTTTATCTGTAGTGCCCTTGATATAAGGAAGGAGGGCCATGCCATTGTTTTCTTCTGTGTCTTGGTTTTTGGGGGGTGTTTCCTTTTGGATTAGCTTCGTAATCCTGTTTTGCTGGTATCCATTGGCAATTAACACGTTTGAGAGATTCTGTAACTCAGTTGTCAAGTGGTCTTTGTCAGCCAGGCGTTTGGTTCTGGAGATGAGAGTCTTGGCTACGGAGTTTATTTGTGCAGGGTGGTGGTGTGATTGTGCATGTAAGTAGCGGTTGGTGTGTGTTTTTTTTCCGGTAGATAGTGTGTCCTAGGGAGCCATCAGGTTTTTTGTAGATTAGGACGTCAAGGAAGGGAAGTTGGTTGTTGGCTTCTATTTCCATAGTGAATTGTATTTTGGGGTGTAAGTTGTTGAGATGTGTGAGGAAGCTATCCAGTTTTTCCTTCCCGTGTGGCCAAATTACAAAGGTGTCGTCAACATATCTGAGCCAAAGTTTGGGTTTGTGTTCTGACTTGTCTAAAGCATTGGTTTCAAAGTGTTCCATGTACAGGTTTGCGATGACCGGTGAGAGGGGTGATCCCATAGGTGCTCCTTCTATCTGTTTGTATCTTTGTCCATTGTGGATGAAGTACGTGTTGGTTAGGCAGTGGTTGGTCAGGTCCAAGATGTATTCGGGGGGATTGTATTTGTTTTGAATAGCTGTCAAGGCTTCATTAATGGGCACTTGTGTGAAGAGAGATACAACATCGAAGCTCACAAGTAGGTCATTAGGATGTAGGTTTTGCTTCTTTATTGTTTCTATGAACTGGAAGGAGTTTGGTACGTGTGAAGAGATGGATTCTGCATAGGGCTGAAGTTGCTTGGCGAGAAATTTAGCGAGATTTTGTAGAGGTGAGCCTATGGAGCTGACTATTGGTCTGAGTGGTGTTCCTTCTTTGTGTATCTTGGGGAGGCCGTAGAGTTTGGGGCATCTGGATGATTTTTCTCTGGGGATGATTCTTAGCTGGATTTCTTCACTGATAGGAGAGGCTTTTATTTTGGATTTGGTGGTTTTTTCCAGGTAGGTGGTGGGATCTGTTTTTATAGGTTTGTAGGCAGGATCTTGGAGTAGATTTGATAGTTTTGCTTGGTAGTCCGATGTGTTCATCACCACTGTGGCATTACCTTTGTCTGCTGGGAGAATGATTATGTTGTTGTCTTTCCTCAGGTTGGTGAGTGCTTTCTGTTCTTCTTTGTGTAAATTGCTTCTGGGTGGTTTGCTGGAGCAGAGGATGTTGGTGACTTCAAGTCTGATTTTATTGGCTTCATCTGGGTTGATTTTGGTTAGGCTAGCTTCGACTCCGCATATGATGTTTTCCGTGGGGATGCGTCTCGGGGCGACTGCAAAGTTGAAACCTTTGGAGAGTACTTTGGTTTCAGTTGTGGTGAGGATCCTGTCTGATATGTTATGTACTGTTTGTTTCATGGGTTGCTGTGGAGGGTGGCTGGGCTTCTGGCGTTTCTCTAGTTTGTGGAGTTTGTTGGTGTGTGTGTCTGTCTTATGTGAGGTCTCCGTTTCAGCTCTCCAGACGGCTAGTTGTTTGCATTTGTCCCAGAGTGCAGGGTGGATTTTGTTACAGAGTTTGAGGTGAAGAGTGAGTAGATCTTTGTTGGTTTGGTCTAATAGGTATCTTTTCTTGTGTAGTTCGTTTCTGATTAGGGATAGTTCAGTTCGTTTCAGGATCCTTTCGGTGGCTGGGGTTTTAGAATGGAATTTAAGTTGGAAGCATGTGGGAATTAAGTTGTTGTCTCGGCAGTTGCGTAGGAACAAGAGATCACATAAGATGGTGGCTCTTCGGACTTCTAGTTTCTCGTAGGTTCTTGTCAGTTGGAAGGTTTCCTCCCCGTAGAGGTAAGATATTTGCTTTCGTAGATTTTCACGGGTACAGGAATGCAGGTTTTGGTGTCCTCGGGTGTCTTCCCGTGTAAAAGTTGGGGTGTCTAGGCGACGTTTCGAACTTCCTGGGAACTTCCTCTCTGCCCAGAACATTGGAGGCTATACACCACACCCCCTCTACAGTATTTATAGGAACTCAAACACTGAGATCCTGCTCTGTTCCAGTAACAAGAAGCCGAAAGCACCAGCCTGAAGATGACGAGTGAGACCTCGTCGAAACGTCGCCTAGACACCCCAACTTTTACACGGGAAGACACCCGAGGACACCAAAACCTGCATTCCTGTACCCGTGAAAATCTACGAAAGCAAATATCTTACCTCTACGGGGAGGAAACCTTCCAACTGACAAGAACCTACGAGAAACTAGAAGTCCGAAGAGCCACCATCTTATGTGATCTCTTGTTCCTACGCAACTGCCGAGACAACAACTTAATTCCCACATGCTTCCAACTTAAATTCCATTCTAAAACCCCAGCCACCGAAAGGATCCTGAAACGAACTGAACTATCCCTAATCAGAAACGAACTACACAAGAAAAGATACCTACTAGACCAAACCAACAAAGATCTACTCACTCTTCACCTCAAACTCTGTAACAAAATCCACCCTGCACTCTGGGACAAATGCAAACAACTAGCCGTCTGGAGAGCTGAAACGGAGACCTCACATAAGACAGACACACACACCAACAAACTCCACAAACTAGAGAAACGCCAGAAGCCCAGCCACCCTCCACAGCAACCCATGAAACAAACAGTACATAACATATCAGACAGGATCCTCACCACAACTGAAACCAAAGTACTCTCCAAAGGTTTCAACTTTGCAGTCGCCCCGAGACGCATCCCCACGGAAAACATCATATGCGGAGTCGAAGCTAGCCTAACCAAAATCAACCCAGATGAAGCCAATAAAATCAGACTTGAAGTCACCAACATCCTCTGCTCCAGCAAACCACCCAGAAGCAATTTACACAAAGAAGAACAGAAAGCACTCACCAACCTGAGGAAAGACAACAACATAATCATTCTCCCAGCAGACAAAGGTAATGCCACAGTGGTGATGAACACATCGGACTACCAAGCAAAACTATCAAATCTACTCCAAGATCCTGCCTACAAACCTATAAAAACAGATCCCACCACCTACCTGGAAAAAACCACCAAATCCAAAATAAAAGCCTCTCCTATCAGTGAAGAAATCCAGCTAAGAATCATCCCCAGAGAAAAATCATCCAGATGCCCCAAACTCTACGGCCTCCCCAAGATACACAAAGAAGGAACACCACTCAGACCAATAGTCAGCTCCACAGGCTCACCTCTACAAAATCTCGCTAAATTTCTCGCCAAGCAACTTCAGCCCTATGCAGAATCCATCTCTTCACACGTACCAAACTCCTTCCAGTTCATAGAAACAATAAAGAAGCAAAACCTACATCCTAATGACCTACTTGTGAGCTTCGATGTTGTATCTCTCTTCACACAAGTGCCCATTAATGAAGCCTTGACAGCTATTCAAAACAAATACAATCCCCCCGAATACATCTTGGACCTGACCAACCACTGCCTAACCAACACGTACTTCATCCACAATGGACAAAGATACAAACAGATAGAAGGAGCACCTATGGGATCACCCCTCTCACCGGTCATCGCAAACCTGTACATGGAACACTTTGAAACCAATGCTTTAGACAAGTCAGAACACAAACCCAAACTTTGGCTCAGATATGTTGACGACACCTTTGTAATTTGGCCACACGGGAAGGAAAAACTGGATAGCTTCCTCACACATCTCAACAACTTACACCCCAAAATACAATTCACTATGGAAATAGAAGCCAACAACCAACTTCCCTTCCTTGACGTCCTAATCTACAAAAAACCTGATGGCTCCCTAGGACACACTATCTACCGGAAAAAAACACACACCAACCGCTACTTACATGCACAATCACACCACCACCCTGCACAAATAAACTCCGTAGCCAAGACTCTCATCTCCAGAACCAAACGCCTGGCTGACAAAGACCACTTGACAACTGAGTTACAGAATCTCTCAAACGTGTTAATTGCCAATGGATACCAGCAAAACAGGATTACGAAGCTAATCCAAAAGGAAACACCCCCCAAAAACCAAGACACAGAAGAAAACAATGGCATGGCCCTCCTTCCTTATATCAAGGGCACTACAGATAAAATTAGCAAAATCCTCCATAAACACAATATCAAAACAGCCTTTTGCACCAACCAAAAAATAGCCAATATCCTCAGAAACCCCAAGGATAAAATCCAGTTGGAAAACCAAGGGATCTATGAAATACCCTGCAAAGTCTGCCCAGCCACGTACATTGGACAAACAAACAGACGAATAAATGCACGTATCGCAGAACACAAGAATGCCGTCAAAAAAGAAGAAAAAACTTCCTCTCTTTTCCAACACATGAAAGAAACAGGACACGAAATTAATTTTGCAGATTCCAAATTGCTCTTTAACACGGAACATCACCACAAGAGAATAATCATGGAAGCCATCGAGATAGAGAAACACCCTCACAACATGAACAAGCGTGACGACACATCCCGCTTGCCAGACATCTGGAAATTAGCCCTCCCCACAAAAACTGACACCAGATCCAGAGGCACACAGAACGCCAACACCAATCAACCACACCAGACCCAAACCCAGACCCTCTCCACAGATGAATTACAGACACCATCCAGTAGCCAATCCATGGTGGCACCTCCGGATGCTGCACCCCCCTGCAATCCCTACACAGATCTGGCTGACACAAGCCACAAAACCACAGCTCGCCCCTATACACAAAGCCAAGCCAGAGCACAACTAAATACAGTACAGCCATCTTCTCAGGAAAACTCTTCACAAAGTTCAAGAGGTCAAGACACAAAGACTTTAACAACTAATCCACACCTAATGACCCACCTAAGTGGTACTCAGGATATCACTCAAGAAATCACTCAAGATATCTCTCAAGTAATTAAGGAACAAAAGAAGAAAAGGCACACTAGCCTGGGAACTTCCTCTCTGCCCAGAACATTGGAGGCTATACACCACACCCCCTCTACAGTATTTATAGGAACTCAAACACTGAGATCCTGCTCTGTTCCAGTAACAAGAAGCCGAAAGCACCAGCCTGAAGATGACGAGTGAGACCTCGTCGAAACGTCGCCTAGACACCCCAACTTTTACACGGGAAGACACCCGAGGACACCAAAACCTGCATATATATATATATATATATATGCTTTCGTAGATTTTCACGGGTACAGGAATGCAGGTTTTGGTGTCCTCGGGTGTCTTCCCGTGTAAAAGTTGGGGTGTCTAGGCGACGTTTTGACGAGGTCTCACTCGTCATCTTCATGAAGATGACGAGTGAGACCTCGTCAAAACGTCGCCTAGACACCCCAACTTTTACACGGGAAGACACCCGAGGACACCAAAACCTGCATATATATATATATATATATATATATTCCACTGATAATCCAATAAGAAGAACGAATCCCATTAAAAATCGCATACAGCACAAGTGTCGATACACTAGAGCACAACATTTTAGTGGGTGTTTTTTTGGCTTTATCCACACTTACCTTTCCTCCACTCTTTCCAGGCACGGTCCACAATTTAAAGCTCCATATCTAAGCGCCACCCCCCTGAGCTTTCCCCATGAAGATCTGCTCTTTAAAGCTCAATCAGAGCAAACATCAATCCGTGTAAAATATATATATCCAACTTTTGTGAAAGATTTGGAATGGTACCACAGTACTTTTCATTTATGTCACTCCTTTTCTGTGTGGAGGGAGTGGGGGTTGCTAGGCATGGTTTGGTACTGCTTCCCTCTGACTGGTTTGAGCTGTCAGTTTGAGACCTCAGTTCAAAAGAAAGTTATGGCAGCTACTGGAGGGAGTTAAGGGATAAGTCATAGTGACAGCTATGGGCACTTCAGGAAACCACAGATCCTAGTTCCTATTGTCTAATAGGAACTCCTATACTCCCACAAAATTAGAATTCTGGAGTACTAAGCATCATATAATATAACTATCTGTATGTACAGTGGTACCTCGGATTACATACGCTTCAGGTTACATACACTTTAGGTAACCCAGAAATAGTGCTTCAGGTTAAGAACTTTGCTTCAGGATAAGAACAGAAATCGTGCTCCGGCAGCGCAGCGCCGGCAGGAGGCCCCATTAGCTAAAGTGGTGCTTCAGGTTAAGAACAGGGTTATCCCCATTTGCATGCTCATAACCCCAACATTTACTGGCTGAAGGAACACAAAGGTATGTATCAGGTGTGACTACAACAATGGATCTCCACCCCCACCCCCATTTTCGGCACAACTCGCCATTGGTGCAGAAAGGAAAATGCCATTCTCATTTTCTAATACCAGCAACACGCAAACAAAGGTGCAGGCAATCAGGTACAAAGTCACTCATTGAAACATCAAACAGCAACTATGCAGCTGTAAATGCAAAGTGCGAAACGGCCTCAAGAGCTAGAATGGTGGGGAGATCATTTGCCTGTCGGAGGTTTATCCACTACTGAATGCTACTCATACAACTGTTTCTGTTGGTTGTTTGTTTGGTTGGTTGGCTGGTGAAATATACTCGGAGTCGAGAGTGGATTTCATGCTCTTTATTCAGCTCATAGTGGTGAGGAGGAATGAAAGTTTCCCCAAAGTATCTGCTTTATATACATTATTTACACAATGGGCCCCACGTGATTGGCTAATTCCAGAATTCTCCTGTAGGCCAATCAGGTTGTGGATTCACTTCCATCTGGAGCTGGATTGGGTGGCTCCTGCAGACCAATCATACTGCTGCATTGTTCTAGGACCAATCAGACTGCTGCATTTTGGATCCTATTGTTCTAGGACCAATCAGACTGCTGCATTTTGGATCCTATTCAACTCAGTACATAACAGTTGGTTGGTTGGTTGCTACTTATGAATTTATTCATCTGAGGTATTCTGGAGCAATCTGCAATATAATAAAACAAATATAAAACAGTTACGGTACATATATTAAAACAGTTAAAATAATTGCATTTAAAAAGCCCCAATTTCACACACACACACTTTAAAACAACAGCTTGTGCTTAAAAATCAATCCAAATATAATACATACCAATTGGAATAAAGATCTCCACTTGGAAGTCTTGTTGAAAAGGAAGGTCTTTAGCGGGCACCAAAAATACTGAAGAGAAAGTGTTTGTTTGCTACCTTATGTGAGGGCGTTCCAAAGGAGAGGTGTGCCGCACCAAAGGCCAGATTCCAAAATAATGCAGAATGGACCTCAGAATGACCTCTCCTACAGAATGCAATTATTGGTTGCTCATATAAGCTGTGAGAGTGTAGGAGAATAGTTTGCAAACCTGCTAGCATAATGCAAGGTGGGGGAAATGCAAATTTCTTTACCTTTCTCACTCTGCACTGCAGAAATAGGACAGAGTCCAGATTTCCCAGCTCTTCCTAACTTGACATTTTGCAGAAGGGGTAGACATTTTATATTTCTGAGTCCTCAAAATTTCCCCATGCATTTGCCTTTGTTTCCGGAAAGTGGCTAAACTCATGTTTATAGCTGCTGTAATCTCGACTGAAGTTTGTCTTTAATAGTAACAGATGATTAGCAGTATGAATGACCTATTTATTTGTTGGTCTGTACACAGATTGTGAGTCATGCTTGCATGTCATATATACAAATGCCCAACTTGATTAGATCAGAACTGTACTGTAAATATTCCTTCCTAGCAAACGCCAATGTGAGGTAGCAGTGACTATTTATTTCCTGAAACTTGCTTTTCTAGTAAAACAGAATCAGTGGGATCCAGATGTTACTACTGTATCATAAATTACAGATGTGAAAGATGTCAGATGTTTTCTTTTCTCTAAGCCACTTTTCCAGTTAAAGAGATTTCCCTCCCCTCCTTCACCTGAGTCCATTATCATATGTGTCAGTCATGCTCATTTTGAGAGGATGTGGTGAATGAGATCAACCGCAGTACCACCAATACAAAAGAATTTATCAAACTAGCAAGTTTCAAACTGTCCACACTATTTGTGTGAGAGAGATATACATCACAACAATTTGGTTTTGTCCAATAAACTATCTATTTCCTGGATGGAAGAGGGAATTTCTCACATATTTTGTAAAGTTTCTCAGAATGTGGAAATATTTTTACTGGAAATGCAAGATGGTGGGGTGTGGGTGGGTAGGTGGGTGTGGAACATCAGCTTCCCTACTTTCAGAACTAATGTAAAACCTTTCTTCTTTATTTAGCTGTCAGGCAATAATCCATTCAAACATATCCCTGAGCCAACTGAAGACAGCCCTGTATAGGGAAGTTTTTAGAAGTTTAATGTTTTACTATGTTTTTATATATGTTGGAAGCCACCCAGTGTGGCTGGGGCAAGCTAGTCAGATGGGCGGGGTATAAATAGTGAAATTAAAATTATAAATTATTATTATTATTAAATAGAATGTCCCTATTTTCATCAGTATGCCTGTGTGGAAAGAACTCTTGTACTTTAGGAAGAAAGCTGTAGTCATGACGAAGCACTTTTTGCAATATCCCCATTTGGGTTGGAATTGCAGAAGATGTAGTGGATTCTTTATAAATAACATGCATTGCTAGTTAAAACACGGTTCATTATTACTCATCCCAGAGCAGCTATGAATAACAAATGTGCCTCATTAAAGTGGGACTTTATTAGGCTGCTATGTGTCATCAGCCCAAACAAGAGGCTTCAAGGGAGACTAGTGACTCAACAGACAGATCCAAGGACACCTCTTGAATTCAAGTGGAAATACTGTTACTATGTCGGGAGGTGTCAGAAAGTTTCCCACGACATTTCCTTATTTTCAGGTGATAAAATGTGCACTCAACAATAGGAGCGTCACATCTTTGTTTATGGCAGAGTCCTCTGTATGGCCAGATTCCCATAAATGAATGAGCGTCAGAATATACAAGAAACATTTCCATTCTGCACACCCATCTCAGGACCAGAATTCCAGGTATTACCGTATATGTCCTTGCACGAATTCTAACATTTACTGGATAAATGGGACCTGGGTGCCAACTCTACAGAGAGAAAACTGAGCAGGAAGTGAAATATATATTATAGCCGTGCAACCTATATGGAACTTTCCATATATGGTGTATGGGGAACAAAAAGGTTGAGGTAAAAGTGGTCACATGCAGTCTGAAGGAATAGGCATTACAGTGAACATGGCGATATAACTATACAAGCGTTACAGTGAGGACTATAGCACTGAAGGAATCAGGAAGTAAAGAGAACCAAAGAGAAGCGTGCATATGTTATAAAAGACAAAATTGGAGTTATTACTGCCAGCCGTCATAGATATTAAGAGCAGGACCATCAAACCATTAAAGAATTTTCAGTTAAATAGATTTGCACATTATCAAATCATTAGCATAGCATCTGGGGAAGATGTGACTGATGTCTTTTGGAGGTATTTAAATGGAAGCTGTATACAGTGCTACCTTGGTTCCCGAATGCCTCCATTGTCAGATGCTGAAAACCCGGAAGTAAATGCTTCTGTTTTCAAACATTTTTCAGAACCCAAACATGCGACTCAGCTTCGGCTGAGTGCAAGAAGCTCTTGTAACCAATGGGAAGCCATGCCTCAATTTTTGAACGTTTCAGAAGGCGAATGGGCTTCTGGAACGGATTCGAGAACAGAGGTACCACTGTACCTATATGCAGTGCTACATTTCTAGACAAAGAGGTGCCAGAATTCATGATGAACACCTCCTTTGTTCTCTTACAATGGCAATGGCACCCACCTGAGAGGTGCCAGAACTGAGTTCTAGTGAGTTCCGGCTGAAATGAAACCCTGCCTATGTGTCAGGGATGCTGTCGTCATAAGACCCCTGCACTGCAGATCCTGACTAGAGGGCAGGGGGAATGAACTAGGAGAACTCCAAGGTCCCTTTCCAACTCTACAGCTGCATGCACACTATATCTTTAAAGCACATTTCCTCCTCCAAGAACCCTGGGCACAGTAGTGCACCCCTCAGACAGATACAGTTCCCCGCAACTCTGAACAAACTGCAGTGCCTCGACTTCTTGGAAGGGAAGAATGTGCTCCGAATGTGTAGCGCGTACACAGCAACTCTACAATTCTGCTGTGTCAGTGGGTAAAGGAAAGCTTCATGCTTTTCCCCAAAACTGTCAAGCCTTTGTGAGACCCAAGCTCGGTGGAAGCTCGGCTTCATTTCATAGCATCATTCAGAAGAGAAATCAGATCCGTCGCAATCTGCCGAGGACTCGAGGCTTCCAAAATGGCCCTGTGCCAGCTGGGGCATCCTCCCAGCCATGCCGCCCGAGTGCTCCTGTCCTCAGGATGCCTTTCGGCTCAGACTCCAGCAGGAGGAAGGAACGGGCATGCTGTTACACACCCCCGGGAGCTGCCTCGATTGAAACCAGAACCAGTGTAAACATTCTGGCCAACGCAAGTTTGCTCGGAATGCATCGCAGCGCCTGATGGGTTTCCACCCTGCGCGTTCCCACTTGCCCCCTTCAAACTCTTTGTGCGGCTTCCCTTCTTGCTGCTCCCTGCATTATCTGTGCCGGGTCTCTGTCTCGCTGCACTCGCTCCTCTGCAAAGCTCTGCACTTCAACAGCATATGCGGCAGGCTCCCTTTCAATTGTGTTTATTTTGGCTCAGCCGAGATGCTGGTGACATTGGAGCAAAGTTCAGGGCATCTCCAGAAAGTGGATTTCTGTAGCTGTTTGTGTTAAAATAACAATGGTGATTCCCACTCAGCATGCCACCCTCCACCCTCTGAACCCTTCTTAAAAGGGCAGAGGAGGAGGGGGAGCTGCTTCCTCTGACCTCTGACCTCTTGGTTCTGAAGTCATGGCATTCCCATGCTGCCCGCTTGATTACAGTAAGCATGCAATATCTGGAGGCCTCTTTATTGCTTTGAAACAGGAAACAAAATTATCATGGAACTGGATACCATTCTGTCTTTCACCCCTCCTCTCCTAGAGCTACGGAAATATTCCTGAGATCATGAATCTCTGACACTATGAATAGCTTGAAGGTAGAGAAGATAAGCTAGACAAAGACTTCTGTTCCTTATCTTGGGGAGTATCTCGGGGCTTTCCAGGTGAGGGC
The DNA here is from genome assembly GCF_964252035.2 of Podarcis erhardii. NCBI lineage: Eukaryota > Metazoa > Chordata > Lepidosauria > Squamata > Lacertidae > Podarcis > Podarcis erhardii. The sequence goes on from NC_138497.1 coordinate 43,716,544, forward strand.
TTTATTGTACGTCTTGATTGCACCAGGCATCTTTCCCTGAGCCCACACATTGGATGCGGGAATGGGCAGTAATCTGACGCAGGGGAGGGATGTGGCTCAGTGGTACACAACATGCTTTTCACGAAGGAGGGCCTTTCAAGCCCCAGTGTCTCCAGGCTGAGAAAGACGACTGCAAGGCTGGGGCCCTGGAAGGAAGAAACCCTGGAGAGCTGCTGCAAGACCAGAGTGGGGAATCCTTCTCAGCTTAAGGGTTGTATTCCCTTACTGGCAACTTACCAGGACCAGAGCACAAGAGCACTCTGCCTTCCTGCATTTTCCAGCAACTGGCATTCAAAAGCCTTACCGCCTCCAGCTGCGATGGCAGAGCAAAGCCGTCATGCTGTTGAAGGCAAAAGGCTCTTGATTATGATACATTTTTGCTAACTTCACTGGTGTTAAGTACCATCTATACATCATTTTCATCAAATTTTCTCTTAATACACTACATGCTGTAAATTTAATTTCTTTTTTCCACAAGTTCTCCCAGTCCACCATCATAATATTGTGCCCCACATCCCTAGTCCATTCAATCATTACAGATTTCACTTGTTCATCTTTCGTATCCCATTCCAGCAATAAATTATACATCTTGGATAAGTTTTTCATTTTTGTATCTAATAATTCCATTTTCAGTTTGGATTTCTCTGTTTGAAAACCAATGTTCTTATCCATTTTAAACACTTCATTTATCTGGATGTACTGGAACCAATCATCTAATTTATCTTTCAACTGATCATAAGATTTTAATCTAAATACCATCAAAATATCATTATACTTCAACCACGTGGCTTTCATATTCAACCTTTTATGAGTCTTAGCTTCCAGTGGTGATATCCACCTGCGTGTTTTCCAGGCTCTTGAAGATCAAAGTGTTATGTGAAATGTGGTCACACAATTGATGTTGAAGCATATTACCGTTTGCCAGTGATGTCACTGGTTATGTGAAACACTTTGCATCTACCGTTTTCTGCATTGTTTCAGAAATCATTCTTTCTCCTAATGCAAAGTGTCCGTGGGTGGGCAGAGGCAAGGCTTGTTTATTGCATTGACCTTTAGAAGGGTGTGCGTTCTGGCAACGTGTCTCTGTGAAGAGAGAGATATCCCCTTCCCACTTGACCCTTTCCCTGCCAGACTCTTCGCTGCTCCAGATCAAACCTTGCCAAAGCAATTCTTGAGTGCCAAGCAGTTTGCCCCACCCAGACTGGGATTTTATGAGGGAATCTCTACCCTTTGCAAAAACTGGAGGTTCGCAGTGCAGGAATCTGGACGTCCACCAGTTGTGAATGGCCTCAGTCTTTGGGTGCTCGGCAAGTTATCACACATGCCGTCCCCGACTGGGCAAGTTTTGGAAACCATTGCTCTGAAGCTGAATGTGAGGCGCTGCTTTAGGATTTGTGTGCAGCAGGTCCCTTCCCACAAACACCTGAAAATACAAATAGCTCAAAAGAATGTTAGCTGCGAACCAGGCGTGGATTGACATGTACTGGCTTTAAACCACAAAGGAAAAGATCTGGGTCTTTCCAAGTGAGTGTGCATTCCAGTTGGGTTGTTCCAGTTGCAAGTAGATTAATAACTTCTTCCCATGCAATTGATGTGTGTGTTTCTCTATATACAAACGCCAGAGTGGCCTTGTGTCCTCCTTTATCAAGGACTAGCCTCTATTGGATGGGCTGCCTCGTCCAAGTTTTGTGTAAAGGAAGGGAGATCAGAGGCCTTGAAGACAGGCATCAACAGTTAGCACCTGGTCAGTTACATGAATCATCTGATCACAGTCTCCCCTGCTAATGATGATGATGATGTACTAATTTGCATAAAATCTCAATGGACTAAATTCTAGGAGGAATTCAAAATCACGTTCTTCCGATCATTCCATTGGCATTTCTCTCATCCCACCTCATGCTCTCCTGGGGGTTCTTCCCAACCTCTATTCCCAGAGACCATTCTGGGGTGTGCAGTGGATCCCCTCGTGCAAGCAGATGTCCTTGCCTGGGCTTCTGCTGATGAGACTCATTAGTTCAGTCCTGCCCAGATTTAGAAATGAAAACATCTACATGCATATAAAGACAAACTCCAAGGGCCTTCTGGCGGTTCCCTCACTGCAAGAAGCGAAGTTCAGGGAACCAGGCAGAGGGCCTTCTTGGTAGTGGCACCTGCCCTGTGAAATGCACTCCCATCAGATGGGAAATAAACTGTATGACTTTTAGAAGACATCTGAAGGCAGCCCTATTAAGGGAAGTTTTTAATGTTTAATGTTTGATGTTTTATTGTACTTTTAATATTTTGTTGGAAGCTGCTCAGAGTAGCTGGGGGAACCCAGCCAGATGGGCGGGGATATAAATTTATTATTATTATTATTATTATTATTATTATTATTATTATTATCCTAAAAACATGTGCATGCAAATTTTATGCAAATTGGTGTCTTCTTTCTTTTGTGTTGCATTTTCTCTTATTTTGTTTTCTGCTTTGCCAGTGCATAAAACGTCTACTCAGCACCTCTCAAGTATTTTAAACAGCCATACATTAGTGAGGTGCTGGTGTTGAACAGAGCAACAGAGAAGTGGCATGTTCTGTTTAGTGCCATTTTCTAATGGAAAAGCCTGGCTCATCCATATTTTCTTCCCTGCAGCGCGAGATACGCATAAGGAAGCTTGGATAGCTAAAGAAGCTAAATTCTGGAGCCGTCAGAACATGCTGCAACAGAGTGCCAAACAGAACTGCCACCGTGAACGAGCAAAGTGTCAGGTTGCCTTGTGAGTGTGGGCTTACTTCCCACATCCCTCACCATTGTCTTTCTTGGTGAATTGTTTGCTTTGTCTTTGGCCTTAATATGCCGTGGCATGTTCCAGCTGAAGAAAGCAAGACCAAGAGCGTGTGGTGGAGACTGACAGGGCTCTGGCAAGTGTGTGACAGAGGCAGGAGGCTGGAGACAGACCCAGGAGAGGGGGCCAGCAAGTGATAGGTGCCACTCACAAGGCAGGAACTAGGGAAGTGGAAGGGTCCGAGCAGACAGAGGTGGGGGCACAGGACAGGTTGAAAATGGAGGAAGAGGCTGTTCAGGTGAGGAGCAGGCCGGTCAAATCCCTGCTGTCCCCTGCCCCGCTGTCTCCTAGAACCAGGAGGGGCTTGAATAGGGAAGCGCAGCGATGACCCACGTGCAGGAGAAGTCTCAGGTTGTGTGCAGGTACTCTGTCAGACATGGGTCCATAAGCCCAGGGGCTGGCATGGTCTCTGTTACTTCCATTGCTCTGCTGGGCATGAACCTGGAAAAAGCCGCACAGGCGTTATAGAGTGTGTATATCCAGTGCACCATAGAGGTAAGTAAGTGCCTGCTTTTGCCAGTAAAGAATTAACTATCCGCCATTTGCCTTCCTTGGCTGGGTGTACAACATGGCAGGTTCACCAGGATTTGGAGATCAGGAGTCTGTGGCTTTCAGCCACAAAATACACAATAACCAATTCCTGGAATTGGCCAGGAACCAAACAAACAGCGTCTGCTGGAGAAAAGCTCAGAAAGAGAAACAATTTCTCTCTCTCCTCTCCTTTCTCGTCATGGTAGGGGAACCAAATAGCCTCAGTGGACGTAATAGCAGAAGGCTAGAGCAGGCTTCCTCAACCTTGGCCCTCCAGATGTTTTTGGCCTACAACTCCCATGATCCCTAGCTAGCAGGACCAGTGGTCAGGGATGATGGGAGCTGTAGTCTCAAAACATCTGGAGGGCCGAGGTTGAGGAAGCCTGGGCTAGAGGATGCCCATTTGATGCCTGTGGCACATCCATAGGAAGAGATTCTTTATACAGGCAGCTCCCCATTTGTGAGCAATCGGCATGTGTGTGACCTCTAACGCACGTGCCATTTTGGGCTGTGCAAAAGGGGCAGGGCAGGCTTATGTGGTGCCTCAGAATGCAACCCCTGTGTAAATGAGAAGTTTCCTGTACCAGTGCTTTTCCCCCCAGGGGGTTCTCAAGGGTACACAGTACCGGCACCTCATTTTTTGTTGTCGTTAAAAAGTGTGGCACTTACTGTAACAACCTCGTGGTGAGTACCAGTACCTGTTTTTCTATAAAAAAATCACTGGCCTGCACTATACAATTGACTCTCAGCTTACATGGGGAGCTACATTCTGGGGATAGTGCACAAAGCCAAAATTGCATATAGTCAAAACACACTCTCCGAAGGCTGCTGAACACTCTCCTTGCACCTCTGAATGCTCTCCCATGGTGAGTGCAATGGCAGAATGCAGTAATTAGGCTGCGGAGTGAAATTCTCTACCCTGAGCATGACATCACTCTTGAAAGGATTGCACTGGCTGCCAGTTTGCTACCAGGCCAAATTTAAGAGTTGACATAGAAAACCCTGAAAAGACTTGGAACCTGGATACCTGAAGGGACATCAGCTTCTGTATAGACCAGCCCATATGCTAAGATCCTTGCTGACAATCTGGAGGAGAGCCTTTTTTTGTTGTGATGCCCAGTTTTGGAACCACTTCCTCTCCAAAATAAGGAGAGCATACATTTTGATGTGCTTTCAACACTTGCTAAGGCCCCATCTGTTCATCCAGGCATTCGTAGGTTGTTAAGACTGAGCCTGGGTAGTGGAATGTGATGTATTGTGTTGTTGTTGTTTTTTGTATTTTTATATGTTGATGTTATTAGCACATTGTATTGTAGGGTTCTGAACCACCCTGGTATTGATGAAGGGTTGTATAGAAATGTTTTCAATTAATGCACAATGTAGATTTGCCACAGGCTCAGTCTTCTGCCCATTCACATATCTGTCAGGGACTGGCAACATGACCAGCGTGCATTTACACAAGGGATGAGGAACTCATTATACACCTACAGCCCATCCATTTTTGTATCTGCCCCACCAACGACTTGCATATGGCCCCTGGAAGGTTGTCCACAAGTGACTGTGGCCCTTGCCTTGCAACTCCCACCATCCTCTACCAGCTTAGTCAAGGATCAGGCAGTCCAGCAATGCCTAAGGAGGAACCAAGGTTGAATAAAGCTGTTCTAAAACCTTCTATATTTTATATGCATTGATAGGGTTTTCTGTAAATTGGTGCCATCTTTTTTTTTCTTTTCTCTTCTTTTACTATAAATAGAAATGCAATACATCTCATCCTAGTGGGGAAGACTGTGACCAGGTGATCTGCTAACTATTGATGTCCAACTTCTAGGCACCTGATCCCCCTCCGTTTTGCGGGATAACCAGCCTCATAGAACCAACATGCTTAAGTCTTACTAATGCATGAAGAGGTTAAGACCATAGAGTAAGCTGTCCTGCCAGGCTTAGCTTACCTCGGGAGGGACTAGGGAATCAAGCCGCTGTTCCCCTTTAGTCTACCTGAGAAGCTCAGCATGTAAAGGCGTCTGAGCTAGTTGCTGCATATCCCAGCGTATAGTCACGGTTGGGTGCTAGTGCAATCATCCAAAATTACAGAAGCTGCTCTGTGTGCAGCACAGGAATCAGTAAACCCTGTTAGGGTATGGATAGCAACATCCATCCGATGGGACAGCCAGGACCGAGGAAAAATCAGATGGATCTCTGTAATTGTGGCTTGTGTTGTAGAGATTCCTTGCTGAGTATGTGATCCCATTTCACTAGCTGGGCTTAGGCATCAGCAGTAGAATGTGAGCTGGTGCCCAGCTGCACTGGAGGCTTCTGTCACTTACCTGAGGACCATTCTGTCACTTCTGTCACTTACCTGAGGACCATTAGTTGCCAGCCACTCACTGCTTACCTTCATGAGAAAAAGTTCTGTTTCATACATGCTGCTACATCCATTTCTTAAAGCTGGAACAGTTGCAAACTGAAATGAGTGAATTATCTGTCAGACCTGGTGTGTGTGTGTGTTGGAAGTGTTTGTTGTGACTGGTTCTAGAATTTTAGTTGTGTTTCTAAATAACTTTGGGTCACTTTTATTAATAAATCATCATCATTTCAGTTAGCAAAGCTGTAACACTTTACAAAATAAATGGTAGATTATGGAGCATAAGTTTTAAGAGGCTCAAGAACTCTAGATTTAGTCCCTGGCTCTGAAAATAATGATTTCTCTCCCTGCCACCAAACCCAATACTAGATGCACCTTATTTTACAGAATAACATAGCCCCCCATATTCTGAGTGTTTCCATTTGTGTTTTGTCCAAAATGAAGAGGAACCCTCCACCTGTGGAAAACAGAGAAAATGCCTGTGGAGAGAAAGGGGGGGGGGAGAGAAAGAGAGATAGAGGATGTGCCTGATGGATAGAATTTCAACATCACACAGTGTTTTATCTTATTCGGCCTTTCTCTGTTGCACATCTATAATACAAAGGATTTGACACCAGGGCATTATCTGGAACTAGAGACACAAAAGGTTGGGGCATCTCGGGTTTCAGGTACAGTCCCAAAGCCTTGGCTCTTGTGGATCACATGCATGTTACATGGTTGACGTGGTGAAACTGCAAGACTTGTGTGCTGGTCGTTAAAAGCACAAGTTTTAAAGGTGACACTCATGCCATGTTGAGTCCTCATTTATTCATGAATTTAAGCATGATAATAATAATTTTAAAAATCCACGCCACTCAATATATGAAGACACTGGGGGGGGGAATGCTGTAAGTTAATAGTGTGATGAGCAATCATGTCATCGTTTTTAAAAAAATAAAAAAATCAGGCACTGATCAACACTGGAACATGCAGGGAAGGGGTTTTAAGCTGTCTCTCCCTGGGCATGGACTTGCCTCTCTGCCTGGCAAATATCAAGGGGTAGGGTTAACATGACCCAAAACAATCTCTCTGACCAGTAGTGTAGCAAACTCTTCAGGATCCCTCAAGGCCACTATCCAAGTCACATTTGCCCTTGTATGTTCATACAACAGGGTGCTATAACCAACCAACCCCCCCACCCTCTCCTCCATGCCCTGATGGGCATCCCCTTTTGACAGGCTGTTTGGAAACGTATGTGAATCTCATATAACCATTGCCACATTTTATTTTATTTTATTTTAAATGTAATGTGAGAAGCAGCCTTGAGGGAGCTAGGGAGGGCATACTGAAAGGAACCAATATGACAAAATTAATAAAGGATGAATAAGTGACCCTCAAGTGGGGCTTTCTGTAATAGTCCTGTGTGTGGTTTCTCAAAGACTCAAACCTGGGACTTATGTAACAAGTATGGTCTACCTCTGAGCAACATAAGAAGAACCTACAGGATCAGTTCAGTGGCTCATCTAGTGCAGCATCCTATTCTCACAGTGGTCTAAAATGGTGCCTAAAAGAAATCAGTAAGCAAGGCAACAAGACTCTCCTGCTCAGGTTTCCATACCCTCCAACATCACTTGGATGAAAATAGGGGCATTCTATTCTACACCAGTGTCCCCACCCCCACCCCTATATGTTGTTGTTGTTTAGTCATTTAGTCGTGTCCGACTCTTCGTGACCCCATGGACCAGAGCACGCAAGGCACTCCTGTCTTCCATTGCTTCCCGCAGTTTGGTCAAACTCATGCTGGTAGCTTCGAGAACGCTGTCCAACCATCTCGTCCTCTGTCGTCCCCTTCTCCTTGTGCCCTCCATCTTTCCCAACATCAGGGTCTTTTCCAGGGAGTCTTCTCTTCTCATGAGGTGGCCAAAGTATTGGAGCCTCAGCTTCATGATCTGTCCTTCCAGTGAGCACTCAGGACTGATTTCCTTAAGAATGGAGAGGTTTGATTTTCTTGCAGTCCATGGGACTCTCAAGAGTCTCCTCCAACACCATAATTCAAAACACCCCTATATATGCTCCCCTATATATGGGAGAAGGACAGGGCTAGCTGAGCTGCCCCAATGGCTGTTACCCAGAGGTGTATGTAACAGTACTGTACTGGCAAATGTCTTGGTTATATGCGGGAGTCTTTGATGATGTATGATAAAACCGCAAGGCTTCCATCAGCCTGCCTTGGGTATCAGAGGAGGAACCCTTGCCGGTTGTTTACAAGCTGGCACTTCTGTGCCAGCAGCGTAGTCTCAATGGTCAATGGCTTTGACTGCCAAAAGGCCCCTGTGCGCCTATATGAGCTGGGCCCCCTTACGCTGTTCCTGCCACCACTATCACTGTAGTCGGGTGTGTTGAGCGGTACCTTCTAGCGGAGCTGAGGAGCACAGTGGCAGCAGCTGGCCCCCTCCCCTCCCTGTGGGTCCCACTGTGCCATTGTGAAGGGGCAGACCTCCTCCTGCTGCTGCTGCCCTTCCCTTTCCCCACTTGCAGAATTTGGGACTCTTCATGACATATTGAAAAGCTGTGATGGATTAAGGGTTTTCATGACAGGCCCGGCATTTTCAGGGTAGTCAGAGGCTTTGTGATCTCCAGCAGGTGGCATTCAGAGGCACAAGTCTGACAAGCCATCAGAGTTAGTAGTGATTGATAGCTCTCTACTCCATGAATTTGTCTAATCCCTTTTTTAAAGCCATCAAAGTTGGTGGCCATCACCGCCTCTTGTGGCCACCACAGTTCCTCTAATTAGTTCTATATTCTCTGACAAAACAATGCTCTGATACGAAAAAAGTAGGAAAAGGCCTTGAATACAGTCTGTGTTCCAGCTGTGTTGTGTCCTTTGGACAATGTTTGTTATTTTCCAAGTCATCTTAAATAAACAGTCCTTTTCATTTGGCATTTTTCGTCCATGAACTTCAGCAAAATTCCCTCTTTATGCAGAAGGGGAGGAAAAAAACCAAATACAAGCCCAACTGAAAGAGAGCACCAAGCTGGGCTCCCTGCAATGTCTCTGTAATTCATTAACATTTGATTAGCATAATGAATATTCAGACGCATTATTCTCCCATTGTTCCTCTTTACATGATGTGAGAAACACTTTCAAACTTTGCTCCAGGAGAGAAGAGTTCTGATGATCAAAGGAGCCATCTGATTAAGAACCGGGATGGGAAGGAAAGGCTGGCCGGGTGGCAGTGAAGAGGACAGAAATGCTGCAATATCTGTCCCAGCGTGACGTACAAACACCACCCGTGTGCTGTAAGGAAATCTAGATGGATTTTTAAAGAGAGCGAAGACGGACTGCTTTGTGCAGGAAGTGCCGCTTTAATACAAATTGATACGTTAATCCATTTCAATATGGCAGATAAAGTGCATCTATATTACAGGACTGTTTCAGAGGCAGCTGTCAAGCAGCATCTCTGTGGCACAAAGCCAGGTGTAGATGCTCCACTGTTGATCACTTGGAGAATATGAACCTGTCTCCTGCCTCTTGATGCGCCCAGGAGACGGAGCTGGAAGAAGATATGGGGAATTGCTGTTGAAAGCGAGCGGCTTCCAGAATGACAGAAGAACGATGCCAAGACCAAAAAAAATAATGATATATAAAAAAAACCTGTCAGTGCTGTCAGACAGGCAGCCCTCTCCCGGAGAACTGCCTAGAGGGGGCCTGCGGCACATATTGCCTTTTGCTGAAATTATGTATTTAGGAAGTCGTTAAGCTCCCTGGAAGGACAGGAGAAGGAAAAAGATGGCGATTTGTGGGTTTTGTCTTAAAAGTCTCCGGCAGTTTCGATAATAATGCTTAGCGTGTATATAATACTTCCGTATTCAAAGTACTTCACATATATTATTTCGGTAATCCTGTAACACACCTGTAATGTGGGCCAATATTATTGGCCTCATGTTGCAAATGGGAAGCTGAGGTGGCATTAATGGTACAGTAGAGCTTTGAACTGAGGAGTTCACAGCTCAAACAGTCTCTCAGCTAGTCTTTGTTCTTCCATCTGTATTTTTTTATATCGTTTGGATACACACACACACACACACACACACTTTAGATGGATTTCTGGGTCTAATTTAAGGGGTTAGTAGTTGTATACAAAGCCTTAAATGGCTTGGAACTCAAGTACCTAAAATAATGTCTTCCCTATTATTGAGGCCTTGTTGGTGGTGCCACAAGGGGTTGCCTGACTAGCATTGATGCATGGCAGGGCCTTCTCAGTAGCAGCTCCCCACTTGTGGAATGCCCTTCCTGGTCAGGTGTTAAGTATGCACAGATAAAGTGGATTAAAAGGCTCTCTGCCACCCTTGAACAACAAATCCCCTTTAAAAAAAGAACAGGACTTCTTTGCAGTGTGGAAAAGTGACAGGGGAATGTGTTCAGAAATGTGATATGAATGAATAACTAAACACCTGCAAGCATATCAGGAGGAATACAGCAGGATGAATGCTCACTGCCATATAACCAACCTTCAAAATCGAAATAGAACAAATGCTCAGTAAAGACCGGATTTCATCTAACCTCCACGTAAGCTCAGAATGAATGTTCAGTAAATAGGTCATCTGCAACAGTCCTGATGCTTTTAAACATTCCTTAAAAAGAAAAGCAGACCGTCCATTTGAAACATGTGGAGAGGGGAAATGCTAAGCTAGTGTTTAATTCACTGGAATGCACAGCTGTCATTTCAGTTGCAAAGCCAGACTGACGGACATCTCTATGAGTTTTCTTTTTTGTCTGTTTTCAGTCCAAGTGTCTCCTTTTTTTGGAATCTTTGTCCTCTGTGAGGAATAGCTTGAAGTATCTCACTGGCCAGTCATTTCCAACTGCAAATCAAACACTGGGAGAAATTTGTAAACTATTTTTACCTTTTGTGAGAGGAGTTATTGGGGCCAAGGTACAGAGCAACTTATCTTGGGATCTAACCTTTGCCAGGGGCTTCCGTTCCCAGAAAATATAATCTATGGCTCTCTCTTAAAGATTAGAGCAGAAAAATCCCCCCACAAAGAACTATTTAAGCACCAAATAATAACCAAGTGCAATTAAAATTAACGTATGATTAACAGTTCCTAGGACTGACTTATTAGTATCCAGTCCTATACATACTTATCTGGAAGTCTTGCTGAATTTACTGAGAACTTCAAAGTAGACAGTCATCCACAGGACTGCATTGTTTAAAGCATGGGTAGGCAAACTAAGGCCCGGGGGCCGGATCCAGCCCAATCGCCTTCTAAATCTAGCCCACGGACGGTCTGGGAATCAGCGTGTTTTTACATGAGTAGAATGTGCCCTTTTATTTAAAATGCATCGTGGGTTATTTGTGGGGCCTGCCTGTTGTTTTTACATGAGCAGAATGTGTGCTTTTATTTAAAATGCATCTCTGGGTTATTTGTGGGGCATAGGAATTCGTTCATCCCCCCAAAAAAAATAGTCTGGCCCCCCACAAGGTCTGAGGGACAGCGGTCTGCCCCCCTGCTGAAAAAGTTTGCTGACCCCTGATTTAAAGGGTTACATTTTGCTCTAGTTCACTTAAAACAACAACTTCCCTGAACCATAGTTCAGATTTAAGCTAGGACCAGGACTAGCTCCAAAAGCCAAGGTGTGTGGAAGATGAGCCATGGAACTTTCTTCAGTGGCCTGGAAGGGTCATTCGTGTAGGCTAGAGCTTTCCAAACTATTCGTGTTGAATACACACTTTTCAGACATGCATCATTTCGCAACACAGTAATTCAGTTTCACTAGCAAACCAGAGGTTAAACTAACCCCTTTCTAGCCCCGGGAGGAGTGCTGGGTGTGTTTGCGCGACACACCTACACAAGGCAGTCGGCACACTAACATGTCGCGGCACACAGCTTGGAAAGCTCTGGTGTACAGGTATCTAGGAGGTGGAAAGTCATTAATGACTTCACAAGTACACAGGTCACAGAAAGACAAAATCCTTGCTACTACACAATGCCTTTTCCCCTGACCTTAACCTAACCTGCAGCGAAAAGCCATGACATTCCTGCAAATCAGCCCAGGGAAGCATCCTGTCATGCAATAGCCCTCCACCAGGGGGGCTGTGAGGGATATACACCCAGTGCCTCAGCAGAGTCCAACCTACATCTTAAATCAATAAAGCTGTGGCCGGTTTTTAAATCCTAGAACATTGCTCTGTCCAGTTATTTCACCTTCACAGGCTAGGCCTTGCTCCTTGGGGAGAGGTCACTGCGAGTGGGTCTGCAATATGTCCTGTCCTCTGTGCCTCTGAACAAATCTATCGTGTCTTGCCACTCCCTTCAAGGACTGCTGGAGTTCTGACCCTGCTATCCTCCTGGGGGGCGGGGGGAGGAAATGAAGGCTGCAGCTTATTTGCTGGGAAAGTCTGCGCATGATTTTCTCTTCAGATCAATGAGTAAGCTGGAAAAAGGAGCGGGCAAATTAGCCAATGATGGAGGGCCACTGGGACCCATTGCTAATGTAAACAAGGAAGCCACCTGATGTGACTTGGGTCAGATAAGACAGTCGTCACATTAGAAGCAGGTGCTTCCTGTGCAGAGAGGTCTGAGTCCTTTCCAAGTTCTATCTCCAAGTAAAAACAAACCCAGCCAATGCTCAGGGGCAGAGGCCTGGCCTACGTGGGCCTGAAGTTTACACTGCGGAGAGGAAACTGTTTCAGGGCGGGACTTGCTGAACTGTGCAAGTAGCTACACCTCTGTATTTTCATTAGCAGACAGCTGTAGCTTCTGGAGAAGCTTCCTTTCATTTCAGCATGTGAGAGACTTGGTGGTTTTTTGGTGTGTTTTTTTTACAAGTTTGCATTTAAACACACAAACAATATGTGGCACAAGAGGAACAAAAATTGCTGAATGCTCCCAGCAGCACATAGGGACTTCCATGGGTCAGAGCTATTTTAAAACGCCTGGGGATGTGAGCAGGAAGCTCAAAGGAACTATTTTTTTCCTTTCTTGGATTTGTCAGAAAGTCGTGGCGGTGAGGTTTTTTAAAATGAGTGTGTTGTGAAGTGCTGACTGTCCCCTGCGGTAGAGCACAGGGAAATGACTAGTGAGTTCAGATGAAAAGAGACAGGTTCCTTTGGAAGGGGGACAATTCATTCTTAGGGGCTGCATCCAACCAAGTTGTCCTGTTTGTGCAAGGACTTTTTCAAGGACTGTGGAACTTTGCCTTCCTCTCCTCGCCCCACTTGCCCTTGGCCCCCCTTCCAAGTCTGCTCCAAAGCATTGAGGGACACCCCCCTCTAATACATATTTGAGGCAGCATTCAGAAGAAGAGAGAGGAGAATTTCCATTGCATAAGTGGAAGTACTTCTGCAAATGGGATGAGTTAGTTGATCCTTAGCTTCTTCCTAACAACTTGTTTCTCAATAAACATCTTCAACTGGATGGCAAAGCAACGTTGTCCTAACTGACTGAGGAGGGACCTATCAAGCAACAGTTACTAGTCACTAATGTTTTATATGGGACGTTTTCCCCATGGTTGTAATAATAATAATAATAATAATAATAATAATAATAATAATAATAATATATTAAATTTGTATGCCACCCTATACCCGTAGTTCTCAGGGTGGTTCACAATCAACACAAAGTTACAGTATACAAAACACAAAATACATAATAAAAATGATCAAAACAATTAACAATACTAATGCATACACACTAATAAACAATAAACTAATAAACGCCCCAACAAAAGCCCCTGTCAGGGACTGGGCAGAGGAGAAATGGTGGAGACCGCCTACCCATCTGGTCCCTTCCAGGGAGGAGGAGGAGGAAGAAGAAGACAGTAGAGATTGACAACAGGGGTTTGAGGGAGGTCACAGCTCAGAGGCAGATGAGGGGGGGGGGAGTTGGGAAATAATGGGAGAGGAGGAGCAGGCAGAACTGGAGCAGCTATTTGTCATTAGAAAGCATTCCAGACCATCTCCCAGAACCCGGGAAGCCTTAAAAGTAGGAGAGCAAAGAGCTCAAAAACAGAGGGGACGTAGCAGCACCCATAGAAGTGGTGAATGAGGAAGTGGGAGAGACGGGGGTGGAGAGTCACTCAGGACAACGCCATTATCCAAGAGGCTGGGTTCCATAGCCTCTCTCTGTAGAGATTGAAATAAAAAATAGACGGTAAGAAACTTTTCCTTGTCTTTACACTTCCTGAGCAACCAGCCGGGAGCCGCTGACATCATCCCGACAGCCCCTGAACAGCACTCCAGCCCACAAATAGAAATACAAAAATACAAATTAGCATATAACATTTAACAATAATTTAAAGCAACCCCACCCACCCACGTTAAAAGCCCATCCCCACTGAAACAATAAAAGTATAACAGAATCACAGTACCAGGTTGATTTAGGCCAAAGGAGAGGCTCAAACGCTGATGTAGAATTTTAGCATACAACCTGGAGAAAGCATATTATATAAAGTTTTGTATCTGGGACAGAGATATGTGTTGATTTCTAAATATTGGGAGAGCAGGACTGGCATCAAGGGTTGGACCCACCCCTAGCACCCCACCACTAACAAGAGGCCCCTGGACCTGCACATCCACATGTACCCCCCACTTCACTGTTTCAACCTGTTTACCACCTTCCTCTCACTCTGACCCAGAGGGGATGAGTAAGCAAGCAAAGAGCCATGATGTTGCTTCCTTGGCTCCATCTGGCAAGCAAGCACATGGCAGCAACTTTGAGGCAGAAGAGCAACAGCTGAAAGTACAGTGGTACCTCGGGTTAAGAACTTAATTCTTTCCAGAGGTCCGTTCTTAACCTGAAACTGTTCTTAACCTGAGGTACCACTTTAGCTAATGGGGCCTCCCACTGCCACCATACCGCCATCGTGCAATTTCTGTTCTCATCCTGAAGCAAAGTTCTTATCCCGAGGTACTATTTCTGGGTTAGCGGAGTCTGTAACCTGAAGCATCTGTAACCTGAAGCGTCTGTAACCCGACGTACCACTGTAATGTTCAGTGGGGTGCATGCTCACTTACCCTGCCACCCCAGCAAAAAACCCCAAAAACTTGACCTGGCACTGTCTGAGGTTCTGGCTTGCTTTTCCTAAAAAATAAATGCATAGCACCAAAGTCATAACAGTATATATGGAACGCAAAAGTAAAACCCAGCAATTGCAGAGGTTGAAGGAGGAACAGGAAGTGAGGATGAAAAGGCAAAGGGATGTTGTTATAGCAAGGAAAGAACAGTAGGCCCTGTCTGTATGAAGCTATCTTAATGGACACTCCATTAAATTGGGCATTGCTTCTTTGATTTCACCATGTCACATGCAAAACTGGCAGCTCTGCATCTTCCTTTTTTAAAAAAATAATTTTTATTAACCGACCAATCAAATCAAACCAAATCACATCACATAAATTCCGAATTACAAAGCCGAATTTTAAATTTTTTGTTGGGGGACCCATATTTCAAGATCCGAAGGGGATTCCAATCATCTTCTTGCTGCTGCGTTAATATCCACAAATCTGTCCAAATAATATTCATAATTCTATCCAGTCCTATCTTGTTGTTCCCACATCTCCTCTTCTTCATATATTTTTCTTTTTTTCTTTGCGATCTCTTCTGATAATCTCCTTAAGCAGGTAAACACCAGTTATAATCCTGTGTGAATTTTTCTGTTCGTCCAATCACCATATCGAGATGGTTTCCATAAATCATCACTTCCATAAATAAAAGCACTCTTTCCATCTTTAATCTTTGCAAATCTGTCGCCTTCTTTAGTCCCTCTGAGGAGGCTCACCCACCTCCCAGACATAAGTCTTCCGACAGAACTTGCCAAGATGGCGACGCTATTTTTTACTGCGTCATCCCAAAGCTCTTATACTTTCCATCTCCTTAAAACATGCTTTTGGTTAGAAAATTATCTCCACACAGTCTTAAATTATCAGCTTAAGTCGTTTAAACGGCATTTCTGACTTGGGGGGGGGATTCTTGGTTAATCACATAGAGAAAAGAAAGGAAAGTTCCCCCCCCCCATCCAGTCCCATTGCCGACATACCGAGCCTTGATATATTCCTGAGTCTTCTCATGATATATTCCTGTTTATCCGACCCGTCTTCTTTCTCAGAGATCTCTTCAATTAGCAGTCTTTACTCCCCATTCTTCCTTGAAATATGTGCATTAGCTTCCTCCTAATTGTTTCTTTTGAATTTGCTGCAGCTAGAAGCGCGAATCAGAGCAGCGTCCAGGAGCGTCCTAAGCTGCTTCTGGTGCAATGGAACACCAAAACCAGAGCAGCGCACGGAAACGCTGTTTACCTTCCCGCAGGAGTGGTTAGTAGTTGTTTATTGATATACAGAGGGATATCTACTTTCCATAATCTTAAATACCTAGATCTATGTTATGAACTTTTACTCTGATGCGTCCTCTACAATTTCCAGACTTCCCTCATGTTTAGAAATGTCTGGTTGCAGAACAGAAGTCCTTCTTCCCTCCCCAAATTCTTATTTGGGCTGCTCCAATACCTTATCTCTACCTACTTTTCTTTCTGCCTGCTACTAATGAAGTGCGGTAAGTATCCTTTGCAAAGGGACAAAGTTTCCAGGTTCTTTATGAACCTGGCTGAGATGAGAAGCTGTTATTATTGTCAGTGGAGCAGTGTTTTTTCAGTACTACAAGAAGAAAAACAAAACGGAACAATTAGAAAGCTCGGGAGTAATGGAAGGCTCTTAGAGGACATACCAGTCAGGAAGCTACACAAGAACTTTATTGTATCTGAAACAAGATGAGAACAGTAACAGGAAACACCTGACTCCACCCAGATACATCTAAGTCTAGTGTCATCTAGTGACGAAACCATATAATGATACTATCCACACACCTTCCACTTCACTGTATGACCTTCCACCAGGGGTGCCAACTTGAATAAAATACTGGGGGAGCCCAAGTAAGCCCCACCCTGCAGAATCGATCACAAGACGCAGCACATGCACACCATATGAACAGCAATGGCTATCAACTTTGGGGGGCCCTGCCCCATCAAATATTTTATTTGGGTATGGCCAAAGGGACCTCAGCCCCTAGGAGTTGACTCCTATGCCTTTCACTAAGAGCTCATCCACACTTCCATTTGGTCTGCCAGTTTCCCCCAAGAAAGCTTGCTCTTTAGCATTGAATTGGAACAAACAGCAATCGGGTTTTCTGCGGATTGCTGTTTGTTCCAATTTAGTGCCAAAGAGTCAGTTTTCCAGGAGAAAGAAGTAAGGCAAAGGCAAAACCACTCAAAGCCATGCTTTCTAGCAATATTGCAAGGTGGAATAACGTAAACTGAAACTGCAACACTCTTCACTCAAGAGCTGGGATAGACAATGTGGTGCCATACTGACAAGGTCAGCTAGAGCTGATGGGAGTTGTAGTCCAACAGTATCTGGAGGGCACCAAGTTGGCTATCTCTGCTCAAGAGGAATGAATGAATCCCAATGTAAAATCATTAGTGGGCATCCTATGCACGTACACTTCGATGTGGGGCTTACCGCCAGGGAAGTGTGCATAATTCATTTATGAAATTTTTGCTTACTGCAAGACACCAGGCTTTTTGTTTCTAATTATACCCTGGGTTTGCAGTGCAGTTTTGCGCCAGTCTACAAAGGAATAGTGATGCTTTGTCTTCATGCTTTGAGGCATCAGTCACTGATACTTTTAACTTAATTTGTCAGATTCTGTGTTCCGCCTTGAATAAGAAAATAAAAATGAGGTTAAAAAAAATCTTGAAGAATGAGTAAATAAGAAACTCCGGGCTCCGTATTTTGTATAACTGTGAGAAGATTAATATTTGTGGCTTCTTATTGCCATAAGCCACTTTGAACTGGGTTAGATAAGATAAGGCAAGGCAGACATTCTTGCAATAAACTGCTTAAATAAATGAAAAGTAGTTTGAGGCCTTTGCATAATTAACACAGTGGCCATGGAAATGACACATTGCTTTAATGAGATGCTATTGAGAGAGGCAGTGTGCCTTGGAGCCATTTTCACTTTTCCTTATGAGCCAGCAAATCAGAAAAGTCAGCTACAATGACTGTGATTTCTGTGCAGCTTAGCAGGTCAAGATCTCTGGAAACAAGCAGGAAGGTCATGGCACTCCAAATAGTGATAGTGGACTTTCTAATCACTACGTGTTTTACTCTGTTTTTTTCAATCACTATTAGGGCAGTTAGAGGCAACAGAGGACACCCTTGTGCCAACAGCCATACAAAAGAGGAACCTTCTCACATTGAACGTAAATAATCTATAGAAAAGACTCTATGATATGGAACAAAAGAAACATTGCACATTCTTTTGTAATCCAAGAAAAACTTTAATAAACATTATTTCCTTCCATTCATTTATCCCTCGTCTTTACCATCATTAATGGTACATGAGCCCTTGTCTCGACATATTTCCAGGCTGCCTTTTAGGGCAAAACCCCCGCAAAGCAACTTACATAAAGGACCATAAGATACAATTATTATATTTCAATTAAAAATAATAATTTAAATGAGAGGTCTGGAACAATTCCCAGGCCAGCAACAAACCCTTATAACTAACTAAAACAACTGAAAAACAATTTCAGACTTGCAGAATTATGAAGGCTATATATGAAAATGCAGCCCAAAATAAATGGGATTTAAAGAGGGAGTGAGATAAATGTGGGACCATGTAGAAAAGGCCCTGCCTCTCACGCCCACCAATCAGATTCATCTTTCAAGTGACCAATAGGGCCTTCATAGCTGATCTCGGTGAGTGCACAGATTTGCATTGGTGGTCTTCAAATACCACCCCACTTTGATTCCGGTCACACTTGAAAATATTGAGGGCAACTGAATTTACCGTCACACAACATTTCAAGGGAGCTGATCGTAAAACATGGTTACCTCTGCCCATCTCCTCTTTCTGCAGCTCCCTATCTCCCAAAGAACTGCTCCTCTCAAGTATCTGCAGTTGCTTCCTTTCCACTCCTTTTTCCAATTGGCAGGTCTATTATTGGAATGTCCAGCTACGGCTCCTGTATTGACGTCAGAATTACTCAACGCTTGTTGTCAGGAAGGACTTCATTCGCATCTGAATGGAAAGGCCTTCTAATAGCTCAGAAATAAGGTGTTACTTGGGGACAATGTCTGGAAAGGTTCTCCAAAGCAAATGTGGGAATGGACATAGTTCAGCTATAAACAGCTCATGTACAAGTATGGAAAAAGTGTGTATGGTGGAAGAACACACCAGAAAGCCAGCTCTGGTCTTTCCTTCTGCACATCCACACACTCCCCAGCACACTGAACACAGAGCTCTGCTCCAGCTTCCTGCTTGGAAGGAAGGAAGCAGCCAACTTATAAAACCCAACAGGCGGCTTTTGAAAGCACATCTGCAGAAGTATAGATCGAATCCTGGAGCTGGGTGGGAAAGAGCATTGTATCTTGATCTCATTTCTCAGAAGATCAACAGGATTCTTTCTGCAGGCTGCAGTATTTCCACAATCATAAGTAATTCAGGGAAGTAACTCTTACCTCCATAAACTCTTGTTTTTGACCTAAGACTCAGAACTATGAATATTCAGTCTGAATATGAAAATTTAGCACAGCCCTAGTTCCAAGAAAGTGGGTATCGGAGTCCAATGAACACCATGTTAGAAGCCAGGTAGATAGACAACAACAACAACAACAATTTATTATTTATACCCCACCCATCTGACTGGGTTTCCCCAGCCACTCTGGGTGGCTCCCAAAAGAATATTAAAAACATGTTAAAACATCTAACATTAAAAACTTCCCTAAACAGGGCTGCCTTCGTATGTCTTCTAAAACTCAGGTAGTTGTTTATTTCCTTGACATCTGATGGGAGGACATTCCTCAGGGTGGGCACCACTACCGAGAAGGCCCTCTGCCTGGTTCCCTGTAACTTCACTTCTCATAGTGAGGGAACCATCAGAAGGCCTTCGGAGCTGGACCTCAGTGTCCAGGCTGAACGATGGGGGTGGAGACGCTCCTTCATACGGCGTAAGTATTCATACTTATGACAGCTAATGAAGGCATTACTTTCACCCCAGGAATCGGCATGGCTTTGATGAACTCCTCACCTCTTGACCATGCCAAATAGTAGTATTCACTATGTGGGTCAAGGTTATCATACGGTGATCTGTGTCAGTGGTTGGAGGAAATTCAATAACTGATGGCGAGCACCACTAAACATGAAGGCCAGTGCTGAATGGCTTGCAGTACGGATAAAGTAATGTTTACACATGTAACTTGCAGTGCTCAGATGTGGTAAAGTCATGGCATGTCACATTAATCCATAGTTTAAAGTTCCTGTGGTGCCCCTCCCCCACTCCTGGTGTGAACACGGGTTAAATCACCCATAGCCTACTTTTCATGTCGTCTGAGCCCAGTCCTGTAGTTTGCTTCCTCCAAACATACCACATATAGCAAGCCAAGAAGAAACCTTGGTAACTGCTCATGGTTTGTTTGGAGGAAACAAACAGCACAGCAAGTTAGATTCTGGCTGGTTTTATCCACAGCGCAGCAGGATCAGGGGAGGAGCACCATGGTAACTTTGGAGCAGTGTGCATGCATACTGAGGTTGGAGGAAAGAATTAATTTTGTTTACATTTTAATGAGAAACTACCTAATTCACACTTCTCAAACCAAGACACGAACCAGAACACAGTTATCCATTAAAATTCACACATCTCCGAATTTTGCGATGCAGTTCTCCAACCAAACAAAACGCATTGTTTTTGAAAATAATGTACAAAAGTGCAATGTATTATAAAAGATTACTTGAAAAAAAATGTGTATATTATTCAAAACTGCATGCAAAAGGTCTTTATCTGGAAAATTCACACTAAAATACTGTTGAATTTTTATCAGAATTCAAAAAAATGGAAATGTGGAGAACTAAATTTAAAATTGGGGGGAATAGAAACTTGGAGAACAAAAAACTGACAGATTTGTCCATTCCTAATCTGCACACTATATATATATATATATATATATATATATATATATATATATATATCCTGTAGAACCTTAGAGACCAACTAAGTTTGTTCTTGGAATAAGCTTCCGTGTGCATGCACACTTCTTCAGATACACTACCTACCTTAATCTGCACACTGTTCACCATAGTTTATTTTCATAGAATTGTAGAGTTGGAAGGGACCACAAGAGTCATCTAGTCCAATTCCCTGCAATGCAAGCATCTTTCACCCAACGCCAGGCTCAAACCCATGACCCTGAGATTAAGAGTCTCATGCTCTACCAACTGAGCTATACCAGCTCTAATATGATGTGTGTTCCAGGCAGTGTCAGGCAAGATGAGGCCAAATTAAGGTGAAGCTCAGAAAGGGTGGAATGGGGGGTGAAGTTTGTGGTACAGGAAGTGGGGGCAAAGTCCCCTGGCTCTTTAGAGGAAAGGACTGAGCTTACATACAATGTTCTTAAACCACTAAACAAAGACCAACCTAAACAGGCAGGTTTTACAGGAGTTACTATTGGCAGTTTCAGAGTATGTGCAAACTATCACCATAAATGCTTAGTTAAAAGCCATGATGTGCTTGTTGCAGAAAATCCATACTGCTGTATTCAATTTACCGTGGTACCTCGGTTTACGAACTTAATTCCATACTTACACCGAAGCCATTCTTAAACTGAGGCGTGCTTTCCCTAATAAGGCCTCTCACCACCGCTGCCCTTCCACCGTTTGTTGACCGAGGTAAAGTTCGCTAACCGGAACAATACTTCTGGTTTTGTGGAGTTCGTAACCCGAATAGTTCGTTAACAGGACTGTTTGTAGACCGAGGTACCACTGTAGTTTGTTGCAGAGGTGTTTGTTTGTTTGTATTTGATATATTTTTGCCTTGTTCCACTGATAAGGCTCGCAGAGCAGCTTATGTAAAACCAGAATAATCAATAAGAGTTTACAAAACACAAAGCAGAGTGGTCAATCAGCATAAAGAGTGGCAGCATTGCAGGCAAGATCTTTAAGATTCAGCATTAAAATACCTGGGCAAATAAAGAAGTTTCATCTACTGCAAAAAAGAAAATAAAGTTACCATTAAGGGATCTGCCTAAGTGGGGAGCTAGAACTAAGGAGGTCTAGAAATAATATTTTAAAAAATTAAAAAATTGTCCAGTAGCACTTTAGAGACCAACTATGTTTGTTCTGGGTATAAGCTTGCGTGTGCATGCACACTTCTTCAAATACATAGAACAAACTTAGTTGGTCTCTAAGGTGCTACTGGGCAATTTTAAAATTTATTTCAACTGGATCAGACCAACACAGCTAACTACCTGAACCAAGGTCTAGAAATATTACACTTCATTTGCCTCCAAGCCACAATATTTTGTTCCAGAGTAAATACAGTATTTTCTCCCATCCTGCTATTTGTCGTGCAACAGCTAGTAGTAAGCATAGGGACAAATATGGTTATGCAAAAGTCACAGGCACCTTTTGGACAGTGGCTGCTGGGGACACTGCTTGTGACAAATGACACCTACCCATCACACAAGGCAGGAAGCTCCAATGAACTTTGTCATGTTGGCTTCTGATTGCACAGCATCTGTCTGTAAAACACCTGGAGCCTTCAGACAACTGATAAATGCAACCTTTCCTCTTCATCAGAGATTGCAAGGAAGCGTCACCATTTAAATTGCTACTATGAAATATGGGAATCATTCCCATCAAAGATCATTTCTTTCCCTCATTCTCTGGATTCCGCTGTGCTAAACTCTTGCAAACAAACTTGAAAACCCGATTGTCACCTCATCTGCTTGCCAGACCATCGAGACCCTCAGAAGATGATATAATCATGTCTGTTTTGGGTGGGGGGTGTGGATGGGCATAATCCACAGGTCCTGGAAGAGAAGAAGAAGAATAGTTTGGATTTGATATCCCACTTTGAGGAGTCTCAAAGCGGCTAACATTCTCCTTTCCCTTCCTCCCCCACAACAAACACTCTGTGAGGTGAGTGGGGCTGAGAGACTTCAAGAAGTGTGACTAGCCCAAGGTCACCCAGCAGCTGCATGTGGAGGGGCGGGGAAGCGAACCTGGTTCACCAGATTACGAGACTACCGCTCTTAACCACTACACCACACTGGCTCCCCTGTGTTTCCCCTCTTCTACTCCACTAATGGAAAGAAGAAGAGGGCTGAATGAGGAGGAGGAAGTGTACAAGTTACGCTTGCTGAAAAACCTGGTTTTAAAAAAACCACGTCTCTCGCTTTTGCTTTTAAAGGTTATCGTAACTCTAGTCCTTCCTTTACTCACTTCCCAGCCTTCAAGTTCCCTCAACAATGCAATTAGAGTGGTGAACTGTACTAAGGTCTTGTTTTGTTTCATGCTGTTCCCAGGAGGTGCATGAAACTCTGAGGCTGGCTTCTGTGTTTGTAGTGAACTATGACTCTGTTTACTGGTAAACATTAATCCAACTCTAATTTGGTATGTTGCATGTGCAGCCTTAGAGAAGCTAGAATCACCTTGCTGGTGTCTTTCTGTGCACTAGACTAAATTCCTGGAAGAAACAGGTGAGCAGCTACACCACTATCATGTGCCCCTTGAGGTTATTCAAAGTGACAAGCAAAGGTGACATTGCTGATAGATCACTTTCCACATGCTAGCTCAGGAGTGGGCAGAAGATATGTCAGGATCTAATGCTGAATTGCTGGGTGATTGGCAGAAGATCTGCAAGGGTTTCTGACTCTCAGTTGTTTTAACCATAAAAAGGGCCAATTCCTCATGGAAAGTAAGTTGCTCAAATGACGAAAGGTTTGGGGAAAACCAGGAGTGGATTTTTGCCTGAAAGAACTGCAAGCTCAGCTTCTGATAATGAAAACAAATGCTTGGTCTCAATCATGTGCTCATAGGCAGCATGCTCCTTAAATATACGTACTACTTCCTTCAACCCTAAGCTGCTGCTTTGTCTTTTGTTGGTAGACCTTGAGGTTCTAGTAATTAGAATCTACTAAAAAAATCCACAACTCCTATTCTAGATTGTATCAGGGCCTTCTCAATGTTATCCTTGAATAGCACCTAGATCCTTTGATAATGCATTATTATTATTATTAGTTAGTTAAATTCATTCATTCATTAAATTTGCATGCCATGTTTCCACCCAAAAAACCAAAGCATGCTCAAAGCGGCTTACAGCAAAAGAAATGGGTGCATTTCAAACAAACACTACCAAAAAAATCACTATAACAGAGCAAAACAATAGCAAATTCAATTACCTGGCTCAGCTAGTAGAGCAGGGATAGGCAAACTCAGCCTTCCAGATGTTTTGGGGCTACAACTCCCATCATCCCTAGCTAACAGGACCAGTGGTCAGGGATCGTGGGGGTTATAGTCCCAAAACATCTGGAGGGCCGAGTTTGCCTATGCCTGTGATAGAGAATGAAACTCTTAATATCAGAGTGGTGGGTTCGAACCCCACACTGGGCAAAAGATTCCTGTATTGCTGGGGGCTGACCCTCCAACTCTAAAATTCTACAATTCTATGATTCTATGAATATCTAACCACATTCCAATATAAATATAACAAGGTTCCTTAAACAACATGCAGCCTCCAATAGCAAAATCAGCAAGGGAGCTTCATAGCTTCACCTTAGTCCTAGAAACACTCCATGATGTTGCTCACAGCACATGTCCTGCAGCAGCAGCTTCTTATAAGGCTTCCAAGGGCAAGTGAGGAATCACTGGAAACCCCCCTCCCATGATGTCGCTTTGAGTTTGCTTGGCTTTTTTTTTTTTAACAATCGAACAGTGTATGAATTTTATGAAATGAATAAAGAAAATAAATATTATATAAGCTTAGATTCTAAGACGTGTGGACAGAGTTCTGCTTGTGGAATGGGAATTCCCCATCTCCTTCCTGCTACAGCCCCTTGAGCCCCTGAAAAGCTGCCCCTGAGGGTTAGAGGACCATCCAAAATGGCATCCAAGGTAGGACAGAATGCTGTAACTGGAGGGGATAAATCTGTGGAAAACATGTCTTCCTCCTTCCCACTCCCTCACATGACCAGAAGTCTCTAGCACTCACAGCTAGGGTGACATTGGCCCCAAGCATCCATTTTTGTTACATGCTTGTACTTTTGCAATACTCCTGAAAATGCAAAAATAAAGATTATTTTTCGAAGGATTGCTTAGTTCTTAAGCAACTGCATGTTCTAGCTGAAGCAGATTTTGCCATTACATTAGAGAACGCCAATATGCAAAATGTGCTTAGGGTTTTGATGGTGTATAAATGTTTTAAATAATAATAAAAAGATGTTTTGGTGCCACATGTGAGCCACTTTCCCAATCTATTTTGCTTTTTTTAATTACCGGTATCTTTGAGAGTTTATCCAAATTTGGAGTCTGGAAGTTCCACTCTGTATAGGCTAAGATTCTAACATTATAACAATGTCTGGGTATGCATGTTTGTGTGTCATATTGTCAAGACTGTTACTTCCTGCCCCTTTTTTTGTGTCACATCATTTATAATTCCTAGAGATACATGCTGCCACTTTCACAGAGAGATCTTTCCAGAGGTCAGAGGAGAGAAACAGTTAATCCTTTTTTCTTCAGTGCCTACCCTCCCTCTCCCACTTCCCACCCCAACCCTGTGTGAACAGGAAGTTTGAAAAGGAAAAGCTTTCTGAATCCAGCAGCTGGGAATAAAAGAATCCTGGAACTTTATGCTACAGAAGCTCAGAGACAATAACAAAGGTTTCCCCCCCTTCTCTAATTAGTGAGGTTTTGTTGTTTTTAATGTATCTGCAACTAACAAAGAAGCAGGGGAAATCCAGGGGACAAACACCAGAGCTCTAGTACAAATCTGCAAGTTGCTTGAATGAACCTTCCCCAACCCAATGCCCTCCAGGTGTTTAGGACTACAATTCCCATCAGCCCTGGTCAGTCAGACATGCTAGATGAGAGTTGTGGTCCAAAATATTTAGAGGCTACCAGGTTGGGGAAGGCTGATGTGAACCAGTTCATTTGTACTTTGCCACAATGCAAATCACACAGAAATAACCTGCTGAAATCGGTGGGTCAGACTTCCATGCCAAAGTGCTTTGATTTAACAGGAAGCTTCCAAATTTCCCTTTGCATGCACATACTATTAACCAGGGGATGGCAAGGTTTACCTCACCTGGGCCAGTTCACTCCCATGGATTTCTGGCACTGCAGAAGTGAGTGTCGGTTTAGCAGAGTGCATGGGGACTCGCTGAGCAGGCGGCTTGGTTTGGGGGCGGCTCGGGGGCCATTTAAACGACCCCTGTGGGCCGCTTGTGGCCTGTGGGCCGCAGGTTGCAGACCCCTGCTATTAACGATTCACAGGCCTGCCTAGATGAACAGTCTTGAAATATCAAAGCTGAGTTACCATATAGCAGAGAGTAGCAGGTGGGCAAATCTGATTTAGGTACTTTTCTAATAGAATCATTTGGGATTTTCAGAAAGCAAATTGTGTCATGTACATTCTGAAATTTTGAATGGAATTGCTTTCTTGGCCACAAACTTGTATAACATGAATGTGGGAGGTTGGAGGTGCTTAAGCTCAGATGTTTATTGTTGGGCACTCCTTGGGCACATTATTATTATTATTATTATTATTATTATTATTATTATTATTATCCACAAAAAATCATTGGCATCAAAATGCCAGCCTGTGTTTTTCCCTCATTTAATGCTATACCCTTTCCAGTGGAAATCCTTTTTAAAACATCATTTTGTGATATCTGAACAACCTGTTTACGATATTAAACACCCACCTACAAGCCCCCTGCCCGGAGGGCGGCAGAATCTAATAATGTAAATATAATTGTCCTGTCTCATTTGAACAACAGGGCAAGAAAAGAAGATACTTAGCCTGAGAGGGCAAGTTCACATCAGTGGATTTAGAGTCCCCACACTTTTTGTTTATTTGTTGCATTTCTATATCACACTTACTGCCAGAGGAACCCAAGGCAATGTACAATAAAATGTAAAACAAAAAAACCCACATCATTAAAAAGACACAACAGTAACAGCGTACTTTAAACCCCCTCTTTACCGCTTGCTCTCCGGCAGAGGCCCAACTCTACTTTCGGTGAACAAGTAAAGCTTTTCAAAAATTAAGATTGCCGTGTCAGGCAAAGCTTTCTTTTTGGCTCATGTGCCTGCCTTTGTACAAAAACAGGATAGATGATGACTGTGCCTCACAAATTTCTTCTCCGGTAACAGCATATGCAGCTTTTGGACAAGCGCAATTGGTCTGGCACAGTTGCTCTCCTCAGTTCTGCTCAACTTCCAGTGTTTATAAATGCTTTGAAGACATGTAGAGTGTTTCCTGTTTGTAGTTTGGAACTTCTGATGCCCGTTCTCTCTCCCCAGCTATTGTTCCAGTGGGAGCTGGGCTCTTGTTGCAATGGAGTGAAATTCACAAGGAGCATATTAAAGCAGCCCTTCATCAGTCCTGAAAAGGAGCCAGGATATGAGGGGTTAGCGCCTTTAGATGCCTGCTGTTTGAAAATCAGTGATATGTGGAATTCGAGGGATTATAAAACACCACCTTTCCCAGTTTTGCTGCGTCTGAGCATCATTTATTTATTTTGGAGACCTGTTATTTACCTAAAGGGCAGCCAATCAGAGCCCTTAAAGTGGTACAATTTTCAGTCAGTGGAGGGGAAGCAGGGCTGCATGTGCCAGCCCCCCAACCCAACAGCCCTGACAATGCCAGAAACATCTTCACACTTCACACATTGAGCAGGCTTAGAAGTCTTTCTGTGATCAGTAACTCTGTGTTATCAGGTTCAACAAGGTGCGGACAGGGGTGGAGCAGGCAGGGCCAGTATGGCTTCATGCCATCTACTCATGTTCCCATTCCCTGTTCAGCCATGAATGCCTGTCAGTTGATTCAGATTATATATTTTGTGGGTTGGCAGCAACATTTAGATTTTCTGCCTCAGGCATCAAAGTGTTTTCAGCCAGCCTTTTGTTCATGACCATTGTTTAACAACATCAACACTGTGGCATCTGTGGCACTGAGCCAGCAAAGTTAGCAATGGCAACCACCCATAGAAAGGTTTGCGTTTACATATCAGAATAATATTGCCAGCGGAGACATCTTTACTAATATTCCTTGGTTGTGCATGTCAGTGCACTGTTGAAATGTTGCTTAAAGAAAAATTGCACTATTGGCAGTATAAGGAGTCTTTGCTGAAAATATTTCTTAGGCTTGCTCTCCAAGTTTGCTTTTGGTGTGTCTCTGTTGTTTGTGACTTTCCCGTTGAATGTCCGCCAATAGTTTCCTTCCCTCGTCCTTTTCCATTTGGCAAACTCTGCATTTTTCCTTTCCTTTTTTTTAATGGAGTCAAAGCCCCCCTGAGTCCTTTTGTTTACTTCCTTGTGTGTGCCTGAACACCACTTACAAGTGAGGTTTTGCTCTGGGAATAAACACTGCTAGAATAGGTCAGAAAACAAACCAGACTCAGAAAGCGGTCTGAAGGTCTCATATCGGTCTCATCGGAAGGTCTCATATTGAGGCCTCAGAGTTTTCCCCCTGAAACCCCGCTCTTTGAAGCTCAATCGGAGCAAAGAACAATCTGTAGAAAACTTGAATTGATGTTTGTTCCAAATGATCAACAAAGAGCAGATTTTCATGTGGAAAGCTCTGGGACAAACAACAGCAACAGCAACAATGCTTGGACAGAGAGCTCTTAAGGGTGGACCTGTGCCTGGAAAAAGTGTGGCAAAAGGTAAATGTGGATAAGCCCCTAGATCTCCCCCCCCCCCCAATTATTTCTGCAGACACCCATGGCCCTCCTAGATATTTTGACAACCGTGGGCTTTGTTTTTGTTTGCCCATATTGCTTTACACTTTCTAATGTACACCACTCTGCTCTCTTAGGACGGAATAGCAGGATATAAATTATTTTAAATAAACGGGGAAAGGATTTATGTATTTCCACCAGCTTTAGCACTTCCTGATTTCAGCTGGTACCAGAAGTAGAAGTACTAAAATACTATGAGAAAGCAATAGCATTTATGCAGTAACAATTTGAGCCAAGATAAGGGCAATAAAAGCACAAGTCACCTGTAGGAGATATTCATCACAGCTGCAAGTAGCATAATTTGGAAGCAAAGAAGGAACTACGCTTGGGTGCAAGCTTTTCCTTCCACAAAGTATGTATGTGACCCCCTGATCCCTATCAGGACCCTGGAGTGGGGAGTAGGGAGTCTTTAACCTTCAGGCTTTCTCTGAGGCTATGATCTATACTGGGGGAGTCCACACATTTGCTTTGGGGTGGGAGGAAGTTCCAAAAGAAGTAAACAGAGCTACATGATATTATTTGCTTCACAAGCACTTGCAACAGAAAACAGTATACGAAAGCTCAAAATAAATAAAATGCATGGTTCATGTGGGATCTAAGAGCTGGAAGAGATTACCCAAAATACAAGACTTCCCTACTGAGCCATAGCTGTGATAATCAACTCAGCCCTAAGGATGGGACATGCAGCTTACTGAATCATACCAGCTGGAGAAGCATAGGGCCCAAACAACTGTCCTTGCCTCCATAGTGAAGCCAATCTCACCACTTTGTCCCCCTTTCAATGGGATTTAATTGGTAGGAAGTGTGCATAGGATTAGCATAAGAAGCCAAAGCGACTGAGATTAATATTAGTATCAGGACGTGATCCTTCAAGTGGATCTTGAAATGTCACCTATAAAATATTGGCAGGGATCAACCCTGTGCAGCACCATCCAGTTCAATCCAAACTGAAGCAACTGCAGGCCTTTGCCTCATCCTGCCTTTGAGTGCACAGGATCCCAGGAACAGACAAACAGGTGCAATTGCTCAGAGGGATTAGCTTGACGCACTGAACTTTCCCAGCCTCATCAGCAACGACAGGCCATTGACTTCCCCAGTACGTTTCCTCTTATGTTATACATGAGCCAGGTGGGAAGAGTCAACAGTAATGAATTCTCGGGTCAATCTCCAAAATTTATTGGGAGGCCTTTGAGCAAATTTGTCAATCAAAGAAACACCCAGGAACAGTTCTCAGCAAAACTGAGCTATTTACAAATCATAAGCCCTTGGTCCAGTATACATCAGCTTGTGAATAACCTCACAGGGAGCATTCCTTCCCACCCTGGTATGCTAGCCTGGGTTCTTCCTCCTCTCCAAGTGCCACTAAGGGGAAGTGTCATAGCTCAGTGACAGAGTACATGCATTGCATGCATACGATCCCAGGTTTATCCCTGGCATTGCAAGATGGGGCTTGGAGAAGACACCTCTATGAAACCTTGCAAAGCTGCTGCCAGTCAGTGCAAAGGATGTTGAGAGAGATGCAGGGACATTCCTACCATTAGGTAGAGTGAGGCAGCTGCCTCAGGCACACAGGCTGTCTTGCACCCTCTGAACACCTACTCCCATGTTTCCATAAACTCATCCCCAGAGCGTACTGCCCTACTTGATAAAAAAACATTGTTCAAAACAGCAGGCAGCACATCCCACTAAGGAAGATAATAACTTGATGAAATTCGAAACAATAACAATTGATTCAGCATTTATTCAAAATCCAATTAAAACTGTTTAGCTTAATTAATTCAACAAAAATGATGAGTTTGATCCAGCGATACCAGCTCATTCAAGCTACCAGCATCCCTCTGCTACCCGCTTGCCTTTTAGTGCCCCCCTGGGTAATCCCAGAGGGCAGTACCACCCCTCTGAGAACCATTGCTATAAATTAGCCAGGTACCTTCAGGTTTGCTGGAATAAACCATCCTCTTGCTGCTGCAAAAGTAAGCTTCAGCTGCCAGTCCAGTTGGTGGGTAGGGGGTCAGGGACATAATCTTCTACATCACTCATAGCCTTTCTTTTATTGCAGGGATGGGGAAGTCTGTGGGCCTGCAGATGCCGTTGGACTACATCTCCCATCAGCTGCAGTCAACACGGGCAGTAGTGAGGCATAATGGGAACTGTAGTCCAGCAACATCCGGAGGACCATGAGGTCACCATCCCTGTCCTGCTCTTTTATTTGCCACTGCAGCTCTATAGCACCGGCAAATGCAATCTCTTTCTTTCCCTTTCGCTCAAGGCTTTAAAGCGGCCAGTCCTGGCATCAGTGGCAAGAGGGAGCAACCAGGAGAAAGCAGCCGGTCCGGGAGACGGCAGTGCTGAACTTTGCCCCCTGGCTGCTTGCCCAGATACACAGAGCCTTAGTGTGGTTTGCACCATGCCGTTTGACACTGGTTTGGTGGCGTTGCTGTTTTACTTTCCTTTTTCATTTATGACTTTCATGTCAGAAAGGAAAAGTGGTTTACATAGCCTAAGGAAGACAGTAAAAGAAATCAGCAACGTGCAACACAGTGATATGCACGATTTCTTTGGGCACAAGACTCAGCGGACTTACTCCCCGTGAACGTATGCACAGGTTTGCAGCCTGAACTATGAGAAATATGGACATGCCAGCAGGGTGGCCAGATGCAAGAGAGGATGCAGCTCTAGATGTGTAGAAGGATTTTAAGCAGGTGTAGAACCAGATCCTTGTTCTCTTTTGCATCTGGCCACCCTAAAACCAGTTGTGCATCTAACACCCGTTGTTTTTAAATATTGCCTTTATTGCACATAAAACCCCACCATCAGTATCATCTGGAAGAATTAAGACTGATCCTGCCACTGCAATTTATCTCCTGGAGAACATAAGGCTTGACTTGAATAAGGCAAAACACACACGCACATACAACCCAAACCTTGCCTTGTATGGCTTCCAAGAATAATTCTTCATTGCTTCCACCTTGTTTTAAGTATTATCTTTAGACCTTTCACAAGTTTATCTAAATGAAAATATTTAAAAATATCAGGGTGTTGTTGTTTTTTAATGACAACAGCAGGTAAGTCTTCAGGCCTGAGATAATAATTTGTGCTCATTTTTCTATGTATTTTGTGACCGTCTGATCGATATTCTTGACAATGAAATCCTGCAAGGAATTTTAGCGATAAAGCCGTCAGACAGAGAGCGAGAGAAAGATTTAGTATCCCCCTTTATTAATCTTCTCTTGAATTTTATTGGTAGAAGGGAAGAGGCGATAACCTGGGCAGTTATTCAGGCTTCTGTTTGTTTTGCTGTCCAGTTAATCCTTGCATTATCTGAGGCAAGCAAAGCTTCAGTTAGATTAATGAGTCAAACTAAAACAAGCCTGGAGGGTTCCAAGACCGTGATCCCCAATTTAACACTGTGAGATCTGTCAACAAGAACAGGCGCCACCTTCCACCTTTTAAGTGTGGTGTGGGGCTTTGTCCCTGTATGCTAGAAAGAAGCCCTTCACAGGGCTTTGCATTTAAAGTACGTTTCGTGAGTGGCGGGAGATGGAAGGGGAGCTGTATGCACAAGGTCAGTGCAGCCTTCTTCAGAAACTGCAGGAGGTCACAAAGGTAGCTCAGCTCTTTTTTTGAAGATTGGCACTACAGATCCCTGCCATCCACATGTGGCAGGCAATTTAGTCTCACCTGTAGGGGGTGTGCCCACACAGCCCTTAATGTTTAAAAAACCTGTGGAGCAAGGAAAGCCAGCAGAGAGACGCAGGCAGAATAAAAAGGCTGGAATGGATCTGGAATGGATTTGTGGCTTCTGCCTGCATCTGTTTCTGGAAGCGGCAGTGGGGTGATTGGCTCCAGTGGCAGCTCTAAGGGAGGAGGAGCGTTATATGTGAAAAACCGGATGAGAGTATAGCTCAGCTATTTGTGTATACAGGTGCTCAGACTGTACACTTGTTGAAGGTAATGTTTGAACACCGTTATAGAAAAGGGCAAAGATGGGTTTTTTCCTCTGCTGTCGTATGCTCTGCTATCAGGCTTAAGTTAAAGGAGGGAAGATTTCTGTGGAATATTAGAATATTATTTATTAACAGTGAGAGCAGTTCTGCAAAGGACCCGTTACCTAGAAGTTAGGCTCTCCCTTGCTAGAAGTCTGCAGGCAGAGGTTGAGGATGCTCTGTCTTTGAATTTCCTGGAATTGTAAGAAGGAAGGTTCAGTTTCTGCTAAAGGAAAGTGACAATGTTTAGCCTCCAGTGACCTTATTCCAAAGGGAACCAAGCCATGTGCTGTGCTCCTGCAACTCCTTGAAATAAGTGCACGGGTAGAAATCTACCCTTAAAAAATGTTTCTTCTTTTTTTCAAGAGGAGCGACCAAGAAAGGGCAGCAGGAGATTTCTGGGTGAAAACTCTTTAATGCTGGGGCAAAGAAATGGGAACTGGAGCCAGTGCCGGATTTAGGGCAGTGTTGGCAATTCCCCCACATGGATCGCCAAGCCGAGGGGGCGCAAAATAATAATAATAATAATATGAAGAATATCCATTTAAAAAGCAACTGTACCAAAATTAATTACTGTGAAAATAATAATAATAATAATAATAATAATAATAATAATAATAATAATTTTATTATTTATATCCCGCCCTCCCCAGCCGAAGCTGGGCTCAGGGCGGCTAACAACTATCAAATAATCCAACATTCTAAAAACATTTCGTTCTAAAAATTAATTAAAATCAAATTGATGGCAACCAATAAGCAAAATTCTTTGCAGATTGCCAGAGGAGGGAGTCAGGCTGTGCCCTGACCAAAGGCCTGGCGGAACAGTTCTGTCTTGCAGGCTCTGCGGAAAGATGTCAAGTCCCGCAGGGCCCTAGTCTCTTGTGACAGAGTGTTCCACCAGATTGGAGCCACAGCCGAGAAGGCCCTGGCTCTAGTTGAGGCCAGCCTAACCTCTCTGAGGCCTGGGACCTTCAGGATGTTTTTATTTGCAGACTGTAAGTTCCTCTGTGGGACATACCAGGAGAGGCAGTCCCATAGGTATGAGGATCCTAGGCAGTATAGGGCTTTAAAGGTTAAAACCAGCACCCAAAACCTGATCCTGTACTCCACCGGGAGCCAGTGCAGCTGGTATAGTACCGGATGAATGTGATCTCGCAGCGAAGACCCCATAAGGAGTCTCGCCGCGGCATTCTGCACCCGCTGGAGTTTCTGGGTCAGTCTCAAGGGCAGCCCCACGTAGAGCGAGTTACAATAATCCAGTCTGGAGGTGACCGTCGCAGTGGCTAGGTCAGGGCGAGAGAGATAAGGAGCCAACTGCTTAGCTTGGCGGAGATGAAAAAATGCCGCCTTTATTATAGCTGTAATCTGCGCCTCCATAGAGAGGGAGGTATCGAAGATTACACCCAAACTCTTAACGGACAGTGCTGGCACTAATTGCACCCCCGCAAGAGATGGGAGTTGCCCCCTCAATCCCATATCGTCCCGTCCCAGCCAGAGGACCTCTGTCTTCGAAGGATTTAACTTCAATGCTCCCACGTAACCATCCAGCCACAGCTTCCAAACATCTGGTCAGTGTGTCTGGGGCCAAGTCAGGATGGCCATCCATCAACAGATAGAGTTGGGTGTCATCGGCATACTGATGGCAACCCAGCCCAAAACTCCGGACAAGCTGGGCGAGGGGGTGCATAAAGATGTTAAAAAGCATCGGGGAGAGTATCGCACCCTGAGGCACTCCACACACCAAGGAGTGGCGCGATGACAATTCCCCCCCAAGTGCCACCCTCTGTCCCCGACCAGAGAGAAACGAGCACAGCCATTGAAGGACTGTGCCCTGGATCCCCACGTCGGCAAGGCGGTGGTCCAGGAGTTCGTGATCGACCATGTCGAAGGCTGCTGACAGGTCTAGAAGAATCAGCAGCCCCGACCCGCCTCGATCCAGCTGCCTGCGGAGATCATCTGTTAGGGCGACCAGAGCCGTCTCGGTCCCATGACCAGCGCGGAAGCCGGACTGGAATGGATCCAGAGCCATAAGAACAGGGGAGGGGGATTTTGTTCTCGCTCAGGGTGCAATATTACCAAAGTCTGCCCTTGAAACAGAGTTAGGCCATGTGAAGCAGCACAAATCTTCTATTTACATGTTTGTTTGTTTGTTTGTTTGTTTGCTTGTTTGCTTGTTTGCTTGTTTGCTTGTTTGCTTGTTTGTTTGTATGTTTTGTAGCAGAAAAGTCACCAGTCTGGGCACACTCCAACTCCAACTTCCCCAGTTCCAAGACTTTCATGTTTACTAGTCCAATGACCTCTGCACTGAGTTCCAATAAGAGCATGGGTCGGAAAACTAAGGCCCGGGGGCCAGATCCGGCCCAATCACCTTCTAAATCCAGCCTGTGGATGGTCCAGGAATCAGCGTGTTTTTACATGAGTAGAATGTGTGCTTTTATTTAAAATGCATCTCTGGGTTATTTGTGGGGCATAGGAATTCGTTCATTTCCCCCCAAAAAATATAGTCTGCCCCCCCAAGGTCTGAGGGACAGTGGACCTGCCCCCTGCTGAAAAAGTTGCTGACCCCAGAATAAGAGGGTCCAAAGTGACATCTGTTATTTGTGATTATTTGTGTCCAAGAGCAACTGGACTGGGGCCACCACGTAATTTCCTTAAGCGGATGAAGAGCCATCAGCTGGGACAATCACTGAGTCACCACAAACCTGAAATAAAGAAAGCCCCTGTGTCTATTAATAGCTGGAATCTTAGAACTCTCTGCTATCAGCAAGTGTTATCATCATTTTACAAGTCCTTATCATATACTAGAATTGCTAGAGAATTGATGGGCAGAGGCTAGAATTCTACCATTGTTCCCACCTCCTACCCTTATTATGCCTTTCACATGCTCAGCAGGTATGTCCCTGCCACCATGCCAATATCATGTGTTGTGATGCATTTGACCTAGACACACACCCCCATTGGGACAACCAAGGGCTCAATCATACTTCCTCTTGTCCCTCTGATTTCCCCCAGGGAGAGACGCTCTTTAGTGCTCAGTCAGAGCAAGCAGCAATTTGGGTTTCCTTCAGATGGACGTTTGTTTTGATTTAGCACCAAAGAGTGGGTTTTCCCTTGGAAAGAAGAAGGGCAAGAGAGAAATTGCTCAGACCTGTGCTTTCTAGGCACAGGACAAGTGGAAGTGTGGATGAACCTTCAGAAACTTCAATTTGTGCTATGTACCTCCTTTCAGATGTGGGGAGATGGAAGTAAACTCAGTTTAGGTTACTTTGCAGTGAATGATAAATGGACTCCAACGAGTGTCCAGAACTATTCAATGGGCTAAACTTTATCCCTCAAGCCCTTCATGATCCAATATCAGATACTCTCACAACATTTGTGTTCTTGCCTCCTCCTTGCTCCATGGGCCTGCTCCAATGTTTCTCAGACTGTGAGCACTGCAACCCACTGCCTTTTGGTGGACACTGCAACACTACGAAAGTAATGCTAGACACAGCTTCCACATAGTTTACTGTGGACTGCTCAAGTTTTGCACAGCATCCGCAAGAGGTCATCTTCATCCAGACGTTATCATAAATCCATAATCTGAATTTACTGTTTCTGCAGGAAATCTGGTATTATTATTTTTTTAAAAAAAGACTTGTAGTAGAAATGAGCATTCTGGTCAATGCAGGTTTTACAAACGGAGGTTGCTTCCAGAATATCTGTTTATTAGGCATTCATCCTAATTTGTTTGCAGGGAGATGAGGCAACATGCATTTCCCCTGTCACTTTCTTAATTGTGAAAAGTTCAGATTTTTAGGGAAGGGGGTTTGTTGCAAAATACCTCCAAATCAACTCTAGTTGTGCACGCTGGATTTGTTGGTTAATGTATTTTTTAAAAAAAAAATCTATGCCATCTATTAAATTGATCTTGGGGCAGTGTACGACAACTCTCGTCTGTTTACTTACCCTGCCAAACCACTTGTTATTGTTAGCCATTAATCCTTGTGATTGCTGGAACCCACAAGGATTAGGAATGAGGTTTCTACCACTGAAGGGCCTTCCGTGGTTTTCTGCAGCCCTGCACAGGCACACTATGGATCCATGCTTCATTACAATTGTTTAATTGTTGGAAATTGCCTTGGGCCTTGGAGAGACAACCCAGAAGGATAGAATGAAGCTATGTAAAAGTTATTCCCGCTTCTCTGCACTATTGACTGTCTGAATATATTGCATATTCTGCAAGCCATATAGATATTTCTTTGGGACTTGGATATCTTTGGAGCCTTTGACTGAGAAGGTCCATCACTGGGTCCGCTCACCTGTTCTGAGCATCACTGACATAGCAGAAATGAATTTATCCCCCAGGCCTAGCTTGGAAGAGAAAAGAAAAGGGGAATAAAGGGGAGGTTAAAGATGCCATGACGCCAACAACTCAGTTGGATGGACCAGTGGTCTGATTCAGTATGAGGTAGCTTCCTGTGTACTTTGGTTTAAATCTGGATTACACTTTCTGTGGCATGCTACTTGAACTATAAAGATAAACTTCCAGCGCCACTTCTAAGCTCTGCTTATGTGCCTTTAACAGCAACCTGACACAAAGGGGCTAAGCAGGTGAACTGCTGTCAGCATGGATGCTGAAGGTCAGCTGTTGACTAAATCTCCATTAGCTCCACAACAGTAATTTGCAGACAGACTCCACTAAATGGTGCAACATAACCCCGTATTGAAGTCAGCAGCCTTATTGCGCTTCCTGTTCCTCCCCCCCCCAAAAAAAACCACTATCAAATAAAAGAAATCTGACCCACACAGTCTTTGAAACCTTTCCCACAGGGTAAACAGAGAGGATGCAGCACACCTGCCTTAAGCAAAATAGAATCTAGAGCACAGACAGAACCATGCACTCCTGGTACATTGGGAGAAGGTTGCCGGGCAACAGCAAGGTGGGGAGGGCACAGGTGGAGGAGCGAGATCATTAGGATGCTCTTGACCTCTACAGAGAGGGCTTCAAGACTCATTCAGATGATGCTACAATGGCAAAACATTAATTATTAGCAGCAGGGACAAAAATGAGCCGCAGAGGCAATGTTATGTGCCAGCAGGGGAGAGCATAAGCATAAACAGAGGGCCAGATCCAGCTATTCCATTATGCTAACAGAAGCCAGTGCAAGGACTCCTTCTAGCACAGTGGGGTTTTTCCTCTTCTCCCCAACATCTCCTGCACCTCCCCCAGACTGAAATCCACTCAGAGATATTAAGGGTGGGATTCAGCATCACGCTAAGAAAGTTGTTCTGACAGTGCAAGCCTTCCTGCTTGCCAGACATAACTATCTCCCCTCTTCCCCCCCCCCACACCCCATGTGTGCTGTTCTGTAGGTTCTCCTGACCAGATTTGGGAGAGTGCGGAGAGAGGAGGGGGGAAGTCCCATTGTAAGATCCTCCTCCTATTGTGTGGGCAGGTGGTCTCTCCCCCTACCTGGCCTGATCACCTTGGCAACGCTTCCCCAGGCGGGATTGGGCAACTGGCTGAGGTAGGCGGAGACCTCCAGGTATCCCACCTGGGGAAGGCAAAGCCAAGCCTGTGCTAATGGTGCCGCATAGGGTCCAAGGGGCTGCGCGCAACCACGCAAAGGGCACCCCCCATTTAATGTGGGGAGTGGTCATTGTGATGGCTTCTAACACAACAACTTAACTGAGTCTGGCACAGTGAGTTAGTAAAGATATCTTCACGGGTCTCAGTTATGGAAGGACTCTCTTTCCCCAACCGCCACGGCCACTGCCACCCCAGCACACACCTGCTCCCCGTCCCCTCCCTCCCACTCCAGGCACTGGCAAATAGGCCCTCTGTTTTGGTCTTCAGAATATGACAATTCTAGCTTACAGCTACAGTTTTATTTCATTCCATTTTTCTGTTGAAAGTGTTAGGCCAGTGAAGTCCTGCAAACATGGCATTATGTGTGCATTACAGGACACTGGGACACAAATGTTTATGGGCGGGGGTCATGCTTCTCTTCTGACATTTTGTATTCCGATATCACTGTCCTCAGAAGCCGTTGGATCTGTATCAAAAAAAAACTTGAGAATAAATAAAGAAATGAATAGTAAAGAACCAAAAAGATTCTCTCTCTAGTATAGAGGCAGCATTGCCAGGATGGGGAGCCTGCTGCCTGGTGCATGTTTTTCCTTCCTGCTCTCAGTTACCTCAGCCTTCAGGGACAATAATGGCAGGCCAGGCTAGAGGCATTGCCTGAGGCTCTATAGTGCACCTGTCTCAGACACTGAGATGCAATACAGAATGTGTGTGCCTTCCAGTTAGACACATCTAATTCGGTTTTCACACATGCCACAGGAGTGTTCACCGAAGAAATTCCGGTAATAGATCAGAGCCTAGCCAACTGCCACAAAAAAACACATTCCTGGTATTCGTTTACCTCATGATATGCAGGCTTTTCCTTTATTTGTTTATCCTTCACCATAAGGGCAGGCTACAACTATATCAAAGAACAATATTAAAAGCATTTTAAACAAGCCAGTCATCACCAAACTGCATTACTGCAGCCATGAAGATGTATCTGCTGGGATAGCTTGGTTGGTAGAGCATGAAACTCTTCATCTCAGAGTTGTCTGTTTGAGCCCCACGTTGGAGAAAATATTCCTGCATCGCAGGGGGTTGGACTAGATGTCCCTTGTGGTCCCTTCCAACTCTACAATTTCTGTGGAATACAGTGAAAAGGAGGGAGCCCAGCTGGGTGGTAGAGCGCAAGCTTTGCATGGCCCAAATTCAATCCCAGCCGACTCCACTTGAACAAGTGGCAGGGCTAGAAAGAACTTCCACCTGAGACCCTTGAAAGCCTGTGCTAGTCCAAATAGCATTGTTTCCACCCTCTCTTGGTCTTTACTGTGATCCGTCTATGGCAGAAAGGCTCAGCTACTCTGAGTTAAACAGTAGTGGGGCTGTTTGTGTTTTGCACAGCCCTTTGTGTTTTGCACAGCAGACCAACCACTTGAAGGAGCGTGAGATAATTAGTTGTATTGTCTTCCACTCCAGTATATAAACACTTCTGCAACCCAAAACAAATGGTAATTTATTGCAGCTCTCCTGAAGCACAGGTGTGCTGTTTCATTGCCATAGTTGTATAAATTGCTAAAATATTAAAACCCAGATGTCTGCGTCTATTTTGTAACTGGTCAACCTAGGAAATGCCATTGTCAATGCAAGCATTAGCATATGTTAAAAGCTGCTTATTTGCTTATGCTGTCAGCTTGGGGTATGTTGTGGGTGGGAGGAGTGAAAACATGAGTGCTTTGTAAACAACATTTGCAATGAGAGATCCTGTCTTGTTCCTTCAACTTTCTGTATGTCAAAGGTGCAAAGAGAGCGCTTAAACGTGTGCCGAAGCATCCTTTAAAAACTGTCTGTCTATCCATGTACCCCATCCACTCACATAACTAGGTCAAAACACGCCTTACTCTGATATCTCAATTTCTCTTTGTGTGGAAATTGTTTTGTCTTTTACATATTGCAGCAGTCTCTCTCCCTTAGGCATCGCTCCCAAAAGAGGCTGTTGGAGGTAGGGGCAGACCTAGAATAATAAGTTGTTTCAATAAAGGAAAATAGAGCATGTGCTTAAAAGTCTTCCATTAAAAGCATGGCAACAGGCAATGTTCAACGTGTTTATTCAGAAATAAACTCAATGGCACTTACTCCTGAATAGGACAGGCAGAGAAATTAAATTCAGTTTACATTTAAAGCAGAATTTATCAAATTTGCACTCTCCAAAACAATATGCACACTGAAACACAACCATCCTTCACTTAATCCAAATTTTGCTACATCGTTCTCCACAGTCCTTTTTTCCCCCAAAAAAAATAATGTTTAGGGGTACTCTCATTTTCCTACTCATATTGAAATACTGCCCCTCGATGAGGCCAAACTTAGATTCACAAAATGATGAGGGGTATGCTTCCCCCTGAATCCCCCCAGAAAAAGCACTGGTTCTCCAACCAATGTTACAAAAATGCATAAATTAGGGAGAAATCATCCTAAAATGAGTATATTAATGAAAATATCAGACAAATGCATTGTATTAGGAGAAATTGCTTGCAAAAATGTGTAGATTAGTCAAAACTGAATGCAAAAAAATGTTTCTTAGGAAGAGAAATCACACTAAAATGCTGAAGAATGTTCATGTTGGGCAAAAGATTCCTGCATTGCAAGCGGTTGGATTAGATGACCCTCAGTGTCCCTTCCAACTCAACAATACTATGATGCTATGATCATCACCATTATTTACTCACCCTTCACCCTAAGTCCCCAGGGTGGCCTACAGCAATTAAAACACAATATTAAATTGGGAACTCTATAGATGACAAAAAGCACACTATATTCCAGCGCAAGTGTCACTTGTCAACTGGAATATTGTGCCCGTGACGCTCATGCAATAACACCACAAACTGTGTACACGCATGCAAATCAGCCATCCTACGTAGAAATTTTCATTTTATTGTAAAAAGAAATTCTATTTCATGTTGTGGGAAAATGTGATTTCTCCACTATAGAAGTATCCTTAAGGGAAAGATACCAGTTTCTCTGTAACAGCTGAACTTCAACCATCCACTTTTCACGCAAGACTAGATTGCCTGGAAAGACCCAGCAGAGTGATTTTCTGTGGTATTATTTCCTGGACAGGGCTCTATACCAGCCTTGGAATTTCCAGAGTAGAAAAGGGTATTATGACACTATTGTCCACAGTGGCACCAGAGTAGATGTGATAAGGAAGAAGTGGTGCTCCCAGTTATGTGTAGATGGGTACCCACCCCCACCCCCAATGCGTCCATTTACCTTCAAGGGAGCAAATTCAGTCCTCCCTTAAAGAGGGCACGTATTGCAGTGAGACCTGGAAAACTGACACCCTGTGTTGTGGGTGGGTACGATTGGCCAGCCACAACACCCGATTGGTAGGTCCCTCGAAGCTGGGTGCAATCTGACCAATGGGACGCAGTCCAAACAGTTTGAGGGACCTATTTATGCCCATGCACGTGACCCAGAGCTTCCTCTTTCGGTGCGTGCATTCGGAACACCCTCCCACCTCTCCCTATTTTTAGGGCTTTGTGCTTGACCTTCCTATGCCGTTGTGTGTTGTCATGTGTGGGACAGGGGCACGGCAGGAATTTTCCCACTTGGCTGATTGGGTTTCACCTGCCACGTAGCAAATCGTCACAACTTGTAAGGTTGCAGATAGTCTCTGGTTCAGGTGATAGGGATGGGAGAAAGCTCTTGCCATCCCTATGTGAAGGCTATTCTGTTAAAGGAATCCAGGGACTTGATGGTTTGGTCAACCCCTGAGAGGGGGTTGTGCCCGTGCCTGAGTCCAGGGGGACATTTGGGTGGTGGAGTTAGCCCGTTACCGGCTTTCCGCTTATCCAGGTGTTCACCCTTGGTTGACCTATGCTGAAACCCTGGGTCAGCGCTACTTGCATGGCAGGGAGCTAGTTGAACCAGAGCCTATGCAACCAGTCACTTTCTGTAATCAATAAAGTTGTGGCCTAAATTCTGCCAAAAACCAAAACTAAAATTTGAGTCATGTGTGAATTTATTTATTTATTTAGGGGAGATGTTTCTGGGTCTGAACACGCAAATGCTTCATCCAAGTTGGTTTCTAAGCTATCTTTCCAGCAAGACTGTTAAAAATGGTTTTACAGGAATGATGTTTCTTTGTGTTTTATTGTTGCTGACAAAGCAGCCTGCTCTTCAGCACAAAGAAATGATCTTTCAGGAACTCAAAGATAATGACCCACCAAAAAACAAACAAAAAAGATTTACAACCGAACTAGATATTATAAGTTAGCAAAAGGCATGAGATGACAGCAGAATATTTTCTCCCGGCATGGAAGTGCCACATGCTATGCTAAATATAAATGAATCCCCACAAGCTTCTTCACGTAGCATATACCTAAACCAGCCTTTTGTGTCCAATCACAAATCATCATAAAATAAACTGTTCAATGTTCCACAATATTTTTACAAGTTTGCATTTTCCCTAAACCAATCTCTTCTCTTAAGAAACAAAGACAGAAGTGTGCAAGTGTGTGAGAGGTCGCCTTCATTCACATCTTATATGTTTTTATGATTTCTGTCCTGGAACAAAAGGGCATTTTAAAAACTTAATGTTGTGACTGTTGGGATAATATTTGAATGACTGCACAGCCAATGACTCTGAACAGGGCCTTCTTAAGCATATGCGGTGCCAGGGTGCAAATATCCACCTGCCCCCCCCCTAGGTTGCCCAGAGTTGCCAATCTTTTTTTAAGGGGGGGACCCCAAAGTTGTTGACCTTTTTTAGGTGGGCGCCTGAGGGGTAGGCAAGCAGAGCCCGGCGCAACAACAGTCGAGCCCAAGATAGTGGAGGTGGCAACTGAGCGAAGCCGGGGGCCTCGTGTGACCAGCATGCGCTGGGCGGCCCCTCAACAGCCCACCAATCCCAGGTGCGTAGGAGGGTGGAACCAGACGGCTGCCTCAGCACCTCGCTTGCCGGCAGCAGAAGAGCTGCGGCGTTCTGATGGGCTCTGCTCTGCTCAGCAGCGGCTGTCGGCTCTTCCCAATCCCCGGACTCCAAATCTTGGCCCCGGACTCTCGGCCTGGCGTCCCTGAGTGCCTGGCGCCCGGTTCCCCCTCACCCCTAGCACCTATGGGTAAGAGGACCTTGACTCTGAACTCAAGAGTTAGTGGCACAAATCCTACAGTATTCCATTAAGACATCCTTACAGGATGAGCCTTATACGTACCTCATTGAACTCAACACCACAGATTTGGGCCTCCCTTGCTATTCCTCCAGTATGCATCCTATAATAAAACAGATGTACACATCACAGAGAGCACATCCCCACTAGCAGTTTTTGTTTCAGTTTCAGCTGAGTAATAATGTGCTGTGAGGATTCATTTAACCGGTAATACATCTCATGAAACTTTCCCACTAACTGTGGCAGAAATTGATTGTTGTACAATTCAGGAGTTCCTGACTTCTGGCCATTCTGGGATCTCTGGCCAAAAGTGGCCGTCCATCTCCTTCTCTGCTAGCTAGATATTTTTTGGTAAATAAGGTCAGCATTCTTAGTTGGGAGCAGGAAGTGAAAAATAGCATTTATTCAGTCAATACCTCTCATCAGTGCTATTTTTCCAGAAAGAGTTGCTGGAATTCACCGTAAACGCCTCCCTTGTTCTCTTAGAATGGCGATGGTGCCCACCTGAGAGGTGCCAGAACTGAGTTCCAGCTGGGGGAAAAAGCCCTGCCTTTCACAAAGTGCTCAGGCCAAAGGGTTCAACCACTGTGTTATTTTCAGTTTGAAATATCTGCTGTTTAAAGGTTTCTTCTGAAGCAACATCCTTTCCACCCTTGCAACTTCACCTTCCATGTAAACTTTTAATTTTCTTCTTGGTAGAAGAATATATCAAGAAAGTGGGAAGAAAGCGAGAATTTCAGAGCAGATCTGTGATGCCTTTGAGCAATGACAGCTACAACTAGTTAATATTGTTCTCTCTATTCTAACAAAGTCATCAATCATAACTGAGGGAGGGGAATGGTAAAAAAAAAAAAAAAACACCAACCCACGATGACTGTTTACTCTGCATCCAGTGTGTTCCCACTGTTTGCTTCAGAAGTAATGCACACTCAATGTTAGCCACAATCCAGATATATCCTTTTGTTTCTTATGAAATACTGTGTTTTAATGCATTTCCCCACCAAACCAGTTTCAACCCAAATTGAGAAATAGAACGACCCAGCTGCTTTTAAAGCCAGTGATGTGTATGCAGCTATTGCCTCAAGATTTGTATCTAGCTTGTTCTGAGCAAATGTTTGAGAAGCAAACCTCTGCACCTTCCAAAGCACACACAAACCTCCAAAGCACACCTCTGCACCTTCCAGTCTGATTGCCCCCCCTTTAAGTTTAGGTTTCACTTCTTCCAGCTTTTGCTTCGTAAGCATCTGAGAGGCCAGTGATAGCTTGCAGTACTGTTAAAAAAACAAAGCCTTGGTTAAAGGGGGTGCTGATAGTGCCAAGGTTGCAAGTTCAATCCCCGTATGGGACAGCTGCATATTCCTGCATTGTAGGGGGTTGGACTAGATGATCCTCAGGGTCCTTTCCAAATTAATAATAATAATAATAATAATAATAATAATAATAATAATAATTTATTTATTTATACCCCGCCCATTGACAGCCGCATTTCCCGATTTGGTGGGGAAGGAGGAGAGTTTTGTAGATCCGAATTTGACAGCTAAGAAATTAAATCCCACCAAACAACACTGAAATGTTCTGAAGG
Source organism: Podarcis erhardii (assembly GCF_964252035.2). Taxonomy (NCBI): domain Eukaryota; kingdom Metazoa; phylum Chordata; class Lepidosauria; order Squamata; family Lacertidae; genus Podarcis; species Podarcis erhardii. The sequence continues at coordinate 43,761,357 of NC_138497.1, forward strand.
ATAAATATTTATCAGGTACTCTTGATATGCTCCCCTTGCAAATGAGCTTGTGAAAACTGCTTGCATTTCCCTATAGTGGAATTGTGGGGTGGGGGTGGGGGGTTGCAACACCTGCTCTCTCCTATCCAGAGCACTGACTCTGGCAGCTGCAGACGCCGATGCACTGATGATGCCCCAGAATGTCAGGGCTCGAGATGCAACAATTGTAAATCCTTCCAGAGGACAAAGGGAGAAGACGCACGCGTCACGCTCTGCTACCAGATGCAGACAAGTCCTCTTTCCCCTACGGCTTCGCCTCCAGTCTATAGCCTGCTGTCCAGCGCTGACTGCCTCATCCCTTGAGTCCTGGCCTGAGGATGCTAATCCCTCAGCATATGGAATCTGAAACCAGATTGGCTATCCTGACTGATTTCAGGGCTTCCCTGCTCATCAAGGCGTCTGCACTCAGCTAGTCCCATCACTTGGGACCCCGGGGGATTTATTTGGTTATTTTTAACCCCAAAGCAGAATGCTTCCTTTCACCAGCCGTGGGTCAGGACAGAGCGGCCTTCGTAGCTCACTCATTAGGATGTCTGGAGATGGCAGAGAGATGCTTTTGAAGGGAGAGGTATTTGCTGCCCCCCGCCTTTTTGTCTCTTGATGCTGTGCGTTGTTGTCACTGTGATGAATGAGAGACTGGGGTGGAAGCAGCTCTTTACTTACTAAGCATGGTTCGAGCCCCCCGGGGGGAGGTGCAAGGGGGGAGTTGCACAAAATACTGCAAGGCGGCAGCTGATAAAATGGACACAAATTCAATTAGGGAAATTTAATTTGGACGGAAAGCGGGGAGCAGGCTTGCCAAGGCCATATGGGAAAGCAGTGGTGTTTCCATATAGGGAAGGGGGGGTGGAACCCTTAATTTAAACAATGAACTCATCGGTCTTCACAATCTTGTAGCCATCCAGGAAGTCCTGAAAGCTGTACTGATTAATTTTATGCACAGCATGGCGAGCAAAGACAACAGCAAAAAAATCCAGGGTAAATACTGCGGGACAAGGGAACAGTGGCAAAAAAGAGATTCAGATTGACCAAATGGAATACGAAAGCTATGCTCAGGAGAAGAATGGAAAATCCGATTCTTTTAAAATTCCTATAATACAACAAGATAGCTTTGTCTTGCTGGGTTCTTCAATGAGCTACTAGTTGATGCTGAACAATGGGGATTTGTTAACAGCTTCAGAGAAGCTAAAAGAAAAGTTTTAAAGATATTTCTGGCTGGCTAAACTGATGCAATCTGGGGACTTCCTTTGCACCTGCTTTGCATACCTGTTAATAATAAACAGTTATTACAAAAGCACCACTTTTCTCTAATATCTTCTTGGATCTTTTTACACTACCTTGGAACTTCCTACCACTCTGTGGCAAGGGGAGTGTGCAGATTATTTTTTACTGTCTTCCTATTATCTCTGGTTAAACACATTTCGCAGTGTTTTGTGATACTTCCGAAACCTGCGAAACCTGTTTTACCAAACTTGGTAGCAGAAGAAAACGAATGAATTATATGCCACAAACAAGAAACATACCATCACTCCATCTTTCTCAATAACTTATTTACACTCTGATCTGTCAATTTCACACCTGACGTTTTATTTGTTTGCTTGCTTCAGAAATATGGCAACAGCATTTCAATCACGCAGTTTCAATTCACATTACACACTAACGTTAACGTTGCTGGATTTTACTTGCTGGTGCTCATTTCTCCAATGATCTTTCGTCACATTTTTATGTGTCTGTATTCGGGCTTAATGTATAAAGATGGAGTTTTGTTGCATGGGTTTTTGTTGATCCTTTTTCCCATGAAAGATAGGAAGGGCATCCCTAATGATAGGAAATCTCCCACCTTGCTGCACCAGCTGCCTATTTTAGCCGGTGGGACAGTCTTTCCATTATGCAGTCCTGCTTGCAGACTTCCCACAGGCACCTGGTTGGCAACGGTGAGAACAGGATGCTTTGGTTTGATCCAGCAGGGTGCTCCTTGTGTTCTGGTGTGCTTATCAGTGTTTCCCATATTTTGGTATACTTTTGTTGTTTTTTATTTAGAGTCAGATCCAATTCCTATAATGCGGCTATTATTACTGTTACTCTCATTGTCACAACAGGCACACACATTTTTAATAGGTTTAGCCCACATACAGTGGTACCTCGGGTTACAGATGCTTCAGGTTACAGACTCCGCTAACCCAGAAATAGTACCTCAGGTTAAGAACTTTGCTTCAGGATAAGAACAGAAATCACGTGCCGGCAGTGCAGTGGCAGTGGGAGGCCCCATTAGCTAAAGTGGTACCTCAGGTTAAGAACAGTTTCAGGTTAAGAACGGACCTCCAGAACAAATTAAGTTCTTAACCCGAGGTACCACTGTACTATATTAAATCTGTATGCCACTATTTTTTCAGAATTGGGCGAGATTCATTCCCAGGGGCTCATGTTATGGCCTAGCATCCATGGGAGGGGAAGTTTTGATCCAGATTTAATATTTACAGAATGCCGCAGTTCCAACAGCTCTCACAGGACGGACCACTGGTATACCATAGGATGACCACCTCAAAAAGTGCCTCCTGGAAATATCCCACCTTCCCTGTGGGTCCAACTTTCTGCTGCTTTCTTGAGGAGGAAGAAATTCTCCAAAGCCTTTAGGAAGCTGTTGCCTCTTACTTTACGGGGTCTCGCCAGGAAGTATGGCAAGCAGGAAGTTGTGGAGAAAGCCTCGCATTGCTTCCCACCAGCCACACGCCTGGAAATGGCTTGGGAGAGACACAATGGGGCATGAGGTGGTGTTGCTCCTGAGGCATTTCAGGAAGTGTGGCTGGGGAGATACTGCCTCGTGGCACCACAAGTGACATGGAGCTTTACTGATTTAAAATTTAAGAAGCAAGAAGAAAACCTGAATAACTTTGGCCACATGGTAAGGTTTTTAAAAAAAGGTAAGCAGCAACACCTTGCTGAAAACTTCAGAGAAATTTCTCTCAGGTGAGAACTTCAGGAGCATTACATTTCCCTCCCACCCACTGAAAGACTGAAAAATAAATTTTCAGCACCGCTCTAATAATATTTTACATCTTGATAGCACTTCTAAATGTTCAAAGAATCTCACATGTATAATTTAGTTGCAATTCTTATAACACCCCTGTAAGATAAGTTAGTATTTCTGTCTCCCATAGTGCAGAAGGGGAGACTGAGACTTATGTCAAATAGTGAGTTCACAGCAGAGGCAAGTTTTAATCTAGGGACCTCCTGATCTGTTGCTCTTTCCTTGAGCTGTCTCTAAAGCTTGGAGATCTCTTCCCTGGGATTAGATGCCCACGGACCCAAGTTTCAAAAACCCCATGCTTTGTCAAGATTCCTTGCTGAAAAATACCCTCTTCTTTTTCTAGGATGACACAGCAAATTCAAATAAGGAAATGTAAAACCCAGTCTTTAAGAATGACACTGAGTTTCTGTTCTAAGCATATGTCTATTACATAAATTCAGCCAGTGTTCACTTTCATTTTTAATTCATTTCTTCCCCACTGTTTCTTTTTGTCTCTTCATTTTACTGGATGCAGTGTCACAAACATAAAGCCGGAAACTGAAAGTGAACGTGGAACTTCGCTTTCGTTTAACTGGAACTGACCAATCAAAGAACATAAAAAAGTAATCTATTTCCTCTCTTGCATATCACAGTCGTTCAGCTAAGCAATGCAATCTATGTGTAGCAGCCACAGTTTATCTACAATGAGTTTAAACTCCTGGCGTAACTCAATTCAATGATCTTTGATCAGTTGCAAACCTAACCAAGGTAAAATTTCCTTATCGATATGGATTTTCCGAGTGCAGACAATAGTCACTTTTCAGTGTTCTGCGAATACTAATCTGCCTCTGCCCAAAATTGCAAAACTGGGTTGAGTACACCCTGGGGTGCCTTGAATGATGGTCAGTTGGTGCTGCGGGCAAGACTGGCCTCTGTCCTTCTTTCCTTTCCGTCCCTTCTCTGATACCCTTTCATGTCTCTGCCTCCCAAAGGCTTGCACAGCTGTTTGTTGCAGCAGCCCTGGCTACAAGCTCCCCAGGCAAATGGTGCCTCTGGGGCTGGCCAGGGGGTGCTGGTTGTCAGGAGCTGAGGTAGCCTCTGAGTAAGCAAGCAAGTGTGTGAGGAAGCCCAGCCAGCCAGTCCACCAGCCCTTGCTGTTGGGAATGGACAGATAAATGGGAGGCTGGGCAGGCAGGCCTTTCTTGTGCTTAATTGTGCAATGCCTGTCTAGGAGCTGAGTGCCCAGTGCTGAAGGAGAGCCTTTCTGCCATGCAGGCCCAGTAGCACCCGCTGCTGCCAATCAACGTAAGGTGCTGGCCTCACGTTCACCTTTGGCCACTCTCCGTTGGGCCACTGAGGCTGAGAGCATCCTCTTCCCAGACCCCTGTGGGGTGGCGTGAGGAGGCATCTCTCTTTGGGGCGGGGGGGGGGCAGCTCAGAGACCAGGAGCACACTTTGGTTTGGAAAAGCACACTGGCCAAAAGGTATCAAGAAATTACACGTCTCATTAACTGTTTCTGCTACTGCCACCACATATGAAAGAAAGAAATCACATTAAGGATTTGCACAAATCAAACACTTCCTATACTGTTTTCATAGATGATTGCTATGATGTTGTTAAGTGCCATTTCATTGACATCTTAAGACATTTTCCTCTAATACTCAAACTAACTGAAAATAGGAAGCTTTTTGAGAATTAAAAATGCCACACATTAGATGTTTCTTCTCACAAATCTTTTTTTCCTCATTTCACCATATGCAATTTATGTTTATTCATGTTTGTATCCAAAAGGATAGGATGCATTTTTAGACAAGGCAGAGAGAGAGAAATAGCCAAAGTCTGTTCTATGGTTTATTCTTTAAAATTGGTCATTAGTGTTACTAGTTTCAAGTTGCATTTTGGGGTGTCTTATTTGAAGGTTTTAAAAGAAGGGTACATTTATGGTGTTATTTCACGCATTGAAATAAATGGATTTAAGGAACCTTAAATATGGCCAATGGTGGTTATTGCTTCTTATCTACACAATGTTCATAATAATTCAATTTTTGTATTCTCTCTATATAGTAAAGTTTGCAAGAGGCTTGTGTGGGCAAAATAATCATTTTACCAAGATGCCATTGACTGATACATTTCCTTATATTTATCCTATGATTCCAACAAAGTCTTTATGAAAAAGTTGTCATTCCCAAAATTTATTTGCCTTGTTGACTTCTTTATCCATATTAAATCATGTAATGGTACTTTACAGGAAACACTTTTGTATGGTAGGAGTTAATGTTCATCATTTTCTTCTATCCGACCTAACAACTGCATTCATTTTTTTTAACTTCAACTTTCTTACAATTTTTTGTGTTGTTGTCCCATAATAAATTTACCTATACATTTCTGCCACTTAGGTTATGTGTTGTCCATTATAGTAATGGAAAAATTTTGAAATTAAGCAACAATCCTACCCAGCAGTGAATTTATTCACCTCCAAAGGTTACAAAAACTAAGCTGGTTTTAAAAAACTGAATTAGGAAACTTCGGACAATGAGCTTGAACTGCACTCTTTTGTCTGTTCTCTGTGTTCCTCTCTGCATGTGACTGTGTCGTCTTGCCATGGAATTTCCATGACAAAAGATTCCATATGCAACATCTGGTGTCATTAAATCATAAAGAATGAAAACAGTTGTTAGTAATATTTCCAGTATTTCCAGTTGCATTTCAGCTGGGACGTAAATGTAATCAAGCATTTAAAACAGCTATCATCTACTCTTGGTTAAGTATGGGGTTGCCCACATTTGAGCATTATTTGAGCGGTTAATCCACTTTCCCCCTATTTGAATTAGAGTAGTCCACAGCCCCATATATCAGAATTTGTATATGAGGAGCAACTTCCACCTTTCCCATTCATACCAGTAGGTGTTTCCTTTTGTGTTTGCCCCTGCCTTCTAATCTGGTGATTCTATTATGCCATTTAAGTACTGGCCGGGTATGCATGCAGACCTTGCTTTTTAGAATAATTTCTCCAACCAAGAAGTGTGTAAACACACACAGTCAGGCAATTGCATATTTGCTTGTTCAATTTTCTGGTTTTGTGCAAAGCAGAGGTATCAAAAGAAATATATGGCTCATGCAAGTTGCTTGTGAAGTTTTTTGGTTTTGTTCAAATCTGAAGGATCAAACTGTGTGTGTGTGTGTGTGTGTGTGTGTGTGTGTGTACGCACTAGTGGCCAAAATTGTGGAAGCCTTTTGTAAAAAGTGTATTTCTGAGGTTTGATGGCTCACAACACCACTTTTTGGGGGAGTAATACCATAAAATTATATATCAATGGAAAGATAATATTATGAAGAATGTAATCCAACAAAGTTTGTTCAGTTATCTGTATTCTATCAAAGGTAAAGGTAAAGGTAAACGGACCCCTGACTATTAGGTCCAGTCGAAAACGACTCTGGGGTTGCGGCGCTCATCTCTCTTTATTGGCCGAGGGAGCCGGCGTACAGCTTCCGGGTCATGTGGCCACCATGACTAAGCCACTTCTTTCGAACCAGAGCAGCGCACAGAAACGCTGTTTACCTTCCCACCAGAGTGGTACCTATTTATCTACTTGCACTTTGATATGCTTTCGAACTGCTAGGTTGGCAGGAGCTGGGACCGAACAACGGGAGCTCACCCCGTCGCGGGGATTCAAACCACCGACCTTCTGATCAGCAAGCCCTAGGCTCTGTGGTTTAACCCACAGTGCCACCCACATCCATTCTATCAAAAGTTATAGCCAAATAACCAGAAAAAGGAAGCACAACTTGCTTAGGTTGATTCACAACTTAACTTATGGTCTGTGTGTGTGTGGTTTGGGAGCTGCACGGTCAGGGAAAAAACAGTGCTGTCCAGGGTTGTAAAGACTGCAGAGAGAATAATTGGGTGCACTCTTCCCACCTTGGATCAAGTCTATGCTTCCAGGTGTCATGAGAAAGCTGCAGAGATAGTGCAGAATAGTACGCACCAAGGAAATGATCTCTTTCAGCTTCTGCCTTCTGCAAGAAGGTACAGGGTTATAAAGACTAGGACTAGCCACTTGAGAAACAGTTTTTATCCAAATGTGATTTTGGTTTTAAACACAGTTTAAGGTAGTCTCTGTGGGAGTATATTGTATTTAATTAATTATGAGGTATCAGAGTTTTTAGAGGGTTAACCAGGCTGGGATAGCTGGGATAGCAGGCTTGTTGGTTTTTGAATGTAGATTTTTTCAATTTCGTTGTTCTGTATGGGACAATGACAATAAAGATTATCGTATCGTATCGTATTGTATTGTATACAATAGCTTTCCTTCATTTGAATGTAGCCAATGAGCATGATTGCCAGTCAGGTGTTATGAGCCTTCAAACCTCAGAAATACACTTTTTCCAAAAGGTTTCTACAATTTTGGCCACTAGTGTACATATATAGGCATTTGCTTGATAATAATACTGTACACCTGTTTAAATGACTACATTGAATCTGGAACTTCAGGCTGAAGGCCAACACAGGGTACCAGGAGTGAAGTACATTGGGTGAAGGATCTCTCCCGTTGTTTTTTTTTTTTTAATCAATAATTTTTATTATTTGTTCCACAAAGAAAACCAAAATCGACACAGAAAAAGAAAAGAACACCAACAAGACATAGACAAAGAAAACCTACACAAAACACCAACAGAAAAAGTACACAAAACCACTGTTCTTACAATGCTCCTATAACATAGCTGTTTCTTTCAAGACTTCCTTCAGCTTGGCCACGAATCATTCGAAGCAATAAATAAAGTTACACGTTCCATCGTTTATATTGTCATTATATCTAATTTTGTTTTCTATTTACTTTGAACAATAACCCATAGTCTTTCACAGTGCATCTTTAAATCCCTTTAGCGTTATTTGACCTTCACTAATACATTCCAGATAATCTACGTACTTTCCCCAATCTTTGATGAACACTTGGTCTTTCCTATATCTAATTTTCCCCGTTAGTTTATCAAGCTCTGCATATTCCGATAATTTAGATCTCCACTCTTCCACTGTTGGAGTTTCTTGCTGTTTCCACCTCTGGGCTATTACCACCCTTGCAGCCGTTACCACATAGTATACCAATCTGCTATCTTCTTTCTTTATCTCTTGTCGTAATATTCCTAATAGAAAGATTTCGGATTTCTTTAAAAACGTGTATTTTAGTATCTTTTTTAGTTCCGTATAGACCTTCTCCCAAAACTGTTTAACCTTTCTACACTCCCACCACATGTGGTAAAAGGAGCCCTCTGCATCTTTACACCTCCAGCACTTGTTGTCCACCTTATACATTTTTGAGAGTTTCATGGGTGTCAAGTGCCATCTGTAGAACATCTTCATAACATTCTCCCTTATTACAGTACACGCCGTGAAGTTCAACCCGTCCTTCCAAAATCTTTCCCAGTCCTCAAATTGTATACTGTGCCCTATATCCTTTGCCCAGCGGATCATCACTGATTTGGATCTCTCCCGTTGTTTTAAACATCCACTTTCCCTGTCACTCTCTCCTGCTTCTCACTTCCATGCCACTGACATTGCTGTTGTGCAACCTGCCTTCTCTTTTGCTCCCCTGCTTCACTCTGACTTCATGCAATACTCCCCCCTCCCCCACTTTACACATCATGTTGAAATAACCCTGGGTGAAAAGGGGAGAAAAGCTACATAAGAAAAGTCCAAAATTCAAAGAGTGAGAAAGAGTGGAAAAGGAAGCAATGACCAAAAATATCCCTGTCATGCCCTAGGAAGGAAGGAAGAGAGACTTTTTATAGCAATGAACAACAAAGAGTCTTGTGGCATCTTAAAGACTAGCATGTATTGTGGCATGAGCTTTTGTAGGTGAATTTCTTCAAGGTGCCATGTGGTTCTTAGTTATCTGTACTCCAACAGACTAACATGGTTATTTTTCTGAATTATTGTTATTATTATTATTTTACCATTGTTACAAGTATGCCATTCATTTTGCTTTCCTTGGACACCCAACATTCCTACCAAAAAAGCCAATGAGAATAGCAAACAGTCCAATAATGCAGAATCTGCTCTATTATATTTTTGCATACAGTAGATGTTATCCACAACCCATTTGTAAGTCTTCCAGGGTCATCCCCACTAGAATTATAAGGGGCTAATGAGAAAACACCTAGGAAGCGCCCTGGGAGAGAACTTTCAGGGGGCATATTCCTTTTCTTTATTGGTTTCTGACAGGATCCCTGATATATGTCCTTATGCTTCACTCAGTCCTTATGCTTCACTCAGTCCAGTTTCCAAGGGAAATTGTAGCCACTAGTTCAGGAACGCAGGTTGTTACTTGTTGTTGCTTTCAGAATACGGAAGCAGCTTCCTGCATCTGTGGTCCCTTGGTACCTACACGCAAGCTTCCTACTCCTTCTCCTTCAATATACACAGATGCCCACTCAAGGTTGTCACTTCCTCCTGTGTGGCCTTTACTCTGCTGAGGTGGTGAATTGATCAAAGGGAAACACCCTGGGAATGACTAGAAGCCAAAGCATGTTTTCCCCCAGACTTGTGTGACTATGCACTTTGTTTCTGGGAAGTCATCTGAAGACCTGTGCTCCTTCTTGGCACACAGGACCTGATTCTTCCCCAAACAACCAAACAAATATTTATTCGTAAGTAGTACTATCATAAAACCGCAAATGTGAGTCAATCCTGGCTATAGTTTATATGGATGAAATGTTTGGTCTACTGTTATGTCATGAAAAAGTTCAGTTTGCAGCACACTAGCTTTCAGAAGTAGAGCTATTCCGCCTGGCTTTCAATTTGAACTTAGCCTGATCTTTTATTCCCCTTCCTTCCCTCCCCCTCCCCTTTTTATGAAGGGGAGGGGGAGGGAAGGAACCCCACAGCTCTGGGACCCCACAGCTAATTCTCCCCTGGTCTCCTCAGTGGCCCAAATAGGACTAATTTAGCCAGCTAGCCCTGATGATCATCTAATGTTTATTGGATGGATTTCCCCCCTAAATTGATTTTAGAATTCTGAATTTATTGTTATTCACATTTTATACTGTATTTTATGCTTTTCTTTGTTGCATCAATTAAGTATTTTAAATTTGTTGTTAGCCGCCCTGAGCCCGGTTTTCTGAACCGGGAAAGGTGTGGTATAAATAAAAAAGTATTATTATTATTATTATTATTATTATTATTATTATTATTATTAATGAGCAGCAAATCTTAGCATAATTAATTGTTTAGATCTACAGGACAGATCCCTTCCTGCAACATTTCACCTTCTGCTCCTTCTGTTGCATGTATGCAGATAAGATGAGGAAAATTTCAGTCCCAGCTTTGGTTGTGCTTTTTTCACCACCCTCTTTTTCCAGCCCTAGAATGGCTCTTTTTTTAAAAAAAAATTTAAATATTTTTTTATTCAATTTTTAAAACAAATAATTAAAAGACAAACACATCACAAAACATAAACAAACATAAACAAATCAGACATAAATAAATTCATAGTCTTATTTTCCTGTAACTTCTTTCAATCGACTTCCCCATACCTCCCTTTCGCTGCATCCTTATTTTAAAAAGAATTTTTTAGCAACCCTTTAGTCAAATTGCCCATTTAAATCCCTTCATTAAATTCCCATAAATTTGTTAATTACAGCTGTAATTCTCTGCTTCTTAGCCCTTGACATCTTAACACTCATCAATTTTACAACAGTTACAGATAGGTAGCCGTGTTGGTCTGCCATAGTCAAAACAAAAAAAAAAAAAAAAAAAAAAAAAAAAATTCCTTCCAGTAGCAGTGTGCATGCACACGAAAGCTCATACCAAGAACTGACTTAGTTGGTCTTTAAGGTGCTACTGGAAGGAATTTTTTTGTTTCAATTTTACAACAGTTTTTAAGATATATTTTAAATTTCTTCCAGTCTTCTTCCACTGCCTCTTTCCCCTGGTCACGAATTCTGCCGGTCATCTCTGCCAGTCCCATGAAGTCAATCACCTTTGTCTGCCATTCTTCAAGAGTAGGTAGTTCTTGCATCTTCCAATACTTTGCCAGAAGAATTCTTGCTGCAGTAGTAGCATACATAAAGAAAGTCCTATCCTTCTTTGGCACCAATTGGCCAACCATGCCCAGGAGAAAAGCCTCTGGTTTCTTAGTAAATGTCCATTTAAGGACTTTCTTAATTTCATTATAGATCATTTCCCAGAATGCTTTCACCCTCGGGCAGGTCCACCATAGGTGATAAAAGGTACCTTCATTCTCATTACATTTCCAACATTTATTATTGGGCAAATGGTAAATTTTTGCAAGCTTGACTGGGGTCATGTACCACCTGTAAATCATTTTCATTATATTTTCTTTTAAGGCATTACATGCCGTGAACTTAACACCAGTGGTCCATAACTGTTCCCAGTCAGCAAACATAATGTCATGACCGATATCCTGTGCCCATTTAATCATAGCTGATTTCACCGTTTCCTCCTGTGTATTCCATTTAAGCAGCAAATTATACATTCTTGACAGATTCTTAGTATTGGGATCTAACAGTTCTAGAATGGCTCTTTCTAGGTGATCCTAGCAGCAAAGTCCAGGCATTCAATGCCCTCTCCTACCCTCCAAGTGTCCCTATTTTCTAGGGACAGTCCCAGAATTACAAAAGCCATCCTGGCTTCTGATTTGAATGTCCCTATTTCCCCCACCAGTGCTGCCACTACCGAGCTTGGGGAGGAAGATGAACTGGCGCTTGTCCTGTGGTGGCAGTAAGGGAGCATCCTGTTGCCTCTCCATGGCTGCTGTTGTCGGCCGCCTCCTTTGGGCTGCTCATAGCAGCTGCTGGGGAGCAAGCCAGGAGAAGGAGAGGCTGCCCCCGCTTAGGCAACACACTAGCTCTGAGGAGCAGGCAGAGGGCAGGGTCACCCTCGGTGGAAAGAAAGGGGGAGTGGAGCAGAGCGCAAGGAGTCTTTATGTTTTAAAAAAATGCTATGTGCATCCATGTGCATCTTTCTTGCCCCTTTCTAAAATTTATTTATTGATGTGTGGTTTTTTTGTAAATATACGAAAGAATAAAATAAAATAAAATCAGGATTAAGGTATGGAGTGTGTGTGTGCTGAGTCCTATTGGTGTCATGGTTGTGACACTCGCCCTTCTTCTGACAGGAAATCCTCTGCAGAAGGGGATAAAAAATGGAGGGCCAAGGAGGGTCAGTTGGCAGAGAGTGAGAAATGTCCCTATTTTCATCTGAGTAATATTGGAAGGTATGCCCTCTGGAAAACTAGGTGATGAGGAAGGAGCAATACACTGAAAGACCTACATTGGCTCCCAGTACGTTTCCGAGCACAATTCAAAGTGTTGGTGCTGACCTTTAAAGCCCTAAATGGCTTCAGTCCAGTATACCTGAAGGAGCGTCTCCACCCCCATCGTTCTGCCTGGACACTGAGGTCCAGTGCCGAGGGCCTTCTGGCGGTTCCCTCGCTGCGAGAAGCCAAGTTACAGGGAACCAGGCAGAGGGCCTTCTTGGTAGTGGCGCCTGCCCTGTGGAACGCCCTCCCACCAGATGTCAAAGAGAAAAATAACTACCAAACTTTTAGAAGACATCTTAAGGCAGCCCTCTTTAGGGAAGCTTTTAATGTTTAATAGGTTATTGTATTTTAGTGTTTTGTTGGAAGCCGCCCAGAGTGGCTGGGGAAACCCAGCCAGATGGGTGGGGTATTAATAATAATAATAATAATAATAATAATAATAATAATAATAATAAAGACACCATGTTAACATAAGTATTATTTGTGACCCAATCTTACAATATCATCACAGAAATTAAGCCTAAAGTATCATAGATGGCGACTTTACTTCCTTTCCTCCTAGGCTAAAGGGAAGGGGATGATTTTTCAAAGTTTAGAGACCTGCTATAGGCAGTATCATACTTAAGAGAAAGTATTATAATCTCTTATAATGCATGCCATCAGCTATATGTCAATGTCTACAGTACACACTCAGGGTTCTTGCATCTTGCTAGGGTTGGATGATGCCATATTAAAACATGACTTTATTGACCATCAAACATAAAACTCAACTCCAATGTATCAGCCACTTCTTTAGAAACGAGTGTGGTTTTCGTATTCTTAAAGCTTGTAGAGAGGTGGTTACCAGCATTCTTCTTCTAGGCAGCAGACTTGTGGTCACAAAGCGGGAAGGAAGTTTGGAAAGCAGAAAGATTTGTGGAGCCCTAAGTGATAGGAGCTTCCTGTTCATGAGAGAAGGAGCTACAGATTTTTGCTTACACAAATACAACCTAATTGTGCTCTTTCAAGAACTGAATTCACACCATACATTTAAAGCACACTTTCTTCCCCAAAGAATCCTGGGAACTGCAGTTTTTAAGAGTGCTGGGAATTATAGTTCTGTGGGGAGTAATTGTTGGTTCTCAGGTTTTGGTGGTGGAGAGGTGTGCGCAGTTAATATATGGTGTGTACTCAGCCCTGATCTTTAATTAAAGTGAGTTGGCAATGCATGAGCACTGAGTTACCTACGTAGATTAAACATTCATACATACATTCATATTTCAGTATACTCTAACCTATGCAAATAGTGCAGTCCTATGCATGTTTACTCAGAAGTAAGTTCCACTGTGTTCAATGGATCTTGCTCCTAGGAATGTGCGCACCCTAAATTTCCAATATGTCTATGGGTCAGCCCTATCATTAGGCAGCTGATTTGGGGTGTCATGGCAGCAAATATTGTTAGTTATTTGATTTATTATTCTAATTCTTTTACTCCCAAAGAGCTGTACTTCTGCACTCTTCTGCCTCTGGCCCCAAAATAACCTGGCTAGCCATATTGTATCCCCTGAGCTTCAGATAATCAGACAGACAGTTCCTAGGCCACTGTTTCTTTTGATCCGGCTAATAATAATGATATAATCTATGTGCTGAAAGTCCATTCCTCCCAAGTTAAGAGCTTGCTTAAGTAGAAATTCAGAGCACTGGTATTTTGTCACTTTGACCACAATCTAGGGCAGGGCTGGGTAGACCATGTCCAGCCAGATGTTGCTATTCTAGGCTTCCTATCACCTCTGACTATTGGCCAAGCTGGCAGGGGCTGATGGGAACAACACCTGGTAAGCCTAGGGTGACCTTTAAGCATTGCCAGAAAAGAGGATATGCATCACCAAGAAGGAAGGAAAACGGAGGACAATCTGCATAAAATTTGCACATGGCAATGTATATGTGTAGACACACATGTAGAAATAATTGCTGTCATTTAAATAGCAATGCAACTCATCTCCCCATAGTGGGGAAGACATCGGGTGACATGTGTGACCGTTCATTCTGCTGACCAGTTTCTGCTACCTGTTGGTGGGCAACTTCAAGTCTCCTGCTGTCCCTCTTTATGGTCCCTTACCTCTAAACCAGCCCTCAAGGAGAAAACTGTCCCCTGACAGCCCTTCAAAATAGAGGACGGCCTTCTGTAAAGCAGAACACATACAGGTTCCCTTCCTCTTTGTTGTTGTTGGCATCCGTCTGTCTCCAGAGACAACGGAGTGCACCTCCAGGGTTGAAGTCAAACCACTGTGTTAGCAGCACCAAAGTGACCTCCCGGGGCACAAGCCCAAGCAGCATGTATGGAGGTCCTGGACTGCCAGGTGACAAGTCCCATCTCTCGGCTTCGCTGATGTGGTCCAAAGGAAAGTGGAGCAATACATTTGGCACCAGCTTGGCTGCAGGAGTGACTGGAAGGAGGGGTACAAGACACCATTCAACTGTCTTAGGGACTCCACTCTGAATTTCTGTGGAGTTCACTCCTTAGCCTTTTCCTCTCCTGAAGATATCCTGCAAGGCAGGGAAGGTTTAGGATCAGAGTTTTCCTTCTCCAGATGCCCCACTTCCCCAGCAGAAGTTCTTTGTCATAAATACATTTCTATTTTTCCATCAAATTTATATTATTCTTAATTATTAATTTTTGCTCACTTCTGACTTATGCAGCTATTTTAATCTTAGCCTGATTGCTGGTTATAGTTTTGCATTCATTACCTGTGTATAAGCCAAGTGGCACATTATGTACACAGTCATGCATGAGATGACCAGTGAAGACCTCTTGGTTGAAATGCATCTGGTTTTTTAATTTTTTGATTTATGCTATAAATGTTCTTGATCATATGGGTGTCAAGAGTATTTCACTTCATTTCATCTTATTGCGATTTGTTATCCTTGTGCGCTTTGTGTTGCGATACTATTCCTTTGTTCAGCTTTAACTGCTGTACACACTGCTTAACACTTGACAACTTGGTGAGTTATTAACTATAAAGAGATGCTAACAGGTTTAAACTAACCACACAATAAGGCACTCGAGTTTAGACAGCCCACAAAAGAATTGCTGCTCCTCAATATTTTCCACCAAGGAGGTTCCTGACTAGACAGCGAGGTTCTGCACATACAACTGAAACATGAGAAGAGTTTGCCAGTTGACAAAAACGGCCAAAGGGACTTCTCTAGGCCTTGCCTTCCTTTCAATCCCTGGCAGTCCTAAATCCTTATAGCACTCCTTGTCTTTCAAGATATAAGTTCACATAACTTTACAATAAGTCACTTCCTCTTTTCCTTTGTTTACTGTAGGTGGATTCGGTGATTTCCATGTGCATGTGATGCAGCGTTTGTCAGAGAAGAGCAACATGTGCAGTAGCCCAACAGCTTCTTTAGCAGGGTTACTGTAGTCCAGTGTCAGGAAGCCTGATCTGTAGGGATAGCTTCACTATTTAATCCACTTAGGGGTGGGAGAGACTGTAGTGCAAGGGTCAGCAACCTAAGGCCCATGGGCCAGAAGCGGCCTGCAGAGGTCGTTTGACCAGCCCATGAGCCACCCCCTAACCAAGCTGTCTGCTTGTGCGCTGTGCTAAACCAGCACAGTGTGGGGACTCATTTCCACTGCGCCAAAAATCACGTCTGTGCAGACGTAGATGCTGAAATTCGCGTCTGTATATGCGCAGATGCCGAAATTCGCGTCTGTATATGCGCAGATGCCGAAATTCGCGCACATGCGCGCGCTCATACACAGGCATGATCCAGCCCACGGAGGAA
This sequence comes from Podarcis erhardii, assembly GCF_964252035.2. Taxonomy (NCBI): domain Eukaryota; kingdom Metazoa; phylum Chordata; class Lepidosauria; order Squamata; family Lacertidae; genus Podarcis; species Podarcis erhardii. The sequence continues at coordinate 43,777,453 of NC_138497.1, forward strand.
TCTCTGCAGGACTGATCCAGCCCAGGCAAGATAAATCTTGCTGAGCAGTGGTAGAGCATCTGCTTTCAACATCCCACCGATCAAAATCAGGACACTCTTTTTTTGGTCCCAGGCTCTTGCAGGAGTCAGCTGACTCACACCAGAGTGCTGGGCTGAAAAACGAGACGGTCTAGGATCTGGTCAGAAGCCAGGAGGGCTTTTGTAATTCCATGATGTCCCACTGCATTCAGGGCAGTTGAGCGATATGCATGGTGGAAGCAGGTAGCTGAGGGACTGACCTTAGTGGCCACCCAGGAACATGCCCCTGCAAGGGACCCAGGGGACGTTGCTGTCACATTTGGAAATCCACTCCACATGGTTTCCCAAACACTTCTAACTTAGTGGATTTGAGATCCGTTCAAAACTCAGGTTTGATTTCGGACTTCATCTCTCTCGCTCTCTGAAGCTCAACCTCGTCAGGCAGCCATGAAGGATTCGGGCAAGCTGTGGTTTAAAGTACTTGTTTGATTCTAAAGTACCTGCAATAAAATTCATGGTTCCATAAGGAATTGGCTTGTGAATGCCTCGAGATAGTCAACAAGGATGTGCTGCGGCTGAAACATCCTGAAATTGATTGCAGCATGTAGAATATTGCCCTGAAAACTAATTATGTAAACAAGCCAAGTAAGCTGAAAGCTATACTGTCTTTATTATCTTCATTGTGGTGCTTGTGCTGCTGTTGCTGCTCTTTTCCACTGAAGTTGCTTTCTCTTCTAGGCACAGTGTGAGCACCCCACCTCATACTCCATGACTGGTAATAAGTGAACATCCCTTAGATAACCAGCAGCTGAATGTGTGTTCACATTCCATGGCAACACCTGCCAAGGGAACAAACTGTTAGTGTGTTGCAGCAAAAATAAATAAATGGTTTTTTGGCATCTAAAGGCCATCAAAGCCAGCTTTTTTGTGTGTTACCACTTCAAGCATTTGATCCAGAGGGCTCTGCTCCACAAAAGCATATGCCATAGTTAAATATGTTGAATGTTTAACACATCACAATACTTTTTTTTTTTAATTGAAAAGCATTATTTTGGGTAGTGATACCAAGATTATGTCAGTAATAGCTCATTCAGATACTTAAGTCATTATATGATGATTCATTCACCAAGTTGTAAGCATGCATATGCAAATCCCTAGCTTCAATTCTGTCCCTCCATGTCATGTATTCATTGAGAGGCTGAGGCAATTAATTATTGGTCAGGCCCATCTTAGGGTGGAATTTAAAAAAAAAGAAAAAGATTTTAACATTTCTAAGCTGCATTTCAAGGTAAAAGTAGGTGGCTTACATAAGCATTAAAAACTGGATTGCAAAATAGCTCTTCAATAAATAATAATAATTAAAAACAACAGCTAAAAGTATTGCAGAATCCAGGCTAGTGCTCATATAAAACTATGTAAGGTTGCAGTCCTGTGGCTTTTGAGAGGAGTCATACTGGATCTCTCTGTCCAGAGTTGAATCCCTCCCCCTGCCATCATGAAAACTTTCAACACCCTTTGCCCAACTGATGCTGTAACTCTAAAGTCCATGGAACCAAAAAGGATGTTGGGAGGGGCAGGTGCTAGGGAACCATTTTGGGTTTGGGGGGTTACTGCCTGCACTTTAAATTGCCAGATCAACTGGTTCGATATCAGTGTAACCTGTTCCAAACTCCTGGCCTCAACAGATATCAGACAGTTGTGTTCTGCACCAGCAGAAATTTGCAAACTATATTCAGGTGGTCACACAAACTGAAGTTGTTATATAAATTAGCAGCAGTAATTAGGTGTGTTAGCTATTTTGCTTCCTTCTTTCCTAGATGAATCGTTTTCATATAATAATTCCTCTCAGCAAGAGAGAAAAACGAAAACCTCAAAGCCTTCAGCTCCTCCCTCCATTACCTCATAAGCAGGGTCTGCTATGTCCCCTGGCTTTTATATCACCCTGCATTTTGTGAGCATCTCGATTCTTTACAAGCGGTGATCCAATCTTAATATTATGCCAGCGCCGTTTGTTTCTTGTGCCAAACAAGAGGCAGCCTCAAATTTATTTCTCAGTGTGAGCCATGTGGGTAATAATGAGACTCTTGTGGGTCTTGTGCCAGGGCTCCTTCCTAAGGGCCTGGTCAGTGCCAATCCCCCAAAGGCATCCATTGCAGCAGGTTAAATGTCTCCATGGAGATTTCAGCTGCTCCTTTCCTCCCCCCACTTTCCTTTTATAGTCCCCCCTCCCCCCTCGTCCCTGCTTTATTGTAAACAGCATCATGATCTCGGCACACACTGGCAGAGCTTCTGCCCAGACCAGGTCACCTGCTTTGCTTGAGTTGCCTTGCAGTCCTGCTGTTGCCTGGGAGAGCAGCAATGCCACCCTTTCAAAACAGCCACATATGACAGGCTTGCTGTTGTTGTCGTTTAAATGATTATTCCCCATTCTTTTATCCACTGGGCCTGGGTTTCTCATGGCAGCTGCAGGAGCCAGCCTGCCAACAAGGAGGGATGCCAGGGGAGTATTTTGCAAAAAAGGGTTGGCTCTATATGGACAGAGGCCTTGGGATCTGGCACATTTGCATGCTGCGGAAGGGGGAACAAGACAAAGGTGTTATCTCACCTCCTATCTCCTGTGGCTAAGCTGCCCTAGCCTCTGACAGGGAAGAGAGAGTATGCAACAGGAGCACAGCAAGGCCTTCTGGGTTTTTCTGCCCAGGTGTTGTCTTCTGCGCGTATTTGTTTTCCCCAGCAAATGGTGGTGGCAAGAAAAATCTTTTTTCTTAAAAAATGTGCTTTGTTCTAAACTGCGCTGTTGTCTAAACCACAGAGCCTAGGGCTTACTGATCAGAAGGTCGGCGGTTTGAATCTCCGCGACAGGGTGAGCTCCCGTTGCTCGGTCCCTGCTCCTGCCAACCTAGCAGTTCGAAAGCATGATGTGCAAGTAGATAAATAGGTACCGCTCCAGGGGGAAGGTAAATGGCATTTCCGTGTGCTGCTCTGGTTCGCCAGAAGCGGCTTAGTCATGCTGGCCACATGACCCAGAAGCTGTACACCAGCTCCCTCGGCCAGTAAAGCGAGATGAGCGCCGCAACCCCAGAGTCGTCCACAACTGGACCTAACGGTTAGGGGTCCCTTTACCTTTACCTTTATGTTAATTAGGGTTGCCAGCCTCCATAAAGGTAAAGGTAAAGGTAAAGGTAAAGGTAAAGGTAAAGGTAAAGGTAAAGGTAAAGGGACCCCTGACCATTAGGTCCAGTCACGGACGACCCTAGGGTTGCGGCACTCATCTCACTTTACTGGCCAAGGGAGCCAACATTTGTCCGCAGACACTTTTTCCCGGTCATGTGGCCAGCATGACTAAGCCGCTTCTGGCGAACCAGAGCAGCGCACGGAAACGCCGTTTACCTTCCCGCCGGAGCGGTACCTATTTATCTACTTGCACTTTGACGTGCTTTCGAATTGCTAGGTTGGCAGGAGCAGGGACCGAGCAACAGGAGCTCACCCCGTGGCGGGGATTCGAACCGCTGACCTTCTGATCGGCAAGCCCTAGGCTCTGTGGTTTAACCCACAGCGCCACCCGTGTCCCTGCCAGCCTCCATATCCTATAATAAATGACAACTGGCATGTATATTAGGCTGATGCTGGTTGCACTTTGGCATATATTAAATACACTTTTTTCTTAACAGGATTTTGGATGTTCTCATCATAATATTCTAATAGCTCCATGGCTGAGCTCCTGCTTTGCATGCAGAAATGGCCTGGGTCCCATCCTTGGCACCACCAGTTAAAAGGACCTCAGGTGTTAGGTCTGGAGATGACCTTCGCAGACTGAGATCCTGGAGAACTGCTGCTACTACTGATTAGAGCAGATAAGACCAGGATCGATACACCAGTGTTCTGGCTTGGTGGAAGGAAGCTTCATAAGTCCACGCATGCATTCAAAATCTGGAAAGATGCAAACACGAACATGAGAGCGAGTTCAAGGCAGTTTTCATTTTCTGAAATTTGAATCACATCGCGAGCGGGCATTCAGGGTTGGCATGGTTGGGCATCGGCAAGGGGCCCCTACAGCAGGGACCTGGCTGCTGCAGGAAGACGGTAGACTCACTGAGGAAGCGGGTCGTGGTGTGTGTCTTGCTCAGGAGCTCCCCAATACTTGGAGCTGACCTAGGACTTGCGGGGACAGGGGAGAAATGTACTGTAATTTTGTCTGCATTTTAATGAGAAATCATGTAATTCACACTTAGCAACTGAAAGACAGCTAGTTCAAATTTCCAAATTTTGCAGTGCAGTTCTCCAACCTATCTATATGTGCAAAATGCCTATATTAAGGTGCAAATGTGCCTTAAAGTGCATACATTGGTGAAAACAGCATACAAAAATGCATTAAATTAGGGGATAGCTGGCAAAAATCTGTACACGGTATTAGGCAAAACAGCATACAAAAATCTGTTTATTAGGAGAAAGTCACACTAAAATGCTGATGAATTTTTATGAGGGCTGTGGAGAACAAAATTTAAGATTGGAAAAATGCGGAACTTAGAGACAGGTTTTTCCATCCTGACTCTGGAGGGATCTATTCTGAGGAGGAACTCTGTGACAATAGGCTATTTTGTACTGTAAACACTAGTAGTTGCAAATAAGAGAAAAGGACTCTGTTAATCTTCTTTCCCTGCATGTTTAACAACACTCTATCATCATTAATGTCATTTTCCCAGGGAGAAGGAGTGTCATTCCCTGGAGGTTTGACAAGATAAATCTAAAACCTAAATGTCTCGCATTCTTACTAACGCCACCATTTTTGTGGTAGCCACTCGAGGGGTGACCTCTGGGAAGCGGAAGTCATGTTTGCTAAATCTCATTGATCCAAACTCAGCTCCAGGAACAAATCTACCGACTTGCTTGCCCAGGTGTACCCCTGCCATATGGACTTCCCAGATTCAATGAATAATGAGACATGACAACTAGTATTTGGGTTAAATCAGGTCTAGTGACTTCTATCTTGTACAGCCAGCCCTCTGCAGAACCTCAAACAGGATGGTAAGTGAGCTTCATGGCTGTGTAGGGATTTTGAACCTAGGTGTGCCTGGTCCTAACTCAACACAGTAACCATAACACCACACTACAAAGTGGCCAGTTTACTGGGGAAGTATTTGATGTTATTCTCCCATTTGAATTGTAGCACATACACAAAACCCAGTCAGAAATTGGTAAAGCCAAACCCACAGCGAGAGAAAAACTTTTGCCACTGCTAAGAAGAAAGATTAAAGACTCCGCATATTGTGTTGTTCTGCTCTGAGAATCAACCTGTCCACATTCTGGAATATGTCCTCATTTCCCAGAAGTGAACTAGTGACTTTATGTGCCTAAACTGGTAATTGTTTCTTTGCCTTACCTGCAAAGAGTTCCCCTGGATGTTAAATGAGTGAATCATTTGTTAAAGAACATGCCCAATCTGATTTGAAAGTGCCAGGCTGCTGTTTGTCTTATGGGTGGGATATTTGGCAAAGCAAGATTTGTTAAGAGTGTGTGTCTGTGTGTGAGAAAGAGAGAATGCATTTAAAAACAAAGCCCCCCCCCCCTTTAGTGTCTGCTTAACCTTTCGTACTGACTTCTAAGCAGAGCTGCAACAGCTTTTCAAAGATACTCACCACAATTCCAGTCACATAAAACTAACAGCACAATGCAAATAATCTACCTGAATCCTCTATTATCTATTTAATTGAGTTTGCATACCACTTCACCATCAAAACCTCTTAGTGGTTTACATAAAATATATGTTGAAATTACTGGCAAATCTTATGTTAAAAACAAGAGGGCCTTGAACTTGGCATCCGTTTTGCCTGTTTTGAAAGATGACAATGTTTGTTCTTGTGAAGTTCCTGGGATTTTCTTTTTTTAAGTTAGACGTGTGCAGGTACAATTTTGCATGCCCAAAATTGGGGGGAGGAAGTAGTGTGTCCTGCAGAGGTGTCATGGAGAAGGTGACCAGACCCTGTGAAGGGGTGAGAAGCACTCAGAGAGTTGGAGCAGAAGGATCTTGGTAGCGGCCCTAGTGGGACCCCAAGAATTGTCTGGTGCTGAGGAAGGGCTTGGAGAGCTGGAGGGGTGTGTGTGTGGAGATTTTGACCATGAGGAGAGACAAGTGAGCTGTTGAAATAATGTCTCAGCTCTGACACTGGACACCCCTAGCTCAATCCCTCCTGCTGAGGAGCTACCTCCTTCGCTTCCTCCTGTCAGCAAAGACTCACCCCCCTGATGCCGACTAGGCTTTATCTCCATCTCTGTCTCCATGGAGATACCAGCGAGAACAAACCTCACAGAGACAACCCACCCGAAGGAGGACCTGTTTGCCCAGGCCCCCAACCACTTGTTGCCCCAATAGTTGTGCTGCCCCGCTTTTCAAAAAGAAGATGGAGAGGGTGTCACTTGTTCGATCAATGTCTTAGCTTACGTTTAGCCGTGTATCTTTCTTCGGAACCTTGTAACCCATAGTTTGCCTTATATGCCGATCTGATCTGAGCATTAAAGCCTTTGGCAGAACTAGAGCCAGGAGTTCGAGTTCTTCATCTTGTGGGGAGGTCCAGGGCATAATGGATGGTAGGAGAGGAGCAATTTGAGGGGAGGGAGAGAAAAACAGAGTCCCAGACACTCTGCCCACTGTGGGAGTGATGAGAAGAATATGCGCAGGGTAATATGCCAAACCCCAACACGGAAAAATGTCATTTTTGACCTTTGTTTATGATTTTCGCCGTACAGTATTATCCTGCCAAAAACGAATACCATAAATTGCCTTGTGATTTCAAGGAATATATGATAATGCGACTACTGGGAAAGAATAAACAGCCTGAGAAACTTGAAGAGACATGAAGCGGTATGAGTTGTTCACAATGGGAAATCCCAGGTTGTTTTTCTCAGGTTTCTGGGATATCCTATACTGACTCTTGCCTTTAAGTTAGCTCTTTTAGCCTTTGGTCCTGAAAGCGGAGACAGCCTCCTATGCATACGATGACAAAGACACTGAGTTTACATTCAGACAAAAGCAAGAACTCCTGCTACACCGTGTGCTTCCCAGCAACCCCATCGGACGGAAAAGAAATTTAGATTGGCGTGAATCTCTTTCTCTTTGTAAAAAAGAAGAAACATCAAACCAAGCTGTCCCAGAAGACCCACTAATTCAGACTTTGCTTCAGAAGAAGAGGAAGTGTGTGCTCTGCTCGCTGGCGGAAGACTTAAGAGGGAGCAGGTGGCACGTGCAAGTCTCTTAAATCCAAGAGCTGGTGCCAAGAAAAACATCTCCATGTAGCTTCATCCACAGTGTCAGTGGGGCAGGACAACTCCAGTCATTTCCTCTCAACTGATTGGTGAGCAGACAAGTGGGATCGTTTGTTGTACTTGGATCCTGCCTCATGTTCAGCTCTGGATTTTTAGCACCAGACATGGCCCTTCAATTGTCACGTGCTCAGTCAAGGATTCCCAAAGTATGGCCCAGGGAAGGGGAAGAGGACTGCTTGGCACAAGTGTGATGCATTGGGAAGAGTGATAGATCATGGCTTTTCTTTAACCCCATAAGCCTGGCTGAAAGGCATTGTGGAAAGAAGGGAATCTGAAACAATCCTATCTCTTGTGGAGAGAGTACTTTGCTGGGTGGGACTGGAATTTTACAACCACAGAGGTAGAATATTGTGCACTTCACATGCAGCCTGGAGGCTACTTGCACAAATACCTACTCTTCCATTTAGAAATACAGTCATACCTCGGGTTACAGACACTTCAGGTTGTGTGTTTTGGGGTTGCGCACCGCACCGAACCCGTAAGTACCGGAACGGGTTACTTCCGGGTTTCGGCGCTCGCGCATGTGCAGATACACCGAATCACGACCCGTGCTTGCGCAGACACAGCGCTGCGGGTTGCAAACTCTGCGGGTTGTGAACGTGCCTCCCGTACAGATCACGTTCGCAACCTGAGCGTCCACTGTAGATTTTAATATTTGATTGTATTCATTTTATGGGGCAGAAATTATAAATAATGGCATATTGGTTAGCTCTTACTGTGTGCTTCTAGAAGGAAAACAGAAGCTTTCATTTCCATTGTTAACTAACCACAGTTTAGCATTGCCCCAAACCAGATGCACTGTGGTTCATCTTAACCATGACTTACTGAAACATGGCACCTTTAAACCATGGGTGTCCCGGTGGCATGGAAACCTATGCAGAAGGAGCTCCTCTTCAAACTGTGGAGTACACATGGACACCTAGGAGCAGAGCTCAATGCTGGGGTGGGGCCAGGAACATGGTGCTGTGACCCACTAATTGTGTGATGTGCCTTCAGGCAAGTAAGGCATGAAGGGGGAGATAGGAAGACGGCAACCATGTCTTTTGTTGCGAACTATGAGGCTCTGGACCCAAGTGAGGATTCCCAGGTAAGATCCTCCCTCTGTTGTGTGGGCAGGTAATCCCTCCCCTACCTGGCCTGGTCTCCTTGGCAACGCTTCCCCAGGTGGGATTGGACAACTGACTGAGGTAGGTGGAGACCTCCAGGTTTCCCACCTGAGGGAAGGCAAAGCCAAGCCTATGCTGATGGAGCAGCTCCAGATCTAGGGCCTGCGTGCGTCCACGCAAAGTGCGCCCCCCGTTTTAAGCGGGGAGTGGTCATTCTTGCGAACTATGAGGCCTAGAGTTTCCTGCTCATGCTTTCTCTTGCACCCTCAGATGAGGTTTCAACCAGCAGCCGATTATTCGGGAAGTTGCTTCTACAGTCCTTTTAAGTGGCTCCAGAAAACTGTACAAGATCTAGATCCTCCATATAAATACTTAGATACAGGAAAATAAGAAACATGCTCAAGCACAAGCTCACTATTTTTCCTCATAGCAATGGACTTTAGCTCCAGGCCCCAGCAAATTGTGTTCCCATGCTTGGGTTCTGTCTATGGACTGAGTGTACTTTGCTTCTACGCTCTTGCTTATGACGAAGCTTTTTAAACCTCAAAATAGTTGGACCTCAGTCATTAATAATCATGAAATTATTAATGGTTTGTCCAAACTGACCCTTATGCTTCTGGAATCTTAAGCAAAAAAAACTGTTTCTGCCATTTTATTGCTTAACTCAGTGCTTCCCAATTAGTTAAGTATGATGGAGCCCCTGCTTTTCAAAAGACAAGCCATGGACCCACAACTTTTGAAAAAATCGATCACTCTATGGTAATTTCGTTACCCCTGGGGCCTGCAGACCACCCATTGGGAACCACTGGCTTAGTTCATTAATTTCATACTGGGAACAAAGTTAAAGCAAGATTGGGAACCCCAGGGGCTGAATGCAGCCATCAGAGTCTTGGCACTTCTCCTCACTGACTCTGTTTCACATCCTTCATGAGTCCTTTTGATTGGCTGAAAGTGTCCTTGAACATTGATCATGCTTCTTGCTTGCCTGGAGGGGAGACAGAGAGGAGTGTGAGTGTATGCAGAAAACTAGCCTACTATTTACTTTGTTGCTCCACCCACTTTTGCCCCTGCCCCCCCCCCACCACTTGTATGTGGCCCCTGGAAGGTTGCCCAGTAGGGAATGCGGCCCTCTGGATAAAATAAACAAAACACCTTCCTTATCCACAGATTAAAAGGTGTGTGGCGTCAGAGTAGGTGAGCTGCATATTGGGGGTTGTAATTAAAGGCACAAAAAGGAGCTGGGGGTGGAGGAAGTGGATGGCGAGGCTGAAGTGATTGAGTTTTGTTTTCAGTTTGGAGTGAGCATCTGAGATAAAGTAGCTTCAGTGTTTTTCTTTCTCTCTGGCGTTTTCTCTGGGATCCTTAGAACGCAACAAGGTAGCAAAAGGAAACGTTGACTATTGTGCAAATGTGTAGAATTAGAAGGAAGTGGGGGAAAGGAAGATCCTGCATCTCAGGTACTTTTCTTTACACACAATAGGGAGAACTAAATGCGGACAGGGCTCTTAGGAGGACTTGCCCACGTGGAGTTTCCCTCAAAGGCATAAAACAGAGTGGTAAGTGTTTGACTGGGAAAGGCCGCAGCAGCAGAGAGAACAGAGAAGATTGACCTCCAGTTTAGGGTGAACGATTCACTGGTGGAGTGGGCTGTGACTCTTCTTGCCCATCAATAAACATTTCCTGGGTGGCTTACAACGAAAAGTAAGAACTTGATCTCTAGATTCACCACCCACCCAGCCCTAGTCCAACACACTAAAGTACATCACTCTGATTCTCAATAATATCCCATCAAAGTTCAGTTTTTTAAAAATACTCCCAGATACAAGACAGGTACTCTGGACGTGTATTAGGAGGTTGGACTAGATAACACTCAATGTCCTTTCAAAATGTGTTAGGGACGGGTAGGTTAATTGGGTTGTTTTTGTTTTATTATGATTTTGTGTTTTTATATTGTGATTTTATGTTGTAATCGCCCTAAGACCTGTGGGTATAGGGTGGTATACTATTATTATTATTATTATTATTATTATTATTATTATTATTATTAGGTTTTATTACTATGCTAGTCAACGTTTCTTTTTTTCATGGTAAGACTTGAGTGGCCTGATTCCAATTCATTTTGTTGAATCTACAAGATCATAATTATTTTCATTTATAATTGATTATGTGTATAACCAGGACACTAGTACAGAGACATTTGAGACTCAGATGCATTATGCCCTTGAGTAACCGTTTAGTTCAGCTTTTATTCCAAGGAGACCATTGTCTGATTATCACAACTTAACAGGGAGATTTTCACATCACAACCTGCATTGTTCCCATTTTACCCCCTGAAGCCATCAATACATGCTGTGGCAAAAATTTATCACTTGCTCTGCCTCCTTCTCCCCACTCACCCATAGAATTCTACCAGATAAGAAGCGCAACTGAGTCAAAAACAAGCAGAGAACATTCAATTCAGCTCACGTCTCGCACCGGGATGGACATCTTGTTACGATAAATCAAGGTGGATTTCCCCCCTCCCCTTCTCGATTCTTAAAAATAAACAGAGCAATAAAAGTGAACCATGTCACCATTCATACACTTGGGGGGGGGGGCAGGAATCTTTAATCTGCTTGGGAAAATCTTTTTCTCCCCTAACAGGAAAAAATATTAGTTGTCCCGATAACAAGGAAAACAAAATCAAGCAGAGGGCATTATGGAACTTCCTGAAATTGAAAGAAGAAAGGGGGGGAGAGCGAGGCCAACAATATTTCATGTAGTAGATTTACTTTTTAAAATGTGGGGGGCATACACAGCACAACACAACAGAAGGATCCTTTCAGTTTTTTCCAGGTCGCTTCTAGTTTCAGGAACATGAAGAAATATACAAGCTTCAAAGCGGCTGGGCTTGGAAACAGGGGAGGCGGGGTGTTTTGCATGTAACTTCGACGTGTTTTACAGATCTCTTTTCCCAGACTTTTTGTGTTTCAAGAGGACCCCATTACGCCATCAGTAACGTCAGGAGGGGCAACTGCATAACCAGCAGTATCCAGTCAGAGCTTTGGGAAAAGCTGAATTCCAGCCTATGGGGAAGGCCCTCTGAGAGATTTCACAATGTCAAAGAGGAGGCCTGGCACAAGAAGACTGGGGGATGTGGCCATTAGCCATGCCAGATGGAGCTGGTGAGAGGCCCAACAACCTCTGGAGATCTGGAGGGTCCCTATCCCTCAATGTAAGGAATTGCACAGCAGACATTTCTCAGCTAACCACCGTCAAAACCTTCATGCAATGCTCTTTGCATTCCAGTTTGTTCTTGGCTATAGCTCATAGGGGGCTGCATGGCATTCCTCAGAGTGCTGTTTTTGTCTGCTGCCACTGCCAGGTCACCCCACCAGAAAGAAGAAGAAGAAGAAGAAGAAGAAGAAGAAGAAGAAGAAGAAGAAGAAGAAGAAGAAGAGTAGGAGGAGTAGTAGTAGTAGTAGTTTGGATTTGATATCCAGCTTTATCACTACTCTAAGGAGTCTCAAAGTGGCTAACAATCTCCTTTCCCTTCCTCCCCCACAACAAACACTCTGTGAGGTGAGTGAGGCTGAGAGACTTCAAAGAAGTGTGACTAGCCCAAGGTCACCCAGCATGTGGAAGAGCAGGGACGCAAACCCAGTTCACCAGATTACGAGTCTAGCGCTCTTAACCACTACACCCACCACTGTAGGAGGGAGCCCACCACTTTGTCAAGGGCCGCCTAAAATCTGGAGCCGGTCCTGAAATAAACACAAGGAATGAAGGTTGCAATGCACTCAAGCGTAATCCCACCGACATCATCAGGTGAAATTGTTACAAATGGGAAGCTGTTTATTGCAACCTAAAGCAGTCTGTGAAATATCCCAAATTATACTTTCATGTCCTGCATGTTCGCCATCCTACCCTGGCACAATGAGTCAAAATTTGTTGACTGAAAGCCACTGTATCCTGAGAGGATACGTGACAATACACAGCATGTAAATTGTCACGCTTTATGATCAGATGTTATTTGTTATTGCTGGTGATGCGCAAAAGAATTCCCAGCAAAAAAATATACAACCGTTTTCGTCTATTTATCTACCCAGGGGATATCCGTGAACAGATAACTTTTCTCATTAAAGGGTTGCTGTTGTTGTTTTTCCCTTTTACTGAGAAGGCATTTGATGATTTGAGTATGATTTATATGCTGTGATTTGTTTATTTTGTAAAATGGTATGTGAATTATTATTATTATTATTATTGTTGTTGTTATTATTATTATATCAGGTCAATAGTTTATTTAGGTCAGTACATCATTTGCTTTGGCTTATTGGTCTATCATGGCCCTTTGAGCACCCTGACACACAGGAATGTGTTGGGTGAAACTTCCTGCCAATTGGTAGGAACAGTAGCAGCATGTCAGGAAGGCAGTGTCCCAGTTTCAAAATCCCTCACAGATGCAAGGCCTAAGGTTGCCAGCGATTCGACTGACCTCTGTAGCTGTGCTTTGAACTACAACTTAACATGAAAGCAATTCCCAACATGGCGATGAGCAGGATTGCTGCTCGTTGCTGCAGATCATGTTAAAGGCACAGTTACAGAGGCCGGCTGAAACATTGGCAATCCTTGCACAACCAAATGTCAGACCTTGGGCACCACCTGAATTTGGACCAGCTTTTATGTTTTGACCAGTGTGGCATTCATTAGTGAGAGATTAAAGAGGCTTAGATCCAAGCATTCTGCCTTAACTGGCTAGGCTCAGCTGAAAATTCACATGGAGACGTCAACTCCAGAAGGTGCAGCTGCAACCATGCATATTTCACAAAATACAAGCAAAAACATTTCTGACAGCCACACAAATGCCAACTGGAGTCCTTTTTAAATACCTCCTCTGAATACGGATTATTACAAGATGAGCTTTAAAGGTGTACAGAAGATCTTGTCCTTTTCATATAGCTGTCTGGGAGTGAAGGCTTCAACAAACGCAGCTTTTCTCTTGCTTGGCGAACTGCCCCTGTCAAGATTCCCTCTTCTACCCAACGACTGCCTTTTCATCCTTTCCTTCGCCTCATGTCACCCTGGTATATAACCCAGCCTCCCATTAGCAACCCAATTCAGTTTTCGGCTAATTCAACGTAATGGATATCAATGACTGGTGTCCTCTCTTCTGGACGTCCTGGCGAAACCCACCATTGCTCGCTAATTTATTTTAACGTGATTTGGACTAAGGGGAACCTGGACTCTGCAGAACAAAGATGCCTTTTGAAAGACGGCCTTGTTATTAAATAAATCCCACACTGGCAACATCTATCAGTCTCCAAAGGCAGCTATTTGATTGCTAAGCATGTAATGAGTCCACCACCCAGTCCTGGGTCTTGCGATCTTTCTGTTTTTGCCCCTCCTCCCCTAACAAGAATTTCCATCCCAAGCTCTGTGGTCGACTTCAGTTCCCTCACCACCTGCTTTTCCTTGTTTTCCTAATTACTGAGCAGAGTCAATTCCTAATGAGGCTGCTTGGTTTCCTGTTTTTCCATACTTCTTGAGCCACTTAAAGCATCAGGCCAACATGAAAGGGACCTTTTCTCAACAGATTTGAAATTAATTACCATAACCTTGGTGCTGCTGGTTGCTATGCAAGGACTTTCCACGGCTGCCTTTCTCATTTAACGTTTCCGCGCGAAACAAAACTATGTGTTTCTCCCTCCGTCACCGCCTCCTCCTCCCCAACATTGCTATCCAGAGTTAGGAATTCTGGTTCAGGAAGCAACGAGCTCCAGAAACACTGTGCCTAAGGCCGAGGAGGAAAAGCGGATGATGTCACACAAGGGATTGGGCTCTGAGAAAAAGATGGAGTGCCAAGAAGGAGGGAAACAGTCTGACATCCGTCCTACAAGATGTCAGATAAAAACCCGTGTTGTGAATGGTGCCGGCCAGCTTCCAAAGACCCAGCTTGTGCAAGAATAAGAACCATATTTAAGCCTTGTTTTTTTTAAAAAAAAAAAAATGCACAGCATGTTTACCAATTAGCTCAACTGGCTAGAGCGTGGTGCTGATAAAGCCAAGGTTGCAGGTTTGATCCCCATATAGGACAGCTGCATATTCCTGAATTGCAGGAGGTTGAACAAGATGATCCTCAGGGTCCCTTCCAACTAGTGGCGTAGCGTGGGGGGTGCAGGGGGGGCCGGCCGCACCGGGCGCAACATCTGGGGGTTAGGGTTAGGGGGTGCAAATCCATGGGTTAGGGGGTGCAAATTACTTGCCTTGCCCCAGGTGCTGACAACCCACACTACGCCACTGCTTCCAACTCTACAGTTTTATGATTCTATGTCTGAAAATCTCTTGTTTATGTATTTATCCATCTCTCCATAGCAGCTAAACACCAAGCATACGATATTGTATTTCCATGCGCATGTATATGTGAAATTATGCCTATATTTTTTGTGTGGGTGTCTATATATTTGTGACAAGGCCCCGGACGTGGTTCTAAAATTTGGTTCTGCAGTCTGGCCCCAAATATAAAGGATGAATTTTCTGACATATGCAAAATCCTGGCTGAGGCATCCACAAGCACTATGGGTGGTTTGAGACTAGTGTGGGAGTCAGGCATCAGTGCAGAAATAGATTCCGAAATGTGAGTTTTGATATGGGGGGGGGAGAGGAAACCATTTATGGCCATTTAAAGGGGGGAAAGGGGAATGGAAACTCAGGAGAAATGCCCAGAAGTCCCTGTTGCAACATTTTGTTGCAGGTCCTATGTGTGTGTGACTACTTAATAGTTGTGCATCACAATAAACAAACACATTTCAATAACCAGCTTCTGGCTACGTCTCTGTTCTTTAACAAAGTAAAGAAACGTAATTGTCTGAAGGCTGGTACCAATGTCCCCATTCCACCGTAAGCTTTCTTTCCCCATGCCCACCCCGACATCCTAGGACAAGAGACAGTTTAATCAACAACCAAACTTTCCAGTCCAGGTATATTGCACAGTTCGTATTATTGCAAACAGAAGAATTACAATTATACCCAAAGCAACCAATTTCGTTGCTACGCCTCACAAACCCAGCCACACATCTCTCTTCTATAATCCATTCTGGCTCCCTGCAACTCCTATATCATAATCAGGGAGGTTTTACTGACATACAGCAAACACAGCAAAGCTCCTAGTTCTACAAACCTTACAAAAAAGATGCACTTAGGTTTTTCACAGTCTGCAAAGGAAGGCCCCAGAACTGACTCTCTAGTTCTCCGCTTCAGCAGCGAAAAAGCCAGCGAGTGCTCTGCATTCCAACCCCACCCAAATCATAAAGCTGAAAAAAACTTCAATGGGATCTAGATTATTATTATGACAGGGTTTTCCTCTCAGGATTCGGCTACTTTCTAAATGGTGGGAAAAGCTGCTTTAAACAGCCTCCAGTCACCACATGACAAAGTGGCCGGCCATTCCTGCAGCCCCTCAAACAGAATAGACGGAATAAGCTATTGTCTGCAGTCAGGGCTCAGCTACAACCATGACATTTGATTGGTCCAGGATGTAAAAGAACAAAAAGGTCATTGAATAAAAGAGGAACAATGCTCTTCATGAAACAAATGAGCGCCGACTAATTTATACCATGTTTGGTTTGGGCAACGTATACATTGACATGATGCAATTGGTCACTGAGTTGCCCCTTTCCACAGAAAGTGAGATCAGCAGCTCCTCTAATTATGGGAATTTCCTGCCGCTGGGTTATGCCCACTGTGTTTTCGAGCAGTTTATAGGAGTGCTGCTTTTCACGAGGCACCGTTTGTTCTTGTGCCACATCCATAAGAATATGGAGGCTACCAAAACCTGTAAAAAGGTGAGGCATGTGTCCCTGGATGTCACGAAGGTTTGTGTCACAGGACGCCTCCAGACTGTCACTATTTTGCAGGAGGGATTCGAGAGCATACTGAAATGTTACGTCCGTGCTGCTAAAGTGGATTAAAGGGCCTGTGGCCCTCACACAACAAATTCCCTTTAAAAAAAGAATCGGACATTTACCGGTTGGAAAATGACAGGGGAACGAACTGAAAACAAATAAATCAGGATGAATGCAGGATGTATGTTCATTGTCATATAACTACCCCATCAACAGATCAGAAGGAATGCTAACAAATCAGAAAATCTTCAATAAAAAACCTTTTTAAAAATAAACAGGTCCTCTAGAGGCGTTCACAACCTTTACCACAGGTTCAGTGACCTAGAACCCTCCACACCTGCTTAAAATATCGTTTTGGCAAGCCTAGTCAAACATGAAAAAATTGCATGTGTTTTCTCTCTTTTTAGCCACCACTGATTTTAATAATGTTTTTCAATATTTGTTCCTGTTTTTTTAACTGAGAATTCTAATGTTTTATTATATATTTCGGAAAATCACATTGCTGAAGTTGCATATCTCGAAAATAACTCCACGCCTGTAAATTCACCATGACCATTAGATTGGGCAGAACTCATTCCACAAGCTCCCAACCCTTTGTTTGCCAAATATCATGAATATGGAGACCCAGGAACATTTGCATGGGAGAAACAGTGATTTGAACCCTCATCCAATGCTTTCCCCTACTGACCTCGCCAGACCATTTTTATCCCAGCTGGGCTCATTTCTGATCTCAGAAGTCACCCAGGGGAAAAAGACGATTCTCCCTTGCAAATGCTCCTCCACCTTATTCAGCAAGCACACAGTGGTAGCACATGTTTATTGGGAAAGCATGCAGTTCCATTCGAAGTTTGCACTGTGCAAATATGCCCACTGCATTCCTGTGTCAACCAACATACATGCTCCAAAGCCTGTAATCTGCATGTCCCTTTTGCCAGTAACAAACCTTTTCAAAGCTGGAAATCTGCAACTTTTAGGGAGTTTTGAATCTACTATTTTTTTTCTTTTAAGGAAGGACATTTTTAAGCACGGTATTCTTCCTTCTCAGGAAATACCCTTACACTTTCCTTTAGCTCAAAGGGGAAAGAGACTGAGCACCATCGAATTCACACCCCTTGTTTTCCCTTACTTGTTATTTGTCGTGCAAAAAGAGAGACCTTTATTGCTGCCAAATATCCCATATTTCACGTAGACTAAAATTCCAGCACTTCCCACATCTGTAAAGCAGCTAAAGAGGAAGTCTATTTAACGAGTAACCTTGAAATGACACAGTTGCATTCTTAAGAGCTCTCCGTTTTGCCATTCTTAAGTATGTGCAGAGCTTTATTTTGCAAGCTGGGCTTTTTTTCAGCCGGAACGCACCGGAACTGAGTTCCGCCCCCTCTTTGGTGAGTTCCAGCACCTCTTTTTAGCATACCGGCAGCTGTGCAGTATACTGGCACGGCGCCCAGAGCTGCGTGTTGGAGACTTTGGGCTGCATGCTGCTCATGGCTTTTTGTTGGAGGCTGTGGGGCAGCACGTGGGAGTTCCAGCACCTCTTTTTCTAGAAAAAATGCACTGCTTGTGAGTAATCTTTCTGAATAGCCAGAGCCTCAACAACTGATGGTTTTCCAACTTGGATGTCAACTCCATGGAGGAAAGAACTATGTGCACAATGCGTATACCTTCACACTTGACAATACCGCACCTGTCGTTTTTTGGCAAGTAGAAGTAGTAGGAACCTGTAGCCAGTCACAGTTTCCCATCACTGGTATAAGCAACAAAACAGGCGTGTGTGTGTCCATGCTTTTCCAGCAGGAAAATACTACTCTTCTTTATTACTGATGACAACACTACATTGCAAAAACACGTAACACAAAATACACATATCACACATTTTTATATGGCATTTAAGAGCATGCACCACAGAATTTTTAAAAAATACATATTTATTTATTTATTTATTTATTTATTTATTGCATTTATACCCCACTTTTTTCTCCAAAATGTTCAAGACGGTGTACACAGTTCTTCTTCTCATTTAATCCCATGACAACCCTATGAGGTAGGTCAGGCTGAGAGAGAGAGAGAGAGAGAGAGAGAGAGAGAGAGTGATTAGCCTCAGGTCGCCCAGTGAGCTTCAAGCTGGTGGAGTGTGACTAATAGCTAGCATCCACCAGCCATCGAAAGCTATTGGTGGTCATTTAAGCAAACATATTCTAACCATCAATATCCTTTAAGGAACCACCCTTAGGTGTTAAGCTAAGGTGTTAAGCTTCAAAGGACCTTTAAAGCCCTTTGTGGCTTAAGGCCCTCACATTTATGGGACCGCCTCTCCTGGTATGCCCTGCAGAGGACCTTAAGGTCCATGAATAACCATAGTTTAGAGGTCCCGGGCCCTAAGGAAGTCAATCCTCCACCAGGGCCAAGGCCTTTTCAGTCATGGCTCCGACCTGGTGGAATGCTCTGTCCCATGAGACTAGGGCCCTGCAGGATTTAACCTCCTTCTGCAGGGCCTGTAAGACAGAGCTATTCCACCTGGGTTTCAATTTGAATTTAGCCTGATCTTTTATTCCCCTCTCTTCCCTCCCCCTCCCCTTTTTATGAAGATTACCCGCTCTGGGACCCCACAGCTAATTCTCCCCTGGCCTCCTCGCTGGCCCAAAATAGGACTAATTTAGCTAGCTAGCCCTGGTGACCATCTAATGTTTATTGGGTGGATTTTCCCCCAAATTGATTTTTGAACTTTGAATTTATTGTTATTCATGTTTTTATACTATATTTTATGCTGTTTTTTGTTGTATCACAATTAGGTGTTTTAAATTTGCTGTTAGCCACCCTGAGCCCGGTTTTCTGAATCAGGAAGGGTGGGGTATAATTCCCCCCCCCCTTATTTATTATTATTAAATAAAGGCCTAGGAGAAAGTACCATAATCTCCCTTTTCACAGCCACAAGAAATTCTTATTAGGGGGGGGGTGAGAAAAAACCAAGATGTGCATCTTTTTCTTATACTTGTGCAAGCTCTGCCATAACAGAATCCCATTCAATGGAAACAGACTGCACAAGAGGGGGAACGGATCACAAAGATGAGCAGAAGGGAAAAGAGAAGCATCGGAAGGAAGCAGCAATTCAGGAAAAGAAGGTGAAAGTAACATTTGAAAGAGGTTAGTAAAACATAGAAGAGAAGGTGGGAAGATAACAGCGGCCACTGGGTAAGATCCAGGAAAGTAATAGGGAAAAACAAGAGTTGAGAAAACATCTGAGCAAAAAGTAAATAAAGGCAAAAGCAGAATAAGATGGGAGCTACGGTAGCACCTTTCGGTTAGTGACTTTATTTTATTTATACACTTCACTTCCTGCCTTTGACTCTGGAAAATGTCCTAAAATTTGTTAATTTGGGGGAAGGGAGAGGGAGGTGATGGCAGAATGTGATTGCAAACGGGATGTAGGCCAACTTTCTGCTTCTCGCTGAGCACAAAACTAGGCTAGTGTCAAAGCAGGTATTTTTAAATATCTCTGCATCTTCCTGTCACCCAGTGTCGGGAAGATGCAGCTATATTTACACTCCCTGCACCATGCTAGAGCAAAGCACCCACAACTGACCATCTTCTTCCTGCAGAGCAGAGGCAATATTTAGCTCTAGAACTACCGGGAGGAAACCAGATCCTTGTTTACTTACACAAAGGCTTGCAATTGGGTGGTATGAAAAATGGCCCAGAGGCAGCAGAGAGATGCAGCCTTAAGAACTCCAGGTCATGTGTTTAAAGATAATTAATGTTGCAATGGATAGGTGTGATAATTCATTCCACAAATAAGAGGATATATTGATATCACCATGTCAAGTGCCAATATGGGAGCAATCCAGAGCTATGCATTTAATCCTGGTTCACAACTGCATGTCTGCCATGGCTCCTAGACAAGGAAGTCTGGGAACCAGGGTGGTAGGAAGGTGTTCTGAGCTCCTTGGAGGAATAGCAGGATAGAAATACAATTCCTATATGACCAAAATGAAATGACGCCTGATCACCCTCACATAGCTATAATTCTTTGGAGGAAGCTATGATATTTCCATTGGTTTCAAATCTGTTAGATCAGGGAGACTTCAATACTGCAGAATCATCTTTGTCGCCTCCCTCCCTCCCCAGGTCCACCAACAGAAACCAACTGCAAAATGGTGCTTTGGAAAGAGGTGCAGACTTGCACTTCTAGTTAAGGAACAGGATGGTTCTGAGTGCATCTCACGACACCTCACAGTCCTTCCATGCAAAACAATCCATTTCTAGTTGTCCCATCATCCCAGATTTCTTGGTTTCAGCAGCCTAATTTTTGGGGGGGGGATTATCACTACTTTAAAACATTTGGTAGACAAAAAACATTGTTGATCTACTGCAAATCACTTAGATATATATTAGTATATCCTGATCTGCCCGCCCCTAATGTATATTAGCCCATAATTCAATTGTGGCAGCCCATGTCTGTAGCTCTCTCCCTTGCTACAAAGTTTTCTCTTCAGCTTCAGATAAATGCTTTTTTTTTTTCATTTGTGCAGCAAAGTTGGTTTTGATGCTGTTTTAACACTGAAACACAACCCATTCTGCTGTTTTGTTATTTTCTTACTAGGTTTTATTGTTTAGCAGGATATCAAGCACATTACCTTAAACAAACAAACTTATAAGAACAATTCCTTTTCCAAAATCAGGCAGTAAGCTCATGGCAATAGGTAAGTAAAATCAGCAGCTGGTACCAGGGTGCTACACTGGAGGGAAACTGTTGGCTTAAGGTGGCTCCCAATTGCAGTGTTTTCTATTCCAGCTCTTCACTCTCCAGTTATCTTAGCAGACTGGACAAACCTAATTTACACCTTTGTGACATTAGAGGGGTCCAACGCACCTATCCTTGAGATACTAGGAAAATCCATGCTTTTAAAACATTACATAATGTGTTTGTGAATGCATAGCAAATGTGAATGTATAGAGTGGCATATAGGCTCCATGATTTATAATTAATGATTGAGGATGAATAATAAATAGTAATCCAGTGTCAGGCATTGCAGACAGATGGCAAGCTAACCATTGGAGTTTGCGGTATCTAATAAATTGCTATTCACTTTTTGCCAGTCCTTGAGCTATCCTCTCAGGCTTCCCAATTCTATAATAAAAACTCTCAAACCAGGAAAACTCCAGTAAACTGGAATGGAGCAGACCTCACCATTCTTCTCCACACTCAAGATTAACAGACAATAGCAAAGCAATGGCCTCCTCCAATGCTGAGTGACATTTCAATTGTTTGTGCTACTTCCAAGTGACTTTGTCCTTAAAAAAATAAAAAGTACCATTGAGTGTGTTTCCACTACTGCCCCATTGGTTCATCTAAACCAGGAAGTACTACAAGTGTAAAATTTGACCATGCTAGTGCCTGGGTTTTGTCCAGCAGCTGATTTCTGGAAAAGAAAAATGTCTGGAAGCAACGGAGAGAATAGCAGTGTGTGCATACTGAAAGAGACATTTCTTTCTTAATACTTTACATGTTCCAGTGACTTGTGCTCAGGTGACTATGGCTTACATCAAACCTGTGTTATGCCCAGTAATGTGAACAATTACATCGTAATACACCCACCAACACAACAGCCTGGGGGGTTACTTATATACAATCAAATGGAGGCTGCTCCACAAGGGAAGCTTTTCATACAAAGATTTTCCTGCTCTCTCCCAACTGAATGCAGTCCTCCTGCATTGATGGCATGGATGTATGGGTGTACATACAAATCCCCTGGTATGGGATGAACTGCATGAATGATCACAATAGCAATGACAACTAAAGTAATAATATTCTATCCGTAAAATAGAACAGGCCATTGTTTATAAATAAATAAACCATCCCATCAACTACTACTACTAGTAGTAGTAGTAGTATTGTTGCCCTTCATCCACAGAGCTCACGGCGGTTCACAACATAAAATTACAACATAAAAAACACAAAATACATCACAAAAATAAGAACAGAAACAAACCAAAAATCTCCCCTGCCACAACACATTTAAAAGGGTATCGGGTGTCAATCAAAGGCCTGGTTGAAGAGGAACCATAGGAGCCAACTCCTAGGGACCAAGGTCCCATCGGTCCTCCCCAAATATTTGTGACCGATTATGCAATGTGAGGCTTACCTGGGCCCCTTGAATTCAAGTTGGCACCCTGAAAGGAACGTTTTTGCCTGGCACCTAAAGCTGTATAATGAAGGCGTCAGTCGGACCGTCCTGGGGAGAGCGTTCTACAACTGTGTAGAGTCAATGCTATATAAATGTATGGAACAATAATAATTCCCCCTCTCTCTTTCTCTCGCCCTTCTTTTTATGTATATGTATATTATTGGTGCATTTATGGCATTTATCTCGCCAAAAGGGCTTACAAGCCATGGTACTGGCGTGATCCATGTCTGCAGGCTCACAATCTAAAAAGACATGCCGTGTGAGGGGAAAGGAATGGAAGTGAGGAGGGAAAAGCAAGCTCAAGTCTAAGCACTTCAAGTTACAGCTCTTATAACACATTTATTTAGGTTCTGGCTGTCTTGCCCTTGAAAATGAACAGTTTTTCGCAGAAGCACCTTTCACCTCGCCCCCCACATCAGATCCAGGAGCAGAGCTGGTGACAATGACCAGGCCAGAAGGCCAAGCCAGTTTTTCTCCAGGCCAAGGTTCTATCTAGCAGTATTTCCAAGGGTTTCAACCAGCACAGCCACAAAGTGATACACAAAGATCATTGGAAGCAACTGCACAGGCAAATACAAGACCCACCTGAGATCCTAACTGCATCAGCAAAAGTTACTTCATTGACTTTGGCACAGCGGCACCTGCTTGTGTCAACCATAAATCTGCCCTCTAAATTTCAACATTAAATAAGTATTGGTGGCCCTGAAGCTGCTGCCACTGTGATTGCCGTGGGTGGTGATGACTAGCCATAAAATGGGGTGCAATAAAAAGTATGCATTGCCACACCCAGCAATGTGGCGGTGCTGTCAAGAAATATTAGTCAGTCATCAAAAGGCAGCAGGTTCCCAGACGAACAGTAGGAGCTACCTCTTCACACAATAAATAGCTAGAAATGAAATGTTCATGTTCAGAGGCTACGTACCTCTCTGGTTACCAGATGTTGCAGGCAAACAGTGCAGAAGCCATCAAGCCTAGTGCCCTCCATATGTTTTGGACTACTACTCCTGTCAGCCCTAGCCAGAACATTCAGGCGCAGTGGCCACAGAAAGCTGGCAGACTCAGGCAGTACACCATGAGAATTATTATTATTATTATTAATAATAATAATAATAATAATTTATTATTTATACCCAGCCCATCTGGCTGGGTTTCCCCAGTCACTCTAGGCAGCTTCCAACAAAATATGAGTCATTAAAAACTTCCCTCAACAGGGCTGCCTTCAGATGTCTTCTAAAAGTCAGGTAGTTCTTTATTTCCTTGACATCTGATGGGAGGGCATTCCACAGGGCAAGCGCCACAACCAAGAAGGCCCTCTGCCTGGTTCCCTGCAACTTCGCAGTAAGGGAACCACCAGAAGACCCTCGGTACTGGACCTCAGTGTCCCAGCTTAATGATGAGGGTGGAGATGCTCCTTCAGGTATACAGGGCCAAGACCATTTAAGGCTTAACCTAAAGAGTCATGGGTTCGAGCCCCACATTGGGCAAAAGATTCCACCATTGCAGGGGGTTGGACTATATGACCCTGGTGGTCCCTTCCCACTCTACAATTCATTGATTCCGTGATTGACCCGGGGACACAGGTCCCGCGCGGACAATGAGAAAGCCAATCAGAATGACCGAAGGGCTTTTATTTATTTTTTAAAGTCCTGCAGCCAATCAGCCCCAAGAATCCGAAAGGGTCGAGAAAACAAAGTCGGCCCATCCACGGGCGTTTTGGCTCGGGGTTCGTTCTTGACAGGACCAGCCAGGAGCCGTCGGAGGGGGTCATCTGGTCGCCTGGCTCGACTCCCGGTGCTGCGGGAGCAGGAACCGGCGCTGGGGGCAGGGCTGCGTTAGGCGAGACCCAGCAGCAGCCTCTCCTTTCCCGGTGATCTTCCAACGCCTCGCCTCCTCTTTTGCTAACTGTCAGATAAAACGCTGCGCTCTTGGGAGAGAGGCAGGAGCAAGAGCGGCAGGTTTCACGAGGGATGATAGCAGATAACCGGGAGGGCTTGGCGGAGAGATAACCCGACGCCAAGAAAGGTGGCCGGGTTGCTTCTCTGCAGCGGGGAACGTCACGCGCACAAGGCCCTGCCTGCGTCTAGCAGGAGCCCCTTCGGAAGATAGGTCAGGTCTGGAGGAGGCTGCACCACATCCGGGAGAAAGCGAGGGCCAGGCCTGTACCACAATCCTTTGATCTGGTACAGAGGTGCAAAAAGAACAAGGAGTGCTGGTCCCCAAGCAGTTTCCTTCCGGATGGCGAATGGTTAGGCTCCTTGGGGAGGAAGAGCGGGATATAAATTCAATAAGGAATAAGTCAACAAGTATGCATTTCGCGCGGGATGAGGTCAGAATCCAGCCTTACAGGGTTGGTGCAATCCGGAGATGTTGTTTGACTACAACTCCCATCATCCCTGGCTCTTGGCCATGCCAGCTGGGGCTGACGGGAGTTGGAGTCCATCAACACAGGGATGGCTGCTGGTTCCCGGTCCCGCATCTCCATAGGGCTGCCCGTCAGTTTCAAGCACTCAGTTCTCCATTACTTTCCCTGTGCACCAACAAGCGTCCCCTGCGCATCTTTTCACCCCGATCCAGATCAGAACTTTCAAGCAACTTTCAAAGGACAAACCACTGACCCACAGCAGTCTCCATTGCCTCCTTGTCTCGAGGGCTGCGATTCCAAACATACCCGACGAAATCCCTTTGACATCCGTGGGATTTTCAGCTCGGTTCTCGGCGTTGTTCAGCAGAAAGGGAGTCTCATTGATTTCAGTAGGATTTGCCTCCAAGTCAACATGCTTCGGACTGCAGTGGACTCTCCAGTGCAGAGAGGACTGGATTTCGATCTGCGATATAATTCGTATCTCTACTGGGGGAGTCTTAGTCAAGCTGCTCTCTCCGTCTCACTTTCCCCCATGTGTAAAATGGAAATGATTAGGGTAGTGCTAACAACCATTAGACTTCAGAAACGGTGTATGCAGCAGTTAGGTAGGCATTCGCCTTCGAAAATCCTTCTCGGTCAGATAAGCCCAAAACTAGGCTACAATCCTGTGCACGCTTAGAAAGAAACTTGGAACTCAATGGGGAGGATCGATCTGCAAGTCTCTCTGTACCACGGAACTTCCAGTCTTCAGGTTTTAGGGGTATTAGTAATGCTGAGATTATAAAAGGGGGACTCTAATTGATTTACATTTTGCTGCAGCTTGTTCATTTACCGTTCCTATGAAATAGTTTTTACTATCTTGAATGCGTTTGCCCTTACAACAACCCTGTGCAGTAATAAAGAAGAGGTGGTTTGCTACTCATTTTGCAGGTGGGAATCCAACGGGAATATCCAGACGACGTCGTCCCTGGGCCTGCACGCCCAGTAAACTGCTCTCTAGTAGCTGTTGGTTTTCCTCCCCGGCCACCCCATTACCCTTAGTCTTTCATGCCTCACCTCAGTTGCCTGTGAGCATCCCATATATCAGAATGTTGTTGCCCTGATCTCCTTCGCAAGTAATGGTCCTGTTTCTCAGCGCTTAAAAACAAGTTCCAGGAAAGTCGCTCTCGTGAATGCACACATTGCTCTGCAAAGGGATAATGTTCCCCATGCACCGTGACCCCCCCTTTTTTTTAGCTCACCAAAGGGAAGGTAATTCAGGTTCGAGTTAGGGCCTCATCTGCACTATACATTTAAAACAGTATCATACCACTTTAAACTGTCATGGCTCCCCCAAGAATTCTGGGAACTGTAGTTTGTTAAGCTTTAAATGCAGATGAGGCTTTTAGATATTAAATATTCAGCCCTGGAATATTTTTTATTTTCCTGAAAAATACCAAGTGTCCCCCCCCCCTCTTTTTGTTTTGTTTTTTTACAAAAGTAATTTTTGTGCATGCACAAGGTCATTTTCCTTCCCTGTGATGCATCCTGGCATCTCTCTTAAAAAATAAAGTGATTAGTTTATTAATTAAAATACACTTGAGGAATAATTTTACCCAAAAATTGGGTCGGGATCTAAAGAACCCTGGGAAATGCTCAGAAAAAGAGCAGCCGTCAGAATCTAGAAAGAAAGGAGGCGAGGTCAGCTACGTCTGTGGGTAACCATTTTTCTCTCCGTGCTCTGCTGGGTGCAAACGGGCAGATTGCAGCGTCTCCTGGTTCTGCTTGTGGGGAGGCGACTGGTAGGTGGGCCCCGAGCTAGCTTGGAGAGGAGAAGAGCTGGCGCTGCTGTGGCATCTGGCCCCGAAGGAAGGAAAGAAAGGGGGGGTGATGTCCTGCGAAGCTGTTACATTAAATTGGAAAATCGATTTACTGAATGGCAGGTGTTCGCTACCAAACAGATGGAGAACTTCAAGAAACAAACATGCATTTGTATGGAAAAGAAGATATCGATTTGGAACCCAGGAGTCAATCGTAATCGTTATACCATTTCCAAAAGGCCCCGTTTTATGAGTTAGACTCTGAATAACAAAAGGAGATGGACGTACCCAGGTTGTAATTGAGCCCGGCCCAAGCACTCGCCCCCACCAGCAAAACATCGCTAGCTGGTTCACTTATTGCCATTTGCCGCTCTGAATTCTGTTGGGGGGGGGGCGTTAATGGCAGTGCCGCGTAGGTAGCAAATTCTTTGGGCATGCGCTGTGCCATTTCCATTTTTTGTGTGTGCAGCGCCTAGCACACGGAGACGCAACGTGCAACGAGTACAAGAGCTCCACTTGCTAAACATGTGGTTTCAAAGTTTCCTTGAGGCCAATAAGATTTACCTGGTAGGAAATTCGTTGGGGATTGAGGTCTGCCCTATAAAGAGTTGATTTGAAGCTTGGGATGCAGCGAGTTCAAGTTTCACCACCTCTGCTCTCCATGTGGCGGGGTTAATTCCATGCGGACTAGTGAAAATTATATGCGATTGGCTGGAAACGGTTTCCAGCGCGCACACACACACACACACGCTGCTGGCAGGTTTATTTTTAAGAGAACCCCTGGAAAGAACGGGCATTCGCTTTATAGATCCTACACAGAATTGCACAACTGCCCGCCAAACCAGGGATTCATGTGCTCTGGGCAAAAAACTCGTCCAACCCCTTTGGAGCGACTTACCAGCCAAACCACAAACGAAGTCTGCGAAACGCCCAGCGTGTTGTAGTGCAGCCGCTTTTTAAAAAGGAACAAAAGCAGCTTCTAATATTATATTGACATGTGGAAATCCCAGAAATCAAATGCGGCTCGATCCGGCAGCAAGATTGCTATTATATATATATTCATACCCCCAGTAAAACATTTGATAGCCTCTCCGCCCCCCAAAGTTGATGGGCATTGCCATTCAAATAGTGCGCCATGTCATGTGATCGATTATGAGGGGCGGGGCTTACTAGCCCTCCCCCCCCCCAAATATATTATTCAAGTGGGCACCCTGCCCTGTATGCCTGTCTTATCACATGGACAACCCAACCCGTGTCCTTCTACAACGGCCGCGCGTGCGTGCCCAAGTAGGACAACCCAGACCACAAGAGCCGCGAGGAAAGGCGAGGTCTGGGGCTGCGCCCTCTTCTTAGGGGGCTGCGCCTGCGCCCACCTCCAGCCCCTCCTTCGCCCTGGCGTCCCGCGCTGCCCGATCCCGATCTCCGCCCGGGCTCCAGCGCGCGAAGCAGCGGCCGAGGCGACCCTCCAGGCGCGCCAGTCCGGGCTCGGCGGCGCGGCCCTTGCTGCCTGCAGGCGAGCGGGCTCCTCTCCCGAGTTCCAAGGCAGGCCTGTGCCGTGCGGGTGGGTGGGTGTGAGAGAGAGCGCGCCTGCCGGGCCCGCTTGCAGCTGCCGGCCGGGGCTGCAGCAGGTGTCCTTTGTGCGCTCCTGCCGGGCCTTTGCTGCTGCTGCTGCTCCGGGTGTCTGGAGGCTGCCGGGCTGAGCTGGCGCGGGCCTCGTTGTCCCAGTTGGCACGTGGCGTGCTTGGCTGGCTCGTGGCAGCTCCCCTGGAGCAGATGAGGCACGCGCCGGCCTCATTACAATGAGAATGGAGCCATGTGGCAGCAACAGTTTGCAAATCTCCCCTCCTTCTGTGCGAAGCAGGAAACATTTCCAAACGCTTGTCTCCCCAATCGACCACATTAACACCCCTCGGCGCTCCTCTCTCCAGAGAGAAGGGGGCGGGAGAGCGGGGTGGGCAAGGCTCCTGAGCGGGGGGCAGTTTTGAGGCTGCAGAAAACAAAACCAGCAGGCGTGAGTGTGTGTTTTTCTTCGGGTCCTTTATGACTTAACATTGCGGAATTAAAGGCGCAGTTCTTTTCATCGGAAAGGCGAAACCTGATCGCAAAAGGAGACTGAAGACTTGCAGGGGAGATGCAATGCTTTGACAGGGAAAGGCGCCCAAGAAACAAGGTTGACTACCTGTGTGGTGCAGGGGTGAGAGTGTCAGTCTAGTACCTGGGTGACCAGGGTACAAATTCCTGCTCCACTG
Organism: Podarcis erhardii; assembly: GCF_964252035.2. Classification (NCBI taxonomy): domain Eukaryota; kingdom Metazoa; phylum Chordata; class Lepidosauria; order Squamata; family Lacertidae; genus Podarcis; species Podarcis erhardii. The sequence goes on from NC_138497.1 coordinate 43,806,369, forward strand.
TGAAGCTCACTAGGTATCTTGGGCCAGTCACTGTCTCTCAGCCTAACCTCCCTCACAGGGTTGTTGTGGAGGAGGAGACCCATGCATGGCACCTTGAGCTCCTTGGAGAAGAAGGTGGGATATAAGTGGAATAAATGTGTCAGAGAGTGAGAAAGGATGGGTGGAGAGAGTGTGTGTTAATAATGTGGTTCAAGTCTTCTTTGTTTAATGGGGTCTTCGGTGCTGTATCCAAATTTAATTAATTACAGTTATATCATTTATCCCTCCTTTCCTCCATGGAGCTCAAGAATTGCTTTACAGCAGCCTAACTCAAGCTGCCCTCCGAATGTTTTGGACTTGCAACTCCCAGTAGCCCTAGCCTGCTTGACAAATGATCAGGGATATTTGGGGTTGTTGCCCAAAACATCTGGAGAGTACCCCGTTGATGGAGATTGATTTACAGGTGTGTCTGTTGCACCCACCCACCCATGATTTCCATTATCCCTCTATGACGGGCGAATGACTGAAAAAGTGATTTGCCCAAGGCCACCCAGTGAGTCATTGGCAGAGACTAGCCTTTAGTCCAGCTTTCCCATTCATGGGAGATCTCCATTCATGAGAGCAGCGCTCTGGTTGTAAACGCCCCCTCATCCCAGCTTGAATTCATTTTTGTCCTGAGCTGAATACACTTAACTAACTCACTAGTGCAGACTTTCCCAACCTGGTGCCCAGCAGATATTTTTGACTACAATACATGTGCTGGCAGGGCCTGATGAGATTTGTTGTTGAAAACATCTGCAAGGCACCAGGTTGGGGGAAGGCTGCACTAGGAGAATTTCTTAATACCAGAGAGCCATTTTCTGTATCCAGATATCTCAACTACCTGCACACACAGTTTTCTGTCATTCAGCTTACTGCAGCTCTCCACTGAAGAACTGCAGAAAATGGGTGCTGAGAAAGTAAGCCAGAGCAGGTGGAGGCAGCAGATGTAACTTACAAGAAGAAGCCTTGTTTTTGATTGCAACTCCTCCACCAGGCTGTCATGTGCTGTATGCTTAGAATAATAGAATTACCAAGTTGGGAGGGTCTCTGGAGGGCATGTAGTCTAGCCCCTTGCTCAGTGTAGGATCTTTGATGCATGATGAAACCAGCACCTGTGGCAGATGGCAATCTGGTCTCTGCTTAAATATCTCCAGCAAAGGAGAGCATGCCATAACCTGAGGCAGTCTGTTCCCCTGGCAAACCCGCTTTCACTGTTAGGAAGCCTTTGTTAAAGCAGGGGTAGGCAGCGTAGTGCCCTCCAGACGCTGAGGACTACAACTCCCATCGTCCCCAACTATTGGCAATGGTGGCTGCAACTGATGGGCAGAGTGGTCCAAATCATTTGGAAAACACAGCATTGGCTGCCGCCCTCCAAAAGAAAATGAGAAGGAAAGAAAGAAAGAAGACCTGTTCACACTCTGTTGTCAGGATAAGGTTATGCTTTGAGAAACTTTTGTTCTCATTGGGTGATCTAAAATTTAGAGGAAATGACCGCCCTCACATTAGTGCCCATTTAATAAATGTGTCTCAAATGGTAGTGCTGATTATGGCACATGCATGTAAACACTGGCGTAGCGTGGGTTGTCAGCACCCGGGGCAAGGCAAGTAATTTGCGCCCCCTAACCCGTGGATTTGCGCCCCCTAACCCTAACCCCCAGATGTTGCGCCCGGTGCGGCCGGCCCCCCCTGCACCCCCCCACGCTACGCCACTGCATGTAAATCTGTAAGCCACATCATTTTGATTTAACAGGGCTGTGTTTGGGAAATCTCTCTTCAAAAGAGCAGCAAAAATAGTTGCAGGCAGTCCACAACTTAGGTAGTTTCTACCCCGGTTGGCAGTTGCTCCCCCAGCTCTCAGACTGGCATCATTTTCAGCCCGCCTCCAATAAATGGAGACGATTGAACTAGTTGTCTTCTGTATGCATAGCTTGTGTGCTGCAGAAATGAAAGTTAAATGAAAGTCCCCTCTGAACAAAAAGCCCATAATGGATTAGCCCCAACCTATCAGTACACAGACATGGGTGGCACTGTGGGTAAAACCTCAGTGCCTAGGACTTGCCGATCATATGGTCGGCGGTTCGAATCCCCGCGGCGATGTGAGCTCCCGTCTTTCAGTCCCAGCTCCTGCCCACCTAGCAGTTTGAAAGCACCCCTAAGTGCAAGTAGATAAATAGGTACAGTGGTGCCCTGCAAGACGAATGCCTCGCAAGACGAAAAACCCGCTAGACGAAAGGGTTTTCCGTTTTTCGAGGCGCTTCGCAAGACGAATTTCCCTATGGGCTTGCTTTGCAAGACGAAAACGTCTTGCGAGTCTTGCGATTTTTTTCCACTTTTTTCTCCCTTTTTCTTAGCCGCTAAGCCGCTAATAGGGTTGCTTCGCAAGACGAAAAAACCGCTAGACGAAGAGAATCGCGGAACGGTTTCTTTTCGTCTTGCGAGGCACCACTGTACCGCTTTATAGCAGGAAGGTAAATGGCGTTTCCGTGTGCTGCGCTGGTGCTGGCTCGCCAGAGCAGCTTCGTCACGCTGGCCACGTGACCCGGAAGTGTCTGTGGACAACGCTGGCCCCCGGCCTCTTAAGTGAGATGAGCGCACAACCCTGGAGTCGGACACAACTGGCCCGTATGGGCAGGGGTACCTTTACCTTTACCTTATCAGTACACAACAGCAAAGGATACACAACAGCAAAGTTCAGGTGGCTGCTTCCCCAACCAATAATGGCAGCAAAAGAGAATGTAGATCAGAAAGTATCTCAACTAAAGATGTGGTAAAGCTAGTGCTGCAGACACTATTTTTATGCTTCTGCACTGATCCAAGTAATTGGCTTGGACTAGCTATGATCAGCACAGAGACTAACAGGCCCCCTGATTCTGCCTGCCTGCCACAGATTGGCATTTCCAGGTGTCCAAACCCCACCACCACCACTTTATAGAAGCAGGCTATTTTTCTTAGGTGGGATCTATTGACTGTTACTATTTTCCTGCCCCACTATAAAAGGATAAGGTAGAAATGCTGGGATGCAACTCAGCCGGCACTAAAGCTGATGTGTCTGCGTGGAAAAGAGTAGAGGAACCTCCAAGCTTCCTAGACTGTCCTTTTGTCGTATTCCTACACATTTAACCTGTGCCGAACTTCCTTCAGGTTAGACCTACACTCTTAGGGTTGTCTTCTTTCCTCCACATAGAGTAGCAGGTGGCGCTGTGGTCTAAACCACTGAGCCTCTTGGGCTTGCCAATGAAAAGGTTGGCGGTTCGAATCCATGCAAAGGGGTGAACTCCCGTTGCTCTGTCCCATCTCTTGCCTACCTAGCAGTTCAAAAGCACACCAGTACAAGTAGATAAATAGATTCCGCTTCGGCGGGAAGGTAAATGGTGTTTCCGTGCACTCTAGCACTCATCACATGTGCCAGAAGTGGTTTAGTCATGCTGGTCACATGACCTGGAAAGCTGCCTCAGCCTTAAGTGAGATGAATGTTGTACCCATAGTCACATTTGACTGGACATAACTGTCCAGGAGTCCTTTACCTTTTTTTTTTTTTACCTTCTTTCCTCCCTTTTCCATGCTCCCCTCATAAAAGGAGATGACTATTTTGGATCTCACTCCATCCAAGAACAAGCATAGTTTGTTGTATCTTCCTCTAGATAGAACTAAGATCCTTCCTATCAAGTATGTATTTCCTGCAATAAACATTTCTTATTTTTCAAAACCCAGAGCCTCAGTGTGATTACGTCCAGGGTAAAGTGTGCTCCTCCTGCTGGGATTCAGTATTCAGTTCCGCTTCTACCGGCATTTTAACTCCAAATGCCAATAGGATATGCCTAGAATTGCCTCCTTTTGTGGCCTGATTTATCATCTTGTTACAGACTGAAACTCCTGAGCCTCATTCTTCCGTCATCCGTTCTTGATGGGGTTCCCCCGGAAGAGTGTTTTACGATCAGTTGTTAGGTTAACACTTGATATGATTTAGCTACAACTTCTTTCTATAACCCCAAACCATAGAAGATAGCACAACTTGTGTTTCTAGGTCCTTCCCTTGCCATGGGACAACTCTGAAGTATTTCAAAAGTTGTTAGTGACATGGCCTGGTAGTCTGTTCTTGGAGGCGGATCGTGCCCAAATGTAAGAAGAGCTCTGCTGTGTCAGGCTAAAGACCCATCTAGTCCAGCATCCAGTTCTCACAAGGAAGTGAGTCCAAGCTTTCTGGAGTCTGGACTGTGGCTGAACCTTTTTGATTAATGTAACCCAGCACCAGCGTAGCATCAGTCTCCATTTCATCTTCATCATATGAAGGCAGCCCTGTTTAGGGAAGCTTTTAATGTATGATGCACTACTGTATTTTAATATTTTGTTGGAAGCCGCCCAGAGTGGCTGGAGAAGCCCACCCAGATGGGTGGGGTATAAATAATTGATGATGATGATTCAAAGTAAAACACTAAATTGTGTAGATTTTGACAACCACCTTCTTCACCACAAAGTGCAGTGGGAGCACAGGAAATCCACCCAGTAAAATTTGCAACAACTGCTCTGGGGCCCGTACAACAATAGATATTTTATATGTGTGCTACGTAAGCACAGGTTGAAATCCAACGTGTGAGGTTAAGCTAATTTCAACTTTTCCATAGTACAAACTGCTCCATTGGGCTCATCTACATTGTCCTGTGCCTAGAAAGCACAGATCCAAGCAGTTTCCACTCCCCTGCCCTGCTCCTTTCCCAGGGAAAACATGTTATTTAGCACTAAATCAGAGAAAATTCCAATCCAGAGAAAACTCAAAAGGCTGTTTGCTCCAGTGGAGCGCTAAAGAGCAGTTTTCTGTGGGGGAAAGCAGCAGGACAAAAGGGAAGTGTGGATGAGCCCTAAGACTACAGTCTCAAACAAGTTTAACTGGCTGTGTAGATGTTGCCATTTGCTGTGGTTCCAGTGCACTCCCACTGCTGGTGTTTGAAACCAAGTCTGTGTGATATTAGCCACAATCCATAGCTATCCTGCAGCTTCTTGAGAAATCTTACTGTCTGGTGGGCTTTCCATCAAACCAGCCATCTATCCAATTAGAAAAGCAAGACCCTGGTTATGTTGGGGCATGTACATTTCAGGCAGCCTTTGCACATCTGCAGATGGAGCTCAACATAAGGAAACAAATCAGGTAATGAGCATTGGGTAAAGACATCTCTGGCTCCACTCTGCTGTGAACATCAACACGCATGTGCAGAGAGCCCATCCAACACGGATCGTGCCAACGGATTGTTCAAATGGAAAAACCTAGAATGGGGTTGTTAAAGAAAAACACCAGTTTGGTGTTCCTTTACCAGTTCCTTTACTGACAGGTAATCCAAAGGATAATGCAGTTCCTCAGCAGTTACATATACAGTAGTTGTAGCACAAAGTCTGTCCCAACAGCTTACAGCAAAAGTAATAAAAGGTCTTTCCTGCAACATATGCTCCTTGCAGCGTTCCAACACAGATTAGGTTCTACCCACGGCTATAAATGCAAGAGTATACTCTCAAAAGGTGCAGCTTCAGGTGTATTGCAAGCACACCTAAATTAACCATTTCTTGTCCTTTTTCTCTGTGTGCATAAATCCACATTCACTAACATTAAAAGGTACTTAAAACACAGTGGGAGAAAATAACTGCTGCATTTCAAGCTGCTAAGATGTACATGGAGGTAGAGTCTCCTTCTTTGGAGGTCTTTAAGCAGAGGCTTGACAACCATATGTCAGGAGTGCTCTGATGGTGTTTCCTGCTTGGCAGGGGGTTGGACTCGATGGCCCTTGTGGTCTCTTCCAACTCTATGATTCTATGATTCTACATAGCCTTAGTCTCCTTTAACTAATTGGGATTTGCTTATTAGTCAACTTTCTTAAGGGTTGCACTGCACAAGGGGATGGAGAGCCCTTGGCTCTCCAGGTGTTGTTGGACTTCAACTCCCACCAGCCCCAGCCAGCATGGCCAATTGTCAGGGAGGATGGGAGTTGTCCTCCAACCAGAGGCGAGACACCCCACCACTATTGCAGGTGTCCCATTCTTGCACCATGGCACAAAGATGTGTAGTAAGTGTTGTTTTTGGAGGCGGTGGGGGAAACCAATTCAGCTCCTTTCCAAGGATGCAAGGGGCCCTAGGTACGTCTCTCTGCATCCCACAAAATCTGGAGGGTCACATCTGCAGCTGCAGTCCTATACATACCTCCCCAGAAGCAAATCTCAGTGGGACTCCTGAGAAAGTACAGATAGGATCAGAGTGTGCTATGTTGGCTCAATGGCAGATTTTGATGGCCATTTCCTCCCTTCACATCATGAAGGAACCTTAGCAGGAGGGCTTGGAGGTCTGCGGCTAGTCAAGAGTCTGGCCTTCTGATCAATAGTCTCAGTATAAGGCAGCTTCTGAGATTTACATAGCTTTGAACCTCTTGGGCTGCAATCCTGCACATCTGGGTGAATTAAATCCAATTGAAGCTAAGGGCCCTAGCCCAGAAGAAGTCTATAATCATGAGTAACTGAAATCCCGTTGATTTTAATGGAACATAAGAGTGACTTAACTCATAAGAGTGGCTCAGGACTTGTGTCACTGGTATTCAAGTGAGCCAAAGGCCCTTAAGGGAGATGCTGGAGGCTGTTGTGTGAATAAAATAAAAAACTAGCAGCCCATTGATTTGCAGATAAGTCCTCCTTCTTTTAATAGGACTTGTCTTCTGTGTAATTACATTTAGGGATCAGGATATAACTAACTAATTGGAATGCTCCCAGTATTTAATGCTGGAATTGCCAACAATTACAGGAGATGCTCACTGAAGCCAATTACATTGGTCACTAATAGTTTGCAAACAATTCCCTTCAGGTTATATGAATGTTGTGGCAAGAATTCAAGGCATGAAATTGGAAGAGAGAAACGTGAAACACTTCACATATTTATCTTGTGTCTGCTCCATAATGGCTGGCTTCAACAATGAAAACTTACCTTTAAATAGATTTCACTGACAATACTAAAAACCAAGAGACTTCACAATTTTTTAAAAAAAATGTATATAAGGGACTTAAACGATTACTTATGTATTTAAAAGATTTTTTTGTACTGGCAAAAACTACAGGCACATGCCTCTTCTAAGGTAGCGCTTGCTGTGACTCAACCATATGCATAATTCAAAATAATGCTTTCCCCCCTTCAAAACCATTATTTTATTGGCATGCAAATGTATGCATATTTAATTGACTAATCAAGTGATTAAAAGTCATATGATCAGTCTATTGAGATACATTTAACTGGGTGGCCATCGTAGCTCTCGACTCCTTTACTGATTGTGATTGCAGAATCAGGAAGATATATACGACTATCCTGGATGATTTGATGTGGAGAACAAGAGTTTGGTCTTGGATTATGGCAGCGAAACAAACAAAGAAGGGAGGCCCCATACAGGTGCTATCTTGTGGGCTCCCATATGGCGGATAATAAGAAAGTGAAGTATACCAATAATTTTAAACGACGGTCGTTCGAACCTGCCCTCTGCAAACTTTTCGATCCAGCTGCCCTTCTGCTCCTCATTGCAACTTTTTTTATCTAAATTTTTGGTCAACACAAAGCAGATGGCCCCTTTCGCATTTATTATTTTACCACCGCCTCTTTAATAGCTACAATCACAACGGCACAGTAACGCCCTTGACTTTCGAGAAGATTTCACATCTGTTTTGTGCACCATCCGAAAGCGGAGAGATGCTGTTGGGCAACGTGTGCCAGGTCAGGAGTCATTCTGTGGTCAAGGGAAGAAGGAAAGCAGCGAAGGAGGAGAGAGGCCAACTCCGGGCTGAGAAGAAGAAAGAGGCTCGGTTTCACAGGGGCTGGACCCTTGGCCGCCCACATCATAATATTTTGATCGCGGAGGGAAGCTGATGCCCAGAGCGCGCCGACTCGACGTGAAACTCTATCTGCGAAGGTGCTCGCCCAGAGAGAGAGAGAGAGGATTGCCCTGAGGTTTGGCAGAGCTGTGAAAGAGGAGGAGGAGAGAGAGAGAGACCCGCTTGTTCTGGCTTTAACCTACATTGGCTGGGGAAGGAGGAGGAGAAGAATAGAGCGCGTCCATATGGTAGATGCTGCCTGTGGATCTGCAGCCCCAATGCGGTGCCCGGCTCGTGCGCGCTTGTGCCAGATGGCGCCTGGGCCAAGTGGCCAGGCGTGGGGTGGCTCTGGTTAGCCTCATAAACCTCCAGCACAAGTCCCCAAATCAAAACACACACATACGAACATCTGCTCGGGCCCGCAGTACCCAGTTAGCCTTTCAGTCGCGCATTAAAGAGCCCCACCGCCCTTCTGTTCCCCCGGGGTTAGGCGCTCATTACCATTTACCAAGCACTGATGTTATCTGGCCCCGTGTTTTTATTTAGCGCCCGAGCAGATTTGGTGGGTTGACAGTTGACGAGCTCGCGGGTGAGGAGGGGACCCTGGCTGCTCAGGGGAGAAGTAGGGACCTCCTGCTCTACCTTGCGGACTAGGAAAGAGCACCCATCGCCCTGTGATCCTGACTTGGGAGCGATACCCCCATCCCCGAGACCAGCTGGTGGGCATCGAAGGGGATGGTGTCTTGGGCACCTGTTCCCTGGCACAGGCATGGGGCGCTTTTTCAAACTAGTAGGAAAGGAAAAGGCTCTGGGCGTGGGGTCTTCTCCGGAAAAACTTTGCTCTGCTGCATCAAAGCATGATCCGCCTGTAGGTTACACTCCGTTGGAAAGAGCGCGAGAGGGAGACGGTAAGTGGAAAGGACCCAGGTGAGTTTTTCCAAGGAAACCCTCTCAAGGTGTCTTCTCGACGAAGGATTAAAAGAGAAAGGGGACACTGTGCGTGCGTGGATGGATCCGTGCAAGGGACCCCGAAATCCTCGAGCCAAACACTTCAAGATCCCGAGAGAAGCCACACTCGTACAGGGAATCGTGGTTTTTTCTCGCGGCAGCGTTGGGTTTTCATATTAAATCGACAGACGCTCAGCAGTTCATGGGCAGGGCTTTATAAAAAAAAGGGGGGGGAAGAAACTTTCTAGAGTCAAGCAAGATCAGCAGAAGTTTACATCCATTTCGAAACAAGTGATTCCCCCTCCCCTTCCCCCAGGAGCCATCTGGCAGGCACACTTTAAAAACAAAAAAACAAAACAAAAAACCACCCATCCCTGTTAGTACATCATATCCTAAATCAACATTTTGCTTTGGGTCCTCCTCGGCTTTGTAAGGCAGGCGTTTCTCATGCCGCACACAAACACACAAAAGTTGCTCTTTTGAAAGCAAGTGCATGGGGCGATCCTGTCTGGTTCAGGCAGAAACCCACACCTATGTTGATGCTTTCTCGCCTCAAAATAAAACAAGAGTATTCCCCAAGGGCTGCCTGGGAGACACCCACTGCTTCCCAAAACAACGCACCAACCGGTTATTTCACTTATTTTTTATTTATTTTTTTTACAGGTGAAGAGAAGCGCGGACAGGGGCTGGCATAAAGGTGGCAAGACCTCATTATCATACAGCTGAAGGTTTATCTTCTCCCCCCCCTTCCCCTCCCTTTTTAACAAGCTGAAATAAAAGCCACATGAAAGGCCTTCTCTGTGCTTGGCTTTAATGAGGGACACGCGACCCAACAATAAGCACACATTGCAATCAGGCCAAGGGGTTTATTGGCACACACCAGCCTGCAGCCAGGATACAATCTGAGCCGGCGCACCGCTCCGAAGAGGGAGGAAGGCGGGCAAGCAGGCAGGCTGGCAGGCTGCAATGCTCTCCATTCACACCACGGGGGATGTTGCCCTTGGGACAGGGTTGGTACCCAATGCGTGTTCCTCGATGTCACGGAAACTGAACTCTATACAGTTACGATTCTCCTGTTGATGAAAATGACTGCCTCCACCGGTCCTCACCTGAGAGGTGAGAGCAGCTTCCCTCGGTCCAAGGAGACAGCTGGTGGGGTTTGGGGGCGCAAATGGTAGGGCTTTGGGAGCCGCAGAAGCATGGAAGAATATACCAACTTTAGAGCAAAGCCACTTTAATTCGCCTAACTCTGTCCGGAGGCAGCGCAAGGGTTAATACGTCGTCCTGCCCCCTCTCCCCTCTTACGCGTCGGGGCTGCAGATAGAAATAGGCACAGGGTTAGGGCACACAGGTACGCCGGCCTCAGAGCCCTGTGAATCGAAGTGATTTGCCAAACAGCCCGGGGGAAGATGTTTGGAGGGGTGTGGAAATCCGCAGCAAGGTTGGCCTTTCGATTTCTCAAGAACTGGCGTCAGTTCTGGTTTCTTACCTGCTCTCACCTGGGCAGGTAACACTATATGGGCAAGCAAGAGTGCGTAGGATGGGGTATCTGTGCGCCCCGAAGTTGTTGGACCCCATCTCCCCTCACCTATAACCATTGGCCATGCTGGCTGGGGCTGGTAGGTGTTGGAAAACATCTGGAAAGCCACAAGTCCCCTAGCGCTTTGGACTCCATTCGCCTTCCTTTAGGAAGCATGCAGTGCCTCGTCTTTTCGAGCCGGAATGAGAAGGGTACTCTCTTCACGAGGCAAAATCTTTCCCCGTTGCCTGCCTCCTCCTTCCCCTTTGCGAGGGCTCCGTCTCCGTGGCGAGCGCACTAAATCTCTCAACAGATGCTGGGGCATCTTCATAATCAGCTCGGCTCCTTGGTGGTCAGTGTGGAGCAGCAGCAGCAGCAGCAGCAGGGTATTAATTCTGGATCTGCGGGCTCTCCACCACATTGGGTTCCTTCTTCCAGAAAGATAAGGGGGAGGGATCTCCCGAGCCTGACGGACAGTTTACATAATGAGCTTGCGAGGCCAGGAGGCAACTATATAAACAGCGCGAAGGGAAGCCAGCTTTCCACTCACGGAGCGAGCGCAGGAGCAGCAACTGAGGTCGGGGAAAGGAACGAGCTGCTGCCGCGCCACGCTCACACGCCCCTCCGCCTCTCTCCTCCGGGCTTGGGAGTTTTATAAACGACGGGATTTAACCCTCCGACCACGCCGATGCTTTAAAAAGCAGCCCCACTGGATTATACCTTCCTCTTCGTCTTGGGGAGTACTTGGAAGGGAAGCCTCTGACCTGCATGCCACGACTTGGGAGAGCCAGGCAGCAGCAGCAGCAGCAGCGCATCTTTGGACCACCTGAGGAATACGAGCGAGCCTTGAAAGCTCAGCCCGGGAGGAATTAAGCACATCGTAGTGGGAGGATGGCAGCCTTGCGCCTCGTGGGCTTGACATTGGCTGTCGCGGTGACGCTGCAGGTAATGATGTTGGCACAGCCGTCGGGGGAATATATATATATACATTTATATATGTGTGCATGGGGAGTTTTTCATTTTCTTTCTGGAAAGTGTTGGCCCCAAAGGGAACAAGCTCGGGTGTAAGCTCTGCTGTTGTGTGTGTCTCCCCTTTGCGCAGAAGGTCTCCGGCTCGGGCGTCTTCCAGCTGGAGCTGCGGCACTTTGCCAACGGCCAAGGCGCCCTGGCGAGCGGAGAGTCGTGCGGGTCCGGCTGCAGGACCTTCTTCCGCGTGTGCCTGATGCACTACCAGGCGGTGATCTCGCCGGGCGACTGCACCTTCGGCAGCATCGTGACCCCGGTGCTGGGGATCAACTCCTTCGCCATCCGGGAGACCGAGGGCTTCGGCAGCCCCATCAAGTTGCCTTTCAACTTCACGTGGCCGGTGAGAGCTCACCTTCAACAGCCTTGGAAAAGCGGGGCGGGGGTTGAGCGAGGAAGTCGAAATAATAACAATAAAAAAGCAGAGGCCGCCGTGGTTCAGCTGCAGGCTATATAAACAAACCCTGCGCTCGACGTTTTGTTTCCATAACTTGGTGCCATGTAGAAAGCTGCGCTCTAATTGCGGGCGTTGCACATGCATGTCGGAATAGAACGGCGAGTTGCTCAAGGCGAGTGAAATGTGCACGTTTTGAAGCTGGGGGAAAGTTGCTTTCCACGAAGCTGGGGTGGGAAAGGTCGCCTTGGGGAGGCAGGGAGAGGACATTTCTTCCTCCTGCACCCTGGTCAGAGGCGAGAGACGCCTTTTCCCAGGAGATGAAAGCAGTCCTCCGGAGGAAGCTCCATTTCATCGACTCAGACAAAGTAATGCTATCTGCAATTAGATTAATTGAAATGTATATCTACCGCCAGGTAGAGGTTTTCTGGTTTCACCCGATTGTTTTAAATCTCTGAGGCCGACAGTCCCTTTCCGATCACTTATCACTAGAACTCCCCGCTTGTCTTAGGTTCTGTGCCTTCCTCTCACTCCTCCTTTCCATTCACAGGGAACTTTCTCATTGATCATTGAAGCCTGGCACGCTCCCGAAGGTTACAATCCTGCAGGTGAATATGGCCGTTCCTTTCCTACTCACTAGGGGGCGACAGCTTTTCAAAACTTGCAGCTTTATGCAGAAGCTAACTTAAAAAAAAACCAACACAAAATAGCTAAGTCTGCCAGCACAGTTATTAAATAGCTTCCACCTAAGCTACATAAATAAATATTGTTTTTACTTATTGCATGTAAGTTCAGAATATATTTTCGATGCTTGCTTTAATTTGCAAGGCAGAGCTGTTCCCAACATCTTGATGGGTTTTGCTTTGATTTTGTCCCCCTACTTAATCTCCACACAATTGCGTTTCCTCCCGTTTATTTTTGGCGTGGGAAAGAAAGGAGCTCTTTGGTGAGAAAACGGCAAGGCTGCCAAAAAGTCCTGACTGCCTTTTCCTGTATTTTACACCTTTTTCAAATTCCGCCCTTTGGAAAAGGAATAATGGCTTTGGGATGTTTTTCTGACATAGAGGAAAAGGATATTTCAACAGCACAAGAGCTCTTACTTTGAAAGGCTTTCTGTAAAGCTTCTCAGGACCACAGCTAACAATAAAGGATACTAAAGGCAAAAGAGAACAGTGCTTTTACACTGGTATTGTGACCCCTGACCCCCTAATTACTGCAGCCCAGTGGTTGAGCCCCAAGTGTCTCTATATACTCCTGGCTTATTAATATTTTAATCAACATTATTTGGCACACTACTTGGGCTGAATAATGCAATTTTCTTCCTCGGTTAAATTTCAGTGGTAACATGTTGTCACAAATGCCTTTTGAGGGCCAGGTTGATTCTCTTTATTTGGCATTATTAGGATTTCTTACCTTTAATCCCGCCCCTAAAACAAAATCCTTCACTGTTTTTAATTATATTGAGCATGTTGCAATGAGCATTGCTACTTAAAAAAATATGAGGGCACCAGCTGATGAAATCTATTGCACAGAGTCTGGGCTTGTATGTTGGGGCTAGAAGATTGATGCTAGACGCCATCGCTAATTACGGTGACACTGGAGAGGAAGCACAAGCTGGCGTGTAATGTGAGAATGTTTTAATAAGGGCATAGTGTGTGGTAGCACTGTGCATGTTAGCATGGGCCAGAAGGACGCTGTGTGGGAATTCTTCCTTGTTGTGAACAGCCAAGGCACATCAGACGAGAGGAGCAGTTAAGTGCCCAGTGTGCTTTATCATAAGGGATGAACTGTGAGCAGAGTTACCACCTGTATCCAGCAGAGCCTCTGTGCCTGAAACAACTGTATTGCAAGGCAGAACTTCAGCAGGTGTAGCATGTCTCCACAGGGAGAATGCCAGGATGGAAAATATTTTACATGTTGGATTTCTGCTTATTATACAGCCATTAAACGGATGCGCTGCCACCCCACCCGCTGGGGGAAAGTGGCAACTAACCTGTGAGGATGCAGTACCACACTATGGGATGGGTTCTGTAAAACAAGAGTGCAAATAGTCCTTTGGGATGTGAGAGAGGATGCAGAGGTGGCATGCAAAGGTTAAAGTACAACAGATGGACTCGAGCTAGAGGACGGTGTGAGATAGGGTGGTGACTGTCAGTGCAAAGCTTTTTATTATATTTTAAAGAGATGTGCTTCTGCATGCAATCCAAAACCTTATCACCTGCCTCTATGCTGTTTATTCCCCCTTTAAGTGGTGAGTGAGTGGCACTCTGCACGTGCCCAGGGGCATTTCTTCACGCATTACAGATTCCGCAGTTGAGTCTGGCGCAAACCAAAGACCTTGTTGGCACAGGGGCCTTGGATGTGGCTAGAAAGGGAGAAAGTATCCTGTTTCTCCCTCAAGCCCTAACCTAGCTTGTGTCCTTCCCGCCGCAGCAGGATCCAAGCCCCCTGCCCGGAAGTGGCTCATCAGCCAGATGGCGATCCGGCGCTCGCTGGCCGTGGGCGAGGCGTGGCTGCCGGACCAGCAGAGTCACGAGTGGGCCCGCCTGAACTTCTCCTACCGCGTGGTGTGCAACGAGCACTACTACGGCGACAACTGCTCCCGCCTCTGCAAGGACCGCGACGACCTCTTCGGCCACTACGTCTGCAAAGCCGACGGCACCATGGCCTGCCTGCCCGACTGGACGGGGGACTACTGCACCGACGGTGAGCGAGGTCGCCCTTCCCGCCCTAGACCTCCCGCCCCCCAGTTGGCGCGGAAAACGCGCGGGCGGGCGCGCAAACTGCGCCTCGAGGGCAGGGATAGGCGCGACAGCTCCCCCTGCCGGTCGCGGGCGCCAACAGCTGGCGGAGGGGAGGCAAAGAAAGCAAAGCAACTCCGATTCCCGCCCTAGGGGGACACTGCGCGTGCGCGAGCCCTTAGAGGTCGGCGGAGGGGTTGAAAGGGTCGGGCGAGAGGGCTGAGGGGATTCGGAAAAGGAACCTGCGAGAGTCGAGGCAGAGAGAGGGATGGAGACGGGGTTTTGTTTAAACTCATAGGCAGGACGGAATGCGGATGCGTTGCTGTGTCCTTCCAGTTCCAGCTGAGACCCAGAAATGTCCCTATAAGTATCACTGGCCTCCTAACCCCATTATGAGCGCTTCATAGTTATAGCATGGACAGTTATAATATGAGGAAACGGGCGCCAGCGAAAAGGCTTATCTGGAACGGGTCGAATAAGTTCCTTCTTAAAGCATGAAAATAGTATTATTATTATTTTTTTTTACAAAAAACACCCACTGCCATATATCCGAGACCAGTTTCTTCTCTCCATCCCTCGAAGTGTATGCACAGAGTTTACAAATGGTTCTCCTAAATTCAGTCTTCAAATGACCGAGCTGCACTACTGGAGATCAGTTCTTGGATGCAATTGTCTTTGGAATTAATTAATTAATTAATTCTAATTAATACACACAAATGTGATTTGAAAGTTTCTATAAGGCTGCAGCCAGCCACTGGTTTTACAGATTCGCATTACTTACTCTCTGGGACCATTTCTTACATTTAGAAGGCCTTTGGCAATTTCCTAGGCTCCATATAGCTACCATTTATGGTGGCTGCAGGTGTGCCCATTTTGATTACAGACCTCCAACTCTAAGCAAGTCAGTAGAGCAAAAATGCCACTCCATTCATTTGTCTGGGTGAGGTAGTGTATGTGCAATAATGGAAATGAATGGGAACCACAGTTGTCTCCACCCCCATTCCCTTGGTATTAAAGAATCGGGGGAATGTAGCTCCCTCATAAATGGTTCCTTTTCTTATTGCACCTGCTCCTGGGGCCACCACACCATTTTCTGCATCTGTGCTTCACATCATTTCCACTCCCCGCTTTGCAACTACTTTCAGTCAGCCAGCTTTAGATGGTGACTGCATCAAATGTCCCCAGTATCTTAGCTTAATGTTCTAGATAACAAGAATTGTAAAAGGTATTCTCAAGTCTAATTTTACATTTCAAAACACTTCCAGTTGCCAGAGCAGCTTCTTAGTGAATTTCATACTGGCATTTTAACTATGGGTTCAGGTACATCTAAGAAGTTTAGAGTTTTTTTTATTGCTAAAGTTGTGTGTATATCTCACAGCTATCATCAAAACTGATGGCAGTGCAGCTGTAGGAATTCTAAAAATCCAGCCACTTCTTGTTTTCATTGGTCTTATGGAACCAAGTCAATATTTGTTGACAAAACAAAACAAAAAAAACTCCTGGCCTAAAGGAAATTTCTTTAAGAACGGTGCTGGTGCTACAGGTTTCTTCTAGTTCTCTGCCTTTAAAAAGCAAATCAAATGTTTAATTCAAAATAATGCATGTAAATTACACTTGTTTTATACATAAAATTGTGCATGTTTCCACTTCACATTGATTTACATAATTTTGAGCATGGCATAGAATCTTTGGAACAGAATTTGAATTTTTGTTTAGTGCAAAATACAACTGTAAGCAATTGTGGGCCATTCACTCCCTGCCTCTGGGACAGTCACTGCTTCTCAGGATTGTCAATGAGAAAACATGTTGACCATGTTTGCACATCATAATAAACCAGAGTTAATGGTTTACTGGACTCTTTTGGTGCTCCCTGCCAGCGTGCAAGAGGAAACAAAATATTACCCTAGCTTAGCATTATACCCAACCAGGGATCAGGATTTGTTTTGC
Source organism: Podarcis erhardii (assembly GCF_964252035.2). Lineage (NCBI taxonomy): Eukaryota > Metazoa > Chordata > Lepidosauria > Squamata > Lacertidae > Podarcis > Podarcis erhardii. The sequence goes on from NC_138497.1 coordinate 43,822,789, forward strand.
TGAAACCATGGTCATTAGTTTGGGGGCATGAAATAAGCCACAATCCCTGATTCAAGCATAATGCTAAGCCAGGGATCGTGGCTTGTTGCCAGATCAGCAGCCCAGATCAGTGTTTACAGTAAACAGTTAACTAATATTTACTGTGATGTGCAAACTAGGCTGCTGTCTTGAGCTTGTTGGATACAGATACAATAATAAATACTTTGAAATGCATTTTTGAAAGTATTAACTCAAACTTTTTCCCCCCCAATGAAACAGCTATCTGTCTAGAAGGGTGTTCAGAGAAAAATGGATTTTGCAGAAAGCCAAGAGAGTGCATGTAAGTAGTTGCTGGATTAGATCTCAATGTGATTAACAGTATGAGTCCCACTTCTCTCCCTTCTCCCTTTACTCATTTCAGTGGTCATCACTGATAAAATCCCCTTTGACTTCAAGTAAGCTCAAAGTATTGTAACAGTTAATTCAGACATTTCAATTGTTTCTTTTCAGCTGTCGTAGTGGTTGGAAAGGCCGTTACTGTAATGAATGTATCCCTCATGTGGGTTGTCGCCATGGGACCTGTACAAAACCAGGAAAGTGCATATGCGATGAAGGCTGGGGAGGCCTTTTTTGTGATCAAGGTTAGTTGATGTAGTTATAACAAAAATGCATTAATTTAAATGTGAGTGGTTTTTTCTTGCTGATAAATTTCTTATGGAGAAATTTAACATTTTAGGTTGCTGCAAGAAGTCTAACTAATAGACTTTGAATCTGATAGTCTTGAATGATTGTGGCCAAATGTCAACATTTCTCTTAAATTCTTCTCTTTCTGTAAAAGTGGTATATGTTTACAGGAACATTCAAAAGTATTCGCACATATTTTTCTTTTAAGTATATATACTGCACATTTAGTCTTGCCTCTTGTCCCTTATAAAAACTGTATATTTAGTGATCTATCATATACAGTACTTAACTGAGGCAGTTTTCTAAACATATGGTATCACAAGCAAACAGAATCTGGCTCTTCCTTATTTTTACTCATGGGAATATTCTTATATGACAAATGCAGAATTTAAAATAAATGGAAATTGGGGGAAATCTCCAGATTCTGTTTCAAGGGACAGGCTTGACCATGCATCTGACATGTTTGCATGATCTCTGATGTAATCTCAGTTGAATAACTATGGTTCTCCAAAGTCATATCTGCACTTTAAACTGGGGTTACAAGTTCTTTTGCTACAATGGAATCCTTATAAGGAATATAAAGGTAAAGGTAAAGGTACCCCTGCCCGTACGGCCCAGTCTTGACAGACTCTAGGGTTGTGCGCTCATCTCACTCTAGAGGCCAGGAGCCAGCGCTGTCCGCAGACACTTCCGGGTCACGTGGCCAGCGTGACAAGCTGCATCTGGCGAGCCAGCGCAGCACACAGAACGCCGTTTACCTTCCCGCTGGTCAGCGGTCCCTATTTATCTACTTGCACCAGGAGGTGCTTTCGAACTGCTAGGTTGGCAGGCACTGGGACCGAACGACGGGAGCGTACCCCACCGCGGGGATTCGAACCGCCGACCATGCGATCGGCAAGTCCTAGGCGCTGAGGTTTTACCCACAGCACCACCCGCATCCCGAATAGGGAATATGCAGACATGCAATTATTAAATTTATTAACCACATAGATGGTCAATATATTTCAAGGTAGTTATACCACCTATGTATGATTGAACATCCTAGGAAACATTTCTGAACCTTGTAGAAGAAACTTTGTCTAGAGAAAGCCTACCTAATGAGAATGTTGGAAGTGTATAAACTTAACCAGGATCTTTTTCAACTTGATAAATGCACATTTAAATCCCTTTATTGCTAATAGCTTTAGGCACCTACAAAGACAAGTATTGGCTCCAAACGCAGTACACTTATCAGCCCACCCAGATTCAAAGCAAAATCATTCTTATAGCCCTAAGGATGCATATATACAGTAGTTATTGCAGGATATGGCCTATCTGTTTAAGGGTATTTTAATTGGCCTAGCAGGTGAAATGCTGATTGATCATCTATCATTAAGTAAAGTATGCCATCTTATCTTGGTTATATTCATGATACTAAAAGCTTATTATTATTATTATTATTATTATTATTATTATTATTATTTTTTATTATTATTTGTACCCCGCCCATCTGGCTGGGTTTCCCCAGCCACTCTGGGCGGCTTCCAACAAAGATGAAAAATACACTAAAATGTCACATATTAAAAACTTCCCTGAACAGGGCTACCTTCAGATGTCGTCTGAATGTCAGGTAGTTGTTTATCGCTTTGACATCTGATGGGAGGGTGTTCCACAGGGCGGGCGCCACTACCGAGAAGGCCCTCTGCCTGGTTCCCTGTAACTTGGCCTCTCACAGTGAGGGAACCGCCAGAAGGCCCTCAGAGCTGGACCTCAGTGTCCGGGCAGAACATAGTAAGCTCCTAAGTCCATTTCCTTCCATGTTGTTTTGATATACCAGGTTATGAACAAAAGTGAGGGCCACCACTTTGTTTTTTGTCTTATTGCATATGGAAAGGTTTTAAACATTATTCATTGTGGCAATGAGAACTACATTGTGGGGAAAGTACTGAGCTTATGCACCCCCAGGATAAGTTTATTTTAGGCATTCCTAAAAGTCCTCCTGGCTGGGGACACAAATTTCCATTGATTCTATTGAACAATAAATTGAAGGTGTTTTGGTGAATGTCTCTGTTCTGCTACTTCTAGTGCCTCATCTTTTTTGTTCTTTGTTAAAACGTAACTATCTCATTGTCATGTTTCTGTCCTTGCAGATCTGAACTACTGCACCCATCATAGACCCTGCAAGAATGGGGCAACCTGCATGAACACTGGCCAGGGAAGTTATACATGTTCCTGCAAAGAGGGTTTTACTGGTGTTGACTGTGAACGGAATATCAGCGAATGTGACAGTAACCCCTGCAAGAATGGAGGCAGTTGCACAGTAAGAACTAATTATATGTTGGGAATTTATTTGTGAAAAGAGAAAAAGCAGCTTTCCATATTTATATCTTGTCCTTCCACTGATGACTTTGGGGTAGTATGCATGAATGTTCACAATACCCCTGTTTGACCAGTAAAGAGGAGGGACTGATTGACTGGTTACAGGTCTGGGGAAGGAGGGTGTACATTGTTAAAATACAGTACAAACAATAAAAGCAACACATTACAGCAGAAATAAAACAAGAAAACCAACCACAGGCAGATCTTTAAAATTTAAATCAAACATATCAAAACTATTAAAAGTCCCTAAAAAGCCTGGGAGAATTTTAAAATAGCCTTTGCCTGACACTGAAGGGAATACAGAATATGCTCCAAGTGAGCCTCCCTAGGGAGAACATTCCAGAACCAGGATGCTGTTCCTGTGAAGGCCCTTCCTCCTAGCAGCCTCTTGCTATTTTGAGGGCCTCTGATGATGATTTCAAGGTAGATAGTTGGTGGATACCATCTTGGAGACTCTTCCTGGCCACTGGGGAAGGATAAGTTAGCAGGCACTGCGGCATCAGCAAAAAAAGGGTGGGGGTAGCACTGGTGCAGACATGGTGGTACCCCCAGCTATGGCACAGAGGGGCCCTGAAGCTCACATAGGGCTTGCACACATACAAAAGCAAAAATATTATTGATCCCCCTGCATAGTCCTGGCCTTCAGTACTATATAAAACACATCTATCTGTTTCACGTACCTTCTTTTAGCTACACAGTTATACTGCAAGTAGTATTTTCAGTCTGTCTTACTTCACTTTGGTAGTGTCTGAGTATGTACAGTCCACAGCAGGTTAATAAGTCTTATTCCCTCAGTGCTCTTTTTAGTAACCATCAATAGTTGAGAAGTACATTGTTGGTATGAACTTGTCTCGTTGTAGTAGTATCACTTAATTTATAGTGTGCATTTACTTTTTCATCTGCAAGACCCTTTAGTTGTGTTTTAGCCCTGCTTGGTCCCCAAGTTACTACTTACCTGGAGACCCAATCTGATTCCATTTTAATTTAATTTGTTTTGGGTGCATCTGCTTTCACATCTCTGAAAGTTTATGTCCCTTTGAAATATGGACAGGAAATGTAACTGAAAGCAACTAGTTTGAAGGAGCTAAATTTTATATATTCCTTATTTCTCTCCCCCCCCCCCCCAGGATTTAGGGAAATACTACAAATGCACATGTCCCCCAGGATACGATGGTGTTAATTGTGAGCACAGTGCCTTGACTTGTGTTGATTCTCCATGTTTTAATGGTGGCACATGCCTCGAAAGAGAAGGAGGAACCAGCTATGCTTGTATTTGTCCTATGGGCTTTACAGGATCCAACTGCGAAAAGAAAGAAGACAGGTGTACCAACAACCCCTGTTCTAATGGTAAGTCCTTTCACCAGAGGAGTTTCATCTTTGGGGACAGACAATAATGAAACTTTAATCTGATTCTGTGTTCCTCCCTTGATCTGTCAGTTTTCTTTTCCTATTATAAGGTATACTTTGTACGGTATATTTTCTACCTACTTGTGAGGTTTATATTGCATGTTACGTGGAGTTGCATATTTTTCTCTCTCCACATTTTTAAAAAAAGGATCAGCTTGGGCCGAGTGGAGGGGGAAAGAGTCTCCTTAACCCTTTCCCTCCAGTAATTCTTTCCCCCCAGCTCAAAATAACTCTTCCCAAGTTGCTCTTTAACTCACAGGGTGGAGGAGTAGCTTGCAATGTTGTTTATTTATATACATGACCACTTTGTAAGACTATAGTATAGGGGTTCCCAAATAGGTCTGTAGACCACTAGTGGTCCACAAATGTTATTCAGGTGGAACAGTGTGTCTGTAAAAATAGAATTCAAAATAATACAGCATCTAGCTTAGTGCATTCTAATTGCTACAACTGACAGAAAAATCCATAAGTGCCTCCAAGACCCTCTGCAATTTTCATGAGGTTCATCGGTGGATTTTGGAAGCGACTGATGGACCATCTGACACCTATTTTTGGTTTTCTAAATCTTAGTTCTGTACTGTATCTTTTCTTCTTGCTTTTCTGCAATCTTAGCTGTCATTGGACCTTCTTGTCATCTACATTCCCTCATTTCTGCACCTTCTGTGTCTAGAAAAGTCTCCTTGTGCATCATGTCAATATTTCCCAATTGATATCTTTTCCCACAACATTTCCCACACACATTCTGTGATGCCTGCTACTTGCTTATGTCCTCCTACTTCATTCTTGATGATTCTGTATCAGGTTATGTCTTCTCCTCAGCTTTGCCCTGTTGTCTGTACTACTACAGGGTGAGTCTTTTAAAAGAGGCCCCATGGAACATGTGTACTCTGTATCCACAGGGCCTCTTTTAAAGGACTCACCCTGTATATTCTAGTGCCTGGGGTAGTCTTGGTCTTTGCTTCTGTGCTCAGTGCAACACACAGCACTCGTTAAATAATAATAAAAAATACATTCCTAATCAACCTTTTTTTTTTTTTTACTGCGCTCTTCTCTACAGGTGGGCAATGCTTTGTTTTGGGCCAGCAACACGTGTGTCGCTGTCGCCCTGGTTTCTCCGGTCAGAAATGTGAGATAAACATCAGCAAGTGTTCCAGAAATCCATGCGCCAATGGAGGATCTTGTCATGACCTTGTGACTACACATGATTATACATGTACTTGCTTGCCAGGCTACGCTGGCAAAAACTGTGAAACCAGAACTAGAGATGAGTGTGCCTCTGAGCCCTGCCAGAATGGGGGAACATGCTATGTTGGGCTTTATCCTACTACTTTTGCTTGTCACTGCCCTTCTGGTTTCATGGGCAGCCATTGTGAATTTCCAGTGCGTTCAGTTTCAGAGCCTCCTAAACAGGTTCCTTGGGTGGCCATATCCATGGGAGTCGGGCTAGTGGCTCTTCTCATTTTGTGCTGCATGATAGCTATAGTTATCCGGCAGATGCAGAGACAGCCAGAACAGAATTCAGAAGCCATGAACAACCTGTCTGACTTCCAGAAGGAAAATCTCATCCCAGCCTCTCAACTTAAAAACACCAATAAAAACAAAGACCTTGAAGTAGACTGCGTGCTGGAGAAATCAAACTACAAACTTAAGAATCACACATTGGATTATAACCTGATGAAGGAACTGACGAGTAGAGGGGCTCAGGAAGACAAATATCATAAAAGTGAAAAATGTATAGGAGAGAAATCACCCTTCTGGTTACGCAGGTATGAACACCTTCTAAAGATCTAATTTCTCTGCATTTGTGAACAAGGAAGCCTATGTAGTGCAAAGAACAGGAGTAGGGCACAACTCATAAATGTGTTAGATTCTGAAAAGCATGGAAAGTGGATAGCTCTGACATTTTAAATCTCATGCAAAGTACACTTCGCTCACAGCAATAGAGGAGTGTTGACAGTCTATCAAGTTTTGGAAGTAGTTTACCTTCCTTAAAACTTAAATGAAATACCGGTAACATTATGGTAAATGCCTTGGCATGACCCATCTTATGGCCAGGTTGCAGTCCACTGATTCAAGGCCAATCCTGTAGCTAGATAGGTGGTTAGGACTAGGACTATGTTGTAACAGATTCCAAGAAATCATTATCTGAGGGCTCGAAAGCAACTAATGTTTGTTCTTAAGTTTATTTTTGGCTTATTGCTCATCGTCAGTTTAAAGCAAACAATTCATGGTCTGGGATTGAATGATGTGATAAGTCATACTATGGCTTGTTTGAGCTACATGGGGCAAGTAGGGAGAAGCCATACAAGGGGTCTACGCAGCAGAGGCACACTCACAATTCAACCATGGTTTAAGACAAACTGTGTCTTATCATGACATGTGAGGCAGGGCTGCATGCGTTTGTTCTTCTCAAAGTTGTTTACTTCACAAAAACACCTCTACCCAGATCCCTTTTGAACTGCTCACCTAATTTAATTGGTCTTGTGAATGTGAGGAAATGCAGAGAGCCAAAAAGAAAGTGCAGCCAAGTAGTTCCAAATTCTATCTTTTAATGCAGACTTACAGCCTTTACATAAAATATTTAAAATTTTGTGCATCTACTGCACCTAGTAAGTCAAGCTGATTTACTTGCTTCAATAAAACACATTGAATGCTACTTGAAACCAGGCTACTCCCCATATGCAAGTTTCAGCCTGGTCATAGTTATTTGGTCATAGAAGACTGAGGTTGTCATTGGTTGGAAACTGAATTTTTCAATATTTGCTGTCATTCATGGCCTAAGTTACTGTAAAAGATCCTTTTTTCAGTTTTAACACATGAAACGAGAACATTTTGCTTAGAAATTTTATCATGGTTTTTTGTTTTCAACAGTGAAAAGCCAGAATGTAGAATATCAGCTATATGCTCTCCAAGGGATTCCATGTACCAGTCTGTCTTTGTGATAGCAGAGGAGCGAAATGAGTGTGTTATAGCCACAGAGGTATGTATGTTGCCTACATAGATTTTAATTTTTGTTGCCATCCGCTTGTCTCAAGAGACAGCGGAAGAGTGCGCCATTGGGGCTAAAGTCAAACTATTGGAGTGTTACAGCGTCCACTGTTTTAATTACTTACACATTTCTATATTGCCTTTAGCTCCAAAAAGAGCTCTGAAAGCAGTTTATAGCAATAAATATCAATACAAACAAAAATGACATTCAAAACAAAAATTAAACGGAGATAACAACATATATTAAAAGAGGAAAAATAAAGACAATAAAGAAGGGGCCAGTGTATTCTTCCTTGGGTGGCAGTTCCACAGTCGGAGTGCCATCACCGAAAAGGCCCTGCCTTGGCTGCAGAACATAGAGCAAAGCCCTGGAAGATGGCCACAACTGAGAGCAGGTTTATGCAGAGAGGGATGATCCTTCAGCTATCCTGCTCCCAAGCTATATTTGTCACCAATAGTCATTAATTTATAGAGCGAAGGTCTCATTTTTTTGTAATAAAAATCTGAAAAGATAGCAATGTAGTTTAAGACTTTCAGGCATCATTTGCATACATCTGGCAAGTAGTGGGTAGTAATGGAACTACCCTATTTCTAGTGTTGCTCCAGATCATTCCTGCAAACAATACTTAAGAAAATAGAGAAATGAATGGGTTAGTTTCTTCAGGTTTTTTTTTGTTTTGTTTTTAAGGTCTGAATCCCAGAGTAAAGACATTGGCTTAAGCTCTTACTTCTGAAACCAGAATTCTGCATTCTCTAGCACCCCACACCTCCTGAAAACCTGTTTCAAAAAGGCATGGAATGTGGAGCAAAGGGCTACAACAGAAAGGGGATATTGATAAAATTCATGCCAGTCCCCTTGCCCTCACTTGACAGCATCAGGCCAATTATCCTGCTCCCATCTGGTGGCCCCATTGCTCCACAAAGCTCTGCTGCTACTGCTGGGGAATTTGGATTGCAACTTTAATCTGTATTTTGAATAGCACTGCCTGTTTCTAATTTCTCCCCCTCCCATTTGTTTATAAACAGGTATAAGAATGAAGGTCGCTCTGTTTGCACCTCAGTGTTGGAGATGCCACAAGGTGGACATTCCTGCTAATTGTTTACAATTCACAATTGGATTGGACTTGGATTTTTTTTAATTATATGCAATTTGCTGCTCTCAGGAGGAGGAGAGGATGGAAGTGGGTGAACTGGACAGACTGTGAATTTAAAGATGCAATAGACCTTTTGCCCCCCTTGTTCCCTTATTTTGAAGTCTGATAGGAGGAATATAATTGACTACAGGGAGGGGAGAGGCAGTGATGGTGTCTTTTACTAGCCTTTGAAATTACTTTGCTGCCAGTTGCTCGTGGACAGTTGTGTGACTTTCCAAAACTTCAATCTTGGAAGGTGCCCGTTGGTGCAAAAGGCACTCTGCCATCACAGAATAAACCAGCAATACTGTGAGAAGAATGAATGAAGAAACATGTTTTTCTATGCATATAATGGATACAGAATAAATGAGCTCACCATTTTTTTCTGCATTTGAAAGTGCCTGAAGCGTGTTTAAGAATCTAGAGAGCCCAAATCAAGACATAACTGCCTTTTCCCCCTGCAGTACCCAAACAGTATTGGCAAGGAGTTACTTACTACCAGTACCTCCTGTTGCTTCTCTATTTTACATCCCTTTCCCCCTTCCATGTGTTCCAAGCAATGTAAGGGGAGATGGATAATGAGCTGGCATTTCATCTCCTAGGATGATGCTTTGGTGAACTGAGCAGTGAATTGGGATTTGCTCCTATTTCTGAATGACAGAAACATCCATGGACTTAAACAGCAGAGGAGAATCCTGCCGCTGCTGCCTCCTCAGTATGAGGAAACTTAATCCCAGTGCTCGCTGAAAGCCTTACAAGTGCGTTTAAAATCAATCAGCTGTTTTCATGCCCTTTGCACTACTAGTCACCATGAATAGAAGTGTGTTTCTTCTTCATATGCATTAGGTAGGATTTGGAATTTTGTGTTGGATATCTGAATCTGGTGCCACCACCTCAATTGCAAATAACCTCCAAGTCTAAACTTGTGGGTCTTTTACAGCCAGGGAAGTGTTTATGAGCCCTGAAGTTTTATTCCTTGCTGCAGAACAACCACCACTATCTACAGCTCTGCTGGACTAAGAAAAACTAAGCTACAAGGGGGACTTATGGAGGAATATCTGTAGGTGAAATCATAAACTTCTTGGTTTGTCCTGCTTCTTCATTCCTTCACACTGCTACAAGGAAAGGAGTAACCTTACGTTTTTTAGTCCAAAGGAGCAGTTCTGAACTGGAAAACTCAGTGCACACAGACTCTCATACATTTACAGCAATAATAATAGACATTTCAGATAGGAAGTGCTGTGATGTTTGTAGTGATAAACATGTACTGTGGGAAAGGGAATATGGCGGAAGCAGAGAGAGGAAGCAAATTTTCATTCAAGGAAGTTGGGATTGTGCTTTCTGTGGTGGAAGAGCAATGTTCCTGACCTTGTAAATCCCAGCATCAGTTTTGTTCACCTCCAGCCTTGAATTGTGCAAGCAAGATTTTGCTCAGAATGTTCACTACTGACCTTTTGGTCTGACCATTCAAGACCGTTATGAAAATGACCTTCAGAAATCAATAATATGGTTTATACTAGTGTCTGTTTGTAGTTATTTTAAAACATAGTATTTCAATAATTTAAAAAGAAAATCAGAAGCACTGAACTTTCTACATTTTGTAACATTATTTTGTATATAATGTATATTTATAATCAAAAACAGAAGTGTAAATATGTTTATTACTTATCATGTTATGTTTTTATGTGATGACAAAGTTTGAATTTTATTTTTTATTTTCAAATAATGAAAATACTTTCCTGCTACTGCAAAGTTTGGTGTGGTTTCTCATTTTATGACTTGAGTTTCATGATCTTCCAATGTTTACAGGAAATCTCTTTGTCAATAGAGGCTGAGTTCTAACAGGTCCTGTAGTAATATAAATTTGTTGCTTGGCATTACATAACATGTGCAAAGTTTATTTATTTTTTTAGTTGATAAGCTGCTTTGATGTAAGAATTATTACATTTTTAATCTAGAAGTGTAATAAAGCCAAGCTTTTCACATAGTCCTTAGAATAAGGACAAAACCCTGGCCTATATTAGTTCTTACACAACAATAGAAATTACATCTGTTGTTCATTCTGGAAAAGGATTCGGGAATAAATAAACTCACGTTTCAACTTTATATTCTATTAACGAGCGACAAAGTTCCTTTGCTGGCTTCTTACCTTTCTCTAACAGAGTTCAGGATGTATCAGAGCAGCTGTCTATTCCAAAATGCTTTAAACAGGATGCAAAGTAAATATGATAAAATGTGTGAGAGAGAGAACAGAAATTAGAAACTGCATATAAGACGCATAACTAATTGAATTATTTTCAGTGTTAGGTCACAGCATTGTTTATTACAGATCCAGGCACGCTTCCAGATTTCTGCTTCCCCAAATAATAATGTATTTAATTATTAAATTTGTATATTTCCTCCCAAAAGAGCGCAGGACAGTGCAACATCAGTGATAAAACAATACAGTGGAAACATCTTCAAAACATCTAAAAACCTGTAAAACAATAACATACCGTACGTCCACAGCTAATAATGTCAAGGTTACTAGGAAAAGTGTTCTTCACCCATCAGGTGCCTGGCTAAACAGGATTGTTTTAAAATTCCTTCTGAAATAGATGCACCTCAGCAGAGAGGGCATTCCCCAAATGGGAACTGCCATGAGAAGGCCCTATCATGGGTCAGCGTCAACCAAGCAGCACCCTGCACCTTCCACCCTGCACATAAACGGCTTCGGTCCAGTATACCTGAAGTAGCGTCTCCACCCCCATCATTCAGCCCGGACACTGAGGTCCAGCACCAAGGGCCTTCTGCCTGGTTCGCTCACTGTGAGAAGCCAAGTTACAGGAAACCAGGCAGAGGGCCTTCTCAGTAGTGGTACACGCCCTGTGGAACACCCTCCTTCCAGATGTCAAAGAGAAGAACAACTATCAGACTTTTAGAAGACATCTGAAGGCAGCCCTCTTTAGGGAAACTTTTAATGTTTAACAGACTACTGTATTTTAGTACTTTGTTGGAAGCCACCCAGAGTGGCTGGGGAAACCCAGCCAGATGGGCGGGGCATTATTATTATTATTATTATTATTATTATTATTATTAACTACAGGGCTGCCTCTACTGCTTATAGGACTTGATAATCATGCCTTGGCAGAAATGGCAGGGGAAAGTGCCCTGGGGTTTAATGCTGCTGCTGCTGGTGGTGGTTTTAGCTCCCCGTTTCTGGATGTTTCTCAGTAGTAGTAAATAATACAGCACGATCGTCTTCACGCCGATCATGAGTGGCAAAGGCACTGCTAACTTGTTACTCATAAAAATCTCAGGTTGTTGGCTAATTAGCGATAGGTTTACTACAGTTATTGCTGCCCTTAAAGTAAGACAAATGTTAAGCATTATCTACCTGAGCTGCAGCTCAGTTATGCTGCGGTACTTGAATTGAAGCCCATGAAGCCAATGGAATGGAATGAGTTTAAATCCAAGTATTTTGTTATGTGGGTTGCTGTGCATTGTCTCTTCTCAAACAAAATCTTTCTTCAAAACAACTTGAAATTGCAAACCCAGAGGGTGGAGTTCAACGTCACACTATTAACAAACATTCTCTCTGTGTAAGCATATCAGCTGGCGAAATGGAGTGATCCTCCCCCTGTGTGTTGCTCTGGGGTTCTCCTGACCCCCCCCCACACCAGAGAAGGGGTGGCAAGGGTGGCAGGATTAAGGTTAGGGCTGTCCTCCGATGGGGTTCATTAGGTGAATCCTGCCTATAATTCATAACACATCATTAAACAAGTCATAACAACTATTAATGAGCAGTCCTTATTTTGCCCTTGTTTTTAATGATACAGTTTTGTTTACCTTCTTAAAAACTCCGTTTGCCTCTTTTATTCTTTGCTTAGTAAAATCAGCCGAAAATCCTAATCAGTCTCCTTGACTACCATTTGAGGCAAACAATAATAAAGATGGGAGAAGCGAAAAGATCCCTCCCATCCCCAAACACTCACCCTGCAGAGCAAATTATGAAAAACAAGCCATTGACAAAAAGCAGAGCAGATGCTGCTGATTTGCAGCCCTTCCTTGGCAATGTGAAATAAACCCAACAGATGCTTCTCTTAATTGAACGCACGGATTACATACAGAGAAAGAGAGAGTCCAGCTTCAAACAAAAAACAGCTAAACAACAAAATAGTCAGGGAGCTCTCTCCACAGCTTAGCAAACAGGACGGAGACCCAAATCTGGCTTCTGAGTCTCAAGACAAAGCACAAAATCATATCAAGGAAGGACAGGGCTGAGAACTATGTCCATTGAACCCAGACGAAAAAGGATTTATATGTGAATCTGTATTCTGCGAAACAAACAAGAGCTCTAAGAGAAACTATATATACCACTACCAACTAAGCATGAACTCCTAAGGAGATTAAAGAAAAAGAATGTAAAGTATTATTGCTTTAAAGTGAACCATATGAGAGAACCTGTACACATCCAACTGCAGGATGTGACATCCCTGACTTTTCTCCCAAACCTCCAAAGGTTGCTAGTACAGTGGTACCTCAGGTTACAGACACTTCAGGTTACAGACTCCGCTAACCCAGAAATAGTACCTTGGGTTAAGAACTTTGCTTCAGGATGAGTACAGAAATTGTGTGGCGGCAGTGGGAGGCCCCATTAGCTAAAGTGGTACCTCAGGTTAAGAACAGTTTCAGGTTAAGAATGGACCTCCAGAACGAATTAAGTTCTTAACCCGAGGTACCACTGTACAGTAAAACCTTCATATGGGATAATTGTTAGCTAAACTGAAGGGACAGCTCAAGGCTTTCTTTCTTTCTTTCTTTCTTTCTTTCTTTCTTTCTTTCTTTCTTTCTTTTGAAGTAATCCACAGAAATTGAATAGCAGGATTATTTGGTCATGAGTTGAAGTTCAGGTGAGTGATATATGGCCATAAGTGAAAGGATGTGGGATGGTGTGCACTGTACAATGGCACTGTCTACTGCAGACATGGCCAAACTTGGCCCTCCAGCTGTTTGGGGACTATAGTTCCCATCATCCCTGACCACTGGTCCTGTTAGCTAGGGATGATGGAAGCTGTATTCCAAAACAGCTCAAGGGCCAAGTTTGGCCATGTCTGCAGTAGACAATGCCATTGTACAATGGCCATATATCACTCACCTGCTCCTAATCCAAACCCTAGCTCTGAATAAGTGTATAGCTCTTTGCCAAACTCTATTTTCATCACTGCAGGTTGTTGTTTCATATGCAGCCTTTCTAGAGAGTCTGAGCGGAAAACACTGATGCAAATAAAATATATTTGTCCTGAGAGCTCTTAATTTTATTATGGTTGTATTTGATCAAATTGTACCTAGAGCAGATCCACCGAAATCTATACTCTTAAGTTAGTTATGACCATTGATTTCTTTGCGTTTGATGCAGCATTATATAACCTCTCCTCAAACAAATAAAAATGAATGATCAATAAACAGGTCTTCTGGACCACAGGTAAGGAACCATTTTGGCTTTGCAGGCCAGATCCTTATTTGGCCCCACCTCTGCAGGGTGACAAAGATGGCAGATGGGCAGGACAACCCAACTAACTGTCAACCCCAGCATGATTACATCAGATGACATATGGGATAGCTCAGTCGGTATGGCATGAGGGTTGTGGGTTTGATCCCCACCTTGGGCATTTCAGCATTACAAGGGGCTGAACTAGATGACACCCGTGGCCCCTTCCAGCTCCACAATTCTGTGATTCTACTGTGTGGAAATGTGTTGCTCTGCATGTCCATTCCAAGAGGAACTCACGCCTTCATCACTCCATCCCGACCTTCCCAACAATGTTGCTCACTTCCCCAACTTCACTGGTGTCTTTTGTTTTGGTCTTTGCTCTTACAGTGAAAAAGCCACAGGGCGTGGGTCAGGGTTTGTTTCCTAAAACAACCGTCTGTTTCTGCTTCTGCCTAAGGCAATTGTGTACACCACACACAAAACATCCCTTTGAACTGATCAATAAAACCAGCCCCTTCAAGTTAGTACTACTCATTTTACCCCATCGATAGGCAGCCCTGGCCAGGAGGGTCTTGTTGTCCACCCACCCACCTTTTGCACGGCAGCACTTCCACATCAATACAACGAGCACAACTGACGTCCACATCAATACCAGGAGTGCAGATAAGTGTACGCTGCTATTAAGTGTTTGTTTAGGTAAGTGGTGACTGTTAAGGATCAAGCGCCAACAGAAAATTCCTATCTTGTCCCCTTTTGTCATTGGTAATTGGCAAAATACTTAGAAGGGCCAGCTTTCAAAACCAATACCTCCAAATGCTAGGCCCAAATCAAGTTACACTAGCAAGCCCTGTCCTGGAGGTTTGATCAGTCAGGAATCACAAAGCCACATTTTGCCTCTAAAAGCATCTGTCTCTCTCATTTCCCCCCACCTCCCAGGGAGCTGAGTGTCAGATAGGCCTGCTGAGGGTATAAGATCCCAGATTACACAGCACACCCACCGAGTCTCCAGACAGAGGAGGAAACATTTCCTCCAAAGAGGAAAGGAACTATAGGCTTCTCCAGACAACCTGTTTATTCAGCATTCAGTCTAAGTTTCTTTCACAAAGCTTAGACTATGTCTGGTCTTTACTGAGCATTTGTTCTGATTTGTTGGGGGAAGGCAGCTGCGTTATGTGACAATGAACATTCAACTTGCATTCATTCTGATTTGCTTGCAGGGTATTTACACATCTTCCCATCACTCATTCATTCATCCCACACTTTTCAATGCATTTTCAAATCACATAATGTCTGGGTTTTTTGTTTGTTTTTTAAAAGGACCTGTTGTGCTAGGGCAGAAATTTTGCTTCAAATTTAATTTAAGGATCAGTCTTCTACCAGACATGACTTCTGATGTGTATCAGTAACACCAGCTCTCTGTATTTGGAGCTTGGGAGAAATTTGCCTCACAGATCTTAGCACATATCTGTGATATTTTCTCAAGACTACCATTCATTTGCATCCTTATTATTTTAAGTATAATTTTCGAAATAAGGCTAACAAAGGCAGCATTCCACTTTCCACTAGAATTCACATTCCAAGAAGTGTCCATTCATAATTTCTGTACAAACAGAAACAAAAACAAACAAAAGTCTAACAGTGCAATCCTATAGATGTCTGAAGGATTTACTCTTAGATATGTATAGGTATTGGATCACAGCGTAAAACATTTATTATGGCAAAAGCGTTCAACATTCTTTGCTCTTGAAAACCTCTAGTTTGCTGTTATTTTTTGATTCTGCAACTCTGTATTGCTCCTGTTGCTTACCTGTTTTGCGTTTTGTTTTGTTTTTTTTGGTGTCTCCTCGTATGTAACAAAAATAATCAATAAAAGGTTTTTGGGGAAAGAAAACCTCTCAGTTAATATCCCCATCCATAATAGGGACTTAGTATGGAATTTTGCAGTATGTTGGTATGGAAATCTAATATTTTAGGTTTATAGGTTAATTTCTAACAAATTATGCTAAGT
This sequence comes from Podarcis erhardii, assembly GCF_964252035.2. NCBI lineage: Eukaryota > Metazoa > Chordata > Lepidosauria > Squamata > Lacertidae > Podarcis > Podarcis erhardii. Next base: position 43,838,819 of record NC_138497.1, read on the forward strand.
AAGCATTTTTCTATGTTCTTCCCAGAAAATAAAACACTCAAGCTGAAATAGTTGGAACCAAAACTGCACCTTCTTGGTGGTAGGGAATTCCCCTCCCCCCTTAAGCTTCAACCCAAAGCAAGGAGATCTCATTGTATTATAATCATTGCTTCCTGTTTGTTACCTAGTGACATCATTTCCTGTTTCCTGCCTGATTATATCCTTGCCAACTGTTTTTCTCAAGTATTAACCAACTTCCCACTCTCCCACCCCCTTTCTTGTTAAACAAAAATACCATAATAAATATCTCTGTAACCGGTGGTCCCGACAGAAGAGAGTGCAGCTCCTTCAGTTAACCATTCCATTGCCAGAATGTGTGGCTATCATAAACAAAAGTGGGTTAAACTGTTTACTCTTATTTATGACTGATGGCATGCTAAACTTTGAGAAACATAGTAGGCCGTTGTACACCTTTGTTGCTGGGGCCATAAGTAACACCCTTTAAAAATAGTTTCTGGAAATCAGATTTTAATATATATACTGTAGCATCCACAATTCTTGATAATCATTTTATCAAATAACATTTTATCAGCTCCCGGCTTCTTTCTTGCACCAGCCAAGCACAACAATCTCATTAGTGCTTTTGTATTGTTATTTTTCCTGTGTGCATTACATAGTGCAGAATTCATTGGCAACTTAGCAAACTGTTTTTAAAAATCATCACAGACATTTCTTCCCCCAGCCTTTCTCCATGGAGCTCAAGCCTGTCTTCACTGGATTATTCCATTTCCTCCCTCATAACAATTCTATGAAACAAGCAGACTGAGAGGCAGCGACTGCCTCAGGGTCACCCAGTGAACTTCATGCCCAAGCAGTAATTTGCACCCAGGTCTCCCTATTGACTGTAAGTTCAGCACATAACTACAGCAACATACATCCTCTTGTGCAATTTGAGAAATACAACTAGCCCACCCACGACGATTGCCCTTTTATCCATATCTACCACTACAAAGGGGGACGCGGGTGGCGCTGTGGGTTAAACCACAGAGCCTAGGGCTTGCCGATCAGAAGGTTGGCGGTTCGAATCCCCGCAATGGGGTGAGCTCCCGTTGTTCAGTCTCTGCTCCTGCCAACCTAGCAGTTTGAAAGCACGTCAAAGTGCAAGTAGATAAATAGGTACCGCTCTGGCGGGAAGGTAAACGGCGTTTCCGGGCGCTGCTCTGGTTCGCCAGAAGCGGCTTAGTCATGCTGGCCACATGACCCGGAAGCTGTACGCTGGCTCCCTCGGCCAATAAAGCGAGATGAGTGCCGCAACCCCAGAGTCGGTCACGACTGGACCTAATGGTCAGGGGTCCCTTTACCTTTACCTTACCACTACAAAATGCCATGTGACAACCTTTCCAGTTGTTTAAAAAACGGTGGGAGATCCTACATTGTAGATCTCCCACGTCAAATCTAGCTTGGCCCTAGAAAAGTACTTCAAAGGCTACTGCCGGCTTCCTGCATTTATGTACTTCATTTATCAAATAAACCTGCTTGTGCCAATCCAGTCCGCATAAGCATAGAGGAGAGCGGAGGTTACGTCGTGCTCTAAAGACGCAGGCTGGTTATGAACTTCCTGTTGATTTGAATTCTGAGCCACAAAGCCAAGGAACAACAAGCAACGACAACAACAGCACTTGAAGCTGGAAAATCTGTGCACAATGAAATAAATTTACTCTGCAAACGGGAACCAATAGAGGGCGCTCCAAGCACACCTGTGGAATTGCAGAATGCCGCCTTGAACACAACACAGCATTTGTAGACCTGTTGTTATGGGAGAAAAACAAAGGGCATGTGCAGATTTGTGGCCTAAAATGCAGCAAGGTCATTTCCCTCTGCTGCGGTTCAAGTCACATTTTATGCTGCCGTACACACAATTATCTGATTACCCCCCAGCTTAAGGGCAGCTTATGTTTTCAAACAGGATGGGAAATGGTTTGAAGGAAAACAGCAATATTTCTCAAGGAACTGCAAGATACCTACAGGTGGTGGCTAATGTTATGTGTACTCGGCTTCAGACACCAGTGGTGGGGGTGTGCTGGAGCCGGCGGGAGCAGTAATGCCACTATTTCAGTGTACAAACTAACAAGGCCAGGAGAGGGGTTGGAGATGGCTTGCCATGCCTGTGACCAGTACAAGTGTGACCAACACTCACAGGTGTTTTAAGACTACTATCTTCTTCAGGAACCCATAACACACACAAAAGAGCACAGTAGCAGAAGAAGCAGACCATCATGCTTGAAGCCAGAAGTGCAATGAACCCACACTGAGCCATAAAACCTGCCTAGCTCAGGCTCAACACATGCATCTTCTAACAGGCACTACTCACCTCTGCATTGTCCACCCACCACAGCCCCATGTGGCTGCATTGCTGGCAATGTTATCAGACAGGGTGAATGTCAGGCTTCAGGGAATAGCATCCCTCCCACAGTGCGCAGTCAAGAATTTGATAAACAAGAAGAGTTCTTACCAAGTCTTTTATTCAATATTCGCAGAGAGAGGCTTTGAAAAGTGCCTCTCTTGCAGTAATGGCATTGCTCCAAGTAAAGCCCCACCCCCTCTGTCTCTCCTATTATATGTCATCTCTACGTTGGCTGATCTGTGCTTTCTGCTTCTAAGCTTTCTGTTCTACTTTCCATGCCCGCCAGGTCCTGGGAGAGGGGGGATCTGGAAAGCTTTCTAAAGACACTGAGTCTGTCAGCTGTCTCTCCCCAGTGGTGGTCTTCTTCTTCTTCTTCTTCTTCTTCTTCTTCTTCTTCTTCTTCTTCCTGCTCCTCTCCCAATATTTCCCAGCTTCTCCACTTTGCAGCCTCTGAACCTTCTGCAAACCACTGTTCTAAATCTATACTGTCTCCCTCTTCTCTGGGAAGTGCAGGAGGAGAGGGAGGTGATCTAACTCCCGACAGTGAAGTGGCCAAGGCAGCAGCAGAAGCTGAGGGGAAGTGTTAAGAGGACAGAGCTGTGGCGCACATAGACTATACAGAAAACTGCCTGATATTGTGCTCCCTTCCTAACTATTTATTTAAAGCACTTTAAACAGCTTCCTGTAAAGAATCCTGGGAACTGGGACCAGTTCAGGGGAGAAAAACAGATCATCTCTAGCTTCCATAGGGTGAATCAGAAAACCGGGGCTGGCTCGGGGAGGGCAGCATGAGGAGGATGCTACAGCCATGCGCCCTTGGATCCCCTTAAGTTACACGAGGCAACGGCTATTGTGAATGACAACAGAGCCAGTGTGGTGTACTGGTTAAGAGCGGTAGACTCGTAATCTGGTGAACCGGGTTCGCATCCCCGCTCCTCCACATGCAGCTGCTGGGTGACCTTAGGCCAGTCACACTTCTCTGAAGTCTCTCAGCCCCACTCACCTCACAGAGCGTTTGTTGTGGGGGAGGAAGGGAAAGGAGAATGTTAGCCACTTTGAGACTCCTTAGGGTAGTGATAAAGCGGGATATCAGATCAAAACTCTTCTTCTTCTTCATTTTATTGTATGTGTTAGTTGTGACTCAGCCATCACCTGTGTGTCTTCTGTAAGCCTTCCCAACGTGGTGTGCTCTGAATGTTTGGGGCCACAAGTCCCCATCAGCCTCAGCCAGCATGGCTAATGATGAGGGATCATGGGAGTTGTAGTTCAAAAGATTTGGAAGGCCCCAGGTTGAGAAAGGCTGGCTCTCCCCATGGAAGTTAGAGATGATCTGCTTTTCTCCCCTGAACTGCTCAACCGTTTTGGCTTATTGTGAATATGAGATCAGGAGTGTTTGGTGCAGAAGGTTTCGTTCTGGAGCTGCTGTGCAGGAAGCTCTGAGCAAGAAAGCAACCCTGGGCATCACCATTACAGTTGTTATCTCTTACTCGGTTTTGTTTAAGAAAGGTTTAAAGCTTTATTGTTGTAATGGTGCCAATTCACTGGGTAGCAGCACACTGTCATCAAAGTAATTTAATAACTGCTTTAATATGGGAAGTTATTACTATCTGGGTTATTATAATTAACTCTTTTTTCACTGGAAGTAACATATAATTGCAAAGAAGTGTATAATTAAGGGCACAGGTGCTTGTGAGAGGGACTCTCACAAAACACACAAAACAAGGCTGGAAGAGAGAAGTGCTTGTCTGCAGACAAAGTGATCCCTTTATTCTAAAACAGTCACAATGCATCTTCTGCCTGAATCCAGAAATACAAACTGAAGAAAGGAAATGATTTATCAGGAAATTGATGCATGCCCATAAGCAAGACAGTCAGTATTCTTTGAAATGGTTTGATCTAGTTGTTCAGATGCATATTTAATCCTGCTAAGCTACTTCACCCAGAAATATCCTGTGGCGATGCATTCCATAGGCTTGCTCAAGCTTGCTCAAAGGCAACATCCTCTGACGTTTATCAGCACTGTTGCCTTTGCTTCCAGCTGAATGGTACTGCTTCTCTCCCCACTGAATATGCTTAATATTGTTGTGCACAACACACCCCACTCTCAGTGCAGTGAGAAATTCAAGGGCTGCTTTGCACTTGGTTTCTTTGGTACGGAGGTTACCAGAGCCTGTGGTGTCTTTGTGATGTATAGTTTTATTTACCACACGCACAGCATAAGATGAAAGGGTTCCCAGCATTAGCAACCCAACAGATTTTGCTCCCCTATGAGATTCCTAGGGGGCTTCACAAGGTCATGGCTGTGGTTTCAGCAGAGAACAAGACAAGCCTCTGCATTTCCCATCTCCAGAGGAGAGCATAGCAGGCTTTTCTCCTACACCTGCTTTGACATGGCCTCTGGCTAGGTGAGAGGGAATGGCTTGCTCCCTGCTTCTGGAAGCAGAACTAGCCAGTCCTTCCTATGGCCACACACCTGTACTTGGCCAACTCTTTAGTCATGTAAAAATATACTTAGCAGTTGTGGCTAAGGTCATTAACTTCACAAAGAGACTGGTTTTGCAACTTCAGCTGTTCCTTCTACTACAGAATCTCTAATTACAAATGTAAAGCCACAGGTCTGGATGGGTCATAAAGAAAACACCCAGACTTTTAAACTTTTTTTTTTTAGGATGGCACCTAGACAGAAAATATTTAACACCCCCATGCTTTTAAAAAAATAAAAAATCAGAATTTAATTTTAAATTTCAGAATTAAAAAAAAATCAGAAGAAACAAGGGGAAATGTAAAGCAGAAAGCTGACTGGGCTATATTAAATGACTATATCCAAGTCTCTGATAGTAGCAATGGAACTTGGGGATTCCTTCTAAGTCTCTGCAGTGAAATAAGGGTAACACTCATGTCACTACAGCCATTTTAAAAATATACATTATGACTTACTAGCACTGTGCCACTTGGGTACTTTCATTTCCTTCTTGGCACATTCCAGTAACTTAACCTTTGCATAATTACATAGTATGGCAATTACATGCTCAATTTGTGACTTCAGTGTTCCAATTATGAAACAATTGCCCAATCTTTCCATCTCTCCGGTATTCTGTGATAGTACTAAGCACCCCATATCAGTGTACGCCCAGACTTACAACCATAGAATTGTAGAGTTGGAAGGGATCTCCCTGACACAAATGTGTCTACAAACACACACACACACACACATTTCAGCTAAATAAATGATGGTGGTACTACTACTGATAATAATAATAATAATAATAATAATAATAATAATAATAATAATCTTCCGTCAACTTAAACTACCTTGCAAGGCCAGAATTAGGAGAGAACGCCTGTACATTGCCCTGAGCTCCTTTGGAAGGGCAGGATAAAAAAATTAAAAATAAAAATAAATGGAGGCTAATGCTGTAATTACAGAGTGATTCAGAAAGATTCAGGGCAGATAAAATAAAGCACTTCCTCACACAGTACATAGTTAAACTATGGAACTCGCTTCCAAAGGAGGAAGTGAGGGCTGCCAACTTGGATGGATTTAAAAGAGGATTAGACAAATTCATGGAGGACAAGGCTATCAATGGCTACTAGCTTAGATGGCTATGCTCTGCCTCCACAACTGGAATATCAGTTGCTAGAAATACCAGTTGCTAGAAACCACAGGAAGGGAGAGTACTTTCCTGCCTGGGTCCTGCTTGTGGGTTTCCCACAGGCATTTGGTTGGCCACTGTGAGAACAGAATTTCCCCAACCACTCTGGGTGGCTTCCAACGGAATATTAAAATACAATAGTGCATCAAACATTAAAAGATTCCCTGAACAGGGCTGCCTTCAGATATCTTCTAAAAGTCTGGTAGTTGGTTTTTTCCTTTCACATCTGGTGGGAGGGTGTTCCACAGGGCGGGTGCCACCACCGAGAAGGCCCTCTGCCTGGTTCCCTGTAACTTGGCTTCTCGCAGTGAGGGAACCGCCAGAAGGCCCTTGGCGCTGGACCTCAGCATCCGGGCAGAACAATGGGGGTGGAGACGCTCTTTCAGGTATACTGGACTGAGGCCTTTTAGGGCTTTAAAGGTCAGCACCAACACTTTGAATTGCTCTCAGAAACCTACTGGGAGCCAATGTAGGTATTTCAAGACCAGTGTTATGTGGTCTTGGCGGCTCCCCCCAGCTCACCAGTCTAGCCGCCGCGTTCTGGATTAGTTGTAGTTTCCGAGTCACCTTCAAAGGTAGCCCCACATAGAGCGCATTGCAGTAGTCCAAGCGAGAGATAACTAGAGCATGCACCACTCTGGTGAGAAAAGTCTGCGGGCAGGTAGGGTCTCAGCCTGCATACCAGATGGAGCAGGTAAACAGCTGCCCTGGACACAGAATTCACCTGTGCCTCCATTGACTCCCAGGCTGCACACCTGGTCCTTCAGGGGCACAGTTACCCCATTCAGGGCCATTCTTATGTTCTTATGATAATATGATCAAGTGGGAAGTATTCTGATGATTCTCACGAGAAGCGTTATGAGTAACACATCTACTACACAGCTCCAGTTCCCACAAAAGCATGCTGTGTCAAGGATAATTGACATTTAATCCCTGGTAATCTGCAACAAATTAAAATGTTGCTTGGTGAATTTTAGGTAGATATCAGAGGTTTTATCCACCTTCCATTGATAACAGAGCTGGAATGAGAAGGGCTATTTAATCCATCTTGCCATGTGTCCGACCCATCTCTATGAAAAGTGCCAAGCAGAAACTACAAGGCAGGAGTCTGCTTAGATAGGGCAGCCCTGGCACCTCACGATGGAGAAAGTGATATAAATTTAAAATGGACATGTTCAAGTCTAGTGTGAACTAGAACAAACAGAGATCAAACACACCCTTGAAAACTGAAGGCACACTGTGGGTCGTGTGGCTCTCAGGCACTCTCTTACAAGCAAACTGCAAGTATTACTGTGCTTTTGAAGCTCGCAGAACAATGGGTACAATGGGGCCAGATGCTGGAGACAGGGAGACCAAATGACAAGCCTCTTGCTTGCTTGAAAAGCAACATGCAAGAGTTTACTTCGGTCCCACAAATGCCCGGCAGCTTTACAAAACTTATGACTGTCCCAATACTCCTCCCTTGACGGTCTTCTTGGGAAGCCATGTTGTCTCTAAGTCACCACTGATGCTTCACTTCCAAGGTCACAGCATCCATCAGAGGAACTGGCTGATGCATCAGTCGGATTCTGGGATGTGCTTTTTATGTAACATGAGAGGAGGTTATGCCCCAAAGCAAGCGAAGCCAACTAGTTGGAACCAAGCCAGAGATGCTTCCGTTGGCCAGAAGGACCATCTCAATGACTCTTTCACCTGAAATTATCATCTTACTATTTATGTCACTGGGACTGTTTCTGAGGTGAACCCTGACTCATAAAAAGATGATCTTCCCCCTCAGGGGCTACACTTCCCTTTCTCTCCAGGTATGCACCCTGTGATGAACATTATGTAATAATTATGCATAATAATCTATGTCACGCTCACAAAATGACTCCTCTTTCTCTATATGAGCAACTACTTATCAGTTCCTTTACTGTTCACATACATTTACCCCCACAGAAACAGTTCCTAGACAATCTCCACTTTCCACGATGATGTAATAGCAATGTACTGCCTTTGGGGAGCTGAAACTTAAATCACATTTCTGGTAGCAAATTGCTTTACTAGTGAAAATTAGATGACGCTCAGATCTGATGATACCTGAGACCTTGATGATGCAGTGGTCATAGTGGTAATGTTTAAGTGGTTCATAAGTGCTTGAAGAAGGGGAAGTAATTGTAATTTGGAACTGCTTAAGAGAATGAGCTGTGGGCCACAAAGTCCCTGGTTAACATTTTACCACAGCCATGAAAGTCCAGAGTGGCTTTTAGATAGGGCACTCTCTCTCTAAGTGTCCACTGCCTATATCTGCATTTTAAGATAACAACAGTAGCCAACTTCACTGGTTTGTTTTGGGAATTAGTGAGCTGACAGACGCTAGCTGCTATTTATTTATTTAAAACGTTTCTATACCACCTTCATCAAAACCAATTTCCAGGACAGTGTTCAACAAGACAAGCAATGAATTAATTTGAAACATTGCTGTACAGTACAATAAAACACAAATGTTTGTAGCCATAGTAAACGAGAACAGGTCAAAAATTACAAAGCACCCTGGGGAATTAAAATGCCTGGGTAAATAATGATGTCTTAACCTGGTGCCAAAAAGATTGTAAAGATTATACCCCTTTAGGGAAGATATAACAAAGCCAGGGTGTCAGTACTGAGAAAGCCTTCTCTCTCTGCAGTTACATAATGCACTTCTAAGAGGGAAGGCTACATCATTACTAAACATCAATACCGGTGACAAATCACAAGGTGACATCAAGGATGACTATTTGTGGCTGGGTTTCTCACTAGGAGTGCTGAGATGTCCTCAGAAAAGGTACCGAGCAGAGAGAGCAGATAAGTGCTTGCCACCTGGAGAGGCCCAGTGCACAACTGACATCAACAATGCTAAACATCTTGCTTATTTCTCTGGCTGTGTACACACTGCCATTTACTCTGGCTCCAGTCCACTCCTGCTGTTTGTTTTTGAATTCATGTACACACAAACTTGCCCAGGATCCAGAGCCATCTCATGGTTTCTGGAAAAAGACTGTGTTCTGATGTAGTTTCCTTCAAGCCAGTTTCAGGCCAACTTGAGCATGGTATGCTTATTCAACTGACACTGAATCCCAGGTCGAAACAAAATAAAAAAATTCCTTCCAGTAGCACCTTAGAGACCAACTAAGTCTCTAAGGTGCTACTGGAAGGATTTTTATTATTATTATTTTATTTAAATTTATTATTACTGTATTATTATTTTGTTTCGGCTATGGCAGACCAACACGACTACCTACCTGTAACTGAATCCCAGGTGTGTACATTTGCACAACCCTCCATTTTGTCCAGAGTATCGGGGGGAGGGGATTATTGGGGGGTGGAGACAAGGGCAGGGAAACCAATATGGCATTTCCATTGGGTGATGAAATGGGCAAATAGCAGATGATTTCAATACACCTCAACCCATGCTGAGGGGTATAGCGATGGGCAAATCAGACTTGAAATGCAGCAAGAAAAAACCTCAGCGCATTTTAAACCGGTAATGTCTACACAGCCAGCCTCTCCTTCCCTCTTAAGGCTGAATACACACCATACATTTGAAGCAGTGGCGTAGCGTGGGGGGTGCCAGGGGTGCCGGCCGCACCGGGCGCAACATCTGGGGGGGCGCGAGTCCAGAGGGAAGGGACAAGTTCCTTCCTCCGCAGGGCTCCCCGCCGCCACCCCCAGCCTTGCGCCCTAGCGCGCGCGCGCCCCCCGCCGCCGCCGCTGCGGCTGCGCTCCACTCACTGCTCGCAGGAGGAGCAGCCGCTGCAGCAGCGCCGACGCCGCCACCAACGCCTGGCCAGGCACGGGCAGCCTCCGCACCCCGATGCCGACGCCAGCCCCTCAGCCCAGCCACAGGCGGCGGCTGCTTCTGCCGACTGGGAGGGAGGAGAGCTCCGAGGGGCCTTGCCGCGCCCTGCGCTCTCCAAAACCCTCCGAGAGGAAGCCGGCGGGCGGGCGAGGGTCTCCCGGCGGAAGGGGGCGCCGCTGGCTCCGGCTCTCAGCGCAAGTCTCAGCCGGGGGGGGGGGGTTCGGGTTCGGACGGAGCGCGGCTGGAAGCCCCCGGACCAGGCTGGGGGGAGGAGAGGCGCTCGCCAAGCCCGGATCTGGAGCGCCTCAGAGTGCCCAAGGAGAGGAGGGGGTGGGGAGGCGCCCGAGGGGAGGGGGCTTCGGCTGCCTCAGCCTGCGGGGGCTCCGCAAATAATAAATTTAATAAATTCCTGCTGAGCCTTAAGGGGGGGGGTCCTTGGCTCCTTCGCTCGCGCCCAGCCCCAGTGGCGTAGCGTGGGGGGTGCAGGGGGGCCGGCCGCAACATCTGGGGGCGCGCGCTCGCACTCGAGTGCTAAAATCCAGGGGTTAGGGGGCGCAAATTACTTGCCTTGCCCCGGGTGCTGACAACCCACGCTACGCCACTGATTTGAAGCATTTATAAAGCACATTTCTCCCTGCGCCCGAAGAATAATCCTGTGAAGTGTAGTTTGCTAAGGGTGCTGGGAATTGTAGCTCTGCAAAGGAGAGCACACTTCAAAGTGTTCGTGCTGACCTTTAAAGCCCTAAACGGCCTCGGCCCTGTATACCTGAAAGAGCGTCTCCACCCCCATCGTTCAGCCCGTACACTGAGATCCAGCGCCGAGGGCCTTCTGGCGGTTCCCTCATTGCGAGAAGTGAGGTTACAGGGAACCAGACAGAGGGCCTTCTCGGTAGTGGTGCCCACTCTGTGGAACGCCCTCCCTTCAGATGTGAAGGAAATAAGCAGCTATCTTCTCTTTAAAAGACATCTGAAGGCAACCCTGTTTAGGGAAGTTTTTAATATTTAATGCTGTATTGTTTTTAACACTCAATTGGAAGCCGCCCAGAGTGGCTGGGGAATATTATTCTTATTCTTATTCTTATTCTTATTCTTATTCTTATTCTTATTCTTATTCTTATTCTTATTCTTATTCTTAGTTACAGTTGCTGGGATTCTTGTGGGGGATGTCTTAAATGCATGGTGTGTACACAGCCTAAACAGTTGTACTGAGGGGAAAGAATTATCAAAGCAAAAGAATGGCTTTGCCACAAAGATCAGGAAGTGAGAAGAAGGGTTATTTACTTAACAGTAAGCTATGAGTAACTGAAGGCTGGAACGGGTTTCAAAACAGCCTGCTACAGCAGCTGAGAAAGAGGGAACATCCATTATCACCCTGCGGGGAAGTGGAGTCCTGGAAAAACTGAGCGTACATCGGATTGAAGCAGCTCCTGAGGAGCAGAAGGTTGGCTCAGCTGGATTCGGAGCAGGGTACTTTTGGGTCCTAAAACTGCCAGGGCCTGCAGCATGATGCAATCCTGACACCACTGTGTCACCTGCACCCAGTGAGGAGCACAATCATACTACGCTCGGAAAACACATGCCAGAAGGATGGTTATATAATGCCATGACTATTCTTCGTTCATGTTGTGACTCTCATATTCCATTATGAGGTGTACAGCTACTTTAGCCAACATCTTCCAACATGTGAGTCTGATGGTGGAGTGCGGGGTAGGGGTTGCCAGCTGTCCAGGAAAGCAACAACAAAAGCAGCCTGGCCTCCTCTTGGCCTTAAACAGAGGTGCAGAAAAAAGCAGGTAAAGATTTTAGCAGCACGGTGAAGAAGTGGGCACTTTCATAGCCAATGCATGAGGGGATAATGGGGCCAAATCTGCCCCAACCTCCATTTGAAGAGCAGAACTTTGATAGCCAAGCCTTGCATGCAGACTGTACAGCTCTGTATCTCAATATTAAGGGTGGAGGTAGGGAGGCACAAATGGGACGCGGGTGGCGCTGTGGGTTAAACCACAGAGCCTAGGACTTGCTGATCAGAAGGTCGGCAGTTCGAATCCCCGCAATGGGGTGAGCTCCTGTTGCTCCGTCCCTGCTCCTGCCAACCCAGCAGTTTGAAAGCACATCAAAGTGCAAGTAGATAAATAGGTACCGCTCCAGTGGAAAAGTAAACGGTGTTTCAGCGCACTGCCCTGGTTCGCCAGAAGTGGCTTAGTCATGCTGGCCACATGACCTGGAAGCTGTACACTGGCTCCCTCGGCCAATAAAGTGAGATAAGTGCTGCAACCCCAGAGTCGGCCACGACTGGACAATGGTCAGGGGTCCGTTTACCTTTAGGGAGGCACAAAGCTGTTGGGTGGTGTCAGAGCCACCCTGGGTCCCAGCTCACAAGAGACCAAAGTCCAATCCAAGCTATATACAAAAGGTTTTATTGAAGATCATTGTCGTCATTACATCCAAACTCCGTGGCTCCGCATCTGTTACCCTTAGATGTTAGCAGTCCCCTCTGAGTCCGTCCCTCCCCTGCACCAATTTAAGAGGCTTGTACTGCTCCACCTTTTCCTCTCTTTCCTTTTCCGCAGGGTCTTCCTGCCCCCCTGTCTTCCCTCTTTCCGGGACTCCCCAGAGGCTGAGTCTTCTCCCGCCTGCTCCCCCCTCCTTCGTGCTTTGGCACCAGGCTCCTCCTCAGAGCTCTCCTCATTTCCGCGCGCCTCTATATTTGAACTTGGCGCGCGTACGTTGCCTCTGACCTTCCTTTCTACAGTTACGCTGCTCTCGGTACTACACTCCTCCCTTTCAGGCAGGACGTCTTGCTCCGAACTCCTCCCCCTTCCTCCTTCCTGTCCTGCTCTTTCTGACACACTGGCAACTCCCCCCCCTCTACTCCGTTCCGACGGGGGAGCTGGTCCCGCTTTGCCACTCCCACTGGGGATTCCCTCTTCGTTCCCCTCTCTCTGACTGATTCCCTCTCTATTGCCCCTTGGCCTGACCAGGGGGGCTCCCTTCTGGGAATCCTCTGATTCGCTAGACGGACTTTGGGACAACCTCGGCTCGTTGTCGTCCTCTTCCTCCTCGCCCTCGCTCTCTGTCTCCTCTCTCCCTAAAACCCTGACATCCATCCCCCCCTCGAAGCCCCCCCTTCCCCCCTTCCGCTCATCGGGTGCAGGTTGTGGAAGCTGCCGCTCTTCGGAGGCGGACGCAGGATACAGATTCTGCACCTCCATCTCCTCTGTTTGCAGTTCGTTGTACGAGTGTTCGAATTCGGGTTCTTGACCCAAGGTGTTCTCTTCTCCCTCCTCCATTGGTACCTGGTCCGGTGCTGCCTGCCAAGGTCCCGTCAGCCATTTCCTGCGCCAGTCCTCCTCTGGTTGCTCGTCCCACCAATAAGAGGGTTCTGTGTCCACCCCCGAACACGATCCCCTGGGCGAGTTGGAGTCCGGCGACCTTTCTTCAGCTGAAGAAAAGCCGTGGAAAGTGCTGCCTGAACATGTGGGCGTAAAGAGCCAGTCATCAAAGTACTCGGCTGGCATGGGTCTATGAGGGAAAAGGGCATGGAACTCGTCTTTTAAAAGAGGTTCGTCTAAGGCGTAGCCCGGCACCCAACCATTGGCACTGACTGGGGCACCCTCTCTGACTAGAAAATATTCTACTCCCTCTTGCCCCCATCTCGAGTCCAGGATCTCTGTGACCTCGTTGAGTGGTTCGGCCCTAGGCGCCCTCTCCCTCTCCTGTGACTTAGTGTGTTGTTGCGTGACTGTGTCAGACTCCTGAAACCTGTGCGGTGCCTTGTAGGGAGTGAGCACCGATCTATGAAAGACCGGGTGCACTCTGGAACCTTCGGGGAGGGCTAGTCGAAAGGCTACAGGGTTGATTTTAGCCTCCACCTGGTACGGCCCTAACTGCCTGTGCCCCAGCTTCTTCTTGGCCAACGACTTGGCTGGCATCGCTTGGGCCGCTAACCACACTCAGTCCCCCACCTGGATCTCCTCTCCCTCTCTCCTGTTTTTGTCAGCCTGCACCTTATATGCTTGCTTGGCCAGCTCTAAATGTCTCCGCAACTCTTCGTGCACCTCCTGCAGCTCCGCTGCAAACTGGTCGGCTCCTTGCGGCACCCCCTCTCCCGGTGCCACGAACCCCGGGAAGGTTCTGGGGTGACGACCATTGTTCGCGAAAAACGGCGTCACCCCCGTGGACGCGTGCTTCGTGTTGTTATAGGCAAACTCTGCCATCGGCAGGTAGTCCACCCAAACTGCTGGTCGCTGGTTGGCGTAACATCTCAGGTACTGCTGCATGATCGCGTTGACCCTCTCAGCTTGGCCGTTGGTTTGTGGGTGTCTCGCCGACGTGAGGTTGATCTTGACGTTCAGGATACCTAAAAGCTTCTGCCAAAAATTGGAAACAAACTGGCGCCCCCTGTCGGACAGGATGGACTGCGGCAGCCCATGCACCTTGAACACGTGATCGATGAAGAGTTTGGCAGTCTGTTCCGCCGTCGCCACCTTTGCGCATGGAATGAAGTGCGCCATCTTGGTGAACAGGTCCACAACCACCAGTACCGCCGTCTTCCCCCTGGAGCTGGGCAGGTCAGTAACGAAGTCCAGAGCTACCCTCTCCCACGGTTGCTGTGGCGTTTCCAGCGGTTCCAACAGCCCCGCTGGCTTCTGGTGTACTGGCTTGAACCTCTGACAAGTGTCACACCTGGCGACGTAATCCGCTACCTCTCCACGCATCCGGGGCCACCAAAAGTCTCTTGCCACCAGTTCTATTGTCTTCTCCTTACCGAAGTGGCCCGCACTGGGGGCGTCGTGCAACTGCTGCAGAACCTTTGCGCGAAGCTCGTCGCTTGGCACGTAGAGGGCACCTTTGCGAGTTAGCAGCCCGTCGCGTAGTTGGAACTCTTCGCCACTCTGCACACCTCTGCGCAATTCCTCCATCTTGGACTGTGCGAACTGATCCACTTGCAACGCGCGTCGCACCGCGTCCAGATCTACTGTGGCGGCAGCGCACGACCACGCCTGCGGTGCGAAAATGTGCTTGGCTGCTACAGGCGCCGCTTCATCGAGATATTGCGGTTTCCTGGATAGCGCATCGGCTATAACGTTGGAATCTCCTGGGACGTACTCTATCCGAAAGTCGAAATCCGCAAAGAATTCCGCCCAGCGCATGTGCCTCTGGCTTTGGAGCTTCGCCGTGCGCCAATACTCTAGGTTCTTGTGATTCGTGCGGACCTGTACTGTGTGCTTGGCTCCTATGAGGAAGTGTCGCCACGCTTTGAAAGCTGCGTGAATGGCTAACAGCTCCCTGTCCCATATGGTGTAGTTTTGCTCCGCTTTGCTGAGCTTTCTGGAGTAAAAGGCACCGGGTCTCCAGTTTCCATGTGGATCTTCTTGCAGGAGTACGGCTCCAACCGCTCTGTCTGACGCGTCGGTCTCTAGTCGTATGGGCTTGCCTGGATTCACGTGCAGCAGCTGCTCCTCGGAGGCGAAAAGGCTTTTAAGCTTCTGAAAAGAGCGCTCCGCCTGTTCCGTCCACACGAACCTCTTTTTCTTGGAACTGAGAGTGTCCGTGATCGCTGCCGTCTCCTTTGCAAAACCTCTGATGAATTTGCGGTAGAAGTTGGCGAAGCCGATGAATCTTTGGACTTCCTTCCGATTGCGAGGGCTCTTCCAGTCCAACACCGCGCGGACCTTGGCGCTGTCCATGGCCAGCCCCTTGTCGGACAGCTTGTAGCCTAGGAAATCCACGTCCGTCACATCAAACTGGCACTTCTCTAACTTGGCGTAGAGCTTGTTCTCCCGTAGTCTCTGCAGGACTTCCTTTACGTCCTTCTCATGGGCCTCCTCCGTTTCCGAAAAGATCAGGATGTCGTCGAGGAAACACACGCATTTCTTGTAGAGAAGTCCCGCTAGCACGTGATGCATAAATGCTTGGAAGACGTGAGATCCATTTTGGAGACCAAATAGCATAACTCTGTATTCGTACGTGCCCAGAGGCGTGAACATGGCCGTCTTCCACTCATCGCCCTCCCGGATGCGTATGAGGTTATACGCTCCACGCAGATCCAATTTGGTGAAGATCTTCCCCTTCCTTACGGTTGCCAGGAGATCATCTATCTTGGGCATGGGGAAGGCCTTGGGTTTGGTCTTACTGTTTATGAATCGATAGTCCACAATGAGTCTTTTCTGGGGCGTGTCTTTCTTCTTTACAAAGAAAACAGGACTGCCCCCCACCGCTTTCGATTCTCGGATGAATCCGCGCTTCAAATTGTGCTCTATGAACTCCCTGAGTTCTTGCATCTCGTCCTCAGACATGGAATACAGCTTTGCAGTCGGCAACTGCGCCCCTGGCACCAGGTCGATGGCACAATCATAAGGCCTGTGGGGCGGCAACTGGTCAGCTTCCTTCTCGCAGAAAACCTCCAGGAACCCCTCGTACTTGCGGGGTACTGCCTGCACCATGCCAAGTTGCAACTGCTGCTCAGCTCCCTCCTCTTGGCTGGACTGGATGCAATGTTGAGCACAGTACGATGAGCAAAAGGTGATCTGCCGTTGGTACCACGCTACAGCAGGACTGTGTCTCTCCAGCCAACTCATGCCTAATACTATAGGCGTGTCTGAAAGGCGGGTGACATTGAAGCTGATGACTTCTCGATGATTTCCAATCCTCATCACCATGGGAGGCGTCTGTTGCACAACTTGTCCTCCTAGCAATTTCCTGCCATCCACCGTGACTACGTTCAGAGGTGTTGTCGCTGGCAGAAGCGCTATGCGATGCTGCTTGACAAAGTGCGTCCCCACAAAATCTGCGTTGCTCCCAGAATCAATCGTGATGGGGACTTCCAGGGTGGTTCCATTCGGCAACTGAAGTGTTGCAGTGAGCTGCACCGCTGGCTTGGGTGGTAAAGGGTCTGTGCGTTGCAAAAGCGCTGGGGACTGCTCTACAGATTCGCCTGGCTGAGCCCCAGCAGCTCTGCTTCCAGCCAGGCACTGTCGTTTCCCTGAGGTTGCTCTGCTTGCATCATTTCTGCTGCAACAGTTGCTAAAGCTGCAGTGTGTTTCTGCAGCCTCTGGGGACACTCTTTCGCCATGTGCTGTGCACTGTCGCAAATGTAACACTTCCTGGTCCCTCTAGGAGGCTTTGCCTTCACTGCACCGGAAGCTGGGGCTCTGGCTGTTGCTTGAGCCTTAGCACCACCAAGTTCCATGGGCTCCTCCCCCTGCCTTCCCAGTGGCGAAGGATGTGACTGACTGAACTCCCTGGGGATGAAAGAAGACGTCCTCGCTGGTGGACGCACCTGACGTTCTTCCTCAGTGTGCCAAGGATGTCCCTCGTGCCGTATCCCAATCGCCAAAGCCCTCTGCACAAGCTCCTCCAGGGTCTGGGGTCTGTCTCCCCTGGCAAGTTCATCCTTAATGGGACCGCTGAGCCCCTCCCAGAACAAATCCCTCACAGGTGCACAATCCTTCTCCCAGCTTAGCGCAGTCAGTAAAGCAAAAAATCTAGAATGGTACTGACGCACAGTGGCTTTGCCTTGCCGCAATCCAAAAATTTCCCTGCGTGCAAGATCCACATCTACAGTAGACTGGAAGCAGGCATCCATCGCTTTAATGAATTCATCTGCATCGCGGCGGGCAGGGCCATCTTCACGCCACAAATTGCGCAACCAGTCTCTGGCCGGCCCATGCAAGTGAGAAACAATAAACCCCACTTTCTCCTCCTCATCTTTAAAGTCATGACGAAGCAAGTGCAATGCATACAAAACGTCTGCTCTGAAACTGGGGTAGTGCTTCAGGTTCCCATCGAAGTGGGTGACTAGGCTGCCCCCCCTCCGTCCAAGTCCAATCCCCTCTGATCTGGACCCTGGGAACCCTTCCCTGCTTGCACGTTCCCACCTTGTTTGCAGGTCCTGGCAGCGCTTCTCCATTTCGTCATGCTTCTTCTGAGACGCAAGGACTGCAGCAGTGAGTTCGGAAACTGTAGTTCGCAGCGCTGTCAACTGCTCCTCCGCAGTCATGGCTGTCACCGTTCGTGAGCTTTGCAAAAAAAAAATTTTGCGTTCTGGGGAGGGGACTTTCTGTCAGAGCCACCCTGGGTCCCAGCTCACAAGAGACCAAAGTCCAATCCAAGCTATATACAAAAGGTTTTATTGAAGATCATTGTCGTCATTACATCCAAACTCCGTGGCTCCGCATCTGTTACCCTTAGATGTTAGCAGTCCCCTCTGAGTCCGTCCCTCCCCTGCACCAATTTAAGAGGCTTGTACTGCTCCACCTTTTCCTCTCTTTCCTTTTCCGCAGGGTCTTCCTGCCCCCCTGTCTTCCCTCTTTCCGGGACTCCCCAGAGGCTGAGTCTTCTCCCGCCTGCTCCCCCCTCCTTCGTGCTTTGGCACCAGGCTCCTCCTCAGAGCTCTCCTCATTTCCGCGCGCCTCTATATTTGAACTTGGCGCGCGTACGTTGCCTCTGACCTTCCTTTCTACAGTTACGCTGCTCTCGGTACTACACTCCTCCCTTTCAGGCAGGACGTCTTGCTCCGAACTCCTCCCCCTTCCTCCTTCCTGTCCTGCTCTTTCTGACACACTGGCAACTCCCCCCCCTCTACTCCGTTCCGACGGGGGAGCTGGTCCCGCTTTGCCACTCCCACTGGGGATTCCCTCTTCGTTCCCCTCTCTCTGACTGATTCCCTCTCTATTGCCCCTTGGCCTGACCAGGGGGGCTCCCTTCTGGGAATCCTCTGATTCGCTAGACGGACTTTGGGACAACCTCGGCTCGTTGTCGTCCTCTTCCTCCTCGCCCTCGCTCTCTGTCTCCTCTCTCCCTAAAACCCTGACAGGTGGGTTCACCTTCCCTTGCATGTTAGCCACATATTAGTCTGAATACCTCCACTTTTGGAGGCTGTGTGCTGCTGAATGCCAGTTGCTAGAAAACGCAGGAGGGAAGAGTGCTGTCAAGCTGAGGTCCTGCTTGCATGCTTCCCATGCTCATCCCATGTTTGGCCACTGTGAGAACAGGATGCTGGACTCGATGGGCAGCATCCAGCAGGCTCTTCTATTAGTTTCTCCTCCCTGGGAAGCAAGCCTGGGCAGTATGTATGGAGGTCCTGGACTGCCCAGATGACAAGATTCCCCTCTCAGCCTTGCTGATGTGGTCCAAAGGAGAGCAGAGCAATACCTTTGCACTAGCTTAGTTGCAGGAGTCCAACCATCTTAGGGACTCCACTACCATTTTGTGTAGCCTTGGAAAGGCAGTGCAGATATAGGATCAGAGTTTTCCATCTCCTAGATAGGCTACCTTCCCATCCTGCATGCATATCACAGTATAGATAGGACAAGCACATGCTTAGCCACAGTTGGCACACTGGTTATGTCCGCTATCATTTTTCCTGGGGAGTTGATTGCAGAGCTCAGCTTCTTTGGAGCCACTTACTCTAGAGTGCCACACCCTAATACAGGTTTTAGGAGGTGCTCTTGCCCTGTACAAAACACTCAGGTGGACACATCTAGATTTCATCATGCTCCCTCTCATACACTTTAGTACACAATCCGAAGTTCAGGTGGCAATAATATTTGAAAAGGCAGTTTCCTTTATTCCAGGACACTCTGGTACCAACAGACTGTGTGGCCCTTGTTGCTTCTGCAATAATCCCTGGTGTCTGGGCAGCTGGGCAGGGAGCCAATTTATGCAGAAGCTTCTGGTGCTGAAATAGGATCTCCAATCTCCAAGACCAGTGTCAGGTTTCTGTGGGCAAGAGGCAGTCAAGGATTTGCCCCTGGGTAAGAGATCTGCTCCTCCTCTTTGCCCTACCTTTTGCTAATTCTCACAGTCCTTAATTAACCTTTCCCATTGAGGACCAGTGATCAAGCAAGAACAGAAGTGAAGCAAACCCTCACATAGGATAGGAGCCTCAGCCTGAAGGCAGTGAAATGATGTCTCCAAGATTTTTATTCTTCTCCTGGTAAAACAGCATTGTTTGTGATGCTTTCACAAGAAACCCGCTCAGACAGCAGAAGGGAGAGAGATCCAGCAGAAGGGAGAGAGTTCATCATGCAATTAGGAATCCTTTTCCTGAGTTTTATTCATTTGGGGAAGCACAGAAAATTGGGAAGCCAAGGCTCTGCCTCTGAGGTCATGCTCCCCAAACAGTCCAAAATGCAGCATGGTACATAAATAATATTTTTCAGATAGGTGCCAGTGCTGGCCATGGTTGTGCTGCTGTTAGTTGGGTAGTACTCTCATCCTCCAAGAAGCATAGGGCTCTGCCAGAAGTCCTGTTTATTGAACGTTTGTGCTTATTTGCTTGCACAAAGCTTACGCCATGTCCAGTCTATTGAACATTTGTCTGATTTGTTTACTGAGGTTGGGGAGTGTCATATGACAATGAGCATTCATTTCAATGTACTTGCACTGTATTTCTACATCTTCCTATAAATCATTTGTTTATCCCACACCTTTCAGGAGATTGGCTTGTCACTTTCCAAACCACAAAAAAACCATTTATTTATTCGTTTTAAAAGTGGATTTGTTGTGCTAGGGCGACAGAGCACTTTTGCCCACTTTAATTGCACAAACCTACATTTCCAGGATACACTTGAATCCCTCCTGCAAACTAGTGACATTCTGGAGACACTGACAGTGTGGGAGGAGTTAGGTTGTTTCTCACAATGATGCTGTGATTAATCTGGGAGGTTAGTGAGTGGCCCAAGGTCACACTGCGAACATTATGGGTAAGGAGAGATTTTCACCCTCCTCTCCCTGATCCAGCACCCATTTCTGTAGGATGTAGGATATCTGACATGCCTTGCTGACAACTTCTTCTTTCAAGAAGTGTAAAATGTTGAGGGGGATCTGCTGTCTTTGATTCGACCTTAACCAAGAGGGCACAGTTATGTAGCAATGTAGTGTGAACTTTGGGGAAAGTAATGCTGGAATTCATGATCTTCTGGAAAAGTAAATGTGAGCAAAGTCAAACACGTACCTTGGATTTCCAGAAAGTAGTAGTGGCACTGGTAACTAAGCTAGAAGAGAGTAGGATAGTGGTAACCAAGCTAAACTGAATATCTTAAATCAAGGATACCTAATGTAGTGTCCTCCAGGTGAGTTTGGACCACAACTCCCATCATCTCTGACCATTGGTAATGCTGCCTAGAGCTGGCAGGAGCTGCTGAGACACTCTCTGCAAAATACGATGCATCTAAGCATCTATTTCAGGGCAGTATAATATCATGTTAGGCAGGCTTGTAAAAAGCCACTCACCCACTTGCCTGTGGCTTCAGGTGACCAGACAAGGAAGTTTTTTAAAATTAGTTTGTTCTTTATTTAACTTTCTGAACACATGCCAACTATTACTAACAGGCATGTGTCAGCAAGCAGTCTAGACAAAATGTTGTGGCCTGGTAGCACCTGAAGACATGCAAAGGCATATGTAAAGACAGGCAACTGGCAGCCCAGGGGTTAAAGCTGGCTGGTTTCCATTTGAAGGCATGATAGTCTTCCTCATTCCATTTTATCCACCGCAAATGCTTTTTCCCATGCAAGAGAAGATGCAAGCAAGGAGCTCTCTAGCCCAGGGGGCCGCAAACTTTTTCAGCAGGGGGCCAGCCACTGTTCCTCAGACCTTGTGGGGGGCCGGACTATATTTTTTTTGGGGGGGGGGATGAACAAATTCCTATGCCCCACAAATAACCCAGAGATGCATTTTAAATAAAAGGGCACATTCTACTCATGTAAAAACACACTGATTCCTGGACTGTCCACGGGCTGGATTTAGAAGGCGATCCAGCCCCCAGGCCTTAGTTTGCCTACCCATGCTCTAGCCCATATCTCTGATACAAAGAGCAAGTGAGAATATGGCCAAGCCCTCACCTTCTTGTGCGCATAGCCATTGAATGAGGATCAGCTCAAACATTGCACTCACAGTACTGTTGCCTCTGCAAAACCACTCCCCGCCGTGATCTCCAATACTACATGGAAAGCGGACCCAAGCGCCAGCCACAGAGATGCATCCGACCTCTGTGTCTCACTTTCCAATTAGGCCTCTTTCAAGTTGGAAAGGATCCACATGATACCTGTTTCTACATGTTACAAAGCAATCTGGAAACTCATGATGGATTGCAGAGCTGATGTATAGGCTGCACACGAAGAGCTTGTTCAAGCCTCCTCCTCCTTTCCTCAGAATGTGAACAACACCACTTAGAGTCCTCTGCTTATTCTCCTCACTTGCTGCCTCCCATACAGAAACCAGGACACAGGCTGATGGGCTGAGAGGAAGGAGAAGCAGAGCCTCTGTCCCACACTGGAAAGCCCTCTCCCTGGCCTCAGCTCATGCAGAAGCGAGACAATGCACAATGGAACTGAATTTGCTAGTCTCCAGCCCCTTCTGAACAAAAAAATGCTGCCCCTGAGAGACCCTCCAAGTATCCCTATTTTCCAGGGACGCCCCTAATTTAGAGAAGCTGTCCCGCTTTCTGATTTGATCCTGGAATGTCCCACTTTTCCTTAGGATCAGAGGCGGAGGAAGGGGGATGCAGTGGGGGCAGACCGCCCTGGGCGTGCCCTCCCAAGCCTACCCTGAGCCTTCGGGGGAAGGGGGGAGCTGCGCCGCTTTGCCGGCGGCATTCCCCCCTTCCCCCTTTGTTTTGACAGCTGGGGGAGGCTTGGGAATTGTGGGCAGGTGGCGCACCGAATGTCCACCATCAGCAGCTCACTCCACCATCATGTGCTGCTTACTCCACCCCTGGCTGCAGGGCAAACGCACCACTCTGTGCACCCAAGCAGCTCTCCTGCGCCTGGGAGGGCACCCTCTGCTCCCCATGCCCCTTGGGAGTGTGCCCACCCTCAGCAGCGTGGGCATATGCTCTGCCGCTGCTTAAAGGGACCCCTGACCCATCACTCTGGTTGCGGCACTCTGAGGTTGCGGCGCTCATCTCGCTTTACTGGCCGAGGGAGCCGGCATACAGCTTCCGGGTCATGTGGCCAACATGACTAAGCCACTTCTGGTGAACCAGAGCAGCGCACGGAAACCCCGTTTACCTTCCCACATCTACTTGCACTTTGACGTGCTTTCAAACTGCTATGTGGGCAGGAGCAGGGACCAAGCAACAGGAACTCACCCCGTCATGGGGATTCGAACCACTGACCTTCTGATCAGCAAGCCCTGGGCTCTGTGGTTTAACCCACAGCGCTACCCGTGTCTTAGAATGTCCCTGTTTTCATTGGAGAAATGTTGGAAGGTATGGAGTTATCCAACCCCCCAAACTGTCTGAAGGCAATCCTGTACAGGGAAGATTTTTAATGTTTAATGTTTTATTATGTTTTTATATATGTTGGAAGCTGCCTAGAGTGGCTGGGGCAACCCAGTAAGATGTGTGGGTTATCGACTTCCAGGTCGGCGCCATCGCCGAATGGCGGACTCCCTCCGAGCTCCGGAGGGAGCCTGCACGGCAGGGGCTGGGTCCTACCGCACCGGCGATGCGGGGACCCTTAAAAACCACGGCCACGGGGGCCGTGGACATGGAGACTCGGCTGACACCGTTAGCGCCCTCCCGACTCGTGAAGGAGCCTTTTTAAAGGCTACGGATCGGGTGCCGGGGAGAAGCGTGGTGTTTTGAGTCCTCTGCTATCCCTGCCGTGCGAAGCCGCATGCCATTCGGCGGAGAGCGCTGGCTTTTTCCTTTGAAAATTCGGACCTAAAAGAACAACCCGTAAGTAATTGGAACTTGGACTAAAAAGAGGGACAAAAATTTTAAAAATTTCGGAGCGAGCGGGGGAGGCGCAAAAAAGGAAGTTAGCCACCCCCTCCATTGTAGAAGGGTCAAAGCAAAGGATCTGATAACTAAGATCGGAGTAACATCATTTTGGCAAGTTTTTAACCTCACGAGTGAAGAATATGAGATTGAGCTGGAGGAGGAAAGTAGAATTCGGACTTAAAAACAACCCCCCCTGGAACCCCGGGAGCGATCGATGACGGAGTTTGGAGAGGAGAAAGGCAAGTTTTGACAGCTGTCAAAGAGCTGTCAAAGCGGAAAATAAGATAGAGACTATGTTACAAGGACTTTGCTGGTTACATTTGTTATAAATTGGATACAAATTGTTTTAAATAAGGATTATAAAGTTACTAGGGCTAATGGACGCGATCTGGAAGAGAACTCAGTTTTTGCAATCCACCTAGAGGAGCCGAGGGATATTACAAGTGGTTTTAGCTGGAAATTGGAACAGAACTGTTTATCTCCTGGGAAACTGCAGAAATGGAACATTATTATGACTACAGAGGCTATTACACCGAAGAAGACAATGGAATCATCTGTTGTGGAATGAAAGGAACTTGACGTAATGTTTTGTTTCTGAATAACAAGCCTCTGTAAAGGAACTAACTTTTGGAATTAGGACATTTGTGCAGGAAAACAGGGACAGAAAGAAATAGAAAGAGGAGTGTGATCAATAAGAACAACAAAATAACAAGAATTGGACCAAGTCAAAAGTGGGGACGTTTGGGACATCCAGATTTGACAAGCTTAAGGATTATAATTTGGAGTTTTTCACTCCTGGATATAAAAATCTGGATGGAAAAAATGGGCCTTTCTTTGAGACAGAATCCTTCCATGATTGGACATTCGAAACTAAAGAGGACTGGCAAAGGACTATGACTTAGAGAGACGTGGAAATATCGGACATTGAGGAACATTGGGAACGCAACCGGGAAAAGGGGGGGTGGGAAATGTGGAATCCAAAGGGCGTAAGCTATGTTTTATTTAGGCCATATACATCTACATGGTATTCTAAAGTGGGGAACTCGTGGTGGGAATAAGCCGATTTTAGGGGAATGGAAAATAATGTTTAAAAAAAAAAAAAATTGGGTTAAGGATAACAAGTCTGAATTGAGGAGAAGAACTTGTTGAGATCATTTGAGAGATTTGGAATACAAGGGGGGGGAGGGAAGGGGAAGTCCTGAAAGGATGTAATTGGAAAAAGATTTGAAATTGGATGTTTTATTAATTTGTAATTAATTGGAAAACTTTAATAAATATTATTCAAAAAAAAAAAAAAAGATGTGTGGGTTATCAATAGTAAAATTATCATTATACAATGGGATGTCCCTGTTTTCATCGGAGAAATGTTGGAGGGTATGCCCTGATCAAAGCTACTGGGCATCCCCTGGCCCCAGAATTACATATGTACTTTATTATGCTGTCCTTTGGAGACCATGACAAGCAGAAAACAAAATCATTCCCATTTATACTGTGGTTCTGGGTACAGTGGTACCTCAGGCTAAGTACTTAATTCGTTCTGGAGGTCTGTTCTTAACCTGAAACTGTTCTTAACCTGAAGCACGACTTTAGCTAATGGGGCCTCCTGCTGCTGCTGCCGCTGCACGATTTCTGTTCTCATCCTGAAGCAAGTTCTTAACCCAAGGTAATAGGTCTGGGTTAGCAGAGTCTGTAACCTGAAGTGTATGTAACCTGAAACGTATGTAACCCGAGGCTCCGCTGTACTTCCATACGTAACTTTTATAACACTATCTGTATTGTGTGTTCAGTGTTTTGTTTTAGGATCCACACATCTTTACTGTTTTACTATTCAAATTTATTTCCCTCATCATCCTCTTTTTTCTCATACTGTACTGATCAGTGGTGGCTCTCTGGGGTTTCAGACAGGAAGTGTTTCACAGCAATACCTGGAGACACACCTTTGTTGTGGGTCCTCCTCACCTCCTTGCAAGCGGTAGGGCGGGGCGGGGGAAGGTGACTGTTGCAACAGGAAAATAAACATCTGCCTTGCTTTGTCTGGTTCCATTCATTCTTAGGGGAATCCCTTGATGGGAGCTGGGCTGTAAAAGCCAACACCAAACTTTTTACAACCAGACTTAACACGGACACTGGCACCAGAGCCTGCAATAAACCCAGATGCCAACTTTGCTGCCACATACACCCGGACAACACCATTACTGGCCCCAACAACATCACACATACCATCTCGGGACTATTTAATTGCTCATCGTCTAACATTGTGTATGCCATCAAATGCCAACAGTGTCCTTCAGCTCTCTATATTGGACAAACAGGCCAAACCTTACGCCAAAGGATAAACGGACATAAATCTGACATCAGGAATCACAAGACAGAGAAACCAGTAGGAGAACACTTCAATCTCCCAGGACATTCTATACAAGATCTCAAAGTAGCTGTTCTATTACAAAGGAATTTCAGAAATAGACTCGAAAGAGAAGCTGCTGAATTGCAACTTATTACCAAACTTAAAACCATGGAGAGACCTGGTCTGAACAAAGACATTGGATTCTTATCTCATTATACATGACAAAGCCATTTTTCACCTTCTCACCCCTTGCTTTTTCCTGTAAGACCTATTGCAGTCGTTAAGAGTCGTCAACAGGCTCATCACAGCTATCTGCCAATCACCCATTCCCACCACCCTTCTGAGTAATACCCCTCCCCACCTTCTCACTATATAGAAGGGTCTGGTGACTTCTGTTTCAGTGTATCTGAAGAAGTGTGCATGCACACGAAAGCTCATACCTAGAACTAACTTAGTTGGTCTTTAAGGTGCTACTGGAAGGAATTTTTTTATTTTGCCCAAACTTTTTGTATAACAATTACAATAGTGTGGAAGGTGCACTGCAGTTCCACAACCAAAAAGATTGCTGGAGCAAGGGGAATGGCAAATGCAATACTGTATTATTATTATTATTATTATTATTATTATTATTATTATCTGAAGAATGGGTAAACCGGGAGTCGGCAACCTAAGGGTCATTTTACCAGCCAATTAGCTGCCCCCAAACTGAGCTGCCCGCTCAACAAGTCCCCACGCACTGCGCTAAACCGGCGCAGCTTTCGGGTCACCAGAAATCGCATCTGCGCATGTGCAGATGCCGGAAATCACGTCTGCATGGACGCAGATGCTGGAAATCGCACCTGCCTACAATCCAGCCCACGGAGGGGGCTCCACAGCAGTGAACCAGTCCAGGCAAGGTAAGCCTTGCCAACCCCTGGGGTAAACCAAGGAGTGCACAGAGGCTGCGATGCCTAGCCAGCCATGCCTGTGATCATGGCTATACAGTGGTACCTTGGTTCTCAAACACCTTGGTACTCCAAACGCCAAAAACCTGAAAGTAAGTGTTCCAGTTTTCGAACGCTTTTCAGAAGCTGAATGTCTGATACAGCTGTTGGCTATTGTTTCCAGGGCGCCAGCACCAATCAGAAGCTGCGACTTGGTTTTCAAACATTTCGGAAGTCAAACAGACTTCCAGAGTGGATTAAGTTTGGCGCTTTTGTTTTTGAGTTTTTGTTTTTGAGGCTTTTTTGGTTAATTTGTTTTTGTGACTGTGTGGAACCCAGTTCAGCTACTGATTGGTTGGTTGGTTGGTTGGTTGGTTGGTTGGTTGGTTGGTTGATTGATTGTGTGACTGTGGAGATGGATAAAAGCCCCCCATCCAAACAATGACTATCATCAGTGCAGGTAAGAAAAAAAAGTAATTTTAATTTTTATCATCTACAATACTGTCTTATTTATTTTATAGTACAGTACATTGATTCTTGCTTTCATTTTATGTATCAATGGTCTCATTAGATAGTAAAATTCATGTTAAATTGCTGTTTTAGGGGTTGTTTTTAAAAGTCAGGAACGGATTAATCCATTCTGCATTACTTTCTATGGGAAAGTGCCCCTTGGTTTCGGAATGCTTTGGTTTTGAAATGGACTTCCGGAATGGATTAAGTCTGAGAACCAAGGTACCACTGTAAATCATTCTGAGTCATGAATTTCAGCTCACTATAAAGAGTTTCGATTCACAAACTAGAAAGAAGAAATGGTGCTGTTTGTTTTCTTAAGCTTATGGACAAGCTTTCTTTCTCTCAGGTTCTCTGCACAGGCTTCAGTTTTATTTATGTTTCATTCTGAAACCTTATCTTGCGTTTCAGATGAATGACTCAGGTCCATCAAACATCACAAGAACAGACTGGCTGGTGCTTACCTTCAATGATCTACAAAAGAAATGGGCATTTCCCTTTGCAGGAACTCATGTGTCAAAGATGCTAGCCTGTCA
The DNA here is from genome assembly GCF_964252035.2 of Podarcis erhardii. NCBI lineage: Eukaryota > Metazoa > Chordata > Lepidosauria > Squamata > Lacertidae > Podarcis > Podarcis erhardii. The sequence continues at coordinate 43,866,715 of NC_138497.1, forward strand.
GGTTTGGATAATATGGCATTGCTGAGAGAAGCTGGTTTATCTTAGTGCTGTGTCAGACGTTAGCTGGGCTCATTAAAGGTAGTCTGGCTCATTAAAAGAAACAAATAGTGAAACTAGAGTAGAAAAGGTCACAAAAACAGGAACAGTCACCTTGTTTGTAACCTTCAGAGGCAAAGCTGACAACATATTAATTCATGAATCAAGAGACTTTCAGGTCACATCTGCACCAAACATTTCTATATCACTTTAACTGGCATGGCTTCCCCCAAAGAATCCTGGGAAATGTCATTTGTTAAGGTTGCTAAGATTCATTTTCTGCATGAGGTTGTTGTTGTTATTAATATTATTTTATTTATACCCTGCCCATCTGGCTGGGTTTCCCCAGCCACTCTTCCAGCAAAATATAAAAACGTAATAAATTTATGGGGAGAGGTAATCTCCCCATAAAATTCTATACCAGCCAGGCAGCAGAAACCTCTCACCCCTTCCTTTGGTCCATGGCTGGTAAAGAACAGATATGATCCTTGAGATAGCTGAGGGGCAAAAGTGGGAGGGAGGTTCCTGTTGGAGCTTGTGAGCTACCCAACCATTGAAGCTCTGGGGTTTAAATACAGTTTGGGACTAATGAAACTCCAAGGAGAGAGAAAGGCTTCCAGGATGAGCGAATACTGTATAACACCTTTATTCCTCTGTACCACAGTTGATTACCTGCAAGTTCTCCATATGTTTACTGAGATAAATTTGAGGTTGAAAGGACACGACCCGTTTCTCTGCATGTTTCCTGAATCATGAGCTTACCTTTGGAGGAAGGAGCCATTTCTCCCTTTCCCCGCCCTGAATAATTGGTCCTAGTCTAGGGCAATTAATCTCCTCAGTCCAGTAGTTACTTGCAGGCAAATAGGTGCTATTTAGAGAAAGTGAACTCCCTCAAGTACAGTATATGGCTAGCCTATTAGTTGTGGGCCTTCCACACACCTGAACAATCTTATGTGCTAGATATGCATGCCAAAGGCACAAGTAGCTTTCTTTTTAAAAAGCAACAACAATGTAGAGCAGAGGTTTTCAACCATTATGCTGTGGCATCCTGAGGTGCCTTGAATGATGGTCAGGGTATGGTTACCAGACGTCCCCGTTTCCTGGGGACAGTCCCTGGATTTACAAATCTGCCCCCAGACAAAATCCGTCCCCGGAATGTCCCCGGATTTCATTTAATGTCCCTGGATTTATATTTTAAGTGTTGTAGATTTATTAGTAGGGAATGAATGTTGCATGATTGGTTCAACAGCAGAAGACACATCATATGGGGACTTCCGGTGAGGCAAAATGGTGGGCACCACGGTAGCAAGCAGCTCCTGAAGCCAGCCAGAACCAACTGCGCTACCAGGCTGGCTCCGGGCTGCTGAGACTGCTGCTGCTGCTGAGGGGGAACCGGGGACGCCCAGCGCGTCAACTGAGGGAACCGCTGACACACACATCTCGCGACCCAAATCGAGCCGGGAACGAGAGCGCCCAGCCACCTGGCCGACTGCTCAGCGGCGCTCCAGGGCCAGGAAAACCCTGGAGCTGATGCAGGAAGAAAGGGGAGAGAAGAAGGAGAAGGAAAAGAGAGAAAGAGGAAGGATAAAAAAGAGGGGAGCCCCAACCTTGCCACACTGCTGCCGCCGCTGCTGCTGACAAGAGGTAGGAGAGCACTGGGAGGGCAAGGACACGTGGCCAAGCCCAGGTCCAACCCGAGCCTACTCCACGTTGGCTAGCACTCCAAGAGAGCAGGCTGGGACCCAGAGGAAGGCTGCGTGACAGAGGAGACCACAGAAGAGAAGATATTACTACTACTACTTCTTTCTTTCTTTTTAAAAAATAACTTTTTTCCTCTCTTTTCAAAAGAAGGGGAAAAAGTGTCCCCGGATGCTTTGGAAAAAAAAAAAATCTGGTAACCTTAGGTCACTGGCCTCAGTCCCTCTTTCGTTCCCTCCCTCCTCTGATGCCCTCTCACATCTCTGCCTCCCAAAGGCTTGTTTGTTGCAGCAGCCCTGCTCCTGCCAATGCTGCCTCCCAAGGTAAAGTGCTGGCTTTATATTCACCTTTGGCCAGTCTCCATTGTGCCACTATGGCTGAGGGCACCCTCTGCCCTGTGGGGCAGTGTTGGGATTAGTAACTCAGAGAAGGTTTGGGAAACTTCAAGCTTCCAAGAGGTCCAGGAGTTAACCTCAAAGGATGCAGAGCCATGGCTAAAAGCCATGAAGGCTGAACTTGATTCCTTAGAAAGGAACAAGACCTGGGAGCTGGTTGCAATAGTACCAGGGATGAATTTTGGCATATAACTAGTATACATCATTGATAATCATCGAATTGTAGAATTGTAGAGTTGGAAGGGACCCCAAGGGTCATCTAGTCCAACCCCCTGCAATGCAGGAATGATGATCATAATCATAAATCTGGATATCTATTTGGACATATAAAATGCTTACATATATGCGTGTCTTTTTAAGTCAGCAGTGATGGATTATTTTTATTGTTAATGTGAGCTGAGTTTGTTGTTGTTTGTTTGTTTGTTTGTTATATTTGCATAACAAGGAAAAGGGGAGAAATTCCATCTAAGCAGCCATGCGATTGCTGCAAGTTTCTACCCAATCCTTAAAACCTAACCCTTTCTGAAGATTTGTTAAAATAGCAGCTTGAATCTATCCTATGTAAATATAATCTGCTTATATGAAAAGCATTGCTGTTATTAAAAAAAAAAAACCCAGCTAGTTTGATTTATTATACATGGGTTCACTCTAACTCCATAGGTTCATGCAGTTGCCCAACAAACTGCGCAAACCGGAATCCTATGAAAGGAAGTGGTTTTCCACCAATTGGTTTTCCACCAAGTCTTGATAGTTAACTAGAAAGAATAAACGTCAAGCAGAAAGCTGACGCAAGACAGGCCAAACTGAGCTGAGTTTGCATTGCACTGCCAGTTGTTACCTCGCTGTCAGTGTTCTCTGAACAGTACGATCTCTCCATGACTCTGTTTTATCTATATAAGTTTCTTAGCTGGTCACTGTCCAGCAATCTCCAGCACAGGAACATCCTCAGCTTGCTTCTAGATGTATGATGTCTGTAGCTGAAGTGAAGATAATTGCTTTTGTTACAGTCCGTTCTGATGCATCACCCCAGCTCTGTAAATGGCCTTCTTGCTTGGCTGTGATTCACCATTGTCAGAAAGAAGCCTAATCCATACCTGTGCATATGCCTCAGTCACCTGAGACTAACACACTGAATGTTCACCCTGGAGGGATAATTTGTTTACTAAATATGAGCCAGTAATTCCACTCCTCCACTATAGCCTGGCGAGGAACAGTTTCTCACAGCAAAATTCTAATCTAGCCTGACAAGGATGCAGGTCTTGCAAAGCACCATGTCTGTTGCTGACTCTGCATACCAGAATCCCAAGTACTTGAGCCAGCCTGGATTTGTCTTTGTCCAATGATATAAAACAGGGGTAGGCAAACTAAGGCCCGGGGCCAGATCCGGCCCAATAGCCTTCTAAATCCAGCCCGCAGACGGTCCGGGAATCAGCGTGTTTTTACATGAGTAGAATGTGCCCTTTTATTAAAAATGCATCTCTAGGTTATTTGTGGGGCCTGCCTGGTGTTTTTACATGAGTAGAATGTATGCTTTTATTTAAAATGCATCTCTGGGTTACTTGTGGGGCATAGGAATTCGTTCATTTCTTTTTTTTCAAAATATAGTCCAGCCTCCCACAAGGTCTGAGGGACAGTGGACAGGACCCTTGCTGGAAAAGTTTGCTGACCCCTGATACAAAGGTTTGGGACATTTTGCCCCCTGAGTAGTTGACAAGCTGAATTCCAAACTAGGAAGTAGTTATGAGGGACAGTGGGTCTCAAAGTTTTCCCACTCAGCTTTCATTGTCACAGGATCTTTCTACCGGGCTTTTTCTTATACAAATTATGCTTTTATCTTCACATCAACCCCTGTGAAGTAGATTAAACTGAGGTAGAATTTATGTCATGCCACCCAGAAAGATACATGGCTGGGCAGGGCTTTGAATGGAGGTATTAGCATTTCGGCATTTGCAACATGCCCCTCAGAAATGGAAATGCAGGTTCTGAAGCCATGGGTTTTAAGTTAAATAAGTGCTGGACTAAGTGTTCATGTGAACATTTTAATTCAGTATCACTTTCAAAAAGTAAATAGAAGCATTAAAAAAAAAAAATTCCCAAATGATTCTGAAGGCACATTTTAAAACAAAGTACATAAACCTTGAAAATCTATTGCAAATTCTCTCTATGATGCAACAAGAATGGCCCAGTCAGCTCTGTACCTTGTCCAAGGGCTGCTACAGAGGTTAACACTCATAATATAAGCAAGGTGCTTGAGATGCACCACTTAAATGTTTGACCTAGTAGGGTTAGGAAAGTCTAGTCAGTGAGCAGTTCAGCCTCTGCCTCTTCGTATCTTCCTTCCTCTGCCTGCCTAAATTGGAGAATTTGGGGCCACACCCAACACGTCACTGCCTGTTGTCTTTGAACCCACAGGAACTCTTGAGTCTTGCATGATCTATTTAGGTTACCGGGTGCTTCATGCCTCATCATTAGATATATGGGCACTCATAATGCAGACCTTTCTCTTGTCTTGATTATTATCTCCAGACCACTATCTTTAAAGGCCATTATAGATTTCTCAGACCAATCTTTACTCTTGATGCCCAGCCAATGTTTGAATTACAGGCTGGGCAGAGGAGGGCCAACCTACTTTTCTTTTGTGAAAGTCTCCTTAACCACAGTTTCTGAAGGCAACAGGGAAACTATGGTTTCATTAAAATGGATGGGAGGAGTCAGGCAGTAGGGCTTATTGATGTATCCCCATGCCCAAGCACTGAGCTGCACATTGCCATTGAGATGGCTAATACCTTGACACCATTGTCAGAGCAAATTGAAACCACATCCTGTGCCTGGCCCACTCACTTCATCTCACCTCCACTGCATTGTTATCCATGCATCCGCAACCCTTGCAGAAACTGGTGAGCAAACAATTTTATTCATTCATTTTGGTCAAGTGACTAAAAGCAAGGTCAGATTCTTGCAATCGTTTTGTATTATCCCCATGCATTTTCTGCACCCCACCCCTAAATCCTAGCTAGTAGTAGCAGGGCTTTTTGCAGCCGGAACTTGCCAGAACTCAGTTACGGCACCTCTCAGGTGGGTGGCATTGCAAGAGAACAAAGGAGGCATTTGTGGTGAATTCCAGCATCTCTTTTTCTAGAAAAATAGCACTGGCAAGTAGTTCCATCTTACCACTGTCTGCTGAGCTGGCACAACCCTTCAGGAAGCCATGAGGACCAGATCTCAGCACAGATACCCCCCACAGCAGCTGCTACTAGCACCACTGACTGTTATGCTGGCCTCAAGCAACAGTTCGGCAACTGATGATGACACAGAATAGAGAGCAGATGGTGACACGAGACACAGGCCTGGTTCTAGGTTATGAGAAGCCCTCAGCAAAATACCTTTGGTGGGCTCCCTATTCTTCTTCTCAGCAGGACTAATGCTCCCCTTCGTGGTGCCCACAGGGAGAGAGAGAGAGAGTGACTGGGTGGAAGTGACAGTTGCTCCTGCAAAAATCTCTTCACTGTGCTAAGAGCATAAGATCAGGCCAAAGACCCACCAAGTCCAGCATCCTGTTCTCACAGAGGTCTATGGAAAGTCTCAAAGCAGGACCTGAGCGCAACAGCACTCTCCCCACTCATGCTCCTCAGCAACTGACATCCAGGAATGTTGATGTTCTGCCTCCAAAGGTGGAGGTACAATTTACATAGCCACCATGGCTAGTAGCCCAATCCTTCTCATCCAGGGTGAATGTCAAACATCACAGGGCAGCCTCTACCACCTGCAGTGGTGGTTTTGCCACCTCAGCGTCCAAGGAGAAATCCAAGCCAGTAGGCCCTCCAAGTGGGCTCTGGGGCCTCAGCAACTGCCTGGCCATGCTAAGCCAACACCCATCCTGCTCTTGCACTTAAGCCAAACAACCTCTAAGGTGCCCATGGTTCTCCTGCATGTGCGTTTCTTGTTAGCTGGAGAATATAGATCATCTTATGAGAAGGAGGATTTATGAAGATGCCTGTTGGGAAGTGGGGGCGGGGGCTAGCCTGTTTTTGTTTGTTTGTTTGTTTGTTTGTTTGTCCTGAGTAAAGCCTCCAGGCGGGCACCATTGAGCACCCCAGCCTGTGTGTGTGTGTATGTAAATACGCATGAGATGTGCCTTTGACCCGGGCTGGTATATTTCAACGTAGGGTTGGTATATTTCAAAAAGTAGAATTCCCAACACCCCAAATTGGATGAGCTCTTTTTGGGAACAAACCCAAATTGTTGTGTTTTTTTGGGGGGGGATTTTAAGCTTTTTGAGCTGTCTCCGATGCTTTTTCTATCGTGTTGCCATACATCCAGGTTTTCCCCTGACATTTGCCAATTTGGCAAAATTCCCCCCCCCCCCATTTTTACAACAAAAAGCCAGGCCTAAATAATGCCTTGCTTCACCCCGCCATCTGCTGGAAACCATCACAAGGCGCAGACCCCTTTACTACCTATTGACATCAGCTGCTTTTACCATAGTAATCTACCACAGAATACTATGGCATGGTAGAGTTGGGAAGCCCATCTAGTCCAGCCCGGGCAATATGCCAGAGATGGAGGAAAGGGTGCCTCTTTTTCTTTGTATCCTGTATTGCTCGTTTTTATTTCGATATTTAAAACAACCAGTGGTACAGTCCCCTCTCCGCACATCCTTTAGAGGTGCCAATATGATTTCATGGTACCCTCCTGCCAAGGAGGGGGGGGAGGGGTCCTGCCGATCAGCACTGCTAGGCAGAGATCAATATGTACTGTATTCTATATCACGTGCAGCGCATAAACTGGGGGCAAACTACTGCCCCTAAATGCCCTCGGCAGCCGATGCACAGACTTGCACCCCGTTAGGGCCATCCGCCAAAGCAGGTTTCTCCCCGCTGACCCCGATCCTCCGCCCCGCGCCTGGCTGCGCCCGCAGTCCAGCCGAAAGGACCGCCTGATGCAATCACCTGCCTCCTTTGCTCGAAAGCTTCCAGCCGAGTTGCATCATCCCGGCTTGATGCAGCGGGCGGCGGGGGGAACCCAATCGGCGCGCGCGCTCCGCCCGTGACCGACAGCTCCCTCTGAGCAATCCAGATTCCAGAGAGGCGGGACAACGCGCGGCTACCGTGACGCCGGAGGCGCTGATTGGAGAGCGGACGGCGCGAGCCGCCAGAATTCCATGACAGCTGGGTGGGGCTTGCCCGGCGAGCTGGTATTTAAAGAGGCTGGAGCTGCAGGAGGCGCACAGTTAATCGTGGAAGCGTCCGCTTTGCTCTTGCCTCCTCGCCGCCAGCCGCCGTGCCAAGCATTTGCCACCTTCTCTCCCGGGCAGCCTCCTTCCCCGGAGCGCAGGTCCAGCGCTGCCGCTTCCAAGGCGCAGGCTGCTTCCCGGGTTCCTCGCGCGGGGCCATGAAGCGGGATCCGCTGCCGCTGCACCCGCAGCATCCTCCTCCTCCTCCTCCCAGCGGAGGGGAGCGCCCCCTTGGGCGGCCGCAGCAGGAGGAAGACCTGGCCGCCGCGGAAGGCGGGCCGCCCAAATCCCCGCTGTGGGTCTTCGGCTACGGCTCGCTGGTGTGGAGACCCGATTTCGAGTTCACGTCGCGCAAAGTGGGCTTCATCCGCGGCTACACCCGCCGCTTCTGGCAAGGAGACACCTTCCACCGAGGCAGCGAGAAGATGGTGAGAGGGGGCGCCCCTTTACTTGGGGGGCGGAGATGGGGCGGGGGTGATGTATGGGCGCCTCTCTGTCCTGGGTCTCTCTCGGGATGGGGGTGATGGGTGGGCGCCTCTATCCTGGGTCTCCCTCGAGGCGGGGGTGGGAGTGATGGATGGGCGGCTCTCTATCCTGGGTCTCTTTCGGGAAGAATGCCTGTGGGTGGCGACCCGGGTGGTGGTCCAGGTTTGGAAGGGATGGGTAGCTTATAAGCAGCATTTGCTGCTGAGGGAGCTGGTTTGAAGAGGGGCTGCAGATCCGCACGACCCCTTTTGCCCTTGGCTTGGCATTGCCCGTGTGCTGGCTGGAGAGCAGCTTGTGCCTCCTGTGTGGTTGGCCTGCAGTGCTGGCACCGTGCGGGTCTCCTTGTGGAGCATCCTTGGGTGTGGCGGTGCTTCGCTTGCGCTTTCTGGGTGGATATCTGATACTGTATGTTAACTCTGACTTTCCTCTCCCTCCCTTTCCTCTCCTGTTCAGCCTGGTAGAGTGGTCACCCTCCAAGAGGATTATGAGGTAAGTTATTTATGCCTACATCTTTATCCAGTTCATTCAACACACCTGTAAAGCAAGTCTTAATCTGGGTTCTTCTGGGCATAATCCAGAACAGTTCTAAGAGTTCACCACCTCCCCTTTAGTTCCTGCACAGAGGGGGAAGGGGAGGTTCGTCACAGTGCTGCAGCTAGACATGTATGTAGCATTTGTTGTTTCTATGGCTTTAGGAGGATGCCCAAAATGCCTCAAGAAACATTAGGCAGTTGGGATAGTGGGATGCTGTGTATATAGTAAGGGACCATGAACATGGGCTTATCTTCAGGTGATGAGAGAAAGCTGAGATAATATTTGAGACATCCTACAAGATAAATAGTTGCTGAAAAATATTTGGTATGTGGTTGAGTCAATGGTGCCATGTCCTTCCGGGAGCCTCTGTAAGAGCCGATTGGATTAATCACTTAGTGGGTAGGCTGGAGTGGAAGGAATAGCCAGTGTTTTTATAATTTAGTGGTCTCTGACTTCTCCAGCCTGCCTCAAAGTCCTTTAAAATGAGATTGGACTTGGCAGCAAGCTGTATGTTATGCATAGCTGGACAGGAGATGAGCAAATGCAAAATTGCTTCAGTTGGTAAGGAGTGTGGTGACTGCTCTGTGAGCAAGTCTTAGTATTTATTTGTGTTACAAAGACATGTAGTAAAATGAGCAGAAAATTGTCAAAAATGTCTTTGTGTGGAAATTAAAGTCTGTTGTTTATTATACAGTCATAGACCCACTGAAAGTTTAAGACTGAGACATAATAGAGGAGCAAAACACAGCTGATCAGATGCATTTTGGACCAATCTGTAGCCTTTCTGAGAACAATGAGCTTGCTTCTGCATGAGTCTTCAGAATAAAAATGTAAAAGCGATGGACAAGGTGATCAGAAAATCTATCTGTGCTCTCCTTTCATGTCACAAAAGGAGTTGTCGAAACAAGGATAATCGTGCTTTCTTTTGAAGAGACATTTATCCATCCCTTGTGTGACCTAGTTAACAGGTTTACGTAAAAAACAGGAGTTTCATCAGCTTCCAGGATATAATAATGCATATGATTCTGTTTCTGCCTCTGTCACAGCAAGTAATCCTTGTCAATTTTTTATTCATTGCAGGGTTGCACATGGGGCGTTGCCTATGAACTCCGTGGTGATCAAATTGCTGCTTCGCTCAAATATTTAAATATGCGGGAAGCCGTGCTTGGAGGCTATGACACCAAGCTGGTGAAGTTCTACCCACAGGATAAAGAGACTGATGAGCCTATCCTAGCCCTGGTTTACATTGCAACCCCGCAGAATCCCTCCTACCTTGGTCCAGCATCTGAAGAGGACATTGCAGCTCAAATAATAGTTTCCAGTGGTCGTTCTGGCCACAATATAGAGTACCTGCTGCGGCTGGCAGACTTCATGCGCTACTTTTGCCCTCAGGTAGAAGATGAGCACTTGTTCTCAATTGAGGAGGCTCTGATCTCCATCCTGCCCTACATATACCAACCTGAGGAGTCTTCAGTGGAAGAATGAACGTGACTCTGCCCTCCAGAGGGGCTGAAGTATACCTTTTTGACCAAGAACAAGAGCAAACACAATAGACACACTTTTTAATACAACTAAAAGTCAGATTAATAAAGCCAATGGGTGAGGCAGTTTTAAGAGGGGAGGGATACTTCTTGTCACTGGACTGGCAGTGGAAACTGGAGAGAGCCTCCATCATTGCAGGACGAGAAGCTGCCTGAAAAATGCTCTGGAAGGCTCCAACCCTATGCATGCTAATCTGGGAGCAAGTCCTATTGCATTTGCTGAGGCTTACTTCTGAGTAGATTTGCAAACGGGGTTTGAGGAAGCCAAACAGTGTTTTTTTTCATCTTCAAAGGGAAGGGCCAGAAGCTACAATGTGCTTTTCTTAAGTGTTTCTGAAGCGCCCCTGCCCCTGCCCCAAATCACCCTAAGCAGGGACTTGGCAGCAGTGTAGAAATGCTGTGAGCTTTGCTCTACCTCACAAACTGGCAGAAGAGCCACAAATGTGTGGCACAGAGTGTCTTCTAGGTCAAAGGAGTCGGCCTCTTTCTCCAGCTTGACCTTCACTAGTACGCCCAGGGTTGAGTGCAATATGAACTTGTATCACCTTCTGTAGGCTCAAATGGGGCCAAATTTGCTTTCGACTTGTCTTAAGTGAACAGTTAATGCACTACTTTTTTATATATAACTTGAAGATGTATTTATTGTAATGAATATATATATATTTATTGAAGGGAAAGTGTCCAAGTTGTTTGCTCGTCTCCTAGTAAATGCCCTGCAGGGCAGGGAATGCTGCAAGTTTGTGTGATGGGGCCATGCCTTCTGGTTTCAGAACCATTTTAGGTACAAGAGTTTCCAATCTTAGTTGGCAGCCACAAGCCTGCTCCATTGAGGCAGCATTCTGAAAATAGTTCAGCTATGTGCCACCTGGTGTACAATATTACTGTCTTCCTCCTGTAAATACTACATCTGTCTCCTTTCTGCTTATGTGACTGCAAGGTGTAAGCACCAAAAACTCTGTCATTTATATCCAATTTTCACTACATTCTGATTCATCAAACAGCTCTCCCCCCCCCCATCCCCAATATCTAAGCTTTGTAAAAGCACAAGACATTAATGTCTCTGGATTCATTAGGCATGAACATAAAAGGCCTGTGCTGAGTAGTCTAGAGCACTGGTGGGGGATCTGTGAGCCATTCAGATGCTATTGGACTCCCAACTCTCATCTGCTCTAACGATCAGGGATGAGGGAAGCTGGAGTCCGGCAACAGGTGAGGACCACTGGCTCGCCAGCCCTGATGATTGGACAAGGTAAGGTAAGCTAGGCTGGCTGTAGTTCCCTGTTCCAGTGACATTCTGTGAGAGACACTGCTGCTCTTGCTCTTTTGTTAACACAGCTTTGGACATTGTGTTCCAAGAGGAGAAGAGCCCAATACTTGACTTCTCGCTGCTGTTTGTGTACATAAGGAGGAACTGTGTGTGCCTCTTGTGCCCAGACATAAACCAAACTGACATTATAGTTAACATCAATTAGAGAAGGGAAACTTTATTAGTCTTACCTTGGATTTATTGGTCTTTGCCATGGGATTTCTTGCAAAAGGTATATGGAGAGACCTGGGTAACTACCCATCTGCAAAGCTGCTGTTCCTTCACCAACAGCCAGTTGCTTTGGGTCATCTGAAATGATTTGCTCGGTCAGCGTTTTTCCTGCAGCACATCTGCATCATAAGCACTACATAATGGGATGCATGATGTATGGGTTGATGTGGCCCACAGATCTCCCACCCCAAGGGTCTTGCATCAAGATGGCATCCTTGTCCCTTTCAAATTCCATGTCTAAAACTTGCGATGGACAGGATGTGCATGATGCCTCTGCAACCTTTCCATGTGGACATAATGCAACACCAGGGGCAGAGGGTTTATCATCTTTCACACCCACCACTGGCAGCTGAATGTCTCTCCCATAAGGCACAAGTGACTTGTCATTTGGAAACTTCTTTTCTGCGCTTGAGAGCAGCAGAGGCACCATAAAAGCGCAATGCTACTGAGCAACCTTCTGCTCCTACCCAGTTCAGACAGTAGTGGTAACTGCTGAAGTCCCACACCTTAGCGGTTTTCTTGAATGAAAGCAGGTGCTAGACTGAATCTCCTCCTGCATTCTAGAAGCGTTCAGTTCCTGCTTCTGGTGCCTTGGCAGGGATTAAACTTGCTTGGAACCAGAAGGCCTTTTTATCTGAGAGGCAGCAGCTCATACTGGCTAATGCCCAATTTTGTTTGGCCACAATTAATGTTCAGTAGATGAAGCTGGAAGCCTTCTGCCATGGGAGTATTTCTCTCTGCATATTTCAGTGGAAAAATTTGAATATCCTGGGAAACAAAAGTGCTGTGTTTGGCCTTTAACTGTAGTTTTGTCTCCCACTAAAATAATTTTTAGAGTTTAGACTGCGGCTGCAAAAGTGGCATAAGCACCTACTGCCCATCACATTGCTGGTGCTGAAAACTCATGCACCTCATACTGACATTGAGTTGTGGGGCAGGGACACTAGATAGACACACAAACACAATTTTAAGCCAGGGATGGGAAAGATGTGGCCCTCTAGATGGTGTATCCTCATTTCCCATCAGCCCCAGCCAGCATTGCTGAGGGGAGCTGTAGCCTATCAACATCTATAGTTTCCCCACTCCTAGTCAAAACACTTCTAGATGTGGAGTGTGTCCCTGTTGTATAGCATGGAAACACAGGAGCCATCACTATTAGGCCCATGACCCTCTGCAGGGGCCCATGGCCAAGCCTCAGAACATTCCACCTCTACTGCTGGATGCTCTACTTTGTTGCTGTCACCTGTCCACTTGCCCTCTCTAAACATGCTGTCACTGAGAAGAGGAGATGGTGGCACAGCATCTTCCATTTGGCTTCACCTTTCCCTCTGGGCAGCTGTCTGGATGGGTCCCAGAGGGAGAAGGCAAGTGAATGGGCAGCAGTGAAGAGGGAAGCCCCTCAAAAAAGGCTCCCACTGTGGGCATTTTGTTCAAGCACCCCCTAAAAAAACACAACCCAGAGCAGTTATGGAGCTCCACGATAGTGACAGAGGTCACCCAAAACATGCTCACCATTGGCAAACAAGCACATTTTTGTTTTCTGGTGGTGACTGTTGCTGCCCAGCTCAGGTGCTCGGAGAAGGACATGCAGTCTCCTCTGTTGTCACAATGAGTCTCTGAGCATCTCTGGAGGTGCAAAATAGCTTGCTGCTTTCAGAGTGTTTCCAAAGTTCATGTGGCAGCAGGGATGGCCCTTGCTCCCCATTCCAGAATCCAGATCAGGAGGACCTGGGTGTTCACACTGGCCCTCCGGCGTTTGCAGAGCATCTCCCAAGTGATGTGATGCCGCAGAGAAAAAGACCTTTGAAAGAGGGGCTTGGTGGGCATTGGAGGCTGTGCATTCCTAATCTTGAGTGCACAAATCTGCATCTCCTCTTGACAACGTGTTGTTGTTTTCTAAGCAGGAGAACGGCTGTGGAATAACCACATTACTCAAATACTCTGGGCAGAGTCTTGTGAACCAGATTAAGTTCTGGAGGGTTCTCTTATCAAGCTGTTTTTGGAATGGTAGAAAAATGCCTCCAAGGGCAAGAGTTGCATCTGAAGTGCAGAAACACAATTCTCTCCCTGCAAGGATGCCAATAAAGGCTCAAGGGAGGAAACAAGGGAGCTGCTTGCCTTTCCACTTCCAAGAAACAGTTATGAAAGAACCGGGGAGGCTGCCTTGTCCTGCATTCACTGCTTGGGCTAAGAGGAAGAAATCTCTGGAGACGAGTGACAGAAGCAGGAGACACAGATGCCGAAACGCAACTGCTTATTTGATCTTTCTGGGTTTAACTCAAAAGTGGGTCCTCAAGGCAGCTTTGCCTGCGCATTGCATATATACCAGCACTCACATTAACCACTCTCTTTCTTAAAAGTGCACATAAACCATTCTCCAAAAATCAGCCCGTAACAGAATAATTACCAAATGCCTGCCAAAACAGATAATGAATTAAACTTCAGGACTGTATAATGGAATGGCTTCTCTCTCTCTCTCTCTCCTGACATACTAATTGCTTCTCATCAAGAGGTAATTAAATATGCCTCTTGGTAACATTTGGGCCTTAAGCAGGCAATATTACCTTGCTTACTTTTCACCATAGAGTGAGGAAAAGCACAGGAATTACAAGGCAAAATATAGTCACAAGGTGTGTAGATCTTTTGATGAAGGGCAGTATAAAAATAAAATAAATTAAATAGATTAAAATAAATAGGAGCACATTCTGGAATTAACTGTCTAAGTCTTCTCCAGGACTTGGAAAATACTGCCAAACTAGTTAGCCAATGCAGCAATCTGTGAACAGATTTTTCCAGTTCTTTATTTGTGTCAGAGCTGGAGACAAACAAACTTGTAGAGTAATTTGACCTCTGGATATAGGGCAGTATATAAATTATAATAATAATTAATAATAATAATAGGATCACAGGGGCACACAAAGGGGCTGAGTCCCTTTGGAGAATAGAACACACAGCAAAGACTGTGGTGCTTTAGGAAATAGGGTTTATTCTCCTATTTATACCCTAAGTCTGCATGGAGGTTGTCCAGATCTTACAGCATGCACATTGTCTTATTAACGACCCTCAATGGACCCTCAATGACTCTCTAATATTCCCTTAATAGCCCTAGCTTGGCCAGGCTACCCAATAATTCCTTTGCACCTTATATTTCTCACATTCCACCCCCAAATAATCACAATCCTAGAATTTATCAATATCTATGTTTATCCTGTGGGATGTGGGTGGTGCTGTTGGTTAAACCACAGAGCCTAGAGCTTGCCAATCAGAAGGTCAGCGATTCGAATCCCCATGATGGGGTGAGCTCCCATTGCTCAGTCCCTGCTCCTGCCAACCTAGCAGTTCAAAAACACATCAAAGTGCCAGTAGATAAATAGGTAAGGTAAACAGTGGTGGGAAGATAAACAATGTTTCCATGTGCTGCTCTGGTTCACCAGAAGCGGCTTAGTCATGCTGGCCACATGACCCGGAAGCTGTACGCCGGCTCCCTCGGCCAATAAAGCGAGATGAGCGCCACAACCCCAGAGTCGGCCACAACTGGACCTAATGGTCAGGGATTCCTTTACCTTTACCTTTATGTTTATCCTAAGTCTACAACAAAATTAAATGATTCAGCATACCTCAACCCCCGTGGCCCCCATTTTCTATGGAGATTGTCCTACAGTGACTTCCGTTGCTCTCTCTGCCTTCTATAGCGATGTGAAGAACATATTTGTCTCTTAGCACAGGCAGGAGATGCACTGAAAGACTGTTTTGACTGGGTTTTTAAAAATTATTTTTAGCTGATTTTCAATATATTGCAAATGTCAGCATAGAGCACAAAATATGCATTTAAAAACAAATGCTATTATAAAACATAACCATGAACTGTGGTTAAGACATTGTTACAGGTAATTAATATACAAATAGTTTCCCCTGTTATTTTGTAACAGCACATATATGCAGAGGTGGTTGGTTTCCAAAGTGGAACAACGGCCATGCAAGAAGTGGAACTAATTTTTCAGTGCCCTGACATTAAAACAAACACAAAAACCCTTCCAGGAAGTAGAAAATAAGCACAGCAGGGTGTAGTCTGGGCTTCAGATTCTTTCCCTGATTTAAGAGTTTCATACCAGGGGAAACTTTCAAAAAATGGTTTTGCCCACCTGTAGTCTGAAATATGCAATCCATTCTCTTGCCTCGTACTGATATATATGCATAAAGTCCAGGACAAGCTTGAGCCAATCTCTGTCATTTAATCTTTTCCTCTGCTGCAAGGGAGCAATTTAGGTGACTGTAGACTGCCCTTTGGATTCATGACCATTTTTAAGTGTGTAAAACTGGGGGTGGGGGAGAGATGGGGACACAAAACTAGACGCGTTTCAGTGTTTCAACACACCACAAGTTTCCTTGGCTTTCATTCTGGCACAAATAAAGTATTGGAAATATCTGCTCAGTCACAACTATGAGATCATATTTAGGCCTTTGTTTTTGAATTTGTGCTTTTGTGTTTGTATGTTTTGCTATTAAAGACTCCCTTTGCAAAAGGGAGAGTATATCAATAAATTACTGCAGTCTCTTATACTACTGAGGAGGTGGTAACTAAGGGACCCTCCAGAGGTCCTTTTTGTTGTGCATTCACTGTTATTTATGCTCATGATTTCTGCTCAATACTGTGTATGTGTGTGCAAAGGTTTCAGGGGGGACATACTTCCCCGTAGCTTACTGCTGAAATCCTGTAACTTTTCATACCACAATGCTCCAGCAAGAGTGTTCCTCCAGACAGCAAAAATAAGGTACTGTTTAGGAAGCATCACCAAAGTAATAAAGTGATGTGCAGACAATCCGGTATAAATCCACTGCTACTGCATTATTATTATTGTCTCAATAACATATTGCAGACCCTGACCATTAAGTCCAGTCACAGACGACTCTGGGGTTGCAGCACTCATCTCGCTTTACTGGCCGAGGGAGCCGGCATTTGTCCACAGACAGTTTTCCAGGTCATGTGGCCAGCATAACTAAGCCGCTTCTGGCAAACCAGAACAGCGCACAGAATGGCCGTTTACCTTCCCGCTGGTGTGGTACCTATTTCTCTACTTGCACTTTGATGTGCTTTCTAACTGCTAGGTTGACAGGAGCAAGGACCGAGCAACGGGAGCTCACCTCATCACAGAGATTCGAACCACTGACCTTCTGATTGGCAAGCCCTAGGCTCTGTGGTTTAGACCACAGTGCCACCCGCATCCATAACATGTTGCAGAACCCACCTGCAAAAAACCAGAAACAAAACTGTTAGGATCTGGAGAGATCCTAACAATTATGATGGGTCACAGACTCAATTACAAGTTGGTAAGATTGTTGAGTTGCAACTCTAAGAAGACACCTGTAGCTTTATGCCCACAGAAATGCAGAACGAGAGGTTGCAGCCAAATGCATTCTCCCCAGACAACTGTCCGTCAGCCTCAAATGTTCTGCCCATGAGAAGGGTTCACCCGCTTTTTTAGTTGTTCACCTGAGGAGAGGGTGAAATGTATGGCCGATGCTAACCGTTGATATGGAGGATGGTATAAATGCTTGAGATCCAAGTGTCAAGAGCAGAGAAGTCGAAGGAGAGCTAAAGACCATTTTCTTCCCAATTACAGAAGGCTGACACAAAGAAACAAGATAGTAAGTATTTACTAGAGCCACCAAGGCTCTGAAACAGTAAGACCAATATTGCAGTAAAGTTGATGTAGCTGGGATAACAGGAAATACTTTTGAACCATCCAGTTGGGTGAGGATATAAATAGCCCAGGGAAGGGATGGAAATAAAAGGAGACTTATTTATTGGGAATGTTTAAAGCCTAGGACTCCTGCTGTAACAGGATTCTTTCCAACTCCAATTATTCCAGTTTCAGCAGACATAGTTTTTTTCAACAATTGACGTGCAGTGGAAGCGAGCAGAAGGAGCTGTTTCTGCCAGAAGTCTCCCATTTGAAAAAGGAAAAATCTGTCTAGATTTTCCCACATACCGGGACAGTACAAACACAAAACATACAAATGGAAAGGCACTCTGCTCTGAGTTTTAATCAGCTCTCTGCGCCTATGAAATAGGTACTGTACTTGAAAGAAGGAACTGATGAGCTCTAGTAAAGGTAAAGGGGTAAAGGGACCCCTGACCATTAGGTCCAGTCGTGACCGACTCTGGGGTTGCGCGCTCATCTCGCTCTATAGGCTGAGGGAGCCGGCGTTTGTCCACAGACAGCTTCCGGGTCATGTGGCCAGCATGACTAAGCCACTTCTGGCGAACCAGAGCAGCGCCCGGAAACGCCGTTTACCTTCCCGCTGGAGCGGTACCTATTAATCTACTTGCACATGACGTGCTTTCGAACTGCTAGGTTGGCAGGAACTGGGACAGAGCAATGGGAGCTCACCCCGTCATGGGGATTTGAACCGCCAACCTTCTGATTGGCAAGTCCTAGGCTCTGTGGTTTAACCCACAGCGCCACCCGCGTCCCTTGATGAGCTCTAGTCCTCCATTTTAAAATATCAAGCTTCAGTCACTGTTGCCCTTCTGTAATAGTTCTCTGTATCTTACCTGGATAGTTCACATATGTTTTTTGCACACTTATCACCAGAATTACAGAGGACTTGCCCCATACTATATGCCTGGAAGAGGAGCAGATAACTGGATCTGTCAAACAGTTAACACTACTGACTACACAACAGGTTATTCTTAAATCTCCTCCCAGCCTCTCACTCAACTATGCTGGCTAGCACTGGCAGTGTGTTGTTTTGCAGCTGGATTTATAGTTGGCATTTCACTCAAATGAACTTCTAATCTTGCCAGTTGGAAGACAGATACCGGTTTTGGTTCAGTTACCCCCAAGTGTTTAAGGGATGTGGGAGGGGAGTGAGAATAGTTCAGTCGGTTGCCATGGCAGCCCACCTCAACCTGTAGAGTCATGCTGACAAAACCATTTGCTCCATTGCCTCTCCCATATTAACGCTGTGTTATGCACCCCACAAACCCAATAGCTCTTTTTGACCTAGTTTCCACTGCAGGAAAAGGGCCAGGTCTACCAAGGGGTAGAGAGGGGCAGCTGGAAGGACTTCAAATTGTTGGTTATTTAATTTATAATTGTTGCATTTTTTACTATGCAAATATCCATATTGCATTTTATTGCTGTGATAGAAACAGAGATATACGGAGGCGGGGACTCAAAATACTGCTAAATAAGAAGAGGGGCATGGTGCTACAGATATGAGTTTGAGCCATGCAAAGGCAGAAAAAATAGCAAGATATAGCAAGTGGAGCAGATAGGGTGAACTGGAAGCAATGGAAGGAGCAGATTTCTTGAGTGTCACCAGGCCTCAGTGTGTTGGGCCAGATCTTTATCTCCCCACCCTTTTGGGGCAAAAATTGACAGGGGGCGGGGCTGCCCAGCTATCAAGAACCTGACATCATTATGGCAACAGGTGGTGCTGTGCTTTGAAGTCCCAGTTTTTCAGACGCCTTTTCGCAAGCAGCTTTGTGTTGCTCTTTAAACCTCTGAAAACCAGAGCAGTGCAAGGCTGCTTGCAAAAAGCTTTCTAGCACTGGTTTTCAGAGGTTCAAGGGGAAGCGCTGGGGCCAAGAAGCAGGTTTCATTAAACAGCAAATGCTTCCCCCGCTGGAGCAAGGCATGACCCCACCACTTATCAGCTGAAAGGAGTACACTTTGCTCCAGCAAATGAATGATCAGTAACACCTTAAATTCCCAATTGTTCCTTTGAAACCCTGCCCTTACCTGCCCCACGCCTGAGGTGTAAGGTGGGTGGTCATGGCGCAGTACGGTCACCACCTCCGATGGGGGCTGGACCACAGCACACTGGCTACCTCTGCTGCACGCTGTTCTTATTGGTTAAGTAGCAAGGAACAGCATGAAAATCAGCGACAGCCATGTGCAAAAGCCTTAGACAGGAACTTCCTGTCTTCCTCACCGATGTGGGCTGCAGGTTGTAATTCTCTGCAAATACTATACAAATGGGTGGATCGGTCAACTGAGGTCACAGGCCTTGCAGAGGCCAGGTGTGCAGCAGAGAGAGAGAGACACACCCATAGCTCAGGGCATTTTGATAGCCGCAGTGGAATAGCAAATGGCAGCCCTCCCCAAGTCTAGGTGCATAGAGCCCAAGGCTGGCCAAGTTATTATGGCACTCGAGACAGAAAACCCCCAAAGTGCCTGTCCCTTGTAATAAAAACACAAGAATAAACTACTAACAATTTTCTGCCTTTCCTGACACTGAAGAATCAGCTGCATCTGAAGCAACCAACTCACTCGGCCTAATTGCTGGGTTGGCCCTGTGACATGTCCTCAGAAGCACACTGAGCATAACTTGCACAGTTCATACAGCATCAGTTTTTAATGTCTGACATTTTATTATGCTTTTATATGTGCTGGAAGCCGCCCAGAGTGGCTGGGGAAACCCAGCCAGATGGACAGGGTATGATAACTACTACTACTACTACTACTATGCTAGCTGGGGGCTGATAGGAATTGTAGCCCAAAACATCCAGAGAGGGCAATGCTGGTGAAAGCTGGTTTAAAGGGATTTGAGGACAACTTCACTGCAAGCAGATGTACAGCCAAGTATTTTCCACCTGCTGCATCTAGGCAATGCTATGTCTCTTTTCAGCAGAATTTTGTGAGAAATCAGGGCTATTCAGTGTAAGACACTCAGGAAATTTGACAAACTGTCACCCCAGTCCCATACTGGTTTTGTGTTTTCTTCAGCTCCCTTTTCATCTCTTCCACTTGCTTCTTGTCCACTCTGCCAAGGGAAGGGTTGCTTTGTTTATACTCTGCAGTTCCTAAAAAGTACTGCCAGTACCTCGAACTCTGGAGAACTAGAATAAAGGTCAGGAGAACTCCACAACACAGAGATGTTGTTAACTAAGCGTCTGTGACTTTCTTCTGAGGACACAGAGACATGGCACCTCTTCCCGTTTTCTTCATCTTTTCTTGTCTAAAGAGAACCAACGCTTTTCATGAGCACAGTGGAATTAAAGACTACTGGTCAGCAAATGGATTGTGTCAGAAAACACACACAGCTGATTTTTTTAGAATCCCCTGCTCAAAAATGTCTAAAGGATATTTGCTAAGGATGGCTAAAGTTTTTTTTTGGGGGGGGGGGATGGAGGAGCAGGAAACAAAGTCTCCCATGGAAATATATCAGCACTTAGGAGGGCAGCTAGATTTTTTGCTTCAATACCAAGGGGTGAAGGAATTTACTTGTGAAATCTCTTTACCCCATAGATGCCTGCTTAACCACTTCGATCTGCGGACAATGCCCTGTTACAAGAGGAATACTCTGCAAAGGTAGCTTTTAGCCCAAAGAGCTCTTTGCTCCAGGGGTTCTTAGATTAATAAGCATGTTTATTTGGACTGAGAGGTGGTGACTTCAAGCCTTAAGCCTCTTATAATGAGCCTTCTTTGCAGTGCTCAAGTAAGTTAGGGCTCATTTCATCTGTAAAAGCATGTGATCATAATACCTTTACTCTCACAACATCATCAGTCTCACAATTAAATACCAGTATGTCTGTGAAGCCAAGTATTTTCACCATGCGTCGACCAGCACTGGGTACATCAACAGAAAAAAGAGTAGGGTCTGTTTGCATATATGGAACACTTGGATTCTCATAGCTGAAATCTGTCAATTCTTGATGCCCAGCTGCTGAACATATAAACTCGATTTTATTGAAAAGAATTGTGTTCCTGGATTATACGAAAGTACTATCAGTGGGAGAAATCTATGGCAGCTCCTTTACATGATAAGAGGATCATCATCACCTGGTGTCGCAGTCAAACTAAAACACACAAACGGCCTTAAGGGTGCAGTCCAGATCCTGTTGTGGATAAAAATAAATAGGAACTTTGTCATTAGTATTTGTTTTCTTTATGAAAGTATTTATATACCGCCCCTTGCAAAACAGTAGTGCAGTGTACAGCAACATAAAAACATTTAAAAGCAATACAGAGCATTCATTAAAATGAATGGCTACTCAAGGGATATTTAAACAACTGCATAGGCCTCTCGGGGGGGGGGGGTCCTCAATAAATGCCCAAAAGTCAAAAGAAAGGATGGCTGCCCAAACTCTGCTGGAAGAGTGTTCTATAGCCAGAGGGGTAGTGTGGAGGGGGCTCAGGGGGGACATAGCCCTGGGCGTAAGATTTTTAGGGGGCATGAATCAGGTGCTCCCATGCAGGGATCCCCACCCCACCTTGCCTGCTGCTGGGGATATCTGGGTCACAGAGCCCAGCCTGGCTTTGTAACCATGTCCCTGGCCCCCTTGCGGAATGGACGCCCAGTCAGAGTTGGGGGGATTCCCCCGCCAAGGGCCACCCTGCATGGGTGGGCCAATGGCACAGTGTGGCCCCACTTGGTTCCGGTGGAGAGGGCTGGGCTGGTGCATGGGCTCTGTGAATCCTCCATGCCCCATGCATGTGGGTTCTGTTTATCCTTTTTGCCCTGCCCCTGCCTGGCACATGCATGTGCATGCACATGCACTCTAAGCGCTGGCAGACAACACAATGCCACTGTCTACAGCAGGCTTCCTCAACTTTGGCCCTCCAGATGTTTTTGGCTTACAACTCCCATGATACCTAGCTAGCAGGACCAATGTTCAGGGATGATGGGAATTGTAGTCTCAAAACATGTGGAGGGCTGAGGTTGAGGAAGCCTGGTCTACAGCATAGGACTGGTGCCACTAAATGCCTGATTTCTGGTTGAGGCCAGCTGGACCTCTATAACATGGCAGAAGGGATGATCTCAGTCGGCTGGGTTATAAGGACTCAGGTCTGGACCCCAGTTGGTCAGGGCTTTGTATATCAACACAAGAGCCTTGAACCTGGCCTGACAGGATACAGGCAGCCAGGGCATACGGTATGTTTTAGCAGAGATGTCACATGCGGCCAGCTCTCTGGTTTCATTCTGCACCAACTGGAGCTTCTGGATCAGACCCAGGGGCAGCCTCGCACACAAAAATCCAGTGTTCAGGTTACCAGTGCAGAGACTACAGTGGCCAAGTTATCACGAGCCAGATATGGACATAGCTGGCATACCAGACGAAGCTAGTAAAAGGCGCTTCTAGTTACCGAGGTCACATTTCATTAGCTGGGCCTCCAAAGACAAAGATGTATCCAGGAGTACCTCAAGCTGTGCACCTGTTCCTTCAGAGGAAGTGCAACCCCATCCAGAATAGGCAACTGGCTTCCAGGTATAGGAACCACCACCTTCTAATCCAGTTTATTGGCCCTCATCCATTGCATTTTAATGGCTAAATGCAACAGTCTTATAAACAAATGCATGAAAGTTACTTTAAAAAAAAAAAAAAAAGATTGGTCAAACTGTTTTTCCACACTGCCTTAAGTGGAAGAGAAGCTGTTTCTTCTGTGACCAACACAAACACAGGCTATTGGGCCTCTTGGGAGGCTAATAAAAAAATTCCTCACCATCCCTGAACATTAGCCATACTGCCTGGCATTGATAGGAGTTGTGGGCCTTCAGATGTCCCTGGCGTACAAGTTCCCCTCCCTATCTTAGAACTACAGTGGTACCTCGGGTTAAGAACTTAAATCGTTCTGGAGGTCTGTTCTTAATCTGAGGTACCACTTTAGCTAATGGGGCCTCCCACTGCCACAGCGCGATTTCTGTTCCCATCCTGAGGTAAAGTTCTTAACCTGAGGTACTATTTCTGGGTTAGCGGAGTCTGTAACCTGAAGCATCTGTAACCCGAGGTACCACTGTATTGCAAAATGCCTGTATGCCCAGTGCTAACGTCCTTTCTTTTCTAACTAGTGTCAGGGATACCTAAGTGATTTTACAGAAGGGTAGCTTGGGCAAGGCAGCCTGAGAATGAACTTTTCACACTTTCCAAGAGGACTGTTTTCTCCCTCTCCCTTTTCAAACTTCAGCTTTAAATCATGTTTAGGTGTGTTTATGTTGCCTTTCCTCGGTCCCAGATATTAATTGCTTGCCAGCCTTCCCAGACCTTTGTGTTTACACTTTTTGGTTCTTCAACACTAACCAACAGGCACTGGAGGTATCTTGGGAATCGCAGCCAAAATTGTGCTAAAGGTCAGCGAAGCTCAGGCCGGGTGTTTACAGGGAGCTTCCCAAGGATTCTTTTAGGTCACTGAGGCAGAGACTTTGCTGACTGGGGTGACGGAGGCCAAAGCCCTGCTTGTTTAATAGCATCCTTTTCGTGCCCAGCGAATGGGTGCAAAAATTTATTTCACAGTGTGTGCTTATGATGTAGCCACTGGCTTCCCAACTATTTTATTTACTTCCTGGCTACAGTCATCCTCCTTCGTGCCTTTTCTGCACCTTCTTTTAGACACAGAGCCTCTTCTATCACAGGCAACAATCTGGACAATAAATTTAGATGTTTTAAACCTGGCAGGTGCACTGAAGAGGCCATCTCCTCAGTCACTGTCCATCTAGCGATACCCAGCAGGGGCACACAAAAATGTGGCAGGTTAAACTGAGAGAAGATAGTCCTTTAAATATCCTGGTCACAAGCTATTTGGGGCTTGAAAGGTTAAGACTATCACCTTGGACTGAGCTCAGAAGTACCCTGGAAACCAGTGAAAATCTTTTGGAACAAGTTTAGGGTCATCAAAAGAGATTCTAGCCAACTGTCTGGCTGTTGAATTCTGAATAAATTGAAATTTCCATACCATCTTCAAGGGAAGCTCTACATATAATGTATTACAGTGGTCTAACACGGATGTTATGAGACTGTGGACAATTGTAACAAAGTCATGCCTGCATGCAGTCATAGCTTGTAAACTTGCCTAAACTAGTAGAAAGCTTTTCCCTTAAGAGGAATCACAACCCCATACAGAGATATCAGCTCCCTATGTATGCAACAGTGGCAGTGAGAATGCTACTAGCCCAGAGATGGAAGGAAGGAGAAGTACCAACAAAAGAAGAAGGGCAGATGAAACTGATGGAGTCTGCAGAGATGGCAAAATTGACGGGGAAGATCCAAAACCAGGAAGATCAAGTATTTTCTAAAGACTGGAGTAAATTTGTAATTTATTTAAAAGACCACTGTGAACAGTTAAAATCTTTGGCAGGGATGCAATGACACTTGTAATATGGAATTCTTTGTGATAATTATGGTTATTTAACAGATGGATAATGGTAAAGATGCAGCAAAAATCTAATCTTAAACATGGAACCCATGGAGAGAGGGAAAGAGGTCCAAAGGTTCAAAAGTACCTTGTACTTTAATGTTTGAAATGGTTATGTTAAAATGTATAAAATTATGGGGGGACGACGACAATAAACAAATTATATATAAAAAGGAGATATCACCTTCCAAAATCACTGAACTACTAGGTAACTCCAACTAACAATCTTATCTGGATTAAAATTTAGGTTACTCTCCAGCTCGTTATTGATTATAGGCACAAGTTCAACACCCCCACTGTCTCACCCATGAGGCAGAGAGAATTGAATGTCATCAATATACTGAAGACACCTCACTCTAAAGCTCCAGAAAACTTCATCCAGTAGTTTCATGTTGATATTGAGTGTCAGGGAGAAAGATTAAGCCCTGTGAACACTATAGCACAAATGTCTTGATACTAAATTCAGATTTCAGCACCGCCCTCTGGAATAAACTCACTAAGTTGGAGCAGAACCACCACAAAATGCTGCTCCCTGTCTCCATCATGATGCAGAAGGATACATTGACCACTGAAAACTGGATAGCTCAGTTGGTTAAGAGTGTGGTGGCAATTCCAAGGTTGCAGGTTTGCTCCAGATATGGGATAGCTGCATATTCCTGCATTGCAGGGAGTTGGACTAGATGACTCTCTGGGCCCTTCCAGCTCTACAGTTCTATGATTCTATGAAGCTGCTCAGAAATCCAGGAGAACCAGCAAGGTTGCACTCCTTTTGTTGCTCTCACTTCTCAGGTCATCCATCAGGGTAACAAACCCAAGACTGAATCTGGATTTAAATGAGTTTAGGTGGCTAGTTTCTTCCAACAGTCTCTGGAGCTGTATGGCCAAAATTCATTCCAGTATTTTGCCCAAGAAGGTGAGATTTGAAACTGGCTAATATTTGTTATAATCATCTAAGTTTGGGGCAGACATTTTAAGGAGTGGGCAGCTGACCACTTCAGCTTTGAAGACTGCCAGGACCACTTCCTCTTGCAGCAAGGCACCAGTTACTTATTGCGCTCAGCTGCTCAACCCTCGGGGGTACAAAGCTTGAGTGGGCATCTGGTAAGACATACCCTCACCAAGTGCCCAGTCCACCAGGCTGTAGCAAGTTGGAACAGATGTCAGCAAAACATTTAGCAAACAAGTCAGGGCAAGACTTGAGAGTTCCCTATGTTTTCTTTGCTATTGCCACGACCACAGAGTAGGCTCTAATATGGGCCTGAGCTGAGTCATCTACTCTGCTGCTTGATTGTCTGAAGCTTCTCACTAAAGCAGGAAGCCAAAGAGAAGGTGGGAGAAGGTTTTCAAGAGCAATGGTGCCAACAGGCTGAGTCATCTGCTTATTCCACAGAACTGCTAGGACTTTAACACAGATGCCAGTCATGTCAACAGAAAACTCTGTCCAGAAACTTTCTGGTTGTGGTGGTGGCACCTTCTCCACCCCTGCAAAGGGGAAAACCACCTGCCAGCTTCAACCCCACTAGAAAGTGATTTGCCATTGACAAAGGAAACACAATAAATCTCTCTACCCCCAGGTTGTCATATTAATTGTCCCAGCATCAAACACCGCACCCAATGTCTGCTGCATGGATCACACTGATGGCATGCTGAAATATCCCCATGGTTGACATAAAAAGAGCCATTCAGTCATGAATCAGTACTGATAGGGTAGCTCCGCTTGGATGCTGGGCTTCCCCGGTACCAAATAGCCAGAAGAATTTTACTACCAAATCTTACAGTAGATCTGCATCTTCACCAGCTCAAGTAGGAAGATTGTTGGACACTGGGGTGGACTGTGCACTGAGAGAAACCTTGCTCGTCTACGCTGAACATTTGCCAAGACTCTAGACCAGTGGGATGGAACTGTGGCCCTGCAAGTGTTGTTGGAATACATATTCCATAATCTCTGACTGCTGGCTGGGAATGACGGACTTGGAATCCAATAACATCTCAAGGTCAAAGTGCGGTCCTGTCCTATCCCTCCACTCTAGACTCAGGCTCTGCCAAGCCAGACACACCAAGTTGATTCACTCTCCCAAGCCTTCTAATCTAATGGCCAGAACATTCACCCAGATTTGGGTGATATAAGCCTGGTTAGGCTACTGAGAATATCACAAGTGAGAAACTTTTATCATCCAGGGTTAAATCCCAGGTGCCTGAGAATTATCAGGAACTGAGAATTGCTGTTCCCCTCTCTTATGCCCAAGCTTCTTGCCTGTCTTACCTTCTCATGCCTGTTTGTGACTCTCTGCCACCTCTCTAATTCTGTTGGTTTAAACTGAGGTTTTCTGCCATCATGTATCATGTGAGAAAGTGCCTCCTCTGGGGTTTTAGAGGAAAAGGGACATGTGAATGTACCATCTCCCCCTCAGCAATATCCTCTCAATTGAGCTTATTTCTATTATCAGAACTCAGCTGATGAGAAATGCAACTGGGCAGCAGTGGAGATATAGAAACTGCGATATTGATCATTAAACCAAGTTTTCAAAGAAACTTCATGAATGAAAGCCTAGAACAGATTTTTTAAAAAAGCTTCTCTACTAATACATCATTACTATAAATGCCTCTAACAAACATTAACGTACTAGGTTGCCAAATGCAAAAGTTGGCCCTGGTGCCTTTGCTGGTGAGGATTGCCAACTTACCAAAAACATATTTAAAGATACACGAGTCATTTTAATTGTGACAGGAATCCACCATGCAGGTTTCACACCCTTTTTGTCCTTCCCCTGCTTTGTCTGAGTGTGGCAGCCCTGAGTTTAAGTAATAGGCCTGCTGTTACTATGTCAAGCTTGGCCCCCATGCACTATTTGGAGTGAAGCCTAACTCCCACAAGCAGAATGCAATGCTGCCGTGCAAACAAGGGATTCAAAAAGCAGAGGAACCAAAATAATGGCACGACTAAGGGGATTAAAAGAATTAAAATGTTTATAGCAGGTAATGATGACTAAATATAGCTGCGGTAATTGCCCACAAACTAAACACCAGAAGCAGCATGGATTTAAGGGCAGCTCAAGAAGTCAATATATTATTTATAAACCAGATATCTATAATTATCCATTGCACAGGGCTGTCGGGAGCCGGGCTTGCTGTGGGCAAAACACTTTTAGAAGCTGCTCCAAGTGCAAATCGGAAAAGACATTATAACTCCACAGAATAAACTAAGCCACGGAGCAATATGGGACCCAGCCGCTTTATCTGAAAAAGCAGAGGAGCCACCACAGGAAATGAATGAAAAGAAACACCTTAATCCTACTGAAAGCTGTTTTAAGGCCATCAGAGCATACACAAATGCAGAACAAGCCTATTCATATGCAATGTTTTTTTAAGGTGTACTCCTTAAAATTGTACAGCATGAACAATAATCTTAAGTTTCAAAATATATATGTATCATGTTGCCTGAATTGGCTAGTTCTTTGTTGTGTGAAAGCTCAGTGGCAAACCCAGGTTTCTGTCAGGGCAATCCTTGAAACAACCGACAGACAAAAGGTCTCTTCTAACTTGAATTTCAAAGGCTCACTTATCATCCTATACAGTGGTATCTCAGGTTACAGACGCTTCATGTTACAGACTCCACTAACCCAGAAATAGTACCTCGGGTTAAGAACTTTGCTTCAGGATAAGAACAGAAATCGTGTAGCGGCAGCGCGGTGGCAGCGGGAGGCCCCATTAGCTAAAGTGGTACCTCAGGTTAAGAACAGTTTCAGGGTAAGAATGGACCTCCAGAACGAATTAAGTTCTTAACCCGAGGTACCACTGTATATTTGTCAAATGCATTTTGGGTAAATTATGACTGGAGTACTGAAGACTGAGCTAGTGGTGATGTTTCACTGATGATCTCAAGTGACCCACCCCTGCGGCTTCATTTTGCTGCCCACTTTCCCTCAGATTAAGCGCACGGCATCTCCCCCCCCCCCACAACTGTGGGAAATGATTACAGGTGGAGAAGGTGGCCAGATCTTAGGGCCCCAACTGTTCTGAGGCACTCAGCTATTGGTCAAGGCAAAATAAAAGGAAGGGAAGTAGATTTAAGCAGAAGGGGTTCAGAAGGTGGAGAATGGCAGATCAGTGCCTTCTTAAGTGTGACTATAGGCCTTTTTTGGACCCAACAAAAACAGGTGTAGGTGGGGTAGCCTGAGAAGAACCTGAGGCTCCCAAGAGAAAGATGCTGCTTTAACCAGGAAACGCAAGCGATTGTTGCACAAGGCACTGGGCTGTTTGTCTTCGCTGACCAGAGAACGAGAAGCCTTGCCGTTTTGTCACAGGTAACAGGCGTGAGGAATGGAGGGTGTGTCTGTCCATGGGCATTCCATTTAATTTATTAGTCGGCACCCGTCATCAACCCACAAGTGGATAATTGCCATCATGTGTCAGGTTTCCCATCATCTTAAAGCAATTATAGACGTAGCCATCTGAACAGTCACCGCATTAACACTCTGTGGTCCCTTAGAAAGACGTAATTTAAAGGTATTCTGAGACACGCCAAAGTGACAGCTGCTAATTTAAGTGGCAATTGGGCCTAGAGATTATACATTTTAAATACAAATGGGGTAACATAAATGAGGTAACGTGCATAAAAAGAGGTACATGTGATGCACACATCTGTTTTCCACCAGGAAACACCGAGGTAGCATTTCATTCATGTTTTTTCCAGGAGACAGAGAACAACAAGCTGAAGCAGGTCAGCAGAGAATATAAACCGCAGCAGCTATGCCATCCTCCACAAAATTCTTACAGATGGAGAAGATATCAAGATTATCATTTTCCTACTCCTTGTGGTAGCCACTCCTTGCTACTGTTCCTAAAATGACAAACAGAGCAGTCCTATTTGTGTCCACTCAGAAGTCAGTCACATACGTTTTAAATGGAGCTCACTCCCAGATAAATGTGAATAGGAATGTAGCCTAAGGCTATGTATCACCTTCTGTACACTTCATTGGGAGTAATCCCCCTTAAACTAGTGGGACTTCTCAGTAAATGTACCTCAGATCCAGGTATAAGACAGTCAATTTCTGATATTGTGCTTACCTTTAAAGTTCTAAATGGCTTGAGATCTGAGTTAACCCAAGAACTGCCATCTTCTACAGGACCCTGCCCATGTGCTACAATCACTAGGGAGGCTTGAGCAGCACCATAGTATATTCGTGGTATCAAGCAAATAACTTTTTATTTCCTCCAACTCTCCAGCAAGTCATTTAAGATGACTCTACTGATATGATCCTTCTGTTGGCTTTTATTGTTCTGGCTGACGCCGGGTTCTATTTTGCATTTCATATGTGATAACACCCATTCCCACCACCCTTCTGAGTAATACCCCTCCCCACCTTCTCACTATATAGAAGGGTCTGGAAACTTCTGTTTCAGTGTATCTGAAGAAGTGTGCATGCACACGAAAGCTCATACCAAGAACTGACTTAGTTGGTCTTTAAGGTGCCACTGGAAGGAATTTGTTTTGTTTTGACTATGGTAGACCAACACGGCTACCTATCTGTAACTGGAAATATGTGATAACAGTTTTTGTTAACTGAAAGCTTGTCTATACACCTTTTGATTAAATAATTAAAAACAAAATGAACTTCTATAGTCAGGGAGGAGGACCTCAGAGTTGTTTGTTGTGGTACTTTTTAAGTTTCTGTTTCAATTTAATTTGGCAACTCAGGTACCGAAGTAAGATGTACATATCTTCACATTCAAGAGAAAAACAAGAGTATGATTCTAGAGTCTCAACGTTCCCAAGTCTTCCTTTTGCAAAGATAAGGAAATAAGGCCTTTCCTTATCACAGTAGAAGACGCAGTAGTGACTAACACAGAAAATAGCCTTCAAACAACAGTAAATTGGAAGTACTATACCCTATTCCTGCTGCATAGGCAGCTATGCAATGTAATGCCATACTTCTGCTGAGCAGAACTGGATGAGACCTGAAAGTTGTTATAACAGTTCCAAAGGTGTTTAATGAGTAGCTTGTTACCTATAAATATCCACATAGGTCAATGGAGGTTCATTTAAGGTTAACGCACTGCAGAACTTTCCAGACTTTTCATGTTGGTGGCACCCTTTATAGACACGCATCATTTTGCGACACAGTAATTCAGTTTTACAGTGGTTACAGACTCCACTAACCCAGAAATAGTACCTCAGGTTAAGAACTTTGCTTCAGGATGAGAACAGAAATCTCGCTGCGGCGGCGAGTCAGCAGCAGGAGGCCCCATTAGCTAAAGTGGTACCTCAGGTTAAGAACAGTTTCAGGTTAAGAACGGACCTCCAGAACAAATTAAGTTCTTAACCTGAGGTAACACTGTACTAGCAAACTGGAAGTGAAACTAACCCCTTTCCAGTCCCAGGAGGAGCATGGGGAGCGTTCACATGACACACACACTGCAGCCAACACACTAGCATGTGTGGAAAGCTGTGATGTACTGGAAAGCCATACAATTCACAGGGTTCTCACAACCGAAGGGAGGATGCAAATTTTGCTTAAAACCTTCCATTTCCAGCATTACAGATAGAACAGACATCAACAAGGCACTTATACTAAAATATATTTGCACAATCTGAGGAAATGCAATGGAAGAATGGGAGTTTCTCCCCAGAGGTGCCAGAAATGGCAGAAGGACGATGGCTGCTTTATGGAACCATGTGGAGTATTTTTCAACATTGTATTTATTGCAGTTCTATCCCACACCTTTTCTGTGGAGTTCAGGGTGGTACGCCTCATTCTCCCCCAACCACTTCTACTTGCACGACAACTCCGTGAGGCAGGTGTGGCTGAGAGACAAGACCACGGTTGCTCAGTGAGCTTCACGGCTAAGTGGAGAGTTGAACCTGGGTCTTCACGGTCCTGGCTGGACACTCCAACCACACACTTGCATTTCTGAGTGCTGCAGATACGGTATATGTTTGTCATGGAGCCCCACCAGAGGCGTGGAGGCCATCAAGCTGTTGCTACACTGGGACTGGGAAGTTGCTAAGAGCTTTCCAGTGTTTTGTTAAATACACGGTACTGTCTGTGACGTGCACTGCTGTAGAAAGCAAACACCAGACAAAATGCATTAAAGCAAAAGAAATGTTTGCAGTCTAAATGTAAATTGAGTGCAAGGATATCAGCCGTATAAAAAGAACTGGAAATTACAGAGTTTCTAGGAGGAAAGCCGTATCAGTTTAAACATTCATTCATTTATACCCTACCTTTTCCCTGATTGAACTCAAGGCTAAAAACAGAAAAAACAATAATTAAAAACAGTTAAAACAGCTGCACCCATAGCTGGACAGGGATAGCCTAAATTCTGTTGTTAATACTCTGGTAATCTCTAGGTTAGACTACTGCAACACATTATACATAGGGCTGCCTCTAAAGATGGTTTGGAAACTTCAGCTAAAGAATTCATAGTATCATAGAACTGTAGAGATGGAAGACCGCAAACGTGATCTAGTCCAACCTCCTGTGATGCAGAAATCTTTTTGTCAAACATGGTCTCGAACCCATAACCCTGAGATTAAGAGTTTCATGCTCTACGGACTGAGCTATTGCAGGTTGCTCACTGGGGCAACAGTGGCCAGGTTGCTCCCTGTTGAGCGTATTACACTGAGTTTGGTTTCACCTTCTGGGTTTATGTTGAATGTGCTAAAGGTAGCCCCTATTTTTCAAGCAATTTTTTTGCTTTCTTTGCAAACTATAGCATCGTATAGCAAACATTCTTCCTGTTTGCACCCTAGAGCAAACAGAATCAGCACTCACCATTGAGAAAAATTGGACTGATAGTACTCCAATATTAAAAGCCATTGGCACCAGACAACCTGCCCTTCTCTTTGCCATCTTGATTCTATTTGCAGCGATACAAAACATCCCGTCCCCCCACCTTGACTTAGGGATACTCTGGCAAATTTTGAGCATTGCTGCTATAAGCAATCTAATAGGTTGCTTGCAGTGTATTTGCAAAGAAGCAGGATATTTGCCCACAGTATCCTGTTTGCGTCTTATTTATCAAGAGCCTTTGCAGCATCTTGGAATGTCTAAGCATAACATTAATATTACAAAAACATTTTACTCACAATAGCTCAAAGCAAGTGGCTTGTCGTATACATAACTTTATAACAGCTGTGGCTTTGTTAGCAAGGTGCATTCCTTGAATAATGCTTTTGGGGAAGTAGGAAGAGAAGGATGGGACAAGAAAGATTTAGAAATGATTCATTCTCGCAGGTACATTAAGTACCAATCTCTTACATTGTAAATTTCCCATGGGAGGAAATTTTTAGCCTGGCTCCTTCCTGCTATGGTCCCTCATGCCTCCTGCAACCTTTGCTCTGGGAGGTTGTGGGAATGTCCATAAAAATGAGTATCAACAAAAAGTGCTTAGTCTCCCCACCCACTAAAAGACCCATGCAACGGCTGTTCTCAGTTTTAACATAGGCAGCAATTACAGCTGGAAAATAAAACAGGGATGGGCCGTTTTGACTCTCCAACAGCTCCAACTCCAAGCAGCCCCAGCTGGGATGATGGAAGGTATACCCCCAAAACATCTGAAGGGCCACAGGACCCCAATCCATGATGTAAAATGAAGTACAAAAGGAATAATTCTGGATGCGGCAGCAGAAAAATAGAGAAGTTTCAAGTAGTACTACAGTGGTACTTCGGGTTAAGTACTTAATTCGTTCTGGAGGTCCATTCTTAACCTGAAACTGTCCTTAACCTGAAGCACCACTTTAGCTAATGGGGCCTCCTGCTGCTGCCGGAGCACGATTTCTGTTCTCATCCTGAAGCAAAGTTCTTAACCCAAGGTACTATTTCTGTGTTAGCGGAGTCTGTAACCTGAAGCGTATGTAACCCGAGGTACCATTTTATAGCCATGGCTATCCTTTGGAGAGAGTAGGAGTATAGGTTTTGGGACAAGAGTAATTACTGAAGGCAGGCGGTCAAGGAGGGGGCGTCCCTTGAAATATGTCACATGAGAAAGTAAGCAAAGGTCAGAGACAGTATTAAACACAGCATGGGTTGCCCAGCAGGTGTCAAGTGAAGTTAAGGCTAAGAGATTAAGAGACTCTCAAGTGAAATCCACTTAAAGATCTTATTCAGCATTTAGCAAAGAGATAATGAGCTTTAAACCCTTGAATAGCTTACTAGGAAAGCAACAAGTGAAAAGGATCTAGGATTCTGAAGCTGAAGCAGAGGCTGAAAAATCTAATGAGGGGCCAAACTGTACATGTTATACTAACTATGGATCCATGCCTTTGAGTGTGTTCCTCTCCCACCCCACGAATTGCCAGTGAGTCCTTGACCATCTAAGATTGCAACTCAAGTGTAGGGGCAGGTGACTTTAATCCTACAGCCCAACTGTGGTCCTGCTTTAAACTGGGACCCCATCCACCTGCAATTTACAATTGATAAAAACCCGTCCCATTCCCTACAGCTGAGCTCTTCTCCTGCATGCAAATTGCAGGGATGATGCCCCTAATCTGAGCTGGGAAAAAGAATTCCCCTAACCCCCAGGGCTAAGCTTCTGATCTAGACTGACCCACTTCCCACAATTGCAATTTATGTGCCCCTTCCCCTCACTTAAAAGCACAGATATGTAGCTAATATGTCCTCAGATTTGCAGAAAGAGTTCCTGACTAAGGGTGGGTGGGGTGCTTCCCTAGTCAATTCAGAAGGTCTGGCAATCCTTCATTACGGGCCCTTCACACACATACTAAAGCCCTATGGAGAATTGGAGGGGGGCAAAAACCAAGATAACAACAAGAAAGCTTCACTGTAGAGATTTAAACTCAGAATCAGAATAAATCAATCCAGTTAGCAGCTGTCCATGTGGAAGAAAGCACAATCCTTTAGCTACACTTGAGGAATCAACAAAAATAATCTTATAAAACAGGAAAGAGTGCAATATTTCCCCATTTCTAATCCTGACAGAAAAGTTTAGAGATATTCCTTTGGCACAGTACTGTTGCCTCATCTGTCTGGGCTACTTTGTTTCCCTTCATTCACACCCCCATAATAAAAAGGTATGCTGCCTCGGCTGTTGCCCCTCTCACCAGATCATTTTAGCATTCATGCAGCTTATTTTTTTGGTATGTCTAATTCTCATGATTCATCCTCCCCCCCCCCCAAATGCTGCACACAACTCTTTTTGAAAGCTGAGCTCCTCAAAATGTTGTTTTTTACTTTAAGTATATCCAAAGCGAAGCAAGACTCACACAAGAGTATTAAAAGCTCTGCCTCATATGATGACCAGTACAGCTTATGTGAGTTTTAGAAGTCTACATAAACACATAGGCAAAACAAATAGTTTTTAGAAAGTTTGATGTAAGAAGAGAAGGTGGTGAAGAAAAAAACAGAAAGGGTGCAACGTTTTGTAATGGTCTTCTTAGCACTTTGCTAGCCCCGCTCTTTGTTGGTGTAAGTCAGGGGTAGGAAACTTCTGGCCAACCCTATCGCAAGGCCTTTTTGGCTCATCCGAAAGAGGTTTACAGGCACTGCTGTTCGGTGCCACCTGCAAAACTCTGTGCAAAGCATTTTAAAAGACCCAACTATCTTCTGATAAGCCTTTTTTATCTAGCAAATGTATAGTTTGTGGGAAGCAGCAAACTGACAGTTAACCACCAGGAAGGAATCAGGGTATATCTACACACCAAAGGAATGACAAACCTGGCAAAGAGGGAACTAAATCAATATTTTTGATGTATGAAATAATGACTCCTTATTTTGCTAAAAATAAAAATGAGACAACACAACTGAACTTATACTTACTAATAATCAATATAAAACAACCACACTTGTACATTACCGTTTTTCTTAGCACAGAAAGGAAAGTTCAAACATTATAGATCCTTTTGCTTTTCATAGCCTGGGATCATGTTGATCTCCTCACAAATCACTGTCAGCTGCCAGGCTTGCAAAGATGTACCCACAGCTACCAAATTACGCAGGAAATATACCATGATACTGTGGGCCCAGTTTGGTATTTAAGCAAGGTGGGAGAAGAGGATGCAGGGGAGGTATTTAATCTACCACACCTACAATGAGCAGTGCTATTCATATAACAAAAATTCACACCACCATACAGAACAGTATGACAACATTTGCTAACATCTGTACCCCCACCACCCCCGATGCACATTGCAGCGCTATCAGAAAGAGGGAAACCTCATACTGGATGCAAGAACAGGGTGAGAAAAGAAAATCACTTGTATTTTAGCCACTGATTTATCAGTCAGATGGCTCCGAGACTGTAGTGGCAAGAAGCCTTCTGCAATCCCCTGTGCACAGTCTGTGTATCCTGCTGCATGTAGTTATTTCTTAGACATAGGCATATGCAAAATAATTAGAAAATGAAGCACTTCAGCACATACCTTGTTTCACCAAACTTCGTCATGGAACAATAAACCACAGAGACGGAATTTACATAAAATTATCTCACTCCATTTTATTTAAGATTCTTTTCTCCAGTTAGTAAAAGAAAGATGTGTCTCTTTTTATACATATGTACAAGTTCAGTTATAAAAATAGACAGCACATTCAAAGAGGAAAAAAAGGCTTGGCATTTTCTGATTCCCTCTAAACACTGTATATACACATGTGAATCTGAGCGGGGTGGGGTAAAATCTTCATGATTTAACTTAAATATCCCCTCCCCACCCAATTATTCCCTCCGAATCTGTTTTTTTTTTAAATAAAAAAAAAACCAATTTAACTGAACTTATTTCTGCTATTTTCAGGTGTGCAAATTAAAGGCAGAGTCAACAGGAAGCACTTGCTCTACACTTTGGGACACCAGGCAAGGTGCATGAGACTGAAAAATCCTTTGCTGCCCTAGCTAAGATCTTCACCTCGTAACCTGGTTCTCCCTTGAAAGATGAAAATGCCCAGAAAGAAAATCCATTTAATGTAAATGTGAAGGCAGGAGAACTGCCTCCCTCCTTCATCTCAGTGCAATGCAGACAGAATATATATATTTATATTTATATATAAATATATATCATGCCAAAAGCAGATGGTTCTTGTGCATTCAGAATAGAATACCACAACAAAGAGTTGCACTTAATGGCGTTGCTGCTCTCTAACAACTTTCACTAGCTTCACAGAGCTTTGCTACAGTGCTGGATTCATCACAGTGGAGCAATCCAAACCTGCTGGGTGTGGACACTGCTGACAAATGAGTCTTGCTAAAGAAAAGGGACACAGTGAATGGATGGCTTGGAATGAAAGACATCGTTTTAGCTGGGGACTGTATGGATCGGGAAAATGGAAGCATTCCCCGATGCGCATCCTTTGCGGTATGGCCAACAGTGGTACCTAAAACATGTTTTTAAAAAACTCTTCTATGGCACAATGAGATGAAAACCAGGGACAATTCCCCACTACTCGAATTTCTTCTTGTAATCGCACACAAAATGGCTTTGTAATCTAAAACATTGAAGAGTCCCACATAAGCCAAATCCAAGAAATTGTACTGAAAACCCAATGCTATGAAAGTAAATGTATCCAAGCCTGGGTTTTGCAATGCTAATTGGCAATTTGAAGCTTCCTTCTGCTCTGTGAGGCAGAGGCAGCAACATCATTCTCAAAAGCTCTAATCTGTCCTATTGTCCTTTAGCCAACCAAGCAGTACTCTAGTAGTTCAGAAGCATGATACTGACAAAAGCCCCTTTCTAGGACGCAGTGCAAAACTCCTCTCTCCTTTCCCCTAGAGTCTATTCTTCATTGCATCCACCATTCATACGCATTAGAACCACCAAGATGTTTGTCCACAGCTCCCTTAAAAACAGGCGCACTGGCCAGAAGGCTCCTCTGAATCTGCGGGGCACCCCCCCCCCCCAAGTTTAGTTGCTGATCTCCTTCTTATAAGAATGGAGTCGAATTCCGTATGAAACCTGAAAGACGAGGGGGGCAAAGGGCGCTGGTGTGAGTACAAATGAAGGGGGAGGAGATCTCGCAGCCAGTCTCATGTGGAAGCCGGATCCTTTCCCTGCATGATTTGTAGGATGCCAGAAAGAAGCCTAATGGAAAAGTTAAGCTCAAGCATCCCAAGTCTCTGTCCCTCCTCATCCCAAATCTGCAAAGACAGCAAATGCGGGCTACACACGGAAGTGCACACAGAATACCTCTTGCCCCAGTAGTGCAGTTGTCTTCTCCTCAAGCCCACATGGAAACAAGGCATCATCTGTAAAC
The DNA here is from genome assembly GCF_964252035.2 of Podarcis erhardii. Classification (NCBI taxonomy): domain Eukaryota; kingdom Metazoa; phylum Chordata; class Lepidosauria; order Squamata; family Lacertidae; genus Podarcis; species Podarcis erhardii. Next base: position 43,904,513 of record NC_138497.1, read on the forward strand.
CCTTTTGCTGGTAGGCGTGGGTGGGCTGCTTAGGAAGCCGCTATGGAGACACACAGGTTCCAGGGTTTCAGAATTACTATCGCCCACCTGAAGTGTGGGCTCCTTTGTATTGTTTTCGGATTGAGGTTTCTGGTGCCAAGGAACCTGTCAGGTTTAAGGGTTTGGAGGTTCCACAAACGCTGTTTCCTTTACTCAAGGGGGAAGTGGCGCTTGACTGTCCAAAGTCTGAAAGTCCAGCAGGTCGGATGAGAGGAGTCTGAAGAGGGCTGCCTGAAGACATACCTAGCGACAAAAAGCAAAATTCTTCCTCAATGGGCCACACCCAGACTATAGCTTTTTAACGGCATACAAAATTAAAACTGCAGGATTAAGATTAACCAAGAGCTTTACTGACAACTTTAGCCAAGAAATTTTTTTTAGTATCTTGCCCTTTTACCCCAAGGATACCCAAGGCAGTGAGTATCAAAATCTGAGCCCATTCATTACAGTGGATAGAAAGCTGTCAAAGAAAAGGAAAACATTCTATTTTTTGTACGAGTATTTAGTACCGAGGCTTAATCTGACCAATCATAATTGGATTTTGTGATAAAGAGACTTATTAGGCTAATTAGTCCCCAGAAAGTGAGTGAACCTTTTAATTACGTATAAACATACTGATAGGAGCAAAAATGTGGACTTGAGCTGACAACAGTTCTACCTAACTGCTTATCTTTCAGGGACTAGAAATGAACTTTTATACCATCATATGCGCTGGAACTTCAACATGCCTGGATTTCAAGTGGAGACTTAGATATCCTACAAGAATATCTTCAGGTGTCCTTAAGGACGGCTGAAGGCCTGGTGTCAAAGCATAAAGGGTGTTCAACGCCCCACACAGCCTCCTACCTTTAGACACGTTGTACCCATACGCTGCATATGCGGCTGCTGAGGCGGCAGCTGCTCCTGCTTTGGCACCTGCCATGGCCGCTGCACTTCCGGCTGTGGATTTCCGGCTCCGGCCTTTCCCTGTGCTTTTTGACCCGCCATTTGCACCTTTGGGACGGCCTCGGCTTCTACCTGAATGACCTCGTCCTGTGATGGGCATATCCTGTATTGAAATTCCTTAACAAAACCAATGAAGAAAGAACATTTAGTGATATGTAACAAATAGTGACTGTATAATTAAATATAATTTAGTAAAGGAGACCAAAATGTTTTGCCTTCATAAGCCCCCATCTCCTTTCAAGGAAGTTACCTCATTCTTCATGGCAGATAATATTCTGTCACAAACAGCAGAGATATTTAGAAAAGTGACTTTGGGCAACAGTTGCCTGCTACCTGAGCCTTGTACGATCGAGTAAGACTATCTCCACTATGACAATCCAATGCTTGTCCAAAAACTAAACTTGTTTGATACATTTAAAAAGACATGCTTGGGGATTAAAATGTATGTCCTTGCTGAATCCATTGTAATTGCTAATCTCGTACTGATACATATATTGTAAAATATTTTACATCAACGTTTTATGATCTACCCAAGTCTACTTGAAGCAATTCAGATTTGTGCCTTAGGAAATGAGTTTGTATACAGTGGTACCTCTGGATGCGAACAGGATCTGTTCCGGTGCCCCGTTCGCATCCTGAGTAGAACGTAGCACACGACTGCGCATGTTGCCGCTTCCACGCATTCGAATGACGTCACTTTGAGCATCTGCGTGAGCAGCAAAACCCGGAAGTAACGCGCTCCATTACTTCTGGGTCGCCGCGGAGCGCAACCAGAAAATGCTTAACCTGAAGCTACTTCAACCCGAGGTATGACTGTATAAGCATTTAGCTTGCTCTGCTTGATACTTCATCATTTTAAAAAACATAGCTTAATCTTCCATCAAAGGGAACTAGTTCAATAAAATCATGCACTTACTCAAGTCTATACTATTCTAGCGACTTTTGAAAGAGCTCAGAGATACAATGTTTTAGAAATACAGTGGTGTCCCGCAAGACGAACGCCTCGCAAGACGGAAAACCCGCTAGATGAAAGGGTTTTCCGTTTTGGAGGCGCTTCGCAAAACGAATTTCCCTATGGGCTTGCTTTGCAAGACGAAATGTCTTGCGAGTTCCTGCGGGTTTTTTCCCCTCCCCCCCCTTTTCCTAAGCCGCTAAACCGCTTATCAGCTGATCCGCTGATAAGCAGCTTATCAGCTGATCCGCTAAAAGCCGCTAAACCGCTAATAGCGCTAATCCACAAAGCTGTTAATGCGCTTGCTTCGCAAGACGAAAAAACCGCTATGCGAAGAGCCTCACGGAACGGATTAATTTCGTCTTGCGAGGCACCACTGTATTATCTTAAGAGTTTATACAAGGTCAAAGCTGAACTGCCCTAAATGGCTTCGGCCCAGTATACCTGAAGGAGCGTCTCCACCCCCAATGTTCTGCCCAGATACTGAGGTCCAGCTCTGAGGGCCTTCTGGCAGTTCCCTCACTGTGAGAAGCAAAGCTACAGGGAACCAGGGCGCCCGCCCTGTGGAACGCCCTCCCATCAGATGTCAAGGAAATAAACAACTACCTGACTTTTAGAAAATATCTGAAGGCAGCCCTGTTTAGGGAAGTTTTTAATGTTTGATGTATTTTTCGTTTTTAATATTATGTTGGGAGCTGCCCAGAGTGGCTGGGGAAACCTAGACAGATGGGTGGGGTATAAATAATAAATTATATTATTATTATAACTGAGGGATGGGGAGTGGGAAAGGCAATGGTACGCAATGTTCTAACCCAATGGTTCCCAATTAGGTAAGTATTGTGGACCCCCTACTTTTGTAAATTTTGATATATCTCTGGTAGTTTTTGCCATGGACACCCTGGATGGGTTACACAGACATCCTGGGGTTCACAGATGACCAATTGGGAACCACTGTTCTAAACTGTAAAGCTGATGGCCTGATCCCATAAACCAGTAACATTAGTCAGCTTTGTGGAACTACAGCAACTCCACCCATTACCTGGAACTTGCACTGCTGATAGCTACCATATTTACTCGAGTCTAATGCACCATTGAATCTAATGCACACCTCAATTTTCAGAACCTTGAAACCAAAAAAAGTATTTGCTGGCAAATGTAAATGTGCCATCGAATCTTAATGAGTACCTTAATTTTCGCAACGTAATTTGGCCAAAAAAGGTGAGCATTAGATTCGAGTAAATACGGTAATTAATAGAGCCCCCTTTTCAAACCGGTAATTTTAGGAAATAGTTGTAACTATTCAGACTTGGACAGAATGGAATTAAGAGAACTGCAATTTGTCCGCATTCTGCAATGGCAACTCAGCCAAATGAGTCAGGGAGAAGGATCGAGACCCCCATTTCGCTTCTGGTCACTTTTCTTTTCAATGCCTCCTGCGAGAGACAATGCTGCAGTCAAGAACTAAAAGGGAAGGCAGAGCAGTTGAAGGTGTTTCAAAATTTATTTTTCGACTACATAAAGCTCTAAGCAAGAAACCTCTCAAATACAGTAATGAAAAGAAGCTTGGCACTTCTGATATGGGTATAGGTCAGCATTATCCTCCTCCTAAACTGTAAGGCAGATGGGGCGCTGAAAGAGACAGGAGTTGCCTAAACCCATCCAGTTAAATTTACGGCTGAGTTGAGATTTGAAATAGGAGCCAACTTCATACTTTTGTCCTTATTCCAACTTATGAAGCTTATTTAGAATCAAAAGAATTAAGCGGAGAATGATCAAGCACATCAGATTTCACCTGAGCTAACAAATCTGAAGGAGACATTATTTGCTAGATTAACTCCAGTCCTGCCCGTAAGCAAATCCAGTGCTCAGAAGAACGGCCATATACAGAATTCACATTATGCTCCTTGTGCGCCATGTTTAAAGACAAATACTAACCATTCATGTTGTCAGACACTGAGCCCGTGATGGAAGCAGGAGAGTTAGTAGCTCTTGACTGAGGCGCTGAAGATGCTGGATCATCCACAATCACCAGCATGTCATTGCTGCTCTCGTCAGGTGGGATGGATTCCATGTGCAACTCACTGTTGATGGAAATCTAGATCATATAAAAATAAAAGTCCGTAAATTCACATTACATCCTGTTATCATGTTATATACCCTTTAAGCTATGCTTTTGGATTAAGCCTGCATGCTGAAATCAGTGCGCTATAGAACTAAAAAATGCAAGACTATAAAAACTGCTAGAAGCCTTGGAGAATGAAAGGGTCCTACTTTGTCTTCTACAAAACATGTTGCTGCCTCCCTCACCTATCACAAATGGGACCCATCACCAAGAAGAACCTCTTTCCACCTGCCATTCACCTATTATTGAGTGTGGGCACTCAGAAGCAGCCCTATGATGCGGATCCTAAATTTTGAGTTGGCTCAAATGGGACAACTTTTAGGGACCATGGTCCCAAGTTATTTCAAGTTAAAGCCAAAACTTTGAACTGAGCCTGGAAATGTATGAGAAGTCAGTGCAAGATACTTTAAAATAGATATCAGATATATGGTCAGAATGGCAAACGGCAATCTGATGTCTGCCGTGCCCATATATTCAAAGCTAACCTGGAAGTTTCTAAAGATTGGAAAAGTGTTGTAAAGCTATCTCCATCCACAGCTGGTGTACACTGCGATAATCTCATTGCCATGTATGAAGCAGCCCAATGGTGTTGGTAAAGAAATTCCTACCTCACTGAAAGGGCTGGGCATGGCAGAGTCGACACTAACAAATGACTCATCCCCGTCAGCTGAGAGGTTGGAATTATCTGCAGATGGAACAAACGGGATCACCAGATTCATGCCTTCTTTCCTTTTCCTCCCATCTAACTCGTCTTCCTTCTTCTTCTGCAATCAAATTAAGGAAACAACCATCAAAAGGGCTGGAAAACATGGAAAAGAGGCTAAAAGCAAGCCCTTTACTGAACTATGCAATGCAGTTCCCCAACCAAAAAAATTAACAAAAATGTGTGTTTTAGTCAGAAGTGTGAATAAAAATGCATATATTAGTGAAAATAACATGCAAAATGCATTATATTAGGAACAACTGTTCCTAATGCAAAAATGTGCATATTAGAACTGTATAAATAATGAAAATTTAAGTTATCTATCAGTAACTAAACTGTTTGAGGAGAACAGCAACATTTTCAATGCCAGATTAGAAACATTGCTATCCAAAGGTGGCTGTATTCTCCAGTATTATTATTTCAGGAAAATTCATTTCAGACAGCAAAAATTATATTTATTGAGAATTTCCATTCTCTTCAGAAGTGAGCTACAATCAAATAAGAATGACTAGAGTCCCACTTTAAATCTGAATTAACCCTATACGTGGAAAAGCAAATACAAAACAAAAGACAGAAGAACAACATCCTTAAAAACAGAGACACATCCATTGGAGAATTTGTATCACTTGCTCTCCCAGGAAGATTGAACCTCCTTGATCATGAAGGCACTAAAATTAACCTGAGTGGGACAGGTGGCCTTACTGCTCCTGAAGGCAATAATAATAAAAAAATTAAAGCAATAATGTAACAAAATAACAGGAGTGTTATTTGAAGTACCTTTTCAGCATATTTTTCCCTCTTTCGTTTACGCTCTTTCACACGATTTGTCTCCTCCTGCTGCCGCTTCTCCTCCTGACGCTGGCGTACTACCAGTTAAAAAATAAAGTCAGAAACCATTATTTACCAGAGGAACTGCAAAATTCTTGCAAAACACAAGAGCCAAGTTGAACGCAATTGGAATAGGCCTGTGTTGGTTCTTTAACCTCCTTTAGTCCCAACAATGTAATTTCATCCATTCTCATGGTTCCATTCTCCGTTCCCTCAAAAGAGTCTATCAGACCCAAATCCAAGAATGGTATCCAACAAAGTAGTTCCATTAGCACAACTATTTCTGATTGTACAATGGAACTTCCCCTTCCACTCATCTTCCTTGGACACACCATGTCCTCCCCAAATCCGCTTCAGAGAGTTGGAGGAACACTCTCTGGAACAGTCAAAAAGAGAAGCCAGCATTTTTGCTTTTAAATAGGAGCGTGATTGTGAGATTCTTAAGCTTTTAGTTTTGTAAAACAGCACTCTGCAGCAAAAATGCAGTCAAATGTCTCAACTGCCTTTAATCTTGATACTGAATGCATCTATTTAAGGGTGGATCCAGATTAAATAGTTGTGCTTAGCTCCCACTGAAATAAATGGGAAACGATCAAGACATGACTTTCTGTTTGCACTTATTTCAATGGGACATAAGCACTTAGCTTCTTCATCAACCTCATTTTATAGTTATTGATACAAATAAATTAGCAAACAAAAACACAGGCACACAGTGGGAGCTGGTGAAGTATATGACAGAGGTAGGAGTATGGACTTGCACATACATTTTTTCTCAAGTTCTTCATCATCCAGAAGAAGACTAACCACCTCCTTGGGTTTCAAGGTGTCGGGTTTGAAATTGCCACCTGAAATCACCATCCTTTGAATCTATGGAAAAGAAAGAATGCATCAGAAATTTTCTTCTCAGATTATTTAATGCCAGAGACAATCAAGAGAAAGTGGAGGCACTTTATCTAATATCTATTAGATTGAATGTGGGAGAAATATTGTATTTTTTAAGTCTGAACTTTGAAAGTTGTTTAAAAATGGCAATGTTATTTTGTAATTCTAATCCCAAGAGGCACTCCATGGCACAAGAAGGTATGTGTGCACACTAAAGTGGTGGTGCTATGTACAATTTACCCATTACTTGTCAAGTGCTACACTTCATTACAGGCATATAAAGGTAATCATTTCCCATTAGGTGGTATTATCTTTGCCGGAGATTAATGTCTGATTTCTCATCAATCACAGTTCAATTTCCTTGCTATCCCTTCTACACCACATTATTCCATATTTTGTTACCCTTACCTCACTTTTCTCCTTGGCCCTCTGCAAGATGCGTTCCTCTATGGTGCCTTTACAAATCAACCGGTACACAGTGACCTGTTTGGTCTGACCCAGCCTGTGAGCTCGATCCATGGCCTGCTGATCTACTGTTGGATTCCAATCACTATCGTAGAAAATTACCTGTCAGGGCATTTTTTTGAGGGGAAAAGGTTACAAATACAAAACTGATTCTATGGTCACCACCCAAAGTTTGTACTGCACTTTAAAATGATAGTAAACAGCTTTGCCTTCAGAATGATAACATCTTAGTGATTTTTTTGGGGTCAACCCAGATACAAGTCCAGTTCTGTATATGACCATAATTATTTAAAGGCTGCTTTACACATTACTACAGTGGTGCCTCGCAAGACGAAATTAATCCGTTCCGCGAGTCTCTTCGTCTTGCGGTTTTCTCGTCTTGCGAAGCACGGCTATTAGCGGCTTAGCGGCTTAGTGGCTATTAGCGGCTTTAAGAAAAAGGAAAAAAACTCGCAAGAACTCGCAAGACGTTTCGTCTTGCGAAGCAAGCCCATAGGGAAATTCATCTTGCGGAACGACTCAAAAGACGGAAAACTCTTTCGTCTTGCACATTTTTCGTCTTGCGAGGCATTCGTCTTGCGAGGTACCACTGTATTACTAACATGGAGATCAACTTAATGCAGCAAAACGCACATGCACAATTCACATCTGAAATGGGGTGCAAATTATTTGTTTTTCCAGGTTTAGATTACTGGCCAGTCATAACACTCATGAATTATGTGGGGTTGTTTTCTTTTCTTTTGCTACACTATAATTGTCTTCATACTGGAAAAAAGACAATGCAAGAAGCAGCCATCATATTCAGATTTAGGAAAGCAAAGGTAGTGAAACTTTATATTATATCAAATAATTCTGTACTACCAGGAATATCCAAGCTCTGTTAATTAATCAGACTATAGTAGCTTTATGCTTTTTTGACATATCAAATATCCTGTTTTAGTGCTTCTTCCTTTCTGCTGAGTACAAACTATCCTGGAATAGCCCACAGTGTTAAGAAAACATTTTCAAACCAAGCTGTTTACTCACCGTATCAGCAGCTGTAAGGTTAATGCCTAAGCCACCAGCTCTTGTGCTTAACAGGAACACAAAGATATCATTCCTACAGAGAGAGATAGAAAGAACAAAAGCAACCATTGCAGTGGTGTTGCTACATAAACATTACTTCCGACAATAATTACTATTACCAGGAGGGTTTTGACTTTCGCAATCAAAGACAGAATCACTTCACCCAACAGTTTATTATTATAATACCAGTGTATCTGCCTTGATTTCTAATATTGCTTTTATGCTACAGGACTTGTTGCCCTGTGGAACTGTGGCTTTTTGATCTGGCTAAATCTTTAATGATGGGGAAGAACTCAATGCTGGAATACCACCACAAATTTCATCACATGAAATTACAACACAAAACTCCCATGATTTTCCAAGTTAATGGGGGTGGCAAATTAATTTTGTTTGTTTGTTTGAAACAACATGGAAACCGGCATCAAACTTTCATTAGATTCCACTAGATTTCCAGAAGTGGCTGTTTACAATGTGTAAAAGATAACAAAAACCACAGAAACTGCAAGGTTAGGAAATGTCAGGAAAAGGTACCGTTGGTACTCACTTGAAATGTGTTTCTAAGGAAATGAAGAACCAATACAGCCCTAGTGTTTAAGTGAAATACTAAGGGTGATTCTTTGGATCCTCATGGGAGGAATTCACTGCAAGTGCCAGACGGAACAATCCATGTTCTCCTCCCCTTGTGTGCTGATCTAGGGGTTCTTCCAACCCCACAAGATCCAATTTTGGGGGAGTGAGGGGGTGAAGACTCACTGGGGAAGAAGCCCTTGGTTCAGGCTTGGTTCACCCATAGTTTAGATGCTGAAGAACGACAGTGTAAGTACAGTTTGTCATAAGCTGGGATCCAATGGGTTGACTGTACAGTTTCACTTACAAAGGTTACCTGGCTCTTCCTTTCCATCACCCCTTGGCCGATGTATAGAATAAGCATATTCCTACAAGAAGAATGGAGGGGTCCCAACACTAACCATATTCCATAGGAGGACGGAGGAGCCTGTGTACCTGGTGATTTGGAAACTACTTAACAGAACCCTGTCGCTATAATTCAACAGAAAAAGCAAAGGGAAAAACATACCTGTTCTGAAAGTCAGCTACCATATCTCTTCTTTCAGAGATTTTTGAAGACCCATCTAACCGCATATATGTATGCTTCCTGTAAACCATGTACTCCTACAAGAAACCCAGAACAAAATCTCAACATTTTTTATCTAGATTTTCAACAGAACAAACATTTATACTTGTTTTGAACATCACAGTGCCATGTAATATTGTGCAAGCTTCCAATATGCCAGAAGGCTACTAATGTAATTTTAAAAGCAAAATAATCTGTTTGCACCATGCAGTGCTGCTAAAAACATACTAATCCTGAACCTGTTGAATTAAAACCTGATTATTAAAAAAAGACTGAGGTGCTCAGGAAGCCTGTGTCATGTAGGTACTTCATTGCTCACCATTCAGTTAATATTCATTTACTGGGCAAATTACCAAGCGATGTTCAGTCCTTTGTTCGCACCATGTACTTAACTATTTCTGACCTCCACGGCCATTGTTATAATCTAAAATCCATAAACAGTTTCAGGCCTCTTTAAGTTTAATTTGTATTTCAATGTGCTCAAAATTATATCCAAGACGGTAAATTTTTGTATTAATTCACAAGCTCATCTCACTCCTTTTACACATTATTCTGTACTTGAATTAATCTCTAAATTAAATTTGATTTTAATGTATGCATGTACTTTATTCTCTCTCTTTCTTTCTTTCTCTCTCTCTCTCTCTCTCTCTCTCATACACACATATTGAAGCAGGAGGAGGAATGTTACTTGCAACAATATAGGCAACAGCAATGAAAGAAGCCTGAAGGGGACTAAGGAGTACAGGAGCACATAGTTCTTTGCACCTTTCTAGGTTCAGAAGAATATATGCACATTTGCTTGGTTTACAAAACATACAATACACAAAGTTTAATATTTTTGGTGCTGAATTTATTTTCAAGAAGTGAATATAAAACTCTGACAACGGACTTGTTCCTGGGGGGAAAGTGCAATCAATAAACAAGCTTTGGTATAGCTCAAGGTCATAATGCTGTTATTGTTAACTGCAAATATCAGGGTTCATATCTCCACTCAGCCATCAAGCTCACTGTGTGATCTACAGCCAGTCACAGTCTCTCAGCCTATGGGGTTTTTGCACGAATAAACAGGAAGGGGGAGAAACAGGTGCACCACCTTAACTTTATTGATGGAAAGGTGTAATACAATTGAATAATTTTTAAAAAGTTTTCACTGGGATCAAAGGAGTTGGGTGACTCAGTGGTCTCATTTGAAGATAAACCAAACCATGTTTGTTTAGCTAAACTGTAGCTTGTTTGCTGCACTGTATCCAGTACTGTAGTTCTTGCTTTTCCCCATCCATAAAAATAGAACTTCAAAAATGAGGATAGCCTGCCAAGAGCAGACTGAGTAAGGGAATAGGTTTTGTGTTTTATATTGTTTAAATGAGGTATGATAGAAATATTGAGCATGCCAAAAGGTAAAGGTAAAGGACCCATGACAGTTAAGTCCAGTCACAGACAACTCTGGGGTTGCGGCGCTCATATCGCTTTACAGGCCCAGGGAGCCAGTGTTTGTCCGCAGACAGTTTTTCCGGGTCATGTGGCCAGCATGACTAAGATGCTTCGGGTGAAACCAGAGCAGTGCATGGAAACGCCGTTTACCTTCCTGCCGGATAGGTACCTATTTAACTACTTGCACTTTTTGGCGTGTGTTTAAACTGCTAGGTTGGCAGGAGCTGGGACTGAGCAATGGGAGCTCACCCCGTTGCGGGGATTCAAACCGCCAACCTACTGACCGGCAAGTCCAAGAGGCTCAGTGGTTTAGACCACAGCGCCACCCATGTCCCTCCATTGAGCATGCTGCGTGAATGCAAAAGAACAGTAGTGTTCTTGCAGTCCATCTTTTTGAATTATTAAAAAATATATATGAAATATTAAGAATATTCTTTCAGGTCTTGTGCATGAATAAATGTTGCAACCACAAACAAAAAATAAGGATAAAAAACCCAAGTTCCTATTTAGAAATCAAAGAAGAAAATATTGAACTGCAATCAATGCTTAGTTCATGGAAGGATATTATGACCTCAGTAGAGTTCATCTTCCACCAGAGTGTATACTGGGCTTCCACTGAGGAAAGGGGTGGTATATTAGAATCTGTCTCAAATAGGTTAAGTATGTTTGCATGGATTAAGGAGGAAGAACTGAGCTAAGGCTTAATGAATCATGGTAGCTCTTCTTGCTAATATAGACCAAGACAGTTAGAATAATAAACATAGTTATTTAATGACAACTACGGTATTTGGGATGTTAACAACAGCATAATAATTACAGTGGAAGATTCAAGAGTTTTTGCAAGGAAGTCTTTCAGATAGTTAACAGCACACAGGTTGTAGACTCTTTTTTATCTTTGTAGCTTTTTTAAAAGTAAAAAAGATACTGCTAATCCTAGAGGGATAGTTATATTAAAACCTCTTGAATATCCTCCCATTAAGCCTGCTCAGCTGACGCTGTCAGCATGACACTAGAAGTACTAATCCTTGAAAATAATGAAATCAGTCCTGGGTAGAGTGTGCTGGTTTACTAAGACAACAGATAAAATAAGTAACTTCATTTCTTCCTTCCTTTGGTCCACTGCAAATGACAGGGACTTTACAATAGGAAAAAAATATACACCATCCAATAGTAATTATTCAAAACCAAGAGCAACCAAGCAATTGATTTAGAGCCTGGTCCAATAGTTCTACTGAACTATGATTCTGTAAGTGGTCCACTTGGTCAGTCTGAAAGTGACAGGGTTACGCTGGTGCAGCTAAGCATCTAGGACTTCACTTTGACAGCAACACAGAATGGCATGACTGCAATGGGCCAGATCTTACATAACTTAGGGACAGAGAAGAGAGTGGGGGAAAGTATGCATGATTCTCTGTAAATGTATATCCTGGTCCAGCATGCTGCTGCGCTAGCAAAAGCATGCAATCCATGCAGCCTCTCCCTTCCTTAAAAGATTTTATGTCAAATACTATATTTCCTTAGTCATTAGCTTCAGTTTCTCCTTCATGCAGAGTAAATGAATCCTACCTCCAACAAGTCAATCATCCGTGTCATCTGAGAGTAGATCAGGACTCTGTGTCCTTGAGATTTCAATCTTGTCAACAAAACATCAAGGGCATAAAGTTTTCCACTGTCTGTGATCAGACTCTCTTTGTCTAAACGGAAGGAAGGGGGGAAATATTTATTTATTTATTTAACTTGTATACCGCCCTATACTCAGCCTCAGGGTGGTTCACAGGATAAAAATCACAATATAAAAACACAAATTACATCATCAAAATAAAAAAGAGAACATTGAGAACAATGTGGGGGCCTTACTTTTTGGGTGGGGGTGCAGCAGGGAGAAGGCTTATTTCTCCCTAAGTGCTATAGCCCCTAACGCAAAATGCCCCTGCATTACAATTAAGATCCAGTGGCCTGGGCGAATAAGAATGATTCTGCCTGGCACCTAAAAACAGTTAGTGATGATGCTGCCAGATGGTGATTGTAACCCACCATGAGATCTTATGGTGAAGGGTAGGCAAGAAATGAACCAATCACATAGAGGAAACTCCTTCTACTACCTCTTCCCAATAGAATGTATGAAATCAGAATGGATAAATTAGTTACTTAACAGTCTTTTAAACTACTTTACAACAGGCGAACCAAGTTCACCAGGAACCAAATAACAGGAAAAAGAGTTTAAAAACAACAAAACGCGAGTATTTTTAATTCTTGTATTTTTCTTTAATATCACATTTCACCTGCACTAGTTAAATTATTTTTGAACTTTGAATAAATCCTGCCACCTAACGTTGAAAAGAATACCATGAATAAACAATATTTAACTTTTTTCATTTGACTGCACTCTGCTCCTTTACCATCTCTAGCGGAAATAAACAGAACAAAAGAATCATTTGTTAAATAACACTCAAGATCTGATTCTACTCTGAAGATAAGATTTTCACATTTGGTTCAATGGGTCATATTGAATGGTATCACTCAGAATAGGGAAGGAAACAGTTTCTACTGATTCTCCTGCAGCTCCCCCTCCCCAATCTACTCCAGAAGACTGGGAGGCCTTTTGAGCAGAATTTGGGATTCAAGGGGGCAGAGGAGGATGCAGCCTTGCTGTCAGTTATGCAACACCATTGGATAAAATCTAACACACATAAAGGGTTAGATGGGAAAAGCTGTCTATTTCTGGCGCAAAATTGTGTTGTCAGGTTATAAATCAAATGGGCCTCCTTTCATTTAAGAGAATTATTACTTTTAATCAGACTTATCTAGACTTGGCTGGGGAATGAGAAGATGCTATGATGTTACTGTCTGGGGAAGAAACATGTCTGGTCAAAATGACAGTTTAACAGAAGCCCAATTATAGAGTCCCCTCTCCTTTGGAGCCTGACTTAATCTTAGTTCCCTCTAGGGAATTAGAAAATGCACCTCTGCTGGTGTAAAAATAAGAGTAAGAAGGACCAAATCATAGTTTCCAGCCACTGCCTCCCTCCTCTAGAAGGCTGCAGGGCATAAAGGGGTCAGTGCAGAGCTAGCTAGCACTCACAGTAAACAGCCAGCAAAGTTGGTGCTTTTTATCAATGCAAAAAGGACTCAGACACTTCCTGCCATTTAATCTAAGATCATTTCTCTTTCAAAGAACAGGAAAGGCCTCCAGAGATTCCCACAGTGATCGCAACTACAACAGTCTGAGAGAGGAGGGCAGAGTTAACTGAAGTAGCAGCTGTTTTGCTGTTCACTGCAACTTTGGAGCCTGAAAACCAACCTTGTATCGAATTGCTCCTTGAGTTTAATTCACTTGCTCAAACAAGCTTCATCTTATCTATTATTTACTGTATTTTTATCCTGTTTTTCAGACAATTATAATCTTGGCAAAGCAGCTCACATCAGTTAAAGAGAAAAGAGCGACAGGCCTTGGTGTTCTTACATTCCCATTAAAAAACCCCCAGTGAATAACTCTGGAAGTACTATAAATATTTCAACATATTCCACATTAATAGGGGTGTTAGGTAAGTTTTTGCTTGGACACCTCAGGTAAAGGTTGTAAAACAGGCAAACTTGCAATTAAAATGCATGAAGCTGACGGCTGCAAGATCAGAGGCCCAAAATTTATGTGACAATGAACTGATGGGTCAACGTACAAAGTACAGTCGTATCTTGGATCCTGAACACCTTGCAAACCGGGAAGTGAGTATTCCGGTTTGCGAACGTTCTTTGGAACCTGAACACCCAGAGCAGCTTATAATTGGGTGCAGGGAGCTCCTGCAGCCAATCGGAAGCTGCGTCTTGGTTGTCAAACATTTTTGGAAGTCAAACGGACTTCCAGAACGGATTCCGTTCAACAACCAAGGTACGACTGTAAATTTAGTTTTGTGAGCTGCCATACCAAAGAGGTTGAGAATCAATGGTTTGAACAACCTAGCTTTAATAACTGTTTTGAAGCTTATCATATACCTAATGTTAACCACGTTGCTCCTCCTGTAAAGTACTTGCTCAATATCTTTGTTTCTTAGCCTCCTCACTGGTTTTGACAGGAACCAGAAAATAGGGACAGCTGGGATATATGGGAGTGGATGAAAAAGGTAAAGGAAGAAGATCAGTTTGAAAATGCCAGACTAAACTAGTGAGTTGCAGATTTGGTCCAGATACCCAGAATGCTGCAGAGACGAGAATCACAGAATCAGAGTTGAAAGGGACCCTGAGGGTTATCTCAGCACAAGAAAGCTATCAAATAGGCTCAATTAGGTAACCACTGATCGTTCTCTCACACAGCCAACTTTCCTACAAGTTTATTGCAGGAAGATTTCCCCAAAGGAAGTATGAATTATTTCCCAGTTTGTCGTCATTTAATGCATGGGTAGAACATACTAGCATACGTAGATAAGCAAAGTAATATAATCCACGTTGTTATTAAACTATGCAGTTATAGAGCTGTTGCCTACCTGGTATCCTGATGAAAGACCAGCCGTTTTGAGGTCTGACCCCTAATAATCCCCCTGGAAATTCTGGAAAGAACTGAGAGCACCGTTTTAGCCAGCCAGCTGCTAGTTCAGGCGCTCCATGCAATACACATTGCTTTGCTTCAAGGCTTCCTCCGTCTTTAAGTGCTCTGCGCTCATATTCTGCACTCCGATCATTGCAGTAGAAATCCCGTGGCACAGCTGTTACCTGTGGATTAAAAGGGTATAATTATACTGAAAGGATAATGAAAATATTGGCTGAGATTAAATATCAGCAATAAGTGAGGTTCCTTTAGCTATATAGTACTGATTCAAAAACGGTTACAAAACTACTCGATCACTCTTATCTTTCAAGATGACTTGTAACAGTGGCAGATGTCGGCTTCAGTTTAACACTTCTGAAACCTTAGCACCCAATTAGACAGACAAAATTCAGAAGTTATGTGGTTCCTGCCTACAGGGATTCAAATCTATCAAAGTTCAAAGGATATAGGAAAGGACTTGAGAAGGAAAAGGGGGAAAAGGATAGATGGCAAACCAAAGTGTAGTAAAGAAGGAGGAAACACAAGGCTTGATGAAGGAGAGGGAGATGACTTCATATCATATGCAACAGAAAAAGGGAATGGCATGGCATAATGCTTGAGGCGAAGGTAGCTTTAAAATGCCAATCACTGTGCTCATCCTCTCTTTACTGGAGAACCCCACTGGGTATGCTTTGGTTGCTCTGTACTTCTGGATCATCCTTTAACAATTATGTAACGGACTTGAGATTTTGATTTACTCTAGCCTGTTTATACAGTGAAACCACTGGTCAGAATCAATACAGCATGAATTTCACTGATTTAGCATGCAGGAACACACGTTATGTAAATACTATCTGAACTGACTCAAAAATGCAATAGAATCAGAAAAAATGAATTAGCTGGTTTTGAAATTAAACTGCACTTTACTACGAAATAAATTAAAAAATAGTCCAGTAGCACCTTAAGAGACCAACTAAGTTTGTTCTTTACTACAGCAGCCTTCTATTTGTCTATTTTTAATAGCACAACAAACCAGACCAGTTCCTCAGGTACTTGACACTTGGCAAGAGACATGGTAATTATGGAATGCTCATTTAGTGTCAAGGGTGTCTTCTATCTGGCATCTCTGCAAGGCCTTCATACATCTGGTAGTGTCAGCCGTAAGATAAAGGCTGCCTATAAAAATCCTCTTTCCTATTCCTTTTGCAAAGAAGGAATGATCTCTTCTTGAAACTTGATTGCATTTGTGTCTCTGGGAATCAACTGCAGTGATTGTGAGGCTACTCTTCTACACTAGATGTGCAAATGGCATTGGACCTTTAAGCCATCTGAGTGTAGACATGTCGCACAAGGCCCCTACATTAGCATCACAGTATGTGTGCTTGAATTGTAAAAGTCAGGTTTTTTTAACACAGCACTTTCTTTAAACTCAACGCAGTTCTGAGCTATCCAAATGCAAAATTCCATTTCCGTATTTAGAACACTGAGGTCTTCAGTTTATCTTCCTTTGCATGTCACCTTCCCTACTGTCAGCTTCAATATAAATTACCCAGTCAAACAGTGCTGCCAACACAGGAATCTAATCTTTATACCAAAGTAGCTATCTTGGACCATCTCCATCATTTTTAATCTTTGCTGCTATCTGGATGGAGTAGAATGTTAGCCAAACAGCTGTTTCTTCAATGGCTGAATAGCTGAATAGTCTCAAGATAAGGAGTCTGTTCCAGCAGACAAGGTTGCCTTTTGTAAAAAGCTATAGTATTCTCTTATCTCTCCTCAACAGGCTAAAATGCAAGTCCATGGTGCCATCCTGTACAGCAAGTACGTGCTCTCAAATACATTTTCACAGCTAAGCAGTGAAAGCCAAATCAACAACAAGGTAGATACTAGACTCGGTGAGAAAGATAGGGACTGCTGTATAAGCCATAATCATAAGTTACAAACTCTGGTTATCCATCTGCACAGTAGCTGTTCCGGAACATCTGTCATCTAGAGAATTATTCAACAAAATGCAACGACAGTGAAAAAATTATCTTGTATATATGGCAGATTTTTTTTGCCATCTACCTTTTCACATGCAGTCTCTTGCACTATCTTATCTGCTGGTTGGAGGGTCCATCAACCCTTCGCAGCAGATTTTCAAGGGACATGGGGAGACTGACAAAAATACCATCCCCCATTTCCACTGGTGGGAGCATTAATAGAACTCTGTTTATGGTATAATCCTGTCAGCTGAGTCTCACTTAGGATCTAAGCCAATGTTCTTAACAGTAAAAGATAAAAGAGCACTATTAGGTCTGTAATTTATCTCATATGTCTACAAGCATGTTATCAAAGATATTGGGGTACTAAGAATAATTGATCACAGTTGTTCTTTTAGGACAAATAAAAATAAATTGTCCACCAAGATCTCAACTCCTCCTTTCTATGAATAAGACAGACACATCAAACTGTGATATCTTTAAAATCAGAACTTATAAAAAAAAGAGCATGTGAGGTGTGGGAGACAGGGTAAAAACTAGCCTAAGGCACATACACATAGCACCAAATCATGTATTATATACAGTTTTGAAGGGAAATGGTGTGGCAAGATGTACAATGCAACATAGTTGAGACAACGAAAAATCATCCGAAGTCACTTATGGAACACAAGGGTAGAAATTTGGGGGGGGGGTGTGCTTAGTTAAAACACACAGATTGACTCATGTTTGTATAGCAAGTGTGGGGAACAGTTGCCTCCCAGATGTTGCTGAACTACAACTCCTATCACCTTGGCCACTGCCCATGCTTGCTTATGGGAGTTATAGTTCAGCAAGTCTGCAGGGTCAAAGATTTCTCAGCCCTGTTGTAGAGGGACACAAGTGCACACTGTGGAAAGGGGCAGCAATTTAAAAAGTAGCTTTTATCAAAGAAACTGAATGCAACTACAGTAACTTATTTTGGGGGAGTTAACTAACTAGTTGCCAGCTATGAAAAGCCGCAGCTAAGCACTCAACACTTTTTCTAGCAGGATATACAATGCTGCACTGCCATCTTCAGACAAGAGATGGGAAATGAAAAGAGCAAGGTTTAATACACTGAGTCAATACCATCTTTTTCTGACTGACTCATTCACTAAAGAGGGGGGAAATTATGTGCACTGCTTTACATGGAAATGTTTCTATCTCATATTTTCCCTTCTATTACCCATTAAATACAACAGAAGCAAAGTATAAAATATCATGGCTGATACAGGGCTGCAAAACTTTCCTACAGGATAAAAGGCACCTCCTGCAACACAGACACAAGGGGAAGATTAGAAGCATGTTTCCAACTTTAAACTAACCAGAGTTCCTAATTACTTCAGAATTTGGGGAGACTCTTAGTTTGAAATTCTGGTTTGTTCAAACAAGCCAGGATTAAGCCATGGTTTATTATCCTGGCTCGTTCAGATGTTAAAGGAACTTTGGTTACCACATCTGCTAACCAAGTTCTGATCTTCTTGCAGCCATGCCAGAATACTAGAAGGGAAGGTCTTTTATTTGTGTGCACATAACACAAAACTAGGGACACGGGTGGCACTGTGGTCTAAACCACTGAGCCTCTTGGGCTTGCCGATCAGATGGGGTGAGCTCCCGCTGCTCGGTCCCAGCTCCTGCCAACCTAGCAGTTTGAAAGCACGCCAAAAAAGTGCAAGTAGATAAATAGGTACCGCTCCAGCGGGAAGGTAAACAGTGTTTCCATGTGCTGCTCTGGTTTCAGAAGTGGCTTGGTCATGCTGGCCACATGACCTGGAAAAACGCCGGCTCCCTTGGCCTGTAAAGCGAGATGAGCACCGCAACCCCAGAGTCGTCCGTGACTGGACTTAACTGTCAGGGGTCCTTTACCTTTATCACAAAACTATTTCAGAATTGGGCTAACGACATACTGTATATCCCAGGATCATGAGGATAGTAAAATAAGTCATTTTGTATAGAGAACTCTCATGGTATTATTGAAGAATCATTAAAGAGATGATGGGAAGCATATAAAAACTTAGAGCCTAAATTTATATTGCGGCAGGAGTTAGGATCATATTTTGCACTTCCAGATTTGCAGCCATTGATGATACTAATCAGTGCTGTAGGAAAACTGCTGACAGTAGTTCCTAAACTCCCCCCTCCATTGGAAAGGAATTTGCAGACCAGTTTGAGAACCTTTACTACAATTAATGCTCAATAGGCTAAATCTTGGAAGGCATGTGGTGAAGAGTTCAGTAAGGTGGTTCTTATATTTCATTCCTCATATGTCAGCATGAAGGTAGCCATATCTTATTCAGACAATGCACAAATATGTGTTATTACTAAAATAAGTACAGATCAGGAATGGAATGGAACATTTGGGAGGCTTTTGAGATAAGGGTTTTATGCTCCTTGCCTGCTTTTATATGATTATTGCTTCACCATACACTGCAGTATTTATTGCCCTGCTCTTGCTTTCAAATAATTAGCAGACATTATGCTGAGGAGTGTAAGTTAAGGTCAACCAGATGCCTTCACTGGTGGCAGGTATCTCGCTAGACAATCCTCAAACACATTCAGGGTGGGGAGGGTTTTCTGGTAGCAGATGGTTAGCTGTATTTCTGGAGCCACATCTCGTTTATTATGGCCTTTCGTATTATGTTAACAAACAGTGCTTGCAAGAAGCCAAACACTCTCCAAGTTTATTGACTCATAAAAATTAAAGTGAATATGCAATACATGCTCCCCTCTGCCATTTTACTAGGATGTGATCCCTCCACCAAAAAATATTAATTTATATTCATGGAGTTTGTATGAATATATTTCATGGAGTTTCTAGTGCTGAGCACTAGAAATCTGGTATCCTGAAAGGCCAATTCTGCAGCAACAAGTCATTTCCTCTGCAATCCTGTATAAGCTAAATTCCTATGGACTATTAAATACGTTTGAGTTTCTCAGTAGCTTACTGCCTAAGAAATGTAAATGCAGGTCAACAGTTCAGTAACTGAGTTAACTTTAAAAACAAAAGTAGAGAGGGAGAGGAGACTGAGATCAGGAAAGGCTAGGAGAGTCTAAGACAGGATCTCTGTCTCAGTGTTGAGCAGCTATCACATAATACTGTGCTCATTATTTTATTTACTGTAGCGCAATACACATTGGTTCACCCGGGGGGGGGGGGAGAGGGAAGTCTCAATTGCTACTGAAGCCCTGTGAAGAATGTTACTGTTGATGGGAAAGGATTGCATCTGCCCATTTTGCTCCAAGAGACACCTGTGTGTGCAGTGTCAATCTATATGCTTAGGCTTGACCAGTGCAATCTGTGCATTACAAAATTTGAGTGTACAGATTGCATGGATCAGCCATACAAACATGATAGCCAACATATACACATCAGGCAAGGCAGATGTAATCCCATTCTCTTCATCAAATGTGGTATTTCCAATGGATATGAGTTCCTACAGTTAAGCAAAACTAGAATCACTGTTAATGAAATACAAATACAATAAGACACAAACTAAGCGCTCTCTGGAAATATCTGAGAACTGGAAAACGTAATCAGAAGAGGGTAGAAAGGACTTCTTTTTTAAAAGACTTACCCTTGGGCTCACTACAGACAGGAAGGACGGCAGCTCTGTGATTTGACAACACTGTTTCCATGAGGTAGCTGGTCGTTGATGGATGATGTAATCAGAGTAGCCAATTACTGCTTTACAGTGGCCCGTGAACACAAGGTTCTAAAAATTGATGAAATTAAAAATGTTTTGCGAAGTTTTTGAAGAGTTTTTTTCATAGCAGTTGTATCCTAATATCATAAAGGATACAAATGAACAATTCCCAAATATTTAATTTGAAATATGGACCTTTTTTCTGAGAAGACATTCTGAGGCCACTACCACCACTGCTTAATTTTTTCTTCAGCTTTTACAACTAATGAACAACTACATTGGGCAGAATTACAACATGCAATACTACTAAGGAATGATTTCTACTAGAAAAGAGATCAGTTTACATATCCTGTCCTCAGTGTTTAGTTCTGAAAGTTCTAATCCTTAGCCAAAGTACTAGGAGAAATATTTTTTGTGTATACAAGCAAGACTCAACTAACGCTGGGGTTATGTTCTGGGGACAGCACCTAAAGCCAAAATCACATATAGTTGCGTTTGATGGCACAATGTACGCCCCCCTCAGATGTCCACCCACTTTTTAATTTTTGCTAAGTGTGTAAAGTGGAATGCATGTAAGTTGTGAGTTACCTGTATACAGTAGTACCTCGTTTGTGGCCGGGATCCGTTCCAGAGCCCCAGACGCTAGCTGAAAAGGACACAGGGCAAAGCCCTGCACACACGCACAGAGCAGTTTGTGTTTCTGCGCATGCGCGAAGCATGATTTAACAATTCTGCGCATGCGTGAGCGGCAAACCTGGAAGTAACCCGTTCCGGTACTTCCGGGTTTGCCACAGACGTTCGCCGGAATGGATGCTAGATGAGGCGGACGTTCGCATAGGTATTACTGTATACAAACATGTAAACACAGACACTAAGTCCTTATAGCTCTCATGCAATCTGGTTTTCATATGATTGCCCATGGGAATATGTGAGATTGCCAGTGGTTGTGAGCAAGAAAGACGAGCCTGCTGAATCAGGTCAACGGTCCTCTAGTTCAGAAGCTGACTAGATGCCTTTTGTAGTCCTGCAAGCTACAATCCAGCTACAAGCACAACTGCACTCTGCCCAGCTGTATTCAGAGGCATAATGCCTGCAGGGCGCATATGGAAGCAGCAGTTGCATAAACTGCTTCTATGCAGAGATATATATGTAGAAGTTTTTTAAAACTGCAAGGACCAACTCTTTGTAATTAAAGGTTCTCTCACTCATCCTGGTCAAGCTAACAGTACCTGAAGTACACCGGAAACCTGTTCAAGTTTCCTTTATGCATTATTCACTCTAGTCACTAAATTTAGACGAAAAACAAGTCACACAATGTCCTCCTTGTAATGTAATGCTAAACCTTGGGCTCACACTCTCCCCAAGTCTTTGGTGGAGTCATGAGGAGAAATAAGCTTTTGTTTCTGCTTAAGATTAACTGCAGTTTGTCATGCCATTCCAACCCAGACAAACTGTAGTCCATCTTAACTACAGTTAAGATGAAACAGGCCCATTTTGAACCATAACTTTTGAAGCTGGCTTGCTTCAACTAACCACAGTTAATATCAACCAAAGTTTAGGGTTTGGTTAGAAGAATAAACTGCAGTTAACATAAAACAGAAACTTTAGATCTCCTTCTTGCAGTCCCTCACTGGAGGGGGAGAAAGAAGGGAAGAGCACAAAAGTCTGAGGTGCACTGTAGTAATATTAAACCCCCGTTTAGCACTGCATCTGAATGCAGCCATTAACTATTGCTAATCTTTGTTGTAAAAGGAGCACCAGTCAGTAGTTTAATGATTCAAACACTATGTACATAGAATAATGATCTTCCAAAGATGTGTCATACGAACCTAACAAAGCAGGGACTAAATGGTCTGGTGGGCTACTGGAACGTGAGACACAGTAATTTTACAAACGGTTGGTCCAGAAAGATACACTTCAAAAGCCAAAATGGTTGCTCTTAGCTTGGTTTTGATCCCTTCTCTTCACAAGCTCTACCACGCAAAAAACTATACAGGCTTTAGGGATTACAACTGCCAGATCCTGCAAAAGTGGGACTGTTAGTGATCCCTTTTCTACCATTAAATGCTGGAGCGAGAAGGAAGTCATTACAGCATATGATATAGGGATATTATTTCCAACCTGTGACATAAAGTTAGTTATTACCCCTTTCTTTAACAGTCTGAGATTACATTTATTATTTAAAGTGATGGTGGGTGGGGGCAGTTATAGCACAACCTTTTCCCCTAACTGGATGAACAGAAAGCATAGACCATCTTTTAACTGCATATGCTAATTGAGCATCCCTACATTACAGGTTTCTATTATTCTTTTTATGCAAGGTCTTTCTGCCCCTAATGCAAAGTTGGCATGGGGACAAGAGTTCAAATTCATTCAAAACCAAAACATTTGAACAAAAGGATTGCCTGGTGCAGAATCTTATTTTATTGTAATGCCAAATGGTTAACACAGGTTATGTGTGGGTGGGCTGGAAATGCTTTTCCAGCTTAAAAATATTTTTAGATACTTAATACTATTATATGCTGCTGCAGGTTTAACACTGATGCGTCTTACCACTTTCAATGGTTCTAATTTTTCCACACCGAGAAGCTTCAGTATTGGGTAGGATGTAAATAACGTGATTAAGTAACTAAATAGCCTAGAGTATACACAACCCTGACCACATTATTCCACTGCAAGATATCTCTCTCTCTCTCTCTCTCTCTCTCTCTCTCTCATCTATCTTTTTCTTTTTTTCTTTCTTGCTTGCTTGCTTGCTTTCTGTACAATTTCATTTAACTCAAGCAGTTTGACTTGCATGCAGCTGAAAGTATTGCTTACCTGCAGCAAAGTGCAGCTGTGCAAGTTGGGGGAGGAGAGTGGGAAATCGACATCCAGCAGGAAATCTTTATTCTTCAGACGCCGGGTCTTATGCTGGTCATCTTCCTCTGGTTCCCTCCAGAAACGAAAGTGGTGGAGCCTGTAGGCGGCTTTCAGAGACAGGAAAAGAGCTAACCATCTGAAAGAAATCACAGTAGACATTCTTATTCATACCTCTGCGAATGAGGACTTAAATACAGGCATACCTCATTTTTTTGTGTCTCACAGATATTGCTCCTTGCGAGGACGCGTGTGCAGCTGCAGGCAGCCCGGCTGCTTCCAGGGAAGCGAAGCTCACCACCACCCCTCTTCTGGCCATGGGAGTGGAACTGGTTAGGGCTGGAGACAGGTTTGTCCCCTCCTCCCTTGCAGCCAGGGGGCCCCTGGCTTAACAGACTACAGTATAGTGTACACATAGTGCACACATTTTATATAACAACAGCAATGGATTGCTTCCCTTGTTGTTGTTGTTGTTATCACTATGACCATTTTTAATGCCTGATTATAGGTTTTGTAATTGTCCAGTATTCCAGCATGGAATATATATAACTATCAGCTGTAAACATTTTGCAATGACAGATACATGCACCCATTTTTCCAGCCTATTTATATGCAAGTGATTTTTGAAAGAACCCCCCGCCCCAGTCATTGTTTTAAGATTCAAACAGAATTGCTCACCTGGCTAGATGTCCCTGATGCATGAGGTTAGCAATCTCTGCTGGAGAAACATCAATAAACCGTAGGAAAGAGAAACAACTCTCTTCTTCAGCACCTATAAAAGTGACACAGCTTGGAATAAGCATCTGCTACAGGAAACAACAGACATAATACAGTGCTGAAAAATGCAGATTCCATCTTCTTAGTACCAAGCTACAAAAGTACCATTATACTGGGTGCTAATATGTTCTAAATTGAAGTACAGTCGTACCTTGGATCCCAAATGCCTTGCAAGTCGAATGTTTTGGCTCCCAAACACCGCAAACCCTTAAGTGAGTGTTCTGGTTTGTGAACGTTCTTTGGAACCCAAATGTCCAACATGACTTCTGCTTGGCTACAGGAGCTTCCTGCAGCCAACTGGAAGCTGCGCCTTGGTTTCCGAACGTTTTGGAAGTCAAACGGACTTCCAGAATGGATTCCGTTCGACTTCCGAGGTACGACTGTACTATGTTCAGTTCTGAACAGACTAGTTTAAGATCAATCTCATTAAATGAGAAGAATTTAAAAAACAGAGCTCTGAAAAATGAAGTATTTGCAAGATAAACCAATAGAAGGAAAAGCTCTTGGGGGAAGCAGTGATGGCATACACCAATAGATTTAAGAAGACAGCAGGGGGTCAGACTAGAAGCCCCTTTAGGGCTCTACAATTGCTCTACATTTCTAAGGTGAGTTCTAAGGTGAATGATTGTTCATTTATTGAAGAGAGGGTGATAAAGATTTCATCTACAGCAAGGAAATTTGGGTTAAGCATTAAGAACACCGAAGTGTAAAACAGTTCAGGAACGGAATAATCAATCTAGAAGGCACTGCCTTCCTTGGAACTTCAATTAAAATAAAAATTCTAATCCTAGTGCCAATAAAATGTCTTCCTTCACATAATGAAAAGAGCTAACTTCACCCTTATGTTTTTCAACCTACCTCTCCTATGGAAGAGAGACTGCTGGATGTGGTCTGGAGCAAAAGGAGAAAGTAAAAACTGCAACCACCTATAAATTGACAGAAGAATAAAAATGGGACAATTTAAACATATATTAATTAACTCCTGTTCAATGTTTTGTTTCTTTTGTATGCTACCCTTCCTCTAAGGAGCTCAGAACATTGTTTTTGCCTAACAATGCTGTGAGGGAGATTAAGCTTCTATTCAGTCACAACAGCTAAAATCCATGAGTTCTCAATTGTTTTCTAGAGGCTACAATCACTCTACCAGGGAAGATCCCAAAATGGCTTCAAAAAGTACAAAGAAACCTCCTCCATGTTGCCCAGAGAAAGGACTTCCTTGTTTGTTTTGAAGCCATTTTTTAGTCTTCCCTGGTGCATTTGTGACTTATTATTTCTCTACATCCCATTAACCATAGCTGTGAGTAGCTGATTTTTCACAAAGGAATTGGTTGGAATGGTCCCTACATATTTTGCTCTGTATCTCTCAGTCTACAGGGTCTTCAGACTTGCTTTTAAAAAAGGAAACAAAAAATGAAAGGTTAGAATCTGGATCCCCTGCTGGCTCTGGGCCCAGTATAGTAGGTTCACCTGTATCTTCCCTCTTGGCAGGTCTGCCAACATTGCTTACCTGTCCCGTGAGTGGTTAAACACCCTGATTTGCCCATGGCGGTAGAGAAACTTTGAAATCTGGTATGGCTTTACTGAAATGTGAAATGGAGACCAAGTTTCTTGTCGTTCAAAGAGTTCTGGGTGATTGCAGACCTATACAGAAAATTTAAGTCATCAGAAACTGCAGAGGAGTTTCTACACAACAACCTGTGTATCAATTCTTCATAATAGCTGGAAAAAAACCTGGACAAGTTGTGAAGCATGTCCTTAATAGGACTACTTGATTAAAAGTGGTTTGAACATCGTAATTTTAAAAGTTAATCATTTTAGGCTAGGCACATGTGAAATCTAGGCAATATAACTGTGTTCTCGATTGCCCATCCTGCTTTCTTTCCAAAGGATTCACTCTTCCCAGCACAAATTAATTTGTATTGTGTGAAATGGCTAGAACCGCAGCTGTGACCTATTAGCTGCAGCATACAGTCACAACTAAAGACTGACTGCAACTTGTTCAGTGTTGCACTTGAATGTAGGTATCTGGTCATTTTTGCTGAAGTGATCATCAGACAACCATATCAGTGTAACCAGTGTTCGCAAATCTCACCTTCCGGAACTGCATGACTAGATTCATGAGGCTACTGGTAGTGTTCTGTGCTTGCTGGGTTGTACCCATGGACGACTGCAAAAGGTCATCAATAGAAATTTTGTTCTTCAAAGCCTGGTACAGTAATTTTTGCCGGCTGGTTTGCTGGCAATACATAAGGATCTCAATCTTAAAGAGAAAGAGAGAAAGAGATTGAAGCATATTCAACTGTTATTGAGAGAAGCCAATAGCAGAGCCAGGTTCAACCCATACACAATCCATGAATGACTGTAGTGGATAGGGCACTCACAGCCAGCACAACCTGATTAAAATTAAAAGAAGGCCCTCCTTGATAAAAAATATTTTTAAAGAGTGCACAAGACAGAGAATGTAGAGATGGGGCTTGCTAGATTTCCCCTGGGAGGGAACAGCATGGATGAGGTGGCAGGTACTTTCAAAACTGAAATCTAGAAGCAGGGAAATAAAACAGAGAGGCAGGGAATGGAAACTAAGCCAACAAATGTTATTTGTGAGATATCATGATGCATTATAGTCAATGTTATGGAATAGGCATAATTTTGTGGACTGAAAAATGCTAACAGTAGCTGCATGACAGAGCATCAGCCTAGATACTCTGGGTATGATAATGCAAAGTCTTCTTTGGACTTTTAAGTCTGATTTTGCAACATTTGATTGTTGCGCTGAAATGCTGCTCATTGCAAATAAAAAGCAAAACCAAAATCCACCCCTACAATTACTACATCGACAATAAAAAACTAGGTTTCACTACTTTCATTTTCATTTTGTCGTATCTTATAACTGCTAGCAGTGACCAGTTTATAAAACTGAAGTGATGCAGCCAAAGTGATGCAGCCAAGGTCTCGGATGTGCGAATGAGCGCATTCTGATAACTGACAAAAAGGTTTGGATACACAAGCTGACAACGCAGCATCTGCTCATTAACTGACTTTGCTTTGTAAGCTTTAAGGATTTTTAGGGTCATATTTTATATGAATGTACAAGTTTTGAGAGAAGTTAACAACGTGAGCGGAAACAGAATTTAATTCTGTTTGGCACCTTATCTGACAGCTCGTTTTCCACATCTTTTTTGATTCTCCTCAACATGAAGGGCTTCAGGATCATGTGCAAGCGAGAAAGCTGATCTGAAATTTGATGAGAAAGAAACAACAACCTATGATTAAAAACTTGTCAGTTTGCATTTCTTAGTAAAGAAAGTGTGGATCTGATGTGTAGAGATCTTTCCTATTCTAATTCATTCAAGAGGGTTCTGGAAGCTTCTCTGTGTGAAATAAACAAGCAAAAGGTTCATGTTGTTTAGGCTATTCCTTCAGAGAAGTTGAGTACAGCTGGCTTAAACTGGTTGTGTTATCTTTTTTTGTCAAGGTCATGCTATGATAATAGGCTAGGAGGAGTCTGGGTCTCTCTCTTTTCTATCTCTTTCCTTCTGGTGTGCTGCTCTGTACAAAGCATGCTTAATGTTAAGATTTAGTCTTATTATAAGTTATTATAAGTTTCAGTTAAGTCTACTGCAAGTGGACTTCATATGGACAGTGCCAATCCTGAATGTATTGGATTTGTGACCATTATGCTCATTTGCCTTCAGTAGCAGTAAAGCTCTGCTGGATGAAATATTAGAAGAAGAGTTTGGATTTGATATCCCACTTTATCACTACCCAAAGGAGTCTCAAAGCAGCTAACATTCTCCTTTCCCCTCCTCCCCCACAACAAACACTCTGTGAGGTGAGTGATGCTGAGAGACTTCAAAGAAGTGTGACTGGCCTAAGGTCACCCAGCAGCTGCATGTGGAGGAGCGGAGATGTGAACCCAGTTCACCAGATTACGAGTCTACCACTCTTAACCACTACACCACACTGGCTTTATTAATTGCCTCTGGTCTATTTTTGGCGAATCCTGCAATGTGTTTAAGTTTTCAGTCTGCTAACTATACAGTTGTACCTTGGAAGTCAAACAGAATCCATTCAAGAAGTCCGTTTGACTTCCAAAATGTTTGAAAACCAAATTGCGGCTTCTGATTGGCTGCATCAGGAGCTGTGGAAGCCCCGTCGGACGTTCGGGTTCCAAAAGAACATTCGCAAACTGGAGCAATCACTTCCAGGTATGCGGGATTCGGGAGCCAAAATGTCCGAGTTCCAGGGCGTTTGGGATCCAGGGTACGACTGTACATTAGAATTCTGCTCTGGATTGATATTGAATAGAATTCATGACAAAACTAGGTTCTACTATTTTAGTTGTCATTTAGCCAAATTTAACAGTTGTGCCAGCAGTGACCAGCTCATAAAACTGAAGTGATGCAGTCTATGTCTGGAAACTACTAATAAGCACTGACAATTTAAGTTTTGAAAATAACATGAAGTCATAATTAGTAGTTGCAAAGAACCTTATCTTCCATAAATGTGTCTAATCCCCTTTGAAAGGTATCCAATTTGGTGTCCATCACTAGATCCTGTAGGATTGAATAGTCAAGTTTATCTATATGTTGACCTATGAAGTATTTCACTATCCCAAATCTCAGAACCTGCAGTATTCTCCTTCCCTATGTGAAAAACTGCTACTGCTGCTCTTTCCAAAAACTCATCTGTAGTCTTATCTCAGCTTCCACAAGAACAATCCTTAGCAGCACATATTATTAAGTCTATCTGAAAGTAGAGTTAAAAAGCAATTAAGGAACAGTTAACAATTCATTTTGGTCACTGCGGGCAGTTCTGCTCAAGCTGCAGAATTCTCATGCAGAAAAGACAGATTCCTGCACAATACTCACTCTCATCAATGGCTGATTTGTTCTCCGCATGGCTTTCGATATCTTTAGAAAACCATTCATTGAATTCCTCGTGCGAGTCAAACAGTGTTGGCATAATGAAATGAAGCAAAGCCCAGAGCTGCAACGTAAGAGCAAAAGTAAGTACTAGAAGTTAGCCCACCAAGTAAGTAAACTATAGAGTCTTGCCAGTAACCCTGTCGCCACTTAAAAGGAAGCCTTTCAATAACTATGACAGAGAAGCCCAGCTCCACATCTGATAGTAGGGTGAAACAGGTCTTTCCCTTTTCTAGTTCCAAACCCAACCACTAGGATAAAGCTATGGGCACAGAGGGAACTCCAAAAAGAAAGGTCAGCAAGAGTGCAACTATGCAGATTCCACGAAAATAATTCTGTTTTCTATGAAAGGTGAGACACACATGTCTGGGTCACTAGCAAGCTTCTCTGCTAGGAGACGAGAACATGGTGCTGTAAATAAAGAAGCAAGACACAGAATAACAATCTTCCAGATGCATAAAGAAAGTGCCCTGTGATTCAAATGCAGAATTAAGCTCTTCTGCCAATTC
The DNA here is from genome assembly GCF_964252035.2 of Podarcis erhardii. Classification (NCBI taxonomy): domain Eukaryota; kingdom Metazoa; phylum Chordata; class Lepidosauria; order Squamata; family Lacertidae; genus Podarcis; species Podarcis erhardii. The sequence goes on from NC_138497.1 coordinate 43,934,310, forward strand.
TCCCACCCTTCATAGTAAATTTTCAGTAGATGTATGAAGGGTGACTGGGTGCCTATTTGCACTTCAGTAATAGTATCCCTTGCTGCCTCATTCATAGTGGGTGCCCCCTTCTGGGACCCTGAAGAATAAGAAAGGGAGAGAGCAGGCCATGTGCAACTAACCCAGCAGTGTAACAACTAAGATTTTGCATCTATTAGAACTGTAAGGATAAAAAATTTCATCTGTGACCAGGGAGTGTACCACAAGGTGAAGCAGGGGCCATTTACACAGCTATCCAAGGGGTTTCTGCTGAACAGTTAAACTATCAATATCTGTGCAGCACCAATCAAAATTTAAGCAACTTCATTATCCTAGTCAGTCAGCTTATGCAGATGCTCAAAGTCCATAAGAAATTGTGAAAACACAGAATCATTCGTTTATTCTTTGAAAAACCTATTAACTGGTCTATTATGCATCTTTAACACTTGATATGTGATCCATTCATTTGATCCATGGTTATTGTTATGGTACAGTGTCCAGAAACATGGGAATGATATGGGCAAACATATGTGGACTTCTACTAGAAAAGTTCCACTGCCAAAAAGGAGAAGCTAGCTTTTAAACAGAAAATAATAGAGCTGTTACAGTCCAAGCAACAAATGAAACTTCAGCCTGTGTGGAGTTTCCTCCCGAAGCAATCAAATTCCATGTTTAGATACTGATCAGAATATCTTTGTTTATAAATTAATCTAGAATAGTGTGAACTGGAGGGAGTCATGCATACCTCAGCCATGGTGTTTTGGATGGGTGTCCCAGTCAGCAACAGTCTATTTCGGCACTGGAACTGAAGCAGAATTTTCCAACGAACGCTGAAATACCAATGTTATTTTAATTAATAGAATTTAGCTATGATAAAAAGTGGCAAGAAAGAACATTACTGTATAAGATATCTTCTAGGAAAGAGAAAAGACTACATACAATTTTCTTATCATGTTAAGTCCCTACATTCCATTTCTTTCCTGAAGTATTTCTAGAGATGCAGCATAAGGTAAACCATATGTTGTGATATAAACAAATGATGTCAAACATTACTGAGCCATAAATACATCTGGCCACTAGCTTCAGTCGTGACCCGCAGTCTGCAGTGGTGCTGCCATTGAAGATGGTGCAGAGGCTGCAGCTAGAGAAGAACGTGGCTGATGGCTGGCTGGCGAGGCAGCCTATGGGATCAAGCATTGCTGCTTCTGAAAGCACTGCACTGGCTGCCAGTGAACTACCAGGCACAATTTGAAGTGTTAGTACTAGCATACAAATCCCTTTGTGGCTTGGGACCCAAGTACCTAACAGATTGCCTTCCCCAATACAACCATCCCAGACTCTATTGAGTGGCAGGTGAGGCCACAACTCGGTTGGAGCTAACACAGGATAGGGCTTTCTCAGTGGTGGTTCCCCATTTATGGAATGCTTCCCCTGGGGAGGTAGGTCTGTCTCCCTCATTACTTTCAGAAGGAATTTTAAAAAATCCTGCTTACCCAGGCATTTAATGGCAAATAGATAATGTCCCTGGCAACATTGAAATCGTTGGCTGAGATAATGTTTTTAACCATCTTTAGATATGTTTTTTGTTAGCTATGTGTTTCCCAACCTGAGCTCCTTTGGAAGGCAGGTTGGGATATGAACTGAATTAATGAAATAAATATAATAATAATACCCAGGGATTGTACAATGTGCTACAGAGGACTCAAAGGGAAACATCTCCTCTGGGGAGCCGGGCTTATTGCATTACAGGTTCAGTCAAAGTATATAGTCTTGGATCCAGTGCTTGCAGGGACAGCGTCTTCTATGGCTGCTTCAGCAAGACTCTGAGAGCTCTCCAAGGTCCTGCAGGTACCATGGATTCCTGATGTAGACGATTGCCTTGGGACGCTGCCAGGTTTTTCACAGGAAAGGGACAGCCTTCCATTCAAGTAGGTTAACACAACCCCAAGAATTTCAAGGAGGTGGGTGCTACCAATCAATTGCAACTCAATAACTTGTTAAGAAAGATTTTGGGAAAACATTCTTGCATCCAGCTGAAAAAGTGAATTTTCCAGTCACAAACTGCCCAGATTCCTTTGGGATGATAAAGTATGGGCACCTTGATTTATGTATCAAAATTTATATACTGCTTGATTGTGTTTGGGTTTTTTTAAAATAACCTTCTAAGCTATCACAGCAGTGTATATCTTAACTAGGTCATGGCAGCTTGATCAGAGATGGAAAAATTTGTAAGAAAAGAACTACAATATTAAGCATTTTAAGATAGCATAAATCTGTTACAGCCGTGTTTCCTATTCTATCACTGCCCAAAAAGACTCAGATTTTTTTTTTCTTACCTAGAGCTACTCTTCAGTGCCTGTGCCTCATCTAGCACCATGTACTGCCACTTAACCCGTTGAAAATACTTCACATCTTGGACTACAAGCTGATAACTGGTGATCACGACATGGAAAGGAGCATCCTGAGTATACAAAGTCTTCTGCAATTATGAAAACATATTTTAGTTATATAAACTGAGTTGACTCGTCAGTGATACTAAGGTAAAATATCTGTATTCAGGAACTCACACATTACATTCCCCATCTTTTTCCATATTCAATGCCTGAGTTAGTGGAGGGGGTCCACATACCACATTAAGAAGATTGTTGGTACTCTCCCTTTAAAGTATACCTCCAATTTCCTAATTGGAAGGTCCTGTATCATAATGATTTACACCACGACATGTGGTTCTACCACTCTGGAAGCAATCTGCTTGCTATAGTCAGACTTCCACCTCCATTGTTCTAAGAATCAGGGCGAACAGATTCTTTCATAAGAAGAGTTCAAATGTTGGAGCAAGGAAGGGGGACTCCCAGAAGTTCAGAACAGAAGCACACAATGAAAGGGAGAGTAAGCATAGATGCTGCAACTGGGCAAGAGAAATAAAGGATATATAATGTGGACTAGTGAAAACTGGGACTTAAGTAGAAGAAGAATTTGGATTTGATATCCCGCTTTATCACTACCCTAAGGAGTCTCAAAGCGGCTAACATTCTCCTTTCCCTTCCTCCCCCACAACAAACACTCTGTGAGGTGAGTGGGGCTGAGAGACTTCAGAGAAGTGTGACTAGCCCAAGGTCACCCAGCAGATGCATGTGGAGGAGTGGAGACGCGAACCCGGTTCACCAGATTACGAATCCACTGCTCTTAACCACTACACTAGGAAGGTTGTACAATATGTGATTTAGAAGAAACACAGAGGTAGGTATCATAGGGAAGATGAATATTAAACTAAAACTGAAAATGGGAACAGCATAATGGATATGTTTATCATTTGTCCTTTGGGAATATATCTTCAAAGGCTATTGTAAATGAACAAGAACCAGAAAGGCTTTTAAAATAAGTTAAGACGTACCTGACTCCAGAATTTCCTGATCACTTTTCGGTCATGGGGATTTCCCCAGTAAGGTAGCACCTAGGATGGACACATAAACAAATGTCAAGAAAGTGCTTTTTAACAAATCTGAAGAGAAGTGGAACTATTTCATATTTCTGCCCTATGCAAAACACCCCCCCCCAAAAAAAAATCCAATCAAGCATTATTTTTCATGAAGGCAGGCTGAAATCAGAGTGCAATTCATAGTGTAAAAGAAAAATGCAACAATATTTCTAAAAGCACAGATCCTATTTGTAAGAAATTGCTGAACAAGAATAGAAAGTTGATTGCAGCATCAATTTCTCTTTCAAATGTAATACATTTAATGCTACGCTGCCATCTGCTGATAAAGCTAGGAACAGCATAAACAAATTATGAGTATGTATGTGTCAGTACAGTGGTGCCCCGCAAGACGAATGCCTCGCAAGACGGAAAACTCACTAGATGAAAGAGTTTTCCGTTTTGGAGGTGCTTCGCAAAACGAATTTCCTATGGGCTTGCTTCGCAAGACTAAAATGTCTTGCGAGTTCCTGCGGGTTTTTTTTCCTTTCCCCCCCTTTTTCTAAGCCGCTTATCTGCTTATCCGCTAAGCCGCTAAAAGCCGCTAATAGCGCTACTCCGCTAAGCTGTCAATGGGCTTGCTTCGCAAGACGAAAAAACCGCTAGACGAAGAGAATCGCAGAACGGATTCTTTTCGTCTTGCGAGGCACCACTGTATATGGAAACATCACCGCTGCAGACAGCCAGACTGTTGACATCACATGATGCGCCTATCTGTGGGAAAGAAGAATTTCCCAGGACGTTCACAGTCTGGATAAGTCTTTGTGAAGAGTGTAACTTGAAACCTTCTGTGTGTGCACGTTCAGGAAGTTTGTCAGACGCGCTAGAAGAACTGAACTGAAAGGACGTGTTTTTCTCTAGTGCTGTAATGTCAGAAATAAACATCACGTAAATAGATTTCTGACTTATTTTCTTTCCCCTGCAGAAGCAGGAGGGAGGGGTTGTGCATTTTACCCACGCTTGGGAAAATGTCACCTATCAAAATCTCCCTGGTCTGTCTGGATATCAGCCAGAGGAGGTTACCGGTAAGCAAGCTCCGAGGACAGTGAGAGGGGCCAGCCTCTATGGAGGGGGCTTGCAAACCAACAGTATGCACAGTATAGTTTCTCTAGGGCGCTTTCCACTTTATGCAACAACCGCATGAAAATTGTGGTTTTTTGTGATAAATATGTAAAGTGTGAAGTAAAGACATACAGTCCCCAAACAGACATTGTACACATACCAAGGAGTTGCACTCCTCTGGTTGTTGTCTGCATCTTGCTTAGGGACATGTTCTCTTCCCTCCACACTTTACATGCAGTGTGAAACAGCTTCAAATAATAATAATAATAATAATAATAATAATAATAATAATAATAATAATAATTTATTTATACCCCAACTATCTGGGCGGCTCCCAACAGAATATTAAAAACAAGATAAAACATCTAGGAGGACTTGTGGGCACTGGGGTGATGGGGCAATCCTCTCAGTGTACTAAGACCCCAAAAATGTTATTCACCAGAAATTTAGAAAACAATTAGGAAATTACAGCTAAAAAGCCCAGTGAGAAGAGGGGAGAGAATGAACCAACATGCTTATTACACCCTATCAATTTTCAGTCTAAGCATATAATAGAACAGGAAGTTAACTGTGGAATCATTTCAAGAATGCTTGTTACCTTAAACCTAGGAACAAATCTGGCAAACTCCTGATGCCAGTTGTTTAGGGTGGAAGCCGGTGAAATAATTAAAAAGGGTCCCCAGATGTTCTCTCTCTGGAAGAGGAAAGAGAACTTAACTGAATGAAGCAATATCCGAAACAACATTAAAATGAAATATTGTGTATAAAGAAAATATATAGGCTATGAGGAAATTATGTCGAAAAATATATACAAAGCTCAGTTAAGATAATGGAGCAGTGGGGCTGTAGATCAGGAGGGGGTTGACTAATACAAGGAACACAGAAAACGTGCAGCTATATAAGTCCTGGAAAGGCACTTAAGAATAGCAAAGCAGGTCAATTTGGGTGATGTATGGACTGAAAATAAATGTCAATGCAGAAATGTGTAAGCTAAGGTCCATTTAAACCACATATTAAGTGTGGGGGTTGTAAAAGTCAAAGAATCCACCTACCTCAGCCAGATGTGCTAACAAGGCAATACTCTGCACTGTTTTACCCAACCCCATTTCGTCTGCCAGGATTCCATTGATGCCCTGCAAGAGTTACAGCCACTTTACAAGTCTAGTCTGAGCAAGACAGACTAAAATGCCCAAGAGACAGCTAGAAAATCAGTAAATTACTGGAGCCCGCTATCCTCCCTCAAACATCAGATGCCACTTGCAAGTTCCATAAAATCTGATAATCTGTGAGGTTATCCCTGATACCATATCTTGAGCTGTCCTTATAAAGGATTTTTTAATTACAAGACTATGAGCCCAGTTCATCTACTGGCAATGCATCCCTTTCCTTGGAGCTATACCAAGAAGGAACTCGGCTCAAAGAAATAGCTGCAAGTAACAATCGCATACCTGCTCATAAAGGTTGGCCAGCCAGTTCATGCCTTTCAGCTGGTAACCTTTCAGTTTACCATTGAAAATGGTAGGCTGTGGAATGTCCTCTCCTGCCCGGATAGATGGGTTGGCAAGGCTGTAACTTTCTCCGAAGCCACTGCCAGATCTGTTGGCAGCCCGAAGGGCTGCTGCCCGACTCTCCTTAGCATCTTCATCAAATGACCGTGTCTAAACAAGAAGTGTGGTGGGGAAAGGTTATAACCCATGAAAACTTAGTGGAACACCATTACCAGTGGACAAACCTCAGTAGTTTCTACATGAGTAGAATCAGGGTTAACAAACTCATTGTAGTAATATTTCCCTTTCACTTGCTCATGCTTTAAAATCAGCAGAAGCCAGCTTTCTCATAGTTTCTATAGACACAGAATTCCAAATTAACAGATTTATGGTGCACAGACTAAACCTAGTAATATATAAGGCAAGCTTAAGTGTCCCGTTCCTGTCCCTGGCACTCCAGAACACTTTACTCCGTTGTTCTTTCCGAGTACTTACCTGGGCCTGATGAATCCGATAGGCATCTTCGGCATTCTTCAGGGCCTGAGCCTTGTAGTAGTTACTATCTGAAAATACCACCAAATTTGGAAAAAGAAAAAAGTCCACATGGATTAATCTCAAGCCTTCATAGATAGGTCAAACACACACATATCCAAAAGCCTGCAATACAGCAATGACTTGCATGATTCACCTAAATCATGTTCAGTTCACCTCCTTACCATAATCCTCCTGGGTAATGTTGACTACGACTCCTCCACCAATATCAATCTGCCTCTGGATAGAACTGTCTTCAAGTTTCCTCAAGATCTCCTCCTGGATTCCATCATGTCCTATATCACGTTTGCGGCTCATGAAGTGGGCATACAGCTCAGTCTGCGTAATCAGGAAGTTAAGTTTTCTCTGCTGCCGTTTAGCCTAAAATAAGTTACAGAAGGACACAAGAAATCACAAAAGTGCTCACTTTGGCAGGATGTATACCATAGTAACCTCAAAGAAATTAAAACAATACACGTAATTTTGATGACTGTAATCATATTGAAGACTTAATTATATCCTTGTACCATTTTAATATCAAAGTGATGAGAATCACCCTATCACTGCAAAAACATTTGTTCTTTCTTGCTAACCTTGAGATAAAATCTTATGAAAAGGCACTGTATGTTTATAAGGTACAGTAGACCTTGGCTGGATTATACAAAATTAAAACAGAAAATAGAGCTTAGACGGCAACAAAAACAAAAGACATTTTCAGCTGAAAAGAAACACAGCCAGGCCTTTCTTTAGCGGCTTGCATATTGACACAGTAAAAGATTACTGTTCAGGGCATGTAAAGAGATCTTATTTCTCAACTAAAGGAACCCAGCACCCTAGCACAGAAAATTGTGCTATGCAGGCCAAAGGACACCTGGCTTATCAGATGCACTTAAAAAGTAGCACTCAGACCTGCACCAATGTATCCAGAAACATTAAAAGTATTTCCCCGAGGTCAAGGGTGAGGAAAGGTTGGCCCACCAGTTGCTTTTGGCTGAGTTGGAGATCAAGAACACCTGGACAGCCACAGGTAATCTAAAAGTAACAGCGTGAGGAGCATGGCATTTTTTTTTAGCTGGGAATTTAAAAAAAAAGTTAGATCACAATCATAAAAAGAAATAAAAATTAGAGTGCAGTGTGTTTGCTTCTCTTGACATACAGAGCACTGCAATGACTGCAGCTTATATCTCGGTTCTGCCGCCTAAATTTCCCTCTATCTGTGATATAGTCTCACCTCTCTCATCTCTTCATCCAGTTTGCGCTGCTCCAGTGCCTCCTTCTCGGCTCTTTTGCGGTGTTCTTTCTCCACTTTCTCGTATTTCTTCCAGTAAAGAAGCATCTCCTTCGTAAGGCGGCGTGCCCTCGGTAGAGTCTCCTTGCAGTTCTTTTGGGCTTGGATAGCTGCTCGACGCACCTCTCTCATACACTGGTGAGCCAGCTACCAAGGGAAAAGTAGGAAAGATGGAATTTGAAGGCTGCTTGGAAATGGCAGCTAATTCAAAATACCGCTACAAGATAGCAAACTGAGACTGAGCATTAAGAGTCATATTATGCCTGTGCTTCATCAACTTCACTGGCACCAGGTTAGCTTACAGGCCAAATGCAAAGTGCTAGCTTTGACCTATAAAACTTTTCACAGCTTGGAACCAGTATATCAGAAATATTGCCTGTCTCCACACAATCAAGATGTCTTTTTCTGGGTTCCCCTGTGATCTGAGGTGCAACAGGTGGTTACGGGGGAAAGGGTTTTGTTTTTTGTTCTTTTAGTAATGGCACAAAACTGTGGAATGCTCTCCAGGAGGATTTCCTAGTGCCTATGTTGATGGCATTTTGGGGCCAGACAACCCCCTTTTAATTTTTCCAACATCTTTACTTCAATTGCTTTATCTGCTTCTTTTGGTCTTTAAGGGTTTTATGTTTCTAATGATTTGGGTTGTATTTCTGATTTAGTATTGTAAGCCCCTGGTAATTTGAATGATGGCATATAAACTCCTTTAATACAAAAACAGAATAATATAGATTGAAAGGTTTCACATAAAGTAAAATTCCATCTTGTATTAAAATGATGTATGATGCATCTTACCTTTCGACTGTTGCTTAAAAACAGGTTTCGGGCAGAAACTTTTTGTTTGTATGCCTAAAAAAAGAGAAAGAGTTAAAGAAATCATTGCTTGGTCACATTCTTAAAAAGTAATTTTACTGTTTCCAAATATATCTGAATTACAATATCGAAGTGTGAGTTGTATAGACAGCTGACTATTATAAAAAATGATCAATCTATGGGGCATACTACAGCTAAATAAAACACAAATAAACATCCCCCCCCGAAAAGCTATGATCAATATCACCAAGGAAGTATGTCGTTTGCCTTTAATTCCTGAAAACAATTTTTCCTCCTATAGTAAAATGACTAAGTTTCACTCTACACTTGTTACTCTCTTTCTTTTAACTACATCGGTGGTGGATGACCCTTACTCCAAAAAGCGTGGTCAAAATTAAAGGGTTTAGGAACTCAGACCGGACCAAATTTCATAAAATTATACACAGACTTTACTAAAACAAAACTCTACAAGAGAGAAAAACTCCAAATAATTACACACGATTAAAATAGCTCAGAAGGTAAGAAAACAACAAACACTAACTTATCCAGCTAATTAACAAACGCTTACACTGAAATCTCAGTAGGCTGGGCAATGGAACCAGTTGCTGTCAGAAGCCCAAATCGACGCTGACCTCGGCGACTGGCTGGCTGCTGAGAGCTCCCACCAATCCAGGTTTTTTGGGAACATAGACCATGGGCGTTCACCTCTTCCACCCAATTACCTTGTGACACCAGCCTTGTAAGCTCATTATTTCTGAGGTTCTAACCCATTCCCATAAACCAGTCCACAACATGGACAATTATTTCTTCTCTACATCAACTCATAGTTATATCACATCAAAGATATTCAATTTTACATGCGCTCCCCCTCCCTTTCACTCTTTTTGCCATATTGGTTTACTGCTTCTTTCTAGGCAAGCAAAAGGTTGCTTATTTAAATCAAAACCAGAAAAGTAATTGTAAAAAGTAAATACACCCTAAAAGCAGACTGCTATAAGCCAATATTGCCAACCCTGCAATTGACCAACAATAAAAAATTAGCCTGGCCTTCTACCTTACCTTATTCTGCATTCCTGCATTTGCTGACTCTCTGCCAGCCAAACGTATTTATTTCACTCTTTTTTACTGACAAAGCTCACCTTTGGCAGCTCCTTTTTAGCAATGCTCAGCCATACTTTGCGCCGGCGAGCATTCAACTGTTCAACGGATAAATGCTTTTTCTTGGACCCTGGTGGAGGGGTATCATGAGAGAACTTGGCAAAAACTTTGGTCTGGTGGTGATGGCGCCGTGGAGACTCCTCAGACGAGAGTTCTTCATCCCGTCTCTTCTTTTTTTTCACCTTTTTCAACTTAGCTTCATGAGAACAGAAGGTCACATGATTAGTCTACCCCTCAACAAACTGAGGCCACTATTATTCATTCATGATTTTTTGCTCTATTTCTTCCAATAACAGATAGCAAGAGGACTGCTTTGAAACCTACTCTTGATCCTATGTATAACATCTGCTAATTCTTCTCTGCAGTTAAATCACGTGAAGGCTTAATTACTGAGGCTGAACAATCCTCACTTCATTTTTATACAGAAATATCTTGTGAGAACAAAATAACTTTTCCTCTCTCAAATGAAATTCTGTTCACAAACATTAAAGAAGATAAACACAATGAAGAAGTCAAATTGAGCTGTGACAAAGATTTGGCAAAGATGCATCAAGATGTTACATATACCTGAACATGAATGCAAGTCTGTGAAATAAGTATAGTATAGTACAGTGGTGCCCCGCAAGACGAATGCCTCGCTAAACGAAAAACCCGCAAGACGAAAGGGTTTTCCGATTTTTAGCGGCTTCGCAAGACGAATTTCCCTATGGGCTTGCTTCGCAAGACGAAAGCCCATAGGGAAATCTCCGGGGACAGTGGGGAAGCGCAGCGTGCCTTCTCCTCTGTTCCTGGACCTGTCCTGAAGGCTTGCGGTGGGAGGTCCGGGAACAGAGGAGAAGGCGCGCTGCGCTTCCCCACTGTCCCCGGGGCTTGCGGTGGGAGGAGGGTTTTTCCTCCCCACCGCCAACATTCAGAACAGCATTCTGAATGTTGGCGGTGGGGAGGAAAGCCCTCCTCCCACCGCAAGCCTTCAGGACAGGTCCGGGAACAGAGGGGAAGGCGGCAGCGCTTCTCCTCTGTTCCCGGACCTGTCTTGAAGACTTGCGGTTGGAGGAAGGTTTTCCTCCCCACCGCCAACATTCAGAAGGCTGTTCTGAAGGCTGGCGGTGGGAAGAAAAGCCCTTCTCCCCCGCCAGCCTTCAGAAGAGTTCCCCGCAGGGCTCTCCAAGCTGCAGATAGCAGCCTGCTGCCCCTATCCGCAGCTTGGAGAGTCCTGCGGGGAAGTCCTGCAGGGCTCCCCAAGCTGCGAATGTCTGCCCCGCGCGAGGGGCGCTCTGAAGCAGAGTGCCCCTCGTGCGGGGCAGCAGCCTGCTATCCACAGCTTGGAGAGCCCTGCGGGGAAGTCCTGCAGGGCTCCCCAAGCTGTGAATGTCTGCCCCGCGCGAGGGGCGCTCTGAAGCAGAGCGCCCCTCGTGCGGGGCAGCAGCCTGCTATCCGCAGCTTGGAGAGCCCTGCGGGGAAGTCCTGCAGGGCTCCCCAAGCTGTGAATGTCTGCCCCGCGCGAGGGGCGCTCTGCTTCAGAGCGCCCCTCGCGCCGGACAGCAGGCTGCTATCCGCAGCCTAGGCAGCCCTGCAGGAACTCTTCTGAAGGCTGGCGGCGGGAGAAGGGCTTTTCTTCCCACCGCCAGCCTTCAGAAGGCTGGTCTGAAGACCTGGTCTGAAGGCGGTCTCCCTAGGAACGCATTAATTGATTTTCAATGCATTCCTATGGGAAACCGTGCTTCGCAAGACGAAAAACTCGCAAGAAGAAAAAACTTGCGGAACAAATTAATTTCGTCTTGCGAGGCACCACTGTACACTGGGGGAGGATGAGTGAAAGAAAAAAACAAAAGTTTAGAAGCCCAGTAGGAAAGGAAGTCTACCCTTATAAAATCTTTAGAAAGTATATCAATACAATGCCTACCTTTTAATTTTTTTTCCTCTTTGAACTTCTTTTTCTTGGGTCCTATGAGATGGCGCTGTTGTTCATAGTAAGGATCGTACGTGGAGAGCAAACCTGCGCTGTAATACTGGTACTGCTGTAACTGAAGTAGACTTCAATTGTTATAAATATGTATTTTACTTAAGAAACGCTTTAAGGAACACAGCTGAGCTAGAAAATTCACAGTATGAAAAAGAAAGCTGTGTTCTTTTGTATGTCACACTAAGAAGCTGGGATGAGCAAAATAATGACCCCATGCATCTTTGCAAGCCAGCAATGTTTTCACTGCTCTAAAAACAAAAAAGCCTGGTTTTTGTACTGAAGGGCACAGGTTAGCAAAGCTCCTCTCCAAAATTGTTGGCAAAAGACAAATTACGCTCTAGAATTTTACCTCTTTATCCTTGCTGTATTTACTTCGATGCAGTTTCTTGTACTTGTGCAGTCGCAGCATATTGTGAAGTTCTTCCCTAGATAGAGTAAATTCATCCCCTTCTTCCCCATCCTCATCAGTTGCTGACTCACTGTCACTGGAGTCATCACTCAGGAGAATGCTCTGCCAAAATCGAGAGGATTTTAGGTCAGTAAGAGCGAGCAAGATGACCAGATTAGTGTACAATAATTCCTTTAAAATGCCTGCCTGTTTATGACTGCTAGGTTATGAAAAAAACGAGTAACACCTTCTACAGACCATCCTAAGCCCTTTAATATTTCCTAACATATCTTCCCACTACCTCACCTGCTTGCAATCCTAAGAAACTTTTATTATAGTAATAAAAAAAAATAGTATACATTCTCAATGCGCGCCAAGATTTTGAAACTCCCATGTCAGGATTCCCTATCTCCACCCTGCCCAACTCATTCAGAGATTCTTTTAATGCCTTTCTCATCACTCTAGGGCAACTGACCAGGTAAATAATGCTACAATACTAAGCAAGCAACTGCAAACATATCAGGGATTGTAATGTAGGATTAACAAAATTAATTCCTCTCGATTCCATGAAGCCAAGAAGTTTTAACAGATGGTGAGATGCTTTGACAGCTTCACTGTTTTTAGAAAGCTTTCTGATTTCTGTAACTACATCATAAAATAATGCAACAGAAGTATCAATGTAAACACATTTGGATTTCAGAATAATAAAATTCCCACCTTTAGCCACTTTCTGCTTTTCTTCAATTTGGAAAAGTTGTATAGATTCCCTTTTTCTGCTTTTGGCTCTGTTTAAACGACACAGTAAGATAAAAAATGGTATTATTCACATGAGTCAACAGATTTAGCTGGAGAAAGCATTTATCCCTGCCCTAAGTACAAAAAATACATATGCAGAGATAACAAAGGCTGCTAGCTTTCATCCATTTGAAAGTGGATAGTTTAAATTCTGCATTTGGCAAGCATATTGGTCCTTGTCCCAAACACATGTCTACTGTCAAAGGCCAGTTTACTCACCCAATGCAAACTAAAATTAATTGTAAAGCACATTTACCAGATTGCAATACTCCATTGAGCGAATGTGTGTTTAACATTCCAGAACTTCCTGCTCCGGATGACTCCCCAAGCAAGGAGCTTGTAGGTTCTTCTTTAACTTGTATCAAGGGACCCCCAGGCTGAGGAAGCAGAGGATTGTCATCCAATCCATCGTCACTTTCATCACTACAATAAAGTTTAAAATAATAGTTATCACAGCGAAAAGGACAAGTGATGTACAAATAAACAACCACACTCCACCTCAGCAAATGCTCATTTTGCTCCATCACCAACACTGGATATATTTGTAATTATATTATGAACAAGATTAAGCCATTTATAATTTCACATATGAAAAAAGAGTACAATTTAAAATTCTAACTAAATTAAACATGATATGTTTCATGCTCTTAAAGTACTGTAGGAAGTTCAGGTTTTATAAGGAAGTTAAGCATGTTTCAGTTTTGCATAATATTTCCTTTTCCTCCCAAAAGGAAACCTTTTGCTTCCATGGCTTCAAAATTTTCAGAAATTTTACATAAACCACTCATATGTGAAAACTAATTATAAATTTGGTTGCATATATTTTTTTAAAAAACACCTGGAAAGCTCCTTTTCATAAAATAAAGTCAGAATTCAAGCCAGGGTTCATAGCATCCGACACACTTAAGATGAAAACAATAAGCTGCCTCTTTTCTACGTGTTCCCAAATCGAAGTAAGCTAAAACTTTTAGTACCTGGATACATTCCTGTTGAAGATAGCGGAAGTCTGACGTAAAAAATGATCCAACCGCAGAGCTTTCTCCAGATATCGCAAATAGAGGGGCGTTGCCAGCTCTGTGCAGTTGCCATCCTCTCTTGCACCCAGCTCTGAGGCCATAGAACAAGCCTCTCCTCATGCAAAGTTGCCTCCTAACGCACAGCTGTTCCAAAACAGAATGTAACTATTTAGCATAATCATATCTATTTGAAGTCCATGTTTTTTAAAAATGTTGTTGTTGTTGTGAATTCAATTTCTATACTGCCCTTCATCCAAGAATGACAGGGTGGTTTACAATATATATAAAAAGTAATAAATTCACAGGATCCTGTTTCTTTTCATGGGGATTTTTTATTGCGGCTTATATTGGCTTGACCTGTAATGCTTGTCAATGCATGTGCTTGGAAGATCAGGTTGCTCATGTCCTATTTAAATTCTATACCAATAGTCATTGTGGAATTACATTTTCAAAGTTTGTTCCCATGACTGTCCAACTAGGTAACAGAACAAAATTAAACATCATGTGATAAAAAAATGTTCAAATGGTTTCACTTAAGTCTTATCAAATTTTATCAGCAGGGATCATAATTCAGGTTGCAAAAAAAAAAATATTGCTTTTTTTTGGCCTTGCATCTATCCCCCTGGCAAAGAGATGAGAAAGACCTGGCCTGAAACTGAGGAATATTGGTGGTTTTCTAATAGCATCCTTGGGAACCCAGGGGCTTCTTGGAAGGGTTTGTCAAGGAGAAGTAGCAAAAGGAGGTTTGCCCAACCCTGTTGCTCTTCCCCTGCAATGTACAGCTGCAGGAAAGAGATAGGTGTATCCTAGTTTATAAACTCAGTTCATATGAGGCAACTGTGAGGCCAAAGAGACCAAGCCGACACATTGTGTGAACTAAACATGCACTCTAGAACAATGCTGGAGAATCCCCCAGAGGGGTCCATCGCAAACAAGTCAATGAGGAAATTGTTCCACTGACTTTTAAAAAATCATCTATCTGACGTGATATGAGAGCTCTTTATTCTAGAATCTAATATAAGTAGTTCATTGACAGGGATACATAATAGCACAAGTGATACAGGAATAATGTAGGAAAATGTGAATTGGCTTGCTATACATCTAGTGTTCCAACATCTAGTGTTCCAAGACCATGGTAAGCCACTAGAACACTTGCATACAAGCTCACATATCTCAACAGTTCTCGTGATACTTACGGTATTAATTTAACAGGACTTATGCTAGTTCTTCTTGCATTTGCCAGCAGATAACACAATACAGATGTCACAACTTATTTATGACATTAACACTGAAGTTCAGAAAGTGCATACTGCTGACTTCACCGCTCACAGAATATATATAATCGCAAAAGTAAACACAAGTTTCAATAATATTTTATTATTTATTAATTGACTTTTTCTGCCGTTTAATGTAATAAAAGTCTCTAAGCAGTTTACATCAAAACAATATGCATCTGCATTATCCAAATAAAACTGAACAGTTTTTATTTTACCTAAATGTTACCAGAGCATAGACAACAGAAGTTAAGCTATCTCTGTCCAGATAGGGGAGCAGCTGGGCCACTAGCCAAAGCTGATGAAGGCACTCCATGCCATTGAGGCCACCTGAGCCTCAAGCAACAGCAAAGACTCCAGGACTACCCCCAAGCTACTTACCTGCTCCTTCAGAGGGAATGCAACCCCATCAGGAGCAGGCAACCTCTCACCCATCCGGTCTAAGTAATCGCCCACTAACAGTGCCTCAGTCATATCAGAATTGAGCTTCAGTTCTTTGGCTCTCATCCCATCCATTCTTGAGGCAAGCCAACAATCCAGCACATCCAATGCCACACATGCAGATGGAAAGGAGAAATAGAGCTGTGTTTCATCAGCATACTGCCGACAGTGTACTCCAAAACTCTGGGTGAACCCACTCAGCAGTTTCATGTAGACATTAAACATCATAGAGGGAGAAAATCAACCCTGTGGAACCCCACACTGAAGGCTCCATGGGGCCGCAGAGCACACCCCAAACATCACCAAAGTAGGACCGCAACCACTGCAAAGTGGTGCCACCCCACCCCATACTCCACACGTATACCATGGTTGATTGTAGCAAAAGCCACTGAGAGGTCGAGGAGAATTAACAGGAAAGTATTTTCCCTGTCTTTCTTTTGACAGAGGTCGTCATACAAGGTGAACAAAACAGTTTCTGTGCCAAAACTGGGCCTAAACCCTGACTGAAATGAATCTAGAGTGCCTGGTTCTGGTCCATGACCACCAGCTCAAAACCCTATAATAATGACTGGAGATAATGACCTTGGTTCCCAAAAGGTTTAGTTGTCAAACAAATAGGCTCCCAAATGCCGCAAACCCGGAAGTAAGTGTTCCGGTGTGTGAATGTTTTTCAGAAGCCAAACGTCTGACATGTTTCCCACTTGAGTGCAGGAAGCTCTTGCAGCCAATCGGAAGCCGTGCCTTGTTTTTTGAATAGTTTCGGGAGTCAAACGGACTCCCAGAACAGATTAAGTTTGATAACCAAGGTACCACTGTATTATACTTAGGAGCTGCGGGGTAAGGATTTGCTGTGCAGAGAGGAGGAGCTCTATAAACTATTCCCAATGCAAGTAAGCAGGCGCTTACCACAGAAGGCACTCTGCTCTAACTACTGCTAACTAAACATTCATGATTCCTTTTTTCCTTTCCAGAATCTGTGCTCTGGCACATGACCTGCACAATAACAAGTTCCACCACAACTCCTTGCAAAGGGTGAATACTGTATGACTGACATTATCTTTCCCTAATAGCTGACTCTTCTAATGGAGCTATCAGGGGAACCAAACGCAGGAAGAAAGCAGAGAGCCTGATAAACAGTAGCTGGGAAGATGTTTCTTCCCCTCCATTCCACCAGTCACTTAGATCTGTGGATGAAGACCTGTTGATGGTGCCACATAGCCTTGTGGTAAACCATGCTGTGACTTCAGCACATGCTTTTAGTACAGTGGTACCTCAGGTTACATACGCTTCAGGTTACACACTCCACTAACCCAGAAATAGTGCTTCAGGTTAAGAACTTTGCTTCAGGATGAGAACAGAAATCGGGCTCTGGCGGCGCAGCAGCAGCAGGAGGCCCTATTAGCTAAAGTGGTGCTTCAGGTTAAGAACAGTTTCTAGTTAAGATCGGACCTCTGGAATGAATTAAGTATTTAACCCGAGGTACCACTGTATTGTGTCACCAGTTCTCTAGTATTCTTAGAAGGGAAGCAATCCTCAATCAACACTGTTATGTTCTCAACATCCGTGGGAAACTTTACTTTTCTCCCAAGCCTTGCCAAATTGGTCTATTTTATTTCTGCCATTTTAAAATTCATGTTGATTTTTATATTTTAAAACTGCTTTTGTATTAAGTATTTTATTCTATTTTTGTATACTCCAAATATATACTCTGAATATAGAGTAGTGTAATAAATTATTTTAAATAGTGTTTTGAGCCCAGCACATTTC
This sequence comes from Podarcis erhardii, assembly GCF_964252035.2. Lineage (NCBI taxonomy): Eukaryota > Metazoa > Chordata > Lepidosauria > Squamata > Lacertidae > Podarcis > Podarcis erhardii. Next base: position 43,951,783 of record NC_138497.1, read on the forward strand.
AAATATCAACCCTTCTGCAGGAACACTATGCAATATTAAACTATACTAAAAACTCCTATCAGATCCAGACACTATGGGCAATGCTCAGGCCAGGGATAGTGAGAGTTGCAGTCCAGCAACATCTGGAGGGCACTGGGTTGTGGAAGGCTCTTATAACCCTTTTCTATAAAAAATAATAAAAATAAAACTAATCAGGGGCACCCCAGCAGGAAAGAGAGCAACTAAATGATGGTTGTCTCTCTCAATAGCTAGCTTATCTACCTATAATGAGCACTTAGGCAAAGGTACTATTATGCAACTGCGGATTATCGTTCTGTATCCTGCCCACTCCCATACAGAACAGACCATAAGCAAATCTTGCAGAACAACCAGCAGCAAACATTTGCACATCCAGCTGTTCTTATGTGGGGTTGCCATCTTTTCATCTAGCAGGGCTGCTATAAGTTCAATTTTGTTTGACAGACAAATTATGTGCAACCAAACTTAGCATGGGGATACAGTGATGGATGCAGGTGCTATTCCGCTGTCAGGAGCCCTGCTAGAATAGGTGGTTGGCAACTCTACTCATCTTGCTTTAAAAACTCACTTTAGCACTGATATTGCTCAATGCAACTTTGTCTCACCTGTTCCTATAAGGGCAAGCAAAGAAATCACCCCCACATTTGTTGATAATTTCAACAGCTTTAATAGTGAGATCCCACAACAGAAGGAAAAGTGGTGCTAGTTAACAGCTGTGTGGTCAATATACCTGTAACCTCTTACCCATGTAGGACTTGCCTTTTCCGTTCTGGAACACCTCAGCTGTGCATTGCGTAGATTGGCAGGCTTCCCATCACTCTTTTTTGTAGGAATGGGGGCTTCCTTGGCCACACAACAGCTGAGCCAGAAGAGGCAGGAACGCAGAAGCCACAATTTCTGGCTTGGCTACCAAAGGCACCCAACACAGACAGTGTGAAACCCTGACAAGCTCAGGTGTGCCTGTGTTGACAGGCTCCTCCCAGCCTCCTTCACAGGGAGTCTGTGTACGGGATCAAACCTGGGACCTCATGTATGCAAAACAAGTTGGCCTTCAGAGCAAAAGCTTTAAATAAATCCTCCCTAGTCCTAGTTTATATCTGCCAGGGCTGTTGGATGACAAAGGTTCCATCCTAGGTTTTTCTCCAGTTGATGTTTGATTTAGGGAGCTGCTCTACTGAGTGTGAAGTGTGGCATGTTATCTCTACCTTTTTTTGCTTCCAAGACTACTGGCTGCTTAGCTAGGCAGCCAAAATGTGTGTTTTGCCTTGTGGTGAGTTAAATAAATCCCTAGGCTAGGAGTTGAACTGCTATCCCTTATTTCCCATTTTTATTATCTTTCCTACTGGCCTACCAGGGAGCTCATAAGGTTGCTCCCCAGGAGTTTGTTGTGGCTACCGTGCTTGCTTGTTCGTCCACTGGCTGGCTGCTCCCTCTTGGTATCATTCCCTTTATCATAGCCTACTGGGCCTTGAATTCCTCTCCTGGGAAACCCAAAGATTTGGGTTTGGGTGAGTTAAGATTCAGAGATTATGTTGTGATTGCTTGCTATATATTAATGTTTTTGTTAACTTGCAACTGACTGTTTATATCTTGTACGCAATGATTTTATAGTCATTTGTATGTAACCATCCTAGGATTGTCAAACTTCAGGGCAGGTGTAGAAGTTGAGTGAATACATCAAATAGTGTCTTCCAAATGAGTTAAAGATATGCTTGGGTGTCGCAACTTGCAGCATCCATACTTACTATTCTTTTTTTAAAACTTCATAGAGTGACCCAAGGCAACTTACATTAAAAAAATAAGAACAACCAAAAATACACCTATGAAATTGGAAGGCCTGGCCCACTAAATAAAGCCAGAATGGCACCCTTCAAGTAAAGGGCCAAAAGCCCAGGCAACATTTCCTGTGTTCCCCTATGCCCTTGCCTGATGAAAGTGTGACTATTTGTAGGCTGCCCATGCTTGTGATATAAGAGGTCACAAACTTCAGGAGTGCATAGGTACTGGTGACAACTGCTGGACTATGCTGGCTGCAGTGTGGTAGTGTGAACTACTAAGGGCACTAGTGTGTCTTTGTGACTGCCAGATTGGTGTGTGAGGCAGGGTGGCAGCAGAGATGCGTGTCTGCCACCACAGTAAGTGGGTTGGTTTCTTCCAATGCTGGCTACTGTGCAGTGTGCAGGCATCATTAACACATGATGCTGTGATTTGTGGGTGTAAGCAGTGTTGCCAAGGATGCTGTGGGGGAGTCCGTCAGTGTTGTTATGTTCTTCTTTAGAGTGGCATAATTTTGCTGTTGACTTTGCTGCTAGGAGTGTAAGGGATCCCCAACTGCATTAAGCTACTACTACATTGACATCAGTGGCATTGACATAGCAGTACCATTGGATTACACTGTTAGTCAAACTGTGACTTTTGTTGCATTCTCACATAATGGCAGGTGAAGAGAAAACAACAAAGTACAGTACAGTGGTGCCTCGGAAGATGAAAAGAATCCGTTCTGCGATTCTCTTCGTCTAGCGGTTTTTTCGTCTTGCGAAGCAAGCCCATTGACAGCTTAGCGGATTAGCGCTATTAGCAGTCTAGCGGCTTTTAGCGATCAGCTGTTAAGCGGCTTATCAGCGGAACAGCTGATAAGCGCCTTAGTGGCTTAGGAAAAGGGGGGGGGGAGCGAAAAAAACCCGCAGGAACTCGCAAGATTTTTTCGTCTTGCGAAGCAACCCCATAGAGAAATTCGTTTAGCGAAGCGCCTCCAAAACGGAAAACCCTTTCGTCTAGCGGGTTTTCCGTCTTGCGAGGCGTTCGTCTTGCGGGGCACCACTGTACGTGATCCCTCACAAACCCATATAACCATCAGTTCTGGGTTGTGGACTATGCCACATCTAAAATCTGCACAAGCTTCTAATCAGGTATTTGTACAAGACTTCTCCAAAAAGACTATTTGGAATCTAGTACTTTCGGAGAGATCTGCAATACTAAAATGCTTGTATGCCACTGGTTCAGAATAGCAAATCAGTAATCTCAAATGGACATGTTCTTGAAAAAAATGTTCAGGCTCTAGCCCAATAAAGACATTATTAACTTAGTAAGTTTGTAGAAAAGCCTTTTTCAAGAATAGTTAAAGAATTACTATATACAGTAGTGCCCCGCAAGACGAATGCCTCGCAAGACAAAAAACTCGCTAGACGAAAGGTTTTTTCGCCCGCGATTTGCCTCGCAAGACGAATTCCCCTATGGGCTTGCTTCGCAAAACGAAAACGTCTCGCGACTTTGTTTCCTTTGTGTAAAAACCGTTAAAACCAAGGGTGCTTAGCTTGAGCAGCTGCAGTTGCGACTTGACTTCGAGGAGCAACTGTTAGCACGTGGTTTGGTAGCCTTTTCTCAGACTTTGCTCACTTTTGAAGATTTTCCAAAACTTTTCCAGAACTTTTCCAGAACTTCTCTTTCATCCATTTGGTAAGTTAAACTTTTAAAACTTTTTTGGGGGGTTTTGGATTTTGGGTTGGGGTGTTTGGGATTCAAGGACTTGGTGTTGGGAAGGGGTTTGCGATAATCTTGGGGCTTGTGGGCCTTTTTTGGGAATTTTTATGATTTTCTGTGACCACTGGGCCAGGTTGATTTTTTTTGAAAAATTTTCTGAGTTTGAATTTCTGAGTGCTGGCCATGTTGTTATTTTTTGAAATTTTTTTTTGTCTGGGTGGGGAAGCAGTTGGGGAGGGGTTTGCAGCAGTTGGGGAGGGGCTGGGGGAGCAGTTGGGGAGGGGTTTGCAATTTCTGTGTTGTGGGTGGGTTGGTGCGTGTCTGTGGGAGCAGTTGAGGTTTTTGAAGACATTGGTGATTTTTGAAGCTTTTCCTAAACTTATTTTGCAGCCATTTGAGGTTTCTGAGGACGTTGGTGGTTGATTGTTGAAGCTTTTCCAGAACTTCTCTTTCATCCATTTGGTAAGCTAAACTTTTAAAACTTTTTTGGGGGTTTTTGGATTTTGGATTTGGGGTTGGGGTGCTTGGGATTCAAGGCCTTGGTTCTGGGTTTTAATTTCTGTGTGGTGGGTGGCTGGCTGCTTTTGTATTTTTTGGGTTTGAAGCACATCACTGATTTTTTTTTCTGTTTCTGAGTTTACGAAGGTAGGAGCTGTGCTGCCATGGGACCAAAGAAGACTGCTGCTGCGGTGGCCGGCGAGAGGAAGAAGGAGAAGATGACGCTGGAAATGAAGAAGGAGATCATCTGGAAGCACGACGGTGGAATGCGTGTGACGGACATCGCCAGGGAGTACGGCAGGAACCCATCGACCATCGGGACCATCCTGAAGATGAGGGAGAAGATCCTGGCGACTGATGCAGCCAAGGGAGTCACCAGGATCGTGAAGAACCGCCCAGCTGTCCTGGAGGAGGTCGAGAAGTTGCTGCTCATCTGGATAGAAGAGAAGCAGCGTGCAGGGGACACAGTGTCTGAGGCCGTCATTTGTGAGAAGGCCAAGGCCTTGCACGCTGACCTCATCCGGGAACAGCCAGGAACCTCAGGCGAGCCAGAAGTCTTCAAGGCTAACAGAGGTTGGTTTGACCGGTTCAAGACAAGATCTGGCATCCACAGTGTGGTCAGGCATGGAGAGGCTGCCAGTTCTGATGTTCCTGCGGCTGAAGACTTTGCAGCGGAGTTCCTGGAGGTTGTGACGACGGAGGGCTACGTTCTGCAGGCAGAGGCTGCGCAGGAGCAGGCCTCACTGGAAGAGGAGGAAGCAACTGAGGAACGGCTGTCCTCCGAAAGACTGAGGGACATTTGCCAGAAGTGGAAGGAGGTGCAGACTTTTGCAGATCTACACCACCATGAGAAGCACGTGGCACATGACGCTGGGAACTTTTATGATACGAGGGTCATGTCGTCTTTCAGGGAGCTGCTGAAAAGGCGGATAAAGCAGCAGACTATGGACAGGTTCTTGACCAAGAAGCAAAGAGTGGAAGAGGAGCCTTCTTCGAGTGGTCCCCCAGAGTCTTAGAAAATGTACTGTACACTTTGTTGATTTTTAAATGTTTTTCTGTCATGTTTATAAAGTTAATTTATTTTCCCTTCAATTTTTGAACTGCTCTTTACAGTATGTGTGACTTTAAAGAGCAGTTAATAAACTGTTGTTGTACCAAATTTGGCTTTGTTTGGACTTTTTTTGACCATAGGAACGCATTAATTGATTTTCAATGCATTCCTATGGGATTTTGTGCTTCGCAAGACGAAAAATTCGCTAGACGACAAAAATTGCGGAACGAATTAATTTCGTCTTGTGGGGCACCACTGTAACAACGAAGATTGAAATCAACATAGGAGTCCAGACAAGAACATACTTAACACAGGTAAAAACCTACCTACCACAGAAAGAAATGAGCAAACTGATAATGGATGACTTTTCAGCAGCTTAACACATTTTTATACGTGAAAAACAACTTTAATTCTGAGAGAAGAGCTGCTTTGTAACAAATCCACAAGTGTTTGTTGTAAGTACCATTGTATGTAGTAAACTTTGTTGTTGTGTGGTAGAAAACACAGCCAAGGGTTGACAACAAGTGATATACACATCTGTCACACAGACCATTGACCCTTATACAAAACTAGTGCATAGGTCGCTTCATAGCCAATACATGACATTTGTGGTTTTGCTTCGCTGGGTCAGTTCCTTCTGTGCTTAACTTGAACAGAATTGTCTTAGGTTTACTGTGTGGGGTTCCACTAAAGCAAAAGCATTTTTACCATTAGATTATGGAAATAAATCAATCCTAATTTAATATTCTTCTGTACTTTACTTTTTCTTTAAATTTTGCATCAGTTTCAGTAAACAGAAAAACTAAAATTGATTAAATGGGAGCCAGTGTGGTGTAGTGGTTAAGAGCGGTAGTCTCCTAATCTGGGGAACCAGGTTCGCGTCTCCGCTCCTCCACATGCAGCTGCTGGGTGACCTTGGGCCAGTCACACTTCTGTGAAGTCTCTCAGCCCCACTCACCTCACAGAGTGTTTGTTGTGGGGGAGGAAGGGAAAGGAGAATGTTAGCCGCTTTGAGACTCCTTAAAGGGAGTGAAAGGCGGGATATCAAATCCAAACTCTTCTTCTTTTTAAAGTTGAGTTTTATTTTGATTTGAATCTGTGGCTATCTAAAGTCAAAGAACAACATATTCATAGTTGCTAAACAACAGAGTAGGGGAAAAATTGCTAGGAAATCTATTGATTTGGATTTGGGAAGGAAGTTCAAGTTCCACCTTTTTCAAAGACTATGTGAATGGATAAAACTATACTGAGGTTATACTGCTATGAACACTTACTTTTGTGTTGACTTTATTAAACTTGGTGGGGCTTACTTTCGGTTAAAAGATAGGTAGGATCTGGCCATACATTTCCATTACTCATCTGTGAAATGGTAAAACTAGCAACCAAATACAGAACTGTTTTGAAGGCAAACGTATACTTTGCAAATCTGAAGTACTATGTAAATGTTTAGCAGTGATAAGTTTTAACCTATGCCACATGTTCTTTCTCATTCTAATTTTTCAAGTAGCAGTACAAGATATTCTAGTTGAACGACTGCTTTTGGCTTCTATAATTAAGATGTTAACAACATAACATTTCTAATCCTGAAGCACTAAAAAGCATGAAGAAAAACAATCAAGCTCCAGTCAAAACAGCCCCATGTTGGTTTTGATACAGCAGAGCAGAGGTAGCCAACTTATGAATGGCCCTCCAGACACTGCTGAACTACATGTCCCATTATCCTTGGCCATTGCCCATGATGGCTGAGGATGATGGGAGTTGCAGTTCAACAACATTTAAAGACCTGCAGATTAGCTACCCCTGCAGTAGAGGAACGAATTTAGCTGCTCTGAATCAAACAATTTATATCCAATATTTGGAAATGATACACTGTGATGGTCTAATTACAAGCAGACCATCACAGCCCTTAGTACACTAATAAGTACAGTCAAACCTCGTTTGTCGAACGTTATCGGTTCCGGAAGCCTGTTTCGCTTCTGAAATGTTCAGCAACCGAGGCTAGACTTCTGATTGGTTGCAAGAGCTTCTTGCACTCAGGCAGAAGCCACCTCGGATGTTTGGCTTCCAAAAGATATTAGAAACAGGAGCACTTACTTCTGGGTTTTTGACGTTTTGGAGTCGAAATGTTCAAAAACGGAGCCATTCGACAACCAAGGTTTGACTGTACTGATATTTACCTCTCCTCTGTCAAAACACTACTTCTACCCAAGAAACCTTGCAGGAGATGGCATATTAGCCAAGATTAAGATGCATACTGAAGTTTTTTAAATAACAGAAACACTCACTCCTATTAGTATGTATGGAACACAGGCATACTGACCTGTCACAAATGCACTTGTGAAATGTAAGAGTTTGCTTGCAACCAGAGGGCAAAGGAAGTGATCGTCATCATGTTATGCTACAAGCTAGCCAGACCTTCCAGTTAAAACAGCACAATCTTAACCAACAGCCCTCCATGATTGCCAGCCTTTAACTTCCAGTTACCAAGGACAACCCAGCAGCCAAACCTTTTGGAGTGTGATCAGGATGCACAGATCAAACTACCAAATCACACTTACCATGTGACCAGTAAGTCATTTACAGCTTTTAAGCACGTGTTCTACATAATCCATGCGAACAGAAATTTTCAGATTAAAATTGCGAAACCGATATGCACTTTTATTTTCTGTTTTACGTTTGACGCTCAAGTATGCTGGGGTCTTGGAATCTGCAAGCACTAATCCTGAACCCCCCACAAACCACACCAAAATAAAACCGAATAAAGAGTCGAACCGCACGTTCCAATGGTTAACAGACCGCATAGGAAGCAGTGCGGTTGGCAATCCTATAGGCTAAACCGGGACGCTGCTTAAGGCGGGGCTGTCAAGCCCATACGCTGAGCTCCCGTTTCCTCGTCCGCCGCCTTCATGCAAAGCGCGGGGCGCGCACGTGGGCTGGGTGCGACCGACACACCCTCACCCCGGCGCCGCACGCTGCCGAGGGGCGGCACGGGCCCCGCCAAGGGCGCCTTCCCTCCTTCCGCGCGAGCGTTTTGCGGGCGAGGGGAGGTTGCCGGGGTCCCGCCCCCTCCGCGGTGGGGGGCGCGCGTGTGCCTGCTCTCCCTCCCTCCGCCCCAGAGGAGCGGCAGGGCCTGTCGCTTTAAGAGAAGGCCCGGCTGCCGGGGCCGCTGCGGAGGGAGCGGGAAGGAGGGGTTGGGTTCGGGGGGGAAGCCGGAACCTGGCCTAGCGGGTCCCTCCGGCGCTGCCCCCTGCCTCGGCCCGGGAGCCCCGGCGTCTTACCTGGTGCGTGGCCCGGCTTGGGCCGGGGGTGGCTTGCGAGCTGCCCGCCCCGCTCTCTGGCGCCGGCCTCTCGCCCCGCGCTGCGCTGGCGCTGCCTGTGCCCTGCCGCGGTGCCTCTCGGCTTCTGCCTCGCCAAGATGGCGGCCGCGCTATTGCTGCTGAGGAGGCGGCGGCTGCGGGCGCTGGGACGGCGGCGGCGGCCACTTTCGCTCACTGAGAGGAGAGGAGCAGGGACACGGGGAGCCATGGCGGGGGGGAGGAGAGGCGCCATGGCCAGGCCAGAACAATCGAACTCGGCACCCCTAGCTGGCCCTCGGAGCCCCCACCTAGAAATACTCGGCGGCGTGCTTCGCCGCAACCGCCACACTGTCCCCGAGCCCACATCCCGTGCTCTTCCCCCCACATAGAACCCACAAGGACCCCTGTAGCATCGATTCGTTCATCGCTCGACTGGTTGAGTCTGGCGGTGACGGAAATTACCGAACGCTTTCGGCCGAAGAGACTGGCGTGAGCTAGCAATTCTCGCGCGAGGCGCCAGCTAAAGGTTCGCGAGGGTAAGATTCCAACGGGAGCTCCTTGGAAGTGACGTAGCGTTTGGCTAACCTTGCTCCTGTGTTTAGGGGTGGGGCTGTGCAGACCTTGGTAGGCCTGCGATCAACTGAGAGCCTTCCTTTTGATTGAAAGTATTTTCACATGCAGTAATCGAATTCTCTCTGTTCGCAGTTCGTCTCTGCGCGGTTTCTCCAGCATGCTTTTGCCACGGCTGTTTTTTATTAAAGCCCGAAAGACGGCACATAAATCTCTTACAGTGAATGAAATAAGATTGAGAACCGGATCCCTTTAATCAAAGGCCCCATGCATTAATTTGATATAACCTGGTATCAATTTCTCTTTCAATTCACCTCCCCACCCCCCGCACATTTCTTGTCTTACCACTTCAGTATTACTGTAAAAGGTTTGCCACTGTGGAAAATAATTGAGCTATTTTTGTAACTGCCTTGCAAGGAAAATTTTGATAGCTCTAAGGTGCTGCAGTGTATTTTGTTCTTGCAATGTATTTGTTTTGGTAAAAGGATATAAATTATATGTAACACTGTATGTGTGCATGTATATATATCTGGCCAGGACTTTCCTACTTATATCTCTAAAACCTAAGGACACATTTTAGACAAAATTTAAGTTTTTTCGTGCTGCATATTTACAACTGGAAAGATGGACACCAACTTGAAAGGGCAGATTAACCTCATCCATAGATCTGACTATTCCTAGTTGTGATGACTATAAGCTGCTACTGAATACCAGGTACCAGAGAATAGCTGGTTATGTTGAGACTGCTCAAAGGTCACAGTAAGTTTTATGGCTGAGTGGTGATTTTAACACAGGTCCTAGTCCATGTAATATCCCTGCACTTTATTCAGCGTTCTGGAGGGAAAGATGTAGAAATGAATACACTGAGCCAGGGGCATAATCTTTTCCAGTAGGTCTGGAAAGTTATGGAATCCTTTTCTTTCCTTGTTAACAGTCCTGTGTGACACCTTTTAAGTCTAACCAGGCTGCAATCCTGTTCATACTTACCAGGGAGTGATCCACATGGAATTCAGTGGGGCTTAGTTCTGAGTAATCTAGTATTTGTTGTATGAATCCACCCCTTCTGAGCCATAATAAGACACTTAGGTGCCAGGTATTAATACAATTGCAGTGTTCAAGTGGCCACAGAACTTCCCCCCCAGAAGAAGTGTTTGGGAGAGCAGGAAACCCTTCTTAAAACTAGGCTATTTTTTCCATTTAGTTAGGTGCTATCTATAGAACAGCAATTCCTAAAGTGTCCAAAGTATAATGGAGGGGGAAGAACTTGGCCACACACCTTAGACTTCTTAATTGCCCCACCAAGTCTAGTGGACACCAGCCACCCGTGAATGGGAGATGGAAGCTTTTGCTCTCAATAGTGGAGAAATAGACCAGTAAGTATGTGGAAAAATAGGATGGTAGGCTAAATAGACCTTTGGTCTGATTCAGCAGGGCTCCTTTTAAGTTGTTATTGTACTTATATCTGAGGAATTGTATTTTCAGGCAGCTAAAGGGGTAATCTAGGCCGCAGTGTCCAAATCCATCGGGGGGGGGGGGACTTAGTATAGTGGTACCTCGGGTTACATATGCTTCAGGTTACATACGCTTCAGGTTACAGACTCCGCTAACCCAGAAATATTACATTGGGTTAAGAACTTTGCTTCAGGATGAGAACAGAAATTATGCAGCGGCAGCAGGAGGCCACATTAGCTAAAGTGGTGCTTCAGGTTAAGAACAGTTTCAGGTTAAGAAGAGACCTCCAGAACGAATTAAATTCTTAACCTGAGGTACCACTGTATATATAACGTAACAGGGACGTCCAGCAAATTAGAATAAAAAATGTTGAGGAAAGCTGCGAAACATTAATTCTGTAGTGCATGAAAGTGAATGGGGTGGTGCTAAGTTGGTTGCCTATTCCTCAAGGCCTGTATACAGTGCAGGGGCCACCTGTTTGAAGGATGATTGCTGGATTCCATTTTGAAGCTCTAAAAGATGTTGCTCTGTGCAGATACAGGACCTATATACGTGAATGCAAAAAGACCACAAAGAAGAAACACGACTTTTATTTTAGAGAAAAACATTCCAACTGCCTTGTGAAGAGTTTTCTTGGGAAAACCATCTACCCCAAAACCCAGCATATTACGTTTATATCTGAAATGTACACACTTGCATTTTAACAAACATCTGTTCAAATTCCAACAAACAATATACAGCTTTGCCCTTCTATTTTGAAAATGAACAACTCGTACCTATTTTTAAATAAGCATGCTTAGGATCCTTTCCTTGCAGTTCTGCTGCTGTAATGCTGCCCAACTAAAGGCCTTTTACCATGTAATTGTTTTCCCCACAAAAAAAGGAAGCCAGGACAGATCGTGATGAGTGCTCACTGGAAGGACAGATCGTGAAGCTTAGACTCCAATACTTTGGCCCCCTCATGAGAAGAGAAGACTCCCTGGAAAAGACCCTGATGTTGGGAAAGATGGAGGGCACTAGGAGAAGGGGACGACAGAGGATGAGATGGTTGGACAGTGTTCTCGAAGCTACCAGCATGAGTTTGACCAAACTGTGGAAGCAGTGGAAGACAGGAGTGCCTGACGTGCTCTGGTCCATGGGGTCACGAAGAGTCGGACACAACTAAACGACTGAACAACAACAACAACCTTTTGAAACCTAGAACAGTTATACAGTACTGCATCACATATCCAATTGATAATTGAACTTTGGAGTAAACATGGGTAGGATTGAGCTGCTTAAAAATGTTTGCTGTTCCCTTTGTAGACTATGTTGTACAAATAATGCTATTATTTATGGGTACCTGGTGCAATAAATAACTTTCTATATTGCTCCAGGGAGAATTTTGCGATCCAGAATGGAAAACCTGTTCCAAAGGTATTACTGTATTGGGGAGCAGTGGGGAACAGCTAACAATTCTGCAGATGATTTGTGTTTCTATGTTGTTGGGTGTGGTTTTTTTGAAATCATCATGAAAGGGTTGGGGACTCCTTCCCCCTTTGTCATGAAGTTAACAATACAGGAAGCACATACATGAACTTTAGGTTTAGTTGGATAATTGGAACATTCAAATAGAATGAAAATCAATGTTTCTTTGGAATAATCTGGAAAAAATACTGGACTCAAGACTACAGTGGTAGAATTAACACCAGTAACATCAATTGTGTTTATAGGAGCAGGAAACTGCCATACAACATGAAGGGTATTGTGTCCAGCTGCCTCCAGAATTTGCTCCATTAATGGAAGTCTTCCAATGAAGAATTTGAAAAGGAAACAATTTCTGCTCCTTGCCTCCAGGGCTTGGGGCTGGCAGCTGACAGTTGAAATCCGAAGGCAAGACAAAGTGAACCGCCAAATCACTTCCCCCCATTCTTCTGTCTTGTGGGAACCTGGAGACAGTAATCACAAGTTGTTTGAGAAGAAGGATTTCTACTCATGGCAGCATTAGACAGGGTTTGGCTAGACTGCTTTACAGCTTGAAATGGGATCCTAGAATTGTTTGCTTTTGGAGGTGAAAGGGCAGAAACAGCAGATTTGTTGTCTTCATTCTTGCCTTCTGTCAACAATTCCTTTATTTCCTCTTCTAAAGTCAAATCTACCTTTGTTTGCGGTTTGAACACTGGAGATGGTTTTCTTCCTTTCACCTCAGATGCTCCCAGTACTGATTTACAGCAAACGGGACGTCTTGCTTCTGCTTCAGATTCAACATTACTCGCACCAACTGTTGCCCATTGATTATTACAATGATTTGCCTGCCAATCTTCTTTTTCAGAGTTGTCCTGATCATCTTGGCCCAAAAGGTGGAGAGGACTGGTAGTTTTAGGGGATACTGCCCTACTAGAAAGAATTAAGCCAGCACTCTCTCTCTGGTTTTCTTTCGCCTTTGCTACCCTTCTTCCCATAGTTTCTAATTGCTTTCTGATGAGGAGACCTTCCTCATTCAGCTGGAAGTTCTGCCTTGCCCTCTTTCTTCGTTCCTTGTAAAAATCTGCCAGTTGTCTAAGCTCTTGTGGTAGCTCCATACAGGATATCTAATTAAAAATCACATGCATGTAGATCAGAACTGTAATATACTTTTTATTACTGTTTCAAGAATAGTTAAATCTACAGATGGAGCTAAAACACTGAAAGGCTCAATACATTCTACTCCAGCTGTGTTAGATCCCTGCCAATGAGGGGCCTGGAAATCCCCACCCTGAAGCAACCCATTTAAATGGCTATCTGCTGCCTAACACTGGCAGGCACTTACTGATGCCTCTGTTGTGATAAATCCCTACCATCGCCAATGCTGTGCCTCTCAGCTGACACAAACACTGCATCCTCCTAACCCCAACACTATTGGATGTGTGTGTGTTAGCATTTCACTCTTATTTTTGCAAGTAATATTTACTCTTGCATGGTACCCACTGTGATGAAGGGAACTGGATCCCCTGACGTTGGGAGGAGAACCAGCTCAACTTTTTCAAGGCTCGCTCCCCTCTGGGCAGGGTGTGTGTGTTGGCTCTTTGTGATCACATCCCTCAGGTAAGTCCTTTAAATACCCATTTTCCATATGAAGAGGACTGGCAGGAGATATAAGACAATCAAACACAATTCTAAGGATCTGGTATTGAAAGAGGTGTGCCTGAGTGATAAGAGCATTGGCTTTGTATGCAAAAAGTCACATCTTCAATACCTGGCATCTCCAGGTACGGCTAGAAAAGATTCCTGCTTGAATGCCTGGAAAACCACTGCCAGTCAGTGTAGAAAACACTCAGGTTATTTGACTGGGTTTGGATTGCTCTTCCCACTGAGGCTAGGCAGGCACCAATGATGGGTGGTTTCACTAGCATCAACTAAACCAGGGGTCGGAAACCTAAGGCCCATGGGCCACAAGCGGCCCATGGGGGTCGTTTAACCGGCTCATGCCCCCCCCCCGCCACCTGCCTGGGGACTCCTGCCACCCGCTCAGTCAGCTCCCGTGCACCGCGCTAAACCGGCACCGGCGCTGAGCAGAGTGGGGACCACCTTCCACGACGCTGGCCGGCTTCCCATTGGCTGGCTCCTGTAGCCAATGGGAAGCTGTGCATACCTGCGTGCCAGAAGGAGCGTCAGAAATAGTGTTTGCGCATGCGTGCGTGCACACACTCTGGCCCACCGTGGCGTCTGTGGGACCGTGAACCAGCCCAAGCCACACAAAAATTGCCAAATCCTGAACTAAACACTCTTCACTCGGGCGTTCTCTGACTAGCGCTGGTTCCTGTTGCATTTAGGTATGATGGTGTTACAAACAATTCCAATTAATTTTTTGTGATTTATAATGTGAATTGCTTTGGAATCTCCTGGAAAATGAAAGCAGAACAGGATTCAAACAAACAAACAAACAAACAAACAAACAAGTATCAAACCTCAGTAATGTGCAGTTCTGAAATCTAAAAACAAGACTGGCAGCAATAAGGAAGTTGAAAGTTATTGAAGTTTCACTTACCTCTGTGCTCCCCAGTGGATCTGCAGATCCTTCCCGAAAGGCATTTAGATATCCATCCACCAAAGTTGTTAAGTCAGACATGATTTCATCGAGTAGCAACATGCGGAGAGGGAGGAGGTATGCTGCCTCCAGAGCCAACACTTTCAGCAATGCAGGTGGAAGGGGTCGCACAAACCATATCTCGGGGTTTTCCTACATACCCCAAATGTAAAATGAAAAAAATAATAATACTAACACTTCCCAAACTGGAGTTCAAAATGCATTTGCTGGTATAACTTATTGGCTTAGACTTTCTCAGGGGTGCCCAAACTTTTTTTAAAGAGGGCCAGATTTGATGAAGTGAACATGCCTGAGGGCCAACCAGAATTGTTGAGCTTTTTTTAGGAGATAAACTGCCGCAAGGGCCATATTAAACCAACCAGCGGGCCAAATTAGGCCGCCAATAGGGACTTTGGACATGCCTGGCTGTGCATCAGGAAGCACTGGGCTGAATTTTGCCTCTCCTATGAACTCACCACGTGACTTTAGGTTAGCAATTTACTCTCAGCTGCAGCCCTCCATCTCCTGTATGAGAATACCGGCCTACTTTACAGAATTACCAAGACAGTATTGAGGATTGGTCATATATACTATATAAATGCTAAGTATTATAACCACGCTAAACAAACATGATTCATATTAGCAATATCAGATTTTTTAAAAAACAAACAAATTATGCAAGTTTACTCAGATGTAATCACCAATAAATTCAGTAAGACGAACTCCCAGGTAAGAACACAAATACTTAGTATTCTGCACCCTATAGAATCTTGCATCTTTCATACCAAGCCTCTATTAGCCATTTGTAAACTTTGGTTTCTTGTTTCCCCGTTGCTTCTATCCTTTACCTGTTTCTCTTTCTATAATATTCCCTTCTTAGACCTTCATCTTCCTTCCACTCCTGAGATTTCCCTAGGCTTTCCCTGTACCCCTTTTCCTCCCAAGAACATGTTTATAGAGAACTACTTGCTTCTGGACTCCTTGATAACACCTTTGCATTCCAAGTGTTTTCAGAACCATCTCCTGCCCTATGTAGAAAAGTGGGCTTTTATTCCTCCTAAAGAGAGATCTTAAGTTGCTTAAACCCACGGACTACTCCCAAGTATTACTTAGGTAGTTGGATAGTATGCACAGGTCACAATACTGACCCTTGGGAACCCCACTTCTCACATCTCTCCATTATGAGAACAATCAATTTATTTGTGTTCTCTGCTTCCTGTCATTTAACCAGCTAGTGCATGGGTAGGCAACTAAGGCCCAAGGGCCGGATCCGGATCGCCTTCTAAATTCGGCCCACGGATGGTCTGGGAATCAGCGTGTTTTTACATGAGTAGAATGTATTTTATTTAAAATGCATCTCTGGGTTATTTGTGGGGCATAGGAATTGATTCATTAATTTTTTTCAGAATATACTCTGGCCCCCCACAAGGTCTGAGGGACAGTGGACAGGCCCACTGCTGAAAAAGTTTGCTGACCCCTGAGCTAGTGGGTCCATAAAAGAAATCTTAATCCATGGCTTTTAAGTTTGCTGAGCAGAAAGATTTCTCTTTGAAGAAACCGTGTTAATTCTACTTAAGCAAGAGTCTTATACAGTTGTTACTTTTTTCTTTAGGAACGCTTTCCACCAATTTACCTGGAAAAGATGTTAAGCTATATGGCATGTAATTTCCCATATTTCTTTTTATAGCAGATATATCATTGGCCATTTTCCAGGCCTCTAGTACTGATATGGGGGCAAGTTGCTTTTTCTTTTTATAAGAACAACTATTTCACATTTGCGTTATTTTAAGAACTCACCAGTGAATACCCCCTGGGCCCAGTGATTCTATGAAGTTACAAGAAAGGAGACTCCAACTAAACATCAATGACTTTCTGACAGTAAGAGCTGTCTGATAGTGGAATGGACTCCCTCAGAAAGTGGACTTTCCTTCCTTGGAAGTTTTTAAGCAGAGGTTGGATGGCCATTTGTCAGGTATTCTTTAGCTGAGATTCCTGGACTATAGGGGGTTGGACTAGATGACCCTGAGAGACCCTTCCAACTCTACGATTTTATGATTCTACTGTTTGCAGTACCCTGTCCTGTGCCAGCAACCAAACTACAGTGGTACCTTGGGTTACAGATGCTTCAGGTTACATACACTTCAGGTTACAGACTCCACTAACCCAGAAATATTACCTCAGGTTAAGAACTTTGCTTCAGGATAAAAACAGAAATCGTGCTCTGGTGGCGCGGCAGCAGCAGGAGGCCCCATTAGCTAAAGTGGTGCTTCAGGTTAAGAACTTCCAGAACGAATTAAGTACTTAACCCGAGGTACCAGTGTAATGAACAAATATGGAGTATACCTTCTCTTTCACAAGGTTTGCATAATTGCCATAAAAGTAGCTTCTAAAGGACCATAACCATAGCTAATAACATATATTCTGGCTACACCAGAACAGATTTTCCAGAAAAGGATGGGATGGCTCCATCCCACTTACCTCAATCACACGCTGCCTTTGTTCCATGAAAGAGATGCATCTGTAGGGCATCCCCAAGTATTGCATTAAGCAGTCTTGTAGAGAGCTGATACGGTGAGGAAGGAAGCCACCTGTTTCTACTGAGAACTGCAAGACATCAGCAACCTATGAAAGGAAGCAGAGGGACCAGTATGTCATGCCCACACTTTACTGGCTAACAGCATAATAACTCTACAGAACATCCACTGCCTAAACCCTTATATTCAAGATCGGTCACTGAGACTTTCTCCAGGAGGGTTGTTGGCGAGGTTCATCTGGCAGGAACAAGAACGCGAGCCTTCAATGTCATTGGCCCAGTCCTGTGGAATGCTCTGCCAATGAAGATTCAGAAGGGGTCTTTTGTTTCAACCTTTAAATGCCTGCAGAAAACTTTTCTTTGCTGTCAGGCTTATGCAGGCAACTAAGAAAGCATAAGGGACACGGGTGGCACTGTGGGTTAAACCACAGAGCCTAGGACTTGCCGATCAGAAGGTCGGTGGTTCGAATCCCTGCGACAGGGTGAGCTCCCGTTGCTCAGTCCCTGCTCCTGCCAACCTAGCAGTTTGAAAACACGAAGTGCAAGTAGATAAATAGGTACTGCTATGGCGGGAAGGTAAACAGCGTTTCCATGTGTTGCTCTGGTTCACCAGAAGCGGCTTAGTCATGCTGGCCACGTGACCCGGAAGCTATCTGCGGACAAACGCCGGCTCCCTCGGCCTATAGAGCGAGATGAGTGCTGCAACCCCAGAGTCGGCCACGACTGGACCTAATGATCAGGGGTCCCTTTACCTTTACCTTAAGAAAGCATCTTTCCATAATAGCTAACTGATTGCTGATTTTTTACATGTTTTTATTACATATATTATTGTAAACCACTTTGATATTTCTTGTGATATAGCAGGATATAATTAATCAAGCAGACTTCAGATATCAAATTCATTTCTTTTCTGGATTCTGTAAAATATTGTACACATGAAACTGAAGACAAACATCCTTGAAGTAAGTTATTTCTTTATGAAGATGATGGTAATGATGATGAAGAAGAAGAGTTTGGATTTGATATCCCACTTTATCACTACCCTAAGGAGTCTCAAAGCAGCTAACAATCTCCTTTCCCTTCCTCCCCCACAACAAACACTCTGTGAGGTGAGTGGGGCTGAGAGACTTCAGAGAAGTGTGACTAGCCCAAGGTCACCCAGCAGCTGCATGTGAAGGTGCGGGGAATTGAACCCGTGGCTCTTCTGTCCCAACCACTTATTTCTTTACCATGTCTACTCAGAAATAAGTCCTACTGAATTTAGCTATACTTACTTGTTTTTGAAGAGATGACAATTTACACCATAAAACAATAAAATGTAATTAAAAACTCAGTATCATATAACAATTTGCATCTCAGAGGAGAATAAAATGGGGGGGGGGAGAAGAAGCACATATGCCAAGTTTAGCTCCTTGGAGGAAAGGCGAGATATAAAATGTAATAACAAGTAATGAAAACAAACAATAAATACGCAGCACTGAGAAGTGTGTTGAAAAATCTAGTTAGAGAACAAGTAACTAACAAGGTACCTGTGTATCAAAGACATTGGAGAGCATAACTCCATACTGGTGAGAAAGACAATCTGAAAGCCACCGGCAGTCATGGATAACCTAAAGAAAATAAGGAAGAGGTACTGTAGTAGTTGGTGAAATAAAAGTAATATATAAATAAATGCAATTTGATGTTGCCATGTTTACGTTATTTCACATTTTCTCTACATAGGTTCTCAGATGCCCTGTGCTAGACAAATACTTACTTTCAAAATGTTCTGATCTTCCAGTATCATTTGGAGTCCATTCTTGAACACTCGAGCTCCCAGAAGGAAAACATCAAACAAGAAAACCTTGCTCTTTGTTGCAATCTATAATAAATATACAGGACAGAAACAAAAATTATATGTACCTGTTTTACTTAAATATTAGCAATAAAATATTTTCATAATATGAATCTTATTGTCCTAACAGAATATCTCTCTCTCTCTCTCTCTCTCTCTCTCTCACACACACACACACACACACACACACACCTGAGACAAAAGACAAGACAAATAGAAGACATATGATCTGCTCTGAGTGAAGGTAAGAACATAACTGGCGCTTCAAGGGAAGAAAGCCAAAATACTTCCTTCCAGAATGCATTCCTGCCTTCAAGCAGTAGGGGAAGCCAATCTACTTAGAGGGTTTGTTCTTCTGAACTGATTACAACAGGGGTCAGCAATTTTTTTCAGCAGGGGGAAGTCCACTGTCCCTCAGACCTTGTGGGGGGCCGGACTATATTTTGGAAGGGAAAAAAATGAATTCCTATGCACCACAAATAACCCAGAGATGCATTTTAAATAAAAGCACAAATTCTACTTATGCAAAAACACCAGGCAAGCCTCACAAATAACCCAGAGATGCATTTTAAATAAAAGAGAATATTCCACTCATGTAAAAACACGCTGATCCCTGAACTGTCTGCGGGCCGGATTTAGAAGGCGATTGGGCCGGATCCAGCCCCTGGGCCTTAGTTTGCCTACCCATGGCTGAGAAGGTCCCAAAGGACTCTAGAGGGCCCCAGGAATATATTTGTGTATGTTAACAAAGGGCTACATAACAACACAATAAAGAAAAAGGGGAGTTATACTGAAGACCCCAGATATAGCATATTCTTTGTTCCTCTTAGGTATCTCTTGGTTATAAGAAGACCACTGATTAAGAAACACAAAATCAAAAGTTTCGGCCCAAAGGTTCCAAATAGCAATATTAAGTGCTTATAAAATATTCCTTCTTACCTGTAACCAAGAGAGTTTTCCATGGCGACACAAATTGACACCCTCTGCTGCTACACTACAAACATTCTGCTTTTTGATGTGTACCATCTAGTGAAAAGGGGAGAAACTACTAGGTAAAGGAGAGTGAAGAAGACAGGTCAGAAAACATGATGCCTCATTTGTGACAAACATAAAATTCACACCCAGCATACATCGGAGGTAGTGAGAAACAAGGGATAATCAGCAAAGTGTAAAGATAAAAATAAACCAGGGTTTCCATTCCTTGAGCATTACTAGCGTTTATTCAGACAGTGCCATTAAATACAAAGTTTTAGGTGTAAGACATTCTACAGCCTAACAAAAGTTTCCCACCTAGATGGTGTTTACTATGTTATTTTCTCATGTAACAATATACCCTTTGTACTGTGGTTACCCCAAGGTGGTATGTTAAGATGCTGTTCTTTCATCAATGGGGAAAT
Organism: Podarcis erhardii; assembly: GCF_964252035.2. NCBI lineage: Eukaryota > Metazoa > Chordata > Lepidosauria > Squamata > Lacertidae > Podarcis > Podarcis erhardii. Next base: position 43,971,957 of record NC_138497.1, read on the forward strand.
TATACAATTAAAGTAATCCACTAAAAATTATTAAACTCAATTTAGAATTGGTAATAAAATTTTAGATTTTTGACACCTCTCTCTCACACACACACACTCCTGCAAGAGCCACCAACAACAAGTCTGAACAAGTGATTAAGAGTTGTACTTTTGATTTATGGCCAGATTTTCCAACAGTTTATACTGATGTATTCAAGCACCTCACATTCTAAGTGCCAACCAACATGGTCATTCAAGGCATATATCAGAACACTGTAGCCATTGACCAGGACAAGTTACAGGAAGCCTGTTGCAATAATTTCAATGGCTACTGGTGAAATTTCCAGGCATTAATTCAGTGTTGGTTATAACATACAAAGTCCAACACAACTTTGGGTCTGATTATCAGAAATACTGCATTCCATCATATGAGCCTGCCAGTGTTTCAAGATTCTCAGGAGAGGCTCCCCTTTTTCCTCTCAACCTCTGAAGCATGTAGAAGATCAAGAAAGGAGAGAAATTCTGAAACTCATTGTCAGAGAAGAATCTCTGAGGATCTTCTTGGATTACCTTCTTCTGGCCAGACAGGCAAAGATGCTTTTATTCAAGCACAATCTGACTTTCTCATAGAATCGTAGAGTTGGAAGTGACCTTGAGAATCATCTAGTCCAACCCCCTGAAAAGCATGAATATGCAGCTGTCCCTTATGGGGATTGAACCTGCAACCTTGGCATTATCAGCACCGTGTTCTAACAAACTGAGCTAATCACTGTAAATATTGCAATTTGTTCAACTGGCTGTTGCTCTTATTGATTTATGTTTTACATACCTCTTTTCTGATTTGATTATTATTTTGGATTTTACTGTTGCTCACTGCTATATCATTTAGTGGAAAAATTGGAAACAAATTTAACAAATGATGAAATCTAAACTTTCAGATTTATATTAGATTTATACCACTTGGTGATTGGTCAGAGTTTTCAATGAACCTTGGGAAAAGTAGTGTGGTGCTAGGTATTCCATTATAAATCCTTGGCCAAACTACAATTTCCCAGAACAGCGACAGACGGCAATCCCCCTAACCCCTAAAACAAAACAAACACCCTTAAGTAAAAGTAACAATATTATACTCACTGCAGAACCAAATTGCTTCTGAAATTGATCAACAACAACATATTCTATGTCCTCCCCTTTGTCTTGATCTGCAGTTAAAAAGATACCATACTAAACATTTTCTCTTGCCTATGCTCACAGTATATGTTTGTAAAATATGTATTCAAAAATACACTATGCTTTCTCCTTTACAAAAAAGGTAAGCTGTGATCAGACATGAAACAATACTTAGAAAACAGATAAAATAAATTGATTAACTCAGTAACCCTTTCTTCAAAACATGCTTGTTAACAGCAAGTTACACATAAATCTCTTAAAAAGCAGGTTGTTTCTGGATCCTCTTGTCAAGACACAACTGTAATTAAAAGGCCTTTTTTTCTTACTGCTCCATGACATGAATAGAACGATATAAAGTGATACAGTTTCCAAATGAAGCATTTGAAGGCTAGGAAATAAAAGCTAAGGCTTTCTGTATTACAGCGACCATATTATTTTTACATTCCATATAATTTCCAGTTGAATCCAGAGTCAGTCCTAGGAATTCTCTTCCACCCAAGCAATTACAGCACTAACTACAAATACTCCATTTTGCCCATTATCTTATCCACAGCTGTTAATAAACTACTGCACTGGATTTCTGGGCTGAATTGCTTGCTGAATACACCAAGGGCTGATTAACCTTCCACATGGCTTAGGCTATGCTAATAGTTGAAAAAGTGCCTGGGCAAGCAGACAGGAGATGGGTAGAGGTATGCCCAGAAGAGGGCATTTTCTGTGGTAGCCCCTACCAGGGGGTCAGCAAACGTTTTCAGCTGGGGGGCGGTCCACTGTCCCTCAGACCTTGTGGGGGGCTGGACTATATTTTTTTGGGGGGGGGGGAACCGAACAAATTCCTGTGGCCCCACAAATAACCCAGAGATGCATTTTAAATAAAAGGACACATTCTACTCATGTAAAAACATGATTCCCGGACCGTCCACGGGCCAGATTTAGAAGGCGATTGGGCCTGATTCGGCCCCCGGGCCTTAGTTTGCCTAACCCATGCCCTAAGCTATGGAACTTCCTACCCACAGACCTGCATCTGGCACCTTCATTGTACAACTTTCAGAGAAGGTTGAAGACACACCTCTTTACCCTGGGCTATTAATATTTTATGTTTTTAGGACCCTACTTGTTTTTATAGTTGAAAGTTGTTTTTACTGCTGTAATCTGCCCTGGGACTTTAATGTGAAATGTGGGGAGCATATAAACAAACAAATAGAGCCCCAAGTTGATGGTATAAAAATTATGGGATATATGATTTGCTGCTTGGATATTAGGCTGAATTTCTGGTAGCTACCTGAAAAGTTGTACCTGAAGTTACCCAGGTTGAGCTGATGAGTGTCCTGAGAAAGAGAATCAGGATTCTGTGTGATCTGCTTCTGTGGTTCTCCTTTGTCCACTGGAGACACTTGGATAGATGGAGATTCCCTGTGCAACACATCAACACATCATTAAGGGTGCCCTGATCAATTGTCATGATCAGCTACGGTAAAATTGTGGACAGACTTTATCTTACATTTTAGCTAATGTAAACATAAAAACTAAACATAAAACATAAAAAGTAGTAGGCTTCTGGACTGCTTTAATTTGCTGAATCAGTATACATATAAGATTTTCCACCTAACTTATCCTAATATCCACCTAATATCCAAGTTCACCAGTGAGCCTTGATGATAAAACTCTTCATACGTACCTGGTAGGAGTTGTCTTTCCTTCTGCAGCATGTTGTTCCGAGTCATCAATTAATTCCACTGAAACATGAATATACAGCTCCAATTACAGATTTTGCCTTCATTGAGGAACTACACAATACCTAGAAAGTTGAAGATAGGCCAAAAACTCTACTGGCAAATGAAGGATGCAATCATGACTCCCAAGAAGAAAGGAAGCTACCAAGATTGGAATGTGCTGGAAAAGAGGCGCTCATTCTACAGGACAATATGCATAGCATGACTCTTAAGAGGGTTAAATTAAATGCAAACATGTCATGGAAATAGGATAGAAGTTACACTCGCCTATTCTACAGAACCTCTCCAAAAACCACTTTGGCTCTATTGACAAAAGCAGCTAGTATTACACTACTATTATGCTCTCCACAACAGGCTGCCTATTCAGGATCTGAAAACAAGGTCCTTGAGAAGGTAGAATGGGAAGTGCACAAGGATTTGAGAACGAAACAGGGAAGGAGCCAGGGGGAGAGAAAGGAAACAGGGCTCACTGAATTGAGAAAGGCTGCAGAATATGCAGCCCCCAAGACTCTGCTGGGCGGCCCATTCATTTGATACAACCTTACCTAAGTTTTCCTCCCATACCCCAAATTTGGTTTGAATCTTACCAATGAAGGGCAAGTTTGAAAATGTTATGAAGGATTTCTAGTATGTCCCTAAATGACAATTGCAACTTCCATGCATACATTTTAAATTTTGGTAGAATTAGCAAAAGTTAGAATTAATGAAGGTTTGACTAAACTGTGCCAAACATGGAAATTCCTAGACGTGCCCTATGCTCAGAGGGCCAGACCGACCTGGTGAGGCAGGCTGAGTGCAGCCATTAATAAATAGAGCAGAATCATTCCCATGACAAAAAGCGAGACATTCAGCAGCAGACAAGGGCGTGAAAGGGTGCAAGGGTAACAGGTGTGTGATGCCTCCACAGGAATAAAAGTGTCCTTTTAAAACAGAGGATTTGAGGTAAGGCTTAAAAGGTGTACATTTCAAAGAGAGGAGGGCAAAAGCTTCTGAAAATGTCTGTTCTACAGGTTTACAATATGACCTTCAAATGCTTTCATGTCAACCCTTCCTCCATTTAGTTTTCAGAGCTTTTACTAAATGCTATTATTGAGCTTTGCCTGTAATAATTCTATCAATATCTGTGTAGGGTAAGTCATTATTATTATAACCATATTGCAAACAGAAGACTTACTATATAATCCAGTTTACTCAAAAGTAAATCCCATTCTGTTCAAGGGGGCTTACTCCAAGGAGAGAGGTTTGCAGCCTAAGATTGCAAGCGGTTTGGAACAGGCAAGCTCTGAGCAAGCTATTTCCTAATTTACAACTTGATACCTTAGCGGCCACCAATTCATTGTTACAGAGGAGAGTCTGCTGGAACCAACAAACAAGAGTTTTTCCATTTGCTTTCCCCACTCTTCCCGCAGGGGGTATTGTTTCTGCTGTTGCTTGGATGCTTTTTATTTTATTGTTAGGCATTGTTTCAGTGTTTATTAACGTGATATGTTTGTTTGCCCTATTAATAGTACTGTGGCTTTTTGTTTAAACTGTGTTGTGTTTTGTAAGTGTTAATGCATTATCTTGAAATGTTGTTATACAGTATTTTATTCTATGTTATGAGCTGCTGTTCTACCATAGCAAAGAGACATACAAATATACTGATGTTGATGATTCTAATTATAGTGATCACAAACATGAAATATCCATTATTTAATGCTTAAATCATTCCACTATCTACTGTACTGCCATCAAAGCTTCTGATCATACGTGAGCATGTATTGACTTTAAGGATATGCAAAGACAATATTAATGTACACTTGACTTCTAGCTTTTCATGGAACATGCATTTTTGTAAAATGTTGGAATTAACTTGTGTAATGTGTTGAAATGTGACCAACAGATCTTTATTACAGCTTTTCCATAGCATTTTATGAATCCTGTGGTATTACTCACTGTAATAAAATTGCACATATATTTGTCAGTTTCACTGAACTGGATGTAGGCACATGGGCATAGTCAAGGGGGGACAGATCAAGTAAAACAATAGAAATACTTAACCAACTGACCAATCACATTGGTTTTGCCCTCCCCAAAAAAGTCCTGCCCCCCCCCAACAAAAATCCTGGCTATGCTCATGCATAGGCATCCTTGGGTAGGGAACCTCATTTGAAAAGGGGTGGGACAAAAAGAACTGTCAGCTGGCATTAAACTCAACCAAGAATTTCTGAGTATAACTAAGTATATATATATTCTCACCATTGACAATTTCATGGCCAAAGAACATCTTTACTCCTGGTACGTATCTGCCACTTTCCAAGTTCTTAACTGAAGTAAACAAAATACAGCAAGGTAAGTGTCATACCCTTTAACCAAAGCAAAAAGGATTTAGGAAAATTTTTAATATTTGATATTTTATTCTGTTTTAATCTGTTGGGAGCCACCCAGAGTGGCTGGGGAAACCCAGTCAGATGGGCGGAGTACAGTAGTGCCTCGCAAGACGAAATTAATCCGTTCCGCGAGTCTCTTCGTCTTGCGGTTTTTTCATCTTGCGAAGCACGGCTATTAGCGGCTTAGCGGCTGTTAACGGCTTAGCGGCTTTAAGAAAAAGGAAACAAACTTGCAAGAACTCGCAAGACGTTTCGTCTTGCGAAGCAAGCCCATAGGGAAATTCGTCTTGTGGAACGACTCAAAAAACGGAAAACTCTTTCGTCTTGCGCGTTTTTCGTCTTGCGAGGCATTCGTCTTGCGAGGTACCACTGTATAAATAATAAATAATTATTATAATTATTAAGAATCGAGATATAAAACATCACTGGCGAACATAGCAGAGTGGAATTCTGTGAAAATCATCCAACTGTCTTGTAACCTTTGAACAGTTTGCTCACTGTATAGTTTGCTTCTTCATAATTAGGTGGGCACCATACTTTTAGTATAGCTAATGTATAGTACATTGAGGATTTTTTAAATTGTGTGCATCAATCCTATTTTCTTAAGGTGCTTTGTAGCACTATACTGAGCTAATCTGTTTTATGATATTTCTTTACTGTCCTGTTTAAAATGGTGCAGTTTAAAAGCCAAGTACTGTATGTATATTTATATTATTTTTTCCCTGCCCTTCATTCCAAAGGATCTCAGAGAAGAGTATGAATTAAAATGTATTCCACATAAATCATAATAAAATAAAGACACATTAAAAACAACAGGAGGAACTAAACCAAGGGAGCAGAACCTCGGGTCTCCAGGTTCCCTCACTATGAGAAGTGAAGTTACAGGGAACCAGGCAGGGCCCCTGCCCTGTGGAATGCCCTCCAGTCAGATATCAAGGAAATAAACAACTATCTGACTTTTAGAAGATATCTGAAGGCAGCCCTGCATAGGGAAGTTTTTTAATGTTTTGTGTTTTTAAAACTTAGTTGGGAGCCACCCAGAATGGCTGGGGCAACCCAGTCAGATGGGCAGCACATAAATAATAAAATTATTATCACCATCAATGAAATCAGTGTGGCCTAACACTCTATGTAGATGTTTGCAGCTTCAGGGCTTCAGATTGCAACCTACACACCAAATGAGCCAGAGTAGTCATATTTATTCCAATAGACAAGAATGTGATTAAGTGATTCTTCCAGAGCAACCTACATTTTTGTCAGGAGAAGGCCTTCTTTGGAAGCTGTTCTTAGACTGTTTTCACTGTCTAAGGTTTGTGGGTGACCACCAGAAAACAGCCTTTTCTGTGGTGCCTCCTAAATTATGGAACTCCCTCCTAAATAATGTTTGCCAAGCATCTTATTATCTTTTAGGCACCTGGCAAGGCCTATCCTATTTTATTCCTATTTTATTTTTATTTCTTTTTCCTTTTTCATAGTGTTAGCTGCTTTGTAAGTTCAGGAACGAGGCAGAACAGAAATCTAGACAATAAAAAGTTGTTTGTTCCTTGAAAAAGTGAATATGAGGGATCCAGACTGCTTTGTGAAGAATCAAATTCTTAGAATATTTATCCTTTTTAGCATAATAAAATGCTAGAAACCACTTAGGGTTTCTTATAATCAGGTGGTATATAGATTTTGTTAAACAAACAAATGAATAAATTAATGCCAAAAAACATAATATTCTGCTGTAACTGGTACAGAAAATGCAGCTGATGTCTGCACATGTAACCGTGAGAGATGATTCTACCCTATCAGTTGCTTAAGGTACTGCTTTGGAATTCATCAAAGGATGCCAGCTATTGAGAAATTTATAAAGCACAGCTGAGATTAGTCTTTTTTGGCTGTATAAAATATGGATATATTTAATGCCTTCTATGCCAACACTGTTGAAATTCTCTTGCATGTGATAAAAGTTGAACAAACACCTGCATTTCATCCAAGTAAATAATCTTAAAAGCATTTGCATTCCAATGCTCTTCCAATTAATTTAGTAGGGCAACGTTAAAAAGCTTAACTTGCAGACAGCTGCTAAGGAATTTTCAGTACAGTAAATGAAATCTTGTTATTATATTGTATATGAAATCTAATCAATCTCTTTGAGATGCCACATAATAGATCCATGTGCAGTGCTAGAAGCAGATTTTGAGAAAAGTGGGTAGCTACTGCCAAAAAGCATTTCTGTGATAATAGGTATAGGTAAAGGATCCCTGGAGGGTTAAGTCCAGTCAAAGGTGACTATGGGGTGCAGAGCTCATCTCACTTTCAGGCTGAGGGAGCCAGCATTTGTACACAGACAGCTTTCCAGGTCATGTGGCCAGCATGACTAAACCATTTCTGGTGCAATGGAACACCGTGATGGAAACCAGAGCACATGGAAACACTGTTTACCTTCCCACTGCAGCGGTACCTATTTATCTATTTGCACTGGTGTGCTTTCAAACTCCTAGGTTGGCAGGAGCTGGGACAGAGCAACAGGAACTCACTCCGTCACGGGGATTCGAACTACCAACCTTCTGATTGGCAAGCCCAAGAAGCTCAGTGGTTTAGACCACAGCTTCACCCGTGTCCAGGGAAGACAATGGAATTATTTGTGATTATGGATATCTTTATGCGCCCCCTTGCCCAGAGTTTTGGGCTGGGTTGTCATCAATATGCTGATGGCACCCAGCTTTATCTGTTGATGGATGGCTGCCCTGACTCGGCCCCGGACACACTGATCAGATGCTTGGAAGGTGTGGCTGGATGGCTGCGTGGGAGCTGGTTGAAGTTAAATCCTTCAAAGACAGAGGTCCTCTGGCTGGGTCGGGACGACATGGGGCTGGGGGGCAACTCCCACCTCTTGCAGGGGCTCAATTAGTGCCAGCACCTTCTGTCAAGAGCTTGGGTGTAACCTTTGATGCCTCCCTTTCCATGGAGGCACAGATTGCAGCCACAGCAAAGGTGGCATTTTTCCATCTCTGCCTTATCAAGCAGTTGATCCCTTACCTTTCTCGCCCTGATCTGGCCACAGTGATCCATGCGACAGTCACCTCCAGGCTTGATTATTGTAACTCGCTCTACGCAGGGCTGCCCATAAAGCTGATCAAAAAACTCCAGCGGGTGCAGAATGCCGTGGCGAGGCTCCTTATGGGGTCCTTTACCAGCTGCACTGGCTCCCAGTGGAGTACAGGGTCAAGTTTAAGGTGCTGGTTTGGACCTTTAAAGCCCTATGCAGCCTAGGACCCATGTACCTACGGGACCACCTCTCCTGGTATGCCCCGCGGAGGACCTTAAGGTCCACAAATAACAACACTTTGGAGGTCCCAAGCCGCAAGGTGGTTAGATTTGTCTCAACTAGGGCCAGGGCCTTTTTAGTACTGGCCCCGACTTGGTGGAACGCTCTGTCATAAGAGACTAGGGCCCTGTGGGATTTGACATCTTTCCGCAGGGCCTGCAAGACAGAGCTGTTCCGCGTGGCCTTTGGTTTGGACTTAGTCTGACCCTTATGTTTCCCTCCTCTCCCCTTACGGTTTTGATTTATGGGCTACTATTAAAATGAGGCTGCATTTTAAATTATATTTTCACCCATATTTTAATAAACTGGTTTTTTTGGGTTTTTTGTCGTCGTCGTCCCCCCCCCCCCCCAATTTTGTTTTATTGTAATTTTATTGGTGTTAGCTGCCCTGAGCCTGGCTCTGGCTGGGGAGGGCGGGGTATAATTAAAAAAATAAATACTGTTTGGTGCAACTAGAGTACTAGAAAGGCACCATGATTATACTCAGGTTGTAAAATCAGGAATGCTTTTGACTTAGAAGTTTCCAATGTCTTCTATAACTGATCGCTGTGTTAGCCTGTTGCAAAAGAACAACACAGCTTTCTATCTGGCATTTCCAGATGGGTGTTGATTTAGGAAGCTAAATCCCCTAAACCATGGTGCTTGGGTACCAGCAACTAAGAATACAACCTACCTCCTGCTCATCCAGGATCAAATATTTGCAGTAATAGGAAATGACAGCAAATACCACTGAAAGCAGAAGAGAGGAATGCTGTTCTGCTACTCCGTCTGCCAGGAATACACCTCAAGCACTGAGTAATCCAGTAGATTCCCTGATTCTAGAGATTCTTGGAATTTGGGCTATTTATGAAATTAGGCTGCACCCTTATTTGGTCATACATCAAATTACTTCAATGGGGCTTACCTTTGAGTAAATTTTTAAAGGATTATGCTGCATTTTACATGCTCATATAGGGTAACTGTGGGACGTGGGTGGCACTGTGATCTAAACCACTGAGCATCTTGGGCTTGCCGATTGGAAGGTTGGAGGTTTGAATCTGCTCATGTCCCAGCTTCTGCCAACCTAGCAGTTTGAAAGCACACTAGTGCAAGTAAATAAATAGGTACTTCTGCGACGGGAAGGTAAATGGCATTTATCTGCACTCTGGCACTCATCAGTGTTCCATTGTGCCAGAAGCGATTTAGTCGTGCTAGCCACATGACCTGGAAAGCTGACTGTGGACAAACGCTGGCTCCCCCAGCCTGAAGCGAGATGAGCACCGCAATCCCATAGTCACCTTAACCGTCCAGGGTCCTTTACCTTTTTATAGGGAACTACTATCAGTGAAATACTACCAATATACTTGTTCTTTTATTTGGATTTTTCCATGTGCATGTAACATCAAACATCCACATACCTTAAATAACCATCGCCTAGATAACCTAAGGAAGAACAGCAAGAGCTGTATGGGCTAGTATTTCATGCAGTCCTGGAACACAGGAGCAATTATATTTAGCACCCTTTGTAACCCTTTTGCTTTTAACATTTCAAATTGTGTAGGTAAGCATTCCAAGGATATTCAATACAGAAATTTATTTTGACTATTACACCCAAATACTAACATTGACAGATGGCTGTATTTAAAAGGGATGACCAACTGGTGGCCTGCGAGCCAGATCTAAAATTTGGAAACGTCAGGGTGAAGAGTGGAGAGATGCCCATAGACTGACGTAAGGAAAATGATCAGTTTTCAAAAGTTCTGAGAGACAGGGATTTAGCAATGCTAAAGATTTTTGTAAATTTTGAGTATAATAACTCATTGTGTGACAGCTATTTAGAGGCTTTATAATATAAGGCTTTATCATTTGATAACCATTATAGAGACCAACATACACTTCTAATCCATAGACCATTGCTTCTAGAAAATTCAAGGCTCTCCCCTAATAATAGTTGAAAAAACAGTTTCCAATAGAAATTATTTAGTTCAAAACAAATGTAGAACCTCTGTTCAGAAAGATGCTTCGGCTGGAATCCACATGTTGCAGCACCCCTTGGAATGTGCCACATTTCAGTGTGATTTTCACAGTTTTCCTCAGGATGTCATGAAGGAAGTGGTAATTGCTGCTAGGATCCATTATGTTTTTTATCCTTCAAGGAATCTGGTGCTCAGCCTAAATAAGAAACTAAACAGAAAAGCTTTCTGTTAAGTTATCATTAGTACTACAGTATTATAAAAATTATTCTACAGTTAACAGGGACACTAAAGATAAACTGCGTAAGGTAAACAAGAACTGCAGCAAGAAAAATATTTCAATTACTGTACTTTTCCGTGTATAAAACTAGGGGTTTTTTTACTAAAAAATAATGTTAAAAATGGGGAGTAGTCTTATACATGGGGGCACTCTCCCCCCATTTTCTTAATTTTGAGTCCCCAAAAACAGGGGGCGTCTTATACATGGGGGCGTGTTATACACAGAAAAATATGGTAATAGGCTTCCCATGGAATAGGGTATCATAAAAATCCAGGCCAAGAAATTTCCTATAAAGTGACATTGCAGAGCACAGATTGCACAGTAAAAAATTAAATGTAAAAAGGCTTGTCAAACAAGTGGCTAATGTTGCAGAAAAAGTCAAACAATTCAAGACTACTCCAGTGTGATCAGAAAGAAAACATTAAGGCTGCAATCCTAATCCCACTTACCTGAAAGTAAACCCCACTGATGTTAATAGGACCTACTTAAAAGTAGACATAGTTAGTTCTGTTAGTCATAAAATCCAGCTGTTTTGGATATTTGCAATTTGTAGTAATAACAGTTCAGCATGCAATTCTACATACTGGAAACTGCAATCAGCTAGCACCTTTAGTGGGCTATGGAAACAATTTGACCAAACTAAAATTGAGCAAATTTGTATCTTTAATACACCTGCTCTAAAGGTGGATTAAGGTGATTTCATGTAAATGCTGTTATTTAATACACTTCATCTTGGCATTGGCCAACTCTATGTGTTATCCCTTGATATTGGAGAGTAAAATATGATATGATAATCCTCCCATGGGAGTAAAATATGATAATCCTCCATACAGCTTGAAGCCACCACTAAATATAATTTTAAAGGGAGAAACTATTTGAAACCTTTTGCCCAGGGGTCAGCCAAACAAAACTACAGCATATTTTTAAAATGGAAAGAGGTATTTATGCACAGCTGCAGCGTTTTAATGTGTGGGAACTAGCAAGTCTGCCCATTTAAAAGAATCAAATGCTTATCACATCACTTTTCATTATCCAGAGATCAGTTCCCACCACTATCACTGAAGTTTTGTGCATATGTAATTAAAGTTTTGCTTACTTTTTGCAGTTTAAGGCAAAAACAAAGAGCACATTATCAGTCACTCGAGCCTCCAGGTAGGCCTGCAAGGAATTTGTGACTTTGAAGAATGTATTTGAAAAGTTTGTTATTCCATTAAAACCTGTTTTGTAAGTAATGACACACCCTATTTCAGAATACAGAGACACTGTTTTCTATTTTGGGGTCTGGCAAATCTCTGAGGAAGAATAATCTTATAAGATTGCCACTTTGATACCAGCAATTGGTCTATTACGTATAGAATTTGAAGGAAGAATTCAAAGGCAGGAAGATAAAAGCAAACTGAGGAAATTACTGACACGCTGCTTACATATAAAATGCATACATACATAGTTTTTACAACTCCTTAAACTTACATTTTGCTGAACTTGAAATATGCTTTAGGCACTCATTTCATCTCATTTTATCAATACACATAGCACCAAGGGATAAAATGACATCCATATTAGATTTTAATTCTAAAAATAAATTTAAGACAAACTAGTGCCACAAGGATTATAAACCAGCTCTTGAGTGTCACAGTTTTTGAAACTTTATCACAATAAGGTATGAAAAGGAAGTGGGAGGAAGACACATTAGCTTGTCCAAAATCTAGAAAACTGCAGGTTTAAAGAAATTAAGGTGGAAGAGTGTGCCATACCGATCTAGGTTTTTCTGACAAATTCAAGTCTATAATTTTTTTTTACTAAAATGTGCTTTTAGCCCACTCTTCCAGGGCAAGCTACAATAAAACAGCATGAAAGATAAAATAATCCAATAATAAATACCAAGGCATTAAGATGTATGTGAGATTCTTGGCCATATTCAGCACAACTTCAGAACGATCCCAAACAGATTTACTCAAAAATGAGGCCTATTAAGTTCAATAAGAATTGCTTTCTATGTATTGATAAGATTGCAATCTTATACGTCTATTCAAAAGTAAACCATATAGAGTTAAATAGGAACTTACTCCCAAACAAGTGGGGATAGGACCACAGCCTTGGTAGCCAAATGCAAGTGATCAGGCCGGCAGAGAAACCATGAAACCACACCCAATATAGAAACCAAGAAAACTGCAAGATTATAGGAACCTGCTGCTCCGCATTCACCACACAAATATAGCAGACTTTTTGCAAGATAACCAGAATTCTCCCTTTTCCCCTCTGCAGGCTTCCAGCAAGCTTTTAAATACCGTACTCTTGAAGCTGAGGAGCTTTTTGTAGTCCTGTTTACAAAAAGGTGCCTTAGAAGTGAGCCATGATGGTGTAACAGGATGCTTCTTCTGCCTTTGATCTTATTAAAAGTAGCTGCACCTCATAAAGAAACTGATGTGAAAGGATTGCCCCTTCAGTCAGATTAACAATTTTGACAATGGGCATTGTTGACTATCAACACGAAGATTAGAATAGCCACTATTTATTACGTTTTGTCTGAGAACTCTTGTGCATTTCCCTGAAATAAAACACTGTCAGCAGAGGAAAAAGAGCTTAAGTTACATATTGTTGGGAACCGCCCTGAGAACTATTGGGTATAGGGCGGTATACAAATGTAATGAATAATAAAATAAAATAAAAATATACACTACAGCTAAGGGGCAACTTCCTCTGGCCTAGGAAAGCTGAGGCCATTTTGAAAACCAGCAACGTAAAATTATTTCACAGCTCCTCCATTCACAAGGACTTCCTGGATTTCACATAGAAATGAATGCATGACTAGCTTAAAGACCGCGAAGCCTGCGCAACCACTAGGACTACAATTCCCACAGTCCTTTGCGCCTCGCCAGACTGGAAAGTAAACAATAATTGGGGAGGGGGGAACCCGCTACCTTTCAACACTTTCGAGGCTAACCAGCATAGAATGGTGTAATATTTTTTAAATGCCTATGCCAAGTTCATCAAATACAAGGTAGATATAACCGCCGTTGTGGACTGGAGTTGGTATTTTTTTCCCCAGAGAACGATTAGAAACCGCTCACGGTGACGTCAGAATCAGACCGATCAGGGCAACCGAGAAGGCAGGAGGGTCGTTCTGCGCAGGCGTAACGCGCGGTAGGCGGGGCTACCATCGTCTCCCTCGAACTGCCGGGGGCGGGACGGGGGCGGAGCTCGCGGCCGCGATAAGAGGAGGGGCGGCGCTCTGGCCCTCTGTGTCCCTCGCAATCTCGGTCGCTGGCGCAGCGTCTGCGCGGCTGATTGGCTGGCCGACTCGCCGCACGGAGGACCGCCGGCCTTAGGCCAAGAGCAGTCCCTCTGGTGCTTCGTCGAGGCGGTTGTCCGGCCGTGAGGCAGCAGCCGCGATGGGCTCCCGGGCTTCCACGCTGCTTCGGGACGAGGAGATTGAGGAGATCAAGAAGGAGACAGGCTGTGAGTACCGAGAGAAGCAGCTGGAGACCGGGGGCGCTGGGCTGGCCTTGCTTTCTGCGGCCGAAAACCATTCACGGTCTCGTAACGCGAGGCGGGCGGGCGGGCGGGCGGGCGAGCCACCTGCGGTTTTTCACCTTCCAGGGCCGAAAGTGTCCGGGCTGAGGGAAGAGGCGTCGCTACTTGTCAACCGCCATTCCTCGCCGATATACCGGGGAGCCTTTTCGGCGGCATTGGGTGACCCTTGACTGAGGCGCCTGAGGCGGGGTCGCCCGCAGCCTGGGAGCTGTGTGGCAAAGGAAAGGAACTTCGGCAGGTGCCGCTTATCCTGTCACAGGACTCGGGAGTGAGAAGTGGCACCTGCCGACCTTCCTCCTCCTGCGCACCTCTTAAAAGCACAGGAGCCCCACATTTTCTTGCCTCTGGTCACCACCTTTTGCCTCGTGAAGAGAAAGGTCATGTTCCCAAAGGCGGGTCTCCTTCCTCTTCAAGTTGCCCGGTTGCCAAATTCTTCGCTGTTCTGGTACAAGGTATGCTGCGTGAGGCGCAGCCTAGAAGTTACCGACCTGATAAACTTGGCACATACGGGTAGGCGTCGATACTATTCCGACCGAATACACACCTTGTGTGTGTGGTAGCCTTCTGTAAGAAAAGAGGGGTTTTTTTGACGTCTGACTACTGTGAGTTGCCCTCTCCTTGATGAATCGGCAACATCTGAACTTTCGAAATGGTTGCAACATTAGTTTGCTATGTGTTGTTTTAAAGTCAAATGCTCAACCTGACAGTGGGTCGGATGAGCATTTTTAACCTACTTTATCCTGCCTTAGTGATTTTTAAAATCATTATTCTGCTTAATTTGCCCCATATAATTATGGTGAGTGTAAAGCCGTTGTAGGAGCTCTTTCCATGTGAGTTGTAGCAGAGTAGAGAAGGGAAAATAACTCTATACGGGCCCTCTTAATTACAAGTGCTACGCTTGTTTCTGAGGTAAGCATTCAGGACAAGTGCTAGCTTAAATCAAGCCTCTTTGTGTTGTGAATGCTCCAACCTGTATCAAAAGTGTTACTTGCTGCATTCTAGATTTTCTTTCAAAGTGTTGAAGGTGCCCCTCCTGCAATTCTATGAATCTAAGTGCCATGCACATTGGTGGCACATTATTTATGTATAGATTGATAATGCATTTCCTCTTGACATGCACTGGAGCATTCAAAGGACTAGTTAACATTTTTTATTTCATTTATAAATTCCTTTCCATGAGACACCCTGAAGCAATTGTGTAAGCAGTTCTGATAGTCTTTAGCACAACTTTATTTAGGGCACTTTTGATGTAAAACATTACAGCCTTTATCTTATTTATTACAAAGATGAACACCCACATGATATTGTGGGAATTCTCATTTTAGAGCTTGTTTTCTGAGGCTCAGATAGCAACTTGCCTAAGGCCTCTTGATGGCTCCATGGCTTAGTAATGTACATCTCCCATAGCCAAACAGAACGTTATCTAGTGGGCAAAAATGCAATAGAAAACAAATGTGCTATTGGGTTATAGCTACAGCTAGTTACAGATGACTATTATTTTTCCAACCCCAGTTCTGTATTAGCGAATCCCATCTACTGTTTTGACTAGTAGCAAATGACAATATATCCATCTACAGATATTTGATTCTTAGTATGTAGCATGTAGTTAGTTCGCTTGAAAAAATAGGAAATATGAAAGTACAAAAGTTCAGTCAGGACATTCCATTTTCTAAATTGCCAACATGCAGTTCCTGGTAGTGCCAGGTGATCTGTGGATTACTGCCTTATTGCATGATTAATCTCACCTTTTTCAATTGTTTAACTGCAATGAAAGAAGCTAATAATACATTAAATTATTTCCAATAATTACCGTACTTTGTGTATGTAACCAACTACTGTATTTACCATAGGGATATAGCATGTCTATACAGATAGGCTTACTGAGAGCAACACAGTAAGGAGGAATTCTAGAGGAAACTAAGCAAAAGCTACAGTCACTAATTATTGCTGCTTATGATACATTCTATATTACATAGTTTAATGCTCTAGTAGCTACTGATTTTTTTATTACTGGTTCAGTGGTACAAACTTGGCACTAAGAAAAACAAATTCAATTAGATTTTGTCATCATAGTGCTATCAGTTTAATACAGGGGTCGGCAACCTTTTTTAGCCGTGAGCCAGTCCACCATCCCTCAGAACATGTGGTGGCTCGGACTATATTTTTTTTGGGGGGGGGGGGAATGAACAAATTCCTATGCCCCACAAATAACTCAGAGATGCATTTTAAATAAAAGCACACATTCTACTCACGTAAAAACACGCTGATTCCCGGACCATCCGCAGGCCGGATTGAGAAGGCGATTGGGCCACATCTGGCCCACGGACCTTAGGTTGCCTACCCCTAGGTTAATACTACTATTCTGAGTAGTGCTTTATTCTCGGAAAGCTAAATTTTATGTTATGCAATTATTTGACCCTTAATAAATATAATTATTAGCGGGAGCATAAGGTGTATAGAAGCAGCCCAATGGTTTATATTCAGTAGTGGTTTGGGGCTAGCAAAAAGCACCCCTGCTTTTTACATTTTCTTGTTGGATGTGTGTATGTGGCTTATGGTAAAAGAAACTAGCACAACATTCTCAGATCAGCATATTTTTGAGAAAGATGTTAGCAGCAGCAACAATATTGTATGGACATCACATACACATTTACTTATATATTAGTATGAAATGCGAAGGCTTTTAAAAATGAGCCAAAATAGTAAATTTGCTGGCAAGAAGCAGAAACAGTACCTGAAGAATACTGTTTATTCAGTAAATGTCTGGATCACTAAACATTTAAGAAAAGGTCAGAAGACTGGAATTGAGACATCAACTGAATAATCTGAATCAAAATTGGAAATTATGTAGCACCTTTTTAGCCAACTATAGAGGAATGAGCCATCATAGAAGATGATCTTGGCAGCCTGTCAGAGCAGCAATTTCTACAAAAGTGTGCATTCCAGCTACTATTGCTGTGAAACAGTTTCTAAGGATAGCTTATGTCTATCATATGCTTATGTTCCTAGTTTTAATGAAAGGGCAGTTATGTGAGGTGCTGACTGGGAGTCATTCATCCTTAACACCTGCAGTTCCTAATGCCAGCTACAGATGTGTGTCTTGCTATGGGACATTTTCATGTACTTGCTAAGATACACAATGACTGCAGAGACTACAGCAAAGTGTATTATGTTAATTGTGTGCTTTTCAAAGTCAGGCTTTGGCATTGGCTGGATTTGATATTTATTTATTTTTTGAGATTAGGCCCTTGCTGTACAGTAGTTGAGATCACACTTCATGAAGATTGCAGACAAGTTATGGTCTTGGCAAGGCTACACATAAATACATTATAAATCAGAAACGTTAATGTGCATATCAATGTTTCTATTTTATGCTTTATTCAGTGATTCTATTTTGCATTGTAAGCAAGATTCATTACAAAAAACAACATTGTTAACAAATTCATTGTGCACAAGCAGGTGTTTGGACTACAGTCTACTTTAGCAGATACAGCATCTAATGGAAAAGTCCATGGAAGCTTGTGCTACAAGTCCTTAAGGTGCCACAACAGTCTTCATCCCAAGAGACTAGCATAGCTATTGCTCTGGCAAGAGAAATTAGAGATGGCAATCTCATTACATATAATTTATGCAAAAAATTATGTTTTTGTTTTGGTGAAGTACACGTTTCAGTTAATAATCCCACTACTGTCTCAAGGCTTATTTAAGAAACAGATCAGGTAGCTGTTTATCATAATTGTCAAATAAATGGGGTCAATCCAGAGAGCCAGTGTGGTGTAGTGGTTAAGAGTGGTAGTCTCGTAATCTGGGGAACCGGGTTCGTGTCCCCGCTCCTCCACATGCAGCTGCTGGGTGACCTTGGGCTAGTCACACTTCTCTGAAGTCTCTCAGCCCCACTCATCTCACAGAGTGTTTGTTGTGGGGGAGGAAGGGAATAATAATAATAATAATTTATTATTTATACCCCGCCCATCTGGCTGAGTTTCCCCAGCCACTCTAGGCGGCTCCCAATCAAGTGTTAAAAACAGTACAGCGTTACATATTAAAAACTTCCCTGAACAGGGCTGCCTTAAGATGTCTTCTGAATGAATGTCAGGTAGTTGTTTATCTCTGTGACATCTGATGGGAGGGCATTCCACAGGGCGGGCGCCACTACCGAGAAGGCCCTCTGTCTGGTTCCCTGGGAAAGGAGAATGTTAGCCGCTTTGAGACTCCTTCGGGTAGTGCTAAAGCGGGATATCAAATCCAAACTCTTCTCTTCTTCTTCTACCTTTGTGCCCATAGATAGGTACCGTATTTGATCAGTTGAATGCCTCTGCTAATGGAAGAAAGCTGGTTGCTTGCTGCAGCCCCCGGTGTCCCCCAAAATTGGCTCCAGGGTTTGGGGACCCTTTTGAAAAGGGTAGACGATTGGGGGACTGTTTGGGAAAGCCCACATTGGGATTCCTTCCACTTCCATTAACAGTGGTATTCACTGAATCAAAAGCCTGAGTGCAAGGCCACCAGTTAGATCCCACTCTTATTAATTACACCATCAGTTTTTGTAATAAGAGTTTTTGCAAGCACATCTCAATGTCAGAAACCCCCAACTTGCTGTCAAACACTTAATTAAATGTGGCATACATACTGTGTGTCATAAAGTCCCATGTCCGTTAACTTATAAAGAAGAGTCTAAATATGTGGCTTTGCATACAATTACAAAAAACATGTATGACAAAACTATTTAATACCACGTGTAATATTAAAATGGTTCTTTCAGCTATTTGGCAAATAGGCCACTGCACTTGGACTTTGAAATGCAAATTACATGGTGGTGATTGTTAGTCAGACAAGAACAATATCCTTTTATGTGTATCAATAATTGCAGGCGTCTAAACATTTTTTAAACTTTCTGCCTGGAATGTTTGCATTTCATAACACTTTTCAGATGTTTCCTTAGTTAATATCAAGAGATAAAGACAAACCTAGTCTTGTAAGCTTAGCTGCTTAAATTTCAGACACACTCTTGTTTTAAAGTTATAGTTTGCTGGGGAATAATGCAAATTTACTCATCAAAATTAAAAATACCTATTTCAGGGAGAGCTTTGTAGCCCGAGAGATCTACCTTGGCAACTTAAAAGGCTATTGGTAGGGAGGAGAGGATGTGCCGTATTTTCATTGAATCCTGGCATCTACAATATTTTTTGCTTGGTAAATCTAGTCACTGAAACCAGTACGATAGATCAGAAAATTGTTTAGAATACTGTATTTGTATTCTTTTATCAGAGCCCTGGGGAACAGCTTTTTAAAGAGAGATCAAGTTGATTCGTGTTCTGTGGGTTTAACAAGGTTGTTCCTTCCTCCATTTAGCATGCTTTAAAACCATTTGGAATTGCTTTAATGGAGTTTTTTGCAGGGTTGGCAGCTGAGTGGTTTAAACTTTAAACTACTTTCAGATGGAAAGGAAACTAGATTATCCAGAGGCTGAGGTAGCCTAGGGCTCCAGAACTGTCTGAATTTAAAGAGAGACAAGGAACAGGCTTCCCTCTTAGCCAAGTCAGTGGACTAGTTACCCGTAGTATTTCAGCCTTGTAGTTGGCCTTTGCCTGGTTGCCATAGGTAACAAGGAATTGGTTGCAAACAAGTGTATGGAATCCATCCTGGTGAGCTGGTGAAGGAAGGACAGATTGTCCACTTGGTTTCTGTGCAGGTCACAGAAAAAGTGAAGCACTTTCATCTACAACTAACAAGAAAATGTGGTAGTCTGATGGGAGAGGAAAATATATCTGTTCCTCACCTGCAGGCCTGCTGTATTTGTAAGCTATAGGCCACTAGACATCAGTGGGCAGGCAACCTTGGAAATGTTTTGTGGACTTTCTTGCAAGGCTGTAATAAACTTACCTATGTCATACCTCTTCTTAAGACATATCTGTTCAGTGAAATGTTTTACCCAGTGCTGTTTTTCTAGAAAGAGGTCCGGAACTCACCATGAATGGCTCCCTCATTGTCTTAGAATGGCAATGGCGTCCATCTGAGAGGTGGCGGAACTAAATTGCAGCGAGTTCCAGCTGAAAAAAAAGCCCTGGTTTTACTAATAAAGGAGTGAAATGTTTTACCAATAGAGGGGTAATAGGACTTAAAATCTGAATGGAGGTCATTTTAAAATGTAAACATCCAGCAAAATCAATGTCCTGACCCCTGAAATGTAATGAAATTACTCTTACTCTGTATTAAGTAGTGTGGATTAATTGATTTTAAAATGTTGCTGTTCAATTGTAAATTTTAATTTATTTTTTGCTTCAGTTTCCCACAGTCAGATTACTCGTCTGTACAGTCGGTTTACCAGCCTAGACAAAGGAGAGAATGGCACTCTTAGGTAGGTACTCTTTAGCAAACTTCATTGTATTGACTCACTGCTTTTGCTTAGTGCCTTACTGTATTGACTTGCTCACTGCCTCTGCCCAGTTTCCCTTGATTTACCCCCTCTAGCTGCAGCCCTCTTCCTCCTGTTCCATGCATTTCCTGAGAGTCCTCTGATTCCCAGAAGGCTATTTGGGACACACATTGGGATACAGTGGGGGAAGGAGGAACCAGAGAATTCCTGTTGTTTGACTGTATTGGGTGCAACCCATAATCCCTGTTCAGGTTTTATGCTTCATGCAGTTACAATCATGTGATGGACAACGGGACTGCACTTACTGCACTTACTCTCACTGTTGCATTACCTGCCAGTTCAGCCCCCTGCCCTGTATATGTTGGGAGGAAGGTCTACTACGTACATAGACTTTCCCCTTTGCAATCCCAAACCCTGGGTTCTAAATTGTGTAAGGAGCCTTTGTACAAGGGTCCCATGTTCAACACCCCCTTCCTCCAAAATGCATATCTGAAGCTGTGTTTTAAGGAACAAAAGAGCGGGGCCAGTAATACATAGTCGAATTTAGAACACCAAGCCTTGTCATAATTGTCATAATCACATACATAATTGGGTAATATTAGTGGAGATGAGAAAGGAGCTGCATACGTAACAATGCACATCACAGTAGAAGTACAGCATTTCCTTTAAAAACTTTCCCCTGCATTTCAGCAAAGCTTTCAAGACAGCACCATTTAAAAGGTGCTGAGGAGCAGAATTGAGAACAGCAAAGCAGTTGTTATTGTTGTTAAAATTTGTATACCGCCCTATACCTTTAGATCTCAGGGTGGTTCACAACATAAAGTTACAATATAAAAAACAAAATACATGATGAAAATAAGAACAGAAATAAACCTCTGCTTCCATATGGGAGAACATTTATTCCTTTTCCCACCCTCCATAAATCATTTTCCAAATTTGTAAGAAACACATATCTGGCCTACACAGCATATAAAACAAGAAGGAATCATGTGACACCATCAAGGCTTAACAGTTTTATTGTGGTATAAGTGTTTATAGACAAGAGCCCACTTCATTGTGCCTTAATAATGAATCTTCTAATCTTTAAGGTACTACAGTACTCCTGAGTTTTACTTAAACCATTTCAGCTTAGAATACAGGGTAAATCATTTTTGTTACCTCCTGCCAAGTTGTCTTCCCTATATTTTGAGCCAAAACAGTTTAAGCAAGAGAAAAGATCATAAATTCATGTTAAGTATGGACGTGCAAAATTTCTAGTGAGTTGGTTAATTTGGGAGTGGCTGTAGGAATAAAAATTCGAATTGCAGTGTGGTTTTTAATCCCTGACTGATTTCAGGGCAGACTGCTATTTCTCAAACTTATGGACTCTCCAGAATGGCTAAAATGCCATCCTTATAGCCTATACCATATTGATGTAGATATTAATGTCAAAACAAAGTGTTCTTTTTAAACTGAAACCCACTATGTATATTTATATTTATATTTATATTATTTATATTTATATTATTATTTATATTATTTATATTTATATTTATATTTATATTTATATTTATATTTATATTTATATAAATATATATTTTATATTTTATATTTACATTTATATCCTGCCTGTCTGCTGTCATGGAACCAAAGGCAGTGTATATGTGGTTCTTGGGCAATTACACATCTAGGCACTGATCAGACCCAGTTCTCACGCCAGCATGCTGACAAATCCTCCCTTAAATCCAGCAAAATATATGGCTCCTGTAGTTGGAGTTAATCACTTGCCCTAAACAAGAGAGGATTATGAAGTGAAGAGGATTTGGAAGTAGATACAATCTTAGGAGCAACTTAGTACAGAAAAGTCTAGAAACAATAACTTTCAGTATTTAAAAAACCTCTTTGTAAATAGATTGTAATGCTGATCACAGTATTAACCATATACTTTTATGTCACCTGAGCAAGGCAGGACAACTCATTACTTCATAAACTTGACTTTTTGTCACTTTCTCTTATGATGAAATGTTTGAATAAGTATTGATGGTACTGTAAAGTAAGATGGAAGAGTCAAACTGAAATAAAAATGAAGCAGTAGTACAAACATGAGCTAGTTCTGTGGTGCAGTCTCTCTGTTCAGACATTACAGAAAGTAGAAGTGTTGCTGAAGGCATGCCCCACTCTATAAATATGCTGCAATATGTGTAAAGTATATGGTTTGGCAGAGAAACTTATTGAGTAGATGATGTTTGGATTTCTGTGATTCAGAATAAGCACAATGAAAAGCACATGCAAGTAGGCTTCAAAAATACATTAATTCATGGGAGATCCTGTTGGATAGTGTTCTATGGCATGTGAACAGAAGAAAATATTTCCTGTGAGTTCCAGTCTAAGCCAGGTGAAGTGGGTTTTGCTTAAAAAAAAAAAAGCACAGCTTGCTTTTCAGTATTCATTTACTTTTATGATGTGTGTAGTGTTTTCCAGTTAGTGTTCTTACTTGGATAATGTCCCCTTCATAAGCGCAGTGGCTGGTAGGAATGACAGTAATAGATTTTAAATTCAGTAGTTACAGTTGGTTAATGTTTAACCTTAAGGTAAGCCATAAAATATAGAAATTAGAAGCTGATGCATTCAGATTTCAGAAGCTGAATCTTTACAAACAGGGAGGGTATGTTTTAGAACACTGAAGAGTCTGACACATACATGTAACAGGAGATTTGCTGCTTTTCATATATCTGTCACACTGTTTGGACCCAAGGGGAGGTGGAGTACTTGGGGTGGGGGGCAAGTTAACTTTTCCTCCACTGCAATTTCTCCAGTTTAAATGTTTCATTGGAAATTGCTGTTTTTCCCCTTCTGGGCAAATAGCAGTTTAAAGTTGAGTGCTGTTTAAATCAGGAAAATGGCACAAGGTAAAATTATTATTTAATAACAACACTTCCCCCAGCACACCAGTCCCTATCCAAATTATTTCACACCCCCAGTTGCCTTTAATATGAGAGAGAAGTGAAAAATCTTATTCAGATTTCCTGGGTCACATCTGGTTTGGTTCAAAGTCACTAGACTTGCTTGGCTCTTATCAACTGCAAACAGAATCACCTTACTTGATTCTTTAAAAATTAAACAAAAAACCCAACCTCAAAGGTTGTATCAGGCTTAAATTTTCTGAAGTACAGAGGTTCCCAATTAGCTAAATACTGTACTGCAGACACATGTTTTTTAAAAGCTAAGCCATGGACTCCCTACTTTTGAATATTTTCATATCTCTATGGTAGTTTTTGTTATGTCAGTAGTACAACGGACCCCCTGGGTGGGATACATGGCCCCCCGGGGTCTGCAAACCACTAACTGGGAGCCACTGGCATAGTGAATTTGGATATTCTATACCTTATGTATAGGTGGAAACAATTTTTGGGGTATGCTAATTCATAGTGGCTGAGGTAGAAGCAGAGATGATATTCTCTCTGCCCCATTGCTTTTTACTATCCTCTGAGGCTGTCTGTAAACAAGACTTTACAGATTTTAGAAAGGCTTTGAGGGCCATTAGCATTGAATTTTCCCACTGGGTCACTCCTGAATGAACAGTGGTGTGAACAGTGGACTTGCTACTCCATTCTTCCCAAGAAACAATGCATCTGCTTTGGAAGAGTTATTTTCCTTAGCTAATAATTCCCTGTTGCAGATTGGAACTGGCAACTATGGCTGCATAAAGAAAGAACAATTGCTATGTGAACTGGGAAATAGAATTTATTTTATTGAAATATAAGGTGAAAGAGCCATTTGACAGTGCCTAGATGCATGTGGAA
Source organism: Podarcis erhardii (assembly GCF_964252035.2). NCBI lineage: Eukaryota > Metazoa > Chordata > Lepidosauria > Squamata > Lacertidae > Podarcis > Podarcis erhardii. Next base: position 43,996,442 of record NC_138497.1, read on the forward strand.
GATGATGCTTAAGAGGTTAGTATTCCATGAAATCAAGCCTGTAGCTGGAGTCAGATTGATTCAAGCCTACTGTAGGACCAACACACCAGATTCTGCATATATTCTATTGTTGAGGGGTTTCTCTTTTGAGTTTTATGGGCAAAAAATACTTCAGAGACTTCTGTCACATTCCAGAGGCCATTCATGGTGTTAGCATTCTTAAAATGAGGGGATTCTAGTGATCTCTTTCTACACTGCAAGCTTTAGTACAAAGTGGTAAATATAGGAAATGTATTGCTTTTAATTCAACCCACTATTTCAGCAATCCTTGATTATAGTTTTTGAACCATGGAGTACAAAAGTGCACCGTAGACAGATCATAGTGAATCAAAGGGTAATTATGAAGGGCATCACATCAGGTGGGTTGACTCAAGCAAAAGAAAAAATATATAATACTTCCAAACAATAAATAGTGTCCAGGTACTATGATTGCCTAAAGAACACTATCATGGCTAAATAATGAATCTAAGTAGTTTAAACTCCTATTAGATGCTGAATATATCCAGCAAGTAAGTACAAATGGATATATTTATTTTATTGTTGCATACTGCAGACACTGAGAAATCATAAGTAGGATAGAGTATCCATTGCATCTTGACTGGGAAGCAAGTCCCATAGTAGTGCATAGGATATGGTCTTAGTTGCTAGATAGATGTGGAGTGATGTAAACTTGGGAGAAGTGCGATCTTAAATAAACCATACACCTACTTTTATATCATCATGACAGCTGAGATTAACTAAGAGCAATGCTTTGACCATGTCATCTGTGTGCCAAATCCAAACAAAGATACATAAAGTCATTCTTGCTGACTGCTTCCCATGTCCTTGAGAGCAGATGAACCTTCACCTAGATATCTATCAGAGTAAGCCTGAGCACTTTCAGAACAGCTGTAAAAAGTTCCTCTTCTGGCTGACATTCAGCAGCCAAGGTTAAGCTGGTGTCAGATAAATTACCCAAGCAAAATAAGTTAACTATTGCTTGCCCTGGTTACCTGCCTCAGGAATTAAACTGATACACATTTTGATATACATAACACAGCACTGAGTGGCAGCCTTTTTTCAGGATGGTTATATATAGCTGTACAGGGACGTGGGTGATGCAGTAGTTAACTGAGCCTCTTGGGCTTGCCAGTTGGAAGGTTGGTGGTTCGAATCCACTCAGCGGTGGTGAGTAGGGCTGGGTGATAGCTGGTTTTCAACATCATGGTAATATCACCAGCTAAATATCATGATATCTTGATATATCATATGTATCTGTGGTGGCGGAGAGCCTTGCTGGGCCCTCCCCACAGGGGCAGAAGGTATCACCATACCTCCTTGCAGCAGTGGAGGGTGTGCCATGCTTCCCCACAGTAGCAGAGGGTCCCGTCGTACCTCCCCATGACATCTGCTTCCCCACTCAAAGGTCTAAGTGGAATCTCTGCATGCATAAGCCCCACTGATTTCAACTAAAGTAACTTCTACTTTCCTTGGAGAAAGCCCCATTGAATCCAATAGGGCTTGCATGTGAGTAGACACGCATTTGCTTTCACTACTTACTGAAAAACACCCTCCCCATCATTCTCATACAGTACCCAATCTCCCATTTCGGCATAAGACAGCCAGCTAAATCTTCTCCCTTCCATTCTCCCCCAAAGCCCTCATCCTATCAATCTTTCCCTTTTTATCAAAGCGAGGTAGGGAGGGAAAGCAAGCAAAAAGATAGTCTCCTTTAAATTATAAAAAAACCACCCTTCCCTTTTAATATGGAGGAAAGCTATTTAGGGAGAACTAACAACATAAACACCACCAGAAAAGAAAGAAAAAAACTCTTCCCCCCTTTTTTTCACTGGTTAGGGAAGGAAGAAAAGTGCTTACCAGTTATTTGTTTACTTTGCCTCTTTGATTGTCTAGCCGTGGGGTGTCCCTCTAGGCTCTGCATAATTAGCTGACCTCTAAGTGGAAAGATACAGGTGAAGCTGGTTTGTGCAGGGCTTTTGGTCATTTCTTATCGGAGGAGGGAGAGCAAACAAAGCTGAAGACACTTGCAAATTATCTGCAAAGTATTGTTCAGTTGCTCTGTTTCAGCTTCTGCCAACCTAGCACTTCGAAAGCACACAGGTACCGCTGTGGCACAAAGGTAAACAATGTTTCCGTGTGCTTTTGCTTCCATCACGGTGTTTCGTTGCACCAGAAATGGTTTAGTCATGTTGGCCACATGACCCTGAAAGCTGTCGGTGGACAAACGCTGGATTCCTCAGCCTGAAGCGAGATGAGCGCCACACCCCATAGTTGCCTTTGACTGGACTTAACCATCCAGGGGTCCTTTGCCTTTTTAAAAAATCTATATAGCTGTACATTAATACTACACAACTGGGATTTTTTTATTGGTGATAGGTGTTATGAACTGAATATATAAAAGTACGCAGCACAAAACTCATTTTCTTGATCTGAGGTTTACTATTTTCATGATCAATGAGCTTAACATACTGGATCTTTACTTAAAAAAAAAAAACACCTTAAAAAACCCCTCATAGCTGTTGTGTGATATCTGAACCATAAATTTCAATCAGCCCTATTATAAAAAATGAATGTTTAACATGGGTGTTCAGAGATCTTATTCTATTAAAGGATTGATGTAGATTTCATTGAAATTGTAGCCGTGAAGATTTCCAACGCATTCCAGAACTTGCCATCAACCCACTGGGGGACCGGATTATCAATGCCTTTTTTCCAGAAGGGTAAGTTGCACAGTGTTTCCTCATAATAAGTTGCTTGGTGTGAAGTGCTCCTAGGACTAATTTAAGATGTGGATTCTTATATTCTATTCTTGACACCGTAAAACAATGTGCTGGACTTCAGATACAATATTGGGGACTGGAGCATCAGCTACTAACTATTCAAAGTAAAGCTTTATTAATATTAGGTATTTGTTAGACGCTTTAGTTCTGTTTATATTCTGCCACATTTATCAAATGGCACCAAAAATATCTACTTCACTTCCCAAATTCCCTTCACTAGCTGAGAAGTAAAACCTTGACTACCTTTCAGTTGATGCTCTAAGCAGGGGTCTGAAATTTTTGGCCAGTTGTAATTGCCAGGATCCTTACCCCTGCTGATTGGGTGGAGGCAAGCACCTCTGCTCAGTAATAAAGAAGTTCCATCAACCTTTCTCTCCTACATCAACAACAGGTAGGGAGAGCACATTTCAAAGAAGCACAGAGCCCCAAGGCTACAACATCAGCCAATTTTTTCAGAAGGAAAAACATAGTTAAGTTTGGAGCAGCAAATTGCACTGAGACTTTGAATAGCAGCATATTTCCAAATGCCTGTGTAAACAGGTGAAGTGAGTACCTGGTGCCAGAAGCCCAATACTATAGGGCCCATCCATGCCTCCAGGGGGAGAGAACTTCTCAGTTGAGGAGCCACAACAGAGAGAATTCTATCCCACGTCAATGTACAACTGCCTACAACAAACACAGCAAAAATAGCAAGAAGCACCTCCCCTGCTAATCTAAGGATCTGGGATGGTTGGTAATTGTTGAAGGCTGACTAATTTTTATATTTTAAGTTATAGTTTTGAGATGGTAGTTCAATAACGTTCAGTTAAACAGCAAAATAAAATAACAGCTGAGAAGAGAGACTAAAACAGTGTACATGGAACAAGTATAGAAAAATAACAGCAAAATATGAAACTGCATTCTCCAAACTCTGGTAAATTTGTTTGGATATTCTTGTTTAAAGTATTTTGCTTGATGGATTTGCAAAATGTAATAGATTGTGTGTATCTTCTCTGGTATAGAGAAGACCAGGTGAATTTTCGTGGATTCATGAGAACTTTGGCACACTTCCGACCCATTGAGGATAATGAGAAAAGCAAAGACCAGAATGGGCCAGAACCACTTAATAGTCGGAGCAACAAGCTGTACTGTAAGACATTTTTAATTGGACATCTATTCAGGCTAATTGTACTGCTTTGTATTCTTCTTTGTAATCCTGCAGCTTGGAATCTGTTCCTCTTCTTTTAAACTTAGTTTAAACCTGGATACAAATCTTATGGAAACAAGAGTAGAAAGTTACCTAAGTGAAAGTGGATTTTTCTCACTTTTGCTGGCTGTGGCTGATGGGAGTTGTAGCCCAGCCATCCAACGGAATTTCCATTTTCTTTCCTCCTCCCCAAATCTACTCTGGATGGTCCCTGAATACCGCCCCCCAGCTGGTTTTGAGGGTGCACAGGGACAGGAGAGGAACAGGAAATTCCATTGCGTGCCTGGAAGTCTGTTGTGTGAGTGGTGCTACAGTGTTGGGCACAGCCAGTTGTTTCTGTCCTAATGTAACAAAGCCTATAACCAAGCCCAAGTACATGGTACTGAAATAATTGTATTTGGAAAATGCTGTGCACATTGATGGTGCTGCTTTAAATGAATCATCGTAATATATCTTCCATGACCTCACATTTTACTTTATAATATTTTTAGATTTACATAAGATACTCAACAAATCTTAAATTATTGGTAAAACTGTTGAAGCAGGCTGACTTTCCATGCCTAAATATAGGCATTCTATATAAGCATTCTATAAATTACTGCCTGATAGGAAAAAGAAATCTGTTTAATGTGCTAGCATGTATCAGTAACTGGTCAAAGAAAAAGAAAAACCCAAGAATTTAAGCATAACTATTTTGGGACAGCAAAATTTCCTTCCTTTCTCCAGTCAGTGAGATGAGTCCATTATGTTCCCTCTATACTCCTAAGATAGGCCTTTGGTCAGATGCAGCACAGTTACTCTCCTATTCTTAAAAATGATCACCTCAAGGAACAGTCAAGTTTTAACTGATTGGTGTCTTTGTGGTTGCCAGTAGTCAATGACTATGAAGAATAAGGGAAGAGTGTTTGTAGTATGGGGGCACATTGCTCTGGGTCTGCAGTGGTTCGATAATGTATTCTGTATATGGCAGCAGTGGGAAAGAAAGCGGGGATTTTTCACACAGGCACCTCCCCATTTGCACCTGATCATGCATGTGACTGCTGACACACTCATGCCTTTTTGGGGGCCCAAGGGGGTGGAGCAGGCTGGAACATACTTGCATGTGTCCCAGAGCAGACCCCCTGCGTAAACAGGGATTCCCCTATATATCATTTCCCCCCCCCCCTTATCCAGAAATTCCCTACAAAAATGTGACAGTTTGTTTACTTTTTATTTTCTTTTGTATTTTTACTTAACATTCTGGCATTTATGGCAGTTCCTAAGCAACACGACTGGTTCAACAATCTGTGGCTTTTTAATGTGTTCGTAGGAAGGGGTTATTGGTTTTTGTTCTTCATAGAATCATAGTCATACAGTCCAATCCCCTGCAGTGCAGAAATATTTCGCCCAGTGTGGGGCTCAGACCCATGACCCTGAGATGAAGGGTCTCGTGCTCTGTGGACTGAGCTGTGTAGAAGAGGGTATTATGTTATGTGTTTTGATTTTGTAAACTACCCTATGAAGGACAGTATATAAATAAATAACCTTGAATTTATTTCCTCTAGTTGCTTTTCGGCTATATGATCTAGATAAAGATGACAAGATTTCTCGAGAGGAGCTGCTTCAGGTATGTTTAGCTTTTGCAGCCCATAAATTAATGCAAATTTTTTGGATGTCTTATTTAGCTTTTAAGGTAAAGTCTGGTTGAATGATAATTCTAAATTATTATAATACATAGGCATTATATAACAATATAACTATAGTAGCAGCAGAGGTAAGAAAAGACTTTGTGAATCTCTCCCCTCCATTTTAAATCCCCCCACTCACACAGATATTGCTCAATCTTTAATCTCCTCTAGTCTGCCTAGGCTGTGTGACCCTGTTCCATGCTAGGGACAGGATTGTGTAGCCAGTGCAGGATTAAACCCTGTTCAGTAGTGATGTCAGCTCATGGGCAAAAGGGCGTGGTTTCGGAAAAACAGCTTGGCGGCTCAAACTGGCACACAGGCCAAACATTCCTCACCCAATGTATGTCATAAGGTTACACTCTCCTTGCTACTAGCTATAACACTGAAAAATATACTCTGGTTCAAAACCAGCAGCCAGCCCCAATCCTATAAAGCTGTGCTCTCGGTGGTGGGGAAAGGTATTCTGTAAACCCAAAACACTGCTACAAATGCTGAAACCCAGAACAGCCCAGAAATAACCTGTGGAGTATCTTGTAGCACTGGAGAAGGTACTTAAAGGTTTGTACACCATGGTATGCCATAGTTTCAAACTATTAGGGCTTATCATGAAGCTCTTCTGGTTGTTCTAGAGAGAACTAGCCCACAAGTACTGGTTTGCACACAAAGCTAAGCTCCTAGTGTGGTTTGTTTGACAAACTTAGGAGCAAGGTGGGCATGATTTGAGCATTTCACACCAATGTGCTGCTCATTCAAAGAACACCATACTTGATTTGTGTAACAATGGCTTACTGTATTGTTTTATACTATCTGGATGTCCCATAATCACATTATATAAATAGTTGTGTTCTGTGTTATAAGTCAAGCACTGCTAGGGGTTGTTTCTTTTTGCTTTCCAGTGTATTTCTTATCAATAAAAAATTTGGTGTGGCGTGAGCAAATTTTTACTCTAAAAGGGTGGCCCAGAGAAAAAAGTGGAGAACTTTCTGAAAATTGTTAACTTGCTGGTCTGAGAATTCTTGAGATGAAAGTTGTATTTGTAAGTGGTGCACTTGACATTATTCAATAAACCTGGACTGATCTCCTTATTTCTAGAAAGAGCTTCCTTAAACTGCCTCAGTATATTTTATTTGAGGCAGTGCAGTAAATGGTGGTCTGTGCAACGGCAAGGTGTATAGACCTAGCACCCAAGGACAGATAAGGTATTTTGGCACCTGAAGCAGGAAATGTCCCAAGCACCTCTCCTTGGGAACAATAATATAATAATTAAAAATTGCTGCTGTTTTGTGATATTTAAAACCAGCTGCCTGATCGGGCTGGTCCTGAAACTTCACTTGGTTGACTTAAAATAATAGCTTTACTTGTCTGGTGCCTTCTTAGCACTTACAGCATATTCTTTGTTGAACACTAACATTACATTCTTTTGGGGTTTCTGTATACTGCAGGTTTTGCGGATGATGGTTGGCGTAAACATCTCGGATGAACAGTTGGGCAGCATTGCTGACAGAACAATCCAGGAGGCTGATCAAGATGGTGACAGTGCAATCTCCTTTGCAGAGTTTGTTAAGGTCAGGAAACAATGTTTATTATGGCAAACCTGATTAAGTGCTTGGATTTCCGAATCAGATGTGCAATCAAATGAATAGAAGGCTTATGTGCATAATTTCTTCAGTTATTTTGCTATTTCCCATATCTGAACATAAATTGGCAGAGATGTGCTCTTCAGCTTCATAACAATTGCAATTTATCTTATTTGCTTAAATGATTCTTGTTAGACTTGTTAGTTTTTCTAAATATTTTTAGTGTGTGACAACTTTGCATGCTGTTCCAAGGCATGATCTGTGGGTACATGATACAGGAGCCTTTCTTGAAATTAAGCTGATTTAGTTTGGTTAGTGCTTTGATAGACTGCCCAGGGATCATCTTGAATTCCATAAATGCAATTAAATACACTCCAGATGCAAGTGTTGCTAAGTACAGCTTTCATTTTCCATAAAATATATTACTGATGACCTCTAGGTCAAGATCTACAAAAAATAGTTCTGCAGCACAAGAGGACATGCAGTAGGAAAGCTGACAAGAATGGCTTCCTAAGACAAGACTAAAGTCTAAATGTTGAGAGAGAATTCGATTCCTGTGACAAATGGTTAACAATTCTACTTTTTTTGCAGGTTTTGGAGAAGGTGGATGTAGAGCAAAAAATGAGCATTCGATTTCTTCACTGATGCATCAAGGCCCATTCCTTGTTGTCCTGATATTTAAGGAATATAGTTTGTTTTACCCTCTCCTGAGCATTCCTGCTGGTGCGTGTGAGGTACATCTCCAACCCCCCCTCAGTTTGTTCCATCGATGTGAACATTCCTTCTGCATCAGAACAAAGGAACGTGGCTGCAGTGCAGCTTGGAATGGAACCTTGAAATGGCCTTTTCCTCACACTTCTCTTTGCTTTGCTTTCTGGTTATAAATTATTTCTTCCCATGTTACTATAATCTTCTACCATTTTATGAACTATGACAACAAAAATCTGACTTGGTAGTATTTGTATTCTCTCTTCGGTTTGTCTGGTTAACAAACTGTTTTCTTCTGTCCTTGGTTTTGTTTAAATATATATATTTGCCACTCTTAACTTCACAAAGTAATGCAAGGCCAATGGTTTTGTTTTCGGAATTAAGGCTTCGGAGCTTCGTCTTGCAAGTGTGTCAAATGTTACGAATTTGTCCACAGATGTGGGATGTCTGCCAAGAGAGTAACTTGCAGTTCTGAAAACATAGTAATTGGGTACTTGAATGAAACTATTTCATAGCAAGCTGTTTCTTAGCTGGAAAAAGTTGATTGCCTCTCTGCTGCCCACCCCCTGCCACCAGCTTTGTTTATGTAGACTATTTTGATTTGCATTATACTTAAATTACTCAAATTTCTTTCTTGTGCTTTTATTGTTTTTCAGTGAATGTTTGCAATACATAATTTTTGTTGCACAGCTTATAGTGGAAGGCTTTTCATACCAATTATGCCAACTGGACCTTTCGTCTCCAACATGCATGTCAAAGTCCAGATTTGAGTAGTACTGTGTCCCTACAAATTATGTGGGAACACTAACGGTTTTAGAAAAATTCTTAGCACATGTGTACATTTATTACTTCAGATTATATTTTGAAAGTTTTACTTTAACCACACACAAGGATCAAGTAACATTGTGAATTTTGATGTAAGCATCACAATACAGAACTGAGGGCTCAAAAGCAATGAATATGATGATCTTTGCTGTTAGTAAACAATTCTGTTGCACTGATTATCAATGAACTTTGACAACCGTTTTTAACTGTGCAGTGTTGGCTTCCAAGATGCAGAAAAATACTTTGTGTAAAAATCAGTGTTCAAATGCTCCCAACCCCTGCTATATGTCAGCATTTCTATAAGTATTGAGTGCAAGTTAATCTAGTTTACTTAAATCCAACACAATTCAATGATCCTTAAGAACTGCACACTACAGTGGTACCTCGCAAGACGAAATTAATTCATTCTGCGATTTTTTTCATCTTGCGATTTTTTTCGTCTTGCGAAGCACGGATTTTGGAAAAGCTTCAAAAATCACCAAAGTCTTCAAAAACCTCAAAAAAGGCTACCACACCGCGTGCTTTGAGTTGCTCCTCGAAGTCAAGTCGCAACTGCACCCCCTGAATGCACGGTTTTAAGGAAAAGGAAACAAACTTGCAAGATGTTTTCGTCTTGCGAAGCAAGCCCATAGGGGAATTCGTCTTGCGAAGCAACTCAAAAAACGAAAAACTCTTTCGTCTTGCGAGGTACCACTGTATTTTACATTTTAAAAAAAACTGCAGAAGAAAATCTATTCCTTCAGACAAATTATAAAGATGGGAACAAGATTATAGGGTGATTGCTTACAAATACTTTAGGATTTTTTGATCACAATGTAAACATAGGAATTTTATAAAGAGAAGGAAAATGAAAGTAACACCAAGTTAGATTTATTGTTTGAAATTTGCTTATCTGAAAATAAGCAATCTTCCTTTGGCTATAGAGGTAATCCACAGGTGTGCCTTGTCAGATCTATTATATTCATCAACTATCCATGAATAAAATCCTTCAACATACTGTGTTCTGTGAATCAATGGAGGTTTTAAATAACACAAGGTGCCTGTAGAATGCTACAGCTGAAAGACTTTATTTTCTCATATACTAATCTAGTTTTTAAGAGATTGGGTGACATCCAGTGCTGTCAACCCACTTGCACAACATACACCTGCTAGCACAACAGGACTTGCCTTTTTCCTCCCTGCTCAAAAGAAAGGAAAACGAAACAAAAAACCTGCTCTGCAGGCTCCTGCAACCTTCAAAAGATTTCAGAGAGCAAAGAGAAACCCAGCTGCATAAGCAGATGTTTGCTCATGCAACTTTGGATCTCACCTCTTGTTTTCATTACTCAAGTTTTAAATGGCTTTGAATTTTCAACCTGCAGGCATTTAGAATGTTTTACAAGCAATATATATCAACTGGAATTTCTTGCTTTCTCTTAGGCCAGGAGAGTGTGGTCCTATTGCCCTTATATCTGGCTCAGCTATTTATCAGTTTGATGGTGGGAATAAATAGGAGTTGCCTGCCTTTTACTCAGAATATGTTAAGACAGAACAGATTTTAAAACTTCAAATAAAATTAGAAATAACGGGGAATGGAGATGAAATACAGGCCAGGTAAGTGTATTCTTAACTCTTGTTGTTAGTCCAGCTGTGCATTTTAACTCATATAAACTTCTCAACTTGATGGGTTCTGCTTAGGTTTCAGTAGCTGTACAATTCACTGTAGAGTGTAGAAACCTGAAGACTCATTTAACATGTTCCTGACTAAAGGTTGATTCTCATGTTACAGTGGATGCAAATTCCCATTTGTCTACAAAAAAGAATTCATAAAGCACTGTAAAGTCTAATATCAATATGGAGTTACTGCAACTGTTCATTTCTTGGCATGTCTTGTCAGAAAAACAACTCAAGCCATTATTATTATATACGGTATGTTAGTATTAATCTATATATTAAAAGTACATAATTGTAAATGTGAAGCTTCCCTAATAGTAATTTCAGTTTGCCTTGATCCCACCCCTAAAAGACAGAGTAAGATAATTGAAATTATGGCTCCAACTCAAGATTATGATGAATGTTGGTTATCACCCATACACAAAATATGAATTCATAACATGACATACCTTTTGGTGTGCTATGTTATCCAAACATAATAAACCTGCTAAATTAGTACTGACTCAGTTGGCAGAGGATGAGACTCTTAATCTCAGGGTTATGGGTTTGAGCCCCACATTGGGCAAAAATATTCCTGCATTGCAGGGCTCAGACTAGATGACCCTCGTGGTCCCTTCTAACTTGACAGTTCTATGATTCTGTGACTAAGAGACAACAGAAAATTGTCCCATATAGCAAACACCTCTTCTGTTATGGTGCAACAACCAGTATCTTAAAACTTGTTCAGGTCTCTGGACAGCTTCCTACAGGATATTCCCTCTAAAGCATAGTCACAGTACCCACACCATTATGAAACTAAGCTTTTAGGGTGCTATCATAGAGCCCCAACATGAGACTTCAGAATTTTTATAGTGCCCCCCCCCCCCAAAAAAATTACTGTCAGATCATACCTGTACCCACTCATCACACCAGGAAAAAAGGGAGGGCTAACAATTCACAGCGCCACCTAGGAGCAAAAATGTAGAATCTGAGGTACAGATCCCATGTGAATATATATGATTCCTACACAAGTGGGTGACAAATCCCTTCTGAAAACCCAGAGGGTTTCTTTTTTTGCAAAATAATGGAACGAGGAAGTGCAAGATTTGGTCTGTGGAGACAAGTGTGATCTGAGTTTTGATGAGGATTTTGGTCTACATTTTCTGTGCAGTTGTTCCAACTGTGTTTCAAGAAAGCATTCCCAACCTGCCAGAGCAAAAACCTAAGCAGTCTGATTTCTACTGAGGAAGCTCTTTCCTAAGTAGGGCTGGCGTGAATGTACCACCCTTTATATAATGCTTATTCTCCCCCGTGTAATTTGCAGGACACCCAGAACTAAAGCTGAAAGAACTCTAGCTTGCAAGTGGTAGAGCCAACCCATGACATTTTGGCAAACCTCAAAATGGCACCCTCCCTCCCTGCCAATGAAGGGGTTAGTGAAGAGCTAGACCAGAAACGGGAGGAATCTGCCTGCCTGCCTGCCTCTGTGCCTGAGGCGGTTGCAGCACCTTGCCTTATGGGTGGGCCTGGTGTGTTTAGGATTGAAGCCCGGTTAGAGTTCCTTATCGGCCCATCAAGTAAGATCGCCTATTGTACACTGAAAGATCCAGCTCTGCATTCCCCATTCAATTTGGACGCGCTCACTTGAGAAAATTAGTGTTAGCGGGCACGAGCATCCTATTGAGCGAGGAGGAGGAGCAGCTGCGGGGGGAAATGTAACAGAATAAACAAAAGTACAATTTCCAATTTGCGCATTCCCGCCACCGCGCACAACCCCTTCCTTCCTTTAGGAGGCGTCCTGAACGACTGAGTAGACCGAACGCCTAACACCCGCCTCCCGACCGTCCCCACTTCTTCAACGCGGCGATAGGACTCGCGAGGAGGAAGGCGTATACCACATCGCGGTTGGCCAATCGCCTCTCCGTGTCCAGCCGTTTGGGGGCAGGCTACCCAATGGCAGCCCAAAGCGGAGAAGTGAGTGACAGGAGAGCGGCCCACTCGGTGGAACCCGCGTTCTGTAGAACGGCCGCTGCGTCGCCCTGCGCCGGCCTCCCATTGGGCGCTCGAAGTAAGGAGGGGAAGATGGCGGAGTGAGGGGGGAAGGAAGGAGAGCGCCGTGGGCTGCGGCCCTGAGGCCTTAACTGAGGTAAGACATGGCGGGCTCAGGGGCTTCCGTGGGGAAGGTTCATGGGCACGAGGACCTGCTGGACAGAAAAAACCAACCTGGAGCCTGGAGCTCACTTGGCGAAGCCCGTCTGTTGAGCCGGCCGGAACCTGCTCTCTCTTTACGTGCCCGTCCCGGTTCTGTGCCGCTGGAGAGAGACAAGTTCTGGTGTCCGGAGCTTATTGCCTCAGTTCTGGCCTTTTACCTCATAAGGGGCCTCCTTCCTCCTCGTCGTCCGGGGTTTGTGAGGGTGGAAGCAGCTCGCTTTTCTCTGCCTCCAGAGCCGCAAACTTGTAAGCGGGCTACGCCTGGAACGAGGGGGTCGGGAATCGCTGCGTGGCCTCGGTGGCCAAGCCAGGGCGATCTCCTCCTTTCCCCTTTTCCCTGCCTCCCCAAAGCTGGCAGGGAGCGAGGGCTTGCTGGTGAGGCCCTGCACGGGCGAGGTGCTCCAGGCACCCGGCGCTGTGCAGCGGCCGAGAAAGAGAGAGACAAGGCACACCGCCTCCCTAGTTCTCGAGCGGGTGGGGTTGGCGAGGCATTGCTGCGGGCACTTGGGCCTCGCTGGGTGTCCCAGTGGCGAAACCATCTCCTGCCTTCTTTCCAGTGTTGAGAAGTGGGTTGGGGGTCGGTGCGCATTTTCCAGGGGGGTCCTCTGTAGCTCCTGTGTTTTTCGAGGGAAGGCTGGAATTCGTCGTGCCTGCAGCAGACTAGCCCGGCCTCTAGTCGTCCTTACTGCGCAGGGCCGATTATGTGCCCCCTTTTCTTCCTTGAGCTGACAGAGGTGCCAACTTGAATAAAATATCGTGGGGACCAGGACCAGGGGCCCCACATAATCGATCACATGACGCATTTCCCACACGCTATTTGAATGCCGATGCCCATCAACTTTGTGGGGCCCCGGACCCCTCAAATATTTTATTGTGGGGTCCAAAGCCCCCAGAAGTTGGCTCCTGTGAGAGCTGTATCTCTTGTTGATTCAACTCCCATTTTCCCTTGTCTTGCACATCACAGCTTTCATGTTGTGTGTATCAGAAATAGAGCAAGCCATATGTTTTTGTGGGGATTAGGAAGGCTTCACCTGTCCTGTTTCCATACTCGTATAAGTGGACATATTTATTTCCATTATTAATTACTTTTTCTGTGAATTTTGTTGTTTTTTTTAAAGAAAAACAACCGTGGGTCTTATTTGCTTCTTACAGTTCTGTTTTTAATAAGTAACACATAGAAGCAAGAGTGACAGATCAGCTGTTTTCTTAAAGAAGTCAAGAAATAGGAGCCCATCTGCAATGAAGTAATAAATTATGACTAGCTTTGGAAAAAACATTGAAACATACACTGTGAACAAGCTGGCAGATCTCATGTAAAATTGCTGGTGAGCTTCAGCAGATGGCTGGAGTGCATTCTGAATGCATTAATTTGTATGCACTGTATTCTTTGCTATATAGACAAAGAGCAGCTGCATCTTATTGAAGTAGATACTGCAGAATTTTTTTTTTTTTAAATTGCATACTTAGGAGATTCTATTTATACAGCTGCCAAAATGTCTTTGAATGGAAAAGAGACAGATGTGAAGAAATGGAGGTCTAATTCAAATTGCCCCAAGTAAGGGTCTATCATTTTTGGCGAGCTTTACTGGCAGAGTCAAAAACTGTACTTGCCAGCCCCCTTCTCTATGAGCCAAGCCCCTTTCAAGCCTTTCCCAGGGGAAGAACTAGTGGAAAGAATGCCAGGTTGCTGTCACTGCTTGAAAATGTCCCAAACCTTCAAGCAACAAGTCAAGCACCCTCCCAAGGGAAGGGCCTGATGGTAATGTAGCCAAGGCATGCAAGCCTTTCACACAGTGGTGCACAACGTACCCCACCTGCCTTTCCCAAGAGAAGGGTGGATGGGGAGAGTAGCCAGTTGGGTGCCACTGTTTGAAGGTCCCCCAAGTGCCTTCAAGCCAGTGGCGTAACTAGCCACTTGGGCGTTGTGCATAGCGGGGCAGGGTGAGCAGGGCACAAAGCCAGAATCCCAGCGCCTGAGGTATTACGTTCTGCTCAGGCGTCCTGCAGGCCCGCATTGCTCTTTCAAGCAGCGCAGAGCCTGCAGGAAGTCTGCCCAATGCTTCCCCCTCAACTGGAGGGTAATTGAGAGGGAGGCGGTGGGCAGAGGCCAGTCCCACAGTGCTTTTTGGGGTGGCACGGTGTCTGCAGGCACCCAAGACACCATGGCTCAGGTGCGCTGTGGGCCTGGCACCACTCGTGGGGCCAGCTCGTGCCAGTTGCATCCTTCTCAGCTGCCCTCCGGCGGCTGTGGGGGTTGCAGCAGCTTGGCACCCTGCAAGCACTGCCCTGGTCTGCACTGCGCTCTGGGGTGCCTGGATTTGGGTGTCACCTTGGGCTCCAGCATGCCACCCCCAAGTAAGTGCCCCCCCAGCTAAGCGACTGCTTCAGGCACCAGCACTCAACACAAATACAAACCCCAGCTTCTGGCAAGGACACTGCGAAATACATGGAAAAGATGAAAGCACTAAAAACTGTTATTTTGGCAACCCCAAAACTTGGGTGTTAGCGATATAGACATTTCCCCTGGAAAAAAATAATTCCAGCTTTGAAACTGCCTTATTTGACAGATAATTGCTAATTCATTTCATAAAGCAAAGCAATGCATTTTTATGGCTTTTCTGACACTAATGGGACTAAAATTCTAAAACTGCTGATCCTTTCCTAAGTCTATCTCCATCTTCTTGTCACCTTTGCTGGCATGACACAGATACCATTTTGCAGAGCTGGTGCTTGCTGTGTTGAGATTGGGCCTTGATCCAAGGCTATGGGATATTTTATATATATATATATATATATATATGTCCAGTAGCACCTTAGAGACCAACTGAGTTTGTTCTTGGTATAAGCTTTCATGTGCATGCACACTTCTGGATATATGGACTTTGTTCTGAAACCGTATGCCATCAGTGCTCCTAGCTACGTCAGTGACACCACAGACTTTCAGAGGAAAATGCAATCTTTGAACAGGTATCTGAAGAAGTATGCATGCACATGAAAGCTTATACCAAGAACAAACTTAGTTGAAGAAGAAGAAGAAGAGTTTGGATTTGATATCCCGCCTTTCACTCCCCTTCAGGAGTCTCAAAGCGGCTAACATTCTCCTTTCCCTTCCTCCCCCACAACAAACACTCTGTGAGGTGAGTGGGGCTGAGAGACTTCACAGAAGTGTGACTGGCCCAAGGTCACCCAGCAGCTGCATGTGGAGGAGCGGAGACTCGAACCCGGTTCCCCAGATTACAAGACTACCGCTCTTAACCACTACACCACACTGGCTCTCTAAGGTGCTACTGGACAATTTATATATATATATTTTGACTGTGTCAGACCAACACAGCTACCTACCTGAATCTAGAAGAATGGAATATTACGTTATACTGATATTACAGCCATTGCACTTGAGTCTCAGCGGTGCTGTTCCATTATTAGATCTTGCTTTAAATTAGATGAAGTACAGAAATTTCAATTCCTATAACAGCCCTTTACTGTTGAGTACTGCCAAAGTACCTTTTATAAGTAATTACATTTTACTATCATTCACTTCATTGGTTTTATTTACTATTTTAAGAAAGCAGAATAAAACTGCTTGGTACTAGAATCATCATAGCTGCTCAGTGCAAAGTGATTATTTTAAAACATAGCTTCCAGTTTATATTTTGCTGAATGGAGTAGGGAGATAGAGTTTCAGATTCTTTTTTGGCCTTCGTCTTATTGATGACAAAATTCTGTAAATGAAGAACCACTGTTCTGGGAAATTGATTTGCATCACAAAATAGTCCTGGGCACCCCCTTCCTCCAAGCTTTACATAATGCCATGTTAACATCATGATAATGCATTAATACATTAAACATTTCAGTGTTGCTGTTCAGGGCGAAGGGGATTTATATTATTGATTGGGTGAGTAGACAACCTGCTTTGTGAATGTAGCAGTGATTTCAAAAACAAACCTATTTTTAAATCTTGCATTACAGTTTCAATACCTTGACTTGCATCTTCACCTTCCACAGGTTTTCATGTGAGTTGGGTATAATTCCATCATGTCACTGGAAAATCTTGCATTATTTTGTTATGAAAATACTCTCAGATATGTGGAGAGGTGACTAGAACCGAAAGTAGTATGTATAGCAGCCAAGTTCTCCAACTCTCACCTTCCTACTTTCTTATTAGTTAAGTAGCTCAGCATTTCAGTTACTGTACTTTATCATGAGAATTGTCAGAGAATTTAAATATGCTTTAAAAATTTCTTGAGTAGTTAATGAAAATTCAGAGTGCAAGATGCTATGAGAATTTAAAGACCATCTTAAATGGCTAGAAATTTCTAAAGGTGCTCACACTTCTTTGCCTTTAAAAATATTGTGTATTGCAGAAAGTGAATAAGCACCAGAATGCTGCTGTTTGTGTGTACCGGGTATATGTGTGTGTGTTTAATTGTATGATGAGCACCCCTGCTCACAGGTGATCCATCATTCTACTGCTAGACTTGTCAGCTTTGCATTCTTAAGACCCGAGTGTAGTCCTTCCCTTTGAAATTTAATTAGAAACTGCAGATTTTCTGATCTTCTCTATTTGAAACACTCCATTCTTTTCCCGAGAATTGCATATTACTTGATTAGATAGTAATTGGAGGGAAATGTAACCCTTTGTGCTTCTTTAGTTATGACTGCACTGTTATAAGCTGTTGAAGAAATGCAGAGGCTCTGAATGAAAAATGCATTCATTTGAGTATTGCATTTCTGACTGCTCAGTGAAGGCTAGGCAAATATGATCTTGATGAATTATACCCTGATGTTAAATGCATTGGCTTGAAGATAAGAGCTCTTTCATGCTTTACACAGCCCGCTACCACTGTATGGAGCAATAAAGACAAGGTCCAAAGAAGGAATTGTAACTCCAAGCAAACAGTGGAAAGGTACCAGGAAGGCAAAATCAACTGGTAGCTCCTGTGCACATGTCCCCAAGCGTTTGGGATTCGCCTGTACCTTTCAGATGCTGTACATTTCAGAAGTGGTGTGCATACTTGTTGGGTTTTAGAGACTGTTGTAAATCATGGTTTGCCACTAATCATGATTAGAAGCTTCTACGTAGTTGTGTCACATTTGCCAGGGGCAGGATGAGAACAGGAGTGTGCAAGTCAGCTTCTTGTGGCATAGTTAGCATTGCATCTACATAATCCCATTGATTACAATGAGCAATTCTATTTATTCCTTAAGACAAAATTTATTAGTTAATTTATGCCTCATCTTGAAAGGACATTGTCTGTTATACTAGCAGGCTGTGCATTGTCATCATGATTTATACGGGTTCTGGCACCTATTTGGTGTGTTCCGGCACCTCTGTAGCATTGCAGCACGGGGGCACGCTGCTCAGGGCTGAGCAACTGAGGCTGTGAGTGGCACAGTCTCAGGCGCATCAGCAGTGCGGTGAGCGGGCAAAGAAGAGAGCCCCCCCCCAATGGTCACCAACTTTGGCTGGGCACTCCCCTAAGAAAAGCTCAACAAGTTCCGGCACCTCTTTTCCTAGAAGAAAAGCCCTGGGTGGAGACTTTTTTCAATACTAGGAAACCCAGTATCTTAGGATAAGAAGAGGAACATGTGATACATTTTTTTTCCTGTGGCCTGAATTTGAGTTTCTTTCCTGTTGTGTGCCATAGGTCCATGCATGCACCATCTTGATTGGCAGTCAGAATAAGAAAATTATCAGAAAGCTAAAGGCAAGACTTTCTGGTGATAAAGAGTTTCTGCAGCCATAAAGCAAAAGGTAAGTGTTGGTTTAACCCTTCTTTGGATAATATGAAAGCCGTTTGCGGCCTACCATCCTAGGAATAGTGTTTATGTTATACATTAAGTCTGCAACTTACACACATTTAACTAGTGTGCATTAAGCTTTACTATTTGGCAAAATAATAAAAATAAGTAAAAGGAGATGCATATCCAAGAAAAAAGACTTTGGCAATTGCACCCAATGTGTTTTGACTATACATGCTTTTGGTTTTAGGCACAATTCCTGGAACATAACCCCCAGGTAAGTTGTGGGCTTACTGTTCTTGGTTCAGATGAGAGCATACCATTTGGAGTTTTTACTAAGAAACTTAGTAGTTTTGCTGACAACTCCCTTCTCATGCAGTTCTAAAACCAATAACTATAAATAACCCCTTCCAGAATAAAGACACCACCCATGAAAGTTAGCTTTTTATGATCTTGCTTGACTGATGTATGATTTTTAAAAGCTCTCAATCTTTTCTTACACAGGGGAAAACATTCTTGTGGTTGCAGTCAAAGAATCAGGAGTCAGAAAATTACAGTAGTCTTATGCAACAGTAAGTAAATATGGAAAGGTGGTGTTAAGCTGAATTGACAGAAATTATTTCAGGTCCTTGGATAGAAATCTATAAATGTATAAAGTTGGATAAAAGTATCTGGGTGTTTTCCACTACCCACTTGAAAGCTTTTTTCCAGCAGAGGAGAAGTCTTGGATGTGTTTACACTGCCCTGCTCGGTTACCTAAGCGGGCTTGGCGGCGTCTCTCCAAATTCACTTCCTGCCAGCTGGACTGCAGGTTGACAGTTATCACTCTCTCTCACTAGATGAATGCATGGGAGAATGGCAACCCAGATTTTCTTCTTTTTTCTTCCATCAGTCTGCCTTTCTGTGCTCCCCCCTTTCTCCATCTTAGCAGGATGAGCCTGCCAACCCTCTCTGGAGTCATCCGACAAGGGGGGAAGGAAGCTGGGTCTCCCATTTCCCCTCATGACATGAAACCGACTCATAGTCTAAGTGTGCTGTATTGAAATTGAAACTGCTCACAGTTTCTGCTTATTCTCTGAAGTTTTCTTTCTCTGGCAATCTTTTTATTCCATTGCAATATTTGAATTAATTAGCACTTATCCCTGAAATAGGCTTATTTCATACATCTTGAATGATGTACCAGGTAGACTTCTAGTACTGCTCATAATGGTATATAGCATTGGCCACAGCAATCAGGATCTGTTCTTGGTGTGTGAAACCTGAGGGGTCCCAGAATAAGAACTGCTTGGAATACCATTGGGGGGGGGCGCGTCACAGGCACTGTAATTCACCTGTAAAACAATTCCTCCAAATATTTAAAAGTTCCAAAGTTCCCATAAAATGTATATGTGAAGTCAGTTTCAACTTAATTTAGAGTGAAATTACTTTCTCTTTTAATTAGCTAATTTGTGTGTGTATGTTTCCAGGTCCTTTCCTGTTGACCCAACACAGGCTGCTAAAGGAGCTTTGACGGCTTCTGGTGAAGAAAACTCCCTCCTTTATCTCCATGAGGGAAAATGAAGAAGCACTGCTTATTTTCTGCTCCACTCCTTAACCTGAATTGGAGATGTAACGCCTGTATTATAGAAAAAATACTACTGTCCTTTCAGAGCAACTGAAATTAATGGCTGACATTTCACTGAAACATGCAAACTTTTTGTTCAGAGTTTTTGCACTCTATAAATGATTTTGCATATAGATAGAGGCATAACCCTAATTTGATTGGCATTTCCCCCCTTTCAAACTACCTTGGTAAAATAACTGCCTACTCTCAACATAGCATTTAGAGAAGCGAGCAAATTGATATATCCTTGGAACTTGTTACACAAACCTTTAAAGAAAATATTGTGCAGAAATAAAAGGATATACAGGTGTACTTAAAATGAGAAATACCTTCTTAAGAAGGAAAAAAAAAACAGCTTGCGAAATTGCCCTGTTGGAATTTTTCTCCTTTTAAAAGGAGCCAATTTATAGGTGTCCATCTTGATGCCATTATGTGAAGCAGTTGAAGCACAGTAGCATTTAGTAATTTTGTTCACTGTTTTGAGTAGACTATTAAAAAACAAAACTTGCATATATAAATTTACATAATTGCTGGAAAGGAGAGGTGATCCTGTCAGTTGCTGCTTTTCTAGCAAGATCCTTCCCAAGGGGTTGAAATCTTGAAACCAAACCCAGGAGCACTGGGTTTTACATGGTATCCTCAGTCTTCTTAGGGAATTCAGCAACAAAAGGAATAATACCTTTCTCCAAGCTTTTACCCAAAGGCACCAACTGATAGTGTAAAATATATGTGAAATTTCCCACCAGTTGGATGAACAAAGACAACACATGCTCAGAAAGGGCTTCTTCACTAATTCTGTGGGTCACTGAAAGTTAAGGTGGAAATTCTGTTTCTAACATGTTTACAAAAGATGCTTTGTCTCAATTGCACATGATTCATATAGGACATTTTCTTTAGCATGGAATAATAGCTGATTATTAGCCACACTTTGCGAGGGTAGATTGATTCCTGGTTTTAGAAAAGTCTCCCCCGCTTCCTTATGCTGAAGCCCTCAGCACTGCACCTTCAGTCTTACTGAAAATGTGAGTTTAAAATCTGCCAATGGCTTCAAAATATTTTCAATCTGGGTAAAAAAATGGGAGTGCATGTTATAATGGCCAGTCTTGGTTATCAACATTTTTAGTGCTACTTGATGTCTGGTGTGAGGTAGCAATGGCAATATTTCCTGTGATGGAAAACAGCAGCTGTTTGGGGTATTTAATAGTTTTGAAAGGAGCATCCCAAGCTAAATACTGGTATTTGCTCATCACTTAATCTTATGTTCCTTTTATATAATAAAAGATTCACATAAATACTTAGGAAAGCTTATTCAGATGCTTTCCTTAATTCAAATCAGTTTTTTAAAATGGAATGTTCAATAGAAGATTATCAAACAGGTAAATATTTATAACTGCTAAACATAATCAGATTTATGACTTGGGTCAGCTTGCTGGGGGGAAATTGTCATGGTTATTTAGATTGGCTTTGAAGTATACTTAAATCCTAATTCAAATAGAAGTCCAGAAATTAAAGGTGTCGGATTTCCTTCTAGGTTATTCTGAACAGGAATTCCTCTTTAATTTATTGGGATTTTAGATATAGGGTTAGGCTTCTTAGTGAAACATTCTCTCATTCTGGAACTGAAAATACAGAAGACATCAAGTGTAGTGATGATTTGCTTCTATGTCGGTAGACTTTATGTTGTCTTCCCTACGTACTTCTCTCAGATTTAATTTGTAAAAGAATATGCTGGCCCAGAGTGAAAATGTTTAGTTTCCCTAAATTGTCAGGATAGATATAAGAGAAAGTGGCCATATCAGTTGCACAAAATTCCAGCAAAGAACAACTCCCCCATCCCTTTCCCTCAAGCTCCCCCTGACTACATGAGGACTCAGTTTAAAATCTTGGAGAAACGAGTGCTGTACATGGCCCAAGAAACCCGTTTGTAGTACTTCTCCTGTAGCATCTTAAAAGTACTGTGTCAAGGCAATACTGCCTTAATCTTTTTATTTTACATTTTTATCTGCATCTGTTCATGTTGGCAGGAAATCTTTCCCTTATGAAAAACAAATACCGGGCACGTGCAATAGTATAATATATACATATAAATATATTTTAATACTTGTGGACAAAATGTTACAAGTTGTTTGAGAACAACAAAATCACCAATGTCTTCCATTTTGAGATGTGTATAGTTCCATAAGCATTAGTGCTTTGTAGCAAAACTGTAGTGCCATGTTAGGATCAGTGCATGAGCCTAGTAGTACTTTTTTTACAATTTCAGAGTGACAAATTAACAAGGCTGATGGTGTAATTCATAAGAAACTGACAAGATTATGGTCATGGGCTAAGGATGCAGTGTCCTTTCTAGGCAATGATAGCATATATTGGTGAATAAAATCAGTAGCATGAGGAGTGCATGGATCTTGAATCTGTAAGCAGGTAGAAGTGCACCTCAAGGAAACTACAGTTGAAACAGTCCTTAACAAATCCTTTTTTGAGCAAATAATATTTTGCTGCAATGGGAAAATTCACTGATCTCTTGGACTAAGAAGTTTCACAGATTTAAGTGTGCATAAGGCTAATCTTTGCCACAACATGTTCTCATAAAATGTCCCTTCATATATGACTGTTCTCCATTCAGAAGAGCCTATAAACTTTTACTCAGTTACCCACTAGTTGCATATTTGCTCATAAGTACCCTTATGTTAGAGCAGCACATCATCTATCAAGTTGAAAAAATGACTAAATTACAAATAATAACACTGCTACTGCTATTCAAGATTGGTAGTATTCATTTTTGAAAGCAAATGATTCTCATTTTTCTACTTCCATAGAAAGCACCTGAAGGAGTTTGCTGTTTTAAAATTTTTTTAATCTTTACAGTACAACTATTTGGGTCACTAAGATGTCTCCCTGCTTATATTATCAATTTGCTTTTAGTTCAAATAAGTGAGATCAGCAATTCAGGTACCTGATTTTTCTGTGCAGATCCTGTAGTCTGGACTGCTGTGATTTTGTTTTTAGAAAACAACTACTTGTAGCTTAAAGAGGATACTGCATCTTTTTCTTGGTCTTGTCTGTAAATGGCCACCTTGGTGAGGAAAAAAATATTTCTGGTTTTGGTTTACCATTGGCTAAAAAATCATAGGAAACAGTTAATTAACCACAACACAAGAGATCTATGTTTAAAGGTCTCTGCCTATTCTCCCTTGAAATTTGGGAAGGTGGGTTGTTTACAAATGAGCAGTGAGGACCTGAGCTCAGCCAAGGTTCTGTTGGAAAGAAATGTATCTGTCCCATTGAATGAAATAGTTTTTAGTGCTTGGGAGAATCAATTGATGGAAAAATACCTCTGAAACTGGAATGCAAAATAGCACAGTATGTAGGGGGAAAGAATCCCTGATGCAAATAAAGCCATAAGATGACTTAATCAATAGAACTTTAGTAGCAATAACTGTTTGCATGTAATAGGAACTACTTGCATTAGCAAGTATTGTATAGTAGAATAAATAGTACTAACCAAATAGGTTTGTGGTGCTCTGTGTTGCAGGGAGTTGCCTGACATGATGAGTTTCTCTTTAAAATGTTAGGAAATTCCTCAAAGGAAGTTGGCACTTGAATGCTTTATTGAGGAGCCTGTTTAAAACTCCTGCATAGCTCCCCCCCCCCCAATTGATGCAAGTAGGGCAGAAACTTGTTGTGGTCATGGGCTAAAGATGCAGTGTGCATGAGAAAGTGGATGAACCCCTGTCCTCCTTGTCAATAGATAGCATGTAGTTGAACTTCTGGTGTGAAAGGGAACTCTTCAGAGACTGTGAACAGGGCCAGGTTCAACCTAAACATGCAATTTAGATTTGATTGTGGAAACTTGTTGCCATTACCTAAAGCTGGTTAGATGTGTCAAATTTTTGAGGAATGTTGGCAAGGTACAAAGCATCTTAGCACCTAGCAAGTGTTGTGTCTCCTGAAAATGTTATTTTTCTCTTTAAAAAACCTTTAAAAAACTTGTACGCCTGTTACGTGGTTTCACTCTTAATTATAAAAGCTACTTTTGAGTTTGGAAGCTTCTATTCTAGATGGGTATGCCTGGCAATCTTTTACCCTCACCACTCTAGAGTGCAGTTCATACCTCTTTAAAATGCAGCTTGCACTAACCTAGTATGCATGTAAGACCATGTAAACTGTAAGCCTAATATGTAACTCTGCCTTAAACAGGATACAGCTGAAGTAGAACAGATTTATCTACAAGGTTGGGATGTATACTTGAAGGCTTTACCTTTATTGTTTTCCTTAATTGCAAGGAGTTATATCCCAGCTGGTGTGTGTCTGCCAATAGAAGGCTTTTGAATAGGGATCAAGGCTATTTTGGGTAGTTCCCCTCCCCTCAACAGCTGCCCATACTGTTCCAAAGGGCCCACCAATTCTCCAGGTCAGATTTGAGTGGGAAGGAGGACTCACTGAAGAGTGCCTCAACCCTTTTTCCACTGATGGCTCCACTGTACTAAAGAGCCTTCCATAAGCAGAATATGGCCAGAGGATAGCCAGTATCTATCATCAGTCTGATTAACACAGCCACCTGTTCAAGTGGATGGAAGAAGTCCATATTTTAAAAGTAGAATTGATATATATTCTGTACAGAACGACCCCTATATATTCATACTGTAATATGAGCTTTATGAATGGTTTCCAAAATAATGTTTGAAATCTGAATCAAGGAGACTGTCCTTTATATGTGAAAAAATAGTCAACAAAAACCTGTGACTATTTTGTTCACATCACAAAATATACAAGGCACTTTTTACTGTTTTCAAACAAACATGATTCTAGGGCTAAGGAAATTTGCACTTTGTTAACCATTCTGAGCAAACTGGCAGAATCTGAAAGGCATATCACGGCTATGCCACCAGTAGGACTTGCTTTGCTCTAAATTAATTTTGAGTTGCTGGTTTGCAGATACTTTTCAATTTGCAAAACTGGTGCTTGACTGACATAGTGCTGCTGCTACCCAATTTAATAAATAATGAACTTTTTAGCTTGGTATCTGGATGAGTGTGTGAGCTTCATACATGCAGGATTTGCTGTTGTAGTGCTTAGTCAGAAACATTTAGGATGTGGTTAACTGTTTGAAGATGCTTGGCTATCTTGCATAACCTCATAATGGAGAGCTTTGCTGCCTAGATCTATAGAAATGAGGGGTTCTGTTACTCTCCAGAGCAGCCTTTGCCAGCCTAGTGCCCTCCAGATGCTTTGTGCTGTAGGTCCCATCAACCCCAGCAGCACATCCAAAACAACTGGAGGACACCTGTGAGAGGCGGCTTCAACAAATTGCACTTAAGCAGTTT
This sequence comes from Podarcis erhardii, assembly GCF_964252035.2. Taxonomy (NCBI): domain Eukaryota; kingdom Metazoa; phylum Chordata; class Lepidosauria; order Squamata; family Lacertidae; genus Podarcis; species Podarcis erhardii. The sequence goes on from NC_138497.1 coordinate 44,021,736, forward strand.
GCACCTCAGTAGCTGTGGTATTTAAACTCCTGAAGGTTTAGCACTGAAATTTGTTTCCATAAGCAGTTAATGAGGGGAAAGATCTTTCTATGAAGTGGCTCTTCATGGCACATAAGCAGCACTTGGGGTATACGTGTGGTTCCCCCACCACCACCTTGCCTTCCATTTATTCTCTTAACAGCCTTTATTCTATCAGTGGAGAACAGGATTTCATTCTAAGTATATTGGTGCCATTCTTTATGAATGGTTGCAGGGGGCTCTTTTTTAATAGTCTGTCTCTATTCTACATGTGCACTAGTTTTTACGATAAAATCCCCCTTACTTGACTTCTCCCTTTTAGACCTTTTATTCTTGCTTTGCACTTTGAAGAACAGTAAATATTGAGCAGTAGAAGTCCAAGCACAATACATGGGTGCCAATAAATGTATTTTCCAAACAGGCTTCCAGGATATAGATGGTAAGTTTGCAAGTGGTAGCGTTGGATCTTTGCAACAGGATTTGGAGGCCTAAGCTGAACTGAATTTTTGTACCATGCTTTATTAAGTACTTGAAGATTGAGGGTGGGGGTGGAGGAAGGACAAGGAGTTTATGCCCTCACCCTGTACACAGAAAGGCAATGAGTTCTCCCTGCCTTGAAATGTAGAGGAATGGCCAGCTAAGTGGTGCTCCCCAAAGACTGCAGGAATAAAAGCTTAGTAGGGTCTCTGCTGAACAAAGAACTCATTTGTATGAAAGGACTCTTATGACAGGAATGTGGAAAACAAAATACTAGAGAATGAGAATATGTCCTGTGATGGGGCAGGGGAGAATGCCCCAAGGTGAAGATTTCCTACATAACTAGATGAGAAGAAAGCAGGTTTAGAGCTGGAAATTGGTTCTATCTGAAGGGGGGGGCAGGATGAAAGCATTCGAGTTTGATCACTTGCTAGTTGGTTTTAGATGGAATTGTCAACTTTCCCTAATTACAGCACAATGAACATTCCACAGAGTTTAGCATCTAAATAGTTGCAACTCATCTGTCCTCTGCCATCTTTGACAAACCCTTGGAAGGCAGATGAGGTTGTGAAACTCAAGTATGGAAAACATACATGGAAAATTGACAATGGCACAAGCACATAGGCTCACAAACCAAGTCTTTTATAGAGGTAGTATTCTAATTATGCATGATTAAGATGTCTAGTGTTATAGTTATTACCAGTAAATTGATATATGCATTTATACATAATGAAGCAATAGGAACTAATATACCAATAGGTTGAACTTACTGCTTTGATTCTCAGATTTTGATTTTAGAGAACATTCTGTCTCTTTAAAGGAGGCAGAATGTACAAATAAGAGAAGCATGACACCAAAACTGTGTATTTGAAAGAAAAATTAGCAGAATGAGCCCTTTTGACCTCTTACCAGGTTCATTGTGTTCCCTTGAGCCTACATAATATGAGCATGGTTGGTGGTAAGATGGGTGTCTTGGCTGCGGCAATTGTACAAATAAAAAAGGTGCAGAGTTTCAGAGTACAGAGAAGGCACTAGATGAACCCCAAATAGGGCAATAGCAAAATGTTGTATGTAGTAGGAATTTTCAGGTAACAAGAAGGAAGGAACCTGGATCACAACCTGTTGGCTGCAAATAAATGAGAATTTAGGTGGATGAAATCATTAAGCAGTCTTTACTCTTCAGGTATTGAGTTTAAATGACAGGTTCTCCTCGCCAGGTATCTCTCACCTTGTTAGGCAGCTATACCAAGATGAACTGGTTTCAGACCAGCATTAATACACCTTACAATAACTAATCTGAAAATGGCAAAGTTTTGCCTTAGACACAAAGCAAGTTCAAGCTTGCTAAGTAGGAGTGGAGCTTGCTAACTAGACTCGAGAGTAAATGGCACCCCCATAAAAATTATTGGTTTAGTTAACAAAAAAAGTAAAAAGTGGGTGCATTTAATGGTAGAATATATATGCCGAATACATATTAAATATTAAGTAGAGGATGGTAGAAGCATAGCCCTTGGACTAGAAAATTATTTTCCTAATGTGAAGGTGCTGCTTAAAATAAACACTGAGTTTAAAGTTCCTTAACTAGATTATGGCTATACTAGTTTCTGCAGAGCAAGTTACAAATACTTCTTCATATCAAAGTTTGCTTTCTCATAGATCTGAAAAAGGATTTGTTATGGCAAATCTGCATTTTATGTTAGTGGTTATTTTCCCAATCATTTGTTTTAAGCTTGTTATAGAGGCCATATTTTTTACATTGCCAGTCTCGGTAATTAGTAGCTGCCAAATAGATGTAAGAATATTGGAGACGTGAGTGAAGGCTTTTAATGACATCAGTTTGACTTCCCCTCTGATTTCATGTTAACATGAAAAGACTCCATAGTATTGTATCATTGAATTGTTTTCCCCGAACTCTGTCCCTCTTGTAGGTTGTGATTTAGGTCTCTGCTAATTAATTTCTTCTTTCAGAGCAAAGAAAAGATTGTCTTTGGAAATGCATAGGATAACTGATCATAATAAAAGGATTGTGAAAGCTAGAGTCTGGGGAAATGTACAGAAACATTGTATAAATTTTAGAAGTAGGCTTACATTTTGTTAACTCACTTGAACAAGCAGAACAGACAAGGAAGGTATATGCCACTGCAAACTATTTACTCCCATTGCACAATTATGTAACAAATACCACAAATCTACCCCTGTATATATCTGAAGATTTCCAAAAGGCAGCTTGCTTTTATATCTATGCATCTTTTGGGGAGGGAAAGAGGGTGTTAAAATTATTATTTTGACACTGTAAACAATAATTGTTCAAAACTGAACCTGGAAACTCTGCACCTGTATACAATTTTTTTAGCAATAAAGCAGCATGGGCTGAGAATGCACTTAAAATGCCATTGTGTCATTTCTTCTAGGACGAACTCTTGAAACAATAGAAATGTAGGTTCACATATTTCAGTTTGCCTTCATTGTGGAGCAGAAGATGTTTAATCATTGCAAACTTATATGATTGCTGTGAAACCCCAGCAGCTTTTTAGCACATCTGAGCCACTTCATACTCTCATGTATTTCTCAACAATGTGATCGGTTGCCATGTGTTTTGCAGTGCCTCTTCTCCCTCCTCTTCCCAATACAGTGGTACCTCGGGTTACATACGCTTCAGGTTAGACACTTCAGGTTACAGACTCCACTAACCCAGAAATATTACCTTGAGTTAAGAACTTTGCTTCAGGATGAGAACCAAAATTGTGCTCTGGTGGCGCAGCAGGGGGCGCCATTAGCTAAAGTGGTGCTTCAGGTTAAGAACGGACCTCTGTAACGAGTTAAGTACTTAACCCGAGGTACCATTGTACAGGGCTTTAAGTTTTTTTCTGAAAACTTATCAGGTGGTGAAATGAATAGGAAAGCAGCGCCATCAAATATAAGCTAACCGGTCAGTCCATTCTGTCAAATTTGTGTTTACACCATTTAAACAGCACTGGAATGCACATTCTTACATTGGACTTGAAATTGTTTTTATTGTTAAATTGCTTTGAGATGTTTCATAGGAAGCAATTCATAAAGTTTATAAGAGATACAGATATGTAGGCTGCCTCACATCTGTACAAGTTTCCTAACTTATGCTCCATCTTTGGTAGTTTAGGCAGCATTTTAAAAACCCTGTTAGCATAGAATTCAACTGGTGTTACAGTTAAGAGTTCAAATTTGATGAAATTTTAATAGTTTTTAAATTGACACTTTTAGTTTACACAACAGGTTATTGGGTAGACCGAACTGTCTCAAGCCAAATTTAAAATAAAATGCTGAATTGAAGCCAACAAAACTGAACAAGCTGTACATTTCCTCTAAACAGAGGCTGAAAATGCATTCACTGTATAGTTTAGGATAGTATTAACAGATGTAACAATTCCAAAAAAATCCAGGCAGAACTATGTGTGCACATATAAAAATATAGCAGTTCATATGCTTTGTGTAATCCATTTGCCAGTCCAAGACACACTGCCATTTTCAAATACTGTACAACCAAAACAGTGGTTGTGTGAAGACAAGTTACAACCTCATGTTTATCACAGCCAAATGCAGATATGTGACTGCAGAAATTCTACCAGTTAGTTGTTCAACTTCTTCCTTGTTCCCCCAGATGCTTGGCCATGTAGTCTTACTTTGTAGACCTGCTTTTCAGACATCAACTTCTGCTGGTTTCTTTCTTCGAGTTTCTCAATCAACCGTTCTATCCGTATGTGCGCTAAAACAAGGCTCTCCTTTAACTACAAAAAATAATAATCGCCAAGATTAGATAAAACGAAGTGATGCAGAAAACCAATTATATCAGCCAAATCTTTGTCAGTGAGAACAAAAAATTGTCCAATATTTTAAGTCCAGTGACACACCTTGTAACTATGCATTTGAGAGGCATCTCTATTAAAGGTGTGGGAGAAAATCAACATTGCACCAAGGCTATTCTGTCAGGTCAAGCATTTGGGCTTGCTAGATGAATCAATCTCCTTTACCTGTTTCAGGTGTTCTCTCGGCCAAACACCCCCTTGACCCAATTATAGAGGGCACAGGGGAAGGAGGGGGGAACGCCAGTGCACAAGCAGAAGACCTTCTTCAGGGTCTCTCTCATGTATCTTGGGAAAGTGACTAGGGCAGCTGAGCGCTCTTTCATGATAACTCTCCAAACTTGATTGGCATGAACCCAGCATGCTGACAACCAATATTTCAAAAACCGTGTAAGACAGTTTGTCATGTGCAAATTTGGTTCCACTTGCTCCTCACCTTTTAGCCCACCTCACTGGCCTCAGATGAAAGCCAGTACTGTCAGCTGTGCAGTCTGACATCTAGTCATACTTGGGAAGATTTAAACTCAGATCGGTCCCCTATGGCCTACCATAGCTGTTTGCTAGCATGGCCAAAGGTTGCTCATCCCTGATTTAAACAGTTCTTGATCTAAAGAAATGATGAAGCTGTACAGGGCCTGTTCCAAACCTCCCCAAGCTGCACAGGATCCACTGCGGCAGCTATTTCATTTGGCATTTGGGTAATGGCAGAAGCCTCAGAATATGTGAGAGGAGTCCACAATGCAGTTCCTACCAGAACTGGGGCAACATTAATGCAGGAAGAAGCCGTGCTGTGGACTCCTCTTTTATAGCACAGGAATTCTCCTGTTTCCTCGAGTGGCACAGGAAAGTCAAGCTGGAACAGCTCCTATTTGTCTCAGATAAAGTGAGGACACACACACTGAATATCGTATTAGTAAGAGTATACCATATTTGCCTTTGGCATTCAGCTGCCAAATGTGTTCATGTGCTCTTTGGTTTAAATGAGCAAAGGACTGCATTAAGCTCAATTTTATGGACTGCTTGTTTTGAAAAGCTTGTTTGTAAAAACAGGATGCTGTAGTTAGTTTCCAGAAAATATTTATAACTTAAACTGAAAAATGTTAATATTTACTAGTTTAAAGTATAAATGTTTTCTGGAAACTAACTAGAGCATCCTATTTTCATACAACCATGTGCTTAAAAGAACAACCGGTGTTGGCTAAGTGTGCCTGGGAGCTATTTTTTCTATTTCACAGACTTGGAGGGTTGCCTTTCATTTGCCAAGCCTCAAAACAGTTTGTGCCCATTATTATTACTAGAGAAGAGCCTATGTTTCTATGTTCCATAAATGTCTGAAAGACTGCTCTGACTACTCCTTTTAAACCTCAGTCTAGTATATTGTGCAACAGTCTATAAGAGAAACCCAGGTTTAAATTCTGCCCTGTCAAAGACTATCAGCACAATTCTATCTATGTCTGCTCATAAGTAAGTCATATTGAATCAGTGAATTCAGTGGGCCTTATACTCCCAGGTGAATGGGATTAGGATAGCAGCCTAAAAAAAGTTCACTAGACGCTCTCTGTTGCAAGGGTTGCAAAGCTGATAAGAGCACTTAACATGTTTTGTAATGGTACATATTTTTGTACATTTAGTCACATTTTTATCTGCCCAGTTCTCCTGTGAGAAGGGGAAAACAGTTAACCAACACAAAAACAGAAGAACACTTACTTTCTGTACTTGTTCCTTTAGGCTCACAGGAGGACAGGTCATCTTTGAGGCTTCAGTTGTCGTTTTAGTTTTTAACAAGTAACTGAAAAATAGGTTAAAAGACAATACATTTTGAAATTAGCTGATCAGTCATAGGAATGTATGAATAAAGGAGAAGATAAACATAATTTATATTGCAATTTTTCAGAATATTGTGTTCACTTTTTTCAACATTTTGTCTACTCCAGCAAGAGAAATCTAAATATTCAAAAATGAAGATTATGAATAATAACCATTTAATAGTATTTTGCCAACATCCTGATTTCACTGATTATATCCTAACTTGTGATATAATTTCCTGAAATTAATAGGTTTCCACAATCTCATACTGCAGTACATTTCAGATTCGTAACAATGTATTTTGAAGGACCTAATTCAGGGGTCGGCAACCCGCGGCTCCGGAGCCGCATGTGGCTCTTTTACACCTTTGCCGCGGCTCCGGGGTGCCTCTTCCCTCATGGTGCAGGGAGCGAGGAAGAAGAGGAGGAGGGCAGCGGCAGGAAGGTGTGCCAGGGCGCAGAGGCATGTTCTCCCCTCAGGTGGATGCGGCTGCCACTGCCACTGCCGGCCACACACAGGCGCATCCACATGCAGGCGCGCTCCCTTTCGCCCCTTTCGAAGGGGTGAATTACGTCAGTGACGAGGAGGGGGTCCAGAGGTAGCCAGCAGGAGAGGCGGGGGAGCACAAGAGCAATTGCAGAGGGGGGGGGCTGTTAGGCACCAAAATCCTGCATGCGGGATTTCCCCGTTCTCTCGTGCCTATGCAATTCCTGCCCTTCTCCCTTCCCCCTCGAGATTTGTTGCAGAGACAAGCAAATGAAGAAGAAAGGGAAGAGTATTAGCTGACATGTCCCCGGATCCCATGGAAAGCACCACAGATTCCTTTGCTTACCAGCTCTTTTTATTTTAAGTTGGCTTCAAACCTGTAATTGTGTAGGTGTATGTATGTATACATATACACACATAAATATTCATATCTCTTCCCTCTCACCTTCCTTTCACCCAGTTTCTCTGGCACTGGTTTATAAATGCTGCTATGTAGAAATGATGAGAAAGTTGCACCAGCAGAAGGAATGGATATGTGCTGTTAGTAAAAAGAGAGGGAGTTGAACTGCAGGGAGGGACAGACACTTTCCTATGTATTAATTTGTATAATGCCCTCTATGCACATGGTGCTTTGCAAAAAATGGATATGAGAGGTACCATACCCCTCTTTGCTATCTGAAATAGACTCAGGGAAAAGAGAGAGAATGAGGGAAGGGGAGGAATGTGTGGTTATTTACATTTGGCTTGTTTTGTGGCTCCCCGTTTTTTTTTTCCCCTTTGGAAACGGGTCCAAGTGGCTCTTTTTGTCTTAAAGGTTGCAGACCCCTGACCTAATTATTCAATATACAACACTTATTTTATTTTCAAGAAAATAACTTCTCACCTCTCCTGTCCCTTCCTCAAGTAGGCTAAACTTTTGTGGTCATAGATCACTTCTATTTTATAGCCAGTTTTAAGCCCTTTCACACAGCATATTCAAAGGTCAATGCCTTATCATGAAGTAATACTTAAACAGCCAATCCACTGTCATCCACTGAAAAGCATCGTCTTGAGCTGTGACATTACGGTTTCTCATTCACAAGTCAAAACACAAGACTGCATGATCATTGTTTAGTGTAATAGCAAGGCTATTCAAATCCCAGGTCAGCCATGAAGCTCACTGGGTGACTTTGGACCTGTACTTCCCACTAACCATATAATACTGGGCTGTTGGGAATCTAAACTGGAAGGGAAGTAGTCCCCTGAGCTCTTTGTAGAGGTGATGGGATAAAAAGGTGGTGGTGGTGGGACAATTAAGTGAAGTCGCCCTTAAGATCAAGAAAATATGAATGGTACTTTCCAGTGGCTAATTGAATAAATCTCCTAAACTTGTATCCCACTGGAAAATTAGTTTTAGATCAGCTCTCATAACAGCAAGGTGTTACTATTGGAATAGTTATTTTCAGTTGTATAAACGCCTGCTTCTACCCAAACATTAGCTACATGTTGTGCTGCTGTAACTACCACAGCATAGTGTCTACAAATGATGCCATCAGCCAGTATCTCTTTTGGAAAAGCCTTTTTTAATCTTTTGCATGCCTTTTTATGAAACCTTCATGTATAAACTTATACAGGATGTCTTGTATGTGTCAGTTTGTTACCCTTCGTTTTACTGGAGTTTATCCGCATGACTTAACCATCTGATCAGTTCAATATGCATCTGGATACTAACCATATGATGTTGTCCTTCAAAAGGCAAAAGAAGCCTCGCAGGTGAGCCAGAGGTTTTGAACAATAGAGTCTGAAACCTACTCCCGCTTTACATTCTCGACAGTACAACATGTTGTAGGTGCTAGGGGGAAAAGACCAGGTGTGAAGTCAGCATTGCATAATCTGCTTTATGACCAAACTAGGGGCTTCAGCCACCATAAGAAACATTTTTGGAATTTGCCCTAGAAAATCCAGAATTATTCAGTTATAAAAACCAAATTTAAAGTACGGTAACTTTTTAGAAGTATGCATCTTTCCATTAGTAGATAGCAGGCATAGGCAAACTCGGCCCTCCAGATGTTTTGGGACTACAATTCCCATCATCCCTGACCACTGGTCCTGCTAGCTAGGGATCATGGGAGTTGTAGGCCAAAAACATCTGGAGGGCCGAGTTTGCCTATGCATGGTATATAGCTTCCAAGTTTACAGGGGAGAGGGTGTTGCAAAAGCCTGTATGAACATATTCCTAGTGATAAGAATGCAGCATGGTTTCCTTACTACAGAATATGCATCCTTAAACAAAAGATGCTGCATTCATCCCAAATATTACAAAGAAGTCCTATGGGGGCAGTGGTGGGAGAATCCAAGGTGGATGAAAAACCAAATCAAAAGCTCTGTGGAGCTGGTAGGGCACAAAATTGGGGTGGGGAACAAGCAGGATGTTTCCGAATTTCTTCTTTCACTGGTTCTCATAACATCTTATTGTTTCCACAGTCAGAAAGCTAGAGAAGGCAGAAACACTTCTCTGCCCAGATCTTTATCTATACTCTTCCAGGACCCCAGGATACCTGCCCCAGGAAACAAAGGAAAGAAGAGATGCAAAAAGAGCCATTTCTCGGAGACAAAGGATGCTCACTGGGAATGAAATAAACATTTACTTAAGCCAGGCATTTTATTTTTAAAAGTACTAAAAAAACAAGTCTGGCAAATAAAGTATTATTTATTTCATTAGCCACCTTCCCCAAGTCACATGCAAAAAGAACAAAAAGGTGGCATATGGTTCCAAGATATTCTTGCTCTTCTAAGCATCTGATGTAGTAAATTTTAATTAAAAAAACAACTCACCATCCATTGAGGTCTCCCTCAATGCAGACCATCAATTTATCTTCCACTACAACATCATTTGTAACCTCTGAAAAGAGAAGCAGACCTTTTGCAGATTGAATAAAGCTAAGAAATCATCAATACATTACATTCAAACACTTTATTTCATTTAATACTTATTCAGGGACCTGTTAATACACCTGTAAATTATTCAAATAGATCTCATAGAAACAAGACTATCTTCATGCTTGAAAAATAAGAGACATCTACTGCTAGAATCACTGCAACATGCACTTTAGGTTTAATATATATTATTACAGGCATATTTAAATTACTGAAGCATTTTACACAAGCTAAGACCTAAATTTAAAATGTCACTTTCAGAAATCATAGTAGAAAAGGGACTCTCACTGAAGATTGCAAAAGTGGATTCCTGTTATGATAGAAATTAATGCTGTACTTTGGAATTCACACCATTATTTAGATCATGGCTTGATGTTGATTTATTTAACATTCATTAAGATTAACCAGTTTATTGGTTTGGAAATGAAAGCTTCTGAACTCCTCATGGCTATGCCACATGAGGGGAAGAGGCGGGAATCACCCCAACAGAAGGCTCTCCACAGCTTATTCACATCACACTAAACTGGTTTAGTGTGTGAATGTGAATGTGGCCTTCTCAGCCTCAGAATGGAGGTGGGAATAAGGGCAAGTGGAGTGTCATATATGGCCTGCGGTCCACATTCATGCTTGGCCAACCCCTGTAGGGTGTCTGTCTGTCTGTCTGTCTCTCTCTCTCTCTATATATATATATCTACTGGCAAGGTCTCATGGGACTACATCATTTTTGTTTTTTAAATGTATTTTTATCGCTTCTATTTCTTATGCATTACATTTCAGTTTGAATTACAAGAAAATACAACATAAGAAATGAAAGCAATCAAAATCAAACAGCACATGGCAGAAGACATAACAGAAATCATGAGCCACGACCACCAACATTTTTCAAGTGGCGGGGGCGGATTGAGACCATCGGCTCCAATCTTTTAAATTCCATGTTTTGAGCTTCGCACGACCCCTACACGAATGTAACAGGCGTCATGATAACCCGTGTACATTGCCACGTGCGAAAACAATCCTGCGTGTATTTATTTGAACATTTGTGCAGCCTGATTGATGAAGAGCCCGGTGTAGCTCGAAAGTTCGCGCCTTTTCTTTTTCTAAAGAAAAGAAAGCGCCCTTCCCTTTTCGCTCCGAGGCTGCCAACCCAACACTCAAAAGAGTGCGACCCACTCACTGAAGCAAACGAGAAGGCGGAGCTTCTCCTCCTGGGCGCAGAGATGCAGCGAGTCGCCCAGCACCGAGCGGCAACCGCGGCACTGGTAGAGCACGCAGTCCTCCAGCCTGAGACTCCGGGAGCCCGGAACCCACTCCCCGGGGTTCTCCGGAGGCTTTGCGCTTTGCTGACCATGGCGGCAGCTCTTCGTCCCGGGTTCCGCCCGATCCACTCTGATCACGCCTCCCAGTCGGGGCTCCTGGAAGAAAAGCTCCAGCTGCCGCCGCACGGCCATGTTGCTTCCCGCCAACTTTTCAAACCTAGTCCCCACCCCCTGGGGGGGCCTATTGGGGCAGTCCCTCATGACGCTAGCAGGTCTTCCCCCTCCGATTGGGTGCCGCTCTTACTCCTCAAGCTTTCCCCAACCAATCGCGTTTTCCACCCAAAGGGCGCTTTTGTTTTACCTCGGAGCGTGTGGAGAGCCGGAGAAGCCTTCGCGCCTTTTCGAAACAAGGAAACGAAACGGTGGTGTGGTTGGTTGGTTTGTTTGTTTTTAATTATTTATTTATTTATCCGGGGTTCCTATTGGCTAGGAGCCTCCTTCGAGCACCACCCACTTTCGCTTGCGGCTCGACCAATGAGACGGCGCGAGAGGTGATTTCGAAGGCAGCGCGGCGGGGAGGAAAGACGGCGAGCGCTGAGCGGGCGGGTTTGAAGTGGCGGCGGTTGGAACGGTCGGTTGGATAGAGGCGAGCATGGAGGCTCCTTCCGCGCAGCAGCTGGAGGCGCTCAAGTACGGCGAGCTGAGGCGCCTGGCCAAGAGCGCGGGGCTGAAGGCCAACCTCAAGGTGCGGGGGCTGCGCGCAGTGAAGCGGCGTTGGGGCTGGGGAGGGGCGACTGGGTGCGGGCGAGGCGAAACGTGAGAGGGCCGTTTTTCGGAACGAGAGTCGTTTTCGGCCCTCAGCCACATGGCCGCCGTTCTTTAGTCGTCTAACTTGCCTTGTGAGCCTCAGAGGAGCTCGCGCGCCCAGGACGAGCTAATTAACTGGACCTTGGGTCTCCAGCTGCTGTTGGACTACAATTCCCATCATCCCTGACCATTGGTCTTGCTAGCAAGGGATGATGGGAGTTGTAGTCCAAAAACAGCTGGAGACCCAAGGTTGGGAAACACTGGCTTAGGGCCCCACTCTCTTGGGCCCCTCCCTAAAAAAAATTAAAGGAAAAAAACTTGGATTTCCAAAATATAAGATAGAAAAACCAAATAAAATAAAACCTACATACAGGAACAGTGTTTTGTGTTGCGTATGGACCAATTAGGTTCCTAAATTACCATATAGCATATATTCAACATAAAAAACAGCTACAATTTGTTGTTGAGAAAGGACAGCTGGACATATAAAGGGCCCCATTACCTTCAGTTGCTTAGGGCCTCATCAAACCTCACTCTGTCCCTGCAAACACTAGTGGCCAAAATTGGGGAAAGTGTATTTCTGAGGTTTGAAAGCTCATAACACCACCTTTTTTTGGAGCAATACCATAAAATTATGTATCAATGGAAAGATAATTTAATGAAGAATATAATGCAACAAAGTTTGTTCAGTTATCTGTATGGTATCAATACAAGTCTATCAGCAGAAACGTTAAATCGCCACCCGCGTGTGCACCAACGTGGCGCTGCGGGTTGCGAACGTGCCTCCCGCATGGATCGCATTCTCTACCTGAGGTTCCACTGTACATCGGAGGCACTAGTCCATATGAACTGTGCCCACTCAAGTTGCCTAGTCAATTTGAAACGGGCGCCCTACTCAAAACAATTATGCCAGAGGGCGATCTTTTCTAGATTGCTTTCCTGTGGTGCATTTAACTGGCCGCAAACAAACACCAACTGGCACCGGCTTTGTAGCGAGTGTTTCTAGATGGCTTTCTTGTGGGATCAGGGCTTACCCGTTGCACCCCTTTGTATACAAATTGGGTTTGGCTTTTGCTGTCCAACTCCCCAAGGATATTCAAGTGCCCTGAGTCCATGATGGGTCAGAGAAGAATAGCCCACATGCTTTCCATCAAGTTCTGCCTGCTGGTGTGAACAGCAAGTGGTGGAACAGCAGTGAATGTTATCACTACAAAAACAGTGTATGGAAGCTAATGTGCCAAAGACACAGAAAAAGCTGGTCTGAATTACTTCTTTGTGATATTAAATATCCTTTCCTAGGAGCACCCAGTATGTTCCTCTTTCTCAAATACAGGGTCCCCAATTCTGTTAGCTGAACCATATAGCAGTGAAAGACTATGTAACCTATTTCTATACCTAATGTTTTGCCAACTTGAAAAGACTGCCCATTCTTATTACTCAATATAATCTATCAGTATAATCTATCATGACATGTCTATTTAATTTAAAGTGACTTATAATGGTGTATTCTCTAATTTTATATGGAAAAAACCTGGTGAAATGAATCCTTGTGTACACTGATCTCACATTATTCTGTAACTGTTTTGTAGGCAGACAAGTTGTTACATTTGTTGAAGCAGCACTTCTTTGCAGCAGTAAAGGAAAATGGAAGTATGGTAAGCACAAAATATATTTTGCCTATCAATTTCTGTGTTTTTCATTGCCTTTAAAACACCCTGCTCACTTGTTAATTATGCATATGCTGGCACAGAAGTGATTCTCACCTGATTTTTATCAGAATTATTCTTGGGGTATAAACTGTAAGTAATTTCTGAAATCACCAAATAAGTGATTGAGTTTCAGCTAGGTGGGAAAATCTCCCCATGTTGCTTCTTCAGTGTTTACAAATAATTTGGAAATAAGAATGATGTGGTCCAATTTACTTGGTACAGGTAAACAAAAGAGGCTTATCTACAGATGCAGATGAGCTGGACAGCAGTCAACCGCTTGTAAACGAGTCCATGGTGACTAAAAGGCGTAGAAAACAGAAATATGATGATACACAGGGAAACCCAGAAGGAAAAACAGAACTTCCAGAGAAAGAGGTGACTTTATGTATCATTGAGTCTTTGTATTGTAAATATTTACCTGCTGCTTTTGGAAGTTTATGCTGGTATTTTGTGCTTTTGAAAAGCGTTTTATATGAAAAGGCTATAGTGCTTTATGCGATGATCAAAAGGTAACAACATTTATGAGTTGTGTGTACTATGTCCTTCAAAAAGGTGTCAAGAAATGTCTGATCCTGAACCCTGTATAAATTAAGTTATGAATAAGTTACTTTGTAGCATTGTTAGTTATTGGGTGCAAAGAACTATTCAGTGTACTCTCCAGCTTTTGAAATCCATGTTCTGATCGCCCTATCTTTTGCCCGTATATTTACAAGCATGCATTGAAGCCCTAAGGCTTTCTTTTACTGTTCTACTGTAGCAGAAAAGCAAAATGCTTATTTACAAGTTTATTTTTTTGAACTTCAGATTCTGACAGAGGTGACAGAATGTGAAGAGGCCCAGGAAGTTGAGTCTAGAAAAACGCTGAAGACCAGCCAAAACAAGTGTCTGTTGAACAGTGGAACTGTAGAAAATTTAGCAGATACCTCAGATACTGAAGATCAACAAAAAGAGAAAAAAACCAGAAGAAAAGGAGGTAAAGTAACTTGTACTTTTAAGTAAAATGCTTGTTTTGTACTAGTTCAGTACAGTGTGGGGGATAAGCTGTGGTCTGTATTTTCACACTCAGTAAAATCTAGGATTCTTGGGAGCTGAACAATAGTTTGTAGACAGTAAGATTCAGGGGCAGCAGTGTGCAGTGCTGCTCAGGCTAGTAGTCTAATGTGAGAGGAGCTTTAATGTACCACTTTTACTTTCCTCTTTGTCATCAGCATGCTCAACAAAATCGCCATTGCACAAAGTCATTAGTAGAAAGCCTTAGCAAACATTACACTCATATGAAAGATTATCTGATGGAAACTCGAATAGCTAAATTTGTCCTGCTTAAGAAATTTGAAAATATTAAGAACAGTTTGAAATTGTAGCACTATTGTTGCCCAATAATTTTCAAGTTTTCTCCCATATCTGTTTCCATCAGGTAGGATTCTTGTGGATCCTGTCTCTGAAAAGAAACCTGGGAGAAAAGGATTTGCTTCTACCACTCCAAGTAAGTAGCATTAATACAGCTGACCTGCAATAGAAGGATAAAATATTAACCTATTTGTACATGAATCTAAATGTTTAAATGCACAGGTGCTGTTTTTATCCTTCACTTTGTCATTTGTTCGGCTGTTAAATCACACTGATGTGCTTATTTTTAAAAATATGTGGGAAAGATTTTTATGGAAGAATTTTGCAGCAAATCTTCAGAGCCACTGATATGGTAATCAGCAACTATCCTCAGCTTGCAGTTGGATTCCCTGTCTTGACTACTGAAAAGTATCTTATGTGACACTTGATGCTTGCTATTTCTGTTTTGCCTTCTGTGTAACAGTTCAGATGAAACTCACACAATTCCATGTACGTGAGATTTCTTTGTGCAAAGGGTTTTAACCAGAACAAAACATCTTTTGTAGGGCATTTGAAGGCCCTTGAACAAATATGTAGAGGAGCACGGGGAGACTTGGAAGTAAATTTAAAGCTTCATACTAATGAGTACAACAACAACAATAATAATAATAATAATAAACTTTTCTTTTTGATGTACTAGTATTCTGCTTATATTTCATATGTACCAGCTCATTTTCTTGCACCTGCTACGTGTGCTTGCATCTTAAAATAACCATGCTTTCTTACTCTGATAAGCTGTAATAAATGTGCAAATATTTCCAAGTTTTCCCATGCTCACGGGTCACTGTCCATGAAGACACTAATATCTGGTACAAATGCAACTGATTAATACATGCTTCCATGACATTACGTGCAGATAACCTGTAGTTACTGGCATGTTAGAGAGGGAAATGTGGGAAAACTGTCAAACTCATACTTCTAGAACATTGCTGTGAAAAAGCAAAATTCAAGTTTTGACATCTGAAAACATTTGGAGATTACATTTTTACGTACCCAATAACAGTTCTCTTAAGCTACTGTATGTTGTATACTGTACCAAAAGTTAGAGGCACGAATGATATTCTATGCTGCAAACATAAATGAGAAATCAAAACTCTTCCGCATTTGAAGTAGCCTTGTTCTTTTCTTAAAAATATTAGTCTGATTTATCAGCATGAATAACAAGAAGGAAGATCTCATGAATCTGATATTTTTACTGACATTCATGAAGCTAAAAAATAGATGTCAAGACCTTGGGTGATAAGAGAAGCAGGAATGGTTTGTGCAAGTACTGAACAAAAGAGACTTATAACTAAAAATGGGAGAATAAATTTAATAAGGGTACAATAACAGATAATTAATTTTTTAAAATGGCAACTTTATTTCGAGAGCAACAAAGCACCTATTCAAAACAAATGCCTGTTCATGTATTGAATCCACTATAGAAATTCAGCAGTAAATCTTGTTATACATATTTGTATCCAGTGCTGCACAAGTGGAGTTGCACTCACACAATGATATTTCCCCTTCCTCCTTCTCTGTTCATCCACAGAATCTTCTCTGGAGCAGATGTTCTGGCTATGTGGGGTGGGGCTGTATGGGGCAGGAGAAAAGGAAGTTATTGTGCAAATGGAACAGCAATGTTGGACACAACCTTGTAAAGTTTCTAGTTGCAAATAGAATAACAATCTTTGCCTCCCAACTGCAGCAGTCTGCTGCATTTCTCTGCTGGGTGCAGATAAGGGAACTGAGTGCTCCATTTCTCTTCTAGCATGCTCACCTGCATGATTCTTGTTGATTTATATTGGGCTGCAAACTAGCAATTAAATTGGTATGTGTCCTTTTAAAGAAAAATATTGGTAACAATGTTCTTTTTAATTCTGAAGACTTTAAGAAAATTCACGAGGCTCAGTTCAAGAAAATGCAATCTATTGATGAATACATTGAAAGGAAAAATAAAATGATTCGCAAGTTCAGCAATTCAGTTAATGAGGTCAAGGTAAGGATTAACTTTCTCCACCCCACCCTATATGTAGAGTATTTGGAATGAAACCTGCATTCACTCATAGTAATTACCAGCAAGGGTGCATGTCATAAATTTAGCCCTCCTTTCTTCCAAAGACCATCTCACCAATCAGTCCCTGCGTACTGTGAAGTTCTTTCATACAATGTATTCTGACCCACAGAGTAGCTTGGCCCATTCCTAATTGCCCTGCATTCTCCTTACCTTTTGCTTTTTCCATTTTTCTTCTTTTTTTTCATTTCTTTTCTTTTTGTTAGAGCCTCCTTAATCTTCAGGGGACATTCTTACCAGGGTTGAAACCAACTTGTCCCCTTAAGTCTTGTGGAGATTGACTCTTTAAACATTTGTATTTTATAATCACCAGGTATTTCAGCATTATGACTGCAGGAACTATTAAAGTATTCTGCGCCCCTACTCACTCCCCTCACCAACCCCACAATCACTCCAGCATCAACATCCTACAGCTCCTTCCCACCCCATGCAGTGAAAAAGCTCGCTTTTCATATTTCCAACCCCATTCAGGATAGAAGTCACTTCTATTCTGCAACCCTGCTTTGCACCGGTTTTCGCATTCACCCCCAAGTTCATGCAGCCTCTTCCCTACATTTTTATGCACCCTCCCTGCACACAGACCCATCTACATTCTCTTCCCAAACATTGCAACTACTAATTACTCTTGTCATCTGCCAAATTATGAAGCTGCCATCCCCTCCTATTCAGCATCCCCTTTTGTGCCCCTACTTTTTTGCAGCCCCTTTTGCACCAGTTTTACCATCACCCTTTACCTCCCCCCCCTTTCCTTTTCTCAACTCCTGCTTGCACACAGACCATGCTTCAATGAACAACATTGCATGAAGGTACTATGGAATATTTGAGGGCTCCACATCCATCCTCTATCTTTCTCATATTAGGCAGCTGAAGAATGGAAGAGGGAGAGATTTGAGTACACCATGATGCAAGGGACACTGACATATTCCCCTTCATTTCCCTCAGTGCTCCTTCCTCCACAGCACTGCAAATGCCCCACTTAAATCTATCCACTTTCATCTACTCCCCAATTCCTCCACTCCAGCCTTTCCCCCCCCCTCTGCCACTGGAGCCCTAAAATTGTGTTTCTCTCACAGTTACCTTTCTTTCTATTCCCCTCATTCCTCCAAATGCCACCTTTACCCCCACCCAGTCCCACCTGCCCCTTCCTCTTCTCTTCCCCACCTCACACACAGAAAGACTTCCCCTTCCCCACCAAGTCATTTACAATAGTGTCTTCTCCCTTTTCTCCCTCTTCCTCCTCCTGCCCCTGCTTTGGAAAGTTAGGAATCAGCCCCCGAAAACAACACAGAGGTGGGCTAGTGCAAATATAATTTAGATGTGAAAGTTTGCTAGGCATTATAGCCAATGTGATAAGCTAACAGCTTCAGATAACATTCCAATTGAGACCCATGTGATCTCTGCCTGCTTTTCAGCAGGCAATGAAAATGTGGCTCTTTAGCTTAGGGCACTAGATACAGCCTGGTTTTGGAGTTTGGTTTTGTGTTTATCACTTGGTTTAACTTTGTAAAGCACTAAAATATCCTAATGGACTGAAAGTGCACAGAAGTATTGACAAATTAAACTTTAAAGCAATCATATTTTGAGGTTCATATACTGATTTCAGTGGTTTTTCATCTCCTGGTATAGTAGCTTTCCTAATGCCTGCCTAGGGCTCAGACAGACAGCAATAGGCAGTTTCTGCTTATGTCAATTTTTGTGGGATTTCTTATTTTGGATAAAGCAAGCCATATTTGCTTTTAATTGGGCAATGTGTTCATCTTGGGGAACTAGAATAACACCCATAGAAATGATACAGTTTATCTTCAAATGTTGGCAGATGCTGGCTCAGAAGACATCTCAAAACAGTAGTTCCAAGGTGAGAATAAATTATTGGTTTTCAGCTTACCTTAAAACTTTAATGATCCCTGACTTACTCCAAATCACCGTGCAGACTTGAAAATATGCTAATATCCCTCATATTTGCAGAAGCGTTCCAGTTCCAGAGGGTTTTTATTAAGCCCTTATCCTCAAAGGAATAAGCAGTCTGCTGTGTGTACTCCCGTAAACTTGCGACACTCACCCCGCAATTCTTCTGGCACTGCAAACAAAAGCATTTTATCTCAAAAATCAATATTCAGCTCAACCTGCCTCTCTACCACCAAGATGAATGTCAGGTAAAGACACTATAAGTAGCAACAGCTAATAAAATAATGTTAGTATTGTGAGATTGTGACATTTATAGAATGCTACACAGTTGAAGCATGTGTATATTTAATTACAACAATGGATGAAGGGTTGATATACACATGTAATAGACAAAATAAAAATAAACACTACTTTAAAAGATTGTGGGGGGGTTAGTAGTTCGGGCTCTGTTGCATGTTTTCAGTGTTTATTTGGAAGAAAATTGATTTAAGGAATAGCTGAAACTCAACCATTAAATACTGAAAAGAACTGTTTTGCTCAGATTCTCTACATCTACAAAGGATAACGAGCACAAGCGCTCCCTTACCAAGACGCCATCTAGAAAAACTCCTTTCCCGAACGTTGGTACCCCAGCCAGCCAGGAGAGCAATAAGTCAATAACTATGACAAATTCCAAAGGAAGTGCAACAAAGCATCAATCAGCAGAAATCCCAACAAACTCTGGTAACTGATGAACTTAATTTGCAAATAAACACAATGGCAATTGTCTATACTTGATTCTACAAGGACGAGGTAATTCTTGCAGTGTAGGCATCTGGTACAGAATCTGTGGGCTATTGTTGCATAGTCAGGATTGGGTTCTCTCTCCTCAGTGTCTAAGGCACTGAAATAACTCTACACTGATGGAGTGGGCAACAAGAAGGGAAAAATTAATTCAGCATGAAAAGCTGGAACAGCATTGCCCTCCAATATGCAGTCCAGTGTGTTATAAGTAAACTGTCTCTGGAGACAGGTCTTTCCTCATTCCTTCCTTGATTTGTCTCTTGAAGCCCATGTGGTGTCCTGTCTCGTCACTCTTCACCCCCTGCGACCCATATTCTTAATGGAAATTTTCTTTCCTTTAATAAGCGCTTGTCTAATTGAAAGGCATTCATGCTCCTTTGGAATAAAGGCAGTTTTATAGTGTAACTATATTTGTAACTTATTTGTTCAGTACATTAGATGACTGAAAAACTCAAGCCGACTTTTTAGTTTAAAAAAGAGCAACTTCATCTTTTTAACCTTTTGCTTTTGCTCTGGGGAGTTCAGTATTTAGTATAATTACTACTAGAATCCAAATGGAAGTGTAAGGGTAATTAGTTTTTCATCAAATTTACAGCTCAGTCAAGCTTCTATACATAACTTTTATACACTTTCAAGCAGCAAACAGTTTAGCTGGTATCATTTGCTAAGTTTTACTTGCCCGTCACTGGTGTTCATATGCGGTCTTCTTTTAATAGCCGTTACGCCTTTCAAGTTTGAAGCCACCAGCGCAAAGAAACCAGTATTTGATCTACAAGCAAGTCTGTCAAGACCTCTTGGCTATCAGCCACACAAAGGTATTGAAAATTGGCATGCCAATATAGTTGCAAAATGTGTGTTTTCCTAAAATGACCCCAACTTTCAGTGTACATAGAATCATAAATTTGTAGAGCTGAAATACACCACAGGGCCATCTAATCCAACCCCCTGCAATGCAGGAATCCTTTGCCAAACATGAGCCTTGAACCTATGTCTCTGGGATTAAGAGTCTTGTGTTCTACCAACTGAGATCATACCACTTGGATCGATAAATTTTATGTACATCATTTAGAAATCTTATTGAATTTGTCTTTTCTAAATCATATTGAAATGAGTTCATTCTTGATTTGTGAAGGCCATGACGCAGACCTTTAGACAAAGTAGAAAGCACTACCAATCCTAGGGATTTTTGCCTGTTACATACAGAGGTAGGGAAAGTGCATTTCTGTCTAGTTCTGTTAACTGCAAAGGATAGCAAGTAAAATAACCATCTTGCAGCTTTTCTTGAATTCCTATATATGCTTTACTGTATTAGTACTGTTCGCTAGTTTCTCACAGAAGACATACAGTGGTGCCTCGCAAGACGAAAAGAATCCGTTCTGCGAGTCTCTTCGTCTAGCGGTTTTTTCGTCTTGCGAAGCAACCCTATTAGCGGATTAGCGCTATTAGCGGCTAAGCGGCTTAGCAGCTTAGGAAAAGGGGGGGAAAGCGAGAAAAAATCGTAAGACTCGCAAGACGTTTTCGTCTTGTGAAGCAAGCCCATAGGGAAATTCGTCTTGCGAAGCGCCTTGAAAACGGAAAACCCTTTCGTCTAGCGGGTTTTTCATCTTGCGAGACATTCGTCTTGCGGGGCATCACTGTACAGTAATTGTGTGAGTAAAACCCACTACTGATAGGCTTGAAAAAAGTTACCTGATGTAATCATTCTTTGATCATAAAATTCAATGTGTTCAAGCTTTCCAGAGTAATAATACACTGCAAGTAGTAAGTGCTAATGTGCAGACTGAAATTGGAATATACTTAATTATCTTCAAGTTCACTTAAACAATTTGTGCTATATACAAAAGCTAAATCTTGGCACATTTTCCTTCTATGTAAATATAGGAAAACTGAAACCTTGGGGCAACTCAAAGGAGAATCTCCAGTCTCCATGTTCACACAAGAGAAATTATAAACAGCCACTTCTTCAGACTAGGCAAGTATATGACTTAAGGCTGCCATACAGTCTACCATAAGCTGTTTTCAGATGTTGTGACCACTCTCATAACTTTACCTCACTTCACTTCACTCCACTCACATGTGTATGCTTTGGAAATCATAAAAGAGCTCAAACAGGGGACCAATCCTAGTATGGGCCACCTTACCTACCCTCTAGTAGCAATGTTGGTGGTCCCATGCCATCCAGTGAGGTCTCCTATAGACAAAGTAAGGATTTGATAGTTCTGCAATAAGACTGCTGTGTATAGAAGTGATCAAGCAAGCAGTGTCACACCTGCGGGCCATACACATGGCAAGCAAAAAGGGTTTTGTGCATATACTAACATCCTTGGCAAAGTATTTTTATATTGTGGGTGGATGTTATGTATTACTTTATTTGAAATATTGCCTAACACAAGTATGTGCCTAACATACGGTATGTGTAGAAATTCTCCCCATGAGACGGGATACTGAGCCACTCGAGATCTCCCTCTCCCATGGATGAGCTCTTTGCACACATTAGTGTGCATGCCTTCTCACCCTCACAAAATATGCAGGGAGGGAGGTCTGGCCACCTTTCATAGGCTTTCAACTTAGGAAGCTCATCTGAAGCCACTTGATAGAAAACATTGAAAGTCCTGACAAAAGCAAAGGGAAGAACTTGATTTAAGAGAGGGACATGAAAATAGGTGATATACTTTTAAGTTTTAATTGTGCGAAGCATAAAAGACAGCGACAGCTCCTCAGGCACCCTTAGGTTGGAGATACAAATAATGAAAAGTGGTACCCCATTAAGTAAGGGTTCCCCCTGAAGTGTACTCTTGGGTTGAGAGCTGAAACATCCGCACCCCCCCCAATACTTCTGTCATTCTGCAACATGAGGTTTGGGGCCAGCAGTACAGCTTGGGGATAGGGGAAAGGGAGGTTTAAAATAAACCATAAGGTGTGTTGTTCATGGTGGCCCTGTGAAATGCCCTCCCATCAGATGTCAAGGAAATAAGCAACTATCCTATTTTTAAAAGACAGGCAGCAGGCCTGTTTAGGGAAGTTTTTAATATTTAATGCTGTATTGTTTTTAATACTCGATTGGGAGCCGCCCAAAGTGGCTGGGGAAACTCAGCCAGATGGGCAGGGTATAAATAATAAATTACTATTATTAATAATTATATTACACACTCAATTTAAACTTGCTTTAGGGATGAAGGAAGGTTAAGTACTTCTGTCCTTGCAGGCCCCTGACTAATACTGGCCCTTTAAAGAGATGAAACTGTCTTCAGTTTTCAAGCCTCCCATTATGCTACAAATAATCTTAAGTGGCAGCTAAAGCTACTTATCAATATTAAAAATCTTGTATATAGTTTATGCAATTTAAACCCCAATCTGAATTGAAACCTTTCTCCAGTATATCCAGTATTATTCTCAGAGCAGTCATTCAGAAATACAAATACTTGACTTCTAGGCTGAGCTAACAAGTAGATATGGAAAGCAGAGAAGTAACTACAGCAATTTCTTATTTGCCTATCTTATGGATGGGGTCATACTTATTTTCCCAAATATTCTCAAAGACAACTTACCGTATTTTTCGCCCTATAGGACACACTTTTTCCCCTCCAAAAATGAAGGGGAAATGTGTGTGCGTCCTATGGGGTGAATGCAGGCTTCAGGAAGCTATCCGCAAGCCTGGGGAGCCAGCGGGAGTTCCCGAGGGGGTCCCTAGGCTTGCGGATAGCAGCCTGCATCCCAAAACCCGGGGCGCAAAGCGGAGCGCACCCCGGCTTTGCGTAGCTCTCCGCAAGCCTTATTTTGTTTTTTTTGGGGGGGGGGAATAAAGGGGAAAAAAATATTTCCTCTCCAGGCACGGGGCTTCCCCTGACCCCAGAACAGGCAGCTCTCCGCAAAGTCGCGCCGGGCTCCCACGGCTTGCGGAGAGCTGCCTGCATCCCAAAGCGCGCCCCAGGCCTCAAGCTTGAGCTCAGCGCGCCCCAGGCCTCAAGCTTCGCACAGCTCTCCGCAAGCCATGGGAGCCCGGCGCGACTTTGTGGAGAGCTGCCTGTTCTGGGGTCGGGGGAAGCCCCGTGCCTGGAGAGGAAATATTTTTTTCCCCTTTATTCCCCCCCCCCAAAAAAAACAACAACTAGGTGTGCCTTATGGGCCGATGTGCCCTATGGGGCAAAAAATACGGTAATTATTTCACATATGACTGGAATTCAACCATGCAACTTTATAGTCGAGTATGGTTCCCCCCTGAAAATGTAATGCCTCCTTCCAGATGTAAAAATGGATGCAGCAACAAAAGAACACTGAGCTGTTTGTCTTTACAGTGGTACCTTGGGTTAAGAAATTCGTTATGGAGGTCTGTTCTTAACCTGAAACTGTTCTTAACCTAAAGCACCACTTTAGCTGATGGGGCCTCCTCCTGTTGCTGTGCTGCCACTGCACCATTTCGGTTCTCATCCTGAAGCAAAGTTCTGAACCTGAGGTACTATTTCTGGGTTAGCGGAGTCTGTAACCTGAAGCGTATGTAACCCAAGGTACCACTGTATTGGCTTTGTGTACTTGTTAGCACTGGTGCATGAGTTAATCTAATATGGTATGTTTTGCTTACAGAGAAGAAAGGAGGGAGAGGCATGTCCAGGAAAGAAAACAGAGAAAAGACGAAGTGCTTAGATCCCGGAGAGGATTAACTGTTACTTAAGGCCAACTCAAAAATGACTTTGTAAATAGCATTTTTAATGCAAAACATTTTCTTTCCTGTAAATACATTTACTTATTTCCTATGCAGTTATATTTTTAAGTCAATCTGTTGTCTTGTACTGAACTAGCTTCATCTAATGAGAAAATATAGGCCACTGGTGTCAGCTAATTCAGTTTTAACTATCTGAAAATGGGTTGTTAACAGCTTCAAACCTGCAACTAGTAATACTTAACTTCTTTTGTGAATGTCTTCTCTAGATTCACTTACCATCTTCTGGAATAGCTGAAAACTAAAATATTATTCCAGCTGTGGACCAAAAAAAGTGTATTGTATAAGATAAAAGGAACAAAATTAAGTTTTAGATGAATTTAATTGAGTGTTTTTATATAACTTTGTTTTACTAATTTCATTAAAGCAATATTGTTGACAGTATGTTGTGCAACTTGGATAAAAGTTAATTTTAAATCAGTGAACACTATTACACAGCTCTCCCACTAGAGCTATTCTCTACTGCTGTAGGTGCTCTGAACCTGTTAGCAACAATAATAGTTCATATGGTGGTTAGTTGTATATTCTCTACAGCAAAAGTTGCAAACCTTTTCAGGTCCATGAGCATCTTTTAATTTTTGAGTCTGCTTTTCTGATGTTTATTTTCCAGCTGCAGACTGGGGAAAGGTTTCAAATGCTATACTTTTCAGATGGCTGAGGATGCATTTCCAAGTACTATGAGGTTTCTAGTTCTGCCTGGCTGGGGTCACTTCTTGCTTCCCTGCCATTGGCAGCCATCTAGTCTTCTGTGTAGGGCCGCCATCTAGTCTTCTGTGTCTACATTTGTGAGACATTACAGAATTAATGCCTATTCAACTGCTGAAGCTTTTTCTGGTAGGAGAGTACTGCAGCAGGTGCCAGTAAGAGTAGGGTCCACAGCTGGTCCCACCCATCTGAGTAGCTTTGATACATCCCATCCAAGGATTCCCTCCCCTCTGCAGGAAAATGTGACATTGGACCTCCTTTCATGCAGGGGCAGGGGGACCCTAACCGCCCTAGGTTAGTTTGGGTCATTGGCTGTAAGTTGGACAAATTTATATATTTTTTAGTATTCTCTCAAATTGGGTACCCTCTAGTTCAGTTCAATTTTGTACTGGTTTTATACTGGACGCTCTTCCTCAAGTCTTGTTTTGCACTTTGTCAGCTGGCGTGTTGTGTCTATGAGCTGCAGTCCTTTTCTCCAAAGTTAACATTATCTTTTCTTCCAAGCTGTATGACCTTGTCTAATTCACATATTTTGCCTGTGAAGCAAATTGGAGGGACAACCCATCTGAGGATCCACTCCATCCCTCATGGGAGGTCCAATGCCACATTTTCAATTGAATGCAGGAATTCTTAAATAATGAATTGGGACTTTTCTGACTTTCTGCATGAAAAAGTATTGTACTGGTGCCTGATCAAGACCACATAAGCTTAATCTACGTCCTGGCTGGTGATCAGTTAGGGGTGGGAATACATTTCATCACCAAGTCTGTCCCCACCCACCTTCAAGCGTATACTATAGTTTTAATCAAGGACACTGGAGGATGAGCAGACACAATACATATTTATTTTCTAAATTTATATCCCATTCAGTGCAAAACAGCACCCTGGAAGAATCACAACATGCATTGCATAAAAAAACTACTAAAACATGTT
This sequence comes from Podarcis erhardii, assembly GCF_964252035.2. Taxonomy (NCBI): domain Eukaryota; kingdom Metazoa; phylum Chordata; class Lepidosauria; order Squamata; family Lacertidae; genus Podarcis; species Podarcis erhardii. The sequence continues at coordinate 44,047,532 of NC_138497.1, forward strand.
CTTCCACCTGTCCTAAATGTCTTCGGTCAAGGCTGATCTTCAAAAGTTGCAGAATTTTTTTTTCACCTTGCTCCAAAATTAATTGTGTTGGTACCAGCCTGCAGGGAAGTGTGTTCCTTCTATGGGGTACCACCACCAAGAAAGCCTTACTCAGAGGCCCAGGCATCTAGAACTCATCATGATTTGAGCAAAAAGGCTTTAGTCACAGGCAGGACATAGTAGACACAAGGAGGGTTGAAGGAATAGCCCCTAGTGGTATTGTCCTTCCATTTGATTGATAGCAGGTGCACACTTCCCTGTTTCCTACTCCATCATGAAGAGTTCTGATAACACAAAGATTCTTCCCACCTAAACAGAATGGAAGAGGATCGCTTTCTGCTATTACATGTGTAGCTTGTTTTGCAAGCCTCTTACAATGAAGGGCTTCTAAATGGGTCAGATTAAGGTCAGAAAGGAATCTCTTACTCCCTCCAAATGGAATTGCAAGTAATCTCTGCACGCTAGTGGCTTTGGTCACAGCATGGATTGCATTTTTGATCGCACTCATTGGGACCCATTTCTAACAAGCTTTGGCATGTCTGCAAATTAGCTCATCCTACCCGTGATGGCTGGTAGCTACAAAAAACAGTCACAAAGAATGCAGTAGCCAGAAATGAGTTTAGGGTAGAAATTTATTAGGTAGCCCAACAGACAAGCCCCCAAAGCCTTCTACATCACTCATTAGTTAGCTATTCGTTTCCCATAAAATACTTGCCTCTTTTTCTTCAAGTGAAATGGATATTTCAATGTAATTTTAGACCTTTAGCCTGCTGACTTTATTCCAACTTAGTAAACCATTAGAATGCATCCCGTCACCTAACCTTGAAAGCCACTAACTTTCAGCTACTACTGTCTTTCCACATGCTATTTTAGCAGGCCAAGGTTTTTCCCCGTCCCCTGCTGTTTGCAAATTTTGTGTAAGGGGGGGAGGGATGGTGGAAGTTTCCAGTTTCAGATGAATAGCAGTCCTCCAAATGTTCAGTAAGTTCTACTTCTTGGGATTTCTTTCATATAGCTCATAGGCAGTTTCCTCTGAATGGGCTGCATCACAGAACAATCCAATGAAGTCAATCTCCAGCTGAAATGGACCATTTACTTGGTCAGCTATGGTGAATCCTAAGGTACTGATCTGTTTAAAAACAACAACAATGCATAATTTGTAATGGCATTTTCCAAATTATTCCTTGAATTAACATAGACATGTGGAGGCCATAACACTTCTCTAAAAGGATCCATTCATATTTTTTAATGGTCACTGATTGTCAGCTTATAAACACATCAGAAAACTGGTCTTGGTTTATTGGTAACTAGAAGGTATACAAATGTATGGCAAATAGCTTTGGCTGAGAAGCTAACAGGTTAGAAACAGGACAATTTCAATACAGACTGGTATTGCTTCATTGCACACATCAACAGTCACTAAAACTACAACAAACGCCAAGCCAAACCCTACGTTTGGTCCTCCAGCTTTGCCTTCTCTTCTGATTCTACAGCAGAAGTTCCAACAGGAAAGAAGGACCCATATTTGAAGAGTTCCTCTCATCACATACTCTAGTTCAGGTTCAGCCCTCCTGGGACTTTTCAATCTCTCTGGTTCTGCTATAGGCCTTCACTGGGAAGGTACTTAAAGGACTTGGCACTGGTCAGTGCAGAAGCTCCCTGCACTTTTTCTTGGAGAGTAACAGGGCAGCTCTACAAGTTAGCCAAGAGCTAAGCGCAGGTTTCAAACATGGAATTTGTATAAAGCACTGAAAGCTATTGCCATTTGTCTCTGTAGAGCAGGCGTGTTCTGCAGTTCAAAAGTTCTTTGCAGTTCACAATTAGTCTAAAGAGGATGGGGTATGGAGGGAAATTCCAAAAGAGCACCATCAGCATACAATTTGCAGACTTGTTTCATTGGACCCTATAGTTAAAATCTTGCACTTTCAAGTAGCAGATTTACGTGCAAGAATATTTACCTTATCTAACCAGAGTGCATGTTGGTTATCCTGGATTCTCCCCCGACTTGTAAAAAAGAACTTGGAAAACGGAATCTGCCAATAAGAAATTATTTGTTATTATTTTTTATTAAATTTATATACTGCTCTTCACAAGATCTCAGGGCTGTTCACAGAATAAAATACAAGTAAATAATTAAAACAACAACAATAACCTCCTCCTCCCTTTAGTCAGAAGCAAGCATATTTTAAGTAACTGGTAGCAAGTGCCTTCATGCAGCTCATAATTTCATATTGCGATTTTCATAGTGGTGCTGGCTCTGAATACAAAGCAGGTGTGTGTGTATATATATATATATATATGTGTGTGTGTGTGTGTGTGTGTGCGCGCGTGTGTGCGCGCTCACATTGGGATGGCTATGTAGGTAAGTTTTTTCCTACTCATTACTATTTATAATCCCTGTCACTTGTGGATAATGCAGCATTCTCTCAACTGATTAGAACTGAAAGCACAGTTATGTACAAGAACAGGAAGATCTTTAAAAGAACAAAATAAGTTATGGGGAAGCTAGAATGAAGGATTGGTCAAGCTATCTGTCTAGGAGGAATTACCACAGGTAAATGGAAATCTGCATGACAAAGACACATATAAACACTTGATATTTTCAACACTATATAAACTCAACAGAATAATGCTGCATTCATGATTGGTGTTCAGTAGTAGCAGAATACTTCTCAATAAAGCTTCGTTTTTTAAAACCATATTACTATTAACTATGCAAGAGCTGTTATAGTTTCACAATGCTTAGCCTGCAAATCAGGAGAGAAATAACTGAAAGTGTTACTGCAATTTCATCCTAAGCAATAATTCTGAAAATACAACTCCATGTGACCACAGTCACTCCTGGCCAAATACGTATCTCCCAAAATAGCCTTGTCAGTAGTCTGCAAAGAAGATACAATTGTGTACAGGCTATCTATATGCTTAATTAGGTATTATTATTTTTAAAAATTGTGAGGTAAAGGTACCCCTGATCATTAGGTCCAGTTGCGGACGACTCTGGGGTTGCGTGTTCATCTCGCTCTATAGGCTGAGGGAGCCAGCGTTTGTCCACAGACACCTTCCGGGTCATGACTAAGTCGCTTCTGGAGAACCAGAGCAGCGCATGGAAACACCGTTTACCTTCCCGCCAGAGCAGGACCTATTTATCTACTTGCACTTTTGGTGTGCTTTCAAACTGCTAGGGTGGCAGGAGCTGGGACCGAGCAACGGGAGCTCACCCTGACGCAGGGATTTGAACCGCCGACCTTCTGATTGGCAATCCCTAGGCTATGTGGTTTAGACCACAGCGCCACCCGCATGTGTAGACTGCCCTTAATCCATACAGGTACTAGGGCATGATACCACAAAAGCATACCACAAAACCAGAAAACATCATAAAACAGTAAGAAGTAACCAAAAACAGTAAGAGAAGACTAAAATGCCAACATTAAAATACCTAGCTAAATAGATATAGACCGGCTGCAAAAATGAATGGAAACTACAGGAAACCAGTTATTTCAGGGTGGGTGCAGCCTCATGTAAAATTATACACCTAATTCCTGGACACAAACCAGCTACCTACAGAACCTCCATCTTGTCAGGTTTCCGCCTCATTTACTGGCCCTCATCCAGCCGACTACCAAATCCAGGCACTAGCTCAGCACCTTGACTAGCTGCCCTCACAACTCTGAGTTTATTTATCTAGAAACTGCGTCCATTTATCTTCAACAGCCTTCTGTGGGTTTCCACTTATCTCTCAAATGCTTAAAACTTTTAAGCCTGAAACCGGTGTGGAGGTACCCATAAAATCATTCTGTTTTTCACTTTTATAATTATTGCTTCTACATGTTTAAGTTTGTAAAGCCTAAAAACATCCATTTGGACTTATTTTCTATGCCCTACATATTATTTGATTTAAATAAATAGTTTGTCAGCTTACATTTCCTTTAAACTACAGAAGAGGGACAGATGGGACTGTAGGGCCTCTTTATCAGGTCCGCTGAGAGACCAGCTCGCTCAACTATCATTATTTACAACCATTCTACCAGACTATATAAGTGGGAAAGATGGAACTGCAGGATCGTTTCCATAGGTTTTGGTGAAAAAAACGGGAACTTTTGGCTTTTCCTCTTTACATCTTTCCATTCCAGCTGATCCCTACAAGAACTCTATAGCCTGAGATTGCTTTCCCGCTTTTTATTCCTTTTCCTTTTGTGTTGTCTCTTGGATTGTGAGCATACTTGTAACTCACTCTGGGAACCTTTTTTTGCCTGAATAGTGGGATAAAATGTTTTTAATTTATAGACAGCCCATGTCTATTGAATTTTGGACAACTATTACTGGTAAGCCAGAGGTCCTTCAGTTGCTTATTTTCCACATGACAAGTAATACATTTTTTACACACTTATGGAAATACTCATTGTATTACCTTGATTTCCTCCCAATACGGGCCCCCACGTGTGAACATGAAGTAATTATATATGTCATCCTTCTGATGAGAGAAGTATGGGTCTGTATAGATGTTTATCATCCAGGGTCTACCATCACCACGAACACGCAGGACTAGGGTATTGAAATTTGACCAATCATAAGGCTTCTTTCGATCAAAAGCCACCTATCAAAATACAAGATATTGCTCTAAGCCAGAGTTTTCCAAACTTCTCATGTTGGTGACACATTTTTCAGACATGCATCATTTCGTGACATAAAAATTCAGTTTTACTAGCAAACTAACCCATTCCCAGCCCCAGGCGGAGCGTGGGGAGAATTTTTGCACGACACATCTGTACACTACAGCCAACTAACTGACTAACATGTCTCAACGTACAATTTGAAAAGCTCTGTTCTAAGCCTTCCACTGAGTCAAACTTGACTTCCCCATCCCAACTAAGCTGCTTCAGTGCACTCTGAACACGTTTACACACTTTTATTGTACTGTTAATGAACTTTAGTTTTTCCAGGAAGTTAAATAAATATATACAATTTTACCAGATTTTGGAAGATTACATTACAAACTCACATTTAAGACCATGTTTTAAAGTATTTACATTTAGTTTTATTTAAGAAGCACATAATTACAAATTAGTAGGTAAAGGCTTTGAGGAAATCATGCTTTATGCCTTATGCTTTACTCATTATCCATGTAATTTGCGTGACTGAATAACATGCCTCAAACGTAATACAGTGGTGCCCCGCAAGACGAATGCCTCGCAAGACGGAAAACCCGCTAGACGAAAGGGTTTTCCGTTTTGGAGGCGCTTCGCAAAACGAATTTCCCTATGGGCTTGCTTCGCAAGAAGAAAGCCCATAGGGAAATCTCCGGGGACCTCTTTTAAATGCTAGCGGTGGGGAGCAAAGCCTTTTCCCCCCCTCCGGCCTTCAGAAGAGGTCCAGGAAGGCCGGCAGGGGCCGAAAGGCTTTGCTCCCCACCGCCAGCATTTTAAAAGCAGTCCGGGATAGCAGGGAAGCGCTTCCCGCTATCCCGGATGGCTTTTGAAGGCAGGCAGAGGGGAGCAAAGACTTTTGCCCCCCGCCCGCCTTCAGAAGAGGTCCTGGACCTCTTCTGAAGGCGGGCGGGGGGCAAAAGTCTTTGCTCCCCTCTGCCTGCTTTCCGGGAGAGCGGAGAAACGCTTTCTCCGCTTTCCCGGACGGCTTTTGAAGGCAGGCAGCGGGGGGGGGGAGCAAAGACTTTCGCCCCCCACCGGCCTTCAGAAGAGGTCCTGGACCTCTTCTGAAGGCGGGCGGGGGGCAAAAGTCTTTGCTCCCCCCCCCGCCGCCTGCCTTCCCGGGAGAGCGGAGAAACGCAGCGCTGCGTTTCTCCGCTCTCCCGGGAAGGCAGGCAGGGGGGACAAAGACTTTCGCCCCCCACCGGGCTTCAGAAGAGGTCCTGGACCTCTTCTGAAGGCCGGTGGGGGGCGAAAGTCTTTGTCCCCCCTGCCTGCCTTCCGGGGGCTTTTAAATCGCCCCGGGACAGCGGAAAATTCCTCCGCTGCCCCGGGGCGATTTTAAAATGCTGGCGGGCAGCAGCGCTGCCGCCCGCCAGCATTTTAAGATCACCCCAGACAGCGGAGGAATTTTCCGCTGTCCCAGGGTTTTTAAAATGCTGGTGGGCGGCAGCGAAGGCTTCGCTGCCGCCGGACAGCATTTTAAAATCGCCCCAGGAGCGGAGAAGTCTCCGCTGTCTGGGGTGATCTTAAAATGCTGGCGGGCGGCAGCGCTGCTGCCCGCGAAGCCTTCGCTGCCGCCCACCAGCATTTTAAAAACCCCGGGACAGCGGAAAATTCCTCCGCTGTCTGGGGTGATCTTAAAATGCTGGCGGGCGGCAGCGCTGCTGCCCGCCAGCATTTTAAAATCGCCCCGGGACAGCGGAGGAATTTTCCGCTGTCCCGGGGCGATTTAAAAGCCCCCGGGAAGGCAGGCAGGGGGGACAAAGACTTTCGCCCCCCACCGGCCTTCAGAAGAGGTCCTGGACCTCTTCTGAAGGCGGGCGGGGGGCAAAAGTCTTTGTCCCCCCTGCCTGCCTTCCCGGGAGAGCGGAGAAACGCAGCGCTGCGTTTCTCCGCTCTCCCGGGAAGGCAGGCGCGGGGGGGGAGCAAAGACTTTCGCCCCCCACCGGCCTTCAGAAGAGGTCGGGGGACAGACTGTCCCCGGACCTGGTCTGAAGGCGGTTTCCATAGGAACGCATTAATTGATTTTTAATGCATTCCTATGGGAAACCGTGCTTCGCAAGACGAAAAACTCGCAAGACGAAAAGACTTGCGGAACGAATTAATTTCGTCTTGCGAGGCACCACTGTATTCTTTTTCAAAAAGTGATAAAAAATAAGCTGGAGTAGAACTTGGTCAAAAACTGAGTCACATGTCTTAACACATAGAACTCAAAAGACATAGCTTTAAAATGGCATGTTTGTATACTGTATTCACCTTCTCACAGTTGTGGCAGCAGGAAGAGTGTTTGGTCGATTACACAATGCTGAGCATGCTCTATAAATCAAGGTCAGTACAATTTTAATATATCTATACATTAAGCAAATACTGTTGCACACAGACCAGCAACAAATGTATCTCAGATTTATACCCTCCTCCCCTTATACCAGTGGTGTCCAGACTTTTTTCAAAGAGAGTCAGATTTGATGAAGTGAAGGGCCGTGAGGTTTTTTTAGGGTTGAACCTTTTTTTTTTTTTTAGGATTTTTACCCCAGGAAATAAACTGCCACAAGAGCCAGATTAAACCCCTGAAACGGACTTTGGACTTGCCTGCCTTATACAGCTGTCCGTTCCGACTTTCGTTCCGACGTTCAGAAACCAAGGCATGGCTTCCAATTGGCTGCAAGAAGCTCCTGCAACCAATCGGAAGCTGCAGAAGCCGTGTCGGATGTTCGGGTTCCAAAGAACATTCACAAACCGGAACATTCACAAACTCACTTCCGGGTTTGTGGCATTCGGGAACCAAAACGGTGGACTCACAAAGCGTTTGGGATCCAAGGTACAACTGCACTGTATACAACAGTAATGTTTTATATCAAATATAACTGATCTGTAGAAAGGACTTTATGATCTGAAAATAGAGACAATATATGTACAGTCATACCTCGGGATAAATGTGCTTCAAGTTAAGTATTTTTGGGTTGCGCTCCGCGGCGACCCAGAAGTAACGGAGAGCATTACTTCCGGGTTTCACCGCACGCTCATGCGGAGAAACGCAACCTGCGCACACGCAGATGCGAGTTGCGTTCGCTTCAGGATGCGAACAAAGCTGTGGAACGGATCCCGTTCGTATCCCAAGGTACCACTGTACTTTTGTAACACACACACACACTCTCTCTCTCTATATATAAAGAGCTTTCATCACTAAAAGCTAATTCCACTCCTGCTTAAATAGTGCTCCTAGTTTGAAGCAAAATGACTATTACTATACTATATACTCACCAGTTGAGGTTTAGATCTCATGGAGCAGTAACCACTGTACCTGGTCTCACCATCACGAGGTACTGTAGTATTAATGTTCCCATACAACAGGGCAGACTGGTTATTCTTTCCCAGCTGCATATAGATTTCACTTTTCCCTCCAATTTCAACATCAGATGAGATTACCCATTTATCCAAATCTTCTTGACTACGAAACTCCCAAGCCACTCTTGTCTGTTCCAGCATGTATTGCTTTAGTGGACGTCCCTCAGGCCCTTTCACATGATCAGTTACTTCTTTCACTAATCGTCCAAAATGTGTCTTGATTCCTTCCACTCCCTTCTGAAAGCTGAAGTCTATTTTCTTCCAAGGTGGGGTTCTGTCAGGAGGTGTCCCTGGTCTCCTGTAGCTACTGTACCATTTTAGATTGCAACTATCAACAAGAGGTCTAAACAAGGGACACAAGCAATTTTGCCAATGACATTTCTTTAGAAGACAGGCAGCATCCAAAATCTTGAGGGATGAAGCCATAATAATATTCACAGAAAACTAGAATCTTTTGCTTTCCAACAAACTTTTATTTTTTAAAAAATAGCGCTTTCAATCCCCGATTAATGTTGTTTGCTTCCATCTGCAACAAAAGGAAATGAAATATTTTTTGAGCAAACATGTTGGCTTAATTTATTTTCCAAAGCTACTAAGATTTGGGTATGTGCTTAACTTTATTACCTTAAGTAGAATTATTGGCACAGAGTCTGAGGATAATCCCTGCCTCATAAATAAGAAACAGGTATCACATTGCCCTAGTTCAATATTATTATTTTTTAAAATTGAGTGTAATAAGTATATTGTATCCAATTAGAAGCAGACTGTTTTTCTCTTTAAATGCAAATAAGGGAGTGCACACCCATCTGCACACGCATACTCTTAGCACCATGGAAAGCGTTTTTGAAATGTACTCCAGAGCTGGCTAAAAAGCAGAGATGACAATGGCAGTCATGCCCATTCAACAAAAACTCTTGGTTTAGGAATAAGCTCTTTAGGTGGCCTTAAGAAAGACATTAACAGCTCATCCTCCATGTGCAATATGGGAATATTAGCCTATTTTCCATGGTTGTTGTAGGGGATGCTGAAATAGCGAACATGAAGTACTTTGAAAACTCAAAAGGTATCACTACTAAATCCTAATCATATGGAAAATTAGTTTATAATCTTAAAATTTTGACAGAACAGTTTTAGCTTCTGCACCATCTAGTCACCAAGTTCATTATTTATTGTTGGCTTTTTCACTGTATCTTGTAAGTTTAAAAAGATTACTTTTAGTAATAAAGAGCAGACTAGAAATGTTTTAAATAAATGACAACTTTAGGAAAACCTGAATCTGAGGAAACAACTTAGTTCTAACTGGAAATACCAAATGAAAAACTATGGAATGTTCACCCAAGAACATCCTTCACATTTACAAATTGAGAAAAGAAGTCGATCAGTAAGTCTTCTGAAACTGTGAATAAATAACACACTAGACGTGGCATGTGAATATACATAAAAGAACAGGCAAACGTTAAGTACAGCGGTATCACTACGCAGCTATATCCAGACTATCAACGGTATTAAGAGAGAATTCTTCCTCACGTCGACAGTTTCCGTGCATATTAACCAACAGACAACAACGGACGCCAGCAGTACTCGCCACATCACCCTTAGAGCCTATTTACCCTAACTTAAGGTTTTAATGCTGCCTGGTTTAGCTGAATAATTGTGCCCTGTTTCTAAAATGAGAGGCGCCAGGGCATAAGGCTGCGCGAATCGAACGCCCTTTCGTCTGCTAGTCCTGGAGTTTCCAGAGCTAAACCACCCGGGAAATGTAGCGGGACATTTAGCAAGGAAAGCCCACCGTTCTTGCATGCAGGCAAAAACGGCCAGTCTCACCCCCCCGCTTCAAGCTCAAAGTAAGCCCCTCACCTGCCTTCTGCGATGCCTCCACGCTCCGCCAGTCCGCCGCCGAAAGCCGTCCGTATGACCCCCGAGACCGAGTGCAGCTGGCTCCGCTCTCCAAGGAAACAAGAGCCTCACACTCAAGGTTCCGCGCTGCACACGGGAGAGTTCCTGGCCCAGCGCCCCCGGAACAAAAGCTCTCCCTCCTTCGGCTAAGAATTAGCCCAGAGACGTTCTCGGCCCCCTGAGAAGGACGAGGGACACTGTCGCGTTACCCTTCCTCACTTCGCAATAAGGAACGGTCGCAAATCAGCCTCATGTAGGCCTACGAAATACCACAGGCTTCAGGAAGTCCCAGTAGGCCAAAACCTAGAAACGGCCGTTTAAGGAGAGCCCGGCTCACAGAATGCTTTTACAGTATGACTGAGGGCTCGTTTATTCCTAAAATGCTGCTTTCATTTCTTCAGGGGAAACAAGACCCTTCGCACTCCCTGCCACACCCCCCCCCGCCCCCCTCTCGCCCGCGCGCCGCTTCCTCGCAGCGCCATCTTCGAGGGCCAGGGGCCGGACCCAACTGACGCGGGACCGCCTCTTTGTTCCACCACAACGCCCGCCCCCTCCCTCCCCGTTCCGACTGGCCACTGGCCCGCCGCTCCTCGACCCCGCCCCCATTCGGTGCCAGGCCCTTCGCCCCGCCCCAGAAGGCGGGGCGTCGCATGGCGCATGCTCGGTGCCCTTTGTGTCCCGGGCTCGCTAGCTGGCGGGCGAGCGGCTGGCTCGGCAAAGGCCCGGCCGCTCCGAGTGTCTCGCCGCTCGCGCCTGCGGGGCCCGCCGTGAGGAGCAGCGGCAGCAGCAGCAGCAGTAGCGGAGCGCCGCCAGCGCCGCCATGGTGAAGAAGCGGAAAGGCCGGGTCCTCGTTGACTCCGACACCGAGGACAGCGGCAGCGAGGAGAACCTGGACCAGGTGGGTGAGCCGAGCTGGGCCCAGGGCTTCTCTCCGCGCCCGCCCGCCCGCCGCCGCCGCCGGGCTCGCTCTCCGTGGGCGGCTGAGGGGAGCTTTCGGGTCTCCGTCCCTCAGCGTCTGCGGGTGCGTCGGCTTCGGCTCCTCGGGGAGGGGCAGAGCGGGGCTCGCGTGTGGGGGGCGATGGCGGGAGGACTCTGGGCACCAAACGTGGGTGAGGAGGAGGCGCAAGGGGGGCGTGGGGCGGGTGGGTGCCAGGCTCCCTCGAAAGCAGGCGCCCTGGAGGGGAAAATAATATCTCAAGGGGAAGGGGTTTTGTTGTTGTTGTTTTCCTCGTCAGTGACGGGACGGACCCCTCCGCCAGGTGATGGGATGGGCAGGCAACCATGCATCTGGCGCCTGTAGCTCGGGGGCGGCTAGGCTTTGGTCCCCTGGTGTTGCTGAATTCCCGTCAACCCCAGCCAGCGGTCAGGGGCAGTGAGGGTTTTAGTCCAGCATCATCTGGACTAGCCATTGGCTAGCCACCCCCTACTATAGGTTGGGCTCCCACCTAAATAGGAGTCCTTTGAAACTCAATGGTGCTTGATGTTTTGAGGGATAGGGAATAGGTAGCCTGGTTTCTGGACCTTTTGCAACAAATCCGTCTTAGTTCGTGTTTCCTGTCACTGAGAAAAGTCTCCCCCTGCAATGTCCGAGGTTCCCAAAGTGAGTGGTTTAGTTCTGACATACAGCCGGGCAGATGGGGAATTCTGCATAAGGTCTCTCTTAACTTTCCAAGCTTCACAGTATTCTATGTTTCATGTTCAGGCTTCCACAGCAAGATCCCTTTTGCCAGATTCTCTCCTTTCTGTGTCTCTTACAATTTTACTAGTCCCCCCACCCCTCTTTGGATACTTCAGCACTGCTAATAAACATAATATCCATTTTCTCTGGCTTTGGGCAGGGTGCAATCATTTCTGCTTGGTTTAGAGTGCTGGGGTCTGTCTTCCTCTCTAGAGGTTTCTGGAACCTGAACATTTAATGTCTCTTCTATGTGTCTTGGTGTATGCAAAGTGCATGGATTGTGAAAAACAAGCACACCAATACAACTTCATTTCTTGGTTAGTAGGGCAGTAGTTTCAGCATCAAAGCTGCAAATTCCATTTTCAGTAAAAGGCAGACCAAAAATTGAACAGGGTACAGAAGAGGAGGGCACACCCAGTCTTTTTGTTTCTATCTTCTATTAAGATAATAATAAATAAAAGGGGTGTTCTGTTGCTCTTGAGCCCCTGCTTGGAAAGATCCTTTCGTGACCTGCACTCAGGTCAGAGCCATAGAATTAGACTCAGAGACTCATGTGGGCCTTTCCAGCTTGCGTGAACTCTGTGCAAGGTTCAGCCACTCAGGATACAAGTCCTAGTTTGGGGCCTATTCTATCCCAAAGAATCATAGTTCTCAGATCTCCTGGTTTATAGTTGGTTGGCATTGATTTGTCACAGTAGACAATGAAGGAGTGTATCTATGAGTGTGAAGTCAAACTGTTGGAGCGTTACAACACTTGCTGTGACTATAGAGATCAATATGGGAGAGAGATGTTTCATTGCAGCTGGGGCAGTTGAAGGCATCCAGTTGTGCTTCTCTCTGGTGTTTCTTCTCTCTGTGCTCCTCCCAGTGGTCATTCTTCCTCTGGTCACTGCTGTGGATACACAAACTGACTGTCTGTCACCAGGCACTGCAGTCATCTATGAGGGATTCCCATGTGGTGGGGTTGATGTTGCCAGTCTTCATGTTTCTGTTGCAGACATCTTTGTAATGCAGAGTTGGTCTGCCAATGGGGCCTAGTGTTTGAAGCCAGCTCCTCATAGAACACATCCTTGGGGATCCTGCCATCCTCTATTCTGCGGACATGACCAAGCCAAAATAGGTGTCGCTGAGACGGCAGTGTGAACATGCTTGGAAAAACACATCTTTGAGACTGTCCTGCCATGTGATGCCCAAAATCTTCTTGATTGTGTTAAGGATCTCCTGTTCCAAGGTTCATCACACCATCCAAGCCACTTGTGCCTCCAGTTGCACAATTGGTAGTTAAACAGCAACAGCTCTAAGAATTCAAATTGCTAGGTGGTGGACTGGTTCATACTGTCAAAGCCTTCTATCAGTCCTCCCTAAACAATATGTAGGAGATACTATGGGTGTTCTGTAGGTGGTGAAAATGCCAATGGATCCAGCCCGACAATGCCTAGGTACTAGACCATTTTTCATTCCAGAAACTACCACTACAGTGGTACCTCGGGTTACAGACACTTCAGGTTACAGACGCTTCAGGTTACAAACTCTGCTAACCCAGAAATAGCATAATAAGTAATAACAACAACACCACAGTTTAAAAGGCCATTGATTGGCTAAATAAACAAAGAGATGGGAGAAGAGGAAGGTCTTTACCTGGCACCTCAAAAATATGTAACAGAGACGCCAGGGGAGCCTCCCTGGGGAGAGCATTTCACACGCCCGTTCTTGTGTTGCCGCCTTCCAGACACCTCATGGAGGAGGCACATGAAGAAGAGCCTCAGATGATGAGCGCAGGGTCCAAATCAGTTCATATGACAAGAGGCGGTCTTGAGGTTTTGCAGTCCTGAGCTGTATAAGGCTTTATAGATCAAAACCAGCACTTTGAGGCAGATGAAGATGATGGATTTTGCAGAACTGGCAAAGCTGACAGGAAAAATCTGAAACCAGCATGATCAAGTATTCCAAAAGGACTGGAGTAAATTTATTTGAAAGATTATTGTAAGCAATTAACATCACTAGCAGTGTTGCCTGAAGACTTGTAATGAGAAATTTTCTACCTTTCTATATTTATTTAAATTTCAAGTAATTTCATAATGAGTACAATTAGAATTGGAAAATGTACAAACTGCAATGATATAAAGGTTAATTTTGATAGTCATGAGGCGGGAGGGAAGGAAGTTTTTTATTTATTTATTTATTTATTTAATTATTTTTTTATTTATTTTTTGGGAGGGAAGGAAGTTGATGGCTCTAAGAGCCAGGGTGGTAAAGTGGATAATGATGATGTGAATGTATATAATTAAATGGAAAATAAGTAAAAATTGTATATATAGATATAGACACACACACACATATACACACACACACACACACACCCAGCACTTTGAATTGGGCCAGGAAACTAATTAGTAGTACAGTCGGGCAGGATCAGTGTAATATGCTCACACTGTCTTGCCCCAGTGAGCAACCAAGCCACTGTATTCTGCACCAACTTAAGTTTCTGAACCATCTTCAGAGGCAGCTCCATGTATAGCACGTTGCAGTAATCTAATTTAGAGGTTACCAGAGCATAGATGACAGAAGTTAGGCTATCCCTGTCCAGATAGGGATGCAGCTGGGCAACCAGCCAAAGCTGATGGAAGACAACTGTGCGGAAGGGTTGTTCTTATATACAATTGTGCAGTTTCCCGCAGTGGTTTCATGTCTTTCTTTGTCTTCATTTCTGTTCTTGTTGGAGTACTTGTTTAAATGTGTTTTTTTCTAGTGATAGCTACCATGGTCAAACAGTTGATAGAGGCATTTAACTTCTTCTGATTTGGGCCTTGTCATCTACCACAAGAAAATTTACTTAACCCCTTTGCTGTATTTTGACCAGAAGAGCACTTCACAGTAAGCCCAACTTTCCATTTTTGGCCATTAACAATTGGAGAATACTGTAGTACAGTGGTACCTTGGTACTCAAACGGCTTCGCTCCTGAACAAATCAGCTTTGGTTTGCAAACATTTTTCAGAAGCTGACCGTCTGACATGGTTTCTGCAGCTTCCAACTGAGTGCAGGAAGCTCCTGCAGCCAATCATAAGCCGTGCCTTGGTTTTCAAACTGTTTCAGGAGTCGAACAGACTCCCAGAATGGATTAAGTTGGAGAACCAAGGTACCACTGTATGAGTAGAGTGTTTACACCTTACATGATTACTGAAGCTGGGTGCTAAGCAATACCTCTGTTAAATTGCTTCAAAACTCGCAGCCTACTTGAATGGATATGGCCACGGACATCTGAATTAATACTATGTAAAACACTCATTCTTGAATTCATTGGAAATGTACCCTAGGTGTATACACTTAAGCTCTTTGCTTAAACCTAAATAGTTAATATTAGGATTATAGGTGGCTTAGGAAGCTGGAAAGGTAGAAATCAATGTACATTCTTAATGAAAATGTGGCCTTTATGGTACTGTAAATATTAATATCAGGTTTGCTGGTGAAGGTGTAAAGTTGAGACACATAGTTTTTAATAGAGATGCACATTTGGAAATACATTTGGGTGCCTTGTGCCAGTTTGTAAGCAAAACTGCACAGATGTTGTTGTCTGTGTGTAATGCAGTCATCTGATTAGACATGGAAAGGAATAGCTGGTGGCAGTGGAGAGAGCTAAGGTGAGAAAATGGAGAGGAGGCAAAGATTGGATATCTGGAAGTAGGAGAAGAGAACCTAGCAGACTGAAAACTACTATTACTATTACTACTACTACTACTACTACTAAATGATGATGATGATGATGATACAACTTTTTTTTTGCATAGAGACTGATTTTGAACCTGATACCTGTGAGCAGATTTTCCATCAATCCCTCCTTCCTTGAAAAACTGTGTCCCTGAAAAACTGTTCCAGAGGGTTGGAGCATCTCCCCTTCCTCTTCTCCTTTGGAATTGTCTGGTGGTTCTCAGTCCCTTCCTTAAACAGAAGGAGCTCTTCTATTTATAGAAGGAATGTTGTGGATCCAATATACTGGTTTTAACATCTCTAGGAACCTATAACTAGTGAGGAAACATTTGATATGGTTATAAAAGAAAACCCCAGAATTTGGTGAGAAAGATCAAACACCCAATAAATATTGCTTGATTTTGGTAATCAACATTTCTGGGCTTATTCACCTGTTTTTCTGTATAGACAGTACTGCTTTTTAGCATTTTTGTTATATACAACAGTGCTTAAGCATTTTTGCTGTCCAGTGACTGCTCATTTGTGCACCAAGCCCTACATGGCATTAAGCATATAGTTTGGGTGCTTTTTATTCAAATTTAAATAGCAATTGTGGGGGTGGGGTGGATTGGAGTTGTAGTGGAGGGGTATATTTTTCAACATATTCCTGTGGTACAATCCTGCTGAAAACCCCCTTCTTTGGCTGCTGTTTACATCTGGTGGGAAGCTGCCATTGGCATCAATATGTAGTCTGACAGCTGTTACTTTGAAAACAACAGCATGCAACACCATGTGCTTCTGATTTTCTTTCAGAGGAAAGGGAGATATTTTATTTATTCATTGAGAAGCTCTCTTCTCCATGCCAAAATTATCACTGTGCTGTTTATGTTTGGGAAAATGTGTATGCAAATAAAGGATTCTGATGTTAACCTTCCAAGTGCTTAATTAATATAAGCCAATGTATCAGATTTTGAGGTTAGTTTCTGCTTGTAGCTTAAATCTAGCATTTAAAAGAGAAATTATGATTTTACTACCAAGTGCTAGAACTTTGTGGGTAATGATGAAACTTCAATATTACCTCACTTCCATTTTGCTCACTTCTATAGTTGCTTGGAAACTGTGGGTCTTTCTAAACTATAATAATTCACAGTACAATAGACCAATATTAGCCAGAAGAAACTGTGAAGCATCTTTCCCTAGCAGGGGAAATGCCAAATCCTTATGAAGAATTTTCTTTCTTGCATATTAGCACAGTCTTACTAAGACAGTGGTCCAGTTAAGATATTTTGCTACCTGGTTTTTCAGACCATGGTTTAGCAATTGGGAGCACACCACAGCACTGCAGACTTATTTGCCCACTCCCACCTACATTCTTCCTCCCTCGCACCCTCGTAAGTGTTTACAATGGTTTGCCCAGAATAATTTGTTTGAGAGCAATTAATGGTTAATGGTGATTGTAGTTCAGAGGTCACAGAAAACTCTTAAGTTATCACTAACCAGGAAAGGGAGGGGGGAGAAAGTGTATGAGCCCAGGAAAGGGGGACAATCAAGCCTGCAGGGGAGTTCTGATCACCAAACAAAGTTTGATTATCACATAGCATGACATCTGAACCAAGCCTTTATGAGAATTGAAACACATCTTTTAGGTAGCAGGTTCTAATGAAAATTCAATGTATGTTTTTCACTTCCTGTTTTTTTTAATAGCAAACTCAATGATACTTAGAAATCCATCTTCCCTGTAGTGTGCCTTGTTCAGTGGAGTGCTCCCAGTGGTTGAAATGGGGTGGCTGGAAGGTTTACTTTACACCTCTGGCCTCCTGTGCCAGCCACTGGCCTAGTTAGCATGTCACACTAAGCCACACCACAGCTTAGTGGCGGGCCTTGGAGCAGAGATTGCAGCGGCTTTGCTTTCCTCTGGCTGAATTAAGTTGCGATTTGGCATAGCATGTTTTCAGGTCAGGCATACTTTTTTTTTCTCTCCCCAAAAAATCCTATCAATTAACCACAGGACGGCTCATGGTTAGCCTGGAGAGAGCTAAACCATGAGCCTGGGTTTGGATGACACGCTAAACCAAACCAGGGCTTAGCTCAGCATAGCATCAGAATGACCAGGAAGGAGCAAAGCTGCCTGTCTCATCTCCTAGAGCCCAAACACCTCTGTGAAGTAGGCCATTGGGATATGTAGAATTCTGTAGAGATCTGTGTAGCTGTTTGTTGAAGTTACATGTATCAAGCCCTCCCATGTAGTAAGTTGTTACTTAGGGGAGCACTCCAATAAGCAAATGTTCTAATGTGACTCATGGGCGTGCTTTAAAATGTCTAAGGCGGGGTGGTCCAACACACTGCCTGAGGACTGAATGTGGCCCCTGATACCTTTTTAGGTAGCTCTTGGCAACAGTTTATGCCCCCCACAGCCCTCACACTGCTTTCCAAAGCCAGGTAAGCTGGGTTTTGGGAAAGAAGTATGAGGGCTCTGACAGGGTCCTAGAGTCCTCCGTCCTCCTTTCCAAAGCCTTGTTAGCACTTTCCCAGCTTTGGAAAGGGCTCTAGGACCCTGCCAGATCCTTGCACTTCCTTCCCAAAGCCTGGCACCCCCGTGACAAGGCAGAGTGTGGTCTGCGGGTTCCGTGTCAAAGTATTCTAGTAGCCCACTTGGTATGAAGTTGGACCACCATGGTCTAAGGACTTGGATTCATGTGTAATATAGTTTGTAATGGGTCCACCTGTTTGCATTTATTATATTGGCTTTTTATGTATTAAAAGTGGACTGCAACAATTCTGTCAAATTGAAAGTCAAATGCGTACACTTAAATTCGCCAAATAACCCAGAGCCACAAATGGAGCACAGCGTAAGAAGCATGTGATTCTTTAAAACTTTTCTGAAATAACATTTTTACACATTTTCTAGAAGTTTGTATGGTCAGGCACCTGTGGACTTTACTTAGGAAGGAGTTCAGAGGAGCTGGGTCGCAAAAGAGAAAGCCCTGCTTGTATGCATGCGAAGTTTGTTTTTTAATGATTTGTACAGTACATTTACACCATGTGATAACACTGGTACTTTAAGGGACAGCATATCTGAAAAATTGATGGGGTTGATGGAGAAGTGATATGGTGAAAATTGTGTCTCTAATAGGGTTAGAGTCTTTTCATTTTAAAGGTAACAGTATATTTATTCTCCTACCAGGAGCTTTTATCACTTGCCAAACGGAAACGTGGTGACTCTGAGGAAAAAGAAGCACCTGCTAGTAAGCCTACAGCATCTTCAGATTCTGAGACTTCAGACAGCGATGTAGAGGTAAGCTTTTCTACAAGAATAAGTGGATTGCATCAAATCAGTGTGGATTCTGCAATATAAATCAATATTATAATCTGGGCTTCTCTTGTAGTTTGTCCTATCTCCTGTAAAATTAACTTGATTGTTTGGGAAAGCCATGATTCACTTCATTTCTCCTGTGATACAGTGGACAGTCGGAGGTTCTAAAAACAAAAAGAAAGTGAAAACTGGGAAAGCAGAGAAAAAAGGAGCCATGAAGAAACAGACGAACAAAGCAGCCTCATCAGGCAGTTCTGATAAAGAAAGCTCAGCAGAGAGCTCAGCACCTGAAGAGGGTAAGAGGATGCACCATGTCAGTAATGTGGGTGGTTTTCTGTAGGCACTCATTTTCTGTTGGGCTTAGATTGTTCTTCCAGGTCAGATTATTTTTATATTTGCAGTAGGCTGTGCTGAAGTACTAAAAGCATATGTAAAACACTGGTGTGCTTGTTTAACATTTCCTATCACTCTAGATATTTAGATGTAAAGGGCAAGAAAGGGACAATGATTTAAGCCTTCCGTAATAAGATACATGTAATTTTATTTTCCTGGTCTGTTCTAATCATTTTTTCCTCCCTCTACAAATCTAGTGTGGGATTCATCTAATGCAGGCATAGGCAAACTTGGCCTTCCAGATGTTTTGGGACTGCAACTCCCATCATCGCTGGCCACTGGTCCTGTTAGCTAGGTTGGTGGGAGTTGTAGTCCAAAAAGAAGAAGAGGAGGAAGAGGAGTTTGGATTTGATATCCTGCTTTATCACTACCCTAAGGAGCCAAAGCAGCTAATAATCTCATTTCCCTTCCTCCCTCACAACAAACACTCTGTGAGGTGAGTGAAGCTGAGAGACTTCAGAGAAGTGTGACTAGCCCAAGGTCACCCAGCAGATGCATGTGGAGGAGCAGGGACGCGAACCCAGTTCCCCAGATTACGAGTCTACCGCTCTTAACCACTGCTCCACACTGGCTCTGGAGGGTTGAGTTTGCCTATGCCTGATCTAATGAGTCTCATTAGCGAAGCCCTATGCAAGTATTGGGAGAACCTCCAGAACAGTGTGCAGAGGGGGGCAATATTAAATCCCTAGTGTCTTGGACCATTCTTGTGATTGTCTGAGCTATACGCTATTAGTATTCAGCCGCTTGCTATTGTATATGAGGCCGCTCCTTTATTCTTTGCACTGGAGGTGAGAAATCTGTGGTCCTTCAGGTCTTGTTGGACTCCCATCAGCCTCAAACAGCATGATTAATGGTAAGAGTTGACAAGTTTTTCTTTCCCTTAAGGAATGTGTTTCATTTACCATTACTGTAGCCTGCTTTGAACCCTTGGAGTAAAACGAATAATACATCTGAATGTGGCTTTGGTATTCTCAGTATTGTAATCTTTCTGACATTCTTAGACCTTTGGGCTGCACCTGTACTTTTTGCCTAAAAGTTACTTTCTTTTACAATCCTGCAACTCCATCCTATGCAGAGGCCCACATACTCTATTAATTTTACTTTATTAAGGAGTAACAAAAGATACAATAATGTGTATGTATTTTCTCCTGCCATAGTTGAGGTTTGTTAGTGATACTTTCTACTTTCTCACAGGTATGTGTGTATTTTAGTGTCACCAGTGTACATGGCATGCTCCAAAGTAGTAAAGGAAAAGACAGGTACCTGCCTGAGGAGCTTAGAATACAAAGTTAGATGGTGATGGGGAGAAGGGGAAGCAATAGTAACAAGGAATGTATGCCTTTATCTGGAGTTCTGCAGTTGACTCAGCAGAATGGATTCTTTCTGTTTTGTTTCAGGTGAAGTGTCTGACTCTGAAAGCAATAGCTCTTGTTCCAGCTCAGACTCTGATTCATCTTCAGAAGATGAGTTCACTGATGGCTATGGGGAGGACCTCATGGGTGATGAAGAAGACAGAGCTCGGCTAGAACAGATGACAGAAAAGGAGAGGGAGCAGGAGTTGTTTAATCGGATAGAGAAGAGAGAAGTTCTAAAGAGGAGGTGAGGTTTATGTTTAAAGGCTAACTTAAATAACAATTTCAGTGCCCTCTACATATACAACACACACCCTCATGTCTGTATTTCTAGTAAGCTTGCTAGTTCTCATTTGGTCAATGTCTACTTGTGCTCAGTATTGGTAGGATACCTACATATCATTTCCCAGCTGGTTTGGTTTTTTTTAAAAAAAGGATAGAAATGAGTTAATGCAGATTACAAAATTACCCTTTGCAGGGTGCAAGAAATTGTCAGAATGTGTTGTTTTTGTTTCCTACCTATATTAGATATAGATACACACTACACATGCATATACATATAAAAACACAAACAAATAGTGTCATACCACCAGATCTCCAACCTACTGAAAATTAAATACAGGAAGATGATAGAAAAAATTACACTTCCCTCAATAAAAGTGCTTTTCAATTCTATTTCAAATAATTATATTTAAATGCATTTAGAGAGAATCTGCTTTTGCTAGGAAAAGTAGAAAACGAATTCTACCTGTTTCAGGCCCAACTTCTGACTCTCGAACTGCTAGGAAAAATCAAATAGTCATTTTCTGTAGTTTGCACAGCATAAGTCCTGCACAGCATAGGTCCCGCCAGGTTGTTCTTACAGTCTAGTATGGAACCGAACAGCATGGAGAGTTTCAGTTGCAGCATGTGATGCAAATCATTTGCAGAATTTCATTTGCAGCTCTTCGGATTTCTGTTTCAAGCAAAATCCTGGTCAGATAAAGCTTGCAATTTCTAGGCATAACCAAGCAACTTTTGTTCTCACCATTCTAAATCTGACTGCAGAACTGAGCTTCTCATGTATACAGTTCAAATTCAGTAGGTTCTGAACATAACTTGGTTGTTAGTTTGGTGGATGGCTCTGTACATCTATCTGAACCCTTCCCACTGTCCTAGAGTAGTCATGCTTTAAAGTGATCAATCCCATCAACTCAAACACTTAGGCTCACCTGCCAGCTTCTAGATCTGGTATTTTGCTTTGAAACTGAGCAACAAGTCACCTGATTTTGCCAGTAATTTGCCTAGTCTGTAACAGTAATGGGTGGACATGTTTTTCACCCACCTTTAGTGTAACTATTATTACAGTCTATTCCTGCTTATAATTCTCTTGCTTTAGAGCAGGGTTGGGAAGCCACTATTCAGATTCATCCCATAACTGGAGCTGGGAGAGAGAAGTGGTGATGCTAAAAAAAAAGTTTGTTGAAAGAGACAAAATATATGTCCCTCTGCATCCAGCTCCTGCCTCACCCACTTTTGGGCTTTAGTAACTGCCATCTCTAGCCCCACTCACTCACCAATCTATGCTACTGTCCCCCAGGAAATGGGATTGTTGACATACAAAAATGGCTTCCCATCCCTTTTTCATGTTATAATATTTCATCTTCCCTTGACTTCTAATGATGTGTGAAAGCGACTGCAGGTTCTTACTCATTTTTCCCTTGTTTTGAGCCCAGGTTTGAAATAAAAAAGAAATTAAAGACAGCAAAAAAGAAAGAAAAGAAAGAGAAAAAGAAGAAGCAAGAAGAAGAGCAGGAGAAGAAAAAACTCACCCAGATCCAGGAATCCCAGGTAAGAACAGAGCAAGCTCACTTTACCAGGTGATGACAAATGCCTAAAACCAGGTGTTTGTGGTGTGAAATTACTCAGATGTTTGTGATGTGAAATCACTCAGATGTTAGTGATGTGAAATCACTTAGATTCCAGTTCAACATGCACCTTCATCCTAACCAAACCAGATTAAATAATGAAAACTGAACAGGAGCAATGTATTTTTGTCTTGTCTTCCATTATTCTTTATATAGGTAGCAGTCCTTTGGTAAACCATTTCTAGGAAGTATCTGTGTTGTAATGTAGCAAAAAGAAGACTCTTATGGCACTATAAAGGCTAACAGATTTATAATCAATAAATCTGAGGTGCCACTGGACTCCATTTTTGGAAAATCATGTAATCACTTTCTGTTATGCCAATGTGACCAATAACAGAGCTACAGTAGCTTTTCTGCACTTCTGGATGATATATTTGCATGCAGAAATGGTCTTTTTTATGCCCTCTTCTTCAGATAAGTTAATGAAGTGGTGCAGTATAAAACCTTTTTTAGAATAAATTCCAGGCCAGCTTTAAATGGTCATTACAAACCAAATTTTGCAAATAATCCAGAAGACTTCAAAACATTGTAAAGAGAAGTGATGTGGATGAAAGTGTATGTAAGTGTAGTTATTTTGGGGCATGAGCTCTAAGTAGCTATTATAAAGGTTGCTGTGTGTTTCCATAGGTAATGTCACACAATAAAGAGCGACGGTCAAAGCGAGATGAAAAATTGGATAAGAAATCCCAAGCCATGGAAGAACTGAAAGCAGAAAGGGAGAAAAGGAAGAACAGAACAGGTTAGTTCAAAAGCCCATGAAAAGGATAAATTGTGGAGTACATTTCAAGTTAAAGAATGTGGGTGCTCCTTGATGCCCAGGGACTACACCCTTTATAGAGCCTTGATTTCATTTAACTAACTGTGGAGGGAGGCACAGTTCATTGCTACCACATTCCCACAAATTTCCTGATTACTTTTTATTCAGTGACTTTACATGCCTTTAAGGGCTGTTAACTTGTATGTCCGTAGTAAGTGATAGACTTATGCCCTCAATATCAGGCATACGCAAACTCGGCCCTCCAGATGTTTTGGGACTACAGCTCCCATCACCCCTAGCTAACAGGACCAGTGGTCAAGGATGATGGGAGTTGTAGTCCCAAAACATCTGTAGGGCCAAGTTTGCCTATGCCTGCTCAATATGAACTAAAAGGCTTCTCCAGTGCTCACTACCAAAGCACCCTGATAATGTAGGGACTAGGCACAAGCTACGCAAAAGTTTTATTCTTTCCTGAATGTCATTGGCTGGGGATACTAATATTTCTGTTAAGATTTAATTTGTGTTTTTCCTGATGGGATGGTCAGGAAATACAGGAAGCTGCCTTTTATGGAGTCATACTACTGATCCATCAAGCCCAGTATCTTCTACATTGGCAGCTTTCAATGGTTTCAGACAAGGGTCTCTCCCAGTCCTGCCTGGAGATGGTGGGCATTGAACCTGGGGCCTGTGTGGGTCTTTTACTAGAAATAAAGAGCCACGAGCCTTAAGAATTAAAAGATTCAGAGCCCAGGAATATTGGGTATCAGAGCTGAACAGATGTCATAGTCCTTCTACTTTTTGCCTCAAAACTTTCTTTAGTTTATCAGGCAAATTCAGATTGGGCGTGTGGAATCATTTCCTTGCTACTTTTGTTATAAGATTGAGAATCAGAAACCTTTCTTGAGCTGATGCAAATCTTCCAGAGATCAATCTTCTGCCCACTCTTGCATTAGAGCATCTGATTTTGTGAGCTTCCTGCACTTTAAAATGATATCCCAAAAAGGAAGCAATGTTCATTCTTTAACATGGCTATAGCCCTTAATTAACTCCTTTTCCCTTAACTAACAACCAAGATGTTGGGGTTTTTATGCATCAGTGACACACACAGTGGAAATAGACTATTTGACAGTTAATCAGGCTACTCTTTTCAAAGCACTGACGAGAACCAGCTCGCCATCCGTAAATAATCAGTCTCGCACCAAGATGGGTTGCAGAAATCTGTGGCCGCAGCTCTCTCTAGAAGCTGCTGCTGCCCCAACCTTTATTGTGAGTCCCAGAAAAGATACAAATTCAAGGAGAGAGCTTTGCCTCAGTCAGCAGATAAAAGACAATACAATACATTAGTCTCATGTTCTCACACCAGACCATGCAGTTGATCATGCTATGCTACGTGGACCAATCATTGGATGGCATGAGCTCTCCACGCGTTGATCATGCTTCCAAGCAATGCTTTTAGCTATGAAATCATCCTTGCAATAATAAACTTTTGCCCATGCTCTTATGGACAAATGACCATATTCCCACATCCCCTCTTTTCTTGTTTATATTATAAGAGGGACCCTTAATCATATATTTCATTACATTGGGAAATCAAAGAGGGTAGGCATTGAATACAGCACACCATAATAAAACCAACAATACATGCAATTACAATCAATAATATTTTTCTTAACTATGCTCTATTAGGTAGCCAAGAAAACAACCATTCCATGGATCAAAACCTTCGGGCTATCATTTGTTCCATATAATCAGTAGTAGCAGAGATATTAGTCAATTGATCAGATATATACATACAACAATGAAAATGAATCAAGGCACAAACTCCACCTTTGGAAGCAAGGATTACATCTAAAACATAAAATTTTTTAAGTGCTACATCACTTATTTCTGACATTTATTTCAAAATCATTTTTCTCAGCAGCTGAAAGGCACTAGCCAAGCATATCCCGCTTGCTGTAACTAAAAAGATTGCAACAAGGCAGAGAACAGAGCCCATTGTCTTCTCAGGCCCTGCTAAAGAACCACATTGCAACTTGCTTTCTGTCCGGGAACCATGCCAAAGCACAAGAATGAAACAACTGGAACACACTGAAACCTCCTCACCCCCTGTCCTGCCAAGAGTCCACAATAGTTCCAAGACAGCTTTCTGTACATGCTCAGGGGAACACACCATGGGGCAGGACTCCTGAGGGAGGAGAAAAGAAGAAGAGATCTGGGGGGTAAAATCCAAGCGATGCCAGTATAGCGAGGGCATCCTTCAAAGCCAGGCTCAGTTCCCAAACCAGAAGCAGCAAAACTGTCATGATATTTGGTGGTAGAATTGGCGTCCCAGGGAAAAAGGGGGGCCAATGCAGTAGAGACGAAGATGGCCTTTCAACGTGCCAGGAAACACTGGAACAGCTGTAGAAGGTGACTCCATCCAGGGCACGTCAATATGGCGATGTCTCCAGCTGCAGGGCGGGTTGAGGTCAGAAGGCAGATTCCCACAGGCAGACAGCGTAAAATACGGTTGCAAGGCGCTGGTGTCTCCTTGGGCGAAGACGAAGTGAAGTTCAGCAGGCGTAAAATCCTTTCTGCCAAATACCCAGGGTGGCCAGTGTGAGATCTAAGATGTGCTTCATAAAATTGACAAGTCCTGGCCTGTATCAAAGATGGGGCACTTTGTGCTAGGGTGACATTGCTGTGCGATAGATCTGCACTGCGCATGAAAATGACCCACTTCGCCACATCCAAAACAGGTTTTATCCTTGGCAGGATTTTGGGACACGGTGGTGGACAAAGCCGTGGCTAGCAGGCAATCAGTCCCCACCGATTGGCAGGCTTTAAGCATATCTGCAATGGCTATATTGGGAGTTGTCATCAAAGGGCGCAGCGCTTGCTTACAGTCCTCATTGGCATTATCGAATGCAAGCTGGCGGACAATCACTTCTTGGGCTGCCATATCTTGAACTTGCCGCTTAAGGGTGTTATACAAGCGATCGACAAATTGTCCAGAAGGCTCTGTAGGATCCTGTCTGACGCTGCCCCAACGGCCATCTCGCTCATTTTTGTCATCAGGTACAGAAGACAAAGCTTCCTTTATGAATCTCAAATCAAACTGTTCGTGCCGGGCTGGGCCTCCCCCCGGGGCGGCAGGAGCAATCACAGGAAAGAGATTAGGAGTTGTAGAATCAAAGGCCAGCAACGGAGCAGCCGCTCGAAGGGCCTCTTGAAGTGGGGTGGAAGCGGTGCCAGATGCCTTGGGCAGAGGAGGTGGGGGCTTTGGAGGGACATAAACCGGAGGATTCGAAGAAGGCAACGTGGGATGCAGAGGCAAAGGAGGAGCCAAAAGGGAAGGTGAAACAGGCAATGAGGCAGCCAGGAGGATATTTGCAGGAGTTAAGCTCGACATAGCTTTGTAGACTTTACACC
The DNA here is from genome assembly GCF_964252035.2 of Podarcis erhardii. Taxonomy (NCBI): domain Eukaryota; kingdom Metazoa; phylum Chordata; class Lepidosauria; order Squamata; family Lacertidae; genus Podarcis; species Podarcis erhardii. Next base: position 44,073,954 of record NC_138497.1, read on the forward strand.
AGGCATGCAAAACTTTGACATCAATTTGAGGATGGTTCTGGAAAATTTGCCCTATTTTTTCCCAGTCTTTTAAATTCAAAGTGCCATTTTGAGGATACCAGGGGCAGTGGGTGTCCAGGGCTTCTATGAGTGCCTTGAGATCGGCATCCAGGACAACAAGGTTGTTACTGGCCAAGAGAAATTTAAGTTCATCAAAAAACTTCTTCTGTGGTGCAGAAAGAGACAGCCCCATGATAGTGAGAGTAGGGATCCACGAAGGATGAAAAGGAGCGAAACAAGGGAGCACTCACCAGGGATCCTAGGAAGGATGAATGGTGCCTGAAACCCGTGCCGGGCGTGGTGGGTGCTGAGAGAACCGTAGCGTCGTGAAGTCCGAAATCAGTCGAAGTCCGAAAAAGACTGCCCCACAAAGGCAGAAGGACTGGGAGCACTCACTGGGATCCGTAGCGGATGAAAAAGGTGTGGTGAGCGCTGGACGATGAGAAACAACGTGGAGTCCGAAGGTAGTCACACAGGGCACCAAATGACGAGAACCAGCTCGCCATCCGTAAATAATCAGTCTCGCACCAAGATGGGTTGCAGAAATCTGTGGCCGCAGCTCTCTCTAGAAGCTGCTGCTGCCCCAACCTTTATTGTGAGTCCCAGAAAAGATACAAATTCAAGGAGAGAGCTTTGCCTCAGTCAGCAGATAAAAGACAATACAATACATTAGTCTCATGTTCTCACACCAGACCACGCAGTTGATCATGCTATGCTACGTGGACCAATCATTGGATGGCATGAGCTCTCCACGCGTTGATCATGTTTCCAAGCAATGCTTTCTGCTTATGAAATCATCCTTGCAATAATAAACTTTTGCCCATGCTCTTATGGACAAATGACCATATTCCCACAAGCACTTTACTTGGAATTACTTGTATGTGCTATTGATTTGCAGACTTCTAATGTTAACATTTAGGGAAAAGCTTATTTTTATTTTATTTCCTCTTACAGCTTCATCTAATAACCATGATATAAATGTAAATGCAAATGACAACTGTTATCCATCTTGTATTGGGATATCTGTCTGGCTCACTTGCACTTCTTAATTAAGATATTTCTAACACACCCTTCATCCATGGATCCCACAGTAGGATATATTGCATAGTTACGAAACATCAATTACATAAAAATCAATGTTGTTCATGCTGTGTTTTGTCCCCAGCAGCTAAGTTTTTAAAAGGCAATGGGTACAAAACAAATTTTCCTTGTTGATGTTTTGTCTTGCAGCTAATGCTAGAGGAATCATATGTGGGCAGTTCTTCGGATTTAATGGACACCAGTAAATGTATTTCTTTAGCATTTACAAGTGAACATTATACACCTGTGTTGCTTTGAACAGCAGTATGTCCTAATAACAGCTCCTTAATAGTGTCTCGTCAGAAGGTTCACAGATGGCAATATATCTACCATCTGTGCTCTGGTATCCACCAGAGTTCAGAGTGTGAACACATTTTACTAATTCAGAATTCATATAAAGAGACATGCAAATTGCCAGTGCACATAAACTAATTTTGTATGATTGTGTTGAAGAGCTTCCCATGTAAATCTAACATGTAATTTATTTCTAAGGTACATAATGAAGTAAGATGTGGTAGATGAATAGCAATCTCCTTTACTCAAATGCAGTAATCAGTAAAGCTTAATTTGAGCCAAAAAGAATTCAGCCATGCTTAGCCCTGGAACTCAGCTTGGAAGGAAAAAAAATGTGAACAGGGCTAACAGCATGGGCTCCCTTGAGGCAATACCTGGTTGGAGCCTTACTTATTTTAACTAAAGGAGTCTCTGGTCAAGGAAACTGAACAGAAGAGAATTATGTCATTTTCCCTTTTTAGCTGAGTTGCTTTTAAAGAAGCAGCCATTAAAAACGAGTGAAGTTTACTCAGATGATGAAGAGGAAGAAGAAGACGACAAATCTAGTGAGAAAACTGATCGTTCATCCAGATCTTCATCTTCGGATGAGGAGGAAGAGTAAGTACTGAAGTACTGCTTGAGGGCAGTGAATAAAGCTGTATACCTTTCATAGTATTCTGTGTGGGCTATGCTTGTTTTCATCTTATGAGAGAGGCAGTGTGCTGTAGTAGGACTGGGGAAGCCCACTTTCAATATTTAAGGAACACTGGGTAACCTTTGGCCATTCACTACCTGTCAGCCCAATCTGCCTCACAAGATCGTTGTGGGGATCAAATGGAAGACAGGAGAACCATTTGACCACCTTGAACCCTTTAGTGTACAGGTGAGATAACTGGCTTTCACTTGCTTGCTTTCCCAATAATAAACTCCCCCCGTCCATTTTTAAAGAACCAGTTAAAATACTTTACTGCAAGGGCTTTGCTGAAGTTTTGTTTAAAGTGAAGGGTTCCACCACTATAAAAATAAAAATTGAGAACCACTGTGTTGATGTGTGGATTTTGTTACGTGAGTGTGGCACTCTCATTCTGTTTGAATATTTCCTCCTGTGTCATGCTAGGAAAGAAGAAATCCCTCCTAAATCACAGCCAGTGTCCTTGCCTGAAGAACTGAATCGGGTTCGATTATCTCGACACAAACTAGAGCGATGGTGTCACATGCCTTTCTTTGCCAAGACGGTCACTGGCTGCTTTGTGCGCATCGGCATAGGAAACCACAATAGCAAACCAGTTTACAGAGTGAGTATATCCTTGATCAAACCCAATTCCTGTTGACACCAGAAGCAGCAGGACACTGTACAAATATATGGTGACGGGAAAGCGGGTAATTACACAACACAATATTAGTTATGAAGCCCTTTTACTTATCCCACCTTGCTGTCCTCTTTTTCTTAATAAATACCAAGATCTATAGAATCCCTTGTTTAACCAGTGGAACGGACAACACAGCAGAATGCATTCCCTGCTGCAGCTCTCTGTGCACCCCAGAATCTGTTTCGAAAGGTTGGAAGACCCTCCGGAGCAGATGAGGGGAGGTACCAAGAGAGTACAGCAGTGAGAAGAGGAAGGGGAATTTCTCTTGTAGAACTAGAAGTCCACTGTTGTGAAATTAGCTGCCACCTGTTATGTTGGGTCCAAATTTAACCATCTGCCAACAGTAGGTTTTTGATTCCGCAGAGGAATGCAGCTGATAACAATGAAAATGAGTATTATTGCATACCCCTGGTGCTCTGGAGCATCCTCTGACCTGCTGAGGGAAAGGGGATTTAGCAAAAGTCCTCATCTCCGTTTCATTGCTGGAAGAATCTTCTGAGCAGAACTTCTAAGGCAGCCTTTCTCAACCTGTGGGTCCCCAGATGTTGTTGAACTACAACTCCCATCAACCCTAGCTAGCAAGGCCAGAGCTCAGGGATGATGGGAGTTGTAGTCCAACAACATCTGGGGACCCACAGGTTGAGAACCGCTGTTCTAAGGGAATACGCGCACCACTAGGAACAATTCTCGATCCAAGCCATTGCAATTTAAATGTTGCCATTATACTTTGTTTATGAGATAAGGCCTTATTGCTTCAGAAACAAAGAACACCATTACAGATGTGCCAGTAGGCATGGCATTTTGTTCCAGCTCCATCTAGACTCTCCTTCTTAAGTCTGCCTCTTCTTGACTCCTTTCCCCCTCCATGGAAGTACTCATCCTTTTTCACTTTATCTTTATTTATATAGGTGGCAGAAATAACAGGTGTTGTAGAAACTGCAAAGGTTTATCAGCTTGGAGGTACCAGGACAAACAAAGGATTGCAGTTAAGGTAAGACCTGCTCCATTATTTTGAGAGCGTGGTATATGAGAGGCAAATTCCAAAATACTTCTATCCTTGAGTAGTAGGAAGCTGATAAATTTCTGTCAGGGTATTGAGCACAGAGGAGTTTATCCAACAAAGTTGTTCCATTTGCACAAGGACTTCCTCATGCGCAACAGAATTCACAGGACGCTCCCACTGAAGGACTGGAGGGGAGGCAATTTTTGCCTATTCCTTCTTTCCCCTGTGCTCTTTGAAATACTTCTCCAGAGGCTTCAGGGACCCTCAAAGAGTGTGGGAGGTGGCTTGAGGAGCAAAAGGGAAATCTATTAAAATTGCTTCCTCCATCAGGACCTTCTCCTTGATTTCAGGCCTTCCCAATATTTTCCTTAGAGATATGAAAAAAATGGAGCGTCCAAACAAATATTTGAGTGAAACTGAGTGAATGTATGCTATGTTATTCCTACTAACATTTCCCCCTTCACCGTTTCCAACAAACTTATAATGTGTCTTCCTGTAGCAAAGTTAGAGTTAGCGTAACATAGTCACTATACAGAGGTATACTTAGTAGCCAGGTATAAATGCACTTTATATCTGTCTCCTGCTGCCCTGCCCTTGGGAAGGTGCTGTGGAATGATGGCTCCTTTTTTCCTTCTCTGTGCAGGCATGGCAGTGACCAGCGTGTGTTCCGCTTAGAATTTGTCTCCAATCAAGAATTCACAGAGAGCGAGTTCATGAAGTGGAAGGAAGCTGTAAGTATTTCCATTTTTCCAAACAGGAGTGTTGAATGGTGAATGAAGTACTCTGACACTATTTCTCTTAACATCTAGATGTTTTCTGCCGGGATGCAGCTACCAACACTAGATGAGATAAACAAGAAGGACATGTCTATCAAAGAAGCCCTCAACTATAAATTCAATGACCAGGACATTGAGGAGGTAAATGAAGAAAATGTACTTTTGAGCTGAACCCATACAATTGAAGGTTCACAATGGAAAGGTAGGTGAGCTCTTAGATGTTCTCAGGTGCCAGATTCTAGTTCTGTAAACATAAGATGGGTTAGACTTCCTGTTCGTGTTGGGAAAGACATCGTATTGGAAAAGACTGTTTATATTGGGAATGGGAAACCTGTGGCCACCCAGATTTTGTTGGACTCGCATCAGCCCAAAGCAGCAGCACCAGTGGTCAGGGATGATGAGAGTTGTAGCCCAAAAATGTCTGGAGGTCTATGGATTCCCTATCTCTGGTTCTTATCCTATTTTAGTGTTGTTGGCATATCACAGTTACTCTACTTACTTCAGATTTGCAAAAGTTAGATCACAACAGAAGTAGGACTTGTATTCTATTGTGAGTAAGGCACTAAAGACTAGGTTTGTAAGGGAGGAGGAGAGATGGGTTGTTGTTTTTTAGCATCTGCCCACAAGAGAAATTAGCTGGGCTCTGCAGTACTTACCGTATTTTTTGCTCTATAAGACACACTTTTTCCCTCCTAAAAAGTAAGGGGAAATGTGTGTGCATCTTAAGGAGCAAAAGCAGGCTGCGCAGCTATCCCAGAAGCCAGAACAGCGAGAGCGATCACTGTGCAGCGCTCCCTCTTTCTGTTCTAGCGTCTGGCTTAGCCCCGTGCAGGCTCTTCTGGGCAGGGGGAGCCTTTATCCCGCTGCCCTGAAGAGGCTGCACGCAGCTAAGCCAGAAGCTAGAACAGTGAGAGGGAGTGCCACACAGTGATCCCTCTTGCTGTTCTGGCTTCTGGGATTCAGAATATTTTTTTTCTTGTTTTCCTCCTCCAAAAACTAGGTGCGTCTTATGGTCAGGTGCGTCTTATAGAGCGAAAAATACGGTGCCACCCGTAATCATGTAACAACAAAGATAGACTGCAGTTACTCTTGATAGATTATTGTCGGCTAGTGGACATGCAGCCAGTGTGTTAACATGATGGAATAAATTTTAAAATGCTTCTTTACTGTTCTTGTACCATGTAAATACAGGCTAGGAACAAAAATTTCAGCAGGCCACAAAGTGAGTGATGTAGGACCTTAGCCTGGCTTGTCAGTGCTTGAATAGAGCGAGCCAGAGCAGCTTTTTCATAACTAACCATCAGTTAGCCCACCTTTCATAATGTCCCCCCCCCTCCCCTTTTGCATTTGTAGATTGTAAAAGAGAAAGAAAGGTTCCGGAAAGCACCACCAAACTATGCCATGAAGAAAACACAGCTACTAAAAGAAAAGGTAAAATATGGTGACACTGGGAAATGGCCCCTAAAATAATTTATTTCAAGATTAAGGCTGCCTTTTTCAATATATATTTCAGTAATATTGCTTAACTTGTTTCCCGAGGGGGGGACACCAGTATCCCCTTTATTGCTGAGAATCCTTTGTAAAGATTGACACAACTTGTTCAAATTTGATAAGTGCACTAACTGTTGCTTCTCTTGTCTTGAGTCAGATCCCTGTTGATCCTGAAGTATAATATGTTATTAACAAAGAAAGCACATAACCAGTTGAACTAACAACATAATAACCTCATGGTTTTTAATCAATTCACATAGCTGATGCTACAACAGTTGTTCATTCCTAACAAATAATTATTTTTATTAAAGGCCATGGCAGAAGACATGGGAGATCAGGACAGAGCAAAACAGATTCAAGACCAGCTTAATGAGTTAGAGGAGAGAGCAGAGGCCTTGGATCGCCAGAGAACGAAAAATATTTCAGCCATCAGGTTGGTACCTAATATTTAATAATAGACACGGGAACAGAAAACCAGCAGTACTGCTTTTGTGACCAGTATTGGTCACTGCTGTTATTTCAGAGTGATCTTGTTAATTTTCCATCTGGACAGAATCCACCACTTTTCAGGGTTCAGAATTTATCTCTCATTTCAAAAAGAAATAGAAAATGACTTCTAGAAAAATAGCTTGTTGAGACCCTGAATTTCAGAGTTCCTTTCTAATACATGAGGTAAGTGAAATACATACACCTTTTCTTTTTCTTTCGTTTTGCAGTTACATCAATCAGAGGAATAGAGAATGGAACATTGTGGAATCTGAAAAGGCTCTAGTGGTGAGTGATGTTGATAGTGCAAAGAAGGCAAAATATATTGTCATGGGAAAGGTGGCTCTCTGAACTCTCTGCTGCTTTTTACGATGACGTATAATTTTCTGGACAGCCTTACCATATTGCCATTTAGTATCAAGCAATAACATGCAACTATACTTGAGTGGCACTGTTGTGATAAAGTAACTTAAAGCCTGCCTGCTTTTGCTGGAGGCTGACTTTCCCTGTCTGGGATGATGAAAGGGCTACAGCGACCATTGGCTTTTAATGCCACTATATAACTGTGGTTTGAAACTGTCTCAACCAGGAAAGCTTTATGATTGTTAAGAGCCTAGGGTAGGGGAAAATCTATTGATAGAAGACAAGGGAAATGTTTAGCACTCTAGTTTGTAGTCACACCCTCCATAGGCATGTTTTCTCACCCTTCCCAATCCTGTCTTGCATATGTACGCATATATGGTAAATGAGGAAGAAAATGTTTTTCCCAAAATACTCACTTGGGACTCCTACATATGGAAGGTTTCTTCCACTTGTTCTTAAACCTTCTATTTGTGAATTGCTCAAGCAGTATTGGCACCTGCAGTCCTACTTTAGCTTTCTGATAAGTTGAGGGGTGGACAAATTGTTCTCATTATGAACCTAAGAGGAGCCCTGCTGGATCTGACTAAAGGCTCACCTAGTCCAGTATCCTGTTTTGTAGCAGCCAAAAACATGCCTGTGGGTTCCCCACAAGCAGGACACAGGGACAATAGCCCTCTCCTTGTTTCCGAGGAGCTGCATTTGGAGATATGCTGGGGAAAGCATAAGGCAAAAACAGGACTGCATATTTCATATTTCTCTCTGCAGGCTGAAAGCCACAGTATGAAAAACCAACAGATGGATCCCTTTACTCGGCGGCAGTGTAAGCCCACAATAGTCTCCAACGTAAGTAAAATGCAGAGAATTGACAGCAGTTGGTAGCAGGGCATATATTCACATATGGAGGTGTTGGGGGGGGAGAGAGAGTGTGTATCTAGATGCGGCAACATAAGGTGTGGATCACTGAAAATGTATCTAGAAGAAGGCAGCACTATAGTCTATTGCCCCCTGCAGAGGAGAACAGTATATTTATTTCCTGTTTCAGCAGACTGCTGTATTGGTGTTCAAATCCCATTTTTATAGCTGAAGCAGAGTATTTCTGTCATGCATGGAAAATCACTGAAACCATTTGGAAAGATAGTGTATACGTTTCTAACTATACGTTTATTGAGCTGTGGGATATGGGTACATGGGATATATTAAGGGTTGGGATTCAGCTAATGAGTCCTCTCAGTGGAAGCCCCGCTCAGACACTTCCACTTGTACAATGGGGTTTCCCCCTCCCTCTGTGCACACCCTACCCCCTGAAATTGGTTTTGGGAGGTCGGGGAAACCCCCCATAACAGTGTTGAGGAATGAGGTTTGTTCCATTCCATTCCACAAGCTAAAATGCTTGTGCTGATTAGAAGAGTATTACCTTTAATTCCCCCCTTTATATACATACTTGTTTCTGTATGAAGAGAGAAATGTTAACCTATAAATGGTCAAGTCCATTGTTCAACCTGACATTAAATTTCTTCCTTTTTCACAGTCTAGAGATCCTGCTGTCCAAGCTGCTATTCTTGCCCAACTTAATGCAAAATACGGATCAGGTGTATTGCCAGATGCTCCAAAGGACATGAGCAAGGCAAGTTCCCTCAACTTTTTGCTGTTGCATACGCTTCTGTCATGTAATCCTTACCTTTGGAATTGCCACCATGTGAAATAGTCACATTTTAAACCTCAAGCTGCGTCTAAGAATAGAACGGGGTCTACAATGGAACCTTTCAGACACTATAGCCAATAAAGCATGGTTGGGTAACCTTCTGTGTTACTTGATATTAAAAGATGTCTCTTGTTTCAGAGTCAGGGAAAAGACAAAGATATGAATTCAAAAACTGCCAGTGACCTCTCAGAGGATCTCTTCAAAGTGCATGATTTTGATGTGAAGATTGATCTCCAGGTTCCCAGCTCAGGTAGGTGTGCCTGTCCCTCAGGGAATGAAAGGTAAAGGTGGTAGAAAAGGAAAAGAGTTTTAGGTGCCACCTTGCAAAAAAATAAATAAATAGCCGGGTGGTTTTTCAAAAATCCAAAGCATGTGAATGGAAAATACACAAATTTTGTGCATCGCGGCAGAAACTACGAGCAGCCATAACTTTGAAAAAATGAACTTCTGTTACTAGAGCTGTTCTTTTTCTGGTTAATGTAGCTTAAAGAACCAGAAACTTCAAAAAGTGCAGCTTCTATTTAGACTGAGGAGCTGGTTTAAAGTTGAGAGAAGCCACCATTGGTTTAGTGTCACCACTGCCCTCATAGATCCTGCTGGATTTACTGCTTTTCTTTGCCACGGCATCTGAGGAGGGGTCTGCTGTACTGTAGGAACTGGAAGTTTCTTAGGTCTGTCTTCTGCTCAGTGTCTCGGGGGCAGGCAGAACTCTTTTTTTTTTTTTTACTTACATTACACTGCTGGCACCACATTAATAATCATGGCTATCCCCTGCAGAAAGCTTGCAGAGTTAATGCACTCCCTTGAGCCTGATTGTTTGAAGAGAGCCATGCACCTTGCTGAGTTACACACCTAGTATGTGTGCCTTATTTCCCAACAGAGTCCAAAACACTGGCTATCACCTCCAAGGCTCCCCCAGCAAAAGATGGCGCCCCCCGGCGATCACTGAACCTGGAGGACTACAAGAAAAGGCGGGGGCTTATTTGAGCAAACCCCACTCTCTGCTGCTTCTGATCCTGCATGCTACATGATATCCCGCCCTTTATTTTCTTCCCTCCTTCTTCAGTTTGCCCTTCGGGGTTGGAGCAGCAACAGAGCTGGGAAGAGACTCTTTAAAATTGCCAGCCATCTGTAATATAAATCATTGACTCTTTACTGTATAGACCTCCATTTCTTGCCCTTTTCTGCCACCCACAAATATGGATCCATGCTATTTTTAGTTTTGTTTTGTTTGTTAATACAGCTATTTGGAGTTGGCTGTATGTATTCAGTGTTAACCTGGAGTCTGGATTTCTGCAGGAATCTGTTGGTGGCAGAAGCAGTGTTAGCACTTGGCTGTCTCAACCACCACAAGCAAGGAAAATTAAATCGTGGCACAAGACCTCTTGTGAAGGTCGCCTGCACTTTTTTCCTCATCTTCTCTCCCCTTTCTCCTAGCTGTGGAGAAGGGTATATTTTACGAACTGGTTTAGGTTGAAAGTGTACATTTTTGTGGGGGGTGGGTGGGTTGTGTGAATTTTTTCCAGGTAGTTTTTTTAAAAATCGATTTTCACCTGCAGTAAATTTGTATCTGTCATGGTTCTTTAAATCTGTCTTGAATTTTTACCAGCTATATTTGAGCATCCAAAACAGCAGGGGCAATTTAATAAATGTGATTTTATTTTATTATTTTATTATTTTTTACAAACAGGGAGCCTGGCTGACAATAGCTGTGTAACTTCACACTGTTCCTTCACACAGACTTAGAAAAACCCCTTCCCTCATCTCCCCCCCCCCCCCCCCAGTCACTGTCTTTGTAAAGCAGTAGTACATGTGCCCTTGAATTTCCTGCTACAGGTAGGTGGGGCAGTTTTATTGTTCCTGGCTGCTACTTGGATCTCTTCCCCACCCACCCCCAAAATCCCACAACAAACCATGTAACATTTCGATCTTCCATCTTGCACCCTTTACCAAATTGCCTTTTATAGCCAGATTTTTATTTTTTTCATTTGCCTCCCGTTTTTATTTTATTTTATATTTTAATCTTGTTCTGCAGAATGGAAAGCGTACAGTAAAAAATTGAAAATATAAGAGGGCAGTTAATTTGACCTATATGTAACTGGTACAACGTGTGCAGCTGAACTCCAGCACAAGGATTGTATGTATGGAATGTCTGAATAGGAAAAAGATGACTGCTTGATAATCACTCAGGTGTAAAGATCGAAGTGTAAATAAATGACATTTTATCAAAGAGCTCTTCAAAATGAACTACCATGGATTATACTGAACTAAGACTGTGCATACATTGATGAACGTTAGTGATCTGTCGGATCATGCCAGTGCCAGTGCTGGAAAAGTGCCCTAAATAAGGATACTTTCCTGAAGCTGGATTAAAAGGAGAAATCCAAACACACGCGAAGCATTCTTAAGCAGGCCCAGAAAATGTTTGCTCACATCAGAATAGAAGTTTGAGTCTTGTGGCTGTGGTCTGGGGGATCCTTATTGATGCTTTAATCTATTTCTTCTTTGATTCCTTATTTAAGATTAGGGAGACACACACCTGTGTAAAACCTGATGAAATGAAGAGGAGGAACACACAGTCCTCCTCCCGAAGTGGTTCTTGTCAAGTTGTGTAAACTTTGTGACTTTATTTACTACATAGTCCATAGCTTCGCAGACTATTGTGTAAATATGTAATCATTCTGTTTTTCTGCCTTTTTTCTAGCTACTTTTCTCAAGCGCTTGTGGACTCTTATTGACATACATGCTTCTAACTTTTTTTTAAAAGTGAATTTCTAGAATCTGCCAATGTATGTTTGGGGAGCCATTATGATATGCTATGTAGGTATGCATCTCTATCACTCGGATTTCTTTGTCAGCAACATTATCCGTAGTAGACAGTCTCCCTGATACCAACATTCTGATATAGAGAGATAGTAAGTCCAAAACTCTTTAACAGAGTTCTGATTGCCCACCAATATTTGCAAAGCTATGGCATAGGAGCAAGGAAAGAGCCGGCAAATGTTAAACTAATGTTCTTATGATCCCTCCTAATTATCATGGCAGTCTGCAGCAGAAATGCACTTCCTGACTTTGGGCTTCATAATCAGAGTACGGAAGGCCTCCCTAAGTTGTAAATAATGCATCAGTTTATCCTTTCCAATTGGGTTACAGGAGTTGATCAAATAAAACACTGTGGAACTTTTAGGACACAAGTGAATGAGGTCGCCATCCTCATGTATCCCCTCCTTACCAAACTTAGAAGAGGTTCTCCTTTCACACAGGTAATGGACGATTCCTTGTCACCTTGTGTTTTTTTCACTTGAGAATAATGCATTGAGGGAGTAATATTTTTTCTGGGATAGCTATGGAACTAATTGTGTATGAAGGTGTAATGTTTTCTCCTCTTTTAAGTGCATGTGACAGTGAGTGGCGACAACACAGGCTCATTGGGAGGGATGGGTTTATTTGCTTTAATTCATTGTCTCAGCAGCATTCGTTACAAATGTATAGACTTCTATAAATAAACTTTGGTTGGTTTTAATAAAGCTGCTCTTGTTTCATCCTTTGCTGTAAGGTGCTCGGCAGACTTCGAGCAACACAACTCAGGAGTCCAGACTATTCGTCATATAGTTACCGCAAAGCTTTTCAAATCCACTTTGAGCTTTGTCTCCGGTTGAGTATAAAAGAAATCATTGCACTACTTCTGAGGTTATTTTGACAGAGAGCAGTTAAGATTAGATGGAAAGGCTTGCTTGGAGTTCTGTTCTGTTTCAGAAGCACAAACAGATGCAATTCCTATTGAAGGAAGGGCAAGATTAAAATGTAGTTAAAGTAAATCCCTGGATGCGCCTTACATTTTTCTCTGAATTCTGGCCTTGTAAGCTGTGGTGTTCATTCATTCATTTAAAAATTGTATCTTGTAAAAATCTTTCAGGATTGCTAATGGTTCACTTGTCACAGCCATGGTCAGAAGCGAACTGGCTTATCACAAACAGGCATGCTGTGGCACAAGTTGTAGAGAACAGCTAAGGCAAGTACAACAAGTAAAACAAGTTAAATTCAAAGTCCTAGCAAAGCAGCAGCAGCATTATACTGGGCCTGTGAAAAATAGGCATATTAGTGTCGCTCTCTACTGCAGCTTCTCATAACACACTTCAAATGGGATTATTGTCATATAGAGGCTTTCAGCAGCAGCCTTGGTAGCTGCCGTCAGTCGGGGGGCCTGTCCTTCCAGGCCAGGTGGAAGGGACCCACACAGGGAGCAGAGACCATGTCTTGAACACCTCACAGGCAAACTATCTCTTATTGGATACTTTATTCATAAGTATTAGGTTAAAAAACAACAACCACACACCTGCCATTTCCTTGAAATGAACTGGAAATTGCTCAATTTATATACCATACACACAAGTCGTGCTCAAATGAAAAAGCAAGTGCCTGCACAGATTTGCTTGCTTGCACTTCTGCCCCAGAGCATTAAATTGCTAATTGTGTCAATGTGCAGGCCTCTAAGAATCTGGTGTAAAGCAGTCTTGTGGCTCCTTGAAAAGCAGTGATTGTCTTTATCCAGTAGATAGGATTGTAGTGGCCTGATACCTGGGACATGGTAGTTATGCAAGTTCAGGTCCTTGCTTGGGGATCTTCAGCTCTGTGTAAGCAGATATGCTTCCTGGACTATTTACAACTGTAAGAGAAGAAGAATTAAGAGGAGGATCATTGTGGCTGGTTTTCTGATGGGCACCAGGGTGAAACTGCCCTTTCTACCAAGGACATAGGGCAGGACTCAACCAATGTGTTCTGTCAATGCAAGGACTTATACTTGCGCAGTTAAACTTACCCCTCCATGTGCCTCGTGCCCTCCCCAGATTTGCTCTGGAAAGTTGCAGGAATCCCTAGAACTTATCTAGGGGGCCCATGAGAGGAGGGCAAATTCCACTGCACAAACAGAAATCCTGGTGCTGAAATGATATGCTCGTTGGAAACCACCCTTCATAAAACTGAGTTCCTTTGGAAATTGTACATATACGTACTTTAATTATTTGCAATGGTTGTGTGTTTTAGGGGTGGAATTGCTCAAACATTTAAACACTGTTTTTACTATATCGAGAAAGGCAACTTAGAAAGTGCTGGCATTTTCTTTGTTCTCCATTATTCCAGTCACAAGAAGCGAGGCCCCTTCTCTTCAGTGCTGAATGGCACAGCTAAGGTCCCCTAGAGCAGTGTTTCCCAACCTTGTGCCTCCAGCTGTTTTTGGACTACAATTCCCATCATCCCTTGCCACTGGTCTTGCTAGTCAGGGATGATGGGAGTTGTAGTTCAAAAACAGCTGGCGGCACAAGGTTGGGAAACACTGCCCTAGAGCAATTGGGTTTTCCCTCCCTTTATGGACACTGGAGAACGTTGTATCCCTCCCCTTTATTGTCTGGGCACCATGCCAGAGAGGAAAAGCCCCCTTAACTGATTAATTTCTTTGCAAGTGCCCTCACCCACCCAATTTTTAGAAACTAAAGTTTGAACTGCTCATTTCTTAGGCTGAAGAGGCGCGCTGTGGTAAAATTTGGAAGATAGTGTGGCTCATCCCTGACCATTGGTCATGCTGATGGGGGCTGATTGGAGTTGGAGTCCAGCAACATCTGAAGGGCCTTGGGAGAGGCATAGCTCAGTGGTAAAATAATAGAATTGAAGAGTTGGAAGGAGGGACCCTAAGGGTCATCTAGTCCAACCCCCTGCAGTGCAGGAAACTTGCCCAATGTGGGGCTTGAACCCATGACCCTGAGGCTGCGAGTCTCGTGCTCTACCAGCTGAGCTCCCTGGACATCCAAGGGTGTAACCCAGTGGTAGAGCATTTGCTTTGCATACAAAATATTCCAGTTTCAATCTGTGGCATCTCCAGGTAAGGTGGGGAAAGACCTTTTTTTTTGGGGGGGGGGGAACCATAGAAATCTACTGCAAGTCTGTGGGAAATGCGCCAATGGCCTGACTCTGTATAAGGCATCTTCCTATGTTCATCACTCCTGCTGTAGATCATGAAAGTTAAGTCCAACATTTTGATGTATTACATGTTCCAAATCTGTATGGCCAAGTATTGATGTCTCACGGCCTGTTACCTGTGTAGTCACATCCTACCCAATAATTCCTACTGAAGTTCATACCACAATTCCTCTGTTGGCTCCTTGGTCTCCCCACCCCATCCTGTACAACAAATCCCTGCAAGCATTATTCAAATATCCTCTGGTAAAAGAAGTCATAATTTCCTCTGTAATTGTTACTGAATTGCTTCCAGTAACTCTCTTTAATGTAATTCCATTGTTACTGGTGTGAAGATAGCGTTGCCAAGGGATGATATCAGGAATGTGGTTATGGTTGGTTGGTTGGTTTCATAAAATTTATATACTGCCCTCAGGTTCCATTGTTCCTACGTTCCACGTGAGAACGTAGGAATTGTGTGGTCTGCCTCAGTTAAACTTTCTGATCATTACATCCGCAACTGAGCGACCTTTCGGCTTTGGCCCAGCCGCTGCATCAGCTCTGAATGTACTTGTCCTCCGCTCTTCCTCAGTAGTATGTTGAACACCTTCCGACCTGAGGGGCTCATCTTCCAGCGTCATAACTTTTATATGCCTGTTGTTGTTTTTCCATTGTGTTTTCTTGTTGAGACAATAGGTTAATAACATAGTTTTTTTTGGGGGGGGGGAGGACAGGAAGTCAAATTTATGTACAAAATTATTGTAGGAAGACTTACATTCTTTTGTTGGATTTTTGTTTTGACAAAATTGATTTATGTAAAATAAGGAAGATATGTCTTTGATGTATAGATGTAATTATGGATAATAAAGCAAGAAATTCAAACCTTACAAAGTTGTGACGATTGCTACGAGGCAGGTGAAAACCATGGCTGGTGCCAATTTGCCAAGTGAAGAATTCCTACCTGGCCCCCTCAACAGGTGACTAACTGTAGTCCATAGTAAGGCCAAGATAGCGAATGCATAAAATAGGGTGGGAGGGTGGGAGGTCCGACGCAGGAGGAGATAAGGTGAATGAGACCCGGGCTGCATGGAGGTTTCAATCAGGTAAGCCACGCCCCCAGTCGACCGGATTGGTTGGCCGTGGGGTGTGACACAGCCGGGACTCCCAGTGATGCAGGTCGTGGCGCCATCCTCCCCCCCCCCACTGTACATGGGGAGTGCTCGTGGCCTGCCTGCAACTCCGCCTTCCTGGGAAGGTGAGCGGTTCTGTCAAAAGAGCATCTTTGTATAGATGGGGTAGACCTGTGACAATGAATTCAAGAACCAAGGTATTTACCATTCCTAAATAAAGGCCAGGAAAAGGCAATCAGCAAGCATTATTGAATATCTTGACATACAGGAGACAAGTCACACTCTCAGTTTTCTCAAAATAAAAAAATTCCTTCCAGTAGCACCTTAAAGACCAACTAAGTTAGTTCTTGGTATGAGCTTTCGTGTGAAGGTATTCTTCAGATACCTGAAGAAGTGTGCATGCACACGAAAGCTCATACCAAGAACTAACTTAGTTGGTCTTTAAGGTGCTACTGGAAGGAATTTTTTTATTTTGTTTTGACTATAGCAGACCAACACGGCTACCTACCTGTCTCAGTTTTCTGTTGTAGTCTGCCTCCTCCTATGGTGCTTGCATGATGCTTTGGGGCGGTCTTTGGCTAAGGAGCTGAGCAATTTCCAAAGTCTTTAAAAGTTGTTACACCCTTTTGTTCTGGGTCCCCTCACCTCCTTGCAAAGTGTGTGTGCTGGGGGAAACTGCCTCACTTTCTCCCATTGGTTCCTGCCTCGACTCATTCTTCTCTGACTGATAATGAACTTAGGGGGATACTGAGTCCCCTGATTGAGAGTTGGGCTGTAAAAACTAACCCCATTTTTTCTTATATCACCCTCTACATTGGGGTGGGGAACCTCGGGCCAATTTGACCTGCAAGGCCATTTATCTTTAACCATACCTAGCCACCCAGCTGCCATTACTGATGAAGTCGGCTGCAGGGTAGGAGGATAGGGTTAAATTCTGCCTTGGTTGTGTGCTTGCACAGCCAAGGCAGCAGGTGAAAGAGGGGATGTAAAATCTGACTCAGTTCAAACATTTCTGCCAAGAGCTTCCTGAAAGCTCCCTGCCTCCTCTTCTGTGCTGCTGGAATTGTGCTTGGATCTGCTGGGAAAGCAGTTTCTCTTGAACATAGTGAGGGTGGTAATATCCCAGTTTCCTCCTTCCTCCATCCTCAAGGCAATAAAGAACTTACTTCTCATAGACATGTGTGTGCTCTGCAAATAAAGTTTAGTTATGCATACCGTCATTCTCAACAACATACTGCAAAATAAAAAAAAAATCCTTCCAGGAGCACCTTGTTGTTGTTTAGTCGTGTCCGACTCTTCGTGACCCCGTGAACCAGAACACGCCAGGCACTCCTGTCCTCCACTGCCCCCCGCAGTTTCGTCAGACTCATGCTGGTAGCTTCGAGAACACTGTCCAACCATCTCATCCTCTGACGTCCCCTTCACCTTGTGCCCTCCATCTTTACCAGCATCAGGGTCTTTTCCAGGGAGTCTTCTCTTCTCATGAGGTGGCCAAAGTATTGGAGCCTCAGTTTCACGATCTGCCCTTTCAGTGAGTACTCAGGGCTGATTTCCTTAAGAATGGATCAGTTTGATCTTCTTGCAGTCCATGGGACTCTCAAGAGTCTCCTCCAGCACCATAATTCAAAAGCATCAATTCTTCGGCAATCAGCCTTCTTTATGGTCCAGCTCTCACTTCCATACATCACTACTGGGAAAACCATGGCTTTAACTATATGGACCTTTGTTGGCAAGGTGATGTCTCTGTTTTTTTAGATGCTGTCTAGGTTTGTCATTGCTTTTCTCCCAAGAAGCAGGCGTCTTTTAATTTTGTATGAGCTTTCTCATACCAATAACAAACTTAGTTGGTCTCTAAGATGCTCCTGGAAGGAATTTTTTTATTTTGTTTCGACTACAACAGACCAACACGGCTACCTACCTGTAAAGAATGGCATTGCTGGCTTTATGTTCAGGGCTTGCAAGGTGGCTCTCCCTTCCCTATGTGGCAGGTGGAGAGAGAGATGCTGGTATTTTACAACCATTCTGCGTTCAAGAGAAGCCCCTTTCACAGAGTGTCTGGTAAACCAGTGCCCACTCCCCATCCTCCTTTTGCAGATCTGCTGCAAAAGCGGCTTCTCTTGAACCTACCGATGCTTCTGAAATATGCTCACTACTCTGTTCAAAGGGCACTTTTCCTTTAAGACTCCTGCATGCAGCTGATCTTCCCAAAGGCAGCAGCTTTTCATACATATATATATATACATATATTTCATTGCAGGTTTTGGTGTCCTCGGGTGTCTTCCCGTGTAAAAGTTGGGGTGTCTAGGCGACGTTTCGACGAGGTCTCACTCGTCATCTTCAGGCTGGTGCTTTCGGCTTCTTGTTACTGGAACAGAGCAGGATCTCAGTGTTTGAGTTCCTATAAATACTGTAGAGGGGGTGTGGTGTATAGCCTCCAATGTTCTGGGCAGAGAGGAAGTTCCCAGGCTAGTGTGCCTTTTCTTCTTTTGTTCCTTAATTACTTAAAGAAGAAAAGGCACACTAGCCTGGGAACTTCCTCTCTGCCCAGAACATTGGAGGCTATACACCACACCCCCTCTACAGTATTTATAGGAACTCAAACACTGAGATCCTGCTCTGTTCCAGTAACAAGAAGCCGAAAGCACCAGCCTGAAGATGACGAGTGAGACCTCGTCGAAACGTCGCCTAGACACCCCAACTTTTACACGGGAAGACACCCGAGGACACCAAAACCTGCATTCCTGTACCCGTGAAAATCTACGAAAGCATATATTTCATTATATATATATGTGTGTGTGTGTGTATTTCCATAAAATTTAGATACCACTTGATTGTAAAAGGTTAAAAGACGAACAAAATGCAACAAGTCAATGACAAAAATCCACCAACAGCATACAATTCAATATGGCTAACCTGCTCCAAAACACCCACCCACCCCCACTCACACACGAAAACAAAGACCACCACAGCCAACCACAAATGAACAGCCGCACCCTAGGCCAACCCCCAACCTCTCTCAACACCAAAGGAACACAAGTGAACAGCAGAGAACCTGCACATGCAACGCTGACACCAAACCCTACATATATTAAGTAAAATAGAGACATCACCACCCACCCCCACCCATCTTTCCCCCTTCCACCTCTTTCCCCCCTTTTCTTCCTAATGTCTCAACAAATGAAACTGATTTGTAAAAATGTTACATGGTAAAAATACGAGAGAGAGACATTACACATACTTTTGCAAATCAAGAAAATCTTTCATAAAAATACATTATAAAAAAAGAATCATAGAAAAATGGTTTACAAGATGAATGAAGCAATGGAATCGTCAGTAAAAACAGTTATACATAACTATTTAAAACATTTTTAAAATAATTAAGCAATAAGCTAAAAACCACATTGAAACACCAGTCAACATTCTGCAGTTGTCTTTCATCAAGAGTTTAGGAATAGCTCAGCTGGTAGAACATGAGACTTTTAATCTCAGGGTTGTGGATTCCTGCATTGCATTGCAGGTAGTTGAACCAGACAGGCCTTGAGGTCCCTTCTGACTATATATTTCTATGATTATATGTGCTTATCCATGCTTTGTATGTCTAGAAAGCATGGGGCCAAGCAGGGGTGTAGGAAGGGGGGCGCAGTCCGCCCCAGGTGTCATCCTTGGGGGTGACAAAATGGCACACCATGGGGGGTGGCACTTACCTTGGGGCCAGGCCTGCAGTGAGCCCAAGCCACGCATCCTGAAACGGCAGCGTGGAGCCTGCGTCCTCCAGGAGCAGTTCACCGTGCCGCCCTCCTGTGCAGATCGCTGTGGCGTCCCTGTGCACGGATTGCCATGGTGCCCCCGTGGTGGTGGTGCCCCCGCTGTTCCGGGTGCTGGAGCAGCTAGCTATGCCCCTGGGTCCAAGACGTTTTCCACTTATACCGTGTTTTCTAGGCAGGGGTCAGAGCAGTTCTCAGTTTGCCCCACCACTTTCCCCAGGAAAACCTTCTCTTTACTGCTGAATCAGAGCAAACAGCAACCTGTGAGAAACCCTCTTTACAGCAGAAAAGAGTGGGCTTTCCTAGGGGAAAGCAGAAGGACAAGCGGAAGTGCAGATGAACCCTATGTCAATGCGTGAGAGCAGAACTACTTATTTTTATTTTTATTTAAGAATTGGATTTTAATGCATTTGCTTCCTGATATAATAAAGATGCTGCTTAAATGGTTAAATAGTTCCACCTCTAAAGCAAACACTACATTTGCACCGTTTAAAGGATTATTGAAACAGATGAGAAAGAGAATGGAATCCTACCATCCAGCTGAAAACTTCCTGCAGCTGATTCTAGCCACCAAACATTTTTTGGCTCGTACAGTGGTACCTCGGGTTACAGACGCTTCAGGTTAGAGACTCCGCTAACCCAGAAATAGTACCTCAGGTTAAGAACTTTGCTTCAGGATGAGAAAAGAAATCGAGCGGTGGCAGCGCGGCGGCAGCAGGAGGCCCCATTAGCTAAAGTGGTGCTTCAGGTTAAGAACAGTTTCAGGTTAAGAACGGACCTCCGGAACGAATTAAGTTCTTAACCCGAGGTACCACTGTATTCTGAAATACAAAGATAATGTGAATACGTGTCTTGACTTTTATGAGCATCTTAATTATGTCAGTACAATTTGCAATTGCCGGTTGGCAGGATCTTGTGTTTAAAGCAGGCCAGACTAGCTGGGCAACATGACTTTATGAGTATGGGGAGTTGTTACGATAAATTGGGAGTGAGCAAACTGGCCCTTGGCCCAATTTTACGTGCACGCTAAGGAGGGGAAAGTTGGAAGAAACGGTTGGCAGAAAGTGAGTAAGAAAAGAGAAAGGCAGAAAGGAAAAGATAAAAGGGATGCCCTTCCCGCCTCCAGCAGCAGCCCACAACAGATTATCTCTCAGGGAATGCAGACTTCAACAGAAAAAGGTTTCCCATGCCTGGTTTAAATAGTCGGCCAAAATACCTGTATTGGGAGATTTTGGAACAGGAGGGTGATAAACTGAAATTGTAGAGTTTTGAGAAACTAAAAGATAAAGTGCGAGACTGGCTTCATTATTTTCAAATAAGGGAGGCCTACAATTTGGACAAAAAAAAATGGCTTCCAGGTGGAAAAATCAAAATTGGAAACAGAACTGTTAGAACCCAAAACTAAGATACTATCAAGAATGTATAACTTGCTGTTGAAATGGAATACTCAGGATGAAACGGTGAAATCTGCTATGATTAAATGGGCACAAGATGTTGGACATAACATTATGTTTGCTGACTGGGAACAGTTGTGGACCACAGGTATGAAATTTACGGCATGTAATGCCTTACGAGAGAATATTATGAAAATGATACACAGGTGGTACATGACACCAGTCAAGCTTGCAAAAATATATCATTTGCCCAATAACAAGTGTTGGAAATGTAAAGAAAATGAAGGTACATTCTTTCACCTTTGGTGGACATGCCCAAGGATTAAGGCTTTCTGGGAGATGATCTATAATGAATTGAAAAAAGTATTTAAGTATACCTTCTTGAAGAAACCAGAGGCCTTTCTACTGGGCATGGTCGGCCAACTGGTGCCAAAGAAGGATAGAACTTTCTTTATGTATGCCACAACAGCAGCAAGAATACTTATCGCAAAGTATTGGAAGACACAAGATTTACCCACCCTGGAAGAATGGCAGATGAAAGTAATGGACTATATGGAATTGGCGGAAATGACTGGCAGAATCCGAGACCAGGGAGAAGAGTCGGTGGAAGAAGATTGGAAGAAATTTAAAGACTATTTACAGAAACACTGTAAAATTATTGAATGTTAAAATGACATTGGAATGAAACGAAGCGGTTTTAGTAATAAGGTTAAACAGGAATATGTAAAAATTGATTAAGAAATAAGATAAAACAAAGAAGGTAAGGATTTGCTGAATTAACTATCTGAACTGGAATACAAAAAAGGGAGGTGTGAGGAAGTCATGAAAATAAGTAAATGAACTCTAAGATATAGAAAGAGGGATTTACTTTTAATTGTTCTTATTTTTTCTGTAATTTGTATTTTTTGTTTTTTCTTTTCATCAATTTTGTAACCTTTTTTATTGAAATTTTAATAAATATTATGTTTTTAAAAATTAAAAAAATAATTAAATAGTCGGGCATCTATGCAATGTACTAACCATCCCATCAGCACAAGAATTTATGCTTGCACAATGGGACTCCACCCACCCCCATTTTCCCCTTCTGTCTTAGGGTTTTCCCCAACCCACTGGAACAGATTTCAGGACAGTGTGGGGCATGCTCAAGGGAAGGAGAGTGAGGAATAATAAAAATAAAAATATTAATTTATTTATACCCCGCCCATCTGGCTGGGTTTCCCCAGCCACTCTGGGCAGCTTCCAACAGAATATTAAAATACAGTAACCTATTAAACATTAAAAGCTTCCTTGAACAGGGCTGCCTTCAGATGTCTTCTAAAAGTCTGGTAGTTCTTTATCTCTTTGACATCTGATGGGAGGGCGTTCCACAGGGCGGGTGCCACCACCGAGAAGGCCCTCTGCCTGGTTTCCTGTAACTTGGCTTCTCACAGTGAGGGAACTGTCAGAAGGCCCTCAGCGCTGGACCTCAGTGTCTGGACTGAGCGATGGGGGTGGAGACGCTCCTTCAGGTATACTGGGCTGAGGCCATTTTGGGCTTTAAAGGTCAGCATCTTTAATAGAATTGTAGGGTTGGAAGGGACCACAAGGATCATCTAGCCCAACACCCTGCAATGCAAGAATCTTTTGCCTAACGTTGGGCTTGAACCCCCACAACCCTGATATTAACAGTCTCATGCTCTACCAACTGATCTATCTCAAGCATAAATCCTTGTGTGGACAGGCTGGGTTATTTAGTGCTACATTGGAGAGAGAATCTTTGAATATAGACAGTCCCATTCCAGAGCATCTCCTGGTTGGGCTGGGAGAGTCCCCTGTCTGAAATCCTGGAGTAGCGCTGCTAGTCAGTGCTTTGTTCTTGGTGGACCAATGCTGTTCAAGAGAAGAACTGTACCTCAGTGGTAAAACACCTGCTTTGCATGCAGAAGGTCCCAAACTCCCTTGTATCCCCAGACCCCCAATATCTCCAGGTAGGGCTGGAAAAAAGCCCTGTCTGAAAAACTGGAGGGCTGCTGCTAGTTAGGACAGACAATACTGAGGTTCTGTTGCCACCCATCCATCTCGGGAGACAATGGAGGAGTGCGCCTTTGGGGGTGAAGTCAAACTGAAGGCCACTGTGGCTGTAATGACTGATACAGGAGAGACATGTTTTATTGCAGGTGAGGCAGATGAAGGCATCCAGTTGTGCTTCTCTCCGTGGCGTTTCTTCTCTCTGTGCTCCTCCCGGCGGCCATTCTTCCTCTGGTCACTGCTGCAGATGCACCAACTGACTGTCTGTCTCCAGGCACTGCGGTTGCATGCAAGGGATTCCCACATGGCGGAGCTGATGTTGCCAGCCTTCATGTCTCGTTTTCAGACATCTTTGTAACACAGAGTTGTTCTGCCAATGGGCCTGTTCTGGCTTCCAGTGTGTTGCACTGTCTGTCGACATCCCAGAACGAATTAAGCTGTTGCAGACGGATGCTAAGGGGTGTCTCATTTGAGCATCGGCTGGTTGAGAAGCACTGCGTTCTGAACATCCAGACAGGAGAAATCATTACTTTCCCCTTTCCACAATCACAACTTTAGTTAGTGTGTGGGTGTCAATGCAAGTATTTCTGCTTGTGCAAGGAGGACTTTCTCTTATCTCCACACCTCACACTCCCCCCAAATGTTCTCCAGAGGATTTGGGGGGGGGGCTAGAACAAATTGAGAGGCCATGTGAGCAGAGAAGAGGTAAAGTCCTTGCGCTGAAATATTATTCACATAGCGCTACATTGGAATCAATCCTGTGGTTTTTATTTTTGTCTACTGTTGTTTAAAATTTATCTTCTTTTAGGGAAGTAGAGAGAGCAATGATATCTTTCTGTTTTTCAGTATATTTTCCTGATTTTGTCTTTTTGCCCCACATGCCTTTCAAAAGGAGTTTATGTGCAAAGCGCCATCTTTGTACCACGAAAAAGTTGCAAAGTCCAAAAAAAACCCCCTCCTTTCCTTTACAATTGAATCAGTTGCATGAGAAGAAAGTTTGGGTGGGGTGGGGATTTCCCCTTCTCGTTTGAGAAGTAATAACATTTGTAAGCAAATCAAAGGATTAAGTTGGCCATTGAAGAAGTATTTTTCTCAGGTGTCTAGAAATAAATATTTTCTCTAGGTATTAGTTTCCTCTCTACAAATGAGGCTGAGGAAAACAAGATGTGCCGGTTTACAGCAGGAGTCAGTTATGCACAGCTCAGATGGGCAGCTGCTCTCTGGCATAATCAATCCCTCCACGATTCTGGTAGTTTTGTATGTTTTCAAAAATGAGCCTCAGATGTGTTTTCCGTTGCTCAGATATACAAGAGGCACTTTTATTTTAAAAATGCAGAAAGCCCACCTTGAAACCAGAATGGGAGGTAAAATGGTGACTGAATCTGTGGTGGAATTGTTGGGAAGTATGTGAGTCAGAAACTGGAAGAAGCTGGGCTTTGTTAGCAGGAGGAATAATAACCTCAAATCCTGCTTTTTATGTACGTTTGTACACACCCATGGACCTTTGTTTCAGTGCAGTTGTAGTACTGGAAGCATGTGAAGTTCTCCTGAAGCCATAAAACAACTGGAGAGATTAACAGTGCTGCTTGGGACTCGTGGAGGATCCAGTGAGAAGAAAAAAAATGTAAGGGATATGCATGTTTTCTACTGTTGTGAGATTAGAGTTGTGAGAATACTGTGGATGGTACTATTACCATGGGTTCAGCTTAAAGCAAGGCCTGGTCCCAGTCTGGGAATCAACAAAAGAACATATTTCTTAATGGTCCAGGATGTCCAAGGAGTGATTATTTTATGAGAACTAATTGGCAGAAGATTTTATATTAATGCAGTGGTCTCTCTGGAAGGCTTGGGAAGAACACCTCAGTGGAGCTTGGGGAAAGGAGAGGCACCCTTTCCCTCCCAAGCTAAGGGGTGGGTGCTGGTGAACAAGTCTCTCTGTGTGTGAGGGAAGGGGGGGAAGGAGGAGGAGAAGAAGCAGTACAAGCTGCGCGGAGGAGAGAGACATTGAAACTAAAGCCGTGCGGACAAGATGCCCTTTTTTTCCAGAGATTTGTTGTGAGGGAGTGGATCTGCTGTTCATGCAGCTTTCCTTTACAGTGGTACCTTAGGTTAATTCGTTCCAGAGGTCCGTTCTTAACCTGAAACTGTTCTTAACCTGAAGCACCACTTTAGCTAATGGGGCCTCCTGCTGCTGCCATGCAACCTAAGGCCATTTAACTGACCCTTGGCCCCCTCTGCCCGCTTGGGGATCTTTGCAGCGGTACCTATTTATCTACTTGCACTTAAGAGTGCTTTCGAACTGCTAGGTGGGCAGGAGCTGGGACCGAACGATGGGAGCTCACCCCGCTGCAGGGATTCGAACCGCCGACCATGCGATCGGCAAGTCCTAGGCACTGAGGTTTTACCCACAGCGCCACCTGCATCCCTTATGTTCTTTGTACCATTGTCCATTTACTATATTCATTTCCCCCGATTTGAACTATAAAATGGTGATCTTCTTGAGTCAAAATGAGATTTCCCCTAAAGATTTTTTTTTATAGGAAAACAAAAGCACTGCATAGGATCACCTTTCATCACTGAGATTTCCTCCTCCATTCAAGCTACTCAAACTAATGTTCCCATCTAATCCCAAAAGAACAGTGAGATTGAGGCATGGGAAATTCAGGAAAGGTAAAGAGCATGCTAAAGGTGTGATCAGTTAGGGAGGACACCCTATGCGTCTGACTGAAGAACTTGGGCAGGAACTACTCAAAATAGCTGCTTTCACACCTCTCCATGCAGGACTAAGATCACACAATATCTGCAAGATAGGTTCCATAGCTGGAAAGACTGACAGCCCAATATGGAAGCTTTGTGAGCAGAAGTGAAAATATATCAGAACCAAACTACATGAGAGACTTGTGGTTTCTCTTGAGTGCAAACTTTTTATTTCCTAATTTGCAGTGTGTGGGGCCTGATCCAGATTTGGACCTTGGAATGGGCCTAGGAGGACTTTAACCCTTACCTCCCATCCTGCAGTTCCAGTGCAAGTTGGGGCTGGGGCGTGTTTGCAATTTGCATTGGGGGGGGGGACCTCCCAGCAACCCAAGATGATACAGATGATTAATTGATGATGATACTAAATTGTTCAGGGTTGTTTAAAAAAAACACAACAACCTGTGAAACTCTCCAAAAAGATCTCTCCAAGATGAGTGGTAAAATGACAAATGTTATTTAGTGTAAACAAATATAAAGAGATGCACATCAGGGCAAAAAAATATTTTTATTTCACATACTGTATATGCTTGTGGGGTCTGAACTGGTGGTAACTGACCAGGAATGAGACCTTGGGGTCAAAGGCAGATTTAGGGCCGTGCAACCGGTTTCCGCTGCATTGGACTCTGAGCCAAGGGGGTTCCGCAGGGCGTTGCAACTATGACGTAGTGAATTGAGCAGAACGGAAGGCAAGTGGCAGGGGGGCAAAGAAATTGGCCTTGGACAGGGCACTGCTGAAATTTGAAAGACCAAAGTCCGGCCCTGCTTGGGGTCATAGTAGATAGCTTGATGAAGATGTTGACCCATTGTGTGGCAGCTATAAAAAAAGGGGGGAATTCCATGTTGTGGACCATAATGAAGGAAACTGAAAACTGCCGATATCATAATAGCATTATACAAATCTATGGTGCAACCCCATTTCAAATATTAGGTACAGTTCTGGTTGCCTCACCTCAAATAAGATATTGTACAGTCGGAAAAGATCCAGAAAAGGGCAGTGCTATTTTTCGGGGGGGGGAGGGTTCTGGAACTCACTGTAAGCACCTCTCTTGTTCTCTTAGCATGGCAATGGCCCCCACCTGAGAGTTCCAGTGAGTTCTGGCAAAGTGAGTAAGAAGTGAATGATGCAAGTTTATAAAACTATTCATGGCGTAGAGAAAGCTGATAGAGGGGGCGGGAATCTCCCCTGCTGGAACTTGTGGACATCCAATGAAGTTGAATGTCATCAGAATGGATAAAAGAAAGTCCTTTTTCATGCATAGTTGAACTATTGAATTTGCTTCCACAGGAGGCAGTGATGATAACCAACCTAGATGATGATGATGATTGCCCCAGCCACCTGCGACACAGCTCTTGTGTAAATATGAACCTGTCAGAGGGTAGCACTGAAGGCCTACAAACTCGAGAATTCAGCAAGAGGTGGGGCTTCAGGTCTTTACACTGGGTGTGGGTATGAGCGACAGACAGAAAAACATTGCAGACAGTGCTGCATTTTCAAGTGGCCCTCCTTTTGTAGGAAGGAATATCCTGGCCAGGAAGCACAGAACTACAGCATGCAATAAATTTAATGTATTTGCTCTGTATCGTACTGGAAGAGCCTGTGGCAACTTGCCCCCAAGTGAGCTGGAACTCTGTAGGAAAGCTCCTGGCTCGACTTAATCCACTGGGATCTGAGTTTGTGAATGAAACAAAAGAAACCCTCTGAGACCTTGGTGCCTGTTTGGTTGATGTTGCAGAAAGCTGACTGGAGGATCTGATGAAAGGAAGGAGCTTGTTCTTTGAGCAAGGTGAGTAGTGGTGGAGATGGAGACAGAGACAGGCAGGGACCTGGAACTGTCTTGTGTCTTATATTCTGTATTCCAGGCAACCCAATTTTGCACTTTTGATTTACCGTATTTTTTGCTCTATAAGACTCACTTTTTCCCGCCTAAAAAGTAAGGGGGGATGTGTGTGGGTCTTATGGAGCGAATGCAGGCTGCGCAGCTATCCCAGAAGCCAGAACAGCAAGAGGGATTGCTGCTTTCACTGCACAGCAATCCCTCTTGCTGTTCTGGCTTCTGAGATTCAGAATATTTTTTTTCTTGTTTTCCTCCTCCGAAAACTAGGTGCGTCTTGTGGTCTGGTGCGTCTTATAGAGTGAAAAATGCGGTATATACACTTCTTACAAACCCTTTTCACTTTTGTTGCACATTAAAAACATTGCATGTGATATAATGTGGCTATTGTAAGGAGATATTGCAGGATGGCAGCTGTAAAGTTACCATATTTTTTGCTCTATAAGACTCACTTTTTCCCTCCTAAAAAGTAAGGGGAAATGTGGAAGAGCCAAAAGAAATAAAAAGGATATTTCAGAAGTACTATAAGGATTTATATAAAAGAGAAAAGGAAACAGACTATGAAATTAAACGCTATCTGGAAGAACATAATTTACAACAGATTGCAACTGAAGAAAAAGAGTTACTAGACCAGATGATTACAGAAGATGAGATAAGGAAGGCAATAAAAAAGATGAAAATTGGAAAAGCGCGGGGGCTGGATGGCTTACTGGCCAAATATTATAAAACATTAAGCGACCAACTATGTCCAACTTTATGTGAAGTTATGAATAATATTCTAAAAGAGGGAAGGATTCCAAATACCTGGAAGGAAGCCTACATCACATTAATTCCTAAAAAAGATGTGGACACTTTAGAGGTGAAGAACTATAAATAAATAATAACGACTATAAATTGTTTGCAGATGTAAAGGCAGAAAGATTAAAAAAAGTATTAAATAGCAGAATTCACAAAGACCAAACGGGCTTCCTACCAGGGAGACAATTGAAGGACAACGTAAGAAATGTGATAGATATCATTGAATACTTGGAAACTAGAATAGATAAACAGGCAGCCTTGATATTTATTGATGCCGAAAAGGTATTTGACAATGTCTCTTGGCGTTTTTTGATGGAAAATTTGAAAACGATGGGGATGGGAGAAAGATTTAGAAGCTATCTACCATGAGCAAAAAGCAAAACTTGTAATAAACAACACTACATCAGAATTTTTTGATATATCCAAAGGGACTAGACAAGGTTGCCCCTTGTCTCCTCTATTATTTATAACAGTATTGGAAGTACTTACTAAGAGACAGAGGGAAACAGCAGAGGTTAAAGGAGTTAAGGTAGGGACTAAGGAACACAAAATCAAAGCCTTTGCGGATGATATTGTACTAACATTAGAAGATCCAAAACATAGTGTAAAAGAAGTCTTACAAAAATTCGAAGAGTTCGGTGCTGTGTCAGGCCTTAAGGTTAATAAAAATAAGACCAAAATGCTGACTAAAAACTTAACTAAAGAAGATACTGCAGATTTAGAACAAAAGACGGGAATTATGACAGCAAAGAAGGTGAAGTACCTTGGAGTGTGGATTACGCCTAAAAATATTAACTTATATAAGGATAACTATGAGGTCACCTGGAAGAACATTAAGAAAGATCTAGAAATCTGGGAGAGAATGAGATTATCTTTTCTGGGGAGGATAGCGGTTATCAAAATGAATGTCCTGCCTAGAATGTTATTTTTATTTCAAACCATTCTGTACTCAAAGGTTTAAAGCAATGTAAAGAGTGACAAAGAGCCTTGGTGAGATACATCTGGGAGGGAAAAAGACCACGAATAAAAATGAAAATATTGGTAGATAGAAAAGAAAGAGGGGGTTTCTCCCTACCGGATTTAAGTTTATACAGTGGTGCCCCGCAAGACGAACGTCTCGCAAGACGGAAAACCCGCTAGACGAAAGGGTTTTCCGTTTTGGAGGCGCTTCGCAAAACGAATTTCCCTATGGGCTTGCTTCGCAAGACGAAATGTCTTGTGAGTTCCTGCGGGGGTTTTTCCCTTCCCCCCCTTTTCCTAAGCCGCTAAGCCACTTATCAGCTAATCCGCTGATAAGCCACTTATCAGCTGATCCGCTAAAAGCCGCTAAACCGCTAATAGCGCTAATCCGCTAAGCTGTCAATGGGCTTGCTTCGCAAGACGAAAAAACCGCTATACGAAGAGCCTCACGGAACGGATTAATTTCGTCTTGCGAGGCACCACTGTATTATGAAGCGGCGTGTTTATTGTGATTGAAAGATTGGATAAGACTGGAAAATAGGGACATCTTGGATTTGGAAGGCTTCGATAACAGGTACGGGTGGCACTCGTACCTGTGGTACGAAAAGGTGAAAGTACATAGAGGCTTTCTAAATCATATTTTTAGAGGACCAATATTTCAAGTATGGGAAAGAAATAAAAATCTATTAGAAATCTATTAGAAATCTATTAGAAAGGAAGACACCTTGGTCAAGAAAATTAATATGGAAGGGAAGAATGCCACCTATGAAGAACGTACGAGGAAAACTGATCAAAGCATTAAACATAGACCGTAGGAAGAGATTAAAAACTCATTTACAGGGTGGCTGCAATACCACCAGGTAAATGATTTGTTAAAAGAAGATAAAAAGAAATTAGGATTTGAAGACAAAAAATCTAAATTCAATGTGGAAGTTATAGAACGTAAGAATAAAATATTGTCTAGGATATATGATATTTTACTGGAGTGGTACACAAAAGACGAGGAGGTGAAGGAGGTCATGACTAAATGGGCGATAGACATTGGTTATAACATAGACTTTGAGAGGTGGCTGGAATTATGGAATACTAACATGAAGTTCACGGTGTGTACGGCATTGAGGGAAAACCTGTGGAAAATGATCTATAGGTGGTACCACACGCCAGTGAAACTAGCTAAGATTTATAGGTTGAAGAATAAAAGATGTTGGAAATGTGGAGAAGTAGAAGGTGAATTCTACCACATGTGGTGGTTATGTAGCAAAGTGAAAGGCTTTTGGGAATCGATCTATAACGAACTTAACATTTTTTTTAAATACACTTTTTCAAAAAACCCCGAGGCTTTTCTGCTGGGAATGATGGGTAAAGAAATTAAAAAAGAAGATAAGACATTATTCCTATATGCCACAACAGCCGCAAGAATCATGTTAGCACAAAATTGGAAAACGGAGGTTATACCCAATATAAGTGATTGGCAGGTTAAAGTGACAAATTATGCCGAGCTCACTAGAATAACAGGAAGATTAAGGGACCAAGATGAACAGAAATTTCATAATAATTGGAATAAATATTGGATGTATATTGGAACTGAATTTTAGATGACACTGGCGGGGTTGGAATAACTCTAACAGTAAGGGATTACTATGTATAAGAGATAAAATACGTGACCATAGAATTTATCTGATACTTACCAAAGGAGTGGAGGGAAGTCCAAGGCTCGGCAGAGCCTAAAACAACTGTGTTTTATACCTATGATTTGTGGAGTGGATATAATATGTGTAAGCTATGTAATGATTTTTTATATATCTATATGTATATATGTGTAATATTAATAAAAATTTATCCAAAAAAAAAAAAAAGGAAGGGGAAATGTGTGTGTGTCTTGTGGAGTGAATGCAGGCTGCGCAGCTATCCCAGAAGCCAGAACAGCAAGAGGGATTGCTGCTTTCACTGCGCAGCGATCCCTCTTGCTATTCTGGCTTCTGAGACTCAGAAAATTTTTTTTCTTGTTTTCCTCCTCCAAAAACTAGGTGCGTCTTGTGGTCTGGTGCGTCTTATAGAGCGAAAAATACGGTACCTCTTTTTATAAAGAGTTGTTTATCTGTTTCAATGCACAGGGTTAAGATGACTCACTGAATTACTGGTAATGAAGATGCTTAATTGGTGTAAATTAGAAAGCATTTGAATATATTCTGCGTAGCCTACAGGATACTCTTGGGAACAGCCCTCTAGAAGTGACAGAGGAACAGTCAAGGAATAGCAAAAGACAAGGACTCAGGGCAACATTTTCCTACCTGCACTACCATAGCACTCCTATGTAATCACTGACAATGCAGGATGGGTGGTGCATACCTACTTCCAAGTAAACATGCATAGTATCAGGCCAGTGCTTTTTTCCCCCTTCCTAAAATCATGTTTGGGGTACTCTCATTTTTATTCAAGAAATTCACCATTTTATAGTACAAATCAAGAAAAATAAATACAGTAAATGGACAAAAGTACAAAGATTCCCAAAATGTTTAGGGGCATGTGTACCCCCAGAAAAAAGCACTGTATCAGGCCATTAATGTCCCAGCCCTGCTATGTCTCACTGCAAGTTCTTATATTTATTCAGGATTAATTAATTTCTGGCTGAGATAATGCTTATTTCAGCAATATCATTAACACGATCTCTTTTTTAAATATTATTTTATTAATTTTCCAAAAACAACAAAAAAGAAAAGCAACAATACATATTCAAACATAGAAAAAAGTAGAGTTGACTTCCCCCCT
The DNA here is from genome assembly GCF_964252035.2 of Podarcis erhardii. Taxonomy (NCBI): domain Eukaryota; kingdom Metazoa; phylum Chordata; class Lepidosauria; order Squamata; family Lacertidae; genus Podarcis; species Podarcis erhardii. The sequence goes on from NC_138497.1 coordinate 44,105,897, forward strand.
ACTCCCTTCCCTGGTTTCATAGTTTATCACTTTTACCTTTGCCCCGTTGCTGCCTCCCCATAAAGTCTGCCCTTTAGTGCTAAATTGGAACAAATGGCAATCCATGGAAACCCAATTGCCATTTGTTCCAATTCCGCAGGTTTCCCAGAGGAAAGCAGTGAGGCAAATGCAAGTGTGGATAAGCTCCTAGAGAAAACAAGTTTTACACCTAGTGGCAGAACCCTATCAACGTTGTGGTCATCCATGTTTCCTGGAGAAGGGAGCATTTCTTCAAGGTCCCAAATGCATGAAGGGGGAAATAAAAAATGCACAGATTGGCCTCACCCCCTGTTGCCAGAGAGGAAAATTCTATCACCATTTCATGTGCTTCCATGCGGTTTGGCTCCAAAAGGTTATGTTTTGCCTAGGAAGGTAAGATAACAGAGAAGCTTGGCTGCTTGGGGCAAATATAACTTGCAAATTTCCAACCAAAATTCTCTGTTGATATGGGCATGGGAGTGGCCCTACAGGGATGGCTGAATCTTCCTATGGATCTCCTGTAAAGAAGTAAGCTGTAAACCAGTGTTTGTCAACCTTGCATTCCCAGATGTTGCACAAAAACTCCCATCATTCCCTGCCAGGTCTGGCTGGGATAGTTCGAGTCGACAGAGCTATCTGCCATGAACTCAGGTTCATGCGTTCGAGCCTCATGTTGAGCAAAAAAGATTCCCAAATTACAGGGAGTTGCACTAGATGATCCTTGGAGTCTCTTCCAAATGATTGATTCTATGGTTCGGTCATAAGGCAGCTTAGCCAATGGTCAAGGATGATGGGAATTGTAGTCCAACAACATATGAGAACCCAAAGTTGAAGCAGACTCATTGGCTGTATCCTCCGCAGCCTAGACCCTCTAAAGCAGGCATCCCCAAACTTGGCCCTCCAGATGTTTCGGGACTACAATTCCCAAGCTAGCAGGACCAGTGGTCAGGGAAGAAGGGAATTGTAGTCCCAAAACATCTGAAGGGCTGAGTTTGGGGATGCCTGCTCTAAAGATACAGCAGTATCTCTTAGGGACAAACTTTGGTTAATGCAGGAAAATGCAAGTGTTTTATACCAGTTGCTAATTTCTTGGTTCAACGAACGGTAACAATGTTTGCTATTTATGTTTGCCTAGAGTTCATCATAAAAGCTACAGCCTTTGGCTTGTTGGGAAAACATTATGAAGAACCTGCTTGAAAAGTTGTTCATTCTCTTCCTCAGTAGTCTGCTTGGCGCTTTTCTTCTTCAGACGCTCTATAGTTGGCACACAGAAATAAGAGGTAAGAGTGAGGATTGCCAGATATTTAAATAGCAGAATATTGGATGGTTATGCTTAGTTTTGTTGTTCTGATTTTCTATTACATGGTTTAAATTTTCCTATAGAATGGCAGGATAACAATGTTGAAAATGGATCAAAACTCTTAATAGTAAGTAAGTAAGTAAGTAAGTAAGTAAGTAAGTAAGTAAGTAAGTAAATTTTTATTTATACCCCGCCTTCCCCGGCCAAGACCGGGCTCAGGGTGGCTAACATCAGATATCAAATACATTAAAACACAACCAAACAATTGATTAAAATACAGCTTAAAAATTAGAATCAGGATAAAATTAAATGACTGCCCACAAATTACAACCTTAGGAGTCGGGAACCTCAGGTATTCCTCAGGGCCAGCTATCCATGTTGGTCCCACATGAACCGATAAAAGGGCCACAGAGGTAACTTACTGGGTCCCATAGAGGGGGGTTCAAACTGAGCCCAGACTGAAGGCCAGGCAGAACAGCTCCGTCTTGCAGGCCCTGCAGAAGGATATCATGTCCCTCAGGGCCCTGGTCTCCTGTGATAGAGCGTTCCACCAGGCTGGGGCTAAAGCTGAAAAGGCCTTGGTTGAGGCCAGTTTAATCTCCTTAAGGCCCTCCTTGAGTTACTGATTTTCACTCCCTGGTCATGGTGTCAAAGGTCACATTTCCCTTCTGTAGATCCTGAAGAAGATTGGCTGAGAAGGCAACGAGATCGCAAAGCCTCTTTGGACACCATCTGCCAGAAAGATACTTTCTCAAAAGGAAAACCAAACCCTCAAGTTGCGAGTCAGATCTTTGTAGACGAGCGTCACAACTTTATCTACTGTGAAGTGCCAAAGGTGGGCTGTTCCAACTGGAAAAAAATTATTCTCCTCCTCACACTCAACCTGAGCAGGGATGTCTTAGAAGTAGATCATGATATAGTCCACAGAACACATCTCTTAAGGAGGTTAAGTTCTTACCCTTCTGATCAGCAAGTGAAACTTCTGAACAGCAGCATTAAAGTGATGTTCACTAGGCATCCTCTAGAGAGATTGGTTTCTGCTTACAGAGATAAGCTCTTGCACTTCGAGCCTTTTTACGTCTCTGTGGCAAAAAGGATCAAGACCTTGTTCAGGGGAAACCCAAACTCCACCGATCCAGTGACTTTCCAGGAATTTGTAAACTTTGTTTTGAAACACGCCCCCAAGGATTTGGACATACACTGGAAGCCAATGTTTATGCTCTGTGATCCCTGCAACATTCACTATGACATTTTGGGGAAGTACGAGACACTGGGAGAAGATGCTGACCATGTTCTCAGGAGAATTGGAGCACCAGATGATCTCCAGTATCCAGATTTTAAGAAGTACGGTACAGAGAAGAGGACCAACAACAATATCACTCTGAACCACTTCAGCAAACTGAGTAAGGACCAAGTGCAGAAGCTCAAGGACCTTTACTCAATTGATTTCTCTTCCTTTAATTATTCTTTTCATTTTTAAAACAAAACTTTGCTGTAAGATTCAATCGCAGTTCCCTTCTCTGGGTTCTCAGGTCTCCTGTCTGCTAGACAACAGGAAGTCCCTGTAATGGCTGGCACCCTGTCTCTGGAAAATCCCTCTTTAGGGAGGCTGATCTGGCATTTTCATTGTTATAACATATGTGCTGAACTAGGAGCCTACCGAATCAGACCACTAGTGCATCTTGCTCAGCAATGCTGACACCAACTAGCATGTATTCTCCAGTGCTTTAGGGCACTACCAGACCACCTGTTTCTTGAGCATTCATCCTGATTGAATTGCAGGGCACTTAGATAACGCTGGCTATTTGATGAGTGTTCGTTCCGATTTGTTCCTGGGGATGTTAGATTATGTTGCATCAAAGCAGGTGTCACCCCACAATGCATTTCCAGTGCATTTTCCTGGCACTGCCTTTATTGCAAAAAGTCCAGCCTTTGGGGGAAACAGGTTTGTTACACAAGGCATCCCAATCGACTATAATCTCACAATCTGAATTTGCCGGTGCGTGACTGAACTCCATGCAAAAAATGTGACAGTCTGGAAGTGCCCTGAAGACAGGGGTTTTTCCTAGCCCTCCCTAGAGATACCTGGGACCTTCTGAATACAAAGCAGGTACTTTATTAGTAAGCTACAGCCCTACTTCAGAGTCTATTCAATTGGTCTGCAGATGACAGCAAATGAACATATTTAAAGTGCATTCCCCCCCTCAAAGAACTCTGGGCACTGTAGTTTGTTAAGTGTTGCTGGGAATTGGAACTCTATGAGTAGAAACTACAGTGCCCAGAATACTTTGAGGGAAAGAACGTGCTTTGAATATGCTTTAAAGGTATAGTACATACACAGCCCAGAAAAGCATTTATAAATGATGATGAGTAGAGACTAATCCAAAGTCTATTTCATAACATTATTTCCTCATTCCTCCTCTCTAATATGAAAACCACATTCTAAACACACCATGTTTGTTCCACCAACTTGTTATGGTTATGTCAGATTTAAAATTGAGGTGGATTTGACAGAAAATATCTATAGGTATGTAGGAATACATAAATACACACACAAGAGAGAGAGAGAGAGAGAGAGAGAATGCTACTCAGGATCTAAGTGAATTTTCATTTTGATATATTTTGATGTATATTCTGCCACAGGAAATCATTCTCTTTCTTATTTTTAAATAATTTTTTAATTAGTTTTCAATTACGATCCAATAATAGCCTCATTATAACAATACCAGTTTGTAATACAATTAGAAATACCAATCGTTCAACTACTGAACTATATAATTTATATAAAGTGCCCCCCCCCGCCCCGTGCTAGAGTTGATGGTTGATGGTTTTCTTTATTTCTGCCTTCCAAAATCATACTAATTTCAATTACATTCCAGTCATAATAATAATAATCGCATTATGCAACAACTGCAATTAATGTTGACACATTAAATGATTTATAAAGCTACAAGTGAGGCACTCAAACTATAACCTTGTTCTTCCTGTGTGTGGCAATTATTCTGTCCGTGGTGTTTCTTCTTGTTCTCGTAAAATATTATGTGTCTTTTCCCCGGTTGTTGCTGTTATCCATCATGCCTTGGGCAGAGCTGATAATGTTGTTCCAGAAATTTCTCCCTCACTCTGTCCCATGCTTCATTGTTTTGCAACTTTAACAACAGCAGCAAAAGTCACTCTGTCCCAATAAATAACCTGTTTTTGCCATTTTTACTCTCAGTCAGGGAAGAAGAGTGGTCTGTCAAACTGCAGATGACTCAGTAATGAACCTTATCAGTTCCTTAGCAAGTTCACAGACTTCTTTCATGCTTCCGTCCAACTGAAGATAAATGAGCAAATATGCTTCCAATAAAATTAAATTTCAAGTCCTTTTAATGTTATTCAGTTCACTCTGTAAATAATAGAGGATGGGGAAGAGTCAGCTCTAAGTTTCCATCATAAATCTTTTGCAAAATAGAGCTTCCCTCCCTTTCCCCCTTTTTTTACACACATAGTTCTGTTTAATGTTATATTCAATATCTATAATCCTTCTTCTATCCTCGCTTGTACAGATATAATTTGAACTAACATTCAGAGGAGGGTTGCTGAATCATAAATGTAGAGAAGAAAGCTGTCAGGGGCTCAGGAGCTGAGGCACAGGGAAGATGGGAGATGGAGAGCGAGGGGGAGGAATCCGAAGGGAGCGTAGGAGGGGACAGTGGTCCGAGGGATTCCATGAGCCTCTCCAGCGAATCGGAAGATTCACAGAGGGGAGCGCCAGTGGCCAGGGGCAGGGGGGTCCCAAGGGGAATGCCCCAGGAGCAAGGGGGCAGCAGGGACTCCCAGAGCAGTAGTTGGAAATCAGGACCAGCTTCCCCACCAGAGCAGAGTGGGGGGGAAGAGTCCCAGGCATCGGGGCCAGTGCTTTCCCCACCAGGGAGAGGAGACGAGGCAGAGCCTACCACGCCTCCCTCGGAGAGTCGGACAACGGAAGGGAGGTCAGATCCGGCCAGTGTCACGGAAGAGGGAAGCAGTGATAGAAGTAGTGTAACGGTTAGGAGAAAGGTCACTGGGTTGGCGCGAGAAGCAAGTTCAAATGTACAGGAGCGCGGGACAGCAGAGAGTGAGGATTGGGAACCGGGTCCTAAAGCACGCCGGAGGCAGGGGGAGGAGCTAAGCGACTCAGCGTCGGAAGAGTCCAGAAAGGGCAATGCCCCAGAGGGCAGGAGGACCCAGAGGAGAAGAGAGCAGCGCAGGAGGTGGAGCAGGGCTAGGATCTTAAACTGGTGTGGAAGGGGCGGAGACTCAGACGGGACTTCGCCGATCTAGAGTTTAGACGTAGTGCTGCACGCTCTGGCTTTGAAATGGAAATTAAACTTCAATAAATACTTTTGTACATAACATCAGCCTGGCGTTGGTCCTCTGTGAGCTGGGACCTAGAGGCAGCTCTGACAAAAGCTTTATATAAAGAAACCATAGGCTCCCCCGTCTTTTACACCGAATGAAGTATTTGGTTCTGTTCTGCAGTTTATTATCTCATCTTTTCTAGCATGCACTTGTACTTTAGTCCAATTAAGTTCTTAATGGCATCGTAGGAGGGTTTTTGGCTGGCAAAGTGCTTTTACACTCAGCGCCTCCCCCCCCCCCCCCATTCCATGCCGGAGCGAAGGCCAGGTATTAAGACAAACTGTCCCTAGGAGGAATTTGCAAGGATAATTACCCTCAGTCATCCTTGTTTTTCCTTCACCAACAATCTCCTGCTGTCATGGGAGCTGCCTCCATTTTGTCAGTCTGGAACCAGAACGCCAGGAAATCATTCTCATGGTGGAAAAAACACTGTGTTCGAACCAGTCTCCAAATTTATAGAAATGACAATATTCCCTTTGGAATGTTTAATAGACAATTGACTATAGAAAACAAAGAGTAACTGCTATGATCATACATTTTAGAATAAACCAGTGTCCAGCAATGGGAAACAAAGAAACTTGCCACTGATATTTGGAACTAGGATTGCCCGATCCTCTCAGATATCAGGAAAATTATCAATATGACCATAGCTAGAGATCTATGGCATTTCGGGCTTCAGTATGCTGTGTATTTATTGTACATCAGGCAACAGCAAAGCACCCCAGAATTCATTGCTAGATACTGCTCTTTCATTTAAAGTTTTTCTAAATTTCAACAGCACCACCCGATGGTAGCTTTGATTCTTGCAGGATTAACTTTAAATGTGAGTGATCTGTTCCATTCCATTTCTGCAAGATTCCCTTTCTCGAGGTAAGGTCTTCTGTACATTGTGTCCCATCTCTACCTACTATCTGATCACATTTATAAAGTTATCAACAAGTGGAATGGACAGGTTTGTGACCTGTTTTTCATGTAGTATAGCTACATGAAACTTCATGGTGAATGCTCACCCCAGTTATTCTTACAGTGGCATTTTTCATTTCTGTGCTAGATAAATCCATGCTGTTTGAAAAAGAAATCCTACCTGCCTTAGGCCTTGCAATTCCAGATGCTATCTTGAATAAGTGGAGCTCGCTTAAGGGAGATAATTTAAGAGTGGGGTGGAAGCAGAGCGTCTTTACACCTATTTTTATCATCCATTCTTTTCATCAGCACTTGACTCTCCTATGCAGATTAAGTGATTGAAATATACTACCAAATATGAGCTGAGTGTCTCTCTGATGTTTCATGTTGCCAAGCAACACTTTATCTAATATGATGTGCTCAAGGAAATAACCATCCTCAAACTGAAAGGAGAAGCATTTCCCTTCAGCCAGGTCCTCCAGGTGTTTCCACAGCTTTCCACCCTTGAGAATAAGAATCATGACCTAAGGAAACCCTGAACAATAAAATGCAATAAAATCACACACTTCTGTTTGTCTGTAAATATCTATCACGGGGTGGGCACAAACGAAAGGAAGAGGTGATTTTCACATGTTTCCCTTTCTTGTGGCAGCCACCTAAAAATCTGCTCAGCAGGGCTAGGGGAGTTGGAACGGAGGATTTTATGGGATGAGGGAATTGGCTAAAATAGTTGTCTTCCTCCAAATCCAGCTGCCAAAATCTCCAGCGGATTGAAGCCCTTTCTGTTCTGTGGTGAGTAGAAGCTGATTCCAAGTCCAGGTAGTACACACAGAGAGCCTTTCGAGCTTAATTGTTTGAGAAGCGCGGCCCGAAAGATTTCAGCTGGGCCAGTGAACCCTCCCTTCCACCTTCATTTTCTGTCCTCAGTATCAGCCGCTAGAGGTCAGTCTCCCCTTGAAACAGAGAAAGTTGCCTTAGAACGTAAGCACCCCAGGTGAGACCAGTAGCATCTTCTCACAGCGGCCAACCAGATGCATGTGGGAAGCCTGCAAGGTGGACCTCAGAGCAACAACATTCTCCCCACATATGGTTCAGTTTCAGCCCAGCCTTCATGATCTGTTCAGACAGGGGAGAAATCATATCAGTACTCGGATTGTGGAAAGAGCTTCATTAGCAAGGCACATCTCACCCCACGTGAAGTAATTCACACAGGGTTGAAAAACCATTCGAATGCTTAGAATGTGGAACGAGCTTCAATCATAAGACCAGTCTGACCTCACATACAAAAAAATCCATATGGGAGGGAAACCATAAAAAGCAAGTCTAGAGTGAGAGACCAGGGTGATGTCTCGAGGAGCTTGTTGTGAGACTTTTATGGGTGAGCTGAGAGTTTGTTTGGAGCCTGGACAAGATCCTGGAGGTGGCGAGGGTAGGTCAGAAGGAAAATGAAATGATATTGATTTATATCGATTAATAACATTGCATTAATGTAATTTGTATATGTAATTGTGTATTTGTATTTTGTTTTTGTTGTCTATTGATGCTTCAGTTTTTTGTACACCTTTTAGATATATATATTTATATATTAAGTGGTATAGCAATTAAATAGTAATAGTAAAAATTCCCAGAGAGGCACACTGTCTCTGGCGCTGGAGGTTACATAGCTATTGTGATTAAGTAATCATTGATAGCTTTAATAATAATAATAATAATAATAAATTTTATTTATATCCCGCCCTCCCCAGCCGAAGCCGGGCTCAGGGCGGCTAACAACACTAAAACAGTACAACATTATAAAACATTATAAAATGGATTAAAATGAATTAAAATCAAAATTGATGGCAACCATAAACTAAAGTTTTGTAAAGATTGCCAGAGGAGGGAGTCAGGCTGCGCCCTGACCAAAGGCCAGGTGGAACAGCTCTGTCTTGCAGGCCCTGCGGAAAGATGTCAAGTCCTGCAGGGCCCTTGTCTCTTGTGAGAGAGCGTTCCACCAGGTTGGAGCCGCAGCCGAAAAAGCCCTGGCTCTTTACCCTCCATAAATTTACCCAGTCCTCATTTGACACTGTTGGTAGCAATCACTATATTTTGTGGGAGCAAATTCCACAGTTCAACTCTGGAATGTGTAAATACTGACTCTTGTCTGTCCCAAATCGTCCAACAATCAGCTTCATTTGATGTCCATGTTCCAGCAGTACAGTGGTACCTTGGGTTAATTACTTAATCGTTCCGGAGGTCCGTACTTAACCTGAAACTTAACCTGAAGCACCACTTTAGCTAATGGGGCCTCCTGCTGCCCCCATGCCACCGCAGCACGATTTGTGTTCTCATCCTGAAGCAAAGTTCTTAACCTGAAGCACTATTTCTGGGTTAGCGGAGTGCGTAACCTGAAGCGTATGTAACCCGAGGTACCACTGTATTAGAAAAACTTTTCTCTATTCACTTTCTCCACACCATTCCTAATTTTTATATCTCGTGACCCCTTTTACTCACCTTTTCTCTAAACTTTCCCCATAGAAGAGTTCCTTCAACACCTCCATCATTTTGGTTGTCCTTTGGGGGAATCTTCCCCAGCTCTACAATATCCTTTCTGAGGTGAGGCAACAAGAACTGTACACAGTACTCCCAAGTGTGGTCACACAGCCAATTTGTATGATGGCACTATGATATTGACAGCTTCATTTCCAATCCCCTTTCCACTGCACACCTTAGAGCGATTCACTCTGACCCCAAGGTCTCATTCCGGGTCACTTGCTACCAGTTCAGACCCTCATGAACACATAATAATAATAATAATAATAATAATAATAATAATAATAATTTATTATTTGTACCCCGCCCATCTGGCTGGGTTTCCCCAGCCACTCTGGGCGGCTTCCAACAGAGATAAAAAATACACTAAAATGTCACATATTAAAAACTTCCCTGAACAGGGCTGCCTTCAGATGTCTTCTGAATGTCAGGTAGTTGTCCATCGCCTTGACATCCGATGGGAGGGCATTCCACAGGGCGGGCGCCACCACCGAGAAGGCCCTCTGCCTGGTTCCCTGCAACTTGGCCTCTCGCAGTGAGGGAACTGCCAGAAGGCCCTCGGAGCTGGACCTCAGTGTCCGGGCAGAACGATGGGGGAGGAGACGCTCCTTCAGATATACTGGACCGAGGCCATTTAGGGCTTTAAAGGTCAGCACCAACACTTTGAATTGTGCTCGGAAACGTACTGGGAGCCAATGTAGGTCTTTCAAGACCGGTGTTATATGGTCTCGGCGGCCGCTCCCAGTCACCAGTCTAGCTGCCGCATTCTGTATTAGTTGTAGTTTCCGGGTCACCTTCAAAGGTAGCCCCACGTAGAGCGCATTGCAGTAGTCCAAGCAGGAGATAACCAGAGCATGTACCACTCTGGCGAGACAGTCCGCAGGCAGATAGGGTCTCAGCCTACGTACCAGATGGAGCTGGTAAACAGCTGCCCTGGATACAGATTTGACCTGTGCCTCCATGGACAGCTGTGAGTCCAAAATGACTCCCAGGCTGCGCACCTGGTCCTTCAGGGGCACAGTTACCCCATTCAGGACCAGGGAATCCTCCACACCTGCCCGCCTCCTGTCCCCCCAAAACAGTACTTCTGTCTTGTCAGAATTCAACCTCAATCTGTTAGCCGCCATCCATCCTCCAACCGCTTCCAGACACTCACACAGGACCTTTACCGCCTTCACTGGTTCTGATTTAAAAGAGAGGTAGAGCTGGGTATCATCTGCATACTGATGAACACCCAGCCCAAACCTCCTGATGATCCCTCCCAGCGGCTGCATGTAGATGTTGAAAAGCATGGGGGAGAGGACAGAACCCTGAGGCACCCCACAAGTGAGCGGCCAGGGGTCTGAACACTCATCCCCCACCACCACTTTCTGAACACGGCCCAGGAGGAAGGAGCGGAACCACTGTATGACAGTGCCCCCAGCTCCCAGCCCCTCAAGACGGTCCAGAAGGATGTCATGGTCGATGGTATCAAACGCCGCTGAGAGATCCAGCAGAACTAGGAAACAGCTCTCACCTTTGTCCCTAGCCCGCCGGAGATCATCAACCAGTGCGACCAAGGCAGTTTCAGTCCCATGATGAGGCCTGAATCCCGACTGTAAGGGATCCAAATGGTCCGCTTCTTCCAGGCGTGCCTGGAGTTGTTCAGCAACCACTCGCTCAATCACCTTGCCCAAGAATGGGAGGTTTGAGACTGGGCGATAATTGGCCATCGTGGCCGCATCTAAAGATGGTTTTTTAAGAAGCGGTTTAATAACCGCCTCTTTCAGCAGGTCTGGGAAGGCTCCCTCACGGAGGGAAGCATTCACCACCCCACGAAGCCCATCGCCCAGTCCTTCCCGGCTAGCTTTTATAAGCCAGGATGGGCAAGGATCCAGGAGACAGGTGGTTGGCTTCACTCGTCCAAGCAGCCTGTCCACATCCTCGGAGGTAACAGATTGAAATTGATCCCACACAACTTGACCAGACAGGACTCTAGCACTCTCCCGCCCCGGCCCTGCTCCCACGGTGGAGTCTACTTCTTCCCGAATCTGAGCGATTTTATCTGCAAAAAAATTTGCAAAATCATTGCAGGAGAACATGTGGCCCGTACTGGGCCCCGATGTTACAGGTGGTTCCGCTAAATTGCGAACCACCTGAAAGAGTCTCCTGCTGCTGTTTTCTGCAGATGCAACAGAGGCGGTGAAGAAAGTCTTCTTCGCCGTCACTATCGCCACTTGGTAGGCTCGACGTTGAGCTCTAACCCGTGTCCGGTCAGATTCAGAATGAGTTATCCGCCACCGGCGCTCTAGCCGTCTCAACGATTGTTTCATTGCCCTCAGATCCGTGGAAAACCACGGGGCTCTCCGGGCTTCATGCAATCGGAGAGGGCGCTTCGGAGCCAAACAGTCAATAGCCCTGGTTAACTCCACATTCCAGCAGGCCACCAGGGAATCAGCTGAAAGGCCATCAACATGGGATAAAGCATCCCCAACCACTCTCTGGAAACCATTTGGATCCATTAAGTGGCGGGGGCGGACCATCCGAATCGGTCCCACCTCCCTGCAGAGGGGATGGGTCGCGGAGAAGTCCAGTTGCACCAGGAAGTGATCTGACCATGGCACTTCTTTCGTTTCGCTTTTACTTAGTGTCAGATCACCAACATCCGTAGAGGTAAACACCAGGTCCAAGGCATGTCCGCGGCTATGGGTTGGGCCAGACTTATTCAGGGACAGCCCCATGGAGGCCATGCTTTCCACGAAGTCCCGAGTGGCCCCTTGTAAGGTCGTGTCGGCATGGACATGTGAATATGTGAGCTATTTTCGTTTTCTATTTTTATTATGGAGGAATATCCAGTCATGTGGGACCTAACATGATTAGTGTCAGTGTTTAGAGTTTTTCAAAAGACTGACTGTCATCTTGAAACTGGGAACCCATGGGACAAGGAACAGATATAGTACAGGCAACCCTTTATTTGTGTGTGCTCAGCACATGCAAAACGACTGGCATGTGCACTGTTTTGGACCCCGAAACGGGGTGGGCTTACACACACCACACCGATGCATGTGGTTCGTTGAAACTGTGTCCAGTTCTGGGCACCACAGTTCAAGAAGGACACTGACAAACTGGAACGTGTCCAGAGGAGGGCAACCAAAATGGTCAAAGGCCTGGAAACGATGCCTTATGAGGAACGGCTAAGGGAGTTGGGCATGTTTAGCCTGGAGAAGAGGAGGTTAAGGGGTGATATGATAGCCATGTTCAAATATATAAAAGGATGTCACATAGAGGAGGGAGAAAGGTTGTTTTCTGCTGCTCCAGAGAAGCGGACACGGAGCAATGGTTCCAAACTACAAGAAAGAAGATTCCACCTAAACATTAGGAAGAACTTCCTGACAGTAAGAGCTGTTCGACAGTGGAATTTGCTGCCAAGGAGTGTGGTGGAGTCTCCTTCTTTGGAGGTCTTTAAGCAGAGGCTTGACAACCATATGTCAGGAGTGCTCTGATGGTGTTTCCTGCTTGGCAGGGGGTTGGACTCAATGGCCCTTGTGGTCTCTTCCAACTCTATGATTCTATGATTCTATGAAACACAACCCCCTTGCAAATGGGGGAGTTGCCGGTACTCCTTTCCCATCTCCACATTACTGAATTACAGTTGTACCTTGGAAGTCGAACGGAATCCATTCTGGAAGTAAGTTCGACTTCCAAAACATTCAGAAATCAAAGCTCAGCTTCTGATTGGCTGCAGGAAGCTCCTGCAGCCAATCAGAAGCCATGGAAGCCCCACCGGATATTTGGGTTCCAAAGAATGTGTGCAAACCGGAACACTCATCTATGAGTTTCAGGCGTTCAGGAACCAAAATGTCTGAGTACCAAGGCATTTGGGATCCAAGGTACGACTGTACTAATAATCTGTCCTTTGGGAAAATAAAGTACAGTGGTACCTCGGATTACATACACTTCAGGTTACATATGCTTCAGGTTACAGACTCCGCTAACCCAGAAATAGTACCTCAGGTTAAGAACCTTACTTCAGGATGAGAACAGAAATTGTGCTCTGGCGGCGCAGTGGCAGCGGGAGACCCCATTAGCTAAAGTGGTGCTTCAGGTTAAGAACAGTTTCAGGTTAAGAACAGACCTCCGGAATGAATTAAGTACTTAACCCAAGGTACCACTGTACTTCATTTGGGAGTAATGATTCCATGGACACAAAAACATCCACTACTGGTCCACTGGGCAGCCAGGCTTCTGTTGAGTGGGGTATGACACTGACGCTGCAAAGTTTATATATATACAGAGTGCAAAGAAATGCATGGAATCCACCTCATAGGTCTCTAGGATATACAGAGTCATACTTCACCCATAGTATAATGCTGGGTATTTCACTCGTAAATAACAATAATAACAAAATGGACTACTATGTTTTCAAATTCCTGATTGCATAAAAATATGTATGAACTACCACAAACACAGGTTCCCACCTCTAGAAGAACCATGATCAATTAAATTATATTCAAAATTTTCTTAAGGGATGTGTAATAACATCCCATAATATGCAAAATAGTAAATATGTGGTAGGGGCATGCAGTCACAAGGTTTGCCTTGTATCTGTGTCCACAGTGTTTTGAAACAACCCAATCTGTTTCAGATCTGCTCTGCGCTGTTCTGTTTCAATTTGTTATTCAGGTATAAAACTGATCTGTTAAGTCTGAAGTTTTATTTTAACACACACCCCTCAAAAAATGGCTATACTAATCTTTTTTTCTCACATAAGTGAACAAAATTTGCAGACAAAAGAGCCACCCCACCCCTGGAGTGAATTAAACCTGAGAAATTTCAGGCAGATCTGTACAAAGGTTTTTGTGTAGGTAACGTTTAAATATATATATATAGCCTGAAGATGACGAGTGAGACCTCGTCGAAACGTCGCCTAGACACCCCAACTTTTACACGGGAAGACACCCGAGGACACCAAAACCTGCATTCCTGTACCCGTGAAAATCTACGAAAGCATATATATATATATATATATATATATATATATATATATATATATATCCTCTAACTTTTTTATTTTCTGTCAGAATGGGTTGGAAACTGCAGGTATACTTGCCCCTTCTGGGGAGATGAAACCTGCTAAAATCCTCAAAGATGGGTGCATCGCTTCCCCTGCAGTAAAAATAAAACACACACACCCTCTTCTAGTGGTGCAATCAGTTTAAAAACTGGGGTCATGAGGAAGGTGTCCCTGGGTAAGAAATCTGCCAAATTTCAGACAAACAAGTCCAGCACCTATCATGCAAATTGTTTTTAACTTTGTTATAAACAACTAGAAAAGCCAGGTTTTTTTTCCACACCACCCTTCCTTTCCCGGAAATACCTTCCTTGAGGGAAAAAGAGAGAGAGAAGTGATGAACATATGGCCATATTTTCAATGTGGCTTATGGAGGCTTTGCGTTTCTGTTCTTTAATCAAAAGGGTATGTTCAAAGAGCGAAAAACAACACCCCCCCGCCAACCTGCTACCACCCTGCAACAAAGTACTTGTGGATACATTTCTTTTTGCCATTTAGTTAAATTATAAGGAATTTCCCTGCTAGAAATAAAAAGCTATGATATATGAAAATCCAGCAGTAAAGTAATTACCTAAAATGATACATTACAACTGTCAGGAAGAAAACTGAAAACCCAAGTATGTAGGAGTGCATATGACAGCATCTCTGAGAACTGGCAGGAAAACAGGAGTTTTCATCCTGATTTTAGTCTCATCCCCATCTTGATTCAAGACATGTCAAGCAATGGATCATCTCTCTGTGCCTCCGTGGACAATTCAGAAAAATAGCAGAAGTGCTTGTTCAGTTGCTTAATCGTGCAGTCCTTCTGTGACACATTCCAGTAAGATATAATTCACCTTCATCTATGATTTCAGAGAAATTTAGAGAAAGGCCATTTCGGAGGCTTCATTCATAAATATGAACAAAAACCTTCAAGGTGAAAGTTCTTAACACTTCCTCTTGCGTTCATGGGATGTTTCCCTATTTCTTTAAAAACCTACCTTGGGTGTAATGTTGCGTTGCAAGATACTACGAGCTCTCTGCTGTCCTACTGTTAACTAGGGCAAACTGGTTATGCTATATTCACATGAAAAACAAAGCTAGCATTTGTATTGCAGCTGAATCGCCCAGGCAACTTCCAAAACATTGCAACTTAATTTGTTCCCTCTTTGTTACTCTGTCCCCAAGCCCATAACTAGCTCAGTGCTAGCTTCTCTCTCATCCATCTGTCCTCTGTGCCAGCCAGGACAAAGATTTGTGTGTCAATATGGGGATTTGTAAAATGAACAACTCAGCAACCATTGCAATACACAGTTTAGGGCAAGAGATAACTTATAGCAAAACATAGAAGCTTTCCGTGTATAAAGTCTGCTTACCAAACGGACATCACATCAGACTTAAGGATATTTCAGCAGCAAGTGAATGATGCTCAATTATATATGTAAATTAATGAAGAGCGATGGAGATGCTTCGCAAAAGACATGTGCAGGATCACCAAAGTACTTGAAAATCCAGCTCTAGTTCCACTTTGACTGCTGGTGGGAGGGGGTGGGGATGCCATTGCACTCCATTTTGCTGAAATGTGCAGCAGAGCTATGAAAACAAATCAGGTGCTGATTTAACAACACTTCAAAGAGCCTGATTAAATGCCTCTTCATTATTCAGCACGTGCAGCCATACTGATACCATGGGAGTGATGATTCCTATGAACTGCATGAGCCCCTAGCTGCACGCTCGCATGCGTGCATTCATGGCACAATTACACATCACTGTAATGCCAGACTTCACTAACCTGGTGTCCTTCACGTGCTGTTGGACTCCAAGTTCCATCAGCCAGCATGGCCAATAGTCAGGACTGATGGGAGATGCAGTCCATAACATACTGAGGACATTAGACTGGGGAAGGATGAGGCAGGCTTCCTTTCCTCCTTGTTCCCTTTTCTCTGGAGCAGTTGGCGAATGTACCCTACAGGTAGGCTTGCTGTCCCCACAGAAAGACCAAGGGCCATGCCTGCCTGCTTGAGATCACAGAAAAGGAATTCTCAGTACAAATGGCGTTGCCCACAAAACATGGGGAAGTGCATACCTGGACAGATATTTTTGTCTCATTTTGTCTTTGAAATATACTGTGAATTTCATGCTCTTTATTTAGCTCATAGTAGCAATGAATGAAACTTTCCCCAAAACGTCTAGCTATACATACATTATTTACACAATGGGCCCCACGTGATTGGCTAATTCCGGGCTGCTCCTGCAGGCCAATCAGGTCGCTGATTCACTTCAACCTGGAGCTGGATTGGGTGGCTCCTGCAGACCAATCAGACTGCTGCATTCTGGATCCTATTGTTCTAGGATTCAGCTCAATACAGTGGTACCTTGGGTTACAGACGCTTCAGGTTACAGACTCTGCTAACCCAGAAATAGTACCTTGGGTTAAGAACTTTGCTTCAGGATAAGAACAGAAATCGTGCTCTGGCGGCGTGGTGGCAGCAGGAGGCCCCATTAGCTAAAGTGGTGCTTCAGGTTAAGAACATTTTCAGGTTAAGAATGGACCTCCAGAATGAATTAAGTTCTTAACCCAAGGTACCACTGTACGTAACACCACCTCATTCTTTCTTCGACTTCTTCAGAGACAGCTTTCTCCATTAACCATACCATGCGATCATCATCAGAGGGCTAGGAAGAATACAAGCCAAGTGGAACTGTCAATTGGCCCTCATGAGTTTCCTTGTAATCTTAAGAGAATCATTCATGTTGTTTGGACACAGACGTTGTCGAAACTTGCAGAAGTGAATCTGGAGACAAACTGATTTAATAAAAATGTGTGTGGGTGTTCCGTGGGGGGGGGGGGAGGAAGTTTTTCTGCCTCCTCTACTGTTTAATAGGTCGTAGGTTGTGTAAGAATGCATGTACCACTTCATGAACCACTGTAAAGATTATCCTTGCTAGTTAAAAATCCTGTTTTTAGGGAACCTTTCCTCTGTCGAAGGCTGCATTCCCATAAGGACGATCTGTAGGGAGCCGGAGCCAGAATCCTGCAGGGCCATTTGTTCCTCTTTCGGCCATCCCATCTTCTTTCTTGGCTTCTTTCTCTACATCTGAGACAGCTGCCCTGCCCTGCATTCCTTTCTGGCAACTTAGGTGGGTCGGGCCAGAGGCAAAAGGAGGCAGAGCAATGGGAATGTAAATTTTACTTCTGTATGGTAGACAGTTGCTACACACTCACATACCTATTTCTATCCAGGAAAGCAAGAGGCATTATGAGAGTTCAAGGACAAACTCTAGCCAGGCAAAAACTCAAAAAGAGTGCAGAGCAGAGCTGTCATGGAGGGGGCCTGGGAAGATGGCATGTGTTACCTGACTGAGGCCTGCATTTGGCTCCTGGACTGGAGGTTCCTGACCCCTGCTCTAGCTACAAGTCTGAACTCAGTTCTTCCCCCCATCTTCTCACTGCTCCATTTATTTTAGCCAACCATTCCTATCTCCCCCTTCCCCCCCATCTTCTCACTGCTCCATTTATTTTAGCCAACCATTCCTATCTCCCCCTTCCCCCCGCTTTCCTCACCCACATATAATTAACTTGAGGGCCACATGTGCTTCCTAGGATGCAAGTTCTCTACCCCTTCTTTCAAAGGCGGACTTTCTGGTCACATTCAGATGAGCAAATCTAGACTTAATAAGTCGATATGTGTGCAACCTTGCACATGTAGTTGCTTCATTCTTTCCTTAGTGTGAGCGACTGAACAAATCAGGGAGATGCAGTTAACCATTGTTTCCTGTTACATCCCAAAACAGGAACTATGGTTAATGGCTTTTGAGCAAACTAGGATGCACGAGCCAACTTTAAACTTTGTACTGTATACCTTTTCTGGATTGTTTGAAAACCATTAATCATAATCTCTGGTTGGTGCTTAACAAGAAGCTAAGGCTAACTGTGCAGTTGTTGTTTTTTGCTTGAACAAAGGGAGCTGTGAGGTGGCTTTGTGCTTATTATCTTGGCTTATTAAACTGAGATTTGATTGTTGTTTATGTCCTTTCAGTGTGTGTTTGGAGTGTGGTATGATGGTAAATTATATTAATTAAAGGATATTAGTATCCTACTAAGCATAGAAATTTGAAGTTAATCAATCCATGACACAAAAGGATACTTTTTCATAGGTACTTTCATACTTTTTCACGGAAGCAGTGGAAGCAGTGTGAAAAAGGAAAAACACTTTAAATTGCTATTTACAGGTACATTGGAGTGTTTTAGGCCCCCCTTTTTTATTGATGCTTTAGAATCTAGCCACTTGCTGACAAAGTTTAGGCTGCAATCTTATACCCACATTTTTGAGAGTTACACTCCATTAAACTCAGTGGTGCTTAACTCTGAGCAGACATGCATAGGATTGTGCTGTTTGTCTTTTGAGAAAGGAAAGAATGCAAAGGACCTTGGATGTCATATTTTTGAGGAATATTTCCATGGGTCACATGCATGTCCTTCAACAGCTCTCAACCAACTGGTAACATTTCCAAAAAGGGAATACTGGTTGTCATCAATGAAGGAAGAAAATGTTGCACCTAACTGTCTCCATCACTTGTACCAAAACCGACAGCAAAACTGGTTTAATACAGGGGGGAGTGTAGACTTCTATCAGCCCCAGCTGGCAGGGCCAATACTCATTGCCATCGCAAACAATTTTATAAGTACAGTAGTAGAAGTGGAGTGAACCAATACATAATTAAGACTCAGGGATCACAGCCCTCCCAGGTATCTTACCCCACAAATGATCAGAATAACACTCTAAAACTATAGCTCAACCTTTTACTCGCTTCTGATACTTAAATTACTTAAATTTCCACTTAACTGAGAAGTGTGAGAGACTCCCTGTCATTCCATCTCCTGTGGTGGCCAGTCAGCTCTCTGTCCACCCCAGCCAATCATAAAACCTGTGGGAAGCAATTCCCACATCTGTCTCTAGGGGGTGGAAACCTTTTTATATATATATATAAAAAAGCAACAACTCTCACCTGAAGAACTCCTTTGGGCTTCCACTCTTGTCATTCTGTTCCCTCATCAGCAGCACTAGCCAATCAGAGTAGCCCCTCAGGGCCCAAGAAGTAACTTAGGGTTTGGGCTGCTGTTCTGAATCACCTGCCTGCCTAAAGGTTGCATCTGATATTCCATTTCAATCATCCTGACCAATCACAGGTGTGTTTTCTTCTGTGGGGGTTGGGGGTATGGATCTTTTTCTGGGCTTGAAGAGGTTTTTTCTCTTTGCACAGCCAGACTGAGTAGCAGTAGCAGCTCTGTGAGTGGAAATTTGACAGAATATTATTCTGGTATATTTTTTGTGTGATGAGGAGGGCTAGAGGCTGAAGGCAGAAAAATGCTGGACTTGCATTATGCCTGCCCTAGGTATTTTATTTTTTACTCATGTTGAGTAACCCTGATGGGGGCAGGGAAAGAGATTACATTCCTACTTCTTCTTTCACATTTTCCCCTCTTTTTTTCTGTTCCTTTGCTCCTCTGAATCAACCTCTTCTCTTTTCCTCACTTCCTTTGTCCCAGAGTTACAGTTCTGGCCTTTTAGGTCAGCTTCATTTTCACATTTCTCTTCTTAATGGTGCAACCCAACAATACATTTCCACTCTGTAGCTTGTCCCATAGACTTCAATAGGGTTTGCTCCCAAGTAAATGGGTACAGAATTACAGCTTTACATAACAAGCCTAACCTTGTCTACTCTAAGTAAATCCTTTTGAATTATATGGGGCTTATTCCCAGGTGAGGGGGGCTGAGATTGCAACATTAGGCATGTTTTCTAGTTGTGAATTAACAAGGACTTGAGAGGCTACTCTAGTGACTAAGTAATATATATATGCAACTAATTGAAGGGGTGTGAAAAAATAAAGCTTTTCTTGGCTGTACCATTTTAGGTGCAGGTTGGGGAAAGAACATCTTTGAATGCTCTTTAATCTTAAAAATAAACTGTAAGAGCCTGTTAGATCAGGCCAATGGCCCATCTGGTCTAGCATCCTATTCTCAAACGAACTTTCAGGAACATAGAAAACCACCATGCTGGGGAGAAGGATTCGATTTAGGCTTCTCACTGACATGCTATTTTTCTATTTAAGGGAGATTTGGGAAAGAGAGAGAGAGGCTATGCTACTTCATTCAGCTGCATGGCTAGACTTAACTTCAGGATGCTGAATTCTGAAAATGACCCTGTGGGATTTGTGTGCTTTGCATTTGAAGTAAGTAAGCAGAAGGAAAAAGGGCCTCTCGTCCATAAAAATGGCTCTAGCCAAGAAGGAGCAGGAGAAGGAACCCTCTTCTCGCCTTCTATCAATGTTTCAACTTGACCTTATCTGTTCCATGCTATTTCTATTATATTTAGCGGTGTGCTAGCCACGTTAGCTGCTCTGATCATCAGAAATGTTTGCGCTTGCCAACCGTCCCATCCCAAGTGGGCAAAGGCATTTCACGGTGCTGTTTCCTTGCGTAACTGCCCGCCCCTGGTGCCACGCGAGGAGACAGGAGGAGCGCGCTGAACTTTGTCCCTTTCCCGGGAGCGGAGTCGGGAGCTTTCCGGGCGGGGGAAGCGGGAAGCGGTTCCCCGCCAAGCCTGAGGCGCGCTTCTTTCCGCCGAGCCGCGCGGCTGGGCGGGGGGGGGGGGCGCTGTGCGCTTCTCCTTTCTCGCCGCAGTCGGGAGAGGAGTTTCATTGAAAGAGAAACCAAAGAGGGCCTGGCAGTTAAAAGTACACAGGGGAAGCGGGAGCGGGGCGAGGCGAGGCGGCCGGCCTGGCCGGGGCGGGGCGCTGGTGGCGGCTCCTCCTTCTCCGCGGTTGCCTGAGGCGCCTGACGGCAGCGTGGAGCAACAGTCTGGAGCGACCCATATGGGCCGACCGGGCTCTCGGAGCAGGCGAGCGTCGGTCTGACGGGGCGCGGGGCTGGCCATGCTCGCCCGCGTGCGGCGGCGGCTCGAGCCCTCCGGCGCGCCCTTCCCCGCGAAGAAGCCCGCCAGCGCGGGCTCTCCTGCTCCCCGGCCGCGCCGCTTGCCGTCTTCGCGGCGCGCCCACACAGTTGCTGGGCTGCGGGCGGCGGCTGTGGCAGCAGCAGCAGGAGCTCCAGCTCGTTCTCCTCCTCCATGGAGCCCCGAGGCTCCCGCGACGGCAGTAGCGGCGACGGCAGCCCGGAGCTGGGCCGGGGCAAGCGGCTGAGCGTCGGCGAGCTGCGCTCACTCTTCGAGGCGCGCTGCGCGGCCCCCAGCAAGCAGCTGCCCGAGCCGGCCAAGAAGAGCTGCCGGCCGCGCAACGGGGTGCTGCCGCCGGTGATCCCGCAGCTGACCGTCACCCCCGAGGACGACGCCGATGAGGCGCAGCGCAGCCCAGCCGGGCGCCCGCGGACGGAGCCCGACGGCGCCTGGCTCAGCGCGGACCTGCTGTCGTCGTCGCGCCGCCTGTCCACGTCGTCGCTCTCCTCCACCGGGTCGTCGTCGCTCTTCGAGGACTCCGAGGATGACCTGCTCAGCGACACGGAGAGCAGGAGCCAAGGCATCGTCCACCTGGAGCATGGCGAGGAAACGCACCAGGTACGGACAGCGCGGCACGGGACCAGGAGGAGGAAGGGGCGCCGCGGCGGAGGCGCGGAGAGGCTGCCCGGGTGTCGGGCACAGGCGCTGCGCACGTGCGGGACCGGCTGCCTTCCTGGCAGCGGCGCCCCGTCGTCAAGAGTTTAGTTGCCTCGGAAAGCTCAAATCGACGAGTTAATCCGTAGCGCCGCGCTTTGGCACTGGGCCTTCTGAAGCCTGGAACGAGGTTCCTTCGCAGGTTGCACGATTCCGACAGGCAGCGCAATCTTAGACACTCAGCGCAGTCTTAGGCTACTCAGAAGGAAGCCCCGCTGGGACTTGCTCCTAGGTATGTGTGCATAGGATTACGGCCTCACAGTGTAACTCTTATGCATGTTTACTCTGGAGTAAGCCCTTCTTTGGTCTGTGTCCAGTGGCGGATGGCTTCTGGCTAAGTGTACTTGCCTTATACAGTACACTTGCAGCTTTGCTGTGAAATAAATGCTTTGTGTGCATAAGAAAAAGGCTACATGAAGATTACCTGTTGTGTAGAAGTTTGATAATTTCGCATGTGGGCTTTTTTCTCTGTGTGCGCATGCCGTTCCATCAGTAGATTGGTGCAAATACATACAGGGGAAACCTGCAGGCAAGGTAAATTCCATAAGGAAAGTGCATATGGGTTTTATAGTGGTGCCTTCTAGGCAGGAATAACTTGTAAAGCGGCAGTGACATTGATCTCATATGAGTACAGTGTTGTTTACTTTTGTTAAAGACACCTCCAGCAGATGGATAGATTTGTAGGCCTGTAGGCACAGCCTCTGCTGTGAATACAGCATAATGAGCAGTATGATCATATGCATGTACATCTGTATATGTAATATCCTGGATTTCTGCAATAATAGCATTGCCTCCCCTCCCACTCTGTTTCTTTTTTTGAGATGCTAGGATCACTGTGTGTAAGCTAAGATTTAACCAGTGCAATCTGGTCCTTAACTGCAGACTGAATAACTCTGTGAGGCACATAAGTTTATATTGTGATGTTTCACCAACAGAAATTGTTCACTGCTTCTGTTTTGTATCCAGCTAAGACTGTGAATAATACTAAAGCAAAGTCTTCCGTTCTGTGAACAGACCAGTGGTCTATCCTAGCTTTAAAAATGAAAGTGTACAACAAACAGGTCAATTTGGGAGTGATAAGACTCTCTCTCCCCCATTGTCTTGCCTTCCAGCAATGTTGGTTCAGAGCACCTGTTAATCCAGGACTTTCTGTAGTATGTAACAAGTATTAGTGTGGGAGCATTTGTCAGTGGACAAATATGGTGGGTGCCTCACATGTGGTTTTTTCACAGAACTGGATGTATTAAGGCAGTGGATGGTTTAATGCCAATCAAGGGGGTTCATCACTCTCAAGCCAAGCATGTAAAAAATTGTAATATTTCTGATATGGGAATGTTATAATTCAGATGGTGATTCTTGAATGTTTCAAGTCAGTATGATTACTTGCCAGTGTTTCCATGAAAACCTGAGAACTAGAATAGATGGGTCTATTGAGTTCTGCGGTGCTTTGCCAGGGGTGGGTGTATAATGCAGCTTGCAGTTGCATGTTTCCAAGTATGGAGTCTTGAACTGAGAGTGAAATCGGGATCCTCTGTGTGTCTGTGAGCGCATTTCTAGCTTTAAAGGCTGTATACTATATGATTCTGTTAGCTTTGTTAGCAAAGGTTGTCCTGCGGAGGTCTTCCTCCTTGCACTTCCTTGTTATCAAATTGAAAAGAAAATGAAATAGTAATGGAGGAGTTGGTGGAAAGCTTCACAGATAAGCCTGAAGTTGTATGACAGTTGCTGGTGAAATCCCAGCAACCAGAGGGGGGTGGAAGCAGGATTTCCACTGTTCGTGGCTGCCGTACCTTCCCTATGACTTTGTCTCTTCCCATGACTAGCAGACATAGAATGAAGTATGTTGTAAACCATTGGTTCAGTTTATGTAATATATTTTTCTTGCACACTGCCACCATGTGCATCCTAGGGTTGCGTTTGAATATCATGACATGTGAATGGTGCAATTATGGATAATGTTGGCAGCAATACCAGCGATTACTACAGCACTTTTCATGAGTTCCACAATCTTGGGTATTGCTGCCAGCTTTATTAGTGAAGTGATTGCTTGTTTGGAATACGGTACATATTTTGGCTTACGAAACCAAGATATGAACAAGCCTTTGTGCTTATACACCTTGTCTTTGCACTGCAGCTTCCCTCCTTCTGTCGTAGTTGACTATTTCGTGGGATAATTAAGTAACCATTGCTTCCTATTAAACATCAGAACTGGGAAACTATGGCTAATAAACTCGGAACAAACCATGGCTTGAAATCACAGTTTGAAGTTGGTTTCATATCTTGACTTGTTCCAAACTTCATTAATGTTGTTTTGTTACATCTTAACAGGAAACTATAGTTAATTAACACAGGGAATTTTCAATCATGGCATGCCAAGAAGGGAAGAGGGAAGGAGCAGTTCATAGACGGAGCATAAAGGCACAAGGTTGGTCTGTATCTCAGTTAAATATATGTATGAGCTGGAGCTAAGTTTTGATATGCTAGTGTATATCCAAGGAAAGCTGCAGAGGATATAATGTTCAGCCAAACCATGGCTTAGCACAAATGTGCAAGCATGAAAGTTCTCAGAGGTGACCCTGGTTCTTCTGCTGCTGCACAGCTGCAATGAAACCATGGTTAGGCTTAGCATGTTGTCCAAGCCAGGACTCAGGGTTTGTCTGAGGCAATCCCAGGTTCAGATGAAATGACATGGCTGAGTTTATAGCAGCGAAGCAGCAGGAAGACCAAAAGAGGAGCAAAACAACTGCAGTCTCCTCTCTGGGAGCAGCCTGCAAGCTTGCATGTTTGCCAAAGGTACCTCGGTATAGTGGTACCTCGGGTTACAAACACCTCGGGTTACAAACACTTTGGGTTACAGACTCCACTAACCTGGAAGTAGTACTTCGGGTTAAGAACTTTACCTCAGGATGAGAACAGAAATTGCGTGGCGGCAGCGGGAGGCCCCATTAGCTAAAGTGGTACCTTAGGTTAAGAACGGTTTCAGGTTAAGAAAGGACCTCTGGAACAAATGAAGTTCGTAACCAGAGGTACTACTTACAGATAGGTAGCCGTGTTGGTCTGCCATAGTCAAAACAAAACAAATTCCTTCCAGTAGCACCTTAAAGACCAACTAAGTCAGTTCTTGGTATGAGCTTTCGTGTGCATGCACACTTCTTCAGAAGTGTGTATCTGAAGAAGTGTGCATGCACACGAAAGCTCATACCAAGAACTGACTTAGTTGGTCTTTAAGGTGCTACTGGAAGGAATTTGTTTTGTTTTGACAGAGGTACTACTGTACATGTGAACTCGACCATTATTGTGTGAACAGGTCTTTGTGATCCCAAGTATACTTAGAATTCTCCCTAACACTGGATTGAGTTCAGAGGAGTTTACTCCCAAATATATTGGCTTAAGTTGGAGGCCTGGTACTGTTATCCTGTGTGTAACTGCCTGGGAACATTCTATTTCTTTCAGTGAAAGTTTAGTGCATTGAGGGTAAAATACCACAGTGCAGTCTTATAGTGCATTTTCTTGGAGATAAACTCTGTTGAAATCAATAGAAATTGGTCTAAAACAAAACTGCAATCCTAGGCTACCCTGCTTCCTTGGGAGTAAGGCCTGTTGAATTCTGTAAGACTTCTGAATAGGCAGGATTTGGATTACACAGTAAATGCATGTAGATTTGGCAGTGACAATGCTTCTAGAAAAGTACAAACTGATAAGGGCATATGGAAGAATGAGGACACTATGCTAGATGGCAGGTCGTGTTGGTGATTAATTCTGTCCTATGGTCGGTTTGGTTCAGAAGTGTCCTATGCTGTAGCAGCTGTACAGGCTTTTAAAGGGGGGCAGTGCCTAGCATTTTATAAAGTGCTTTAAAGTGTTCCACTGCAATATTTCTGTGATCCTCACTACATTCTTATTGGTGAGCCAATATCATTACTGTTAGAGCGACAATTTTTAGGCACACCTAAACCCATGGATTTCTGGTATATGCATTTTCTGCATATGGATTGCACTAGTAGCTGAAGTTTTTGATGCCCCCTTCCTTCCACCCCTTCATAGCTTAGGTTTGTGTGAAAGTAGACAGACAGGCCCAGGTGAGCTTAAATTCTCGTGCCTTTGTTAAATTAACTTTTGAGTCAGTTCGAATTGAAGCACATCATGCCTTCTATATAGGATATTTGCCCTGCAGGTGTGTGAACGGGTTCATCCACCGTCACTTTATGATTTATGTTCACTGGAATTGTTGCAGGGTTTTTACTTTAATGTAAGCATTGTCGTTCCAACATATTTTCTGTTTTGGGTAAACTATTAGTTGGCTTTGATCAAATAATTTTAAGTCATCTTGTCAGTGTGGCAAGGAGAGAGAGTGGATTGGTTTATACATAATGCCATAATACATAAAAAATTCTGACCAACACTACAGCCAGTTTAGTGGTCCTAGATATAAACAAATATTTAGGGGATATTCAGGGAGCAGGTGCCAACAGTTTCTTTGTAATTATAGCTTTCCCTCTCTTGAAGCTTTACTGTCTATTTATTTGCTTTTTTAACTGGACATATTTGAAATATTATTATAATTACTAGATTTTTATGACATTTTTCAAAGGTGTTAACCAGCAGGCATTTCATTCCCACCCACTTTTTGACTCGATACCATTTTTAAAACTGCTTCTTGCTGTGTATGTGACTGGGGATTGGGAGGTGTTTGGAATGATTAGCAAGCATACCGCTGTCCACTTTGGCAATAATTCGTTCTTTCCAGTAAATCTGTTCTGCAATTTGGCAGGTGCTCATTAACATAAAGTCTTTTTTTTTTTTTTTAAAGGAAAGTAAGCTGTTTTTCATGGCATTTATGGCAGCTATTTTCCTTAGCTCTTATCATGGTTTTCTGGAGGAACTCGAACTGAAATCTGTTTTCCTTTGCAAATTCCTTTTCCTACCGTATTGAGAGCACACAGAGCACTGTTAATAATAGACAACTCAGTCATTTGAGCAATTGGCACAGAATCTTTTCTAAGGAAAACAACACATTTTTTTAAAAAAAGGAATTGGAATGATGAATTGGAATATGTTGATAAAGCGTAGATACCACAAACTGGAGTAATACTCTCGGGACTGCATTATAAGAACAATAACAGTCAAGTGATTAGAGGAGACGAGTCATTTGACCTTTGGGCTGCTTTAAATCCATATGCTCATAGTCTCGTGGGTTTAGTTTTGCAGTTTTATGTGCTTTTTTAAATTGGGTCTATAAAATGAGCTGAAATCAACTCTCTTTTTTAATAGGGATGTTGCAATGCCAGATTACTTTGTCTTAATATTTTTGCTTTATGTTCCTTAGTGGGAGCTAGGCATATGTATAACTAAAATGTACCGTATTTTTTGCTCTATAAGACTCACATTTCCCCTCCTAAAAAGTAAGGGGAAATGTGTGTGCATCTTATGGAGCAAATGCAGGCTGTGCAGCTATCCCAGAAGCCAGAACAACAAGAGGGATTGCTGCTTTCACTGTGCAGCGATCCCTCTTGCTGTTCTGGCTTCTGAGATTCAGAATATTTTTTTTCTTGTTTTCCTCCTCCAAAAACTAGGTGCGTCTTGTGGTCTGGTGTGTCTTATAGAGCAAAAAATACGGTATTTATCCTACTTCTCAGTCCAGAGATCCCCTCCAAAGTGGCTATCAATAAAGCAATTATATAATTAATGAAAACAAGCACACCCACCCACACCCTCCCAGGCCACAAGAAGTGACTGTAAAGCAGTATCAGTTTACATATAGCCCAAATGCTGTTGGAATAGATACAGGAAGCAAAGCTATTATAAAAAGCCACTTTGCATGCTGTTTGTTTACCTGTGACCACAGAAAGGTGGAGATTTTGTATGCTATTTCAAGTGTCTTGTTAGGCCATTGGCAAAACATGTACAGAAATGTGGCTTGGATCAGTGTCAGATAATTGTAGGGTTCCAAGCTTTTCTTTTAGCAGGACTGAAAAAACTGGATTGAGTTTTCATTCAGGCTGTCAGTCTGATCAGCATTAGGGATGTGTGTTCAGGATGGTACATGAGGGCCAAACTAAATGTGTCGTGGAAGGTCTGTGAATAGGATTTTCTAATGGTTAACAACAGCTGCAACAAGACCCAATTGAGACAGCAGTGTTAAGGCACGCATAGGTTTCCCCGGGAAGGTAGGGGTGGGACGGATGGACACAAATAGCAGCAGGGATGGGGCAGCAATTTTCATTGTAGAAATTGTATGCATGGCATTTACCTCCTGTGGCTGTTTCTAATCCGTTAAATGCTACGGGAGATTCTAGCATTGAATTGTAGAGTTGGGAGGGACCCTGGGTCCCCTAGTCCAGCCCCGCTACAATACAAGAATCAGGATGGGGTTTGAGGGTTGTTGTTTTTAAGCATACATCCATATTCACCCCTAGACAGGAGAGGGAGATGCCCCCTGCCTCAGTTCCTGGAAATGACTCACAAGTGTTTGTAGATCCCCAGATGTTGTTGGACTACAATTCCCATCATCCCTGAGCTCTGGCCTTGCTAGCTAGGGGTGATGGGAGTTGTAGTTCAACAACATCTGGGGATCCACAGGTTGAGAAAGGCTGCTCTGCAGCAGTGGTTCACAGTCAGCTAAGTACTGTGGACCAAGCCATGGACCCCCTACTTTTGAAAATGTTGATATCTTTTTACACACTGAGCTTCTCAGGTAGACTGAAGGGGGAGCAAAGGCTTGATTACCTAGTTTCTCCCAGGGTGAGCAAAACCCAGCAGGACAGCTTACTTTATGGTCTTAACTCCTTCATGTGTCAGACTTAAGTATGTTGGTTATATGAGGCTGGTTATCCCACAAAGACATTTTCTTGGGGGTGGGGGCTTTACACCCTGAATATGTTTTACTTTGTGTTGTTGTTGAGTTTAGATTCTTGAGGTTTTAACTTTCAGTGGTTTAATTTAAGTTTAAAATATTGTATATTTTATTGTTGTAAACTGCTTTGAGATGAATAGTGAGATATGTGTATGTATATGTGTGTGTGTGTGTATATATAATATATATGTATATATTATATATATGTTGTGTGTGTGTGTGTGTGTGTGTGTGTGTATATATATATATATATATATATATATATATATATATATATATATAAAATAAAATAATTGGCACTTGTCTGTCTTGAGAGACAATGGAGTGTGCCTTTGTGGGTGGAAGTCAAACCACTGCATTTGCAGCACTGAAGTGACCTCCCCAAGTTGCAGGCCTGGCACTGTATATGGAGATTCTGAGCTGCCCAGACAACAAGACCCCCCTCTCGGCCTTACTGATATGGTCCAAAGGAAAGCAGAGCAATACATTTGGCATCAGTTTGACTGCAAGAGTAGCCTGAAAGAGGCATGCAAGACACATATGTATGTGTGTGTTGATTCTACTTAATCAACCGTTCCCTCAAAGTAGGAATCACATTATTCCTGCAGTGTGTAACAGCTAGAACCCTAGAACCCAGTCAGCAAAATCCACACCATGTGGATTCATAATCCAGCAAAATTATCAAGCCATATGGAAGGAGACACATATCAATCACAATTTGGCACATATAAATTTTCAATAATAGTTAATTGGAAGACTATCCCACAAAATATGCATAAAGTTAGCTTTATTATATCAGCCATCACCAGCGCCTGTCATCGGTTTCCAGAGAGATGACTTAGTTGGCGAAGTGTCAAAGTGCATAATACTTCATAATGAGTTTCTCTGATATTGATACAAGATGAGTATGTCAAACCCTGTGAAAGCATTTTATTCCACACTTGTGATTGAATAGGATAAAACCATTTGAAAAGAGCTTAATCAGGTATAGTAGCCAAAGGGGCCTGTCTTGGCATGTGTAATATTGTATATTCTAACACACAAGACTCATTTGTTATGACTTCTGGTCCATTTTGAGACCTCACCAACCAATTTAAAAATTATCACTATAAATAAGTGTCAATAATATAGATCAACTGCTGTCCTTATAAAACAGTATGTCCTTTATAAAACCAGTCAGATGAGACTGAATATGAATATAGTCTGAAATAATCTTGTTTAATCTCTTTGCACAGACAGCTGCTAAATTTTGTAATCTTGGTTTAAAAGTGGTATTCGATGATACGGTGAGGTCAGTGGTGGATTTTTACCTTTTTTGCATATTAATATAATCCATGCCTCATTCCTATGATAACAGTGAATGGGTTCAGAATAAATGGTTTGACATTTGCCACCTTAGCTTTTTCAAAGCATAAAACAAATCCACTTCAAACCATGGATCATGAAGCTCGTTTTTTTCAGTAAATCATAGTTAAGATGAACCACCTTTCAAGGTTTGTACATAATGCTAAACTATGGTTAACTGAAAAAATATTTTATTTTTATACATTTAACATAATTTATATACCACTAGTAGAACAAAAGACATCTAAGTGGTCTTCTGTTTTCCTTGAGCTTACGCCAAAGGAGTGGGGAGGCTTGACTGCACAAGAACAAGACTCATTCACTTAACATCAAACCATGGATGTGATAATGTGCATTCAGTTTGGGATGCACGCACCTTTTTGGGATGCTATATGCACAGGGTCATCCCCATGTTGCTCCTATTCCACACTATTTGTCAGCCTACAGTGCTTTCTGCTGGAACAGTTGTAAAGTGCTTCATACATGTGTATACACAGAGAGAGCACTTCCTCTGGTCATTTCTTACTGGAGCAGAGCTACTGACGTTGCCTGGCTGTGCCACTCCACTCGCCCTGTTTAACTTCTCTGTGAGTGAAATAGGAAACAGTACAGTAACTTACTTGCCTCTGTGTACCGATACATTTCTTTTGTATATCAGTATATCAACACACCTCTGTTCTGAAAGACAGGGCAAATATTTTAAAAACCAAATCTCTGGAAACATTTATTGTGAGGAAGGGAAAAGAGAAGTTTGTTGCACAGTACAGTGGTACCTCGGGTTACAGACGCTTCAGGTTACAGAAGCTTCAGGTTGCAGACTCTTCTATATATTTTTTTTTATAATAATTTTTTATTCATTTTCCAAACATTTTTATACAATCAACTCATATTAACTCTCACATTCATCAATTTTTGACTTCCCTCAGTTTCTCTGCCAATCTTTCGTTAAAATTTCTATTGTTAACACATTTCTGAACTTATTATTGCCTTTAACCGTTCCTCTTCCTTTCTCCTACTTTCTTTTTTACAATATTTCTTAATTTTTCACAGAGACTCTTCAAAACCAACAAGCGTTGTCTGTGCATCACATATGCTTTTCAGATAATCTGTAAATTTCCCCCAGTCCTTGATAAACTTTTGGTCTTTCTGATATCGAATCTTCCCAGTCAATTTATCCAATTCCGCATATTCAGTCAGTTTCATTCTCCATTCTTCCACAGTTGGAATTTCTTCCTGCTTCCATCTTTGCGCCAGAAGTATTCATGCAGCTGTTACAGCGTATTGGAAAAGTTTACAATCTTTTCTATTAATTTCATTACCTACCAATCCTAGTAAGAAGGCTTCTGGTTTTCTAACAAATGTATATCTCAACATCTTTTTCAATTCCTTATATATTGTTTCCCAGAAGCCTTTCACCTTTTTGCATTCCCACCACATATGATAGAAATTTCCTTCTTTTTCTTTACATTTCCAACACTTGTTACATGTTTTATACATTTTAGCTAATTTAACTGGCGTTATGTACCATCTATATACCATTTTCATTACATTTTCCTTCAACGTGGTACACGCCGTAAATTTTAACCTTTCATTCCATAATTTCGTCCAGTCATCATATTGTATATTATAACCAAAGTCTCTGGCCCAATGTATCATTACTGATTTCACCTCTTCATCTTTTGTATGCCATTCCAACAACATTCTGTACATTTTAGACAAATTTTTATACTCATTATTCAATACCTCTATTTGAAATTTTGATTCTTTTCCTTCATAACCACACATTTTACAGTCTTTTTTAAACAGTTCACTAATCTGGTAGTAGTGCAACCAATCATAAACAAATTCTTTCACCTCTTCATAAGTCTTCATTTTCCATCCCCCCCCCTCTTACTATCAATTCTCCATAAGTTATCCACCTTCCCCTCATGTTTATCTTTTTCACACTCATCACTTCCAGTGGTGAAAGCCAATGGGGGAGTCTTGGTTCCAACAAATTTTTATACCTCTCCCACACCTCTATCAATGATCTTCGGAAGATGTGGTTTTCAAAGCCTTTATGAATTTTTTTCTTTTCATACCACAGATATGCATGCCACCCGAATCTATTATCAAATCCTTCTAAATCTAACAACTCTCCATTCACTAATTTAATCCATTCCTTTAACCAACAGAGGCATGAGGCTTCATAATATAGTTTCAAGTCTGGCAGGGCGAAGCCACCTCTTTCTCTCGCATCTGTTAATAACTTAAACTGAATCCTTGGCTTGGTGAAAGCCAAGGTTGCAGACTCTTCTAACCCAGAAATAGTACCTCGGGTTAAGAACTTTGCTTCAGGATGAGAACAGAAATTATGCTCCGGCGGCGCGGCGGCAGCAGGAGGCCCCATTAGCTAAAGTGATACCTCAGGTTAAGAAGAGTTTCAGGTTAAGAACAGACCTCCAGAACAATTTTTTTTTTTAAATTTTTTTATTGAGATTCGTTTGAGACACACATACAAAGACAATATACCCAAAAAAAAAGAGAAAAAAGAAAAAGAATAAAGCAAATACATTTTTTAAAAAATAAATATTTATTAAAGTTTTTAAATATAAATGCACAAATAATAAACAATCTTACTTCTATCACAGACATAATTTCATCACTTCTTTGGACTCCCTCGCGTCTCCCGCTCCCATTTACATCGTTAAAAGTTTTTTCCAAACAAATTATCAACTTGTTTACAATCTCATGTCCACTCATTCAAATATAATCTAGCACTTCTTCCAAAAAATTTTATATTTTCTTTAGTCTCACTTATCATCAAATTTCAAATCTAATTTAGTGGTGGCCAATTTTTTATAATCTAGCATCCTTCTTAACATTCAACCAAATTACAATGTTTTTGTAGATACTTCTTGAATTTCTCCCAGTCTTCCTCCATCTTCTCTTCTCCCAGGTCACGGATTCTGCCAGTCATCTCGGCCAGTTGCATATAGTCCATCAGTTGCATCTGCCACTCTTCCAGTGTGGGTAGATCTTGAGTTTTCCAGTTTTTTGCGATGAGTATCCTTGCTGCCGTTGTTGCATACATAAAGAATGTTCGGTCCTTCTTTAACACCTTCTGGCCGACAATACCCAGAAGGAAGGCCTCTGGTTTCTTAGTGAAGGTATACTTAAATACCTTTTTCAGCTCATTATATATCATTTCCCAGAAGACCTTCACCTTAGGGCATGTCCACCAGAGGTGAAAGAATGTTCCTTCATTTTCTTTACATTTCCAACATTTATTATCAGACGAATGGTATATTTTGGCAAGTTTAACTGGGAAAGCAAATACATTTGTATAGAAAAGCACAGGTACAACTGGTCACTAAATATCTTAACAGAAAAAATTGTAGGAAAAAAAAAAAACAAGCACAAAAAACCGCGAAACAGAAAAAGACTAATACATTACACATAAAACATCTGACTTCCATCCCTGCTGATTTCGGATTTCTACTTTTAATAGTTAAGTTTTAACAGCTGGTGTTAATAAATGGTTTATACATCGAAAGTTTTATAGCTGACCTGCTATAGTTGGTAAGTTTCCTAAATTACCTTCAATATAGACCATAAATTTATTCCAATCGTCCTTTAACTTTGCATTTTTTTGGTTTTTGATTCTTTGGGTCATTTTTGCCAATTCAATAAAATCATATAATTTTGTTTGCCACTCCTTCACCGTTGGTATGTTTATATTTTTCCAATTTTAAGCGACTAATATTCTGGCTGCTGCAGTTGAAGTCTGGCAGGGCGAAGCCACCTCTTTCTCTCACATCTGTTAATAACTTAAACTGAATCCTTGGCTTGGTGAAAGCCAAGGTTGCAGACTCTTCTAACCCAGAAATAGTACCTCGGGTTAAGAACTTTGCTTCAGGATGAGAACAGAAATTATGCTCCGGCGGCGCGGCGGCAGCAGGAGGCCCCATTAGCTAAAGTGATACCTCAGGTTAAGAAGAGTTTCAGGTTAAGAACAGACCTCCAGAACAAATTAAGTTCTTAACCCGAGGTACCACTGTAGTGTGAAAAACATTACCACCTGTGTGTATGAGCAAACAGGGTAGTTGTTGCTACTGCTTTAGATGACACTATCAAGCAAAGGTGTGTACAGTTGCAAACTTCTTTGTACAAAAGTACAAACTGCTATGTACAAAAGCACTCTGGGGGGAAAATGATGTGTGTGCATTTCAAAGGCTGCATGTGTACGTGGCCCTTTAAAGTCCAGAGCTTTATCAGACCAAAAGGACCATCTAGTCCAGCATCCTGTTTCTCACAGTGACTAACTAGATAGCTAGATAGGTAGCCCACAAGCAGGATAGGAGAACAACAGTCCTCTCCTGCTGTTGTTCCCCAGTGACTGACATTCAGAGGCATTTTCCTTGGGTCATTTGCAGTTAGAGAATCAGTTCAAGGATCAGCTGTCCAGTGCACATACTCATGGCAAAATAAATAGTCGAACCATAGTTGCATGTACATTTTGTCTGGGTGTTATGATTGTTATCTCAGTCGCAATTGTATTAATGAGTCATTGTTTTGGCTGTGCTCTTGGACTTTCAAATAGGCATAAACAGGATAAACGAAGATACAAAATTCCATTCCATTCATTTTATTTGTCTGCCGTTTTTACACACACACACACAAAAATCATCCTCAAAGCAGCTTACGACAAACAGGGATGCATTTCAAACAAACACTACAAAAAAAGCAAAACAAAATGAATATAATAACAAACCCACATCCAAGACTATAAATATAACAAGATTAAACAACATGCAGCATGCAATAGCCCAAAGAACGAGGGAGCTTCACAGTTTCACCTTAGCCCTAGAAACACCCTTCCCATTATGTTGCTCACAATCCCTTCCCAGCAGCAGCAGCAGCAGCAGCTTATAAGGCTTCCGAGGGGGAGGGGTGGGGTAGCTGGAAACACTCATCCCATGATGTCTGCCATCTGTGGAAGTTAGACAAATTGAAAATGTGAACATGGGCCTTATTTTGTGTTATGATGCTTCTGCAACTGACCGAGAGAGGAAATGAGGCAATAAACTGAAGGGCATCAAAACACTACTCAACCCATTATTCCTATCTTTTGGCTCTGTGACTTCACCAGAGAGTCATGTACTCTATTTTTCGCTCTATAAGCCACACCCGACCATAAGATGCACCTAGTTTTAGAGGAGGAGAACAAGAAAAAAATATTCTCTCCCTCTCTGCGCAGCACCCCTTCAGCGAAGCGGCAGGAGAAAGGGAGCCCCTTTCCATTTCTCCTCCTGCTTCGCTGAAGGGGCGCTGCGCAGAGAGGTGCTGTGCAGAGAGGGATAGCCGGCCGAAGCCTCCGGAGCACAGCTGGAGCGCTCCTGCTGCGCTCCGGAGGCTTCGTGTTGCTTTCGCTGAAGCCATGGAGTCTGCATTCGCTCCATAAGACGCACACACATTTCCCCTTACTTTTTAGGAGGGAGAAAGTGCATCTTATAGAGTGAAAAATACGGTACTTATTTTACGTCTGTTTTCAAAGATTTAAGGACTGTTAAGTTTTTTTTTTTTTAAAGACAGCTGAGATTCTCAGAATAATAACTTACGTACTCAACATGTGTTGCAATAGCAGACCACAGAGTATACACAGCTTTGGGCATAAAGGGTGGCATGAATTAGAATACTAATCCTGTAAACCAGTCAATAAGTACCCAGCAAAATTAGATGTTGTCTTGTTTCTGTGGTGATAAATTTGACATTTTGGGGGAGAAGGAGCACTCATCCAGATGATTCTTCATTAGCCTTGGTCTTACTGTCCTCTTTATGCCTGTAGAGACATTAGAGAGTGTGGTTGTGCCTTAATTGTCAACAGCTTTATTATTTCATCTGTTTTCATTTGTCATAAACCATTTTAAAAAACAGCACCCACATTTCATAACTGTGAATGAAAAGTACCCATTATTTCAGCTCAGAAGCAAGTTACATAATCCGACGGTGTAGAATGTAATTTTCTTAAATTACTCAAAGTTGGCGAAAAGGCTTCTAATGGGTTTTTAAGTGGTGGTTTTAAAAGTCTGGTTTTTCTTATTGGATTGACATTTGAACTAGAAGGGTGGTTCCTAACTGCTCTAATAAAGAAAGAATTGACGTATCCCTAGACATTGCGATTCTCTTTTTATTGTACACATAATATCGTATGTTGTTCTCTTCATACTGAATCTTCTTTTTTTTATTCCCCATGTACTTTCAAGCTATTACTAGCTGCTGAACGGCTACTTCACAAAACACATTTTCCTTACATGGAATAAAGTGGCCCTGAGATTCTAGTAATACTGGTTCTAGGTCTTTTTTGTGGTCTCTTCCTGACAGAACAAGAACCACCAGCTTATTCCATGCAACACAACATTGTGTGGAAAACAAACTTCTAAGCCAGAGATGGGAAACCTGTCACCTTCCAGATCAACACTATCTCCAGCTCCCCTCAACTCAGCTCAGCATAGGGGATAGATTTCCTCAATCCTTAAATATGCCCGAAAGCATTTTGATCTATCCCACAATGAAGTGAGGTGAATGAAAAAGAATAGTGTTTAGCTCTCATTATGATCAGTTTTGAAAATGCCATGATGCAAATTGATAGGGGATTAAAAGAACTAAATTTTTTTGGGAAATGTTCAAAACAAAATTGTTTTCAGTTCAAATATGCAGAGAGTTTATTACATTAAGAATTGTATGGGAAATGTCTGACATCTCTGAAAGGTTGGTGCAAATGAAACACAAAAGCCTTCACCTATCTTTGCAAATTAACTGTGATCATCCAGCTTTTGGTGACCTCATGGTGCCTTTTCATCCTTTTTATTCTACATGGATGGTATTTACCGTCAGCCGGGCACATGTAATGCTGAATGCTAGCTTTGGTTGTATGATAGTTTCAGTTACATAGACTCCATGTGTCTATTCCACTGAACAGACTAGTCTGAGGCTTAGGTCTACCTCTCTGCCACCGACAGCCATTCACCTCCAAAATAGTAGTGAAGATGGTTATGGAAAGCCATTAATACAAGATGTTAAACCGAAAGGGTTTTTGTTTTTGTTCCGCTGTCCTTATGTGGGCCTAAATGCTGAATTAGTTGTCCACCCCTTTGCTGGGGTTTCGTTATAACAGTTGTTCAGTTAGAGCCTACCCATATTCACTTGTACAGCAAAGCAGAGTATGCTGCTTCTCAAGTGTGTGTGTGTGTGTGTGTGTGTGTGTGTGTGTGTGTTGGTGTTGTCAGAAATACTTCAAAGAGCAAGGCTCACTTGAGGCAGCTGCCAGACAGGTTTAACTGGGAGGAACTGGTATGGTTTTGCTAAGTAACTCGTATAAAGGTTGAATTAGATACATCCCAGGTCTTCTGGATGAGTATAATGCAGTTAGACCTGTCTGTAAATGTGTGTCAGATGGGTTTATTTGCATCACAGTCTCTCCATATTTGAGGACAAGTTCTGTGTTTTGGTTCTGAGAAATGGTGTTAGTCCTGTCCAGTAGCGGAAGTCTCTTCTGCATTCAAGTTTGTTGTAGATCACTGCAGGAAAAGAACTAGTTTGAGGAGTGCTACTTGTCTCACTTGGTGCTGTATGTGCGTGTCCTGAGAATTGGTCATCGGAAATACGGTAATTGACTTGCCAGATCATTTCAAGCAGCTCTGTTCACCAGTGGCCATTCAGATGCTTCTGGATAGGTGATAGTGTTTCCTATTATTTGTGTATCCTCACCCCAGCCTTTGGTACTCAGGAAATATATTGCCACCAAACATGAATGTTCATTTTAGCTTCATCTATAGACATGTTCGGCAGGACGCGGGTGGCGCTGCGGGTTAAACCACAGACCCTAGAACTTGCCAATCAGAAGGTTTGCAGTTCAAATCCTCGTGACGGGGTGAGCTCCCGTTGCACGGTCCCTGCTCTTGCCAACCTAGCAGTTCGAAAGCACGTCAAAGTGCAAGTAGATAAATAGGTACCACTCCAGCGGGAAGGTAAATGGTGTTTCCGTGTGCTGCTCTGGTTCGCCAGAAGCGGCTTAGTCATGCTGGCCTCATGACCCAGAAGCTGTACGCCAGCTCCCTCGGCCAGTAAAGCGAGATGAGCAGCGCAACCCCAGAGTCAGGCACGACTTGACCCTAACGGTCAGGGGTCCCTTTACCTTTATAGACATGTTCTGCATGAATTAGCCTGGCCAGGACTGCAGTTATGTCTGGGTTTGCCCTCCACTCCCTCCTCTCCTCTCCCAATTAGCTTCCATCTCCAGGACTTGGTGAAATGAGGGAGTAAAGAATAATAATAATCAGGGGCCACCCCTGTGACATCAACAGGGGCTGTCCCTAGGTCTTAGATTTGGGCCTGAAATCTCAGGGCTTGGAATGTTTCTGACCTGGCATCCCTAATAACCAACTACTAGTGGGTGAATTCCATTATGCGAGTGGACTTCTCCACATACAGTGGGACTTCCCTTCCTCACCTCTGCAGCTCCTCCCCCTGCAAATCTGCTTTGCTCCAGGGCATCCCCCGCTTTTTTTCTGTGTGGAGGGCTGCAGTGGGGAAGAGAAGAAGGTGAAGTTCCATTGCATGGATAGAATTCCATTTTGCTTGTGCATGGACAGCATTGATACAACACACTGTACTGTAAACAATGCAGACAAATACTTCCTCTGATGGAAGTTGTGGGGCAACTTGCAGTGCTGCCATGGCCTAACTT
Source organism: Podarcis erhardii (assembly GCF_964252035.2). Classification (NCBI taxonomy): domain Eukaryota; kingdom Metazoa; phylum Chordata; class Lepidosauria; order Squamata; family Lacertidae; genus Podarcis; species Podarcis erhardii. The sequence goes on from NC_138497.1 coordinate 44,144,655, forward strand.
TCAATTCCTTTGTAAATGCTTTTTCCACCTGCTTTTGTGCTGGCCCCGGGGGGAAGGTACCGTGATCGTAGTCAGAGTTCACAAGATGAGAGGCGAGGTCCGAAACTGGGAGCCGGGCGGGAACAGGAACGCTGGAAGGTCAGAAGCAGGAGGCCGGGCAGGGAACAGGAACGCTGGAAGGTCAGGAGCAGGAGGCCGGGCAGGGAACAGGAACACTGGAAGATCTGAAGCCAACAACGATGTTGCTCCTGCAACCTGGGACTGGGCTGACTGACCTTTATCTTCTTCTAAGGCCAGGGGCGGTCCCGGTCCCCAGGAGCCCCGCCTCCTCTGGCCTTAAGGCGAGCACTCCTCCTGGGAGCAACCAGTTCCCTTCGCCTCTCTGCCCTAAGCCTCTGTAGTTCAGGAGAGGCCGAAGGGTTACTGGGCCCTGGAGGAGGCTCACCTGTAGCCACTGAGTCCTCAAGCACCTCTGGGGCCAGAAGGGTTTCACCTGGTGCCTGCTCCTGAGGATCTGACACAGGTGCAGGCTCCTCAGAATCTAGGCCTTGCCCCAGTTCAGCCGGCCCTGGAGGCGGGGACTCCTGTGCAGGCTGGGATTCCTCTGGTTCAGCCTCTGAATCGGAATCCCAGGCCATCACAGCTTTAGTGAAAAAAGTGGTATTGCAGTCTTGTCTCCCATTCATTTTTGTGAGGTTCAGGGAGGTGTTTTTGGGCTCAAATGCAAGTGCATTTTCTTGAAAAGTAGACAGCTGAGCTGTCAATGGATTATGATTTGCCTGCCATTTATGATTTCACTAGGGGCATTTTCTTCATAAGTTACAATAAAATCTGTGGGCATTAAACATTTAGTGTGTATCTTTTCTTCTAACCCATAAAGTAAGTGGCTTCTTGCAGTGTGTTTCCATTGTGAAAAAAGGGACTGCCTTTGTACAGTTCAGAAATAGGTACTGTATATCTAATTTAACATGTGAAGCAGCTCCTACTGATTTCTCTTTTGAAATTATTTTATGCAGCCTGCTTCCTTTCAGTTCGTGTTTGCAAAGCCCTCAAAGCTTGTTTGATGAAGAAGTCCTGCATAAATGAATGTATTGTTTCTGTTTATTTTATGATGACAATTAGATACTGAATTGACATGACTTCATGGTCCGTAGAATAGAGGGAACACGTACCAAGGGCTTTGAGCAATAGGTTATTGACTTTGCACTTCAATTGTACCAGCCTGAGGACTGAAAGAAAGAGCAACTTCTTCCAAAGCCCTTTGATTGCACACCAAAACCCAAGCAGATTTGATAGCAAAGTCGCTACTTCTGTGATTGGGAAGAGAGAACTGAGGTGGGGCTTGGTGGAAGAATGATGTAGGAACTCAGAATGGTATTAAGTCTTACAATTTGAGGATTTGAAATGGTGAATGCCAGAGTCCCTTTCCCTGCAAGATCAAGTGTGTAGTTTGGGGGTACTTCTGAACCCACTACTGTTGCTTTAAGCTCGGGTGGCTTCAGTGATATGAAGCGCCTTCCATCAGCTTTGGATCTCTGGATAGGGATATCCTACCATCTGTTGTCTATAATCAGGTATCCTGTAGCTTAGATTACTCCAATGTGAAATTGCCTGAAGAATGATGAGGGCTCTGCTGACTCCAGTTCTTCATGCACCTTGTGCCTCTCCTCCCACAGTATATGGTAAGTTTGGAAGGAGGTGGTGACAGTCACAGAGGACTAGACTTCCTGAATTCTCTTGGCGGCAGGGTGGGACAGAGGGGAATCATGAGCTTTCTACCAAAGCTCTCCAAGAAGGCTTGGAATGATGGAGACAGTTTAGGATTAAGCTGGGTGGAACTTGGCCGTCACTAGTAAGAACAGACTCTTTGTACGGTGGGCCTGTTCTGTTTGTTGTTAATAATGCTGGCTATTTAGAGGCCTGAGGTTTCTGAGAAACCACTTGTCTGTTTGTATGCTAACATGACATTTAAAGATCACTAGACACTGTTTGCTTTTGGAACGTAAGTAATTATTATATTTTTTTGGTATTGTGGCAGCACTTAGGTGCCAGGGCTCTATTGTCACGGGCTCTGTAGAAACAGACATATTAAAAAGTCCTGTTCCTGATTACACAGAAGCTGAATTTAAGAGGGGAAGCAGCTGGTGGGGAGGATGACTGGAGAAAGTTGGAAGAAGGAAACCACTACCTAATCACTGATAACTACTTAGTCCATAGCTGAGAAGCGTATGTAGCATGACCAAAGAAGAATAGAGTGAACCTGTACCATTGCTGGTTGTAGTTTGAGCACTAGAATTGCATGAGTTGTTTTAGGCACTGCATCACACTTCTGACTTATGTTGAAATCAGTTTAGCCCCCTGAATTCCCCCTCCCCATTTACTGCTATCAGGCCTGGAGGTCACTCATCCTGTATGTGTGCACTTGCTTTTGTCCTGCCTAAATACAGAACTTCGCATTTATATCTGTTGAAAGCAAGTTTGTTAGTTTTGGCCTGATTCTCTGTCCTGCCAAATGCTATTGAATCCTGTTTAGCTACCCAACCCAATTCAGAGTGATCTGATGAGCACCCACTCTTTCATTCAAGCCATTTATAAAGCTAACAATCCCAGGGCAGAACTCTGTGGCCTGCCCACTTGTCATGACTCTCCAGATTGAAGAGGAGCTATTGATGCACATTCTCCATGAATGGTGCATCGGCCACCTACAAAATCCACCTAACTGTAACATGGCATACGTTCCAGTGTATATTGTCAACATCCTAAATTTGCACACATGCATGTGTACCAGTCTCTTGCATTTCACAGATCCTCCTCTTTTTCCTCAGTTTGGGTGCTGTGCATGTGCCCTTGTTGTTTCAGCCCTCTGCCTGCACATCTATTTGTGATGTGCACATTTTTGTAGCTGCCATCACTCTTCTCCTTGCCGCAAGTGCCTCTCAGTGAAGATGTACATCTGTAATATTACATATAATCTTTTACTTTGATGCAGGTTGGTTATCTGTCCCTGTGCTGTCAGTAGGAAGCTGATTACAGAAAATGAGGCTTGCAGATGGAGTAAAGAAAAAGAGAACGAAGATTATAGGAGGAAAACTAAAAATATGTTTCAGTTTTACATTAACATAACCATTATGGCTATTTATCCTAAAGGAATTCTGAGATTCAAATCTGCCAAAAAAGATGATACTATTACAATATGGAGCAAAGTTCTCTTGCTTTTGAAAGCACCTTGGTTTTTTCCAATTTAGAGTGATGGTCTGAGACTTCCCCTCTGCTCCTCTCTCTGTGTACTTGTAAATAGATTTCTTGCCCCCATTGTAGAGCTATGCTCTTCCCGGTTTTCTAGGCATAATGACCAGGCCTTCCAAAATTTGTGGTTGCCACTAATTTGAGGAAAGGGCAGGGTTTCATTCCTGAACTCTCTCTACTGTTCTCATAGTCCCTCTGAAGCCCACTGCAAGCATCTCAGGCTTGGACAAGGATGGAAGATGCTATCTGAAATAATGCTCAGCTTCAGACGCATGGAGAAAGCATGTCCATCTCTCAACAGCTTAAAAGCTGAGTTCACCGTTGGTTATCAGGCTTCTCTGTTAAACCAGTGCAATTCTGAGAAGCAAATATGACCACATAGTTCCTGCACAGAAGGCTTTAAAAAAAGATACTAGAAAAGGCAGGGCAGAAGAGTTCAGTAATTCACAAGGTGTATGGATGGAGTCAGAGAAAGGCAGTGATGGCAGTAATGGAGGGGAGCAGGTAAGGTGAGGATGGTTCAGGATCGGCCTAGCTAAGAAGTGGGTTTTGAGGAGGGACCTGAACGGAGGATAGCCTAGTGGCTTGATTACTAGCGTTTAGGGAAGTATAAAGAATTAATTGGATAGCATGAAAATAGGCATGGAAGAGGCAGGCAAATAAATGCTCATGGTGTCTTTCATTCTCATTTCTTCCTAGGTGTGACTGAATTTAGAAATTTATTACTTTTCCTTGTAATAAGTAGGGTTTTTTTGGCCTTAAGTCATTTGGCTGTATAATATGAAACTTGCCTGCTGCCCTCCAGGTGTATCTGGAATTGATCTTACTTGCTGCCTTTTGTTCTACCCATAAGATTACAGTTGTAATCCTGTGAATTTATTTATTTTTATTTGCGTTTAATTGCACTAAAGCATCCAAAGTAGTTCAGTGAAGCTAAATGGCAAGATTCAGGAGAGAAACAAGGGATTTTATTTTATTCTTTAAACATAGGTAAAGGTAAAGGAACCCCTGACCGTTAGGTCCAGTTGCGGACAACTCTGGGGTTGTGGTGCTCGCTTTATTGGCTGAGGGAGCCGGCGTACAGCTTCCAGGTCATGTGGCCAGCATGACTAAGCTGCTTCTGGTGAATCAGAGCAGCGCACGGAAACGCCGTTTACCTTCCCGCTGGAGCAGTACCTATTTATCTACTTGCACATTGTGCTTTCGAACTGCTAGGTTGGCAGGAGCAGGGACCGAGCAACGGGAGCTCACCCCGTTATGGGGATTCGAACCACCAACCTTCTGATCGGAAAATGGGGGAATTTGCTACTCCGAGATAGAGTGATGGCTACAACTAGGAAGGCCTTCAAAGGGTATTAGACAAATTCATGGAGGGATAAGGCTTTTGGGGCAAATAGTTGTTATGGCCTATCTCCAGGGCAGTGTGCCTCTGAATACCATTTACTAGGGAGCAACTGTGAAAAAGAGTTGCTTTCCTCATGTTCCACTCGTGGGCTTTCCAGAGGCATCTGGTTTGCTTCTGTGGGAAAGAGGGTGCTAGACTAGATAGGTTTTTGTTAGATGGTGTTGAGGTAAACTTTCAAGCAGGGATAAATTTATGACCAGCAGTAGATTAGATAAGCGAAACCTAGGATGAAAAAAGGGTGGAAGGACAACAGAGATGTAGCTAATACAGAAAAGATCTAGGAAGTCAGGGAAGGGTTGGTTGGGAAGTTCTCTAAGACTGTTGACAAGTTGGAAAATGCAAGCAAAATTGTATCGGAAAATGTATAAATAACAAATTTTAAAAAGATAGACTTTTGGTTTCGTCCAGGTAGGCTCTTCTTGTGTTTGAATGAAGAACTGACCCAATCAATGGGGCAGGAGATCTGGATTTAAAAGCTGGCGGGCTGTTTGGGTCAGGGAACCTGAATCCTCTTCACTCTCAAGGCTGGCTTCCCTGAAACCCTTCTCTCTCCAAATGCTTTCCTCTCAACCAACATTGCCTATGGCAGGTATGGCCAAACTTGGCTGTCCAGCTGTTTTGGAAGTACAGCTCCCTTCATTCCTTAGCTAACAGGACCAGTGGTCAGGGATGATGGTAATTGTAGTCCCCAAACAGCTGGAGGGCCAAGTTTGGCCATGCTTTGCCTGCTATGGTGTCAGTAACTGGAGAGAGTTATGCACTTTTTGCCTGTGTAGGAGATTGAATAGAATAATAGTTTAGCCCTAATTGATTGATCTACTCTGCTGTTAATTATTTTATTGACGTTTTTAAATGCTCTTTTTTTATGACGAATTTACTTGTAGACCGCCAAGGGATATATTTTATGAAGTGTGATACAGAAAATAGCTTGTCATATATAATATATTTGACAATAAGCTGGTCATTACAAAAGCTGTTGAAGTCTTTGGAACTTTCACGTGCAGAAGGAATCAGACGTTGTAAATGACTGTAAGCTTAGGGACATGGTACTGTGAAACAATTGAGACGTGTATCGACACATCCTAAGCCTTAGGAGTAGGATAAACTATTAATTCTCGTAAGAAAAAGCAATTTGCTTCTTGTAGACAGCTGACATCGTTAGAATGGACACAACTTAATGCTATGGAAATTAATTCCCTTAAATGTACAGAGTGCTTGATCCAATGTTATTTTTTCTGCACCCCCTACATAATAGAGAATGCCAGAATATTATTTTTACCAGCTGGATAAATACTACTAAACTACACAACATATAGGAAGAAAGGCAAACCACATTTCTATGAAAGAACCCCACCTCCTTCAATTAACTAAAGAGAAGTATATAATTTACACTGACTCATTCTATGCTTTTAGGCAAGCCACATAATAAAATGAAGCCCATAATAATAGTGTTTATTAGTTAGTTCAGAAGGATGTTGTCAGGTTTAATTAATTAAGGAGCTTTGTGATGTTTGGACAAAAAGTGCCTTACTGTGGATACGAAGGCTAAGGATGGATATGAGCCAAGGTACAGAGTCCAGACACACTCAGATTTTTCAACAGTTTGTGCTTCAGGTTCAGATTTGTGGCAGATTTATTTCTGCCAGACTTATTGTAACATGACCATCAAAGCCAATTGGGGAGTTTGTTTATTTTTTATTAAATTTCAATATTGCCCTTCATCTGAAGATCACAGGGCAGTTCAGATCTGCCTCTCTCCATATCTACAGTATAAACCCCTATTTCACGGGTGTCAAACACAAGGCCCGCGGGCCGAATCCGGCCCGCCAGACCTTGTCATGTGGCCCGTGTAGCCAGCAATTCCTGGTGTCCGTAAGGGCCGCCCCCCTCCCCCGCAAGCCCTTTTATCAATGACAAAGGCAGGAACACTCCTTCCGCGCCTGTCCGGCTCTGCAAAAGGCAACCCTTTCACGCGCTTGATTTGCAACCCAACCCAGCCGCGCGGTGCCCTTTCAGGTTTCTCCCTCTCCGCCTCACCAAGCCCCGGCCTCCGCTGTCAAGGCCTGTCTGGGTTGCAGTACCCATTGTGGCGCTTGCTTCTGGGAAACGCGGACTGCTTCCCGGCTCTCCGCCCTCGCTTTGCCCGCTTGGACGGAGCAAAGCACACAACACCGGCTGCGCCATTGCGGGGTCCGCGCGTGTAGGGGCCGCCGCTGCGCACGAGGCTAGGGATCCTTCTCTCTCTCTCCCTCCCTCGGTTCACCTTTGGCTCTGATCGGAGAGGCCTGATCCCGGGCCATCGCTCGCTCTTCCCTCTTGCACGGGTGACTCGCCCCCCCGCCTCCTCCTCCTCCTCCTCTCCTCCCAGAAAGGCAGGCTGGATGCGGGAGGGTCACTGCACCTTTAAAGTCCTGCACATTTTCTGCAGTGTGTACAAACACCGAGGTCTAGCCACAAAGTTAGCAAGCCTAGGCCCTTGTTAAGGTGGGCTGGAGGAGGGTTGGCTCGGAAAGCCGTGCGGGTCGCTCTGTGCACGCCCCCCTCCAAGCAACCCACGCGCGACGAGTGCTGGCTGAGCAAGGTCGCTGCTGCAAAAAAATAAATAGAGCACGAAAGCAAAACCTGCGCGCCAGGGGAAGCTAGGCCGGAGGAAGCCGAGCAGCGGCGGCGGACACATAGTCCTACAGATACAACTGGCCCTTTGAGGGTGACCAAACTGCTGATGCGGCCCCCGATGAATTTGAGTTTGACACCCCTGCCCTATTTCATGTAGCAGCTCTATTGGAAGTCCTAATTGTTTCATTCATTTTCGTAGGAGCCCTAATGAGAGGAACCACTTTTATTTTTGCAGAGGGAGAACAGATTTTTTTTTTACTGAGGGAGTTTTACATTGACTTGTACAAAGCTGTACAGTCATGATATACCTGAGCTGGGATTTCATCTCAGTTGGAGAATTGTTAGTCACTAGCTTATGGTGCCTCTCTTAACATGCTAAATATTATATAGTTCATTGCCCCAGTAAAGCTTCCAGTTCCCCTGTGGTGTGTTCATCAAGTGTGGCATGAGGCAAATTGGATGCTCTTTCATAGGACTTTTGAATGTTTCTCCAGGAAAGATCTGGCTGGTTGTCTCAAACAAATGCAGAGTTTAATTGACTGCTGCTTCCATGACCCACAGGCCCTGTGCATTCTCAGTTCTCTTTAACAATGACTGCCTTCTCAACTCTTATCCCTGCAATGGCTTCCTGGAGCCCCTATCCTTAGTGGGGATTTTACCCTGCCCCACTTTCCTCATCCCCACCCTTTCCTTAACACAGGGGTGCGGAACCTGTTGTTGTTGTTGCTTACAACCCAGGGACTGTATTCTCTCCAAGGCCTACATGCCAGTGGTGGGTGGGGCCAGAGACAAAAGTGGGTGGAGCAATAGATTTGAATTTTACCTAGTTTCCACATTCCCTTCTTTCCCCCTCCATGCAGGCAAGCAAGAGGCATTGTCAGAGTTCAAGGATACTTTCCAGCTAGGCAGAAACACTCAGGGAAGGGCTCTTGAGGCTCATGCCTCAGGGAAAGTCCTGAGGCCTAGACAGGTTTCCCACCCCGACTTACCGTAATAATTACCACTTAACTCATTGTTTGTTCCCTCCCTTGTCTTCTTTGTGCATAAATCCCTTATGTGAAGCCCAGTGCTGACCTTGCCACCTTCTCTTTCATCTGAGCTCCTTGTTAGCTTCCATACCTTTCTGGACCTTTCTCTACTTTATTTCTTGGATCTATCCTCCTTTGCCTCCCCAGTAGCAGCAGCACTAGTAGCAGTATTCACCATTTTGTATAACACTCTTGAGAGTTCAAAGTGCTTCTCATGCATTATCTTGTTCTAATCCTTATAACATGCCTGTAAGGTAGGTAAATATTAATACACTCTTATTGTAGATAGGAGGCTGAGGCTGAGAGAATATAGTGGCTTGTCTGAGACATACCTGAAGGCAACATTTGTTCAGTGGTACCTTGGGTTACATACGCTTCAGGTTACAGACGCTTCAGGTTACAGATGCTTCAGGTTACAGACTCCGCTAACCCAGAAATAGTACATCAGGTTAAGAACTTTGATTCAGGATGAGAACAGAAATCGTGCGGTGGCAGCAGCAGGAGGCCCCATTAGCTAAAGTGGTACCTCAGGTTAAGAACAGTTTCAGGTTAAGAACGGACCTCCAGAACGAATTAAGTTCTTAACCCGAGGTACCACTGTAATGCTTAATGCACTGACAAGCCCTCAGTGTCTTAGCTACGATCAGTAAACTTTTCCCTTCTTGTCTCAAGTATTATAATGGTACCTCGGGTTACAAACACCTCTGATTACAAACACTTTGCGTTACAGACTCCGCTAACCCAGAAGTAGTACCTCGGGTCAAGAACTTTACCTCAGGATGAGAACAGAAATCACTGCGTGGCAGCAGCAGGAGGCCCCCTTAGCTAAAGTGGTACCTCAGGTTAAGAACGGTTTCAGGTTAAGAACGGAGCTCCGGAACAAATTAAGTTCTTAACCCGAGGTACCACTGTAATGCTTAATGCACTGACAAGCCCTCAGTGTCTTAGCTACGATCAGTAAACTTTTCCCTTCTTGTCCCAAGGCCCTCTGGAGAGTTTTATAGGCTGACCTTAAATTTCTCTCATGTAAGCTGCCCTTTCCCTCTCTGCAGCCAAAACACTCATAATAAAAATTCCATGACATAACACTACTCACCCAGCAGTTTTTATCCTATTACAATGGAAGGGCAGCATTTTATTTTTTATTTCGTATATGATGGTGGTTAGCTTATAAATTCTGCATGTACTTTTGCTTGCATTACATGGTCTTAGAAAGATTCCTCAGCTCAGCTTGAAGCTATGACTTCAGTCTGAATGTAGACTCTTGCATACCTTCTAAAAAACCCAAACCTAACTCCCACTCAGGAATTGAAGCAAAGGGAAAATTACACCCTTTACAGGCATATAGTGCAAAATGAGAAAGTGCCTCTTGCAGCTAAGTAGAAATGAAAGTTTGTGTCTAGTAAAATGACCAGCTTTTTGAATAATATGTTAATTCCATGCATAGTTTTATGGGCTAGCTCTTTCTATGGCATTTGGCAACAGTCCTGGAAAAGGCGCAGTCTCGGCAAGCCCCAGGAGGATCTGTATGAAGATTTGAGCTTATTGAGTTCAGCGATTCTTTCCTAACCCATTCCATCGCAGATCTTTAAACATGAGCCAGTTCTACAACAAAGAAGTGCAAAACAACAATCCTCCTGGCGTGATCTATTTCTCTGAACACAGTGACTAAGGCAGCAATCCTGTACACTACAGGTGGGCAATCTGCAGCCCTGGGTCTAATTGTCACAAGCCGCCTGCAGGCAGGCAGGTCAGATTTTCTGCAACAGCAACCTGTCCATTCCCTTGTAGCCTGCTGGGTAGCAAGGAAAAATGGATAACAGAAAGAGAGACCCAAAAGGGGATAACCTCACTCATTTTGGGCTCTGGCCTTGGCCCCTACAAGGCCATCATGTGGATTACTACCCTCAAGGGAATGCAGCCCTCAACAGTAAAAATTCACCCGTCCCTGCTGTACATGCTTACCTGGGAGTAATTCTCTCGGCACACAATAAGCACTGCATTGTATTGAGAGTCATTGCTTGCTCCTGTTTCAGCTTACTGGCTGCGCTCGGACATAACAACAAACCATTTGGTTGCTACCAGAGGATGCCATGATGAATCTCAGGCTTGCAAACGCCTCCTCCCTCCACCCTTATGTATGAGATAAGGAAATACGAACATTTGGTTGATGGTTTGTGACAAACTGTCTGTTTCATCTGAATGTTGGAAACTGGTTTGTACAAACCATAGTCACCCAAATAGGATACTGGTTAACTAAATATGGTTCATACAAAGAGAACCATGTTTGGACAAAGTGGTAAATTGCACTGTGCTACCACAAATGGAAGCTTCTGTTTTCTTCCCCTTGCATACAAAGGAGGAAACAGCACAAACCATTTGCCACTGCTTATTCTCCGAACAGCAAACCATATCTTGTATGTTTGAAGTAAAACAAAAAAAGTATGTAATTCCTAATAAGGTGACTATGTAACTTGAGTAATTAGAAATACCTGCATTCATAAATGACGTAATTGTCTGTGTTTCAGGAAAAAACATGGCAGTTGTTCTTGTGGATGCTCATACTCCAGTGAAACTTGTCCCCAAAAATAAAGGAGGGGGAAGATAACTTTTGCTTTTCTGGGAACCAACTGGCAACAGTTTTTATACCAAACCTGAAGTGGAGCATCTTAGATGAGGTGATAAAAGCGGTGGATCTGCAACTTTGGCTGATGATCGAACTTGGCCTAAACCCTTGCTCTTGCATTTGTGTACTTGTGATTGCTTGGAAAGGACACCATTTGTGTGAGGAAACAGGTTGTCAGCATGCAAATTAGCTGTTTTGCTTGCAGAAGTCCTTGGTTTCCCCCCTCCCCCTCCTGGATGTTGCTTGGGGTGAATAGCTTTGCTTCATTTTGTATTCACAGTGAGGCATTGCTTCCTGGTCTAGCACAACCTTGACTGTCTTTCCAAGTCGCACACTAATGTTGGAAGGCAATACTTTTTGCTGTTACAATGGTCCGATTCTGTTCAGGAGAGAGCTTGTCCTATTTGGGGAAGCCAGGAAACCACCCATCTTTCTGCTTTATACAAATCAGCTGCTACGGGTGAATTATGCTGCATCTGTAATTAATAGGGCCAATATTGTTACTTGTCTGGAGAAATCCCAGACTGGCTTCTCTACACTAGCTTAGCAGAAGGTCAGAACTAGTATACAGTTGACGTGGAGTTCCCTGGCTACATCTGACCATTTTCTCATAGCACAAAAGGTGTTGTGTACCCACATTAGTCTATTTTCCACCTGGTTCCTGAGCAGAGGAGTTGTTGTTTTGTTTTTGTTTTTGTTACGGTATAATTACTTGGAGAACTGGTTGCTGATTGAAGAAACTTTCTTTTGCATGGACTGAATGGAAGCAAAGAGAAGGCTCCTTGCAATATGACCCAAATGTCACTGCACTATAAAATCTAATTTGCCTACCCTGCTTGGATATGTAAACTGCAGTCAGCATTTGCAAAGCACTTGTTACACCTGATCATTGGAAGTATTAGTCTGTTTTATCCTTTTAAAAACTCTTTAATCTGTGATGAGGGTCATTATTTATCCGTTGCTTCCCTGAAGTCCTGGAGCATCTCAGTGACTTTGGTGTTATTTGCAGGCTTAGATATTGTAGGGAGGACAAAGGATTATCAGATGCAAGAGTTGGCGCGAGTAAAGGCAATTGCTTCCAAACTCAAATAAGTCTTGAATTTTTAAATTTGGCACCAGATCTAGCATTGACATAATGTTTACATAGGTTACAAAAAAAAAAATAAAAAAAAAAAATAGACACCATAATTGATTTGAAAACTGCAGGTGAACACATATAGCATGTTCCACATTGCATTTAACAGTGAAATGAACAACAAATGCATAGACTGAATTATAGGAAATTGTTTGGAGAACAACTAGTTTAAAAGAGCGGGGGGGGGGTGCGCGTGAACTCAGTGTCACACTGAATTCCTCTCTGTTGTGCTGTACAGAGGATGGTGACATGCAGCTATGCAATATACTAGCCAACCTTTTTCATTTCATAAAATGTATACCGTATATCACTTGATTATGAGGAAAAACCCTCAAAGTGGTTTTGGAGTGTACATGTGTTTTGTTTATACAAGTTTTTGATTTCCCCAGGTTTCAAATTCTCATAAAAATTAAAATGCAGACTTGCTTTTTGACATGGAAGGTTAGAGGGCTCACCACTCGGGAAGCTAAGCAAGAACTTCATTGTCTTATCTGAAACAAGGACAGAATACCAACAGGAAACGTCTGAGTATGCCCAGATACAATTAAATCCCGGGCCAGCTAGTGATTAAACTATAAAATGATGCTATCAACACCCTTTTCATACTGTGATCTTCCATTTTTCAAAACATCCATTCTAATACCATTCTAATTCCATTCTGCTTACTGTTAGTGTACTAATAAAAACAAAGCCATACTTTGTTTGGCTTTTGAGTTTGCTTTATATTTGAATCACCAGGGCCAAACGTATAGTATAGCTACTTATATATTGCTATCAAGCATTGCTTTGTTTTCTCAAAGAGTTACAATAGCATTTTCCCATAATCCGTTAAGACTGCAAAAGTCGCAGTGCACTAGCAGCATATTATAATGAAACCCACAGAGTCAAAGAGCCTGTGGAGCAACCCAACAGCTTCATCCTATGGATCTGTGCAAGCTGTGGCTTGCTCTCTTGAAACTAAGGTGCAAACTTGTGTGTGGGATGTGGAGCAGTGCCTGCTTTCCTTTAGGAAATTGGCTGTTACAAAAATACCCCTGAAGGGCCTGAACAATGGCACTACATTAGGAGAAAGTATGCCACACATGACCTTAATCTTGCATTCTGGCAGCTGGATCAGAGTAAAAACAAATTAATTTCTTTCACATAATCACTGCATGTTTTTACCTCTACCGTTTGCAGAGTGAGTGAAGAGTAGGTCTGGAAAATAATGTAGTTATCAGTGCAGTTTAGCATTTGCTATGGTGCAAGAAAAATAATGTTATTTCATATCATAGATGAGTTTTGAGCCCAATGAGGTAAGATAATATGCTAGCTGGCCTAAGATACATTGAAAGGATACTATAATGGGGGTTTGTAGAGAATGGGTTTTTTTTGAAGGCTAGACATTCATTTTAAGCATACACATTAGACTTAGACACAGGTTTAGATAAAGAGTTTATGCTGCTCTGTTTCTGAATACCAAATGCTGATGACCATAAGCAGGTGGCCTGGTTTGCCCTGCATGGTCTTCCTGGGCCTTCTAGGGCAGAGGTGAGACACAATTTCAATTTCATCTCAGGAAAGCAGCTTCAGATCTATTGTGACTGAGTGTCTGTGTATACTGCTGGACTGGCTGAAGTTGCTATTTAGTTTTGAATATTGTGACAGATACCATAAATATTCCTGGATTAGTGAATTTTGTGAATTTTGGTTCTGGTTTTTAATGCCCTCATCTCCTGTTGAAACCAGAGTGAAGGATATGGTTTCTCTTGGTCTGATGAAGTTTAGATCATAAGCCCTTTTTGGGCAGAGACCTGTGTTCTTGCTTATGTTGCTCTTTAAGGTTCCATGCACACCAAATATGCCGTATAAATCCTTGGCATCCTTATCATACATTTGTTTTGCCAGTCTCTGCTTGGAGGGAACACGCATTTCATGGCTCCCAGAGAGCTCTCTCTTTCTGTGCCTCCCATTAAGCTGACATTTGTACTCTCTGTGAAGGGAAAATATGTCTCAGGTCACCTCACCTTTCTAACTTATCTACTTCACCACCAGAAAGAAGCTCTGCATTGTTCCAGGGCATTTCCATGCAGCCATTCACTTTTAACATTGTTCCTCTAGGTCTGGGCCCTTTGAAACTCATCCTTTGCCAGGGATTGCTTGAGCTTCTTCAACTCCACTTTGTACTATAAACCAACAATTATGGCATGACTAAATCCTCTCCTTTGATTCTGTATTTGGGAACAACCCTGCAGGGAACAACCCTATCAAAGTGGTGGATTATTAAGCAAAGTAATTGCTGAAGGATGTGGCTTTTCCTGTAGGTAAACACCACTCCCTATTAGATAGCACACTGCATTACAGTATTGACTTTTGCATTCCTTTACCAGAGTCTGGCTCTTATTTTGTAAATACATGCATAGTACTTACTATATGAGTAACTATTCATAATCTTTCAGAGGCTTGTTGGGTATGAGAATGGAGGAGACTTAGGATGAGGGGTCAGGGGAGAGCTATTGAGCTGTGGCTCTCCAAAGGTTAGAAGAGCAAGTCAAAAACTCTCCTATTCCTGCCTACATGTTCTTATTCCTGCCTACATGTTCTTTCTTATACCGAACTATAGGTCTTGATATATTTTAACACCATGTTTCAAGTGAGAATCGCCCAACACTTTACAGGCATCAGTGAATCAAAACATTTGATCCACTCTGTGAAGTTGGCAGCATTATCTGTATGTTTTTATGTTGTGGTAGCTTTGGTACTGAATTGGTATATGACTTGTCCAAGCATTGGCAGTTCATAGAATCATAGAATTGTGGAGTTGGAAAGGGACCACGAGGGTCATCTAGTCTAACCCCCTGCAATGCAGGAGTCTTTTGCCCAATGTGGGGCTCATACACATGACTCTGAGATTAGGATGCTTTACCGACTGAGACTGTAGTGGTACCTTGGGTTACAAACACCTCAGGTTACAAACACTTTGGGTTACAGACTCCGCTAACCTGGAAGTAGTACCTTGGGTGAATAACTTTGCCCCAGGATCAGAACAGAAATTGTGTGGCGCTAGCGGGAGGCCTGATTAGCTAAAGTGGTACCTCAGGTTAAGAATTGTTTCAGGTTAAGAACAGACTTTCTGAACGAATTAAGTTCGTAACCTGAGGTACCACTGTATAAGAGTGTATCCCCCACAGCCAGAACCTTCATGTTACTTTTTTATGCATGTATGTATGTATGTATGTATGTATAGAAAACCACTCACAGAACATCCAACTACTTGCAAAGCCCACAACCAGGGTCCCTACAGTACAGTTAAAAAGCTATCTTGCATACAGTTCTTACTCACCAATTTCTATTTTGTATGCCTGCCCCCTATAATACTGTCATGCATTATGTGGTGTAATGAAATACAACTTCCTTTCTAGAACTAGCCACTGACAGGCTTGGAAAGGCATTGTTTTTTTTTTAAAAAAATATATTTTATTAAGGATTTTCTTGTTTTACAGAAGTGTAGTGCCTCGTTTTTTTTTTTCCCCTTCTTCTTCTTCCATGTAACGTTTTTACAAATCCGTTTCATTTGTTGAGGCATTAGGGGGAGAAGAAAACAGAAAGAAAAAAGAAAGGGGGGTGGGGAGAGGGAGGATGGATGGGGATGGGGTCGGGTGGCGGTGTTTCTATTATGTTTAATGTATGTAGAGTTTGGTGTCAGCGTTGCTTGTGTTGTTCACTTGTGTTCCTTTGGTGGTGAGAGAGGTTGGGGTTGGCTTAGGGTGTGATTGTTTGCTTGTGATTGGCTGTGGTGATCTTTGTTTTCGTGTGTGAGTGAGGTGGGTGGGTGTTTTGGATCAGGTTAGCCATATTGATTTGTATGCTGTTGGTGGATTATTGTCGTTGTCCTGTTGGGCTGTGTATGTGATAAAGGGGAGCCATACCGGGGTGAAGGCGTCTTCTTCTGTTTGTCCCCGTGTCAGTTTCAGTTTATTAGTTAATTTTTCTAGTAGGGCTGTTTCCCATACTATTTGGTACCATTGGTCCATGCTTACTCCTGACAGGTCTCTCCAGTGTCTGGTTATGATGTTTCTGGTTGCTGAGAGCAGGTGGGTTATAAGTTCTTTGTGGTGTAAATGGGCATTGTTGTCTTGGAAGATGTTTAGTAGGGCCAATTCTGGGGTGATGTCTATTACTTGCTTAGTTATTTTACATATTTCTTGTATGGCTGTTGTCCAGAATAGTTGAATTTTGGGACACTCCCACCACATGTGGAGGTATGTGCCTGAGGAGGTGCACCCTCTCCAGCATTTTGGTGAGGTTCCTGGGTGTATTAGCGCTAGTTTCCTTGGTGTTAGGTACCACCTGTAGGTGAGTTTCAGTGTGAGTTCTTTTCTTTTTGTTGATATGGATTTAAAGGGGGGTTTAGACCACATTCTGGTCCATTGAGTGGGGTTAATCTCATAGCCTATGTCATTCTCCCATTGTTTTTTGATTGTGTCTAGGGGATTTGCGGGATTTTGGAGTAGTATTTTGTATATTGCGGATACCGTCCCTTTACCGTTTCCCTTTGTTGTTAGGAGGAGGTTTTCGAAGGTTGTCAGGGGCCTAGTTGCTGCTGATTTTACTGTTGGGTTGTTTAAGAAGGCATGTAGTTGGTGTTGTGTTAACCAGGTCATTTGGGTGTCTTCTAGTTTGTCTTGTATTTCTTGTGTTGACAAGGGTTTGTTATTTTTATAAAAGTCTATTAGGCGATATAAGCCTTTGGTTCGCCAGGTTTTTGTCTGGAGGTTTTGTGCTGCATGGTAGAATAATGGGTGGTACGCCAGGGGGATTAGTGGGGATGGGGTTGGGGATAGTTTGCCTATTTGTGTTTTCCATGCTTTGAGCATGGTCTGTGTGTACCTGTTAAGTGTTGTGGGAATTTTCTTTAGTTTGTTTGGGAGGAGTGGGTATGTTGTGGTGCAGGTGTTTTCAATTGTGTCCCTCTCTAGGTGTACCCATTGTTTTGTCTCATCTTCTAGTATATATGGGATTATATGGCGTATTTGGTTGGCATTGTAATATGCTTCTATGTTGGGGATTCCCCATCCTCCTTCTGAGGTGGGGAGGTGCAGGTATTTGGGGCTTATTCTTGGTTTTTTATGTGAGAAGATGAAAGAAAGGCATTGTTAAGGATACCTTTGTCCTTGTGATTTGTGGGGATGTATACTTGGGTTAGTTGCAGTGGTGAGTAAGCTGTGACATTTATCTCCACATTATTGGGAGTTTGATTTGGTTTGTTTACTCAAGCACATATTGATTCATTGTAATGTGTACAGCAGAGTTGGCTTTCTGGGTGGGTTAATGTTGGAGATGCATAAAGTAGGACCTCTGTCTGACACGTCTACCATCAGTTAACATAATAAGGGTGACTCCCTAGTCAGGTAACCATTACCCTAGGAAAAAGACTTCATTTATTGTTTGTGCATGCCTGCATAGCATGCATTTTGTGTAGTGTGGTAATCCTATGATTAACAACTAATGACGTATGGACCAGACCTAGCCTGCAGATGACGGTTTCACTTGCTAACCAGGAACCTCCCTTGCTGCTTCATAGTTGGCCCTGCAGCTACAATGAAGACTGCTCATTGTATGTGGGCATATGGCATAATAATGCAAAGCGTTCTTACTGTTAACCAGAGAGAAAAGACACCTGCCTAGATGAAGAATAAAGTGGCCGCTTCTGCCATGCAAAGTCTGTTAGATCTTGTTTGACAAACCACAGCAAAGCTAATGCCTGTCTGAAGGAGCTCCATAATTACTAGTTTTATATATCATTATTATTTATTTAAAAGTTCAATGGGCCAATGTTCATAAAGTACACAACCTGCTGTATACATAAGCAACACTAAAACATTACACCAGGCACATAAAAATAAATACATACAAACACAGACTACTGAAAACAGCAGGGCAGACTGCACACTCATTCAGGTAAAAACAGTGACAATACCTCAATGAATTAGCTTTGAGTTGGCACTCAAATGATAACATTGGGAGGAATTCAGGGGTGCGCTGTGTCGAATGTTATGTCAGTGCAAGCATTTCATCTGGTCAGGTGGAACAGTTGCCCCATCCTCCACCTGCCTGCTATTCTGGGGGCTCTCCTGACAGCCCCTGAGCCAACTTGCCTGGGGGGGGGGGGACATGGGGAGGAGAGGGAGGGGATATGGTGATGATTAGTAGCTGCGATCGCTTCAGGAAAAAGGCTTTGACCTTTAATAGAGGGCCATCTATGAAAGGGTCTTAGCCACAGCAACAGACCGTCTCATGTTTAGAGGAATATGCTGCAAGGCAGATGTTGGGGAGGCTCCCTGTCCGGCCGCTGTGGGGAAGCAGGATATTGCACTAGCTAATATCCCCCTGGGATGCCCTGGTGTCACTGGGGCTTCCTACGCCACTGGTGGTATGTCCTTGAGTGCACTGAGTGAAGTCCTCATTGCAGCTAGGAGAGCCATTGACTACAAATTTTAAGATCCTTTATATCCTTTTATTAATAGAGGTGGAATTGAGATGAGCAATTCTATTGTCTTTTCCTTGGAGTTCCTGCCCAGCTTCATCTCGCCCATCTTGCCTATTATTTGTCTGAAAGAAAATCTCCCTAGTGATTAATGGCTAAACTGGTCATCCTTTGTTTGCTCCCTGCCTTCCAGTTATCCTATCATTATCTTGATGGCCTGTATTTAGGAGTTTGAGTAGACTTTACTGGCAACTTGGTTCACATGTACTGACCTTTACAAGGTGCAAGGTACTTAGGAGATTTCCTGAATCCCCTCCAGGAGATGAAGCTGGAATCAGACTTGCACCAAGGTCACCAGAGTTCATCATGGAGGGTCTCCTGTCATATTAGAGTTATGTCAGTTTTCTTACCTATGGCATGATGTAAAGTAATAAACCACAGAATAAGTTAAGATTGACACACAGAGACTTATTCACATAGACATGTGCCAGGATAATCCTTCCTCTGCTGGAATGAGGCCAGGCTAGAGCAATGAAGTTTGAAGTGTGCAGAGACATAGCGGGGATCACTATTCAGACCCCTAACTGAGTCAGGAATTCATTCTTCCAAAGTGCGCTATCATTTCTCACACTGCATACATTTAGGGAAATACACTTAAGTTGGATATTTTGCACATGTTGCTTACCCAAAACACCAAGTCTGGCTTTTACCATCCTGAACAATGTGGTGTCATCTGTAAACTTTGCTGTCTCATTGTTGACACTTGACATATGAAGAAATTAAATAGCCCTAATTCACTGCAGATTCTTCAGGAACCTGACAGTCCTCTCACGAAAACTTTCAGTTTATTCTTATCCTTTGTTCGTAGAAATCTGATAATCAGAAAGTCATAATGCTGGTAAAGTTATAACTCCTGTTGAGTTTATAACATGGACGTAGCCAGGACTTTTGTGGAGGGGGGGGGCAGAACTGACGTGATTTGTCAGTTAAGTTTTCCTATTTTACTTGATCTGAGAAGGGGCAGCTGCCTTTCCCTGTGCCCCTGCCCCCCCGGCTATGGCCATGGTTAATAAGCCTTAATATGCGTACTTTACCCAAATATGCTAGTAGACTTAATATGTGAAGGAAATTTAATAAACAACCCAGTAATTTTCTAGAATCCTTACTTAATGGAAGTTAACATGTGTTGAGAATAATGTTAATTTGCCATGTCCAGTGTGTACTGTAATGTTATCTGCACAGCGGTCTGCAAGATAGTCGAAAGAGCCAGGTCCCCCCCTCATTTCAAACTTACTTGCTCTAACCCAGTGGTTCCCAATTAGTTAAGTCCTGCAGACCCCCTATTCTCAAAACCCAAGCCATGGACCCCCTATTTTTGAAAATTTTGATATCTCTAGGGTAGTTTTTGTTATGTGAATCGTGTCACGTACCCCCTCAGTGTCCACAGACCACCAGTTGAGAACCACTGCTCTGACCTGACCGTCCTTTCAATCTGACTGCAGCAGGGAAAGGTGGTTCGGTCACATTACTGCATTGAATTGGAGCATTCAATCATTCCTTATGCAGGCAACCAAATTAACAAAATTATCTGCCCTCAGAGTAGGCTGCTTGCCAAGAACAGTAATTCACACAGGGACAAAATTATATATCGGTTACAGTTCTAACAAGAAGTTCTTTGCTGCTTTCACTTTTTTTGGCCAACTGTGATTAGATTTGACATATTAAAGAAACACTGAAAACCGGGAAAGGGTTGAACTGGATTGGGACAACATCAGAGGGCTAATAGAGCAGCAGTGGGGAAGGAGAGGGAATGGAGTTTAGACTGGGAAAATAGGTCTACTCTGAGTACAACTTAATTGAATACCACTCATTGATCTTTAGCATCATGGTACTGTTTGGTTCTTAACAGTGTTAAAGCTGTTTGTTTTCAATTGACATTTTCAAGTACAGCAAGGGCTGTATAACAGCCATGATAAGAGAGAAAGAACAAGCAAGATTATACTGCAAACAACTGAACAAGGATCTTGCAGTCCAATACCATTAATTGCACAAGTAGGCCTAAGCTTAACATACATTTCAAGGATTACTGCGACTCATCGGTTCTCCAGAAGGAATCAACTGAAGGCAAACTTGGGCACTGGGTGTGGTGCTATGTGAAGATGAGAAATGTCAAAGGGCCCTCACTTTTTGAATTTCCTCCGCTTTTTTCTTTGTCTAACCAGCTCTTTGTTGTGACATGGAAAGAACAGTGATATTCTTGACAATGTTTTTGTGATGTTAAATGATTTGCAAAGTACTTTTGACAGATTCCTCAGCTGAATAAATGAATACTCATTTACCTGTTAAGTTAAAGTGGAGAGCAGGCACAGTTACCCATTCTGCCTGCTTTCTTCAATATCCCTAATCTTTAGAGAGAAATTCGCTGTACATTTTTAATCACCATGGGGCAAAATAGGTCCAGATTTGTGTGCACTTTGCAACACCTTGTTCTGCACCCCTTCATCGTTGACAAAAAAAACCGAAATGAAATGTGCAGTGCTTTGCCCTTCACCCACTTCCATGAATATCTCAATAGGGCGCATGCTTCTGTCTGTTATCACCCTGGGGTGATTCTGGTTTCTGCACTCAAGATGTAGCTAAAGGTCACAGCTGCTCTTCACTGAACCTTCAGCAGGTGTATCCTTTCTGGGGTTCTCGTTTCCTGTTTGTATCTCAGGACTGGCTGAGTTAGGCCTGCAGAGAGATGAGAAAGTATTCATTGAAATAAAAGTAAAGTGGCAAGATGCAAACCTCATTGCTCCAGATGTTATTCTTTACACCATGACTTGTAGTATGTTCTAGTTACAGGTAAGTAGCCGTGTTGGTCTGCCGTAGTCAAAACAAAATAAAAAAAATCCTTCCAGTAGCACGTTAGAGACCAACTAAGTTTGTTATTGGTATGAGCTTTTGTTTGCATGCACACGAAAGCTCATACCAATAGCAAACTTAGTTGGTCTCTAACGTGCTACTGGAAGGATTTTTTAAATTTTGCAGTATGTTGTTGAGCATGATGGCATGCATAACTAAACTTTATTTGCAGAGCACACACAATGACTATGAGAAGGGAGTTCCAGCAGAAGAAGCCAATATAGCAATCAA
Organism: Podarcis erhardii; assembly: GCF_964252035.2. Classification (NCBI taxonomy): domain Eukaryota; kingdom Metazoa; phylum Chordata; class Lepidosauria; order Squamata; family Lacertidae; genus Podarcis; species Podarcis erhardii. The sequence goes on from NC_138497.1 coordinate 44,166,315, forward strand.
GAACCCCTGCAAACGTCATAGTTCAGATCCCACCATTTGAACTGATTGCCGCTGCTCCTTTGCATTGCCTCACTAGAACAAATTTTGGCCTGTGTTGTTAGCAATGCAACAATTGGCTTTCTAGATGGAGCAAACTAATCCCTGACAAATGTTTGTTTAGACGTATTTGCCTTCCTGTACTTGGTTTATGAAGGTGTACATGCCTCTCTGTCTTTGCTTCCACTCTCAGATGAGCACGGAGTAGAAATCAAAGAGGTCTGAGTGTTTATATCCCACCCTTTTTTCAAGGATCATAGAATGATAGAATCTCCGAGTCCAACCCCCTGCAATGCAGGAATCCTAACTAAAGCATCCATGACAGATGGCTATCCAACCTCTGCTTAAAAACCTCCAAGGAAGAAGAGTCCACCACCTCTCATGGGAGTCTGTTCCACTGCTAAACAGCTCTTACTGTCAGAAAGTTTTTCCAAATGTTTAGTCAGAATCTCCTTTCTTGTATCTTGAAGCTATTGGTTTGAGTTCTACCCTCCAGAGCAGGAGAAAACAAACATGTTCTCTCTTCCATGTGACAGCGGTTAAGATATTTGAAGATGGCTATCATATCTCCTCTCAGTCTCCCTTTTTCCAGGCTAAACATACCCAGCTCCTTCAAGCGCTCTTCCTAAGGTTTAGTTTCCATACCCTTGATCATCTCGGTTGCCCTCCTCTGAACATGTTCCAGCTTGTCAACATCCTTCTTAAATTGTTCAGATAGACAACCATGTCCTCGTTCAGTTGATGTGCATCCTTAACATAAGCCAATATGGATGGCAGGTGGGTGGATAATAGCAGGCACAGAAACTCAAAAGAATTTTTAATGTGTGTTATGGTTTCAGTTCCATAGAACAGCTACATACCTTCCATGTTCTTATTTTCCTAAGCACCACAGCTTGATCGTTCTTGCTTTATTAGCAGGCCTCAGCTACCCAAATAGGTCCTTAGCAAGCTTGTTTTGCTGATACTGTTGCCTTGGGCTCCTCTAGGAGGAAGGGCTGGATATAAACTTAATAAACAATTAAATAAATAAATATTTAACTTGCTGGCCTATTAATTCCTAGTGGATTTTGGAGTGTCATGTTACCTTATTTGGAGTCAGTGGCGTAGCGTGGGGGGGGGTGCAGGGGGGCCGGCCGCACCGGGCGCAACATCTGGGGGGGGCGCGCTCGCCGCCTCCGGAGTCACCGAAGAGCCTCGGGCGCAGGCTGTAGCAGAGCCCCATGTCTCGCGGAACCGACGAGCTATGCGCGCTTCCGGGCTGAAGGCGTCCGGCAGGCAGCGGCTCTCAGCGCTTGCTGCGGTCCCCGCGCGTCAGGGCTGCGGAGGGCGCGCCAGGCAGCCCCTCCTCACAGCCCCGCCGCCGCCACTGCTGCAGCTGCTGGGCCATGTTGCATTTTCCTCGCCTCTCTGCCCTCCTCCTCCTCCGGGCAAGCGGCGTCGTTTGGGCGGCAGCGCCAGCGGCAACTCGCCTCAGGTCACCTGACACGGACCCGCCACCGCCGCCGTGGCTACCTTACCGTAAATACCCCAGCCCAGGCAGCAGCAAGAAGAAGCTGGCAGTGGCGGCAGGTTAGGGGTTAGGGGCGCAAATTACTTGCCTTGCCCCGGGTTAGGGGGCGCAAATTACTTGCCTTGCCCCGGGTGCTGACAACCCACGCTACGCCGCTGTTTGGAGTGAGGGGCATTAACATTTTCTCTACTAGCAATGTTCTTTTCACTCTCCCAGCAATAAGCAGGAGTTGGTTACCATCAGTAGCATCAGTCCTGAAGTGTCTGGTATAGACACTTGACCAGTGTCAAGTGGTCTGATGGAAGGGCCATGCTCTAATTTTGCCTCAGGCACTCTGCTCACGGTCTAAATCTCAGCGAGTATGTGTGATTGTTCTCCTGTCACGGCTTGCCCTGAAAGCCTTCCTACTTCTATCATATCTCACCTGGGTAAATCTTTTTGACAAGCCTATAATTAATGCCTGATCTACATAAGAAGAATGTTTACCAGTGGTTCCTGAATGAGATAGGCTAAAACCGAGGGATCTTTTCTCCGCTGTAAACTGCTTCTGCCACCTTGGAACCAGAAATACCTGTTTTGCATAGACTGAGTCTCAGACCAAAATGTGTGTCTGATTTGTGCATGTAGATGATTTATGGACTTCAAGAACAGCTGCTCACATATTTCCAACCAGAGGCACTCCTAGCTTAAGAGAAGCAGCGAGGGCCAAATCTCTTTTGGCTTTGCTAGCTGCTTCTTTCTTCGCTCTTCCCCCAATCAGCAGTCTTCATGTGACAAAGTGTTGTTGTAGGCTCACAGATCTCTATTAGAGTCAGCAGCATAGAGATGCCTCCCAATTTAAGCTAGGGAGAAGCCCACATATGGTCTATGTCAGGGGTAGCCAGGGTGGGTGTCCTTTAGATAATGTTGGCTCTCAGCTCCAGCCAGCATGGCCAGTGTTCAGAAATGATGGGAGTCATAATCCAGCAACATCAGGAAAAACTTCTGTCATGGATGCTTTAGCTTGGTGGTGATGGTAGGAATGATGTCATATTTGGACTGCATTTCCTTCCGGAGCCACCTTCACTAAATCACGACATCCCATTTTTAAAGCCCCCTTTCCACTAATTGTGTCCTATTCTTTAATATAGTGGTTGGGAGTTGGTTATACAGGGCTTGGTAGAGAGTTTTTGTTCTCAGAAACTGTTTGTAAATTCAATTTGGGATAGAGTTTTATATGGTAGGAATGTGAGAATTACCCATTCTCATCTTTTTTCTGCATTAAAATGCTGCTTTTCACTTCGAGAAATCTCCTTATGGAACCATTAGAGGATAATTTCTGAAATTCTAGTCACGTGTTTTAAAAACAACATTTTAATGGCGAGGTTGTCAGGGACTGTGTGTTCAAAAACAAAATGCTAATTCTGTGAAAAGGAAACTCGGATTATGTGCTTGGCATCTATCATGAATGTTAAGGAAATGCCCATATGCTTTCATAATCTGATTCCAAAATGAATCTGTTTTGCAAGAAGAGTGGTAGTATAGGACAAGGATTTGAAGACATAGGATAAGGATATATGAAGGTGTGGAAGTGGGGAGAGGAAATATGAAGCATGTGTCCAATACTCCTGTCATTAATGCAGATGTAGAATGGCTTAAAAATCCAGACATTTGAGACTTCCCAGATGCAATTTCCGTCCCAACTTAGCGCATCCCGCCCTTGTACTGTGAACATACAGGTGTCCAGAATGTATACAAACCTGAGCGACAAATGAAGATAGATATTTAGTTTAGTGGTGCAGTGTTTTTTTCTCACCTGTGACTGTGTTCTTGTCTGCAAATGTAAAGCAGAGTTCCACACCTCTTGCTGCTGTCCATTACTGTCATAGTGGAAAAGACCCGGCTAATGCCACAGCCTCATATTTTTGGGTATTGAAAAGGTCTGGATTGTGTTGAATGCTGTAGTGCACCATTGGCTGAATGCCTATCACTCGCCAGTCAATAGTCACTGTTCAGCCTTCATCCCAACAGCAGTGAGCAATGACACAGAAATATTTATTTGCTTAAGTGGTGGTGAGCATTTTTCAAGCCCAGGGCTGCATTTCCTCAGAAGCAACCTCCGAGGGTGTGGGACACGTGCTGCTGCTGCTGCCGCTGCCGCCTAGGGTCAGAGGCAAAAATGGCCAGAGCAGCAGAAGTGACACTTGCATTCCTGCCATGCAAAGACCAGAGGTTTCTATGCACACACTGACACACCTCTTGGTCGAGGCAAGCAAGAGAGATTGCCTCACAGTTCAAGAACACACCCCAGCTAGGCAAAAGCACTGCAGGAGAGCACGGAGCTAGGCTGGTGAGGCGTGTTGCCGCCTTAGGAAATTCTCGAGAGTTAGATAGATAACGAGGCCTGCCTTTGACCTGAGCCTCGTCCACCCCTGGTTTACTCATGACTGGTCACTGGGTGTAAAACTTTGTTGAGGAAGGAATCCCACACATATTAGAACATGTCACAATAACATCTGGAGGACACAGCACTTCCCACCGAAGCGGAATTGGAGGAAGGGCAAGTAACACGACACAATGGGGGATGTACTAGTAGACAAAGGCTGGTCTTAAATGTTTTGATGGGAAAACATCCTGGTATTGTTAAATTCATCCGTGCACTGCATGTGAGATGTGTGGCTGGACAATCGGCAGGGAGCGTGGACTTCATTGCAAGTGTGATTGAAATGCCACACATACTGTGAGCGCAATATTCAGGTCTACCTAAGTGGGCAGGAGGCATCCTTGAGCCTGTAAGCTTTTCAACCTTTTTGAGTCCATGGCTCCCTTGACCAACTACCTTCTTTCTGCGGCACCCCTGTGGGGCTCAGGAACCCATTTATGTCACCCCTTGCCTGCAGAGCTAGCAGCCCCTCACCTCTTTTCAAACACCCTCCTTTGTGGAGTGTTCCCTCAGTCTCCTCTCTTCTCCCCTCTTTTTGGGAGTCCTTTAAGCAGCTGATGCTGCCACCCCTGGTCTCTGAGCTGCCACACCCCCCCCCCCAGCCCCAAAGATAGGTGTCTCCTCACATTGCCCCACAGGGGCCTGGGACTTGTCCATTCCTAGAAGCAAGGACTGGTGAACTGGCTGGCTGGGCTCCCTCCCCCACTTGCTTGCTTACTCTGAGGCCACCTCAGCTTCTGGCAACCAGGACCCCCTGGCCAGCTCCAGAGGCACCACTCCTCTGAGGAGCTTGTAGCCAGGGCTGCTGCAACAAATAACTGTGCAAGCCTTCGGGAGGCAGAGATGTGAGAGGGCATCAGAGGAGGGAGGCAAGGAAAGAGGGACAGAGGCCAGTGCTGCCTGTGGCACCCCTGGCCATCATTCAAGGCACCTCAGGGTGCCATGGCGCACAGGTTGAAAAGTACTGCTGTAAGTAGTCACACAATTCATGCCTAGTTTGACCCTTAGATGTATGTGTACTGCAGCAGCTAAGAGGCTTCCTATATCTTTCAGCCAAACTGAATGCAGTGGGGTCTCCAAAGCCAAACATTATTTCATTCAGTTTGGGTTTCTTAAGGATAAATTACCAGAAAGTTCGTGCCAATGGTTAAGAACCTGCATTTTCAGTGTCTGTGTTGTGGCACTGATGACTACATGAGGGCTGGGAGGAGAAAAGAGCAATAAACAGATAATGACATGATCACATTAGCTCTGCTGTAAAATGGTGGAACTCATCCAACAGCAAATTTCCCCTAGAGAAAAATATGGCTGCCCTCATTAACTTATCATGCTAGCCATTTTTTTTTTTCCTTTTCTGTACAGTGCCCTGGTAGCCTTACAAGGCCATTATATATGTACAATTCCCAAGGAAGGGACCGCACATTATGACATGCAGTCACTTCCTGGGACCATTTCAAAACAGTTTTTTAGAAAACAAAAAACCACAATTATTAGCTGCTCTAAACAGAAAGAAGCGCTTTTCGTTTGTTTGTAAAACGGGCCAGCTTTTTTGTTTTCCCCCCAGGATTTTCTTTATATATATCTATATCATCTATATCTATATCATCTATATCTATATATCTATATCTATATCTATATCTATATCTATATCTATATCTATATCTATATCTATATCCTATATATCTATATATCTATATATCTATATATCTATATGTCTATATATCTATATATCTGCTGATGAACGGTATGAAACTGAGCGAGTTTTCTGAAAGGGCTAAACCAGCATTAGATGGGAAAGCATGGATCTATCTGTCCATGCTGTGAAAATGCCTTGCAGTAGCTCAGCATCTGACATGCCTCTTCATTTCTGCCAGTACAGTGGACGCTTGGGTTGCGAATGTGATCCGTGCAGGAGGCACGTTCGCAACCCACAGTGCCACATCTGCGCACGTGCAGGTTGTGATTCGGCGCTTCTGCGCATGCTTGACCGCCAAAACTTGGAAGTAACCTGTTCCAGTACCTCCGGGTTTCGGTGCGTCCGTAACCCAAAAAAAGCAACCTGAAGCGTCTGTAACCCGAGGTATGACTGTACCTGTCTTGAAGCAAACAAAGCACACCCCTCTACTCAAGTAGCATGACAAAGCCAAGGCTCACTCAAGCCAGCCACTCAGCAGCATAGTTCAAACACGCTTTCCACTAATCAACAAGGTCCTCCTGCAATGATCACACAGCATATTACATGCAAGGTGGTGGTGTTTTTTTAAAAAAGAAAGTAATGAAAGTAATGGAGCCTGTGGGTTTCTACTCTTTCTTTGCAGCAAGTCAATGTCCACTTCGTTGCTAAGTAGCTGTAGTTACTCATCTAAACCTGTACTTCTCCTCTTTCCAATGCCAATGGAGTTGTTCTTAATTTCTGCCGTGGCATCCGAAAGCTGTAAAAGTGTTAAGTACATCAGTGTTGTGTATCCTGTCATGACTCGGCACCTTTGGGCTTTGTCCCAGGAGGACAAAGGGGGCTGGAACAGTTGGAAACCGTTCTCCTCCCTCCCTCCCTTCTGTTTCCAGCGTGGAGACATGACTTCCAGCTCCCTCTCTTTCTGAGAGAGAGTTGCTGGAATATTGGGAGGGCTGTGGGCAGCAGTCTAGGATGGCAGATCAAGGGCTTATCCACACTTAGCTTTCTCCTCCGCTCTTTCCAGGCACATCGTGATTTAATGCCCTGTGTCCAAGGCCTCTCTGTCTCTCTCTTTTGCCTTGGAGCTTTCCGTGTGAAAACCTGCTCTTTACAGTTGAAGCGCAACAAACAGCAATTTGGGTTAAATGCAGGGCTGCCTCTGAAGATGGTTTGGAAGCTTCAGCACTAACAGAAGTTAGTGGCCAGGTTGCTCACAGGGGCAATATGGTCTGAGCACCCACCTGACCACTACATATTACACTGATCCTGGCGCAACTGCACTGGCTGCCGGTTAGTTTCCGGGTCCAATTCAAAGTGCTTGTTTTGACCTATAAAGCCTTAAACAGCTCAGGACTGCAATACCTCAAGGACTGCCTCTCATATGAACCGATTCGGACCCTGCGCTCATCATCTGAGGCCCTTTATTGTGTGCCTCCCCTGTGAGAGGTCCAGAGGGTGGCAACATGGGAACGGGCCTTTTCTGTGGTGGCTCACTGTTTGTGGAACGCTCTCCCCAAGGAGGTTTGCCTGGCCCCTTCATTGCATATCTTTAGGCACCAGTTGAAAATGCTTCTCTTCAATCAGGCCTTTGGCGAATTAACATTCTATGGCCTTTTAAATGTGTCTGTGGTTTGTTTTGCTTTTGTTTCTGCTTTATTTGTTTTTTGTGCTTTCAGTTTGTATTTATGTTGCAAACCACTGTGTGGTCTTTGGATGAAGGGCAGTATACAAATTTAATAGATCAATAAATAATGCCAACTTGTTGAATGGAGATGCCTGGCATGGTTATTTTGCATGCAATTGTTTTTGGCACATTCAGATCATTGCACACCTAGAACTGTACTGCGAGGTGGAGGAAAAGTCTGGCTGTTACCAAGGTAATAGGCAAGAAATAGGACCTCTACCTTCAGAGCTTGTATCCAGTAAAGTAGCAGAAGACAATTGTCACCATCCTGACTTCCTTTGAACTTCCCAGAGGATTCTGGGTGGCCACTGTTGAAGTGCTTGATAAGATGGACCTGATCCAACAAACACAATTACAGTATTCTAAAGTGCTCTCCTAAGACAACGTGAGACATTCTAGCCTGCAGAGATTTTGGTGTAATATATTGAGCCTTAGAATTATCAACTCAGCTCAAAGGACATATAAAAGTAAAAGAAATAATAGAGGATGACGACTGGCAATTAATTCAGTCTATAAAGAAAAAGTCTTTTCCCTTTTTGTTTCTTGCTATCATAATAGCACTGTGTGGGCTTGTGTAGGCTTGTACCGTTGAGCATGAGAGCTCAGGGAAGGGGGAGAAAATTCCAACATCATTTTTGCTCCGAGCACCAGCAGAGATTTTCTTTGAGAAGGATCCAGGGGTCATGAAAATTAAACAGTGTAGGCAGGCTCGTCAGTAGGATTCCTCCCCCTCTCCTAATGGTAATTAATTAAACAAAAAAACCCAGCCTTTTGAAACTAGTCCATCAGCTATACAAGCCACATTTCCTTACACATTTTAACCTATAATTGCATTTAAGTGAAATGTGTGATTAGTAGAACTGTGAGATCTTGGCAGGAAAACACGTGTATTTACCCCCATCCCTCTGCATCCCCAAATATATTTACTATTAGCTTGACTTTCTGGACGGGATTAAAGAGCTGTATGGTATGTTTTAGCTTGTGGAATGGGAAAGGGGCATGAGGAAGAAGAAAGCCCAGGACAGAAACAGGGTATAGCACTTGAAAGTGCTGTGATAGGAGTTTCATAGGCTTCTGCAGGGGGTGGAGTGGAAACACTCTGCTTAGCAATGGAGCAATCCGTGCAGAAAACTTATATATTCCCCGATTTATGTTCCTATGGCAGCAGTCTTATTTGTGGAACAAAATGCTGCAGCCCTGGACTGAGACACTAGTCGTTTTCTTCCACCAAGACCCTTATCCTGTTCTTTAAGGTAGCTGGAGGATATGGTGCCATGTGTGAGTGAGAGAGAGAGAGAGAATCAGTGTGGAGTGCTCCTTATCTTAGTGAAATGTTTGTATAGTAATTGCTAGGCTTGCCAAATTGCTTCTCTGGCCCTTCCTGACTGCAAAACAATGCTTTTGTACATTAATTGTTCAGGGAACCTTGGAGTTGATCAGTTGGGGAGGGGAAAAGGGCTTTGGGAATCTTTTATAATAATAAAAAAAATACTGTTAAACTAATCATCCCAGTTTCAGTTCCGGAGAGCAGGGTATTTTGTCTTTCCGTGCATATTTCTGCATGTGGTGGTATTAAAGGTCATTTTCTTCTGTTGATATGGCAGCTGTTCACTTTCCCCTTCGGCCAACAGAAGTATGTCCAAAGATGTCACAACTAAAACAGAAAGGTGTTAGCAAGGTGACACTGCGTGGCAGCGTTTTCTGGCCTTGTTAAAATGCTAGAGCAGGGAGGGAAGGTAGAAAAGGAATGTATTTATTTGAAATGTTATATCCCATTCTGAAGTATGAATGCTTTTTAGGTTGGCTAACAATAATAATAATTTATTATTTATACCCCACCCATCTGGCTGGGTTTCCCCAGACACTCTGGGCGGCTTCCAACAGAATATTAAAATACAATAGTCTATTAAACATTAAAAGCTTCCCTAAACAGGGCTGCCTTCAGATGTCTTCTAAAAGTCTGGTAGTTGTTTTTCTCTTTGACATCTGATGGGAGGACATTCCACAGGGTGGGTGCCACTACTGAGAAGGCCCTCTGCCTGGTTCCCTGTAACTTGGCTTCTCACAGTGAGGGAACCGCCAGAAGGCCCTCGGTGCTGGACCTCAGTGTCCGGGCAGAACGATGGGGATGGAGATGCTCCTTCAGGTATACTGGACCGAGGCCGTTTAGGGCTTTAAAGGTCAGCACCAACACTATGAATTGTGCTCGGAAACGTACTGGGAGCCAATGTAGGTCTTTCAAGGGTGGGCCACCCAATAAAACTGATCAAAACTGAGCTAAAAATGGCAAGAGTCCGCAAAAGACAAGCGGATTAAAACCACTATCAGTTGGCATCTGAAAAGAACTGGGGAAAGAAGAAGACGAAGATATTTGCCTGGTGCCAACAGGACTGTAGTGTATATGTCAAGTGAGCCTCACTGAAGAGAGCATTGCATAAGTGAGGTGCCACAGCCGAAATGGCACTCTCAGTTGCTGCAGCCCACCTCAAGGCAACCAGAGAGGGGCTTCTAACACAGATTATGTGGCAGTGGGCAGTCATGCTGTCCCTAGGGTGTCCAGGTCTTTAAAGACCTTTAAAGGTGAGCACCACCTATACTTTGGAACTGGCAGCCAATGAAAGTGTTTCACAGCCATCTTAGGTTGAACCATCAACTGACAGTAACTCCATGTTGTTTGGATTGGGTCACCCGCCCCAAACCTCTCTTTACTTAAGAATAATGTTTAGTTATCAAGAAGCTCAAATAACTGATCTGTCAAAATTTTTGGCAAATTTGGTGTGTGTGTGTGTGTGTGTGTGTGTGAGAGAGAGAGAGAGAGAGAGAGAGAGAATGCAGATACAGCTTTTTGACTTGGTTTTTAAAATAAGTTACCCAACTCCAGGAGTAGGTAGCATGCTGTTATTTTGGACCTGTGCATTTCTTTAAAAATCTGTTCCTCTCCTTGAGTTTGAGCATTACGAATTAGCTATGCCTGTGTTAGCCTTTGATCAACACTCTGTTCAATTAGGTGAGTTTCTGAGACTGTCTTTAATGGGAATCCACTTTCATGTCACATCAGGTTGGCCTTGGAGGTCAGTGGGGAGCCATAAGTGCAAGCAGGAGACCTTGCATCTCCGTGCACAAATGCCTGATTATGTGGTTTGTGACGATACTAATGATTTTTCCTTTCTTTGTTTCAGAAAAAAGCATGGCAGACGTTAAAAACAATTGTCAATTTGCCAGTCATCAGTCCCTTCAAGAAGCGATACTCCTGGGTGCAGCTGGCTGGCCACACAGGTGAAAACTTTTCTTGGCTTGACTCTGTACAAATAGGAAGCTTATAATAAAATGGTTGATGAAAATGGAAGGATTGAAAGGATTTTGAGGGAAGTATGCCCCCCCTTCTTTACCTGGACACTGCAAACCAATCAGCCCTATATGCCTAGATTATCTCTGGCAAGAGAACTGCTTTTTCTATCTGATTGTCAATATGCTATGCACTCTGGACCTTTGGGGATGAGCAACAAGCACTTTCAAATAAGTAAATTGATGGGAAAAGGAAGCATATTAATTGACTAAGTCTGCTTGTTAGTCTAGCAGACAGATTATGAGCTGTTTGTGGTTCTGGAGCCATTCCAGTGTGCCCTCTGAGCTTGTAGAAATCTTGTTAAAATAATCACATTTGATATAAAACAGTGGGTTTTCTCCAGTTGTGCTGCCCACCAGAATGGGTTAAATAGCCATTTTTTTTGGGGGGGGGGGGTTATCCGCAGAAGTTCTTCCATGTCCCCCGAGATCTGCTCCATGGCCTTGGGGAACCCTTCAAAGTAGATTTAGAGGGGCACAGAGACACTGTGGGGCAGGGGGAGGAGATAAATTTTAAACAATTGTTTCCCTACCTGTTGTGCTGTGAGAAACCTTACTGTTCAGCAACATGGTTGGCTATAGCCCGGTATCTTCTTAACTTCACTAATGCGAAGAAAAATGTATAATACACAGGGTCAGTTTTTCTGACAAGGACAGTAACCAGAAGATTGATAAGAAATGCTAGCACAGAGTTTCTAATAGATATGAACCTAGTCTGTTTTGTGATTTTAAAAAGAGTAATCATGTCTTGACTGTGCAGCTTGGTAGCACTTGATTTGTGTTTTCACTTAAACAGTGGCATGCAAGAAAAGATTTGTCCATGAGACTAGCTTCTCAGTTGAATTTTCTTTGTGAAATGTCTGGAATAGATGTAAATCATTTGCATCCTTCAGGACTTAGCTGTGTGTGTGTGTGTGTGTGTGTGTGTCTGTCTGTCTGTCTGTCTGTCTGTCTGTCTGTCTGTCTGTGTCTGTCCATAGACCTATGTAGGCTTCTACACCTAAGTCTGTGGTCCAACTTTACACAGGAAAGTTTCTGGAGCCTAAACTCTCAAGAAGAAACAAACACTGTCAAGGTCACCTCTGTAATGTGCTGAAAGTGTACGTCACGAAGAACGGAAAGGAAAGTTTGGCAGGGTGGCCAGTAAGGAGCTGCTTAAGCAGATTGTGTTTAATGTAGTGTTTGTAGAAATGGCTGGAATATCTTGGGCCAAGCTTTTTCTTTCTAAAAATTGACTTGATGTAATTTATGCATGGTTGCTTTAGTGCTCCTATAGTAACTGACTGAGGTTAAAGGAAAACATAAGTCAACAAAGCTATGTGCAGAGTTCTCTGGAGCAGGAGGCATTTCCTTGTATAAAAATGAATAGGATTAATTGATTACAGCTCATTTTGCACTGATTCCAAGAGAACCCTGTGAATTCTGGTGCCGGCTACAGAGAATTCTGCAGTTGCAGGAGCTAACGTGAACTAGCTTACAGTGCAGGAAGACAATGTAAGATTCAGGTTCAGTCTTGTTGGCTGCGTTTTAGGGTATAAATTTGTTTCAGAAGGCAATGGATTAATAGATTTATGGATTGATAGATATTTGAGTGAAACAAAAACAGATCCTGACATTACACTCGCCTCGACAGTTGTGGAAGCTGCTTCCTCTGTACCTCTTGTCGCAGCCAGCTTCATTTTGTTGGCTGTGTGGCTGAGACTAGATTCCTTTGGAGCCTCAGAGTAGTGAAATTTTGGAGCTGCAGGATTCCGAGGGGGCTGGAGGAAGAGCGTGTGCGTGCTTGAAGTGCACAACTTGGCTTCTAGACATGGCTTGTTGGTTAATGATCAGTGACTGATAGCTTCTCTCTTGTGTGCTAAGAGCAGGTACAGGATGAAGCTCAGTTCAGGACATAGTGGTAGCATTGCATAGATTTTATCACTGAATCTGGCTACCAAAGTAATAATGTGGTTTGCCCTGTTAACCTCCTGTGTAGTCTAGTGCATTTAAACTTGGACATGTTTATATGATTAGTGGAGACAACTTTTTCTGTGATTCCATCTGAATGCTGTGTGTGTGTGTGTGTGTGTGTGTGTGTGTTTTGACAGGCACTGTTTGCGTTGGGTGTTCTTTTTACAAGGCACGTATGTTACTGTTCCAGGAAAGTATTTCAGCTGCAAGAAAGAGGTGCGGCAGTCAAACTAGGCGAAGAGACCTTTCCCTCCTACCAGACTGAAAGTTGCAAGTTATCATGATTCTGTTTACTGCAGGGAGTTTCAAGGCAGCTGATGGTGGAACGATCCTGAAGCGCTACTCTGAGAATGAGGAGAAGTGCTTTGAACTGCTGATGAATGACCCACTGCGCTCCTGCGTCCCTGTCTTCCATGGCGTGGTGGAGAGAGATGGCGAGTCCTACATGCAACTAGATGACCTTCTAGCTAATTTTGAAGGGCCTTGTGTGATGGACTGCAAGATGGGAATCAGGTGGGAGGCATTAAACAACAATATCTCTGCTGTCTCATTGTGGGCAGCTTGTTGATAGCTGTGATTTTGAGGGGATGGCAGTCTGATGTTGGGTTGACCCATCCCTCAACTTCATGTGGATTGTGAGCCCCTTCTGCCTTCTGATGAACAGATGGTACATCGGCCATACAGTGGTACCTTGGGTTACAGACGCTTCAGGTTACAGACTCCGCTAACCCAGAAATAGTACCTCGGGTTAAGAACTTTGGTTCAGGATGAGAACAGAAATTGCGCGGCGGCGGCACAGTGGCAGGCCACATTAGCCAAAGTGGTACCTCAGGTTAAGAACAGTTTCAGGTTAAGAACGGACCTCCAGAACGAATTAAGTTCTTAACCCGAGGTACCACTGTATTTGAATGTCATGGTGAGCATTAAACAATGACTTACCACCCATGAGCAAAATCAAATTTGCTTGTGCCTGAAGGAAACAAGCCATGGTTCCTGGCTTTGAACTAGTTGATAATACTTTGTTTTGCTGCTAACAAACTGTAGTCAGTAAGCGAATAACAAACCTTGGCTACAGATTATGGTTTGTTTGTTTGTTTGTTTGTTTGTTTGTTTGTTTGTTTGTTTAAAAACCACACACATTTAGCTACACCAGTGCTTCTCCTTTACCCTTGCCATGGATTGTGGCTCGGAGTTCAAAGTCCAGATATTGATTGGTCAGAGTTTTCTTGGAAATGTGATGCTATCTTGAAGAGGGTAATTATTTCTCTATGTAACGAACACTGAACTCCCTATACAGTAAATGGAAATGGCATGGAATATTCTTGGGCATATCAAATAAGTGCTCACTTTCCTATTATTTTTGCAGGACGTATTTGGAGGAGGAATTGACTAAAGCGCGAGAGAAACCAAAGCTGCGTAAGGACATGTATAAGAAAATGATCGATGTAGATCCTCTGGCACCCACTGAGGAGGAAAACTCACAGCATGCAGTGACCAAACCACGCTATATGCAGTGGAGGGAGACAATCAGCTCCAGCGCTAACTTGGGTTTCAGGATCGAAGGGATTAAGGTGGGACATCTTCCGTTCCTAAACTAGCTTTCCCTAGCTGCAGCATCCTAGACTGTATATACACCAGAAAGTTAATGTGCACATGAGCTGCACAGATCCATTTTTTTTCCTGTGTGCATGGGTCATCCACACACAAGCACTTCAGCTGAACTTTATCTTGGTATTTCCCATTCACACTAATGGCTGGTGCTTGATGGAACACACCTGAATACCAGTTGCTGAAACCACAGGAGGGGAGAGTGGTTTTGTTCTCAAATCCTGCTTGTGGGTTTTCCATAGGCATCTGGTTGGCCACGGTGAGATCGGGATGATGTGTGTTTGTGTGGTACGCAAATAAAGTAACCTTTTGGAAAGAAGGCCGTGCTTTGGTGTTCGTTGAGAAATGTGGAGAATGCTGTCAGATTTTCTCCATCTATGAGTGCAATGCTGGCATTGCAGAAGGTGCTGTGCTTCTAGTGTACCATCTGGCAACAGACTGAAAGGATATTTTCGCTGCCCTCACAGGCCTGCTGTAGTACATCGCTCCAGAGTGCTGCTGGATATCTCTGCCCACGATGTGCACTGCAGTTTCACAACTTTCTCTTGTCAAGACACATACATTTGTTGTGTTAGGCTGGCCCACACTTTTGCAGCCAAATGTTACATGCACAAGGCCAAATCTGACTCAGATAGGTTTTGTACTACAACCCAGAGCAGAATTTTTTCAGTTTTCTAGGGCTCTTTTGCATTGCATCCAGAAGCATGACTTAATAGCATAGCTTTTTTCTATTAAGTGTCAGTAGTCGTTCTTTTTATCCTGCCCACCTTGTTTATAATGTACACCATATCCTAAAATACATGTTTGTATTAGAGTCTCAGTGATACTTTATTTATTTATGTAATGTATTTAATACAGTTCTATCCTGTTTGCCACCTGAGGAGCTTGTGGTTAGACTGAGAGTGACTAGCTCAGGTTACCTAATGAGCTTCATGGCTGAGTGGGAATTTGAACCTGGGTCTTTCCAGTCGTAATCTGGCACTGTGTATCAGGGCTGTCAGACTTCAAGCTCAAGGGATCTACTTTATGCCTAACCTAGAACCCTGAGATCCACTGACCAGAGCTAGCCATTTAGAATTAAATACAGTGGTACCTTGGGTTACATCGCTTCAGGTTACAGACTCTGCTAACCCAGAAATGGTACCTCGGGTTAAGAACTTTGCTTCATGGTACCTCGGGTTAAGAACTTTGCTTCATGCTCTGGCGGCGCGGCAGCAGCAGGAGGCCCCATTTGCTAAAGTGGTGCTTCAGGTTAAGAACAGTTTCAGGTTAAATAGGGACCCCCAGAACGAATTAAGTACTTAACCCGAGGTACCACTGTAATTCCAAGGAATTTGCTTTAAATACCAGAACTGAATGGACTTCCTTCCTTCCACACAAAAATCCATTCCTGGTCACCCTAGGTTTTCAGAGGAACAACTTTCAGCTATATAACTTTGGATGAAGCGGGTTCATTTTATAGCTGCTGCTGCTGTTGATACAATTGGTAGCCGGAAATCCTTGCCGTTCTACTGCAAATCACCCAAAGATCTACCTTCCGCTCTCCCCTGCTCTGCACTACACTGCTGTAAATTCAGCTAATATTCAGGGTAGGGGGTAACCATCCTGGTGGAGTTAGTTCAGCTGCCTCTGAGGAGAAGCCAGCCAATTTCACCTTTTGGGGATTCCTCTCCTCTTTGTCTCCATGCTGGTGTCTTCCCTTTCTTCTTTCTTCTGTGTGCAGAAGGACGTCTTCCATCTCCCTTCTTTTTATTCCTTACAGAAGGCTGATGGGACTTGTAACACCAACTTCAAGACAACGAAGACACGGGACCAAGTCTTCCAGGTTTTTGCGGAATTCATTAAGGGAGATACAACTATATTGGTAAGCTATACTTGGAAGTTTGAGACTGGCCCTTTGCTGGCCTGGCTCATTACATCTGTGAGGGCTGGTGGTAGACGAATAGGGAGAGGGAGCTGTGGACATTTCCTTACAGGAGGCCAAGGTGCCACCACTTCCTCCAGAGCAGCTGGTAATAAGACCCATTATTTTAAGAAGCTCTCGCCAGATTTCTTTAACCTGGGTAAAAGGTTGACCCAATGCATCATCTTGGGTGGGGAGAGGTTGGATGTGTGATAGTAGACCAACTCCCAGTTTTCTTAGAAATAGATCTGCTATCATTGATGCTGGCTGCTTCATCTCCCTCTCTTGTTTTAAAATTATTGTATTTTATAATTGCTGTATGCTATTTTGGAGGCTTATCTGGCTGAACAGTGGCCGATAAATATTAATATCACACTATAAGTAGTACTTTTCCTGTGGTTTTGTGGTATTATAGTTGGTCATAGTTTAAGCATATGAAAGGAAGGTAACACATTGTATCCCTGCAGTGAGGCCCTTTGTGTACCAAGAACACAGATCAGCTCTGAACATGGGTTCCTATCAGGCACAAAACCCTTGTGCTTTGTAGGCTTTAAACCTCTGACCTCATTATGCTGTTTCTTTTCATTGACAGAGTAACATTGTTCAGATTGCATCATGGGTCGTGGGGAACTCCGTTTCATTTTTCCATGCTGCGTTTCCCACACTCTGAACAGATGAGCTGAAAGCCTTCAGAGAGAATATTACAGATGTTTAGCTGTCACTAACTCTGGGACCCACACACTTGTGCAATGGGTGAATTGCAACTTAAAACACCAAAAGAGCATAATGTGCCCAAAAAATTGGCTCACGAAACTCCCATTCTCAGAAGATTTGTGTTTATGTTTCTGGTGGGTAGTATCTCAAATTACTCTGTGGTAAAGCAGTCTCTGAAGCAATTTCCTCCATCTACCAGGTTTTTAAAAAATTTTGTATGACAGTAAAATGTTACGTAATTCAACCCTCCACCCCTTCTTTTCACAGAAAAAATACTTGAGGCGTCTGTATGAAATTCGTGGTGTTCTTGAGTCTTCTAATTTCTTTAAACGGCATGAGGTGAGCAGTGGGTGGGAGAGAAGGCCAAGGAGGCAGCATGTGAAGAAAACAGTGTAGCATCAAGACTGGATTACTCCAATGCCTTCTTGTCTTTCTGTGTGTGGAGTGGGGGAAGCTGCCCTTGGGATTGGTTTGGAAGCTGTTGCAGAATGCAGGAACTAGGTTGCCCAGAGAGGTAACCTACCATGAGCACATAACACTCCCGTGAAAGGAGCTGCACTAGCTTGCCACTTCAGCTACTGAGCTGAGTTTAAGGTTCTGCTGTTCGTTTAGAAGGCCCTAAGCAAATTGGGAGAGAATGAGAGAATGCCACCACCTCCTATAGAAACCTACCCACTCCCTGAGGTCATCAGATAATGCTCTTTGCAAGAGATCCATCATTTAGTCAACTGAAGGAGAGTTTTCCCCTCAGAAATAAGGCAGCCAACTAGATGGTGACGATGATCATTAGTATTCTTCTTTTACTTATATGCCGCCCATATGACTGGGTTGCCCCAGCCACTCTGGGAGGCTTCCACAAAATTATAAAACCACAGTAAAAAAACCCAAACATTAAAAACTTCCTTATACAGGGCTGCCTTCAGCTATCTTCTGAAAGTCAGATAATTGTTTATTTCCTTGACATCCGATGGGAGGGCGTTCCACAGGGCGGGCGCCACTACTGTGAAGGCCCTCTGCCTGGTTCCCTGTAACCTCATTTCTCGCAGTGAGGGAACCGCCAGAAGGCCCTCAGAGCCTTCAGTGTCTGGGCTGAATAATGGGGGAGGAGACTTTCAGTGGACGCTTAAGACGTTTACTGACCATTAAACAGGGTGGGGGCAGCCTGGTAACTCTGGATTTGGATTTATTAGCACTATTTTTAACACTATTTTTAAAACACTATTTGGATTTTTTAATGTTCTGACTTTTATTGTTCGTGGTATATTTTATTATCTGTGCACTGCTTTGAGGTATTTTAAATATAAAGCAGTATTAAAATGCTCCTGGTAAATAAATAAAAACTTAAGAACATTAAATGAGCCTGCTGGATCAGGCCAGTGGATTCCTCAGTGAATTTGTTTAATCCTCAACTACAGGCATCTGTTGGCCCTAAGTTTATGGCGGGTGGAGCCAGGAGCAGCAAGACTCCAGTTTTCCACAAAATATCTAGTAGCCTCTCTCTCCCTCTCCTCTGCAGGTAATTGGAAGTTCGCTGCTGTTTGTGCATGATGATAGTGGGCATGCCAATGTGTGGCTCATTGATTTTGGAAAGACTACCCTTCTTCCAGATGAGCAGATCTTGGATCATAGGATCCCTTGGCAGGAAGGGAACCGAGAGGATGGC
Organism: Podarcis erhardii; assembly: GCF_964252035.2. Taxonomy (NCBI): domain Eukaryota; kingdom Metazoa; phylum Chordata; class Lepidosauria; order Squamata; family Lacertidae; genus Podarcis; species Podarcis erhardii. Next base: position 44,184,828 of record NC_138497.1, read on the forward strand.
TACTTACTTGGACTGGACAATTTGATTGACATCTTAGAAAATATATTTGAGAGATGAGAGAGACTGGCACAAAGTCACTATAGGACCGCTCAGTTGCTTTTAATTTTTCCAGAATCAACACCCCACCCTCTCCAGTCAGAGGGAAAGCTTTTAAAACTTTTGCCAGACTCTGGGGGCATTACCCTGCTGCAAAAACGAGGTGGAAACTCTGGGAGCCTGGGAAATCCAGGGTTAGCCATGAATGCAAAGGGCTAACTTCAGTTTTATTGAACTAACACAGAATAATTTCTGAACATTTGGACGTTGGATCAGGACAACTACTTCCTGGAGGGAAAGTTGCTTGGAGCACACGGGACGGAAAATATTGAAATTCTCGTCTGAAATGTCTTCAAAAGTAATAAGCAGACTTCCTAACCTTCATGCTGCTGCTGCTGCTGCTGCTGCTCACACTGTTAGATAGGAATGTTCCCATTCCATGCATTCACTTGTGTGCCAGGCAGCTTGGAACTTGGCAAAGAATTTACAAACTCTCATTCTCATATATATATTAGTTTTAATGGTGGTGCAGAAAAGTTTAAAGATGCGCACAAAGTGCTGTTGAAGCTTCAGAAGCCAAAGGGCACCTTGGGCTCCAGGAGCCAGTGCAAGAGTTTTTGTGCCCTACACAACTCTCCATACCCCTCTGTTCCTTCTCGTTTTCTACCATTCCATTTTGTCGCTAACTGCTTTCCACAAATTAGTTTATCTGTGCCAAAACATGTGCAGCTTGCCAGTAAGCCCCTCCCCCATATATCTTGCACACATCTGCCCTGCAACCCTGACCACAACTCTGCAACAGGTAAGTCCTACTGATTTTTAATCAACCATCCAAAACTCATCATGGGCAGAACTGCAGTCTAATGCTTTGATTGGAGCCTGTGTGCCCACTCCCCACTGCTATAGAGGAACCTGGATCTACCTGTTAGAGGAGCTGCCATGGTAATAGGGAAGCAGAGGTCGAAACCAGACAATTCCAATTTGCACCAGGCTTTGTGTTAGTGCTTCTTCATGATTGCTAGCCTCTCCTTTTCTTCACCTGAGACTGTGCATAAAGCTGTCCAGGTTTTAAGGAGACTTTGCCTTCCAGGGAGCAAGCAGTCAATTTTGGGGCAACTGAATTTCATCGAGGTTGGTGGTGGCCCAGAAGTGACCACTTGTGAGCTGAAATGCATATGACTATGTGTGGGATCACATCTTAGTGACTTGGTTTATTTAGTAAACAAAGCAAAAACTTAACTAATTTAGGTGACATTGAAATGTTTCACATCCAGAAATCAGAGATCAGCAGATTTTTCCAAGAATTAAAAAAGAACAATTCTCCCCATAGAGATGTACTGGGCACTTGAAACATTAGGTGCTAAGCACTTCATTTGGGCAAAGTATATCCACTTGGTGTGTCAGGTGAATGTGGTATCTCTCATGCAAAGGGTTGTTTTAGGACTGCTGTGAAGGTGATAGTTTGCATAACAGGGAAATACTGTGATAAAAACTCCTTTCCCTCGAGAGATGCTTGAAGTCACGTGGATTGCCCCCCCCGATCATCATGGAAAGCATCTCCACTGTTCAACATTCCAGCCACACAATTCCAATAATCATGCCATACTTGGTTATATATTCACATGATTATTGGCTGTGATCCAGAGCTCCATGCAGGCAGACATGGCACTCTTAAAGTTGTAGAGGAAAGCGCAGGAAAGCAGCCAGTGGCCATTGTGTGATGACTGGGTAGTCATGGCCCCATGGTCTTATCTCATGCAGTCTGCCTTAGGCTAAATCGTGCAGAATTCACCCATGGCATGCTCCATAGCTAAAGGTATAAGGGATCCCTAGTCTGGCAGCATGGTCATGACTTAGCCAGACATGAAACTAGCAGTCAGAGCAGCTAGTAGATATCTTTCAGCTTTTCAAATATTTACCGTGAAGTTAATTTTTTAACAATACCCTTTGCTCAGCCATTCTTAGTAGGTAACATATTTGGGCTTCCTTCCCTCTGCCACTTGGCTTGGTGTCAGTTTTGGCAGACTTTGGCATGAGGCTAATTTTAGGAGGAGCAACAGCAGGTCTTTTGCTCCCTACAGCCTAATCTGCACTGGCCGTGGCAGGGTCTGCTGAGGCCAGACAAATGGGTGGACAGTAAAACCTTAGGAGTCTGTAACACACAGCAGAAACGGGCTGCTTCAGCTATCAGGCTCCATGCTTCTGCCGAGAAAAGCTTATTAAATCATTGAAAATTCTTGCCCAACAGGTGGTGGAGGGGAAACCCCACATTAACATTCATTATGGAATTCAGAACCAGCAACCCAAGAGAGATCTACTGATGATACTCCGAAACAAGCTCCTTTGGCTTAAGCTTGTAATTAATTATCCCCAGGACAGTGTTTTAAATATAGGATTAGCTGGAAAGTCCATCTAGCAGAGCCGATAAAGGATTTAGTTGGGTGCACAGTTCTGAAAATCAAAATTGAAAATAGCAATTTGTAAAATAATACCAGTTATTGTTCTTTGAAATTTGTGTTCTAAAAGTCCTTTTGTGTTAATAATGGAAAACTCCTTTATATGTTGCTGGTGGTGATGGGGTGTGTGTTGGGAAGGAAGCATGGGTAGCAGAAGTGGTTTTCAAATGGCTTCCATGATCTGCTAGCCTTTTAGAGTAGTGGGTTGAAAGGGGTTTCTGTGTAGCACAAGAGGTTCGAAGGGGAGGGATTTAGAGGTAAGCTTGGATATTGCTGCTTGTCAGTTTTTACGTAGCCCTATTTGTGGGTCCCGGTATAAAAACCAATGTTTAAAATACTGGAAGTGCAACACAGCAAGGTGAAGATGTCCCAACAGGTTGCTACCCATTCTACTCTACCCTGGGCCAGCAAACATTTATGATGATGCGCTCATGTAGATTTGGAGGCGTCTGGCCTTAGAATGCATATGGGCACTGTTCTTTCTCAGTATTGTAAATACAGTCAATATCCAGCATAGTCAAGGCAATATTCCACAGTGGCCTGGTGGCTGTGAGGGAGAGAAGGTCCCATTGTGCATGTGGGCTTGACACTGTTGGATATCTGACAGCCTCTCTCCACCCATCTTTGCCAACTCTATGGCTGATTGGACTTCAGTGGTTCTTCCCTTTACTCATTCTCACCCTCATAGTAACCGCCTGGTCCATACCAACCAACCCAAACAGCCAGCTGCTGCTGCTTAGGCACACGCACATACACAAAACAGGGTCACACTGGTTATTTTGTCTGCCCCATTGCCCACTCTTGGTAGCATTAAACTCTCCATCCTTTGCTCCAACTGTTCTTGCAGCAGGACCACTGTAAAAGTTCCTTCTGTTGCAGCAGCAAATGCTTGCTTCAGTCTGCTGCAGCTTGGGTGAAAACACCCTGATCAAGAGAGCTTGTGGACTCCAATTGCTTTTTCCTTATTTAAAAATGTGGTTGGTTTTAAGGAGGAGGAGGAGGTGCTATAAAGTAGCACTTTGCGCTGGAGGATGTGAACTTTTTCTCCAGGTCTGCTGATCTGTTTTCTCCCACCTCTTTAAAATGCAAACTGGAGTTTGCCTACCTCACAGGGTTGTTGTGAGGATCCATAAATTATTTTAATACGTTTATATTGATTTGTGGAAGAAAAGTGCAATATAAAAAACTGCAAGGAATTTGAATAGGTATGGAAAGGACTGTTTCATAGTCCCTTGGAGGATATAAATTTGTGGAAACTTCAGTTCAGAAAAGGCAGGTATCCCTTTTATATGCTGTGGGTGTTTCTGCAGGAAAGCTGCTTCTACAAGGAGGCTTAATATTGGCAAATGGGTTGTTTTCAATAGGATTTTTTTTTGTTTAAATAAAAGTTACCGAATTTTCCATGGAAGGATGATAAATCCAGAAGGTGGTGGCAGCAGAACGTAGGTTGGTATTTTTATGCCAAAATGCCGTGTGGAAGCTGGGGAAAAGCTTGCATGAGGACCACCAGTCCTACAATAAACACTTGCCTGGAAGCATCATTGATGAGGAAATTTCCTCCTCCTAGATTCTGTGAATAGACTAAAGCGACGGGGAATCTTGTTTTTAAATGGTTGACTTGGGCTACATTTCTACTACAAACCAGACAAAAAAAAAAAAAGCTTGTCTCATCTACAGAGGATGTTGCTTTGAACACTACAGTGCAAAAAATATTCTGAAATCCTAACTGTGTATAGGTTGATTTTAATACTTCCAAAATGTGCTATAACAAATAAATTTAACTGAAAACAGGTGCCCACTCATTTAATCTTTTCTGTTCTTTCTTAAATGGTGGTAGCTAAGGGCCAAACTTGTCGTGATGTTAAAAATAAAATAAAAAATAGCGTCTGTGGAGAGAGGTCTGATCCTTCCTATCAAATAACAACTTCAAAGTAGGGATTTTCCTCTTCACAGCAGGGAAGGTAAAGGTTAACTAATCCCTTTCAGGGCAACTGTGATTCCAACAATTGCCAGCTCTTCTGCTTGCTTTTTAAGAGCATATGCAAATTTGTATTTTTTTATGGTACAATAATATACTGTGCTGCACGCTGGCTATACTTTCTTTTGCTGCCAAACTGCTATTTCGTGGCAAAGGTTGTGTTTTCTGCTTTATATGGTATTCACTTCAGTTCTCATCAACACATCTGGGCTAAAAAGAGTGCAGGGAATTGTGTGTTAGCTAATAAGGTTTCGAAAAGGAATCACACTTTGGGGTGGTAGTGATGGCATCATCTGTCAGTGCTGTGTGAATGTTTACTGGTGGAAGAGCAAAGTAACCCTTTTCTTAAATAATAAAGTAGGTGTTTGTAACGTTGCTATCCAGATGAGGCCAGAGACAAAGAACTTTCCTTTATTTGAAGACGTTATTGAGAGGTAAGCTGGAAGGGGCATGTTAACTGCTTATAGGGTATTGCTTGCCTCAGTTAGCTTCAGGACTCCTTCAGAAGCGAATTAAAAATGTCACCCTGTTCCTGTAGAATTGGCACCACTATTTCACTATGACTGAAAATTGTTATAGTGTGGGGGTTATTTATTTATTTATTTATTACTATTTGGGGAGCGGAAGGTGCTTTGAAAGCAGAATTGCTGCTCTGTGTGTGTAGAGTCCAATTTGTTTCAAGAACACTCGAAGCCTGTTTGCTAGAGGTGACAAGTAATGCTTCTATAGGATCATTTTCATCTCTTTTGTTCAGACAAAGAAAGCTATTGCACAGCTTAAAACTCAGTGGACAGTGCACGTGACAGCCATTTTGAGTTGGCATACACAGCACTTGCATTAGGACATTAGTACTGGGATCTCTCTTTCTCTCTCTTAACCAAAAAAGCTCTGTATTACCTATTTCCCTCCAATGAGGGGCACAAACAAGCTGACTGTTTATTTAACAGAGATATTCTATTTTCCTTCTAACCATTGAGTAGTGGACAACAGAAGACCAAACAGCTGTGTTAGGATGTCTTTATTTATGTGTTGCAAATATAGAAGTATACGCTTTTATCTGATTTCAAATTGCATAGAAGCAGGCATGTGGTTTACATATTTACAGTGACCCCCAAAGGGCAAGATGGCAAGCTGTGTGTGCTGCCATTCCTTGAGGTAATCGCAGATCAAAAGCAATTTGTGTAAGTATAAAAGCGTGAAGAGTATCAAAGCTCTCTTAGCTCCATCATAGAAAACTCTGTTTGGATTGTTTGTGCCAGTGTGGAAAAGGCAAGGGAGGAAATGGGATTGATCACTGCCCAATTTAAAGGAAAGCTGGGTTTTTCAGCCTAGCAAGAGGCAGAACGGAGCAAGAGAGAATAGCACAAGTCAAGGGGAAATTAGTAGAAAAGGAAGTGACCTGCTTGGGATGAATCAAGATGCAACCAGGCATACCTCACAGGAATTGCATTTTGGGGTTGGGTTGGGGACGTGGGTGGTGCTTGTGGGTTAAACTACAGAGCCTAGGACTTGCCAATCAGAAGGTCGGCAGTTTGATGGGGTGAGCTCCCGTTGCTCGGTCCCTGCTCCTGCCCACCTAGCAGTTCGAAAGCATGTCAAAGTGCAAGTAAATAAATAGGTACCACTCCAGCAGGAAGGTAAATGGTGTTTCCGTGCACTGCTCTCGCCAGAAGCGGCTCAGTCATGCTGGCCACATGACCCGTAAGCTGTACGCCGGCTCCCTCAGCCATTAAAGCGAGATGAGCGCCACAACCCCAGAGTCGGCCATGACTGGACCTAATGGTTGCGGGTCCTTTTACCTTTACCTGGGGAGGCACTAACAATTTTAATTCATTTTGTTGTTGGTATCTTCGTTATAAAGTCCCTCCTCTAGCAAACAGTGCCAATACAAAGTCTATATACTTGTATCACACAGATATAACATGGAAACCACGTGAGCTATTTTCCCAAAAGAACAGTACTAAAGGAATTCTTGGAAAATAATTGAGTTAAACTAAGGAGAAAAGAACTGTAAAGCTAGGCTTTGAGAGTGCTCTCTACTTTTGTACCATCAGTTTGTTCTCTCGCTCACTCAATCACACGTGCCACCTGCTGTCATGTGACTGAAATCTTTTTTTGTTGACGGATGTATTTGGGTCTGATTCAGTTCTAAGAGTCCCATGGAAATGTGCCCATTCGTGTCAGCGAGGATGGTGCAAGATCATGACATCTATGATTAAAATGGCATGCAAATATACATATGATTTATATTACCTATCAAATTATAAGGAAGTAAATAGGTGAAACGACCTTAGCATAATGCAATGTTTGAGAACCACCCAAAGGAAAAAAAGCTGAGCCAAACATGAAGAATCTGCCTTTTGTAGTTTTGGAAAGCTTCACACAAAATAGGTACAGCAAAGCTGTTCCCCCGCCCCTTGGTCTGAAAAACTATCACATCATCGTAATAAGAGACTAAAAGTTCTGAAGTTAAGTCCTATTGATTTCAGTGGCCCTTGTTTCCTCTAAGTGTGCTTAAAATTATACACAAAATGTTCACAGAGTTTGGATTAACAGGGATGCTATTTTTGTGAGGGAAAAGGTCAAAGAGGCACACAGTCAGCTCTGATAAGCAGGATAACAGACAAGGCAATTAGGGGCCCTTTTGTGGACCATGTTCCCTGGGCTGATTTGCAGAAATGTCATGGCTTTTTGCTGCAGGTTAGGTTAAGGTCAGGAGAAAAGGCATTGTGTAGTAGCAAGGATTTTGACCTGTACTTGAGAAGTCATTGACTTCCCATCTCCTAGAGCTTTCCAAACTGTTAGCTGCAGTGTGTAGTAGGTGTGTCACACAAATGCTCCCTGTGCTCCTCCAGGGGCTGTAAAGCAGTTAGTTTAACCTCCTGTTTGTTAGTAAAACTGAATTACTGTGTCATGATTACAAATTGATGCATGTCTAAAAAGGTGTGTCACCAACATGAAAAGTTTGGAAAGCTCTGCTGTACACAGTTTTCATTTGGTAATTAAAGTGTGGAAATGCATATTTTCTTCATGAATGTGATTTCTTTCAATACAAGTTCATTTTTCAAATGGTCTATACTAAATGATGTTTGGAACAGGTAGCAGAAAAGGATTGAAGAAAGCGATCATTCTATATACCACCTGCTGACACTAAATAAACAAGTGAATGATAAGACTATTTATATCTACAGAAAAAGCCTGTACCAAACAACTTATTATCATTATCATTTTGCTGGTGTGACATGGAAAACTTTTTCAGCTCTTGACTTTCCCACTTCCCTGCCAGTTGGCCTAGTCATCTGTCGCAGCAGAAATTGAGCACATGCACTGAAAATGGGTCTTCTCGTGCATTCTGTGGCCAGTTTTGTGTACATGTTTTGGGTGAGCTGATTTCTATGAAAGACCTAAAGGTAGTATAGATTAAGTCCATGAGAGGACATGGGCAACTTCCTTTCAGAGGACGTAGTTCCCTAGACATGTCTCAAACATCTCTCTTTGAAGGATATTTTACATTGGGCAAAACACTACCTGCATTTCAAATGTGTGAGACGCACAAGCATTCACGACACTCTGAAGCCAAGGAGAGCTCTGAATGACACTTATGTTGGATGCTTTCTTGTGTAAAAGGGTTTATGTGTCCCTGAATTAACTTGTGCAATAGTGGGCCTTTCTAATTCAGCAGCTCTCATTATATCCTGCATAGACCAACATGGTTTCCAACTCACCTCTCCTCAGTTTACCTCACCAATGCTGAGTCTATATACCTACCTCTAGAAGCTATTTTGTATATATGACCCAAACAAACACCAGCATTTTACCTATTAAGTCAGGCTCCCCCTTCAGAATTAAAATACTTCTTGTTGGCCTTACTTCAAGTTAACAGCCTTTGTCACATTTCACCATAGAAGAACTTTGAATATTATATACATCTATAAAAATCGAACTCTAAATTTCCAGCTTACAAAAAAGTATTCCTACTGGAGTGTGAATTACTACCGTTGAGCAGAGTCCTGCGTAAACGAAGTCCATTAAAAGGAAACGTCCAGTTCATTGCAGACAAAGCAGGCTAACTCCTGAGACTCCACAGGTCAGGCATCAATAACCAAACTAGTTAGTTTCTGTGGTGCAAAGCAACTTCTTTCAGTAATGAAAAAAATATGGTCTCAACCACTTGTTTCTTTAGTTTTCTCAGTTTTTGATGCTCTTCCCGAAGAATGCAATTGTGATCTGCTCCCTTCTTAACTTTGGCTCTGTTTCCTTGCGTAGACTCCTCTCTGTCTTTGTTATTCTTACTACATGTTTTCAGCTACTGAGTCCAAGGCAAATCCAGCTGATTTTATTTCCTGCTTGGTTGTGAGTGGTGAGTCAGCTGGAAACCACATTTTGCAGACCACCACCATAGGTTGCTCACGGTTCTGCCATATGAACCTACCTAGTTCATATGAGGGAAGAGACCATTTTTCAAGGAGGTGATTGGGTGAATGTGAACACCTCCGTGGACCACTGGACCCTGAACCATTCATTGCAACAGTAACTTCATTGCATCCTGCAGCCGCCACCATTGACACCAGTAGGTTGGAGCCAACCAGCCTCAAGTACTCATTGGGCATGTGCTGGAGGCCAGAGCAAGACAACATTAATTCATCTGTTCCTAGAACAGGGAGGGAGGAAGACCGGGGTAGGGGGTGAAGAACATTTTTTATTGTTCTTGCAGACATGGCCCCAGAGTGAAGGCCCAACTCTTTGAAAAAGTGTTCCATGTTATACAGGCGTAACACTCAGGTCATCAGATAAGGAGAGACCAGAGTCTCTCTCTCTTGAGGTTTTTTCTGGCTTAAAGGAAAGCTTGCCGTCTCTGTGCAGGCTGGCACTCCTCAAAACTGTGGTTGGCTCCACTTCCAGAGGCAAAGACCTGCCTGTTTCGCAGCAGAGATCATCGTAAGCGTAGTTCACATTGCCACATGGGAAATTCTGCAGCTTCACCAGTTCAATCCCTCCAATATCAATGTGAGGAGAGTGGTTCTGGCTCGGACATGAAGGTGATGCCCGAGAACTAGGGGAGGAACTGCAGTTCCCATCAAACCCCGAATCTTCCCGCTCTTGCGTTGTGTTGAGTTTGGAGCTGGGTTGGCAAACACCCTCCAGGACCCAGGATCCGTAAGTTGGGTTCCAAAGATTTTTGGTTTTATTCTTCAGCTTGTACGCTGGCTGGCTGGCAGACTCCAGTTTCTGGATCTGGGTCCCATTGCTGGAATCACTGGAGGAAGGCGTGCTAGCTCCTCTGGCTATCCAGTTACCAAGGTTCTCCACCAGCAGCTCCTGTGGACACTGCCCATATTTGTTCCCTGAATCATGGTCTTCCAATGTTATGAAGTTCATCTGCGGGGTAAGGGGAGAATTCCCCAGCAAAGGAACCTTCCCTGTGGAACTGTTTGGATGCAACGTAGTGCTTCCTTCATCCTCTGGTGTTGGGCTGCATTCAATGGGCAGCTCTGTATTGATCACATCAGGGTCCTGAAAGACAAGCAAGGATATTGAACTTCCTAAATACTATCACTTTGACCGATACAGACGCTAACATGCTTACAAGACCAAACCAGACATTACCAACAGATACAGAGGGTAGGATTCGGGTCCTATGAGTGCAACAATTTTTGCTTCTGCAATGAAACTTCCACATTCTCCTCCCACTGTGCATGCCCTGCTCCCTCCCCAAATCTGCCCCAGATGGTTGGGGAAATACTAGAACAGATTTGGGAAGCACATGGAGGAAAGAGGGAGAACATATTGCTACACAAGCAGAAATCCTTGCACTGGGTTTGCTTTGTTTTTGCAGTGGGATGATCACATAGCACCATGTTGGATAGAACCATCAGGCACTTGGGACATCAACACTGTGTCAACCTAGTACACTGACTAGCAGGAACTGTCCAGGGTGCCTCCCAGTCCTACTTAGAGATGTGGGGATTGAACCTTCTTGCAAGGAAGATACTCTACCCATGCAACTGTACATTAAATCTGGAAAAGACAGAGACTAGAGAAATGGTAGTGTGGGTGGTTGACCCCTTTGTTGCCTGCTGCTTCCTCAGTGGTGGAGAGAAGTGATCCTTCCCTTTTGGCTGCAGCCACTTGTGGCACTGAATGTTGCTCTGAAAGGCCCCCGAATGTTCAGTAGCACAAGGGGCTGCAGTAGGAAGGGGCCTATTTGGTGGAGCTCAGTGGGCCTGAGGGAACAACAGACTGATCCAGTATAAGGCATTTCTATCTGTTCAGGGGATGGGTGGGCAGGCAGGCAGGCAGGGGAGACCTGAAAGTTTATAGAAAGTGCTCTGGATACCCACCACCACCACCATGGAATTTCACGAGAATATTCCTGACCTGTGTGCAGTACTTGATCCTTTCCAGAATGGTGGAGAAGTTGGGTCGGTACTCGGGACTATGCTGCCAACACTGCGTCATGATCCGGTAACTTGGAGAAAAATGGCAAAACAAAACCAACATCAGGAAGATGAAGAGGGTAAAAATTACCTAGTTGATTATTCCCTTTTGCACTTCAAAACCATGACTTGACTTTTGTGGGCTCTTCAGGATTAATGATTCAGGTCACAAGCAGTTCTGTGTCTTTGAGGTGACCCATCTGCAAAAAGCCAGAAATGGGGGGGGGGGACAGGGGGCGGTGGACTCTGTCCTACAATGGGCAAGTGGAAAAACATCTGACAACAAGACCATATAATATAATATAATAGGTAAAGGTAAAGGGACCCCTGACCATTAGGTCCAGTCGTGGCTGACTCTCAGGTTGCGGCGCTCATCTCGCTTTATTGGCCGAGGGACCCGGCGTACAGCTTCCGGGTCATGTGGCCAGCATGACTAAGCCGCTTCTGGGGAACCAGAGCAGCGCACGGAAACGCCGTTTACCTTCCCGTCGGAGCAGTAACTATTTATCTACTTGCACTTTGACGTGCTTTCGAACTGCTAGGTTGGCAGGAGCAGGGACCGAACAATGGGAGCTCACCCCGTCGCAGGGATTCGAACTGCCGACCTTCTGATCCGCAAGTCCTAGGCTCTGGTTTAACCCACAGCGCCACCCGCGTCCCATATAATATAATAGACCATTATATATACACACACACACACACACACACACACTTTATTTAAGAGTTGCAATTAACTTTCGCAGCAAATACAGTAAGGAATCTTCCTTGTTTTCTCTTCCTGGTACCCTCTGAAGAAGTCAGAGAGAGGCAGGTGGTGGCAGAAGGAGAAAGAGGTTGGGGAGAGAACCTTAGGATGTGGGTTGGACAGCCAGGCTGCTGATCCAACCTGCCCTTTCAAAGGCATCCCTTGGGCTTCAAAAAATCAGGTCTGCAAGTGCTGGATATTTTTGTTCCAGGGAAAAGGCTCCCCAGTCCTGGAGCAGACCATTCTCACTGGCCTTATTTTGTAAAAATGAAGGCATACTCACACCGGCCCTGGGCAGTTCTTGGGTGGATCCATTCTTCCCCCACTGGTGACAAACTCCAGCACTTCTTGGTTGGTTTTGCAAGGGTAAGGCATATAGCCCAGGGAGAAGATCTCCCAAAGCAGAACTCCAAAGGACCTAGCAGAGAACCGAGGAATGCAATCCATTATCCTCCGGCTGGCACCTTAATAGTTTTATAGTTGCAAAGCACATGGCACGATGCTGCCCTTTCCTTTGCTTCTGTGGCCTCCTTCCTCTCAAAGGAGACTGGAGAATCAGAAATGTGTTGGCAAGACCTTCTTAGGGTGAGATGCTGTCTGCCTGGTGGTCCCACACTAACAACCCTTCCTGTTTCCCAGTCCTCAGATCAATCACTGCAAGCCTATTGCTGCTGAAATGCTCATCCGCACTTCTCCCAAGCCGGAGTTTATGCAAAGGCAACTAGTTAAACAGCCCAGCACTTCCAGATAACGCTGGCCTTGTCATGAATTCATAGGATCAATTTCAAAATGCATAGCAAGGATCTTCTCCAAAGACCATTGGTCTACCTAACTCAACAGAGGCCTCGTTCACACATCACTGTAAACCTCATTTAAGCTTCAGTGTGGATTAAAGATGAATGAACAGCATGCTAGTATGCAAGGTGAGATCTCGGGTGCTTTTACTCCTCCTCTGTCCCTGCTATTGTCAGAAGCTAAGCCTAGGCTTAGCCTGATGTCTGAGCCTGGGCTTGTGGTTTGTTTCCCCAAAACAAGTGGCAATGCGAAGGCATTTCTTACCAGGTGTCAGTCTTGGAGGTGAATATTCCTTCCAGGAAAGCCTCTGGAGGCATCCACTTGACTGGGAGCATGGCTCTCCCTCCTTTGCGGTAGTAGCTTGCCCTGGCAGGCCAAAGAAAAAGAGATGGGGAAGAGGAAATTAAAGCCCACAGAAGTAGCTAAGTAAGAAATGCACCGGTTATCTCTCGCTTGGACTACTGCAATGCGCTCTATGTGGGGCTACCTTTGAAGGTGACCTGGAAACTACAACTAATCCAGAATGCAGCAGCTAGACTGGTGACTGGGGGCAGCCACCGAGACCACATAACACCGGTCTTGAAAGACCTACATTGGCTCCCAGTACGTTTCCGAGCACAATTCAAAGTGTTGGTGCTGACCTTTAAAGCCCTAAACGGCCTCGGTCCAGTATACCTGAAGAAGCGTCTCCACCCCCATTGTTCTACCTGGACACTGAGGTCCAGTGCCAAGAGCCTTCTGGCAGTTCCCTCACTGCGAGAAGCCAAATTACAGGGAAGCAGGCAGAGGGCCTTCTCGGTAGTGGCGCCCTCCCTGTGGAACGCCCTCCCACCAGATGTCAAAGAGAACAACAATTATCAGACTTTTAGAAGACATCTGAAGGCAGCCTTGTTTAGGGAAGCTTTTAATGTTTAATAGACTATTGTATTTTAATATTCTCTTGGAAGCCACCCAGAATGGCTGGGGAAGCACAGCCAGGGCGGGGTATAAATAATAAATTATTATTATTATTACCTTACTTTTATTATCATTATTATGTAAAGGCCTGGTCTGCCCCACATTACACCATACACACAGGAAATGCAGTTAACACAAACAGATTTGAGTTTCTTTGGAAAGGCAGGAACATTTCTTCTAACTGCATAGAACACGGGGCGATTGCTGCTTTATACTGAGTCAGACCCATTGGTCAATCTCAGTATTGCCTGCACTGACTGGCAGTGGGATTTCAGGCAAAGAGTGTTTCCCAGCCCTACCTGGGGACACCAGGGATTGAACCTCAGACCTTCTACATGCAAGACCAATGCTCTACCCCCGAGCTACAGCCTTGCCTGCTTTTTTTGCCTTCTGTCGCTCGGGGACGTATTGCTGCTCTTCCTCCCACAAGAAAGAGTGCCTGAGATCAAGCTACAGGAGGAGGGTCGCTTCAAGCACTGCCATGACAGTTGTGGGTTAGGCAAGATGTATTGAGAAAAAGAACAAGAAAACTGCACACGGTTGCAGTTAGGAACACAAGAACAGCTCTGCTGGATCTGGCGAATGGCTCTCGTCCTGCAATTTCCAGCAGGTGGCATTCAGAAACATACGGACCATGCTTGATGTCAGACATGCATACAGTAGTACCTCGGGTTACATAAGCTGCAGGTTACATACTCTGCTAACCCAGAAATAGTACCTCGGGTTAAGAACTTTGCTTCAGGATGAGAACAGAAATCGTGCTCCAGCAGCAGCGGGAGGCCCCATTAGCTAAAGCGGTGCTTCAGGTTAAGAACAGTTTCAGGTTAAGAACAGACCTCCAGAATGAATTAAGTTCTTCACCCGAGGTACCACTGTACATGTCACTGATGGGATGTGGTAGGTTTGGCTTCCCTGCCCCCCCCCATTGCTTTTATATTTTACCTGTAGATATCCCGGGCCATTCCGAAGTCGCCAATTTTAGCTACTCGCCCTGGCCCAGTGCAGGTCAGAAGGCAGTTTCTTGCAGCGATATCCCTGTGAAAGGACACACAAGCATGAGGTGGAAGCCAGGGATTTTGAAGTTCAAGTGGGCACTGTAAATACACGCTTAAGGAAGCCATTACACAAAGCACTCACTTCTGCATGGACAGGCCCTCCTGTACTGCTGACAAGTTGTTTACATTTTCTTATTCAAATGCCATTTACCATGAATGACTACTACTCGAATGACAGGGGCAAGGGAGCGAGTCTTGATCCCATTTGAAATTAACCCCCAACTAAAAGCTTTTAGAAAGCTGCAGGAAGACCATGACTGGTTGCTGATCAAAAAGGGTCACTTATCTCTCCAAGCACTCCCTCTCCTCCTACGCCTTTTCCCACTTGAAGCAAAAATGGAACAAGAAACTGACCAACTCTCTTATTTTTTTTAATGGCAGACACAGAGATGGAGCTTGTAAGCAGGGAAACCTCTGAGATCTGCCATTTGAAGTGGCTGTTTTGCCACTTTACCCTAAGGCTAGTTCTAGTTTATGACAGATTTGTTAGGTGAGGAGGGCTTCCTGGACTGAATCAGGATACTCCTTCCACACCCACAGTTAAATCAGCATAGGCCCTTCACACTCTACAGTCTAGTAACGGCATCTCTTTTATTACACTCATTATCCCTTTTTTTATAGCTGGCATCTCTAAATACAGGAGTGCTACTTATACTGTTTTAATACAGCAATAGCCTCCTTTACTTCATTCATGGGCAAAGCTTGTTATAGATACACCTAGATATTCACATCTACAAACCAAACTCAATGCTATAATTCCAAGAATAAAAGGAAACCAGGAACATATGTTGCAAGACTGCCATCTAGTGGGCAAAGACAAGATACACCGCTAGTACAGGAAGAAGGCTTCTCAAGATGAACGTTTGATACCAACGTTTGCAGAAAAGCTCATACTGAGTCAGACCACTGTTATTCCTAGCCCAGAACTGTTTACTCTGATTGGCTGTGGCTCTTCCAGGTCTCTGCCAGAGATCTTTTCTTACCAACTACTACCTGAACCTTTTAAATGGAGATGACAAGGATTGAACCTGTGACTTCCAGCATATGTAAAAGTATACTTTATCACTGAATGTGGTTCACCTTTAAAAAGTTTAAAGAAGTATAAAGGAAACTTTATACAATTATCTGTTTCCCACTGGAACTTCAGTAGAAATCTCACTCATATACGTTTTGTCTTTGAAAATAAAAGGTGGTTCCATTGTTTAACAACATGCAAATTTGCACAATTTCCTTTGTTTTCACAAGGAAGTGAGACATACCCACGGCTAACACCTGATCCTCCAGTGGAATGAACAGGACTATCTCATGACATAACTAGCAGACATAACTCATCAGCATGGAATGATCTAGATTGCTAACAATGCATTTAGGGGGAATTAACCATTTGATAAAGATGCTGATTATGAGCTGGATAGAACGATGCAAAATGAGGCTTGCCTGGTGTCAGCCTCTGTGACATAGCTGCAAACTTTTCCCCTTTTTTAAGGGAAATTCCCTTATTCCGAATAGGATTCCTCGCAAGAGAAGGGAAACGTTGGCAGCTATGCTCTGTGACCGTCTCTGCCTCTGTCTACATGGTTTTCAAGAATTCATTCCTTTTCCTACTTGGTATGGAATGAGTTTCAACCTGTTTTAAGGGATTATCTCAAAGACCACACTATGTCATTGCGTCAAAATCAATGTCAAATTCGAAAAACAAAGTTTCTGTTTCAGATGGCACAACTCCAATTTGCCTTTGGAGCTGTTAAGCCTATTTTATTATTGTTTATTGAATTTATTCCCCACCCTTTTCCCCAAAGAGCCACAAGCTCAAGGTGGTGTACATGGTTCTTCTCCTTTCTCATTTATTCCACACACCAACCCTGTGAGGTAGGTTAGACTGAGAGGCAGTGAGTGGGTTTCATAGCCGAGTGGGGATTTGAACCCCTAGTCTCCCTAGTATGAGGACGCGGGTGGCTTACTCCCTAGTCTGACATTCTTAACCACTACACCACACTGGCTTCCCTCTGAATAACACATCTATGACTCTTTGGAAAACAAGCCAAGAAATACAGCCCATGGGGAATCATTATACAGGTAAGCCTCTCTTACCTATGGATGAAGTGGTTCTCCTCCAGATACTTGCAACCACAAGCAATGTCCCTGGCTATATTCAGCAGGTCCTGCATTGCCAAGGTGGATGGCTGATTCTGCCAATGAGAGAGAGGGAAAACAAAGATTCAATATGGATGAGACATGGAGTGTGAGACATGGGAGTCTGGAAGGCACCAGTTTGAGAAGACTAAGAGTGTGGTTTTTTACACTGAACGTTTCTGCTTCATGTCAGTTACACAACAAGGCTTTGCTCCACTCACATGATGAAGCTTATCCTCCTACTCGCCCCAATACATCTCTACTTCCTAACAGAATGAACTCCAGGAAGTCTGTAGTGAACAACTGTTTCATTCATGCTCCCTCGTGACCTGAAAATAGTCACTGGGTGGCTGTAGCTGGGCATCACCAGCAAGATCTCCAGAGCAGGGCAAGGGGAGAGGCGATGGTTTACTCACCACCCGAGGCCGGTTCTGCCGAAGGAAGCTCTTCATATCTCCACCAGTCATAAGCTCCAACAGGATGAAGCGAGGCAAGGTCTGCAGGCTCACCCCAACGCACTGCACAATATTCTGGTGATTGAACTTGCTGAACCATCAGCCACCATGGAAGGATGGAAGAGAGGAGGGGGAAAAAATGATTTCAGAGTTAGGCAGTCACTAAGATCCTTCACTTAATACCTTCCTAAACTCTGGTAGACTGAATGGTGTCAATCTCACAACTCTAGGAAGTTTTTGGATTTTAGGCCTGAGTTGCTGCAACCCACAGGTTATATAGGAAGCTACCTTGCACTGAGCCAGACGGTTGATTTTTCTAGATCAGTGATATCTACACCAGCCTGCCTTCTCCCGGTGTTTTGGCCTACAACTCCCATCAGCCCCAGCCAGCATGGCCAAGGGTCAGGGATGATGGGAGTTGCAGTCCAAAACATATGGAAGGGTGGTCGACACCAACCAGCAACAGTCAGCCAAGATTTCAGGCAGGAGATGTGGGGCTTAGAACCTGGGACCTTCTGTATCCCAGGTATGTACACGAGGGATCTTGTTTAATGGAACTAAGGCCTTAAGCCACTAGTTTTACTGGAGAGCTACCGGTACTTCAAGAAAGGGATGGGGGAGGGCAGTGGGCCAGGCTCTCAGTGCTACTGTCCAAAGCGGTCTGCTGGCAGATCTTAAGGGCCAATGCTGTTTCCATAGACCTCTCTTGGTTCTGTATGGGTACCCGTTGGTATCAGTCAGGAGCAGGGTTTGGCCTATAGGTTGCCAGTTGCTGATCAAAGCCATTAAAGTATAAATAGAAGGAAGTTTGAGGGAATTGCTTAAGCTCAGCAGGCATGATTAAGCACAAATATAGCACAAGAAATAAATTAATTGGAGTTGTGAGTTAACTGATCTGCTTTAAAACTTGCTGCCTCTATATTTGAGTGTTCCCTGTTAGAAATGTACATGCAGTTTGAAAACACACATTAGTCCATCTAACGCAGTAGACACTTCAAGTTTGCAGGCAGGAAATATTCCTGGCGCTACCTGGCGATGCTGGGGATTGGAGCCCTTGACCCTCAGCATGCAAAACAGGTGTTCTACCACTAAGCTATGACCCTTCCCCAGACCCTCTGGCAGCTTCCAGAGCATTGTGATTCAGCCACACGCTGGCAAATTCAGGTTATGCAAATAAAATTGATTTGGGGCCCTTGTGCAACAAGCCTGCTTCCAAAAACTTGGGTTATTTGTTTGTTTGCTTGCTTGCTTGCAGTAAGGAAAGTGATGGGAAATTAAGTGGAAGGCATGGGATGACAATCGATTGACATGATGTGATATAACCTCCCTGCAAAACTGAAAACAAATCAGAATGCACACTCAATAAACAGATTGTCTTGGAACCCTCTGCTACATTTTCTTCCATAATCTGATAACTGGGCTTCTTTCTATACATCAGCTCCTGTCAGAAATCAGTGATGTTTGCAGGGAGAATTAAGAGGATGAGGTAAGAAAGAAACACACCAGAGGGCAGTTTAGGGAAGTTTTTAATGACTGATGTTTTAATGTATTTTTAATCTTTTGTTGGAAGCCACCCAGAGTGGCTGGGGAAACCCAGCCAGAGGAGCAGGGTATAAATATTATATTTTTAAAATTATTATTTTTATTATTAGGTACCCGAGGGAGGGAGATGGCAAGGTCTTGAACCAGGGAATAGATTGCCACAATCCTGTTTTGGACTTGACTTGTGGTATCTCTGCCAAAAAGGTTAGCACTACCTCTGTCTTAGAGGAATGCATTATGTTATTCAAGCAATAAAATGAAATTTCTTTCAATACCATCTGTGTTTTTCTGGCACCCACAAGACAAGCACTCACAGCAAAACTTCCTTAAGAGGTAAGGCGGGGTGAGATGTGAACTTATGGTTTCCCCATGAGTGGGAGCAGCTAACAAATCAAACAAATGTGAAATTATCTCCAGGCAGATTTTTAAAAAAACCCCACACAAAAAATATGCATGAGCACTTCTTTGCCCAGCCTTGTCACTCAATGTGTCAGTTTGTGAGAGAGGCAGACAGTTGGCATCTGTTTGATCCTTGTGGATTGTTGGAGCTGGAGGGTGCGGTGGGTCAGAGGCACCCTCCCTCAACTGCCTCCAGGAGAGTTTTTATTCCAAACACAGCAATTAAGGTTGATCCGCCTAGCCATAAATAACACAATCCCTCACACTCACTTGGCACTCGGGACGTGTAAAAACCTGCAAGGCTGTTGACTAAGGTGTGTCTCTCTCTTGTAGTCAAGTGGAACAAAACAAGCTGTAGTGAAGGGGAACAAACTTTGGGAATATCTATCAGGAAGAATCACCTCAGGCCCATCTTTGGGCTCACCTAGAACACAAACACCTCATGCCATGGGAAAGACAAGTTCCTACATAAGCTCTAAAGTGAGCCCTGTACTGCAGGGGCTGCCCATCTGGGGCACTCTAGATGTTGCCGAACTCCCAGGCCCATCACCCTCCACCCCCCAGCCAGTATGGCCAGTGGTGAGGGTTGATGGGAGTTGCAGTCCAGCAACACCTGAAGGGGACTACATTCGTAATGCATTATCCAGTACTCCCCCCCCAAAAAAATGTTTTGACTTAAGAATACCACCGGGAAAGGAAATGAAGCCGCCATCGGAGGTGGTAGCAATGAAACTGACCAATCACCATGCTAGATTCCAACTCCTACTTCACACATTAAACGCTCGCTTCCGTCTGAGACTCGGGAAACACCGTGACAGGCAATGAGGCCGCCATTGGGGGTAGCAACGGAACTAACGATTCACCATGCAAGAGAAGAAACTAATATTTTTTTAAAAAATTAGTTTCTTCTCCTGTTAAGATTCAAAATGTTTAGGAGTATGCGTCCCACAGAAAAAAGCACTGGCATTACCCTGTGGCAATGCATGGACAATGTTGTGAGGAGCACCCATGCACATTCAGCAACTCCCATGCCAAACACAGATATTAAGGGGGCAGGGCCAATGGAGATGTGAGTGGCACATGTGCTGAGATCCCACTGCTCCTTCATGCAATGTCCCTGCATGTGAGTAAGGTAACTGGGTTTCGTTTTCCTCTGTCTTGTGGCCCATTATCCCATGTCTCCTGAAAAAAGAAGCTGCTGACAGATTAGCGACTCAACAGCTTGTGTTTAGAACAGGAGTCAGCAAACTTTTTCAGCAGGGGGCCGGTCCACTGTCCCTCAGACCTTGTGGGGGGCTGGACTATATGTTGAAAAAAATAATGAACAAATTCCTATGCCCCACAAATAACCCAGCGATGCATTTTAAATAAAAGGTCATTCTACACATGTAAAAACATGCTGATTCCCAGACCGTCCATAGGCCAGATTTAGAAGGCATTTGGGCTGGATCTGGTCCTCAGGCCTTAGTTTGCCTACCCATGGTTTAGAACTTCTTAGCTGAACATTGGTATACTCCTAACCTTCCTGTCTTCTTTTGTTGTTCCTGTTTCTACACTGCAATCCCAAGCATGTTTACTCAGAATTAAATCCTACTCTGTTCACTGGGGCTTAATCTGAGGTAAAGATTGGTGGGAATGCAATGCCAGTCAGTTCCTAGGCCTCTGTCGCCTGCAAATCCTGTCCAATCCTGCTGGTTTGTCTAGCTCCTTCGCCTGTCTGCCTTGCATTTTTCTGGTCCTGTCTAAATCTGCCTCCTTGATCAATCCCCACTCCGCCTGTGTTGCTTATGCTCTAGTGAGCCTGACGGCCTCTGTGTTTTCAGTAATTTCAGCAAGTTGTTGTTCCACATCCAGCAATAATTTCTGTGGTATGGGTTTAGAAATTCTTGCCTGGTGAAATAATGACTTTGCTTCATACCTCGATGAAATTTTGGCGCCAAGAAAGTGTCAGCATCGCCCTTGAGCCAGTGTACCAACTGGACTCATGCACTACAGCCCCGACTGGGCTAGGCGAGCTGGGTAGCACTGCCAGAGACCTCCTTTCCCACAGGAACAGGTCACAGTGCTGTGGACTTACAGCTTGGAGCTGAGAGCACCGGATTCACTGTCTCAATAATACAGTCGTTGCGCAGCAGCGTTTTGCAGAGTCTTGCAGAGTATAAACCACTCAGAGAGCAGCTCTGTAAAATATCCTCCTTTATTCTATAACTACAGCTATAATACAAGACTATATACAGAGCTAAATATTCTGAGCATACATCAATGCTACTTTGAGTGCCTGCAGCTGCTCTTAGCAGCAATCTTATCACTAAACACGATCTCTAGCACTCACTCTCTCTCCGACACACTGATTGACTCTCTCACACACAGTGATTCACTCACTTGACTAATTAAGTAGAGAGCAGTACATTGCTCCTCCTCTCTGTAGAGTCAGCAGAGACCTCAGGAGATCATCAGGAGATTCTTGGGTATGGGAGGGGTGAAATCTCCTCAGAAAGGACCCAGTTATTTTCCTGTATGGTACTTTAGTGCTGCTTCCTCTTTTGTGTTATGGCGCTTTGATGTTCTTATTTAACAACATTTTCATTTGTTTTATTGTAATTTTAACTTTTTGTAAGGCAACCAAAGAACCTTAGGCAAGAAGGCTACTTCGAATTCCAAGAATAAACCAAACCTTTAATACTGAACTGCCAAGTACAATACAAATATTTGTATGCAGCTAGGTTCTTTGAGCACATACAGTCTATCAGGTTGTTGTTTTTTTACATCCATTAGCATATCAGATATAGGCATGCCACTAGGGTGGGACATTAGAGACATTTCTGAGTCTCAAAAAGGGTATCAAAGAACATTCATTATACTGAAAGTTATTTTGAAATCCCGTATTGAATAATTAAGCTTGTTTTTAAGATATGGGTTTTTGAGGGATAGGCTGGATATCTATTTGTGCAGAATATACAATGCTGCCATAAACAGAGTCAGGCTATTTGCCAGTCAAGCATAGCATACTCAATTCTTGAGGGGGGAACAATTATCCAGGGCCTCCGGCAGAGACAGGATTTTCCTGCCATCTTATACCTGATCCATTTCAACGGGACTGAACCTGAGATCTTCTTTAGGCAAAACATCATGCATTCCACCACTGTGCTACGGTCACTGAGCTGTGAGGACGGCATACCAGGAAGACTGGCCCACCTGCATCTTCCTATTGCTCCGTATGTGGAAGACTGATACTGCAGAGCACATTCAGCCACTGAATGTTATTGATGAATTGGAGCCATGTGAAACTGAACAGCAATGGTTTTTACACAACGCTTTCTCAGCAGGAGCAGTCTGAGCAGTGTGAGCTAAGAAATTCAACGGTTCCGGGGGCGGGGGGCAGGGAGGGAACAGAGAACTGGGAAACTCAATTTCAGCAACCCTTCTAAAATAATTATCCTGGTTCACTATCTATGTATCTTGGCCTTGAATTGATTTTATGTAAGTGCTGTTGTTTTAAACTGTTTTTATATTTATCATTTTTTAAATATATATGCAATTGTTTTGTGTTAGCGTTTTTATAGATGCAATTGTTTTAACTGTTTTTATATGGGCAAAAATGCCTCATAAATGTAAGAAATAATAATAATTACGGTAAACATTCAGCACGATATGCACCTTTTAAAGGTTTCTGCTGCTGAAAACAAAGCAAGCCCATAGTAGAGTCTCCTGAGACGTATTTTATTTTCTAGCTATGTTTTTCTTAACTTCAAGGCAGAATTTTTTTAAACACACCTGATTATCAGTGCTTCCATTAGGAAATCCATCTCGTCCTGTTCAGAACAGATTTCTGGCAACGTCTATTGAGAAGGAGAAGAAAAAGCTGAACCCATTACAAAGAAAATAAATTACTGGCAGGAGAAAACAAGGAGCTGGAAGAGCTGAAGTCTTTAATCAGAGCATTTCTTGTCTCCATTTTGTCCTGTGTTTTATCCTGTAAACACCCCCAAGGAACCTAACACAATTAAAATACAACAAAAAAAACCTAACAACTCTGAAAACAAATCTTAAAACACAGTATTATAACTTAGATGCCCTTTGCACGCATCTGATACTTAAGCCTCATTATCTATAACAAAGTATATTCTGATTCACAATAGTGTGAATTTTAGGGAACTATTCTGTGGAGTTTCTGAACAGGAATAATGGTGAGGGAAGGAGGAGGGGAATAAGGGTGGAATATTTATATTTAAGTGGGTTTTGGGAGAATTTTTATACTCACCCACACAAAGGCTGGCTACAATCTGTCTCTGTATTATAAAAAATGGATGAAAGAAAATACGATTTTGCTCCATTTCTTCTGTTAGTTCTGTATTTCAGGGGTGAACTCACTTTCTTTGGGAGGACACTTCACAAAACCCAGATGAATCTAGACAACTCCCCTACCAGTTTCCCACTGCAAGGAAATGGAGGGACTGGTGGCAGGAGAGTGCCCAACCCAGGCCCCTTCCTTCTGCCACCCCCCACAGGTCACTCTCCTAGCCCTTCCTCCTCTCTACCCACCAAGGCCCATGGAGAAAAAAAATCCTGCACAGCAATAAATGTATAGTACATTATTTCCTGCTGGAAAGCATGCCACTTGTAGTCAAGTTTCACAATCCTCAGTAGCAAAGGTGGTTCTTTGTATCATTTGCTGCCAGAGAAAAGGCTTGCTGGGCCTCTTTGGAGCCCTTCTCAGCCTGATAACCCTTCCCTCTTCTCCAAGGTATGCTTTTACGTCAGGGAAGTAGGAGTGCTGGCAGGGAGGACAAAGGTGAGTTGCAAGGCCTAATTTGAGGTGGACTTGCTTGAGAAGGCTGTTCCTCTTCCAAATTGATTTCACAAGCAGGTGTGATCACATTTTTGAAGACCCATGCTTCAAACAATAATCCAAACACATCAATCAATTATTAACTTAATTGGAGGCCCTTGTCCTAGTGCTCCCTCCACCACTTTTGGACATTAGCTGAATCATTTCTACAGAGAGAGGAACTTTTCTGTGGTGGCATCAACATAAATTTGCTTCTTTATCCTTTCTACAGTTATTTTGCGGCACTAAGTCTGGGTTTCTTTTTCCAGTGACTTATTTTATATTGTTTTTAATTGATCTGTAAGTCATATTTGCTACCACTGTGGCAGAAAAGTGGGGTGAGGATCTCACGAAGGAATAAAATAGCAAACAAAAATCTTATTTCTGCTTATTAATGTGCACACTGACCTTGATAGCCACTTGTAGTGGGCTGGGATCCCCCGTGATTCCGACCACTGTTCCTTTGTAAACTTCACCAAATGCCCCGTGTCCAAGTGCCCTGAAAGCGGTGGGTGGGTGGGTGGGAATAAGACATGCATTATCTCGTGTACAACCCATGGGTGTGTTAAGCAAACACTGCTGTATTCCCAAAACAAGGAAGATCCAGTGCTGTCTACTACAGGGTAACTTTCCTTGTGAGGAGAGTGCTCAAATCTTACTCTGTTTTGGGATGTTTGTTTACAAATATACAACTTAAGCACTGAGTATCAGTCAAGTATCCAAGCAGCCCTGGTGTCTCTCTCTCTCTCTCTCTCTCTCTCTCTCTCTCTCTCTGTGTGTGTGTGTGTGTGTGTGTGTGTGTGTTTGTTTGTTTGACAAATTCCTCAAGGCAGTGGCCACCAGGTATTAAATGCTATTGGGCAAGCATCTCAGAAACCAGATTACATGAGATTTTTTTAAAAAGTCAATTTGGGCTCTCCAAAGAACGTACTTCAAGCCATTATCTTACAAAGCCAGTCTTTCAAATTATCAAGATGGTACACATTCGTAGGAAATAAAACTGGGAAGCCATAATCAAATCTTGTTACTTTCCATTGGCACCCTGTGGCTCTGCAATTCAAAAAAGAGCAAGATTGCTGCCGAGAAAAAAAAACAGGCTAGGCTGTGGATAGCAGCCTGCTTCCCGGAGCGCCGGGCGCGCTGAAAGCAGAGCGCCCGGCGCTTCGGGAACATATCCACAGCCTAGGCAGCCCTGCGGGAGTTCCCGTAGGGCTGTCTAGGCTGCGGATAGCAGCCTGCCGCCCGGCGCGAGGGGTGCCCTGAAGCAGAGCGCCACTCGCGCCGGGCAGACATCCGCAGGGTGGGGAGCCCTGTGGGGAACTCCCGCAGGGCTCCCCACGCTGCGGATAGCAGCCTGCCGCACGGCATGAAGGGCGCCCTGAAGCAGAGCGCCCCTCACGCTGGGCAAACATCTGCAGCATGGGGAGCCCTGCAGGAGTTCCCCGTAGGACTCCCCACACTGTGGATAGCAGCCTGCCACCCGGTGGGCAGGTCGCGCTGAAGCAGAGCACCCCGCGCGCCGTGCAGACATCGGCCAGCCCCACAAGCTCGGGGGACAGCAGGGAGGCGCAGCGCCGCCATCCTGCTGTTCCTCGACCTGCTTCGGTTTCCCTGACCTGGTTTTGGGGGGGAAATAAAGGGATTTTTTCCCCTTTATTTCCCCCCAAAAAAACTAGGTGCGTCCTATGGGATGGAGCGTCCTATGGGACAAAAAATACGGTAAATGATCCTCATAACTCTACCACTCCATGATTCCAAATTCCAGTTCCCATTTTTCTGCCTCTGCTTATGCATCTGAAAAAGTCATGCCTCCTCCACCCCAGCCTGCCCATGTGCTGAAATCAGCAGCTGAGGTTCCTCCATGAGCTCCCTCATCAAAAGTGAGGCAAATGGTAAATGCAGAGAGGACCGTTACACACCAGCCTGCTCTTGTGCCAAGATCATCATCTCAACCAAAGCCCTGCCATCAAATATGAGGCAGGTGGCAACTGAAGAGAGAGAGCCTTCTTGGTGGTGGCATCCTGTTTATGAAATTCACTCCTTAAATAGAGAGGATTGCCTGGAGTCTACTTTCTCGCAGTGTCATGCAAAGACTGTTTCATTCATTTGAACATTTTCTGTTTCAGCCTGACACCTGAGGAGGTGGGGGAGGATATCCAAATCTAAAGTATGCAAAGAAACCTTAAGTAACGTGTGCAACACATTCTGCACTAACTTAGTGGATACAAATGGTCTTCATTTCAGGTATAACTGAGTGCTGTGCAGGCCTATTTGTATAATCAAAGCATTTGGTACAGGATTAGGTTAGGGTAACATTCTAAGCCTGCTGGTTAGCCTGTTGACATCAGAGCCACTAATATTAAAATAACACCCCAACCTCTGCTAGGATTCCTCTTCCTACGTTAGCAAGAACGCGCTGCATTACCGGAGAAGGGAGATGTTCTTCCGTGGGATCTCCTTGAGTTCGCTGAGACTGGCTGCCTTTCCTGCAAAGCTGTAGTTGGGGTTGTAATCTGTCATGATAGTAGAAGTGCGGATTTTGCTCAGATTATATTCTGGGCTTTGGAGACGGGCCCTGGCCCCTTCAAGCTGCTTCTTCTTATGGTGATAAACTGAAGAGAAAAGTTCACAGAGATAAAGACTGAAATAACCAACCTCTGGGAAGAGCAAAGTAATGCCCATAATAACTTTCCAATGTTTCACCTGGACTTGACTATTTAAACCCTGTTGTTTTTAGGCAGGATTTGCCCATTTATTGTGATCATTTCTGTTGAATCATAGATAAGCAAGCCTGTCTAGGTTATCAATGCCCCAGAGGTCAATCTATAAAGTATCCAAACATTCTTGGTAGAGAGCCACAAGAAAACCTCTAAGCAGATTCCAAAAATATAAAACAAAACATTACAGTAATATTAAAATTCTCAATAAAAATAATTAAACACAGGGATCTGAAAACACTCAAAAATGACTAAAAAGAAGCTAAAAAGAGATAAAATATATGGAACTTCTACATGCCTGGATAGGCTTGCCTAAGCAAAAATGTTTCAAGCAGAAATAAATTTAGTTCCTGAAATATCTGTGACTGTGAGGTTCTGTTGCAAAAAAATTCAGCCACCTGTGAATCTGCAGAACATAAAAATGACAAAATAGAAAAGCTACACTGTTCAATCAAGCTCAAAAACACCGTCTTTATGCTTCTGTAAAATCCCTGATGGGAAAGGCAACTTGTGACCCTTTTTCAAAGGTGAAAAAAAGAATTCAGAAACATCAAAACACACTGATTATGTGCTGCTTGTGGCTAATAACAGATCTGAGAGCTAATTTGGATTGCAACAGTGTGACACATATGCATACAAAGCTCTGATCAGCCCCCCCCCCCACACTCTGGCCATACACACAGGTATTTTGTTTAAGAAATTTGGTCAGGAGATCTAATTATACAGCTCCCACAAAACATTTAGGCAGACCTGAAAGGTGGGCTAGGGCTTTGAATGTAAATGCAAACACAGCTTGCTGAATTATTTTGTTCACTTCAGAAAAGGGTCCTTAGGTCAAAACATTGCCAGGAATATTTTACTGAGACAAGCCTTTTTTTAAAAAAGCTTGATCAAACAGTACAGATTTATAACAAAGATTTTCTAGTTCATGTTTTCTGTATACCACACCTGTCAAGTAAGAGATGGGATTTATTGTCCCAGCAGTGTTGACCCTTGCTGCTAAAACATGCCATATTTTGAATCTATTCCCACATCTTTGTAAGTGGCTTGCTCTCCAGAGGCAGCAATGGCAGGCTGACCTCATTCACTTGAAATCATAGAGTTGGAAGGGACCCAAGGGCCATCTAGTTCAACTTCCAGCAATGCAGGAATCTCAGCTAAACCACCACAACCTCACACTGTTGACTCATGTTAAGCTTGTGGTCCACCAAGACCCCTAGATCCTTTTCACATGTACTGCTAGCAAGCCAGGTGTACCCCATCCTATATTTGTGCACCTGGTTCTTCCTGCCTGAGTGCAGAACCTTACATTTGACCCTATTGAAATTCATTTTGTTAGCTTGGGCCCAGTTCTCCGATCTGTTAAGGTCATTTTGAATTCTGATTCTGTCTTCTACAGCATTAGCTGCCCTTCCCAGTTTGGTGTCACCTGCGCATTTGATGAGCAGCCCCTCAGTTCCTTCATCCAAGTCATTTATAAAGACACTGCACAACAACGGGCCCAGGACAGAACCCTGTGGCACCCCACTTTTCCCTTTTCCCCCAGGATGACAAAAACATTGCAATGTTCAACTAACCAATAAGGCTAGCAATGGAGGTAAAAGTTGTACATGTTGTACATGTATCAGCAAACTTAGCCTACTTTCAGTTATCCTGTTCTTTCCCTTCTCCTCTCCCTTTTGTACCTTGAGTTTTAGAATGTGGCCCTGTGTATAGGGGCTGTTTATGCATTTATCTGGAAAGTGTGTTGCATTTTTATAAGTACGCAATATATTTATGACTACTATTGTGACTATTTTTTATTAAAGAGTCCAATAATGCTTAGGTTCTGTGTGATGCTGAGCAGCTCTTGGTCCTTTGAGGAGTCCACCTTTTTTACATTGTCTTCCAAACACTCGACAGCCTTCACAGGATAAAGGGTAGGAAAAGGTCAGAAATGTGAATGGCCAAGGTGAGCATATGCACCAAAAGAAGTATAACTGATGCTTCTTACCAAACGACAGGCTGCCGCAAGTGAGAGCCATTCCAAGCACCACAATCACAGCAATCACAGCCAGGAGGAGTGAGAGAGGCAGTTGTCCTTCTGGGATAGGCTCACGGAGAACTGGTCAAAACAAAACTATAATTCTACATCATCGTACGCCCACAGCTCCTATGCAATGTTTCTGGCAAAGAGAACTGTCAACCACATTAGACCAAGAGTCCCATCTAATCCAGTGCTCTGTTTTCTAACTGTGGTCAATCACAGGACCCTGTGGATCTCATAAATTAGGGCTGGAGAATGTGCAGCTAGGTAGATGTTGTCGGACTACATCCCTGATCATCCCTGACTGCTGATCCTGCTGGCTGGGACTGATGGGAATTGGAGAAGAGAAGAGGAGAACACAGTCATGGAGGGTTATAGGTTTTCCAGCTCTTCCATCAGCAGAGCAAAATGGAGATGGCCATCCCCAATACTTGTAACCAGAGGTCTAGAGCCTTTGAACATGATGGGTTTCATTTAGATATTCTGACAAACAGCCATTGGTATACCTATCCTACAGAAGTAGTTATGACAGGATGGGCACACTGGTGACCAACAGATATCCTAGCAAAATCTAACAGCAATCAATACTCATAAATGACGGTGAAACGAACATGGCAATGAAACAAAATTAAATGGCTGCATCATTTTTAAGTCTATATGATTGCTAATCATGCACAAGAAGGGAGTCTTTATGGAAACAATGTACCCCAAATTATAAGATGCACTTCAGGAAACAATCTAGGTTAAGTCTAGTCAAAGGTGACAATGGGGTTGTGGCGCTCATCTTGCTTTCAGGCTGAGGGAGCCAGAATTTGTCCACGGACAGCTTTCCGGGTCATGTGACCAGCATGATTAAACTGCTTCTGGTGCCACAGAACACTGTGACGGAAGCCAGAGCACACGGAAATGCCATTTACCTTCCTGCAGCAGTGGTACCTATTTATCTACTTGCACTGGTGTGCTTTCAAACTGCTAGGTTGGCAGAAGGTGGGACAGAGCAACGGGAGCTCACTCCATTGCAGGAATTCAAACCGCTGACCTTCTTATTGGCAATCCCAAGAGGCGCAGTGGTTTAGATCACAGCGCCACCCGCATCCCTAGAAAATCTACCTCAGTACTGTCTACACTGAATGGCTATGGCTGTCTAGGATTTCAGACAGGGCTCACTCCCAGTCCTACCACTGAGCTATGTCCCTTCCCCTGGTTCATGGTATAAGGCTAGGAAAAAGCAAATAAAGGATTGTTTTATATATATATATATATATATATATATATATATATATATATATATGGAGGATGTTCCACGTTTTACCTGTGCATGATACATTGTCACTGGCCAAGATGGCCCCGACTGCACAAATACAGATGGGCAGGTGGGCATCAGGAGCCTGCTTGCAGATACCTGACTGGCAGTGGCTGCAATTCACGTAGATATCAATCTCCACCTCGCCATGACTCTCCATAACTAAATGAGAAGGAAATGGATACACACTAGTTTAGATTTTTCCTAAGCTCACATCTCAGACTAGATGATGCAGCTGTCATTCCCCAAGGAAGGGCAGATAGTGACTAGTGAGAACTTCCTTGTTATACCCCTTTATCTATTCTGTACCTCCTACCTAGTGGGTAGGAGAGCAAAAAATAATGTCAATATATTTCATGCCTGGCAACTAATATGTGTTAGCATATTTCCGTTCCACCTTAAAAGGGAGCAGGCTATGTGAGTCATACAGCCTGCGTATTTCCTGTTCACAGGATGTTTCTGTTTCGATAGAGCTGTTGTCTCTCTCTCTCTCTCTGAGCCTGAACACGCTAGCAGGCAGACATGTTTTTCTTTGTCCTGACTGACACTGAATAAACTTGTAAATAATGCTCTCCTGAGTGCAACTTTCGCTGTGCATTATCTGCTGAAAGAGCGTGCATCGGTTCTGGAATGTGAAAGCTATTTTCTGGAGCTCATGTCGCTAATTGCTGATACTGTATCTACGGGAGGTCGATGGACGTCCGGAGTCCAAAATTGGCGTGGAGGCAGTGATGGCCTATGTCTCCCTGGCAGTATCCCAACAACATGTCCCTTTGGTTTTGGATAGTGCATGGGTAAAGATAAAGGTAAAGGACCCCTGGATGGTTAAGTCCAGTTAAAGGCAACTATGGGGTTTAGCACTCATCTGGTTTCAGGCTGAGGGAGCTGACGTTTGTCCACAGACAGCTTTCCGGGTCATGTGGCCAGCATGACTAAACCGCTTCTGGAGCAACAGAACACTGTGACAGAAACCAGAGTGCACAGAAATGCCGTTTAACTTCCCGCCACTTATTTATCTACTTGCACTGGCGTGCTTTCAAACTGCTAGGTTGGCAGAAGCTGGGACAGAGCAACAGGAGCTCACTCCATCGCGGGGATTCAAACCGCCGACCTTCTGATCGGCAAGCCCAAGAGGTTCAGTGGCATAGACCACAGCGCCCCCTTAGATGATTCTAAAAAGCCCAGGACATAAATTCTCACAGCCTTCTAGCAGCTATGGTGGCTCATTTATCAGAAGTAACATATTTAATGGTAACTATGAAAGTGTATACTCCATTCTGACCAAACTAAGCCTCCTTAAAAAAGTCCTCTGTGCCCTAAAACAAGAGATACTAATTGGGTATGTGGACAAGGAATGTACACTGCAGAAACAAGAGAATTGAGAAAGAGCACACAACAATGGGTGGGAAGCTGCTAAAAGAAGTGGATTACATCTCACCTGCCAAGGGACCCAGGAAGACTTCCCCAGCTGGATTCACAAAGGAAACACCATGCCGTCCATCAGCTGTGATGTCATCAGCTTCAGAGGCGTGGCCACCTAGGCAAAGAAAAACCACATTTGCAAATGGAAGGATTTGCGGGTTGCCAGTTTATACCAATACTTTTTTAGTATTGACATGTTACTGATGCTTTCCACACAAGGCCTTTTAGTGCTGCTGAGGCACGGCAGTTCTGCAACCAGGAAACAGGTACATCACTGTTGTTCGGCACTTCACTCAGTATCATGCTATATTCCCATTCTAACCCCCCTAAATCCTTGCTTCTATGGCAAAGGGAGAGAGCTACAAATGATCACCAAATTCATTGCAATACCCCCTGTTTCCATGGTGTGGGTTTTCATTTGTACACAATCCAGAACACCACACTTGCCTGCTTGTCAGAAATGGAAAGGATACTGCTCTACGTGTACCGTTCACCAGGACAGCAGTAACACTGAGGACGAAGCTTGTAGATTTGAAGATTATTGTCATGGGGAGGTATGAGAATAATATCTGCATCACACCTTCTTGATGCACCATTTTGTGTGTTCACTGATTTTCCTAGTCTTTGGCTACTTCAAACTTTCATTGAATGAAATGATTATTCAGTCTGGCACACACTGAAATTAAGGTATAGCCCAGCCTTCCCCAGCCATATGTTGTTGGACTACAACTCCCATCATCTCTGCCGTTGGCCATGCTGACTAGGGCGGATGGGAGTTGTAGTCCAAATCATCTGGGCAGCACCAGATAGAGGAAAGTTCAAATAGTCTAGCATACCTTTGTAGCCTCCACCTCCTCCACCAGATGTACAAGCTCCTCCTCCTCCACCAAAACCACCAGAGGTGGCCCACTGAAGTTTCTCTAGAGCTTGCTGGCAGGCCTCGCCACCTTCTCCACCCTCCAGAAGTGATTTCCCAGCCCAAGGAAACTTGGTGATATCTTCCCAGCCACCACCTCCACCTATAACAAACACACAGAGGCGAGTGCATTAAAAGTAAGAACACAACTTTCACAGGCAGACACTGGCATCAAAGTTAAATCTTTTATAAATGCAAGTGGAATTCCATTCCACAAACTGCTTTCAAATACTTTGTCATTACATGCTGATAACACACATCACTTTGTGATACAATAATGTGACATGGGTGGTTTAAACCACTGAGCCTCTTGGGCTTGCCGGTCGGAAGGTTGGCGGTTCGAATCTCCTTATACTGAGTCAGGCCACAGATCAATCAAGCTCAGAACTGTCTACACTGGCTGGCAGTGGTTTTCCGGGCATTCAGACACAGAGTCTCTCCCAGGCCTACCTGGGATGCAGGGAACTTAACCCAGGGTCTTCTGCATTCAATAGCCATCAAGCTATGCCACTTCCCCAAAGGTCACAAAACAAAATTCTAACAGCAGTTCTGTTGTTCTTATACATGAATGGACCAGGGATGTATTTCAGGGATACATGGGTATGGGGACATTCTCCCCACCTAAGAAAACCACTGCCTTGGAACCATGATACAAAAGTTGAGGGACACAGGTGTCGCTGTGGTCTAAACCACTGGGCCTCTTGGCCTTGCCGATTGGAAGGTCGGTGTTTAAAATCCCCGCGATGGGGTGAGCTCCTGTTGCTCTGTCCCAGCTCCTGCCAACCTAGCAGTTTGAAAGCACGCCAGTTCAAGTAGATAAATGGGTATCACTGCAGTGGGAAGGGAAACAGCATTTCCATGTGCTCTGGTTTCTGTCACGGTGTTCTGTGGCACCAGAAGCCATTTAGTCATGCTGGCCACAAGACCTGGAATGCTGTCTGCGGACAAACGCTGGCTCCCCCAGCCTGAACTGAGGTGAGCGTTAAAACCCCATAGTTGCCTTTGACTGGACTTAACCATCCAGGGATCCTTTACCTTTACCTAATGTTGTAAGCATGGTGTAGATTTAAATACCTAAGTGGTTAAAATTTCTGTTGTTTAAAAGGGAAGTTTGCAGTGATTTCCTGGAATGATGGATCCACTGGTTTACACTAGCAAAGGTAGTGAAACATAAGTATAGTAAAGAATGTCTATGCCTCCAACATCAATTCTAGGGGCCTCCTGCCACAGGAAAGCAGGCAGGTGGTGGCTGGTTAAGAGCAGGCTGAGGTTGGTGGAGTCTCCAAAAGCTGCAGACGTGGTTTGTTTGGCTGTGAAATCTAACATATATTATAAGCTATAGATCCTCACCTGCTGCCCCAGTCCTCCCACTGACTCCAGGGACTGCTGTGCTGTTCACATACTGTTCCAAGAACATATCATCCAGGGAGCCATCCTGATATTTCATGTAAGCCTTCCCTCCACCTCCTGCTGCTACAAGCAAAGGTTCGAATGCGCCATTCTTCTGCTGCTGAAAAAAGCACACACACACAAGCACATGAAACACAATAAAGGAACTGAGAGAACGCAGCCGGTTCAAAAGCAGACACCAGGTTTTAAAAGGAGACTCGGATATAAACGACTGAAAAATGCATGAATGGCAATGCAGAGAGACTTGAGCAACCTCCGGTGCACATTCAGCACCAACAGGTATAGAATCAAAAACTCAAAACAGCAGGCTCTGCATGGGTGCTGCCTGCCATGTGTTGATGGGCTTTTGCTCTATTGGCTTTTCCTTTTCCTAGGTGCTTTTCAGAAAGAGGCTGGAGAAAAAACACAACATGAGAACTTACTCTAAAGATGTACGTTGCTCCTCCTCCACCACCCCCTCCACCTGCCCATTCAGTCAGTCCTCTTTCTTTCTTGTACTCATCTTCAATTTCTGATGATTCCCCCAGGCAGATCTGCTCAGTCTGAGAATTGCTCTGAAAGAGAGAGAAAAAGAGGGAATGGCTAAAGACCAGCAAAGTGCTTGGGGGCAGGTTTACTGCCCATTAATTAAGGGGTCTTCTTTTTTAATCCTCGGTTAAAGCAAATTTCAACTAATTGGTAAATCGCATTTACCGGTAAATAAGCTTATACACTGTACAGCAGGGATTCTCCAACTGAGGTCTGTGGACCACCAGTGGCCTGCAAGCGTCACTGAGGTGGTCTGTGATATTTCTATGAATATGTGGTTGAAGGTGGGCGATGGCACATTCATCACATTGGCTATTCATATTGATTTTTTATTGTATTTTTATTGCTTCCTTTATTCTATCATATTGCAATTTGAATTATATGGAATTACAATTGCTACCACCAAGAAACATCAACAACTTTCCCCTGGTCTTTGGGGTGGTGGAGTTTGAGAACCGCTGCTGTACGACATCTGTGAACTTGTCATTTTGAGGACCCTGAAACAGGACAGGGGTTGCTTATTTTAAATGGGAGATTACAAACAAACTGGCAGCACCACTTGTTAGAAGAAAAGTTAATTTTAAATACTTTGTTTTATCTTCAAGTGTGGAAAAGTAGTAACCAGCCCAGTTCAAGCGGCTAATTTAGAAAAAGAGTTTGCTGGTGAGGCAGTGCAACCAAACAACCAATCTCCTGTGTTTTCCATTCTCTCTCTCTTAAGATGATGAGCCAGCATGTCCTCACTGCATGTCCCTGTGTATTTACAGCAACATTTTCTCATTCAGGCATTACAACATTAACCAGGACATGCATAGCACAGAAGTGGCAACCTGGTCTGCCACATAAACTGTGAACTGGCTCTTAATATGCCTTTACTTCTTTGATGGGCCCATTGTCATCGTTGGGGAAAGCACATGAGAGTAATAAATGGCTGACTAAATTTGGGTTTACTTGAGACAGACAATTCTTAACTGATCTTTTTAGTGTGCCTTTGTAGAGATTATACAAATCCTCATTAGCACATTTGAAAAGCCTCTGTTTTATGAGGCTCAGATTTGATCTATAGACTTCATGTTCTCTGCAGGGAGAATTCATTTTTACTTTCCCTTTATACAGAGCCAAAGACAATGAGGCAATGACACTACTGTATAAATAATAGTGCAGGCCAAAAGCCAGCAAAATGCAATCTGTGCAGAAATATGTTTTGCATGAATTCTAGTGTGAAGATCACAGCACTTCACCAAGTGTGGTTGTTCCATTTAAGGCAAGGGAGGAATGCTGCCTTTGAACGCAATGAGGACTTGATCTTTCAACACCAGTGTGTAAAAACCTACATGTTCTTAGTAGAAAATGCAATTAAATTCAATCTGGAGAACAATGTAATTTATTTGAAGGACAACATGTGGTAGCTTCATTAAAGCAAATGGAAGAAAGGAGCCAAGCTGACACATCAATTTTGAATTCCAGAATCAATATTTTAAAATAGACATGCTGCGGTTATTATTTTTGTGTGTGTTTTGTTGTTGTTTCAGCCTCTCTTAGAACCAGTTTACACATTTAGCAGAAACAAGTGGTAAGGACCCCTTGATGGTTAAGTCTAGTCAAATTCAAATATGAGGTGCAGTGCTCATCTCGCTTCAGGCCCGAGGGAGCTGGCATTTGTCCACAGACAGCTTTTCCAGGTCATGTGGCCAGCATGACAAAACCACTTCCGGCACTGCAGAACACTGTGATGGAAGCCATAGCGCACAGAAATGGCGTCTACTTTACCATCGCAGCGGTACCTATTTATCTACCCGCACTGGTATGCTTTCGAACTGCTAGGTTGGCAGGAGCTAGGATAGAGCAACGGGAGCTCACCCCGTTGCACGGATTCGAACTGCTGACTTTAAGATCAGGAAGTCCAAGAGGCTTAGTGGTTTAGACCTCATTGCCACCCATGTCCCCCTCGTACCTTTACAAGTGGTAAACCTTTACCTGGACTATACCATTTCAGGCTGCAGTGGGTGGGTCCTTTGTCACTGCCCACTCGTCAATGAAAAATATAACTCTCCCAGCACCAGAAAAACAGCCTGGCAGGCAGAATGTCAGGCAGAACACCAGGAACGCAAAGTGTCATTTAGATCCAGGGGTCAGGGAGAACATGCAGCTTGAACAGTCTGGGGAAAGCTTTACCACTTGACTCCGCTGCATGTATAAAGCTACCTCCTGTAATGACTTTTTTTAGTATGACTATCCAGCTCCTTCAAGACATTCAGTCTTTTGGTACCTGGGAATGATCCAGAGGATATAGGCTCATCCACACTTCCATTTCCCTGACTGCTTTTCCCTGCTAAACCCAAGCTTTAGGAAATGGCACAAACGGCCATAGGATTTTCTGCTGATTGGTGTTTGTTACTATTTAGAGCTAAACAGTGGGTTTTCTGGGGGGGAGTGGCAGGGCAAAGGCAAAACTGCTCAGATCTGTGCCTAGAAAGCATGAGACAAGCGAAAATGTGGATGAGCCAATTGAGGGCCGACAAGCATTGACGGCTAAAGGGTTGGAGGAACTGGTCAGGTGATGTTCAGAATGCAAGGGTGAAGATGAGGTTGTCAAGTGTAAGCCAGCAAGCTGGAAGCTGCAGAAAGTTTCTCAACTCTTCCAACCACCCAAATGATCAGATGGCAGAGTTTGACCCCTCTATGCAATGCAGCCTCAAGATAATCTGTGGGATCACAGACACTCTGAGGCTGTACAAGGAAACTTTTGATGAGCTCAAGAGCAGCTGTCAATCACCATGTTCCTCACAAAGAAACCACCAGGTGTGCCCACGCAACCCACCTCTGCATCTGAACCACAGTCAAGCACTTCTTCTGGCTACTAGTCAACCCACCTGGTCCTCATATCATCTGAAGCATCATCCAGAGAGGGAGAGAAGGAGGAAGACTACGAGCTGCATTTGTCCCTCAACAGTAAGTCCAGCAATTTTAAATGGTTTTTAAATGGTCTTCTAGGAGTCATTCTGGGTTTATGGGATTTTGCATACATGTGCAATGGCCAGGAACGTAACCCCCATATAAGATGTGAGTTACCTGTATTCCCTAAGCTGCTGCTGCTGTTAGTCCAAAGAGGCTAAGAGAGTCAATACAGGTAGCACTTGGTGCAAAAAGTAGCAGCAAACCTCCATGTTAGTGTGAACCAGTTATTTGAGGTACTTCCTGTCCCACCTTCCCGTTTCTCAGTTGCCATCACTGGGGAAGCTGTATCCTGGAAATATGCTAATCCTTAACCCACTTTCACAATCTGACACTTTATCTTGCATAAAGTGTGGAAAACCTCTGTTCCTCACCCCTGGACAGGCATCTTCCCCTTGTTGCCCCACCAAGATGTAGAGGAGCTCATCCTTCTCCATTTTGAAGATGGCTGAAATAAAGACCCCATAGGATCGCTTGTAGTGGTTCTTGGCTCCATTTCCTCCAGCTGCTCCGTATGCAGAAATCCTGGGGGAGGGAGAAGAAGCAATTAGGAAGAAATCTACACAACCACAGCCAGGTCCCAAAGCAGCTCCAGCTGCAAACTCTTCATTAGGGACACCAAGGAGACCATGCTTAGATCAAAGACTTCAAAGAGATGTCAGCTATTTAGCTGCAGCATTCCCCAAATCACCCACCCACATCAAATACAGGAATAGCAGAACGGAGATGTATTATTATTAGTATTACTGTTAATGGTTACAACAACAAGCCCACCCATCTTATGAGGTTGCTGAAAAGATTACTGAGTTAATGCATTCGAAACCCTTAAAATTATTGAAATCGCTACAGCACAATGACACTCACGTATAGCGGTTTGATGCTGGCACTCTCCACACTTGCACCCCTCGCAGCTGTCCCTCTTTCTCCACAGTCACGGAAATGTTGGTGTTGCGGTAGGCACTGTCACACTGTGCTTGAGTTGGCCCTCGAGGCCCACTGGCCCCGCAGGATGTAAACAACCAGCCTGGAGCAGGCGCTTCACCTACAACCACAAAACCACCCAGAGATGTGACTGATATGTCAGTTTCCTTTTATTCCCAAGGCAAATGCCATATTTGCATCATCTGCCCATCATACCAGGAAACCCATTATTTTCAGGGAAGTTATTCCTTCCAGATCCTCATACGCTTGTAGTAACAAGCCTTAACTACAAACTTCACTCTCTAGCCAGAAATGACATGTTGTTAACAACAAGGCAGTTTGTAGCATCAACTATCTTCGGGGCTTTTAAAACATTGCAGAGATGTTTATATCAGCCTCTTCTCAATGGAAGTATATACAGGACAGATTGGCAAGCCAGTGAATTGGGCTAGAAGCCAACTGGAGACAAAGGGCGGGCAGGTATTAGCATGAGTGTTCAGAACTCCTGAAACATCAACTTCTGCCTATAGAGTCAAGGTTCTGATTGACAGTCATCCTTAGCAAGAAGGTCATGTTCTTGAATTGCTGAGAACTAAGTCAAAACACTTCTGACCAAACCCCTGGTCATTTGTAGAATTCTTCCAGCTTAATAATTTTATCCGTTGTCCACAATATACATCAAAATTGCTACCAAAGCTTAATTCTTATGGGCGTTCCCCCCTATGTAAATCACTGGTGTGGGCTCCCCAAGCTGAATGAGAACCCCAGTGAGTTAAAACCTCTCTATCCACCACATGAGGGTCCCAATCTGAATTGGAAGCCCACGCAGGCAGTTGATGTTTAAAAAGAAAACCTGTGCTTAAGAAGACACATACAGAGCTAACGTATGGTCCAGTTTGGTCCTTACTTTGCAAAATGGCACTTCCCATAATCTGCCAATGAAATAATGAGTGCTGTAGGATATTGCTCTACCACAGGTGATAATGCACAGCATTCTGAACTGCAGGCTTCCTCAACCTCGCCCCTCCAGATGTTTTTGGCCTACAACTCCCATGATCTCTAGCTAGCAGGACCAGTGGTCAGGGATGATGGGAATTGTAGTCTCAAAACATCTTGCGGGCCGAGGGTGAGGAAGCCTTCCACATTTTTGCATTCAGGCTGACAGAGAAATCAAAACAGTAAAACTATACATTTATTACTTGGCAATCCAGGTTTCTATGGTCTGATTCACATGTGCAAGCTACTACAAAAATTGCCAGCTAAAAAGCATACACGCAAAGCTTTATTGCGATCCATAGACCCAAAATGAGCTGAAAAGGCAATTCTTGTGGAGGCAGCTCCACTTGGCAAATCCCTTCTTTAAAAAAGGGATCCCTGCGTAGTTTCAGCCACTTCAATCAGGCTAATACAAACCATGAAAAACAAAACAAAATAAGGGTTGCATCATTGTTTTTGCAAACAGAATAACTGGAACCACATGGAACCACATAACCAGAGCCCTGCAGAGCTGCCTCTGTGCGGCTGCATTTCAAGCAGCCACCTACGTGGCAGGTTGCACACACGAGCGGAGGTCCCAACTCTACATCTGAGATGGACACAAAGCCCCACCTCAAAACGTCAGGAAACTGCAGTGGGTTAATATGTCTGATGACAAAACCATACATGCCATTAGCAACTGTGTGAATTTTCAAAATAAATAGCTAGCCATGGGGGCTCTGATAAGAACCTAAGAAGAGCTCTGCTGGATGAGACAAAGGTCCAGCACTCTGTTCCCATAATGGCCAAGCAGATGCCTATGGGAAGCCCACAAGCAGGCGGCATTAGCACTTCCCCGCTCCTAACAGGAGTGGACATTTGTAATTTGCCACCCTGTGCAAGGCCAACATTTGATGCCCTCCTCCCAGCCTTTGCAGTGCTGGCTTAGGCTGGGAAGGAGGCACGAAAGCTCTGGCAGGGTCCTAGAGCCTTCCTTTCTCCATCCCAAAGCCCAGTAAGCACTTGTCTGGCTTTGGGAAGAAGGGCTCTAGGACCCTGCCAGAGCCCTCACGCCTCCTTCCCTGAAGCCAGGAAAGTGCTTACTGGGCTTTGAGAAGGTGCCCTCATTGGCTGTGCGCCCAGTGTGGCTGTGCTGCTCAAAACTGCCTTAAATCTGCCTCTGCTCCTGATCCACAACAACTGGTATTGAGAGGCATACTGCCTCTGATACAGGAGGGCATATAGAGCTGTCATTACTAGTAGCCAAGTCTTACTCGTGAATTTGCTTAATCTATTTCTAATGCCACACAAGTGGTGGTAGTAAATTTCACAATTTGCACTGCACCCCCTTTGTCTGTTCTGAATCTGCCAGTGTGAAGCTTCATTTGGGTTCTAGAATTATGAGAGGGACAAAAACTTCACTTGGTCCACACCACACTTAATTCTGTATCATGCTCTCCCTTACTTTCTTTTCTAAACTGAAAAGCTGCCAACACCGCAACCTTTTCCTCATTTGGGAGTTGCTCCAGCCCCTTGATCATTTTGGTTGCTGTTTTTTGAGCCTTTAAAAGCTCTACAATAGATTTTTTGAGGTGCGGCAACTGAAACAGAACATAGCATTCCACAGAATGGCAAGAAGTGGCTTTGATGGCTTGCGAGAGACCGCCTGCACCAAGAAACTCTAAAACTGCCTACTGCTTTGCAGGCTCATAAGAGACCAGACTAAACATCTGGCTCTTGTGTACTGCAGAGACTACATGTGCACCCAACCCCCACAAAATCTCCAATTCAAGGTTGCCCAGTGTGAACTCGTTGGCTGGTCATAGCAAAGGCTACATTGAGCCCAAACAGTTCCCTTGCTGTATCCAATCTGTGCCCAGATAGCGTGGGCTTTTCCAATAGGGCCACCAGGCCAAGAGC
The DNA here is from genome assembly GCF_964252035.2 of Podarcis erhardii. NCBI lineage: Eukaryota > Metazoa > Chordata > Lepidosauria > Squamata > Lacertidae > Podarcis > Podarcis erhardii. The sequence goes on from NC_138497.1 coordinate 44,225,737, forward strand.
TATGACAAAAGCTGAAATTAACGTAAAATAAACTATCTGGGTAAAAGGAAAACCAAACAGTTACTTTACATTGAGCACAAAGAGGCTCTTGGTCTTCTTGGAATTCAGTTGAATTTCTTAGGAAGCTGAAGGTCATGAACTCCCTTCCAGCTCAGCTGCTGTCATCCAGAGATGCACAATAAACTCAGTCACTTTCACAGGATGTAAATCATTCTCCTGAACACTGCTTTAGTCTGTATTTCTGGTTCAATCTGTAACGCAGCAGCATCCCTCCCGGCTGCCCTCAGGCAGTTCGTCATCTCCAAACAAACAGCTTTCCCTCCTTTTCCTAAACAGTCTCAAATCTTTACGGGCTATGTCTCTGTCTCGCTCACCAAACAGACAACCACATTCCTGGCATGCAGGAAGTATTGGGCTACCCATATAAATCAATGATGAATTCTTGAGATTCTGGGATGCTGCAATAATCATAAAAAGTTAATATATCTTATGAGAATTATTCTGTATCCTGTGACACAGACCCTGGCCAACAGCACCAGAGGGGTTTGGTTTTCCCCCCATAATTAAAATGGTGCACAAATTCTGTTACATAAAATAAATAACAAGAGTCCATCTTTTGCACTAAGCAAGAGTCATAGTCAACCCTGGGTACAAGCCAAACAGCCATGGTGTTAAGGGAGAAGAAGCAACAGCAAAAAAGAAAGAAAGGTTATGGTAGTTTTCTCAACACGTAGCAAGCAGCTTCAGACCTCTGCAAACACATTGTGCCTCAGCCTCAAAGAGAGATTACAGGGCAGGATTCAACTAATGAGTCCTGTTGGTATAAACCCTGTACAAGGACGTCTGCTAGTGCACTGAGGTTCTCCAGTGCTTCCAAAATGGGCTCTGAGAGGGTCAGGAGAACCCTGGGAGCAGCATATGGGGGGAAGAGAGGGAATATTGTTCCATCTGGCAAGCCAAGATGCTGCAGCTGATGGAATTCTTACAAGAGGTAGCTGTTGAAGGCGTCCCACAGGGTGACTCCTGCTGCCTCCCAACACATGTTAACATACCACGCCATGATTTCCAAGGCTTGTTCATGGGCTGAAGCCTTAAAACTGCTGGAGCTCCGCAGTTTCACTGCAGCTACTGTGTTCGAAAAGGATGCCCCACCAAGCTGAAAGCTAAAGCTTAGTCAGACCTGTGATGAAGGGAGGTCTGTTTCTGTGCTGACATGGAGAGATAAGTCTCCCTGTCTTGAGTTCTGACTGTATTCTTTATTTCTTTGATTAATTATAGTATTCATCAATAGGGATGAAGGAATCGGTCAATTTTAGCGTCCCTTAGTGTCCCTTTTTCCATTCTTCAGTTCAATTCTCCTGAATTCCACACATCAGTTTGCAGATTTTTTTTAAAAAGTCCACATGAAAATTCATATGTGTTTTTTGTGCAAATTATCCCCTAATGTCATGCATTTTTGTACATTACTTTCACCAACAAAAACATTTCTTGCATCCTTTCATCTAATCTACACCTTTTCCTACAGATTTTTAAACGTTAGAACCGGATTGCAAAATTTGGAGAAATGTGACAGCTGCATTTTGGTTTTATATTGATTAGGGAAGTAGTAATGAGGCAGTTTCACATTAAAATGCAATTTTATTTATACCATATCATCATTAAAATAGTTTTAATAACTGTAAAAATGACCACAGCAGCAAAGGTTGCTTTGTTGGCATTACACAGAGGGAAGTATTACATGCCTCAACAGTTTGCATCATATGCCTTATTCAAAAAGTAAACATGGTGCCTGCCAAGTGCTTAGAGCACCAGTTATCATAGTAAATAAAGAGCCAGATGGCAGCAGCTGTTTTGCTGCCATACAATATCCCTCCAGGGGAGATGTACCATTTTCAACAGCAGGATGCGAAGGCAGAACTTGGAAAATAAGGCAATGATAAGCTGGTGAATGATGATGTAAAGACAAAGTAGACATACCCTCCAACACTTCTCTGATGAAAATAGGGATGTCCCATTCCACAACAACAACAACAACAACAATTTTATTATGCATCCCCTTCCCATCTGACTGGGTGGCCACAGCCACTCTGGGCTGCTTCCAACATATATACTGTCGCGAATTCCTTGTGGCGCTTTCAGCAGAAAACGCTCAGAGTCCCAGGTTTCTTTTCAGTGCAGTCTTTTTAATGTGAGCTATATACAAGTATTTACAAAAACAGTCCATACAGAGTACCTGCTCCTTAAGGCAAACGAATACTCTCCACCACAGCACCACCATACCACAGCACAACCACCACAACCACAATTACTGTTGAACAGGCTTTCCTTTTAAAACAGGTGATAGCCAATCACATTAATCACACTCTGACCCAGCACTTCACAGAGTATTGCATCATCCTGTTGAAGCCTGCAGACTTACTCAGTATCCTGCGAATCCCAACATATACAACATAATAAAACATTTAAAAAATCTTCCCTACACAGGGTTGCCTTCAGATGGTTCAGCGTCAGATAACTTCATGCCCTCCAACATTTCTCCAATGAAAATAGGGACATCAAAGGAAAAGCAGGACATTCTGGGATCAAATCAGAAACCAGGACCTGTCAAATCTGGGACTGTCCCTGGAAAATAGGGCCCTTTGGAGGGTCTGGGTAGAATGTGGTAATATGAAAAGGCCAGAAAAGCCTCCATATTTCCCAGTGATCAGGTTCTGTGTACAGAAAAGTAAACAGAGATTTGGAACCAATCAATAGAGGGCACATCAGAGGGCATTTTCACAAGCTAGCATGGTGCTCTGGTTGTGAAGTGTTATTCTCTGCCCCACAATCCCAGGGACTACATTTCAGGCCCTGCTTTAAGTGTGAATCTCTTGGGAGGCCCTTCTCCAGCTGCCCCCCCAAATGAAGTGCCTTTTCAGTGGTGGCACCCCAGTTGTGGAATGCCCTCCACAGAGAAGCTTGCTTTGTGTTCATACTGTGTGGTCTGTATGCACGTGTCAGGGAACTGCCATCGGAGCTCAGGGGGGTGGAGAGGCTCTCGGATGCTGGGGAGGGAACCAGCAGGGAAAGAGGGAAAGCTTCCGCTGAGGAAGAAGGGAAGGAGAAGGAGTCGGAGGGAAGGCTCAGGGACGCTTCCAGCGAGACCAGTGGAGAGAGCTCAGGACCTCCCCTGGGGACGCCCACTCTGCGCAGAAAGCTGACACGCAGGGAATCCAGGCGGAGACTTTCTGTCAAGGAGCTCTTATGTTGGAAAAAGTTCAGGAAACGCCCACTGACGGATTCTGCCAGTGATTAAGACAGCCACGAAGTAAGGGCTGTCCGGCTAGGGAAGGTTTTAGCCAACTACTCAACTTGGAGCGGTTTGGCGCTTACGCACCAGCAACCCCTAATCCCATTACAGCACGTCACTGCATATTGACACAAGTGCCAGGTAAACACCTTCTTATGATCCCAGGCTTTTAAGAATGTGCTGCTTAGACATTTTATCCTCTGTCACTAGCTTTATTCTGATATTGTACGGTACTGCTTTTATTTTGTTCTAGATTTTAGGTATTGTTCTGCTTCATGGTTTTAACTTTCACTGTAAATTGCCCAGGGAACTTCAGTTACTGAGAGGAAAAGATGTGTAGTAAACAAACAAAAAACTGCCCACCACCCCATTCAACATACACATACACACACTTCATATACTGTACACTATTCCTATATCACGTTTTGAAGAGAAGGGTGGCAAATGGAATAGCCGGAACATATGAGGAAATTAGCATTTCCATCCTAGTAAGAAGAAAATTAGGCTTTCCTTCCTGCTTTTTGCTTCCTTCCTTCCTTCCTGCTGCCTAGCTGCAAACTCCCAACAAAAACTCTTGTCTGCCTATTAACTGGCTCTGTCAATGACATCCGAAACCTCTCCCAGCAAGGGGGAGAAGTAATTTTATTACTGAAAGCAAAGCAGAGCTGCTGGGCTTCTCCAAGATCTAATTGAATTAAAAGGATGAGATGATGAATGAAATAGCTTGTACTCAGAGGAAAAACAATTGCAGCTTACAGGAATTCATGTAACTGTATGAACTTGAGTCTTTTCAGAAGCATGCACCCTCATCTGCACAGCGTTGTCAAAAGCAACAACATTCACACTAACTTCTAGAAGTTACCAGGGGAAATCTCTGTTTTCTGGTACATATCCTGGAAAAATCTCCTCTCTGGCTTGCCTTCTGACCCATGTTGGGGGTGGCTTTTTAAAACTTCCCTTGCGTCCCAAGGCATCCGAGCCACAAAAGTTCCCAGGAGAACAATAAGTCACACTGACACGGAATATTTGGTTTATGAGTTCAAATAGGCCACAACTTTATTGGTTGCAGATGTGAGCGGTTTGGCTTAGGCATTGGGGTAAAGCCAGGCTATATCTTGACTCCTGCTCACGGAAGGGTAAACCACTGATAGGGGGTGCTCTATAACTTATGTCAGATAGTAGTACCCCGAGAGGTCCCCGTAGGGGCTGTGACACGGTCCTAGCCCACGCCCAGGCTTCGGACAGTATTCACACCCCGGATCCCTTTAACAGGATACCTCCCCTCCAACCAAACTAAAGAAGCAAGTAAGAAGGAGCCGCTGGCTGCGCAGAATTTAAATGGCCCACGGCCACACGCGCTCTGCCGGCGGCTTCTTCTTCTTCTTCTTCTTCTTCTTCTTCTTCTTAATTTATTTATACTCAGCCCATCTGGCTGGGTTTCCCCAGCCACTCTGGGCGGCTTCCAACAAAACACTAAAATACAATAACCTCTTAAACATAATAATAATAATTTATTTATTAGGCTGGGGCCGCCTCGCAACGCCGCTGGCACAGCCGGCTATGACATAGGGGTGAGGTAGCGTACCTCTCCTCCACACGAGAAGACTTTGAGGCACAGCTGCCCATGCACAACACTGCCCTCCGATATAGAGGAGAGTGGATTTAGCATGCCCTGAGCACACATCAACTCTTCAGGTTATAACTACCATCTCCCTTATACTGGTTCAGACTGTTTGCCCATCTCGCCTAGGCATTGCTGACTGACAGCAGATCTCTAAGACCTCCTCAGTCAGAGGTCTTTTTCATCACCTGCCATCCATCCTTTTCTAAACTGGAGGTGCCTGGGATTGAGCTTGGGGCCTTGTGCTTACAAAACATGGTCTCTGCCACTGAACTACAGTCCCTTTTGGTCTCGGGTTTGGCCATGGCCCCTTACACTTTGCAGCACTGGGCCAGCTCACAGGTGGAGGAAACTGCTGGTCTGAACCCAGCTGAAGCACACTGCCACCTTGACAATGACTGGCATGGATAATGCTGCTCGTCAGTCAAGCCAGGTCAGGTGTTTGGGGAAGCCAATATAGGCCCAGCTGCCCTTATATAACTTCAGGTTCAGTTCCTCAGTTGGAGCAACATGTCACCAAGCATAGTTGCTCTATGGACTGCTGAACCTGGAGACTTTTCTGTGTAGGTTGGCTAACCTGTGACCCTGTCACCCAGGTGCTGTTGGGCTCCCATCAGCCTCGTCAGCTTGGCCAGTGCTCAATTGATCATGGGAGCTGTAGTCCAGTAACTTCTGGAGGACTACGGTAGCCATGCCCATCCTATATACATTCCCAAGGGAATCACTTGATTTAGTAACATCACATCTGGGTTACTAGAATGCATTCCATGCACAACTCTCTATGAAGCACGCTCAGAAACTGTATGTGACTTCCTAATTAAAGCAAGTGTCCCAAATTTGTTTCTGGACCTAGTCCAATGAGCTGGTGATGCCTTATAAAGCCTCTCACAGTTTGGGAACACGATAGCTAAAGGACCATCTACTTCAGGGGTCAACAACCTTTTCCAGCCATGGGCCGGTCGACTGTCCCTCAGACCATGTGGTGGGCCGGACTATATTTTGAAGAAAAAAAATGAATGAATTCCTATGCCCCACAAATAACCCAGAGATGCATTTTAAATAAAAGGACACATTCTACTCATGTAAAAACACGCTGATTCCCGGATCATCCACGGGCCAGACTGAGAAGGCGATTGGGCCGCATCTGCCCCCAGGGCCTTCGGTTGCCTACCCCTGATCTACTTCCATAAAAGCCTGGCCACTGCTAAGATCTTAATCATAGGCCCTTCTGAGTGTCCTCAAAAATGTACTTAGCTGGGACCAATGCCCTGGAGCCCCCTCATTTAATGGCATTTTTAATGGCCTTCAATAGAATGTTTAAATTCTTCTTGTTCAAAAGGACTTTTAGCTGTGAATATTGTAATGCCCTTCACTGTTTGCAAACAGATTTACAAATCTTTTGTTGTTTGGTCTTTGACCGTAATAAAGATTGATGGGATGTAATTTGCATTTTAAATGGCTCCCGCAAGACCTAACTGAATACAATGTAGGGTAGGCAGAGAAGAACCTCTAGCATGTCTACTAGAGTGACTATGTGGGGAGGCACATCCAAAGTGTACACACTAATCTAATTATAGCACAAAAATGTAGTTTTTCTTAATCTATAATGTCATGCTTGTCTTCAGCATGCTGCTTTTAATCTAGTTTGATTTTAGATCCTGCTGTCCACAAGGGTGGATGTGGTAATTTGACACACATGTGAAATCCCCCCCCCACATGCCCCAGCTGAATAAAGGAGGATGTAGAGATAGCAATCTTGGTATATCTCATTGGGCAGTTGTGGACATACCCCACATGCCCAAAATGGGCACACTACAGGGCAATGCAGAATCAATCTACAATGGGCTTTTATTTTTGGAATGAAACCAGTTTCTACAGAAGCACTTTCCAAGTGCAAAATCTAGATCTAGACTGAGTGTGGACTATACAGAAGAAATCAGTACTCACTTTCTGTTGATTCCAGAATGAAATGTTGTGTGCATGCAGCCTAAGAATCACCATGTGTTGCAAGTGGATAAAAGTGTACTAACTTTAATTAGTGAAACGCTGAAAGGCGGGATTGTTCTCTCTATGTCAACTGATAACATGCCAATGTTATTGATTACTGATTGAAAAAGAATCTGTTGCTCTTCCCTCATAGACCACAAAGGCTGCACTGGTGGAGGAAGAGGAGTGCAGGGGGAGCGCACCGCCCTCGGCAGCACAATCTCAGTGGCGTGCCCCACCCCCAGGACATGTGCCCCGCTTCCAGGACACACGGCATCCCCGCCCCTGCCTGCTCTCCGCCCCCCGTCGTGCCGGAGCATGAAGCTCTGCCACTGAAAGGCTGTTATGCTTGTCTGGAATGAGAGCAGATCATCTTACCCCTTTCTTTTTCTGTGTCAGAAAAGGGTACAAGGAGGAAGGTGTGGAAGAACTGTGCTTCCCATGCTACCACATTCTACAAAACAGTTGTGATAACACCAGATGAGGTAGCTGCGAGAAGAATCTCGTTTCCCCAGCCCAAAAACACAATACTTTCATTCAGGGCTGTGAAAGTGAGCTAATATTTGCATCAGGAGTACCATCCAAAGGGAAGGCATTTGGTCCCTGAGCAGCAAAGACTTACACATTTACTGCCTTGAAGGATGTTCCATAGAGGCTACAATAAAGGAAGAGTCACCAGGAGGAAGTGATACACAGACACAATCAAATAACTTGCTCTTCTGCAATAAGAACATAACACACAGTCCTCGTACTGCTTAATATGTTGTCTGCCTATTTGGAGCTACCTTAATTAGAAGTAACTCACCATTAGAGGAACAGTCTAGACCAAATGTAATGTTGTCGACTGCAATGTCAGCTTGCGAATTCCAACCCCAAGTGGCCTGGATCTGCAACCGAAAGCTGTTTACCAAAGAAAATGTTTGGAGAAGAAGACAAAGAGAATATATATATTGATTTAGCAAACAAGAAAGCAGGGCTATCAAACATTATATGACAACAAGCAACTTGCAAACAGAAATAACAGAAACACAAACTAGAAATAATCAGTATTACTGAAAAATTAAGCATGTTTCATACATTGCTGCATTCCATAGGTCCCAAGCAGAACAATAGAGCAGTAAGTAAACTAAGCCTCAGAAAATGTAACTGAAAATATTGCTATAAAACTTCACAGAGCCCTGAATTTCCCTACCCCAAACTAATGGTCAACAGTTATCAGATCAGTCAAGGAGCCATCCCTGAAAAAGGCTTAGTATTAGCCCTAACATGTTCACATTTGAAGTAATTCTAATTAACACACAGTTGGCATTCAATAGCTGCTAAAGAGTAACAACAACAGCAGCCATAGTCTTAACACATGAGCCACACATTCTCTTGCTAATGCATTGAATAAAAACATCATTGCACAATCTGCTAATTCAGGATGGCTAAAAATAGGTTCCATTCCTAAAGGATAAAGCTGAGCAGTTTTTGTTTTTGTTTTAAAGAATTGTAACTAAACATAAATCCATAAGAATATAGTACTCTGGGAGAATATGAAAAGTACATGTCACACCAGGAAATTATCTGCTGGTGATGATGAAATCCAGTGTGATTTATGAGAGAAAATTGTATATTGGGGAGAGCAAGTGCTGCTTAATGTCTTATTCAGCTAGGAAACAGTCTTGTTCTAAACAGATTGGGGAGATCTAAAAATATTCAAATTAGAGTGAAGCTCAGCAAGGCCAACATGCTAGGACTTCATCTGTGAAAAAGCAGTCCATAAATAAAATCTGACAAGCCAGAACATCTAACAAGTAATAGATTAAAATGCAAGATCAAGAAGCATATCTTAATATGATTGAATATATTTATGAAAGGTGCTTTACGATGGGGTTTTAATCTCATGCTTCATTGGTCAGCAGGCATTGGAAAGGATTTTTTGTGGGGGGTGGGGAAGACTAGGATTGGGACCTCCCCCTTTCTTCAATCTCTACAGTTCAGGGCTCCTTATAAAACGATCAACATTACAAATACCAAAATAGGAAAAACAGCAACCCTGAACTATACAACAGCTGAACCAAAGCAGGGGGCAATTTTACCAAACTTTTTCACTCAACATTTTAATCCCCAGAGAAAAAGCATTCTCACTTTGGGGTGATGGGGTAGCATTAAAGGGGGACAAAAGTATGGTGCTGGAAGTCAAGAGGAAGAGGTAACATTTTGCCTTGGAATGTACCCCTTCATTGGGAATGAGACCAATGAGACCCAGTGATAATAATCAGCTGACAGAGAGCATGACTCTGGTTGCCATGGCAGTGGGAGTGCATTCCTTCCCTCTCTGCTTCAGAGTGAGGACATCTAAGGGGCCTTTCTTTCCTTCATATAGCTACACCTTCTGGATCCATGGTGCTATGCTACACCCCCTCCCCAAGAAAACAAAGCTAAACATGTCCCCCAAATAGCTGGCATAATGCTGTGGGGATGAAGAGTGGCAAAAGTGGCACTGCAGAGTAGTAGCAATAGGGAAGACAATAATACCTCACAGACACAGAGAAACTGAAAAAACCAATATGGCTTGCGGGGGCACATGCCCTCTCTGCGCTCCAATTCTTTTAGGGGGTGAAAAATTGGCAAAGCTCTTATATAAAACATTATGTAACGTGCCATATTGTCCTAGTCCAGGCCATTTAATGTCAACTCAGACACACAGGCCTTACAGTGCTTCCAGGAAATGATTAGGTTTGGATTATCTTGGCGCTTCAGGTAAAGAGTGTTTCACAGCCATGCCCTCCTCTAGGAAATACCATTCCATTTCTCCTTCCTCTGGTTTTCATCCTCAACATTCTGTCACCACTGAATGCACACAGTTCTCATTTGGCTGTTTGGGATTCATCCCTCAACACGATACCTCCCAATTATTTTTCTACTTCTGCCAAATTGGGTGCTTCTCCAAGCACCCCGATACCTCCCCCCTTGTGCATAAAAGTAGTGCCATTTGGGCTACAGAGGCAACTACACTCAGGCTTGAACTATGGGATGGAGGGAATGGTGGTTGTGTAGATTTCTTCCATAAGGATACTCAAGGAATTTTGATCTGGGATGGAGAAGAATTCAGGAACTTTAATCTGAAGCAGGCTTTTACAAGCCTAAAGTTTGTATGCTCAGAATAACTTCTCCAGTACAGTCGTACCTCAGAAGTCGAACAGAATCCGTTCCCGAAGTCTGTTCAACTTCCGAAACATTCAACTTCCAAAGTGTGGCTTCTGATTTGCTGCAGGAGGGCCTTCTCGGTAGTGGCGCCCTCCCTGTGGAACGCCCTCCCACCAGATGTCAAAGAGAACAACAACTACCAGACTTTTAGAAGACATCTGAAGGCAGCCCTGTTTAGGGAAGCTTTTAATGTTTGATGTATTACAGTATTTTAATATTTTTTTGGAAGCCGCCCAGAGTGGCTGGGGAAGTCCAGCCAGATGGGCAGGGTATAAATAATAAATTATTATTATTATTATTATATTATTATTATTATATAACTGAACTGAAGGAACACTGATCCTCTGTTTATCCCCATCTCCATCTTCTTCCTCTCCTTCTGTGGACTATTGAGTGTTAGATTTTAGATTGCAACCTTTACAGGGCAGGGACCTGCCTTTTCGTTATGACTTTATCAAGTGTCATGCGTACTGATGGTACAATATTATCTATATATCATTTTATGCTCTATTAGTGAAGAATACCACTGGTGTTGTGCTTACTAGTTTTGAAGTCTTGGCATTTCCAAGGTTATAAGATACCAGTGATCGCTCCAGCTCCCTGTTCTTTCCCACAACAGCAACGTGTCACCAGTTCCGTCTCCTTCTTCTTGGACAATGAGTGAGATGGTGCCATTGTAATTGCCAAAAACGTAGGCTGAGAACTGGAGCTAAAGAGGAATTTGATGACAAAATGAAGAGACAGAGAGCAGCTGTCAAGGAGGCTCTTTCTGACACATATTTGAAGATGATGGGCTAGGTTCATATATACTAAAATTCCTGATACACAGTGGTCCTATCGCCACAGATGCATGGAGGAAGTAATGTATAAACTGGCATGATTACTCAAATTCCTGGTGGTGGGTTAGGAAGTATGAAGAATATGGAATCCCACACTCATGCTGTGTACGCTGACTGCAGCCACACAGAGGAAATAAAGGAAAGTATATGTTGAGAGGACTATCTATCTTTCTGAGTTTGAAATCATAATCTTTTACTTTCCTTACATTCCTACCACATGCAAATTACTCAGGGATTAGCTTACTTTTCCTACCAGCAGTAGCCAAGTATGAAAACCCCTCAAAAACAATGTTTATTTATCAGGTCAGTAGGTATAGCTGGTTGTCCAGAATAAGGACATCATGGCTTCCATCACAGATGAAATGGAGACTGAACCAGGGGCTCCAGATAGAACTGTCACACCCAGTTTTAATTTAATAAAACAAATAATTTTTTAAAAGAAAACGGGGCTTGTGTCATTAAAAGTTCTCTCAAAGTGCAGATTATTTGAAGAAGGATAAAGGGAAACATACCTGGGAGGCTCCATTTGCAAGACTGACTGGGAGTCTAGGACTATATTCCCAGGCAACACCATCTGTGTGCTCGCTGTCTACACGCAGATACAAAAAGTGACCTGGAAAATAAATTGCAACTGGATTTCAGTGGCGGATTTGCAGATGTGCAGTGGTGGAATGCTCAGCAAATGAGACCTGGGTTTAATAATAATCGGTTTGTGGAGCCAACAGGTTCTGGAATGTCTCAGCCATGCATGATCTACAGTGCACTGCAAAGGCAAATTATGTGTCTGGCCTGAATCTCTATATGATACCCTGGAGGCCCCTGCACAAGTTCACAAGGCCTAGAGCAGCTCAGGGAAGTTCTCGTGTCATTTAGGCAGTCACCTAGACAATGCCTTACTGACTGTCCATGGACTGAACTATTAGTGGGTCAGCGCTTGGTGAATTCTGCTTCACAATGATAGGGACAGCAGACATCAAAGGATCAAAATGGCCTCTTACCATCTTGCCGGTGAGCAGTGGTTGCGGCCCAACACGGCACCTCCTCTATCCCCCAGACGTGCAGTGCCATTTTATATTGTTTCCCCGTCCCCTCCAGCCACCACAGAGGCTCACAGGTTCCAGCCTAATCCATCCTCCAAATGAGTCATTCCACGGTGGCCCTGGGGGGGACAGGGCATGGCCATCTACTTAGCCTGGCCGACCACTCAGTACAGCATCCAGTCGGAGGATCCAAAAGATGTTAGAGTAATCCACACCTTATCGAATGTCCTACTTTGGGGACAGTGGGTGGCACAGCAGGTACTTATGTTCATACCCCAAAGAGATTCGTTTAAAACATTCTAAGATAAGGAGGGTAGAATCCTAAAGTTTCTTGGCAAAATCCGCAAAGAAACAAATATTATGATGCCAAAAGAATACCAAAATAACTAAAATAAATAAATTACTCAAATACTTCTTCTTATTATATTATAAAATACTACTTCTTATTAAAAAAATGTCAAATGCCCTAATCATTCAAATTATCTTTCGATTGATACAATAGGAAATAGAATAATCTCATCTATCTCGAGTAATCTGCATTATTCAAGCTTTTTTCTTTTTTTTAAATTGCAGTTTGAGATTTATTTCATGATATTCTGGGGCTTTTTAAACCTTAACATTCCACTTCATCTTCTAAAAGGAAATCCATTGTGCATCTTATCATTGCACAACAAACTTGGTAGCCCCATATCAACCAGTAGGACGGAAAAACAGTCCGAAGAGAAAAGTTGCTATATAGTCAGGGAATGTCTCAGGTATGCAGAATCACAGAATTGTAGGGTTTGTAGGGACTCAAAAGGCCATCTAGTCCAACCCCCTGCAAAGAATGCTACTTTGTAATTTTAAAAGTATTGAGCGAAGGGAGACAACCTTTACTCAGTAACCCTGCTGAATGAAGAGGACTGCAATGTCCACAAGAACAGAACATTGGGGGGGGGGGGGAGCATCGGTGATAAAAGGAAAGGTAGAAACTGGAGAAGCCAACAGAGAAGGGTGTGTTTAAGGGGGGCGGAGTATGTAACTTTTCAAAAAGAAAGGAAAGGAACTTTTCTAGACAGCATGAAGAAAAGAGAAAGAAAAGAAGAATCTCCATACCTCTCTATCACTATCACATCTCTACAGCAATTTATTTGGAAGAGCGGAAAGCTCAGTGTGCTCCTCCCAAAATCCTTGCAGTCCCCCACTTGTTGCACAGTAATGGTCTTCTAAGCGGATCTTGGTCCTTCATTTACACACTTACACTCTCACACACACAGCTGCTCAAATGTCTTGAAATATTTCTGCCGAAAGCAATGAGCTACTTTACATGTTGTGAAGAACTGGCAACAGAGAAAATGTGATTAATTCACACTTCTTCTCCTGACACTTTGGGGTTTGCAGCTTAAGGGACATGTGCATGTCTCTCATGGGTTGATGTGCACTCTCTCAAGGCAGGGGCTAAGTGTCCCTCTATTGACACTTCTTTAGAAGAACCTGGTGCTCTGGGCTAAACTGGAAAATGGCAGATATGGAACAAACCTCCGGTAGCGTGTAAGGCAGATGCTCCAAAGGGGTCTTCCTGCATCTTTGAAAAGCCATGAATAGACCATGAAAAATTCACATTGCCACCCAATGTCCAGCCACAGGGACCTTCCTCAAAAGAACAATGTGCCCCCTCCGGTAGATGGTCTGCAAGATTGGTGGTAGGAAGGAAAACATAAATCTCAGTAAGAAGAGAAACAGGGTGAGTACCAGTTAATTAACTATGCCTTCTCTTGTTGAGTCTGGTTAGAAAAGAATAGCAAGCATGGGAAACACTTCCACCAAGAGTTATGTAAGCTTTCATGTCATCTCATTCAATGGACAGTGCCATGATACCTCCCCTTAACGGCAATGGTACTGTATAAATAATAATTTTTATTATATACCACTGTCTTGCATTAGGCAAGTCGCCCCCCCCCCAGGCAGATTACAACCAAACAAGAATATTAAATACATTTCATGACCACAATATATGGTTTTAAAAAACCATAGCTGAGTGGTCTTGATTATTATCACTGTGGTAGGGGAAGCCAGCATCAGATCACCTGATCAGGAATCAATAGCCTAATCTCCAGGGTCCTGGCAGGAGGAAGCTAGGACCAATTGGACCTGAGCAACCTCATGACATGTTGCTGGGGAGAAATGCTCTGGCACTGGATATAAGGACTGTTTTGTGAGGTAGGGAGGATTTCAGCTACTCTGTGAACTTGTGGTTCCATGATCTGAGGGGACCAAGTCAAGCAACCGCTGCTTTAGGGGACCCATAAGACAGGAGTGAGCAAGTGACCTCAAAATATTCGTGCAACCAAGCTGGCAAGTAGGAAGTCATGGACAGAAAAGTGTAAGGGAAATAGATCCATATTCACCACAGATGGATCCACCTTCTTCTTCGATGGGGCAACTGGTACTGAAATCACAGACCTGAAGTTTGCTGACACAGCCCTCTTGTGGGCACAGGGCGGCAGAACCCTTCTCGTATTGGGAAATATGTGGAACTCCTTTGTCTGAAGGGAAGGAAAAAACATACATCCGAGTATCAAAGAACAATACCTAGATTTAAAACATAATAGCTCCATTATGAGCTCCTTTCCCCCTTGGTCACAAGAGTATGGAAGAAGATGGTGAAGATACATCGAGCAATAAACAGAAGAGTGAGTTCTTGAAAGCAGCATGAACTGATCAGTTAAGTTATTTTGTTTTAAATACTGATATCCCACCTTTTGACTACATCTAGATCTCCAAAGATGTATATATCTAGAGGCAGAGTTTATTTTTTACATATAAAAGGGTAGCTTTTATGTTGTGAACTGCCCTGAGATCTGCGGGTATAGGGTGGTATACAAATTTAATAAATAATAATAATAATAATAAAACAACTGTTGAATGGTTGCTAAAGTAAATCTACAGAAAGGAGTGGGCCTGAATTTTAGGCATGGATTTGCGAGGGTATGGCTCTCTCCCAGACTACTGAAACACCATCAATAAATATATCCATGACAACAGACAGATCTAATATTGATGACAAACAAATACCAGGACATATTATACTTTTGCCATCCTCTGCACCAAATCTGAACAGGATTGAAATTAGTTTGAGAAGTCATTGAAAAGCTCTGCCAGGAGTAATTAAACTGTGACAACTGGTTCACACATGGAAGCAATCACTTAATGCTGTGGTTCTCAAAGGGTGTGGTGCGCCACACTGGTGTTGCAGGAGAGGAGAGCAAGTGTGGCAGGAAGGTTCAAGGGCCATCAGAGAAACATTTAGACATTTCAGTGTAGTGTAGTATAGTATCAAAACAATGAGAGACATGCACATCTCCCTTAAGCTGCAAAGTGTCAGAAAGCTGCAGAACTTTCTTCCCATTGCTTAAGGGCTGTCCTGTAGCTTTCTGTTTCTCCATTGTAAGTCATGTGGAAGACATTCTTTTGGACAGACAGCAAATTATTTAAGATTCAGCAAATAAGTCAGTCTTAGAAGTCCGGTGTCCAGAAAGCACAGATGTGACCTTTACAGGCACTGGATTTACCGCTGCTTTCCAGGATTAGGTTTTCTTGGGGGCGGCAGTTTGGTTATCAATAGGCAAAATTTATTGCCCTCTTTTTCAAGTCTCCCTTCATCCTGCCACCATATATCTTTGTATTTGCATTATACTCCAATTCAAAGGCATGTTAATAAATTATCCAGTATGGCTTAAATCGTTTAAGTTTCTTTTCCCTTTGTATATTTTTCACTAATTATTTCTCTGGCCTAAGTATGTTAAAGCACCTGACATGCAAGAAAAATTAATCCCTTACATTACTGATATTAAAAAAAAACAAGCAGGAAAGGAGCTTGAGAAGGGTAATAAAAGATCATTTACAAAATATAATGAACAAAAATGCATTTATTATATTCTGAAGTTAGTGCAATAAAATCATGTTTGGCGGCCCTATATTTATTGAGTGTGGTGGTTTAAAATTTAAATACTGCTTTGACCCTAAAATGCTGCCTATGAGTGATTTAATATAAGAAGTGCATATGTATCTGCTTAGATATTTATGTAGTGACTGCACCATTATGACATACGGACATTTTTAGTCTAATTTAAAAACTTTTAAAGACAGAACCCAAGTGTATTTTTTTACATAACATTTATTTAAGAAAAAAGTTTGTTTTTAAGGGATCCTCATGTTCCAAATATATTTACTCCACTGCTTGCTGTTGAGTCTCATGCTGGAAACATTGCTAGTCCTGGGCTTTTGTGATTATGCAAAGCAAATATCCTGACTTTCCAGAGCTGAATGGCAATATAAGACATACCATGAAAGCAATTTCTGAGATGCAAAGAGCCCAGTGCCAAAAGCCCAGAACTCTTTTCTTCACAGCTTGAATACAGCAAAGTGATCTCAAAGGGCCTTTCCATTTCTCCAACTGAACCGATGAGCACTTTCCACTTCACCCTGCAAAAATCAAAGGAGTTGTCATGATTAAATAATGCTTCACGTTAATGTGGCATTTTGGAGTGGTCAAAGTAATTCACACCCTTCAGGGTTGGGAAGAAGGTAGATTGGGATCTATTGGTAGATCCAAGGCTGCTGAAACAATCCAAGTTGATCACGGTTTAAAATATTTTGCTTGACTAACTACCGTATATAACAGTACCCATCAGGCAAGAAGAACTCAAAGCCATCAACAAGTTAAGCTTAGCAGATTTCATAAAAATAACAATGGCTGAGATTTTTCCCAGTGGGAGAAAGAACTGCTACAAATTTAAGGATAACCTAAGCAAGGGGAGGGTTCTCAAATGCCTATCAAGTAACCACACCCACATTTATTGATGGCAGGATCTAGACTCAATCTAGAATGAAAGCAGCATGTTGAGCTTCATCATGAATGATTCCAGATTGAGAAAAAAAATACTTCTTTTGTGCTATGGATGGAATAGTATATATGCAGCCCATGACATATTTGTGATATTGTTCTCAGCTTTAAATCTTGCCCAACCTTTTACACTTCAAATTATACCGGTTACATATACATATGCATACTTGATCTTTCATTACTTAAATGCCAACACATTTTTTGCTTTTGCACATTGCCCAGCCCACCAGTTCTGATTCATCATTGCATCACTTGTGTCATGGTGTAACACAGTAGCCAGAGACCTGCAGCACTGAGTCACTCCTCATTACCGACACTGCAAATTGTCGTGCAGCATCCAAGCCGCCTTCAAAACTGAATCATGGGTACATTATGTCTGATGTGCAATCACAACACTACATCTAGTCAGCCCTAGCAGCATCTAGTAATATCTTTTTCTCCACAATGTAATATGTATAGCATATTGCCCAGAATATGAAATTGTGAGAGGCAGCTTTGCATATACATAAAAATGTAAGCCTGTCGTCAGGCTCTACAGTTTGTGCAGCTGCCAATAGGTGGACATTGTGGGATGTAAACACAGGAGCAGTCAATGACAACATTCCTAGAGTGTACATGTTAGAACACGGGGAGGGATGTCTGTCTAGCAAGTAGGTAAACTTCCTGGGGACGGACTTCCTCCGCATGTGACCAGAGGTGGGTGTGGCCTCACCTGTGCAGGTAAATGATAAAAGCACAGGGCAGGCAGCCATATCTCTCTCTCTCATCTTCATCTTCTGAAGGAGCAACATGCCCTCTTGGCTCTCAGCCAAGAGAGGACAGTACTATCTTCCTATAAGATAGATTCTAAGTGTATCAGTTACAGATAGGTAGCCGTGTTGGCTCATCACAGCTATCTGCCAATCACCCATTCCCACCACCCTTCTGAGTAATACCCCTCCCCACCTTCTCACTATATAGAAGGGTCTGGAAACTTCTGTTTCAGTGTATCTGAAGAAGTGTGCATGCACACGAAAGCTCATACCAAGAACTGACTTAGTTGGTCTTTAAGGTGCTACTGGAAGGAATTTGTTTTGTTTATTCTAAGTGTATGTAACCTTTTTAAAGCTGTCTGCCTTCTGGGATCATATTGTGAACAGAACGTGAGTAAACTCTTTTATACTTTTATAAAGACTGTGTCGTGTCTTGTATTTTAAGAGGGAACAAAAGGGGAAATTACCAGAGTAATTATTATAGAGGTTCTAGCGAACCTGTGCAGATGTTACCGTTGCGAACTTAAAAGGGAATGTCATAAACTCTGCTGATATTTTGGGAACTTGTTAGCACAAGTTGGATAAGGATATAATTAGTCAATATATCCTCTCCTGCACCCCAGAACATTCCCACAGACATCCCAACTGCAGTGTGATAAACACCAGGCAGGGAGGCAGGAGAGCAAGGAAGCAGGGTGGGTATGAGGTGGCCCAGGCAAGCTGTTTCACAAAAGGTGAAGGTGCTGCACACAGCGGTTTATCAAGTTGCTGTGTTAAATGTTTCATCCCCAGCATTAAATGTACCCACAGCAAGGTATAATGGAAGGAGGGAAGGAGCTTCACACAGCAGCTTGGCAATTTCTGTGTGAAGCATTTCCTCCCTCTATTAAACCTCCCTGTTGGCATGTTTAATGTAGGAAGGAAGTACTTCACACAGTTGTTTGCTAAGCCATTGTTTGAAGCACCTCACACCAGGGGCAGCCCATCCAGTTTCGCTACCTGAGGTGAACAGGGCCTTGCAGAGCCAGGCAGAGGCCTGGGCCAGGTAGATAATGTGCCCCCGCTTTCCCCCCACCCTGGGGATAATTGAAGTCTTATAAATAAGTAAGTATATAAATAATTTTCACAAAAGGTATGCTGACAAATAATTTTATTTCAAGGCTTGAACCGTATCTGCATATAAAGACAAAATCGAAAATATAGATAAATATGATGACCAAGACCCCCTTTGGAATCGGAGGCCCGGGCCAAGTGGCCCATATGGCCCCCCCCCTCTGTCTGGGGCTTGAGGTGAAACGGGAGCCTGTTGCCATGCCCCACATCTACTTGTGCCACAGTGCCCTCATCCTTATCGAACTTAGCAAGGGGGGAGCATTCAACAAGGCTTTGGTGCTTATCTTCACCTTTCCAGGGGCAGAGAAGAAGAGAGACAATGCTGCATGCTGGAATGTTTCCAGCGAGAGGGGGTGCTCTGCTAGTGACAGAAACAGTGGGGGCAGGTGAGGCATTTCCTTCTGCACTTCCACTGCCTGAGGTAACCGCTTCATCCTGACTCACGGGCAGGCCAGCTGTCCCTCCTGCCCTCCACTGAACAGCTCACCTGGGTGCTTGACTCTTACAATGCTTCCTTGCAGCAGTGGGGGGAAGGCGCTTCACATAGTGGTTTAACAAAATGATGAATCATTGTATTTTAATATTCTGCTGGAAGCCGCCCAGAGTGGCTGGGGAAACCCAGCCAGATGGGTGGGGTACAAATAATAAATTATTATTATTATCCTTTAAAGGGGGTTGTGGCTCGGGGTGAGCTGTGGAGGGAGGGGAGTTCGGTCAGGTGTGAGGGAAGGCTGGTTGGTAAAGGGGTAGGTGGGGTTGACAAGCTGAGCAGGGGCCACAGCCTCTAGTGTGTATGTACACACACACACACACACACAGAGAGAGAGAGAGAGAGAGAGAAGAGAGAAGAGAGAGAGAGAGAGAGAGAGAGAGAGAGAGAGAGAGAGCGCCTACCACTATCATGGAGCTCTAATCAGGTATTAAATTATGTAGCTGAATTTTGGGAGGTCCCAAATGGGTTGATCTAACTAAAGCAGCTTTCCCCCTATGCCATAAATCAGGCTCCTTCTAGGCTTGATCCAAACAGGAACTTTTCTGAGCCAATTTAATTTCCTTAATGGAACCCAGAACAAAGCCCTTTGTATACATAGTAGTAGAAGGATTGTTGCAGCAGTAATTCACATAAACCAGCCTGGCATTACATTTACTATCGATTTTATGTCAGGAGAACACATCTTGTTAAATGGGCTAATACGACTTCACTTCTAAATTAAGACATTTAAGCAGCTATATAAGGCTCAACAGGTTTCTGGGCAACGTGCCTGTAAAAAAAAAGAAGAGAGAGAGTTTGGAGCTGTAGACGAAGTTCAAGCAGATGCAAGATAAGGCTGATAGATGAAAGGTGTTGTTGTGCAGGAACATATTGCACACAAAAAAACTGAACATATTTCTCAGTCCAACTGAGTCCGAGATGCATTGTGAGACTGCTGCTGGTTTTTCTATTGTCCTTCGCGAGCTGTTTCATAATATCAGGAATCCTGCATGTGCTCTCTGTCTCCTACAGTTTATTGAAAAGTGCAGCACTAGCTAAATCCAGGATCCTGGATGTTTCAAAAGCAACAGCTACTCAGCTCAAAGTGCTTATGAGTTTGAGCAAAACATTTAGTAAGAGTATAAGCAGCAGAACTGGGTTCCTGTCTGAATGAATTTGGGGGTGATGGGTCATACCTTCATGGGTCATTCTTACCACTTTGCAAACCAATGAGTCTGTGCAAAAGTCAGCCAGCTCAATGCAATGCGGGGAGTTTCACTGTCTCCCCCAAGCCATGCAAGAGGGCTGCTTTCCATACCCTAAATTCAGGCTGTAAAAAGCAGCCGCTAACCTATGTAAGCCCCGCCCCCAATCCCTAGATGAGAAAGGTATCCAAGGAGAGTTATCCTGAATTAATAATAATAATAATAATAATAATAATAATAATAATAATAATTATTATTATATGTACCCCAGCTGACTGGGTTGCCCCAGCCATTCTGGACGGCTTCCAGCAAAATATGAAAATGCAATAGAACATCATAACCATGCATTTCTCAGAATGCACAATCCAGTCAACTTCCTGACATTCTGTTTTATGAACTGAAGTTTTTTTTCTTTCTGGGAACCAAAATTCGGATTATAAAACTATCATTCCAACAAAACCTATTTGCATGCATATATTGAAAAGAATCACTACTGAGCCATCCTTGGATATAAAATACTATGCTAGGCCTGGTCCAGGATTATTTAACCTTTTCTTCAGAAATCTGATACAAGTGATGAAGATTTGCTCATGACGTCGGGGGGGGGGGGGAATCGCATTATTTTTAGTGTATTATTTCATGACTAATAAGCATAATAGAGAAAATTATCTAATATTTCTGAAGATCTGAGTAGGTTTGACGTTCAGAAAAGAGCTTATTTTCTTTATCTAGCGTGTAGCACTTTATATTGGGGGTTTGGATTTGGAAGGATCTGGGCATTTTGGCCTCATTTCAGATGCACAATACAAGAATGAAAAGAACCCAGGCCACCCCCAGAGACTGCTGGTGCTTCGCACACACCCGACAGGAAATAAAGGTCCTCATCTTAAGCAACTGGCTCCATAATTAATCTGATTTCTCCAGTCTAGTTATGCATCAGGCTTCAGAAAGCTTGCTCATCCTAAGTTAGGACTAAAGCTCTAACATGAAGAGGGTGTATAACTCATTTAATGGAATGTGATATTTGAGATTTAATATACAGGCGTCCACCCTCCCTTTCATGGGAGTCACTTTCCAGGACCCCATGTGCATAAGTGAAATCTTGTAATGTGGGGAGCACCCTCTAAATGCCCGCTCTCCAATCCATACCAAAAATACTGTATCCAAAAGTATCCACAACTAGAATTGAAGCTCTGGAGCTGACTGGAGGATGTGTGGGAAAGCTGCAGCTGCTGCGCTACCCCACACATCAGCTGCTAGGCGGGGAGGCTGAGCAACCTAAACAAAGCCCCGCTGCACCTCTGGTCTCTTTGGGGCTTCCTCCGTCCTCACCGACATCCTTTTCGGGCTCCAAGGAGGATCTCCTTGTGAGCCACGAGGATTCTCCAGCTTTCTCCCACTATTTCCAGGTTTGAACCAAATTATTTATTTATTTCTCAGTGCAGCGCATATACATGGCTGTGTGTGAGTCAATTGCGCCTAAGTGGGGAATGCCTGTGCTTGTAAGAGTTTTCTTCCCCTACTAACTCATTGCTAATATGCATATTCATGTATATTATAATTAGTAATGTTTCTAATACGAGAAATATAATAGCTCCTGGGGGGGGGGGAAATCTAATAAATTTCAAAACCAAGTCTTACCAGGCGTCCTGCTCATGTCTTTCTTGCAGATGAATGGCTACACTCTGATTAGTGTCCACATATCTCATTTCAGCAGAGAGTGCTCCTAGAGGGACACCTTGTGAATGCACGGCCAACTCCAAGAGACAGGAACTTGAGCTCCGAGGCAGGAGTGGGCTGCGGAGGCTGAACTTGCACCTATCTGAGATCCTGCTAGTGTTCAGGAGAAGAATTTCCCCTGCAGCAAAAAAAAAGGAGGGGGGACGGTTATGAGTAACAACAACCATAGTTATAAATTACAGTGCATGAAAGAATGGATGAAAGTTAGAGGGAAGAAAGAGGAAGACATACGGAGAAAGGATAATGAAAAGGGTGGGATATATATTTAATAACTGACTAACCAACTAGTAAGTATTTTGGACCACGGAAAAACCACACAGTCGTACCTTGGTTCTCAAACGGCTTAGTTGTCGAACAAATCTACTCCCGAACGCCGCAAACTTGGAAGTAAGTGTTCCGGTTTGTGAACGTTTTTCAGAAGCCAAATGTCCGATGCGGCTTCTGCTTGAGTGCACGAAGCTCCTGCAGCCAACTGGAAGCCGCGCCTTGGTTTTTGAACGGTTTGAGGAGTCAAACGGACTCCCGGAACAGATTAAGTTCATGAACAAAGGTACCACTGTATATGGGAGCAATAGCATGGTTCCTTACTTATCAGATCATTGTCCAGGAGGGAGGAGGTAGTGGTAACGGGGTGTTAAGCAACAACCACACCTTTGAACTGGGCCATAAGGCTCCTGAATCTGGTTATTGGAATGGCATGCAACCAAGTCATTCCCACTACAGTGGTACCTCGGTTTACATACACTTCAGGTTACAGATGCTTCAGGTTACAGACTCCACTAACCCAGAAATAGTACCTCGGGTTAAGAACTTTGCTTCAGGATGAGAGAAGAAATCGTGCTCTGGCGGCATGGCAGCAGCAGCAGGAGGCCCCATTAGCTAAAGTGGTACCTCAGGTTAAGAACAGTTTCAGGTTAAGAACAGACCTCCGGAACGAATTAAGTACTTAACCAGAGGTACCATTGTACTACTGCTAGTAACATATAATCTGACCATTAGCTTCAGCCTCTTCTGCCACAAAGTAACGAAGAGCCAGTTCTCTACAACTGAGGCTCTATATAAAACCTACAATATGTCTTTTGTATTCATTGTAATGATTTTAATATATTAACAGCATTAAGCACATGATGCTGTGCAATGAATGGAGGGCTCTCATTTGGAAAACATTTCACATGCCTCTTCAATCTTTGTGAGCCAATGACGGATACATATGAAAAATCAATTTGTGTTTTAATCCATAACTTTACCCTCCCCATCTCCATGGGGAATAGTGCTGGATACCACAGTGGCTCCAGTTGAGAAAGAACCTTGTAAGAAGGCAAGGATAGTTAACGACAAATGCGTGCGCTGTGCACAAATGGACAACCTTCTAGTTTTCTGTTTGATGAGTTGTTCTCTATAATCTGCTGGTGCTCCTGAGAAGTCAGAACAACAACTGAAGACAACAACCAGTCAGGTTTTCCAGAGGCATTGGTAGATGAAACCCAGGAACAGTTCCATCCAAAGTTACATGTGGTTTCTGTTACAAGAAATGAGAGCATAATTAGTCAAGATTATTATTACAACAAACAGTGATGACAGTGATTTAAATGAACGAGTCACTGTACTTTTTAACCATAAAACTTTTTAACCATAAAGCAGAAGACAATCTTTGCCCCAGTTTATTTCTCAATATATGTTCAAGAAGTATTAAAGCAACCAAGGAGATGGAGCTGCAACGTTGTTTTGGAGTTGCAGTCCACAGTTAATCAATTTAGTTGAGAAAGGGAAGAGAACAGCATTGCTAAAATATAAACACAGGGATTTCTGTGCACTCATCCTTTCTGAAAGGATGCACCTCAGTTGTTAATTCTAAAGCTAACAATAGATACAACGTTTTTAGGGCAGTGGGACTGCTCTGGAAGCATCCTCACTGTGTTCAGTCCTAAACATGCCTTTTGTCACTACTGTCAAGTGCAGGGGTGAGAATTGGTTTCGCAAGTTTGGAGAAGGAGCTGCCTGTCCATGGTGCTGACAAACTATTTCCCCCGTTCCATTGCGTCCCCTCAAAACTTCCTCCCAATCCACAGAATGCAATTGGTCATCACAATAACAACCTTTTAGGAAACTAAACAATGCTGCAAATGGACAGATAATTGCATGAATGTGCAATTCTTAGCATTTCTTTTCTTCTTCTTTAAAAAAATTTGTACAATTTCCATAAAGCATAATGGAGGTCAGAATTGACAGCTAAGCCAGTACAGTGGTAGCTCGGGTTACAGACGCTTCAGGTTACAAACTCCGCTAACCCAGAAATAGTACCTCGGGTTAAGAACTTTGCTTCAGGATGAGAACAGAAATTGCACGGTGGCGGCGTGGTAGCAGCAGGAGGTCCCATTAGCTAAAGTGGTACCTCAGGTTAAGAACAGTTTCAGGTTAAGAACGGACCTCCAAAACGAATTAAGTTCTTAACCCGAGGTACCACTGTATTCAATTGGTTAGCATGCACACCCTGTCATTTTGCTTGTGGAAGTGAGAGGAAAACAAGCTCATCCTGCAGCAGAGAGACAGATCAAAAATTCTGTTTGTATTTTATCTCTCTTCACCTTTAAAACTGTAAGTCGAGCATTCAGGTGATCCTGGCACCAGAACACAAATAACACATATTCTTAAAGCCTTTTGTAGTGCAAAGGTTGATGAGCATCAACTTAACACTCCATGAGTTTGTATACCACCCTTCATCTGAAGATCCCAGGACAGTTCACAACAGAAAAATACAAAATGAGAACTGTGGCCACATTTGAATAAAAAACAAACAAAACACAACTGAGTTAGTCCATAAGAGGGAAAAAATACTTTTTAAAAATCCACAACTGGGCCACATTTTTATCTGGAGAAATCAAAATGTCACAAAGCAGTGTGTAAACTTCCGCGTTCCCTATAACTCTTCATAATGCTACACAAAGCAGGGGCTGACGGGATAACAAAAATATCCCCCACCAATACAAAAATTAGTCTGAACACTGAAAACTGCATTAGTCTCTACTAGGTTGAGTTACACATAACAGCTACATTGGAATTCAGAAAGATTTAAGTTTTAAATCAGAAGTCTTTTAAACTTCAATCTACACTAGAAGCATTTCCTAGTTAAAACGTAGCTTTGCAAAGCACAGCAAAGCAGTAATCCTAAATGCAGCGAAGTTTAAAATTGCTTATCTGGAAGTTATGGCTATGACGCAAGTGTCCAGAGGCTGGTTATTATTTTGTTTGGTTTTTTTACTAAGAGAAGGTTTTTAAAAATGTTGTTCAAAGGGTACTTTCAATGGTGTGTTTTACTATATTACACATGGCATAGGACTATTAGTCACTTTCGGAGCAGATCTACAAATAATCCACATAACTGAAGCACAGTTAGCCCCAGGCAAAAACCACTCAGCCACATCAGAACTTACACAGTTCCCATTATTTTATAACTGGATAGCTCTCAGTTGCTTAAAACACACAAATTACCATTCTTTCTGCATATTTTCCGTCATACCCAGATTGTAGCATGAAAGGGAAATGCATTTACTAACTTATAAACTTTGGAGAGGGGAGTGGGGCTTGAGTGGGGGGTTACTTTTATTTGCAAATAAATCAATCATATCCTCCCCTTCATATCTGTGATTTTGCCCCAGTGAGATGCTGGCATTAAATAAACCGTACCAGGGGTGCCCAAACTTTTTTCAAAGAGGGCCAGATTTGATGAAGTGAACATGTGTGAGGGGCCGACCAAAGTTGTTGAGCTTTTTTTTTTACAGTTTTATCCCATATACTGCCATGGGGGTGGGGGCCAGATTACATCGATCGGCAGACCAGATTGGGCCCCCAAAATGGACTTTGGACATGCCTGCCAGATCCCGTCTAATGAATTCACATTGGATCTTAGATGAGGAATGCATGCCATTCAGACCCTGGCTTGAAGAAACAAACATAATTTACTAATTCCTAATTAAAAGACTACAGTCTGCTAATGCATAGCATGCTTCTTCCATTCAAGTAAATGATTTCTGGAGGACCAATGGGTGAGTAAGAAAGGCTTTTCTAAAGCCGCATGATTGAATTCATCTGATTATTTGTAGGAGTAAGGGAATGGTTTAGGCAGAATACAGAGACAGTATAAGCTACAGGGAAATTACTGCAAGATTACTCTCATTCAGCTGTATTTTACACTCTCAATGTCCGGTTCATTTATTGCTCACACTATATGAATGCCATGGGGACAAAAGACTAAGCTGTGAAAATGCATCACTACCTAGGATGAGGAATTGAGTACATTAAACAGAACATGCTGTTCTACTAGTCTTTCAGGTTTGTATCAAGGATGTCTTCCTTAATTATCATATGGAGTCTGATGCCACAGTTGATGGTGGCAGGGGAAACCCAGCCAGATGGGTGGGGTATTATTAATAATAATAATAATAATAATAATAATAATAATAATAACTGATGCAGGTGGCTTGAAGTGGATACTGGACACAATAATGGAGAATAGGTCTATTAAGTATCTAAATACTAAGTCCTCTACATTCAGAGAATATGTGTTTGACGTCCATCATTTGCTGAGAAGGAAATAACAGGGGGAATCTGTTGCCACCATTGGTAACAGGCTCGGGGAAGCTTCTGAAGACCAAGATGGGAACAATACCTGGGTGGGAGGACTGATCAGGAGAAACCATCCCACTGCTACTTGGAGACAGCCCAGGAGGCGTATAGAAGAAAGGGGGAAGTTTCTCATCAGGTCTCGTAGAAGCAGAAACAACTACAAAAGAGAGGGGGGAAGTGCATAAGTAAAATGAAAATACCCCCAAGATGTAATTGTTTATACAGATGACACCCGCCCCCCAATATAAACTCTTGGAGTTGCTGCTAGAAAGCTCCTTTATAACAGGTTGAGCCAATGGCCCATCAAGCTCAGTGCTGACTAGTTTTCCAGAGTTTCAGACAAGAGTCCTTTCCCAGCTTTATGAGAGACTGAAAATGGGAGCTTCTACATGAAAAGTATGTGCTTTCTTGCCCACCTACACCCCCACCCCTTCCCAATGCTGTCTAATTAAAATAAAATAATGCTGCCTGATTAAAATGTAAATACAGTAAACATCTGACAATGATTTACACAGGCAAAAACAATTGTCCTTCATTGTCCCCATGATTTGCTAATTGGATTATCCAATCATTTTGAATAATGACTTGGCCTGCATACGATGCTAATTTAGAGTGCTAGCACCTACAAACATATTGTGTAGAAGTGCCCTAAAGTTTTGAAGTAGGTAAAGATTCTCTGGCAGGCCTACTGCAGTTCTTTACTACCCTTGGCAGCAAAAGGATGCTGCAGTGCTTACAATGATGCAAGCTTCTGTAATGTCTTCTCAACTAATGGACTTGTAAGAGACTGGGATCCTTGAAGTGTAATCCATTTACATTATTTATCTCTGCCACCCAACAACGTTTTTTTCCTTGCGTGTACACTAACAAAGAAACTTTCATGAGTCAAGAACCTAAGATTCTCACTACCAGATTCACTACAGTGGTACCTCGGGTTACATACGCTTCAGGTTAGAGACTCCGCTAACCCAGAAATAGTACTTCAGGTTAAGAACTTTGCTTCAGGATGAGAACAGAAATCGTGCTCTGGTGGCGCGGCGGCAGCAGGAGGCCCCATTAGCTAAAGTGGTGCTTCAGGTTAAGAACAGTTTCAGGTTAAGAACGGACCTCCAGAACGAATTAAGTTCTTAACCCGAGGTACCACTGTACTTGTAAATATGAAATCTTACTACAGCAACAATGCATATGCCCTCTGGGGCAGGGATCACATCTGTTTTCACTATATCTCACGTTGTGGATGATAATTGGAGGTTAAGCAGAAGTCACTGTGAACATTTCCAGAGTCATACAAAACCACCTGGGTCGTTGATTCATTGTGCTTGCAAAAAGATTTGGAATGTTCAAGTGAAATGCTGCTAATAGTCTCCCTTTAGGAAAGCCAGCAATCAGGGCAGCCGTCCCCAACCTTGTTGCATCCAGATGTTTTGGATTCCCATCAGCCTTGCTAGCTGGGCCGATACTGTAGAAACTGTAGTCCGAAACATCTGGAGGGCACCAGGTTGGTGAAGGGTGCACTTTATAGAAAAATTTGCAATGGTGGGAGGAGATAGGACAAGGTAGGCTAGGTCTCTGAAGTCCCTAAACTTGTCTGGTTTTGAGAAGTGCCTTTCAGAGCAATATCTTGCCCAATGCTTTCAACATGGCTTCTCAAGACCTGACGTTCAGGGTTCTGTAGAGCCCCTTTGCAAAATGCCTTGCAAGGTAGTGCTTCGCAAGGCAGTTCTCAAGACCTGACAATCTGCCGATTGTTGGGTCTTGCTAAGTCTTTTTCAATATGCATTGCATGATAGCATGTTGAAAGGGGCTTTACAAGACCTGAACATCAGCTGATTGTTGGGTCCCGTGAATGCCTTTGTGAAGCAGTATCTGGCAAAGCATTCAGCCCTCAGGGGGTAGGGGGAAGAACATCTGGCCCATGAGCCAGATTCAGTTCCCCAGCCCAGCCCTAAAGATTAACAAGACATTGCTCCTACATTTTGAATACCCTGTTTTCGCTGGTCTCCTTAGTGAAATCAATGAACAACTGAGGTCTTCCATTTAACCAGTATTGAGTTCCAAAAGCCATCAAACTCCAGATGCTCCACCTTTAACCCACCAGAACTCCTTACCTAGAAGTTTAAGTTCTGATTCCATCTGTTACTCTTCTGGTTCCTCGCTGTCTCTGCCCCAGACCTAAGATTCCTCCATGCACTGTCCTAGCTCCACCTAAACTGCCAATATAGACTGCTATTCTTCTCTGCAAAAAACCCAAAGGTGTCTTGCTGAGGCTTCCCATCTCTTCAATTCAAGAATGCTGTTAAATTTGAGATATGCCAGATGGCTTACATCTAGCATCTTTGGCAATTCTTATACCTAGAAAAGGATTAAAACCATACCAACAACAAAGTCATAATGAATTACAGCTACATAAATATTCTAAAGTCCTAGGTGCCTGCTAATATCAGCCTTTGTCTCAGTACTAGCCACATCTAAGGCTCAAATAGATTCTTCATATTCCCAAGCAGAACCATCACTTCTTGCGGTATACAGCAGGAACCTGAAGCTTTTCCACCCCTCTAATAAACAAAATGTATACAGTTGCAGGTTGAGCAACCACCTTCTCAAATACAATAAATAAATTTTGCTTCTGGGCCATGTGATGGGACGATGAGCTGCTTGTGCGTAAAAGCTTAGTCCCTCAGAGTTTGCTCAGTTTAGCAAAGCTCTGTCTTTAGCGGAGCCCTTAAGCATGGCTCCGTCAATCGCTGGCAGAATCCGACAGTGGGCGTTTACGGAATTTACTCCAGCATAAAAGCTCCTTGACGGAAACGCGTCGTCTGGATTCACGGCGCGACAGTTTCCGGCGAGGAGTGGGTGTACCTATGGGAGGTCCTGAGACTTCTCCGCTGTTATCGCTAGAAGACTCCCTGAGCCATTCCTTCGCCTCCCTCTCTCTCTGATCTCCCATTCTCCCCCTGCTGGTGCCTTCCTCCGCTGCTGACTCTCTCCTGACTTCTGAGAGCCCCTCCACCTCCTGTCTTTCCGATGGCAGTTCCCTGACAGGCCATTATTTGTCTGTTTGGTTTTTTTGCACACTGGCCTTCATCCGAAGATCACAGTGGAGTTCACAACATAAAAATACAAAATGAGAACACAAAATACATAATAAAGCAAAAACAAACCAGTAACTCCCCTCCCACAAACACATTTAAAAGGCCATAGAATGTTAATCAGCCAAAGGCCTAGCTATAGAGAAAGGTTTTCACTTGGTACCTAAATATATGTTATGAAGGTGCCAGGTGAGCCTCCTTGAGGAGAACATTCTACAAACGAGGAGCCACTGCAGAAAAGGCTTCACTATGAATGGGGAAAGCTAAACAAGTTATTAAATGGAATCTATAAGAACAAACAATCTTAGCTGTTAATAGAGGAAGAACCAGGACATGATTAGATACACAGGCTGAACAACCCAATTTGGAGGGTGGAACAAGATGCCCCATGTCCGGGAAGAGCCTGAGAAGCATTAATGCAGGACCCCCTTTCTCCACTACAGAAAAAAATTATCACGCCTAAAATGTGTCAGATTTATCTACCAAGTTCTTTGGGTGAAAGAAGGTGAATTTTTTTATGAAACACAGTGGATTTAATCAACTTAACTTTCTTCTTATATCATTAAATAGTAGACAGATTTCTTTGCTTAAGTGGGTATTATAAAGCAACAGACAAAATGAAGGAAACTGAACTTCAATAAATGTTTGTGACAGGCAATAAATATTAACAAGAAGTGCAGGTTTACGTACCAGGACTATAATAACTACTGGGGAAAACAGCATTAAGTGTAAAAAGGCAGAAACTCAGTTTCACATGCAGTAAATATGGTGCATAGGTTTTAGTTACGGAAGATTTTATATAGGTTGTCAATGTACATTTTATTTTGTAAACTACTCATTTGTAGTATGAATGAATGAATGAATGTGAGGTTTACAAAAGCCTTTGGCTATATTTAATAATGTTTATTACTTCTCCAGTATTGGGGAATTTATGAGCTTGTGGGAAACCCTTTTGCCCACATAAGTTCCTAAGGTTAAAAGACTGGTTTGGTAGAATGGGATGGGATGTCTGGAAAACGTTTGATCAACTTTTATCACCAAAAAAGTGTCACAGGGTACAATTCTATGGTTCTTTTTGGGGGGGGGAGGGTCTCAGAGGCTGTAGGATCTAACATATCTCCATCTCCTGACAGGCAAGTGGATTGTATGGCAACTTGTCTGCCCAGGACAAACATTGTAGGCAACATGAGACATCATCCAATCTGCCAGAGAGTGCACAGGAGGAATCGGTAAATGTGGAGACCAGTGGTATTGGAAAATGTGACAAGGACCAGCTCCCCTACAAGGTCCTTCTTCCAGAGCAGAATACATGATTTTGACAGATTCTACACAGATTCAGAAGATTAACTCCTGGGGCAACCCCTGTCACCCCTCACTGTAGCAGCCAAGAGCTGTAAAACAAGGCAACAGCCTTTTAGGGGTATAGATGGCTCCATTTCAGCCACTGCTCTGTCCAGGGTTCTGGTCTTGTCTTGCTTCTGACTCACCTGAACATGACTCAACCAAATCTGCTGCTGCACTACTAAGCCTGTTCCCTGGAAAAAAAAGAGAAGGCCTGGGATGTGTCTGTCAAGGTTGATTAGGAGGTTGAAATCCAGACCCCTAAATTTGTCTGGCCAGCGTTGAAGATGGACTACTGGACTAGGTAGAACTTTAGTAGTTCTTATGCAGCACATCAAAGTCTCAGGACTCACAGAGTGGCCCATTGAATTAATTACAACAGTGAGAACAACCTTTGGAACAGACTAGATTAGAGGAAGACTTCTTTGTACTTGAGGAAAGAACACTTAATTGCCATAACTTGGTTTTCAGAACTTGAAGTGACAGCAATAAAGAGAAGAAGAAGAAGAAGAAGAGTTTGGATTTGATATCCCGCCTTTCACTCCCTTTAAGGAGTCTCAAAGCGGCTAACATTCTCCTTTCCCTTCCTCCCCCACAACAAACACTCTGTGAGGTGAGTGGGGCTGAGAGACAGAAGTGTGACTGGCCCAAGGTCACCCAGCAGCTGCATGTGGAGGAGCGGAGACGCGAACCCGGTTCCCCAGATTAGGAGACTACCGCTCTTAACCACTACACCACACTGGCTCCCAGTGTTTTACGTTAATAGCTTTTTATTGACAGGTACCTACATGTTCTTCTTTGAGAAAAGATGACCTCAGACATCTCCCAAGACATAGTTCAGGGAAAGTTAATGGAACTATTCCACCAAACACTGTCTTGAGTTCTCCATCTAAAAAAATGAATTAAGTAAGAAGAACTTTTAAAAATGTTTAGCAGCTAAGCTATCAACATTGCATCCCTTCAGGCTAGCTGTTTATTACAGATCTCTTTCACTTTCATAGTAAAAGGGAGTTTGCTTATACACTGTGATGAGTAAATCTCAGTGATAACTCAATTTATACGCCCTCAGATGCCTCTTTGCAAATTCCAGAAATCTGCACATGTGGATTTGGACAGGCAGAGACAGAGTGGCAGTTAATACAAGCCAAGAGGCATATGCATTTTAAGCAACAGAATAAAGATGAAAGAAAGCATAAAATAGCATAGTACAGCTATACTAGGCATACACAGCTTGTCATTCACAAACAAACAAACAAAAAAACAAACCATTAACCACAACTACATATGCAAGCTCTTTTTCCTAAACGAAGCAAGCAATTTGTCTAAGAACAAGTACAAATTTATCCTAAAATGTTGTAGTTTCGAATTACTTAGTCCACTTTTCAAAGTTGAAGGAATGCACTAGGAGTCCTCCATTATATCCCAATCATTGGGATCTAAACAACATTTTTAGTACATGGAAAAGATTGTGGCTGTGAGCTTGTAGTTTGATATCTTTGTCAGTGGAATGAAAATTTAATGCAAATAAGATTTTTGGAACTTAAAGAAATCCCTGAGACTACATGACTGCCTCTGACATTAGAGCAGACACAGACATTTGATTTTGATGGTTGCGGTGCAGCAACAGAAGACACCTATCAGCAACTGTAAAACAATTCCACTGTATCCAAAAGTAGCTGTGCTTGCTCAAGACACAACTTTCCATTGTTGATGATCCCCCATACCCACTGCAGTCCCCTCCTTAAAGGTACTCCTGAAGACAGAGGAAGAGTGTTCCTCGATTCTACAGCCTTCCTCTTTCCTCCATTACAATATTGGTATTTTAAAAATCCTATAGCAACGTGGCTTTATATCTACAAAGGAAAGAGGATCCCTTAAAAAGAAATAAACCCGTTTACTTTTAATGTTAAGCATTTGGTGATGACAAAATACTTACTTTTTAAATGTTGTTTATTGCCTTTACTTATACGCCAACTTGTACAATTAAATGCAGCACAGCAAACCCCACCTCCTACTTTGCAGTAGGTGAAGTCAGGCAGGATTTCAAATACATTAGTTTTTCACAGAGATAATCCAAAATCATGCTTTCTTTGACCGGCCCTTCTATGATCTATCTATCTGACAGCTTGCTTCCTGCACCTTTCTCCCAAGAGAGATTACCAGAGAGCTGAACAGGGATTGTGTGTTCATCAGTCCTTCCTATCCTGTTTCCATAAAGTGTATCTACTTGCTGGAGTAGACCGAAGACACATTCATTTCACCTCAGGTACTGAAAGGGTCGTT
This sequence comes from Podarcis erhardii, assembly GCF_964252035.2. NCBI lineage: Eukaryota > Metazoa > Chordata > Lepidosauria > Squamata > Lacertidae > Podarcis > Podarcis erhardii. Next base: position 44,259,207 of record NC_138497.1, read on the forward strand.
CTAGGCCCTAGAATCTTAGGCCAAAGAGGAAGAAGGCTAGATGGGCAGGCTAGATGGCAGGCTAGATGGGCCTTTGGCCTGATCCAGATGGGCTCTTCTTATGCTGTCATGTTCTAGTGTTGCTTTCTGCCTTTCATGCACCTATTAAAGACATTGAGTCTTGGCCCATGAAAAAACATCAACCCTAACATAACCCTGTAAAGAGAGACATAGAATCATAGAATCATAGAATCATAGAGTTGGAAGAGACCACAAGGGCCATCGAGTCCAACCCCCTGCCAAGCAGGAAACACCATCAGAGTACTCCTGACATATGGTCGTCAAGCCTCTGCTTAAAGACCTCCAAAGAAGGAGACTCCACCACACTCCTTGGCAGCAAATTCCACTGTCGAACAGCTCTCACTGTCAGGAAGTTCTTCCTAATGTTTAGGTGGAATCTTTTTTCTTGTAGTTTGGAACCATTGCTCTGTGTCCGCTTCTCTGGAGCAGCAGAAAACAACCTTTCTCCCTCCTCTATGTGACATCCTTTTATATATTTGAACATGGCTATCATATCACCCCTTAACCTCCTCTTCTCCAGGCTAAAACATGCCCAGCTCCCTTAGCCATTCCTCATAAGGCATCGTTTCCAGGCCTTTGACCATTTTGGTTGCCCTCCTCTGGACACATACTGTATAGGAGAATGGACTTTGTACACCAGACATTTCTGAAAGAGAATATGGTTGTTCTCCAAATACCGCAACACAACTGAAAGAGGTCAACAAGAAAGAAAAGGTTTACAAAGAAGCCAGAGAATTAGCTGTGCTGACTGGCTTCCTTCCACACCACATTTGAAAACATATTCTAGTATTCCAGTAAAGAGATAAAGAAGGGAGGGAAAGAGTTTGTTTCATTAGTAAGCTCATTGTACTTTGGTTTTCTGTTTATTTCACTAGCTGCTGACATCTCATGTGCTGAGTTATACAAGTTTTTGACTCAAACATTGGAGCTTTTGCTGTCCCGAAATGGAATAACCCTGTGGGTTTTATGTCTCCAGATGTTCTGCTCCCTTTCTTCTTCCTTCCTTTCCCCGCTATCTTTTTTGTGTAATGGGCTACCACAGTTGTCCCCTAGTCTAGGAATAGAGAACCTTTTAAAGCCCAAGGCCCACAATCCTTTATGTGCAAACTTCTGGAGGACACATGAGCAGAGGTGAGTAGAGCAGAGGATTTGTATCTCACCTTTATACAGAAAGCTACATTCCATCAGAAATATATCCATCCAGGCAGGCAAGAGACATTATCACAATTCAAGGACATGGTCAGGCAAGAGCACTTAATGAGGGTGTAGAGCAGGACCAGGGGAGAGAGGCATGGCCTGTGTGGGCGAGTCTCACGGGCTGGACAGAGAGGCCTGGAAGGCTGCAGCTGGTCCATGAGCCTGTGAGAAATGCAGCCTCATATAACAAGTGTGTTTGGCTCTATTTAAATGCATGAAGGGGTTAAGAACATAGAGCAAGCTGTTGCTAGTCTTGACTAGGTCACGGTCCCTCATGCCCAGTGATGGGCAGTTCTTTTGTTTGCCTTCTTTCTTCCACCATGTGAACCCAACCTGAGAGGACACCTGTGCTTGACTGCTCCAAGCTCAGACCATGTGTTCAGAAAGTTTTACCGTACTTTGTAAACTAAGTTCTTCTACCTGGGGTTTTTATTTTTTGGCTGCTATATGGAAATACACAAGAATTTGATCTTTGATGAGTTTCTAAGTAAACTTCTTTTAAAATTACCAAAGTGTTTGATCTATTCGCTGCAAAAGGGGGTAGAAAGGGAAAGCTGCTGTAAGTGACTTACCATGGGATATTCAAAAGCCTAAACACCCACAATTCACTTTGTTGCAGGCATGTTTTTGTGTTTTAAAACCTCTGCTCTCTCTCACCGGAAAGTATTCTGCCAGAGTTTGCATCTAGGGATAGTAATATATAGCAAACCACAGAGCCAATACTTCCCCACCCATGTCCTAATCTAATACAATAAAATAAAAATAAACATACAAACAATCCCATCCTGCCAAATTGAGGAGAAAACTTAACAATTCACATAACTTCATCCTGCATGATTATAGCTCTAAATAGCTATGGAAGTTGAAGTTTCCTCTTGCTGGAATAAACTGATTATATGTGCACAAGCACTGTTCACTCGCTAATCACTACTATGGGCAAGGTCAAGTCTTTGATGACAGCATTGAGCATTAGAGACACTGGATGTCCAGTACAGCTGTGATTCTGAGCCTCCCCCTCTTCCCTGATTGTAGTGGGTGGGGGGAGTCTATTGTGCTCAGCTTTCCAATTGCCAGCAGATTAGACAATCACCATGATAACTGCGGTGGCCAAATTTGTGAAAATACATATATCCAAGGATTCCTTCTGAGACCAGTTTTGACAAAGCTGTTGCTGGTCTGTAACTGGCTAGTAAAATTTAGTATTGTGTCTGTAAACAGAAAGACAACCCAAAAACTTTTTAAAACCCCTCAAGCAAAACTGTCATGTGTCTGCACGCACACACACACACACACTTTAATGTCTCTCCACTTTAACTATTCTATAAAGACAATTAAAATCTTGGGATCTGCCTGTGGATGTTACTGATAATGTCTATCACATGCCTGACAGACGAGTCGACCATTCCCCCCCCCCCTTCTTCATGAGGGAAGCCCTTGTTCTTCCTGCCTTTCCTGGAGCCAGAGCATTTTATGACTGAAAATACATTTCTCTTCCTTCAGGAAGAATTTTTTCAATATGAGGTAGACTCTAAATTTATCCAAAAACTACTTGTTTTCTCTTTTCCTAAACACACACACAATCAATCAGAATGTCAGTTGAATGCTTGCCCCTTAGGGTGTTTAGCAAGTTCCTTTTTCAGTGTGGGGTGAAGAAAAAGACTGACAGGTCCAGTGGCTTGCGTTCCACTCTCCTTACCACTACATTTATCCAAAGGCTTGAAACCTAGCTTTTCCCCTGATCTTGGAATCATTTGTTTGACCCTGCAGTACAGTCATGTTGAAATCCTCAGAGTGATCATAGCATATACCGTATTTTTCGCCCTATGTTTCGCCCATATTTTCATCCAAAAATGAAGGGGAAATCTGTGTGCATCCTATGGGGCGAATGCAGGCTTTCGCTGAAGCTTGGAGAGCGAGAGGGGTTGGTGTGCACCGACCCCTCTCGCTCTCCAGGCTTCAAGAAGATATCCGCAGCCTAGGGAGCCCTGCGGGAGTTCCCGCAGGGTTCCCTAGGCTGTGGATAGCAGCCTGCCGCCCGGAGCGCGAAGATATCCTTTTCTCCTCTAAAAACTATGGTAGGTGCATTTTTAAAAGCTCGGGCTTCCCCCGTGCCTGGGGGGGGGATATTTTTTTTCTTTATTTCCCCCCCCCCCAAAAAAAAATTAGGTGCGTCCTATGGGCCGGTGCGTCCTACAGGGCGAGAAATACGGTATATTCCTCTTGCTAAGTAATCATAAGCACTCCTGAACTTTGTGCCTCCCCACTGACGAGCATGGGGAAATCAATGAACTTTTTTGGCAGAATTCAATGGAATTTGCAGCCATAATGACCCTCTGCTTCCAGTCATACATATGCACACAAAGCAAAACAAAACAAAACAAAAAAACCCCACTGGAACAGTTTCTGAAAAATTCCTTCTACATCTTTACCAAAATCCCATAAAAAATACAAACCTTGTAAGGAAGGAATAATTGGTAGGAATAATTTCCTGTCACTTACAAAATTACCGTCACTTCCTCTCCCTCCCTGGCATTTTCCTTACATAGTAAGCTTGTGGGGAACGTGAGGATATATCAGTGTTTTCAGGCATACTGTCGTTTTATTACAGTCAGTGACCAGTATCAGGATAAAATCACCAATTGCAAATTTTAAAATTTCAGAACAAACTGAAATAAATAAAATTACATATCTATAAAAAAGCAGTTCTAGCTGGCGTACTATCTGTCTCTCTGGTACTCATGAACCACTAATTGACTGTGATTTTATGTAAATTGTGTTATTTTTACTGTTGTTAGCCGCTCTGAGCCCAGCTTTGGCTGGGGAGGGCAGGATATAAATAAAAATTATTATTATTATTATTATTATTTATAACAAAACTTTTGGAGGACCCAAGTTTTGTTCAGGCCACTCCAGAGGAAGCTGGATCACTTCAGACAAACTCCTGAAATCTCCCCAGATCAGCCAGATTTGGTTCACGGTATATCTGAAGGAAGTGCACGCCCCTAGAATTCCCTATTAACCAACTATTCCAAGCAAATGATCTGTTTATTGAGCATTCATCCTGATTTGTTTGCCCAATGAGGTTTGGACATAGTCTTTATTCAGTATTCATACTGATTGTTTGCAAAGTAGTTATGTGACAATGAACATTCAACCTGATTTGTTTGTGTAGTAGTTGTACGTCTTTCCATTAACATTCACCCACCCCATAGTTCTTAGTGCCTGTCACCTTCATAGAATCACAGAATCCTAATCCCCCAAAGTCCTTTTTAAAAAAGTGGATTTGTTGAGCTCTTGGGTGAAAGAACCTGGTAATTCTCTTCAATTGTGGAAACTTACATTTATAGTGTGCTCTTGAATCACTCCTGCAAATTGCTCACTGCCTGGAAGTGACTTTAGTCAGGGACAGCTTCAGGATTTGTGAAGCTCCAAGCTGTCTTCAGGTCCCCACAACAGACTGGCATATATTGGGCACCCATATATTTAAAAAACATTGCTTCCCCCCAAAGAATCCTGGGAACTGTAGTTCACTCCTTGCAGAGCTACAACTCCCAGCACCCTTCATAAACTACAGTCCCCACGATTCTCTGGGGGAGGCAATGTGCTTTGAATGTGTGACATATATGTAGCCTAAGTGCCCCCAGGAGCCCCCCTCCCATCTAATAGTGTGGTGAGAATACCTTAAGGATATGCCTGAAGTCTTATTCTAACACTGCTAATAATCATAATCATAATCATAATTATTATTTATTATTTATAGCCCGCCCATCTGGCTGAGTTTCCCCAGCCACTCTGGGCGGCTCCCAAGAGAATATTAAAAACACATAAAACATCAAACATCAAAAATTTCCCTCAACAGGGCTGCCTTCTAAAAGTCTGGTAGTTGTTGTTCTCTTTGACATCTGGTGGGAGGGCGTTCCACAGGGCGGATGCCACTACTGAGAAGGCCCCCTGCCTGGTTCCCTGTAACTTGGCTTCTCGCAGTGAGGGAACCGCCAGAAGGCCCTCGGCGCTGGACCTCAGTGTCCAGGCTGAACAACGGGGGTGGAGACGCTCCTTCAGGTATACTGGACCAAGGCCATTTAGGGCTTTAAAGGTCAGCACCAACACTTTGAATTGTGCTCGGAAACGTACTGGGAGCCAATGTTGGTCTTTCAGGACCGGTGTTATATGGTCTCGGTGGCCATTCCCAGTCACCAGTCTAGCTGCCGCATGCTGGATTAACCCATTAAAAAGGGCAGTGGAGATGGGATGCTCGGATTCAGCCAGATGCTGGAGCTGGAAGGGACTGGGAAGAGGTGCATAATAATGGGTCCCTTTGATTCTGCCTAACAACCCTCCAGCCATGTGAAAGAGCCCAAGGGTTAGGCTGACCTCCTTAGGGTGGTCATTCAAAGTGAGTCAGCTCCAGTGCATGAACTAGAGTGCTTGAATAAACTTGTAGCTCTCACATTGCTTTTATGCAATTAAAACTCATGCACAAAGCCTCCATATTATCTCTAAAGAAGTTTCTGTGAAGTCATTTTTTTATCCTTGCCTGGTGCTGGGCTGCTCTACTCCAGCAAGACCATCCAAGAACAATTGTAGTGAGAAGTTCTTAAGATGCCACAAGCCTCACAAAGGAGGGATCTTTACCTTCTTCCAGCTCCTGAGCGAAACTGAGGATTGAGACAAAGCCGTATCAGTCCAAACTTTAGCATGCAAGCTGACACCAAGCAGAGCTACTGCACGACACCATGGCTTTTGTCAAATCCCTTGTGGCATTTCCAGATAGGAAAGGGGTCATGCAGAGCCCCCTCTCCCTTTTCTGCGCCCCCTGAGCTGAGTGGAGAGGGCTTAGCAACTGTCCCAAGGACATCCTGATCTTTTAACCTCATTAGACCATTTCAATTTCTGTAGCATCTAAGGGGAATGTCATTAATGGTGTCAGAAAGAAAGCCTAGTTCATCTGCCTCAAAGAAACCATTCTAGTAATCCAGTTACTGAGGAAGAAGGAAGGAAGGAAGGACAGAAGGGATGGTTCCTATTTTCTCATTGCTCCACTAGCTAGGAGAGAGCTGGCACAAAGACACATGTCTAATGAGCGCCTCATTTCCTCAGCAGTGGCACTTGCGTTCAAAGTGAATCATTTGGGACAATTTAAAAAGCGCTTTTGAAATGAAAACTGAAGCTCATTTTCAGCCACCCTTCCCCAATAAATGGAAAGCAGCTTTGTTTCAAAGAATGAGGTTATTTCGTGGCATAATAGCAACAAGTTGGCATAGTGGCTAAGGGCATAACTGGTTGTTATAAGAGATACAGAACTGCTGTCATTCCTTGTATCTTATAACATCTAGTTTGGCCCTTCGTGCAGTATTAAACGCACCGTGTTTTGAACCTTTATTTCTGACCCAGGTCAGCATTATGAAAAATTAATTACGGTACCTTGTCATATGAACCACCAGTCCATTGTCTCAACCGGCTATTGTTACGTTCCTGAACTTCCAGTCAAATACTAAATACAGTGGAAGGTGAAACCAAACCACAAAACAAGAACATCCAAAATATATGATGCTATCTGAGCAGACAAACTGAGAGATAAAGGTCCTTAATGAGATATTCTGTTTATTAGATCACCGTAGTAATTCAAAAGAGCTATGTTTGCCCCTGTGATGATCTGAGCTTCCTTGACATTGGTACAGCCTCTTTACATGGCCCAAAGTCTATTTCAGAAGCTTGCAAAATCAGCCTCACAGGTTATATAATGACCTCCAGTTGACTACATTGCTGCTGTATATTGGGATGGAGGCGGGAGCAAGGTCACTGCAGTGCAAATGTATCCGCTGAGCCAACTGTGCTGCTTTCCCACCTGCCTTCTCTCCATTGTGCTATGCAGCAGTGATGTAGGCAACCAAAGGTCAAGAGGGCACTGCTGCCCTGCCCAACACCACCATCCACTACTGAGAAGAGCCCTGCTGAATCAGACCCAATGCCTATCTGGTCCAGTTCTCATAGTGACCAACCAGATTCTTATGAGAAGCCTCTGATAACTGAAAGCTATACAATATGTCCTCTTGGCTATAACCCATTGATAATCTTATCCTCCATTAATCTGTCCAATCCTCTTTTAAAGCTACCCATGCTAGTACAATGATATATAGTGTTGGCATAGGGGTACAGTGTGGACTATGGGTGGGATTCACTGAAAGAGTCTCGCGTGTGAGGGCTTCCGCTTTCGCAATGGGACTTCCCCTCCTCATCCCCCATGACCTCTAGTGCCCCCCATGAATTGGCTCTGGGGGATCAGTAGGACCTCCAGAACTGTGTGGAAGGGGAGGAGAGGAGGGATCATTCCATCTGGCAATGCTGGTGCCAAAGGAAATGTCACCATGGTGCTTTGTTGTCACGATTAGAGATGCATGAGAATTGGCACTGTAATTGTTAGACACATCCACACCGAATCACCTCTGATACCCAAAGACCATTCTCTAGGCACCATATGCTCCTTCACTCACTTTGAAAACTAATTTTCTCTCCTGCAATTGGGAATTTGGTTGCAATATTTTGTCCTTTTTTTACCTATCTTGCTTTCATGTGACAAGGCAGTTTATTATGCACAAAAATGTCTTCCCATGGAGGGTACGTTTGAAGTGTAAGACAGAATTGCCGTAATATGCCGTTAGTCATCTGAGTTCCAGGCTATTATCTATCATTAACTCATTTGGAATATCAGGATGTGCAAACTGTTGTTTATAATGCACTGTTCTACCGTTGCCTGACAAGCTGCTCAACAAAAGCTGCCCTTTCACAATTCATTCAAACAAACATGCACCAATCTGAGACTGAGAAGAGGAATCTGTTGAGGGTTTATACATGACTTTTCACTGTGCTTTTGCATTCATTTCAAAGTTGGCGCTGATTTGCTTATCTGTTTGCTTAGCATCGGCAGAAATCTTGATACATAGTGAGAATTTTGCAATTTGGCCTCTTTCTCATACTGTCTGAAACACATGAGATTTGGAACTTCATACAGCATAGCATTTTGCACAAATCACGCACATGTGTAAATCCTGCCGCATGCCTCATTCCCAAAAATCCAGTGCTCTGCATACTAATCAGAAGAAAAGAGACGTAAGACGGTACAATCCTGTGCATGTTTATTCAGAAATAAACCCTACAGCAGGATTCGTTCTCAAGCAAGTGTGTACACAGGATTGCAGCTTGACATTTTCTTTGGGCAATGAGACCGAGTTAAAGGCGAGGCAGATGGAGACTTACTGGCTATAAAGGAGGAAGGCAGAATTTTGCACAAGATCTGAGGGCCCTCTAAAGTGTGGGGCCCTGGGTTGTTGCCCAGTTTGCCTACCCCTAAAGCCACCATTGTACTAAACTATAGATGGGGGACCCATGCCCTTCTGCATCTCATTGGAGTATAACTCTTCTAATTTCTTCTCTAATTTCTGACCATGGACCATGCTGGCACTGGAGTCCAACAACATCTAGAGGGCCACAGGTTCACCAGCCACATGCTAAACAAAGCTTTGTGGTTCATTTTAAACATACTGTACACATATCACTTCGGACTCAGCTAGACTGGTAAAGAAAAAGTGACTTATATGTGTTGCATGTGTGATATAATAGTGTGCACAATTTTACACATCACTTGGGAAGACAGGCGAACTAATATCAGCGTACTAGAAGAATCAAAGATCACCAGTGTTGAAGCAATGATTCTTCAACATCAACTTCGTTGGAATGGTCTTGTTGTGTGGGTGCCTGATAATCGTCTTCCAAAACAACTACTCTATTCCGAACTTAAATATGGAAAGCGTAATGCTGGTGGTAAACAAAAGAGGTTTAAAGACTGTCTGAGGGCAAATCTTTAAAAAGTAGTATAAACACTGACAACTGAGAAACACTGGCCTGTGAGTGCTCCAGTTGGAGAACAGCCTTTACCAAAGGTGTCATGGGCTTTGAAGACACTCGAACTCAGGACGCAAGGGAGAAACGTGCTAGGAGGAAGGCACGCTTGGCAAATCCACACTGTGATCAACTCCTGCCTGGAAACCAATGTCCCCACTGTGGAAGGACGTGTGGATCCAGAACTGGCCTCCACAGTCACTTACAGACTCATTGTTAAAACCATGTTTGTGGAAGATAATCTTACTTGGCTATGAGTGATCACCAAAGAGAAGAGATAACATTGTGCCACCAGATGGCAATGTGGAGTCCCATTTTTCTCTACCTGTTTTCCCTGTTCTTATTGAATTCCTGATCATGGAGAGAATCATAGAATCATAGAACTGTGGCGCTGGAAGGGACCGTGAGGGTCATCTAGCCTAACCGCCTGCAATGCAGGAATCTCAGCTAAAGCATGCATGACAGATGCCCTTCCAACCTCTACTTATAAACCTCCAAGGAAGGAGACTCCACAACCTCCAAGGAAACAAATAATGAGTGCCGTTTCAGACATAATGCTAAACGAGCTGCTCTGTTGTTTCTCTGCTTGACTAAGGGGGGGGGGAGCTAAATGGGATTGCTTAAACTGTGTGCACCAGTATATTATGGTTAAAACAAATGCTTAGGCTTAGTGTTGCATGTGAATGTAGAAGAAGAGAAGAAGGAGTTTGGATTTGATATCCCACTTCATCACTACCCTAAGGAGTCTCAAAGCAGCTAACAATCTCCTATCCCTTCCTCCCCCACAACAAACACCCTGTGAGGTGAGTGGGGCTGAGAGACTTCAGAGAAGTGTGACTAGCCCAAGGTCACCCAGCATGTGGAGGAGCAGGGACGCAAACCCAGTTCACCAGATTACGAGTTCACTGCTCTTAACCACTACAACAAACTGGTAGTCAATTGTAGTCAATGTGATGTGATCACTGCTGCAGCAGATTAAGCGGGGGGGGGGGGGAGGTTCCAAAAGGTTAGTTTGTTCCTTGGAGAATGAACCTAAAATTGCTAAGTAATTTGAACATTTTCAACTGTTATATGGAGATGGGTGCTAGCACTGCCATGTAGTTACCTACAATCTATCCAGGTTATATTGTGTGTTTTTTAAATGATATTTATTAAAATTTCAAATACCGTATTTTTCGCACCATAGGGCGCACCGGACCATAGGGCGCACCCAGTTTTTTTTGGGGGGAAATAAAGGGGAAAAAATTATTTTCCCCCCAGGCGCGGGGCTGGGGCGGGGGAAGCTCGAGCTTCCCCCGACCCCAGCCCCCAAACAGGCAGCTCTCTGCAAGCCCTGGGAGCGCTCCCGCTGCTTGCGGAGAGGTTCGCGAAGCCTGGGCACGCTGAGCTCAGCGCTCGCAGGCTTCGGCATGCAGGCAACTCTCCGCAAGCATCGGGAGCCCAGCGCTGGCCCTCCCGCTGCTTGCGGAGAGGTGTGCGAAGCCTGGAGAGCGTGAGGGGTCGGTGCGCACCGACCCCTCTCACTCTCCAGGCTTCAGCGAAAGCCTGCATTCGCACCATAGGACGCACACACATTTCCCCTTCATTTTTGGAGGGGAAAAAGTGCGTCCTATGGTGCGAAAAATACGGTATTACACATAAACATAACAACAATACAAACATACACAAACAAAAACAAGTATAATTTCAATCCTTATTTTCTTATAACTTACTTCCCCGACCTCCTCATACCTCCCCTTTCTGTATCCCAATTTCTAATTATCAAATCAGCAAATCCTCTCCCTTATTTTTCATTTACTTTTTAACCTTCTTTTTCTTTTTACTTGGTCATTACCGCTGAAAACCATCTAAGCTCCTAAACCCACGTCATTCTAGCATTCATTAATTTTACAGTGTTTACTAAGATAGTCCTTGAATTTCTTCCAATCTTCTTCCACCGTCTCTTTCCCCTGGTCCCGGATTCTGCCAGTCATCTCTGCCAGCCCCATATAGTCTATCATCTTCATCTGCCATTCTTCCAAGGTGGGTAGATCTTGTGTCTTCCAATACTTTGCAATAAGTATTCTTGCTGCTGTTGTAGCATACATAAAAAATGTTCTATCCTTCTTTGACACCCCTTCGCTGTTTAGGATGGTAAAAGGGTGGACCAATTCCACTGGAAAAGGAGCAATTTCATTACAATAAAATGTCCTGTTCTAGGTCTAGTAGTGCTGTAGTGACCGAGTTCAATATTTCTTCTCTTGCTACAAAGGCAAAAAAATTGTTCCCTGACACAGTGAGCTCATGAGTGTTTACCAATTTTAATTTTTGCCCCTAAAGGTCCTGATTAATGGAATAGTAGGCATTCTGGTGAATGAACTGTTTTGGTTGTATGAAGGATGGTTCAGACATTTCTTTAAATATCATTGTTTTCTAACCACAAAAGGGTCTCATAGCGGCTTACAGGTCAATAATAACAAAACAGTTGCTGCCCCCAGGTTTACAACCAACAGGACACGACACCAAAGAAAAATAATTGGGAGGGGAAATGAAATAAGCAAACTTGGGTACCCTACCTGTTCCTAGTTAAAAGTCCTTCTGATGACCAGCTGAAATGGAAAGGGCTCAAGGAAAGGAGGAGACAAAAGTTGCTGGTTTCTTGGATGCACTGATGTCTTGGCCCAGCAAGTCGTCAGTGCAGACAATACTGAGCCAGGTGGACTAACGGTCACTCAGTCTAAAACAGCTTCCTATTCTTCCCTTCACATCCAGCAGTTAAGGCTGACTAAAATGGAAATCACACCCCTCACTGCCTTGCCGAGGAGATGCATAAGCAGTCTAATGAAGACTTTCAGATGCCACCCCTTGTAATACACAAAACAAATAAAATAAGACCAAAAGCAAATACTTGAAACAGCAGAAGCAACAGAAAGCTAGCCAATATTTTAAACTACCGGTGTTTATACAGTAGTTAAACAGCGGGGAGAATGGAAACGTTTTGCCTAAATTACTAAAAAACCACAAGTTACGAACCACACATGCTTACCTCATGTTATATGAGGAAGATATGAAAGTTCTGCTCTAGAGAAATCTAACTTGTTCCCTCTGCAACACTCTAATTTTTTTATTTTATTTTGGTTATACTGTCTTCAGAACTGTCTTCAGAACTTCAGAACTTCAGAGCTACAATTCCCAGCACCAAAGTTTCCAGGGTTTTTCAGGAGGAAGTCATGTACTTTAAAAAGGTGGTGTGGATGTCTCTTGAGAAGCAGCCATAAGGCCAAAGTGGGAATTCCACTTGGAGGGAATGCCAAAAAGAAGCTTGTCAGTAAAAGGGGCTGCGCAGTTGTTTTACTTGCCAGCTGTACTCTTTAAAAGAGCAACCTCTTATTGATTTCAGGTCACTGTAGGAATATTTCTTAAGAGCCAAGGTACATATTAATGAAAGAGGTTTCTCTTGGCAGGGAGAGAAGTTAATTGAACCGAGTATATTTTCCCCAGCGCCAAAGAGGGGAAAGGGTTGAAGACAGAGACACTTCCCTGCTTCCAGTGTAAAGTGCTGCAAGGGGCAGAGCAACCTCTTCAGCCAGACACAGGAGAGCAGAATAAATAATATTCAGATCAGGTGCCATAGGGTCATCATGTTTCCTAAACTTACAGCTCTAGCACAGCATTGCTAATGGGTTCAGGCAGGGTTCCCAAGCTCCAAACACAGAGCTTCCTAAGCTCCCAACAACCAGCTTGCTTCCTTTACCAGTTCAGCATTTCCAAAGTGTACCAAGCACAGAGCTTGCAAAGTGTTTCCAAAGCACATGACAATCAACTGGTTTTCTTTCACTTAGTTTTCAGAAGAGAGGCTGTTTTGAAGCTCAGGTACTTGAATAAATCCTCTGTGTACTTTTTTGAGATTAATCCCATAGGCTGAATCTAGACACATCAAAGAAGCATTTTAGTTAAACACGTTGCCAACTTTGTATGAGAAACTGGGTAAGCAAAAATGGAACTCCACAGCGCCATCTGGTGTCACAGTGTTAGACTGCAGAAACAGCGCATATAAAGCATTTTTTCTTTGCCAGTGTAGCTGAGTCCCCCAGTGGAATTCCCACAGGCCTGGGAATTCTAATCTGAGGCAACCACTGAAAACTGACGTGGGGTGTTGTTCATTCCACATTAGGTTTTTTGTTTCTCTAATTGAATCCAGAGCTCTCCTCATTGCTGCATGTGACTCCTAACAGAGAATGTGGCCCCTTGTCAGGAAATAAAGTTTTAAACTGCTTTTAATGTTGCGTTTGAAATTGTTGTAATCTGCTCTGGGGCCTGAGCATGAAGGGCATATAATAAATTAATACATAATAATAATAATGATGATGATGATGATGATAATAATAATAATAATAATAATAATAATAATTTTTCAATTATAGGGTGGAATCAACATAGTGCTAAGTCTCTTGTTCCATCAACACAAGGATTTCTCTGTAAGTAATTATTATTACTGTTATTAATTATAATAATTAGCTGCTTATGTGCCAAAATGGTTGCCAAGTAAGTGGTTTATGACTATAAAATAAATGCATAATTAAAATATGCAATAACAAATCCACTGAGCATTAAAAATACCCTTAATTAAAAACTGTAAGACAAGCAATTGAAGAGCATAGCAATTAAAACAGTTAAAAATAGGTTCAGTTCAGGAGAATCCTTGCCTAAAAACATGTGTCTTCAGGAGATGTCAGAAAGTCAATGCAGATGGGGCCTCAGCAAGTGAGGCATTCCACAATGCTGGTGCCACCAGCAGATAATCATCAAGCAAGGGAACTGTTCCCTCCCTCTATGCATTTCCTAGATCTCTTCTAGGAGTTTCCCGAACCCTCTAGAGCAGATTTGGGGAGGGGAAACTCCTGTTGCACAAACAAAATTCCTTGCACTGACGGGACACGGTAGCTGAAAACGACCAAGTCTTTTAAATATACTATTGTACATAAAAAACTTAGCACACTTATGGGTGATGGTGATATCATTAAAAAAAATAAAAATGAACGAGGCTGACAAATTATACTTCCAAATTCAAAAGTTGGACAGCTAAGATTCGTTTTTCTTCTTTCATGTTATTGCTCCAATCAGTAGGAATGAGCTTCCATTTCCCCTCTAGTGGAATTGTTACCACTGGCTGAAGTGCAAATGTTCCTGATTTCTATAAGCAAGCCATTAATTCTATAGATTAGAGATACAGCTTGCTGAGAAAATTTAGCAGAAAACAGGATAGTACCAGTGCAAACTTGATCCATTGGAAAATCTCTGTCTATATATAGGCTTTTCTGTTGCAAGTTTCTTTTTTTACCCTTCTGATGCTTCAGGCTGCCTTAGTTAAATGAAGCAGACGAGCGTCAAGAGTGTCACATCAAACTCCCTTGACCTCAGCATGAAATCAGCACCATGGCATCAAAGAGCGAGGAACACAGAAGGAGTGTCTACAAGAAACAAAGACTCTTGGGGAAATCTCCCTCTTCATTTCCGACCATGGCTGAATTGATTAAGCAAGATGGTACCAGCACATCCCACTAATGGAAACAGCCCTTCATAACTGGAGTCCTTTTGCAGACACTAGAGAGAGTACAACTGCTGACTTTTCTGTGTGTATTATCATTGGTCAGTGACAGGCAGGTAGAGAAGTGGGTGACAAAACAATGTCAGAAACAAACAGAAAAAGGAAATTCAGTCTCCAGTCTCTGGTTTTTCGTAAAGAAGATGTACCTGTCAGAGGAAGGATGACTAACTAGTAGCCTGAAGTCCAGATTTGGCCTGTGAAGCACATGCATATTTTAGGCTAATGTTATCAATTGGGTTGGAGTTTATTTATTTATTCTACTACTGCATATCATGGGAGCTGGGAGTGGAGAGGGGGGGAAACTCCTGAAGAAAACTCTTTCCTTAGAAACATCCTGAAAATATGGAAACACATGTTTCAGAAGCTAAAATGGGGGCTCCTACCCAATGTCTGCTTCATAACACTAATATGGAAGAGGGGGCATCTGATGGGGAGACCAGTGGGTGTAAGGTAGGTGATTTCGGCAATCCCACTTATCAGGACACAGGAAATAGCATACAGCCACAGCCTACACTAGGGATGCCATATTTCAAAAACTGAGTTGTTGTTGTTGTTGTTGTTGTTGTTGTTGCCAAAGTTGTTGCAAAATCAAAAAATTTTGAAAAAAGATTTTGAGCTATTTTTAAGGAACTTCGCCAAAATCTACACTTCTTATTTGGATTGCCATATATCCAGATTTCCCCAAACATTTCTGTGATTTCAGCCCAAACAAAGCTTACAACTGCCACGTTCCAGACTTACAGCAACTCTTGCCTACACATACCACCACAGAACAACATTATTAGGTTTCCTTCAGGGTATACCTTTCTGAATCATAGATATGTGTTTTGACATGCTCAGAGTTGTTTCCTTGAAGGCCACACCTCCTCAAAACTTTTAGCATGTTCTAGTAACCAGGGAGGAAGCAGGGAGTTTTTACTGCTTTAAGGAGTGTTGTCCTTTTGTTTAGTATTTATTTTGTAACCTTGTGTGTGAGACAGAGAGCAGAACGGTGGATACAGTGCGAGTCTCCTTCTATAATAAATATGTATCTGTTTAGTATTTTTGGTAGCCTTTCTTGCTTGAATCAAATCAAAGAAACTTCTGCTGAGAGAGAGACAGAAGAGGAGGAACTTCTTAGCAGCTTTTTCCAAGGTCTGTTCCTTAACCTATTCAATCTTAAGGTACACAAAGCAGGATAACTGTCTCTGGCAGTTCCTTTCCACCTCAAACTAGAACAAATTCCGGCTTATATCACACGGTCCCCAGTAATGAATCTCCTTATTTGCTTATTGTTTGCTTTTTCTCTTCTTTCCTAGCCCCCAATCACTGCTCTTGTGACTTCAGTAAAAATAAATCTGGTGAAAGTTCCCAATCACTGCCCAACCCAATACATGTTTACTCAGACACAAGGCCCGCTGTGTTCCCTGTTTACTCAGATGCAAGTCCCACTGTGTCATTCTCAGGCAATATATATTGGACTGCAGGCTTAATCTTAACATGTGTTTAGGGTGGTGTTTAGGGTGGTGTTTAGGGTGGCTCACCTGCTAAATTTCTGCTTGTTATGTACTCATTTACCGGTTAGTTTTTAGCTGCTTAGCGAGAGACAGAAGAGGAGGAACTTCTCAGCAAGTTTTTTCAAGGCCTGTTCCTTAACCTATTCAAGGTTAAGTCACACAAAGCAGGATAATTTAAAGATAATTTACCTTTTATTTTCTCAGATAGATACTGGAATACAGTAGTACCTCAGGTTACATATGCTTCAGATTACATATGCTTCAGGTTACAGACTCCACTAACACAGAAATATTACTTCAGGTTAAGAACTTTGCTTCAGGATGAGAACAGAAATTGTGCAGCAGCGGCACAGCGGCAGCAGGAGGCCCCATTAGCTAAAGTGGTGCTTCAGGTTAAGAACAGTTTCAGGTTAAGAACGGACCTCCAGAATAAATTAAGTATGGGACTTCCGGGTTGGCGCCATCGCCGAATGGCGGACTCCCTCCGAGCTCCGGAGGGAGCCTGCTCGGCAGGGGCTGGGTTCTACCGCGTCGGCGTCGCGGGGACCCTCAAAAACCATGGGCGCTGAAACCCATGGGCATGGTGACTCGGCGGGCACCGTTCGCGCCCCCGACCCGCGAAGGAGCCTTTTTAAAGGCTATGGAGCGGGTGCCGGGGGGGGGTGTGGTGCTATGAGTCCTCCGCTTCCCCTACCGAGCGGAATCAGTGTGGAAAGTTCCAAGTCTAGCTACACCAGCCAAAAAAGAGATCCCACTCACTGCCAGTTGTTCCACTCTGCTGTTGGCTGAGATTAGTTGCCCAGAATTAAGTTTAAGATATTAACTGACGCGAAAGAAAGAGGGGGCTTTGCCCTGCCAGACTTAAAGTTGTACTATGAAGCAGCAGCTTTCTGCTGGCTAAAAGACTGGCTACTTCTCGAAGACACTGACGTACTGGATTTGGAAGGTTTTAACAATGCTTTTGGTTGGCATGCATACTTATGGTACGACAAGGTTAAGATCAATAAGGCCTTTAAGAACCATATTGTTAGGAAAGCAGTATTTAATGTCTGGACAAAATACAAAGACTTATTAGAAAACAAGACACCGAGGTGGCTTTCGCCTCTGGAAGCTAAGGCCCGAAAAAGACCCAATATGGAGGCCAAATGGCCAAAATATTGGGAAATATTAGAAAAAGATGGAGACAATTGGAAATTGCAGAGTTTGGAGAAAATGAAGGATAAAGTGCGAGACTGGTTACATTACGCTCAGATTAAAGAAGTCTTTAAAAATGACAAAAAGTTAGGGTTCCAGGTGGAGAAATCGAAGTTAGAAACAGAATTGTTAGAACCAAAGACTAAGGTACTATCTAGAATGTATAACTTGCTGTTAAAATGGAATACACAAGACGAAATGGTTAAATCGGCTATGATAAAGTGGGCACAGGACATTGGGCATAACATTATGTTTGAGGACTGGGAAAGGTTGTGGACCACTGGGCTGAACTTCACCGCATGTAATGCTCTGAAGGAAAATGTAATGAAAATGATATATAGATGGTACATGACCCCAGTTAAACTTGCCAAAATATACCATTCGTCTGATAATAAATGTTGGAAATGTAAAGAAAATGAAGGAACATTCTTTCACCTCTGGTGGACATGCCCTAAGGTGAAGGCCTTCTGGGAAATGATATATAATGAGCTGAAAAAGGTATTTAAGTATACCTTCACTAAGAAACCAGAGGCCTTCCTTCTGGGTATTGTCAGCCAGAAGGTGCTAAAGAAGGACCGAACATTTTTTATGTATGCAACAACGGCAGCAAGGATACTCATCGCTAAAAACTGGAAAACTCAAGATCTACCCACACTGGAAGAGTGGCAGATGCAGCTGATGGACTATATGCAACTGGCCGAGATGACTGGCAGAATCCGAGACCTGGGAGAAGAGAGGACTGAGGAAGACTGGAAGAAATTTAAGACGTATTTACAAAAACATTGTAATTTGGTTGAATGTTAAGAAGGATGCTAGATTATAAAAAATTGGCCACCACTAAATTAGATTTGAATTTGATGATAAGTGAGATTAAAGAAAACATAATTTTTTTGGAGAATTGCTAGATTATATTTAAATGAGTGGATATAAGATCGTAAACAAGTTGATAATTTGCTTGGAAAAACCTTTTTACGATGTAAATGGGAGCGGGAGACGTGAGGGAGTCCAAAGAAGCGATGAAAGCACGTTATGATATAAGTAAGGTTGTTTATTATTTGTGCATTTGTATTCAAAAATTTTAATAAATATTTATATATATATATATATATAAAGAACTTGCTGAATCTATTTGAAGGAATTGGAATACAAGAGGGGGCAGGGTGGGGAAGTCCTGGAAAGATGCTAATGAAAATAAGGTTATAAAATGGATGTTTTATTTCTTTTCTTTTTTTGTTATATTTGAAAATGTTCAATAAATATTATTTTAAAAAAAACCAGAATGAATTAAGTATGTAACCAGAGGTACCACTGTATATCTGTTCATGAAAGACTATAAAGCATGTCTATGAGGGCAGTGATGCTCATTCATTAGACTTCTGGAAGGGGTCATTTAGCCTAAGAAGTTTCACCAAACCCTAAAATAATGGAGGGCACAGAATTTACTATTCGCATCATGACACACAGGGTAGCAGGTAGCATCTTGCCCCTGCTGCCTAAACCTGCCACTACAGTTGACCGGCACAGCGTAATTGACAAGCTGGGGGGAAATTAACTTGAGCTGATATCAAGTGGCACAACTACTTAACTGAAAAGGAGAAGCAGTGACAGATTCCCTACGTGAAGTTGCTATTCAGTTCTTGCAAACCGATATGCTCTTTAATCAAAGCAGACTATGGGTGACAAGGGGCATGTAGCTGCACAACATCTTCAAAATGCCTGAGGAGGGGGTGAATTTTTCCTTAATCCAAAGATGCGCCAATGTGTCACTAGATACTCTAGGGAGATAGACGATTCATTTTCATGCCCCCCACTTGCCCCATCTCCAGTATATCTAGCAAGTCTGTCACTTTCATAGCCTCCCCGTACCTTTTGAGCATGTATGCCTGTTGGCTATTTACCCAACACCTGGGTTTTTAACTTTTCAACCATAAATAATCTAAAAGGGCTATAATTAGCAGATTTAGCCCCTTGCAAGAAAAAACCTGGAGGCTGAGTCAGAGAAAGGAAGAGAAAAACCAAAAGCAGCACAACACTTCACTGCTGCAGTGGCTCAGCCAGGAAAGCACACATCCCATTAAGGGTTTTTCCTCCATACCAAATCTCCAAAATGAAGAACTGAAGGTGTTGTGGTTTTTTTATTCAGAAAGAGTTACACAGACATCATGATGATACATAACTCCATTCTGCACCCCACCCCAATACACAAATGACATGCTGGCATTTTGCGTTTGTGTTTTTCCTATAGCAAAATAGGAAATGGGGGCAGAATGCAATGTCTCTGCACTGGTAGTGACATTGAGGACATGTCTGGACATTTTGCAGGTCCCCCCACTCCCATGCAAGTCAAGATGCATATATCTTGCCAAGTTATTTGGGACCTGAGGTAGGAAATCCCACAAGGATCTCTCTTCCTCCCTGGCAGTAAAAATAATAAATCAAGGACCTCCTCTCTGCATATGAACCGACTAGGACCCTGCAACCATCATCTGACGCTCTTCCTTGTGTGCCTCCTCCACAAGAGGTCTGGAGGAGAGCAACATGAGAATGGGCCTTGTTGGCAGTGGCTCCCCACTTGTGGAATGCTCATCCCAGCAAGGCTCACCTGGCAACTTCATTATAAATTTTAAAGGTGACAGGTGAAAACATTCCTCTTCAACTAGGCCTTTGGCTGATTTACATTCTACATAGGGTTTTTTCAGGGGGAACTCACAGGAACCCAGTTCCAGTACCTCTCAGGTAAGTTCCGTCACCTTTCTGGTGAGTGCAATTGCCATTCTAAGAGAACAAGGGAGATGGTTTGTTCTTACTTTTATTATGTATATTGTGTTTTTATCTTGTATTTTTATGCTGTGAACTGCTCTGAGATCTTTGGATAAAGGGTAGTATACAAATTTAATAAATAACTACTACTACTACTACTGCTACCACCAATGTGCTGCCCTTTTCTGACACCCCCAAATCAGCTGCCTGAGACCTTACCGTGCCTTACAAAGCCTTGTCACAACCGAGCAAGAAGAATGGCCAAATACGTATTGTTTGCTTAGAAAGATTGTCTGAAAAAGCCCTCGGGAGACAAAGAAGCAATGATATTCTCGTTTTAACATATCTTGTAAGACTTCTGCAGTTTCTCTGTACCTTTTGGTTGTGGTTGACTTTTTGTCTGTTTACCCAACACCTGGATTTTAACTTTGTCAACCATAAATGTTCTGAAAGGTTTATAATTAGTGGATTAGTGCATGCAAGAAAAGACTTGAAATCTCAACAGGGACTCTGGAAACTATTTTTACTTCAGAATGTCCTTGTATCTTCAGAAGGAATCAGTGTGGGAAGTTCCAAGTCTAGCTACACCAGCCAAAAAAGAGATCCCACTCACTGCCGGTTGTTCCACTCTGCTGTTGGCTGAGATTAGTTGCCCTTGGCGCTGACCATAACACATAAGAAATAATTACTTTAGGTTACAGATCAAATTCTGGTCACCAATAGCAACATTTCCACAGAAAACTAAGTGTTATCAGGGAAAGCTTCTCATCCTTGATGTTTTATTAGCTTTCTGCCCACAGGAAATTTCCTACGTAGGGAACCATTAAAACGTGTAACAGATCTAGGGGCAGATAGATACAGAAAAATTCAGTCTCATATTCTATGTAACAAAAATGAGTCAATAAAAATTTTGGTTTGATGCACGGCATAATCAATATTATAATAGCAATCAAAAGAACCATTGAAGTTAGAAGATAATGAGAATATAATGACTTCAGTAAAAAAAATGGGTTTTGTATCATTCTGCCACACCTACGGGGCACTTTGATACACTGGACAGGGCACTTTGATACAAAGCATAAATTGTATGAGAATGATAATTATTTGCAAAAATTTAATAAAAGAACATTTTTTATTGTGAGAGATCATAATCAGCCTTACAATTTGTTACTTAAAATCTAAATTACGTATCAAAACTAACAGTGTTTCACACATATCATAGACTTTATGGCAGGTTTTCTTAACAAAACATCAAAACTTATATTAATCTTTCCTCAATCACCTATCCATTTAATTTTTTTTGGGAAAAACTTAAAAAGTATAAGAACTCACACCAGGTAGTCAAAAAACAGTAATTTAAACAAAATGCTTATAAAAAAATAAGATAATTACTTAACGTGTAGCTTCTATTTCACATTATATCCACTTAAGTCAATAGAAAAAGTATAAAGAGATGATGTTTGAGATGTGCCCTCTGGGAAATTTGGTTTTGGCAATGGCAAAACAATGTCCTTGAAATCAACGCTAGCCTTGTCTTCTACAGTGGGGAAGACAAACATACAAGATCCTAGTTTTTTCCTGAGATATGACACTTGATAACCAGTCATATTATATTTAGAAATGACTTTGGCCACGTAGTAAACAACAATTTTTTTCTTTTCAAAATTAATGAGTTTAGAGATTTCATGCAAACTTGTATATTGGGGCACTATTGTACCCAATACCTTTTATATGTATCAATGTGCCCTGTGTCTTAGTGTATCAAAGTGCCCCAACGTACATTTCTAAAAAAACTAACAATTATTAATAAAACCACTAAACTTATTTAAAAATCATGTGTAATCCTGATTACTGAGTGGAATAACTTACCTTTGGTATTTTAAAATCTTAACTAAACGATGTAAAACAGTGTTGGAACACTTTTACATTTCACATAATTTTTTAGTTGGCCGTGCTATAAACACATCTACTCTCGTCAAACACCAATGGCTAACTGGCGGGTGGCGCGGTTGCAACTGTTGTACTCACACATGTATAGACACATTTTAGTGATGTCAAGATACAAATAACATTTCTCGATATTGAAATATTGTTGGTGTATCAATGTGCCCCGTGCATCAATGTGCCCCGCTCCCCCCCATCCCTCACCTGCTGTCTGAAATCAAATCACCCTGATTTGAAGTGTCGTGAAAGGGCAATGAATTGATAGTTATTTTATCCATTTGTTGGTTTGTTTCTATATATATTTAAATTGTTTATATATGTTTGTCTATAGATTGTCTACATATGTTTAAATTGTGTCAGAAGTAAATTTCACTGAGTTGATAAAAGCTTCTAGGTCCCAGGAATGTTTTTTCAGGTCGGACCACCATCACTTTTGAGGAATCTGGGATCACTTCCTCTTCAACAGGAGAAGGGTGGAGCCAGAACTCCAGGCAGAGGCCATGCAAGGCTGAACCATGGCATGCTGGGACAGAGGCACGGGTGCAGGATGCCTTGGACTCCAATGCTGCACTGCCCCTCTTGAGAGGTCATGCTGGAACAGGCCCCTCTTGGGATGTAACACTCTGTAGTCCCAGGTGTAAATATGTGTACAATAAACCATATTTCTTTAAGACACTAGTCTTTAAGAAAAGCTGTGCCTTTATTTCCCAGTGGAAACACAACCCTGGTTGAGTGCCTGGAACCCCCTGGAATCTTGGGCAGCAGATTGGGGTGGCCATGTAACAATATCTACTGTCCAAGACTCCCAAGGAACACTTTATAGCTGTGTCTACCAGCGGGTGGCCTAGGACTTGCCATTCAGAAGTCAAATCCCCGTGACGGGGTGAGCTCCCGTTGCTCAATCCCTGCTCCCACCAACCTAGCAGTTCGAAAGCACGTCAGAGTGCAAGTAGATAAATAGGTACCGCTCTGGCGGGAAGGTAAATGGCATTTCTGTGCGGTGCTCTAGTTCGCCAGAAGCGGCTTAGTCATGCTGGCCACATGACCCGGAAGCTGTACGCCGGCTTCCTTGGACAATAAAGCGAGATGAGCGCCGCAACCCCAGAGTCAGCCATGACTGGACCTAATGGTCAGGAGTCCCTTTACCCTTTACCAGATCAGAAACATAATTTAACGCAGCATTGAAAGGCAGCTAAAAAGCTGGAATGTGCAGGGAGATGATTTTAACTTCTCCCTTTTCTTGCTGACTAGCATGCCATGCTAGAATAGTGCTCTGCCTTGAAGTCATTTTCAGACTAAAATGCTTTTGTTTCTTTATTAAAGGGAGACCCTGCATAAACCTAGAAAATCATTAAGAATCTGGTGTTCTTTTGTTCCTGGCAGCTGAACAAGGCCAAATAAAGAAGGGCACTTTTTGTTTAATTTTATCATCACCTCTTTTGACACTTGGCACAAGAATATAGCAGTGAAGAGGGGAGGCATCAGACATGCAGAATTAGACTGCAGTATGGCTGTGAAAACATGTGGGAGCTATTTGGTCATGTGTAGTGAGTGGTATTTCGGTATTCCAGATAATCGACACATTCCACAGATACATGAGGGAAAGAAGGGCAAGATACAGGTGTTCCTCTAGCAGTGCCACAGCACCAAATCATTAGCCTTTATTCCCAACACACACAGCCTTGGAGGAGGTTCAGTGGCATTGTTTTCTTGGTCTGTGAATGCTCACTACTGGCCTTCGCCAAGGCCAATGTATGTAAACTAGACTGGTGACTGGGAGTGGCCGCCGGGACCACATAACACCGGTTCTGAGAGATCTGCATTGGCTCCCAGTACGTTTCCGAGCACAATTCAAAGTGTTGGTGCTGACCTTTAAAGCCCTAAACGGCCTCGGTCCTGTATACCTGAAGGAGCGTCTCCACCCCCATCGTTCAGCCCGGACACTGAGATCCAGCGCCGAGGGCCTTCTGGCGGTTCCCTCATTGCGAGAAGTGAGGTTACAGGGAACCAGACAGAGGGCCTTCTCGGTAGTGGCGCCCGCCCTGTGGAACGCCCTCCCATCAGATGTCAAAGAGATAAAGAATTACCTGACGTTCAGAAGACATCTTAAGGCAGCCCTGTTCAGGGATGTTTTTAATATGTAATGCTGTATTGTTTTTAATACTGATTGGGAGCCGCCCAGAGTGGCTGGGGAAACTCAGCCAGATGGGCGGGGTATAAATAATAAATTATTATTATTATTATTATAAACACTTTTTGAGAGTACTGAGAGAGAATGCTCTCTGTTTGAAAATTAGGCAGGCAAAATTATCTGAATCAAACGAAATGTGCTGGATGTTTGTAAAAGTTGAATGGATTGCTGTATAGCAAAGTGGCGCTGATAGGTGACTGATACACTGAAAGGGATTTGCTGTTTTCAGCAAATGCAGCACTAGAGGTAATTCTGTTACTTTCCAAGATGTGTCACTGTGCACTGTAAACCATGAAATTCTCTGCTCAGTATCCAGTTTTGCCAGAGCTTGCTCTATAGGCATCTGGGGCAGGGTCTTATTGGTGGTGGTGCTCCAGCAGTGGAACCTTGGGGACACAAATGGCCATAATGTTCTGTTGCTTCTCTAGCCTTTGCTTAAGACTTTTCTGAGCCTTGAGTCTGCTTTTGTATTTGTATCATTTCAAGTTTTACTGTTTTGCTGTTGATGCTTTGATTATTATTTTTTAATGATCATGTTTTATTTATTGTTCGGAAAACTACTGTGAGGACACCTGCTGATGAAAAGTGGTATATAAACACCCTCAGCAAATGAGTCAAGAGAGATGAGTTTCATGGCAAACATGCATAAATGTTTCAGTTAGATTGCTTGCATGTTTTCTGGAGTGCATTCCATTAATGCAATATTAAAATGTAAACACAACATTAACAGGTCACAAGCATGCCTTTTCACATGCTTAAAGGGGTATTCTCAAAAAGGAATTGCTATGCTCAAAATCAAGTTGCAAATACAAACAAGCAGGGTAGATATAAGACTGGCTCATTGCCATATGTGCCACATGGGAAATTCGAATTTGCAGGTAGTGCTGAATGCTGCAGCCCAGCTTTTGGCTGGAGCAGCTCCACATCCGCATATTACGCCGCTGCTGAAAGCTCTGCATTGGCTGCCAGTTCAAGATACTATTGTATAAAGCCCTAAAATGGCCTTAGGACCAGGTTACTTTGCTCCTTAGGCAGCAGCCGTATCAGTACACTTCCCTGGAAAAGCCTAAAGTTATATTTGTTTAGTTTCTACATGAAGAAAGGTTTTTAGCGTAGTAGCACTAGTGTTTTGGAACACTGCTGCTATTGAAATGAAACAGGGCAGCAACTGAATTTTTGTTTTCTTTCACCAAACATTTTTAGAGAATTAATTTGATTCAGTGTTTGGTAAACATTTGTTCTGCATTTTATGATTTTATCACATTTTAATGATTTCATTTTATTCCGCCAAACATATATTTCTTTTTAGCTGAAGTTTTATAAATACTCTTACAAAGGTATAGCTCTTGTCTTTGGAACTCTTCTTGAATCAAGAGGTGTCTAACGTTATGGAAAAGTCAGAAAAGTTGTTCCTCATCTTCCTTCTGTGGCTAGTCTTTGGGTTTGGGGAGTTTGCATTGTTTTAATTTTGGCTTTTGGTATAGAACATTCTGCACATGTGTGTTTCATGCTGATTTATATTCCAGAGTTAGATGATGTTCAAAATGCATGATCTTGCAAATAATAATAACAAATTCGGTGTAAGGTCTGAAGAAATGCCGATGATATCAGCAGGTTCCAGTCCCTCTCTCTTTTTTCAGCCAAAGAAATATGTTAAATCGGTTTATACTAACAAGAATCACCTGTATTAAGTGTGCAATCCTATCTCTGACTTATAACTTGAGCAAGGCTGAAATCATGGCTAGCTCCCCTTGTGCTATTGGGACTCTAGTTATGGCAGTGTAGGTAGGGAATCTATCCTGTTGTTGTGATGACATCATTGAGCTGGCAGTACCTGCCACTCACTGGGTGCTAGGCACACAACAGTGGTGTGCCTTTGTGTGTCCCAGATCCTTCTTCCCTAAAGAGAAGATGCTGCCATTTTTCTCCATTCAATATAGATATTGTGTTGTTAACAGACCTTTTATCAAGGATTGTTCACATAAGAAGAGGTGGTCTCTCATGACATCCTCCCAAATCACACTGCCTCTCTCCCCTTCTTGCCAGCATTTGTTGGCCTCCTTTGCTTACAGCTTCTGATGCATACAACTACTGCTGATCAGAAGAATCACGCTTGGAAAAGCAGCCTTGGCACAAGCCTTGTCAGTGACCTCTCTGATGGATAAAGGAGCAGAAGGCAAAGGGTGGGGAGAACTAACTATTAAGCCAATCCTTTTCACTATCAGATTCATCACTAAAGCCACTGCCATTGCAGAACAAGGGATGGAATCAAGCAAGCTTCTCTGGGCATAGCAGGTGCGTTGCATGGTGGTAGTGATTGAGACTGTGCAAAAGCTTGGAAGTCTGGCTTGTTTTTTCTAAAGGGACTAAATGCTCCTGAAAACTCGACGCATCAGAACGACTGCAACAGAACCCATTAGCAAGGTATTGCACTAGTGTTCCCTGTCTGCTCAGTGTGCTCTACCTGCACAGGTCATATGGAAAATTGCTACCATATTGCAAAAGTGCCACTTGTACTTTTATATCAGAGGTACTTAACAAAGACTGGATAAGTTCTCTGGGACTCTGCTATCCAACTAGCCCATTAAACACACAAACACACTGATCACCCAGCTTTCAATAAGGCTCTCACGCACTTGGCTGTTTCTCACAGGTTTGGTCACACTTGTCACCAAGACCTCTTCATTCCTCTGAACCAAGTTTATGTCATTTTAACCAATAGGAAATTCTGTGCTATAATCTACAGTGAACTTTATAAATGCAAACACTACTGGAAGGGGATAAGCACAGTTGAACATTATTGCTATTTCAACTCCATAGGAGAAAACAAGATCCGACTGAAGAGATGGGTGGAAACAAAAAAGTTCTTGCTATGCATATGGTCCAATCAAATAAATACACTGTATGGAAATGTGGATAATTTGGATTCTTTTTTCTGTTTAAGTTAAAAGCATTTCACAGATGGATCTTGCCATAAAGACACCCAAGGGTCTTGAAATGTGACCGATAAAAAGGTTGCATACATAGATTTCCCGAAGCCTTTCTCACAATCAAGTATAGCCTCAAGGTAGCGGAGGTTTTCTTTTTCTTTTTCTTTTTCTATTTTTTATTTTAACAAAGTAATAATCATAAATAAATAAGAATAAAAATGTGCACCCCACCACCGAGACCATTCCATTGTAACTATCCAACCTCCCAAAATTTCAACACCTCTTGCAATGGTTTGACCCCTTTCCGTTTTAACAGTACAAATTCTACAAACACCTTCCATATCTCCTCAAAATCATTTCTCCTGCGTATTCCCCATCTTACCTTAATGTCACATGTTAATTTCTCATTAATAGCTATATCCCACACCTCTTTATACCATTCTTCCATTTTATATTCTGCTTGCCCTTTCCACTTCCTAGCTATCATAATTCATGCAGGTGTCAATAAATTTGTGAGCAAGTCCTTCATAGCCTGTGAACCTTCCACCCCATCATAAATTGATAATAATGCTACCTCTGGACTTTCGGTCAGCTTTAACCTAGTGATTTCTGTTATCTCCTTAAACACCCTTTGCCAGAAAAATTGTACATATTTACACCCCCACCACATGCGAACATAATTCCTGGTTTCCTGGCATCCTCTCCAACATAACACCGGATATTCCTTGTTTATTTGATTCAATCTGACTGGTGTTAAATACCAGCTCCAAACTAATTTAGAGGTTTGTGATGAGAGTTTTCCTTCTCCTAGATGGGCTACCTTCCCAGGTTGATTACCATTGGACCCACTATTGGTCTTGTCCACTCAAACCATGGGAACCTGTCTTCACATGCAGGGAATAGACAAGCCCCTAACTTACTGAGGATTTAAGACCCATCAGCTACCCTCACCTGGTTTAACCAACCAGTCAAAGCAGTTATCCAGGGTTTGGCCCCTGTTGCATTGCTAACAGCTTCTAGGAGCTGCAGGTGAGAACCGAGTGCAGGGTGGGCACCAATGGGTGGAGAAACTACCCAGAAGGATACAACATGTCCCCCACGATTCTAATGTCCAGTACCAAGATGAAGGTCTACCAGAGAGGCTTGCATGTTGAGCATGTTGCTTTCTGGAAGTGAGTTGTGGGCAACTTACAACCACCAGGTGTGACACCACAACACCTTCCACATCAGGAAGGTCTCTCCCATATCGGTCTCTACAGCCACAGCAGGTGTTGTAACCTTCCAACGATTTGATTCACCCCCAAAGTCAAAGTCCTCCATTGTCTCTTGAGACAGATGGATGCCAACCCAATATAGATTTCCATCAGATCAGAATCAGTCCTCTTCGTTTTACTCCACTCATTCCCTTTTCCTAGATATTTGGCGTCTCATTCATACAATGCATTGCCATCTGCATACAGACACCCTAGAACACAAGCTCATGTGGACAAATGGCATGCAAGAACAAGCATTCACAGATACAGCTGACACCCACCATGATAATGGGTCTCTGCGACCATTTGGTTCACATTACTTCATCTATCTATGCAAATATGGGTTGTCTGACCCATTAAGATTGAAATTCCTCATATATAGGCAGAATCTATCCTATCTTCTATGAATCATGCCTCATCCCCACCTTGAGTTTTTGGTCCTTTAAATGTCCAATAATGAAATAGTTATGCAAGTTTTCATCATTACTTTTCTGACTACTTAAAAGATCCAATGCTGGGTAATAAAACAAAAGTTCTCATTTTGGGGAAAACGTTTGGTTTCATCAGTGGTTACCACACTGGTTCCAGTAAGATATATAAAATAGCTACACTTATATCTAGGGTTTTGAATATTTTTCATGTTCATGCACACAAATAAGTCTCTGTGCCAAGGTAACCCAAAATCAGATGCATTGAAAGCTAATTTCTGCAACCTGAATAAGGTATGTACCGTAACTGTACACATATTTGCATATTTTCCATAATCTGCCTGTCAGATCTGGGCAAGGAATTATGCAGGATGTTGAAGACCAACTCTAGAAATTCTACCTCATCGTCCCAACACAGACTTGAAAAAATTCACCAGGAATTGGAACCTAAATTCTGATGTTTAGTGTTCACATGCACTTTAAACGTATTTTCTGCATTCTCACCTAAGCTTTGCTCACAGATTCTTCTCCATAGAGGACAAGCCTTGTGGGCCAACTGTGTGTGTCTCCCACATACACACACCACAAAAAACAACAACACCACAGCAGCTTCTGGTAACTGTACACACATACAGAAATGCCCAGACTTTTGCAAACCACATAACACTCCCATATATTCAGCAATCATCAGGAAGGAATCACTTATGTTAGAGCAGCCATTAATATTTTGCTTCTTAGTATTTTTCATTCCTTTTGAGTCCCATAGCTTTTACTGCGCATAGTAAGAAAGTCTGAAAGCAAGAGGCAGAACAGGATGGCTCTTGTTGCAAACATAGTCTGCCAAGAGAATGCTTGAACTGTAACAATCCATCCTCTTGTGTTCAATTACTAAACTGCTGTCAATTACAAACGGTTTCTGTGGGTTCTCCTAATATGAACATTATCACCGTGCAGAGGATCAGAAACAGTTC
Organism: Podarcis erhardii; assembly: GCF_964252035.2. Taxonomy (NCBI): domain Eukaryota; kingdom Metazoa; phylum Chordata; class Lepidosauria; order Squamata; family Lacertidae; genus Podarcis; species Podarcis erhardii. The sequence goes on from NC_138497.1 coordinate 44,289,117, forward strand.
ACTCCTCCTACAAAGAGGACACAATGACCCAGCAGCAAATCATCATTGGAATTTATGTTACTAGGGTTTGTTTTGCTGATTTCAAAGGACAGAACGCTGCCAATGAAAAACAGCGAGGTTTCATTTATCAACAGGAACACTGCTTTAATTTTGCCCTTCCCCTTTCTAGTATTTTGCAGCCTAGTACTTTCTGCTTTAGAAATGGTACACATAGTTTTCTCATAGAAGTTGTAGCATGTGATTCGTGGATTGTTATTCCTAGCTTCCCCCCTCCCTCCGCACCGTGTTCCCTTCAAGTTTATTCCCGTTTCAGTTTGTGCTTTTGATGGGAAGAGTTTAATTTACCTCACAAATGGACCTAAATCCCACCACTCACTCAGTACAGGTCTGTAGCAACAAGGACAAAGCAGCCACTAAATTCAGTGTGATTTCGGCGTCACTAAGACAGTTAAATCATCAATCATGCCTTATATGAGGAACCAGGAGTTCAGGATTTGCCTCACAGTTCCACAAAAAGGCAGAGAACCCAAATTTGCCATGCTGAGCTTCCACCAAATTCTGCAACCTACCATAAGTAAATTCTGCAAACCACATACACTGCTCCAACAGAGCCATATTTACTGGGGCAATTCCCATTTTCTGACCCCCAAACCCCTGCAGAATAACTATCCCATTTTGTTATTTTCTGGGCAGAGGGAGTTGTTTGGGGGAGTAATTGTCAGCCTGTTGTTTATTGGTACTTTCCAACTCTACAATTCTGTCATTCTATGAAAACCCAAGTTATGTCAATACCTTTATTAGGACCAAACAAAATGTCACACAAGAGTAAGCAAATTTTTGAGTTCTTCAGAATAACCTGCTTCAGAATAACTAAGTTGTAACCTGCAACTTGAGGAAGAGCTCTGGAGAACTCAAAAGCTTACTCACTGTTTTGTAACATTCTGGTTGGTCCTAATAAAGGCATTGCCCAACTGTGGATTTTAGAATGAATACACACACACTAGACCTGAATATAAGCCAAGGCACCTAATTTTACCACAAAAAACTGGGAAAACTTATTGACTCGAGTATAAGCCGGTTCACCACACCAGAGGCTGCTGGTGGCGGCGGCAGAGGAAGAACAAGCAGCCAGAAAGGGCTGCTTTTGGTCTGCTCGTTCCTCCTCCACCGCCGCCGACAGTGGCAAAGGCGGTGGAGGATGAAGGAGCAGCCTGAAAGGACCCTCACTCAAGTATATGCCAAGGGGGGCTTTTTCAGCATTAAAAATGTGCTGAAAAAGTCAGCTTATACTCAAGTATATACGGTATATTTTTCTTGGAGATTGTTAACTTCAAGAATAATCATCTTCTTGAAATTTAAATACTGCAGAATACACAAATGCATACAGAAGGTGGAAGAGACCCACACCCCTATGTGTATGGGTGGGGGGCATCAGAAGTAATTCATAGCATGAGAATAGGGCTGTTACAAATGAGTTCCTATGTCCATCTTCACAACACTGGAGGGTCGAAACAAAGCAACTTGAAAATATTTATTAATTATGCACATCTTTCAAACTTGTTCATATTTTGCTAATTCTGCTAATGGGGAAGTGAGCCAAACACTAGAGAACTGTTCCCTGACCACTGGGATTCTACCGACTCCCCAATTCTCTTTGACCGTTTCAGAACACATTCCTCGACCCCTGAGTTCCAAGCCTAGCTTCTACACCATATGGACTAGAAACCTGCTTTTTTAAATTCAAACAATATAATCTGTGGTCCTCAGTGTGTCACCTGTGTCTAATCTGGCACTCTTGGTGAGCCAGAAGATAACATTTAATAGTTATGCATACTTCTCTCTGGTTTCCCTGTTTGGACCACCAATAAGTTTAGAGACTAAAAAGCCAACAGGCAGTTTGGGGAAATTGCAGAAATTTAAAATTCAGCGCCCCTCCTGCATGGTGTTTGGTGGGTTTTCATCGTATGCCAGGCAACCACAAACTGATTAGGAAGCTGCTGTGTCCTGCTTTTATGGGCAAGCAGCTGTGACGGTTTAAAGAATAAAGTGGTATCCTCACAAACCCCTTCAGAACCAGCAACATGCAAAATCTCTTTAAGTTACTACCTCATGACAAACGTTTTTAAATGGAACTCCCTGCTGAAATGAACAGGGGCTCGCTTGAAACGGGGTATGACTCAGAAGAACAAATAGATCTCAGCCAGGACTGTACAGAAAAGTCAGGGACTCCTGGCTGCCAAACTAATAAATACTTTATTTTTCCTTTGTTTCTGACAGACGGATGTGGCAAACAATGTCAGAACGTCAAATGTGCATAATAACAAACATCTTAAGCAGGAATGGAGAAATAAGGAGGGTAAAAAAAATTTGAAGATGGCACTGCTTTTGTTCTTGGCTTTGTACCGTTGCTACTTTTTTCCTTCTTATTTGGCATTGAAGCAGCTATTCTTAAGTAGCCAAAGTTATTTATTTACTTGATTTATATCCCACCTTTCCTGCAAGGAGCTCAAGGCTGCCTACATGGTTTCCTGCCTCCACAGTTTACCCTCACGACAACCAAGAGACAGTGACTAGCCCAAGGTCCCTCAATGAGCTTCATGGCTGAGTAAGGATTTGAGGAGGTCTATGATCTTCCACTGCGGGGAGGCAGTGGAAGACAGGAGTGCCTGGCGTGTTCTGGTCCATGGGGTCACGAAGAGTCGGACATGACTAAACCACAGCATGATCTTCTACCATAGTGCTGAAGCTTCCAAGTATTTTGGCAATCTGTTCTCAGCTAGTTATCCAGTCATGGCATGTGACTCCTATACAATGTACTGTGTGCAATGTTCAAGTAAGTCTGCCCTATCAGTGTCCTGCTTAAATTGCATTTTACTGTAGATTTTAAAATGGGCTTTTAAAAAAATGTCACACACGGTTTGGGGAGCTTTTTTGGTCAGAAAGTGGAATACAAATACAACAGATATCATAACAAATTGCATTCCCCACCCCACCTCCTGGAAGCCATCCTTCAAGCAGATAGCAATTTTAATTTTATTTCCATTCTTCCAACTCTCCTGCCCTTCCTCTGGAGTTTCCAAGTCACCCTTATTTCATTTTGCTCCCTCGGATCCAGATTACAGCAGATAGTGATAAACAAACCTAAACTGCTGAGCCTCTATTCCAAACTCAGCTTGCATAGCACTCCTTAGGAGGCTGTCACACCCCTTCCTTCTAAGATCTCTAATAAACCTTCCAGTAGCACCTTAAAGACCAACTAAGTCAGTTCTTGGTATGAGCTTTCGTGTGCATGCACACTTCTTCAGATACACAGTGTACATAGTGTATCTGAAGAAGTGTGCATGCACACGAAAGCTCATACCAAGAACTGACTTAGTTGGTCTTTAAGGTGCTACTGGAAGGAATTTTTTTGTTTTGACTATGGCAGACCAACACGGCTACCTATCTGTAACTCTAATAAACCTGTTTTCTCTCCCCCACTCGGCCAACCCACACTACTTTCACAGAAAGTATGCTTTCCTCTCCAGTACACCTTCCCAAAGTCCCCCCTTTTATGCATCCCTCACCCTGAAAAGCATCCCCAAGCAAAAACATGGGATTTGCACGAGGCAATCTTTTGCTTCTTTTCCAAAACAGCCTCAGCCAAAGCATGAGGCAAGCATTTTCAGCATCAGCATAAGATACCATGCAGTATTTCTCAAGCACTACGTGCTAGGAAAACCCACTTTCAGTTTTCATAACTCAGCATTTCCCCACTGCAAGACAGTCTGCCTTTTTTATTTACAAAATGTATATGATTCAAATCTATTTGCCAATGATCAGAGCTGGATAAAAGAGTCTAATGTGACAGCCACTTGGTGAGTTTCCTATATATTTCCTTTTTCCATTTAACTCTCCCCCCACACCCACACACCCACCCATCAACTTTCAAAAAGATGAAGAAAAAGAAGTCCAAGTCACTAAGGCAGACACTCTGCGCCAGGAAGGGATGGAAATACACCAACAACCAAGTGCCTTACCTAGAGTCGTGGTCCAGGGGACTAGCTGAAGGCAGAGAACCAGCTGCAGGAGGAAATCCATGACTTTGCTGGGTCCCCTATGACTCTCTGTCAGCACTGACCCTTTTCCCTGTGTGCCAGTCCTTCTCTCTAAGGCTCTGCAAGAGCTCTGATGTTAATGCTTGGACTCTTGCTGGCTTATAGAAGAATTCCACCTCCTGCTAGGGGAGACTCTCATGGGTCCTAAAGCCCTCATGGTTTCGTCGCCCCCTGTGCATTCACCTCCTTCAGCAAATTCAAGAAGCAGAACAGCATGAATTATTAACACATCTGTGTGTCCATTTATTTAAACATTAGCATTCAGCTGGAAGAGCTGATTTTGTCAGCTGAACACCCCCACCTAGGCAGAAACGCTCCAGGTTTGTTTGTAAGGGAGATGAAAGCCTGGGCAAACTAAGCTCTTTTTAACCTGGTCCCTGACAGCAGCATCTCTGTTAATTAATTTTTTTATATTAAATTTATATCCCACTCCTTCCTCTCAAAGGAGCCCCAAACATTGGAGTTGGGCTGTAAAAGCCAAACCCCAATTTTTCTTTAGCAGCTTCCATTATAGTAATTGCATACAGATGTAAACATTTCGATTGACAACCTTTGCTTATCACTTCACGTTCCCCACAGGAAAAGCCGTATTCCAAGATAGCCAAGCCATTTTTCTATCTGCCACAATTGCACAAAAGCAGATGGAGACCTCAGGCAACTTCCCATGTTATGCTTTTGTTGGGCATTTTAAAACTTCTACCTCCTCCTTGCATATCTGTGTTACTAATGGAAGAAGACACATACACATACACAAACACAAACACAAACACTTCCTATAGATGTGTTGGCACTGACACTCGGCCATTGGAACCTTTCTGCTGCAGCACCTAGAGGTGCCTGTTTACTACACTTAATGGTACTCCCTTTAAGAAGACCATGAGTCCCCTGCCACTGCTATTCCGTGCTTTACAGCTGTTGCCACATTCTCGACATGTTAGAGCAACAACAGAAATATTATGAGCGTGTGCAGTTTGACTTACTTAAATTATAGCACCACCACTGCTACAGAAATAAAAGGATAAAAGTGCCCTGTTAGGGTTTTTAAAAGTAAAAAATAATTATTGTAGAAAAGGATAGTGTATTTTTATGTAAAAGTAATAAAATGGGCAGTGGTGACCATGTACTTGCCTGGTTGGCTGCCCCTTGAATATAATTTATTTTTTTTAAAAAAAATAGGAGAAAGGATACTGTAGCAACCAATGTCAGCTGAAGTGGTACTTCAGGTACTGATGTGGGACCTCTTTGCTGCTGTCCCCATCATCTCCACTCTTTAGTGTTTTGAGAAGGAGAAGGAGGAGGAGGAGTTTGGATTTGATACCCCGCTTTATCACTACCCGAAGGAGTCTCAAAGTGGCTAACATTCTCCTTTCCCTTCTTCCCCCACAACAAACACTCTGTGAGGTGAGTGGGGCTGAGAGACTTCAGAGAAGTGTGACTAGCCCAAGGTCACCCAGCAGCTGCATGTGGAGGAGCAGAGACGCGAACCCGGTTCCCCAGATTATGAGTCTATCGCTCTTAACCACTACACCACACTGGCTAGACTTGGAGGAGGGCTAGACTTGAGACTTCAGGTACAGCTCTAGCTATTACTGTTCAGGTAGATACTTCCACAGCTCTAGAACATCAATAAGGAAAAGGTACTTCTGTTCTGTTTCTCCCCCACTCCCTTCATCCAGCCTTGGCTCCTGCCTGTTGCTGTTCAAAATGGCAGCCATGCTTGCTCCAGCAAATAAGGGAAGGATAGATTTGCTCAGTGGTAGAGCAACTGCTTTGCATGCAAAATAGGCAGCCACTGTCAGTGTGGTAAGTTGGATGGACTCACTATAAGGCAGCTTCCTATGGTTTGATATTTTGATTTTGTTCTGTGAACTGCCCTGAGACCTCTGGGTATAGGGTGGTATATAAATTCTAATAATAATAATAATAATAATAATAATAATAATAATAATAATAATAATAATAATATTCCTAAGTGGAATAAGAGTAGTTCAGGCAATCTAGGGGAAAGTATCCACTGAATATTCAGGTTGCAGCCAACCATATGAAAAGAGGGCAGCCATTGTGGAACATTTCCACTACTTTATGACATTTTATGCAAACATTCCTCCAAGCAGTACAGAGCCCTGTATATAGTTGTCCTTTTCAAAAGTTTTAAATCAGAGCCTGAATATCCAGGGATGCTGTTGTAGTGGGTTTCCTGTGTTAAGTAGGGAGCTGGACTAGACACTGGAGTCCTTAAGGTGGCTTTCAACAAATATTTAAAATCATAACAATAAAACCTTTCCATAACTAATGATATTAATACTGCAGGGAGTGCAGACTGGGGAAGGTGAAACCAGCCAACCAACTTTGTGTTTACTCAAGAGACAGGTTGCTAAAACTGAGGAACTACATGTTGTTTTATTTTATTTTTTTGTATATAATTTTTATTAATTTTCCAATAAAAACAAATTTATAACACAATTAAACATTAAGAATTCATCACACATCTTTTTTCGGAACTACATGTTATTTTAAAGGGTCAGACAAAACCCCACTGACCACTTGTTTTGCTTGACAGGAACTGACTCAATGGGTTACAATACCCATTTCTGGCCAACTGGCCTGGTGGTGCCCAAGTGCAAGGGGTTGCACCTCTGAGCTACTTTGGTGCTTCAGAGAGTAAGGTATTTGGAGTAAGGCATCAGGAAATTGTTTGTTAGGCTAGTGTTCACATAATAAGTTGAAGATTTCTATTGATTCCTATGGGGAGATTTCTAATACATTCCCAACCACGGAATTTTGACCTCAAAATGATGGAGAAACCCAAAAAAGCCCATGAAAATCCCCTGAAACCTTGCAAAAGTCAAGAAAGGAAGGAATAATGTTCTCTTATTCATCTGATCTCTCACCCTTTCTCCATCCCATCATGGTTTCTAGTGAAATAGCTGCTGTGGACCAGCAAAACACAAAAAAGTAAGGCTTGTTTAAGGCTGCTTAATTGTTTACAGTACTACATGCAGGTCAGACTGTGAGGCTATCTGAAACTGCAGCATGTATAGGGAGGTCTGGGTACTAATTTCTTGTGTTTGGATAAGTGATTTTTTTTGTATAATGAGCATTTGGAAAATGGGACCTGTGTGTCCTTTGCTTCAGCACCATCTTCAGTGTTTCTTTAAAGCTCAGGAGAGGAGAGGACACAGAGGCTGCTTTTACTTACAAACTACCAATGGTCAAGCACAGATCCTGTAACATTGGAGTGCATTCCACATTAGTTCCAGCAATAAATCCAATGTGTTAGCATGTCAAGTTTAGTATCCACAAGTAGCCTCACTTCAGGGTCACAGCTTGTGAAGTAAGTTTATTTGTCAATAGGGATTACTCCCCAAACCTCCTACTAGCTTCATGGTGAGGAAGAAATGCCAAGACATGACCTTGACACAAAATAAATCTATCACCTCTCTGGAAGTATTTTCCAATGAGATTTGAGGAACAAATTGAAAATATTCTCTCTTTCTTTCTCAACATTGCAAATGATTCTGTTGAGCTGCAGTATTTTCATAGGTCTGGGTTATGTAAATTCAAATACTTTTATGTTATGAAGGGAATTATCACAGTTATTAGTTCAAGTTGTACTGCTCCATATGTAGCTATTTCCACACAGGTCTTGCAGAAATGAAGCTTGAAAATGTGGAGGTGTGTGTGTGTGTGTGTGTGTGTGTGTGTGTGTGTGTGTGTTGGGTGGGGGGCTTCCAGTATCAAATTTAGAAAAACCTACTCATTTGCACTGGGTCATCTCACAATATGGGACAGTGTAGAAATAAAACTGTCCAATTTGGGGAGCTTCTTTTGGGCTCATGCTCGCAATGATCAGAAAGGTAAAGGGACCCCGACCATTAAGTCCAGTCGCAGATGACTCTGGAGTTGTGGCGCTCATCTCGCTTTACTGGCCGAGGGAGCTTCTGGGTCATGTGGCCAGCATGACTAAGCCGCTTCTGGCGAACCAGAGCAGCGCACGGAAACACCGTTTACCTTCCCACCAGAATGGTACCTATTTATCTACTTGCACTTTGATGTGCTTTCGAACTACTAGGTTGGCAGGAGTAGGTACCGAACAACAGGAGCTCACCCCGTCGCAGGGATTCAAACCGCTGACCTTCTGATTGGCAAGCCCTAGGCTCTGTGGTTTAGACCACAGCGCCACCTGTGTCCCCAATGTGTTGTCAAATCAGCAGCCACTGGTGAGATGGTTGACTAGGTGGAACTGCTGGCTGTCAAGGCAATGGACTGGAAAAGCTGCACTTATCCATAAATACTGAGAAATGACAGCAGAGGCAAGGGATTCCTGAATCAGCACCATGTAAGCACGTGGTTGCCAACCAAAAGGGCCTTCCCACCAACCAGGACTGTTAAAGGTAAGAGTATTTTCTAAACAGGCATGAGTTGCTGACATTGCTGAAGGTAGCTATTCCATGCTAAATAGTTAAAAGAAAAAGGCAGTGCAGCTTCAGCATTAGGTGTACTGGTAATTAGCTTGGAAACTGAAACGGAAGTGTGGAATGCCTGCACAAGAGGAGAGAAGAATGAGGGAATACAACCATGAGCAGAATTATTAGGAGCAGGCATGCCTTCTTGGCACACGATAACCTACTCCTAACTTCCTGACTTTGACCTAAAAGAACATCTATAAATAAAAGATCGTAGCCCAAAATGGTTGCCAACATCCCCAGCAAGCCAACATAGAAATAGGCTCATTTTCCCCAGATCTGCAAAACCAGCAAGCACATGTCAGATCCAATATATGCAAACAGTAACAAAACACATCTGAAACTGTCTGAAACTCTCCAACTGAATTACTCTTTAAATCTGTTTCCCATTTAAACAATGTCTAATATCTTCATCTTCCTGTTTGTATTAATCTGTCACTTTAGTAATAATAAAAATAAAAAGCATCTTATTTCTGCTGAGGGATGTGGAAGGCATCAGGCTCGGTTCAAAAACAAAAACATCAATAGCCACAAACACTCATGCTGATCCCAGAATCCACAAATAAGAACATGTCAGCCAAAAAAATTATCCGCTGAGATATTCATTCAACACACTTTCAATTAATTAGAACGGAATGCTGAGTAACTTAATGGAAACTTATTGAACTGTTCCTCATGAAATGACATTGATTTGAGTTTCACAGTGATGTCCTGAATGTCACTAAAGTAGATTCACACAATCATTGTAGCATGGTGTGTTTGGCAGTTCTGCAGCACGTTTCAGTAAACAAAATGTTTTACCCTTCTTATTTCATTCATGTGGTAACTTTAATTTCATTTTCCAGCGTTCCCTTCCTTTTTTCCTTATTTCCTTCCCCCAAATCCAGGCCTAGGCCAAGCATCAGTTGCCAGACTGTCTTGCTTTGTTGTGCCTTAACACTGTAGAGAAAGCCCAAGGATAATTTGTTTACTAGAATTCAGGAGCTTTGGGAACATATGACTGTAGCAAGATATGGGTAAGTTGCCAAGACTATTTCAGCTTAAAAAGTCAAGAGACCCAAACTTGAGAACCCACAGTAATGTAATTTAGCATGTGAGCTGAGCCCTGTTTGCTCACATGAGTCCATTTGCGAGTTTTGCAATCAGGATTCATGCACAGGTTAGCAATATTTAGCAGTATGAGTAGCTTTGGTCACAGAGAAATAATGAGTCAAAGGGCAAGTTTATTGAACCAGTCCATTATAACTGCACAACCCATTTCAGTTTCTGATCTGTTGTACTGTTGAATATTTATTCCCTTGAACCCTGTTGAATTGAGGTGATGGCAGTAGCCATTAGCAGATGAACCTCACCCCAACTCAGAATCAATTGGCTTTTATGCCTGACATCCCAGAGATAGCATTCTCACAGGAGTAACCTGGTCAGTGTTTATTTACAAGCCTTCATGTCTGTAGTGGCCGAGGCTGATGGGAGTTGTAGTCTGGAGGGCAATAGGTTAGCGAAGGCTGTATTAGAATTGTAGCATTCAAAAGGTTCTCATAAGTCACCTACTCCACCCCACTCCTGCCAATCAATTCCTGAGACCTGGCTATCCAGCCTCGGGGTAAAACCTCTAATAAAGGAGACTCCATCATCTTCTTAAGCAATCTATTCCAATGTTGAACAGTTCATACTGTTAAAACACCCATGGCTAAAGAAGCCAATCACAAGCATCTTTTACCCATTATGATTGTTTCTTGCCATTTCCTTTGGCTGTAGATGTTTCCACAGTACAGAACAAGTGGGTTCCAAGCCTCCTTCTTCCACAGTGAACGAGACACTAAATTGCTTGGCAGGTTTCTAAAACTTTGGAGGCTATTCAGTGTGGATTCCACATAGTGCTTTGTCGAATCTGAGTCAGCTACATTGCAGAGTCACATGGTTTCACCATGAATCAATAAGGGAACAAGGCACATTGATCTAATTCTAATAAACACATTCTAATAAACAAGTTATGCATAGAGGGGAGGTGCCCCATTGAACAGTTTGTCCCCATATTTATTGCTGTTTGCTGATCAGTCCATAACTAAAACATTTCCAGTGAGCATATATGCTCAGCAATAAAACACTATTCTGCAAAACAAGAACATCTTGGAAGCATGGAGAGCATTGGGAAAAACCCAACATTTTGAGTATAGCAACAACAACAACAACAACAACAACAACAACAACAACAACAACCACCCTCCTGGCAAATTTCTCCCCCACACTTTTTAACATCTATATGAAGCCACTGGGAGAGATCATCAGGAGGTTTGGGCTGGGTGTTCATCAGTATGTGGATGATACCCAGCTCTACCTCTCTTTTAAATCAGAACCAGTGAAGGAGATGAAGGTCCTGTGTGAGTGTCTGGAGGTGGTTGGAGGATGGATGGCGGCTAACAGATTGAGGTTGAATCCTGACAAGACAGAAGTACTGTTTTGGGGGGACAGGGGGTGGGCGGGTATGGAGGACTCCATGGTCCTGAATGGGGTAACTGTGCCCCTGAAGGACCAGGTGTGCAGTCTGGGAGTCATTTTGGACTCACATGGACTCACATGGTGTCCATGGAGGCACAGGTCAATTCTGTGTCCAGGGCAGCTGTCTACCAGCTCCATCTGGTACGCAGGCTGAGACCCTACCTGCCTGCGGACTGTCTTGCCAGAGTGGTGCATGTTCTGGTTATCTCCCGCTTGGACTACTGCAATGCGCTCTACATGGGACTACCTTTGAAGGTGACTCGGAAACTGCAATTAATCCAGAATGCGGCAGCTAGACTGGTGACTGGGAGTGGCTGCTGAGACAATATAACACCAGTCCTGAAAGACCTACGTTGGCTCCCAGTATGTTTCCGAGCACAATTCAAAGTGTTGGTGTTGACCTTTAGAGCCCTAAATGGCCTCAGTCATGTATACCTGAAAGAGCGTCTCCACCCCCATCGTTCAGCCTGGACACTGAGGTCCAGCGCCGAGGTCTTCCTTGCGGTTCCCTCACTGCGAGAAGTGAGTTTACAGGGAACCAGGCTGAGGGCCTTCTCGGTGGTGGCACCCACCCTGTGGAACGCCCTCCCATCAGATATCAAGTAAATAAACAACTACCTGACTTTTAGAAGACATCTGAAGGCAGCCCTGTTTAGGGATGTTTTTAATGTTTGAAGTTTTATTCTGCTTAATATTTTATTGGGAGCTGCCCAGATGGGCGGGCTATAAATAATAAATTATTATTTTTATTATGAATAATAAAAATTGCTTGACAAAATGCAATCTAGTAATCTCCCAGCAAACAAATCAGGATGAATGCTCAATAAACATCTCACCTGGAAGCCTCCTATATTGCCACTTTGAATATCAACTGAAAAATAGATACAGTTTTTCAGACTCTTAAGCTTAGGGTCATGGGTTTGAGCCCCACCTTGGGCTAAAATAAAAATAAAAATTCATGCATTGCTGGGGGTTGGACTAGATAACCCGTGTGGTCCCTTCCAACTCTACAATTTTATTATTATATTATTCACTGTTTCCAGGTGGATGCTGCAAAAAGATGTTATTGCCCCAATAATATTTTTTTAAAAAAAGACAATGTCAAGATATATCTGTGCTTGGTGTGATTTTGAATATTTGGATCTCATTTATGTCCACAATCCTATTAAATATGCAAATCACAGCATTACTTATTCACACATAAAAATAGCTGCAAAATCAGTGTCCATAATGTGCTTTCCATAATCCTGGCAAACAAATAATTGATTCCGTCCCGTTACAGCTCCCCTGTATATTTTGCAGTGGCCCGGTACTCTCTTAGCCACCCCCTAATGTCATAATAATCATTCAGCTCATATACCCTCCCCATGAAGCTTCAACAAAGGTCTCACTCTTACTGAGCAGCAGCAAGCGAATTGCCATTCTTTTCCTTCTGATCCTGGTAACTGCCTATCTGCCAGACAACGCAAGCTTTTCATCATGCAGGGAACAAAACAAGCAAATTTGCTTCGGGGGATTTTTGAGGGATAGAACATGTTGTAGAGGCTAATTATCTGGTGTGTGGAAATGGGAGTTACTGGATGAGGGATTCCCTCTGCATGGACAGGGAAGACTTAGGCAGAAGCAGTAACAACAAAGAGAGGAAACATCCCAAAGATGTGAGAAAATATCCCTAAATATCGCCCTTTGATCTCCGACACAAATATTTGGTGCAACTGCATTTAAAGTACTGTGGGCCCTAATTCCATGCATATTGAGCATGGCTATATATCCACCCCTGGGTTTGTGCCTACTGTTGAGGGTTGAGGGGAGGCTGCATGCTTGAGCCCCTTTCTAATTTCTGGATCCAGCACAGATTCAATTCCTGGCATAGCTAAACTAGCTTTCTGGTGAGGTAATGGCCCTCTAAGTATGGGCCATGAAGGGAACAAAGGAAGTGGCTCTGTGCCAGATGCCGAATGGGTCCCCCCCCCCTTCAACTCACTTTTAGTTAGAAAGACAAAGGCCAGAGTTGGGATTTCTGCCTGCAAACTGTAAGTGAGAAGCTGCAGGCTGGGCAGCTGGGAGAAGCAGAGCCTGTGTACACTTGAAAATGTTGGCAGCATTAAGATAAATTCAACAGTGTAAAAAAGTTTTGATGGATGTAATAATGGAATACTGAATGGTTTGGTTTTTGTAAAATATGCAGGGATTTATGATATGCAAAATGAACCATGGAAAGAGAAGAAGGGAAGTCATTGATATTTTAAGGATGCTTAAATGAGTTTTTTAAATTATAAAACAAAATATAATAATAATAATAATAATAATAATAATAATAATAATAATAATAATAATGTGACCCTCCGGATATGAATTAAATTCGTTCCGGGGGTCCGTCTGCAACTCAAAATGTCCGTAGGCAGAGGCGCCACATTTGCACATGCAGCAAAACCCAGAAGTTACGTACGTATCCAGAGCGGTACATAACTATAGGGTCCACTGTAATAATAATAATAGAGCCTGATTCCTGTTTGAGTACAAGGCTGTAGCTATGGGAGAAGAAAGACCCTTGTGGGGTGTTAATTTTGTGAGCCCCTCCGTCGCAGGCTTAGGTTGTATAAATGTGTAAATAAAGCATATATCATAAAGACGCCACAGTCTCCGCTATCCTACATTCCAAAGGAAACACTGGGTAAGTGCTTCGAATCCCAGAATCTCACACCGCTCAGAGATTGGGGTGGTGTACCACAACATTGTGATGACACACTTTTAAAAACAACTCACATCAGATCACAACTTGCAATTGTTTGCATGCCCACACTTCACAGTTGTTAAAGTTAACAACGTGAAGCGTTTTAAAAATAATAAAAAATGAACCAAAACTAATTTGAACTCATTCATGAAATGTAATTCAAAATAGTTTTAGGCTGTTTTTCTTGGCAGATACCCATCCAAATCGACTTACAGTAGAAAAGAAAAAAGAAAAGAAGAAAAACCTAAGTTTAAAACAACCAAGCAACACCCTTCATAACCTCAACTTTCAATTTGCTACTTAGATGGAGCAATCTCATTGCAGTTCCCCTGCACTGCAAACGGTTCGGCTAAATGACCCTTTGGGTCCCTTCCAACTCTACAATTCCACGAGTCTACGATTCGTGCCAGGAGGAGTGGCTGCTGTGATTTGTTTCGGGAGGTCTCCTCCCTTCTGCGAGCCACCTGCCAATTCCTGAGACATTCACCCCTTGCTGCTGGAACTCAAATCAGTATAAGCCGTGAGGTGACCTGGCTCATCAGATGTCCCAATGTGTAAAAACCAAGCAAGCAGAAAGTATCAGCCCAACTCTACAGATTTAATCTTGGAATGGCTCCTGCCTGCTTTCTTTTACTATCCTAATTTCCTATTCTTTTAAAATCCCAAGGTGATGTTATCATAGAATCATAGAATCATAGAATCACAGAGTTGGAAGAGACCACAAGGCCATCGAGTCCAACCCCCTGCCAAGCAGGAAACACCATCAGAGCACTCCTGACATATGGTTGTCAAGCCTCTGCTTAAAGACCTCCAAAGAAGGAGACTCCACCACACTCCTTGGCAGCAAATTCCACTGTTGAACAGCTCTCACTGTCAGGAAGTTCTTCCTAATGTTTAGGTGGAAGTTCTTCCTAATGTTTAATGTTTATGTAATTTCCTATGAGAGTACTCCACCCATTCATTCTCTTGAACAAATCTTAAAAAACAAATTTGTTTCAACCTGCATTTAAAGTGTTGCAAAGTGTTCGGCTTTAAACTGCTGTTCTGCTTTCTGTAAACTGGGCTGATTTTAATTTTTTTAAAAAACAACAACTTTTTGCTGTTAATTGTCATTTGCAAGCTGACCTGGGAGGCTCTTCCCCTAAAACAGATGTGGGCAACCTCATTGCTGAACTACAACTCTCAGCAGCGCCAACAAGCAGAGCCAATGGCAAGGGGCGACTGGAAGTTGTAGTTAAACCACATCTAGAGGGCGAAAGGTCCCCCAAACCTGCCCTAAAAGGGGTGTATCTGTATGCATATATTTCTCTTTCTATATATACCAATATATAATGTCATTGGAATTCTGAGCTTTTGATATCTCTGACTCTGTTTTTATTCTTGGCTTTATTAATATTCATGATTCTTTTCTTTTTTAAAAAAAATACTTGTACTGTAGTTTTTATTATTGGTTTGAGTGATATTGATTTTTTATACTTATAGGGAGGGATTCAATGTCAAGCTCTTCTTGATTGTTCCATCAGCACACATTTCTGCTTAATAAATTAATGATACAGTGGTACCTCAGAACTTAATTGGTTCTGCAGGTCTGTTCTTAACCTGAAACTGTTCTTAACCTGAAGCACCACTTTAGCTAATGGGGCCTCCCACTGCTGCCGCGCCGCCGCTGCACAATTTCTGTTCTCATCCTGAAGCAAAGTTCTTAACCCGAGGTACTATTTCTGGGTTAGCAGAGTCTGTAACCTGAAGCATCTGTAATTTTATCATTTGTAGCCCGCCCATCTGACTGGGTTGCCCCAGCCACTAAAAAAAACCCTATCCTATAAAAGCGGCCAATGCTTCCAGATGGAACAATCCCCCCTCTACTTCTTCCCACATGCTGTTCTGGGGGTTCTCCAGACCCGCAAGGGTGGATTTGGGGAAGACACTTGGTGTGCAAGAGGAGATAAGAAAAGGTGGGAAAGCCCCATTAAACTAGCGGCAGTCCTTGCACTAGGTTCTGCTAAAGCACCCTGTTAACTGAATCCTGGCCATAGTTTTTATTTTCTAAGCCGCTTTGGGTAAGCTTTGCCCAGAAAAGCAGCAAAGACATATTTTGGAATAAAATGCAAATAGAAGCTTAAGTACTTAAACAAAAACAAAAAACAATAAATAGTATTTCAGTGCCACAAGCATAACAACAACAATTTATTATTTATACCCCACCCATCTGGCTGAGTTTCCCCAACCACCCTGGGCGGCTTCCAACAAAATATTGAAAATACAATAAAACACCAGACATTAAAAACTTCCCCAAACATACACATTCTTCCCCTACATCACGGGTGTCAAACACAAGGCCCGCGGGCCGAATCCGGCCCGCCAGACCTCATCATGTGGCCCGTGTAGCCGCTGCCGGCCGCCAGCCTTCACCTTTTATTCTCGCTTTTTTTTTTTTTGACACAAGAAAGCCGCCTCTTCAGCGCATACGCGGCAGCCTACAAGCCAGAGAACGTCTGCCCTCTAGCGGCGCCGGCCGTTCTACACAGGAAACCTCCACTTTACATGCATTCAGGAAACCTCCACTTGTTTTTATATTGAGCGCATGCCATCCTGTGATGACAGATCCAACGGCTGCCTGAACCCTTCTCTCCTGTACTGTAAGTACATATGATGTATGTGGGGGGGGAGGGGGTCTGCTTATTAGGGGGGGTCTGCTTATTATTCTGCTTAAAAGTCTGAGCGGTAAAAAAAATAATACTGTCTGTTACCAAAAATCATTTTTCAATAAATTGTACAATAATTGTACATTTGAATATCTCCTTCCATTATTCTGACTATGTTTCTGCTTTCAGAGCTAGTTATTACTTACATTATTACAAAAAACAGTAATAATTGAATGCAGTGACAATAATTTATGATAATAAAGAGTGGACACATAGTCCTACAGATACAACCGGCCCTTTGAGGGTGACCAAACTGCTGATGCGGCCCCCGATGAATTTGAGTTTGACACCCCTGCCCTACACCCTCGTGCTGTGGCCCTGTTCTGTTTCCAACGGAGAGAGGAATTAGAACTGGGGGAGGCTTCTGGAAGACTTAGCTGTTGTCTACAACCAGTTTCTATTTTATGTAGCACTTTTTAATTTGCAAACCGCTCTGTGGTAATTTACGGTGCTTGCCCTTCCACCCTCATTCCCAGAGGCATTCTTTCCAAGAACACTGAGAGCAGAGGTGGCAAGGCTTTTCGGTTGTGGAATTCAAAAGTCGGCTGCAGGGTAGCAGCGCCACCTCATACATTATGGTAATGTGATGCAATCTTTGGAGACTGTTTTTGCCGCACCCCAGAAACCTATAAATTTGTCTAGGCCAAATGTGTGTGTAAGGGGGACGGACGGACCAGATTTTATTTTTTTTAAGTGTAATTTGACTCTGAACAGGCTACCTGAAGCAGCTCAAAAGGTACCTGTGCTCCTCCTGAACATTGCCCACTTCTCCTTTTTCACTTGTTATGCTGCACCATTGGAGACCAGCTGGCCATAATTTGTAATTAGGGAGGATACACCAGAAGATTGGAGTAGTATTGCAAGACAGGGCCCACAGCTGTCTTTTTTGATTGATTTTGACTGAGATGATGTGATGGGCAAGCAGCCACTGTACTGATTTCTCCCACGACCATCTTCCTAACTTGGAATGGGAAGTGCCAGTCATTTTAGGATTGAATTGGGAATTCCCAGATATGTGCTATTGTGCAATTCCTGGTGGACACTTTTTTTAAAAAAAGATGGATGCACTGCTCAGCTGATTCCTGAGGGCATGCCCTCTTTGTGCAAAATTAACGTGTTCAAGTCAACGAACCAGAATTCAAGGACAATGACAAAAGCGACCATCTACAGATATGGATAAGAACAAGCAGATTTGATCTTGAATTGCAAATATGCATCTGGGTGGACCAATGAGGGCAAATTCGAACAGGGGGAAAAACACATGGATTTCATGAAGTGAGATCCAGATGAAATGTGATCAAACCCTTAGTTGGCCTATTTTGGAAGGGAGTGGGTTTCCCCCAGTGTATACCTAACTTACTCAGGAGTAGGGGAAACTTCCAAGTTCCCTGCCTACTGACAGTCAATTCTCAGCCTAGCATTCACTCTTTACTTCTCCTTAGTGGCACAGAAATTGCAATTTTCACACATTTTAAAGTCTAGAGATGAGACTGATGTAGTCAGATAATGTTTGAAGGAAAAGGCTATCAGATCTGGAAACCCCCTGGGAAGATGAAAATTAGGAAGGATACATCTAATTCTTTCCAGTCAGATGCACTTGTGAATGAGTATGTGAAGAGAGGGATATCATGACATTAGTTATTCCAATCAAATATATGGGGTTCTGAAAGCAAGGGAAGTAAGCCAGTGGCCCCTCTAGATGTTGTTGGATTATTATCCATGTTAGGTGGGGAGGATGAAGTCCAACAGCATTTAAGAGCGGCACAGTTTCCCACAAACCTGTCTTAAAGCAACAGGCTGCTTGTGTGCAGGCCTGCATTACAAATTCTGCCCAGAGAAAAGTGCCCCCTAGCAAAGATGCTGTCTTGAGATCCTCCTAGGAGAACAAGTCCCGCAACCTTGCTGCCACTACTGAGTAGGTCATGTAGGTAAATACTGTGGGATAACCAGTCAACATGCTTAAATATAATTAATGCATGAAGGGGTTAATACCATAGAACAGGCTGTCCTGCCAAGCTTAGCGGTCCACTTCCCTTCACCTTGGGGTGAACTAGGTAATCAAGGCTTTGTTCCCCTTTATGGCCAATGGCCATAGCAACATAAAACAAGCAATATATACAATTAAAAAGACAACAGTGGGTTCCCCTTTCAGTATACTTGAGAAGCCAGCGAATGAAAAGGTTTGAGCTGGTTGCTCTAGCTCAGATGCATGACTCTTACAAGCCACTCAAGTTCCTATCTAATAATTTACGAACTTTCACCACTTTGTAACTAAACCCAATAGCATATATTTCCACACTTTACTTTGCTGCATGTTTTGTGACATCCTCATTTAATTGTATACTGCCCTTCATGGGGCGGTTCCCAAGATAAAAACACTAAATACAGAATAAAAACAAAAGCAAAACAAAACAATACCCCCCCCTTTGCTGGGATTCTCTCATCAAAGAGTATGTGCCCCAAATTTTGATCTTGACATCAATGAATTATCCTTTCTATATACCTATTTTTCCACTGAACCACAAATACTCACCAAATGGTACTTATTTTATTTGTTTATTTCAAAGAGTTACAGCCCAACCCTCACTTGTGCTAATACCTGGGCAAGGTACAACATAAAATTATAAAAAGCATT
This sequence comes from Podarcis erhardii, assembly GCF_964252035.2. Classification (NCBI taxonomy): domain Eukaryota; kingdom Metazoa; phylum Chordata; class Lepidosauria; order Squamata; family Lacertidae; genus Podarcis; species Podarcis erhardii. Next base: position 44,308,253 of record NC_138497.1, read on the forward strand.
TTTAAAAAAGTCTTTAAAAACTGACAAAGGTAACTAAAAACAGTCAAGCCTAGCAGAAGGCCTATTTTTAAATTTTTATTTTTTAAGCCTGAATAAATAGGTGTGTTTATTCTAACCTGGCACCAAAATGACAACAATGCTGACATCTGACTCTCTTGTAATGGCAAACAAAGTATTCCACAAATTGGGTGTCAGTACAAAGAAATTCATTCATTAATTTGTTTACAGATATTTGTTTTATATAAGGTATTTATAAGCTGCCTTGAAAGCAGACCTCAAAAAGTGATTTACAAACGATTGTTACAACTATATGGCTCAATAATAAAACCATTATAGTGGTACCTTGGTTGTCAAAAGGCTTGGCTCCCGAACGCCGCAAACCTGGAAGTGAATGTTCTGGTTTACGAATGTTTTTCGGAAGCTGAACGTCTGACGCGGCTTCCGTGGATTCCGATTGAGTGCAGGAAGCTCCTGAAGCCAATCGGAAGCCGCGCCTTGGTTTTGAATGGTTCCGGGAGTCAAACGGACTCTCTGAACGGATTAAGTTCGACAACCAAGGTACCACTGTACTTTAAAACAGAAAAGGCAACTGTTGGTTTAGAAGAAGCTGTATATGGTTCTTCTCAGGACAATAAGGTTTTTCAGAGGCCTCTGTACCAGAGGACCTCCTAAGTTCATATTTTTAACCTCACTCCCTTACAAAACAGCTGTGAGTCAGTAGTGTAATAGCATTATCGTATTTACATACTGTGTACTGACAAAACGGAAGGGCATAGTTCAAGTAAGAAAGCCAGACTGTTAAAGTGGAATTTCTCTCTGTCAGTAAGTCAGCTAGTTACACTCACAATCAACTATTTCTGTATTTTTACCAAACGTACTTCAATTAATGTTCAGAGATTTCAGTTTGAAGAAGTCAGACTTTTGAGCTCACAGTTGTTTACACCTTGTGCTCCCTGCATGAGTTAAACTCTAAGTATGTAACAAGAGGATTCTATATCAAGAAATATAAAAGCAACTTTCAAATATGAAGCACCCGTATGCTCAGCTTTCTAAGTTTACAAAGTTGTGCAGGTACAGTGGTGCCTCGCAAGACGAAATTAATTCGTTCCGTGAGTTGTTTCGTCTTGCGATTTTTTCGTCTTGCGGAGTGCGGTTGTAAGAAAAAGGAAACAAACTCGCAAGACGTTTCCGTCTTGCGAAGCAAGCCCATAGGGAAAATCATCTTGCGAAGCAACTCAAAAAACGAAAAACCCTTTCGTCTTGCGCGTTTTTCATCTTACGAGGCATTTGTCTTGCAAGGTACCCCTGTATCTCACGAACATGGGATGTTTTGCCTCTGACTAAAATGCCTTCCCAGCGCCTCTCTCCTTACCTCCTTCTGTTGCTCTCTTCAGTCCTCAAGAAGTTTCAACCACACCTAGAACTCCACTGGCTGACTGGGCAAGAGGTGACACCTGCAGAGAAATAACTGGGATTTAAAGGCACCCTGAGAGGACTTGGTACCCTAAAACATTAAGCCAAAATGAATTAGGTTGCCCCTTCACTTTTACGCATACAGGTCACTGGGTATAAAAGAACAGACAAGTGGCAAACTAGATTTCCAAAAGGAAAAAGTGATAAAGCAACCTTGTTTATCTATCTTAATAAGCTCAGGGATAATTCTAGATTCTTGGACACCAGCATTATAATAACAAATATTTTACAGTTAAAACCTTTTGTTATGAGTGGGGGGTTAGAGTTAGAAAGATAAAAAAGAGTTGAACGCTGAGACCATACACACACACACACACACAGAGAGAGAGAGAGAGAGAGAGAGAGAGAGAGAAGAGAGAGATGCTTGATTTCTGCTGAAATCCAAGGCTGCAGCTATGGCAGAAACAAGACCCTTTTGGGGGGTTAATGCTGCAAACCCCTCCATCATGGGATCAGGTTGCATATTATGTATAAATACACCATATATCATAAATACACCACAGTTTCCACTGTCCCTCATTCCAAAGGAGACACAAACCCTGGGTAATAATAATAATTTATTATTTGTACCCCGCCCATCTGGCTGGGTTTCCCCAGCTACTCTGGCCACCTTCCAACAAAGGTTAAAAATACTGCACATTTAAAAAAGTGCCTAGAACCCCAGAATCTCACACTGCTCAGTGATTGGGGTGGTGTGCAACCACATATTATTGTACTTGTGCAACTGCCTCTTCTCTTTCAGCTCCTCCCCTCTTCACATTTATTTATTTATTTGGTGCATTTGGTATTACAGTTTTATTACCAGCAACCAGTCTTCTTCCACATATGAGTCCCTCACCTACACATTTTAGCCTCACAACAACCCTGCTGAGGAGGTTAGGCTAAGAGAGAGAGAGAGAGAAAGAGAGAGAGAGACACTGACCCAAGGCCACTCAGTGCAAATTTGAACCTGTTTTTTGCCCACAACTAGGCAGACATTCCAACCACAACACAACACTGGCGATTATCTACGCTTGCTGGAAATTTGGTCCTCTTCCTGAAGGGCCTCTTTCCAACCTGGCAACAGAGGACTTTGAATTTCCCAATGCGGTCGGGAACCAAGACAGCTGTGGCACCTTCTCCTTGGTCCTCTTATTTGCATCCTTCCCTCCACCTGCTGTGCAGCACACCTGGAGTCCTGATTGCCAGATCAAGAGGAGCTGCAGTGAGCTTGCCTCCCACTACATTATAAAATAAATATCAGCTAGCAGGTCAAATGCAACCTTCTAGGCCTCACTGTTTCCCCCTCAGGTCCTCCTCATGCCACACACTTTTTACCTCATATTTGCAGTGCTTTGCACTCTACAGTGGTACCACGAGTTAAGAACTTAATTCGTTCTGGAGGTCCGTTCTTAACCTGAAACTGTTCTTAACCTGAGGCACCACTTTAGCTAATGGGGCCTCCCACTGCTGCCACACCACCACTGCCACACGATTTCTGTTCTCATCCTGAAGCAAAGTTCTTAATCCGAGGTACTATTTCAGGGTTAGCGGAGTCTGTAACCTGAAGTGTCTGTAACCTGAGGTACCACCCTACTTGAGTGCTTTTGCTTGGCTGGATTAGGAACCTGCCTTATACCGACCATGGTCCAGCTAGTAGCTAACAAAGTTTATTAATAACTTTACCATGGAAGCTTGTAAGGCAGTTTTAACACAAAGATGACTCTCTGTCAAAATCGCCCGCCACTCAGAGCACGAGCAACATGTACCGTAAGCTGTGGAGGGAAAACAAGGAGGGGAAAGCTGGATGGGCACACATAAGGACTCCTCCCTAATGGCCCATTGTGCAGCTGGCCCATGTGAGCTGAACCCTGTGGGGATCCTCTGTGGATGGGCCCTTTGCCCAGAGTGCAAGTGGCCCCATGGTTTTACTCTGACACCAATGGCAGGTCAAGCCTTTCTCTCAGCTGCAGCCATGCAAGCCCCACCACATCTATAAACAAGAGCAAGATTTGGCAGGATATCGGTTTGAAAGCTGGGCTGGGAGTTCATTGTGTTCCGAGCACAAGCCAAGTGGAATTTCAGCTGTGTTTTATGCTGCATCAGGAGAGCAGCGGCGGGAGCAGCAAGAGAAAACATTAATTCTGAAGATGGTTTTTCACACTAGCCTGGTTGCTAATGATTAAGGTGTGGCAGCAGATAGCGCCCCCTGCTGGGGCAGCATGGGAGCACAGCCAAATGCAGTCATCAAGTCGCTAGGAACCGGTCTGAGCGCCTCCTTCTTGACCCAGGCAGATGAAAGCCACACGCTGCACTAGCTACAGTTTTGTAATTATAAATCAGCATGGGGGATGCAATTACCAAAGGAAACAAGGCTGGGCTATTTTCTAGCACCAAGTTACCAGTGAGTGCAACCAGCCTCTTTAAGAGGCATGATTGATCTCGTGTGTTTGTCTGTGTGTGTGTGTGTGTGTGTGTGTGTGTGTGTGACACATAGGCTGCAATCTTCATCTTGTCTGCATAGCAAGACCAAGCTGCTATGCTAAGTTGTTGTTAGCCAACTTCAACACAACTGTTGAAGTATTCCAGATTCCTGCTGCTTCTTGGTTTTAAACCACCACTGCCCTGTAAGGCCAGAGGGTAAACCCTACCTACACAAAGCTGGAGTGGAGTCCCGAAGGCAGTTGGGTGGCGCCTTGTGCGTCTCCTTCCGGCAACTCCTACAGCCAATCTGGTGTCAACCGTATTGTTCTATTTTCCTTTGGATCACATCAACAAAGCCAAAAGAGGGGTCTTGTTGTCTGGGCAGCCCAGGACCTCCATATACTCCATGCCTAGGCATGCGCCCCAGGGAGGTCACTTTGCTGCTGCTGACATCGCAGTTTGGCTTCACCCCTGGAGGTGCACTCCACTGTCTCTTGAGACAGATGGATGACAACAACAACAACAACAACAACCTGGTATTAAGGATGACCCTTTGCAAGGTTTCCTCACACAGTGAGCACTCTCTCCAAACCTATGGGATACTATAGAGTTTTACTCTAAAGTAGCTAGGCCTAGGCCAGGGTGGAAGAACCTCTGGCTCTCCAGACGTTCACAGCTCTCACCTTCAAAGGAACGTGTGCATGGGGGAGTACTGCCAAGTGGTGTGGCTTTTCGCATCCCAGGACCGCTACATTTCATGCAGTTTCCCCTCCTGTGGAACTGTTAAATGACAGCCAGGTACCCCTGAAGGGTCTGCATGGTGTATTGAGCCTCATGCTTTAAACTCAACTCCAGATGTTGCTTTTAATAAAGCTCAAGTCATAGAACTAGAAAGTAGAAGAGAGCTCTGTGCAGCCTAAGGATCCTTGAGGTTTGTGGGCTTTACAGGGGAACTGAAATATCCAGACATGGCTTTCGATAGACAAAATCAGTTTTCCAAAAACATATGCCAAGGAATAATAGAACACACACACCCCAAGTCTCTTTCCACCAGTTTTGCCCACTGCAGAAAACAGAAGACTAATATCAAGAACATCAGGCTGCATACACCAGAGATAAGCCCCAGAGAATCAATACTTTCAGGAACTATATTTTCAGCTATTGTTAAATGGCTTAACAGCAGATTTATTTTTATCTGCAGCTCAACCCCCAATCTCGCCTCCTCCCTCTGATAGTACCTAACATTCTTTTCTTGTTTTCATCTGTTTCCAAACAACGTAACACCAGTCACGTCAGTTGCACTATTTCTGTTTTAAACCTGTGTACGTAGAAGATTATTGGGGCTCAATATAGCAGCACAAGATTGAAGGGGGAAAGGAATCAGGATCACTTATCTGGAATCATAGTTAATGGCATGTAGGAAGAACACAACCCTCACACAGCATGGACCATGTTCAATACAGAAGGCCTTGTATGCGAGCCCACTTCCTATTCACTCAGCCTGCTATCTCCTGCTGGCAATCAAATAGCTTCCCTCCCGTTCTTTAGAGCAAAAGCAATGCTAAGAAAATACTTGATGCATTATCTTCTCTAATCCTCTTCAATAGAAGGCAAACGGAGGACCAAACAGCAACAGTGTTATGAGGTTAAAATGGTAGGTACTTGTTTCAAACGGACAATGCAAGAAATGTGAACATCTTTTTTAAAAAACAAATCTGAGATTTGCAGTACTTTTCTCTCAAGGAGCATATGGCAATTTGTGCTATTTTTCTAGAAAAAGAGGTGCCAGAGTTCATCATAAATGCTTCCCTTGTTCTCTTTTAATAGCAATGGCGCCCACCTGAGAGGTGCAGTTCTGGCTGAAGAAAAGCCCTGGGGGTGAGTGAAAATGAAACTCGGGGGGGGGGAGGAATGAAACTGGGTCACATCAGCATCATACCAGCTCTTATACTACTTCATAGAGTCATGGAGAATCTTAGGAACTGTAGTTTAAGAGTTCTGGGAATCATAGGTCTATGAGCTCAGTATCCTTGGCAAACCAGGATTACATTGGGAGAAGCCATGACTGTTAAAGTGGAATAAGACTGCTTTTAATGACCTTAGTGAATCCTTAAAAGAATGCTACTGCTCCCCTTCAGTCCTTCACACCATTGCCCAATATTAATGGATTAAGTCAGGCTTCCTCAACCTCAGCCCTCCAGATGTTTTCGGTCTACAAATCCCATGATCCCTAGCTAGTAGGACCAGTGGTCAGGGATGATGGGAATTATAGTCTCAAGACATCTGGAGGGCCGAGGTTGAGGAAGCCTGGATTAAGTATTTCAATGGCTAGTTAGAAGTTGTGACACTGTTCGAAGTTAACATTAGAATGAGTTGGGAAGCTTGCTTGTCTTAGCCAGGAAAATTTATGAAAACCATAGTGAAAGTTGAAAATCAGAAGTAGGGAATTTTTCAGGCACAGGTTCTTGTTTGGACAAGGAAAAGTCTATTGAGATCAGGTTGCATTCCCCCTGAAGGAAGAAGTCTGCAGCTTGGAGGTCCTCTTGATGTATATTTGTCTTTCCAAAACTTTAATATTTCTAGGCCCCACAACACGGTGACCCTACCCAGGCGTTGTGAATTACAACTTCCATCATTCCTGACTATTGGTCTTGCTGGCTAGGTCTGAGAGGTTGTAGCTCCTAACATCTGGAGGAAACCATGTTGGCTAGCTCTAGCCCAGCCTATGCTCCCAACCACTTTCAGAAGTCTTTGTTTTTCTTTCTGATTTAGGCTAAATATTATTGTCCTGCGCTTTGTGTACAGTATTTGCAATCTCTGTGTTCAAGACAGGAAATCCTCATAGGCATGTGTCCCAGCTTGCTGTTTGAAATAGCAGCTTGTGATGCTTACTTGTGAGCAAAACCTCATGTGGATAGCTAACCAATTAGGTCGTTGATGATTGGTATTATAAGATCCTGGCAGCTTCAACCAGTTAAAATTCTGGCATTTGCAACATGGCGAGCTGTCTAGTTGGAGCTAGAAAAAGGCACTTCTGGCCACAGACCCACCTGACACTCCAGGAGCAAGACTGCGTTCAAGAGGATCTCCAAGCTGTAAACCTTCTCATTGAGAAGGTTTGACCTGATGTGACCTGATTTAGATTTAGATTTAGATTTAGATAAATTTATTGTCATTGTCCGTATATACACAGTATACACAACAACGAAAATCAAACACCCAAGACCGGATTCACATACACATTTGCACGTATCTCCAACACTCTCATCCTATTCAGACATAATCTATTAAAACATACATAATCCAGAATATAACACAACCTATTAGAAGCATAGCATAACCTAAAACCTATCTCATTCCTTACTACTCACTGACCTGATGTTGATAAGAGTAAGCCATTCACCAATTCCTTGGAATAAGAGCTCATCTACCATCATCACATCTGTTGTCTCTGACCTGAGCTTCCGTTTATTGACGCTTATCAGCTTGCCACTGGTTCTAGGCTGCTTCTTGGGGATTGGAGGAGAATGATAGGATTGTCACCATCAATTTACTCCAAAGCCACTGATGTCCTCCACCAACAGTTATGTATCAGAGTGGTTAACCTACAAATATTGTTGGACTATCATGCCCATCAGCCTCAGTCAACATGGTCAGGGATGTTTTTGGTTGTATTCTAAGAACATCTGGAGGCTACTGGTTAGCCACCCTGTTGTAGATGTTAAAAAGCACATGGGACAGAAGAGAAGTTAGTAGCTCCCAGATACCTCACAAGAAAGTTTCCATGGGATACAGATGAGCTCCACCCCTTCACCCTGTGAGAAGTGAAATCACTGGAAACAGTGGCACTTACTGCCAACCCTGACTGAAGAAGGGTACTATTAAATTGTGTCAAAAGCTGCTGAGGGACACATCCCCACGGTCAGTCTCCCTTGGACTATTCCACAACTTTGTTTGCATTAGAAACAGATCCATCTGCTAATGCTTTCTTGAAGTTGGTGAGGCTAAGTAAACGATGAGAGGGCAGGCAGCGTCAGCCAAATAAAGTGAAGCAAGAAAAGCCACTCAGTCAGCTCTTCTTTTTCTCAAGAGGCTCTGTTAAGTAAGTCAATCCAAAGGTAGCTGAAATGTTATTTTCAGAAGTCAGAGTAAGTGGCACAGAGAAGATAAGTGCTGACATTTGCCACTTCTACTGTCCTCCTTGTATGAGGCGAGGCAACAGATAGGACAAAGCTTTCTGCTATGTGATATTGTAGTTGTGTGTTGAGCAATACTGATGAATATGAACTGGAAGAACAAGGGAAGGGATGAAGGGATGAAGACCTAAATGGCCTGGGACCAGATACCATCAGTGAACAGTTTCAGCCTGTTAAAGTCTCCCACTAACCCACCCACCCACCATGGACTTTGCTTTAGATCATCTTACAAGACCCTGCAGCAGCAAATACAGTCCTCAGAGGCTAAGTTCAAGCAGGGCTTTTCCAGTGGTGGCACCTAATGTTTTAGAACATTCTCCTTCTGGAGTACAAAGCCGCATCTCAGCTGGGTTTTACGTCCCTTGTTCTTAAAGGCATTCAAGCAGTTTAACTATTGACTATAATGTCACTGCTTTCTGATTTGCTTTCATGGTGGTTTTTAGTGTTTGGCATTAAAAATTGTTTTTTATTTTATAGGTTTGTTGACCAGACCAGATCAGAAGATGGGTTAAATAAACTTTTTTTTTTTTTAAAAAAAAGGAAAATCCTGACTCTCCCAGTGTTAAGAGAAGCTGCATTATCCTGTTTTGCTTTGGTGATAGATGTAGTGGTGTAAAAAAAGAAAAAAAGAAAACTGGACTATCAATATTTTTTAATGAAAAATGGGCGCTATGAATCTGTCTGCAGTATACAATGGCTTTTCCATTTGCAGCCAAGCCAAGACGAATGAACAGAGGCTTGACAACCATATGTCAGGAGTGCTCTGATGGTGTTTCCTGCTTGGCAGGGGGTCGGACTCGATGGCCCTTGTGGTCTCTTCCAACTCTATGATTCTATGATTCTATGATTTAAGTCTCTTCAGTAACCTTCTCTGGAAGAGAAACTATAGCTGAGGAAGTGCAAAGTTCTTACTATGCAAAGTTATCATTATGACCCTTGACGCCTGCCTGAATGTTATGATAATCCAGTGCAATGTAAGTAGTAACAGAGGCTATGGCTGTGCTGCTCACCTGACCTCACTCTGGCGGAGTCACTGCTGTATACCAGGACAGAGAGGGAGAGAGGAGAGGCGGCAGCAGCAGTACAGTGCAAACACACCGGCAGAACCAATCTGGTGCTCCTCTTGGTACATTTGCACCACACCCACCTTGACCCTCCCTTCTTTGCCTCAGTATGCAGCTGAAGGGGAGTCGGGTAAGCAAGCACAGTTCCACCATACCATCTACCATAGTATGCAAGTACTGGTACGCTCTGTAAACTAGTTATTGGCTGCATACACACCATGCATTTAAAACATGTCCTCTGTGCAAGATTCCTGGGAGCTGTTGTTTGTTAAGGATTTGGGGAACTGTAGGGGTAAATTACGGTTCCAAGGATTTTGGGAGGAGGCACATCTCCGTGCTTTAAATGTATGACGTCTACACAGGGATTACGTCCCCAACCACATGCACTTCAATCCCTTTTCCAGTCTGTTCTATTATCTATTTTTAAATAAAGACATCATTTGTAAAATATTCTCTTCACCATGCCACATCATCATAGAATAGCTTCATAAATAAATCTTTACATGGTTTGCCTTGTGACAAGCTATCTGATGGGTGATGATTAGAATGAATGAATCTGTCAAAGTCACCATATCTGATTTCACTTTTGGCTCTAGAGCGCTGCTTGTGCTTTTTCATACATTAAAAATAAACGCCGGGAGATTAAGTGCATAATATGCTTTGAGCACTATATATAGTAGCATGTGTTGCATTGCTTACAGATTGTAGAACTGTTGAATTAGAAGGGGGGGAAACAAGTAATGAGTAGAAGGCAATGATAGCAAATAGTATTAATAAAATAAAATTATTTATTTATATTATTATTATTATTATTATTATTATTATTATTATTATTATTAACTATGTTGGGTCTTTGCCAGGGCCTCAAAACCAGCAGAAGGTCCACCTCTGTACCAGGGCTACCGTTTCTACTTTGCACAGCATATCCAGAAAGGTCAGGCCAAGAGAATACTTAGCTCACATACTGTGTTACTTTAAGGGTAAGGAGCCTACCCTAAGGTTCCCCAAATCGCTTCTCACTTAGGAATAAATCCCATGAAAATGGGTAAGACTTCATAAGTTTATATAGCAGGGATGGAGAACCTGTGTGGCCCTCCAGATGTTGTTTGACTCAAGCTCCCATCATCCCAAAGCATTGGCAGGGCAGGGTTTGGAGCAGCTTTCAGAGGGTGAAAGATTCCCCACCCCTGATATGTAGGGTTTGGCTGTCCTACTGAGCAATCTGTTGCAAAGGTAATGTAAAGGGCAGGATTTTGTTCTTCCAGTGATGACTGATTATTAGATTTCCCTGTAAGCAAAAACTTCATAAATGCAGTTAACATTCATTTCAACCTATAGGAGTCAGAGTTAATTTAATCTTATCAGGATGCAGTAACCCAATCTGAATGAGCTGGAACTGATCACTGGGAGGATAAATTTCCCTTTCAAGTTATCTGCCATAGAACCATCCTGCTCTTCTTTTTCAGGTCTAGGGACTCTGCTCAATTTATGTGATACAATAGAATAAATTGGAGTATATTAAGTATAGTTTGCCTGGCAGGATAATTTGTCTTTTAGACTATTCCAATTTCTATTGCATTTTAAAACCTGCCCATTGCTCAGCCAAAGTTAAGAACTTTTAAGCTCCCACTGATTTCACCGGAAATGTTAAGCATTTCACCGGAAATGTTAGTGGAATGTAACATTGTTTTTGTTAGATCAGGATCATGGCTTTTGACATAATTTTGTGTATCTAATTGAAATTTTTTTTCTATAAACTTTATTATTTGATAATCGTTTGCTTAAAAAAAAAATCAGAGATAGCTAATACATCTATAAACATCTATATACAAGCTCCATCTCCCAGCCTTAATAAAATAACATTCTAAACAATGTTTTTCACAAAATGACTCCATTGGACAAGTTTGTAATGAAAACCAGAAGTATCAGCTCAACTAAAAGAAGCAAGAATAATTAAAATTTAAAGTTAGCATGAAGATTCTGTGTTTGTAGCAAGTGACAAAGGCAAAGGCAAAGGGACCCCTGACCATTAGGTCCGTCATGACCGACTCTGGGGTTGCGGCGCTCATCTCGCTTTATTGGCTGAGGGAGCCGGCGTACAGCTTCTGGGTCATGTGGCCAGCATGACTAAGCCACTTCTGGCAAACCAGAGCAGCGCACAGAAACGCTGTTTACCTTCCCGCCGGAGCGGTACCTATTTATCTACTTGCACTTTGACGTGCTTTCGAACTGCTAGGTTGGCAGGAGCAGGGACCGAACAACAGGAGCTCATCCCATTGTGGGGATTCGAACCACCGACCTTTTGATCAGCAAGTCCTAGGCTCTGTGGTTTAACCCACAGTACCACCCGTGTCCCGTAGCAAGTGACAGTGAATCTTAAATGTTGGGTTGAATGATTGTAGCTGCTCAAAGACACTGTCTCTGCACACACAACATACACGTAGAGCGCACGGTTTCCCCCCAAAGAATCTGAGGAACTGTTTGTTAAGGGTGGTGAGAATTGTAGCTGCGGGGTTAACTACCATTCATAGGACTCTCTGTGGAAAGCTATGTGATTTATATGTGTGGTCTGAACATATCATGTTTTCCATCCATTCTTTAACTGCCAGAAGTATGTTTGCATGCTATAGGACTGATATAGGACACATTCTGCTTAATATACAGTATTACATATCTCACTTTAAATACATACTTACCAGATAAAGCATACTCATAAAGGGCATAATCTATTCTGCTGCACAAGCCCTCCTGAAATGTTTGCTGCTCTTTCGTGGGGAGGGCCAAATGGCCCCAGAGGTTGAGTTTCTGATAATTTCAGGCAGAGCTGGGCTAGATTCCTGTCTGAAACCATGTAGAGATACTCCCAGTCCATTGAGGCAATACTGATCTAAACAGACCAAGAGCCTGACTCCATATGCGGCAGCTTCGTATATAACACACATTTCAACAGCACTTGTGCAGGACAGTGCCTCTGTGGCTCATGCCCTGTCAGGAGCCAGCCAGCAGCAAATCGCACAAAGTAAGTGATGTTAACTTCACAAATGAGCACAGCAACTCATCTTCGGTAGGTCTTGCCCCTGTGAGGCAGTTGCGGAGACCCATCTTCTCCAGGGTTTTCCCCAAGCAATCTGTGACTGCACATGTGTATCTGCCTTTGCTCCTCCCGCTTCATGCCTCCCTGAGTTCTGGGAGACCAGGAGAGTAGGGAGACACCTGCGCCTGACTCATCTCCACCTCTTGGCCTCCCTCATGCCACTCTCCTGCTTCTGCTTCTGCCTCCGATTCTGGACTGCTCTCTGCCACAAACTCCCCCTGCTCACTACTAAGCCCTGTTACTTCTTCAGCTTCTGAGTCTTTTCCCTCTTCTCCCTCTGACCACTCATCGCCGTCCCACCACCAACTCCAGGGCTTTGAGCCTTCTTCCTTGTTCCCCAGCTGGTTCCTCCCACCATTCCTCTGCATCCAACCAATCCCTGACCTGCCCAAATTTTTTTAAAAGGGGGCCTTCTGTAGGAAGAGAAATGCTTACATAGCACCTTAGCCTTTGTGGAACCATCTTCTGCCTGAGATGTGAAAAGCGCAGAATTTACTACTAATCATTGCCTTTTTTCAAGAACCTCAGACTTGAACACTTGCTATTTTACAGATGTTTTTGGCCTGGTTCAGACGACCATTCATAAAACAAGGTTTACAAAGCTAGGAATGAGTGTTAGGGCTGGCACTTCCCCCTCTCCTCATATGCTATTTTAGCACTTGTTTTCTGGCTTGTATTAAGCCAGACCACCTCATGAGAAGAGAAGACTCCCTAGAAAAGACCCTGATGTTGGGAAAGATTGAGGGCACAAGGAGAAGGGGACGACAGAGGACGAGATGGTTGGATAGTGTTCTCGAAGCTACCAGCATGAGTTTGACCAAACTGCGGGAGGCAGTGGAAGACAGGAGTGCCTGGCGTGCTCTGTTCCATGGGGTCACGAAGAGTCGGACACGACTAAATGACTAAACAACAACAACAACAACATTAAGCCAGAATTTCCTGTTACATCCCAACCAGGAAATATCAGTTAACACGTTTATTATCCTGGCTTGTTAAATGCCATTATACCAGAGTTCTCTAGTTCAGACAACATGGGGAACTCTGGCGTAATATAGTCCAGAAGTCGTTCCCAAAGGGAGAGGCCCTTAGTGCTGATGCTTCCTTGTTTATGAAGCAAAGTTTATAAACCATAGTTTATGAAGCCTGGGATGATTACCCAAATGGGGCCCATACCGTTACGTTCTTTCAAGATGTGAAAGACAGAACTATCCTCTCAAAAGTGTCATTTGATAATATCTCTTCTGCTGATGAAAGATTTCGGATTACAGTTCAAAGGCAGCATTAAAAAAAAATTCAGTAGACAGATGGAAGGAAAATGATCTTTTGAGTACACAAAGGAGACCCGGGCCAAAGCAAGAATGTGTGATTCAAAGCACACATTAGCAGTAAGAGATTCTCTGGTGTTCATTTCCTCGGAAAGAGGTCAATAAAGCTCTAATTAATGGCTCCAGGAGAGGGAGGAATCTGCTGATGTTCCCATTAGACTGGGGGCTAAAATGTCAGCCCAGCGCAGGCATTAAACAAACCTTGGCAATGGGCCCAGTGGCTGGCACGGAAACTTCTAGCAGCAACCTGAAATTGCTGTAAGATATGCATAGTTTCATGATCCAGGACTTAGGGATAACTTTATCCTTCAGCATGGTCAAGTGAACAACAAGTTAAAAGTTCTATTTCAGCCATATTATATTGGCCAAGTTGACATTTCGCAGGTGCGTTAGAGCTGCCATGTTTCACTATCAACTCCTGTCCTGTTTCTTTTGCAGAATTTTGTCATGTAACACCAGCAGGTTTTAGGCTGTGGAAAGCTTCCCAAATACTGTGCGACTACTGCTAAAGGCAAGGGAGAAACCCAAGTACGGTTTAGAAACAACAACAGGTCACTTGGCAACACAATTCTCCAGAAGCTCAACACTTCTATGGGAAAGGCAGAACCTACAGAAGGTCTAACTAACTTCAGTGCTCTTAAAGACACTGATCCTGGTAAAAGACAAAAGAAAAAGGAAATCCTGTATAGGGTACATATAATGAAAGTAGGTGTCTATGCATCTGTATGAGATATAAATTACAGGCAGGTGTGAATAGGAGGTAGAACTATATATATTTATCTGCATATATCTGCATATACTCAAACCACAGAGTTTTCCACTTTGTTTTTCCCTTTCTGAATTGTTGCTTCCACATTGTTTTGAGGTCTTCATCTTGCTCCTGTGTTGTCATGCATGATGGCTTAGGGCCATGATGTCTACTTGTTAGGATCAATAGCCACCCGAAAGATCTCTGCATTAGAACAGAGTGAGAGTGCCTTGGCCCAGGGCAATGGGACTCCCAGATTTCCTATGTAATTCTATCTCTCCCAAATACAATCGGGATTTGTTTACAATACCTGCCACTCGAAAAGCACATTAAGACAAGTACAGGAATCAGAGGACAACAGGGGTAGAGAGCCTGTGGCCCTCCAGAAGTTGTTGAACTACAACTCCCATAATCCCAGGAGTCTCCTGTGCAGATTGCTGGCAACAGCTATACCCACCCCATCTTAACAAAGCTCTAGCATCTAGAGTTCTCAAACCACTTTCTGTATCCTCAAGAGTGACATCCACTTGAAACTCCCAGCTAGATGCCTGTGTGTGTGTGTGTGTGTGTCCCATCATTTTGCATTCCTGCCTGATGGGTGCCTGTTTTCTCATGGGAACAAACAAAAGGGCTGCAGAGGGAAGCAGACTTCAGTTCTACTGTCCATTAGCTGATGGGCGGTAGAGAAGCCTGCTTTCTGCAGACATCAATCCACCATGTTTGGGAGCTGCCACCCCTTCAACTGATGGACTGTACAGCTAAAGCCTGCTTTCCCATGCCAATGTACAAATGGGAGCACACTCTAAGGCTCCCAATTGTGCATTGGCAGCTGAGTCTCCACCTGCCCTGCACATGACATCACATATGATGTCAGCTGTGGAGCAGAGAGTCATGGTTTGGGGAAACGGCCTCTTGCAGGCCAAGTTTGGTCCCTGGGCTGGAGGTTCCTCATCCCTGCTGTACTGAAATTAACAGCAGTTGTTCCAAAGAGCCATGGTCAATGTGATTACAGAGGTAGGGAACCCATCCTGTAGCCCTCCAGATATTGTTGGACACAAGCTCTCTGGCTACTGACCGTGATAGCTGGCACTGATGGGAGCTGGAATCAAGCAATATATGGAGGGCTGGATGTGTTCCCCACCTCTGACATATGGAATTTAAAGAGTGTGTGGCTGTGGATGTGTGGGGTTGGGATGGAAGGTGAGGGGGAGAAAGGCAGAGAGGGAGAGGCAAATCTGGTGTTAGGAATCTTGCATGAGATCTTCAGCCTTCTGTTTAATAAACAGGAAGATGATTTGCCTGCAGCTTATAGCATTTAGTGCTCGGGACACCTCTACATTACAGCATTAATCTGCCTGACAATGCTTCCTCAATTCCTTCCACAGCAGATGACAAAAACATGTTCAAGATTTGTTTACTTCTTATCTAGTTACAAAGAGTAGCCCTGTTTTCTGAAAAACAAGTTTAAGTTCATTTCGGGTCATTGCTCTTGAAACAATGTTGAGAAAGTAGCATTTTCTAACCCATTGAGCACTTAAAACAAATCTGTTGGGGATAGATGTGGAAGGGGCATGTCGTGCTTACTATTAAATGCTGTTGGTAATTCAGAATGACAATGAGAGCCATGAAAAGCAGTGGTCTGAGAATCAGCAGCCTTCCAGTTTAGCCATATATACTGCTTACTTATCAAAAACCTCTAAGCAGTTTGCATAAAACTATATAAAATATGCATTTACACATATGTACCCCACCCCAGACAATAAAGGCTATCTATGTTAATTGTGTTCTTATTTTTATAGACTTGTCATAATTTCTATTTTAACAAAAGTTTGGAATGCATTACTAATATCTCTGCCCCCTTTGTCTTCTGCTTTGATATTTCCTACTTGTCTTCTGTGATGATTATGCTTTATGCTTGATTTTGCATTTTAATAAAACAAAACAGCAACATCAAGAAAATAGTACTATAGACAAAACACTAAGATATCCCCAAGTTCAAAACTTCCCACTTCTTCCCCAAGTTCAAAGTGTGCTAATTAAAAACTCATGTTTTTACTCATGTTTAATTTAAGAATGCTGCCAGTGAGTTGGGGTTCCTCATGTGTTCTGCCAAGATGCAAAAAAATGGAGAGCGTTGAAATCTGGGGGTGTGTGTGTTTATTTATCTTTCTTTGTTACAGATAAATGGCTTGGACCCCAACAGAGAATGTTGCAATATATACTGGTCCAGCAGGTGGAAGTAGTAGGCTCCAATAATTTCTCCAGAAAATTAGATTGTTGCAATTCCTGATTCAGCCAACAGGAATTTCAAAACAGATCCCAATTGCTAGGACAATCCAAAACTTTCCTTCCTACTTGAGTAGAGTCTTGGGTTTCATTCCAAAAGGAGACCTAGCATGGGGACTATGCCCCACATATTTGTGTGTATTTGAGACCAGTGGAAGCTAGTCTCCTTTCTGATACAGAGTGCAGTTACCATCTCTGATGTAGTTGGTTGATTTGGCCCATACCAAAGGTGGTTCTACCTTTGTAATGGCTTGAACTTCCATTTCAAAAGAGCTAGCTGGTTAAGACCAGTTGAACTATTGTTAAAAAGTGGATTGGGGATAAAAGTGGATTGGGGATAAAGCTAAGGATATTTGCTCCCAAACTGGATTTCATAATCTTAGTGCCTTTCCACATTTAGAGTAGTATAGTTGCTGTTTGATTTGACATTTTTAAGGGGGATTTTAAGTTGATTGTTTGCACCTTTGGTCACAGGTTGCTGTTATTAAAGAGTGTAGGGTTTCCCTTTCCACACTAATGGCGGGTTGTGCATGAACTGAGGAAAATTGTATGGCTGCAGTCACACTCCTTATGGGCCTTTGCGTTCCTCCAGCCAGTAAATAGCAGAGTTATGAGCATGTACAATGGGATAGCCCTTTCACAGATAATCTTGTGGGAATATAGGAAATTAGAAGAAGTACTATGTGTCCGCCTGAGCTATGGCAAACCTGGTTCTTGTGATGAAAGCTTGTCTGCAGCTAATGACTTATCAATGGACAGTACGCCGACTCAGTATAGTCATCTCTATCTGCCGTATCTCTCCTTTGAACTGGGCTCAAAAACTGACAGCTCACACCAGTCAGAGGAAAGTGGCATGAAATGGGGGTCTCCAAAGCCACATCCACCAACCCCAAACTGGGGGTTGCTTGTACATGTCCCACACAAATGAAAATACTGAGGATCCTTTCCAGATCTTTCACAAATGTTGGGGTTTTTTGCTGTAGAAGATGAAGCTGCTTTGTTCTTGTTTTTCAGTACATTATTCTGGAATGCTAACTGAATAATGATGATGCCATGTGGCAGCATGCAAAAATCTGCAATTATACCATTATAAATTGTAAGTGCCCACTCTAGATAGCACTGCTGGTCTGTACAGTGGTACCTCGGGTTAAGAACTTAATTTGTTCCAGAGGTCTGTTCTTAACCTGAAACTGTTCTTAACCTGAGGAACCACTTTAGCTAATGGGGCCTCCTGCTGCCTCTGTGCCACCGTCATGCGATTTCTGTTCTCATCCTGAAGCAAAGTTCTTAACCCGAGGTACTATTTCTGGGTTAGCGGAGTCTGTAACCTGAAGTGTCTGTAACCCGAGATACCACTGTACTGGAATACTACAGTTCCACATGTTGTTTTGCTTACATGCAAATGTATCCAGGTTTAATGGATTGAGTGACTGATCAAAATTCAGACAATTCATTAAGTGTGCAATCCTGTGCACACTTACCTGGGAGTGTGACCTGAATGGAACTAAGATTTCTGGGGGAAATCCTATTGGAGTTACATTTCAATGCTCATTCCTACCAAGTGTCAGGCCCAAATGATAGGCTCCCTGCTAAACTGCACACAAAGATAAAGCTAATGGCTGGGGACTGCTACATGCATGACTAGCTAATGTGAGTCAGGTTGTCATGCTTGCTGTGAAGATGGATGAAAGTAAATGGAACTCTGTGCAATATTATAGTCTCAGGCCTTACAAATGGCAAACCCAAATGGATCTCTCTCACTCACACAAACACACTGCTCAATCATTAATATTCAGAATTTTACAATGTATACACAGTCATTGTCTTCCTGTCCGGCTTGTCTTGCAATGAAGAAACTATGATCTGACTTGCAAGGAATTTAAGAATACAAGGAGCAGATCAGGCATAGTCTGTACATGTTACAGAAGGGGGCAGTAGTGAATCCTCCTCCAGCTTAATGGCTCTCCCAACCCTAATGCCTACTAGTTGGCCTCTTCTAAGATGCTACGTATTAGCCATTAATAGAATTTAAATATACAGCTTGGCAGGCTTCCCTGGGGAGAACATCCCATACCACTGGTGCCACTCAGGTATCAAAAGGGTTGCTGTCTCTTGTGTTTCCCTTCTATACCTTCTTTGCCAGGAGGGGACAAGAGAATCAGAAGTCAAGGGAAGGGGCTGTGGAGCACCTGCTTTTATGCAACAGGTTGTGGGTTCAATACCCAGCCCTTCCAAGTAGGGCTAGGAGAGATTCCATTGGAAATCTTGGGGAGCTGGTGGTTGGTATCAATTCCACACGTCTTTTGCAATTAGATTAGTCATTTTTTCCCTAACTTTATAGATTTGTCAGGTTTTCTAGGCTATTGCTTGTTTACTACTTAGACTTCATTGCACAGGTAAAATATAATGTATGTATTCTCACTGTATTTCCACATGGAAATAGATGTTGACTACGTATCTTGTTTTATCAACTCGACGATTAAGCCCTTTTGTGGGAAGAAACGCTGAGTTTACTGGAACAACATCCAGGTGTTGTCTTATGATTTGATGTTACTTCTATCAAACACACAAGTGATTGTAAAGAAAAAGACTACATCTATATTTGTCTGCTTGCCTACACTCCTTATTGTGGAGCACATGTCCTTGGTGATATATTTTTCTGTGACTTTGTCTGTTGAAGCCAGTCAGGGTGGGCAATACTGAGCTAGATGAATGATGGTGTGACTCTGTATAAGACAGCTTCCTGTTTACCCAGGTTATAGTTGATCTGCACAACCTGCATATGAGATTGTCTTGACGTGGGGAGCAGGGAAGTGGAAACAAATTAATACCATGCCTTCAGTCCAAAGTATGGTGTGCAGCATTTTGCAGATTCATTGTTTTTTTATCATTATGAGGATTTATATCCTGCCTTTTCATTGCCAGAAAACACTGAAGGCAGCTTACGTAAGTTTTAAAAATGTACAAAAGAGTCCATCAATGGATACAAACAATAACAATTATTATTTATATTAGCTCTCTGTAGGCTTTAGACATCTGCAGAAGTGAAAAGCTTCCTGATACAGGGCTGCCTTCAGATGTCTTCTCAAAGTTGCATAGTTCTTTATCTTCTTGACATGAGATGGGAGGGCATTCCACAGGGTGGACACCACTACCAAGAAGTCCCTCTACCTGGTTTCCTATAACTTCACTTATCCCCATGAGGGAACTGCCAGTCAGTGGTGAAGCTGCATGCTCTGGCACCAGGGGCATGGCCCAGGTGGGGTCGTGGCTGGCGTATGTCCTGGGGGACGTGGTGTGTGTCCTGGGGCATGCTGCCCGCGGGGGGGGGGGGTGTGGCATGCATCCCAGGGGCATGGTGCATCGCCCACGGGGGCATCCTGGGAGCGTGGTGTGCTGCCTGGGGGTGTGGCAAGCCACCCGGCACTGTGGGGGAGTGCCCGCATGTGTCCGGGGGGTGGCTGCGATGGTATCCCCCTCCCAGATGGTGCCGGGGGCAGTGTGCTCCCCCGCCCCACCCCTCCGCCAGAAGGCCCTTGGAAGTGAACCATCACTTCTTAAAACCTTCACTTTTATTTAGTCACAGGAAACGGAAGAAGAACTTGTCCCAGTTGACATCCACGATTGGCGGTAAATAAGCACATCATTTTTATTGCCAGTGTTCAAACAAAATTCAGCCATCCCATTTTACAAGCAATTTTTTGAAACTTTGTTTTTGGCATGTAAGAGAGAGATCAACGGTCTTTAGAGAGCGGAACCTTCATAACCATCTGTCATTCATTAAAAGCAGTAAAGAACAGTAGTAATGGCACTAATTAGGCTGCATGCAAACATGCACGTGCTTCAATAACTCCAGAGCATTCGGCAGGCAGGAACCAATTTTAATCAACTACTGTCCTTGTTGACAAGTACAAAATTCTCACAAGAGGCAGAATTAGGTTTTTTAAAAAAATCATTAAATTAGGGTTCTCAGATTCCTTTCTCTCCTTTAACAGTCCAATGTTCTGCATGTCTACTCAGAAGTAAGCCCCATTTTCAATGGGATTTCTTCAAAGGTAAAACAGATTACAGCCTTAATGGAGATGAAAACAAGCATTTAAAGATCTCACAGTTGCAAACATAGATGTCATTCAGAAAGGCTCTTTCCCTCTTCCTCTAGTATTTACAGCACAATCTTACATGGGTTAAATAAATCGCATTTAATTCAGTGGGACTAACCCGCAGTATGTGGGTTTAGGATTGCAACATTTGCTATTTGATCTGTAGCTACCTCGTCCCAAAAGGTTTGGGGCAAGCAATGTTAACCAATCCACAAAAATAAGCATAGAGTACACAACTTTTAAAATCTTACAGATTAAAATATGACCCTCTCATACACCTGTATTACTGGTGAGAAAAAGAAGTAAAAAGAAAATTAAAAATCTAAATTTCAAAAAGATTATTTCACTCAGTCTCCAGGGGAACGGTATTCAACAATTGAGAGGTAGCCACAAAGAACAACTCTCTATGTGCTGTTGCAGTCCAGTGCTATTTGTTGGAAATTATTGGGGGGGGGGGGCTAATAAATGTTTCAGAAATATTGCTATAATTTTAGCCACAGGATCAAGACATACACCAGTGACCATGGCACCACAGGGTTCATTTCCCTTTTGTGTTTGGCTCTGACTTCTAATCTGCTGATTCTATGCCTATTAAATACTAACAAAGTGCTGCCTGCGCTTTGTTTGTTTTTTTTTTAAAAAAATCCCACTCAAGAAGCATGCAAAAGCACACAGTCAAGCAATTGTAAATTTGCTTGTGCACTTTTCTGGTTTTGTGCAACTTTCAGGGATCAAAACTCCTGTGGGGGATGGAATGGAAGCAATTGTTAATTCTCAGCACACACTTTTCAGGTTGCTGCCCAATATATCAGTGTAGAAATTTTTAATGTGGCCTGCTTGATCTGAGGGATCAAAAGAAAAAATATATATTCCTCTGCTCAGAAGTGCACCAGAAATAGTTATGAAGACAGTCAAAACAGAAATGAAAGCACTGAAGAAGCCATGGACATGGAACAGGGAGTAGCAGAGAGTGACAAATTATTCACCCACCTCAAAACAAATAATCGGCAACCCCAAGCTTGGAACCTGATTTTCACCCAGTTTATTACCACATCAGGTATGCCTGACTTGACAGGTGTTTGGTATTGTTTGAAGGTGCATCATGTACCCTACACAAATTAAATGGGAATGCAGACTCAGGTGTGGACAAGCCTTATGATCACATCATAGTCACCAAATCTATTACCTCTCCAAAATGTTATTGAAGCCTTGAAAGAATGTTGGCTTTAAATAATGATAAACTAAACCAATAAAAGATGCCTAAGAGAGTGGTGGCTCATATTTGGATCATTACAACATACTCTACCATACACTGCCAATTTCCCTCCCAATGTCTATCACTCTCTTATTATCAAAATGTCAAGGGAGGTGAGTCACATCTGTCCTGTTGTGAGTATTTTGGTTCACTAAAAGAACATCCTAATTCAATCTTCATCCAGATGGTCCAAACTCAAATACATAGTGCCCTTATGGAAAGCTCGTTGGTATTAGCATACATGACAGGCATCGTGCAATTAACAGTTCTAGCAATCTGATGTTTCTGTTAATTAAGCAAATTTGCAATCCTGCAGCAGGATAAGTCAAAGACAGCCAACGTAGGTAAACTCAGGAAATGAATGCTGTATCTAATGTAGCATTGACTCATTCTAGGTTGTACACAAGCTGTTGTCTGAAAACGAAGGATGTCGGAAAACATCTGTGTATCTGAAGAAGTGTGCATGCACACGAAAGCTCATACCAAGAACTGACTTAGTTGGTCTTTAAGGTGCTACTGGAAGGAATTTGTTTTGTTTTGACTATGGCAGACCAACACGGCTACCTATCTGTAACTGGAAAACATCAGTGGTCTTAGGCTGAGGCACTGTACCAATTAATGTTGAACTGGCAAAGCGTCTATCAAAGATACAGCCAAAGCTGAGCTGTCAAGAGGAGAATAGGAGCTGGGAGCCACCAGGGGCCAATTCATAGTAACATTTCCACCTCCATACTGCTATTTCATACTTTCTCATGATGCACAAATGCCACAAACTGTAACAATACTCCTACTTTGGCACATTTCTTCCAGAATTTTTCAAAATGCTTTTATGCTGACTTTCCCTCTTTTTTATAAGATTTTATTCATGCTTTTTATAATACAATGCAATAAAAAAACTAAATGAAAACAGAAAAAGGAAGAAAGAAGAATGTGAAGTCTTCTTTCCAAGGTTATGCTGACTTTTCCTACGTGAACCAACCTTGGTGGCAGTGATTTGTATCCCACAGAAGTGATTTGGCAAAAAGATAATAGTAAGGTACAGAAAAATATTACAGAAAAGGACAAGAAAAGATGTTCTAAACACCAACCATTTTGTTATAAGCTGAGGTTCATACATATGGTTCTTCCAGGTGTGTATACAACATGTAATTATTGACATCAGAACTACAGGCCAAATCCTGTAGTGAATCAGAGGGTGAATTTAATCTAAGTACTGTATTCAGTTCAATAATACTGAATATTTACAGAGATGCATTGAAGGGAGATAGTGATATATCCCCAAAATACAGAGTTTGCCGAACAGTCTAGCAATCCTTAATTCAGAGAAAACTTGGACATGATTGAAAAGCTCAAAAATGATTTAAACTTCATGTATGAAAATGTTATTCCACAACTAGGTACTTACAGAATAGCACCCAACACTCTTCGTTCCAGGCAGACACAATAAACTGGCTTCTTTTATCTCTGAAGTTACTATTTCCCAGCTAGTTGAAGGGAGATTAAAGGCAGGGCAGTATATTACAGCACAGTGACCTGTGAAGGTTGTACTCGAAGAGAGATCAGATTATGACAAATATTATCTCTCCAGAGCGAGACCCTCTAGGCAGCCTCCATGAAATTAATGTGTTTTTTAGTACGGATTCAGTGTGTTTTTTAAAACCACCTAAGCACACAAGAGGTGCCATTTGTGTTTGTACTACACAAAACAAAGTTACACAGAACATATGGCAAACAGAGCTACAATCCAACCAGGAGAGACAGTTCAAAATTCCAAGTTCATAAATACTGTAAAAGCTTTACTTGGTTGAAAGTGCCATGATATGAAAGAACAAATATTTCTATATTTCTGGGATTCTTTATATTTAAAACAAAAAAAATTCCTTCCAGTAGCACCTTAAAGACCAACTAAGTCAGTTCTTGGTATGAGCTTTCGTGTGCATGCACACTTCTTCAGATACACTGTGTATCTGAAGAAGTGTGCATGCACACGAAAGCTCATACCAAGAACTGACTTAGTTGGTCTTTAAGGTGCTACTGGAAGGAATTTTTTTTGTTTTGACTATGGCAGACCAACACGGCTACCTATCTGTATCTTTATATTTAATTAGGTATTTTTCTTTATACCACGTTGTGCCATATTATCTGTACGTTTCATTATTAAAATAAAATTCTTCTTGTATTATTTGTTTCACACATATTTTAAAGACTTATTTAGTTGCTCATAGCTACTACATTTGGTTACTGAAGTTGAGCTGTGTTTGGTAATTCTGAGTCGTATTGTATCTGTTAATTTAACAGATTATGTGGAGTTTAATGGTCTTACATTGCTGCTTTTATGCATTGAGATTTGTACACTGGATAGAGTTTGTTTTTATATTAAGCAGGTCATAAATATTTTAGAATAAATAAATGCTATAAACCTATGTGCTAGCTGAAGTTGATCCTCTGATGCTCACTTACTAGGGAGTAAGGCACATTAAACTCAACGGGACTTAATTCAGCATAAAGTAACGCTCCCATTCCTTTGGATGAAGGGCCATTGCCGCTTTCCGTATCTTCCCCTTTTGGTAGATGGAAGAGGCTATTTGTGGAGCCAGTGGTCAGAGCAATTTTGGAATCAATATTTATAAAGCCGTGCACTCTGAATGCTATTTCACACCTCATTGGACAAAAAGCAGCCTCTCTGTTTAAATCACATACCTGACCTTGCTGATGATCGAGGGGCTTCTTTGGGACAATGATGGGTTACCCACCCAGATCCCATGCTGCTGCATGAACATTGCGCGCACGCTCTCCACCGATCTGCTTCCAAATCTTCACCCACCCTCTGCAATGAAGCCCTGAGGCAGGCACTACTTTATGCCATTATGTTAAACTCTCATTAACAGCTTCCAACAAGGCATGCACTCATTAGGGGCAGCTGAACTGTGTAAAGAGCACATTAAGCCACCAATGTTCCCCACCCAGGGGAATTAGCTTTGTTTGTGCTTTTAATTAGGATTGATTGACTTATCTGTGAGGCATTGCATTACACAACAAAACAATTATGGATGGATCAGCTGAAAAACAAGACATGGGAACAAGCCCCCGCCCCCCGAAAAGAAAACCACTATAGCCCTCTAATTCCTATTTCTCCATTGTCCGCATGATATTCTCCTCCAAATCACTGATTCCCACAATTACCCCTCTCTCAGTCCACATTTTCTAATATCCTCTCCTTGTTGGCGTGTCCCTGGTATGCGAAAACCAAAACTGAGGGAGAGGAGAGTATGGGAAGGCAATGGTTTGGAGGAGGATGTCATATGGACAACAGAGAGTTCAACTGTGGGTAATGTGTGTACAGTGGTACCGCTGGTTACATACTAAATTCGTTCTGGAGGTCCGTTCTTAACCTGAAACTGTTCTTAACCTGAAGCAGCACTTTAGCTAATGGGGCCTCCTGCTGCTGCCACGCCGCCGGAGCCCGATTTCTGTTCTCATCCTGAAGCAAAGTTCATAACCCGAGGTACTATTTCTGGGTTAGCGGAGTCTGTAACCTGAAGTGTATGTAACCTGAAGCATATGTAACCCAAGGTACCACTACATCACTTCTGAAAACAGAAGTGGAAGCACACTGGACACAGAGTAAGCAAGAGTATGTACACAGTCTTACACTTTTAGGCTTATTCAGTTAGAATAGTTACTTTGGCAGTTTCATTTTTACAGCTGCAGTCGCTCAGTTCTCCATTTTCTTCATCCTTTTCCATCCCAACACAGTCCCTTCATTATTATAAACAAGCAAGCAAACAAACGTTTGTTGTCTCTTATGTATGCCTTAAGTAACTATTAAGTAACACTGTGCACTGTTGTGTTCCAGGGGGTCTTCTGACACACTAAGCCAATTTTGGGGTGTGCAAGGAACATGCAGTGGAAGGAGAGGAGGAAAAGCCCTGTTGCACATCATTAGTTGAATCCCACTCATAGTGTCTGGACCTGATGGGTGCCCCACAGTGTGGTGCCACAACCAAAAAGCCTCTGCTTCCACAATACATCTGCCATAACTGATTTTGCGGAAGCAGCTAAAGAAAGCTCTTTGACTTGATGCAGAATGATGTGCATGGAATGGCACTGATGAAAGGATGCACCATGTTGCCTTATCAGCAAATAACAAAATTTCACGCACATTTACAGCATGCAGTCGACTGCACTAAAATGGGGGAACAAGCTATGTAAGTATAATTTTAACATGAGTGTATCCTTTCAGCATTATTTCAAGATTGTGATGCTGTCAAGCTGATGATGAACCTGATGCACTATGGGAAGTCCAAGAAAGAGCACCACTCCAAAAAACAAAAACTATGCTTTGGAAAGGGTGTGTTGAACGTTCACTGAAAACTTTGGCACTAGTTTACATATGAACATCTCCAAAATAGACTTTGAATTCCAGTTTCTGGACTCAAATCAGGACCTGAAAAAAAAATCAAGAAAAGAACTGAATGCTTCTTTGCTATCTATGTTCATGCATATATATATATGCATATTAGCTATAGTCCTGGTCTTCAAGATCATGATATCAAGTTCAACCCTGTGCCGCATCCATTTTCAATGGTCTATATTCTGTGGTTTTATTAGAAAGCAGCAACTTACCATCTTGATAATGATCCAGCTGTCCAAAATAGCACATCAATGATCCCAGGAATGCCTCTCATAACACCAAAGGCTTCTAGACATTGATTTGGCATTTTTTAAAAGATGCGCTTCCCTTTTTTCCATTAATCTCTTCTGAATGACTTCTTTTTATTTGTTCTGTTAGTTTTCGTGGAATAAATAGCTGAAATCATCCGTGTTTTGCTATTTGAAAATAGCAAGCCTGATTAGAATAATCTGGTTCCCTTGACCAAAGTTAATTGATCTCTGCAAATCTGGAAAGGCTAGCTGGAGAATTCAAAGTTTTCTGCTAACGGTGGTTTCAATGTTCTCTCGTCTTCTCCTTCCCCTCATCTTTAGTAATGACGGCTGTCAAGACACAAGGCCCGACTTCCAGCAGAATCAAGCCCAAGCTGTAATAGAGTGGTAGCCTAGTTTTGACAAGCAGAGCTGATTTCTGGAAGTCAGAGACATTCTCAAGCAAGCTAGGAAAAATGATGGAAGACATCTAGAGTCAAGAAGCAGTACACATCAGCCCCATACTAGCAATGGATCAGAACAGAAACTAAAGGGTAGTCACAGAGCAGCCAGCATCAGCAACTAAGTGGTTCATCCAAGTCAACTGTAAGCAGGAAGAACCAGGGAATATATGACATACAGACAGACACACACACACTGAGAGAGAGAGAGACTTGCCAGAAGCACTTATGAAAAATATAGTACATGAGTACACGCGTGGCGCTGTGGGTTAAACCACAAAGCCTAGGACTTGCCAATCAGAAGGTCAGCGGTTCGAATCCCCACGACAGGGTAAGCTCCCGTTGCTCAGTCCCTGCTCCTGCCAACCTAGCAGTTCGAAAGCACGTAAAAGTGCAAGTAGATAAATAGGTACTTCTCCGGCAGGAAGGTAAACGGCGTTTCCATGCGCTGCTCTGGTTCGCCAGAAGCGGCTTTGTCATGCTGGCCACATGACCTGGAAGCTGTATGCTGGCTCCCTCGGCCAATAAAGCAAAATGAGCGCCACAACCCCAGAGTCGGTCACGACTGGACCTAATGGTCAGGGGTCCCTTTACCTTTACCTTACTGAAGGAAAAGAGCCTCATTCAGGAAAAGGTCTGAACCTTATTCCATAAGGCTTGGCCTAAGGTAGGGATGGGCTGGGAAGCTGTGGCCCATTGCAGGACCACAGCTCCCATCATCCTGGAACATTAGTCATGCTGGCTCACAGTTGCGAGTCCAGCAACATCTGGAGAGTCACAGGTTCTCCACACCTGGCTTAAGGCATGGTCACTGGCTATCTGTAAGCCTTTCTGGATTATAATGGTACAGTTGGGTAAGTCAGCATGGTTTCACGGAGACCAAGGTTGCTGTTTCAATATTTCCTGGGCCAACGGTTCTGGTCTTCCTTCTTAGCCTTGTGTGGGGTTTTTTGGTCCATTCTTAACATTATTTTGCCTAACTTTCTCCCTACCCCCAGCCTTATTTCTTAACTGTGGATAAGTTTTCACCAGCTGATCTTTTAAAAAATTGGAACAGTTGTACCAAAAAAAATTTGCGAGTCATTTGAGTAGCCCATACCAAATTCAAAGGCTGCGTACCACTTTGCAATGCCTTGATGTGAAATGCTTTCAAGCAATGCAGCATTACAAAATATGAACCCAAATGTTCCTTTTGGGATCATGTGGATAGATGATGCTCACTTCCTAAATGATTTCTAAATTTGTTCCCTGTTCTTACTTAAGCAACTACTGCAACATGAAGAAAACCAGAATAAAAATATATTTTTTGTAGCACACGCAAAATGTAAGCAGGATGAACACCAACAGGACTAGCTGGGCTTTCAAACAAGCAATACTTTCCCTGTGTTTTTGAAGTCATAAATTTCTGTGCTGCCTTTCTGCATCATGGTCCAGGGCCCCATCAGATGGCTGGCGGTATATAAATTTAGTAAATAAAGCTCTTCTGCTTTCACATGAAAGGAGGGAATTTGCCTTATGCAAAGTCAGTATGCAATTGCAGTGTTATTGACAGATGGTTGTCCAGACTCTGCTTAAATATTTCCAGCAAATGAGATCCTACCCGTTTCACATGCAGTCTGTTTCACTATCAAACAGCTTCTACTATTATGAGGTTTCTTCTAATATTTAGTCAAAAACTGCCTCCCTGCAATTTCCACCTTCCTGCTCCCTTGAGCAACAGAACAAGAAACTATCTAGAATAGAAACAGACTGAAATACAAAAGATGTTCACTAAACAAAAGGCTGGTGGATCAAGTGGCCTGCTTCCACAATTCACAGCTGTTCAGATGAGCCAGTGTGGTGTAATGGTTAGAGCAGGCTTCCTCAGCCTCGGCCCTCCAGGTGTTTTTGGCCTACAACTCCCATGATCCCTTGCTAGCAGGACTAGTGGTCAGGGATGATGGGAATTACAGTCTCAAAACTGGAGGGCTGAGGTTGAGGAAACCTGGGTTAGAGTGTTAGACCAAGACCTGTAAGACCAGAGTTTGAATCTCCAGTCAGCCATGGATCTCATTGGGTGACGCTGGGCCAGTCACCATCTCTTAGCCTACCCTACTTCACAGGGTTGCTGTGAAGGAGGATGAAATGGGTAGGAGAAGTACGTACACCACCTTGAGCTGCTTGGTAGAAAAGAAAGATGGCATATAAACATAATAAAATAAATAAATATTCCCCTCACACAGCTACAGTTCTCATTGTGGTTTAACAGTTAACCCCTCTTCCCAAGGAACTGAGAACTGTAGCTCTGTGAGGGGACTCTCAGCACCCTTAACAGATGACACTTGGGGGGGAAGACATGGCTGTTTTATACAGCTTTCAATTTATAGTGCAGATGGGGCCTTAGTGAGAATAAGGGGCTAACATTGGAATGATCTAGTTTCAGAGAAGAACCTGTGTGGGGAGTTATGTTCTGAGCATTGCTGGCTAGTGACACTTGTGCTCCAAAGCAGGTTATTGCAGACTTTGAAGAAGGGGGGACAAATATAACCTGACCAAGACTGTGGGGGGGGGGGGGACACATATCATGTATCTGCCAAACTAGCCTGCTACCCTCAGGTACCAGTGCTATTCCACTGCCAGTATTGAAGACTCAATTGTCAGAACAGTTGCCTTCTGTACATGAAATGAGGGGGGTGCCATTTTATCCTTTGCTTCAGATATCAAAAGGTTTAGGGCCAGTCCTGGGCTTGAGCTATAATACTGTGGTTCTGTTTTGAAATACATTCCTTCTGTACTGTGCCTGTCAGATGAGCCAGATGCATCAAATGAGGCTATTTACCCTGACCTTTTCAGAGCTTGATGCCAGAATGGTGTGACTACCTTCGAATCCCCGCGGCGGGGTAAGCTCCCGTTGCTCAGTCCCTGCTCCTTTGCTATCTATGCTTCTTTGCTATCTATGTTCATGCATATATATATATGCATATTAGCTATAGTCCTGGTCTTCAAGATCATGATATCAAGTTCAACCCTGTGCCGCATCCATTTTCAATGGTCTATATTCTGTGGTTTTATTAGAAAGCAGCAACTTACCATCTTGATAATGATCCAGCTGTCCAAAATAGCACATCAATGATCCCAGGAATGCCTCTCATAACACCAAAGGCTTCTAGACATTGATTTGGCATTTTTTAAAAGATGCGCTTCCCTTTTTTCCATTAATCTCTTCTGAATGACTTCTTTTTATTTGTTCTGTTAGTTTTCGTGGAATAAATAGCTGAAATCATCCGTGTTTTGCTATTTGAAAATAGCAAGCCTGATTAGAATAATCTGGTTCCCTTGACCAAAGTTAATTGATCTCTGCAAATCTGGAAAGGCTAGCTGGAGAATTCAAAGTTTTCTGCTAACGGTGGTTTCAATGTTCTCTCGTCTTCTCCTTCCCCTCATCTTTAGTAATGACGGCTGTCAAGACACAAGGCCCGACTTCCAGCAGAATCAAGCCCAAGCTGTAATAGAGTGGTAGCCTAGTTTTGACAAGCAGAGCTGATTTCTGGAAGTCAGAGACATTCTCAAGCAAGCTAGGAAAAATGATGGAAGACATCTAGAGTCAAGAAGCAGTACACATCAGCCCCATACTAGCAATGGATCAGAACAGAAACTAAAGGGTAGTCACAGAGCAGCCAGCATCAGCAACTAAGTGGTTCATCCAAGTCAATTGTAAGCAGGAAGAACCAGGGAATATATGACATACAGACAGACACACACACACTGAGAGAGAGAGAGACTTGCCAGAAGCACTTATGAAAAATATAGTACATGAGTACACGCGTGGCGCTGTGGGTTAAACCACAAAGCCTAGGCCTTGCCAATCAGAAGGTCAGCGGTTCGAATCCCCACGACGGGGTAAGCTCCCGTTGCTCAGTCCCTGCTCCTGCCAACCTAGCAGTTCGAAAGCACGTAAAAGTGCAAGTAGATAAATAGGTACTTCTCCGGCAGGAAGGTAAACGGCGTTTCCATGCGCTGCTCTGGTTCGCCAGAAGCGGCTTTGTCATGCTGGCCACATGACCTGGAAGCTGTATGCTGGCTCCCTCGGCCAATAAAGCAAAATGAGCGCCACAACCCCAGAGTCGGTCACGACTGGACCTAATGGTCAGGGGTCCCTTTACCTTTACCTTACTGAAGGAAAAGAGCCTCATTCAGGAAAAGGTCTGAACCTTATTCCATAAGGCTTGGCCTAAGGTAGGGATGGGCTGGGAAGCTGTGGCCCATTGCAGGACCACAGCTCCCATCATCCTGGAACATTAGTCATGCTGGCTCACAGTTGCGAGTCCAGCAACATCTGGAGAGTCACAGGTTCTCCACACCTGGCTTAAGGCATGGTCACTGGCTATCTGTAAGCCTTTCTGGATTATAATGGTACAGTTGGGTAAGTCAGCATGGTTTCACGGAGACCAAGGTTGCTGTTTCAATATTTCCTGGGCCAACGGTTCTGGTCTTCCTTCTTAGCCTTGTGTGGGGTTTTTTGGTCCATTCTTAACATTATTTTGCCTAACTTTCTCCCTACCCCCAGCCTTATTTCTTAACTGTGGATAAGTTTTCACCAGCTGATCTTTTAAAAAATTGGAACAGTTGTACCAAAAAAAATTTGCGAGTCATTTGAGTAGCCCATACCAAATTCAAAGGCTGCGTACCACTTTGCAATGCCTTGATGTGAAATGCTTTCAAGCAATGCAGCATTACAAAATATGAACCCAAATGTTCCTTTTGGGATCATGTGGATAGATGATGCTCACTTCCTAAATGATTTCTAAATTTGTTCCCTGTTCTTACTTAAGCAACTACTGCAACATGAAGAAAACCAGAATAAAAATATATTTTTTGTAGCACACGCAAAATGTAAGCAGGATGAACACCAACAGGACTAGCTGGGCTTTCAAACAAGCAATACTTTCCCTGTGTTTTTGAAGTCATAAATTTCTGTGCTGCCTTTCTGCATCATGGTCCAGGGCCCCATCAGATGGCTGGCGGTATATAAATTTAGTAAATAAAGCTCTTCTGCTTTCACATGAAAGGAGGGAATTTGCCTTATGCAAAGTCAGTATGCAATTGCAGTGTTATTGACAGATGGTTGTCCAGACTCTGCTTAAATATTTCCAGCAAATGAGATCCTACCCGTTTCACATGCAGTCTGTTTCACTATCAAACAGCTTCTACTATTATGAGGTTTCTTCTAATATTTAGTCAAAAACTGCCTCCCTGCAATTTCCACCTTCCTGCTCCCTTGAGCAACAGAACAAGAAACTATCTAGAATAGAAACAGACTGAAATACAAAAGATGTTCACTAAACAAAAGGCTGGTGGATCAAGTGGCCTGCTTCCACAATTCACAGCTGTTCAGATGAGCCAGTGTGGTGTAATGGTTAGAGCAGGCTTCCTCAGCCTCGGCCCTCCAGGTGTTTTTGGCCTACAACTCCCATGATCCCTTGCTAGCAGGACTAGTGGTCAGGGATGATGGGAATTACAGTCTCAAAACTGGAGGGCTGAGGTTGAGGAAACCTGGGTTAGAGTGTTAGACCAAGACCTGTAAGACCAGAGTTTGAATCTCCAGTCAGCCATGGATCTCATTGGGTGACGCTGGGCCAGTCACCATCTCTTAGCCTACCCTACTTCACAGGGTTGCTGTGAAGGAGGATGAAATGGGTAGGAGAAGTACGTACACCACCTTGAGCTGCTTGGTAGAAAAGAAAGATGGCATATAAACATAATAAAATAAATAAATATTCCCCTCACACAGCTACAGTTCTCATTGTGGTTTAACAGTTAACCCCTCTTCCCAAGGAACTGAGAACTGTAGCTCTGTGAGGGGACTCTCAGCACCCTTAACAGATGACACTTGGGGGGGAAGACATGGCTGTTTTATACAGCTTTCAATTTATAGTGCAGATGGGGCCTTAGTGAGAATAAGGGGCTAACATTGGAATGATCTAGTTTCAGAGAAGAACCTGTGTGGGGAGTTATGTTCTGAGCATTGCTGGCTAGTGACACTTGTGCTCCAAAGCAGGTTATTGCAGACTTTGAAGAAGGGGGGACAAATATAACCTGACCAAGACTGTGGGGGGGGGGGGCACATATCATGTATCTGCCAAACTAGCCTGCTACCCTCAGGTACCAGTGCTATTCCACTGCCAGTATTGAAGACTCAATTGTCAGAACAGTTGCCTTCTGTACATGAAATGAGGGGGGTGCCATTTTATCCTTTGCTTCAGATATCAAAAGGTTTAGGGCCAGTCCTGGGCTTGAGCTATAATACTGTGGTTCTGTTTTGAAATACATTCCTTCTGTACTGTGCCTGTCAGATGAGCCAGATGCATCAAATGAGGCTATTTACCCTGACCTTTTCAGAGCTTGATGCCAGAATGGTGTGACTACCTTACAATTCACCATTCATAAAGTTATTAACCATGAGGTTTTACAGACCACCAGCAGGCCACGTGAACAGAGCAGATTACAAATTCAATCAAAGATAATAATGAAATGCTGACTCAAAGGGGAGAATAACTTTTATTTTCTTGAGGCAGAGACCTCCTGATTTCAATTTCATTTCTTTAATTCCTGCTGACTTAAATGTTGAAAAGATCAGCTGATCAAGGGTGCATTTTAATGCTCCCTGAAGGGTGAAGAAACATAAATGTTTTCTCTTTTGTTGTCTATTCTGGCAAACGGACAAGCAGATGGCAATAAACTGCAGCCCCTCTCTCAGCCAGTTAAGGTAAGGTAAAGAACCCCTGGACGGTTACCGTAAGTCCAGTCAAAGGCGACTATGGGGTGCGGCACTCATCTCGCTTCAGGCCGAGGGAGCCAGCGTTTTTCCACAGACAGCTTTCCAGGTCATGTGGCCAGTATGACTAAATTGCTTCTGGTGCAACAGAACACCATGATGGAAGCCACAGTGCACAGAAACGCCATTTACCTTCCTGCCGCAGCGGTACCTATTTATCTATCTATTTGCAGTGGTGTGCTGTTGAACTGCTAGATTGGCAGAAGCTGGGACAGAGCAACAGGAACTCACCCCGTTGCGTGAATTTGAACCTCCAACCTTCCAGTCAGCAAGCCCAAGAGACTCAGTGGTTTAGAGCACAGTGCCACCCACGTCCCTTCCCTTCCCAGCACAGCACAGCACACACTGGTACCCTTAAGGTACAGATTGAAAGGGTTCTCTAGCCTTGCTAGGATTCCCATTGCAAACTGATAGTGATGGAGTGGTGGATGGGAAGATCAAAGCACTGCAATGATGCATGTCTATCACAACAGCAGCCTACTTGGTATAACAGGTCCAGAGCAAATCTCTCTGAAAGGTCATCCATAACCCTAATGGTGAGAATCTTCACAACTTAGTTAAAAACGGGTATTCATTTGTCGGAGACCTTTGGCATGGGAACAAGAAACTGGATGGAGAATAAAATGTATAAGGGCACGAAGCAATCAGAAATTCCTTTAGGCAAGGGGAGGAAAAGGAAGAGTTGCTGCCCGTTTTTACCACCACCACATTAATCTCCTAAAATAGAAGAGCCGTCTAGGAAATGATGATCCAGATCAGCCACTGAGAACAATATGAGTTGTAAATTCCAAATTTTATATGAGGCATAAAACTGGGGGTCTTGACCCCTTTCCAGTCATTAAAGATTACAAGGTCCATTTTCCCAAGACTTAATTCCAGTTACCTGAAAGTATTCCTGTTTAGGAAGCTGCTTAGATTCTGCGCATTTGGGGGCTCGGGGGAGCTTAAATTGAACATACAGTATATTCCTCATTTGCATCAAGGAAAACTGTGATGTGGTGCCACTGTCAGCACGTTGTTTGCCAAGCCAGAGAAGTCCTTTCAACACTGAAGGAAGGATGTGGAGAAAGAGAGTAGCATGAGACTTACAGGTAACAGTAACTCATTTGAACTCCTCTTCCAGTCAGTGAATGTAGAAGTAAATTGAGACACAAACAGAGAAACTGAGACACAAACCCTATGTGAGTTTATGTGTATATAGGTTAAGAGAACCCCCAGGTCCCAGTTCAACATGCTAACCGCTACTCCATACTGCCTCCCTATTCCTGACTTAGGGCCTTTGAATGCTGGCATCAGGAGATCAGCCTCTCTGTGTCAGGTCAGCTCCAACCTGCCTTTTCTCTCTCACTCCAATCAGAATAGATTTGCATCACCCAGAATAAAGGAGAATGCTGTGGAATCCACGGAATGAACGATTCTTCCAATGTTGCAATACAGATCCATTAAGATAGATGAGAATTCAGGCAACAGCTTGCAGGGAATTGGGACCATTTAAAAAGATGCAGTAACTCAATGCTGGTTTGTAAATATAAAATAGCAGGGACAGAAAAGCAACACAACAAATGATTTTGTCAGCAGTATGGCCTGCTGTTGAGCTCCCCACCACTGGCAAAACACACACACACATTCCAGGGGGAATGCAAAACTTCAAACACAATAAAACCTCCTGGCAAATCGCAGCCTGATCTACGGGAGACATGAAATATTGAAGCAATAAAGCTGAGTAGGTTTATTTCAATCAGGGTAAAAGGGTGCCAACAGCTAATCCTGGGAGTGTTAACCCTTTAGAGTAGGGGTGGCTAACCCAGCGCACTCCAGATGCAATTGGAGTCCAGCTCCCATCAGCCTCAGTCAGCGTGGCCATATGCCAGGGATGAAAGGATCTGCAGTCCAGCAACACCTGGAAGGCCACAGCTTCCCCACCCCTGCTTTAGAAATACTGGATATTTATTAGCATCCAGTGGTGCTGACCATTTGCCTGGCTTCTCATTCTTCAGAAGATGCAAAGACTCCATTGTGTTGATGGTTAGCTTCTGAAACAAAGGAGGAGCCAGGTTCAAGATGCTCACACTCTCCAACCTCTCTTAAGTGCTTGAATATGCTGTTTGTGCAACAGGGTTCCCCCTTCCCCCTCCCCCTGTGTCCCTTGAAATAGCCTCAGGGGCTCGAGAGAACCCCCAGAACAGAACAACATGGAATTCCTCCCATATTGTTTAACATAAGAGTAACAAAGACCTATACAGCTGCCCGACTACCAGTCATATAGAAGCAATATAATGTAGTAAGAGCACAGTGGAATAGGTTTCTTCCCCTTTCTGTTGTAACTGCTGACATACATCTGATTCTGTGCATTTTATGTTGTGTTTTTTCTTTGCTGAGTTTCACAGAAATGTGGGGAAATGTGTGCAGCTGCTGATAGGAAAGGCTCGCAAACCAGCCTGGTCAGCAGACCAAAACTCCCTTCTATCAATATTTTAAACCTATAAGGAATTAAAAATGAGCACACTTCAATCACCAGATTCTTCCACCACCTTCAATGTCACTGGTATCTTTTAAGAAAATGTTTTTTGAAGAAGAAAATGGATTTTAAAAGCGCTATGGCAGCTTTTCTTCAAGTGGATCCAGTGACCTGAGGATTTTGAAGGGGTGTGTGTGTGTGTGTGTGTGTGTGTGTGTGTGTGTATCTACTGCCGCCCATCCTAATGGAAGACCAGCAACCACCACAAGAATAAACCCAGATCAGCAAACCTTATTTGCTTGAGAGGTGTGCAGCCTTTTCCAAACTGTTGCATGGGATCAAAATGCCGTTACCCCAACTTGCTTTGGTTAGTATAAAGAAACTGCATTTTCCCAACTTTAAAACAAAAAGTTGCATTTGCTGGGAAAACACAGTTCCCTCTCCCTATCATGCCACTTATAGAAAATGGTACACAAAGTGTGTTTATGATGAGTGCTCCCACTCCCCTGATAATAGGCAACACTGATCTCCATTCTGTCAGAGAACAGTCTGAAGATAGGAATATATTATAGGATAATGCAAATTTCAGTTCTGCTTGTTTCTCATCAAAGGCCTTTAACAATAATAATCCATACCTGGGAGCAGCGCTTTTCTATATATAGAAAAAAATGTGCCAGTACTGCATCCCATTGAGTACTGACAGAAAAAAGCACTGTATATTGTTTTAGAAAGTGCAAATATTCTATAAGTTTGGCTTTAAATGTCATCCTTAGCAGGAATGAACTATGTGAAGAGAGGCGGCCTGTTTCTTCTGTCCCTAATACAATCAGAACTCTCCCCACTCTTAGGAGAAAAAAAATCCTTAAGTGGTGTAGTTGTCGGGGTGTGTGTGTGTGACTGAAGTTTGGATCAGAAGAAATAAAACTGCAGCTCCAGCCATATTGGCACCTCTGCCAGCACCGCTGCTGCACTGCCTGGGCCACTGGCAGAGAAGCGGCCCTGGCATCGGCGCTGATATCCATTGAGAGATCTCAACAAAATCTCACAAGATCTCTCGAACCTCATGAGATCTCAAGAGATTTTGGTGAGATCTCGTGAGAGTTCATCAGAAATGGCTGCCAATGCCCAGTACTGTTTCTCTCTTGGCATATTGCATTTCTAGTAAGGATCTCTTCCCCATCCCCCAGTGTGCCTGTAATGAATAACAGTGAAAAGGGGGAAATTTATATGTGTTACGCATTAAGTCTAGTGCGTAGTTTGGCCCTTAGTTGTGATTTTTGCTCTGATTTTGATGCTATACTAGCTTCCACCCAAGCCTGTGCTTGCAAACATGTTAGAATTCTTTACTTTCTCCTTTGTGTGGTTCAGCTGCATGTCATAAATAATCATCACATAAATTTCCGTAACCAAAGCTTTAGCAAATTATACAAATAAGGCTGTCTATGAGAGTAGTGGGAATAATTAACCTGCACATTCACTTTTGTTGTGAGTGGGAAATGACACAGGGAAGACATTTAGAGATACAAATCAGCTATGCCCTTCTCCTGTGCTTTAATAGTGTCTTATTCAAGTTCAGGGACCTAGACTCATAATCAAATTTGGTTGCAAAATGTGTTTACATATTACAGTACTTATAAAACCTTTCAGTTTACTCTGTGAGTCTTCTGATTTCTCTTAGGCAAATCATGCCATCCATTTCCCCCCGACTTTAGAAGTGCTCTTTTCTTTTTCTAAATACCCCATCAAAGTCTCTTTGAACCCATCATTCTTGACCTCCCTTTAACGCAAGCCCCCTCATCGGCCATCATCCTGCGATTCTAGCCTTTCTATCCTGCCTTGTGTTCACTCTTTCCTGGGTGAGACAGGCAAAAATGGCCTCTGGAGATGGGAATAACTGTCAAGGTCGTGCTAAAATGATTAGCTTTGGGGAAAACCTGCTCACCGTTTGGATGAGGCTGCCCACCCACCCACACCCAGTTCTCACAATAAGAGCATTGCTATCACTCTGAGATGTAGAAGAGGCTGTCTAGAAGCTTGCTACTTTCAGTTTGAAAGGCAGGACTATTCTTAGGTGGGATGGTTAAGAAAGGGGGCAAGTCCACCTGACTTCTGGATACCAAACATTGCTCCTGCTTACAAAGAGGCGGAGAGGTGAGGTGCAGGAAGGTCCAAGCAGCGTGGGCATAGCAGCAGGAGTGTTGGATTAGTGGCAAAATTGCCTTCACCGTGCTGAGCTCCCTGTGCCTTGTCCCTCTTCCTCTCTTTTAAGTGGCAGCGATGCTCAGTGTCTTAAAGCCCGTTGCACAAGGCCACCCCACCTTTACCACCCCACTGACTGCTACTGGTGGTAAACAGCTTTTTAAAAAAACAAAAATGTTTCAGCAAGCCTATCCAGGCATGTAAACAAGATGTGTATCTCAGTTGGTTTTAAAAAAATTAAATCTTATTGGTATATTAATAGTTGTTTTTGTGGGATGTGAAACTTGTAGCAGTCAAGTACAACATTCCTGTAGTGGACATGTTAGGGGATGTTTTGTACCACTCAGGAGAAAACTTCCTGTTTCCTCCTGAGCTGGGTCAGACTTCCACTATATGTGACTTGAAGAGGGTGGGGACTATTCTGGGTAGAGGAGCACACCTCCTCCCTGTTCTGTTCTTCTTCTTCTTCTCCATTTTGTGTTCCTGATCAGAAGGTCGGCGGTTCGAATCCCTGCGACGGGGTGAGCTCCCATTGCTCGGTCCCTGCTCCTACCAACCTAGCAGTTCGAAAGCACATCAAAGTGCAAGTAAATAGGTACCACTCCAGCGGGAAGGTAAACGGCGTTTCCGTGCGCTGCTCTGGTTCGCCAGAAGCGGATTAGTCATGCTGGCCACATGACCCAGAAGCTGTACACCGGCTCCCTCGGCCAATAAAGCGAGATGAGCGCCGCAACCCCAGAGTCGACCACGACTGGATCTAATGGTCAGGGGTCCCTTTACCTTTATGTTAGGAGAAGTGACTGCTCAGTCGCAGTCACTTGGGACTAATTCCCTTATGGGACAGTTTATATAGTTATATACTTGTGTAACCTAAGTCTGCCTTCAGGGATCTATCTGTGAACCTGAATGAATCTGTGAGGCAACTACTTTTATATTAAGTTTAATCAGAATCTTGTGTCTATTCTTTTGAGAGGGAATAAAAGGGAATT
Source organism: Podarcis erhardii (assembly GCF_964252035.2). Lineage (NCBI taxonomy): Eukaryota > Metazoa > Chordata > Lepidosauria > Squamata > Lacertidae > Podarcis > Podarcis erhardii. The sequence goes on from NC_138497.1 coordinate 44,347,762, forward strand.
ACCAGGAATCCTATATTTAAAAGAGGCTTAAGCAAACCTGCAACAAGCTAACCGCTGTGCAAATTTTAAAAGGGGAATGTTTGGAACTCTGCTAAGTTATAGAACTTGCTAACGCAAGTTAGGAAGGATATCATTAAATAATATATCCTCTCCTGCCTCCATAAACATCCCCACAGTTTTGAATTGTTTTACATTTACCACTTACGGATTCTTTGATCAAGTGGTTTATGGATGCCTCTAAATATAAGATAAAATGAAAGATGGCTGCTCCTGCCTTTCGAGAAAAAGAACCTAAGAATGGCTTAGTTCTTCTTTGGGCCTTTCCAGTAATACATGCAGACTGGACTCTTCATAGTCCTGTTGAATGGAAGACTTCACCAAGGTATCTAGATGTCCTGGCCTACTCTATATCATGGTTGTTGGTCAGCCACCTATGTTTGGTAAACCTTTTAGTAAAGACAAGAATTTTAGTCTTTTGGTCATTTATTGTGAGCAGCTTCTCAGTACAGCAGACAAAGAGTGTTCAAGGGTTCTCCAGAGGTCTACTTCTTAAAAAGATATAATGGCTGCGTCATCTGTGTAAAGTAAAACAGGGATTTGCTAATTTAAGGGGGTGGAAATCTGGGTTTGGCATAAGTTTGGTCTATAGAATTGATGTGAATAATAAGGATGACAGGATGAACCCCTGTTTCATTAGCCTCTTCAGTGGACCCAGGGGCAACAAATGACCTTGTGGGTTGCACTCTGAGGTAGTTGTTATCATGTAGCTTGCACATGAGAGCATGTAGCCTGCAGTCTAAGGATAAAGTTTCCATTTTTGCCCATAGTCTCCCCTGGGGATATTAACAAATGCTGATTCAAAGTCAACAAAAGCAACACAAAGTGATCCATATGAAAACCAAAACACAGCTACCCTTCAAAATTTGCACTTATATGAATTTTGCTGTGCAGTTCTCCAAACATTTACAAAAATGCATCTATTAGAGGAGATCATGCATAAAAATGAAGATATTCATGAAACTAGCATACAAGAGAAGAAATTGCTTGCAGAAACGTGTACATTAGCCAAAACTGCATATAAAATGCATTTACCAGGAGAAATTCACACCAAAATGCTGATGAATTTTCATAATTATTTAAATAAAATAAATAGCAAACTGCTGCAAAATGTGAGGAACTGAATTTAAGATTGGAAAAACAAGGAACTTAGAGAACCAAAATTGACAGATCCTTCCATCCCTAGCTGATGGGAGCCGGGCTGAAGGAAGAGCAGGAAACACTACAAAAGTTAAAATACAAAGAAGATGCTGACAGTCTGTAGGCAGATACTGAAAATTATGAACATGCATTGAGATTACTGGACCTGGTCCTTCCCTGGCATTTAGAGACAGACCCTTTGTCCCTGTCGCACTGCCAGCATAGGATGGCCAAGAAGGAGAAGAAAATTTACATCTCAGCATTTGGGACCATATTTGGCTCCCGGCTCAGATTTCCAATTAGTGAGAGCTGTGAATGTGCCAGCAAACCCAGGCTTTCTCTGCTACATTGTCCAGCGATTTAGATATAGCTTCCGTCTTTTCAACTCTCACCTTACATTTAGTTTAACTGTTGTAAATGTCTTACTCCCGACTTCACTGTCAGCTCAAATCTTAGCCACACAAACCAAATGCCAGTTTGGGAATGCATGTAGGAGAATTATCCACCCTCTGACTCAGGACAGTTCTGGTCCTACTACCTTAGTAGCTGGGATGTCTAATGGTCCCAAAGTGAAACCGGGGAGGGGGGGTTATGAAGTCACCCCAGTTACCCAGCTATTTTTCTAAACACTAAAATGTAGTATCTGATAACCACGACCCATCCCATATCTGAATGAATGAAAATAGCCCAGCACAAATATCAATGCTGACTTAGTTCACAACTAGTATTGCAGTAACTAACTGTATCTAGTTAATTTCTTGTTGTTTTGCAATGAATATTTATATCGTTTCTTATATGGAAAGCTCCAGATTCCCTTTGCCCTCCCTTTGTATTCTGAACCTGGACAATGGAGCCATATTTTTATGCAGGATAATATATTTGGTAAAAATAGGTGATTTTCTAATTTGTCTAAATGAGTGCATCTTTGTGCAAGGACATGAGAGGTTTGTGAAAATTCTACTGCAAGTTTTCATACACAACAACATAATTCAATTCATAATGAAAAATACAAAGTACCTATAACATAGTTCAAGGCCCTCTCTGGCTTATCTGGTCAGCTGGTGTCTTTAGGATATATGATTTTATTTACACATATATACAACCTGAGCATAGCATTAATGAGCATAGCAGATGTTGTTCATCCATTAGTCAGAGGTTGGGATCCAGCAAGGGGGCCTGTGTGTCCCGCTTGTAGTCTGCTTGCAGCTCAGTTTGCCCCTTCTCTCCACCCCACCCCCTGGTGCTAAGTGAGGGGAAAGCCGACCCATTCATTCTATGGCACAGATCAACTTCTTTGGTTATGCTAATCATGGTCCTTAGTCCATCACAACCATTGCCTAGACCAGGCTTCCTCAACCTCGGCCCTCCAGATGTTTTTGGCCTACAACTCCCATGATCCTTAGCTAGCAGGACTAGTGGTCAGGAATGATGGGAATTGTAGTCTCAAAGCATCTGGAGGGCCGAGGTTGAGGAAGCCTGGCCTAGACTGATTTGGCAAGCTTGCTCTCATACATTCTACCCTCACAGATACAAAAAGCCAAGAACTGGAAGGGACTTGGGGCATCATGCAGGCTGACACACACATACACACTGCAAACACACACAGAAAGCCTGGCCTGAGCACTCAAATCACTGGCAACGACGACAACAAATCTCTCTCAGGAGCAGCCATTTCCTTCATCTTTCTCCTCCATGATTTAGAAAGCAAATATGCCTTGCACAAAATGTCTTTCAGTAAACTTAAAATTGAAATATTTCGTTTGAAAAACAGGTCAATATCAATTGCTTCAAAAATCTACTCGCCTTATTAGTAAATATTTTCCCTTTACAAGGCAAACTGTTGAGTGCCTGAGGGCCCTGCTCTTGCCACTTACCACCTGGCCCAGGGCGGGGCCTGAAGCCTCACAAGGACTGCTCCTGCCACTTACTATCTGGCCCAGGTGGGGTCTCACAGGGACGGTTGTTGCCACTGATGCTGCTACTGCCCAGGAGGACCCGGAGGGGTGCAGAGTTCTTTTTAACATGTTTTAAAATGTTCCTTTCCCTTTAGATTTTTTATATATGGGGGTGGGATGGATGTTTGTTTGGGCTTGGGAATTTGTTAGATTTTGATGAATTTGTAATTTTTGCAGTTTTTATTTGTATTGTTTTATTGTTTTCTGGGTTTTATTGTTTTTATTGTTTTTTTGTTTTAGGCTGCGAAAGAATAACATTAATTGCCATCAATGGAGGCTACTATGAGGCTTGGGATTGCTACCGTGGAGGGGCGAGGGAGGTATGGCAGTGGGGGCAGATGTTATAGGTGAAGGGGATCGAGATATGGATATGCTCGTACCCCTTCCAATCTGCGCCTCATCCCGAGGGACGAGGGTAGGGTGAGCAAGGATTACTCACCTCTGTCACTGGTGCTGTGCAATGCCAGGTCTATAGGCAACAAAACCGCCACCCTGCGAGATTTCTTTATCTCGCAGGGGGTTGACCTGGCTTGTGTGACGGAGACCTGGGTGCGCGAAGGGGCAACAGTTACCTTATGAGAGATGGCGCCCCCGGGTTTCTCCATCCTCCACCAGTCCCGGACTGTGGGCCGGGGGGGAGGGGTGGCATTATTAATCCGGGAAGATTGTCCTTTCAGGGCTCTACCATCGCCATCGATCCCTGGCATTGAATGTGTTGGCCTAGTGTGGGGCTCCGAGGAGAGCTTGGCTGTCTGGCTGGTGTACCGGCCACCTAGCGCACCAGTAGCCACCCTGTCAGGACTATTGGAGGCGGTGGCCGGCTGGGCCTTGGAGTTCCCTAACCTATTGGTATTGGGGGACTTCAACATCCATGCTGATGCCACTCCCTCCTCACAGGCTCTGGACCTGGTGTCTTCCATGGCGACACTAGGGCTCTCCCAGTTTATTTCGGGCCCCACACATCAAGCAGGCCACACGCTGGATTTGATCTTTGGCGTAGGTATAGATGTGATCATGTCTCCTTCGATGAAGGTGCCATGGTCTGATCACTACACTCTGAAAGCCAGGATTGACTTTCCACCCCCACCCTGCTTAGGTGGTGAGCCGATTTGGGCTCGCCCGCAGAGGCTGATGGACCCTGATAGATTCCGCCAAGCCGTGCGGGACCTTGCTCCCCCTGGCGACTCATTGACTGAGCTTGTTGAGGGCTGGAATATCCAGCTCCTGGCAGCCTTCGATGAGATCGCACCGAAGTGCCCTCTGCGACCCCGCAGAAACCGGGCTCCCTGGTTTACCAAGGAGCTCCGGAAAATGAAGCAGGACCTCAGACAGCTAGAGCGAGTATGGCGGGGTGCCCGTGACGGAGCCTCAAGAACATCTTATAGGGCTTTTATGAAAACCTACGAGATGGCGGTGAAGGCTGCTAAGAAGTCTTACTTCTCGGCCTCCATTGCATCCGCTAGCTCTCGCCCGGCGCAATTATTTAGTATAATCAGGTCTTTAACGTCCCTTGAGGGACAACCAAATTTAAATAACAATTTGACACACAGCTGTGAGGCATTTGCGAGCTTTTTTTGCGGAGAAGGTCTTGTTGCTCCGCCATGACCTCCCTGCCAATTTGGATAAAGGAACTGGAGGCCCCTCGACTGTCCTCGGGTCCAGTATTGGACCATTTCGACCAGATATCCCCAGCCGATGTGGACAGACTCCTCCGAGCTGGAAAGCCCACCACCTGTCCTCTCGACCCGTGCCCGTCTTGGCTGACTAGAGTGTGTCCAGATGAGGTGCGGGCCTTCCTGGGGGATATCGTCAATTTGTCCCTTGGCACGGGGACATTCCCAGGGGACCTGAAGGAGGCAGTGGTGTGCCCGCTCTTAAAGAAAACATCATTAGATCCTTTAGATCTATCCAATTGCCGCCCAGTTTCGAATCTTCCATTCCTGGGTAAGGTGATTGAGAGAGCGGTTGCTGAACAGCTTGGTGGGTTTCTGGATGAAACATTGGCTCTGGATCCATTCCAGTCCGGCTTCCGCGCTGGTCATGGGACTGAGACGGCTCTGGTTGCCCTAACAGATGATCTTCGTAGACAGCTGGATCGAGGCGGATCGGGGCTGCTGATTCTTCTAGATCTGTCAGCAGCTTTCGACATGGTCGATCACGAACTTCTGGACCACCGCCTTGCCGACGTGGGGATCCAGGGCACAGTCCTTCAATGGCTGCGCTCGTTTCTCTCTGATCGGGGACAGAGGGTGGCGCTTGGGGGGGAATTGTCATCGCGCCACTCCTTGGTGTGTGGAGTACCTCAGGGTGTGATACTCTCTCCGATGCTTTTCAACATATTTATGCGCCCCCTCACCCAGCTTGTCCAGAGTTTTGGGCTGGGTTGCCATCAGTATGCCGATGACACCCAACTCTATCTGTTGATGGATGGCCATCCTGACTCGGCCCCAGACACACTGACCAGATGTTTGGAAGCTGTGGCTGGATGGTTACGTGGGAGCCGGTTGAAGCTAAATCCTTCGAAGACAGAGGTCCTGTGGCTGGGACGAGACGATATGGGATTGGGGGGGCAACTCCCATCTCTTGCGGGGGCACAATTAGTGCCAGCACCGTCCGTTAAGAGTTTGGGTGTAATCTTCAACACCTCCCTTTCCATGGAGGCGCAGATTGCAGCTATAACAAAGGCGGCATTTTTCCATCTCCGCCAAGCTAAGCAGTTGGCTCCTTACCTCTCTCGCCCTGACCTAGCCACTGTGATCCACGCGATGGTCACCTCCAGACTGGATTATTGTAACTCGCTCTACGTGGGGCAGCCCTTGAGACTGACCCAGAAACTCCAGCGGGTGCAGAATGCTGCAGCAAGACTCCTTACGGGATCTTCTCTGCAAGATCACATTCACCCGGTGCTATACCAGCTGCACTGGCTCCCGGTGGAGTACAGGATCAGGTTTAAGGTGCTGGTTTTAACCTTTAAAGCCCTATATGGCCTAGGACCCTCGTACCTACGGGACCGCCTCTCCTGGTATGCCCCACAGAGAAACTTACAGTCTTCAAATAAAAGCATCTTGAAGGTCCCAGGCCACAGAAAAGTTAGGCTGGTCTCAACTAGAGCCAGGGCTTTTTCGGCTATGGCTCCGACCTGGTGGAACACTCTGTCACAAGAGACTAGACATCTTTCCGCAGGGCCTGCAAGACAGAGCTGTTCCGCCAGGCTTTTGGCCAGGGCACAGCCTGACTCCCTCCCTTGGCAATCTTCACGGAGCTCTGGCCCAATGGTGGCCAGTGGCTTGAATTTAATTAATTTTATAATGAATGATTTTAGAGTGTTGTTTGTGCTGTACTTTTGTACTGTCTTATTGTTGTTAGCCGCCCTGAGCCCGGCTTCGGCTGGGGAGGGCGGGATATAAATAAAATTTATTATTATTATTATTATTATTATTATTATTATTATTATTATTAGAAATAAAAGTGGCTTTCCTACCAAGATAGTAGCAGTGCAATCCTATGAATGTTTATTGAGAAGACAGTCTCACTGTTTCTAGTAGAGTTTAGTGCATCTAGGACTGAAGCCTAAAATGTCCACGAGTTAAAAAATAGGGAATGCCACTCTGCAGTAATCACAAATAAGAACTCATCAAAGAGGAAACAATTAACTGAGGTTGTAATCCAGTACTTACTGACCTGGCAGTAAGCCCATTGAATCCAATGGGACTTATTTCTGTGCAAAGACATATGTAGGATCGTGCTGTGTAGATGCTTCACCTATTATATAACCCCAAATATGACGCTAATTATTCTAAGTTTGCTTATAAAGCAGAATAGAATTTCAGGTTTTTACCAACTGTGGATTTTTCTTGACTTCAAAATCCTGAGCAGAAAAGAAGAGGGAAGTTATAATCTAATATCCACTATATCACACCTAATAAAAAGCACCAGACAGATAATTTTGTTTCACTCCTGTACAGATTAACTTACCAGTAATTGGTGGACACATTTGACCATGTTCTTTTAATTTAAAAAATCGATTTGATTTAAAAATGGCCATTGTGCCAATTCCTAACAATTGCTCAGAACACCCGCCAAAGCAAGATTTGACTAGGTTTTTCGAGTTTTAATTTGGTTATCCAAAAACAGAAACTCCTCTTCTATATTTAGAGCAGGATTTTTACTAATATTTTGTTCAGCAGCACCCTCTAGTGATTTATAGAAAGAACACACCATAACATTCTGCCAATGATGGGTTACCTTTGGTCACACCTGCACCATAAATTTTAAGTGGCAGCGTACTATTTTAAGCAGTCATGGCTTCCCTCCAAGAATCTGGGGAACTGTAATTTATTAAGGGTACTAAGATTTATTAGGAGATTCCATATTTGGAAACCTTCTTGCCATAGCTTCTTCTTTATCCAACCTAAACTCTTCCCAAACACACAAAACATTAGTATTCATTTTTAAGTTTCATAAGTTCCCAGAATATTGCTTGCATAAAACAGGAAACAGGCTTGGTAAATTTAGGAAAAACAATTAGCTCTTAGCTTAGTTCTTATTTTTCTCGGTAATTCAAACTGGAAAGTTGCTCACAGCTCTCAGGAAAGGAGGAAGGGGGAAATCAATGATTGTGCATTGATTTTATGAGGGACTGAATTGCAGCTGAGAGAGGCATGTCAAAACCAAGATTCAGAAAGTAAACAGCTGTCCTGCTCGGATCTTGCTCATCATCCTGTATATCTAGACATCAGTTTAGTGGCTCTTGGCCATGCTGAGCTTCTGTGGGGTGCAGGGACTGCATTTCCAACATGGCAAGGGATCTTGCAGAGAGGAAGCATCCCTCAAAAATCTCACCTTGCTTCCTCCTGTGAGCTGCTGCAGGCTCTGGTGCTCTGCCTCCCATTTGCTACTACTGTAGTTTGCAAGAAAACTTGTAGCAGCGGGTAGCCAACACAGTGGCCTTCAAATGTTTTGGACTGCAGTGTTTTCCCTAGGGAGTCTCATCATTACATATCTTTATGCGCCAGGCAAAACCTTTTTTTCCCCACCCAACATTTGGCTTTTCATTATCTATGGCATCCTTTAATGAATGGGGTTTTTTAAAATAGGAATGTCTCTTACGATTTTTTTATGTTTTATGATGGTTTCAATGTATGTTATTCATTTATTGTTGTATGTTGCTTTAGGTTGCCCTGGCAAAAAAAAAGGGGGGGGGCAATGGTAATCGCTTCCTAATCACAGGAAGTGTGATTAGATGCCCTTGTCACTCAAACAGTGGCTGAGTTTGGACATCACAGAAAACTAGCTGAGATGGGAACAAGCCCAGACTCCCTTTGGGTTTTGCATGCCCCAGTGTGTCCCCTGCAGATCCCTGACATGGCATCCCAGAGCATGCCTTCAGATTTATTAAGTTCCACCAACCACATTCTTCTTCTTTTGCTTTTGGGGAGTTGTAGCAGCTGCCAAAACATCCTGTTATGCGAAAGATAACTTTATTAAATATAATATGGTTAGAAAAACAAAGAGAGAGAAAAACAGCTAATGCGGAGAGATTGGGGGTGGAGGGAACAGGTGGCTTTCCACAGAGATGGAAACGTCTAATGTCATTTCCCAAGATGTGTCAGGCGCAGAACAGCTGCAGGACTTAACAGCTTGTTCAAATCACTATCCCATGAACAATTGTGGTGAATCGGTTCCCACTTTTCCCAGATATTTCTACCCCAGTCATTGCAGCAGGGACAGAGTTTGGTAATCTTTCAGTGCCCTGTAAGAGGCCAAAATTTGGCATCCCCAGATGAATCTTCTCAATTATGAATCTTCTCGATTTTGCACCCCCTCGGCTCAGCACCCTGTGCAGAAGAACCACCCGCTCCACCCTAAATCCAGTGCTGCATTACAGCCTTCCAGCCAAACCATAAGACTTAACATTCCAGGTACAGTGGTACCTCGGGTTAAGTACTTAATTCGTTCCAGAGGACCGTTCTTAACCTGAAACTGTTCTTAACCTGAAGCACCACTTTAGCTAATGGGGCCGCCTGCTGCCGCCGATGCGCCGCCGGAGCACGATTTCTGTTCTCATCCTGAAGAAAGTTCTTAACCCGAGGTAATACTTCTGGGTTAGCGGAGTCTGTAACCTGAAGCGTATGTAACCTGAGGTACCACTGTACATTTCACCACGTGCTACGAGAAAATTAAGCCTTTCTGTCTTCTAGTAAAAGATGCCAATAATCCTACCGGCATCTCACATTTGCATCACCTTTTATTTTTTCCCTAAAATCATTTGTCTTTCATCTTGGCAGAAACACTTGCTTGTCCAATTTCTTCCATCATGAAGAGTCAAACCGCTTTCACAGAAACTATGCCAAGGCCAAGCCAGGCCAACAGTGCAGATCCCTTCCTGTTGTGCTCCTCAGGCAAGGCAAGAGACCAGGAGGGTGACCGACCACCTCTCCAGTCTTAGCACTGCTGCCCCCGCCACTGTCAGCTTCTGAGGTTCTTCTCTACAAATCTGATGCGAATGGCTCCTCCTTGGGCTGCTTCTTAGTCACGGTGTTCAGGTATTTCAGACGAATGGTGGGAAGCTGCTCATAAAGGTCAAAGCCCACCGGGCTCTCTTTATTTGGCAATTTATAGTAGAGAAGATGTCGCTTGAGTACCTGAAGAGTGTAGGAGGAAGCAGAGGGTGAATGAAAGAAAAGCAGTTTCCCCAATATGGCTCAAACCCTGGAGATACGGGCTTTTTCTCTTATGGGGAAAGCTTAAGGAGCACAAGGAAACTAAGCAGTAGTCACTCAGATGCTGCAGCCCAAACACTTGATGTTCATACTATTAGCACATCTGTTTTGGGGAAATTTGCACCTTAATACTGCTGCAACACCTGCAGTATTTGTCATGTGACAAAGACACATGAGAGCAGAAGCAGCAAAGCAGGCTGGGAAGTGCTGGGACTGCACAATCATTTGGGCCTACTAAAGTTATTCAGGCCTAACTGCTAACTGTTGAGTCAGTCTGACATGTGACTTAGCAGTCATTTTCTCTCTGTGTTCTCTGTAAGATTTCAGTCAGAGTCAGTCTGCCTCAGTTGTGAGCAGAGTCAGTATGTAATCTCAGTCAAACTGTTTGGAACCATGCTGTTTATGAAGAAGTTTATTTTAACTCAGTAAAGTTCTTATTCTTTCAATTAAAAACTCTGCATTATTAATTTACGCTGCGCGTCAGTATTAGGTTGCTGGTAACTCAGCTGCAAACAGAGTTATTGTTTGAACTGTGCTGTAAGTTTTAATGCTTATTATGAAGGGGAAGCAGGATTCCTAGCTATCAGCTTACAATAGTGCTTGCCAATCACATTTAGCGGATTGCCTAAGTCTCTAGTGAATTGGTGGCTGAGGTTAGGTTTGAACAAGATACATCCTGGCTCTTTCTGGTGACCAAGAAAAAGCCAGTGAGTGCTTCCTCCGTTTAACTGCTCCAGTGAGAATATTCCTCACCCAACAGCCTGCCTTTCAGAAAATTACCCAACTGGCCACACAGTAAAACGTGCTCTGTCACATACCATATAGAATCGGGGCTTGCTTCTTAGTTGGACATTTTAATGCTAAACTGCGATTGTAAGAAGGGTGTTCAATAGTTTGCATGATCAACATCCCTCCATTCCTATGGAAATGATGTGTCCTTTGTGCTGCTGCGCAAGAAGACTCAGGAGAGAAACCAGAGCGATTGTTTGCAGTGAGCCAATGGGCTGAACTAATGTGTCTCAGCCAAACAACCCATAGAGCACTGTGAAAATTCATCACTCCACAAAACTCTCTTTTGTAGTATTACGAGGACTGGTTTTGAGAGCCAGCTGCAGGGTGCCTACCTCATCAGCCAAGAGCCAGGTCCTCTGGAGCATGCTTTTTCGGGCCACATCAGCCTCCTGAGATAAAAGTACCAATAAAATAAAAGTTAAACTTATAGTTGCTTTTCTAAAAGAAAGGAATCCAGCTCTTCAGAATCCCCAAGGGAATTGTTGGCCATCACAGGCAACAATGAACATGCAAGAGCCAAAATCGGTATATCCTATATAGCAACCTTTTCATCTTTACATCTTGTTTCTTGGGCTGCTCTTTCTGAATTAAGTTTCTTGGCAAATCAGCTTTCTGCTGGCATGCATGACAAGTGCTTGATAGACCTAGTGAGGATTCAGTGGTCTGGCTCACACTTCAGTCTAAGCAAAAGCATGGCTTAGCATGTGGGCCAACCTTGAACCACCAGAGGTTCTAGTTTGGTCCAGGAGACCATTTTCCCCAAACTACAACTGCACACCCATCAGCTGACATCACTGTTGACATCAGCGGGTGGGCAGGAGGAGAAGATTTAATCCTGCATTGGCTGGGTGCCCTGTTCCCAACAGGAATGTGCAGCAAAGGCAGCAGGATTCAATCTCCTGAGCAGGGAATTAAAGCATTTCTCAAAAACAAAGTGTGAAGCAGCTCACACGCTTCTCCTACGAGCAGGAGGGCAGCAATGGAGCACTCTGGACAAATGAAAATTTCCATATTGTCTTCAAAAGGCAACCCAACAACAATGCCACAGGCTATTTCTGTTACCTCTAAAAATCCCAGGTCCACACTGACAGCCCAGGACAAGACATTCATCCAGATCCTCCCTCCTAAAAGCTGACAGGCTTTTCACACAACCAATTGAGACAGAGCATCAAAACATAACAGGGAGGAACTGTGTGCATCAAACAACCAGCTTGGTAGAAGAACAAGATGCACCAGGGCCAAAAGATAATTGCATACCTGTGTGGTACTATCCTGTGAGAAAATGAAGCTGTTGACATGGGCCACAGCAACCACATAAAGTACAGGGCACCAGTTCTGTCGCAAGGTCCCTGTGACCAAGGTCTGGAAGTACTGCCGGAGGAGGTTCAGGTTGTCTTCAGCAGGGGAAAGGTATCGCTCCAGAGACACAGGAAACTGCAACAAAACCAAGAAAGCAACACCACTCAAAAATATTTATGTTTTTTAAAAAGTATATTTTATAGAAAAATACACTGAAACACATTTATTGTACACACACACATACACTAGTGTACATGAAGAGTGTGTAAAATTTAACTGCAGACTCTTCATGCATTTGTTCAGGCACGCAAGATAGGATGGAACAGACCTATGACTGTGTCATGTAATTCTACTCCGTATTGATCCAGAGCAGATTCCATCATACAGTTAGTAAAAACTTAAACATGTTGCAGGATTTCCAAAAAATAGACTAGAGGAAATTAATATTTCATTCAGCAGAGCGTTACTGCTGCTGAAGGCAAATGAGCATAATGGTCACAAATCCCATACATTCAGGATTGGCACTGTCCATAAGAAGTCCAGTTGAGGCAGACTTAACTTAAACTTACAATAACTAATACTATGTACAAAACACCACACCAGAAGGAAAAGAGATAGAAAGAGAAAGTGAAACCCAGGCTCCTTCTGGCCTTACTTTTATAGTCAGCATGACCTTGACAGAAGAGATAACAGAACCAGTTTAAACCAGCTGTACTCAGCTTCTCTGAAGGAATAACCCAAACACCATGAACCTTCATAGAATCATAGAGTTGGAAGAGACCACAAGGGCCATCGAGTCCAACTCCCTGACAAGCAGGAAACACCATCAGAGCACTCCTGACATATGGTTGTCAAGCCTCTGCTTAAAGACCTCCAAAGGAGACTCCACCACACTCCTTGGCAGCAAATTCCACTGTCGAACAGCTCTTACTGTCAGGAAGTTCTTCCTAATGTTTAGGTGGAATCTTCTTTCTTGTAGTTTGGAACCATTGCTCCGTGTCCGCTTCTCTGGAGCAGCAGAAAACAGCCTTTCTCCCTCCTCTATGTGACATCCTTTTATATATTTGAACATGGCTATCATATCACCCCTTAACCTCCCTCTTCTCCAGGCTAAACATGCCCAGCTCCCTTAGCCGTTCCTCATAAGGCATCGTTTCCAGGCCTTTGACCATTTTGGTTGCCCTCCTCTGGACACGTTCCAGTTTGTCAGTGTCTTTCTTGAACTGTGGTGCCCAGAACTGGAAACAGTACTCCAGGTGAGGTCTGACCAGAGCAGAATACAGTGGCACTATTACTTCCCTTGATCTAGATGCTATACTCCTATTGATGCAGCCCAGAATTGCATTGGCTGTTTTAGCTGCCGCGTCACACTGTTGGCTCATGTCACGTTTGTGGTCAACCAAGACTCCTAGATCCTTTTCACATGTACTGCTCTCAAGCCAGGTGTCACCCATCTTGTATTTGTGCCTCTCATTTTTTTTGCCCAAGTGCAATACTTTACATTTCTCCCTGTTAAAATTCATCTTGTTTGTTTTGGCCCAGTTCTCTAATCTGTCAAGGTCGTTTTGAAGTGTGATCCTGTCCTCTGGGGTGTTAGCCACCCCTCCCAGTTTGGTGTCATCTGCAAATTTGATCAGGATGCCCTTGAGTCTATCATCCAAGTCGTTGATAAAGATGTTGAATAAGACTGGGCCCAAGACAGAACCCTGTGGCACCCCACTAGTCACTCTTCTCCAGGATGAAGAGGAACCACTGATGAGCACCCTTTGGGTTCGGTCAGTCAGCCAGTTACAAATCCACTGAGTGGTAGCATAGTCAAGACCGCATTTTACCAGCTTCTTTACAAGAATATCATGGGGCACCTTGTCAAATGCCTTGCTGAAATCAAGGTAGGCTACATCCACTGCGTTCCCTTCATCTACCAGGCTTGTAATTCTGTCAAATAACGAGATCAGGTTAGTCTGACATGACTTATTTTTCAGAAATCCATGCTGACTCTTGGTGATCAGAGCATTCCTTTCTAGGTGCTCACAGACTGTTTGCTTAATGATCTGCTCCAGAATCTTCCCTGGTATTGAATGACGGGGCGGTAATTATTTGGGTCCTCTCTTTCCCCCTTTTTGAAAATAGGGACATTTGCCCTCCTCCAGTTTGCCGGGACTTCTCCTGTTCTCCAGGAATTCTCAAAGATGACTGCCAGTGGTTCTGAGATCACATCTGCCAGTTCATTTAATACTCTTGGATGCAGTTCATCTGGCCCTGGAGACTTGAATACATCTAAACTAGCCAAGTATTCTTGTACTATCTCCTTAGTTATTCTGGGCTGTGTTTCCTCTGCTGAATCATTTGCTCCAAATTCTTCAGGTCGGGCATTGTTTTCTTTATCGGAGAAGACTGAGGCAAAGAAGGCATTGAGGAGTTCAGCCCTTTCTGTGTCCCCTGTTTGCATTTCACCATCTTCTCCTGAGTGACCCCACTGTTTCTTTGTTCTTCCTTTTGCTACGAACATACCCATAAAAGCCTTTTTTGTTGCTTTTAACCTCTCTAGCAAGCCTGAGTTCATTCTGTGCTTTAGCTTTTCTGACTTGGTGTCTACACGTGCTGGCTATTTGTTTGAATTCCTCTTTGGTGGTTTCCTCCCTTTTCCATTTTTTGTACACATCCTTTTTTAATCTTAACTCAGTTAAAAGTTCTTTAGATAGCCACCCTGGCTTCTTTAGGCACCTTCCTTGTTTCCGTCTCATTGGTATTGCCTGAAGTTGTGCTTTTACTATCTCCCTCTTAACAAACTCCCAGCCATCATGAACTCCCTTTCCTTTTAGTATTACTGTTTGACCTTATGCTCTTGGCTGTGTTTGACATCCAACAAATATCCGGGTAATTGAAGTCCCCCATTACTACTATCTCCCTTCCTTTTGCATGTTTGGCCATCTGTTCCAGGAAGGCATCATCTATGTCCTCCGTTTGGCTTGGGGATCTATAGTAAACTCCCACAATGAGGTCACTGTTATTCTTCTCTCCCTTAATTTTGATCCAAATGCTCTCACTTTGGCTTTGAGGTTCTAAATCTTGGACCTCTTCACAGGTATACACATCCCTGACATATAATGCCACTCCTCCTCCTTTCTTGTCTGGTCTGTTTCTCTGAAATAGATTGTATCCCTCCATTATTACATTCCAATCTTGGGACTTATCCCACCAGGTTTCAGTGATGCCTATTATGTCATATTTAGTTTGCTGTACCAAGAGCTCAAGCTCATCTTGTTTATTTCCCATGCTTTGCGCATTAGTGTACAGACATTGAAGTCCATTAATCATTCCCCCGTGTCTCTTATTTAAGGATTTTTTCCTCCCACCACTAGGTCTGTGTGCTGTTTGCTCCATTTGGTCTATGACATTTGGATGATCATCTTCATCAATTGATAGACTCCTACCTTCAGGAGCACTGTCTCCCTCCCCCACATTAGTCAGTTTAAAGCCCTCCTGATGAGGTTTCTGAGATTTTTGGCAAAAACATTCCTCCCAACATTCTGCTTGTTTCTTTCACACAGAGAAGTTTCCAGAACCCTCTTGAATTAATTAGAAGAGGAAAGCTCTCTACACATCATATCAATACTTTCTGCACCAAGAAATGCAAACTGACAGACTGAGCTCCAGCAAAACTCAAAGTGGAGAGGTAATTAGGCTGCTCAGTCCATCCCTAGTGGGGAACAGAATTATGCTCCCCCTAATCCTGCCAGCTACTTCTGCCTCCTTATACATTTCCTTCCTTCCCTCTCTCATAGTACTAGAATACAGGGACATGAAGATTCAGGGCAGGCAAAAGGAAGTACTTATTCACGCAGGAAATAGCTAAACCCAAAGATGTAGTGAGGACCACCAACGTGGATGGATTTATAAGAGGGTTAGACACATTCATAAAGTGTTAAGGCTATCAGTGGCTACTGCTCATGACAGCTTTGCGCGGGATTACAAGTAGAGAGTTCTGCTACGCTCATGTGCTGTTTGTGGGGTTTTCATGGACATCTTGTTGGCCACAGGGAGAACAAGATGCTGGACTAAATGGGCCTCCAGTCTGATCCAGCAGGGCTTTCTTGAGCTTGCTTCCCACCTCCCAAAGTCCACCCCTACCGCAAAACAAACCAGACTTATCTTGGGGAGACCTACCTGCTGGAGTGGAACTCCCAGTGCCCTCAAGGTGCTCACATGCTCTCCAAAGACAGCCATCCTTAGCTGCACACTAAACCGCCTCTGCAGAGGAAGAAGCACGAAGGCGCCAAAGAGTGGGTCTCCAAAGGAGACTCCTTCAAACTGTTCAAGGAGGTTTATGTAGAGGTCATGGAAAGAAGCTAAGCCAGGGAGGGGAGCATCCAAGTTCAAGGAATCCAGGACTTTGGGCTGGCAGTAGAGGGAGAGTAGAGCAGCTGTGTAGCAATGGACAGGCCCTTCCAGGAACAAGTCGCTGCCCGTGAGGAAGACACACATAAGCCTTGCAAGTTTGGCTGCCGCCGAGATGCCCTGAAGGACCCTGGCTCTCCAAGTCTCCAGCAAGAGGACCCACTGCAGGTTCTGAGTCACTGTGCGCACAAGATCCAGTGGGAGAGAACTCAGCCCAGCCCACCGGGTTTCTGCACTAGTCACACTGTTATAGAGGTTGATGAGAGGAAGGAACGGCCAATCGGAAGGCAGGATTGGCCCTTTGACCTCAGGAAGAATCATGGATTGGATTAAGTGTGTTCGGCCTTGGTAAACATCTCTGGAACGAACAAGGGCGGGCTCCAAGTAAGCAAAGTGAGAGAGGTAGCAGGCCTGGATCAGTGGGAGATGCTGGTATGCTTCCTCCAGTAAGGCACCACGACTAGGGAGGGGAGGAACAGCAGCTGCTGAGCCTGGCTGTGCTGGCTTCGCCTTTGAGCTCAAGTGCAGGAGGTCTGAGAAATCAGCAGCTTCTGGCCCCCCTGATTTGCCTTCCCTGTACAAAAGAGGGGGTGGGGAGACAGGTGATGAATGCCAATGCTTTCTTGAATAATGCAATGATATTTGCTATTTGCTTATCTATTTCCTACAGCAGAAGAGTAATCCCCAACAGTCTTATGATCTACATTTTCACAAACAGAGATGCAGCATGACTCCAGGGTGCTGCCCTAAGGAAATATATTCTACAGTGTGGCAGGTGCTGCTTATAAGTATGTAAGAAGTGCCTAGCTGGAACAGAACAAAGATTGCTAGAATAAATGCACCTCCAGGAATAGCTAGGGCAACTCAGAAAGGGGTATAAAGGGGATTCCTGTATGTAGAAAGGGCCTCTGAGTGTGTAGCACTCATTATCATATCTTACAGCACCCTTCCCCATCTTGATGTTGCTGGACTCTAACTCCCAGCAACCACAGCCAACCGATGGCCAGGGATGATGGGAGTTGGAGTCCGTGTATGCAGAGGCCACCAACCATTTTTATACATGGGAATCCATGTTTCCAAGGAGATTCAAACATTCAATTCCTTTTCTCATGACTTTAAGCAGCCTCAATGCAGTGAAATTTAATAACTTATTTTTGGGATGAGGAATATATTGAAGGGGAAATGGCCTGAACACATGGCAATTCCTAACGCCCATTTTCAGCTTTCAGACTGACTCTTGTGGAGTGCAATGCCGAAAGTGCCACGTTTGTGGACTAGGTCACCTTCTTAGGCCTCGGCAAATCTCTCACGGTTTAACCCACTTTGCAGTGTTTACATTAAAGATATATCACCATCAACATAGAAGAAGTCAATTTTTTAAAATTGCACAAACATAACCTCCAACTTTTTGCACAGCAAAAGTTACAAGTGGAAAAGCAATAAAGATGGCACGGAGATTTAAAAGGCTTCACAGCTGGTGCAGAGAAGAGCAAGAAGTCACCCTTTGTCCTTCAGGGCCACGGAGCTGCATCAAAATGTTTCTTCAGCTATGTAGACAGCACAAGTATTAGTGGCTATATATAGATGGCTATATATTATCTCCAGGATCAGAGACAGTATGCCTTGGAATATCAATTGTTGGGGATCAAAGAGGAACCGAATGATAAGATAGTTGTGTCCTGCCTGTCATAAGCATCTGCTTATGATTTAGACACACTTTTAGTAACATCCAGCAAGACTCGTTTTATGTCCTCAACTCCCACTGCAAGGAAACCTAGAACAGGCTCCCCAGTAGGTTACTGAAACTAAAGCTCTGTAAATCTCTCTTTCCTTTTTTCCAAAACAGTTTTTCCACATCCTCATCTTTGGAAGGGTTACTCAAGGGGAGCGATGGGGAAGAGGTGGAAAGAGGGAGTGGAACTTACGGAATCAGTTTTGCATTGAAAACAAGGCCAAATAGGAGCTCATGAGCCAGGTGCTCACTGCCTGGCAACAAACGGCTTAACAACGCCATGGCAACACAGTGATGGAGCGAAGCATGCCGGCTGTAATCCGGACAAGTACCTGCCTGCACAGGAAACAAAAATCCAGCATGTGAAAATGTTGCAGCCATGTGCATTGACACAGGTATATGGGTCATGATATGACACAGGAATAAAGGGAGATGCTCTATGCCAAGCTGCAAGAGCAGGCAGTTTTTTTATCCTAATAAACATCCTCAAAAGACATCCCCCTACACATTGGCTTTTCACCATGAAGTCCGCAAATCAGCGCAACACAGTGCAGCTTTGCATGGTGTTTATGCAACGTGGTGGGAGACAAGTTAAGGCAGATACTTCGGTTGGCCAAAATCTGGGCTTTACACAGTGGATCACTCAGATTTTCAGCCAGTTTCACCTTATGGTGAATGAATACACATGGCACAACCCCCAACTTTCCCACAACCCCTAAGTCCCTTCAGACAGAGTCTACTGATGTTTGTGTGGCAAGGGAGTGGGTGGGAGTAGAAGCAGACAGCTTTAGGTCTCTGCAGACTGCTAAGATGATGCAGTATGTTTTCTTTATGGGCAGCAAATTGGGATGGGAAGTGGGGGGGAAAACACCTATTGGCTTCTTTTGTCCATTTCATTATCAAAGGTGGGGTATGGAGAGTGGGGAACATTGTAAAGTGAATCAGTAGGTGCCAAATTCTATTGAGTAACCACGGCCTCATTCACCATATCCCCTCCCCAGCAGGTTCTGTAATAAGTACATGGGCAAAGACACCCTGGTGTTCCTCAGATGTTCTGGGCTACAACTCCCATCAGTCACAACCAGCATGTGCTGTAGTAAAACACATCTGGAGGGCCCTAGGCTGGTGATGGGTGGGCTAAGCAAACCAGAAGTGAAGATGGATGCAAAGCGCTTACCATTTTCTGAGCCAGTGAAAGCACGTAATATTGAAAGTGGTATTCATGGCTCAAGAGCCAAGCAGAGGAAGGAGTTAGAGAAGGTGGGTCAGCAGTCCAGCTCTGCAGCAGATAGTCTGTTACACCCTTCACGTCCAGTATGGAGATATACTGTGTTAAGAAAAGAAAAAAAGGTAACGTCAGTTCAAAAACACCTGAATCTAGAGGGTGATAGTCTCCTTTAGCTAGTTTTTTTCTGTCATACAGAAATGTCATTCATATGCTCAGCTACTACAACATCCTTCTCATTGTCTGCTGGGATAATTGAAAACTGATGGTTTCCCCAGAGAGAACAATGCATGCTATATTCACATTTTAAGAGACATAGGAAAAGAGCCCATTTGTCTGGAAAAGTAATCATTTGTCAATTTTACCTGCTCCGGGGCTTTTCAGACTTTTAACAACCCATCTGCAGAAGGAGAAAACAAGCTTGCTCCATCTTCCATGTGACAGCCCTTCAGATATTTGAAGATTGCTATTATGTTATTTCTCAGTCTTCTCTTCTTCTAGCTAAACATACCCAACTCCTTCAGTTCCCTCAACCATTCCTCGTAAGGGTTGGTTTCCAGACCCTTTATCATCTCTGTTGCTCTCCTCTACACTGAGCATACCTGCAAGCTACCCTGAGATAAGGCTTGTACACAAATACGCTTATAAACTATCTACAGAATTTGCCAAGTCGGGGTGTGTTTTTGCATGTGGTTCACATAGCCTCATACCTCCTACATGCTTATAATTTTATAAAACCTGAAGAGGGTTTATATGCCCAAAGGCTAGACTTCAGGCTCTCATATGCCCAAGGGTTAGGCTTTCAGGGCTCGCTCAACCAACTCCTGGCTTCATTGCATCTGGTTGCCTGAAACACATAAATGGAACACTGTTACAGTGTCCTGTTTACACTTTCTTCTCAGATGCAGGAAGTTGCCTCTGTTCTCTTTTTTGGAACAGAGCATGTCTCCAGCAGAAATGGCTTGAAGAACAGCAGAACAAAACACCAGGAGGGCTCACCTTGCCAACCAGCCCTTTGTGTACGGTGATGATGCTATCGACAAGCACCAGGAAGGCAGTAAGGAAAGGGAAAGGCGATTTAGAGCCTGCAAGGCTCATTGGAGGTTTGCCCCCAGTGCAGCTCAGAGAAACGATGCTGGGGAGAGATTCTGGCGCTGGAGAGCAGGTTAAAGGATTGCACACAGCAGAGCATGGCCTGTGCGGAAAAGAGAGAAAGAGAGGTTATACTTCAGAAGGCAAATACTACTGAGAAAAAAGCAACTTATTAAAAAAATAAATCCATGTGATTAAAGTGTTGCCAGCTAAAGAGAGAAATTCAATGGGACAATAGTACCATCAAGGCAAGCATTCCCCACTCCACCCCGCATGCTGTTCTGGGAGTTCTGCTGACCAACCCAGGGCCAATTTGGGATTTGTTTCATGTGCTAGATTTGTCAGACAAAGTGGGACTCTACCCCACAGACCACTCCCAGAGTGCCCTCCTTCACTCCTTGGCTTCTTCAGTTTTGCCATATAGGTGGCTGCAGAAAGCACAATCCTGAACGTTAAGTGCAACGCTATCCTCTTGAAGAGAAGAAGAAGAAGAAGAGTTTGGATTTGATATCCCACCTTTCACTCCCCTTCAGGAGTCTCAAAGCGGCTAACATTCTCCTTTCCCTTCCTCCCCCACAACAAACACTCTGTGAAGTGAGTGGGGCTGAGAGACTTCAGAGAAGTGTGACTAGCTCAAGGTCACCCAGCAGCTGCATGTGGAGGAGCGGGGAATCGAACCCGGTTCACCAGATTACGAGTCTACCGCTCTTAACCACACCACCACACTGGCAAGAATAAAGAACCCTCTGCACCAAGGTAAACTAATGTTCTGTGCCACAAAGCAGGATTCTGTGACCCGTGTAAATGATGCAGTTTAATGTATGCCCACGTTGCATAATTTACTCTGACTTTATGAGCGAGATCAAAAGACAAATAGGGACAGGGGCAGAAGGAAAGAAGACACACAGCCCTGTCCATCCAGCAGAACTGTTTCGGCTGCCCAAAGAATGACAGCACAGCACCACTGCTGCTTGTTGGCTTGCTGCAGCAGCAACAGACGTGGGCACAGATTTTACCTGAGCATTTCCCAGAGGTTCTGCATGACTGGCTGGCTGAGGAGAGGCAGCAGAAGCGCTGATGTCAGATGCTCCACTTCCTCTAAGGAGTCAATGGGGTTTACTGATGGCTGAGGGGGGAAACGGGAGGAAAAAGGTGTTTTTGTGAAAACTCTGAAATTAAGCCAACAACATATACAGTGCATGAGTCAGACCTATTGATTTCCTTCCTTTTTAAATTCAAGATGCTGCAGGCACATGATTTTGCCTCATGACATTGTCCAGGACAGTGATTTATTATGCATGATCAATGCCTCCAAACATATTTGCCTAGGGATGTTTTATTAAAGAACTCGAGTACAAGGCAAGAGCACATCAAGAAGGGGGTAATGTGGTGGTTCTCAAACTCACTGTCTCTTTCCCTGTCTCACTGGAAAATTGCAGGACATCTTGGCAGATCACTTAATAATTATTCTACCTGTTGTAGCAACTGTATGTTGAATGTGCTAGATGCTGCATGGTTTTTAATTGTATTAAAAGAGATCTGCCATTGTCCACCTGAATGAAGCTTGCAACCACTGCTGGTCCATGGACCAGAGTTTGGGAACTCCTGGGCTGGTGTAACTGCCCTAATGCTTCAAGTGGGACAGCTGAAGAGTCTTCTTACAGGCCCTTGCAAATCCAGGACTCTTTAATTCAGCTCCTTGCAAGATAGAGAGATCAATCACTACTTTTCTGTATGGAATTAGAAGTGGGTCAAGGGTGTCAAAATATATTGAACAACTGGCAAGGAGGAGACTGTTCTTTACACTGTCTCCTTCCCAACAAGAGCTCTTCCTCCTTTCCTGTGCTGTAAGGGAGACATCAAACAAAACAGAGGAATACAGAGATGCACACTGTACACCTCCTGCTCTAGATAAGCTTTGGATGAATGGGAAAAGTGCTCAGACACAAGCCTGGTTCACACGTAATGCTAATCCATAGTTTCTTTAGGTTAACAATGGCTTTTTTGAAGACTACCCATGATTTGTTTTCTGGCAACAAACCAGTGCTTGAAAAGGTCCCTGGCACTAGGTTTGAAAACAATACAGAACAAACACATATCCTTATTTGCTTTTTGTAGAGTTTCTAAAACTATTTTTAGTTGTTTTTATGGTTTGTAAATTCCCTTGAGACTTGAAATGAAGAAGGAGATTCGTAATCCGCCTACCCCCGCATAAACTAATAACATAAAATGAATAAATAAAAGTGAAGCTTATGAACCACAGCTTGTTTAACTATGGTTTATTGTCAGGTCCAAACCAAGGAGCTGCGTCTGGCCATCCCACCCCAGATGCTCACCAAGCTATACAAGTATTACACAAGAACAGCTGAAAAATAAATCAAGTTCTGGAAAAACAGCCCATGACTTGTTTGCTTGTTGGTGAGTCTACTCATGGCTTGTTGGACAAGCAATGGGTTGCTGTCATGTGTGAATGCAGCTACAGCATGCATAAGTGGCTCTGGCTATGGTCAGGCCTCAAACAATCCAAGTATAATCACAATAACAAAATTATTTTCATTTGCTTGGTGATTTCATAAAGAATTTTTGACTGGTAGTTGCTTCAAAAAAGCTCCTGAAGGTAATTTGAACAGGGGCTGAAAACTACTGCTAAATCTTTTCCACTTGATTCGGAAAGTTTCTGATGCTTTTGACACTCTCCCCATGAACGGGGGAAGAGATATATTAAGCTGACCCTGTCCAGAGTAATCCTAGTAAAGCCAGGTTAACCAAGGTAGGGCCTCCAGCTCCCATAAGCCCCAGCCAGGATGTCCAGTGGCCAGGAATGATGGGAACTGTGGTCCAGCAACATATGGAGGGTACCATGGCAAATTATAAGATTGAAAGACACTGAAACCAGCTGCAAGGTTCACCTGAATTTACAAAGGAACCCAGAAGACAGGCACCTGTATCATTTCAGTTAAGACAACTGCACTTCCTTCCCTTGACTGTACTCTAAGCCTTGTCCGGATGGATAGTTGCACTGGGGAATAAAGGATCAACCCAACAGACAGTTGCAAGAGACACTTCTTTGGTTTTCACAGGCCTCACCTGCTGATTGCAGTGACTGTAATAGGCCGCCATGTAAAGGACATAAGCTGTTATGAGGGGCTGCAGTGCCTGCCAGATCTCCAGCTGGGTTATTTGTTCAAGGCATCCTTTCAGTTGCATTTCAATGATGGGCCTGAAGCCCGATACCTGACTCCAGGTGACTGGCGGAGGTGGAATCTGGCCACCGCCTTCTGGATCACTCCTGAAACAGAAAAGAGAAACCATGAAGGGGAGAGGTGAGACTCAAACTGCTAATGCCAACTAACTGATCACCCTAAAAGATTTGGTGACTGTGAAACATGTTTTAGGATGCTTTCATTGTTGTCCAGTTTTACTATTTAACGCTTTGTTGAGAAGTGGTAGATATTCTGAATGAAATAAATGAACAAACTTTACTCATGTTTATATCTAGTCTACAATTAGATGGCTTCACAAGCAAGCTGAACTGGTGCCTTGCCCTAATCTTATCTATTATTAAATTATTACCACACTTATATCCCAAGGAGTCCACACTGCATACATGGTGCCTCCCCTGCCCCCCCCCATTGTATCTTCACAACCCTGGCAGGTAGGTTAGCTGAGAGCTGAAGACCAGACCCATGTCACCCAGTAAACTACATGGATTAATGGGGATTTGAACTCTAACAATATTTACATGCCACCCAATAACTGTTTAATCAGAGCGGACCTACTAAAATGAGTGAACCTAACTTAATCATGATCATTCATTTCAGTGGGTCTCCTCTCAGTAAAACTAAGCTGAATATCAGATAAGTCCTCCAGGCAACTAACAATAACAGCACTATAAATAAAAACCAGAGAGTAAGTATAACCAAACAACAACAACAACAACAACAACACACCACTCAGTGTATTAGTACAAATGGGGAAAGCAACATTACAGTCATAAGCTCCACTTATGGATGAGAATTGAAATGACCTTGTTCCAAGTAATTGGGGGGGGGGGACAGGGAAGCAAAAGAAACAAGAATGTGTTATTTCTAAGCAAGGTTTCAGCAGTTGTTTGGCTGGAGAGGATTCATCAAGTTGCAGTTTTAATATTTGTCAATTTTGTACCATCTGTAATATTTTCACTGATGTTTTGCAAGCTGCCAAGAGGCTGCGAAACAAGCAGAATAAAAATTCATTCATTCATTCATTGTTTTAATTTAAGATCGGAAATGGTCAAGGCCCTTGGTTGATCAAAAATTAAGAGCTGCTTCACACATGCACAGATATCACTTGATTCCTAATTACAGAAACTCATGCGACTGATAATTCTTGGGCTCAGTCCAAAGATGTCCCTTCAGCTCACAGAAAAGCTTTCAATCCAGATGATGTTACCACAAACAGAAGCGGGGGTTAATTTTCATTGATAACCCCAGCAGGCTGCTGCATCACCTTCCATTCTGTTCTAGAAAGTTCTCCAACCTTCTGGAGCAGATTTACTGAGGGTGCAAGGGGCTGCAAAGGGAAATTGGCAAAAGTCACCTCCCTTCCTCTTCCACTAGCAGAGGCACAAAATAGTTTTAAAGCCCCTCCACAAGCAAAAGAGAACAGTGGGATTCAACCCATTTGGAAAACAATTATGTCTGCAGCAGCGATGAGAGTTCCATTTGTGGGATGCAGGAAACAAGCCGAATTCACACAGAACAGCTCTCATACTGCAACAGCACTTTTCTCTGATGCTGGACACATTACACCTGTAGCAAAGCATTTTTTCCCTTGGTTTGTCCCTGCAGCCTACCAGTCCCATATGCTTTCCTTCAAAGTGCTCCCACCCCTGTCACTCACTCTCATCAGAGCAACCTCTTTCACTGAGCCAGGTATTTATTTACACCCACCCAAATGATTATCTTCTCAATCAAATTTACTGTCAACCTCCACTGCAACAGCACGAACAAACCCCGAGCTTTGCTGGACTCAGCAGTGGATTCCTAGGGAATACCACAATCAACTGCTCTTCAGCAAAGTCTAATTATTTCCTCCCACTCACCCTAAGAAGAGGGAAATGGAAGAAAAGGAGATACAAAAATAGGGGACTAAAGCAGGACACACACAGGGAAGACTCTTTGAAGGGCAATTAATCTGACAAGACTGCTAGGCTGAAAGAACATTGATGGTCACAACCTTACTTGCCGAAGTGATCAGTTTTTACTGAGGTATCATCACCACCCTTATAAATACCTTCCTCACAACTATAGAAAGCCAGAGAAGCTCTGTCATAATTCTTATCACTAGTCGTGCACAGACAGCTGTTATGAAAAGGACAGAAACTTCAATCCCACTTTCAGTCACAGAACAGCAATTTTTTTGTCTCCAGGAAGCTTCCACCATGTTTGGTTATGTGTTGTACTCTCTCAAAAGTTTTCCAAAGACAAACAGCCTCCGGTAAATGAACCCAACTCCTTGACTCTCTTTGTCTGTATTCTGCTTTTAAAGTGACCATGTCAAGCAGGACACAGAGACAGCTCTTAAGTACAAAAAATTTAAAACATCCACATTTTTTCACATTTAAAGCCCGAAAATGATTTTCCAACAATGGGGGTAGTGTTCACTCATTTTTGTACACAAAAGAATGGGTAAATTATCTTCACTTTGCTTCTCCTAAAAGTGCCTGGGATTTATTATTTATCTGTACATATTCAACAGCCATCTTATGTTTTAAAAGCCTATAATAATCTCACACCAGAACCACAAACATGTGGCTATGTCAGGCTGCATATGATATAATTTAGGAAAGCTGCTTTGTAAACAATAGCCTGTTCTCTTCCCCACCCACCCCATCATTTTGAAGGTAACTGGCTCCCCCCCCCCCATCATTTAAAATCCTTTCCTGCCCTTCACTTCAAGTGCCACTTTACCAAAACAAGTGATGAGAATTCTGCACGGCCCATTTGAAAGAAAAACCGGAGAAACTGATTCACCTGTATTTCAGAGAGAGCCAATTCACTAACTGCTAGTTTCTCTTTGTAAGGAAGCACTTAACGGCAGAATTTCAACAAACCCTACATTTAGTGGCAAGTGTTATTTGGGCATTGCAGAAAGCTGACATGCGATGGCACCCTCGATTCTTAGAAGCAGGAGTGCCACAGCTCTCGTTCAAAATGAAACTTCTCTAAAAACAAGAATAAAGGCAAATAATAAGGTTGCGCTCACAAACCCATTCCCTCGCTCAGTTACCCTTTAGACAGAACCTGATATTGTGGGTGGTTTATCTTGTGGCTTTGCAAATGCTTCTGCCTGGATGGAATGTGTCTTTGATATGGGATATCGCCTCTTGGTTGCCAGGTACGGGCAAGTTTACCTCTGACTTTTGCATTGCCATTATGTGGAGGAAAAACATCCACACATACAGGCAGGGAATGGTTTTCAAGTAGATAATGCAGCAACCTCGCTGAAGCTACACAGAACTGAGTCTGCTCAGTGCATGAATTGGAGTCTGATGGGAACCCTGCATGCAAGGTCCCATGACAAAGGAAAGGCAGCGTATGACCGTTTGATGGCCTCTGTGAAGGCTGTTCTTTTTTGGGCAGGCTTTTTTAAATAAATGGCTGTGTACCACTTCCACACTGCCCAATATTTTTGTCCCCCAAATCAGGATGTCAGGAGGGGAGTATTTTCCAGTCCGGTGCTCTGGTGATTGTGTGTAGGGTAATCCCAGAGCGCCAGACCAGAAGGTGCTCTGGCACTCATCAACAGGGACACACCAAAGCGCCTTCTGCTCCAGCGCTCTGGCACGAGGATTCACACCAGAGCACTGGACAAAAAAGTGGACTTGTAAAAGGGTAAAAGTATTGGGAAGTGATATACAATGAATTGAAAAAAAATGGTTTAAAGTACCTTTCCCCCCAAAACCCCAGAATCCTTTCTGTCGGGGATAATTCAGAGGGAAATTCCCAGGGGTCAAAAAAGATGTATGCTACTACTGTGGCCCATGTTTTGCTAGTCCAAAAACGGAAACCGAGCGAGGTCCCAAGCTAAGAAGAATGGCAACTTAAACTGATGGAATACACACAGCTTGTAGATTTAACATACAGAATAAGAGAACAAGAAGAACGTACGTTTAAGGAAGACTGGAAAATGCTTACTGAATATATGGGTGAAAATTGTGTTCATTTAAAAACGCTGGTAGCACTAAGATAAATTCAACAGTGTTTTGATGGATGTAATAATGGATTACTGAATTGTTTAGTTCATGTAAAATATGCAGGGATGTGTGGTATGCAAAATGAACCAAGGAAAGAGAAGCAGTCATTGATTTAAGGTTGTCTAAATGAATATTTGGAAATGTAATTTGGAAAAATTTAGTAAAAATTGTAAAAAAGGGCACTGGACAAAAAAGAGGACATTTCAGGATCCTAACAGAAGCCATGACTGGCATCTAGGGAACAGCAGGTGAGGGCCAATACCCTCGTGTCTTACTTTCGAGTTTCCCATAGGCCTTTGCTTGAGATGCTGGACTAGATGGAACTTTGGTGTGATTGTAACTTATGTTACTAAGTTGTTAATTCATCATCTCCCTCATGTTTTAGTTTAGAGCATTATATCTGCTATTTCTTATCTCTTTTAACTGTTATTACTTGCATACTGTTTGTTATATTGTAATCTGCCTTGACATCTGGTTTAAAAATTCAAACAAAAACCTTTACAAATAAATAATAATTAATAATAATAAAGCACTCCGGTGAGTGATGCAAACTCATGCTGCTACTGCAGAACGTGGCTTTTTAGGAACACACACACACACACACACGACTGGCAAGAGAAGGTGGCGATACCTGCTAAGCTGGGCTTGCAGTTCTGCCCTGCAGCCAGCCGTCTGTGTCACTTGAGTAAGCAGAGTCACCATGGCTGTAGCTCGCTGGACAGAAAGTTCAAATAGAGAGTTGTTCTCCTGAAAACTGCCAGCCAATTGAGCCAGGGTTGGGACCATCTTCATTAGCACAGGATAGAGATCCCTGTAAATTGGAGAAAATGAATGAGGTGGGGGGGGGGGCAGAAATCACAGGACATTGACTCATTGTTACAAATAATTTGTTTACTCCCAGCACAATCCAAAATCCCATAAGACTTTGTGACTGACCCATATTCTGCGAGAAAAGGCTTTCTGCTTCTCAAAGCATTTGATAAAATGAACCAAAAGTTCATTTTTTTAAAAGCAGGAAAAGTTAAAGCTTGAACAGAAATGAGGATTTTCCTATGCAACCGAAAGACATCATTTCAACCTTACTTACATTGTTAACATCTTTCTCAGTAAAGATAAGAGAATCAACATCTTACATGGTCATGGCAGGCAGAACAGCCTATATACCAAAATTTGAAGATGTAAAACAAGGCAACTTTGCAGAAAAGAGTATCACTCATTACCAATTTACTTTGGTTGCTGGTTTGAATACAGCTGTTTAGGGATCAGTTCTTGTGGCAATAATCAGCTGCACCTAGTGTCACTCACTGATACAAAACTAGCATTTGAGCATACATAACCATTACAAAGTGGACCCATTCTGGTTTGTGAAAACCAGTCTGGAGAACTGGATTTTCTGCTGGCCCAGAGGCGTCAACACCGCTCCCTGCTAATGAGCGGCCTCAAATCTGCAAGCCTCAGATACGGGCCTCGCTAACAAGCCCAGTGACTGAGCCCACAGATACCTCACCTCAATTCCAACCTCCTTCATTCAGGGGATGTTGCAGAAAAGGAGGCTAAGAGACCATTTCAGAGACAGTCATTATTTGCTTCCTAGATTCTTGTCAAACTGACTTCTCTGGTAACTGTGTGGATTGGTGTGTTTTTCCCGCTTGTTAGCCATCCTGGTTTAGAGATTAATAGGGGCAAAAAAAACCCTATTGATCTTCTCAGATGTGGCCTTCTAATGTTCTTGATGACATGGGAGAGATATACCTCTCTCCTGCCAAGTCGCTGCTGCAGTTTATGCAAGCTCCTTCATCTCCTGCCTACTGCAAAAGAAATAATGCAATTTGCAGGTGGAGAAGGGAATGGCAGATCAACCACTATGGTGAGCCATCACTATGGTTCACACTAAAACTGGCTCTGCCAGTGCAATTGCACCAAACTCAACCACAGTGATGGTGATGGTGAGCAGAGGTTTCCTATGCTGCAGCTGGGCAAGGGTTTTTCTTTTTTGGCAGGTAGGGAGAAACCCCAGAAGATGTGCCTTATTCTGAAAACACACCCAAAGAGATCACAGGCCTGACCGTAGCCGGTGGCCACAGCCCACAAGCGGAAAGCTTCAGTGTTCATCCTTATGGCTTCCTCTATCCTCAGGGGAAGGTCTTTGGGATCTTCAGCTACGAAGCGACCCAGCCGACTCTTCAGTTCGAACTTATTAAGCTGTGAATAATAAGCAGACAGCAGAGTAAGATGCAGGACCTTAGGGGAGAGTAACCCATACGGACATCCGAGGAGGAACACCTAATGATAGCCACTGGAGGAGAGGGCTTTAAAATGGGATTGTGCAAGTCCATTAGGGATAGAACTGTCAATGGCTGGTGACCATGATGGTTAAATCCACAATCACATGCACTGAACTACGGAACACCAGTTGCTAGCATCCCTTACTTGTGGACTTTCTGTGTGCAACTGGTTGGCTGCTATGGGAAGCGTGATAGGCAAGATGGATCATTGGGAGTGAGTCAGCCGGTCTCATACCCAATAGCAGATGGCTTGGTGTGGCGGCGGCAGCCACATGACCTCCAGTCAGTCCTATTGCTGCTACTTACTGGGAAGCAGAGGAGAGAGGAGAGGAGGTGGGGAGGCTGGCACAGTGCAAACACACCAGACTGGCTCTGCCAGTGCAATTGCACCACACCCAAACTGGCCACCACCTTGTCCTGCCACCTCTGCATTTCAGTAAGCAGCAATGACACAACGGAACAAGGTCAGGTGAGTGGCGCTACCCTACCACCCGACCTCCTGCCACTGCTTCTACCCTTTCTTAAAGTTTCATGGAAATCAATGGAAGCAGCGTTAAAAATGAGCACTCCTTTTCTTCTTACTTCCCATTGCACTTCCTTGGTGCTGAACCTTCCCATCTCAGCGCCTGTCCTTCATCCACTTTCCCCTTGCCCTCTGCAACCAAAGTACTTCTTACACCTTCCCCTACCTTACCTCCACATAAAAGTTCTTTAGAAAATCTGAATTCCAAGCATTACTTATTTCAAGCACATGATTTGTTTCCATTATACCAAAAACTGATGTGTGTATGTGTGTCTGTGTGGCTCTATAGAGAATGCCAACAGACCGGTCAGCCATCTCTGTGGAAATTGAGTAATACGATAATCTTTATTGTCATTGTCCCATACAGAACAATGAAACTGAAAAAATCTACATCAGACATTCAAACTAATAATGATAATAATAATAATAATAATAATAATAATAATAATAATAATAATAATAATTTATACCCCACCCATCTGGCTGGGTTTCCCCAACCACTCTGGGCGGCTTCCAACAGAACACTAAAATACAATAACCTATTAAACATTAAAAGCTTCCCTAAACAGGGCTGCATTCAGATGTCTTCTAAAAGTTTGCTAGTTATTTTTCTCTTTGACATCTGGTGGGAGGGCGTTCCACAGGGCAGGTGCCACTACCCACAAGCCTGCTATCCCAGCCTGGATAGCCCCTAAAAACTCTGATACCCCATAATTGAATATAATATACTCACATAAAGACTACCTTACACTGCGTTTAAAACCAAAAATTGCATTTGGATTGAAACTGTTTCTCAGGCAGCTCAGTAACCAGGCTTCTTCTTCTTTTTGTCTCAACCATCTTTTGAACTTCTGCCCCCCAGTTTAAATAGCTTAAGTGGAGAGGCCCTTACCAGCCTGGCAGCCACATTCCTCCCTCCAGATGCCAAGACTCTCATTAGCTTCATGGCAGTGGCGCATGGAACTCCATGCAGGCTTGTGAGCAACTGCCCAGGTTCAGCTACTCTTGGATTCCACTGGGTGGGGAGGAATTCTCTGATGACCATCTCAACTAGGCGAGGGCAATCCAGAATCTGCAAAACAGACATTTAAGAGAGAATATTTAAGAGCAGTACAAAGCCACTTATTTGTCAGTGCAGCAATGTAAAAAAGTTTACCATCTGGCCAAGTATATCAAAGGAATCTGAAATATTCCCAAATGATCTCTATTCTTCCACCTCAACTGGCATCTTCTCTGACCCAGAGAACACACACCCAGGTACCTACCCGACTGCATGCTTCAGTAGAGTGCCTTCCTATGCGCGTTAGGATGTCTAGACTCTCCAGGACTACCAAAGGCACAGGTCGCATTACTTCCAGAATGTATCTCATGCGCTGAAGAATCTTGGTCTTTAGCAGTCCCTTGGAGATAATAATAAGATTTTGTAAGTCTAATACAAAAGCCCCAATTATGGCTCAGCAAACTTCCACTTCAGCCTATGAATCTGTAACAGATTATGTATGTTTTTTGTGTGTTTTTTTACACAGATACTGCTTTATTGACAATGTTCTGGAAGTGACTAGAGGTTTTACCTTTATGGCATCATATTGTGCCACTTCTGGATCTGGTTTGTTTTCATCCTTTGGTCTTTTCCCCGGTGCCTTCTGGGTTGGAGCTTGTCCCTCATTCTCATCTTCCTCCTCCATCTCCTCCTCTTCACCCTCGTTCGGGATAAAAGGGTAGACAGTGATACCCTGGTACCATGAAAATGTCTTGTCCAGATACTCCTGCAAGGAAATGAAAAACAAGAAGCTAGTTCTTGCTGAACAGCTGTCAAAAAAAGAGGAGGGGATGCTCTCATGTCCACTCCTAGGCGTCTTCGATAGCAAGGCTTGGAAAGAGCCCTCCCAGAGAAATTACTGGAATAAATGGTGTGAGAGGCAGCACTGGGACTTGAGAAACCATAGTTCAAATGCCCACTTAGCCAGTCACTGCCCCTCAGCCTAACCTACCTCACAGGGCGGCTGCAAGGATAAAATGAAGAGGAGAGAAGTGTGTGAACCACCTTCAGCTTCCTGAATTAAAGTTAGGACATGAATATAATAATAAACTATAACAAACAAATCTTCACAGTAAGTTCTAAAGGCATGGACCCAGAATTGTTCTTCTGGAAACATAAAACGCAAAGGATCCATTTAATGCCCAAGGAGGGAGCTGCCTCATGCAGAGTCAGGTCACTGGTCCATCTAACTCAGTAGTGTCTCTCACCAGAGGATGGGAGCCTCAGGCTCAGGGGCCAAATGTGGCTCTCCATGCCTCTCTTTCTGGCCCTTGGAACTCAGCCCCTAGGTCTTACCCCTCATCAGCCCTGTTCCATACTCTCCTTAAATGCTTTTTGCCTGGCTGGAATGTGTCCTTCAACTATGATAACGCCCCTTGCTTGCCTGGATAGCAAAGTTGGAGAAAAATGTGTGGATCGCTGGAATGTGGTCTGCTGACACAAAGCTAAGAGCCACATCAATTGCTCTATCCACTTTCTGTCTCTGGCGCCATCCACCAGTGGTATGGCACACTACAAGGAGATGTGGCCACACTTGGGAGTGGCTCTGCATGATTTCAGACAAGAGTGTTTCCCAGCCCTGCCTGGAGATTGAACCTGGGACCTTCTGCATGCAAAGCAGTTGCCCCACCACTGAGCGGAAGGGAGCAGAAGCCCTTAATAACACGGAGATCTATCCCTACTGATACCAACACTCAAAACTATTTTACATGGATTCTTGGGTTCTACAGATAGACACCTCATCATCTGGAGAGACAAGCAGCGCATGGAGGGCGTGGACAGTGGCTGCAACGACATTATCCACTGGGTCATCCAAGGAGAAGCGGAGCAAAAAGAGGAAACCAGCGTCAAGCAGGACACGCAGGACACTTCCTTTCAGCGAGGAGGCAAACTCCCCTGCCTTGGCCTGAAAACACACACCACAACGACAAAGGTTAAAAAGAGAGAGAGAGAGAGAGAGAGAGAGAGAGAGAGAGAGAGAGAGAGTTGTTGCTTTTAGAAGGCAGCCACCAATGTTGCACAGGGACGCTTTCCCAGAAGTCCTTAGACTGGAAACTGATGGAAGCAAATCCATTCCACTTCTTCCACTTCAAATCATGACATTTTCTCTTTTTTTATGATGAAGATTGATATCTTTTGCATTCTTATCCTCTGGCAAAATGCACACAGCTATAAGGCAACTGAGTTTCTCCCTAGGGCTCCACAAATGAGAGCACTAAATACACCATGGGCAGCTGCATCTCTGGCCTCGAGGGGGAATGTTCTTCCCTTGGAATTCTGCCAAGGTGTGGTCATCTCTCTTGTCTCTGACGTTTGCCCTGTGCTTCCAAAGCACAATAATGAAATAATGCCCCTCCACTCCCACCCGCACATCCTCTATGCATTCCACAAACAATGATGGTCTACCAGTGGGGACTAAGGCAGCCAAGATCTGTAGATTCTGGCTTATATCAATATACAATTATGGCCAATTTCTGCCAGACTTCATAACCTTTTCTCGTTGCTTTAAAGCACTTAAGAGCCTAATTTGGCTTTTCCCAATAGCCAACGTATTCAACTAAACCAAAAAATTAATACAATGCGGCAGATTTTTCTGAAACTTCACCATCAGCAGATTTGGCAGTCGCTAGCGAATTAAACTGCTAGCT
The DNA here is from genome assembly GCF_964252035.2 of Podarcis erhardii. NCBI lineage: Eukaryota > Metazoa > Chordata > Lepidosauria > Squamata > Lacertidae > Podarcis > Podarcis erhardii. The sequence goes on from NC_138497.1 coordinate 44,381,906, forward strand.
GTCTTTTGTTTCCCTTAACTGAGAGCCAATTCCTATGCATGTTTATTCAGAAACAATCCACACTAGGTTTTAGTGGTGCTTGTTCCCAGGTAAATGTGCAAAAGAACATCACTCGAATCTTTCAGGTTAGATAATAACATGATAACAGCATCAGAAGACTAGTAAGATTTCAGTCTAGTCACCAAATATATGGAGAGATCCAAATAATGTTTTATGTACTCATTAAGGAGGTAGGAACCTTCAAAAATGTTTTAATACGGCCTTCCCCAGGCTGACTCCCTCCAACTTTGCTGCTAAACTCCAACTTCCATCAGGTCTTAGCAGCACAGCTAGTGGTCAGTCTTAAAGCAACATCTGGAGGTGTCAGGCTGGGGAAGGCTGTTTTGATCACTGACCCATCTAATAAGAAATGTCACAGTGGGAAGCTTTCTGTTGGAGCACCATGGTCATTCTTCAACTTTGCAAAAATGACCACTTCAGATCAAACTCTGTGGATGTACTTGCATGTAACCAAACTGTCTTAATTTAGAGATTCCCTAGGGCCAATTAAAAGGTGAACAAGATCAGAAACCAAAAAGCACATTGGTGATTTGGTATATGTGGAGATGGTTTTTGTGGCATCAGAAGAAACCTGGCCACCCCGTTTCTCTCTTGTCACCCCTACAAAGGTTAACTCACCTTCTGGACAATGTGACCAAGCACCTGCAAAGCCAGAGTCCTTTGCTGAATGACCTGGCTGCGAGACAAGTGGAAAAGCTCTTGGAGCGAGTAGCCAGCCCTCTAACATAAAAATAAAACATCCAGACATTAGGGTATCTATCATTGTGTTACATTACATACTACTGAAGAGACACCATCCTTTCACCTGAACAGACTCTGAAAGAAGCAAGGAAGTCAACAGGACTGTCCTCTGCCAATCACACCACACAATCCAGGTAATAGTGCAATACATGCAGAGAGCAGGGGCAAGAAGGTTCCTGTGCTAAGCTTTAGATGAGTCAAGCATGCAAGACACATCAAACGCTACAAAGAAAGCATGGGGAAATATTCCAAGGTCGCTGAGCACCAACCTGATGGAGGTTATAGTAGGAGTCACCCTTATTTATAAAGCTCCATTAGGCTCTAAGCAGAACACCAAAAACTGAGCCTTCCCAGAAGAAACACTCATTGGAATGCTACACTACACTATCCAATAGTCTGGGATCTACTGTTCAATAAGTTACTGCTACTCAAGAGGAGGGTGAGGGAATTTCCCATCCTCGTATGTGATGAGAAAAAGAAATCTTGCTCCAAGTAGCAATCTTATTTCACAGTAATTAATTCTCTGCTTCTTCCATTTTTGAAAGCATGAAAGTACTTTAGATGCCTTCAACTGAGAATCATTAATGGTCAGACCATCTAGCCCAGGACTACCTAAGAAGGAAAGACAGGAAAGAGAGTGAAACATGCAATGAGATCACAAGCATGTTCTAGCGTTCAAGGCTGTTCTCCCCTTACTTCTGCTTCCTCTCCGTGGTGGTGTAGGCCCAGATGTGTGGGGAGGTCTTTATCTGGGGGAATAAGATCTCCCTTCAGATTGAAGCGTGCCTGCATTGCCTATTGGAGAAAGAAACAAATAAAATTATAACCTTTATTGCCTACTGTGCCATTCAGCTATTCTACCAATTTAGCTGCTCACACTTAGGATCTAAATCCCTTAACTACCCAAGCCAACTTTTACCATTTTTTGCTGACATGTTCTAGGGAAGGGGACCTCTGGCCTAGGGACCAAATGTGGTCCTCCAGGTCTCTCTGTCTGGTAGGGTTAGAAACTCATAGATATAAAATAACCACCAAATGACACCTTGAACCTAGGTTATGGCCACCACAATTGACTGTCTAGGTGCCATTTTCTTTTACAGTGAAATTATTATTATCATTATCATCTCTATATCGCTTTATATTTTAAAGAAAAAATGTCTCAGAACGGTTTCCAACACATTACAGGATTAAACAGCGACAAGACATCTCCACAGATCTGTCAGCCGGCTGCCACGCAGCAGTGTCTTTTGATGCTGGGATATTGGGGGGGGGGGGGGACAGCAGAAACTGCTACTGTACACCAGCCAGATGGTGGAGATGTTAGTTGCCAAACCTGATGACAATACATCTTCACATGGTCACAACTGAACCCGCAACTGGTGCCTGGGCGATTTCAAACACCGCTGTCTGGCCTTTGGGATTCTCTGTAGGCCAAATTGACTCTTCCAGGCCACACCCTCCTTGAGAGCTTCTGCCTGGCTAGAATGTCTCCTTGAACTGAGATAATGCCTCTTGCTTGCCTGGAAGGAGGATGGAAAGTGGTGTGGGGGTGGGTGGGTGTAGAAACAGCTTTTTCATGGCTGGAGTGTAATCTACTGTTACCAAGGCAAGAGTCACAACCATTGCTCTTTTGCTTCTGCCCCCTACTGGGATGCAGCCTGCCCCCCGCCCCCCGAAGGTTCCCATAAAGGAAGGCAGCCCTCAGGCTGAAAAAGGTTACCTACCAGTTTTCTAGGGGGAAGTTAATCTGAAAGCAAGAAAGAAGGGACTGTGTTTTATTCTCCTGACCTTTTTGGTTTTCTTCTGCCGAGGTTCAGGGAGGTCCTTCAACCACTGCAGCTTCTCCAACTCCACAGTGTCCATGTGGAGCCACTCTTTCTGAGGCTTCACTGGAAGGTCACCACCTTTTGGGAAAGGCAAAGGCAGACATTGTTATTCTTGAGCGTGAAAGCAGAGCATGCATCACTTTCATTGTCAACATTTGTGGCTCTGAAGAAGTGCATCAAATACTGCTTTTATGACACTACAAGGGGAAGGGGAAAAAGCTCAGAGACTGACTCATCATTGATACATAAACATCAAAGGTCCACCAACAGTTTAATCTTCTGTAAGATCTGGAGAAGGAAAGTGGATGGCGCCGTTAATAAAATTTGCAGATGAAATGAAGATGAGCTGAATATCAACTTGGACGTGGAGTGAATACAATCAGATTAGAAAATCAAGAGCACAGAATAACATGAGGCTAATGATTTAAACTGCACTCCCAACAACCCTAAGAAAAGGGTCTCAAAATAAAGATACTGAGGAGAGAAAACCGATAATATTGGAAAGTAAGAGTCTTGAAAGGCAAGTTCAGAGGGCTCCATTATTGCCGTCTCACGAGCGATAATGTTTAGAATTCTGGGTCTTCACAAAGAGCCAGTGAGAAATTGAAAGGGGGAAAAATCAACTAATTATACATTTTGGCTCTGCAGCAACAGCTGAATAGGAGACTCTGAGCATAGCCAATAAGTTTTTTAATGGTTGGAACACCAAGAAGATCAATTATTTAGCATTATAGACTAGACAGCAATGGAAGGAACAATTAGCACCTTGACAACCTCTTGAGATAAATCTACTGAGTTAAGTCTGGAATGTTGTTCTAGGACAATGGGGCTTACAATTAGTAATGGAGTAAGCATCCAAATCAAGGTAAACGAAGCTCTAGTAAAATTACAGCAACAGCTTATTTTCAACCATTACCTATTGCTTATCTTTGGACTACTGTACAGTGGTACCTCAGATTACATACGCTTCAGGTTACAGACTCCGCTAACCCAGAAATAGAGTCCGATCTTAACCTGAAACTGTTCTTAACCTGAAGCACCACTTTAGCTAATGGGGCCTCCCACTGCTGCCACGCCACCAGAGCACGATTTCTGTTCTCATCCTGAAGCAAAGTTCTTAACCTGAGGTACTATTTCTGGGTTAGCAGAGTCTGTAACCTGAAGCGCCTGTAACCCAAGGTACCATTGTACATTCATTTTATATTTTTTAAAGAAATGCTGGAATGAAGAACAAACACACCAGTGGGGTGGGTGTGAAGCAGGAAGAAGCAGAAGAGTCTTCTGGTATTTGTTTTTCCCCTCTCCATTAATCACTAAATGGAGAAGGCGGATTAAACCATGCTCTGAGTCAAATTAGTAATGTGTACCACCAGACACTAGTATTGCAATCTTGTCAACAGTTGGGGGAAGACTGTTATGTATTCTAGGGTTATCAGCAGATTGTTGAACTGATGAGAAACCCCTTTAGAGAAACACAACCTGGCAGCCCGGATGGTGTGCATTGAACCTTTCCAAGCTTATGTTTTGTTTTTCAGAATTGGGCGTGCAACATATAGTCAGCCTATAGTGCCATTTCCTGCAGCTTGGCTCTCTCCTGCACACTGTTTTACAAGCGCAGCCCCCACCAAGCCAAATCACTGCATCTGCTAAAGTTCTGGCTCTCTGGTTCTCGGATTCAGCCACAGATTCATCGGCACCATGACAGCATAAAGCAGAGTAGGAGGAAGGTGTTGCAAAGAAATGCCTCCTACATACATTAACTGGAGAAGATTACAGAGGCTTTTGCCAGGCTCCCTCACATGCACCATTACGTCTTCTGGGACGCATGGCATAGAGTGCTGTGGAACTTGCACAAGAGGAAGTCTGGTTGAAACCCTGCTCTACAACAGAGGTCCTTGGGCAAGTGTAATAAACCTATTACACTATTTGCTGTGTGGCTAAAATGTTACTAGTCCTTGGGAGGAAGAGGGTGCAGATATCACCCCAGGCTTGCAAGCTTCCCCATCCTGTGTTCTAGTGCAGCTACAAGGAGATCAGAAGCCTTTGTTGTTGTTTAGTCGTTTAGTCGTGTCCAACTCTTCGTGACCCCATGGACCAGAGCACGCCAGGCACTTCTGTCTTCCACTGCCTCCTGCAGTTTGGTCAAATTCATGCTGGTAGCTTCGAGAACACTATCCAACCATCTCGTCCTCTGTCGTCCCCTTCTCCTTGTGCCCTCCATCTTTCCCAACATCAGGGTCTTTTCCAGGGAGTCTTCTCTTCTCATGAGGTGGCCAAAGTACTGGAGCCGCAGCTTCACGATCTGTCCTTCCAGTGAGCACTCAGGGCTGATTTCCTTAAGAATGGATACGTTGATCTTCTTGCAGTCCATGGGACTCTCAAGAGTCTCCTCCAGCACCATAATTCAAAAGCATCAATTATTCAGCGATCAGCCTTCTTTATGGTCCAACTCTCACTTCCATACATCACTACTGGGAAAACCATAGCTTTTACTATACGGACCTTTGTTGGCAAGGTAATGTCTCTACTTCTGATGTCTCAGAAGCCTTAGCTCCTGCTTAACTTCAGTTTAGTGTGTCATTTGAGCCCCAAACTTTGGGTCATTTTTACCTACCTCATCAGTTACCTGTCTATTCTAAGCGGCTGTAGTTCTCCAAGGCCTCAGATAGAGGGGTTTTCAATCGCTTGCTAGCCTTTTAGCTCACAGACAGCCAAGAGTGAAACCAGGGATCATCTGCATGTGAAGCAGCACTGGGCGATATATCAATATATAGCTCAGGACCAGTATTGGGAGGAGACCGTGACGACAGCTTAACTCGGCGGTATATTGGTGGTGAAACCACCATTGCACTCTGCCCTGGCAGAGGGAGAAACAAGTTGGATCGGTAAGTTGCCAATACAGCTTGTTCCTCTCTCTGCTTCTTTGAACTGCTTGGGCTGAGGAACGTGCTGCTGCCCTCCCCTCAGCAAAGCAGTTTCAATGAGGCTCCGACCCGCCACTGGCTCACAGGAACCAGTGGTGGGATGGGGGCTCATCGCGGCTGCTCAGCTGGGAAGCGCGAAGCCTGCCCTTTCCTCCCAGAAAGACGGCAACCAGGTGGTGGAGGGGCTCTTTGATGATGCTGGCAGGTCTGCCGCTCGCCAGCAGCCCTCTCCGCAAGGGGCAGATAGGGTGGTTTTGCACCACCTTGCAGACTTTGCCCAGGAAGGTGGGCTGGAACTACAGTGCCATGTTGAAAACCCAACATCGCCCAGCCCCTAATGTGAAGCGTGTGCTCTGTCACTGAGCTCTGATTGCAAGCTGCAATCTCTGCTTCCACTCCAGCAAAGAAAGTCCACTGGGGATTTCGAACCCCTTTCAGAGGAAGGATGGGATATAAATCTAATAAATCAACATACCCTTGTTGAGAATGGGTTTCCCCTTCTGAATTAATTGCTCTCTTCCCGTTGCAAGCACAGGCTGCCTTCTTCCCTCTGGCAACATGGCTGCTGCTAAGTCTATTCAAGATGAATTTACTCCTTGGCATCAACAGTGGCAGCTTTCCAATGCTAAGTGCTAATGCAAAATTAATAATACGTCTCCTGCTGGGCACAATGTGCTGCATGCATAACCTCGGGCAGCTTGAAAAGCTCCATTGATTTTTATAATTGCTCCTCTCTTCCCAACGATATACTAAGTCACCCCACGGACAGTTGCCCTTCCTTGGTTCAACACACCTTTCCCTCTCCTCCCAGAACCAAGTTCTGCTTCCCTCAGCAATCACATCTTGCTTCTCCTCTCCCAATATGCCATCTCATAAATCCTTTGCTATCAATCTGCTGCTATCTTCACATTTTTTAAGGCTCAAAGGACCTTTTCCCCCCCATCCTGGTGCAGAGGAAATACCCAACATTTCTCTTCAAGCAGAGCACCTTAACAAGCTATTGTTCTAGCGCCAGCCTGCTAAAAACTAAAACCCATTGCAGGAAAGCATATGAAAATGTGGGGGGAAGAAATTGTGGGCAGGGGAGGGGAAGCCGCTCTTGCGGAAGTGCTAATCCACCTGCTCTTGCTTCTTCTCCCTTCCCTCCTCTTGCACATTAAAGCTGCTCTCTCAAGAAGAGAAACAGTAAACACCACCCCTTATCGCACCAAACCACACTGCTCAAATCCAAGAGCGATTCAGAGATCTCATTAAGCAGGCTCCACGAGGCAGGGAGGCCCAGAGAATATAGCACAACAAAGGATCAGACAGAAGGAAACAGCCAGCGCAAGTATGGGGCCGGGGCAGAGAGGCAGCGGAGAGGTAAAACACTCAAGAAGAGAGGAATGCAACAAGGCGGGAGGGAAAGGAACAGGATGAAAAAAAGAATAAAAGCAGGGAAGTTTTGAATTAAAGCTTACGACAGAGCAGGTCTGCACAAACTGTGGCCAACAGAGCCAGGCACTACTGGCCACGTATCGTGGGCTGCCAGGTATCTGGCAATCCAGAAAGCTACTTTATACCAAGACAGTCCACTGGTCCATCCAGCTCCATATCCTCTGCACTGATTGAAATTGACAGGGCTCTCTCCCACCAGCCCTACGTGGGGAGATGCCAGGGACTTAACCTGGGACCTTCTGCGCTCAAAGCAGATGCTCTGCCACTGAGCTAGGGCCCTTCCCCTTGTTTCTGCAGTCCCAAGAACTCAGTAAAACCAAGGAGGTTAACTGTCCTCTTGGATCGACTTCATGGGTCGTGGTTCGTTTGTTAAGGGAAGCACAGAAAGCTGCCTTGTGGCGAGTCAGGCTGTTGGCCCACCTGGCTCAGTTATCATCCATGATGGCAGGCAGTGGCTCTCCAGGATTTCAGACTGAGGCCTCTCCCAACTCAGAGCCTTCTGTCTGAAAGCTCCTGCTCTATCACTGAGCTGCAGCCCTTCTGGAATACACTTGGAGCTTTATTGTAACGAAATGCTGAGGCAAGGAGCTAAAGAACAGGATCCCCAAACTGACCAAGATGAAGGCCTCAGAGATTCTGGCCTGACCCCTCAAGGTCTCATTTGCAACTGAAATGAAGCCCTGAGTGTGCTCTGCTTTCTCTTTACCATTTCTTCCTCCCATCACTGTGGAAATTAAGATGTAAGTTCCTTGAGGCAGAACCTTTTCTCTCCCCGCCCCACCCTCAAATTTTTTTTTAATGCCTTCCCTCATTGTCTTGGGATAACAGAGGCAATGAGCAACTGTTTTTGCTGTCCTTTAGCAAGAACTGCCTGCAGGTAACTCAATCTGGATCCACTAGCCAGATCACTTAAGTACAGGAAACAGAAAGGGACCTGCAGATATGGCAAGAGTACAAAGGGTATTATTGATCCATATCATCATCAGAACACAAGCTCCAGCAGAAGCCCACAGGTCCCTCTTACGGATTTGACTCCAATCTTGAGGCATCATAAACAATGTATTTCCTCCAATGCACATATTTATCCCCATTCCTACAATTTGAAGGGGATGGAAAGTGGGTGCCCCTCTAGCCTGCCAATCAACCAATACCTCAAGCTGTGTGCCTTTTAAGCCTAGGTAATCCACACTGAGGACGAATATACCATAATCTAAACACAGGATTCTTAAACCTCACAGGATTTATCTGTCTTGGGAGAGATTCCAGCTAGCTTTAAGCAGCTACCGAAATCTGCTTCCTCCACCCACAACCCAAGGCCTTTTGTTCAGAGCAAGTTCTAGTCTGGAGGAGTAACTCCACTTGGCAGTCAATCTCCTTCCCGAAAGCCACAACAATTTCTCACTGGCTTCACCCAACCCCGCAGTGCGGTAGAAGCCGCAATGGAGACCGAGCTACATTAGCTAAAACCTGTTCTGGCTTATCTTCACTCACAGCCAATGATGTGGTTCCTGGACTCATTGCTAGCATACTTCTTTCTCCAGCCCCCAAACTTCCTACTGTTCATCCTTGTTCTCCAATCTCACAAATCAGATCCTTTTGCTGATTCTTCCTACAAAGCCTCTGCCCAGGTACCTAATTTGAAGCTCCATTGTTAACTTCAAACACATCGCTTCTGGGAATCAAGATATAAAAGCCAGGCCCAGAATCACCTTGCAGTAAAAATGGGTTTAGGGTCATCTCAGAGTGGAAGCAGAAAGAGACTGTAGCTGAAAGAGACTGTGGGGGCAGGGGGAGTCCCGAAGCGGGCATATGTTCACAAGGAGCAAGTAATGTTGCCATATAGTGCCACACAGTGAATGAATCAGCAGCAGCAATATATATATATATATATATATATATATATATATATATATATATATATATATTATATATATACACACACACAAAACCCAAACATATTGATTGTTCCCAAAGGACACGCAGCCTGCCAAGAAGTGAAAGTGAAGGTGCCATTCAAAACTACTCTTATCAGCAGCTGCATCTGTAGTTGCCATACTTTTCATCTCTGCCACCCCTTGCCAGAGAGTATTGCAACACCAGCAAATATATGAAAACTGCATGTAGCAAGTTTCCCACCCCCACACCCCCCTGAGGTTGGGTCAGGTAAAACAGCCTCTTCTTAGTTGTACGACAAAGCAAAATTACGGTCCTGCAATTGTTTCATTTGCACAACAGATTTGAGTTGAAAATACTTGGCCTCTAGAATTGAAGCAGTGATCAAAACCCTGGAAGAACAAGCATGTATATTATATGGAAACTTGGATATTTTGCTCATCCATTGCAACAACGCGTAACTTTGCCTTACCTGTGCTATCCTCCATTCTTGTACCAACTTCTGTTTGCACGGACTCCTCCATGCCCTCCTCCTCTTCCATCACTGGCTTCTGTAACAAAGGAGCTTTCAGAGTTTCTTCTGCTTCATGCTGGGGTCTAAGCTGCGGTTCTGGATGAAGAAGCTTTCCTGGCCTCTCATGCTGCTTTTGGCTTTCTCCTTCCCGAGTTGCCTTACCATCACGTTGTGACTTTAAGAATGCAAGTAAACCAGGATCTGATAACCATGAAAATGGGACAAAATACTGTCAGCATTAAAATTCCTCCTTGATGCATGCGTCAATTCTTTGAGTCAATAGTGATTGACGCTATTACAGTGGTACCTCGGGTTAAGTACTTAATTCATTTCGGAGGTCCGTTCTTAACCTGAAACCGTTCTTAACCTGAAGCACCACTTTAGCTAATGGGGCCTCCCTCTGCTGCTGCACCACCGGAGCACAATTTCTGTTCTCATCCTGAAACAAAGTTCTTAACCCGAGGTACTATTTCTGGGTTAGTGGAGTCTGTAACCTGAAGCATATGTAACCCGAGGTACCACTGTATTATTATTATTATTATTATTATTGTTGTTGTTGTTGTTGTTGACAATATAAAAACATAAAAATGCATAACATAGTAACAAGCAAAACCAATATCCCCACTCATATCCTCATCAGGTCCCCTCCCACTTGGCCTTCAGACAGATGACTGCTTTTCAGGTTGCAAGTTAAAGACACGATATCACATTTGTGTCTCAGAAGCATCCCGTCCAAAAAAATTAATGTAAGCAGCTAACTTCAACAGACCCATGAGGTCTGTGAAAGAGGCTTTGCAGTTTGTGTGCCTGTTACAAAGTTGGCTGCATAAATTAAACATGCCAACAGGAAATCTTCAAGCGTGGAAGCGAGTCCTGGGAATGATTCCACATATCTGAAGCTGGCTTTGCTGCTTTGGACAATGTTCTTTTGTGTAGAGTTCATGTTATGTTTCGTGCTTTCAAAACTGAAGGTAACTGCCCTGATCCTTAAAAATCAGAGGGGGGTTAATCCAAATCACTGAATAAGGTGTACAGAAGTCAGCAAGAAGTTCGTACCTAGCTGAGCCAGCAGTCGGTTCTGCTCCTCCAAGATCTGCTCTTGAGACATGGACTGCAGCTTCTCCAGGTTCTCCTTGTGGATGTTCTGGGCTTCTTGCTCTCCTCCCAGGCTTCCAAGACCTTTCCCAGTGACAATACTTGACCGCTGACTGTGTACACTACCAGCAGGCTTATCTAAAAACAAAGGGCACTGTGAGTGGTATTCATAAGTAAACCTAAACTGACAACATACTCCATTGAGTTGATTTACAATCTGGTGCATGTAGTCTCAGACATTAAGTCCCACTGAGTTCAATAGTGCTTACTCCAATGTAACTGTGTGCAGGATCACCGCCTCAATGCTAGGGCTCACCAGCACAACCTTTTAAGGAGATACTTGCTTCTCTATGCTAATATTCAATAAGCATCTTCAAGGCTTCCACATGCCATCAGGAACTGAGAAGACTTGCTCCACAGGTATCAACATTTACCTTCCTCACCCCTGCGGAATTGGGTCTCCAAGGCTTCAGAAGGTAGGGCAGCATCTGGAAATGCTGATCCTACATTTGTCTGCTCAGCTTCCTCAAGAGAAAGAGAAGATATTTGAGCCACTTCGGCTGCCCTCTTAGCAGCTATCTTCTGAGCAAAGATACTTTTCTTTCCAGCTGCTGATTTTGCCTGCAAGAAGACAAAACAGCAAGTAAACACTCCTATGTCTTTCTCATATAACCAATTCATCAACATTCCTGTCACCCACTCCAGTTGGGTCAATATGTGTTATCCAGATTTTCTGCTGCCTTCAACATGGATTTCTATATTGTGTCTTCAACTGCAAGCTGTAGATTAGACAATTTTAAGGGGGGTGGAGAGAGACAGAGTCACAGCCCTTCCTCGCTCTTTCCCAGATACGATGTAATATATTACTTCGCTGTTAAGTGTTTAAACACCAGGAAGAGGAAAATAAGTACATTTCTTGACAAAATGCAGCAAGCAAGAAAGCATCTGGTTGTAGGTAAATTCTGACTAGCTTGTTCCACTCTGCCTCTATGATTAATCCAAGAGTCTGCTTATCTGAATGCTTTGTATTTCTGAGGATAAACAGACTTCACTGTCTTGGAAAAGCCATCTCTGAAGATTTTGGGACCATAAGAGGGCAAGAATTTCACAGTAATAAATTTGATGAATGATGCTTAACTAATGGATTTTAAAATTTGCATAGTGTCTACACTCAGGCTCTATCAGAGACTTACTATTGTTAAGAAAAAAGCAGCATGAAGCATATCCACCTTGATGATACTAAACCAAGAAGCTGCGATGGAAAGAAAAATGATATATTGCTACAGCCAAGATTGCACAACCGATATGCACACCATGAACTGTGTGGAAACTGGCAGCAGAGTTTCTGTGGATGCAGGTTTGCTTCCCTCCAACAAGAGCCAAAACAGCTGGATCAGCATACAAAAGCCTGTCTGTGCATGCAGAAGAGACTCTCTGGATCGTGGCCCATGTCTCCCATCAGCATATTAAAAAACAGAGACAAATAGTAGCACCTTCTATATTCAAAATGGCAAAAACCAACTTCACACACCACAACAGAAAACTTTGCAATGCGCTCGAAAGACTGGCTTTTTTATTTAAAAAGCAAAACAGCATTCCCTGTAACAAGCTTTTCAGATGCTCCAGCCCTTCAAGTCCATGCTGTCTCCCAGGAGACAAAACTCTTGCATGTTCTCCCCTTCTCTCCGTTGTTTTCTGAGCTGTTGCCTACTAGAGTTCCAATCAGTAGTCTGATGGGAGTGTCTGCCAATTCTGACTGCAGCTCCCATAGTATAAATGTAAGTGAATAGGCCAGAGGTGCAGGCAAACACAAGGCCACACCACAGAACCCCCCCCCCCAAAAAAAACCCCCACATTTTGTAGCATGCCAAAAATGCAGTTCAGACTCCACTAAACTAGGAAGAACCCCAGGTAATTTCAGGGCTCTGCTAAGATTCATAAATGACTATGGTAGTAAAAACTGGGCAGAGAACCACTGGAAACACACGTAACTGCACAGAAGTAAGGAAAGTGCTTTGTAAAGGGCACTGAAGGAATGTGATAGATAATGTATTGCTTTATCTTACACTTCACTAATGTGAATCCACCACTCAGTGCTAGCAGGTATCCGAAAGTTTAGAATGGCTTCCTTCATCAACTTTGGAAATATGGAATAAAATGTTCGGTACCGTTAGGCTAAACTTCACCAGGAAGTGGTGTAACAATGACAACAGGAGTCACAAAAACCTGCTCTATTTCCAGACCTTGCCACTAAGGGGATAAACCAAATCAAGGGCATGTCCCACACTTGGGGTCAAGCTGGTGACCCCTCGAGGAAGCCCTATGGCTGTCATGAGCCAGCCACTGCCTCCCAAAATCCAACCAAAGCCCAACAACATCCCATCCATCTAGCAGACTCATCACACGCAACTGAAAATCCAACATGTGTGCTTTTAACGTAACTCACTGCATCCAGTTTGCTGAGTCTCCTATGTAACGCCCTAGAAGCCCCAACACTTCCTCTATTTATTTAAAGCATTTTTGGCTGCACAACAAAGTCCATCAGCAGCAGATTGCATTATGATGAAGCATAATACACAGAACTAAAAGAAGAAGAGTTTGGATTTGATATCCCATTTTATCACTACCCGGAGGAGTCTCAAAGCGACTAACATTCTCCTTTCCCTTCCTCCCCCACAACAAAAAAAATTCCTTCCAGTAGCACCTTAAAAACCAACTAAGTCAGTTCTTGGTATGAGCTTTCGTGTGCATGCACACTTCTTCAGATACACTGAAACAGAAGTTTCCAGACCCTTCTATATAGTGAGAAGGTGGGGAGGGGTATTACTCAGAAGGGTGGTAGGAATGGGTGATTGGCAGATAGCTGTGATGAGCCTGTGGACGACTCTTAACGACTGCAATAGGTCCCCCACAACAAACACTCTGTGAGGTGAAGGTAAGCTAAACAAAGCAGAAACAGGAGGAGAGGGGGCTGATAAATGTGAAGCTGCTTTTCTTACCTCTGTTTTTATTTCGGACCTGTGAAAGACTCTGGGAAATGCATCTCCAGTGAAGACAGGCATGGTCACGTTGGCAGTGCTTGTGTCACGTTCCTGCCACAAAGACACAATGCCAAATGAATACTTGTTTCATTCATTAAAGCATTACAGTGCTTTACAATGGCTCAGCAGAAGGAGTTTGGCCTTAGACTCCTGCTCAGGTCTTCCCTCAGCTATGAGACAGTAGCTGTTGCAAAAACTCCTCACTTCAATTTTCATTTTGTACTTGTCTAAGAGTGGCCTACTTCTAAGAATGAAAGAGGCGCTAGGTTCATCAGCATTGGACAAGGACAGCTCCATCCTTTCCCCCAGAAAATGCATAGAATTGTGTCACTTGAGAGATGCCTCACTGAAAGACACTTGCCAACCATCAACACTTCCATGGTTTTTTTTAAAAAAACTTTCATTATATATATTTTTAAGACAATGTAGCATAAATTGTAAAAAGGCCAAGAGACCAGAAACAAATTCTTACTAGACAATAAAAAACATGATCTTGGCATTAACAAAACCGGTGTTGAATCGTCAGTTAACCCATGGATTTCTAGCAACAAAGACAACAGTGCAGCTGTGTCCTTCACACAGGTGTAATTTCACAACTGAAGCATATCCACACATGCCTATATCCAAACAGGCTACTAAATATTTGTAACTTCATTATTTGTAACTGAGGTCAAAGAGACTTGCTTCCAGTTAAGGGGGCAGAGAACTGCAGCCTTTCTAATAGAATGGCTGACAGCCTGTCACATCCAGAGGCTGCTAATGGAAGGGTGGAGCAGAGGTACGTACTTGGCCTCCCAGCAGGTTAGTCACGGCCGTTTACTGGGGGTGGGGGAGGTCAGTGTGGTGCATACGCACAGGGTAAGGCAATCTGGGCACCCTCGCCCTGCTCTCTCCTAGAAAGCTAAGGTAAAAGTAAAGGGACCCCTGACCATTAGGTCCAGTCACGGAAGACTCTGGGGTTGCAGTGCTCATCTCGCTTTATTGGCCGAGGGAGCTGGCATTTGTCCGCAGAAAGCTTCTGGGTCATGTGGCCAGCATGACTAAGCCGCTACTGGTGAACCAGAGAAGTGCACGGAAACGCCATTTACCTTCCCGCCGGAGTGGTACCTATTTATCTACTTGCACTTTGCTGTGCTTTCGAACTGCTAGGTTGGCAGGAGCAGGGACCAAGCAACGGGAGCTCACCCCGTCGCAGGGGTTCAAACTGCCGACCTTCTGATTGGCAAGTCCTAGGCTCTGTGGTTTAACCCACAGCGCTAATAACTGTTAGTGAATATATAATCGGCTATGATGTCATTCAAAATATACGAATAAGCCACCTCAAAATGATGTATACATCATACAACACATCTCACAAAATATTCAAGTAACTACAAGTTTGTTATACGTATCAGAGTCGAACAAAGAATCAAACAAATCAATGAATAGCGAGGAACGCCAAGCCGTCTCTCAAAGGAAGACGTCTCACAAAAGTCTCAAAAGGACAGTATATCTGGAATAGTTCAACTGTTTCAGAATAAAGTCTTCATCAGTGAATAATTATCAATGAAATATTCATACTAGTGGGGATCATGCTAGTGGGCACTGATCCACTAATGTCCAATGTGTTGCGTTTGCATCTTTGTAGATTGTTATATTTTGCAACACAGGGGTTTGTGTTTCTTCAGATTACTCTCCTAGAAAGCAGCAGTGAGTTACCTGCCAGAAGGTCAGGTAAGCCAGAAGGTCAGGTAAGCGCCTCCTCCCCACCACCTTGTCTGTTACCGGTCATTTCAGGACCTCATACACAAATTTCTCATCTAACAACTTGTTCGCAACATGGGCTAAGTTCTGCTTGACCTTTTCTACTGGGGCGCACATCCCCAAATACAAAATAAATGCGTCTCATGTCAAATACCAAGGGAATCGTAAACAGATATATGTACCTTGAAAGAAGGACATGGTAAAATGCATGTTGGTAAAATATATGTATACACAGTTTTGATAGCCAATCCATGTGTTTTGCTCTTGGGTATATGAAGCCAAGCGCTAGTGTAGCTACTACACTAAAGATCTCCGGCAGCAGGGCTAAGAAGGACCATTGACCTCATAGAATCATAGAGCTGTAAAGGATCCAAGGGTCATCGAGTCCAACCACCTGCAACGCAGGAACCTCAGAGAACACCTGTCACTAAGGCGGCACTCACTCCATTCAAAGCAGCTTCCTATAAATTCAGTGGTCAGAAGGTGCCTTTGAGCCCCAGAAGGCTTCATTTCCCAGCAAAGAAGAATAAATTAAACAACAATAAGTAAAAACGTGTATAGTTACAAATTACGTAATTTCTGCTTTGGAATGTGTGTGTGCAATATCTGGGTTACTCTGCAGGATTAAATCAATTTAATTTTAAATGCATACTGCCCCAGCTTGGGTATTTATCAATCATTACCACAGGTCAATCAGAGGCTTAATCACTATGACTGTAGTTCTTATAAACAGGACGCACAATTATTTTGCTGAAGACAGCTGTGATGTGTTGATCACTGCGATCCAACTGCTCTCCTGGATCCTCATCAAAATAAACACGGGCACTTTTGAATTTGGATTTTTTGGGAGGTGCTGGTGTCAGTGGAGGGGGCACAGCAGGAAAGTCTGAGAGAGAGAAAGAATATGCAGAGCATTAGTAATCTCCAGGTGTTTTATGGTGTTTTAGTATTTTGCTGGAACAACCCAGTCAGATGGGAGGCATATACAGTGGTACCTCGGGTTACATACGCTTCAGGTTACAGACTCCGCTAACACAGAAATAGTACCTCGGGTTAAGAACTTTGCTTCAGGATGAGAACAGAAATCGTGCGGCAGTGGCGCAGCAGCAGCAGGAGGCCCCATTAGCTAAAGTGGTGCTTCAGGTTAAGAACAGTTTCAGGTTAAGAATGGACCTCCGGAACGGATTAAGTACTTAACCCGAGGTACCACTGTATATAATAAAACTATTATTATTATTATTATTATTATTATTATTATTATTATTAAAAGATGCCCTTAATTCCAACTGGGTTGCCGTCTAGTCTTGACAACAATCTGGCACCAAAAATGGCTGCTTTGCAAACAGAAAGAGGGATGGCTGGGAACAGTAGCAAGTGCAGGCAAGGTTACAGTAAGAAAGCTGTTCAAATATACCTAGCAACTAACAGGCAATGAATAAGTGATTTTGGTTTTTGTTGACTACTAAACCAGCCTTCCCCAATCTGACATCCTCCAGATGGGACTGATGGGAGTTTCAATCCAAAACATTCAAAAAGCACTAGGTTGGGGAAGGCTGTACTAAACCATCAATACAAAACAAGACAATTTGAAATAAAAAAGGTAAACTTACCATCCAGCATCACCACATCCCTGTCATGCTGCAATGGGGGTCTCTCATCATCTCCACTCCCCAGATCCCCTCTTCTCTTATCTGCTTTCTTTACAACCTTCACCGCCGGAGAAGCTTTCGCTGCCAGGAACTGATTCTGGAACTTCAGCAAATCTGCCTCCGACTCCCCAGGCTTGGGCCTTGACAACATCTTTCTCCTTTTGGAGTCACAGCCTTCCTTTACAGAGCTTAAGGGTTAACCTGAATCAGGTGCAGAGAAAGGGAGTAAAGGAACTTTACCTGGGAAAACAAGCTTTTGAAGAATTCTTATTACCTTCTACTTTCAGACACTTTTCAAGTACCCCGAAGGGCCACAAATAACAGGGCTTTTAATGGACACCCCAGACATGTCAATGGCCTCCCCCTCTCCCACCCCAATTAAGGTGCCCTGCTATGACACTCATTTGAAACCGGAAATTTGTGCAGAATAGTTATTGCACAATTCTCTGCAAACACATTCTCATACCAAAAAGGGGGAGGAAACACAGTGTTATTGCTGCTGTGGGTGCTATTTTAGGAAGGAGGCAGAACACACACACACACACACACACACACACACACACACACACACACTACAATCCACCTGCCTTTGATGTGACTTCTGCACAAACGGCTGTTTCTAAAGTGCTCCTTCCTTTCTTCTGCTCTTCACAGCACTTCCCTCCCAGTTTATTTATGGAAGCTTCAGACACAGTGGAGGAAACAGTAAGCAAATCCCAACAAATTGGTCAACTTTTTGTATGTACAGCAGTGCTATGGGGCTTCAGGGCCCAAGTGTTTGATATCCTAGAGAAACTGACTTCAAAAGACCGCCACAGAGCAAACTGCAACTGCTCACAGGGAAACATACATGTGATCAAAGTTTCCTTCTGTCCTTGTCCTCCCTTCAGAACAAAATATGACATATTTGTATACTTATTCTTACCTAGGCAGCAGTAGCCTAGTGGTCTGGGGTCATAGAGGGTTGAAGACCCATTCATTACTATTTCTGCAGCAAGGTCCTTGTCTCCAGTGTCCTAAAAAAGGTAAAGGTAAAGGACCCCTGACAGTTAGGTCCAGTCGCAGACGACTCTGGGCTTGCAGCGCTCATCTCGCTTTACAGGCCGAGGGAGCCAGCGTTTGTCTGCAGAGTTTTTCCAGGTCATGTGGCCAGCATGACTAAGCCACTTCTGGCACAACGGAACACCAAAAACAGAGCAGTGCATGGAAACGCTGTTTACCTTCCCGCCAGAGCAGTACCTATTTATCTACTTGCACTTTGGGGCATGCTTTCGAACTGCTAGGTTGGCAGGAGCTGGGACCGAGCAACGGGAGCTCACCCCATCACAGGGGTGAGATTGGCAAGCCCAAGAGGCTCAGTGGTTTAGACCACAGCGCCAGCCTTCCAGTGCCCTACAGCCCCTGTATTGCTAAGCATTTAGGAACACCAAAAACACAAGGTGCTTCTTTTTCAAGAGACCAGTGTGCAGGTTCTGTTACATACAAGGGAACTTCATGGAAAACACAATTTAAGTCACTCTGAAAGAAGATACCGGAGCACTCCAAATCATTTGCACAGAAAATAGTAGCTGAAAGGCAACCTGTGGAGACCTGCATTGATTGTTGCAATGCATCCCTAATTATTAGTATTGTATAATTTATAAAATTGTTGTATAATCTTAGAAGGGGCGTGGTTGTATCATGAAGGCACCTTGCACTTCTAAATTTCCCACTGCTCTACTGCTAAGCAGTCCAATGAGGTCCTTTGTTTTAAAGCACAACTTAAAACTTTTAAGGCACAACTTTAAGTCAGCAACACCCAACAAACATTAACAGACACCCCTCATGTCAGAGCAATCGATACTAGTGGCCCAGAGTGATACCAGAACAGACCTCCTAGCAACTCAACTTTCACAATCTGAAGGCGAAACCATGTAAGGCCCTTGGTCCAAGATAAATGTTATGAAATGCTTTTACAGGAAGCATGCCAAGGAAGAGAGTAATTTTATTTTATCTCTTTTCAGAATCAGATCTAAACCTAATTGAAACATTACTGAAAGCAGATATTCAGAAACAGATATCCAAGGGAACACCTTTGGTGTAGTGGATAGTTTTTGGGATAGGGCAGGAGTGGCTTGCCTGGTGTGAGAGAGTTGCAGCAATGTCATCCTGGCAGGTGTATCACTGCTGCTTAACAGAAAGAGGGGCGGGGCAACGGAGGGGGTTAAGCTGTGTGGGTGCAGCAGCGGGAATGCAAGATTGGTTCCAGCAGTGTACTTGCACAGCCCTGACATCCCCACTGCCTCATCCCTCCCTGTAAGCAGCAATCATGTCTCTGCTGGGAGGCTATTCTAGGACTTTAGAGAGCAGAGTTCAGATCCTCTCTTTGTCATGAAGTTCATTGGGATGACTACTTTTGGCCTAACCTACCTCACAAGGTTGATGTGAGAATAAAATGGGGAGGGAACTTTGAGCTCCTTGGATGAAAGGTGGGATATAAATGTAAAAATAAATATATTACATAAATACACATATACACCATATATCTGAAGGAGCATCTCCACCCCCATTGTTCAGCCTGAGGTCCAGCTCCAAGGGCCTTCTGGCAGTTCCCTCACTGCAAGAAGTGAGGCTACAGGAAACCAGGCAGAGGGCCTTCTTGGCAGTGGCACCTGCCCTGTGAAATGCTCTCCCATCAGATGTCAAGGAAATAAACAACTTTAGAAGACATCAGAAGGCAGCCCCATTGAGGGAAGTTTTTAATGTTTGATGTTTTATCACTTATTATTATTATTGATATTCTGTTGGAAGCTGCCCAGAGTGGCTGGGGAAACCCAGCCAAATGGGCAGGGTATAAATAAATTATTATTATTATTAATGTAGTAACATATAAATAAATAAGAATAAAATGCAGGCACACTTCATTGGTTGTGCATCTATGCCTTATTTGCCGCTTACACTTTTAAAATAAACATGAAGCCTTCACTTCTGCCAGTTTTAAATAGGTAAGGGGCAAATTATGCATCTGTTGCACATCAGCGAGAGACATATACTTTGCTCTCAAGTATTAAAAACAGAGTACAAAAAATTGTGTGAGAAATCACCATTAATACTCCTATTACAAATTCCACCCACCTTATATGTGTTCAAACTATATTCTGTGTGTGTAGGCTGGATGAAGTCCAAAGGGTAAGACTCAAGTTCTGACTAGACTAGAACTTTAAATGCTGCTTGAGTTGTGTGAAACAAATTAGCCATCTTTTGATTGTGCATCCTGTATATTACACAACTTTTAGAAGACATCTGAAGGCAGCCCTGTGTTGGGAGGTTTCTAACGCTTGATGTTTTAATTTTGTTGTTAGATATGCTGTAAATTGCCCAGAATGGCTGAGGAAACCCAGCCAGATGGGTGGTGTATAAATAATAAAATTTATTACTAATATTAGCATTATTATTATCATTTACACTGCCCTGCTGTGTTATACCTTCCTGCAATTTTCTTCATGCTTTTTTTATCTCCCCAACCCAACCCCAGTGCCACCACCACCGCTGCTGTGATGTCATCGTCTATGGATGGGACCAGCATTATTCATTTCTGATATCATGCCATACAAAAAGGCGCATCAGCTCTGGGCAGAAGAAATCCAGGGCTTGAGTCTTTAAACTACATTTTAAAAAAGGAAAACACACTTAAACTTCTACAGTAGTGCAGAGAGTTCATAGAAGACCACATGCTGCTTCTAATGTGTGTTTGGGCACTGAAATTCTAACCTTTTGTTTTTCTACACGAGTTATGTGCCTATGTCTTTCCATTTGTATAGAATTTGGAATAAGGCTGTTAAATTTAATGAGCAAAGAATATCATGAGGAAGATTACAGCTAAACCATCAAACACTTGTGTATGATATGCAAGTTATTTGGCTACTTGTCCTTGACATTCACCAAAGAAAGTAAAAAAATCTATAAGGCAAATATAATGTGTTCTGCAATACCTATCTATCTATCTGGACACAGGTATTCTTATTGCATGGTACTTCCTTCCTTTTTTCTGTATACTGCAAACCCAGTACCTTAATTATCAGACTTAAACTTCAAGTCCACTCAGACTGCTGGATCTTCCTACAATCTGCTGTTCATAATCACACACAAGGAACTGATGCAATCTGCAAAGCATCCCTTTAACAGTTTAACCCACTGCTCTGGGAGGACACTTCTGTGTTTGTTTAAATAAAAGTTTGTATTTAAACGTGTAGTTTACTTTTCCAGCAGAGGCCTCAAATGCAATTCTGATATCACATTTCTTTAGGGGGCGGGGGGGGGGGAGACTTGTGCTGTTCCTTCCTGGCTCCTGTCTTGCTTCTCCTACTACAACAATGGGGATTTTTCTAAAAAACAACAACAAATAGGTAAAAATCCAGGGCTGAATATGTGCTGCTGCACACATGCCAGAAACCGGTTTTGCCTTTCCTCTGTTCGCAAGTCATTCGCCGATTTCTTTTGTCTATGCAGGTACCATCGCCTCTTCTACTAGCCTCGCAGATACAACGGGCAGCCCACAGGCCCCAACTCGCCATTAGGGGCCCCTAGAAACAAGAGAATCCGATGCGTGGCAAAGCCCCCTTCAACCAATTCTAGCCTGCAGCTGTGGGGCATTTCCCCAGAGAGAGAGAAACCCGCCTGAATGCACAGACAGCCCCATTGCAAATAAAAACGCCATGTTAGGGCTCGTGTCTTTAAAAGGAGTCCACGGCCCGCTAGGACGCATGCTCCATAGTCCCAAGCGCGCGGGGACGGGATGCAAAGAGTTTCCCGCTAAGGAAACGCTCTCTAGGCATGCTCAGAGGCACTTGAAAGCCCGGGTGCCCGAAGAAGCGGGCGGGCCGTGAGTCCCTAGGCCGCCACAACCTTCCTCCTCTAGGAAGACGGAGGCTGCCCACCCAGGAGGAGGAGACGCGGAGGCTGCTGGCGATGCCCACTGACCTGTGCTGCGTGGGCTGCTTCTGCCATCCTTAGAGGGCGGCAGCGGCGCCTCCGCTCAGCCCAGCAGCGCTTTGACGCACATGCCTCCGCTTCCGCCGCCGCCGCCAGGATGGGGAGGTTTCCCGGGCGGCGCGTCGAGACGAGGCCCCGCCTTCGCTGCCATTTTGGGATGCGGAGAGAGGCGGCGAAGGGAAGCCCCGGCAGCGGCTGGGAGCGACCGGCGACCTTGCCCGGGGCGCGGGGGATGCATCCCACCCCCATGTCTATCCAGTTAGAAGTGCGCCCCACTGGTTTCCATGCCCCCCAATAGGGTCGCATAGCCGCAGTGCCGGATTTACGCATAAACTATGTTGTAAACAAAATCTGCCCTTTTCCCCTTATGGGGTATCCAACAGCCCGTATAGAGTCCATACGTGGGTTCGCTATTGGTAGGAGAAAATAACAGCGGCCAACCAAAGAATATTGAGAAGCAAAGCGGCTAGTAAGCCTGATCTTGATTAAAGCTGTTGCAACAGGGTCCTCCCCTAAAGCTTAGGGCCCCACTCTCTTGGGGGCACCCAAAAAATCTAAAGGGGAAAAAAATGGATGTACTTAAGTTAGAGCTTAATAATTATTTCACTATTAATAAACTTCTTTTTGTATTTCACTATTAATATACTTCTTAATTGTATTTCAGTTCAACAATTGCTTTGATAAAGTACATATTTTGTTCTGTGCAAATGGCTTTAGATACCTATTAGGTCCATAAATTACCATATAGCATATATTCAACACAAAAGCCAGCGACAATTTGTTGTTGCCAAAAGACAGCTGGACATATAAAAGGGCCCCATTACCTTCAGTAGCTTAAGGGCCTCATCAAACCTAAATCCGGCCCTGCGCATCCCCCAAATAGGGTTGCGTAGCCGTCATCTCTCCTCTGTTCTGGCTCAGGGTTTCCCCCTTTCGCAAAGGGGTTCTGAGCCCAGGTGGATAAAAGATGCGCAAACCTCTCCCGTGCGATGGGAGCGGGCATGGAGGGGTGGGTCAAGGCCATCTCACTACTGTATAGTGGTTTATAATCATAAGAGTTGGAAGGGACCCCAAGAGTCATCTAGCCCACCCCCACCCCAATGCAGGAATCCCAACTCAAGAATCCATGGTAGGGCTGAAGAAAGACGTAGTGCTTCACCATGTTAGATACTGTATTGGTAGGATCCTGAACCGGTGCAGTTTTGTGGCTGGACCCAATCATTGTGCACCGGCCTCAAGTGGGCAGGTGTAAATATTGTAAAAACCAAGTGCGATGCTTACAAAATGAATGTGAACTTTAATCTGAAGTGCATGGTGAATGTAGGTGGGATGGAACAAAGATAGAGTACTAGCAAAATGGTCCATCTGCATTCACCACGGGGGGCTCCATCAGAAGATGGCAATCTCCATAAAACACTCTCCTTGTGCGTCTTCAATATTTTGCTTATTAGAAAGATTTTGAGAGTTGCCTTTCAACTCGGAAACTGGGTATCTAAGTTGACATATGCAGAAGCATTTCAAAGAGCCAGAATCAACAATGCAGTAAGCATATGCAGCATGATTCAGCAATATCAAAAGCAAGCAGGCGTAATCAGCTAGTGTCTAAAACTCATGACAAAAGAAATGTTTTCAAGTGGTGGCAAAACCATAAAGCAGAGGTTTTCGACCTTTTTGAGTCCATGGCTCCCTTGACCAGCTATATTCTTTCTGTGGCTCCCCTGTGGGGAAACACACTCCAAGCCTCAGAAGCCCAGTTATGTCACCCCTTTCCTGCAGAGCTGACAGCCCCTCACCCCTTTTCAAACACCCTCCCTTGTGGAGTGTTCCCTCAGCCTCCTCCTCCCACTCCTTGAGGACAGGTGCCTCCTCATCCCACCCCACAGGGGCCTGGAAAGAGGATGTCCCCAGCCTTAACAGCCCAATGGAGACTAACCAAAGGTGACTGTGAGTCAAACAGTCACAAGAATTTGGGAGGCAGAAATGTGAGAGGGCATCAGAGGAGGGAGGTAAGGAAAGTGGGGCAGACTAATGTTGCCCGCAGCACCCCTGACCATCACTCAAGGCACCCCAGGGCACCACAGCACACTGGTTGAAAACCACTGCCATAAAGTAAGGATGCCAAGTGCCAATTTGATCATCTTAGGAAGCTTATTTTAGGAAGGTTTATATTTTATTACCTGTATTATCTTGACTGCAATTTGTTTTAACTGATCTTAATGTTATATTTTAAGATTGTAACCTGCCCTAGGAGCTCATGGTGAAGTGCAAGTAAGCCTAATAATAATAATAATAATAATAATAATAATAATAATAATAATAAGTACTACAACGGAGAAGGCCCTACTTAGCATCTTACCACAATACAACTAGACATGGAGGGAGAACTCCTCAGATAACTTAAATGAGTGGGTAAACGTGTGGGGAGAATAGTACATACTTGGAACTGTTCTAAAGGGTTCAGTTTCCATGGTGTATTTCTCATGTCAAACAGTGAAAAAAAGGTTTTTTAACCACCTGTGGGTGATTATTGAACACTCCAATTGATCTAACTAAGGAGATAATGTCCCATTCAAACTGGTGAACAGGGAACTGGATTCAGTTATTTATGAAGAGTGGGTTTCCCCCCACATGTAACACTCTTCGTTTTGCTCTTTGTCTTTAACATGGGTGTAAAAATGTTGCCTAGAATGAACATTTGATTAAAAAATGACCCTCTTTCTCTCTTCATTAGCAACATTATGTGTTACAAATAAGGAAACATAGACTCAAATATGCTTTCATTGATATGTGCAAAAACATTCCAGGGGTGCTGTGGCCTTTGGCCGCATTTTCATAAAACCATAAACCAAAAAGTGTGGCTTAATGATATTAGTAAAAATACTGTGTGTGGCTAGCATGCAGCTCAGCTGTTCACACAAACACTCCTCCCCTGGTGCGAGTGAGGAAACCAGGGGTGGGGGAACCTCAGGCCTGGGGTCAAATGTGGTCCTCCAGGCCTCTCTAGCCCTTGAGACTCAGTCTAGCCTAGGCCATGCCTCTCAGTAGGCCTACTTTGCTCCATCCCCACCTTGACTGCATTTCCCTGGTACAAATGTGTCTCTGAACTGTTGCTGTGTCTCTTGCTCACCTGGATGGAGAATGGTGTGTTGGGGAAATTAAAAAAGAGGTTCCTAGACTGGCAGTTTCCCATACAGAAACCCCAAATAAATGGATGCAGGCTCCAAGTGAAAAGATCAGCCTTTATTGGAATACAAATGAGCATTGGGACAGCCTCAAAAATAAGAAGGCTGCAGGGAACCACATTCAAGGCAATGTTTTTTATACATTTTCAGATCACACACATCATTTCATTTCACCAATCAAAGGATCACAGCCATCTTAATAGTTACAACCCAATGCCATCATCCTGAACCAATCAAAATCATTTGGCTCTTTAGATCACCCCTCATCATAATATCATGTGATTATATATAACCATTTTTCAGTGTCTTTCTTTATTAAGACTTTTAACTAATTTTCCTATTCATTAAATGTCTTCCAGTGTCCTCTTTCATCTATCTATAAAACAATTCAAGATTAATAACAATTGCCATGCCTAGCTAATTCTCTCTTTTCAGGCATACAATGACCACCATAGATTCTAGCAATTTATTCTTTTCAGTGTTCTGGAACAGGCATGCACTACATACAGTATCTAAAAGCAGCTAGTTCTGTACCTTAAAAGGTAGGCAGGCCCTTTTCAGTTTAGCTAGGTCATAGGCTTAAAAGAAGATGGAATCACCTAAATACAGTTTTATGAAATTATATTATTTTCTCCAACAGGTGTGTGTGTACATCTCTGATTTAATACTGTGCAAAGTTAAAAGGCCCATCTACCGCTCCATCCGCTTTTGCCTCTGGTGCTGCCCATAACTGGTATGTGCCCCCCCCCCCGATATTTCTCATAAGGGAGTGTCGCCCTCAGGGTGAAAACAGTTCCCCACTCCTAGCATAAATGAAACAAGAAAAGGGATAGCTGAAGCAATGATATGTTGGCTTATGGATCATGGCTTGATAGGGAGCAATAAACCACACTCCCAGGCTCAAGAGTAATGCTCAGATATCCCTTTTCTTCATGTAGAATATGGTATACAAAGTCAAGCTATGTGACTTAACTGTCAGGTGTGAATGCAGTCCTGTCTGGATGTTCATTTTCCTTATCAAATGTACCCCTTTGTAACTATCTGAGGATTGCAGCATAACTGGTATTAAAAGTGCTAAAGCAATCGATCAAAATTAGGTTAAATTTCAGACATAATGATAAAGAAATTGAGTATCTTGCTGATATTATTAATAATAATAATGATTTATTCATTGTCTTCTAAACAACCGTCACAAGGCAATGTACACTAAAGTTAATTAAAAACAGCTAAAAGCTTCCAAACAGCAAATACATTTAAAACCAAACTAAAACCAAACAAAGTAAACACTTGTGGTAAAGACCCATTTATCCAGCTGGGAAAGCATCTCAGAACAAAAATGTCTTAAATTGTTTCTGGAAAGTGCAGATAGTGTCTCTGTGTTGTATCTTGACAGGAATGCTATTCCATGGGGGCTAAGTGCCCTGCAGCGTGGGCTTCCGGGATCTTCAAAAGATACTTCTTTTAAAAGATGTTTGTATTTCTTACACTGAGAACAGGAACAGTTCTTACTGTGAAATGTTGAAAACTCTATGCAATACAATTCGCCCAACCAATAATTAGCTATGGGGCAATTTCCTGACACATACTCAGACCAGACCCAGAGACATCAATGGACCTTAGTTTATAGCCTATCACCCAATGAAAATAAAGCAGTTCAAACCTGAATGTTATTGCTACTATTACTGTTCATCACATTTGTGCTTTTTTCAGTGTGGAGAGATTTATAGTATTTGTCATTTTTTTCTAGAATACCTAACTTGTATTAGGCACACTATATGGATAAAAAATTGCAGCAATCCTTGCCTCCAGGCTTACTCTCAATTAAGTTGTAGCTTTAAATAACAGGGAGTTAAATGGAATCTTTCCACATTTCCCCCTTTCCTTTCTTTCCACAAAGACTCTGGTTATCCAAAACGCTTTGCAAGTGACCAAAAAGTGATGGAGCAGTTCAGTTGTGAGCCATTTTACCACTGAGATATTGAAAATGAAAAATAATCCAAGCCTAAGGCTGTGTATATATTGCCATCTTAAAATGCATCTAGGCTCTTCCTTTTCTTAATAGAATTATATAATTATATAGTTCAAAGGAACCCCAATGGCCATCCAGTCCAACCCCTGCAATGCAGGAATCTCAACCATCCATGACAGATGGCCATCCAACCTCGGCCTAAAACCACCAAGAAAGGAAAGTCCACCACCTCCCAAGGGAGTCCATTTCACTGTCAAACAGCTCTTACAGTAGAAAGTTCTTGCTGATGTTTAGTCAGAATCTCCTTTCTTGTAACTTTGAGTCATTGGGTTGTGTCCTACTCTCTGGAGCAACAGAAAACAAGCTTGCTCCAACTTCCATGTGACAGCCCTTGAGGAATTTGAAGATGGCTATCATATCTCCTCTCAATCTCCTCCAGGCTAAACATACCCAACTCCTTCAACTGTTCCTTATAAGGCTTGGTTTCCAGACCTTTGATCGTCTTGGTTGCCCTTCTCTGCACAAGTTCCAGCTTGTCAATATTCTTACATTGTGGTGCTCAGAACTGGACACAGTATTCCTAGTGGAGTTTGATCAAGGCAGAATAAAGTGATACTGTACTATGATTTTCCTTGATCTGGACACTAGGCTTATGTTGATACAGTCTAGAATAGCATTAGCTCTTTTTTTGCTTCTACATCATACTGTTGACTCATGTTAAACTTCTGGTCTACTAAGACCCCTAGATCCTCTTCACATGTACTACTAGTAAGCCAGGTGCCCCCCATCTTATATTTGTGCAGCTGGTTATTCCTGCCTATATGCAGAACTTTACATTTGTCCCCACTGAAATTCATTTTGTTAGTTTGGCCTAGTTCTCCAATCTGTGAATCCCGATTTTTCTTCTGTGGCATTCTACCCCTCCCAGTTTGATGCCATCTGCAAATTTGATGAGCATTCCTTCAATTCCTTCATCTGAGTAATTTAAAAAGACATTGGACTACAATAGGCCCAGGAGAGAACCCTGCGGCAATGCACTTGTCACTTTTCTCCAGGATTATGAGAAACAATTAGAGAGCACTCTTTGGGGTGGTTCAGTCAATCAGCTACAAATCCACCACACAGTGACTTGTCTAGCCCACATTTTATCAGCTTCTCAACAAGAATATCATGGGGGAATATGTCACAAATCTTACTGAAATCTAGATACAGTGGTACCTCCGGTTGCGAATGGAATTCGTTCCGGAGGCCCGTTCGCAACCTGAACAGAATGCAACCTGCGTCTGTGCTTCTGCACATGCGCATGATGTCATTTTGCACGTCTGTGCATGCATGAGCGGCGAAACCCGGAAGTAACCCATTTTGTTACTTTGGTACAGATATAAATATCAAATAGCATTAGGGATAAAATAGTGCCCTGTAATAATCCCGTGGCATAAAACCAATCACCTGATGCACCATTTTGGGTGTTTCCTCATAGACAGGACCAGAACCACAGTAACACAGTCCATAAATATTCTTCAGGGCAGGAAAGCCATTATGTTAGAACTGGTTGCAGATTTTTATGTTGTGTGTTATTTAGTGCACACCCAAGCACTCTTAAACCTCCCTCCACTCATGTCTATTGTGTTTCCAAGCTCTTTCAAAACAAAGCTGCTTATAATGGTTTCAGTTAGCCCTTAACACATAATACAGTAGTGTAAAAAGAGCCCTGCTAGATCAGATCAAAGACCTATCCAGTCCATCATCCCTTTCTCACAGTGGCCAACCAGATGCCCACTGTAGAAAGTCCAAAGCGAGACACGAGCACAGCAACTCTCTCCCGTTCGTGATCCCCAGCAACCAGTCTTCAGAGGCATACCGTTTTGCAACCCTTTCATTCTCAATTCAGATTGAAACTGGTTTCCAGTGAGATGGAGTGGGGGGCAGGGAGACGATGCATCAGAATGCAGTATTTAATAAGAAACAAAAGGATAGATAATGGCTAATGTCATGTGTACACTGTTCCCAAACCAGCAGCACATTGGATGCAGAGTAGACCCCAGTGTGCACACAGCCAAAAGCAATCTACAGTCTCAGGAGGAGGAAGCAGATATTTACTGGAAACATGCAAACAAAACAAAACAAAACAAAACAAAACAAAACAAAACACAAGCAATGAGAGGTCTTTTGGCAGACAGAGTAGACAAAACTAGTGGTAATATTATCAATGAGCTGACACCAGTATAAGACAGCTTCATATGTTTGTAAGTGAGGCAGAGCAAAACATTTAAAGACTGCAACAGAAGGATAAAGTTGTTGAATGCTCTGATTTCTCTCTACAGAAGTGGGGAACCTGTGGCCCTGCAACATCATTGAGCTACAGCTCTCGTCATCTCTCGCCATTGGCTATGCTGGCTAGGTCTGATGATAACGAGTCCAGCAACTTCTGGAGAGCCACAGGTTCCCTACTCCTGCTCTCTAGCCTTCATTATGCAGCCTTTTCAGTGTGAAATATTGCACTGTACAAATATTTACACTTGGCTTATATAACTTTGAAGGAAACTTGCTTTACTGCAACAGCACCAGAAGGGCAATAGCACTGGAATGTTTTCTGACAGACGGGCACTATATCATACCCAGATTTAAAGAGCCTCTCAACCCGAAGACTTCCTATCAAAGCTGTCAGTTCCCTGTATCCTTATTTCTCCCTTCATTAATATTTTAGAGCCAGTTTTAATAATATAGTCAAAGGTACTATGTATAGCACATGATCTATCAATAAATCATGCCCACACATCTTCATATTTGCCCTATAATTTATAACTAACAAGTTGGTTATCTAAAGTCTCTTAAATTATTCTGGTGACAAAAATGCTTGAACTCATTCGCAAGAGTCACCAGAGGTGAACTGTAATGCTCTTTATTTTAAGTGTTTCAAAAAGTAGAATTCTTGGATTTAAAACTGGAAGTGTTTCTCGTTTATGCTATGGAGCTTTTCAGCATCTTTCATTCTTAGCAGTTCAATACCAGTGGGTTGTCTAGCTATGATTTCTGCTGCTGCTTATGGGGGCACACATGTTCCAGGCCTGTAGCTTGATAGGTGGGGGGAATGAAGTTCATTCATAAAAGATTGACTTCAGAATGCTTGCAGATGTGGATGCACAGGAGTTGCCCTGGAGACAAACTGAGCTGTATGTTTCTGAATAGGTTCAGGAGAATTCAGGGAAACTCCCCAGCAGGGTAGAAATCATATATCAAACAGATGGAAAGCTCTTTAACTTGAGTAGGCTGAAAGCAGAGAATAAGATTACCATAACTTCTGTCATAGAGCTTCAATATGCTGATGACAACGTAGTGTGTGCACACTCGGAGGATGACCTTCAAACCATTCTAAATATCTTACGGAAAACTTGACCTATTGCTAAACTTCCAAAAAACCAAACAAGCACAAAACAACCCCTCTGTAGCACCACAAATCCAACTCAATGGTGTAACATTGGAAAATGTTGATCACTTCTCCTGCCTGGGCAGTTATCTTTTCAGAAAGGCCGACATTGATGCTGAAATCCAGCATCGCCTGAGCTCTGCGAGTGCAGCTTTCTCCTGACTGAAGTGCAGAGTGATTGAGGACCAGGACATTTGCAGGAAAACCAAAATGCTTGTTTACAAAGCTATTGTACTACCAACCTTACTGTATGCTTGTGAAACATGAACCAATTATAAATGCCATCTCCAACTCCTCAAAAGATACCATCAACAGTGTCTCCAAAAAAAATTACATATCACTTGGGAAGACAGGTAAACTAATGCCAGTGTACTGGAAGAAACAAAGATCACCAGTGTTGAAGCAAACACTTCAACATTAACTTTGTTGGACTGGTCACGTTGTTCGGATGCCTGATTATCGTCTTCCAAAGCTATTCCAAACTTAAAAATGGAAAGCATAATGCTAGTGGTCACCAAAAGAGGTTTAAAGACTCTCTCAAGGCAAATCTAAAAATATGTAGTATAAAGACCGACAATTGGAAAACACTGGCCTGCGAGCCGCCAATTGGAGAACAGCCTTTAGCAAAGGTGTCATGGACTTTGAAGACACTCGAACTCAAGACGAAAGGGAGAAATGTGGTAAGAGGAAGGCATGTTTGGCAAATCCTCACCATGATAAACTCCTGTCTGGAAACCTATGTCCCCACTGTGGAAGGATGTGTGGATCCAGAATTGGCCTCCACAGTCACTTATGGACTCACTGTTAAGATCATGTTCATGGAAGATAATCTTACTCAGCTATGAGTGATCACCAGAGAAGAAGAAGAAAAAGAAGAATGTTCAAACATGGTTACTTCCCTAGAAGGCACTCGATTTAGCCATGTGAAGTGGAAATATTTTATCTATCTAAGGAGATCATGAAACTGATAAAATGGGCCGTGCCTCATGAAGATTTATAGTACAATATATATTCAGTAATCATTAAGGTGCCATTGGACTGTCTGTCATTCTGACTGTTTGAAAATGAGACCTGACTGGATATGTTTGTCAAACAGTCAAATTAGATCAGACCAAACCGTTACACTTGTTCCTGAGCAGCTCTACTACACAGTGTTTCTACACGTGACAAATAATGGAATATTTCTTTAAAAAACTTATTCTGTAATTTAATGCCATGCTCATCTTCAGTCCAATAGGCTTCTCAGAGCAGCTTTCGAAACCTGGACATTTGTAGGGAAACCAAAATGCTTGTTTACAAAGCTATTGTACTACCCACGTTTCTGTATGCTTGTGAAACATGGAAACAATAATACCAGAAATTTGGAGGTTATCAGAGCATGGACAACTGTGGGGAAGCTATTTCTGCCCTGGGATTGCTGAAGCCAGCACAGCAGCCTCAGCTGATGACAAAGATCTATGAAAACCCCAAGACTGCAAACCTGATCCATTAAGCTAGGAAGCCAAAGTGGCACTTTGCAGGATGTGGCAGGGGAGAGTTTTACAGGATGCCTTGGGGAGAACTGCAGACAATTTTAGACACCACCATCACTACCTACAGAACAACAACTAGAAAGGATAGTAGAGAAGAGGAGCAAGAAGAGAATTGGTAGAAATATAATCTAAGCTGATCTCTTAAAAGACTTGTTTAAAAATAGGAGGTCATTTGCAGCCCTCAGGCTTTAGCCACGACTAAATTTTAGGGGAAGTTCAACATCTAAAATGGGAAACAGTTCCTTCGTGAGGAAAAGAACCACCCACCATCAAAACTCCATTGTGTCAGGACTGAGCATTGGTTTATTGACCTTCAGCCAGTCCATTACTGATTCTGGGCACCAGTTCACTTAATTGCCTGAGATTGAGGCTACCTGCAAAATAAACAGAGAGAGTGAACAAATAAGTCAATACCAGGAGTACCAGAAAGGTGTGAAGGAGTTATGAAATATCAGCATAACCCATAGAGGTTTTGTAAACATGACAAGTGCAGGCCTTCTTCTCCCACTGTTCTGTGGACTGATCTCTGGAGAGAAATAAGAAGTGAGTTCACTCTGACAAAAATCAGAGCAAGGCCAAGCAAATGCAAAATGCTATATACCTGCTGAGATTTTTAAAACCAGACCAGCAGAGTAGATACTTGGGAATGAGTCTGGGAGCGTCTGCATGCAGTGCATGTGATACAGCAATATGTACCATCCTGGCATCAATGTGCTGGGCCATAGGTAACCAAAAGCACTGTCAGGATCAAGAGCCAGGCATTGCCAGGCAGGTCCAGTAGAAGTTTGTCAAAGTGCCAAGCTATGAAGATAGTCCCAAACAAGGTGGTTCACTGGCTAGAGTCAAAGGCAGCCATGAGACCAAATTAACTATTATTTCTGGCAAAAAGAACCCCAAACCTATCCTAGAAGTATCTGTAGCCAGGAATGAAATATAGAATTGGCGGGGCCCTAGAGTCATCTAGTCCAAACACAATGCAGGAATCACAGCTCAAGAATCCCTGACAGATCCAGCCTCTGTTTAAAATCTCCAGTGAAGGAGAGTCCACCACCTTCTGATGTTGCCTGTTCCACTGTTGAACATGTCTTACCATCAGAAAGTTCTTCCTGATGTTCCGTTGGAATTTCCTTTGTTGTGATTTTTTAATCCTTTGCTTCAGGTCCTGCCCACGGGAACAACAGAAAACAAGTTTGCTCCAACTTCCATGTGACTTCCCTTTAGATATTTGAAGGCAGCTATCATATCACCTCTAAGCCTTATCATCTCCATCACTTTGTGTATCCTCAGACAGGAAAACAAACACAAGGACTAGAAGTTTACCAGCACACTCTTGTATTTCTGGTGAACTTGTGTATCTCAGGTGGGATGGGAAGCAGCAATACTTATGAATACAACTAGCTGGAAACTGCTGGATGGGAAAGTGCTCCTGTGCTCAAATCCTGCTCATGGGTTTCCCACAGGCATTTGGTTTGGCCACTGTGAGAACAATATGCTAGACTGGATGGACCATTGACCTCATCCAGCAGGCTCTTCTTATACTGTTATGTGGCCTTCCAGATGTTGTTGGAGTCCAACTCCCATTGCCCCCCACTGTTGTCTACTCTAGTTGGAGCTGATGGGAGTCCAACAACATCTGGTGGGCCACAAGTTCCTCATCCCTGTGTTAGGAATTTAGACATAATAAAAATTAAGTCCCAGCTTGATAATTCTTTGGAAGTTAAAACAGCTATTCCATGTTCTGCTGAATATCTAATTGCATTTTCACAGTGTTCACAGAACACAGTTGAAGAGAAGGTGAAGTGCCAGGATTTGGGTGTTCTCCAAACTGCCAGGATAGAAGCAGAGTCAAATATATTTTCACTGAGCTTGAATGACAAGGAAGAAACTGATGCTGTCAGCTTCAAATGAGGCAGATTGGGGCTGATGAAACTTCAGAACTTCAGTTTTGGCCATGTTTAGGTTTGAAGCCGAGAAGAAGTTATCAGAGAGACAAGCTGAGCTGTGAGACTGGTTGAAAGGGAATCAATCAGCAGCAAAAACAAAGTCTTGAACTTCCAGGTTCATAAGGATGCTTCTTGTATTGCATACCCTCCAAGTGTCCTTATTTTCCAGGTACTGTCCTGGAATTACAGAAGCTATCTCGGTTTCTGATTTGATCCCAGAATGTCTCGGTTTTCCTTTTTCCTCCCCTCCACTTCTAAGAGAACAATTAAAAGTGGTGTGTGTGTGTGAGAGAGTGTGTGTGCACCAAATGAAGAAAATGGTGATGTTGGCATACGAAGCCCTTTCTACATTTTGAAGGGAAAGGTCATCAATCCACTTTAAATTATTGAATTGAATTTTTTAATTGCAATGCTTCAGCAGCCAGCCATTTCTTAGGAAATGCAGGGAGTGTTGATTCCTTTATTGTAAGTGGAGCCTTACACTGTCTACTCAGAAATAAGTCCCATGGTATTAAATGGAGCTAAATCTGGGCAGCCTTACACTGGAACCCTGAGCATTTTTACTCAGAGGTAAGTCCCACTGAGTTCAACAGGATTTACTTTGTGGTATGTTCCTGAACAGTCTCACAGTTTCCATCATCATCATCATCATCATCATCATCATCATTGTCATCGCTACTACTGTATCCTGCCTTTTCCCCTGACAGGGACTCAAGGTGGCTTACAGCTAAAATGTTACTTCATTCCATTTATCTGTTGAAGGTGTTATACACAATCCGTTCCCCTCACACATTTTTTTCCTTTTCAACAATCCTGTGAAGTAGATTCAGTGGAGAGGATATAATTGACTCATGGTGTAGATTTGCATAGGATGTCTACATGTTCAGCAAGATCAAACATGGGAGAATCTTCCTGGTGTAGAATAGAATGCCCCTATTTTCATCGGAGAAATGTTGGAGGGTATGGGGTTGCATATTAAAACTCATGTGAACTATTCTGGGAAACCCTCTTATTGGCCCATTGGCTAATATACGGCACAAATGAAGCCTTGCGCCTGAAGCAATTCCAGGGACATGTGGGATGCCATGCAGAATGCATCCTATAACAGGAAGGTCACAGGAGGCTCGCTGAGCTGTCTGCTAGATCAGTGGGGAAAAGCAATGCAAAGGGAAATAGGAGATTGAACAGGATGTGGGGGGAGGTTGAACTTGTTCCTTAGAGGTGGAAATATGACTCTAAGGTGCAAACTATCCTTTGGGTATTGTGCACACAACAAGAGTTTGAGAACAGCGTACACAGTGGGAGGGGAGTCCAAGCCCGGCAGTGTCAGTGTCTCACCTGCATAAGGATTATGCTGGCAGGAGACTGCAGAATGTTATCCTTACTCTTGTGCAGAACAGCAGGCTCACTGTGCCAGTGTACTGATGTATACTTTTCTTTTCAATTAATTGCTATTGCTTGTTTCCAAATATCCAGAGAAATACAAAGCAGATACATAACCAGAATCTCAGACAACAAAGCCCATATGAGACACCCAGACCCTACATGAATCAAGTTTAAAGACAGTGGAGAATAAAAGCATTGAGATATAAATATCAATCTGTCATGATATCCACAAGTTAGAGTACACCTTAGCGACCTTTCTGTTATTTTCTGAGTTGTTTGTAAAGGTAGTAACATTCCACCGATCTGCGGCAAACTGTTATTTGTGTTTTCCCCCTCTAGCTAGTCTTAATTTTTGCATATGTTTCTCAGTTAAGACTATTTGCCATACCCTTTTGTGCTACGCTGGCCCTTTTATTATCTTTCCAAAAGGTGACAATGGTTATTTGTGCTGCTACCAACAGGTATGCTATCAGGATTTTATCCATCTGTGGAGCCTGTTCTGGAGTGTTTTTAATAGATTGATGAGTAATTTTGCTTATTTCATCAAATACCAGATCCCAGAATGTTGACACCTTTGCACGTGTCCACCACATATGCTTATAACTACCCCCATCACTTCATCCCAGCCAACAGGATGCCTGCATGTTTTTTGTGAAAGTGGAATGACTTTACTGGGGGAAGATACCATTTCTGATTATCTTCCACATTAATCCTTTCGTTGTTCGCAGAGGTGAGCTTGTAAGGCAATCTCTCCCATATTTTTGCCCTCTGGGCTTCCTCTATCATCCAACATTTTTCTCATTCTTCTGAACTCACCACATATCCCTCTGCAGGGGTTGGGTCCTTGTGTAAAAAAATCACATTGACAGAAAAGGTTAAGGAGTTTAAAGGTCATACTAACATATTTTTACTGCAAAATTCCTGGTGGACCTGCAGAGATAGTCCTGACATCAAGGTTTCCTTACCTGCCTTCCATAGTGGAACGACTGCCTGCATGGTGGTACATTGCAATAGTTTTAGCATGTTATTTCCTGTATTGATCTATTCTACCAGCAGAAGGGGATTACTTTTTAAAGGTCTCAGCACTTCCTGGTGCTTCACTTTTCCCTCTCCCAACCTTTCAAGTGTCCTGCCGCAGAAAAATACACAAGGCCGAACTTGCTGAGTTTGAGAGCTGCTGTAGGTCAGAGGCAGTTGTCCCTCCTGAATATTGGTTGTTTTTGTGCTTGGGTCCTACCACTGTCAGAAGACGATGCTGGGCTGGATCCAGTAGGTCCTTCTCATGTCCTTAGGAACTGTTTCCATAGCTCCTCCTTTGAATGCACATGACTGGCAAAAGGCAAGATTAAAGCAGTTTGGGGCTGTATGCTAAATCCTAGATTGGGACGTCACCCAACCCTTTGATCATCTCCCCATGAGCTATAGTGGAAAATGTAGGGAAGCTCTTTCAAAATGGTGTTGTAATCACCATTTTAAAGATTTTCCCCTCTTAAAGTTGTCAGCTGTAGCCTTAAAATAGCCGCTGCAGATAACGGTCAGAACCAGCTTCTGCTCAGTAAAATTAATTCCTGTTCGTGTGAAAAACTGCCCCGCTCTGATGTTCAGCTACAGTATTAAGAGGTAAAATTAGCAGGGGGCAGCTGAGTGTGATATGCCTGCACACAAAGCACTTATCACACATTTAGCATGAAATACATAATTAATGTGTGTTAGACTAGGAAGAAAGGCTTATGAGGAAAGATAGCTCTCCTAGGCAGCTAATGCCAATGACACTGATCCTAAGCATTGATGGAATCCCAGAATTAACTTCTTAATGTGGATTTTGAAAACTCTGTTTGGTTCACTAGTTTTAGGACAGCTTTCTGAAGTCAACCTTAATTGTAAAATATAGGCCATCTCTGCAACCGTGGATAAAAAATGGCATCGGGCCCTACACAAATCCAGAGTGGATGGTGCCTTGTACACCTCCTTCTAGGTGCAGCCAAGCTGGCGCTAATCTTATTGCTCTGCTTTCCTTTGGATCACATCAGTGGATCACATCAGTGAGGCTAAGAGAGGGATCTTGTCATCTAGGCAGCCCAAGACCTCTATACACACTGCCCAGGGTGTATTTGCACCCTGGGGAGGTCACTTTAGTGCTGCTAGTGCAGGGGTTTGACTTCATCCTCAGAGGCAAACTCCATTGTCTCTCAAGACAGACAGGTGCCAGCAACTTAATAAAGAGATTATGTTTATTTTATCATAGTGGTTTTTGCAGTTAGAATGTCTCTGTAGAAATATACCTGTCTGAACATTGAACATAAAGCATATGTCAGTCTCCAAGTAAGGTGTATGTGTTTGTGTGTGCACATGTGTGAGAGCCTGTGCCATTATTTTTATTCATTACAAAATGTTTCTTACAGAAGCTGGCTTCTACATTTCTGTTTCTACCTGGTGAGACTGAAATAATTACAGATGAATGTGTCACTGAATGTCCTCATATTGCATTTGAACTAATCCTCAGGCGTGGTGTTTGACAAAGGAAAGTGAACCCATGTTGTCTTTAAAAAGTTATATGAGAAGTAGCAGGAAAAGTATGAAACTTTGAGCATGTTGTGATGCCCTCACCTTGGCTGAGCTGCTGTGATATAACGAACACTCAAACTGATGAGGGGAGGACACAGTCCCCAAATGCTGAAAATCAGTACAGTTGTGCTCAGAGAAACTAAGTACCGTATTTTTCGCTCTATGAGACGCACCAGACCACAGGACGCACCTAGTTTTGGGAGGAGGAAAACAGTGAAAGCAGCAATCCCTCGTGCTGTTCTGGCTTCTGGGATAGCTGCGCAGCCTGCATTCGCTCCATAAGACGCACACACATTTCCCCTTACTTTTTAGGAGGGAAAAAGTGAGTCTTATAGAGCAAAAAATATGGTAATTTGGCTGGACTTTCCTTTCCTTTCCCAAGAGCCCCAATGCAGAGGATGTTGTGTATGTGTTTACCTGTGACAATGCACACTACAGGCCAACGATGCTGCACCCAGATTGCTGAATGGTGCTGTGCTCTTAATTTGGCTGGAGGGACCTGACAGCAATAGATGTGTGGCAGGGCACAGCTGTGGATTGAAGCAGCATCTGGAGGATCACTCCTCAGTCCTAATTTGGCACACCTTAATTGGCTTTTAGTAAATTACACCTTCAGTTAATCTGTTTGCTGTGGTCTCATTGCCCTGAGACTCTGTCCTGCTGTAAAAAGAAGCAAGAAGGAACAGTTTGCAGGATGGTCAGCTGTGGTGCATCCCTGTTCCTGAATCTGTCTGGATTCTCCACTGCTACTTCCTGGTTTCCCGGTGGGTCAAAACTCAAAAGGGACACTGTCCCATTATCTCAGCCTGCTCTCAACCAGCCCCCACCTGCCTGCCTTCTTACTTGCAACCAGTCAGGAGATGGCTCTGCCTCTCATTGGCTCTGGCCCCACCTACGCCCAGCCTCCCTGCCTTCCACCCTGCTAATCCCAATGAACACCAGCCATCACTGCCCCCCCCAATGCTAAACCTTTTCCAGCTCTTTGTCTGCTCCCTATGGTGCTGAAGCTGCATAGATCACCCCCCTGAGTCAGTGGTGTAGTTTATGCCCTGGCCTGTGAGTCCCTAACACAGGAATTGGGGGGGGGGATTTGGGGCCCTCAAATTTTTGCTGGACTACAACTGCCATCATCCATGCCTGCTTGGGCTGATGGGTGCTGGAGTCCAACAACATCCAGAGGGCCACAGATTTCTGATGGACACTTTTTATTTTTGTGTTGCAGAAAGGGAAGGGAAGGGAAGGACAAGGTCTTTTTTATTTAAATCCCCATGCTGAAGGTTGGGGGTTCTGCAGGAAAGGGTTGAGCTTTTGAAAGTGCTAGTGGCATATGAATATCCATTCCCAAAATGAAAAGGAAAACCTGCTCAGGACACCCAGGAGAAACAGCTTGGATGAGAAGGGTCATCAGAGGCTGCAAAGGTAATGAGACACGAAACAAACAGGCAGCAGTGTGGTGGCACCGCAGATATTCCTGGACAGCAGAAGAGAGAGAGAGAGAGAGAGGGAGAGAGAGAGAGAGATAGAATAAGCACTCTGAGCTGAGAATGCAGGCAGCAAATGGGGGCAATTGCCCTGCTCACCAAAGCAGAAAAAGTAGTGGTGGAAGTTGGTGATTGGAAATGCAATGGAACACCTAAAAGGGAATATGTGCCCAGTGATATTTAGAGGAAGGGAAGCAGAGGGAGAGAGCATGCAAGGAGGATGCATTTCTATGACCATTCAGAAGCTGAAGTGGATCCCAATGACTATTTGGAAGGAATCAAACCAAAGTATGCCACTGGCCACTCAGTGCTATTCTTTTCAGCTTCCAGACGGGAAAGCACCTACCCCACCACTTCTGCTGCCAAGAGGAAGGTGTTCTGGCATGTGGTATTGCTGCTCACCTTCCCAAGGGTGCAGCACTTTGAGGAGTGCCCTGGCTCCAGCCGAGTTTGGCAAGAGCTGAGCCATAGCAGTGGTAGAAGGAAGGGGGCACAGTAGGGGAGGGGGCAAGAGGCAGTAATTCCCAGAATGGTTTAGCAGTCAATCCCTCTTTACAGGGAACTCTAGGAATTGTATCTCTGTCAGGAGAACAGGGGTCTCCTAACAATTCTCAGCACCCTTAACAAATTACAGCTCCCAGGATTCTTTGGGGAAAGCCATGATTGTTTAAAGTGGAATCTTTAAATGCATGGTGTGAATGTGGCTTTTGTCGCTTGCAGCTAAAACAACAAAAAGTCTTGTGGCACTTTAAAGTCTAACAAATGGTACAAGCGTTCCTGGACGAGAGGCAGACAGAAACAGAAACTGGGGAGGGGGCTGTTTTGTTTGGCTTTGGTGTCCTAGCCCCTTTGCTAAATAACAGAAGAGGGACACCTTGGGATGAGGGGATGGCAGCAGCATAATTTATGCATTTAATTAAATACTTTATACCACTTTTTTTAAAAAAATATTCCATTTATATCCCACCTTTTCCTCCAAGGAGCTCAAGATGCTTCTCCTCCTCCTTGTTCTATCTTCACAACAACTCTGTGAGGTAGGTTAGGATGAGACCAGTGACTGGCCCAAGGTCACCCAGTGAGCTTCATGGCTGAATGGGGATTTGAACCCTAGTCTCCCAGGTGGCTAGTCCAGCTCCCTAACCACAACACCACCTCAGGAGGGGTATTCAGCTAAGTGCTTCACAGTGTAGATCCACTGAAACTGATGGAGGCAACTTAGTCATGCTCATTGTTTTCAATGGGTCTACTCTGAGCAGAAGTTAGTTAAATGCCACCCTTAGTACAACACTGTAAGTCAGAGGTTTTCAACCTTTTTGAGTCCACGGCTTTCTTGACCAATGACATTCTTTCTGCAGCACCCCTGTGGGGCTCAGTCACCCCTTGGCTGCAGAGCTGGCAGCCTCTCACCTTTTTTCAAACACCCTCCCTTGTGGAGCGTTCCCTCTGCCTCTCCCCTCTCCTTGGGAGTCCTCCATCATTCAAGGCACCCCAGGGTGCCACGGCATACTGGTTGAAAACCA
Source organism: Podarcis erhardii (assembly GCF_964252035.2). NCBI lineage: Eukaryota > Metazoa > Chordata > Lepidosauria > Squamata > Lacertidae > Podarcis > Podarcis erhardii. Next base: position 44,422,805 of record NC_138497.1, read on the forward strand.
CTGCTGTAAATAAACAATGTCAAAATTAAAACCACCACACCCACCCAAAGAGAGACAGAGAGATCCAGGATCGCATTGCTTCTGTTAGGAGATGATGGACAACATCCTTGCTGCAGGATCATAGGACCAGTGGGATCAGAAGGGAACTAGCCACAAGTTACCCGAGCAGAAGGCAGACCCCATTATGGGAGAGTTCTACTCTTAGATTATGCCCGATATCCTAAAGTGTTGAATGGGGATCACGCATAACTTCCCGCGAGGCAAAAGCACTTCCGACTTGGCTCTCGGCAGAGGCGACGAAGAGCAGGAGAGGCCTCTTGTGGCTTCTAGTCCTGGCAGGGGGGAATCTGAACAGTGTCTTCGGCTTCTGGGATAGCTCTGGCTGGGGTATCCGCTCACTAGCTGGCTAGGGAAGAGGAGTCAGGTTTCCGTGCCACCCTGCTGCCAGCTGGGCACTGGGCAGATGCTGTCAGCTCCCCTGGGATCTGCAGGAGAATCGCTCTCGGGGAGATCTTGCTTTCCTACGGCCAGCCTCGGGAATGCCAAGTGGGAGAGAGAGAGAAAGAAAGAGAGAAACCCACAGGCAAAGGGAAGCCCGAAGTTGGCAGCCCAGTGGCTCCACTGCAGAGTTGGGAACCGCAAAGGTTGAGGCTGCACCGTCCCCGGCGAGAGGAGGGGGGGGACCCGTCTCCCTGGGCCAGGCATCCTCGCCAGCCTCTCGCCAGAGGCGCCTTCCGCGTCTTCCCAACCCCCCCCCCTCCCCACCGCTGCCCGCCTCAAAGTTAACGAGCAGCCGCAGTGTTGTTTGCCGACCTGCCAGACAGGCGATGGTCACGGCAGCGGGAGCCCCCGAGCCCGAAGCGCCGAGGCTGCCCTGGAAGGGGACCAAGCAACGCGCCGGATTGGTTCCCGCTCTGGGAGGCTCGTCGGCCGCTGGTAAGCACAGGCGATCGTTCAGGACCATGGACAGCGACCTGCGGCAGTCCCGGGGCAGAGTCCGGTAGGGGCCACCCGGCCCGCACCTGCACTCGGGCCGGCCCGCCAGCCTGCTCGCTGGCTCCCGGGGAGGAGGAACTTTCCGGTCCTGTTGGCTTCTATCGAGACGCGCGAGTAGGGCAGCGAGATCTGTAATGGCAAAGCATGTCTTCGGAGGGGGAGCCAGAGCCAGCCGCTGGAACAAGCGCAAATACTCCAGAAGAAGCAGGAGCTGCAGCTACAGCGGCTGGCGAGGAGGTGAGGACAAAGGGGAGGACAAGGACAAAGGGGAGCCTGGGTTGTTGTTGTTGTTGGTTGTTGGTGTGTGTGTGTGTGTAATTTTGAAGGGGGGAGTCGTGTGGTTGAGTATCTGTATACAAGCAGACACGCAGTGTTGTATGCATGCGGGGACACAAACACACACAAGTTGGAAGGCGAGAGTGGAGCTGTGCATTTTGAAGACTCACTCAACTCCAGTGTGGTATTGGAGGGATGAGCTCTGGGTCAAAGCCCGGGACCAGGGTGCTTTCAGATTCCGGGTTGGTGAAACTCAAGCAAAATTGCCGCAAAAAGAACCGGGTCAGGAAAAGCCGCACCAGTAAATGACAAGAACCGTTTTCGTATTCCACCTCTACCCACCCCCTTGAAATTTAGGAGGTTTGGAGAGCGGGAGAGGAAGAGAGGGAGATAAGTTGTGGTGTAGACTTCTTTCTTGCGGATGCTCAGCTGGGGCAGTAAGCAGCCAGCTAGAATGAAGGTTCCAGCAAGTCAAAAGCGATCAAGCGACGGGTATGCAAGGGTAGGGAGCTCTCCGAGGTCCTGGAATTGGAGTAAACCCTGAATATGCTCCACCATAATTCAGGTTTAAGGAGCTCCAAAGACTGAAGCTTGGGTTTCTCTCCCTCCTTCCTTGTATGAAATCATCCCGCACCATCGAATGTCCTGCACAAACATCAAAGGCACATCCTAGTAATTAAGGGGCTTTTTTCATTCGATACACAAACCTCTGTTTTTCTCTTATAAGAAAGTCAAAACAAGGGTTCTGCTGCTGTCTGGATGGGATTGATACAGCTGAGTTTCCAAAATGCACTGCTGCAGTCTGGTGGATTGACCTCAACAAATCACTTTTCTCCATCAGGGTCATAAAGCAGTCTGCAAAGATTTGTGTGTTTGTGTGTGTGTGTTTCTGTGGACTGTCAACCATGTCAACAAAGTCTAAATAATCAGCAATGGTTGTATGTTTGGTGCTTTGGTTGTTTTATATTATAATATTTTTTAAAAAAAATATTAATATTAGGCAATATATGTTTTTGATTTTACACCATTGCAGAAATATCTTACTATATTAATCTTTTACACACACAAAAACCCACTCGATTTTACAATTAAAAATAAACTAGCCTGCAGCAACATAATTAAAAGATCATACAAACATATGTGATACAAAACGTTATGAACATCAGCATAAGAAAATAATATAATATATGGTGCACGAAGTTAAGCACTTTGTTGCTCCATTGATTTCAGTTATGACATAACCCACTTCACTGTGCATCTCTCATGAAACTTTGTGCCACAATAAATGTGTTAGTTTTTAAGGTGACACAAGGCTCTTGGTTGTTTTCACTGCAACCGACTAGCATGGGTATCCCTGTGAAATTTGATTTGAACTAGAGATAGTGCCATCCATGACCAGCTATCACAGTTGAAATCAATGGGACTTGGGTGTGAATAACTTTGACTTGATAAGGCTCAAAGTAAATATCTCATTAATATGCTATGATATTCCTATCAAGCATGACTTTTGTGACAAATAGAATGTAAGGGGCAAAGTTTCTCAAATGAGCATGTCAGCTTTATGTTTCATAATATCCAACAATTTATTATTAAAACATAACACATCAGTCTTATTCAATGAGTTCAGTGGAAATTTCTGGAATATGGACGTATGGACAGGCATCATTTGCCATGCTACTGCTAAATGGCAGATCTGTCGCAACTGACATAACTTGAGCAGCTGCATTTCTCACACTCAGACCTGGCCTTGTGGCCTTGAGACATGATGAGCATTGGAAGAGACTCATGGGGCTATCACATTGGCACCAGCTCAGAGCAGCAGGCATCAGTTTCACCACCTCTTAAATATGTGTGAGCTAATAACATCTGATCAATATCACCATAGGAATATTTTGAACTATTATTTCTTCCATGAAATCATTTTCATTTTACACAGTGGTCATTCCCTCCTAAAGAATAGTATCTAAATAGCAAGTCTACGTTCATAACCCTGGGCTATCCCAAATAAAGGGGAAATCCTTAGGACATAAATTCACACCTGCCTTTTATGTCCCTTCCAGAACCTACTTCTGTTAAACTAGTGGCTGTAATTTATGAAACTTTGGAGAGCTAGTGTAGTGCAAGGATTAACAGAGTTAGGAAATGCTTAGCTCAAATCTCACTTAAGCTATGAGCCTCTGGATTGCCTTAAGTAAGCTGTTATCTTTCAGTAGCAGCCTCCCATTTGTAATAAAGAGATGGTAATGATATTCGCTTATTTCAGAGAGTTGTTGTAAGGAATATTGAGGCAATATCAGTCTCCAAAGGGGTTGCCATGTTAAGTCTGTTCAAGCAAAAACAATAAATTTACCCAGAAGTGCTGTTATCACCAATCACTGCTGCTGTGGAAGGGTCACTGTGCTCATTTTTGCATATATTTAAGTTCTAGCTGTATTGTCACTTAAGACAATCACCTTGGCACTGGTCAGAAATCACCAGTTACGGACGCCGTTTTGCATATATTTGAGCTCTAACCGAATTGTCATGGACTATACTTTTGCATTCTGTTGTCATTTTCACTCCAATATTTACATTGTTTCTGCTTTATACCCCTGTGCAAATTGAGCAGCATGCCCCAGGATTCTTGTTTAAACTGACAAGCGAGGATCATTTCCCCTGCATTTCATGCAGTGAACTCTATTCCATGAAAGCTCATGCGGTAATAAAATGTCTTTGTCATTACATTGCTACAAGACCTTTGCTGATTTTGAGACATTGTATGTGGCCGTTAAAAAAAAAGCTAAAAGTGATATGTGAATACTACATGCTATCATGAGAAGCACTAAAATAAACTTAAAAAGCTAAATCTGACTTTGCAAATGCAAACAGACGCACCTGTTCTAAGTTCAGTTTTGAAATGTGATCACCACAAGCCTTCCATTTTACACTGGGAAAAACATAAGGCTGCCCCTTCCTATCACATTTCGGTTTGCCCTCTTTGGGTTGGGGAATTCACAAAATTTTGAAAGTGAAACATTCCTTTCAGCACTAGCTGTAAGTGCTAGTGACTGAATCTCTGGATTAAGTCTAGTTGTTCCGGTTCTGGCTGTGGTCAGTAGCCCACAGTGTAAGGCAAAGTTTTTGCGAGACAGATCCTGCTAAAAGGATGCCTCCAATCCATCTGTTAAAGAAGCATGTTTCCTTGGGCATGGGCTGTAATGCCAGCTGTAAAGATAGAGACAAATTAAGCTCTTCCATTCTTGTGCAGACCCAACTAAGCTCTGCCTTTCCCAGGGAGGGCCTCTCTGAAGTGACCATACTTGCCCTGGGAGCCTGCACTCTTGTGCTCCTCATGGCTTCTTTGGAAGGCCCTTCAGCATCTCTGGCAGGTGGGGCTACACCTGAGATGATCTGGAAGAACACTGCTAGTTGCCCCCCTGGGTTTCAGATAAAAAGTAAAGGTAAAGGTACCCCTGCCCGTACGGGCCAGTCGTGTCCGACTCTAGGGTTGTGTGCCCATCTCACTTAAGAGGCCGGGGGCCAGCGCTGTCCGGAGACACTTCCAGGTCACGTGGCCAGCGTGACAAAGCTGCTCTGGTGAGCCAGCACCAGCGCAGCACATGGAAATGCCGTTTACCTTCTCGCTATAAAGCAGTACCTATTTATCTACTTGCACTTAGGGGTGCTTTCAAACTGTTAGGTGGGCAGGAGCTTGGACCGAAAGACAGGAGCTCACCCCGCCACAGGGATTTGAACCGCTGACCATATGATCGGCAAGTCCTAGGCACTGAGGTTTTACCCACAGCGCCACCCGCATCCTGGGTTTCAGATAGCCATCTTCAAATAACCAAAGGTCTGTCACACGGAAGACATGGAGCGAGCTTGTTTTCTGTTGCTCCAGAGGATAGGACGCAACCCAGTGACTCAAAGTGACAAGAAAGGAGATTCTGACTAAACATCAGCAAGAACTTTCTGGCAGTAAGAGCTGTTTGGCAGGGAAATGGACTCCCTTGGGAGGTGGTGGACTCTCCTACCTTGGAGGTTTTTAAGCAGAGGTTGGATGGCCACCTGTCAAGAATGCTTTAGTTGAGATTCCTGCATTGCAGGGGGTTGGATTAGATAACCCTTTCAACTCTACAATTCCATGTTCCTTCATGATACCAGAGCCTCCATTGTACACTCTCTCCTCCTCAACGAGGTACATGTCTGGCTTACTGAGTGGGGCCATGACAATTTAAATGAGCCCCATTATTCAAACAGGTTATTTCCCAGTGGACCCTGTATGCCCATCCATTTTGGACCCATTTTGACACTGTCTCCTTAGGAGTCATTGGAGTCCACATTGGAAGACTCCTGGCTTTCTGGAATTGTAAGGAGGAATGTCAGGCTACAGAAGGAGGAGGACTAATGGAAAGGGGTGGAACTCCTGAGCATAAACAGCAGCTCAGCCCGCAGCTCTTTGGATCATGTTATTTATTTTGCTCACTTATCCCTGCAGTATTAAATGGCTGTAGTCCAGGGCTGCTTTTAACTTGCCACTTACATTTCAATATAAACATGGGAACTGCAGAATCAAATTAGTTAATCTTTTTAAATGAAAGAGAGGGAGCTTCAAGGAGCCAAGGATGTGTATTAGTGAAATCTATTCTGTTGGGCAAGATCATACTCATGATACTGCAAATATAAAAATGGAAGTTTTAAATTAGCTCGGCCTGCCTCCTGTTGCCAATATGGAGACATGATGTAAGCGTACTTCATATAATTTAAAAAGCACAGAAATGTTTGCTTGGTCTCCAATGTCTAAAAATACTGACTGCCAATTTGAAAGCTTGTCTCTTCCACACTTAATTATGAATCTTGATGTTAGTAATGAACAGCAGTGAACAAAAAAAAGCTATACTACCCAAACACCTGCCTTTGTATTGTGTTTGTATTGTTCTTGCCTGCCAAAATACAGAAATCTGCTCACAAGGATTAGTCAGTTTCCTGGGGATCTGATTGCCGCTTTAGTATTGTTAGTGTTTCAGTTTAATTATTTTTTAGATTGAATGCTTAAAAGGTTTTCTTTCAACTGTCCTCCTCACTCCTGGCCTCCGCTCAGAGTTATCCTCTGATAAAAGGTGGGCTATAAATATGCATCATAAATAAATAATACTGGAAAATCCAAATATAAGGTCAATTTTAAGAACAAGACCCATTTCCCCCATACGTTCCCCATTACCTTGGTTGCTCTCCATTATTCATTCATTCATTAGTTTATTCGTGTTGGATCACAACATATACATATAGAAAGAATAATTTCTAGATGTCAAGATCCAAGTTTGGGGCAAGTACTCTTTGGTGAGAGAACCCCAGCAAAGCAAAGTATGGAAATATAGGCTGCTAGACCTTTAAAATGTACCCTTCCAAGTGTGTTCCAAAAATTTCCCTCTTCCCTCAGCATAGGAAAGGACCACGTTTGGTAAGTTTAACATTGGTTTACTTATAAACTCTTCAAAGGTCTGGTTCATGTGCCTTTCTATACATCAGTCAGAAAAGTTGCACAGGTAGTAAAACTGTAAGGCAAGTGATATAACTAAGCCTGACAGTACAGCTTATTCTATGGTATTAACTCCTTCATGCATTAATTAGACTTAAGCATGTTGGTTATATGAGACTGCTTATCCCACAATTTTCATGCCACATATTCACAAAAAGAATCATGCTCAAAGCAGCTTACAACAAAGAAAACAAAAAATCAACTATTACAACAACAATTTCATAATAACACAATAAAGCAACAACATAATAGCAAATATAACATAGAGAACATTTCAGAATTATGAATACAACAAGGTTTTGTTGACAACATCCTTTCATTCACTGAATATGTGTAAATATCTTATGGCACCTCCTGTTCTCAGAAGGAAACATTACTTTTCTATATTGCATCTGATAAATGTAACACCCACCACAGGACACAGAGATGGGGAAAAACTATGGCCCTCCAGATGTCATTGGACTCCAGTTCCCATCAGCCCCAGCCAGCATGCCCACTGGACAGGGATGGTGGGAGACGTAGTCCAACAGCATTTCAAAGGCACCACGTTGGCTGCCCATGCAGTGAAAGATATGAAGAAGTGGCTGTTTGTTTTGTATTGGTGATAGAGCTGTAGTTACTGTGGGGCTTGAAACAGAAAATAGATCCCAACTTAAAGCACACTGCTGTTTTTCAATTTAGTCTTAAGTGTATTCAAGCACAGGACATTGATCCTTATCTGAGTCTCTCTCTCTCCTTACTAACATCTCTTTGCCCACCCACATTTGATGCCTGAAATGGTGTTCGTGTGTGTGTGTGTGTGTGTGTGTGTGTGTGTGTGTGTGTTTGGAGCTGGATGGCAATCATTGCTTCCCTGTGGCAAAACAGCCAGGACAAGAGGTGGTAGCTGGTCCATTTGTTACAGAAGAAATGCAAGGAGGCAGCTTTCTTTTAGCATCACTCTACTATTAATAGCAAAATCTTGATTGCATTTTTATAGCTGCCTCATTCTAGGTTTATATTTCTGAACAAAGACTGATTCACACAGCCCATATCCCTGATTGTAGTGCTTGAAGATTGATCCACTTAGTTCATACTCCTCTCTAGTGTTATTATCATTCCTTTATATCTGTTTGCTCTGGAGTGTTTGCCTTCTGATGGCCCATTAGTCAGAATATGCAAAATCTTTGGAAGCAGGACCGAAAATTAGTGGCTATCCTTTCATTACCCAAGGAAGCTACCTATTAATAAGGCTCCATACAAATGCAGCCATATTCTAAAGCACTACATATCCTCTCCCTATAATCCATATTAACAGTGTTTATGATAGGTCAGTATTCTTACTTTGATTTTGCGGAAGGAAGTTGAGAGGCAGTGGCTTTTCTTAGGACATGCTATGAGTGCTGGGTAAGACTTCAAACATTTGTAGCCATTTACTTGGGAATAAGGGACGCGGGTGGCGCTGTGGGTTAAACCACAGAGCCTAGGACTTGCCAATCAGAAGGTCGGCAGTTTGAATCCCCACGACGGGGTGAGCTCCCGTTGCTCGGTCCCTGCTCCTACCAACCTAGCAGTTCGAAAGCACAGCAAAGCGCAAGTAGATAAATAGGTACCACTCTGGCGGGAAGGTAAACGGCGTTTCCGTGCACTGCTCTGGTTCGCCAGAAGTGGCTTAGTCATGCTGGCCACATGACCCAGAAGCTGTACACCGGCTCCCTTGGCCAATAAAGTGAGATGAGTGCCGCAACCCCAGAGTCGGCCATGACTGGACCTAATGGTCAGGGGTCCCTTTACTCTTTTACTTGGGAATAAGCACAATTGAACTTACTTCCAAGTCTATATATACGACTGTATACATACTCCTATTTACTCTGTATCCAGTGCGCTCCCATTCCTGGTTTGGGAAGTGATATATGTACACAAATTAGCCACAGCCCACATCTATCCTGTTGTTTCTTATGAAATATTGCATTTTGATGCACTTCCCCCCCAACCAGCTTCAAATCAAATTAAGAAAAGAATGATAGCTGTGTTTTAAGCCACTAATGTGTACACAGCCCAGTTAAGGATTGACACGGGCAACAATTTAATAAAGAGTTAGGTGCACTTGAGCCTGCATGATTGGCTGCAGTTTTCTGTTGCGTCTACATTCAGCGGCAACCAGGATTTCTTTCTAATGGGTGAGGCATATAGGGATGTACTTTGAGACTATCGAAATCCTACTAGCTTTAGCATTCATTTCAGCCAGCGAACTCTGTGAAGGGATTGCAGCCAGTTTCTTTAAAAGTATAGCTTCTTTTCTCCTCTCTCCAATTTCCTTTTCAGAAAGCCTGGATGGATTGCAAGTGTGCCTCAAAGTTCTGCTGCTGCAGTATTGGGCAGTGACCAAAAATGAAGGTGTTGAGATTGAGTCAGAGCTGTGCCCATTCACAGAGTCTGGGCATCACAAAGAGAGTTTTTATCTATCATATATGTACCCCAACTCTCCTCTAAGGCAGGGGTGAACCCATGACCCTTGACATGCATTGGACTACAGCTCCCATCAGCTGTGCCCATTAGCCGTGCTGGCTAGGGGTGATGGGAGTTGGGGCACAGTAACATCTGAAGGGCCACTTGCTCACCCCTTCTCTGAGGAGTTTAGAGCCCTGTACATTAAGCATTCCTGTTTTACCTTCACAACAACCTCATTTGATAGGTTGAGAGATGGTGACTTGCTCAAGAAGACCCACCAAGTTTGTTTAATGGCTGGACACAGCACTGAATCCAAGGCTTCCTGGTTCACAACCAGGTTCCCTACACTGCCCTGGTTCCCTAGAATGCCAGCCTGCCAGCCTTCCTTTTCTTGTCAATCTGGTACCTCAATTTAATGAAATGGAAGCAGATGTCTTGCAAGAGCTAAAAAGGCAAAACGAGAGAGAGAAAGAGAGGGGGGGAACGATTTTTGCAAGGAAAGTGGTGGGAGTGAGATAGGTACAGTCTTTGGGCAGGAATAAACAAATGCCTTTCCATTTATAAAAATGCAAAGGCATTGAGTGTGTGCAGGCTCCTTCTTTTCGTTTTAAATCAAAGGCAAGGAACATCCCTGTTCAGCTTACAGAAGAAAAGATTGCCTAATGATCTCTGAAAACTTGTCCAGCAGCAAAGAACAACTTGTTGGCACACCCAGTAACAAGCAATAAACACAACATTTGTCCAGGTGCTGTGGGAAAATCCTCCCTAAAGCTGTTTTATTTTGCTTATGGCAGAGGCTCACAGCTTGGTTTCTTAGGTGTGCTGGGCCACTCCCAAGCCTCCCAACCAGGTATTTATGGACCCTGAGAAGATGATGCACCAGAGGCAGATCCTAGAATGCTTAATTAGAATGATTGAGACAAACTCCTGATGAGGCTGAGGAAGGGGGCCAGTTGCTGATCTGGAGGGTTATACTGTAGGGCAGGAAGAGCCAGGATGGTGCTGGTTTGCTGTTTCTGAACTACAACTCCCATCATCTCTGATCACTGTCACACTGGCTCAGGCTGATAGATGCTGGAATCCAACAACATCTGTAGGGTACCATACAGGGTGTCTGCTGTAGGGTGCTGAAGAGTGGAATTCACTCAGTATGTATTCCAAAGAACCCCAAATCTCCAAACCAAAAGACTCTACTTGCTGAGACTTTAAACTAGGAGAGTCCAGAATTTCACTGCCTTATTCTACATGATGCATAGATCTGATTTCAGGAAGCAGCCTTCAAAGTTCTTGCAGAGCTTAATATGAATCTATGCATGTGAAAGCACTGCTCTCAGGCACTGATATCTTGTGGGGGGGAGAAGAGTATCAGGTAAATTGGAATGATGTTAGGTTAGCTTGGAACAGTATGTAGCAATCAAAGTCATGAGATCAAAAGTAACTACAATTTTGCCTGCTTTTAATGGAATACCTGTTGGGAGTTCTCTGAGAAATGGGTGGATGCTGTAATCATAAAACATGCTTGGAAATCACAGTCCTTCCAGACTGTCACTTTATATCACTAGAGAAAGATCAATAATGCCTTTCTCATCCATCCTGGGAACCACACACTCAGCTTTAAGCAGGCTAGATAAAGTCTGCAACTGTCTTCAACATTCAGGGCTATCAGGGCTGGGAATCCTTCAATCTCTTTGCCCCTGACTTCCCTGTCCCTTAGCTTTCCCGTGTCTCAAGATCTCTTCTCAATCTTACTGGTTATGCTGAAGCTGAATGAGGTTTAGTGCCAGCCAAACTGACAATCTTTCACTCCATCACAGGAGTACAAAGTGTTCTGCATCTGAACAGTCTATGAAACCAGACAAGCTCAGCTAATTTCAATAAAAGGATTCATCCTCTCATGCACAATACAATAGAGATCCCATGAAGATCTGGCAAAACAGCGCTACTGACTGGCTAGAAGCCAGTTATCTCTGATCTAGAAGTATCAAAGGTTATTAAATCTGCTGGTATTTACTCTTCACCACCTCATTTATGGCTGCAAAGAGTGTGTACAAGTGCTAATAACAGGTGTTGTGAACTAGATTCTAGGCTTCAGTCACTGACTGAACTTTTGAAACCCTATAAAATGACTGGTGGCCAGGGTCATGCAATTAATTTGGGATTCCAACGCTTTGTTGTTGTTGTTTAGTCGTTTAGTTGTGTCCAACTCTTCATGACCCCATGGACCAGAGCACGCCAGGCACTCTTGTCTTCCACTGCCTCCCGCAGTTTGGTCAAACTCAGGCTGGTAGCTTCAAGAACACTGTCCAACCATCTTGTCCTCTGTCGTCCCCTTCTCCTTGTGCCCTCATTCTTTCCCAACATCAGGGTCTTTTCCAGGGAGTCTTCACTTCTCATGAGGTGGCCAGTGCTTAATAAGCTGCAAATGAATGAACATTTTAAGCCTTAACAGGTGTATCTTAGAATGAACAGCAATGCAGCTGGGCTGAATATATTTTGAAAAACGAAATAAATCATTCATACCAGATTTTCCGCTCATTTGCCTGTGTGGTAATATGCATGTGGCAAAGGTACTAGAAATTCCAGTTCTAAATCTGCAGCCTCTGAAAGGTTTGTAAATATAATAACTACAAGAGCAATTTATATAATCCACCTGAAACAAGTCCTGCATCAGAAGTTTTCACACCATAAGCAGTAAACAAACGATGACTGATGCAAGTGCAAGTGATTAGCATGTTTCCATTAGCATATTTATTAACTTCAAATGAGTTGCTCTTGGAAAGCTTTTTGTAAGGTTCAGGAGTGGTCGATTCATTTGTTGCAAATAGATAACAGTATGTAGCAACCGTTATGCAAACATCTCTTCAGCTGCACATTCTGATGCTAGGCCGGGGTGGGGTTTTTCGTTTTTACTATATTCGGTTTCATTTCGTTTCTGTGAAAAGCAGCAATACGTACAATAAAGGTAGCTAGGAATAAATTTGTCAAACTGGGGTGAATGGGACTAGGATTGGGAAGCATTTTATTCTTTGGTGTGTGGGTATATCACACAAGCCTAATGACCAGGAGCTGGTCCAAGAGGCAGAAATCCACTCAGCGAGGGTCAAGCCTTGCATCCAGCTTGTGTCAGGGTGTTTGCAAATAGTCAGCATTTTGTGTAAAGGATTCAAGTGCACACCGAAGAAATTTAGGTTTGCTCAATTAAAGAGGGTTAAAGAGCTGTTCCCTCAGCACACCAGATCCAATTTTTTAAAAAAGGAAATTTTAAAGATTGCATCTAATACTTAAAATAGCAGTCCTGAACACCCTTCAGAAACTGGGTTTAGCTCCTCAAGGCCTTCTGAGTCTGGGGTTGGGCTAGGCAAATGCTACGGTCAGGCAAAGAATCATAGACACCGAGAGACAACAGGACTCCTCAAGGTGCCCCAACTATAAAATTGGAGAAATCGAGAGACATATAGCCGCAGTGGCAGCATCTCTCTTCTTTCTCGTATCTGAAAATGCAAGAAGAGCTTTTACACTCGCCAGAAGCTTGGCTCTGCCCTCGCCGGTCCTGGAAGGATCCTTTTAAAAAGTCCCATATGCTCCGAGACTTTGCGCCTGTTCATTGGGGGACATAGGAAGCCCAGAGCACTTGTTCTTTAGATGTCCCTTTTATGAAGAGGCACGTAGTGAGACCATTGATCCCCTGCAGGTGAGGCTTGCTGACCTCCCGGAAAAGCAAATATTTGACTTTTTCCTGTTAGACAAAGATCATAAGAAGACCTGAATGATTGCCAGATTCTGTGTACAGATCTGTAGGTGCAGACCATCCCCCGACCCAAAGTAGTTCGTTAAGAAAATTCCCAAACTCGGTTCCATGGGTGACTCTGAGTTCTTTCTCTGTGGTAGCTTATCTTAAAGTTTTAAGTGTCTATACGCTTATTGCATTTATAAATTTTAAATTTATTGTTGTACATTGTTTTAAATGTTTGTTTTCCTTCTGGGATTGTACCCCCAAGTGTGTTTATAAGCTGGTCTCTGACCGTAAAAAATATTAAATTACTTAAAATGATCTCACAATAAATCCTCTCTTTCTCTCCTCTCTTCCTTTCCCCACCCCCATCTCCTATTTTGCTGCCTGATTCTTAGCAACAACCAGTCAAGCAGTCTTTGAGCTCTTCCATGTGCAGAGAGTCCCACTGGAAATGCCTCCTTCTCTCCATTCTCATGTACGGCTGCCTGGGAGCTGTAGCTTGGTGCCAACTCACACAAGTCACTAAGCTTAGTTTTGACAGCTCTTTCAAAGGCAAATCCATGATCTACCACGACAGCCCTTGCTCTGACGGCTATGTCTACATTCCATTAGCGTTCCTAGCCATGCTCTACGTAGTCTACTTGGTGGAGTGCTGGCACTGCCGCGCCAAAAGTGAACTCCAGTACAAGGCTGACGTGGAAAGTATCTATGACCGAATTGCCAGGATGAAGCAAGCCACGCCATGCATATGGTGGAAGGCCATAAGCTACCACTTTGTCCGGCGAACCAGGCAAGTGACTCGGTACCGCAATGGGGATGCTTATACAACCACCCAAGTCTACCATGAAAGAGTCAACACCCATGTGGCTGAAGCTGAGTTTGACTATTCCCACTGTGGGTTCAAGGACATCTCTAAAGAGCTCATGGGCCTGGAATGTTTCTCAGCCACCCGACTGAAATTCACCAAATGTTTTAGCTTCGCCAACACAGAGTCGGAGAACTCTTACCTGACACAGAGGGCTCATTTCTTCACAGAGATCGAAGGGCTAGATGACTACATGGAGGTCAGGGAAGGCATGAAGCTCAGGAACATAGACTTCAAAGAGCTCATGATGGCCTACGGTGACCCTGATCACCTTCCATGGTACGTGTCACACTATACGTTCTGGGTGGCTGCTTTGATGATGGTCTCGTGGCCACTGAGAGTTTTCATAGAGTATCGAACTGCCTATGTGCACTACCACGTGGAGAAGCTCCTTGGAGTGGAGTACAGAGTGCCCACCGGGGCGGAGGAGCCCTTGTACAGATATCGCATCCCCAGGGTCAGCACTCAGGACAGCACGGAGCTCGAGTGGCACATCTGCACCAATCGCCAGCTGATCCCCAGCTACTCGGAGGCGATGCTCATGGAGCTGACCAGCTCTCCCGTCTGCAACGGCTACTCCATGTGCAGGTACAGCGAGATCACGCGGGGCTGCGAGCGCTGCCACCACGCCTCCAGCACCTCCTCCATCTTCTCCCGACACGCCTTCCACAGCTGCAGCGGGAATTCGCAGCTCTCCCTCAACACCAGCCGCTTCTCCCTGTGCCGGATCCATGGCTCTCACAGGACAGGCCTCTGGAGGAGCCGCAGCAGCAGCATCGCTGACCGGGGAGGCCAGGACGACCCGTGCTGCTCCCACTCGAGTCAACTGGCCCTCAACGAAAACCCACCCACCTACCATGACGCTCGGTTTTTCCCAGTGCTCATTGTGCACAGGCCTGAAGGCCAGGAAGCGAGGCACTTCTGTCTCCGCCGAGCATCCTGCCTGGAAACGTCACTATGAAAGGGCACCCTGTCACTTTCCCGGGACAACTTCACTGCCAGAAGGCTGCTTGCCAGTGACAACAATACTAGGACGGCTGTGGGATGCAACTGGTTTAAAGTCCCAGCCGCCCACTTCTCCAAATAAGGAAGCATGTTCCCCCAGAAGCTTATGAAGGGTCAATTCTAAGCCAGTTCACGTGTTTTGTTTGTTTCTATTAAGTTAAAAGTTTTCCAACCCACTCTTCATTAAAACAATTCCTGGATAGGATGCAATATAGGATCCAAACATAAATAACATAAACCAAATAATGTTAAAAGAGCACCGGTACAAGTCAGGCGGATCCTGTGAGTCTCCACCAAGGAACAAATTAGCAAATTTAACCAAAGTTAGCAAATTTAACCAAATTTAACTGGTGCTGAAAACTGACCAGGCTTTGTTTGCCCTTCTTCCAAGGAGCTTGGGGCAGTCTTCACAGAATTAGCCTCTTTTAACGTGGGATTATCCCTTTTAACAGTAAGAACCTAAGGAGAGCGGTGCTGGATCAGACAGAAGGCCCATCTTGTCCATTCCCCTACAGTAGCCGACTAGATGCCCACAAGAAGCTCACAGGCAGGACATGAGAGCAACGGCACTCTCCTGCGTGTGATCTCCAGCAACTGGCAACTGGAGGCAACGTGCTTCTGAAGCTGGAGGTAGTCCCTAGACATCATGATGTCCCTAGACACTAGTAGTTCTTGATAGCCTTATCCTCCATGAAGGTGTCTTATCTGTTTGTAAAGCTGTCCACCTTGGCAGCTGTATGCTGTTTTGGCAAATTCCATAGCTCAACCAAGTGCTTAACTTAAGGATTTGGGCCAGGGGGAGGGAAAATGACTTCCCCAAAGCCATTCAGTGAGCTCCATGTCTGATTAGCAATCTGTGCCCCAGTCCCCCCCCCCCCCCCGCCCACTCTCTAGTATGCAACACTACCCCCCCAAATGAGGTGGCAGAACCCACTCATGGTGACATTGGGAGGAGTTCATTATAGCGCTATGGCAATTGTTCTGTGAGTGCAAACTTTTCAGTTCTCCCTTCTTCTCCCTGCTTGCTGTTCTGGGGTTTCCCTGGGTCAATTTCAGGGAGGAACAGGGGAGAAGAGGGAGAAAACCCCATTGTCTTAATGGAAATCCTTTCACAAGCATCCACCAGGAAGACTAGTTAGTTGAATCCTGCCCTTTGCTATCTCATTTCCACCCAGGGGAAAGTATTGTGACTGAATCGCAAGACATGACTGAAACATTTGTCTGGAATTCCCTTCTCCATCTAACTTTCTCTTCCTCTTTAATACAGCCCTTTCCCCTTAACTTCCCACATTCTTATGCACTTCTCTTTTTCATTTCCCCCTCTTTTTTGCGTTCATCTAAGTATATGCATTTGGCATCCACATGTTTGACATCTTCTACCCATCACTGTGGGATGCGGGTGGCGTTGTGGGTTAAACCACAGAGCCTAGGACTTGCCGATCAGAAGGTCGCGGTTCGAATCCCCATGACGGGGTGAGCTCCCGTCTTTCGGTCCCTGCTCCTGCCAACCTAGCAGTTCAAAAGCACGTCAAAGTGCAAGTAGATAAATAGGTACCGCTCTGGCATGAAGGTAAACGGCGTTTCCGTGCACTGCTCTGGTTCACCAGAAGCAGCTTAGTCATGCTGGCCACATGACCTGGAAGCTGTACGCCTTCTGGAGCAGCTGTCTGAGTTAGCAGTGGGTGACACTGCTTTGTGGTGATTCCAGTCCTTTCAAGATCTGTCCTGAGAACATCTAGTCTAAGTGTCCATCCTCATTTTCAGCTGGCTCTGATATAAACTGTTTCCATTCAACCTATATTTAACTGGGCAGGAGCTCTGGGGAGCTAGAAAAGATCAGCTGGCTTTAGCTGCAGGGGCAGAAGTGGTAATTGGAGCATCTGGGTCCCACACCTTTTATAAGGAGAGTTGGACAGACAACTGGGCACTACATGGCTATTTCTTGTCTAACTCATCCTGTCTCACAACACAGGAGACTGTGCAAGGGAGGTGGAAAAAGCAAGAAGCTCCATTTCTGCCTTTGTGCACAATAGTATCGAAGGTTGTCAGAGGTTTAGATAGGATGCCAGAACAAATGTGGAGGCTTAGTTATGCGCCAGTGCTGGGATCCTAGTCTTATGTATGTTTCTGATTATATTTCTAGTGGGCAAAATGCATTACAGAATTTATATTGTTTATCCTTAGAACAACCCAACAAGAGCAGCTGATATATCCTGCCCTGCCCATGAGGGTTGTCTACAGGACCTTCAAGGCCCCATTCAACACCTATCCTAACTCTGATTCTCATTTTACATATAGGACACTGAGAAGATGGCTCATGCATGCATATGCTTCAATGTATGTCTCATTACTCAATTAGCTGACTCATGTGAACACAGAACTGTTTCCATTGGGGGGGGGACTGCATTATGAAATGTTAATTGTGGTGATACCATATTCAAACCTGCAAGTTGCTACTTGATGCTATAGTCCATGAGTGAAAAAGATATGTATGAGGTGCATATATCATATCACAGACCAAAGGTGACAGCTGCTCCACTTCACTTTCACTGTAAGTCCCACCCCCGCTTAGGATTGCTTTTGCTTTAAGGATGCCATGGAAGATTCCCCCCATAGGCTATTTTGAGGTACTACCCTAAACAACTTTCAACATATGTTATGACCCCTCCATGTGTTCATATCATGTGATGCAGTCATGTGACCCCAGAACTCCATTTTGGTTTAAGGGCTTGATGAGCAGGAATATGGTTTTCAGGATGGCTTGAAACCCCTCTACATGACTATCCTATCACCCCCAATCATATGAAACAGGTTTTGAGTCCCCCACAAAACTAAGTGTAACCCTTGAAATCCCATTTCAGTTTACATGCCCAATGATGGAAGAGATTTTTTTTGGTTGCCATGTCTACGGTCCCATGCCATCATCCTTGATAAAATAAAATGTTTTGTGTGTTCCCCAATCCTCCATGTGGTTTCAGGGTTTCCGAGGCCCAATGAACATAGAGTTTGTTTCAGGGAATCATGTAAGAACCCAAAGAGTGTTTCAGGGCAGTGGCGTAGCGTGGGTTGTCAGCACCTGGGGCAAGGCAAGTAATTTGCGCCCCCTAACCCGTGGAGAGTGAGTGAGCCAGGTAGGGGCAGAGAGCTGTGAGTGCGAGCGCGCCCCCCCCCCCGATGTTGCGGCCGGTGCGGCCGGCCCCCCCTGCACCCCAAGCTACGCCACTGTTTCAGGGTTCAGGGGCCGCACAGGTCAGGGGAACTCAAAACCCATTCCTTTTTAGATAGACGGATGAGATGCATAGAGGAGTCACAGTCTGCCCTGAAAACTATGATTAGGGAATCTCCTCCAAATAGCCCATGGGAGTCCTATATGGCATCCTAAAGGCAAGAGTGATCCTAAGTGTGTGGGGGGGGGGGTTTCCAGTGGATAGGGACTGGGCCACCTGCCACTTTTTCTTTGCGATATAGGATATGTTTGCTATTCTTCTCTGATGACTTACCCAATGGGACCTAGTGAATCTATGATGACTGTACAGGGATTTGAACTCAGGTCATTTGTCCAGTGCTCTCCCCCTTGGACCACACCAGCACCCTGCTCTCCTCAGACAGTGGCTCATATGAAAAGAGCCTGAGCAGCTAACACTGAATCAAGATCATGAGCATTGACCTCCGTTAAGAAGCGTGGGAAACAAAGCTTTCCCTGCCTTTCTGAATATTCACTCAATCTCTTTAGATCTCAGAATCATAGAGAAGAATGTTAGAGTTAGAAGGGACCCCGGGGAGGGGGTTATCTAGTCCAATGCAGGAAACCTGCTTGCAGTTGTCTCTGGGTGGGCTTGAACCATCAACCTTCTGGTTAACAGCCCGACTCACTGACTCACTGCACAACGACTGTTACTGTCTATACGGTCACTGGACCTGGTGTCCACCCTTGTTGCCCTGATTCCTCTGCTTCTACACTTTGGATTTTAAAGCCATGTTATGTTAAGCATCCGATGTGAAAATCTTGTATTAGAGCAGCCTTGGGCACTTTAAGTTTTGCTTTTCTTCCTCTTGTCCTCAAACACAGAATGTGGTGTGTTAAGCTATGCACCCTGGCCCACTCTCACACTTCCAATCCATACACCTTGCAAGGAACACGATGAGCAGAGATGAAATCAAACGTTCATTTTTGTGTGATCTTCTCAGGTACAGCTATGGACCACTTCAAAACACCAGTTCCCTTCCCATCATCAGTCTTCACACACACACTGAAGAAACCCTGGGAAGCGATTTTTTATATGGGTGGCAAATGCTGATGATCCTCATTGGCCAAATGTTATTTGTTGTCTTTTCAGAGCAAAGTGTTCCAACCCCACAGCAAAGCAAATGTCATTAGCAAGCAGTGTCCAACTAGGGAGTGAATCTTCGCTTCCATTATTTCTACCTGTATGTTGAAATTTGTAGTGTCTAGTATGTGTAGATAATTATATATGCATATCTGTGCACATATACGATTGTTTCTTACGGCACTGACTGTTGCATCACCTGAAATATAATTCCTTTTGGTATAATGATCCTGTTTTGCAATGGTGTGTTCCTTTCACCACAGAAGACGCAGAGTTTGTCTTACACAACTTGGCTGGTTGCACGGGAAGATTACTGGAAACAATTCAAAAAGTCTTTCTGGGTTTTTTCCTGATAGCTAAATGGTATTCTGTTATATAAGCTGAATGCTTGCATCATGATGCCTTTATTTTGACAGACATTCTTATGGATTATCACATGCCCAGTTTTAATACAATTGTCCATCGGTCAACATAAATGGACAAACGAGCTAAATTTTGGAGGCACATTAGAGTCCATATTAAAATATGTGGTTCTTTCTGTATCGCATTTCAATTTTGAGAAATATTTAAGACTGAATCGCTACAGCATTGAGTCAGTATTGAGTTGTGTATATATTTGTGAGTGAGTGTGTGCTGAATGCCTGGGGCCCCTTCTAATTCCTGGCTCCAGCATGGATTCAATTGCTGGAATAGCTAGGACAGCCTGGTAATGGCTCGCTAAATCTTCTTCTTCTTTGGCAATCACTCATAGCCAAGTAAGATTGTTTTCAATGAATATGGTCTTAACAGTAAGTCCGTAAGTGACCGTGGAGGCCAGTTCTGGATCCACATGTCTTTTCACAGTGGGGACATAGGTTTCCAGGCGGGAGTTGATCACAGTGAGGGTTTGCCAAACATGCCTTCCTCTTAGTCTTCCCTTTCATCCTGAGTTTGAGTGTCTTTGAAGTTCATGATACCTTTGGTAAAGGCTGTTCTCCAATTGGAGGGCTCGCAGGCCAGTGTTTCCCAATTGTCTATGCTTATACTACATTTTTTTAGATTTGCCTCAAGAGAATCTTTAAACTTCTTTTGTTGACCACCATTGTTACGCTTTCTGTTTTTAAGTTCAGAACAGAGGACAGTGGTACCTCAGTTTTCGAACATCTTAGAAGTCGATCATTTCGGTTTTCGAATGCCGAAAATCCAGAAGTACCGGTAAATGCTTTGAAAACCGAGGTACTACTGTGGTTGCTTTGGAAGACGATAATCAGGCATCCGAACATGACCAATCTAATGAAACACTGGTGATCTTTGCTTCTTCCAATACACTGACATTAGTTCATGTACTTTGCTCACTAAGTATGGGTCATTAAGGGAGCAAAGCTGGACAAATGGATGGGCTTCTCTCCCCCAACTATCTGTTAGTTAGAAAGACAAAAGACCAGAGTGGAAAGGCAGAGAGAGAGAGCCAGGCCTGGTTTCTGCTGGAATCCAAGGCTATGGCTATGGGAGAAGCAGGACCTTCTTGGGGTGTTGACGATGTGAACTCCTCCATCACAGGCTTAGGTTGTATACTGGTATAAATAAACCACATATCACAAAGACACTACAGTCTCCGCTGTGCTGTGCCTCATTCCAAAAGGAAACATGAACCCTGGGTAAGTGCCTGGAACACATGGAATCTCGCACCACTCAGAGTTTGGGGCAGCGTGCAACTATATACCCTTGATTTGATAAGTGATACAATCTTTTCAAAGTGTGATAGTCATTTACACCTCCAGTGCCCACCTACATAATCCTCTCACGGGGGACATGGGTGGTGCTGTGGTCTAAACCATTGAGCCTCTTGGCCTTGCCAATTGGAAGGTCGGCAGTTCGAATCCCCGCAGTGGAGTGAGTTCCTGTTGCTCTGTCCCAGCTCCTGCCAACCTAGCAGTTTGAAAGCATGCCAGTGCAAGTAGATAAATAGGTACCGCTGTGGCAGGAGGGTAAACTGTGTTTCCGTGCACTCTGGCTTCTGTCACAGTGTTCCGTTGCACCAGAAGCGGTATAGTCATGCTGGCCACATGACCCGGGAAGCTGTCTGTGGACAAATGCTGGCTCCCTAAGCCTGTAAAGCGAGATGAGCGCCGCCACACTAGAGTCGCCTTTGACTGGGCTTAACTGTCCAGGGGTCTTTTACCTTTACCTTATCCTCCCAGGGGACGGTACTATCCACTTAGGAAACCACTGCACAAACAGCAACTTATGCGTTAACACTGCACCAGAGTGGTAACCCTTTAAAGTGCAGGTGGGAGAGTGGCAGGCCCAAGGCTATGTGGTATAATTAGGCAGGGGCAGAGGCAGGTCTATATGAAGAAACACTGGGCAATGGCCTCTCTGATGAAGTCTGTCCTGCAGCCATGCCCCCCACTCCAGCAAGCTTACCCGGTGCCAGTGGCAGCAGTGCAGAGCGACTAGGAGCCAGCAAGCCACCACCTAAATTTCCTACTATGTGCTAGAGTGGCACTACATCAAGTGAAGTCTGGCATCAAGAAGAAATGTTTAAGGTGGGCCAAGGGCAGAATTTCTGGCGCCTGGACAGCTACTTGAGATCGCCAGACATAGGTGGGGGCAGCAACCGGAGGGGAGAGAACAGCATGGAGAACAACACACTTCATGCAAGATGCACTGCAAGAATCCAGAGTATTTAAAGATTTAGCTGTGTCAAGGAAGAGGCACTTACGTTGCAACGTGATCCCTAGTCAGAGTTGTCATTGTGCAATTTTGCTATGCAATGTTTGCAAGTCTTAGAAATCCCATTATTGGAATGGGCAGGGCAAGCCATCACCACCCAGGTGAAATCACCACGCTCATCATTTTTGTGTACACTCAGCCCAACAGAATGTTCCTAGTTTGCATTCTCCTCCTCCTTTTTGTTTTGGTCCTCCGAGAATCTTAAGAAGCCATAAGAATTCTCCTTGTCCTTTTGTGTTCGAACATGCCTTCCACTATATATCAAAGCTCAGCTAGACCACACAGATAACAAATCAATAGTATCTCTTCTTCAGGACACTCCTTAACATCAGACCCTGAATGTACTGGTTGCAAAATAAACCAATAAGCAAGAAATTTAAAACGCATCACATTGTTGAAGCAGAGCAAGGAGTCATTCTGGATTTAGATTCCTACGCTGCTTGAATGCCATCTCACTGTCCTGTTCTTCACTCCATCAGCGAACCAAGGCAAAGATTTGTCTGCTAAAGGAATAACTGTGACCTCTCATGTGAGTGGGCAAACAAACCACAAAGGTTTGTATGTCATCCGAACACATGACCATGGTTTGTTTTGTACCACAATCACTAGCCAGCTTTAGTCCGATGTTTGTTGTCAGCTTAGTGGTAATTTCTACTTATTTGTTTCATTGACAATTTTTAAGCAGCTTGATCAAAACATCCCTAAGTGGTGATTTTTATGATATACAAAAGATATATATGAAACAATTATCAGTAATATACAAATAAAAGCTTTTTCTAAAAAGGATACATAACTAGCTTATATGTCCTGATAAGCTTGCTGTTCCAGACCTCTTGACAAGCACTGCAGAGGACATAATAAGTAAGGGGAACTAATTCCTCTCTGCCGCTGCAATCACTGAGTCTTTTGTGTGCCTCTGCTTATCAACCTCATTAGTGAAGCACTAAACAGTGACTTCATCAGGGATCTAGAATAAATGGTACCAGGAGTCCCCAAGACATATCCCAGGAAACAAAGTAGTGCAGAAGAACAGATAAGGCTCAAGCGGAAGTGAGGGTAACAGTGACAGACAGCTCAGTAAGAGTCCTCAGCAGACTTCCTTTAGGAAACTATATTGCATGCAAAAGAACAGGTATGCTTGCTTGGGATGACCTCACAAAAGCTTTGTTTTATAGTAGCTAAAGGTTATGCCAGGGATTAAGAAACAGCCAATTTACCTTTGATCCAGCACTTGGATCCCTGCTGAACAAAACAGGTGCACATGTATATATCAGCGAGAAATGTTGATATTTCTCTACTATTTAGCACCTTTAAAGTTATTGTTTATGTCTGCTATTAATTGAAAATCCGGAAGAAGAAAACTACAAAAACACATTTCTTAAAGTGTTCCGGGTTATTACAAACAATTGTTTATATTGAACAACTTTCAATAATTATTTTCCAGCAATGAGTAGCAGCCCGGTCTATAATGTGCATTGAACCAAAGTATTTGTAGTGAGATTTGCTTAGATCCATTGATTTCAGTGATATTAAACTGGTTTCAGTCCTTCATTATATCTGAATTACAATATTCACTAGTTTTGCAGGGCAAAATGAATTAACAGCTGCGCCTGCACTGCAAAAGGAAAGCATAGTGTCATCAAAAGGAAGTGTTCAAAACACATGCCCAACTTCCTCTCTTCTCCCACTTTTGTCATCTGCTCAATGTAGCTGCATCTCTGAAACTGAGCTGTTCTGGGCCTCACCACGACTTCGATAGGTGTGTTCAGGGCCTGATTTAGGTTTGATGAGGCCCTAAGCTACTGAAGGTAATGCAGCCCTTTATACGTCCAGCTGTCCTTTGAAAATAACAATGAATTGTACTGTTTTTTTTGTGTTGAATATATGCTATATGGTAATTTATGGACCTAATAGGTATCTAAAGCCATTTGCACATGTTGCCATGCAACCAGTCCATGCAGAATGTAGGCACCCTATATATAGAAATGAGCAAGCCAGTGATATTTTAGGGAGTGGGGCCCTAAGCTATAGCTTGTTTAGCTTATACGTAAATCCGGCACTCAGTGTGTTCCAAGGAATCCAGGTACACTGCGTGAAGCTCTTTAGAAAAGAGATATAAATCCAACAATTGATAAATAAAACATTGTTTTAAATTAAACTATAATGATTGATGGAATCATTACCTTATACCGAAGCTTCTACAAGAATTGGTTAGAAACACCCAATGTAATCAAATGCAACGATGAACTAAATACAGCATAACAGAGCCCTTGTTAGCAAACCAAAACTAACTAAAAGAACTGCAAGGTCTTCACCTCTAAAAGCACAATCATCTCTAAAAGCACAATCATAATCGCCATCAAGTGGATTGAAAGCAGAAGAGCGGGATTAGTTGGCAACCAATGTTAACAATTCCTAGAACAGTTATTCCATCCAGTAGCCAAACATATTATAATATTTCCTGTGTTTTTTAAAAGTGTGCAAGGAAGTCAAGGAGGAGACAAAAACATTAACAAAGTGGGTTCCTCCACTATTCAAGGCAATATGCCTTTGAGAATATGAATTGCTGGGAACTGCATAAGGCGGGAGTGCTGTTTGTGCTTCAGGGCTTCTTCTATGTATCTGGAGTAGGATGCTAGACTGGATGGGTCATTGGCCTGGTCCAGCAGTCCTCTTCTTATACTCTTGTATTCTAATAGGGGATTTGTGTTTGTGTGTGCCATTGTGGAATATCTGACCCAAATCTGTTTTCAGGGCAGACAACCACTAGCTTGCTACACTCAGGAGCAGTGTCCTGTCCTGTCACCCATCACGCAATGGGATTCATTCTTATTCACTTAAAAGGAATAAGGAAAAAGGAAAATCAGTACAAGATTTTTTTGGATATGGGAACCATCTGATTTATTTTCTCTTATTTTCTGAAAGGCAATCACTCTACAGTGTAGGTTTAGCACAGGTACCTGAACTACGCATAGCTATCAATCCACATTTATATCTGAGTTATACTCAGAGTAGATCCATTAAAATCATTGGATTTAAGCACTCCCTTCATCTTACTAAACTTAAGCAATGTAAAAATCCTAACGGAGAACCAATCATTAGCCAGTGCAAAAGATTAGTTGAGGCTGGATAGCTCAGTCGGTAGAGCATGAGACTCTTAATCTCGGGGTTTGGGGTTCGAGCCCCACAATGGGTGAAAGATTCCTGCATTGCATTGCAGGGGGTTGGACTAGATGGGCCCTGAGGTCCCTTCCAACTATACATTTCTATGATTCTAAATGTAATCAATGGATGTACGAAATGGATCCCCAGTTAAATGCAGTCAATGAACATATGCCAGTTTACACCAGCAAAGACATTGTGAAACAATTGTAGGATCTTGAAAAAAAAAGTTTATATATTGAATACAAGTGAAAAATGTTTGGTTGAAATAATTAATTTCCCTGAGATCACTTCAGCTAATGCAGGAGGAATAGTAGCAGGAGAAATGTCATGCAACAACATCATGTCAACACAACTCATTAAAGATCCGGACTGCATTGCCAACATGCTTTGTTCAGAGTAATTGGAAGCCAGGTCAATGCCCAGGCAGTGCAGTTTCTGTGAGAGTGGTATGCACTAGAGAACTTTAAATGAGCACCAGGTGGCATTAATCTGAAAGCACAAATACTGTCTGTATATGGAAAAATATACATGTGTAACTCCTCCACTCCTTTGGGAGGACGGGCAGAATCTAAACTGAATAAATAAATAATAAGAAATATAAATTCAAAAAAATATACTGATGTTTTTAAAAGTGCTTCCCATAATCAGGCTCTGCTTATATTTATTTACAGTTTTCACCAACATGCATTTCAGTTGTGGACTTTGAGGGGACTTATTCAAGCAAATAGTATTGTGAGGTTTTTTTAAATCATTATTATTTCACAGAAATCCATAATGACCATGAAAAACAGCACATTGTGAAGTACAAAAGCTCAAAACAGAAGAAACCATTAGTAAACCAGCAACCATCCAGAGCTTGGTAACAAATATATGCAAAGAATATATTTAATAGCCTGAGACAGTACCTGAGAACACCGTGCCTCTGAACAAGACCTTTCAAAGGATGTCATGCCCCAAGAGAAACAGGACATCTTCTCAGTCTCTCGCCTACATGTGGTTTATCAGCCTCTCTTTTGGTGATTCTCCATTGAACAGGAGCAAAAGAGACACACATTCTTATTCCAGTCATGGAGTCTGCTTGGCATTGTTCCAATGCTAGGGATTCCTCAAGGATATGAGTAATAGTATGATTGCAGAGCAGGCTTGGCAACTAACAGAGCAAAATAATTCTAACCAGGCCCCTTTGCATGCTGGGACGCAATAGGACTTGCCATGTTTAGAAAGAGAAATTTAAGCTTAACACGTACAGCAAGCAGGCACCTTTAAAGTGCCACACATCACCAGTGAGTTTAAAATAACTGCCTGCCTTCATCCTTTTATTAAAAGTGGTACCCTTGCCTTTTGCTCTGCACAAAGCTTTCCACAGCAGCCTAGAACAGACTCAGGCTACGCCCATTGGATGGCATTCTAGTGCAATCCTAAGAATTTGTTATCAGAAGTAAGCCGTCTAAAGCTCTATGGGACTTACTCACAGGTAAGTGTGCATAGGATTGCAGCCTTAAAGTCCCAAAAATCATTTAAAGCAAATGCTCTACAATTTATTTATTTATTAAGTTTGGGGGGGCCTTGTAGGAGATTTTAGACTCAGAAGAAGTAGTAATCACCAAATGGGTACTTTCAATAGATTTTAATGCTTTTTGAATTGTCTTTTGGTCATGTAAAAACCAAACAGTTAACAGAACGGAGCATTTTAAGCCACAGGGGCTGAAATCCATAAGCATGGTAGTGCAGTAAAATAAAACAGCAGGTTCTATATTAGGAAATCAGAATCACATGGCACTAAATCATAAAAGGAAAGTAGGCATGTAGAAATATGGTAAGGAAAGTTGGCTTAAAAAGAACAAGGCTCATCCTTTCAAAGGATTTCATGGAACAGGAAACAGATTCCATGGAATAGGAAGCAGCCATTTGGATACGGTTACCTAGATTTTCAGGACAGATGAGCAGGATCAAACACATTTACTGGGTACCCCATAAGGGAAAAGGAACAGTTTTTTCTTTTAACAATATCAATACTGATCTGCACCTGCAAATCTGAACGTCCCGGGAACTAGAGCTGCGACCTTTTATCAGGTGAAACCTCAATGATTGGAAAAATTGGCAAAATCCCTGTAGGGATCTCAATGCTTTAGAAGCAGAGCTTATTAAAAAACCAATCATAGAATCTTATGTTAATAAGAGGTCTCTATTTCCTATGCAAATAAGGGTAATTTGAACAGAGCACTCTTAAAGTGTTTAACTACTAGGCAGAACTAAGGGGGGGGGGGGACACATAATGGCTACTTGAAAGTCCATGAGTTAATCTGACAGAAATTAGGGCATTATTCCAGATCATTGATGTGTTGATGGGCAACAACCAACTTGGCAGAAAGAAGTGGGAGGGAAGTTAGGTTCTTGTTGCTATGGCAACAGACTAGAAATGCATGTGAGACATGCTATAGGCTGGCAGAGTTGGCTGCTGCAAAAAAAGGGGGGAGGGGTTGGATCTTTTTACCAATGGAAGCCAGAATGTCAGTCTAAGGGATTATGTGCATTATAGGTTTGCTCATTGCAGGCCTAGACTTCAGGTTATACACACAAACTTGTGTTATAAAAGTCCAATAGCTGCTTTGGATTGATCTACAGGAGGGGGATTTGCTTCAGAGATAATAGCAAAGGAAGAGGAGTTGCCTATTGCTTCTCTACTCTAAATACCCCCAAACCATATTATAATATTAATGACTGTGTCAGTATCTATGTTCCCTGTGCTATGAAGAAACTCTTGCAATCTCAGTCTCTGTGAGAGGTAAGCAAAGGTGAATATATATACAGTGGTACCTCGGGTTACATATGCTTCAGGTTACATACACTTCAGGTTACAGACTCCGCTAACCTCGGGTTAAGAACTTTGCTTCAGGATGAGAACAGAAATTGTGCTCCGGCGGCGCGACGGCAGCGGGAGGCCCCATTAGCTAAAGTGGTGCTTCAGGTTAAGAACAGTTTCAGGTTAAGAACGGACCTCCGGAACAAATTAAGTACTTAACCCAAGGTACCACTGTATATGAATTTTGGACATTGTTTCATTTAATTTTCACGAGTCAGAATGTTTACTCAGTTCCCATTTATTTTGACAATATTTGGGCAAATCCCAAATTCATGAGGAATAAAGAAATCAATGACTAACATATTGGAGCTAAGAAAGTGGGGTCAGAAGTTGAGGGCCCCACATGTGGGGGGATGTCATTGGAACTCCGTGGGCTAGTTCTACCCTCTCCTGCTGATGTGTGCTGTAGCCCCCAAAAACATCATGGGTACATTCATTTGAAGGGGCTCTGTGCTTGCCTTGAACCACATATACAAAACTAATCAGAAAAGAGCACCTCAAATGATCAAAGGGATGGAGCAAGGCACCTATGAAGAAATGTGAGTTCAGAGAAAATGTGAGCAAGAGTTGCTATATGATACAAGTGTAGAAAAGAACCCAGAAAATTGTTGGTTACCCCATGGGATTTCACTTCCCGAAAGCCCAGGTTCACAGCTGTGGGGGCCCCTCCTAGACTACGCAGTAGCGAGAAGTGACTTTTGCCAACTTAACCAGCTGATATGC
This sequence comes from Podarcis erhardii, assembly GCF_964252035.2. NCBI lineage: Eukaryota > Metazoa > Chordata > Lepidosauria > Squamata > Lacertidae > Podarcis > Podarcis erhardii. The sequence continues at coordinate 44,451,422 of NC_138497.1, forward strand.
CATCTCAACCTGTTATGTACTGAGTTGAATAGGATCCAAAATGCAGCAGTCTGATTGGTCCTAGAACAACGCAGCAGTATGATTGGTCCACAGGAGCTACCCAATCCAGCTCCAGATGGAATTGAATCCACAACCTGATTGGCCTAAAGGAGAATCCCGGAATTAGCCAATCAGGTGCAGCCTATTGTGTAAATAATGTATATGAAGCAGATACTGCGGGGGAACTTCCATTCCTCCTCACCACTATGAGCTGAATAAAGAGCATGAATAAAGAGCATGAAATCCACTCTCGACTCCGAGTATATTTCACAACCCTATCAAGAGAAAGGACCTTACAGCCAGTCCATACCTTAGTTAGAATGTGAGTTGTGAAACCCTTGCAGCTCCTTTAATTCCTACATACCCATTTCCTATGCTTCGAAAATCCAAACAGGAGAGCTACATTGATTGCATGGCGAATCGCTGGAACTGTGGGAGAGCAGCAGAACCATAGGTCATCTAGTGGGGCACCTGTGGGTCATCTAGCCCAGCCCCCTGTAATGCAGGAATCTTTTGTCCCATGGGTGGTTGGAAGAGAGCACCACACGCGAGGTGGGGTGTTAATTAAGAGAGACACATGGGTTCACAGTCCTCATTAAGCCAAGGTATGGATGGGCCCTTCCTTAGTTGCTCTGGTTCCATCAAGACTCAACTATTGTAATGTGCTCTTTGGGGGGCTGCCTTTAAACATGGTCCAGAAACTTAAAATGCAGAATGTAAAATCCATGCAGTTTTTGAAAGAAATAACTAAGGACGACAGAATTTAGATCTGTGATTTCTCGCCCAAAGCCACACGGGTACTTCATGCTTTCAAACTGCCTCGTGTGTGTTTACTCAGAATACATTCCTCCCCGGCTGTTCCTGCATGGAGGAAACGTATTACTTTATTTCAGAACTGGGCTTGGTGTCTGATACTGGCTTTTCCTTTCCCGTTGTTAGAAACCACCAATGTATTCATCTGACTGCTGGGTGAGGCCGACTTGGCCAGCGCGACGAAACTGCGTCTCTTTCCCCGGCTTGCTGGCGCAACAGGGGGTTGTTGGCGCGCGCGCTTCCAGCGCCCCTCTCGCGCCTCCCTCCGAAGGCGTAGAGAGGCTGCGACCACCCCCGAGAAGAAGCCCGCCATTTCCCACTCGGCGAGGCGGGTGGGAGCAGAGAGGGAGAAGGGCAAGAAATAGACAGGCTGGATAAATATTCATGATGAGGCCGGTGATGTCACGATGAGAAGCCGGGCTCTGCCGCGTGGCCTCGCGAAAGCGCCATTTCCTGGAGGAGAAGAGGAGGAGAAGGAGCAGGAGGAAGGCGAGGAGGAGGAGAAGAAGGCGACTTGTTGAAGGAAGTCGCGGCGGCGGCGGCGGCGGCGGCGGCAGAGCAGAAGCGGCGAGAGGGGGAGCTCCGAGCCCGGCCGAGGCGAGCGGCGCTTGCTCGCCGACTGAACTCCGCGTACCGCGCGAGGCCGGCAGGGGGGGAACTCCTCGGCTCGCGGATCTTGGATTACGAGCGCAGCGAGCGGAGGAGGAGGCGGGTCAGCCAGCCGGGAGCGAGCGCTGGTGCGGCTCCCCAATCTGCCGCCACCTCAGGCTCCCCTGCCTCGCTTGCCCTCTCTCACGCGCGCGCGTGGGAAGGAGAGACCCTCGACGCGGCGGGACCCCCAGCCCTGCTGCTGCTGCTGCTGCTGCTGCTGCTGCTGGAGGCGCCCAGCGCATTCCCGAATCTGAGGGCATCGCGGCTTCCCCTCCCTCCCTCCCGATCCCGCTCTCCCCCCAACATCCCCAAACCGCCTCTCCTCCTCGTTCGCCTCCTCTCCCCCCGCCCGCCCCCACCCCCGTTTCATTTCTTCCTTGGAAGCGAGCGGAGGCAACCCGGCGTGGAGGAGAATGACAAAGATGATGATGTGGAAGAGATGGAGATGAAGCAGACTATGCAGATCCGGGGACTCCTGTTGCTGCTGCCGGCACTATGGGCTCTCCTTCTGCGGGACGTCGCGGCTGTCACAGGTAAGGCGGAGAAGGCATGGCTGACCCCATGGACTTACTTGGCTGGTTGCTACTACTCTCCTCCCCGCGCTCCCTCTCCGGACTCGTTGGGGATGCCTCTCCCCCCCCCCCCAACTTTGTCCCTGTGGGAGCCCTTGCTCAGGTCTGACCTCTTGCGCGGATCTGTGGGTTTGGTCTCAAAATGCCCTCTTGATTTGATCCAGAAATGGGAATCCCTCCGCCTCGCGCGCGCCCACCCCCGTCGTTTGCAAGGCTGGCTGGTTCGGGCGGTTCAACAGACAAACAAACAAAACCCCTCACGTTGACAGCTCACCTTTTTTCTCCCGGAAGGGACTCCCGGGAAGAGTTAGGAACAAGAGCTGTTTGCCACTCTTAAGTACAGCGGCCATACATCCCAGTGTGTTGTGGAGCTGGTCTAAATCAGAGTTGCTGGCCTGAGCTGAAACAAGTTACAGAACTTAATTGGGGGAATGTGTCTCTTCCTCACCCCTTACTTTCTTTGTCGAGTATCCTTTATTTGGATTGTGTATTAGTATTATTTCATTTTCCACCTTGTTGCTGTGCACATCAATAGTATCTGCAGCAGAGTCAAGCTTGTAGTTCTTGTATTTTCTGAATTTGACTCGCTTCCCCATGGCCCCTTGCTATCTGCAGGAAGCCAGCTCTTCCAAAGAGAATGAATGCAGTCTTGGAGCTGTCACGATTTCAGATCTCACACCCCTGTTGTGAAATATGATCTCTTCACCTAAGTGCCTTAAGCGCCTCATTACTTTTCCAGAGGTCCTGAGTGAGGGCACAGCAACACTTACTGGCCTCAAGGGGACTGCTCTGAGGCTGGCATATTTGGAGGTGGAGGGGAAAGTCAGAAAATCTCAGATTGGATTGACATTCCTTGAAGCCATATTTTGGCAGCTAATCTATGGAGTACATCTGTTTTGAAATATTCCTGTCTTTAAAAGATCACTTGCTTTGACTGGCGTAATAATCACTGGAAATTTTGATCTTAGGGTTTGCTTATTGAGCAGGCACTTTAAATGTGTGTAAGGCTTTTGCCGCCTAATTAATAAAAATAACTTATATTTTTGTATTTGAATATTGACCTACTTGTTCCATGTAACTTCTCCTTTTTCTGTGTAACTTGATCTCATACGTTCATCATTATAGCAAGATACACACACACACACACACACACACACACACACCTAGTGATACAAAAACTTTGGGAAACTTAAAATTTCCATGTGTGCTCATTGAGTATTCATTGTATTCATAGGGTATTTTGGGAATGCACAATGTTCTGTCTATTGTGACCCATTTGGTGATGGCATAAAAAGAGACATTCCTGTGAATGCTGCAATCGCAGAATATTTCCATTGCAGCAATATTTCCTCCTTTAACATAACATAATCCTAAATACTCTTACTAGGGAGTAAGTCCTAGTGAGCCCAGTCAGAACTTACTTCTGAGAAAACATACATAAAGTTACATGGTTAGTATACATCATGAAGGTAAAGTGGTTATTCATTTCTACAGGTATCTCATGATTTCACCTCCAATAGACAGAGTCAGTTGGGGAGACAACTGGAAGGATTTCAAACATTTACATTGAGAATTCATCTTCCTGTGGAATTGAACTAGCCTAAATAAAGCACTAATGAGTGAAACTGAATATGTGTCATGCTGTCACAAGGTGCAGTTTCTCAGTGTTGCTTGATAGGACAGGAGCCCACCTGTAGGTGAATCTGATGCTCTTGACTGGGCTAGTTATTTGACTTCAGGTTTCTAGCTCCTAATCTGAAGACACAGCAAGGTACATTAACAGATCCAGGACACCTGCTGACTGCAGCCTTGATAACTGTGATGATCCATTTTCCCACTATTGTACTGGAATAGGAGTTACTCTTCCTGAATGATGTCTAGTGTCGTCGTGTTCTGTCTGGGCCATGAGCTGACAGTTTTAGTTGGGAGCTGTCAGGCATCAGTTTCCAGGCTTAGGTGCTTTGTGTGCTTGAAGGCTGGAGTCAATATAAATCAAAGTTGTCCATTGGCTGAGCAAGCATAAGTAGATGAGAGTAAAAAGACAACAGAGGCTAGGCTGGAAGACAAGCCTAATACACTGGCACCATATTGACAGTACCCTATGGTGCCATGTTTTCAGTTCACTATGATATAAAGTTGACAGCATCATAACCAGGAACAAAACTGACCAACATTATATAGAATTCCCAGCCAATCAGAGTCTGCAAATGCTCTTAAAAAAACATGGAAAGGTGAGAAAAGTCTATGGCAGGAGTGACTGGCCTGTGGCCCTCCATATGTTGTTGAACTCAACTCCTAACATCTTTAACTATTGGCCATGCTGACTAGGGCTGATGGGAGTTGGAGTTCAATGACATCCGGAGAGCCACAGATTAGGCACCCCTGGCTATGGTCCATTCCAAGTTCCAGGTTTGTTGTGGACCAGTTCAGTCATTACAGCAGTTATCCAGAACCTGTAGGAAAAGCTGCTGCTGCTGACTATGCATGGTGGCTATCATGCTGTACAATGTGCCTCTTTCCATGAAGAGCCTCCATGTCAGGAGCAAGATAGTCCAATGGTTCTAGCATGGAGCCCATATTCATTGAAATAATAAACAGTTCCCATATGTTATGGTCATGATGTGGAGCCCCCAACTCTGAATTCCCCTCTACAGTATACACAAAGGATCTGGGGCTCTGGTCTTGCACACTTGGCATCTGAGAGAAAAGATTGCTCTCCCATGCAGACATGTTTCTCCAGTTTCCCATTTTCTTCCCTTAAGAATGCATTTTGGATTCCTTTTCTGGCAGTAATCTGCATTCTCAGAGAATTAAAGTTAACAAGCTGCTGTGCAAAAGAACTTAGCAGCACTGGGTTGTTGTCAAGTTTAGATAGCATATCGTTTCTGTAAAGAAATAGATGGGAACAGTGGATGATTAAAGGCAGAGACCCATAGGAACCAGGCCTGGCAAGCAAGTACAACTCACAGGATGTTCCCAGTGCTGCCCTGTTTCCTGCTGAGCGTTTGTCAGGGGTGGTGGTGAAATGTAGAAGGTCTCTTTCCCAGTCATACCATTTCCTCCTTTCATGACAAGACGCACTTCGCAGTTGGGCAGGATTTTCTGCCCACGTTGGACCCAAAAGGTGGAGCAGCTCAGCTAACTTCCCAGGCTGCCAAGTTGTCAGCTGAACTAACAGAGAAAGCCATCCCGGTTTGCGAGGAATGTTTATTATGTTTCCTACATAATATAATTGTATACAGTTACATAATTGTTGTCAATTCTCTAAGCAGCTGCCATCTGGCTAGGAAAGGTAGGTGGCTAAGAGCCACACTGCTTCTTGAGTCCAAATCGGTAAGAATTGCAAAGCTGCACCTCCTAATTGAGCAACATCTTTTGATTTCCATAATCATTACATTGTGAAGAGACGTTAATGACTAGGTTTTAATTATCTCTGTGCGTAAGAGCTTAATTAGGTAACAATCAGGGTTGGAAATTGGGAATATATGTGTGTGTGTGTGCGCACACTCAATATATATTAAAATTAATCCCTGTTCTTTCCAAACCTTCCTATCTCTTAACCATTCGTCCTTTTCCTTTCATCAAGAGCCAAAAGAAGACTAAAGCCAATTGGTCCCTTAAAAATTCCTGCTCCCTGCGCAAAATCCGTCCTCCTTGTACTTTGCCCAGTACACTCCTTCCAATGTGACTTGCACTGTGATTTCTTGGAACCACAGCAGAGGGTGGGAATGTAAATCTTAAGTTGCCTCCCAGATATATCAATGCTTGTGTGTTATTAACCCTGTTAGCCAAGTGCATTACTGAAAGCTGAGCAGTCTTGTTGCCACAGGGTGCTGCCTACATTTCATAAGACTGCTTGTCATGTCATGCGTGTGTTTTAGGTGTATGTGGCGTGGCTATGCAGGGCTTGTTATATTCAGAGGGAGAGCTGAGAGGGAGGATGCTTTCTGGTACACACACTCACACACCATTTATGTCATTGTTGAATCAAATAATAAGGGGTTAGATCATGTTTCTTAGTGGCATGATTAATTCTTTAGCCCAACAACAACAAATGCTGCGTCTGAACATAAAGTATTATTTTGCCAGCTTCATCGCTCTTAGCAATTTCCACTAAGTTTACAGGAACAACAAAAGGGAGAAAAATTACAAGGAGTGCAGCATGGGAACCAGTGAATTAACAGGCTTTGTAATCCAATAAAAGTCCCAATAAAAGAACAACATGCTTTTCCTCTACAGAGGTTCTCTAGTAGGGAATAACATTACTGATGTTGTGCAGGTGGGCTGTACTAACCACAGTTGGGTCCCCTGACACTAGCTTCATGTTCTTACTTTTGCACAGTCAAAAAATCCCCTAATTACTTTATCAGTCTCAGTATGAGCAATTGCTAGCATGCCATAGAAATATGAATGCAATTAAGTTAAATGCGCAGGGGGATCCTATGGTCCTGGCATGCTGGGCACATCCTAGCGGGCCATCTTGGAAAGCCAGTGTCACGGCACGCCTAGTACTCCCTGAGGTGGTAAACCTGTGTCTGGGCACTTCAGACTGCTGTTGAGAGCTCACATAAATGAATGCATACAAAAATCCCACTTGACATAGGGTGCTTTCAGATGTGAGGTTGTTCAGGTACCATGAGTGGATTATTAGAAGCAGAATATTTTTTTTTAAGCCTGTTGGATTTTCTGCAGAAAGGGTTGTTGTTGTTTAGTCGTTTAGTCGTGTCCGACTCTTCGTGACCCTATGGACCAGAGCATGCCAGGCACTCCTGTCTTCCACTGCCTCCCGCAGTTTGGTCAAACTCATGCTGGTAGCTTCGAGAACACTGTCCAACCATCTCGTCCTCTGTCGTCCCCTTCTCCTTGTGCCCTCCATCTTTCCTAACATCAGGGTCTTTTCCAGGGAGTCTTCTCTTCTCATGAGGTGGCCAAAGTATTGGAGCCTCAGCTTCACGACCTGTCCTTCCAGTGAGCACTCAGGGCTGATTTCCTTAAGAATGGATACGTTTGATCTTCTTGCAGTCCATGGGACTCTCAAGAGTCTCCTCCAGCACCATAATTCAAAAGCATCAATTCTTCGGCAATCAGCCTTCTTTATGGTCCAGCTCTCACTTCCATACATCACTACTGGGAAAACACATCTGGAACCACCCATAGAGAATTAGGTGTTGGAGAGCCTAACCTCCTCCCTCATGGGCTGGTTTTCTATATAGAGGAACATTCAGTAATCTGAACTCTCCCCTGGGACCTGTAACTAGGTAATAGTTACAGCACTATGCTCAGTCTGTTGTAGGGTCAATAGCACAGCAATCCAACACACATCCAAAGCAGGGGTTGGGAAATGTTTTTGCCCAGAGGGCTACCTCCATCTGTGTCCCTGCCCCACGGGCAAACTTTGACAGGTAGGTGGAGCAACCCACTTGTCAATCATCTGGTGTCATGATGTCAGCTGATAGGGCCCTACCCACTTGTCAAAGTAACTTATGCAGCTGTAGCTTTGCCAGGGGGCATGAGGAACATTACACTGGGGGCCCACTCAGCTCTGGCACCAACCCTGTTCACTGTTTTTTAATGAGGAGCCTCACTTGTAGAGTACTGAGTGATGTAGTTCCTCTGCCTTTGAAAGCTGTCCTACAGAGGAGAAAAAGATAAACTTTGTGCATCACCGCATTTCAGTTTTGTGTCCTATTGCACCTTATACGTTGCTGCCAGGCAGTCTGGCAAATCAAAGGAGCCCCAAGGAGGACAATTTGTTGCAGGCCCCCAGGGGGATAGCCGGCTTCCTACTGGTCATTTCTGTGGTGGGCTTGTGGTCTGCATGACACTGAGAACAGGGTGCCTTCTTTCCTCTGTGCACTATGAATGGCTGCTTGGTTGCCTGTGGAGGAACAGGAGGAACCTGGGGGTGACTCATGGTTAGCAGATGCACACGACAGTTCCCTTTACAAGTTTCTCCATTAGGATTGCTACTTGAGTAAACAGAAGAAAGAGTGCTATCACCCACCTAGTTCCATTATGCATGCCTCAGCCTAGCTGCCCATTCTAGTGGCAATTCCTCTAATGTCAGTTTTTGGGAGGGTCACCTGTCAGGAAGGGAAATGTAACCACTCCGACGGTTACTCAACCCATCCACTGTAGGGAGTTGCATACTCTGCACTTTGGGTTTGCCTTGCTCCATGTGCCAAAGCTCTGATCCCATCAAGAAGAATATATCACAGATGTTTGGCCAGAAGAGACAATAGGCAGAGTGCGGTGTCTGGTGTTCACTAACAAATGTGACAAAGCCCTTCATTGCCTTTGCCTGTGCATCATCAGAGCTTTTCTGGGTTCTGCATAAAACATGCTACTTACTATGTGCTCCCATGTACAGGATACTCTTGCTATCAGCTGTTGAGTAAGGGAGGGTTGTTAAGCAGCTTCCCCATGTTGCAGGCTTGATGACATTCTGTGACTGTGGATGTCTGCGTGCTTTGTGCGTACACCTTTCTTTCTTTGAGAGAGGGAGTTAGAGGAGGGGTGAAGGAAGCCTGTGTCCTAATTTGAGACATGATCTTATTCTCCCTGGTGACTCCCTCTACCTTGCTTAACACTTTGGGGAACCTTATCCTTGCAGCCCAAGTTAGAGGGGTAGAGTTGAGGCTCTTGTTGAGAGTTCATGTCTGGGTCTTGAGATAGGTACCTGTTAGCAAGACTCCAGAAAAACAAGTGCTGATCATGATAATTCATTTACTTTCATCGGACTGTTGGGTACTGTTGCTGGTGTACAGTGTTTGCTTCATGTGCAGTGTCTCACCATCAACTTAAGCACCAATGAATCTCCACCTTTGGGTGTTCCTTGAAATCAGAATGATTCAGCCCCATTATGTGCATTTTGATATCTGAAATCTATATTTTCCCTCCTGGGGCTTTTATACCCTTGATGGGATGCCATGGTTGGCTGCAGAGGTAGTAGAAATTTGATCCTTGACTAAGCCTCTAAAGGCATTAAAAACAACAACAACAAACAAACACCTCCCAGCATGTTACAGTACAGGAAAAGGCTACTCTAGGGAAGATCTAGTACTTGCTACTGCCAAAATCAACATGTTAAAACAGAGTGAACCATCACTGCTTCTCATGCTGAAAAGACTATTTATTTGTTTGCTGTGGGTTGTAAACAATGCTGCACACACAGAGTTCCACTCATGCATGGAACATCCACTTCCTCTCCCTGTGTGTCCCCCAAAACCTGCTCCAGAGGGTCCTCCAATCCTCTGGAGCATATTTTGAGCGGGTGTGGGGGACTCCAGGGGAGAGCAGAAGAGGGGAAAGTTTTGTTGTATAAGTGGAAGCCTGTTGTGCAAGTAGAACAAAAGCACTGGATACAACCCTCTGCCTATTTATTTTCAATGGAATTTATATACTCGCCCCCTTTCCATTGGCATGCTGAAGCTGACAAATAAAGTCAGCACTGCACCAAGTAGTTACAGAAACTCAAGACAAAACTATTATAATAAAGATAAGACTATTATGATGAAACCCATCAATAATTGGATAGAAAATTGACGGCTGGCACTTTCCTATTCTGCCAATGGTTAATACCTACAGCAGAGATGGTACAAAAGGCCTGGTCTTCTCTGGAAATTGGCAGCCACATTTTAATCCTTGCAGCTTATTTACCATTTTGCTTATTTTCTTCCTTCCCACATATGCTCATCTTCTCCCCAAGCGTTCAAACAGCTTGCCTCAGTGTTTATGCAGCTAACGTATTCCATACATTTTTCTTATTGTGGACGCAATAGCTCTCTCCACCCACTCAAACACATTTGAGAGCCCTGGAGCACATTCTGAATGCGTCGAACCCCTCCACCCCCACCCCAAAGGAAATCTGAGAAACGCCACCACCTGCAAATGAATTGGTGACACTCATCCAAATGGGGAATGAGATCAGAAATTTGGCACTGCCTCCTGGGTTTGGGGGTTGCCTGGCTACTGGTTGAAATAATCCCACACCACAACATTAAGAAGGAGAGGGAGAAAAGTATGCTCTGTAAATGGTTAGTTTCCTTTCATGCCAAGGCTCTTCACTAGCCTTTTCTTCCGTAGTGTTTGCAAAACTGCTTGGGAGTTTTTGCAATAAAGAGAAAGTGCTTGCCGAACAACCACCCCCCTCCCCCCCTATGAATAACTTTCTAAAATGTCAGCTCATTTCATAGGCGTAGATCAAAAGCCACAGTTTCCCAAAAGCGCATGAATATTACCTGGCAGCCAGAAATCCAGAGAGAATTTTGGGCGGAATTTGTGCTACTGTTCTGAGAATAGCACTTTCAAAAAGCATTGTCAGGGCACAGCTGCAGGGATGTCTTCTGCATCTGTATCTACCACTGACAGGTTGCTACTGTATGGCTTTCACCCTGCTGATCTCCAAATTGGCATGTTGTTAACGAAGCCCTGCATGGATTTAACCTCCTCCATTATTCCCTAACTGGAATTTCAGTACTCTCATCCTATAATCATTCGGCAAATGTAATAAAGCTCTGATGAGGCGTTCAGGTGCCTGCATGTTCTGTTCTCTGGATGTATTGTTGCACTGCGGACCACCAACCTTGGCTAATTTGCTGTATTCCCGACCTCTGCGCTCCCCTTTTGTGGGTGTGGAGAGGAGGGAGGTTGCTTTCTTCCAGGTACAAAGGCTACTGGAATGCCAATCAAACTGAAGGTGTCCCAGGGACAGCCTGTGAAGCTGAACTGCAGCCTCGAGGGAATGGAAGACCCAGAGATGCTGTGGATCAAGGATGGAGCCGTGGTGCAGAGCGTAGATCAGGTGTACATCCCGGTAGATGAAGAACACTGGATTGGGTTCCTCAGGTAGGACTGATGTACACAACAAGGGATTCCAAGTTATATTACATTATTAATTACTATCTTCATTATCATTATCACCATCCTCACTACCACCTGCATTTTTTTATCCTGTGACAGACCACTGGTCACTTAGTGAGCTTTGTGGTTGAATGGACATTTGAATCCTAGTCTCCCCAGTCCTAACTGTTGCACTCTATGGCACTTGGAGTCAGAGCTCAGTGCATTCCACATATTTGCTGTGCAAAACATGGTATTTGCTCCCTGGAATTCCACCCAAACCTTTTTGTCTTCCCTTGTTTAAAATCTCAGGTGTGTGCCTAAGACCTTTCCCCATTCTTGTAGTTGACAATAATACTAAGTACTTGAATAATACCTCAAAGCGCTCAAATGCATTATCTAGTGTGATCCAAGCAGTAACTCTGTAAGTACACCAGTATTATTATCTCCCAGATTTCAGATAGGAAGCCTGAGGCTGAGAGAGTGCCTTTACTAAGGCCACCTACTGAGTTCATGGCGGAGGTGAGATCCAAACTGCAGACTTTCTGATTCATAGCTCGTAACCATTCTGCTGCAGCTATACCAGCCCTCCAGTTGTGGAGGAAAGCATAAAGGCAAATGAGCAACAGTCTGGTAAAAAATCAGAAACCAGAGGTAGGCTGAACAAGGCTTTCATTGGTCAGAATGAGATTTAGCTCTTCCTCCCACATTTTCTAATGGTTGTTTCCCAGCCTTACTATCTTCATGACCATCTCCTATTTTATTCATCACCCCAATATAAAATTTTGGTGTGTGGGACCTTGGGAATGGAGGGAGGCAGAGAGGGCTAGATTCCTCCCTAAGATTCGCCAGGAGGGCTGATTTCCCACAGGGGTGTTCAGGCAAAAGAAAGGCTTCTGTTGTAGTCAAGGTTAATTGATAAAGAAGAGGGGCAGGTGCTGTCCATTTGCTAAGACCCAGTGTTTTAAAAACTCGCATTGCACTGCTTTCTGTGCCTGTTGCAGAACTTTGCTGTAGAAGGAGGAGCTGAGCTGAGCCAAACCAAACCAGTTCGGTTTCCATCCTCTAATTTTTCACAGGTTTTCAAGATGGCTTACAGAATAAAAGCAAATAGTCGAAAAAAATTTTTACACTGCAATCTGCTCAATGGGGCTCGGTCCAGAGTAGTCAGTAGCAGATGGCATGGTGGGGGAGCCCTCTTCAGATAACCTCTGGTTGGTCACAGTGCTGCTGCTTACCAGGAGGTAGAAGGGGAAGGGCAAGGATAGCATGGTACAAGCCTACCAGTGGGAACACCAGATTGGTTCAACTCACTGGTGCATTGACACCACACCAGCCTCCTCCCCCACCAGCTTACCTCTCCACCTCCGGGTAAGCATCAGCAATGCAACCGGCCAACGATTAGGTGAGTGGCAGAGCCTCGCCATGTAATCAGCTACTGTGAATGGTCATATCTACCAGGTGTGAGGAACCTGTGCCTCTCCACATGTTGCCGAATTACAACTCCCATCAGCCCCAACAAGCGTATCCAACGGACAGGGATGATGAGAGCTAAAGTTCAGCAACATCTGGAAGGCCAAAGGTTCTCCACCTGATTATATAGCAGTAATGCAGTAAAAGAGGATGCACCATTGACCAAAACCATTCCAATCCAGTCTAGGACATCTTGAGGTGTACTGGCACCTGAAATGGCCAGCCCAACCTTTTCTCATGTTTGGTTGCTCCATTAGGCAGGAAGGCCCAGAGAGGCTATTAAGCTCCTTAGGGATGTAGGGAGTTGCCTTATATCATGGATATAATGGATCAGACCTTGGTCCATCTACATAAGTATTGCTTACACTGACTGGCAGCACCTGTCCAGGGTTTCAGGAAGAGGTCTTCTATCCCAGGGATCTTCTGCAAAGCAAGTTCACTACCACGGAGTTACATCCCTTCCCTCAATTCCCCTGTGTGGTTCTCTAAGACCAGCATTGGCAGCAGATGTTGTTTCCGTCACCACTGATTGCATGTTCATGCTGTATCTGTCCTTCTGATACTGGGAGCTTTCCCCTTTTCTGGCCTAGCCTGAAGGCAAATGACAAGGAAAGCTTTACAGCCCCCCTTTCACCTTGTTTGTTCCAATGTTCTCTGCGGCAAAACTGGAGATGTACTTAAAAGTTTCCTTGCTCTCATTTATTCCCACCATGTCCCTTCCTTCTCTCCTGGTCTCTGACTAAAAAGAGATGCCCTAATTAAAATCAGACTTCTGAGACTAGATCGGAATCCTGTAGGGAGGGGAGAGGATGTGTCATACAAACCAAGTCTTAGTCATCCCCACAAGAGATGTTCCAGCACATTTACTCCATCATTTAAATCAAGCCAAGTGTTCTGCATTTCGGCCAATTATCATAGGGTAAAATATTCAAGGATAGTTTGCTTAGGATGTTGCAGCGGGACAGGTACAGCGGGTGGGCAGGGGGTGGGAGAGGAAAAGTGTCAGTCATCTTTCCAGATCCTGTTTGCAAGTACAGTAATTACTGCAACAATTGCCAGAAGTATACAAGAATTACCTATTCCCAAATCCATCTCTCCGGAGGCCTTTTGAATTAAATAGTTACTTGAGAATCTTGGATTCCCAACAGAGCCCTTGAAATGAAAATGTGCTCCTGGAAACACTTATTTTACAAGGAGCCGGGATGGGTGGGGAGAGGATATATTGCTGCATTACAGCAAACAGCATTGAAATAGCACCTCTGGCAGCCCTAATTAAATACCCTGTAGGCTGTTGCACTGATGTCTGATTTAGCAAATTGATAGGCGGATTGGGAAAAGCTGAGAGTGTTGCTGCTGGTTGTCCCTTCCCAATCAGAATGACACTTGATCACTTGAGTTTCATATGGTCACCCTGTGATGATCTGCCACAGCTGGAATTGGTAGGGGCTGGACTGACTTTGTCCTGTGGCTATTGCAAGCTGAAGCCGTACAAAGCTGTCTTCAGTCTGATATAAATTGACATATGTGTCTGAACTTGAGGAACTGTGGACAGAATTTCTCCCTTGGTTCATGGTTTAAAGCAACATTCTGTGCATTCATTTCCTCTCTACCCTGCTTCCCACTTTGTAAGAAAATATTAGTATGTGAAATATTTATTTAGGTTTATGCGGTGCTGAATAAGGCCAGAGATGAGGAGCTCCAGCTCTGAGTCATCACCTTGATGAGGGAATGTTTGCTCCTTCCCTTTCACTCTTGTCTAACCAACACATTTGCTTTCTCCGCATGTTTTTAGACTCCAGTCTCAGGGTTAGAGCAGCTTGGCAGACTCTTTTTTCCAAGATGAGGACAGTTAGACTTCCTGGAACCAGGGAGTTAGCTAAGTCACGTTCTGCAAACAGGAATTGCATGGCACTTGGCTAATTAATCCGTGCAGTATTTCAAGATAAGCACTTATTTCTCCCGTGTGAGTGCTAAAGATTCCTTCACTGTTTTGAAAAGGGTAGCCTCCCCTCCAATCTCTGTCTCAGTCTCCAAAATCATATGTCTCTGGTGAAAGGGCTGTAGCTCAGTGATGGAGTATTGCTTGCAGGTTCGTCAGCATCTCCAGGTAAGGCTGGGGAAGGCCCGTCTTTGAAATCCCGCCAATCAATTTGGACCGGAGAGGCACAACGTAGCGCCCTCCATGTCTTCCATCAGCTCCAGCCAGCATGGCTAGTGATCAGGGGTGATGGAAGATGTAGCCCCAACAATATATGGAGAGTAGAGGACTAGAGGGACCAATATTCTTACTCAGGACAAGGCAGCTTCCTATATTCCTGACCTATTTTCTGTTACTTGTGGTATGGCATATGCTCCTTCTGCTTCGTGGTACCCACACAAATAGATGGAAGACTCGCCACATGGTTTATTGCTTTCCCTGCATATTCAGGCTGGATGCAGTCATGGGCCACTATAAAGCCACAATTTAACATGTTCTCTGGAATCCTGGAAAACAAGTGCTTCTCAGGATATGGCAAACTGCATTCCTTTTGCAGAGCCAAAAACCAGTGGTGACACTTGTGCTTTGCATTCAGCAAGTCCTGGGTTCATTTGCTGGCATCTGCAGCTGACATAAACCTGGGTTGCAGATGTGAGAGGCTTTGGGCAATTGTTTGCAGTAATGGGCCAGATAGAGCCAGGGCCTCGTAGTTAGGACAGCTTTCTGTGATCACACGAGTACATGCTGAAGCAGGAGGGATTTGCTATTTCAGAAATGGCTCCAATGTTTGTAGATCACTGGATGGAAATGGAAGAGCTTGTGATGACAGCTGCTTGTTTATACCACAGTGCCATTTACCATTCATCGCTCTCTCAACACTTTAGCTTGAAGTCTGTGGACCGGAAAGACTCTGGGAAGTACTGGTGCCAAGTGGAGACCAACGGGAAGAAAGAAGAATCACAGCAAGTGTGGCTCATTGTGGAAGGTAAGGGCCCTGTCACTGGCTCTTGCCCAAGGCAGATATGCTGAGGACGCAATACTTGGCTGCATGTAGAAATTGTGAGAAGAGACTGTCTGGCTGATGTTGGCTCATTTCCAGTGTCTGTGCTGCTATGACCAAAACAATTATGCTGTTGCAGCAACCATCTAAAGATCAGAAGAGAGTGGTAGCTGGTGTAGGGGACCTATCACACAATTTTTGCTGGGTCTTTACTTCTGCAAAATATTGAGTGCTTCCAACATTATGTCTGCCAACTTTCATTTGAAAGCATGCCCAAGAAACAGCTAGAATTATCATCTTCATAATGTTTTAATGGTGAATGTGATGTCAGATAGGTTAACTATAGAATGAGGGCTCCAGAGAGCCTACCAAAATATGTGTGACTCTTCAGATGATATGAGAATCCACGTCTTCCATTTTCTGGCTTCTCCATATGCATGTTTAGACGGTGTCAGACCCTGGGGCTTAGCCTTGCAATTGGCTGCTGTGGGGCATGAGTCTGCATCAGGTTACGGTCTAATCAGATGAGTAAGAAGCAGAAGACATGGTCAGAGACAGGCAAAACAAAAGTAGAAAACCAACAACCCCACAGGGTTAGAGGTAACAGACATGGTCAAAGAGAGAGACCAGAGTCTAGTACCAGATTGGGCAGAACTAAAGTACCAGAAGCAGAGACATAATTGAAAGGTGCCCTGGAGGTTAGGTACCACAGGAGGCAAGCTTCAGGCATCTCAGATTAAGGGGCTGGCTTGGAAATATATACTTTTTATAAGGCTGGGTGTGTTTCTATTGGCTTTTTAGGTCAGCTGACCACCTTCAGACTATAGCAGGCATCCCCAAACTTGGCCCTTCAGATGTTTTTTTAGGACTACAACTCCCATCATCCCTAGCTAACAGGACCAATGGTCAGGGATGATGGGAATTGTGGTCCCAAAACATCTGGGGGCCCGAGTTTGGGGGTGCCTGGACTACAGTATCCCATGAGAGCAATGAGAACAGTAACTCAGCTTAAAAGCAGCCTTTACTTATAGAGCCTAGTCTGCCTGGTTCAGAAATCAGAATACTAGTGATGTCGGAGACCAGGTGCTAGTGACGTAGGAGACCCGGTTACTCTGGAAGTCCTGGTTCTAAATGTCCCTGGTGCCTTATAGAAAATGATTTTTTGATTAATATAGGGCTGCAGTGGTTTTTCTAGGCTCATTGCTCAAGCCTTCAAATAACCCATGTTTCCAATGCCAGGGAGAACCTCACAAGACAGCCATTGTTTACCCATGAGCCATGTTTTTAACTGTGCTAGAGAGGCATGTAGAGTTTCATCTGCCAGGTTTGCCCAGACTGACAGCATATTGGTTTTACACAGTATTTATTGTTATAATTTATTGCATTTAAATCCCACCTTTTTCTCCAAGGAGCTCATGGCTCCCCCTCTCCTCATTTAATCCCCACCACAACCCCATGAGGTAGGTTAGGCTGAGATGCAGCGGTTGGCGCAAGGTCACCCAAATGAGGGTTTAAACCCTGGTCTCCCAGGTCCTAGTCTGCATCACCCTGGCTCACACAGACTGCACGCACAATCCTAGAGGATACACTGAACAGCACTCTGGCCTGGTATCTACATAAATATGTACCATTTAGAGTGGGTGGCTCCCTGCATTTGCAGCTGTACGTCCTTCCAGGGTTATGATGCTAGCAGACCTCATAAAGCTGCCAGCGTCAGATCTGCACACTCTCTGGAAGGGAATCTGTGGCGGCTGCAGGCTATCTGCAGCAGAGTTACATCGTTGATGGAGTAGGCAGCGCTCTCCTGTCTGACTCACAGCTGAATCAGTGTCCCAGCATGGGCTCAGAATACTGTGCTGCTTCAGGTATTTGTCTTTTTCCATGAAGAACTTCGTATTTCCTAGTCATTTGAGGTTTCATAGTGGTTTGTTTTTAAGAAGAAGAGATGTAATCTCCCGTGGCAGTTGGTGCCTGGATGTAATGCAGAGGTGTATGTTTAGACTTTGTCTGCCACGCTGGAGAGAAAGGAGGTGCCTGTTACTCCCAAGCCAGGAGTGTATAATACATCCTTTCTTTGTCCTTAGGGGTGTGCCTTTGCCACAACCATTAGGTGGAAGGGGCCCTTCTGTTTTGCAATGTCTATACTGGAGCTTGACAGCAAATTATTGACCCTTTACTGGCCAAGCTGCCAGGAAGCGCAGCTCAAGTCTATGTTAAATATTTGCTTGGAGATAAAGATAAGTGTCATTGATGGAGGCAAATTTCTATCAGCGTCAGAGAGTATGATAAGACTGCAGTTAACCACCTGAAGGTGGAACAATTATTATTTGTTATTCTGTATATAACTGAGCTGATGTTACTGGGCCACACTCTTTTTGTGGCTCTATAAATACAAAAAATATAAATAAAGGTATCTTCAGATTTGTGGCAGCAGGAGGATAATGGATGAACAGGATATGTGCTTGTGCATTGTGGCTAAGAATGGGTGTATGAGAAAGAGAATGACTGGGTGATTGAGGAGAGATGCATCTGATGAAGTGGAGTGCTGTCCACTGAAACTGATTCCATGGTACATGTTTTAATCCTTAAGGTACCAAAAGATTCTGTAACAGAACATTTGATGAGCCTGAGTTCAAATTGCTTCTTAGTGCAAGGGCAGGGCATCCCTTTCAACCCAAGAGCTGTATTCCTTTGTGAATTATCATCCAGAGGCCACATGCCAGTAGTGAATGTGGTCCCAATTTAGGCAAGGCCAAATGCACAATCACACACATCTGCCAATCCACTGTACACTCCATTTAGCCACGCATATACATGCACATCCCATTCACACTCAGCCGTCCATTTCTGCCACTCACGCCTGCCCCCCCTCTCTCTTTCACTCTCTCTGTCTGCCACTCCATTTTCATTCTCTGCCCCTTTCTCCTCTCCACCATCCATTCATTCTCTCTTTCTGAGGCATCCCTTTTTATTCACACACCAGAAACATATACCCCATTTATCCATTATCCTCTCTCATTCTCTCTCTCTCTCACCCACCCACACCCATGCATAACTGGATTTTTCAAGTTTTTCAGGTTTAGGATTGTTGTTTTACAAAAGAGCAAGTGATCTTTCTTCAGTCACCTCCCATTATCTGAAAAGAAAGGAGCTTCAGTTCTAAAGGGGATGCTATACTATCAGGCATGGTGAATCAGTCTGCCTTGGGCAGCCGATCATGCGTAGGGTGGGGTTGGGGTGCAGTATGAATTTTCTGCCTTAGGCATCAAAATATATTGAGCCATTTCTTCATGTAGCTTCACTTTCCATTGTAGATCTATTTCCTACTATGGGTTATTATTATTATTATTATTATTTTGACATGGTAAAGCCACCATGCAGCAGTTTCTTTCCTTGGGATCAAATAGGCTGGAAGGTATTGTCCAATCGTAGGGTGGGGAGCATGAGCAAATCTCAAACCCTTGTCATTCACACAAATATAATACATCCAAATATGTCTTATGCGCATAAAACCCAATTCTCAACCCAGTTGTGTGGCCAATTGCCAGATTTTCCCTATGAAATTGACCACATATTTATGGCTGCACACATTGAATGTTATTTGTGTAGAGGCCATATTTAGCTGCACCATCCCTATGTCGATGGATGGGGATGGGGCATATGGGGACGATGGAAAAGGGGAGGCTCATTCAGCCTATGGTGGATGCCTCAGTTCATTGTACCCTCACATAGATGCATTAGCGCAGAATTTAGTTTTTAGTAGTTTGGCTTGGCCTGGTATAAATACTAGAATTGTTCCTCATCCAGATTTCTATCGGAGTTATCTGATCTTGTTGGCAGAGTAACCCCAGTGAGTTAGCAATCCACCAATCTTTCATTTGTTCAGAATGCAGCACATGCAAAGTTTGCCCCAATATTCAGCTTATGTCTCTCCTCACCCCCTAGTTTACCGATGTGCAGTATTACATTGATTAAATCACCATGCAATAAGAAGTCTGGCCATGGCCACACAGTTGTATCAGGTATCCTTTTCGTGCAGCATTTTAATCAATGCACATATTTCGTCCTATGAATTAGTACCCAGTTTGAGATGGGCAGGGATGATAACTAGGATGAACTGCTCATGTGCCATTTCCAACAAAGCCTTTAGAACTGGAAGGTTTGGGTGCACAATGAAGGACAAAGCCAATGTACTGCAGATAATAATTAAATGCAGGGATGTGGGAATCTGTGGCTTTCCATATGTTGTTGGACTACAGCTCCCTTCACCCTACCATTGGCCATGCTGGCTGGGGCTGTTGGGAGTTGGACTCCAACAACATCTGTAGGGTCACAGGCTCCCCATCCCTGATAACATGAGATATCTGCAGCCCTGATGAAGAGCCTGTCGCCATAGAATAGCATTGTACATCTCAGGGCAATAGAATATGCACTGTATAAGCATTTTGTGTCAACTTTATGGCAACTCAGAAAATGTTTGCCCTTCCAGAGGAAAATGTTTCAGCATACAAAGAGGGTTACTTTCCTCTCCCGCTCTTCAAGGTCTGCAGCAAGGATGAGTGAACATCCTTGAAATCTTAATGAGTAGCCATTAGTGATAATCATATAAAACCCTTGTAATATTGCAGAATACTGTGCATTCATATATTCTCTTACAATTTTGTTTGGTAATGAAATAGCACACCATTGCTAACGTACACAAAGTCTGCTACCCGTCTGCCTAAGATTAAAGGAGCCCAGGTATGTCTAACTTGAAAGAGACACCATTAGACTTTGGCATCCTTGTTATAAAAACACTCTGCATATATATAACTCATTCAGAAGCTAACCGGCTTCTGCTTCCTTAACCCGAAATCTAAAGGTCAAACTGTACTTAAGAAATTATTTTATTGAATTTAGAGCCAGTACCACCAGAGGGCTATAAGATTTGGCATTACGTTTCTTATTTAGGAGCTAAAACGAAAGAAGCTGCCATTTAAAATTGGTTCCCAATATTGAAGCAAGATTTCCTAATGTGGAACATATGTGTTATTTGGTGCTTGGAAGAATAATGCAGTAAGGAGCGAGCTAGGAGTAAAATGGCAGACGTAGGCAGCAGGCTTCCAACTTTTCTTTTTGGACCTCTGTGTCAAAGAGTGACGGGAGAAGGGGCCTCTTAAAATCTTTTCCCCTTGGTTGCTTGTCTTGCTCAAAATAGCTCCCAGCTACTTTCCCACTTGCTTGGGCAAAGGCACAAGTACTCATTATCTTTTTCTCCTAAGGGTGCAAAAGCACTGCATGCTGGCAGGGAGTTGTCAGAGGGAAGCGTGCCGTATTAAGCTCCCCTTCCCTTCACTGCTCAAATTTTGCGGCCTCCTTGCTTTTTAAAAAATGTATGAGACTGTTGAATGCATCTGCTGCGTAACATCCAGTTTTGCCTTTACTGTGTTACACTGCCAGGTATCAAATGACAGGTGTGTGTTAATGTTTGCACTAGACCTGAGATACCATATTTTTTGCTCTATAAGACTCACTTTTTCCCCTCCTAAAAAGTAAGGGGAAATGTGTGTGTGTCTTATGGAGCGAATGCAGGCTGCGCAGCTATCCCAGAAGCCAGAAAAGCAAGAGGGATTGCTGCTTTCACTGTGCAGCGATCCCTTTTGCTGTTCTGGCTTCTGAGATTCAGAATTTTTTTTTCTTGTTTTCCTCCTCCAAAAACTAGGTGCGTCTTGTGGTCTGGTGCGTCTTATAGAGCGAAAAATACGGTACATAGGACCGCCTAATGAATGGCTTAGCGAAAGAGACATTTGAACTAGGGACTCCATGACTCAGAACTCACCCATCATCCTCTCTCATAAATAAAAAGGGCAGAAAGAGGAAACTTATATTTGATGGTAAGAAAGTTTGCTCAGGAGCTTATCATAGTTTTATTGTACACGTGTGTCCACAGTAGCAAACAAGATTGGATGATAAGCAAATAAAAGTACTACAGAGGTGGGGGCGGGGGGGCGGTATCTACCCTGTGGCCTGGTTGCTGTGTGTGTGTGTGTGTGTGTAGTTAATTTCATTTCCTTTATCTTGTTTTGAGTAAAATAGCTAACTTGAATAGCTTATTTTGAAGTGCAAATATTTCCAGGTACTTACATAACAGAGAGCATGAAAGGTGTTGACAGGGAGTGTTGTCAGGTGTGTTTATCAGCACAGGAAAGGAACCTCAAAACCTATATTTAGAGCCTTTAATAATAAGCTGATTGCCTGAGCTCCCACATATCAAATAGGTCTTCTGTCTACTTATTTTGCCATGATATCAACAGCAGCTCATGGTGTTTGGCGTGGGATCTATCTAGCTGTGTTGGATATTAGCAGAATGACATCTGACCATATTGCAATTCCTCTTCTAATCGGTTTCCAGGAAAGTCTTGTTTTCCCACTCTGTTTACCCAGGGACATGTGGTCTTTATCATATTCTTTGCTCTCCCCAAGATTTGACTATTGTGTTTTACATTGAATTGTACCTGAAATTCAGGGCTGGCCCAAGGCATTTGCTGCCTGAGGCAAAGGGCAAGAATCACCCACTCCTGTTTCACATATGGATGCTAACTTTATTGATTCTTGCTTAAATATTGATGATAGGACAGTGTGCTCCAACACACTTGTGGACAGTAGACTAGCTTTGAGGGCACAGGGCAGGGCAGGTGGCACACACAGCTCTGTAGGCAAACACCTGCTCACTGCCCATTGCATAGTCCCAATACCTGCTGCCTGAGGCTGCTGCCTCAATCTGCATAATGGTTGGACTGGCCCTGTTGAAATCAGCCAGAAGCAAAAAGAATGTCACGTCTAGAATAATGGCTTTATCTGCAGCACAATGGCCGTTGTTTTCAGGAATTGCAAAACTTCCACAGGATGATGGGACTGAGCTTTCAGGTGCTGTGTATTCCAGAAAACCTCATGCTTCAAGCAGTCAGTGTTATCAGAAACTGTTTGCATGATTGCTATATTTGTGTATGGTCAAATAGTTAATCAGCGGTCAGTTGACTTGAAAGTGAGAAGAAGCATTAGCAAGGTCTCTTGCCTTGCCTTTGTTTAATCTAGTTGTGATGTCACGGTCTAAATATCTCCTTGTGGCATTATCCTGCCAAAGTTAAGCACTTTAAAAATTGCATTGATTTCATTGTGAGATGTGGGGGTGTGTTTTGTTCTTTTCGTTTTAACTGATTTTTAATTTCAAGTAACAAAACATATCCATACAAAGGAATACATAGCTTAGTAGTTGTATAGAAAATAAAGAAACATTGTGGCTGATGGTTGTTCTCTCAGCTGTTTGTCTTCATTTGGTTGAAGTCCCAGTTGATTTTTTTTAGTTTCCAGTTGTGTAGAGGCAGCTTTAGTTACTTCTTCATAAGTTATTAGGCGTTTGAATGGGTAATCCGATCACTTCCTTATCCCTGCTCAGAGGCAGACTTTGGTCTTTCAAATTTCAGCAGCACCGCCCCATCTCTTGCGTTCTGCTTTGCTCGGTTCACTATGTCATAGCTGCCATGCCCTGTGGCACCCCCAGGCTTGGCACCCAGTGTGGCAGAACTGGTCATGCAGCCTTAACTCCACCTCTGGCCTGCTTCATGGAGAGCTGTGGTGTGATTTTTAAGTTCACTTCTGCATTGCAGTGTCCCTGTGCAGAGATTATGGTGCATTCCTGGGAGGCCAGGAATTATGCTGCATCTGTGGCGCCTGCTGCCCGAGGCAATCACTTCACCTTGCCTCATGGGTGGGCCGGCCCTTAACCACATTATTGTTCACTTCTTAACTGCAGCTTGTTAGGGAACAACAACCCATGAACACTATTTCAGATGAAACCAAAGCTTCCTGGTTTGTTTCTCCCGCTCACACCAATTGGGAGGAGCAACTGGGCAGCATGGTCAAGCAAGCATCTCATGTTTAGTAAACCACGATAAGCAAAGCCAGAAAGTCCAGTTTATTGTGATGTGTGAACGTGGCCAATGAGAGTGGCACAAGATTGTGTCATTTAGATACCATCCCACCAATGTGAGCAAAGGACAGTTCAGGATAAGAACTGAAACTAAGACTTCAGCAGGAATTTTTAAGACGAATACTGTATATAGAAAAGAGAACAAGATAAGTCATGGCCATCAGTCTCACTCATCCAAGATCCAGCATTTCCAGATCCAACTTTGATCACAGGGAGGTACCATGGTGGGGTGGGGAGACTTTTTGGCTCAGTGGGTCATATATTTATCTTCACTCACCCTCTTTGACGGGTGGGCAGAACAAGCCACATGTCAATCATGTGACACCACAATGATTACATGTGATTGACAGGTGGGCACATTTACTCACCTGTCAAAGGTAGCCTGCTGAGTGAGAGAGATGTGATCAGACTCCCTACATATCAGCTAATGTGTAGGGAGTTTACCCCCGCTCCCTAGTCACATCTCTATCTGCCCCACACCTGATGTCCCATATGATGTAAGGTGTGAGGCTGCTGGGCATAGATTGGGGGAAATGGCCTGGTGGGTCAAATGAAGAGATTCCCCAATCCTGAACAATGGTTTTCATAGAGAAACTCACATTGTTCCCCAGAACAGGTCTATCTTGCAATCAAATTAACCTCAAAACTCATTTCTAGTATATTTTGAGCTATGCCTTCTCACACTCAAATTTTTGGTTTCTCTGAAATTTCATATTGTGGTATTTAGATTTGCAATCTAGTATAATTTTTCAATATTCCTTTTGAGTTCTAGCAAAAAAGTTACTGTTTTAAATAAGCAGTTGGTTTTTAGCTAAGTTACTGTCTGACAAAACTCCTTTTTCCCACAGACATTTTGAAAAAAAATACAGGATGTGTATTAATTATATTTCATGTTTAGAGTAAGGCATGGCTCCAGGTTCAGCATGACTCTGCGAATGCATTTTTAATATATTCCTAAAACCCCTAAGGAAAGGTGTTCAAAGTCAGAACATAAAAGAATAGTATGTCTTCTAATTAACAGTGACTGTATTTAGAAGTTAGGCATCTTGCTTTCATTATGTCTTTGAAACATTTCCTTAGGAATCATGAGAGGTGTTTTATATGTGTATTATTACTAATGAATATCTTGGCATTTATTCTTACAATTTCTCAGATTTTCCACTTCGTAGCATTGTTCTCCAAGCAGTTAGCTTTTAAAGCCACAATAAAACTGAAGCAAGGTACTCAGACCAGCTGGGGAATTATCTATGAAAACAGATATTATTATTATTATTATTATTATTATTATTATTATTATTATTATTATTTCCTTCATCCTAAGGTCCCAGGACAGGTTACAGTAATAAAAACACATGCATTTCCCAAGGGTAATCATGAAGCCACTTTTTAGAAATCTGGAATTTCACTGATCTGCTTGGGAGAACAAATGGAGAATTGAATCTGGTCCCCACCACCATTCCTCCTCCTCCTCCTCCTCCTCCTCCTCCTCCTCCTCTGCTAAACAGCTGATTGGTGATATCCAAACTTTTCAACCAGGGCCATGCATTTGCAGCCTCCACTGCTGCTCTGCTTAACTGGGGCCTGATAATTTCAAAGCCCATCAGGAAGTCTTTAAAAAGGCAGTCTTTAAAAATAACCTTTCCTACTGCTATTCCACTCATTTATATCATAGTGTAAATGTACACGGGACAAAATGGATCCTGTACTGTAGGCAGCACTAACCAAAGAGAAAAGGGCAAAGATGTACCATAAATGTAAAATGTTCCATTTCTTAAAATATGTGTGGGTTTTTTTTAGAGCCCTGGCAGCCAATGTTCTCTACAAACTACAGTGAAAAAATTTAAAGAAACGGTTTCAGCACATCATAATGAAAACTCTCCCACTGCTAACATTTATGCTTTGTTCTTCTAGGTGTTCCTTACTTCACTGTTGAGCCAGAAGATCTCTCTGTAATCCCCAATACTCCTTTCCAACTATTTTGTGCTGCAGCTGGCCCACCTGAGCCGGTGACAATTGTCTGGTGGATGGGCGATTCCAAAGTTGGTCGTTCCGACGTCTCCCCCTCCACCCTAAATGTGCCAGGTAAGGCTTCCTCCTAGGATAAATAAGGGCCTTAGAAAAGGAGTGGAGTGGCTGACGAAGAGAACATACAAATTGCACCAGTGTCATGTCGCTGGTGTTACGTGAGACTAAAAAGCAAGTATCTAGTATAGTCATACCTCGGAAGTTGAACATAATCCATTCCGGAAGTCTGTTCGACTTCCAAAACATTCAGAAACCAAAGTGTGGCTTCCAGTTGGCTGCAGGAAGCTCCTGCAGCCAATTGGAAGCCGCGGAAGCCGCGTCGGACGTTCAGCTTCCAAAAATAGTTCGCAAACTGGAACAGTCACTTCTGGGTTCGAGAGCCAAAATGTTTGAGAACCAAACTGTTTGAAAACCAAGGTACGACTGTATACAGTAGAGGTCACCAAAGATGAGGTTATCTTTGATAAAAATTTCCATAGAATTTCCATGTGGGGCAAACTAGATAACCGCAGAACAAATACACCTTCTCAAAAAAAATACTCCACTCATTCTAGGTATTCTTCTTGGTGTATATTCTTGTTAACAGATTTTAATTTTTTCCAATTGGCTTATCAGTTCTAATGCCTTAAGCTGTTCTGAGTGCTTCTGTTTATAATAATAATAATAATAATAATAATAATAATAATAATAATAATAATTTATTATTTGTACCCCGCCCATCCGGCTGGGTCTCCCCAGCCACTCTGGGCGGCTTCCAACAGAGATGAAAATACACTAAAATGTCACATATTAAAAACTTCCCTGAACAGGGCTGCCTTCAGATGTCTTCTGAATGTCAGGTAGTTGTTTATCGCTTTGACATCTGATGGGAGGGCATTCCACAGGGCGGGCGCCACTACCGAGAAGGCCCTCTGCCTGGTTCCCTGTAACTTAGCCTCTCGCAGTGAGGGAACCGCCAGAAGGCCCTCGGAGCTGGACCTCAGTGTCCGGGCAGAACGATGGGGGAGGAGACGCTCCTTCAGATATACTGGACCGAGGCCATTTAGGGCTTTAAAGGTCAGCACCAACACTTTGAATTGTGCTCGGAAACGTACTGGGAGCCAATGTAGGTCTTTCAAGACCGGTGTTATATGGTCTCGGCGGCCGCTCCCAGTCACCAGTCTAGCTGCCGCATTCTGTATTAGTTGTAGTTTCCGGGTCACCTTCAAAGGTAGCCCCACGTAGAGCGCATTGCAGTAGTCCAAGCGGGAGATAACCAGAGCATGTACCACTCTGGCGAGACAGTCCGCAGGCAGATAGGGTCTCAGCCTACGTACCAGATGGAGCTGGTAAACAGCTGCCCTGGATACAGATTTGACCTGTGCCTCCATGGACAGCTGTGAGTCCAAAATGACTCCCAGGCTGCGCACCTGGTCCTTCAGGGGCACAGTTACCCCATTCAGGACCAGGGAATCCTCCACACCTGCCCGCCTCCTGTCCCCCAAAAACACCTCCTGTCCCCCTCCAGCATGGCTAAAAGCCAGTCCCATTGCAGCTGAAGGGAAATATAATAGAACAGAGCAGCAATGGGAAACTCGCAGCTACTGAAACATTCCTATGCCGATGAATGAGCCTTGTTAGAACTCTGTGGTTTAGCTATACAACCTTCCCAGACCTTCGTACTGAAAGGAAGGACTTGGTGCTCACTCAGCAGTGTAACGTGACAAAAACTTCCACCAGAAACTTTCTCCCCCATTTTGTCCTAATGTCATAGACAAAGGGTTGATCCTGCTGAGTCATCAGATTTTTTGCATCTACCCTCACTGTTATGATTTCCTTTATCCCCAAACAACAGCAGTTAGGATGGTGAGATCGAAGGCAGGTCTCCTGCAGCTTTAATAAGTTGGGTAGAGGAAGGAATTTCAGCAAGTGCAATTTGCATGAAAGCCCATGATAGATGTAGCATGCATGGAAAGCAAACACACACACAAATACACACACAGGTTATGTGTACAAACTAACACATAACCATAAAAACAGAAACAGCATTTCAGTATAAAACAAATTACAGAGATGCAGTTACTTACGGTAAAGCTTTTAAGATGAATATATGTAGACCAACCACAACGAGGACTGAGTCATGGGAGGAGTATTTATATAGTAAAAAAAATAATAATAGAGACCAGTCCGCATCAAAACTGCTCAATTTGGCTTCGGCCCAGACTACATGTTTTTGCCTGACCAGACATTCAGATGAAGCAATGTTACATACATTAGCAAATAGAACTTTTGATGCTTTCCAGTATTGGGCTATTACAGTACCAATCTGGCTGCTGATAGCAACATAAACAATTGATTTTTTATAAGTTATAGGAGGATTGACATTTGTGTTCTCAAGAAAGAAGGGCCATGGAGCGTTGCATGTAGGTTCTTTCTCTGAAGGGAAGAGGAAGGATCAGAAGGTGAACCTTCGTGTGCTATCTCTGGGTCACGCAGTTCCTGAGGCATGCAAGAAGAAGCGTGTGGGTGTGGGGAGCTGGTGTTGCAGGAAAGAGCAGCAAAATGTTTAAAGGAAATAATAATTAGCCGAGGGGGTGGGGAAGTGGGGCAGGGCCAGTATTTCAGCAGTCAGTTGATTTATCTTCAAACGCTAGATTGCTGCACCTTCCTCAGAGCAGAATGCCTGCATTTTCTTTTTGTACCTGGAAAACACTGAAGACATTTTGGGTGTTACCACCGTCAAAAAAAGCAATGCTCTTAGCATTGCTCGATCTGTTATCAGCCAGGATATATCACTCTGTGTTTTAAAATGTATCTTGTCATCTCTCTCCATCTTTTGATCTTCCACTCCTACTCTTAATTTTCAGCAAGGGTAATGCAAGCTTACTTCAGACATGCTTTGTCAGTGTATCACGCTCCTAAAATGCAGCCTCAGCTACTGTTTCAGACTCTGGTTTGTCCTGTACCAAGGACAGTGAAGCAGGCAAAAGCTCAGATAGAAACTTCAGAGTCATTTCTCTGGCAAGCTTCACCAGGAGTGTCCCAATTCCGCTTTTAATTTGAAATAGACTAATCGTTTTGTCTTTCACAAAACTAGAGACATAAAAAGTAAACTAACCCTTAAAGTAATAATATTGAAACACAGAATGATACATTGAAAAAGAAACCTATCGTTAGCTCTCAAAGTCATCTGAGTCCAGTCTAAGGACCCAGTTTTTCTGAACAACAGTTTAGTGCTTCCTGCGAGCAGGATGTCAATAATGCTGAGTTAGGTGGCATTCCAGAGGCCTTGTTCTTTATCACTTAATCCCTATGTGTATTAAAGGGCAAAGTAAACATTCCAATAAGTATTCCCTTCCTGGCTGAGCAACCTTCAGTCCTATCATAATTACAGGCACCTTGAGACATTGCTGCTCATCCAGGGACTCTCATATAGCTCACTTGCTACCAGCACTTTCTTTGAGCAAAGAGAAAGCCTGGTATTTATGGTTCCTCTGGGTGGGAAGATTGTTTGCAGCCATTTTGAATTGCTCTTCAGATGTATGGCAACCCATGTCAGAAGTGTAGATTTTGGCGAATTACTTTTTAAAAAGCTCAACAACTTTGGCAAAACTAAAAAAAAAGCTCAACAACTTTTCTCTCTGGATTTTCACCCTTATGAAATATGGTAACCCTACAAAATGGAGGGTCCTGATTTGAAGGCCTTGGTTCAAATATAGTACATGGTGTAGTCTACTGTAAATGGGGCCATTGTCATCTGAATATTGTTACTGTTTCAGTTTTGACAATCTGAAAGGGCGGTTTTCTGCCTTGTGTTGA
Source organism: Podarcis erhardii (assembly GCF_964252035.2). Taxonomy (NCBI): domain Eukaryota; kingdom Metazoa; phylum Chordata; class Lepidosauria; order Squamata; family Lacertidae; genus Podarcis; species Podarcis erhardii. Next base: position 44,480,581 of record NC_138497.1, read on the forward strand.
AACCCTCAATTTTAAAAGACTATATAAACACTCATATTCTGGTGTACAGACAAAACTAAAATCCCTTTTCAGACATTTAGTCTTCTGCTGCTGCCCACATGAAAAATAACGTTTACCTGAAGTGTAACTCTGGGATTAAATGAAGGCTGGATTCCTCTCCCCCCGCCACCCCTTCCGAAGTACTGTACAGTGGTACCTCGGGTTACATACGCTTCAGCTTACATACACTTCAAGTTACAGACTCCGCTAACCCAGAAATAGTACCTCGGGTTAAGAACTTTGCTTCAGGATGAGAACAGAAATTGTGCTCCGGCGGCGCAGCAGAAGGCCCTATTAGCTAAAGTGGTGCTTCAGGTTAATCACAGTTTCAGGTTAAGTACGGACCTCCGGAACGAATTAAGTTCTTAACCCGAGATTACTACTAAACTTGACAAAAGACAGATGCAGGAAAAGTTGTGCTATTGTGGTGCTGGGGAACCTTTGGTCCCTCAGATGCTGGACTACAACTCCCATCATCCCTTGTCATTTGCCCATGCTGACTGGGCCTAATGGGAATTGGTTCCCCCAGCCCTGTGTTTTTGTCTTTGCTGGTTGGGGAGGTACCAGTTTTGCAGCTTTGTATGCTCCAGACTCATGCCCATATTAACAACCAGAAACCTACCGTGTGTTTCTAGACTCTTAGGCCAACATTACACAGACACATTAATGGTGTGTACACGCATTCCCCAATAAAAAGCGCAAAGTTGAAAATAGGAAATAGTAATTTGTTAACCGCAGCAGAGGACACAATTAGTGTGCCCTTGGAAGAACGCTACATTTGTGTGTAAATGCTTACAAGGAGCACTTCATTACGATGGAGACGAAAGCACTGATTTCTGTGACTGCCGATTAAATAATCCTGTTGCCACTGAGTTGTGGAATCTCAGTGGCGTTAATAAGCTGCAATGTAGTCATCAGAGGTGCCTCTTGTTTCTAGTGGAGGTCGAGGGTATAATTTGAAATCAGCCAGAGACCTTGGCCAGGCCAAGCATCCTCTTTTCCTAGGCATTGCACAAACAAAGGGATGGAGAGTATACAAGCCTTAACTTAAGAGCAGCAAAACAATAGGAGAGAGTCCGGCCAAGGACAGCAGTGAGATAACAACAATGAGAGAGCTAACAGCCTAGTACTTGGACTGCCCTCCCCCCAGCCCATTCCTGCCCTTCCCTTTCATATTTTGCAGAAGGAGCTTCCAGTGCAGGCTTCTCTGTGCCACATTCCTCCTGTTTTATAAAAAGAAAAGAAAAAACCGATTGACATGTTAATTACACCCAAATCCATGTGAGCTTGATCCGCTTCCAGCTCAGCCCCCAAAAGTTGCACAGAGAGAGAGAGGGAGAGAGGGAGAGAGGGAGAGAGAGTCTGAGCTGCGTGTCAAACATAATTGAAATTCTGCTTGAGGTTGAAGCTGGGGGATTATTATACTGTACAGCAGTTTTGTGTGCTGCTTTCTTATTTCTCTCTCTCTCCTCCTTCCCCTCCTGCTCTCCCACTTCTTGGCTGTATTCCAGGTATTAATCAAAGCACAGTTTTCTCCTGCGAAGCCCACAACATAAAGGGACTGTCTTCATCCCGGACGGCCACTGTGCAGATTAAAGGTGAGAGAGATCCTTCCCTGTTCTCCCAGAAAAGGAAATGGAATGGACTGTCAGGAGTGGGAAGAAAGCAGGGGAAAACAGTTTCTGTTTCTCCCTCCTTCCCTGCTTCCCTTCTACCCACCCCACCCCCAACAGGAACAGTTTTGAGCTGCTTTCCAGCAGTGCCTTCTCTCTCTCTTCTCAGCAAATGAAATAAAGCACTGTGCTCACTGTTTGGTATGCGGGCCTGTGTCCCTGCAGCAAAATTTGCAATCAAAACCAAACCCCAACTGGCACAGGAAGGGAAGATGTGACACGAAATAACAGATTTTCCTTGAACCGGGGCATCAGAACTGTTTGTGGGAGGAAGGTGGGCCACAGTGATGTCATCTGCAGCGGACGAACAGGGAAATCTTCCTTTTCTGCACAAGTTTGATGCCTTCGTAGCAAAAATACCACCCCAAACCTTCTTCTGTCTTTTCTCCCCTCCCACACACCCACACTCCCCCCTTCTAATACATTGGCATCTCGTGAACTGCAGAGAACAGGAGGAGGCAGATCACCGTGAGGGCAATTAAATTTCAGGAATGTTATGCTTCTGTGGATTTCTGTGCTTTGCAGTGCCAAAGCTCTCATTTAAAGCTGGTAATTTGGAGCCCTATTAATAATTTTTGTTCCTTTCACAACTGCTACTTTCCTGCGGTGTTTCCTCCCCTCATAAGAAGCTAAAGTAGCTGCAGGCCAGGAGGGACTCACGCTCTTTCTTATTTTTAGGGCAAATCTACAGCTTTGTTTTGGTTGGTTGGTCATATTTTTTAGCAATGCAAAATGCGATTAGTTCATTTTATATGGGTGCATTGTTGTGGATGAGGATTATCAGAACCTTTATTTTCAAAGGGCTGTTTCTTTCTCCCCTCATTTAAAAAAAATGGCTTTGTGGTTTTTTTGGTTTTTTTGTTTGTTTGTTTTTGCTCTGCCCAGCATTGGAATGTGGCCACTGAGTCAAACCATTGTTGTGTCTTCCCCCAGTATTCTCCACTCGGACCATTTAAAATACAAAATAAAAGATTCAGAAGGTAAAACAATAAAACAGTAGAATTCTCTCAGACTGATGGTGGTTTTTGCAGGAGGTGAACTTCCTGTTCTGACATCAATGCATTTCACAGGCCATATAGGTCTGATAAGCAGCACTGTGAAAATGAGGAAGGAGCTGTTCCAACTGAATTCATCCAGGCCATTGGTGGTCTTTGATGCTTATGGCGTGAGTCCTCAGGCCTGGGCTTCTCATCAGCAGATCTTTTGGTAGTCCCTCAGAGGGTGGAGAGGGGCTTCCCCACCTAGACTCTTTCAGACTATTGTTGGTTCCTTCAAGAGCTGATGGTGTAAGCTCCCTGGCTTCTCCTCCTCCTGACATAAATTCCTGGAGGAGGCCAGGTGAGGTGAATCATCTCTTCAGTTTGAAATCAATATCCTTCCTCATCCTCAGGCTCTCTTTCTGAACCAAACAGTTGGAGACTGCAGCTCATATCAGCTACCCAGCAGCCATTGGATGCTGATGATGGTTCACCTGCAGTCTTCAAATTGCACCTGTGGGGCTCTTTGGCTTCCTTGACCTTATACCAAGGATATCCAATGTGATGCCCCCCTGATGTTGTTAGACTGCAGTTCCCATCAGCCTCAGCCGGCATAGACAACAGTCTGGGATGGTGGGAGCCCTCAACTACTGTTACTTCCTGCATCACCTGGATATGCTAAGTTGCTTGAATTTGTTAACAGTCGTAAAGAGATGATAATTTAATGGTGGGACAAATGCTTTGCATGCAGAAGGTCTCGGATTCATTCCCTGGCATCTTAGGAAAAAGGATGTCAGGTAATGGTAAAATCTTCGCCCGAGATCCTTGGGAGCTGCTGCTAGTCAGAGTAGACCACGGTTTCCCAAACTTGGCTCTCCAGCTGTTTTTGGACTACAATTGGCACCATCCCTGATCACTGGGCCTGGTAGCTAGGGATGATGGGAGTTGTAGTCCAACAACAGTTGGAGACCCAAGTTTGAGAAACCCTGGAGTAGATAATACTTAGTTTGATGGACAGTTAAATCTGAAGGCAACTTCCTATGCATCTGTGTCTTGTTTATCACTGGAGAAACCCAGGGTTGAACCTGTGGTGTTCTACATGCAAAGTGTTGTTACATACTCCTTCCAGAAGCTGGATACTATTGAAACAAATTTCTGGCCTTGAGGGAACTTTGGCTTGATGCAGCAGAGTTCTTCGTACATTCCGAGGAATATACTGCACCGTGTCCGCCCTCAACATAAAGGACCATTGTTACCAAACAGAACTGGGACTGATTGCACTGTCACACATGTTGGTGTGTATGGGAAACCCAAAAGCAGAAGGTGGGTGCAGCAGCACTCTTCTATTCCGTTCAGGGCAAGCTGCAAGAACACCTTTCTTCCTTCTCCCTAGAAGCTTGCTGAGAGATAAAGAGATGCTGCCTCTTAGGGCCATATAGGTAGAGTTTATAGCCATGTTTACCAATCTTTGAAGCAAGACAAAGGACAGCGCTGCAAGGAAACAAAACGGAGAATAAGGGCAAAGTGGATTTATGGAGAAGGATCCTGGCAAGCTGTGGGGAACCATTTCAAGAGAAAGTGGCAGCATGAATGGAACTGCTGAGCCAAGAGTGGGAGCAGGAGATGACGGGAGCAGGGAAGGGGTGGGCTGGAGGGAACATATGGAGTGAGAAGATTGGGAGTAAATCAGAGGAGCGGGGGCCAGAGCAGTAAAAGAAGCGAAGGGCAAACAGCCTGGGCTGACGTGGTTCAAAGACAACAAAACAAGCCAAGGAAGACATTGCAGATGGCTCAAAGCAGGGAGTCATACGCACACATGTAGTTTTTCCCAAGTGCAAATCCTCTGGGTGAAGTCCAAGGATGCCATTCTGCAGAGGCATCTGCTAACGTAAGAGAAAGAGAGGCAATTTCCATTCATTCTCCCTTCCCCTTTGAGCCCACTGCACCACCTCCCATGCTCCAAATCTAAATCTGGAACAGATTTCAGTGATTCTGAACCCAGCTTGGCTCCTGGAAAGAGATGCGGCAGGAGGAAGCTGTGATCTTGACCAGCTTCATCTGTGGCAACTCCAGCTTTTTAAAAATTTTGATCATGGCACAGTTACACAAGACCTGGTCACTTCAAGATTAAATTACTAACACATCCTACATGGAGTATGAAGAGTGTTCAGTAGCTTCAGTTGGTGTACATATTATATGGACCTGGAAGTCCATCAGATGGACTTTAAAATTCTGCAGGATTCACAACCTGTGGTTTGACTTGTACACTAATCTCAAGCCTCTTCTGTGTTTCACATCTCTGAAGTATTAGCTATTTGCAACATCAGCCATTCCTCCTTCACCACTGGCTGGTTCAGCACTGTACCTGGTAGGCTTCTCCTGTTTTTCTCCCATGTGAGCCTAGATTTTAAGTTTAAGTACTGTAAAGGCAAATGATGTGATTACTCCTTTAAAGCTAAGTGAGTCTCGGCCTGGTCAGTTGCTTGGAAGCCTCATGTGAACTCTGAGCTTCAGAGTGGCGTATAAGTGCAACAAAAAGAATGGATTTTGGCTTAGCACTAAAGCATTTAAATGTTGTATCCGCATGGATACATATGTGAATGTACGACACCCAACTGCTTTGGGTCCAGAATGACATTGTAGTGGTTGTTTAATAAGAGGAATAAGACAAGTTTGCATTTGTTTTATGAAATTGGCCCAAACATACCTAGATCTACTTGGAATTCTTTAAAAAAACAAAAACAAAACCCAAACCCAAACCTGTATACTTTCCGTGTTTAAAATAGGAATTAGTGGAAATCAACTCCTAGCATATCAGTTCTACCATCTGCCTATTAAAAGGACTAGGCTTTGCTTTCACGTTCCAGCACCCCTGCCCCTCTGACAAGAGAGATGCTATGCAAAGGTTTTAGGAACTTCAGGCTAGCACTGCTAGCATCTCAGATTCCACAGCAGAATGTTTTGAGAAGTGCCTGTGTCAAATGTTTTGTGTTTGCTATATCTGTTTAAATACCAAACACTGAATAAAGAGAATAAGTTATTCAGTGTTAATCAGGATTTATAATGCCATGTGCAAGCCACCCCTGTTCATACAAAGCTTGATTAGCACCTCTCAGGGACCTTATCCAAATTCCCAGACTGTAGCGTCTGCCCATTTCCATATAAATATCTGCTCAGTTCTACATATGCTAAACAGCATCCCTCCTTCTTTTTCAGCTCTCCCCTTTCCACCTCTCAATGTGACAGTAACTCAAATCACCAGCAACAATGCCAGTATCACTTGGCTGCCAGGATTTGATGGCCGTTCTCCACTTCATTCTTGTACAGTTCAGGTATGTGACACGTGCATAATACCTCCTTGGCCAAAGCAAATAGTCAAACCCAGGAAATGTTTTGCTAGATAGCCCCTTGCTTTGCATGTCTGGGACCCTGGAGGCAGGGCTTTTCTACCCAGAAATTCTGTGGGCAAGCTTTTCTACCCAGAAATTCTGCAGTGCTTAATTTGTGACCAGAGCAGCATGGACCAAAATAAACTACTGTCTTGAAAAGACCCTGCATAGGAAGATAATCAAGTGTCATTGCAAAGTTCTAGTTTGCTGTACAGTGATGATATGATGTGCATGCATAGAGCTCTCCCATGCACAGAATGAACCTGGACCAATTTGAATCCCTCTCCCCTTGCATGGAGGAGTGCTGTGTGATGGTACATGCACAGAGCCATTTCTCAGGCACGCTGATGAATCCCACTTGTAAGTTCTAGTAGTACATACTCCATGTGTTCATAGGCAAAATAAAATACATAATGTCCCATTTTATTTTTAATTTGGGGAACTGTCCTACTGATGGTCAAGAGACTTCTGCTATTTTTAAAAGGACTGCATCCAATGACTAATAAAGTATATGTAATCTCTGCCTCTGGTGTTTTACAATTTTTTATATAAGGTGTAAGCCACCCAGAGTGACTGGGGAAACCTAGCCAAATGGATGGGGTATAAATAATAAAATTGTTGTTGTTATTGTTGTTGTTCCCTATATTGATACTATACATATTTTACGTAGTCCTTCCCCAGTGTTCAGTGCTGGCATGAGACTAAACCTCTGGTACCACGTGCCTCAGCTTTAGTGCCCAGAGAAGTCTTAACTTCTGATGTAATTTACAGCTCCTCCAGATAACCTATTTATTGAGTATTCATCAAGATTTTCTTGCATAAAGCTTATGTGAAACCTGTGGCTGATCTTTTTTTGGCATCTCTTGTGATAGGTTTGCAGGTATGCAACAGTGAGCATTCATTCTGATTTTACTGACCAGTGTTTGTACATCTTCCCATTAATCATTAGTTCATCCCAAACTTTTCAGTGGATTTCTTCTTCATGTGAAAAGTGTGTTTGTTTGTTTGTTTGTTTGTTTGTTTGTTTGCTTGTTTGTTTGTTTGTTTTAGTGGATCTGTTGCACTTTTAAATTTCCAGTATGTGCTTGAATCCCTCCTGTCTGACATTCTGGAGGTGACTTTACATATTTTTGAGTTGGCAACATGCAAGCCTAAATGGCAGTTCATTGACTGGTACTTTATTGCGGGTTGCACAGCAGTTTGAAACAAATGCACACCTGCATATTCCTGCATTGCAGGGGGTTGAACAAGATGATCCTCAGGATCCCTTCCAACTCTACAATTCTTTGATTCTGTGACTGAATTTCGGTGTTTAGAATGTGAGCTGAGTGGATTCTGTGCATTGTCCAGCAAGTAAGGTAGTTTTATGCTTGCTCGACAAGTGCTTGGTTGGCAACCTGCCCTACATTTGCAGTGCCACTGCAACCGCTGAACAATGGGTGTTGGGGAGATCACACAGTAAGTAAGGCTTAAACTGCAGACTGAACACGCGGTGAAGCAATTACGCAACCGCTTTAGTAAGGCCAGCTCCTTTTAACTCACGTTTTCTCTCATCATGTCAAGTTGGTCCATTTAATTGATCTTCCGAGTGAACCAATTCACGCTGTTCTCTGGTGTGCTGTTGTCAGAGATGAGTCATAGGCACAGCTGTCAAGCAAGAACTACCAGCCAGAACCAATAAAGAGCACTCTTGCCCAGGCAGAGTCCCAGACTAGTTCTCTTTGCCCCATAGAGTCCCAGACTAGTTCTCTTTGCCCCATAGTCGGCACCTTCACTGCAAATTCCTCCTTCTCCTTCTAAGATTAATCTACTGGGATCATTGTTCACAGCTAAGTCTTCTTGCTTTTTCTGAATTGATCTTTGCACCCAAGGTGACACTTGGGCACCCAGGCACCTTTCATGCCAACTCTGAGATTCCCACTGTGTCTGCTGCAGCTTTTGCTCTTGGAGCCCAGGTGGCAGAGAGGGAGAATCAGTGACCAGGGCACGACACAGATAGATTATTGGAAGCACAAGCAAGACGTTCATTTGGGACTTGTTCGGTTCTCCCAGGTCCTAATTTGCACTAGGATTCTCTTCAGGGTCCAGTGGTGGGATCCTGACACCCTTCTTTCTGAGGATAGCTTGGGGGCACAGAATCACTCAGATACCTGGAAACCCTTTATGGCCTAGGGGGGTGGTCCAACTCTTTTCTTCTTCTGCATATGGGGCACCTGTGCACAGGACATCTCTGGATCCCAGGCTCTTGGCCCAGCTCATCATAACAGCTGTCCCAACATCATTCAGTTCATCCTTAAAAGATGCGAACGGTTAAAAACAGCATGATCTCCCTGGACTCTCCCCGCTTATTGCGTCAGAGAGTGGGTTCCCTGCACTGCCGCCATTGTCAGCATTCTGCCTTGGAAGGGAATTAACAAAAGCCCAAGGCAAGCGGCTGAGGTGATCCAGCTTCCTTCTGCTTCGGCAGGGTTGCAGAAGGAGCTTGTGCATACTACTTGCATGAAATAAAAGAACCCATTGAGATGGCGATGATGACATGAGTCGTGACTCTCTGCACACAGCGGCTTTGCTCTTCTTTCTCACACCATTTCTGCTGTTGCCGCTCTGCTAGAGAGGCTCTGTTTTGACAGATTAGAATGAATTTCCTCCTGTGCATTGGAATGCCACGCTTGCCCCGCCGAGTACAGCCTATTCTTCCTGGTTTGCACGTCAACCAGTCACTGTACAATGCTAATCTGTCTGGCTTCTGAGTCCTTCCCCCAACCTTCCTATTTCTCGTTTTCTTTTCTTTTCTTTGCAACCGGTGAAGGGGGGGGGGGAGGGCGGAACAAAGCGAGAGCAGCTCAGATTTCAACCTCCTCAGGCAGCCTCATTTTCCTAAGCTTCCCAGGCTTTTTTGTCCCATGCTGCAAGGGAAAAAGAAACAGGGATTTCACTCTCCAGTCAGGCTTAACATGACAGCCAACCTCAGTTATAGGGCCTTGGGGAATGGCAAAATGTTGAGCACCTCTCAGCTCTGATTTTTATTTACAGGCACCTTTGTCCACCGACCCATATTTCTACCTGCCTCTAGTTGACAGAATGTTTGTCATTCTTATAAGCAATGTTATTGTTTTTTAAGCCAAAAAGTGGTACCCACACTTTTAACATCGGGGGGGGGGGAATGTGTCTGTTCTTCATACCCCTGAGTACCTGAAGAAAAAAAAGCATTGTTGGTAGCGCTGGACACAAGTAACAGTTCCTTATGTCATGCCCACACAGGAACACCACCCCACTGTTTGTTGTTAACAGGTTTTATAGCTTCACAGACCCGCACTGTATGTTTGACCAAAGCTGGCAATGGGACAAAACAAATGTGACTGTACATCAGGAGCATGATTAATGTAGTGCCCTCCACATGTTGTTGGACTGGGCTTATGGGAGTTGTTATCTGAACTGGAGGGTGCCGTGCCAGCTACCCTTGCCATACATCAGGGAAAACAATAATTCTATCATATCACTTTCAAACAATAGTTTTTAAAATGATTAAGATTCTCTCTACAGTTCAGTGTGCAGGTGTGTGTGTTTAAAAAAGAATAGGCATACAAAAGTTCTAAGTCAAATTAAAAGGAACCAAGATCCAAACCCCGCATTATCCTGTGTGGGAGAACACAGCTACAAATTGCATCTTATTAGATAAACAGCAAAAGGTAATAGTTTTAGATGGGAGGAGTATTTCCTTTTGCTAACTGAGCACACAAAGCCAAATCCAGATTCGGAGGGCTGTATCAGGGCGAACAATTAAGTTCCTCTAGAAATGCACATAACTGCAAGCCTTGAAGGATTTTGTTGAACACTTATTTATTTTTTTGTTGAACTGTCACTTCAAAATGTAGCTCGCTTATAGTCTTCCTTCTTCTGTATCCTTGGTTTGTAAGACAGTTTTGTTGATAATGAGCAGTTCCCAGAGTCTATCATACCGTTGTTGGACAGATGGAGTTTATTGCTTTCCCATTTGTGCAGTTGATTGAAGTCTTGCTTCAATTAGAAGAGAGAGGAAAAGGTGGGGAGGCGGAAGGGACCAGTTTAATGCCAAGTGCTGGGAGTTGTTTTGTTCCCATGAGGTTCAGAAAGACTATCTTTGGGCTCTTTGGAGGGCTGCAGTTGGTGATGATGATAGGTAAAGGTAAAGGGACCCCTGACCATTAGGTCCAGTCGTGACCGACTCTGGGGTTGCGGCGCTCATCTCGCTTTATTGGCTGAGGGAGCCGGCATACAGCTTCCGGGTCATATGGCCAGCATGCCTAAGCTGCTTCTGGCGAACCAGAGCAGTGCACAAAAACGCCATTTACCTTCCCGCTGGAGTGGTACCTATTTATCTATTTGCACTTTGACGTGCTTTTGAACTGCTAGGTTGGCAGGAGCAGGGACCGAGCAACGGGAGCTCACCCCGTGGCGGGGATTTGAACCGCCGACCTTCTGATTGGCAAGTCCTAAGCTCTGTGGTTTAATCCACAGTGCCACCCGCGTCCCTCTGGTGGTGATGATGATAACCATCTTCAAAACTCTTGGGCCATAGGGAATGCCCTCTAAATGGGACAAAATGTTCTCACATGCCCAAGCAGGTGTCGCCCAGCCAAGAAGTTCTTCTTGAGTTTTTGGTTTGCTTACAGCCTCTAGCATTTTGAAGAATTAGTCATTGCATATCAACGTTCTGAAGCCAAGATTATGTGAAATGTATTACTTGTTGGATGCAACTCTCCTAAAGTTTTATGGCATAAAAAAAATGAGTCACTTTATATTAAATCCATGAGAGTGTATTTGGCTTGTGTGTTCATATCTGCTTTATCTCCCTTCTGCAACAGGTGGCTGAGCTACAGGAAGATGACATTTCCACAGAGGTTGTCCCTGTCCCCTCCTTTTCCCAGGCTTTTCCAGGATTAAAGCACTCTACCAATTATAGTGCTCGGGTCCAGTGCACTAATGAACTGGGCAGCTCCCCTTTTACAGACTGGGTCTATTTTCAGACCATGGGATTAGGTAAGAACATGGTTTCATGGAAATTGTGAAACATTTTTCCATTAAGCTATGCAGTTCTGGGGCAGAAAACCACTGAACAACTTGACCCCATCTCCCCTTGTAGCAACAAAATACAAGAACCATATAATTCACATGACTGATTCAAACTATTGGCCATCAGCTTCATTTTTTTGCCATTGTTGTGCCTTAGACTGTAGTTTACTCATGGCAAATCATGTGAGGGTGTTCCTAGTTTATGCAGGTATAAAGCTGATGCTGGAGTTTCACAGTATTCACAGCTTATTCCAGGAGAGAAAAAGAATCTTAGATGTACCAGGACCTCAAGAGTCCCTTTGGTGAATTTGCAAGGGACCTAGCAAATGAAATAGTTTTTGCCCTAAGGCTGTTCCATACCTGTCTGCCCCTGAGAGTTCTCTCTCTCTCTCTCTCTCTCTCTCTCTCTAACAACAAGATATATGTTGTGATTTTCTTTCTATTACAGCACCAAACAGTACTCCACAAAACGTACACATTATCCAAAGAGATTCTTGTCTGATTTTGGAATGGGAAACAATGGCTCCAGAAATGCATAGGGACAATGCCCTGGGATACAGGTTGGAGTGGAGTCAAGATAACATCACTCAGGTAACAAACTGAGGAGCATAAACATTGCCTTGGTGGATCAGAGCATGATCCAAATTCTGTTCTAACAGGAGCCAGCCAAACGTCCCTGGGATCTCACAAGCAGGTCATGATAATGAGGACCATCCATTGTTGTTTGTCCTAGTCATCTGAAATACTCAAGCTGTGTACACACTATAACTTAAATGCACATTTGAAACACACTCTTTCTATCAAGGAATTCTGGACACAGTAGTTTACCCCTCACAGAATTGCAATTCCAGCAACCCTTAACAAACTACAGTACCCAGAATTCTGAGGGAAAGAATGTGCTTTGAATAGGCTTTAAAGGCAGCACTTTTTTTCAGCCGGAATGTGCCTGTGAGTACCATTGCCATTATAAGAGAACAAAGGAGGTGTTCATGGTGAGTTATGGCACTTCTTTTTCTAGAAAAACAGCACAGTTTAAAGTTATAGTGCGTACATAGCTTCAGATGCCTGAAAAGAGAAGTTTCATTCTACTATGTTGGCTCATGGCAGTGATAGACTTATCCTCCACAAATGGGTCTAATCCTTTGAAGAAGCCATCAAAGCTAGTGGTTGTCACCACATCTTGTGGCAATGAATCCCACAAGTTCATTAATGCAAATTATGCAAAAGGACTTTCTTTAATCTGAGCCTACTGCCAATGTTTTCACACATGAGGCTTACTGTAAATGGATTTCTGCCTGTATCCCTCCGTAATGAGAAAGGAATACCCATATCAGTTATAATAGACTTTTGACTACGTTTTTTCATAGTATGCAACAGTTAACAATGGTTCTGTCACTTGTGTCAGGAACAGTTGAACACGATGCTTCTCTGTCTTGTCATGTGTAAAAATTGTGTTAGGCAGAGCAACTTGGATAGTAGATTCATCAGGAGGAAGCTGATAAAGGCTAATCATACATTCTGGATCAATAAAATTCATCATATTCTGTTTGTCACAGACTATTCCTTGTTCCAGATTTGCCAGGCAATATCTTGAGCTGTATCTCAAATTACAGTGGTACCTTGGGTTAAGTACTTAATTCGTTCCGGAGGTCCGTTCTTAACCTGAAACTGTTCTTAACTTGAAGCACCATTTTAGCTAATGGGGGCCTCCTGCTGCCACCGTGCCACCAGAGCATGATTTCTGTTCTTATTCTGAAGCAAAGTTCTTAACCTGAAGCACTATTTCTGGGTTAGCGAAGTCTATAACCTGAAGCATATGTAACCTGAAGCGTATGTAACCCGAGGTACCACTGTACCATCAATTATAAAAGTAAATTATAAAATTAATTCAGAGTGAGAAATTTAGTGCTTAGGGAAGGTTCTAGACCAGGGGTAGTCAACCTGGCATCCTCCAGGTATTGTTGGATTCCAGTTCCCATCATCCCTGACCATTGCCCATGCTAGCTGGGGCTGATGGGAGTTGTAGTCCAGCAACACCCTCTGGCATTCCCTCCCCTTAGATATTTGACTGGCTCCGTTTCTGTTATCTTTTCATGGCCTACTGAAGACCTTCCTCTTTCAACAAGCATTTTAAGTTGAGATCTTTACCAGACTGCATCTGCGTTGGAATGGTTTTAAAGGTGTTGTTATTGTCGTTATCACTTCTTGTTTGCTGCCCTGGACTCCTTTGGGAAGAAGAGTGGAATATAGAAAAGTAATGAATAATAAATATCATCAGAGCACCATATTAGCTGCCTGTGTTCTAGACTGACAGCTTGGAAATGAATCCTAAAAAGCCACGCGCAAGTCTTAGGAATGGGTTTGTGTCAAACTGGAAGGTGGTAACATATGTTATCCGCAGTCTGTTCTGGGTTTGATTTTGTGCAACATGCTCATTAAGGAGTGGAGAATTTCCTCCCCACCCCCCACCCCTCTCCTAATGCGGCTGTCACAGAGTTTGTAGGCACTACAATATGACAAAGGAAAAAAAGAGAGAAAGATTACAATCCCACATCTCTTCAAGTATTTATTTTACCTCTGCAGCTAAGCTTGGATTGATTATTAGGAATTTTAATAAAAGTAAAAAAAAAAAAATGCAGGCACAACATATTAGTATACAGTGGTACCTCGGGTTACATACGCTTCAGGTTACATACGCTTCAGGTTACAGACTCCGCTAACCCAGAAATAGTGCTTCAGGTTAAGAACTTTGCTTCAGAATGAGAACAGAAATTGTGCTCCGGAGGCACGGCAGCAGCAGGAGGCCTCATTAGCTAAAGTGGTGCTTCAGGTTAAGAACAGTTTCAGGTAAAGTACGGACCTCCGGAACGAATTAAGTACTTAACCAGAGGTACCACTGTAATCGGTTTTGGGAAATCTCAGGGTTCAGAAAATTGTGGAGTTGCCTAAAAGTATACCTGCATTGAGGGAGCCTTACCGCTTCCTTGTGTGGTATTGTAAGCAAGTGCCAGATGAGTGCTGATCACCAATGGGTTTTTGTTTGCTTGCTTGCTTCAGGGGGAAATGATCGTACAGGAGACGAGAGCCAACCTCACTATGTGGAATCCCTTAAGAGATCTTACCATCAGGGTGTGTGTACTCAACTCAGCAGGCTGCGGGCCTTGGAGTGAACCCTTGCTGCTTACAGCTGAAGATTTAATAGGTGAGTTGCATGTGCTGTAAGCTTCTTCTTTTATAACTGCATCTTCTCCTCAAGGAAAATGTTACGTCACTGTTAGTACTGTGCTTGCAATGAGCTGCTGGTTGCCACCATGTTTTTCTATCTCTGCTCTTCCCAGCACTTACAACTGCATGTGTTGCATTTTTAAACGGAATGAGACCGAAGCGGAACAACGTGGAGCAATCTAGCAAAAGCAAAGCGAAACAAACTCAGCTGCAACTGAGTTGAAAAAATCTGTGCATGTGCGTTGAAAACTCTAGTTCTCATAATCCTTACAGGTTCCTCTACACCTGGGTTTTGTGTTAATTCCTATACACTGAAGGTTCTGTTTGTGGATTGTGGGGGCTTTGATTGTGAACAATAAAGTGTGTATATATGGATGGATGTACATTCCCAGTGCTTTTTTTTCTTAAAAAATGTTTAGGGGTACTCTCATTTTGACTCAAGAAAATCACCATTTTATAGTTCAAATCTGGAAAAATAAATACAGTAAAAGGACAAAAGTACAAAGATTTAAAAATGTTTAGGGGGTATGCGTACCCCTGTGTACCCCCCAGAAAAAGCACTGTACATGCCTATACAGAAGTGCTTTGTGTGTAATAATTCCATAAGGTGTGAAGCAGGCCAAAGCTCTTTGAAAACATAGGAAATGGGTCTTACACCAGTCCATTTAGCTCAGTGTTGTTGACACTGATTGTCAATGGCTCTTAAAAGGTTTCTGAAAGGATTATCTCCCAGCCCTGCCTGGAGATTCTGGGAGTGAACCTGGAGTCTTGTTCAAGCAAAGTGTGTTCCCTACCACCGGGCACTCCAAATCTGCAACTCTTAATCCTGTGCATGACGGTTTCCGATTCCCTACTTATCTGTGCACTGTGCATGGATGGCACATTCAGCAGTGAGGAAGGAGCTTGGGAAATCTTGTACCACATTGCACTCCCCCCCCCTCAGAGTTCACTGTGCTGCTTCCTCCCCCATCCCAACCCAAAATTGTTCCTTTTTTCCTCACAGACCTTTAAATACATAGACACCCCTCAGGGTTTTTTTTTTAGTCTTAAAACCACCCTTTCTTCCTTTGCTAATTATGGTTATTCTTCATAGCAGAGAGCGAAACAATACAAATAAACATCTTCCACAGGTTCGAAAATGTGACTGATGTCAAAACAGGGCTGAGAGATTGTAGATGAAGGCAACAATCTTATACAAAGTTAGGTGCTCTCAAGTCCAATTATTTCAGTGGACTTAAAACACATTCTCTCTCCCTCTCCCTCAGCCTGAGGCTTGTTTGTGTCCCAACCACAGCCACACCTAACACAGTATGTTGCTGAGCTTATAAACGCTTGAAAATAAAGCTTCATTATGGAAATGCTGACACACCAAAACTATAGATCTGTAAAAATAATGAAACTTTGTTCTACACTTGAGCCTGGTGGAAAATAAAAATTGCTTACGTTCTAGAATTAACTAGCTGGTACTGAATAGGCATTTCCAGTTCCCACTGCGTGTGAAATATCTGGGGCAGCTTGTTAGCATACGGGTGGGGAAGCTTATAAAAAGATTTAATGGTGCTGTTTGAGGAAACCAAATGCATTCTTATTTGAAGCACCCTCAGCCTGCACCCTCAGCCTTGCGCCCTGTTCCTTCAGGGCTGTGGGAAGGGTCTAGTAGGCTCTTTCTGTTGCTCTCATCAGTGTCAGCAACAGAAAACAGTATGTGTGGCACAGGAGGGGCAAGGTATATTTTTAGGTGGGTGAGTTGTGTCTCACATGCTAAGATCGCTGAAAGAAAAATAACAGTATATTTTAAATGGCGGAGTCTAGCAATGGGGAGGCAAATGGGGGCAGCTCCCTGTTCGTGGGGCACTTGTCTCCCCTGCCCCCTTCTAGTGCCACGTGTGGCTATCACTACTACTGGCACTGTACTATTGTGTCATTTACTTCATGCCAATTATGTTCTTAATGCATCAGAAGGGCCTTTTTCTGAATGGCGATGTGCCCAGTCTGTTTGAAGGCACTGCATTTGGCTGCCTTTGTCCCGTCCCAGTTGAAGGAGTGTGCTGTGATTTCCACAGGAACACTGGAGACATTTTAACTTTGGAAGATGAATAATAAATAGGGAGCTTTCATGCCTGCCCCCTAGCAATAGCCACCAAGAACATGGGGTAGAGATGTGGGTTCTCACAACGCAACAGCCCCAATCCACATGGGAATACTCCCAAAGGTGATGACATGCGCCTGGCCCTCAGGTGCTTCTGCAAGTGATGCTAAGTGCAAGTTTTTGTATCTAATTCGGACTTTAAACCAACACACAAAATTTGTGAGTTTAAAGTGGC
This sequence comes from Podarcis erhardii, assembly GCF_964252035.2. Taxonomy (NCBI): domain Eukaryota; kingdom Metazoa; phylum Chordata; class Lepidosauria; order Squamata; family Lacertidae; genus Podarcis; species Podarcis erhardii. The sequence continues at coordinate 44,497,260 of NC_138497.1, forward strand.
ATGTAACGTGTGAAGTAAACATTTTTAATGTAGGATGATGCAGTCTAGAAATGGAGAGCTTTTTGGGGTTAAGTTCAATATTGAGCTAGTGGACATTTTCCTGTTGTTCTTTTTAGCAAACATGGTTCCAGGGTAAGGGCTAGAGACTTCCTGCCTCCATATAGAGCAGACCAGAGAATGAATACCATTTGTTCCTGGTGCCAGCACCACAGGTGCATGGCAAACCTCCCACTTTTGCCAAAACAAAACAAAAAAATCAGAAATACTGATTTCTCCTCCTGGTGTTGTGGGTGTGTACCTTTCACACTAAGCACAGTAATGATGTTGCTTGTCTGCTTCTTCGTTGCTGAGATAGAATTCCACCATACTCCAGCATTTCCTGGTGAAAATGCTGCCCGTCTGTACTAGTCCCACAATTTAAATTTTTAAAATAAAAACCACTGTCTGTATTTTAAGTGCAATTTTATTATGCGTTCTTCGTTTGTGTGTGGAAGTGTGGTCAATCTCTCTCAATTGCCATCTGTTGGTTGCACAGTCTTAAATGTTCTTGGGATCAATTGCAGCATATTTTGCAAGGTTTGGGGGGGGGGAGAAGGGGGCTGACCAAAGACCACCCAGCAGTAATATACCACCCACTCCTAGCTTTTCTAGAGTGATTCTGGAGGTGAAAGTTGCTGGAATTTAAAGGGCACAAAATCAGATGTGTAAGTGGAAAGGGAATAGATTGCAGCAAATCAAGGGAGAATAGAGTACAGCCCAAGTGTTCTGGTATCAACATGAAGGTGTACAAAATAGAAAGGTGAATAGAAGCATCTCTTATGAGAAAAGCATTGGGTGGAGAAGAGTAAGGCTGAATATAGCTAGGAACAGTATTAAGGATATGGACATCTGAGTGGAATGGTGTCAGGTATCCATGCATCTGAGGAGGCTAAATGGATTTTCCTGTCTACAGATACAGTTTTAGTAAGATTGTATATTAGCCAATAAAAATGGACTGGCAAAGAACAAGCATTGCTCAGTTTTTCCTCATCATCACATGTCTAGGGCTTTTATGGCTTTAGTCTAAATTGGGATGCTTACAAATTGGCGGATTTCATAATCTAATTTCCCCCACTTTCTTTATGCTGATATTCAGAAGGCCTCTGGGGATGTTATCTTGCGCAGCCTTAGGGTAAGAGAATGGGAGGGGGGACGAATAAGTTATATTACAGCACTCCAAAATATCTGCATAATACTGTGTGCCACAACCGAAAAACACTCCATATACAAAAGATGAGGGGGGAAGTTTCCCTCTCTTTTGCTGATACAACACATTTTAACAGGAAATTTCCTATGCCCTGGGCAGCTCGTATGCAGATTATTCCTGCTACAGGTTCCTTGTTCTGCTAAGATTTCCTTGTTCTCTTCAATAGCTAAAGGCCAATCCTAAAAGGCTGCTGCAATTGCATCTGGGATTGAAAGCAAGTTCAGTAGCGACTACTTGAGTGCTGCTTTCACAGACCACAGTAGACGCTTCCAAAAAAAACTGTGCAATCCCTGCACCCTCCATCCCTACACTCATGTAAATTCTGTCATTCTTGCTTTTATATTTTGCTAGAATTTTGTAGCAACCTTATCCTGGCCCAGCAAGGATAAGGTAAACTCTTCATCAGATTCTGTTGAGGCTTTGGGCAACGAGTTTCAGCTCTTAGTTATTTTTATTTATTTACTAAGTATATCCTGCCCTTCCTCGCAAAGGAGCCCATTGATCTTCAGAATATGCTCACCAAACCTGGAATTTGTAGTTAGGTTTTGAAGATGGTTGGTGGCTGCCACTCAAATCCTGGGATGTCCTGTCACAACAAGGTACACTCTATTGCTGTAACATCTTTTTCAGGTTCTTTGGGACATGGCAGATGTGTCTGCTTCTGATGTTTGAGTACTTACACTGTGGAACATGCCCATTTTAAGATGGATTACTTTGAGTTGCAATTTTCTAAATGTGATTTCCTACTGTCTCACTGAGGATTTCTTTTGTACACAGGAGGACAGAGACAACCTCCCTATGGCACATCCTGGGTCCCTGTAGTATTAGGCATTCTTACTGCACTCGTCACAGCAGTTGCCTTGGCACTGATCCTGCTGCGGAAAAGAAGAAAAGAAACTCGCTTTGGGCAAGTTCTTGTCATCATCATCTCTTAATCTGGATGCATTAATGCAACCACATTGCATCACAGGGTTGCCCATAACTATGTAGCAACCCAGGTCGGATTGAGGAAAACCTCTCCTATTTACAAAGTGGAGCTGGCTTTTAGAGCAGGAAAACTGAACAGGGCAAGAAGGAAGTGCCATGGCCTGTGGCAGTGGCTAGCACAAGGATAGGGAGCCTGCAGTCCTCCCCATGTTGTTGGTCTCCAAATCCCATCAGTCCCAGCCAGCATGGCCAGTTGTCAAGGATGATGGGCATTGCAGTCTAGCAACATCTGGAGGGACATGGCTACCCTGTGATAATGCAGCTGGCCAATATAGCTTGGCCAATATAGCTTGCTCTGCTCTGGTCATGCTACAGTTTGCTGTTAGAGACAGTAGAGGGAGGAGGAATAAGGGGAAGAGAGGGAGCTGTATTGGCAACCTGGACAAGAACGAGCAGCATTGTGGGTGCTTCAGTAGGCCCAGTGTTTCTTGCTGTAGCTCAGTGGTAGAACACCACGCAAAGGAATACAGAGAGATAAAGAAACACAGCTCACAGAACTCTGTATGCAATTGTAATTCAGTGGTAGAGCATCTGTTTTGCATGCAAGCTCAATCTCCAGCATCTCCAGACCTGGCTGGAAAGGCTCCAGTCCAGGCTTCCTCAACCTCGGCCCTCCAGATGTTTTGAGACTACAATTCCCATCATCCCTGACCACTGGTCCTGCTAACTAGGGATTATGGGAGTTGTAGGCCAAAAACATCTGGAGGGCCGAGGTTGAGGAAGCCTGCTCCAGTCTGAAACCATGAAGAGGTGCTGTCAGTTAGTCATTGTAGACAATACTGAGTACAGTGTACCAATGGCCTGGTATTCGGTATAAAGCAGCTTCCTTTATTGCTGGGGTGGGTACTGTTCCCGTGCTCCTCTTCATTCCTGAAGCCTTTGGAAAACCTGAGGCTGGAAGGGCCTGCCCAAGGAGCTCAGACCTTTTGCACAGCATCACTAAGATGAAATGGTTGGAAATTCAGAGAGTTTCTAAGCTGTTGTATATGTATGTGGAACAACAACCTTTGTAGCACTCCAGTGATAGTACGGTAATGAGATTTTCATTTTGCTTCTTTTTGCTTCTTTTAGTCATGCCTTTGGCAGTGTGGTGGGAGGGGATCCAGTCGTCCATTTCAGAGCGGTGAGATCTTTCAACAGAGAAGGCCCAGAGCTTATTGAGGCAACATGTAGGTAAAATGTTCTGAGTGATTCTTTACTACAGATCCCATTGATCCGATGAGTTTCCAAGGCTCTCAGGGCTATTTTCTCCCCTGCTACTCCATGCAAAATTTTCTCATTATTTCTGTCAGACACTAAACGTTCCTCATGCAGGCACTACGAAAGGAACACAGTGATCTCACTGACAGACTTTGACAAAAGACTCATCTTGCCTCAGATGTAACTTTGAAATCCACCAAGATACTATAGTCAAAATCCCCTATCTAACTCTGCAATTTGTATATTGACTTCTTCAGCAGGCAAATCATACATTGCTGGATTGAGATGGAGGCAAGGGAATATTTTCCTTCTCTAGCCTAATCCGAACTATGGTTTAGAAACAAAATGACAATCCTATGCACATTAACTAGGGAGTAAGCCCTATTGACCAAAATGGGCCTTACTTCCAAGTAAGTGTGGCTAGGATTGAGTTTCATGTCTCATTGATTTCAGTGTGGCTAACCTCCAAATAAACACGCATATAATTGTGGCCCTAGATTTCACAAACTGTTGAAGTTATCAAGATGTACTGAACTGCAATAATAAGAAGCCTCGTCTCTCATAAGTTTCCCAACATCCAAGATAAATGGGGGCAACTCTGCTTTAATTACTATGGTCTGTTGCATATAGGACTGGTTTCAAGGACCATCAACTTTTTAGTTTTGGTAGCCATGTTGTGAAATACCTTATATGAGTAAGCTTCCGAGGTCTTCTTTTGCCACTTTTTGGAGACTGATTAACATTTCTTATTCATACAGACATTTAATTAATGTTACTTGAGTTTATCTTGGTTTGGTTGCTGCTGATATAACATTTAAAGTGTATTAACTGGTTTTATTTTTTGTTAGCAACTTAGACATCCCTTAGACATGACCTAGATATGGAATTTAAACCTGAAGTGTACAAAATAGCCTTTATAATATACCTCAAGTGGAAGTTCAGATAGTCCACAACTTCAAAGATCTAATGGTTTCCAAACAGCTGTGATTTATCATCCGCAGTTTGCTTCTCAAATGGCCGTCTGTCAAATGGACTGGTGCAAGTCTGATTCGTTTTTGCTGCTTAAACTTTTTCTTATTTCCTCTTAGCTGTTTAAGAGAAATTCTCTGAAACTTTAGCACTGGGCGGTGTTGCAAAGCAAGGAAATAATTCTGGAAGTTTGAAGCATCTCATATTTCATAAGACTAGAAAGGGGAATTGCTGTCACAGCAATCGTGAACATACAAGTAGCCCAGAGGCGGGAAACCAGATGTTAACTGGACTTCAGCTTTCATTATTACTAACCTGTAGTCATGTTGGCTGAGGCTGGTGGGAATTTGAGTCCAACAACATATGGAGGACCACAGGTTCCCCATCCCAGTACCAGAGAGGAACATCCTCTCTGAGTAGAAAGGCTGAGCATCTTTCAAAGTCGGTGTCTTATTCAACACCATCTGGAAACCTCGTGATTCTAGGGAATAGCAACAGTTAGGTTTACTGAGATTCTGTGCTTACATGACCCTTTTTCTATCTCTCTTGTTTCTCCAGTGGACAGTATAGGTATCAGTGATGACTTGAAGACCAAACTGAAAGATGTCCTGATCCAGGAGCAACAGTTTACTCTAGGAAGAATGCTAGGCAAAGGTGAGTGTGAAGCAGAGCCTGGACCAGGGTTGGGGAACTCGTGGCCATCTATATATTGTTGTACTCCCAACTTTCATCAGTCCTAGCAGGCTTGCCCAATGGGCCTTGGATGATGAGAGGTGTAGTCCAGCAACCTCTGGAGGACCACATTTTCTGCACCCTTGCATTGTTGGGATTAATCCCAATGTGGCTAGAAGCTGTCTTTTATCTGGGTCTTAACAATAATTCTGTATATCCTTTAGCCTGCCCAATAAAAGCAGTGTAGAGCTATGGTTGGCAGTTTGAGGTACCCTGGGAACTCGAGAAGTCAAATAAGTGAAGAGATTCCACAAAGAAAAAGGTAGAGAGTACTTTGTAAAATATATGAAAGAGAAAGCGATGAACGGGAGGTAAACAGAGAGCAGAAAGGTTGTTACGGGAAAGGGGGAAAGCAATAAGAGCCAGGGCTAAAGTTGGAGAAAGGTTTAAAGGACATGACTGCTCTAGCTTACTGCTAATGTCCTTGTCCACCATTCGGTATTTCATTGCCTGGTAAAGAACCAGAGGCACAATGCAGCCAAAACTGAGCTCTTCTAACTTCCATTGATTTTGGCTGACTTTGGTTGAATTATGCCCTAAGTTCCCGCCAGCTCTTAATTGTCTATATTTCCAGGAGAGAGAGAGAGAGAGAGAGAGAGAGAGGGAGGGAGGGAGGGAGGGAGGGAGAGAGAGAGAGAGAGAGAGAGAGAGAGAGAGAGAGAGAGAGAGACTGTAGATTTTGAGTTTCAGTGTGATATTGCCCACTTACATCTTTGAAAATCATTCCAGCAGGTGTTTCATTGACCCTCTACCTAACCACTCAATCCTTAATGGCCCCTTGGATTAAAAATCAGTTGCACTATGCTTAATGTTACCTTGTTTTCTTCTTGTGATCCTTATTAGGGGAATTTGGGTCTGTAAGAGAGGGTCAGTTGAAGCTGCCTGATGGCTCTCTCCAGAAGGTTGCAGTGAAAATGCTCAAAGGTGAGTAATATCTAGGGTCCCTGAAATGTTCCCAGTGCCTCAATGTCACTACACATCTTACTATGCCTGTGATCCTTGGAAGGGTCCATAGTTTAGTGGTAGAGCATGTGTTTTGCATACAAAAGGTGCCGGATTCAATTTTTATCTTATTTTAATATTTATCAAATTCATATACCTCCCTTCATCCAAGGATCACAGGGTAGATTACAGTGGTGCCCCGCAAGACGAAAAACTCGCAAGACGAAAAACTCGCTAGACGAAAGAGTTTTCCGTTTTTTGAGTCATTCCGCAAGACGAATTTCCCTATGGGCTTGCTTCGCAAGACGAAACGTCTTGCGAGTTCTTGCAAGTTTGTTTCCTTTTTCTTAAAGCCGCTAAGCTGTTAATAGCCGCTAATAGCCGCTAAGCCGTTAATAGCCACTAATAGCCGCTAAGCTGCTAATAGCCGTGCTTCGCAAGACGAAAAAACCGCAAGATGAAGAGACTCGCAGAACGGATTAATTTCGTCTTGCAAGGCACCACTGTACAATATTAAACCACAGAAATACATACTAAAATAACACACAAAACAATAACAATAACCCAATCCTCAGCATCTCCAGGTAAAATGCTGCCTGCCCCCAAGAATCCTCGAAACTGTGGTTCATTTAGGGTCTCCTAACAACTCTCCATTCCCTTAACAAACTACATTTCCTAGGATTCTTTGCAGGTAAGTCATGACTCTTAAATTGGGACACGGGTGGCGCTGTGGGTTAAACCACAGAGCCTAGGACTTGCCGATCAGAAGGTCTGTGGTTGAAATCCCTGCAACGGGGTGAGCTCCTATTGCTCAGTCCCTGCTCCTGCCAACCTAGCAGTTCAAAAGCACCTCAGAGTGCAAGTAGATAAATAGGTACCGCGCCGGTGGGAATGTAAACGGGGTTTCCAGGCGCTGCTCTGGTTCACCAGAAGCAGCTTAGGTGATGCTGGCCACATGAAGCTGTACGCCGGCTCCCTCGGCCAATAAAGCGAGATGAGCACCGCAACCCCAGAGTCGGCCACGACTGGACCTAATGGTCAGAGGTCTCTTTACCTTTACCATGACTCTTAAAGTGGGATAAGAATGTTTTAAATGTATGTTGTGGATGTGGTTACAGTTTTTTTTTAAAAAAATGGTATTCTATATAAATATTTAAGACAGTCTTGTAAACCCAGTTAGAGCTCTTTTGTCCTACTCCATTATATGAATCTTGTTAAAGATATAAAATGCGTCTGTATGCTTCTCAGTGGAAACATTTAATGAAGGGTGGCCAATGCTTCTAGGAGCTCTAACTTTTCTGCTTGTTTCCTTGGAAGTTACCCCCACCTAGTTCAAAGGGAAACCTCAGCATTCTTTTCTTTTATTGTAGCGGATATCTTCACCTCAAATGACATTGAGGAATTCCTGAGGGAAGCTGCCTGCATGAAAGAGTTCGACCATCCGCACGTTACTAAACTGATTGGTGAGCTCTTTTGCATCTTGTATTTAGCACTGAAAGCATATTTCACAGCTCATGTGCACAGCAGCTCTTGACACTGCTGTCCTGGCCACTTACCAGCAGCAAGGGCAGTGGGGCATGGGCACACTGCCCTTGCACCATCCCAGTTAGCACCAGTCATGCAAGTGGCGGGAGAGTGGCTCTATGGCACCACCCCACCATGCTAGCCCTTCCTAGCTGTGAAGCAGGCAGCGCTAAACTGGGAGACGGCAGCAGTAAAGTCGTGTACTGCCCTGTTTTGATACAGTATAAATTCTCTGAGAACTTACATGCTCTCACATTCCAAATGCTCGTAACAGTACAGTGGTACCTTGGGTTAAGTACTTAATTCGTTCCGGAGGTCTGTTCTTAACCTGAAACTGTTCTTAACCTGAAGCACCACTTTAGCTAATGGGGCCTCCCGCTGCCGCCGCACCACCGGAGCACGATTTCTGTTCTCATCCTGAAGCAAAGTTCTTAACCCGAGGTACTATTTCTGGGTTAGCGGAGTCTCTAACCTGAAGCATATGTAACCTAAAGCGTATGTAACCCGAGGTACCACTGTACACTGCTTCTCTTCTCTGACACTCATTTCGCCAACAAATAAACATCAGACAATTACATTTACATTTACATTACATTTACATTTATCAGACAATTACATTTACTGCATTGCAGACAGAGATGCATTAGGTGAGCAGGTTAAGAAATGGGACCTCAGAGCACACACTATCCTGTTGCATTAAATGGGATGTTCCTGGGTTCAAGGGAAGGAAGAAAAAAGCCCATTTTTGGATTTATAGTATATGGCACTGTGAAGTGCAGAGGTTTTTCTATTAACTCCTTAGAGGAGAATGATCAACATCTGGAAACGCCATAATGCGTTACACATTCTTGTGTAGTAAATAAAAATAGATATCACTGAAAGCAGGGGCTGGATCAGACCAAAGATTTAGACATTCAGCCCTCCAGAAAAAATAGCAATATATTTTTAGCAGATTATGAACAAAGGAGTACAATCCGGTGCCCTCCAGATGTTTTGGACTGAAACTTGCACCAGCCCCACTTAGTAGGCCAATGGTCAGGGACGATAGAAGCTGTAGTCCAAAACATCTGGAAGGCAATAGGTTTGGGCAGGTGATCAGGGATGACTATACTTGCTAGTTGCTCTTTTCTTCTCTCGTATCAGGAGTCAGCTTGCGCAATCGGCCTAAAGGCCGGCTTCCAATCCCAATGGTTATCCTTCCGTTCATGAAGCATGGAGACCTTCACTCTTTTCTACTGATGTCCCGGATTGGAGAAAACCCTTTTGTAAGATTCTCTCTCGTACCAAATCTCTCAAAGGAGAATTAATTGGAAAGTCACACGTCTTTATTTGTTGAATGTACACTAAGCATCTTCTTGTATTGGGGCAGACCTATTATACCCTACATTAAGTTCAGGCATTCTACTTTTTGCTGTCAGTTAAAGACAAATTACAAGCTTTGTTCATTGCTCAGCATATAAACATGTAAAGCTCATCCAAGGCACCTCCAGACTGGTGTGTGTGTGTGTGTGTGTGTGTTTGCAGTTGTGTTCTGCAACATTTATTAAATGCAATGGATGAGGTAACAGTGCATTAGTTGTGGCCTTATACTAGGCTGTCCGTACACCATTCTGCTTTATTAGTTGTTCTGTGTTGCTTCCCCTAAGTTTTTTTGCACTGTTGTTGGGAACTACAGTGCAACAAAAGCAGGGTGATTAAACCACCAGAACATTTGTGATATAAGAAGTTACAGGATTTCAGCAGGAAGGTATGTGAAGTGCACTGATTGGAAACAAAACAGAATGCCTGCCCTGAAACTTTTGCAGGGGCAAATGGTATTGAGTGTGGGATCCCATGCAATTGGCACAAACCCATGATGAGCACAAATAATCATGCTTGCACAATAAAAGGATGCCCAGAGGGGCATGTAGTCAGATTGGAGCTAGCCAGTAAGATTGTTTAAATTATATAGTCCTTTGGACTGGGGACTCAACTACATTGGCAAAGAAAAAACGCTTTTTATACGTTGTTTATGCATTCTAACACTGTGACACCAGATGGTGCTGTAGAGTTCCACTTTTGCTCACCCAATTTCTCATATAAAGTTTGCAAAGCGTTTAACTGAAACGCTTCTTTGATGTGTCTACATCCAGCCTGGCTCTTCAAATCAGAGTTTGTCATCTCTGGAGTTGATAATGAATGGGGAAATGCCTGAACGAAACATTTGTAGTTTGTCATAGAATCATAGAATCATAGAGTTGGAAGAGACCACAAGGGCCATCGAGTCCAACCCCCTGCCAAGCAGGAAACACCATCAGAGCACTCCTGACATATGGTTGTCAAGCCTCTGCTTAAAGACCTCCGAAGAAGGAGACTCCACCACACTCCTTGGCGGCAAATTCCACTGTCAAACAGCTCTTACTGTCAGGAAGTTCTTCCTCATGTTTAGGTGGAATCTTTTTTCTTGTAGTTTGGAACCATTGCTCCGTGTCCGCTTCTCTGGAGCAGCAGAAAACAACCTTTCTCCCTCCTCTATGTGACATCCTTTTATATATTTGAACATGGCTATCATATCACCCCTTAACCTCCTCTTCTCCAGGCTAAACATGCCCAGCTCCCTTAGCCGTTCCTCATAAGGCATCGTTTCCAGGCCTTTGACCATTTTGGTTGCCCTCCTCTGGACACGTTCCAGTTTGTCAGTGTCTTTCTTGAACTGTGGTGCCCAGAACTGGACACAGTACTCCAGGTGAGGTCTGACCAGAGCAGAATACAGTGGCACTATTACTTCCCTTGATCTAGATGCTATACTCCTATTGATGCAGCCCAGAATTGCATTGGCTTTTTTAGCTGCCGCATCACACTGTTGGCTCATGTCAAGTTTGTGGTCAACCAAGACTCCTAGATCCTTTTCACATGTACTGCTCTCAAGCCAGGTGTCACCCATCTTGTATTTGTGCCTCTCATTTTTTTTGCCCAAGTGCAATACTTTACATTTCTCCCTGTTAAAATTCATCTTGTTTGTTTTGGCCCAGTTCTCTAATCTGTCAATAATTATTGTCCAATAATTGCACGTTTAATAACTCTTCTTCTTTTCTGCAGAACCTGCCTCTTCAGACACTCTTGAAGTTTATGATTGACATTGCTAGTGGCATGGAGTACCTGAGCTCCAAAAACTTCATCCATAGAGACCTTGCTGCTCGGAACTGCATGTAAGTCCACAAAGTCCTTATTGGTTAACTGAAGCATTTGCAGAGATTAAGAGAAACAGAAAAGGTCAGTTGGGAAAGCCCAAGGCTCCCCAGGTGTGGCTGCAGCTGCCTTAAGTCCATGAAGGAAACTAGGTCATGGAGAGCCTTTGTGAACAATGAAACAATTCATTGATTGCTTAGCTCTTGCAGGATATCCAAACAACATTGCCTGCTGCTAATGCATCCATTGCAGGAAACTTGCAATTTCCCAACATTTGGACTAGTATTTTGAGTTGATAATAACATAACATAACATAACATAACATAACATAACATAACATAACATAACATAACATAACAACATAACATAACATAACATAACATAACATAACATAACATAACAGTATAGTATAGTATTATAATATAATATAATATGATATAATATAATATAATAATATAATATAATATAATATAATATAATATAATATAATATAATATAATATAATATAATATAATATAATATAATATAATATAATATAATGTAATATAATGTAATATAAATAATAATATTTATATCCCGCCCTCCCCAGCCGAAGCCGGGCTCAGAGCGGCTAACAACAGTAAAAATAACCTTAAATAACCAGCCCCCATCATCCCTGGCCACTGGCCATGCTGGCTGGGGCTGATAGGAGTTGGAGTCCAATATCATCTGAAAGGCCACAAACTTCCCTTACCTGCGCTAATATCATGGATCTTTCACACTTCTCCATGGCATGAGCCCCACACCTTCCCATCTCCCCAGCCTGAACCTATGCCATTTTGTCAGTCCCCCCCCCCAGTATATTCCCTGTGGGTGTGTACCTGTTGAAGTTCTTAGATGTGACTAACCAAAAAGACAAGCAGCGAGCTCATATAACCCATCTCTTAGACTGCCCACCATTTCCAGAAGGTGGTGACATTGGCTCAGAAAGACAAGGCAAGGAGAAATGTTTCAACAAAGAAAAATGTGGGAAGGCTTGCAGGAGAGGATAAATTTTATTTTTTAAAAGAAAGATACATAAAGGAAAAAGCTATTCCCCCCCCCGCCTCAAATTTTATTTATTGTTTATTTTATTTAGCAAGTGTATATACCTCTCAATCAAAAGAAAAATCTCTCTTAAGTGGCAAACAATTTTCAAAAATATAACACAATATAAAATTCAAAACATGGGTAGAATTCAGAATCACGTTGTGACAAATGTTCCCTCTGCACAAGCATTTTAGTTTGCCAGATGGAAGAATCCCCCTGCCCTGAATGTTGTTCTGGGGCAGGACTCTCATGACCTCTCCCCCAAGACCTATTTTTTCAGGGAGCCCTGTTGCATAAGCGGAAATCCTTGCACAGGGCTCCACTGATAGGGCTTGTCAAGTGAATCCCATCATTTATTTTTACTGAGACGAGGCAGATCAAAATCAAACAGAGCCATGAAAGTGTCAGAAGCAAGTCTGGAAGACCATAAGGAGGAGTTGTGTTCGGCTGTTCCTAAGCAGAAACCCTCTTCTTCCTCCTATCCCCATTCTGTGGGGATTGGATATTATGGTATGGATATTAGTATGCATATAGCACTTCATCTATTTCTTTTTTTTAAATCTCTTTTGCAACATTGTCTGGAGAGGTGTTTAGAAAATTTAGACCAGTTAGGTAAGTGGAGCAACTGAAAAAATCTATAGCAACTTTGTTACACAGACGTATGCTTGGGTACCATTCCGCTATTGTCATGGGTATTTCTCATGATATCAGTGGCCTCTTCATGAGCTTGGCCTCTTCAGCCTTCCTCTCGGGGGGGGGGGTGTGCAGGTCTTTGGGGAGCTGCTGTGAAGGATGGGGAAGGGGCCTGTTGGGCCCTTCAAGAGCTGATGGCTCCCCTGCTTCTTCTCACTCCTCCCTGAAGGAGGCAAGCTGAAGTGAATCACCTCATCCATTTGAAACCAGCATCCTCTCACTGTCACATAGGAAGGTGCCTTCTACTGAAACAGACCATTGGTTCATCTAGCTCTGCGTTGTCTACACTGACTGGCAATGGCTGTCCAGGCAGGAGTCTCTCCCAGCCTTACCTGGAGATGCCAGGGATTGAGGCTGGGGCCTTCTGCATGCAAGGCAGCTGCTCTTCCACTGAGCTATGCTCACTTCCTAATGTAAACAGCTGGGAGACTACCAGTCATGCCGACTACTCAGCAGGTGTTAGCTGCTGATGACTCAGGTTCACCAATAGTCTTAAGCATACTTAGCCTTGTGAATTGTAACTGTGAGACTCTCAAGCCAGGGAAGGCGGTAGTGTTTGAAGGAGAAACCTGCACTTGTTGTTTTCTTCCTGCGTATGCCAAGTTGCTTGAATTCTTTTTTCTTCTTTTTTGTTTCCTTTAGGTTGGATGAATACATGAACGTGTGCGTTGCTGATTTTGGGCTTTCAAAGAAAATCTATAGTGGAGACTATTACCGCCAGGGCTGTGCCTCCAAGCTGCCAGTGAAGTGGCTTGCACTGGAAAGCCTGGCGGACAATCTCTACACAACACATAGTGATGTGGTGAGCCTTCTTTGCTCTTCCCAGGAGCACCTGTTTCCCTACGTACAAATTCTGTTGCTGCAAAAACCGTGAAGATTCTTGTGGCACCTTAAAGACGATCACATTTATCCAGGCATAAGCCGGGGTGGAGACCTCCAGCCTGCTGGCCAAATTTGGCCTGGCACAGGTCTCCATCTGGCCTGCCAGGCCATTTCCACCAAGCCACACTCACCTGCCCCAAATGTGATGTCAGCTGTGGGCAAGGGATATGTACAGTGGTACCTCAGGTTACATACGCTTCAGGTTATAGACTCCGCTAACCCAGAAATAGTGCTTCAGGTTAAGAACTTTGCTTCAGGATGAGAACAGAAATTGTGCTTCAGCAGCGCAGTGGCAGCGGGAGGCCCCATTAGCTAAAGTGGAACAAATTAAGTACTTAACCCAAGGTACCACTGTATATGGAAACTGGGAGGCTCAATTGCACAGGCAATCCCTTCAGAAAGCAACTTGGCCACCCCTATGCTTGGCACTGGGAAACACTGAGCAAAGCACTTTGTGCAGCACTTCCCAAACACCCTACAGTTTGGTACTTGTTGGGAAGCACTGGGAAGCACCTTGGAAGCCCTGGGCTAATATAACACAACATTTGTGCTCAATGTTTCCCAGTGCCCAAGCATAGGGCTGGCCAAGCTGCTTTCTGTGGCATTTGCCTGTGATGAGGGACCATCACGCTTCTCAGTCCAAAGCCAATGCTGGCAATTTTGCAAAATCGAAGTGTGGTGTGCGTGTGAAAGTGCCTTGCACGTCACCAGGGCTGTGACGGAGCTCTGAAACATAAAGCAGCATGAAACAAAAGAAACATTTGCAGAGTTGTTACTGTTCTTTATATCGTGTCATCAGGGCACACATGGTGCTTTTGACGCTAGGGAAACAACAGCGGAAAGGGAGGGAAGTGGAGGCAGGAGAAGAACACTGAGTCATGGGAACTAGATGGTGGGCCAGAGGCAGAGTGTTCTGTGGGGAACATCATTTTTTCTATGAACTGAAGAAGAACCCTGCTGGATCAGACCAAAGATCTATTTAGCCTAGCATCTCATTTCTCACAGTGGCCATCCAGATGCTTCTGGGAAGCCCATAAAGAATAGCCCTCTCCTGCCCATTGATCCCCGACACACGCACATAATGGAAAGAACGAAAGAACACATATCTTACATTTCTATGCTGCCCATTATAACTTGGTTTTCTGTGCAGCTTCCGGAGACATCACAATACAATTCACGCCGTTCTAACCTGGTGCAATTACTGAGAAAGATCACTGATTGTCATATTGTATGGTACCCTGAGCTCCCATGTAAGGATACAAATATTGCATTTTGCTAATATAGCGTGATTGCTCTGCGAAAAGAAGACTGCCCCCTCTAGTGTAATGTTGTGGTAGTCCTCGGCCGAAGAGGGATGTTTGTGTTCATTAACAACTGGATTTTAAAAAGCAGTGAGTTACATACCTATTAGCAGTTAGTTGTCTTTTCTGGGCCTGTTAAAATGATCCTCAGTTTGTGCAGGTAAAGAACCGCCTTTAATATTATTTAGGATTATTTACAGAAGGAGGAAAGATAGAAAATTATGACTGAAAGCACAGACGCAGACTGAACTGCACTGGAACAGAAAATCCAGGAATCACCTCTGTCCGATTATACTGGGAGCAAGACTGAAAAAAAGACGACTGATATTCTAAGCATGTTTCTTCTCCTGAAATGGTTTTTAAATATGTTTCTCCCATTTGTTTAACATTATTTTCCCCCTCCCCTACTGTATTTCAGTGGGCATTTGGTGTGACAATGTGGGAAATTGTGACGCGGGGGCAAACTCCTTATGCAGGCATTGAGAATGCAGAAATTTACAACTACCTCATCAGTGGAAACAGACTGAAACAGCCCCTGGAGTGCTTGGAAGATGTGTGAGTAGTTTATTAAGCCATTTGGTTTTCCAAACATGAACATTTTCTTCTGCAGTGCAGACCACACTATGATAAGCAGAAGTTCCACAAAAATACAGCCATACTTTGGGCCAGCTCAGATAGGAGGAAGTCCCATTGGGCTGTGCCCATTGTAGAGAATGCTTTCTTAATGGACAGAGGGGTGGGTTGCATGATTTAATTGAGATTCTTCCATATTATTTTGATACTGTTCAGCTTGCCTTCAATGTGCTTTTGCCAATGTGCTTTTGAAAATGTATTTTGCAATCAAAACAGAAACGAATCTGTTTAACCACTGTGTTCCACTGGGCAGAGGGAACACACACTGGTATGCAGCTTTTATTTTTAAATATATGTTCCCAGTGCTGCTTACACAGCCTTTGGTTGTCCTGAGGTGCTTCTTTTCTCATTTTGTTTTGTTCTGTTTGTCGTGCAGCTACGATCTCATGTGCAGATGCTGGCATTCAGAACCTAAGCTACGCCCCAGCTTTGGAGCCCTGAAACTGCAACTAGAAATGATCTTGGCCAGACTGTCTTTGCTCTCATCCAGTCAGGACCCCCTGTATGTCAACATTGGGAAGCCACAAGAAGCTTACAGGAATGACCCCTCAACGGATTGTCCCTTTGGAACATTGGACGGTGACGCGAACATTGCAGGAGCAGCTGCTGCCGCTGTCACGAGTGACTACCGTTACATCATGAGCCCCTTGTGCCTTGGGAGTGATGCTGAAAGCGAAAGGCATCCAGACGCATCTGAGGGGGAAGCCAGGAGCCTTCTTTATGATTTGGAGATGGGACCAAAACGATGTTAGCCTGAAAGGAAGAGGGGGGGGGGGAATGACACTCCACTCTCCTCCAATAAGATGTGTGCATTTTTATCATCATCTGGTACTGCTTTACAAAGACAGTTGTAGGCTGCTTTTAACCAGCATAGGTAGCTGTAAAATGAGCTACTTCTGCAGCTGTTTGAGTTGCTGTGGCTCATGCTCAAAATGACCACAAATCTTTATCACCTATTGGCCTTCTGAAACTAACTTCCTGCAGTGGTGAAATGAAATCCAGTGGGAGTGGCCTAGTCTGTACTTACAGCCAGCGAATGCCTGTTTGTCAGCCGAATTGATAACGGAATATTAGAGTGGAGCCGGGTGCTACTCAGCATGCTCTCTTTTTCGGTAAGATTTTCCAGCTCTGAGCAAGGAAGATTGGGACCAGATCGGGAAATGATCTTCTATTGATGGATACTGTATTTAAGGGCGTGAGGGGGAACAGTAGTTTAGCAGTACCACCTAGTCCTCTTGTCTACCTCAGTGGTTCTCAAACTGGCTGCTTCTGTACAATGAAGAAATATTGCGCCGTTTCTCAGATTGTTACAGTATTTGGTTGTTGGATGGAAGCATTCCTCAAGGCTGACATTGCAGCTAAGCAACAACATGCAGGCATGGTTTTTGCCAGCCTGATACCCTCCAGATCTTTTTTGGCTACAGTTCCTATCAGCGCCAGGCAGCGCAGCTGATGGGATTTGTAGAAGAAAACATCTAGAGGCCACCAAGTTGGTGAAGGCTTTTCTGACATCTCCCTGCAGAGTTGGCCTTCTCCCACACTGCAGGACTGGGTTTTCTTGTCTTTCTTTGCTTTTCGATGTTTGACGTGAAGTTGGTTGTACGCACAGTTGCCTTGTCAGCAAAACTCTATGACAGGGTGACAAATGCATACGGACGAAACCAAACTTCAGACAGACTTTGAGAGACCAGTGTAGGACAAGCAGTTAGCACATGGGAAAATTTGATACTAAGGCTGCAGTAGCATACTTACCTATCTAGGAATAAATCCCACTGAACTCAGTGGGACTTACTTCTGAGCAGACACGTCTAGGATAGTGCTGTGTGGACAAAGTACAAAAAGTGCATATACGAAAAGGAGGTCTATAATGATAGTAAGAGGCAGAACTTTAAATTAAAAACAGATGTTTATTTTATAAATTTTATCCTAAAAAAAATAATATTAGCTGCAGCAAGGAAATTGCTCAGTTGACATCAGCAGAAAAACTCAGTAGGTACCAATGGAATGCTTTCCATGCAGCGAAGTAGTTTTCAGTCAGAAAGACTTTGAGAATCACTGGCTTACTTCATTAGAGGTTGTTCCAGCATCCTGCAGAGATTCAACTGCATTGGAGCATAACTTCACGTATTTTGGTAACCTTACAGAAGGAAATGTTCATTTTTGAGCTCTCATTTTTCCAATAAGCCTGTTTTGATTAATCATAACTGAAAAGAATAACACGCGCTTTAAAGAAGACTACTTTGACAATGTGTAAATGAGTCAGTGTTTCTGTATTTTGCTGTTCCTAACATAAGGTATGCCTAGGGCATTACATCTTACCATGGCTGCCTGAATTTTTAGCAAACCTAAATTCTTCCTATTGGGCTGTTAGAAAAATTTCCTGATGCAGCAGTATTCAATATGCAGCCACAGAATCGCATCGGGTGCATCAATTTTTAAATTAAGTATTTTTCGGTCCAGCTGGTTTCCATGAGAATGCTTAACGTATGTGTAGCTCTCTGCTGTTGAAATCCATAGGTATTAAAGCGGTGGGAGCAGGGGTATTGGATCATGCCTAGTATTATATATGTTTCCAGGCTGCAGGTCTCTTATAGCAGAGATGGGGAACCTGTTGACTTTCCCAATGTTATTGTATTCCTAACTCCCACCAGCCTCTGCCACTAGGGTCAATGGTCACGGATTTTGAGAACAGTTCTCCAACAATCTTCCCCATCTCTGCCTTAGAGGCTTTTGGCACAACAAAACTCCACCCATGGTAAGAGAATACCACTGATAATATGTTTGCATTATTAGTTATGCTTAGAGCTGTTTTTCCTATTGGGCTTACTGGCGCGTTGCCACCACAGCGAGTGGGGGAGCTGCGCGTCTTTGCCGGCGGCCCCCCCTTTCCCTGCACGCCTGCCAGCTGTGCCCCGCCAACTATATGACTGGCGGGCTGCAGCTTCTTTCCCAAGCCTCCGCGGAAGGAGAGCGACCCCCGCAGAGGCTTGGGAAAAGGTCAACAAGTCGACAACTTTGGAAAAGCTACATTTCTTCCTGCCCCTTGTGAAACAAGGTAATCTAGAATTACTGGAATTCAAACCACCAAACAGATCCTCCTGAGAGACACTGACAAGGCCCCTTCTCACATTCCGTTTACCACTTTCAGGTTTTAACCAGTAATGTTCACATATGCTTTTCTAGATGGTTAAAAGACTGGAGGGGTCATTCTCATGTGCCAGGAACTTTGCAGAGTCAAGAACTCATCAAAGCTTTTCCATCTCTGCCCCGCCTCTAGCACCATCCTTCAGCATGACTACGAAACAGAAGCCGGGATGGGGAGGGGTGGGCTATGCAGCTGGAACTAGGCCCTGTTCTCTCCTTTTATGCAACAGGAACCATGCTGATTGTGTGAACAAAGGAGTGGCTAAAGGTCTGGTGGTTTGCATTAAATTTTCTTGAAAAGCAAGCATAGAAATATTACACGTATTAATAAATCTGTTAGGTTGTGAACCACCTTGAGATCGGCGGGTGAAGGGCAGTATACAAATTCAATTAATAATAATAATAAAGAAACAGCATGAGCTAGGGGGAAGTTCTTGATTTGTGAAAACATTATCAGTGGTATGCTTTTATTGCCCGTGGTATCTGTTGTGCATATGGGCTTCCCATCATCACAACACTATGTTACCAAAATCAAGTAATAGATGTGTTGCTGGTGGTATGAGTTAAAAATGGTTTTATGAGTTTAAAATGGTTCTATGCAGTCAATGCTGAGAAAGCCATATTCTGTGTTCTGGAATGAAGCATTAGATTTGGGATCAAAAAATTTCATTAGAACAGTTCCTCCATCTACTTAACAAAACTCACCAGTTCCTCTACAAAATATTGTGATGGAAGCCCAAGTTTCAAATTATACTTTTGAGTCTGAATGCATATGTGAAATAAGTATTTTGCAATTTCCAGCGTGGAAATTCTGCAGCATACTGCAGTTGTTTGAACCTGGGATTTTTATGGACACTCACCTGATTGAATTAAGACAGTCAAAGCAACTGTCCTACAGAAACCTTCCCAATGAATGGCCTATGCAATAATTCAACATGGGTGTCGAGTGGAGTTTGTTAGACGTTATGCCCTGCCTCCCTCAAGTTTACTAAACATGTTTACAGGAGACTGGTGAGAACATAGTTCTTAACCAAGTGCTGCCTTCTCACCATACCTGTGCTATCATAGCAAGCAGTGTGAAACATGTTGTTGAACAGACTGACCCTTTAGTTCCAGTGTTCAAGAGTGAGCGTCTTTGCTTGTGTGATCAGAACAGCATCACCCACACACAAGAGGGAAGTATCAACAGGTTAAAAGTTTGAAGTACCAAAAATAATGAAGGGGGAAACAAACCTAAGAGGGACCCTAAAGAGGCCTGAGCATGCTCAGTGGCTTAGAATGCTGCTTGACTGGGGAGGTGGGATGGAACCCTAAACAGAAGCAGTCCATGCTGCAGCCTTTTGTTGCAGCTCCCACTTGTGCCTCTTTCATTCGGAATTAAGTCTCATGAGTTCAGTGGGATTCATTCCCAAACAAATGTGCATCAGATTGCAGCTTATGTTTCCTGCAGCAGCCACCTAGCAAGCAGAGCAAGTGTATATATAAAATCTAATTTTCTGAAGCATGTCATTAGTTTTTATGCTTTTTTAAAATAAACTATGTACTGTGTCCTAGTCCTTGCTTTTTATTCCCTTCATGTCATCACTTTACCATTGCTTTTATAAAAGGTTCAAAATAGAAACAAACTTGACTGTTCCCAATATCAAAGGTAAAGGTAAAGGGACCCCTGACAATTTAGTCCAGTTGCGAACAACTGCGGCGCTCATCTCCCTTTACAGGCCGAGGGAGCCAGCTTTTGTCTGCTTCCACAGACAGTTTTTTCCATTCATGTGGCCATGATGACTGGCGAAACCAGAGCAGCGCACGAAAACGCCGTTTACCTTCCCGCCGGAACGGTACCTATTTATCTATTTGCACTTTTTGGCCTGCTTTCGAACTGCTAGGTTGGCAGGAGCTGGGACCGAGCAACAGGAGCTCACCCCGTCACAGGGATTCAAAATGCCAGCCTTTCAATCGGCAAGCCCAAGCGGCACAGTGGTTTAACACACAGCGCCACCTGCGTCCCCTCTCCCAAGATCAAACTACTGCTTAAAACATTGTTCTCAAGGTTGAGTTGACAAAATTGAAGGGAAGGATAGAAGTGTACCAGCTTTCTCATGATGCATGACTACTTTAGCACTGCAGCTGCCGAAGCCTTTCCTCCTGTTATAAACCATTCATCAAGCACAGCTTTGTGAAGTCTCATGCCAGCAACTTCTCAAAACTTCCTCATCAGAGTCGGTGTTGCCATTCGACAGAGTGAGGCGATTGCTTCAGGCAGCTGGTGCTGGGAAGCAGGCTGTAACTTGGTGGAGGACAGAGCTGTGCATGCCTCGTGGCCTGCTCTGTGCCCCCACAACCTGCCTGCTGCCCTCAGGTGCCACAGTGTGTACTATCCCGTTGCCAGTATTGAAATAAGATTCAACGGCCTGTCCAGGGCATGAAATTCTTCTTCACCTCAGGCAGCAAAATGTACTGGGCTGGCTCTGCTCCTGTTGTGGAATATTTGATCTGAGACGGATGCTATGGAGGGGCTTTCTGTCAAGATACTTCCAAGTCCTTTCAAAATTGACTTATCGACTCTTACATTTTGTTATCCGCCACCCAAGGAACACGAAACGAGAAACAAAGGTGGAGGTTGCTTAACAAGAGACAAGGAAGGGCTGTTAAATGGCACCGTCAAGCTGGGTGGGGAACCTCAGTCCTGGAGGGCCACATGTGGCCTTCTAGTCCTCTCTAGCTGGCCTCCAGGACTCTTCCCCACACCATGCCCTCACTGGCTCTGAACTGTGCCTTTCTTGAGTGCTTTTGCTTGACTGAAATGTGTCTTTCAATGCCTCTTGCTTGCCTGGATAGGGAGATTTGAGGGAGGGAGGTGTGGTAGCCGCTTTTACATCGCTGGAGCATACACACCAAGAGTCACAGTCATTGTTCTACCCACTTTTGTCTCTAGCCCCACCCACTTTTGCATCTGGCTCCGCCTACCATTGACATGCAGCCCCCAGGGGGTTACTCATGAATGATACAAAAGGGCTCCCCGGTGTAAAAAAAAATCCCCTACTGTAAATATTCTGAATTTGCTTCTTTTTCTTGAGAAGTAGAAAGTGTTTTTAATTGCACTAAGCCCAAGTCTTGGGAATGCATTGTTGAGTTAATTTAAATTTTTTTGTTATTGTTTTTATTTATACTTCAGAAAATAGAAGTGTAAAAGATGTATTACAGTACTTATCACAGATGTATTACTTGTAACTTGAATCCATTGGTTTGGGTCCTACCCTCCGGAGAAGACAAGCTTGCTCCATCTTCCATGTGACAGCCCTTTCGAGCAGGCTTCCTCAAACTCGGCCCTCCAGTTGTTTTTGGCCTACAACTCACATGATCCCTAGCTAGCAGGACCAGTGGTCAGAGATGATGGGAATTGTAGTCTCAAAACATCTGGAGGGCTATTTGAGGAAGCCTGCTTTAGATATTTGAAGGTGGCTATCAGCTCTTTTCCAGGCTAAACATACCAAACTCCCTCAACCATTCCTCATAAGGCTTGGTTTCCAAACCCTTGATCACCTTCATCACCCTCCTTTGCACATGTTCCAGCTTGTCAATACCTTCTTAAATTTGTAAATTTGGTACTGTTATGTACTGAATTGAATAGGATCCAAAATGTAGCAGTCCGATTGGTCCTAGAACAATAGGATCCAGAATGCAGCAGTATGATTGGTCCACAGGAGCCACCCAATCCAGCTCCAGGTGGAAATGAATCCACAACCTGATTGGCCTACAGGAGAATCCCAGAATTAGCCAATCACGTGGGGCCCATTGTGTAAATAATGTATATAAAGCAGACATTCTTTCTGGGGGAACCACTATGAGCTGAATAAAGAGCATGAAATCCACTCTCGACTCTGAGTATATTTCAGGTACTGAGCACAGTACTCCAGGTACTGAATAGAGTGGTAATATTACTTCCATTGATCAGGACATTAGATGTCTGTTGATGCAGTCAAGTATAGCATTTGGGTTTTTTTGGTGCTACATCACTCCGTAGACTCATGTTAAGCTTGTGTTCTACTAAGACCCCTATATCCTTTTCACATGTTCCACTGCCAACTTATTGGACAACTTCAAACATCACATTTGCTTGCACTTTATTTCTGAAATAGGCCACTGCTGTTTTTCAGATCTTCATTGCCCCTGTACAATCCACATTTGGTTATCCATCTGTGTGAGAAATGACTAGTGAAGATTTTCTACACTGCTTTTCATCTGTTCCCAGATAAGCTCTGGTAACATCCTTTACTAGAAGACACTGAACCATATGCTCAGTGATTTGTTTTAGGTTATCTTTGTGCTGCTGGTTTGTAATTAATTATTAATAGATTTTATTTGTAATTGTTGTATTTTAATTTTATAAGCTGCCCTAAAAGGTTCCTTAGAATGGTACAAAATGTTTGTAATAAGCATTCAGTATTGGTAATCTCTATACACAGACCACTTCAATATACAGTGGTACCTCAGGTTAAGTACTTAATTCATTCCGGAGTCTGTTCTTAACCTGAAACTGTTCTTAACCTGAAGCACCACTTTAGCTAATGGGGCCTCCTGCTGCTACCGTGCCGCCGAAGCACAATTTCTGTTCTCATCCTGAAGCAAAGTTCTTAACCTGAGGTACTATTTCTGGGTTAGCGGAGTCTGTAACCTGAAGCGTATGTAACCCGAGGTACCACTGTACTGTGGTTTCACACTCACTTTTTTTTTATTATTAACCTGGGGGCCTTTGTAAGAAGACTGTTCTTCTATTATGGAATGGAAGGTGGCAAATCCTTCACGTACAGTGGTACCTCGGGTTACATACGCTTCATTTTACATATGCTTCAGGCAGGTTACAGACTCTGCTAACCCAGAAATAGTGCTTCAGGTTAAGAACTTTGCTTCAGGATGAGAACAGAAATCGTGCTCCAGCGGCGCAGCGGCAGCAGGAAGCCCCATTAGCTGAAGTGGTGCTTCAGGTTAAGAACAGTTTCAGGTTAAGAACGGACCTCCGGAACGAATTAAATACTTAACCCGAGGTACCACTGTATCTTTTGAAGGCTTGTTTTAGGGCTGTATCACAGATACTTATATGTAGCAAAAACTTTGTACACCACAAATCCAATCTAGTTCTATATTTCCTTAGACCCTGGATGTGAACTTTATACAGCAAGTTCAGTTTGGACCATTGCTCACCTCCATCTCTTACATGATTAGGTTGCAATCATATGTTTTAAATCAGTATGTGGCGGTTTCACTGCATATGTATATCCGAGGATGTCATGACTAGATAAAGCTCCTCAAGGGGTGAACAATATACAGTACCAAGTCTAAATCTTTTGCTTCCCAGATTGCTGAACTCCACTTCTCATCAGCCCAGCCAACACAGTCAGTGATCAGGTATGATGCGAGTTGGAACAGGTTCCCCTCCCTGGTGTACAACACACTGCCCTATGCTCTCATTGCTCCTTTTTTGTTGGTAAGGGTGTAGCCAGGAGGGGGCAGCTGCCCCCCACATCAAGTAAATAAAAGAAAAATACTTAACAAAAAGTAGAAACGGTAGAAAATTCTGACAGATTATTCTGAGCACTTGGGGTTAAAAGAAAGCAATTTAAAACAACTGTTGTTGAGACATTCCATTCCGAATCTGCTAGACTACTGATAATGACAGGAGGGTGTCCTCCTGCCCCCCATAAATCCTGGCTATGCCCATTGACCAATGGCTCTCTGCAAGAAAAATCCAAGCATCAAGTCTCTTAGGGTAGCAAGGAAAAGGCAGCCCAAATTTGCAAGCAGCAATTGGAAATGGTTTATTGAATATTTACAGAGAAATTGTAAGCAGGTAAAGAAATTGGCAGGATTATTGCAACAATCTGCAGTTTAATAAGAGCATGTATTTAAAGAAGACGAATAAGTGAGCACATTCTAAGTTCATTTGGATATGCAGAAGATATTAAGAATAAATTTAAGGAACCACAGAAAGAGGGGGAAGGAAGCCAAGTTTTGAAATGTCACAATGAAATGTATAAACCTGAAAAGTATACCTTTTTAAAAAAATAAAATAAAGAATTTGCAAGCTGCCGCAACCCAATCCTTGCATTTGAAATTCGGAAGCAAGTCGCACTGAGTTGAGCGAGCCACATTCCGCGGGGATCAAGCTCCCACGTGCTTGCCAGCTTTGGACTCGAAAGGCGCAGGGGCGCCCGGCAGGAGGGGGCGCGCGCGTGCGCGTGGCCAGCCGGGGAAGGCTCGGCGTGCGAGCAGGTGGACAGGGAGCGAGCGCCATTCTCCTGGGCAGGTGGGACGAGGCCAGCGCCAGGCGCGCCCCTTTGGCTCCACTTCCCCTCATGCCACCCCCCACCCCCCGATATCTACATTTACAGCTCCGCCCTGCGGGCTCCAAAGCAAGCCCCACCCCGCGCCTTCCACGGGTCTCGCTCCCAAGCCGACCCAGGTAAGGCGGACTGCAGCCCTCAGGAGCCCCGTCCGAAGGGAGGGGAGGGCGTGCACGTGACCGCGCGTCGGCCCGCGCCGTGGAAGCTCTACGTCACGCGAGCGGACGGTCTGTGTCCGCCTGGCAGCAGCACCAGCACCACGACCACGTGTCTGTCTTGCCCCTGCAGCGGGAGGTGGGCGCGCGCGGGGCTGGGGGGCACCTGGGGCCCAGACCCCGCCAGGTAGGCGCGAGGTAAAGCTGCGGGTCGGGGGTGGCGGGCAGCGGAAGGCTCTCCTTCGCGGGCGCCCACCTTCCCTCGTGCCTCCCTTGCCACTTCCAGGCGGCGGGGGGGAATGGGAAGAGCCACCGACCATAAACATCCGGAGGGCGGGCGGGACAAAGCCCCGGATTGGCTCCAGGAGAGTGGAAAGGGCGAGCGAGTCGGTCAGAGTTTAGCGCCCGCGTGGCGGATTCATTCCCTCCCACCCCAGGTTTGTTGGTGCGGGAAGTTGGGGTGCAAGTCTCCCTCCCGCCCAGTTGCGAGCGAGAAGGGCGGTTTGGATGTCTGGAGGGACACCTGAGCAGCGCAGGCTGTGGGGCAGGAGCAGGGCTGATTCGACGCAACGGAAGCCTCCTTGAGGTATTTGGCTGAGGTGCGGGTGGAAAAAGAATGGCAGCAAACCGAAGGGGAGCGAAGCGAGCAGCTTCCTTTGGTAGCTTTCCGTGTTCAGCTGGGTTATGCGCCTGCTGGACGCTGGAAATGCAGCCCTCCCCGCCCCTCGCGCAAGAACCGCGGTCTCGTGCGCAAGTCCGTCTGATTTCTTGTCGGCCTAACTCCCTCCTAGAAATGGATAGCTTTGGCAAAGGCAGTGGGGTTAGGTCGCGTGATGCACCAACACGGTACCTTTCTTATAGAGAAGATCAACGTCAGAGTTGCCTTCTCTTGCTTTGTTCACCTCACATAAACAATTTATGCAGCCCATGGGGAAAGATGTTGCTTTACTTTACTTTCCCCTTCTGATGCACAAAATATGAACTTTGTGAAACTCAGGACAAAGAGTGTGTTGGGGTGGGGGTTTGTGCCTTTGGGTACTGTGCACTGATTTACAGCATGAATTCTTCTTTAAAGTTTTGCCTTTGCTTTTTGAAATGCGGTTGATATGTGCTTGTTGGTGATAGGAACTGTTTAATGGGTTTTTTGGAATTGTTCTGATAACTGTGTGTGTGTGTGTGTGTGTGTGTGTGTGTGTGTGTTTGAAAGCTTCTTCGTGCTGCAGTGGCACAAAGAAAAGAATGAGCAAGGCCTTTGGGTGATGTAGCTCTGGTACTGAGGCTTAAACATGTCAGAAACACATTATCTTAGACATGCCAAGTGGATAAACTGTTTGGATGCAGAACTGGGACTGGGAGTGTGCATCAAGAAAAGGAAGGCCTGAAGAGGTCATGATGGGCTGGGAACTTGCTTTAAAGGAACAAGCTGTTACAGTGGTACCTCACCTTACGTACCGTCCCCCTTACAAATGCTTCAGGTTACGCGCTCTGCTACCCGGAAGTAGATGCCCCTTGTTGCAAACTTTGCAACAGTGGAAGTCATGCTCCAGCAGCATGGCAGCAGTGGGAGGCACCATTAGCGAAGGTGCGCCTCATGTTATGAGTGGTTCACGGTTATGAACGGACCTCCGGAACAGATTAAGTTCGTAACTGGAGGTACCACTGTACTCTACTGGTGTTGGGTTAAAAGTGTAATTGTGTTTTACGATCTGTTTTTGATGGTGTGTGTTTTAATGCCTTTTAAAAATTTGTCTGCTATTTTTCTACAGGGAAGCTGTTATTCTGTAGCTGGTTTGTACATCTAGGGGCAAATATCTTAACCTTCCTTTACCTGGCTGTTGGTGAGAAGGACAAATACCAGAGATGTGTGAGAGAGCTAGAAGCTAGAATCAGGCTGAGAGACAGAGCCATGCCTGATTTCTGCTGGAATCTAAGGCTGTGAGTATGGGAGAAGCAAGATCTTCTTGGGATGTTAATACTGTGAGCTCCTTCATTGTAGGCTCAGGTGGTATATAAGTGTAAATAAACAATATATCATAAAGACACCACAGTCTCTGCTGTCCCTCATTTCGCAAAATCGATTTCTGGGTAAGTGCCTGGAACCCCTGGAATCTCTCACCGCTTGGAGATTGGGGTGGTGTGCAACAATGTTATCTATTCTGACCACCTAATCTTCTAATTAGCTGAAACACCTAGGCCTTGTTTACACATCACACATATTAAACCTCGGTTAAACTAAACACATATTAAACCTCGGTTAAACTAAACTATTGTTAAATGTGTATGGGTTGCGGCATGCTGCTGAAATCACATGTGTTTTCCTCCTCCACTTATGTTCTTATTTCAAGTCTACCTTTATTGCAAATATTTATTGTGTATTTTGTTGTTTCTTAACAAGGTGGCCATGAGGGAAAGGCTGTCAGAACTCTTGCAACTTCAGAGTTGATATGATAATTTACAACACTGTACATGATGAAGAAGCAACCAATGGCCTTTGGGAATGAGGATGGTGGAAAGGCGTTGGGTAGAGTGCCTGCTCTTTACGTTCTCATGAAACAGCCGCAGATCACTGGAAAAGCTGACCAAGGAGACTTAGTTTCAAATCAAGAGGACAATGGCCTTGCGGCACCAGTAAAATCGAAAGTGAAGACCTGCCTTCCAGCAGATTGCACCTCAGGAAGCATTACTGTTACCTTGGACAACAACAATATGTGGAATGAGTTCTACTATCGCGGCACAGAAATGATTCTGACTAAGCAGGGAAGGCGGATGTTTCCATACTGTCGATACTGGATAACAGGCTTAGACTCCAAACTGAAGTATATTTTGGTCATGGATATTTCTCCAGTTGACAACTTACGCTATAAATGGAATGGCCATAGTTGGGAGCCCAGTGGGAAAGCAGAACCCCATGTGCTGGGAAGAGTATTCATTCACCCTGAATCGCCTTCTACTGGCCGTTACTGGATGCAGCAGCCGGTCTCTTTCTACAAACTCAAACTTACTAACAATACCTTGGACCAGGAAGGGCATATCATTCTGCACTCTATGCACCGCTATCTACCTCGGCTACACTTGGTGCCTGCTGACAAAGCCACAGAGGTTATTCAGCTAAATGGTCCTGATGTCCATACCTTCATTTTCCCACAGACAGAGTTCTTTGCTGTGACTGCCTATCAAAACATACAAATGACACAACTGAAAATAGGCTACAACCCATTTCTCAAAGGGTTCAAGAAAGCTGGTCTGAGCAGCAGACCTGAACATAAGGCAATGCAAAATGATTGCCCAGAGCAGAAAAGACGTAGAGTTTCTAACTTTACAAGCAGTTACAGGTGTCTCATTGAAGGTGTTGTTTCGGATCTGAAGCAAAGAGACCTAGATGCTTCATGTAATGCTTGGAAGATGTATAAATCTTCTTTGGAGAAAGAAACACTTACTCCAGACACAAAATGTGATGCGTCTGAATGGTACAGTTACATATCTATCATTATTGGGGATGAGTGATTCCCATCAACTGGTAATTGGTGGCTTACTGCCTGTGATGGTGGAGGTAGAACACAGCGATCATTGCTGGTAGCCATTGATAAACTTGTCCTCTATGTATTTGTCTAATCCTCTTAAAGCCATGCAAGTTGGTGGCCATTGCTACACTTCATGGTAACAAATTTCATAGTTTAACTATGTGCTGTGTCCTAAATGGTTTGGGGCCATTCTATATGGATGGGTGAAATTTATTAGAAATGGCTTGGTTGGGTATTTTGGAGATGTGTTTTGGGCCATATTAAGCCTGCAGATGAGATCTTCCCCACCAGCGAGTGCCCTGGCCTCCCTGCACCGCTTTCTGACTCACTTAGTGCTAAGTGTGCTTATGTCATTCCTTTGATGCTATTTGTATCTGTTATCACTGCCGATAGCATGCAGAATTGGAGATGGGGGCTAAAAAAATTAAAGCTCTGTGAAAGTATCAGCTCAAATTATCATACTCTTACAATAGTGAGATGCTGGGGAGAAATGGAAGGTGAATATTGTTGTTTCCCCTTACTTCTAAAACTCTGCTGTGGCATGTGATTGGCTGCAGTCAGATACAGAAAGTCAAGATAAGTGGTTGCTTTGGCCAACATGGCATTTTGTATCTGATGCAATCTACCTGGTGTGTGTGTGTGTGTGTTTTCCTCTGTGCCATATTGGTGTGAGTTGTAGTCCTAGAAAAAGAAGGTGGTAGTTGCCACCTAATACATGATCAGAATACTGATGGGCATTAGAGTTCTTTAATGTTGTGCTAGAATTCAGAGGGGTCAGAAGTCCCAGCAGTATCCGTTTAAAGTGGTAGCTTAAAGAAGTAACTTTTAATGATTTCATTAGTAAGTGTGTGCGCAGGCTTGGGAGTGCAGGAAATGGGTTTAATTAATATGACAATAATATTAAGTAAAGTAGGCTCTTTGATTCAGTGAGACCCACATCCAATTAAGTGTGCATAGGATTGGAGCATAAAGGGAACCTGCATGCAGATGCACTTTGCCAGTTCTATGCTTGTCACTCTCCAAGTGCCTGGCAGCCAGCTGGCTGCAGTTCCCAGCTGACTGTTGGGCGCTTCAGAACCCAGTGTAAGTGATTTTGACAGGTGGGCAGGATGACCCACCTATCAATCATGTGGCATCATACAGATGTCCTGAGATTGACAGGTAGGTTGTCCTACCCATATGTCAAAACTGATCCACAGGGTGTGGCCAGGTCAAAATCTGACCTGTGGGATCAAAAAAGTTCCCCATCTCTGATTTAAATAAATACAGTGGTACCTCGGGTTAAGAACTTAATTTGTTCCGGAGGTCCGTTCTTAAACTGAAACTGTTCTTAACCTGAGGTACCACTTTAGCTAATGGGGCCTCCGGCTGCCGCTGCACCGCCATCGCACGATTTCTGTTCTCATCCTGAAGCAAAGTTCTTAACCCGAGGTAATATTTCTGGGTTAGCGGAGTCTGTAACCTGAAGCGTCTGTAACCTGAAGCGTCTGTAACCTGAGGTACCACTGTAAATGCTAAACTAAAGCTGGCAGTCAGTCCCATTCTATGCATACTTACTTAAAAGTAATTATTTCCAGGTAGGTACATGAGGCCAAAATTCTATGCATGCTTAATTGGGAGAAGGTCTCACTGGAACTTACTTCCAAATCAACCAAAAGAAGATGGGAATACAGAAGGGAATAATTTTGTGACACTAAAATGAAATTTGGTCTGAGTTTATAGCATCCAGAGAGACTATAGCATCCAGAGAGCCAGTGTGGTGTAGTGGTTAAGAGCGGTGGATTTGTAATCTGTTGAACTGAGTTCGCGTCCCCGCTCCTCCACATGCAGCTGCAGGGTGACCTTGGGCTAGTCACATTTCTCTGAAGTATCTCAGCCTCGCTCATCTCAGAGTGTTTGTTGTGGGGGAGGAGGGGAAAAGGAGGTTGTTACTCCTTAGGGTAGTGATAAAGCAGGATATCAAATCCAAACTCTTCATCCAGCAAATGTATTGCTTTAGAAAATATATATGGCATCACAGGTAACCTGAATGATGTATGTATTGATTGATGGATAAAGGAAGGCTGATTTACTTTCACACTAGTAATGGAAGCTGCTAAAGCTATATATAAACTGCACAGCCATTAGGGTTTTGCATTACTTAGCAATAACAGATATATAATTTTTATACAAATGCATGATAAACTGGACAAAATAAATTTATCAGGATATTATTTAATTTCTGCAATTACATTGATCTAGTTTTTGTTTTCCTTTCTCCAGTCCAACAGCTTGTGAAAGGGATTCCCATGTGAAATCACAGCTGAACTCAAATGATGATATCCGTATATCCATTAAAGATAAGCCTGTAGATGACTATGTTTATGGGCCAAGGGTACATACAGAGAGGATACTCATGAAGCGGGAAGGCACTGATAAAGCAACAGAAAAATATTTCTGTAGAGATAGAAACAAGATTTCAGAGACACAGTTGGAGAAAAACTGTAATGAAATAGGAAGAAGAGAAGTGGACCTTGAATCCCACAAGCAACCACAGAGCGTTGCCAAAGACAAAACTTTAAAATTGGGTAGTGGGACAGTGCCTGATGCCTCCTTAAAGTGCTGTGGTACCACCAAGAATATGACCATCTCTGTTCTTGAAGCTCTTTTGTCTTCTTATAAGACACAGAAGTCTTCTTTGAATCATTCAGTAAATTCTTTGCCTGTCTGTTTTGAAAATAACAAACTAGTTAGCCCGCTTAAAGTTGTGGAAGCAAAACATAAAGAACTTCATTTCAGAAGCAATAACACAGAGAAATGCTATTTAGGCAAAGATGCGCCGTGGATAAATACTGAAACATACAGCAGCCATATGGTAACAAAAAAAGCAATGAGTTTCAACCTCTTGCCCCCTATATCAACCATATTTATTCATGGAGGAAAAGAGAAAAATGTAGCCAAGAAGACTGTGTTGGGAAGGGGTCTTGATAAGAAAGCAGATTATGTGTTGTTTGGTCCACCTAAAAGAGGAAGACCACGTAAAGTGATTGAGACTGAACCATCCCTGAAATTCAAAGCAAAGTCTGCTATGACAAGCAATGTGGGACCAGATTTTGCCAAGCCAGAGCTCGTGCTTGATTACGAGGCTATAGATGGAGTCCTCTTTGCATCCTTTGCATCAAAGGTAAATCTATCATTTAAATTTAATATTGTCTAGCATAGTTTATACTAGACAGATTGAAAGTTAAATGTGCATTTCTTTTTTTAATTGTGAAAATTGCAGGTTTGGGGTGGCGGGACCTCTATGCTTTGACGCTCACTCTCTTAAGTTTCAATAGCTCTGAATGTAAGTGTCGAGAGACCATGTTGGGGATCATTAGGAAAGGAATAAAAAATAAAATTGTCAATGCCATAATCCTTTTCTATAAACCTGTGATGCAACCGTATTTGGAGAGTTCTGTGTGTGGTTGTGTTAGCACCTCAAGAAGGATGCTACAGAGTTGAAAAAGGGCAACCAAAGTGGGGACTGTAGCAACTCACTGATAAGTTACAACATTTGGGGCTTTTAGCCTAGTAAAAACGTGGGTTAAGAAGGGATGTGATGGGTGTGTGTAAAAATTATAGTGTGGAGAAGTAGACAGGCAGACTTCTTTCTCCCTCTCAGAATATTTAGAACCCAGAGCAATCCAATGATGCTCAATGTGGGAAGTTTCAAGACAGACAAAAGGAAATACTTCTTCATTCAGTACATAGTAAAAACAATGGAATTTTCTGTTACAAGATGAAGTGATGGCTGTCAGTGTGGATGGCTTTAAAAGGGTGAATTTGTGGAGGAGAAGGCTATGTTAATGACATATATTAACTCCAATATCAGGGGAAGTGTGCTTCTGAGTACCAGTTGTTGGGAAAATGTGAGCTGGAGAGTGCCATTTTGCTCATATCCTGCATTTGGGTTTTTCATAGGCATCCAGCACACTAGACAAGATAGGCCTCTGGTCCAATCAGCAGGGTGTTCTTTTTATGTACTTGTGACCTTGCCTTTTGTATGTGATCATGCAGAATTTAAAATCCAGACCATTTTATTCAGCTCTAGTATGTATTAAATCTTGTTAATATTAATTTGACTCTTGGTAGGTTGTCTAGGCCACTTTTGCTTAAGCATTTAACACTTATTGTAGTCCCTCTTTATGCACAGGAAGTTCTTGATAAACACAGAGAAGGACTACAGACTGGAGAAGCTTCCTTCCTGACTACATATGATTCAGGTACTCTTGACACTGCATAATTGAGATGGGGCGGCCTTAGTGCAGGGCAAATTAAGACTGCTAAGCAAACAGTAGGTTTTTTTGGGGGTTTTAAGTGTATCACATTCTTACCATTTGTATGTTAGAATATGATACACTTTTTTTTTGTATTTGTATGTGTCAATACTTTTTTGTTCTATGACAGACTCTCAAATAAACCTACAACTTCTGGAAACAAAGCTCTTAGAAGATTTGAAGTCCTTCAGGCACAGACAAGTGATACATCCTAGTCTTCAAGAAGGTATGTTATCAGCAATAGATTCCGCAGCTGCTGTGATAGTTATCTAGAGCAGCATCTAACAAAACAGTTCAGCTAGCACAGTTTCGGCTGTGCAACATAACTTCTTGTCCCTCTCCTCTCTTCATGCCACCCCAAACAAATGCTCTGAAGGGTTGAGGGAGAACCATAACTAATTTCAGGGGAATACAGAGAGGGGAGAGGGAAGTTCCACTGCACAGCCAGAAGTGACTGAGCTAGTAGAACGGTTTAGTTCGAAATTGCTCTTAGAACATAGTATTCAGATATTGTTTCTCGTGTGTGCTCTGTAGTCTATTCAGCTAAACTTTCATGCAATGTGCAGTGGTACCTTGGTTTAAGAACAGCTTAGTTTATGAACAACTGTATTAATGAATGCTGCCCACATTTGTATTAGAGCCCTTCACCTGTGCGTGAGGGAGTTGGTCGCTTATAGATTCTCTCAGAAGTTGCCAACCTTTTTAAACTAGTAGCACATTTCAAATTTTGAGAGTGCTGGGGGCACCAGTCATGAAATGGCTGATGTGGGGAGCATGACACAACCCAAACTGGAGAGTACTGGCGCAGTGAAGCTCTTATAATAATTGCATTTCCATACTAGAAAAGGCTTTACCTGAATTTCTGCCGGTCACAAGAACCATGTTTCTCTCAAATGCCAACCCTAAATCAAAGCCTAGGCTGCTATCAGGGAACCGACTTACCCAAGAGTAAGCTCCAGTAAACACAGAAACTTACTTCTGAGTAGGCTTAAATACCATTGTGCTTTAAGTTAACTAGTCAGCAAATTCTTAATGAATGTCTGGTTTTTAGTTCCTGTACAGCAGACCTCAACCTCTTTGTGAAGTTTTCACATTTGCCTTTTTGACGAAGTAGGGATATTTAATGTCTACCCACTCTTATTTGCTGTAGTATTTGCAGAAAATAACTCCTAGGGTCTACAGAATCAGACAAACACCCTATAGGAAAGGTGCATCCTCGTTGCTAGGTTAAAACAAAAGACAAACTAAGGAGATTTCAGTAGAAAATAAGACGGGAGCAGGAAAACTACACTACAGTAGTACCTTGGTTGTTGAACTTAATCTGTTCTAGGAGTCTATTCGACTCCTGAAATGGTTCGAAAACCAAGGTGCGGCTTCCGATTGGCTGCAGGAGCTTCCTGCACTCAATTGGAAGCCGCATTGGATGTTCGGCTTCCAAAAAATGTTCACAAACCGGAACACTCATTTCCGGGTTCACGGCGTTCAGGAGCCAAAATGTCCGAGTACCAAGGTGTTCAAGAACCAAGGTACGACTGTGTATAGGAAGTGAAACAGCAACTCTTTAGGACCCTTGGATTCCTGCTGCCTGGTGTCTAAACAACTCACTTACCAATCACAGCTCTGACTCGCTCCTTGGCCAAAAACACTGAGAGGTAGGAGGAGCCATGGTGACTCATTTCAAATGAATTACTTAGAAGGGTATTTACACATTTTGTTTTATACCTTTCTTTTTAAGAGGGCTAGAGACATTTACGAAAGCTCAGAGTTTGGGAGGCCTGCACGCAAAGACCTTCATGTGTGCTAGTTTGGCAACCACTGGCCACCCTGCCTTTCTTCATGCTTGTAAAGATCTCTAACGAGGGGTATTCTTCTTCTAGTGGGACTGAAGTTGGGTTCCGTGGACCCAACACTTAGCATTGACCTGAAATATTTGGGTGTGCAGCTTCCCCTGAGACCTTCAAAGGATTATGTATTTGGAGAAAACCAAGTGACAGATCTCAGTTGTCAAGGTAAATATAATGTATCTTTTCGAAATGTTAGAATGGTAAGCAGAGTTCATAAAACTCGGCTGCCTTTTGTTGGCCAGCCAGATATTATGAGAGTTTCACTTCACAAGTAATGGGGTTTCATTTCTGACCTTGTGCTGCATCACAGAACGAGGTCAGGCACAACCCGTGCTCTCCATCTGAGCTCCAGGCTGTGGGAATATTCTGGCCCTCTTCTCCAGCTTGGGACAGGGAGATGGCAGGGTATATCGTCCCCATAGTTGCATTTCAGAGAGTCTTGGAAGACTAGTGCAATGGAGAGGGCAATCCGTATCCCCCTTTCTAGTTCCTGCTGGAGAGGAATTCTGGAGCTTGAAACTTCGTGGCAGCCAGCAGTCTCAGCACTCCCAACTCCAGAAAGCAAGGCTGGGGCTTGTTGGTTTGCAAACTTTTTTTTTAACCCATTCATTGTATTTTCTATGTACAACCATTGTCTTAGTAAATTACATTATCACCGCACAATGCGAACAGTATAGAACTAAGCTATAAATTATGTAAATTGTGCATCGTTAGGTCTGACTGTTCAGACGAGACTTTGTGGGGGGTACATACATTTTGCCACCATATTTTTGAGGTGTTTGGAGTGCTTTGGAGGTGGAGCACCAAAACAACCCCCAGATTTCGTCCCAACCTTAAAGCTTGAGAGAGATGGTACTTGCAGCTGTGCTGGGCTTCATTCAGCCGTGTTCCAAAGTGCTGTGCAGCTGTAGGGAAACTCCTGTCTCCTCTCTCTCTAGATCCAAGTTTGGGAGGAAGGCTAAGGTTCATCTCTGGAGGAAAATGGAGTGCTCTCTATAGTATGTGCAACTGTAGAGCCCTCTGGGAATGAAGGACGTGACTGTTCTTATTTTAGTTATTATTTTCTAGAAGGAATTTTTGATAAATTAACTTTGCTATTACTCAGGCCCTTGTCGCCTGTTGAGTACCCCTTTCGATAAATGCATGAGATAATTAGTTTATAGTTGAATATATATACAGTTGTTTATAGACAGGAATATTGTGCCTCGTTAATAAACTTGCTTTGCTACCTTTATTTCTAGATACCGCCGTTTCCTTCATTTCCAAGACTGGGAAAACCAATGATTTTAGAAAGATAAAAGGCTGGCAAGGAAGACTTAACAACACTTCTAAGCAGGAAGGTAGGACATTGATTTTGTATATATTTTCCCTTCATGATGCTGCAGAAAGGAGATCTTTTGATAATTTTTAGATAAACTTTTGTGAGTTTCCTTTTCTGCCAGAACTGGGATTGATGTATTTTCAGAGGTTGTGTTTGACTTCTTTCTCTATGTCATATTCTGGATTAATTCAGGTAGCATTTTAGAGGACTCACTGAAGAACCGATCTGCCTTCTGCAGTGATAAACTGGACAAATATTTGGAAAGGGAAGGGAAGCTAATGGAAAGTGTGGGATTCTCTTCAAGCTTGTTTAGTTATCCCATGGACTGCCGGATTTCATCCAAAGGTGCCAGCAGTGCTCAAGCCCTCGATAAAGTTCCAGAGAAGAAACCCATCATTACTCCATCCAGCACTTACGCTTTCAAGCCTCTTTCTCTGCCTTCCATTTTTAGAAGGAGAAGAAAAACTAAGAATAAACAAACAACTTTTCGAGGCAGGGTAAAATCTTCCAAAAAGTTTACAGTGCCTTCAAAGCAGGAGCATGATTTCTCTGCCTTAGAAAACATCAGTAGGTCTAGATCGTATAGCCAAGTGGATGACAATGTGCATGTGCCAGAATTTGATGGAAACATACAGAGAAAGCAAATAACTGTGCATGAAGCACAGCAGCCAAAACAGAGTAGCTGTCCACTGCATTTATCTCAGATGAAACTGATGGAGCTGAAGGATTGTGCTTTGAGGGATGGGAAGCCACAAACCTGTATTACTGAAGAATGGGCAGACCTTTCTCTGGATGCTTTGATCATCTCTCAGGTAAGCTTCAAGAATCTTTACCATTTAGTCATTGGTTAGATATGCATATGCAAGAATTGGACCCACGCACTCACAAGTTATTTTTCTTTTGCAATCCTTTTTTGACTATTTTGCAGGAGGTGGGGAAGGTATACGTCATTGGTTTTTGGAAAAAGCATGAAAAACAAAGAGAAGTACATACCTCAGTATACATATCTGCTGCATAGTAAAGAAGTTACATTCAGAAATTACAAGGCAAAACA
Organism: Podarcis erhardii; assembly: GCF_964252035.2. Classification (NCBI taxonomy): domain Eukaryota; kingdom Metazoa; phylum Chordata; class Lepidosauria; order Squamata; family Lacertidae; genus Podarcis; species Podarcis erhardii. Next base: position 44,534,280 of record NC_138497.1, read on the forward strand.
TGTCCATTTCTATTTCATTTTTATATGACCACCATGTCCTTGCAGATCATCTGCAAAATTCAGATGGGCCATTAGGATTTCTTAATTCTGTTTCACATGCAATGTAACTGGCACAGTAAGATTAGCGTAAGAAAAGAAAGGAACTTCTATTGTCTTCATGCATTAGAATTATTCATAAGTTCATGGTGTGTGACCTGTAACTTCTGCGATTTGTTTTCACATTTCTAAACCAATTTAGGGTTGTATTCAGGTGACGTCTGGCTCACAGCAGACCCATTGAAATAGACGAACCTAAGTTAGTAATGTCCATGAATTTCAAAGGGTTTAGTCTGAGTCGGAGCAGGACCAAATATCACTATGTGCACATATGACTGCCATACATCCTCACGTTGCAGTACTTCAACATAAACTTCATCCTTGTTTTAAAATATTGCACTACCCTGCACTGCTACGAAGTACTCAGAGCCACAGAATCATGGAATTGCAGCGTTGAAAGGACCCTGCATTCCTGTGCAATGCAGGAATATTGTCATATATATAGAGAGAGGGGGGGGGAGTGTGTGTGTGTGTGTGTGTGTGTGTGTGTTGATACTCTGTGCTCAGATTCAGGTAAAAATGTGGTGACATTAATTCAATTATAAGCAGGTTCCGGTGGAGTTAATGGAATTGGAAGGTCGAGCATTGCAGAATGGGAAGCCACGGACTTGCATTACCAAAGAGCGAGCAGACCTATCTCTAGCATCTCTGCTTAGCCCTCAGGTAAGTAGAAATGGCCGTTTCCTTGGCCTTCCTTTGTAACTCTCATGGAGGAAAAGACTGTCATTGCCTTCTCGTTGCGATAGCTATGCTTTGTCTCCACAGCTGGAGGCAGTACAGTAATGCTTCCAAGTACCAGTTGCTGGAAACCACAGGTGGGAAAGAGTGCTCTTGTACTTGGATCCTGCTTGCACATTTTTTTCACGGGCATCTCGTTGGCCACTGTGAGAATGGGATGCTGGACTAGATGGGCTGTTGGCCTGCTACAGCATGCTCTTCTTATAATTACAGTTTATTCGCATTAATGTCCTATAAAACAGTGTTTCCCAACCGGTGTTCCGCGGCACACTAGTGTGCCGCGAGACGTTGCCTGGTGTGTCGTGGGAGGGCACACTCATTGAAAGCAAACAAGCATTATGGCGGCGGCGGCAGCAGCGGCAGCAACGACGGCAGAGGCAGCGCTTAGGCCCGGCCCACATCGCCTCGGCTCACAGGCTCCGGGCGCCGACGCCGCCCCCTCCTCCCGCCGCCAGGACGCGCGATTGGGTGGCGGGCGCTGGGCAGGCGGTGCTCCGCTGGCCCGGCTGAGGAGCGAGCGCAGGCGGAGAGGGGCGGTCGGGGCGCCGCTGCGCCTTCCCGGGGTGCCCAGTCCGCGCGCGGCGGGAGGCAGCTCCACTGGAGCCACTTACCTCGGAGGAAACGGGCACGGGGAGCAGGGCAGTTGGAGGAGGGCTAGGCCTCGACCCTGCGGCGGGGCAGGGTTAGGCGCGCCTCAGGCCGGCATCCGTCGGGGTTTCGCCCGCCCAGCTTGGGCCTGGGACCCGGCTGCAAGAAGTGCACCGCCAGCATTTAAAAATCGCCCCGGGACAGCGGAGGACTTCTCCGCTGTCCCGGGGCGATTTAAAAGCCCCCGGGAAGGCAGGCAGGGGGGACAAAGACTTTTGCCCCCCGCCCGCCTTCAGAAGAGGTCCAGGACCTCTTCTGAAGGCTGGCGGGGGGTGAAAGTCTTTGCTCCCCCCTGCCTGCCTTCCCGGGAGAGCGGAGAAACGCAGCGTGTTTCTCCGCTGTCCCGGACAGCTTTTGAGGGCAGGCAGAGGGGAGCAAAGACTTTCACCCCCCGCCCGCCTTCAGAAGAGTTCCAGGGCCTCTTCTGAAGGCGGGCGGGGGGCAAAGGTCTTTGCTCCCCCGTGCCTGCCTTCCCGGGAGAGCGGAAAGTCTTTGCTCCCCCCCTTCAAAAGCCGTCCGGGACAGAGGAGAAACGTGCTGCGTTTCTACGCTCTCCCGGGAAGGCAGGCAGGGGGGAGCAAAGACTTTTGCCCCCCGCCCGCCTTCAGAAGAGGTCCTGGACCTCTTCTGAAGGCGGGCGGGGGGCGAAAGTCTTTGCTCCCCCGTCTGCCTTCAAAAGCCGTCCAGGACAGCGGAGAAACACGCTGCTTTTCTCCGCTCTCCCGGGAAGGCAGGCAGGGGGGGAGCAAGGACTTTTGCCCCCCGCCCGCCTTCAGAAGAGGTCCTGGACCTCTTCTGAAGGCGGGCGGGGGGCGAAAGTCTTTGCTCCCCTCTGCCTGCCTTCAAAAGCTGTCCGGGACAGCGGAGAAACATGCTGCGTTTCTCCACTCTCCCGGGAAGGCAGGCAGGGGGGAGCAAAGACTTTCACCCCCCGCCAGCCTTCAGAAGAGGTCCTGGACCTCTTCTGAAGGCGGGCGGGGGAACAAAAGTCTTTGCTCCCCCCGCCTACCTTCAAAAGCCGTCCAGGATAGCGGGAAGCGCTTCCCTGCTATCCCGGACTGCTTTTAAAATGCTGGCGGTGGGGAGCAAAGCCTTTCGGCCCCCGCCGGCCTTCCTGGACCTCTTCTGAAGGCCGGAGGGGGGGGAAGGCTTTGCTCCCCACCGCCAGCATTTAAAAGAGGTCCCCGGAGATTTCCCTATAGGCTTTCTTCTTGTGAAGCAAGCCCATAGGTAAATTCATCTTGCGAAGTGCCTCAAAAAACGGAAAACCCTTTCGTCTTGCGGGTTTTCAGTCTTGCGAGGCATTCGTCTTGCAGGGCACCACTGTATATATAGTCAATATAGGCACAGAGTTAATTTTTTAAACATTTTCTAATGGTGGTGTGCCTCGAGATTTTTTTCATGAAACAAGTGTGCCTTTGCCCAAAAAAGGTTGGGAAACACTGCTATAAAAGACCAATCCTGGGGGGGAGGTGGGATTCTAATGTTCCCATGCACAAGGCAATCCATTTTATTCAACAAAAAGTGTCTGGTAAGTCTCACGAGACTGCTTTGAGATTCTGAGCCAACAATCTAGTGAATGACCCTTGTGGAACTCTTAAGCAAGACTGCTGCTTGCAGAATGATGATCAAATCGGCTTGCTTTAGCCTGCTTAGAAGAACTTCTGTGATCAGACTCTAAACAGTAGTAAAAACATAAGAAACAAATGAAAACTGCACAGGACATTCCTCTTTTTTCCTGATAATCTTGAACATTAATGCTTCCATGTTCTGTGTTTTAAAAGGCTATTGGATGTTAGCTTTCGCTTTCTGTTAACACACGGGGTACGATCCTGTTTTCCTTCATCTTTTGTGCATTTTTATACCATCCAGTTGAGGACAAAGGTATAAATTATGTATCATAAAGTGTTGTGTAATTGATCTTATACCCTACATTTGTTCAAAATTTGTTGTGTCTAGGTTCTTGCCTAAATTCTTGAGATACATATTTGTATATTCTTTCAGACTTCACTCGAAAGCAAGCCTACCTGTAAGATAACCAGCAGCCAAGATCCATCACACAGTGACACCTGCCAGCTTGGGTGTGTCTGTGCTAGTTTAGCTTCCGGGATGTGCCAGCCTACACTTTCCTGCAAGACAGAGTGCACATTTGATTGTCTGAAGAAAAGGGTGGCCCTGTTAAAGGGAGTTTCTGTGCACAAGAAAAGCTTGAAGAAATATTTATGTGAAATTACTGAATGCTGCAACGGAAAAAGGGATTGGAAACTGGAGCATGTTAATAAACAGATGAGAAGCAATGATGAATGTAAGTCTTTACTAGAAAAGTGTTCGAAATATTTTCAAAAACTTTTTTTCTGGGAGTTTGCTGAATAGACATTCTGGACTATCCAGGTGTGTTAAATCTTGACACTGTTATGAAATATAAATGGAAACTACAACAAAATGTTACGGTGGTTTCTCTGGTAAAACATCTGATTATTCTTTCTTTTGACTCCCCCCCCCCGCCCTTCTATGTGCCTTTCTCGTCCCGTCACACCCTGTGTGTTTTGTTGCTGGTTGTTGTTGTTTTTTACCAAATGTATGTGTCTATGTACTATCTTAGGTTGGGGATAAATAAGCTGCTTTTGGAACACTCACGCGTTCATTCTAAGCCATGGTTTGGTTTACCATGATGTGTGAACCAGGCTGGTGTGGTGACCTGACGTTATTTCAGTGATATGGTTCCATTTCTGTTTTACATGTGCGTTCAGAATATCCTTGCTAGGGGAGTCATGGATTTCTAAATGTCACTCGCTACGTCTTAGATGATTAGTCTTAGATGAGGGTGGAGGGGCAGAGAAGGTGCCATGCCTGCCTTTTAAGTTTCTATGATCAGCAGTGAATTAGAGGACTGTTCCTCCAACATCTGCCCTACTGGCACCCTTTAGTGCTGAACCCTTACACTCCTGGCTTCCTCCCATGGGTGAGCACCCAGTCATCCTACAAATTTCATCCACTCTGCCCTCCCACCCATCTCTGTGGCATGGATTTCCCCTACCTTTTCTCTTGCTCCGTTTAGGATGCTTTTCACCACTGAGGGTACTGCCGCTTATTGCATGTTTCAGTCTTTCCTCCCCTGTCTCCCACATGAAAGGATGCACGTACAATTGTCATGTTACTCTTTGTGGTGGGCTTATCCATTTTTTGCATATATATATATATGCTGGATCTGCAACACAAGGACCTATTTCCAGTGCTATTTTTCTGGAAAAAGAGGCGCCTGAACTCGCCATGAGCACCTCCCTTGTTCTCTTAGAATGGCAATGGTGCTGATGTAAGAATTATCAAGACTCAGGGTGTCCTTTCTTAAAAAATTAAAAAATTCCAATACTGATTGTCTTGAACCTTTGGCTAGAATGTATTAGGCTTGATTTGGTTTGCCTGCATTTTATGACTCCTACGCTGCATTCCTTTCCTATCTGACCCTGAAAGTGCCACAGATGGTCACTCAGGGTGTTTTGCTATGTCTGTTTTGAGTGAAATCCGGCATCTCCTTGAAAGTTTCCAAGGAACAGATAGGGACGGGAATGTCAACAACCCTGTTGAAGGCCTGGTTGCTAAGGAAACAGTGGTAAAGTAGGAAATGGCCTGAGCAGTTAGAGGCATCCCAGGGTAACTGAGTGGGTGATGGAGCCATGCGTGTTTTACTTCTCATGACCTTTCTTGATGTATGTAGAAGGATGTTTAAGAGTGTTTTGATATTTTATTCTTCTTCGTGTGCTGTACACATTCACAGTCCTTACGAAGCCTTCTTTAAAACACCTTTCATTTTTTTCCTTCATTTTTTTTGGCACCTGCATACTTCAGGGAACCCCTAAGCACATGGATCCCTCCCTTCCCTCATGGGCTACAAAACAAATGCCACTCATGACTGAGGATGGGTAATGGAATGATTTCAAAAAGAATGCCACTTTCAGTGTCTTCTTTGTTGTGCTAAATTTCAAAGCTCTTGCTTTCCCCCACTTTGATATCAATTGGAGTCTTGTGATGTGACCTTCGCTCCTACTTGTTGCTCCTTTCCCCGCTTTTGCCTAGTTTATTATTTACTAGAGGTAAAATGAACAGCACAGGATTTGTTTCAGTTCTTTCGCTGCTATTCCAGTGATTAGAGCATTAAAGCTGCTTGTTATCTTTCCTTCAGCAGTCTGTAGTGCAGAGCCAGACCAAGCTGTTACGGATTTGCCATTGCGGGTGAAGGAAGAAGGGGACATGTTTATTCCTGACAAAAGTGCAACTGCTACAAAGACTGCTCCAGACGACGTGGATGCAAGGGGAGAAATATTAAGTGGGGAACCTTTATTGCATCCTGACATTCCATCAGACACAATATTGGCAGACCATTCATATGTTTGCAGGAAGCCAAGTAAGACAGTTAAAGTGACTGTGAGAAGTGAGAAGCAGCATGTGAGGTACCTTGAAGGTATGTCAGATGAGGCTGAAGATGGTTTGCAAACTGACGTTCCTGTGTGTGATACCTTACAGAAAAGCCCCACACGTCAGGAAGAGGCTCCGCATATGAAATGTTCAAATGGGGAGCAAACACACATTGCCCAAATGCAAAGGCCCATGACTGATTCGGAAGGACCTAAGCAGACACAGCCAACGTTTTTTGGTAAACTGCAGCGGATTGTAAGCATGAGCCATAAAGAAAAGCAGCAGCAGAAAAGGGCCAAATCTCTTCAGAGTCGGCAGCAAAATCAACATGACTTTGAACTGCTAAGGAGGCACTGGAAAGAGAGGGGTGACTCCATGCAAATAGAAAATGTCAAGGAAACAGAGAGAGGAGAGCTTGAGATCTGCTGTACAAGGGACCAGAATTACACACCAGGAAAGACGTGTGTGGATAGTGCCCAAGAATATCTTCCTAACAGTAGTGTTAATGTTCAGGAAATTTCTTGCTATAAAAAAGGTCTTTCTGGTTTACGGGGAGAGAATCAAGCTTTTAAGGATGACCTTGCTGAGCCCAACAGAACTTGGAGCAAATCATCCCAGAATCCAGTTGCTAAATGCTTAGAAAAAAATGCATCTAAAACCAACTATTGGAAAAATGATCCTATGTCATTTGGTATCACCAAGGATGATTTAGGAAATGGTGAAAAAACAGATGCTTCTGCAGAGGAAGATATTGATGGGAGTTCTGACCACCAGATTGAAACACTGGTGAGCATCCCACACCCCTTTAATTTGTAAAACAAATCTGGCAGCAAAATGTTTTTACTATAACACAATTTATTTGCGAACCATGGAAACCACTGTGACCAGTTGAGATTGCTGCTGTCACTTGCCTTGGATCTTTGGGTCCAAGCTGTGTGCGTAAATTTTCTACTGTTTGCCTTTCCTTAACTCCTCTTTATACTAATTTCTCCAGTTTTGCCATCCAAACTTAACTTTCCTCACAGAATTTGAGCTTCTTGCAAAAATTCTGTTGTTGAGAATTTAACTTCCTCTGTGGTTAAAAAGTGTGTAAATATTTTCATGACTCAGTCAGAAATTGGAGTGTATGGAGTCTTGACAAATGCCACAGATGAGTTTTGTTTTGTGGTATTAGGCTAACTACAGTAGTTCAGTTTCCAGAGCTGAAAAACGTTCCAAACTCCACTGTCCATCTTGTTGTATCCCTCCAGGTAAAGAATACCAATTGGCAAGGAGAGTGCAGTTCTGTCAAGCTGGAAGAAAAAATACCACATTTGAAAACGGTGGAGGCCAAAGAGTCAGAAATCACAATATACAATACCAAATTAAAAGAAAATAAGTTGCCAGCACATCCTTCAGAGTTCCATACTGAAAGTATCATATGTGAGAGTAGTGCTACTACTTCCGACATGGTCAAAAAGAATGCAGAAATTGTAGAGCGATTATCCAATGATGCTCCCATCTTCCATCCTGATGCTGTATCGTTAGATCACACCTATAGCATTACAGCGATGTACAACAAGGAACATCATGTTAACTGTCCTGAAGAAGCTCCAGGTGATATTTCTCAATCGGTAAGACTCAATTGGTTACTTAATCTTCAGAACACCAAAGTTAAATAATTTTATACACCTTAACAAGTTGTTGCAACTTTACATTAAAACAGTGGTCTTTATTACCATTCTTCAGTTGTACCCTGAGCAGCTGTAAACATTAATGTTTGGGCAATAGGCCAGTTTCCATGTCACAATATACCATAGCAAATGGTTTACCATGAACACATCTGTCTGTGCTGGTTGCCTCCTCTCTGCTAGCACATGGAAGAAACACACCACATTCTGAGTTTGAAATGAAACATTACCTGACTGGAGCTTCTCTGCAGGACTGAGTTTAACTGCCTTTTTAATGTTCTGTTTCAGAATGGAAGGGACTCCAGTCAAGGTGACAAGAAAATGAACACTGAACCTGGAGAGTTTTCAAAGAAAAGTATTATTACTACAGCAGCTCATGCCCTACTTCCTAGACAGTTGTAAGCAAGTTTTTTTAAGCAACAACAACAACAAAGACACACCAGCAAATGGATTTTTAGCATAGTGCTATTTTTTATTATGTCTAGTAGATATAGTTAATTTTAATGCAGTCCAAGGCTCTGCTCTGTGGTTTATTTGGTTCACACAGTGAGACTTTGCAATGATGCGCCACCCAGAAGCCCTTTTTAAAATATACTTAGCTCATAACCTTTAGGACAGGACTGGGGAACCATTTTAGCTGGAAAGGTGGCCTGCCCTCTGAACCACTTTTCAAGGATGCAATGTAGAACGTCAACCTTTGCAACCACAGCTTAAATTCAGCCCCTTTTGACCCCTCTACAGAGCCCTTCCTCTTCCAACCCAGAGCAATCAAGCAGATAGCTGAAGGGCTGGATTCACTGATTGAGAAAAGAAATCTAATGTCTCGTAAGAAACTGCAACTACACAGCAGACTTGGCACCTTGATTTGTAATGTGGGAATTCCTTCCTGCTATGACTGTACACACTTGTAGGCTAAATTTATTCCCTGGTAACTTGGCTTGATAATAGACCACTTGCTTGGTATGAAAAAGATTCTTGCCATCTCCACTTAAAAGAATCAAGAGATCAGAAAACCTCAGCCTGGGACCAGTCCTGGGCTAGATGGGCAAATAGCCTGATGTGCTGTTTCCTAATCACTAATGTTAGTACTCAAAGATTAAATTTTAAAAAATAAAAAAAATATTATCAGCTATATAGGGCACCTTTAATTTGTATGTTAGTTCAAATTATATTTTTGAGAGTACTAAGAGCCTAAGATGTGCTGTTTCAGGCAACCTTTGGTTCATTCGTTTACTTCAAGAGACTGAGTAGCATGCAGAGCAGAATAAGAAAGCAAGAAGGGCACAGCAGAAGGAGGGGACAGAGCAGGGACACTTCCTGTGTGACCAGAGCACAACTTCCTGATCCTTTTGGCACAAAGAAAGTTTTCTTGCAGTTTTGATTGAGGTTAAGCTATTATCTGAGCCAGATTGACTTGTGCAACTAAACACAACTTCTCTTTTGAAATCCTTCTAGGCATCTTACTCATGACTCTTCAAGTAAAGTGATGGAAAAGTCCCCTAAGGTGAATATACATTTCTTTTCTACTGTTGTGTCTTTGTGGTGTGTGTATTCCAGCTGGTAGTGGGTTGTTGTTGTTTTTTTAAATTACTTAAGGGCATTGTTTGTTTTATGTGCGTGCCATGAGACAGGATTGGTAGTCAGGCCCTTTTCATTCTCCCCATCCCCCTTGGTGACCCAAGTGAGAATCCTAGCTGTTGCGCAGTAGCCTGTGTGGCTCCTTTGTTTTCCAGTGTTGCACCTTCAAAACCAAACAGCTGTTTAGCTTATTCATGCATTCCCATCCAGCATCTGGCAAGCTTTGTGGAGACATGCAGAAGCCCAGGTTTGGGGGATAATATAAAATCCCAAGTATTTATACCAGTCACTCTATATTTTTTTCCTGTCTGGTGAAAGTGCTGTTTCTTGTCCACAGCCGTCTGGACTCTGGAAAAGAGAACCAAAGAATTGGACACAAAGCATGACTTCTTATCGCCCGAAACACACAGCAGATGAACAGCGTCGGCGTAAGGAAATGAAAGAACTCTTTGAAAAACTGCAGGGGGCCTTGGGAATGCAGAGCACTCCCAGCACTGCCAAGCGCATCCTCCTTGAGCAGGTAGATGGTTCATCATTTAGCTTTATGTGGAAGGAAATGCCTCTTCATCAAGAGAACTTGATTTTTAACAGCAGCAAGATGAAAAATCTTAAATTGAAAGATATAAAAAAGAGAGATACAATTATTATTTGGGGGGGGGGGTTCTAACGTGCCACAGCAACTCAGCTCCATGTTGGACAAATGCATCTGGCTTAATTTTCTTTCTCTGAATGCATTAGCCAATTAACTTGGCACATTGCCAAGATAATTATTTCCACCAATAGCATTTTTTGCCTTGTCTCCTCTGTCCCCAGCTGAAGCTTGCTCTGCTAATATACACAAAGGCCCTAATATTTTTAATGCAGCTGATTCGCTAACATGTCTGCAAAGTTTCTGCCATTGCTTTGTTTTTAGGGTGCTTTGAGAGTAGAGAAGAGAAGCTGTTTTTTCCCCCTCGGTATTGCTCTGGAATGTAAAAATGACCTCTTTGTCCCTTTCCAGGCCACTGAAGATATCCAGAGGCTAAGAGATCATGCAGACCAATTGACAAGCCACAAGAAGTCCCTGTTGTGCAAGCGCAACACCCTGATTCGTAAAGTGTCTACACTCTCAGGTGAGATGACTTCAGAGAATACTAGGATGATTCGAAGTGGTTGGGATGAATTGTTCATGTAGGATTCTAAGGATTATACTTTCAAAGACGCAAATGCTATTAAAGATGTTCTGCTTGCTAACTATATCCTTGCGTGCCATGTGTATTGGAAATTGCACTAATCTTGCACTATGAAATACTGTATTTTGAGCTAATGTGTGTTTTTGTTCCTTTGAAATGCAAAGTGAGGGATATCCAACTCTTTGTTTTCTCTGTAGGCAAGTCACAGGAAGCGATCTTGAAGAAGCTAGAATACATTTTTACAAAGCAGAAGGCACTAGAAGAACAGGAGAACCAGAACCAGCAAGATATGGTGGAAATCGTTAAAACAGCAAGGACTACTAGTTCCACTGTGGAAAACAGCCCCTTTTCTCTTTCTAGAGAGACAAAACCGGTAATCCTGTCCAACAGGCATACGAAACCATTGATATGTTCCAAGAACAGAAGCAGTGTCACAGGTAGGCTGCAGAAAGGAGGCGATTTTTATACAAAGTGAAACCAAAATCCCCAGGGCATTCTGGGAAGCATAGATCTGATGTGTACCTGAGTGGAGCAGCTCCTTTCCCACACTAATAATAAACAGTCTAGTTTTGCTTGCAGAAGTGTGTGGAGCCATCCCATAAAAGGCAGTTTGGGGCCTCCATCACATTGCCAGGCATACAGCATCCTACCCCAAGCCTTTCACTCAAAGGAAAGGCATAGAGCTACACACAGGAAACTAAGGAAGAACAAGCGGCTGGCTGTTCCTGGGGAGGTGCAGAAAGGCATCTCCTTAGAGTGAACAGCTTGGCTGGGAGAGGGACAGGAGGGGCAGAATTATACTGATTCCTATAAGGTGGCTCTGCACACTGCTCTTGTGGCTTGTGAATTGCCGCTTGGAGGAGGAGGAGTTTGGATTTTATACCCCGCTTTATCACTACTCTTTTTTTTTTAAATGAATTTCTATTAAAATTTTAAAGGTTACAGAAAAAAATTTAAAAAGATAACAATCGAAGGGGAAAAAACGAAAAAACAGTACATATAAAAAGAAGAAGAAAAGAAAAAACATCATCAAAAAACAGAAAAAAGAAGTAAAAAACAAGTTAAACCTTTAACTCACTTAGCTACATTCACTTGTTTCCTTGACTTCCTCACGCCTCCCATCTTTGTATTCTAATTCAATTAAATATTCCAGCAAATCCTTTCAACTTTGTTTTTATCCAATAATTTAACTTAGCATACTATAATTTCCCTCTTTGTATTCTAATTCATATAGGTATTTCAGCAAATCCTTCATCTTATTTTTATCCTTATATCTTTTCTTAATATACTATAATTTTCCATTCTTTCTTTCACCAAATAACCATCCACTTTTACTTTATTTAATCTTATTTCTCATTGAAACTTATATATCTGTACTTATTCTTAAAACGTTTCCCCTAGGTTCAAAAAAGATTGCATTCCACGATTTTCCCATCTCTCATTAAAAGAGAAAAAAAAACAAATTATATTATATACACTTTAAATTTCCAATTTTCTTCCACCAGGTCCTTTCCCCGGTTTCGGCTCCTGGCCATAGTTCCATCAATCTCGAAAAACCATCAACCCGGAGATCTTAAGTCCGAGGCTCTTAAATCTCTTTCATGTCCCCTCTGCCAGTCTTTTTGATAATCTTTGGTGTTGAAAAACAGATCTCGGGGGAGCTCCAACCCAACGGTAACCAAATTCCTTCCATAGTTGAAAATAGGGCTTATAGGATATTCCAAATCTTGTTTCACACTCCTTTAAAATCCAAAGGCCCCCAAAGCTCCAACCTCCACCTGGCTCAGATTTATATCCCAAAGGTCATTTGATCTCCACATAGGGTGGTCTCTCCATCTTTCATTTTCCAAACCAAGCCAGGCTTCCATCTCCAAAAATTTGCTTCTCCTAATTGCCTTCATATAAGGTCTCAAATTGTAGTCCACCATTTGCCTCTGTAGGGTTACAGCTCCCCCTTTCATCACTTTAATCGCAACATGATTCTCCTCCTCAATTTTTTTAATTTGTTCAGTTGAAATAGGTTCCTGTGCCGAGTTCTTGTCAACTTCTTTACTAATACCCACTTTTGTTCCCAAGATTACAACATTAGTAGCCAAAACATTTATCTGGTCTTGCAGCTTTCCCAACAGATAAAATGTCCTGTTCAGTTCACACTCGATTTCCTTCCTGACCGCCATCCTTAGACAGTCCAAGGTCAAAAACTAGTTTCTCAAGGCTTTTATCTTTAAGAGCAATTTCCAGCTGCTTCCTTCCGACAATGTCCCAAAGCTCCCTCTAGAGGGATTCAAGTTCCTTTTCACTCCTTCCAGCACAGACCCAAAGGTCCCATACGTTAAATTGTAACAGTTCCTTCCTTCTTTCCAAACGCAAGGTTGTAACAAAAAACAGACAGTAGAAACAAGGTCCTTCTTTGTATCTTGACAGCTAACTTGACAGCTGTCAAATTTGTCTATTCACCGTCAGCGGGCTCTCACAGACCACTCCCGGGTTAAGGGAAGTGGTGCTTCAATTCCCGAATTTTAACCTTCTCCTGCAGGCTCCCCTGCTTCCAAAAAACATATTAATAGTGGTTTCAATCAGTGGAATTTAAATCCTTTACATAAGACTCTCCACGACCTTAGTTGACAGGTTCTTTGCTTCAGTTTATTTACAGAAAGGGGAGGCGGACTTCCTGTTTAGACCTTCCCTGATCGGTGCCAATTTAAAAAAAAAAAACTTTAAAAATCCAATTTCCATTCTACTCACGGGTTGTTGTTTGAAATCCAATTGGCCACAAGAAAAAGTCAGCGCTCTCCGGCAACGGCTGTGCGGCTTCACTCCGTAAAAATAGCGGTCGATTCAAAACACCGCGCTGCTCACCCCACGTCACTTCGGAACCCCCGAAAAGGGGTTTCCCTGTGGGTAGGGGGGGCGCTCCTGGTGTCAGCCGAATCCCATGTTCCCAGGCTTCATCCGCCTGGGATTTCTAAAGGATCTCCGCCTTCGCCGCGGCGGCACGACCCGAATTCCACGGAGCGGGTTCCTCTCAGTCAGAGGAACGCCGCCATTGCCGATGGCGCTAACCCGGAAGTTCCGCTTTATCACTACTCTAAGGAGTCTCAATCTCCTTTCCCTTCCTCCCCCACAACAAACACTCTGTGAGGTGAGTGAGACTGAGAGACTTCAGAGAAGTGTAACTAGACCAAGGTCACCCAGCAGCTGCATGTGGAGGCACGGGGAAGCGAACCCAGTTCACCAGATTACAAGTCTACTGCTCCTAACCACTACACCACATTTGTGTTTTGGTTCATCATCATATAGGACACTTCTGTTCCTTTTTGCAGTTGATCTCTTATAGTTAGCATTTCTGTTTTTCAGATGGAATAAAAGATTTTAGGCTTTTACTTTTCAAACAGTAGCCTCACATGCTATTTAACAAGCCCCTTTGAAACAGGGTGGACTTTTTTTGAAAGATCTGTGATACTTTCGGGGGGGGGGTTTGGGAATCTTACAAGTATCCCTCCAGGCTTTAGCAGTGCCAAAAGTTGCTCTTTAGATTCCATTTCCTCTCTCACCAGTATTCTAACGGGCCTATCTTTGTTTGGGCTTACTTACAGAAAATGAAGACTCCTTAATGATGCCAAGGATAGTAAATGTGGTGTCACTGGCTACTGAAGAAAATACAAAGGAAATAGAAATAGTAAATGTGGTGTCACTGGCTACTGAAGAAAATACAAATTTACTCCTGGATTTAAATAAGAAACCTTATGTAACTCTGGATACAGATTCCCAGAAATGCTTACCTTCCATGCAGATAGTATTGCAGGAAACAGCTGATTTTCAGTCTGAAGGAAATGCGGCACCGTCTTCCAGAAAACACAGGGATGCTACTGGAACAGCTCAAGTTTTTCTTAGCGAAAAAGAAAACTGTTTTCCACAAATAGTAAATGTATCCAGTATGAAGGGATCCCCAGAATTATTTGCAACAAAACTCTTCATTGAAGAGTTAAGTGGAAATCGGGTTAGGTTAAAAGATATATGCAAGGGAGGTGAGGGACAAAAGTCAAAGGATTCTTCATTTCAGAAGCTACAGATTAATGAACTCAAGGACTCTGGGGTAGAAATGGAACTGCAAAAAGTAGCCTCTGCAATACCTGAAACAACACTGGATGCAAGTGACTTAATGGACCTAAAGAATGATGGCACTGATGAAACACTCACCTCACTTCTGAATGAAATTGTATCCCTCAATCGGCAGCTGAATGATGCAGCCCCAGACAGATCAAAACTTCCCAACTCCCCAAGCACGGAGTTTTCTCTGGAAGGTATGGGAAACTGCACGGAATCAGCTGCTGCAGCAGCAGGCCTTCACTTTCAGTTTGGCAAATTGGGTGAGAGCTATAAGGACCTCTGTTTTGTGCAAGAGAGTAGTGGTTCTGTAACTCCACTCCTGCTTCAGTTGGAAGACGATGATCTCACTGATGGTGACAGGAACCTGAGAGATCCTTCATCTGAATCGGGTGTTTTCAATCTAATGCCGGACTCTGAAGTAAAGGACCCAAATTGTAACATTTCAACAACTAGTGGGAGAAGCTGGAAAAATGTACCATGCATGGCAAAAACTACAAATGTGTCTCTTCCAGTTCTGCAGATGAAAACTAATATGGAACCTGGCCACCTTGACACACAGTGGAAGCCCATGCCCAAACTGGCACCCTTTGGACTAAAAAGTGCAAGCTTCCTATTAGATTCAGGAAGGCAAAACACCAGGATGATGCCTTTGTTGGCACCTGTTGGTGCAAACGTGTCATCAGTTGATTTAAAAGCTGCCCATTCAGCAGTCAAGGACAGGTCTATAAAGTAACACCTACATTAGCAACTGTCCTTGCAAAATCAAAATAATACTGCAGCTTTAATTTTAAACATATTGGCAGGTGCATGCCCTATTTTCTCAGAAAACTTCAACACATACATGGATTGAAGGTCATATGGTCCACTTTGAATAGAGGGGTTTGTGTCTAATTTATGAAGCTAGGTGATCTTTGTGAATGGTCTGATTAAGGATACACTAAATTCCTAGTAAAAATATTTGGGTCAGCCAAAATTAGCTAATGATATAGCTCTATATCATTATAGAGCTATATAATTATAATTAGTTTTGTAAGAAATCAGAATGACTTTGTCACATGTTCTCTTCAGGAAGTGGAACAAAAATTTAACATTTAGTTATAAATTAAAAAATAAATAAAAATCAGTGGGAGTGTCATTTCCCAGCTCGCCCTCAGACTACAAATTTATATGTTCCTCTAAACTTTCATTTGCCAATCCTCCCTCTCTTCTATCATTTTTAAAATGTATGCAACCTAGAGAGAGGACCAACTATATTCGTCCCAAACTTCTTCCACAGTTTACTCAAAAGAATGGTTATGCTCTAAAAAGAAGCATGTTTGTATGCATACTTAAGTTCTGTCATCTCACTATATAATTTATAAGACAAACTAAATCCTGTCAAGTGGGAATTGGGTCCCTATACTACTCCACATTGCCGTGGAGTATTTGCAGATTGTTATTACCTAAACTATATGAGCAGAGCTGATTGCCACCTTCCCAATATGAGGGCCAGGGGAAGAGATGTGCAATTGGCTCGATTCACAGGATTTAAGTATTCACATGTATGGTGCAGTCACATGAAATAACATGACAAGTTTGGCAGCTTCCACATGCCTGTGGTTGTGTCTAAAGGAGGCCATATTTTAGGTAACAATCAGTGTACTCTTTGTTCATTGCTTTTGGCTGGTTCCTCCTCCCTCTTGCCAAACTTCTGATACCAATTTAGTTGCAAAACTGCAAACTGTTTTACCCTGCTACAGGTAAATTAAACAGTTTTGATCAGGTTGTTCAACAATAATTGTTATTTGCAAGATGTTTCAAATTCATTTTGTAAGCGACAGCAAAGAATCTATAGAAACTCAGCTTTGAAATGTAAAGGTATTTTGTAGTTTTATACAATTCATTCTTGTAGTTTTGCTAATGATTGAAACTTCAAGCCAGGAGGGAGTACTGAAGCAGAGTTAACAATTAGTACTTTTTCTTCCAATCATAAATCATACCAATAAATGTGAATTCCTTTTGATAGCCTACTCCTGAATAGCAAATTCAAAACAAAGAATCTTCTGAAAGAATACCTACCTTGTTTCATGCTACAGTTCCAGTTACATTTTGCTTTTGTGCAATTAAGTTTAATGTAAGGGTCCTTCCCCTCAGAGCCACATCCATCACACTACACATTTAGGGCAGCTTTTGTCTTATCTAGCAAATTTTCTTCTTTCAACTACTCTGCTTAATTTTGAATATAGCTATATAAAACGTTGAAGGTAAGATATGTATTATGTCAGAAGGTCAGCAGTTCGAATCTGCACGACGGGGTGAGCTCCTGTTGCTCTGTCTCAGCTTCTGCCAACCTAGCAGTTCGAAAGCATACCAGTGCAAGTAGATAAATGGGTACCACTGTGGTGGGAAGGTAAACGGCGTTTCTGTGTGCTCTAGCTTCCGTCATGGTGTTCTGTTGCGCCAGAAACAGTTTAGTCATGTTGGTCACATTACCTGGAAAGCGGTCTGTGGACAAACGGCAGCTCCCTTGGCCTGAAGCGAGATGGGCACTGCACCCCATAGTCACCTTTGACTGGACTTAACTGTCCAGGGGTCATTTACCTTTACCTTATTATGTAAAAAGCTCAGTTCTGCTTGCATCAAACACTTAGGTGGGGGGGCACCCATGTTTTTAGGCCCATCGCCATTTTAGCAAGTGCTGTAGGAGCGCACACACTTGAGACAGAGAAACCATGTGCATATCACATACTTCACTTTTTAGAGGGATTTGGGTAAAAGATGGACCTAATAGAATTGGAGCCTTGCAAAGCTCAGAGCTGGAAAGAGCATCACTTGTCAGCCCTCCTTCAGCTCTTTGTACTTTGGACTTAATCTCATGATTAAGGGGCTGTGAGTTGGGGGGCACAGAAGCACCATGGGAAAGACCATTGTGCCCATAGGTGCCTCATTGCACAAAGGGCCCCTTCCACTAGCTATCTTCACAAGCAGGAATGACCAGAGAAACTCCCTTCTCCCTTGTCATTCCTGCTCTACAGGAGCCACATCTAGCTTACCTTATTCTAAGCAGTTTATTGTTCATGGGAAGGTGGCTGTGATGAGCTGAGATTCTTATTCCTTCCATTATCTGTTAGCAATAAAAGCAAAAGGAGCAAGAACTCTGCCAGGCAGTTCCTTCCCTTAGATAAGGATGAGTGTTATGGTTTTCCCTTCCCATGAGCATGTGGGGGAAGCCACTGCTAGCCTCAAGCCTCAGCTGCCAGTCCAAATGTAAGGACACCTTGCGAAGAACATTCCATTCAGGCAGAGCAGAACTTCATACTACTTAGCATAACATATAGCTTGGGTCTCATTCTGTTGTCTTTACTGTTAAACATTCTGTTTAGATTCCTGATGATTGAATAACCACATATGCCTTTGAGAGGTGTGAGACTTCATAAGGGGTTGGTAATAGGCATGTTGCCTGCCTAGTGCAAAAGTCGCAGGCATCACATTGTCTAGATACTGTAGGGGAGGAGTTTGCATACATGGTATACATTAGCATTAGTGACCATGGGACATACAGTAAAGAGAGTCCTGGAAGCGAAATGTATGTATTTTAGTAAAATAGTAGTATTTTTATCAACTACTATTGATCCAGTGTACTAACTTAGATGGACACAGTTGCAGGCTCTCTGTGAATGAGTCAGGTGTTCAGATTTTTTAAAAAAAAAATTGGCACCTGAGAACGTTTTGGACTAACCAGTCCTTTATTTTAAAAAAAGAACTCTACTTGTACGGCACTGGAACTACATTGCTAATTCAATTTAAAAAGTACTGAAAGCAACCTTTAAAGTTCTGGGGGGTAGACAGTGATGTAATTGTGAATATGGCTATCTTAAAGTTACTTTAATATGTCAAAGGTATTTACAATTGAATAAAATGAGGGAAAACTGCATAGATATTGAAAGAGATATTGTGTACATTTAGGAGTCGCTTAAAAAGGCTGAAGCACTCTTTAAAGTCTTGATTTAGAACTCTAATAGAACTTTAAAAGGGTACAGCCATGGAATTTCATGAGTTTTAGAAATCACAAAGGTGAGAAGAGAAAGTAAACACCTTGACTAAAAGTTACACACTGTTGATGTTTGGATGAATCTAAGCATCAAAATGATTTTTTTAATAAAAAATATCTTTATACAGCTAGATTAATTTAAGGAGAGCAATGTGATACGTTTTACATCCTGAGGATAGGACAAGATGAAGTGTAAGCCACCTAAGGGAAGATTCATATTAACACACACTGTAAACAAGTACATGATCTAGGATAAGAAATGTGTGGAAGAGTTTAAAAACCACTGTTACATTCTATATGTTTAATTTGGATGTGCATAAAGTATTCAAAATGGTTTTATCCTGACTTTTATTCCTGAAATGGAAAAGTCTATATATGCACAATTTTATGCATGTTGTTAAGTTTCACTGTGCTCAAAGGGATTTATTCAAGGATTGCAACTCAAAAACTTTTTAAGATTCAGCATAAAAATGGTAGATTTCCATGATTAGTGTATGTAAACCAGATTTCAAAGTGCCCAAGATTCCAGGATTGGAGGCTTCCTTAAGTTCACAAAATTAATTTGGGAAGCTATAGTTGCTAGAAAACTGAACATCCTTAAAGGTAAAGGGACCCCTGACCATTAGGTCCAGTCGTGACCGACTCTGGGGTTGCGGCGCTCATCTCGCTTTATTGGCCGAGGGAGCCGGCGTACAGCTTCTTGGTCATGTGGCCAGCATGACTAAGCTGCTTCTGGCAAACCAGAGCAGCACACAGAAACGCTGTTTACCTTCCCACGGGAGCATTACCTATTTATCTACTTGCACTTTCACATGCTTTCAAACTGCTAGGTTGGCAGGAGCAGGGACCGAGCCATGGGAGCTCACCCTGTCACGGAGATTGAACTGCCAACCTTCTGATCGGCCAGTCCTGGGCTCTGTGGTTTAACCCACAGCGCCACCCGCGTCCCTGTGAACATCCTTACTTGTTCTCATATAACAGCAATGTGATAGATCTCTTGATTAGTGAAACATGATAATGGAAGGTGGCATGCCTGCTCAGGAAACATTCAACTTGATCCATACCTTCCATTTTTAAACCAGCAAGTGTGCAAAACACAATGCAAATCAGGTAATGGAATGAATATTGGAGTGCATGTTCAAGATACAATTGTGTGTTTCAGATTCAAAATCTATGTCCTGGACACTTTTTCAAGACAGTTTGTCATGAGCTAGGTATCCAACTCCATCCTCAGGGGAAGATGCCTTGGGTTTAGGTGGTAGCTCAATTAGGATTTGCATTCCCATTTAATTTGCATAATCCACATGCCACCCTCAAACAACACTAATCCTGATGCTTCCTGTGAATTCCAAGTTTAGCCAATACAGGGATAATTCAATAAATTGGGCTCCAGGTCACCCCACTTGGGGACATAGATGATTTATTTTAGTATTTTGGGGTGGGTGAATCAATTGTACTTTTGGTTATTCCTCTTTCCCCACCCAGTACTTCCTCAGTGTTTTCAGTTTACAGTGGTACCTCGGGTTAAGTACTTAATTTGTTCCGGAGGTCCGTACTTAACCTGAAACTATTCTTAACCTGAAGCACCACTTTAGCTAATGGGGCCTCCGGCTGCTGCCGCACCACTGGAGCACGATTTCTGTTCTCATCCTGAAACAAAGTTCTTAACCTGAAGCACTATTTCTGGGTTAGCGGAGTCTGTAACCTGAAGCGTATGTAACCTGAGGTACCACTGTATTTCCATCCATGTTCGTAACATTTTCCTGAGCAATCCTAAAAGATAGATCCCTGAGATTTGCACAAAACCAGAGAACTGCACAAGCAAACCACATTAAAAAAAAAATTTTATGTGGTTTGCTTGTGCAGAGGTTTCTGTTTTGTTCTTTTTGCAGTTCTGAAGAATCAAGTGGGGATACACCAGATACTCTGAAGCAATCTGAAAAGGGGGTCTAGAGTCACTGGGGGGCCAAACACTCTTCTGCAGATCTTCTAGGACCGTCGCCTGGATCTTACTACACATTCTTCATACCCATGACCCCTTAGCTATGACACTTAGAATCAGAGAATTGTAGGGTTGGGAGGAACCCTGAGAGTCATCTAGTCCACCCCGCTGCAGTGCAGGAATCTCAGCTATAGAAAGCACCCATGACAGATGGCCATCCAACCTTCTGTAAAAAACCTCCAAGGAAGGATAGTCCACACCTCCCAAGGGAGACTGTTTCACTGTCAAACAGCTCTTACTGTCATCTTCCTGGTGTTTAGTTGGAATCTCCTTTCTTATAACTTGAAGCCATTGGTTTAAGTCCTACCCTACAAAGCAGGAGAAAACCAGTTTGTTTCCTCTTCCATGTGACAGCCTTTGAGATGAAGATGGCTATCTCCTCTCAGTATCCTCTTCTCCAGGCTTAGCATATCCAGCTCCTTCAACTCTTCCTTATAAGGCTTGGTACCTAGTACCTTGATCATTTTGGTTGCCCTACATTGGGTGGGGGTCACACCTCCCCAAATCAAGGCCCTCTCCTGATGGCCATGCTAAGGCTAGTCAGGAGTACATTCTATCAAATTTGGCTGATATACCAGCTTCCTGGAAAGAGGTCTAAAATCTTGACTACTGCAAAAAAAAGAAGCAAACAATAATAAAAGCAAAAAAACAAACAATAATAAAATCATCACACTATTAAAAAAACTAGGGAAGGTTTATTTTAAATAAATAAATAGTGCAAGTAACATGTAATGCCTCTTCTCTTTAACATTCATTGTTTCCTGGCTAATATCTGGGTGCCCTTTATGCTCTGAGCCGAAGCAGATAACGGGATTGCAAAGAGGTTTTCGTTTCTGGATATCGAAGAACTGGAACATTATGGACAAAAGAGCTCGTTCAAGTCCGTGGGTGCTGCAACCCGCCCTGAGGCTTTATCGTGAAGGGCGGGTAAGAAACGGAATAAATAAATGAAAAGGAAGGAAGGAAGGAAGGCAGCATCTGAACCGGTTCGAGGAGATCCTTCAGAGATGCAGGACTTGCGTGGGCACGACGAGGCGCCCTTCATTCAGAGCACGAGCGCCTTGGCGGGCGGGCAAGGGAAATCCTCGCGTGGCTTTCACGCGCCACGAACAAAGAGCAGCCCGGCCTTAGCGAGAGGAGCAGGAAGCGCGCAGCCAGAAATGCGGGGCGGTTCGTCCGCCGCCCGCCGCCACTGACTGGCCTCAGCTCGGCGTCCCTCCTCAGATTCTTCCGAGGGAGCCCGACACGCGCGCCTTCCCACGGCGACCCGTGAGAGGCTGGCCCAAGGCCCGAGGGCGCCCGCCATAGTGCCAACCCTCTGCTGGAGCGGAGGGCAGGAAGGGCCGAGCCCTGGGTCGCGGGCAGCGGCGGGCCGGGTCCGCTGTGCTCCCAAGAGCCTCGAGTGAACGTCCGGGGTGCGGGGGTGGGGGCAGGGCTCCTCGGAAGCACGAGCAGCGTAAAACAACCGACCTCCGCTCGTCAGGGAGCGTGTGCGTTTTTGGGACGACAGTTGAGGGGGAGGAGTGGGGAAAAAGGCGCGGAAGTTCATTCACGTAGCCGCGAGCTACCTCAGGCGCAGCTTCACCGGGCAAGCGCGAAAGGGAACAGGACGGAAGGGAGGGGGCAGAGGCGAGCCGCGGGCACGTGACAGCCTGCAGGCGAGTAGGAGGAGGAGGTGCGCGGGCCCGCACGGCGCGTGCGCCGCTCGAGGCGCGCCGGCGACGTCACATGGGTGCGTGCGCACGTTCTGTCCGTCGGGTAACACGATTTTTGACTGTGAACATAGAAGGAGGAGGAGGAGGAGGAGGAGGGGTGAGGGGTTTCTACCCGCCCTGCTCACAATCTCACGGTAACTGGCGGGGAAGGGGGACGCCTCGCTCTTATTTACCCGCGCGCTCGCTCGCGCGCGTGCCCCAGAAGTGACTCGAGCGCAGTTTTCCGCGTGTCCCGCTCACCACCTGCCAGCTGAGAAAATCGACACCCCTTCGCGGGAGGCCGTGAGCGAGCGGGCGGGATCGAAGCCTCGGAGGAGGAGGAGGAGGGGCGGGAACTCTGAGGCGGCGCGCGCGCGCGCGCGGCTCCTCGCGTGTCAGGGAGGCTCCTCGGCGCCACGCGGGGGCTGGGAGTTCGAGGCGCCTCCGCGTGCCGTGTGAAGCTGCGCTGCGGCTGCGCTGTTCCCGGGTAAGCGGCTGCGCCGAGGCAGAAGGCGAGGGCGAGGCGGATCCCGGGCGGCTTCGGGACGGGAGGCTTCGGCTCGCGTCCAGCCGCGCCCCTTGCTCTTCGGGTCGGGCACGTGCATGCCGAGCTCCCGAGTAGGCCGCCCAGTTTGGGAAGCTTCGGGGCCTTTCTGACTTTCGCCCCGCTCGCTGCCTCCGCCGCTTTCCCTCTCTTTCTCTTTCCTCCCCCGCCCCTCGCACTCGGCAGCGTTATGGCGGTTTCGCCGTCCATGTTGGTAGCATATGTTCCTTCGGCTGGCGGCTGGCGAAGCTGCGCTTAGGGCAGAGTGGGGAAGCGGAGACGGGGCTTCGCCTCGCAGGGCGATCCTGCCGGGATCCCTGCCGGTTGCTTCCTACGGGAGCACGTGACTGCCCGGGAGCTTTCAGGTTGAAATGTCAACAAACACGGGCAAGGACCTCGATTGTGCTTTCGCACAGACTCGATGATGTTGGCGAGTCCTGTGCAAACCTCCGTAACGCCGCAGCCCTTTACTAGAAAGTAAGTAACGCTTACTTCCAAGCCAATCGCGTTTAGGTTCATTTTGACAGGTGTGAAATGCTGGCATGGAAGTTATAGTCTGGCTCATACGTCATTTCTGAAAGGCAAAACATTCTCCAATTCTCTCCTCTCCCCGCCATTCATTATTGCTTAATGGAGGAGAGGAAAGATTCAAAGTGTGGATAATGTTATGATTTATCAGCAAGCCAGTATTAATCCCCGACAACCCCAGTGTAGGAATTAAAAATATGAATAAACTTTAGCAACGTTGTTTAAGCCTTGTGACTGTGTTTGCAAACTCCATCGCAGTGGTTGGTTATGTGTTGTGTGTGTACAGCTCTTGACATGCTGTATTGCAAGCTAATTTTACAAATGTTTATAAAATAGATAAAATCTATATATTTTTGTATAGATCTAATGTACAGCCTCCCACCCCAACATTTTAGAACTTATTAATACAACATTTTTATCCTACCTTTCTTTTAAGGCACTCAAGGTGGTGTACATTATTTCACCTCCATGTTACTCTCACAACAACCCTATGAGGCGCGTTAGGCTGAGACGTAGTGACTGGCCCAAGGTCACCCAGTGAGCTTCATGGTTGAGTAGGGATTTGAACACCAGTTTTCCAGGTTGGAAACAATATAACAAGTACTTTAGGGTTGGTGGATTCTGCAGTTGTGTGTGACAGAGCTCTGATAGTGGCAGTAAATACAGCCCAGAGCCATCTTTCTCTGGAATACAATTGGTTGAGTTGAATGAATTTGTTCTAGAGTAAATATTTTGTTTTATATTAGTGTTGATATACTAACAAATTTCAACAAATGGAAAATTGCTACACAATTACATCTCTTGTACTAAGTAGATCATTGATACTTTCCAAGCTAGTTCAGAATAATTCCTTAGAATGTATGTTACATTGTTCTTTATGCCTTAATCTTTAAAACAAATTTAAGGTTGTGATCAGTAACTTGTTCCTTAAGGTTAATTTCATGCATTTAGAATACCAGTTATGTGATTTAATAGTAATAGTAAAGTTCTACAGTGCCAGAGTAAAAATCATATTTTGTGGTACAATTCAGGTGAAATGGTTGGCTAGGTTATACACACATTTTCAGATGCAATTGCTGCTAATGTTTAGGTAGCAGCACAACCCTGTTATGTTATCCCATCTTTCCTCAAAGAACTCATGCTTTTCTCCTGCTGCTTTGGAGCATCCCTGGTGTAATTTTTGCTGTGCTGGGGGTTGGGTAGGAAAAGAAGGGAAAGCCAGTTTGTACAAGCAAAAGTCTGTTGCACAAGTAGGACACCACAGTTAGACATCAGCCACTATTTTTGGTTCTGTGGTTATTTTTTGTTATTGTGTTGTTTGTTGACCTTTGAATTAATTGCCCCATAATTTGAAATGAAAATCTCAGTTAAAATTCTTACCTCTGACATGAATCTACATTTGCCAAGTGGCGAAATTTTATTGAAATCATTGTGGAAGCTGACAGTAGCAGTGTATTGTTTTACGTGTAATGACTGTCACTGTGATAACTTCTGAGGGGATCATTTATCATGTATAATGTCTTTCTCACATTACATGGATGTTACATATTTCATTGACCTCCCCCTCCAGGATGAAGAACATGAAGAAAAATTTGCCTGTATTGTGAAATCTTTGGAGAAATTTCAGTCCATAATGGAGAATCGGCCAGTTGTGTTGGGGAACCAGGATGGTGGAACACCACCCAATGCAGCACCTGCTCTTTATGTTCTCGTGAAACAGCCGCAGATCACTGGAAAAGCTGACCAAGGAGACTTAGTTTCAAATCAAGAGGACAATGGCCTTGCTAGCAGTATAGCAACACCTGTAAAATCGAAAGTGAAGACCTGCCTTCCAGCAGATTGCACCTCAGGAAGCATTACTGTTACCTTGGACAACAACAATATGTGGAATGAGTTCTACTATCGTGGCACAGAAATGATTCTGACTAAGCAGGGAAGGCGGATGTTTCCATACTGTCGATACTGGATAACAGGCTTAGACTCCAAGCTGAAGTATATCTTGGTTGTGGATATTTCTCCTGTTGACAACTTACGCTATAAATGGAATGGCCATAGTTGGGAGCCCAGTGGGAAAGCAGAACCCCATGTGCTGGGAAGAGTATTCATTCACCCCGAATCACCTTCTACTGGCCGTTACTGGATGCACCAACCAGTCTCTTTCTACAAACTCAAACTTACTAACAATACCTTGGACCAGGAAGGGCATATCATTCTGCACTCTATGCACCGCTATCTACCTCGGCTACACTTGGTGCCTGCTGACAAAGCCACAGAAGTTATTCAGCTAAATGGTCCTGATGTCCATACCTTCTTTTTCCCACAGACAGAGTTCTTTGCTGTGACTGCCTATCAAAACATACAAATTACACAACTGAAAATAGACTACAACCCGTTTGCTAAAGGGTTCAGGGATGATGGCCTGAGCAGTAGATTTCAGCGTGATGTGAAGCAAAATGGTAGCTCAGACCAGGAAGGAGGTAGCGTTAATAGTTCTCCAAGCCATCACAGACATCTCACTGAAGGTGAAATTTTTGATCCAGAGCAGAGGGATTTAGAGACATCACTTAGTGCAATGTGTAACACAGATTTGGATAGAGAATCTATCAGTCCATATCATGACTTTCTGGGTTTTATGGAAACAGATACGTGTGATAGTCCGATATTAAAACAAGAAGCACCTGAAAGGTAGGCTCAAAGTTTCTTTTTAAAATGTGATCAATATTTGGATAAATTTTCTGCTCCTAACCATGCTGGGTACAAATTATACTTTTGATAAAAAGAAATTATAGATATCTGCCCATACAGTAGTTATAATAATAATAATAATAAATTTTATTTATATCCCGCCCTCCCCAGCCGAAGCCGGGCTCAGGGCGGCTAACAACACTAAAACAGTACAACATTATAAAAACATTATAAAAATTAATTAGAATCAAAATTGATGGCAACCATAAACTAAAGTTTTGTAAAGATTGCCAAAGGAGGGAGTCAGGCTGCGCCCTGACCAAAGGCCAGTTAGAAAAGGAAGGCAAATCAAGTTTTGCAGAATAAGCAGCATTCTGCAGCAGTAGGCAGTATTAAGCTACAATGAACATTTCTTAATTTGTTCCCCTGTATTGCTTATCCACTTATTCCTACATGTGGTAGGAGGAGTTCCCTTTTAATTTGGAAATGTTCAAGTGTGTGATCCATATGAATATTTTCCTGTACACTCATCAGTTAAACAATGTATTTATATTGACCTCATATTGAGGTTATTTTATGGAGAAATCCCTTCAAGTACTCAAAGCAGATCATATATATATATATATATATATTTGCTTTCGTATATATATGCCATTGCACTCTCTGGAGGAAGAAGTGTGCATAAGCAAACACAGTGAAGTTTTTTTGTAGATATTCCTGGATATTACTTGACTTAAACATCCTTCTTGCTTTTATTTTAGGAAATATTGACCTGGCTGTCAGGGGCGTCGACTTATAAAAAATATTGGGGGGGGGGCCATACCGGGGTCCTGCCCCGGGAAGTTTTCTAAATTTTAGATGAAAATTAGTGAGTTTTAAAGTTTTTTAAAAGTATTTTAGAGTCATATGATCAACATTAGAACCCCAAAAACTCGACTCTCTATAACTCCACACTCCGGGAAACTCGACAAGCCTGAAACACTTTTTGGCTTTGAAAAAAGAAACAAAACATAAACACGCACGGTATTTTCATAAAAAGCTAATTTAATTTACAGTAACAATTATGCTTATAGACTATTACAGAGCAGTAAATATATAGCTCTGAAAAGACTGAAATGATATTTAAATAAATCCTAAACTATCATTAAAAGAATAAAACATAAAATATTGCTGTCGCACAGTAATAGCACTTTGATTAATAAGTGAAATAGCTAATTTAAGCTTACTTTGAATAAGGCTGAGGGTTCATTAAATAAAAATAATATCTCAAAGTTAATGCTTTAATACAGTTAATAAAGTTAATACAGTATGCCTAATACTGTATGTAAATACTGTAATACTGTATGTAAATAACGGGCTTTAATTGGGTCTTACACCCTAAAAATATTTAAGTATTTGAAAATAACAATTACAGTACTATAGTAATATAGAAATACAGTACTAAACTAGTACTAATATTTCGAAACTGAAAATTTAACATTCTGTATGTATTTAATTCTCTATTTTATAAAGATTTTTAATATCTGACAGTGAGTTTGGAGTAGCCCAATGCAAAAATCCTGAGGATCCATGTGGATCCATGCTTTGTAACCACGTTTTTGCACCACTGTGACCCTAGGCAACAGTGGGTGTGTGATTTTTTTGGTGCAAGATGTAGCCATGGACATGCTATGTGATCTGATGGTGAATTTGGGGTGACCCAATGCAAAGATCCTGAGGATCCATGTGGATCCGTGCTTTGTAACCACGTTTTTGCACCACTGTGACCCTAGGCAACAGTGGGTGCGTGATTTTTTTGGTGCAAGATGTAGCCATGGACATGCTATGTGATCTGATGGTGAATTTGGGGTGACCCAATGCAAAAATCCTGAGGATCCATGTGGATCCGTGCTTTGTAACCATGTTTTTGCACCATTGTGGCCCCAGGCCACAGTGGGTGCGTGATTTTTTTGGTGCAGGCTGTAGCCATGGACATGCTATGTTATCTGATGGTGAATTTGGGGTGACCCAGTGCAAAGATCCTGTGGATCCATGCTTTGTAACCACGTTTTTGCACCATTGCAGCTCCAGGCAACAGTGGGTGCGTGATTTTTTTGGTACAGACTGTAGCCATAGACATGTAATGTGATCTGATGGTGAATTTGGGGTGACCCAATGCAAAAATCCTGAGGATCCATGTGGATCCGTGCTTTGTCACCACATTTTAAATGGGGAGGGAAGGAAAAACACAGAAGGGACAAGAAGCACAAGAGGGGTGTGCGGAGAAGCAGCTGGCTAAGAATGCAGGGAAGGAGTTTAACGGGGTGGGGGGGAGGAAAGGAAGGCAAAAGTCCCGGTCCCCCCAAGCCAGCCCTCTCTCTCTCTCTCCCACCTGCGAGTCCCTAGAGCACGGAGAGGAGGAGGTGGTGGGCTGGAGCCGGCACGCAGTGTGACTAGGAAAGAATTAGAAGGAAGGACTCGATCCTTTCCTTAACCCTCTGCTTGCCAGGAGGGCAGGGGATTCCCTGCTCTTTGTTGAGTTTGAGCAAACGCAGCAACAGAAGCGGGTGGGCAGTAAGACCCTGAGGCAGAATGCAGGAAAGCAGCAGCTTCCGCCTTCCCTCCGCCCGACCGCCCGATCTTATTTTTGCCTGATTTTTGCCTATTTTTGCCCCTGCGCTCCGGAGTCAGCTCCAGGGACCACACATTCGCTCAATAACACGCACAGACATTTCCCCTTACTTTTTAGGAGAAAAAATCTGCGTGTTATAGAGCGAAATTTACGGTAATAATTTTTTTAAATTGTTGGGGGTGCTGAGCCCCCCCAAACGAATTTTTGAGGGGGCTCGGGCCCCCTCAGGCCCCATGGAGTCGGCGCCTATGCTGGCTGTGTCCAATGTGTTGCCCTCTGCCCCTGAGCTTATTGAGTAAAGGTCTTTCTAAATGGGTAGAATATAAGGTTGGGATTATTTTTAGCCTATCAAAGGCTGCATTCCTTTGCTTACTTAGGAGTCAATCTTGGAACACAGTGGTCCTTAATTCTGAGAAAGCATGCTTACAGTTGTGCTGTAAAAGTTCAACTTGCCTTCATCATAACATGGTATCATGTATCAAACCGCAAAAGTGAAGCTTGCTGAATACCTGTATTTTGCCACTTTCCCAAGGCATTTACCATGCCTTCAAGTAGCCATCCAACAAAGCTATTTTGAGTTTAAAGAGCTGTTGAAATCTTGCCCACAGGTGATGTTATTGGAGCCTTTGTGAGGCACATCGATGGTGAAGTCACTTATATTTGTGCTGAATTTGATGCTGGCATTATTGCAAATCCAGTGAAAGTAGATTCTAGAGCATTAACTTGCATCATTAATCTAGTCAGGTTGTTGGGGATCAGTTTCAGCTAATGATACCTTTTTTTTTTACCCTTGCCTTTTAATAGCCAGAGGGGATTGACTGGGTGGATCAAGGAGGCGATAAATGCCTCTTTACAGGTAGAGGGGAGTGCCCACTGTCTTGAAAGGCAGTGGTGCAGGCACTCTTTAAGAAACTCCCTAGATCTAGCAGTTTGTGATAACTACTTCCTAGTCACACAAAAAATCTATAATTTGGGGGTAAGGTGATTTAGAAAGGTGATGACACCTATTTCAGTCTGGATGGAAGTCTAGTTTTGGCACCAAAATGGCCTTTGTTGCAAGACCGCTCGGTAGCTTTTGCTAGCACTAGCCATAGTATCTTGTTGGACCAGCTCTGTGGTTTGGAAGCTGGAGGCAGGGAAATTGCAGTCCCACCTGCAGAGCTGATTTCAGAAAGTAGCAGTTGGGAACTTCTACTTGGCGACATGACAGTTGTGCTGTGGAAGGTCACCAGGGGATTGGGAGCAAAGTGTCAACAAGATACCCAGCTCTATTTCTCATCATCAGAATCAATCGAGGCTGTGTAATGTTGAAATGGTTCCTCACATTATTAATGAGTTGGATAAAGAGAGCTGAGCCTTGTGGGTGACATGGGGTTCAGGAATTGAATAGACAGCCTATTCTTGAGGAGATCAGACTCTCCTAGAAAGAACAGATGCATAGTCTACTCCAGCCGTATTCCTTAATCCAGCAATGTCACTGGAGGCTAAAGTGAGTTCAGTGGTGCTGAGTGCCTTTTCCCAGTTACTGGAGAAAAAGCCACAGTTACCCGTTCTCTAGTAACTTCCTGTTTTGATTATTTTAATATGCTTTATTTGGAGTTGTCCTTGAAGATGGTCTAGAAGCTGCAACCATTGAAGATTGCAGCTGCCAGAATGTTCAGAACTGAAATAATTCAACACTGATTCTAAAAGGTCTGCCTTTGGTGCCTATAGTCAAGGTACTGGTGTTGACTGTGAAACCTTAAATAACTTGGGACCCAAATATATGAATGAATGCCTCATCCTATGTCAGCTTGTCATCATTTCCTTAGATCAAGGCAGGAAGCCCTTCTTGTTGTCCTGCTCTGGGGGAGTTAGATTATGTGGGGACACAGGATGAGTATGTGGACATTTTTGTCATGTTTGTGCCAGGTAAGGATCTTCTTGTCTGGGCTTTTGCTCAATATTCAGTATTAGTGTGGTATGTTAAGTAAAAATGCCTGTGTGTGTTTCCCCATGGGTTTTTCTCATTTTAAGGATGTGCTATTTTTTTCCTTTCTCTTTTTAATTTCTAAATTGAATTGTTTTTAGTGTGTTGTATGTGCCTTGCTCTGGGAACATTTGATGAAGGGTATGCTATAAAAGTACTCAGATTGATCAACATCTTCTGAGCCAAAGCAGTTGAAATACATGTGGGTGTGCAATCTCTTGCTAAACATTCAAGTAGCTCAGGCAGGTTTAGGTGGTGGGAGCCAAATTCTGCCTATTCCTTATATTCAGCAGCAGCATTGTAGAAACATTTCAAAACATTTAAGCACCAAGGATAAATAATTCAGGGCTGTAGAACTGGGAGTGGCTCCGGGTACCAAGTGTGATTGTTGCACTCAGTACATGGCAAGTGCGTAACAGATAACCTTGAGCTGTCTTACAGCCCTTCTATGGTATTGTTGATTTGCTGCTGCAAAGGACAAAAAGTAAAGTGGCTCTTACATGCATTTGAGCCAAGGAAGAAAACAGTATGGCCCATGAAAAGACTGTGTTGGGTTTGGGCTGACTCATTAAAACCTATATTGAATGAGCTGCTGAAGGAAACATGCTGTACCAATTAATTGCCTTTACTCTGAATTTCCCTCTTCGACTTTAAAATTAGCAGTAGTGATAGAACTCCCGCTGGTGCCATCAACACCGCAGGACTCTGATGTTTATTCTACAGCCAGTTACCTGGGGCCAGTACCACAGTCCTGTCTCTTCTTTGTCTCTAGTGCAGTCTATTTTTCTAGTTTCACTTCGATGAATACACCCCTAAGCTTCTCTTTCTTTGGCCATGGTCAGTGAAGAATGGTTTCTTTGGTCATGGTCAGTTGATAATGGTTAAGTTACAGAAAGACTTATTCCTTTGGGAATTTGCCCCATGATTCATAGTGTAAGCTCAGGCAAAGCATGGGTTGGGGCTAGGAGCAGAACACATAATATGAGGCAATTTAAAAAAAAAAAAAAATTCAAGGGCAGTGTATGGAAATAACACTTTGCCTCATTTGGAACGGATTGTTAAATTGAGAACAGCACAAAAGCAGATTTACTGTAGACTTTTCTTACTGCTTTCTCACCAGTAATAATAAATATTTTGAATAAATAATAATAATTAACCTTTTCCCCCAACAGGATTGAAAGCGGATAAATTTTAAAATGACAAATGCTAAAAACATAGAAAAAGCCCTTGTTAAAAACAAGCATTGAAATAAAACTATTATTATTATTAAAATAAATAAATGAAACAAGCCTATGCATTTGGTAAAAGCTACAAAAGAGTTTTCTAAAGCTTATGTTTTAAGCAATATGCTGTTGCTCTGAATTCAAAATAATTGCTCCATCCCAGTTGTGAATACAGAGGCAGAAAGCAGGATGTTAGTGACTATTTGGAAATGATATTCTGTTAAAACATATTTGCATGCCACCTATTTAGTAAGTTGGTATTAAAAAATTACTTGCATAATACGATTAAAAGAAGTTTAAAACTAGTCTTTACAAAAGTGAATGTGGGTTGAGAAGAGAAAGCACATGGGGAACAAAACTTAGGAAGGTCTGGATGAAAACACAGTTGAAAATTAACTGTGCCATGCTGTTGAGTGCTCTGTAGCAAAGACCCAATATGTACAGTGTATTGTTATAACAATAACAATTAATTACTGGAAAATTAGTGCATGAAGAAAGATACGAGGCCCACTATCCTCAGGACATGAACCCCTAGATCATCTCACTAGGTTTAGTTGACCTGAGGGGAGTGAAAGCCTTTGTAATTGAATGCGTACATACAGTTGTAAGAGTTACTGTTAGTTATTTGTTAACACAGTTAACTTACCGCCTGCTGTAGCTTAGCTGTGTTTCTGACTGTCAGCTGTTCTTACTCTATTGTGATTTAATGTGGTCCAGCAATCTCTCAAATGCGAGGTGACAGTTGCTTGTTGGTTCATTGTGAATAATAGGTTTTTTTAAAGGAGACATATTTTGTGTATGTGTGCAAATTAGTGCTTAGAGTATTCTCAAGATTATCCACCTTTAGAGATTGTATGTTAAAGTTTCCTTAAATAAATAATGAAAAAGAAAACATTTAAATGAGGATGTGACCTAAATGTAGATATATCTGTTAGGCAAAGTTTGTTAGAGCTCACCTTGGTGCTAGTGTTTTGTTGATAGTCTGAATTGTAGATATTAATTTTTGTATGGGATGAATTTGTCTTAAAGAAAAAAGGCGATATATTGCTCGTTCAGGTTTTTTTGTTTGTTTTTACTACTTCGCAATTGTTTTTCCCCCCTTTCTTGTCTAGTCCAATAGCAAGTCCCTGTCAGAGTCGCTCTCATGTGGTATCCCCTTTGAACTCAAATGGAGGCATCAATGTTGTTGTTAAAGAGGAACCCGCAGATGACTATGATTATGGGTCAAGTGTATGTATGGAAGAAGTAGATGTGAAGCAGGAAGAAGCGCGTAACATGGCAGAAGAATATTCAAATAGAGTTGACTCCATCCTGGAGAAGCGGCGAAAGAATCACAGGGAAGTAGGCAAGAAGGAAATGGAATTTGAATCCCGTAAGCGACCACAGACCAACCAGCTGGGTGTTGCCAAAGCAAAGATGTTGAAACTGGATAGTGGAAAGTTGCCTGTAGTCTATCTAGCACCCTGTTCAGTTACCAAGAATACAGTAAAGGTCTCTGCTCTTTCACAGGCCATATCGTCCCTTTCTAAGAGCGCAGAATCAGCTTTGAGTCATCCATTGGATTGTTTGCCTACTTGTTTTGAAAATAACAGTGTCTCCAGCCCCTTTACAGCTTTGGAAGCAGAGGAAATGCTAACTAGAAAACAGGTATCTGAAAATAATGTGCCACACAAATCACCTACGGCAAGAGATGTGCGATGGAAAAATACTGAAACCTGTAACAGTCTTACCACAACAAAGAAAGTATCTAGCTGTGGTCTCAAGGCCACTGCATACCATGGCCCTTCTTTAGCTAACTTAGTGGGAGGGAAGACAAATGCATTCAAGAACCATATTTCCCGCAAGAGTATTGTTGGTAACCAAAAGGTTAGGTTGCCTGGCCCACGTAAAAGAGGAAGACCACGGAAAATAAGGTTTTCTGAAGTTGGAAGACCACCTAAATATACTAGAAAGTCAATTACTACAAGTAATTATGCCTCCTTTGGACCTGGCAATATCCATTTGGATGTTAAACCCGACCTTGAGGATGTGGACGGAGTACTCTTTGTATCATTTGCATCCAAGGTAATTCTATTTCTGAAATTTAAAGTTGTTAGAAGTACTAAGTCACATTATAAAAGCCATTAAGTTAAAAATCTGCAGATGTATTTCTTAATTGACATTGAACCATGGGATCTTGGAGTTTGCTTAAGCTTTGCATTGTGGCTTTCTATATTATAAAACTCTTGATTATTAGCTCCAAATGTAATGATTTGGACTCCGAGGCTTGGGGTGGTATGCAACACTGTTTATCAAGGGGTGGTATATGAGTGGAGTTTTCACCCAGCAGGACTTCATCTTCGTCACCTCTACAGTCCCCAAAAATCTGCTTCAGAGGGTCCCCCGAACCTTTGGAGCAGATAGAAAGTTTAGAGGGGTGTTCAGGGTGGAAGAGAGGAAGAATAGATCCACATGTGGGGTGACATACATTTTGCCAGAGGCAATCTGGTACACATATGGAAACCTCCATGGACTGCTAGTAGGGGACCAAAATGTGGTGTTTGGGGAACATTTGGGGGGCGGTGGTGGTATGTAGATCTACAACATTCTAAGACACCCCATTCAACCAACATTACCCAAAACCAATCCTGAAACAACAGCCCTAGTGCTAGTGTAGTGAATTTCCTTACAATTGTATTCATTGGAAAAAGGAAAATAAAGAAACAAGTGTGGGGAATTGGGTCCCCTGCTCCTGACCTGACCACATGTAGCCAGCAGGGCTCTGGATGTAGTAGTTGCTCTACCATCAATTTTCCCACCACCTGGAGCTTTTGATTGTCTCTGGAATAAACCTAGAATAGTGTTTTGTCAATGCATATATTTTATTCTTTTTACATTTAGGAAGCCCTGGATATCCACAATGTTGATAGAGTGGAAGAAAAAGAAAAAATTCAGAATATTCAGACTTCTTCTCTGACTACATGTGAAAAAGAAGAATTGCAGAATATACATACTTCTTCACTGGATGCATGTATTAATCCAGGTAATAATGGGAGTATTAAAATGGCCTATTAAGGGCCAAATCAGGTGTGCAGTTTCCCAGCTGGTGCAGTCTACTTTAGAAACAAAACAAAAAACCTTACATGTTAGATGCAGAGAATCATTTAACTCTCAGCTAGTTTGGCCCTCTTTCTCCCTAAGTGGTCTAATGTTCAAGTTTGCCAAGCCGAGCAAATGCAGCAGAGCTGAAGGCTCATCCTGACTTCCTTATTTGCCACATTTCTGGGCACAGGTTTGGACTTTAAAGCTTTGTGTCCAAACATCTCTCTTTTAGTCCCAGCACTTTCGCTGGGAAAACCACGTTTTACCGCTGATTTAGAGCAAGTAGCAATCAGGTTTTCCATGGCACAAAAGGAAGTCTGGATGAGCCCTGACCAGTTCTTTTTGGCATTTTGTCCCTGGCTGAATCTACACTGATCTGGAAAACGCTATTTAAAAAAAAAAACACACACACACTAAAAATTAGCTCCCAATGCAATTTCCCATAGGCAAAAGATCACTGCTCTACAGCGCCCTCTGGTGTCACATTTTTATAATGCATTTTTTACATTAATACTCAACAGTGTCCCTAAGTCCACTGTTTCTGCTGCAAGAGGTTTGCAAGTTTCATAGAAATGCTAAGCATGTGGTCCAGCCTCTGAGGTTCTCTCTCTCTCCAAGACTTTAAAATACTGAGCACTAAGTGAGGTGAGAGATGAGAAAAAATTGGCATTGGCCCTGTACTGTTGAGAGACAGTGCAGTTGCCCTCATCCAGTTCCTCTCTCTCTCTTTTAGGAGTTGTTGGGGGAAGAGTATTGTGTGTGTTATGGGATTGGGGTAGAAAGTAAATGATGCTTAGTCAAGTGAATTAGAAATGGTAAAGATATTTAAGCAATTTAAATATGTATTTCACAGACAGTCAGAGAATACTACAGCTGGAAACAGAATTGTTGGAAGAGTTGAAATCTTACAAGTACAAGCAGGTGATACATCCCAGTCTTCGGGAAGGTAAGTGTAAGCACTGTGAAGTATGTACAAGCTTTGCATTTACGAATGCTGTATAGAATTTTTATATGGCATTTTCTTCCTGTAGTGGGACTAAAGCTGAACTTAGTGGACCCAACAATGAGCATTGATTTAAAATATTTGGGTGTGCAGCTACCACTAAGTTATTCTGATGAATACACATTGTGGAAAAATGTAAGGACCAATTCCAGTTCTTATGGTAAGTCACCATCTTTCTTAATACTACAATGAAGCTTCAAGTTTGAGTTATAGGATAGCTTTATGTCTTTAGAAGAAGCATTTCTGTTTTGGTAGAACAAATCAGGAACACTTCACTGTTATGTTAGCACTGAAATTTTGACTTTGCCTAAAAGATCTGCTGTTCAATAGATGCATTTACGATTAATTGTTTGGTCCCATATGGCAGGGTAAACTGAGGCTAAATATTTATGTACAGTGGTGCCTCGCAAGACGAAAATAATTCTTTCTGCAAGTCGCTTCGTCTTGCGATTTTTTTGTCTTGCGGAGCGCGGATTCCCCGGGTATTAACAGTTTTACGAAAAAGAAAGCAAACTCGCAAGACGTTTTCATCTTGCAAAGCAAGCCCTTAGGGAAATTCGTCTTGCGAAGCACCTCGAAAAACAGAAAACCCTTTCGTCTAGCGAGTTTTTCGTCTTGCGAGTTTTTCGTCTTGCGGGGCACCACTGTACAGTTCAGCACACCTTTACCATACTAATTTTAGTTGAGTTAGAAACACCTTACTCTGCATAGGATTGGGCAGTGCTTAAAGGTAATGGTTCTGAAGGCTCTTTATGTAAAAATATACTGTAAGAGCATAATCTGTTAAATTGTTACCTAGCAGCACATAAAACTAGCTTGACTGTCTTTCCCACCAGATACTGGGCTTCCCTTTGTTTCCAGGACTGGAAAGACGAATGACTTTACAAAGATAAAAGGATGGCGAGGGAAGTTACATAGTTCTTCAAAAAATGAAGGTAAGATTTAGGATGTGTTTCCTGCTACTTTCTCTGAGCCAAATGAAATGGGGAAATGAACTCTCCAGACACCTGCACCCCAGAGTCACTTAACATAATGGATTAGTTGGGTGTCTGGTTATTCCATCTACAAACCCCCTAAGTACACTGTTAATCAGTAGCTGTAACCTGGTAGAATTATTGTCTAAACCTACATATTTGCTGCTTTGTGTTTAGCCTTGATTTGGCTTAGAACTCTGTATGAACTGGGCCAATGTATAGAGTTGATACAATTGTTTATATCAGCCCCTGAAGAAGGAAAGGATCCTCTCCAAATTACAATCACCAATAAAGTTTGACATTTATTGAGAAATAGTTTGCTTTTGTGTACAACGTGCCTCCCCCTTTTGTTTACTTCTGTTTCTGAGAGCTGGAAGACTTCCAGAAACAGCACTAACACCCCCCCCCCCAAACCACGTTTCTGCTTCTATAGTGGACAATGTATCTTACGACAGCTACTCTGTACATCAGTTTCTAAAGCTTTTACCAATGTAATCTATGCAAACACATCATAATGAAGTTGACAATACTCAATTGAAAATTGATTTATGTGATTATTCAGGTAGCATTTTAGAAGGCTCCTTGAAGAATCGATCTGCCTTCTGCAGTGACAAGCTTGATGAATATTTGGAAAATGAAGGGAAGTTAATGGAAACGAGCATGGAATTCTCTCCTAGTACATCCAGTTGTCCTGTGGTTTACCAGCTTCCAACTAAAAGCACCAGTTATGTACGGACACTAGATAGTGTTCTGAAAAAGCAATCCAGTGTTACTACTACTAGCTCTTATACTTTCAAGCCTCTTTCTGTGCCTTCTGTCTCTAGAAAGAAGAGAGAGAAAATTAAGAATAAAAAGCAAGCAGGTTCTAGAGGCAAAGAAAAGTCACCCCAGAAGGCTACAATAGGTTTGCCTGTTGTAACAAAGCAGAAACGCAACTTGACAGCTTTGGAAGAGAAAGTCACTAAGTCTCAGCCAAGTAGTCAAGCAGTTAGTGAGACAGATGCTCTCATGGCATCAGGCACAGAAGAAAATGTACAGGGGAAACAGCGTCAGGCACAGCAGCAGCAACAGAGTAATCGCTTGCCAAGTTTATCAAAGACTCAGTTGAAGCTGATGGATTTGGAGGTTTGCGCATTGTGGGATGGTAAACCACGGACTTACATTACTGAAGAACGAGCAGACCTATCTCTGTCTACTTTACTCACTGCTCAGGTGAGTTACTTTGCTCATGAAAGTTTAACGGTGACTTGCCTTCAACATATTTTCCATTTCTGAATAATGGTGTTAATAGACATACCTCTATGGTGAGGGATTTCTACAATTTAGGGGTAGCCAAAGAGATAGTCATTATCATTCCCTGCACTCTTAAGGGTGACGAAACTACAAACATCTTAATACACAAGAGGGTCTGTTGGGATGGAGATAGGCTTCAAATACCTGAAAGACTTGAGTTGTTTAGGGTCTTAAACACCAGTGAATTGGGTCCAGGAGCTGGCAACTACATGTTGGCCTCTGTCTGTCTCGAGACAGTGGGGTGTGCCTCTGGGAGCAAAGTCAAATCACTGCATTAGGCTTACCGAAGTGACTTTCCAGGGCACAAGCCTGAGTAGTGTGTATGGAGTTCCTAGACAGCCCAGACAACAAAACCCCCCTCTTGGCTTCGCTGATGTGGTCCAAAGGAAAGCAGAGCAATACGTTTGGTACCAGCTTAGCTACAGGAGTTGCCTGAAAGAGGCGTACTAGGTGCCATCCAACCATCTTAGGGACTCCAGATTTGTGTAGGGTTTAGTCCTTAGCCTTTTCTCCTTCCAAAGATATCCCATAAGGCAGTGCAGGTTTAGGATAAGAGTTTTCCTTCTCCTAAATGGGCTACCTTCCCAGGTTGATGAGCCTAACTCCTCTACAGCATGTGCAGAACCCACCTTGATCATGGGACCCATTATTGGTCTCATCTGCTCTATTTGCCAGAGCAATGGCAAATTGCATGCGAGGGAAGCCCCTAATTCACCAAGGGTATGAGACCCATTGGCTACCGTCACCTGATTAAGCTGGCCAGTTGAAGCCATTCCTGGGATGTGGCCGCTGTCGCATGCTGACAGGTTTTAGGACCCACAGGTGAAAGCTGAGCGCAGGTGGACAAACTACCCCAGAAGGAGCATGATGTCCCCCACCAGAGGTCCTACCCCTCCTCTAACACCCCATAACTGGAAACTAGTGCAGCTGTTTTAAAGCAGACTTACACTTGCAATATATTGGATTCTGGATTAATGACTATAATGATAAGATGCACTTCTGATTAAAAATACAGTCATATTTACATTGGTCAAATGCACATCCCCATTCTATTGGCTACATTATTGCTGGAATTATGTATTGCAGATAGTCTATTTCAGCAAAAACAATGGCATCTTGCAGCACCTTAAAAGCTGTTGTTTTTGTTGCAATTGACTGAATACAGCTTCCCTCTGGATCTGAATTGTAGCTTATTAAGATACATAATTCTGTATCATGTAATTCAGGAATCTACATTGTGGTAATTATGTATGCAGATACTTATCTGGAGATTTGAGAAGAGTTATGTATCTACATTTTTCAGGCTTCACTAAAAAACAAACCTATCCACCAAATAATCAAAAGGCGAGCACCACCATGCAACAATGACTTTTGCCGGCTTGGGTGCATCTGTTCTAGCTTAGCTCTTGAGAAACGTCAGCCTACGCATTGCCGCAAGCCAGACTGTATGTTTGGCTGTGCTTGCCTAAAAAGAAAGGTAGTCCTAGTTAAAGGAAGTTCAAAGGAAAAGAAGATCCTGGAGGAGTCTCTGTGTGGAAGGAACAGATTGTATTGCGAAAGTGAAGTGAAACAACAGGAAGAGGTGATGGAAAAAGAGGAGAAGAAAGAGAAACTGAAATTTAAAGATAAGAAGAAGAAGAAAAAGGTGGAATATAGTAAGTATAATCAATAGCAAGCAGCTACTTCTTTTTGTAGGTGTTTGTAATTATGTGTGTTTCTGAATTAAGTACCAAATGAGAATTTGGAAATAAAACTTGTCCATAAGACATTTAAAATATCAGTATACATGGGTTTCAGTTCATCTAAAGCTAATTGCAACTTAATTTTATTGAAACTAGTGGAGCATGTTAATCAGCGGACTCATTTGGCATTAATGGGGCAGGCTGCTATCCTTTACATACTTACCTGGGAGTAAGACCTATTTAGCACAAGGGGGCTTGCATCTGCGATAACATGCATAGGACCAGGAGGTTTTGTGTGTACCTCTCTGTCTCTGCCCTAAACTTCCCTTTCACCCAGGGGCATATAAATTACTCAAGCTTGGAGCTCTTTCTCCGTAATATAAAAAATAGGTCATCTTTCTCATTGGATAATGCTTGTGTGATATTTTTATATTAGAGTAGACAATAAATTATTAAATAAATTATTAAATCTTTCTACTAGCTATATGTGGTACAGAGCCAGAAAAGCCTGTTAAGAACTTTCCACTGTGGGTTAAAGTAGATGGAGAAATGGATCCAGAACCAGTTTACATCCCAACACCATCAACTATTGAACCAACAAAATCTATGCCACCTGTCCCAGAGGTCTTAACATCCGATGGCAAACCTGCAGCTGGTGAAGGCAAACCTGCTACCAGTGGAGTCAAATCAGCACGAGTTTATCAGCCTAGACCCAATCCAGTGGTAAGCAAAAGAAACGAGATTTTGAAGCTGAATCAGGAGTATTCCACTTGTTTATGGCAAAGGCAACCCAAGACATTTGTTCTTTAATTCTAATATGGGAACGTGAACCAACATATTGGGAGTGTACCAAACTGGTGACATGGGGGAATGGAAAGTGAAGAATTGACAGTATCCTGCTAGCTAGGGATGATGAGAGTTGTAGCCCAAAAGCAACTGGAGACCCAAGAGAGCTCTAGAGAGAACCCTTTTTATCCAGCAGATAAAGTATGTGAAATATACTTAACTGTCTGTCCTATAAGTTAAATTCATTGCACAGAGGAAACATTTTCTCAGAAGCATTATATGGTTGTATCCACTTAGTACCCTTGTGCAAGGGGTTTTGAACAGCTGGAGGCATCTGCTAATGGACAAAGGGAGGCAGGTTTTACTTATTTCCTCCCTGCAGCCCCCCAGAACAGTTGTTGGGGGGCATTAGGAGCTACAGTGGGAGGAGGAATTAGGAAATCACCTCTACCGTTTTGTTATTGGACATCTGCTGGAGCAACATCACTAAGAGGACCAGCTGGATTCTGCCATAATCTTTACCTAGGTGCTCCCTTTGGCATTTTGTCTAGGTTATTTGGTGATAAAAGTGGAGAAAGGGAATGGTGGAACAGTGAGGCTTTTCCGTGGATGCACTTCTAACTTGGAAATCCATTTATGTTGGTTTATAGATTCGAGAAGAGGATAAGGACCCTGTCTATATATATTTTGAAAGCATGATGACTTGTGCTCGTGTTCGGATATATGATCGTAAAAAACAGGAGAAAAAGCAGCAACAGAGGTGCCCTTGGAATTCTGAAAAACACACTGAAAAGGTAAAATGTTGTGCCCTCATATTTCCTTTATTAATGCACTCTGAGTAAAAAATAATGACATCAGACAAACACCTTCATTATGCTGTTTTTAGACACCCACAGAAAACCTTTTCTGTTTAAAGCCTAACCAGACCCATGATCTGTTCTTAAATCTGTAAATGTTTTACTGGGTTTATTATTTTTAAAGTTTTTAGATGCTTTGAATGTTTTAAATATGTGTAAATATTTTATCACAGATTTGGTTATTGCCCTGAGCTCCTTGGGTAGGAAGGGCAATATACAGAGTTAAGAAATAAATAAAAACTATTCTGTAGAACATGGGTAGGCAAACTAAGGCCCGGGGGCCAGATCTGGCCCAATCACTTTCTAAATCCAGCCCGCAGACAGTCCAGGCATCAGCGTGTTTTTACATGAGTAGAATGTGTCCTTTTATTTAAAATGCTTCTCTGGGTTATTTGTGGGGCATTGGAATTCGTTCTTTTTCTCTTTTCCCCCAAAATATAGTCTGAGAGGCAAGGTCTGAGAGACAGTGGACTGGCCCCCTGCTGAAAAAGTTTGCTGACCCCTGCTGTAGAACAATGAATAGAAGATAGGGTTTTTATTGCTATTGCAGAATGCTGGGAGAAGTTTAACATTTTTCTTCCCTCTATTTTCCTGAGGAAGGTGCATTCACTTCCCTGCCCACAAAATGGCTGGTATTGAGACTAAAGGGAGATTACCCTCTGGAGCTATTATCAGCCACAAGGGGATGGGAGGGGTTGGGGTGGGGTTTTTTTAGAGTTTAGCTGGCAAGAAACATTATAACATTCTCTGCCCGTATTCCCAGGCATCCATATATCGTAGTCATATGGCAAAAAATGGGGTCCAGCCATGCCTGGTATTCTGCCCTTTGTGAACTATTATATGATGAAAAGCTTTGCACAACTGCCATATTTCTCATCATTTGTTTCCAGGGTTTGAACTCTGTATTTAAATATATATTATTGGAAATGTGATTCCCCCCCCCCCTCTTATCTTTTCCTCTTCTTTTAAATCTTTTTCCCAGGAGCATGATCCTGAGCCCCAGCCACTTGATTTGGAAGATGATAAAGAGCCCGGAGGTAAAATTAAAAACATGAACTTTGTCCCCAGATTCCCAAATTCTGGAGTAGGTCTTTTGGGATAGGTGATGAGTGTGGGACTCCTAGACATTCTGGGGAGGGAGGTGACAATGAGATACATTAAGCCTTCCTTTTGGCCAGTTGACAATTGAACCTACCCCTGCTTTTTCAAATAAACAGGCATGGCAGCCTTGCAGTGGGACAACAGAGGGATGGAAAGTGTTCCTGTAAGGGAACTGGGTGGTTAACTCACCTACCCCAATTTATCCATAATGTTGTAAGGGAATGACCGCATTCCCATTAACCTGGGAAGAAGAGAAGCAGGGAAGAGCTGCTGCTGTCTTTGAAGGTTTCCCTGTGTGCTGTGTTAGGCTATCACATTCTTTTCTAATGTCATTGTTAGATTGTGGCCATAGATTTTTTTTTCACAGCAGTGGAATGCTTACAATTAATTATGCCCAGGGGCTCTGCATGCTTGTATAATTCAGTTTCTGTACTTTAACACCTATTGGTGTTCCCAGGACAGCTCGTGGAACAAGCATTTGTGGTGGAGGGGTATACCTAAGTGAGTTCAGAAGAGTAGCTCCAGTTCCTATTGTTTGAGAAAGATGGGCTTAGTTGTTTGTTTTGCCTATGTTAAAATGCTACTGGTTGTGCCACATCTCAGGAGATTGACCCAAGCACTCTTGATTACTTGCAGTTATACACACAGAGACATACAGAAACATCCTTCCCTCCCCGCCCCCCACGTATCCTTGAACTGTGGTGATGTCTCTTGCTTGCCGAGATTGGAAAGATATACGTAGAAATCTGTGACTTGCATAGCTAAAATGTAACCTAGTGCAGTGTTTCCCAACCTTGTGCCTCCAGCTGTTTTTGGACTACAATTCCCATCATCCCTTGCCACTGGTCTTGCTAGTCAGGGATGATGGGAGTTGTAGTTCAAAAACAGCTGGAGGCCCAAGGTTGGGAAACACTGCCTTAGTGTGCAAAGGTTTTGAGTCACATCCATTGCTCAGCCCACTTTTGCCTCTGACATTGCTCATGACTGGAATGTGGCCCCCAGACTGCGAAAGGTTCCCCAGCCCTTTGATACATTTTTGGCCATCCTACCTTTAAAACTGATAGTGTTGCAACTTGGTAAGAAATGATAATGTAACCACTGCACCTTTCTGGCAGATGGAAATATGGTATTTCATTGAGAACAAGGGGTGGAGAACAGGGCCCACTTCTTAGACATGGGGACTAATTAGGCATTGTTAATTAGGAAATGTTGCCCAAGTCTTTAATTTGCTTGGTTTCCTCTGCTGCTGCAACACTAAAGAAACCTGTTTCCATTTTTTTTCAGATAAAACCTGGTGGTTTTCCTGTAGCGCTGGGGATCCATCAACTTCATATGTACATCATACTACACGAGGTGGAACAACCAAACTAATTGAGATTGTTTCTGATTGCAACTGGGAGGAAGATCGCAATGAGATCTTGAACCTCCTGTCACAGCATGTCAAGAGTAAGATGCCCAAGTCCCTTAAAGTAGGAAATTTTGTTATTGATCTAGAATCTGAAACCAAAACGTGGGATGAGAAGAACACTCCTGTCTATTCCTCCCGGGTGAAAATCTCCATGCTATCCAGTCAAAACAAGGATGAAAAGGCTCATATTTCTGTTTTGGAGGCTTCTGATAATAGATTGTCACCATGCAAAAAGACAGAAAAAATCACATTCTTAACAGCTGGCATGTTACGGGAGAGGAGGAAGAAAGGATTACCTTTTTATGCTGGGCTTTCTCCTGCTGGAAAGCTGATTGCTTACACATGCAAATCTGATTTGAATTCCTCATCTTTGATTCAGGTGGGTTGCATTTCTTATGCTTTGATGATTTTTTAATGTGTTATTTTTAGGACACCAGCCAGTTTTTTTCCTCGTGTATCTTTTGCTCATTGAGTGGAGAAATACAGCTAGCATGGCATAGGCCTTTCCTGTGGGGCCAGGAGGGCAGACTCCCAATCTTTTAACTGGAGGAGAAAGAGGAGGCTCTAAGCCCCAATGCCTTGACTCCCTGGCCAGAAGGCAGCAACAGAACCCCAAGGCCAGCTGTCCAGAGTATCTTGTCATTCTCGCATATCCCCAGTGTGCAGTAAAAGATTGGGTCCACGTTTGAGATAGGCACAGGTTTGAAAATATTTCAGTTCCGGTTGTAGGATGTTGGAGAGGGTGAAACTGAGATATGCCATGGAATTGCACAGGATCCTCTGACAAATTCTTTCCTGCCCCGGTCTCTGGCAGCCCAGTGTTGCTCCTCGTGAAGCCTGCTGCTGCCCCGGTACCCAGAGCTAAGCCGTGGCTTGACTTGGCATTAAGTCTGAACTGAGGCTTGAGGTTCATTTAGTTCCAGATAAACTACAAGCTGTAGATATAGTTTCTTCTTTGCCTTACTGCTCATAGTTTATCTTTGGGAGGCAACCTATGGGCCCAGGTTCAGAC
This sequence comes from Podarcis erhardii, assembly GCF_964252035.2. Classification (NCBI taxonomy): domain Eukaryota; kingdom Metazoa; phylum Chordata; class Lepidosauria; order Squamata; family Lacertidae; genus Podarcis; species Podarcis erhardii. Next base: position 44,579,188 of record NC_138497.1, read on the forward strand.
ATAATGCTAATTTAAACCATGACATAGCTCTGAATAGCAGTACCAGAGGTGGAGGAAAGCAACCACAATGTTTCCTGTGAGTACCCATATGCTCAGTGCTTTCTCACTTAGCCATGGTTTGGCTTAGCAGTATGTGCAAACTGGACCGGTGTCTGAAATAAACCAATTATTATCTACAGTGATACCGGGTAATAACCACGGTTAGTCATATGCAGAGTAAACCCATTCAGATTGATGGACTTAAATTATGTAAGCCCATTGATTTTAGTGGATGTAATGTATGACTTGGTTAGATAACATTCATTGGCATTGGCCAGTAGTCTCTCTCAGTATAAAATAAATACCCTGTGGTATGTGATAGTCATATTACACTGGATTCTCCTGATCTGCTGGATAGAGGAGTGGTCAGCTGGGAACCTTTTAGCCCATTCTCTTTGGAAATCTAGCACTTCAGGGTTTTGGAGACCAAGGCTACAATCCTGTTCCTACTTTATTGGGAGTAAGCTCCGTTGAACAGATTGCAAACTTGCATAAAATTAGGTTGTCTTTGCTTGTACATGTAAATAGAATTTGTATTCTGAGTCTATGTAATGGCTAGACTGAGTGTTGGACCTGGACTGGGAAAACCCAAGTTTAAATCTTCATCAGCCATGAAGCTTACTGGGTGACCTTTTAAGACAGAATGAAATTTCAAACATATCGTGGCATTGGCAGTCAACTATCTAAGGTGGAGGAATAAGGAACTGAACTGGGCTAGAGCTCCTTGTGTGAGCCTAATTAGTGCTTTGGATCCCAGGCATTGTTAAAAAGAAAAGAAAAAAAGACAGGGTTAGCAACTGTTTGTATATTTCTCTTTTTATTGCAGGTTAATGGTAAAAAATACCCTCAAGCCAAACTGCTTCTAGGACAGATGGGAGCATTGCATCCAGCCAATCGACTTGCTGCTTATATCACAGGCAGGCTGCGACCAACAATGCTTGACCTATCAACACTCAGTACTGCAATCTCCAAGGCAGAGTCCGATGCTAAGCTTGCTTCTTCTGAGCCACAGTCAGCTGAAGTGCCCACAACAGAAATTTCCAAAACACCATTTTCCAGTAACACTACATCCACTTCCACTGTAACATCACCAAATGCTCAAGCCTCAACACAGAAGCAGATAGGTAAGTCAAAACCTTATTTTCTGTATTATAAATTGTCTGAATTGTAAAGCATAAAAATCATGGAAGGTGAGAGTATAGTATTCATATTTATATACTGTAATATCCTTCATCAAGCTGCTTTGAGACTTTTTTTTTTTTGCCACATGCAGCAACATTATACACATGATTAGGTGCAATATGTTGAAAATGAGGCATTGTAACCAGTAAGTGTTAATTGGGAAAGTGAGGCCTTAGCATAAAACTAGCTTGAGTGCTGTTATAGTTTGCGGAATGGAAAGATGAAAACTGCTAATAGTTTTGACTTTGAAAACCTTTCTTTTCAGCTGCTCGGCCTTTACTACACAATGTGGCGTCTCAGTTGGTTATAAGCGCCGTTGGGGCACTACACCAGAAGGTTCCTGGAACTAGAATAACCCAACCTCTGACGGGACCACAGAAATTTAATATCAAATCTATGCCGCTTTCCCCTGGGGCAACTACAGTTACTACTCCTGCTATTACTGTGTCATCACTTGCTGGAACTACTGCTAGCCCTGCACCCTGTAACAAAGCTCCCTGCTCTTCTGGCACCGCCAAAGCAAATGCTGTTGGAAAACCTGAAAACAGGACTGTATCAACCACAGCTACTAGGGCTCCTGTTAAAATAGCAAAATCACCTGGAATTGCTACGCCAGTTGCGACTGTAGCTTTGCCTGGAATAGGCCCATCAACCGTTGGTATTCCAGTTTCTGCAGCATCTCTATCTACAATCTTAACCACAACTGCATCTGTGACCTCGGTGCCCACACCAACTTCGCCAGTTAGCTGTATTGCTCCTGGACTCTCAGGAATTAACAAAAGTCCTTTATCGAATCAAAAAGCAGGTAAGGTACCCATACTGATGGACCAGTTCTTGCTGGTCCACACACCTGTCACTTTGTCTGTCTGTTATGAGAGACTGAAGTGCTTGGCAGACTTTTTGAGTGAATAAAGCCTTGTCTTAAAATGCATTTCACTCATTTCAAATGAGAAAATACTTTGCATGAGTTTTCTCAGTGTTGATCAAAATGTCAGATTTTTCAGCTGCAAAAAATAATAATAAAAGGACCTCCGGGGGGGGGGGGGAAGATGATGGCAGTTTCTTTTCCAAACTTTTCCTTGTTTTTGTTCCCCTCCTCCCCCAGAACCTTCATATCTCTCCTTTGCTGTGTGCAGTGGTTCAATACTTGTCTGCCAAATAACTTCTGCACAGCAAAGTTGATGCAAAAAGTATGAGAATATCTGGTTTAGAATAAAAGGAACTTTAGTGAATTGGCATGAACTTGTGTGTGTAGAGATGTCCTGGGGAAAATTGGTAAGAACTGTTTGAAATGGGTTTGTATTCTTTCAAGCCCACTTTTGCTCTTGGGAAGTTGCTTCCAGTTGGGGAATTAAATACTAGTTGCTAGAACAAACAGCAGAAGCTGTTGCTTTCATATTATTGTTACAAGTTCCTCATAATGATCTGTCTGATACCTGCTGGAAGCAGAATGTAGGAACTGATGGAAGTTTGGTCACATAGATTCTTCTTTGTTGTTGTTTTTTTTAAAATGCTCTGTAAATCTTGCTGTATAAATGGGACTTTGTTAAGAAGAGTGTTATTTCCTAATATGGCAGGTACTACAAGCCCTCCAGGATTGTCTCCTGGAGCAGAGAAACGCATGGGACCACAGCTGCTTTTGATTCCAGTACCTCAGAGTTCTCCTACATTGCGGCCTCAACAAAACACGCAAGTTGCTCAGGGGAAGAGAATGATTTTGCAGCCTCTAAGGAATCCTGCTGGTGTGAATCTCTACCGACACCCCAATGGGCAGATTATCCAGCTTGTTCCGCTGCACCAGTTCCAACCTGCAGGACCCCAACCTAGTTTATCACCCGTAATGTTACGTAATCCAGGTACAGAATGCTGCACATCTTATTTATTTTATTTTCTGAGAGAGAGCAGTTAAATACTGGGGGAGGGGAAGCATAGTTTCCTATAATTGAGCATCTATTTTTGTTCAGTGCCTAAAGTTAGTTTAAAAAATTTATTGTAATTCATATGCTGCCTTTTAATATAAAATGCTTCCAGGCCAGATCTCAAATACGATATAAATATACATCGCAGCGGCAATAGTTGTAAAATCAGAGCAGCATAAAATAAAAGTCTTAGGAAAATTAAGTACTACGGTTGAAGGCATCAGAGTAGGTGTCACGCAAGCCTCCCTCAGAAGAGTATTCTGATAATAGGGCCATTACCCACCACCAAGGTAACTAGTTGCATCCAAGTCCACAGGGGGCAAGAGGACTGCCCAAAGGAAGTCTTCCAATGACTTCTGTAGCCTGGTTTGTACAAAATGTTGAACCATAGTTGAAACTAAACTTTGGTATAACCCAATTGAAGACGTGCAGGTGCTCATAGCTAATGCATTTCTGGCTGCTGTGCTGCCAGAAACAAGCTGGAGTTTATTACTTATTAAATTTATATCCCACCCTTCCTCCCCAAAGAGCATTGTCATATGTTTGAACCCAGTCTCATGGTTTGTTTTGAGAGAAACCATGAGCAGTGAGCCAAAAACAAAACAAAATTTTCCCCCTTTCAAAACTATCCTTGCACAGTTTGCTTTCATCAAACAAAAATGAGTTATCAGGTGGCAATAATTACTAATAGCATTTCTCAATTCATTACAGGATCTGTTGTAGAAATCCGGTTGCCAAGCCCTTCTAAGCTTCCTGAGGTATCTGTGTGTCAGTCCTCTGTGGTTTCATCAGTGATCCCAACCACCCTGGCTGCTTCGGTTCTGTCTGCAACGCCTCCTGTATTGTCTGTTTCTCCAACAACAAAGGCCATGTCTGTTTTGCCCGAGACGGCAACCACTGCAGCTGCTTCTATATTATCTGGAATCCAAACCATCTCTGCCCCTTTGATGTTATCTGTGCCCCCTACTGCTGGGGTTCCTTTGGGGTCGTCTGTTGCCCCTTCCATTACGCCTATGCCCCCTGCTGCTGAAACTCCTTCAGTTTTGCCTGTGCCCACTGCTGCTGAGGACCCTCCTGCTTTGACCATGCCCCTTAGTACCACAGAAGCTTCTGTATTACCCAGAACCCCTACCACTGAGACCCCATTAATGTTACCTGTGCTCCCTACTGCTTCACCCATATCTTCTGCCACTGAAGCTCCTTCAGGGTTATCCATGTCTCCTGCTTCAGCCGTGTCCTGTGCTGCTGAAGCTCCTTCTGCTTCAACCATGGCCCCACCTACAGACCAGACGTCGCAGGCCATTGGATCTGGGCCCACACTTCCTATTTCAGCTGCTCAGTCAGAACCGGTCATTTCTCCTATCTCACAGGCTGGCACTTTGACTATGAGGATTTCTCCTTTGGGGGTTAGTCAGACAACTTCAGATTCTAAAATAACATGCGACACCAGCAGCACACCAGATAGTACAGATCATCTAATAGCTCTTCAGTCAGGCAGTTTTGCCTTGCTTCAGGTTCCAGGGCAGAAGAAAGTTCCAACTTCCATTTTGAAACAAGTTGAGGTAAATAGCACATCTCAGAAAGATGAGTTGAGTTCAGTTACACCAGAAGGAAAGACAAGATGCTTACAAGAGGTGGAGGCTATGGGGTCAGAAGTCACAATGTCAGATTCCAGACAGGAAGAAAATAAGTTGCCAGAAAACCAATTAGAGCCCTCTTGTGAAAAGCTCACATGTGACAGGAATGCTATAACCTCAGAGACAGCCGAGAAGGATGCAGAAATCTTGGAAGAATTAGCAAGTGATGATCCTATCCTTGAACCTGAGATTGCATCATTGGACCGCTCCTACATCAGCCAGGAAATAAAGTCTGGGGGAAATAAAGTGATGGCTAATGTTAAACATCCTGAAGACACCCCAAATGAAGTTTCATGTAGTTCTGTGAGCGTTACTGAGAGTTGCAGTCAAACTGCAGTCCTTGCACATGATGCATTAAACAAGCAGAAAGTAGCACAACTAAAGAACTCAAATGAGGAAGAAGCACACTCTGAGCAAACACAAAGCACAGCAACTGATTCAGAAGGAGCTGAACAGAAACAGTTAGAAACAGATGAGGAAATGATTATTGAACCATCTCAGAAGCCTTGGGATGAGTGCAAGGTACAAACGAATTGTGCAGAAAAACTGGAGAAAAAAACGAAATCATATCTGAGTCCATGGGGAAATGAAGACCAGGAACTACTAGGGCAAAACATGAAGGAAAAGGGTCATTCTGTGGCAGCACAGAGGGATAGAGGCGAGGTCAGAAGGAAGCATAAGGTTACTAGTGCAAATGGTCAAAATACCACATTGGGAAGCAAATATATAAATAATGCACTAGAATTTTCATATAAAAGAGACACTGGTGTTCAGAAAGATAACTTGACTGTTAAAGATGGCCTTGTTCAAGTTAGCAAAACTTGGAGCAAAACATCGAGGCCTTCAGATGCTTTGGAAAACAAAAATAAGAATGGTGCTGATGAGTTTGTAAAGAAATTTCCTAAATATGAGAAACAACAGAATATACTGAAAACCAGCTATCACAGAAAGGATTCTCTGCCTGCCATTATTAATATTACCATGGATAATACAGAAAAAGAGGAAAAAACAGATGATTCTGCAGATGAGATGGCCGACGAAGCATCTGGCTATCAAAGTGAAGATATAGTGAATGTAGAAACACTGGTGAGTACATCTTTAAATTGGAAGCACAAATCATTGTAAAATTGTTTTGCTGGTTTTATATGGATTTTGCATGCTGTCATTTCTTTCTTTCCCTCCAACGATAGTGCCAAAGACTTTTATGTTCACTCAGCCCTTGGTTTGTGCCTGCATCCTATGATTTTGTACTATTCCTGATTATTAGTTTGTGATCAGATGTATGTATTGGTTTTCAGGTAAGTAAAAGTTTGAAAGCCACAGACATTAAGTAGGTAAAAAGAAGTAATAGGTAAGACATTAAGAACTGTGATGAGGACAGAGCAGGTACAGTGGTGCCTCGCAAGACGAAATTAATTTGTTCCGCGAGTTGCTTTGTTTTGCGATTTTTTCGTCTTGCGGAGCGCGGATTCCCCGGGTGTCAGGGAACTGACATCAGAACGAGAGGTGGAGGCAAGGCTCCACAGCGATGCAGGAGAGGGGACCAGCAGGGGGGAAGGAATTCAGCGTAACACCGGTAGGGAAGGGAGGGAAATGGAGGATTCGGAGAGAGGTCTCCAAGACCCTTCACCCGAGACTAGTGGGGAGAGCGCGGACACGCCTCTGCCTTCCCCTTACTTGTGCAGACGAGTTCCGCGCAGGGAGAGTAGGAGGAGACTTGGCGTCAAACAGCTCTTATGCTGGAAGAGGTTCAAGAAACGCCCACTGACGGATTCTGCAAGTGACTGACCGGCCACGGAGTGTGAGCTGTCAGCCAAAGCATGGTTGGCCAGGCAATCTAACCAAAACTGAAGGCAACTTACGCACAAGTAACCCCTTACAACTATTACAGCGGGTATTAACGGTTTTACGAAAAAGGAAGCAAACCCGCAAGACGTTTTCGTCTTGCGAAGCAAGCCCATAGGGAAATTCGTCTTGCGAAGCGCCTCCAAAACGGAAAACCCTTTCGTCTAGCGAGTTTTTCGTCTTGCGAGGCATTCGTCTTGTGGGGCACCGCTGTAGTGGGAAGGAAGAACAACGAAGAACTGCAAGGCAGGGGTGGACTTAGGGTTATAAATCACTGCCTTATAAAGGAGGAAACTATTTAAATACTTCAAAACTGAATTCTTGGCCAATTATACAAAAAATAATGGGTTGTTTTCCAAAGTGAGTAGTTTAAATAGAAGAGCAATTCTAAAAATATTATTTACCTTTTAGTATGTTGCTGATCTTGATACCCTTTAGCGCTAAGAAACTCTTCTTGTCAGTGCAAGTATTCATGCTTGCACAATGGAACTCCCCCCCCCCCGGCAAAAAAAAATAATGTTCTGGGTTTTCACTTAGTCCTTCAGGGTGGATTTAGAGAGGGCACAGGGCATTTGTGAGTGAAGGGGGAAATTATGTTGCACAGTCAGAAAGCCTTGTGCTGGTGGAACAACTTAGTTGGGTACTGACACTGGTTCTAATCTTAAATTTCAAGTCTGGGCAAATTGTCCATTTAAAAGAACTAACCTGCAAGAGTAGTGATGCTGGCTTCTCAAGGTAATATCTAGGATGTAGATCATAAGATATACAGTATTGAGCTTCCATGTACATGATGAAACAAAATGTATTTAAAATGTGTAACTATGTAAGTTACATAGTACCTGTAAAAAAAACTACTGACTTATATATATATATATATTTTCCCGTGCACCATTTTTCTATTACACCTTGAACATATGTGGGTTTTTAATTGGTATCAAGATTCAGCATACTTCTTCCCCCATTGCTAACTTTTCTTTGCTTCAGGATAACTTGTTTATTTTCGTATGGTTTGTATTTTTAATTTTTATTAACAGTTTAAAAAGAAAATACTTGCAATTTAGAATGAAGTTGTTTTCTTTTTTCTGCCTGTTCCTTTTACAACATGGAACATTTCTGTTATATCTACAGAATGTAAATGCATTCCGCAGTTACATGAGAGTAGTAACAAAAGATTGTGCCTGACACTGCATGGACAAACTATCATGTTTTCAGTTGTTATGATACAAAGTTTCAGATTAAACTGATTATTGTTTGCTTATACTTTTACGTTTATGAATTCTGCTATACTTCCTCAGTGATTCAATACTTGTTTTTATATCAATGTTATATCTGCTTTAGTGTTAAAAAATACTTAATTTTATCAATGCAGTTGTTGCATAGAAAAATTGCTGTGAATTATATAATCACTTCTTAAAGATGTAGTTTTTTCTTACGTACTTATTTTTTAAAAAGAACTAGTATGTCTTGCTGTGAATTGTCTGTAAGTTGATCATTGTCTTTTAAATCTTGTTTCAGAGTGAAAGTGAATCTAATGGATCAGAGGAGAATGTGGACATTGAAACTGTGGAGGAACTCACAGAGCAAATTAACATTGCTCGGCTGAAAGCTACAGCTGCCCATGTCATACTATCCAAACAATTGTAAGCAGTTAAAATAATAATAATTGTAATATTTTTACCATCAGTTATGTAGTTTTAGATCATTAAAAATGTAATGATCTCACTTGACCTAGGCGTTAATGAGACCTCTTTGGAGGAAGAGGCTTGGGGCCCCATGTAGCACCCGCTGCCACAGAAGACATGGTGCTTCAGGGAACAAGATTGTTTTTTTGAGGCCAAGGTAGTTGACCTGGAGACCTTCAGAGACATTATAGCTGCACCACACTGCCATGGAGAATGAGGGTTTTGGGTGCCATTCTGAAGGGGGGAAAAGAGGATCCTTCGTAGGGACCCAAGACAAGCAGTTAGTCCTTTGTGACAAAGAATTGCTCCTCTGAGGGACAGGGGCATCCATGTGTCTTAAGATAAACCCGACTGGAAACCCGCACAACCAAAATGACATCCATTTTTGTCTTGCAGGAACTCTGTGCATGACCATTCTAGTCAGAAGATTGCCAAGACTCCCAAGGTAGATACACGTCTGCTTACTTGTTTTTCTTCTTCTCTGTAATACATGTTGCCAGTCCCAAAGATGCACCAGTTTATGTTTTAGTGTCTCTAAGGGTGGAGCAAGATGTGCCGCTGTTTAGTACCTAATATGCAAATCCTGTATCATGCCCCGCTCCACCTCCATAATATTTAGTAAGACTTACCAGTGTTTCTCGTCCAGTGAGACAGAGTATGAATGTCGAAAAGCAGGGAAAAACAGGAGAGCTCTGTATGGGGGTGCCATTGTTAACAACACCTGGTTCTTCTCTCAAGCTATAGGGGGCCAGCTTGGCTACGAGATATCGAGAACAAGAAAATGAAGGTTCCAAGGACTGGCTATTGCAGAAGAGTCTGCATTGCTACATGCTTCTCTTTTGCACTCATTGCTGTTACTAGAGAAGAGAGGAAAAGGGGGGGGGGAATCCAAGTGCAAGAAATTCAATATTTAAAAATGTATTTCATTTCTAACACCTGGAGATTTTTCCTTTATTTGGGTTTTTTTTTTTTTTTTTTGCTTGCTGGTGTTTCTGTCCCAATTTTAATAGTTTTAGTGAATCATTGGCTCAGGTGGGTTGCTCATAGTTCAGCCTGTATAAGAGGGTACTTTGTTACTGCCATCTTATTTTAATGTTTTCTGCAGAATTAATTTGTTATATACTTTGGACTTGATTTGTGACCACCACCGCTGAGGGCATTCCTGGCACATGTAGTTGTGCCTAGGTTTGGTAACACTCATTGTTCTAACTGAGAATCAATAGCTTTTGCTCTGGTTCATTCATGGCTCACTCATTTCCCATGCAGCATCTCCAGAGTCAGATAGCTACTTAAGCTCCACCTTTTAAAAGTTCTGCTCAGTTTTGTTGAAATGCTGGACCAGGACTTAAAGTTATACATGTACGAGTCACTGTTTGGGCTGCATGTCTATATGTTTTGAACAGTTCTCAAGAGGAGCTGTGTTTTTGCTTTTCAGCCACAACCTGAATTGCCAAACAAAAAACCAAAGAATGAGGAAGAAACCTTTTCGAATTACCGCGAAACACACACAGCAAATGAACGTCGCCGTCGTAAGGAAATGAGGAGACTCTTTGAAAAACTGAAGGTTACTTTAGGATTGCAGATGGTCCCCAAGGTTTCCAAATGTTTCATCCTGAAGCAGGTTGGTATTTTATAGCTTGGAGGGAGGCAGTAGGACAAAGTTGCATGTTGACAGAAAAAGAGATGGACATTTCTGCAGTTACTATTCATCAACTTACTATCACGGCAACTAAACTGACTAAAGAATCTTTGATTGATTGATTGATTGATTTTTTAGTGGTATAAATCAGCATAAATTTTGAGCAAGAACAGTCATTCCAAAGAGAAAATGCTTTGTTTGGATTAGTAATGCTTGTATGTCTCATGGCCGCAACTATATTAGACAAGGCATCCCATCCTTTTCTATGAGGGCAGTTCACAGAGATATTTAAGACTTGCTTGTCAAACTAACTATTACTTTTCAAAAGATCTTCCCAATTAAGTAGAGACACATTTTTAATTTATGAAAAAGTTTTAATTGATTAATCAAATGGATTAATCAACTGAGCATTTCATCTCTGCATTACATACTGGAAACTCAAAAGACATGTGAATAGCAATTGAAAACCTCTTAAGTGCCTATTTTGTGTCTCATCAATTCTTTTTCATAGCACTTTTGGTAAAAACAAAAGCAAAACAACTGCAGTTTATCATTCACACTCTGTTTTTGACTGGTATTTGACTTGCCTTCTTTGTAGAGTGCTGCTTTTTCCTCTAAAACGCTCTCAGGAGATCTATCTTCAGAATGTAGCAGAAGCAGTTTGCAGTTTTTTTGTTTAACTTTTCACAAATCTCTCTTCCACATAAGTAGGAAGAAAGAGAAGCTGCCTTTATTTACTTTTAGGTATATTCTGCTGGAATCTAAAAGTGGGTCCTTGGTCCTTTTTCAGGCCTTGGAAGAGATACAGGGACTAACGGATCAAGCAGACAAACTCTTGGGTCAGAAAAACTTGTTGATGCGCAAGCAGGACACTTTGATCCGTAAAGTATCTGCCCTTTCAGGTGAGTTGACATTAAAGAGAAAGCCCTAAAACCTGAAGAGAGGCTCTGGGATATGGGGATCCTGGGATTGTCCCAAGAGCTACTATTTCAAATACATGAAAGGTACTAAGTTGCTGAAGTTTTTTACTCCATGGAAATTAAACCCCAAGAGCTGTAAAGTTGTCTAGGTATGTCAAGTAATGTTGTGTAAGTTTTGTGCTATGAAACACTGCATGTTTAAGTTTTGGGAAGTATGCTAGATATGAGGGAGAACTTGACTACTCCTTTCCTCTGTAGGCAAGACACAGGAAGTAGTCTTGAAGAAGTTAGAATACATTTATGCAAAACAGAAAGCGGTAGAAGCACAAAAGAAGCAGCAGCAAGCAGAACCTATGGATGTGGTTGAAACTCTGGAGACTGCTAAGCCCTCAGTGGAAAACAGCCCCTCTTCTCTCTTTAAAGAGATGAAACCAGCAGCCTTGTCCAGCAAGCATACAAAACCATTGATACTTTCCAGGAAAGGAAGCTGTGCCACAGGTAGGCTAAGTGAACATGGATTAGTTGAATATCACACAAATGGGTATTCTTGGAAGCATTGTATCTGCAAGTCTTACGTAGCCTACCATATTATGCATAGTGCAAGTTTTTTTTATTAAAACAAAAGTAAGGAGACTTACCAATAGAAAACATGTAATTCTCACATACCTCTAGTATATAGTTCAGCCTGCGTAAGACAGTACTTTGTTACTGCCGTCTTATTTTAATGTTTTCTGCAGAATTAATTTGTTTTCATATTTGCTGCTTAAAACTTGCTGTGTGTTGTTAACCCACTGTTAAATTTAGTATTGGTAACAGTGGGTTACATTTTTGAATGCCATGAGGTTGATTGGTGAAGTAAATACTGATATATATAATGCTGCTTCACTTTTTACACTCTTATCTTCACACATCTTTCTTTTCACTTCCTTGTAGGGGACATACCCATGACATTAACAAATGCTAGCCTAGTAATGACAGCGAATGGCCAGGTGCTTGCATTCAAGAGTCCTTTGGTGCCAGGACAAGTTGCTGCCTTCCCTTCCACACTCCTGCAAACTGAACTCAAATCAGAGGCTGACAGCAGTAATGGGACAGGACAGCCAGGTAAAGGTCACAAAATGACTGAAAAAAATCAAAGCTGGATGTGTGACTATTTCTGAATGGAACTTTTAAAAGCAAGCCTTCTTCATAAAAAGTGAAAAGTATTTCTCTTAGGTTGTCTCTTCCAATTTCCAGTCTTGATATTTTTAAAAATGTAATATTTATTTCTGTATCTATGCCTTAGAGAAGTAGATAATTGATTTTTGCTGAAGGAATATCAAGGAGATATTGATATACAAATAGTACAAGAAATCTTGTGGATGGTACCTGTTACTAGATGAGATGAAACAAAATGTTCATCTGAAACCGTGTGTTTACCATAATAGCTACTCTGCTTAATATTTTTTTCCTTGATAGTATGTGTGAAAGTTAACTCACTGTTTCTCGCTTAATATAAGGTATTGCTTCTGTGATGATTCAGTTGCCAGGCTCAGCAGTACCAGTGGAAGTGAAAGGTATCCTTCCGAACTCCACAGTTCCCATTACCTTGTCTGCTGTAACCAGTAACTCACTCACTCCAGTTGCAGAAACAGCTCCAGAACTCACTTCAGGTAAAGTTGCATTAGTTTCTTACTAAATTTATGGCACTGAAAAATGAATTCTAACTGCAATAACTTACCGGCTTCTTCTTTCTCCCTATTGTATTTAATTGATTTATAGAAATACTTATATACTACCCACTTGCAAAAGATCAGGGCGGTGTACAGCAACATAAAAAACCTTTAAAAGAAGCATAGAATGATCACGAAAATGACTGGCTGCTCAAGGAAATGTAAACAACTACATAAGCCTGTCAGGATGTAATAAATATTACTGTCTCACCTCAACAGTCCTTTGTTGCCAAAAATGTACAGTGCACTTTCCAGCACTGCCCACAAATGATTTGTGTTACAACTCGCAACATATGCGATCACTATAGCTAAAGAAGTTCATTGTGTATGTCTCAAGTCTCACAGGTGTTCCCATGCAAATGTGGTCTGTGCTGCTTTAAAATGTGGCTGCAGTAACAAAAACTTCATTATATTCACATGTACAGTGCTGGGGTAGGGGTGTATTTGACAGTATAAAGATTACCTCATGAACAACTGGCATCCAGCACCTCTGAGGTTGAGGCATGTATGCCTGGACCTATAAGTAGTTGTTGTCAGTGGCCCCAAGGTTTCCATAGTGTGAATTGCCCCAGAAATGATACAGGCAGCAGAAGATTGTCCCTAAAATTGACTTCTGCACCAGAGAATTAGAAAGTAGCTGATGTAACACAGCTTTTTAAATGGGTTCAGTGAAGAATCTGTGAAATGACAGACCAGTTAGCTTAACATCTGCTCAGCTTAAAATAGTGGAAATTATTATTAAATACCTTTTTTTACAGGACTTCTTTACCCCAGTCCAGGGTCCTAATTTGTCATCCCCCCTGCTCCACTTTTTGTCTACATGCTAGTCCACTGATTGGAACTGTAAAAAGAAAAAAGAGAAATAAAGTAGACACACACCCAGCCCCTCACCCTGAAAGGGATGCAAACCGCTCTTTTGAGGGGTCAATTTGAATTGATCAGCTGAGCAAGAGGGCTATGTACACTGTGCACATACATGAGTTTTGCATTTGAGGGCAGTGGGTGGCCAGAGGTGAAAATGACCCTCAGGCCAAATGTGGCTTGCCACCCTGATTCCTGCTGAAGGAGAATGTTTTTTATCACTTCTGCAAAAGGAAGTCCTGCCTCGCCCAGCTGTTGGAGTTCTTCAAGAGTATTGGTTATCAGGGTTATGGAAAGAGAATGGTCCTCTTCTGAATCAGTAACTGCTTAAAGAGCAGGCAGCATAGAGTAGAAATAAATGGATAGTTTTTACGGAGAAGGGAGATCTAGGGATCCCCCAAGTAATACTTTGGTCTTTTTTAACTTCATAAATAACCTAGAGCTGTGGTTCCCAATTACCTAAGTACTGCTGACCCCCTGTTTTTCAAACGCCAACAAAATGGGTAGTCAACAAAATGAAGTTTATTATAAATAACTGAAGTGATGCAGATTGGGGCAATTCCCCCCCCCCCAACTTCAGGGTATGTTTATAAGGCCTGAACAAGGAAGGAGATCTGCTGAAGTGATAAGTGGTTTACATTTGGAGAAGCCGTTTAGGACAGATCCTGTCTCCAGTATTCTAACAGGCCTTTCTTTGTTCTGGCTTACAGAAAGTGAAGACTCATTCATCATGCCAAGAATAGTAAATGTGACATCACTGGCTACTGAAGAAGATACAAATTTAAACCTGGATGCAAATAAGAATCCTGATGTAACCTTGGATACTGATTCCCAGACACCTGAGACTTCCTTGCAGGCAGTATCACATAAAACTACTGATCTTCGGTCACCAGAAAAAGCAGAACCTTCTTCTGTAAAAGGGAGAGGCACTACTGGAGCAGTACATGATTCTCTTAAGCGAAAAGAGAATTTCCCACAAATAACAAATGTCTCTAGTTTGAAGGCATCCCCAGAACCACTTGCAACAAAACCTGAAGAGTTAGCCGGAAATCAGGCAAGGTTAAAACAGATGAACAAGGGAAGTGATGGACAAAAATCAAAAGAGTCTTCATTTCAAAAGCTGCAAATTAATGAACCCAGTGACTCCGGGATAGAAATGGAGCTGCAAAAAGTAGCCTCTGCAATACATGAACCAGCACTGGATGCAAGTGACTTAATGGGCATAGAGGAGACTGATGACACAGATGAAACCCTCACCTCCCTGCTGAATGAAATTGCATTTCTCAATCAGCAGTTGAATGACGATGCTTCAGACATATCAGAACTCCCCAACTCCCTGAGCTCTGGCTTTTCTCTAGGAGATATGGAAAGTCGCAGGCAATCAACTACTGCAGAAGGCTCTCCCTTTCCGTTTGGTGCCATGAGTGGGAGCTTTAAGGACCTTTCTATAGTTCAAGAGAGCAGTGATTCCATAACTCCTCTCCTGCTTCACTTGGATGATGATGATCTACCTGATAGTAACAAGAACTCAGGAGATCCTTCATCTGATTCTGATGCTTTAAAAATCATGTTAGGATCTGAAGTAAAGGACCCAAATCCTGATCACTCAGCAAATAGTTGTGGAAGTGAAAGTGGAAAAACTGAGCAATCTGTGGCAAAGACAAGAAGTGTGTCACCTCCCATTCTGCAGATGAAAACTAACCTGGAAGCTGGCAAAACTGACATGGCATGGAGGCCTATGCCCAAACTGGCACCACTTGGACTAAAAGCTGCTAACTTTCCATTAGAATCAGAGGGACAGAATACTAAGGTGATGCCTTCATTGGCACCCGTTGCTTCAAAAGAGATAAAAACTGCACAGCCAGTGACTAGTCCAAGTCAGGACGGTAATGAAACACTCACTTCAGCACCTGCGGCTGCAGAATCAAAATAGTATTGTGGCTTTACCTTCAGGTGCTTTTTGGTAATAATGTTTGATTTTTCAGAGGCTTCCATAGTTAATCAGAACTTCAATTATGACACATCTCCAACATCTAGATTCTTAGGTTGCATGTGCCAGTGTGCATGTAATATATGAGGCTAGATGTTTGAACTTGATTAGTAAAAGATGACATTCAATAAAGAGTAAGAGACTAGTCAGATAAATTATGCCCTTTTCTGACAGTCACAGAAAGCATCCATTTGAGATATTTTCAAACATTTTTAGCATTTCAGAAAAATTATTCAGGACTGTGAATAGCTTATATACATATATCTTAACATATTACTCAAGGGCCTCATGCAAGCATTTGAGGCACAAGATGTATTTTTTCTTTTAATATCTATAAATTGAATAGTTTGGGGGCTTCGCTTTTAACCTAGTGAATGTGAAGGGATTTCATACTATAAAATGATCGTATATTTTTGTACACAGGCTTTTTTTGTAAATACATAAAATAATGACATTTCATATATATCAAAAAGTTAATGATTATTTCTAATGATTGTAAATAAGAAATTTTGAGAACTAACATGGCATCTGAGTGCTCTGAGCAGGTCAATCACTGTTAAATCTGAAAATTGCTGCATTTTTCTTGTCTTGCATAATTGTACAAAGCAATGTAGATCTGTGTTCCAGCTATCCTGGCAGAAAGTATTAAGGCTTCCCACTCCCTGTTGTGATTTACTCATATTTGAAGCTCCTATCTCCAGGCTCAACCAGCTGGCGATAGGCAGTCTTCTGCATACATGCTGAAAGTAGTTCACAAGGTCCAGTTTGCTCATACAGGAAAGTGTCCTGCATTATACATTAAGCCCCTCCCACTCTCCATCTGTGTGTAGGTTAGGTGTATTGGGGTGGACTTGCACATGATGGGTAGTTTCATTATCATTTCTCATGATGTTGATTAAATGTACTGTGTAGCCACTGAAACTCCCAATTTAAAGTTAAAAAAAAAACAGCACAGGGAAACTAGGATTTATTCTCTTGCCTGGTTCAGTTTTTCACAGAAAATTGCAGCCAAATGCTTTTACCTGCACTAGGAAAAGATACAGATATTAATATATTTTTCTTAATGGGGCTAAAAGCAGTTTGGGGTAAGATAGAGGATACAAAATGAGAAATGGTTAAGACATGCTCTCCCTCCATGCCAGAGCTTCACTTCGAAATGTAGCCTTAGCAATGTGCTTTAAATTTGATTTGATTTGTAATTCTACAAAGTAAAAGTTCTTGATGGGGATGCAGGATCTTGTCAGTGTAATGGAGGAAGCAATTCAGTATCTTCTGTAGTCTTCAGTCTTTTGTAAATTCTCATTTCTTGCATGCTTCATGGGGTTCATTCAGTGCCTTAGGATTTGGAAGGGAACTTAGCATGGTAATCCTAACCTGCTTGGTTAAAATCTAATCCAGCACGTCTGTGTTTAGAGATCAAAATTTGTTCAGTTGGCTAATTTCCCATTTTGTCTGCACTGACACCACCAGTATGCTAGAAACTCCACTTCTCATTGGGACACTTTTTCCTCAGTTTTTCTGCTTCTTCCCTCAGCCCTTTTTTGGCTAACATCTATTTGTATCAAGCTGTTTAAAAAATCCAAATAGGGGTCTGACAGAAAAATATACCACTAAAGACACCTTACTTTTTGACAAAACAGCTGGTTTGGAGGGACTGTACGTATGCATTATAATTTAACAATAGGCATCGAAGAATTAGAGGGAAAACTCTGCGTAAGTAATCAGCAAGGATCTTCAAAGTACTGAATACCTTTCTTATAATTATCTCTTTCCTCTCATCCTCCATATATGTGTTTGGCCCCAAGGCAAATCCAAGTACATCCTAAAACAGTTCTATGAGTTTTGTTTCAAATATAGTCTGGAAAATTATGTATGGGGATTTTTGTAAATAATATTTCAAGATTATGAATTTTATAGAGAGTGTTTTGTAATCGAGAGGACAACTGAAACCCTGAAATGAAATGGGCACATTTTCATTTGACCAAGATTTCTGGATATTTGACTTTTAATACATCTGTAAATAGGCTGAAATGTTTTTTTAAAAAAAGTATAAAGAAATGCCAGATTTCATTTTTACTGTACATTCTCTCTTTTTCTGAATTTTTCCCAAAACTGGTATTTTTGTAAACATTTAACCACAGAGCCTATCTCAGTAACTATAAAATGGAGAATCTGTAATATTAAAATAAATAGTCTTCAGCTAAAAGCTGGCCATGAACCATTATTTCTCTGAAAGAAGGCATATGAAAAAATTTTTATTGGGTACAAGTTACATCACACATTCCTTGTAGTAATGGTTGCAAAATGAAAGTCTTGCTCTGTTGAGTAGGAAGGAAGCAGTCTGAAAAGGAAATAGGCATTAATGAGTTACATAAATGTTTAATGACCAGGGAAGATAGTTCTGGAAGAGGAGGAGCTAAATAGCAGTTAGGCACTTCGCTGACTCATTTGGGACCATGTTGTCTCTACTGTAGCCTAGTGAAGTGGCTGCAAATCAGTAAAAGTTCTAGAAGAGGGAGGTTGTTATGATACACACCACCCTTGCTAAATACCGTAGTTCATGGATGGGACTCCCTGAGAATGTGGACGTCCAAGACCATGGTGGGGTCTTGGTGGGGAAGAATCTGGTGGGAGACTGGATGGAACTCTGCCTTGACTCTGCATTTTCCAACTTTCACGTAGCAAGAATAAGGTAGAATTGTGTCCTATCAGTAATGGATACCTTTGGGAGAAACAAAAAATCAAGTCCCCATCGTAATGGAAGTACTAACACTCCCGTAGAGCAACTTTGACCGGCAACTGTCAACTCCCATCTTTTTTGGAGTTCTTATGTAGTACCCACTGCCATGACTTAATTTGCACCGTGGGTACTGCTTCCTTCTTATTAAGAGCTCAAAATGTCCTGGAGCTTGCGTTTGCATGAGAGTGCTGGTTGATAGCCTTACTTATACAGAACTTAACAAGGCAATGACTGCAGCATGGAACCTCTAAGACAGTGGTGGCCAAACTTGGCCATCCAGCTGTTTTGGGACTACAACTCCCATCATCCCTAGCTAACAGGACCTGTGGTCAGGGATGATGGGAATTGTAGTCCCAAAACAGCTGGAGGGCCAAGTTTGGCCACCACTGCTGTAAGACAACTTGGAGTGGTTGTGCTGCTGGAAGAGTGTCCAGCTTCTGGAAGGAGCCAGTTTCTGAAGTCACCCTTGTTTTTGTATAATCAGTGATTGCCAGCTTGACTTACATTTTCAATTTAAGAGAAAGCCCCTTAGTTTTGCTATTTATTATTTAGACATGATTCTATAAATATATTCATTAGCAGCATTAGAAAGATGCAGTTGACTAACAACCATGAACATCTAATCTTTACCCCAATCTACCTCCCATGAACCTTGGGCAGCATACATGATTCCCTTCCCTGCTTTATTCTCACAACAGCCATGTGGATTGGTGATGAGATAATAACTGACCCAAGGTGACCCAGTGAGCGTCATAACATAAACCTCTGCTGGAGTGAGGGTTGCAAGGGCTGAAAATTGTCCACATTGTTCTCAAAGTCTGCCACCAGGTGATGCCAATTGCTTTAGATTGGCGTGCAGTCCATATCAATGCACTATATCTGTTCTCCGTTGCTCAACACACACAGCTTTGGGCATTAAATGTTTGTAAATGAGACATACAGATCAACTAGTCTAATCCCCTCTGCATACAGATGCCATTGGGCCGCCACAGAGTTTGCAAGGGATCTGCTCATTTTATAGGGATTTCAGTTTTGCAGGTCCTATTCATATAATTCTGGCTTAATTCCAAGCCCTTTAACTATAATGCAGCTCAACCTGTGTGGCTGCAGTCCTAACACCAGTTGTGACTGGTGCCCATTGGGACTGGCAGGACAGAAGACAGGGGGATCAAAGTAGGACTGAAAGAGTGATCAATATTTTTATAAGAAATAATATTGGGAAGCACTATTTCTCTGACATTTCCCATCATGGTCTGAAAGCTGAATCTCATGTGTGGTGAAGGATGTATAAAACTCACAATGGATTAAGGGCTATCATGGGTTTGGTTTTAAGTGCTTTTGTATGGACACAGCTTTCTCCTGAGGTAACATGAAGTGTCTCTAAGAATCAGTTACTCTGTTCACTGGTGTGAGCTAGAATGTGACCTGTAGGCCAGTCAGGCTAGGGATTTCACTGAAATGATTCATCTGGGTTGCTGTTTTGCTTGCAGGAAGATGAAGGAGGGAACAGAGAGCTTCTGCATCATAAACACAGCTTGTAAGGCAGCATGCTATCAGTCAACCCACTTTTTGAAGGTTGATGTACTGACTCACAATATGGGCTTGTAGTGAAATACTTAAGCTACTGCTTCATCATGAACAAAATGAGCTTCAACCTACTTCCCAGAATGCAGAATTGTGGCAGATCCAACTTATCACATTCTACTGTTGAAGCAGTAAAAGAAGCTGAAATGTGCATCAGTTATATATTGTTGCTGGTTTGGGTCAGTCTGCATCATGCCCTGAGCCCCTTCTAATTATTGGGTTCCTGTATCTCTGGGGATGGGACACGGGTGGCTCTGTGGGGGGACACGGGTGGCGCTGTGGGTTAAACCACAGAGCCTAGGACTTGCCGATCAGAAGGTCGGCAGTTCGACTCCCTGCAACAGGATGAGCTCCCGTTGCTCGGTCCCTGCTCCTGCCAACCTAGCAATTCGAAAGCACGTCAAAGTGCAAGTAG
Organism: Podarcis erhardii; assembly: GCF_964252035.2. Lineage (NCBI taxonomy): Eukaryota > Metazoa > Chordata > Lepidosauria > Squamata > Lacertidae > Podarcis > Podarcis erhardii. The sequence continues at coordinate 44,599,353 of NC_138497.1, forward strand.
ATAAACAGGTACCGCTCCGGTGGGAAGGTAAACGGCATTTCCATGCACTGCCATGATTCGCCAGAAGCGGCTTAGTCATGCTGGCCACATGACCCGGAAGCTGTACGCTGGCTCCCTCGGCCAATAAAGCGAGATGAGCGCCACAACCCCAGAGTCGTCCGTGACTGGACCTAACGTTCAGGGGCCCTTTTACCTTTACTATCTCTGGGGATAGAGGTATGAGAGCAAGCTGTTGCAACTAGTCCCTTTAGACAGTTGCAATACAGTGGTCTTAGCTGGCCACTTAAACACCATGATTAGCATAACCAACAAAGTTGCTGTGTACCATAGGGCAAATGTGTGGGATTTTCCTTTTGCCTGGCTGGTGGCTAGAAAGACAGTGGTCAGAGTTGTGTGAGAGAGCTGAGCAGTAATAAAGCAGGCTGAGCAGCTGAATACAGACCCGTGCTTGATTTGCTCTGGAACCCAAGGCTGTGGCTAGTGGAGAAGCAAGATCTGTTGGGGTGTTAATGTGAGATGGGTTTTAATGAACAGGAGAGGATATAGTAATTCAGTTTATCTCTCCAGGCCCCCATGTGTGTAGGTAGAACAGAGTTTCAAAATCCCATCAGCAGCAGCCAATTTAAAAGCATAGGAATGAGGCTGTAAACCCCTGTTTTTGAGGAAGTCCAGCTGCAAAGTAAGCTGGCTTCCTCCTTCTTCCTCCACTTAACAAAGAATCAGGCAACAACTTTAAGATATACTTACTTTATTATCCAAAATGATTTATTTACAGTATAACCAGCTTCAGGCATGTGTCTAAAGTTTGAGCAAGCAGAGGCATGTCTGCACCCAACTCTGATCAACAGAAGAGAGAATAACAGGAGGTACTATGTGCTTCTTCCTCTCCAGGAGAGGAGGGGAATATGACATCACACAGAGCCCTCTCTACCAATTGTATTTCTATGGTATGAGTATTTGATTATCAGCAATACAGCTCCATGGCATTAGCTGCTTCTCATGTAAACTAGCAAGAATATGCATTTGTTAGGTTTGGCTGCTAATCTCCCACTATGAACCCCTCTGCCTTAGACTCAGGTTGTATATATGTATAAATAAACCATACATCCTAAAGAGACCACAGTCTCCACTGGCCCTCATTCCAAGGAAACTGAACCCTGGGTAAGTGCCTGGAATCTTTCACCTTTCAAAGACTGGGGTGGCATACTACCAAGAACTATCCAGCAGTCACAGAAGCTCTGTCATTTATTTGCTGAGGGGACACGGGTGGCGCTGTGGTCTAAATCACTGAGCCTCTTGGGTTTGCCAGTCATAAAGTCAGCAGTTTGAATCTAGGGTTGAATCAATGGTTGAATCCCATTGATTTGTCCCAGCTCCCGCCAACCTAGCAGTTTGAAAGCATACCAGTGCAAGTAGATAAATAGGTACCACTGTGGCAGGAAGGTAAATGATGTTTCTGTGCGCTCTAGCACTCATCGTGGTGTTCTGTGTGTCAGAAGCTGTTTAGTCATGCTAGCCACATGACCAGGAAAAGCTGCAAACACCTGCTCCCTTGGCCTGAAAGCGGAAATGAGCGCTGCACCCCATAGTCAGGGGTCCTTTACCTTTTAATAAGGACTGTGAGAGTTGTCTTGGGTGCCTGCGGTTTACAAATAAATAACCATACAGTAGCTTTCCCCCAGCTGGTAACCTCAGATGTTTTGGACTAATACACTCATCCCCCCTAACCACTGGCCATGCTGGGGCTGATGAAATTGTAGCCCATAACAGCTTGGAGAAGTTGGCCTACAACAGAGAGATAAACAAGGTCATTCTAAATGGATATTAGCTGACAATCCTCATTGGCTTGTATGCAAAACTCTCTTGGAATCATTATTCTTTCTGACATAATATTTGCTTTTATGGCTTTATTTCTGTAACAACAAAAAGAAATATTGCATAAGGTCAGTGTGTTCTCATATTTATATCTGGTCTTTATCTCCTCCCCACATGCTTTAAAAAAAAACAGTTCCTCATGTCCATTTATATTCTAGGGTTGCCTTCCACTGTAATTCTTTTCATCTGTCAAATGAACCGTTTTTTCCTGTTCTCATTGCTTGAAGAAATGTTACTTCGGGCTGTTCTGCCTTGTTGAATGTTATCACTATCTGTTTAGGATATTATACTGGTTCAGCTCCCTGGCATCTAGAAAATTTCTTTGGATGAGCTAAGAATCATTCTACAGATTCTTGCATTGCCTACTTTGGAGAATTTCACAACAGCATCATATGAGCATATGATGAGCATACGAGGTAAAGTTTGCTAACCAGAACACTAATTCTGGTTTTGCGGAGATCTTATACCGAATAGTTCGTAAACAGGCCTGTTTTTAAACCGAGGTACCATTGTATATGGTTTGATTGGTCCCAAAGAGTAAGTAGGCAATTATATTTATTATTGTTGTTGGAGTTTGGTACATACAGCAGTGGAGTGCAGAAATAAATAGTCTGGTGAGACTGCTAGTTGAAAGAACAAAGAAACTGAAGTTTTTTTTAAAAAAAAAACCAAACAAACCCCAAAACTAACACTGTAACACAAGACATTTCATGATGGTCACGATTCCACCCACCCCCCTTTTTAAAAAGAAACATGAATTTGGAGCATAATATTCACCTGTGAGTACCATACAGGTTGTGACTTCAAAATATTTAAGGGATAGAAGAGAACATGCAATTATACATACACACACAATGAGAAGACTGTAAACTGCCTCTTATGGTTAGCAGAGGTGACAACATGCATGGCTTCATCTCTTTCATTTCTTCTTTTACACTAAGCCATAATAAGCCAAAGGTGTGTGCTGCCGGATATCCTTTGGCTTTAGGCATGATGTGACTCACAGGCTGAAGTGTGAATTTCTGCAGTGTGTCCATTTAATGAAGTGTAGCCAGCGTGACAGCATTCACAGGAATACTTCAGGGGGTAGGTGCTGGTTTAGCTTTTAAAAAATAAAAAAATTAAATTACAGCTTTTAGTCACAAGAAGGTGCCATTTGTTTTGCTGTGTGCGTGTACAAAAGAGTCCCTGAATTTATAAGGGGTCTAGCAAAATACACTAGGGAGTGTTTTAAGGGATAGTTGCATATATAGGAATTTTGGCTCAAGGGGTTCAACCAGACGGTCTACATAATAGACAGTATGAGATGTTTTCCAAGTGCCTGGCTTTGGCTTATCTGTAGGTGTGGCTCACCCATATCTCACCCATTCCACAATTTTCATGCAGCTGCATGTCATAGCAAAGTGTTCTTCAAACTTGAGTGCCCAGATGTTGGATTACAACTCCTATAACCCCTGACCATTGCCTAAAATGGGGGTGATGGGAGTTGGAGCCCCAAGAGGTTTAAACTGTTTTTAAAAAGAAGTTTAAATTGTATGAGTATTGTTATGTTTGCCACCTTTGAAATAAGGTGTGGGGCAGAAATCGAATAAATAAAACAATAAATACTATACTACGCTAAAAAGTATCACATTGAATTTGGCTCGGCAATGAAATTTGCAGCCAAATCTTTGGGCAGAGGTGTAATATTTCATTCCTGTCAGCAACTGTGCTGCAACATTGTGTAGTGACAAAAAGCCTGGTGGATCAGGGCAATGGTCCATCCCGTCCGGCATCCCATTCCCACAGAAGCCAGTCAGATGCCTCTGGAAAACCCGCAAGCAGAATTCAAGCACAGGAACACTCTCCCCTCCTGTAGTTTCCAGCTACTGGTATTCAGTTGCTGCCTCCAACCGTGCCTCCTCCATGAATTTCTTTATTAATCCTCTTGCAAAGCCAGAATAAATTGGCAGCCATGACTACCTCAGGAGCAAGTTCCATAGTTTAAGTCGGCACTGTGCAAAGAAGTACCTGGAGGTCCTGCTTTCTGAACGCTGTGGGTTCCCGTGAAATTGTTTGGTAGCTGAGAGTTTGTATCACGAGCTGACAATTTCAATTATTTCCCATGGGAACATTTTAAATCTGTGAGTGGTCCAATCTCTCCCCTCTCTAGTGCTTCCTGACATGGCTACAGCCAACCAACGAAAGAGAGAAAGGAAAAACTGATTTGTCCAATCTCCTTCGCTCCCTGGTTTCTACCCCCAAATGGCTGCCACCTACCAGGAAAGCACAAGCAAATAAGGAAGCAGGCAAATTCCGGCTATTCGGATATCTGAATTTGTGGTGTGTATAGTAAGATTTGGGTACTAATTCCTTGTATTCAGAAAAATGTAGAGCAAGCATTTGAAAAGTGGGACGTGTGTACTTTCTCTTCATTTACCTTTTTTTATTTAGTTTCTGGACCAACCATAAGGAAAGGCCAAAATAGAGTACATTGCAGCAATCCAATATTAAACTTACCAAAGCCTGGACTCCTGTAGTTAAGCCATCCCAGTCTAAGGGAAAGCAACAGCTGTAATAGCAGCCAAAGTCGGTAAAAGGCATTCCTAGCTACTGTGGACACCTGGGCCTCTGGTGCCAAAGCACACAGGGGCAGCCATTTTCTTCTTCTATGAGGTGTTGGTGCATCATAACATACTGCACTCCCAGGGGCTTTTTAGTGATAACCTTTCAGGGAGTGTGGTAAGCACTGCAGTTTCTGACTGCTCTCCCTCTCTCTCCCACACCCACCATGTTTACTCAGAAGGAAGCCTCGCCAAGTTCAGTGGAACCTTCTTCCAAAAAAAGCCAGCGCTGGGATTAGAACCTTTGTCAGGCCTTGGCCTAAAGCATTAAAACGAACAAGCCAACCTGCACCCCTATCACAAACAAACTAACAGGTTCTGTTGATTACAAAGGTGTGGATCAGTATGTTCCCATCCTTTGTGAAGCTTTTCAGCCCCAGGCCTCACTTGGGAATTACCACTGTTTCTCCCCTGGGCTTCCAGGTGCATGTTCCCTTATCCAAGGACCCAACCCAGCTAGTTAGAAATAGGGGGATGAGTCATTGCCCTCTCTTCCCACCCATCCTTTGGGAGTAGCAATTAAAAGATAAAAGAGGCAGCCTGATCCTGGACAAAATTCAGAAGCCAAACTAACAGGCCCGGTCTATACAGCAATAGGTTTAAACAGTAAAGGGTGTCTATTCAGAAATATGTATTGCAGATTTCAGTGCATCTTGTTTGCAGGTAAAGGTAAAGGTACCCCTGACCGTTAGGTCCAGTTGCGGACAACTCTGGGGTTGTGGTGCTCATCTTGCTTTACTGGCTGAGGGAGCTGGCGTATAGCTTCCGGGTCATGTGGCCAGCATGACTAAGCCGCTTCTGGCAAACCAAAATAAGGTTGCAACCTGAGTCTGGTGGGTTATGGATATAATCAAAGTTCAGAGCCAAAACAAAACATCTGCTGTCTGACATAGAGCAGCAAATAATGCTCCAAGTCAAGGTGTGCATCACCTAAGGTTGGTCAAGGTTTTTTGGCACCTGAAGCAGAAAATTACAACATGTGCCTCTCTCATTCCTGGACACTAAAAATACAACTTATAATATAAGCAGTTTGCTGTTCTATGCCTAATGACAGGGCTGACCCTTTCAAGTTGACTAATGGGCAATTAGCTACAGAAGAGTCACATTAACCAGTCTGAATGGCCATCTGCCTGGAATGTATATGGTAATATTTACCTGGAAGTCATTGCTACCCAGAAACAGGAGTATAGAGGTGATGAATCAATGTCTGTATTTTGAAAATGTGAAATTGCCTTGAACCTAGGTCTTGTTTGAAGGGATGCTACAAAAAATGGTGTAATTAGATAAAAATGGAAATGCCTGCATTCTGTCCTGCATTTTTATCTTGTGAACAGCCCTGAGATCTTCAAAAGTAGGGCAGTATATAAATTTAATAAATAATAAAATAACAATACCACTGGAAAATCCAGCCAGGAGCCAGGCAAGCTTGGAAAAAAGGCCCCTGAGAGTTTAGAGCAGGCTTCCTCAACCTCGGCCCTCCAGATGTTTTTGGCCTACAGCTCCCATGATCCCTAGCTAGCAAGACCAGTGGTCAGAGATGCTGGGAATTGTAGTCTCAAAAAACATCTGGAGGGCCGAGGTTGAGAAAGCCTGGTTTAGACTAGCTAATGGCAATGCTATAGGTGTAGCAGTTCGGCCTGGGCAGGAGATGACCCCATAGTTCAGACCCCTTCTTCCCTGGGGTAACGGAAACGGTTCTCCTTCTGCATTCCAAGCAGCTGTTAAAGGCACAGGGGTCCTGCCGCGCGGGGGGGGGGGGGGCGTGCAAAAGATATGCCACCCGATTTAACGGTGTGCTCTTTAATAACCCACTAAGCAGAGCCTCCGGCTTAGCCCCCGGGGGCAAGTTAAAACGTGCCCGCTTGCGAAGGAAGCTGGCAGAGGAGCCAGGGCTGGGTCGGGCTTGGCCAAACCGGCTCCTTTTTTGCCTGCGAAGAGGTGACTTGGATGGGAGGGTGAAGCAAGGTCGGCCTGCCTCTGTTGGAAAGGAAGGTAACCGCCGCCTCTCCCTCCTCCTCCCTCTCCCTACAGGGGCGCTGAGGTCGAATCCTTAATCCCTCCTTCACCCGGTCTCGAGGTTCTCCTCTCCTCCGTCCTCCTTTTTCGTTTCGCGGTTTGGCCTGCTTAGGCCACCGTCGCCGCCGCCGCCGCGGAATCTGGCTGGCTGGGATCTGTCAGCGTGAGTCCTGCGCCAGAAGGGATACAACAAGCGCAGCGGGCGGAGGGGCTGGAGCGTGGAAGCGAGAAGAGCGGTCGCCAGCCCGGAACCTGGCGAGGGGGAAACAGCTGAGCGAGGAGGAGGAGGAGGAGGAGGAGAGCCGTGACACGGCAGGCAGCCCTCTGGGAGGGTCCGGCTGAGGGAGAGCCTGGCAGCCTCCCCTGCACGGGCGCCCCGGCCACTTCCAGCCTCTCGGCTGTCAACTAGCAGGCGGTGGGGAAGCTGAGCAGGGCAGAGCCCGGCCCCCTTTCCCAGTCTCTCCTCCCCGCTAGCAATTTTTTTCCTCCCTCCCCCCCCCCCTTTAAAATAAAAATCTGCAAGAGGAACTCCCGACCTTCCTCGTAGTTTTTGAATCCGCTGGCTGCCTCCCGCTCCCCCGCCTGCGTGCGGTCTGGATCCCTGCGAAGCGAGAGGCGAGAGAAGGAGTTCAGGGGAGGAGGAGGAGGAGGAGGAGGGCGCTTCGCGTGCGTTTTAAATCCCACCGTGGCTTTTTCTAAAAAGGAAAAATCGGCTGCATGGACGGGCAGCGGGCAGAGAAATCCCATTTAATCTCCTCTCGTTGCTCCGCAAAGCGCCGCTGCCTCTTCGCCAAGGTAACAAAGGTTGAGCCATGTAGTGGTTTTCTTAAAAAACAACAACCAAAAAACCAACAAAACGGTTTGTGTCGTTGGCTTATTGTTAAGAAGGAAAAAAAATTGTCCTGAAGGTTTGAATTTGCCCCCTGAATAACGGTGGTTCAGAATGCGCTGGGAAAGGCTTTATGCGATGGTCGGGTATTTTTCGTCTTCGCGCATTTGCGGGCAGGAAGGTGGGGAGGAACAAAATTACCGCAAACTTCTGCCGAAAAATCTGGGTAGATTTGCCTCCCCGTCCCGAGGCTGTCATCAACCTGAGGTGCGGAAGGTTTTTTGGGCCTGACAATCTTGGCTGGTCGAGATTTTCTTCTTGATAAGTAAGGGGGCGGGGGGTGTACGAAACAGTCGGCTATTTTAGACTTGGAAGATATCCGTTATGTTTAAAATCTAGGCTAAAAATGTTTGATCTAATGGCAGCAAGTTTCTTATTTGCCCAATGCATATGCAGCATCTGATGCCCATTCCTCAACATTATTTCAAAATCGTGAATACTGCAACAACGGGCAGTGCAAGGGGGCGGGGAGAGAAGGAGCCTCGCTTGGAGATGTGGTCCTGATCCTGCTATGCTATTCCCTCGCATGGATCTCTTCAAGGACTGCTTCAATTGTGGGGGACTAACTATGAAGATTGCTTTGGGGGTGGGGCGGGGGGGGGGAGGACTGGGTCAATGCTCTAACTTTAAATCCTGACATCTGTAGTGAACTGGTTATTACAGTGGTCTCCCCCACCCCTTTAAAGCTGTCTGGATCTTTAAAGTGTGCTTCCTTACATATGGCGATGCTGGTGGGGAAAGGATTTTCCACAAATCCTGATGAAATTCAGTGACCTTTGATGCATGGCTTCTGCCATTCAGCCTCTATTAGAAAAAGCCGAGATGCACTTGAAGATGTGTTACTGGCTTATGTTAGCTTTGCTGTCTCTTCCCCTCTTTTCTTCCCCCAAAGGTCCATATTGATCCGAGTCTTTTGAACTGACAAAGGAAGTATCTGGAATAGTAGTAATACAAAAGCTGTCAGCAATTGTGCCCTGAAGCAGGAGCCTTATGATGAAGTGAAAAAGGGGAGTGCCCGCAATCCAGAGTCTCTGGACAGAAATGGCCCCCTTAACTCCTCTGGCGTGTTAACCCCGGACTGGGTGGTGGAGGAGGAAAGTGCTTGAGAAAGGGGGCAGGGCTACCTCCCCACGAAGGCTATGATGTCGGTTGAAGGCTCCACAATAACAAGCCGCATCAAGAACTTGCTTCGATCTCCTTCTATCAAGCTGCGAAGGAGCAAGCCAGGGAGTAAGCGGGAAGACATCAGTACAAAGGTGAGTGTTCAAACTGTTTTGCATCCTCCTGAAAGCCTCACCTTTGGCTAAATGCTCAGTTGTGTTGGGGGATGTATAAGGTGGCCCTTAAATATTATGGAATAGTGCTGGTGCTTTCACCTGTTTTCCTGACCTGTGCGTAGCACAGCCAGCAAGACAATGATGGTCTTTGTCTGGGTGTGCCTAAAGGTTGCTTTCCCAAGCTGTATGTGCAAGAAGGTACTTTATGATGTGCTGCACATGGATAGGTATTGTAAGGCCCCCAGGCAATTGGAAGGGAAGAGAGGATGTAACACCTTCTCACACAAGGAAGTGTGGAACAAGTGATTGTTTGGTTAAAACAACCATTTCTTATGCCTTTTGGGGGCACCTCTCAAAAGCAACAAGTGTGTATGCTACCCTAATGTTTTTCAAGTATAGAGATGTAGCCTTTGTTATTGAAGCTTATGGTGTTACTTGACACATGACTGATTAAGTTTAATGAACAGGATTAAAAGTGTCAAGGAACTAAGCCTGTGTTAAGGCAGTGCATCCTTGAGATACAGCTGCCATAGTGGTACGTGTGCTCTCGGTCTCTCTCTCTCTCTTTCCTACTTGCTCTTTCTAGCAAAGGTTTTATGGCACATTCTTCAGTTTGCTGTCCTGAGATTAATGTATGGCAGAAAGAGCCGTGGACTCTGTTCTCCTTCAGAGGATAAGCGTGTTTTAATTTGTGTGGACAGTAAAATAGGAACAACCAGCTTGGCCACATAGTGAATAATAATTAAAACTGGGGACTGGGATCCCAAATTCCTGGATGCTTTGTCATTGACTAATTGTATTGCATTAAGGAAAAATGTGCACACGAAACAGTGCCTCAGTTTTCCCATCTGTAAAATGAATGTAATTGCTCCTAATTATAACTAATTAGTGATGAATGCTTGCTTAAAGCACCTTGTACTTCTTGGACAGTTTTTGGCATGTCATGTAAGGTACTTTCTGTATTTAATAATTTTGCAGCTGACACTGCATGTTTTCTCAGAATAATAAATCCCAATAGGTGGATTTGTGCATGGGTTTGTTGCTGTATTATAAGAAGCTTTCCCAGTACCCATGGGAGAATATAAAATGAAAGCTGAAGTAAGCATACTCTTATTTCAGAGGTACAGCTTAAAATTGTTATGAAAGCTACGTTTCCTCTTCCAATGTCGTTACTTGAATACTGTAGTGATTTCATGATAAGGCTTGCTTTCCCACCCCCTGCTCCATATACATAAATGGGGTTTATTTCTCAACGTTTTGTGGAAGGGCCTCCTTTTGTAGCCAACTGACCTTTGGTCTACTTGGTGCAAAAAATCCATTCTTCAAGCCCTCCTCCCTACTCAAGAGGTGTAAGCTCCACAGTACAATCTTCTGCATGTCTGCTCAAAAGATAAGCATATAGGATTTCAACTGAAAGTAGCTTCCAGACAACCTGTTTTTTGAACAATCGTTCTGATTTGTTTGTGGGGAGGTTGATGTGATGTTACATAATCAACTGCTGTCCCACACTTTCCAGTGCATTATCTTGTCACTTTCCTTATCGCAAAAAGTATGGCTTGCTTTTATTTGTTTTGGAAGTGGGTATGTTGCATAGGTCCATTTTCATTGTGCCACCTGAATTTGCTGGAATGCGATTAAATTCCATCCTCAAAAAAACAGCCTGGAAACACCTACAGTCATCAAAATCCAGTTTTGCAAAATTTAAAAGTATCCAGACTCTGCTTACTGTGCCCATGTGCTTTCAAGACATGCAGGGTTTCGAGAACGCTCTTTAGTGAGACATACACCTTTCTAATATACTGTATTAGTGTTACTGTTTTTGCTAATGGGAGTTCCCTGGTCCTTAAGGGGAAACCATCTGTTTGTTCTCTTCTTCCTTTTTTTCCTGATTATGTGGAAGTGCGGTAACTTCTTGGCTCTTTCTTTCTTACCCTGCAGTTGTCTGTGAGATGTGGATGCATCTGAAGTTAGTTTACAGTTCTCCTCCCTGTGAAGGAAACCAAGAAATGCATGCAAATTGCCTATGCAAACTCATTTTGTTTGCTTGATTTATTGAATGCATGATTAGAAGTGGTATTTGCAATGCTATCAGTTTTGATTATTGTTCTGTGAACCTCCCTGAGACCTCTGGGTATAGGGCGGTATAGAAATTCAAATAATAATAATAATAATAAATAATGATGAGAACTTGAGATGGGCTAGCAACAAGATAATTGTATACAGAAGCACACAGCACATGAGGGCTATGAATTGATCCCCCCCTCCACATAGTCCCTTCTGAGCAACACATATACCACCTGTGATTATTGTAAAAGACAGGTATGATGGGATACCATAGGAATGGAGCTATCTTGTAGATGGGACAAAATGAGGAAAGCTATGAAATATAGCATCCCCCGGTTGCTAGAGTCCTGGCCACCTCTTATCTCTGTAACCATGATGGTAAAATATGTGCTCTTTCTAAAAAAAGAAGAGGTTAGGATACTCAGATTTTATGGGATGAATGCCTCCTGTTTTATCAAGACGTAATTTAACAAGAGGAGCGTGGGAAACTTCTTGAATGGCCGTGTCAAATGATGAGAAAGGCATTTAGAAATGTATATCCCGCCCTTTGCTGTTTCCGCTCCCATGACTTGTTGCAATAGTAAATTTTACCTGTCCCCTGCTTCCCAGATGTCTAAGTGCAAAAGTGTGGTAACATTCTCCTCACTAGCTGGCTGGACAGTGCAACCAAGTTGTGATAGGTGCACTATTAGGGATGGGGGTGGCGCTGTGGTCTAAACCACTGAGCCTCTTGGGCTTGCCGATCAGAAGGTTGGTGGTTCAAATCTGCACAATGGGGTGAGCTCCCATTGCTCTGTCCCAACGTCTGCCAGCCTAGCATTTCGAAAGCATACCAATGCAAGTAGATAAATAGGTATCACTGTGGCGGGAAGGTAAACGGTGTTTCTGTGCACTCTGGCTTCTGTCACAGTTTCCCATTGTGCCAGAATCTGTTTATTCATGGTGGCCACATGACCTGGAAGCTGTCTGTGGACAAATGCTGGCTCCCTCGACCTGAAGCGAGATGAGCGCTGCACCTCATAGTCCCCTTTGACTGGACTGAACCATCCAGGGATACCTTTTTACCTTTAGGTGCACTATTGTAAATTACTACTTGGTAACTGATTACTACAGAATTCCATTCCCACAGCTGAATCCTGTAGAATAATGGGCAAATGCTGGCAATCTGTAACCTCTACTTTGTGAAAATGATTTGCTCGAGGAAGGTGATGGGACAGGACCATCTTGTACAAATGTAACCTTGGAATTCCTTCCAGTTTTGCCTCTCTGAAGCGCAGTGTCATAATTCAGTGGGAGTAACAGGTATATTAATCATTGCTATTGGTTCCACCTGGAAAACTGCTGTTTGAAAAGCCTAATTCTCACTGAGGTGGAAAACTTGTGTCTTGGCTATACTTCAGACTACAGGAAACGGCTGAGGTATTGACTGCTCCTCCAAACAAAAATAGATAATAATTACATAAAAAATAATAAACACAACTGTGTACATGTAGTAAAACAGATGTAAGGACATTTCTCCCCAATATCCTAGTTTTTTAAAAATATGCGGCATTTTATGTTTTTTTACAGCCTGGTTTACTTCCTTGAAGAACAGTAATGTTAAGAGATTATCAGTTCATGAAACAGGATCCTCAGCATGCCTGATAATTCAAGTGATTTTCCTTAACACACTGCCTTTTCTTGCATATTGGTTAACGCTGCGGATGCTGTCAGCTGGGCAAACATGAAAACCATTTGAAAAGGAGAGTTGCAAGGTCCCAAGTTGGATATCTTAGCTTGAACAGAACTGATTTGACATAGTGAAGTTACCACTCCTGAACTGCTTCTTCCTGGGTCTTGCTGTTTGTCCTTCTCCATAGCCTGATGAGGGGAAAAGAGGCATCTCACTTGCTTCAGTCAGTGGTGGAGGCAATTAGACCCAGAGGAACATCTGCTCCTCCAGATGTTGCTGGACTCCAACTCCTGCCTGCTCCTGCTGGTGTTACCAATGTTGTAGTTGTAGTCCAGGAACATCTGGAGAGCCACAAGTTCCCCAACTCTTTTGTGGGAAATAAGAGCCAAAGGCCTATCTAAGCCAGCATCCTGTTTCGACAGTGGCTAAGGGCATTTATTTATTTATTTAGGGTTGTATTCAGCACTAGCCCTACTTGAATAGACCTAATGAAATTAATGAACCTAAGTTCGTCATGCCCATTAATGTCAGTGAGTCTACTTGGAGCAAAACTAGTATTTAATACCACTTCATTTAACAAAATGTATATCCTTCCTTATTGTCAGAAAAAAAACCCTACGTGGTAAGTAATATAAAGGTAATAGCCCTCTCCTGCTGCTGTTACCAATCTTCAGAGGCACATTGCCTCTGATCATGTAGGTAGTATACAGTCATCATGACTAGCAGCCATTGATAGGCTTATTCTCCACAAATTTATCTTAATCTTAATGCTAACAAAGGTCCAGACTGTGTCCTGGTCTGGCAAACCATTTGAAAAAGGTCTTCTCTTTAATCACAATAATTTCTCAGATTGTCTTAGTTCAGTAAAACGGGGCAGCTTTGAGCAGATTGTGACTGGGTGCCGGTGACTATCTGAATTAGTGTACTGGCTAAGTCAGCTTTCAAAGATCAAGAATGTGGCATGTTTCTTTCAGGCCTGAAGGATGCCCTTCAGGCTTGATTGATCTTGATTTACTCAGTTTTTGACCTGGTAACTGAGTTTGTGTGTGTTTCATCTCCCGGTGTCCAAGCGCTGCGGCTTGTTTAGAGAAGGATGCTTCCTAATTAATGACTGGGTCTGCGGTGGCGAACTTCCCAGTCAGTGTGGTACCTTCTTTGTCTTCAAGAGGTTTTTTGGAAGATGATTAGAGAAACCTGTTTGTGGGTCTGAGGGAGACAGGGAAGGAAGATGAAGAGCTGTATTTTGGCCAACTGGCTCCCTTCCACAGTATCTTTAGAAGAGAAGCGGATGGGTTAAGCTTAAGCAGGACTCTCATGATTTAGGTGAAAACAATAATTTTGCAGGCGGTGTATATAAATAACATATGTGTCTCCTACTCGGACAAATGTAAGAAACGGGTGTTGGTTGCATTGACCTCTAGGCATATGTACAAAAGCCTGCAAAAGTATTTCCCTCGCAAAGCCAGGTCTTGGACCTTAATGTTTCTTAAACTACCACAGAATTACTGGATGGACCCAGCAGAGACAAATTGTTTGAAGTCATAGCTTACACTGCTGTATGATTTCAAACTTTAGTGTGAGTTGGGTAGGAAGGTGCCAAGGCCTACTCTTGACTATGTCAAAATATCACAGCAAAAAAGTAGTGGGTATTGAGAACTTTTGTTAGGTTATTTTTCTTTATGCCCCAGGATAACTAATGTTGGCACCTGTCTGTCTCTAGAGACAATGGAGTGCACCTTTGGGGATGAATTCAGACCGCTGCATTAGCAGCACTGAAGTGATCTCCCCGGGCACAAGACTAGGCAGTGCGTGTGGAGGTCCTGGGCTGCCCAAATGACAAGACCACGCCCCCCTCACTGATGTGGTCCAAAGTGAAGCAGAGCAATATGTTTGACACCAGCTTGGCTGCAGGAGTTGCTGGAAGGAGGTGTACATGGCACCGTTTGGTCATTTAAGGGACTCTACTCCGGATTTGCATCAGCTTTACTCCTTATCCTTTTCTTCTCCCATAGATATCCTGCAAGGCAGTGGAGGTTTAGGATCAGAGTTTTCTTTCTCCTACATAGCAATGTTATCAATGCAGATCAAGCAGTTGCCATGCCCCTTTGACTTCTTTGAAGTTGTTAATGAATTTGTGCTGTTGGACATAGGCCCATTCTGTACACAATATATTTGGTGATGCTAGTTGCTAATGGAAGGCCCATGACTTCTCCCAGCAGTGAAGTCTGAATAGTTGAAAGAGAAAACGGAGTGCAATTCAGTGATTTAAGAATTAAGATTATAGGTGGCAGGCTGATTTGTGTTCAAGCAATTCCTTGAAGGTTCCAGTTAAGAAGCCCAACTCCTCAAAGTGCAGCTTCAGTAAGTTTTGACTTAATGTGATTAAAATGAAATCTCTTGGACAGAGCCAAATGTTATAATGTCAGCTAGAAAGCTTTGAGTTCAGCCTTCCTAAGCCCTACAGTGGAAATGATTAGGACAGTAGAATGTTCTTAAAAGTCCCAGCCTTGATTATTCTGATTCTCTTAACTCAGGTTGTTTGTGACCTGGTCTGTGCATGCAGCTGAATGAGGTGGGAGCAATATGAAGTGGGAGAATGGACCCTGACACTGAGGTGGCAAGTGGATTGTGCAATTTTTGAATGATTTGCTTTAAGTGAAAAAATAGTGAAACAGAGAGGGTCTAGCCTGTGCCATTCTTTTCCTGGATGCTACTGAGTAGACATGAATAGGATTGTGCTTACAGTTATCCCATGAGGGGATGTGGCATTTAGCAGAAGAAAGGATGCCCACCAGAGGCGGTTTTAGGGCAGTGCCACCAGTTCGCCAGCATTGGGCACTCAGCCTTCTCATAGCCAGATAATTGCTTACCCAACTGACAGGGTCCTAGAGCCCTCCTCACTCCTTCCCAAAGCCTGATGCCTCTTACTTGGCTTTGGGAAGGGAAGGCCAGGGCTGGAGAGGGCATCAAATTTTGGCTTCACACAGGGCATCACATCACCAAGATCCACCCCTGTGCCCATCCCAATGGCTCATTCATTGGCTGCATAGCCAGTAATCTTGTGTATGTAGATGAGGAGGACAAGTTCAGAATTCTCCAGGTGTGTAATGACTTATGGACTATGTGAAGATGTTGGGCTGAGGTGATGGTTCTTCCCAGACCAAGGAGTCAGAACAGAGGAGGGGCGGTTATAAGTGAGTGTAGTGCCGTGGCCTCTCCATATGAGGCACAGTGGTACCTCGGGTTAAGAACTTAATTTGTTCTGGAGGTCCATTCTTAACCTGAAACTGTTCTTAACCTGAGGTACCACTTTAGCTAATGGGGCCTCCTGCTGCTGCTGCACCGCTGCTGTGCAATTTCTGTTCTCGTCCTGAAGCAAAGTTCTTAACCCGAGGTACTATTTCTGGGTTAGCAGAGTCTGTAACCAAAAGCGTCTAACCTGAAGCATCTAACCTAAAGCGTCTAACCTAATTCGTCTGTAACCCGAGGTACCACTGTACAGTTTAGATCATGGACTGTTAGTGCAGGGATCTGTCACTAGGCTGTTTCAAAAAGTCATAGTAGGGTAAGGGATGGGGAGGAAATTCTGTTCACTTTGCATTTAAAGACAAGCCTACCAAATCCACACTTTCTGTAACAATACATGAACCAAACCAAAGACATCCTTTGTAATATGCCATTTTCTGAATTTTGCAATTTGGTTCTCCAGCCAAGTGATGTGTACTAACATGCATATACAAAGCTTAATAATAATAATATACTTGGGTAAAGTGTCCGTAGAATGCATACATTTATGAAAGCAGCATACAAAATGTGTTATGTTAGTGAAGGGCGCTTGGGAAAATGTATAGATTAGGCATATTTGCATATAGAAATGTGTGTGATGATGAATTATCTGTTGAATTTACATGAGAAATTCATAAAATAAATCATAAACTGTTGTGGAAATGTGGAGAACTGAATTTAAGATTGGAAAACTGAAAAACTGAAAGAAACCAAGGGATAGCTTAGTTGGTTAGAGCACAGGGCTGATGACGCCAAAGCTGCATATTTCTGCATAGCAGGGGGTTGGACTATATGATACTCAGGATTCCTTCCAACTCTATGATTCTATGATTCTATGATCTATGATCTGACAGATTCACCTTACTCTAAAATAGGCTGGGCTAAGCCAGCCACATATATATGTAAGTACCTTGAAAAGCTTTGCTATTCCATCCAGCATCCTTGTCAGAGATTAATGGGTTAATCTTTTAAAGAACAGAAAAGTGGGGTGAGATAAATTGGCTACCCTGTGGAGCAGACAACCTGTTAGTGGAAAGGAGGAAGAAACAGTCCTGGATTGAAGACAATTCTTGAATGAGGACCTGGAGGAAGTAAATTCACAAAAGATCTCTTGAATGTGCATATAATAGAGTGCTTTCCAAAACTAAATGACTGTAATAACAATGTGTCTGTACACCCCTTGTATCCAAAACCTGAATTTTGTTTATGCTTTTTGATATCAAAAGGCCTTCCTCATTGTCTTTGCTTTACTTGAGTCATCAGGAAATATTTATAGTAGAGGAATACTGCTTTTGTTCCTAAACCTGTATACCTGCGCTCTCTCAAAAGTTAGAGTCCTTCCTATGATCAAAAGTTCATTTGAATTCGCTGGGGGAAGGATCTAACATTCTCTCTGAGCTTTCTGTGCAGGATGAGTCGGGGGTGTCTCCAAGTAAATATCCACCCTGTGAAAACTGAGCTTGCATAGCCATGTGAGAGTAGTCAAAAACTTTAATCTGCCATAGGAAAGTTAAAAAGACATGCAGCCATCATCTCAAGACTCTACAATGATTACGGTTTATCTTCATGTATAGGAGGTATTGGGGTTTAGTGCCTTAAATCCATGTACAGAATGTTATTTGACTGATGCTTTCCACAAAGGTCTATCAGCTATTACGGGGAGGGGAAAATCAGTCAAACCCACAAAATCTTCATGCCAAGCAAGGAGGACGGTGATGTTCACTAACAGCTTGGATGCAGAGACCATGAATAATGCACCCAGACTGGGTCATCTGCCATGGGAGTTTTAGTGATTGTTATTGGCTAGGGGTGACTATGTGCTTGGATTGCATATTTGGGTATTCACTTTAGTCTTATACTTTAGTCACTTTAGTCTTATACGATATGGTGTTTACTTTTGTCCACACACATACTGTTCTCAGAAGTTCATGGCAGTAGAAGTAATGAACATGCCCCTGGTGCTTGTTGGTACGTTATGCTGCTTGTGCTTTGTTTATGGTTTCACTGCCCTCCCAGTGGTCTTCAATGTGTTGGGTTGTGGGGTTTGTAACAATAAACCTGGCACCCTGTCTTTACTAAGGCTTAGAAGTGATGCAATTGCAGTATTAAAATTAAAATTACTTTGCTTCCATTTTTTGTAGGCCTTGGTTGCATGCACACACCATACATTTGAAGCACGCCCTCCTTACACCTCAAAGAATCCCCTGAACTGTAGTTTGCCTCCTAAAGAGGTACAATTCCTAGCACACTTATCAAACTACAGTTCCCAGGTTTACTTTAGATGGGGAGTGTACTTTAAGTATATGGTATGTACCTCAGTGACCTAGACTGGCTTGATATAATTCTCCTTTTCTGGCTGCTATCATGTGCAATTTGGGCTGCCTGGTAGAAATGGCATAACTACTGTTTTTCCTTCCAAAGCCCAGTGATGGGTGTGAGAGAATAAAAAAGCATGATGGGTACAAGTTGTTTTCTTGATTTCCTTGATCCAGTAGAGAGGAGGCTGCAGCTCAGTAGTGGAGTTTGAGAAGCATGTCTCTAAAAACTTTTGAGACCAACAATAAAAAATCTTTGATGGCACCAGAAGCAAGAAACCAGCTAGGGAAGTGGCTAGACCATTAGATAAGAAAGGAATTAAAAGTGTGCTAAAGAGGATAAAGAAAATGCCAAAAAGCTGAAAGATGATGGGGATGCCCACCAATTTGAATAGCTTCCAAGGTGGACAGATGTATCAGTGGCTCCAAGTCATGATTATGACTACATTATTGACAGGATCAGAAATGCCATGTTGCTGATTACCACTTGTTGGGGATTGCAAATGGGAGAGTGCTATTGAGTTCATGGCCTGCTTATGGACTTCCCACACACACACCCCTTCCTGTTTCCATTGTGGGAAGCAGGATGTTCAACCAGATGATCCAGCAGGACTCTTATGAAGAGCACATGCCTGCAAGCATAAAGTACACTCCCTAGCATCATTATTTTAAAAAGAGATCTTGGGTAGCAGAGCTATGAGAGGCATCTACAGAAGACCTTGTGGATTCACTGCTGGTTTGGATAGACAGTTCTGGGTTTTATGAAATACAGGTAGTGGTCACCATCTCATGTTATAAGGCAGCTGTTTATGTAATGTAGCTGAATTCTAATAGAAGAGGTGTCCTAATGACTGAAACAGATAAAGTATGAAAATATTAATACTGGTTTAAGGTTCAAGGATTTGTGGGTGCAAAGGTACCCATAATTTATAGGATTAGAAAATGTTAGAGATTACTAAATGCTGTGAGTCTTCACCTGTGTTGCAGACCAAGCAGTGTGAAAATGCAGGCTGGACTGAAGAAGAGGGGTTGTAAAAGTAACAGTGTACTAACAAATAATTCCTGCACCACATTGCCATTAATATTATGAGCCAGACAGGAAGCTGAAAAAAGAGATCAAATATCTCGCCAACGGTAATGTTAAAACTATGTTTTTTAAGTTTACAAGACAGTTCCTCAAGTCACTAAGCCACAAATCATGTCCACTGTCACTGACTAAACTAGTGGTCACTTGGGGGGGGGGGGTTGGATTATTAGTGTTACCTCCTTGTCTTCAATGTTAGGGGGTGGGATTTATCTGTGAAAGGGAATCATAAAATCAGTACCTAGAGGTGCTGTGAAAGATGGAGTCGCTGCACTTTGATGGTGTTAGCGCTCAGGTGTGGAAAAAATTGGCATCTTATGAAGATGAATGGCACCCTGTGGGATTTCCTGCCTTTCAAACCTGATACAGTATATGGTTATGAATTTGTGGTGGAAGGCAGACTCCCCATAATCCTAAATTTAGTAAAGAGGTAGAATTTTGCCGATTTTCAGAATATGAAGGGAAGTTGTGCCAGGCCAGTGAAAAATACTGACTGAACCTGTTCTCCTGTTCAGGAGATTGCTAATAGTGATGCTGTTAAGAACCCAAGGAGAACTAAGTACAGGGCCATTAAGAACAATTGACCTTGAAGATGCTGTCCTTTACTCAGCTGAGAAGTGGAGAGAAACAGAAGAACTGAGAGAGGGGAGGTTGCCTGGGTAATAGGGGTGTGTGATGTCACCACAGGAAAGGAGGGTGTTCTTTTACAACCGAGGTTTTGGGAGCAGGGGGTTCTGGGAAGAAGGAGCAGGAAGTGGGCAGAAATCCATGCGCACTGGATGGAAGAGGCTGCACTGAGAGACCAGGGGCCATGACGTGCTACTGCTTTGAACCCAAGCTTGCTGAAGCTATGAAAGGAGCCATATGGAACACTTGTGGGACACTCGTCTACATTGTGCCTCCTTTCTAAGGAACATAAACCCTTGTTAACTGTCAAGATCCCTGGACACTTGCTACTGCTCAGCAGAGATGGGGGTTGCCTGTAACCCTATGTTCTCAATGTGTTTCTTTTTCTAAAAGCTTTATCTTTGTATATAGTTAGTCCAGTTCCCATTATCTGGAACACTGAGCAGGGGCATTCCACACTGCAAACTTTTGCTGCAGGTGCGAGTTGTGCACATAAAATACTAGGCCTTCCTTAACTGGCAACTAGTTTTGATGACCCCCAAATTACAATAGTTGTAGTGGTCACAGAGTTGCGCTGCAGCCCAAATATAAAATGATGACAACGACTAGGTTTTCTCACGTTTTGCGTCTTTGAGGGAATCTTGTGGGTTTTTTTGTGGTGTATAGGTCTGTTTGGCGCTAAGATTTTTTGCCTGTGGTATTAGGGAAATGGAAATACTGGTATATATTATTCCAGAGGTTTTCAACCTTTCTGAGTCCACAGCTCCCTTGACCAACTACATTCTTTTTGTGGCACCCCTGACGGCCTCAGGAGCCCAGTTAGGTCACCTCTTGGCTGCAAAGTTATCAGTTTCTCACCCTTTTTTGAACCCCCTCCCTTGTGGAGTGTTCCCTCGGTTTCCTCTCCTCTCCTCTCCCCTCTCCTTGGGAGTCCTCTGAGCAGCTCTCTGGGGTGAGAAAGACTCCTGCCTGAAACCCTGTAGTGCCTTCCAGTCAGTGTAGATGTTGCTGAGCTATATGGACCTTTCTTGGTATAACTGTCTGCTCCTATAAACTCTAATCAACGAAAGCCTACCAGGCCATCGTATTACAAAGTAATCCATTACAATTGCAAGTATTCTGCTGCTTTATAATTCTTATAAGCAACTCTAAATTGCCACAAGACAAGACATTTCCTAAAACCCTGAGCTGCTTCTCAGCCTGGATCTCAGCTTCCATCTTCTTCCAGCACTGGGAGGCGGGGATAATCTCTCACCGATAATCCCTTTACTGTGCTGTTTGTCCCTGTTGGCGGTAAGCCGTAGAGATGCACTTTGTAGACGGCCTTTGGGAGGGTGAAGGAAAGGGCTGGAGGCAGCTGGCAGGGGTGAAGCATAAAGGCAGGAGGAAGGCTTTCCACTTCGGAAAAGGGCCTTCTACTCTGGTTCTATTCCAGATCTCCGGCCCATTAAAAAACCCTCAAAGAATCCCATAAAAATTGAGGGTTCAGTGAGTGAAGTTTTGGCATCCTGTTGTGTTCTCTCCCTTCCTGACTGCTGTCTGCAAATGCAGCATTCAAACATTTTACTGAATTAACTGTCCATTCTAGGTAGGCAGCATTGCAAAGCATTAGGTGATTTTTTATTAATCTACTGCTGGAGACCGTTTTTTTCATGCTAGATACTTCAAAACTAATCTGAGCTATGCTTTGTTGGGAATACTTTGGGATCTTTATTAATTTAGTGAAGCAGAATATTAGTTGTTAAGTGTATTTTTTAAAAAAAGTATTGTTTGAATACTGTTCTCCCACCCCTCTCTCTCTGTGTGTACCAACTAATCTCAAAGGCACAGTCTTTGGCTGCAGTCACTTTTTTTATAAAAGCAAAATGTGTGATGATCTGCTTCAGTGTTCCATGCCCCCCCACCCCCCCACCCCAATATTGGTGTCTTGATGTGATGTATTCTGTGAAGCAAGAACTTATGCAAGAGCATGATCTTGTTGTATCCCTTCTGAAAACGTCCTGTTTGCCAGGGTGTGTCTTTTTTACTATTTGACATTTGCTCTGGGCTGCTTTCCACAAATGGCTTGCCAGTTGTTTGTTTTTTTCAAAGGGGAGGGAACTACCTAAAAATTCTAGTTTAGATTATGAAACACCTAACTTGCTCCAAGACATTGTCCCACAACTATTCTATTAATTGCTTTTTAAGTATTGTTTCTCTGATGTTTTATTTTTGTTGATTCATATTTGCAAAGTTTTAATAATTGTGATAACAACACACCTTTGAGACTCGTTGTTGTTGTTGTTGTTGTGGAAAGTGGGCTAGAAATAGTTCAACCACCTTCCAAGAAAATGAGGTTGAAATCTACCCTGGAGGTTACTACTGTTCATTGCAGAATTTACACAGAAGCGGACCTATTGTCACTTACACAGTATTAAGCAATATCCTCCTATTTCAGCCACTTACCATTTACAATTTGCCTATTGGGGTAAAAAAAATTAGTCCCATCCCATCCATGTAGTTTTCAAGCAAAAACCAACTCAAGGAAGCAGACTGACAGTAGGCACGTGGTGTTATTTTGGGATGTTTTGCCAGCCTGAGACACATTTAAATTGGTTTAGGGGTAGAAAAATGCCCCATAAAACTGGCCATATATTTCAGTTTCATATTTTATTGGTAGACACTTGGGGCAGAAAACTACCCTGCAAAACTATCTGCACCCAATCTTTTAGTTTTATTGGAATATATATTTAGGGTTAAACCACAGAGCCTAGGACTTGTTGATCTGAAGGTTGGCGGTTCGAATCCCCGTGACAGGGTGAGCCCCCGTTGCTCGGTCCCTGCTCCTGCCAACCGAGCAGTTTGAAAGCACATCAAAGTGCAAGTAGATAAATAGGTACCGCTCCGGCGGGAAGGTAAATGACATTACCGTGCGCTGCTCTGGTTCGCCAGAAGCGGCTTAGTCATGCTGGCCACATGACCCGGAAGCTGTACGCCGGCTCCCTTGGCCAATAAAGCGAGATGAGCGCTGCAACCCCAGAGTCAGCCATGACTGGAACTAATGGTCAGGGGTCCCTTTACCTAAATGCATTTATATTGTAGTCCAACACTCACCGTACTTAAATTATGCAAAAAGGAAAGAAAGAAAGAAAGAAAGAAAGAAAGAGAAAGAGAGAAAGAGAGAAAGAGAGAAAGAGAGAAAGAAAGAAAGAAAGAAAGAAAGAAAGAAAGAAAGGAAAGTTTCAGCTATCATTCCAGCCACTATATCTCTCAGAAGGGTCTAGTCAATGCTATGGGTTTGTTAGTCAGTTTCTGAACCCATAGCCTCTACAAGCATTGTGAGGCAATGGCTCCATACAGTGGTACCTTGGTTCTCAAACTTAATCCATTCCAGAGCTCCATTCCAAAACCAAGGTGTGCTTTCTTATAGAAAGTAAAGCAAAATGGAATAATCCGTTCCAGACTTTTAAAGACAACCCCTAAAACAGCAATTTAACATGAATTTTACTATCTAACGAGACCATTGATCCATAAAATGAAAGCAATAATGAATGTACTGTACTATAAAATAAATAAGACAGTATTGTAGATGATAAAAATTAAAATTAATTTTTTTATTACCTGCACTGATGATAGTCATTGTTTGGATTGAGAGTTTTTATCCATTTCCGCAGTCACACAATCAATCAATCAGTAGCTGAACTGGGTTTCACACAGTCACAAAAACGAATTAACCGAAAAAGCCTCAAAAACAAAAATGCAAAATAAATAGCAAAAACAAAAGTGCCAAACTTATTCTGTTCCGGAAGTCCATTTGACTTCCGAAATGTTCAGAAACCAAGGCGCAGCTTCCGATTGGTGCAGGTGCCCCGGAAACAATAGCCGACAACTGTTTCCGAAAAACGATTGAAAACCGGAACACTTACATCCGGGTTTTCGGAGTTTGGGAACCAAGGCGTTGGAATACCAAGGCGTTTGAGAACCAAGGTACCACTGTACTTTAAAGTGACATGAGTTCTCTGATTGGAATACTTGGGGTCTTTTTTCTTTTATTAGTGAGGTTGTGGACTGAGCCATGTGTGCTATTAAGTTTTACTCCTAGGAGAAAATATCAGCTGTGAGCAGGGCTGACTTATAGCATGGAGGGAAAGCTCCCAGTCAAGATCTGGTTTGACTGTCAGAATGAATGTAATTTATTATAATGTTTGTGGTAGTCCTGCATGCCTTTGGCTGTTCGAACAAGCGCTTGCTTTTAAGAGACGATGCAATCTACTAAAAAATAAACCCTGTTAAATCAATCAATGAGAATTACTCCCAGGTAAACATGTATTAGGTTGTTACCTGAATCATGTCACTTATTTCTGTTGTCCCAGTTACTTGATAAATTTTGTGATTCTCTGTTTGACGTTTTTTAATGTACTTTGCTTTGAGAATGTTTGTTGAAAGGTGGTTTATACAGTCTTCTTGTGCATCATAACTATTGAAGTGAGGCTGCCAGATGCAATACTATACAGTACTGATCCTTGTGCCTTAAATAGCTGTGAAGCAGGGAACATTTTGTTAAATGCAACACTACACACCATTGCAAAAAGGATGAGAGAAGTTGCCCCCAATAAAACTATCTCTTCTGAACGAGTAGTAAAATGACCGCAGTCCTCCCATGTAGAGTCTAATAGCTACTGAATATCATCAAATATGTAATTTTTAAGAAAAGTTGGGATAGGTTTCTTTCCTGTGTTTGCATGTGGGATCTAAAACAATAGACAAGTGTAGACTTGAAAGTGGCATGCCTCATAATCTCAGATTAGTTCAAACAGACAATCTTTAGGGATTGCTCTTCTAGTTAATTGCCTTTTTAATTAAAGATCTTATTTTTACTAAAAGTTCCTCTCTAAAACATATATAATTAGAATGTCCCCAGCCTGCTCGTAATGTTTTTGTAGATTGTTAGACACTTTGTGCACTTTCAGACTGTAACTATTTTCAGGTGGGATTCAAATGAAGGTTATGTAAGTATAGTTGATTGTGAAGGCTTTCGCAACAGACCCACTTTCACAAAAGCTCAGACTTTGGTAAGTGAAGGGGAAATGCACTTGAAAGTTTGGGATAGCACTTCCTTTGATGCAACATCATCTCTAACCACCACTCAAACAAATTGGACTGAATGTTCAGTAAATAGCCAACATTGTCTAATCTTCTTGCAAACAAATCAGGATGAATGCTCAATAAACAGTTGCCTGAAAGCACCCTTGGTGCTTCCAAAAGTAACTATTGTTTATTCATTTCATTTCTATACCGCTTTCTATTTTTAAGAAAAATATTATAACCTACATTAAAACATCAAATAACACAATCCAGAATAAAACATTGCTGAAGAAAGTCAAATATAAAGTATACATTCAGAGCAACATAATTAACAAGAAACCAAAATATTATCTTAAAGTTTTCAAAATAAAACGTTACAAAAGGAGGTCAACTACAAAATGCATATTTAATACAACAAAGTTAACAAAAGGTTCCTTATGCATTTCATAAGAAAACTTTAATAAAGGAAGTCAAATATAAAATGCACATTTAAAACAGCATAATTAGCAAGGGAATAAAATATTATCATAAGCATAGAAGGTATCTGCTGCCATTGCTGCCAGTCCTGTCAATGGTGGTTCATGCTGGAAGCTTAGGCTCAGTGAACGTGGCCTGACTAAGAAACAGCCAAGATCGTGATGTTTCTTATAATAAGGTTTGTTGCCAAATTACTTTAAACCTGGAATTAATTGTGATCCTTCTTGATTTGCCGTTGTTGAGTTCTGCTCCCAAATATTTTGCCGATGAGCCACTATTGTTGTGATAACTTGTCTGTATCACACTTCAAAAAAGAAATCACACTACCATGTACCTTGTAATATTTGCATTCTCATACTATTTTAACCTTGTTTGTTTGTAAAACTACCTTCAGAAATCCTGCTTCAAACACTTGTGAGAATAATGAGGCGTATACGGTATGTGTGCAGGAATGAAGATAAAAAACAACAACTCTGAATCTTGTGGTGTGCAAAAGTACATGCACTGAAATATCTGAGGCCTTGGATTCAGGTGAACAATTCAAAAGTAAATGAAGCTATGATTATTCATAAATTTTGTTCAGATCTTGTTTCAGAGCAGTGGGTTGTTTTTGCAAAAAATCATTGCAAGAAGTGCGTAGAGTAAGTTTCAACATGGAAAAGTAAGGCAGAGGAACAGGGTTGTCCCTCAGAGGTCTGTG
Source organism: Podarcis erhardii (assembly GCF_964252035.2). Taxonomy (NCBI): domain Eukaryota; kingdom Metazoa; phylum Chordata; class Lepidosauria; order Squamata; family Lacertidae; genus Podarcis; species Podarcis erhardii. The sequence continues at coordinate 44,625,301 of NC_138497.1, forward strand.
CTTTGCACATAGAGGAGGTCCCAGGTTCAGACCCTGGCAGAACGTGGAGGTAGTCCTGGAAAAGACTCCTGTCTGGTCACTGTGGACCAGAGGGGCTAACCTCTGATGATGATGGACTACATCTCTGATCTTGCCCAAGTACTAGCTGGGCCTAATGGGAATTAAGACTTCAACAATATCCGGAAGACCTTCGGAGACTCTGAGGTAGACAGTTCTGAGCTTGTCTTACTTTATTTGAAGTAGTTTTATATGCTGTTCCCCCCCTGCCCCAACCTTCATGGCAAGGCTGACAAGTAACTTGTATATTACTGTGAAGTGTGGAAAGACACACAAGTGACTCTTGTCTTTGGCATCATCTCCAAAAGTAAGACTTGGGTGGTCACCGTCAGCCACAAAAGAGATATGTGAGCTCCACAGGTTTGGCTTCAAAATTTCTTCTGGGACAATAGTCCATTTGAGCTTAGTGAGGTTCTTCTATGAAGAAATACCACATGGAAAAATCCAGTACATATTCTTCCATGTGTTTCCTCTGGATGAAAAACACTTTGGAGCTGCAGGCCCAGAGGCTTCTGGGTTTGCTTGCTTTACTGGTTACTGTTTCTAGGAGGTTTAAAAGAACGAGGGAAACTCCCTGGTGTGTGCCATCACCTGTTGTTGCCTTAAGGTTTGTTGGCAACCGTTGGGTGTGCTTCTCTTTTGAGCTGGCTTTATTTTGGCTCCCAGGGCCTTGGTTTGTTGAGAGGAGCAACCTGATGCTCCTTGGTGCAGGCAAGTGAAGTGTAAACACTGTTGTAAATTTCCAGACTTCCTAGGACAGAGCTGCATGGGGTTTGGGGGCGGGGGGGGGGGAGGGAGAGCCCAGAGGGCTGGAGCATGTTATTTTTGAAGTGCTTAGCTCTGGGGGAGGGGGGATATTTTGCGCCTGGGCACTTTTGCCCTGGGAGAAGAGCAGATCCCATTACTCTGGTGTTCAGTGTTCAGAAGCAGTTAGGAGAGGAGGAAAGATTTATGAATGGAATCTGTTTATAAAATGTCAAGGAGGTGGATGGGTTTCTTTTGCCTAGGCAGTACCTATTCTCTGGAAATCAGAATATGCAAGGAGACCTTGCAGAATGAGTACTGGAAAATGCATGCACAACAAAATGCAGCCCTCTCCTTTCCCCTGTGCTGTGCTATGTATTTCCAGGCCTGGTTTGTGTATGTTCCCTCTTACTGCCACGCTCTCTTCTTTAACTTAAGATGGCTTTAGCAGCTTTCCCCCAAAGGAAAGAGCTGAAAAGTGCAAGCAGCGGCCCTAGATCAGATAAACTGTAAACAGAACCCTTGTGTTTTGAGTTGAAGGTGATCAAGTGAAACTTGAGCCTAATTTTTTATGTTAAGTCAGGGTAGCCAATGTGGCAGCCTCCAGATGTTACTGGACTGCAACTGTCACCATTCCTAACCATTAGCCATGCTGGCTGTGGCCAATGGAAACTGTAGGTGAACAGAATCTGGAGGGCACCATATTGGCTAGGCTGTGGTTGCTGGTCTCTTGGATCATGCACAGCTCTAGTAATGTTTGCGTAGCTGGATCACTTGGGTGAGGGGAGCATGATGTTAATGTGACTGACCACATGATGCCGAACATCCTGCAGAGTCCAGATAATTGGACTTTTTTAAAGTGGCAAGGGATCAAACCACGAGGACACAGACCTTTAATCTTATTTCGCAATTACTGATGATTGACACCTGGTTTGGGCAGGCTGTGTGTCATCTCTCTTTCAATAAAGTGTAGCAGAGCTGTTGACAAATAACCCAAAGCATGAAATACTTCAGACTGTAACCTCTATTTCCATTTCAAGCCTTCCTGTGCTTGAACAAATTTAGGTGAAATAGCCCAAGAAAGATGTATCAGCAGATTCAAGAACAACCCCAAGGTTGGCCATGATACTAATAACTTTAGGGGGAATTTACCAAAGAGGAGCTCCCCCAACCCAAACCAACATGGCCTTGGAATGTTGACTGACTTGGATAAAAAATTCTGACATCCAGATGGGAGGGAGGGAGAATGCAATGGGTGGCTGAAAAAAGGAGAAGGTGACTTCTTAGATTGTTGCCATTTTTGGGTAGGATTCAGTCACACTCTGGTGAATTCAGGTTGCATAACAAACCTGCTTCGCCCAAATATGTGTATTTTTACAGTAAAGAAAGTGATGGGACAATACAATGGAAAGTGTGGAATAATTTGCTTTGAGGCAACATCGTCCTATCTCGCCACAAACAAATCATGACAAATGCTCAAGAAACAGGTCATCTGGAAGCACCTGCATTGCTATAAAAAGGTTAGACTATGTATGGATTTTCACACTCAAAAGCTGTTTTGACATGTCCCCAAGGAGGAAGGTGAATTTTGTCTGGAGAAATCCATGGAGAAATCCAAGGTTCTCATACAGTGTGTCTACATCATCTCACCAGACCCCAAAATGGGATGCCTCCTCTTCCTAGATCAAGCAGTTCTCTGGCTGTAAGGGTTATATAATAGTTTTATTGCATTTTATGAGAACCCTATAAGCTGAGATTCATGACCTATATAAAGAATAGGCTGGTGGAGCTCATTTCCTCCTGTGTAACTTTTGATATCTTAGTAAAAGGAGGGTGTGCTTGTCTATAAGATCCAACTTCAAAATAATGAAACCAGCTCAAGCTCTGCCTTAGCTTTTGTTCTGTATGTGTGTTTTTCTTTTGGAAAGCCGTTGGCCTTTTGACATTCCATCTGGGGGCAATGGCAGCATGGGGTTCCTTCAGGAAACGGCTGCCACCGTTGTTTCATTCCATGCTGGTTTCCTTCCCATCTGCATAGCAGATGGAAGCAAAAGTGGAGCCAGAGTGCTCTTCTAGGAATGTAGGAAGCTGCTTTATACAGAGTCAGATCAACGGTCCCTCTTGCTCAGTATTATCAACACTGGCAGCGGCTCTCCAGGGGATCTCTCCCAGACCCAGGGCTGGGACCTGTGACCTTCTGCATTCAAGTCAGTTTCTCTATCACTGAGCTGCCCAATTCAAGGTTCCATATCAGTGTTAAGTTCCTCCCACATCAGGCATGTACTTTCTATTCACCCCAGCCAACAAACCTCAAGACTTCTTCTAGTCTTCTGGTTTGGGTGCAGCTTTGCAGTCATGCTCCAAAGCTTTGGACTGTGTGTGTGTGTGTGTGTGTGTGTGTGTTGGAGGAAGCAGTGGGGAATCCTTCCCATACAGTGGCAGATTTTTTCCTTCTGTGTGTCTGGATTGGCCATCTGCGGCACAGCATCAGGAGTCTGTGGGAGCCAGATTACAACATGATTTCTTTTTAGGAATGGCTGTGGGTTTTATTTGGGGGAGGTGCCAAATACCTGCACTTCCAAGCAAATAAAAGATCAACAGCTCTGTACACACTCCAGTTTACTCTGCATACAGTGTGTGCTCCCATCGCTAGTTTGGGATGCATGCACATAGCATTAGCCACAGTCCATATCTATCTTGTCAGTTCTTATGAAATACTAGGTTTTGATGTATTTCCCCCCAAGCTACCTTGATCCAAATTGAGAAAAGAATGACCTAGTTGTGTTGTAAGCCTGCAATGTGTATGCAGTCAATGACTAAGAGTCCTGATAGCTAGATGCTACCTCCAAGATCAGAGGCACCATACTGAATACCGAAAACAGTTACTGGAGAACAACAACAGAAAAGGTGGGCTTCCCACATGTATCTGGTTGGCTACTTTAGGAAATGGGATGCTAGACTAGATGGGCCTTTGGTCTGATCCAGCAGGGACACTCCTGTTCTTTTGAACTGGAATGAAGGAGGTCTGTTGGCTTTGTTTGAAAAAGAATCTGAAAAATGTCACCCTGATGCACAGTTTCTCTTTGGTGTGGAAATATGTATCTGTTGACCCAGATCACTTCCTATCTTCGTGGAGATTAGCGTGAGAACTGTCATTAAATCCAGCTGAACCACGGCTTCAGGAGCTAACTGGTTTCAGCTTGCATATGTTTTTTACATTTTCAGAAGTTAATTCAAAACTTACGATGGCCACATTCTCTCTCTCTCTCTCCCCCCCCCCATGTCTCATGGATTCTTCCAATGTTGTGTGTGTGTTTGATCAAAGCTTCCTCAGCGATATTTTGCAAATGGCAAAAAGCTGACTGTTAGGAAAATGAATGTGTGTAAAGCTGTTTTGGGATCAGAGCAGAGATCTGTCAGGGACGTGCAGCTGCCAAGCAACTTGTTTAGCTCCTTGGTGCCTTGCTCCTATGAAGGGAGGCAGTGAAGCCGTTTTCTAGCTGAGCCGCAGAAGTAAGGGCATTTACATGAAGCTATTTCCAACCACTGTGGTCTGAATGTATGTGCTCCAGTGTTGGATTACATCTGTCTGGAAATAAACTCTGGGGCCTCTTTGTTTCTTTAACCATTAACAATAGCTGTGTTTCAGCAGTGTATGTACCAATAATATGGGCCCCTTTGCTCTCTCTGAAGTGTAAAGGAGGCAGGGCTGTTCACTTCCCTAGTTGTCTTTTATGAAGTAACCTCTATTTTTTCAACAGGATATAATCAAACCCCAAGGAGGTGTCCTTTTTAAAAAGTAAACCTAGAAATGGTATGGTTCCCTGGAAAGAGCACCTCCATTTGAACTTTATAGGCAGCATTGCTCCATTACTGAGCTGGGAGGGTTTTATCTATACAGTCAGAATAAATTTCAGACACAAAAAAGTTGTATTGAAAAATACAACTGCAAGCTGTCTGGCTCCCAAATGGCAGCTAGGCATTCCATTTTGGTGACTGTAACCCTGGTTTAAGGAGCCATTTGGCGCCTAGCTTATATATCTTGAGTTTCTAACACTGACTGGAAAGCACTTTCGTACCATTTCCCACCATTATGGTTATGGTTCTTCTTCCTCAATAAGTACCATGCATTGTGGGCCTAATGAACTGCCCCACCATAACACCTTCTCATTCCTGTTCTTGAAATGACAAGCCACTCTCATGAATTCCTGGTTATCTTTGTGGCAGAAGAAATGTGAGGCCAGAGTGCTAGTGGCACATGCGTTGTGCATGCAGTATTGAAACCCCTTTCATTAAGAATAGTGTCACCAGACCATGTAGACAATGGGAGATGAGCAGCTTCTGGCTCTGCAGTTGGATTAGCAAAACCTCATTCCGCACAAGTATCTCTCATTTGTGTGTGCACACATGCGCCATTTGGTTCACCACAAAGCCAGAGGGCAGAAATGAAACAGCTGCCTCTCCATGTGTCCAGAGCTGTTATTGAGTGTGTGCTTTCTTACATTTTAAGCTGATGCTACTCTGCAACTTATGGGACACCAAATCAAAGCACAGACTTGCAGTAGAATATTGTGATCTGCTAGATACCTTGGTTGACAAACGCCTTGCGACTCGAATGTTTTGGCTCCTGAACACCTGGAAGTGAGTGTTCTGGTTTTCGAACATTCTTTGGAACCCGAACATCTGTCACGGTTTCTGTGGCTTCCGATTAGCTGCAGGAGCTTCCTGCAGCCAATTGGAAGCCGCACCTTGGTTTCCGAACGTTTTGGAAGTCGAACGGACTTCTGGAATGGATTCCGTTCGACTTCCGAGCTACAACTGTACTTTTCAGCCTCCTTCTTTGTTTTGTTTTGCAGTTGCATCAAGTTAAAAGAAACGAGAGGTTATCGCTCTCAGGGAAGGGGTATACCTTAGTGCTAAAGCCAGAGCTGGTTGAAGTGCCCTCCTCAGGCGGTGGAAGTGCAAGAGGCAGCACTCCGCTTGCCCCACCACTTCTGCTGATGAGAGGGAGGCCTTTCAATGTGCCGTGTTGCCAGTCATCTTCCCTCACCCCAGGTGGAGAAGCCGAAAGAGCAGCAACACTCTGAGATATGCCCTGGCTTCCTCCATGTTTGGCAAGAGCCAGGGGGTTCCTGTGCACTGCTTGCTGGAGGGTGGGGGGAGCCAATTTGCAACACTGTGGAGCACCCTGGCTCTTGCTGAGTGTGGTGAGAGCCTTGGCGTTCCTGCGTGCTGGTTGCTGCTCAGCTCCCTCCCAAGCCTTCTCTGGGTAGAGGTGCTGCTTTGTATGCAGAAATCTGCTCACCCCCTTGGTACAGCAGTGTTGCGTGACAGCAGAGGCTTCACTGGTGCCCCGACAAGGGAGCTTGAACTTCAGTGCCCTTCACTGCCTATCAAGAACTGGATCCTAGTGTAGCACCCTGCTTGTGGTTAACGCTTAGCTGGAATGAAATATTCAACGCAGCAATAGAGAAATTAAAATAGTAATTTATTTGTCAGACAAATAAATAAGAGGCTCAGTGGTACGTGGTTACCAAGCTCTGGCCTGGCCTCCTGCCATTCTGGCCAGCACTTATATTCCCTTAATCCAGCCCCCTTTGCTCCTCCTGTGGCTGCCTCTGTCCAATCAGCCTGGTTGAAATTCCTATTGGCTGTTTGCTAGAGCCAATCACAAAAGATACACCCACAAAAGATACACCCACTTCCTTGCCCTTATATGGGAGACAAAGAGCTATATATAAATGACAAATAAGTAATAATATATCTTACATGGAATCTTAATTACCAGCTCACCTCTTGCCCTTCTTGCCCTATTGCCTTCTAAAACAAATGGTTTAATCTTACATTTTTATGTTCAACAGATGTCAAGGATCTTGAGTTTCACATCAACATTGAAAGATTTCCTTCATTTAATGTTTCTAAACAAAATGCCTGACAACTATATATCAAGACTGCTTGGATGGCGTCTTCTGTCTGGCAGGGGGGGGGCTGGTGGCTGACTTAATTTCAGGATAAATACAACTCTTACAACCATATGAAATAAGAATCTAGCATTCCTTAAATCCTTTGCATAATTACATTTAAGCCAATATATTTAAGCTAATATATTTCATACATTTATCATAGGTAGCCTCTTAAAAGAATAAAGCTTCTCAAAGTGAAAAGGAAGGAACTCAATAAAACACAGCTTTTAAAAGAAGCCTCTTCAGTTTGCACCTCCCCCTTTCCCCCTCCTCTCCAGCCTCAAAATAAAATAGGAAGAAGCTGCTTCTTCTGCCAAGCCAGTTGCCTTTCCAACATTTAACACATTTTAACCTTTTTAACTCTCTCAGTTTAAGAAACAGCTTTAGAAGAGACTTCCCCAAAAATGCTCTCTTTCTTTCTAGCTAAATGTTTCTCCCCATTGCTCCTGGCCTTTTAACCTTAGAAAGAAGATCTGGCTCATTTTACTGGGAGGCACATTAGTATTATCTTTCCCCATTCCTAATGGTGTTTTCTCAGCCTTGGGGCAGCATATGTAATTCTCCCTTTTTATGACTTTGAGAATTGTTTTTCTACTATAAATCAATGGGGCCCTTCTTGTCTTAGGAGGAAAAACATCTTGCCAAGGTTCTTTTAGGCAGCTGGTCTTTTGCCTGGCATGAAACATTTGAAAATCCTTTTTTTAAGCTCATTTTTAAATACAAGCCTTGATTGAAATATATAGAAGCTTTGATAAAAATGCAGGCTTATGATTAGATGCCTCATTCCCCCCTTTCAAGCTCAAGGACCTTCATCCCAAGTGTCCTTGATAGCTTGACCTTCATCATATTCCTGAGGTAAAGCTCTGTATAGGGCCATGATATGAGGTAGAGTTTCATTTGAAACCATCTTGCTAATTGTACTTCTAAAACATGAAATGATACATGGCATCATACATAAAACCAATACTACTACTGTCAAGAAAAACAAACAAGACAATAGTATCCCTTTGAGTCCTGTGACATTAGGTAACCAATTGGTGAGCCATCCCATATCCCATCCTTCCCATGTTTGTACTGGGACATGTGCTATATTCTCCATCTTTGTGGCCAACACACGGATTGCCTCACCATTATCAGAAATGTTAAAGCAACAGGCATTCCCTGTCAAATTCAAGACTCCACATAGGCCTCCCTGCCTGGCAAGTACATAATCCATTCCCATTTTCAGCTGCAAAATGGCGGCCCTACTTTCATCCAACTGTTGTGCAATAAGTCTCAAACTCTGGGCCGTTGCATTGGTTACAAGTTCCACTACTGCTTGCAATCAAATTATTCTGTTTAGATTATAAATAGGATCCCGTGCCCCTTGTATGAGCTCACCAGGATTCCAGGAGGCAGGATCATAATAGGCTATAATGCGCTCTGGCGGCCAATCATCAGTACCGCTCCAACTTTGGGTACTTCCTCCTGCTATATGAGAAATATCAGCATTCCTTCGTGTTCGCCTGGCCGAACTAGTGGGCATAATCCACATTGGTGGTAATACCCAACCCAAGAAACAAGTCCCACTCCATTTGGAAGGGAGTTTCTTGTATGCCCATTCTCCACATATCCACCACAACCATCGGGTCTGAGGTTTTTGGTACGGGGAATACAGAAGGCGAAATACCAAAAGGGGTAGAGAGTTCACAGTGCAGTATGTTAGATTGCCTTCTTCTGTCACAGTTATGTTCCACACCACTTTCCATGCATGAATAAAAGGAGGTGCACAGGGCAAGGCATTCCGAGTTCGATAGGTAGTACCGTGTGCCCAGGTATGACTATTCTTCTTATAATCCCAAGTATAGTGACAATGAGAAGAGCCTATCATGGGAGAATCAGCTGCATCTGATGATTTATGTACACAGAATTCCCCTTGTACAGGTATAACTCGTAATGGTTTAGTTGAGTTCCATCCGGGGAAATTCTGTATTTCAGTTTGGTGTGGCATTTCGCTTACCATACCAATAGCATCTAATGGTATCGGTAATAACGGCATACCTCCCTCTGAATCATCTGGCCCAAGAGAGCAAACAAGGCAATTGGTCCTATTTGCAACATTAGCTACCATTTCAGCTAAACCTACCCACATATTGTGGTCATGGCTGAATCCATATTTAGCCAATTTGGTCAGATTCAAGGACCCTTCCCCTTCCCAAGGGATCAGGATTAATAAAATCATGTTGATGTCTAGTATATGCATTCCTTCCACAAAAGATTACCTTATTGTGATAGCAAATAATTATTAGCCCCAATATAATTCCCCCAGTGACAGAAATGGGGAACCACCAAGACCAAAACATATATCCCGAGGATCCCCAATGAGTAATATCTCTGATAATTGTTCCACAAGGGGGGCAGTCAATCAATTGTATTAGAGAATCTTTCCGTTCACAGTCGCTGGTTCAGACGCTCCTCAAGCTTCAGGCGTGCGCAGGTCAGCCAGCTTCCAGGTTGTGGCTGCAGCAGGCCGGTCGTCAAATGTTGCCCGTGACCTAGCCCGTTCCCGGTAGGGCTAGATACAGGGGTTTTTGGAGAGAGTTAGTTTTAAAGGATTAGAGGGGTCACCTTTGCACGTCCAACTGCCTTCAGACTTCTTCAAACGAGAGTGATGAATCCAGGGGGTCACCTCAGCTACCTTCACCGCTGTTGGAGTAGAGAGCAAGACGGTGTAAGGTCCACGCCACTTAGGTGCAAGTGGATCACATTTCCACTCTTTCACCCATACGCTATCGCCAGCCTGGAACTGATGAATCGGCTCGGCAATGCTGCACGGCGTGCGCTCGAGGGCCCACCTGTTAAGAGAAACAAAAACACGGGAGAGAGATTGCACTTGTTCCTGTGTCACATGATCTCCTATTTGTTTAAGGTCAGCTGGAATATCCTGAACAAAGGAGGGCGGTCTCCCATACAGGAGCTCAAAAGGTGACAACTTAAGTCTTTTTGTGGGTGCACACCGAACACGAAACAGTGTTATGGGTAACACATCTACCCATCCCAATCCCGTTTCCTGGGTTAATTTTGCCAATTGGGTTTTCAGAGTCCGATTCATTCTTTCAGTTTTCCCTGAACTCTGAGGCCTATATGCTGTATGCAGTCTCCATTTTACTTGTAGGACTCGACATACATCTTGTACTACTTGATCAATGAACGCTGGCCCATTATCACTTCCAATGCATCTAGGTAATCCAAACCTTGGGATCAATTCAGTGAGGAGTCTTTTAGTTACCTCTCGTGCCTTTTCAGTTCGGGTGGGAAAAGCTTCAACCCATCCGGTAAGAGTATCTACAAACACAAGGAGATACTTGAATCCCTTAGAAGGGACCAGCTCTGTGAAGTCCACAATTAGGCTTTCCATGGGGACGTATCCCACATGCTGAATTCCAGGAGGTTGTACCGGTCCCTGCCTGGGATTGTTTTTAGCACAAAGAACACATTTCTGTGAAATGCAAGTTGCTAATTGTGATAGATTAATAATATACAACTTCCGACTGAGACTCTCTCTAGTTGCAGTACCGCCAAGGTGAGTAGATTCATGATAATTTCTTACAATTGTGCCTGCTAGATGATGAGGTACATAAATCCTATTGTCCGGCAGGATCATCCAACCGTCCTTCACAACTGCTCCTTCCTGTTCAGCCCACTTCCTCTCTTCTGGGGTATAGTGAGGTTTAACTTCTTCTGGAACTACCTCTGGTATGAGGGCTGCTATAAATCCTCCCACAGGCTTTTGGGCTGCCTCTCGGGCTGCTTTGTCAGCAGCATGATTTCCTCTGGTTATTGGATCCCTCCCTCGTCCATGACCTTTGCAGTGCATTACAGCAATCTGTTCTGGAGCCCATACTGCTTCTAACAGGATTTCTACTTCAGGTCCATATTTCAAAGCCTTCCCGTGGGCTCCGATTAGACCTCTTTCTTTCCATAGAGCTCCATGTGCATGCAGGGTTAAGAAGGCATATTTTGAATCAGTATAGATGTTTGCCTTACATCCGGCTGCCAATTGCAGAGCTCTAGTTAAACCTATAAGTTCAGCCTTTTGTGCTGAGGTGCCAGCAGGCAAAGCTTCAGCTTCCACAACTTCCTCATTGGTGACCACAGCATATCCTGCCCGTCTGGCACCTTCATGCAGGTAACTGCTACCATCAGTATAATATACAACATCTGGATTTTTTAATGGTTCATCTTTCAGATCAGGTCTACTGGAATAAACTTCATCCATTATTTGGAGACAATCATGTGATTCCTCATCATCTACCTCTGGTAGGGGCAGCAAAGTCGCTGGATTGAGCATATTCACTACTCGTAGATGAATCCTGGGATTTTCACACAATAGGCCTTGGTATCTAGCCATCCTTGGGTTCGTTAGCCAATAACTACCCTTATATTCCATGAGTGTCAGAACAGCATGAGGTACATTCACATACATCGTCTGGCCAAAGGTAAATTTATCAGCTTCTTTGACAAGGCTCGCAGTGGCCGCTACTGCCCTTAGGCATGGAGGCCATCCTTTTGCTACTGAGTCCAATTGTTTAGACAAATAAGCTACTGGACGGTTCCAACTTCCTAATCTCTGGGTCAGGACTGCCGCTGCAATCCCATTCTGTTCATGTACATACAGCTGAAAGGGTTTTTCCGAATTAGGCAATCCAAGGGCTGGTGCCTCCATAAGTCGCTGTTTGATAACTAAAAAGGCTTGTTTCTGCTCAGGTCCCCATACGAATGGGTCCTTTTCTGCACCTCGAGTGCTTTCATGTAAGGGCTTGGCCAGACTGCTGAAATCAGGTATCCATAGTCTACAAAACCCTGCTGTTCCCAGGAATCCCCTAAGTTGTTTTCTTGTGGTAGGTTCCTTGATAAGGCAAATAGCTTCTTTCCTCTCTGGTCTCAATGCTCGTTGTTGGTGTGAGATGTCAAAGCCCAAATATTTGACCTTTTCTAAACATAACTGTGCCTTTTTCTGGGAAACTCGGTAGCCAGCTTCCCAGAGCAAGTGGAGCAGTTCCTCTGTCCCTTCTTTACAGGTATCAAAATCCTTTGCAGCTAGTATAAGATCATCCACATATTGCAGAACCACCTTTTCTCCCGGTATTGAGGGGTAACTTGTTAGATCCCTCGCCAAGGCAGTGCCAAATAAAGTTGGGGAATTTTTGAATCCTTGGGGCAATCTTGTCCAGGTTAGCTGGCCTTTTGTTCCTGTCAAAGGGTCTTCCCACTGGAAGGCAAATATAGGTTGGCTCTGTGGTGCCAGCCGGCAACAGAAGAATGCATCTTTCAAGTCCAATACAGTAAAAAATGTTGCTTCTGGTGGGATCAAACTCAGCAAGGTATATGGGTTTGGTACATTTGGGTGCAAGGTCTCGATAGCCTGGTTTACGAGCCTCAAGTCCTGCACTGGCCTGTATTCATCTGTCCCAGGTTTTCGAACAGGCAAAAGGGGTGTGTTCCATTCTGATTGGCAAGGCTTAAGCAGACCATATTTTAATAGGCGGTCCAAATGTTTCTGGATGCCCTCCGCTGCTCGCCGGGGTAAGGGATATTGCTTTACAGATACAGGGGTAGCCATAGGTTTTAGGGTTACTACAATTGGAGCTATATTCTTAGCCATTCCTGGTGGGCTATTTTCGGCCCATACTCCTGGTGGCACCTGTAGAGTTCGGAGGAGCTTGTTTAATTCTGTATCCAATGTGGGTTGGACTTGCAAGGCTGACATTAGGCGCCATGATTGTTCCTTAGGTACTGAGAGGGTAATTATTCCTGCTGCTTTTGATGGCAGTTTCATTTCTGGACCTCGAGGAGTGAAAGTGATTTGGGCCTGCAATTTGGACAGCATATCTCTGCCTAAGAGAGGTATTGGACACTCAGGTATATACAAAAACTGATGGGTTAAACGATGTCCCCCAATCTGGCATTCCAAAGGTTGGAGGAAAGACCTCTTAGCTGACTGTCCAGTGGCACTTTTAATGATTACACTTTTGGATGCCTTTTTCTGCAATAGTTCTGGGAGTACTGAGTATTCAGCCCCAGTATCAATCATAAAGTCTATTAAATGGCTCCCTAATTGAATCGTGACCGTGGGCTCCTGGAAGCCTAACTTTATGGAGTCCGGTCGTTCCTAGTCTTGGGTAAAATCCTCTTCTGCCAGTCCAATGAAATTGTCTCTACTCCGTCCCTGTCCTGGTCTCTGATATCTTCCATCTCGGATCATTCCCCGTCCCCGTCCCTGGTTTCTTGGGCCGGAGCCGGAGCCTGGGCCTGGGCCTGGGCGTACTTCTTCCAACCTCAGGGGTTCAGGACACTCCCGCTTCCAATGACCCTCCTTCTTGCAATTTGCACATTGATTCCTTCCCAGTGGTGGATTCCTTCCTCGCCCTCGCCCTCCATTTAAGGGGCGGTGGTCTTGCTTCACTGCTGTGGCTAGCATTACCATCTTTTCCTTCTGCCACTTCTTCTTCTCTTGCTTCTCAGCCTCATCCCTATTCCGATAAACTCGGCGTGCAATGGCCATAATTTGGCTCATCAGCATCCCTTCCCATCCTTCTGATTTCTGAATTTTCTTACGAATGTCAGAAGCGCACTGGGCCACAAATGTAGCAGTAATCATTCTACTGTTTTCAGGGGCTTCAGGGTCAAAAGGAGTCCATATACGATAGGCTTCTTGCAGCCTCTCTAAAAAGTCTCCCGGACTCTCATTTGGTTTTTGTTCTACTTCTGAGACTTTAGACATATTAGTGGGCTTCTGGCATGCCCTGCGGATACCTTGCACAAGTGTCTGGCGGTAGGTGGTGAGTCTGGCCAGGTGAATTGCATTGTTTGGATCCCAATTAGGATCTTCCAAGGGAAAGTTATCTTGGAGATGACGGTCAATATTATAAATATTTCCCGCTCTGGCCTGCTCACGCAAATATATCTGTGCCTTTTCAATTATGTCTCTCCTTTCCTCAGTGGTGAACAGAGTATTTAGGAGCTGGCGACAATCTGTCCAAGTAGGGCTATGAGTATTTACTATTGAAGTCACCAAGTCCATCATAGCCTGAGGTTTTTCTGCAAAAGATGGGGTGTGTGTTTTCCAATTCATCAGATCTGTAGTTGTGAATGGAATATATTGCAGGGTCGAAGTTCGAGGTGGCCGTGGTCCGGGTTGCCCATTAACCAGCGCAGGCTCCTCAAGTGCATCAAATACTCTTCTAAGAGGGGCTACTACGTGATCTTTCTCTTCACTTTGCTCTAGGGGCCTCAAATCATAGGGGATGGTATCTGTCGCAAGGCGTTCTTTTAGCAGCTTTATACGCCTGGCTGTATTGCTTGCTGACCGAGCAAGGTCTCCCTGTAACTTCTGTAACATTTCTCTGGGACTTGGATGTACAGGGGTTTGGGGTGGGCAATCAGTTGTTCCACTAAAGGAGACTGTAGATGGAGGTCTATTAGGAGTCACAGGTGGAATAACCACTTCTGCTTGGGCTTTATTATAGAACTCCAATGCCTCCTGAAGATATTTATCATAATCTATCAAGGAATCAAGCTCTGTGACTCCACTCCCATTATTCATTCCAGTTTCTTGCCTTGGGGTTACAACTGGTGGAGTGTTTGGATTAAGCTCCCTTCGATGTGGAGCATAGGGTGGAGGTGGAAGCACCTCTTCCTCTGGCCCCTCAAAAATGGGTTTGAGTTTATTTGGCAAGATTCCTTTCCTAGCTTCGGCTTTTACAGCCAATAATTTGCATCGTTTGACTTTGCATTCCCTTATCCATGGAGGATTTTTATTTAATGTGCTCAGCCAGGAATCTATATATGGAAATTGTTCTGGGCACCCTCCAGTTTCTTTGGCGATATCAGTCCAAAGTTTGCTTACTAAATTTATATCAAAGGTTCCCTGAGATGGCCATCCAGTAATTTGTTTTGGCCATTCTAGTTCACATAACGTTCTCAAGCGCTCTGGCGTCATTTTGACTCCATATGCCCCTGAGAAGGCTTTCTTAAAATTATTTAACATACACTCAAGAGGTGTATTTTCCCCCTTTGAACCCCCAACTCCCATTGTATGGCCCTGTGAAGTATCCACTCAGTCACTCACAGACGCGCTTCGTGGGTTTCCTTGCCTAGTGAAGTCGCCTTACTAGGAACCGAAGTACTGCCCACTCCACACTCGGGTCAGCTACAGATTGCTCTGTACTTTCTCACACATACAATGCGCTGGATACTTCACCACACTCTACCTCCCAATCCTTCCCTTTCCCTACACCAGATCACCATCTGATGTACCCAACCACCTAGCGTACTCAGTTTCCCCTTACTGAGACGCAGAAGTTTGATCAAGACTTCTCTTCCTCCCAATTAATTGGAGGGCCAAAAATCCCTTTGTGCACTTACCCTTGGTTGGTTCCCTGTTTCCCCCGGTCCGTCGCCGCCAGTGAGCAGGGTATCAGACAGACGAGTCTTCTGCGTTCCCCCTGGAAAAAATTACCAGTGCGCGCTTTGGGTAAGCAGTTGTCCTCTCTCTTGTACCCTGCCCAGTAGGGCGAAGGGGCTGCGTTCCAGCAGACCACTTATCCGAGTCACAGGGCACCATAAAATGTAGCACCCTGCTTGTGGTTAACGCTTAGCTGGAATGAAATATTCAACGCAGCAATAGAGAAATTAAAATAGTAATTTATTTGTCAGACAAATAAATAAGAGGCTCAGTGGTACGTGGTTACCAAGCTCTGGCCTGGCCTCCTGCCATTCTGGCCAGCACTTATATTCCCTTAATCCAGCCCCCTTTGCTCCTCCTGTGGCTGCCTCTGTCCAATCAGCCTGGTTGAAATTCCTATTGGCTGTTTGCTAGAGCCAATCACAAAAGATACACCCACAAAAGATACACCCACTTCCTTGCCCTTATATGGGAGACAAAGAGCTATATATAAATGACAAATAAGTAATAATATATCTTACATGGAATCTTAATTACCAGCTCACCTCTTGCCCTTCTTGCCCTATTGCCTTCTAAAACAAATGGTTTAATCTTACATTTTTATGTTCAACAGATGTCAAGGATCTTGAGTTTCACATCAACATTGAAAGATTTCCTTCATTTAATGTTTCTAAACAAAATGCCTGACAACTATATATCAAGACTGCTTGGATGGCGTCTTCTGTCTGGCAGGGGGGGGGCTGGTGGCTGACTTAATTTCAGGATAAATACAACTCTTACAACCATATGAAATAAGAATCTAGCATTCCTTAAATCCTTTGCATAATTACATTTAAGCCAATATATTTAAGCTAATATATTTCATACATTTATCATAGGTAGCCTCTTAAAAGAATAAAGCTTCTCAAAGTGAAAAGGAAGGAACTCAATAAAACACAGCTTTTAAAAGAAGCCTCTTCAGTTTGCACCTCCCCCTTTCCCCCTCCTCTCCAGCCTCAAAATAAAATAGGAAGAAGCTGCTTCTTCTGCCAAGCCAGTTGCCTTTCCAACATTTAACACATTTTAACCTTTTTAACTCTCTCAGTTTAAGAAACAGCTTTAGAAGAGACTTCCCCAAAAATGCTCTCTTTCTTTCTAGCTAAATGTTTCTCCCCATTGCTCCTGGCCTTTTAACCTTAGAAAGAAGATCTGGCTCATTTTACTGGGAGGCACATTAGTATTATCTTTCCCCATTCCTAATGGTGTTTTCTCAGCCTTGGGGCAGCATATGTAATTCTCCCTTTTTATGACTTTGAGAATTGTTTTTCTACTATAAATCAATGGGGCCCTTCTTGTCTTAGGAGGAAAAACATCTTGCCAAGGTTCTTTTAGGCAGCTGGTCTTTTGCCTGGCATGAAACATTTGAAAATCCTTTTTTTAAGCTCATTTTTAAATACAAGCCTTGATTGAAATATATAGAAGCTTTGATAAAAATGCAGGCTTATGATTAGATGCCTCACTAGCTTGCACTCTGCTTTGGCAAATGGGGATGCAGGCTGGGATTTGGGCTGTGCCAAGGGCCGCAGCTGATGGTGGGCTTCCCTTGGATCCGACCCTTGCCCATTTGAGCAGCCAGCACCTGGAGTACTGCCTGTTCATTCCAGGTAGGCCTGGAATAGAACCCTTCCTGAAACTCAGGACAGCCACTGTCAGTCAGTGTAGGTAATATTGGACTAGAGGGACTAACCACCCAATGATCTGACAATGTACCTATGTTCCTATGCTTGATGGATCCTCTCCCCTGATGGTTTTACTGTCCATTGCTGTTGGGCTGCATTGCAAAAAGTCCCCATCATCTCCAGGTGATAAACTGGGAGAGACTCCTGCCTGGAGAGCACTTGCAACCAGAAAAGGCTGAGGTACATAGTCCAGTGGTCTGGCTTGGTACATGCCAGCTTCAAATCTTACTGAAAGTAGTGGAAATAGTTGGATCTTGCTGCCTTTACCCCCACTCCAGGCCTCTGCTGCCCCTTCAAACATAAGTTACACCGAGCAGGCCTGTTTCCTATTCCCTTCACCTCCCATCTTTCCAATTGCAGCTGCAAAGGGTTTCGTCTTGGTGGCTGTCCCTCGCCTTCACTTGAACCAGATGTACAAATTCAGGGTGTGTAGCTTGTTATATTTGTTTGCTTAAATGTGCAAACAGAGTTTACTTCGCAGCTTATGTGGTGGTTCCTGCTGCTGTGCTCCAGATTGAACTAATGACCTTGAGAGCTAAATTAAGTAGGAGCCTTTTCAAGCTGACCTATAAAGCCTCTGGTGGCATGGCTGTGCTGTAACGGGCTCTATTATGTTCTGCTTGGAACTTGGGAAGAGGACCAGAAACCCCTGTGTTAAAAAAAAAGAGAGGGCGGGGGGCAAACATGAAGAGTAACCATTTTTACATACTGTGCTAAATTGGTACAAGCCAGTGCTGGTCTTGGATTTTTGAGGCCTATGCTCCGTTTTTATCTCGGTCTGTGGCCTTCAACTAGTCACTATTTTTCTCAGCCACTAGTCTCCATGTTAATGTGGAAATAACCATCATCTACTTCATAGGGCCCTTATGAAAAGGTGGAAACATAGGTCCAGTTGCATGCCACAAAGTTTGGCTTGACATGACATCTGAATCGGGGCTTGTGGTTTGTTCGTTTCCAACATTCATCCCTCACTGCAAGTCAGACTCTGGCTTGGTTCCATATAGTGCAGGACCAGGAGAGGAGTGCTGTGGCAACTCTTGAGCAGTGTCCGCTAGCTCGCTGCTTGTTCATTGTTCAATGAAACCATTGTTTGTTTTTAACTATGGTTTAATGCAACATACAAACTGGGCCATGCAAAATCATTCCACTGTTCTTGCAATCCTTAACAGGGTGAACCAGTTTTTTTGTTTAATGAATGGAAGTGATTGTGTCCACTTTAGATGCAAAACGTGTGTGGGCTTGATAGCGCAGAACAAGTAACTATTCAAGTAGTTAGGAATGGTTATTCAGGTTGCAAAGTTAACTTCCTCATTTCTACAGTGTGAGTCCATTGATTCAAAGTTGCTCATTGTTAAAGACACAGAGGGCGTGCTTTTGCTTAGTTAGGAGAAAGCAAACTGTATTCTTCTATGATCATGCAAATTCTTCCTTGCAGTACCTGAACTGCATAGGGCCAAGCAGGTTACAGTGCTCTCAGTGTACCTGTTCAGTACACATTCATCCTTTACATTTTTTTTAGTGTGTACCTTAAAACATAGGGTGTGAGATGACTGTAAACTTTCAAATTGAACCTGAAGTTGGTGCTCTGGGGGCTTCATATCCATTTGTATAAAGGGTGAGGAGGGTAAGCTGACATCCTTATTTTTAAAGCCAAAGCCTTTAACATTGCTGAATCTTTTGATACTAAGTTTCTGACGACTTCAAATTCTGAGCACTTGCATGGTACCATCCATCTACAGGAATTAAGTCATTCTTGATTCTTCTCTCTCATTGCCTTCTTCCCCTCTGCATGAAATGCATGCAAATTGCCTATGCAAACTCATTTTGTTTGCTTGATTTATTGAATGCATGATTCATAGTGGCACCAGCTTATTTGCAATGCTATCAGTTTTGATGATTGATCTGTGAACCTGAGACCTCTGGGTATAGGGCGGTATAGAAATTCTAATAAGAAGAAGAAGAAGAAGAAGAAGAAGAAGAAGAAGAAGGAAAGCTACTCCACACACTATAGTGGAATCTTTGCCTCCAATATCGCAAGCAAATGAACGTTTTTATTCACTAATGAGCATCCAGGTGGTCAGTGCTAATGCACTACTGAAAGATGATTCGTGCTGGTTGCTTAGCACAGGAACTCTCTGCGGGGAAGCCACCTGTTGCTGAGCATATCCCATGATGCTTTAGAATGATTTTGGCATGCATTTAGAGTTGAATTTTGTGCAAACTCTCCAAGGTGAGGACCCCCCCCGCCCTTTTCGTTTTCTTACAAGAGACAGAAAGCTCCTTGTAGACGTTGCTGAAATACCGACCAGGAGGAGATTTGTGTGGTGTATGTAAGTAAAACAATCTATCCATTGTTCAGTATTACTTGCCTGTGGGGCCTTCTGTTTAGCAGTGACATGACAAGTAAAATTGTGTACAATATTAAAATGGGTGCAGCCTGGAAATCAAAATGACAGATGCTAAGGTGGGGATGTGACACACATCTACGGGAAATTTTATTGTTTTGGACAGAACATCCAAACCCTGCCATACCCCAAAGTCAATTTTAGAGATCCATACCATACTTGCTTGCATTTAACTGTGGCACAACTTATGCTGACTGGAGTGAGAGAAGCAGCATGATAATAATACCTTAAGGCCCTGTGGGTCCTTTGTATATTAACTTCAGTTTTCGCATCAAAAATGGTTCTTAAATGTCAGAGATGATTTATCAAAGCATATTTTTTAACAAAACTGTGTCTGTTCTAAGTGAACTTCTTAATTCCAGCATGTAGATATTCCCAGATTCAGTTAGGAAGTGGAGTGATGGTGGTGGTGGTTTGGATTTAAGCCTGGGCTTGGGAATTTCTCATCCGATGATGGGTCAGTGGTAGAGCATCTGCTTTGCATGCAGAAGGTTTCAGGTTCAATCCCGGCTAGGAAGGACTAGGAGAGACCTGTCTGTGAAAACCTGGGCAGCACTTGCCAGTCAGAGATGACACTGAGTTAGATGGTGCAATGGACTGACTTGGTATAATATAGCTTCCATGTTAAGAGGAAAACCAGTAGTACGTAAGTACGTAATTTCTGTAACATGTGAAGCGGTGCTGAAATGGCAAGGAACCCATTTTATTTTCAAAGTGTGTGCTCTACTGCTGTGATTATATCCCCTTCCCTGTGTTACTGCATGGAGCTGGATGGCAGTAAATACAATGACTCTCTTAAGCATTTCACTGCTAAGCTGCTAAGCTGTACACTAAGCAAAAGCGAAGAGGCTGGTTGTGATGTGCCACTAGTCTTTGGCTCCCGTTTCCCCCCCTGTTTTAAAAGGGATTCGGTATCTTCGAGGATTGTGCATTCTCTCCTCGCCCCCCACCCCCTCCAACCAGCTGTACATGTAGCACGGTCAGCATTTATGCTGAACAACAGATGTGGGGAGGGGCTTAAGTCTCAGATGTTGGAAGGGCACTTGGCGATAATGTCCCCTCCTTTATAAGAAGCTTTATTCAACAGGGAGGAAAGACGGGAGGAAATTGCTTGCAGCTGAGAGGGAGATTGATGCAGGGCTTGTGCGAGGGTGATTAAAGGAAGTACATTGAAAGAGATCTAAAAGGATCAGTGTTAAAAAGGCAGGATTGGTTGAGCTAACAAGGTGAGCCGCAGCACCTTTTGAGATCAATATTAGCTGATTCTACCCATTCATCCACCTTTCTCAGATTCTTTAAAAAAAAAATTATATTATAGCATTGCAAACCCTCGGGAATCTGATGTATTCACCACCACACCCTTCTTCAGTCAACACACTGTGTCAAATGTCTTCTTTAAAGGCCACTTCAGGCAAGATATTTTCTCTCTGTGGATAAATAATTCCAGGTTGGAAGAAAGGGTGCACAGACTGTTGTATAAAAATTATTACCTAACTTAGTGCTGTTCTGAAATGGGGTGTGTTGTGTTCTCTCAGCAAAACAACTGTATCCCTGAGCATCACACAAGGGCAGGTCTGTATATATTTAAAGCCATAGAGACCATCTATGGTCCAATAAACTAAGGTATAAGCCCCCTACGCTCAACAGACAGTACCACACTTATGTGCACAAAGCATGGGCTCTACTAGTGTTGGTCATACAGCTGCCAAAGATAACTGTCTTTAATGTAGTGATGCTGAGTTCCAATGAACTGGAAACATCAGCTGAAAATAGCCATAGTTAAAGGGAAATACTGTAGCTTTCAAAAGTCCCTTTTAGGACTGAACAGGATAATGGTGCTATTACTCACTCTTTTATATAGTCTTTTCATTGAAGAGCTTCTACTTAAGGAATTACGGTAGAATCACACTATTATATTTGTTTTTGTGAAATGAGGGAGTTTGATACTACAGCTGTCCCCCCCCCCCCAACCACATAACACTTCAATTCGCAATGCTGTGATGTAAATTTGAGTTGCTGTTGTTGTGGGTTGAGTTTTCAGTATGTTTTGTTGTATTAAGTATTAGATATTTTTATGCTGTATCTTCCTCTGGAAGTTTTTACTAAAGAGAAGCTATAAATTTATCTAAATAAACAAACTGAAGACAGTGTTTATTTATTAATGTAACAAAGCAGCCAGCTGGACAATCTGCTTGGCAGGTGAAATTCCCTTCCATAGGAAAGCTGCATTAACCTAGCACAGTTCCCATTTTCTATTTAGATGTTCCTTGACTGTTCATTTCTAGTTATGAGCACTGATATTCTGGTATGAAACAGAAATAATCAGCAGAGGGAAAGGCAGCTTTCATAATCAAGGGGTGACTAACAGTCATAAATCGTAGCCTCTTCATTGCTCTTGCAGAAATGACTCCAACAGTCTTTTAAAACTACTGAACATTACTTATAGGAACTGTGCTTTAGACTTTTTTTCTAACTCCACCAGATGCTTCATTTTTCTTGATTTTTATTCCAAAGCTTTGATTTGTGGCTGCTTTGCTGCATGTAAATTTTCCTTTCTTGTTCATAGATTCATATTTTATTTTTGTCGTGGTGGATAAATAGAAATTTGGTTGATCTGCAGGAAGGCCAGGTACTTTTGACATAGAAACATACGTGCAGAGCGGGAATGGGGAGACTTTGGTCCTCTAGATCAGGGGTCAGCGAACTTTTTTAGCAGGAGGCCAGTCCACTGTCCCTCAGACCTTGTGGCGGGGGGCAGACTATATTTTGGAAAAAAGAACGAATTTCTATGTCCCACAAATAACCCAGAGATGCATTTTAAATAAAAGCACACATTCCACTCCTGAAAAACACCAGGCAGGCCCGACAAATAACCCAGAGATGCATTTTAAATAAAAGCACACATTCTACTCATGAAAAACACCAGGCAGGCCCCATAAATAACCCAGAGATGCATTTTAAATAAAAGGACACATTCTACTCATGTAAAAACACGCTAATTCCCAGACAGTCCGTGGGCTGGATTTAGAAGGCAATTGGGCCAGCTCCGGCTCCTGGGCCTTAGTTTGCCTACCCATGCTCTAGATGTTGTGGGATTAGATCTCCCATAGTCAATGGAAAATGATCATGGGAGTTGTAGTTCAGCAACATCTGGAAGTCCAGGGAACCCAGCCCAAGCTGTTTCTGTTTGCTCTGGATATTTTTAATTTGAAAACCTGGGTGTATTTCTGTTACTGCATCTAGAGCTGAGATTCAAGTGCTGCAGTGGGTCTTGAATATGTGGACTAAATATATGGAAAGTATGGGGAGAGGTGTGGCTTCTGGGCATATCTGGCTGGGGCTTGTCTATAGAGGGTTATATGAAACCCTCTCTATCTTAATCACTTTCCCTATGTCAGGCTTTTGCAGGCCAGGCTTATTTGCTAGTCTGATAATTGAGAACCTTCCCCAAACAAGTACCCTCTAACGTTCCCCAAACAAGCCTTCCCCAAACAAGTACCCCCTAACGTTCTTCCTGACCACTGGCTGTGGCAGATGGGAGCTTTAGTCCGAAGTGGAAAGCCCCTTCCATGAATGTGATGTTCCACCATCAAGTAGAAGTTGTCATTGGCACCATGAGTGGGCAGGGAATGTTTGGGTCAGATAACATGTGGACAATGATGTATAAGCTAATCAGGGGATGAGGAAACCGGGTGGGTTGATAGGTAATGAGGCCTTTTCCCTGATGTCACTTTGCTCCTAGCTGGTCTCTGATATCTAGAGGTGAACTTTTGGAGGAGAAGTGCTTTGTAGGTCAATGGGGCAGGGGAGGAGGATGCCACAGGGGGATAAGTTGTGAGTGTGGTCAGGCTTCAGTTGCTATCACCCATTTGCCTTTTTGTTCTTCAGCATCAGTGCTTTGCTTTCCCACCTCTGCTTTCATGGGCGTAGTAGCCAGGATTTGGGGGGGGGGCAGGACTTTTGTTGGATAAGAACGGAAGTGATTGGTCAGTAAGTTAAGTATTTCTATTGTTTTACTTGATCGGGGGGGGCAGCTGCCCCCCCACACCCATGTCTGCTTTTGTTTCTCTGTGGGTTTTATACCCCAGGTATACAGATTCAGCACACAGAATTTGTGCAATTGGAGGAGGAGCCTGTTCCCTTGACATTGCTGGATGTTGCCCACCATCTCTGACCCATTGGCCATGCCTGCATGGGCTGATGGGAGTGGGAGGCCCAGCAATGCCACAAGGACCACAGGCTCCCTCATCCCTTGGCTAATTGATCTGCAATGTAGTATAATGGGAATGAGAGGTGGAGAACAACCATGCTCTGTGAGACTGGAGTGATGAGAGTCGAGGTTAAACATTGTGAGGGCACAGCGGAAAAAGGTGGGCCAAGGAACAGATTTTCTCTCAGATGTGTCCTTCTCTGCTCTCCATTCTTTAGGCAAACTTTTGCAATGTTTTAGCTGCCTCAAATTGGTGATAAATTGGCAGGCACACCCACGCACACATTACAGTGTCAGCTGGCAGAGTGATTGGAATAGAAGCTGTCAGCATTTTGTATTAACCCCCCCCCCTTTCACTGCCACCCCTGCTTTTCGTGTGTGCAAGAGATTCATAATACATAAGGGCCTATTGGCTTTATGCAACATAAATGATTGATATCCTCCAGCAACTTCACAGCACACTCTACTGCAGTGGGTTGGTTGTGTGGACTTTTGATGTGGGAGAGCTGCGCCTTGAAATGTAAAAGGAAAGGAGCTGTTATAACTACTTGTGTCTGCGTGACAGAGAAAGAAAAGGCGGGGGGGGGGGAGAGAAAGAAAAACCCATTGTGATGCAAAGCATAATAGTCAGCTAAGAATTTGCACTTGAAATGCTTTGAACCTGGTCTGAGATATTGATTTAGTCCATGGTTGATTGGGTTCCATGCATGAAATAATGTAAAAAATCAAAAGCCTGGATTACTTTTTAGACAAGCTGGCTGCTAAATCCCATCTTCTTGAGGGTTGCTTGAGAAACATAGAATTTTCAGATATTATTATCTGAAGAAGGGTTATCCGCAGGCTTCGGTTGAGGAAATTTGCTTATTTGCATTGTAATCCTCTATATGTTTACTCCAAAGTCTTTCCTTCTGAGGATGCCTTCACAAGGCAGTTTATTGTGGAAACGATGTTCTCATGTATGCAGTGTTTGAGCAGTGTCTACAAGGCACCATCTTCTTCAAAATACCATATTCTTCAACCCACTCCCCAATTTAATCCAGTGTTAAGGTTTCCTTGTCTCCCTGCCCTAATTTATTGGATTTTCCATGAAAACGTTAAGCCCGTATTAAATGGGAAAATAATAATAATAATGCAGCACACAGAGAATGGGACTTCCTCTCCTCTCTCCATGCCGCCTTCAAATTCTGTTCCTGAGGGTCCCTCCTACATGGGGGGGGGCACTGAAGGGGAGCGAAGACAAGGAAGAAGTTCAATTGGACAAGCAGATGCTTGCTGCATAAGCGGGATGGCAGCATTGTATACGGCCCCATGTTTTTTCTCCTTCTTTTCTTTACCACAGGTGTTGTTGGGGGATGAGTATAAAAACCCTCTTTCTAATTAACACGTTTAACACTGGTTTCCGCACTAGCTTAGGCACCCTTTGCCTTGACATGCACGGGGGTTCCTACTTTGCCACCCTCCAAATTATAGCAGATTTATCTTAAGTAGCTGTGATCCAATCAAGTTCGATTGAAAAGAGCAGCAAGATGTGCATTGTGAAGGAAACACCACCTGTCTTCTGTTGGAGGAGAATGGTGTCGAAGTACCAGCCACAGTAGGCAGTACTGACCTAGACGAATCAATTGTGGAAAAAAAGGCAAATTGCATACCTAGGGTTCATTAGGAGAGGAATTGGAAATAAAACTGCCAATATCATGAGGACACTATACAAATCTGTTGTATGACTGCATTTGGAATACTGTGTGCAGATCTGGTCACCTTGGCTTAAAAAGGATATTGTCAAGTTGGCAAAGATTCAGAAAGGAGCAGCCAAAATGATCAAGGGGGTGGAGCAACTCATCTATGGGCAAAGGTTGCGGTAGCTGAGCCTTTTTAGTTTTGAGAAAATATAAGTAAGAGGAGACATCATAGAGGTTAAAACAATTATGCATGGCATGGTGAAAGTGGATAGAGAAGTTTTTATTCTGCTCTCATAACACTAGAACTTGTGGACACCCAATGAAGCAGAATGTTGGAAAATTCTGGAGAAATAAAGGACAGTACTTATTCACACAGTAGTGCATAGTGAAACTATGGAATGTGCTTCCACAGAAGGCAGTAATGGTCACCAACTTGGATGGCTTTGTTACAAAAGAGGATGAGACCATTCATGGAGGTAAGGCTATCAGTAGATACTAGCCATGATGGCTATACTCTGCCTCTATGCTTGGATGCAATAATGCTTTTGAATACTAGTTGTTTGCACCTCTGGGGCAGAGAGTGCTGTTGCACTCAGGTCCTGTTTGCAGGCTTCTCATGGGCATCTGGTTGGCCACTGAGAGAGCAGGTTGCTGGGCTAGATGGGTCATTGGCTCAGTCCAGCAGGGCTCTTCTTATGTTCAGTGGTCTAATAATGTATTATTTTATGTTTCCCCCTACAGAGGATTTCAATCACTGGTAGTCTAAAAGTTATTGGGTAGCAGGTGATGTGAGAGACCTCTGCCTGAGAGATGGTTCCTTTCAGACTAGACAATACTGGGCTAGAGGGGCAAATGTTCTGTCCTTAAGGCACCTTCTTAGGTGACAGAGGCAATTTTTGTCCGTGTTGTCTCTGTCTTTAGTTGTGCTTCAAAGGCCTGCAAAACTTGATCAGAAGTGATAGCAGCATCAAAAGAAATGTGTTCATGCCACGGGCAACAATGGCTTTGATAAGACTTCTGGCTTTTCCAGCCTGTCTCCAGCCTTGCTATAGGCTTGCTTTGTTCCTCTTTTAATTATAGTCTCGTCCAAGTCTTATAGAAGGGTGGTTGGAATATGTCTGCCCAACTCCTGAGAGAGCAAATGGGACTGCAGATGGGAAAGAGGAAAAATCAAAAGATCCTCTTACGATGTTGCAAAAACAGAACAAAACACCAAGCTATTTTGAATTGGAAAATATCAAACAGAAGGGTGTGCATGTTTGGATGTGCATTCAGGATGGAAGTTGAAGCTGCTTATTTTCTTCTTCTTCCCTAACTTGAGTAACGTATAACTTAGTCTCCACGTTTCATTTCCTTCTCAGATCTTTGTGATGAAAATGGAAAACACCAAACCCTATAAAACAAACACACACGCACACATCCTAAACAAGCAGAGAAACCTGGTTGAGTGCCAGCCCTTTTAGCATCCAGCTTTAGCTCCAAGTGAATACATTACAGATGTGTTATAAGATCCCAAAATGAAGGCTTTACAGTGGAAATGCTGACAGCCCCCCTAAGCGGAACAGCACACTGTAATTAGCGTTCTTCGGTGAATGTGCCAAATGAAGCCCAGCAGTGCTAAATGTAACAGCGCAAGCTTTTTGTTGTACAGCTGTATTAGGATGTGCATTCTGACAGTAAATCGCACTCTGTGGAACATTGCGTATGCTGCTGTTCTTCCACAGATCTAACTGTTACCACTTGCAATGGAGGAAGGGTGAGCAAGCGCACACCTTTTTCTGTCCAATTCATCTGTAAGGTAAAGGTAAAGGGACCCCTGACCATTAGGTCCAGTCGTGGCGGACTCTGGGGTTGTGGTGCTCATCTCGCTTTATTGGCCGAGGGAGCCAGCGTACAGCTTCCGGGTCATGTGGCCAGCATGACTAAGCTGCTTCTGGCGAACCAGAGCAGCACACGGAAACGCCGTTTACCTTCGCGCTGGAGTGGTACCTATTTATCTACTTGCACTTTGACGTGCTTTTGAACTGCTAGGTTGGCAGGAGCAGGGACCGAGCAACAGGAGCTCACCTCGTCGCGGGGATTCGAACTGCCAACCTTCTGATCAGCAAGTCCTAGGCTCTGTGGTTTAACTCACAGTGCCACCCACGTCCCTAATTCATCTGTAGCAGCTTGTAATTGAAACTATAGGGCAGCCTGACAGGTCTTGTTTCTAGAGCAGGGCAGTCCAGCATGCAGCCTGGGGGCCACATGTGCCCCTCAAGGCCCTTTTTGACAGCCCTCTGCAGCATTTGACACACATACCCCAGCCCTCAAGCTGCCTTCTCAAAGCTGGATAAGCAAAGTCTGTCCTTTGGGAGGGAGGTGTGCAGGCTCTGACAAGGTCTTCAAGTCCTCTGGCTTCCTCCCCAAAGTCTAGTTACGACTTGCTCTGAACCAGCTTTGGGAAGAAGGTAGGAGGGCTCTAGGACCTAGCTGGCTTTTGGAAGGCAGCACGAGGGCTTTAGGGCATGGGGCTTTCACATTTTGGTCTTGTGCTGCCTTGCACCCGTGCAACAAGGCAGTGTATTACCCGCAGGTTCCATGTCAAAGTATTCTTTCAGCCCACTTGGTATGAAAGGTTGGGCCGCCCTGGTCTAGAGTGTGTTTGAGGGACTGCTTGTACTGTGTCTGCAGCATGGCTGATTCCTATAAACTGCCAAGTGCCTGTGCTTCTTCTCTGCTCCCTTTTCACCCATCCTGCAGGGCATGGCAATTCCACAGGTATTTCAGGCTGTGCAGTCAGGGCCGTTAATTGACCAAACCACTACTTTGTGTAAGTCTGTGCACAGCTCATCAAAGATTGGAAGGGAATATGACAGAGTAGCCTGTGGGAGTACATGTTCATTTTTTGTATCCCAGTGTAGTCTCTGGTCAAATAGATTTTGTGGGGTTTTGAGGGTCCAGAGGTAGTTGAGTGACCTGTCATTTTGAGTGAAATGACAGAAATGCCTGACTGCTAGAAAGATGTCTCCTAATGTCTCACAGACCTTGTTAAAATCAAGCATTGAAAATGAAGTAATCACATTCCCTTCCAGGATGGCTAAGCACTTCATGAGTTGCACATGCAAAAAGTAATTTGCCCATATGTTACTGATGTATGCATAACTTATTTGGTGCATTTGAGAGGCATATCTGTTGATTACAGTGAACACGGTCTTTTCTTACTGAGTTAAGGAATGAAATTATTGATTGCATTAAATTCTTTGACCTGGAGGCATGTGTGTTACGGCTACAAATCTTGGTGTATGGTTGGGATTTGCAGGAATATTTGTGTGTTGTAAAGCCTGCTGGATATTGCCTGTCTCTGGAGTAGGTGGTGAAGGGAGGGGAGTGACTATGGGCTAGTTTAATGAAAATGCAAAAACAGTTCTGAAAATGGCAGCTGGTTCCCCCATGCGAGAACAGCCTGGTTCATCTAACATCTTTTTCATATGCCCATGTATCTCATTGCATGAAATAATTTGATGGTGCAGGGTGCCTGCGAGAGTTTGTGATTTTCTGCTTTTACCTAGTATGTGGGAGGCCAGCAGTATTACTAGCTTCGGATTTCTCAGGGAGAAGGCGGCCATTCATTTCAAGTGAGCTGTCTCTGTAGCATTATATAAAATAAGGAACTCTTGAGGTGATTTCTCAACCTTTTCCTATTTGAGAATATATATGTTGAGGTGAGTTGAGCAGAGCTATACACAGCATTCCAAATGCAGTGGTGCCATACATTTACATAATGACATTCTGACACTGGCAGTTTTATTTTCAGTTCCTTTCCTAATGATTGCTAGCATGGAATTTACCTTTTTCACAGCTGCCTCATACTGTGACAACATCTTCCCCAAGCTCCACTATGACTCCCAAGATCGCAGTCCTGCTCAGTTAGTAGAAGTTCAGACCCCATGAACGTATATGTGAAATTAAGATTATTATTTTTTTGTTCCAACATGCATCACTTTACACTTGCCTACATTAAAATTGCATTTGCCATTTTCCTGCCCATTCATAGTTTGCAGAGGTCCTTTTGGAACTCTTCACAATCTCTTTTTGTTTTAATAACTCTGAACAATTTAGTATCATTAGCAAACTTGGCCACCTCACTGTTCACCTGTGATTGTTTAATCAAGAATAAGTTTAATGAAGAAGTTTAACGAAGAAGTTAAAATGCACAGATCTCAATACTGATCCTTGGAGGATTCTCAATCAATCAAATCTTTATTACGGCCATAGATCAGCATAAGGGTACAATCATTTAAAATCTGAAAAAATGATTTGTAAAACTAAAAAGAATTAAAAGTCTACAAAAATTTAAAGGAAGCTAGGAAAGTCTAAAAGAAGGGTTAGGAACATTAGACGGGAGTGGCAAATCATAAGAGGTTAGTATATATAAGACTATAGCTATCAATCTACAGAGCACTCTGATATGAGTGCTCATTAAATCTAGTTTGTGGCACAGGTCATTGTCTGACGAATTTTGAGCGCAGCTGTGCAGAATCTGGCAACACTGTGTGTTGTGGCAGGGTTGGTATCTGAAAGCAACAAGAAGGTATAGAATTGTCCTGTGCACACCTTGCAGCAGTGTTGGAGGACTCTAATTTCTACACCCTTCCATTTGAAGAACTATCCCTTTATTCGTACCTAACCACAAGAGGATCCACAGTTACCTCTTAGCTCTTGCTTGCATGGCTGTATGAATACATCCTTCAGAAATACATACTGGCAGAAAGAAAAATGCTTGTGTTTAATTTTCTGAAAATCTCATTTCAAAAGATATGCTCATTTTGCAACAGGGTGGGATCTTTATCTTCTTCTTGGCTTTTTCTTTCTTGCTGCAAGGCATCCGGCACAAGAGAATATGAACCCTATGACACAGGGGTAGAGAGAAGGAAAAGATTGGCAGCAGGTTTTGACACCCTTTTCCCTTTAGGCCACTAGTTTGAATCCAAGCTATCTATGCTATTAACATATGAAGAATGGACTTAGGAAATTCTATTGGAATGGGAAATGATCTTGCGAAAAGAAATGCTGTTGTAACCAGGCACCTTCTTGGGTAAATCTGGGCAATCGGCTCCCATGGGCATCTTTAGGTGTTCCTTGAAGCTGGTTAGCAAGGCTAAGTGTGGGAGACTTTCCTTGTTTTGGAAGGCTGGAGTCCCTAGAGGACAGCTTTTAATAACCACGAAGATTAATAACTGTGTCACCCATCCCCTACAGACTTTTTGGAAATGTGACAAAAGATATAACCCAACTATTGTAACTAAAAACAGAAGAATCAACATTCAGTCTAGTAAAATCTTGCAAATAATGTTGTTGGAGGAATAATGTATGTGCACCATAAATAAAAGCCAAACACCACTTTGCTAAAGCACAGGGGAAAGGAGCATTGAATTTGCAGTGGAATTTGCTGCCAAGGAGTGTGGTGGAGTCTCCTTCTTTGGAGGTCTTTAAGCAGAGGCTTGACAACCATATGTCAGGAGTGCTCTGATGGTGTTTCCTGCTTGGCAGGGGGTTGGACTCGATGGCCCTTGTGGTCTCTTCCAACTCTATGATTCTATGATTCTAACATCGTGGCGCAACTCTATAGGAAGCCTTTTGCTAGCATTTATTAATATATTTTCTGCCATTCGCTGTTCTTCTGACCCAAGCCTACATGAATTGCTCCCTCATGTATTTGGCTACTTTGCCACTGTTTGGCAGGCAGGATTCAAGACCCAGATTGGCAGTACATGAATGTGTGTGATGCAATGGGCAGGTTATTAGGTCTGGGTGTACAAGTCTCGGGTTCATATTTTTGCTCTTCATGTATAAAGCTAATTGGCTGGGCTTGGTTAAGCTATTTTATCCAGTCTCTAATTGCAATTGTGTGATTGCAATGAAGTGATTTTTTAAAAATCTGCTGGTAATATGTTTAGAAATAACTCTTTACCTGGCTGGGAATATTGGATTCAGAGGCTTCAGGCAAAGGAAGTATGAGTCCTATAACCTTAAAGGAGGGATGCAGGTTGCGCTGTGGTCTAAACCACTGAGCCTCTTGGGCTTGCTGATCAGAAGGTTGGTGGTTCAAATCCCCACGATGAAGTGAGCTCCCGTTGCTCTGTCCCAGCTCCTGCCAACCTAGCAGTTCGAAAGCATGCCAGTGCAAGTAGATAAATAGGTACTCTTGTGGTGGGAAGGTAAACAGCATTTCCATATGTTCTGGTTTCCGTCACGGTGTTCCGTTGTGCCAGAAGCAGTTTAGTCATGCTGGCCACATGACCCGGAAAGCTGTCTGTGGACAAATGCTGGCTCCCTTGGCCTGAAAGCGAGATGACCCATAGTCGCCTTTGAATCTGAATGTTTTTACATATCTCTTGGGGAAGCTACATCAGACACGCAAAAGGGATTTGGGTGGGACCAACACGGTTCATTGCTTGGTAGTTTTCTTTTTTATCTAACCTCCCTCCCAGTATTTCCCATGCTTTTCTGTTGGTTCCAGTTACTGTGATAGTTCTATAAATCTCCTTCTCAAAACACTGGCTATGAACCAGCTTCTTCTTGTTGTTGTTGTTGTTGTTGTTGTTGTTGTTGTTGTTGTTGTTGTTTTGTTCTACACAGAACCTACTAAATATGTCTGTCATCTGCATCAAGAGAACAGCTCTTGACACTTGATGGCATCTTTGCTGATTATGTGCATCTTCCAGTCTCCACCGAAACAATATATATTCACACACATGCACACAAATTGAAGCTTGTGGTTACATGAAGTTGAATTCAATCTGCATGAATCTCATTTCTCTCTCTCTCTCTCTCTCTCTCTCTCTTTTTGACTAGGTGACCTTGGAGAAAGTGCTGGGAATCACCGTCTCTGGAGGCAGAGGATTGGCCTGTGATCCAAAGAGTGGTCTCGTTGCTTATCCAGCTGGGTGAGTCATTGAGGGTGTTACACAATGAATGCACGTTGTCAGCCTAAAGGTACAGCTTATGCCAAATCTGTCATGTAGCAGAGTGATGCATTTTATAAGAGCCTCATAAAACTCCCTCCAATTATGAGGAACATCAGCAGGGTAGGTTTAAATTGCTGCAAGGAAGACTCTTTACCTATCATAACTAATTAAATTATTCTCTAGGGTTCCTCCTCTAGCTCTTAGCTAAGTGTTAATTTTTTAAATATAATAATAATTGGATTTGGTACTATGCTGAACATGGACATGATGAAAATGTGAAAATTGGATGGATTCTGGCCTCCTGTTCAATCTGAAGATGCTCCATAAGGCTGCTGGGTAGTTTTGTGATATGTGAAGTTTCACAGGAAGTGGTTCCTTTGTTCATGCAGAGAGAGAGAACCTGGCCACTCTTTTGATTCTGGAGCTTCCACTGTTCTTTCCAGCTTTTATTTAAGTGGGTCCAAACGATTCTCATTATCTCAATAATAATGTAGAGATAAGCACTAGTATGTATCTTGGGTTGGCTTGTTCTCAGTAAGGGTTCGATGCAGTGGCAAAAGCTTCCAGTGGTGACTGTGCAGTGCTGCTTTTGTTTGCCCTTTCTGAGTGAATCTTCTGTTAAGATTTATGTACATGAGAGGGAACTGGAATAGCCCTGGGTCCCACAGGCCTCTGAAGCAGAGGCAAGGCTCTTCCCACCTGCCTTTTCCCTTCCAAGCTCCTAAAGACAACAAGCTCCCTCACCCCTTTGAGGGAATTCAAACTGGCTGTGCCCTTCTTATAAGGAACTGTATCTTTGCCTGCTCCCTGTTTTGGCAAATGGGGATGCAGGCCAGGGCTTGGGCTGTGCTGGTGGCGAAGCCGATGGAGCCGACGGTGGGCTTCCCTCGGATCCGCCCCTTGCCCATTTAAGCAGCCAGCACCTGGGGCTCAGCCTGTTTGTTCCTGCACCGGGGTTCCCTGCCCAGCCACCCTTGGTTTAAGCTTATAGCTGTGGCTATGGTGGTCGCCATCCTTTAAGGTGCTGGGTAGGAATTTGCCCATTGGGCTAATTGGCACCGACCTGGTGGTTCTGCCTACCACATAGTAATTGTCACAACTGGTTGGGCATTGGGGCAATCCTTTGCTTTGGATGGAGGGGGAGTTGTAGACTCTGCCTGCCCCTCCAAACGCTGGGGTATCCCCTTAAAGGGATCTGGTGGTAGTGGTCATGTCCGCACGCTCAGGTGGGGCCAGGGCTGAAGGCACTCCCCCAAGCAGTGGTCCCTGCGGGGGTCACCCTATTTGATATAAGTCTTAAGACTTATATCTGGATTGACCACGCGTCACTTCCATGGGCGAGCCAGAAGTATTTAGATTGCCCCATGCCCAAACCTCTTTCAACTATTCAATAAAGTTGGGGCCTGTTCTGACCGAAAACCAGTCTCCTTTATCTCTTATTATTTGGGTTGGGGTATGGGAAGTCTGATGCCTGGTCCTGCAGACATGCTGGGGTATAACCATGGAACTGAACAACTGTCTCTGGTGCTGTTGAACCTTGTCATGCTCGGCAGAGTGATGCTTTGGACAGTCAGACACAAATGAGGACAGGTGGCAAACTCCCTCTTCCCGTGAGAGACCTGATGCTTTTTGCTCCATAAGTGGGGAATCGAGAGTTTAAGAGGGGTGAAGTATGTAAGTCCATGTTGGAGGCAGATCTCTGGGATCTTCAGGAATGCCTGAATACAGCTTCCTTGTATTTTTATCATGTGCATAAGGGAACAGGAGCTGGAAAAGCTGACAAAGGTGATGCTGAGTGCCGAACAGTGATTCTAGAGCTTGATAGATATTTAGTTTGTTTTGGCATTTAGTTTTGCTAATGCATCTGGGTGCCTATAATTAGTTTGGAGTGGGAAGAGAAGAAATCGAGGCCAATCTTAGAAAGCTGCCGGTTTGGCAACAATATGTCTATTAATGCGGGTAGCACAGCAATCATTTTTGTCATAGCTAGGCTTGCCATGTGACTGCCGTTGAGAGGAGCTTTTGTCACCCTGTGTGGTTTTTAAGCTTACAGTCAGTGCTTAGCGATATTTAATTTGCATACATTTAAACGAGTTACTGTACATTTTGCTCACATGCTGCCCCCCCCCAAAAAAAACCTGGTTCCTAGGATGCGGCTGTGGAATCTGAGGTATGGGTGTAAGAAAAGGGCTTGGTACGAGTACTACTGTCGTCTACAAGTGCTTAAAAATTAAAAGCCACCAAGATATTGCAGGTCCAAGCCAAAACATCTACCCATGGCATTTCTCTCCTCTTCTTTTAAAGTTCTGTAAACCCTTTACACGAGAGTTGCCATCTAAATGCTGAAAACGTTAAATTTGAGGTGGAACTGGAGGTGTCCTCACTTTGGATGTTTGAGGGAAGCTAGAGGAATACTGATAAGATCACAAGATAAAAACAGCCCACTGTTAGAGCATGGAGGAGATGAAAGAGAGCCCTGTAGCAAATCTAAATGAGGCAAGGCCAAGCGTACTGGAATCTTCCATCTCCCCACCCCAAAGGAAGTGTGCAGGAATCAAATTTTTGTGCTTGCTTTGAAGCCATGTCTGATATCCCTTGTTCTTGCCTTTTGGAGAGATGATGGCTCTGGCATGTATTGCTTCTGCTGCAAACATGGGTTTTTTTATTTAGGTGGATTGTCCATAGCAATAAGGTGGAGTATTCCCTGCCATCATTATTGCAGTCATCCAGAATGCCTTGCTGTTTTCTCAATTATTTATGAATGGCTTTTGACTACGTGTTTTTGAAGGCATAGAAAGAGCACTGCTGGATCAGGCCAAAGGCTCATCTAGTCCAGCATTTTGTGCTTCTCACAATGGCCAACCAGATGCCTATGGAAAGCCTGCAAGTAGCATCTGAGCATAACAGCACTCTTTTCATTCCCAGAAACTGGTTTCGCTTAGAATATTATGCATTTGCTGTTATAAAAGTGTGATGATTCTTAGCCTTACTAACTGAGTATCTGCTCACAGTAGATTTTTGAAATATGGAAGTTTTAAATGCTGGAGAGGTGGTTGCTTTACTGCTTTGAGCTGTGGCGCAGTTTTGCTTCAAGTCAATGTTTCTTTTTGATTCTCTCTCAGTGCGCATGGATGCAGTTTCCTTCTCCTACACAGTAATATTTAGGTTGCAGTAGAATGGCAGGAATTCTTTGTTTTCCATTTGATAAGCAAGCATGTGTTGCAGGTGTGTGTCCTTCCTTTGTATTGTCTTAAAAATTCAAGCTAATGGCATTTTAACAAAGTGTGGGGATACTGCAAAATTCTGCTGCAGCTTTTGGCTTTTTCAGAAGTGTGAAACTGGTAAGAGGAATTTCCTGTGAAGTTTCTCTGAGGCATTTCCTGTGAAGTTGCACATCTATTAAACAAAAACTAATTTGCTGGCAATTTCCATCATCAAGAAGAACGTATGCCAAGTCTGAGCCTAATAAGTAGTGCCAAAACATTATTTTGACTTTGTTTGAAATGATTTGGGGAAGTTATGTGGTTAAATGATCCTGCTTAATGGAATCAAGGTGGTATCTTTCCCCCATGGCCCATTACATAGGATTCCTGTCTGAAGCCTAGCCCTTCTGTGCCTTGGCTGAACAGCCGGCTGCTTCCATGCTATGCCTAGCTGCTTTGTGATGCTGATAAAGCTTGCCACTGTCAAGACAACGCTTTGTGTTCAGTTTATCCTCTGCAGTTGTATTGGCCCAAAACACACAAGAGAAACAGTTTGCAGACCTAATTGGGTTGCAAGGTCAGTTTGTTTTATTATCTTGTTCTCAAAGGATTTATACCTTCTTGGCAGTATGCAGGGGGGAAAGAAAAGGGGGGGGATGGCATTGGCTTCTGTCACTGGCTTCTCTTGAGTGTTCATTCTGAGGCTTCCTTTAAACTCTCTCTCTCTCTCTCTCTCTCTCTCTCTCTCTCTCTCTCGCTCACTCTCTCTCTGGCAATGGGAAGCAGAACACTCATTCTTCTTGATGTGCATTTTGCTGTCCTGAGCCAGAGTACAGTGTCCTTGCCCTGCATGGGTGCCTGCATGGGTGCCTGCTCTTAGCATATGCTTCAGTTCTGATCTGTTCGTCTCCAGATGCCCTGCTAGTTGACTCAACATTAATTTAAATCACAGGGCAGTCTCCAGATTCAACTCCCTTGCTGCTCTAGCCAGAGGGCTAAATTATGTAACAGTGCTTTATTTTTTGCTGTGTTTGAAAGCACCAATTTTTATTTAACTGTTAACATGGATCGATCCTTCAAAAGTCTCAAATATCATGAAATTACCACCAAAATAACGCTATTTTGCTGTTAGATTTATTTCTGTTTTCTTGTTTTCTTTAAATGTATGTGAGCTGCATTACACTTGAATACTGTACTGGCTTCTGCTGAATAAAAGCGCAAATCCTAACAAAACTAGATTTGCAAGCTATATTTGTTTTACACACAGCTGTTAAATGTCAGGTGGGCAATATTGAGGTTTCTGGGTTCAGTAGCAGCATCTGCTGGGAAAACTGCAGCCTATTTGACTTGAACTTGAGCCACAGGGTGTTCATGTGCGTTACTTACAAAAGACAGTCCTCTATTTGAAGGATTGTCCCATTCAATCCCATATTAAAAATACAGACTCCTTAAGAAGGGAGATCATGATCCTTGAATTTGCCCATCAGCAGGACAGTGGACAGAGGAGGCACAGAGGTCACTTTATCACAGTCTTCCCCTCTATATTGATGTATTTCTATTCCAAATTACAGTAAATATTTCCAAATGTGCAACTATACATATAAATTAGCATATACAGACTTTTATGCAAATCTGCCCTCTCATCTCTCTCTCTCTCTCTCTCTCTCTCTCTCTCTCTCTCTCGTGTGTGTGTGTGTGTGTGTGTGTGTGTTGCATTTCTTCTCTTTTGGTGATGTGTGAGTTAGGGTTGCCAAATTTCAAACAGTGAAAATCCGGACAGAAAAGTTGCTGAGCTGGCATGTACCTGGATTTTCCCAGACATTTGCCTGATTACTGCCCAGGCACTGCTGCCGACTGCAGTGTTTTGGATACGTCTGGGAAAATCCGGTTGTATGGCAGCCCTAGTGAGTGGCCTCTTATTGAGCCCTACTTCAGAGTCTCCAGGTAAAGGACTAAATTCTGAGGGTGAGGAGGCGGCATCGAGAATCCTGGTGCCAGAAGCTGACCCACCATGCACCACACCTTTTGGTTCCCAGATTTTGCTGTGCAAGTGTTTGGTTCAGAGCCTCTGGGGAATTCTCTGCAGTCCTATAAGTGCTTTTCTCTCAGCCCCCGGAAAGCATTAAGTTATTTCTCAAGATCTGTAGGCAGGCTTAATTCTTCTGTGCCCAACACACAGTTTTCTCTTCTCTTTTCCTCTCCTCTTTTATGTGCCTGTTTTGAAAAATTAGAGAAGTGATTGGCTTCCCATGACTTCTGTTAGTTCCCTGTGCTTAAGCTCTTTGCATTCTTGTGGTTGGGTTTGTATTAATAATGAGGCACATCAGTATGGCATGTGTGTGTCTTAATTATACACAAGTGACAAATGCCTTTTAGACAGTTCCCCATCCCTGGAATATTGTGTCAGTTCTTCTGTGGACTCTGGAGGATGCCAAAGGCTGAACTCATTTACTCACATATGTTTTGGAGCCTGTAAATCCTTTCAGCACCTCTGGCACCTGCTGTCTCTGGGATCTTAATAGCCCAAATTATTACGATCCTAGGTCCCTCCTCCTCTGGTGCCAATGTGATGCCCACACCCTTCTGGCTCCACCTTCCTGTGCATAGGAAATGCCAGTGGGATCTCAGGAATGCTGAGACCAGTAGGTTTTAAGAGCAATCCCCTTTTAAAAACACAACTGTTAAAAAAATGTATCCAAGAACAGGCCTTTAAAACTTGTTGTGAATCTTATTCCTTCCCCCTCTATAACAGGCATAGGCAAACTCGGCCCTTGAGATGTTTTGGGACTATAACTCCCATCACCCCTAGCTAACAGGACCAGTGGTCATGGTTGATGGGAATTGTAGTCTCAGAACATCTGGAGGGCCGAGTTTGCCTATGCCTGCTCTATAAAATCTCTTAACCCTAAAATATCTTATTTATAGTACCTCCTAGCTATACGCTGCCAAAAATATTTTGAACTTCAAAATATTATTCCTAGTATCACTGAAGCTGCATTTGCTAATTTTTGTGCAGCAATTCAGGACACATATATTGCCATATACAAAATTTTACTTCCAAATGCTAATGTCTTCAGATTTTTTAAATCCAGAACAAGGTGCAAGCAAGCCTGCCTGATCTGGTGTGCTACCAAAAGTTGATACTGGTGAAAGGTTAGTACCAGTGCTGAGTGAAACTTGGAAAAGTAGGAACTGTCTTTGGTTGCCTATTTTATTAAACAGTGCAGTTGGTGCTCTCCATATGTTGGAATACTGCTTCCATGTGAGGGCTTCCAAAACGTGAGGGCTAGCCGGCGAAAAGAGGGCGAGCCCCCTCTGCGCCGGCCCTAAATAGGGCAGACCCGGCCGGGATTCCCCTGTTCTCGCGGGGGCTGAAACCAGCCCCCGCTCACGTGGGGGTGGGCATGAAGCCCGCAACCCCACCTCCTGGGCAGGCCGGAAGTGGCTTTATCCAATTATCCCATGGTGGCTGGGACTGCTGGGAGTTGGAGACCAAGGCCATCTTGAAGCCAGCATGCTGGCTCCCCCTGAGATGGAGGATGACCCAGCAGGGCTCTTGTTATGTTCCTAAGTTGCTTCTCTTTTTTAAAATAATAATTTTAGCTTGCTTGCAGTTCTCTAATTCTTCTCCCCCTGCACCCCTGTTCTGCCTCATGCATGCACTTGTGTTGTGTGTGTGTTTTGTTGACATCGCTGCTGAGATTCTGTATCCTAGAAACAAGAAGTAAAACAAAACTAAGAAACCCTCTGAGATTGCTGCAGAAAAATACAAAAAAGAAAAAGTGTAGCAGGAATGCCAAGCCAGATTGGGGGGGGGGTTTCATACACCATGGTTTTATTTGACTCTTTTCTTTTTATTATGGAAACAAATCCTCTCATTCCATTGACCCCAACCCTCTTTTCCTACACTGATCATTAGCCAGCATGGTGTAGTATTTAAGTGTGGCAGACTAGGGTCTGGGAAACTGGGGTTCAGATCCCCACTCAGCCATGATGCAGGACTAGTTAACCATCTCTCAGTCTGATCTATCGTATACGGAGGTTGGAAAAATAATTTTTGAGGGGGGAGCATGGAGGCAAAGGAGGATATATATGTAATAGGTCTCTTTTCCATTTATGTGATGTTTTACTTGCTTTATCTGGCAATTTGTAAGTTACCCACATAGGCCTGAGTTGTATTCCAACAGCTGGGACCTTTCCACACTTTTGCTTGTCCCATGCCCAGAAACCATGGGTCCGAGCTCTGCTCCTTTCCCATGGAAAACCTGCTCTTTAGTGCTAGATTGGAGCAAATGTCAATCCAAAGAAAACCTGAATTGCCATTTGCTCCAATTGAATGGAAAAGAGTTGTTTGCCCATGGGGGAAAGGAGCAGGGCAAGAGGAAGTGCGGATGAGCCCTAGGAGAACATAATGCTGCTTTGTATACTGTTTAAACAGGGCATTTGCAACATGTCTTCTGTGGGCAGACATGCAGCCACAGAAGATTCCCTTGGTCCCTGAAATTAGGCTTGGAAGAATCATTCTATTGTAGGCAATACAGTAGGCTGCTGTGTGTACTTGGTTGTGCTGTGTGTGTTGCGCCTGTGTTTCTCCAGCTTGCAAATGTACCCATGGATCCCAAATGATTGTGTCTCTTAAATACTACATGGAAGGTAACTTCCATGGCCTCTTCCTATAAGTGGGTGTTGCTAACACATTAACCCTACTCTGATGTTCTTTGATCCCATGTCACTCAACATGGGAGCAAGGTGTGGGGCCCCACAGAGAAGCCATGACCTTGAGGTTGCATGTTCCTCTGCTCCAAGTGTGCTGTGCGAGCTTTGTGCGAGCTGTGCCTTTGTGCATATAGCTGTACACACAAAGACTTCAATAATATCTGTAAGATGACAGCATAGGAGCAGGTGAGGGGAGACTGGAATGAAATGATCCAGGACAGACTTTCATTGAAGACTTTTGAGAAGATACTTCTTAAGAGATAGAGGTAGCTTGGTGGATAGTGGTGGAACAGCTGGTACAGAAGGCACGTTTTTAGGGTGCTTGCTCAGCTTTGGCCAAAAACAAAACAGAACTGTGTCATGAAGGATTATGTCATAGAGCAGGAGTCCCCAACCTTCTTGGGCGGAGGACATACCTGGAAATTTAAGAAACTGTCATGGGCACCACAAAAATAACCATTTGACATAAGAAAGAACTGGTGATGCTATCCCCACCGACTCACACCAAGTAGCAGGCAGCAATATCTACACCCCCTCCCCAAGAAAACCCCCCACAGACAATGAAAAGCAGGCAATGCACCCCCAAAGAAGCAGGCAACCAAAAATACCACCACAAATCATTCTTTACGTGTGTGACATCACCCCACTCAAACTAGACTTCACCTGTTTCCATGAGTAGGCAGGTCAGTATTGAAATTTTCTACCGTTGTTTCTAGCTTGGATCTTTAGACAGAGCTGCAGGAGAAATCTAGCCCTTGAAGATGGGTCATGTCAGGGCACAAATCATGTGCAATGCTGGAACAAATGTCTGCAGTGTGCACATTGGACTTGGAAGGGGCAAGATCTTCCTCTTCTTGATAAGTTCTGATACCAGCACGAGCTGCAGAATCACGGAGCAGAGTGCAAAGTGTCAAGTGATCTCTTCCTCCCACTTTTTTCTCTCTCTCCCCCATCCCTCACCCAACCTTCACTTCTATAATAACTTAGTTTTGTGCTGCTTAGCATAAACCTCCTGAACTTGGGCAGCTCTTTTCTCCTGAGTCATGGACTTCCAGGACCTGCAGCTTCTGAGCTTGGGAGGTGCATAGTAGGTCAGACATAACCCAAGTCAGCTGGAAAATGACAGCCATCTGTGTCACAGTCAAGGCAGGGGGTGGGGTGGAGAAGTGGATACCACTCACTGTTTCTCCAGCCAGAAATCTGCTTAGCACATGTAGAGATGAAGTCTTAGTAGACTGAGCAGTAAATCTCATTGTAAGCTGAATGGTGGAGAGTTGTGTGTTGTTTTTTTCTTCCTCCCAGCTGTGGCCATTGGTTTGTTTACAAATCCTTTTCAGTTGCATGTGTGTATATATATATATATATATTTCCATGGTCCTCCTTTTAAAAGAACCCCTCTGTTGTCAGCTTTCCTGGTATGTAGGTAATTGCATAATGGGCAAGACACGAAGGATTACATAAATGGAAAATCAACTTCTTGGACAAGTTGTAAGATGCACACATCACGTTCTTAGATAAGAATAGTCTGAAAAGGCTTGTGAGGATTTTGTGTCACTGCTAATACTGCAGGAAAGAAATACTTTGCTTGGCTGAAACACAAGTAGCCATAGCCTTTTTTGCCTGTGTGAGGGTCCCGTGTCACAAACTGGGAGATAACTGATTGCACTTAGTTTTATTTCAGCACACATCATTTCTAATGTTTAAAAACAAGGGTCTTCAAAACACTTGTTTTAAAATCTGGATGTGTTCTCATGAATAAAAAAGAACACAACTTGTGATCCCTCATGTTGAATGAATTCCTCACGTTGAATTGTGGTTACTGTGGGTTGATATGTGGTTACGTATCAACCCATGATGGGGTGGATGGCAAAAGTGGGGCAACTCTGGATTGGTCTGTCAGACAACAATCTTTATCATTGTCTAAAGTAATTGGAGGCTTAGGGTACACTCATATGTGGGGATTATTGCAGTAGTTTTCCTTATTATAATGCTAGCAATCCTATCTCAGATTCTACACTGCATTACTTGTTGCGTTATGCAACTGCAGCTTTTTGATCGATATACTGCCATGCCATGCTAAATTTTAAATGGTGGCAAAGAACTGTATGCCAAGATGCCACTCGAAATTTGGTCATGTGAAACTGCAGTGGAAAATTATTGGGATTTTCTGGGTTAATGGTGTTGCAATCAGATTTTTTTTCCCTGGGAGCAAATAACACAGAAATTAGCACCAAACTTCCACTGGATTTTGCTTTTACATCTTGTGAAAGACCATACATAATGTGGAAATTATCAGGTAAAGAAACATAATGAAAATGAAATGAAGTGCTGTCTGGATGCAGCCACAGTCGGATACAACCCAGTGTCTGATGAAGGCTGTCCCTTTGGCCATGCTCTCCCTATGGACTCCCTTCATTGCCATTTACTAATCAAGTTTTAATTTTCTTCTTGTGATGGCTATGTACTGCTTCTGAATTCTGAGGAGAGTGCTTTTGTGCTCAGATTCTGCTTACAGGCTTCCCATAGGCAATTGGTTGGCCAGGCCAGAATGTTGGACTGGGTAGGCCTTTGCCCTGAACCAGCAGATCTTGTTCCCAGTGGCATTCCAGTACTCCAGTATTTACACTGGACTACAGTGTTGATGATGTGGGAATATCCAAGTAGAGCCAGAGACAGGCAGGATTTCTCTTCTCTAAAAGGTGGCAATAGCAGCCCTTTCATTCATCACATGAATGCGGTGATTGGAATAACTTTTCCTGCAGCTGGGCTCGGTTTTGCCCTGTGCCAAAGAGAAGCCACACAAGCTACACAGTGTTCTAATTTGGACCACAGCAGGGAGAGACAGTAGCCACCAACTAACTGCAAATAAAAAGGGCCCATTGGCAGTGAGGTGGAGTCTTATTTCCTTCTGCCTCTGCTAAATTTGAATGTAGAAAGAAAACTTCCTATAAAGGTTGCGGGTGGCTTCATAAAAGAAAATACCCTTCATTTTCCTAAAGTAATTGGGTAAACATCATGATTATCAGGCAGACCTTCATGGAAAACTTCCTGTTACTATAACGCTAATTGATCCTTGCATGCCTTGATACAAATGAAATTGCATCTGATAAAGTGATACATCAGTGGCCATAAACTAGATCCTAAACTAATAATCCCAGGGCTTTAATAATAACTTCTAACCTCTCACTTGAAATAGTTGCTTAGAACTCTCTGCAGACACCAGTGTCTTGGTACTGCTTTTCTTTAAGCTTGCATTTCAAATATTGCTAAGTGACTTCATGGTGGTGGTTTGGGTGTTTTAATTTTATTTTAATATTAGAATAAAAATAAGATTTTATTTTAATCTGTCATGGATGCTTTAGCTGAGATTCCTGCATTACAGGGGGTCTAAGATTCTATGATTCTATTTATTATTCATGCCCCGCCCAGCTGACTGGGTTGCCCCAGTCACTCTGGGCGGCTTAAAGACGACTTATCAATCCAGGTATGATTTTTACCCTTTGAAGAATCATCTGGTTTACTATGCTTGATTCCAGACTATTGGAAATAGTAGCATAGTGGATCTCATAGGCGGCAACTATGCGGGCCCCTTTTTACAATTGTAAAAAAGGAGGGAGCTACCCCCCCCCCCCGATTCCACTTGGTGTCATGTCAGCAGGCCCTGTAGCATGTGTGTGTGGCGTCAGCATCCCCCCTGCCACGTGTTCAAGTGACGCCTGCACACCGCAGTGATGTCAGCACACTCCCGGGCACCCACTATTGTGTCTCAGGCTCTGAGGAAGGGGGCACCTGGTGTTGTGTGTTCCCGGGAGGTCCGGTAACATCCTGAAGTAGTTCTTGGAAAATGTTTACATTAAAAACAATGTATGAAGCTGTCATTGATCCACCTGACCCAGTATTGTGTTTTCTAACTGACAATGGCTTTCTAAGCCTGCTGGTTCAAGTTGGGGGTCTTTTTGCAGCACTAGCTACCTGAGATTCTTTTGACTGGAGATACCAGGGACCAAGCCTTGCCAGTAAGTAGGCTACTGCACTTTATGTAACAACAAAGACCTGAGTGGGTTGAGTACCCCTTGATTTACCCCTTACTTACGTCAACATGCTTTGGGCGGAAAGATGCTAAGAAAGAGCTAGTGCTTTGTTCTTATATTTTGTAAATCTTGGTGGTGAGGTGGGAGAGAGCTCTTGTTCAAATGCTGCTGTTGGGGTTAGTTCCTTGCACACAATTTTGCACACAAGCCGTGGTTCCCTGCACACAATACGGTACAGCACTGTGTGCTGCTGAAGAAACTCCGAAAGTCTTTCTGCAAAAGCCGCTAAGAGCAAAGCTTATACTGGGCCATCTATGAAAACAATGCCTTCACTCCATGACCTTATTGTTTGATGAGAGAGCTGGTCAAATTTTGTCAATAATAATAATAATAATAATAATAATAATAATAATAATAATTTATTTATACCCCACCCATCTGGCTGGGTTTCACAGGGCAGGTGCCACTACCAAGAAGGCCCTCTGCCTGGTTCCCTGTAACTTGGCTTCTCGCAGTGAGGGAACCACCAGAAGGCCCTTGGCGCTGGACCTCAGTGTCCAGGCAGAACGATGG
This sequence comes from Podarcis erhardii, assembly GCF_964252035.2. NCBI lineage: Eukaryota > Metazoa > Chordata > Lepidosauria > Squamata > Lacertidae > Podarcis > Podarcis erhardii. Next base: position 44,669,996 of record NC_138497.1, read on the forward strand.
GGGTGGAGAGGCTTCTTCAGGTATACTGGACTGAGGCCGTTTAGGGCTTTAAAGGTCAGCACCAACACTTTGAATTGTGTTTGGAAATGTACTGGGAGCCAGAATCCGAGACCAGAGGAAGGAGGCAGTGGAGGAGGATTGGAAAAAATTTAAAGTATATCTTAAGAACTGTTGTAAAATTTCGAACTGTTAATAATAATAATAATAATAATAAATTTTATTTATATCCCGCCCTCCCCAGCCGAAGCCGGGCTCAGGGCGGCTAACAACAATCAACAATCAAACCATCAGATATTCACACATTCTAAAAATATTACATTATAAAAATCAATTAAAATCAAATTAATGGCAACTAATTAAGCAAGATTCTAAGCAGGTTGCCAGAGGAGGGAGTCAGGCTGCGCCCTGACCAAAGGCCTGGTGGAACAACTCTGTCTTGCAGGCCCTGCGGAAGGATGTCAGGTCCCGCAGGGCCCTAGTCTCTTGTGACAGAGCGTTCCACCAGATTGGAGCCGCAGCCGAGAAGGCCCTGGCTCTAGTTGAGGCCAGCCTAACCTCTCTGAGGCCTGGGACCTTGAGGATGTTATTATTTGCAGACCGTAGGTTTCTCTGTGGGGCATACCAGGAGAGGCGGTCCCGTAGGTACGAGGGTCCTAGGCCGTGTAGGGCTTTAAAGGTTAAAACCAGCACCTTAAACCTGATCCTGTACTCCACCGGGAGCCAGTGCAGCTGGTATAGTACCGGTTGAATGTGATCTCGCAGCGAAGACCCCATAAGGAGTCTCGCCGCGGCATTCTGCACCCGCTGGAGTTTCTGGGTCAGTCTTAAGGGCAGCCCCACGTAGAGCGAGTTACAATAATCCAGTCTGGAGGTGACCGTCGCATGGATCACAGTGGCTAGGTCAGGGCGAGAGAGATAAGGGGCCAACTGCTTAGCTTGGCGGAGATGAAAAAATGCCGCCTTTGTTATAGCTGTAATCTGCGCCTCCATAGAGAGGGAGGTATCGAAGATTACACCCAAACTCTTAACGGACGGTGCTGGCACTAATTGCACCCCCGCAAGAGATGGGAGTTGCCCCCTCAATCCCATATCATCCCGCCCCAGCCAGAGGACCTCTGTCTTCGAAGGATTTAACTTCAACCGGCTCCCACGTAACCATCCAGCCACAGCTTCCAGGCATCTCGCCAGTGTATCGGGGGCCGAGTCAGGATGGCCATCCATCAACAGATAGAGTTGGGTGTCATCGGCATACTGATGGCAACCCAGCCCAAAACTCCGGACAAGCTGGGCAAGGGGGCGCATAAAGATGTTAAAAAGCATCGGGGAGAGAATCGCACCCTGAGGCACTCCACACACCAAGGAGTGGCGCGATGACAATTCCCCCCCGAGCGCCACCCTCTGTCCCCGACCAGAGAGAAACGAGCGCAGCCATTGAAGGACTGTGCCCTGGATTCCCACGTCATGTCAAGGGGTAAGAAACAGAGAATTACAGCTGTAATCGTTTAAGTTGAGAAAATCCAAAAAAGTTAAATGAAAAAATTGACTGAAGGGTTGCTAAAAAATTGCAAAACAAGGATGCAGTGAAGGGGAGGTATGGGGAAGTCACATTTTATTTATTTCTCTGTGTTTTTCTTTTCTTTTCTTGTTTTCTGTCTTCTGTTTTGGAAATTAATAAAAATTATCTTAAAAAAAAAAAAAGAAATGTACTGGGAGCCATTGTAGATCTTTCAACACCAGTGTTATGTGGTCTCGGTGGCCACTCCCAGTCACCAGTCTAGCTGCTACATTCTGGATTAGTTGTAGTTTCCGGGTCACCTTTAAAGGTAGCCCCACATAGAGCGCATTGCAATAATCCAAGTGAGAGATAACGAGAGCATATGGTTCTCAAATGTTTTGTTACATCTTCACACTTTTCTCTGAAGCAGGTGACAGTTGTCTGCCACAGACAGCTGGAAGTGAGCCCATCAAAGTACACTTTCTAGGTGGGGGGAAATAACCAGCCTGCTTCTTCTGTTTTGCAGAATTTTCTGAATCTGGAGTGCATTACAGCATGGTATGTTAGGACCGGTCATGTTTATGATGCTCTAGAATAAGGGGTAGTTTAAGGTTTCCCTGCTGCTTGTGAAACAAGGGGGGAACAGTCAGAATATCCTATGAAAGCTGGAAGCACTGTGCTTGTACAGGCAATAATAAAGACCTGTTCTCTCCTCTCCCCTTACCTGAGAAGAACTTGGCATCCTTAGGAACAGTTATGCCATGTAGCAATGTGATTTGTTTTTAGAGCCAAGTTTTGAGCTTGCATAAGACCAAGGAGAGGAAAAATACTGGCTGGAATTGGGAGAGAACCTGAATTCGCTGTTTCTAAGTCACTTTTCTTCTGGTTGACTTTGATGTGGTTGCTAATATTGAAAGGTTTACATGTTTGCAGTAGGTATGTGTGTTAAACAGGGTGTTTTCAGAAATTTAGGCGAAGCAGGAAAAAAGGGGAAGACTGATTTGCATCATTTCAGGGGCATGTTCAATGTGGAATTTCCCACATTTCAAATCCGATGCAGGCACACATACAGACGTCTTCCAAGGATTTTGTGTGAATATATCTGTATGTGAAGGAATCTGTCCTAATAGCTTAGAATGAAATTTAATTTGTACAGTGCTGATAGACCTGCATTTGTGATCTCTCTTTCCCATTCTGGCAGAGCAGGATTTTTGGTTCTTGGTTTTGTGGCCCTTTTCTTAGTCAGAAGGCAGCCTTCCCCACTTTATAGGAGCAGATTTCTGTGGTCTCTCTCTTTTTAATCTTAATTTAAAAAAATAATAATTGTCAAGAATTTCATAATATGTCTGAATGCACTGATTATTGATATGATTCTTGGTATTAGAAACACAGTTTGTTTGTTTAGAGCATATTTCTCTGTCAATATATTATAAAGTGAGACCATATTTCTACAAATATATTCTCCTCATACCCTGTTTCCCCATATTGTAAATAATATGTTAACTTGGCATTAGAGCTAATTCCCAGAGCTTATTAATTCAGTCACTGCACAAAGGTAGCTTCTGGGTTCTCCAGGTTTGACTATATATCATTCTTTCTGCCACAATCATATAGGGGGTTAATTCAATATGTGAAGTTTAGCAACAGAAATAATGGATCCAGCGCCATGTTCGTACTGTTATATTTAAGATATTCATTTTGTAATCTTTTCCCAATATTTTTATGCTGAGAGACATGACCACCACATATGAAAGTAACGGCTCTTGTTTTCTGCAATGGCAGCACATTTTTGAATAACCAGTTCCAGTGTTTAGACAGGGCAGGGGGTCAAAAGAAAGCAAAGCACCAAACCAATCATAGTGGGAGAATTAGAGTAACCCCACAAACCTGCATGGGGGTCTATGTTCCAGGGATCATGCCTAAAGCCAAAGTCACATATAGTCAAAACACTTTGGGTGCAATGGTGAGTGGGATTGCCAAAGTCTTTTTTCCCCAGATGCCTGCCCCCTTTCCACTCACCTTTTTAATTATATGTATATATATTTGCCAAGCCTGTAAAGCTGAATGCACACAAGTTAAATGCATGTAAGTTGTGGGCTTACTGTACTCATATATGCTACAGGTGATAGATAAACTTCTCAGAGTGACTGTGTATGTGTGCAAGTGCTTACTGTAGGCTGAAAGGGACGGAAAAGCGGGCAGGGCACACGCTCCGTACTGCACCGTTTACTTGCTCTGTACGATTTCCCATGTGGGTTAATTAATTGAATAAAAGCCTAGAGAGTTAAATCATTTAATGTATTGCCTGTCTCGATAGATATTCTGTGCTGCTTTCTTGTGATAAGCTATTATTGATGAGATGGCTGTTTCTTCTTAGCCTAAGCAGTTCATCAAGAAAGAAAGAAAGAAAGAAAGAAAGAAAGAAAGAAAGAAAGAAAACATGGAACCATTCCTGTTTATGCAATGACTTTGGGATGAGTTGTGGATCTGTCTATTTGATACTTGAAAAAAGAAGAGTTATGCTGGTTGTTTTTAGGCAGGTGTTGTTGTTCATGCTGAGGCTGTGCCAAATTCTCCCAAGTAAATTCAGGGTGTAAAATGCCCCCTTTTCTGGGAGAGGTTTTCTAAAAAATGCATTCCTTCATTTTTTTTTGCACCTGTTACCACCTGCCATTTCCCCAGACTAGTTCCATAACTGGATAGAGATTTTCTCTCTCTCTCTCTCTCTCTCTCTCTCTCTCTCTCTCTCTCTCTCTCCCTCCCTCCCTCCCTCCCTCCCTCCCTCCCTCCCTCCCTCCCTCTCCCCTCTATGACATGATCTCAGTCAATCAGAGATCATTGTGTGTTGTTGTTATTATTTATTAAATTTTATGCTACCCTTCATCCGAGGATCATAGGGTGGTTTACAGTATAAAAACACAAAGGTTTAAAAGGCCTTAGCTTGTTGAATTAGACAAAGGCACCAGTTACTCAAAGGAGAAGAGGAATGTTTCTGCCTGGCACCAAATGTAATGAAGGCGCCAGGTAAACCTCCCTGGGAAGAACATTCCCCAGGTGGGGAGCTACCACAGAATAAGCCCATTCTTGTACAGTATTGTCACCCTCCAGACTGCTTGCGGAGAAGGCACACGAAGAAGGGCCTCAGATTATGATTGCAGGGTCTGAGTTGGTTCATAAGGGGAAAGGTGGTCTTTAAAGTATTCCTGAGCCATTAAAGGTTTTATAAGTCAAAACCAGCACTTTGAGTTGGGCCCTCTTCTCGGCCTTTTGGCTAAGATGATGTGTAGTGTAGAAAGTATTTGGCAGCCAGTGCAGTTGGGCCAGGATTGGCATTTCAGTGGTACCTCGGGTTACATACGCTTCAGGTTACATACACTTCAGGTTACAGACTCCTCTAACCCAGAAATATTACCTCGGGTTAAGAACTTTGCTTCAGGATGAGAACAGAAATCGTGCGGTGGCGGCACAGCGGCAGCAGGAGGCCCCATTAGCTAAAGTGGTGCTTCAGGTTAAGAACAGTTTCAGGTTAAGAATGGACCTCCGGAACAAATTAAGTTCTTAACCCGAGGTACCACTGTATATGCTCAAACTGTCTTGCTCCAGTGAGCAACCTGGCTGCTGAATCCTCTGCTACTGGCTAATGTTATATAACACATTGCAGTAATCTAACCTAAAGGTTACCAAAGCATAGACAACAGAAGTTAGGCTATCCCTGTCCCAGATAGGGGTGCAGCCAAACCACCAACCAAAACTGATGGAAGGCACTCTACACCACTGAGGTCACCTGAGCCTCAAGCGACAGTAAAGGATTCAGGAGTACCTGCTCCTTAAGAGGGAGTATAATCCCATCAAGAGCAGCTAACCTCCCATCCATCTTGACTAGGGAACCACCCACTAACATCCTTATCTGGATTAAGCTTCAATTTATTGGCTCTCATCCAGTCCATTATTGAGGCAAGACTATAGTCTGGCACATCCACGGCCTCACCTGCAGATGTAAAGGAGAAACAGAGCTGTGAGTCATCAGCATATTGCACCGGATGACTCCACTCAGTTGTTTGATGTAGATGTTAAACAGCATGGTGGATAAAATTGTACCTGAGGAACCCCACACTGAAAGTTCCATGGGGCCAAAGAACACTCCCCAAGCATCACCCTCTGGAAACCTCCATCCAAGTAGGACCAGAACCACCATAAAGCGGTGCCACCCACCCTTAACTCGAACAGCCACTTCAGAAGAATTACCATGGTTTCTGTGTGAAAACTGGGCCTATAAATCCTGGCTGAAATGGATCTAGATAATTTTGCTCAACCCTTTTGCCCTCACTCTGCAGTGGGAGATGTTTCCATTTCCACAGCAACTGAACCATTGCCTTCTTTTTGTGGAGATGGCAACTGATTTTATTTCATGGAAGACTTTTGCAGGCATTCCAATAAAACACAGTCATTGTTTCACTAGTATTTATCACATTTTCAGTAACTCTTAAGTTGCAAGACAGAATTAGAGTAATATACTAAATATTACTAAATAAATGTTATTTACCCTTTCAACAACAGCATGAATCTGATGGGTTTGCGTGGACTGTAATTTTTCTCATACCTTGAGTGCAAGTGAGGGAGCATGCATTCTTATTGTCAGCCACAAACTGCCTCTATGCTGGAAATTTGAACAAGGACTTGTTGAGAGTCGTTGTTTGTTTCTCTCCCTCCTCCTCTTGCTTCTCCAGAGATCTGATAAAATATTTGGAGCCTTTTACCCATAGTGATAAGGAATCTCATAAGTAAGAAAAACATTTGAATATGAATAAGCAGGGTTTTTCTAAGGCGTTTTTTACAACCATGCTTTGTGTTTTTTATTGTTTTACTAATGGATTTTAATATAGTTGCCTCCTCCGAGACTCTGGAATGCAGGACAGATTAAAAAATAAATCCATAGTCATCAATCTCATATCTCTTGTAATATCATCAGTTACAATGTGGCATCATAATGTCCACAATAAGCGCCTTTAATTTCTTTCTAGCTTTCCAAACACACAATTTGTGCTGATTCTTGTATTTTGTTGCCTCAGCCTCTACTTCTGTTGGTCGATTGCTAGAGGTCCTGTGTGTGTATTTGGTACAGATGCTACCATAAGACCGTTTTAAAAACAAACAAGCCACTTGTGGGAAAATTGTTATTGCTAAAACATGTTTTCATAAGCTAGTGCGTGCTTTATCAGTGAAATCCCTGCCTCCTGCTCCAGAGATTAATGGGTGTGGGTTTATCTCATGATCTGGGTAATGTAATGAAGCTACAAAATTTATGTCCTCTTCTCAGGTATCACCTGTTTTTCTCTGTGCATGTTAATTCCACTATTTTGTTGGTACAGGTAGGTGGCTGTGTTGGTCTGCGGTAGTTGAAACAAAATAAAAAAACAGCACCTTGGAGACCAACTAAGTTTGTTATTGATATGAGCTTTTGTGTGCATGCACACGAAAGCTCATACCAATAACAAACTTAGTTGGTCTCTAAGGTGCTACTGGAAGGATTTTTATTTTTTTATTTTTTTGGTGTTGCTACTTCTCGTAAGTTCTCAAATGTTTTCCTGTGGACTGCTTGAAAAATGCTAGGGGTTTCTTGGTGGACCACTTGAGAAACTAAGTGTTTCCCCCCTACAAATCAAAGTGCATACATTTGTAGAAGGCATCAGGGTCATAATAAGGATAGTCAAAACAAAACAAATTCCTTCCAGTAGCACCTTAAAGACCAACTAAGTCAGTTCTTGGTATGAGCTTTCGTGTGCATGCACACTTCTTCAGATACCAGCGTCAAATCGTGTGCATGCACACTTCTTCAGATACGTATCTGAAGAAGTGTGCATGCACACGAAAGCTCATACCAAGAACTGACTTAGTTGGTCTTTAAGGTGCTACTGGAAGGAATTTGTTTTGTTTTGACTATGGCAGACCAACACGGCTACCTATCTGTAACTGGAACTATAATAAGGATAGGACATTATTAGTCTATTTGACAATCTAGCCATGGGCAAAAATGGCCTCTGTCTCAACTGTCAAAAAAGGAAAGCAAGTGCATAGCTAGGTACAGATAGTCTTGACTGTTCTGCAGCTTTTTCACAGACCCTGATGAATGGAGCTTATGCACTACAGTTCAATAACTTCTGATAGTGCATTAGATAGGGCCAGATGCCGGTTTTGCTGAGGTGGTTCAGCTGGAGCAGAAGATAGATTCTTTCAACAGTCTGGGAAATCTGCAGAAAATGAGTATTATGGAATTAAGAAAACTTTAGGGTTCGAAATGATTTGACAATCTGGTTCTCTGAAACAGCATATATTTTGATAGGTTCAGAAGCGTCTTCAGCATTATTACATACTCGCCAATATTTTTCTGGCTTTCCATATTGAGGTCATAGCAAATGTTGGAACATCACATCTGTTTTAGATATGCATCTTCAGCAGATGAAACCCCGAAGCTGTGCTTGACAGGTACCTCCTCACAAAGTCCTGTGGGGTTTCTTACAGATTTGACGCTGTAGTGATGAGCTGAAGTTTTTGTGCAAGCTGTCATTAAGGGAAAGCAAATAAAAGCTGTTGCGGAAAACGTTGGGGCTACACAGACGTGTTCTACAGCAGATGCACAATGTAGTGCATGTACTTGCATGCTTACAACACCCTATGCATGTGCTGTTTGGGAGTCCCTGACCAGTCAGGTTTTCCAGAGGCATGGATATGGATGCTTAACCATACGTATTTTAATTCCCACCTGATGTGATGGCTGCAGATAATGGCACAGTCCCAATGTTTGTTTCCTGCAACAGGAGTAATATGTAGTTCTGCCATAAGCAGAGATGCAGCAGCAGAGCTGCTATTGGAACATCAGAGGGGGGCTGGTGTAGAATGTTCACCACTTTGAGGGCTGCTTCGCATGTGTAAGGCTGTGTACCCACCTGCAAAGCACATGATGATTCATATGTGCCTGTTTGGTTGAGACACAGAAGCAGCAAAATGGATGCAATCCTAGTTGCACATGGTGACTTATCTGCATTTTGCATACTCATTATCCTACACAAAATATCTGAAGCGGTCCTGTGGATAAATGAGCTCCATGATGTAGTAGCTATCTCCTTTTCCCTGCAACTGCCCCTGGTTTCATTGCTGCTGCATTGTGTTGCTCTGAAGGGAAAGCCCTTTTCAACTGGGTAATTTTGGACAGGGCCAAGAAAGTAAATGAGAGGTGTATGGAGAGGGTGGTAAGTGAGATGACTAGCCACTTTTTGCAAGCTTGTTAAAGTAGCATCTTAAATCCCCTTAGTTGGGTAACTTGTCTCCTGCCTTTACAAGTTTTGATTATACCCTTTGGTCTTTGGGGGAAAAAATCTGCATGCTCTATCCTTGCTTGACTGTGGCTGAAAAACTGGTGAATATAGGTATGAAATGCACATCCACACACCACAAGGAGGCTGGTGATTAGGGATTTTAGCACAGCATTTTAACTGAGCAGAGTTTTGCTTTATTGTGGGGGGTGGCGGCGGGGCAGGAATCTCAATTCTTTACGAGGTTTTTCAGAAAATTGTGGCAGATGCTGTTTTTATTTGATAAATACATGTCCTTGTGTACATATGGGGGATTTTTAAGGTTAATGAAGCATGGGTCATCACACTTACAGTGGTGCCCCGCAAGACGAATGCCTCGCAAGACGAAAAACTCGCTAGACGAAAGGGTTTTCCGTTTTTCCGAGGTGCTTCGCAAGACGAATTTCCCTATGGGCTTGCTTCGCAAGACGAAAACGTCTTGCGAGTTTGCTTTCTTTTTCGTAAAACTGTTAATACCCGGGGAATCCGCGCTCCGCAAGACAAAAAAATCACAAGACGAAGCGACTCGCGGAACGAATTATTTTCGTCTTGTGAGGCACCACTGTATTTCTGTCTGTTTGCTTTATTGGCTGTAGGCAAGTGTCTTGAATGTCCTTCATATAGAATTGTCTCATACAAGTCAGGCTATTGGTTCATCTAGCACAGTACTGTCTGCTCCATGGCTGTGCCTCCTCAAAGTCTTAGACAAGAACTTTCTCAGCCCCTTCTGACATCCTTTTAACTGGAGACACCAGTCATAGCAGCTGAAAAATCCCCCCAGGCCATCTGGAAACCCATTGGATCCATCAGCCTCCAAGGGAGGACCATCCTAACACAGTGGTACCTCGGGTTAAGAACTTACAGTGGTGCCCCGCAAGACGAATGCCTCGCAAGACGGAAAACCCGCTAGACGAAAGGGTTTTCCGTTTTTTGAGGCGCTTCGCAAGACGAATTTCCCTATGGGTTTGCTTCGCAAGAAGAAAGCCCATAGGGAAATCTCCGGGGACCTCTTTTAAATGCTGGCGGTGGGGAGCAAAGCCTTTCGTCCCCCTCCGGCCTTCAGAAGAGGTCCAAGAAGGCTGGCGGGGGCCGAAAGGCTTTGCTCCCCACCGCCAGCATTTTAAAAGCGGTCCGGGATAGCAGGGAAGCGCTTCCCGCTATCCCCAACGGCTTTTGAAGGCAGGCGGGGGGGAGCAAAGACTTTCGCCCCCCGCCGGCCTTCAGAAGAGGTCCTGGACCTCTTCTGAAGGCTGGCGGGGGGGCGAAAGTCTTTGCTCCCCCCCGCCTGCCTTCCCGGGGGCTTTAAAATCACCCCGGGACAGCGGAGAAGTCCGCTGTCCGGGGCGATCTTAAAATGCTGGCGGGCGGCAGCGAAGCCTTCACTGCCGCCCGCCAGCATTTTAAAAAACCCCGGGACAGCGGAGAAGTCCTCTGCTGTCCCGGGGTTTTTTAAAATGCTGGGGGTGGGAAGAAAAGCCCTTGTCCCCCCCCCAGCCTTCAGAAGAGGTCGGGGGACAGACTGTCCCTGGACCTGTTCTGAAGGCGGTTTCCATAGGAATGGATTTATTGATTTTCAATGCATTCCTATGGGAAACCGTGCTTCGCAAGCCGAAAAACTCGCAAGACAAAAAAACTTGCGGAACGAATTAATTTCGTCTTGCGAGGCACCACTGTATTTCGTTCTGGAGGTCCATTCTTCACCTGAAACTGTTCTTAACCTGAAGCACCACTTTAGCTAATGGGGCCTCCTGCTGCCACTGCGCTGCCACTGCATAATTTCTGTTCTCATCCTGAAGCAAAGTTCTTAACCTGAGGTACTATTTCTGGGTTAGCAGAGTCTGTAACCTGAAGCGTATGCAACCCGAGGTACCACTGTAGGTGTATTTTTTTGTTCCCTCATTATATATCTTAAGGGGCCAGGCAAAAACTTTCCTCCCTAACCAGGACTTTGACCTTTAATTGTCTGTGGCCTTCAAGAAGTGGTGTTGGGATGTTTTTTATGTACTTCCCCTCTCTTGGTTTTAATGTATCTATGTGTGGTTTTTGTTTGTCTGTTTGGTGGTAAGTCACTTTGGGTTGCCCTGGACAAGATAAAGCGATCAACACATTCAACACTAATAATAATAATAATAATAATAATAATAATAATAATAATAATACAGAGCCTTATCCATAGTGCATGTGCTGATGTTGTATTATCTGTGATTAATTAATAGACACAGATGCTTTAAAAAATAACAGAAGACTGTATGATCCTTTGGTATTGTGCTATGCTTGTGTTGTGCTGGCCTCATTTGCACAGAATGCTAAGCTGCCCCTGGCTTAGGGTTACGAGAATGAGCTGCAGCCTTGGGTATTGGATATCAACCCATATCCCTTTTCAAGTGTTCCTAGGCTCCAGCTGCGGGTGATGTGTGACATGCTTGCAGTGAATGAAATGCTCAGTATCAGCATGGGCAATTTAATGCATTTTGAAAACTTTATGTATAGTTCAATATTTGCAGTGCCTTTCACATGTGATGTGATTGTTGTGAGATTTTGCAGCGCTTTCATGAGATCTTGACGGAAGCCGCTGACACTTGACTTCTCTGTCATGGGGGGAGGTGGGGCACACATGGAGACACCATGCCTCAGTCCACCTCATGGGTGAGCCAGCCATGTCCATGCTTCTAAGCATGTGAGACGGGCCCATTTCTCACCATGCCCAGTCGGAGACCGGGTGGGAAGTCCACAAGAAGGACTCTCTTCTACTGTCATTCCCCCTTGATGGCTAGTAGTCATTGATAGTCTTATCTCCCTTGGATTTGTCAAATCCTCTTTTAATGCAATCAAAGTTGATAGTCACCACTACCCCTGGTGGTAGTGGATTCCATCGTTCAGCTTTGTGCTGTGAGAAGAAGGGCTTCCTTTTGCCTGTCCTGCACCTTCCTTCAGTTTCATTGGGTGACCCCTGGGGTCTGGTATAAAAAGTTCTCCCTCTCAACATCATGCATGATGTTACGGGGCACCCCAGTCTCAGAGCGTGTGCAATTCAGGGGTCTTGGCACTTAACCAGGGTTTGCATTCCCTTTGGAATGAGACACACAGCGGAGGCCATGCTGTCTTTATGATATATGGTTTTATTGACATATAAATACAGCCTGAGTTGGGTGGAGCCGGGATTTCCAGCATTCACATCTCAAGAGGTGCTTGCTTCCTACGGAAGCGCAGCATTGGATTCAAAGGCAGCCAGGCAGCCATCTCTTGCCCCAGCCTGAATGGCTTCTGCCCCATTGCTGCTTCTTTTTCTCACAAACCCTTGCCAAATGTGACTTCCCTTTCCGCTTATATCATTGCCCACTATAATCCTGGCAACCTTCCCCTCTGTCCCCGGTATGGTGCCCCCCCATCAAGTAAATCAATAAAAATACTTAACTGACGTTCTGGCCCCTAACACGAAGCCTGCCCCCCAACATAAATCCTGGCTACACCATGGTCCCTGGCAGCGTCTTCTGCCTTGTGAATGGCTTCTTTTGGTGGGTTAATTACTGGCCATTTCAGTCTTTGTTTCTGCATGGCTTATCCCCAGCCAGCTATGTTGAACCCGGCTGGCTTGTTATTCCTAAACTTATCCCCGCAGTGTGGAGCACAGTTTTACTCAAACCTTGATTGATTCCAAATTTTACTAATTCCAGGAATTATGGGTGCCCCTGCACCCACAAACTCTGGGGCCCGAACACATATAGCAATAATTTTTTTAAAGCTGCCGAGCGATAAGTTCTACAGGTGAAGCATTTCCTAGGACAAAAATGCAATGGGGAAAACTTCACCAATAATATTTCTGCTTGCCCCACTTGGGAACATAGCAAGGAAAAAAGAGAGAGGTGTCAGCAGAGTGGGAGAGAAGAAACTTGGCCGCAGTAGTAAGCTGTTGAGGGAGAACTTGGGGGGAAGGAGGTTTATAGGGAGAGATGACTTGAACCAAGACAGAGAAGCAGGCCTAGCAAGGGAGAGAGCAAATCTGAAAGTAGGGCTAAAACCTAGAAAACCACATGATTTGCAGAAAGTGAGAGAAGGAGAAAGTGTGGTGGGGAGAGGTGCAAAGAGCTGCTATTATTGAATGAGTCACATCCCATGTAACTGTGATTCTGACGTCTGATTCCTTACCGTTCCGTTCCTATATTTAACTTTAATGAGAAAACACAACCTTCCCCTCCTTTCATTCTTTCCAGAGCTGATGTTTTGGCTTTGTGTTATTTGGGGGAGCTCCCATATCCCAACTTTATCTTCCTCCCCCTCCCCCTCCACCCCCCCCTCTCATATACAGTAGGTTGTGTACAGGCATACATTATTTCAGATGGGAACCCATGATGGAAGTACACTCACTTCCTTTCAAGCAAATATACCATAACTGTACTCACTGGGTGTAAAGGAAACGTGTCCCTCTACCCCCACCCCCACCCCAATTTTGTGACAGAAGCATAATTTGTGCAATTCTGGTTGGCTGGCCTTTGTGTCAGTCACAGAGCCAAGCCACTCCTGCCCTTCCTCAGAGCATGTTAAATGGATATTTAATTATTTTTCTTTATTTTTCTATCTAGCTGTTTTATTTTACCTGTAAGCAGCTTTGAGTCCCTGATGGGAAAACGGGTGGGGTACGGACCAACTAACCAACCAACCAACCATAATAAACTGGGGGGAAATGTATAAAATAATCAGGGGTTTCCACATTTTATTGGGGTCTTGGGGCTGCACATGCAGCCACACAGAGTTGTCCTCATAAAAAAGCCATCCCGTATTATTTCCCCATTTGATCCACACTTGCTAGGCAGTGTCCAATGTCCTTGTTCCATTAGCACAAGGATTAACATTTGCACAACAGAACTCTGTGTGCACCCCACACCCTTCCCAAATCTGCTCTGGAGGGTTGGTGAAATCCCCAGAACAGATTTGGCAGGTGGGTGTGGGGAGGTGGGGGAGCCCCATTGCACAAGAGTAAATCTTCACACTGACAGACTTAGTGCCTCTTTGGATACAAGCCACCTTTTCTGTGGAAAATTGGATAAGTAGAAACAACATGAGAATCAGAGGGTGTGTGTGTAACATTTTGATGTGGTGGATGCTTTGTGGGTGCTAAGAAAAATCTGCATCTATTGGAAAGCAACAAGCCCCCAATAAACTGCACCGTGGGGGCTCCCTTGAACAAATGCTTCAGCAGGGAACCATGTATGCCCTCCTTGGAAGAAAGGACCTAGAATGCATGCACCTGCTGCTGTTTCTGTTGGTGTCTTTGTACAGCCACAGTGGCTAATCTAGAACATTCCTTGGCAGAGAATTCTGAGGTGTCCCCATTTCTTTGCTTTCTGAGAGCTTCTGGGAATTGCTGTGCGACTGGTGATTGAAGAATATATTGGGGGATCTCACATCTGCTTTCTTTCCCTTAAAAAGTAATCCTATAGCTGGCTTTGCAATCATGGACGTACCCAGAATTTTTTTGGGGGGGGGGGCAGAACCTCAGTTTGCTATATCTTTTTATTGAATTTTATTGACTGGGGGGGGGCAGCTGCAGTCACAAAGCTACTGTGTACATTTTCTCAATTTTGAAAATTCTTATTTTCTAGGTGTGTTGTTGTGCTGTTCAACCCCAGGAAAAATAAGCAACATCATATTCTGAATAGTTCCAGGTGAGTGAAACCCAGAACTCTGAGTGGTGGTTTGTCCATTTTTTCGGAAGGAAAAGGCAAGAGCCCCTTGGACAATAAAAATAATAATCAATAATTTTAGTATTTATATGCTACCCATCTGACTGGGTTGCCCCAGACACTCAGGTAGACTTCCAACAAAGTAATAAAACACAAAAAACCTCAAACATTAAAAACTTCCCTGAGCTTCAGATGTCTTTTAAAAGTCAGGTAACTGTTTATTTCCTTGACATCTGATGGAAGGGCATTCTACAGGGCAGGCATGACTGCAGGGAAGGCCTTATGCCTGCTTCCCTGTAACTTCACTTCTCACAGTGAGGGAACCGCCAGAAGGCCCTCGGCGCTGGATCTCAGTATCTGGGCTGAATGCTGGGGGTGGAGAAACTTCTTAAGGTATACAGAGCCAAAGCCATTTAGGGCTTTAAAGGTCAGCACCAGCACTTCTGGATTAGTTGTAGTTTTTGAGCCCCCTTCAAAGGCAGCCCCATGCAGAGCACATTGCAGTAGTCCAAGAGGAAGATAACCAGCGCATGTGCCACTCTGGTGAGACAGTGCGCAGGCAGGTAAGGTCTTGGCCGGCGTAACAGATGGAGCTGGTAGACAGCTGCCCTGGATACAGAACTGACCTGTGCCTCCACAAACAGTTGTGAGTCCAAAATGACTGTGCACCTGGTCCTTCAGGTGCACAGTTACCCCATTCAGGACCAGGGAGTTCCCTACACCTACCTACTCCCTATCCCCCAAAACAGTACAGAGAAATTTAAATGACTTCTTACCTGATACCAATAGTTTTAAATTGTTCAAGGTTCCTCAGCAGGTATAGGTGTTAAGAACAGCACCAAAAAACCCGTTAACAGAATACCATATTTTTCGCTCTATAAGACGCACCAGACCACAAGACGCACCTAGTTTTTGGAGGAGGAAAACAAGAAAAAAATATTCTGAATCTCAGAAGCCAGAACAGCAAGAGGGATCGCTGCACAGTGAAAGCAGCAATCCCTCTTGCTGTTCTGGCTTCTGGGATAGCTGCACAGCCTGCATTCGCTCCATAAGACGCACACAAATTTCCCCTTACTTTATAGGAGGGAAAAAGTGAGTCTTATAGAGCAAAAAATACGGTATGTTCTTACGTGTCCAGGCTATGCTGCTGTTTCTGTCATAATGTGTTATGAAATTATGCAGACTGTTGTTCTGGATAGAACCCCTCTTTCCTCTGGGCATGGCTCCTTATCAGATTAACGGCTCAAATAAAGTTAGTTGGCAAAGTATCCGGGAGAGAGAGAGACCATCGGCTTCACATGGATGCATAAGGAATTCTTCCATGTTTATTTTGCACACCCATACCTGCAGCCAAACCTAAAAGCATGAAAAGCTTTAAAAGCCACAATTTGTTCTAGTATGTCGTATCTCTTCAGCATCTCACTGATTCAGAGCGCAACGTTTGGAATTACTTAACACTGTTAAGCTCACCTGGCAATGACTGTCTTGGCTATGTTTTCATTCACACAAACCCGCTTACATGTTTGTGTGGGAGTTGAAAATTCATCAACTCTTCACCCAGTCAGTGGCGTAGCGTGGGTTGTCAGCACCCGGGGCAAGGCAAGTAATTTGCGCCCCCTAACCCATGGATTTGCGCCCCCAAACCCGTGGATTTGCGCCCCCTAACTCTAACCCCCAGATGTTGCGCCCGGTGCGGCTGGCCCCCCCTGCACCCCCCACGCTACGCCACTGCACCCAGTGTCAGTACTGTTTCACAATAAGCTCTCCTCTCTTTACACAGAAAAACTATTACAGCCCTTGCTTTTTCTCCTGATGGAAAATACCTGGTTACTGGAGAGGTAAGTGATGGCAACTGACGGCCTGAATGCTCATATAGGAAGCTGATAGGCCTCATGGTCCAGAGATACAAATGCCTCCTTCTCACAACTATCCCAACAGACTAAAAAGGCTGGATTTGAGTGAGGCATTTTCCTGTCCTCCCAGAATGAAGAAGAGGGCCCTGGCTCCATTAAAGAGTTGCCTGATGGGAGTGAGGGTTGCGTGGGGAATAGCTAGTATGGATGGGTGCTTTCTAAATCTTTCAGAACAGGGAAGATTTGCATTTTGAGAGCAAACTGCTTCTCTCCCAGTAAATGCTGGAAGATTCTAGAGTTGGAGGAGCTGTGTGAGCATCCATAATGTGTGGCTGGGATCTAGGAAGAGCCATTGTTTAGTGGCAGATCATATTTTTCACCTATAGGAGGTTCTGTCTTACAGAATATGATTATAGGATCTTAGATGGAAACCCTGGAAAAGACCTCTCCAATGCTGGAGATCTACTGTTCCCTAGAATTGTATTTTGACCCAGATGTCCTGTTAGTTTGACTCAGTATAAGGCGGCTCCTTATCTTATTAGGAAAATATGTCCATGTGTTTAGATAAAAAAGGGATAAGTATCCCCCTCTCTCCCAAGAGTGGGGAATAGGAGGGGTGTTTCACATTGAGAATGTATGATTATCTGATTAAAAGATCCATAAGGGAACTCTTAATTTGCCAGCGTGTTACGATTTGGCCAAAGCATTTAAAGAGGAAACCTGCATGAGCTCAGTTGCTTATCTGGTCTCAGTAGGTTTGCTTTTAAAACTATTTTCTAGGGAGCGAGGATCAGACATTTGGACAAACGAAAGCACAGATTGGATTTGCAGGGTGGGAGTTAGCTGAGGGCCCTAAACATGCCTCTCCCCACCCCTTATTCGTTCAAGGGAGAAAGTAGAGGAAGTCGACCAAAGGTCCCTGTTGCTGCTTTCCTCCTTGGATTTCACCCCTCAGGATACAAAGAGAACAACGTTAACAGTCTTACTTAATTTTTTTAAGAGAGGAAAGGAAAGCACATTTGGAAGGAAGCCTTGAGAATAGTGACAAAGATCCTGGTGCCTGTGGCTTTGGCTGGGTTTAGTTGCTGGCAGAAAGTTTTTCCCTTTGAGAGATGCATAAAAGGAGGACAAAGATGACTGCATTCAGTTTCTAATGCAGACCAGATACACAATGCTCATACTGTAAGTGTAATGAAGCCTGAATTGATGAATGCTGGAAGCCCACAAAAATGTTGACTGTCCTCTTCTTGTCCATGTTGGACGGCTGCCAGAGATGTCTTCTGAGGCGGATTCCTATTGGGCCCTGCACACAAACATTTCTTTTTTTTATTACCCCAGATGCCTTGGACTTTAAATATCAAATTTAAGAGATGATTACCTCCCCACACTGCAAAAAGACGCGTAATAATTAATGAAATAATTAGTGAAATGTCCTTTCTCCCTCTTCTTCTACTGAACCTCTCCAGAGCAGGAACCATCCCTACCAACTTTCTCCATTGATGTTCATAATGTTAGAAACCTCCTGTGTCATAATAACTATAGGTGGAAATCAGTGCTTCAGTAATACAAAAGTTCTGTCAGAGCAAGCATTTCTGCTCTCCAGATGGAACAATCTCAGCCCTCCTCCCCCAATGCACTGTTCTGCTGGTGGTAGTCTGGCCTGTCTGCACCTGTACGTGAAAATAAAATGTGAGACATGAGAGATAATTCCTACATCTGGTGGGAAGAATGTGTGTGTGTGTGTAGAAATCTCAGCTTTATTTTACTATATATAAATATTTATAAACCACAATTTCCTAAAAATGCAAGAAGGCGGTCTACCCCATGCAAAAATTACAACAATAAATCATCAACAAAACACCAATAAAAATCTCCATTAATACTAGTAGGCTAAAAGAAAATTCACATTTCAAAGGCCTGTCTGAATAACACTGTTTTTTGGTGATATCTAAAAGAAGGCAGGAATAATTCGTGCCAGAGCTCTGCTGGCAGGGAGTTTCACAGGCCAGGGCCTGCCGCACTGAAGAATCGGTCCCATGTAAATTATGACCGAACCTCAGGGTCATGGGGAACCACAGTAAGTGTCCCATCAAAGAATTTCAATGATCAAGATGGAGCATAAGATATCAGGTTGTCCTTAAGGTACTTGGGCCCCAAGTTGTTTAGAGTACAAGAACCTTGAAGCTGACCCAGTAGCAACTGGCAAACAGTGCAGCTCTCTTGGCAGAGGAATGACGCGTTGCCAGTATGCGTGAAGATAGCTTGAAATGTGATAGGTAGGTTGTTATTTAATGGAGAAACTAGGCCATTTAGCCAGGTACATGTTTGTTTGGTTTTTTAATATATGTATATATAAAGATACAGGCATTTTATTCTTCGACCGCTCTCTGCACCTGAGACTTCCCCTTACCTGCACATTATCAAGAGGCTCAGTTAACCCTGGCTTGAAAAAGGCTCCTCTTTGGTTGCCATGGTGATGTCACCTAGAAGACCACCTTTTTGCAGGCTTTTGTGAAATCACGAGGAAGCTGTTGAGTAGGAGTTGCCTGTCGGGCTTGTACTTCTCTATATTTTACTTTAAAATAAAGTGCTTCATTTTGGTCGCAGTACTAGAGAAAGGTGTTAATGGAACAAAAGGAAGGGTTCTTTTAAAAAACAACAACAGCAAAGCCCATTCCTGTTCACCATGGTCACTTATGGGGCTAATTTAACTATGTTCTTCATATTATTTCTTAGTTTTCTTTACAGACTGCTGCAGTTAGCATAAATTTCTCCCTCATTTGGGAGTTTTCAGAAGTGTCCCCTCTCCTAAAGGGTTGTGAAAGAATAAAAGTCTCTATCTATATTTTCTTATCTATATTCTTGCCAACAGTCTCAAATAACTCAAAAAGGTTAGTGTTACAGGACTTAACCTTGCAGAAGCTATGCTGACTCTTCTTCTATATGCTTGGGAATTATACTCTTAATAATACTTTCTGCTAGTTTTCCCAGAACAGATGTTAAGCTAACCACACTGTAATTTCCAGGATCCCCTCTGTATTCCTTCATAAGAATTGGTGTTTTTAGCGCTGCAAATCATCCTTTATAGAGTAAAAAATAAATAAACCATATTTTTAGCTGAAGATTTTTGTGCAGAAATACACATTTGACTTGTCATGCACACTGCAAAGTGTATTTAATTTATATGTAGGTGGATGCATTGCCACTGGCTTTAAGGTTTGTATTAAGTGCCTCTGTTCATTGCCATTGTTGTTTCTCGTTTCCAGAGTGGGCACATGCCTGCTGTTCGAGTATGGGATGTTGCTGAACGGACCCAGGTGGCCGAACTTCACGAACATAAATATGGTGTGGCGTGTGTGGCGTTCTCCCCGAGCTCCAAGTACATTGTGTCTGTGGGTTACCAACATGACATGATAGTCAATGTATGGTCATGGAAGGTAAAACTATAAGAAGATTCTTTTTAGTATTCACATTAGCAGAAGTGGAATCTGTGGGTAGTAGTGGTGGTGGTGGGGTTTAAATTAAATTTTGGAATAAGCATGCTAAAATCTGGTAGCAGCCTCATTGGAAAGAAAATGGCCCACCTATCTTCACTACTTCCTCTCCTTTTTATCTAATCTGCACACAATGGAATATCACAGCAGGCAATTCTTCCTTTTCCATACTTTAGACTGGAACATAGATGGACCAGTGATCTGGCTTATACCAAGTCACAGAATTCTTCCATTTGACTAGCAGCAGCTCCCCAGAGTTTCAGACAGGGACATTCTCAGCTCTATTTGGGCATATCAAGGATGGAATTTAGGACTGTCTTCACACAAAGCAGATGCTCTACCATTGAGCCAGGGTACTTCTTTCATAAGATGAAAGAGCATGTTTACTATGTTTTAGATAACTATTTTATTTCCTTTGTTTTCAAATAGTTTTATTGAATTTTGCGCGCTCTCTCTCGCTCTCTCTCTCTCTGGCAAACAAGAACCAATGCATTAATATCTTTGTCAGATACCTATTTTATTTTTCAAAAGGTGATATTCATTCTGGGTTCTTTGGTAGCAAAGGGGTGTGTGGGTGTGTGGGTGTGGGTGTGTGTCTCCTCCCAAGGTCTTTAATTTTTTTTTGCGCCCTGTGATATCCAGAAACGCTTTTTTACAATTGTTATTGCTGATAGCAAAAGTTGCTTCTCCAGGGAGAGAGAATCCTTTGATCGGATGAACAAATAAACTGGCATTTTTTGTTTAAACAAGAGTGTATTTTATTTCCTGCAAAAGTTGAGATGTATTCAGCTTTCTTGTTTACATGTGGGAATTCATGCACAAGATGTTTAACACAAGGAAGACGAGAATGCCTTTTTTGTGCCAAGCTAATACAAACTAGACTGTTTGAGAGGCGAGGGGCAATGACCTGCTTATTTAGTTTTTATGTGTATAGCCTGCTGTTCAGCATGTTATGTTAGCCATGTTCAAGGATTTGACTTTGGGCTATTTTGCCAGGTAAGATGTTTCACTATGTCTTACCTATCCACGTTAATCCACTTGTTTCAAAATATTTTATTCTGATAGGTCTGACTTAGTCATAAGCAAATCCCCCCGCCATGAATTTTGATAACCAGGCATGTGAATACATCTCCTGGCTATATCTATTTAAGGTCCTAATCAGATTTTTTTCCCCTGGGCTAGTGAGAGTTTATGTTTGTGTGTGGTGATAGACTAGGCAAAACCCTTCCCTTGGTAACTTAGTTACCTGCAGATGCTCCATGAAGATACCAAATCAAATGGGAGTCTAATTCGCACATTTCTTCGCCTTCCAGAAAAGGGGAGATTGAGAATGCTGTCAGCTTTATCATCTTGAAATTAGTTTCTGTAAAATCCTTCTATCTACGTTTATCATGGTATGAAGGAAAGTGTGCCCAGACAGAGTGCATACTGAGCTTAAAACACATATTACTACAGTTTTATTATGTGAAAGCTGAAGTAGTAGTGTTATAAGCAAGGCTTGGAGCCAACCAAAGATGCTATAAATTTTATGTCTTAGAATCATAGAACCATAGAGGCTTTGTCAGTTACTAGATGTTGCAGCGACCTGGACGTTTTCTATCGTGTGTGTCTGGAAGATACTATTTGTTATTGTGATGGGATAATGAGCTGCTTGTGCGTAAAAGCTTGATCCCTCTGGGGTTTGGCTGGTCATCCAAACCGATGCACTAACGGAGCCCCCAAAGCATGACTCCGTCAGTCGCTGGTAGAATCTGACAGTGGGCCTCTACGGAATTTACGCCAACATAAAAGCTGTTTGACGGACATGCGCCTTCGTGACTCTCTGCGTGACAGTTTCCGGCGAAGGGTGGAAGTTCCCAACGGGGGTCCCGTTACCTCTCCACTACTCTCACTGGAAGCATCCCAGAGCCTCCCCTCCGCTGTGACTCCTGCACTCCCCCTGCTGGTTCCCTCTTCTGCTGCAGATTCTCTCCTATTCTCCTGGAGCCTGTCCACCACCTGTCTCTCCGATGGCAGTTCCCTGACATCCACCTCCCCCCCAGGGCCCCCTTCACCCCCTCCCGCCTCCTCTCCCACTGGCGGTGAGGGCGGAAAGCCCCTGAAGGAACTCTCCTCGTCATCCGAGGATTCTAACACTTCTAGCCACGGCGTACCGTCTCTCTCCCCGTCTTCCTCTTCTTCGTCGGAGTCGGCTTCTTCACCCACCCCTGACTCTGGGAACCCTTCAAACTCTCCTTCCTCATCGGTGGTCCCAAAGTGTTCCCTTCTAAATCGTGCCACGGGTTGCGGTTTTCTTGGGAAACGCTGATGAAATGTTTCTATTAAAACCTCGTCATTGACTACCTCTGCTGGTACCCAAGTGTTTTCCGACTCTACTTCCCCCTCCCATTCTACCAGATATTCCACTTGATTCCCCTTCCACCTGGAATCAATGATTCCTGCCACGTTCATGTCGCGCTCTCTCTCTTCTATCACGGGCGTTTGGGTGGCCTCTCTCTCACGCTCCCCCCACTCACGTCCCTCTCGGTACGGCGACAGTAATGACCTGTGAAATACTGGGTGTAATTTCATGTGACTGGGCAGCCTGAGTTTGAATGCCACTGGGTTGACCTGCTGTATGACCTCAAAGGGTCCCAATCTTTTGGGCCTCAATTTCTTACTCCCGCCCTTGAACGGTAGCCCTTGGGTGGACAACCACACCCGGTCCCCCACCCTTATAGTTTCACCTTCCCTCCTATTTCTGTCTGCTTGCTTCTTATATTCTTCCTTGGCTTTCTCTAAGTTAAGTTGAAGCTGACGGTGGATCGCCTCCATCTCTTCAAAAAAATATTCCGCCGCCGGCACGCTCCACCTCTCCCCTCCCTCTCCTGGGAATGCTCGGGGGTGACACCCATAATTTGCCAGGAAGGGACTCATCCCTGTGGACACGTTCTCCGCGTTGTTGTAGGCAAATTCTGCTAGAGGTAACTTATCCACCCAATCATTTTCTCTGTCTTTTACATAACACCTCAGGTATTGTTGTAAAATCCCATTTGCCCTTTCCGCTTGCCCATTGGTTTCTGGGTGCCGGGCAGTTGAGAAATTGAGTTCTACGTGCAGTAAGCTCATAAGTTTCCTCCAGAACCTGGAAGTAAATTGTTTCCCTCTGTCGCTCAAAACCCTCAAGGGGGCGCCATGCAACTTAAAAATATGTTCTACAAACAACTTGGCGGTTTCCTCCGCTGTGACTGCATGTGAACAAGCTATAAAATGACACATCTTGGTTAATTGATCTACCACCACCATGACAGCTGTTTTGCCTTTGGATTTTGGCAGGTCCGTCATAAAATCTATGGATACTGCCTCCCATGGCCTTTCGGGCGTGGGTAAGGGTTGTAATAGCCCCGCTGGCGCCACCCTCTCTCCTTTCGCTCGCTGGCACCTGTCGCAACCCCTGACATATTCCCGTACGTCCTCCCTCACCTTGGGCCACCAAAACTCCCTGGTAACCAACCACATGGTTTTGTGCTGTCCAAAATGTCCCGCTGTGGGGCTGTCATGCAACTGCTTGAGTACTCTGCCCCTCAGTTCCCCGTCGGGTATGTACAGTGCCCCTTTGTAATACAACGCCCCGTTCTTTTCTTCGAACCCCCCTGTGTTCTCCTCTGTCCTCCGGAGCTCTCTGAGTTTCTCTTGGGCGTATTCATCGTTCTCCGTACCCTCTATCAGTTCCCTCTGCCCCACCAATGCCACCCCACAGACCGAGCGGTCTTCAGGGATTACATGCCTTGCCTCAGGCGCTCCCTCCCCCTCTAAGTACTCAGGTTTCCTGGAAAGAGCGTCCGCCCTCACGTTCTCGGAGCCGGGCACGTAACGAATCTCAAAGTGGAATTTGGAGAACTCCTGGGCCCATCTCACTTGTCTCTGGTTCAGCACTCGGGCTGTTCTCCAGTATTCCAGATTTTTGTGGTCAGTTCGGACTTGAACCTTGTGCTGCGCCCCAATCAGCAAGTGCCGCCATTTCCGGAATGCTTCATGAATGGCGAGCAGTTCTCGGTCGTACACTGTGTAGTTCCTCTCGGATTTGTTCAACTTCCGCGAGAAGAATGCACACGGTCTCCATTCAGACGTATCTTTTCCCGGCTGGAGAAGAACGGCCCCCACCGCTCGGTCTGACGCGTCAGTCTCCACTCTCATTGGTTGTTGTAGATCCACGTGCAAAAGTTGCTCTTCCGACGCAAACGCCTGCTTTAAGCGTTCGAACGCCCTCTGCGCTTCTCCCGTCCAAACAAATTTCTTTTTGCTACTAAGACAATCCGTGATGGGCGCTGTTAAATGGGCAAAGTTTTTGATGAACTTCCTATAGAAGTTTCCGAAGCCCAGGAACCTTTGCACGTCCTTCTTGGTCTTTGGTGTTTTCCATTCCAGTACCGCTTGAACCTTGCTGGGATCCATGGCCAATCCCTTGTCAGACAACCGGTACCCCAGGAATTCCACCTCCTTGGTATGAAACTGACACTTCTCCAGTTTCACCCACAGCCGGTTTTCTCGCAGCTTGCTCAGTACCTCTCTTACATCTCGCACATGCTGCTCCTCATTGTCTGAGTACACCAGGACGTCATCTAAGAACGCTACGCAGTTCTTGTAGAGCAGTGGCCCCAGGACGTGATTCATGAATGATTGAAAGCAGGCGGAGCCCGCTTGTAATCCGAAAGGCATAACGAGGTACTCAAAGGCCCCCAAGGGGGTGAACATAGTGGTCTTCCACTCATCCCCCTTTCTCACACGTATCAAGTTATATGCCCCCCTAAGGTCCAGCTTGGTAAAAATTTTCCCTTTTCTCACCTGTGTTAGAATGTCATCAATTCTAGGCATAGGGAAAGTCACTGGTTCTGACACTGCATTTAGGGCCCTGAAATCACATACAAGCCTGGGCTTGCTCGTGTTTTTTTTGTCCACAAAGAACACTGGGCTGCCCCCCACCGCTCGTGACTCTCTGATGAAACCTCGCTTGAGATTCTTGTCAATGAACTCCCTTAACTCCTGCATCTCACTGTCTGACATTGCATACAGCTTGCCCACTGGCAATTGTGCTCCTGGGAGTAAGGTAATTTGACAATCAAAGGGTCTGTGTGGGGGCAGTTTATCTGCTTCTTTTTCGCTGAATACGTCAATCAAGTCAGCGTATTGTGGTGGCACCCTCCCCTTGTCCATCACTTCCATCCCTGCTAGAGTGGCCCTGGCGCCTGCCTGAGCCTCTCCCTCCTTGCAGTGTTCTAGGCAATGTGCTGATCCAAAGGAAACCACTCTCTGATGCCAGCCTACTAGCGGATCGTGTAGCGCCAGCCAGCTCATACCCAAGATAATAGGAGCTCCTCCCAAGGTGGCTACGTTAAACGCTATCAGTTCGGTGTGTCGTGCCACCCTCATTATCGTTGGTACAGTCTGTTGGCTCACTTCTCCTCCCAACAGCTCCCTCCCATCAATCGTGGTAACCTGCAAAGGCTTACTCAATGGGATAGTCTGTATCTGGTGTTCAGCTGCAAACTCTTTGCTCATGAAATTACATGAGCTACCTGAATCCAATAGCGCTTTTATCTTCAGTGGGTGTCCGTTTGCCAGTTCCAGCAACACCTCTATCACAAGCGCTGGTCTTGGAGGTTCCGGCGTGGGCACATTCATTACTCCCTGGCCTGGCTGCTGTGCCCTGATGTTGGCAACCAGGCGTTGGCTTTTACTTGCTCCGTGATTTCTTCTTCCTCCTTCCCCCCAACAGTTCCCGCCATCCCTTGCCATTCCTTCCTTTGCGGACAGACTCTGGCAAAGTGACCTGGCTGTTGGCAGAGATAGCATCTCTTGCCGCTCTTTCCCTCCTTCTTCCGCCCTTCACTGGTGTTTGAAACTGCGCGCGCGCGCGCTGTTCCAAGTTCCATCGGCTCTGCTGGCGGGAAAGGCTGCTCCGGAATCTCTGGAATGCGGAAGTCCTTCCAACGTTCCCCCTTTCCTTCCCGCTTTTCCATAGCTCTAGCTTCCTGGCGTGCCCCTATGGACAGCGCTGATTTAGTCAGCTGATCCATAGACTCCGCCCTAGGCGCCCGGGAAAGTTCATCTTTCACTGCCGGAGAGAGACCT
The DNA here is from genome assembly GCF_964252035.2 of Podarcis erhardii. NCBI lineage: Eukaryota > Metazoa > Chordata > Lepidosauria > Squamata > Lacertidae > Podarcis > Podarcis erhardii. The sequence continues at coordinate 44,695,979 of NC_138497.1, forward strand.
TCTTCAAACAGCATTTGAATAGGTTCACTAGCAAGGTCCCACCCAAGTCTATGAATCAGCATGGTGAACTCAGTCCAGTACTCACGTACAGATCGGCTCCCCTGTTTACACGCCATTAGCTGCCTGCGCACCACTCCCTGCTCGATCTCGCTGGAAAACATCAAGTCCATGGCGCGGAAAAACTTCATTGTGTCCTTTAAGATTTCATTATTGGCTGCCATCAGGGGCCGAATCCAGTCCCTCGCCCCTCCCTCTAGATGGCCAATCACGTACGCCACTCTAGAGTTCTCGTCGGGGAAGTCATCAAACAGTAGATTGAGAGCATATTGCATCTCTGTCCTAAAGGCTTGATAGTTCCGGGGATCCCCCCCAAATTTCTGCACCAGTCCAGGCACCCGTCTGGCAAGTGGGGTGGTCTTCCCCTTATCTGCATCTTGAGCCCTCCTCTCCTCGAGCCTCGCCGTTTGCAGCGCCAGCTGGACCTCCAACGCCCTGTACCTTTCTTCCAGGCTTGGACCTGCTCCAGCTCCAGCTCCTGCTCCTCCGGTTCCGGCTGGTTCGCTCATGATGCCTTCTGCTTGCACAAGCTGCTTTCAAAGACTGTCAGATTGCTGTGATGGGATAATGAGCTGCTTGTGCGTAAAAGCTTGATCCCTCTGGGGTTCGGCTGGTCATCCAAACCGATGCACTGACGGAGCCCCCAAAGCATGACTCCGTCAGTCGCTGGTAGAATCTGACAGTGGGCGTCTACGGAATTTACGCCAACATAAAAGCTGTTTGACGGACATGCGCCTTCGTGACTCTCTGCGTGACAGTTTCCGGCGAAGGGTGGGCGTTCCCAACGGGGGTCCCGTTACCTCTCCACTACTTTCACTGGAAGCATCCCAGAGCCTCTCCTCCGCTGTGACTCCTGCACTCCCCCTGCTGGTTCCCTCTTCTGCTGCAGATTCTCTCCTATTCTCCTGGAGCCTGTCCACCACCTGTCTCTCCGATGGCAGTTCCCTGACAGTTATATTTGTGTTAAAATACACACCTGGGTACTTTTAAATGTAGCCATGTGCAGCAGTATCTTAGAAAGGAAGAATGGTAGTGTCCCTTAGTCTAAATGTATGGTATCCCAAGGTAGGGATGAGTATGTACTGATAATTCAGGCTACAGAACTCTTGCTGTTTAAATGTGTCATTTTATGCTTAGGGATGAGGTGGGGGTGGAAGGGCACAACCTATGTCTGCCTGCATACCTTATAGACACATAAATGTGCATATTAGGGATGTAGCCAACTAAGTCGTACTCATGTGTAGAACCACTGAAATCAATGGATTTTTCTTAGCCATCTCTGTTGATTTCAGTGGGTTTACTTTTGATTATAATTCAGTCAGATGCAGCCCTATGTGTCCAAAGGGGAACTCTGCAACAAAAAGGAGGTCCCCAGTTGCTTGTGGGCTCTTTGCTGGCAGTACACTGAGCACATGAAGGGGAATGGGAAGATGGTTGTTTCTGCCCCTCTGTCCTTCTGTCTTCGCACCCCATTTCTGCAAGTGAAGTACAAATCTGTGATTTGTCACTCATGACTTACATTTGCAAGTGGATCCTCTTTGGTCAGCAAGAGATTTGATTTGCTTGAACATTTTCTTTCCAGAAAAACATTGTTGTAGCAGCCAATAAGGTCTCAAGCAAAGTGACAGCAGTGTCATTCTCTGAGGATTGCAGCTACTTTGTCACAGCTGGAAACCGGCACATCAAATTTTGGTACCTGGATGACAGCAAAACCTCAAAGGTAAGAGGCACAAATGAGAAACTGCATATATGCAGGTGATGGGAAGGAACTGTTGAGACGGGGAGAGAGAATGCATTTTCTGCAGAAGATTTTGCTTTGCTTTATGCCAGTGGCTGATGGCTTGCCATGCCCCAAACAATTTTGGAAATGCAGATAATCTGTTGTGCATTTTATTGATGATATTGGCCATGGAAAAATAAAATGCTTTATCCTATAATATTCACTGAGTACATCTGAGAAGTTCTCTTCAGAACATTTTTAATTATTTCTTTTTTATGAGAAGCAACATAGTAGATTTACAAAAGCAGTGTTCAGCTATTTTGTAAATATGTTCATTTTAAAAACAGAGGCTACCTTCATGCTTTCAATTTTCTCAATAAAACATGTTGTTCAACATTTTCTTGCATTTTATTACACCAGTTCATAACCAGTGGGACCCTCTTCTCTATAAATTGATAGTCAATCTGCCTTCCTTCTCTTACTCTTACTATGTTTTTGTTAGTTTTATCATTTGGACAGTGTCCCATATTCTCAATATTCAGTCTTGTAATGTTGGGGTGTTGATTTCCTCCTGACTTGGAACTGGTTGCCACTTTCGACTTGGAACTCCTCCTCCTGACTTGGAACTGATTGGAACTTTCTGCTATCAGAAAGTGTGTTATCATTGTCCTGTCTTCTAGCAAAACATGATTTTAGAATATATATAATCCATATATATATGGATTGATTTGTAGCACATGCCCTGTTCGAAGCATTTATGCTCACCAATGTACAACAATCTTCTAACATATTTTTCTCTTTTGTACTAGGTGAATGCTACAGTTCCCTTGCTCGGACGTTCCGGTTTGCTTGGGGAACTAAGGAACAACTTCTTCACAGATGTGGCATGCGGCAGGGGCAAAAAAGCAGACAGCACTTTCTGTATCACTTCCTCAGGTCTCCTGTGTGAATTCAACGAGAAGAGGCTGCTGGACAAGTGGGTGGAGCTGAGAGTAAGTTCAGAACCTGGAACTCTTGGTTGATGATGATGGGAATGCACTAAGCCCACAAGCTGTTGTCCTGGGAGCTGGGGCACGCTTGGTCTGAAGGCATGCTATGCAGCAACCTTGATGAAGTTAACCAGGTCTAGGTTTGGCCTGGAAGTGTTGGCTATTTGCAGTATGGTAGCGCCGCAGAGAGCTTGCTGGGGAGACCATGCATTAAAAAGAAAGGGACTCAAAAATAACTTAAACAAGGTTTTAATTACAAAAAACAAAAACTCCTTATACACTAAATACATTAACAACAAACCAGACCCAACCACCAACCCAACCCCCAGGGTAATGGGAGAGCTAGGTGCTGCTCCTTATATACTACATGCAAATGCTGACACACCTTTAATCAATGCAACTCAGCAGCACCTGCTATGTTTCACAGCTGTAAAGCTGGGTCTCGTTATCTTGCTCTGGCCCTTGCTCTGGCCCCTTAAAGACATACACATTAGGTGGAACAATGATGAACCTTTACATTTAAAGAAACCATTCAACATTTCCCCTGCGGTTCATCATTGTGGAACAAAAACATAAAGCATACTTTGTACATGTTTTTCACGTGTAACCTTTGGAAGTGCTTTTGTAAAAATGTCCGCAATTTGATTATCACCTGGGACATATTCAAATACAATCATTTCGTCAGCAATTAATTTCTTTACAAACTCCAAACGTAATCTTAAGACTCTGGTGCGCTGCGTATTGGTTTCTGAACATAGGATAGCAAGTCCACTCTGGGAATCAAGGTAAACTTTTACTGGTAGTGTTACTTGCATCTGTAGGTCTGCGAATACTTGCAGATACCATTCTACATCACGAGTGGCCTGAACGCATGCACATAATTCACTCTCTGTTGTGGAGAGACAAATAATGGTTTGTGTCTGGGACTTCCATTCAAACGGACAACCATTATAACAAAACACCATACCAGACACACCCCTGCAATTATTTTGTTCCACTGCATGAGATGCATCGCAGAAAATTTCAAAACCTTTGTCAATACTTGATGTAAACTGCAACCTATAATGTTTGGTATGTTTAAGGTACATTACCACTCTCTTAAGAGCAGAGAAACATTGTGTAGTAGGTTTTTCCACAAATTTTGCCAGAAAGTGAAAAGCATAAGTTATATCTGGTCTTGAGATTCTTTGAATGAAATTTAGCTTGCCTATAGCAGAACGATACAAAGTTTTGTTAGGAAATGGCTTATCTTCACCTGTAAAGGTGAAACCACACACCATAGGCGTTTCCTTCCCATTTGCATTTTCTAAACGTAGCATTTCAACAAGGTCATCAATTTTTGCAGTTTGATGAACCAGAAAAGATCCATTTTTGCCTTTCTCAATTTGCATGGATAAGTAATTTTTAGCTATGCCTAATTCCACCACATCAAATTTCTTCTGTAACTGTGAAACTACCTCTTCATATTCCTGTTTAGTTTTTGTAGAAATTAACACATCATCTACATACACACATATTTTTGTCACAGAGTTTGCCCTTTCCTTTATAAATACACAATTGTCTGCCTTTCCTTGTGAAAAACCAATATCCAGCAATTCTTTTGCTAAAGTTTGGTGCCAATTCCTTCCACTTTGGTGCAGACCATAAAGGGATTTATTTAATTTGCATACCAAACCTTCAGCAGCGTCTATGCCTTCAGGAACACGCATAAAAAATTTGTTCTTTTAAATCTGCAAACAAATATGCAGTCTTTATATCTAGGTGATAAACAGAATGTCCAGGTTGTGATGCATCTTTTAACAAAAGCTTAACTGTTTCATATTTTACACTTGGCGAATAACACAAATCATAATCTTCGCCTGGGATTTGTTGAAAACCCTTAGCAACTAATCTTGCTTTGTACCTTACAACTTCATTTTTGTCATTCATTTTAACTCTATAAACCCATTTTGAATCAATAAGTCTCATATCTGGGGTTTGTGGTACAAGAGACCAAGTGTTATGCTCTTTTAAAGAAGCTATCTCAGAGTTCATAGCTTTATACCAATTTGCAGCTTGGTGCTTAGGTAAATTCTGAACGTCACTGTAGCTGTTTGGCTCAAAAACCACCTTATTGGCATACACAGTATTAAAATGTTCATCTGCAAATCGTTGTGGCTTCTGCCTCTTTCTATCTGAACGTCTTAGTCCAGAAGGAGAGTCAGACTCCTCAGACTTAATGGGACTAAGTAAATTACTAGTTTCAGGTTGTAAATCATCATTGTCAGACTGAAGAGGTGCCTGTAGGCTAAGCTCACGGTCAGAAAAATCAAGAGAATCTAACCTCCCCTCGGGTGCCTGTGACTTTAAATCATCAAACAAATTATCAGATTCAACAGGCTTTTTGTCTTTTTCCATTAATTCAGAAGCACCATTTCCTGCTGCTGCTGCTTCTTCCTCTTCTTCCTCAGTACTATCTATACCATCAGTATCTTGGAAAACAGCAACTCCATTCCAATTTACAGTTTGTATCATGCTTCTGGTAATATGAAATTTGCCAGTTGCTGGTATGTAAATTCTGTACGCCCCCTGCTGGTAGCCCATTAATTTTCCCTGAACACTACGCTCACCCAATTTCTGCTTAGCGGGATAATGCATAATTACATCTGAACCCCAAATGCGTAGGTATTTCAGATTAGGGCGTTTTTTAAACAGCTTCTCATAGGGGGTGACATCTAAACCAGAATGATAACTGCGATTTCTGACATAACAAAACGCATTAAGCGCTTCAGCCCAAAAGTCTTTGGGCAGATTAGCATCGTGCAGATACGTTTTAACCCCTGCCTGCAGGTCACGCTGCACAACTTCAACAAGCCCATTTTGCCAGGGACTTCGGGGGCAAGATAACTCATGAGTAGTCCCCTGCGCTTCCAGGAATTTCTCAAAATCCTCAGAAACAAATTCCCCGCCCCGGTCAGAAAACAGGTTCTTAATTGGTTTGTTAAAGTGCGTTTTTACCCAGTTGTAAAAAACTTTGTACTTCTCAAATGCTTGGGACTTGTCAGCTATTGCATAAGTCCAACAATATCTACTATACTGGTCTATGAGGGTAAGCCAGTACTTAGAACCTCCTAATGATGGTGGGAGTGGCCCAACTAAATCACAATGTACACGCTCAAATGGCTCAGTTACTTTCCTATCTGAGCACCTACCCTTGCGTGCAACCTTAATCTTATTCCTGCAACAGGATAAACATTGCATAAAGAATTTACATGGCTTTAAGTTGAGGCCATTAACAATATTCTTCGTCCTAATTACATCAGCAAAATTCAAGTGTCCCAGAATTCTGTGCGCCTCGTGGAGACACCCGGAATGAGGCCTTTCATTCCTCAACCCCTGGCTTGACTGTGCTGCTCTGCAATTTATAGGCAATTGGGAGTAGGTGCGAAAATACAGTCTATATAAACCATCAGAGTCCTGGGCATACAATAGACGTTTGTTCCCCTCAAAAAACTCACACATTGAATTTAAGAAACGCACACTTATGCCTTGACGAGCAAAACACCTTACTGATAATAAGTTGTCCACTGATGGGCAGTAAATGCAGTTCGCTATTGTAATGTTTAAAGAGTCAAGTTTAACAGTACCTCTGCCAAGTGACTGCAAGACTTGTGAATTGGCTAAATGTACATTACCAATTTCCTCTTCGAAAGAAATAAACAAGCTTCGATTGTTGCAAACGTGGTGAGAAGCTCCTGAGTCCACAATAAAAGAATTCCACTTGGCACCTTTAATTCTTTTATGATCTGCAGTCCGAGCGTGAAAAGCTCGCGGCTCGTTTCTGTCTTTACGGTGCGATGTTGGCTGCTGAGATGACACCCGTGACTGACGAGCAGAAACAGGCTTGGGAGTACTTTGCTTTCTTTTGGCTCTGCAGTCCTTTGCAAAATGTCCTTGCTTATTGCAGAACCAACAACGCTTTGCAGCTTTAAATGCAGTTGCATCACCACAAGTTTGCATATGGCGTTCCTCATTACTTCTGGAAATAGGAGTGCTTATGGCACAAGCCTCCCTTCTATCCAACTCGCCCATTAATCTTGCCGTTACCCCTTCCACAGTTAATTGTGCTGGTGGGACGGCAGATATCTGGCTAGCTATACCATCAAAGTCCTCATTAAGGGAACAAAGAATGATAAAAACATACTGAATATCAGGTATGTCCATGTCCCTTCGAATTAATTCGCCGCGTATTGCCTCCAGACGTCTCAAGTGTGCTGCCAAATCACCACCAGGCTGCAACTTCGTCTGGTACAGCTGCTTGAAAAATGTCAATGCAGACGCTGACTCTTTTCTAACATGCACTGCTGCAAGACTGTCCCACATTTCTTTGGCAGTTTTCTTATTCCTTATATAGACTACTTGCTGGTCGCTGACTGCCAAATTAATTATCGCCCTGGCTTTCGCATCTCCTTTCGACCAAGCATTAGTTACAGGGTCAGGAGGGTCTTCAGTTACATAGGTCCATACTTCCCTAGAGGTCAAAAGCGCCTCCACCCGAAAAGACCATAAACTATAGTTCTCATCTGTTAGCTGTGGGAAGACCAGAGCCTTCTCAGCTTCAGGAACCCGGTCAACCATTCTGGAAATCTTCCAGACCCACAAAAACTACACTAACAGGAGAAGGAGTTTTCAAACCTTTCTCAGAGTCCAAAAATATGCAGTCATCCACTCAGCAGCTGGGCCCATAACCAAAGATGTTGGCTATTTGCAGTATGGTAGCGCCGCAGAGAGCTTGCTGGGGAGACCATGCATTAAAAAGAAAGGGACTCAAAAATAACTTAAACAAGGTTTTAATTACAAAAAACAAAAACTCCTTATACACTAAATACATTAACAACAAACCAGACCCAACCACCAACCCAACCCCCAGGGTAATGGGAGAGCTAGGTGCTGCTCCTTATATACTACATGCAAATGCTGACACACCTTTAATCAATGCAACTCAGCAGCACCTGCTATGTTTCACAGCTGTAAAGCTGGGTCTCGTTATCTTGCTCTGGCCCTTGCTCTGGCCCCTTAAAGACATACACATTAGGTGGAACAATGATGAACCTTTACATTTAAAGAAACCATTCAACAGGAAGGAGTCTGCCTGGGAGCCTTATATATGGAAGAAAGGATGTTTTTATTATGTTTCTAGATATGTTATAGCCACCCAGAATGGCTGGAGAAACCCAGCCAGATGGACGGGATACAAATAATAAAATTATTATTATTAGTAGTAGTATGTAAAACAAAAAAACAAACCCTGCAAATGACCAATGGGGTCCAAAATGACACTTGCCCTATTTGCATGGAAAGGGGATAGGTGCTGTTGAAAGGGGTATGTGGGCATGGGTGCGGAAACTCCCTTTCTCCTTGCCTCCCATACTACTGCAGCCCACCTTTCCCAGATTTCTCCTACCTGGGCTCAGATAGGAGTGAGCCTAGCTGGGAGAAAAAAAACACACTTGGGGGAAAGCAAATACTTAGGGGAGGGTTCAGTGTCTCTTCTCCACGCACCTGCCCTTTGGCCCTTTTAGGGATTTTTTGTACCTCTACCTTCTATGTTACAAACAAATAGGGCACCACCAGGATTTCAAGTTTGTTGTCAGAGGGTTCATTTACACCTCCCAGTAAAGTGCACTTTTTATCGGTCCATTTTGAAAGTCGTCTGTAGTTTGGGACTGAGATATATTCATGAAGTGTTTGGATATATCTATATATTTAGCATTTGGACAATTGTTTTCTGCAGAGAGCCACATGAAATCCTCTGTCACCCAGGCATGGTGGTGTCCTAAAATAAGACCCCAACTGTGCCGTCTGGGGAGACTCTGTGAATATTGCATGAAAATTGTCTTGAACAGCATTTTTAGCAGCTCATTACTGCATTTCCTTCTCTAGCAAAAGCTACACATTTAAGGACTTTAAGTAAAAGTGATTTTAGAATATTTATTCCATGCAGCCTCACATTAGTGCTACAGTTCAGATGGGTAACTGAATCTGAAAAATGCTGATTTGCAGAAGCCCTATTAGTTATGACTGATCTGCATTACAAACTGAATTAGAATAACAGAATCATAGAATTGTATGGTTGTAATTGTGCAAGATGCCTTTTCTTCTTACAAAGAGGTAATAGCTAGATCTGTGATTAATAGACACCTAGTGTAGCGTTGTTGCTGAACCGCACTGAAAACTTGCTCTCCCTTTTAATTTGGTAAAACACAAAGGTTTGCATGTGTGTGTGATTACTTTTTTTGAACAGGAGCCTCACTCTCCAAGTTGAATGTCTCTCTTTCTCTCTCCTCCTTTCCTTCCTTTCTGCACTGAAATCACCTTTTCTCTTTTACTTAGAACACAGACAGCTTCACAGTAAGTCAGAATGGCATCGTTGCCTCCAGCACCCCACTTCCACATCATGCCTCCCATTTGTTGTCATATTTTGCGATGGTGCAAATCGTAATAGCGGGGGGAATATTTAGTGGGATAGGACAAAGTCTAAGACAGAAAGTGTGTTTTGGCAGGGTTCGTTTCCTCTCCTGATGCAGGGGAATATTGCCCCAGTATGGTGCGTAAATAATTGTTGTGTGACTTGCAGGAGGGAAAGGAACTGCTAGGAAAGGACATTCGCTTTCAAGAACCTTTCTTTTCATTTGGTGGCTTCATCTCATCTTACTCACTTTCTTCACTTTTGTCCCTCTTTGTCCCCACCACCCTGATTTCCTTGTCATGCTTTTAATGTGGTGCTTTTTTAAGGAATGTGCTGCTCAGGTGGGTGTCTTCTGTCCTCAGACCACTGTGGCAAACTGCATCTCTGTGAACCACGATTACATCTTCTGTGGCTGTGCGGATGGCACTGTGCGGATTTTTAACCCTTTGAACCTTCACTTTGTGACTACGCTCCCCAAGCCACACTTCCTGGGGACGGATATTGCCAGCGTCACGGAAGCCAGGTAGGAAAAGGGAGAGGCCCATGAGCCTCTTTTGACATAACAAAATCTGTGATCTTCTACGATGTCTCAGTCATGGCAAGAGCGCCAGCTTGGTGTTTCAGCTTTTCAGTTTGTAATGAAAGTGAAGGTGGGCCCATAGCTCAGCAGTAGGACACATGCATTGCATGTAGAAGGATCCAGGTTTGATATGTGGCATCTGCAGAGTTCCCTGCTTTAGAAAGGTGCTGCTCAAGTGCATTCATAGTCCTGGGATAGGCAGGCAAATAGTCTGACCAGGTACAAGGTAGTTTTGTGCATTAATGTGACTAAGAAGCTGTACATGTTTCCTGTGACCTACAAATTTGACTTCTCCCATCTTCCTTCTAAAGCAGTTCCTTCTGTGCCTTTACACCCAAATCTTGTCTTGTAGTATTCTCTCCCTTCCTCCTCCCCAGTCTCAATCTGCCATCGTCCTAGTAGGCTTTGGGGAGTTTAAGTAGGCAGAATGCGCTTGTCTTGGACTCTTTATCATTGGATACTTGGAGCTATGCATTGGTATGCACACACAACAAAGCATTCTTTTGTTGCCCTTCCAAGTATTTTAATTAAATATGCATTTCTCTAGAAAACAAACTTGATGCAAAGAAGCACTCCTTGTTCAGCCTCTCCATGCCTGTGTGCAGCATCTTTTAATATCTTGCTAGCTGGAATTGCTAGATCATTAGCATGTTGCTGCCCTGTTAGCCAGAGGGTCCCTTGATTGTCTGCATTTTGCAGGAGAGATTCAAGCACATACCAGGAAATCTGGGTTTGCACAGTTCAAATGAATTAAAGTGTTCTGTCACCCTAGCACAACAAATCCAAACTAAAAAAAACCCCTGACTTTTTGCAGTTAGGAGACTAATAGTGAAATGCATTGAAAAGTGTAGGATGAATGAATTATTAACAGGGAAATGTGTAAACATTCCACAAGGAAATTGGGATGAATGCAGGAAGACTGTTGATTTGTAGTAAAATGAATGAGAACAAATTCTCAATGAAGACCAGATACGATCTAACATCTGTGTAAGCTCTGGGCAAGCAAATCAGGTTGAGTGCTCAATAAACTGGTTCTCTAGAATAGCCCAGAAAGACAGAAAAAAATACAAATGCACAAGGCAAGTGCCTTTTCAATGCACTGGCTCTTGGGTCTGAAAAGACCAACTACTCTGCAGATTAAAAATTGATACGCCCTGTCCAGCTGTAGCCGAGAAAGCCATGACTGTGCACACTCCCATCCCTTGGCCACAATAATAGTTCACGTGTTTGGATTACAGTTTTGCCTTGCTGAGCCAAACTTCTGCTCAGAATGCAGCCTTGAGCAGCTAATGAGAGCTGCATCCTAAAACTGCAATGATTTGAAATGGGAAGCTGGGCATCAGACGCGGAGTCTGTTTTTTCTGTTTCTGAAAGCTTTGTGTTGTTGGAGCACTCGGCCAGCGATACACTGTGCTGGCTCTTTTTCCCTCCAGAAGCAATTTCTGCCAGTCCCATGCCTATAATTTCTCTCCGAGCAGCCAAAATTACGTGGCTCCTAAAAGTATGGAGCTTGGGAACTGATCACAAACATAGCTGCATGCATTTTTTTTTTTCATTTGAAAGGAAGGTGAAAGCCACAGACATCATTAAAACCATTTCATGCAATAGGTTCTTTGTGGGATGCTTGTCTTGAGCCCTTCTGACAGCCCACGCTTCATTAATTACTTGGCTTTCAGTACAATCTCTGTTACATTCTTTGGTCTGCTAGTTCTCAAAATCTGACCCTTTCAGTTGCCCTAGCGCCGTTTATCTTTTTTTAAAAAACCAACATCATATTATTTATTTGATATTCTCTGCATTTCAGTTGCTGTTCTAGATGTGTGAATGCTGCTATAAGGGTCTGTTGCTGCTCTATCCCCACCCCCTAGGAAAATGTACATGCAGCAGTTTCTTCAAAATCTGATGAGATTCTGAGATAGGGACCATATAATGAATAATAGCACTAAGCAATCAGTGTAGATTGGTAACTTATTTAGAGCTTGAAGGTTTCTACCCCTCAGTTTTCCTGGTCTGCTATTTTTCCTGTTTTTCCACTCAACCTGCTTGCATATAGGGGCATCACCAGGGTAACTTAAGCCAAGTCCCTGCCCTGAGGAACTTACAAACTAAATGTTGCTAATGGACTGTTGGTAGAGGGAGGAGAAAAAGGGAAGAGGCAAGAGTCATAGGAGAATATATTCAAATGTGGACACCTTGTAAGCAGCCATGTCCATGGAGTAAGAATGGTGGTGGCAGATTCCAGATGATTAGCTGGAGAGGTTTCTGTGACCTAGCAAGAGATGGTTCTGGGTTTTTTTAAAGGGTGTTTGTTGTGTCACAAATGACTGATGTAGGCGACTTTTCGGGCTGGGCAAATGCCGAAATTGAACAAGAGATGCCTGATGGGCTAGAAACAAGGACTGATGTAGGTATGTGTGGGCTAGTAAACATTTTTGTAATTATATCATAAAGTGTAACTATACGAATGTAGAATTAACTGGGTCAGCCTTTCCCAACCTTGATCCGTCCTGGCTATGCTGGCTCAGGCTGATGGGACTTGTAATCCCAAAACCCATGGAGCACACCAGGTTGGGAAAGGCCGAAATAGGGGGTGGTGGCCAGCAAAACAAGCAACCACCTTGCCCAAGCTTCATTATACTTTGTCACTTCTCTTTCCACCCTCCGTGTTCTTCCAACAATTCACCATTGTCCTCTTTTTGTTCACAGCCGGCTCTTCTCTAACGTGACCGATGCCAAGTATCCAGACACCATTGCCTTGACCTTTGACCCCAATAACCAGTGGCTCTCCTGCGTTTACAACGATCACAGCCTGTATGTGTGGGATGTCAAGGATCCCAAGAAAGTGGGCAAGGTTTATTCGGCATTGTACCACTCCTCTTGTGTTTGGAACGTTGAGGTAACCAAGGATTAAGATGGTTGCCATGCGGTGGGGGGAGATGAGGGGAGCAGTTGTTTGTGCAGTGGCAATAAGAGGGTTTCTCTCTCTCCTTGTTGGCTGGTTGCAAAACTGAAGTGAGATTAAAATTAAGATGGTAATTCTCATTGTGGCAAGAATCCCGAAACAATCTTCCCTCCGCTTTTGTTAATGGGTTTTCCCTGCTTGCTTGGATTCAGGTGGTAGGTAGAAGCAATACAGTCGTACCTTGCTTTTTGAACAGTTTAGTTCTCGAACATTTCGGTTCCCAAACGCTGCAAACCCAGAAGTGACTGTTCTGGTTTGCGAACTATTTTTGGAAGCCGAACATCTGATGCGGCTTCCAATTGGCTGCAGGAACATCCAATCAGAATCTGCGCTTTGGTTTCCGAACGTTTTGGAAGTCGAACGGACTTTCAGAACAGATTCTGTTCAACTTCCAAGGTACAACTGTATTTTGCAACTGCAGGAATGAACTGCCTGAATCCATAGGGATGGAGACTAATTGTACAGGGGGGAGGAGGAGGAAGAAGAAGAAGAAGAAGAAGAAGAAGAAGAAGAAGAGGAGGAGGAGGAGGAGGAGGAGGAGGAGGAGGAGGAGGAGAATTACCCTTCCTACTCATGCAACTGAAAATTTAATGCACACATTGAGGACAGGGCCCAGGCTGAGGCATTTTCTATTGATTTAAAATATTCCACCTTAAAGTGAAGGTGTCCTTGGAAAGATATGAACCTGATGTTTCCCTGATGCAGGGATGGCCAGCATGGTGCCCTCCAGCTGTAGATAAAGTAAGGCTTGCATCGAGCCAGCATGGCCAGTGGTCTCATCCAGCTACCCCTGCCCTGGTCTTTGGCCTCTAAGAACAGCCCATGTAGTTACAAAGACTTGGTTTCTTTTGCTCTTCCATTTTCTATACATAAAGGTGCAGGAAGAAAATGTGCTATGACCACAGCCTGCAACTCGAGAACATTTGGCTTCCTTGCTTCTAACTTTAGGAAAGGATATGTTGCAGATCTCTCTGATCAGTGCTTTCTTTTTCTGTCACCATCTTCTGAAATCAGCCTTTAACTCAAAAACTCCATTGTGTAGATGTGTACTGAGCACCTATCCCAACAGGGCTGCTGCTTTGTGTGTCTAGAAACTTTCTCTTAGGGGGTTAGTCAGAAAAGGAACAAAGGGAACTAAGTAGGCATTTCTGATCACCTCCTTTTCTCAGTACAGTACTGGTTTCAGTTATGCCAGAGTGTCAAAGGATCATAGCAGTAGCAGAGTGCTGCTCCCTGGTGGTGTGCGCAAGAGTGTTTAAAGATATTTGCTCCTTTCTACTTGCATTGGTAATGAGGATTTGGAGTGTTATCATGTAACAGCAGGGCTCCTATTTAAAGGACAAATTGCCATCATGTTCTGGCCAGGTTATTTTATATAAATGGAAATGAAGGTTTAATTTGCCTAGGAAGACCACTTTCAAATGTGGACAGGGCAGGCCTCATGCTCTTTAATAATTATGTAGAACAAGGAATTTTGGCAGAAGTGGCTTGGTTTGCAGGGTGTAAAAAGGCTGTACCTATCAAAATCACCTCTCCAACACATCTGTTTAGCAGCAAGGAGCCCTGTTCTCTCCTGAATTTCGCCATCTTCAGTTTGGTGCAAATGCATTTCCTCTTTTTTCGTTTTTATTGTCAAATACAGGTGATACCTTTCTTACTTTGCTTTGTTTGCCTGTCTTCAGGTGTACCCTGAGGTGAAGGATAGCAACCAGTCTTGCTTGCCCCCCAACTCTTTCATCACCTGCTCTTCTGATAACACCATCCGCCTCTGGAACACAGAGAGCTCAAACATCCATGGGGCGGCTCTGCATCGGAACATTCTGAGCAATGTAAGAACATATTTTGGTCTGGAACTCATCACATGGGATTGTTCTTAATGCAGGACAAAAGGAGCTGAGCAGCCAGCTTTATACCAAATATGCAATCTAGGCAATGTTGCTCTGAAATGCAGCAACCAAGTTAAGTTTTGCTTGTGAGAGCAGCCTTGGATTTTGTTTGCAAGTTGTAGCCTGTACGGATCCTTTTTCTGTTCCACGTTTTTACTGTGTTATGTAAGAACCAGTGCACAAAGTGCCTTAACCAGTATAATCAAACACTCCTGCTGTTCACCACTTTGGGGTAGCTTTTGGGCTGTGTAGCAGGTTATAGATAAAGCCATAACATAAGGAACGTCTTGTTCTTTTTCTCATCAGGACTTGATGAAAATTATATATGTAGATGAAAACACTCAGACCCTCCTGGACACAGAATATAACACTGGTGGGGGTGCCGACAAGGCTGACACGCAGGCCCTAGATGCAAAAGTGGGGATTCGTACAGTGTGTGTGAGCCCTACTGGGGAGCACCTGGCATCAGGTGACAGGATAGGTACTCTCAGGTAAGGTTTTGTTTTTTTAAAAGAAGGCTAAACTTCTGTAACGATACTGAAAGGTCCTTTCTGACCCTCTGACTGTGCTCTTCTCAGGATCTATGAGCTGAAATCCCTGAGAGAAATGCTGAAGGTGGAAGCTCATGATTCTGAAATCCTCTGCCTTGAGTACTCCAGACCTGAGACAGGTAAGATTAGCTCAACCCCAACTCTGGCTTATTTGTTGGCATTCTGAGTTTAACTGATCACTCTATTTTATCAAAATTAGGCTCTTTAGCTCTGTCAGCAGAGATCATACAATTCCAGATACAAAATTTGAAGGAGACAAAATATTCTATTACTAAAGCCACAGGCACATATAGGCCATTGGTCCTTTTAAAAATTAATCACAGAATGAAACGTTGTTGTTGTTGTTGTTGTTGTTGTTGCTCTTGTTGTATGCTGCCCTTCTGACTGGGTTGCCCCAGCCACTCTGGATGGCTCCAAACAAACACATTAAACTTCCCTATACAGGGTTGCCTTCAGATGTCTTCTAAAATCTCATAGTTATTTATTTCCTTGACATCTGATGGGAGGGCATTCCATAGGGTGGTTGCCACTAACAGAAGGCCCTCTGCTTAGTTCTCTGTAACTTCACTTCTCACATTGAGGGAACCTCCAAAAGGCCCCTGGACCTCAGTCAGGGATGGAGACAGTACTTCTGGTATACGGGGCCAAGGCCATTTAGGGCTTTTAAAGTCAGCACCAAAACTTTGAATTGGGCTGGGAAATGTACCGGGAGCCAATGCAGATCTTTTAGGACTAGTGTTATATGGTCCCGGCTGCCACTCCCAGTCACCAGTCTAGCTGCTGCATTCTGGATTAGTTGTACTTTCCGAGTCACCTTCAAAGGTAACCCCACGTAGAGCGCATTGCAGTAGGAGTGGGAGATAACTAGACAGTCTGCAGGCAGGTAGGGTTTCAGCTGGCGTGCCAGATGGAGCTGGTAGAGAGTTGCCCTGGACACAGAATTAACCTGTGTCTCCATGGACAGCTGTGAGTCCAAAATGACTCCCAGTCTGTGCACCTGGTCCTTCAGGGGCACAGTTACCCCATTCAGGAGCATGGAGTCCCCCACATATGTCCAACCCCCTGTCCCCCAGAAGCAGTACTTCCATCTTGTTGGGATTCAACCTCAGTCCATTAACCACCAACCATCCTCCAACATGAGGAAAGCACCATTGTATCACAACATACTGCAGTCCTTTTGAAGTCCAGCTTGAGGAAATGCATTAGCAACTAAAGGATTTTCTCATTTCATATCTTTATGACAGGGTTGAAGCTTCTAGCATCAGCCAGTCGAGACAGACTGATTCATATTTTGGATGCAGGGAAGGATTATAGCCTGCAGCAGACACTGGATGAGCATTCGTCCTCCATCACAGCCGTGAAGTTTGCAGGTAACAGGGTCAAGTGCAACTGCCTTTGTTAACTCGACAAATGTTCCTCATTGCAGTTACAAGTAGCTGATAGACATTTGACAGTTTTCCTAGCTGATTGATGCATCTGGGTACCCACTTCCCATAACATCTGGGTTCCTTTCCTTTCTGCCTCTGGAATACTGCAAACTTTCCAAGTAGAGGAAAGACAACTGGTTAGTGCAGCAGACATCATGCAACAAAACATTCATTTGCTCATATTCAGTGTTCAGTTGGGGAAGGGCCACTGCTCAGTGGGAGAGCATCTGCTTTCCCCCCGGGGAAAGCAGATTCCCCCCGGGGAAAGTCCCAGATTTCATCAGTGGCATCTCGAGGTAGGAGTGGGGAGGCCCTTGTCTGAAACTCTGGAGAGCCCCTACCAGTCATCGTACACAGTGCTAGGCTAGATGCGCCAATGGTCTGAATTGGTATAAGGCTGCTATGTTCACACATTATCAGAAAGTTATCTTCACCCCTTTCCCCTGCCAAATTGACCTGGGTTTGTGTTCTCCTATCATATGTGGTTTGGCTCCTTTGCACGGGTGATGTGGAGCTATTTGCAGATGTGGTACACTTACTCTCTATTCACGGTTCAGACTTTTCGTTAGCAAAATTTGTATATCGCCTAATTGTAAATACTGTAAAACCTCTAAAGTGGTTTGTTGGGGGTGTGTGGAGATTGTATGGGTTAATTAAGTGTGGTGTAGCAAAACATAACTTGGATTTGAAACCTCTGTGCAGATGCTTACTGAGCCAAGAAGCTCACTGGGTAAACTTTGGCCAGCCATGCTTTCTCAGCCTGGCCTACCTCACAGGATGGTTGTGAGAATCAAACAGAAATGGGCCTGTTTGCTATTTTTCAGCCTTGTGCTCCTTCAAATGGAACAGAGCCTGGTTTGCTAGGGTGGAAAAGTGCATTGCTTTTTTAAAAAAAACACAACAACCTTAAAATATCATCTCCAAACCCTGGTGCTCTCCAGATGTTCTGGCCTGCAAGTCCAATCAACCCAAGCCATGGTGATGGAGCCTGTACTCTAAAACACAATGTTTGAGAAGGCTGCTTTAAAACACAGACTGGCAGGAATAGTAATATGCCATATACAGGAAGGACTGTAAGGCACAAATAAACTGAAGAAATTTAAGTTTTGTATTGCATGTCTGCTTGCTCATGGGCCTACCTGTTTCTCTCCTTCTCTAGCCAATGATGGAAAGGTGAAAATGATCAGCTGTGGAGCAGATAAGAGTATCTATTTCCGCACTGCACAGAAGGTAATTCCATTAGAGTATTCTATCTTTGTGTAACTTCTGGAGTAGAGCTATTTTAAGAGCGAAGATGAGAGGAAAGGCTTTGGATGGTGGTCAAGGCCTTTTTTCTTTCCCATCTTATTTTTAAAAAAAAAAATATGTAAGGAACTATGTTGCAGGAGGCCTGCTAGTAATGGAGCCATTCAGCCACTGTATAATTTCAGCCTCTTTGTGTAACGGTTTCGAAGGAGGGCGCTTTTATCTCTTGCTTGGAAAGAATACCCTGGTCTTCATTGAAGCGCCCCAGTCTTCATTGCTGCTGTTTTTTTCTTGCACTTAGACAGCTGATGGGGTTCTCTTTACTCGTACGCACCATGTTGTTAGGAAGACCACTCTGTACGACATGGATGTGGACCCTAACTGGAAGTATGCTGCTATTGGATGCCAGGACCGTAATATCAGGTTGGTTCACTAGTTGGGATCTAAACATTGTATTCCTTAGCTTAGACTTGAGAACAAGTTCCATTGAACTCAGTGTGTCATATCTTAATGAACATGACCAATGGAGTCAAATCAAGCTTTAAAATTTCCTTCCCAACCTTCCCTACCCTGGTGCCTTCTAGATTTTTGGACTGCAGCTTGCATCAGCCCCAGCCATCAAGGTCAATGATCAGGGATGGTGGGAGGTTTTTTTTAATTATTATCAATCAATCAATCAATCAATCAATCAATCAATTAGATTTCCTCCCTTGCCTTGTACTGTAAGATCCTAGGGTTGGTTACATAGAGTTGTAGTCCAACAGCATATGGAGAGCACCAGGTTGGGGGAGGTGGGTGAAGGCACTACTAATCAGAAAACCATCCTGTGAGTGCCTGACTTGTTCCAACTTCACTATTCAAAGAACCAATGCCTGGGACTAGCTTCTTCTCACTATTCAGTCACACCTAATGCAAAGACAGTATGCAGAAATCTATTGACAGAGGATTTCTTGCACTGGCCAGGGGTTAGGGTAGGTGTCATTTGGAGGCCCCTTCTGATGCTATGATCCCAAGAGAAGAGTGGCAGGAGCACTCATGTGTCGGATGGGTAGGTGGAGTGGCCACTAGGTTAGATATCTCTTTTGAAAGGGAGGTGGATCTTTACAGCTAATAACTATGCAGGGCTAAATGAAACTGTCACATGTTCAAGACCCACCAGACAAGAGGCCCCGAATGCTAGAAGTCTGTCTGGTGAGCTTCCCAGAGATATTTGGCTGGCCACTCACTGTTTGAACTAGATTTTATTTATTTTATATTTTATTAGCTTTCTCAGGGCGGTTCAAAAGATAAAAATACAAGATGGAGCAACAAAGCAATAATGCCCCTCCCACAAACACATTTAAAAGGTCGTAGGATATTAATCAGCCAAATGGTTGAAGAGGAACATTTTTGCCTGGCTCCTAAAAATATGTAATGAAGGTACCAGCTGAACCTCCCTTGGGAGAGCATTCGGCAGATGGGGAGCCACTGCAGAAAAGGCTTGTTCTCATGTTGCCACCCTTTGGACCACATGTGGAGGAGGCCCATAAAGAAGGGCCTCAGAGGATGAATGCAGAGTCTGGGTCGGTTTATATGAGAGGCAGTGCTTTGACGTATTACAGTCCTGAGATCCAATTCTTGTTCTGCTATAGCAGGGCCTTATTAATGATAATGTCTTGTTTCCCTCTCAGGATTTTCAACATTAGCAGTGGGAAGCAAAAAAAGCTATACAAGGGATCCCAAAGTGAAGATGGCACCCTCATTAAAGTAAGGCTGTAGTAAAGTTAGAATTATTTAGAAATTATTCTTTGGTCAAGTAAAAGGAGTGAAGCCTTGTGGGAGTTTCATCAGCCACAGGGACCCTGGGGAAAGAAGTTGTGTATCTTTAACCCCTAGACTAGTTGGCTCCTCAGCTGAAAGTTTTATTGAACCCAAGGAAGTCTTGATTTAATGAAAGAACTAACACCTGAGTTCGCTGGTGTAAACATCCCCCCCCCAATGATGCTATCTGTCCTTGAATTGCTTGGGAATGTGTCTCTGGTTAATTTCCACGGAAGGGAGGAACCCTTTGATTTAAAGTTTAGATGCCAAATTGGCCCAGCTGTCAAGAAGTAAAATAATTGACTAGCAAACCAGTCATTGGTGTATTCAAAAATAATTTGAGTCCTATGATTGGTTTGAAAGTTACGACGCCTTGTGCAAATTGTGAATAAAGGATCAGGGAATTATCCTGATCTGTGCTCTTTGCCTTTGCTCTGCAATCCGCAAGGATGCCGGCTCTATTGTTCCATCCTAATGGCCGTCGTTTCGTCTTTTGAAATGGAGATCTTCAAAAGCTTTCAACTTGCAGAGTCCTAAAGACCTCAGCTATCCTATCTTGTGTTAGACCTTGTGAGTATGTATAGTTAGCTATACTATGTAACTTTGTTATTTTTCTTATCTGTAACGCCCAAAAGAGTGCCTGCTATTCTAGCATGTTTTCTTATGTTATTTTAAAATAAACCTTTTAAGAATGAAACTGTTTTAGTTTGTGTGCCTTTCCGAAGGGAATAGCTAAGTCCTAGCCTTACGCTTTGTTACGCTCTACCATAGAACTTCTGCCTGCAAGTCTGTGGATGCAGCTTGTGGAGTAGGGGGGACAGCCAGGTTAAATGGGTCGCAACCTGCTCCCTGGGTTGTGATTCGGAGTCCCCTGGACAAGAGGGAGTGGTGGCAGCCCTACCGGGTCTTACTTGTTCTGTTATGAAAAAAAGGTAATTTCACCCGCCAACCTTGCCCTGGGCGTCCTGGCCTGGCCGGAGAGCAGAGGCAGGAGCAGGGAGGGGCAAGCGGTTGGGGGTGAGCATTACTACATGTTGGCAGCTTGGTGGGATTGAACTTCCCGCGGAAAGGCACTTTGATCTTTTAAACTTGGCACGAATCTTTTGTGGGTTACAGGTGGTTTATTTTTTTTTTTGGATAGTGATAGTTAGGAGAATGGAGGACAGTTTGGCAACTTCGCAACAGCAATCATTACAGACTGTAGATCAATGGGGAGGAGAGGGAGAAGATAGTTCCCTCCAGGTGGAAGCCGACCCCCCTAGAACTGTGAGCCCTGGAGGAAAATCCGCTTCCTGGTTTTCGGATGGCTCAGAGGAGGAACTGGTGGATGCCAGCAAAATAAGCACGGTCCGGAGGGGCCAGAGAGAGTCCTGCATTGTGGACAGAGGGAGGGGCACGCCAACTAACCAAACCCTATCCCCTCGTGAGGAGGCAGATGCTGTGGTGGACTCCACGCGTTCTAGGAGGAATTATTCTGTCCATACAGAGTCTAAAGAAATGGACTACGCAGAAGAGCATGATGTGGAGTGGGTACGTGATCCGGTGAACGGTGGATTCCGCTGCCGAGATAAGTATCCTCGAGTGGCCCAGTCTCTTTTAATGGGACCAAGAGGCAGCCGGATGGCGTCCAATTATCGAGATTTGTCACATCAGCTACAGGAGGTGACTGTAGGAGACTGTCGCCGAGAGGCCCCTGCGCCTGACGTCCGCCGGAGGGTGAGACAGCGTCCAATCAGCCCAGGCAGGATCTACTCGCCGGTGAGGGCTCGAGAGGTGCGCGTGCCGGTGCGAAGGTATGAGGCAGAGGAGGAGGAGGAGGAGGAAGAGTACTTCCAGAGACCCCTGCGTGGATACGCAACAACGGCAGCGGAACAGCTACGTGCCGAGGGGCAATTGCCTCCTAACCCTGCGCCAAGGTATGAACTTGTCCCGAGGAGGGGGGGAGATCGAAACCAACGGTCCCCTCCAGGACTGACTTTAAGTAATCTTAACTGGAAGGTGTTCCAGAAATACCGCCCCCCCACTGATGTCCTTAGTTATCTAAACCTTTTTGAGGTGACTTGCCAGGACATGGGGGTTGCGCCAGAACTGTATATGGCGGTGCTACGTCCCCTAGTTTGTGGTGACTTGTCAGAGCTTATGGGACACCTTCCCTCAGAAGAGATGAATGACTATGAAAGCTTTAAAAGGCTAGTCATGCAGCGGCACGGCTTACATCCTGAACACTATCGAAAAGCCTTTCGGAAGGTAGAGAAAGGGGGGCTCGGTGACGGCATTGCAGTCTTCTCTGCCAAGATGGCCCAAAACTTTGAACTGTGGCTTGCAGCCGAGGGGGTGGAGGATTTAAAAGGGATCAAGCAGTTGCTGTTGATTGAACAACTGATGCGCTCCCTGCCCCCAGAAATTGTTAGCTTGGTTGCAGATAAAAAGCCAAGGACGCTAGCAGAAGCCACCGCCCTTGCTGAATCTTTTTGGCTGAACCGCACCCATCTTGTCAATAAAGGACAGAGTAATATGTATAAATCTACAGCGTCGTCGGGAAGGTCCGCCCCCTCCATCAAAGAATCCAGCAAAGGATTGCCTACACCTGCTAAAGACTCTGTTGCAACAGGGGGAGAGCGTGCTAAAGTGCTCCCGAGTTCTGGACTGTGTTTCTTTTGCAAAAAACCGGGGCACATCAAGGCAGCCTGCCCCCAGCTGGGTGGGAAGAAACCCCCCGTCCTGACCTCCACCCCTGCTGTTCGTATGATACAGCGGCAGGAGGATTGGGAGGAGGAACCGACAAAATCTGGAGCCGGGGAGAGTTTGGCTCTGGAGGAGGAGGGTGGAGCGACACCTGTTGTGAGTAAACCTGAAACACCTGCGGTCACTGTGGGTCCGGTCTGCACTCAAGGGATTCAAAAAACACCCCATGTGAATTGGGCGAATTTGGAGTTTTCCGCTCCTATAGAAATCAATAAAACTGTTGTGAACTCGTACCGGGACACTGGGTCTGACATTACTAGCGTTTCAAAAGATCTGGTTTTACCCAGCCAGATGCAGGCTAAACCCTTAAAGATTAGCCCTTACGGAGTGGAGGAAATCTTTCAGCCAACAGCAATAGTTCCCCTTAGGTACAAAGGTTATAGTGGGGACCACCTGGTAATTGTTCATGATCCAGAGGTTTGCAAAAGCCCAGTTTTGGTTGGGAATGATCTTGGGTTCCAAGTTTATTTGCAACAACAGCTAACTGTGAATCCGGTATCCGTGGTAACTCCCCCCACCCCCTCCCCGGCAGGGAAGGATGCGGTGGAGCTTGAGACTGGGTTGGATGGAAAACCTGGAGGGGAGGGAGAGATACCTGTCTTGGATGAGGATGCCAAAAAGGACCTTAATGGTTCTGTGGAACTGGGAGACCTGGGAGAGTTTGCTGCTGAACAAAGGGCTGACCCCTCCTTGCAGGATTGTCGGGAGGCGGTTGGAACTCCTCTCCGAGGAACGAAGAGGGCCCAATTTGTGTATAAAAAGGGACTTTTGTATCGACAATTTGTACCAAAAAAGGTGAAAGATAAAGATTTTGTCTTACAACTAGTGGTTCCCGAGAAGAAGCGATCTACTGTTCTTAGCTTAGCCCATGAAGACGGCTTGGCGGGTCATATGGGACTACAAAAGACCTTAGAGAGACTGACTCGTTACTTTTACTGGCCTGATGTGTATCAAACCACTAAAGCATATGTGCGTTCTTGTGTAATTTGCCAGAAGGTGGGAAATGACCGTGATAACCTGCCCAATGAGTTACAGAGTGTCCCCTTGGAAGCAAATGTTTTGGAAAAGTGGGGAATTGATTTAGTGGGTCCCTTACCAAAAACTCGCTCAGGGAAGCAACATCTATGCGTGATCATTGATTATGCGTCTCGTTATGTTTATGCCACAAGTTTGACTAATACCTCTGCTAATAGTCTGGTTAAGGCTTTAATTTCTGCTTTCTGTTCCCTAGGAATTCCTAAGGTTTTGGTAAGCGATCTGGGAACTAATTTTATGGCCAAAGTGACCCAGGAGGTCTTGCGTTTGTCTGAGGTTCGCCACCATACATCCATTGCTTACCAGCATCAGGGAAATGGGTTGGTGGAAAGAGTGCAAAAGACCTTGGTTCAGATGCTGCGCAAGTATGCCCTGGCTCATGGTTCCAGCTGGGACCAAGATTTGCCTTTGGTGGTGGCTGCTTATAATGATGCCCATCAAAGAAGCCTCGGGTTTGCACCCAATCAGTTAATTTTTGGAAGGCTTCTGAATACCCCCCTCTCAATGCTCCGAAAAGAGTGGGAAGGTTCTGAGGAGGAGATAAAACTGCCTTCTGTTAGTGAGTATTTTGCCCAATTAAAAGGAACTCTGGCAGACATTTGGCAATTGGCCAGAGAGAATTTAGAGAACGCCCGATTAGATCAAAAAAGAGTACATGATGCCAGAGCTGTGTGCAAACAGTTTGAGGTGGGAGATCAGGTGTGGATTTTAAGACCATCTCGCCCCCACAAGTTAGATGTGAAATGGCAAGGTCCTGGTGTTGTGGAAGCGAGGCTGAGCCCTGTGCGTTACCTTGTAAATTGCAAGGAATTGCACCCCACCGCTCGTGAGTATCATGTTAATTCTTTGAAAGAGTGTGTTGAACACAAGATTTCTGTGCTGGCCATTACGCGGAGTCAGGAGGAGGTGCCTGCTTCCCCTGTGGATCTTTTAACTGAATATAAACAGGCTGGAAGTATTTCTGATGTATTGCAGCTGCCGACTTTAAGTGAGACTCAGGCTAAAGAGCTCTATGAGGCACTGCAACCTTATAGCAACACATTTAGCACCAAGCCTGGTAAGACTCACTTGGCTCAGCATCACTTTGTCACGGGGGACACCCTCCCTATTTCCTCACGTCCTTATCGAGTTGGTGAGACACATGCGCAGAACATTGAGACTGAATTGAAAGAAATGCTGGAGTTGGGAGTTATAGAACCTAGTAAGAGTGCTTGGGCTTCTCCCATAGTACTGGTTCCAAAACCCGACGGATCCATTCGTTTTTGCATAGATTATAGAAAAATTAACCTAGTCACTGTTCCTGATGTGTTTCCCTTACCTAGAATTGACACATTAATTGAGAAACTGGGACGGGCTAAATTCATCACAGTCATGGATTTGACAAAAGGGTATTGGCAAATCCCGCTGTCCCCAGAAGCTTCTGAAAAGTCTGCTTTCGTCACTCATGTAGGCTTGTATCAGTTTAAAGTGTTACCGTTTGGATTGCGAAATGCTCCTGCAGCTTTCCAACGGTTAATTAACTCCTTGATTCATGACATGAATGAGTTTTGCTGTGCTTATTTGGATGATCTAGCAATTTTTTCTGAATCGTGGCCAGAACACCTTAAGCATGTGCAGAGAGTTTTGGCCCGGTTGCAAGAGGCAAACCTGACTGTTAAGATATCAAAATGTCAGTTTGCCCAAGGAGAGGTGGTGTACCTGGGATTTAGAGTGGGGTCAGGAAACATCAAGACCCTAGAGGCCAAGGTGCAGTGCATTCAAGAATGGCCTCAACCCATTGTGAAGAAGGATGTGCAGTCTTTTATAGGGTTGGTAAATTATTACAGGCGCTTCGTCAACCATTTTGCAACTCTAGCTGCTCCGCTTACCAACCTTTGTAAGAAGTCTCTGCCAGTCAAAGTAAATTGGACCGAGGAGTGCCAGAGGGCTTTTGATTTGTTAAAACATGCCCTTATGAGCTCCCAAGTCATGCTGGCCCCTGATCAGAGACGTCCGTTTATAGTGCAAACCGATGCTAGTCAGACTGGACTAGGAGCAGTTTTGCTCCAAGAAGATGAAGAAGGAAATTGGCGTCCCGTGGTTTATTTGAGTAAAAAGTTAATCCCTTCTGAACAGAATTATTCAACCATAGAGAAGGAGTGTTTTGCTTTGGTCTGGGCTTTGACCAAACTGCGTCCTTATCTGTGGGGTAATACCTTTGAGGTTCAAACTGACCACTCTCCACTGTGTTGGTTGGAAAGGGTGAAATCATCCAACCAGAAATTGCTTAGGTGGAGTATGGCCCTTCAAGATTTTCAGTTTAAAGTCACTCACATTGCAGGGAAGAGTAACGTTGTTGCTGATACCTTGTCTAGAATGTACCAATCTGTTCCATAAGATGTTTTGTTGAGTACTGTCGGAAAACTGTGTAAATATCGGATTAAGGGGGTGCTGCTAATGATGTATGTTTAAAAGCTGCTGGAGCCCCCTGGACCGGATGATCTACCTCAGTATGTAAATAATTTCTTTTGATGAAATTATGGGACTTCACCCTTTAATTTCATCTTAGAGGGGAAGGTGTAGTAAAGTTAGAATTATTTAGAAATTATTCTTTGGTCAAGTAAAAGGAGTGAAGCCTTGTGGGAGTTTCATCAGCCACAGGGACCCTGGGGAAAGAAGTTGTGTATCTTTAACCCCTAGACTAGTTGGCTCCTCAGCTGAAAGTTTTATTGAACCCAAGGAAGTCTTGATTTAATGAAAGAACTAACACCTGAGTTCGCTGGTGTAAACATCCCCCCCCCAATGATGCTATCTGTCCTTGAATTGCTTGGGAATGTGTCTCTGGTTAATTTCCACGGAAGGGAGGAACCCTTTGATTTAAAGTTTAGATGCCAAATTGGCCCAGCTGTCAAGAAGTAAAATAATTGACTAGCAAACCAGTCATTGGTGTATTCAAAAATAATTTGAGTCCTATGATTGGTTTGAAAGTTACGACGCCTTGTGCAAATTGTGAATAAAGGATCAGGGAATTATCCTGATCTGTGCTCTTTGCCTTTGCTCTGCAATCCGCAAGGATGCCGGCTCTATTGTTCCATCCTAATGGCCGTCGTTTCGTCTTTTGAAATGGAGATCTTCAAAAGCTTTCAACTTGCAGAGTCCTAAAGACCTCAGCTATCCTATCTTGTGTTAGACCTTGTGAGTATGTATAGTTAGCTATACTATGTAACTTTGTTATTTTTCTTATCTGTAACGCCCAAAAGAGTGCCTGCTATTCTAGCATGTTTTCTTATGTTATTTTAAAATAAACCTTTTAAGAATGAAACTGTTTTAGTTTGTGTGCCTTTCCGAAGGGAATAGCTAAGTCCTAGCCTTACGCTTTGTTACGCTCTACCATAGAACTTCTGCCTGCAAGTCTGTGGATGCAGCTTGTGGAGTAGGGGGGACAGCCAGGTTAAATGGGTCGCAACCTGCTCCCTGGGTTGTGATTCGGAGTCCCCTGGACAAGAGGGAGTGGTGGCAGCCCTACCGGGTCTTACTTGTTCTGTTATGAAAAAAAGGTAATTTCACCCGCCAACCTTGCCCTGGGCGTCCTGGCCTGGCCGGAGAGCAGAGGCAGGAGCAGGGAGGGGCAAGCGGTTGGGGGTGAGCATTACTACAAAGGCCTTTATCGGTTTTGCCTCCCATGGCTCCATTTTTCCTTGTGTGTGCTTTTTATTATGTGCAGCTTGATTTGGTGCTCTGATTGAGGGGCTAGATTTCAACTTAATTCCATGTAATGTGAAGACCTTACGTTTGGGAATATGTCATTTGTTGCTGGTGTATGTTTGTGCAAATTGCAGAATGGATGATCTCTCCTCAATACATTCTGGGTATAAATGAAAGATAACATTATAAAGATGTGGATAAAATTACTACCATTACTCCAGAAAGTAAGTAGTTAAAATCCATAAGAATCACTCTGCTCTAAAAACGGGGATGAATAAATAAGTATTGGCTTCGGGTTTCTCAATAAAAGTGCTGTGTTTTAAAGTGGCATCTGTGGATAATTTTATCTGCTGCTACTCTAAACTGATCCATATGGACAAGAAATCCGGTGGTGCTGAATAAGCACATTTGAATATGGTACATTCTCCCCATTGTGCACGTCATGCATTATCCTGGGGCACTTCCTCTATTCCCTTTTGATGATTCTTGCTTGCTGTGTTGTGGAAACATATACAATAACTTTGCATTCAGTCTCCAAAACAGTTTTGTTTATTGTTTCTCAGCTCTCTTAGCCTTGATTCAGGAAGAGCCTCTCCTAGCCAGATCAGTTTGTTTGCTTTCCAGATTTTTTCAGCAAAGCAGATTGCTAGAAATCTGTGACACAGAAGATGACAATATTGCCAGGGTGGAGAGAGCTGAGAATCTAGAACAATGCTAACATTAGATAAATCCTATTCTTCTGAGGGGATCCTAACCTCTAATGTCTAATATGTATATACCAGTTACATGGCTGGTGAACTCTACCCCCCTTCAAGGTTTTTTGGGGGGGAGAATAGGAGAGTTTGGATCCAAAGCCTCACCTGCTTTTTAGTTAACTTCATTAGCATGTGATTACAAAATATGCATTATTATCCTCTGGCCTGAATAATGCTCATACCCAGAAGCATACCAACCTGGTTGTGTGCACTTAGCAAAATCCTGCAAACTAGACTTTCTAAAGCCAAGAGACCCATAGCACAGATATATTTTATTGTTATTCTTTTTTTCTGTGTCATTTGTTTCAGGTGCAAACAGATCCCTCTGGTCTCTATATTGCTACAAGCTGCTCTGACAAGAACCTTTCTATCTTTGATTTCTACTCAGGCGAGTGCGTGGCCACAATGTATGGGCATTCAGGTAAATCGCTGAGCCTTTGTTGATGGTGAATGTTGCTTGAAAATTCTTAGTGAGTAACATTCCATAGTTGTTGTTTTTTTAAATGAAGGGAGCATGTTATAGTACCACATTTGGTAGTACCACATTTGATAAAACATATTTTCATAGAAATAATACTTTTCTCTATGTTGAGTACTTAGGTGAGCTGGTGCAATTGCAAATGAGGTGCCCTTTAGGTGTTTCAGCAGTGGTATGGTTTATTTTAATTAATCCATATAGTGGGTTTGTTGAATAGTTTCATATGATTTTTGACTGGTGGCCTCGGAAGTGGCTCATAATTTTTTTAAAACACAATTGATACATTAAAAACCACGTACTTAGAAAAGAACTAGCCTGGCTTCATCAGGAGTTGGTACCTGGCATTGTCTTTGCCTACCTGCCCTCTTCCCTTCCACACAGGACAGTTGGTAGTAGTGGGTCCTCTGGTGAAGGAAGGATCAGTCCACCTGCTGCTTTGTCTTTGCCTCCTGCCCCTCTGTAATCCTTCAGGTTTGTTTTGGTATTACATGTGAACCTGATGCAATCGGTAAGGGTTAGGCAACGGATCCTGCAGGGCTTATGGTCATAGAACTCCAGGCTGTTCATTTGAAGTCATTGCACATGACAGTACTTCAAGATCTGTTCTCCTTGTCCTTCTGACATTTACAGAGATTGTAACTGGGATGATGTTCAGCAATGACTGCAAACACTTGATCTCGGTCTCTGGTGACAGGTAAGCAAAGGGATATTTCTGCCTTAGATCTTCCTTTCATCAGTGGGTATGGATGCTTAAAAGTTACTTTAAAAAAAAATGGGGTGGATGGGCAAATGGCCTTGACTCTGTGCATTGAAAGAGTATTAACATAGGCCTCCCACTGTGAGGTGTGATAATATTCGAAGAATTATGAGGAAAGAGGTGCATCCTGGGCTTTCTGAAGTGTCGGTATGAAGGTGGGAAGCAGTGGGCACCAGGCAAGTACACTGAGGAGACGGCACTGAGCTTCTAGCCACAGGTATTGAGGAGGATATAGAAACTTGCAGGAGAACGAATCTTCTACAGGAACGTGTATCTGGGTAGAATTGGGGTTCTTGAGTAAGACAAGACTTGTTTCTGTGTTTCCTGCTTACAGCTGCATTTTCATCTGGCGTCTGAGTTCGGAGATGACCATCAACATGCGGCAGCGCCTGGCAGACATGAAGCAGAGAGGGAAGCAAGCAGAGAAAGCACAGCCAGGCAAACCAGCTGGGCTTGCCAGGTAGGAGAAAGCCATTGTGGACAGTTTTCAGTAATAAGAGGTGTTTACTGGCTGCATAATCAAGTGGAAATTCAGATGTGGAGGGACGCAGGTGGTGCTGTGGTCTAAACCAGTGAGCCTCTTGGGCTTGCCGATCAGAAGGTCGGCAGTTCGAATTCCCGTGACAGGGTGAGCTCCTGTTGCTCTGTACCAGCTCCTGCCAACCTAGCAGTTTGAAAGCACGCCAATGCAAGTAGATAAATAGGTACCACTGCGGTGGGAAGGTAAACGGTGTTTCTGTGCGCTCTGGCTTCCGTCACGGTGTTCTGTTGCGCCAGAAGTGGTTTAGTCATGCTGGCCACATGACCTGGAAAGCTGTCTGTGGACAAACGCCGGCTCCCTCAGCCTGAAAGCGAGATGAGCACTGCAACCCCATAGTCGCCTTTGACTGGACTTAACCGTCCAGGGGTCCTTTACGTTTTTTCCCCAGATGTGGCCATCTTCTAATGCAGGGTTGGAGAACTGTGGCCCTTCGGATGTTGTTGGACTTCAACACCCATGAGCCCCAGCCATCTTGGCCAGTGGTTAGGGATGATGGGTGCTGTAGTACAGCAACTTCCAGAGGGCCACAGATTCCTCATTCCTTTGTTAATGGAAAGAGTCCATCAGCAGAATAGTGAGGGGGTGAGCTATGTTCAATGATTTCCCCCCTAAGTCTGCTCCAGAGGGTCCCCCAACCCACTGGAGTAGATTTTTGGAGGGTGTGGGGTAATACTGGGGAAATTGCTGAGCATTTCAATGGCTAACTTCTTCCATTATCTGAAGATCACTATTCCACCCCATGTTTTACTTTCCATTTGTTGATGACAGGAGACTACAAACTTGTGTGATAGTTCTGCATCTGTACGAAGGGGTTTTCATTAAACAACTATGGGCTCTCTAATCTATATCACTGTCATACCTTATGTTCTTCTGGTGACATTATGGGAGATTGCCTGCTTTTCATGTGGTTACACTACCTCTGAAGGAGCTGGTACATAACTTGGGGTACTTCTGCATCCTTCCATCAGCTTTGGCTGGTGGTTCAGCTGCACCCCTATCAGATTACTGCAATGTGTTGTATGTAGGGCTGCCTCTGAAGACTGTTCAGAAACTTCAGCTGGCGTAGAATTCAGCAGCCAGGTTGCTCACTGGAGCAAGATGGTTTGAGCATTTTACACAGATCCTGGCCTGACTGCATTGCCTGCCAGTTATTTTCTGGGTCCAAATAAAAGTGCTGGTTTTTATCTATAAAGCCTTGAAAGGCTCAGGACTACAATACCTCAAGAACCGTCTTTCCTCATATGAACTGACCTGGTTCATCGTCTGAGGCCCTTCTTCAGATGCCTCCTCAACATGAGGTCTGGAAGGTGGCAACATAAGAACAGGCCTTTTCTGTGGTGGCACCCTGCTTGTGGAATGCTCGCCTCAGAGAGGCTTTCTTGGAGCCTTCGTTACGTATCTGTAGGCGCTGGGCAAAAACATTCCTCTTCTCCCAGGCCTTTAAAACCGTGGCATTTTAAACTGTGTGTGGGAGGGCTATTGTTTTTGTTTGTTATTATGCTATATAGTTTTGTGTTTTTATATTGTAAACTGCTCTGTGATCTTTGGATGAAGGGTGTGGTAAATAATAATAATAATAATAATAATAATAATAATAATAATAATAATAATATAGAAGGGGCACAGAGCAGAGCCTCACCAGAATGGCCTGAGGGTAAGGCCTGAGGAGGGTTGTGCGGGCTTCGTTTTACTTTCTTTTCTCGTCCACGCTGTCCCTTAGGTATGTGCTTTATTTAGTTTAGGCTAAAAATATCTACCATTATCCAGCATGTTTCTCAGAAAGCCTTTGCTCAAGCATAGAATTCTATTCTGAGCAAAGGAAGATCACGTGAGTGGTGTTAGCCAGATGTCTGTACAAAGGAACATACAGTACAGTCAAACCTTGGTCCCCGAATGCCTTCGTTTTGGAACGTTTTGGCTCCCGAATGCCAAAAAAACAGAAGTAAATGCTCCGGTTTTCAAACGTTTTTTGGAAGCTGAACGTTCGACGCAGCTTCCGCTTGACTGCAGGAAGCTCCTGCAGCCAGTCAGAAGCTGCTCCTTGGTTGTTGAACATTTCGGAAGCTGAACAGGCTTCTGGAACAGATTACGTTTGACAACCGAGGTTTGACTGTATGTGGTAGCAATAGTCAGATTGTATAGCTATGAACAAACTTGTCTAGCTGGGATGGGATGGGGAAGCAGGTAACACTCGAGATGTTGCTGAACTACAACTCCCATTCCTGCCCATTGGCTATGCCTTCTGGGGCTGGAGTTGGAGTCCAACAGTATATAGTATTTTGTTGTCAGAAAAGAGGAGGTAGATGAGGAGGAAAGCATTTTGCATGTGCTCAAAAGTGCTCTCTTCTATTTGCTCTGGTATTGCAAAGTTCTAATCCCTGCTGAGTCATTGCTGACATTAAATCCTGCTGGTGCCTCAGTAATATCCTTCCCTGCTATGCCTCAGCCGTTTGCTGTGGAGAAGCCTTTTCAAGCCAAAAATGCTGGAGCTGTGGAGCAGTGTTCTTTTTATAGCAAACTCTTTGCCATTCCAGCAGCTGCACACACAGACTTTGCCTTTTTTGAGGGGCAGCCTGTGTGTCAGGCACTGCCGGTTTCAGTCAATATTATAAAGCTTGCTTGTCACATGCTCTTGCTGGGAAAGGTTGAGTCTGCCACATACCAAGCCCTGCAGCTTGTTGGAAAACACGTTTGGTGACCTCTTTGATTAAGCTGGGTGCTGTCTGTCTGGTCAGCATTTAAAAGGATTGTTTCTTGCACTGGCCCTAGTTGTTGGATATGAGTAGAGAGACCTGAGGAGCACTGCTTGATGAATGTCGGAAGGATGTAAGCTTCACTGTAAGGAGCTTAAAAGCTGGGGAAGTTGTGTAAGAAACTTTTTAAAAAATGGGTATTCATTTATTTTAGATTGGATTGAGGTTACATTGATTTTGTTGCTGCTTGATGTTTGTAAGGATGTTGGTTCATGTGTAGCTAGGGAAAAGTTCTGCAGAAATCTTTTAATTGCTCTGTGATATTTTTAGCTCACCTTTCTAGCTGCATTGTTTAAACTTGGTATAAGAAAGGAGGTGATGGATGTAAGATGCATTTGGAAGCCAGCTAGTGCCTTTGGTAGTGTTACTGAGAGCACCACAAAATGAATGAGCAGAAACCTTGTGGAATGTTCTGAGAATTATGTTCTGCTGATGTGGCAAGCGGGAGAATGGAAATGCTTCAGTTTGAAATGTCATGTTCTCTGTCCTCTTAGCAGATATAATATGGACCTGTTCTTACAAAGCACAGTTTGGAGGTTTAGGAATGTGCCATTGGCCACATGTGCTCCCTCCTCTGCTTCCGATGTATTTCAAATCATGGTTTGCCGTGACTCAGAAAATTGTGGACAGTACTTTCCCTCCAAATCGCGATTTGAAAGCCTGGTTTGGTCTGAAGTTGGTTGCAAACCATACATTGGAAGTGGCACTAATTGTGGTTACAGATTTGGATGTTGCAGCAAACTATAGTTAGAGCATACTAAGAAAATGAGAAAATGAAACGCAACAGGGTGGGGGGAGTGTGAGGAGGAGAGAAGATGGGAGCCCACTGCACATTTTCTCAGCCATGGTGGTTGTTTTGGTTTTTTTGAAGACTGTGTTCCTGATATATGTCCCACTGTGATGGAATGTGCATCTGATAATCACTGAGACTCACATGGATCCCTTCATCTATTTACATAATAATAAATTAATTTGTGGTACATCTTAAAAATTTCTTTTGTTTATGCTTTATTCAAGTTTCAGATTCTAAGGACAGGGATTTTTTTCCTGGATTCCTTTTTTCCTGATGGTGATTTCCTGTTACTGTATTCTGTTATAACTGTTTTTAATTTTAATTTTAAATTGTTTCAGTCTGCCTGCCCTGGGACCTGCTGGCAAATAATGCTGTGTTGTTGTTTTACTTGTAGAGAGGGGTGGGAGAAGATTTTCACGCCACTGTTTATACCAGGGGTAGGGAATGTATAGCCCTCCAGATGTTGTTGGACTCCCCAACTCCCAGCATGGCCTATGGTCAGGGATGATGAGATATGTAGCTCAATAACATGTGGAGGACCACAGGTTGATTTATACAGTTTAAAAACACATTTTGCTTTCTTGTTGTTGTTCTCCCCCCTTGTCCAATTATCCTTTTGTGGAAGCGGTAAAGCAAACCGATACACATTGAGTAGTGCATGGCACTGAATCAAGGCAGTGCTGACCATAGCCTGGATAAAGAGGATAAATATCATTGTAACAAGGCATGTCATTTAATTTCTTTAAATATACGTACGCATGCCATCTAAAAAGCTTTAAAAAATAAGCTAGCATTCTTAGTGCCTAAGAAAACAAGTTACACCCTATGTTTATATGCTATGTTTATAAGTTTCCCCCCTCTTTTATGGAAAATTCTCCAGTCATATTGGTGATGCACATGCAACCAGCAACAACTGTGGAAATGTTATTGCAGTTGATGCATGTGGAAGCACACCTAACAACTGCATGGGAGGCATCTCCTTCAAGGCACGGCCTGCTGTTGTTTTCCTCACTTCTTTTCAAGTGCAGGCCTGTACCCAAAGCACTTTATAAAAGCCTCGCCTGTATTGCTTACTACTGCTGGTATTTTCCTGCTCTCAGGGGCTGCTGCCATTTGAAAGAGATCACCACAGCCCCAGATAGGTGGGTGCATACTCCCTTTCACCACAGACAGCCATGATCTCTGCCTTGCCTCCATAGATTATTTGTCTAATCCTCTTTAAAAGCTTTGGGGGGTAGAGAGAGAGATTCATAGAGGAGCAAGCTATTGATAGCTACTAGCCATGATGGCTGTGCTCTGCTTCTGCAGTTCCTGTGCTGGAAATCACAGGAAAAGGTGTTATTGTGCTCAGATCTTGCTTGATGCCTGTGGGCTTCTGGTTGTCCACTGGGAGAACAGGCTACTGAACTAGATGGACCATTGGCCTGATCCAGCAGACTATTCTGGATGTTTTTAGATCTGGGGCAGTTGAAGTCTTGAGTGGGTGGTTCATAGTAGATTGTCAGGGATTTCTGACTATTGACACTCGACCAGCCCATTACTGTCTCTTGGCACTGGTGTAACACCTGCTCTGCTTTTGCTTATTCAGATGGAGTGGATTGATGTGACTGTGATGTCATCAGAGCATGGGTGACACCTTGCCCCCAATCCCTAAGATATTTTGGAAGTGCAGCACTGAGGGGAGACCAAAGGCAATTGGAACAGGCCATCTGCTCAAAGGCAGGCTCAGCAAGCCACCCCCTGCAGTCATTCTAGATGACTCAGGACAGTGTTTTAAGAGCGTACTAATTTGAAAAATAAGGATTCTCTATTTGCAGAAAGGATGTTGGTTCCCCTTAGCCCTATTTCTGTACTGCTGGCAATTTACACATTGCAAGGAAAGTTCTTCCCTCTCCAGGCTCCCCTGTATTTGGTAGATTAAGTTATTTTTGTCTCCAGAATAATGCCTAGCTCGAAATACCTACCCGCAGAACTCATAGCAGTTGCTAATGGCTTTCCTTGTGTAGAGTCATGGAACAGGTGTGATGTCAAGGGGTTTAAATGTGACATTTCTTGGAAATGGGCAGTTTTGGCTGCTTTGGTTCAGTTCTTGCTTTGCCTGAAAGGGGAAAATGTGAGTCTCTCTGGGGAAGGTTTATGCTCAGAGCTCATACCAGGAATGCCTGCCTTATCCATTTTGATTAAGGATCCATCCCAGGTATTCTAAGCACTCTTTTATTGTGTAGCAGTGCAACATAACACTGAGTTATGGTGCGCTGGTCTTACATTGCCAACTGTCTTTTCTCATAACAGCATTCTTTGACCTTCCTTCCTTTCCCTGCAGGGATCAAATTTGCCTCTGTGCAGCACAACAAAATTCATATTGCGCTTTATAAAATTAAAGCATGTAAGGACGAGAAGAAATATCTAAAGGCACAAATAAATAACTTTCAAGTGCCTTAGATTATTAGTGGGAGAGATTTATATGTGCAGACAACTCTCCCACTAAAACCGATGGGACTTGAAAATTGCTTAATGTTGCCTCAGAGTGCTATGTTAAGGATTTGTGGTGATGTGTGTTTCTAGCCTGTTTAATATGCTTTCACCATATCTGTGGACCAGTAGCACTTTTAAGGTAAGTTTTCTGGAAGTCAGAAAGACTTACATCTAATTTCCATCTTCATCCCTCCTGTTTAAAGTTGCTGTGGCTTAATGGTGCACAAGAGTGTTTTGAATAAATAATGTTGATGCACACCGTATACCTTATGCCAATGTTTCTCTTCATTCTGCCTTTCTAGGCACGAGTCAGTCTCTGTCCTCTCATCTGCGCCAGTGCTGTCATCGGACAGTGACAAAGATGGTGAAGACGAAGGGAATGAGGAAGATGAGCTACATGGGCTGCAGTCCTTCCAAGTGCAGACTAATGGCAACACTGAAAGGGATTCAGGTATATGGGAAGAGGAGCATATGGTATTCTGGAAGGAAATTTAACCAAAGATAGGAAATAAAGAAAGAACCAGGGGAGAAGCTGACAGCTGGCTCGCACAGTTCCTTGCTGTTTTCTTCACACAGCCCTCATGGTCCTTGCAAGGAGAAAGTTCTGTGTACCAGCAGTGCACAAGCATACTTGGCAACCATTCCTCACAATTGTGCCAGCATGCGCTTCCAATTCTTAGAGTGTTTCTCCAAACAATTGTGGCCCTGGAGTAATTCATGTAGAGAGAGTATGGCAGAAAATGACTCAGAACAAGCCCTGCACGAAAATCTGGGACAATGGCTGTATGAGATTGTCCAACTGAATATCTGTGCCAACAGCTGACAATGCAGGAGTTTGCTAAGCTGAGACGGGAAGTTGGTGCTGTTATTTCCACTAGGGAATCATAAGAATTCTAAGCAGATTACTACTTAATTAACCTACTAAAACAAGTGATATGTGCATGCATATATTCATAGAGCTTAAAATAATCAAAGATGTTGCACACAGATTGTGTGTGAAAGAGCTTTGTGATGGTGGGAAGAAAATCAGCTTCGTTGACTTGTGTATTTTTCTCCTCCTAGATCCAGATCTTTCTCTTTCAAGAAGCTTTTCCCACTGGGAAATGAGGAGGGTGAGTTTTCAATACATTAAAAAAACCAACACCTCTGAAATGTAAGAACAACAGCTGAAGAGCAGATGGATATTCACAGAGTCAGTCTACCCTAAGATGCATGATACATTGATGTAGCCTTCACACCACCCCTTTTCTATAGCCTGCCAGTTTCTAAATGCCCAGGCATACACATTCAATTACCAGTATATCTAGCAGCTTCGGCTTCTCCAGTGCACCGACTGTGTGGAGGTTGTTACCTGCTAGGTACAAGATGTACCTCTTTGTTGTGTTAGGCTTTCCATTGCAGATCTCCTTAAACAGGCTGGGGACTGCTGAGAAGATGTCATTTATTCTTCGAAAGCTGGTTAGCATTGAGAGGCATATATTCTGAGAGTGCCATGGATGCTTCAAATAGGAAGGTGTTCCCAAAATGGAATGGATCATGTATGAATTGGTAATAACACCTTGCCACCTGTTTCAAGACAAGCTTGTTCATCAGCTTGTCAGCTATGCAGGTAGCAGAACTTACATCCTGCGTGCTAGCAGGGAGAACCAAAGTGAACACAACTGACTTGTTTTCTGCAAACCAATAATTATGATTTGTCATGACATGTGAATGCAACCAGTGCCTCTTGAGGCTTAATGCCATCAGAAGTGGTATAAGATGCCCATCCCTCCCCCCCCCAGCCTGGTTTATATCAAGCTAAACTCTTAGTCCTCTGACACCGATTAAATATTTTACTCGAAAGTGCACTAGGAGCACCCTATCTTCTCAGCTGATCAGAGGTCATTGTGCTCAGCCAAACCCTTTTTGGAGACAGGGACACATTTGGAAATCTACAGCTATCACAAGCATCACAAAATGCCCATTTGACCGAAGAAAAATTGGTGATGTGCATAACTCCACCCCTAAATCAGGCAAAACAGATAAAACATAATTTTTAAAAATTGACCAGGAGTCTTGTGTGGATAGAGGGATGCCTGAGCACTGTGGTGCCTGTGCTTTTCTAGGAAAAACATGGAGAAGCTTCCTAGGATCAATCAAG
Organism: Podarcis erhardii; assembly: GCF_964252035.2. Taxonomy (NCBI): domain Eukaryota; kingdom Metazoa; phylum Chordata; class Lepidosauria; order Squamata; family Lacertidae; genus Podarcis; species Podarcis erhardii. Next base: position 44,733,800 of record NC_138497.1, read on the forward strand.
CAGCAGTTGTCTGTTTTCTTGAAATCCAAAGTCTTTCAGATAGCCCAAGGTTTTGCACTGGTGGGTGAAACTAGATACTACTGAAAATATGTGTAATGTTTAAATAACTGCACCACAACATAGTGAGGACATGTCCTTTCTTGTTGCCTTATCTCTCTGATTTTGATCTGACTGTTCTCTAAGAGATCTTATTCTGGCCTTGCCTTTTCATCTACTTTTTTTTTTTTTTTTTTGCTATGATAACTCTGTGGCATTCTGCTCCTCTGAGCAGATTCATTAACAGTTAAGTCCTGCTCCTTTGGCATTGCTTTTTACAAGCTACTTCATTTTCCTTTAGGCAAAAGAGATGGCAATGATTCAGTGTTCGGAGGCCACCATGAGCAAGGCGCCTCGGCAGCGTGGTCGTTGGTCGCAACCCACAGGCAGCCTAGAGATGACGGTTAAATCCATGCTTGACTTGCGGCAGCTGGAGTCTTTCTCCGTCTCCCGCTCTGCCAGCCGAGATTCTCTTTCCCAGGTCAGCAATGGGGATGACCAAGAAGAGCGTCCTGATCTCCCTCTGTGTGTCAATAATGTAAGAGCTTCCCTTCTTAATGCAAGAGATGAGAAACTACCACATGGGAGGGATGGCGTTCTGCAACGAAGTCTCTGACCTTTTTGAATTCTGACCAGGGGATACTATAATACAATAATATTACGTGGGTAGTAAAACAGTGCATTGTGGGTTAGCACATTGGATCCTGCTCTGGGCTTTCGATGGAGCAGCCATCAAGACCAATCAGCTGCCAGACCAATGTTTGCTGGGAATTGTAGGAATATAAAAACCATGAATAAAAGATATTCTGCTTCTTTGCTCCTTAGAACAGAATCAGTAGCCTGACTGGCAGGCAGGTGGATGTGGCTAATGAGCTGGCTCTGAAGTGGCCATGTTAACTCCAGTTTTTCTGCATGTTGCTTTACCAAAGCTAAACTAGCTTTGTTTCTGCATTGATATTCTAGGCTGGAGGTTCTGCAGCTCCTCAGGAAAACCAGCCTTGCGTTCGACCCCAAGTTATCCGCCTTGTGTCCTGTGAAGGGGGGATTTTCCCCCAGGAACTGGAACCTTCAGAGAGTGAGGAATGTGTCATCTACCCAGAACAAGATGAGATTCACCCTGCAGACGTTAGCAGGTAAAAAAAATAAAATTCATTTTTTTGCGCCTTTTAGCTAATTAAGGTTGTATGCCCGCCCCCCCTTCCCCAAAGGAAAAATAATAATGATGATTTGATGATCTGGGTGAGGCACCATGCTGTCCACCACATTCCAAAGTTACTGATGGGTTTTAGAAATGTCGGCCTGACTGTAGCATTCAGGCCGCAATGAGATGAGGCCCGTTAACATAATCTTTGCTTGTGAGCAAGTCATACATATGAACTACTGCTGCCAGATTTCTCCTTGGATGACTGTCTTGTGAGCTTCTTGTCCTCTCCTGCTCTCCGTCCTCTTCTTTCACGCTTGCCTGGTTTTGAATTTAGTAAGAGAATTCCCGAGCTTGTTCTTGAAACAACTAAAACAGTGGTTGTTTGGAGATGCCACTAACATGACTTGGAGGAGTCATGCGGTATAATAAAAATATTGGAAGAAACCGGAGAGACTTCGGCCTGCTTCCAGCTATCTCTCCCATAATTATAACATTTAACTCTCCCTTCCCTCTGTAGCTGTTTCATTTCCTCGGCTTCCAACGTACAGTGTTACGATTGTGGGCTGTGGATGTGCCTCCACAAGCTGTTACACTCTGAAGGGTGCTTTTTATATATATAAAAAGGCTGACTATTAGTGCTCTTCCCACCTCACCTCACCCCCCACTCCGCCACTTCTGCTTTATGTTTCTAATGTTATAGTTCTAAGATTTAAACAGAGCAGATTGTGGACTCCTGGAGCTGTCAGGCAGTGGGGGGAGGTCATTCTGGGCAGCGTTTGGAAGCCTGATGGACACGGCACTCACAGAACTTGCAAGCTGCGGTACAGTTAGTGTAAATAATATTCTCAGCATTAGTGACCTTCATGCTTGAGTTCAATCGCAGTGACTAGGAGGATTTAAACATAAAAGAACTCCCAAGTATTCCATAAACAGAAAGCCTTTTCTTTCTGCCACGGAGCTAAGAGAAGCTGCGTTAAGCTAAACACACACTGCTGGAGTTAGGACCAAGAGCTGTTGTCATGGTGATGTGTGGAGTCTCTTAAAATGCCATATGCAAACTGGTTTTTCCTCTCATTGGCTCGGTTATCCGTAAGGATTTTCACATATGGCGTAGACACAGATGGTAGCTTAGGCCTCAATTTTTCTGTGAATGTGGCTCTTGAGTGTCTTTTAGTTGATGAGGAAAATACGAGAGAGAGAGAGAGAGAGAGAGAGAGAGGGAGAGAGAGAATATGGAAATGGAAGGGGAAAGTCGAAATGTCACTGTCCAAGCTCTATGAAGTGCAAAATAATTGTGCATAAATGGTGAAAAGGTTAGGCTTTACAAAATTTATTTTTCGCAATGGTGGGAAGTTAGTAGCACAGGTAAGGTCTTTAAGAGTGTAATAGTTTAAAAGTTGTCAATGCTGGTTCTCACACTTGATTCTTCCCCTCTCTCTCAGCGAGTTCCAGGTAAAAGCACTTCCCCATGGGAAACTAGGTAGAGGCTACCACAGCAACGGGTGCCCAGATAAACACAGCCCTGACAGTGCCTGCTCCGTGGATTACAGCAGTAGCCGCCTCTCGAGCCCTAATGAAGGTGAGATATTTTTAACTATTTGGACTTGTGCCCCATCCCCATTCTGAAACTTCAGCAAGAATGCTACCTACAGTTAGCAGGGACAAGAAGGAGCTAAAATGAAATATATAAAACCAAAACAAGTACCACACCAGGCCAGCTTAATCTTGGCCACCAGAAAGCATTCCAGATGAAAAGGTCTTGCATGCTTCTGATACTTGTTTGAAATACTGGCAGACATTTGACTTTCTCTCATATTCTCATTGCACCTTTGTGGGTGAATGAATGTCTTTCTTCTGTGGTACCTCCAGGTTTGCCCTACTGGGGGAACTGATATACAGAGCTACATCTTGCAGCTGGTGCATGGCCACTGCTGCAAACAACCATCTCCTAAGTTTCTTTCCCCACCCCACCCCAAAATTATGTATATGCAAAATCCCTAACCAGGATTTGCCCCTTTCTCTCAGGAACCCCACCCACCTCAGAAAAAACATTTAGAGCTAAACAACACCATTCACACAAAAAACTCTCGACCACATTCCCAAATGGGCAAAGGGAGCTTGCTGTTTGGCATTGGGGAAGGAAAGGGGAAAGACCACCTTTTCCCTGTTCTACTTTCCTGAACTCCCACCATTCCTACAAAGGAATAAAATGCTCCAAGTTCAGGGCCAGCCACAAACCTGAACCCTTTCCCTGCAGTACTATAGAGCAGTAAAGGCCTCAGGAGTAGGAAAGGGGTAAAAGAAAAGTTCTGCCCTCTCCCCCCACCCCCTGCCATGTATGAACACTTGCAAAATTATTCTTCTTATGGGATAACAGATACACTCCCAACATTTTGTTGCAGATCCCCCTGTGCAATCTACATTGTTGTGCAAGTTATGTTTGTGTCATGTTTTCCACTTTAGATTCTGAGAGTACAGAACCTCTCAGTGTGGATGGTACGTCCGATCTGGATGAACAGGTGGGAGAAGAGGATGAGGAGGATGTCAGCGCTGGTCTGTTGGAAGGAGATGTCCCCAGGACTCCAGATCAGGAGAAGTTCCTCAAGCAGCATTTTGAGACCCTGGCCAGTAACGGTGAAAAGGGTATATTTTCAAAACCAGTGGAAACTCTTGACCTTTTTGTGATTCTCCCAAATGTATTCCTACTAAATCTACTTTAGACTATCAGTGTCCCCACCTGTTGTGACTCTCCTGTGACAACTGTGGAAGCAAATGCCATTGGTAGAATAGAGAAAATAATGAGAAGTGGGGCACATAAAACCTGTAGCACCTCCTGCAATTTTGGTGGCGCAATGAATGGAGCCTTGTCAAAATGGCAACTTCCTCTTTTTTTGCTGACCTATGGGGAAAGTAATACAGTACTGGCTTGACTCATCTGTTTGTGCTGGGAATTGAGTAGAAATGCAGTGGCTCCTAGTGGTAGATGTTGGCATGTTAAACATTGTGATGAAGAGTAGAATTGTAAGAACAAGAGTATCTGGCGCCTTAATAATAATAATAATAATAATAATAATAATAATAATTTATTACTTATACCCCGCCCATCTGGCTGGGCCTCCCCAGGCACTCTGGGCGGCTTCCATAGAAAGCAAAAATACAGTAAAATATCACACGTTAAAAACTTCCCTGAACAGGGCTGCCTTAAGATGTCTTCTGAATGTCAGGTAGTTGTTTATCGCTTTGACATCTGCTGGAAGGGCGTTCCACAGGGTGGGCGCCACTACCAAGAAGGCCCTCTGCCTGGTTCCCTGTAGCTTTGCTTCTCGCAATGAGGGAACCGCCAGAAGGCCCTCGGTGCTGGACCTCAGCGTCCGGGCAGAATGATGGGGGTGGAGACGCTCCTTCAGGTATACTGGACCGAGGCCGTTTAGGGCTTTAAAGGTCAGCACCAACACTTTGAATTGTGCTCGGAAACGTACTGGGAGCCAATGTAGGTCTTTCAAGACCAGTGTTATATGGTCTCGGCGGCCGCCCCCAGTCACCAGTCTAGCTGCCGCATTCTGGATTAGTTGTAGTTTCCGAGTCACCTTCAAAGGTAGCCCCACGTAGAGTGCATTGCAGTAGTCCAAGATAACCAGAGATAACCAGAGCATGCACCACTCTGGCGAGACAGTCCGCAGGCAGATAGGGTCTCAGCCTACGTACCAGATGGAGCTGGTAAACAGCTGCCCTGGACACAGATTTGACCTGTGCCTCCATGGACAGCTGTGAGTCCAAAATGACTCCCAGGCTGCGCACCTGGTCCTTCAGGGGCACAGTTACCCCATTCAGGACCAGGGAATCCTCCACACCTGCCCGCCTCCTGTCCCCCAAAAACAGTACTTCTGTCTTGTCAGGATTCAACCTCAATCTGTTAGCTGCCATCCATCCTCCAACCGCCTCCAGACACTCACACAGGACCTTCACCGCCTTCACTTGTTCTGATTTAAAAGAGAGGTAGAGCTGGGAATCATCCGCATACTGATGAACACCCAGCCCAAACCTCCTGATGATCTCTCCCAGCGGCTGCATGTAAATGTTGAAAAGCATGGGGGAGAGGACAGAACCCTGAGGCACCCCACAAGTGAGAGCCCAGGGGTCTGAACACTCATCCCCCACCACCACTTTCTGAACACGGCCCAGGAGGAAGGAGTGGAACCACTGTATGACAGTGCCCCCAGCTCCCAGCCCCTCAAGACGGTCCAGAAGGATGTTATGGTCGCTGAGAGATCCAGCAGAACTAGGAAACAGCTCTCACCTTTGTCCCTAGCCCGCTGAAGATCATCAACCAGTGCGACCAAGGCAGTCTCAGTCCCATGATGAGGCCTGAATCCCGACTGGAAGGGATCCAAATGGTCCGCTTCTTCCAGGCGTGCCTGGAGTTGTTCGGCCACCGCTCGCTCAATCACCTTGCCCAAGAATGGAAGATTTGAGACTGGGCGATAGTTGGCCATCATGGCCGCATCTAAAGATGGTTTTTTAAGAAGCGCTTTAATAACCGCCTCTTTCAGCGGGTCTGGGAAAGCTCCCTCACGGAGGGAAGCTTTCACCACCCCACGAAGCCCATCGCCCAGTCCTTCCCGGCTAGCTTTTATAAGCCAGGATGGGCAAGGATCCAGGAGACAGGTGGTTGGCTTCACTCGTCCAAGCAGCCTGTCCACATCCTCGGACTAAAAGACTAACTAGTTGATTGTGGCATAAGCTTTGATGGACTAGAATCCATTGCAATTCATTCATTCATTCATTCATTCATTCATTCATTCATTCATAAAATACGTATATGCCACTATGTCAGAAAAACATGTATCAAAGCAGTCTACAGCAACAAAACTGTACAATGAAAACCTCCTAATTTGTATACATTTCCCCCTTTTTAATTTGTAGGTGGATCATGTAGGACCCTGGAGAGAACGGAAAACAGTATTTCTTCTCGCTTTCTGTCCCAGTCTCCTGCTCTCAGGTACAGTCACAGTTTTCCTTACTGCTGGATAGTCCGGCCTTGCTTTGGCTCAGACATGACAACCTCATCTCTTGAATGTTCTGCTCCTAGTGCACCTTAGCAAAAAAGGCTTGCTCTTATGAAGAGCCAGGTCTTCTTTTTCTATAAAAAGACTGCATCTGTTTTGGGAGGGTGATTTGGAAAGGCCCAGGTACCCCAATGTTCGATCATAGTGGTTGTCTTTGCTTCTCTTTCTTCAGTCTTCCAATGAACTTCACAGCTGTGTCAATGAATCCATTTTAGCTGATATAAGAACTAAATTTTGCCATGTGGTTTACTCTTCACCATTTATGCGCTATAAAATGATTTTGCATTTCATTCAGCTTGGACAGTGAAAAAATCTTATTCAGTCTTGCTTTACCAATGAGCTTTAATGTAGTTTTCTTCCATTAGCAAACTCCTTGCTTTGCTGACTCAGCTCCAGACACTGCATTAGTTTTTTAAAAAATGATTATTTCAGGAAGCCTGTTAAATTGCGATTTTGTGTATTAGAAAAGGGCGTCTATGAATGTTAGGGTTTACTGAACACGTGGTTCTGTTTTTTTGCTAAAGTAGCAAACAGAAGAGCCGTCTATCCTGATTGCCTACAACTGTATGCTGAGGCCTTTAGGTTAGTGCTAACATCCTGCTTTTCAGGTAGAAGAGGAGATGGAAAAGCAGGCACAGATATCCCACGAGTACAGGTCTCTTTCCCTAGAGAGTTTAAGTGGACTAAAGTGAGGGCCTGAATCCAGTAGCATGCTGAGCTGAGAAAACCTTAACCCTGATTATAACTATGGCTTATCTTCCCTTGCTGAAACCTCTCCATTTCCCCCCTTTCACTTAACCCTCCTATATAGTAGTCTTGTCTATGATTAGTCTATGTTCACCATACATCCAAGGGGAAAATGTGTTTGTATGAGGATTTTGGCAGTAAGAGCTTGTCTTGTTGCCATGTAGAATCATAGAAATGTAGGGTTGGAAGGGACCCCTAGGGTCATCTAGTCCAACCCCCTTAAATGCAGGAACCACAGCCCCAAATTAGCTACATAATACTGTTTTATTTTTATTTCAAATGGTGATGGTGTTGTGACTTTATATATCCTGCCCTGTCTTTGTCTCTATAGGCAACTGTCACTTTCTTCATCAAATCTGGTATTGGATCGGAAGCCCACTGAGTTGCCTGACTTTCAGAAGCAAGTTTCTGCTGATCCGCTGAAAAATGGGCTTGACCACCAGAACATGGCCCTGGAGAATGGCATCTTCCAAAATGATGTTAATTCATTTAGATCACTCTATATGCAGAGAAAGAGGAAACCTGTGTTAGAGATCAACAGGGGTCCTGGAAGACCACCTGGGCCTTTCCCCGATAGTGATGGGGCAGTGGTGATGAGGAAATCCCAGTCAGTTCATGACCTTGTTCATAATGGTAAGGAAGTGGCTGGGTATTGTGGAAATCGTTAAAAGCAAAAGGCCTCCAAAATAGAAACCTGCCCAGCATTGGAGATGAGAGCCAATTATCTACCAGCTTTGGAGGTGGGCGGGGGAGATAGTCCCTGTCAACACCACAGGTACCTCCTCTATGCCTTGCGGATGGCCTGAGCTGGAGAAATGCAGAAAGAATTTCTGTCACTGGTGATGGCAAGAGGAGGACTTAACCTGCGTCCTCTGGTAGATACTCTTAGAGATACTAGGAGCAATCCACCTGAAAATTCTTTTATGGGAACTCAAGCAAAAGTCATGGAATCACCGTTTATTTTAGTGCAGCTTGTGCAGATAACACTCCTAGTGAAACTCTCCCACTTACAGCCTTAGAGTGGTTTTGCATCTATAATTGGGGCTGCTTTTACGTTGTGTGATGCTCTGCATCAATCAAAGAAGCATTCCACACCTACTTTTATTAATACTCCTATGATTCCCAAGCCATCGTTCGTAGCCCTCTGACTGCTTTTAGCTGTAAAGGAAACACATTTTTTTGCAAATACGAGGTGGTGTTTGCAGTAATCCCCATCACACAGAACAAAGGTTAAAACAGTACATGCAGTGCTATCTCTGATCACATATTGAGTCAGAAATTGAGACAACAGGGTGTCTGGAACATGGGGCAGTTGCTCAAAATGATTCTCTGAACATAGTTGTTTTGTCTAGTGCTTCATCCAGGAGCTGAAATGAAATAGTAATGATATTAAAAAGCTGGAGCTATTTTGATTGTCTCCAGACCAGTTTTGTGCACTTATTTCTTCCATTTCCACAGATAAGGTTCCAGGAGGGATGCCTTCTGCTAGGCAACGTCCTCAGACCCTAATGGTAGGTGAGAAAGATCCAAGGTCCAATAGCTGTCGGGTTCTGTCTGCAACTCTATTGAAGACAGATGGTTCCAGCTCTCTGCAAGCCAAAGACAGCAAAGCTGCAAAACCAAAGTCCTACATGAGCCCCACCACTAGCTTCATGGCCAAGATGTCCCGCAGCGTATCTGTGGGAGAGAATCTATGCCTTGGTGACTCTGCAGAACACCTGGCTGAGGTGAAGGTCAGCCCACAAGTACCAGAGAAGACACAGTTGAATCCTTTAGGGGACACTGAGAAGAACAAGCCGCTTGTGAAGGAGAATGGCCTTGTGAAACCTCCTCTTCAGCAAGCTACAAGTTCTTCATCACCCAAATCCTTTCACAGCAAGCTAGCTTCCAACCGGGCCCATTTGATCCTTGACATCCCCAAATCTCTGCCTGACAGACCGACTTTGGCTTCTTTCTCACCGACTGCCAAATCAAAACCACTCCTGGAATCTCTCCAGTCACCTGCTGACACTGGTATAAAGAAACACTCGTTTCCTGAAGGGTGGGCCTCCAAGCTGGAAAACCAGGCAGCTGTGCCACTAGGCCTTGGTAAAAGTAGCCCAGCAAGTCCCTTTACAGAGACTCTAAAAGAGAACCGTACGTTGTTGAGGACCCAAGTCCAAGTCCAGCTTGAACCGGGGGCTACTAACCCCAAACTGAAAGAGTTTTCAGATGGTCTGCACCCAAAATCTCCAGAATACAGGCCACTGAGATGCAAAGAGATAATTGCCAGCACTGGTTGTGTGCCGGAGAATCAGCTTGAGCTTTGCTCACATGAAGCAAGCAGGCCAAGGTCTCCCACAACTGTGGCAGCCCTGGCAGAGGACTCAGGTGTGCACGGATACCCATCACTAATCTTCCCCCTTCTCTCTCCTGTCTTTGTGAATCGCTTCACACTTCCATCACATTTCTTTACGTCCAGCTTCTGGCCTGTCTCGTCCTGTCTGCACCTGTCTCGTTCCATAAGCCATCCTTTCAATGGTGAGACATTTCAATCTGGCATTCATTTTTTCCCCCTTTCTGTCCTCAGTTTCTGCTTCCAGTTTGTCTTGTGTTCTGTGTTAGTTCTAGCAAATGTTGTGGCTCAAGCGACGATCCACTTGGTAGGACTAGCACAAGAGTGAATATATAGTTTTAAAGTAAAGCTGTACACTCGGTGAAAGAAAACCTTTGCCTGACTTTCAGTGGTAAGGTTACTTATCATTTGTTTCATAATCTTCCATTGATCATTGCCAACAGTGTCTTCCTGTGCTCACTTGTAAAAAGGGAAATCCTGGACTGACACTAATGACAGAAGGAACTCATTTATTATATATAGAGAACATGGCTGGCAAACAAAGCTGACCAATGTGTAGTTGCTTTGCTACCCTTAATATCCTATGTGGGTATATTAGTTGAGTTAAAAATGGCAACTTTTATTCAAGGTACCCTTGCTTATTTTAAATGTGCAGCCATTGCTGCTGAGGTGTGGGGAAAACCATGTCTGGAGCTTGTGGAAGTAAATTCCCACTGTTCTCAGGTTTACCAAGCTGCTCCAGAGTGAAGTTTTGGAGTCTAGTTCTCTCTTGGAAAGATGTGCCTGCAGCATGTTTGGTAACAGCAGCACAGGCCTTTTCTCAGTTGCATTTGATGGTTGTATGCCATACAATGCATGGTCATGTACCACAAGCCACTCCGAATGTTTTTTGACTTGGTTTATATTGAAGATCGGGGACGCGGGTGGCGCTGTGGGTTAAACCACAGAGCCTAGGACTTGCCGATCAGAAGGTCGGCGGTTTGAATCCCCGTGACAGGGTGAGCTCCCGTTGCTCGGTCCCTGCTCCTGCCCACCTAGCAGTTCGAAAGCATGTCAGAGTGCAAGTAGATAAATAGGTACCGCTCCAGCGGGAAGGTAAACGGCGTTTCTGTACGCTGCTCTGGTTAGTCATACTGGCCACATGACCCGGAAGCTGTACACTGGCTCCTTCGGCCAATAAAGCGAGATGACTGCCGCAACCCCAGAGTCCGCCACGACTGGACCTAATGGTCAGGGGTCCCTTTACCTTTACCTATATTGAAGATCACCTGAAATGGAATCACTTTAACAGGAAGAGGCAATTAACGTTTTCCTAAGATGTAGCATGTTTCTTTACTGGCACACCCCTGCAAATGGGTGAGATGTGAAACATGAAAAGAGAGACGCTCACTAGAGTATGTTAAAAGGAAGTTTGATTTTTGTTAATATTCTGCCATCTCTGAGCAATGAAAGCAGCTAACAACCAATAAATCTACAAGACATCATAAAAGGCATCAAGTAATTAATAAAACATCACAACATCCCTAAAGAAGAAAAATGTAAGCTCAGTGTAAAAAACAACCCCAAACCCCTTCCCATAAAGTATCATCAACATAAAGCAGCATTTAATAAGTCCACCTGAGTGACTGTTTTTCCTGTGTCAGGCTGTGCAGTTAATGCTGTGCAATTCCATAAATTTTGTATTGTGGCTAATATAAAAAGTGCTGCAACCAGATGAATAAAGCACAGGGCTCTGGGCAATAGGAGGGATGGATGGGAAACTGAGTTCTAATATTCTGTTCTGCTATTAACTTGCATGTAACTTTGGTACAAAGTTACCTAAACATCTGCTCTCAGTCTTTCCCCATCTGCTGGATGTGCACATACTTCTCACTGATAGCAGTACGTTGAGATCTATGGAGGAAAATGCTGTGGGATTTGAAGTATGGTTACATAAAACAGCCATATGAAATTTATGTCTGAAGGTTCATTCTCACTGCTTCAGAAGTTTTATAGCTCTCATTCATCTATTTAAATAATTTTACCAACCTGCCTGTGTGTGTTTGTGCACACGTGCTGGCATTCTTTGATTTCAACAGAATATAAATGCATAATAATCAATGGGAGAAATCCGCAGACAATAAGAAGAGAACAATTCGTGTTCTGATTTAGCAAGAGTAATAGACAAGATAATGGAAGACAATGCATTCACACTGTAAATTAACAAGAAGATGAAGACCATGTGGATCTGAGGCGTTAGCTGGCATCATTAACCTTTAATGAACCAACCCCTCTCCTTGTGTGTTTCCCCCCAATTCAGAAACCCTTTTGTTTTAACTTGTTATTTACTAGGAGAATTTTTAAGTGGCTCTCATGTGAGTTATGATGTGGGAGGACAGAATAAAGGTCGAATCATGCCTGTGTGTGTGTGTGTGTATCCCACTTGTATGTCTATCATCTTTGTCTCACTACATGCCTTCAGATGTCTGACCCTGCTTGGTTAATGAGTTGGCAACCAAGCAGACAAAGTTGCCTGCCTTTTAAATAAGGGCAGGACAGCAATGTATTGCTGAAATGTGCTTCCCTCAACCATCCCTCTACCCCATGTTGTTTCTCACCCTTAGAATGCTTATAAAAGAAATATGCTTCTTTGTTGCCTGTTTGAATTATGTTTCCTAATGTATAGTTAAGTTCTTTGTTTAGGCAAGTATTTCTCAGACTTCTAATAACACTGGCACGCTGCTTTCTTAATTAAATTTGGAGGTAGACTTTTACACTTGCACTTCACTTTAATTTTGGAGAGTAAGTATTTCTGTCCTCAGAGGAATCTACTTTGTGTTTCCTGCTTGTATCATGCTTGGGATCTGCCTCCTGATTGGAAAGAGGCAAGTCAGGAGTGATGGTTGGCAGCAGAAATGCGATGTGCAGCCTCTCATGATGGCAGGAAATCATCTGTATCTCTAAATACGGAATGGTTTGAATGATTTAATCACATATGAGTTGTGGCAGAAATTCCTGTTACCATTGGAGGATTATTTGGAAGGAGGCTAGGCCAACAGCAGAGTGAATGGTGGAGTGAGCAGCCTCCCTTTGGGATGGCTGATTTGGCTTCACAGGAACTTTAAAACTATGAAGCTAATTTCTCACAGCGCATGTTTTTAAAAGCCAGAGAAAATGTGCCACTGAAATGCTCATTATATCTCTGGGGGAAGAGATATTCAGGTGCAGCTATAGAGAACGCCCTCTTCCTGGTTGCCACTAGGTGCAGCAATGCAGGCCATAGCACCACTAAGACTTGCTCCCTTGAAAGGCTTAACAACTTCTCCTATGAGAGAAGTTGCTCTAGTCTATTCATGTAAGTGCATGGTATATAATGAACAGTCTTATGCAAGGATTTAAAGAATTATTGAGATGGGTGGGGGAGGCCAATGTATGAAATGGCTAGATTCTCTGCAGGGTTTCCCACCGTCTCAGGACAGTGGGCAGGGCTGGAATGGTACTTGTGTCCTACTTAGCGCCTTTGTATTCTGTCTCTCCGTCCGCCCCCCCAACAGGAGGCTCTTCAGTCAGCATTGAGCAATGCAAGCACATTGTGTCTGAGCTCCAAGACAGTATGCGCAAGGCCATCCATCTATACCATATGGTAAGTCACACTTCCATTCCAGCTGGTCACTTGGATCTTAATACTTTTATGTGATTATCTATATTAGACAAATTGGAAACATATGGTTAAGACTGCAAGCAAAGGTCCTCTAAATTTTCGTTCTGGAGCAGATACCTGTGTACTTACAAGCCCTTTGAGTTGTTGTGTGGATCACCATTCTGTGGCAAGGAATGCTTCCAGATGGGAGTTTATTGTAGAATAGTGTTTCTTATGCACACGGGTATTTTTTGCAGTGGTTACACAACGTTGTTGCCAAAATGCCAGGCCCCGTCCCCCCAGCCCTTTATACATTTTAATCCATATTTTCATTTCTGTAGAAAATCTGATAAGTAAAAACAACCCATTGTACACCTGCAGAACCTTTGTCTTGCCAGGGTTTAAACTCAGTGCAAAACTTAAGTGAGATGCTGACCCAGCATGGCCATTCACAGTTCAGATGTTACAGAGAGACAGAGATTTCAATGGTTGGCTTTCAATAGCTGAGTCATCACAAAAGCGTGATGATGATGATTGAATGTTACTGTTTTAAATTGATTTTGATTGGGGTTGCCAGACAAGAAGGTATTCTCATGCATGTATGAGAATCCCTGTGAGGTACAAGACCCTTGAACACTTCATACACAAATATATGATAATTCAGACTCACTTGGTGCACAGCATTAATTCAACATGGTAGGGCCTTCTCAGTAGTGGTTCCTCATTTGTGGAATGCCCTCTCGGGTGAGGTGTCTCTGCCTCTTTTATTTTTAACATTCAGGGGAAATATAAAATCATTTACCCAGGTGCTTGATGCCTGGAAGGTTCCTGGCAGCCCTTAAATTATCTGCCGGGAGGCCATGTGATTGCAGTTAAATATGTATTTAATATGTATTGTTTTATCACACCTTTTATCGCTTTGGTGTTTGCTGCCCAGGTAGGAAGTGTAGGATATAAATCTAACAGAGAAACAAGCAGACAACATGTTTAGCAATTTCCTTACTTGAGACTGATTGGGAGAATGCGCTTGAAAGGCTGAAAGTTTTGTGTTGATATTTTTAGGTTTTTTGCAGGAGAGTAGGTGGAATGGGAGGAAGAAAAGCAACAGGAGGGGCAATGGGTCAGGTGTGAGGAGTAGCTGATATGACTGTGGTCACTGCTGCTTGAAGTGAGAAGTCCATGCTTCTCCCAGGTACTTTCCCATACGAGAAAGAGGAGGGATTACAGAGATTGAAGTTAGGAACCCTCAAACTCTACACTGATGATCTCACAGCACTGGACTTTGTTGTTTTCATTGCTACCAACCAGAAACATTCAACACAGAGCAGGCTGTGTTTCAAAAATAAAGAAAAAAATATTGCTCACCTCCACCCCCACTTTTTTTGCAGGTGTCTGCTGACATGGAGTCTTCAGCCGATAAAAATGAGATTGCTGGCCTCTTGACTGATACCTTCTCTGTGATGAAAAAAGAACTAGATTCCCTGAAGGATGGGAAAGAACTTCAAAGGGAGAAAGAAGTGTTGGCGAAGCCACACGACCCAACTGTAATGCCAGTCAGTGAGGGAAGTGGTTCCACCTTATCCAGTCCTCGGCATTTTGGAGATGAGCAAACTCTTGCTTTATTGGAACAATATTCAGAGCTGTTGCTGCAAGCTGTCGAACGACGTATGGATAAAAAACTGTAAAGAAGAGTAGATCTAAGGGGCATAAACATCTAATGAAGAAACTGACAGCAACACAGGGAAAACTAACATAGTGAAAACCTGGAATGACTGCTATTGTTGACTTTTATCCAATGGTGAAATATGTTTTTTCTCAAGCAGTTCTGTTAAGAGGGGGTCATTTTATGGCTTCCAGAAATGTGCTGGTCACAGTACTAATCTTTCTGTGCCCACTTCTCTCTCTTTTCCTTTTCTTTTTTGGTGGTGTTAAAAAAAACTTATTGGAAACTTTATTCCAGCCAAAACATTTAAAACAAAAATTCCTACAGACTCAGTTGACTGTGGCTCAGCCTGAAATTGCTGACTTGGTGGAAAGATACTGAGATGGCACCAGTCACTCCTTCTGCAGGGCTGTCTCGATCTATGTACAGTGTTAAAATTTTATTTATTAATTTATTTTTGTGACTATTGCTCTAAACTTTTCACATGCATTTTGTAGCTGTGACTGTTTCCATGTCTTTCCCACACGTTTTGTTGCAGTAAACGTAACTATACTAGTAGATTGGCAGGCGGAATTTCTGAACTACTTTTTGCTGCAGCCTGCCTTGCTGAATTTTACTCATAGGTTTTTTCTTTTCTTTTCTATAAAAATACAGTCTTGTTCTCCCTGTTTTGCCTTCTGTTTTAAAGAAAAACCTATGCTATATACCTACACCTGCACTTGCTTCCAGAGGACAGCACACCCTTTGGACCAAGCTACGGAGATTTGTTACAAGACTGTTGCAAACATGAATGCTTTTGCAAGAACTGTACAACATTTTATATAAAACTTGACCTCTACACTAAGGAGTTTTTTTAAACTGAAGAATTGTTAAATTCTATTTATAAAGTTATAATTAGAAGTGGTGTTCAACTGGTGTTGTATACTGGGCTCTTCAGATGATGTTTTTGGGCAGTGGGAGGGGGGGGAGAGACACAGGGTTGCTATAACATTTATTAGATAAAAAGTTTTAGTTTAATTCTAGCATAAATTTAAAGAAATTTGTCAGTGAAGAGAGCCTGACACCCGTTTTTAAGTACTGCTCAAGTGAAGCATGAGATGTACCTAGCATCCCAAGAGGGAGACCCATTTTATGTCTCCATTGCTAAAACCAGAAAACTACCAATTAAATGTGACTGGACAGAACATTTAGACAGTTGTGATGTAGCTATTTTCATTTCCTTTTTTTGTGATTAAAAACAAAGCAGGTCAGTGGGGTGGGAATGAGACTGCATGGAGTTTTATTGTGTTCAATGAAAACTTGTCATATTTTCCCAAACTCATTAGTCCACGGCTTTGGCTCTCAACTTGCTTATCCTAGAAGGTTCTTCTTTCATTTACCGTGCTCTCAGATTAAAAATCCCTCCTCCTGTTTACTGAATTATCAAACCATATCCCCAGAGTACTAGTTGATAAAAGTATTTCAGAAATGGCTATCCTACCATTTTTTTTGAGCTATTTTCTCTGGTCAAAAAGCAGTTCTGCATCCACAATTGTCCATCTGATCATCTGACTAAATTGCTTTGGTGACCTGGGTCTTTTTCATCGGCTTTCCCCCTTGCACTTCTCATGTGGGATTTTTTCATTCACTGCGCTGTAGGACTGGGAACCTTGCAGCGTAGCTTCTTTTCTGGGACTGGTTGGCTCTCATAATATATTATATAGCAGCCCTCTTTTTGGCTGGCTGGACAGCCAACCATCCATAAATTAACTGCAAGATTAGGGACCTGGAATGTTGTTTGTGCTTTTTAGTATGTCCCTCCCAGAACTTCCTGGCAGTCTTGCTCTCTCATACACTTTTCTGAATGGTAGTTAAGATACATTCATCAGAACTGATATTCTGCTACTGTTTTCCGTCCACGAGCGAGCATGAAATAGAGCAATGTCTGTGGCAAAGGAATAGGATGGGTCACATGAAAGATACTCCTTGGACATCTATTAATTGAAAATTGAGATGGCTTTTTTGGTTTCTGAGTGTACATGCCAGGAAAAGTCTTAGGCAAAATAACTTTAATTTTCCTGTTCACATTAGGCTGTGAAAAATGTTCAATGCTCAGGAAATTTTCCTGTTCTGAGACATAAATATACTCAGGGTAGAAGAGCCATACTTCCAACACAGACATCTTGTATGAGAAAGGGAGATATTGAAGTTCTTTGTGTTGATTTAACCTCCAAAGTTGTCAAATGCATTAGTGTGACAGCGGAATCAAGATGTTGATAGACAAATACCTCAGTGCTTATTGATACAGTTACCCAGTAGGTGATTCCTCTGGGTTTCTCTTGGGAGAAAGGCAATATCAAACAAAGTTCAATGTTACTGTCAAAACGTTTCTGCAAAATAATTTTCTTCAAATTACTTGAGCACTGTCTGTATTCATGGATCAAGGTGGAAAATGGGTGTAGAAACAAACTAGCACTGTGGTCTTGAGTAAGTAGGTATGCAAGAATGTATGGGCAGGCCTGTTGTTTTTAATATTACATGGAATAGAACGGCCAAGATTTCTAGAAAAGTAGTAGTAGGGAAAGGAATCTTTTTGGTTCAAAGCGGAGAGTATGGTTCCTTTGAAATGGTGCTTTTACAGGAAAGAGGGAGAACATAGTTAAGTAGAACTGAGAATGAAATTTAGGTAAATTAAAAGATGATAATTGTTAGGTGTTTCCTTTTTTTTTAAAAAAAGAAAGGAAGTAGTTTAATGGGCCCTTCATTTCCACTATTATATCCATGAATTGGGGAGGTTTTAGGAGTGACTATCCTAAGCCAGCCAGTTGTCTGAAACCATTTGGTGCGTGTTAGCTTCTTAGCTGTCTTGTTTTCTGTCCCAAGGATTTGTTGCTGAGAAGAAATGGGAGGAAAGACTGTTTCCTCTTAAGGAAAACATTTGATAGTTAAATGTCAGCCTGCTTTACTTTCAGTTTTGAACTGCATGTAAATTATTTGGCTTTATTATAGATGTTCGCTGGCCCTATTAGGAAACTTCAACAGATAATCTAAGGGTTGTGGAAACAGAAATGCATGTAGTATCTGAAGCTGGCCCACTTCTACTGATTTTTAATGTTTGCATGCAAATTAATGTATTAAGGTAAATGGAGAAAGTATGTACCATGAACTCATCACTGATGCCATGCTGACATATTATATCCATGCTTTCTGAAATGTTTCTGTACAGTGTAATTTGCATTTTATTCTTTGTGTATGCTGTTTCCTTTTTTCAAGGAGAATCCTTAGAAAAGAGAACAAATACCTGTACACTTGAATGGGACAAAATGGCCTCTCGTTGTTTCTACAGAAACACAGGAGACATTTGAAAGCCAAAATTGTGTTTACACCAGCTATTGGTATATGCAACTGGTGCTACAATATATGGCCATTTTGTTATTAACCCCTCCCCCCTTTTTAATCCAATCCTTTTCAGTGACACCTCTAATAGTTGGGCCTGTTAGAAAGGATTAGCGTCCTCTTTTGCTCAACTGATCCAGAATACATTTCTTTCTGCAAAAAGAGTTACTGTTATGGCCAGTGTACGCATCTGAGCATTTTAAACAATGTTGTCGCATATCATCACAGAAGTTAAGCCACTGGACCTCCAGTAGCATCCAGTATTTTTAATTTTTTTAAAAAAAAATAGATAAATAAATCAGTTGGAGGGGTGAATCTGCCTTGTGGACCTTCAGGCAGGTACTGTTGTGACTAGATTGCTCTTTCTATAGATAATAACTAGAGTATCCAGAATCCTGTATTGTTTGTATATTATATTCTGGAGCTGGGCTGCTTACATATTGAGTTAATCTGCTGTAGATCACAGACTGTGATGCATGGAGCAGCAATTTAAGGAATAAGCCATGTCTACTCAGCATGTCTAAGTTAAGTCTAGGCACCAGATAAACATCCCTTTTACCTGTGTTATTTCAACACTCCCTTCCTATTCTCCGCTTGTTTAAAAGGAGATAACAACCCTGAAACTTTTTATTTATAAATGTGTGTTTTCTACCTTGGCTTTAAGAGGGGAGAAAAAACTTTTAAAATGTCTTCTTTTTTAATTATTTGAAACAATTGTTTTATGTTTGTGGGGGTTTTGCACTGTGAGCCACCTTTCTGGGGCTATTTTTAATTCTGTATTCATTTGTACTCTGCGTCTTAAGTAGTTTCAATAAAAAAAGGTGTGAACCTTTGTTACTAAGCTGTCTTCATGCTGTTGCTCAGTGGCTATAGCCTTGTTTCATTTTTATAGTTTATTAGGGTTTTCACATTCTTATAGCAAAACAATTCTGTCCCTTCCTCCTCCTGACCTTCCCTCCTCCCTTGCCCTTTGTAGTAATAGCATTTTCATTTCTTTTAATACATTGCATTGTTCAGATTCATGTTGCAGTGTTCAAGTAAGATGCTGCATTCAGGATCCAGCTAAGCAAACACTGTGTTGGAGGAGTTTTTGCTAACATGGGGTTGTTGTTTTTTGCAGGGGGCGGGATCATGCTGGATTGGCCAGATTCTATATTTCCAAAACAAACCTTTCAGCATTCACTACCAACTAGTTTATAAGAGCCTTTAGAGCAAAAATTACTTGCCTTTCTATAGAACAAATGCTGAACCACAACCAACTTCCATGGGCAGGAGTATGCATAGGCACAAATACCATTTTCTCCAGTTTTCATTGCTTTGTTTACACAAATTCTAGTCACACAGTGGCCAGTAGTAATAGGTGCTCTATTATTTAACAAAAACTTGTTTCCATTAGCCTGCTCCTCCTTGATCAGTGATTGAGGATTGAGGGGGCTATTGGGTTATTTTAATTTTTATTAGGTATTTTGGTGTTTTATATCTTGATTTTATTCTGTGAACCACCCCGAGTATAGGGCAGTATATAAATTCAATAAATAATAATTGACTGGGTGTTTCAGCACCAAAATGTCCCAAGGTTCATGCCAAATTTGAAAATAAAAAAACTTTGGCCTCAATCCTGACTGGCCAAGTTTGGACCACCACCCCACAAGAAACAACTAAATCTCCTCATGCATCAATGAAGATTTTTTTTTTTTGTTATAGTAGAATTTAGATGAGAAAAGAGAGCCAGAACCGCCACTGACAGCAGCGAATTGACATAAACCCGAACCAGGAGAGCTTATTATCTTGACATGGCAGGCGGAGCTCTCCTCTCGCTCGCCCGTAGGGAGGCGGGCCTCGTTTCTCCCGCGCCCGGCGAGGCCGGCCCTCTCCTTGGGCAGCCGGAGAAGGGCGGAGCGCGAGCCGGACCCAAACGCGGCTCAGGCGGCCCGAGACGCAGCCGCTGCTGCTGAAGGAGCAGCAGCCCCCGCCATGGCGCAGGGCGAAGCGGAAGGGGAGGCGCTGCGGGCGGTGAGGCGCTGCCTGGAGGCTTTCCCGGCCGAGGCAAGGGGTGAGCCAGGCGGAAGGGAGGACCTTTGCATGGCCCTTCGCAGGGGAAGAGAGCGGGGAGGGCCAAATGGGCGGGCGAGGTTAATCGCCCTCCTCGCGGGCAGCAGTAATGTTGCTTCCCTGACAGGATTTCTATCTCGGAGTGCAATTGGGTTATCCGCGGCCGTTTAGGTGTTTGCCCGGGCGGGGGGGGGGGGGAGAGCGCGTTGATTTACCATACCTCGCATTTTCCTACCCCAGCTCTCAAAAGTGAAATATTCTGGACCCGGAAAAATGCACCCACTCGACCACCCTTCTTCTTCCCGTTTTTGGGATTGTGAGGAAAGCGGGAGCTTATCCCGGGCATCCCCTTCCCGTTGCAGGGGCAAGCCTTCAGTAGTCTGGAAAGAGCCATAAGTGGTCGAGCACATGTTTTGCACGTGTGTTAGAGCACATACAGGGCCGGATTTAGGTTTGATGAGACCCTAAGCTACTGAAGGTAATAGGGGCCCATGATAAGGATAATAACAAGAGATTAATAATACATTAAAACATTATACGTCCAGCTGTCCTTTGTCAACAACAAATTGTCGCTATTTTTGTGTGTTGAATATATGCTATATGGACCTAATTTATGGACCTAATAGGTATCTAAAGCCATTTGCACATAACAAAATATGTATTTTATTAAAGTAATTGTTGAATGAAATACAATTAAGGAGAAGTATATTAATAGTGAAATAATTATTAAGCTCTAACTTAAAATGATTGAGGGCCCATTACTTACATCATAGGAGCCTACACAACACAAAACACTGTTGCTGTATGTAGGTTTTATTTTATTTGCTTTTTATCTTCTGTTTTGGAAATGTACATCCAGGGTTTTATTTTCCTTTTAATTTTTGGGGGCCCTAAACTATAGCTTGTTTAGCTTATACATAAATCCGGCACTGAGCACATATGTCAACTTGAAGTTCCTCTCCCAACACCCAGCCCCTTGGATAATTTCAAATAACTAGCCACAGGTCCCTGCCGAATGCACACATGTCAGAATGGGGCAAGATGCCCTCAGTGGGGCTTTGTGGCTGAGCATGCTGCTATTCCTACTGCTTGCCTCTTCCTCAGATCTGCACAAGCCATCCAGAGAAAGGAGACTGCTAGGTATTCTTGCTCCTTCCACTTCTTCCTCAGACAGCAGGCATCAGAGATTGGCAGTAGGTCCCCTACTGGGGCACACACCTCAGCAAGCGCCCAGTGATGCCAGTATTTGATGCCGGCCTTGTGTGCACAGTACATTAAACCACAGGATATGTTGTGTGTATCTGTATGGAATTTGTATATTGTGTATCATGTGCAGCAGCCTTTAAGTTTGTGGCTAAGCCTGTCCACGGATTCTTGTATCTGTTCTTTGAATGTCTGTACCAATATTTTAAGTAAGTCCTAGATGCCAGGTTCCTAATTGTTGTATATATCATATAAACACATGCTACCTCTAATTGCCAAAACAAATAAACTAAAACTAAGCTGAACAGGTATCTGCATGGACATAATCAACAAACCTTGCCCAACCCAACATTTTGAAAAGTGAAGCTTGTTGAGAAAGTCTCATTTTTGTGACTTAAAATAAGCTGCAGGCTAAGAGAGCTTAAGAGCCCAGGATCTTCGCTCCAAGCAAATAATAAGTTCTAACCCAGAACTTATTGTTATTATTGTTGTTGTTATTGTTTTCGGCTTATGACTCATGGTTTGTTTGTAGGAAACAAAACCATGAGTCTGGATTCAGATGTAACTCTTAAGCCAAACCCATGGCTTAGCTGTCAACAGCACGGCAGCAACAGTAGGGTAGGAGTGAAGTGTCCACAATTTTAGCCCTATGCACCAACTTGTTGTACGTTCACCTTTAAACCATAGTTAAGATTAACTGTGACGTGAATGAGGCCAGTCCTTGAAATGGTAGCACGATCATTCACAGAAGCGTTTTTTCTTTTGCCTGAACAGAGTTGAGTTTCACAGATTCTCTGCCATATCTTGATAGCCTTCCATCCCCCTTGGAGTTCTATCGGGAATGGGTTTGCCCAAACAAGCCATGTATAATTCGGAATGCAGTCAACCATTGGCCAGCTCTGAAGAAGTGGACATTAGCTTACCTGAGGTAGGAATCTGCCTGGCAGTCCCTAGCTTCAAATATAAAGTACACAGCATGGAAATACTGGAAATAAATTTATTGGTGATGTTTTTTAATAAGAGAGTTGCCAGCAAAAACAAATCCCTCCATGAAGTCATCAGCTTCATAGGAGAAAATTTAGTCAGAACAGTTGGGGCTGTTTTACTATTTATGATTTTTATTTATTTGTTGAATTAGTATCCTAGTCTTCCTCCTGAAGGAGCTCGAGGAGGCTGTTGTATCTGAGAGAGCTGGGACCAGGGGTGGGAAAGTATTTCTAATTTCTGGGCACCAATATTAAGTCATTAGACACCAGAATTACCATTAAAAGGCAAAGGTGGCTTGTAGACCTGTAAGAAAATAATCCAAAACCCACAGCTGGACAGTGTGTTCATTAGGACCAACCAAAATATCACAAAATAGTGAGCAAGCTTTCAAGTTCTACATAGCTCTTCGTTAGACTTGATGTTACACAAAGCAAGGGGTTTGAAGGCGGGATGTGAGGGGCAAAAAATGGAAGTCCAAAAATTAGGCTGCATGTTGTAGCCATGAGGTCTGCATTTAGATTGCAATTTATTGCATAGTGGTAAACGTCTGATGTATTTTGGTGCAGGGAAATAATGAACTCCAAGCTGGTGAGTGTGGCAGTAACTCCAAATGGTTATGCTGATGCAGTTTATCAGGACTGGTTTGTTATGCCAGAGGAACGACACATGCCTTTCAGTGCTTTCTTGGACATTGTAGAGAAAAAAGTAACTTCTCCAGGGGTGTTCTATGTGCAAAAGCAGTGCTCGAACTTAACAGAAGAATTCCCTGAACTTATGGGAGATGTGGAGCCTGACATACCATGGATGAGTGAGGCCGTTGGTAAATATCAAAAGCTTAATTTTATCTATGTGTTGCACAGTCCATTTAAATGCAGTGCTTACAACTGATCCAGCAGGTTCAAGTTATGTACTTTTCTGCTGTTATTGGCCGCCTGCCCACCCGAAAAATGATGAATGCTGCAGCAAAAATTCACGTTCTGGCTTGAAATACTCTGAAACATTGCATAATTCATGAATTTGTAGAGAGAGATATATTGATGGCTTTGTAATTGTGCATGCAATTTCCATTCAAATGCTAAGCTGTACAAATTGTGATGTACAGTACTTGTAGATTAATAGACTTGGAGGTCTCTGATCATTTGTGTTGGATGGAGGAAGGACGAGGCAAAGGGAAGAATACTTTCCATTCCCCACCAGCAGTTGTCACCACAGCAACAGCAAGCCTCCTTAAGATAAGAAGATTTTTCTGGGAGCAGTGGGTCCTTTTTGAGACAAGACTAGAGGGTTTCTGCTTATGTAGATACCAGATTCTTGGATAGGGTACCCCACTCATACAGGGATATTCATATGGCAAGGAAGTGCAAAATCAGGATAGAAACACAAATATCTCAAAATTTTCAGGCCTGTGCTTTACTGATAAAAGTAAATGAGCATTTAAATTACTTTTTAAAAAATAAATGTCTGCTCTTTAAGGGTGATCGCTATATACATGGGAACTTTGCTTCAGACTAAGCTTCCTATCCAGGATGGAAAAACTGAAGCCAGAGTTGAATTCATATAATTGTCCCCTGCTGCTTTCATTGTCATTATAAACTTGTTCTTTATTGTGTAGGTGGGCCTTTAGTAGCCTGTCCTTCCATGTTTCTTAATAAAGGATGATAATAAACTGATCTAGCAGAAAGGTCTTTATCTGGGGATCTTTCAGCACAAGACAACAGAAATTATTTTTCTCAGATTTATTACTTCTTTCTTTTTCATATAGGAAAGAAGCCTGACGCTGTTAATTTCTGGCTGGGAGAATCTGCTGCAGTGACATCTTGTATGTACCATGAAATAATGTATTATTATTACTATTGGCTTTGAGGTCAAGGATGGGGAAAGATATTCCTTTAGAAAACTTGCATGTGTCTTCTGAACATTTAGCTATACTCATCTTAGTTGAATTTGGCTTTCCTTGAAGTTAGTGTAGACTGAGGTCTAGGGCTTTTTGCACTCTATAATCACTGCATATCACATGTTTCCTCCCCACATGGAGCTTCATACCACTAGCTTCAGTGCCAGTCTGTCAATTTGAGAGATTTTAAGCAGAGTTTGGAAAATCGAATGCCTAAAATTTGGTGCTTGGTGTGTAGAGAAAAGCAATCACACCTAGTGCTGGTATAAATGCAGATTCTTACAGCTTTCATACTTCTGTGAGTATTTTTAGCACTGACTATATTAAGGATAAAGAAACTATCCTTCTTTCCCCCCAACCTTTCATTTCTCCCCTCCAATCTTAGTACATAAAGACCATTATGAAAACTTGTACTGTGTTATCTCTGGAGAGAAACATTTTCTGCTGCATCCGCCAAGTGATCGTCCCTTCATCCCATATGGTACGTATTCTGAGAAGCAGAGGGTGGTGAAGTAAGATGCATACTGTTGCTATTTTGGGAGAAAATAGAATTAGGAGGATGAATTTAGGCAACATTTTAATATGCAGCAGGGGGTCAGATTTACTTTATAACTGGAGAGGACTGCATCCCCTTCCAGCAGCTCATGACGGTGGGTGGAGGATGGGGTCAGAAACAAAAGTGGGCAGAGCAATGAATATAAATTTTCACTTTGTACAGTAGGCTAGTTTCTTCACACACCAGTCTCTATCCACTATCCCGGCAAGCAAGAGGCATGATCAGAGTTCAAGGACACATTCCAGCCAGGAAAAAAGCTGGGTGTGAAGCAAGACCAGTAAAAGAAGTGGCCTGAGGAGAGAGAGTTTGACTGGGGAAGGGGCATGGCCTAAAGAGTACCAGTGGCCCGATAGAGAGCTCTGAGGGCCACATTTGGCCCCTGGGTCTGAGGATTCCATGCCTTTGCCCCTTTCTTGAAAAGTAGCTAAGGTGGGGGGGGGGGGTAACAATTTAAATCACTGTCATCCAGGATGAAGTGGTTCTAATATTTTGCACTCAGGTTAGTTCACCATTTAAACCCCCTGCCCATGACGTTGCTACTAACCACGGGAGGAATTTTTTTAAAATGCTTGTTTAATTTTTCTACATTGTAGCTAGTAGCAGCAACAAATATGTGGGTATTTTTTAGGAAAGTAAAAACGTAAGGAGGTCTAGTCATGTTAACATCTGGATTGTCTTCAGGTTTTATAACAGATACTATGCTCAAAGCCAGTTCCCAACAAGTGCCTGGCTAAACTAAATTCTACCCCTATAATTTTAGTCTATATTTAATGCTTAACATTGACATTCTCTTTGCCTCTATTCTATGCCCTCTTCCAACAGTTTTCATGCTTCACATTTCAGAATTGTATCCATCAGCAACCTACCACATAGCAGAAAACGGGTCATTTGAAGTTGTGGATGACAAAGCTGCAGAGAAGGTA
This sequence comes from Podarcis erhardii, assembly GCF_964252035.2. Taxonomy (NCBI): domain Eukaryota; kingdom Metazoa; phylum Chordata; class Lepidosauria; order Squamata; family Lacertidae; genus Podarcis; species Podarcis erhardii. The sequence continues at coordinate 44,759,400 of NC_138497.1, forward strand.
ATGGTTTTTGTGTTAAGTACTGTCTGAGGGCAGCTGCTAAGAGGGAATGAATGAATGAATGAATGAACGAATGAATGAATGAATGAATGAAGTGTTGAGGCCTGCTTTGTTTTTTGGGTTGGGCTTCTTCACAGCACACCTCTATTTGATTTTTTTGAATATTTATTTACCCCCTTTATTAAATCTGGTTAAAAGGGGTAAGAATGCTGTTGGCAAATATGGGTAGGCACTCATGTTCAAATAATTGTTTATTTTATTTTTCTATTTTTCATATGCATCCCTTGTCAAAAGGCCCACAGGGTGGTTTACAGGACAGCACAGAATACACAATATATAAAAATATATAACATAATATCCATGCAATACAAAACATTAAATGTTATATAAACAGAATTCATAACAATAAGCAATATATAGCAGTCTTGTTGTCAATCATCTGTTTTGATAGACAATGGAGGGCTCCTCCAGGGGTGAAGTCAAACTGCTGTGTTTGCAGCATCAAAGTGACCTCCCCAAGGCACAAGCCTGTCTGGGCTGCCCAGACAACAAGACACCCCCCCCCAGCCTTGCTGATGTGGTCCAAAGGAAAGCAGAACAATACGTTTCGCACCAGCTTGTCTGCAGGAATTGCTGGGAGGAGGTGTACAAGGCACCATCCAACCATCTTAGGGACTCCACTCTAGATTGGTGTAGGGTTTACTCCTTAGCCTTTTCTTCTAAGCAGAGGCTTAGGATCAGAGTTTTCCTTTTCCTAGATGGGCTACCTTCCCAGGTTGACGAACCTGGGAAGATCACAGGGTTTATTATCATAGGGGAGGTGGTTTTAATGCATAGTGAATGTGTGTGTCAATAGTCAGCCAAAATTTCCTCACCCAAATAAAAAGGGGGAAAAAATGTAATTTAAACATATGTAGTACATATGCAAATCTAGGTTTGTCATATTTCAAACAGTGAAAATCTGGACAGAGCCCCCCTTTTCTTTTTGAGCCAAAAAATATTATGTTTCTGAATTTTTAAAATGGAAAATCAGCAAAAACTGCACTGTCTACATGGGCTGCCATATGCCCAGATTTTCCTGGACATGTGAGGGATTCCTGCCTGGACGCTGCTGCCAACTGCAGTATTCCAGATATGTCTGGGAAATTCCGGATGTATGGCAACCCTAGCAAATCCATTTTTACATGCCAGTATTTCTGTCACTAACCCACCACCACCACCACCCAATCTTTAGATTTTGCTTTAGGCAACAGATGGGTGCTCTCCAGGGAGATGGAAAAAATGGAATGTTGGGTTACCTAATAGTTAGAAGCATAGCTGTCAACTTTCCCCCTTTTTTAAGGGAAATTCCCTTATTCCGAATAGGATTCCTCACAAGAAAAGGGAAAAGTTGACAGCTATGGTTAGAAGGGAATACACTGCTAGATGTTTTTCAACTATTTGTCACCAAATAAGGAAATTTCTGAAGGAATACAGCATTTCTTTTGTTAAATAGAGCATTTCTCTTGTTCCATAACTTTTCATCCTCATAGGTGCCCTGGATTCCATTGGATCCTTTAAATCCAGATCTAGAACGATTTCCAGAATATGCCCAGGCAAAGCCTTTGCAGTGCACTGTGAAGTCTGGAGAGATGTTGTATCTTCCTTCTCTCTGGTTCCATCATGTTCAGCAGTCACACGGCTGCATAGCAGGTGAGAGGAGTGAGGCATGCGCAAGCACACCAAATTTCACACGTCATGTTTCTCCTTCAAGATAGGTTTTGTGGTTCCCTCAGTCTACTATCAGTTGGATTTCTTTATCCCATTTCCAGCCAGAATTAGCTATCTTTACATATAGGCTTGGATCTGGAGATCTTGTGGGCAAAATTCTGCTTAGAGGACACTTCTGCTAGTGGATGGGTGGGGGAGGTGTTGAGCGGGAGATAATGCAGGAAGGTGCAAGGGGAAAGGAGAGTCAGCCAAAATTGCCTCCCATCAGAAAGAACTTCCTCTGGATCAAAGACTGTTCTGCAAATGGAATGAGTCTTTGCATTTGTGGAACAGCAAATTGGGACCCAAGCTGTAGTGTTTGATTACATGAAGCTTAAAGGGTGTCAAGATAATTTGGGACCTCAGTTGGAAAATTCAAATCTCTCCCTCCTTTTTCTTTTTACTAATCAACATGGGCCACAATTCAACAACTTTTGTGTGAACTCAGGTAGAAGTTGCACAAGGGCATATTCATTTCAAATGGGGCTTGTGCAGATTCTGTACTGTGGATCAAATATGTGCCTTTGTTTTACTTTCTGTTTCCTTACAAAATTGTTACTATAAAAAGCATCAGCACCACCTTGTGGTGTTGAGCTGAGAAGAGCATCCCGGCAATAATTAATTGTACTAATAGGGCCAGTTGTTGATGTAGAAAAAAAAGATTATTATCCTGCTTTTTAATTTATTAACAGAGCCATAACATAAATATGCACTTCACCAAAACCTCCATAGGTATATTTTTTAGGATATTGAATAAATAAAATAAAATAAATAAAATCAAAGTGACTGTTAAATATGTTCTGTCTTACCCTGATCAACTGAAGGTAACTGTCACTAATTAATAGACCAGGACTACTAAACAAAATTCAAATACATGAGAATAAAGTGGATTACTTATTCATTTATTACCATAAAGGGGTTTTAAATGCAAAAGCATTTAAAGTGTCTGTTATATAAACCTGACATGTTAGGTCAGAGGCTTTTAAAATGTCCTATCCTTTGCAGATTTTTACATATTAATCTGCTTATTAATAACTCCAGCACATTTACAGAAGATTTCAGGATACATTGATATACTCAGTTCATTTGAGGTAGCCAACACTCCACCTTGGCTCCAGGACAACCAGGAATGCAATTGAACACTAAAGTGGAAGGTCATCAGATGGTAAACTGAGGCTAAAATAATAGCCCAAGGCCACCCAGCAACAGCATAGCTGATCAGTGATTTGAATCCATGTCTACTACCAAGCCCCTTGGATGTCTTAAAATCTTTTCGGTTGTATTTTGTAGACGTGTTGAAATGAATAAACCTAAGTCATGTCCATTAACTTCAATGGGCCTACTGTGAGTAGGACTAATCCTGAATAACACCCTTTATGAGGATAAATTTCTATGTTATACAGTGGTACCTCGGGTTAAGTACTTAATTCGTTCCAGAGGTCCGTTCTTAACCTGAAACTGTTCTTAACCTGAAGCACCCCCTTATCTAATGGGGCCTCCTGCTGCTGCTGCTGCACCGCCGGAGAACAATTTCTGTTCTCATCCTGAAACAGAGTTCATAACCCAAGGTACTATTTCTGGGTTAGCGGAGTCTGTAACCTGAAGCATCTGTAACCTGAAGTGTATGTAACCCGAGGTACCACTGTACTAGCAGTGCAGTAGCCATTGAGGTGATTTCAGCCATGCCAGAAAAATTCCCGTTTTTCAGCTGGTCACAATAACATAGTTAAAATTGGCTGAATAGTTTCATTTTCCAATGGCTATCATATTGCTACTGTGTAATGTATTAATCAGGTCTGAAGTTCTATTTCTTATTGAGATTGGGGCAAACAATGGAAAGATTTGTAGCTTTTGTGTTGAGCTGAAAACTACCAAAATGAGTTTTTCCAAAGACAGATGATAAGTTATGTCATTTTCTTTTTTCTCCCCCTCAGTGAATTATTGGTATGACATGGAATATGATCTAAAATACTCTTATTATCAGCTGCTGGATTCTCTCACAAAAGCTATGGCACGGAAATCTTAAGGTCTTGGAACAGCTAACCTACTGATGTGGAACTACGGCTGAAATGTGAACAATTTAATTATGGCCTATTAAATCAAGACAAAAGGCAACTGTTTTGCTGCTGACAATTGTTTTGCTGTCACTGAAGCTTAACATCATGTGGATGTTCATGGCATTGTGGACAAAATGGCACCTTATATGGTGGTTTACCTTAAGTAACCGTTGAGATCAAGCACATGAGATGAATGGATGAAGCACATTTTCTGGATCTGTTTCAGTCAGGCTTCACAATAATGTAGTTCCTATGGTGGAAAGTCCATTTCTGGAGATCGACAGGGCCCTAACTTGTCCTCAGTACATTAGATCATCTGTATGAATATTCTGAAGGAATATTACAGGGAACCAGGCAGAGGGCCTTCTTGGTAGTGGCTCCCACCCTGTGGAAACCCTCCCATCAGATGTCAAGCAGAAAAGTAACTATACAACCTTTAGAAGACATCTGAAGGCAGCCCTGTATAGGGAAGTTTTTGATGTTTTATTACGTTTCTGTATATGCTATATGGGCAGGGTACAAATAAAATCATTATTATTATTAGTGGTCTGGTTGGGGGTTAATAACCTGAAGTTGAATCAATACAAGAGCGAAATTATGATAGCAGGCTTCTATTTAATAGGGTTTTTTTGCCTGTTAAGGATGTGGTCAACTCCTGTGGTCACAATTGTTTGCAGCAGCCACCAGGAGTGCTTTTATCATCTCATCACTTACATAACCAAGATTCTGTTGGCTATACTCTTTCCCGGAAAGAAATACTGGTGACCTCATGGATTGACGACTGCCATGTTTTCAGTGTAAAACTGTCCTTTACAACTGTTTGAAAGCTTCAACTAAAATAGAATGCGGCTGCTCACCCTCTCATGAATGCAGACCAAAGAAAGCATTTCATAGAATTATCGAGCTGGAAGGGACCCTGAGGGTCATCTAGTCCAACCCCCTGCAATGCAGGAATCTCAGCTCAAGCATCCATGACAGATGGCCATCCAACCTCTGCTTAAAAACCTCCAAGGAAGGAGAGTCCACCACCTTCTGAAGTCTGCTCCACTGTTGAATAGCTCTTACCACCAGAAAGTTATTCCTGATATTTAGTCCTTGTATCTTGAAGTGAGCGAAGGGTGTGAAAAGCAAACCTTAGCTTTAATTAACAAGGCATATAAAGCTTTGGGCTAAGGAATCACCTATTCGGCCAACTTCTGACAGCTGCAGAGCTCACTACAGTGGTACGTTGGGTTAAGAACTCCATTCGTTCTGGAGGTCCGTTCTTAACCTGAGGTACCACTTTAGCTAATGGGGCCTCCTGCCGCCGGGGCACGATTTCTGTTCTCATCCTGAAGCAAAGTTCTTAACCTGAGGTACTATTTCTGGGTCAGCAGAGTCTGTAACCTGAGGTAGGACTATTGTGTCCATCGAACTCAAGAAGACAAATTATTACGTTACAATTTGGAAGGGCAAACAGGTTCAAGCACCTCGCAAGCAAACAAGGGCTAATCCCCTGGCCAAACTCGTTTTCTTTCACATGGAGCTGGCAGGCAGTATCGCTTCTCGGGAGACGGGCAGCTCCCTCTCAAAGTGGGTCCCCGCCAGCGAGTTAGGAAATACATTTCCCAGAAGCCCTAGCGACACCGCTTCCTTTCGTGGGCAGCTTGCAAAGACCCGCTTGACTTTAGCCTGGGAGCAAAAGTTACCGGGCGCGCGCGTTTTTCCTTTTTCTAAAAGCATTGCTCGAAGGACAACTGCCGGCGCGTTGGGGAAGAGGCTGCTCCCTCCGGCAAGGCAGACCCGATGGCGGCGGCGGCGGCGGCGGCGAGGATCCTGGTCTTGCCCTCTCCCCGCTGCCTGTGGGACGAGCCGGTCCAAGTGAAAGTCGAGGGTCTGGGGCCGCTGCAGGAGGTGACGCTGCGAGCATCCTTGGTGGACGAGAGCGGCGAGCTTTTCCAGTCGTTCGCCTACTACCGGGCTGGCAGCAGCGGCGAGCTGGACCTCAGCCGCTCGGCGTCGCAGGGCGGCAGCTACTCCGGCGTGGAGCCCATGGGGTTGCTGTGGTCGCTGGCATCCCAGACGCCCTTCAAGCGCCTGGCTAAGAGGGACGTCCTCAGCCCTTTCCGCGTCACCTACGAGGTGCTCGACGGGCGCGGAGTCTCCGGGCGGCTCCTCGGCGAGTGCTGCAGCGAGAGGAGCTTTCTGGCCGACGGCGTGGAGAGGATCCCGGTGCGAGAAGGCAGGCTCCGAGCCACGCTCTTCCTGCCACCCGGTGAGCTTCATTCATCCCCCCCCCCCCGAGGGTCACGAGGTTGCCACGCTCCTCGGATGAGCATTGAATGGCTCACCTCGGAAGCGTGGGCACTGCCCTTCCTGCAGTGAGAGAGAGAGCATCGACCAGCTTCGGGAGTTCATAGGATGCTTGAGTTGGATCCCAAGGGTCATGCAGTCCAACCCCCTGCAATACACTAATTCTGCCCACAGCCGCCTCTGGGTGGGCTCGAACCAACAACCTTCTGGTTAACAGTCAGATGCACTAACCCACTGTGCCACCCTATCTTGTGGCTTTGAACTTCTTCCCCAGATGTTGCAAGGGTGGTGGGGAGGGCTTTTTCTCCTTCCGGGTGACTCCCATCAGACCCAGTCTCATTGGCCAATGGAAAAGGGGTGATGGGAGCTGGCTGACTGCCAAGTTCCAGGGTTCCTAATCTCTGCTCTACCCAATAGATTTATTAAATTTTATTTGGCCATTTATAGCCCACAGCTCTATGATAAGTTCAAGGCAGCTTATAAAGAAGAAGAACTCACAGCAGAAAAATAAAATGGAGCTGAACAAACCAATAGTGCCGTAAACACATCACCATGAAAAGGGAAGAGGGGATTCTTGAGATACACAATACCATACTCTGATCATAAGCCCATTTCTAATGATTAAATTCTTTTTTTTAGGCCCTGGACCGTTCCCAGGACTCATTGATTTGTATGGAAGTGGAGGAGGTCTTGTGGAATACAGAGCCAGTCTTCTGGCAAGCCGAGGTTTTGCTACACTGGCTGTTGCTTACATGCACTTTGAGGATTTGCCAACTTTCCCAGAGTTCTTTGAAGTGGACTATTTTGGTGAGGCTGTAGAGTTCTTGCGGAAACAGCAGCAGGTAAGAGGCTCGCTAGAATCGCAGTTCTTTGGTGTTGTGTGCTGCCTGTTTTATTTAATTTAATGCATTTATGCCAAAAGGCTCCCAGAGAGGCTTAAAAGAGATCAAGTACTAAGAGGGCTCCAATTTCACCATTTAAAAAGACAAGACATGTGAAGAAAAGGAAGCAGGAAGGAAGAGGTAAAATCCAGCTCAAGCAGAAGTTCTCGCAAGTTATAGTTCTTATGATACATTTATTTCAACACTTAATATACTGTCTATAGTAGATGCCTGCCTATGCAGAATATGGTTGGCTAGAAGAACAGCAACTCCTTGCCACAATTTCAGTGGTGATTCTGACTGCCTTGAAAAGCGCAGCTCCTCCCAGGAAGCGTTCTTCTGCCCAGTTCAGATTCAGGAGCTGGTGACAGTGTCCAGGGCCAAGGCTAGAAAACCGGGGCAGCTCCTACACTCAGTTCTTCCATCAGACACTGACTGTGGCAGTTATATGCCCCTTTCAGTTTCCAATTCTCTTAAGAGCAGGGGGAGTGCTTTTTTCTTCATTACCGCGTAGCGCTAAATCCTTCTAACCAGCAGGCTTTTAAAAAGGGGGATAAAACTGACAAACATGGAGCTGACGGCAGTCCTTATCCAACTGTTGTTTCAGGTGAGAGCTACAGCGATTGGAGTCCTAGGACTTTCCAAAGGAGCAGATCTTGCCCTTGCTCTAGCTACGTTTTGGCCAGGTATCAGAGCGGCAGTCAGCATTTCTGGCTCAGGTGTTAATGCTTTTACCCCCCTGCGAGTGAAGGGGCTCACTATTCCTGCCTTTCCATGGGACCTGGAGAAGATTAAGGTCACCGGTGATCCCGGAGGTGTGGATTTCTCAGAAATCATGGCCGACCCCAAAGACCCAGCTACCTGGCACTGCCGCATCCCTGTGGAGAAGTCCTTAGCCAACTTCCTTTTTCTGTCAGGGCAGGATGACAGAAACTGGCCAAGTGAGTCGTTTTGTCGAGAAGCCGTTGGACACCTCAGGCGGAGTGGGCGCCGTGTGGAGTTCTATTGCTACCCCGGGGCAGGGCACCTCTTAGAGCCCCCCTATCTGCCTCTGTGCTATTCCTCATTTCAGAGGGCATGGGGATTTTTCGTGGTCTGGGGAGGAAAATGGAGAGAACATGCAAAAGCACAGGAAGATGCCTGGCAGAGGATACTCGCTTTTTTCAGACAACACCTGCTGGATTCCACCGTTAAAAGTAATCTGTAGATTGTGGTTTTGTACATGTGTGAAGGAGCTGGTTCGCATCCCACTTGATTCGATCCCACTTGATGTGTGCATCCCACTTGAGATGTCGAGAACAGGTGCGACGCCTACCTGTTCAGCCACGACCAGGTACGCTAGTAATGCGCTACAGACCTCAGCCAAGGCAATTGGTGAAAGCACATTTCCCTCAATGGCTCTTCCGGAAACTGACTGTGGCAGTTATAAGCCCCTTTCAGTTTCCGATTCTCTTAAGAGCAGGGTGAGTGCTTTTTTCTTCAGTACCACGTAGCGATACTATGAGCACTTTGTCAGGATATAAGTGTAATGAGTGTTCTCTATTCGGCTTCATCTTAAAACTCAGATTTGAAATAACTTGTCATTTTGCAGCCAAACAAAGGCATGACAAGTTTACCAGCGCACTAGTGCCCCGGTCATGTGGCAGAGAAAGGTCATACCTAGCACACCTGCAGGGGTGTATCCTCCCTTCACCTGGCCACTTCATTTCCTCCTGTCTCATGCCATCCAAAAGGTCTTTTAAAGGAATCAATCTCGTTACTCATATCAAGCCAGACCTTCTTGTGAACTCTACCACTTAGCAAAATTTTGAGAAAGCCTGTTAAATTTACACACCTGTTGCTTTCCTTACATCTTAATACATTTATTATATTTCAGATCAACCTTAATTAAGTAATCAGTACATCAGTATGCATTTAGCATCCATACACCTTGTTGGTACCTGGTAAGAGAATGGCTTGACAGAGAGATCTGTTCAGCAAAAGGGAGTGGTGATAATGCAATGCATTATTGCTGGCTGAGGCTCAATGAGAAAATTTACCTGATATGACAGTAAAAAAGTCAATAGAATAAATAGTGCAGAGGATGGCATTTGGTAGGGCACGTTAATAGTGCAATCCTATACCTTTTTTCTCAGAAGTAAGCCCTATGGAGTTCAATTAGGTGTATTCCCAGGTAAGTATGTATTTGATTGGAGTCTAGCAATACAAAACAGTAGCAAATCTAGAAAATCATTTTAGGAGAAAAGTGAACAACACCAATAAACAGAGAAGTCATCAAACTATGGTACAAATTGCCAACAATAAACATGATTTCCTCTTGTTTCAGTGTAGTCGTTTGTTTTAGAAATAAATAAAGAGTAACTACACTGCTGAGACTATTTATAAAACTAACAGAAGGCTAGTGTGGTGTAATGGCTGGTTTGGGATTATGGACTTTATGGCGCCCTGTTTTAGCCACTGCTGCATCTGGAGAATAATACAGTGGTGCCTCGCAAGACGAAATTAATTCGTTCCGCAAGTTTTTTCTTCTTGCGAGTTTTTCGTCTTGCGAAGCACGGTTTCCCATAGGAATGCATTGAAAATCAATTAATGCGTTCCTAGGGAGACCGCCTTCAGACCAGGTCCGGGGACAGTCTGTCCCCGGACCTCTTCTGAGGGCTGGCGGGGGGAGAAGGACTTTTCTCCCCACCACCAGCCTTCAGAACAGCCTTCTGAAGGCTGGCGGTGGGAAGAAAAGCCCTTCTCCCGCCGCCAGCCTTCAGAAGAGTTCCTGCAGGGCTGCCTAGGCTGCGGATAGCAGCCTGCTGCCCGGCGCGAGGGGCGCTCTGCTTCAGAGCACCCCTCACGCGGGGCAGACATTCGCAGCTTGGGGAGCCCTGCAGGACTTCCCCGCAGGGCTCTCCAAGCTGCGGATAGGGGCAGCAGGCTGCTATCCGCAGCTTGGAGAGCCCTGCGGGGAACTCTTCTGAAGGCTGGCGGGGGAGAAGGGCTTTTCTTCCCACCGCCAGCCTTCAGAACAGCCTTCTGAATGTTGGCGGTGGGGAGAAAAACCTTCCTCCAACCGCAAGTCTTCAAGACAGGTCCGGGAACAGAGGAGAAGCGCTGCCGCCTTCCCCTCTGTTCCCGGACCTGTCCTGAAGGCTTGCGGTGGGAGGAGGGCTTTCCACCCCACCGCCAACATTCAGAATGCTGTTCTGAATGTTGGCGGTGGGGAGGAAAAACCCTCCTCCCACCGCAAGCCCCGGGAACAGAGGAGAAGCGCTGCGCGCCTTCTCCTCTGTTCCCGGACCTCCCACCACAAGCCTTCAGGACAGGTCCAGGAACAGAGGAGAAGGCGCGCTGCGCTTCCCCGCTGTCCCCGGAGATTTCCCTATGGGCTTTCGTCTTGCGAAGCAAGCCCATAGGGAAATTCGTCTTGCGAAGCCGCTAAAAATCGGAAAACCCTTTCGTCTTGCGGGTTTTTCGTTTAGCGAGGCATTCGTCTTGCGGGGCACCACTGTATTCCTCTTAACTTTTAGTGAAATCCTATGCATATCAACTCAGATGTAAGTCTTGGAGGGGAGGAGTCTCTAGGGATGAGGAACCTGCACTCCTCCAGATGTTGCTGAACTCCAGCCAGGGGTAATGGGAGCAGGAGTGTAACACCTGGAGGCCACAGCCAGGTTCCCCACTTCTGGTTTAGCCTGTACTTTGATTTTTTGGCAGAGAAAATATAATCATGTTTACCATCCACATTTACCAATCCATTTATATGTAGTGCATGAAAATTGCCACACTCTTTAATTATGTCACTGTTCTTCCTTTGCTTTGTATAGCTCTATTCATTAAGCAATTTGTAATGATAACGTTTCTTTATATGTAATTAAAAGTGGAAAGAGCTGTCTCCACAGGGATTTTGTGAAGTTTAATGTGATATCGCTGCTTCTGAAAGATTTTTGTAAATCCCCTTGAGTTGGGAGGTGTGTATAATGAGAGAGTATAAATAAAGAATCTAAAACTATGTTCAGAGAGCTTTTTTTTATATATAGCATGCATTACCCCTGTGGATGTTTTTAACACTGTATCAATGTTTAACCCTTCTTTTCTGATTCTTCTGAAGCGTATGGGAAATTGCAGATTAAACATTAACATGAAATTGAGTTCCGCCAAGAAGTTTGCTTGTTTAAAACAAAACCATCAGGATCAGTTATTAAACTAACCCCCCCTTCTTCTTCCAGTTATATGTAGGAGTATTAAAGTGCATTATGCACATTATTCTCTTTAATCTCACACATTTTATATGTCAAAAGCTGACATAGCCCCTGCTTTTGACATGAGTACAACATCCTTAGAGGATCCTGCTATGGATTTTAACCAGATCTGGGCCATTCATTCCACTCAAAGTTTTAAACTGATCATCAGCTTGGCCGCTCAAGGAAGTGGCAATGTATGAAATGGCCACTTTATGCCATTTCCCCTTTCCCCTTAAGTGAATGAACTAAAAACACTTCCGCTTGCAAAGTGATGTTCTCTCATGTATTTTAAGCTAAAATCTAGGTTTGCCCCAAACACACAGTAAGAATGAGTTTGTTAAATTGCTGGATGTTCACAGGGTGTATGTGTTTAAAATCTGTTCAAGTATAAAACTAGCACAGCAGGGAATGGACTTTTCTCCATAGTGTGCTACATTTTGTATACAGTGGTACCCCGGGTTAAGTACTTAACTAGTTCCGGAGGCCCGTTCTTAACCTGAATCTGTTCTTAACCTGAAGCACCACTTTAGCTCATGGGGCCTCCCGCTGCTGCTGCGCCACCAGAGCACAATTTTTGTTCTCATCCTGAAGCAAAGTTCTTAATCCGAGGTACTATTTCTGGATTAGCGGAGTCTGTAACCTGAAACGTATGTAACCCACCTGAGGTACCACTGTATTCATAAAGACATTTGTGGGAAAAGATTGAAGAACTGAAGTGGTACAGTCCAGTCTCCCAGCATAGGACTCTGCTTGTGTCAACCACACCTTAATGTGTCTTGGGTGTATTTAAGGGAAATGAGCACCCATTCAAAAAAATAAGATGTGAGAAAAAGAATGGCATTTCTTACTCTGAAGAGTCACAAATAAGGTGGAGCTTGGGATGTGTATATAATATCTCACTAGCTCTTTGGCACCAGTCATTTTCTTTAATCAAAAAAGAAGTACGGTAAGTTAGGAGGGTACCTAACACAGCAGAATACTTGGATTCCTGCCCATCGCTACTGCCTGTCATCTATGCAATGGACATTACAATGGCTAAGGTAAGATTAATCAAATATTTTAACTCTTTACTAGTGCTGGACATGATTTTCCTTACTTGCAGAGGAAGCACAATTCTTGACAAGCTGAATTTCCACAACACATAAGTGGCCACATAAGCTTTTAAGTGTAGCAGATAGAGGGGTGTGTATAAACCCCCTCAAAAAAAAACCTCCCAGAAGCTTTTCTTTTGGGAATTATAGGGACAGAACTACCTAAATTGTATAGAAATTTATTTATGTATGCTACTACAGCAGCAAGAATGTTACTTGTCCCAAAATGGAAAGAAGCAGAAGTCCCAGCAAATGAAGAATGGATACAAAAACTAATGGAATATGCAGAAATGGCGAAACCTACCGGAAGAAGTAAGAAATCAAGATAACAAACTTTTTATAAAGGAATGGAAATGGTTTATTGAATATTTACAGATAAATTGTAAATAGATGAAAGCATTAGCAGGATTATTGTAATAACCTGCAGTTTTATAAGAGTATATATTTACAGTAGATAATTAAATGAGAAAGTTAAATGAATTTGGATATGCAGAAGATATTAAAAATACATTTAAGGAACCACAGAAAGAGGGGGAAGGAAGTCAAGTTTTGAAATTTTAAATGGATTGTAAAACTGATAATAATAAAATAAAAAAACTAAAGAAATAAAAAACTAAAGAAAAAGAAGATTTAGAAACAAGTAAGGGCATCTGACTTTAGAAGAGATGAATTAATTTAAATATATTTTCAAGAGAGTGCTATTAGAATATATAATTGTTGATCTAAATGCCATCAAACACTACCCAGTATTAATGAAGTCACAAAATATTTCTCATGATCAAAAGTCCAACTTTAGTGAAATGTAGAACAGCAAGACCATATGGACGACAATCTTCTTACCAATGCTCTTCACAAAGGCCAAACTAATGCAATGATGGAAGCTACAAATCAATTCAGCCTCAGAGATGCTGTCCTGTTGCTGCCTTTGGTCGCAGTACTATCCTGAGTCACGTATATGTCTTCAGACCATGAGCAAACTTGGAGAAACACGTTCAGGTGCCTACAAATCATTTGCAAATGGATCGCATGTCATCTGATAAACCTTGAGCTGGGCGCTCCTTCGAGAAAATCAAAAGAATAAGAACGGATGAAGAATTTGAAATCAGTGACGAGAAAGTGACCAGGTGTAGTGGCATGACAGAAATGTGGTACTTGTTATGGGTCACATGGGTGCTTGTTTTGAAATTAATATTTCAATGGAGAATATAACAAAAGATATACTATATAATTAGTGACCAACACAAGAAAGCCACTGATAGAAGGAATCGGTGTGACTTAAAGAACTCAATGCTAATTAGATTAAGTGCTTTTGAAGAGAATTCTCAATTAAGGAACATGGTCAATAGCAGCTAATATTGAAACAACAAAGGAAATGGAAATGGAAGCTATGAGAGAGAAGTGTGTAATTAATTTTTTTTATAGGTGATTTTAATAATCACAGCTTTTTGTATGTGGGGGGGGTATCCAAATATTTTTACAATAGTAATGTTTCCGGGCCAGTGTAAGGAAGCCTCAGTCATAGCTCTATATTTTTTTCTGTACATAGGGAAGTAAAAAAAGAGAGAGAGAGAGAGAGAGAGAGAGAGAGAGATCAGCATAGGTACAATGATAGGAATTTCAGATATCTTTATTTTTAACTAGGGGGAATGGTCAATCAATCTTTCCATCGAAAAGACTAATATTTTGTTTTTTGATGTAAGTACCCAAGTTGCACAATTAATTCAGCAACATTTGTTTTCTGTAAAGGTTGAAACCTTTCCATTCTACCTGCTCTCTGTGAAGGTCATCCAGGCTCGACACATACCTTCAAGAGACCTATGTGAGTGAGTTGTTAAATCCGTTGCATTACATTTATCTTGAGTTTTTTGGGGGGAGTCCAGAACCGGTTTAACAAGAATGTACACTGTCCTGCATGTCTTTCAGTATGTTGTTTTTTGAAGGTTCTTCAAAATGTTGGATGGAAGACTGGGAAACCTGTATTTTCCCCTCTGCAGAAAAGCCTACAAAACCCTATTGTTACCTAATGATAATAAAGCACCAAATAATGATTATTGATGCGGTTTTGTTTTGCTCTAGGGACTTCTTCTGATTGTTACGTGAGCCTTCGGCTGCCATCAGCTTCAAATAAACAAATGATGACGAAAGTCATCTCAAACGCCTGTAATCCTGTTTGGAATGAAAGCTTCCATTTCTTTATCCAGGCTGAGGTCAAGGTAGGCAGCTATTAAACTAGAATACTTTTGGTGATTGGTTTCTGTGAATTTGAAGTGTGTGGTAAATGGAAAGCAAGCATTCAGTGCTGAGGCCTCACACATTTAAGGTTTCAAGGGCAGAATTTCAAAAGCAGAGAACATTCTGGAGATGTGCTTTCTGGCTTAAGAGATATCCATTACGTTCTGTGGGACTGGCATGTTCTGGAAGAAATGGCCACTCCTTAAAATAGCATACAATCAGAAAGTCCACCCTATCTTCAACAGCATGCTGTGAAATGGAGTTATATGCCTTCTCTCATGCCTTTCCTATTTGTGCTCAGAATGTGCTGGAACTGAAGCTCTACGATGAAGATGTGGTCACCAAAGATGATCTCATCTTCATGGCTGCCTACGATATTGCTAAATTGAGACCTGGGGAAACTATTTGTGAAGACTTACTTTTGAACCGTCAGGTGAGAATTGACACAACATATCCTTTATTTATGTATTTGGGGCCTTTATCACCAAAAGGTCCCAGAGCCAGTTACACAATAGTAAAATAATAATAATAGTGCAACGTATGAATAATATTAATTAGGAAGACAGCTGAAATTGCATCATCTTTATCCTTCCGTTCATTTTAATTTACCTGATTCGTTTTCTGGGTGACCTGCAGTGAGGGAGATTAATCTGAATTGATTGCTTATTCTAGGCAATAGGAAGCTGCCTTATACAGAGTCAGACCATTGGTCCATCTAGCTCAGTATTATCTTCACTTTTGCATGCAAAAAAAAAAATAAAAAAGAAAAAGAAAAAGAAAAAGAGTTACAACCCTTCCTTTCTTAATTAGAGGGCAGTAATTAGGAAAACTGTACAGTTTTATGACACTGCTATGACACATGCAGCTAGTGTCAATCATGATAATTTTCTTCCCTTTCCAAAAATGCATTTCATAGGCTGCTTTGTTTTGAGTTGCTGAAAAGCAGTCTTTGGCTACTCTTCCACCTTAGTTATGGGAACAGTTGTTCAAGTGGAGTTTTCTGTGAGGGTTTGCCTTGGAGGGTTGTATCACTTGGCCTATTTGACAGACAGAAGCATCTCGTGGAAAAAAGGGGCTGATGCAGTGAGCAAGTATAATTTATTCAGGCTAGTGTACAATTAAAACAGTTGTTCCCTCAGGTAACAAGTGGTAAACTCTGTGTGGGCTGGGCTCAGAGCTAACAATGCCATAATTTCTTTTTTGATCTTTCCCCTATAGGGACCAGAGAGCCTTGAAGTAGAATTCAAGATGGAGAGCATGTGAGTAAATTGTTCTGATTATAAAATGGACTTAATAGACATCATCTCAATTGGAATCAATCAATCAATCAATCAATCAGTCAATCAAGAGCTGGCCTCATCCACCCTTCTAATATAAATTTGTTATTTCTATGTGTTTGCAGTTTGACATACTATTAGAAAGCAGAAACACCTAATACCAAGTCCAGTTAGATCAGTGGCTCTCCAGGACTGATACCGATTCCACCTGCCAACACACACATGCAGCTTGTCTACACAGTATTTTTTTCTTCAGCTTCTGTCACAGTGTCAAAACCATTCACAAAGTATAATTTTTAGGTTCTTGCTGAGGTGTTGTGTACGCCTGGTTGGATCGCAAGTTATGAAGGCCTAGTCTATTACATTAAACAGCAAATGCTGATTCTCCCGAGGGACGAATAAAACTCAACGGATGAATGTATTGGAAGGATGACTCAAAATTAGGTTTCAGGATATTTCACTATGTGTTAAAAATGTAACATGCATTTTGTTGCTGAATGTTTTTATATTTTCCCCAGATGTGGTGGCTTTGAGAGCATTGCTACTAATGGCATCCTTACGGTAAGACCCATTGCCTATTAACTACAATCAGCATCTTTCTTATATTCTTCTTCTTAATATTGTAATTTAATACCCGCCCTTCACTCCAAGGTCCCAGGGCAGGTTGCAATAATTAAATTAACTGAAGCATGAAACCATTGAGGGGGGTTTGGATTACAGTGGTACCTCTGTTTACAAACTTAATTCATTCCGGAGGTCTGTTCTTAACCTGAAACCGTTCTTAACCTGAGGTATCACTTTAGCTAATGGGGCCTCCTGCCGCCGTGCGATATCTGTTCTCATCCTGAGGTAAAGTTCTTAACCCGAGGTACTACTTCCGGGTGAGCGGAGTCTGTAACCTGAAGTGTCTGTAACCTGTGGTACCACTGTACTTTGTCAGCAGTATGCTGATGACACACAGCTCCACTTTTCCTTTACATCTTTCATTTGCTCCTGAAAGGGCAGGTAATGGGGGGGGGGGAGGTACTTTGGATCCATTGCTGTCACTAGAGTCTCAGGTTGCTTCAGTGGCATGGGCTGCGGAAGCCTTACTGTATATACCTCAACTGTAGGGGGATATTGTTTTTATTTGCCATTATGGTATGTATTTTTGTGTTTTGTAACTTCCCTGTAATATTCAGATGAAGGGTGGTATAGAAACAACAACAACAAAAACAACAACCAACAACCACAGCTTAAACTTACAGGAATAAGGAGCGTCCTATATGAGCAACGTAGTTGCAAAAGAGAAACAATCTGTATGATATACTGGTCTTTGTCAAATGTCTGAGGGTGAATCTAAACACAGTGGAAAAACCCCGCTATAAGTAAGTCAGAAATTAGATCGTTTTAACAAAAGTAAAAAAAAATACTATGGAAAGCCGTGTTTTAAAATTTCCTGCTCTCTGGCGCCATCTGGTGTTGCATGTTTATTGCGCATTCAAATCGTTTATTTACTAATGTAGCTGAGTCCTGAGATGGTCATTCCAAGCAAATAATTAATTGTGAAATGGTCCTGCACTGTGGAATAAATGGAAATACTTTAGCAGAGCAACAAAGCCTTTGAAGATCAGGAAAAAATAGTCCTGGGCAGATCACAGTCTTTTCAACCTCCATTACATGTCTTTATAAAGTGGGAATTATGTATGACACAGACTTTTCCCAAGTTCAGTGATGAAAAGGAATTTTGCACATAAAAAATGCTGTGATTATATAAAGTCTTATGATTATTTTTTAATGAAAGAACACCTTAAAGAAAATGTGGGAGGGCAGGTTTTGGAGCAGACTGCAGGTGCTGGTGGAAGTTTTGAACAAGAGCAGGAAGATTTGCAGGCATAGCTATGGAGTAGAGTCAGCCTGAATTCTAGGGTTGCCATAAAAATCAGGACAACCAGAAACTTGTTGAGTTGTTTTTTTTTTTTTTAAGGAAGACCTGAAACTTTGGACTTTGTTTTGCTAAGTGCGCCTCACATTGTAAGCCAAGCAGAAAGAGCATGGAAATTATTAATGAACAGTGCCACACAGAATAGAGCCAACAGAAATAATACGGAAAACATTAACCAATGTAGTTGCTTATAACGTGTCATGTTTGATTCCAGGTTAAAATTTAAAAGAAAAATACTGGAATCTTCCAGGATCAGAATAGGCAAAAGGAACATTATAGGTTACGTTTGGATGGCAAACTCCACATTTTGAGGTTTTGTTTTGTTTTTTACTAGAACATTAAGGTCTACTAACAAGATGTAATTGCAAGACAGTGGTGATTGTGTGGGTGCATGGGGGCGGGACAACATGGAATTAAGGAACAAACTGTCCCTGAGCATAGGTTCAGCCCAGGAATTTGTTTTCAGTACCAGAACTGAGCGCAAACATCCGATTCACACAATAATCAACTCCTTGTTTCATCCTCCCCGAACATTATTAATCTTGGCAACCTAATTTAGAAGTGGAGAAAAGCCTTTTCGTTGCTGTAATTGTTAAATGATTGGGGATCAGAAACCCTTGGTTATGTGCTGCAAACCATTTAGAGATATACCTTTTTACCTTTTACCTACCTTCCATCCGCCACCTACTCCTTAAGACTCCCCTTAAAAGGAGTTACTGTTGTTATTTAGATCATTTGTATACCACTTCACATATAAAGTATGTTTAAGCAGTATGCAACCAATTAAAAGAACCCATGCATATTACAAAGATATGCAATAAAATAACCAATGGAATGCACCAATAAATATATACTGATGTTAGTACTGAAACTAAGTACTAATGGTAACCCCTTCTCCTTCTTACATGCCTCCTGAACACCTCTTAGCTCTCACCCAGAATTCCACCTTGGCTCTGACTCAGGGACCAAAAAAAAGGAACCCTGAAATCTCTCAGAACAAAGCAGGTCCACTGAATACTCTTGTGTTTATGGTCAGGCACCAAAATTTGATGGAGTTTCCTCAGGTTGCCCACAGCTGTGTCCTCTTCAGAAATAACTCTGCACACCCCACACACCCAGGACTCAGCTACACAGCTGCAAATAAAACGTTTTAAATAATAATTTATTATTTATACCCTGCCCATCTGGCTGGGTTTCCCCAGCCACTCCAGGTGGCTTCCAACAAAAGATGTGTTGTAAAGTGCAATATACACATGTGACACTAGATGACAACAGTGAGCTATGCAAAATTCAATGTAATTTTCAAAATGTTTGAAAACAAAGCATTTTCACATCGTTTTTTAAAATATGTGTGTAGATTCCACCCCTCAGTTTCAGACTACTGCAGGCTTAGTGAATTCAACCTTCTTTGATTGTTATGTTTTCTTCCCAGGCCCGTGAGATTTCACGTTTAGACATTAAGATGGACAAGTGGAAGAACGAGGAGTGTTTGAAAAGTGAGTCCCATTCTTGTGACTTTGTTAAGTAGGCAACCAAAGAGCCATTGAAGCCTCTTTTCAATTGCAGGACTGTATTGGTAGTTTTTGTAAATGCAATTGCTGCTGTATCTCTCTTGCTTATAATGCCATGACATGCTGAACGCAACTGCAAAGTGCAGTAAAAGTGGGATGGTCAACTGGCTGTGTGTGTGTGTGTGTGTGTGTGTGTGGAGGGAGGGAGGACAGAGGGTATCAGTTTGTCTGTCTGTAAAGCAGGAACACTTGTTCAAAAACAAAATTACTAGAAGAGCATGACAGTGAATTCCACCATTTGTTTTCAGCCTGTCTTGTACCTTTTTGTTACATTATTTAAAATTATTTTCATATGAAAGCCGGTATGGTATAGCAGTTAAGAGTGTTGAACTAGGACCTGGGAGACCAGGGTTCAAATCTGCACTGAGCCAAGAAGCTCACTGAGTGAACTTGGGCCATTCATTATCTCTCAGTCTTGTTGTGAGGACAAATTGGGGTTGCAGGCAGGGGCAAATCATGTACACTGCTTTGAGCTCCATGGGGGAAAGGATATACAGTAAAGTAGTACTGTATATTCTTCAGTACACCTTTGTACTGAAGAAGGGAGGTAAAGAAATATTTTAACTAAAATAATTCTTTCTCCTAGACAATAAAAATATTGAACTTGTGGTGAAGGAATCCTTTGAAGAAGCACAGGCGATCACCCAGGAGTCAGGAAGCTTCATATTTCACTGTGTGAAGAACTGGGAGCCAAAACTGGAGGCCAGTACGAAGGTAACACTTTGCTTACCATTGACAGCTTTCCTCAGTGTACCTGCGGGGGCCAGATTAACTAATGCACTAAAGGACCATTACAGAGTAGCTTGCTGAGAAATTGGACCCTTGGTGTGCTTTAATAAATAAAGAATCTATCCACATAATGCTGACAAAAAAACTCTGCATACACTATGCAAAAGAATTAAATATCATTATCCCCCCCCTCTCTCTTCCTCCTCTCTCTCCCCACAACCTCACAATGCTCATGACAGCAGTGTTTCACACAGAATGTAATTGACCTGTAGAAAGGACCCTATGAATTGAAATAGAGATGTTATATGTACCTTTGTTATACATGAATATCTTTTAATAAAAACATTTTTTTAATGTCCTTGCTGGCAGAGTGTGCTTTTCCTGTTCTCCTATATAGTAAGGGCCAAACAGAGAGGGATTCATATGTAGAACAGGCAGCTGTGTTGAAAGCAGTCAGTATCTAGAGCCTCAAATGTGTCTCATTTTGCTTCCTTTGCGATGTGTTCTAGAGTGTGTCTACATTCTTGTGATTCGTTTTAGAGTAATTCCTTTGTGGGGAAATGGCTTGGAGACGCTGCTACTGAATGTCCAAGTGTGTTGCTGAAATCCCTCCCTGCAGGAGAGGAAACAAAAGTAGCCTTGTCTTTATCAAAGGTATGTGGCTTCATCTTTATCATAGAATCATTTAATTGTAGAGTTGGAAGAGACCAAAGTAGTCCTCTAATACAACCCTCTGCAATGCAGAAATCTTTTGCCCAACCCACGACCTTGAGTTTAAGAGTTTCATAATCTACCAACTGAGCTGTCCTGTCAAGTTTCAAGTGTGATAGAAGTAATTTTTTGGCACAGAAGAGAAGAAGGAAGTAGTTCTTTGCCAATAAAACCACACATTAGTTCTGAAATTTAACAGGGGATTTGTAAATTCATTGTTCCTTTCAAAGAATGTTATCCTTGTGTCCATATCAGGATTTAATTGTTTGTTTTTTTAGATTACTAAGTTTGAATATTTTCTCCCTTGTCAAAGCTCTACTTTGTGTTCCATATCCAGAACTTTAATAAACAGAAAACAGTCTAGTGGCTAAGAAATAATCTATCAGTTACCTAGATTTTGGGATGGTGTATGCCTCTTCCACTGCTCTTAAGAGACCCACAAGTGCCATGCTTGGAAATGTTTATGAAAATGAAACCCTGGGATTGGTAATAAACAGTCTATTGTGTTATATTTATGAACATTACACAGTGCATTTGCTTAGCACCTTAACATAGGTAAACTCAACATCTTCATTTTCAGGATGCAGAATTGGAGCTGCAGCTCCAGGTCAATGACTGGTGAGAAATTATTATTTATTATTATATTAAAATCAAATCAAATAAGAAATTCTTGTCTGTTCAGCTTGGCTCTGTCCAGCTCAGTCCAGCAAATCACATACTCATGCACTTCACTTTAAGAAAGCCCTGTATTTAGTTGGAAAAAATACTATTCGTATCATCTCCTTCTACATCTGTCAGAGACTATCCAGTGTTATAGCCTAGCAATGATGGTGATGAGAGATGCAGAGTCTGTTCCTTTCTTACCTTCATTTTTGGCACATTTTAGTCCTTGTCTGAGTACCAGGCCACCTTCATGTTTTAAAATCTCACAACAATGACAAAACACACACAAAAAATCTACCACACTAAGTTCTCAGTTTCAAATTACATAGCTGCACAACACTGCTTTCTACCTCCGTATATCAGGTGACAAAGGGAGGTGCATTTCTTTCTTTTTATTCCAGTTTAGGAGATTTAGATGTGCGTTTGGGATGTGATCTCTGTGGGGCTGAGCAGGACTTCCTGTCTAAGCGCAAGAATGTGGTTGCCAGTGCTCTAAAAAAGGTTCTTCTGCTGGAGCAGGAGCTGCAAGGACATGAGGTACATGTGCTTCATTTTGTGACCCAAAGCTACTCATGTTAGTGCAAAAATATATAAATAGAACTAAAGCAGTTTATTTAGTGTGGGTATTGCAGAGAAGCTGCTTTGTTGAGAGAAATCAACTGCAGCAACGCATTGTTGAAGGAAAATAGAGTCAACAGACAAAGAGGACGCACAAAAAAATCAGATGCTCTTAAATGCATTTTCTCTGATAGACATCCCCTGAGGAGAAAAAAAAAGAGTATGCTTCAAATATGTACTTTTTGTAATAAATATCCTTTTATTCTTCGAACTGGTATTCTCTCTCCCCCTCCACCCCCGGAAAGAAAGTATTACAGCCTACTGACATTGGATACAGGTTATGTGGGCTTATTGAGGGCTAAGAAAGAAAATATTAATTACAATTTATCTCTCCAGTTTCCCACGCATGTGGGTTAAGCAGAGCATTAAAATCACATCCTTCATAACGAAAATAGAAGCTTTGGAACAAGGTTAAGGAGCCTTTCCTTTTCTGAGCAATTCCCCTTCGTTTCCCTCTCTATAGAAGAGACAGGCAACAAACAGCTTACAAAGTAAGCTTAAAATATACTGTTTACTTAACATTCTTTCACTGGATCACGGCAACGATAGTAGGAAAACTATGCAGGACAAAATTCTTCTAGGTTTCAAAATATATGTTTGATTAGTGCACACAGACATGCATCTGCATCGAAGGTGAGGAAGGGAGTGAGAGAGAGGCGGTAGGAAGGAGAAAGAATTAAAAATCTATTGTTTCATCCCATCACAGGAAACAGGGGAAATGACATCACACAGAGCTCTCTCTGCACCATTTACAGTGGACGCTGGGGTTGCGAATGTGATCTGTGTGGGAGGCACGTTTGCAACCCGCAGCATCTGCAGCCTGCAGCGCCATGTCTGCACACACGCAGGTTGCAATTCGGTGCTTCTGCACATGTGCAAAGCGCCGAAACCCGGAAGTAACCTGTTCCGGTACTTCCGGGTTTCGGTGCTTCTGTATCCCAAAAACGCTCAACCTGAAGCATCTATAACCCGAGGTATGACTGTATATTCCTATGATATGGACCTGCCTATCTAGCAATACAGCTCTGTGGTCGCTTACCCCTAGACTTACTAATATTTAGATATTTGACTGGTAATCCCGAACAAGTTAGGCACAGTTATTTCCTGTTTACTCCATCCTGTTTGTGCCACAGGTCCCAGTGATCGCTGTCATGGCAACAGGAGGAGGAGCCAGAGCAATGTCAGCTTTTTATGGACACCTCTCTGCCCTTCAGAAGCTGAATCTTCTAGACTGTGTGACATACCTCTCTGGAGCATCTGGCGCAACATGGTAATGTGAATTAGCATTGTGAAAAATAGCAGCTGCTGGAGAGGCCCGGTCAGATTTGAGGTTGCTGCACATGTGGAAGGGTTTTTTAAAAAATATTTATCGCCAACAGTAGCTTCAATAACAACTTCTGTCTGAGGGCAAATGTCAGCTTCAGGGAGAGAAACAATTGTACAGTACAGTGGTACCTTGGTTCTCGAACTTAATCCATTCTGGGAGTCTGTTTGACTCCTGAAACAGTTCAAAAACCAAGCTGTGGCTTCCGATTGGCTGCAGAAGCTTCCTGCACTCAATCAGAAGCCGCAGAAGCCACATCAGATGTTCGGCTTCCGAAAAAGTTTGCAAAGTGGAACACTCACTTCCAGGTTTGCGGCATTTGGGAGCCAAAACATCTGAGTACCAAGGCGTTCGAGAACCAAGGTACGACTGTATTAGGCATCAAGGTGCAGGGTTGAGGAAAGCGTTCATCCCTCTCCCTGTGTGCCATAGTCCTGAACCTGACTAGGCCCTCCCCCGGTTGCTTTTTAAAGCATCCCTTCCAAATTGAACATGTAATCTACATTCATGTAATCTACAATGTGCTTTTGGGCCCTAAGGATATGAGGGTAGATTTTGTGAGTGTAATTTACAAGGCAGTTTAAATTATAGCGTTGCCTTGTTCTGAAGATGTTATTTTTTCTGTAGGACAATGAGAAGTTTGTATGAAGATGCTGACTGGTCTCAAAAGGACCTGATGGGTCCAATCCACAGAGCACAGGAATATATTGCTAGGAGCAAGTCAAGTGCTTTCTCCTTGGAGGCCCTACAGCGCTATGACGTGGAGCTAAGGCAGAGAGCTCGAGAGGGGCACTCGGTTTATTTTACTGATGTGTGGTCCCTTATAATCGACCGCATGTTCCATGACGAGGTATGTGTTCCAAAGACCCTCTTACCCTAAGGATGTTAAGTGTCTTCATCTTTCCTTGCAGACATTGCTTGGACAGGCGGAGACCCCCCCCCCAACCCCAGGCGACCCCTGGGAGGTATAATGACACCTGACAACGTGTTATGGGATTAAAATTGGCCACAACTTTATTAAATTACCAGAGGTAGGAAGACCTTGGCTTAGGCTTTGGGTGTTTATCCCTCCCAGTGCCCAGCCGGGGATCTGGGGAACACCAGGGTTATCCAAAGTATGGGGGGATTGGGCTGACTCTGGAGAACGTCTGTTCAAGCATAGAGCCCCCCCCCATTTTGCTGCATCATAGGGGAGAGCACTGACAACTCATTGGCGTATGGCCAGTGCCTCCCCTCAAAATAACCCCTTTAATGGGGAACCCTGGGATCGCCACTGCAGGGGGGGGGTGTCACTGCTTCACCCCCCCCAATTGAGGGAAGATAGATTAAAGGATTCCACCCAAGGCCTACAAACCGCCAAAGTTGTGACGTTTTGCTATGGCGAAGGTGAAACCTGCCAATGCAGGGAAATTCCTTCCTGGTCCCTCAATGACGACCATCTAGGACTGCAAAAGAACTGCGAAAGAAGACATAAATTGAGGGAGGGCAGGGTGGGGAAGTTCAGGAGCCAACAAAACCAACAGGTAAGTTACACCCTCTATTGTGAGTGTGGGCGGTCCTAACTCTACCTGGCCAATTCCCTTGGCAATGCCCCCCCCCAGCCAGGATTGGCTGATTGATGAAGCTAGGTGGGAACCTCCAGGTATCCAGCTTGGGGGGCGGTGGCGAAGCCAACTACCTTGTCAGGAGTCTAGTAGTCCCGGGGGGGGGGGGCTGCGCGTGACCACGCAAAAGCCGTCCCCCAGTTAATGGGAGCGGTCATTCTAGCTCTTGGGCAGTAGCAGATGGCATGGTGAGGTGGCAGCACTCACCTGACCTCCAGTCAATTGCGTTGTTGTTTCTTACTGGGAACTAGAGGGTGAGGAGGCTGTGCTCCCAGTCAGAGGCAGTATGCTTTTGAATACCAGATGCTAGAAACCAGAGGAGCGGAGAGTGCGCTTGTGCTTGGGTCCTGCTTGTGGGTTTCTCAGAGGCATCTGGTTAACCACTGTGAGAACAGGATGCTGGACTAGATGGGCCATTGACCCGATCCAGCGGGGCTGTTGTTATGTTGGTTGCTGAGGTGCAAATGCACCAGTGGAGCCAATCCACCACTCCTGCCGGTGTATTTGCACTATGTTGACCTTGCCACCACCTGGCCGCTCCCTCTTTACCGCTCGGTAAGCAGCCGCAACATGACTCAACAGAGGTCAGGTGAGAGCCACAACCCAACCATGCCGTCTGCTGCTTGGTTTGGAAGCATCTGTTGCTTCATAATTTATTTTCTGCCTTTGAATTTCTTCTTGTTTTCTTTGTGTTTCATTGCATCATTTCCTCTTAGCAAAGTGATAGCAAACTTTCTAGTCAGCAACAGGCTGTGACTCAGGGGCAGAATCCATTGCCTATCTACCTGGCCCTCAATGTCAAGAAGGACACCCAGAGCACTTGTGAATTTAAAGGTAAGCAACTCAGCAATCTTGAAACCATGTCAGGGGGCTTCCGTGTGTAAGTAGTTCAGAACTGCAGCCAAAAAGGTCCGTATAGTTAAAGCCATGGTTTTCCCAGTAGTGATGTATGGAAGTGAGAGCTGGACCATAAAGAAGGCTGATCGCCGAAGAATTGATACTTTTGAATTATGGTGCTGGAGGAGACTCTTGAGAGTCCCATGGACTGCACGAAGATCAAACCTATCCATTCTTAAGGAAATCAGCCCTGAGTGCTCACTGGAAGGACAGATCCTGAAGCTGAGACTCCAATACTTTGGCCACCTCATGAGAAGAGAAGACTCCCTGGAAAAGACCCTGATGTTGGGAAAGATGGAGGGCACAAGGAGAAGGGTACAACAGAAGATGAGATGGTTGGACAGTGTTCTCAAAGCAACCAGCATGAGTTTGACCAAACTGCCGGATGCAGTGGAAGACAGGAGTGCCTGGCATGCTCTGGTCCATGGGGTCACGAAGAGTCGGACACGACTAAACAACAACAACTCGACAATGGTATGGTGTCTTTTAGTAGAACCACCTGCAATCTTGAAACCATATCAGGGGGCTTCAGTGTGTAAGTAGTTCAGAACTGCAGCCAAAATCAAGACTTACTCAAAGTAGGCCCACTGAAATGAATGAATGTGACTAAGTTAGGTCCATTCATTTCAGTGGTTCTGCTCTATGCAAACCATTCCTGAATTTCACCCAAAGAGAGCAATTCTGTCTTCATCAGTCTCCTCTCAATCTTCCTCCTGATTTTAGGCTTTGGGGTGTATTTTTCCCCACTTCTCTTCTCTCATTCTGCTTATAGAATGGTGTGAATTCTCCCCATATGAGGTTGGATTTTCTAAGTACGGCGCCTTCATTTGTCCAGAGGATTTTGGAAGTGATTTCTTCATGGGACGACTAATAAACAAGAGACCAGAGTCTCGGATCTGCTATTTGGAAGGTGACTTAATTTTGATTTGAGGAAAGTTATCTTTTGGTGAGAAAAATTGCCAAATTCAATATTAGTATTACCATAGTAAGTGTAGCTTGTTATCAAAAATCTGTAACTCTCTCTTGAGCATTGAGCTGATACAGTGCCATAGATGTGGGAAATTCTAAAACATGCAAGAAGAAAAAACAGCTCAGACCCTCCCCTGTATTCTCCATGTCTATCTAACTATGTTGGACAATCTCTCTCTCTCTCTCTCTCTCTCTCTCTCTCTCTCTCTCTCTCTCTCTCACACACACACACACACACACACACACAGCACACACAGAGAGAGCCCTGCTTCCTCCTGCTCACCATCCTCCACAGGGTCTATATCCGACAGTAGATGTTTCTTCATTTTTTTCCTGCTAGTTAATGGGCTGCCTCTGCAAGACAGCTGCCTGCCTGAACCATCCTCTAAATCAGAGCTTTCCAAACTGTGTGTTGCAACATGTTTGTGTGTTGGTTGCAGTGTGTAGGTGTGTTGCACGAATGCTCCCCATGCTCTTCCCAGAGCTGGAAGGGGATTAGTTTAGCCTCTGGTTTTCTAGTAAAATTGAATGTGTCATGAAATGATGCATGTCTAAAAAGTGTGTCACCAATATGAAAAGTTTGGAAAGCTCTGCTCTAAATGAAGCAGGAGACCTCCAGATTAGCTGCTGCAAAGTTCCACAGAATCATAGCATTGTAAGAGTTCTCAAAACCCATCTAGTCCAACTTACAATTGATGCAGAAAACCCTTTAAGTCAGCCTTTCAAAAACTGATCCTTTGGAAGTTCAGTCCCTTAATTTCTCAGCTAAATGCTGCTTCCAGCCGATTGCAGAGTAGCAAAGCCTTAGTTGCACCAAAAAGGACAAGTGTGGAAAGAACATGTAGGAAGTAGTGGCCTGTTGAAATTGTAGCAAAAACCTTCCACCAAATAATCCTGCACATTGCAGGCCTGTTTGCTTTTTATTAGACTTATAACTCCTATCTTGAAAGCACAAAGTAGGTAACAGCTGAAGGCAAACGTCCGCCAAGATACTATCACCTAACTAGTCCAAATCTCCCATTTCCTATCAGCTCAGCACTATCTAAGTCAGAGGTTTCCAAATGTTTGGGGGTTGCAAACCCCTTGGTTCCATAAATACATCCCCAGTGCCCCCTATGCTTTAAAAAGCATTATTCAAAATAGCAGTTTGCATGACCCACTAAGGAAGATTACCAAACAACAAAATTCAAAACAGTAACAAAAAATTACACATTTATTCAAAATCCAACTAAAACTACTTAGCTTAATTAATTCAACAAAATTGATGAAACTCATCCAGTGATACCAACTTTTCAAAGTCTGATAGTCATGTACACCTCTGCCACTCCCTTGCCTCTTATTGACACCCTAGGTAACCCCACTGCCCCCCAGTGGGTGGTACTGCCTATTTTGGCAATCACTTATCTAAGAAATAGTGCCAGTAAAAGGATGGGGAATGGGGAGAGAACAGGGCTGCCAGATCTGCTCTCATTTTCATGTCCAAAGCTCACACAGATGTAGGGATTTCTGGGGCTGTAGTAAGATTCGAATTTAAATACATCAACCTACTTCACAGAAACTGAGAAACAAGCAGGGCTGATCCATGCTTCTTTAATTAGCATCCAGATAACCAGGTGAGTTCTTAGGGATTGAGAATGACAAAGAGAGGTGCTGAAAGTCTTCATTTTGAATATGTTTACATTTACAGGCATTTGGAGTAACATATTTTCCTTGAATTTGAAGGATGTTCACCACTTATACAAATCCTGGCAGTGGCCTTTCCCAGACCAAGAAAAGGATGAAGGTAAGAAGTGGCCTGGGTAATTTCTGTTAGTTCAGTGGCATTTTTTTCAACAGAGAAGGAACTAAAGAATAAAATGCATCACTGTGCAGATACAGGAGAGAATCTGCAAAGCAGATGATCATAATCTGAACATTGTAGCTAATTTGTGGGTTTTACCCATCCATCTCTGTGGGGTTGTTTTTCACACATATACCTGATTTCTCTCCCTGACTTACTAGGAAAGCACATGCTACTTTAAATGGTTTTGATTACATTTGAAGTCTTTGGCTGCAATCCGTAGAAATGTGCGTGTTAGTGTGATTGTGCAGATGTGCATGTCACATCTAATGCACAAAGCATTGCTGCAAGTGTGAAATACATTGAGTGCAAACAAATGGACTCTCTGGATTGGATGTAAGAGTAGATCAGAACCATGAAGGCATGCAGAGGTCATAATTTCTATTCTAACCATTTATTTATTTTAAAGCTCAGAATCTGTCTTCTTCAGAAGCTATGCCATCTGCCCAGGTTCTGTGTGGCAGCATAAAGAAGGGAGGTGTGATTGCACATAAAAGATGTCCAAACCTCACAAATGACTACTTTGACCAGTAAACAGCCAGTGCACATAGTGTTGTTGTTAGTTTTTGAGCATCAGAGTTTAGAATTTTTCATAGTACAGTGGTACCTCGGGTTACAGACGCTTCAGGTTACAGACACTGCTAACCCAGAAATAGTACCTCGGGTTAAGAACTTTGCTTCAGGATGAGAACAGAAATCGTGCTCTGGTGGCACAGTGGCAGCGGGAGACCCCATTAGCTAAAGTGGTACCTCAGGTTAAGAACAGTTTCAGGTTAAGAACGGACCTCCGGAATGAATTAAGTTCTTAACCCAATGTGATGAGATATGGGGCTACTTGTGTGTGAGCGCTTACACTCTCAGAGTCTTGTAATCAGTTTCAAAACTGTCCCTCTCCGCGCAGCCATCGGTGCATGGCTGCCTTAATCGCTGGCAGAATCCGTCAGTGGGCGTTTCCGGAATTTCCTCCAACATAAGAGTTCTTTGACAGAAACTCTACGCCTTGATTCTCTGCGCGACAGCTTCCTGCGCAAAGTGGGCGTCCCAAGGGGAGGTCCTGAGCTCTCCCCGCTGTTCTCACTGGAAGCGTCTCGGAGCCGTTCCTCCGACTCTGTTTCCGCTGAAACTCTCCCTCTCCCCCTGCTGGTTCCCTCCTCAGCATCCGAGGGTCTCCTAGCATCCTGGAGCCCCTCCACCACTTGGAGCTCCGATGGCAGTTCCCTGACATCCACCTCCCCTCCAGGACCCCCCTCACCCCCCGTTCTCCCCCTTTCTCTGGGTGGTGAAGCTGGGAACCCCCGGAAAGAATCTCCCCCATCTTTGGATGACTCGAAAACTGCTCTCCACCTACTACTATCCCTTCTTCCCGAATAATCTTCCCCATCTGATTCTTCTTCCTCTTCCTGTCTGAGGAGATTTCACCCCTCCCATACCCAAGAATCTCCTGATGATCTCCTGAGGTCTCTGCTGACTCTACAGAGAGGAGGAGCAATGTACTGCTCTCTACTTAATTAGTCAAGTGAGTGAGTCAGAGTGTGTGTGTGAGAGAGTCAGTCAGTGTGTCGGAGAGTGAGTGCAAGAGATCGTGTTTAGAGATAAGATTGCTGCTAAGAGCAGCTGCAGGCACTCAGAGTATAGCATTGATTTATGCTCAGAATATTTAGCTCCGTATATAGTTTTGTATTATAGCTGTAGTTATAGAATAAAAGGAGGATATTTTACAGAGCTGCTCTCCGAGTGGTTTATACTCTGCAAGACTCTGCAAAACGTTGCTGCGCAACGACTGTATTATTGAGACAGTGAATCCGGTGCTCTCAGCTCCAAGCTGTGAGTCCACAGCACTGTGACCTGTTCCTGTGGGAAAGGAGGTCTCTGGCAGTGCTACCCAGCTCGCCTAGCCCAGTCGGGGCTGTAGTGCATGAGTCCAGTTGGTACACTGGCTCAAGGGCGATGCTGACACTGTCCTGATTCCGGGAACCACTCAAACTCCTCTTCCTCGTCGGTGGTGCCGAATTGCTCCTCCCAGAACCTAGCTACGGGCTGGGGCCTCCTTGGGAACCCGCGGTGAAACTCTCCTACAATAACCTCATCCTGGACGGTTTCTGCGGGTACCCAAGCATTCTCGGACTCCGGTTCCCCTTCCCATGCCACTAAGTACTCCACCTGTTTACCCTTCCACCGAGAGTCGAGTATTTCTGCTACATGACTGCTGCGCTCCCTCTCTTCTACTTGTGGTGCCGCGGGAACTTCCCCTTCTCTTCCCTGAAATTCCCGCCCTTCCCTGTGTGGTGACAGTAATGACCTATGAAATACTGGATGTAGTTTCATGTTGTCTGGCAGCCTGAGCCTGAAGGCCACCGGATTGACCTGTTGTGTAACTTCGAAGGGTCCCAATCACCTTGGCCTTAATTTCTTGCAACCTCCCTTGAATGGTAATCCTTGTGTTGACAACCACACCCGGTCCCCCACCCTTATAGTCTCTCCTTCCCTTCTGCTCCTATCTGCCTGCCTCTTGTATTCTTCCTTAGCCCTATCTAAATTCAATTTCAGCTGTTGATGTATTGCTTCCATTTCTTCCACAAAATGTTCTGCCGCCGGTACGCTCCATCTGTCCTCCCCTTCCCCTGGAAAGGCCCTAGGGTGACACCCATAATTGGCCATGAATGGACTCATGCCCGTGGACACATTTTCTGCATTATTGTAGGCGAACTCGGCCAGGGCTAGTTTCTCTACCCAGTCATTCTCTCGGTCATTTACATAACACCTCAGATATTGTTGCAAAATACTGTTTGCCCTTTCCGCCTGCCCATTGGTTTCTGGATGCCTGGCGGTCGAGAAATTGACCTCCACGTGCAGTAGGCTCATGAGCTTCCTCCAGAACCGGGACGTAAATTGTTTTCCTCTGCCAGAGACTACCCTCAAGGGGGCGCCATGCAACCTAAAAATGTGTTTTACAAACAACCTGGCGGTTTCTTCCGCCGTTACCGCATGTGAGCAAGCTATAAAGTGGCACATCTTGGTTAACAAGTCCACTACTACCATGACCGCCATCTTACCCTTGGATTTGGGCAAATCCGTCATAAAATCGATGGACACTGCCTGCCATGGCCGTTCTGGTGTGGGTAATGGTTCCAGCAACCCCGCTGGTGCCGCCCTCTCCCCTTTGGCTCTCTGGCAGCGGTCGCACCCCCTTATATATTCTCGTACATCTTCCCTCACCTTTGGCCACCAGAACTGCCTGGTGACTAACAACATTGTCTTGTGTTGCCCAAAGTGCCCAGCGGTGGGGCTGTCGTGCAGTTGTTTGAGTACCCTACTCCTCAATTCCCCCTCTGGTATGTACAAAGCCCCCTTGTAGTACAGTGCCCCATTTCTTTCCTCAATCCCCCCGGGGTTCTCCCCTGCTCTCCGGAGCTCTCTGAGCTTATTTTGGGCGTATTCATCGCTCTCAGTCCCCTCTACCAGTTCTCGTTGTCCCACCAGTGCTGCCCCACACACCCAGTGGTCCTCGGGTATCACATGTCTTTCTTCCGGTGCTCCCTCCCCAGATGCCAACTTTGCTGCCACATACACCCGGACAACACCATTACTGGCCCCAACAACATCACACATACCATCTCGGGACTATTTAATTGCTCATCGTCTAACATTGTGTATGCCATCAAATGCCAACAGTGTCCTTCAGCTCTCTATATTGGACAAACAGGCCAAACCTTACGCCAAAGGATAAACGGACATAAATCTGACATCAGGAATCACAAGACAGAGAAACCAGTAGGAGAACACTTCAATCTCCCAGGACATTCTATACAAGATCTCAAAGTAGCTGTTCTATTACAAAGGAATTTCAGAAATAGACTGGAAAGAGAAGCTGCTGAATTGCAACTTATTACCAAACTTAAAACCATGGAGAGACCTGGTCTGAACAAAGACATTGGATTCTTTTCTCATTATACATGACAAAGCCATTTTTCACCTTCTCACCCCTTGCTTTTTCCTGTAAGACCTATTGCAGTCGTTAAGAGTCGTCAACAGGCTCATCACAGCTATCTGCCAATCACCCATTCCCACCACCCTTCTGAGTAATACCCCTCCCCACCTTCTCACTATATAGAAGCGTCTGGTGACTTCTGTTTCAGTGTATCTGAAGAAGTGTGCATGCACACGAAAGCTCATACCTAGAACTAACTTAGTTGGTCTTTAAGGTGCTACTGGAAGGAATTTTTTGTTTTGACTATGGCAGACCAACACGGCTACCTATCTGTAACTCGTCCTCTGAGTAGACCAGCACGTCGTCTAAGAAGGCTACACAGTTCTTGTACAGCAAGGGTCCTAGAACGTGGTGCATGAAGGATTGAAAGCATGCTGAGCCCCCTTGTAATCCAAAGGGCATAACGAGATACTCGAAGGCCCCCAGTGGGGTGAACATGGTGGTTTTCCATTCGTCCCCTTCCCTCATTCGTATCAGGTTGTACGCCCCCCCTTAGGTCCAGCTTGGTAAAAATCTTTCCCTTCCTAACCCTGGTCAAAATGTCGTCAATTCTGGGCATGGGAAAGGCTACTGGTTCCGACACTGAGTTGACGGCCCTAAAGTCCACTACAAGCCTGGGCTTATTAGTGTCTTTTTTGTCCACAAAAAACACTGGACTGCCCCCCACCGCTCTCGACTCCCTTATGAAACCTCTCTTTAGGTTTTTGTCTATGAATTCCCTTAACTCCTGCAGCTCTCTGTCCGACATGGCGTACAGTTTGCCCACTGGTAGCTGGGCCCCCGGGAGTAGGTTGATTTGACAGTCAAAGTGTCTATGAGGGGGTAGTCTATCTGCTTCCTTCTCACTGAAGACGTCACTCAGGTCGGCGTATTGCCGTGGTATTTCTCCCTTTTCCCCCACCTCCATCCCTGCCAGACTTGCCATGTCCAACCCAGGGTTTCCTCTTCCCTTGCAGTGCTCCAAGCAATGAGCTGACCCAAAAGAGACCGTCCGCTGGTGCCATCCCACTAGCGGGTCATGTAGCGCCAGCCAGCTCATTCCCAAGATGATGGGAGGTCCCGCTAGTGTGGCTACATGAAATGCAATGACTTCCACGTGCCTCGCCACCCTCATTGTCATAGGCACCGTCTGTTGGGTTACTTCTTCTCCCAGAAGTTCCCTCCCATCAATCGTCGTGACCTGCAAAGGACGACTTAAGGGCAGCGTCTGTATCTGGTGCTCTGATGCAAATTCCTTACTCATGAAATTGCATGAGCTGCCTGAGTCTAACAAGGCTTTGATCATGAGTGGATGTCCGTTGGGTAGCTCTAGCACCACCTCTATGGCGAGGGATGCTCGGGGGGGTTCAGGCTTGGGCACATTCACTGTTCCTTGGCCTGGCTGCTGTGCCCTGTCGCTGGCAGCCAGGCGTTGGCTTTTACCTGCTCCTTCGCCCCCTCCTCCTCACTCCCAACAGCCCCCACCATTCCTTGCCATGCCTTTCTTTGAGGGCAGACCCTGGCAAAATGTCCTGGCTGTTGGCAGAGGAAGCACTTTTTGGCGCCCTTCCCCTCCTTCTTCCGCCCTTCGTTGAAATTTGAAGTTCCCCTCGCACGCGCGCCTCCAATTTCCATCGGTTCCACTGGCTGAGAAAGTTGCTCTGGCATCTCAGGAATGCGGAAATCATTCCAACGCTCTCCTCTCCCTTCCCGCTTCTCCAGAGCCCTCACCTCTTGGCGCGCACCAATCGTAAGCGCCGCTTTGGTCAGCTGATCCATGGACTCCGGACGGGGCGCGCGGGAAAGTTCATCTTTCACCGCTGGGGCTAGGCCTTCTTCAAACAACATTTGTATCGGGTCCGAAGCCAGGTCCCAACCCAGTTTGTGTATGAGCATGGTAAATTGCGCCCAATACTCTCGGACTGATTGATTTCCCTGTTTGCACGCCATCAACTGCCTGCGTACCACGCCCTGTTCAATCTGGCTGGAAAACATCAAGTCCATCGCGACAAAGAATTTCCTCAAGTCTTTCAAGGCGTCATTATTTGATGCCATCAGGGGTCGAACCCAGTCTCTAGCCCCTCCCTCGAGGTGTCCAATCACAAAAGCCACTCTCGCCTCCTCATCGGCAAAGTCATCATACTGCAGGTTCAGGGCATACTGCATCTCTGTCTTAAAGGCTTGGTAATTCCTTGGGTCCCCCCCAAATTTCTGCACCAACCCCGGTACCTTCCTTGCAATGGGGGTGGGTTTCCCCTGTGCATCCTGAGCTCTCCTTTCATCAAGCCGCGCCGTTAGCAGAGCCAGCTGGCGTTCCAAATCTCTGTTTCTCTCCTGCAGAGTTGGTCCTCCTCCAGCTCCTCCCGCTCCTCCGGCTCCTGTTGGATTGCTCATGATGCCTTCCTTCGCACAAGTAGCGTCAGGGTCTGACGGATTGCTGTGATGAAATATGGGGCTACTTGTGTGTGAGCGCTTACACTCTCAGAGTCTTGTAATCAGTTTCAAAACTGTCCCTCTCCGCGCAGCCATCGGTGCATGGCTGCCTTAATCGCTGGCAGAATCCGTCAGTGGGCGTTTCCGGAATTTCTTCCAACATAAGAGTTCTTTGATAGAAACTCTACGCCTTGATTCTCTACGTGACAGCTTCCTGCGCAAAGTGGGCGTCCCAAGGGGAGGTCCTGAGCTCTCCCCGCTGTTCTCACTGGAAGTGTCTCGGAGCCGTTCCTCCGACTCTGTTTCCGCTGAAACTCTCCCTCTCCCCCTGCTGGTTCCCTCCTCAGCATCCGAGGGTCTCCTAGCATCCTGGAGCCCCTCCACCACTTGGAGCTCCGATGGCAGTTCCCTGACACCCAAGGTACCACTGTATGTGCTTTTTGCTGTTCTTCCAGATAAAGGCAACAGGGCTTCTATAAATCAGCTCTCTCTATGTCACACAGCTTGTTTCATTCCACCAATGAACAGATCCAGCATCTTCAATGGAATTCTGACCAGTCGGCCAATAGGAGAAAAGAAACCTAACTTTCTGAGAGGTCTCCAGCTACACAAGGACTATTACCAACATAAAACATTCTCTATGTGGCAAGGTAAATAAATCAGCACATGAAATTGGGAGGAACCCAGCCAAACCCTTCCTGCACTATAAATGTTCACCAAATTTTGTCATGCAAGTCACCACCTTGCTACAATACCCTTGTAGGAAACGTATGTATGTATGTATGTATGTATTATACTTATTAAATTTCTTAGTCTCTTTATCTTGCCCAAGGGAACCCAAAGTAACTTACAACCAAATTATGTACAAATACGGTCATGCTAGATGAAATACTGGTTTTCTCAGCATTAGTACTAGTGATTAATCAGTCAAATAAAGCCTTGACACAGTACGCAGTAGTTTGGTTTGGATAGACCGCTGAAGGTGCTTGTTTTCTGATTAATGCTAAGACTAACAAGACATAAAGCAGCCCATCAAAAACGATCATAAGTTTTGTTTTTTCAGTATTCATTGGTGTATATTAGATAAGCATGTCCTGTATGATCACAATAGCAAGAAATACTTGCCTTGCAGACAGTAAATTGGACCAGTGCCCCAACTCTCTTACACCTCAGGAAAAAGAGCTATTCTTGGTTGATGCTGGATATTTCATCAATACCAGTTGCCCTCCATTGATAAGAAAGGAAAGGAATGTGGATGTTATCTTATCACTTGACTACAACCTGTTGGAGACCAGGTTTAATGTAAGATTATTCTTATTTTATCTTTGGACTAGAGAATAACTTTGCCATTTATTGCAATGTTTTGGGGCATACAAATTGTTTATAAAGAAATCCTTATTCCTGTATGCTAGCCTAAGAGGGTTAGATTAAATATTAAGCTAAGCATGCTGTAGAGTAGAGCCCAAGTTAAACGTGGAAGTCTTCCTGTGATCCAATTATAAAGTGAGTTTCATGCTTTATATGGTGATGCGAGTTGCATGAAAC
The DNA here is from genome assembly GCF_964252035.2 of Podarcis erhardii. NCBI lineage: Eukaryota > Metazoa > Chordata > Lepidosauria > Squamata > Lacertidae > Podarcis > Podarcis erhardii. Next base: position 44,796,003 of record NC_138497.1, read on the forward strand.
CAGTTTCTGCGTTTAAACATAGGAAGCTGCCTTATACTGAGCCAGGCCATTGGTTCATCTAGCTCATGGGTAGGCAAACTAAGACCCGGGGGCTGGATCCGTCCCAATCGCCTTATAAATCCGGCCTGTGGACGGACCGGGAATCAGCATGTTTTTACATGAGTAGAATGTGTGCTTTTATTTAAAATGTATCTCTGGGTTATTTGTGGGGCATAGGAATTCATTCTTTTCCCCCCAAAATATAGTCTGGCCCCCCACAAGGTCTGAGGGACAGTGGACTGGCCCCCTGCTGAAAAAGTTTGTTGACCCCTGATCTAGCTCAATATTGTCTTCACTGACTTTCAGACTGGGATCTCCCCCAGCCCTACCCAGGGATGTCAAGGATGGAATCTGGGACTTTATGCATGCAAAGCAGATCCTCTGCCAATGACCTACAACATCTAAGCACCTATATAAAGTGCATCCATTCATAGGGAGTTCATGTCAGCACCATGGATTCCTAGATGTACCTGACTGAGAAGGGGGGAAATTGTCTATTTTCCTTCCTGCATTTTGTTCTCTCTAAATGACTAAACTTACCTGAACAGCAAAGCAGTCTCTTTCTCCTCTATAGCTTTAGTTAGGTTTGACAATAGTAGATGAGGACTGTTGGGGGGTGGGGTGGATGGCCTTAGTTTTGCTATTTAAACTCTAGTTTTCCTCTTTGTTCTGCAGTCTATAGAACAGATGGGCAAATACTGTTTGGACCAGGATATTCCTTTTCCTGAAATTGCACTGACTGAAGAAGACAGGGAGAATCCAAAGGAATGCTACATTTTTGAGGACAAAGAGAACCCAGAAGCTCCAATCATACTTCACTTCCCACTAGTGAACAACTCTTTTAGGGAGTATAAAAAACCGGGTTAGTATTGAACTTTTCAGTCACGTTCTATGAGACTGGGGACCAAGTAGCAAAGAAGCCACTGCCTAACCATAAAATTGTAGAGTTGGAAGGGACCCTGAGGATCATCTAGTCCAACCCCCCACAATGCAGGGATTAATATGCAGCTGTCTCGTATGGGGATCAAACCTGCAACCTTGTCATTGTTAGCACCATGCTCCAACCAAATGAGCTATCCAGCCCCTCTTGGTATGTGGTGTAGGAATAGTATTTCCAAAGGACAGGACATTCATCACCGCCTTCCACAACAACAACAACAACAACAACAACAACAACAACAACAACAACAATATTATTTTATTTATATCCCGCCCTCCCCAGCCGAAGCCGGGCTCAGGGCGGCTAACAACAATAAAATAATACAACATTCTAAAATCATTTCATTATAAAATTAATTCAAATCAAATTGATGGCAACCATTGGGCTAGAGTTCTGTGAAGATTGCCAAAGGAGGGAGTCAGGCTGTGCCCTGGCCAAAGGCTTGGTAGAACAGCTCTGTCTTGCAGGCCCTGCGGAAAGATGTCAAGTCCCGCAGAGAAGATCGTAAGTAATAATAAATACCTGTCAATACCACACAAGAGCTTCAAGCAATGCTTTCCTTCTCTGATGTTCCCCCAGCTTTTCATTGAGGATTCTTGCCACAATAACTGTTTTCAAGTCAGAGTGTTAGCAGCTTGTCTCCATTGTTATATTACAAACAGGGAAAAGAGAAGGACAAATATACTGGTCTTTAAATGGAAGAATTTGATAGCCCAAACAGAGAATTGGAGTATACTTAAGGCTACAGAAATCCATGGGGTTCAGCATGCTAAAAACATTCTGTTAAATTGCAGCTGGTGCCTTTTCACATAAGTCAGACTTAAACGATAGCTCTACAAGTGGGAACGTTCTACAGTCCCTTTTTTTGCTTGGCACATGGTCCTTTTCAAATCTACCTTCAGGTAGCATATATAAGAAACAGGTCTGTCAGTTTTGAACTGTGTGATCAGACAGTCAATAAAATAACAAGCCGGGCTCTCACATGTAAAAAAGAGAATACATTAGGCTATGTGCCACAATGTGCAAACATGTAACAATTAGTCCTGTAAGACGTGCAGCAAGCTTTGCATCACAATCCTATGCATGTCTACTCAGAAGTAAGTCCCACTGAGTTCAATAGGGCTTACTCTGTGGTAGGTGTGTAGAATGTTACAGCCTGGGTGAGTATGTACAGGATTATAGGGAGACTTAATTCCAAGTAAACATGCATAGATTGCACTGCTGTTGTTATAAATAATGTCACTGACAACCCAAAAGCACATATAGCCCATTAAACTATTTTATCCTTCACCCCACCCCTCTGATGAAATATCAATCAAGATAGAAAAACAGGTTTTTGTGTGCATCCATAAGAGAGAGTCCATGTTTGGTCATGCATTTGGAATGTCCAAAATATGGCCAACTTGTGCTCTGTGACTGCAAAGTTTTTATTGCTAGATTGTGCTGAATATATTATATGTAATAGCCTCCAGGTTGTGTTCTATTATAGACAGCTATCTGGAGAATAGAGTGACTCTCAACAATACAGAATTTGGGCATCCTCGTCACAGAGGTATACTATTTTACAGACACAGTGTTAACCCAATCTCTTCCTCTCCCCCCCGCCCCCATACTATCCATTTTTGGCAACCTTTGTGCAGGAATTAGGCGAACTTCTGCAGACACGGCTAAGGGAGAGGTGGATTTTACTAGTTTAAACTCACCATACAGAATGACAAATTTGACTTACACCGAGGAGGAATTCAACAAACTTATAAACCTGAGTGACTATAACATTCAAAATAACAGGGAACTGATTTTGCAAGCTCTGCAGACAGCAGTGGAAAGGAGAAAAGCCAGCAGGAAACAAAAACAACTACAATCAACATGAATCAAATCAGGTGGGATTTTTCAATTCAGTCCCCATTTTCAGTGAATGGTGAACCTTCATTGCTTTACCATGGCATTTCACACTTTGAGATGTATATTATTAGGCCCGCCCTAATACTGTGATTGTAAGCAGTTTTAAACTGCTTTTAATATTGTATTACAAATTGTTGTAATCTACCCTGGCGATCTCAGGGTGAAGGGTGGGCAAGAAATTAAAATATCAACAGCAACAAAATTAAAATTGCATCATTATTCTTATTCTGAACTTCGGGACATGGGGCACCCACACATATGTGCTTGTCTTTGGATGAAGTGTCTGCTTCTCCTTAAGTGAAGGGCATGGGGAAGTCGGTTCCTCCAGCACAGAAAGAGGGATTGTCAGCTTGACCAGCCAATGTAATTTCCTGCAATGACAACATTTTCTGTGTCATTGCACTGTTTTTGCTTAACATATTGTATTCCAGTTACAGTGGTACCTCGGGTTACATACGCTTCAGGTTACAGACGCTTCAGGTTACAGACTCCGCTAACCCAGAAATAGTACCTTGGGTTAAGAACTTTGCTTCAGGATGAGAACAGAAATTGTGCTCCGGCGGTGCGGCGGCAGCAGGAGGCCCCATTAGCTAAAGTGGTGCTTCAGGTTAAGAACAGTTTCAGGTTAAGAGCAGACCTCCGGAATGAATTAAGTACTTAACCCGAGGTACCACTGTACTTACATCAAGCATGGAAAACTTTAGACCATTGAGGCTTTGATGTACTACAACTCCCATCACCTCTGACTATTGCCTTTGCTGGTTGTGGCTGGTGGGATTTGGAGTCCAATGATGTTTGGAGGGCCGCAGGTTCTCCACCCCTGGCTCAGGGTTCATCCAGACTTCCTTTTGTGCCGTGTTTCTAGGAACGTGCTTTAAAGTGCCCTGTAAAATTGCTCTTTACCTATGAACAGGCGCAAACAGCAATCCATGGAAAATCCGAATTATCATTTGTTCCAATACAGTGTTAAATAGTGGGATTTTGCTGGGGCAAATAAAAAGTGCTTGGACGCAGTGCTTTAAAGTGTAGACCTGTGCCTGGAAAGCGCAGGGCAAAAGGTAAGTGTGGATGAAGCCATACATGGAACTGCAAGTCTTGCAACTGGGCTTTCATTTGGTGAACACAAGATGGCAGTATAAATTAAGGAATTAAATCATAATTATTTAAAAATATTTGGTACTGGAGAGCTTTCACGTTTGTAGCAATAACAGCTTGCAATGTTAGATGAAGACTCTGCACCTGTAATGTTTTTGTTACATATCCACCCTCTTGTGATCTGCCTATCACCCCTTCTACCTGTCATTTATCCATCCTTCCATCCTGATAGTAAAGGCAGATTGATCACCAGGAGAGACTGGAGTGAAACCACCCATCATCATCATCATCATCATCATCATCAACACCATCATCTTTTATTTATATTCAGCCCTCCCTGGCCGAAGTCGGGCTCAGGGCGGCTAACATCAGACATATAACATTAGTATAAAATCAAACAATAATTAAATTACCTCCTAAAACAGGTCCAAATTAAAGTATAATTAGATGGCTTTCTGCAGGGTTAGGAACAGTAAGTGCTCATCGGCCCAACTATTTATGCTGATCTTATATGGGCCTGTGAGAATGCTGGGAGGCCTCTTTCATATAAGTTTTAATATAAAAAGAAAAGGGGAGTCAGGGTGAGCCCTGACCAAAGGCCTGGCGGAACAACTCCGTCTTGCAGGCAGTTATTTTCCAGAGGAATTCTGGGGCAGAAATAGCTCAGAAATGAAAGAGCATCCAGTTTAGATTGTACCATGGTACCTGCATATCTTTCTCCACCAGGCAAATAGCAGTTTTGAGGAGGGATTAGACTGGGAAAATGGCTAAACACTTCCTCCCATGGCACTGCTTTGCTGACCTGATTTCCTTTGACGTGCAGCTGCTTAGAACCTCATTTTAACCATTGAAGGACAGCTGGGTAATTATCTTGTTAAACCCTAAGACACTTGATGAGATGTTATTGTTGCTGTTATTTTATAATGCAGTTAGAGATTTAAAGTTCTTGCAATAATGGGTCAGCCATACGCCTCTTGGACCCTTGTTCCTCTTGGCTTACTCTGCGGGGTATGACTGAGTGGATCTGGGGATGATCAACCACCCTGAAAGAGGTAGTGGTCCAATTACTCCTGAAAAACTCCATCATGGACCTGGACCTCTTTAGGGAAGGTGATTGAGAGGGTTGTGGCACAACTGCAAATACTCTTGGATGAAACAGATTACCTTGACCCATTTCAGTCTGGGTTCAGGCACTCAGTATGGCAAAAATACTGTTGAACACCCCCACTGACTGTTGGCATCATGCAGTAACTACTGGATGAGCAACTGAAAGAGCTGAGAGCTGAGATGTATAAAATGGTGAATAAAAATGAACTAGACATAGAGCCTTTGGAAGACAGCATTGATGAAGGATTGCCAGAACAGGAGAGTGGAATGGTAAAGTTGGAGACAGTAGATGATGAAATGGAGAGGACCTCCATACAGGTACCTGGAGGAATGAAGCCAAATGGTGGAGTTATGGTGATGGAGGAGTGGAATGAAATCACAGACCAAGAGATTAAGAAATATTCTGAGTTGGCAGAGACAGAGTTGAGAAAGAAAGGACTGTGTACAATTTGGAATGAATTTAGAGGAAATAGCTACCACGGAGACATTAAGGTCCATAAATAGCAACATCCTAGAGGTCCCGGGCCCTAAGGAAGTTAGATTAGCCTCAACCAGAGCCAGGGCCTTTTCAACACTGGTGGAACGCTCTGCCTCATGAGACCAGGGCCCTGCGGGATCTGATTTCTTTCCGCAGGGCCTGTAAGACAGAGTTATTCCGCCTGGCCTTTGGCTTAGAATCAGTTTGATTCCCTCCCCCTCTTTCTTTTTCCTTTTTCCTCCTGTGGAGAGGCTGCATCTTAATGTTTTAATGTTGTATTTTAATGTTGTTTTTTAAATTGTATTTTAATCAACTTGTTTTTATTGTTGGATGTTAGCTGCCCTGAGCCTGGTCGTGGCTGGGGAGGGCGGAGTATAAATAAAATTTATTATTATTATTTCTAAGTCAGGCCATCAGGAAATGGGAAGATATGGGTCTGGGTGTGAATGAATGAATATAAAATACGTATTAGAAATGTTTTGAAAATGTTTTTTATTATTTTATCATTGCTCATTGCCCTGGGATTCTTTGGGAGAAAGAACAGGATATAAACGTACTAAATAAATAAAAGGTATATGTGTAATTTACTGTCATCAGTGCTGGGTGTAATCATTGTGTATGCAACCCTGGACTGTCAAAAGGAACTGAGGAAATCGATACTGCTTCCAGAACCTATTAATGCATGCTTCAGGTGTGAAGGTGCATGAGTTAAGCAAAGTTAGTGCTTCAAATGTAATTTTGCTGGAGTTCCTTTAAGGGCACCATACCCCACATTAAGAAATGACTAGCTAACTTGGCTTGGTGAGGCAATACAGGGTCATAAATAATATCTGAATGGCAGAGGCCCACAGGGATGCAAGAGGACAGGTTTTACTAGCATATACTGTGCCAGGTGGTTTTTCTCTTGCTTAGCAGCACTGACAAGTATAGATAGTTTGTAAGTGGATGGGTGTGACTTGTGCAAGCAAAGGTATGATTTACTGCCACTAATGCGTGGCACAATAGATGCATATGCAGATGGTGCCACACTAATTATTATTATTATTAATAATTATTATTATTTATACTCTGCCCATCTGGCTGCGTTTCACCAGCCACTCTGGGTGGCGCCAAACAGAATATTAAAAACACGATAAAACATCAAACATTAAAAACTTCCCTAAACAGGGTTGCCTGTTGGTAACGAAGCAGAAATTTGTGGTGGAAGGGCTCTGTCCATCCTCTCAATGGAAGTGTTGTACCTCATCATGTTTTGCACCCTTGAAATTCAGTGTAATAATATCTTGCTTATCTCTCAAGCTTGGAAGTATGGTGAGGCTGGGGACATTGTACAGTGGACCCTCCGGATATGAATTAAATTCGTTCTGGGGGTCCGTCCGCAACCCAAAGAGTCTGTAGGCAGAGTGCTTCTGTGCATGTGCGCATGGCAAAAATGCCACGTTCATAACCCGGAAGTTACGTATCCAGAGTGGTACATAACTAGAGGGTCCACTGTACATGGGGGTGCCTTGGAAGTGCAGCAGGAAGTGGTCCTCTTGATTTTGGAGCTGGGGGAAGAGAGTGAGAGAGTGGCACTGTCATTCTGAGGCCCTCTGAAACTCTTCTGATATGCAAAGAAGTGTTTGGAGCCGTCTCCAGCCCCTCTCCAGCTCCATGTTCAAAAGGAGGGCCCGTGTTTGTTGAACTGTGCTTCCAAGGGACTAGGAGTAGCTCAGATGGGCAGTGGGGATAATATAGGGACTCCAAGGTCAGAAGGAATGCAGGGGTTTTTCCAGAGGTTGAGGAGGAAATAGGTCACCTGTATAAACAGTGGATACTGATGCTGCATCCAGAACCTATTCATGCACAGGATGGGGCTAATCTTGGTGTGGGGTGTTGCAAAAATGGGAGGGAGGAAAAATAATAATGTGCAATAACAGGGTGCTGAAAATGGCATTGGATCATCAGCACCTATGACACTAGTACAAAGTCCTATCTCAACAGTCTTTCTGGGAAATGAATCAGCTTCTCAGCAACTGGATTTATCAGTTTGCGTGATGGGTAAACCTCCCATGATAGAAACTCTCAGTGTGGCAACAATGGTTGCCTCATGCAGTTACAGTGCCAGGCAAGAATCACAGCATCTGCAGATGCCTTTAGGCGGGTAAGAAGAAACATGAAGGAAAAGCTTTGAAGCAAAAAGCTTCACTTACACCCCAGCCTAAAAATACACCCACACTGGACTCAGAATTTGGCTTTCCCTCTCTGGCTTGAGCACCTCTGTCCCTCCCTGAAGTTGCTCCATTGCTCTTGAGGTTGAGAGTAAATGGTTTCCTATAGGTTCAGAGTTTAGCTTCTTGGATGCCCACTTCCCCCTCAGGCATCAGGTCGGGAATACTTTGTAGGTAGTGCTACATCCTGGCTTGCCCTGTTCTATCTGCTCCTTGCAGTCTCTGTAGCCCTTATTGACTGACCAATAGGAAGTGTGACATGTGATCACTAGCAATGATGACCTCTGACGTGGCCATGTCCAAGAGTCATGGAGATGAACAGGAGGCTTTAGTTACTGGCGGGCTTTTTTGCTGGTGTGTGGTCTTGATCAGGAGTCCCACTCCCAACCATTTCAGCCCAGCTGCTTAGAATCTTATTGGAAAGGTGCACCCCCTAGGCTCTAGCCCTGTGGATTGGCCATTTGTTCATCTGAGAGTGGAGGGCATTCTACAAGGAACGCTTCCTCTCATTATTATTTCACTGTTATGTTCTGGGGCTGAGTCCTGGCACTGAACATAGTTTTCAGAACCAATCCATGGCTCCAATTAAGCTCTGATGAATTAAATAAGTCTTCAAGCAGACCTGTGAACTTAGGGAGACCCTGTTTCAGAGCCTGATCAAATGGGATAAAAGCATTATAGAGAGTGACCACAGGAGCTTGTAAGCAGGCACTCAAGTAGAAAATATGTCCAACACTGGCAATTAAGGAGACTTCCGGGTTAGCGCCATCGACTAATGGCGGATTCCCTCCGAGCTCCGGAGAGAATCGGCTCTGCAGGATCGGGTCTTGCCGCGGCGACGCGGGGACCCTTAAAAAATCACAGGCGCGGATGCCTGTGAGCTTGGTGACTCGGCGGGCACCATTTGCGCCCCCCCAATCTGCGAAGGAGCCTTTTTAAAGGCTCCGGAACGGGGACGGGGTGCGGCGCGGTGCGGTGCTGAGAGTAGACTGCTTCTTCTGTGGAGTGAAGCCGCAAGCCATTGTCGGAGAGCGCTGACTTTTTCCTTTGAACAATTGGACTTAAAAGCAACAACCCGTGAGTAGTACGGAAATTGGAACTTTAAAGAAAATTTTTGATGAATTAGGAACCAGCGGGGAAGGTTTAAAAAGGAAGTCTGCCCCCCCTCTTTGTAAATAATCTAAAGCAAAGGACCTGCTAACTAAGGTCGAGAGAATGTCTTCTTCCTTTTTTGTAAAAAGATTTTAACTTCACGGTTTGACATTATAAGAAATTTTACTGGAGGATAAAAAACTAATTTTGGGAGCTGAAGTTTCACCCCCCCCCCCGGATCCGGGAGCGTCCCGCGAGAGAGCCAGTTGATGAAGCTCTGAAGAGTTTGACAGCTGTCAAGTTAGCTGTCAAGACGGAAAAAGAGAACCTGGTTTGTTGCTTCTGCTGGTTATATTTGTTACAATTTGTTGAAAATAAGGAAGGGCTGATACAAACTAACTTGATTTTTGGACTTGAGCTGAAAGGAATAGTAAGGAACTAAAATCCCTCTAGAGGGGGTTTAGGGACACTACAAGAATGGCTGGAGGAGGGAAAATCCAGGTTGAATTGGACAGAGCTTTCGTTCTCCTGGGAAAGTTACAAGGCCAAATCGATGTTTTGGCTACAAATGTTACAACTCTGGACTTAACAGTAAACAACCTTGTTGAAACTGATAAGGATTTGAAACAGGAAGCCTATTCAATTGGACCAATAGAGAAACTTGAGAGCTTTGAGATTATGGAGAAGGAGACATATGTTGCCCCTGAAGAAAAGGAAGGAGGAGCTGTAATTTTGCAGATGTTAAAGGAGAGCTGTAACTTGAGGCCTGACATGATGGTAACAAAGCAAATCAAAAACCTGATGTGGAAAGTCTGGCCTGAATTGGAGAGTGGAAAATTGAGAGATCTTCTTATGTGGAGATCTGAAGACCGAAGGATTAGAAATTTGGTCAAGGAAGTTGGAGCTTTGGGGACATTTGGATTTGAAAGGAGTATGAAACAAGATTTGGAGTACCCCATAGGCCTTACTTTTAAACATGGAGGACTGGCTGGAAGAAACATGGATCCTGTTGGGCCGGAGCCTCTCTGAGATTTGGGGTTCAACATTAAGGACTATCAAAAAGACCGGCAGAGAGGAACTGAGAGAGAATTAAGAGCCTCGGATGTGAGATCTCCAGGCTAAACAGTATATTGGGACTGATGGACACTTGTTGGGGACTGAAACCGGGAAGGGGGTGGGTGGAGTTTGGGAATCCAAAGGGTATATAATTATAATTTGTTCTGTTTTTATTTTTGTTTCGCTATTTGTATGAAAATGGGGAAAGCTGTGGAAGGGAAATTTTGGTCGACTTTAGGAAAAATGTTTTAGAATGAGTGATGATGTATAAATATTGATGTTTAAGTTTGGATAACCTAAAATTGGTTTCTAAAATGGTTTAAATGAAATGAAATGAAATGAAATGAAATTAAATTAAAATAAGGTTTGTAAAAATAAATTGAGAATATGGAAGAAAAGAGGAAAAGTGAAATAACAACATGCTAAAATAAATTATTAAGTTAAAGTTGAGAAATAAGCAATAAGGACTTGCTGAGCTAATAACTTAAATTGGAATACAAGAAGGGGAGGTGTGAGGAGGTCTGAGAAACAAGTTAAATGAAAATAAGTAATTGAAATTTTATGTGTTTTTAATGTTTGTAAGTTTTGGATTTTTGTATTTTTGTTACCTTTTGTTTATTTTTGTTTTTGTCTTGTTTTTAAAAAATGCTAATAAATATTCATTAAAAAAAAAAAAGTCCAACACTAATATTACACAGAGGAGGCAACAGTGGCCACGGACATAAATGGGAAGAGTGATGTCCATCTCTCCTCCCGGCCCCAATTAGCAAAGTTACCATATAAAGTTATGGAGAAGAGCCAGTTCTTTTTTAGAACAGGGAAATGGATATAGACAAAGAGTCAGAGGCTGGTTGCTGCCATCAGAGATGGTTTCCCCATTATATACCGTACAGGGCAAACTTTAAAACTTTGGGATAAATTGGAAGTGTGACACTTACGTATTATTAAAGGAAATCTGTCTGACATTTATTAAATATGTATTGCTTCTTATGCCACTTAACACAGGGTTCCCCCCAGTAGGCTGCAAATATTAATAAACATTTAAATAATGATTATCCTAATCGTACATTAATCAGTTGTGGCTTTTGAGGTGGGGCATTGCCTTCCTGGCTGCTGCTTGACAGCCTCTTGGTGGGTCAGAGCAGGATGGCAGTAGAATGTGGGTGGGAGAAAGAAGCATTGGGTTTGGGTGGTTTAGTAAGTAAAGGCGTGTCAGTATGAAAAACTAGGTATGCAATTGGAGATTCCCTATTATCTGACTTTGGCTGCTTCATCGCTCTGTCCTGGACTTCTGATCTTTGCATGCCTTCTTAACCTTCACTCAGGAGGGATTTTGGAATTATTATGAATGCTTTGGAGTGTAGTGGAAAACTAAATAAATTAGGGCAGGGTTGCTATGCTTCTAGGGTTACTTTGTCTGCAGGAAGGATGGGAATGGCCAGTGTAACAGTCTAGGTTCTATAAGTGCTATAAAGGTGTTGTTTCCTCCCCTCCTCTTTTAACTTGCAATGTAGTATATGTATTCTGAAATGTGGCATACACCTCTGAAGTCTGAAGTGGTATAGTCTATTCCCCTTCCTCAGAAATTCTACCAGCTTATTCATTCTCAGCCTCTGAATTCCATGCTTGTTGGATATAGATTTTTCTTTGCTAAACGGAGCAGCCATTGACGCTTCTGACTGAAATCTGAACAGCATGGCTGGGCTGCCTTTCAGTTAGTGGCGGCTGTCCCTTCAGAGTAAGTTTTAAGTGAAACTGGTTCAGGCCTTAAGTTATTTTGAGAGCTAATGAGCCAAAGCCCTGGGTGCAGTTAAGATATTATTAGCTGTGCATCTGTGGAAGGGAGAGGAATCCATATAAGTTCCCTTTAACCTCAGTTCATCCAGGGATGACATCATCACTGACATATATGAATGCTGCATCATGTAGAGATGTGTTTGATGAAAAAGGACAGCTGCTTATGCCTCTGTCTTCCACCAGCATATAACCTTTGCTGCATGTCTGGGAACAGGAACATAATGCTGACTATGCCAAATCAGGGCTCACAGCAAAAAAGAGGCAGCTGTGTTTATGGTGCAATTTTGGGATGGGCCTCTGTTTCAGGGAGTGTAAGGGCAGCCTCCTTCCTTTCAGTTTGGCATTGCATGCGCAACAGTACTCCATAGTTACAGAGGACTGTCTCTGCCCCTCTGCTCTGATAAATCTCTATTTAACCTTTGGCGGAGATCTTAGGGATACATGTGGGCACCATTTCAGATGAGGTGAGCAAAGGGATTTCAGGAAAAGCAACATTCTCAACAAGGTTTAAAAGCCTGCTCTTGGATATGTTCAATGTTAAAATTATATAACCCCTCCCAGACAACCCCTCAGTATATTTTAAGACTGGACTGGAAACTGTGGTCCTCCAGATCTTGTTAGACTACAATTCCCATCATCCATGACCATTGGTTGCTGGAGTTTGGAGTCCAACAACGTTTGGAGAGCCACAGGTTCCCCATCCCCATTTTAAGAGCATTTTTTTGTGATTGGTTTTTGATGCCTCATAATTACAATGTGATATATCTACATGGCTCAAATCATATTTATGGTTTCGTTAAGTACAGAGGTTTGGTGCCTTGGGCATATATTTAGTTGCATATATACTTAGTTCAGCTATTTCTAACAATAATCAGTATGTGGAAAGAACTAAACATATTGGCATTTATTACAAGTAAATTCCAGGGATGCCTTTGAAGAAATTAGCATGTGCTTACACATGACATTTATTTATTTACAGTATTGTTACACACCACCCCAGTCTCTGAGTGGTGCAAGATTCCAGGGGTCCCAGCTGCTTTGATTCCCTTGGAATGAAGGAAGGTAGAAACTGGTGTCTTTATAATATATGGTTTATTTGCAACCTGAGCGTATGATGGAGGAGCTCACAGCATTAACAGCCCACTAAGTTATTGCTTAGGGACGCGGGTGGCGCTGTGGGTTAAACCACAGAGCCTAGGACTTGCCTTGTTGGTTGAGAGCCAGTGTGGTGTAGTGGTTAAGAGCGGTAGTCTCGTAATCTGCGGAACCGGGTTCGCGTCTCCGCTCCTCCACATGCAGCTGCTGGGTGACCTTGGGCCAGTCACACTTCTTTGAAGTCTCTCAGCCCCACTCACCTCACAGAGTGTTTGTTGTGGGGGAGGAAGGGAAAGGAGATTGTTAGCCGCTTTGAGACTCCTTAAAGGGAGTGAAAGGCGGGATATCAAATCCAAACTCTTCTTCTTCTTGTTGGTGGTTTGAATCCCCGTGACGGGGTGAGCTCCTTTTGCTCGGTCCCTGCTCCTGCCAACCTAGCAGTTTGAAAGCACATCAAAGTGCAAGTAGATAAATAGGTACCGCTCCGGCGGGAAGGTAAACGGCGTTTCCGTGCGCTGCTCTGGTTTGCCAGAAGCAGCTTAGTCATGCTGACCACATGACCCAGAAGCTGTACGCTGGCTCCCTCGGCCAATAAAGCAAGATGAGCGCCGCAACCCCAGAGTCGGTCATGACTGGACCTAATGGTCAGGGGTCCCTTTACCTTTAAGTTATTGCTTCTCTCATGGCCCACAGCCTTGAATCCCAGCAGAAATCAGGCATGACTCTGTCTGTCAGCTGCCCAGCCTGCTTCTAGCTTCTAGCTCATACACCTCAACTTATAGCTCTCACACACTACTACCAGCCAGTGGAGGGAGGGGGCCCACACATTTGCCCTCTGGTGCAGAACTACTTCCTTTGTTATCCTAACAACCCACTAGCAAGAAGTTGGCCTGGCTATTCCAACAATTGAATCCTTGCTGGATCAAGGAATTCAGAGGAACTCAGGCATCTAGCACACCCGCCAACTCATCCTATTGTTCTATGTGAATGACCTCAAAGTAACTTATATTAACCAGCCAGTCAACAACAAGCACCATTTCTCATTTCTAGTCATCAGCTTGCTAATTGTCATGGGAGTGTATCCGAAGTTCTGCGAGTGGAAGACTCGCAACTGCACACTGAAGTATCCCTCTCCACTGTTGCCCTCATACCTCCCTGAAAAGCATCTCCAGAGGGTCAGGGGGACTCACTGAACACTGCAGGCTGTCTCTTACAGGGTTTCTGTGGGAGGAGAGGAGTCATCCCAAACTGGGTGAAGAAGAAGAAGAAGAAGAGTTTGGATTTGATATCCCGCTTTATCACTACCCTAGGGAGTCTCAAAGCGGCTAACATTCTCCTTTCCCTTCCTCCCCCACAACAAACACTCTGTGAGGTGAGTGGGGCTGAGAGACTTCAGAGAAGTGCGACTAGCCAAGGTCACCCAGCAGCTGCATGTGGAGGAGTGGAGACGCGAACCCGGTTCCCCAGATTACGAGTCTATCGCTCTTAACCACTACACCACACTGGATCTTGTGCTGCTTGTGCAGAGTTCCTAATTCCTGCTCTCCTACATATGACACTGGCCACTCATCTCTGCCAGAGCAATTCCATCACTGAATCTAGAAATGTGTATAATTTCCAGTTGTGTTTCTCAAATCCAGCATGATACTTCCTCCTTGCCAAGACAATTATATTTAGTAATAATCCCTTTGACCCTTTTTTTTTTAATACAGTACTGTTGATATGCCAGATGCTTCCAGTTCCAATAATTAGTGAAAGGAATACTAGGCTGTCTTGCCTGTAATTGCATCAACAGCTTCCATGCATTCATAAATATTTGCCAATCCCTTCTGGCTATAAGCTGACAACTCTAATACAGGAGATATTTCCATACTAGTTGAGCCATCAAATAGGGAGCTATAAGTCATTAGTACGTCTGTCATACGTGTTTGAACACTTACTCTTCTCAAAACATGACTAGGGTTGCTATATCTCGAAAAGTAAAAACCAGGACACCCAGAAAGTTGTTGAGCTTTTTTAGGAAGACCCATAAAATGTACAGTTTTTTTATTGACTTGCCTAAGATCCAGGACAAAGCGTCACCTTTCAGAAATTCCCCCTGGATGCCAATTCCGCCTTTGAAATCCCAGTAATGTCAGGGAAAATCCGGATGTATGGCAGCCCTATGACTGGCTGAACTGCTTTTGAAGATTATGGTTATTTGTTTTTCTTGTCCCAGTAATGTGTTTTCTTTTCTGTTTGTTTCTGACATCATCTTGTCCTGGTTTTGATGATTTTTCACAGTGGTAAGATGAAGCGCGAGATTTCATTTGAAAGCAGATGAAGGAGAAAGGCAGTTGGCATAAAAAACGCCAGCCAGTTAGTTTCATAATGAATAAACAAAGTCAGATAAAAGTGATAGCTTTAGGAGTCTGTGGAGAAAACAAGTGTATGTCTCCAGGAATGACAATTTTAAAATTAGTACAGGAACTGCTGGCAGGGTCAGGCATCCCCTATGTTAAAATAAACTCAGATTCTGCCACATAATAACACAAATTCTGCAAAGACGAAATCCCAATACGGTGATCTGATTCAAGTTAATACTCATACTTAACCTGAAACTGTTCTTAACCTGAAGCACCACTTTAGCTAATGGGGCCTCCCGCTGCCGCCGTGCCGCCAGAGCACGATTTCTGTTCTCATCCTGAAGCAAAGTTCTTTACCTGAAGCACTATTTCTGGGTTAGCAGAGTCTGTAACCTGAAGCGTATGCAACCCGAGGTACCACTGTAGTATAGTATTGCTCTGACAGGCATTTATGTCTTCATTCTCAAAGCAGTCTGAGAAAATTGAGCCCCCTCTCCCATTTCTTTGAACAGTGTTTAGAATCAGCGTGTCTGTATAATATCTAAGATAATCCTGGCTTTTTCCTGGTGATAATTAAGGTTAACAATCTTTTGACAGCATAATAGGATAATTGCTGGATTACAGTATGTTCTTAAGGAACCTGTTGTATCATATTCCATAATCCAAGAAACATGAATAAAGATTGAGCATTCCCGCTACAACAGCTGACTAAATGTCTTGTGTATTTTTGCTGCTGTTTTATCGGGTTTACCGGTAGTTTATAGGTAATTCATTGTAAACCACGCTATGCTGCTGATGCCAGTAACCTCATGTATTATTATCACAATTATTATTCATTTTATTTCTATGCCGCTTTATATTTTTAAGAAAAAAAAATCTCAAAGCGGATTACAACCTACATTAAAACATCAAACAAAACAATCCAGAATAAAATGTTGCTGAAGAAAGTCAAATACATTCAAAGCATCATAATTAACAGGAAATGAAAATATTATCTTAAAGACTTCAAAATAGGACATTACAAAGGAGGTCAAGTACAGAAGGCACATTTAACATAGCTAATATTAACATTTCAAAAGAAAGCATTAAATGCACCTTTAAAACAGCAGTTCCTAGGATCTTCTTCAGGAGTCATTTCATTTGGTTTTATTTTTTACGTAATCATCACCATATGTTTTATATCCTGCTGAGATGCAACCTAGATTTCTATTTTTGATACTAAATATTCAAAAGGGGATCCTAACAAATCCTTAGGGATCTAGATAGTTCTGCTCCAGCACAGGCCCTTGGAATCCTCTTTGCACACTGTACTTTGAAGGTCAGCACTTCCTACAAGAATCTGGGAAAAGAACATGGAGGGAGAACATTTTTGGAGGAAAAGAGGAGGATGAATCTCCACAAAAAACAAGGTTTGATATGCAAAGATGCCACATATTCTGTGCTGTGAGCCGTTCTGTATGTTCACAACCTTCTTGCTCAAATTACAAGAGTGAAATTGGTAAGGCTGGGCAACAGCCCTGGCAACAGACAAGATATGGAACAGCCCTGTGGGGAGAATGGGGAATCCTCCCTTTCTGCAGGAAACCCTTTTCACACCCATCTTGGGTGAGATTTCAGCAGACATTGTTGGCATGCTTTCAGACCTTTCTTGAAACCCACATGACAAGTGCTTGAGTGTAGTAAACCATAACAATCCAACTAAAGTCCTTAGCTGGAGATAGTGAGGCATGTGCTTAACTCCTTGTTTGAAATCAGTGGGACTTGGAAGTATTTAAATTTTCTGAGGGGGGAAAGCTATGATTCTTAGGAAACCAAATTTTGTGCCAAAGTTCAGACTCCATGCAGTAACATTCACTCTCATTTCCTTTTTCCATCTGCAGTTATGAAACTGAAAAATAAAGCTGAGATTTTGAAGGAGGCTATTTGTGTGATAGGATTTGGAGTCCAAACAGCAGAATCAAATGAATACTGAACACCTGGTTGCCTCCCTATGGCCAAGGTAGGGCAATGAGGAGCAAGTAGATTAGGAACTTCCGGAGGCGGCGCCATCGGCAATGGCGGACTCCTTCTGAGTAAGAAGGGGAAGCTCCGCAGAAATCGGGTCTACCCGCTACAGCGAAGCGGGGACCCTTCCAAAAACCGCAGGCGGGTGAAGCCTGCGACCGTGGGACTCAGCGGACACCTTTGCGCTCCCCCCGTTTTGGAAAGGGGCTTGGAAAAGAGCTCCGGAACAGGACGGGGTGCGCGGCGCGGTGCTGAGAGTTGATCGCTACTTCTGCGGAGTGAAGCTGCTCAGCTGATGCCGGAGAGCGCTGACCTTTTTCCTTTGAAAATTCGGCTTTTAAACTACAACCCGTGAGTAAGAACTTGATAAAAATGGGAGATCAAAGGATTCGCCTCCTTTGATCGGCACAATGAACTTGAATTTGGCTCTGAAGCGGGAAGGCGCAAAAAGGAAGTCCATCTTCTGATTTTGTAAATAGGATTAAAGCAAAGACTTTTGAAGCTAAGAACTGGGAAAAGTTGAGATACAAGGAGTTTAATTTCAACGCCTATTGAAAGAACCCCCCCTAAAGTTGGGGGGAGAGAAAGAAACTTGTTGCTTGAGGGGAAAAAAGGGAGGAAATTAAGACCACCGCTTAACCCCTGCTATTGGGCTGCCAGAGACAGTAAGGAAAGCCCTGCACCACTTATTGCTACAATATATGGTTACTCTGTATATGAACTGTATATGAACTGAAAAATTTTGAGAGACTCTTTCTGCAACTGTTGCCTCTGACTGAAGAATATTATTGTACACAGAAACAAGCCATTTTAAAAGGAACATTGTTGCCAAGGTGCTCCCCTAGAGGAGGTCTGTGCTATAACTGGGGATTTTCCATTGCAGCTGGCTAGGAAATTTTTCCCATTACAAAAGAATCTGACTGTGAGAATGACCTTGAGGAAGATAAAGTAATGGATCAACTCCAACCTCAGGAAAAACCCCAGGAAAAAGCTCCAAGAGTAAAAACCAGGCTGCAGCAGCGAAGACAATCAATTGTAGCCCCTCCAGTTATAGAAAAGGAAGAAACTGGTCAATCTGGGACAAAAGGTGGGGGCTCTGAAGATACACTTAATGCATCATTAGATAAAATTTTTGGAGCATTGGAAAAACTGTCAGCTAAAATTGACTTAAACACTACAACTATCAGTTCTAATACACAGGCCATTGGCAGGCTGCTGCAGGAATCTAAATTGACAAGAAGGATTGCAGAGGACGCAAAAGAGAAGGTATTGGCAGTAGAGGAAAAGATTCAGCCAATTAATAGACAACTAGAAGACCACAAGACGCAATTGTCCTTATTTGAACTCAGAGATAAACAGGCCAATCTAAGGATCAGAGCGGTCCCAGAAGTGGAAGAAAATGATTTGAGTGAATTCCTGACACAGGAATTTGAAGAATTTTGGGGCCTTGACCAAGACAAAGATTTCAAGATAGTGACTGCCTTTAGATTTGGTAAAGGTGGCAAAGGAAAAAAGAACAGAGCAAGAGACTGTCTGATCACACTCAGATCTAAGGAAGAGAGAGATAAAATATTGGGCCTGCATTACAAGAAATCATTGGAGATAGAGGATTCTAGGATTGAGATTTTTAAAGACATCCCAAAACACCTATTGGACCTTAGGGCTAAATACGGAGACCTAGTGTACTTGCTAAGAAGAAACAGCATCATCTTTAGGTGGGAGTTTCCACAGGGTTTGTCTTATACCTACAAAGAGAAAAAGGTGAGAATAAGATCAGAAGAAGATAAAGTGAGATTTCTGAAAGACCACGAGGAACATCTACAAAAAGAGTCAGAGGAAGGAGAACCGAAGATACCAAAGCCAGGAGCTTTGGACACAGGAAAGTTACCACTGGGACTGGATAAACCAGAGAAAGTGAAACCACCAACAGACCAAGAACAACTACTGGGAGCAGTAGGAGGAACAGAATAACTACACAATGTCTTTGCAGGTACTAAGTTGGAATATCCGAGGGCTGAATTCCCCTGACAAGAGGAAGAGAATTTTTCATTTGTTGAAAAAGGAGAAATTGGACTTGATTTGTTTGCAAGAAACCCACGTGACCAGAACACACAGGAAAGTTTTAATCAATAAAAGATTAGGCCAAGAATTTATTTCATCAGACAAAGTTAAAAAGAGAGGAGTCGTGATTTATGCAAAAGAAAGCCTATCACTCAAATTTATTTTCAAAGATGAACAAGGAAGATTTGTGGCAATTGAGATACAATTTCAAGGAGAAAAACTTCTGATTGTAGGGATATATGCACCAAATGAGGGGAAATCAGAATTTTTAAAAAAACTGCATGAGACACTGTTGGACTTTATGGACTGCAATATTATCATGCTTGGAGATATGAATGGTGTGGTTTTGACAAATATGGATGTCAGAAAGACAAGTGGTGACTAAAGATGGAAGACTACCGAAAACTTTTTTTGAAATGACAGACAATATGGATTTAATTGATACTTGGAGAACTAAGAACCCCCTAGGTAGAGAGGGAACTTTCTTTTCTGAAGCCCAAAAGACTTGGACTAGAATTGACCAAATCTGGATAACCAGAGGACCAGCTCCAAAGATTCGAAAAGTGGAAATTCGCCCAAAAACTTGCTTTGACCATAACCCTGTGAAAATGGAAATGAAAGTAATATAGACTGGCTCCTTCAGATGGAGGATGAATGACACCCTGTTTAGAGACCAGGAAATTATTAAGAAGGCCCAAAAAATTATGAGAGACTATTTTGAGATAAATTTGAAGACTGCTGTGGAAAAAAGAGTAATTTGGGACGCTAGTAAAGCCGTAATGAGAGGATTTTTGATTCAGCAGAATGTAATAAAAAAGAGAATTCAAGAGGAGAAAAAAGAAAAGATCTTGGGAAAAATAAGAGAAGGAGAGAGGAAACTTAGATCTAAACCAAAGTCACAAGAGATCTTAAGAGAAATTAAGCTTTATCAGGTACAATATATGAAAATGATAAACCAAGAGATAGAATGGAAAATTAAACAGATGAGACAAAAGACTTTTGATTCAGCGAATAAATGTGGGAAGTTGTTAGTGTGGCAGTTGAAGAAGAGACAAAAATTAAACACCGTTACTAATCTTGAAGTTGATGGCAAGAATATACAGAATCCACAGGAGATAAGAAACTGTTTTCAGAGATATTTTAAACAACTTTATACACAAGGGCCACAGAATGAGACCGAAATTGACCAATTTTTGAAAATTAATGGATTACAAAAAATTTCCCAAGAAAATAAACTACTTTTGAATTACAAAATAACAGAACAAGAGGTGGAAGGTGCCATTCAGAATATGCAATTGGGCAAATCTCCAGGGCCTGATGGATTAACCTTTGAAAGACTATTTAATTCAACCACTAAGGGAGGTTTGCAATGAAATTATGGAGGGGGAAAAAGCGCCAGAGTCGTGGCAAGAAGCCTACATGACACTTATACCGAAAACTGAGACTGAGAAGACACAACTTAAGAACTACCGTCCCATATCCCTGCTTAATGTGGATTACAAAATTTTTGCAGATATTTTGGCTAAAAGATTGAAAAAAGTATTAGCTGAAACGATACATAAAGATCAGGCTGGCTTTCTCCCTGGTAGACACTTATCTGACAACATGAGGACTGTAATTAACATTTTGGAAAAGTTACAAGTGAATATTAATACAGAAGCTGTTTTGATATTTGTTGATGCGGAGAAAGCCTTTGACAATATTTCTTGGAGCTTTATGATGAAAAACCTTCAGGGGATGGGGGTAGGGCAAAATTTTGAAAACGGTATAGGTGCGATTTATTCTGAACAAAAGGCCAAACTGATAGTCAACAATTTGGTGACAGAAGAGCTTAGGATTGAGAAAGGGACACGGCAAGGCTACCCAATTTCCCCATTGCTTTTTATTTCGGTCCTGGAAGTTTTGCTAAACATGATAAGAAGGGACCACTTGATACAGGGTATCCAGGTCGGAGTTAAACATTATAAACTTAAAGCCTTTGCAGATGACCTTATATTGACATTACAGGAGCCAATAGCTAGTACTAAGAGGGCCCTAGAATTAATCCAGGAATTTGGTCAAGTGGCAGGATTTAAATTAAATAAGTCAAAAACTAAGGTTTTGGAGAAAAATTTGACACCGATTGAGAGAGAAAGGTTTCAGAAGGAGACAGATTTAACATTGGTAAAGAAGGTAAAATACCTGGGGGTGAACTTGACTTCTAAGAATGTTAATTTATTTAAAGATAACTATGAGAAATGTTGGTCAGAAGTGAAAAAAGATCTAGAAATTTGGTCGAATTTGAAGCTTTCCTTGCTAGGTCGAATTGCTGTTATTAAGATGAATGTATTGCTGAGAATGCTGTTTTTGTTTCAATCTTTGCAAATTATTGACAAGATGGATTGTTTCAAGAGGTGGCAAAGAGATATCTCTAGATTTGTCTGGCAGGGCAAAAAGCCCAGAATAAAATTTAAGATATTTACGGATGCTAAAGATAGAGGGGGGTTTGCCCTGCCAGATTTGAAACTTTACTATGAATCAGCAGCCTTTTGCTGGTTGAAGGAATGGCTACTTCTTGAGAACACAGATATCTTAGATCTTGAAGGTTATGATAATGTATTCGGGTGGCATGCATATTTGTGGTATGGCAAGGTTAAAGTACACAAAGCCTTTAAAAACCATATTGTCAGGAAAGCATTGTTTAATGTATGGTCGAGATATAAAGATTTTTTGGAAAGTAAAACCCCAAGGTGGCTCTCACCCATGGAAGCGAAAGCTTTGAAAAAACTTAATATGGAGACTAAATGGCCAAAATATTGGGAAATTTTGGAACAGGAAGGTGACAAATTGAATTTGCAGAGTTATGAGAAGCTTAAAGATAAGGTGCGAGACTGGTTACATTATTTTCAAATAAGAGAGGTTTATAACCAGGATAAAAAAGTGGGTTTCCAGGTGGAAAAATCAAAGTTAGAGACAGAATTGTTAGAACCCAATGCCAAGATATTATCAAGAATGTATAATTTGCTGTTGAAATGGAATACTGAGGATGAAACGGTAAAATCTGCTATGATAAAATGGGCACAAGATATAGGACATAATATTATGTTTGCTGACTGGGAGAAGTTGTGGACCACCGGGATTAAATTTACGGCATGTAATGCCCTAAGAGAGAACATTATGAAAATGATGTACAGGTGGTACATGACCCCAGTCAAGCTTGCAAAAATATATCACTTGCCCGATAATAAATGTTGGAAATGTAAAGAAACAGAAGGTACATTCTTTCACCTTTGGTGGACGTGCCCAAGGATTAAAGCTTTCTGGGAGACGATATATAATGAACTAAAAAAGGTACTTAAGTACACTTTCCCCAAGAAACCAGAGGCCTTTCTCCTGGGCATAGTCGGCCAATTGGTGTTAAAGAAGGATAGGAATTTTTTTATGTATGCAACAGCAGCAGCAAGAATACTCATCGCAAAGCATTGGAAGACACAAGACCTACCCACTCTGGAAGAATGGCAGATGCAAGTAATAGAATATATGGAGATGGCGGAAATGACTGGCAGGATCCGAGACCAGGGAGAAGAGTTGGTGGAAGAAGATTGGAAGACATTTAAAATTTACTCACAGAAATATTGTAGTTACAAATAGATAGCCGTGTTGGTCTGCCATAGTCAAAACAAAATAAAAAAATTCCTTCCAGTAGTATCTGAAGAAGTGTGCATGCACACGAAAGCTCATACCTAGAACTAACTTAGTTGGTCTTTAAGGTGCTACTGGAAGAAATATTGTAAAATTTTTGAAAGTTAAAGGCATTGAAATGAACTGAAGGGGTTTTAGCAACGAGGTAAAAAATAAGATTGGATGGATATTTAGACAAATAAATTGGATATGAATTTGCTGAATTAATTTGTAACAGGGATACAAAAGAGGGGGATGTGAGGAAGTCAAGAAAATAAGTGAATCAAAGATGAGAGGCAAAAAGAGGGATTTTTGTGTTATTTCTTTTTCTTTGAAATGTGTTTTTTCTTTTCTTTTTTGAAACTATTTTTTCTTTATTTTTTATGTACTTTATAATTTTGTATTTTTGTGTACTTGTTTCTGTTTTTTCTTTATGTTTGTTGTCTTTTCTAAAACTTAATAAAATATTTATATATATATAAAAAAAGAGGAGCAAGTAGATTAGGCAAAGTGAAGTGGTTACCTCAACGAGCTGATGTGGAGTTTATTGAGAAGGCAGCAAATTGTTAGATGTTTAGGTTGTTGCTTTTTATTGTATTTTGACGGTCAAGAATGCAGGGAAGATCTGCTCATGAGATTTTCTGCTCCAGGCCCCAAATAAATTAGCTGGCCTTGGGTAATTGACATATCCTGCAAAAAATTACTTGGTTGGTCCTGGGAACAGAAACGCAGCAGCTCTCTCTCCTCCTCCTCTCTGTGTTTAACTTGTTGACTTCTCTGCTCCAAATTTCCCTCCTCCACCCTGTTTCACTCATGAGTTTCCCTCCCAAATACATACTGTACTGAGTAGGAAGCCAACTAGGGGAAAGGGTGTATAAATAGTAAGCCATTTGGAGTGTACAACAGAATTTTTTTTGGGGGGGGGGCGGGGGGGAGTTAAGCACTTTCACTCCAAGTATCCTCTCCTTTTCTGGATTGGTGTGAGGACAGTTAAAGTTCAGTTACATAGGATTGTGTATAATTTGCAGTTAGTATAGGAATAAACGCACAGCACTACACATACTGAGTTGTATCTGACTAAATCATACCCAGGTAGACCTGTTGAAATCAGTGCATATAGTTGACTTAAGTCCATCGAGTTCAGTGCGTCCACACTGAGCATGACTATATTTCCGTTGATGTCAATTGTTATAAAGATATAATGGTGCTTTTTATGTTTGGCATTTTCTGCGGAGGAACATTCCTTAATGAGCACATGATGACAATTCTCACCTAGATTGCAGTATGAAATATACATCTTAACTGCAGACCTAAGAGCTTTACTAATTAGAATTCAGGTTGTTATAAAAGTTGGTGCTATTCCAGGAAGGAAACTTGTGACAGATATGGCTAGGAACCTGTATTACCACTGCACCCTCCCCTATCTTCATCTTGAGCAATACCCTCAGAGGCACATAGGAAGCTGCCTTCTACTGAGTCAGACCATTGCTTCATCTAGCTCAGTACTGTCCATACTGGGTTGTAGCATCTCTCCAGGGTTTCAGACAGGGCTCTGCTTTCTCAGCTGAAGATGCCTGGAGTTGAACCAAGAACCTTTCATGGGCAGAGCAGGTGCTCTACCTCTGAGCTATGGCTCTTCCTTCATGACTCAGTCACAAACAGAGTTCATATATTAGAAAGCAGACTCTGTGGAACCTCTTTCCATTCACCTGTGTTGCTTGTTTTGGGTGGCTTTTAGTCAGCCAATTTGGATATACTTGTATGGTGAATGAGGACTGGAAATGCTGTTTACAGCTTGTTTGGAATAATCCTTCTGGAATGTTCCCTGCAGAGTAGCCAGGCTTGCTTGCTTGGTTCAGCTTTTCTATAGCACTGGACCTGCAATTAAAGTCCTGCTCTATTTCTGCATTTTACTTCCTGATTTCCTGTCCTCCTTGTCACATGATTCCCTGTCTCATAGCCTCTCTCTTCCATCCTGGTCTTTGCTTTTTCCTTGTGTTCCTAATGCCTGCCTTCCTTTGCCTTCCTTGCTCATGCAGCCCCTCCATAGGAGCCAGCTCCTAGGGGCTGAGGTTCCTCTGGCCCCTCCAATAAAATATTAGAGGGGGCCGCCCCTAGTTGATAGGCATTGCCATTCAAATGGTGCGCCCAGGAAAGTTTGGCAGGGGAACTGAGCGTACATAGAAACATTGATGGAGGTGCCTGGGGACCAGAAAAATGTCCACTTTGCTCCAAGAAGATGGAGCAAAAGGAAGCACTGAAGGCAGAGAAAGCTTGTCTTCTTCACAAAAGAATTACCTATGTCTAATAATGACAGCAAATTGGCACAACTACAGAGGAAAACTAGCTCATCTCTATGGAAATCCAGGTGCAAAGTCCAAATACCAAAATTACTACAATACATGCTGCACAACAGTGAATATTTGAAGAAGAAAAGGGTTCCCCATCATTTTTTTTAAAAAAGTCTAACGAGGAAAAATAATTGTGGGTGTTTCCATGCTAGCGCTTCCAGTGGGATCATTGCACCTTGTGCATGGAAGGTTTCCTGCAGCATCCACATAAAATGGTTGTTGTCAGAATGGCAACTCACACCACTCCCCCTAATAATAATAATGATAATAATAATAATAATCTGAATTTACCCTTTCCAGGAAAAATCTAATAAATTAAGAAAATAAAAAAACTTGTTGCGAGCGACCCACTTATGGGACCTCAGGACTGCTTAATGTGTCTTCTGCAAACACCCTGGATAATGTGAGGATTTTGGAAGTGAGCAATGGCAACTGAGAGCGGTGTGGGATATGGAAATGGAACAGGGAAATGGAACATGGCCTATGGGGAAGGAGGTTACACTGAATGGAATGCAGGCATTGCTCAGTCTCAGGTGTTATCAGGGATAAGAGAGAGAAAGAGGGCCTGAGAAGAATGCAAGCAAAAGGAGCTTTTTTTTGCCCAGCTTCAGCTACTCAGCTATGCAAATCATGTAGCCCATGCAAATCGGATGTCATGTGACCCATGTGTGTATGTGCATATGGAACACATAGATCGAGGTTGGGACAGATCTCTACGCTTGCTCTCCCCTCCCCAATATGTGCTCACTAATACACATCAGGAAAAGGCTTGAGGTAATTGGCAGCTAAGATACATAAAGGTGGAGATATACAAAATGTGAAGACAAAAAAGCCTCCAAGAGCGATACATGTGCATGTTATTAATAGAGTAGACCAGGGGAATCATTGTAAAATAATCCGATTTACTGTGTTACTGAGAATAACACAGAAATGTATTCTAAACAGTTATGTTTCTGTTGAGCAGAGATGCCAAAGGAAAATGTGAAACAACCCAGCCACGTGACAGAGTTCACTGGGAGTTTTGCTGGAGCATATACATATCACGCCTTTATCTGTTACATTGCCAAGAACACTTCAGCATGCGAAAAACACCATACAGCTTGCTATAGAGAATTTGAAAATGAATGCACATTTTGCAATATTGCTTAGCAAAATATTTCTGGTAGCTTAATTGTTATGAAAGATTACGTATCTTTTGTATTTTGTGATATTTCAATTATTTTGTTACTATTGGTGTATATATTTTATGTAAACATTGTTGAGGCTTGCATGACATAAAGCAGTGTATATGAACGAAGAACATTCAATGCTTCATTTATTTAATTGCCTCCAATGAGGCACCTTTATTTCTATATTTATACCACACCTCTCCTGTTCAAGCTAGTGAACATTATTTATGCTCTTCCCATTTTATCCTCACAACAGTTTAACTTTGAGGAAGGTTAGACTGAGTGACAGTGACTGGCCAAAGGACACCAGCGAGCTTCATGGCCGGGTGGAGCCATGAACTGATTTAAAATACAATCAAAACATGTACAGAACAATTATATATGAAAACCATTTAAAAAACCACACACCCACACACATACATAATCTAAAGCAACAATAACAACACATGTATGAAACCAATTCAAATCCAATAGAGATGTGCCTACTGGATTACTGGGCCACATGCAACATGCAAACTCCATTTTTTTCGGCAGTCCCAAGGAGGCTAGGAAACAGGAAATGGCTCCTGGGTCCCTCATGCCTCCTTCACACATGTCCCTCAGCATGTCCAGTGTGGGGAAACTAGTCACGCTGCCCTAAATCTGGCACTGCCTCGCAACCATCAGTGCCAGGGAGCAGAGGGCTAGGCAAGAGCTGCCCTCAGGTCCCCGGGGCAGTAGAGACCCAGCAGTGATGCTGCCACTGCTTTTGAGTTGGGGGCACTCCTCATTGTCTCTGTTGTGCATGGGTCAAGGGGTTTGCTGGAGAACGGGGAGCAGTGAGGTAGGGAGCAGCAGCAGAGGTTTGAGGTGATCAGGGTAGGTAGATCTTGGCTGTGCAGAAAAACCTGCCTGGTGGGGGCAAACTTGGGCTTCTGATTTTAGATTTTTTTGGGGGGGGATTTTTAAGATCCCCACCTCTAATGCCTCTCATATCAAAAGCACACATAAACACATACAGTGGTACCTCAGGTTACATAAGCTTCAGATTACATACGCTTCAGGTTACAGACTCCCCTAACCCAGAAATATTACCTCAGGTTAAGTACTTTGCTTCAGGATGAGAACAGAAATCGTGCTCCAGCGGCGCGGCAGCAGCAGGAGGCCCCATTAGCTAAAGTGGTGCTTCAGGTTAAGAACAGTTTCAGGTTAAGTACAGACCTCCGGAACGAATTAAGTACTTAACCTGAGGTACCACTGTATAGGTAAGGAAAAGGGAACTCATGGTGGACAGGGAAGGGTATATTCCAAACTGCAACAGTGTGGGGAGAGATGGGATGTGGTGACCATGGATTTGGGGTCACTTTGTCTGCATTCGGATCTCCCTGGTTGGGATTTCAGGGGTTGGATTCTCTCACACACCCCAATCTTGGGTTCTCCTGCATTTTCATGTAGTGCATCTATATCTATCATCTATCTATCTATCTATCTATCTATCTATCTATCTATCTATCTATCTATCTATCTCTATCTATCTATCTATCTATCTATCTATCTATCTATCAATCATCTATCTATCTATCTATCTATCTATCATCTATCTATCTATCTATCTATCTATCTATCTATCTATCTATCTATCATCTATCTATATCTATCTATCTATCTATCTATCTATCTATCTATCTATCTATCTATCATCATCATCATCTATCAATCTATCATCTATCTATCATCTATCTATCATCTATCTATCATCTATCTATCTATCTATCTATCTATCTATCTATCTATCATCTATCTATCATCTATCTATCTATCTATCTATCTATCTATCTATCTATCTATCATCATCTATCTATCTATCTATCTATCTATCTATCTATCTATCTATCTATCTATCTAGGAACCACCCTGAGTTTGTGTATTCCATTTGTTTAATGAATAAATATATTGAATCTATTATTTGTTTAATTATATATATTTAAACATCTTGTGTATATTAAATAATATTAACTACATTGCAAAACACTTTCACGAACAATATGGAAATTTAAGTCAGCGTGTGGCCTGTGGGTTCTGCCTTGAAGGACTTTTGCAGCCCACTTGGTCTGAGGGGGTTGGACTGCCCTGACTTAGAGGGCTTGTTGAAAGAGGAAGGACTTGTGTTTCAGGAAATGTAAATTACTTCATCTGGCTTTATGGCACTGAAGTCTGTGTGTTTCAAGTATTCCGCATGCTGGCAGCATACACTCTTCCTTCCTGCCCAAGGGCCATAGTAGGCGGAGTTCAGAGGCTACATATATGGAGCAGCAGCAACACCTTTGAATGTGGTTTGCCTGTTAATCTGTTGTTAAGCATTGCTGATGACAGTGGCGCTACGACTTCCCAAGAATGGGGACCGCAGCCGAGAAGGTAAGGAAAATAACTTCTCACAATTTGTTTTATCTTTATATTTTGTTTTATCTGGGGAGTGGGGTGGGGTGGGGGGTGCATCCAACTCCTCCCTGGATCTGAATAGTCTGAAAATGCCCATGTTCAAACAACTTTTGGAATGTATGTCTGATGTAGTAGCAGGCATGGTTTTGCTTCGGGGAGAGTTTTAATGAAGCAACTGGTTCCTGCTCTGTGAGATAAAGGTGTGCCTCTGCACCATTTGATTCTGAAAGGTACAAGCATGGGATTTGGTTTGAAATGAAAGGAACTGTTTAAAACTAATACACATTTATTAGATTTATTAATAATGGCAGCAGGGGGTTTATTAACAACATGTTGTTTTTAAAAAGTATATGAAAAGGAAGACAATTTGACAGTTCAGGAGCTACAGGAAAAAAATAACAAAAAGTCTCGTGGCACCTTAAAGACAACCAAATTTTATGTCATAAGTTTTTGTCACTGGCTGTACTTTTGCTTTTCAAGGCCATTTAGCTTTGACATTTTTCTCTCTCTGTCTGTCTTTCTCTACCCATTTAGAGAAGATATACAACTGGGGATCACATGTGCTCATGTTAGGGATGTGCAGAACCTACTTGCGGAATTCTGTTGGCAGTTTAGTTTCTCAATTCTAGCAGAAATTATGGTTGCCAGTTTGACACATTTTGGATGCACACCAATTCATTCACTATCAAGACGAAAGATCTATCTAGTCCAGCATCTTGTAATCGCAGTGGCAAGTCATACCCTAGATCTAAGGTCATATATTTTTATTTATTTTATTTATTAAATTTGTATAGTGCCTTAGACCCACAGGTCTCAGAGTGGCCACAACATAAAATCACAATATAAAAAACACAAAATACATAATGAAAACAAAAAGAACCCAATTAACGCCCCCATCCTATCCATCCAGCCATCATACTATCATTTTATTTGTATGCTGTCTTTCTGTAGTTAAAACCACGCTGAAGGTGGCTGTTAACATGAAAAAGTTACAAACATAGCAAAAGTAGTCAAACAGAAAATCAGGAAATGAATTCAAAAGTAATACGGTTCCATCTTAATTAGTCTAAAAGCAAATTATTTTAATGCTAGCACTAAGTGCACCAGGATGCTAATAAAATGGAAAATGGTGTAACTACCAGCAGCAATGTGGGGCATAGAACTCACACATTTCGAGAGCAAGACATGTCGGAAGCAGTCTGGGTGTTGATTGCTTTTTTGCAGATCAGAGATTAGGTACAGAAGATAACACTTGGGGAAGAGGTCAGGGAGGACACTGACAACGAAGAATGCGGATGAGATAGGAAGTATTTTTGAATTTTCTTTGAATCCATATTGATGCATACCTGCCCCATGCTCTGAAACCTCATGTGCGCATGTGTACTGCAAGCCATCACCACATAGAAAGACTTCCAAGAACATATGTGCTGAACAGAGAATACTGGCAGTACTGAGCACCCTTCTGGTTGGTGTGGGTATCTCTTGGATTCCAAACCCCCCTCCCATCCAGTTACTGGAATGTCAGGTCTGATCATTGTCAATGCTCTGAATGAGGGGACAGACATAATATAACAGGGATTGCCATGCACACAAGCCTGGATGCTGGGAACACTGTCTGTGTGTCGCAAGGTGTTTGTGTTGGAAGGAGGCTTCCTTACATAAGTCACCCTCGCTGGATCAGGCAAATGTGGATTAAAGGTGCTTATCAGAGTTACCTTGGCATCCTCAGTTGGGAGTCCTTTATGGAACTAAAGAAAGGGACATGCCATTGCAGCTATAATAACAGCAACAGCAACAACTCTTTAAAGCCCTAAAATGCCTGGCCCAGTATACTAGTTTCCACCCCCATTGTTCAGCCCAGACACTGAGGTCCAGCTCCAAGGGCCTTCTGGCGGTTCCCTCACTGCAAGAAGTGAGGTAACAGGGAACCAGGCAAAGGGCCTTCTCGGTAGTGGTGCCCACCCTGTGGAACGCCCTCCCGTCAGATATGAAGGAATCATAGAATCATTGAATCATAGAGTTGGAAGAGACCACAAGGGCCATTGAGTCCAACCCCCTGCCAAGCAGGAAACACCACCAGAGCACTCCTGACATATGGTTGTCAAGCCTCTGCTTAAAGACCTCCAAAGAAGGAGACTCCACCACACTCCTTGGCAGCAAATTCCACTGTCGAACAGCTCTTACTGTCAGGAAGTTCTTCCTAATGTTTAGGTGGAATCTTCTTTCTTGAAGTTTGGAACCATTGCTCCGTGTCCGCTTCTCTGGAGCAGCAGAAAACAACCTTTCTCCCTCCTCTACGTGACATCCTTTTATATATTTGAACAGGGCTATCATATCACCCCTTAACCTCCTCTTCTCCAGGCTAAACATGCCCAGCTCCCTTAGCCATTCCTCATAAGGCATCGTTTCCAGGCCTTTGACCATTTTGGTTGCCCTCCTCTGGACACGTTCCAGTTTGTCAGTGTCCTTCTTGAACTGTGGTGCCCAGAACTGGACACAGTACTCCAGGTGAGGTCTGACCAGAGCAGAATACAGTGGCACTATTACTTCCCTTGATCTAGTTGCTATACTCCTATTGATGCAGCCCAGAATTGCATTGGCTTTTTTAGCTGCCGCATCACACTGTTGGCTCATGTCAAGTTTGTGGTCAACCAAGACTCCTAGATCCTTTTCACATGTACTGCTCTCAAGCCAGGTGTCACCCATCTTGTATTTTTTTCTCTCATTTTTTTTGCCCAAATGCAATACTTTACATTTCTCCCTGTTAAAATTCATCTTGTTTGTTTTGGCCCAGTTCTCTAATCTGTCAAGGTCGTTTTGAAGTGTGATCCTGTAATAAACAACTATCTGAAGACATCTGAAGGCAGACCAGTTTAGGGAAAATTTTAATATTTGGTATTATATTGTTTTTTTAGTATTCTGTTGGGAGCCGCCTAGAGTGGCTGGGGAAACCCAGCCAGATGGGTGGGGTATAAATAAATTATTATTATTATTATTATTATTATTATTATTATTATTATTATTTACTATTATTATTAGCAGTGTCAGCATTTGAGTCCCTGTTCTCTTCTTTTGAGACACAGCAGCTGGGTTTATAGCGTTGGAGCTACAGCACACTAATGAGTAGTTACCTAGAAAAAACTTCATGATCTATTTGGGTGTGTACAGATGTTCCTTTAAACACCTCCCCCCCTTTCAGGTGAGCCCAACAGCTCTCTCCTTCGCACTGAATCCCACAAATAGACCCACCAGCAATTCAAAAACCCCACCCTACCCCTAATGCTTCAGGCAAACTGTTTCATGTTAATGCACTGCATGGATACTTTATAATGTTCATTTGTTGCTTGCTCATTTCTTGCAACCACGTTGCAAAACGGATTTGGGTGGGCAGAAGTGGGAAAAGCAG
Source organism: Podarcis erhardii (assembly GCF_964252035.2). NCBI lineage: Eukaryota > Metazoa > Chordata > Lepidosauria > Squamata > Lacertidae > Podarcis > Podarcis erhardii. The sequence continues at coordinate 44,828,228 of NC_138497.1, forward strand.
GCTTGGGATGCTGCAGTCACATGTGGACCAGCACTGCTGCTGTAAAGCTATCGGAAGTGATGTCCACAGAGCCTGGCCCTGCAGGAGGTGAGGTCCCAGAAGCATATTTCCTGATCAAACGCACACACATTTGGATGCCCTTAATATCTGTGAATATCCCAGACAGAGTTGTTGTCCAAAGAGACATGGATTGCATTCAGACCAAGCCCTCCCCCCGCATTAGTCATTTTCAGTAGGAACAGAGCCTTAATATATATTTTAAATATACGATTCAAGCCCTTGGAGACATGGACGGAGTTAATTACATGCTTGCTTGCGCCAAAGGGTTTATTAGCAACGCTTTCCTCCGCTGCTCCTTGACCCAACACACATCACGTTCAGCATTATGCTTTGTCACAAAGAAACGAGTGCCCAGTAGTCAGGGACACTTAAGCTTGCGTTTGCCAGTAACTGAAAGAAGTGTGGTTTTGTTGTTGAGAAAGTCGGTTACTAAAGCAGGCTTCCCTCTTTGCAAAGGAAGTGGGCACTTCGCCCTCTGTTTCCTGAAGCATCTCTGCAAGAGGATCAACCCTGTACCTTTATGAGCAGAGGGTGCAGGATGCTGTGGCTCAGCAGCCATTCAGAGTATGTACTAGGGAGGGAATAGTGTCAGGAGAAGCTATGTAGGAGCAGATTGGATAGCAGGGGGAGACAGGAAGAACTGGGAAGCAAATGCATCCACAGGCCACACTCTCCCCTCTCTTAGGCATGGAAAGGACATGAAAAAAAACAACAACACATTAAGGAAAGAAACGTATTTTTGTGTTTTGATTTTGTTGTTGCAAACACATAGCTTAAGAGTTACATAACTGGGGTGACTAGAGCTTACTGCAAAACGCATTTGCATTGTGCTGTTATTACCAAAGCTTAATTGTATACCAAGAACACATGCAGACGGATGATGCCTCTAGACGTCTTTGCTGGCACAGTTTTCTGGCTTTTCAGAAAACACAGCTAATTTAAAACACGGCGACTCACTTTGTGCCTCAGCAAACTTGGCAGTATGGTATTCCTGCTGCCAAGACCAGCCTGCCCTTGGGCAGAGCTCAGGCAGTTGTGTTTGGGTGGCATGGAAGGGCAGCAAATAGTTCCTTATATAATTAATTATTGTTTCATTTTTACTCACGAGAGATGCACCTGTAGGATTTTCTGCCTCGGGTCCCAAAAGAACTTGGGTGCTGTGCACCTTGGCTTGTGTGTGTAGAGGGGAGGGGCAGACAGGGAGCCAGTTGACCCTTCGATTTGGGCTGCAAAATGTTTTGCCAGCCCCGGCTACTGTTCAGGGTGCCAGCTAGCCAACCAGCCTCTTCCAGGGATATTTCTTTCCAACCACCCCCTGCTTCTTTCCGTTTTCTCTGCCAAAATCAGCCAGCATTTCCGGCCACCTAACATGCTCAGTCTTCCTGGCCTGTTTTTGAGTGCCCCATTTTATTTTATTTTATTTTTCTCCCCCAAGGCTGCCAGTTCCTCTCTCTTGTGCATGGATAGTGGCATCTGGAACAGCTTGCTCAGTGGTGCTGGAGCTGCAGCAATATAAGCTCCTAATTCCCGTGTGTGTGTGTGTGTCTGTATTGAGGGTGGCAGTGACAGGGAGGTTGGGATTGTGTTGGTACACTAACAGGACTACTGTGCAGTGTTTGCACCCCCCCAACCTCACTGCTGCTTTGATCTTTCTTCATGTAATGTTATGGACCATGTTGAGGGCTTGTAGAATATTCATTTCATGATGATAATGAAAATTGTTGTTAGCAGTAAGCCCAAGCTTGCTCAGAAAGCTCCTGGATTGGTTGAAATTGCTTATTCCTGATCAATTGCTAAATAATAGCTATGGTGTAGTGCAGGCATCCCCAAACTCGGCCCTCCAGCTGTTTGGGGACTACAATTCCATCATCCCTGACCACTGGTCCTGTTAGCTAGGGATGATGGGAGTTGTAGTCCCAAAACAGCTGGAGGGCTGAGTTTGGGGATGCCTGGTGTAGAGTGCCAGATTAGGACCTGGGAGACCAGGGTTCAACCCCCACTTGGCCATGAAGCTGCCTGGGTGAGCTTGGGCTGGTTATTGGCTCCCAGACTAACCCATCTCACAGGGGTGTTGTGTGGATTAAAAGAGGACAGAGGGGTGTAAAGAAGCATGTGCACCACCCCTAGCTTTTTGGAGAAAAAGGTGGGATATAAATGCAGTTAACAAAAAAATGGCTATTCCACAAAACAGTCTATAACAAAATTATACTCCTCAATTTACTATGTATTCAAACTAGCCCCCAGTTATCAGAAGCAGAATAAAATGTGTTTATTAGACAATGGCAATCCTCTCTTGCATCACCAGCGTAGCTGCTCTTTTAGTATAGATATATGTGTATCTGGAACCTGACTTTTTCAGTTTTAGAATTTTAGTCATTCAAAAAGAATTTGCTCATTCATGAATATTAGAGAAAGTACCTGCAGCCAGAAGAAAGGATTAGTAATTTGGGGTTTTTTTAAACTGCCAAGTTGTCTCATTTCCTGTTTCAGAGATCTGTGCCAGAGACTAAAAAAATACATTGGTAAATGGGAACAACCTGAAGCTTCAAAAAGTAGCCTTCCATAGTGAAAAAACTTCTACAGCATATTGGATGTGGGGGAGGAAGGGTGTCCATGTTTAAAAATGAACTTGGACCCCTTCTATACCAGTACTTATTGCCCCTGCTGGTTCAACTCCTCCAGAACCCTAAAATTAAGCACAATTACAGATAGGTAGCCGTGTTGGTCTGCCATAGTCAAAACAAAACAAATTCCTTCCAGTAGCACCTTAAAGACCAACTAAGTCAGTTCTTGGTATGAGCTTTTGTGTGCATGCACACTTCTTCAGATACTATCTGAAGAAGTGTGCATGCACACGAAAGCTCATACCAAGAACTGACTTAGTTGGTCTTTAAGGTGCTACTGGAAGGAATTTGTTTTGTTTTGATTAAGCACAATAATCTAGTTGTGCTGACTGTCATTCAAGTTTAGAAAAACAGTCATAATGAATAAAGAGCACTGCTTAGCTGAGGCACTGAATATTTTTAAGGTATATTGATGCAAATGGTAGACATTTTAAAAATGAGGTTGGTTTTAAACATTAAAATCAATGGGCATTAATAGCCTTTAACTTTGCCAAAAGAGACTCAACATTTTTAATTGGATTCTGCACATCCTACTGGTTCTTAGTGCTGTTTACAGTATTAAAATGCAACTTTACCTTTTTAGTGTGTAAGGAAGGGCAGTTGCCCAGTGGTGGGATGCATGATTTGTATGTAAAAGGTCCCAGGTTCAGTTACTGGCATTGCCAATTAAATGGTTAGGTAGCAGGTGATGTGAACGTCTTCTGCAGGAGGCTCTGAAGAATTGCTGATAGACAGAGTGGACAAGGCTGGGGTCAAAAGACCAATGATCAGACATAGGAAATCAGACAGCAGCTGTAATATTACCAATAGTAATAAGAGTAAAGTCCAATAACCAGAATTCTGGATGAAGAAGGCGGTGAAGTAGACTAGAGATCAGTTAATAATCAGCTCATAAGAACTCGCCAGTATGCTATTAATTATTGGAGGCAAGAAATAAGACACAAGTCTGGGAAGAGAAATCTTGAGAGCTTCAGAATGTGGAAAGATGTGCCATGCTTGCTAAGAGGGAACTTGAAACAAGGTTTCCTAAGATTGCTCAGCAGGCAGCATGTATAAGGAAGTGAGGGTAGCAGCAGAGTATATGTAAATGAAAATATGCAAGAAATAGAAGCGTGTAGATGACTGTGCAAAGTAATAACATAATTGCCTTGAGCAGCTCATTAGAGTTATAAATGGTGATTAAATGAGGGCAAGTAACTAGTGTGGTGTGATCAACTGAAATTCTTCAGACTAAGAACCAGACCCTGCCTTATATAAGCACTATGTATATATCTGTCTAACTTCAAGACGTCACAAGTAAGCCTCTTTCCCATCAGATCGAGCCTTTTTGTGCTTTGTGTTTCCAAGAACTCTGCCTTTGTCTGAATTTTGGAACTGACATCAAAATCTTGACTTTGAAATGCTGAAGGGCTCTTAAAATGTAACTCAACTTTTGGATAAGTTTCAAAACAATAAGATGAAGACTCAAATGTTGCCATTTTGACTCCAGCATTCATAATTTGAATAGCTGGGAACCATTTCAAATAAAAGAATGGAATGCTGATTATTTTTTTTTAATGAACCAGAACTATTTTTTGGGGCAGCAGATTCCATAGCCTAAATGTGTGCTGTTGGAAGAAGTGCTTCCCTTTGACTCCCATTGGATTGTCTTGGGGCTCTGAAACAGGATACTGTCATAGAAAAGTTAGAGAAATTTCTGTATGAAGAAAAATTGGGAGGTCAAAGGGTATTTCAGTTAAAGACAATGTGAACTATTCCATTCAATTGTTTAGGTGTTTGCAAGGAATCAACTCAAGATCTAAAGCTAGGCATTCAGGCCCTGCCAACCCAGCACCAACATAATACCCATAGAGTGAGGGATCTACTTTGTGTTTCTTTCTACCAACCAGAGAGTCAGATTCATAAGAGATACAATTAGAATCAGAGTACAGGGTGCCTCTGAGTAGATTCTGAGCCTATCAATGTGAATCGAGTTCACGTTCCTTCCACCCCTCAAAAATCCACTCCGGATTAGCTTTCTTCATTGCAGCAGCAAAATTTAGGTGGGAAATGTTTTATTGTTGCTGTTGTAAAAGAATTGGGAGTCAAAAACCATTGTCAAACTACTATAAACCACCAAGAGACCGCCCAGTAGATCTTGGCCTACCTTCTTCCTATCCCTGCTCAAGAAACTAGGACTGGCTAAATTCCACTTCGGCTAAATTCTGGATCCTGAACTGAATTAGACTGATTCAGGGCTTGTCTTACACTTCTGTTTGTCCTGTGTCTAGAAAGCATGTGTCTGAGCAGTTGTCCCTTTGCCCCACTCCTTTCCCAGGGAAAACCCACTCTTTAGTGCTAAATCAGAGCAAAAGTCAATCCAGAGAATCTGAATTGCAATTTTGCTCTAACTGAGCGCTAGTGAGTGGTTTTCCCTGGGCGAAAGCAGCTGGACAAGAGGAAGTGTGGAGGAGACTTCAGTTCAACCCATGATTTTGCTGTAAATGGCCACTGATATGGCTTTGGTCATCTCAGTTCTGGATTGTCTCAAGTTGGATCAGGGCCACTCCAAAGTTCCTGAATTGTATCAGGAAGGGACACCCCCCACTAGAAACCCTGTCCCAAGCCAGCAAACCTAGTTGCCTATTTGTACTGAAACTCACCACAAACACCTCCATCGTTCTCTTAGAGTGACAATGATGCCCACCTGAGAGGTGTTGGAACTAAGTCCTGGCGAGTTCCTGCTGAAAAAATAGCTCTGCCTAGATCCAATATCTGAGTTTCACCATTATGAATGCCAATGAAATCTAGGAATTTCTTGCATAACTCCAACTCTCTTTCAACTTTATCCTGAAGAAGATATTGCAGCACTTTTTGCCCATGGACATGATTGAACTTAAAGAGGGAACACAAACAGATTGTTCTTAGAGTATGCTTTTCTCTCGCCCACCCACCACCTCTTAAAGTAATGTGTTTGTAATTACACAACTTCAAATACATGTAAATGAAGCCACGCAGCAGAGCCAAAATTCATAATTTCTTTTTAATGAAATCTCATCCAGAAACACTGGTCAGACTGTCTGTCATCTTTGTATTGCACAAACTGTTTATTTGGAAGATATGTGTGGGCAGGTTGAGGTCAGAAGGTATGAAGGTCACAGACAGCCTGGAACCAGGCTGTCTGGATAAGAACATAAGAATAATCCTGTTGGATCTGGCCAGTAGCCCATCTAGTCTAGCATCCTGTAGGCTTTAGATACCTATTAGGTCCGTAAACTACCATATAGCATATATTCAACACAAAAAACAGCAACAATTTGTTGTTGACAAAAGACAGCTGGACATATAAAGGGCCCCATTACCTTCAGTAGCTTAGAGCCTCATCAAATCTAAATCCGGCCCTGGAAGGGACTCTTGCCCAGACTGAGAAATGGTTCCTCACTCAAGGTCACACCATACGCTTCATGGCTGAGGGCAACCTGAGTCTCCCAGGTCCTAGTCTGACATGTTAACCCGCACACCACATGGGCTCTCAACTCTGGCAGTCTTTATTCTTCTCTGTTGGTACCACATTAGTCCACTAGCCTCTCTTACCATCCTAGGTCAAGATGATTATGAGGCCAGCTGTAATGGCCTCTAGTCCCCTCCTCTGATTAGCAGCTCCAGTGGAACCCATGTCACATTCACAGGGCTCCCAGTCAGTGATTGCTTGCTGCAGGTTCTTTTGGTGTTGGGGAAGCTTGGCCAAGACACCTCAGTACTCCCTTCTCTCTGTGAGTCTATCTCCTCACTCTCATTGTTGCCAGCTGCTGTTCCTCATCACTGTTACCACCTGCTTGGCCTTTTCAGATGAGGAAGCAGGCAGTAGCCGCTACGTTTCCTCCTCACCATCAATACTGTTCTTTGTTTGTCAGAGTGAGAGGCATGGTTGCCATGGTGAAGAGTAGGTCCCGGTCCAGGCGGTCCCCTTGTCAGTGGGCCCCCTGCTGGGGTGTTCCCCCCCTTAGTGGGTGCCTTACTATGCCAGCCACTGACAATGGCCCTGAGCCCACTCTCATCTCAAGCCTTGAAGCCATTGACAGGCAAACTCGCTCTCTGTTCATGCAGAGACAACATGGAGGCATTCATAAGGGACATAATGAGATAAACTATTTCACTTTGACTTGTCTGCTGAGACATTGGTGTTACATACAAAGGATTTTGGCTAATATTCTAGAGAGCACATTTTTTTCAAGCAAGGTATGTGTCCTAGGCTCACCCTTGTCATGTTTCTGCCTTAATCAAGTAGGGCTATTCGTTTTTTTTGGGAGGGAACTCCAGTCAGAGCCAACTGGGACACTCTAACAGCCCAGAACACTCTTGGTCAGGTGGCACCACAGGACCCACCCAATATCCCAAACGTTTCTAATATACTTCCTTCTCTCTGTCTGAGTCACATATCACTGAGACTGATCAGCAGAGTGGACCTCTGTGCTTCCAGACTACTGATCTAGCCTTCTCATCTACGGCCTGCATTCTCTTGGGCCTGAACACTTAACAACATCCAGCACTTCCTTGTGGCTCTGCATTGCAGTGGTTGGCAAGATCACATCTGCCTTTAAGGGAAGTTTGTTCACCATTACTCATCATCTGCTCACTAAGCAGAAGTTTCTAAGGTTTCCAAGGGAAGTGCCCAGCAGTGTTAGGGAAATGGGAATGGGATGAGAAAGGGAGAAGCAGATGCTTTGGCGGGGCACGATGGGCAATGTTTGTGGCTTTGGGTGATCTCTGTCATGTGGGAATAAATTCAGAATTCTTACTAATTTTTTATTCATGTGAAGTTCACTGGCTTTTCTTCCATTGCAGAAACAACTGTTTCCAGTTTCCATGGTGTCTGTCAGAATTATAAAAGCCAATATCATCCCCTCAGGAATTTCATGTAAGTTTTGTGCATCCTTCATTGCACCACTGGGCTCAACTGTGCAGCAAGATTATTGGATAAAATAGCAATAGAGAATAAGGAATCTTGGACTGGATTAAATAATAAAAGATCTGAAAGAGTTTTCATGGTGACTAAGAGAATTGGTATCCAGTTCTTAAACATTACTGAACATGTCCCCAGTGTTTTAGGTGGAACAGAATTCACATCCATGCATATATCCAATCTTGTAAGAGCCTCTTTCCCATGGTATGATCCTGCACCCCTATAAACTTTCATAGGCACTGCCAGTGGGACGCTTTTCCCAAGAAATAGTCTCTCACCCCTAAATGCTGGATTCCTGTAACCACTGGAGGTAAGGGAATTTTTCACACACTCAGCTCACTTTTCTTAATTATCATGATTCAGTTTATCCCCTTAAGTAATTCTAGGTATGCTTACTTGAAAATTTACCATCAAAGTAAATAGGACTTACTTTTTCAAGGGTTATTCAGGATGGTATCATGAATGGTATCATGAGTGAGAAATATATAGTTCTGTTTCAGAAATGTAACATTTCCCGTTCCCTGAAATGCACTCTGCTGTTCTATGCCTCTCTCTCAATATATTTTCTGCTGCTGATGGCACAGTGGTCTTTTCCCCCCTCATTGTTGCACTTGCTTGGAACTGGTGATGGTTCAGTCAAAAGGACCCAGTTTTTTGGTCTTGTTCATTAGTTTGCACAGTGCAGCCTGTGCATTTTGCACAATGCTGCAGGTGTGAGAAAGAGGCCTCCTAACACTAGACATTGCTTTCAGCTGCAACAATTTGAACAGCGATATTATGTAATGCAAAGGTAAAGGACCCCTGGCGACTATGGGGTGTGGCACTCATCTCACTTTCAGGCTGAGGGAGCCGGTGTTTGTCCACAGACAGCTTTCCAGGTCATGTGGCCAGCATGACTAAACCGCTTCTGGTGCAAGGGAACACTGTGACGGAAACCAGAGCGCATGGAAACACCGTTTACCTTCCTGCCACAGAAATACCTATTTATCTACTTGCACTGACGTGCTTTTCAACTGTTAGGATGGCAGGAGCTGGGACAGAGCAACAGGAGCTCACCACGTCATGCAGATTCAAACCGCCAACCTTCTGATTGGCAAGCCCAAGAGGCGCAGTGGTTTAGACCACAGCGCCACCCACATTATGTACCAATATCGATAAGAGTAGTACTAGGTGTTATAACTGCAAGAATATTGATTTATGTTCTAAAACGTCACATTAGGTCATCTAGTTGGTGCCAGAGGCTTCACCACCACCACCAAATTTCTCTGTTCCTTATATCACATATATATTCCAGCTCAGACCACCACTGCAAAAATATATTCAGAAATAGATGCCCCTCCCACAGTTTGTCATATACAAAGTGATGTGGCATCCCCATATTTGCCCCTAAGGCTTAAGACACAGTTGAATATACAATCACAACTGTTAAAAAGCTTTTTCCATTCTTTGCTGCAGTGTTTCCATCTAATTGCTACGTGACCTTGCATCTGCCGACAGCGTCGCCTGAGAAATTTAGAACCCGAACTATGAAGAACTCTGATAAACCAGTCTGGAATGAGACATTCTATTTTAGAATCCAAACTGAGATCAAGGTAAGGTAAGCTATTCAACATGCCATCGCTTGTTTGGAAAACCTGCTGGGCAGATAAAGACATAAAACATTATTGCAATAAGATAAAATAAATGGCTTTTCCAAACAAGTCTGATTTAGGAACATTCAGGAAAAATGAAGTTGTTGCCTCTAATGCAGGGGTGCTTCTGTGACAAAAATGCCTGTATGCAGGTAGTTTTGTGCTTAGTTTGTGCTTAGGGCCAAGCAAGGTAAATCACATTTCATATGCAGGGCTTAAAGGTACTATTAGCATCGGCTGAGGGCAGGCCTGATAATTACTGGGATCCAAGCAGGAATGGTGGTCAAGTGGTTCCCATGTGCTCTACTTTTACAGAGGACTATTTTGAAGGGGTCCTTTCTTTTAAGGAAGAAAAAGATAAAGGACACCAAGAAAAGGGAGACCAGGGGCCTTGAAGTTGCAAACACCTGGTCAGCAGACTAAGTAGCCACACAGCTCACCTGCTGTCAAGTCTTTCATGTACTGTTTTTTAAATTTAAATTATAGTAATTATATATAAATTTGCAATTATACATATGAATCACCACATGCAAAATTTATGGAAGTCAGTGTCCTCTTTTGCCTTCTTTTTTGGCGGTATTATTATTATTTATTGAATTTATATACCACCCTATACCTGGAGGTCTCAGGGTGGTTCACAGAATAAAATCAAAATATAAAACCACAAAGTAAATAATCAAAATAACAACAGCAACCCATTACCCCCCACAAATCAACCAAAGGCCTGGTGAAAAAGCAATGTTTTTGCCTGACGCCTAAAGGTGTATAATGAAGGTGCCAGGCAAATTTCCCTGGGGAGAGCATTCTACAGATGGGGAGCCACTGCAGAGAAGGCCCGTTCTCGTGTTGCCACCCTCTGGACCTCTTGAGGAAGAGGCACACAAAGATGATCTCAGGGTCTTGGTAGGTTTATATGGAAAGAGGCCGTTCTTGAGGTATTGCAGTCCAGAGTCGTTTAAGGCTTTATAGGTCAAAAACAGCACTTTGAATTGGGCCCACAAACTAACCAGTAGCCAGTCCAATCACACCAGGATCAGTGTAATATGCTCAAACTGTCTTGCTCCAGTGAGCAACCTGGCCGCTGAATTCTGCACTAGCTGAAGTTTCCGAACCATCTTCAGAAGCAGCCCTACATATAATGCATTGCAGTAATCTAACCTTGAGGTTACCAGAGCATAGACAGCAGTAGTTAGGCTATCCCTGTCCAGACAGAGGCATATGTGGGCTACCAGCCAAAGCTGATAAAAGGCACTCCGAGTCACTGAGGTCACATGAGCCTCGAGAGACATCAAAGGATCCAGGAATACCCCCAAGCTTCAAGCCTGTTCCTTCAGAGGAAGTGTAACTGCATCAAGAGCAGGCAATCTCCCACTCATCTGGTCTAGGGAACTAACAGTGTCTCAGTCTTATCTGGATTGAGTACATTTTGGACAATGCATAAGTGGCCACCCTAAATGGAGGAAGGGGGGATTAAATCGCCCCCCCGGGAGTATTAGCTTTCCTGAAACAAAATTAAATCCGCCCTCCCTAGTCATTAGACACTTTGGTCCCAAGTGTCATAATAATAATAATAATAATTTATTATTTATACCCCGCCCATCTGGCTGAGTTTCCCCAGCCACTCTGGGAGGCTCCCAATCAAGTGTTAAAAACAGTACAGTGTTACATATTAAAAACTTCCCTGAACAACAATACTAATTATTGTTAATAATTATATAAGAATGCCCTTAGCTGGTATGTGCAAGTCAAAATACATACCAACTAGTATTGAATCTACCAATAGAGCAGTTTACTTCAACCCTCATTTAATGGGAAGGCGGAGATTAGTTTTGTCATCAACAAAGATGCTAAATTTACAGCACTCTCTCACCAGCTAATCATGCTGGTCCCATAACTTTCAATTCATATGGGAGCTTTCCCACTAAAGCTATCCTCCAGGCTTGCCTATACCTGTAATCCAACCCTTTAAATCCTCCCAGAATCTGGTAACAGTTAGGTGTGGCAGCCTTTTGTACACATTCAGAGATTCTGCAGTGGATACGCTTCTTCTGTCTCTCTGTTGCTCAGTGGTGGAGCATCTCTCTTTCATGCTCAGTGTCCCAGGTTGAGTCCCCAGGTTGAGGGATTGGAAACTTCAGTTGCTGCTGCTGGTTTTGACTGCAGCCAGTTTTTCAGATTACAGTGGTACCTCGGGTTACACACACTTCAGGCTACAGACTCTACTAACCCAGAAATAATACCTCGGGTTAAGAACTTTGCTTCAGGATGAGAACAGAAATCGCATAGTGGCAGCGCGGTGGCAGCAGCAGGCCCCATTAGCTAAAGTGGTGCTTCAGGTTAAGAACAGTTTCAGGTTAAGAACGGACCTCCAGAATGAATTAAGTTCTTAACCCGAAGTATCACTGTAATGCTGTTCCAGTAGTTCCCTGTCTGTGTCCAAGACCAAATCAAAGTCCTGATTACTTATGCTTTTTGAAGTCTTAAATGGTTTAGGGCCAGGAATTCACCACCTACTGTGATGCTACCTGATCTCTCAGGCCTTTGATGCAGGCTCTTCTCAGGGTTCCACAACCAGAAGAGTCTGATTGGTGAGCATAGAATCATAGAATCATAGAGTTGGAAGAGACCACAAGGGCCATTGAGTCCAACCCCCTGCCAAGCAGGAAACACCATCAGAGCACTCCTGACATATGGTTGTCAAGCCTCTGCTTAAAGACCTCCAAAGAAGGAGACTCCACCACACTCCTTGGCAGCAAATTCCACTGTCAAACAGCTCTTACTGTCAGGAAGTTCTTCCTAATGTTTAGGTGGAATCTTCTTTCTTGTAGTTTGGATCCATTGCTCCGTGTCCGCTTCTCTGGAGCAGCAGAAAACAACCTTTCTCCCTCCTCTATGTGACATCCTTTTATATATTTGAACAGGGCTATCATATCACCCCTTAACCTCCTCTTCTCCAGGCTAAACATGCCCAGCTCCCTTAGCCATTCCTCATAAGGCATCGTTTCCAGCCTTTGACCATTTTGGTTGCCCTCCTCTGGACACGTTCCAGTTTGTCAGTGTCCTTCTTGAACTGTGGTGCCCAGAACTGGACACAGTACTCCAGGTGAGGTCTGACCAGAGCAGAATACAGTGGCACTATTACTTCCCTTGATCTAGATGCTATACTCCTATTGATGCAGCCCAGAATTGCATTGGCTTTTTTAGCTGCCGCGTCACACTGTTGGCTCATTTCAAGTTTGTGGTCAACCAAGACTCCTAGATCCCATAATGCATATGGCATTACAGGTATTTTTGACCACAACTCCTTTCAGCCCCAGCAAGCACAGCCATATAATGTTCAAGCTGATGGGAGCTGTAGTCCAAAACATTTGGAGAGTACCAGGTTTGGCTTTCCTGCCAAGACTGTGGAGCTCTCTAGCATGGGGAATGAATTTTCTGACTTCCCTAATGGTGTTTAGATTTCCAATGAAAACTGGTGTTCTGTATATCTTTGGCATTAATGATGATTGAATTTCTCCCTCCTTTTTAATGCTGGTTCTGTTCTTATTGTTATATCTACACTTGTATTTCTTACCGAATTCAGATGATTATTATTTAAATTTTTGCTTTTTAAACAACATACTAGCTGCCTTAGAGGTCCCTAAGTGATGGGATAGTAAGGTGGAATTATAAAGATGTAAATATATGAAATATGTAAGTACTTTCAGATGTTGCTTGATGTATGGATGTTGGGGGTCAGCGTCGCCATGTGTGATTTGGGATGGAAGGGTGCATCAATTTTGGTTCTCTCACTTTGGAAAAATGATAATCTAAAATTCAGTTGTCCACATTTTGCAGCAATTTGCAAACTTTCTTTAAAAAAAAATGCTCATGAAAATTCACCAGCATTTTAGTGCTAATTTCTTCCATTAAATACAGCTATATATGCTGTTTTTACTAACGTACATATTTTTTGCAAGCAATTTCCTCTAATATAATGCATTCTTGTCAGTTATCTTCACCAGATATTCATTTTCACGCAGACATCCCCCTAATATATGCATTTTTGCAAACATTTATTGGTTGGCAAACTGTATGGTAAAATTCAGGTGAGTGCAAATTTCAAAGGATAGCTGTGTTTGGGTTTGAATATTGTTTCGAAATGTGCTAATTTGATAGATTCTGTTTTAAAGGACACCTGAACGGAATTTCTACTCTATCCCTATACAATTCTAACTTTCCTTCTCTTCTGTTCCTAGAATATATTACAGCTGGAAGTCTGTAGTGCCAATCTAACCGACAAAGATGATGTACTTTTTGTTATCTTTTTCGATTTGGAAAAAGTCCGGCCTGGCATAACAGCTCTTGAGCTATTTTCCTTAAAACCAGAGGTAAGGACAAAAAGTTAATGTATTGTCTACACATTTACGAAACTAACTAACTAACTAACTAACTAACTAACTAACTAAACATGCAGAGAGCTGAAAAACCATGGAATAGCTAGCAAGCAGCGCAGACAGGTGAGGATGTCTTGGGTGTCCCATGGCCCACTCCTAGGTCTTGGCTGACTGCTTGAGAATCACTTCCTTAGAGAATTACTTAACTGGGTTTTGTCCAAGTAAAAACAGAAGTGAATTTGGAGGTTCTTTCTCAGGCAGTTGCAGAAATGTTGAGGGAACCCAAACAACTTTTGGTAACACTAGCAGTAATAAATAATATGATGTGGATGTTCTTTCCCCTTGCTTCAGAACAGCTGTGCAGAGCTACTAATTTCACTAGGGAGTGACACCTCATCCCTTCCATCTGCCCTACTTCCCCAGTCTAAATTCTTCCCCCACCTCCATTGCCTGGATTCCAGGTGTGCTTAGTTAGATTTTGCCAGATTGAAGGGTTTGGGAGTTCAGTGACAAGTGTCAATTATGTCCTTAATGACTGAGACTACTGCACTGAGTAGATAAATGAGCATTAGTAATTGTTTTTTGTGTTATCAGAAAGAAGATTGTCCTCATGCTTATGAATCTCTGGAAGTGGAATTCAAGTTGGCAGAAACGTAAGTGGTTTGTTAGATGCAAGAAAAGGATTCTAAAAATAGTATATTTTTGGAAATTCCTACTTTTCTTTTGTTATCTAGTGTGTTTCTGCTAATCTCGTGGTTTTAATATGTCTCCACCACTATTCCTTCTTTCTGTTTTGTCTACATTTGAATCTTAATATTCTGGTCTTGTTTATGCTGCCATATTTGGGTAGTAGTTCTATATTATATTGAGAATAATGAACTACCTTTCTTTCTTTATCATTCATGACAATACATCAAAAATAGGAAAGGTATATCCTTGCATTTTTGTGTAATTGGTCACATATAGTGTCAAGATACCACCTCTGATGAACCAATATTCTCCTTTGCTATAGCAGCATCTTTAACCAATATGGCCTTTTCAGTACTCCACCTGATTTGTGGAATGCCTCTCCCCATTGCTCTTTTTTATGTATTGCATTAAATCAACTACTTTGAATTTGCCACATAAAAAAATAGAATGCAAGTTACTAAATAAATAGCAATTCTCCCCAACTTCTCCATATTATAGTACAAGAGCACTTTGTGATTTGCCTATTTCATTTCTGGTTTGTAGGGTAGGATTCCAGCAGCTATGTGGTCAGACTTCCATGTACAGTGGTACCTCAGTTTTCAAATGTCTCCGTTGACGAACATTTCGGTTTTTGAATGCCATAAACCCAGAAGTAAATGCTTTGGTTTTCAAACACACCTTGGAAGTTGAACATGCCACACAGCTTCTGCTGAGTGCAAGATCCTGAGGCCTAGCTGTTCACTATTGAGTTTTTGGTTTTCAGATTATGTTTGAAAACGGAGGTACCGCTGTATTAAGTACCTTGAAAACTATTGCTCTTTGTCAGTCATTTCCAAAATGTTACTTTATTAAATATCAACGACTTTACCAGGCTCAGATTTAATCACCCTTTCCCCTCCTCTCTACCTTCCAGTTCAGGACCTCTCGAGCAACTGACTTCCAATGGTGTTTTAGTGGTAAGATTTCTTTGTATTGAAAGTTATCTTGATTCATAATTATTTATTCCATCTTGTTGGAGATGCTAACTCTTTAGGAAAGATGACACTCTTGGTAGTATCTAATTCCTTCAGGATTATGCAAGCAATTGAGAGTACATCTTTCCATAATAGTAAGCTGATCTCTGATTTTAAAATATTTATATGGCTTTTATTGTGTGGTTTTATGTACAACTGTTGTAAACTGCTCTGATACTTTTTATAAGTATTTTTAGCAGTATAGAAATATTTTTATTAAAGGGATGGGTGGATGAATAAATGAAGTCATATTCAGGGTAGACACACTGAAGGCTCCTCCAGGTGACCTTTTTACTGAGCATTCATTGCGATTTCCTTGCACAAGGCTTACATAAAGATTAGACTATGCCTGGTCATTATTGAGCTCTTGCTTTGATTTGTTTATGTGGAGATTAAATGATAAAGAGCATTTGTCCTTATTTGCTGCATAGTGTTCATATGTCAAGAGGGATGCGGGTGGCACTGCGGGTTAAACCATAGAGCTAGGACTTGCCGATCAGAAGGTCGGTGGTTCGAATCCCCGTGACGGAGTGAGCTCCCGTTGCTCGGTCCCTGCTCCTGCCAACCTAGCAGTTCGAAAGCATATCAAAGTGCAAGTAGATAAATAGGTGGGAAGGTAAACGGAGTTTCCATGCGCTGCTCTGGTTCGCCAGAAACAGCTTAGTCATGCTGGCCACATGACCCAGAAGTTGTACACCAGCTCCCTCAGCCAATAAAGCGAGATGAGCGCCGCAACCCCAGAGTTGGCCATGACTGGACCTAATGGTCAGGGCTCCCTTTACCTTTACCCTTACGTTCATATGTCTCCCTGTTAATCATTTCCCCCCTGTCACTTTCCTAACCACAAAAAGCATTTTCTTTTTAAATAAAAAAGTGGATTTGTCATGCTAGGGCAATAGAGTGCTTCAGCATACATTTCCAGCGTGTGTTGGAACCCCTCCTGGAAAATACTGAAAGTCTAGGGGGGTCAAGCAGTGGACATAAATTACTTGTCCATTGATTTCAGTGGATCTTTTCTGAATATGACAAACACTGAATATCACCTTTTGGGATTCTATGAAGTGCTAGCAAATAGAGAGAGAGAAATCAGAGAATGGCAAGAATGGTGCAATTAAATAACTGGCAATCATATTACTTAAACAAATTGCTTGGATGAAATAAACAGATGGCTTTGATTGTAGAAATACTTTGCATTTTCCTCCAAGCACTCAGGCATCAACATTATTACTCTGTGCCCTTGTTTTCATAGGCTCGTGAACTTTCCATCTTGGAAGTAAAGGTGAAGAAAGAAGAGAATGAGAAGCTTTTGAAAGGTTGGCCTCTCTCTCTTAGGCACGTAGCCAGCTAGTGTTTTACCACTAATATATGTTATTAAATATATATTGTTTACTAGGGCTGCAACATTTAATTGACTGTATTATTTTTTTAACTGATGTTGAGATTGTAATTTTAAGTGATGTAAGCTGTAAGTTTATTTAGAAGATAAATACGGCAGAAGGCAGATGCTATCTTAGAAGAGTAGTAGCTATAAATATTCAACTACTTTAAAGTATTTCTAAGTACTTATATTAAAAAATAATAAACCTGCTGCCTAATTGGCGACTGTCTAATGACTGTTGCCTTTTAGTCAGTTAAATAGCTTCTTAATCCATTAATCACACTGGAGGGAATTCCTCTTCTAAGACTGCAGCTTTGACTCATTAAATTTGCCATATGTATGCTTTTCTCTTCAAAATTATTGTTTTAGTTTTATGCAAACTCATGTAACTGATGAAATCTAAATTTATGAATTCGCTGAGATCTCTTTAACTAAGTTTAGGGTACCAACTTGCTTCTCTCGAAGTTGAGGGCTCCAGCTCCCATCAGCATCAGCCATCATGGGCAAAGGTCAGGGATGATCACTGTAGTCCAGCAATCCCTGAATTAACTGACAGGCCTACTTTTTAAATCTACTTTACATAATTTTCACGAGAGAAATAGCAAAAAAACACACAAAAACCACCCCTAACTAGGTCAAGTTTAGAGATGCAATGAATTGTCTCCTCAATATCCTCCTCTATCTGCAAATTTTGATGTTGAATGCTTGCCTCATATTTTCTGAAGGTTCAGATATCTGCATAAAAGGTGGAGCTAAAATATGGGTTTCTAAACTCATGTTTCTTGAGGGGGAGGATTTGTAAGAGAGAACGGACAAGAGGTGGATGCTTAGTAAGCAATTATTTCCAGAGGGGTAGCCATATTAGTATCTTACAAAAGAAAAAAGAGAGAGAAAAGAAACAAAGAGTATTATGATACCCTAAAAACCAACAAATGTGTTATGGCATCATAAATTGCATATAATACAATAGGATGATAAATGTATCAAGATTTTCACTTCTCCAAATTTTGCAGTGTGGTTCTCTACCCATTTAATATGTAAAGAAATGTATATGCGGGGGTGTAGTGTGAATAAAAATGCATATATTCCTGGGAATAACATACAAAATGCATTTTATTAGGGAAAATTGCTCTTCAGAAATGTGTATATTAGGCAAAATTGCACAAAACACATATATATTAGGAGAAATTTGCACTACTTCATAGCTGATTTGAAATGCTAACAAAGAGCTAAAGTTGTGAGGTAAAAGTGAGATTTTAAATTTAATATTCAGATCATGAGTGGTGACTGTTACATTTTTGGTGGATTTTGAATATTTGCTTGAATTTTAACCCAGGCCAATTTAATTTTCTTAATAGGCAAAGTATGAAGTTTAGCAGACCAAAATAAAATAAAATAAAATAAAATAAAGATAACCCGTTATTTGTGGATGTTACTCATATTGAGTATGTATAGTTTATGTATAATGTATGTGGAATATAGCAAGGCTTTTGACGTAGCCTCACTAAGCTTAAATGAAAGTTTCATACAAATATGCAGTTAGCTGCTCTCACACATGCAAAGGAACAGTAAAATATACATAGAGAGAGAGAGCGCTGCAGATCAGGATTGTATAGAACTATGCTAAACAGAGTTTAACTGGTTAATTAAAAACTGTCTGTGAACAAAAATGTGTAACTTATGATTAAAGTATTAATTTTTTTAGCCAAGAAAAATGTTGTGCTTACCATGCGAGAGTCTTATGAAGGGACACAGAAGACGTCCGAAGATGTAGATTCCTTCTGCTTTCATTGCATAAAGAGCTGGGGGCCAGTGCTGAAAGCCAACATTCAGGTAAAAGCCACTGACTTTTATCCTGTACCCACAGGTAGTATTAGAAAAGTACAAGGAGTACTCAGCAATTACAGGAGCATATGCCTGAGGCTAAAGAATCCTGAAATGTTGTACAGTGGTACCTCCGGTTATGAACTTAATCCATTCCAGAGGTCTGTTTGTAACCGGAAACCACTCGTAACATGAGGCACGCTTTTGCTAATGGCACCCCACCCCTCGCTGCTGCCACATCACCCGTATGCGACTTCCGCTCGCATCCCAGGGCAAAGTTCGCAACAAGGGGCATCTACTTCCGGGTTAGCGGAGCTCATAACCCGAAGGATTTGTAAGGAGGGTGGTATGTAACAAGGTTCTACTGTACTGAAAATAAATATTTCTGCCAGCACAAGAATTTCTACTCGTGCAATGGGACATTTCCTCCCTCCCCTCCCCGCCATGTGCCCCCTAAATCTGTTTTGGGCGTTCCCCGAACCCTCTGGAGCAGATTTTAGGTGTGTGTGTCATGCATGGATAGGAGATGAGGGGGAAGTTCCATTGCCCTAGCAATTATTCTTGTGCTGGTGGTACAGTTGGATACTATCCATAGTTCCTGAAAATCCAAAATGTATTGATGTTGAGATCTCCAGTTATTCTACTTGTTGCATGTCTAACTAGCAAACCTGTCCTAATTAGCACAGTAGCCAAAGAATGATAAAGTGCTCTGCCTTGATCTAGTAATTCAACCCATTATGAAAGTCAAATAGGATAGTTAAATCAAATAAATACATTTGTAATAGTTGTGTGCTATATTGAAAAGCACTTCATCATGATCCAGCAATGGTCTTACTTTTGACTTTGTCAAAACCATTGTTGAGGATATTTTAGTGAACAATAAGAGGACAGTACGAAGGGAAATCTGGGACAATGCCTCTGGTTCAAAGAGATGGCTGCTCAGCTCTCTTTAGGCTGGATGCTAACCCTAAGGTGGTCCCTGCATTAACACATAGCTTCCCTTCACTCATTCTAAGGCCCATTTTATGGCTGAGAGGCAGGTTAAACATAACGTGACATGAAATCAGTGACTGCTTCTTAACTGAGACCTTCATTTTTCAATGTAGTTTCTACGTCTTGTACCTTTGGGTAAAAACTATACAGTATGTTTTCCTTTCTTCCCCAGAGTATTTCATGTGAGGAGAAGAACGATTCAGGCCATGCTTTAATTCTGCCTTTGAAATTGCTTCCAGTGGGACAACAAGTCAAAGTAACTCTACCTGTGCTAGAGGCAAGTGTTGCTTCTGTTTTATAAGAGCTCTTCGAAACAACCTTTCTATTCCTTTTCCAATGTGTTTCCACATCACTTTCCAAACTGTAAGAAGACATCTTCATTTTTTTAAAAAAGGGTGATATGTTGCAGTAGGGTGACACTCTCATTTAGACAAGGGCAGGGCAAATGTCAGAGTGGTTGTATCTACTTTTGCTCATTTAGAATTAAACAATAAGCTGCCTTTGGGAACATGCTGAGCCTAGGAGTTTGTTTTCAGTACCAGAAGTGGGTGGAACCAGGGGTGGCTTAGCTGAACGCTTTCCATCCCTGTTTTCTGGCAGGTGGCAGCATGTCTATCTCCCTCTAGATTAGGTGTCAGTAACCTTTTTCAGCCATGGTCTGGTCCACCGTCCCTCAGACCATGTGGTGGGCCGGACTATATTTTGGAAAAAAATATGAATGAATTCCTATGCCTCACAAATAACCCAGAGATGCATTTTAAATAAAAGCACTCATTCTACTCATGTAAAAACACCAGGCAGGCCCTACAAATAACCCAGAGATGCATTTTAATTAAAAGGACACATTCTACTCATGTAAAAACACGCTGATTCCCAGACCATCCGCGGGCCGGATTTAGAAGGCGATTGGGCCACATCTGGCCTCCAGGCCTTAGGTTGCCTACCCCTGCTCTAGATAGAGAGTAGCATAATGGAAGCTTTATTCTGGCTTCTAGACATGACTCATGAGAAGAATTACTCCTAGTAGGAAGAAGGGACTAAGGAGACTCAACTTCTTGAATGGTAGGCAGAGCAGTGTATTTTGGCCTGCTCTTTTCTATGCATCAGTCTGATGACAGTATGGAGACAGAAGAGTTAAGTTACAAAAATGAAGTAAGAAACAAAAAAGATTCCACATTCCAGTGTTTTGACTCTTTGAAGACAGCCCTAGCATGTGAGTTTATTGGCTTCACATTCCTGCCAAAACAATCTCAAGAAAGACCAGCAATGCAGAAAATCATTTTCTGTGGTTGGTATCGGACTTTGAGAATAGGAAAAAAGGGCTGCTTCATAAGTTTGCATTCCCTGCCTCCTCCAAGGAAGTCACTGCCATGTAGTTTCAAGAAAACACAGAATTCAGAGCAAAGAAGAATCTGTCCATTTCAATTTCTCATTTTTCCAATCTTAAATTCAGTTCTCCACATTCCTGCAGCATGAAAATTGATCAGCTACGTAGTGCAATTTTCTCTTTTAAGATACACAATTTTGTATGTTGTTTTGACCTATGCACACTTTTTTTGCAAGCATATCTCTTTACTATAATGCATTTTTGTATGCTGTATTTGCAAATGTGTGCATACTTTCCCCTGAAACATACATTATTTTGTATTGGTTCTTGTATTGGTCTGGGAAGTGTAAACTAGGTAGTTTCTCATTAAAATGCAAACGAACTTTGATTTCTCTCCCATCTTTAATTGTTTTTTATAATTGCTTTCATAAACTGACATAGGGCAATCGCAGCTCCTTAGCACAGATAGCTGCAGTGATTCATTTGTGATCCGTTATCATGCACGATCAGGGCTTTTCCATTTTATTTGTCAGGTTGTGTTCTTTTCATACATATATTGTTTCGTTTCAGGGTGAAGCTTTGGAGTTGTACCTCAAGGTAATTGACTGGTAAGATATTTGCTTTTTCTCCAAAGTGCTCTGTCCTGGCTACCTTGAGGACATGAGGAAGGGACGGGAGGCGCCTCTACAATTGTAGAACTGCTGTGGTTCAGCTAAAGTCATGTCGTGCCATGTCATGTGAACTTGCTTGGGTTGATGTGGCATTTCTTAATTGCACTGCATCATTTGAGTGTGATGTGCATTTGCATCTTCCCAGTTGCTCCTTGTATTAAAGCCGATGCCTTGCATTTGCATGCTGAATATCTCCCCCATCTTGCCACAAAACGATATTTGCTCAGGAGCACCAATATTTCTGATATTTATTTTAAAAACTAAACAGAAGTAAAGCTCTTAAAAGAAATAAAAAGCACTACTTCTTTGTTGTTGCTATTTTAAAAATGGAGTATGTCACACGGGAGTCCTTGCTGGGAATCTTCCCTCCTTCCCTCTGCTAATGCTGCCCCTGCTTCCTTGAGGGTGGCTGGTCTGCTTCCCAAGAAGTCCTCCTCTGTGTAATGATGTATGTGGTTGTATTTTAGTTTACATTATGGTGGTGTTTGGGTGAATTTGCGCAAGAAGATAAAAATAAATAAAGCCCCACTTTTGTACCTCACAGTTAATTGCTTTATTATAAAGTTCATAAGACTTGCTTCTACCCACACTATATGTAGCTTTCTTAGCTGAAGCAGGGAGAAGTGCAGACCTGTGTCTGTACAAGTACACAATGGTTGTCAATACATCTGGTTTAGTACAGACATAAAGATTGAAAACATGGGGCTGAGTGAGTGAGTGGGATCACATCTGCTGGCCTCATTTCTGTGTAACTTATAGAGCACAGCTGGATTTTATATTTTATATTTTTAAAAAATGGGGCATCAACCATTATATACTCCCTTCTTCCCGGACCAGCAGCCCTACAAAGCACCGAATAGAACTTCATTTGAATGTCTGTGAATCCCTCTCATATCTTCCCTTCAGTGACTAAGCACAGACTTCATCCACGATTCAGCCAACCTTCTTCTCCTTCTCCTTCTCCCTCCTCCCTTCTCCCTCCTCTTGCCCACTGCCATTTTGTTTACCACAAAGCCTAATGTTCTGGAGGACCTGAAAGCTTGCACAGTATTTTGTAACAAACATGATTTGTTGACCCACTAAAATTATTCCCATAATTTGGACTTTGGAATTGTATTTAAAATTGTGTATATCTATGTAATATTCTGCCCAATTTATCGGTTCATCTTTTTTTAAACAAATTAAACACTTCAGGCCTACAAATAATATGTGAAAAGTAGGTGGAGTTCCCATTTAAAGGTTATATTTATACCTGATGTGTGAAAAGAGGAGGCCACCAAGGCAACACAGCAATTCCATATAAATAATAACATGCCTTGAATGGGAATCTTGTTTTTCTGGTTCAGAATTTGACTGATGAGTCTTAGTTGTTGATAGAAACTTGTGTAATTGCAGCTACTGTAAAAAATGACCTGTCATCTGCTCCACAGTGACATGGCTCTGTAACTCTGTTCCAGTCCACAGAATCTTGATGTGCGTTTGGGATATGAGCTTTGTGCTGATGAGCAGGACTTCCTTCGCAAAAGGAAGAAGATCGTTGCTGATGCCTTGAATAAGCTTGTTAATATGAGACGAGGACTGTTTGAGGACGAGGTGCGTCTTAGCATCCCATGATCTGTTTGGAAGATATCTGTTGACTCACATGTTTCAGATTGTTGTTTGCATGGATTTGTATTTGACATAGGACTACCTGTGAAGGTTCATGTACTGTAAGGGAGGTCCTGAAAACTACAATTCTGATGTCACGCAAACTTCTTGTCTTGTGTGAATTCCCGTTAACTGTCTACTTCACAGCTTAAATAAATCCATAAATTCAGTGGGGGCCCTGTTCCATAACCTCTGCACTCGTATAGGATAGCACAGTTTTGCACATGCAAAGTGAGACCCTAAAAGAGAGATTTGAGACTGAATCCCACCTTAGCTGTGACCAGCCTTGTTCTTGGCCAATGTTCCACATTCCATCCTCTATAAGGTCAGGATTTGCCTCACAGGACAAATGAGATTAAGAGAGCAGGACATTCTATAACTTATTCTAGGGATCAAACAAAATAACCTTTAATTCACAGATCACTACCTTACTGCATTTCATTGCTTTCCAAGCAGTATTTTGTTCTGTATGGATCTTGGAAAGCCAAGATTTTGAAATTCTAATCTAATTATCGGTCACATTAAGCAGAGTCTTATAATGCAATCTTTCGGGTTTCTGAGGTCATCACTTATATTTTTGGTGATGCCATTGCTTATATATTTTTAACAGGTCCCCGTGATAGCTGTTATGGCAACAGGAGGCGGAGTCAGAGCCATGTCAGGATTCTATGGTCATCTCCTAGCACTCCAGAAACTCAACCTTTTGGATTGCATTTCATATATCACCACTGCTTCTGGGTCAACATGGTAAGGAGTTAGGAAAGTGTGTCATATTTAATTAGAATCCCAGCTGTACTGGGCATAATCCATTTAACATTCTACAAGCTGAAGGTCAGTGGAACAAATATACACCTCAGTGGGATTTTCCATGACTAGTGTATTTTGGTTCACACTCCAATAAAATTTTGCGATGTGGGCCAATAGATACAAAATTAAGGAACCTGAGTTTCAATTCTGCTTCAGCCATAGTGGCACCTACAGCTGAGGGAGAGCCGGTGGGCGAACAGTTTCGGCAGCGGGAAGCCTGCATGTACCAAAGCCACAGCGTCTCTCACAGATGTTGAGTTCCACAAAGCATTTTGTCACCCCCCTCGGAGGTGACACCCGGGGTGGACCACACCCACCGCACCCACCTTACCCCTCTGGGGTAAGGTGAGGTGCCCCTTTGCTGGACTTCATCAGCCTCTGCCACTATGGAAGTCCCCATGGCTTCCACCCCAGGGTGGTAGGAAGTTCCTGTTAGTGCCAGTGCCCTGAAATGAAGACATTTTGAGGCCGCAGAAAAATCCCTGTCAGGAGGGAAAAAGCTGGGGTATACCGTATTTGGTCTGAATGTAAGCAGCACCCAAATATAAGCCGCACCTTTAAAATTGGAGCGGGGGGAAGAAAAAAAAGAAAAAATTCCCAAATATAAGCCACTCCATTCCTTGCTCCTCCTGGCTGCATACTGGGGGGGCGGGGGTGGGGGCGTGGAGCCATGCTCCGTTGCTAGCAGCCTTTCCCCTCTCTCCCTTCCTGGCCTTGGGGGGAGAGGATGCGTGGGGCAGACGGCGCTTTGCCATGCTCCTGGCGCTGTTTGCTCCTGGCTGCATACCGTAAGGTCGTGAATATAAGCTAAACTCTAACTTTTCACAGTCGGAATTTGGGGGCAAAGTGAGGCCAATACGGTAAATAAAATCATCATCCTTGTTCTGTAAATGCTGTTTTTTCTCCTCCCTATCTTAGGACTATGACAGACTTGTACAGAAATACTGATTGGTCACATGAAAATTTGGAAGAAGCTATCAAAGTAGCTAAAAGCAGCATGTTGAAGAGCAAAATAGATATTATTTCCATCGATCGATTGAAGTATTATCACAAGGAGCTGGTTGAGAGGGTTAAAAGGGGGCACCTTCGATCTTTTACAGCTCTCTGGGCCCTTGTTCAAGAAGCTTTCTTACATGATAAAGTATGTATATTAAATGTTTTGTTATTCCTACACTAGGGGCTCTGATGGATCTCTGTAGTCACAAGGGCTTACCTGTTGACAAATCCCTGCGCATGGAGGCAGTTTTTTCCCAGTCAAAGAAAACCATGAAAGGCTCTCACACAACTTTAGGTTACACTGTTTGCAAGAGTCATCTTTTCCCCTTTGACAATATTTTAGGTTTTGCAAGTGCTATTAACTTTGCACACCACAGAGCACTCCCTGAGTAGTGGTTTGAGCACTTTAATAATTTTTACCCAAGTATAAAATGTTCAGATAAAAAAAGAGCATTGAAAGCATCATTTGAAAGGTAGTGCTTATATTTATGCTAACTTAATCAGCACGGGATTGAACCACAGATAAACTCAGAAGTAGGTGTCATTAAGTTCAATGGGACTTACTCCCAGTAAATGTGCATTGGATTGCTGCCTCCCATCATATCTTAAGAACTGTGCACAAGGAAAACCATTCTGAAACTAGTAACATCCCCTTCCCCTAAAACATTTCTACAAGAAAAGAACGGAGTGAAACTGATAGAAAGATTGGCGGACTGGGGGTTGATCGTTTCTCTATTCATCTTAAACATGAAAATCATGTTCTTGGTTGGAGTGGGGAGGGAAATTTTAAGCTAAGCCAATTCCCATGCTACCCTAAACTCATCTGCTAAAGGCTGGCACCAAACAAGGACCATCTAATTGTTGTGAAATGCCCTTGGCTCAATTTTTGTTGAACCTGCAAGAGGCCAAGACTTACATAACGACAACTAAGCATCTGTACTGTCATGTGCTGTGAAGTAAATGTGGAGAGAAAGTTGTATTCCTTGGGGCATTTGAGCTTTCCCTATCTTATCAGTGAAGAAGTGATGGTGATGGTGTGTGTGTGTGTGTGTAGAAGACCTATAGTTCAGGGGTAGATCACATTATTTCCATGCAGTAACTGCTATACTCAGTCTTTGGCCTATCCAGTGAAAGGTGATAGTTAGGTGATTGGAAAATCCCTGGAGAGCTGCTGCAAGTTCGGATAGAGAATACTTGTACCAATGGTATTCCAGATTCATATATGGTAGGAAGGGAATGGGACCTGCTATTTCTAGATCAGATTTTTCTTTTCCCGGGGGGGGGGGGGGCAGTGGGAAGCTCATTTTCCTATTCCAGCATTAACCTTTCACTCAGAAAAAATGGCCAAACAATAGGCAAGGGATCCAATAGAGGTGTTGCTGTGAGATTTAATAACTATCTAGACCTATTCATACCCCGTCCATCTGGCTGGGTTTCCCCTGCCACTCAGGGCAGCTTACAGCACATATACTTGCAGAGAGTAAAGTCAGTATTAGATTGCAGGGAGTGGGGTGGGGCGGGAATCAATATGGTTTCATAATCATCCCTTTGATACTGGATGCTCATGAGATATTGGCTTCAATGTTGTTTTTTTCATTTACTTTGATATTAGTTTAATGACAGTAAACTCTCAGAACAGCGCCAGGCTTTGGATCAAGGCCAGAACCCTTTGCCTATCTACACAGCTGTAAATGTCAAAGACAAAGTCAGCACCTTTGATTTCAGAGGTAGGTGTTGTCATGCTAACCTTACTGTTGTTGAATGGAATCCTTGATGCTGCTGCTGAATGCTCTGAGCATTTAAAGACAGAGAGAAATGTCATTTGGCTTTGCAGTTGAGTTGCTTCTATTTTGTAGGGGAATCCATTTCTTAGAGTAGACCTTCAGAAGGTCAAATTAAACAAGAGTCTCCTTAATTTGTAATTGGGAGTTTGGATTGCATTTTTCTTTCAGTTTAAAGCTTACAGTCATATCAAACTGGTATTTAGAGTCCTAATGTGAATAATATTTATACTTCTCTTTGTATTGGCTTCTAGGGGATTCCTTTTCAATGGCTTTAACCCTGATTTGGAATAATCTGCTTTCTTTCCCTGAAAACCTGAGCCTGTTTCCATGTTAACTGCTTTAAAAATTGTAATGAAAACCAATGGTTCAAAATTTCAAATGGTGATATGTGAAATAAGAAAAAATTACCTTGTATCCCATGTTGACTTTTTTGTAGGTGGTGTTTTCTGTACCCATATTCCAGATGTTGCATAAAATTGTCAGTGTTTTGCCATCCAAAATCTTGCTTGAGTGAGCTTAGGTGATTCCTTTGCACACCTTTTATTGCTCTCTGCTAGTTGGCCTTTTGTTCTTTAAATACAGAGCAGGGCAAATTATTCTGTTTTTAATTTAGACCATCATTTACTACCCTGGTCAGACTTTACATCAAGATACAAAAATGGGACTCAATGGTTTGCTGTCTGATGATGCTAGTTCTTCCACCAAGAATGTCCACTGAGAATGTTTGCTTACTTCTTTTCTGCTTCTTTTTATGTTAGTGACCTAGCTATAAGGTTTAGAGGCATTTAACCTTCTGTACACCATTTTGTTTGCAGAATGGGTAGACTTCTCTCCTTATGAAGTAGGGTTCCAGAAATATGGTGTCAACATTCGTGCAGAAGATTTTGATAGTGAATTCTTCATGGGAAAACTAGTGAAGAAGATCCCAGAATCCCGGATTTGTTATCTGGAAGGTGATCTGTTTACTCATAAGCTAAACTAGAAAACCTATCAGCCTTTTGACATCCTTGCACGTCTCCTTTCTTCAATGTTATCAGTGCTTCATGACAACCAAATGATGCCAGTGTACAAGCATATCTCTCATATTATTTTTAATAATGTTATACCTCATTGTTGACATATGATGTAGCTTATACAAGATTCTATCTCTGTGTAAAGAACAAACTCAGTTTCCCAAGACACCACACTCCCGCAATTGAGTGTGTCATGGTGTGATTATGTTCTTACTGCATTCCTTCCAGCTGTTTAAATGTATTGTTAGCAGTGCAAATGGATGCAAATAATGTATGGAAGAAAGAACAACCAATTCCTTTCATGCTTTCATTGCAAACCAAAAATGCACAGTGTTAATTTTCCTTTGCCACTCACAAATTACTTTCAAGAGCAGCAGACTGACAAAATGGTTGAAAAAGTAATAATCTGAATCTACTTCCTGTGTTTCAGTGATATAGCAACATTTGGCCTCTCTTGTGGTAGTGTGACTAATAGCTTGGTGCTAAAACAAATAATTTGCTTGTTCATATATGCTAGACACTGATTCTGGTGGTTGGGCTAGTACAATGATTTTTCTGTGTGTTTGGACTTACAGGTATCTGGACTAACATCTTCTGTGTGAATCTTATGGATGGGCTGTATACTGCTTCAACGACAGAAGAATTTTGGGATCGATGGGTCAAAGACCTGGCCAAGAGTAAGCGCTTCAGTACTGACTACTTTATTCTTGCTTGCACAGTTGTGGGTTGCATGCAGCTCCCCCAACATGCTTATTCCCTCCTCAAATTTGCCACATATATAATTAACCTTAAAATTAATGTTTAAAAACGTTTTTGACTGTTTCTATGGGCCACCCTCTGTGATGCCACAAGCCAGGCTGGTTCATAGGACAGAGGACACAAAACTTTGAAGTCTCAATTTGGCAGTCTTGCATCACATCCCAATTCCTCAATTCTTTCCCCTTCCCTTCCAGGGCAAAAACAGTGGCATCCAGGAGCCATGTTGACCATGGCTTCTGTCAGGGGACTGCCATCGGAACAGGGGAGGGAGGCAGGGGGGCTGTTGGAATACAGAGAGCCTCCAAAACTCCTGAGGAGCAGTTTCTCTTCCGGGGTGGGAAAAGCCACACCTCCAGTGGAGAAGAGAGGGAAGGGGCCAGTCAAACAAGGAAAGGGCTCGAGGATGCTGCTGAGAGCCCCAGCGCCTCACCTCGCCAGGCTGGCCAGGAGGGATGCACACCACTTCCATAGCGCAGCTTGCGCAGAGGGGTGAAACGCAAGGAGGGGAGGAGGAGGCTTGGGGTGCTGAAGTTCTTATGTTGGGGGAGAAGCCGGAAGGGGCCACTCCTGGATTCTGCAAGTGACTAAGACGGACATGAACTTTGTAGATCTGCACTGTAAATAGTTTGCACAATGAAACCTGTAAAAGACAGGTTGGAGTCCTGCCTGGTTACTCACGAGCAAGCACCATCAGCATCTGACAGCTTCCATTCAACATAGCTCAAAGGCTAAGGTTCTGTCAGAACAAGGATTATCTGCTGGCTTCTGCTAGCACAACAATTTAATTGAGTAAGGCTCTGCGAGTTTAAAGAGAAAATCATGAAACTGAGAACGGGGGTTATAGTATAGCCTTGCTGGCAGGAACCCTAAACAGCTGCAACTTTTGGTTGTGGATCCCAGTGATTTGCTTCAGTGATTTGCTTTTGTTTTCATTTTCCAAGAGTGTGCCAGTTGGATGATGCCTTTATCAATGGAACATGGTTGTGTGAAAAAATACCTGAAGTGTTATGTTCTGGAAAGGTAAGGGAAAGCTTCCAGAAATTAACTTCCTCAATACTTTATTTCAGGTGAAGAACATGAAGGATATTTCTCGATCTATAAGCCTCCAACTTGTGGGCCTGGAAAACTTGGTGAAATCTTTAATGATATTCTAACTGATCGTCCTTTAAAAGGGGAAACTCACAACTTCCTACAAAGTCTTGACTTTCATAAAGACTATTTGCAACAGAAAGAATTTATTGAATGGCGAGGTAACTAATAACTACGGTTCCCTAAAAGGTTTTGGCCCTTCACAACTAGCTCAGTTTTCTACAGCCAGCAGAAAATTCATCAAGACCCTCAGCAATTTTCAACTGGTCCATGAGTTTGGGAACCACGGTCCTATGTAATTTTCATTTTATAGCAAGGGGAGTGCTCTTGTGCAACTCCTGCTCAGTTTGCTGGGTTTACCCAGTAGAAGCAAGGTGAATTATTATGAAAAGACAATGTAAATCTTACCAGTGATGGATGTTAATACCTGCTGCCATGTTACTTTGACATAATCATCTTTCTCACGGTAATGCTGATAAGAAACCTTAAACCTTGTTTTTTTCAGATACTGTGTTTGATGCTTCTCCTAACAAGCTGACACCAGTGGACAAATCACTGTGCTTAATAGATATCGGCTTTTTTGTTAACACCAGTATTCCACCACTCCTTAAGCCAGAGAGGAATGTGGATGTCATCATCATAGTGAATTATGACGTTAGTTCACCCTTCCAGGTAAGAAGAAATGAATTCTATATGGCTTTTCCATCCCAGTGTCTGTAGCAAGGTGGCATCCCAGGAAGCTTTGAGACTGTTGTGGAGAGGAACAATAGTTCAGCAGGTTCCATCCTTGGCGTTTCTGGTTAAGTATCAGGTTAAACCCCAGAGCCTAGGACTTGCCGATCAGAAGGTTGGCGGTTCAAATCCCTGCGACGGGGTGAGCTCCCGTTGCTCAGTCCCTGCTCCTGCCAACCTAGCAGTTCGAAAGCACGTCAAAGTGCAAGTAGATAAATAGGTGGGAAGGTAAACGGCGTTTCCATGCACTGCTCTGGTTCGCCAGAAGTGGCTCAGTCATGCTGGCCACATGACCCGGAAGCTGCCTGCAGACAAATGCCGGCTCCCTTGGCCAATAAAGCGACATGAATGCCGCAACCCCAGAGTCGGTCACGACTGGACCTAATGGTCAGGGGTCCCTTTACCTTTACCTAAGGGGGTAATGGGAACCCCAGGGAACTGTTGTCAGAGTATTAGGCAGGGTAGACAAATTATCGGATCTACTTTAAAGCAGTTTCAGTGCTTATAAGGGAAGTTGCCATGCTGACTCTGGATCTGAATATCCCACATACAAACCGGGGGGGGGGGGGGGCTTGCTGAAGCAGACATGACACCTAAGAGAGGTGGAAGTAGATTTAATGAGAGTCATAAAATCAGCTTTTGGAACATGATGCAGGTATGTATGTAAGCGGTTTATAAGGACAAGTTAGTGGAGTCCCTTCCTTGCTAATGCAGGGAGTTATAGTGGTGTGGGTTTGGTATACTCACTCCATCTCTGAATCCACCTTGCTATTCAAGAATCAAGCGCCACAGTGGTGGTGCCTTTCCCACTGGCTCTGAAAAGAATTGTGTGGTCCCTGTAAAAAAGTCACCGGGCTGGGATTTAAAAGGCTGTTGTTATTGGGTGTTCTCTTTCTCGTTAACAGAAGTAATATACACACATAAAGCCTATTGGACACATTTGGTAATAATAATAATAATAATAATAATAATAATAATAATAATATTTGTACCCCACCCATCTGGCTGGGTTTCCCCAGGCACTCTGGGTGGCTTCCAACAGAACACTAAAAACAGAATAAAACTTCAAACATTAAAAACTTATTTTCACTTTTAATTTTAAATTTATGAGATGGGTGTGATATAAATAAAGTAATCATAATAATATCATTTTTCTATAACAATTGCTGTCAAAGCATCTTAGAGAATAGAACAGTAGCCTGTATTTTGTATCACAGGTATGTGTTTTGTATTCACGCCCCACATTTCAGCCCCCTCTAGGTGGCCAGTCATGGGTTAATTCAGTGTGCTGTACTATTGACTTAAATTCTGATAAACAGAAAGTGTTGATTTGTGTCTTCTCCAGCAAATACGTTTGACAGCCAAATACTGTGAAGAGCAAAGTATTCCTTTTCCAAAAGTTGACCTAACCGAAGAAGACTGGAAGAATCCCAGAGAGTGCTATGTGTTCTCAGATGACGATAACCCACAAGCGCCAATTCTGATTTATTTCCCTCTAGTATGTGCCTCCTTCAAGGAGTACACGGCACCAGGTAAATTCAGCGTCCATTGCCTAATGCGTTTTTAATAGCAATCTCTAGTCTGAACTTCTCAGTCTCCCCCCCCCCCATTTAATTTTTTTGTTTAATTCATTTGATGCTTCTATCACTAGGAACCCTCGCTGGTGCCTGCCATTCCCCCCCCCCCGAAATGTTGGTGCATGTTGACGTAGCATCACTTGGAGGGAGTTCTGGGGAAAACTGGCACCCACCAGGATTTTTTTCCATACACCCACTTTCCCCTGCCAGCAACACAGAGAGAAAGGAGAGAGGTTTGCTGATTTATACACCCACCCACCCACTCACTGAACGCAGGTCTCTGAAATAACTAAAAACCTGTCCCCACCCCACCCCATCCAGATGAGAGGTGGAAGGGGAGGGTGTACACCCTGGGTGAGAAGTAGAAATGGCTTGATTGGTTTTTTTGTATCTTGCTGTGTAGTAAATTGGCATTCCCAATATATATCTGGCATAATTTATATGCATCTTACTATGTTCTATGCGAATATGTCCCAGAATTGGGAGCAGTGGTGGCATTTAGTTAGTTGGGTTGTGGAATAGCTGAAAGGGTGGGGAAGAGTCAAACTTTGACCCCTGAGTTATCCAATAGGTTTTGTGGCAGGAGGTTTATTACAGAAGTGCTAGGCCAGCTATTGTTTACACGTAATAGACTCTGGCTGTGTCTTCCAACTTTCCCAAGCAGCTAAATAACACAAGAAGCAAGTAAGCAATCTATTTTTAAATAGCCATAATTTGGAATTTGTGTGTAGTGAATCCATCACTCCAAATTGTAAATGTGGGAATGGGTTGGACCTAACATAAGATTCCACTTTCCTTCCAATAAAAGGCCAATGAGAGTATATGGAAAGAATGCCGGAGCCAAGATTTGCAGTCTTCCACCTTGGCCCCAAACTGTTAATTGGAGACAAGCAAACATGAATCCCAGACAGTAACACATTTCTGAGCTACAGGCTCACATGGCAGCTGTAAAACTGTACAAGCAGGAGGCTTGCCAATAGCAAAATATAGTAGGGCTTCATACTGCATAAGATTGGACGAAATTCAAAAAGGGAGGGAATGCTCTGCAATTATCTCCAAAGCTTGCCCCAGCCATGGTGAGATTCTATAGGTGTCATTTCCAAAATTGTTTGCAGAAACCACACACTATTTATTCACTATGGACATTTTCACCCTTTTCAGAGGCCTGGGAAAAGAATGCCCCTGGCTTCTACCTCTGCCCCTATGGCTGGGGTGGGGAGTTGATTCAGTGTGCTCCTAAAGGCCAATTTATGTAATCTGCATTTTCTGAAACAATATGCGAACCCAAACACAGTCACCCTTCAAGATTCCATTCTCTGAATTTTGCACAGCAGTTCCCCAGCCAAGCAGTATGTAAAAAAATGTGTGTGCTAGGGTAAATTGTGCATATGAATGCATGCTTGGAAGAGCACACAGATGCAAACAACAACAACAAAAGAATTTGCAAAGATGCATTGTTGCTATCACAGGAGAAACTTTTCTTGGGACTTTTAGCTGGCTGAATGAAAGTTTCAAGGGGATGCTGCTTGGATTTGCAGAAATGAGTATTGGAAAAATCACCCTAAAAGTGCAATGTTGTCTTGCCCAAAAGAAAAGAAAACCCTATAGTACTTTTGGAATTTCTTACTGCTCAGCAAATTGGGTCGTGCATAACAAGGAGAGCATGGAATAGGTAGAGTAATGTGGAATCATTTTGTTGCTGTTGGTTGTTTCCAGTTTAGCAAACGTTGACACTTCCAACCAAAATGCAGTACAGAACTCTGAATGAAGTAAGGTTTGCTTACCAGTGGTATTATTTTGTTTCTTTCTTTCAGGAGTGAAACGCACTCCTTCTGAAATGAGTGGATGTGAAGTAAACTTGGGTAAAGACTCGCCTTACAAAACAATCCATTTAACCTACAGTGAGGAGGACTTCGACAGACTACTAAACCTGTGCACCTATAACATCCTCTGTAGCAAAGACCTCATCCTCCAGGCCATCCAGCATGCTATACAGAAGAAGAAAAAAAATTGGTCTCAGGCTAGAAAGAAATTCTGTCACCCTGAGCAGGCCACCAATTAGCCCCCAACACTTACATTGTTGGAGGTTATGCTAAGGCAGTTTGCAGTTTGCAGTGAACACTAATGAGTGTAGTTCCCACCCTGCCTAGTTTGAACAGATGGCTTCTTTATTTATTAATATTCCTATTTTTTGAGCCATCCATGTTCAAGGTCACATACCTGGGATGTAGCTTGTGAACAATGCGAGGAACATAGCAGGAAGAGCTTCAGGAGGTGATTCTGATGGGCCTGGACGACACTCAGTTAAAGTTACCAAGTCAGTAAGTAGCTGAGATTGTATTGCAAGGAGTGACATTGTTGATACGTTAATTTGAGAGGTCACAGGGATTTGTTTATAATACTTTGAATGGTGACCCTCTGCAACTCTAATGGAAATGAAGGAGATGTGTTGGACTTCAGTACCAATGGAAACTGTGAAGAGTGGAGCTTTCTTGCATCAATTCCACTATGAGCAATTACATACCATACAGATATTCTTGCTGTTCCTTTGCTGATCACTATTCTTTCCATTTCCTATTCTAAAGAGGGCTGATGCGTTTCAGCTGTGAATAAAAACCACCATTGCTAAAATAAGTTAGTATTATAACTTAATGAAACCCATTATAATTATTTGCAATATTGCCTTGTTTGCTTGTATTGCCTCCGTGTTTAGTCAGATCTGCTAGTTAAATTCAACAAACTCAGTCCACAACATGACGGCTTTTGCTTGTATTTGATCCTTTTAAACCTGAATCTATAGCTAAATTTGCCACAATAGAAGTGATTCAGAAGGGAGTTAAGTATCCTCTGCAAACACTTAATTGGAGATTTATTGAGGGTAAGGTTACCAGATTTTTTTCAATGAATCTGGGGACACTTTTCAACTTCAGTGGATTTTGTATGGGGACTGATGTGTAAATCCGGGGACGTCTGGTATCCTTACTCTAGGGCTGGGAATAGCACCTACCTGATACGCTCAAAAAATGGGTCTGAGACATGCTGTGGTCAGCATTCACCGTGATAGGCTAGATAGATGAACTGCTAACCTGACTCAATAAATAAATGTTGCTCTTTTGGTGCTTCAAGGCAGCTGATTCTACCAATGGTAGTATTTTTTAAAATAGATTGGCACTATAATATTGCTATTTGGACTGGCAGAGATCAGCAAAGCCTCTATATGAATTGTGATGTCAGGTGCCCTGATTCCACATGGTTCTTTGATGAGGCAACCTCTTACACACAAGCAGTGCACAGTTGGTGATTATATCTTTGCATGCAAAACCTGCTGGGGAATGCAATGGCAAACAGTTATGTTGTATAGTTAAAAAGGAGGCCTTCAACTTGTTTGCTGTAAATTGAACATACCCTGTAATAAGCTGGTTTCCATTGCTTATGAATGCTCTGGAAGATGTTACCATAAACCTGAGGGTAGGCATGTCAGAGCCTTAAATAGTGTCAGAAGAATTTTGTCTCCACAGAACATTAAGTATTAAAAACCAGATCTTCAGCTGGAGCAAATTATATCCACTCTTCAGAAATTATTTGGTTCAAAAGTATTTGCATCTCTCATATAAAAGCAAGACCACCCAGAAATGGTATATTTTCATCATCTTGTCAAGAAATTTGAAATATAAAGAACAGGGACTTGAGAGACAAAGTATGACCAATTTTGTTCTAAAGCAGTCAAGGTTAAACATTTTTGGTGTGTTTTAAATAAAGCATTGCCACATTTAATAAAGGCAAAATGAATAGAAGTAGATGTAGTGTACTAGGAAGGAACTCAGGAATTTTTTATTTTTGCTTTAAGAGTATCTCAGGAAGAACAAAAAATATATGCAGTTACTATGTGGTGACTGTAACTTCATAATAAAACAGTTGCAACAGTAAATCTTTGTGTGGGGTCAGTTTTATTTAAAGAGGTACAGTATATGAAAAAATGGTTTCCATTAGTTTAAACTAGAGAAATATCAGTATAAAATTTGGTCTCCATTCTAGGTATTATCTAAAACATAGTTCTCTCTGGAAAACAGTTTCTAAACATTAAAATGAAGGAACACAAACAGTTTCATACTTTTCTCTTACTATGTGCATTTTTAATGCACAACCCATTGATGGCAACAGCCTAATGTAAGGGGATGGGGCAGCAGTGAGGAGAGGCTCTTTGTAGTCGGCAAAGACCCTTTCACATGCTTAATATGTGAAGGAGGCTTAAGTCATCCTTTCTAGCCGTACTTCCCTCTAAAAAAATAAGTATGCTGAGAGCAGCCAGTCTACAGTCACTTTTATGGCTTTTCAATCCATATGGTTTACAGTCTAAAATATATTGGTGCTGAATTATTGACAGTGGCACTGTTTTGTTGTTTTATTTACTTAGTGAAGGCAACAGGGTGTAGTCAAAAGAAGAACCCAGCACATCCACAGAACTGCAGCACTCTCTTCCTTTTGCTGCTCTTATTTCTTGCTAAAAAGCTTTTTGAAGACATTCTTCTCTTTCTTTTTCTTCTGCTTTGTGACATCAATCTCTGGCTCTGTTCTCCCCAGGTTCTGCAGAGTGTCTAGGCTCTTGGTTACTTCAGTTTTTGGTTCAGCTTTGGCTCCTGAAAAACTAACCATTGTCAGCACCTGCCTAATCTCAGGAGGAAGCAT
This sequence comes from Podarcis erhardii, assembly GCF_964252035.2. Classification (NCBI taxonomy): domain Eukaryota; kingdom Metazoa; phylum Chordata; class Lepidosauria; order Squamata; family Lacertidae; genus Podarcis; species Podarcis erhardii. Next base: position 44,864,847 of record NC_138497.1, read on the forward strand.
ATTTCACAACCAGGGTGCAACTGCAGAGATGGCCTTATTATATATTGCTGGGGAACTACCCTTTATTAGGCAATGGTGCAACCAAAAAGGCCTCCTAATGGAAAAGGGAAATTCTTCTACCTGAGATCTTAAAAATCTCATGCTAGTCAGGATCCTTGTATTCTAACTGAGCCAATAGCCAGCTCCATGTTGCCTATAGAGACTGACAGTAGCTCTCCATGGTTTCAAACAAGGGATTTTTTTCTCAGCCTTACCTGACTATGCTAGGGACCGAACCTGGGCTCCTTTCATGCAAAAATATCACTGAGCTATTACCTTTCCCCATCACACTAAAAAGCTGTCATAATGCACTCCTGGAAAAATAACCATCCATCAATGTGACACCCTGCGCCAAATTCTATGTCTGATCTCCCTGGGTTGCCACTACTCAAGGAGCAGAAGCAGAATTTATAATGGTAAAAAAAACAAAGGGCTATCAGGCCTTATACTACAGCATCTGCTAAATCAACTTGGCTCCTATTCTGGTGATTTAGGAGTGGTTGTTTTGGAATTGACACAGCATTTTACAGAGCTGCTTTACTGAATGCCTTGCAGGCTGTTGGCGGGTGATTTGTCTGTGTTTGACATACATCCCCAATGTAGGAATTTAAGTTTTGGGGAAAGGCCAAATATGTAATGAGAACAAGGAGGAATTTCATACAGAGGCGTGTAATTGGAGCAGATTACTCAGTTCATTATTCCAACCCCCTAAGAATTTGATATATTTCCTAGCCAACCCTGTTTTTCCACTTGATTCCTCGTAATTTATAATCTCACATTTTAACCAACAATTCCCATGGACTATATCATTTTCTTAGTTGATACATTCCACACCTCCCTCAGGGATAAAACAGAGATGGAGAGTGGATGTGTGTTTAAATGTAAAAGTGGTGTTAAATTGAAAATTAACATATGCACAAAATGAGTGCAACCACCCCTTCAGGCTGATGTTTATGAATTATATAATTGTATCTCAAGTTACCCAGAAAATTGCCCCCTTCTGCCTAACTGCAGTTAAACTTTACCTTGGACTCCTTGATCCAGAGTTCCTGTCTTTCCTCCATTAGGATAAGGCTGTGCTTTATGATAGCTTTGAGGGTGATTTGATAGAGTGGACATCAACAGTGTTACTGGATCGGACTCCACGGAGTGCACAGAAGAAGCATCTGAAATGAGTTATTAGCACATCTTTAATGGTCCTGTGGGATGCAGGTGGCGCTGTGGTCTAAACCACTGAGCCTAGGGCTTGCCGATCAGAAGGTCAGTGGTTCGAATCCCCGTGACGGGGTGAGCTCCTGTTGCTTGGTCCCAGCTCCTGCCACCTAGCAATTTGAAAGCAAGTCAAAGTGCAAGTAGATAAATAGGTACTGCTCTGGCGGGAAGATAAACGGCATTTCCGTGCACTGCTCTGGTTTCGCCAGAAGCGTCTTAGTCATGCTGGCCACATGACATGGAAAAACTGTGGGCAAATGTCGGCTCCCTTGGCCAGTAAAGTGAGATAAGCGCGCAACCTCAGACCATCAAAACTCTAGAAATATTTATAGGTCACTATTGATTTATTCAAGTCACAAATAAGGACTTGAAAAAATCTGTTGACTTGGGACTGCTGGAAGGTTATCAAGCCTCTAGCACAGAGCTTTCCAAACTTTTCATGTTGATGACACACTTTTCAAACATGAATCATTTCACAAGACAGTAATTCAGTTTTACTAGCAAACCAGAGGTTAAACTAACCCTTTTCCAGTCCCGCAAGGAGCATGGGGAGCGTTCATACAACACACTTATACACTGCAGGTGACACACGAATGTTGCGACACACTGTTTGGAAAAGTCTGCTCTAGCAGGCTACAGTATGAGTCTGATGAGCTCTGTTCACCAAAGTGGGTTATAAATTGGGGAGGCTTGACCTAGATAAAGTACAGTTCACATCTCCTAATTGAATGAATAATTTATCCCACACTTCTCTATTACTCTCCACCACCTTTTCAATGTTTTCATAATGAGAGAAGATATGAGAACTGATAATAGATTAATAATAATGCTTTTTATTCTGTTTATGGAATCCAGAGGAGGTCTGTATCTCAAATTTACGTATGTACCATGAAGAAAGCAATTAATCTGTGCACTTGACTGGTAAGAATTTTGCATATTGCTATGGTCAATGGTCAAAATATCATCAAAATACTAGATCAGTAAACTGAATTAGTAAACATATTCTATATGGCAGAAGAATATGGTGTATTAAAAATATGTAAGCTGCCCTGAGTTCCTGACAGGGAAGAATATATAAACAAACAAACAAACAAACATACAACAACAACAACATTACACAGCATGTTTTCATTTCTAAATTATGTAATTTCCCCCTCTTAGGTGTATTTTTATATTTTTAATAAAAGAAAAAAATGTTCCAGTATTACCAGAATCTTCAGAATCCTGAGCAAAGATTATACTAAAATCCTGTGTCAATTCTCCCGATTCCTGGGGATTTCCAACGGGCTTTTTTTCTTTTGCAACTTTGAAGGAAGGTGTTCTCCTGTCAACAAACAGTATTAAACAGATATTAGCTTTCCTTGGCTGAAAACTTAGATGACAAATACCAGTTTAAATTAGTTACAGTATATCACACCCTTAATTGTAAATATATTAAGGGCAAAAAACAAAACAAAGAACCATCAATTATTTTGTCACAAGTCCTGTGGAGGTGTCATGCAGGGGATGGCCTGATCCAGAGAAAGAATGGGCAGAGATTTCAGTGAGGTATTTTGCAGAAGTAAGTGCTGGTTTTAAGACACTGGCATTCCTGATCCTAATAATTTCCACCAGCATGATTTTCAGCAACATGCCTGTCCATGCTTACCTTTTGCCCAGCGTTTTCTAGGCACAGGCCTGCGCTTTAAAATGCTGTCTGTTTTGTTTTGTTTTGTTTCTGCCCCAGTGCTTTCCCTGTGAAAACATACCTTTTAACAAGAATCGGAACAAACAGCAATTCAGATTTTCAGCAGATTGCCGTTTGCTCTGATTCAGTGGAAGAGAGTGGGCTTTTGTAGTGAAAGTACAGTACTGCAGGGGGAGTGCCGAAATGTGGCACTTTAAAGCATGGACCTGCGCCCAGAAATATGGCACAAAATGAAGTCTGGATAACCCCTACGTATTGTCATCATTTCTTAACGGAGTGTTTATAAGATGCAGAGGCATATCTATGCCGTAAAAGACAATCTATGTTACTTAGGTTCCTGCAGTCTTTACTAAGATGACGGGTAAGTAACATTTGACCTGACATATAAAAAATCAGTGTGTACCTGAGAAGCAGACTTTTGGTAATCTCCTTGTGGGCAGAACTCCCAGCTGCAGAGATCCAAGGTTTTATCTGAGGCCTCGTTGCATTTGTAGTGGCTAGAAGTTCATTCCGCAGAGAACGCAGGCTGTTATGGCGGCCTTGTAGAACCCAAGTAAAAAATACATAATATGGATGAAAGACAATTAATAAGAAGGATTAGTTTTTAAACACAATATTGCTCCTGAGCTACAGCCCTTATCCAGTGTGGTGTAGTGATTAAGAGTGGTAGTCTCATAATCTGGTGAACCGGGTTCGCGTCTCCGCTCCTCCACATGCAGCTGCTGGGTGACCTTGGGCCAGTCGCACTTCTCTGAAGTTTCTCAGCCTCACTCACCTCACAGAGTGTTTATTGTGGCGGAGGAAGGGAAAGGAGAATGTTAGTGTCAGAGCCACTTTGAGACTCCTTAGGGTAGTGATAAAAGCAGGATATCAAATCCAAACTGTTGTTCTTCTTATCTTCAGTCAGTAAAGCTTCTGCTCTTTGAGCTGGATAGACCAATGGTTTGATTTGGTATAAGGCAGCTTTCTATGTTGTATCTGGGGTGCTTCAGTATGTGTGTCTTTTGCTTGTCCAATTATGCACCTCTGTTGAGGCATCTTGTGGGAATGTCACAGGGGCAGAAATAGGGAAATGCTGCATAAAATGAATCAAACAGCCTTACCTAATGTAGTCCATAATGCTTGCACCCAGTCTTCCATTAGCTTCTGAGAAGGTGCTGTGAAGTAGTATTCTGATCCATCACTCAACCTGTAAGTCACAGATTGAAGAAGGACTGAGTTCTGGGGTAGCCTTTCCCAATAAGTTATGTATAGGAAAACCCAGAATTCTCTTCTTTTGTTTTCAGTTGGGTTTTCCTTTTGAGATAAAGTTAAGGATACAGACAACAAAAAGGACGACTAATATGTAATGATACAAAAAGATCACTAATTTCTGCAGTTTCGTTGGGATACAGGAAACGACATTCAAATGAGTCTAGACACAGAGATGCATGTTTTAGATTGGGTGTGTGATGTGTGGGATAACCAACCTCATTTAACAAACATGAAGGAGCTTAGCGAGGTCCTGTCAGGCTTAGCGAGGTCACTCCCTCTCACCTTGAGAGAAGAGGAATCAATAACTTAGTTACAGTGATGAAAGTTCCTAAGTCAAGTTTTACTGCCTGTGCAACTTTTCCTGAATGCTGTATGGAAAAGCTAATGAATTTGACTTTTGGAGAATTTGTAAGTAAACAATTTTTAACGTACCAAACACGTGGTCTTTTTCTTTGCTAGGGGAAATTGGGAACTTTGGGAGGAACTTAGAAGGGGAGATTTTAAAGGTCTAACAGCCTATATTTCCTTGCTTTACTTTGCCACATGTTTTGTGATTTTCTGGGGTTCTCTCACCAAAGAGTACTTGCCCCAAACTTGGATCTTTGCATCACCGACTTGATGTACCTTAGGCTGAAGGCGTGTTCTTTCCTAGAATAATCCGTCAACTTCTCACACTTGGCTCCAGCAATATTAAGTGATGAAATTGGAGTTGTATTCTGGCAAGGCAGAAGAAAAGATGATAACCAAAGACTTTCAATCCTATTTTTTCTGGTTTAAACACTTACTCATCCTGTATAGCTGGGGTGTCAATAATGCAGGAAAAGTTTCCTTGAAAAACTGCTCATCATTCACTATGAGGGTTTATCCACACTTCCCCTTGTCCTGTACCTAGAAAGCATGGTCCAAGTGATTTCCTGCTTGACCCATGCTTTCTTGGCATGGGTCTGAGTGTGTTTCCCCTTGTTCTGTTCCTTTCCTAGGAAAACCTGCTCTTTAACTCTAAATAGGGGCAAACGTAAATATGGAGAAACCCACATTGACATTAGGTCCTATGGAGCACTAAAGAGCAGTTTTCCCTGGGGGAAAGCAGAGGGGCAAGAGGAAGTGTCAAAAAGCCTTCAGTGTTCCTTTGTGATGTGCAGGGGAGCATCTGGTACCTCCCAGGGCTTGTTCTCCATATATGTGGAGTGACAGTGAGACATGGCTAAAGCTTCAGGTGGGCTAATCCTGAATATGCCACAGAACCTACTTTAGCAGAAAGGAGTGTATGGAACTGATATGGAAGGGAACATTAAAAGCAGAAAGTATGAAAGCCACTACTGTAGGGTTATATGCCAATATCACGTTTCTCTGCACTAACAAATGACCAAGTATCATAACCTTACTGGCTCTGTCTGTCTGTCTGTCTGTACCATGTATCATCACTTACAATACTGAACATTGTTAGTCACGACCCAGCTCCTATTTTTAAAGGGACAGATTTCTGAATCTTGCTACCCTGGGATATAGTCATCTACAACTTGTGTCCAGCTAATATACCAAAGATGAAGACTACCTCACCTTCAAGGTAGATTTCTATTGCTCAATATTTCTTTGCCAGGAATGTGGGTTTTCAGCATTTGTGTGTGTCTGTGTGTGAATTAGAAGACATTTTGACATGTATGTAGCGCATAAAATACCAAATACTATTAATAATAACACAGTCTTTAATAAGAACTGAAATATGGAAACACAAATTACCTGGAATGCTTCCTTTTCATCCCTGTAGATGTCAAGTTTTTGTCTTCCAAGTTTAACATAATATCTGTTCCAAGCTCTTGACATTGGCTACAAAAGTCATAAAACTAAGTCAACCACCTATTACCTCTAAACATCAACTGTGCTGCTTATTACTGAATCACTGGGGGTTATACATTCATCTAATGTATTGTACAGTGTTTTGTTTTTAGCCTCAGCCATGCAGCTGGATAGTAGGATATGCTTTGCAATAGCTGAGCTATACAGGGAGAGAGTCTTGAAAGGCAGGGATGGAGGAACCTGTGGCCTTCCAGATTTTGTTGGGCTCCATCGTTCTTAACTATTTGACGTGCTGACTAGGCCTGATGGAAGTTGGAATCCAACATCTGGAAGGCTGCAGATTCCCTTTCCTGGTTGTAAGGGCCAAGCTTCTCCACTAATTATTAAACATATAGTAATTAATGGGCAAAGGTGAGATTTCCAAATGTGTTAAAAATCTGAAGTATTTTAATCCTCTCTGAGCTTTAAAATGCATCAGTGTGAAAAGGGTAAATAAGAGAATGAAACAAAATCAAGGGGATTTTTTGGAACTAGCTGTATCGAAGTCATGTGAACCAATCAATGTGATGTTAACCTAATGTGATGAGGCTACTTAGGATGTAGGCAAAGGGGGGGGGAATGGGACGTGGAAAGGTTGGGTAAAAGTTGGGTGGAGCAGTATTCAACTAAACAACTGCACCAGCAGAATGACTTCTGCTTGCACAATTGGACTTCCCTCCCCGCTCTGCGTGCCCCCAACATCTGTTCTGGGGTTTCTCCCAACCTTCTGGAGAAGATTTAGGGACTGTTGGGGAGGAGAGGAAAAGTCCTGATGCAAAATCCTTCTGCCCATGGAATAAGAAAAAATGAGCAAGGAGGGGAAATCTCAGGAAAGGATGGGTGTGTGGGGATTAGCAAGGGTAATTCCACAAGCATTATACCAAAAGTTCTCTTGATTCCCCCCACAAGAATCCTTGTTACAATCACCTCAAAATGGGAACGAAGATTAGGCTAACATGCTTTGCCTTTAGTGAGCCTGTTCTGTTTATATATTATCTCATCTTTCCCTTGGCAGTTTAACTTGTGGTTACCTGTCTTCTTCCTGGAAGAATCTGATCCCTCTTTTCTAGGAAACCCTCCATGCTCTGGTGATTTGCAGGAACCTGGAATCCGCAAGGCAATTTCAGAGATCTTAAATTGGTTTGAAGAATGCTTGATTATAGCACTAATTAATATCCCATAGTTAAGGGCCACTTCACGTATTACAGAGTTATCAGCTGCCAGTGAGTATTTGGTGTGTCCAGTATCCCTCCTAACCCTTTAGTTTCTAACATAGAAAAAACAAATTATAGATTTATGTAGCTTTCATTTAGTGTAGGGGTTGCTGTGGGCACAGATAAATGGCAACCTACCTGAAAAGCAGTTTCTGATCTCTGAGGAGGTAAATCCAAGGATGGCAAAGTTGGATAAATGTCAAATGATTCACTCGTGGGCACAGTCCTCACTTTTTTGGTTTCTACATCAGAGAGAGTGCCATCGTTTGCGTTTTTCATATTTGATGATTTGAAATCACTAGCATGTGGTACCACCAAATCACTGTCTGTTGGCTGGATTTTTAGGTTAGAGGGTAACGAGGACACCAAAGAAGTCTGAGTCCCTAGATCTGAATTTTGTAGGCTAAGCGACACTGGTGAAGGAGGAGAACTGACATTGCTGGAGTCAGTCAACATTAGGTCTTCTCCAAGGCCACATTTGTGCAAATTCTCTTTGGACTTTTGTGTAGGAGAGACACCACATTCTAGGGGAATCCTCAGTGTGTCCGTCGAAGAAATAGATGGCAATGGTTGAGTTCGCTTCGAATCAAGATGTTTCGTGTGAGATGTTCTCCTGTCTGAGTGTCTTCTTCTTAGAGAGGGAACCTTGATCACTTTCCCTTTCTCTTGTTGCCCACTCTCCTTAGCATCAATTTGTTTCAGTAGTTTCAGTTCCCTCTGAAAGAAACAAAAAGTGTACCTGAATGAAAATGAAGTCAAAAAGCAAGTAGTTGTGAGCCATGGACATACATGCCATGGATACTACTAAATATGAGGTGAAACCTGCAAGATCAGGCTATAATTTTGTCTCTGGGCAGGTATACGGGTGTGTTGGATAAACCTGACAATTTTGGTTTCTCATTTGCTCCGTTACCACATTAGTTTGCACCTTTTAAAAATAATGTTCACAATACAATTTGTCTGCATGCCCTTCTCCTAATATATTATCACGTTTGTAAGCAATTTCCCCTTCATATAACACCTTTTGGTATGCTTTCACTAAACATATTTTTAAATACACTTTCCCCCAATATACACTTTTGTGTACCTATATTTTATTTGGGAAACTACAAAGGAGAAAGCAGGAAAAGCCCAGCAAGGTGTCTGGCAGCAGCTGCATTTCCTCACCATGTTTGCTCTTTCAATTCACCCTTTTCTGCCTTGACCTTCCTTGGCTGGGGAGAGGCAGAGGATACCTGAGGCCTATCCATCTTAACAAGAAACTCAGCTGCGAAACCACAGGGTCCCACTCTTTATTGGGAAAGATAATGAGAGGTATTGATATCCTTTGCCTTTGTGCAACATGGCCTGCCCCAGGAAGCATTCACTAGTTTCTGTTACATTACCTTTGTCTTTCTGTTCAGCTGTGCAAATTTCTCCTCTTGGGCCTTTAGAATTTTTTCAAAATCTTGATGTTTCTTCAAGAGGTTCTCCACATCAGAGACTGAATGCTGGGGATAGAAGCAAATCAACAGAGGCGACCATTTAATAAAGAAATACCATGAGAGAAGTGTTGGCAATGATGGGAAATGGAAGAGGCTGAGATTGTTCAAAGTTGGTTGAGGGAATGAAGCTTCATTTGAAACTGACGAGGCTCGTGTGACATTTTAAGTAAAAGAGGGAGATCCCCGGCTGCGCTGATGTTAAATAGCGCAAACCATACCTCCTCCCAGACCAGCCGATTGGCTGGCTAGGGAGGTGACGCGGCTGAGGATTCCCTCAATGGCGCAGGGGCTGGGAGCCAAACACTGAAGGAGGAAGAGGAGTGCAGGGGGAGCACACCGGCAGCGCGATCCCTGTGGGGTGCCATCATGGCTGCTCCCCTGCCCACGCTGGGCACCATGCCCCGGGACGCGCACCAGCCCCTCCCCCACCTGTTCTCCGCCCCCCCCCCGGTACCGGAGCATGAAGCTCCGCCACTGATTCCAAAGGTGTTTTTTCATGCTGTAGGACAGGGGTGGCTAACAGTTTGTGGTCTATGGGTCACATTCAGCCTTGACCATGGACCACTGTGTCTACTTTAACATTCTTCTTTTTAGCATTTGTGGGGAGCAGAAACATTTGCACAGGGAGCTGGAGTAGACCCCCCTGTGCTGGGAATTAGCCTAGCAATTGCCTTGTGTTATGCTAAGCAGGCTGTGTATCCAGAAAAGCATGTCAGCATTTAAATTTATGTTAACCTAACTCACCCCATAGCTAGGATCTGATAGAAAACCCTCCTTGGTTGTCATCCAAGCTTCAGCTAGGTCCAGCTCTCTTCTCAGTAACTGGATCTCCCAGTTTTCCTCGTACAAATCCTTCTTCATGTCCCAGCATTCCCGCACCATTCGCATTAGCTCCAGCAGTTCTGAGAGCTTCTCTTCAATCTGCAGTAATAGTAATAATAATAATAATAATAATAATAATAATAATAATAATATATTACTTATACTCTGCCCATCTGGCTAGCCCCCCCCAGCCATTCTGCATGGCTTCTAACAGGATATTAAAAACACAGTAAAATATCAAACATTAAAAACTTCCCTAAACAGTGAAGAATTCATAATTCCCAAGATTTAAATTGAAGGAAGTGTGGGGAAAGATAAAGGAACTGAACATTTTTATTTGGCATTCACAAGGTAGACTGAATATATTACCTCCCCTTGTGTCCATTTGGAAAGTTTGGTTTTGTATTTTGCAAAACCACAGAATGTTCTTTACTGTCAAAAGGCACGCAAAGTAATGTGCAATAAAAAATGATAGATTTAAACAAATGAATCAACCAAATATCAGTAGATATTGGAAAGATAAAACATCTGTATTGTCAAAAAACACCACCGCAAAGGTTCCAGTTAAAACGTTTGCTTGAATTAAAAGGTCTAAACAGCATGCCCCAAAGTAAGTTGTACAGTGGTCTAGCCTCTTTAGGGAAGCTGCCGCTAAGAAAGGCCTGCATGTTTACTATTTACATGTGGCACTCTTTAAATTGCTATTGTTCTTATTAGCAGGATTACTCTATTAAAAATGAAAATGGATTCAAGAAGAGCAAGAATGATGGGAGTTATATCCCTACAACACCTGGAGAGCCACCCTTGCTTTACAAAGTCTGTAAAACAGACTTTGGGCCCCTTTACTCATCCAGACAAATTTCAAACATAGCAAATTTTTCATTGAAACTGCATGTACCTGGAACACACATTACTGAATGCAGTAAAAAAAACCTCAGGCACACAAGCTGCCCAAGCTATCCTATTTATAAAGAATGCTTTCTCCTAAGCCTGCCATGCACCTTCATGTTTTCTGGTTGGATAAGACAAGCCCATCTGTTCTCCTGCTCTGCGAGTAGCATTTATTTTTATTTTCAAAACAGAAACAGAAACACAGTGGGGTTTCTCAAAGTATGTAAAGTGACGTCCATAACAGCAACAGGATCTTTTAACAAATTCTGGAGATGTTCTTACCCCCATGATCTGCAGATCTCCTTACAAATTATACACAAGGCAAGTCGGGTATCATTGTAAAGGTCAGTGTATGAAGTTACATAGATATCAAGACCGTGGGGTGCTTTTCAAATGAAGCTCTCTCCTCTCCCCCCTTTCCTAAGAGTCTGCAAAGGACCAAATGTCTGAGGAAGCCCCCAAGGCCCTTAAACCCGACCTGTTTGCTCCGTATCAGGTTGCACTTCTGCCCTGCTCAACACAGCTTATGCTTTTAGATGACAAGATCAGAGATTTACTAATTTAGTTTTTATTTCTTTTCAAAGTCACGCCTAAGTCAAGAGAACCTTACCCACCATATCCATATTTTATCCTCCTTGCAATAACCCCAAACAGAAGTGAAGGCTTGCAGATAGTGATATGTGTTCAAGTTCACTCTGGGAGCTGTTGTTGCTGAGAATAAACTTGAAGTTGGCTCTTCCATGTTGTGTGGCTGAGGCTGCCAACTCCAAAGTACATACATCCACATCATGTAGAAAGCACAAGAGTGAGATTTGCTGTAGTAATTTTAGATTTCATTGGCAAACTAGGTTTAAAAAATCGATTTGAGGTAGTGCTGAAGCAAATTAGTGCTAAAGAGAGTCCCCTCCTAGGTTAATTGCAGCATGGAGGGTATTTTAAATCAAACTTGTGGTTGAGGATGGAAGTCCTGAGGTCCTGATGAAAATCAGTATTCCTGCACTTAGTAAAGGTAAAGGGACCCCTGACCATTAGGTCCAGTTGTGACCGACTCTGGGGTTGCGGTGCTCATCTCGCTTTATTGGCCGAGGGAGCTGGTGTACAGCTTCCAGGTCATGTGGCCAGCATGACTAAGCTGCTTCTGGCGAACCAGAGCAGCGCACGGAAACGCCGTTTACCTTCCCGCCGGAGCGGTACCTATTTATCTACTTGCACTTTGACATGCTTTCGAACTGCTAGGTTGGCAGGAGCAGGGACTGAGCAACGGGAGCTCACCCCGTTGCGGGGATTCGAACCGCCGATCTTCTGATCGGCAAGTCCTAGGCTCAGTGGTTTAACCCACAGCACCACCCACTCCTGCACTTAGTACTGCATTTGTAAAAAAAAAACCTGGACACAGTTGTTAGCTATGCTGTTTAAAACATCTAGTTATGTCTCAGCTGTGTTTTGGAGGCACAGCAGGAGGTTGAGGACAAAATATTTCCCCTTGATGGAAGGGTTGGTTTGAAGCTACCTGGCATTGCAACTTTGCTGGTCTGGGTAACATGGGCTCCTGGATGAGAGGGAGAATTCATTCCGGAGACAAGACTATGGGATAGGGTTTTTGATCATGCAGCCTGCTCAAACCATTTGAGAGATGGGCCACATTATGTGTTACTTGGCCCTTTTCAGTATCCCGAGTTGCTGTTCCTAACTAATTTCTTCTCAATCTTCTCAATCAATAATATCTCGCCCATGAAGAAGAAGAAGAAGAGGAGGAGGAGGAGTTTGGATTTGATATCCCGCTTTATCACTACCCTAAGGAGTCTCAGAGTGGCTAAGATTCTCCTTTCCCTTCCTCCCCCACAACAAATACTCTGTGAGATGAGTGGGGCTGAGAGACTTCAGAGAAGTGTGACTGGCCCAAGGTCACCCAGCAGCTGCATGTGGAGGAGCAGAGATGTGAACCCGGTTCACCAGATTACGAGACTACCGCTCTTAACCACTACACCACACTGGCTTACCTCTAGGGACATAAAGTGCCCAGCCTTCAATAGGTTGTTTCCGGCTTGTTCCAAGTCTTCGTATTTCAGCCATCGCATCTCTATATCACGCTTGTGTTCCTCATGGCGTTTAATAAGCAGCTCAGCACCAAGAAGATCATTGGCCAGTTCCTCGGATATAATCAGGGCTTGCATTTCCTTGGCCCAAGCCCTAAATGAGTTAAGCAAAAGGGAGGCTCTGAGCACCAATATTTTTGCCCTGAATAAAAATGGAAGGGCAGGTGGAAGTTTTTTCATCCACAACATTAGTGCACACATTCAAAGGGCAGGTGGAAGTTTTTTCATTCACAACATTAGCGCACACACAATAGCTTTCTATTGTACTTAAAGTGCATCCAAACAATTCTCAGAGGGATTATGGCAGCTCGGAATGGTGCTAAAATGTTCTAGCACCTTCTGGTATCAGTGTCAAGCTGATTGTCTGGTAGTTACCTGGGTCTTCTTTCTCCCCCTTTTTAAAGATGGGGACAGCATTTTGCCTGCCTCCAGGCTGCAGGGACCTCACATGTTATTTATTTATTTGTTTGTCTTTGTTTTTCTGATGGATTACATTTTTTATTGTTGAAATGGTTATCTATGTTGTTTCTAACGATTTGATATGGGAAGGTCTGGAAAAAACCCCAGAAAAATTGGGGGGGGGGGAGAACCCAGTCCCCCCCATTCCCCCCCTGTTTTTCCCCAAAGCTGTTTAAAAAGAAATTGAAAAAACAAGTTTGATATAGTTTGAATATTCCACACACTTTTTCCCCATTTCCCCCCTGGAAAAAAACACAGCTTTGTTAAAACCCTGAAAAACCTGCCCCCATTTTTCCGCCCCCCCCCTCAGGCCTTCCCATCCGCTCTATTTTGTTGCTGGAAAAACAGCATGTATATTTTAGATTAAGTACAGTGGTACCTCAGGTTACATACACTTCAGGTTACATACGCTTCAGGTTACAGAGTCCACTAACCTAGAAATAGTGCTTCAGGTTAAGAACTTTGCTTCAGGATGAGAACAGAAATCGTGCTCTGGCGGCACGGCGGCAGCAGGAGGCCTCATTAGCTAAAGTGGTGCTTCAGGTTAAGAACAGTTTCAGGTTAAGAACGGACCTCTGGAACGAATTAAGTTCTTAACCCGAGGTACCACTGTACACACACAAACTGCTCTGTTACAATCGCATATTGGTCCCATTGACATAAACTGATTTTACGGTGCCAACGTTCCACCTTTATTGCTTTAACACATCTAAGGATCTTCATACTGTGTATTTGTTCACCTTGTACGTACATTAGTTCTCTGCAGTCATTGAAGTAGATCTGAACATGTTCTGCCTGCTGCAGCTTCTGCTTTCTCTCCAGACACTTCTTCTCCAGTAGCTCCCAGCACTCATCTGCTTCTGCTAGTCTTTTCATCATGTTGCTCCTGGGCTGAGGGTATAGGCGGCCAAGACGCCAGGCCTCCCCCCTGATCCTTTCCAGCTCTTTTGCAATGACGGCTAATTCCCTCTGGAACACAGCAAGGGAAGTTAACTGAAGTCTGCAGGATATTGTTTCTCTTATTTATTTCATAACTGCATATGAATTCTTTACAAAGTGGAGTGAACCTAGAGAAGTTCTGAACTCTAAAAATAAAAAAAAGTTGGTGGAAATGTGCAAATTTGTCTCACAAATATCACCCTCAATTAACTTGGCTTAAGGGGATTGCATGAATTCTAGGCAGATGTGGGCCTGCAACTCTAAATTTAGGTGGTCCGTAAGCTCAGAGACCAGCCTGAACGTGTAGTTAATGTGCTCAAGGATTTTTTTCAGTCCACATTTTTGAAACTAACTAGCCTGATTTGCAGTTCTCATACTAATTTACAGATCAAAGAGCAGTTCTCGTTTGCTTTTTTCTACTTCTTCAAATTTTGAAAAACAGCTCTCAGCCCAAAAAAGCTACAGAGTATCAGGTTGTTGATTAAGAGGAGAGAAGGGAAGTGAGGCTATTCAATCACCTCTGTAGTGAGACCATCTTCCTGCGGCCTTCCCTTTGGTGTCTCCCAGCAGCCCATTCCATTAGGCTATCCGAACAGTTTCCATCCCAGCTAGTCATTAAAAACAACTTTAGGAGTGGGGTTAAAATGATTTTTTATTTTTAAAAAATCCAGATTGCACACAAAAATGTGTACTTCAAACTAAAACATGCACACAAAGTCCAAATCTTCATGCAGTTTAACAACCACCCCCCACTGAATAATGCAGAAATGGGACAGAACAAACTTATGAACCAACAAAGAAAACTGACATGGACCAAATATAAACTGCTTTTGACCATCCATAGTAGTGAAGTGTTTTCTGTAAAAGAGAAATAAGGACTTATTTCTGGAAGGGAACAAACAACAAGAGTACAAGAGCTGGAACCTCTGCAAAGGAAAATGCAGGATCTTTTGATTTCATTCATCATGCAGCTCAGGGGTAGCCAATGTGGTGCTCTCCAGATGTTGTCCCACCGTGCCTGAGCACTGGCCACACTGGCTGGGATTTGAGAGAGCTGATGGGACTCCAACAACATCTGGAGGCCACCATATTGGCTAACCTTGATGTAGTTTTTTCAAGGTGGTCCATTCCACTTACCTCAAGTCCCTCATGTTGGCTGAGGAGGGTCTGCACACCTGGCAGGTCATAGCCATAATCATCTCTATCCATAACCGCCTCTTTCTCCTGCATCCAACCCTTTAGGTCACCCACATCACGATCATATTGGTGAACCTCATGAGCAGCTCTGAGATTCTGGTGAAGGGAAAGATGTGTTAGCAATGCCAACCTTACTGTCACAGTATTGCAGCAGACATGAAAACAGGAAAACTGACTTGTGCAGCTAGAATGCTATGCATGGTAAATCTTAAATGTCACTCTAGATATTAGGTAAAGGTAAAGGGACCCCTGACCATTAGGTGCAGTTGTGACGACTCTGGGGTTGTGGCGCTCATCTTGCTTTATTAGCTGAGGGAGCCGGCGTACAGCTTCCAGGTCATGTGGCCAGCATGACTAAGTCGCTTTTGGCAAACCAGAGTGGTGCACAGAAATGCCGTTTACCTTCCCGCCGGAGCGGTACCTATTTATCTACTTGCACTTTGAAGTGCTTTCGAACTGCTAGGTTGGCAGGAGCAGGGACCAAGCAACGGGAGCTCACCCCGTTGCAGGGATTCAAACCGCCAACCTTCTGATAGGCAAGTCCTAGGCTTTGTGGTTTAACCCACAGCACCACCTATGTCCCTTACTCTAGATATTAGATCCTATGTAAAACCATGCCCTTGCATTGGGTTTTTTTTTTTTTAAAAGAAATTAAAGGTCATGGAACTGGCTCAGAGATTCAGAAGTTAGGTTGGTTTGCCAAGCAGATCCATCTTGTTGTAGAGGACCACATGGAGGAATCAGTTGTATCTACTGTTCAGTGATATGCATTATCGATTGAAACTGGCAGCCCTATTGGTAGCTGAAATGACTACAGGAATTGTAAACACGCACAGTGGGCGTCTCCATGTGATTCATGGGTATTGGCAGTGCTTTTCTTTTTTAAGCTTCTGAATAAAAAAGGAGGTGCTGGTACTCATTGGTGCCAGCACAAAATGGCTGACATGGGCAGCAAAGAAGAAGAAGAAGAAGAAGAAGAAGAAGAAGAAGAAGAAGAAGAAGAAGAAGAAGAAGTGGTGACGGTACTCCATATTGGCAAGTACTGTCACAAAAAGCCCTGGTTATTGGATTATGATGATTAACTCATCACAACAAATTGTGTGTCTGAATAGGCTCATAGAGTATGAATGCACTTCAATAACAGCACTGCCGTAACGAATCAGTCAAGACACCAGAAAGTTTAGGACCTCACCTCCGCCCTTATCTGGATGGCCTGCTGCAATCTCTCCCATGTGTCATTGACCTGTTGAGTCTTTTTCTGGATATCACTTATTTGGCTGTGACACGCTCCTTTGAGCTGAGATGCTAAGTCATTTATCAGAAGAACCTTGGCACGTCCTAGAGATCTTACTTCCTTTATAAAATCTTCAAACTTTTTCTCCAGAATCTGTAGGATAGGGAGATAAATTACATCTCTAGATTTTTCAGAAGTTCTAATACCTACAAAAGCACAATACTATTGGTATAATATCGAAGAAGTGGTAAACTGGAGTTTGGAAAGTCAGTTGATTTAAGAACAAGCAAACTTTAAACCTACGGGACCGCCTCTCCTGGTATGTCCCACAGAGGACCTTACGGTCTTCAAATAAAAACATCTTGGAGATCCCAGGCTACAGGGAGGTTAGGCTGGCCTCAACCAGAGCCAGGGCTTTTTCGGCCGTGGCCCCGATCTGGTGGAACGCTCTGACACAAGAGACTAGGGCCCTGCGGGACTTGATATCTTTCCGCAGGGCCTGCAAGACAGAGCTGTTCCACCAGGCCTTTGGCCAAGGCACAGTCTGACCCCCTCCTTTGGTAATCCTCACAGAACTCTAGCCCAATGGTTGCCGTTAATTTGATTTTGAATTGATTTTAGAATGAATTGGTTTTAGAATGCATTTCAATCAATTGATTGTGATTTTATGTAAACTCTTTTACTTTTATTGCTGTTAGCCGCTCTGAGCCTGCCTTTGGCTAGGGAGGGCAGAATATAAATAATTTATTATTATTATTATTTATTAAACAAATGTTTCTGGTCCAGCTGCATGGAGGGAAGGGGGATTTCTTTTTGGCACCTACATAAGAGTTTGAAGACAGCAGAAAGCTTGGCTATTCCATTACTTTTCATAAATGTTAAATGTTACTGCTCACAGGCTGCAACCTAACCCCACTTACCAAGGAACAAGTCCCACTGCAGTCAATAGGACTTACTTCTGAAAAGACATGGCTAGGGCAGTTTTTGAGAGTGACCAGCATATGCCATCCAGAGCTCTCTATGGAGCTATGTCAATCTCTAAAATGTATTTCAATGACACAGTGATGTCTGCAGCTATAAAATGACTAAGGTCTTCCTGCTTGGCAAGAGATAAAATCTGTTTTACCTCAACATCCTCCAAATCCTGACCGTAGTTATCTGATTCAGCCGTGCTCTGCTTTTTCGAAAGCCAGGCATCCACCAACTGCGTCTCCCTCTCAAACTGATGCAGTTGATATTGCTCCTGCAGAGCTTTTATTTGGCTTTCTGCTCTCTGCAGGAGAGAGAGATACTCTTCAAGAACACCCTGAAGCTTGGGAAGGATAGTGGAGCTGTTAGGGGGGGAAAGTTAACAGCCTTAGAGGGGGAAAAAACTGTACTGATTCACGTCACAATTACTGTATCCTGCACCTTTCACCAGCACAGCCCCTGTCACTACTAGTGAAAGTATCAGTCTTGATCTGAAGCTTATTAATACATCAAAGTGAAACATGCATTGTCTGTATCAGTAGCATAAATGCCTAGCTCCCAGGCAGATTATTGATTTGCAGAATGAGTGCAGGTGCATTCATTTTGGTTGAAATCCTTTGTATTTTATGTATGCTGAAAGACCATTGTATACAAAAGAAAAAAAGCCACCTTTTCTGTTTCTGTGATGGCATCCTGCTCATGGAAAATGGGCCATCTAACTCATTCAACACAGGTCAAAAGGAGTATTTTGCAAATCAAAATAAATTTATTGGTGAGTTCAGGCAATCTGATATCAGGGATGCGCCCCAACCTCCCTTAAAAGGTTGCTAGAGTATGATCATTAACACGGCATATTGAAAAAAACAACTTATTGAAGAATAAAAAGTCCCCAAAGAACTGTTTGGAAAGCAATGATACAGGAGAGACAGCATGGACTGTATTGCATGAATTAATAATCTACAAAAGATGGTCATATGCCATAAAATTTATTATTGTTTGTTTGTTTGTTTGTTTGTTTATTTTAAAAGCCATTGTCTGTGCATTTTAAGACAACTGAGATAGAACAATTGTCTGATGCAGTGTGGCTCATAATTGCTGCGTTTTATAGGGGGGGGGGAGAGAAAAAAACAATTAAGTTATGGGTCTTTCAAAAGGAATACAGGGAACACAGGCACTATAATAATAGTCATAAAACCAGTATAAAAAGATTCATGTACTGTGATTCAAAGCTGCTTGTGTGTGCATTCTGATTTATGCACAGAAATGCTCTCCGCACATCGGCTTCCATTCAGTTAAATAGGAACAGCTGACCAGCACATGCAAACAAATGTGCGTATCTGTTGTGGGAGGGAGAACTCCATGGCTCATTTGAGATCTACCACCCAGAACAAAGAGCCGGCTCAGCCTAATGAGCTACTAGCCCGCTTCTATAGTTTTGCAATTTGCAAAGAGAGACAGCCTTACACGTCATTCACGTAGTCAGTATGCATTTACGTGTGTGTTAACTCTCTGAAGTCATGTCTGAAGAAGATCGGTAACCAGTTTGACTCGCCTACCTCTCTGGGTTGTCGCTTGTTGAGAGGTGCATTCCTGTTTCCCTCAGCTTCTCCATTCTGGGCTTGAATCCTTCCAGGTCCAGCTTGGCAGCCTCCACTTTTCGGAGCAGTGCCTGAGTCGTTTCTTCATTCCTCCCATAATCGGGGGTTTCCAGGAGTAGTCCTCTCTCTGCCACCCAGGATTCCACTTCTAAAAGCTTAAAAGAAATGCAATGGTGATCAAACTTGAATGAGAAACAGGCCCTGGCCTACAACCCACTGAAACAAATCTATATTTAACAGTGACATAAGTCACTAAGGGCTAAATGAGATGTGGCATTAAATGCATCGTTAGAAACTATGGGCTTGTGCACACCTCCGCTTGTTCCGTCACTTTCCCACGGGAAAACTGTTCTTTACTGCTGAATCGCAGCAAAGGTTGAAAGGTTTTTCCATGGAAAGATGTTTGCTCCAATTCAGTGGTAAAGAGCAGTTTTCTCAGGGAAAGCAGCAGGGCAAATAGAAAACCCATGCATTTAAAGCACAGGACTAGCAGAAAACCTCTTGGTTTCTAGGGCAAGGGACTAGCTGTGGACGAGCCCTGTGTTACTTGCTTCTTTACTAATAATTCCAGACATGGGGAAATTTTCAGCAGAATCATAGCACTTTGGGAAATATGATTTAACTGTTTGCTCCCTGTTGCACCACTGACAAAAACCCACCCCCGCCCCACAGCACTTTTATCAACTTTAGGGAAAAAGTTCCCATCAGTGCCATTTGCAGAACACGGACAATTTTCATTGCGACTGCAGCTGGGGAGGAAAAGTTTAAACTGCTTCTCCCTGTGCACTAAAGTCCTGATAAAAATCTCGCCCGTGGCCTATTTAAGCATTTTAAAAACCCTGATGCAGTTTCTAATGACACATTTAGGCATGCCTAGTTTGATGTCAAGGCTATAGCCTGAAGAGGCAGAGGGGTATCTGATAAATACTAAATTATATTAGATTTATTCCACATAAATAATCATGGCATTCCCCAAAGAATCCTTGGGATTATAGTCTGGTTAGGGTGCTGAGAATTCTGTTAGAAATCTCTGTTCTCTGAAATGAGAGATCCATGACTGGCTCTCCCAATGTCTTTTTCTTTCATTAAAGGCCGTGGAGTGTCAGTAGGCTGATTGATTGATTGACTGATAAAAGAATTTATATACAGTGGCACATCGGTTTAAGAACAGTCCTGTTTACGAACGATTCGTTTTACAAACTCTGCAAAACCGGAAGTAGTGTCCCGGTTTGCGAACTTTACCTTGGTCTAAGAACTAAATCCGAATAGTGGAAGGGCACTGGCGGTGGGAGGCCTCATTAGGGAAAGTACGCCTTGGTTTAAGAATGGTTTTGGTTTAAGATAAGGTTACCAGATGTCCCCGTTTCCTGGAGACAGTCCCCAGATTTAGTTTTCTCAGCATTCACATGTACATAGCAAACAATGTGTCCCCGGATTCATTGAAAAAAATCTGGTAACCTTAGTTTAAGAACAGACTTCCGGAATGGATTAAGGTCATAAACCGAGGTACCACTGTACTACCCTCTCGAAAAAAATCAGGGCGGTGTACAGCAACATAAAAAAATTGAAAAGCAATATAAAGCAACTATGAAAACGATGGATTTGGATTAAATCTGCCGTTGGGAGATAGGAGGATACATTGACTCTCATCCCAGGCCGCAGCCCCGATTTAAATTGCTTGTCTGAAACTTGCAGGGGAGGAGAAAGGACAGGTATGATATTGGGACACATATCCCATCTATCCAATGACTAATAGAAACATGGAGTTGATTTAAGTCAGGGAAATGGCAAACGGGCATTTCTTTACAAGAATTTCATATCGACTCACCCTGTTTCAAGCAACCAACCAACAATAAAATAAAATACAAATTATTAGAACAGGCAGAACATTAAAATCTAGGAAGGTAATGGCTTCCATGTTTTAATTATGCTTCAAGCTCTAATAATTTATCAACCAAGCTATCAGAAAACTTTCAATCCTTTAAAAGGTATCAAACCGGAACATGAGATCCCAGTCCTATCTTACCTCAGTGAGGAAATGCTGAGCTTCGTAAGATTGCATGAGTCTCTTTCTTCTCTCCTGAGCCTCACCCTTCAGGTTGTCCAAGGAAACTTCCAGTTCTTTCACCTGTTCCATAATATCCCGTGAGGCAGCGTGGCCTCCCTTCACCAGCTTCTGCCCAGTGCTGATCACCGCTTTAGTTAAGGCGTTGTGGCTGCTAATCTCATTTTCTAAATTCTGATAGGTACAACAAAATAAAGCATATTTTGAAAATGAAGACGTTTTCTCTTTTACATAAGGTAAGGTCAAAACCATGCATCCACCAACACTCTTAAAGAGATTCCAAAGTGCTCAAAGAATGAAGTAGAAGAATTTTGTCAAAGGCCCTCCCTCCATAAGAAGGAGCTATTCGTTTCTTGTCTCTTTTAAAGTGAAATAGAAGTGTTCATAACAAATGCACCTCGCTGAAGTACAAGAGGGGGGGGGCGGGAGGCGGCAAACATGCTTGGCAGTGATACTTTAGCAAAAAGATACGGTTAAGGAACAGTGACAGAGAAACTCCATTCTCTCTATTTCCAATATTCCCTTCCCTTACTATAGAACCTTACCTGGTGCTTCTCTTGTAAGCTCTGAACAGTTGTAAGGGATTGGCCGTAGTCTCTGGAGGATGCCAGGGAAAGTTTCTCATGAATCCAGGTCAACTCCTCACTGACTTCCTGGATGAATTGGTACTGAAGTCTGCTGGCCTCCAAAACCCCCCGCCTCTCTTGGAGTGGCTCCCTAAGGCTTTTGTACCTGGAGAGTCAAAATGAAGCCTCAACTTCAGTGTTAAGGAAGGCTGTTGGCATCCGTCTATCTCAAGAGACAATGGAGTGTGCCTCCAGGGGTGAAGTCAAGCCACTGTGTTAGCAGCAGTGAAGTGACCTCCCTGGGGGACAAGCCTGGGCAGTGTGTGTGGAGGTCCTGGGCTGCCCAGGTGACAAGACTACCCCAGCTTTGCTGATGTGGTGCAAAAGAAAGCTGAGCAATATGTTTGGCACCAACTTGGCTGCAGGAGTTGCCAGAAGGTCTGAGACGTACAAGGAAGATTATGGGATAATAAACTTAAGTGCCAAGACGAGGATTGCAATAATAATAAAGAGATGGAAAGCGGAGGGTGACAACAGAAAAAAGTGACAATAGAAAGGAGAAAGAACACAGAGAGAAGGAAAGGAAAAATGAAAAACTATTCAGGCACCTGTGCACCACATGGTCAACCCTCTCTTCTATCTCATCTGCCAGAAAATGCTTCTCTTGTTGAAATTCTTGCACTGCATTGATAAGGCCTTGCACCTGGTCTCTATAGCTGACAAAGCTTTCTTCCAATTCCTCC
Organism: Podarcis erhardii; assembly: GCF_964252035.2. Taxonomy (NCBI): domain Eukaryota; kingdom Metazoa; phylum Chordata; class Lepidosauria; order Squamata; family Lacertidae; genus Podarcis; species Podarcis erhardii. Next base: position 44,887,152 of record NC_138497.1, read on the forward strand.
TGCTTCTTTAGGAGATCATTCAGAACCAGTAAATTATTGCTGCCTTCTGGGGCTTTCATCTCATTTTCTAGATCTTCCAGCCATTTCTCCACATCATCCACAGTGCGTAGGAAACGTAAGGCCTGAATCCAGAGGAAAGAACCCAGATGTAAACAGACATTTAGAAGCGCGGGGGGAAGAGACCAAACGAGGATTGGTCAGAGCCCTTTTACGAGTGCAAGCATAGACACCACACATTTGTTAAGTAATTCTTTCATCTCTCCTCCTGGCAAATAAAGAAAATCAAAGCCGTCTTCTGTTGGCTCATCCTTCTGAACTTGGGAACACCTTTCTGAACCAAATTCTTCAATATCAGCACGTTCAAGAGACCCTATCTTCCTTGTGACTGAATTATGTTCAGATTATCTATACTGATGGCAAATCCTTCCTCTGGCTAACCTTGACTTTTAAATTGGCAACCTGTCAACCAAGCAAAGGTGAGGAATGTGTGGTCCTCCAGGTGGCAATGAACTGCACCTCCCATCAGCCTTGTCAACATGGCCAAGGGTTAGAGATGTTGGGTGTTGTAGTCCAGGAATACCTGGAAGTCCACAGCTACACCACCCTTCCTCTATTGTCACTTCCCTCTCAGTGTTTTGCTTCACCTTGTAGGCATCCTGCATCTTCCTTCTCTTTTCATGGCAGTTTTGCAGCAACTCATCCCAAAGCTCATCTATTTCCTGCAGCCTGGACTGGATGGCATCAGAGGCACAATGACCCTCCTGGATCATTTTCTCTCCTTCCTGCAAATAAAAAAAATCAAAGTCTTTTCTCTTGTTGGCTCATCTTTCTGAATTGGGCAACATCTTTCTGAACTACATCCTTAAGTATCAACAGTTTCAAGACAAAAAAATTCCTTCCAGTAGCACCTTAAAGACCAACTAAGTCAGTTCTTGGTATGAGCTTTCGTGTGCATGCACACTTCTTCAGATACACTGAAACAGAAGTTTCCAGACCTTCTGTTTCAGTGTATCTGAAGAAGTGTGCATGCACACGAAAGCTCATACCAAGAACTGACTTAGTTGGTCTTTAAGGTGCTACTGGAAGGAATTTTTTTGTTTTGACTATGGCAGACCAACACGGCTACCTATCTGTAACTGGAACAGTTTCAAGCAATCTCATCTTCCTTGGGACTCATAATTAAGCTCAAGTGATTTTATTTCTGATGGCCAAGCATTCCTTTGGTGAACCAGACTTCTCTGGCAGCCCCTCTTCACACTTACAGCTTTGATACTATCTAGGTGGCTTCTGTTGGCCACAATCTCCGCCTGGAAAGTCTGCTGCTTTTGCAATTTGGCTTGAAGGTTGCTTGGATCTCTCCAGCTCTCATCCAGAGCAATGCTGTTTTTTTCATTCATCCAGGCAGCCACCTTGGGGGAGAAACAACAAGGAAGTGAAACAAGCAAACAAGGCTGGCAGTGTCTTCTGTTCCTCCATCACACTTCCCACTTTGGGCACTTCCAGGCTGACGGTATTTACTGGGTGGGGCTCAGTCACAGACCAGCAAATTCAGGTTGCACAGCAGAAGCTGATTTGGAGCTCTTGCATAACAAGTGAGCTTCCTCCAAACAGCAGATTTTTTTGCGATAAGGGAGAATGCAGTAGAGGGGAAGATGTGGGATGACACTGGCTTTGGACACAATGTCATCTGGCTTCCTTGCAAACCAATGAGAGTGACTGCTCAATAACAAGTTGCCTGGAAGCACCCTTAGGAAAAGGAGACTCACAAAGAAAATGTTGTAGGTCACACTCCAGCATTAATACCCAGGATGACATACAGTTAAGAGATCCCCCAGAGTTCTTTCAGAACTATTCCTCTATCTGCTTTCCTCCAGGTATTGTAACTGATTAATGTGTGGAAATGTTTGATGGCAGGCTCCAGCCTTCTCCGTCTACATATACACCAAATGCCTGGAAGGAGTTCCCAGAGTTACAACTGTCAGAGAAAGGGCTCTGTCCACACAAGCGGGTTCCCAATCAGTAACAAGGCCCCTACTCTCATGGACAGATCTCCATTCAGGCATTCATTCTGGTAGTGGCTCTCTGGAGTTTCAGACAGTGGTCTCTCCAGGATCAAACCCTCTGGAGATGCAAGGGATTGATCCTGGCATCATTTGTATGCAATGCATTTGTAAGTTTCCATAAGGGGTGAATTATCTCACTTGTTATCTACACTTCACAGAGTATCACCGACACCTGCAGGAAGGCTTTAAATCCAGTTCATATTTGCAGAGCCCATGAGGTGCCATTCTCACTCCAAGGTGTTCCATGACTTGCTCCATTTTCTTTCTCCCAGCATCTACACACATTGCTTCATATCAAACAATGCTAATTGGATCTCACATCATGGCTTAAGTTAGTCTCGGCAAATAAAATAGATTATACCTCAAAGGAATCCCGTAGAAATTTTTGTAGTAGCCATGACTGCTCCAGCAGACGTCTGCGAGCTAAAGCAACTTCCAGAAGCCTCTCCTTTCTAAGAAGAAGAAGAAACATTGTTGGTGATAAGATGGCACGGGTGGTTAACTGAACTTTCTCATGATCTACTTCCAAAACGAGTTCAAAATATATGCTTAACTTTTGGAACAGATAATCTCACTAGAATCAAAGAACCATAGAACTGAACAGGGCTGGCAACGAGGCAGGAAGGTCACTAACAGAGTAGCATCCAAAAATGAGCACATCTGAAGCACATATTCCCAGACATTCCTAGCGCTATGAACATCTGTAAATATTATGTACATTTCCCAAAGTGGGGCACTGGTAGCTGAGTAAGTGCACTTTTATCTGAAAGAACTTCTGAAGAACTGGAATACCATAGGATGAGTGGTAGGTAATCAAGATATGGTTTAAAAGATGGGTCTCTGTTTGGGGCGTACAGCCGTTTTCAGACAGACAGTCATATTCCCCCATGGGGAACCTTCCAGGGGACACGTGCAAATAGCAGGGGGCACTAGAGGCAAACATGAGCAGAGCAACAGATGTAACACACTTTCCATCATCCATTCTGGTAGGCAAGAAGCATCAGCACAATTCAAGGCCACACTCCCACTGAGAAGAAGCACTCAAAGGGGCTGGTGAGTGCAGTCCGGGGCCAGAGAGAGAAGGCTGGAGGGCCACAGTGGTTCCTCTGAGCCTGAGATTCTCTACTCTTGCTAGGAGAGATTTTACAGACACCACGGGAAGAAATGGTTAGGTGCTACCTCCTGAGAACTGCTTGGCACTTGTTCATGATGTTCTCGGAGTCATAATGCTGGCTGTCCCTCAGTTGCTGGGCACGTGAGGCCATCATGTCAATCTTCTCCAGCTGGGTTTCCAGGGCCTTTTCAAACTGCATGTGTTTTTGATGCAGGCTCTCCACACTGGATACCGAATCCTGAAGAGGATGGCAAAAATTATCTAAGTAACATAGGAAACAACCTTGTATCAGTCCAGCCATTGGACATGCTTGGTGAAGTTGACGGGAGTTGTAGTTCAGCAACTTCTGGAGGACCAAGGGTTCACCTCACCTCATCTAGTCAGTGTCAGTAGATTTAACTGGATATACCCGGGGTGGGACTTGGCACCTTCTGCATACAAAGCAATTGTTCTTCCACTGAGCTTAGGGTCCACTGTCTAAACTGGGGGATGCTTTTATTTCAGGATTCAAATGTCCATTGATCTAAACTTTCCAGTGGGTCAGGATAGTTTTGCTTGTTGAATGCAAGACCACAGAATATGGGGGTATCATCAAAAGCTCTGGTTGACTATGTGGCTTTGAAATTCATCAGTGTTTTCAGAGGCTGCCCTAATACATGTGCATTAGAAAGAAAAGGCAGACTGGAGGACGGTGTTAAAGAGGAGAGAGTGAGGAATAGGAAACTACTAAATAAAGCCAATGGTAGCAGGAGACAATAGGTAAGGAATCCCGTGTGCATTTGGCACAAAAAAGCTAAAAGTAAGATTTCCTAAGGGTGATTTTATTTAAAGGAGGGTTTTTACACTTTCTACTCTGTGCCAACGTCTTCTCCCTCTAGTTGAAAATAGAAAACATACAGCTCATTTTTCTTACCCCCAAGTCTTTGTTTGCTAAGAAGGCCTCTTTGCTGCTAAGCCAGCTTTCATTCTGCTCCACACAACCTAAGAATGTCTGTGCGAGAGAGAGAGAAAGATGGTGAGGTCTTTCCCAATAAAATCAAGACAGCACAAAATACAATGGGGCTTACTTGCAAGAAAATATGCTTAGGATAGGTACCGGTGGAAGATCTAACATTACTTATAAGCATCCAAGTCATTGCTAATATTAAAAAGCAGCACAGCAGACAGTTCTAGGATTCAGAGTCATTACTATATCCAGTGGTGACTGGATTTCCACCCCACCCCTTGCACCAAGAATTAGGAAGTAGTCTTATGCCAGAGGATACATCTGCTGAATCCAGTAATGTCTACTCTGACTGGCAGCTGCTCTCCAGGATCTTAGGAAGAGGTCTCTCACATCTCCTGATACCTTATCATTTAGCTGGAGATGCCAGGGACTTTCTACATGCAATTCAAGTTCTCTGTCAATTATCTAAGTAAGCCACTAATGAATGAAAGAGTGCTCCTCAATGGATGCTTTGTGCTATGGTTTCCTCAGTGAGAAACAGAAGCCATTTTCTACCTATCTATGAATAGAGAAAATAGCTTCCATGTGAAAGGGCATAAACACGACTATTAGACCAAGATGAGTTCCAGCTATGCTCATTTATAAATCAAGCCATATAAATAATAAATATAAATATAAATATAAATATAAATATAAATAATATAAATATAAATCAAGCCTGGCAAAATATCTTTGTTTTATGCATTTTAGGGAAACACACAGACACACACTGCCCAAAATTGAAACAGGAGGATTTATCAAAGTTAACTGATGGTTTCAGTTTGAGCTGAAGAGAAGTTTAGTGTAGGGATGTGGGAGAATTGCACCCATTCACATTTTAATGCAAACCTACTTAATTTGCTTGCACTTTGGATAATAAACGAATCAAAAAACAATTTTGCACTTTTCTGGATTTTGCAACACCATTCTCCAACAACAACAACATGTGCACATGTATACATTTGGAGAAAATGTACACAAAAATATGTGCATTGGTGAAAATTGTATGCAAAAGTGAATTATATTTGAGAGGAAAGGCATTCAAAAATGTGTATATTAAGAGAAGCCTAAACAAAAATGTATATGAATTTTCATGTGGACTTTAAAACAACAACCATGCAGAAATGGGGGAAACTAAGATTAGAAAAAGAAGACTCTAACTGACATTCATTCATTTTTCGTTCACTGAACCAAGACAAAAGCAGCAACATATTGCAGTTCTTTAAGTGCATTCTTTCCTTCTTCCCCTTTGAGCCCATAATTCTAAGGCTACCACTTTCTCCATCTATCAACCAGAAACAGCTACTGACAGATGTTTCCTCACAGCGCTTGCTCTGGTCTTGGTTGGCTGTCTCAGACCATTTGTCCACCTACCTGCAAATCCATGGCTTGAAGCAGTTTCAGATTCTTTTCTTGCCAGATCTGGATCATTTCAGTCAAGGCCTGTTGAAGTCCAGTGAGGGAATGGTGGATCTCAGGGGTTGCATAATGACCGGAGTTGGCAAGGGTTTGACCGTAGCTGCTGAGCGCCCCAAACCTTTCCCCTCGTGCTTCAATTTCTTCCTAAAAAGATGTTGGGTAGATTGATGTCAAATGTTCATGCAGAAATACAGCTATCCAGAATTATAGGTCCTTGGGGACAAAAACAGGCTCTGCAGAGTACCTTCCAATACTAATATTTATATGGAAAGTCATTAGTCTTTGAGTTGTCACTGAAACTGCACAGGAAACTGTGAGAGCTAATAAATATAGAGAACAAATGATCCATTCTCTAGCCCGAGCATAGAGTTGGTCCCTCTCCAAGTCAATATATTGTTGTTGTCGTTGAAAAGTTTGCAGTAAATGACAGAAGTTTTAATACTGTTGCTGGCATTCATCTGTCTCAAGAGACAGTGTGCCTCTGAGGGTGAAGTCAAACTGCTGTGTTATAAGTACCTAAGTGATCTCCCCTCCCCACAGTACCTATTCAGAATGGTTCCTTGTGCTTGCTTCTGAGTAAGAAAAAGGCACAATATGTAGATGCTATGTGCTAAATATACTATGTAGCTTGATCCTGAATGAGGCAATGGAATCCATGATCAGGATGCCTATAGCCAGCTGATGTGATTCATACTTGCCTTTCTTTCCTGATGTTCTTCGATCATACTTTCTGCTTCAGCTAGACTTCTAGGAAGACCACCAGCCTCCATTCGACCTTTGACCTCTTGAATCCAGTCCAGGAGTTCCTTCGTTTCAGAATTAAACTTCTGCAACTGGTAAGAGGCTGCCAATTTCTCACCCCTGTCACACAAAGAACAATCTAATAGCAGTTCTGATTGGACCTACCTGTAGCATTTCCCAGCAGTACTTCTTGCATGGAAACAATTCCTAAGCATATCTTTGCTGGAATAGAGTCAGGTTCAGTGAAAATAGAAGGCTTGCAAACTGAACTCAAGGCAGCAAGGAAAACATATATTTTGCCATGTGTGAAGAGCCTTGCATATCCGTTACCTATAAAATTACACTTTCTCCTTTAGCGACATTCACACACACAAACAAGGAAATATGAAAGCACATTACACATACCTAAATGCAACTCAACTCGTGTACATTCCATCCAAGTTCTGCCCCTAACATCATTTGTGGTGTAGACATATTATGGTACTCATGGTAGCAGGGCTAGAGTGGTACTCAATTTTTTCCTGAATCTGGAACCTGGATACCACCCTAAGTGGAGGCTATATGCCAGCAGTGGGATGGAGCAGAATTCTATCTTTGTACAGTAGGCAAGTTTCTATATTGGTTTATTGCTTTTATTTTAGATATTGTGGTATATTAAACAAACAAACAAACAAACAAACAAACAAACAAACAAACAAACAAACAATACCACCACCAGACAAAGAAGCAGCATTATGAAAAGTCCAAGGACACATTCTAGACAGGGGAAAAAAAACATTTAAGAGTACAACTCAAACTGGTAAGAAGTATGGCCTAGGGAGAGTCCCAAGGGCCAGACAGAGTTCTAGAGGGCCACATTTGGCCCCTGGACTGGAGGTTCTCCATTCTTGGGATAACAATGTATACAGGATGGAGGTGGCCATGTTCTAAGTATTTTTACCTTTGCTTGGTCTGGCCTTGAAGTCGTAGCCAATTGTCTTTCATTTCCTTTTGCTTCATAGTCAGTTTGTCGGTTATGGAAGATGGATTCCTCTTGCAAAGTGGAAAGGATTCTAGCTCCAGAGCCTGAAAGAACCATAAGCACACTGTATAATGGTCCCTTCTAAAAAAAACAAACAACTTTTGATTTAGGACATTTATGCCCTACTTTTCTGTTCACAAAATATAATACACAAAGAAAGACAAGAAAAATAATCTTAGTAATGAAACCATCCATGTAAGACCACAAAGTAAACTATTGGGAACATAATATGGCAAAACTAGCCCCCCCCCCCCCCGATCCTCTTTACAACACCATGATCCATTGTAAACTGATGCGACATGATTACTGCATTAGCTCAAAATTGTCTGCAGGACAAATGTCAATGGATGTGTCCATACAGTATTTACCATTCGCATTTCAGGATATTAACTTTATTTTTTACCTCTATCTTGGATTGAATGACACCAGTTTCCCTCTCCATTTCTTCATGTTTTCGAATTAAGTTTTCTACACTTTCCAAATCTTTCCCATAGTCCAGTGTTTGTATCAGTGCACTCTTAAGGAAACAAGACATTTGTGGGGTGGGGGTAGGGGAAGGAAAGGAAAGGAAAGAAAAGATCACAGCTCAGTTCTTTTAAGCACCTTCAACTTCTTTCATTTCTAAACCATTTTCATTCAGAATCTCAAACTGGTTTAAAGAAAAAGCAGCAAAACAAAAAGTATTATAAGACGTCATGGAATATGCACTTCATAGCATGGGCGTCCATAAAAAGCTAGCATCAATGGTTTGCAAACACCAGTGTAAAAAAGGCCGGTTATTCATAAACAATGGAAATAAACCATCATTGGTGCCTACCATATTGCAGGAAGAAGTTGACACTTTTTACCTGCCTTGAGTTCTCTCGGGGAAAAAGGCAGGGTACAAATAAACATATAATAACAACAATAATAATAATTTTGGATCATTTTATATACACTGTAAAGTTTACGGAACAAGTTCAGCTTATACTGAACCTACTTATGACAACATCTCTCTAGAGAATAGGCTATTTTGCTACTTTGTGGGTAACCCTAATCACAAAGCAGAGAAATACTGCAATAGCTGGGACTGCTTGATGACATACCAGCTCTCTTTTTTGCACGTATTCCTATAAGCATAGGCGCCGACTCCATGGGGCCTGAGGGGAGAAGCGGGGATTCCCCCTAGCTCATTCACCGCCCACGGCGGCAGCCAATCGGCTGCCGCAAAGGGCGGGCCCTCACAGGTTCACTTAAGGTCGGGGCAGCCCGGGGCTCGCCCCTTTCGTTCCCCCAGCAGCAGCGGTTTGGAGGTCTTGGGCCCCCCCAATATTTTTTATAAGTCGGTATGGGCCCCCGCCCCCCCCAATATTTTTTATAAGTCGGCGCCCCTGCCTATAAGAAAATGCCACCCCTGCATTTCTAAGTTTATTTGGGTCACTGGAATTTCAATCACTTTAGGGAACTCACTAAGGGGATTAATAGGAATGGAAACTTGATAACAAACAAATCACCTTTTCACTTATTCTTTCAGTGATATCGTCCATTTCTCTGATCAAGCTATGGACCTCCAGAGCTGCTTCCAACTTCCTTCTATATGATTTGAGATCACCATGGAAACTGTTCCACCTATTATTCAAAAAATTCATTTTATTGGAGCAGATCACACTGTTCAAAGATGGGAGTCAGAAGCTGCTTTCAAAACCTGCACTTTGGTTTATGAGACCTCTCAGCCACTGCCCTGCTTTGCTTAGGTAGATGTTTAAACAATTGGAAATGAAGATATGTAAAAAGTGGTTAAGAGAAAAGTTGAAGAATACATGTGGAGTTATTAATTAAATGAAAGTTGTCATGATTATAACTTTTCTTGGTACGGGTGGCCTGGTGGCCTAAGTTTAGTTGTTCTAAGACAGAAGTTTCTAATTTTAGCCATAAGAAAATACATTTTAATAGCTTTATTCTGCAAAGTTATAGCCTGTTAGAACTTCTCTATGGGATTTTTTTTTGTTTCTCCAAGCTGCAAGGTAAACTTAAGTTGCATTCATGAATCCCAAGTTGCTCTGTGGGTTATCTTAGGTCATGGCTGGAAACCTGCCAGATGCAGAAAGGAGCTGTCTTAGAAACAGCTTGAAAAAGTACAGTACATGGCTAGGAAGATAAAACAAAAAAATAAAAAATTCCTTCCAGTAGCACCTTAGAGACCAACTAAGTTTGTTATTGGTATGAGCTTTCGTGTGCATGCACACGAAAGCTGATACCAATAACAAACTTAGTTGGTCTCTAAGGTACTACTGGAAGGATTTTTAAAAAATTATTTTGTTTTGACTATGGCAGACCAACATGGCTACCTACCTGTAACTGGCTAGGAAGATATCATGCTCATTGATATCCACTCATAATTTTATTGGCCTTTTGTTGTTCACCACATATCTCTCTGTCAAGCTTGGAGGTACTGGCCTAGAGACTAGTCTGACCTAGTACTGACACCACTGGCACCAGCATGCTAATTGGCTGCCAAGGTCAATTAGCAAGACATTATGGGTTGTGCTCAAAGCATAGCATAGACAGCTTTGGAAATGTTGTCATAAAGGAAGCCTCACCACTTGGGAGTTAATAGGTATGACAGTGGGCACTGATGACAACTGAAGATCGTTTATCCTATGGAATAAACCTGGGTTTAAGAATGATGGTTGACTTTTCCTTTGGCATACATCTTGTAGTTCGCGCCACAGCTTTATTTTCTTGCATTCCCCCTTCCCTTTGCTAAAAGCTGAAAACTCAATACAATTCCTGTGGAAAAAATGAAATCTTTGGACAGAGGAACTTGCCCAATTGAACATCACATTTGTTCTAACACCACCTGTCCATGATTCTATGAGAGTATGGTTAGGATAGTGAGAAATGGTGAAAATACATGTATGCTAAGATCAGTCTTATCTCTTTTTAAATCATTGCAGGTGGCACTACCAATTCCTCTTGGGCCCTAAAGCTGTTCAGTTTTGATAGTCCTGTTCATCCCCCATGTGGACATCATTATAGATTCACACACACACACCTCTCATTCAGCTGCTTTCGGCGCTGGTATATTGTTTTCATCTCTTCCTTATTCTCCCTCTCCAGCCTCACAGCAAGGACATTGATGGCTTTGATGTGGGCATCATCCACTGTCACTCCCTACATGACCAACACCGAAGAGAAACAGCCAGCTTATGTATAAACAGTTATTAAGTAAAAGTTATGTAATTCTGCCAGAGTATCTCAGTAATACAACCTCTGCTGTTCTGCTCACATTGCTGAATGAATGTGACCCTTGACAAAAGGGACAAACTAGACATAACATCATTAGTCACTGTATGAATGGTGTCTGGTTCGTTTTAGCATAAACAGCAGATGGGGGCACTGGCAATCAAGATCGCAGCAGAGGGCTGGGAGGCCTTAACCCTTTGAGTCCTGCTATAATCCTATTTTGATGCCCCCCCCCCACATTACTGCCATTTATTTTGTAATGGAAATTCCCATTGGGACCATTGCAAACAGCAAGCACAGGAAGAAGTAGAGAATGGTCATCCAGATAAGGATCACAGCGAGGGGTTGACGTCTCCTACGGGAGCCCTGATCTCAATTGGCCCCCAATGCCTGCAATTTGCTCTAAACAAAACATGTATGTGGTTGCTAAATATGTGAATGGTGTTATGTCTTCTTTGGCCCAAAGGTGCAAAGGAGGGACCTAGCAGCATTGCCATAACATGGAAGAAACCAACTCAATTCAAATTGCACAGCAGACAGGCAACATTTTTTTTTCCTATTTTAGATTAGGCCGTGTAGTTTTGAGCCCTGTAAAACCACTTCAAGAGGAGGGCTGTAGGACTAGTTAGTGCCCACTCTTTTCTACATAGCTATTATCGCTTCACAGTGAAAAACAAATCAGATCATCTCCATGAATAACATTCTTCAGAAACCACCACCTCCTGTCTGTTTCAATGCACACTGGAAATGAAAATATTTGCTTACAACACATCAAACACAGATTACATTGTGACGAACCTTTTCCTGGATCATGATCAATAACCAGTTCTGAAAAGTACATAGTTTCGAAGGCCAAACTGTTCCGTTGCGGTACTCAAATTTTCAACTTTGCAGTAAGTACAGTAAACTCACACAAGGAGCAAGGAAACATTAATCATGGGTTTAGCAGAGCCTTGGGGGTGGGTAGGGATCAGTTAAAGAAGTATTGATTCCTTGTGCACTGCAATACATACATACCACTATTCACTATTCATTCTAGGGTAGGCTCACATTTTAGACTCCACAGCTAAGCAAGTATCAAATGAGCAAAATAATAATATCTATTGTAGGATAAGTGCTAACAAGTAGCAGCTGGAGATTGGAAAGGGTGGTGATGGCAGCCAACAGTGCAGGAGGTGGGAAAGATGGTGTAGAGGGATGGCAGCCACATTTGACCTTGCAGACATCACTTGTATTGTGTTTCAGGAAGATGTCTTATATGTCCATTAATACTCTGCATCTACACATATAGAAAAACTCTGATATGTTAAGTGGACATCAGCAACAGAATCCAAGCTGAGAACCACCTTACTATGCAGAACCTACTACTGTACTTTCCGGAAGCTATTGGGAGCCATTTTTGTTTTGACAAGCTTTTCCAGCTGGAATGAAAGGTCTTTGCCTTAAGTGTTAATTTTGTATAGTTTTAAAAGTTATATTTAGTTGTTTTCCCCTTGTACTGTATTGAACATTTTTTTTAACTCTGGCAAGTCACTATGAGATGCATGTAAAAGGTGAGCCATGAATGAATGAACGAATGAATAAATAAATAAATAAATAAATAAATAAATAAATAAATAAATAATAAAAGTCGGGTTGCCTTGTTCTAATTATGACATAAAGCAAAAATGATCTCCATCCTCATCCCTGCATTATTTTATCACTGAGTGTCATGGATTTTATTGTTCTGCTATAGCCAACAGGTTTCTGTCGAAGGCATAAGGGACCAAGAAATGTTTAGCCTTGCCTGGTCTAGCTCTGCTGATTTCCTGCAGTTGAAATGGGACAGTTCTGGCATACTGCCCAGAACTGCCAGATGTATTTTCACGCCAATATTTTTGGGGAAGAGGGAAGCACTGTAGAAGGAAACTTAAGTTTGTCAAGATCCCAGCTTTCTAAGGGTTGTTATAGACACAATACAGATTTTCCTTCTGCCATTAGGTGAGAGAGGCCCATAGTACAAAGATGCTTGGAAAACAGGAAGAACTCTGAGTGAAGATGAAAAGAAGGGAAGCCCCACCAAACATAATCCAGCTTCATATTGTTCCGTTCGTTTCCAAACCCCGCTTGCTAGCAAACTGAGGCTCTTCCCAAACTTTCTGTTTCTGTCAAAATTGATGCCATGCACTGGGGTTGTGAACTCTGTTTATGACTGAAAGATGGCCACACATAGAAAACTGAAAGTGGCAGCTAACGGGCCACTATCACCACACAGCAACTGGCCACAAGTGCTCAACTTAGTTCAGTGCCAAAGTTAGCAAAGCCTCGGGGAGCTATAAGTCAACTCGGTCATGATGACTCAGCACCAGAGTTGAAGAAACTGAGAGGTCACGGCAGAGAAAGATGAAACAAGCAGCTGTCATGTCATGCTGCCTTTGCTCAAAGTGTTACTATATTTTCCTAATGGCTTGCATTGTTTTGAAAGCTGATCTTGCCAGGCTCACATTATATTACATTAATTATATTATATTCAAGCAATTAAATGTATAAAGGAACGGTATACAATATTTAGAAATAAGAAAGAGTTTTGCCATGGTGAACTTGATTGCTAAACCTGATGTGTATAACACATAACCTGGTATTGGCTCATCAGTTACAAGACATCTCTAACTTTGTTATGACCAGCGTTTCTCTTGGCAAACGTGAAGTGTGGGTGATATCCTGACATCTGTAAGCATTCAGACTGCATGCATCTTGGAAGCCTGATCTGGCCAGGGCCCCCAGATTCATGTATGTGATTATTTTTAAAAATGCAATGCATGTACATGGTTGTAATGTCATACATACTTTATGCCTTTGCTGTGAGAAATACTGTTGTAATGTTGGTGCAACAAGTAGTTTTGCTGCACAAATGGTAGGACTTCCCATAAGTATCAAACATAGCTAGGAAGTCCATATTTGCCTGGTTTGGGCATATATCTCACTTTGAACTCTTGCTGGTCATACAGTTTCTTGCAGAGCAGGAAAGGATTTAATTCCTTGTTAGCCCCAAATACTGAATGTAACGGGACTGCAACTTAATGCCAAAATTCCAGCCAAATGCTCAGTGTTCCACCATACAACTAAACATGAGTGTCTGGCTGGATACTTAGAATCACATTTTCATTTTCTTGTAGAAAATGTGCAGTCGGATTTTCACATATAGTTTACATTCAGTTTAAAATTTTAGCAAACATATGCTAGGCCCATAACTTTGGAGATTGCTTCTCATTACAGGATAGCTGACTTATGTTGTAAGAGAAACTGACCTATGCCTAATGGTCTTTTTGGCAAATAAGGTGGATGCAACCTAAAACAGGTAGACATAAGAGCTAGGCCGACCAATCTAGGATTGTATTAACTCACACTTGCAGCAGCCAAATAGGTCTGAATAGCTCACTGAAAAGTTAGATGTTATCCAGCTGTGGAAGGTGAATCTGGAAATGTATCTCTTACCCCTGATGCTCCTCGGAACTCATTCAGCTTTTTCATCAGCTGCAGACAGTGTTCATAGTCATTTCCCACATCACCAATATTAATCATGACTTCCTGGGAAAAGAAAAAGAGTAAAATGGGCATTCCATTAATATCTCATGCACAATGCAGGTCCAGAGTATCAAAATCCATCACCTGTCACCTGGGTGTTTTCCCACTCTGTCCCCTATAAGTCATTCCCATTCTGAGAGTGGCAATATGCTTTTTACAGTATCAGGTAACATCTGCTGTGTTACATTCTGCTCTGGTAAAGGTATTAACAGAACCTGGTGTTTGATACAGATGCTAATACAAAGGAGGACAACTGAATCCCCACTGTCTCAAAAAGGCATTGGGTTTATGAAGCCAAAACAATAGAAGTCTAAGTCACAGTTATCTGTGATTAAAGCTTTGTGCCTAAGGATTTCCATGCATGCGCTGTACTTATAAGAAGAGGTGCCATTTCCCATAACACAAATGAATTTCCAGCATGCTCCTGTAAGTAGCTGGCAAAAAGCTCCATATCCATCAGAAAATTCACATGACAGCTCTTTAGAGAAGGAAAATGGAAACCACCTCAAAACGGATACTTTTTGATTTGTTAAAGAGATTTCCCATATCTTCATGATGACCATCATTCTGAATGTTCAAATGTGTGCATTTTGCACTTTTGAAATATAGCAAACATAGTTTTATGTTGCAGGAAAGGCCAAATTCCTGGGAGAAGAGGTCTGTCATAAAACACTGTATAGACACACAACACTAAACCCATGGTCTGTTTAGCAAATCACGAGTTGTTTAATGCATGAGCAAAGAAGCCATGGCTTGTTCTTCCAAAGTCTGGCTTGTTTTCCATTTTCTCTTGACTCATGCCTTGATGATGATCTACTGTGAGGTAGCCAAAGAAACCATGATTAAGCAAGGTTGTTGGGTTCAGATGCAACACCAAACCATGGTTAAAACAGGCCAAGAACAAACAATGGCTTCAATCATGGTTTGTTGGCAGAAAACAAACCATTAGTCTGCTGGGTTGGACAGTTAGGTTACATAAACCATGGTTTAGGTTATGTGTGAAACAGGCCAGAATGTGTTTAAAAATGCATGTGCATGTTTGATCTGGATGCTAAACATACTTTATGCATTTGCTGTGGGAACACTGCAGAGAAATGTTCAAAAATAAATGAAACTATGTGACTCTTCTGTAGGCTTTGCAACTACAGAAAACTTGTTGCGTGGACAGGCGGAGTCCCCCAGATCCCAAGCGCCCCCCCGTCATGTGGAATAACGACTCAAGACAACGTGCTATGGGATTAAATTGGCCACAACTTTATTAAATTTCAAATGTGGGTAGACCTTGGTTCAGGCATTGGGCGTTCTCCCTCCCCAGTCCCCAGCCGGGGACCTAGGGAGCATCAGGGTTATCCAGTGTGTGTGGGTGGGGATGGGCCGGCTCTGGAGAACATATGTTCAAGCAGAGATAGCCGCCACCGTTACGCCGCCGCCGCAGGGAAGAGCAATGACGACTTCTCGGCGTACGGTCAAAGCCTCCCTTCAGAAACCCCTTTAACGGGGAACCCTGGTATCGCCGCCGCAAAGAGGAAGATGGACTAAAGGATTCTGCCCAAGGCCTAATACCGCCAAAGTTGTGACGTTTTGCTATGGGAAAGGCAAAACCTGCCAATGCAGGGGAATTCCTTTCCGGCCCTTTAACAGCGACCTTGACGTAGCAGCACCTGCATACCTGTGAAGAAAAGTTAACCTGCAAAACCTGTGAAGAAAAGTTAACCTGGAAAATAAGACATTAACTGAGGGTGGGTAGGGTAGGTAGGGTAGGGAGAAGCTCTGGAACCAAGTGAGGATTCCCAGGTAAGATCCTCCCTCTATTGTGTGGGCAGGTTGTCCCTCCCCTACCTGGCCTGGTCTCCTTGGCAATGCTTCCCCCAGGCAACTGACTGAGGTAGGCGGAAACCTGCAGGTATCCCACGTGAGCGAAGGCGAAGCCAAGCCTGTGTTGATGGAGCCGCTCAAGATCCAGGGGCTGTGCGCGTCCATGCAAAGGGTGCCCCCCGTTTTATGCGGGGAGCGGTCATTAGCTATAAACATATGAAAATGGTAATAATAGTCTACAGAAGAGTCACATAATGACTAGTTTGCAACTAGCCAGTAAAATTCATTGACCTTGTCTCTGATCCAAGCCTCTACATGGTCCACTTTCTGCAGAAATTCCAGGAAATCTCTAATGTCTTCGAGCATCTTTCCACGAGCAGCAACAGCACATTTCAGTGTCTCCCACCGTTCTTGAAGCAAACGAGTCTTACGACGGATTTCCCCTGATTTCGGGTGATTCTGGCACAATAAGGCTTCTCCTTGCTTCATGTAATTAGGAAATAATTAAATAAGAAGAAAAAGATGAAACACAATATTTCCATATGTTTCTAAGAAAAGCTCAATGCCAGGGAGACACAGGGCCAAACTATCAGGGATGTGGGCCTGTAATAGCAGGTTTCCTGCAGCAACAGGAAACAGGTTGGACGACACAACCATTGCAGTTCCATATAGATTTATGACTCTGTGAAAGTGGATAAGGTTAAAAATGTGTGACCACATTTTTTAAAAAACAAACTGCTGTTGAGAGAGCCATTATTATTTATGAATAATTTCCAGAGGCTTCCTTATAGCTGCTGCTTCTTGTCAAGGACAAGGTAGAACCAGGAATTTGTACTTATTTGTATATTATTTTTTGCAGATGGGGAGAGAACTGGCCTCTCTCAACAGCAATTACCCTAACTACTGTTT
Organism: Podarcis erhardii; assembly: GCF_964252035.2. NCBI lineage: Eukaryota > Metazoa > Chordata > Lepidosauria > Squamata > Lacertidae > Podarcis > Podarcis erhardii. The sequence continues at coordinate 44,904,008 of NC_138497.1, forward strand.
ATTCATACAGGCTGTAACCAAGCATTTTCAGTACATGGAGACAAGCAAACTCCAGAGACCTGAAGAGATCTACACATTGGGGGATAACAATAACTTTCACTTCAGGGCTCTTCAATCTTTTTCTTCTTCAGTAAAAGGTTTTAAGGCTATTCCATCTTTTGATCTGACAGTTGCAGAAGGCCCCTACGGGACCTAAAGATCACAGCACCTCCATTCAATACTCACCGTGTTAACAGTAGAAATTAGATCCTTGTGAGCCAGAATCTCAGCCTCAAATACTTGATGTTTCTGCAGAAGCTTCATTTTGTCACTCAGGTTGCTAAGATTTTGGAAAGATGGATCCTCCAGCTTTTGCATGCGCTCATCAATCCAGCTCTCTGCCTGTCACCAAAGAATCAGTGTGGTTAGTATTTCACACATATTGCTGTTGCTTTCTATGTAACACTGACATCCTTGTGTCTTAAGTCACATGAATTTAACACAGTGGTTTCCCTATCAATCTAACTAACAAAGACAAAGATCACCCTAGTCATGTTCTGATAATCCAAGGGCATATTCAAAACAGGCTAAATTTAATGAAAAAGTAAAGTGAGAGTTGATCCTTGGTTGTGCTAACAAAAGTACAGATTCTTTCAGAATGGCAAATTTTAACTTCTTCATATCTCCATGGCAAGAATGGGGAACCTGTGACACACACACACACGCACCACGACATATTATTGGACTTAGAGATGTCAGAGAACTCTGATAAAAATAGAAACAGGGGCAGATATTGCTCTTGTTTGCTTATTTGTCTCATGTCCAGAACAGAAATCAATCTAGCAAACACAAGAGGTATTTGTTGTCTTTTTGCTTTCACATTTGCATTGTGTTTCCTTTACAGTGAATGAACAGGGTAGAACAACACATTGACAGTGTAACTTACCTAATTAATAATATAAACTACCTAAGTTACATAATTTTGCCACACTAGTCACTGAGACAAATAACCCAGCTTCTTGTGTTAGATGAATGGCAGATGGACAGAAATAGTGCTGCATGAAGGCAATACAGGGTGGAACAGAAAACAATGTCTTATTACGTCCCTAGTTGGACTACTGTTCCCATCATCCCTGACCATTGGCCATGGGGGCTGGAGGAGATGTGCACAGCTTTTCCATACCTGCTCTATGGAGTTCTCAGACTACTGATACAGCTGGTCCACATAGCAAGCCATTCTATCAGAAAAGACAGTAGCCATTGGGTGATTGCTGCGAAATTATGTTCAGCCTCCTGCTTTTCATCCAAAGGGCCATAACCATCTGGGTAAGGCCAATGATGTGGATCCAATTAATGGAATAAAGGTAAAAGGTAAAGGGACCCCTGACCATTAGGTCCAGTCGTGACCAACTCTGGGGTTGCGGCGCTCATCTTGCTTTATTGCCCGAGGGCCTCCGGGTCATGTGGCCAGCATGACTAAGCCTCCGGGTCATGTGGCCAGCATGACTAAGCCGCTTCTGGCGAACCAGAGCAGCACACGGAAACGCCGTTTATCTTCCCGCTGGAGCGGTACCTATTTATCTACTTGCACTTTGATGTGCTTTCAAACTGCTAGGTTGGCAGGAGCTGGGACCGAGCAATGGGAGCTCAACCCGCCGCAGGGATTCAAACCGCCAACCTTCTGATCGGCAAGTCCTAGGCTCTGTGGTTTAACCCACAGCGCCACCCGCGTCCCTAATTAATGGAATAGACACTCCCAAACCTAGCTGGGTGGTCATTCTGTGTGATTGGCCCTCCCTAGACGGTTATCACTCTTGAAATGTTACAGGAGCATCATGGGATGACCGCCCCTACCCCCCAAATGTGGCTCTCATAATGTAATACTCTTTATTATGTACCACATTTTTGCACTACCATGGGTACATGCTTAATAGAATTGGGCTTTACGGTATTTGGGAATTACAAAATGTAATCTTGGCAATAGCATCATTCTCACCTCTGACAGATTTTGGTAGAAGAGAGCCAGCAGAAGGGCTATCTGCAGTTTTTCTTGCCTACTTTGAGAGAGATCTTTGATGCATCTTCTTCTCTCTAACACGGCATTCAGCTTGAGATCAATCTGTTTTCTATCCAGTTCACTGTCCTGCTGCAGTCTTCTTGACTGTTCCTGAAGAGACAATTCCTGAGAAGGAAACAAGCCTAAAATCAAAGCTGTGCGTTCATGTGATATACATAATCAATCAAGGGTTCCTGTTCTGTTCACAAAGTATTATTTTTTTTCTACTGGAAGAAAATATAGAGGCAAATGAGATCCTTAGAACTGCAAGTCTGAAGTTCAACCTAATGAAATTGGAGGGAATCAGAAATGTTGGCTGCTGTGCCAGTAAAAATAATGTATTATACCAGTGCTATTTTTCAAGAAAAATAGGTACTGGAGCTCGCCATTAACTTCTCCCTTGTTCTCTTAGAATAGCAATGGTGCCTACCCGAGAGGTGTCAGAGCTGAGCTCCGGCTGAAAAATGGCCTTATTACCAATCCTAGGGCTATACCTGTTGAAATTATTTTGTCTTCCCTCTAAATTTAGCAGATGTTTTGTCTCAAGAAGAACTTCTAAAGACACTGAAAAAAACGGATCCCCCAAATGGTGGCATGAATCAGCTCTTGTAGCCATGATTCTGATTGTTTTCACTTAGCACAGAAATTATTCCAATTATCTTAACCAGTTCTTAACCAACTCTTAAGAACCAAACTGGGCATTTGCCTATAACCTAAATACACCTTCCTTTAAGGTCAGGATTGTATAAGTGTTTACCTTTTCAACGTGAGAGGCCAGAAGCTTCTCAAAAGCCTCGTGTTTCTTGATCTGCTGCTCCACCTCATCTACTGTGCTCCCAAAGGCACTGCTTTTCAAATATGTCTGTGAATAATGAAAATCACTTTTGGTTAAGATTGTTATATTTCGGACATATCTTGTTACTTCCCTGAATGTGTGTCACCAAAGGCTAGGTGTTCAAAAGATTCCAGTAACCTCAGATTATATATTTTCTAAAGAACATACGTACATAGTTTGTCCGATCCATTGAAAGAGTAGGGACCTCTGGGTACTCCTTGGAAAACCCCCACAACCTATCTTTTCTGAGACTATTTAAAATGAGGAACAAGAAATGTCTCTCATCACTCAGTGGAATGCTGGCATGGAGATGCATATTAATGTAAAGGCATAATTCTTCAAATAACACCTGCAGTGGAATAGCAGTAGGCGGTAAAAGGGTTGTAAGATGGTAAGGTGTCACTGTACTACATTTTGTCTTTTGGCTAAAATGTCTTCAAGGAATAAGGAATGTTGAGGAATGAGAAGCTGTCGGGTTGTATTCATTAACAAACCTGAAAGCATAATTTTAAAATAAAATGAAGATTGCGGATGGTTATTGCACTATTCGTCAAATCAATCACTCAGTGAGGCCATTTTAGCTGCATTGCTTGCTCAGGGAAATTTGGATGCCTGGAAGTTACAGTAGCAGATTTGTTGTTTGAAAATGTTATTTAGCTGCTGCTATTTTTCAAAGTCTACCTACTTTCTTTTCTGATAGGACATGAAGTTGCACTTGTATGACTCAAAGGATGTATAACAGCATCTGTCTGAAGGTATATGAGTGATAGACACAAAAGTATGGCAGTATGAAAGTGCCCTTTGGAGCCTGGTGTTTTGTAGTTTTACATCTAAAACTCCAGTTGTATGTAGAAAAGTCAATTGCAGATGGACTGCTGGTCTAGTTAAGCAAAACTTAACCGCTACCAGCTTTATACGTCTGTGGAATTTTAAATGTCACACTGAATGCTGTCAAATCTCTGTTGTTACTAAACATTGCATGGCTTCTGCTTGACCACAATTGCGTCAAAACAAGATGAGCTACATTAGCAGTAGCTCAGTTTTATACAGCTTGTGGCCTGGCAAGTTGAACGCAGTCCATCAGCAATATATTATGCTCCTCTTGATATCGTCTGCTTTTTGCACTCCCTAACAGCATGCTATGTAAACAAGGGATCTATTGAATCCTTGGCAGCCAGCCATACCTGGTTGGTGGGCTGCATTTGGCTTGATACAGACCACAGGTTGTGCAAGTCTGCAGTAATAAATCTAGCTAGTGTTGATGACATGTAGAAAAATGTATTTACTAAGTTGTACTCAATAACAGGAACGGATTCAGCTAGATCCTGTGCATGCTCACTTGGAATCCAGTCCTGCTGACTTCACTGAGATTCAGGAGCTGTACACCAGATCTAGTATTATATCAGATTGAGGGTGGAATAAGGCACATATTGATATTGTAATATGCAGTTTTAAAATGTAAATATGTGTGATTTTATTACTATTATTATACAGCTTAGCCCCCAAATAGGCTTCTAAGCAGTTTGCTGACATAAAAACCAGTTACATAAGCTTTAAAATATAAGCATTAGAACATAAAATAAAATTAAACTACAGAATAAAGCATTTCCATAAAACACTAAAATTTACTTCCACAACATATCCACATCAGCATGTACCTATGATTAAAGACTGCATAACATGTTGCCATTTTCCTATATGGAAATAATATTTGCACCATATCTATCCAGCTGATGTGAAATGCAACAAATATTCACAGAGCAGCACTTTACACATTATTATAAATGGGATTTCCTACTTGTCCCCCTGCCCCCCACTTTCATGGTCTTCAGATGCCACTTTATCTCAAGCTGAGTAAGATTATAATGTGCTTGTCTGGAATAAACATGTGCGCTTTCCAAATAACGATGAGTGGTGACTCAACACATGTATTGGTCCTGTGTGTCAGCCCTGTCCTAACACTCCAGACACAGTGCCTGCAAGTGTATAAACTGTATGCACATATGCTGTGGGCATGGGGTTTATGCCCTTCTATTTTTTCAGGGTACAGACCATACACTGAAAGCCTACCTGCATAAAAGCTTGCATGCCTTTAGGGTCTCTGTGCAGAAAGCCATATGAATATGTAGAGCATTGGGACGGGGTAGTGAATGAGATTCCGCTTCCTTCCCGCTTTCCCTGCATCCATTCATATAGCACAGCTGTTTGCATCTGGCTTTGGGGCAGGGCTTTCCCTGCTCCATTCCAGGGACCACAACAACAGAATTAGGTTTCAATAAACACGCCGAGTCACACTTTTCTGTCATCATAAAAACATTTATTTCTGAAACATTTTTCCCAGGAAAATGAAATATTATGCAAGGTATGTCATGATGGCAATGTCAAGATGCTTGCATCTTGAGCCTATGTATAGAGATGTAGAATGCAGAGCCCCAGAATCATGACCTAAGATTAAATTCTACCTTTTGCCTCTCTGCTAGTCTCACTATGAAAACATTATGGAAGAAGACATAAGAAAAATCAGGTGATCCTTCCCCCCCAAAACACACACACACACACATGAAACAACCTTTTTCATAAGCAATGACAAACATAATGAGATTACACAATGGACTATGGATGAGTAGAAATGTCTTTTGATTTGGGGCTTTTCAACAGGTTTTAGCTGAATCCTGAACCCTTTTGGCAGCCACTCTGAGTCCAATGGTATAGGTGGGTTGTTATTTTTAAATTCCAGCTCCCAACATGCTAGCTTATATGCAAGGAGTCAGGATACAGCAGGCAAAAGAAAATGGTGGTGTTCTTTTTAAATTTTCATAACGACCCCCATCAACCAGGCTAGTAATTATATTAGCGTGATATAGATTACCCACCACCACCAATGATATAATGACCGGTTTTCAGGTCACACACCCCTTTCTTCAGCTGGCTGACAGGCTAATATAGCATGTACAGAAAGAAAATTTCCCAAGCACTTTAGCTTTTAAAGCATCCAGACTTCTTTTCAATTATACCATTTAATGGGTATCTGGCAGAACCAGAAATTGATGGGATGAGAGACCCTTTTAGTAGCCAGCCAGCTTTCAAGCCACATTTTAGTCAGGGGAAATTCAGCCATATGAGCTGAGTTTTGACATAAGCAAACACACACAAATATTTTTCACTTAAAACTCATATTTTTGGGTCGTTCTTACAACCCACATTTGTTTTGTTCCTGGTGAAAGCTAGAAGAAGTAAAATTCAAGCAGCAATTGACAAGTTAGCATCTAAAATTAGGAACACAGACAAACCTATCTAAAGAAAGGAGTGAATCTGCCCCCACAGTCTCACTGTTCATAGGAAGAAACTCCACTTTAGGAAAACAAAACAGAATTACATTGGGTCGCCTTCTTCACCACTACCAGAAAAAAGCAACAGCAACAAAGAACAACAGTTGAACAGATACTAAATTCAATCTAAACATAAAAAAATCATGGTTATGCTTGTTTTCATAGGTTTCTAAAATGGAATGGAAATCTTCACCACTCTCCGCCCAGCTCCAAAGGAAGCAATTTTTACAGAGATAGATGGACACCATGCACTCTCACCAGTTCTGTGGGATGCTGTATGCACCTGCATGTTTGTCACAAGTGTATCTTGATCCGCATTCCTTATAGCGTTTGGCTCCTTAGAAGGTTTTGACTGTGAATTCGCATCATATTGTTGCAAAGGTTGGAATTCAGGATAGCAAACAGGGTTTATTGAGAGTGAGAAGCCAGAGCCAATATAATCTGTCTGGAACGCTGGAACACCTGTGTTTGAACCTGATGCTCTGATGAAGACCGAAGGAGCTGGGCTTTTCCTGAATTCCTTTATCACTTGAATAGGGAAGGATGTCCAAGGGGTGGCAAGTATAAGGGTTATTTTGGAAACCTTATGGCAATCTGGAATTATCCTAGCACTGGAGGTCCTCCCAAACTCTTTGCCGGTTGAATGACGGTTCTGAAAGACAACCAAATCAGGCTCTAAATGTGCATTTGCAACAGTCCTTTTGCCAACAGGATTATCTCCTTTAGACACTGTAGTTGGAGATAACCATATCTTTCTGGAAACTGTTTGCTGGGGAAGACCAGGGCATTTAGCCGTGGAGGTGACATGAAGCTGTGTAATCTGAAGATCTGCAGAGCTTCTTGAGGGGATGGCTTGATGGGTCATCTGAGGACCTGTTGCAAGACTGGAAGATGCTGACGACATGTTTTTTTGACGAGGTAAAAAAAGACTGGAATAACCATGACTGCTCACTTGAGAAGCAGTCCTAAATGGCTTTACTGCTATACTGCAAGTTGAAATATAAAGCTTTACTGAAGCATGGAGATCTGGAAGCTGACCTTTGCAGGGGCTGTAACCATGCTGTACTGGCGGCTCTGAACTACAAGGTGTCAGAGCTGTATGTAGCTTTTTGCTCTGAGATGGAATTGCACATAGAGAAACATCCAGACGTGAAGTCCAACATGGCAGAGCTCTGGAAGCAGCAGCAGGTGGGAAAGGTACTGCAAACTGCATGGAACCAGTGTGATCAGGAGAAGAATGACAAGCACTCCAGTCGCATCCTGAGCACTGCTTGCTGGAGATGAGCGATGACTGGGCACTAGCACTGCTGTAACCATTGTACTGAGGATCTCTGTGAAGTGCAGGGCACGCCGATTTGATGCCAGGAGGATTAACACAACTGTTGTCTTTCCCGAAACCATTCCCCTTATCTGTATGTGCCAAGACTATATCCAGCCTTGAGCTGTAAACCTCAGAAGATAGTGAGTGAGACGGTGAGATGTCATTTCTTGGCAAGGTATCTGCGGGTGATGAATGAGTTGGAAAATACCAGGCTGAGTCTGATAAAATTGCTGCTGGTGGCATCCTCTGGAAAGAGCTGCCCCAGACAGCTGATTTGGGGGCCAGCGATGGGGTCACTTGACTGGAAGACAACATAACTTCCACAGTTGAAATATAGATGGGTGTGGTTGAAGTCTTGCTGCGATGGTCCAGGCATGACATCCTGCAGTTTTAATCCTAAATTCGGAAGACCAAAGCTGGAGACGCTTCTGTGCTCTGTATTTTAAAACACACTTTTCATCCGCTTTCTGTTGGCACTGGAAATTTCCATTCTCTCTTGAGTGTGAAGGAGAGGTGAAGAGCAAATAAATATTTCTCCAAAAAAAGAAGTGATACAGAATGAAGAAGGAGAAGCAGTATTCCTTCAGCACAACTGGCAGTATTTATCCTTTCTGCAGCATGTCAAGAGAGTGCAGGAAGCAGACAGAGAGATGAACGAGAATGAGTCTCTAAACTAGTAGCGATGAGGCAGAAGTCAAACCAGAAATGCTATCCAAAGATGGATGCTGACCTTATTACAATTTCTGCAGATAAACGGATTAAGCGCCTAGCTCACCAGCACTTCCATTGCCTTGAGAACAGCAGATCGTAATGTGCTCTGCTGTTGTTAAAAGCAAGAGAGCTGTATTCCTCTCCCTCTCTCAGTCACTGCCTATCTGCACTCAGAATAGCAAGATCTCTGTTTAACAGGTCGTAGAAGAATTTCCTACAACCGTTCCAAGTAATGGCACACCAGAAAGTCAGTAATAAAAAAGATAGATGTTTGCCTAATTTCCTCCATATGTGCTCTTATTTACTTTAGAACTAAGCAATCCTAGGCTAAACCTTGCTGAAATCCTTCGAAGGCTTAAGTAACTTGGATGTAACCTAAGATGCTGGCACATAGTCAATGCCGTCACACTGGCACAGGGAACGAATGGGGAAAAGTTCTCTTTCAGAATACTGCTGAATGCTTTTCACTATACACCACAGCAGGGGTAGCCTCTGTATCAAGGTATGCACAGCACGGCCCACGTGCAAAATGATGAACAGCTTGGGCTCTGCTTGTATCTACAGTGATTATTAAAAAAAACAAAAACCCTATTCACATTCATGTGACTGTGTTTGTGACACCATCAACACCCCCCTACCAAAAATACAGAGAATGAGACATTGCACGCTGCCGAGTCAGAATGTTTTTCAAAAAGAGGATCGCTTGAGCCAACCAAAACTATCAACCTTTCTGCTAAAAGTAACTAGGAAGTTCCACCTGAAGCCTTTGTGGATGCAGTGAGAAAATGCAAATATTTAAATGCAACTTGGTCCTTCTAATGTGGGGTGGGGGCAGGGTGGGGCGGGAGGAGTCAAGGTCATATAACCAGGACTGGTTCCCCTTCCCCCAATTTCAGTTGTGCAAGAACATATTTTTTTACTTGGCAAATGTCTAGCATCCTGAGAATGCAGTCCTAGTGAAGTCTCAAAGGAGAGCAGTGTGAGAGCAAGGCTAGGGCCTCATACCTTCTCATTACTCCTCATCAGTTCCTTTCACCAGTCTTAGAGCATGTTATGTAGCTAACCGCTGCTATCAGTTTGAATAGCTGCTTCCTTCCCAAAGTAAGTAGCAGTTTGGGGGGATTCTTGTCAGGAAGGAAAAGGTTAATCCTCCTCTAACTGGGTGGTTATCCTAACCCAGACAGAGGGCCCCGAGGCTCTATAAAACAATAATCTCAGGGTGGCAAGGTCCCCACAAGAGAGACGGGAAGCACAACTCAGCAAGTCTAATGTCTAGCATAGGGTTCTTTACACAATGTAGCAAATAAAATAGCATTAGTATCATGGGGGGTTCCAATCCAATTCAAAAGTTCAGGTTTGTAAAATGAAAATAAAATAATAAACCTGACAGAGGCAGTGTTGCAGCTATCAAACCATCTTGTGATGAGATCCTCACGATAAGACTAGACTGAGCAGACCGATCTGGGTCATGATCCAAACTGAATTTGGTGAGTCCTCTTTAGCATCCAAGTTCTATAAACTCCTCATCATTCCCTAGGCAGAGGTAGAGCTAATGGAAAAGTAGGGTTTTAAGTGATACACCATGTGTTCATTGCATTTTGCAGCAAAGGTCCAACATGGTGAGTTGTATTAACATGGCATCAATGGCATGAGTATGTTAAATACATTAGCAACAGAATAAATAGATGAGAATGCGGAAAAAACATGGCATCGATGAGCAAATGCCCTATTACATCCTTAGTACGTAACTGTTTAGGAACTTTCCACAAAACGTTCCACACTTATAAGTCTGGAATGTGCAAAAGCTTCTCTAAGAAATGTTTCTCGCTTTATCAAAACTGTTTTGGCTTCCTCTGAAATTCCTCAGATGTTTCGCCTGAGGGGAAAACTTCACTTTGAACCTAGTGAAAACTTTTACGTACAGATGTAGTAGGTTTCAAAGTCACCACCCACTGTGAATCATAAAAAGGTACATTTTATCTAATAAACACTCTGCATTTGAAGGTAAGTCCTTGGCTAAGCCTGATCAGTAAATGCCGATTAGTGTGACACCATTAATATATCTATTTTTATGCACACCTTCTCTTAATATATGTATTTTTGTAAACATTGTTTGGTTGGAGAACTTCATTGAAACATTTGGATAAGTGCAAATTTCAAAGGACAGCTGTGTTTTGGTTCTCATATTGTTTGGGAAAGTCTGAATTTGATACATTTGCCTCTAAATGCAATCTGAATTAATTTTCTCTCCCCCATTCCCTAGAGACAGTCTGCCCTTAACCATCACTGGGATGCTGTTTCTGCTAAGGCAGGGTTTGGGAAAATCTGGTCCTCCAGAAGTTGCTGGACTACAAGGTGTATTATCTCTGACCATGCTGGTTGGGGTTGATGGAACTGCACTCCAGAAACATTTGGAGGGCTGCAGGCTCCGTATAAGCGTCTGGTGAAACATGGGTGGTTTCCTATTCTTTCCCTGGCAGAGCCCTGCAGCCACTGCTAGGCCACTTCCACTACAGATGATGTGAGCTGGAATCAACAGGATTCCCTAGGCAGCTTCATCGGAAGCTTAGTCCTCTGAGGTTCCAGTGGCTCCTCTGTTTCAGGGACAAGGACTTGATTTCAGTTGTATGCATAGGCACAACATAAGGTATTATGCTTAGGAATTGGAGCCTTGACCCATTCCTTCTAGGGATGGTGCTACTGGGTGAGGCAACTGCTGCCTGTCAGATTCAACTTTTCCAGAGTTGTAGTTGTGTTAAGTTTCCTGAGGCATAAATGCCCCAAGCTTTATGCTAAAGGCAAAGGGGCCCTCAAGACCCCTGCTGCCCAGGAGGACTGCCTGCTGAGGGCCTGAAGGGCCCTGCCCTTGCCTCTCTCCACCTGGCTTGGGGTGGGGCTTGCCAGGCTTCACAAGGACTGTGGTTGCTGCTCAACAGAGAGGGCTCCTCTTTTAAATTGTTTTTAATTTTTATCTGTGTTGTTTTAAATGAGACTATCTTGGCTGTGAGCCCTGGAAGACCTGCACCCTGCCTTGCTGGCCCTTTCCCATCTGGCCTGGGAGAGTGGAGTGCTGACTGACTCCAGCTACAAAAGCTGAGGCTGTTGAACAGATTCTTGGGCTGGAGTATTGTTTACGGGGAGTTGAGAGAGCTTGTTGCTGTTACTGATATTGTATCTTTAGTTTTAGATCTTATGATTTACGTGGAAATTGTTTCCATTTGGTTGTGTACTTTTGGATGTGTTTTATTTATTGTTTATGACTTCTGTTATGTTTGTAATTATGTAAATATTGTCATGAGCATAGTTTCAGCTATGGAAAGTTGGCATACAAATAAAATGATGATGATGACTAGGCATTGTTATTGGTGCTCATGGTGCCTTGGTCAGTGGAGGTGCACTAGGGATGGGGAACTTCTGGTCTGTGGGCCAAGCTTGGTCCACCAGGCCTCCCTTTTGGCCCACTAGGCTATTTGGGGCAAGTGATGATTGAAAGATGAGCAGCCCTGTCCACCTGTCAGGGGTGTGGAGATCTGACCCTCTGGCCAGAAGAGGTTCCTCACCTCTGAGGTAAGCCATAGCCATTGTGGATAGCCATTGATAGCCTTATCTTCTTTTAGAGTCATCCAAGTTAGTGACCATCCCTACTTCTCAATGGAGCGGATTCCATAGTTTAATTATGCACTGTGTGACTGATTTGTTAAGTCTTTCAGATACCACGAGATTCTGCTGTTTTATGTCCAACATTGCCACCACAAGCATGTTTGTGTGTGCATGTATATACAAGGGAGATGACAAGGCTTGCCTCATCCAGCTCTTCTTTGCATCCCATCATACTGCCACCGTTTACCTACCTCTTGTGAGTTTGAGATATTTTCTAGGTGCTCACAGTCCCTGTAAAACATCTGCAGAAGGTGGATCTTCTCCAGCCATTCCTTCTTCTCTGCCCACTTGTGGTACACGTTGTCCTTTTCTTCCAACAGTGCCTGCAATGTGCCTTGGATCTGATATAAGAAAACAACAGAAAATGTCCATGATAATCTACAAAACAGTGTGAGTGATGCTTGTTATGTGTCAGACTTGGCTATGCTACTAGGGCTCAAGATTTTTATAAAAAGGAAACAACTCTCTGTTTTGGATATGTTTCAGTAACCCATTTTCCCTCTGAGGAACATTCAGTCATTATGATTATATCTTCATTGATGGTTTAATTGCAGCACATACACAAAAGGGATAACTGGTCAGGAAGGCAACCTCTAGAAACACTGGTGAGCAATGTGCATTGATGATGAGTCCACATTATGCCTACGTACGTCTTTCGTTGGCATTTTCTGTTCCAGCAGCAGTTCTTGTCCCAGCTGTAGCACACGTTCATACATGTCATCACGGGCCTCAATCTCTGCCAACAGCTGCTGGTGCTGAGTCAGCTTCAGGTCACTAGTAGATAAGTCTCGAATTTTGTCCTCCATCATCATTTCTCTCATCATTTCTGATGCCCAGGAGGAATAGTCTCGTGCCTGAAAGCCAAGACAAAAATAAAAGATGAAGGCCAAGGATTATGGATTGTATCCACCTGTGCCATGCTCAGACCCACTGAAAACAATGGGAGTATCTGAAGTCCATTGATTTCAATGGGTCTACTCCCAAGTAGTAACCACTATAGCTTGGATTGGCAATGTTGAATAAATGGATGGGAAATGAAAATGACAGCTAGAATAAGCCACCTGTGGCTGCTTGTGGCACTGATGAGTTTCATAGCCTGCTGCTGGGAACAGACATCCCATTCTTTACATGGAACTTTTGTGGTCACTCTGTTTTGCTCAAAGTATGCTCTTGCAGTTTCTCTGAAGCCAGAACTAGGAAGGGGTGTCCCTAGACTTTTTACAGATAAACACCAATGTTAATGTCATGACGTTCTTAACCTGGAACTGTTCTTAACACTTTAGCTAATGGGGCCTCCTGCTGTTGCCACTGTTCTCATCCTGAAGCAAAGTTCTGAACCTGAGGTACTATTTCTGGATTAGCGGAGTCTGTAACCTGAAGCGTCTGTAACCCGAGGTACCACTGTACTGCATTAGATATATTAATACACCCACCTATTAACTCTGGTTTTTTGTGTGTAATTGAAAAGTGTGGAAAGAGTCTGATGAAAGATTGACTTCAATTTCTACCACACTGAAATGCTCACCTGTGTTTGAAAGTGGTACAGTCTGCAGGCTTGTTCCAACTGCTCCCTGCATTGCACCACTTTGCACCTCAAGGACTCCCAGTTCTCTACCACTGCCTGCTGCTTTTCTTGTATCTCCTGCATTTGACTTTCGGAGCACTGGCAAAGCACGCCATCTGCAGCATCAATCAGTTCTTGCAGCTGCAAAAAAAGAATAAGGAGGATGCCTTAGCACATGCACAGGAAGGGAGGGCACCAGAGAGTCTCATACTCAGCCTTCTTGAAAAACCTAACCTAATAACACAATATGAAATCATATTGTGGAGAAGTGGGTAACCTCCCCCCCCCAAAGTGTTTTTATTCTAGTTTCACAACAAGAAATTCAATAAACTCAATGGTGGCATTGATCTGATGAAAATAAAAAAGCAGTAGTTTTGTCATGCAAAAGGGAAGATAGACAATCAGATTTTTTTATTTTTTTTACAAATGTCTAGTTATTGTTTTGGAATGAACCATCTTACAAGATAATGAGCAAATTATGAGATGCCAGAAGGGGCTTTGGCTTCCAAATGCCATCTGTGAACTGCTATGTATCTTACCTGTTGCTCATTCCCAGACAGTTCATGCTCGAGGGTTGCAAGTTTGCGTAGCTGGGACTGTACACCACCCAGGTCTCTAGCAATGTCATCAGGGATGGCCTTGGACTTCTCCTAGTAAATAATATGGGGAAGCTTGCCGTTAATGGGTTGATTATTTGAAACAAAGTGTAAATATATTATTGTTATTTCATTCACAAATCACTTCCTATGAAGCATCTTGAAGCAATTTCAGAATGCACTAGACACACATATAAAACAATTATATAGATAAAATAAATTCCAAATAGAATAGAGATAAAAATCTGCACAGGTGCCGAAAAGAGAATGGGAGGGAGTTTCAAAGGGGAAGGGCCATCAAACTAATTCATCATCCCTGCATTGTACAGATTGGGTCTCCTGATGAGATGGTGTCCAAAGGAGGCCCCCCTCACAGTGGCATCACAACAGGGGGGCGTGGGGGGCAGTACAACCCGGGTTCCATGTCTGTGGGGGTGACAAGAAGTCACCCGTAGGGGCTTGCGGTGGTGCGAGCAGCCATCGCGCCGCCACAGCTGCATGTGGAGGATCCTATGTTTGCAACTGCAGCCGTGAGCAGAGGATCGTGGCGCCAGCGGCAAACCGCTAAGTACAGCACATGTGCGCCTTGCACGCATGCACTGTACATAGCAACGCCACACATGTGTTGTATAGCAGTTTGCCGCTGGCGCTGCTCCAGCACTGTACAGACAGTGCCAGGATCCTCTGCTTGCAGCTGTAGCCGCAAATGGAGGATCCTCCACATGCGGCTGTGGTGGCAATGGAGGGATCCTGGCACTGTCTGTACGGCGCTGGAATGGCGCCGGCGGCAAACCGCTATACAGCACATGTGTGGCATCACTACGTACGGCGCATGCGTCATATATAGAGCGATGCCGCACATGCGTCCTATGTAGCCATGCCCGCCCCAGGTGTCACAACACCTCCCTTTGCCCCTGCTGCCTCATGCAGTGTACATCAACCAGTTTGGTATGTAAGGGATGAGACAATCTTATTGGTCCCAAATAGTATAGGGAAATGCAAGCCACAGTATATGTGTCAGAACAGTCAGGTGTACTTATGCACATATGGTTCCCATTCACATCTAGTATGGAGGCTGGAGGCTGGGTTGTGTGCCTGTTTTTTTCCCCATAAAGGGAAGCACACTGATGAGGAGAGCTAAACTCTTCCCACCTTGCCTCACAGCACCCCATTGCATAAAACACTTTGTTCCCCAGCCCAGCCCTATTGCTGGAATTGAGCCAGTCTGAACGAGGTTAGGGAGGCAAACCAATTACCAAGCTTGGGATGTGCATGGAGCAAGTGTGTGAGTAAATAGCTTATTTATATTTAGTTTATCGACTGCTGTTTTTCTGTTTTGCTTTTACATGTTTATGGCCTATCTAGCTATCTATCATCATCATCTGTCATCATCTATCATCTATCTATCTATATCATACTGTAATTTTACTGTCTATCTATCTATAACATCTATCTATCTATATCATACTGTTGCTGTTACTGTCATGGCCTGGTTGGACGCAGAGGGAGGAACCAGCTGGGGAACCATCAAGGGAAGAAACCTTAGAGCCCAGGACAACAATGCGTGGTCAGAGGGAGAAGACTGGGAAGAGGAGGTGTCAGAAGCTGAAGAGGTAACAGGGCTTAGTGAGCTGGGAGAGTCTGTGGCAGAGAGTAGCTCAGAATCAGAGGCAGAAGCTGAAGCAGCAGGAGGGTGGGATGAGGGAGGCAAAGAGGCAAAGATGAGACAGGCTGCTTAAGAGTCAGAGGTGCCTCTCCCTCCTGCTGTGACAAGCTCCCCTCCTTGCTTGTTTCCCAGAACAAGGAGGCATGAAAAGGGTAGAAAGGTTGGCTGCATGCAGGCACAGTCTCCAATTGCTTGGAAAAAGCCCTGGAGAAGAGGGGACTTAGACGCCCATGAAGAGATGGGGACTTTCAGTCTTGACTGATTTTCCTGGAGGAAGACCACCAGGCATGATCTGCTCTGCTCACTAGGCCTGACACTCATCCATGTCTGCGGAGATTGTGTTTTTGCTAATAAAGAGTTAACTCCATTTTTGAACTGTGTGATTTCTGACCAGCACACTCCTGTGACAGTTACCCATATAGAGTGCCAAGTATGGGAAAGCCAGGATAGATTATGCTAATGCATATGCATAACACTCTTTTCTTCACACCTAATGTGGCCCTCATAGGACACAGTAGATGGGCAGAAACAAAATACCCAATCCATATATTTTCCAGCATGATTATAACCTCAGTGTGGACAAGGGCTTCCATCAGGTCTTGCAGACACTTGTGTATTGACTCAGCATCTTGTAGTCGTTTGCCTTGAAACTTTATCATCTCCAGCAATTCATCCCAATTGTTCCTGATGAGGGAAACAGGTTGAAAAACATGAAATGGAACCAGTGCTGGTTCTAGTTGTTTATGCATGCTGAAAGCATCTTTAGACAACTTAAAATATTGTCGATCCCGGGCTCATGGCTTAGCAGTTCCACAACAAACACATGTTATAATCCAGCAATGGGGATCTGTCAATGGGCCAGCTCCTTATCTCCTCTCCTCATAACTATATCAGATGATATAAATACACCTTGCATCATAATTATATCAGGTGATGGTCACTGAGACTTCACAGCAGCATGCAGGATTGCAAACAGACCTGCGTGGTGCTTTGAAGTGCCACTGATTAGTAGGCTTGAAGTCATCACCTATCACCGATGGGCAGTGACTTCAAGCCTGCTTTTTGCAAGGAATGGCTATGTGATTGGGTTCCTCATGGGGAACTGCACTGCACAGCTGATCCAGCCACATCTCTGCTTGCCCCACACCTGACATCACATATGATGTCAGGTGTGGGATAAATGGGTGTGGTTTGGGGGTCTGGAGGTTCTCGACTTCTACTATGAACCATAAGACAAGCCTTGGTTGGTTACAGTTCATGGTTTGTCTGGAGATATTTAAACCATGAGCCTGAGTTTGAACAACGTGTTAAGTTAAACTATGGCTTAGTGCAGCAGCAGAAAGGCTAGAGGAAGAAAGCAGCCATGGTTTCTGTGATGGGATAGTGAGCTGCTTGTGCGTAAAAGCTTGATCCCTCTGGGGTTTGGCTGGTCATCCAAACCGATGCACTAACGGAGCCCCCAAAGCATGACTCCGTCAGTCGCTGGTAGAATCTGACAGTGGGCGTCTACGGAATTTACGCCAACATAAAAGCTCTTTGACAGACATGCGCTTTCGAGACTCTCTGCGTGACAGTTTCCGGCGAAGGGTGGGCGTTCCCAACGGGGGTCCCGTTACCTCTCCACTACTCTCACTGGAAGCATCCCAGAGCCTCCCCTCCGCTGTGACTCCTGCACTCCCCCTGCTGGTTCCCTCTTCTACTGCAGATTCTCTCCTATTCTCCTGTAGCCTGTCCACCACCTGTCTCTCCGATGGCAGTTCCCTGACATCCACCTCCCCCCCAGGGCCCCCTTCACCCCCTCCCGCCTCCTCTCCCACTGGCGGTGAGGGCGGAAAGCCCCTGAAGGAACTCTCCTCGTCGTCCGAGGATTCTAACACTTCCAGCCACGGCGTACCGTCTCTCTCCCCGTCTTCCTCTTCTTCGTCGGAGTCGGCTTCTTCACCCACCCCTGACTCTGGGAACCCTTCAAACTCTCCTTCCTCATCGGTGGTCCCAAAGTGTTCCCTTCTAAATCGAGCCACGGGTTGCGGTTTTCTTGGGAAACGCTGATGAAATGTTTCTATTAAAACCTCGTCATTGACTACCTCTGCTGGTACCCAAGTGTTTTCCGACTCTGCTTCCCCCTCCCATTCTACCAGATATTCCACCTGATTCCCCTTCCACCTGGAATCAATGATTCCTGCCACGTTCATGTCGCGCTCTCTCTCTTCTATCACAGGCGTTTGGGTGGCCTCTCTCTCACGCTCCCCCCACTCGCGTCCCTCTCGGTACGGCGACAGTAATGACCTGTGAAATACTGGGTGTAATTTCATGTGACTGGGCAGCCTGAGTTTGAATGCCACTGGGTTGACCTGCTGTATGACCTCAAAGGGTCCCAATCTTTTGGGCCTCAATTTCTTACTCCCCCCCTTGAACGGTAGCCCTTGGGTGGACAACCACACCCGGTCCCCCACCCTTATAGTTTCACCTTCCCTCCTATTTCTGTCTGCTTGCTTCTTATATTCTTCCTTGGCTTTCTCTAAATTAAGTTGAAGCTGACGGTGGATCGCCTCCATCTCTTCAAAAAAATATTCCGCCGCCGGCACGCTCCACCTCTCCCCTCCCTCTCCTGGGAATGCCCGGGGGTGACACCCATAATTTGCCAGGAAGGGACTCATCCCTGTGGACACGTTCTCCGCGTTGTTGTAGGCAAATTCTGCTAGAGGTAACTTATCCACCCAATCATTTTCTCTGTCTTTTACATAACACCTCAGGTATTGTTGTAAAACCCCATTTGCCCTTTCCGCTTGCCCATTGGTTTCTGGGTGCCGGGCAGTTGAGAAATTGAGTTCTACGTGCAGTAAGCTCATAAGTTTCCTCCAGAACCTGGAAGTAAATTGTTTCCCTCTGTCGCTGACCACCCTCAAGGGGGCGCCATGCAACTTGAAAATATGTTCTACAAACAACTTGGCGGTTTCCTCCGCTGTGACTGCATGTGAACAAGCTATAAAATGACACATCTTGGTTAATTGATCTACCACCACCATGACAGCTGTTTTGCCTTTGGATTTTGGCAGGTCCGTCATAAAATCTATGGATACTGCCTCCCATGGCCTTTCGGGCGTGGGTAAGGGTTGTAATAGCCCCGCTGGCGCCACCCTCTCTCCTTTCGCTCGCTGGCACCTGTCGCAACCCCTGACATATTCCCGTACGTCCTCCCTCACCTTGGGCCACCAAAACTCCCTGGTAACCAACCACATGGTTTTGTGCTGTCCAAAATGTCCCGCTGTGGGGCTGTCATGCAACTGCTTGAGTACTCTGCCCCTCAGTTCCCCGTCGGGTATGTACAGTGCCCCTTTGTAATACAACGCCCCGTTCTTTTCTTCGAACCCCCCTGTGTTCTCCTCTGTCCTCCGGAGCTCTCTGAGTTTCTCTTGGGCGTATTCATCTTTCTCCGTACCCTCTATCAGTTCCCTCTGCCCCACCAATGCCGCCCCACACACCCAGCGGTCTTCAGAGATTACATGCCTTGCCTCAGGCGCTCCCTCCCCCTCTAAGTACTCAGGTTTCCTGGAAAGAGCGTCCGCCCTCACGTTCTCGGAGCCGGGCACGTAACGAATCTCAAAGTGGAATTTGGAGAACTCCTGGGCCCATCTCACTTGTCTCTGGTTCAGCACTCGGGCTGTTCTCCAGTATTCCAGATTTTTGTGGTCAGTTCGGACTTGAACCTTGTGCTGCGCCCCAATCAGCAAGTGCCGCCATTTCCGGAATGCTTCATGAATGGCGAGCAGTTCTCGGTCGTACACTGTGTAGTTCCTCTCTGATTTGTTCAACTTCCGCGAGAAGAATGCACACGGTCTCCATTCAGACGTATCTTTTCCCGGCTGGAGAAGAACGGCCCCCACCGCTCGGTCTGACGCGTCAGTCTCCACTCTCATTGGTTGTTGTAGATCCACGTGCAAGAGTTGCTCTTCCGACGCAAACGCCTGCTTTAAGCGTTCGAACGCTTGTTGCGCTTCTCCCGTCCAAACAAATTTCTTTTTGCTACTAAGACAATCCGTGATGGGCGCTGTTAAATGGGCAAAGTTTTTGATGAACTTCCTATAGAAGTTTCCGAAGCCCAGGAACCTTTGCACGTCCTTCTTGGTCTTTGGTGTTTTCCATTCCAGTACCGCTTGAACCTTGCTGGGATCCATGGCCAATCCCTTGTCAGACAACCGGTACCCCAGGAATTCCACCTCCTTGGTATGAAACTGACACTTCTCCAGTTTCACCCACAGCCGGTTTTCTCGCAGCTTGCTCAGTACCTCTCTTACATCTCGCACATGCTGCTCCTCATTGTCTGAGTACACCAGAACGTCATCTAAGAACGCTACGCAGTTCTTGTAGAGCAGTGGCCCCAGGACGTGATTCATGAATGATTGAAAACAGGCGGAGCCCCCTTGTAATCCGAAAGGCATAACGGTGTACTCAAAGGCCCCCAAGGGGGTGAACATAGTGGTCTTCCACTCATCCCCCTTTCTCACACGTATCAAGTTATATGCCCCCCTAAGGTCCAGCTTGGTAAAAATTTTCCCTTTTCTCACCCGTGTTAGAATGTCATCAATTCTGGGCATAGGGAAAGTCACTGGTTCTGACACTGCATTTAGGGCCCTGAAATCACATACAAGCCTGGGCTTGCCTGTGTTTTTTTTGTCCACAAAGAACACTGGGCTGCCCCCCACCGCTCGTGACTCTCTGATGAAACCTCGCTTGAGATTCTTGTCAATGAACTCCCTTAACTCCTGCATCTCACTGTCTGACATTGCATACAGCTTGCCCACTGGCAATTGTGCTCCTGGGAGTAAGGTAATTTGACAATCAAAGGGTCTGTGCGGGGGCAGTTTATCTGCTTCTTTTTCGCTGAATACGTCAAGCAAGTCAGCGTATTGTGGTGGCACCCTCCCTTTGTCCATCACTTCCATCACTGCTAGAGTGCCCCTGGCGCCTGCCTGAGCCTCTCCCTCCTTGCAGTGTTCTAGGCAATGTGCTGATCCAAAGGAAACCACTCTCTGATGCCAGCCTACTAGCGGATCGTGTAGCGCCAGCCAGCTCATACCCAAGATAATAGGAGCTCCTCCCAAGGTGGCTACGTTAAACGCTATCAGTTCGGTGTGTCGTGCCACCCTCATTATCATTGGTACAGTCTGTTGGCTCACTTCTCCTCCCAACAGCTCCCTCCCATCAATCGTGGTAACCTGCAAAGGCTTACTCAATGGGATAGTCTGTATTTGGTGTGCAGCTGCAAACTCTTTGCTCATGAAATTACATGAGCTACCTGAATCCAATAGCGCCTTTATCTTCAGTGGGTGTCCGTTTGCCAGTTCCAGCAACACCTCTATCACAAGCGCTGGTCTTGGAGGTTCCGGCGTGGGCACATTCATTACTCCCTGGCCTGGCTGCTGTGCCCTGATGTTGGCAACCAGGCGTTGGCTTTTACTGGCTCCGTGATTTCTTCTTCCTCCTTCCCCCCAACAGTTCCCGCCATCCCTTGCCATTCCTTCCTTTGCGGACAGACTCTGGCAAAGTGACCTGGCTGTTGGCAGAGATAGCATCTCTTGCCGCTCTTTCCCTCCTTCTTCCGCCCTTGACTGGTGTTTGAAACTGCGCGCGCGCGCGCTGTTCCAAGTTCCATCGGCTCTGCTGGCGGGAAAGGCTGCTCCGGAATCTCTGGAATGCGGAAGTCCTTCCAACGTTCCCCCTTTCCTTCCCGCTTTTCCATAGCTCTAGCTTCCTGGCGTGCCCCAATGGACAGCGCTGATTTAGTCAGCTGATCCATAGACTCCGCCCTAGGCGCCCGGGAAAGTTCATCTTTCACTGCCGGAGAGAGACCTTCTTCAAACAGCATTTGAATAGGTTCACTAGCAAGGTCCCACCCAAGTCTATGAATCAGCATGGTGAACTCAGTCCAGTACTCACGTACAGATCGGCTCCCCTGTTTACACGCCATTAACTGCCTGCGCACCACTCCCTGCTCGATCTCGCTGGAAAACATCAAGTCCATGGCGCGGAAAAACTTCATTGTGTCCTTTAAGATTTCATTATTGGCTGCCATCAGGGGCCGAACCCAGTCCCTCGCCCCTCCCTCTAGATGGCCAATCACGTACGCCACTCTAGAGTTCTCGTCAGGGAAGTCATCAAACAGTAGATTGAGAGCATATTGCATCTCTGTCCTAAAGGCTTGATAGTTCCGGGGATCCCCCCCAAATTTCTGCACCAGTCCAGGCACCCGTCTGGCAAGTGGGGTGGTCTTCCCCTTATCTGCATCTTGAGCCCTCCTCTCCTCGAGCCTCGCCGTTTGCAGTGCCAGCTGGACCTCCAACGCCCTGTACCTTTGTTCCAGGCTTGGATCTGCGCCAGCTCCCGCTCCTGCTCCTCCGGTTCCGGATGGTTCGCTCATGATGCCTTCTGCTTGCACAAGCTGCTTTCAAAGACTGTCAGATTGCTGTGATGGGATAGTGAGCTGCTTGTGCGTAAAAGCTTGATCCCTCTGGGGTTTGGCTGGTCATCCAAACCGATGCACTAACGGAGCCCCCAAAGCATGACTCCGTCAGTCGCTGGTAGAATCTGACAGTGGGCGTCTACGGAATTTACGCCAACATAAAAGCTCTTTGACAGACATGCGCTTTCGAGACTCTCTGCGTGACAGTTTCCGGCGAAGGGTGGGCGTTCCCAACGGGGGTCCCGTTACCTCTCCACTACTCTCACTGGAAGCATCCCAGAGCCTCCCCTCCGCTGTGACTCCTGCACTCCCCCTGCTGGTTCCCTCTTCTACTGCAGATTCTCTCCTATTCTCCTGTAGCCTGTCCACCACCTGTCTCTCCGATGGCAGTTCCCTGACAGTTTCCTCTCATCCATACCCATGTCCCGAGTGTTTCCATTTTTCCTTGTTTGTGCTAAGCCATTGCTTGGCTTAGTGTTACATGAAAACTGGGCTGGTATGCATAGTTTTGTACAGTATCTATTGCTTGCTTTTCCTCTAAAGAAGAAGTCCCAAACAATGGAACCTTTCTTCAAGGTAACACAGTTAGCTAGGAAAGGTCCAGCCTCCAACAGCTGTAGCTAGTTCTGTCCTTCTTTACCGCTTCCTGTTCCTAGGCATAAAGTGGTGTTGGGAAGAAGACTCCCTTCCACTGTTGTCTTAGAGGACAAGGCCAGTCTAAAGGGTCAATGAAACACTTCTTTGGAATGGTCAACTGTCAGCTGATCAGTATTTCACAAGTTAGTGATAAAACAGAAGGACCAGCTTTGTGTGTCAAAGAAACCATGATGAAGATCATTTCAGAAAGCTTTTGGTCTTTGAGATCTTTCTTATATATTATTTAATTAGCAAGGATCTGGCTGTGGTCATTCCCTATTTCCCTGCCAGAAGAGAAAGCCAAGATGACAGAAGATCTCCTCTTACCGCAACTGTTTCTGTTTCTTCCGAATCTCCCGGGATTCAAAATGGCCACGATCCACCATATCCTCTGCTAGCTGATAGGATGCAACAACTCTCTTGGCAGCAACTTCCATCTGGTGCTGGAGCGTTTCATATTTGGCACAAAGATGCTTTCAGAGAAAACAATGAGTGAGCAGGCAGAAGAAACACACATAGTTCTGGGACACACACTCTTAGCTATCAGCATTGTTCCAAACATTCTGTGTTGCTCTGACTTTTCATTCAGTTAAATCTAGCAATAGCTCAGCCTTGCTCTCTCCCAATATATCCTTGCCCAAGTGCTGACATCTTCAGGTGGGTTAGTAGTCTCCTATGGCTCAGATGCATGACTTCTACCCAGCAGGACCTGTGTGTTTAGTATTGTGGCCGCAATTTTATGGAAATCCCTCCCAGTTTAGGTCAGACTGGCCCCAATTAGGTCAGACTACTACTACTATTACTACTACTACTACTACTGCTGCTGCTACTACTTATTCTTCTTCCAGCAGATGGGAAGTTTCATTGTACTGAGTCTCCTGTGCACTGCTTAGAGACTGCTCTGCTGCGATTAATGAGCATGCCAATGGTTGAAAATAAACAAAATAAGTCAATAAATAAAGTTAGTTGCTGATCTCACAATGCAAGTTCAATGGGAGTTCAACAGGCTAGTTCAGACATGTTCAACCGGTCGACCACAATCAACAGGTAGATCCCCGGGTGATCCTTGGATTGCAGTCGATCGTGGGATCCTTATCAATCACGGGATCAAAAAAACTGGGGAATGAATGTCTCCGCTCTCCGCCCCCTCACTCTGTCTCTCTGTCACATCACGTGGGCAGTTGTTTGGCATCTGCTTTTGCGCTGCATGCATTGGTTAGTGGCGGATTTTTTGTTGAGTGATTTATGGCATTCCCCCTTTAAAAAAGTTCAACAACTCTGGGTACACCCTCCTAAAAAAAGCTCAATAACTCTGGGCAACCCTCCCCTTCCACCCACCCACCCCACGCATGCTAATCCTCCCTCCATTGACAATGGGTAGATAACTGCCAGTTTTTTTTTATACTGGGAGTAGATTGCAGTCTCTTGGGAGCCGAATGTGCCTGGGCTAGTCTATCATGACTAGAACACTGACTTTGACTTTTAAAGCCCTTCAGAAATTGGGAATGGGATACCTGAAGGACCACTTGTCTCCACAGGTCACTGTCTATCAACAAAGGCACTTCGTCAGGTGCCTCCATGATCTAAGGTGTGACAAGGGGTGGCTAAAGGGGGAAAGAACTCACTTGCAGAACCCTGATTATGGAATACTATCCCCAGGGATGTTCTCCTAGTGCCTTCCTTGATGTCATTTTTGTGCCAGGAAAAAGATCACTTTTATTTTCCCATTAAAAAAACCCTCTCTACATTGCTTTTATGCTGCTGTTGTCTTTTTTATTTAGGTAGATTGTTTTTATACTGCTACTTTAAAGGCAGAGGTAAAGGTAGCCCTGACCATTAGGTCCAGTCACAGACGACTCTGGGGTTGCACGCTCATCTTGCTTTATAGGCCGAGGGAGCTGGCGTTTGTCCGCAGACAGTTTTTCCAGGTCATGTGGCCAGCATGACTAAGCCGCTTCTGGTGAACCAGAGCAGCGCACGGAAACGCCATTTACCTTACCGCCGGAGCGGTACCTATTTATCTACTTGCACTTAGACATGCTTTCAAACTGCTAGGTGGGCAGGAGCTGGGACTGAACAACGGGAGCTCACCCCGTCGTAGGGATTCGAACCGCGACCTTCCAATCGGCAAGCCCTAGGCTCAGTGGTTTAGACCACAGCACCACCCACGTCCTTTAGATTATGCTACTTTAGCGCTACTTTAGATTATGCTTATTTAATATTCCTGTTTTAATGTTTTTTTAAAAAAATTTAGTTATCCTGTGGAACTTTTCAAAGGTGAAACATAATACAAACACAGCAGTTGCTGCTTTTCAACTTTGGTTAAACCACCCATCCGCAAATTACAAACGTTTGTTGGGAAACAAAAACCGAGAGTGTTTCAGAAAGGATTATCAACCAGGTTAATTATAACCCTTCAAACTTATTTCACTCAAGCATACTGTTTGTACTTTTCTGCATGGCTTATTCAGTCATTTGAAAAACATCCCTGAAATTATTGTATCATTTCTTCATTGACATCTTACAAAGGATTTGGCATAATGATTAACCACAAGTCAGCCACAATGGTTTCACCACTTGCACAATCCATCTTAAGTCTGCTAGATTCCTAAATTGTCAGCTTGCGCAAGCTAACAAAACTAATTCACTTCTTGATATTACACCTAATCCTCTTTATGAAGGCTCATCAGAGCTTGGTAGTTGTTTCCATCAAAATATTTTGGTGTAACAAAGCTTTGTTAAGCAGGGTGCATTTTAATATATCTTGCTGTCTTTATAATATAACTTACAAGGACGTGTTCATAACTGGTCCCATAGCCATCGGAACTGGCTGCCTGCTTCTGCTGACTTATCCAGTCTTCCAGATCCTCATATTGCCTCAGAAAGTCATGCATTGTAAGAGTCTCCTCCAGCCTTTTGCCCCTTTTTTGGAGAGAGAAATAGATAATAGCAACAGTGCTGTCAAGGCAGGACTTTTGCAGCAGATGTCCAAGGCTGCACTCAACAGAATGACCAGTTGGGCTGGCTGATCACATTTTGAAGTAAGTGAAATAAATGAACCATCTAAAGGGGCTGGAGGGAAATCATAAGACCATTAAATCCAGTGTCTAAAATTACCTGGGAACTATACAAATGCAGTTGAGATAAGTACGTTCCCCAAAGTCTGTTGGGGATCTTGCATGATAGCTAGAGAATGTACTAAATTCAGTTGAGATATACACTTTCTCCTAGGCCTGTTGGATTGTGCATATTGACTGGGAAATGTGCACAATTCTCTCTTCATGGGTGTATTATGTATACATTCTCCATGAGGTCTGGTGAATATGTGCAGTGGTCACTTGATATGCTCTTTAACCTCAACTTGCACTGCATATATATCAATATCATAGGTATACTTAAGGAAATTGATTCCTTTGAATTTTCAAGAGAACTGATTTGACCTGTATATCCAAGACTAAAGTATGAATCACAATGCAATGATATTGGTATTTCTTATATTGTACCTTTTTTTTACTTTTTCTGTAAGCTACTTTTGAGATATGTAGTGAAAAATGGGGTATAATTTCCTGAAATAAACAAACACTGCAACCTCTGTCCAACAAAGTCCTAGTTACAGATAGGTAGCCGTGTTGGTCTGCCATGGTCAAAACAAAATAAAAAAAATCCTTCCAGTAGCACCTTAAAGACCAACTGAGTTAGTTCTAGGTATGAGCTTTCGTGTGCATGCACACTTCTTCAGATACACACAACAAAGTCCTGTTAGCACTTTGTACAGTGGGACTTCCGCTCCCTGCACACACACCCCACCAATATTTTCTGGGAGTTTTGACTGGAACAATGCCTCTTTCTGGAGATTTGATGGCAGTACATCTGCTGCCTTCTAAGAGTGCTTGCTATTTGTCTCCACTTGGTAAACAAAACAAAACAAAACATTATAGGTTTCCAATACTTTCTCATTCACAGGAAACCAACTTTAAGTAGTACTAATGATTCAGGGATTGTCCAATGTTCTGAGAAGTAGGAAGTGTGCAACAATATGTACTGTATATGCATTCATCAACATTATATTGTGAAGCACCCTGTGATCCTTAGATGAAGGGTAGTATAGAAATTTAAGAAATAATAATAATAAGCATGATCGAAAGCCAGGGCCAGCTCAAGATACTTGTGGCCCATGATAAATTGTGAGGTGTCCCCCACTCCCATTCCATTTCTAGAAGCTGTCTGGACTGCCAGCTGGATCTTACTTCAACACTTGATGTCAATGGGATGACATCTTCCAGCATACCCGAAGGCAGCAGTCTAGTTTAGGGGTATCTGATAGGCCTGTGGCACACATAGCTCTGGTCTCCAATAGAGGGCAACAGCTGAGTTGGCAGGGCTCGGGAGGCATCTGCTGCCTGAGGCAGGCATCTGCTGCCTGAGGCAATGGCTTCACTCTGCCTAATGGTAGGGCCATCCCTGCCTAAAAAAGCCTCTTGAAGGGATCAGAAGCTTTGCTATTGATTTTCATATGGTTTGGCAGAAGATCAAAGCCCAACAAAATACCATACAAAGAAACTGGGACTGTTATTTTCTTACCTTGCTATGGCCATATTTTGCAACTCCTGAATCTGTGATTGAACTTGTTCCTGAGGTGCGTCAACTTCATCATAGTGGATGGAGCCAGAGAGGGGCAGCGTTTTGGCAGTTTCGCCTAGTTCCATTACTAAATTCTGATAGATGTTGATTTCATGCTCCAGGGCCTGACAGAAAGCAAAGTTCTAGCTGAAGTAAGAACTTAGGTGAGGTCAAACATACAAAGTTGAGAAGCAACAGCTGAGGTGCCAATGTGAGGCTAGAACTTTTATTGATAATATTATATTCATCATCATACATGTTATATATTATGTATTTCTATACAGTTCATATTTGATTTGACAAATGTTTCAACAAACATCAAATAGATTGAGACTAAAACAAGGGTATTGAGGCCAGACATTTTCCAGCAGATTTATTCCTGGCAAAAGCAAACAGTCTGCGTATTTAATTTTTGCCACCTTCAGGCAAACTGCAGGAGCCAATTAGTATACCGAATACATGGATGACTCATTATTGGAAAGGCTAAGCTATTGCCTGAAGAATTAGCTGTTTTCCAACTAAGGAAAGGGCATTATCACTTCATGATTAAATCTTACAGGACTGGTTCTGGGGGCAGAAGTCTTACATATGGCAGTCCAGCAGGGTTCTATAACACAGGCCTGCAGCAAGGGTTCTCCCAGGACAAGGGGAGAGAGGGTGGGGGAGATTCTGGGGACTGGGGTGCACTTTGAAGAACCACATACAGTTGATTCACTGTGCTGGAATATTATAAAACATTGACCTGCTATATGCTTTTAGTGAAATTTCCCCACTTTGATCAAGACACAGCCATTTTAAGTTTAGCCTCCACAATGTGTGTGGCCATTGGGCAGGCATCCTTAAGGGTAACCTCAGGCTAGGAAAGAAACTATTCAGCCTCTTCAATAATACCTGCTACATTCATTGGGGCAGGGGTAGTGGGGGAGGAAGACTGTGCACAGAATTACCTTATGTTTCTTAATGAGTTTTTGAGTTGCAGCGCCATCTTTGCCACACTCTTTGCTGGTTACCAGTGGGAATTTCTCTGCTACCCAACTCTCCAAGTCCAAGATATCTATTAAGTACTTTGTAATTTAAAATAAAATAAAATAAAATGGTTATTGTTATTTTTCTCCTTAGGGAAACTTTTCCTGCAAAATACTATTGTTACAAGTTAAAAAGCAATAGATTCCGTAGGCAAAATGAGAAGCTTGTTGAAATACGCAAAATAGAGGGTGGAATTCAACGTAGTGCTAAGGAGATCATTCTGTAATCTCTCCTTTCATCCAGCATGTGCAGTTTTGGGGGTTCTGACAACCGTCTGGAGAAAATCTGAGGGAAGGATGTGGAATGGGAAGAAGCAGGGAAATCGCTCTGGCAGAACCCCTTCATCTCCATTCCAAATTGTATCTAAGCCTAAGAATATGTGATTGTAATAACACAGATTCTGTTCTGTTTACCCCTGCCTCCACTTCCCTTTTCTGTCACTGTCTCCCTTTTGTTAATTTTCCCCCCCGATTATAGGCTCATTTGAACAGGAATATGTCCTCTTCAATTTTATAAAGACAACAGCGGTAACCCCACATTTGCAAACTGTTACTCAGTTGCAGCAGACACACAGAGTTCATTCAAATCCTATAGACCTTTGGCACCTTGTGCACTTAAGGTACATGGCTTGCAAACTGAGTGAAATCAATATATAGTGAAATATACCTGATGGAAGGCAACAGATTGCTGTAGCTGCTTGATTCTTTCCTCACATGCTTCCTCCAGCTCCTGCCAGCTTTTGCTCAGTTCCTGGCACTTTTCTTTTACTCTCTGAGACGGGACAGGCTTGCTATCTGTCATGGCTCTTCCCATCTCCAAAACCCTAGAGACCTGCTGCTTGTGAGCATTCACTTCTACCTGCAATTCCTAGTAGAAGAAAAACATGCAGAAATGCCATGGAAAGGTGAGAGGTAAGGGCTGAAAGTAGTAAAAAAAGGCATTTATAACAACTTAGAAGGTGCTTTCCATTTTTCAGAGCCACCAGGTTATTTCTGGAGTAAAACCCCCCAAAGTCTAAAAGGTTAAATACTATTTTAAAAATAATAATGCAGGTGTTGATCATCCAAATGCCTGGAAATTCATTTTTGGAAGGCGAATCTCCTTGCAAATTAATTTTGGAAAAGGAACTTATTGTAGGGAGATATATGGAAGGAAAAACACACATTTTGTGGGGCTGGAGTTCTGTTGGGTCTAAATATTATAGGAGTGCAGAAGTGAAATAAATTTGTAAACAGAAAGATCTTTTCAGCATGTGTGGAAAGAGGAGTGAAAATCATTTGCCATGTAAGATATAAGAAAAGCTCCGGTGGATCAGACCGAAGCCCTATCTACTTGAGTATCCTGTTTCCTGCATTGGCCAATTGGGGTATGAGAGCAATAGCACTTTCTTTCTCTTGATCCCCAGCAACTAGCAATTGAGAACATACTGTCTCTGATCAGCTTTCTGACTAGTAGCCACTGATAGCTAGAAACAGACAGGCAACATTTAGTAGGATAAATTATTCTGGAAAGCTGAATGCTTGGTGGATTAAAGTTACTACCCTATTTCTTAACTCCTAACAAAGAATTGGTGGTTTTCTATTTGCTACACATTGGCTTTAGCACAGGGTGCTAAATATGGCCTTTATCCAGCAAAAATGAAATCAGGAAATATGTCTTTTGGTTTCTGAAATTTTAGAGAGGGATTGCCATCCTGCATTGCCTTTTTCAACCATATGTGGTTTTTTAAATTGCTGTCATGTTGAAGCATAAACTTTTAAAAAGCTTCCTGTCACTCATAACACCAGAGCTAAGTTTAAACATGTGTCTTATGTTCTGAATATTGTCAAGCTGAGGTGTTTCATTCTGACATTAATTTTCGAGAGAAGAAAGTAAAAACAGATTATTTACGTAACTTCTAAAATATGTTGGCAATGCAAAGTCGCGCCGGTCTCCCAAGGGTTGCGCAGAGCTGCCTGCATTCCGAAGCCAGGGGAGCGCTGAAGAGCGCGCCCGGGCTTCGCGCAGCTCTCCGCAATCCTGGGGAGACCGGGGTGACTTCCTGCCAGGCTCCCTAGGCTTGCGGATAGCAGGCTGTTCTCGGGGCTGGGGTCGGGGGAAGCTTGGGCTTCCCCCATGCCACCCCCCCAAAAAAACTAGGTGTGTCCTATGGGGCGGTGTGTCCTATGGGGCGAAAAATATGGTCGATTTCTTGGGCATTTTGGAAGCACCAAATGTTTGGATGTTTTTATTCTATGCTTTTAAAATACTATATATTTTCATTACTGCATTTTGTTCCTGTTGTAAATTGTTTCTGAAGTTTTTGTTGCGGAAAGTAATAAAGTCAACAAACCTACCCTAAGGAAATTTGGTTTCTTTTTTCTCCATTTCCACTGTGAATTCTATGCTTGCTAATCTCTGTGCAGTGCAACTAGTAAATGATCCAACTTTTCACTAAGCACATATTTGCAATATTTTCTTCATCCCCTGGAGCCATTTAAAATGAGTGTCTATAACAGGGTTATAAATGCCTGTAGCCCTTGAGATTTTGTTGGACTCCATCAGCTCCAGGCCACATAACCAAATGTCACTGGTGATGAAAGTTGTAGTCCAGCAACATCTGGGACGCCACAGGCTCCCTAGTTCTGCGCTCTCTCTCTCTCTCTCTCTCTCTCTCTCTCTCTGGCTGGGCTGATTTGCCAAGAGATCCTGCTGTGAGGAAGTAAATCCTCAGATGATTCTATGCGTTGGCATAGTACATTTGCTGTTGATCTGTTTACAAAACACTGCTGTGGGAACACGGTCGTCCAATCCAAAACCCAAATGTAAGCTCCTTTCAAAGGCATTCATCTGCACACAAAATTTCTTATGCTTTCAAGAGCAGTAACTTGCAACAAATGCATAAAATACCAATTAATGTAGCAATATCCCATTACCCCCTCCAGTTACTGAAAACCAAACAATTAAAAACAATACTAAACATGCATACCGTAGCACTTCTGTAAGAACTTATGGCTCATATTTTGTTGAGTCTGCAGGAAAAGGGAATTCCAGAAACATAGGGAAACAGCCATTTTATATTCCAGTGCAATGTGATTCTGGCAAGCACAGCTGGTATATTCAGGGTGGCACTCTCTTTTTTCACTATTAACAATTTTGATTATTCAAAAAATATATATGAGGTGATACAGTTATGGAATAGTTCCTATATGCCATCAGATAAGCTTGAGGATATCCCTCTTTTGGAATGTGGTGGGCAGCAAAAATAATTCATTAAAGCCATATTTCTAGGTTGGAAGGTACCTTGTTCCTCTCTCTGCTAAGCACCAGGCTCTCTGCATCTAGAGTTGCCCAGTGGTCTCCAGCTTCACTATGCTTTTGGAGGTCACATACAGTGGTACCTCAGGTTAAGAACTTAATACGTTCTGGAGGTCTGTTCTTAACCTGAAACTGTTCTTAACCTGAGGTACCACTTTAGCTAATGGGGCCTCCTGCTGCTGCCACCGCGCAATTTCTGTTCTCATTCTGAAGCAAGGTTCTTAACCTGAGGTACTATTTCTGGGTTAGCGGAGTCTGTAACCTGAAGCGTCTGTAACTCGAGGTACCACTGTTCTGCTAAAGTACAGAACAATCAAGCAGTAGCAGCAGCAGCAGCAGCAGCAGAAGAAGAAGAAGAAGAAGAAGAAGAAGAAGAAGAAGAAGAAGAAGAAGAGTTTGGACTTGATATCCCGCCTTTCACTCCCCTTAAGGAGTCTCAAAGCGGCTAACAATCTCCTTTCCCTTCCTCCCCCACAACAAACACTCTGTGAGGTGAGTGGGGCTGAGAGACTTCAAAGAAATGTGACTAGCCCAAGGTCACCCAGCAGCTGCATGTGGAGGAGCGGAGACGCGAACCCGGTTCCCCAGATTATGAGACTACCGCTCTTAACCACTGCACCACACTGGCTCTCGAGCAAGCATGTTGCCATGGCATTAGGAGGGTGCCACATGTTTACCATTACAGATCTCAACCCTACAGCTAGGGAAAGAAACAAACTCTCCTGAAACATCTTCCAGCTGGTTGGAGAATCAGCTATAAATCTCACCCTGAAATAGAACACATGCTGTAAACTTGTGACAGCAGCTATCAGAACTGAGGAGTTACCTTGTGCTTATGTAGAAAGCTTTGAGCCACATTCAAGGACTGGCCTCGGTTTGTGGAGCTGGCCACTGACATCCGCTCACTAATCCACTTCATTTCCATGTCATGGTAATGGTAGAACTGGAACAATTCCACTCTGGCCTGAAGCAGCTGGCCTCTCTCAGCAAGAGGTTCCTGGAGAGAGGCAAACCTGTGAACCAGATGTTGAAACAACGAAGTTCACACACTCAGCCCAAGAAAATGCAGGATCCCCTCAATAAGCAAACATTCTTATTAGTCAACATAATTGATGGGTCACAAAGAAAAGGTCAGTGATCCAGCTGTTAGTGAAATATCTTCCCCTCTACAATAATGTATAATTCTGAAATGTTGATTTTAATCTTGTGCACCCAGCTTGCTTTCTACACCCACATTGCCAAAACTAATTAGAAGAACCAGTGTAAAATTGCATGTTGGGAATGTTATGAATTATAGAAGCCAGCAGAGTCACTTCTCCAATCATACTTCGATGAAAATGATTTTTATGTGTTTGTGTCCTGAAGGAAGCAAGAAAGAATAGTGGCAAGCTAATAATACCAGGGAAGCTGATCAGCACTTTACCGTTGCTAAAAAGCCTGTGAGATACTTTAGGCTGAGATAATGATTTGGTCATCCCTTCATAGCAAAGTGGGGATTTGACTCTCAAGTTTTCCACCACACCCAAGCCCAGTACTCTTTTCATTGCACCATACTAGCTCTCTCTGCATTACCTGCTTATGTTATGTTAGGCTTTATTCCAGTGTTATATTTCTAGAAAAAGAGGTGCCAAAACTCACTATGAATACCTCTCTCATTCTCTTAGAATGACAATGGCGCCCACCTGAGAGGTGCCCGAACTGAGTTCTGGCAAATTCCAGCTGGAAAAAAAGGTCATACTTTATTCTATTGTTAAAGTAGTCTTCTGAGTTCTGTGGAACAAGCAGTATCAAACTGTGCTTGGCTGAGATATAAAAGTAAATCCTTATGGACAGGAGAATAAGGAAGCCTTGTACAATGCACTATGTTTACAGAAAGAGCAACCCACCATTCCAAATACTTCTGTGTCTCATCCAGAATCCTTTCGCTGTCAAAATGATTTGTCGCCATTTTCTTGGCATGCAACACAATCGAGCTCATTTTCTCAGCCAATCCCTGCATCTCATTTTCCAGCTGACTGTGTTCTTTGAGCAAATTGCGACTAGAACGCATGTCATGGCCCATCTCTGCATCTCGAAGACTCTTCTCAATCTTCTCTATCTTCTCTTCAGCATCCTAAAGGGGAAATATTGACATGTGGATGATTCCCTGCTTTGTTCTCTTTCCTCTGGCATAAATTCTCTGCAGTACTGATGGAATGGTACAACCATTCAGGAAGCTCTGCACCTTGGTTTTTATACCTTGGTGCCGAATCTGCTATGAGCACTGCGAATGCTCACTTTTTGCTGTCATAGGAGGTAGAATCATATAGAATCATAGAGTTGGAAGAGACCACAAGGGCCATCGAGTCCAACCCCCTGCCAAGCAGGTACATAGGAAGCTACATTATATAGAGTCAGATCATTGATTCATTTAGCTCATGACTGTTGACACTGACTGGAAGAGGCTCTTCAGAGCTTCAAACAAGGGACAATCTCAGCTGTGCCTGTGGACTGAAACTTGGACCTTCTGCATGCAAAGCAGATGCTCAAGTATTCCGCTACTTTACATTTTCTTTACTAGTTTGAGAACCTAAAACTATTCACTGGTTAAATACTTTAAAACAGGATGAGGAAACTGTAGCCCTCCAGATGTTGGGTTTCAACTCCCATCAGCCCCAACCAGCATGGCCAACGATCTTTTAAAATTTATGAACCGTGGCAATGGCACTCAGTTCAGCCCTAGCCTTCCTGACAGCAGAAAGGCACTTGCCCCTGACCTCAAGAAGTTCCATAAGTTGTTCTTGCTGTCCGGCCTGCCTCAGTTTGTCTCCTCGCTCTATCATCTTGCTGTACAGCTTCTCCCATTTCTTCTTCAGCTCTGACATTTTGTCTTGAATGGAATCTGCAGCATAGTGGTCATCCTGAACCAGCTGTTTTCCAGCCTGGAGAGAGACAGTGCATTTGGTCAAGAGAAAACTCCTGTAGCTCTGGTTACTCCTACCTGCCTCTGTTATGTCAAAGTCATTGTATGTAGAAGAAGCCAGTATCCTAAAAACTGCAAAGTGATGCTCACCAACCAGTCACTGAACAAACCAACAATGCTGTACAACAACACTGGTGGCCCTGATTCCAGAAGGCTGAAATTCAAGCTGAACTTAAGGGCAGTGTGTTGTTTTCATCTGTTTTGCTGTAGGAAAACTCTGCTTCCCATCAGTCTTTTGCATGAACTTTGACATCTCTTAACACCATATGATGGGAAAGTGCATGCATGCATGCATACATACATACAAACACTTGCTTAGAACATTCTTCCTAATACATAGCTGTAACTGTTGTGCTACTAGACTTCTATTCTTAAAATTCAATTTCTGCTTTTTAGTGTTAGATGCAGGCATCCTAAGTGATATTACAAACAGCAAAGTAAGCAATATACTTGATAGGCACAGTTCTTTGAGGCTCTGTACTTTGCTTCCCCTGAAAGCCTAGTTTTAGGCTTCTGCAGAAAGCGCCAACACGTTTTCAGTTTTAATACTAGAAATTTAATTTAAAAACAAAAATTTAATACTAGCTTTTCAGAAACACAGAATTCCAGATCCAGTGCTGTGTGCTGTGCATGTGAGCACAGGCCTGGTTGTTTGCTATTAGAATCCAGAAATATGCACGGAACTGTTGTACTTAAATTTGAAATGTTCTACTCAAACAAGGAATTGTTGGCTATTCTGCCAGTCATCAATATATCTCCATGAGACCAGCCTTACCACCATCAGCTCCACATAATGCTTCTTATTGGCCATCATTTCTTGTTCGGCAGCTTCATGCTTTTTGAGCTTCCGTAGTATGTTTGTTGGCTCACGGTAGGACTCATCTGATGCTATCTTGTATTTCTCCTCCATCCACATCAAGAGCTCAGCAGTGTCGTGAGTGAACTCCTACAATTGCATTAAATCTCTTTTTCCCCCAAGTATATATTGATACATTAAAACATATATTTACAGATAACACAATAAAAACAAAAATGCATTAAACATAGTGTGTATTCAATGACAACGTTTAATGTCACATTATGGGATGTTCCTGTGATCCCGACCCTTCTCAGTCACAGCACAGAAAAACATTATGGTTGATTCTTATTTTGAAATTTCTCCTACAGCTGCATACTGGTCAAAATACTCTGTTTAGAGCAGGGTAGGTGAGCCCTCTCTTATCAGAAAGTTGGAATATATGATGCAGTGGGCATTAAAGGCAAACTTGGGCCAATACCTCAAGAACTTGGTGTGATAATATGTCCCTGCTGATCCACAAGGCCTCTTATCCCTTACATATTAAAGTCTGCTATAAACATCACCAGCATTTATTTCATGCCAATGCAGAATACACTCCCTGCAAAGAAAGCTTAAGAACAATATACCCATCCTTTAAAACAGGCCCCAGGTCAACTCTTCAGGTTACACTTTAGAACACCAGTGAAAGGTCACAATACCTAATGTTCCCCTGCGTCAAAAAGTGATATGTTGTGGAAAGCAAACATGTCAAAGAGCAGTATCCAGGCCTAACCTTCTCCCTGATATGCTAGTGTCTATATGCAGGTCATTTTTTTGTGTGGGGGAAACTTTTGTGTGGGGAAGCTGTTATTCCATCCACATTCTAGGATAAACTATATGCTCTTTCTTAATATTGTAATCCAGAGGTTTTTCAACCTTTTTGAGTCCATGGCTCCCTTGACCAGCTACATTCTTTCTGTGGCACCCATGTGGGGCTCGGGAGCCCAGTTATATCACCCCCTTGCCTCCAGAGCTTTTTGAAACACCCTCCCTTGTGGAGTGTTCCCTCAGCCTCCTTCCCTCTCCCCTCTCATTGGGAGCCCTCCGGGCAGCTGCTGTCACCACACCTGGTCTTTGAACTGGTACCCCTGTCCCAAAGAGAGGTGCCTCCTCACACTGCTCCACAGGGCCAGGCCCAGAAGCACCCTTCACCTGGGGAGCTTGTAGCCAGTGCTGCTGCAACAAACAGATGTGCAAGCCTTGGGGAGGCAGAGACGCAAGAGGGCATCAGAGGAGGGAGGGAAGGAAAGAGGAACAGAGGCCAGTGTTGCCCGCAGCATCAACTGACCATCATTCAAGGCACCCCAGGGTGCCACAACACACTGGTTGAAAACCACTGTATAATCTGATGTTATGAACTACAGCTGCCATCACCCCTGGCCATGACAGCTGGAGATTATGAGAGTTGTAGTCCAAAACAAAAGGAAGCCACTATGTTAGGTACCCCTGAACTGGAGAATACTCAACCTAGGTAAGCAAGTAAGCAAGTAAGCAAACAAACCCCATCCAACCTCTCTACATATGGTTTCTGATACACTGCCCTCTAACCTGTAATAGAAGAGAAGCTAGTAGCCTCTTCTTCCTCTGTTCATTATTATTAATTAGCAATTTCCATCTCTCTCGTATGGCAGCCATTCTCTCCTCAATCCTGTAAATGAAATAAGAGGAGATTGAATTTATCCAAAAGGGATTACATGGGTTGTAGGTGAGGAGTTCTATCAGAAATAATTTACAAAGTTGGTAAAACATTTCATTTGTTTGAACCTTAGTAGACTGATCTACAGGGTGTTGTGGCAGTTTAGGATAGCTGAATATCTAACTCAAATTAATCCACAGTTTACTCTGCTATTCAGTATAAGACATTTGGATTTTTCTGGCTAAAGGAAGGCAGGCTAATGCTGTTTTACAAAGGAATAAAAGCTAACAGCATTAATACATGACACAAAAAATGTAAAGGGCACTCTAATGTGTTTCTTAATATCATGCATGAATAGGCCTTGGTCTTTCCTGTGTTCCAGATCTAAATAAATGAAAAATGAAAATCAAACACATACGTGTCAGAAGCAAAATGGCCCCTTTCCACCAGCTGATATCCATGCTCATTGACTGCATTTATTCGCTTTTTCAGCACTAGTAGCACTCGTTCAAAATCCTCATGCCGCTTCAAGAGGCTCTGAATAGAACCAATGTGGTCCTGAAGATATGGAAAACAAGCATGACCACACCCCACGTTGGCTGAGCACGACCCCACCTCCCACATTCACTGGACCTTCAACCTTCAAATGAAGGTGTGATGAGAACTTCTGTGAACTTGGCAGATTCCCACAAAAGTCAAAGCACTTTTGAGTGGGTGGAGTATTTACAGATGGATGAGGTGGTCAGGTGATTTAGCATTCAGCAGTAAGTTTGCAAATGGTGCTGAGAACGTTGATATGTGAGGATGCAAGACTGTCAATGGAGATGGTCATCTTGTCCCATGTAAGATGTTCCCAGGAACTATGCTCCAGCATCACAACATTCCCAGCACCGTTCGGTAGGCAGCAGGTTGTTGAATGCAGCCGTTTGCCTTTCCTTAATGTTAAGGAGGCAGGGGGAATTGAAAGATTGTCCTCAGCCTTCTCTTCAAATAGTAAACATCCTCTCATTCTGAATTTTCACTTTCTCCTTCCCCTGCACTGCATGTCCATTGAATTCTCCTGATCTTTGGGTCGATTTCCAACCTCCCTAGAATCCATCCAAAGTCCAGGAGGTGGGGTATGGATGTTCAGATTAGCCCTAATCCCACATCATGGTGCAAGCATATTTATTCCTTCATTTATCATTTTTATTTATTTCATAATATTTATACACTGTTTGATCATGGAAAAAACCTCAGAACAGTTTATCAGAAGTTAAATTACTAAAACAGATTAAAATTCACAACTTCATTATTCTTACAGCAGTTTCGGAGATGGCATCAGCTATGTTTTAAGTCATAATAAACTACAGCTTATTTTGATGGCAACAAACCAAGGCAAGTCTATGACTGAGGCACTCCATAGACCCCTCTCTTCCTCTGGCGCAGCCGTAAGCAGGAGACTAGAAGATTTCATTTTCTTTCTGATTAACCTAAGTTCAGCATTATATTAAAAGCCTAAACTGTGGTTAATGTAAACCTTAGTTAATTGAAACAAGGTAACATCATAAACCATGGTTTAAAGTTTCAAATAAACCATAATTAAGGTTAACCACATTTTGTTGGGTTCAGAGCACATGACAAACTGTGGTGAATCAAAAACAGAAGAAAAAATTTCTGATCTCCTACTTTCAGTTGTGTCAGGAAGGGGAAGGGGAAGAGGGGTATAAAGACCCAGTGCTGACCTAAGTTCATTCTCACCACAATAAACCATTGCTTACATGATGTTCAAACACAGCCACTATCTCTGGCATATCTTCTATCTCTGCCTTCTTCATTGTGCAAACAAGCAGCCTTCACAATAAACTTGTCAGTGAACATGCCTAGGTTTTTCCAGTTAGAATAACCTAGGCTTTGCTAATGTCTCACTACAAGGTTTTCCATGATATCAGAACACGTCATCCTTGAAACCAATGAATATTCTCGACTCATACAATTCATACATGTATAAAAGACGTATATAAAAATACATATATAAATGCTGTCTCAGTTTTCTGCAGAGGAGAACATTGAGATTTTTTTTAGTGGGAGAGGGTTAATAGCATGGCTTAAAGACTCCATTCTCAGATAGATGCAAGATTAAACTAAGCGTGTTTTGTATTTGTTGTGGTATTTTTATATCTCATCCTAACTCTAAATATTGGATGAGATCCAACGTAGCATGAAAGGTTTTTAAAAATATTTTTATACGAATAATTTATTACCTCAGATACAAATTACTAACTTCTACTCTGAATTTGAATATGGCCAGTTTTGTAGCCATAAGTATTTACCTCAAGATTATCAGTTTGCAGAAAGGCCTCATGGCTCGAGAGAGCAGCATGGATGCCATTGATTTCTCTGTTGAATTTCTGAAGTTCAACATCTTCCTGGAGCTTCTTCCGCCGCTTTACCCACAATTCATCTAGCTCATTCCTTTGCTGAGCAAGCTTTTGCACAGACTCACAGATTTCCAAAGCCTTGGTGTTGAATGGGCCATCCATTATCTTCTCACCCAACTCTTGCAGCTGCTTAAACCTGTGAAAGTTCCATGTATTATTGTCATAAGTGAAAACCACATTTTCATCAAGAAAATGCATATTTCCTTAAGAATAAATTATTTTAATGACCAGTACTTTATTAATGGAAACCTGTCACTTTTTCAGTCTTCAATTTTCTTTTTTGGAAACTTGCAGAAATGTGATCAATAAATAGCTATATTAAGGACAAAGCAATAAAAAGATGTTTTCTGAGGAAAGACCATGGGTGGTATCCAATTAAATCATATTCATAGTAGACCCATTAAAATAAGTGGACTAAAGTTAGTCTGGTCCATTAATTTCAGTGCATCTACTCTGAGTTTAGCTTAGTTGGAAACAACTCTGTTTTTAAAGTTCCTGAAATTTGAATTAAATACAATGCTTGCACTGATGATGTAAATAAAGTATGCATTTGGTTATGATATTCAGTGTCATTTTGCTGATGAGTCTAACTTCTTTTCATACAATGAACTCTTGAAATATCATTCAATTCAAACATGCACATAGCAACATACACATACAGTACCAGAAGTTTTGTAAGGACACCCATCATAGGTATCTCATGATCTTCCCTCCCAAGTAGAACAGTATTTGGTACCATGTAAGAGTGCTAAACATGTTATGGGACAAAGGTTAACTAACATGGTGCCCTGCATATATTGTTGGACTAAAACTTCCATCTGTTGCAGCCAGCATGGTGAACAATTGGTGAGGCTGTGGGATAAATCAGCCTCATATAACCAACATGGTTAACACTGAGGGGGTTAAGACCATAGAGTAAGCTGTCTTGCCAGGTTTAGCTAGGTCACACCATATCACCTTGGGAGGAAGGGTTACCAAACTCTTTGTTCTCTGATTTCCACCCTACCACTAATGAGGTCTAAGCTGGCTGTTCCAGGTTTAGACCCCATGCCTTAAGCAAGCCATCTTTGTGTTTCTATGCAAATCAGTGATAGAAACTGAGATATAAAAGCTAGGAGGTAAATGGCACCTTAAACCTAGGTTATGGGCACAACAATAGAACATCTAGGCGTGTATTTTTAATAACAAGGATACAAAGCTGAAAATGAATGAACTGCAGCTAAAATATTATGTTCTTTTTTCACATGGTCTAGTCCTTACCCTGCCCATCCCCCTAATATTCTTAAGGGGGTAGCTGGAAGTGAGGAGGCAGAAAAAGGTCCTCCTTTCCTTCCATTCTGCAGTTTTAATCTGAAATCTTAGACACACTACTGAGCCCAGAGCTCAGAAACTGCTTGCACTAATAAAATTCCCTGTTGAAACAATGGGAACCTAGAACAATGGGAGTTTTGAACACTGATGCAAATCAATCAGTCTTTATTGTGGTCAAAGACCAGACAGCAAAGTTAACAACAGCAGCATATGCCACATCTGCATCAAGAAGCAGATGTAATTAAAAACTCTATAAACTTATTTACATTAAAAATAACACTCCTTCTGCTAACGTCTGTATTCCAGAGATTAAAATCACTACTCATTCGTCAGCCAAATAATTTTTAATAATAATGATAATAATGATGATGATAATAATAATAATAATAATAATAATAATAATAATAATAATAATAATAATAATAATTTTATTATTTATACCCCACCCATCTGGTTGGGTTTCCCCAGCCACTCTGGGTAGCTCACAGCACATATTAGAACATACTAAAACATCAAACATTAAAAACTTCCTGATACAGAGCAGATGCAGAAACATTTACCACTTATTGGAACCTAAGTTATTCTGCCTGTCTTTTCTTGCTGCTGCATGGAAAAGCACGCAAATCTGACCTTTGAAGACTTTGAAGCAAACCTTTGAAGTAAACCATTTTTAACTTATGCAGTGTGTGGTCTCTTTCTATTCTAAGGGAAGTGGGGGGACTTTGAAAGCAACTTTGAAGGGTTTTTTTTAAAGGTTTAACAGACTATATTTCCACACTTTACTTTGCT
The DNA here is from genome assembly GCF_964252035.2 of Podarcis erhardii. NCBI lineage: Eukaryota > Metazoa > Chordata > Lepidosauria > Squamata > Lacertidae > Podarcis > Podarcis erhardii. The sequence continues at coordinate 44,945,720 of NC_138497.1, forward strand.
GCACGTTCTGTGATTTTAAATCTCTCCTGGGCTCTTTCACCAAAGAGTACTTGCCCTAAACCTGGATCTAGGCATCCAGGGAATTCTCCTTTTTCATTATACCCATATCTAGTATTTTTCCCTTTTACCAAACCAACACAGACATGATGGGAATTGTAGTCCAACAATGTATGAAGGTCACCATATAGGCTACCCTAATTCAGGGTCTTCTCCTTTGCAGACTTCTTTTATGCCTCTCTTGCAAAATATTCAACACATGTAATTATTATTAATATTCATTATTTCCAGTTGTTATCTCTGAGAAACGTAGAAAACAACAGGATATATTTACACAAATTCTTCAAACTTACACGACCCCTTAAAAGGTAAGGAACCAAATGTTGTATAATACTGTTTTATAATTTATGATAATTTAGAATTTAAATGCATTTTCAGTTTGATACTTCCAACTAATGAAGGTGAATACATCGAAACAGGGCCCTGTCCTGGTTTCTGATCCATAATTGACTTCTGACTTCTGCTCAATGATTGAAACTAAGATCTTCATGTCAAATCTTACTATGGACTAACATGAATTTATCTCTACTCATAAACTCTTATCTTTAATACTGTAACAAATTATTGTGTTATATATATCCTTATGAGTTTGAGTTTGTAATCTCTGAGTTTGTAATCTCTATTTAAGTTTGTAATCCTTGTCAGAATACATACTTTCGAATGGATTAATTTTTTTTTTACAATTGAATATTGATTTGCGAGTAGGGACCACTCCCACTATTGAAACTTATATTGGCCAGAGTTCTTGGTGTGCTTTTATCGCTTGCAAAATATGGCATTGGTACACACTCATACACCTTTGAAGAAGATCTTTACCTGTGGTTTTGACTGTGAATCTCTTTCAGCAAATCCTGGTGTTCCTTTAGCAGCAACTCTGCAGAGGCCACATCTACCCCCATTTCCTCGCTGGCCATTTTCTCTCTCATGGCATCTGCCCACCACAGAAGTCGACAGCTGTCTTGCAGGAAGGCCTGTTGGTCCTGTGCTACTTGCAAAGCCTTCCCCTTCTCATCTGCCTTTGACTTTAGCAATAACAGGAGCTCCTCCATATCTTTAACCTGTTCTGTTATGGCCCTGCTCTCTGCAGGATTGGTATCCTTGATCCTGCATAATGAAGCCAAGACACGTTTTTGAATTAGTGCTAGGGTTCGGATCAAGTTCATTATGACCCATTATGATCCATCAAGGAATGTCAGCTGGGAGATTTGGTTGGATGTGCTGGAGAAAAGCAAAAACATTTCCTTCTCTTAAGTGCTACCCTCAGCTCCTTGGATGAAAGGTGGGACAGAACAATGTAAGAGGAAAAGGAGGGAACCCTATTCTGCATGCTATGGGGCTTTGAACGTGGGCAGCAATAAAATAATAAATAAATAAATAAATAAATAAATAAATAAATAAATAAATAAATAAATTTATACTCTGCCCATCTGGCTGGGCTTCCCCAGCCACACTTTGGGTGGCTTCCAACAAAATATTAAAAATAAAATAAAAATTCAGACATTAAAAACTTCCCTAAAATGTACCATGATTCTCTACAAATTCCCATGTACATAGTTAGTGTGTGTGTGTTTTGAGGGATGCCTATGGGTTGTTGAATTGTATAATACGTCCTAAATCCTATCAATGGCCGCAAGTGCTGTGGATTATCCATTCTCCACAACCAAACTAGATCCAAGTTCCTAATAATTCAATAAGGTAGAAGACCTGTTTGAAAAAGGAAAGGAAGCCATTACTGCACCCAGAGACAGCAATTCTTGCTGCTACCCAGCAAGAACATAACACATGCCTACTGTTATGTAGTGAAGTTTCACCCTGGGCCAGCAGGGGGATACTGTATATAGTTTTCACTCAGGTCTGTAAATAGTTTTCACTCAGGTCCACATCAGTTATTTTAGGCAGGAACTCTGGGCTATTGTTGTTACAATGTTGACAGCCGGCTGCCTATAAAAGCAGGCCGGCTGAGCTGTTTGCAGTCAGTTCTATTCCAGCTTACGAAATAAAGAGCTACTCGGAGAAACCGCTGTGTCGTCTGCTATGTCAACCCACAAGTTAACACTGGCGACGAGGATGGGATTGATGGACATCAGAGCACAGCCAGATGCGGCCAGCCTCTGAACTGAGCTGAATCACTGAGCTGAATCACAGAGCGAAATCATTGAGCGAAATCACTGGACAGAACCAATTCAGAGCTGACTGTTCTGGCTAAGAGCACGGTGTTCCATCCATCGCCCTTCACGCCGCATCGGAATCATGGCTTCACTTGTGCCTCTACCGCCGTTTGCGCCAGCCTCTGAATCATGGGACTCCTACCTCGCTCGGTTCGACTGCTACCTCCAAGCCAACGAGCTGACAGCAGTATCAAAGGATCGGAAGCGGGGCCTATTCCTCAGCCTTTGTGGGCCTGAGGTGTTTGAGACGGCCCGAGCATTGGTTGCGCCTGAAGCAGTCCAGGCAACACCATGGGACACGATCCAAGAGAAGCTCCGCAACCACTACGCACCAAAGCCGTCCAAGATTGCTGCCCGCCATGCGTTCTACCACCGGAACCAGGCAGAGGGGGAGTCAATCAACAACTACACCACCGCCCTGCGACAGGCTGCAATGCACTGTGAGTTCCGAGACTTAGACGATGCCCTGATGGATTGAATCGTCTGCGGGGTCCGGGACATCCATCTGCAATGGCGTCTCCTCGCCAAGCCAGACCTCACGCTACAGAAAGCCATTGAGGAGGCTGTGGCCTCAGAAGCTGCTGAACGCTCCGCCCAGGAGATCCGCAAGTGCAGCAGCCCGCGTCTTGCTAGGAAGCCAGTTCCAGTGCATCACGAAGAGGCCAGCAGTGATGAGGCATCCTCCAGTGAAAACTATATACAGTATCCCCCTGCTGGCCCAGGGTGAAACTTCACTTCATAACACCTACCTAAGTAGCCTCCAGAATCTCCCTATTCTTACTTTAAATCCCCCTGAAATCAGGGCCCCCAGGACCGACTACAATGCACCAAAGGGCTGGTTTCTTACGATTTGGCGACACTCTTCAGGTATTCAATTTTCCTCTCCAGCACTAAGACCTCTCGCTCAAAGTTTGTCAGCTTGCGCGCCTCAGCCGACAGAACAGTAGGCATGTTCCCATGTCCTAAGTCCTCAAGGCGGGTCATCTTGTCTTGTAGCAGCCCTTGAGTATCCTGGCAATCCTGAAGGAACGTCTTCACGTCAGCCACGCCAATCAGCATTGAGCCTTTCTCGTCTTTCAGTGCTTCCAAGCGCTCCCACCTAAGAGGAGAAAAGTAAAGAAGGTTGCTGCAGTGGTGACTATGCTGTTGGACTATGATGAGAGAAAGGAATTCTGCACATGCTCAGGGACATTTTACTCTAAAGTTAATGCGTCTCAACATGTGGATCACATTCTTATGAAGAATACAATGGTGGTTTCAGTTTGTAGCCTGCTCTCGTTTGCGTGAGCAAACAGGCACCTCAGTGTCTAAAGCAGGGATAGGGAATGTGTGGCCATTCAGAAGCTGCTGGACACAAACCTTCGTAAGCCCCGGATAGTAATTTATGCTTGTATATTTCAATTGATTTCTTTTATTGTATTTTTGTGCTGCTTTTCACTCACACGAGTCACAATGTGGCATGCATACAAAAAGAACAAGAGTAGAACATCACAATTGCAACTTAAATTATATAAAATTAACAAATTATCAATAAAACAACCACCTTCTAGAAAACACTATGTCTAAACCAGAAGTTACATTTAAAGTAAAGCTCATCCTTTAGACATCACGGGGTTAACTCTATATATGAACCACCATTTACCTCGCATTTATCTCTGTCTGATGGACATGAATCTCATTCTGTTTTCCAGGACTGCTCTTTGAAAACATATCTGCTAAGCAACTGATCTCATCAAGTTGCCTTTTCCCAGTAGCCAATTCCGTTAGAAAACTCTGAACAACAGAAACCAACAAAGACAGCAGTAGTAATTTATTGTTTAGCTCTTTGACGTTATAGAATTTAACTAACAAAAAGAATCTTTGGTAACCTGCTTTACACATTAGTATCTAGAGTCCCCCCCCCCTTAAATTCTAGCATGAAACTGCTGAATTAGAATTGAATAGGGTGTTTACTTCTCAGGAATCAGGCGTGAACTGAGATCACCAACTGCTGCTTTTGTGAATGGTCACTTTGCTTATGTAATGGTTTACAAAGAATGGTCACAGACTTTTTTTATAATTCACTGCTGTTTGATGCACTGATTACAACATTTGTGTGTGTAAGCACCCACCAGGGGCACTGACTTGTCCCCCCACACTTTGAGGGGGCGTAGCCACATGACGCATCACATGACACCATCCGGCAGGATGCGCAGAGGACAAAAGCAAAGATCTTTATTGTCCCAGCTGCCGCCTGGCTCCTGGCAGCCCCCTCAACTTTCGGGGAGGGGGGGAGACCCTGCCCCTTGCCCAAAAATATTAGGGAAGCCCTTCTGCCCCCTATACCTGGCACCCCCACATCCCTGCCAGCTGAGCGTATAATGAAGTGAATTGAAGCCCGTGCTATAATAAATTTCCTCGTCTTTCAGAAGCCACAACTCCTGTTTTTGCTACTACAGACTGAGACATCTCTGGAAGTTTTCTCAAGGTTATTATCTTCAGGTTACTTTCCCAAACAGATTTAATTTACTTCCCACATTAACTTCAGTGGTGTGATGCTTCACTTTTACCTAGTTAGTCCTGTTAACACTCTGAGAAGCAAACAAGTGGATAATCCACATTCTTTTTTTAGCGAGCAAGAGATGTGAAATAATGTTTCCTTTGAAAATCCACACTTTGACAAACAACATTTTTATATCAACAGGAAATTTCAGAGTGATTCAAAAATGTGTATATTAAGAGAAATCCACACTAAAACACTGGGGGGGGGGGGAATCATTTATGCAGAAATGTGGAGAACTGGATTTAAGATTGGAAAAATGAGAAGTTCAGCCCAGTTTGAAAACAATTCAAGACCTCTTGATCTTCTCAGAGCTTGTTGATACTGTTTTAATGCACTTCAACTTCTCCATCCAAGTGTCTTTGGCATGGGTCAGGGGTAGCAGCAAAATACCACCCTCCTGGGATTTTGGCCCACATGTGATTATTTTCCAAAGTGCCTATATTTATAGCAATTGGCTACCGAGCAACTATTGTTATCAACAATAAAATGGATTCGAATCCCCATGACGGGGTGAGTTCCCATTGCTCGGTCCCTGCTCCTGCCAACCTAGCAGTTCGAAAGCAGGTCAAAGTGCAAGTAGATAAATAGGTACCACTCTGGCGAGAAGGTAAACGGTGTTTCTGTGCACTGCTCTGGTTCCCCAGAAGCAGCTTAGTCATGCTGGCCACATGACCCACAAGCTGTACGCCGGCTCCCTCAGCCAATAAAACGAGATGAGCGCTGCAACCCCAGAGTTGGCCACGACTGGATCTAATGGTCAGGGGTCCCTTTATGTACTATGTAGGTTTGCAAGTCAAAGGCACAACTCCATTTCTAGGGCTAATTGTTTAGCCTGTGCTCCTAACACTGCCTTGTTTATGAGGTATTAGAACTGCAACAAAATGAAGTTGAAATAAATAGGGTTGTTTTGACAGTTGCTGGGAGTCTCTCCCCCCCCCCAATAACATATCTCTTTCGCTTTTTACTAAAATCAGAAATGGTTCCTCTAAATTCAACCCTGGCTGACAGACTGAGGTAAATTATGACTGAGTAAGAATGCCAGGGAAAATGTAGGTGGAAACAGCACCTGGTATTTATGCTGCATAATCTCCACATTATCTGCTGTTGGCTGAATAGTCTGAACAATTTTCTCTTTGTCATCCATCCAAGACTGAAATTCTTCACAGGAACTGTAGAACTGGTAGAGTCGGATCCTTTCTTCTAACTCTTTTCTCCTGTGCTGTAGGAATAAGTATCCAAACACTGTATGAGAATAAATATGCTATGATACAAATATACAAACATATCAGCACAAAGGCAGTATATGAGGGTAACAGATTAAAAACAAATTCAGAGCTGAGGCACCAACAAATCACCAAGAGTTAGCTATTTGTGTAATCCTATGCCATGATTTGTGCATTAGTACTGTCAAATGTGAAACATGTGAAAGATGGGAAGAAGAAGAAGGAGAGTTTGGATTTGATATCCCACTTTATCACTACCCGAAGGAGTCTCAAAGAGGCTAACATTCTCCTTTCCCTTCCTCCCCCACAACAAACACACTGTGAGGTGAGTGGGGCTGAGAGACTTCAGAGAAGTGTGACTAGCCCAAGGAGTCATGATATATATGAAATTCTGCTACTGTCCATAGATTTCAGATTAAATTCTTCTCTCAGGGGAAACTGAGAGAGGATTCTCAGGATATAATGGCTTGGGCCAGCATACCGAAACATTTGTCTTCACTCATGGATGAATTTAAGAATGACATGAAATGTTTTGTTAATAGCACCATTTGTTGTAGAGAGCTATTCTTGGTGGTTGCCCTAAAACAGTTCCCTGCTATAAGTCTGAGCATTTTTTTAAAAAGTCAGCCTTTTCCATTTGAGCTGGTTTTCTTCATGACTGGAGGAAACTGGCAGGGATGGTGTTTTTTAGAATTTGTCAGGTTTCTCACATATTGCCCACCTGGAGATTTTGCAATAGGGCAATTAGCACATTCAGCTATATAAAAACCAGTCTTCAGCAACACATTTCAGGATTCTTGGTATCTTCTCTGCAGAGTAAACTCTAAAAGCTACATTAAGTTTTCATATCTGGAGCCAGGATAGCAAAAAAACCACAAAGGCTGCAATGCAACTCTATAAACAATTACTCTATGTCTTTAAAAAAGAGAGGGAGAACTCAAAATATTATGAGAAAAACTTGATACCTCAGCCATGGTCTGCAGTTTTTCATATAATAAATTAATCTTATTCTGGGCTTTCCAGATGTTTTCTGTAACAAAATGAGGATCAGAGCCAAATGGGCTTGTTGGCATAGTTTGGGCAGACATGCACGACACAGAAAGACTTGCTGGCGCTTTCGTTACCCGCTGGACTGTGCTGCCATGGATCTTTGTGTTTGCTGTTGGCACCGGTACCATCTGTCAAAAGAAATATACAAAAAAACCTGAATTCTGTGTTTTTGAGACTGGCATTGCTCACAAGTTCACATTAAATTTACTTTCAGTTTTATTTCAATAGGTAGCCTTAGCTTAAGATGCTTATTTCTGTCTATGTACACATTAGACATTTGCACACTGCTGTGTGCACCAGAGAGGGGGTGGGGATTTCTCCACCCAGTGTGCATGACCTGCTTGCACCACCACCACCCCTGAACTCCTGTTCATGAAGCTCTCATCTGTGTATGCACGATGGTTGTCTCAAATGTACATACCTCAGCTCATGTTTTCAAATCAGATGGAAGTTAGTTTGAAGGGAAACACTTCAAACTACAGGTTAACATATGGATTGTGGCCAATGCCATGTGTTCTTGGCTTCAAACATCAACAGTAGGAGTGCAGTGGAGCCACAGTAAAAGCTAATGTGAACATAGCCTAAGTTGCATCTAGGATAGCAAGGTCTGAAGATAGCAAAGACCTTTTACAACTATAGGAATGTTGTATCTTACTTTGCTATTCCCAGAATCTTTAAATAGCCTGTGAACAATCAAAAGTGTTTCTGAGTTTTAAAATTGAATTTGCCACCAGGTGTTGCAGTAGAAACAAAATGGCTATTCTCTAAAATGGCTGCCGTTAAGATGTGACAAGGCCACTTTTGTGTGTGCATTTGAAAGAATATTTTTCAAACAGCAACAGATATGAGAACAATAGCTGAGAATGTTACAAAATTGCTCTCACAGTTTTAGAGCAAATAGTTGCGTTATCAGAGTTAAAAATTTAAATCTGAACTTTACATCTTCCAATTAGCTCCCCAAACTGGGCCATGGCTCCTATCATTTTCACCCAAAGACATTTTCCAGCACTTCCAGGCTGGCTGGTGAGGACAGTTCTCACAAAATATTCAAGATGACTTTACCTCAGCTGAGTTACTAGTTTGAGGACAGGGCTTTCAGGTGGTTTAAAATACAAATACTTCACGTTCTACAAAGTCAGTATGAGATATTATGGGACAACAGTAGGCTGATTCGCATACAATTCTAGGACATTGAGTAAACATAAAAATAAGAAGATTGAAGGCACAATTCTACAGAAAGAAAAAAAAATGGTGTTTTGAGGGAAATATCACAACACAGAAACTGAAGATGAAGTGGAGAAATTTTTTTAATTCAGTCTAACAGACCAAATTGTGTCTGCCTCTGCTCTGGTTTTATTTGGGTTCATCGGCAATAGCAACCATATTGGGCCAAACTGATCTGTAACTTAATAGAAATGAGATAAAAAGATAGGATGAGTGCTACCTACCACTGATGCAGCCTGCTTTGCTACAGAATGAGCCTGCTCATCCAAGTGGCTTATTTCGGAAGAATACGCAGCTATCTCTTTCTCCAAACGGAAGTGGCGATGCAACAAAGCTTCTGCACTGGATTCATCCTTCCCGTAATCCTTGCTAGCTAGCAGGGTTTGTTGCTCCTGCATCCAAGACTCCACCTCATCAATATCAGCAAAGTACTGAGGGGGGAAATAGGACAATTGTGTTGTTATATCTTGCCTGCTTGTGACATACTAGCAATATCACATTAGGAGAGTAACAAATCTGAACGAAATCAACAATTTATTCAAGACACAAAGAGAAGAAAGACTGATTCTCCTTGAGCATTACTGTTATTGCAACCTTGTAAATAAGTGACTTGCCTGAGAAAAAATTAGCTAGGTTTCTGGGAGATGAAAGAGGAGGGGCAGAGAGAACCCTCCCTCCATCAAAGACTTGCTGGTGGTGGCCTTCCTGGTTTTTATGCCAGCTGCAAATGAGAGACCAAGAATTCCACCTCTCTTTTCTTAGCCATCTCACTCACCTGTGTGCAATTCCTTGTCTCCAGTGGCAATCAGACAAGTGCTTAAATGCAAGGCTGTGCTATTGTTGTTGATGTCTTAACATAACAAGACCTTCCAAGCTTAATGGACAGGCTAAGATCTTGTTTAGACTTCTTAATAATAATCAATTCAGTTCAATCTGAACAGAGCTGCAGACCAATGTACCTGTTTGATGAGAGAAGCTGCCTCCAAACTGGTTTTACGTCTGGGCACCTCATCTTGGAGCTGCTGCCACAATTTCTGGATATTGTCAGTCTCCTTCTGGATGCTCCTCTGATTTGAAGGGTTTTTCTGACCTAGCTCCCGTCCCTTGCATATGATCTTAGAACAAATCAGTTGGTGGGAGTCACACTCAGCTTGCAAAGCCTGCCAGGTGGAAGTTGGAGGATCATAAATACTCGATGTCACCATGAAGCCAAATCCAGTCATGCTAGTTTGAATGCTGTTTTCACTTCTTTTGACCACTTTATTTTTCCAGGAATGATAACTATGAGGAATAATATCTCACCATTCCACTCCATGAGTCAAGTGATCTTCTCTGGCAAAATCATTTATGCAAATTGTATTATACCTACCACCAACATTTACTGTACAATCAAATATAGCTGAGCACCATTGTTTTCAACCATACAATACTTTGATTGGAGGAAGCAAGAGGAATTAACTGTCACAATATCTGGCTTATGACTGGGTCGTCATAACTGGCAAAGCAACTGTCACAGAAAATAAGAAGATAAATGATGGAGCTATGACACTAATCCCTAATGTAACATCAGCAAGTCCGCTTCACCACTTTTAGGGTGCGGCGGCCTTGCAGGGCAGGTAGCAATTGCCCCCCCCCCATGCAGAACTGGGATGCTGGGAATGTGAACTCTCCCAGCTTGAAATCTCGCTCCATGCCAGCCTGCCAAATTGGCCAATGGCCGGCTGGTGTGGAGGGCAGGGCTCTTCGGAGGCAGGCCTGAGGAAAAAATCAGGCTTCCTTCAGGTCAGCTTCCAGGAGGGATTTAAACAGTTTGCGCCGGCCCCCGACACCCGCTCTTTTTCATCAGTTCTGCTACCATATTGGGAAAACGCTCCAGGCTATCAGCAGCGCCTCCCCCCCCCCCCGATCTCCGAGCGTCCTCCGGTGAGCATAGCTCTGGAAAAGGCACCCTGTTCTTCTCCAGGGTTCTTCAGTGACATAAACCAACTTGATTTATGCACACTAGCCGCCTCTCTTGACACAGTAAAAGAAAGAGGCATCGTAGTTCTGAACTACTACAGTGGTACCTCAGGTTACATACGCTTCAGGTTACATACGCTTCAGGTTACAGACTCCGCTAACCCAGAAATAGTGCTTCAGGTTAAGAACTTTGCTTCAGGTTGAGAACAGAAATTGTGCTCCGGCGGTGCGGCAGCAGCAGGAAGCCCCATTACCTAAAGTGGTGCTTCAGGTTAAGAACAGTTTAAGGTTAAGTACGGACCTCCAGAACGAATTAAGTACTTAACCCGAGGTACCACTATATTTATTGACACTGTATTACACAGACAAGGAATCATGGTGCTCTTTCTCATCCAGCTCTGAGAGAGAACAGGCAAAAGTGAAAGTACATCATACAATACATACAGATAAGACTATATCTGGTTCTCATGTTTCCTCTCAGACAGACCGTGTGATTTCCACTAATCACAAAATGCAGCCTTGGAGGCGTGAAATTGCTAACACAACCCACCCACCCACTCCATTAATTTTGCATTTTACTTATTGATTTGACCTTGCTATGGCTGTGGTGGTTGCCGTATTAGCGGGGCCGGGTAGGAATTTGGCTATCAGGCAAATTGGCTATGGCCTGGGGGGTTTTTTTAACCAATTTGCATATCACAAATGCAACAACAGGGGTATACTGTTCCACATAAGCAAATTAAAGTGTTTCTAACAAATCCAACCCTTAAGGAGGCAAACAAATAAAATAACATTTCAGAAATAGAAAAGAAGAAAGAAATAAACAAGTCACTTTTAGAATTTGATTGCTCAACTCAAGGCTTCTTTGTTCTTGTCACATCAAACTAGCTAAACCAATCAAGAGGCAAATAGGGTGATACCATTGTCTGCCTAGACCTATTGAAACACCACAGAATAATCAGTCGATTTCACTGGCTCTGGGCTGATTATGTCTGCACATTTCAAGCAATATTGGTAAATTTGTAAGTTACTTTGACCTCATATCTCTAACAGTTTTCCATTCCATCGGTGAAGAGTTTTATAATATTAAGGTATTACATATTCCTGCACCACCAGTTCTCACCCCACCCCTTTTTAGAACTGTTATAAATCTTTTGGACGTGTACATTAGTATCTATGCTACTAGAAACAGAAAGCTAGTGTTATGTACTGAGCTTGGATCCTAGAACAATAGGCAGGTAGAATCCTAGAATGCAACAACTGATTGGCCTGCAGTAGCAGCCGAACCAGGTTCCAGGAGGGAAGCAGAATCAGCCAATCAGGCGGAACCCCATTGTGTAAATAATGTATATAAAGTCTGAGGTCTGGAGGGAAATTCATTCAGTGTTTTACGAGCTGCAATAAAGAGCATGAAATCACTACATGACTCTGAGTATATTTCAGCTAGAAAATTCTGAAAGAAGAAGAAGAAGAAGAAGAAGAAGAAGAAGAAGAAGAAGAAGAAGAAGAAGAGGAGGAGTTTGGATTTGATATCCCGCTTTATCACTACCCAAAGGAGTCTCAAAGCGGCTAACATTCTCCTTTCCCTTCCTCCCCCACAACAAACACTCTGTGAGGTGAGTGGGACTGAGAGACTTCAGAGAAGTGTGACTAGCCCAAGGTCACCCAGCAGCTGCATGTGGAGGAGCGGAGACGCGAACCTGGTTCCCCAGATTACGAATCCACCGCTCTTAACCACTACACCACACTGGCTCTCTAAAAAAGCCCTCGAAAACCTGCACAAGCAATCAAGAATTGACACATCACTAACCTTATGGCTTTGAAGAGAGGCTGCAATGTGACTGAGATCACGCCCTAAGTGTCCCGCCGTCACCAGCTTCAATTTGTCAGACAGCCAAAGCTCCTCTTCTTTGCACTCATGGAAAAACTCAAAAAGCTTTAAAGCACTTTCCAGCTGATATTGTCTATTCCAAAAGGGGGGAGAGATGCATTTGGTAATGTTTATAAAGCCACATCATGTTTTTTTCTAGTACTTCCAGCATATTGGAATCTGGATTAATCAGGCTTCCTTTTCCTAAGCTGGACCAGCCACCAATGTAGGCCACATTTGAAATATTTATTTATACTTAAGTTGTGCCCTAGACACTTCTCTGTATTCTCCTTGGTTTCAGGTAAAATCCATACAGTGGTACCTCAGGTTACATATGCTTCAGGTTACATACGCTTCAGGTTACAGACTCCGCTAACCCAGAAATAGTACCTTGGGTTAAGAACTTTGCTTCAGGGTGAGAACAGAAATCGTGCTTCAGTGGCGTGGCGGCAGCAGGAGGCCCCATTAGCTAAAGTGGTGCTTCAGGTTAAGAACAGTTTCAGGTTAAGAACGGACCTCCGGAACAAATTAAGTACCGTATTTTTTGCACCATAACACTCACTTTTTTCCTCCTAGAAAGTAAGGGGAAATGTCTGTGCGTGTTATGGAGCGAATGCCTGCGGGTGGCGGGGGGGATCTGCTGCGGTCGTGAGCAGAGGATCCATGGTTCCCCTTCCTTCCCTCCTCCGTGGTTACAAAGCATGGATCCACATGGATCCTCAGGATTTTTGCATTGGGCTACTCCAAACTCACTGTCAGATCACATGTCTGTGGCCACAGCATGAACCACAAAAAGCATATATCCACTATTTCGTTTAGAATATTTTTTTTCTTGTTTTCTTCCTCTAAAAACTAGGTGCGTGTTATAGAGCGAAAAATACGGTACTTAACCCGAGGTACCACTGTACTTGGTTTTAAGGAAGTAGCTTTCAATTCTGCTTCAGAGCAACTATCTTTACCTAATGAATTTGAACAACATGAAGGAAGTAGTGAATTAATTCCTTTGTAACTTTAAGATAAGAATCTGAATCCAATCCAAACAGAAGGCAGAGAAACCCCAAATTGTGAGCTCAGGGTTGTCAGCTGTGGAGTCTGATAGACTTTCTGCTGAACATGCATGGGGTACTTTTCTTGCTAATGCTGAATGTCAGTGGGTGTGCGGGCCCCCTTCTCACTAACACCAAGTGTTCACAGCTGTGGGAATGGGGACAGTATCCATGCTGGCATGAGAGGGGCATGACCAGCTGTCCACTTCACAGTATACCTGAAGGAGCGTCTCCACCCCCATCATCCAGCCCGGACACTGATGTCCAGCACCAAGGGCCTTCTGGCAGTTCCCTCACTGTGAGAAGTGAGGTTACAGGGAACCAGGCAGAGGGCCTTCTCAGTAGTGGCACCTGCCCTGTGGAATGCCCTCCCAGCAGATGTCAAGGCAATAAACAACTATTTTACTTTTAAAAGACAACTGAAGGTGGCCCTGTTTAAGGAAGTTTTAAATGTCTGACGCTGTATTGTTTTTAATATTCAGTTGGAAGCCGCCCAGAGTGACTGGTGAAACCCAGCCAGATGAGTGGGGTATAAATAAAAAAATGTTGTTGTTATATGTTCATTGTGGGGGTTCATACAAACACCCCTGACATCCCACAATTAGGATATTCTACTCCTGAATTTCTTAAATAAAAGAATTGGCCAGCCTTCTCAGGAAGAACTGAGTCACAAAAACAAGAAATTTACCGTGTTTTGCAGAGATCCACAAGGTTTTGATACAGCTGCTGGAGCATCTGATGCTTAGCTCGAAGCACATCTGGCTTGAACGATTTACCTTTGACAATCGCTTCTGTTCTTTCAGTGATATGCCTGACCCTCTCCCCAAGGGAAGAGATCTGAGAGGCAACCAGTTTATGTTTCTGAAGTAAATCTACTGCTTCCAGGAGTTGTTTACCACAATCCTGGGAACTCACTAAACTCTGGAAATTAAATGAAATAGAAATGATGTTTATCGTCCTCAAGAACTTGCGCAAAGACTATTTATCAGATGGTAAATTGACTATTTATCAGATGGTAAATTTACCATAATGTGCATGTAGCCACTTATAAAACTAATAATCCTTTCAACTTCTGAGAGGAGTTTTTACAATCAGAAGAATAAGGGAATGGTGACTTGCACTAAAGTGCAGGAGTCTACACTATTGGCAGAATATTACTGATGCCCATTTTATCAAGTTGTTATATTCATGCAGTGGTAAATTAACACCCAATGTCAGCTAGGAATCAACAGATAGTATCCAAGGCCCACTAATGTCAAAGGAAAGATGCAAGTTCCATCTACATACAGTACATATTACAAACGGGTATAGCGATAATAAACACAGTGCTTAGTTTCCGACATGTATTGTGCCTGGTTGCTAGACTGCCTAGAAGTCATGTCCTTTGATATGAATTCTCCTAATCCCATAAGTGTGGGACCAAATAGGTTATGATAAAGGAAGGCAGTTATATGGTACTCCTGGCTTTGGAAGCCATGCTAAACTTAAGCTCAAATTAAGCCTGTATGCACTGCCTCTGTATGGATGATTCAGTTTTATAATCTATATGTAAATCCACTTCCGAGCTAGGGAGGAGGTGGGGTTGCGGGCTTCACGCCCCTCCCCCACACTTGTGGGGGCTGGCTCCAGCCCCACGCGATAGCAGGGAATCCTCGGACGCGTCATACCCCGAGCCAGCCAATCGGCTGGTGCAGGGGCCGTGGCCTCGCCTACTTAGGTCTGGCGCGGCCAAGGGTCTCCCTCTTTCCCGCACCACAGCTGACCTGGTTTTCCCTCCCCTCCCATCCGTTAGGCTAGGTTCTCGGACATTGCTGTGAACCTCAGTTGGTCACCGTCAAGGGGCCTGGTAGGAATTTTTCCAACTGGCAGATTGGCAACAGCCATTTGGTTTTCGCCTACCTCGTAGCAAACTGTCACAACTCCATGGTATTGGCGGTTAGGCATTGGTGGGGGTACTGTTTTATTGTTATGCAGATGAAGGGGGGAAGGAGCGCCATCACCTTCCCCCAAATAAAGGGTAGTCCAGTAAAGGATTCCGGGGGGCGTGGCCTCGTCCTAAGCCTATGGAGGTGTGGGCCCACGGCACGCCCCCACGCGGTGGCCCCCGGGGGAGGTCCTAGTTGACGTGCCTCAGCAGGACTCCTCCCACTGGTGGTTAACCCTCACCAGCCAGGCCGGTTAGTTGTAGGACCAATGCATAAGCCAATACCATTCAATGTAATCAATAAAGTTGTGGCCTAATTTGACCCATTAACTCGAATTCTTGTGTCTGTGTCTTTATTTCTATGTGGGGAGGTGGGAACTCGCAACGTAACTGGCTTTCACTGCAAGAAACAGGCCTTTTGACCTAATGCAAAGGAAAATGAACAGATTTTTGTGCATGCCGATAATCTATAGCTCTTAGCCTCAAGTCCGTATTCTATTATTCTGGCAAATGGAATATTTTCCATTTAGTTGTCCCTAGAAAATGAAGTTTGTACTGACAATCGTATGCCTAAATCTATCTTATTTATTTATTTCCATTATTATTATTATTATTATTATTATTATTATTATTATTATTATTAAATAAAGAAGCCTGGGGTGTCAATGACTATGTGCCTATTTTCAGACCTGAAGACACGATGTTCTTTCACAACATGACATCAATTGCAGTCTTTAGTTGTCACTAAAACAATGTGCTTGTTAACATGCAAAATGTATAACACGAGATACCTTCAGCCCTCTTAGTTCTTCTGTAATGGTATCGATGTCCCTCAAAAGGACCAGGCCTTCCTGCATCACCCCCAAGGAGTGTTTTTGTCTCTGGAGCTGGGTCATAAGGTCTTGCCATTGATGCGCAATGTCATTTTGCCTGGATGGGAGGGAAAGCAACAACATGGTATATCAAAAGATTCTGAGCAGAACTACGTATTTCAAGGAAACACAGGGAGAACAATGAAAATGTAGGCCCTTGTCAAGTTCCCTCATGATTCCCATGTGGCTAGTTTATTTAACTAAACCACTGAAAATGTCTGGGGAAACCAAAAGGTCTTTCTTAGCTTGGCACTGAAATGATCGAAGTGTTGGATCTAACCAGTGCTTTTCTTCTAGAAAAAAAGGAGCTGGTGCTGTGTACCCTTGAATAACCCCAGAAGAAAGCACTGGCTTTAACCACAATTCTAATAGGATTGTATTCTGCCAATGGGAAGACACTGCACAGAAGGCCCTTATGTCACCCCTAACATGCCTCACCCAGTGCTGAAACATGGAGAAGGGTTTTCTCCCAAGATTTTATTTGAAAAATCTTCTTATTTGAAAAAAAAAGAATGTTTCTCTTTTTTAAAAAAATCAGTCCACTGTCTATTCAAAAGCACGAATGTGAAGCATGGTGGTGAAATCCATCGCCATTGTTAATCTCTATCATTGCTCCCTTTCTGAAAAGGGGAGCTACATTATTCATGCTACCAACACAACTGTTTTCTATGTGTCCTTCTAATTCTCCTTAAAGCTATTCCTGCTTCTCCCACCTCCCAAAACCACACACCGCCACTTTTCAGCTCACTTCTTTTCAATCTGGATCTTGCCATGGTAGTTCTCCTGCTTGATTTCTGAAGCCATCTTAGACAGTGCTTTGAAGCGTAGGTCTCGGGAAAGCATATCTGCCTCAATGGCTTCAAGCTTCCTTGTGGCTGCCTGGTGTTCTTCCACACTCTTGGGCTGCCAGTCGTTCTGCTTCTTTATTATCCCTCTCATGTCCTCCAAGTAGGCCTCACGAACAGCTGCTTTCTTCAGAAATCTCTGGACTAGTTGCTCAACTCTTTCCAGCCTCAAGAGCTCCTCCTGGATTGCTTTTCCTCGGTTGTGTTCCGCCTTCTCCAAAACAACCCATTCCTTCTCCAAATCTCTCAGTGTCTTTCCTTCAGGAGGCAGGTAGGCACGTTGGTTGTGGGCTCGCTGTTTGGTTCTGATGTGAAAGAAATTGGCTTCAATGATTCCCTTCTCCCGGTACTTGGGAGGCTTCTCCACGACGCGGAAGGTCTTAAAGTTGCCCATGAGAAGACGCATCTCCTTGAGGGAGTTGGGAAAGAAGCGATCGTCCAGTTCCACCACTTTGAGCTTTATCCATTTCAAGAGCTCTGAGACCATTTGTTCATACTGGAACTTCAAGTCATCCGTCTCCTTCAGGAAGAACACAATCTGTGCGGGGGGGGGGGAGCAAAAGAATAATCATATAACCTAGCATAGTTTTATGACTGACTCCAGTCAATCCAGGCTTTGGGCGAGACTAGGCTGACAGATTTGTTCCTTAGCCACAGATAATAACCACATCTAAATCTGAATTTGTGTTTGTGTGGGTGGTATGAGGTGTTTATTGGGGTGGGTAGAGGTTAGATCTGGTGTTAAATGTTGCCAAGTGTGGTAGTGCAGTCTTTTTCTGTATATACCCAGAAGATTATTGAGACCAGTAATTGTTAAGAGTGTGTGTGTGTGTGTGTGTGTGTGTGTGTGTGTGTGTTTGCCTGTAAGTTTGTGTGCAAGTGTAGGTGTCATGCAGACTGAGGTAGCAGCGCATTAGTGGGTGTGGAATTTGTGTGGGTGTTGAGTGGGTAGAATCCTATTTTGTGGAGTTCAGTGTTTTGTCTGTTTTATTGTTTTATACACTGTGTTATTTAATTTTTGTCAATAACCTGAGAATATTTTCTAAAGAACAGAAGTATATAAGTATATAAATATTTGAAATAAATACATCTGGAAAACAAAAGCAGTCCTAGAAGCCTCCTACTTTGCTTCAAGGCCATGGCACAACTAGGAGAGGCCTAGAAGAAGAAGAGTTTGGATTTGATATCCCGCTTTATCACTACCCGAAGGAGTCTCAAAGCGGCTAACATTCTCCTTTCCCTTCCTCCACCACAAAAAACACTCTGTGAGGTGAGGGGGGCTGAGAGACTTCAAAGAAGTGTGACTGGGCCAAGGTCACCCAGCAGCTGCATGTGGAGGAGCAGAGACACGAACCCGGTTCACCAGATTACGAGTCTATCGCTCTTAACCACTACACCACACTGGCCTACTCTTTCATCACTACCACAGCCCTTCAGATCTCCTTTCCTCAAACTGCTGGGGGATCGTTTCCCCAAACTGCTGCTAGGATCAGGCCCCTCTTGAAGCCTAGAATTGAAGACCTGCTGCCAACTGGGACTCTACTTAGGATCGTCCAGCACCCACTCTCAGAGCACCTTCTACAGTGGTGCCACGCAAGACGAAATTAATCCGTTCCGTGAGGCTCTTCGTATAGCGGTTTTTTCGTCTTGCGAAGCAAGCCCATTGACAGCTTAGCGGATTAGCGCTATTAGCGGTTTAGCGGCTTTTAGCGGATCAGCTGATAAGTGGCTTAGCGGCTTAAGAAAAGGGGGGGAAAAGGGGGGAAAAACCTGCAGGAACTCGCAAGACATTTTCGTCTTGCGAAGCAAGCCCATAGGGAAATTTGTTTTGCGAAGCGCCTCCAAAACGGAAAACCCTTTCATCTAGTGGGTTTTCCGTCTTGTGAGGCGTTCGTCTTGCGGGGCACCACTGTATGTCTTTTCTGGATCCACTCACCCCCTCCACAATACTTCCATGGGACTCACGACATATTTTAATACCAGAGAAAGAGGCAAGTATTTCACTAAATAGTGCTGCTGGTATTTTAAGGTGCAGGGTTCAAAGTTATCACCACATGTTTTACCATAAATAACCAAACTCTGATATCCACACTCTGCAATTCAGCTACTGAATCTTGTTGTTGTTACTACTACTGCTACTATTTAAACAAAGATCTGGAAATACACCCCCTCCACCAGTCTGCAATTTTCTGTTTTTGACTGTAGGTTAGGAATCCACAACCTTACTGAAGACTCTTGGATTCATTCATTTCAATTTAAACATGAGACCCAGCTACACTGGCAAAGAAAAAACCGCTATATATGCGTTGTTTGTGCATTCTAACTCTGTGACACCAGATGGTGCTGTGGAGTTCCCTCTTTGCTAACCTGATTTCTCATGCAAAGTTTGTAACGCGTTTAATTGCAACACTTGTTTGATGTGCGTGGATCCAGTTTTACAGCAGAGCATTTGTTGTCAAAACTCTCTGATAGTGGCCTGCAAGTAGTTGCTTCCCGTAACTAATATCAGAAGCACCCATCAGAATATGATGAGAGGGGACTCTGCAACATGGTACCATCCAGCGCAAGGTTTGGCATTACCAGAGAAAGCCTTAATTCTGTTAGTCAATTTGAACTATCAGCATTAAGCATAAAATACCTGCACCTTCCCTGTGTGGACTGATGGACAGTCATGTTCATTCAGCACCAGACACAAACCCTATGGAAGCATTGCCAGAGTGCAAAAAGTAACCATCTTTCTCACATTGCCCTCCCCTTTCATTTGCTATTTTTGGTTTCCACTTCTTAATCCTAGCTTCGAAAGAGCTCAAAGCGAAATGCCCCAAACTAAAGCAAACTACAACAGACAACGCAGGACAACGCTCCATGTCACTCTTGAAGAGGCCTCGGCCGGCCCCCAGTTGTTTCCTTGCGTTAATGAGGAAGGTGCTGACACCGAACAAAAAAACCAATGAGCTGGAAGTGCTAATCTGCTTGCATCCATTTCAGAGCACACAAATAACAAAGCAAGCCCAGCTACGGGCAGGAGAAGGAGCAAAACAGCAGCACCAACCTTGAGTGCAGGAAAAGCTGCCTGGGGCATTAGGGCTCCGTTCTGTATGTTCTGCCATCGCACCCAGTTCTCGCTGAAGGATCCTAACAAATGCATGGTCACTGGAGAGGGGTGGGGGAAGGGAGATTTACCTCACCGCATGGATTCCCTCTGCACTCCCTGGTCACCCACTAGTCTTAGCGCATACTGAGGCTGCTTTGACACAAGGGAGGCTTCCCTGCCACAATCCTATTAGGGAACTCAGAGCTGCCTTATTGAGGGTGACTGAGGTCAGCTAGAGATTATCATGTCTCCCTGTGTTTGTTTAGGAAGGGAGGAGAAGGAGAAGGGCTCTGCATGAAAGAACCCCGAGAGAGAATCGGAGTGGGAAGGAAAACCATTAAAGCAAGAAGCACACAAAGGGCAGAACTCTGCCACGTTCTGCCACTGTCAGAGGCAGTATGCTTCTGAACTGCAGTTGCACTCAGGTCTTGCTAGAAGTCTCCCAATAGGCACCTGGTTGGCCACTGTGAGTACAGGAGGCCAGACTGCATGGGCAAGTGGTCCAACCCAGCAGAGCTAGTCTTAGGTTCTTATAAAACTTGCAATGGGAATATCATGGAAGCATAGAATTGTACAGTTGGAAGCGACGCAAAGGTCCAACCACCTGCAATGTAGGAATATATGGGGATATGTAGAAGAGCATGTGTACTAAGTTTGTGTGTGTGTGTGTGTGTGTGTGTGTGTGTGTGTGTGTTTGTGTCCCTTTACATAGTCACTGTATCTGTGACAGCCTTCCAAAGAGGGGTCTGTGCAATACTCAAGCTAGCTTTGGCTCCACAGAATGGTACAAAACAATTACAAAACTTTGGCATCAGATTGAAGGATGTCCCAAATTTTGGGGTTCCTCTTTAATAAAGCTTCTGGCTGTCTCCTTTGGCACTGGAAAAGATCTACCTAGTTCTTCAGCCAGAACTTATCCTCTTGGACTTGCCTGCTTGTCCATGGTGCCCTTGAATTTTTTTTCATATGAAGGTGAGCCAAGAATGGTGAAAACCTGCTGAGATTTGCTCTACTCAAAGGAAACAAACTGCAGTGAATTTTCCTACTGCATAAGCATTTGCCTTTTGACCATGGAGGGCTTTTCCTTAAGCTGAATGTAGAGGAGTATATTGACTTTTATTCTTCCTGTGAAAAGCCCTTGGCATTATCCACAGATTACATACGTTAGAACTGATCCACCATCTGATTTAGCCTGTGGAGAGAATTTACTTGAGAGACAGGGTATGCTAATTTATGTGACCGCAGTGCACTGACTTTGGTGAGCCTTTTCTGGACAGTCTGGTCCTGTTTCAGCCGGGAAAAGTAATGGTAGTAGAATGACACGTAAGTCATGATGGATCTCTCATCTGGAAATGGCACGGCCACATCCTCAGCATCCAGCAACTTTGTGATTCCCAGCTGCTTCTCTGCCACAGTGAAGGCATTATTTAGGTTACTGATGGGCTGGTCATGCCTCAGGGAGCTGTACTGGATGAGATCAGGCCTGGGGAGATGAAAGAAGGGGTGATGGGGAAACATACAAGGAAGGTCATGTTTCGAAAATGAAATGAGGTGCATGTAAAGTCGAGCATGCCTGAGAAATACTACCTAAAGTGCATTTCAATCTTCCATTCACCATTTTTATTTATTCAATCAATTCTTTTGCTTTGCTTTTCAGTCAAAGGGGCTTACATCAGATCAAATGAAAACAAGGCAACCCTGGTCCATGGGTTTGCAATCTGAAAGACATGGCCCATAAGGAAAACGGAATGGGTGGAAAAGGGAAAACAAGCAGATTCAGGCATCTGTTCTCAGATGGCCATCTGAAATGGAAGTGGTTCAGAAAGAGGAAGACTCCATTGAAGCTGGTCTCTCAGCAGAGCCCAAAGAATGGTGTTGGTTGGCCATTTCTAATCTCTCCCTCTGGTTCAGCTGATGGAATTTCTAGTACGTGTAGTTAAAAGAGGCAAGTGAGGTTGGGAAGAACATAGAGCAGCCACAACTGGATTTAGAAGACTTGAGTTCAATCTCCAGTTAGCTAGGAAGCTGCTGGTGTGTCTTGGGTCAGACCACATTGTGGGGGGTGCTGCTAGGGTGAGACTACGGCAAGCAGATCTAGGGACCAGCTCCTCCCAGTAGGTGAGGAGGTGAGCATACAATGACACTATTTCAATGACAGTCATCACAACATCCTTCCTGTAAAAAATGACTTTATTCTTTAACACGGGGTGCTGTTGTGGAGCAGAGCTCCAGACAATCTCCTTCACCACCTTCATTGCTCTGGACAACTGAGGCTGATCAGGAAATCTGATCAGGCATTAGCAAGGGAATAAATGGGCCCCTTTTCTTTCTCTTTTGTTTTGAAAGCATAAGGGTTCCATCTGTTCCCTTCTTGCTGCCTGGGAGGTGGTGGCAAGAGAGAGGAAGAACAAAGGACACCATGGGAGGTGGAAGAGAAACTGAAATCTGAACTTTAGAAACAAGCCCTATTGCCCAGTTCAAGCCCCTAACAGCTTATTGCAACAAGGAAGGTGGGTTTTGGTGTCAGGGCATGAACTTGGCTTCTGATGTTAAGGGCTAGGTGAGAGAGAAACCTATTTTTGGGAGCTCAGAAGTCCTGCACCAAAGGGTGTGGAAATTCCCAATTCTTTATCCCAGCCCATCCTAATCCTTGTGGAATCCAATTTACATTTTTTGAAAAGCACCCTTTTATCTCTAGTAACTTTTCTGAGCTCATTAACATATAATTTCCATTTGTCTAAGATGATATTGTCTGCAAAAAATTATACAACTTGTCAGATTTGATCACCTTCTCCATTAAAGAATTACAGGAAAGTCTGAGCTACTGCTGCAGGATCTCCTAGTTCTCCTTTACCTGTGAGCATGAATGAGTGCATTGAAGGCTAACCCGTCACTCCAGCTTTTGGAGAAGTCTTTCACATTGACATTGGGGTAGCTGGCAGTCTTATACTGGCACCAGACCAGCAGGGCATCATTGGCAGAAAGGACATTGGCTTTAGCTCCAAACTCTTCCTAGAAACACACCAAGGAGAAAAACCTCAAAGGACAACTGCATATATAACTGAAAATCTGCCATGCAACAACATATCCAACATATCACAAGTTTGCTCTAGGATGAAACCTTTTTTTTTTTTTTTTTACACAAACTGAAATGTAAGTGTCAGGGTTTCTGGGAGAAGTGAGGAGATGGCAGAGGAGACGGAAAGCGAGTGGGAGGAGGGAGAGAGAGACGAGGAAGAAGATGACGGAATTCGAAGGGAATCTATGAGCCTAAGCAGTGAGTCAGAGGATTCCCAAAAGGGAGCTAGCATGATCAGGCGAAAAGCAGGAGAAGAGAGAAGCTGTGAAAAGTCAGGAAAGGAGGGGAGAAAGCCCAGTGAAGCACAGACGCTGTCAGAGGGGTCTCAGCCGGAACGGAGTAAAGGGGGTGGAGTTGTCAGCCTCTCGGAGGGAGGAGGAACAGGAGAAAACAGAGAGAGGGGGTTGGAGCAAGGTGTTCAGCCGGAAAGGGTAGAGAGTGGAACAGGGGGCAGTATAGAGGACGAAGGAAAGGTCAAAAGCAACGTACGCGCGCCAAGTTCAAGCATAGAGGCGCGCGGAAGTGGGGAAAGCTCAGAGGAGGAGCCCGGCCCCAAAGCCAGAAGGAGGGGGCAGGAGGCGGCAGAGGATTCAGCCTCAGGCGAATCCCGGAAGGAGAGAACCCAGGGGGGCAGAAAGACCCTGCGGAAAAGAAAGGAGAGGAAGAGGTGGTCTAGAGCCAGGCTATTAAGTTGGTGTGGAGGAGGGGAGGAGTCAGAGGGGGACTTCAGCGGTCTAACGTGACAGACGTACAGCCACAATGCTGAACTGTGAAAGAAGCAACTATCATCAATAAACTTTTCCTGTAAGTAAACTATAATGGAGTAAGGTCTCTCGTGAGCTGGGACCCACCTGGGTGGCTGTGACAGAAAGTCCCCCTCCCTCTGAAAGCAAAAATTTTTTTTTGCGAAGCTCACGAACGGAGCAGCCATGAGTGCTGAGGAACAGCTGGCTGCACTCCGGGATCAGATTACCACTCTCACAACGGCAGTCATTGCTTCGCAGAAGAAGAATGCTGACTTGGAGAAAGCGTGCCAGGATTTGCAAGCAAGGTGGGAAAATGCGGACAAGGCGGGGACCCCGGGCTCCAGAGCGGAGGGCATTGCGCTTGGAAGGAGGGGGGGTGCCCTAGTTTCGCATTTTAATGGCAACTTGCAAGACTATCCCAACTTCAGGGCAGATGTCGTGTATGCACTGCATTTACTCCGTCATGATTTTAGAGATG
Source organism: Podarcis erhardii (assembly GCF_964252035.2). NCBI lineage: Eukaryota > Metazoa > Chordata > Lepidosauria > Squamata > Lacertidae > Podarcis > Podarcis erhardii. Next base: position 44,969,897 of record NC_138497.1, read on the forward strand.
AGGAGGAGAGAGTGGGATTTATTGTTTCGCACCTGCATGGGGAAGCCAGGGCTTGGCTACGCAATCTGTGGCGCGAAGATGGACCAGCCCGTCGCAATGCAGATGCGTTTATCAAAGCGATGGATGCTTGTTTTCAATCCTCTGTGGATAAGGACATTGCGCGCCGGCAGATGCACGGGCTGAGGCAGGGGAAAGCCACTGTACGCCAATATCATTCTAAATTTTTTGCATTGCTCACCGCCTTAGATTGGCCAAAGGACAGTCTACCGGTCAGGGATCTTTTTTGGGAGGGATTGAGCCCCTCCGTCAAGGATGAGATCGCAAGGGGGGACAGACCCCAGACCCTGGAAGACGTGGTGCAACGGGCTTTGGCTATAGGAATTCGACATGAGGGACGTCCGTGGCACGAGGAGGGGGGGCCCCAAGCGCGCGCGCAAGCAAAAACTCTCCCTTTTGTGCACAGGGATTTCAGCCGTGCGCACCCCTCACCAATGGGGACGGAAGCCGAAGAGCCAATGGAGATTGGTGGTGCTAGGGCTCAAAAGCCATCCCAGAGCCCCATCCCTGCTGCAGCCAAAGCGAAGCCTCCTAGAGGGACCAGGAAGTGTTACATCTGCGACAGTGCACACCATATGGCGAAAGAGTGCCCCCAGAGGCTCCAGAAGCACACTGCAGCACTGGCAACTGTGACAGCAGAGGTGCAATCAGAGGAGCAGCTTCAGGGAAACTGCAGTGCCTGGCTGGAAGCAGAGCTACTGGGGCTCAGCCAGGCGGATCTGTAGAGAAGTCCCCAGCATCCTTGCAGCGCATGGACCCTTTACCTCCCAAACCAGCAGTTTTACTCACAGCAACACTCCAGCTGCCTGATGGGCGACTTCTCGAGGTTCCAACAACCATCGATTCGGGAAGCAACGCCGATTTCGTGGGATTACAGTTCGTCAAGCAGCATAACATAGCGCTCCTGCCTGCAACGACGCCTCTGAACGTGGTCACGGTAGACGGCAGGAAGTTGCTGGGGGGGCAAGTGGTGCAGCAAACACCTCCCATGATGATGCAAATTGGAGACCATCGAGAGCTTATTAGTTTCAATGTCACCCACTTATCGGACACGCCCATCGTGTTGGGCATGAGTTGGCTGGACAGGCACAGTCCCGCGGTTGCTTGGTACCAGAGGCAGATCACCTTTTGTTCATCGTATTGCGCCCAGAATTGCATCCAAACCGATCAAGGAGGAGAAGCCGAACAGCAGCTGCATCTGCGTATGGTGCAAGCGGTTCCTCACAAGTACGCGGAGTTCTTGGAGGTTTTCTGCGAAAAGGAAGCTGACAAATTGCCGCCTCACAGACCTTACGACTGCGCGATTGACTTAGTGCCTGGCGCGCAGTTGCCAACTGCCAAGCTGTACTCCATGTCGGAAGACGAGCTGCAAGAGCTTCGGGAGTTCATAGAACACAACCTCAAGCGCGGATTCATCCAGGAATCTAAAGCAGCGGGAGGCAGTCCTGTTTTCTTTGTGAAAAAGAAAGACACGCCCCAGAAGAGGCTCATTGTGGACTACCGGTTCATAAACAGACTAACTAAGCCCAAGGCCTTCCCCATGCCCAAAATTGACGACCTTTTGGCTACAGTCAGGAGGGGGAAGATTTTTACCAAGCTGGATTTACGTGGCGCTTACAACCTCATCCGCATCAGGAAGGGCGACGAGTGGAAGACGGCCATGTTCACTCCTTTGGGCACGTACGAATACAGAGTTATGCCCTTCGGTCTACAAAATGGCAGCCATGTTTTCCAAGCATTCATGCATCACGTCCTGGCAGGTCTCCTCTACAAGAAGTGTGTCTGTTTTCTCGACGATATCCTAATTTTCTCGGAATCGCCAGGGGATCACGATAAGGACGTGAAGGAAGTTCTGCAGAGGCTGAAGGAACACAGGCTGTACGCCAAGTTGGAGAAGTGCCAGTTTGATGTGAGAGAGGTAGATTTCCTTGGCTACAAGCTGTCCGACGAGGGACTGGCCATGGACAAGACTAAAGTCCAAGCGCTGTTGGACTGGAAAAGCCCTCGAAATCGGAAGGAGGTCCAGAAGTTCATCGGCTTTGCCAATTTTTATCGCAAGTTTATTAAAGGTTTTGCAAATGCGACGGCGGCAATCACTGACACCCTCAGTTCCAAGAAGAAGAAGTTCGTCTGGACCGAACAAGCAGAGCGATCCTTTCGGAAGCTTAAAAGCCTTTTCGCCTCCGAGGAGCAGCTGCTGCACGTGAATCCTGGCAGGCCCATGCGGGTAGAGACAGATGCATCAGACAGAGCAGTTGGGGCCGTCCTCTTGCAAGAGGATTCGCAAGGCAACTGGAGACCGGGTGCATTCTACTCCCGGAAGCTCAGCAAGACGGAGCGCAACTACACCATATGGGACAGGGAGTTGTTGGCCATTCATGCAGCTTTCAAAGCGTGGCGACACTTCCTGATAGGAGCCAAGCACACGGTGCAGGTCCGCACGGATCACAAGAACTTAGAGTATTGGCGGACGGCTAAATTGCAAACCCAACGACACATGCGCTGGGCGGAATTCTTTGCGGATTTCGATTTTAAAATAGAATACATCCCTGGAGACTCCAATGTTATAGCAGACGCGCTGTCCCGAAAGCCTCAATACCTGGAGGAAGTAGCTCCAATCGCAGCAAAGTACATCTTCGCACCGCAGGCGTGGACGTGCGCTACCATCGCAGTCGACCTGGACGCGGTGCGACGCGCGCTGCAAGAGGATCAGTTTGCACAATCCAAGATGGAGGAGCTCCGCAGAGGGTCGCCTGACAACAATGAGTTTCAGTTGCAGGACGGACTTTTGACTCGCAAGGGCGCCCTTTACGTGCCCACCGACGAGCTTCGCGCCACGGTTTTGCAACAATTGCACGATGCCCCGAGTGCGGGCCATTTCGGCAAAGAGAAGACGATGGAGTTGGTGGCAAGGGACTTTTGGTGGCCCCAGATGAGAGGAGAGGTGGCGGACTACGTAGCCAGGTGCGATATCTGCCAGAGGTCCAAACCAGTGCATCAGAAACAGGCGGGATTGTTAGAACCGCTGGAGACACCGCAGCAACCGTGGGAGAGGGTAGCGTTGGACTTTGTTACAGACCTGCCCAGCTCCAGAGGTAAGACGGCGGTGTTAGTGGTTGTGGACTTGTTCACCAAGATGGCGCACTTCATTCCTTGTGCCAAGGTGGCGACGGCAGAACAGACCGCAAAGCTCTTCATCGATCACGTCTTCAGAGTGCATGGACTACCGCAGTCCGTCTTGTCCGACAGGGGGCGCCAATTTGTTTCCACTTTCTGGCGGAAGCTTCTGGGTATCTTGCACGTCAAGATCAACCTGACGTCGGCGAGGCATCCACAGACCAACGGTCAAGCGGAGAGGGTCAACGCGATCATGCAGCAGTACCTACGGTGTTACGCCAACCAGCGACCCGCGGCGTGGGTGGACCACCTGCCGATGGCTGAGTTCGCCTACAACAACACGAAGCACGCATCCACCGGGGTGACGCCTTTCTTCGCGAACTATGGACGTCATCCCAGAACCTTCCCGAGCTTTACAGCACCTGAAGGGGGGGGACCTCAAAATGCCGACCAGTTTGCAGCAGAGTTGCAAGAGGTGCACGAGGAGCTGCGGAGACATTTGGAGCTGGCAAAGCAGGCGTATAAGGTGCAAGCCGATAAACACAGAAGGGCGGGGGAAGACATTCAGGTTGGGGACTGGGTATGGTTAGCAGCCCACGCGATGCCGGCCAGGTCGTTGGCCAAAAAGAAGTTAGAACACAGGCAGCTAGGACCATATCAAGTTGAGGCTAAGGTCAATCCGGTGGCTTTTCGCCTAGCCCTTCCGGAGGGCTCCAGGGTGCACCCGGTCTTTCATAGGTCGGTGCTCACTCCCTACAAAGCCCCACACAGGTTTCAAGAGTCAGGAGCACCTCCAGAGCCACGTAGAAGGGCGCCTGAGAGAGGGGAGTCGCCAAGACCAGAACCTCTTAATGAGGTCACAGAGATACTGGATTCACGATGGGGGGAGGAGGGAGTTGAATATTTTCTCGCCAGGGAAGGCACTCCAGTCTCTGCAAATAGCTGGGTGCCGGGTTACGCTTTGGACGAACCCCTGTTGAAGGAGGAGTTTCATGCAATTTTTCCGCACAAACCCATGCCCGAGGAGTATTTTGATGATTGGCTTTTCACGCCCACTTTGTCGGGCAGCACGTTCGGGGGTTTCTCCTCGCCCGAGGGCTCTACGCCCAAAACAAGCCCGACCAGGGATCCCCGCCTGGGGGGGGAAGAGACAAACCCTTATTGGTGGGTGGATCAGCCAAGGGAGGTATGGAGTCAGAGGTGGATGATAGGTCCTTGGCGGGCAGCGCCAGGAGAAGCAGTGAGGGAGGAAGAGACTGTGATGCCTTCAGGTGGAGAACCCGAGTTCGAACACACGTATACGGAGCTGCCAGAGGAGAAGATTGACATGGACACCCGGTATCCTGAACCGACCCAGGAAGAACCACATTTCCCTCAACCTGCACCCAGCGACCGGGAGGGGGGAAGGGGGGGTTTCGAGGGGGGGATGGATGTCAGGGTTTCTGGGAGAAGTGAGGAGATGGCAGAGGAGACGGAAAGCGAGTGGGAGGAGGGAGAGAGAGACGAGGAAGAAGATGACGGAATTCGAAGGGAATCTATGAGCCTAAGCAGTGAGTCAGAGGATTCCCAAAAGGGAGCTAGCATGATCAGGCGAAAAGCAGGAGAAGAGAGAAGCTGTGAAAAGTCAGGAAAGGAGGGGAGAAAGCCCAGTGAAGCACAGACGCTGTCAGAGGGGTCTCAGCCGGAACGGAGTAAAGGGGGTGGAGTTGTCAGCCTCTCGGAGGGAGGAGGAACAGGAGAAAACAGAGAGAGGGGGTTGGAGCAAGGTGTTCAGCCGGAAAGGGTAGAGAGTGGAACAGGGGGCAGTATAGAGGACGAAGGAAAGGTCAAAAGCAACGTACGCGCGCCAAGTTCAAGCATAGAGGCGCGCGGAAGTGGGGAAAGCTCAGAGGAGGAGCCCGGCCCCAAAGCCAGAAGGAGGGGGCAGGAGGCGGCAGAGGATTCAGCCTCAGGCGAATCCCGGAAGGAGAGAACCCAGGGGGGCAGAAAGACCCTGCGGAAAAGAAAGGAGAGGAAGAGGTGGTCTAGAGCCAGGCTATTAAGTTGGTGTGGAGGAGGGGAGGAGTCAGAGGGGGACTTCAGCGGTCTAACGTGACAGACGTACAGCCACAATGCTGAACTGTGAAAGAAGCAACTATCATCAATAAACTTTTCCTGTAAGTAAACTATAATGGAGTAAGGTCTCTCGTGAGCTGGGACCCACCTGGGTGGCTGTGACAGAAAGCATTTATAATTATAAATTTAGTGAGGCATTTTCTATCTACAGTTTATTAACCACTTATTATTAGATGCATGTTACAGTTGGTGGTGGTGGGGTGTTACTGTGGTAGCTAAAGTTAAATTACCCTCAAGTAAAGAGGCTCTTTCTCTGCCACTTCCCCTATTCACATGCAAACACTTGAATCCTTTACTTAGACTAGACTTTCAATCTAATTAGAAACCTAAGAGTCAAATTTCAGTTTGCCTGGGATCAAGGACATTTTGGAACAACAGAAGAGCTGATCATTCTCACAAAGCAAAGAGGACAAAGGCTTTCAAAGAACAGTTTTACCTTATCAAGTCTGATGGATGCAATTTGAAATCTGAGGATAATTATCCACATTAAACCCAGAATAAGAGTTCGGTCCCCATCTACAATGTTCTCAGGTCCGATTACTTTCACCTGTACCTGTTAAATGCACAAATGTAGCTTTTCAGCAATTATTACCATTGTCAGTTTGTTTCTATAAACCCCATGAGTTTCCAGGGCAGGTTACAACAATGTAAAAACACAACTTTCTACAACTTGAGGCTTTAAACTTGTTTTAACTAGTTTCAATGTTGTATTTTTACATTGTTGTAACCTGCCCTGGAAACTCATGGGTAAATTTTTTGAAGAATGAACGGATGGAGGGATGGGTGGATAAAGCAGAAGTGGTCAGCCTATGGCCCTTTAGATGTTGTTCAACTGCAACTCCCATCAGTTCCAGTCAATTTTGCCAATCTGTGGTTGAAGGATGGATGGCGTCTAACAAATTGAGGTTGAATCCTGATAAGACAGAAGTACTGTTTTGGGGGGACAGGCGACAGGCAGGTGTGGAGGACTCCCTGGTCCTGAATGGGGTAACTGTGCCTCTGAAGGACCAGGTGAGCAGCCTGGGAGTCATTTTGGACTCACAGCTGTCCATGGAGGCACAGGTCAATTCTGTGTCTGGGGCAGCTGTTTACCAGCTCCATCTGGTATGCAGGCTGAGACCCTTCCTTCCTGCAGACTGTCTTGCCAGAGTGGTGCATGCTCTGGTTATCTCCTGCTTGGACTACTGCAATGCGCTCTACATGGGGCTACCTTTGAAGGTGACTCGGAAACTACAACTAATCCAGAATGTGGCAGCTAGACTGGTGACTGGGAGTGGCCGCCAGGACCATATAACACCGGTCCTAAAGGAAATTCACTGGCTCCCAGTATGTTTCTGAGCACAATTCAAAGTGTTGGTGCTGACCTTTAAAGCCCTAAACGGCCTCGACCCAGTATTCCTAAAGGAGCGTCTCCACCCCCATCATTCAGCCTGGACACTGAGGTCCAGCTCTGAGGGCCTTCTGGTGGCTCCTTCACTGTGAGAAGTGAAGTTACAGGGAACTCGGCAGAGGGCCTTCTCGGCAGTGGCGTCCTTCCTGTGGAATGCCCTCCCTTCAGATGTCAAGGAGATAAATAAAGAATTATACATCTTTTAGAAGACATCTGAAGGCAGCCCTGTATCAGGAGATTTTTAATGCTTGATGTTTTATGTTTTTAGATATGCTATAAGCTGCCAAGAGTGGCTGAGGAAAAGTACCTGATTCACACAGAACACACACAATTATCAAAATATATCAACTATCTCCAACATTAAAAAAGAAATAGGGGGAAGACTTTAACCTTTCTATGGGACTGAAACAATGGTTTCAAGCTATTCCATTACTGTTAATTAACATTACTCTTAAAGAGAATTTCTTTAAATTTGTGTACCAATGACACTTGACGGCATATAAACTAAACATATATTCATAAATATGCAACCTCACACTGTCGTGCAACCTAACAAGTCTGCATTGTACCTTCACATTCTCACCTTGGTTTTGAGGAATTGGATAGCTTTGCTGTTGTTCTCCAGAAAATGAACCCTCATTTTACCCTTATTTGGTCTGGGCAGTTGCTCAGCAGACAGCAGCTCTAACAACTGCAGGAGATAAATGCCATCTTTCAGTTCAGTATAGAGATCATGTATCCTAATGTCCACCTGCAAAATGAAGCATCAAAGAATTCAGCCAAAATTTCACAGCTAATGACATGGACGGATGTCACACAAGGATAAATAATGGCAAGCAAGTGCTGTAATTGCTGTTTGACTGGCATGAAGAGAAGAGAAGAGAAGAGAAGAGAAGAGAAGAGAAGAGAAGAGAAGAGAAGAGAAGAGAAGAGAAGAGAGAAATTATTTGCTTCTGAGCAAATTCACATCATTTAATATTCTGAACAGGATGGCACATGGAAAGAAACTATAGGTAGGTCTGAACAACTTCTCCATACTCCTTTACCTACAGGTGTCCTCCATGGATTCTTGACAAATATCCCCTATTCTAGTCAGCTAAAAGAGTGACTGGAATATTTGCAGCCTTCAATCCATTGGCTGATACGCTGCCAGAATCTTCATTTAAAACACATTTTTAGCAACAGTTTGGAGCTTCTGACTGCAACTTTAAAAGGTCAATCTTTGTTCCAGAAGCTGCAACAAAAAGCAGTAGCTCTGGTTGCTGATTCACTACCAGGCTTAGTTCAAGCAGAAGCAGAAGAAGAAGAGTTTGGATTTGATATCCCGCTTTATCACTACCCGAAGGAGTCTCAAAGCGGCTAACATTCTCCTTTCCCTTCCTCCCCCACAACAAACACTCTGTGAGGTGAGTGGGGCTGAGAGACTTCAAAGAAGTGTGACTGGCCCAAGGTCACTCAGCAGCTGCATGTGGAGGAGCAGAGACGCGAACCCGGTTCCCCAGATTATGAGTCTATCGCTCTTAACCACTACACCACACTGGCAGCTAGCACATGTATGCAAAACCTTGATACCAGACTTGATACCTGGATATCTGATCTCGCCCTTTATAATTCACAACCACTCACTGTGCTTTTACTGGAGAGGGCCTCCTGCAGATACCATCTCATCCAAAAGTCTGTTCCCTACAACTAGGAATCAGGCCTTTAGTGTGGAGGCACCAACTGTGAACCTCCCTCTCGCATATCAGACAGGTGCCACCTCTAGCATCTTTTTGGTACACGTCAAAGCCTTTTAAGTGGAGATTTTATTGTCACTGCAGTCTTTATCTGTACTGGATTTGAATTGGTTTTTAAAATACTTTTACTGCTTTCATTATTGGTGTGGTCACTGTTAATCACTCTTAGGGAGCAATTCATAAATGGAATTACTGTAAATGAATGAATGATTAAAATGTCTTGGTCCAGCTCTGACAGCTGAAATATATTCTGGGCTGATGTTAAAACATTATCTGCCTAGTCATAAATATTATATTAGCTTGTAATTGGTGTAAACTAAAGCATTAAGGATGACACATACATCTTGACAAGTACAACCTGATGACTCACAGCTGAATGGGTAAAAGGCCTTGACTGAAACCCTACAGAGTTTGAGAAGCTGTGGAAATTCTACCTGTACCAAGAAATTGCAGTTGTCAAGTCACTAAAATGTTTAAGTAATAGCAAATTATGCTAAGGCACAATGCTGCACTAATGCTTTGCCCATGCTGGTGTTTGTTTTGCAGCCATCTTGAATGAGGTAACTTTAGATGTCAATGGAAGTTCAAAATGCATTGTTTACACTGATGCTGCTTGCAATTAATGATATTGTATGGATAAAGTTTGCCAGGGGCTTTCCATGAGTTGTTTGTCACTTCACCAAGGAAGTGTTTAAGCTGATCACATCTGAAGGAGCTTGAGGAAAGAACCTACACCATGTTTGTAGAACACATTGTTGATCCAGTTGGTGAACGTTTTCTTCTGCATGGTCATACGCTGCTCCTGCAGCTTTTTGAACTGCCCTTGTACATATTCTTCCTCCATGGTGCCCTAAAAACAGAAACATCACAACATGACTCCTCCAAAAATAACCATGCATCACCCACCCCTGCTTGCTGCCAGTTCTCTTGCATTCTTGAGCTTTCTTGTTCTCCTTGAAGCCAAGGAATGTGCACCAGATTATGCATTCAACAGAAAACTACCAGCCAAATCTGAGAGCCCACGTTCTTCCGTTTCACTTCCTCTCTGGTCAGAGCCAATTTCACACCTCCTGCAATGCATTTCTTGCCAAAAGGAAGTGGGTGCCTCTACCCATCAACTAATAAGCTGAGAACAACCAAGGAAGATCTCTATTAAGCTGAATACATTTTGGAAAGATATCGGATTAAAGTGTTAACAAAACTGTAACGAGAAAAACTTAAATACTAGTTTTGGCTTTTCAACATTGAAAATAAAAGAAATAGTGGGTGTAGGCATGCCTTTCTTCTATTCTCTTTTCTGGTTTTATTGAAAGACAAAGAACGTCAGATTGCATCCAAAGAATGCAGTGTTAGCAGTTTTGGGGCATGGCCAATCTCAGTGGTAGTGTGCTTTGCATGCAGAAAGTTCCAGTTTCAATCCCTGACATCTCCTGGTAGGAATGATAAAAACTACTTACCTGAAACCCTGAATAATAATAATAATAATAATAATAATAATAATAATAATAATAATTTATTATTATTTGTACCCCGCCCATCTGGCTGGGTTTCCCCAGCCACTCTGGGCGGCTTCCACAAAGACCAAAAATACACTAATATGTCATACATTAAAAACTTCCCTGAAGATGTCTTCTGAATGTCAGGTAGTTGTTTATCTCTTTGACATCTGATGGGAGGGCGTTCCACAGGGCGGGCGCCACTACCGAGAAGGCCCTCTGCCTGGTTCCCTGTAGCTTTCCTTCTCGCAATGAGGGAACCGCCAGAAGGCCCTTGGCGCTGGACCTCATCGTCCAGGCAGAACGATGGGGGTGGAGACGCTCCTTCAGGTAAAGTGGGCCAAGGCCGTTTAGTGCTTTAAAGGTCAGCACCAACACTTTGAATTGTGCTCGGAAACGTACTGGGAGCCAATGTAGGTCTTTCAAGACCGGTGTTATGTGGTCTCGGCGGCCACCCCCAGTCACCAGTCTAGCTGAAGAGATGCTGCCAGCCCGTCTAGACCAGAGGTTTCCAAGCTGCCCCTGCCCCCATGGACCACTTGAATATTTCTGAGGGTCTTGGTTGAACACTTCATGGTTTGCCTGCTTGTTGTATGTAACAGGCCGTACTAGAAGCTGCATGGTTTATAATTTTATTTTTACAGATATGCCAGGGACCACCTGAATGTGGTTCACAAACCATACTTTGGGAACCCTTGAAATAGACAATACTGGACCAAATGTCTGACTCAATATAAGCTTCTTGTTACTAACAAAGAGATCTTGGAAGCAGTTCCAGAGACTGAGTTGAGGGCAAGGGCTCCCCAAACAAGTAGCTGCCTCCTATTCATGGGCCCCTGTGGTTACTTGAGGAGAGGCATCTTTGGCATATGCAAGAGTGCTGGACTCCTTGGTAAACCTCATATATTCTTAACTCAGTTTGCTCTTAATGACGGCCTGCTTTTCTGGTTCCACTTGCACTAGTTTCTAAGTGCTTTCTGAAGAAAGACACCAGCATTCTGCCTGCCTAATTTGTACACCAAGGAGATGCTCCTTGTTTTAAAGCCATTTTCCTTATTTCCCCCCATTTGTAATATGAACTTGGTTAGGTTAGTTAATATTTGCTATATAAAAAATAATTTCTTTGATGATTAGCTTCATCAAAACTTCAGAAAAATTAGCATTCGTGTGCGATGCCATCATTTCTTACTTAACAAATCCAACACACAGGACACAATTGGTTCACCCAAAAATGTACTTGGGCTCCCCACAACCAACTTTTATGGTGCAGTGACTGAATAGTGGTGCTTGAAAGATCTTTGTGGTCAGATCTGGTCTTAGGGGATGTGGTAGATGAACCACAACCAAAGCCGCCTCAGACCTGATTCACTGTTTATGAAGTGTGCTCAAATATTGTTTAAATGATGACAGTCACTATTTGCTGGTGACATGTACTTCTGGGAAGACAAAATGCTGGGACCCTACTTTTCAGTTCATACAAAGGACTCCACAACAAGTTCAGTGGTCCTCCTGCACAATGGGAGAATTAACTGTTTTCAAAAAGCTACAGAAATCTAATTTTCTGAAGCAGCCCTTTCACCCTTCAAGGCAACTCCCAGAAGGAGGGATTTTTTGCCCACAATTCACCAGCTCCCACACATTTCGGGAAGTCCTCAGTACTTGTTTTCTTCCTGAAGAAGATACATTATCCTCCTTGCCTTTCTCTTGCTTAACCTCTGGTCCCGGCAAAATGGCTGGATCATTTGTCAACCAAAATCAGCTAAAAATGCTTTCTGTTCAGTTGTCATTTCTTCACTTACTTTTTTTTTTTGCACATTCAGTACCATACAATAGGACTGTCAGTTCTTTTTAGAACATCTTGCCTGTCACTTGTAAGAACATACCTTCTCGCAAGGATAACATTTGTCTTCAAGCAATTCTGAGATGACTCAAACGCCTATACCCTCATTTGCCCCATCCATAGAAAGCAAAGGAATTCCTTGAAGTCTAAACTTACCCAGCTTTGTGAAGATGTCCCTTTGAAAGCCAGCAAGACACCATTCAATAGAATAAACACTTTTACTCCAGAACTGCTGGTTTATTCTGGCATTCAAAGTGACCTTTGAATACTGTGACAGTGAGAAAGTATTTATAATCTATATGAAACCTGGCGGGGGAGGGGAAAGGTCATTAGAATATTGGGGGTAAAGGTTCTCAGCAGAATGGTTATGATATATCTGCAGCAGTTCAGATGCTGACATAATGTACTAGAACAGGAAGTTGGGCTCTGATGCTGGCAGGTAATCATGATAAAGAAAATATGTACCTCCCACGCTAAGTTGGAGTAGATGATTCCAGTCACTACCTGGCCCATAGTACAAGGCTGTAAATGACAAAGGTAATTCCAATATAAGTATAAAAATAAATGCCAAGTGTTGGAATTAGAAAGCCTTCATTTCATAAATTAATTTACAATATTGGGCCATTGGCTGCAGCTAGCCTGCCATGTGGGCTGATGTGAATAAAATAAGACTATACACATACACATTATTCCATGTGGGCTGATGTGAATAAAATAAGACTATACACATACACACACACCCTGCTTTTTCCCTGACAAAGACTCAAGGCAGCTTACAGATAAATATAAGAACTGTTTTTCTATATAAAAACACAGAAAAATCAATCATATTAAAAGAACCAAAGAAATTTGAGCATTCATCAAACTTTATGCTAAGGCAGCTGATTTTCAGTAGTTAATGGAGCACAGCAGGACCTGAGAGTAATGATCAAAAGAAAACAAGCTACCCAAATAATCCCGGGGACCCCTAATTTTCACTACTTGTGCAACAGGTTTACATTCTTCAAAGAAATGGCTGCCCTTCCAGTTTCCAATAAGTGGAGTGATGTTCAGCTCTTTTGTACCTGAACTATGTTAGGAAATCTGTTTACAGTTCCATAATTAAAGCAATAATTGTGACTCAGTACTTCAGGCAAAGGGTGGCGCTGTGGGTTAAACCACAGAGCCTAGGACTTGCCAATCAGAAGGTTGGCGGTTCGAATCCCCGAGATGGGGTGAGCTCCCATTGCTCAGTCCCTGCTCCTGCCAACCTAGCACTTTGAAAGCATTCCAAAGTGCAAGTAGATAAATAGGTACCGCTCCAGTGGGAAGGTAAACGGCGTTTCCATGCACTGCTCTGGTTCGCCAGAAGCGGCTTAGTCATGCTGGCCACATGACCTGAAAGAACTGTCTGCAGACTAACGGCGGTTCCCTCGGCCAATAAAGCGAGATGAGCGCCACAACCCCAGAGTCGGTCACGACTGGACCTAATGGTCAGGGGTCCCAGGCCTCAAGATTTGACACGTTTATTGCCTCCTGTGAAATACCAGTTGGTAACCTTGCATTGTGAATCAGGCAGCCATGTGTTATAGTTTCCATAATACATCTGATTTAATCATTTTCTGAATGGCTTGCTCACATAACTTATTATCTCATTAGCTCCTTTCTGCTCTTATAAGGCAGAGAGTATACTTCTCCACCCCCACAAAGATTGTACAATAAGTGAATGGAAGCGGGCCTAACTGGGATGAGATAGCCTTTCACTTTCCTTTCTGGTTTCTTGCATGCAGCCACAAGCAAAACGTGATGATGCTAGCAAGGGCGTTGCAAGGGGGTGCAGTAGGTGCGGCTCGCCCCGGGTGTCCCCACTGAGGGGGGGTGACAAAATGGCGAGCAGCACTCACCCTGGGGCCTACGTGTCTCAGGCGCCCACAGGCTCTACACTGTCAGCCCGCTGCCTCCCCTCCAGCTGTAGGGCGGCTGAGGCCTTACGGCATGCCCCGTCCCTGAGGGTGCCACACGCCCTGGTCTGCTCCAGGGCGCACCGCCCCAGGTGCCCAAGAGACTTCCTCCACCGCTGGATGCTAGAATAAGTGATCTTTCCTTTTGAGGCATAGCTTTGCAAACTGGGTGCTAAATTCTAGGTAACCCTCTGGTTCCTCAATGGGAAGCAACTATCATGGGCTGGAAATGGCGCATGAGATGGAAGTTGCTGGTGGAGGAGGAGAGTCTAGCATTTTGAATTTATGGTGCCCTTCAAGGCCACCTTGAGTGTGAGGCTGATGTTTGTGGCTGCTACCAATCACAACGCGGTTGTGCAGTACCATTGCATGTTTATTATGCAGCTGGGAGTAAGTGGACAGAAGTAGTTCCATACCCATATGAAAATGATGTACTGTTGGTATTTGACACCTAGTAAAATTGTGAAAATGTTTAGAACCAGTTCAAATGTGTGCTGGGAATGTAAAAGGAAGGAGGGTACGTTGTATCATATGTGGGGGTCATGTGGGGTGGTAAAAGCTTTATGAGAAATGATATATAATGAGCTGAAAAAAAATGTTTAAGATAACTTTTGTTTAAAAACTAGAGGCATTTTTTTGTTAGGCATTACAGGTGCGGAACTATCAAAAGAAAATAAAAGACTGTTTATGTATGCAACGACAGCAGCAAGGATGCTTCTTGCCCAGAGATGGAAAGAAGTAGTACTGACCAGAGAAGAGTGGCAGACCAAGCTGATGGAATATGCAGAAATGGCTAGACTGATGGGAAAGATCAGAAATCAGGAAGACCAGTCTTCTTAAAAGACTGGAATAATTTTCTAACATATCTGAGAGACCACTGTAAACAGTTGAAATCATTGGCAGGAATACAATGACACTTGTAATGTAACATGGATTTTGGATACTTACGATTATATAATAGATTACAGGAAAAGATGCAGGAAAAAAAAAATAGAATTGGAACCCATGGAGGGGAGGGGAGGAGGTCTCAAGGTTTGAAAGAACCACTTTTTAAAGGTTTGAAAATGTTATGTTTATGGTGTAAAATTTTGAAATCTTCCAATTTCCTGTCTATAATTTGGCAATAATATTTTTGAAACTTAAATCCAGAAAAGGTACAATGCAATAATACCAAATTACCAAGTTCAGTACTGAGTTTGTATCAGCTCTAGAACTTTTATATAGGAAGTCCAGCTCCTGCAATACTACCTTCTAACCACTGGAGAGCAGCCCTCCACAGGAATAGACAAATGAATAAACCAACCACAAGCATGCAAGTAACTTTATTAAACAGCGAATTTTATTTCCCAGAACTGTTACACACAAAAAGGAGAAATCTTAAAAACATGTACAAAAATATATTATAGTGTCTGTAATGATTCGTGCAGATAATCAAAGTGCAACACCAATGAATTTAAGCTCTTGGGGAGAAAATTAATATTTCTACCAAGAGTTTTGTTATTTGAACCTTAGCAAACAAAAAGCAATAATATATATTCTCTTGATGACACTTGAAATATTTCACAGTAATATAAGGATTGGTCAATCATTGTTATTTATTTTTTAAGTGACCTGATCTTGGATCTATAAATACGTAACAATAATGGTATAGAAACTCTGATTAAATAAAGTGGTTCATATCCTTGAGGATGTTTAGAACTATTAGACTATGGAAAGAAAACTAATTATAAACAGGTATAATGAAGATGACAATATTTGAGTGATAATGAAAAGGAGTTGAAGTGTGTATCATCAATGTAGGATGCAGCTCAACACAAGGGAGATATGCATA
This sequence comes from Podarcis erhardii, assembly GCF_964252035.2. Classification (NCBI taxonomy): domain Eukaryota; kingdom Metazoa; phylum Chordata; class Lepidosauria; order Squamata; family Lacertidae; genus Podarcis; species Podarcis erhardii. Next base: position 44,985,419 of record NC_138497.1, read on the forward strand.
AGGGCAACTCACAAAAGACTCTAGAAGCATGAAAAACGATGTCCAAATCAGTCATGTTTCATATTCCACTGATTCTTACACCAAGTATGAAGCCACATGAAGAGGCTCATAGATCAAAACTTCGGGTTCTTGAAATAATAAGGATCAAAACAAGCAAACAAGTTTCATTATTTGTGTGACTTTACCTAAAACCGCAACTCTACCATGTTTAAAAGTCATTCAAAAATTCTGACACTGTAGTTGACAAAAAGATGGTTGTTTCGACTTAGCCGACTGAAATTGTAGCACATTTCAGTTACAAAACCTCTAAAATCACTGTAGGATAATAAATAACAGGAAAAATGATTTCATTGTGGGGAGAAAAAAAGATTTGAGGAAATTGCACAAGAAAAGCAGATGCTTAGATAAATACTAACTACTGTTCTAGAGAAAGATAGTGCAGGAAGAGAGAGACACTTTTCTCCAGAACATGAGGTCAATTAAATATGAGTGAAATTGGATAACTTAGCTGTAAGAGAAATAATATATTCTGCCTACACGTGATGTAACAGATAAAATCTGATCTTGCAGTCTCTTATCTGCTAGCATTCAGTGAGTGACTTCAGTTTTCTTCTGAAAAGGTAATAAAGCATTGTCAAAGAGTGGTCTCGAAATAAACACACAGGAGCAGGTAAAGACTCAAGGTGCAACAAGAACATGAACAAACTTCTTTCTGAAGTCTGGCCTCTTGACTCATTTGTCGTCTTTCCTTTCTCCCCTCCCCCCATCACCCTCCCCATTCTTTCTCCTATCCAATCACAATCCTGGCCAAAAAAAAATCAACTATTTTGAAAACCATAAGCCCCAGAAAGCAAGAAGAACCCAAAGTTAGCCTATGCTACTTATCCCGAGTGATGTCTGTGCCTGTAAACAAAGAACACACACAAACCTAGTAGAAACAGAGCTGTTAGTTTGTTAATTGATTTCTCACTGAACTATAGCATTAACAGGATGCACTAAGATGATGATTACATCAGTCTTAATTTTCTCAGCTACTGTATAGGGATAGGCTGATCTCCACATAACACATGGAGGGGCCTTCTGCTTTTCAAGCAGGTCCAAAGTTTAATCCCTGACAACTCAGTTTAGACAGATCTGAAGTTACTAGTTTGGGAAAGACCCTGCCCCAGACCCTGGAGTGCCAGAATAGATAGCAGTAGATAATAGTAAGACAGATGGACCAGTAATGTGTATAAGGCAGTTTCATATAAAGTGGGGAGATTTCTGGGTGACATCATTTGTTGCTCAGACTGAGTCCACAGGTATAAGTGATTAAGTCAACTAATAGTACTTTGCTGATGCAACAGGAGAAACTGACTCATTTGCTCTGTCTTTCATGAAAGGAAACCTACAGGCCTTTTGGCTAGACTGCTGTAGCCCTCCCTTGATGCAGGTTTCATGCCACAAGGCAGTCATAATCTAGTGGTGGTCCATAAATGAAAGAAGTGAAAATAACACTTTGTAGGTTAGAATATACAGGAAGGTTTCCTGTGCATGTTAAAAATAAAGCCTTAGAATTAGTAGATCAAACTACTTTAACCTGTGCAAACTATAATCAGCTAATTTAAGTCACCTCACCCTCCACTGACACAAAGCATATATATATATATATATATATATATATATATATATATATATATATTCTGCAAAGTAGCTCTGTCACGTATGTAGGTGTGTTTTCAGCAAAGTCGTACTTTGGGCTTAAGCCCTCCAAATGGACTTTTGCAAATCATCATTGCAGTGAACAGAGGTGTCAATATTTGTATATAATGCACATTATTCTTTTTCTTAAAAAAAAACAACCAACCAACTACCAGGGGCTTCACAGTATTACAACAAAAATAAACTTATGGAATTCACTTCCACAAGATGTGGCAAAGGCCTCTGTATTTGATAGCTTGAAAAATGCCTAAGATAAATAGAGACTAGTTCTATCTAGTAGGCATGATGCTAAAAAAGAATCTCCATGTTTAGGAACAGCACACCTCCATCTAGCAGATGTGAAGGTAAACAATGCCGAGACTATTGCCTTCATGTCCTGACACTGGGTTCCACTGTTGGACCCTTGGCCTGATCCAGCAGGGCTCTTCATATATATATTCTACTTATACAGAGACAACAGTGATAACCTCTACAGTAGCTAAAGAGCTGTAAAATTTTAAAAATGTCAATTTAAATATATGTAACTTTCAAATATAGTAATTTGTTGATTTTCTAAATACAATTACATATTTTTAATGAAAGCTCTTTCCATGCATACATTCCCCTTTTCTCCTTCCCCAAACAAATACGAAGTCTAGTCCAAGACAGGCCTTTAATTTTTGGCTAAAAAAACAAAACAACCTGAAGTGAACTGAAGCGCATTCTTACAATCTCTAAATGGAATTGCAGAAGGTGGATTTTCTTTTCAAGTATCATTAGTGAACAAATTCCTGCCTCCTTGGAAGTGTAAAATGTTAGATTTCCTTTTGAAGAATAAAGGTAGTTTTGCATTGTGTTATCAAAGTATTGTTTAGTATATAGTTGCAACTATTTTTACATCTGCTCAATCCCAGTTTAGTATTTTGATTGTAAACACAGTGGAAAAAAATGTCAAAAACCTTACCCACAAAAACCAGAAGGTAATTTTCAAAGGCACTTGTAAGAAACACTCCCCCTGCTGTCCTTTTACTGAGGTGCCTTCAGATCTATTAACATAGGTTTATCCCTGTGCTCTGTTGCTAGTTCCCGTAATGTGCACGGAATGCAGCATCTAAGTGAGGGCCACTTCAAATGACAGAAAGCATATGGAGCCTGTCATGACACATGCCATGACTATACATGTGTTTATTTTACAAGATATACATGTTGCACAAATGCACATATCAGAAAACTGCCACTAAGCATCACTCCCCAGTGCATGAGGTACATGATAGCTTCTGTGCTTTTTCGTGTGCATATAGGACAGATTCAGTGTTTGAAGTGGCCCTAAAATGCTTGACAAGAACCCTACCTTCAAGTGTGTTATACAATCTTTAACTGTAACAGGTACTGAACTTTTAACATTTTTAGAATGCGTTTATCACTGTGCTCCACGCAAAGGTTTTCTATGCGATGGAGGTACCAGATGGACAGGCAAGCTACTGGGGAGTTCATATCCCTCCAGTTTTATCTTGATAAGATGCTTTGCTAATGCAAATTCTTCCTCATCCAACATGCCATCATTATCACAGTCAGCAAGCTTCCAGATTTTCCCCAGGACACTGTTGGGCAGTTTGGAGGTCAACATTTCCTTCTTTGCATTGGCCCCAGAGACTCTACCATTGACTGGTGAGAGAGTGTAAAAGATTTCATCATATATAGGTTTATCTTTGGCAACAATCCACTCCTCCTCGTCGGCTCCTTCCTTGGCACCTTCCCCATAGCCCTGGTCAAATGGTCCTACTGTGGTGCCATCAAATGCCCCACCTTGAACCTTCTGCGCAGGCGTGTTACGCTCTTCCTGGCTCACCAGAGTCATGAGGTAGGCAACTTTGTTTGCCAGCATATTATCTACAGCTTCAATCAGCTTTGGCTTCAGAGAATGGAATTTGGTGAAGTCGTATTTCTCCAACTGCTCCTGTGAAATGGAAAAACAGTGATTGCAAGTAAGAACACTGTTCAACAATTCCTTGATAAAATTCTTGGCATCTGCCAAGTGTGAATAAGGATAATTCCAGAATGAATGTTGTATGAAAGAAGCCTTCAATTTAGGAAGCCGTGTTCATGTTTATAGTTACCCAGGCTGCACCACAGAAAAACAACACAAAAATATAGTTCTGTGAAATGCTTTAGATAGGAGGAAGGCAAGGTACTTGAAGAGAAACAACGGAGTGTTGACAGTAAGACTGTGTACTTACAAACCTTTACCCTGTGCCAGCAAAGACACAGATATAATACTTCTTCACATAGTGCACATTTAAACTATGGAATTTGCTTGTGCAAGATGTGGAGATGGCAACAAACTTGGGAAGCTTTAAAAGGGGACTAGATAAATTCACAAAGGCTCAGGTTATCATTGGCTACTAGTCATGATGGCCATCCATGGACTACTCGCAGAACCAAGACAAGATGCCTCTAAATTGTCCTGGGGATCATAAGCAGATAGTGCTATTATACTCATGCCTTCCTTGTAGGCTTCCCATAGGCAGTTGCTTGATCACTGTGAGCACAGGAAATTGGGGCTAGATGGACCTTTGGTCTGATCCAGCAGGGCTGCTCTTATATTGCACCCCTACTTATCTATTTACTTTACAAAAGTGGCTCTCTTAGGGCTGTTCTTGCATAACAAAATCACCCTAAATTGATGTTTCCAGGCAGTTCTGGCACAGTGGAATAATCTAGTGTAAGTCACAGCTTGTCATGACACACATTTCAAATGGTTTCCAGTTTGTGGCCAAATTATGATCTGAAGAGGTGCCTGCATGTGAATCCAGAGAGAATCTTGCCACTCTGGGATAGCCTGCAAAAAATTCAGCTTACCACAATACAGCCACAACAATGGCTGTGTAGTCAGCCTTAATTACTGGATGATATTCTTAAAGATACACCTTTTTGTGCTTGTTCATGGAGTGACAGTTTCAGTTAGCAACTCATTTCTCAATTGTCTCAGCTGTTCTCTGTTTCAGAAGGGTATTGAGCAACTTGAAAAGAAACAGAGACATGACTAACTTTCTGGTGACATTCTCATAATCTACATACCTTTCAACGCCAAACTTGGAAGTTCTGCCATAAGCCCCAACACCACCAAATGCAGCTGCAGAGGCTACAATATCAAGTAGAAGACCAGTATGGAGAATGGGGCTTTTGACCCCTTACCCTTTCAGTAGCTCTCTCTTCCAAAGTCCCCCAGGGAGGGGGTACTGGTATCTGCAGCTACAGGGTTTTGATTTCCCCCGCTACCTCTTGAAATCCCGGGGGGGGGGGGGAACACTGGAGATGGGAGCTTTTAAAGCCTTCCTCCTCTTCCCTCTGCACAGAACTTCTGTTTCACATAAAGATACCACCACCCCAAGATCGATTTGTAAAGTAAAAAAATCCCACTTCAAGGCAAAAAACTATATGCAATGCAGCATCATGTGTAGCTTGGCTCATGTGTAGTCCAGGCTTATGAAACCTGAAACAACAGCCATTTTTGAGCAATGCCTTATTAGTAATCCCACTGACGTGCCTTCTACATGGTCCTAATTTCGAGCCAGATTCAACTACGAGGTTACCTATTATCTGTGAGGATTAAAAAAAGGAGTGGGGGATAACTATGCATGACACCTTGAAAGGCAGGAAATAAATGTACTGAATAAACAAATTAAGTGCCTGATTTTCTTATACAATAGATAAAGCTGTTGTTGTTTTTTGGGTAGAGTTTTTTATGATAAAGCTGTGATTGAAATAATTAGAGGTAAACAAACTATCCATCTGTTGAGGTACAGTACCTGCATTTTCTTGACATCAGGGAAGTCCCCTGGTGAGATCTGGTACTGTTGCTGCAACTGAATATAAATCTCAGGTAGCTTGTTGATAAGTTCTTTCTTCTTATTTTCTTTTCCAAATACCGAAGGCATTTCCTTCTTCAGGTGACTAATGATATAAGCATGTACCTAAAACAGAACAGCAGGCGATTCAAGTTAGCAGTGATTTTCATGCCTCCTACCTCACAACAGATGTGAACAAGAAAAACCCTCAACAGACACCAGTTTAATGTTTCTTGTACTGTACAAAATACACAAATACTAAACATTCCATATAACTGACACACTCATTTTAGCTTTGCAAAAACTGCTAACCATCTCCAAAAGAAGAAAAAAAAGGGATTATAACATTCTGTCTCTTGAAGAAAGAGAGAAAAAAGTGGTAGCCAGGAAAACTACTGAGCATTTGCAGCTTAGTGCAAATACAGGTGGCTGAGATGGCAGATAATGACTACGTTAAAGAAAGCTAGGGCCTCCTTAAGGGAAAACATATTATTTGCTCATAAACTTTTATGAATTTAACCTATGTGGTCGTCATTCCCGCCCTCCATATATATATATATATATATATATATATATATATATATATATATATATACAAATCTATCAGTTAAAATGTCTGGTTTTGACATCAAGTTTTAAACCATAGTTAAACTTAGCTGTGCATGGGGCTAAAGCCACGCGCCTTTCACTCCTCCCCTGCTGCTGCTAGACTGCTAGGAAACAAGCCATGGTCAGGTTTAGTGTTACACCCAAAGCTGGGCTTGTGATTTGTCTTTTTCCAAACAAACCACAAGCTGTAACCAAGGTTTGTTCCTAGCTTTCTGCTTATGGTTTGTTTGCCCAGGTTCAGCTGTACTGCTAAGCCAGACCATAGCTTACTTAAGTTTAACTATGGTTTAAAGTGGCATGTGAGCAAGGCCAATGATATGCATTGAATGTAACCAAAATAGAAGTGTGTGTTATATATTTGCTGCCTCTGTATTTAAAGACAACCACAAAGAGATGACATGAGGAAAGCAGAGCAGTTCCTGTCTATGAAAAATTAAGCTACTATTTATGTATCATACAGTAAACTGTATGAACAGTAAACTGATTGAAATGAATCACTTTAAAAGTTTATTGAATATTCACTTTAGCAAGAACAAACCCTACAACCCTTCTTCCTATCCATCACTTAATCACCCATCTAATACAATGTGAAGCAGAAACATCAAGCACTTAACTACATAGACAGACAAATACAGACATAAGGAACATAGAGAAGAACCAAGCAAAGATTAGAGAAAGCAAGTAAGCAAGAGTGAGCGAGCTACTGTAACAGAATGAAGGTGAGGATTCAGTTAAGATGTATTGATCAAGTGTGTGCAAATGAGCTTAAAACATGGTATCTGTGTATTATTTTTATGCAAATTATGACACTGATCCAGCAAGTTTCTACATTCTTACTGAATGTGATCCATGATAGAATGACAAGATTTTGATGCAAGGAGTATGGGAAGTCAAATGCTGAATGCCTTCAGTAGTATTTCCCCCTGTCTCATTTAACCAATTACATTTCTTCAAAGCCCCCATTGTGCTTTTACAGATGAAGTTTTCAGCCTTCAAAGCATTTAAATATGACCTATCACACCGCGCACAAGGAATACCAGAGCGGCTGATAAGACTCTAAAGTTGATAGGGAGCTGACAACTGACTTACTCAATTATTCTAACATGATAGGAATTTCAAGAGTATGCTTAGGAGGCAAAGGCAACATCAAAATGAGAAGCTACATAATGCTTTTGCTTTTCTATAAAAGAAAACAGACACCAACAAAAAGAAAGCGCTCTAAAAGAACCGCTGTATTGACTGGAATCCATTTAAAGTCATTTCAAACTTCCTTTTCAACTCTGTTTGTCACTTAGTTTGTCACTAACAGTTTGGCTTAGATTCTATGTTAAGCTAAGGAAGTTCAAGGAAGCAAAGTTTCACCTAGTTTCAGCTACAACACCCCCTCAAGCCCCACGAGACTGGGTGGGGAGCATTGTCCAAAACTGGACTTTGATCCTAAGATAAGGATGTTTATAAAAGGAATGTTTCCCATGCCCTCACCACCACCCCATCCCAGATAGTTCAGGAGGGCCCCAGACTCTCTGGATAAGCTTTTGAGGGGCTGATGGTGATTGAAGGAAGGAGGATGGGTTGAGAAACTGTCCTTTCCTTTCACAGTTGTTGCACACTAGGTCAGAAGTTTCACTGGGTGTCCTGCTAAACCACTACCAGTTCAGACTCCACATATGGTTAGGATTTTTTGCCCCAATGTGCATAACTTTATAGCTGCTTACACTGAAACGGCATTTGCCATTTTAATGTTCATTCACCCAATTTGGAGAGATCTTTTGGAGTTCCCTTTTTGAATCCCAACCGGAAAAAATTGTTGTCGTCAGCAATCTTTTTCTGTCCATCCCTAACTCCAAGTCATTTATGAACAAGTTAAGGACCACAGGTCCCTCTTGGTCTGGAAAGTTTCCTTTCCTCCCATAAAAGTTAAACAATAATCACCTTGATTTAATACTGTCAGCTCAACTCACTTTACAGAGACTGTCCACTGCTGCACAGAAAGCAGAGAAGATAACAAAAAAGGCACTTTACCAAGAAGTGCTCAAGGAAAGCCAAGCTTTATCCCACAATTCTACCTTTGCAAGTCGTGATCTCTTGATAAGGTCATTCAGTTTTCTCACTGTTGCCTTTTGTGGTAGGTTCTGGATGTCCTGGAACAGATCTTGTGCTTCCACCTCAAACAGCTTTCGGTTCTCTGAGTTTTGCAGGGGCTGAGACCAAAAAGAGCCAATGTAGACACGCAACACCTCTGGAGTGTTAATCACTTTCCCCAAAGACCACATGAGTGCTCCATAGACTCTCATTAACTGCTGGGTGTCTACTTGGTCAGCCTTATTCAACACAACCCGGATCTTGTCATCCTGACCCCGGAACGCTTTGATTGCTTCTGAGAACTCGTCAGAAATATCAAGTTTGTGGGCATCAAATAAGAGGATGATACGATCAACACGCTCAGAAAACCACTGCAGAACCTGACAGAAGTCATAGCCTGAAAGAGAAAGGGGGGAAAAAGAGGGGGGGGTATAAAATTGCTTAGACATTGCTTAGAATTATTTAGAAGTAATTTTAATTTTCTAACACAGGTACTTTGAGAAGAGTCTGGACATAATTTTAAAATGCTTGGGAAAACAGCAAGTTCAGCTGTTGCATTGGGGGCAAACTCAAGATACCTTAGATACATTCAGTGAGACTGCTTGCAGGTTCATGCTAGCTTTGATGGTTCAAAGGGTATTTTAAATAAAAAAATGTAGAACTTTTATCTGACAGAAATTCTCTCATCAGTTATTACAGAATTTCAAAGTAATATTTAATCATGCACCTAGTTCTCCTATTGAATTTTTTTTAAAAAATTGTCATTAATTTTGGCTGGATCACTTCCAACGTAGTCACTGTTTTGAAATTAAATAAGAAACAGACCTTCTAAAACACACACACACACACAGAGAGAGAGAGAGAGAGAGAGAGAGAGAGAGAGAGAGAGAAAGAGAAAGAGAAAGAAAGAAAGAACCCTAGATTAGGAGATTTCCTGACAGATGGAGAGGTTATATGATATCACTGGCAAATCAGCTATCAGCCAAGAAGAGGAAATGGTAGGAAGATGATAACTATGTAAGTGCTTAAGGAAAGCAGCTGGGTGGTCCTTAAAATAAACATTTTCATTTTGGAAAGCAAAGGCCTCTCTCTCTCTCCTCTCTCTCTCTCTCGACTGATCCAACAAGTAAAATAGTGAAACTTCCACACACAGTTGACATCTAAGAGCTCCCTTGCATTTAACAATCCAACAGATTCTGCTTGAGTTTTGAAATTAATATTATCCTCCAGCCTGGCATTGGACAAAAATGCAAGGGGAACAGAAACTTCAAGTTTTATCTTGTGCTTCTCCAAAATAGAATAAACCATGGGCCTGGTTTGTTGGGTCAGGATGAGAAAAATGAACCATGAGCTCACATTCAGACATCACAACAAGCCAGAGTCTGGCTTGATTCCCAGCAGCTGTAGGAGTTGGGGAAGAGTAGCACTGCACATTAAACGACAGCTTGTTTTGAACTGTGGTTTAATATGACATGTGAACTGGATCACTGAATAAGCCTCCATGAGGAGGAACTATGATAACTGGGAGGTCAAGCATTGAAACAGACCTTTATTCTGCTACCAGTATATATTCTGTTGTCTCTTTGAAAAAATGAACTCTAGTTGTATAAAGATGAGGGCTGTGAGTTTTCACCTTATAGAAACAATACCAACTCATGTTCAACAGAATGCAAAACATGGATTTAATAAAACCTGGTCCCTATCAGTTCAGCAGGCGTTAGTTTAAAACAAGGCACCAGAGACTTCCAGGAATGTTAATGGACCATGCTGTCGCCAAGCTGATAGAGCAAGCACTCAAGAGATTAGCTGGATTAGCCTGTACAGCAAAACAGGTCACTAGTCCCTGCAATTATTTTTCTGCACTACTTATTTAATTAAGAACCTGATGTTGTTTTGTTTGTTGTAAGCGCTCTGGGACGGGGAAAGGGTGGGACATACATTTTACTATAGATAAAACAAAGCAACAAGCTCACCTCTGCGTATTCGCTGTTTCTCTCCTGAAAGAATGCCGGGGCTGTCTATGATGCTAATGCTCTTCAGAACCTGATTGGGCAACTGAGCACACATGAACCTACAGAGAAAAACAAAAGGGCCCAGTTATTTTAATATTAGTTTTCAGACCTCTAGGAAAAGCAAGCAAATCCTTTTCTGTATCTTAACAACAAATGAGGGACCCCCTAAGTATATCAGATAACATTTCTGTTAGACCTGCTTCTTGGGATAAAAGCAATGACAAACCTAGACAGCATCTTAACAAGCAGAGACATCATCTTGCCAACAAAGGTCTGTATAGTTAAAGCCATGGTTTTCCCAGTAGTGATGTATGGAAGTGAGAGCTGGACCATAAAGAAGATTGAGCGCCGAAGAACTGATGCTTTTGAATTATGGTGCTGGAGGAGACTCTTGAGAGTCCCATGGACTGCAAGAAAATCAAACACATCCATTCTTAAGGAAATCAGCCCTGAGTGCTCACTGGAAGGACAGATCCTGAAGCTGAGGCTCCAATATTTTGGCCACCTCATGAGAAGAAAAGACTCCCTGGAAAAGACCCTGATGTTGGGAAAGATTGAGAGCACAAGGAGAAGAGGACGACAGAGGATGAGATGGTTGGACAGTGTTCTTGAAGCTACCAGCATGAGTCTGACCAAATTGCAGGAGGCAGTGGAAGACAGGAGTGCCTGGCGTGGTCTGGTCCATGGGGTCATGAAGAGTTGGACATGACTAAACAACAAGAAGTTATATATGTTTATGGATATATGCAGAGAAAGAAACCACTCTGAAAGTTAAAGGAATGCAAGAGGAGGTTGTGGAGTCATGTGGACTAGCACCTCCCCTTCAGCTATACATGTGAGAAAGGGCTCTTTCATGTAGGGTTGCCATATTTCCAAGAGCGAATATCCTGAGATCCCCCCCTCACATGGAAATACTGTACCATGCATACATTGCATACATTGGGAAATGCAGGGGGCACTTCTCATGCTCATTGAATGCATGGCTGGGTGTAACCCTTCTTACCATCCCACTACCTTGCAATATGTGAGGGGTGTTATTCTAAACTACCTTCCTGCCATACAAAAAGAAGAAAAGCCTTGCTGTATTATAGACATTCTCTTCTCTGTGATCAAGTAATGTCAGTACAAATGATCAGTTATCAAGAAGGTCTTGGTTCTTTCCTGAGAACATTATCTCAATACATACAGGATTTCCTATCAAAGCATCCTTGTACAAAAACAAAACCTATGTTTTAGGAAGAGCCATGCCACATAGAGAATAATCATTGGTTACGGTTATGACTTGGATGTGCTGAATTAATGTTACAATACATATGAGATGGGCTAAGGGAAAGGGGGGGGGGGGAATGACAGATCAGTTCATGATGGAGTGGGCATCTGGAGCCCAATTTCTCACATACCAACCACAGCAAGTAGTGAAGGAGAAGCAAGAGTAAGATTTCTTCCTCATTCTTGAAAGGGAAAAAAGTGACCAAAAACTATGAAAACACACATGAATATTGACAAATTCTAACCCATATCCTAGTTAAGAGAGTCTTTTTACACTGGTGCACAAGTTAAGGAAACACAGCAAGCAAAACATACCAGGTGGAGTAACGTATGCTGTTTAGTTTCATCCACTTTTAATACTGCTTTCCCCATTTTAAAAAATAATTCCTAGGGTGCAATCCTATTGGTTGTCCTTGTGCTGTTGCTCAAACAGAGATATTTGCTAACAGAAGAGAAGGGAAGAGGCAGCAGTTTTTGCAAATCCTTCTCCTCCTTGCAGCTCTCAATGATACTCACCCCACAAATCTGTTTTGGGGGATTGGCTGACCCTTAAGAACAGATTTTGCAGCATGCTCCAGGCTGCAGCAGGAGGAAGACATGGCAAAAATCTCTCACCCTCCTGTTAGCATGCACCTCTCACTGCATCTAAAGTTGGATGCAATCACTGATGTTTTGTATGGTGTTGGTTGCAGATTTTTAAAAAGCAGAATGTTTAAAAAAGAGTTTTAAACCAGATTTAAGATTGAACTGCGAAAAAAAATGTTTTACAACGTATTCTAGAGAATGTGATTTTCCTCCTCCTGAGCTATCATATTTTCTGCAAAATCCTTTTGACTTCAGCTGAGTATTACTGGAAGCTAAAGAAGCCAGTATTAGGAGAAGACTGAGCTCTTTTATTCCAGCTAAACAATGACACAATGTTTAAAATTTTCCGGAAGCCAAGCAATGAAGAAGTAGGAGCAAGTTTTACAAGAAAAACAAGAACTGCAGTGATATAAGGAGATAGCACTGTGCAATACAGCTAAGCTATTTATAGGAAAGGGGATAAGGGCAGCAAAAAAGTAAAAAGTGGGAAAGACATTATACGGCAGTATAAATGCAAGGTGTCTGAAGTTTTAATATAGACTTATTAAAATTAGCATTCTACAAACCTTTTGCAAGTGAGAAGCAGCCCTGTGTGACAATATGTTTAACAGCATCTATCTGATTGGAAAGGGCTAGGCAAGTTTGTTTCTATGTGCATTGGGAGAGAGGAAGAAACCCCACAGAGAATGACTGAAAACAACCAAAACCGAAGAGGGGTGTGAGTACACTTGGAGAACAGGATGCACCCCACCCTTGTCTTCCCTTTCCCATTGCTCATGCCACAAAAGCAGAACCAGAGTTTAGAAACTGGTTGCACATATTGGGGGTGGGGGTGCAATGGCGTGGGCCTGGGGAGGGGGTGAAGCAAAGCTAACAAAACTTAGCAGCGTTGCTTTGCTCCTGCCAGGGTAGCAGAATTGGAGCTTGTAGCTCTAACTCTGTTTCCATGTCAAGAGTGAGAGAGGTATGGAAAACATCTGCCTCACAATAATACTTCATCATAAAGCTCTCCCAGTCTCTTACTTATGCTGCCAGAAACAAACACACACAATGGTGACCAATGAACCCCTTTAGGGCTCTCCTTGATCAATGGGTGGTGGTGGAAACCTGAAGAACATTATGAACTCATTGGCATGCTGTACCTGCTGATAACTACAGGCAAAACAGAGTACCATGGTACTAAAAATGTAGCTTATCAGTCAAAACATCAATGCCCGCAGAGAGCAGCCAACATTTAGCAGATTAATGGCAGTAAAGTGAGATTGTTGTTGTTTAGTCGTGTCCGACTCTTCGTGACCCCATGGACCAGAGCACGCCAGGCACTCTTGTTTTCCACTGCCTCCCTCAGTTTGGTCACTGCCTTGCCGTGGCGAAGGGGCTTGAACAACTCAGAGAAGCTATGAACTATGCCGTGCAGGGTACCCAAGATGGACAGGTTATAGTGGAGAGTTTTGACCAAACGTGATCCACCTGGAACAGAAACTGGCAAGCCACTCCAGTATCCCTGCCAAGAAAACTCCATGGACAAAGTGAGATACAGAGCTTAAATTTATGTATTTAGGCATTCAAACTTCCAGGGTGTCTTATCTGGAGCAGCTCTGGAATTTGGCAAGCTAGAAAGCAAATACCTACAAACCATGCGAAGCCTGAGTCATTGCTATGGGAGTTGGTCTAATATTTTTGCGGCTCTTTCCATAGTGTGAGGCTCACCCACAGCCAAGAGAGAAGTAGTTTATGGCTCCCACCCCCAAATAATATTCTTCTTGGCTCATTTATTCATTTTTCAAAGCTTTTCATTTACTATTTGGAAAGTTTTGAGTCATCATCCTTGAAGGTTTTCCAAACTCTTCCAGAAATCACTACTCAGAAGCTGTTTCAACCACTTAAATGGGTGCATTCAGAACTTACAAGGGGTACTGCGAATACAGCAGAGTAACAACAGAATGACAACTACTAATACGGTACAGATATAATGTGGAGCAGTCTTGCCCCAGTTACATCCGAGGAGTGCCCATTAAAGAAACCTAAGCACTAATATAGTTTGCATTTGGTCCCCCTTAAATACTGTACTTGAAAGTACTACATGGGGCTAGATAAAACTTCAATTCTTATTTACACTCAGAAGTCTCATTGTTTTCTGAAAAACCCACACATTAATTTCAGCATGCACCCAAACTTTGTGTTGGTCTTTACTCAGGGCTCTAAGGCAGTGCTGGATAACCCCCAGCTAGCAGGCCTAATCAGGTCTGAGATGGGTCCCAATCTGGCCTTGTGAAGCCTTTTGCCACAGCTATGTCTGCCTGCCCCACCCCTGACATCATATGCTGGTCCCACCCACCTGTCAAAAGCTGGCCCATAGGTGGACAGGAAGGCACTAGGCATTCAGGCTGTCATATGGATCCAATTCTCCACCCCTGCTCTACAAGGACATTCATTTTGTGAGCTTTTGCTTTAAAAGAATTAATATTAGATGTGCATCATAGGAATTCTAATAATGTAATTTAGTCTAACAGAAAGAAGTTTTCTTTTTAAAAAACACACAACTATTTTGAGCACTTATTTTTCCACATTTCCCATGGGGGTAGGAGACAAATGAAAAGAAAAATGGTGAAGGAATAAATAAATAAATATACAATATGCAGCTGCCTCTCCACCATTGACACACACCTGCCATTATTTTAATCAAAACTAAGGAATGTAGACATATTCTACTCCCAAGATAGCAAACAGCAGGGACAATCTGATCAATGGAAGAGGGCTGGGCACATATTTAAGATCATACCCAATAATTTGTAATTTCTGGATTTTCTTGTTTTTAAAAACATTGAATTCAATACTTTGAGGGAGAAGAAAGCTTCATAGCTGCAGCCAACAAGCAACTCATACAATGAATACTTACAGTACTCTAGCACTCCATCTTGGGAGTACTCATTGAGTGCAATTCAACCCCAAGAACAAAACAAGTCTGCACACAGCATCAAGAAATGTTCTCCCACCCACCATTACTTACCTATTCAAGAATGCATTTCCAAAACGGCTGAGTTTGCGAAACGGCTTTTTAGGGTCTACTACAAGAGCATTCCCTGGAACACTCCCTTCAGTGTCTCCATACATGACAGCAATGAAGGAATCTGTAGTTGGTTCTGGACCAATCCTCATTCCTGGAAAATCCTGCTCCAACAGATACCTGTGGAATGGGAAATAAGAATACTAAAATTGAAACAAGCAACAAACTGAGACACAAAATATGAAGGGCAACCTTTCTAACAGTAAGTAGGGAGATCAGTAGCCAACTCTCCCTGAATGGGGATTTCTACAACTGTCACCATCACTGAGTCACCCACTATATTTCCACTTCTGTCTGCTGCAGGCTTGTAAGTTCACCATTATCTGCAAATAAAATCTAAGGAAGTGTACAGAAGTAAAAAAAAGGATGGGCCCTACGGCTAGATGAAAGAGATTTGGTTAGTTAGCTGGTTGATCAAATTTTTGTAAAAGAATGGTTATGTATAAGAACAAAAGAGCCAACAACCCTTTAATCAATCAGGTTTGAAAGTTAGGCTGATTACAGAAACAAGTTACCATATTTTTCGCCCTATAGGACGCACCGTCCCATAAGGCGCACCTAGTTTTTTGGGGGGGAAATAAAGGGGGAAAAATTATTTCCCCCCCCCAGGTGCGGGGCTGGGGCGGGGGAGGCCCGAGCTTCCCCCGCCCCAGCCCCCAAACAGGCAGCTCTCTGCAAGCCGTGGGAGCCCAGCGCTGGCTCCCGCTGCTTGCAGAGAGGTCCGCGAAGCATGGACGCGCTGAGCTCAGCGCATGCAGGCTTCTGCATGCAAGCAACTCTCCGCAAACAGCGGGAACGCTCCCGCTGCTTGCGGAGAGGTCCACGAAGCCTGGACGCGCTGAGCTCAGCGCACGCAGGCTTCGGCATGCAGGCAACTCTCCGCAAGCAGCGGGAGCGCTCCCGCTGCTTGCGGAGAGGTCCGCGAAGCCTGCAGAGCGAGAGGGGTCGGTGCGCACCGAACCCTCTCGCTCTCCAGGCTTCAGCGAAAGCCTGCATTCGCCCCATAGGACGCACACACATTTCCCCTTCATTTTTGGAGGGGAAAAAGTGCGTCCTATAGGGCGAAAAATACAGTAATTAACTATTACTATTATGAACTATTCATTCATTGTGTGAATGAAACTTACAATCATGTAATAGAACTTCCTTTCCTACCCTCACATGCCATGCACAAACCCCATCTGTTCTGGGGGCAGCCACAACCCTCTGGAGAAGATTTGGAGTGACATTTGGAGGGGGGGAATTCCTTTGCTCAAGTAAAAGTTTGTTTTTCCTTTTATCCCAAAGTTGTTCCACCTGCACAATAACTAAATTGGATTCAACTCAATGATATTCTGCTATCTCATATAAATGCTATGCAATATTTCTGTAAATGTCAGCAATTTACTGAGCAAGTTCTTCTCTTGGATTTTATCCTGAAACAGCAGAATCAGGCAATTGTATCCAACCAGGTTGCGGATCAAATCTTCAAACACTAGCTGATTAAACTGATTTTTAACCTCCATGCAAGTCAATCAATATACCCTTCTTCCTGTTCACCTGATTACCAGACCAAGTCTTAATCTCCTTTGGTCTTTTCTAATCTTAAATTGTGCAATATGTAATAACAAACTTTTTTTTAAGAAGTGGAGATATTTATTTTCTATTCAGCTATGTTTGCTCTTAAGTGCTGCACAGTTAGGGGACAAACCACTCTTTCTTCTGCCTTTGCTAAGAAGTGACACTATAGTGAAATGTTTAAAATTCGGCTGTCACCTGCATAGCAACATTTTTGCCTTATGGAGCATTTGATCATGGCCAACTAATAGGCAGACAAATAGCAATATTGGACTAGTCAGTTGCCTAGGTTGCCAGGCCTAAAGAGAAAACATGTAAAAATCACTATGTTTGTTCAGTGTTTCCCTGAATGATATAATTCACTTATTTTAGTAACATAAATGAAAAATTAACAGACTTTGACCGCCACAATAAAAGCTAGATGAATTCAATTATAGCTGGCATGCCAAGTAGCATTATTTCCAATCTGCTCTCAAATAAACCATGTGACAATTATTTTTCCACTACCCACATCCATAAACAATTACCTAGAAACATTTTATTGGGTTATCCATTTCCTGCTTTACACAAGGGGGAAATAAAGGCAGGATAGAAGATACGAGGAATTCTTTATTGTTGCAGGACAGAAATTCTGTATTTCTGTTGCACACTGTCAATAAAAGAAAAGCTTCAGCTCCTTGTAATTGTGCTCTATTAACTTTGTTCTTGATTTTAAAAAGCAGTCCACCCTCCCTGCTACATTTAGGCAACCATACTGCAACCAGTTTCACATGCTATCTGTGCTAATAGGCAATTCACCAAGACGTCAGCTCTGGGTGCTATAGCAACAAGCCAAATTCAAATATTGGGAAAGGGAATGAATATTTAATTTCATGTATCATGGCGCATCATAGTGCAGCCATATTTAAAACACTGTGAAGAGTTCTGATCAACAAATTTCTAAGAGACACGGTACAGAAAAAGGCAACTAAAATGATTTAGGGGTTGGAGCCTGTGTTGTGTAGTGCTCAGTGTTCTATTCTACAATATGTCAGGCTAGGTAGGGCCTGGGAGACCAGGGTTCAAATCCTCATTCAGCCATGAACGTCACTGGGTGACCTTGGGTCAGTCACTGTCTCTTAGCCTACCTCACAGGTTTGCTGTGAGAATAATATGGGGTGGGAGGGAGAACTATTTATGCCATTTTGAGGTCCTTGGAAGAAAGGTGGGATATAATAAATACGAAAAAATAAGAAGAAGAAAAAATAATCTTCCCTGTGGAAGAAGACTGAGCAAGACAGGTCTTTTTTCATTTAGAAAAATATATAAATATAGATAAAATATAGATAAATATGTACATGGTTAGGAATGATATATTTGGAATGGATACAGAATATGAAACATTTCCTTCATTACACCTCATGTAAGTACTTTATGGGATTAATTAACCACCACATGGCATGATAAACATTAGTCTCCCCCCCCCCATTTTTTTAAATTAAAAGTTTTAGGATAAACCAAGGGATACTGAACAAAAACATCATGTACTTGAAACAGTTGGTCTCTCACTCGTAATGTGTGAACAGTTCTGCCACCTGTGTACTTCCCAAGGTATATGGCTAACCAATGTTGGAGAGAGAATGCTAGACAAGATAGACCTGTGCTCTGATACAGCATTTCAGGCTGCAATCCTAAACACATTTAATAGCATTTAACTCAGCAGGACTTACTTCCAAGTAAATATGCACAGGACTGCACTGTTACTAACTTGAACTAAATTGCTTCATGTCAGAGGTTTGCGATCCTAGTGCCTTAAGAAGTACACACACACACACACACACACACACACACACACACACATTACCATCTTCCTTCTCAACTTTCAAATTGCTCATAAAAAATAGAGGCAGAGTACAATAAAAGCGGACAAAAGTGAATTTTCCCTACTCCACTCTGTTATATTATTAACACAGGAAAAGAAAGGATTTATGTGGCCAGTAGGTATCAGCGGAGCAAAAGTTCAAAGGCATAGAGTGATATACAGGAAGGCTATTTTAAGATAGTCTGCAAAATGTAGAGTAGTTCACACAACAGACATCCTGAGGATATTTGAAGGTTGATTCTTTGTCTTCTGCTCACATTTCATTCCCACCCCCATCCTCTTTCAGCTCAATGGAGTCAATTTTTTCCTGAAGCCCAGTTCAATTTGAGCTTCAAACTAGAGCAGTGCTAAGTGTTATCCTTGAGTCCCTGCTGTGGTAATCACAGAAGTCCTTTTCAAACTCCACTCTGGGGAATGTTGGGGTAAGTTCATCAGGGAATCCACAGTGGGAAGAGTCTGTAATGCTAGACAAGCCTTCCTGCACTTGCTCAGTCGCAGCAGAAGGTATGGTGTGTCCCAGGTGGAATGTTAGTTCACACAGGACAATGATGAGGCCCAGTTAAGCCCAACCAGTGCTCCACCTAAGTCAACCATGGAATGCCTACTCCTAGGAAGTCATAAAAGGGCAAGTGAAAGGAAGCACATAGACTGCTGTAAAAGAGGAAGGGAGGGAAGGGGGGAAAGATGTGGGGATGGGGGGGGTAACTTGGGTGACAATTAGGAGGGGAAAGAGAAACTGAAGACAGAACCTTAGGAATAAAAAAAGACAGCTGAAAAGGCATCAGGAAGCAGAGGAAGAGCTGATTCAAGCTATCATATTTTGTGTCATAAGCTTGTTTGAATGTGGTCAACATGGGCAAGAGAGCCAATAGACTGAAATGAACTTATGGCTAGTTAAAAACAACTTAATGTAATAAAAGGGCTTGAGGCTAACTTCATTTGTACTTTGGTTTATTCTAATTGTTAAATTATTGTTTGTACTAACTCTTTTAAGCTATAAGAAATACTGCTCATATCCGTTACACTCTAGAGAGGTTGCCAACCAGCCATCCTCCTATTCATAACTAAAAGCTGCACAATGAAAACACTTCTAATACACAGAGGTTCCATCACAGACAGGCAGGCAGGCAGAGGTTCACAGCCCACTATGGAAAGGTTATCCTGAAGGGGAAATATTTGAAAACAACCAGTCTGAAGCATACTTGCTTCAGCAATATGGAAATGCTTCACTTGCACTGCTGGGCTTCTAGGATGAGATGAATCCATAAATTGTTCTGATGGGCAATGCAGAGCAACAGGGCCGATCTCTTTCCTCTGTTATGAGCACTCCACCCTGAATTACCAGGCTAAAAACTATTTTTGACTTACAAGCAAAAAAGAAAAAAGGGGGGGAAAGCAAATCCTGTAGTACTAGATTTGCTGAAGAGTAGAAATCCTGTTTGAAATAAAATGCATGACATTTGAAGCCAGTAAGGAAGAATAGAAAGTGAGGAGGTTAAGGAGCGCATGAAATCTCAGCAGAAGTACAGCAAAATGTGTGCACTCTCCGTTCTGCCTCACAATCAGACTAAAAAGGTCAAATAGAGAAAACTGTTTCATACTCCTTTCTCCACATTTTACATACATGAAATCACAGAGGAGAAATACCATAAACTGGAAAGTGCATGCAACAAACCAGGAAATATTTATGTGATTATGCCTTCTGGTAGAAGCATAGCCACAATCAACCCACACATGTACTGTCTGGTTCACAAACTAACCTTTCTCTGTACAATCAGGGAGTGAGGAAAGAAGAGGTGAGCAACTACAAGGGATATGGTATTTCTGGTGGTGGCATATCAGATTCTTAATCTCAGTTACCTGGCGCATAACCCAATGACCTTCAGGTGCCAGGTTAGAACAATTTTATTTCTCCAGGCTTCTAATTGGCCATTAAATAGTTTGCTGCTTCTGAACAATGCTTTTTTGGTTTTTGTTTTGAAGGCTGACTGGTTATTCAATGCCCCACCTACATACAAATCATCGAAGTCATTTTCAGAAACAACAGATGCTCCATGCTCCGTGTATCATTCCCCTGAGCTGACCGTGAAAAAGTGAGCAAATAAGAATGGTCAAAATACCCCAAAAGCATTTTTAGAAGAGAATAGAGTGGAGTGTCTAGATTTTCCAGATATTCACATATATCCTGTGGCACTAGATAGCTGAACAACTGTTACTTGCATAGCTTTACAATAAAGACAAATTACATTGCACTTTTGTTTGATGTGAATATCTGTTAAAAAGAAAACACTTTATGAAAGAAATGTCTATTTGTTTGCAAACTAGTAAGGCAAACTGGAATTCTATATAATTCAAAAATGTCTTACAAGCAAATTGATATTAAAACTAATTGGTCAAAATCTTATTCCATTAATGCCTACAGTTACCTTTGCAATAATTTAAAGTGAACATTTCAGACAAGTTACAAGTCTGAGCAGTGTGTTGATAAATGAAAGAAGAATGCAACTAAGTAATGTACAGTATAATGCATATATAATGTAATGTGTAACATATACAAATTGGTCAGTTGTGTTTTTCCTGTACAAGGAAAAGTAAAAAGGAAGGAAGGGAATTTCCCAGAAATAAAATTATTTGTTCTACATTAATTTTAAGTTCTGTCTGTAAAATAACCTAGTTATTAGGGTTTTGAATTAAAATTTGATATTCGTTTCAAAGCTGTCTAAGCAAACACTAAGGAAGAAAACACAGCTATAGTAGAAAAACACAATGGCAGAATCATCTTTGTGGTCTGAAGTCAGGAAAGCTGTTACTGCAAGTGTACTGTACAGCTTTGGAATGTAAAGAAATTCAAATATGTGGTTTAAAGGACACTTTAAAAAAAATCCTGTGTTACATAATTTCAGTCATCAATATTGTACACTCTTCTGCACAGCAGTAGGCATTCCTTATTGTATCCATCACAACAGCACCTAAAACCTCAAGGTCACTATTTTCCTTAACCACCTCCCTTTCCTTCAACATCTTTACATCTAATTGCCCTTAGGTGTTGAAAGCAAAATTGGAAAGTTTTTGTGGTACCTTAAAGCCTAACTAATTTATAATGGCATGACTAAAGTCCATGTCATTTGTTAGTAATGCATGTGCTATTGTCACAAGACAAAATACTAACACATCTTCTCCTCTAGAAGACATTTGCAAGTGGAATTTTTTTTTTTGCAAGTTAAGGCCTATTAAGAAAAACTTCCTGGGATATTTACCTATGGGGTGTAGCACTGACTTTGTGAAGGTAAATATTAAAGCTCAGGATAACTGGACAAAGAGATGTCAGAAAGGTAAAATGCTGAAAGGACTACACTCTGATCTACCAACCAACAGATAAGAAGCCTCAAGCATGGGAACCAAATGTGACCTTCTAGGTCTCTTTCTCTGGCCTCTGAGATTCTCCCTCACTGACCCTGTTTCACACCTTCTTGAGTGTATTTACCTGGCTAGAATATGTCCTTGAACTATGACAATGTATCTAGCATTGGTTAGTACACACATAGGGGCTCTTTTTCAGCCAATGGGGCACAATCCCTTCTGTGCAACCTTCCAGAGCTTGTAAGCTGTTGGTGGGCAGGGCCAGAAGCAAAGCTGGAAGAGAAAATATATCTGAAATTTACTTTTATGCAGTAGACTAGTTTCCATGCACGTGTGTACTAACCAATGAGCTATGTGGGACTAAAGAAGAGGGAATGTCTGCAGTGAATATTCACCACAGCAAGGGAGAGCACTAACAGGATTAATATCTAGGAAAATTAGAGATTACACGGCATCAGCTGTTATGGAATATTTGGTATGCAAGCATCTGTGAAGCGGGACTAGTTTGGTTCCAGAATCCCTACATGTCATGACAAAAAGAAAGGTATAGCCCTGCTATGCAAACTGAATCAAAGTAGATATCCAGTTAAGCGTAATACTGAAAAAAGCACCACAATACTTAATAGATGGTGAGGGAAGATGCCCAATTTGTGAGGAGGCACAGATTGGATTAAGTACTGCCACTGTTTAACAATAAGAGCTAGTACAGCCCATATACTCTCAACCCGAACTCTAATTAGTCTGCAGAATGGGAACCTTATTTTACAGGTTATTTGGAAAGATGAATTATACTTGGATTACCAAGCATTAAAAATATTAGTGGGCTGGCCTGTGCTGTTCACTCAGACAGATAGAATATGGTAGTTACCCAGCAAGACCCTAACAATAGAACAGACAGTACACTGAAGCTTATCCTAGTTCAACACACTGCCCAAAAAGGGAGGCATATCCACACAGATACAATCATCAACACATTCACAACACGGCAGTGATGACGGGAGCGGAATGCCTCTCAAGTTCACCTATGTGCCCAGTTAGGCTGGCTGAGAT
Source organism: Podarcis erhardii (assembly GCF_964252035.2). NCBI lineage: Eukaryota > Metazoa > Chordata > Lepidosauria > Squamata > Lacertidae > Podarcis > Podarcis erhardii. Next base: position 45,008,399 of record NC_138497.1, read on the forward strand.
AAACAAGAGAACCCATCACCATTCGCTACTACAGACCCTTCTTTTGAAATTCACCAAACCTCCACATCTTATGGCCAGTTACAGATAGGTAGCCGTGTTGGTCTGCCATAGTCAAAACAAAACAAATTCCTTCCAGTAGCACCTTAAAGACCAACTAAGTCAGTTCTTGGTATGAGCTTTCGTGTGCATCTGAAGAAGTGTGCATGCACACGAAAGCTCATACCAAGAACTGACTTAGTTGGTCTTTAAGGTGCTACTGGAAGGAATATCTTATGGCCAGTTCAAGTATTTGCTATCATAGTTAATAGCATACATACATTGGGGTTTATAACCCCATGCCTTCCAAATCATGACTGATCCAAGGAGGTTATCATTGTTTACTGAATTTTCATCCTGCCCTTCCTTCCAAAGGAGCTCAGCAACCACTGAAGAGATTAAAAATACTGCTATAAAACAAAAACATATCTAAACATTTCAAAAATGTGGCAATATACATACAAGCACAATTCACAGGGTGCTTATTTATTTCTCCCCACTTTTATGACAGCGGCGGATAACAGTAATCAAGTGGACCCCACAGCAAGGGAACAAACAAACAAACCCCTACAACCCAAACTTGCTAATCATTTTTGGAACTAATAGGCAAGGTGCAATGGTTCAACTAGGCCCAGGTTTCAATTCCCACTTGACCACAAAATCCTCTCGAGTTTCCTTGGGCGAGTCACCTCCTTTCGCCATAACCTACTTTACAGGGTTGTTGTGAGGACAGATGGCGAAGGCCACCTTGAGCTCTCTGGAGGAAAGAGAGGCTATAAATATAAAGGACAATATAACAAACTTGGGCAGGTGTCACTTTTTCAAATGACTGTGGGGCAATGACCTGGAAGTTAGTCATATTTGAGTTACTTGCTCAGAAATGACAAGAGGGTTCCAAAGGCAGGTCAAGGAGACACCGAGCAGCTGAAAGATTTCCCACTTGTGGTTGCAGGCACAGGAGCCCAGCCAAGGCAGGTGGCGGACCTTATAAGAAGACCTCCATGTACACACACACACACACATATATATATCTCACCTTTAGACTAATAACAAGAAGGAGGAGGAGGAGGAGGAGAAGAAGAAGAAGCAGGAAGCGCCTGGGGCTTCACAGAGGGAGATGGGCCAGTTTGGGCCAGAAGGGAGACGTGCGTGCCTGAGCTGACGCGCCCTTGGCCGCCTGGCGAGGCCGGGAGGCGTTTCCGCCAGGCGGCGAGGGCGCCGGACCTACCGGATGAACGTGGTCTTGCCGGTGCTGTACTGGCCCACGAGGAGCACCATGGGCTTGTTCTCGAAGTCGGCGGGCTCCAGCGCGGGCGAGTGGAACTCGTGGAAGTGGTAGTGCTCCTCCAGCGGCAGCAGCTTCTTCGCGTAAAGCTCCTTCAGGCCGCCCGTCACCGTCTCCACCACGTCCTCGCCTTCCCCGGGCCGGTGGCGCCCGCCTTGCTTCAGCCAGCTGAACATCTCGACCGCCTCTCGCAGCAGCAGTAGCAATAGTAATAATGGGACGCAGCCGCCGTCCACCCGCCTCGCTCGCCTCGCCGCTGCCCGCACTGGAAGGCCGAGCCGGCAGACGGCGAGCCCCGCCCATCCTCCCCGCTTCCGTGCCTTCCGCCCTCGCTCTGCGCCGGCCTCTCTCGGGCGGCGGGGCGGAGGCTGGAAGCACCGCAGACTCAGTTTTTTCTCGCTCACCCAACCGAGCTGCTTTCGAGGGGCGGGGCCTGGCTCCACGTTATGGTGAGGTTACTATAGGGATCTTGCTCTCCTCCATGAGCCCGGCTCCCCCTTGTGCTGACTGGAAAGGAGAGGCGAGCAAGCCAAGGGGCTCCCGGTCCGTTTCCGAGCACAATTCAAAGTGGTGGTGTTGACCTTTAAAGCCCTAAATGGCCTCGGTCCAGTATACCTGAAGGAGCGTCTCCACCCCCATCATTCTGCCTGGACACTGAGGTCCAGCGCCAAGGGCCTTCTGGCGGTTCCCTTGTTGCGAGAAGCCAAGCTACAGGGAACCAGGCAGAGGGCCTTCTCGGTAGTGGCGCCCTCCCTATCATCAGATGTCAAAGAGAGAAACAACTACCAGACTTTTAGAAGACATCTGAAGGCAGCCCTCTTTAGGGAAGCTTTTAATGTTTAATAGATTGTTGTATTTTAATATTCTGTTGGAAGCCGCCCAGAGTGGCTGGGGAAACCCTGCCAGATGGGCAGGGTATAAATAATTAATAATAATAATTGTTGTTGCTGCTACAGGGAGCAGGCTCCTCCGGCACTCGCTCTCTGGATGGCATAGCAATTGGGGAGGGGATCAAGGTGCCGTGCATGGCTCTGCCCCCTCCTTATTTAATCTCCACAACAACCCTGTGAGGTAGGTTAAGCTGAGAGGCAGTGACTGGCCCCCAAGGTCAACCAGTGAGCTTCATGATTGACTAGGGATTTCAACCTTGGTCTCTGGCAATTCTCAGTGATGGCGACAAGGGGCAACTACTACTGCTTGCCTGTCTTCTCTGTACAGTACTTTCCTGTGCTGGAAGGCTTTACTTCCTCGCTGTCTGCTTCTCAAGGTGGAGGGGACAATTGGGCTCCCTACGCTCAGCTCCCACCATTATGCCACCCAAAGGGGAAGTGCACAGGTGAGTGAGAGGTGGCAGCAGCTGCAGTTTGCATGAGCAGCTGTAAAGACTGGATGCCTGTGTGCAGTGCCAGATTTACGTATAAGCTAAACAAGGTATAGCTTAGGGTCCCACTCTCTTGGGGCCCCCCCAATAAATAAAAGGGAAAAAACCGATGTACATTTCCAAAAAATAAGATAAAAAACAAATAAAACAAAACCTACACACAGCAACAGTGTTTTGTGTTGTGTAGGCTCCTGTGATGTAAGTAATGGGCCCTGCCTGCTAGCCTGCTCCCTAAAATATCATTGGTCTGCTCATTTCTATATATAGGGTGCCTACATTCTGCACGGACTGGTTGCATGGCTTTAGATACCTATTAGGTTCATAAATTAGTATATAGCATATATTCAACACAAAAAAGTGACAATTTGTTGTTGACAAAGGACAGCTGGACATATAAAGGGCCCCATTAACTTCAGTAACTTACAGCTTCATCAAACTTAAATCCGGCCCTGTCTGTGTGCTCCCTCTAGGCTATGAAAATCAGGGGGTGAGAAGTCTGTTTACAGTCCCATTAAGGAGCAGGGCCTTCTTCGTGGCTACATCTGTGGAACATACTCTGTGGTCGAAATTGGTGGTTCTCCCAGATGGACATAATTAAAAATGTAATTTGTTTTACCAGGATAGGGCAAATTGGACAGGAGCCTAGCAGTTTGATTTTTCATTGTGTTACGTTTTAATTATTCATAATATATTTTACTGATAGCGTAACTATTGTTTTTATTGTGTTTGTATTTTGCAGTGGTTATCCATCCTGGAGCCCTGTGGAGGGAAGAGAGGAATACAGGAATGAACAATAAATAATTATCTCGACTGAGCTACCAAGAGAGAAAAGTAAACACATAGGGCTACTTTCGATAAGGAGCCATTGCTGCCTCCTCTGTTTTTGCCCGTTTTTTTGGACAGGTTTACTAGTCCCAATCCAGAAGCCTTTTTCTTGTTCTCCTTTTTCTTGTGCATTCATATCTGTCACCAAGCAAGATGGTAGAACAGAGTGGTTATCCTTGATCCCACTCTCAGTACTGTTTGCACCTGCAAAGATTTTGGTGCAGACCTACTGCTTCATTCTGGAGCATGCACTACAGCTTTCTGCTGATGTTCTGTAACTTTTCATACCACAAATGCTGCTGGTTTTGTTTTCCCAGACTTTGTTGCGCCATAGAGGATGGTCAACTATAAATCTGCTAATGGCTTATTATTGCATCAGTAACATGTTGCAGAATCCACCTGGACAGGGGAACACCACCAGTCTGGAGATGCCCCAGGTATCCAGAAAAATATTTGTTTTTAATTTAAAACAAAACAATCTCCTGAGGACTGTTGAGGGTTCAGGGAGATGGGGAGTGGAGGGAGAGGGAAAAACAGCATGGGCTGGAACATAATCAGCCTGATCAAGTGAGTGGCCATTTATCGGGCCCTGGAAAAGGGTATTAGGTTAGCAAATGTATACCATAAGGGTTTCACCCCTTCTCTTAGTTCAAAATAGGCATTGGCCACATTGAAGTAAAAAAGAATTCTGGGTGAGAGAAATTAATTGGCATTGGAAGAAAAGCAATTCCTAGTTGGTTAATTAATAACTCCTCCAAGGGTTCCAAAGACCCTAGTAGCTTCTTGAATTATCCTGGAAGGCTTGGTGAACTTACGGTAAGTTTGGGGATGCACACCAAAGCTTCCTGCTCAGTTTACCCCAAATCTCTGCAGTCAGTGCTTTACAGTAATTGGATTGCAATGCTGAGATTCTCAGGTTTGGTGTTGGGTCCTATCTAGACCCTAGAACTTAGCAGAATCTCATACTATTGCACAATGGGCAACTTAAATCATGCCCTTCCCTGCAATTCCTGTTAAGTCCGCAGCTTGTCATAGTACATTCATCAACTGCAACCATTCAGTGATAGGAATTGGTGACTAAGAGACTGAGCTACACACAAGGATGTTCCTAGTTTAAATCTTCCCTCTACCCTGAATTAACTAGGTGGCCTTTTCAAGTCAATCTCAATCTCAAACCTCCCCCCTTATTTATTCATGTTATTAAAATATTTTTATATACCACTATTCATAAAAAACACCCCATCAGGGTGATTTAAAACAGTTATAAAGAAAACCATATGAAAAATTTTGTGTTGTTAATTGCCTGCATAAGCCTGACAGAATAGAAAAGTTTTCAGCAAAGTTGAAATAGAGGGCCCCTGCTGAATCCCTGTTGGCAAAGGGTTCCACAAGACACAGCTGATGGTGCTAAAGGATCTTTTTAATAATGGTGTCACGTGTCAGGTGCCTTCTGCAGCCCCACACTGAGCACCTTGCAGTAATCCAGCCTCAAGGTTTCCAGTGCCTGGACTACACTGGAAAAGAACACCTGTAGCTGGTAAACCAGACAAAGCTGGTAAAAGGCACTCCTGGCCTCAGAGAGCATGGGTCTCTAATGAAGTACCCAAGCTACACACCTTCAATGTGGGATAACAATAATAATTGACCTTACAGCAGGGGCAACTGTAGTTGTTGAGATGCTGGACTGTAATTTTCATTATCCCTGACCATTGATTATGCTGGCTGGCCGTTGTAGTCCAATAACAGCTGGAAGGCCACTAAGTTCCCCTTCCCTGCATTGTAGGGTTCTTGCAAGGCTTGTAGCTAGATGCATTAGCACTGAATATGAAAGTTTCCCACAACAGCTTGCAATTATGGTGGCATCTCAGAATCTGTATTCATTTTGAATACCAGTTCCTTACATCTCATAAATGTAACACTGCAGCATATCCCCAAAATTATTGATTTGGCAGGTGAAATGTTAGGCATCTTGCTCTGGTACTGAATCTAAAAATGTTAATATTAATGCTTAATAATTTGATAGTGTAAAAGAGATCCTTGTTACCTAAGATTTTTATGCCCTGCCATCCTATCTTAGATCTATTACTTGCAAGAACCCAGACATCTTCCCACAATGGAAGAGCTGATGTATCTTCCTGCAACAAAAACCATAAAAGTTTGTTGTTGGTACAGTACAATTCCCATCCCTATCCAGTATGGACTGGCAATATGAATGCTGAATAATAGTAGAAGAAGAAGAGGAGTTTGGATTTGATATCCCGCCTTTCACTCCCTTTAAGGAGTCTCAAAGTGGCTAACAATCTCCTTTCCCTTCCTCCCCCACAACAAACACTCTGTGAGGTGAGTGGGGCTGAGAGACTTCACAGAAGTGTGATTGGCCCAAGGTCACCCAGCAGCTGCATGTGGAGGAGCGGAGACGCGAACCCGGTTCCCCAGATTACAAGACTACCGCTCTCAACCACTACACCACACTGGCTCTCTGAATAGTGATTCAGTCTGTTTCTGAAGATGGGCACAAGGCATCCCATGTAGAATTAAATCTACTTTTCTTTTATTTGAAATCTTGTGCATTCTGAAAACTACTAGTTCACCAGCTGGTAAGATCTTCAGTTAATGAAATGTGCTTGCAGCTTTTGTACATGCAGAAAATGATTTCCTGAAGGCGCAAAACCAAACCCTTTATGTTATAAATTTTAGCCATGCAATTTTTGCATTAAACCCGGGACTAGTTCTCTTAAATAAAAATCATTCATCTTTCTTTTTTCTCAGTCTCTGTGTGTAGATACAGACTTTTTGTGGGGGTTTTCTGTTGCGCTGGGTGCTATATAAAGAATGAGGATGGGATAGGGATGCAGGTGGCGCTGTGGTCTAAACCACTGAGACTTGGGCTTGCTGATCAGAAGGTTGGCAGTTCAAATCCCCGTGATGGAGTAAGCTCCAGTTGCTCTGTCCCAGTACCTGCCAAGCTAGCAGTTCAAAAGCACACCGGTGCAAGTAGATAAATAGGTATCGCTGTGGCGGGAAGGTAAATGGTGTTTCCATGTGCTCTGGTTTCCATCATGGTGTCCTGTTGCACCAGAAGCGGTTTAGTCCTGCTGGCCACATGACCCGGAAAGCTGTCTGCTGACAAATGCTGGCTCCCTCGGCCTGAAAGCCAGATGAGTGCTGTAACCCCATAGTCTCCTTTGACAGGACTTAACCATCCAGGGGTCCTTTACCTTTACCTTTATATGAAGAAATCACCCTTATTCCAGTAGCCAGGAATTTTTGCCCCATCATCCTGTTGTGTAAGGATTCACCACCACCACCCCAGCATCAAAACATGATCAGCACCATGTTCTTCGACAGTTTTGAACAGCTTTCCCTCCTTCCCTATCAAATCATAGGACCAATCTGATTCATCCAATGAAGATTCTTACATAGAACAGTATGAGTACTGCCTGTTCCTGCACATGGAGACTTTTCCAGAGTGATACTGTTGCATAGGTACCAGAAACTGGTTTTATTTGTTTTAATAAAAATCATTTAGCACTACTCATATTTGAGCAAAACAATTTTATGCAAAACACTTCTTCTTACATAATTTGTACAGAAACCATGAAACAATACATAAAACACCTCAAATGCATTGGGAAAGGGAGTGATATGTAGAGCATAAATAGCACTGTAAGAAAGAAGTTTTACAGTGTATTTCTACAATAATTTGTTCAGAGCACTTAAAAGTAGCTTCCAAGATGATAATGTAATGTACGGCCACAGAACTGTCTATGAAGAACAAAAGTAGAATGACTTACAGTATTCATTAACAATTTCTAATATCCAGTATTTCCTCCTGAAGGGGTTATACAGCGACTTTAATATTTGTTTGATTGAGTTCTTTGTTTTTCCTTCTGGAATGAAATGCCGATTACTCCCTAGTACTACTGAACAATGTCAGAGGTTTGAGGCTCTCTTTCCGCTAAAAGGCTCGCCATGGATTTTGAAATTGTTAACTCTTCTTCTTCTGCTTCTTCCGATCCACAGCTATACGCAAAGTTTTGAGAATCAAATCTATGTTATTTTGGATGTTGTACTCACAAAGTTTTACTAGCTTTTGGAAGTCCTTTTCTGAATACCGCAAAGAATATATATTATATGGGCCAGTGGAACTGGTAAGATCATCAATTTCACCATCTTCCATCTCCTCAGGGCTTCGTTTCACACCTAAGATTTAAAAACAATATATAAGTAGGTAGTTTTATTTCAGATAGATAGCCTGGTTTTTGTTGCAGCAAACACCACAGAGAGTGTTGTGGTATCGTAAAGACTAACAGATTTAATTCAGCATAAACTTTTGTGGGCAGAAGTCCACTTCTTCAGATATATAAATTGTTAATTCTCATGCATGAGGTATATGTACATGGGAAATAACCCGGATAGAAATAAAGATATCATCTTGGTAAGGAAAATAAGGAAGGCTTATTATTGTCTTCAATAATTTGTACAGCAAAATGCATTACAGACTTTAAAGCGTCTCTTTAGGAAAATCATTCTGTTGGAGTGTAATTATTCTTCCCTTTATTTCAGTTTCTCCTCAGTACAGAAGCAGTGTGCCCGAATCTTCTTTCGGAATGTGTGGCTGAGACTGGACTCAATTAAAACTGGGTCTTTAGGTTTGAGTGAAATACTTCATCCAGCTGACTGTGCCATCTCAAAAATCAATGTTTTGGTCCAAATGCTGGCATAGAAGACCTATGACATCTCCCAAGTACAACTGCAGAAAAAAACTCAATAGCTTTTTGGGGTGGCAGTATTTTTAGAAGAGCACATGAAGCCACATGTAATCTGGGACATGCACAGCCCAGTGTCACCTCCGATGTTGCAAAGAATATGACTAGTGGGGAAAGGGGGGGTGGTATCCTGAATTGTGTACTGCTTCTGTTTAGTAGTAAGCATGTCTTACCCCTGCTTCTTCATTTTCCTTTTGAAACAACTCTCTTAGATTTCCAACTTAGTCAAAGAACAGAATTGATCATAATGTAATGAAAAGCAAAAATTATCAGACTTGTACAGACTTACCAGGTGCTTTATACTCTTTGAATGTGTCACACACTAAGGGGAAAAGAAGCACTATTGGAATTTCAGGGCCCTCTTGATCTCCCACCAAGTAGCATTCCTTCAGATCACCATCTTCCTTTGGTATAATTTGAGGGAATGGGACTCCTTGTTCTGATAAATACTTTGCGGCTTTTTCCAGAGGCTATGTAAGGGGGATAAAATCCAAGCATGATTTTAATAGTGGAGCCATTACTTGATAGACTGGAAGTGCATTCGCACACGCCTAATTCGTAGACTTTTTTTTTTTTAATCTCTGGTTTCCCCAATCCCAACAACATGGAACACTGCAGAGTTTGCACTTCACCTGTGACCAGAAGGTCATCTTAAATTCTCCATTAAAGGGCTTTGAGATTCTATCTCAGCTGTGTGGAAGGCAAATTATGCTGCAGAACGAACTAATTATATTGTTAACCATCTCTTTTTAGGGAGAAGGGTGCCCTTAGTTGCCCAAACTTAACTATGTGAACAGCTTGTAGGGTGATTGGAAACCTTAAAGAACCCCACCCATTAATATCAATTTTGTTCAACCTTGCTCAACTCCCAGAACTTCCATCTCTGTTCTGAGTAAATAAGAGGAAGAGTTGGAGAAAGGAGTGCTGAGGGCAAGAGAATAAACCCCCCCCCAAGCCCTTGAGAAAGTAAGTCTTCAAGGGGATTAATTGCTTTGGGACCTTTCATTTGGTAAAAAGTGCTATAAAAAATCTTAAAACATAAATCAATCCACAGTTGTCCCAGTGGTAGCAGCAGTATCAAAGCAAAAGGCCTTTTCTTTGCAACTGAAAGAAAGAAAGAATGGGAAAGAAGTTTTTCTCAGTGAAGTCTGGAAACTTGGCTGGAAACTGTTCTTGCAAACAGGACTGAGAACATGCATCCTGTGCATAGGCTTTTAACAGCTCACACACAAAAGTCACCTCCTTATTTGTGTATTCAGAACTGACCTCCAAATACATGTCTTGTGTACATGCAAACAAAAAGCAGCAGAACTTGTCTAGAAGAGAAAAAAACTGATTTGGTGGAAGACTGCTTTCACAGAAGCCCTGTTGCAATGTGAATAAAGCTAGCAGAATATTTATCTTATCTCTCTTCCATCTGACAGGGAAGATGTGTGAAAGACAGCATTTGTCAGTTTCCCCTTCTCACAGCCCTGGTATTGCTGGTGGCAGAGGAGGAAACAGCTGCAAGAAGATGATTTCAACAGAAGAGAAGGCACAGAGTACAGACCATCAACTTCCTCTTTGTATGATAGGGACAGAAATGAGTAACCAACTGTCAAAAGCAAATAAGTTATGCACACTCCCATTATTTGTGTTGGGGGGGGAAGCTGTGCTCAAGATTGCTTACCGTTATTTGTGATCCTTCGCTGTAATTTAAGTGTATTATGAGATCCACATTTCTTCCCTGCCTCATGAGTGGCGGGTAGCTGCTTTCAAGGGCAAATGCATTATCTACCAGATACAGGTAATCTTCAGCTCCTGTCAGCTGGTTCGGAAAGGTATCAAGATCACAGTCTGAAAGAAATGAATTTGTGGTCAGAAACGGGCAGTGCTGCTCCTACGGGGAACATAAAGAAACAGAAAATGCACTCAAAATATAGTTCTCCCCACTCATGACATTTCAAGAGACTGTCCATTTCCGGTCTCTGAACTTCTGTCTTTCAGTAACTGGGTAGAGCACACAATTTCTGTTGCCTACCCAGGAAGTCCTTCCCCTCTGGAAGAAGAGGAAATGCTCAGTCCTTAAAGACTCCCTGATTACCATATGAAGGCTTTAGGTATTGGCCAAGCAAGCTAACCCAAGGGAACTTTCATTTAAAAAAGAGCTCTTGCTATACCTTTCCACTTTGAAAATTCGCTCTTTAGGTATTCGTTGTGCATTTGGCAGCCTCTCAGAAAATTAGGGATCACCGAAACTGCTGGTCGCCACATAATAACATTTTGAAAAGCATTGGCAAGGCTGTCCAGAGGATACTGCATACGGGTAGGGAGTTTATCTGTTGACGGATACCAAGGACATTCCTCTGTAGAAGGAACAACATATTAAACACATTTTTTTCCATGTTAGAAAATAGTAACCATGCTATGAGATGCTTGAAATTTACAGTGCTTCATTTCCCCATACCATCTTGGCTTTCTACAAGTTTGTTTTTGTATCAAATCTACCTAAAACTCCAAATTACAGTTCCAAAGCTGGTCTGCTTATATATGGTCTGCTTCAATGTGATTATGTGCAACATTTCATCTGCCTGCATCATGTAGGTAGATAGCCGTTACACCAGCTCTGTTCTGCACCAATATATGTCATAGGTGTCATCTATTGTTGATATAACCTGCACTGCTGTGTAGGGCCAGCTTTTACTAGCCATTTGGACTAGCAGCGATAGTCATGAGATCCAGCCCAAACCCTATCTGATTTGCAGGAGTTAAGCTCAAAAGTGTTATCACTGCTGCAGGAAGCAAACATTGGGAAACACCTTTGTTGGTAGTATTCCACTCTAAGCTCATCCAGTCAGTATAATACTCACTTGTGCCCCCACCCTTGTGCTAATTGTCAGTGTTGGGTACCAATAGGGTAAACTGTTTTTTAAATGAGGTCCTTTTACTTAGAAAATCAAAGTCATACTTTACCAATATGTCCCTGTTACCACTGTCATACTTTATTTTAAAAAAGAAAAACTATTTTGTTTAAGGTGTACCTGATTAAAAAAAACATGTCTTTGCTAACACAGGCACCATACAGGGTTTACACTTTGTTGCAAACTTGTGTTTTGGAACCACCGCAATAAAAACAGAATAACACCACTAAAATATTTAAAATGCTATCATAACAACAAGCAGCAGCGATACAAGATGCAACAAAAAGCTGTGATCCCAGGGAACAGAGAATTAATCTAAATCAAACTGAATCATAAGCAGAATGCATACAAAAAGCTAAAAAGGAGGGAGCCAGATGAGCCTTTTGAGGAAGCCCATGGCCTGCATATCTCAGATGCTGGTGGCACACAGAACAAACGTTTCACAACAGATATTAAATCAAAAGCAGAATTCTGGGATTCCGGACCTGAAGCACTTGAACTTTTAAAGGTGGTCTGAACCAGTGGTCCGGAAACACACCAGGAGCCACTGCAGATCAAATAGCAATGGTTATATGCTTTGAATAGCAAGACTCTGGCAGCAGCATTCTGCACCAGCTTCCATTTCCTTAGTTTTCAAAAGCAACCTACTGTAGAGAGCTTTGCATTACAGTAGTTGATAACCAAAATGTGCCCAGGGAAGTGAAACTGGCCAGATCTGTCTTTTCTAGAAAATGTGTAAGTAGCACTCCAGCTGAAGCTATGCACTGACGTTCCTGGCCACAGACATCCATTGCTCCTCTAAGAGCATGGGTGGTCCAGTAGCATCTCCATGCAATGCACCTGATTGTTCAGACACAGTGCTATCCCATCAGAAACTTTGTGAATTACCAATCCCAGGCTAGCTCTCTTGTGGCCATTTGTATCTCCATTTTATCTGGATTAAGCCTCAGTTTCTTTGTCCAAATCAAGTCCAGAACAGATCCCAAACACTGGTTTAGAACCCCTATTACTTCTCTGGAATCTGCTAGAACAAAGAGATGGAGTTATGGGGGACAGTAAGTACTCCAAAACTCTGGATGGCTGCTCCCATTGGGTTAATGTAGGTGATGACCATTAACATTGGGTTAATGTAGGTGATGAACAGCACAAGGATAACAAGATGGACCCATGACAAGATGGAGTCCCTCAGAGGCACTTTCTGGATAGGGCTGGAATCATCACAATACAGTGCCATCTCAGCCCCAGCCTAGCTAGCCAATCCAGAGAGATCCTGTGGTCAATGATACTGGAAAATTCCCAGGACAGCAGAACAAACAGGCACACACCATCCTGTTTCTTTTCTGCTAAAGGTCACCTAGCAGGGCAACAAAGTCAGTCCCAGGGCCAAAACCAGGCCAAAGTAAGCTTGTGATTATTTTGTATATGGCACTAATAATTACCGGTGTGTTTTGTAGCATTGCTTAAAGAATTGTAAAATACATCACTGAAATACAAAAGGCCCACTGATGTGTTGTGCACATGTAGGGCATAGTCATGTTCATACTTTTTGCCCTGTCCTGACATCAGGTCTCTCTCTTCTGATAACCACAGGTTGCCTACAGTTGTCTGTGAAGTCACCCCAAAAAGCAAGCTCCTGCTTGTGTGCATGATCTGAACACCTGTACAGGCAGAAGCCTGTGTGTTAAGAGCTGCTTTATGGGCAACTGTGATGGTTACTGAAAAGAAAGAGGCAAGGCTAAAAGCACTACTCCCAAGTAAACACAGCTATAACATACACACAAATAACACATAAATAGGACTACAGAAGGAAAGTACATAAATGTTCTGTCCCCATAAATAAACAGAGCAGAAACAAAATGGAACAGTAACTTACCAAGCTCAGTTATTCTATTTCGTGTCCACTTCTGCCAAAAATCTTCCGTACTAACACTCAGAAACCAGGCATCCATCAAATTTATAGAAAATACACTACTCCAGATTCCTGTGATAGGGAAGAAATTGGGAAATTGGGAATAATTTGTGTAGTTTTCATGTTTGAGATGCCCATGTTACATAGTGCCTAAAAGTGGGTGAGCTGTGAGTCTATTTCTTGGTTCAAATCTCACCTCAGTCATGAACCTTTAGGAAGAGCCTCTACTCAGCCTTCTGTTTATGCTAATATATTAATACTGGTATACATTACAAGACTGATAGGGTATACTGAGATAATATATATAAGAGACTTTGAACAAGAATTGAGCCAAAACATCTCAGAAGATCACCCAAGACTGCTAAGGAACAAAGCTAGGCTGGGGACATTGGCTAGGCTGCCAACACAGTTGCCACTGTAAGCAGAAGAATAAAAAAATAAAAAATAAAAATAAAAAAGGATATAAATGCTGGGAGTGGAGAGAGAGAAGAAGCAATGTTGATGCCACAGCTAATGGTGAGGCACACTTCCTAGAAACCGGATAATTTCTTATCCCTCCAGAGAATAATTGACAAAACGGCACCCATTTTTGCTGCCTATGGGTGAAAAATAGGGTGGAAAAATCCAGGAAGTTGTTTTTGCTCTGTTCTAGTTATGAACACATAACATGTTTTAAGATTGCTACGTCATTATAATTTATAGTTTCTTAGTATAAGCACACAGAGCCACCTACTGGTAAATTAGAATAGAGCACATGATGGGATTTGAAATTATTGGTTTTCAAGAACATCTAAGTAAGTAGCTCATTAGTAGCAACACTCCAAACGCTGCAATTATGGAACTATCATAATTTATTTTGCGTCTTTGGTGCAATCATCAAATGCATTCCCACCCTCTTGCTAATTGCATATAGGATGTGGAAGTGCCTATTTGCCAGCAACAAGGTATAGGAAATGTTTTGTGCATGCTCTTTTAATACATATTGGTCACAGTAGATGATAATTAAGCACACACTTAATTTAAATGTGCTTTATAATAAGATAGATATGTCCCAAATATGTTTAGTCTTTCAGTGTTTTATGCCAACATAGGAAAATTCTAAATAGAGTAGGTTTTATGTGCTCATAGCAGTGGCAAATAGATTGTTTATCAAAAGAACCTTACTGTACACAGAACTATTTATAATCTGCTAGAGCTCTGTGCTAAAGACTCAAATACTCCTAAAAATAAAAGTATTTTACTATTATTGGCTACAATCTTGTGCCAATTAATCTGAACTAGATGGGCCATTGGTCCGATTCAGCCAGATCTTCTTATGTTCTTAACTCAATGGGACTTACTGCTGAATAGGTGTCTATAGGACTGCCCTATTAATTACCTTCCAAGAAGCAGATCCGTGATTCTGGGATTTTCTTCATCAAATGACCCATAAAGAATTCACTGCCAAAATGTTCAGCACGAATGTAGGCTCCATATTTTTGAAATCCCACTTCATAAGGGGTGAACTCCAACCATTCTAAAAAGGAAGCCACAGAAGAGTATCTTTTAGTATTCCTAAATTACATGAATCAGCCTTTCTAGTCCTCAGTTCTACTGTTTGAGAATTAAATGCAAGCATATATTTATAAAATATTTGCAATTACCTCTAAATCCTCGATTACTTAGTTTTTCTTTTACACTGAGACAAAGATACACAGGCAGAGGGTTCTGGCCATTAGTCAACGCCCGCTGCTGATCTGTGAGTTTATTCTGATCTACCTGTTTGTGAAAGGCAGAAAGAAGCAGTTAATGTAGCTGAAAAGGGTGTAAGAGGCTGTTCTAGAATTTATACTCTAGTGATGGCATCTTACTCTAAACCGAAGCCCAAACTATTGTGCTAAGTTAGTGTGTTAGCCTACTTTGATTCAGTTGTTCTTTCTAAACAAAAAGGGATACGTGCAATTAAATTCTGCCCAACCCCATTCAAAATGAACATTAATGAAAGGTTTTTGAAAGTGCTTGAGGCTTCCTGCATTGAAAACTCTTTTCTTAATGAAAGGTACAGATACTCAAACAATAGACACAGTTGTGAAGAGCATATTGCTAAAATTTTCTGTACAAACAAATGTTTCTTTGAGAAGCCTCCCTAGGAAGCTGCCTTATAACAGGGTTGCCATGCGTTCGGGATCCAAACGGGAATTTCAAAAAATTGACAAAATGTCAGGGTTTTTGCCAGAACAGAACCAGGAAGTGTGTTTTTGTGTGCTTTTTACTTCTTGCAATATGGCCACCCTACCTTATAATGAGCCAGACAACTGGTCCATTTAGCTCAGTACTGATTACAGCCAATATCATTTGATGGGAGTGATTAGAGGAGGCTCATAAGCCCCCATTCACACTTCATTCCATGCAAAGGGACTCCACATAATTAAAGGGTAGCATGGCTGTCCCACAATCCTTATTCCTGAAGTTGTGCCTGATCCAGTTCCATCCTTGGCCTCTGTACATTTAAAGTGTGAACTGGCTAGACTTGTGATTGGGAGCAGTGTGGCCCCATGACCCTTGCACCATATGGAGTTTCTTCGTGCGGGATAACACGTGAAAGCTGAGGGATTCCTATATGCATCGAATGTATGATAAACACCCAGCTATTTGCAGTGCACGTATATCCTTTTCTGACTTCAGACACCAAACATCACAGTGTACAATGAGGATTTATATAGATGTGCCATCAACACCTCCACAATATGGCGCTCAGGCAGAATTTACAGTGCTCCCACCTCAGCATCTACCGGTAGGTGCCAACTCCCTGGGGCCCTGGGGGCTCAAGCACCCACAAAATTCCCCATGAAGGGGCTGGGCACCCACAAATTTTGGTGCCAGGGCCATGCATGCTGGATGGCACCCACAGCCCCAGGGCCAAGCTGACACTCCTATCTGACATTATATTTTGGTATGTTAAGAAGCATGGTTGGGATTGTGTTCAATGAAGCACTAAGCAGCTCATTCCATCAGCACAATGATCATCGCAATCCTTGCAAAACGTAATGTTCCCTCCTTTCCTCTGTCTGCCCACTCCCTAAATCTGTTGTAGTGTGTGTGTGTGTGTGTTCCCACAATCTCTAGAGCAGATTAAGGGATGGAGGGAAGTCCTATTCCACTACCAGTAATTCTTGCACTTCTGCGATCATTTAATTGAATACCATCCATTACCTAGCACTTTTCTGTGTGGAGAAAAAACAAAATGGATTTTACTAGTAATTTAGGATTGCTGTCTTTGGGTAATTTATTCTTATGGAATCAAGCACTTCTGTGATATATGCTACTATTTTGTAACTAAAAAAAAATTATCCTGCCCAGATGCCTCACTTCATCTTACTGGGATGCAGTGTTAGAAACTGAGATATGAAAGCTAGCAGCTAAATGGCACCTTAAACCTTGGTTGTGGGCACAACAACAGAATGTCTAGGCATGCTTTTTTATAATAAGAAGATATATTACAAAGCTGAAAACGAATGAACTACAGCTAAAATATTATGTTCATTTTTCACATGGTCTAGTCCTTCCCCTGCCCACCCCCCACCCCTCACTAATATTCTTAAGAGGGTCTCTTCTCCAGTCTTCAGGCAGTAGCTGGAAGTGGGAAGGCAGAAAAGGGTCCTCTTTTCCTTCCACTCTGCAAATCTTTTAATCTGAAATCTTAGGCGCAGTACTGAGCCCAGAGCTCAGAAATTGCTCATGCTAATGAAATTGCCTGTCACAAAATGTGCCTAGAACAATGAGAATTTTGAATACTGTTGGGATGTATTTGACTTAATCAGAGTAAAGCTGTTGAAACTATTAAGCTTGTCACAACTAATTTAAGTTCATTGATTTCAGTGGGTCTACTCTGAGTATGATGGAACTTGAAATGCTTCATTTTTGCTAGATTGTACCCCTAATCAAAACTAGGCATTAGCTGGTGTTTTTAGAGTAAAGTATATAATACCGTATCGTGTAGCATGGCTTCAATGATAAGTCCCCAAAGATCTGTAAAAGAGATATGATGCCCTTCTTGATAACGCTGCCACAGCTCCTTTGAATAGTATGCTAGACGTTCTGGGGAAAAACTGGCAAGGAACTTGTTTTTTTTCAGTTGTTTTTGGACTTCAACGAGTGGCTCTTCTAAATTTTTATGTGACCAATTAGGATCATCATACAATTTTGCCATTGTCCTGGAAAGAAACACAGTAAATACAGATTTGGGTTCAGAAGAGGAAAAACATGAAATGTAGGTGTTTGACACTTTGTGGCCATGTCTTTACTTGAGTTCTAGGTTTGGGGGATCCATGTGAACTGTATTGAGAGCAGCAATTATTGGAGCATTCCCAGTAAAAGATTGGCCATTTGTGCTAGCCAAAGATGATAACTCAGCTCTCACTACTTTGAGTGCCAGTGTGGTGTAGTGGTTAAGAATGGTGGACTCGTAATCTGGTGAACTGGGTTCGATTCCCTTCTCCTCCACATGCAGCTGCTGGGTGACTTTGGGCTAGTCACACTTCTCTGAAATCTCTCAGCCCCACTCACCTCACAGAGTGTTTGTTGTGGGGGAGGAAGGGAAAGGAGAATGTTAGCCGCTTTGAGACTCCTGAAGGGGAGTGATAAAGCAGGATATCAAATCCAAACTCTTCTTCACTAATGACCACAATCAAGATTTGGATATGGAATAATAGACAAAGCTTTACCAAATGATTTCTGCTTCTTATGCAGTTGTTAAAAGCCCAGCACTTCCATTTTTAAAAGTGGGATGGGTAACCAAAACTACATCAAAAAAGCTACAGAATTAATAGCATGAGATGATTCAAGCAACATTGACCATTCCACAGTAGGAAGGAAGGAAGTGGATTTCTGATCCCAAACTTGGTGATCAGTCAGATTTGAAAAAGAATCAAAATCCATCCACCTAGACTGCTGTAATTCACTCTCCCTGGAGCTGCGCCTGAACATAGCCCAGATGTTTCAGCTGGTTTTGGTTAGAACCAAATTAATTAGATAACATTACAGCGGTCTTGTACCATGTATACTGATTGCCAATTTGTTCAAAAGCTCAATTCCAGCTGCTAGTTTTGACCTTTAAAAGCCTACATATGGTATGGGAAACCTGTGGCCTTCCAGATATTATTGGAGCCCTTTCCACCAGCACCAGCTAGCTTAGCAAATGGATGGGGATGGTGGAAATTACAGTCCTTCAACATCTAGAGGGCCTCTGGTTCTCCATCTCTGCCTTAAAATTGTTTGTAACCAGAATATCATAAGCATTGGCATCTGCTTTTTCCTCCTACCTTCAGAGCTATGCCAGTGCATACTGACAAGTACTTTTTTCAGTTGTGACCAAGATTTGGAAAAACCCTCTTTAGAAGCATCCACTTAATCCCATTCTGGCATTCTTTTAAATGAGCAGCAATAACGTGTTGTTGTTGTTGTTTTTAAAAAAACAAATCAGTGAGATTTTGCAGAATTTGCTCTCAATTTTTTTTTATGTTGCCACTGTCTTTCAAGCTGCTTTTAATCCATTGTATTGAATGGGTTTAAATTGTTATTGTTTTTAATACTGTGTTTTATTTCTCTAGACTTGATTATACTACGGAAAGACAGGGTATTAGTTTCAAAAACAAACAAGTTTCTCCAAAGGAACCAATATTTACTGAAAGTTGACTGTAGCTACCACTTCCCCATCATGCGAAGGTTAATAATAATAATAATAATATTTTATTTGTATCCCGCCCTCCCCAGCCAAAGCCGGGCTCAGGGCGGCTAACAACAAGAAAACAATACAACAGTACAACACAACACAACACTCTAAAATCATTCCTTATAAAATTAATTCAAATTAAACCACTGGCAACCATTGGGCCAGAGCTCCGCGAAGCTTGCCGAGGGAGGGAGTCAGGCTGTGCCCTGGCCAAAGGCCTGGTGGAACAGCTCTGTCTTGCAGGCCCTGCAGAAGGATGTCAAGTCCTGCAGGACCCTTGTCTCTTGTGACAGAGTGTTCCACCAGATCGGAGCCACAGCCGAAAAAGCCCTGGCTCTAGTTGAGGCCAGCCTAACCTCTCTGTGGCCTGGGACCTTCAAGATGTTTTTATTTGAAGACCGTAAGTTTCTCTGTGGGACATACCAGGAGAGGCGGTCCCATAGGTACAAGGGTCCTAGGCCGTATAGGGCTTTAAAGGTTAAAACCAGCACCTTAAACCTGATCCTGTACTCCACCGGGAGCCAGTGCAGCTGGTATAGCACTGAATGTGAATGTGATCTCGCAGCGAAGACCCCGTAAGGAGTCTCGCTGCAGCATAAGGAACATCTTGTTATATTAATTCATTTCATTGCATCGTGGACATAAATATGGGTTACTTAACTCTTTTGCTCACATTTCCTTACCATGTTGTGCCAGATAAGCCAGTAAAATATGAAACACAGTCCAAAAGATCAAACTTTTGGAGAGTCAACAGGTGGGAATATGATGCTGTAAGTGCTCTCATCCCCCCTCCTGTCGTCATAATTGCCACCACTGGCACCTGTTTTGATATAGAAAAAAGCAGAACATTCATTAGGATGGCTTATAAAGGGAAGGGCTGCTACAAAATATAGATACAGCTGGTACTTCAATATCTGGAGAGCTACAGCCATAACATTTCAAAAAGAACTCTGTGCAAGTCACTGCTCCCTGGAGCCATTCCCAGGTTCTTGGCAGAGCCCTTACATGCAGGCAAGCCAGTAGGGCAGGTATAGAATAGATTTGTGGAGCTTCAAACAGCGTGTCAATGGGAGCAGCAGAAAGGAATGCAAACGTAAAAGCCTTCCAGGTGTTGTTCCTGGAATCCAGGTCACATGGAATTTAGCTGACTTGGGGAAACAGCACTAGCCCAGCTAATTTGCCCAGCAGTGACCTCAGGGGAAAGATGGGATATGAGAGTACACATTGAGGTAATATTCACTGCTGGCATAAATTGTAAACTTTGTTAGAAAAAGATTGATGACTTCTTTTTCTCCAAAGAACCAAAGCAGGTCATGGGATGAGTCCAGATTTTTAGGACTCCCGGAGGCGGCGCCATCGGCAATGGCGGTTTCCCTCTGAACTGGAGGGAGAAGCCCCACAGAAATCGGGTCCTACTGCTACAGCGAAGTGGGGACCCTTCCGAAAATCGCAGGCGGGTGAAGCCTGTGACCATGGGACTCGGCGGGCACCTTATGCGCCCCCCTGAACTTGCAAAGGAGCCCTGCAAAGGACTCCGGAGCGGGACGGGAGCGCAGCGTGGTGCTGAGAGTTGATCGCTACTTCTGCGGAGCAAAGCTGCACAGCTGTTGCCGGAGAGCACTGTCCTCTTTCCTGTGAAACTTCGATCTGAAACAACTACCCGTGAGTAGGAAATTGGAAAGACTGAAAGATCAAAGGAATAGTTCCTTTGATCGATACTATGAACTTGAATTTGGCACTGAAGCGGGAAGGCGCAAACAGGAAGTCTGCCTTTCCGGTCTTGTAAATAGATCTAAAGCAAAGACTACGGAACTATGAACTGTGAAAAATGGAAGTAGAAGGACTTAAATTTCACTGTCAGATAAAAGAACCCCCTTACCGAGCTGCGGGGGGTGGTGGTGAAGGAAAATATTTAATTTTCGGGAAAGAAAGGGAAAGGAAAAGACCATAGCTCAATCCCTGATATCGATCTGCCTAAAACAGTAGAAAGGCCGTTTTGGGCACGCACCGTATGTAGACATTGTAACTCTTTTGTGAACTCTGCAAGGAAAATTGAAACTTTGGAAGGAAGCTTTAACTCTGTTACTGTTTCTTTTATTATTGCAACAACTGGAAAGTTGGGGAAGAGACTTTTTGAAACAAGTATCGTTAAGACAAGTCGCCACTGTGCTCCCCTAGAGGAACTTTGTGTTATAACTGGGGATTTTCCACTGCAGCTGGCTACTCTCTTGCTACCTAAACAAGTCTGAATACTGAAAGTGACCTTGGTTCTCAGACACAAAGTAATGGATCAACTTCAACCTCAAGATAAGCCGCAGGAAAAATCAACAAGGATTAAAACTAGACAGCAGCAACGAAGACCATCATTGGTAGCCCCTACTGCCTCAGAAAAGGAAGATATTGTTCAGACGGGAGCAAAAGGAACAGGGTCTGAAGAGAATGTATCTGCAACACTAGATAAAATACTTGGGGCCCTGCAAAACTTGACAGTTAAAATTGACTTAAATACTACAAGTATCAATGATTTGGGGCAGAAGGTGAACTTAAATACTATAAGCATCAATGATTTGGGGCAAAAAGTGAACTCTAATACACAGGCCATTGACAGGTTGCTGCAGGAATCTAAAGAGACAAAAAAGATTGCTGAAGAAGCGAAAGAGAAGGTTTTAGCGGTAGAAGAAAAGATACCGCCAATTAACAAACAGCTAGAGGACCATAGGGCACAATTGTCTATGTTTGAACTTAAGGATAAACAGACTAATCTGAGGTCAGGGTGGTACCGGAATTAGAAGAAGGTGACCTGGGTGACTTTCTTACACAGGAATTTGAAGAATTCTGGAGCCTGGACCCGGACAAACAAGAATTCAAGATAGTGACTGCTTTCAGGCTTGGGAAAAACAGAAGGAAAAATAGGGTGAGAGATTGTTTGATTACTTTTAGATCAAAAGAAGAGAGGGACAAAATATCGAGTCTCCATTATCAGAAATCACTGGAAATAGAAGACTCAAGAATAGAAATTTTTAAAGATATCCCAAAATATTTACTGGATCTCAGAGCTAACTACGGAGACTTAGTGGCCCTGTTAAGAAGAAACAGCATTATATTCAGGTGGGAATTTCCTCAGGGCCTGTCTTTTACTTTTAGAGGGGAAAAGGTAAGGATAAGATCAGAGGAAGATAAAGTGAGATTCTTGAGAGACTACGAGGAAGCCCTACAAAAAGAGGCTGAAGAAAAAGAGCCTAAAGTGCCGAGGCCAGGATTATTAGACTCAGGACGGCATCCTTTGGGATTGGACGAACCAGAAAAAGCGACACCGCCGACGGAACACGAACAGTTACTGGGAGCATTTGGAGGAAAAGCTAAATAACTACAACATGTCTCTGCAGATATTAACTTGGAACATTAGGGGTCTTAATTCCGCTGACAAGAGGAAAAGAGTCTTTCACTTGTTGAAAAAAGAACAATTGGACTTGATTTGCCTGCAGGAAACTCATGTAACTAGATAACACAGGAAAGTATTAGTAAATAAAAGATTAGGCCAAGAATTCATCTCTTCAGACAAAGTTAAAAAGAGAGGAGTTGTGATCTATGGAAAAGAAAGTCTATCACCAAAATTTATTATCAAAGATGAACATGGAAGATTCGTGACCATTGAAATACAATTTCAAGGAGAGAGACTCTTGATAGTAGGAATATATGCGCCAAACGAGGGGAAATCTGAATTTTTTAAGAAACTGCATGAGACGTTGTTGGACTTTATGGACTGTAACATTATTTTGATGGGAGATATGAATGGTGTAGTATCGACAAATATGGACAAGTCTGAAAGACAGATAGTCACAAAAGATGGAAGACTACCGAAAACTTTCTTTGAAATGACAAACAATATGGACTTAATTGATACCTGGAAAACTAAGAACCCCCTAGGTAGAGAGGGAACCTTCTTTTCTGAAGCCAAAATGACCTGGACAAGAATTGACCAAATCTGGATAACCAGAGGAATGACTCCTAAGATTCGGAAAGTGGAAATTTGCCCAAAAACTTGCTCCGACCATAATCCTGTGAAGATGGAAATGAAAACAACATCGATTGGCCCCTTCAGATGGAGGATGAATGACACCTTGTTTAGAGATCCAGAAATTATTAAGAAGGCCCAAAAAAACTATGAAAGACTATTTTGAAACAAATTTGAAGACCACAGTGGAAAAAAGAGTAATCTGGGACGCAAGTAAAGCTGTAATGAGAGGGTTTCCAATTCAACAAAATGCAATAAAAAGGAGAATTCAAAAAGAAAAAAAAGTGTCCAGATTTTTAGAGCACACAGGTAGGTATGTGTGTGCAGAACTGCTACACCTGTTTGTTTGCCAGCTAATCTGCTTGTAAAATGTGCACCCCCCTTACCTCATCTTCACACAGATCTTCCTCAAGCTGTAGTGCCCTTTTAAAGGCATCAGCAGCAACCTTTTTCCTTTTCTGCAGGAATTCCAGTTCCTCTGGACAGAGATCAAACCCCAAGCGAACATCTAAGCCCGATGTGCTGTAACACAGGTGAAAATGTATCATACAACAGAACTTTCAGAATACACAAGAAGAGCCCTGATAGATCAGAACAAAGGTCCAACTGGTCCAGGGCATTTTGCTTTCTCAGTGGCCAACCAGATACTTGTGCGAAGCAGTATTGAAAATGGGCAGGTCTGCATCCAGTGCATTGATCCTCAAAAATGTAAACCACTTTGCATAATGTGTGATGCTGGGCTGTGGCCAAACTGATAGATGATGCTATGTTAATTTAACTCCAACCAGAAAACCTCAAATCCAATTCACGACAGTGCAGAAATTTTTAAAGTACATTTTTTAGTTGCAAAAAACTCTTCCTCCACTTCTATAATGGTGAGCAGAGCACATTGCGTGTTCAGACCCAGAGACCTCCCCCCTAAATAAACACACATTTGACTCAAATTTTAGTTTTGGTTTTGGGCAGAATTTAGGCCACAACTTTATTGGTTACAGAAGAGTGGTTGCATAGGCTCTGGTTTGACTAGCTCCCTGCACCCTTGCAGGCAGCGCTGACGCAGGGCACCAGAATAGGTCAGCCAAGGATGAACACCTGAGGTAGGTGAAAAGCTCAGGAACAGACTATGTTCACTCCCCAGATGCTCCCCTGGACTCAGGCATGGGCACAACCCCCTCTCAGGGGTTGACCAAACCAAGTTGAGTCCCTGGATTCCTTTAATGGAATACCCTTCACATAGGGATGGTGAGACCGTTCTCCCATCCCTATCACATGAACCAGAGCCTATCCGTAACCTTACAAGTTGTGACGATTTGCTACGTGGCAGGCGAAACCCAAATGGCAACAGCCAATCAGCCAAGTGGGGAAAATTCCTGCCATGCCCCTGTCCCAACGACAGATGGCACACGACAGCATAGGAAGGCCAATTGCAAAAATGCCCTAAAAGTAGGGAGAGGTGGGCGGGTGTTCCGATGCACAAGCCGAAAGAGGAAGCTCTGGGTCACGTGCATAGGTATATATAGGTCCCTTGATCTGTTTAGACTGCACCCCATTGGGCAGATTAAGCCCAGCAACAAGGGACCTACCAATTGGGTGTTGTGGCTATCCAATATATCCACCCACAACCAGGAGGTCAGGTCTCCAGGTCTCACCGCAACACGTGCCCTCTTTTAGGGAGGACACGCTTTATTGGAAGAGGATTATAATTCTGAATGTAATGACTCTCAAACAGTAGTAAAGGGGTTTGAGAAGTACAATTTCAAAGTCATAGTGTTAGTGATAAACATATTCATTATGATCCTAAATTTACTTTTGGCATATGTTAAGATTTTCCAGTTTTCAAGTCAAAACTATATACAAATATTTGAGAGGAGATTTCTCAACTTGAAATTGAAGGCCCAAAATTTGGTTCCTTGAATCTAAGCTTCACAAAGCTAAGTTGTTCTGTGAAGTAAATATGCGGGGTGGGGTGGGGTGGGGAATTGGTCACATCTTTTAAAAATGGATAAAGCGGAAGAGCCAAAAACCACATTATTTTATTTTGACTGAATCTTACCAGGTCTTTGCTTTGAAGTGTAAATTAACTTCTTTGTCCTAAAAGTTAAGAATTTAAATACAATCAATTATGTCACATCATAAAAGCCTTCCCAAATTCCAAAAATAGACAAAATATATTTCCTGTTCTGTGCCAGGTTTGCATATGCTGTTGTGAATGTCAAAAATCAGAGATGGTTTCTGTGTGTTGTTTTTACACTCTTTCTAATGATTGTCTCTAAAATTTGAAATTCACAACATCATGTACATAATTTTGGTTTCATTCTGCAGTCGGTGATTCTAGTACCTATACTGACTTATAAAGTGACTTTGACATAGTCTGGAAAATGCAACTGCAGTTTATATATTGTGCTAATACTTAGGAAGGATGTGGGCAGGGCATCTCCCATGTATTTCAGGTTGCAGTTATTCCACAGGACCATCCATTTCTCTAACTAGTCCCACACACTATAGTGGTTTTGTTTCATGCAGCCAATGAAGACAGCAGCCCCATGTCAAGCTTTCCTCCTGTTCCCATTGGGCAGTATTCAACTACTGCACCCCATCACCCCAAGGTTTGTGCAACCCAACTGTTTGTGCAACACTTCTCCTCCTGCATGCACCATGCTTCTCCCCAAATCTGCTCCAGAGCTTTGGGGGAACCCCTAGAACAGATTTATGGGGCACATGGGTTGTGGGGGAAAAGAGAAGGAGAAAATTCTGTGGTGCAATAATAAATCCTTGCTCTGACAGGAAAAAAAAAAAGCTAAACAGTCGTACCTTGGTTCTCGAACGGAATGCATTCTGGAAGTCCGTTCGACTTCCAAAAATGTTCAAAAACCAAAGTGCGGCTTCTGATTGGCTGCAGGAGCTTCCTGCACTCAACCAGAAGTCACGGAAGCCACAGAAGCCACGTCGGACGTTCAGCGTCCAAAAATAGTTTGCAAATCAGAAGTGTCACTTCTGGGTTTGCGGCATTTGGGAGCCAAAACGTCAGAGTAACAAGGCGTTCGAGAACCAAGGTACAACTGTATTGGATTCCACCCATTATGGTACCCTTGTGGTACTTTCAACGCTTGCTCCACTTGGGGGAAATGTAATGTGATGACATCACAACACTGGCCTGGGACCCAAGTATCTGAAAGAATATTTGGCCAGCGTGATATATAGCAATTCATTCAAATACAATATATCAATTAACATAAAAATCATAAAGCCAGTAAATAACATCAGCATCTTAAAACAATAAACACAGCAAGGTGGTAATGCCACAGCAAAGGAAGCAATCCTTAAATCAGCTATTTCTGTTGGCCTGAATAAGAAGCTACACCTTAAGTTGATGACTAGAAGCAATGAATGTGAGGGACAACCAGATCTCTAACAGAAGCGAGTTCTAAACATGGGTTGCCACAAGAGAAAAGGCCCTGTTCTGTGCTATCATACAACAAACTGTACCCACTGAGGGAACAACAGGCAGTGCCTCCCTAAATAACCTTAAGGAATGGGTAGTGTGAAAGGCATTCCTTCAAATATTTGTATCCCAGGGCATATAAAACTTTAAAGTGTTAACTCTGGAATACAAACTGGGACTAGGAGTGAATAGGCAGCCTATGTAACTCCTTGAGGATCCGTGAACATTTAGCACTGCTAGCTAATAACATGGTAGTCACATTCTGTACCAGCACAGTAAAAGGTAAAGGTACCCCTGCCTGTACGGGCCAGTCTTGACAGACTCTAGGGTTGTGCGCCCATCTCACTTAAGAGGCCGGGGGCCAGCGCTGTCCGGAGACACTTCCGGGTCACGTGGCCAGCGTGACAAAGCTGCATCTGGTGAGCCAGCGTAGCACAGGGAAACGCCGTTTACCTTCCCGCCAGTAAGCGGTCCCTAATTATCTACTTGCACCCGGGGGTGCTTTTGAACTGCTAGGTTGGCAGGCGCTGGGACCGAGCAACGGGAGCGCAGCCCGCCGCGGGGATTCGAACCGCCGACCTTTCGATCGGCAAGCCCTGGGCGCTGAGGCTTTTACCCAAGCGCCACCCGCGTCCCTTGTACCAGCACAGAGCACACTGCAATAGTTTAAAATGGGGGTGGGAACCTCAGGCCCAGAGGTCAGATCTCCCAAGGCTACACCTCCTCAACCACACCTCATCTTTCCAGACCACACACTTCACCAGCCCATATGGTATGCTGAGAGTTTGTTTGGACCTTGGGTGATGAGAGGGAGGGTGTGAAAGAAGGAAAATGAATGGATATTGATTTGTAGATATTAGTAACTTCGTATTAATGCAGTATTTTTATGTGTAACTGTGTATTTTATAATATGTTGTTTAAGCTGTCTGTGGTTGCTTCAGTTCTTTTGTACGTTTTGCTAAGATGGAGGACAGAGGTGTGGTGTGTGTGTGTGTGTGTGTGCCTGCTGCACAAAGGTTAAGCTTATATTCACTGATCTGTCAATCTTTGCCTCTGGTCCCCCCTACTTACCACTGGCATGTGGCTCTCAAAAAGATGTTCAGAAGGGAAATGTTTCCCATTCCTAGTCTAAATGTAATGCTATTTGAGCATGTACTTCTATAGTCAGCCTATGGTGGACCAAGAAGGGCCATAGCTGGACTAGGAATAGCCTCTCATAGCCACTGAGGCCAGTGACAATGATGGCTAAAGGTGCACCTTCAAGCTATGCCCCTGTTCTGTCAGGAGGAATGCAATTCCATCTGGAACAGGCCCTCTATACAGCTCCTGGATCCAGGAAAAGCCTCCATCTTCAGTCTCAATTTACTGGTCCTCATCCAGCCTGCTACTATCTCTAGACACAGTCCAGCATCCACACAGATGCTCCTGCTTCAGATGGAACGGAGACAGAGCTGGGTGCCATTCACATACTGATGAACACCTGACTTCAAATAATTGGATGATGGCTCTCAGCGGCTTCCTATAGATGTCCAAAAGCATGGGAGAATGAATAGAACCCTGTTGAACCCTGCAGAATAAGTACAGAGTGGCCGAGGAGGAGTACTTACTTCTTTGATTATATCTTGATCAGTGGGAAGTGCATTCAGAGGCAGAGTCAGGTTCCTGTTTTTGTAAGCGTTAGCTCCACATGAGTTGCAACAACAACACTGAAAATAAAGAGATTGCCTCTTTAAAAACAGAATTGCTTTTTTAAAACACCTCTCCCACTAAAAGGCGTGACTAACTAAAATTATCCGGGTTACTACCATGCTCAGCTATGACATACAAAGTTGGGAAGTGACCTCTTCTTTGGGAGTAGAACATCCAGTTCTGCTTGCTTAAACCTGGCATAGTGGAAAAGGGAAGGATCAGTGAAATGCAAGTTGGAGACACAGCCTAATGAAATGTCTTGAGTTCCTTCAAAGGATCCTTTCAATGTACATCTGACATCTTGTTCTAAAAAAAAAAAGAAAAAGAGGACAATGTTGAAAAAAGAAAGCAGAGCAGTTTTAAAAAGCAAACAAAAACCCCAAACATCAGAAATAATAAAAGGTAAGGTAAAGGACCCCTGGACGGTTAAGTCCAATCAAAGGCGACTATGGGGTTGCGGAGCTCATCTGGCTTTCAGGCCAAGGGAGCCGGCGTTTGTCCACAGACAGCTTTCCGGGTCATGTGGCCAGCAGGACTAAACCACTGCTGGTGCAATGGGACACAGTGACAGAAGCCAGAGCGCACAGAAATGCCATTTGGTGTGCTTTCGAACTGCAAAGTTGGCAGGAGCTGGGACAAAACAACAGGAGCTCACTCCATTGCAGGTATTCAAACTGCCAACCTTCCAATCAGCAAGCCCAAGAGGCTCAGTGGTTTAGACCACAGCACCACTTGCAACCATATCAGAAATAATATCAACCTCCATGCCACTGAGATCTCTTCATGTGGATTGAGACATGCATTTCATGAAAGTTTTTTATGCTGTTTTGTTCATTATAGTGAAAAATGTTACAGAGGTTTATGAATAAAGACAGTGCAAGCCTATACATATTTACTTACAAGTAAACTACACTGTGTTCAGTGGGTCTTAGCTCCAATTAACTCTGTTTAGCATTTTGTTCTACATCCTGATACTGGAAAAGTAGATGGAATGTATCTACAGCTAAGACTTTAATCTTATGCACACCTGCCTCTGGGTAAGGTCCATTTAACTCAATGGGGATTACTTTTGAGAAGCCACATGAGATCGCACTGTAAGTATGCTTAGAAACATAACCTTAAAAACCATTTCATGGAGCCTAACAGTTCATCTCTACATCCAAATCTGCCTTGTCCCAATCTGGGGAAATGGGCATTTCAAGAACAGGTGGCACTCTGGAGTTTAATAAATGTGACAGACTCTTACAAATGCTGCTATAGTCCAAAAAGTTTGGACTATAGCACTTTCAGAAAAATTGATCCAGGAAGTTAAAGCCTTAACAGGAAGGAGAGACAACAGTGATTTTACAGAGACATGGTACCAGAGCTGGCTCAGCCATTAAGGAGGGTGAGGCTGCTGCCTCAGGCGGCAGAAGTTCCTGAGGCACCACCACCATGGGCTCCCCCACCTGCCCTGCCACCTCAACCGCTTTCCCCATACAACCATCTGGTGGCAAGTCAAGAACAAACCTTGGTCACCACTTAATGGTTTTTGAGAGAGAAACACACCACAGGCTCAGGCTCAGATTTGTTTCATAGGTGTGCCATGGAAGCTGCTTACTCACATTAAACCATAGTTTGTTTTACACCATGGTGTAATGTGGTGTTCTCACCAGGACAGAGGTTGAAGACATTAAACTTGACTCTTTCAGTCTGGGCTGTTGACATTTCAGAGTATACTATAGTACCATCTAAGGTGGAAGCCACGTCAGCAAAATGCCTGAGTGTGTTTGCTAGCAATTTTACCCATTCCAGACTGGACCTAGCACCTGAACTCCAAACCTGAGGCCTCTATCATCTAGTCTAATGGGTGGTAGTGTGGAAAAGCATTTAATGAAGGAATAACCCTCACGTTTAAAATACGTATTCTTTTTTTTCTTCTGTTTCCTTTGATCCGCCTGAACCTCTAAACAGCAAAGTTCACGACACTGCAACAGAAGCAACCCACAAAGTAGTGAATAACATTTTTCATCTCACAGTTTGCGCCATGAATGTTATGCAACCACAAACTTAATTTATTTGGCCAAATGCCATATATTCAGTGCTTTTTTCTTAACAAAATGAAAAAAACGATTAGGGGTACTCTCATTTTGACTCAAGAAAATCACCATTTTTTAGTTTAAACCAGGGAAAATAAATACAGTAAATGGACAAAAGTACAAAGATTCACAAAATGTTTAGGGGTATGTGTACCCCTGCGTCCCCCCAGAAAGAAAGCACTATATATTCATGTTCTCACATGATGCTTTTAATTTATTGAATTAAACTTATGAGCTCTGGAGATTCATCAAGTTAATAAATGACTTAGCAACTGTTCTAGAAAATGTGAACCACGCCCCACCCCCAAGCAGATATTACTTGACAGCAGTAGTTGCATGATGCAGGGCCTGCTTTGTGAGGAGAAAGACATGGCTTTTTCCTAAACTAAATTCTCAGATGTGTGAAGGCCCACTTTCACAATTACCTAATTATAAGTGGGCTTTTTTGGGATGCAGCCACTATGAATATTGCCCAAAACCTGAAGGCAATTTTATTGCTAGATAGTATAATGTGATACCGTCCAGATGTTAGTGAACTCAGCTCTCATCAGGTCAAGCTAGCATGGCTAATTTTCAGACATATGATGGGAATTGTTGTCTAACAACACCTAGAGGGTCCCATGTTAATTACCTCTCCATAATTTACTGTATAAAGAAGAGTTAACAAATGTACACAGACAGATCCCAGAGTTCTTGTGCCTAGTCACTGACTGCTTTTCAAAGTGAGATCTCAAAGAGTACTTCTGGCATTTAGAAATGACACTTTTAAAAGTAGCTCTAAAAAACCCCTGGATGTGTGTATGTGTGTGTGTGTGTGTGTGTGTGTGTGTGTGTGTACTTCTTTGAAACCTAGTGATGGCATTGAAAGGAAAAGATGATGGGCAACATTTGCAATGACTTGTTCATCATATTTCATGTCATGAAGATTTTAGTCCATTGCAGCTACTTGGCTTTGCTGTCTCATGGTGTCCTAATACTGAGATTCATTCATTTCACTATTCCATACATCAAGGTTCCTTTGACACAGTTTGTGCATTTATCTGTATGGGCCAAAGCATACATTCCATTTCTGGTATATAACCTGATATGAGCACTTATCACATGATTGAGTCAACTCACATGGGAAGCCAATTCAAATATTACTGTAGCCAAGTTGAGTTCTGACCACCCAAAATTTATTTTTCTGATTTAGTAACATCTGATTTGGCCCCCATGGTATGCATATCATAAGAGTGGGAATGAAAAAAATACCCATACCACCATACCCATATCTAAGATTTCTCTTTCACACTTTCACTCAGGATCTTGTTCAGTTAATATTAAGTAGAGGTAGCTTACAGAGTTCCTGCAAGCCAGAGATATTGCACAGTAAATACATGAAGAAATGGAAATTACCACTATTGTTCCATTTGTAATGATGGTTTCAGCTGGACCACATCTAGGAAATAAATATTCATATATATACATTATGTTACAACTTGAATGATTTAAGACACAATTGTTCAACATAACTTAGAACTGAACAGTCAACTTATGTCTTAGAATTTAACTTTGCCCTTTTCCTTTTGCTGTTTACCAGCCCCAGGACTAGCCAGCCCTGCTGCTTTCCCAACAGAGACATTGCTTTTCCTCACCAGAATGGTGTGGAGGTGGGAGAGCAGTGAGGTCAAGATGCATGTGAGTGCAGATGGGATTAGCTCTTTCAGTCCTGACCCCCTCCACTGCCCTGCTCCCCCCTAGTTTTGTTAAGTAGCATCAACAACACTATCAGGAGTCTGGTGGCATGGCAT
The DNA here is from genome assembly GCF_964252035.2 of Podarcis erhardii. Taxonomy (NCBI): domain Eukaryota; kingdom Metazoa; phylum Chordata; class Lepidosauria; order Squamata; family Lacertidae; genus Podarcis; species Podarcis erhardii. The sequence goes on from NC_138497.1 coordinate 45,040,228, forward strand.
TACTCCTAGGTGGAATCTACACACACATAAAAAAAATATATGTTGTGATAATGCTTTTTTAAAAAACGTTTTGAAAAATAAATTGAATTTGCCATAGCTCGCCATTGCCATCTAGTGTCACATTTGTATAATGCACTTTACAACACACTTAAAATGTTTCGTTTGCAGCTGTATAGCTGAGTCCCTGGTCACTCCGAGAAATGAGTTCCTAAATTCTGACTGCTTAGCAGGAAAGGTTTGGTTTCAGCCAGAGGGCAAGGCTGTGCAGCAACGATGGCAATCATCATATTAAGCAGATTTTAGGCATGCTCTACTGATGAGGATTTCAAAATACAAAAGCCAAGTGTTAATCAGGTCAGTGTTCTAATTCATAGATCCTTCAGATCATCCTACTGCCACATCACCACAATCTAGTCCATTTTGTCATCACTACGTTTCTTTGCCTGTGACTCTAGCGTGACACACGACTTATTCTTGCAAAATTCCCAGGACAAGGAAATTCAGAACCTTGTAGCAATATGACCCATCCCTAACTTTTGTCTTGCATCGACAGCTTAGTTCTTGTAGGAGACAACAGGCAATTATTTCAAAATAATACTGCTCTATATTTTTTTAATTGTTTCCAGTACAATCCTATGCATGCCTACTCAGATGTAATCGCCACTGAGTTCAATGAGACTTACTGTTAGGTTAAGTATGACGGCTTGAATACTCTTCTTAGTAGTAACCCAATAGTAACCCAAGGGGAAGAGTCTGATGAAATGGTACAAATCCCTGATGTCATTTTTATCCAGCAATCATAGTGCTTTTGAGCTAAAGCAATACATTATTGTATTTGTATGCCAGGCACCTGCAAACTAGACATCTGAGGGAATCAGTCCTGATGGAAGAAATTCTGGCCTCTGCTACTCCAAATGCACAGGAAGGATTAGTGCAAGGAGAAGAGGAAGCATTATGTTAATCAGAGTTCTTATGAGGAAGTCGTCTTTTGCTCTCCAGTTTATGGAAATCAGCACAGGCAAAGTTTGCATCTGAAGGCACGCTAAGGTGTGTTTTATTTGCTACGTAGGCACATGTGTTGAAAGAAAGGAAAACCTCTCCCCATTAACAAGTTCCTCACTTATACCAAGGAAGGGAGATGGATAGCTAATTTGAATTGCATCACCTTGAATTTTTATAAATAGCAAGTTTATACAATTGGGCTCATTCTATGGCCATTAGCTGCTGATGGTAACTTTTAGATTTAAAACATTTCTGTCCCACTCTCCAACATACAAGATGATCCCACGCTGGGCTACAAATGATTGCCGATGAAATACCCAACGAACATTCAAACACCAAGTAACACAAGAGACCTTATTCTTAATAAAATAAAATAAAAACAAGAGAATACAATTCATTACAGCAGACAGGTTTCTATAGTAATTGGTTTCTACAGTACTTGGGTTACTTACATATTCTCCAGTGCAAATTCAACCTCCAATTGTTCATGCGTCTGAAAATTAGAATGCAGCATAAATCGCACAAATTTTGCAAATAATTGTTCCATAGACATTGAGTTTGTAATTCCTTTAAGAATTTGCCTTTCCTGGCATGGAATGAGACGTATCAAAGATCAGTCCCCCCCAATCTTATTGCAGAAATTAAAACTGAATATTGAAAATTGAACTTGAGAAAGAAAAAGAACTTGGTGAAAAGCACTCCTCTCTCACACACCCTTTTTTCTTTCATAGAATCATAGAACTGTAGAATTGGAAGGCACCCAAGGGTCATCTAGTCCAAGCCCTTGCAGTGCAGGAATCCTGCCCCCAGCCTCCCTGGGTGGGCTCAAACCACCAACCTTCTGGTTAATAGCTGGATGCATTGCGCCACACCATAGGGCAGTTGAAAAAACATGCAGAACTGCTGTTTCAGGTCTGTTTTCACCTTTTTGTCTATGATGCCCAATCCCAATTTGCAAGGCTTAACAATCCCATGTTTGTTTAAATACAGAACTTTAAAATCCCATGTTTGTATGTTCAGATGTGCACAATAAGGTCAGGTTTGTTGCTGCTGTTAAACTATGAGTCCTATATATTAGTTTTACAGATTCCTCTTTTCATATTTGTTTGCTGTCTAGGTCATCAGCAACAGTGAATATCCCAAATTCTTCACACTCAGAGCAGCTAACCTGTGGTCCTCCATATGTTGCTGAACTACAACTCCCATCACCTCTGGCCATTGACCGTGCAGGCAAGGGATGATGGGAGTTGTAGTTCAGCAGTATCTGGTGGTCCACAGGTAACTCACCTCTGGTTTATGCAATTTTTTTCCCAGTGTGCACATTTTCTTTTTTTAAAAGATGGAATTTTCAAATAAAGTGTTTGGATTTAAGGATTCAGATGGATTTCAAAGCTGAAAGGCTAAGTATATGATAAAGGTTAGAAAAGGAAGCATATGTCACTATACATCTTCTCAGCATAGGACTGTATATAGCTACATAGAACTAAATTGCGGATGATGAGAATAACAGGGTCTCCTGATGTGAATTAAGTCCATGTGGTAATCTCACCTTGATATGTACTACCCCTCTCAGCAGCAAAGGAAGCTGCTCAGGCACCTGGGGCGGTGTGCCCAGGGGCGGGGTGAGCCACCCATAGGGGCAGGGCGCACCATGGAGCCTCCGAAGTCTGCCTGCCTCCTCCCACTCAGCCGCCCTACAGCTGGGGTGGAGGCAGAGGGCGGACTGTTTGGGTATCATGGATCCTGCACACGTCCAAGCCACCGCATCTCTGCAGCCTTGCAGTGAGTGCCGCCTGGCATTTTGTCACCCCCCTCAGTGGTGACATCTGTGGTGGCCCGCACCTACCCCACCCCCTTCCTCTGCCACTGACCACTCTTCACCACTATCAGCAGACTTAGTAGGGTGAATGGCCATTGAGCAAACATGTCCCACATATTGTGATACCTTGGTATCTCTTGTTGGGTTTTGTATCTAAGAACCATATTGAGTAGGAAGCTATAATTGTTAGAGGGTGCCAATTTCATGAGGGAGGCTAATCACATATGAGGGTGTTAGATTGCATGGCAAAGATGGTTTGGAGAAGAGAGCAGTTCTGGGAATATAGGTTCATCATCCTTGGTCTAGAAGAAGAAGAAGTGTGCCTGCACACAAAAGCTTATACCCAGAACAAACTTAGTTGGTCTCTAAGGTGCTACTGGATAATTTTTTAATTTTGACTATGTCAGACCAACATGGCTACCTACCTGTACAGTGGTACCTCGGGTTAAGAACTTAATTCGTTCTGGAGGTCTGTTCTTAACCTGAAACTGTTCTTAACCTGAGGTACCACTTTAGGTAATGGGGCCTCCCACTGCCCCGCCGCTGCCGCACGTGATTTCTGTTCTCATCCTGAAGCAAAGTTCTTAACCTGAGGTACTATTTCTGGGTTAGTGGAGTCTGTAACCTGAAGCATCTGTAACCTGAGGTACCACTGTACCGGAGCGTCTCTGATTGGCAACTTCTGCGTTCCTGTGGACTACTTTTGGCTGAAAAAACCTAATGAAAAATTTCCTGGAAACCTTGTCACTGAAGAAGCCCGATGGGCAAAACAATGGTTTATCCTGAGAATTGGTCTATCATCAGCTGCCTTGTTGTTACTAAGTACAGTGGTACCTCGGGTTACATACGCTTCAGGTTAAGAACTTTGCTTCAGGATGAGAACAGAAATCGTGCTCCGGCGGTGCAGCAGCAGCAGGAGGCCCCATTAGCTAAAGTGGTGCTTCAGGTTAAGAACAGTTTCAGGTTAAGTACGGACCTCCGGAATGAATTAAGTACTTAACCCGAGGTACCACTGTAGTTCCATTTGTTACACTCTCAAGACATAGGACAATGCAGAAGGAAGTTTCGTTTGTTACACTTTTAAGACATAGGACGATGCAGAAGGAAGATATCAGTATGAAATGGCATTGCCAACAGGAACTGAACGTTGTAATCATGGACTTGACAATCTTTGGACTTTACGACAATAATACATATAGAAGGTTAATAGTAATATGATATGTTATTGCCATCAGGAACTGTGCTTTGCAATTTTTTGATATGACGATTAAATTACAGTTTTATTACATATAATGTTATGTTACTTTACAGCCAGTTATGTGTGCTGTAGTGTTCTAAACCTACCTGTACCTGGTAGGACAATATGTGAGAAATGCAAAAAAAAGCTCAGTTAAGGATTGATCTCTATGCGTGCTCACCTGGGGATTCAATTCAAATTTCATAAAAACTGATTCTCCAAAGGGGACTTTAGCTATGTCAAATAAAATGACACGGTAGTCATCATCTCGAATAACATCTTCGTCCCATACAGTCAATTCTAAAACATTCTGTAATCAGAAATTAAAAAGTATTATGAATGAATAATGGAAACACAAAGCAGAGAGAGAGAGAGAGAGAGAGAGAGAGAGAGAGAGAGAGAGAGAGAGAAGGCTATTTTAGTCCAACTGTAGGCTACAAAGGAGAAACAGAAGTGTGCTACGTATACCTGTGAGAAGGCTCTATCAAACAGGAGTACTCACTTACATGAGAAAGGGCCCCAAATCATAGGGCACCTCTAGTTAAAATAATAATAATAATAAAAATCTCAGGTAGTAAAACTGAAAAGACCCCTAGAGAGTTACTTGCCGGACACTGTAGGTGATATTGTGTTAGATAGGCCACTGGTCTGACTCCTGTGTAGAACAACTAATAATGTGGAGATCTGTATTGCATTGCATTATATAATGACCGTACAGTATGTGTATCTGAATAGCAGATACTTTTCAAAATGGTGGCAGCAAAAGAAAGGAAGCTGCGATAAAGGAGAAGCCAAGATCCTAGCCTAGGTTTATTTAGAAGGGACTCTTTAGTACATAGTTTAAAGTCAGTGAAACAAAGAAGTGGTCACAGATACAGAAGATCAATAACTAGGGCAACATGGAGATGATTCTCCTAGAGGAACCTATGCATATACCATCTTTTATCCTACCTTAACTTGGCTCTGGATCCTGAAGTAGAATGTTTCATTCCATATTGGATCTTTGCAATTTGCCACTGTTTTGGTCCGAACTTTCTCACATGAAGCCGTAGGCAGCCACAAGGTCACATAACAATCTGTTTCACTTACTGTAGGGGAGAATATGGAATAATTCATAGTTTTAATTATGGCCAAAGTGAGATTAGCATACTGGATTAGACTGAAGATTTAGTTCAATCTTGTGGGGGTAGCAGATTCAATGTTTTCAAGGTGTACCACGTGTCTCTTAACTATTGCAAGAGGAGAGCTTGATCTTTGGGAGCAGTGTCCCAGTTCGTAAATAATGTTTAATGACTTACAACATGGCCTCAAACATTTCTGCAATGAAAATAGGGGTTTCCTATTCCATCATCATCATCATAATTTTACTGTTTATACCCCGCCCATCTGACTGGGTTGTCCCAGCCACCTATATAAAAACATAATAAAACATTAAACATTTCAAAACTTCCATGTACAGGGCTACCTTTAGATGTCTTCTAAAGGTTGTATAGTTACTTATCTCCTTGGCTCAGGGATTGCATAACTCCATACCCTTCAACATTTCTCTGATGAAAATAGGGCTGTCCTAAGGAAAAGCGGGACATTCCGGGACCAAAACAGAAACGGGGATGGCTTCTGTAAATCCAGGACTGACTCTAGTTGCTCTTGCTTACAATGCCTAGTTGCTCTTGCTTTGCTGTTTCCCAGTCATGAGCATGAGAAGTGTCAGGGAACTGACATTGGAGCAAGAGGTGGAGGCAAGGCTCCAGAGCGATGCAGGAGAGGGGACCAGCAGAGGGGAAGCAATTCAGCGCAACACCAGTAGAGAAGGGAGGGAGATGGAGGATTCGGAGAGGGGTCTCCAAGACTCTTCGCCCAAAACTAGTGGAGAGAGCACGGGCACACCTCTGCCCACTCCTTCCCTGCGCAGAAGGGTTCCGCGCAGGGAGAGTAGGTGGAGACTTGGCGTCAAACAGCTTCTTTGCTGGAAGAGGTTCAAGAAACGCCCACTGACGGATTCTGCAAGCGACTGAACGGCCACGGAGTGAAGGGCTGTCAGCCGAGGCATGGTTAGCCAAGCAATCTAGCCAACAGTAACGGCAAATTACGCACAAGTAACCCCTTATAACCATTACAAGAAGCAAGCTCTGAAAACGATGCAGACACATTTTAATTCTTGAAAATGTATGGCAAATTAAAAGAGAGAAAGGCTGGGCGGGGAGCAATGTTTATGTCTACAAATCTCATTAAATAAGTCATTATTTCTATTTTGTCCAGCAGGAGACCGACACTCATTCTATACTTACATAAAAGGCAAGTGAACAACTTACCCTCTCACGTCAAATATAAAATCAAACAGAGCAAATACTGTAATATCCTTAGAGCAACATTCCACTGCATGTTCCCATCTAATTAAACATGAACTTCAGTTTTATTTCCACTTAAAATCCTCTCCCACTCCACAAATATATGCACAAAAAGAAGGATATAGACTTTCTTCCATGTTAATAGTGGGGTCTGTCTGTCTGTCCCAATGGTGTAAAATTTGGAAACAAGGCTTTGGATCCAAAATTAAGAACCTAATTTCTTCAGCTGCATTTTTAAATGTATAGACAAGAGCCATACTCAAAGCACCAGCCCTCAAATTCCCATCTCAGTGGTTCTATATTGAGGGACAGCCATGATGAAAGGCAATGTGGACAAATTAAGAAGAGAGGAAGAAAGCCGGAGACACATCTATTGGAGATCCTGCTTTGAAAAAATGTATTCATTTTTCCTCATTGCTATAATTCTCTCACTTCCACAAGTCCTGCAGCCCTTGGCAAGATTTGACACTATCCTCAGCCCTCACACTGCCTTCCCAAAGCTGAGTAAGCCAGGCACTGGGCTTTGGTAAAGAGGCAGGAGGGCTCTGACAAGGTCCTAGAGTCCTCCCTGCTCCTTCCCAAAGCCTAGTTAGTGCTTTCCCAACTTTGGCCAGAGCCTCGTGGCTCCTTCCCAAACCTCAGTGCCTTGCTTAGCCAGCTTTGGGAAGGCAGCGCAAGAACTGAGGGGGGTGGGCATCAAATTTTGGCTTCTCTTTCCCCCCACATGCGCAACAAGGCAGCGTGTGGCCCACAGGTTCCGTGTGTGGGAGCCATGAAGCCATGGCAGAGGCTTGTAGTGCCGCTGGTGCCTCGCTGACCTCGGTGATGCGGCATGTCTGTGCTTTGCAGTGTATTGAGTGTATTGACCTTATATGGAGTTGTGTTCCCGCTGCGCAGTAATACCATATATGGTAATGAGTGTTGTATAGCCATGATCGGGCGATGTGACGTGGAACATTGGCAGATGGCCACGTAGGCTGTTAGAGAAAGGAGAGGATAATAAAAATACCAGAGAGGAGGAATGCTCAAGTGAGCTGCCCTCCACCCTGAAGATACTCGCTGTCTCTGTGTTTTTTCTATCCTGCGCACCATCCGTTGACGGCTGGTTTCCGTCAAGTGGTGCCCCGTGTGAGGCTTCCCGATCCACGCTACGGACATCATCGACTCTCCATGCCCGGCAAGGGTTACAGGCGCCACGCATCTTCGGATCCTGGTGAGTCGATCCCTTTCATCTTGATTTTGGAAAAATGGGCAGCTCTTGTCTATTCCACAACAGAAATTTTTTAAAGACTTAAAATTTCTCCTCTCCTCCAACAAATTGGAAGTTCCTGAGGGCGATTTGATACAGCTTATTCTGGCCATCAATGAACATTGTCCCTGGTATCCGCAAGATGGAACTTGGGAATTAAAAGACTGGGACAAAATCGGGATCCATTTTCATGGACACCCTAGCATCGGCGTTCGAGTTCTGAATGCATGGTGCAAGGTTCGTTACGCCATGGGCTCTTTATCGCCAAAAAATATCTCCATGGCCGCATTGCTAACATCACCTCCGGCCTCTTTAATCCAGCCTGCCGTGTTGCCGTCTGCTCCAGCACTCGCCCTGCCGGCACCACCGGACCCTAAGCCTGTGTTTTTTCTATGCTGCGCACCATCCATTGACAGCTGGTTTCCGTCATCCGTGTCAAATAATAATAATAGTAATAATAATAATTTATTATTTGTACCCCGCCCATCTGGCTGGGTTTCCCCAGCCACTCTGGGAGGCTTCCACAGAAACCAAAAATACAGTAAAATCACACATTAAAAACTTCCCTGAACGCCTTAAGATGTCTTCTGAATGTCAGGTAGTTTTTTAGTTACAGATAGGTAGCTGTGTTGGTCTGCCATAGTCAAAACAAAAAATTCCTTCCAGTAGCACCTTAAAGACCAACTAAGTTAGTTCTAGGTATGAGCTTTCGTGTGCATGCACACGAAAGCTCATACCTAGAACTAACTTAGTTGGTCTTTAAGGTGCTACTGGAAGGTAGTTTTTTATCGCTTTGACATCTGATGGGAGGGCGTTCCACAGGGCGGGCGCCACTACCGAGAAGGCCCTCTGCCTGGTTCCCTGTAGCTTTGCTTCTCGCAATGAGGGAACCGCCAGAAAGCCCTCGGCGCTGGATCTCAGCTGCTGGGCAGAATGATGGGGGTGGAAATGCTCCTTCAGGTATACTGGGCCGAGGCCGTTTAGGGCTTTAAAGGTCAACACCAGCACTTTGAATTGTGCTCGGAAACGTACCGGGAGCCAGTGTAGGTCTTTCAAGGCCAGTGTTATGTGGTCTTGGCGGCTGCCCCCAGTCACCAGTCTAGCTGCCACATTCTGGATTAGTTGTAGTTCCTGGGTCACTAGTTGTAGTTTCTGGGTCACTGGGGGCGGCTGCCCCGTCACCAGTCTAGCTGCCACATTCTGGATTAGTTGTAGTTTCTGGGTCACCTCCAAAGGTAGCCCCATGTAGAGCGCATTGCAATAGTCCAAGCGGGAGATAACTAGAGCATGCACCACTCTGGCGAGACAGTCCGCGGGCAGGTAGGGTCTCAGCCTGCGTACCAGGTGGAGTTGGTAGACAGCTGCCCTGGATACAGAATTGACCTGCGCCTCCATGGACAGCTGTGAGTCCAAAATGACTCCCAGGCTGCGCATCTGGTCCTTCAGGGGCACAATGGCGATTCAGGACCAGGGAGTCCTCCACACCAGCCCGCCCCCTCTCCCCCCAAAACAGTACTTCTGTCTTGTCAGGATTCAACCTCAATCCATTAGCCGCCATCCATCCTCCAACCGCCTCCAGGCACTCACACAGGACCTTCACTGCCTTCACTGGTTCTGATTTGAAAGAGAGGTAGAGCTGGGTATCATCTGCATATTGATGGACACCCAGTCCAAACCCCCTGATGATCTCTCCCAGCGGCTTCATATAGATGTTAAAAAGCATGTCAAAGTACACTTGTGGCCCACTTGGTATGAAGAGTTGGACCACCTTGTTCTAGGTTTACAACCTAAGTCATTCAAATGTGCTGTAGCCCAACACTGTCTGTGTTTACTTGCTTTTAATTTTAATTTGCTCTATTTATATGCTTCTGATTAAGCGAGCCCCCAAAAACTTACGCCATAGTATGTTTTCATGTTTTTAAGGTACCACAATACTCTTGGATTGTCCTATTTTGCCACAAGAGACAAACACAGCTACCCCACTGGAATTATAGGAGATGAGATTATCTCTTGGCTAACTAAAGAAACAGCTGTTGCTCTTTCTAAATTCCTGTGTGGGTTAAGAAGCAGCAGGTTCAATTAGGCGCTTTTCCTGCCTATTTGCATCCATCCTACTGAGGATTCTCTCCTCCTTTGAACAAAGGATTGTGGTTGCACATTTGGCATTGTCAGACATTGCCAACCAGGAAATGTGCTCTGTTTTGTGCCTCACCTGCATCTTATCAAGATCCAGCTGCAACTTTGCTGTGGTCACTTTTTTGACCTCCTTAGTGTCTTCCTGGCCAAATAAGCTTCTGAATGAATGACCTATTTGGTGCCCATTTATGACCTTTGTGAAAAGAAGTTGGGGACCATGCAGAGCCATAGCTATGTAGGGTGGGTTTAGCCAGGAATTTTGCCCCGGGGAAGCCACTAGAGGGGCACCATTGAGGCTCTCAGCCTGTGTGTGTACGCAAATGTGTGTAGAGAGGGACTGCCAAATTGGGTCTTTGACCCAGGTGAAATAAAGCCTAGTTTCATCCCTGGGTTTAGGGAGGCTTCCCTCTTTCTATGTTTGTGCACTAAACACACAGATTGGCTCCTTTCCAGCACATTATTAGGTGAAAATCAGAATCAGTTTAGAGTTTAACAAAGTTATACTCTGATGTGTAACAAAGAAGAGTCTTGTGGCACCTTAAAGCCTAACACATTTATCATGGCATAGGTTTTTGTGGACTATAGTCTACTTCATCAGATGAATGAAGTGTATGGTTTGGTGAGAGACCAGGGGTCAAATTCCCCACTCAGCCATGAAGGCCACAGGCTGAAATTGGGTCAATCACTGCATCTCAGCCTAACCTTTTGTGTTGTGAGGCTCAATGGACAGGGGGAGAAGTGTGAAAAACACCTTGAGTTCCTTGGAGAGAAAAAACCTGAGATATAGATATAATATAATAAGTTTGCAGACATTTTGTGTTTGCATGCATGCACATCCACACACAAAAGAACATATATCGCATACACACACAAACATACCTCCCAATTTAGCATAACACTCCATGCATCTGATAAAAGTGGGCTCTAGTTCTGGGTCCCTTCAGATTTTTGGACCACAACTCCCATCAGCCCCACCAGCATAGCCTGGAGCTGATGGGAAATGTAGTCCAAAAACATCCGGAGGTTACCAGGTTGACGAAAGCTGGATTGTGTCCTAATAAATTTGCATTTAAGAGGCATAAAGAATCTATATTCTTTATGCTGCAACAGAATAACATGGCTATCCCTCTGGAAGTTCTGAAGCAATAACAGGGATTAGGCAAGAGGTCGGTGTTTCTGGCACTCTGGAGCAGGGTGTGTGGGATGAAGAGAGGCCTCCAAATGACAGGGCAGCAGAGGAGGGGCGGCCATGTTTCAATAAGGGCAGGCAGTTGGGAGAGAATGTGTTCCCTGTTATTGCTTCAGAAGCTTTCAAAAGCCATTATTTAGGCCTCTACTCTCTGTTGCTGTGGGATGTTGTTCCCCATTCCTCCATTCCACCTTCTTATGTATCTTATAAACCTCAGCTTGCCTTCTTTCTTTCTAACTTGTTGACCTCAGGTGGGAGAGAGAGACAGAGAGAGAGTGAAGATTCTGGGTGCACTGAAATAATGTTGCTGAGCCCAACCTGTTTCAAAAAAGCATCTTCAGGGATGCAGATGTGTTTAATAATACGTTTTCCAACCCCCAACCTCTTTGCATCTGTAGGCATGATAAATTTGTGCCCTTGGCGTCTAACTTTGGCTTGCTGCTTTCTTTTGCAATTTCTACTCATTCTCTCAGGCTGCTAAATGAGGATAAAGGAAACCAAAAGGCTCACTTTACATTCATGCTGTCCTTCCTTCTCCTCTGTCATTTATGTGGCCAAACAACATTACACCACCCTGATCCACACCCCTGCTAACAATCCTCTGGAGCCTCTTCCTTATTTTTGCTGCTCCAGTAACACCTGCCTCTCCTGTGCCAGGAACTCATCACCTTCACTTATAAAACTGATACCATCTTCCACAATATTTCTACCCCTCTATTCAATGACCCTCCTCCATCTCCCTAACTTCTTTGCTATCCCCCCAGTAAAAAAGGTAAAGGTAAATGACCCTGGAAGTCAAAGGTGACTATGGGGTTGCATCACTCATCTTGCTTTTCAGGCCAAGGGAGCTGGCATTAGTCCCCAGACAGCTTTCCGGGTCATGTGGCCAGCATGACTACACCACTTCTGGTGCAACGGAACACTGTGACAAGTGCCAGAGTGCATGGAAATGCCGTTTACCTTCCTGCCTTAGTGGTACCTATTTATCTACTTGCGCTGGTGTGCTTTTGAACTGCTAGGCTGGCAGAAGCTGGGATGGAGCAATGGGAGCTAACCACCATCGCACGGATTCAAACCGCCAACCTTCTGATCGGCAAGCCCAAGAGGCTCAGTTGTTTAGACCATAGCGCCACCCACGTCCCCTATTACCCCAGTATCTCATGATGAGAGATTCACTCTGCTGTCCTCATCTGAACTGCCACCCGATCTTTATCTTATTATCTGCTGTCTCTTCCAGAGTATCACCCACCCACATCACCCACCCACATCACCCAACTGTTTCTCTTCTCTGACTCTTTCCCTACCTTGTTTATCTTTGTCACTGTTTCTTCAACACCCCTTTCCCCAAAAGCCTTACCCATCCTCATCATCTCACTGCCAGCTGACCTTCTTTCCCATTGCATCTTAATTCATTCCTGCTGTCTTGATTTTCTCTCTTCCAATCAGTCTTGAACCCTCTCCAATCTGGTTTACCCTCTGCACACTACTGAAGTTGTCCTTGCTAACCAGAGATCATCTCTTCACTGCCATTTCTAAAGGACCACTGAAATTACTACAGTTTTGGTGGCTCACTGCATGCAGTAACAACCTTACTAGCCAGCAGTGAGCTTGTGCTTATTATCTAATGCTAAAAAGAAGAGCAGTGCATCCTATACATGTCTACTAAAGATAAATCCCATTGAATTAAGTGGACCTTATTCTCAGGTAAGTGGATATACTGATTGCAGCCTGGTATCATATATCCGTTTACCTGAGATTAAGCCACACAGAACTCAACAGGACTTACCTTGGAGTAGTCTTGCTTCAAAGCTCTACAACAGAACTTGAACTGTTGTGACTTTTCAATCCTATCCTGTCCCATTTAACTCAATGGGGCTCACTTGTGAGGTGACATGCATAGGATTGCACTCTTAAATTAGTAGCCTTGTCCTGATTTAGATGAAGATGTGAGATGCAGAAAGTGTGCTTGGTGGCAGTTGTTTTTATTACCTGCATATATGGAAATCCAGTTGTGCAAGATGGGAATATCTAAAGCATCTGAAAACCCATACAGTTTTAAGTAAGAGGGCATATTTTGCAAGACTTGCTGCCTCACCCAGCTGGAAAGAACCATGAAACCACAAGAATATACTCTGTGAATGCAGTGGCACTTTTATAGAGATTTTGTCTTGCCTTAAATGATTGAACTACCAAGAATTATTTACCCTAGTTGATAGCATCCAGCTGATCTAGTCATAAGAGAAGCACTGCTTCCTTTATATTGTCAGATAGCTGTACTAGGGTGAATCTGTCATTTTGGGGTTTTCTCATTCTCTCATTTTTTCCATTCTTAAGTTCAATTCTCCACACTTCACATCAGTTTCTGGGTTGTTCTTTCTTTCTTTCTTTCTTTCTTGACAATTCATCAGCATTTTTGCAAAAATGTCTCCCAATATTTGGGCAAAGCAAATTTGCCTGCTAATTTACATATTACTGCGTGTTACTTTCACTGTTATACATTTTTATGCATACCTTGCCACACAGTAAGCATTTTTAAACACATTAGTTGGCTTGCAAACTGCAGTGCAGAATTTGGAAAAGTGAAAATGCTGAAGGATGGCTGGGCTTCGATTTACATATTGTTTCAGAAAGCCTAATTTGACTTGGCTCAACATCTATTCACCCAGGCTGGGACTATTGCACAATGAAGTAGCTCAGACTGGGAGTTTATATAGGATCCGTAGACTCCATCCCTCCTCAGTTCTCAGTCAGGCCCTGATCCAGGCAGGTGTTTCTGTGCACTTCCCCCTCCTCACATGCAGCTAGCCTTGCACTTTCGCAGTGGCTCTGAAACTTCTGCCTGGCTCACTGTCTTGCTCCTGTGGCCCTGGGGTGGATAAAGGAGGGCATGAGAAACAGCCAGGAATCTTAGCAGCTCGTATAGGAACTTCCAGTCCTGTGGCAGGGATCACTAAAGTGCAGGAGTTCTGTTTGGCAGGGAGTCCTCCTCCTGCTCCTCCACTGAGGAGATCTCAGGTCAGAGGTCTCGGCAAGGTTGAACCCAGACACTCAATCGAAAAGAAACTGTTCCAAATGAACTACAAGATAGTACCTTAACTGCTGAAGGACTGCCTCTTTCCATCTGAACCAACCCAGACCTTGCAATCACCATCTGAGGACCTTTAATTGTGTGCCTCCTGCGTGAAAGGTCCAGAGGATGGCAACATGAGAAGGGCCTTTTCTGTGGTGGCTCCCCATTTCTGGAATGCTCTTCCCAGGGAGGCCTTCATTACATATCTCTAGGTGCCAGACGAAAATGTTTCTCTTCAGCCAGGTGTTTGGTTGGTTAGCATTCCATGGCCTTTTAAATGTGTTTGTGGGAATGGAGTCATTGGTTTGTTTTCGTTTTGTATTCTGTAATCTCATTTTGTATTCTCATGTTGTGAGCCACCCTGTGATCTTCTGATGAAGGGTGACAAACAAATGTAATAGATAGATAAATAAATAAATAAATAAATAGGCCATCACTGCTTCTATGAGAGGAAATCACAGCAGCTGTCACAATTCTGCTGCTGTGAGTGCTGGAAGGAAGACCGCTCCCTGCTATAAGGCCCATTTCCACCTGGCCTAGGAGGCGGAGCCCAGACTCACCTTAAACAGCTAAAAGAGGCTCCCGGGAGGCCGCTGGGACATTGCTGGAACAACTCTTGGGTTGGAGCAACTGGCAAAAATGTTTTAAAATGTTTTAAATGGTTCTAATTTTGTTTCCTCTGGTTTGTTTTTGTCAGGTTGGTGTTAGTTAAATGCTTAGTTGGGGTTGTCCATTATTTTAATTTGAGTATACTGTTTATTATTGTTATTATTGTTATTGTTATTATTGGTTTCTACAGTGTTACCTTGGTTCTCGAACTTAATCCATTCTGGGAGTCATTTGACTTCTGAAACCGTTCGAAAACCAAGGTGCAACTTCTGATTGGCTGCAAGAGCTTCCATCACTCAAGTGGAAGCTGTGTCGTACGTTCGGCTTCCGAAAAACATTCACAAACTGAAACATTTACTTCTGGGTTTGCGGCATTCAGGAGCCGATTTGTTTGGCAACTAAGCCATTCAAGAACCAAGGGACGACTGTATAGATTTATTGGTTTGTTTGTTGCTTTTATATGATATTTCATTTTTTAATGTTTGATGTTTTGTTGTGTTTTTATATATGTTAAGAGTGGTAGTCTCATAATCTGGTGAACCGGGTTCGCGTCTCTGCTCCTCCACATGCATCTGCTGGGTGACCTTAGGCTAGTCACACTTCTCTGAAGTCTCTCAGCCCCACTCACCTCACAGAGTGTTTGTTGTGGGGGGAAAAGGGAAAGGAGTTTGTTAGCCACTTTGAGACTCCTTAGGGTAGTAATAAAGCGGGATATCAAATCCAAACTCCTCTTCTTCTTCCCAGAGTGGCTGGGGAAACCCAGCCAGATGGATGGGATATAAATTTGTAAAAATAGCATTTTATTATGTTCTTGTATTAAAAAAAATTCTCTAAGTTGGTTCCTTTCAGAAGGGAGACCAATTCAGCAGCAACCACAATGTTGGCTCAGTTCAGACATCATGCCAGTGAAGTTTACAATAGTTCAGTATGATGTCTGAATTAGCAAATTGTCTACGAAATCAGAATTAGAAACTGAGGGGGTTTGAAAGGGTTTTGCAAACTATCGTTCGAGACAATCATAGTTTGTCAGGATGACATGTGAACTGAGAGACCATAGTTATAGCCATGGCTCTGCCTCCCAGAGAAGGGGCTGTAGCTCAGTGGTAAACATCTCTGTTGAATGCAAAAGTTCCTAGAATCAATCCCTGACACTTTCAGGTAGGGCTAGAAAGGCCCCTGTCTATAACTTTGCACAGCCATTCAGCCAGCTGCCAGCTAGATGGACCAATTGACTCGGTAAAGGACAATTTCCTATGTTCCTTCACAGATATCAAGACAGAATACACTGCCTCAAAGGGCACTTAGAATATGAAAGCAGACAAGTAGTTTTAAGCCATGACTGTCTAAGGAAGCTCAAACCACAATTTGATGTTCATACTTGACTAGTTAAGCTAGAACTTTAGGCTATTGATAAAATAGATGCTAAACAGTAGTATTTATTTTGGGTACATCCACCACACATGAATTATAAATGCCTTTCTAAAGCTTTAGTTAGGGACACTTTTGTAGCTATGTCCCTATGTTGTCCTTTATTAGAGATGTAATTAACGTGGATGAGAAACATTCTTTGTCTCGTTTGTTGGGAAGATCAGATGCAATAATACTCCCACAGGTGAAAACTGAATTAATAGCTACATCTGATAGCTACAGCTTACTTTGTAGTTTTTCAAAGGCTATGTTCACATGTCAAAGTTTACCATAATTACTTCCCACATAGTATGTAAGCACATCCCATATGCACTTTTAAGTAGAAAAACAAAATCATTTTTACCCCTGGTTCATAAAAAGTTTCCCTGAAGTTATATATCCACTTTTCCCTTTTCATGTGTACAACAATGAGGTTAATGTCAGTTGAAGAACCTATTATTCCTGAGTTAACTTTTGCCATAACAATTCTTAGAATTAATATAGTGCTTTAGTATGATCAAAATATTTCCCACATATTACTCAAACGAAGAAGTCAACCCTGTGATTCAGCTGTCATTATTGTCCCCATAATATAGATTGGAAATTGAGGTTGAGAGATAGTGGCTTGTAAGGCCACCTAGGACTTGGCTAGATTGGTAAAGAAAAAGTGTTTTATATGTGTTGTATATGCAATATAACACTGTGATACCAGATGGTGCTGTGGAGTCCCAACTTTCCCAACCAAATTTCCCTGTATGAGTTTACAACACGTTTAAGTGAAATGCTTCTTTGATGTGTTGGGATATGAGTACTACGCAGCTGAGAACAAGCAGTTCGATGTTTACATCATATGATGGCCCTGACCGTGGGACAAGAAGTTCCAGGGATTTCTCAGGCATTTGTTCTTTGTGTAACATGAGACCTTCCTGTTGCTTGTGTGAAGGAAGTCTCAGTGAGTTGCTCGGAGAAGACTGAGCGAGCAGACATGTTTTTGTACAGTTGTACAGTCAGAAATAAACTAGAGATGTAATAGACTTTCTGACTATCTTCTTTATCCTGCTGGTATGCAAGAGCAAAGGGGGTGTGCACCTTTCACGCAGGGAGGTGTCGCCTATCAAGATCTTCCTGGACTGCCGGGATGCCAGCCGGGGTAGATCACCGGAAAACAAGCCCCTGGAGCCTGGGAGAGGGGCCAGCCTCTCCCGAGGGGGCTAGTTTTTCAACATGATGTGTCTATATCCAGCCCTAGTGGATTGCATAGGATGGGTGAGATTGGAAACACGGACACTTTAAATTTATGCTCCCCCCCCCTTGCTCTATATTTATTGCTGAATTGGCTTCATAAAATCTGGTATTAGCAGTCTGGAAGATATTTGAACAATATTTTGTTATCCACTACTGGTAATAATGATTCATTTCCTAAAAAATATCACCTATACACAGTGGCAGAGCTTCATGCTCCGGCACCGGAGGGCGGAGAGCAGGCGGGGCTGGGGCTGGCGCACATCCTGGGGGGGGGGGGGCAGCCACGATTGCACCCTGCTGGGATTGCGTTGCCAGGGGTGGTGCACTCCCCCCACACTCCTCTTCCTCCACCAGTGCCTATACAGTGGAACCTCGTGTTACATACCATCCCCCTTGTGAACGCTGCGGGTTACGAGCTCCGCTAACCTGGAAGTAGATGCTCCCGGTTGCAACCTTTGCCCCAGGATACGAGCGGAAGTCGCATGCCAGCAGCGTGGCAGCAGCGGGAGGTGCCATTAGAGAAAGCGCGCCTCATGTTACAAGCAGTTTTGGGTTGAGAACAGACCTCCGGGATGAATTAAGTTCATAACTGGAGGTACCACTGTATAGATTATTTTTTGAGAAAACCACATAAAAGTTCAGAAATACTAATTTCACCCATAAAATGGCACTAGCAAAGTTATGTAAAACTTTGGTTAACATTATTGCTCAAGCATGCTCAATATTTTTGGAATAACAAGGAGCCATAGTAAAAGAATGAAAATACTTACAATAATCTTCTCGGCGGACATTCCACATCCGTATGATTCTTACTGTGAGCAGATAGCATGGTGATTCTGTACTCTGCAGAACAAGACAAAATATACAAACGAACCTTTCAAGCGTTGAGTGTACTTCTTGTGATTCATAAGCTTTGTGGGCATACAACGCCCATCTCAAAGAAAGTGAACGTTATGAGGTTCCAATTTTCTCTCCATTTCAGATTAAAATCCACACTAGAGAAGAATTCCTAGTTTACCCTTCTATCCAGGCACCCAACAGACATACACACATTGCCCTTCCTTTTCCCGTTTAAACCATACTTATTCACAGTGGTATCAATAGCAGTGGCAACAATGTCTGTGGAGAGAGGGGAAGAAGCAAGGTCTCCCTCCCAACTCTGGTCACCACATCGAAATAGTACACTGAGTAGACCTTAAGAGCCTTTTAAAACTATTTCCAAATGGATCACAGAGTGCATGTGCTGAAAATCAACAACCGCAGGTTCAATTTGTAATTTATGAGTATTTGTATAAGTATTCTATGTGTACCACTTTCCAGGCCCAAATCCTCCTATAGCTCCTAAACAAGAATAAATGAATAAACATATAACAGAGAAGTAGAAAATCTAAATGCCAGATAAAATGAAAGACACTAAAAGGTCTGGGAAAATAAAAATAAATTCTTAACTTGGTGCCAAAAGGATATCAGACTCAGTGACTTTCCCTAGGAAGAGCATTCCAAAATTGGTAGTGCCACAACCAAGAAGGCCCAGTCATGGATTGTTGTGACCAACTGCCAATTGTCACTTTAAAACTGCTATATGAACTGAAAAAAATTCATTGTTCCTTGTTCCTGATGTAGATTGTTATTCCCTCCTTGTTCCTGATATAAATCCTCTCTCACCCCTTTCTCCCCTGGCAAGAGGGAAGAACCATTTTGTGATTCGCCTCAGGTTCCAAAATGTCTTGGACTCGATAGATAGCAAAAATGAAGAATGTGGAGAAAAACATTTGGAGATGGTTTGTTGTTTTTCTGCCTAAGTGTTCAATATTTGGTCAGAATTGTCACACACACCCAGTACAGTTGCAGCACTCCAAGCACCATGGGGACAGAGATGGAACAGAGGAGGAAAAGAAAGAAACCTCCCCCCTCTCTTCTGCTGCCACCAAAGCAGATGTCACCAGGTAAAGGAGGTGGAAGGGTCAGGAAACCTCTTCTCCTGTAATGTGCATCTTAGTATTGAAGGTGGATATTGTGTAACTGAGCTTCATATTCCAAGTCAAGGAATTACAAACATTGCTGACATCATAATTTGTGGAAATAAGCCGGACTGATTTCCAACGAAAGATGTATAGGCTGCGATCTTAAGCAGCCAGAAACTCCAGGAAGCAAATGAAACCTGTTTCCAAACAGATGCATTATGAAACCATTTAAAAAGAAAAGAAAATAATCAAGGTGTGAATGCTCAGGGAATTTGGCCAATAAAATTGCTCCACACTTCCAGCTGCAGAGGCCTTGCAGGTAGTGTGCTCAAATACCTCAAAATAAAAACAAACCCTCAATTAAGTCACACTCTTTTGTGTTCTTCTCCATGCAACAGTACCTTGCGTTCAGCATCCTGTTGGTCAGTATTCTGGTGCATCCACTGAACAGCTACAGTTCCCGAGGTTTTTGTTTTGCTATTTAGAATCTGTCCAAAAAGAAGAGAAAGAACAATGTTGGGTGGGAGGGGTGATAAAGTTTTCCTCCGTTTCTCATAATTCCCATTCTTGAAGGGTGTTTATTACAAATACCCAGTGCTTTTTTGGGGGGGGGTACGCATACGCCTAAACATTTTGTGAATCCAAGTTTGGCATCATTGAGGGGCAGTATTTCAATATGAGTAGGAAAAGGAGAACACCCCAAAACATTTTTTTTAAGGGAAAAAGGCACTGCAAATACCTATCTATTATAAAATGGTGTGAGGGCCCCACTGTGCCTGCTACATTTGAACACCTTCCTTATAAACGTCAGCTTTGTGTGGATACCTATCTGGCATTTGGAGGACTTATATCAATTCATATGTTTAAATTAAGGTGAATGTATTGGCGGTCACTGTATTTTTAGGGTGAGCTGATGGATTCCCCCCTTCCCATTCTTCTCTCTTTCTTTGTTACATTTGCATTTTTTTAAAAAAATACTTAGGGTGGCTACATATTCATCACTAAATAGATAACAAAAAAGGACACAGAGTTGCATAAAATGTAGACATATTGACGCAATTTTAGAAATTGTGGCTATAATTTAAATAGAAGTACAACACTGTCTATGTGCTAGGGGTTAGTGAGCAACTTTAGCTCCCCTGTTCTACCTTCTCAAGGTTATTTATCTTTAAAATGGACTTGGACTCAGCCACCCTTCAAATAGAGGACTGTCCTCTGTAAAGCAGGACTGAATCACAGAAGTCTCTGTGATGGAGAGTACAAGTGACTGCTTCTCCCAAGATCACATCAGTTGACTCATGAAAAACATTTGACCCCATTAGAAAACAAGCAGCCAGACATATGCCTAAAGAACCCTATTGACAAAGTTCAGTCAACTGCCATTATAAGATTCTTCAGAGACAAAGAAATAAAATAACGTATTTTTCCATCTATAAGACACCCCTGTGTATAAGACGCCCCCTATTTTGGGGGACTCAGATTCAAGAAAATGGGGGTAAGAGATGCATCCATGTATAAGACACCCCCTAATTTTTTACATTATTTTTAAAGGAAAAAACCTAGTCTTATACATGGAAAAAATACAGTAATAATAATTCTGCAGTTATGCATCAGTTGTATATTCAGTAATCTGGATGTTAAGTCTCACTGAACCTAATGATGATTGCATTCTATATTACAATGTTTAAAATGTGGCTTCTTTCCCCATCAGATCTGAAAACAATAATTTCGCTTAACATGCATGAGACAACAAAAAAATCTTAACCTGTCCCTTAAAAGCCAACAAGTTAGGTACCAGATCAACTTCCTAAGGGATGGAAACTGAATAATCAAAACACTAGTAATGAAAAAGCCCGACCTTGTTGTCTCCTGCTTAATTTCAGATGCTAATGGCATTCTGAGAGGGTGACCCTGAAGATATGTGCCCTGCTTGTTTTACTCGTTTCACCTCGCTGTATAAAGAACACAGTATTACATTTGAGTTTTGCATTTGCAAAAGCTCTCCTTTACACTCTGCCCTTTTTGTACCTCTCAGGCCACAGTTACTAATAATGTGGAAATAGCCAGTCTATTAATGAAAGGCTGCCCCCTTGCAAAGGCTTGTGTGATATGGAAGAAGCACCGGCTTTGTATCAACAATCCAGATAAGAAAAAAAGGAAATAGCATGCATACATGTAAGTGCAGCACATTCAGAGCCCCTATAGCAGCCACTTGGTTTTATTATGCCTACCTGAGGGAAAACAGCAGGCGATCCCATTGCAGAAACCACTGGATTCCTGCTACATGCTATTAAGAGTACTTCTGGCATGCAGCAGTAAAAGATATTTACAGACCTCGGAATGGGTAAAAGCTGTACAGCAGGTGCTATAAACACTGAGTCAGAGCCCCACCTCTTTTGGGATTTCAGAAGCAGAAAGAATCCCCACCCACTTAGCTTGCACCGTGCACATGTCTGTTGCAAGAAAGGGTGTGTGTGTGTGTGTGGTGTCAGCAGACCTAGAACAAGGGAAACCCATATTCCATAGATTCCACAACTGCAGGTCACTGGTTTTTGAAGGGCCCCCAAAGTCTGGTTGTTGTTGTTAATTAAATTTTATTCCACTATATACCCACAGGTCTTAGGGTGGTTACAACATAAAATCACAAACTACATAATAAAAACAAAACAACCCAATAACTTATGCATTACCAAGGAAGAGTAAACATAGAGGACACAGATTTGCATTTTTTAATTTTTCTCCATAGCGATAAAGGTAGAATTTGAATAGAAATAAAATACATCTCATGGACTGCAAGAAGATCAAACCTCTCCATTCTTAAGGAAATCAGCCCTGAGTGCTCACTGGAAGGACAGATCGTGAAGCTGAGGCTCCAATACTTTGGCCACCTCATGAGAAGAGAAGACTCCCTGGAAAAGACCCTGATGTTGGGAAAGATGGAGGGCACAAGGAGAAGGGGACGACAGAGGACGAAATGGTTGGACAGTGTTCTCGAAGCTACCAGCATGAGTTTGACCAAACTGCAGAAGGCAGTGGAAGACAGAAGTGCCTGGCCTGCTCTGGTCCATGGGGTCACGAAGAGTCGGACACGACTAAACGACTAAACAACAACAACAACTTTGTGGTGCTTGTTCTCCCTTCTTAAGGTTCTTGATCTATAAACAGGACTTGGGTAGACTAGCCTGCCAAATGGAGGACTCCTTCAAAGGAAGGGCTCTCCATTGCCAGCCTTTCAAATGGGGGAGTGTCCTCTGTAAAGTAGGACACACTCCCACCCTATCTCTTACAGTTCGGATCACTCCTTCCCATAAAGATGTGCTGACCACAGGACCCACTCAGTCTCACATACCCCCAGTTGGTTTCATTTGTGATAGAATTTCTTAAAAATTGTGTTTAATGTGCATTTGGCCTTCTTAAACCTACACAAATGATTAGGTGTGCCTATGTGGCCAGATTTTGCTTATAGTTTCACCAATTGGGTTTCTTTATAGTGGTGCAAACACAACGTTATTTCCCATAATCTTATTGTGGGGTTAAAGGCGATTACAATTATCGCCTTTATTTTGTATTTATTAGAAAATAAATAATATTTATTTATATCCCACTTTTCCCCCAGATGAAGCCTCAAGGTGGCTTACATGAATTAGAAGAACACAGATAAAATACAAAAAGCTAAAACCTATTAAAGAGAAAAGTTAAGAAGTAATTAAACACTGATAGAATTAAAACCATATTTTAAAAAACCTATTAACAAACAGATAGTTAACAACAACAACAACA
Source organism: Podarcis erhardii (assembly GCF_964252035.2). Lineage (NCBI taxonomy): Eukaryota > Metazoa > Chordata > Lepidosauria > Squamata > Lacertidae > Podarcis > Podarcis erhardii. The sequence goes on from NC_138497.1 coordinate 45,063,283, forward strand.
ACAACAACAACAACAACAACAATTTTATTATTTATACCATGCCCATCTGGCTGGGTTTTCCCAGCCACTCTGGGCAGTTCCCAACAGAGCACTACAAACAGAATAAAACTTCAGACATCAAAAACTTCCCTCAACAGAGCTGCCATCAGATGTCTTCTAAAAGTCTGATAGTTGTTTATTTCCTTGACATCTTATGGGAGGGCAGGCGCCACTACTGAAAAGGCCCTCTGCCTGGTTCCCTTGTAAACTCACTTCTCGCAGTGAGGGAACCACCAGAAGGCCCTTGGCGCTGGACCTCAGTGTCCGGGCTGAATGATGGTACAGCACTATTAAAAGCCCTTTCCTAAACAATCAGCTCTCAAATGCCTGTCAGAATAAAAATATTTTTTAAAAAATAATAATACTGTTTTTATTTTCATGCTACAGAAGATAAATTTCGAGAAAACAATTGTTACAACACTAAACAACTGATCTTCATCTGCTGATAGAAGGGCAACCAGAAGGGAGCCAGTTTAGATTACAAAAAATGATTTTAAATGAAATATTGTGGGAATAAAGTTCTTATGAGATGATAGGAGTTGGGGAGTCTGAGGCTTTTCAGATGCATCAGGGTCAGAAAACATCTGAAGGGCCTTGCTATAGAATGCTTGTTGCACTGACACTGAAATCAATAAAGGTCTTTCTGATTGGCTATTTCAAAACAGTTGGTAGATGTACTCAGCTTCACCGTTTGTAATTGAGCGACACCTGCCAACTCTTTTGAAACGCAATTCTGCTTTGAGGGAACTTCAAAATTTGAACCAAATTTCACTTTTTGCAAAAAATAATAAAATATTATTTTATTTTATCTTTATTTTATTATTATTATAAAATAAAATATTATTTTATTTTATAATTTTATTTTATTTTATAATTTTATTTACTTTAAAAATCTCAGCAGTCACAATATTCCATTATTCACCTCTAATTCCATTTCGTGATCCAAACCCATGTGTCATTTAATGGCCAGTTTGCTGGAATTGTGTTGATGTTCATACTGTTTGCTAACTTTTTCAAAAGAATAGTCATCCTGAAACCATTTTTTCCCAGGTTAATTTAATTGAGCAATTGGTTTCAGTAATTCAGCTGTGTTAATTACTCACTTGCCTTTAATATTTTGCTTACAGGGCTGAAGTAATAGTAAGAAAGAAAACACAAACACTTCCTTTACATTGTTTAAATGATTAGCTAATTGCTTTCAAAGGAGAAGCTCCAGTTGCTGCAATTCTCCACACCACTTCAAATGCCAGATGTGGCTGGTTACTCATAAATACGGTAACAATGCCTGGGTTAGTCACATGTAACAATCCCTTCAGGTCATAAACGGGGGAGGGGGGATATTTTAATACTACATATTCTGAAATTACCTGGCAAGCAAAGCCCCAGCATACCTCAGCTACCACACAATTATCTGTTATATTCTGTTTATGATCTTCAAGGGAGAATGCTGACACTTATCTTTGTAATGACAACAACAACAGCACTCAGGTACAAGAGGCAAGGGTGCCAGTTCCTGGGGACGTAGCTGTTTGGGACCCCCAGGAACCAGCACCCCTGCCTCTAGGAGCGGAGTGCTGTTGCAGGGGGAAATCCAAAAACCAGGGGGAGTGAAAATGGAATGGAATATCCTGGAAAGGGGCTCGCAGGCTCCATGAAAAGGAGCACTCTACACTGCAACATTTTCCTTTTTTACAGGTCCAACTTGTTACTCTGATTTTCAAAGCCACTCACAGGGCCCATAAGACAGTTGGCACTATTGTTAGCTATTGCAGTTCGTCATAAACTTTGATTGGCAATTCCTGGTGGCCAGGAAACAAAACGTATTCTTTTGCCATCACTCCCGTGTTATCACAGCCACGTTACAATAATGTTTATTATTTTAGCCTGCCACAGTATTGTGAAGCACATAAATGTGATTGGTTGTAACTTAGTAGTAGATCATATGTTAGATTTACCACTCCTCACCCAACTGACCCTTCTCAAACCCCCGCCCCCCATTTTGAGTCCTGTTCCCCCATCCCCCACTGAGCATTTCCTTTCAGAAGCTGGGCGAGTGTTGCCACCACCACGACAACAAGATACAGCACATATGCCTGAGAAAACCCCTTAAACCCTATTTTATTTTATTTATTTTATTTTCATTTTCTCCCTCGTGTGTGTGTAACCAATACAAATGCATGCAGAAATAGAAAAAAGAAAAAGAAAATAGAAACATTTTTATTCTTTGGGATTTACAGAAAGAACACATACCAATACAGTGGTACCTTGGGTTTAGAACTTAATTCATTCTGGAGGTCTGTTCTAAACCTGAAACTCTTCTTAACCTGAGGTACCACTTTAGCTAATGGGGCCTCCTGCTGCCGCCGCGCGATTTCTGTTCTCATCCTGAGGTAAAGTTCTTAACCTGAGGCACTATTTATGGGTTAGCGGAGTCTGTAACCTGAAGCGTCTGTAACCCGAGGTACCACTGTAAATAAATTTTAGAAAGGGGCAAGATTAGATGTGGACACACACAGTATTTTCTAAAGCAATCAAGATTCCTTGTGCTCCGCTCCCTCTTTCTTCCTGCCCTCAGCCTGCCCTTCAGAGACGGCGTGTCCTGCAGGGCTGAGCCTCGGTGGCAGCCCCTTCTCCTCCTTGTCTACTTTCCAGCAGCTGCCACAAGCTGCCCAAAGGAGGAGGCCAGCAGCAGCAGCAGCAGCAGCAGCAGCCATGGAGAGGCAACAGGATGCTCCCCCAGCTGCTGCCACTACCACCACTTGGGACAAATGCCAAGCTCATCCTCCTTCCTGAGCTCGGCGGTGGTGGCACTGTTGGGGTAAATAAAGTCATTCCAGGATCAAATCAGAAGCCAAAATGGCTTGCTGCAAGTCAGTGTAGACAATCCTGATCTAGATTGACCAATGATCTGGCATTAATATTAATACTAAAATATTAATGTTAATGTTAGGCAGGCACCTTCCCGGTTATGCATTGCTTTTGGTGCCTGGTAAACACGTTTTTGCTTAGGCAAATCTATCCAGACATGTAATTTTATGACAAATTGCCCTGAGTCCCATTGAGGTGTAGTGGAGGGGAGGGTTGGATCTCTTGAGGAGTGGGAGGGACTTGGGGAGCTGGAGCTGGACAGCCCTGGAGAGGGTCCTAGAAGGATGGTAGAGGCAAAGTCGGGATGCCAAGAAGTGTCTGAATCAGGTGAGGAAGCCAGCAGTCAAGGTGGCAGACAGATGGATCCAGGGGGAGCACTGAAAGGCTTGCTCTGTCCCTGTGACATTGGTAAAGGTACAGTGGTACCTCGGTTTACAGACGCTTCAGGTTACAGATGCTTCAGGTTACAGACTCCGCTAACCCAGGAATAGTACCTCGGGTTAAGAACTTTGCTTCAGGATGAGAACAGAAATTGCATGGCGGCGGCAGCAGGAGGCCCCATTAGCTAAAGTGGTACCTCAGGTTAAGAACAGTTTCAGGTTAAGAACGGACCTCCAGAATGAATTAAGTTCTTAACCTGAGGTACCACTGTAGTCTGTTCCAAGTCACATATTCTCTGCTGAATCTTAGAATTGTAGAGTTGGAAGGGATCCTGAAGGTTATCTAGTCTAATAATAATAATAATTGTATGCTGCCCATGTGACTGGGTTGTCCAAGCCACTCTGGGTGGCTCCCAAAAGACTATTAAAAACATGATAAAACATCAGACATTAAAAACGTCCTTAAACAGGGCTGCCTTCAGATGTTTTCTAAAAGTTAAATAGTTGCTTATTTCCTTGACATCTCATGAGAGGGCGTTCCACAGGGCAGGCGCATCTACCGATAAGGCCCTCTGCCTGTTTCCCTGTAACCTCACTTCTCACAGTGAGGGAACCGCCAGAACGCCCTCAGTGCTCGATCTCAGTGTCTGGGCTACAAGGCAGGAATCTTCCTGCCCAGAAGGAGCCTCCCCCTTCTGGCAAGGTGACTGAGAGTAAATTAGATGCTGAGCTGATGTCAACTCCACCTTAGTCTCCAAAAACACGGAGACACCAGTGCAGGCAGGTACAGACCTTGCAAATTCAAGCCACTCATATAAGTGCCCATTTCCTCTCCCAGTCCCATCACTCCAGTTACTTGCTGCACTAATATACTGTGCTTACTCTTCAAAAAGCATGTGCAGGGAGCATGTTTCTTGTTGCATCAGCATCTTAGCATGCACTTAGCCATGCATCTATACCTCTTATGAACTGGCTGCACCAATGTAACCCATGCCTGATTTACCTGTGATCTGATTTACACATAAAAAGCTTTTGGCAAAAAACAGCAACCAAGCTGCTGAATTATAAAGAACCTATTTGGTTTTTACTGAGCTTTCATGGGAATAGGCAAAAACAATAAAAAACAAAATAAATGATCAACATTAGTGCAACAAAGACAAATGGTTGTGTCTCCTCCAGTCCTCCACAATGTCTAGCAGACCTAAAGCACTCATTTCCATGAAAGGAAATTAGAAAAAGAGCAGGGTGGATCAAAACTCAATGAATATACAGTGGTACCTTGGGTTAAGAACTTAATTTGCTCCAGAGGTCCATTCTTAACCTGAAACTGTTCTTAACCTGAGGAACCACTTTAGCTAATGGGGCCTCCCGCTGCCGCCACACTGCTGGAGCACAATTTCTGTTCTTATCCTGAAGCAAAGTTCTTAACCTGAGGTAATATTTCTGGGTTACCAGAGTGTGTAACCTGAAGCGTATGTAACCTGAAGCATATGTAACCCGAGGTACCGCTGTACATGAAATTTAATCAGTCTATCTTTTCTAAGCACTTACTATCTGTTTGAGTTTCTGTTGCTTCTTCATATTTTAGGGTTGCCATACGACCGGAATTTCCAGATATATCTGGGAGAATCCAGATGCATGGCAACAACTTTGGGCAACCCCCCCCACAAAAAAACTAAAAAACTCAAGACTTTCTGTCTTGATTTTCACTGTTTGAAATACTGCAACCCTGTCATATTTGTCATCATCATGTTTATCACTGATTTCTAAGAACTGATGGTTTGCCTGGATTGAAACAAGTTTGTCTACCCTTTCACAAGCAAAGAAGGCACTTCACCTGATCTAGCAGGCCTCGTCTTGTATTCTTACATGAATGCTGGTTTCTTTCCTTTGCTAACCACTGCATATTCACAGCCATCCTTGCCTCAGGAAAAGAAGACAAAGTCAGCTGCCCCGGTCTCTGGTGAGGCAATATTTCTACCCTCCCATTTGCTAGGGGAGACTGGCTGTCCTTGAAACATAATAGCTGTTCTGACATGATACAGCGACAGAGCAAGCTGACCGGGCGCCTGTGGGGGCAGGAAACTCCACGAGGCTTCCGAGGCGTCTGCCTGCCTCCTCCCACTCAGCCGCCCTACAACTGAGGGGGAGGTGGCAGGCGGACTGTTTGAGGCAGCACAGAGGCGGCGGGTGCTCAAGCCACCGCCTCACTCCCAGGAGAGACATGTGGCTTGGGCGCTATGAAGGCCCAGCGGTGAGTGCCGCCCGGCATTTTGTCACACCTCTCAGTGGTGACACCCGGGGCGGCCCGTGCTGGGAATTTCATTCCTCCGTGCTGCAGATGTGTGATTGTTGTTGTCACACGTCTGTGTTTACATTCCGCAGTGTTGGGTGTCAGGGGAACGGAAGTTCAGATATGCTGTTCTGTGTTACAGCTTTTGCTTTTCCCTTCTCTCTGAGGAAGAAAGGGAGAGAGGAGCCATGTTATCTTTGTTTTGTTACGTTTGATTTTGTGCATAATAAATTAGGCTTAGATGTCACACCTCAAGGCTCAGCTTCTGTTTGGACTCTGCTAGCCGTGTGCTCATGTCCTTGGATATGGGTCACATCAGCATGACAGGACACAGGAGTGATGAATCATCCCGGGCGGTGCTGCGTTGGGGGAGAGGCCTTGGCCTCGGCGTTTCCCAACAGCCCGCCCCACCGCACCCCCCTTCCTCTGCCCCTGGCAGGATAAATACATCATAAGAACGCAGAAAAGGCCTGCTGGATCAGGCCAATGGAGCATCTAGTCAGGCATCCTGGTTTCACAGAGGCCAACCAGAGGAAATTGCACAAGTAGGACCTTTCTCCCTGCCCATTTATAAACATCTACCATGTCACCCCTTACTTAACTATTCTCTAAAACAAAAAGTCCCAACCATTCCACATCAGAGAGTTGCTCCATTCTCTAGATCAGTGGTTCCCAAACATTTTGAGTTGTGAAGCCAAAGGCAAGTATTTATTTTTATTTCCATTCTCTACACGGAGCACTTGGAGATGCTTTGTGGAGCACCAAGTGCTCTGTGGAGCACTGATTGGAAACTGCTGCTCAAGATCATTATGGTTGCCTTTTACTGAACTACAGTGTTACCTTGGTTGACAAACTTAATCTGTTCCAGGGGGTCTGTTCGACTCCTGGAACTCTTCAAAAAACAAGGCGCGGCTTCCGATTGGTTGCAGAAGCTTCCAAAAAACGTTCACAAACCGGAACACTTACTTCCGAGTTTGCAGCATTTGGGAGTCAATTTGTTCAGGAGCCAAGCCATTTGACATCCAAGGTACCTCTGTATTTCCAACTTTACAATATCCTTTTTGAGGTGAGGCTACCGGAACATGACACAGTATTTCAAATGTGGTTGCATAATATATTTCTATAACAGCTTTATGTTATCAGCAGTGCACTACAAAGGCTCACTCTTTCCCCAGGAATATTAGGGTAATTTTTTTGAAGAGCTTAGATTTATTAGTTTTATGAGGGGATGTGGGTGGCGCTGTGGTCTAAACCACTGAGCCTCTTGGGCTTGCCGATCAGAAGGTTGGCAGTTCAAATCTCTGTGATTGAGTGAGCTCCCATTGCTCTGTCCCAGCTCCTGCCAACCTAGCAGTTTGAAAGCACACCAGTGCAAGTCAATAAATAGGCACCGCTGCTACAGGAAGGTAAACGGCATTTCCATGCGCACTGGTTTCCATCAGGGTTTTCTGTTATGCCAGAAGCGGTTTAGTCATGCTGGCCACATGACCCGGAAAGCTGTCTGGACAAACACCGGCTCCCTCGGCCTGAAAGTGAGATGAATGCCACAAACTCATAGTCTCCTTTGACTAGACTTAACAGTCCAGGGATTCTTTACCTTTTACCTTTACCTATTAGATTTATATGTTGCTTTCCACTAAGAAAGCCCCAAAATGAGTTACGATCAATTAATTTTTTTAAAAAAATCACCTCAACATTATTAAAAGCGGATTTAAGAGTACAACCATATCATTGGTGCTGCCCAAATCCCCGTGAAAGCAAAAACAAACAAACAAACAAACAAACCAAAAAGGGTGGGGGGCTGGTGCCAAAACAATGACAAGGTTGGTGTCAGGGAAAATTCATTTTCATTCCCCCAAATAGTGTGATTTATCAAATGTTGACTGTGAACAAAGCCATCCAATATGCCACATAAAGGGAAATTCTATTCAGCTAATTTTACATACCACCCAATCTTGTACCCTTTGGTCATAACAGAGTTCCTCAGAGTACATGTGCATGCAATATTGAAGGGGGATCCTGCTCATTTCAGTGGGCTGCATTTAATGCCATGCCAATATATTGTGCTCCAAATGGCTGAACCACAACATTCAGATCTTTGAGATCTGAAATGCACTTCTCCAATAAAGCATAATTAAAAGCTTCGGTGAGAGAGACAGCTCTAGAACACCTGGTGACTATATTAAAAGAGAGAGAGTTTAATTTGTTCCTATGTCTCCACCCAGAAATAATTCTCCTAACTCAGCATCTTAGGCACAGCCTGTAGCATCTCCTCCCTTCTGTAAGTTACTTATCAAAGGCATCATCGGGCGAAGGAGGGAGAGAGATTTTATGTGTTACCTAGATAAAGTAAGGACATAGGGCCTCTCTTGCCCCACAACTCCCATCATCCTTGACCACTAGCCCTGCTGGGAGTTGGAGTCCAACAACATCTGGAGTTCCACAGGTTCCTCATCCCTGCATTAGAATACACTAGTGCAACTTTCTGTATTCTGTGGGGATTCTGGTGTTATTAAGTGCCTCTTGCCAGTGGGATCTCCTGTCCTCTAGTGGAACAACATTTATTCCACTTCCTTCAGCCATTTGTAGAGACATGAGGTGTCTTAAGGCAAGGGTAGGCACACCTTAGGCTTGCAGGATCAACTTTGTTTTTTACTCTAGATTGAAGTCTAGTGCAAAAGTAATACACTTTAAAACAAAACAATCCTGAGCCCAGGGGTTGGTTTTGAGTACCAAAACTGAATGGATCTCACAGTCCGTCTACATGAGAATCCACCCCTGGTCCCCCCCCCCCCCAGCTTTCTTAATTTCAGCATTATATTCTTTATTGTTGCTGCTGTTGCTAAATAAATAAGAGCCAGGAGCCCTTGCCAATCTATTGAAAACAACCCAGAGATCTACTCTGGTAGATTCCAATTTACCTTCTGGCTCTTCCAGCTAAATGGTTGTCTGTTCTTTCTTTTCATTGAGTTTCATTTATTGAGTTTCATTATTTATACAGTTAATCCATACGTTATTGAAGACATAATAAGCTACACACCATGAATCCAAAATAATTCAACATCAGATAATACTGCTACATTAAGTCTTAGTCTTTAGTATCGACTTCCCTCCACTTCATTGCTGCTCCATGCTTCTTCCTTATCTTTTTTTACTGAGTCCTTTTTTTTTCCAATACATTGGCTTTTCATAATATGCATTATCTATCTGTTATCTACTTTGTGTAAATTAGTCAAGGCATATTAAGGATTTCTCTTGGGAACAATGTTTTTTCCAAATACACTGTAACAATCCCATTCATTTTTGGATTTTTGGTTTGATTGTTCCTGATTGCCTCTGTCATTTTTGCTAGTTCTAGGTATTCACATAATTTAATTTGCCATTCTTCCTTTGTAGGGGTTTTCTCTCCTTTCCAATTTTTAGCAATTAGCATTCTCGCTGCTGTTGTTGCATATAAGAAAACCCTCCTCTTATCATTTGGTACGTCAGATGTCAAAATGCCTAGCTAGAAGAAAGGCTTCCTGCTTTTTCACAAATGTTTGTTTAAACATTTTTTCTAACTCATCATAAACAGTAAAGGTAAAGGTAAAGGGACCCCTGATGATTAGGTCCAGTCGTGACCAACTCTGGGGTCACGGCGCTCATCTTGCTTTATTGGCCGAGGGAGCCGGCATACAACTTCCGGGTCATATAGCCAGCATGACTAAGCCGCTTCTGGCGAAACCAGAGCAGCGCACGGAAACGCCGTTTACCTTCCCGCTGGAGTGGTACCTATTTATCTACTTGCACTTTGACGTGCTTTTGAACTGCTAGGTTGGCAGGAGCAGGGACCGAGCAATGGGAGCTCACCCCGTCGCAGGGATTCGAACTGCCAACCTTCTGATTGGCAAGTCCTAGGCTCTGTGGTTTAACCCACAGCGCCACCCATGTCCCATGTCATAAACAGTATCCCATTATTATTTTTTTAACAACCCCGTCACATGTGGTACATTGTTCCCTCCATTTGCTTATACCTCCTGCATATGTTTGAGTTTGTTTTATATATTTTGGCAATTTGCTGGGGGTCATGTACCATCTATAGGGAATTTTCATTAAAAAAAATCTTTAATGTGTACCAAGCCATAAATTTTAAATCTCTTTTCCATAAATTTTCCCAATCGTCCATCTGAATGGAGTATCCAAAATCCTTTGCCCTTTTAATCATTACATCCTTCACTTCCTCCTTAGTCTCCTAATCCAGTAGTAGTCTGTACATTTTTGATAGGATTTTCTTCTTGTTCTGTAATACAGTATATCTTTTTCCAACCTCGATACCTCTGTTGCAATGGTTGTCAGTTCTAATCACACTGACATTAGCACCATTGACAATTCTATCCCTTGTACTTTCTCTGCTGCTAAAGATCCCATGATCTTTGCAGTTATTTGCCTCCTTGATATAACTTCTTCACTTTTCACTTCTGATTTTAAAAAAAACAACAGGCTGCAGTTTGGAGGAGAAGGAACAGTAGCAAGATGATGAGAGGCATGCAGGCAGGAGAAAAATGAGGGGAAAGGCAGTACAGAAAGCTTTCTCCAACACAAAGTATAATTTTATGCACTCTTTCATGCCCCCGTTACTTGCATTTTTCTAAGCTAAGAAGTCCCAAATGTTGCGACTCTCAACTCCTTTGAGGCCAGACAATCAGAACTCTATGCAGTATTCCAAGTGTGTTTACGTCATAGAACTGTATTAGAAAATTGCAATGCTGCCGGTTTTAGTTTTGATTCGTTTCCTATTGTTCCCTAACATGGAATGTGCCTCCCATTCATTTTGCCTTTCTGAGAAAACATGTGCAGGATTAGGGTGTTCCATACCAAAACTGCCTGCAAAGTTATGAAATGTTTATTCAGGAGCAGTTTACACAACATATATAGCAATTGCAATATTGCAGATGAACAACTAAATAACCCTAAGGATGGTCTGACATTTGACCGATATTCATCATTGCCTGAACACCTCTGCCAACATATAAAACACTTTACTCCATGCTGATTAGTCGGGGGTGGGGGTCATGACAATAACTCAGAGAGATGACACATTTATAGGCATGCACAAGTCAGAGAAATGGCAGTGACTCTTCATATTTCAGACAACAAGCCAGAGCCAGTCATATATTTCAGGCAAAAGGGAAATTACTTGCTGAAAGAACTTGGGACCAATGAAACATTTCCTAGTGGGTGGGAGAGCTGTCTCCTCAGAGGAAGCATATTCTCCAACCATCTTGTTATTATCAACTGTGGCGTTTGCCCTCCTATGTGTGTGACATCATACTGGATTCATGGGGAAAGGGTTAACTAATTGTAAAATGACTAACCAATGGGAACCCAGGGGGCTGAGTTAACTGTGTATAAGGTTTAAGCACAGAGGTTTTTTTAGTTAGAGTTGTTGAGAAGACAGTCTGGAGTTAGAAGAGACAGAGATGATAAGTCTATGGGTTGGGCTAGTCTGGTGTGAGAGAGTGATAGAATTTGTTAAGAGGAGTCAGTCAAACAGTTGAGATAATCATACAGAAGGTATTAGCAAGGTATAGGCCCGTAAAGAAACTAAAGTTAAGATACTGACAGGAATATTATCTGAGAAACCATAAACTTGTTAATGTTTGTAAAATAAACTTGGTTTTTTTTGGTTCACTTTTAACAACTGACTGGACTCAGTGTTTTACCAGAGAGTAACTGATTGGTGGCAGAGGGGAAGCGAGCACAGTGGTGGCACAGGGATCAATAGACATCCGGGGGCCCTGTGTGATCGCCACACCAACACACTCTTTCGACAAAAATAAATAAATTTAAAGCATCATGGAAGCCAGTGGTGTGTGGTCATTGGACTAAGGGGACTAGGCTAGTCCCCTAAATGTTCCCCTGGTGTCTCCTTCAAAAAAGCCCAGGAAGCTTCTGCCCGGCTTAGGGAGGGACATGCGAGGCTCCGATGGGTCCAAGAACCATCCTGTCATCTTCTCAAAGCCTATCCGGTGTTGAAGCAATGATGTCGGTGTCAAAGATCATCAGTGTCGAAGCACTGATTCTTCAACATCAGCTTCGTTGGACTGGCCATGTTGTTTGGATGCCTGATTATCAATTACTCGGCTATGAGTGATTGCCAAAGAAGAAGAAGAAGATTCTCTGAGTCTAATTTCTTCCCCACAGGCAACTACTTAGACCAGTGTTTCCCAACCTTGGGTCTCCAGATGTTTTTGGCCTACAACTCCCATCATCCCTAGCTAGCAAGACCAGTGGTCAGGGATGATGGGAATTGTAGTTCAAAAACAGCTGGAGGCCCAAGGTTGGGAAACACTGACTTAGACCAAGACTAGCCAATGCCATGCCCACCAGCTGCTTTCCATACAACTCCCATAATCTTTGACCATCAGCTGTGAGCTGATGGGAGTTGTAGTCCTGAACACCTGGGTGCCATCATGCCTTTCTGCCCCCTTTCCAATTCCCCCCAATTTTGTTCTGAATGTGCGCAAGTTAAATGTGCTTAAGTAGCACGCTTACTCTATTAAGGGAAACATGTCCCAAAATTCATATGAATTTTCCTGCACCTTTTTTAAAAATAAAAAATAAAAATCCACAAACTGATGCAGATATGTGGCAAAGTGAACTTAAGGTTGGAAAAATGAGAAACTGAAATGGATGGATTTGCCCATTTTTAAAAAGGAATCACCGTAAAGCTGGGCCTGATGTCCTTCTACACCTTTCTTAAAGGATTCTGGAATGGGACTTGGAGGACAAGCGCCACATCACAGTCCACTTTAGGTCCCAGGCTGACAGGAAGCAATTGTTGGGTCAGTCCCTTCCCTTCAACCACCCACATGCCCAGCTTTGCTCAGCCAACGGCTCAAATCTACACTGCTCTTCTCTGCTGCAGAAAATTTTCCCTTGTGGGGAAGTGTCCTGCACAAAAGCAACCTATGGGCAGCACAAACTTGTTCTGGGACAATATGAGAGGTGCATTAATCTAACTAGCTTTTAAACTAGCTTTTATCCTCTCTTTCTCTTCCCCATCTTCACCCCCAGCACAGAGGATATCCAGCACACCATAATTCAAAGCAGTTATAACGAAAGCCACACTCCTCTCCTCTCGAACCAAGCTAGACCTGGTAGAAAACAATGGAAGATTCTCCATTTATTTGTTTTTGCAAAACATGGAAGTGGCACCTTTGGGGGGCATTCCCTACCCAAGGCATCTCAGGATGTCATAACACAATGAATACTTGTCAATGGTAAAGTTGTTTGAATAAAGGCATGCTCTGCCTTGAACATTTCCCTATGTTCCCTGAGTCTCTGAAGCATTTTACACATACCACTTTACTAACATGGGGAGTGAAAAGGTCACATATTCTTCTGCAGATAGCTGCTGGTTTATTCCTATGCTTGTGCGGGCAAATTTCCCCTTTGAAGTTTCTGCTGCGGAATAAATTGTCGTGACTAATATCCCCAGCATTCTCAACAGAAAGAAAAAGGTGCATCAAAGGGGAAAGAGGAGGGACTGATGTAGAAGGAGTATTGTAGGCAATAAACTGGCATTTGCATTGTCACTTGGTTTGCCCATATGCCTTGCTCAAAAAACAAATAGAACACACCAGTGACAAAATCAAGGGACCATACAGACACAGCAGTTAGACGTGATGGTGTTATGTTATGGTTTATTTATATACTTTTTTCAGCCCAGAGGCAAACAGCATATGAATACACAAGGAAAAGACAATGAAAGCACAGTAAATACAGTCAATCAATTAAATAAATGCAAAATATAAAGGTCACCAAATACTCACCAGTCACACTGGTCTGCATGAGTTTGCGAGCTGCATTCGTGTTCTCACCAGAGATGTAGCTCTAAGAGAGTCATGCTACCTTTTAGCAAATTCTATTAGTTTTCTGAATACAAATCTAAATGTTCATTTGAGTTTGGGCTTTTTTCTTGACCTTAAATTTCTCAGCTGTGATGGGCAGCTCTTGCGTTTTATCAGGGCCACTAAGCCAAATAGGCTTCTTAACAAGTTATGTCTCTCTGACGCCTTCCATATCATTGCATCAACATGATGTGTACATGTATTACTGCAGCAAAGTGAATCTAAGAGATCCATATGATAATGGATTCTGTATGTCAGTTGCTGTAGTTCCCTTTGACATTATTGCATTATTTGTAACCCACTCCACCCACTGTGGGCTGTGTAATCCCACATAAACACAACAACATGCAATTTTGCGCATGGAATGTTATCACTGACTTCAAGGAACAGCAATCTTAGGTTTTTTCAACACTTTCAAGCTGTGGCTAGAATCATATGATGGCTACAGCAGCTGCCAGAATTACTGGACAATAATCTAAAGTAAAATAACCATTTATGTTATTATGAGTTTGTGGGTGCCAGACACCTAATCAAATTCTGAAAGCCAAATAAGTCAGGCCAGCTTCCTCATGAGGTAATCACCTTGGATGATGAGCCATTCAGAAAACAAAAGGGAAGATGATGGCCTGTGAAGAAAGCTAAAGGGAGGCGTCTCTGGATGGGGCCACTCCTCCAGCTTAGAGTTAAAGCAGGGGTTTAGAGTTGGCTGAGATGTGACCTCGAGGAAAAAGGGACTCAGCTATACAGTTGCAAATAAAACGTTTTGTATTGTAAAGTGCATTATACAAATTTGACACCAGATGGCGATGGTGAGCTATGGCACATTCAATACATTTTTCAAAACATTTTTTTATAAAGCATTTTCACAATTATTATTTTTTTATGTGTCTAGATTCCACCAAGGTTGTAGTGTGGTAAAGATGGCAAGCTGGAGAGATGGTAAGAGCCATGGCTGATTTCTGCTGATATCCAAGGCTGTGGATATGGGAGAAACAAGACCCTATTGGGGTGTAAATCCTCTGTACCCCTCCATCCTAGTCTTAGGTTGTATATATGTGTAAATAAACCATATATCATAAAGACACCACAGTCTCCACTGTGCTTCACTTCCAAAAGGATACACGAACCCTGAGTGAGTGCCTGGAACCCCTGGAATCTCACACTGTTGGGGGATTGGGGTGGTATGAAATATAGATTAATTGGCTACAAAGACAATTAAATGGGAAACACCAGTTATTTCCAAAGTGAACATCAGTTCTTCACAATAGTCCTTTCTCTGGGCTATACCTCTCTGGTCCACATCTGCAGCCTCCTTGAGGCTGAAACAGGTCCTTGAACTTTGATGATGCCTCTTCCCTGGATGGAGGATGGAGAGTGTGTGCAGGTGGCTTTCTTGTGGCTGCAATGTCCCTTATTGTAGTCTCATAGGAAGCTCCCTTATACAAAATCAGACCACTGTTGCCTACACTGACTGGAAGTTTCAGACACAAGCCTCTCCCAGGAGAAGCCGGCAATTGAACCTGGGACTTTCTGCATGCAAAGTAGATGCTGTATCCTTGAGCTATTGTCCTCCCAAGTATTGGGTGAGTCAAGGTCAAAAATGTGCTGTTGCTCCACCCACCAAACACTGTTGCCCACCAACCACTTGCAGGATGCAGCCCTCAGAAGTTTGCACAAGCCCACTCACTCTTTGCGAGCGGAGGAGGCTGTGCCCTTCCTGATAGGGGAGGGGGCATGAGCCCTCTCTGCCTATCAGGAATCGGATCCTAGCCTGAACCCTGCTTTGGCAAATGGGGATGCAGGCTGGGACTTGGGCTGTGCTGGGGGTGGAGCCAATGGAGCTGATTGTGGGTGTCTCTCGGATTTGCCCCTTGCCCATTTAAGCAGGCAGCACCTGGAGCTCAGCCTGTTTGTTCCTCCCCCAGATGGCAGTCCCTACGGGGGTCATCCTGTTGGATGTAAGTCTTAGGAATAGCCTGAGCCAATGCCCATCCAAGCAGGGAAAAGAGGCATGTGGGGCTGCTGTCACGCCTGTGTGCCTCTTTCCCCAGCTCAGTCCGGCCGCAGCGTGTAGAGCAGCCCAAGCCCAATCTGCTTACACCTGAGCCAACCCCCCCTCCAAAATAAAAAGACCCCAAACCAGGACATTGCCTTTAAAATGTAAAGAAAAACCCTGTCAAGGGGTAAGAAGCAGAGAATTACAGCTGTAACCAACAAATTTATGGGAATGTAATGAAGGGATTTAAATGGGTAATTTGACTAAAGGGTTGCTAAAAAATTCTTTTTAAAATAAGGATGCAGCGAAAGGGAGGTATGGGGAAGTCGACTGAAAGAAGTTACAGGAAAATAAGATTATGAAATTATATATGTTTAAATGTTTTGTATGTTTTTGTTTTGTGTTTTGTTTGTTCTTATTATGTGTTTGAAAAATGAATAAAAATTATTTAAAAAAAAATGTAAAGAAAAACCCTGATGGGCATGTTGGCCCCTCAAAAGAGGACATGAGGGCATGTCTGGGATTTCTTGGACACATGGCAACCCTACTCCAACGTAATCTTTGTAGAAGGAATCATATGCATTGCTGGGTTCAGGGCTAATAGTCTTTTCAAAATCGAAGAAGAAATGCATCCACCAGATTTAATTAGCAGATAGTAGGTGATGGGCATCTGCCAAATTAAATTAGGAAAAGTTGAGCGATTGAGTAGACATTTGTCCTGGGTAGAAAGGCTGAGGTGATACTGATGGATGAACATGAGACAGAGGCATGATTCTGTTGCACAACTGGAAATGGCGTCCTGAGAATAATTAAGCATTCTTAATTGGAAACATGGCTGCATCCAAGAGATTTTATTGACTTCCATTTTATTTGGCAGTAGTTATGTGATAGTACTCTGAGTACTCCGAGTCAGCTTTCAGGTTGCTCTGTTACTGCAATTGAATACTTGAAGAAAGCTGCTAGAAATATACTGCTCATAAGAACATAAGAAAAGCCCTCTTGATTCAGGCCAGTGGCCCATTTAGCCTAGCATCCTGTTTCCCCAGATGTTCATGCCCAAAAGCAGGAAGAGCATTTCTCAAGTCAGAAACTAGATACGCTCCATTACGCTCATCATTATTATAAAACTGAACCAACAGGTTTTATTTTTCTAATCTTACAAATAATAACTTGAGCCAACAAGCGTGTTTTCTTTAATATTGATGAATTAACCACAAAAGCCGAACAGAGCAGCAGCAGAAGCACAAGCCACACTGCTGAGTTCAGGCTGCTGTCAATAAATTAAGTATTAAAATAATCTAGTCGCGTTGACTTTGGAAATGCCATTTGCTACTTATAGATACAGAATTGTGTGTACAGTGCCAAGCCTTCCATTTTTCAGTTATGTGTTTCTAAATCATTACCAGAATTCACAGGATGTTCCAACGTTACAAACAAATTAGTTTTGTAAGATTGCCACCTTTGTTCTGGCAAAATACAGGATAGGGCAGGGCAGGATGGTTGGCGGCGATTCCCCCCCCCCAACCTGGTGCTGAAGTGACTCAAAAGCAATCCATTACAATCTATTGCAGCCTAAGTGGATGACCCCTCTGGAATTTAACACAAACGTACACATGTATGCACGCACATGCACATGCACACACACACACAAATTTGTAAATCTGTCTGTACACACACACACACACAGAGAGAGAGAGAGAGAGAGAGAGAAGACCTGAAATACAGGACAAAACTTGAAGGAAAGTATTTGTTTCTGCACAAATCGCTCCAAGCTGAAATATTCCTAGGATGTTCAGTTCACAGTTAGTTCACATAAACATGGCATTCTGACCTGTTCTTAATGCATAGTTGATCACATCTATGGAACGTGATTGATATGTCCTTTTAAGTCTTACATTATCAATCATTAAGTAATTGAACAGCTTAGAAAGGAACAGCAGCTTGAAGCAACCCCTAATAACTTGCTTTTGTGTCTCATCTCCTGTCTTAATATGAATTCCATGATAGTGCTCATTCTCAGTGTTTTGTTTTTGCCCCTTTCTGCTTCCGCTCCTAATAGCGGTGGTTCCACACCAATAAATGTGTGGGAATCTTTTGCTAAAACCCTCAATGTTTCTTCCTTTTGCCTAACCCAGCAGGTATCAATAGGTGAAATTCTTGGTTCCTGCCTTATCCCTGTTTGTCATGACCCCCTTGGCGTGCAAAATGATACCTGGTTTTATTCATCCCTACCCCAAAATGATTCTCTCCGCACCCTCGGTTATTCCGGTTACCATAACTGGGGTAACCAAGTGCGCCGCCGCCCATCTCTAGCCATTGATCTGTTGACCCCATATGTGGCTTCCTTTAATGTCACTTGTGCCCGTATGGTCAATTGCACAAAAACCAACTGTGTGGAGATGGGTAAGGATAATTTTAATTGCTCTAATTATGTAAATATTTCCTATGTATATAAATACACAGAGCTGCCTGAAGGCTGGTTCTGGTCGTGCCCAGGCTATACATTCAATTATATTCCAGCAAACATCAGCCATGGCACGCCCTGCTGCTTAAGCCGTTTGTCCATCATTTTACCCAAAAAGCAGCATTTTTCCCGCTCTAGATATCGCCGCTCTGTGGAATTGACTAATGATTGTGACGATTCTGTTTCTCTCCCTAGCAGATCTGAATATATTTCTCTAGCTGTCTCTCTCTTAGGAGTCCCTGGATTGGCTGTACGGAATAGCAGGAATATTAATTCTTTAGCTTGCTCTGCAGCAAAAGCCTTGAATACTACTTCACAAGCTCTTCACCTTTTGAATAAAGAACAGAGTGAATTGCGTCGCGGACTCTTACAAAACTGCGCTGCAATTGATTATTTACTAATGCTTCATCATTATGGTTGTGAACAAGTAAATGATATGTGTTGTTTCAATATTACTGATAACTCCAAAGCTATTCATACGCAAATCTCTCATCTGCAAAACCTCACACACCACATTAAACAGGACGTTGGATTTTCTGGCCTCTGGGATTCGTTTACCCAGTGGCTCACTAGTTGGTTACCAAATTTGAACTGGCTTCATAATCTTTTTCAATATGCTATTGTCGTAATATGTATATTAATTTTGTTATGTTGCTTCATCCAATGCATTCCTGGTCTCATACGCCTTTGGTCTCAGTGTTTTTCTCCTCCTTTGCCACCCAATAAAATTATTGCTGCCTACTTTGCGAAATGGCAACACCAACAGTAAATAATAGGGGAAAATGTGGGCAGACTTATTTCGGGCATGCGTTGGCAAACCACGTGTCCTGAAATACTTTTGTCCCATTCACCCTGAAGTCATATAACAACATCACTGGGCAGATTTATTTCGGGCATGCGCTGGCAAACCACGCATCCTGAAGTATATCTTGTCCCACTCACTTTTAAATAAAAGAAAAGGGGGAGATGAAGGAAAGTATTTGTTTCTGCACATGTTTCTGCACAAATCGCTCCAAGCTGAAATATTCCTAGGATGTTCAGTTCACAGTTAGTTCACATAAACATGGCATTCTGACCTGTTCTTAATGCATAGTTGATCACATCTATGGAACGTGATTGATATGTCCTTTTAAGTCTTACATTATCAATCATTAAGTAATTGTTTTAGGTCTTGTTCTATTAATCACCAGTTATAATTTAATTAGGAGGTTTCCATGCCTGTCTAGTTCTGTGCTCCCTTTCTCAGCCTTTAATCTAGCGGTGATTAATACCTATATGTAACCTTTGCTTTGTACTTGCTTTGTACTTGTGTTAACCAATCAGCAACAAGCACATATGTGGCAATGTTGTAATATTCAATAAAAGGGACTCCCCGAGACATGCTCAGGAGATGCCTCCCAGATGACACCCACTACTCGTCTGTCGTTTATTTCAACCCAACAAAAACTGTATCAATGCAGGACACAGCATTTTACATTGAAATACAGGGAAAATCCTGTATTATACAGGATAGGTGGCAACTCTAATGGTGCCAAGCACTGTGCATTCCCATGCAAAACACTGCTTTTCATGTGGCACAGTCTGAACCTGCCACTTAAAAGCCTCCTACAAAGCAGCTGCAGCCTCACATTGGCACCCAATTCCTTTTGTTATTGGACTATCTCAGAATAGGCAGGTTAAATAAACGCCACATCTATAGCAGTTGTTAAGGACAGGCTGGATGAGGAGGAGGGGTGGGAGCCTGCCTCCCAAAAGCCCCCTAGGAGGGCTCCAAAGATGATACCTTAGAGTCTCGAGCCTGGTGGTGGGATGAGCTGGGAGCTGCTAGAAACAGGAGACTTGAGTCATCAAGGGACCTCAGGAGAAGGAGGGCCCTCCAGGACAGGATTAGAAGCTGAGAGTCACAGCATGCACACAGACAGTCCCAGTCTGCTTTCTTGGTATGGCACAAGGATGTGCTGGGAGATCACTGAAGGTTGCTTTCAAATGTCAGCACCTCCCCTGTCCAATAGTAAATGCAAACCCAGAAATGAAATGTAACAGATGATACCTGTTACATAAGGGATCTGGAGCTATATTATAAGTTTTGCATGACAATTGGTTTGTTCCTGAGATAAGAACATAATAGTAGCCCTGCTGGATCAGAGCCAAAGTCCATCCAAGTCTGCCACCCTGTTCTCATCTTGGCTAACCAGATGTCCATGGGAAGTCCATGGACAGGATACGAACACAATAATCCTTAATCCTGCTAAGTACAGATAGATTCACAGCAACCAACTTGGGAGAATCAGCACAGCTGATGCTGAGTTTTCAAATAAGTGACATGCTGATTTAGAATCTCAGTCACTCAAAAAAGCACAAGCAGTCTTGGGAAAAGATAACTTTTGTTCACATCCTGAATTGCTTGGCTTATCCCGTAGGGCCCCTTGGTCCAAACCAAAGTTCAGTGAGATTTACGAGTGCTTAGAGAGCTTGGGTCCATATTCCAGCATCTCATTTCGTGCATTTCTTCAGTTTTTTTCTCTGTTCCACTGCCATATGCAAAGCTTCCAGGATCATATGTTGGTTATTCAGAATATTGTATTCACTCAGTTTCACTAGTTGATCGTACTCTTCGTCAGTGAATGTCAGGGAGTAAGTAGAGTAAGGGGTGCAGTTACTGGAGACATCGACTTTGCCTTCTTTCATTTCTGATGGAGAGCGTTTAACACCTATGAAAAAATTGCAGTAAGGTAGTGCTGTAAGAATGGGATTTACCAAAATTAAGTTCATACATGCATATTCAACAGCTGCTAAGGCACACAGATTTCCCGTTGAAATTGTTCTGTTTGACTGAAGACATGTTTTCTTCTCTGTGAACTGCCCTGAGACCTCCCAGTATAGGGTGGTATACAAATTCTACTACTACTACTACTACTACTGTTTAAAAACTGAATTTCTTGGATTGTATGCTACTGGTACTGTTATTGAGGCTTGATACATCAATGCTAGGAAATTAAGACCCTTCATATATTGTACAAGGGGCTTTTCTGCAGTGAATAGCAAGCAATTATCTCTCCCCCCTCTACTTATATCTATCTATCTATCTCTATCTATCTATCTATCTATCTATCTATCTATCATCTATCTATCTATCTCTATATATCTTTATCTAGAATTGTCATCAGGACCACAGCGCACAGGGAGAAGAGGTGTATTCCTTCCATCTTCAGCTACGCTCTGGACCAAAGTCCTTCTTGGCATGGCTATGAAGCTTAGGATAAAAATGGGAGCTTTCCCCCAAAGTCTTATAGACATCCCTGGGGGTGGGGGAAGGTTGTGGATTGTGGCTGAAAAAGGAACTGATGATTTGATGACAATCTGGGGTTCCTGTGCCTCTAGTTCATTAAATAAAGCAGGGGAAAGAAACCAGAATTAGTTGCACACTGTGCATTTTGTGAAATAACTAGTTTGGCCATTGCTGACAACCTTGAAGAAGAGGAGGTCCCATTCACAACTCTGCTATAGTGTTAAGAGAACAGTTTTATTCAACCAAAAACAAAACACAAAAAGTTGAAAGACAGTGAGATCTTGATGAAACAGCATGCCTCACCTCTGATCCAAGGAGATAAACAAGGCATTTTCAGGAATTGATCAGTCTAATGAGGAACTGAGGAGGTTAAGGGGTTCCATGAACCAAGTTTATGAGCATTACAAATGCAGAGTTGTTGAACAAGACGCCTGGTGCAAGGTGCCTGAGAATTATTAGTGTGCTGGTGGCTGACCAGCCACCACTATCAGATGATGAGCAAACTCTGCCACCTGCCAGTGCCAACCATCTGACTATCACACTGCCTCATGAACACAGATTTAACTTATTTATTTATTCAATGTATTTCTAGCGCACCTTTCTCCCGAGCTGGGATTCAATCAAGGTGGTTTACAACATTTTAGAAACATCCATTATAAAATACAGAATAATTAAAACAACAGACTAGTTAAAAACGATAATTAAAATACATCACAACATATCTAAAGCTAGCATTTTAAATATAATTTGCCCTGACAGCAGCCCAATGATCAGCATTATCTGCACCTTAGTTTCCAAAGGCCCGACCTAACAGGAAGGTGTTAGAGAACAATGGTGGGAAGGATTCTAGGAGGCAGGTCCATTCAACTTCAAAAGGCCAGTTTAAGCTCAGTCAGTCAGCTAGACTTCCCAGGGTAAGGCTGGCACTGGCAGTACTTCCTTTGAAACTAGACTTCCTTAGCTGTGCTAAAGAAGATGCACAACAGTGGGTCCTCATAAGATATATAACTGAGTCCAAATTTGCAGATTTTGTGATTTCTGAGGACAGACACTTGACTCTAGTGGTTTTTAGAGGAATTTATTTGCTTCCAAAATGTGTGTGTGTGGGGGGGGGGAATGGGTTTTCTGTGTGTCTCCCTTTCCTCTGTTATCCTCTTTCTCCTCATCTGTAAACATGTAGATAATAAACTACTAAACACAGAACTTTATAAGTATAATGTACAAATAATAGTAATAATAATAATAATAATAATAATAATAATAATAATAATAATAATAATAATAATAATGGCATACCGGGTGCTTTGTAGTAACGAAAGCTATCATTCACTTGTGGGAAAAATACTAATATTGGTGCTTCTGGATTCTCTGCATTGTCAAACAAATAGCATTCCTTCAAGTGTTTGTCATCTTCATGTATCACAGCTTTGGGAAATGGGATTCCTTCTTCTGCACAGTACTTGCATGTCTGTTCCAGGGGCTAGGTGGAAAAAAGTAGTTGTAGTAATAACTATTATTACTTATACTCCACCCATCTGACTGGGTCACTCCAGCGACTCTGGGTGGTTAGTAATACAATAGTATGCTAAATGTGGAAAGGCTTATTTTAAATTCAGTACTCCTCATTTCTCTGTACGATTTCCTTCCAAGAGCAGACACCTACCAGAACTCTCTTTGAAACTCCCTGGGCAAATGTTAGCTATTAAGAGGTAACACAAAGGACTCATATGTAGGTGAGGGATCAGGGGAAATTATTTCACCTTGTCTCTGCATAGCCTGTCCTACGAGAAACAATGTGTTCCTTGTGTCCTTAGGCTCTGTGTTAGTAGTTTCTACTGAACATTCTGTGACATCATAGCAATTCAGATGTCAGGGCAGGATGATTCACAGTCAGAGACATTTTTTTTAAAAGAAATATTTATTGAAATTTTACATAATGAAACAAATATTCAACATAGACATTTAAACACAATAAAAGGCATAACAGAAAAAACAAACAAAAAAACCATAAAAATCCAATTTTTTACTAACCATCTTCATAACCCTCTTTCCTGACTTCCTCACATCTCCCTTTTCTGCGTTCCCCTTTACACAATCAAATTCAGCAGTTCCTTACCCTCTTTCCAATCTTATTTAATATTATACATTTCAACCTATTATGTCTTCGGTTTTCCTTTCTTTTTAAATCCATTTTTACATGTTCTTTATAACTTAATCCCTTATATCATTTGTTTAGTTTCGACATAATTTTACTCTGGTCTTTTCACCCTTTTTTCTTAAAACATTTTTGCATACTTCTTTTTACTATGTCACTGATGCCAAATTATCTTTATGTCCAACATCATTTTAACATTCAAACATTTTACATTGTTTTTGGAGATATTCTTTGAACTTCTTCCAGTCCTCTTCCACTGACTCTTCTCCCAGGTCTCGGATTCTGCCAGTCATTTCTGCCAATTCCATATAGTCTATCACTTGCATCTGCCATTCTTCCAGAGTGGGCAAATCTTGTGTCTTCCAATACTTTGCGATGAGTATTCTTGCTGCGGTTGTTGCATACATAAAGAGTATTCTATCTTTCTTTGGCACCAATTGGCCGACGATGCCCAAAAGGAAGGCCTCTGGTTTCTTAGGAAAGGTATATTTAAATACCTTCTTTAGTTCATTATAGATCATTTCCCAGAAAGCCTTAACCCTTGGGCATGTCCACCAAAGATGAAAAAATGTTCCCTCAGTTTTTTTACATTTCCAACATTTATT
Organism: Podarcis erhardii; assembly: GCF_964252035.2. NCBI lineage: Eukaryota > Metazoa > Chordata > Lepidosauria > Squamata > Lacertidae > Podarcis > Podarcis erhardii. Next base: position 45,087,264 of record NC_138497.1, read on the forward strand.
ATCAGGCAGGTGATAAATTTTTGCAAGCTTGACTGGGGTCATGTACCACCTATAGATCATTTTCATAATATTTTCTCTTAAGGCATTACATGTCGTAAACTTCATATCGGTGGTCCACAACTTTTCCCAGTCAGCAAACATAATGTTATGACCAATGTCCTGTGCCCATTTAATCATAGCTGATTTAACTGTTTCATCCTGAGTATTCCATTTTAACAGCAAGTTGTACATTCTCGAAAGTATCTTAGTTTTAGGTTCTAACAATTCTGTTTCTAATTTCGATTTTTCCACCTGGAAGCCTATTTTTTTATCCGAATTAAAGGCCTCTCTAATTTGATGATAGTGTAACCAATCTTGCACTTTATCTTTTAGTTTCTCAAAACTCTGCAATTTCAATGTGTCTCGATCTTGTTCTAATATCTCCCAATATTTCGGCCACTTGGCCTCCATATTGAGTTTTTTCAGAGCCTTAGCCTCCATAGGTGATAACCACCTTGGGGTCTTGTTTTCCAATAAGTCTTTATATCTTGTCCAGACATTAAACACAGCTTTCCTGACAATATGGTTTTTGAATGCTCTGTTAGCTTTTACCTTGTCGTACCACAAATATGCATGCCACCCAAAAGCATTGTTGACCCCTTCCAAGTCCAAAATGTCAGTGTTCTCAAGAAGTAGCCAATCTTTCAGCCAGCAAAATGCTGCTGATTCATAGTACAACTTCATATCTGGCAGGGCAAACCCCCCTCTTTCTTTAGCATCAGTCAATATTTTAAATTTTATTCTGGGCTTTTTGCCCTGCCAGACAAATTTAGAAATATCTCTTTGCCACCTCTTGAAACAGTCCATCTTGTCCACAATCTGCAAAGTTTGAAACAAAAACAACATTTTTGGCAATACATTCATCTTTATAGCAGCGATCCGACCCAACAAGGAAAGCTTCAATTTTGACCAAATTTCTGGATCTTTCTTAACTTCTGATCAACATTTCTCATATATAAATTCAAATTTTTAGCCGTCATGTTAATCCCTAGGTATTTCACTTTCTTAACCACAGTTAAATCTGTCTCCTTCTGAAACCTTTCTTTTTCCATTGTTGTCAATTTTTTCTCTAAAACCTTAGTTTTTTGCTTGTTCAATTTAAATCCTGCCACATGACCAAATTCTTGAATCAAATCTAACACCCTTTTCGTACTAGATTCTGGCTCCTGTAATGTTAAAACCAAATCATCTGCAAAAGCCTTCAGTTTGTATTGTTTAGCTCCGACCTTAATTCCTTGGATCATATTCAAGAGCACCTCCAGGACCGAAATAAATAACAATGGAGAGATAGGGCAGCCCTGTCGTGTTCCTTTTTCTATTCTAAATTCTTCTGACACCACATTATTAACTATCAATTTTGCTTTTTGTTCTGAATAAATTGCTTCTATACCATTTTCAAACCCCCGTCCCACTCCCATTCCCTTAAGATTTTTCTTCATAAAATTCCAAGAAATATTGTCAAAGGCCTTCTCTGCATCAATAAAAATTAAAACTGCTTTTGTATTAATGCTCATTTGCAATAACTCCAAAATGTCAATGATATTCCTTGTATTATCCGACAAATGTCTGCCTGGGAGAAAGCCTGCCTGATCTTTATGTATCACTTCATTTAAAACTCTTTTTAATCTATTAGCTAAAATATCTGCAAAAATTTTGTAATCCACATTTAAAAGGGATATGGGACGGTAGTTCTTAAGTTGTGTCTTTTCAAATTCAGATTTTGGTATAAGTGTGATGAAAGCTTCTTTCCACGATTCCGGCACCTTCTTTCCCTCCAGAATCTCGTTGCATACCTCCTTTAATGGTTGGATTAAATAGTCTTTCAAAGTCTTATAATACTTGGAGGTTAATCCGTCCGGCCCTGGAGACTTGCCCAATTGCATGTTCTGAATGGCACCTTCAATCTCCTGTTCTGTTATTTGGTAGTTCAATATTGTCTTGTTTTCTTGAGATATTTTTTGTAATCCATTAGTTCTTAAAAATTGGTCTATCTCAGTCTCTTTCTGTGGCCCCTGAGTGTAAAGTTGTTTGAAGTATCTCTGGAAGCATTTTCTAATCTCCACAGGATTCTGAATGTTTTTCCCTTCGACCTCAAGATTTGTAACCGTGTTCAACTTCTGTCTTTTTTTCAACTGCCACGCTAGCAGTTTTCCACATTTATTGGCTGATTCAAAAGTCTTTTGTCTCATTTGTTTAATTTTCCACTCAACTTCCTGATTTATCAATTTCATATATTGTACTTGATATAATTTAATTTCTCTCAGAATCTCCTGTGACTTTGGTTTCAATCTTATTTTTTTCTCTCCTTCTTTTATTTTCTCCAAGATTTTATCTTTTTTCTCATTTTGAGTTCTCTTTTTTATTGCATTCTGTTGAATCAGAAACCCCCTCATGACCGCTTTACTTGCATCCCAGATTACTTTTTTTTCAACTGTAGTTTTCAGATTTACTTCAAAATAGTCTCTCAAAGTCTTTTGGACCTTCTTAACAATCTCTTGATCTCTTAGTAAGGTGTCATTCATTTTCCATTTGAAGGAACCAGTTAATGTTAGTTTCATTTCCATCTTTACAGCATTATGGTCGGAGAAGGTTTTGGGGCAGATTTCCACCTTTCTAGTCTTAGGTGCCAGTCCTCTAGTTATCCATATTTGGTCAATTCTAGTCCATGTCATTTTGGCTTCAGAGAAGAATGTCCCTTCTCTTCCTAGGGGATTTTTTGTTCTCCAAATGTCGATCAAATCCATATTGTCAGTTAGATCAAAGAAAGTTTTAGGTAGCCTGCCCTCTTTTGTTATGCTTTGTCTTTGTGCTTTGTCCATATTTGTAGATACCACCCCATTCATATCGCCCATCATGATGATATTGTTATAGTCCATATAGTCCAACATTGTCTCATGCAACTTCTTGTAAAATTCCGACTTCCCCTCATTTGGTGCGTAAATTCCTAAAATCAGAAATTTTTCTCCTTGTATTTGAATTTCAATTGCCAAAATTCTTCCTTGCTCATCTTTAAAAAGGAACTTTGGTAATAGGCTTTCTTTTGCATAAATAACAACTCCTCTTTTCTTCACTCTATCCGATGAGATAAATTCTTGGCCCAATCTTTTATTAATCAAAACTTTCCTGTGAAGCCTAGTCACATGCGTTTCCTGTAAGCAAATTAAGTCTAATTGCTCCTTTTTTAATATATGAAAAATCCTCTTCCTCTTCTCAGGGGAGTTACAACCATGAATATTCCAACTTAATAGTTGCAGGGACATGTTGAAGTCAGTCTACTTTCCTCCTACAGCTCCCAAAAGATCTTCTCCCTTTGGCGGTGGTATCACTTTCTCCGGCTCGTCAAGACCCAAGGGTGTATGTAAAGAACTTAATGGTCCAGACCCTGGGGCTCTTGATTCTTTTTCAGTTTCCTTCTGAAGGTCTTCTCCGTAGTCACTCAAAAATTTTTCCTTATCTTCAACTGTTTTGATTTTGACTTTTTCCCCTCTAAAGTTGAAAGATAGTCCCTGGGGGAATTCCCATCTAAAGATGATTCTGTTGCTTCTTAGTAATGTCACCAAATCTCCGTAGTTAGATCTAAGCTCCAGTAGGTGTTTCGGGATGTCCTTGTAAATTTCCACTCTAAAGTCCTGAATCTCAAGAGTCTTTTGGAAATGCGCACTCAGAATCTTGTCTCTTTCTTCCTTCGTTCTGAGGGAGACCAGGCAATCTCTTGACCTGATCTTCCTCCCTCCCTTTCCAAGTCTGAATGCACTTATAATTTTAAAATCTTTATCCTCTTCCAAAAGCCAAAATTCTGCAAACTCTTTTGTCAGATACTTGATTAGATCTTCCTTTTCAAGTTCTGGAATCGACCTCAATCTTAAATTATTTTCCTTACTTTTTAATTCCAACATAGACAGATATGCCTGGTGTTCGCCAATCTGCTTGCGCATAGGTTTGATTTCCTCTTGCACGGCCTCAACTTTCTGTTTGGCCTCCTCAGCTGTCTTACGATTTATTGTAGTGGCCTCCAGCAATTTCCCAATAGATTGTGCATTTAAACCAACTTGTTGAGTCAAATTGTTAACACTGGCTGTATTTTGGTCAATTTTAGATGACTGTTCGGCCACTTGCTTGCTCAGGCCATCCAATTTTTCAAAGATTTTATCTAGCACTGAGGTAAAGTCTCCTCCTGCGGCCATTCCTTCAGGCCTTATTTGCTCCAAATCTTCCTCTTGTGACACAGGAATAGCAGGAACAGATGATCTGCGCAGCTGTGAGATTATGCTCGGCTGTTGTGTTTTGGCTTTACTTGATCTTGTCCTCCCTCTCATTCCACTGCTGTCTATGTTCCAAGGTCGGTCTCACGGTTTACAATTCCAATGGAAATCCCCAGATTCAGGAGTGGGAAAAAACCCCAGTAGTTGTACAACTTCAATATTCCACTAGAGGGACACAATGTTTTTCATAGAGAGACACAGTTTATAAAGTCTTATAGGATATAAAGTCTTTTTCCAAATTACAAAGTGTCCCCCTCCGATCTATAACAGTTACAAATCTCCAAAAGACCTTACAGATCCTTTACTTTGCAGAGTTGAGCATAAAAAGTTACAATATCTCCAAAAAGTGCTGGTTACAATGTGACAGTTCATGCAGCCTTAGAGCTCTAGTTACTTGGCAGCCCGATTGCCGGGAGTTCAATATATATTTCTTATAAGTCCACCCGTGGAGAGGGAAAGCCAAATTCTTCCTCTTCCACCTTAGATTTCAACAAGTTCTCTATCTGATGTTCAGATAGCAGTCTTTTAAAGCGCAATTTCTTAGGCAAGAGCAAATTGAATGTCGTTGCTTTAAATCTTTTAGCAGAGCCGGGAGACGGACTTCCTGGTTGCGTCTCCCATTTCAGTGTCAAATTAAGGCTTCTTTTTCAAAGACATAAATTCTTTAAACTTCACCTACTCACGGGTAGTTGTTTCTTAGCCAAATGATCCCAGGAAGAAAGGTCAGCGCTCACCGACAGCAGCTTCGCGGCTTCACTCCACGGAAAGAGTGATCGACCCACAGCACCACGCCAACCCCGTCACTTTCCGGAGCCCCTTGCGGGGTTCCTTTACAGTTTCAGGGGGCGCTGCTGGTGCCCGCCGGGTCCCACGACCACAGGCTTCGACTGCCTGTGGGTTTTCAACGGTGGTCTCCACTTCGCCGTAGCGGACGACCCGTTTCCGCGGAGCTCCCCCTTCACAGCAAGAAGAGGGCAGCCATTGCCGTTCGCGCCGCCTCCGGAAGTGACACAGTCAGAGACATTTACAGTAACCCCAGCCTCCAACTTATTCGAGGGCTTTCTCCTAGTTTTTTTCTTACTCCTGCAGTTTGTTTCCTGAATCAATCTTGCTCTCGTCTCTCAGCTTCCTCCCTACCTTCTTTTCTAGACCTCCTCTTTCCAGTACTTTTTCTCTTCTCTCTCCTCCCCCCACAACTGAAACTTGCCTTAGATATGTCCGAAGGAAGATAGGAGTTGGAGGGAAAGGATACAGGGCCCTTGGACTGTGATATAGGGACTGTGATATAGGGTACCTTGGAAGTCAAAGAGAATCCGTTCTGGAAGTCCTTTCGACTTCCAAAACATTTGGAAACCAAAGCACGGCTTCTGATTGGCTGCAGGAAGCACCTACAGCCAATCAGAAGCCATGGAAGCTGCGCCAGATATTCAGCTTCTGAAAATCGTTTGAAAATTGGAACACTCACTTCCAGGTTTCAATCATTCAGGAGCCAATTTGTTTGGGAGCCAAGGCATTTGGGATCCAAGTACGACTGTACTTAGCTATAGCCATCATTTATGATACTCATCATAAAGAGATGGGCAGAAATGGGAAAGATGCATTTCTCACCAACTTCTGTGATCCTGCACTGTAATTTAGATGTATGATAATGTCTGCCTTCCGCTCTTTTCTCAGTAAAGGTGCAACGCTTGTATTGATGAAGAATCCAGTATCTACTAGTGACAAGTACTCTTCTGTTTGAGTCAGCTGATTGGGTGAAGAAGCATCAAGTATAGTACCTAAATGGCAAAACAGAATCAGTTTTAAGTGGAACAGAGTAAGCTCGAGTTTTCATTGCCACAGAGGCAATCTGCTCCAACCTGGAGTTTTCTTTGTTCCTACTCAACTTTAAAGAGCTGTACTTAGAAATTTTCTCCTACAACTTCTCTTCTTCAGTTTCAGATGTTGAGTACTTTACAAATATTGTCTAAAGTTTCAATTATTTGCCTAAGGGTGGAACTATGCTTTGCTTTAATAAACACAGGCCCCCAAACTAGAGCTGTCCAGTAATGACTCCTAAAAATTCTCCACCTATTTTGGGGCAAAGAACTTCTCCAATGGTTTCTTGGGTGTGGGGGCTAAGCATTGGCAATTGCAATAGCACAGCTTCTATCTTTTTTCCTAAGATTTTTTGCTCTTGCGTAGATAGCAGTGGCAGCAATTGCATGGCAGCCTGGCCACCATTTTGCATCCTACAAAATGCCCTGGACCTAGCATCATTCCAGAGCACTGGGGTAGGAGGGAGATGGAGACTATTCAGAGAAAATTCTGCAAAGTGGCTATCCATTTCTAGAAGAGTGGTGGTGGCGGCGGGGGCGGGGGGGATCTCATTTATTTTTGAGAATATTTATATGATAATTACAGCTCTGCTCTTCATTAAAGGAAGCACTATAAGGTATATGGCAATTAAACAAATAATCAAAGAGGAACCACTAACAGCAGGGACAGCCAATGTAGTGCCCTCCAGATATCATTGGACTACAGCTCCCATCATCCTTGACCCTTGACCTCTCTGCCTGGGGCTCATGGGAGGGGCACAATAACTAGGCAAAGACCCATTGAAGCTCAGTTACCACACAGCCACTGCCACCTAATGCATTCAAGTCCATAGCATGATCTAGCATGTGCACAAACAATAACACGACATACCCATGGACTGGACATTTGGGTGGAATGTTGAGTGAGGAGCCTTGGCAAGCAGTGTGCTTATTCTAATTTCAGACTGAGCTCAGGTAGCATGTTTTTTACGTTAGAATATATATATCCCAAATGATAATACCATTCCATCTATGGAAACTGTCATTCTCAAGGTAGCCATTGTCCAGTTGGAGACCTCTGAGAAAATTGTGGTACTGGGCAACTGATAGGCGATCAGTAAGCACATCTCTAAATGCACTGGATAGCGGTCCAGCAGGGGTGTACAGATGTGTCTTTTGCTCATGTGGTCGAGGGGGTAGATGAGGCTCTGTATCTACAAAGGAAAAGCAGCAACAATGAATTTATAAAATGTATAAATTTCTGAAACTACAATCCTTTCCAAAATACAATCCTTTCCAAAAGAGAAATATTTTGTGGAAGTGTCTACTCAATCAGCAAAAGCAGAAAATCATTTTGAGCCCTCATTCAAAATCATCGTTTAACATTAAATACACACACACACACACACACACACACACACACAATTTAGAGCTTCAGTTGTCTAATACAAGGATGACTAAATCTGAAAACATTTAGACAAATCTGAAAACATTTAGACAAATGTGCTTACAAGGAGCCAACACTAACAATATACAGGCAGCAAAGTTCCAAAATATTTGTTCATTGCTCACAGATCAGTTTAGAACACAATCAATAGGTCAAAAGCCACTTAGGAAAATAACTAACCAATGTCAGCTATTTGGTCTTGTGTCCACTTGTGCCAGAAGTCCTCTGGGCTTTGAGAATCATTCCAGAAATACAGCAAATTCAGGGAAAATATACTACTCCACATGCCTGTACAGTGAGGGATAATCAATAACAATTTAGCATTATTCTACTGAAAAAATACTATTTATTTTTTGCAGTAAATTGAACTGTTTAATCAGAGCACACATTTGCAATCTCCATGTTCAAACAGACGCATGCTTAAGAAACTATGATGAAGGCAGAATGGTCCTTGCTTTTAGGAATTCCATTTGTGCCATTGTAGCTCATGCCCCAGAGCAGGCAGTCTGGCAGGCCCCCGGCAGGGCCCTCTGTCCAGCTTAGCCCCCCAAGACCTGGGGCAAGTGTGCACCTGGCTACCCCCCACTCTTCACAGGCCTGCCCTAGAGAACTGGGGCACAGCAGGAAACCTCCGCCACCATGTGGTCAGAAGAAGAGATTGATTGTGGGCTGCAAACTATTTGCCAAGGGTCCTGGAGGGCTTCTATACACTCTGCCATATGTGCTGTATCTTCTATGCACTGTGTTCAGTCTTCTCTTTGCATCACACAGCCACCCCTGTAGTAACCTCAGGCTAGGGTGGGGAGGCAGTTCTTCCTCCTCCGCCCTTCCAGTACTGCAGTCTTGCTCAACTCTGGGCATCTCCTTCCTGTCTGCAGCCTCATTGGCCTTAAATAGGCTACCACCGGCTGCACATGCTCCATGTCTTGAGACACCCAAGTCTTCTGATGCCTGGCATTGTGCTGACAATGTATCAATTGCCCTGCCACCATTTGCCTTTGCTGTACCTACCCTTGTGTCAGCAGATTATTTGTGGCTGCTTGCCCATTCTGCTTTAATGGGTTGGCTAAGGCAAGTACAGGGTGTATTCTTTCAGTTGTGTGGGTGTGTAAACTCAGAGCATGTTTGCCTTTCTTTCCACTAACCAGGGGACTCTGTGAGTGCTACTGTGATTATGAATCAGAGCCACACACCCACACAATTCACTGGTAGCATTGGACAAATCATTATCCCTTCGTAGATTATAAGCATTGTTTCAATCCTTACTTCATCTACGTTACCTTAGCATTCGTTACAATGGAAGGGATCCTGACATAACATATGCAAAGTTATTTTAACACTGAACAAATAATGCCAGACATCAGGGTGGTGGCCCAGAGTAGCTCCTGGTATAGGCCTCTGTCATGCACAAATACTCAGTGACTGAAGCTATGGGAGATTCTCTAGCCATCAAAAGCACTAGGCCTGCATCTCTTCTTTCTGCTGTGATATCATTGCATTGTGAATTTCCCTGCATCCAGAAATGCCAACCAATGAAGTTAGGTAGGGATAGAGAAATTCACCTGATGATATCTTGTTGGGCTACAAGGCAAAAAAGAGGAGCAGATTCAAGGCTGCTGTTTTCAGTGGCAGAGAACTTACTAACTAGTTTCTGCTTCAGTCTAATGAGGTCAATAGGGTTAAAGGCAGCACAGCAATCTTAGTGAAGTAGTCAGAGGCAAGAAAAATGAATGTGCTATGGTGAGTTAATGCTCCTCTCTCATTGCTTGTGAGCTATGAATTACAAAGCTCCTGGCTCTAATATCAGTTCTGCTATGAACTCACTAGGTAGTCACTGTTCTTCAGTTCCCAGTCCCATAGGAGGACAGCAGTACTGGCCCACCCTACAGTGTTGTTGAATTACTGAGATAATCTCTGTGTAGCATCCTGAGTGCTCTAAGGAGCTCTTAAGGATTACTTCTTCTTCTTCTTCTTCTTCTTCTTCTTCTTCTTCTTCTTCTTCTTCTTCATTTGTACCCCGCCCATGTGGCTGGGTTTCCCCAGCCACTCTGGATAGCTTCTAACAAAGATTTAAAATACTTTAAAATGTCACACATTAAAAACTTCCCTGAACAGGGCTGTCTTCAGATGTCATCTAAATGTCAGGTAGTTGTTTATCTCTTTGACATCTGATGGGAGGGGGTTCCACAGGGCGGGCGCCACTACCGAGAAGGCCTTCTGCCTGGTTCCCTTTAGCTTTGCTTTTCGCAGTGAGGGAACTGCCAGAAGGCCCTTGGTGCTGGACCTCAGTGTCCAGGCAGAACAATGGGGGTGGAGACACTCCTTCAGGTATACTGGGCCGAGGCCGTACAATTGGGGTACAATTGTATAGAGGTACTTGAACTATAGAAGATGGAGAAGCTCTATACAGTCAGCAAAAACAAGACCTGGAGCTGACTGTGGCTCAGATCATCAGCTTCTTATAGCAAAATTCAAGCTTAAACTGAAGAAAGTAGGAAAAACCACTGGGCCGGTAATATACAATCTAATTTAAATCCCTTATGAATACACAGTGGAAGTGAGGAACAGGTTTAAGGATTTAGATTTGGTGGACAGAGTGCCTGAAGAACTATGGATGGAGGCTCGTAACATTATACAGGAGGCAGCAAATAAAACCATCCCAATGAAAAGGAAATGCAAGAAAGCAAAGTGGCTGTCCAATGAGGCCTTACAAATAGCGGGAGAGAGAAGGCAAGCAAAATGTGAGGGAGATAGTGAAAGATACAGGAAACTGAATGCAGATTTCCAAAAAATAGCAAGGAGAGACAAGAAGGCCTTCTTAAACGAGCAATGCAAAGAAATAGAGGAAAACAATAGAATGGGAAAAACCAGAGATCTGTTCAAGAAAATTGGAGATATGAAAGGTACCGTATTTTTTGCTCTATAAGACTCACTTTTTCCCTCCTAAAAAGTAAGGGGAAATGTGTGTGTGTCTTATGGAGCGAATGCAGGCTGCGTAGCTATCCCAGAAGCCAGAACAGCAAGAGGGATTGCTGCTTTCACTGAGCAGCGATCCTCTTGCTGTTCTGGCTTCTGAGATTCAGAATATTTTTTTTCTTGTTTTTCTCCTCAAAAAACTAGATGCGTCTTGTGGTCTGGTGCGTCTTATAGAGCGAAAAATACGGTACATTTCGTACAAGATTACCATAATAAAAGACAAAAGTGGAAAGGACCTAACAGAAGCAGAAGACATCAAGAAGAGGTGGCAAGAATGCACAGAGGAACTATACCAGAAAGAAATGGATGTCTCATACACCCCAGGTAGTGTGGTTGCTGACCTTGAGCCAGACATCCTAGAGAGTGAAGTCAAATGGGGCTTAGAAAGCACTGCTAATAACAAGACCAGTGGAAGTGATGATATTCCAGCTGAACTATTTAAAATTTTAAAAGATGATGCTGTTAAGGTGCTACACTCAATATGCCAGCAAGTTTGGAAAACTCAGCAGTGGCCAGAGGATTGGAGAAGATCAGTCTACATCCCAATCCCAAAGAAGGGCAGTGCCAAAGAATGCTCCAACTACCGCACAATTGCACTCATTTCACACGTTAGCAAGGTTATACCTAAAATTCTACAAGGCAGGCTTAAGCATTATGTGGACCGAAGTGCAAGCTCCCAGAAGTGCAAGCTGGATTTCGAAGGGGCAGAGGAACCAGAGACCAAATTGCAAACATGTGCCAGATTATGGAGAAAGCTAGAGAGTTCCAGAAAGACATCTACTTCTGCTTCCTTGACTATGCAAAAGCCTTTGACTGTGATGTATAGAAGTGAGAGGTGGACCATAAAGAAGGCTGATCGCCGAAGAATTGATGCTTTTGAATTATGGTGCTGGAGGAGACTCTTGAGAGTCCCATGGATGGCAAGAAGATCAAACGTATCCATTCTTAAGGAAATCAGCCCTGAGTGCTCACTGGAAGGACAGGTCGTGAAGCTGAGGCTCCAATACTTTGGCCACCTCATGAGAAGAGAAGACTCCCTGGAAAAGACCCTGATGTTGGGAAAGATGGAGGGCACAAGGTGAAGGGGACGACAGAGGACGAGATGGTTGGACAGTGTTCTTGAAGCTACAAACTTGAGCCTGACCAAACTGCGGGAGGCAGTGGAAGACAGGAGCGCCTGGCGTGCTCTGGTCCATGGGGTCACGAAGAGTCGGACATGACTAAATGACTAAATAACAACAACAACAACCTGAACTATTGTACAAAGATTGTTGAACTTAACATTAAAGATAACAGTCTGTTATCCTTTCATTTCACACTGTCTTGACTAGTTCTACCAATACTAAACAATGACTGTGGAACTGGTTGAGTGACAATTTGGGCTACAGTTGTAGCTTATTGATATTTCTAGTTTCTGGGAATCACAATTGAGGAGAGTGCAGTTGTCCTCAGGTCCTGGTTTCAGGTTTTCCACAGGCCACAGTTGGCCACTGTGGGAACAGGCTGCCTCGTCCAGCAGGCCCTTCTTATGTTCCAGCTAGCATTTATGCCTTAAACTGACCTATTCATATAAAAGGTAATTCATTACAGTTTTGGTGTGGGTTTCAGATACCCTACATGCTCATGTACATCAATACGATTTTAGACAGGTCATACAGCTTGGTTACTACACATACTAAATGGACTTGATTGCTAAATCGGTTATATTATTGCTACTTCATTATTAAACAAAAATAATAAGAACCTTGCAGGTAACAGATCCGAGTCTCTGGAATCCTCTTCATCAGACGCCCCATAAAGAATTCACTTCCAAAATCTTCAGCACGGACAAAAGCTCCATATTTTAGTATCCCCACTTCATAGGGTGTGAACTCAACCCATTCTGCAGTTACAATCACATTTAGAAGAACATGAGCAAAGTTCTCTCTCCCTCTCTCTCTCTCTCTCTCTCTCTCTCTCTCTCTCCCTATCTATGAATTAAGACACATTTTCTTCTTTAGCTTAACTTATAGCTCCCCCTGTCCAAAGAGATCACAGTGTGCAGTAGCAAACTAGGTCATGGCATTATAAGGGCTTAGCCACAGTTACCTTTCTTTCCTCTGTGCTTTCTAGGCATGGTCTGTGGTTTAAAGCTCCATGTCCAAGCGCTCTATTTTTTAATTTTATTTTTATTTGCTTTGGAGCTTTCCCTACGAAAACCACTCTTTACTGCTCTACTGGAGCAAATGGCAATCCGCGGAAAGCCCAAATTGCCATTCGTTGTGCTCCAGCTTTAAAGAGCAGGTTTTTGTGGGGAAAGTTCTGGTGCAAAAAAAAAGAGATCACTCAGACATGGAGCTTTAAAGTGTGGACCTGTACCTGGAAAATATGGAGCAAAATGTAAGTGTGGAGAAGCCCCAGCTCTGAAGCAGACCTGTGGTGGAAACTGCAAGCCAGCTAGAGCAAACCCTCCAACATTCCTCAGATGAAAAGAAGGACATTTCTCACTCCCCCCAACTGACCCTCCTCAAGCACCCATTTTTGTCATCTCCACCACCACCACACCAAAGGAACACAGAACACATGCCCTCCACTGTCCTGAGACAACCCCTTAATCCCAGTTTTATTTTATTGTTTGGTAGATTTACAAAAAGAAAAAACACACATAAATAAATAAATTTTAGAAAGGGGCAAGATTAGACACAGACGCACAAAGCATCATCATCATCATCATCATCATCATCATCATTATTATTATTATTATTTGCTCCACTCCCCCTTTCTTCCTGCTCAGGGCAGCCCTGCCCTCGGCCGGCCCCTCAGAGCCAGCATGTCACACAGGGCTGGGCCTTGACAACAGCAGCAGCCTCTCCTCCTCCTCCTGGCCTGCTCTCCAGCAGCCGCTACAAGCTGTCCATGGGAGGAAGTTGGCAGCAGCAGCCATAGAGAGGCAAGAGGATGCTCCCCTCGCAGCTACAGCTGCTGTCGCTTGGCAGGAGGAGGTCTGGCTCACCCTCCTCTTTGAGCTCAGTTGCAGAGGAAATTCCGGGATCAGATCAGAAACTGGGATGGTTTTCAAAATTCCAGGATTGTCCCTTGAAAATCTGGGCAGTTTGAGGGTATGCTAGAGTGATCTCTTTTATGATTGCAGTACTTGTTTCTACGCATCTGCAGGGACAGCATTCTCAGTGGGGTTATGATACCCACATTGCCTCTGGACTTCATGTATTTATTACATTTGTACCCAACTTTTACATAGTTGTTTAAGGTGGCTTTCCAAACATGAGACAATACCAAACTCCTACTCCCTCATTTTTTCTCTCACAAAAAACAATTGGAGATGAGGATCTAGTGACAGATTAAGAAACAAAAATATCCTACCATTGAAATCCATAGTGCTGTACTTCTCTTTCACATTGATTGCAGTGTAGATTGGTAAAGGATTCTGCCCCTCATTAATTGCTTGCTGCTGATCAGACAGTTTATGGTTGTCTTTCTGTGTTGATTTAAAGACATATAAGATTGGCTCAGGAAAAAGAAAGTGGTCTAATGCAGAGGTTTTCAAACTTTTTGAGTCCACGGCTCCCTTAACCAACTACATTCTTTCTGCGGCACCCCTGTGGGGCTCAGGAGCCCAGTTTGGTCACCCCTTGGCTGCAGAGCTGGCAGCCCCTCACCCTTTTTCAAATACCCTCATGGAGTGTTTTCTCAGCCTCATCTCCTCTCCCCTCTTTTTGGGAGTCCTCCGGGCAGCCGCTGCTGCCATCCCTGGTCTCTGAGCTCGTCCCCCCCCCCTGCTCCAAGGAGAGGTGCCTCCTCACATTGCCCCACAGGGGCCTGGGACTTGTCTGTCCATTCCCAACATCAAGGGCTGGCAGACTGGCTGGCTGGGCTCCCTCCCCCACTTGCTTGCTTACTCCAAGGCCACCTCAGCTTCTGGCAACCAGGACCCCCCCCCCCCCCCCGGCCAGCTCCAGAGGCACCACTCCTCTGAGGAGCTTGTAGGCAAGGCTGCTGCAACAAACAACTGTGCAAGCCTTGAGGAGGCAGGGATGTGAGAGGGCACCAGAGGAGGGAGGCAAGGAAAGAGGGACAGGGGCCAGTGTTGCCTGTGGCACCCCTGGCCATCATTCAAGGCACCTCAGGGTGCCATGGAGCTCAGGTTGAAAACCACTGGTCCAATGTGATTCTGGCATCACACTGTGGGCCAAATAGACTGTTATACTGAGGAGCAACATCTCTGAGCATAATGAAGGTTTCATTTAAGCATCATATTAATTTGTTTATTTGTAGTTGTTTTTAATGCTGAGCCTGGAGGCAGATTATTTTTTGAGGCTGTTGAGTGCAAGGTGAAAGATTATTGTTCATGCCATATGCACTCACCCTACTTTCGCCTCTGGCACAACAGGCTTTGTGGGTTGGTTTTTGTTTTTTTCCGTATTCCGTATTCTTTCAATTATTCACAAAATTTATTTGATCACAAAATTGTGAGTGTACTATGATGGCAGCAGTGACCCTCTCAAACCCAGTTCCTGTCAGCCTAGCTTATCCACACTAGCATCCCTCCCAACTCAAAGGCCTAGATTTATAAATGTCTAAGTTATATCCAGTATGCCTGGATGATCTGTGCTATTTAACAGGCTAAAAATAAATGTAACAAAAGTACTGTACCCCATCATGTAACAAATATTCAATAAGGAGCCCCCATAGGTCTATACAGGATGTCTTTTGTCCCTCTTCTTTCCGCTCGCGCAGCTGTCTGTTGTAATATTTCAAACGCTCTATGGAAAAGCCATCCAGCTTGCACTTGGTCACATGTCTTTTCACCTCTTTGATTTGCTCATCCAAATCTTTTTTGGACCAACAAGCATCTCTGTACAAGTTCCCCATGGTCCTGAGAAAGGAAAGACATGGAAGGACAGTGTGAGAACATAAGCTTATACAGCTTGGTACCTTCCATTTGTTTTGCTTGAATGAGGGCTGCTATGGTGCTTGATCCTGGAATCCATTTGGATGTTGTTCCTTCTAGCAACACATCCTGTTTCCAATAGTGGTGCTAGACAGATGCCTCTAGGAAGTCCACAAGTCAACGGCTCTCCTATTGTACCCTAATGGTATTCTAAAGGTATGCTATCTCTCAACATGGGATTTCTATTTAGTGATCATAGCTTCTAGCTATTGATAAAGAGTCATGGAAAGAGGAACTTTCTTTTGTCTATTCCAAACCTACAAATACATTTAGTTGGCAACTTCAGATTCTAGTCTTATTTGCATCACTACAGATTCTTGGGGAATTGATGGCTTTTAATGAAAGGGCTGGTGCCATGCTATTTTTTATCACATTTAACTTCCAACATTAATTTCAGTGGGTCTACTGCAAGTTCACTGCAAATAAGTCTAGATCCAGCCAAGTATGTAAATGACTCTACTGGCTCCTGTGTCTTCAAGTTAGAACAGCACTGGAAAAGGTTCACAAACAATAGCAAGCCAGAGCTTTGATACTGATACAGATCAGCGATTCCGTTTTATGTTCAGCCAAGCAGTTAAGTAACCTACAGATCAAACAAGGCTAACTTTTATAACTCCACATAGAACCCAGTGTCTGTGTCCTTACCATGTTGTGCCAGACAAACCGGTTAAGTATGTAGCACAGTCTAAGAGATTTAACTTCTGAAGACCTCGTAGGCTTCCATAGAACGCAGTCAGTGATCTTGTACTGCCCCCTGTCGTCATAATTGCAACTACTGGAACCTGCAATGCATAAACAAGCAAGCTAGAGCACACGAAGATGCAGGGACACTTCACATATGGACACCATTATGACCTCTGTGCAGATGGCGGCCCCATGAACCCATGAAGGGTCTGGCCTCCCTGCTGTGGTATGATGGGATCTGGCAAAGTAAATCTGCAGCTAATCTATTTCTGGATTAGAAGAGACTGGCAGCAAGAAAGAAATGTGCTGTTAGGACCCATCATACTTGATGATGCAAAAGTGGAAACTGATAATTCACTGTTAATATTTTCTACTCCACAGAGCCTTTATAAAGGTGGTAATTAATTAATTAAGCAATATAATCAATAATAGAGATAAATTACAAACTGCAAAGAATGAATCAGCTGTTCTTCATTATTATTCAGGCAGTTATTCTGCCAGTTTGTGATATTAGTAAACAGTTGCCTCATACCCAGGTTGACAGCTAGCCTGTTTTTCTTTTAGACATTGCATATCAGTTCAGAGCATTCCATAACCAGGCTAACTGAAAATACGATCTCTCTCACATCCCTCTCATTCATTTGTTTTGGTCAATGCCTTCTTTAAAGTCTCCTCCGTCTCACAACTTCTCCTCCCCAACATAAGCCTATTTGCAGACCACAGTTTCATACACGTTTTACCAATTTGCATAGAAAATCTCATCTATGGTAATGTATGAAGTGTGGCATGACTATACATATTTGGACAGCTGTCTGAAATATGTAATCATGACATGCAACACACATGTCACACATCTCATAATATGCATGCCCCCTTTGAAATTAATTTGCATGTAAGCAATATATTACTTTAAAAAACAAACAAACTAGAGATGACTGTGGAAAAGCAGGCTAATGCACAAGAAACTGAAGTATTTTAATTATGGCTGTCAATCAATAAAATAAATTGCAGAATCTGCTTTTTAACCAGTGAACTGATTATTCTGTTTGAAGACATTTGCACATTACGAACACCTTAGTAGGGATGGGGTTTTTTAGATCCTGAAGCAATCTAAACTTGGAATATAACTTGTAATTTTGGGAAACAACAGCTACCACTCCTGAATGGAAGGTCACTTTCAACAACTTCATTCTCTGCCCCACACCCCAATCTGGTCCAGAGAGTTGGGGGTGGGGGAAACAACCCAGAACAGATTTAAGGGAGGAGTGGGAGAAGGAGTGGGGAGAAACTTCCATTGCCCAAGTGTATATCCTTGTGCTGATGGGATGTTTACTTAGTGCTCCACTGGTTTCGAGCAGTCATGTGCTCTTAAAAATCTCAACCCTAGTAATCATCACTGCTCCTTCCTGCACTGATTAAAATTCAAAGAGAACACAGTTGGCTAAGCAGTATAAAAGTATAATGAATCAAATAAATAAAATTGCTCTCTGTGCCACAACTGATGAAAACTTTAGCTGACTACTGATTTAAACCCCTCATTTTTAATTAAGTCTTGCTGATTTCAATGGGAGAGTTTAGTGCATGCTTAAGCAATTACTTTAACAGCTGCTTTACTAATTGCATGCTTAACTCATTACTTGGGTCTGAAGCCTGGGAAACCTGATAGATAATAACTATTATTAAACGTCACCACCACTGGTGTTGTCGAGATCAGCAGAACATGCAAAGGAAGGGGCAACAACAAGAAGCCGAAAAAGTCAAAGGAAAAATGGGAAGCCTCCAATTGATGCTAAAAGTGGAAATGTTTATTGAAACATTCAATATGCCCAATGTGTCAGGAATATCAAAACATATCAATCATTGGAGAGTCCCTGTCAGTCAAGGTAGAAAATACTGAGCTCAATGGGCCCATGGTATTTCTCTCTGTGGTTTCAGACTGGGGACACTCCCAGTACTATTTGTGGAATGCCCTTCCCAGATAGGCTCGCCAGGAACCTGCCTTGAATATTTCTCAGTGCCATGCAAAAACGTTTCTCATCTACGCGGCTTTTGGCTGAATAACATTCCATGGCTTTTAAAATGTGTTTGTGGGAGGGAGGTTATTGTTTCATTTTTATTATGTACTGTATTTTTCGCTCTATAAGACGCACCAGACCACAAGACACACCTAGTTTTTCGAGGAGGAAAACAAGAAAAAAAAAATTCTGAATCTCAGAAGCCAGAACAGCTAGAGGGATCGTTGCGCAGTGAAAGCAGCAATCCCTCTTGCTGTTCTGGCTTCTGGGATAGCTGTGCAGCCTGCATTTGCTCCATAAGACGCACACACATTTCCCCTTACTTTTTAGGAGGGAAAAAGTGAGTCTTATAGAGCAAAAAATACGGTATTTTGAATTCTCATTGTGTATTTTTCTGTTGTGAACCACTGTGGGATCTTTGGGATCTGTGGGATCTTTGGGATCCCACTGTGGGATTTATTATTTATACTCCACCCATCTGGCTGGGTTTCCCCAGCCACTCTGGGCAGCTCCCAACAGAAAATTAAAAACACGATAAAGTGTCACAAGGCAAAAAAGAGGAGAAAAAGAGGAGCAGATTCAAGGCTGCTGTTTTCAGTGGCGGAGAACTTACTAACTAGTTTCTTCTTCAGTCTAATGAGGTCAATAGGGTTAAAGGCAGCACAGCAATCTGAGCGAAGTAGTCAGATGCAAGAAAAATACGTGTGCTATGGTGAGCTAATGCTCCTCTCATTGCTTGTGATACTACCGAGAAGGCCCTCTGCCTTTGCCTTTGCCCAGCAAAGCGGGAGGAGAAATGGAAGGGGCTCCATTTCTCCTGCCACTTTGCTGAAGGGGCGCTGCGCAGAGAGGGAGATATTTTTTTTCCTTGTTCTCTCCCTCTAAAACTAGGTGCGTCTTATGGTCCAGTGTGTCCCATACAGCAAAAAATACAGTACTTGGAAATGCCAAGGACTGAACCTGGGAACTTCTGCAGGCAAGCAGATGTTGTACTATTGAGCTACAGCCCTTTTAGCCTGCATTTTATTATGCTCGCCTTCATCTCAGAGGATGAGAAAATAGAACGGGTGACAATTTCAGCAGGGCACATGAATGAATAATGGCATGAATGTGATACCGCTTTGGGCAGTTGCTTGGAAAGTTCAGCGCTCACTCAAGCCTTGGAAAAGATGGCATTGTTGGTGAATTCTTCCTCGTGCGCACAGTGGCCAGTTCAGATGCAGCACTCTGACAACGTAACACTAAATCACTGCAGAGAACAGGAAAGCAACTTTGTATGGGAGGCTACCACAGCGCTGTGCTGACCATGACACGCATTATTCTTGCTCCCAGACTCTCTCTGCAATTTCCGTTCCACATATTGTGATAATTCATACAGCAGCGATAGCCAGAGTTCTGCATCACGTACCTCATGATCCTGCAGATCCTTTTCTAGTTTGAGGACATTTTTCAACGCCCCAGCAACAATCTTCTGCCTTTTGCACAAGAAATCTTGCTCCTGTGTACAAAGGCCATATCCCAAGCGCACATCTAGGTCAGTCTGGCTGGAATAGCCACACAGAAGGTGGTAGGGGGAACACAGGCATATTGTATCTCAGAATCTGTTTCAGAACTTTTAAAAGGTGCTACTCATCCAAGAGTCAAGCTTAGAGACTGCTTGCCAACATCCCTGAGCTGACCAGTTAACAAAATGTGTGGCAGGCGAAGCCTCACGGGGCATGAAGTCATTTGCTTTCACAAGGCAGCAAGGTTTATGTGGTGGTTTTTACACAGCAGTGATTTCGATTAAAAAGACTAAGCAGAACGACACCACAAAAGTGTGGCTTACTAGAACTCTAAAACTATAGGGTACATCAGCCCTCTCTGTATAAAATGTGACTCTTGTTATATAGATGTAAACTCTGATTATTCAATAAATGTTAGGTACAGTGCTCATACTGCATACAAATGACTAATATCCTGAACACATGGCTAATCTCCTGTAAGAATATTTCTCCGACAGACAGACAAGTAGAAAAATAGTTAAGATTATAGCTATCCAACACAGGAAGGATCTCTTACCAGACTTCTGTTTTCACATGCAATGCAATTTTTTTATTCTGAAAAAACAAAAACAGAATACAAATGCAAATTTCACTCCTAGGAATGCTTTGCCTCCCTTTGAAACATGGTACATAGATGCCCTGAGTCAGTTCTGAAGATGCATGCATGTAAACAGAATTCTTTTGGAAGATTCAAGAAAGAGGGAAAAAATACATATTCAGTATGACATTCACTCACACATGATGTAGTGATGGGCCACCATCAGTGCTATTCTTTTAGAAAAATAGGCACCAGAATTCACCAACATCCTGTGTGGCTTTAAAAGAGGATTAGAGAATTCCTTGAGAATAAGCCTATCACTTGCTCTTAACCATGTTCCATCTTCAGTGTACCAGTTTCTGGGCATCACAAATGGGGAGAATGTGGTTGCACTTAGGTCCTAAGAACATAAGAAGAGCCTGCTGGATTGAGCCAATGGCCTGTCTAATCCAGCGTCCTGTTTTTACCATGACCAATCAGATGCCCGAAAGCAGCACCTGAGCACAACAGTGCATTCCCCACCTGTGAGTGGGCTTCCCATCAGAATCTGGTTGGCCACTGTGAGAACAGAATGCTGTGTTCTTTGGTTTGTTTCGGCAGGGGTTCTTAGGTTCACACGTTCCACTTACTGGATTGGAAACCTTGGGCGTAAATCTTAACACAAATTCAGATAAATAATGAAAGGAGGATACAGGGGTGAGGAACTTTTTCCAGCCTCAGAGTCACATTGCCTCATGAACAACCTTCTATATGGCCTAGAAGCCAACAGCGGATGCAGCAATTGACATAGCCTTTGTACAGTAGGCTACATTATGCAAAAGTGAACCATTTACACCCACACACCCCTCTCTGTCCTTCATCTAGATAAGAGGCATTACCACAGTTACAGAACACATTCCATACAAGAAGATACTGTACTTGAGGATAATAAGGCCTGTGAGGTGCACAGCCTGGGGAGAGTCCCACAGGCTGAACAGAGAGACCTGGAGGGCCGTACTTGAGATTTCCCATCCCTCTTCTATACAGGCTATATTACTTTGAATGGGATACACATTCCAATGCAAATCCCCTTCTATGTTCTCAAGCAGCTAAGCAAACGTTAGCATCTTGATTATGCATGACTAGAGCTAGATAAAGGGTGAAAGAAATGCTATAATTTCTAACAATTATTTCAATTGGCTAGGCAGCCCACTTTATGACATAACAGGGATGGATCAGTCTATTGCTGATCTGTGTGAGTATCCCATGTGGTTAGTCACAAATCCATTCCATCCCATTTCCAGATTAAGATGCGATCCCCTCTTAAAATCTGCATTGAAATTAATATTTAAATATGCATTTTATCACAAAATACCTTTTTGCATACTCCCCCCCTGCCCCCAATGTACACATTTTAATACATGGAAGTGAGAAAACTGAAGGTTAATTATATTCTGATCAGTGCATTAATCCAGGAGGTGTAAATTGGTTTGGTTTCCTTAATATTGAAGACCAAATGAAACCGTACTACAGTGTCTATCAACCAATTAAGACTGTAACAATCAATAAACTGGCTTCTGGGTGACTCATGAATTAATTGATTAAATTTATATTCACCCCCATATTGAAACATGTCGATAAATTTGCCCTTCTGGGAACCATAAATAAAGGGGAAGTTCTTCCTTCTTTCTACAATTTCTACTCAGAATTTAGATTTTTTTTTTAATTAAAAAAAGGACTTTTATCATATTTGTTAGTTAAGCAATACTGTATGTTAAAAGATTTAAAACTGCCAGAGCAAAGATGCATAAATAGTTATAAATAGTTAGATCCTTTTACATTGTTTCATTATTCCTCAAAAGCAACAAAATAAAAAGCAAGTGATTCAATAAGCCATAAATCAATAATTGATTCAGACTGAAGGATTTAGATAGCTTTGGAATTTTACTTTGGAATTGAAATCTTTTTTACTGCGTTGTACATATGGCCTTGTCCATGATGCAGAGGCCACAGTCTACCTAATCATTATATTAACAATTAACAATGACAACGATAAACTGGCCCCTTACGCTGTAGATTATGGAAGCAAGCAATGATGGCTATTTCTCTTCCAAAAGAATCCATTCAAAGCAATATTCAGGAGGACAGCAACTGATTCTCACCTCTGCGAGCCCTATTTTCTTGCTGGTAGGAAGTGAATTTATATTGACTCTGAGGGATCTTTCTTTCCTGTTATAAGAGCTTGGCCCCTGGAAGAAGAAGAAAACCCACATGTTTCTATGAGAAAGAGTGCAAAGTTGCATGTCTAGGATTTTATCCAATGCTGTTTGCACCTGAGGAGAAAGAACTTCCACATATGCAACAGGATTTCAGTTTCCACTTCTCCCTCCGGTAGGGTGGTCAATCAGTGTCTGGGTGAAAATCGGTAAAATGTCTGGGAAAGTCCATATGGCAGGCCATGTTGGCAGTGCTCCACAGCTTTTCTGTCTGGATTTTCACTGTTTGAAATATGGCAACTCCACCCTCCAGCGTCCTTCTGCACACCTTTATATTCTGCTCCGGAGGGTTGGGGGAAGTCCACTCACAAAGTCTGCTCATCCGTATCTTTTTATTTTAAAAAAACTGTATGCTTCTCCCTTTAGTATACACATTATATATATTCTCAGAGTGGCTTTCACAATTAATCCCCTGTCCTCCCCCCTCCCGGAAATAAAACATCAATGAAAAAAAGGAACCTTTTTATCATTAGGGTTTATGTACACTTACATTTCCTCCTCTCTTTCTAGGCATGGTCTGAGCTCCATGTCTGAGCACATCTCTCCCCCCCCCCCTTTTTTTGCTCTGCAGCTTTCCCCATTAAAACCCACTCTTTAAAGCTCAATTGGAGCAAATGACAATCCATGCAAAATCTGAATGGATGTTTGCTCCAATTGAGCAGGTTATAATGGGGGAAAGCTCTGGGACAAAACAAACACAAAACCACTCAGACACAGAGATTTTAAGTGCAGGCCCAGAAAGAGTGGGACCAATTGGAAGTGTGGATAAGCCCTTAGTGTTCAGCTGATGAATAACGTACAAAGGCATAATCTAGATCCTTCTTCGGTAGTTTAACATCCATTGTTGGGTGCTTATATTTGGCATAGTGGAATGAGGACCGGCCTGAACTAAGCTCCTGGTATCCTTCATGGGATCCTTTCATCATAAGGGATAGTTCACGTTCTGAAAGAAAGAAGGGAAAATGTTCATGACAGGTCTGTTGCTTGCAATAACTTTTTGTGCTAAACTCAAAGTGGGCCTCTGCAAAAATCAGATTTCTTAATGGCATCCACATCACTAATTTATATATTACTTGACTTGCTCCGTTAGTTAACTTGGCCTTGTTATTGCACCATGCTAAGACTCTGAACAAAAGCTATACTTTTGAGGAAATCAAATATGAACAGTGAAATATCTATACAGTTCCTTATTGAACTTGTCTTGCTCATTGCATTCCCATCCATCATAAATATTCATCACCCAGCAGGTAAGCAATACTCTTTGAATGCAAAGGCACATTCACAGCACAATCCTCTCCCTGTATACTCAGAGGCAGTGATCTTTTTCTAAGAAAAATATGTTTAGGGGTACTCTCATTTTCCTACGCATATTGAAATACTGCCCCTCAATGAGGCCAATCTTGGATTCATAAAATGTTTAGGGGTATGCGTACCACCATAAAAAAAAGCTCTGCTCAGAGGTGTCAATGAGTTCAGTGGGACTTGATCTCAAGTAAGTGTGCATAGGTTTGTAGTCTTAGAGGTGAATCTTCATTTGTGCACAGCCTGTATATACAAAGCTCCCTTGCTGGATCAAGAGAAATATGTATGGGATATATTAGCCTTGCAAAAGTTGGAGTGTGTGATGTGGCTAATCAAGGAGAAATGTAATGATCAGAATATATTGATGAAAGATACAGTATGAAGAAATATCAACTTAAGAGAACTAGGCTTTATATAAGATTAGGTAAGTTTTACTAGGCATTCTATATATTTAAAACAATGGTGTTAATTCATTTTAAGCATTCTTCAAAATAATTATTACTGGTTGAAAACTAGAGAAACCATTATTACTATGATGAAAATCTTACTTGATTTCTGTCTTTTTTTCTTCTCTACTTCAAATTCCAAACAACAAACTTCACGAGCCTGTAGGCATACAAGAAGACAGAAGAACATTGAAAGTTTAGAATCTAGTTGAAACTTCCTTTTATTACTTTCTTTGCCATCTAAAAGTTAGCATTTGGAGGGGGGGCATAATAATCAATCCCTTTCAAAACTGAATGACTGAATCACAAATACAGTACAGTACAGTACAAAAATACAAGGATTCCGAAATAATTTTATATAGTGTTTGATTACAATTCAGACTTAAACGTAAAAGTAAAGGTACCAGTCACAGACGACTCTGAGGTTGCAGTGTTCATTTCGCTTTACAGGCCGAGGGAGCAGGCGTTTGTCCACAGACAGCTTCCGGGTCATGTGGCCAGCATGCCTAAGCCACTTCTGGCGAAACCAGAGCAGCGCACGGAAACACCGTTTACCTTCCCGCCCAGAGTGGTACCTATTTATCTACTTGCACTTTCAAAGTGCTAGGTGAGCAGGAATTGGGACCGAACAACGGGAGCTCACCCCGTCGCGGGGATTCGAACTGCCGACCTTCTGATCGGCAAGCTCTAGGCTCAGTGGTTTACACCACAGCGCCACTTAATTAAACCCATTTTAAAATTACTATTATTTATTAAATTTGTTAGTCACTTCATCTTGCCCAAGGCTAGCCAAAGCAATTTACAACCAAACTCATTGAAATTAATGAGCCTACACACCTACAACTTAGTTTGGATCCAATGTATTGATTTAAGTTTTTTTTAACAAGAAGAGCATTTTTTTAAAAGGAAGCAAGTAAGAAAGTTGTGGCCATAGGCTTGCCACCTGGATCACAATTTTTATGGAATGTTTAATTTCAGAACCTCAATCCATGAAGAACAGACAAATGTATTATGGATGGTATTTATATTTGCCCATATTTTAAATTCTCAAAGGAACAAAAACCCAATGTCTGTGGTTAAAGCAACAGGGAATACATCCAATAGGGCTAAGCTGGGTTCTTCTGGGACCTATTCAGTCAGGCTCAAATCCAAATGGACAGTAAATTTATCAGGAATGACAAATGACATATTACCTACACTTGACTGGATTAAAAATAATGATTGGATTTATCAATATATTGTCACATTTAGTAACCTGTTTCTTAGATTATATATTTTTACTAGGGCTGCAATAAACCTCTTTCAACTGGACTTATTCCAGAAATAAGTATCCATAGGGTTTATCACATGCTTGGAAAGGCCATGATAACTTCAACTGAACCCTCAAGTAATTAAGCATCCCATACAGGAGAAGATGCCTGATGGCTCAGTAGGAAAATTATGTTCAGTTTTATACTATTCCTGTCTCAGAGAGTATATAATAATTCATTAACTTTGATATAATTTAGAATCTCTTTGTTTCCCTTGCACTGTATATCTAAAGTACAAGAAAGCAGACAGAAAATAACAAAAATTACCACAAGAGTTCCATTCGTAACAATGGTTTCAGGAACACTCAAACTGAAAAATAAATGGAATATAAATGAATATACATTCATGTAATAAAATGTTTATGTTCCTCTTGAAAATGGAACTATTGCTGAGGTGCTGTCAGTGTTCAACAGCAGAGAGAGCAAGAGGGGTCCTTGAAGGCTGTGAGGGCAAGTTTGCTGCCATACTTATTTTCCCTTCAGAAAATCTTTTTATTTTCAATGCTGGCAGAAGGAGAAAAAAATAAAGAAAAATACACTTTCCAGTCCTGTACTGTTGAAACGGCAACGAGACCACACTGGCCTATTTATTCTGTTTGTATTCTGAATGTTCCTATGTGATGCCAATAAAGGTTACTTGACTTGACTTGACTTGACTTTCCAGTCTGCTGGCATGAGCTTTGAATTTGACAACTTCTCTGCTTTTGATTCTCCTTCCCCATACCAGATACCATAGCTTTGCTGTTGTAGCCTGGGAAATTAAAAAATACAACATTTCTTATGGGGCTTTGTCAAAATGCTGGCCAGGCCTAGAGCATTAATACATGTTTCTTTTGCTGTCATTGGGAGAAATGTTGACAATGTTCCCTGAGTTCTAATAATTAACTTATTTTTATGGATTTACATTCTGGTTATCAGAAGGGTAAGGCATGTTGCTTTAAGTAATCTGTAGTATCTGAATTTACTCACCTGTTTCGTAACTCAAATTCCACCTCCAGCTCCTCTTGATCCTGAAATAAGAGGGTGGTCAGTGAATTAAACCCTTTTAATAACAGATTCTGCACTGCTAGACTACAAAATACTTGGTTTTCGAACCTTGGTTTTCGAACGTCTTGGAAGTCGAACGTTTTGGTTTTCGAACACTGAAAACCTGGAAGTAAATGCTTCTGTTTTTGAATGCACCTCGGAAGTTGAACGGCTTCCACTGGGGGTCCCCCTCCCCAATTTTCTCTATTAAATTTGCAGACCGCCCTTTATGCCTTGGCTTTTGAACGTTTCAGAACTCGAATGGTCTTCCAGAACAGATTATGTCTGAAAACCAAGGTACCACTGTGTGTAACTGCAGACTAGTGAGACCTGACATATACTGCCAGCAATTCCTCATAGCCACACGTGTGACAGTTGTCATGGAAAATTAGAAGGGGGAATGATGAGGTTGGGAAAAGGCATGGGAATTATAATCATGTTTTCCTCTTTTGATCACCATTTATTTTCTATATACCAAAATTCTTTAGTTTGACAATGTTTCCTTTCTCACCAACTTTTTAGGTGCAACCTAGTTCCATTAAAATCAGTTAAACTTTCCCATGGGTTACTTTGGCTAGTATGTTGTTGTTGTCGTTTTATTAGATTTATTAAATTTTGATCTTCATCAAAAGATCTCAGTGTGGTTCACAAGAAAAAAATACAAGATAACCCCCCCTCCCGCAAACACATATTTTATTTAGTACTATGCACCCCTGAACTTCCCTGATTGCCAAGGCCCAAATCTCTCTATCAGTTCTTGTTGGGGAAGGAGAGCTGTGGTGGATGAAGGACTGAATCCAGTTCTAGTTTTCTCTCCAGAACAGCTGATAGCTGGAAATTTAGCTTCTTTAAAGGTATGCATGCATACAGCACAAGACTCTGGATTAAAGAAGAAAACTGCATGTACCTCATCTTGCTTGACAAACTGTTTCTTATCCAGCTAGGAGAGCCAACTTCCTTGTGAATGGTACCAGAGCTGGATTGGGGCAATGGGTTTTGTGTGTGTGTGTGTGTTTTGCATTTGTATTGCAAGAGAGCACTATAAAACCAAACTACATGTAGTACAGATATGGATGTACACCTGTTCATAAACATGAGAAACTCTTATGTTTACTTTGCCCTATTTCTGTATTATCCTGTGATTTTTCGTTGCTGAAAATTTGTCAGCGTTGAATTTTTTTCAGCATTTTGTATGATTTCTCCCATTATACATATTTATGTATGCAATTTTACCCAATATACTCATCTTTGTAAGCAATTTCCCCTAATACAACCCATTTTTGTACATTATTTTCACAAATATAGGCATTTTTATGCCCCCTTTCCCTATATGCACATTTCTGCATCAATATCTTACTGGAGAACTGATTCACAAAATTCTGAGAAGTGTGAATTTCAAAGGATAGGTGCATTTTGGTTCAAGTATTGTTTCAGAAAGTGCCAATTAGGTGGGTTCATATTAAAATACGATCCAAATCAAAATCCCTCGTATCCCTAAATAACACACACATTAAAGGTAAAGGGTAAAGGGATCCCTGACCATTAGGTCCAGTCGTGACCGACTCTGGGGTTGTGGCGCTCATCTCGCTCTATAGGCCGAGGGAGCCGGCGTTTGTCCACAGACAGCTTCCAGGTCATGTGGCCAGCATGCCTAAGCCACTTCTGGCAAACCAGAGCAGCGCATGGAAACGCGGTTTACCTTCCTGCCAGAGCGGTACCTATTTATCTACTTGCACTTTGAGGTGCTTTCGAACTGCTAGGTTGGCAGGAGCAGGGACCGAACAACAGGAGCTCACCCCGTCGCGGGGATTCGAACCGCCGACCTTCTGATCGGCAAGTCCTAGGCTCTGTGGTTTAACCCACAGTGCCACCCGTGTCCCTAATACACACATTACAGCTAAGCTAAGTTACCTACCAAGATTGTGAGTTCTGGAACTTAGACATTTCAGGCAACAAATACTATTCACATCACAGTACAATCTTAAACATGTTTACTCAGAAACAAGTTCCACTTAATAATAATACTTCCTTTCTCATTGGGCTAAACCAGCTTATTGGTGAGTAATTTTTTACTGAACTTCTGAGTGAACATGCATAGGATTGCCCTGTTAAACATTCTTTCTGCTTATACAGACCTTTGGATTGGACTTAAAGGACAAGAGCACTTTTTCACTTAGTGGGAGTCCAGCTATATCAAAGCGAATCGTGAAAAGTTGTTCGTCTTGGCAGACATCCTCATCGAAGACACTCAGCTCCAGCATGTTCTGATAGGAGAGAAAAGACCTATAAATAAATGCTAAAAGAACTGTACAGCTTTCCTACAGTTCTGTATACCCCAGACCGAAAAGGAAAACATTTTACAATGGCATGGAATTCCATGCAAGAAGAGACCAAACATGTTCAATTTAGAAAAGAGTTGGATAATTGGGAATATAAATTAGGCATGGGGTACATTTACCTTCAATTCCCTGCTCTTTCAAAAATAGGCATGTATTCCATCAACAGCTTCATTGCTTCTGTGGTCTTTGGACCTTGGGAAACTGCTGACCCACGCCTTCCCCACTTGACCTATGGCATATCTAAGGACTGTTCTAAATGAGGTGGCAATCATGTAAGGTGGAATTTCCTTGTGTACTGACTCATCCCATTCATATGCAACAGTCTTGCACTAATGATGTATAATGAAGTTGTGTAGTAGACATTTCATGCATGTAGCCAGTGCGTGGGATAAAGCATTTTAAATGTTAAACCAACTGTGTGCATAACCTGAATAAGTACTTTTGGGATCTTCTTTAGGGCCCCTGGTAGAGGAAGAGGAGTGCAGGGGGAGTGCACTGCCCCCGCAGCATGATCTCGGTGGGGTGCCATCGCGGCTGCCACCCCGCCCACGCTGGGCGCCACACTCCTGTGGCGGCGTGCCATGCCCCTGGGACGCAAGCCAGCCCCGCCCCAGCCTGCATGAAGCTCCGCCACTGTTTAGGGCTACTGTCAAATTTAAATCAGTCCTGGAAGCAAATTCAAATATTTATGTGAGCCTATGTGCGTGAGCGACTGCTCATCTGAAATCATCCATGCATCCAAATTTCCCTGCACATGGAAAACTCACACATTAGGGAGAAGACTGATGATTCTTTCAAAGAAGCAATCATTTGCATACAATAGGATTTGTGGAAGACTGTATGCATATATTAGAATTGGCGCAAAGCCGCAACAGGCACAGCAACACCAACTGCCCTATTGTGCCAGGTTGTGTCATGACACTAATGTCGGAACTCTACTGCTCAGTTCTGTGAGCTGGTGATCTTCTACAAATCAAGGCATGTTTCAAATTCACAAGAAATCACTTTCAGTGAGATTATGATATAGCAACAAGGAGTGACCATCGGTTTCTGACCTTCACTTTGCTCTGGACCATGAAATGGAAAGTTTCGTTCCAGACTGGGTCTTTAGAATTTTGAACAGTCTTTGTCTGGAACCTTTCAGAAGAAGCCGTTGGCAGCCATAGGGTCAAATAGCAATCAGTATGGCTTACTGTTGGGAGAGAAAGTAGCACTTTAACTGTGTGATAGCTGATATAATACAGTGGTACCTCGGGTTACGTATTTAATTCGCTCCAGAGGTCCATTCTTAACCTGAAACTGTTCTTAACCTGAAGCACCACTTTAGCTAAAGGGGCCTCCTGCTGCCGCTGCGCCGCCAGCCAGCGATTTCTGTTCTCATCCTGAAGCAAAGTTATTAACCCGAGGTACTATTTCTGGGTTAGCGGAGTCTGTAACCTGAAGTGTATGTAACCTGAAGCGTATGCAACCTGAGGTACCACTATATACCTTGCAACTATTTTTTTAACAGGTATATATATATCACTTTGTGCATTGGGCTGATATCTGTACAGAATTAATTCATACCCAATGTTGGCAAATATCCTTTCAAAAAATTCTCTGTTTGAACACGGGTAGGGATTCTGTGGCCTTCCAGATGTCACTGTATTACAACTCCTTTTTATAGGTTTTTTTATTTATACTTTTCAAATTTATACATTTTATTTATTTTACAATTCATTTAACATTTCAAAATTTGACTTCCTTCCCCTTCTTTCTGCGATTCCTTAAATTTATTTTTTAGTATCTTCTGCAGATCCAAATTCATTTAACTTGCTCATTTAATTATCTACTGTAAATATATACTCTTATAAAACTGCAGGTTATTACAATATGTAATCCTGCTAATGTTTTTATCTGTTTACAATTTATATGCAAATATTCAATAAACCATTTCCATTCTTTTATAAAAAGTTTGTTATTTTGATTTCTTATTCTTCCAGTAGGTTCCACCATTTCTACATAGTCCATAAGTTTTTGTATCCATTCTTTGTTTACTGGGACTTCTGTTTCTTTCCATGTATTACACCTCCTATTATCCCTGATTATTTAAAGTGCAGCATGCAGATTTACTTAATAAGAATTTGTAGAAAATTCACAACATCATATTAAGTGAAATGTCCAGTATCAATATTCCAACACAGGGATGAGGAACCAGTGGCTGTTTGAAAGTTGTTGGACTCCAGTTCCCATCAGCCCCAGCCAGCATGACCATGGGTCAGGATAATTGCCTTTCCTTTTCAGTACAGTGGTACCTCTGGTTAAGAACTTAATTGGTTCCAGAGGTCTGTTCTTAACCTGAAACTGTTCTTAACCTGAAGTACCACTTTAGCTAATGGCTAAATGGCCTCCTGCTGCCGCCGCACGATTTCTGTTCTCATCCTGAAGCAAAGTTCTAAACCCGAGGCACTATATCTGAGTTAGCGGAGTCTGTAACCTGAAGTGTCTGTAACCTGAGGTACCACTGTAAAAGACTGGCCTGTGAAAGCCTTACTGGGCACCATAGTCTCATTGCATTCCAGCCCACCACAAAGGAATAGGAAAGCTACTTACGGGTATCTGCTCTCCGGAGATTCTTTGCTCTGATCACTCTTACACTAAGCAGACAACAAGGTGATGTTTCTACCTGCATGCAAATCGTGTACAAAAGTCAACATGAAAATGTGGATTGAAAGCAGGGAAAGAAGAACTGAGCAGGCGAAAACCATAGACGACTATTAAAGTGTGCTTAATGGCTATTGGGGGAGGCATACAACTGCCCCATCTCTGGCTAGAATTCAATGGTATAAACATTAATGGTCTCATCCTCTGTATTCTGAGAGCAGGTATGTACACCAATGCAAGGAAGTGGGGCATTGGATGTGAGTTATCTTGAACAGTGAATGGTTTGGGCATAGTTTTGTCTACAACTCTGGGGGTGAATCATAGAGTCGAAGGGACCCTGAAAGTCATCCAGGCCAATCCTCTCAATATAGGATCCCCTCCAGCTTCTAGCCATGTCCCCAGTCTGTTCCACTGCTGGTCAGCTTTTACTGTTAGGAAGCCTCTTGTAATGTTAAGCTGAAATTGACTTTCTTGCAATACCTGACCGATCTTTCTAGTCCTGCCCTGGAGCAATAGAAGACAAATCTCACTCCACCTACTTAGTGGCTGACACCTTTTCAGATATTTGAAGGCAGCTATTGCACGCAACATGGTTCCCTTCTGATGTTGTTGGACTATAATTCCCATCATTCATTGGCCATGCTGCATGTTTGAATCCAAGAACAGCTGGAGATCATGATGCAAGCTACCCCTGAGCTAGGCTGTAGAAATCTCACCCCTAGGAGACGAGAGCCCTGCTCATGAGAGCAAATTTTCCTATACAACTGGGGATTACATGTAAGTAATTTTCTTCCCCTAGATTGTAATGCACAGAAGCCTGTACTAGTGCAGAATAGGATTGAAGTGCCCGTAGTCTGAGGGCTTACCCACACTTACATTTTGCCCCATGCTTTTCTGGCACAGGTCTGTGCTGTAAAGCTCTTTTCTTTGCCCCAGAGCACTTATTGCAAAAACCCACGCAACAAATGGCAATTTGGGTTTTCTGTGGATTACTTTGATTCAGCACTAAAAAGAGCTCTCAAATAGGGAGCTTTAAAGCATGGACTGTGCCTGGGAAGCCTCCAGGAAAGGTAAGGGTGGATAAGCTCCAAGTCCCTGCTAAGAAGAAAGTGTATCCACTTGTTGCACTTAGGAACAACTAGTGCCTCAATTATGAAATAATTATAAAATTGCTAGCATTTAGAGTAAGACGCAGGAGTGGCAAGTGCAAATAAAAGTGTAATTTTACTCAACAGATCTTTGCTATTTGTCCCCAGTGGCATAATTCAAAATAACGTTTTTGAAACATCTTTGACCAGGGCAAGCGCAACAACAAATGGTCCTTGGTTTGAAATTGTTGCCACTACGTTTCACTCATATATTTTCATCAATTAGGGTTGCCGTGTGTCCGTTTTTTCCTGGACATGTCCTCTTTTTCAGGGCTAAAATTTCTGTCCAGGTGAATTTTTTAAATTTGGCAGAATGGCCAGGGTTTTTTGGTTTTTTAACTTAAAGAGAAAGGCAGCACCCAAATTAAACATGGCCCCTTTCCCTGTTCCTCAACTAACCGTCCCACACAAGCACTCCTTTGTGACAAGGACACTACATGCATCTGAGCATCATGCCAGACACCCACTCATGGCTGCTGCGGGGAGCCAATCTGAGTCTGTGAGGTAGCAACGTTAGCACGGCCCCCTTTAGCGTGAGGGCCTCCTTGAACTTTGAAGCAAACAGACGCTGGGGATCCGGCCCTCCTCCGTTCATCAGAGCAAAGGGAGCTCACTCTTGTTCTTCCTCCTCACTCCTCACCCCCCTCTTTCTCCCAGATCTCCCTTTTACTGTTACCGTGAGTAACAGTACAGCACTGTTCGGCACGCATGCTAATCCTCTTGTGCGCGCCCCCTGCCTCGCCAGGTTCCATCCCCACCTCAGGGAAGAGCACCATGTGGAGCCACACTCTCTCACCCTGCCCCATGCCATCCTTCCTCAACGCTTCCCCCTCACCCGCCACTGCACACAGCACTGGACAATGTGGAGCCAGCGGGACAAACCCGCCACTGCTTTAGGATATTTCAGAGACAAAGGGGCTCTTAAATATGCAGGATTCCATTTCGTCAAGTAGCCGCCTGCCCGCCTGCCTGCCTTTCTGGAGGATTGTGGAGGGCCTGGCCAGGGAGTTTTGGTGCTGACCCTCCTGTCTTGCATTGTGGCTGAGGGCTTGCGACAGGAAAGAGAAGCCTCACGAATGTTGCTGCTCTGAGACGGCCTCTCAAGACAAGAGAAGGGGCAGCAGCTAGCTAATAATAATAATAATAATAATAATAATAATAGTAATAATAATAATTTATTATTCATACCCTGCCCGTCTGACTGAGTTTCCCCAGCCACTCTGGGCGGCTTCCAATCGAGTGTTAAAAACAATACAGCATTAAATAATAAAAACTTCCCTAAACAGGGCTGCCTTCACAGGATTCTTTTTTTTCTTTTGCAGGAGTGCTTTAAATGTATTTTGTATATGTAGTCTTTCTCCTCCCCACTCTTCTAAAATGTTCTAGAAAACAGCCTCTGATTTTTTCTTGTTTTTGATGTCATCTAGAAAAAAGATCTCAAAGCTAGAATGGTCTACACAGAGGAGATCCTGCTTCTGGCATCCTAGGCTCAGACCATTTAGCAGTTTAAACGCCACACTCAAAGCCAATACTTTACGTACTTTCTATCCAAGGGGGGGGGGGACCCATTCCCCACTATCCTAATTTATTTATGATTTGTATCCCACCCTTTCACACACAATGCCTAGACTGCTAATGACTTTAAAGATAACAAAATCGCAGAATCAAACATTTGGAAGGGACCACGAGGGTCATCTACTCCAAACCTGAGATTAAGAGTCTCGTGTCCTCCTGATTGAGCTGAGCAGCTGCCCCACTATTCAAAGAAAATACAATAAAAACTAAAAAGAACAAAGACAAAAGAACCAAAATAAAAACAAGCATCTTCACTGTGAAATACCTTGAGACTTAAAGCATGAATTGGTTGAATAATTATTTTCTGTCCCCAAGGAATATTGCAAACTGTAATCTGGGGGGCAGGGAAACGCTCGTGGAACAGAATCCTCAGCCATAAGAAGAGCCCTGCTGAATCAGACCAAAGACCAGCATCCCATAATGAAACATGCCTCTAGAACACCATGCAGGAGAATGTGAGCACAACAAGTTTCTCCTGCTGTCATTCCCTAGATAATTGGTACAAAACCAATGTCATTTTGTAGTGTGTATATGCTAACAAACAACAACAAATGCACCACAATTTTATAATGAAAGAAAAGAACATACACAATCTGCTTTTTGCTCCGCCTAGCTGAACCGGAATACCCATGACGCTTACCAGATGTGATAAACTTCCACATGCTTCCATTATTGTTTTCCGTGCAAGTTTGTGCAGGCTAAATGTTCTCAATGGAGCCAAGGATAAGACTAAATATTCACACACATTTTTCAGGCTTTAAACCGGCAGAGGTGGATAAACACCTGTTTCAAAAGTGATTCAGAGCCACACACCCCTCTCGTTTCAGAAACAAAAAAATATTCCCTCCCACCTCTTTTGCTACGTTGCTATGCGGAACAAGTGTCAGCGTGAAGTGTCTTTAAATGTGCTAGAGCTGGTGCAATGAAGTTGCTTAGAACAGGTGTTCCTTTTCCTTCTAAACTACGCTATTGCATCTCCCTCCACCCTCCAGTTTTCTTTTGAAATACAATATGCATGTGTTTTCCTAACACAGATTTGGATCAGAAATGAATGTCCTCTCTCCCGGGTTAAACTGGCTGAAACTATGTCCTCAAGAGCTGTCCTTTTTATTTAAATATATTTGTTTATTATTGCATGTCTCTTATATGCCACCTTTCCTCCAAGAAACTCAAGGCGGCTCTCTCCATCCCCATATCACCCTTACAACCCTGTGAGGTAAGTTAGACTGAGAGTTGGCAAGTGGTTCAAGGCTCCCCTGTGAACTTCATGGTGGAGTGAGGATTTGAACCCTAGATCCTATTCTAACTCTCTAACCACTATGCCATACTGGCTCTGAGCAGCAGGGTCTGGAAGGGTGAGCATTGTTAGTCATGTAAAAAGGTAAAGGGACCCCTGACCATTAGGTCCAGTCGTGGACGACTCTGAGGTTGCGGCGCTCATCTCGCGCTATAGGCCAAGGGAGCCGGCGTACAGCTTCCGGGTCATGTGGCCAGCATAACTAAGCCGCTTCTGGCGAACCACAGCAGCGCACGGAAACGCTGTTTACCTTCCCGCTGGAGCGGTCCCTATTTATCTACTTGCACTTTGACGTGCTTTAGAACTGCTAGGTGGGCAGGAGCAGGGACCAAGCAATGGGAGCTCACCCTGTCACGGGGATTCAAACCGCCGACCTTCTGACTGGCAAGTCCCAGGCTCTGTGGTTTAACCCACATCGCCACCCAATGCTATAAATGAACACCTCCCCTGGCTCTATGCATGGATTTCCCTTGCTGGAGGGTCATCTTTCCATGTCAAAGTATCTGTATGCATGTGCCAGGCAGGAGGAGGGAATCTCTTAATTCCAGTCTTATAATAATAATTTATTATTTATACCCTTCCCATCCGGCTGGGTTTCCGCCATTCTGGGTGGCTCCGAACAGAATATAAAAAACACAACAAAACTTCAAACATTAAAAACTTCTTTAAACAGGGTTGCCTTCAAATGTCTTCTAAAAGTCAAATAGTTGTTTATTTCCTTGACATCTGATAGGAGGGCAATCCACAAGGCAGGGGCCACTGCTGAGAAGGCCCTCTGCCTGGTTCCCTGTAACCTCACTTCTCACGGTGAGGGAACCACCAGAAGGCCCTCGGAGTCTTCTAAAATATGTTGTTCAGAACCCATTGTAAGTTCTGGGCAGTGGGCATGGTGGGAGAAGTGATATCCCCCCTTTTCCCTATAGCCTTCCCCCCCCATCCCTGTAGGTTGGAGATCCTTCCAGTATAGCTGGTGGTATCAAAGGATGCAAGGGGAAGGTTAGACTGGGAAAAATGGCCTTTCCCACTTCCGCTGGAAGGAATCTCCACTAGATAAGAGGCGATGGTTTTGTCATAGAAGAATGTATTTTTGAAACAAATTGATTGAGTTTTGAAGATTTTTGTTCCTGTTCTATCCTGTATTTTATGTTACAGAAATTCTAGCAGGATAATATGCATTACTGGCAAGAATAGTTGCGTGTTGAGGTCCCCAAGCCACTCCTCAAATAACTTACAACTCACACATGATTTTTGTTTAAGGTTTTTGGCATAATTTTGGCCACAACTTTATTAAAATACATATCTGTGAGTGGTTGCTTAGGCATTGGTTAAGAATATCTGTCCCCCCCCCCCGCCTGGGGACAGAACTGACCTCCAAACTCCCTTATTGGGGAGCAATGGAGCTGAGTCACAGGCCCTCAGCACTCACCCGCATGCTTCCCGGGGCTAGCCCCATTCCAGGGATTCGGACGAAATCGTGGCAAGCCCCTGGATTCCTTTAATGGAATTCCATTCCACAGCAGCATTGGAGGGGCAGGCCCAGCCAATCCTTACCCCTCCTCCAACCAATTTGAAAACCAATGCCTAACCGCAACCTTACAAGTTGTGACGATTTGCTACGCAGTAGGCAAAAACCAAATGGCCCAGCCAATCGGCCAGATGGACAAAATTCCTACCAGGCCCTGCCCCAATGGCAGATGACCCCATGACAGGCATAGCAAGGTCAAAGTAAAACCCTCGAGACACAGGGCGGGTGCACAGGTGATCCGGTTCACACGGCAAAAGAGAAAGCACCAAGCTGCGCACCCAGAATTTAAAAGGTACGATCCCTTCCACCAAAATTGCAACAAGTAAATTTCCCCAGCAATCCAGCCAACCAATCAATTGCCAGGGGGCAGTTTGGGCCACCCTGCCTGGCAACAGAGGGGTGACTCAGCGGACCCCACCGCAACACATGCTCTCCTTTCAGGGAGAACATGCTATGTAATTAACTGAAACACACCTATGTCCTGCTTGACTAGGAGTTACTAAAGTGAGCAGGACATAGGAACAAATAGGTGTACGTTAGGAGAGTGGGCAGTTGGCAAATTCTACATGAAACTAGAGAAGTAGGGTTTGTTAATCATTCAGATCACAAGGCCAAAGAACTGAGTGTGTGGAAGATGATGTACCAATCTGAGTTTGAGTTCTGCATGCACAATAACTTCAAAATGAGAAGAATCACCTGCTTCAGATTCATCTGTTAATACCTGTATAACAGGTTTGGGGCACCTCAAATACCACAATAGAGACATAATCTTAGTGTGTTCTCTAGACATGCAAGCAATTGCAATTACAGCTTACTTTTAAAAGCTAATTTGAAAAGAGTGGCTATAACAAAGTCATCCTGGGTCACAGGAATTGGAAAGGAGAGTTTAGACACATGATGGAGAAGGCAGAGATGGCTCAGGCCAGCATGTGCCCAACAGAGCCATCTCTCTATATGAATGGATGGTTCTGATGCTAGAATTGCCTTAATTTTCACAATCTGTTTTGCCTTCAGCCTTTGGAGTAATATCACAGCAAAGTAATCTATGTATGGAAGTGCATCACAGGTTGATGTGGCTTTGAAACACAAAACCTGGTTAAAATCACATCACTTGTTTTATTCTCAGTTGTGCCTGAGCCACAGTACCAGTAGGCATACCTGGAGATTTCTAAAATCAGACTTAGCATAACTTCTTTTTGATTCAGGGTGCTTCTGTTTATTCATCCTGATCCCCCCCCCACCAAGCAGCTGGACAATGCTGCATCAGAGTTTTGTCACACTTTCCACTGCATTTCCCAGCTGATTTCCTTTATTTCAAAAAGGCAAATATTAGGGGGAATTGAATTTGCTGCACAAGACCTCCCGTAAACTTTAACTGTACAACCTAAGTTTACCAGTATGTGATTGACTCCCACCCATAGGAGCCAACTCTTAGGGGAGATGGAGGTTTAGGCCCCCACAATAAAATATTTGAGGGGGCCAGGCCCCCACATACTTAATGGGTATTCCCATTCAAATGATGTGTGTGCACTGCATCATGTGAACGATTATGTGGGGCGGGCCTTACCTGGGCCCCCACAATATTTTATTCAAGTTGGCACCCCTGCTCCCACCCCAAAATAGAGAGTCTGGAAAGTACCCTAAGGGGTACTTAGAGGTAATTACTATAGGAAAATCAGAATGATGCAGGCTGAACGGTAGTTCGTGCTCCATAAGGTCCACAGGATCATTAGAGCCCCAGGTTTTCTCTTCTTATCTTTTTTTAAAAAATCATTTTTATTAAATTTTCCACTTTAACAATCCAATCAAATCACATTAAATATTCCAAATTATACATATACATATCAAATAATCCAAATATTCTTACAAATTATAAATTTTTTAATGGGACTTCCCATGCTTCAAGTTTGGAGGGTTCTGATCATCTCATATCTTTACTGCTTTTCATAGTCATTTCCGATGGTTCCTCTAATTCTTCCTGTTGTTAACCTTCCTTCTTTCACGGCCTCTGAGTTGTTCCCACAAGCAAGTTGAAACAAACAATGATGTATTTCTGTGTGGATTTTATGTCTATGATTCCCCTCTATAAGTTTGCAGCATCTCCTCACACTCTGGTGTTTCTGCTGAATCAATCCAAAAGTCTTTTCGCTGCTGGCAGCCGCCATCTTCACTCAGTTCCGATGAAATCAAGTCTAGGCATCGGCTCATTAATTTTCCAGACCGGTTGCATCAAACATTAGCCTTTCCAGAGGAGGTTTACCAAATCAAACTGGAAATACAAATATAATGTCATATTAAAGGCTCATCTCCCCCATGGCTATTTATAATTCTGCAGTTCGGTCTTGACTTCCATCATGGCAGATTTCCAAATTAAAAATGCGACACAGCTCCCACACAGTTCTAGGGAACCGTCCAACTGGCAGGAATCTTTACGAAGATTTTTAACCAGTCTATGGCACAA
This sequence comes from Podarcis erhardii, assembly GCF_964252035.2. NCBI lineage: Eukaryota > Metazoa > Chordata > Lepidosauria > Squamata > Lacertidae > Podarcis > Podarcis erhardii. The sequence goes on from NC_138497.1 coordinate 45,126,840, forward strand.
GCCACTGTTCCACTGTCTGAAATCCGCTACCATTATACCCCTGCCAAAAACATCGAAGATAGACAGTCTGAATGATTTTCGTCCTGTGGCGTTGACACCCATTATAATGAAATGTTTCGAAAAACTGGTGAGGAAGCGCATCTTATCTTGTCTGCCAGTGGGACGTGACCCTTACCAGTTTGCGTACAAGGCAAAGAGATCCACAGAGGATGCTGTGGCAATGGCTTTACATGCTGTCCTGACTCATTTGGAGAAGCAAGGGAACTACGCGAGACTGTTATTTGTAGACTTTAGTTCTGCATTTAATACTATTCTTCCAAATAGATTGGTGCCCAAATTCTTAGACCTGGGACTTCCACCATGTTTGTGCAGGTGGATACTAGATTTTCTATCAAATCATTCCCAAAGGGTCAGGTTGGGTTCCCACGTCTTTGCGGATCTCATCACGAATATGGGGACGCCGCAGGGGTGCGTGTTGAGCCCGCTTTTATATACACTCTATACAGCTGACTGTGGCCCCAAATAGGTAAAGGTAAAGGTACCCCTGCCCGTTCGGGCCAGTCTTGCCAGACTCTAGGGTTGTGCGCTCATCTCACTCTATAGGCCGGGAGCCAGCGCTGTCTGCAGACATTTCCGGGTCACGTGGCCAGCGTGACAAGCTGCATCTGGCGAGCCAGCGCAGCACACAGAACGCCGTTTACCTTCCCGCTGGTAAGCGGTCCCTATTTATCTACTTGCACCCAGAGGTGCTTTCGAACTGCTAGGTTGGCAGAGGCTGGGACCGAACGACGGGAGCGCACCCCGCCGTGGGGATTCGAACCGCCAACCATGCGATCGGCAAGTCCTAGGCGCTGAGGTTTTACCTACAGTGCCACCTGCGTCCCCGTGCCCCCAAATACCCCAGTAATAAGATCATTAAGTTCGCAGATGATACAACGGTGGTTGGTTTCATCACGGCTGGAGAGGGGGAGGCGGCCTATAGGAAGGAAGTTGAGCAGTTGGGGGAGTGGTGCAGGAAAAACAACTTACTCCTTAACTTAAAGAAAACAAAAGAGATCATTGTGGCCTTAGGAAATGTAAATTGAATATTCAGCCACTTATTATTGAGGGGAAGTGCGTGGAACAGATCTCAGTGTTTCGATTTCTGGGAATGGAGTTGAGAGACGACCTAACCTGGGGAGAAAACAGCAAAGACCTGGTGAAGAGAGCACAACAGAGGTTATATTTTCTGAGAATCCTCTGGAAAAACAATCTCTCAAAGGACCTGTTGATGGCATTTTACCATTGCACTGTGGAGAGCGTATTAACTTATGGTCTGTGTGTGTGGTTTGGGAGCTGCACAGCCAGGGAAAAAACAATGCTATCCAGGGTTCTAAAGACAGCAGAGAGAATAATTAGGTGCACTCTTCCCACCTTAGATCAAATCTATGCTGCCAGGTGCCATAAGAAAGCTGCAGAGATAGCGCAGGATAGTATGCACCCCGGAAATTATCTCTTTCAGCTTCTGCCTTCTGGAAGAAGGTATAGGGTTATAAAGGCCAGGACTAGCTGCCTGAGAAACAGTTTCTACACAAATGCAATTCTGGTTCTAAACGCAACATAAGGGTGTCAGTATATGGAAACATCACCGCTGCAGACAGCCAGATTGTTGACACCACATGAGGCGCTTAACTGTGGGAAAGAAGATTTTCCCAGGACGTTCACAGGCTGGATAAGTCTTTGTGAAGAGTGTAACTTGAAACCTTCCGCTTGCGTTTGTACAGGAAGTTTGTCTGACTTGCTGGAAGAACTGAACTGAAAGGACGTGTTTTTCTCTAGTGCTGTAATGTCAGAAATAAACATATAAATAGATTTCTGACTTATTTTCTTTCCCCTGTGGAAGCAGGAGGAAGGGGTTGTGCATTTTGCCTATGCTTGGGAAAATGTCGCCTATCAAAATCTCCCTGGTCTGTCTGGATATCAGCCAGAGGAGGTTACCGGTAAGCAAGCTCCGAGGACAGTGAGAGGGGCCAGCCTCTATGGAGGGGGCTTGCAAATCCACACAAAGGGGTCTCTATAGTATAGTGTATTTTAATATGGTGTTTTTAGGGGTTTTTGAATGTTTTGTGTAGTTTTTATGTAGTTTTATGTAGTTTTTCAATTTCATTGTTCTGCATGGTACAATGACAATAAAGATATCGTATATCGTATTGTATATCATAAAGTTTTTTAACATCTCCCCCATGGCTAATGAGATCCTGCTGGCTATAGATAATATAAATGGTTCTTCGGGGTGGGGGTGGTTTGCTGAATATTATTATGAAGCAAAGTACAATAGTAGGAAAGGCTTACCCCCCCCCTTTCCATTCCGTTCCAACATACCAACTTAGATGTTAAGCCTTCTTCCACTCAGTCTTTTTTTTGGGGGGGCACCTCAGTGGCTGGCTTAATTGGCAGAGTAATTTCACCCTCCTCGCTCGAAGCAGTTCCAAAACTTAAATCCAATTTTTCATCTTAAGAAATGGAACTTGATGCGCTCGCAGAGACAGCGTCCAGGAAAGCCAGACTCTCTCGGGGGCTTCCATCCAGTTCCCCCAGCCACTCTTTCCTTACGAAATTGAGACTGGTTTATCGGGCATCCGCGGATCAGACTGTGTCTTCCCATACCCCGGGAAGATTTTGGGAGGCTGATTACTCCCATCTCAGCCTCTAATTACCCCGTGGGAGCTGGAGCGATGGAATTTTCAGCCATCTTCCATGGTGCCTCAAGCGGAAGTTCAGGTTGTCTCTTCTTCACCAGTTGGGATTCGGTACCCTTTTCATCACAGGAAGCTGCAAGCTACCCTCTTTTCCACCTTGTAGCTCTTTCCATCCACAGCCCATGCGGTGCATAGTGGTTTTCTCCCACCACCACCCATGCTTCTCCTCCACTCTCTCCTAACTTGTTTCCTTACCTTTGACCTTTAACATTATATCACCTTGCAATCTGACGTTTTCTTCCCAAGTTTCTTTGTTTCTGTTGCCTTGCTCTGTAGCCTTTCTATGGTCTATAAATCCTTTGAATATCTGTCTGTTCTCTGTCCCTACATTTCAGCATCCTGCCTTTCGTGTCACCGCTGTGGGTATCTGTATAATCCTTGACAGCCACTGCCATCCTTTCACATCGTGCCCAGCTCACCTGTATCTTCATTTGAGCTATCAGGGATAGTGCTCAGCTGGGATAGCTCAGCTGGTAGAGCATGAGACTCTTAATCTCAGGATTGTGAGTTCGAGCCACATGCTGAGCAAAAGATACCTTCATCGCAGGGGTTTGGACTAGATGACACTCATGGTCCCAACTCTCCAATTCTACGATTCTATGAAAGATTCTATGAAAGGTAACACTAACTCCTGTATCCGTCTGAAGATCCCATTTGGGACTTTCTATTAAATTATCACAAGCCATGATCACCTATGACATCACTTTTGCACCGGAATATAAATCCAATTGCCTACTCCTCTGGGGAATGATGGTCAATTCTGCATGTTGATTCAGGACCTTAAACTGAGTTTTGTGCTTACAGTTGCCTACTTCTCAACCTGGGTTAATTCCAGAGTCATGTGCCTATGTACTTTGCAATAGTGGAAAGGTATCATTTCATTCATCCTGAAGAAGTTCCAGTTTCAGAAATCATTAATGATGCAGCACTAACTCATCCCTAGGCTGGTTTAGCAGCCTTGGCTGAAACGTATCCCAGCATTGCCTTACTAGTGACTGTTCTGAAGTAATACTGCAATCAAAGTACATGAGACACTGTCTGAAAATATTGCAGTCATTCTGAAAATTCCATTTCCAAGTCTATATAATTGCAGTCAAGGGCACAGCTAAGAGCAGGGCTTCTTATTCTACTGTGTTGTCTGGCTAGGAATGAGAGAACATCATTTTGCACCATCTTCTTCCCTAACATTTTCCAACACTTTGCCAGCAGGGGAAGTCTCTAGGTAGTTTTTAAAATGTACTAGCCACTGACCATGACAAATCTGAATAAAAAATAAATACACATAAAGGGATGCCATGCCACGAATAATAGTCTCTATTTAGATCTCTCCCTTACTCTATTTAGATCTCTCCAATGCTATATTGTCCAGGGTCTTCTTTCTGATCTTTCTGGCCACCAGAGCAAAAAGGGTGACTTTGTGAGTCACCGAAATGTTAATATCGATAAGAAGCAATAGACCTTCTCTGGCAGGGAGAGACATCTTTCTTGTACTGGCTGTCAGGTGAGAAATGGTCTCTTGGGTCATATGTATAGGGAAGCCTCTAGGTGAGAAATCCAAAATCAGACAAGAATAGCGAAATTAACCTCTGAACAACAATTGATAGTCATCCCTAGGCAAACACAGTGGAATCACTATTTAAAATGGGGACTTGGATATAATTAGAGGTGTTGAGAATGAGAGAATAACTTTTATGCTTTCGCTTTTACAGTGGTACCTCTGGTTACGAACTTAATTTGCTCTGGAAGTCCGTTCTCAACCTGAAACCATTCTTAACCTGAGGTACCACTTTAGCTAATGGGGCCTCCTGCAGCTGGCGTGCAATTTCTGTTCTCATCCTGAGGTAAAGTTCTTAACCTGAGGTACTATTTCTGGGTTAGCAGAGTCTGTAACCTGAAGTCTTTATAACCCGAGGTGTTTGTAACCTGAGGTACCACTGTATTTAGATCGGAGAGGTGGAGAGAACACAACCTGGGAAGTTGTGTCAGGTTCATACTGAGAAGTATGTCCTCTGTTGCCTGTTTTGCCACAGCAAATGTCTTATATGATACATTATATAAAGATATTCCCAAAGCCTTCCCAAATTTAATTCCTGAAACACTAATTATTGCAGCATGATTCTGAAAAGCTGTGGAACACAGAGTATCACTTTATTGTGCAATCATTTTGTGACTGTGCTGCAGTAGTGGCATGATGATGATTCCCAGGTAAGATCCTCCCTCTATTGTGTGGGCAGGTAGTCCCTCCCCTACGTGGCCTGGTCTCCTTGGCAACGCTTCCCCCAGGCGGGATTGGACAACTGACTGAGGTAGGCAGAGACCTCCAGGTATCCCACCTGGGGGAAGGCGAAGCCAAGCCCGTGTTGATGGAGCCGCTCAAGATCCAGGGGCTGCGCATGTCCATGCAAAGGTCGCCCCCCGTTTTATGTGGGGAGCGGTCATTATTGTGCAATCATTTTGTGACTGTGCTGCAGTAGTGGCATGATGATATTTGTGTTGCAGATACGTTGTGAAATCACTGCTGTTAGGGGAACAGATTTGTCCTCAATGCTATGCACAAGGTGAATCCTTTTCTGGATGCAGCAGAGACCTGCATAGGGTCAATAAACTGAGGCTGAACCCTGCTAAGACAGAGATGCTGGGGGGGGGGGTGCGTAAGTGAGTCCCAGGTTCAAGAACTGGGGGGTTTGCTTGTTCTAGATAGGGTTGCACTCCCTCTGAAGGAAACAGGTATGTAATTTTGCATTGCTCTTGAAACCTTCTTTGTCCTTGAAGGACTTGGTGATCTCCAGAGCCAAGAGAGCCTATTACCAGTTTCAGACGGCAAATCGACTACACCCTTTCTGGACAGAGATAGTTTTGCCACTGTGACACATGCACTGGTAACTGCAGCTGGTGTAAGAATGCTGTGTTCTATATGCTGAGTGGTACATCAAGTTCAGCAAATGGAGCCTCATTAGTCTTGCAGAAACCTAACGATCATTGGCACAGGGATGGGTCTCTTTGCTAGCAGCGCTGGCATTATGGGATGCACTTCCTGCTTGGCATTCTGCCAGCTTTTGAAGACACACCTGTTTACATAGAAATTCCCTCCATCTCTTGACCAGAGTCACCTCTTTTAATTACTGTGTTCTTTTAATGGGACTGTTTTATTGCATGTTTGTGTACTTTAATTATGGTTGTTTATATTTCAGTGCTTCTGCAATTTGTTTTTTTATAATTGTAAATTGCTTATTTTGGCATTAAGCAGTGCATGCATTAATAAATAACATCAAGATTTATAGGGCCACAAATTATGTGGTAACACGTTAGGAAGAATTCAGTGTCCTTTCCCACTAATTATTCCATCAGTGTAAGCTTGCCAAATGGAACGATGTTCCCCTCTCTTTTCCATGTGCACTATTCTAGGGGTTCTCCTGACCCCTCAAGCCAATTATGGGCTGCATGGGGGAGGAGAAAGGGGGAGCCCCATTGCACAAGCCGAAGTCTTTGTGCAGGCCTTCTGCTGAGAACACTCACTTGATGAATCCCACCCATTGTTTACTGTGCTATGATTTACATAGCCCTTATATAGTAGCATAAGCCAGTGACTCCCAACCTCCCCCCCCCCCACCATGGACCACTTAAAAATTGCTGAGGGTCTTGGTGGACCCTCTATGTAACACACTATGCTAGATGATGTTTGGTTTTTAAATATATATATTTTTCCGATGTGCTATTGACCACCTGAAATGAAGTTCATCCGCAGACCACAGTTTGGGGACCCCTGACCTAAGCAAAAGGCAAGTATTTGTCCCAGGTCTAAACTAACACTGAGGGAGGGGAGGAAGGCAAGGGTGAGTAAACCCATTTACTTAGGCTTTCTTTCAGTTTTAGATGAAGATGAATGCATTAAGCCAATAGCTTCATAGAAGCAGATCCCCGCCCCCCCCCCCCCGCAGCTGGGCTGGTGTTTGAAGTAAAAGGGGTGGTATCCTGTAGGTGTTCCTCTTCTTTCTAAAAATTGATACTGTCAACATCTCCACCTAATTACCACTTCTCACAGGGCTAAACAGCCACAAGTTCTATGATTCCATGAAGTTTCTTCACCTAACAAATAAATAATGTGTCCTTCTTGTCCCTTGATCTCTGCACATTCCTCCATGGGCTTTCTAACCTGGCTGGTATTCAGAGCTGAGGTCCAATGATTCAATCAGGGCACTGGCATAGCTGAGCCCTCCTACTAAGATGCTTGCAGGTAGGACTGAAGTGAACACAGTTATGTTTGAGGCTCATTGCAAGCAAAATAAGTAGGACTATGCTCCCTTGGATCCTATGGGCTCCTGCTGCTTCACCCCAAAGTGTGCATTTAGATGGGAAAAGGTGGAGGATGTTCCTAGGCCTTGGTAGAACAACTTTTCCTGCTGCCTACAAGTCCCAGAAATCCCAATAGGATTTGCATGTTATTTTGAAGGAGAATCTCCAGTGTACAGTGGGAAAAGATACTCCACCGGGGCCTGGCTTGCAACTGCATGCAAGTAGTCCAAACTTTTGTACTCAGAAATATGCAGAACACCCCAGGAAAAATTCTCTAAGCTTATTGAAACTCTGCTTTCTTCTGTTTTGTCAGCTTTTTGCATGAGTAGGAGGAGCCCTCATGTCCACATTGAAATTTTGCCTAAATATTTTCCTCATTTTTACCTTAACACTGCTTGACATTTTATCTTCTCCTGTTCCAGGTTTACACTGTCATATATCCTGCTCAACTGTCCTGATTTAAGCAGGACATCCCAGAATTACAAAAACCATCCTGGCTACTGATTAAATCAGGCAAAGGCAAACTCCGGCCCTCCAGATGTTTGGGACTACAATTCCCATCATCCCTGGCCACTGGTCCTGTTAGCTAGGGATGATGGGAATTGTTGTCGCAAAACATCTGGAGGGCCGGAGTTTGCCTATGCCTGGATTAGATCCTGGGATGTCACATTTTGGGGGGCCATGTTCTTGCACAAGTCACTTGACTCGTTCAGGAGCATGGCCCCGAAAGACACATATCCCAGTTTTCCTCTGGGACATGTTGGAGGATATGCAATTGTAGGTCCGCATGAACCTCCAATGATTCATTTTGTCACAAATTGCTGCACATTTAAGAAGAGTGTAAAGTCAGCCTCTAGGATGCCTAGTGGCTTTGTGTTCTGCTTTACAGAGGGCAGTCCTCTGTTTGAAGTCCCAGTTCAAAGATAAAAAAAAAACCATAAGAAGCAAGAGCAAGGATCTTGGAGCTGCCCATCAGTAGTTAACATCTGAACAGCAGAATAAGAAGCACACTGGTCAGCTTGTCACAGTTATCCCCAGTATGAGGAAATCTGTATACATTTCTGTATACATTATAGTAATTATTTCTAAATTTACACCTAGATATACACATTGGCACATACTAATTTTATGCAAATCTGTGTATTCTTTTGCCCTCATTTTTAATGTGTAACTATATCCATAACATTACCCTCTCCCCCATTCTATATTTCGGTGTCTATCTCTCAGGAGCATTTATATCTCTGGCCAAACCAGAGGTTTTGGAAAAAAATATGTTGGTATTAAAACAACCCTTTCCCTTTGCTTTACAGATGTAGGTTTGTATGTGTGCAACAGATTGACCTGTGCTGATCATTCTGCCATAGAATTGTGTGTGCGTTCAGTAGACAGAACATGCATTCTTAAAATACACTGCTTTTCCCCATTTTTTTATTAAATATATCCAGAAGTGGGCCTTTGTAGCTTGCCGTGCCCCTGCTGAAATATGAAACAGTCATCATAAGAGAGATGAAATAAATTCCACTGAAGCCTTCAGATTAATCAGTAATTGTAGCCAACCATTACTTGATCTTCTGCCTTCCCCACATGCTCCCCAGTCAATCTATACTGTCTCCATCAATGCCGCCTTTTCCGTTCTACAGCAGAACGCAAAGCCTGCAGAATCAGGTGCTCGTTATTCAAGATGTTGTATTCACTCAGGTTTACTAGCTTGTCAAAATCTTCATCGCTGTATGTGAGGAAGTAAGTATTGTATGGTGTCTTCCAGGTGGAAACATCAACATCTCCTGCAGCCATCTCTGCTTCACCATAGCGTTTCTCGCCTGGGATAAAGAAACGACGAGTTATTAATGGTTAGATATTTGGCTTATTTCAAAAGCATACATGTGTATTAATCCAATGAGAACATTCTTAGAATGGTTCATTTACAATTTTGGTTTTGTGTTTTATATATATATATATATATAATAATAATAATAAATCTACCCCAATTTGAATGCCCTATTCTGATTTGATTTATCAGGCTTGGATATCTCTTTATACTTAAGAGGGTCTCAAAGTAGTTGAGTGTATATAATATAATGAAGTTAATAAAGTATATTAAATAACGCACAATATCATTGTAATTATAAGAACATACACTCAAGGCTGGATTAGTATTTGTTGGCACAATCTTATTCTGACCATGCTAAAGCATGAACAAAAGAAGCAAAAGACTTAGTCATGCTTAGAGGGCTTTTATTTTAATCAGTGGGATTTACGTTAGTGACTAACTTAAGTATCATTGATTTCAGTGGGTCTGCTCTTAAGCATGACTAAGTCTGGACCCTGGATCCATTCCAGTGCCTTAGAGCTGCTTGTAGTCAGTCAAGACTCAGAGGTTGAAGCTTCAGGGTTGTTACCACAGAGATTTGGTATTTTATTTTAAATATTTCATTTTTAAGATTCATACGCTGCCTTTCAATCAAGTGATTTGCACAATGGCTTACAACAGATTGTAACAATTCAGTTCAGAGGAATTAATTGATTTCTCGGTAGTGGGAAAGTCCAGCAAAAATCTCCCCACCTCCAGGAATTGCCTGACAGCACTGGATATAATAATAATAATAATAATAATAATAATAATAATAATAATAATAATAATATATTAGTTATACCCCGCCCATCTGGCTGGGCTTCCCCAGCCACTCTGGGCGGTCCCCCCCCCAAAAAAAATTAAAATACTGTAATACATCAAACATTAAAAGCTTCCCTAAACAGGGCTGCCTTCAGATGTCTTCTAAAAGTCTGATAGTTGTTGTTCTCTTTGACATCTGGTGGGAGGGCATTCCACAGGGAGGGTGCCACTACCGAGAAGGCCCTCTGCCTGGTTCCCTGTAGCTTTGCTTCTCGCAGTGAGGGAACCGCCAGAAAGCCCTTGGTGCTGGACCTCAATGTCCGGGTAGAACGATGGGGGTGGAGATGCTCCTTCAGATATACTGGACCGAGACCATTTAGGGCTTTAAAGGTCAGCACCAACACTTTGAATTGTGCTCGGAAACGTACTGGGAGCCAATGTAGGTCTTTCAAGACCAGTGTTATATGGTCTCTGAGGCCTCTCCCCGTCACCAGTCTGGCTGCCGCGTTCTGGATTAGTTGTAGTTTCCGGGTCAGCTTCAAAGGTAGCCCCATGTAGAGCGCATTGCAGTAGTCCAAGCGGGAGATAACCAGAGCATGCACCACTCTGGCGAGGCAGTCCGCAGGCAGATAGGGTCTCTTAGGCAGATAACTGTCACTTAGGGTGGAGTTTATTAGCTATTGTCAGTAACTTACCAGGTGCTTTGTAATAACGGAAGGTATCATTCACTAATGGGAAGAAAACCAGGATTGGACAACCAAGGACATCTGATTGATCAAAGTAGTAGCATTCCTTTAGATGTTTCTTGTCTTCTTCCGTAAGGACAACATGTGGAAATGGGATACCTTGCTGGATATAGTACTTGCAAGCTTGCTCTAGGGGCTTCATTCACATGAAAGTTAAAACAAGAGAGGACAAGAAATGTATGTTTAAAAGCAATCATATGCCACTAAAAAAAAATCTATGTGGAAAACTGAGATACCCAGGAAGCACAAGGTAGGAATTAATGAACAGTTCCTTGAATGGGGGAAGTAGAAAGCAGAGTCCCTGCTTTTTAACTTGTTCATAAACCATCTAGAGTTAGGAGTGAGCAGTGAGGCGGCCAGGTTTGCTGATGATACTAAGGTGTTCAGGTTCATTAAAAGAAAAAAGCAGGCAACAAAATCTGGCTAAATGACATCGTAGAAGCTATCAGGGATTGGTTGCAGGCGTGAGTGGTTTGGCAGTGAGCTGATTTCAGCTTGGGTGATGGTTAGGCATTAAGTAAGTTGCATGGAGGGGAGGTTGTAGCCTCTGCCTGCCCCTCCTTGGTAATGAGTATCCAAAAGGATCCACGAGGAATGGTTTCTGTCTAATGCCTAGGCGGGAGCTAGGGCCATACCACTCCTCCAACAGAGACCCCAGGTAGGGGGTATCCCTATTTGATGTAGGTCATAGGCACCCCTTCCAAGATGTGGTTTACGCTTAAATGCACTTCCAGCAGATGTGCTGGAGTGGAATAGCAATGGCTTTACTCAAGGCCTATGCCAAACCATTCACTGCTGAAACCAATGAAGCTTTGGCGTTATTCAAACCCCAAACCCAATGTGCTGTTGTCCAGTGTGGTTATTCGTTTCCCTCAGCTAGGTCATAGGGCCTTGGCACATGGATCCTATAAATTAATATTATCTAAGCTTGGGAATTAATGACTTAAAGAGGAGGAGCAGACTAAAATTTATGTGAGATGAATTCCAAGGAATTGCCTTGATAAGATTTTACTTCCATCAACAGAATGTATTTTCTTTCATTGCATTAGTCATTGTTTTTTATCTAACTACCTACTGGAGAATAAAATTTGCATTTAGGATTTTTTTTAAAAAAAGAAAAAACCTGTGGTAATGTTTTAAACTTGCTGCAACTCAAAGGAAAAAAAACTGCTGCAGGTTGGTAGATCAGCCATATATTTTATGCTATTATAAACCTCGTAGCAGTTTTATTACATTCAAGTGGTATGTATTTTTTGTTTGTTAAATAGGTAAATAAATATATTATTGTCTTTTATAAGTTCTCACCAGAACGTGCTCAAGGTGAGATTCAGATATTTTAGAGCAGGAGTTGCCAGGCTGGTACCCACCAGATGTTGGACTCCAACTTCCATCTGCTCCAACCAACATGGCCAATGGTTAGGGGCGATGGGCACTATATTCCAACAACATTGGGAGGATACCCCTGATTTATAGTTAGGTGAGGAATCTGTGGCCTTCTGGCTACAGACAGTTAATTAGAGAGGTGACCTTGGGCAATATGTCGCAATGCTTCCACATAAACCTGAAATATATCGCTTAAACAAACAAACAAACAAACAAACAAACAACAACACAAAACCTATTACCAGTGTTTGTGAGCCTGCACTGTAACTCAGATGCACAATGACATCAACTTTCCTCTCTGGCCTTAAAAGTGGTGGGCAACTTGTATTGATGAAAAATCCAGCGTCCACCAGTCCTATAGAGTCTGCATGTTCCGTTAGTTGATTTGGGCATCCGTCTAACACCGTAGCTGGAAAGGAAATATATTTTTTGCCATCAGAAAATAATATTTCTGCCTAATGTGGAACCCAATTAAATTAAAATACATAGGGCATTTTTACCTATGACATTATGGCTGCAGTCATATGCCGCTTACGTAGGAGTAAATTGCACTGGATTAAGGAGAATTCAAATATCACTTAGAGCAGAGTGTGTGGTCTGCTTTCCATAATGGTGGAGAATTGTAGTCCAACCAGGTTTCCTGTCCTATGGGCTTTGGAACCTGTCAGAACCATAGAACTTCACCAACCCTCTTTTGACCTCTCAAAATATTTGTGGGTAAAGCTTCCTAACACAGAAGATAGCCTGCTACCTTGTCCTTTCTTACTAGGTATATGAATTTAGGATGCAAGCCTACACCAAGTTATCTGGGAATAAAATGAACTCAGTGGGACTTAGTTCTGAGTATTATTATTATTATTATTATTATTATTATTATTATTATTATTAATTTAGATCAACAAGATTGAGCCAAATGCTGATGGGGTGGGGGTGGGATTGCTCCTTTTCTGGAATACTGGGGTATGTTATGAAATTAAACCACACTGGGGTCAAACCATCTTTCTTGATCTGTCCAGGTGTCAACTGTAGTTTGTTTGTTAATCTCTCAAGAAGAGCTGTTTCTCAAACTGTTTCATACCAATTGTCTATTGTTGTGCCATAGAAAAGAAATTCCAGTGTCTGGTTATGTTGCATCTCACTACTTGTAATAACTGGCTTATTAATTCTTTATTATGTAAATCCAGATGGGTGTCTTGAAATATATTTAATAAAGCTAATTCTGGTTTGACTTCCAATTTTTTATTGTTATTTTATTAATTTCTTGTAATATCAAATTCCAGAAAGGTTGGATTTTGTACATTGCCACCTTCTGAGTATTATTATTATTATTATTATTATTATTATTATTATTATTAATTCCATTTATAGGCATCATAATAAAACTGTGAAATAGAACACTGTGAATATAACCAATAAAACAAAACACTAAGTCATTGGGCAGTATAATCTAAAACATCTGGAGTCTGGAGAAGTCTGGACTACAACTCCCATCAACCCCAGCCAGCATGGATCATGGTCAGGAAAAATGGAAATTGTAGTCCAAAACAGATGGAAGGCACCCAGTAGAGCTATCTAGTTTCATACTGTCAGCGTCAACTGTGTCTGGAAGTGTCTCTCCATGCTCAGGCAGAGGTCCTTGATTATGGAAAGCAAGTGTTCTAATACTGAACAGTGGCTTCAATAGACAACTATATAAACCTGTTTACCTTTCCATCTATTGAAATTTTCATTCTCCAAGTAGTAGTTATGCATCTGAAAACCCTTCAGAAAATTGTGATATTGGGCAACAGAAAAGCGATCAGTCAAGACCCCTCGGAGCTTATTGGCAAGTTCTCCGGCTGGGACGTACATACGGCTCCTTATTTCATATGGCCTTGTAGGTAAATAAGGCTCTTCCTCTGCAACAAGATACAAAAGGTGACAAAATAAGCAGTCACTAACTATGCTTTGATTTGCTGCTAAGCCGAATCTTAGACAACTCAGTTACCGGACAGCTATATAGTAGCAAACCCGCTGCAATAACACTGTAAAAGACAACGTATGGCCCAATCCTAAGCGTATTAACTTGGAAGTAAATCCCATTGAGTTTAACGAGATTTGCTTCCTAACAGAGCACTGTAACTTCATACATGTGTCCATATAGGTGCATAACAGTCTCCGACCTTCATCACTACTGACAGCATTGAACCAGATTGCTTTGATATTGTTTTGGCTTCACATTTTCGGCTGAAGTGTCAAAATGATTAGGCAGTTCAGATACCATGCCAGCAATTCACCTGGCGTGTAACCTCCCTTTAAGACTATACATTGTCAAGTTGTCTTCCGAGGTGGACCATGCTATGCACCTCTGAGACAAATCAAAAGCGAAAGGCATTTTATCCAAAGGTATGGGCACACAACCTTTAACAGGTGGCATGGTAGGATGTTACTCGCCTGACCTCCCACTTACTTGGAGGTAGAAGGGGAGGCAGTTGCAATGTTGGCACAGTGCAAACACGCTAGCAGCAGCACAGCACCATGCCAAACTCTCTGCACCCCTCTACCTCCCAGTAAGCAGCAACAACATGACTGGCCAGAGATCAGTTGAGGTAGCAGCACCCCACTGTACCCAGCTGCTATTGCATACAGCTATGAGGCTAGTGGCTTCCTTGTTTTCCAGTCTTGCTATATCAAATGCATCGTGGCTCATCAGAGACAGGCACCGTCAGTATGCCTTATGTTTTGGCATGTCGCTATTCCACCCATTTAAAGAAGGCTTGCTGCGATGCATACACACACACACACACACACACACACACACACCCCGACTGTGCTTACAGTAAATTATTCAGAAGACCCACAGAGAATGAAAATTGTGTGTCCAAATCGACACCCAATGGTTGCTGTTTTTAAAGGAAAAATAACTCCCAACCTCCATCTCTTAAAGTAGCATATTGGGTCAACCAATTTAACAGCAGAGAAATGGAGGAATCAGATGCATGAAGAGGAAAAGCTCACCAATATCTATTAATTTGTCTTGAGTCCATCTGTGCCAGAATTCCTCTGAATCATTAACTCTGTTCCAGATATACAACAAGTTTAAAGAAAATATGCTACTCCACATACCTACGAGGGGGGGGGGAGAGAGACGGGGAACAAGAAAAGTGAGTTCACACGAATAAATTTAAGTAAGACCTCAAGGCAAACCAGTTGAGAATGACTCTTATTTTCAGCTTGCTTGGTTCTTCTCAGTCAACCATGAATGCATGAATATGAGCATATTTAACTCAAAACATAGTCTAAACTTCTGTTTTTAATGCCCGGGAAGATATACATCAGGCAGATTAACATCTATAAACTGAGCAAATGAATCAAGCTGGGGGATACAGCACAGTCACAACTTTTACTGCTACACTCTCAATGGATTAAATTGTCAGGAGCTCGTCCTACACTCAAGTAGGACCCTGGGAGAGACACATGCCCAGCTGGCATGTTCTCTCCCTCCTGGTCGATCGTTCAGGTGCTTCAAAAGCTTTCTTCAGCTCGAACATCACAGCGACCGATGCCAACAGACATCGGCACACTTAGGGATCCACAGAGTCTTCACAGCTTGCATGACAGACCTCAGCAACTCAGCATTTTGGCTAATCTACTTTATTTACATATAAACACACATGGAGCACTGCAACATGGCTCCCTCTCTCTCTAGCATCAGACAGCAAAGAGAAAAGGAACAAGGGACAATAGTCCCACTTCACGGAACACAGTAACACAAACATCCTGTCTCCATCACTTCCCACTTTGTGGAGTCAAAAGACAACAATCCCATGACTGCAGTCATGGAGCAGGAATTCTAACAGAAATATCAGTCTGCACTTGCTTTTGGTTTGCAATCTTGAATGCTGAGTCTGATAAGATATACAAAGAGCAGCATAATTTGAGACTGCTCTTTATATGAAGCTGTGCAGAAATTAAGATGAGCTCACTGTTGGGCATGGGGGTGCTAGGAAACAATAGACAGCGGGTTGACTCTGAATGCTCTTCAAGGCAGGAAAGAAGCTCCAGAGTTTATAAAGAATGACCATGAGTTATCTCTGTCAAGGTAGAAAGGAGGGTGCATTGTGGTTGGTCCTTCTCTTTCTGCCAGAAAGTAAAGAAAGCAGAAAGTAATGAAGAAAGCAAAAAGTAAAGCAGAAAGAGTTGTGTTTTCCTTGGATTGTCATTTCTTCCAATTTGGCAGTAGACAGCAGGTTTTCCTGGGAAAAGTGGCAGGACAAAAGGAAAAAGGAAAATGCTCAGACATGGACCTGTGCCTATACAGTGTGGCATAAAAGGAAATGGGGGTGAGCCCCATTGCTGGATGTTTTGCTGGGCAAGCAGATCCAAGTTGCATGATGATATTATTATCTCAGGATGCAGCATGACAAAAGCAGTCATTTAAACATGCCCCAGGAAGATGTAGCCCTAAAGCTTGATATGCTCTTTTAAGATGGACCAGATTCTTGGCTGATTAGAGCGTGTCCAGACGAGGTGCGGGCCCTCCTGGTGGATATCATCAATTTGCCCCTTGGCACGGGGACATTCCCAGGGGAACTGAAGGAGTCAGTGGTGTGCCCGCTCTTAAAGAAAACATCATTAGATCCTTTAGATCTATCCAATTACCGCCCGGTTTCGAATCTTCCGTTCCTGGGTAAGGTGATTGAGAGAGCGGTTGCTGAACAGCTTGGTGGGTTTCTGGATGAAACATCAGCTCTGGATCCATTCCAGTCCGGCTTCCGCGCTGGTCATGGGACCGAGACGGCTCTGGTTGCCCTAACAGATGATCTTCATAGACAGCTGGATCGAGGCGGGTCGGGGCTGCTGATTCTTCTAGATCTGTCAGCAGCTTTCGACATGGTCGATCACAAACTCCTGGACCACCGCCTTGCCGACGTGGGGATCCAGGGCACAGTCCTTCAATGGCTGCGCTCGTTTCTTTCTGGTCGGGGACAGAGGGTGGCGCTTGGGAGGGAATTGTCATCGCGCCACTCCTTGGTGTGTGGAGTGCCTCAGGGTGCGATACTCTCCTCGATGCTTTTCAACATCTTTATGCGCCCCCTCGCCCAGCTTGTCCGGAGTTTTGGGCTGGGTTGCCATCAGTATGCTGATGACACCCAACTCTATCTGTTGATGGATGGCCATCCTGACTCGGCCCCAGACACACTGACCAGATGTTTGGAAGCTGTGGCTGGATGGTTACGTGGGAGCCAGTTGAAGCTAAATCCTTCGAAGACAGAGCTCCTGTGGCTGGGACGGGACGATATGGGATTGGGTAGGCAACTCCCATCTCTTGCGGGGGTGCAATTAGTGCCAGCACCGTCCGTTAAGAGTTTGGGTGGGTCTGACCTGGCTAAAAGAATGGATCAAATTAGATGACTCAGATGTACTGGATTTAGAGGGAGTAGAGACAAGATTTGGATGGCATGCCTATCTAATAGATGAAAAAGTCAAAGGCTTCCTAGGGTATATAGTTAGAAAGTCTATATATATAATATGGGAGAAATATAAAAGAATCCTAGAACCAAAAACTCCTTGGTGGGCATCGCCAGCAGAAATTGTCACAGTGAAAAAAATTAATATGAAAGAAAACTGGGCTACCTATAAAATGGTGTTAAAGGAAGAAAATGGAGAATTGGAATTAAAGGATTATACAGAAATTAAAGCTCATATTAGTGATTGGTTTCTATATATTCAAATTAAGTACAGATTAGCGAAAGACAAAAAGTTAGGATTTGAAAAAGAAATATCAAAATTCGATAAATACTTAATACAAGAAAAATCAAAAAATATATCTAAATTGTATAATCTGATTTTAGAGTGGGAAACTAAGGATGAATTGGTTAAAGCATCAATGATCAAATGGGCGCAAGATATTGGGGAAAATATTATGTTTGAACAATGGGAAAAATTGTGGAAGGAAGATATGAAATTCACTATGTGTTATATATTGAAAGAAAATTATCTCAAAATGCAACACAGATGGTATTTAACACCTGAAAGAATAGCAAAAATGAATAAAAATTGTAGCAATGTCTGCTGGCGATGCAACAATGGAAAAGGTACTATGATATATATAGGGTGGAATTGCTTAAACATCAAACAATTTTGGGAAACAGTATATAACGAAATGAAAAAAAATGTTCAGATATTCATTTAGGAAAACACCAGAAGGTTTTTTATTAGGAATAGTACCAGGAAGCCTAAAGGAAGAAAACAAGACTTTATATTTGTACGCAACAGTAGCCGCAAGGCTATTGATTGCGAAAAATTGGAAAAGTGGTACTGTACCAACAAAGATAGAGTGGCTTGCCAAATTATTAGAGTACTACAATATATCCAAAACAATGGGAGAAATTGGAAGGATCTCAAAAGAGAAGGCAGACAAGGACTGGAAGTTACAGATAGGTAGCCGTGTTGGTCTGCCATAGTCAAAACAAAACAAATTCCTTCCAGTAGCACCTTAAAGACCAACTAAGTCAGTTCTTGGTATGAGCTTTCGTGTGCATGCACACTGTGTATCTGAAGAAGTGTGCATGCACACGAAAGCTCATACCAAGAACTGACTTAGTTGGTCTTTAAGGTGCTACTGGAAGGACTGGAAGGTGTTTGAAAGATACTTGCAAAACTACATCGAAAAATCAGAACTCCTATTAGAATAAACAAGTCTCGTTTCAAATATTGGAATACTAAATAAGATGGATAACAATGTGTAATAGAAAAAGAAATATGAAATTAGGTTAAAGGTGTGTGAAAGAAAGTAATAGAAGTAGAAAGAAATTGCAATTGAGTAGATTGGAAGTCTAACACAAAGGGTGAGGGGTGGTGGATGGTGATGGGAATTATCTGTGGGATTGAGTGTAGGTATGTTGTATGTATGTAGGTATGTTGTATGAAATGTATGTTTGTATGTTTGTATGTGTATTAATGTTGAATTAAAATTATAATAAAAAAAGAAAAAAAAAGAGTTTGGGTGTAATCTCCGAAACCTCCCTTTCCATAGAGGCACAGATTGCAGCTATAACAAAGGCGGCATTTTTCCATCTCCGCCAAGCTAAGCAGTTGGCCCCTTATCTCTCTTGCCCTGACCTAGCCACTGTGATCCACGCGACGGTCACCTCCAGACTGGATTACTGTAACTCGCTCTACGTGGGGCTGCCCTTGAGACTGACCCAGAAACTCCAGCGGGTGCAGAATGCCGCAGCGAGACTCCTTACGGGGTCTTGGCTGCTAGATCACATTCACCTGGTGCTATACCAGCTGCACTGGCTCCCAGTGGAGTACAGGATCAGGTTTAAGGTCTGGTTTTAAAGGATCAGGATCAGGTTTAAGGTCTGGTTTTAAAGCCCTATACGGCCTAGGACCCTCGTACCTATGGGACCGCCTCTCCTGGTATGTCCCACAGAGAAACTTACAGTCTTCAAATAAAAACATCTTGAAGGTACCAGGCCACAGAGAGGTTAGGCTGGACTCAACTAGAGCCAGGGCTTTTTCGGCTGTGGCTCCGATCTGGTGGAACACTCTGTCACAAGAGACTAGGGCGCTGCGGGACTTGACATCTTTCCGCAGGGCCTGCAAGACAGAGCTGTTCCACCAGGCCTTTGGCCAGGGCACAGCCTGACTCCCTCCCTTGGCAATCTTCGCGGAGCTCTGGCCCAATGGTTGCCAGTGGCTTGATTTGAATTAATTTTATAATGAATGATTTTAGAGTGTTGTGTTGTGTTGTGTTGTGTTGTGTTGTGTTGTATTTTTGTACTGTTTTATTGTTGTTAGCCGCCTGGAGCCCGGCTTCGGCTGGGGAGGGCGAGATATAAATAAAATTTATTATTATTATTATTCAAACCTTTTTCCTTCGCTACAGAAGGGGAACAGAGATGACACAACAGTAACTACTCCTGCTAATGAGGTTATCACAATACTTTGACATTCCCATAAGGCAGTTAAATACATTACCATGGAGATAGCATATTCGGCTTTCTGGAAGTTTCTTGATCATGTGGCCCATGAAGAATTCACTTCCAAAGTTTTCTGAAGGCACAAATGCTCCGTATTTCAGGAACCCCACCTCATAGGGAGTGAACTCCATCCATTCTACAATCAGAGGAAATAAAATACTGTAAAAGCAGAGAAGGTGACTTTGAAACTAAAGGCTTACACACACTTAACTTTCCACCGCTTTTCCAAGGCATGGTCTGTACCTTAGAATGCTGTGTTCAAGCAACCCCCCCCTTTTTTTTGCCTTGTAAAAACCTGCTCTTTAAAGCTCAAGTGGAGCAAACGGCAATCTGCAGACAACTAGAATTGATGCTTGCTCCGAATGAGCTCGGACATGGAGCTTTCAAGTATGGACTTGTGCCTGGAAAGAGCAGTGCAAAAGGAAAGTGTGGATTCGCTCTCAATGGGCCTCTGCAGCTCATGTAAGACCAGCTTCCCATTCTCTGTGTTGTCCCAAGTGCATGATCTGCCTGTATGTGCAGCAGGAGGAGAGAAACAGATCCCTGCTGAGCCCAGAGGGCATCACACAGGTGCTGCACCCACACTAGGTAAAAAAAACAACCTACCCCCTTGGTTTCTTTCTGATTCTTATTAACCAGGTAAGATTTGTCAGAGAACTTCTTTTAAACCAAAAATTTCAATCAAATAGCTTCACACATAGAGACTAGTCTAAGTGAGAATACGTGGGATGCGGGTGGCACTGTGGTCTAAACCACTGAGCTTCTTGGGCTTGCTGACCAGAAGGTCAGCGGTTCGAATCCCCACGTCGGGGTGAGCTCCCGTTGCTCTGTCCCAGCTCCTGCCAACCTAGCAGTTCGAAAGCATGCCAGTGCAAGTAGATAAATAGGTACCACTGCGGCGGGAAGGTAAATGGTGTTTCTGTGCACTCTGGCACTCATCACGGTCCTCCGTACGCCAGTAGCAGTTTAGTCATGCTGGCCACATGACCTGGAAAACTGTCTGTGGACAAACGCTGGTTCCCTTGACCTGAAAGCGAGATGAGGGTCACAACCCCATAGTCGCCTTTGAGTGGACTTAACCATTCAGGTGTCCTTTACCTTTTACCTTATGTGAGAATAAGTGGTTAAGCAAACACTGGCTAGTACTCTGGCTAGTTTAAGAATGGAATTTTTTTACTCCCCTAATTCTAAGCGGGACTTGGGGAATCCCGGGGTCATTAAGATTCATCATTCACCGCGCCAGCCAATCGGCTGGTGGAGGGGGGCGGTACTTGTAAGGGGCATTTAAGGTCGGGGCAGCCCACGCTCGCCCTTTTCTTTTCTTTCAGCAGCTGCGGTTTCCCACCCTCCCACCCTTTATGTTCTCATCTGGACTTTGCTATGGGCTTCGGCTGGTCAATTAGCCAAATGGAAAAACTCCTAATTGGCTATATTTTGGAAGCCACTTGGTTTTTTCGCCTACCTCGTAGCACAACGTCACAACACCTTTGGATTGGGCGGTTAGGCATTGGCAGGGGTATTATTATGCAAATGAGATGGGGGAGGAACGCCATCACCTCCCCCAAATGTTGAAGGGTAGTTCGTTAAAGGACCCCGGGGGGGGGCATCGCCTCGTCCGAAACCTATGGAGGCTAGGGCCTAAAGCGTGCCCCCGAGCGGTAACCCCTTGGGGAGCGCAAAGGGATGTGCATCTCGGGGGCTCCCCCTGTTGGTGCTTAACCCTTCCCGGTTATACCGGTTAGTCTGATAGGGCCAATGCCTAAAGCCAATACCGCTCTTACCTGTAATCAATAAAGTTGTGGCCATTTTTCGCCCATTAACCTAAATTCTGGTGTCCTGTGTCTTTATTTATTCCATCTTGGTAGGGGGCGGGAATCGCCATGCAATGGGACTTCTGAGTATACAGCTGCATTGCAAGGGCCATTGGATTTGTGGACCTAACTGTGTAATGGTTTGGTTCTCGGGTATTATTTTCTGCTAATTTTCCCAAGATGTTTACTCGCTGCAGCATAAATGTAATAAAATGGCACAGAATCGTATAAACTCATAAAGCAGTCAAAAACACTCACTGCAATCAGCTGCCCACAGTATCACACAAAACAGAAGGTTTGACCCACCTATTTCCATCTCAGACCAAATGAGCCTTTTTACAAGTATAAAAGGGAGCTATGTTCTTCTCACAGATATACCACATGCAAGCGTATATATTTGCACATGTATAGGAAACTTGAATTCAGATTAAATGTTAAAAATAAAATGCTAAGCAGTTAGAAGAACTGACCTCCGATTTTGATGCCAACTTTTGAGTATTTTAAATATTTGATTAGCTCTGAAAAGATAGTGGAATATTGACTAAGAGGCGACCATGACCCTATTATAGCCTAGGGTACCAGATATAATGCTAAATTTCTAGGCTATGGCTTTGTAAATGGGTCAAGTTTCAGCCTAAAACCAGTATTTTATTTCTATGAGGATATGCAAAATATTTGATTTTTGTCATTCACATGTCATGGATTCTAAAGAGCTTCAAATGCAGAACAAGTTATTTGATTTCCTTACTCTTTCCCCTCACCTTTGAAATCTTGAGTGCTGTATTTGTCCTTAATGTTGATGGTCACATAGATGGGCAATGGATTCTGTCCATCTGTCAAAGATTCCCTCTGGTCCGAAAGCCTGTGGCAATCTTTCTAATTGTGAAGGGAGGGGGAAAACGTCACTTATAAAGCCATGGAACAGACACATACAGTAACAACTAGCAAATCATCTTAGTGTTTAAACCAATGCCTAATATAAACCTAAATCATAAAATATTAAAAGTTGAATGGGAATCCTGAGCTCATCTAGTCCAATTCCTACTCTGGGTAGGAATCTTGTGACAACAGCATCCTTGGCAGATGGACAACTGAGATCTAGTTCTAGTTCTGGAGCAACAGATGAACAAACCCTGTCCCATCTTCGACAGGGCAGGACAGGATATTTGTGAACAATTATCCTATATCCACATAGGATAATTATCCTTCTCCAGGCTAGGTATACCCAGCTTTTTCAAACTGTTCCTCACAGTATTTGGATTCCAGATTCCTCATCATACTGGTTGCCCTCCTCTAAATGCACTGCAGTTTTCAAAGTCTTTCTTAAAATGTGCTGCCCAGTATTCCAGATGCTCTGACCAGTACAGAACAGAGTGGGGTGATTGCTTCTTGACGGCTGGACACCGTGCTTCTGTTAATGCAGACCAACATCTTAATATCACCTGATTACCCCCCTGGCCATGGGTGGCTAAATCAGACACTTTATCCCAATAGAAGTGATGGTACAACAAGCCTTAGGTTATTGAAATTTGTTCAGAAATGAAACCTGGCTATATGTCTGTGCTACACCCCTCACTCTGACCTCAACACATTTATTGTAAATTCTGTTGAGATATTCCAGGAAATATATGGAGATCTGGGGCGCCAGTAGCAATCCTGAGTATATGCAAACATGTCACATTAATAAGGTTATTGGGACATAGATTTGAACCGCCCCCCCCTTTAGCATTTACATTACTGACATTCCACCCTGGAATGATCATCCTATAGATATTTTAAGTGCCTACCACCCTAATAATTTAACCTTAATATTTATCGCATTAGAGTCTCCTGGGGCGATTTTCAGCTACCATGTCCCTGTCAGTATAAGGATTTCCATTTGCATAACAGGAATCTCCCTCCACAATAATAATAATAATCCCCATGTGTGCCCTTCCCAGATCTACTCCAGGGGGTTGGGAGAGCTCCTAGAACAGATTTTGGAATGTGGAAGAACTCCTTGCAATGAAAGAACATTTAGAAGAGTTTGGATTTGATATCCCACTTTATCACTACCCTAAGGAGTCTCAAAGCAGCTAACAATCTCCTTTCCCTTCCTCCCCCACAAAAAACACTCTGTGAGGTGAGTGAGGCTGAGAAACTTCAGAGAAGTGTGACTAGCCCAAGGTCACCCAGCAGCTGCATGTGGAGGAGAAGGGACACGAACCTGGTTCACCAGATTAGGAGTCCACCGCTCTTAACCACTACACCACGCTGGCTTTAATTGATGTTACATTGGATTCCACCCCTGGTACCCCTGTACTATTTGCAGTTTCCTCCAGAATTCTCATAGCAATGTTGCCCTGCATTTTTTATAATGCAGGTATTGGCAATTGTTTAGAACTAAAAGAAAGATTTGTTACTGTACCCCATCATTTATCAAATACTCTATGACAAGCCCCCAGAGATCTATAAATGTTGTATTGTATCCTTCTTGTTTCCGTTGACTCAGCTGTTGATAATAATATTTAATGCGCTCCATGGTAAACATCTCCATCTTGCTCTTGGTCACTTGTTTCTTAGCTTCATTTATTTTTTCATCAAGATCTTTCTGGGACCAATAAGCATCTCTGTACAGGTGTGTCATGGCCCTGGGGAAAAACAAAACAAAAAGATGTACACTTTTTATGACCTAAGCTATTAATAATAGTCATACTGTTATTGATAATAATTATGAATAATAATATTTTTGATATTATAAGGCATGGGTAGGCAAACTAAGGCCCAGAGGCCGGATCCAGCCCAATCATCTTCTAAATCCAGCCCGTGGACGGTCCGGGAATCAGTGTGTTTTTACATGAGTAGAATGTGTGCTTTTATTTAAAAAGCATCTCTGGGTTATTTGTGAGGCATAGGAATTTATTCATTTTTTCTTCTTCAAAATATAGTCCACCCCCCACAAGGTCTGAGGGACAGTGGACTAGCCCCCTGCTGAAAAAGTTTGCTGACCCTTGTTATAAGGCATTGATATGAAATTAAAAGCAGTGTGTTTGTGGCCTAAACTTTCAAGGGCAAAAAAGAAAAAGTAAGCATGCAACCACACATATATGAAATACTATATTCCACAGGTCAAAAATACTAAGTCCAGGGCTAGGAGATCCATGCGTGCTGCACTTGGGTTCACACCACAGATTTGTATAAAGGCACTATGGTATTGGCAGGTGTGATCAGTATGTCATTTCTTCATTCATTAACAGTTCTAATTGATTTAAAAGACTCCACATGACAGTTCCACTTACCACGAAGTGCCAGACAAGCCAGACATGTACGTTACACAGTCTAGAAGATTTAATTTTTTTAGGCCCCTTATGCAGCCATATGTTGTTGTGAATGACCTTGTCCCACCTCCTGTTGTCATGACTGCCACCACTGGAACCTGTATGGCACACAGGCATAAGAAATCAATATACAGCTACCGCAAGATGAAACATTTAGGAGGACGGAAGTTAAAACACAGCGGCTTACAATACAGTTGTTGTATTAATGGCGTACCTTCTACACAGGGGAGAAGATGAACGGTTGCAATTTAAGGCTGCATATCTATGCATGTTTATGTGGAAGAAGGTTCCACAGAAGCCATGTTTAATGAGTTTACTCTCAGGAAAATGTGCATAGGTTTATGGCCTTAGGAACTGTAGTGTTTAATTCACTATCACAAAGGGGTTTCAAAAGAGCTAAACCCTGGAAGAATAATGTTGGCCTACTTGACAAAGATATCTGTAACTATTTTAGCTCAGTGGAGAAACGTGTTTAGGATTATAGCCTAAGCCATAATGACAGTTCTTGGCTAGTGTTAGTCCTGGCAAACTGCCAATTGTTAGGGCTTGCATAGCTCAAGCCCTGAGGATCAGCTGATAGCTGGGACTTGCAGAACTCAATGTGTGTTACTTTGCAAACCTAGATAACCAGCTTGTGCTTTTTAAACCCTGATGACAGGCTGATTGGCTGTGTGGGTACTAGGAGACTTAAATATCTACTTCACCCATCACTGGCTTAAGCTATTGTAGAATGTGGCCAATCTACTTTATTTAGTTAATGTGCTTTTATCTCCCTTCAAAAAATTTAAAACCCCCACACATTTTTAGGGCAGTGATACATGGTACATACCATTCGGTAAGCCAAGAATTAGAATATTGCATTCACAGTTGGCAGTGGGTGGCATTACCCCGTTTGGAAATTCTATGGTGGTGAAATGATGGCCAGAGATGCTTTATACAACTTAGGCAGCTACTTGTGAGATATTCCAGTCATCTGCTGGAAACAATGAATGCACCAGTACACCAAAACACCAGCACTGGACAAAATTTGCGAAACACTTGCCGGCGAGTGCTCCAGTTGGAGAACAGCCTTTACCAAAGGTGTCATGGGCTTTGAAGACACTCAAACTCAGGACGCAAGGGGAAAACGTGCTAAGAGGAAGGCACGCTTGGCAAATCCACACCGTGATCAACTCCCGCCTGGGAACCAATGTCCCCACTGGAAGGACATGTGGATCCAGAATTGGCCTCCACAGTCACTTACAGACTCATTGTTAAAACCATGTTTGTGGAAGATAATGTTACTCGGCTACGAGTGATCGCCAAAGAAGAAGAAGAACATAAAATACAATGGTCTCACACAAAGGTGGAATGTGGCAAGATAATAAATTCCACAAGATAATGAATTCACCCTTAGCATAAATCAGCATCCCATTTCACATACCTCATGATCTTGCAAGTCATAATTTAGCTGAAGAACCTGCTTCAGAGCCTGAGCAACATGTCTCCTCCGTTTGTGTAAGAACTCTTCTTCCTGTGGGCATATGTCATATCCCAAGCGCACATCGAGGTCTGCTGGGCAGGAACAATGACTAGGACATACACAGGCATTATATATAGATATCTTATCCAAATATATGAGAAATCTTAGGATTTTATCAAGCAAAAATATAACAGAATAGATTACTGCTTGGGATCATTCAGCATCATTTTATGGGAAATAACCATAGACAATTCAGTTATTGTCCTGCCCCAACTGCACATTGTGTTATTTGATAGATTGGCCCCTGGTCTCCATATTTAAAACTGGTCTACTTTTCACATTGTTGAGAAACTGATTAAACCTTAGTATCTATTATCAGGTATTAATGCTGAATCCTAATCCTGTTTAGGTCAATTTCAGCAGAAGGTGGAGGGGGGAAGGAGCCCCCACATAGCTTTGTTGCCATTCCATAACATTTATTTTATCTTGCTCATATTCAAACTTCTATACACCTAAGTATTTGATCACCTGCTTTTGTAAGTTGTTTGCTGTCCACGATATTAATAAAGTTGGGTTATTTGAGTTTATCTGGTATAGATAGACACATAACCTAATGTGTGTTGAGGCTATTTCACACAATATCATACTGAATGCCCAGAAAGGTTTTTTAGAATACTGCTTTATTGTTTATATAACTTTTAAAATTTATAAGAATATTTTTATTTTCTGATGACTGCATATCAACAAATAAAACTTATGTTTTATTTTTGTTTTGTTTTGTATTTTATTCTGTGAACTGCCCTGAAATCTTTTGGGGTAGGAGGGTATATAAATTTAATAAATAAATAAACAAGGTAGCTTGCCGTTAAAACTACAGTTTCGCAGTAAAACCACAGCTTCAGTCAAAGGTAATAGACACAAGTATGGCAGATACCATTCTAAACAAATCTTAAAATGAAAGCATTATTTACTTGGCAGGAAGTGGGGTGTTAGGATTGCTCTAAAACATTACCCTGTGTTGCATATTTTATTCCCTGGATTCCCTTTATAGGGCTAATAAAATGAATACAATATTCTAATCATGTTCTGGCAACTGTCATAGATCAAATGTGGTGTTTAAATACCTTTTCCCCCTCAAAAACCCACTTGTAACTGGATTTGTAATGGCTTTTAGTCAAGTGCAATAAATGATTGATTGATTGGGGGGGGGGACCACATAAGAGCATACAAAATTATGAGAGGCAACTTATTTCATATTGTCACTACAAAAAATTAAGCATTAAGGATGCTTACCAGTCATCTACTTGCACGTGCAAATTGTACTTTTTCTTCTGAAAAGCAGGAAGTAAATATCACATAGGGCAGTCATAATTTAATATTACTACACAGCTAAATGACTAAACAACAACAACAACTCTCATTCCAATTGTCTGAAGTGAAGGACTAGATGTAAAAACCCCACCCTCTCTCTCACACACAGAAGTTGACTGAAGTTGTGATTAAATATTACTTCAGCACTGAAGTAATTTACACTGTTGTGGAGAAAACTGTCCTGATTATGTGGTGAGCCACTTCACATAAACAGGCTACCATATGATAATATGGTATTCATCACATGAAGAAAAAACTCTGGGAAATGGCTCCACATAGTGGCCACAGACTGCTTAAGGAACTGAATTTCTGAGAACTCTACTGTGAATGAACTTGATCTGCACCTCCTAGACTAATGCGAAGATCAGAACATAATTATTCTCAATTGTCATAATTATGGTTCTCATACACACACACACACACACACACACACACACACACACACTGGCCACATGACCCGGAAGCTGTCTGCGGACAAACGCCGGCTCCCTTGGCCTATAGAGCAAGATGAGCGCCGCAACCCCAGAGTCGTCTGCGACTGGCCCAGCGGTCAGGGGCACCTTTACATACACACACACATGTTAAAGTGTGCATTTTTGGATACAGTATATTTAGAAATTCATACACTGAAATAAATACATATTTAAATTTGGATTTTAGTACAGTTTTTTAAAACCACAACAACAAACAAACAAACAAACAAACAAACAAACAAACAAACAAACCACAAATTGATGGAGAAATGGGGTGAATGCACACATGCAAAACTAACTAGAAATGGCTTCATTTTTTCAACCTGAATATGTAAGCTGCTCTCCTTTTCCTGCCTCACACTGGGAAGGGGGACACGATGCGGCTTCAGGTCAATTTCAGCCCGCAACTTGCAGCCAATTTTGCATGAATATGGCTTAGATGTGCTTCCTTATGGGGAGCAGGGTATGGCTTTAGGTCAGTGGGACCATGCATACCTGCGGCATTTACTACTTGCAGCACACCACAATACTGTTTGCTGCTGGTTAATGTTAAAATGCACTTGTGAAATCACTTACATTTACTCAGAGACTTAATCAATATATTCACATGGGATGGAGAAACAATTTTGGTTGCCGCTCCCCCCTTCCCAAGAGAGTGTGTGCTTACTTTTTGCTGCCTTGCAAATGTGACACATACAGAGTTAATATCCCTTTGCTGCCTTGCAAATGTGACACATACAGAGTTAATGTTGTTGTTGTTGTTGTTTAAAAAAACTCTGGCCCAATGGTTTCCTTCCATAGATTTAATTTTTTGTTACCTAGACAAAAAAGTGTATGTGCACACATCATTTTCTCTTGGGGAGGAGGAATGCACTTGTATTTTGTTTTGTGATGTAACTGATGCCCTCTATCCCAATTTGCTTTTCAATCCATCTCATAATTCTCAACTTCTCCTTATATATTCCAACTATGTAAGGGAGTGTGGGGACCTCTGTGAGAGAGATTGCCCAGGGTAGGTTTATTTGCAGCTGTGGATTGCGATTGCCCCCACCCATCTCAGTGTAACAGTGCCCCTGTTGCGATAGCTGAGACTTGTACACTTTAAAAAAAGTTGGAGGTTGTTAGCTTTTCCTAAAATAAAATAATCCAGAAAGTTCTTGTGTCAAAGCTCAAAGGAGAAAACAGGCAGAGCGCTTGATGACAAAAAGTACTTGAAACTTGTTGCTGTACAGAAAGGGGGATGTAATCTGCCATCTTACTGCAGCCCTGCCCTAAGCTGTTAAGCTGCAGCAATGAAGCTACAGAGTCCAGAGGGCCTCTCCATGGTTCCTCCTTATCACAAAGACCACTACTGAAACTGAAGCATTAATCTTTGGACTCAGCCCTGGTATGAACCAAGTCTTATAAAAGTTACTATTAAAAGGGACTTAAAGGGGATGGCAAGTTCAGAAGACCCTGCATTTTAATACTTGGGAGTTTGTTCATTCATACATTCCACAAGGTAGAACAATGGAAGCACCCAGAATGTACTATGCTATTCCCATGGGATTCTCTAGGATTTAAAGTGGACAGAAGAAAGCTTGCTTCAAGAAGAACAAGTCGTGTCTTCAATAAGAACCTATAAAGTGCTTTCCAGAATCCTCAGATTCTGGGGAGGCAGATAGAATTACCTCAGGGTTTGATTGTAATGAGCCATCCTTGTTTTCCACCATAGTTGTTGCCATATCAACTCAGTCTAGGAATTATTTGCTACTGGTTTAATACTTTCAGAATGCTACTAGTGAAAAATGGCACTCACCTCCACTATTGGTACTTTCTCTCCCATGGGCAGGGAATTCAACATGACAGGTAGAACATTGGTTTTGGTGCTATAAGAGCAGGTAATCTGAGGAAAAGGAAAAATATTGGGTGAAATTGAATGCAGCACTAAATAGGGTATGCACACGGATTGGGGTCCAGTAGCACAACATGACTTTCTCACCTCTCCTCCTGTATCCCCCAAACCTATTCTTTGGTTCCCTCACCATCCAGAGCAGATTTAGGGCATGGGGGGGGGGCAGAGGAGGGAGGCAAGGAGGAAATGTCTTGTGGTGCCAGCAGACCTTTTTCTGTGCATTCAACAATTTAGCTGAATCCCACCTGATCATCCCGGGTCAGAAAAGCCTTATACTGTTTTCTTCTGAAGGGAAACTTTTATGGTTTCAATTATTAAAGTCAGTTGACTTACAGGATTATAGTGTGTCTTCTTTGGTAGCATAATGTCCATTGCCGGATCCTTGTACTTGACATAGTGGAACGTAGTGGGGCATGGCGGTATAATGAGAGCATCTGAACCCATCTTAAAACAGTGAGTGCCTTCGCAGGAACCTTTCACTGAAAGCGCAAGGTCTTTCTCTAAAGACAGGGGACAAAGCATGAAGAGAAACCTGCCATTGCATTTGTTTCCATAATGAACAATTTTGGATGAACACAATTAATTTTAAAAGAAACCACTTGGGAAAGGGAAAGCATTAGCTCTCAAACCACTCAGCACATCAGTGTAAACATTACCATTTTGAGGAAAGTACACTGTGAAGTTCTCCAACATGTGGACTAGGATTAGTCATTAAATCAAGGATGGGTAATCTGTGGCCATCCAGATGCTGTTGGAACTCCCATTATCCCTGGTCATTAGCCATGCTGGCTTGGGCTGAGGAGAGTTGGCGTCCAACAACACTGGAAGGGCCCCAGTTCCCTATCCCTGCTTTAAATGGATCTGACAATGTGCATCTGTCTTCAGGGCTACCATGGTATTCCCAGATATTATGCTGGAAAACTAATTTCGGTCTGGAGGAAAGTGTTGCATTGTGTTCATGAACATTTGCTTGGATTAAGTGTTCTACTGACCACCAAAAGAGAATAGAAAATTATAATACTGCAAGCCTCCTTGAGATTTGCTTTTGTCTATTGTTTTTGTCCAAACAGATAGAATTCAAGTAGATCATCTTGCTCATTAGTTGAAGAAGGGGGCAGGAAAAAGGCAGGGCACATACCTGAGGGCTATGTTCTACCTCCACAGTTGAAGGAAGCATGCTTCTGAATACCAGTTAATGTAACTGCAGAAACAGAGAGTGCCGTCGCACTCAGGTCCTGCTTGCAGGCTTCCCATTGGAAGCTGGTTGACCACTGTGAGAACAGGTTGCAGTACTGGAAGGGCCACTGGCCCAATTCAGCAGACTCTTATTACCCTCTTCTTATATCCACCCTCCACTTCACACTCCTGTTTGGCATAGCAAAAACATTCTGCTCATCCCCTCCCCACAAAGCAGCCAGGTTCTGGACAGCCTCCTTCAAGTCACTGTATCCCATCTTTAGTACACCTCCATTTTGGAACAGCAATAATTCACTGACCTGATTGGCTGTCAGCTTGCAAGATAATGGCCAGTAATGATAGGATCAGCACCATAATGACTGGAAAGTACCTCATAAAGCAAGGACAACTTCCCAGACAATGCTGTCCTCATTTGTTCTCCTCTATAATGTTAGTGAAATGCCCACAAAGAGGCTGGAATATTGTAATGTGCTCATAAAGATGGGCTGTACCCACTATTGAGTGAGCAGTGGTCCAACTGTCCTTCTCAGGTGACTTTGCCCCACTTTTCCCTCAGCTCCTCCTTACTGTCTAGTAGGTGTCCCAGGCCTGCTAAAGATGCCTAGCAGGCTGAATTGCTGTTTTGAAATCTGAAACCTGGGACAGTTTGGGAAGCTGGAGCATGACATTTTCAGGCAAAAGTCAATAGGGTAAAGGGAAATGATTGTTCTACTCTAGCTTGTAATACTATAGCAGCCATTCATTCTGAACTACAAGATCCTTCCCCCCCCCCCCATTTTTTTACTGCTGTCCCTATGGAAATGTAGCATTGCACTCCAATGCAAGATCACAGTTTTTTCAAGTAGGGTCTATTACCTTCTTCTTGTGCTTCTCAGCTTTCAGAAAGCACTTCCATGGTGGTGAAGAGATTGAGGAAAGCAGAATTTGCTAGACTTGCTTGCATTGGGTCTGGTTTAGTCTGTATATCAGTATCAGAGCTTAATAAATTCCCCTCCTTTACCACAACACAAATAAACTCACTTGATTTACGGGGCTTCTTCTGGTCCACCTCTGCTTTCAATTCACAAACCTCACGACACTGTAGCAGAAATGAGCAACAAACAAAATTAACAGGGATCAGCTGGAATTGACAGTTTTTGTTACACTGCATGTTATACTTGAGGTTCAGCTAATTTATATCCAAACATCGCTCTTGCTTGAGTACGGTTAAAAGCCAATATAGGAACCTTCAATTACTATTGGGCATTATAATTTTACACTGATCATTGTAAATTTTTGCAAACCT
This sequence comes from Podarcis erhardii, assembly GCF_964252035.2. NCBI lineage: Eukaryota > Metazoa > Chordata > Lepidosauria > Squamata > Lacertidae > Podarcis > Podarcis erhardii. The sequence continues at coordinate 45,159,394 of NC_138497.1, forward strand.
GTACTCACTGAAGATGTTGGATTTTAACCCTGTCTCAAACAACATTTGGATATCAATTGGCTGAACTCTTAGAAGACGTTGCATAAGAAAATAGGCTACTAAAGAAGGCTGGCAAGCTGAAATGTGTTTGGCACTGGCATTCCAGAAAATCTGACTGATGAACATTAGGAAGATCATATATTAGCATTTTTGTTATCTAAAGAGCAGCATTGAAGAAGCATAAGCACAACCCATGTACAGTATAGAGAGGGTTTCCTCTTGGGTCATATCTCAGGTTACAGATGCTCCAGGTTACGTTTTTCCGGGTTACGGATGCGCCAAAACCTGGAAGTACCAGAATGGGTTACTTCTGGGTTTTGGGGGTCGCACATGCGCAGAAGCGCTAAATCGCAACCTGTGCATGTGCAGACATGACGCTGCTGGTTGCGAACGCTGTGGGTTGTGAACGTGCCTCCTGCATGGATTACGTTCGCAACCCGAGTGTCCACTGTATATCCATATTATTGTATGGTTCTCCATATGTTGTGGTAATGTTATTTTGAGTTATGGTATCTTTATAGATTTATCTGCTTTAGTTATTGTGTTGCAGAGTTCTTATATTTGCTATTCAGATTTCTGGAATTTTGTACCCCCCCATCTTTTTTACTAGGAGCAGGTGGTCCTTAAGAGTTGTTTAGAAGCAATCCCGCTTAATAGGATCTTGAAGGGCTTGAGTGTTGATTTTGTGCCTTGGTTTCCTTCCTTGAAGCCTGCGTTGAGGTATAATCTTGATAGCCATCGTGGAGCGTATTAGTCGGTGATCTGTCCAGCAGTCGGCTCTCAATATAACCAATGTCCCCACTGTGGAAGGACGTGTGGGTCCAGAATTGGCCTCCACAGTCACTTACGGTTGTTGTTTAGTCGTTTAGTCGTGTCCGACTCTTTGTGACCCCATGGACCAGAACACGCCAGAGTCACTTACGGACTGATTGTTAAAATTGTCTTTATGGAAGACAATCTTACTCGGCTACGAATGATCGCCAAAGAAAGAAAAGAGATCTTTTTTACTGAAAGATTCAGCTCCATTTTTAGGTAGTAAAATTTAACACATTTGAGGCTGATGTAGCAGAGCACTCTCAGCGGTTGAGCTAGGAACCAATAGTTTCTTAGATTACACAGGTATTATCAGCATTGATAAATTGCAGAAATAAAAAATTACCACTAGAACGCCATTTGTTATGATGGTTTCAGGTGGGCCAGGCCTAGGAAACAAATATAAGAGTATAGGTACTTTCAAATGATAAAATATTACACCTGCAGGGCAAACAAAAGTTTCTTTCCAGTCTGATCCTAAATAATGGGCTCCCTTCAAAGAAAATGCAAGTTACCAACAGACCCATTTACCCTAGTGTTTTAACACTGCTTTAGCTTCCATGAACCTAAATTGTAGCCCAATTCTTACTTTTAAGTTGCAACATGGTTGCTGCTTCTTGAGGGCTCCAGCATACACTAGTCTGGTAAATGTAGGCATGAACACCAAAACCATACAGCAGAGGTGGATGGCCAATACTTGTGCTGCTTCCCAACCAGATTCCTTACATTGACAGGATCAAGCCCTTCCCATATGGCTCCATGTCACATAAAGTCAATGTTACCAAATGGTCAATTATTACTTTTCTGGAGGTTTGATGTCTGAGAAATCTATTTTTATTAATAATGGAATTCTTAAAGGGTAAATTGCCCAGATCAAGTGAATTCTGGCTTTGTGCCTGCACAGATAATTCTTAACCAAGCTGATGGTTGGTGTCGATCACCTCTTTGGGAGGGAGAGAGAAGGTCATTTGGCTCCAGTATCCTTCAAGCAAGGGATCAGCAGCAACCATCAGTTTATAGGAGATGGAAGTGAGGCATCCTTCCCCATGTGAGAAAGAGTGGGGGGTGGGAACAAAGGGAACATTTGCAAGCAATATTCATGTTGGTGATAATAATGTGAGTAAAGCTGAAACCAACTAGAGATAACTATGTTTTCAACTAAACAGTTTTGCTCAGTTTGCTCACCAAATTTTCCATTTGTATCCAACTAATTCAGCAGCATTGTATACATTTATATCCCACCTTTCTTCCATTGCACAACTCAAGGGACATGTATCAGATTCTCAAGTAATGCCGACTAGACTCAAACCTTCTTAACTTCAATTATCATATTCTTCTAGATCTAATAAATCTGTGTTCTCCAATAATATCCACTCCCTCAGTCAGCAGAGGCAGGATGCCTCATAGTATAATTTCAAATCTGGCAGCAAGAATCCACCTCTTTCCTTTGTATCTGTAAGTAGTTTATATTTAATTCTTGGTCCCCGTCCCCCCACCCGCTAAACTTCAATAATGTATTTTGCCAATCTTTGAATTGTCCCACCTCACTGTTCACTGGGATTGTTTGAAATAAAAACATTTTTGGTAGCACATTCATCTTTACAGCAGATATTCTTCCTGCTTCTTAACTTCAGTAAGTAAGGTTGTTCTATAGTATGCTTTTGAGTTAATACATAGAACTCTTTTGTCCTAACATTTCTCAACAAAATTTATTTATTGTCTTTGAAATAAATGCACATTTTTTTTTTTAAAAAAAGCAAAAGCAATGTAGAAAATTTAAGCGTTTAACATACTTACGCAGGTTCCACCAAAAATTCAATTTCCAGCTCTTCTTGTTTCTATTTCCAAGAAGAAAGAAAAGGAAAAAGAAGAAATGGTTGCACACAATTCCTTTCTTTCTCAAATTAAAATTAACACATTGCAGAGTTGCTGGGGGAAACACATAGGAACATAGGGTGCTGCCTTATAGTGAGTCAGACCATTGGCTCATCCAGCTCAATATTGGCTATACTGTGATTTGCCGCCTCACATAGAATCCCTTGATCCTTTGTTCTTCTTAATGGCTCATCACCCAAGCCTATCACCTCAACACAGAAATATTAAGGTAAAAGGTAATGGTACCCCTGCCCGTGCGGGCCAGTCTTGACAGACTCTGGGGTTGGTGCGCCCATCTCACTCAAGAGGCCGGGGGCCAGCGCTGTCCGGAGACACTTCCGGGTCATGTGGCCAGCGTGACAAAGCTGCATCTGGCGAGCCAGCGCAGCACACGGAAACGCCGTTTACCTTCCCACAATTAAGCGGTCCCTATTTATCTACTTGCACCCGGGGGTGCTTTCGAACTGCTAAGTTGGCAGGCACTGGGACCGAGCAGCGGGAGCGCACCCCACCGTGGGGATTCGAACCACCGACCTTTTTGATCGGCAAGCCCTAGGCGCTGAGGCTTTTACCCACAGCGCCACCCGCGTCCCTACAGAAATATTAGCCTAGCTTAATTAGCTTTTAATTCTTGCTGATTCCAGGGGAGTAAAAGTGTCTAGCACACAGCCTAATACACATTGGTCTGGCTAAATACACACAGTCTAGCACAAAGTCTTAACACTCCAAACATTGGTTAAAATCGAACACTAGCTTCATCCGGACATAATGATGAGGGTGGTGGTGGTGGTGGTGGTGGTGATAATATTTATACTCCACCCAGCTGGCTGTGTTTCCCCATCCACTCTGAGCAGCTTACAACACATTAAAAAAACCATAAAGGTAAAGGGACCCCTGACCATTAGGTCCAGTCGTGGCCGACTCTGGGGTTGCGGCGCTAGAGATCTAGTACCCACAAATTCACAACAGTATCTTGTTCTTACAAGCCAATTTGGTGTCCAGATCTCACCTGTGGTTCAGGCTTAAAATACATGAGAACTCTTTCACCAAGTGGAAGCCGAGCAACATCAAAGGATATAGTGAAGAGGAGCTCATCTGGAGTGAAAAGATCTTCGTCAAAGACAGACATCTCTAACAAATTCTGTGAGAATCAGTTAAATATATTAGATGCAGGATATAATCTGTGTCTATAAAAGCAGGCTTCATCTGCCCCACCTGCAAAAAAATCATGTCTCTCCCATATCGTCCTGTACAGCCACATCAGGCACTATAACTACAATGGTAGGACTTCACCCCAAAGCTACAGTTTTCTGTTGTCTCCCAAGACAGATGCCAACCATAAGAGCAGTGAGGTACTTGGAATCGTCTTCTAAGTCTGGAGTGGGAAACCTTTTTTCACTCCCAGGGTGTCATTCACTTCTGGGCAGCCTTCCAAAGGATGGGTTAGTGATGGGCAGTGTCAGAGGCAACAGTGGACAAACCAATAAATGCAATATGTACTCTAGTTTCTCCACAAATTCCATCCTCCATTTAGGCAAAGAAGAAGCGTTATGGGCAGCAGTGTCCAGTTGTGTGGCAATGTAGATGAGAGTTCATTGCTTCCCTGGCTTTTGAACCCAGCACATGACTGAAGATTACTGGAGGAACAGGGGCAAGGGGAGAGAGAGCTCAGTGCTGTGCAGCACAGCCAATCTTACACACTTAACCGTTATTTTCAGGGACTGGACATTTGAGGAATGGTGCACTTCCCAGAGAAGAGGGAGACAATATAGATTTACAAGAGTGGTTTGCTGAAGGTCATAGTTCAGAGGTTGCAGAGAGGAGAAGCTGGGAAATATTGGGAGAGAAGCAGGAAGAAGAAGAAGCACCACCAGGGAGAGACAGCTGACAGACTCAGTATCTTTAGAAAGCATTCCAGATCCCCCCTCTCCCAGGACCCGGCGGGCATGGAAAGTAGGAGAACAGAAAGCTCAGAGGCAGAAAGCACAGATCAGCCAACGCAGGGATGACGTATAATAGGAGGGATGGAGGGGATAGGGATTTTACTCAGAGCAATGCCATTATCTAAGAGGCAACGTCCTACATCTCTGTGAATATTGAATAAAATACCTTGCTAAGAGCTTCTTGGGTTTTTCCCCATTACTGGCAGCCTGCCCTGAGGGAGGAGAGTTGGATTCCCTGAAGCCTGTCATTATGTAGCTGCACAGTGCTGAGTTCCCCACACCTTGCCCCCTCCCTCCAGTGATGCCTTGCACAAACACAATAGCAGTCAGTGGGGTGCCATGGGTGGGGCTGCATTGCTCTCCCATCTTCCCAATGCCATGGCCTGCTGCCAGTACCAAAGGGGGGGGGGATGGCAAGACAACCAGGAGCTCAGGATGGTGCAGGCTGGGCAACAGAGTCAAGTGGAGGTTGTCAGTGTTGCACCCACAACATGCCAAGCTCCACTGCCCCTGCCCCTCCCAGTCCTGGCAGCAGCATGTTGTGTTGGGGAGACAGGAGAGCAATGCAGCCTTGCTTGCATTGCCCTACTGATAGATACTGCCCATCCACACATATGCAGATGTCTTGCAATCAAAAACAGGCAAAGGATCCTGTATACAGTGGTACCTTGGTTTACGAACTTAATCTGTTCCGTTCTTAAACCAAAGCATGCTTAAACCAAGGCATGCTTTCCCATAGCAGCGGGGGACTCAATTTACAAATGGAACACTCAACAGGAAGCGAAACATGTTTTGCTTCCAAGGCAAAGTTCACAAACCAAAACACCACCTTCCGAGTTTGCAGCATTCTTTATCCAAGTTGTTCATAAACTAAGCTGTTCTTAAACCAAGGTACCACCGTATTAGGAGCAGGAGAAGAATGCACATGTGATGGTATTATCTTGTTGAAAAAGCCAGCTCAGAACAGTGCACAATTGAAAGGGGAATAGCTCAATTTCTCACCTTGACTTGGTTTTGAATCCTATAATAAAACGTTTCATTCCAAACAGGGTTCTTGCTATTATTAACAGTTTTGGTCCGCACTTTTTCACATGAAGAAGTAGGTAACCAGAGGGTCACGTAACAGTCAGACTGGCTTACTGTGTAAAAGAAGAATAGCATAGTAAGTAGTGTTGTCAGCATTTGTTGTCCCTTTCAATGCACTTTGATCTGGAGCCACTAGCACAGAAATCTGATTCTTTCCTCTCACAAGTTTCTATTTCTTCATTACGAGCTGCAAAGCTTGCATTTTGTCCATATCCTCACTGCGTGGTAGTAACTCAGAAGTGACAGAGAAAAAGAGTTTGGTTGAGACTCCTTTCCAATATTTGCCAAAACATGGTTTGGAAATCAGGGCGAATTCACCTTAAATGGTTTTGCTAAAGTGAGATCACTTTGGCACACATCTCAAACCCCACTCCTGTCATTGAATGAAACCATTCAACAATTTTCTAATTATGTTGCCGAAACTCATAACTGCCTAGTTCAGAACACAAATTTGTGAGCTTATTAGATATAATATGAATTGAACTGCAGACAGCTACCACAGATAACAATTTAAATTCCGTATTTTTTGCTCTATAAGACTCACTCTCCTAAAAAGTAAGGGGAAATGTGTGTGCGTCTTATGGAGCGAATGCAGGCTGTGCAGCTACCCCAGAAGCCAGAACAGCAAGAGGGATTGCTGCTTTCACTGCGCAGCGATCCCTCTTGCTGTTCTGGCTTCTGAGATTCAGAATATTTTTCTTTTTGTATTCCTCCTCCAAAAACTAGGTGCGTCTTGTGGTCTGGTGCGTCTTATAGAGCGAAAAATACGGTAAATCTCTACACTGTGACCAATTGATGTATGTTATTCCTTTTTCATTGGCCTTGACAATGAGAAAGTGTTACATTTTACAGTGTGCAGTCCTGATTTATGTTGTTGGATGGGTAATTCAAATAGAGGCAACACTGGCTACATTTGGATGTCATGGTAAACCATGGTTTCAGATTGGCTTGCCTCAAACAACATTATGATGTTTCAGATTCATTTACATCAAGCACAGTTAGTTGATTTGCAAATTAAAGGACAAATTGTGGTTAAACAGAAACAACAGAAACAAACGCTTCTAGACTTCTCCTTACAGCAATACTGAAGAAGACATGAGACAGAAGAACCACACAAGGCTCATTGCATCTCAGCTCAATTCATTTATTATGATAATGTGGCCACATTATATAAAGCAATGTAGGAAGCTTTATGACAGTTTTGTTGTATCCACCCTAACATTAATGCCAAGCTACTTAAACCACAATCACAGAGACATAAACCATTAATTTGGGAACACCCAAAACAAAAATAAACCAACTGCAACTCCTGTTCATATGACCATTTCCAATATATTGACAAATACATTTGTTGCAAATCTATTCAGAAGTTCCTAAACTGTATTTATGTGGGTGGTGGGGGGGGGGTTGCATGTCAGCCTTTCATATGGGAAAGTCTGAAGAGGGGTTGTAAGTAGGAATGTAAGGGAATTTTAATGAAAACAAACATTGGAAAACAGACTGCATATTTGTTTGCTTATTTGTCCCCTGTCCAGAACAGAAATAAATCCTACAGATACAATTGATATTTGCAGCTGCTGTTGTTTTCGGTCCACAAATGTAATTGGTTACAACCCCTTCCAATTTGCATTGTGTTTCCTTTGTGCTGAAATGAATGGGGTGGAATAAGATCCAACACACATTTAAAGCATTTGACTTCCCCCAAAGAATCTTGGGAACTGTAGCTTCCACTTCACAGAGCTATAGTTCCCAGTACCCTTGACAAACTATAGTGTGGATGATTTTGCCACAGAGGACAGTGAGACAAATAACAGAAGACAAACTGCAGCAGAATGGAAAACAGCGCTGCATGTTGCAAATGCAGGGTGGAATGGGGAGAACTGCCTTGTAAGCACTTCAGCTGAACATCATGTGGTTGTTCCTGTAATCAGGAGCCTTGCATAATCTCCTTACTGCGGGGAGGAGCAAAACTGTATCATTCCTATTCATACCTTCCATGGGAAGGGGGGAGGGAGAGGGAGAGCAGGGCTGGGATGCCTCTTCTTATGCTCCCCACATCAAATGGGGGCGCCTTTTGCATGGTAGCACGCAGCCAGTGCGACTCCTGGTAGTTTGGCCTGGCTTCATCCTCCCCAGGCTGGATACCTGGAGGTCTCCGCCTACCTCAGCCAATCGCCCAATCCTGCCTGGGGAGGCGTTGCCAGGGGATTGGCCACGTAGGGGGAGGGACCGTCCTACCCACACAACAGAAGGTGAATCTTACCTGCGAAGTGGCAGTCGGCTCCAGAGCTTCTCCCACCCTCCCCTCCCTCAGTTAAGTCTTCTTTTGCAGGTTAACCTCTTTTCCACAGGTACACAGGCACTGCTATGTCAGGGTCGCTGTTGAAGGGCCGGAAAGGAATTTTCCTGCATTGCCAGGTTTTGCCTTTCCCGTAGCAAAATGTCACAACTTTGCTGGTTTCAGGCCTTGGGCGGAATCCTTTAGTCTAGCTTCCTAAATGGGTGTGTGTGAGAAGCAGTGATCCATGCCCCCTTGCAGCGGTGATACCAGGGTTCCCTGTTAAAGGGGTCTTGAGGGGAGGCATTGGCCATACACCAAGAGGTTGTCAATGCTCTCCCCTCCAGAGCCAGCCCAATCCACACACATTCTGGATAACCCTGAAATCTCCCAGATCCCTGGCTGGGGACTGGGAAGGATAAATGCCCAATGCCTGAGCCAAGGTCTCCCTACATCTGAAACTTAATAAAGTTGTGGCCAATTTTAATCCCATAGCACATTGTCTTGAGTCATTATTCTGCTCGGGGGTCGCCTGGGGTTGGGGAGACTCCACCTGTCCAGGCAATTCCTGAATGTGACTTTGGTAATGTTCTCTAGCCAGTGGGTTGTCAGCACCCGGGGCAAGGCAAGTAATTTGCGCCCCCTAACTGAGAGAGAGTGAGTGAGCCAGGTAGGGGCAGAGAGCTGCGAGTGCGAGCGCATCCCCCCCCCCGATGTTGCGCCCGGTGCGGCCGGGGCCCCCTGCACCCCCCACGCTACGCCACTGTCTCTAGCTGGAACATTATTTCTATCGCCAGTCCACAAGTAGCAAACTAGGTTCACTGGTATTCAACATGTGATTGTAGGCGTCATCAAGCCAGCAAATATGCCTTTGTGCTGTCTCAATCCACCTGTGCAACCTGTTTGTACAACCTTTTTTATTTGTGGTTATATCATGCTGTCCTATGCACATTGTTCCCTATGAACTACTATTTTATTTCAGAAACCTGAAGTAAATTATAAAGACAGTAGCAATGTTCAGATGTTTGCCTAATGCATGAAGAGTTATGCTGGGGGTGGGGACAGAATTCACATGCAAGGTCCACCTCCGATGTATTGTGACACACTAACTGCTCTTTTGGATCTTTGCACAATTAGCTCAAATGTCTGAAGAGGGTTTTTCAATATGTTTGACTGAATTTGCTTGGAAATTCTCCCTGATAAGCCAGGGTTCTCACTTGTGTGTCCTTAAGCAAATTCAACTCAAAACTGAGTGCTCACTAATGGTTCTTCCTCATCCTTAGAAAAATGTGACAAGTGGAGTGCCACAGGGTTCTGTCCTGGGCCTGCCGTTGTTTAACATCTTTATAAACAACATGGACAAAGGAATTGAGAGGACATCAAACTGGGAGGAGTAGCTAATGTTGCAGAAGACGGAACCAGAAGATTGGAGAACTGGGCACAAACTAATAAAATGAATTTCAAAAGGGACAAGTGCATGGTTCTAGATTTAGGCAGGAAGAACCAGCTGTACAGATATAAATGGGGGATACCTGACTTTCCAGTAATACATGTGAAAAGGACTTAGGGGTCTTAGTATACCACAAGCTTAACATGAGTCAACAGTGTGATGCAGCAGCAGCAACAAAACAAAGACAAAAAAAACCCCCAATGTTATCCGAGGCTGCATCAACAGAATGGCCCAATAAAAGGAATAGCACTGTTCTAGTCTGCTTTGGTCAGACCACACCTGGAGTACTGTATCCAGTTCTGGGTACCACAATTTAAGAAGGATGTTGACAAGCTGGAACATGTGCGGAGGGCGGCAACCAAAATGATCAAGGGTCTGGAAATCAAGCTTTAGAAGGAGCACTTGAAGGAACTGGGTATGTTTAGCCTGGAAAAGAGGAGACTGAGAGGAGATATGATAGCCATCTTCAAATATCTCAAGGGCTGTCACATGGGAGAGGGAACAAGCTTGTTTTCTCCTGCTCTGGAGAGTAGGACTTGAACTAATGGCTTCAAGTTATAAGAAAGGAGATTCCAGCTAAACATCAGGAAGAACTTCCTGTCATTAAGAGCTGTTTGACTGTGGAACAGTCTCCCACAGGAGGTGGTGAACTCTCCTTCCTTGGAGGTTTTTAAGCAGAGGTTGGATGGTCATTCACCATGCAGAAGATTTCTGCAAAGCAGCGAGTTGGGTTAGATGTTTTTCAGGGTCCCTTCTACATGGGCATTGCCCTCACGCAAGTGATGTCACATTTATAAACTGGTACTCCATGCATAGAGCCCTCCTTTTGGTGTCAATGGCTCCCAGGGACATGCAGAACTGGATAGAATATCTCCATATGATTGGGCTGAACATTGTGTGGTGCACTACCTCCTGGATTCAGGCTTCTGGTGACTTCTCCATAAGGGCAGGAGGAAACAAAGCCCATAATTACCACTTTAGGTTATTTGAGATTGACATCTCAGATATCCCTTAGATCTGTGGGTTATGTGACAGTTCACTACTCCATAAAGCAGGGCGGGCTTCAGGTCCACATTAGTATAGTGGTCAGTATTCATGCCTGTCATATAGGTGGCTAGAGACTGATTTATTCATGGAGAGCCCCTCTCTTGAGATAGAGGACATAGCCTAATGGCAGAGCATGTGCTTTGCATGCACAATTCCTCAGGTTCAATTTGTAGCATCTTCAGTTAAAAGAAAGATTAGGTTGCAGGTGATGGAAAAGGCCTTTGCTTAAGACGCTGGTAAGGATGGAAGGATCTGCCAATACCTGTTATTTCAGTTTCTCGTTTTCCCAATCCTAAAACCTGATCTTCCCGTTTCTGCTGCAATTTGCAGTTTTTAAAAAGAGGTTCGGGAAAATTCTTTAGCATTTTAGTGTGAATTTCTCCTAACAAACATGTTTTTGTACACAGTTTTGACTAATGTAAGCATTTTGGCAAGCAGTTTCTCCTAATATAATGTTGTTTTGTCTGCCATTTTCACTAATGGCACGAAATCCAGATAAGTGTGAATTTTGAAGGCTGTTTGATAAATTCAGCTTTATATGTGAATGGCATTGAATTTCTTCCCCATCCTTAGACTGGAGAGCTGTTGCCAGTCAGATTAGATAATACTGGCCTGGACATTACCTGATATAAGTTCTCTGAGGAAAAGTGATTGTTAGAATATCTGAGGGCTCTTTCTCCTTTACTAAGGAATCTCCATATATTAAAGAGACCAATTTGGTGGACATTTCAAATAAACATGGGGACTACTCAAATGCCTTTAGCATCACCATATGACATCGACCTGTTTGTGATTAATGGTGCAATCCTATGCATGCCAACTCAGAAATAAGCCCCATTAAATTCAATGGGATTTACTCTTAGGTAAATGTGTAGAGGTTGCAGCCTAAGCCAAAACAATCCCTACCACTCTGCTTCCACCCCCACCCCCCACCCCCCGTTCCATATTTTCACCAGATCTTTTGCAAGGCAAACCAGGCAAACCAGTTTATTCTCCTGTTCTCCTTTCCACCCACAAACAGTGCAAATAGTTATCTTACCCAACTTAAGAGTTTATGAGCAAGCCATACTTGGGCACTGATATAAATACAGTTTCCTATGCAATTTATCTTGTCAGCTATGAACTCCTGCAGCGCATATGAAGCTAGATGTGCAAACTAGCAAGAGTGAGTGAACTTTAAAAGCAATATGAAACAGGAACGGAAGAACACTCACAGACATCAGCTTGGCGAAGATTTCTCATTCGTATGACTCTTACAGTAAGCAAGTTGCAAGGAAATTCTTCCAGTTGCTGAAAAACAGCAAAGCAAAGGAAAGGATGAATATTAAATTGTGTTTGGATAAAACAAAATAAAAAAATTCCTTCCAGTAGCACCTTAAAGACCAACTGAGTTAGTTCTAGGTATGAGCTTTCGTGTGCATGCACACTTCTTCAGATACACCCTGAAGAAGTATCTGAAGAAGAATCTGAAGTGTATCTGAAGAAGTGTATCTGAAGAAGTGTATCTGAAGAAGTGTGCATGCACACGAAAGCTCATACCTAGAACTAACTCAGTTGGTCTTTAAGGTGCTACTGGAAGGAATTTTTTTATTTTGTTTTGACCATGGCAGACCAACACGGCTACCTATCTGTAACTGTGTTTGGATAATCAAGTACCTAGCAGAGCAGCAACCTAACCAATGTTTAATAATTCTGCAAAACAACATATAAGTAATTGTCTAGGCCAGGGGAAGTCAACCTTTTTATACCTACCACCTACTAATGCATCTTTCTTGATGGCAAAATTTCCTTATTGCCCACCAGAACTCAATGGAAGAAGGATTCAGCTTGTGCCCACCTAAATCACCCACTAGTGGGCAGTAGGGACCAGGTTGACAACCTCTGGTCTAGGCTAAAGAATGAAGCGCACATTTTCCATGTCCTTGGTGTGTTCAGATCACCAAGTGGCATCAGTTTTCAATAGCAAATAATAACGAAAGCTCTGAAAGATGGAATTAACCACCATTACTCCCAGGTTATTCGCTGATTTCCAAATAGTGAATTCTGTTTGGACCACTTTCTTCCATTATAACTGAACAAACACCATTTGACCCTAAAGCAAATACATAACAACAACAAGAAGAAGAAGAAGAAGAAGAAGAAGAAGAAGAAGAAGAAGAAGAAGAAGAAGAAGCAAGAATGAATTCAACACTATGGAAGTATCTTTTCTTTCGGGTATTAAATTCATTTTAATACTCCACAGTTTTGTTTTGTTTTGTTTTGTTTCACTTTTAAATAACACCCAGCACTGATGCTTCAAGCAACTGGACAACTGAAGGATGCCTGCTTCAGCTGACATTTATTCCCTGTCTTCTGCTCTCAGAGGTTTAGGGACATTCTTTAGTTGATATCAGGGTGCATCGTATGAGAAGTCATGCAATTCCTTTATTTTTCCTGTTCACTCTAAATGTCACATGGAATTCAGCTGCAAGCTATGACGTAATTTCTCATGTAATATTACTCTTTTTAAATTAATGTCCAAAAGAAAGTGCCTCCTACACCCTTAATGTGTGTTTTTTATATATAAAAAAATTGCTGCAGATATCTAGCCATCCTAGATATGAAATGGCATTCATCATTTCCTGTAGGAAAGGTGTTTGATCATAACCCTCGTCATCAGAACTAAGCATTCCCAAGCACTTCTCCTAACTGTTCTTTCCTGTGGGTGGGGTTCTGAGTGAAGTTGATGGGCAGGTTGCTGCTGGCATAATTGTTATTTATCACTTATATAGCACTTCAAATGGGGGAGATGATTTATAGTCCCTATCTGGTTTGTCTTCATAACATCTCTATGAGCTGGGCCACTAATCTTCTGCATATGAGGAATTGCAGTTGAAAGACAATACTTTGCCCGTATCTAATCTCTTCCATCTATGGCTCATCAGGCACATGGAACAAGGTGTTTCCAGTTCAACTTCATTTCTGTGTCATTTGGACTCTCATGGTTTTCAGGTTGGACCTAATTTTTCATCAATGGGTACAAAACTGACACCAATGTAGTGAATTGCAGCACAATAGAGTCACTGGCAGGATTTAAATAAACATTTGCAATTTTATTTGTAAAGAACAAAGAACATAATACAGTGGTACCTCAGGTTACATACGCTTGAGGTTACATATGCTTCAGGTTACAGACTCTGCTGGAAATATTACCTCGGGTTAGAAATATTACCTCGGGTTAAGAACTTTGCTTGAGGATGAGAACAGAAATTGTACAGCAACGGCAGAGCAGCAGCTGGAGGCCCCATTAGCTAAAGTGGTGCTTCAGGTTAAGAACAGTTTCAGGTTAAGAACAGACCTCCAGAACGAATTAAGTTCTTAACCACTGTAGTATGACAATATGGAAGTAAATACAAACAGCAGATTGTAATATGAGAGGTAATAAACCAAGGGCGGAAGTTGAGGGAAGTCAGTAGGGAAAGGGGGAAAGTGAAACTTGAATGTAATGTAATGATTGCATATATTGTTATAAGAGAAAAAACTCAATAAAAATGATTTTTAAAAAGAGAGAATAGAAGCACATTAGCTAATGGGGAGAAGTCTGATAAAAATAAATCCCTGGAATAACTATACTTATTTATTTTACTTAACAAGATGTATCTACCACTTGATTATAGTAAAACCTCTACAGTAATCAGTTTACAAGTACATTATAAATAAAACAGTTTGGAACAGTTAAAAACATTTGAACATCATTCAACTTAACAGTAAAAGAAATTAAAACACAACAAAATATATGTGTCTGGGTAGGTTTGCATAAATAAAAATGTTTTAAGCAGGCATCAAAAAACATACAGAGACCAGGGTGCCTGCCTGATATCACTAGCCAGGGAGTTGTCTGGGAAACCAAAATAAATCTGGCATATATTGAGTGTCAGTATTTGATGTATTAGTGTACTACAAATGGTTGTAATTCTGATTAGAGATGGAAAGGCCGGGGGGGCGGAAAAATTGGAGTGGGGGGACAAGGTTTTTTCCCCATTTTCTTCCCAAAGCCATTTTTTTCTGGAAGAAATGGGGGGGTGTGGAATATTCAAACCATATCAAACTGGTTTTTTTTTCAATTTTTCTGGGGGGAAAACGGCTTTGGGGGAAAAACAGGGGGAAACGGGGGGGGACAGGGGAAATGGGGGGAGAGGGGAAATGGGAAAAATGAGGGGAAAGAGGAATAAAATTGGTGTTCTCCCTCATTTTTCTGGTTTCCCCCTCAGGCCTTCCCATCTCTAATTCTGATCTTACTTTTATTATTGTTTTTATTGTTTCTTTAATCTGTAATTGCTGAATGTGTAATTGTTGTCATACTTTTTTGTGTTTTTTTTTTTTAAGGCAGGGAGTTCCAAAGTATAGTTGCTGCTAAACTAAAAAATGATTTCTTATAAATGCTGAATCGCATTATGTGGCATCTGTAGCAGTGCCAGTTCCTCAGATCAAAGTTGGGGAGTGGGCACAAATGGAGCTGCAAAACTGATTCCATGCCCTAACTTTGGACATTTCTTGGCCAGAGTAGCAATAACAGTAGTTGCAAACTCCAGAACACACTGAAGTGCCAATGGAAAGTATAGTGTACAGAATGATTCCTGTCACTCTGAGGGGAACAGAGGTATCAGTGTGTGGATGAAAGTCTCATGGTTTCAGTTGTCTCTATACTAATGCAGAGTATGAGAAGCAAGCAAGAAGAATTTGAGCTCTTAATCAAGGTTGCCAATATGGCCTAATAGGTATTACTGAAACCTCATGGGATGATACTCATGACTGGAATGTAGAAACTGAGGGGTATAACCTGTTCCAATGGAATAGACCAAACAGGAAGAGAGGAAGAGTACCATTGTATGCAAATGATATGTACACTTGCGAATAGATCAATGACTTGAAGTATGGAAGGCAGAGTGAGAGTATAAGAGTAAAAAAATGGAGAAGATGGAAACAAGAGTCGCCTTTCTGCTACAGACCTCCAAGCCAAACTGAAGACTTGGATGATGCCTTCCAACAGCAGACTACCAAACATTAAAAACTTGAGCTACTGTGGTATATCTGTTGGAATGCAAACTCTGCCAAGAATGTAAGGTCCAACAAATTCTTCAATTGCCTCACTGACAATTGTGCTTCCCAGAAGCTGGGAAATATAACAAGGGGGTCATCTCTCTTGGACTTGGTCCTCACTAGCAGAGAGGAACTGACTGACAAAGTGAAAGTACTGGGAACCTTGGGAGGAAGTGATCAAGACCTCTAGTATTTAATTATACAAAGGCAAGGGAAAACTGAGTGCAGTCGGACTTGCACTCTGGACTTTAAGAAAGTTGATTTCAAAAAGGTTAAGGAACTACTGGGTGAGATCCCATGGTTAGAAATAGGCAAAGAGAAGGGAGTCCAAGAAGGGTCGGAGTTTCTTAAAGGTGAAATACTGAAGACATAAAGGCAGACAATTCCAACAAGAAAGAAATGTAAGAAGCACTGAAAGAAACCAGTGTGGATGCATAAGGAGCTTACAGATGAGCTGAGTTGTAAGAAGGGGAAGTGTAAGAAACTGAAGAAAGGAGAAATAAGAAAGGAAGAGTATACATAAGTAGCCAACAATTGCAGGGAGAAGGTCAGGCAGGCCAAAGCTCAGAATGAACTCAGGCTTGCAAGAGATGTTAAAAATACCGGTAATTTTAAAATGTTTATTTGGCTATGTTCGAAGCAAGAGGAAGAATAAGCAAGGAGTAGGTCGTCTGCATGGAAAAGATGGAGAAATGCTATTGGGTGACAGAGAGAAGGTGGAACACCCAACATCTACTTCGTCTCTGTCTTCACCCCCAAAAAAGCAGTGCCCAAACTGGTGGTATCAGAATTAACAATGCAAGGATGGAACTGCAGCCCAAGATAGGAAAAGAGATGATAAAGGATCACCTAGCTACTTTAAATGAATTCAAATCTCCAGGGCCTGATGAACTGCACTCAAGGGTACTAAAGGAGTTTGTGGATGTCATCTCAGAGACTCTGTCTATAATCTTTGAGAATTCTTGGAGATCAAGTGGGGTTCCTGCAGACTGAAAGTGAGCAAATGCTGTCCCCATCTTCAAGGTGGGAGGGGGAAGAAAACCCAGGTAACTACTGACCGGTGAGTTTGATACCAGGAAAGGTCCTGGAATAGATCATTCAACTGTCGGTCTGTGAGCACCTAGAAAAGGATGCTGTGATTATTAAGACTCAGTATGGATTTCTCAAAAACAAGACACCCACCTTCCTTCCTTCCTTCCTTCCTTCCTTCCTTCCTTCCTTCCTTCCTTCCCCAATTTATCTGAAACACTTACCTACATTGCCTCTATCTTGGCAGTATTCAAACTCAGCTTATCTTCCACACACACCCCCTACTGCATCCAGGCAGCAGCCTAGGAACCGCACAGCCTCTCCCAATTCTCCTGAACAATTCCAGGGATAACCACAATGGACAACAGGGTAGTCATATATTACTTTTTATTTGTTTAATATTTTACTTTTGTTTTTTCTAAAGTATCACTGTGAATTTTTCTTGATTTTCTTGTTTTATCTTTTTGTAAGCCACTTTGAGGGTGCTGCTGCTGTTTACAATCAAGCAGTCTATTAAATAAATACTTCCTCTCAGTTCCCCACAGCAGTATTAGTATTACTGGGCTACTTCACAAGGTGGCATAACCCACACTTTCTTAACCATTATAACACACACACACAGGCGGCCACTAGGGGCGCATTGGAAGATGGCCGACAATACCATCTCTCCGGACCACACGGGGTAATTAAGAGGCTGTTATGGGAGTAAGCAGCCTCCCTTGTTGCCCCAAGGGAATGGGGAACACTGCCCTTGCCTGCTGTGCCCATAAATCACCCCCAAATTCGAAAGAAGGGGGTGAGGGCACTAGGCAGAATGCCCCCGTGTGGACCCCAGTTCTCCTAGACGCTGTCTCTGATCGCGCACTAGCTGCAGCAATTTGGAATAATTAATTACAAAAGAAGCAAATGCACATATTTCAAGTGAAGAAAGGAAGTGAATACTGCTAACAGAAGGGGCCTCTGTGAAAGAAGACGATGGGTTGAAGCAACAGGAATATTTTACGAAGAAGACATCAAAGGCTGGGTATGTCAGCAACGGGACTGGATGGGGGGGAACCTTTTTTTATTTTCTTCTATGTGATTAACCAAGACCCCCCCCCCCGTTAGAACCGTCGGTTAACTGACCCAAGCAGGATGATTAAGGACTGTGTGGAAATAAACTTTAACCAAAAGTATGCTTTATGGAGACTGAGTAAAGAACAAGAGCTTTTGGAATGGCGCAGCAATAAATACAGAATCGCCATCTTGGCAGGTCTTGCCGAAGGATTTATAATCGGGAGGAGGAATGGATTTGTTTTCAGACTGCATTCCTGGAGAATCTCCTCAGAGGTTGAGAAAGGCAACAGATCTGTGAAGATTAACGACGCTAAGACTGTTTTGAGTTATGGAAGTGATGTTATACGGAAAACGTCTGGATATGGCTATTGGATAATATATATATATATATATCTACACAGGATTACAAACTGTTTTAACCCACTTGTGGAGACTATCAGAGGTCAGAAAGAGAAAGGAAAAATATATGAAAATATATATATATAATATATGAAAAAATATATATAAAATATATGAAAAATATATAAAAATATATGAAAATAACAAGAAGAGATGTGGAAAAACAATAAGAAAGGACTGGACAGTACTGTGAACATCAAATGGTCAGATTTGTGGATATTAAAAGCAGCAATAAGAAGCAAGAAGATGATTGGATCCCCTTCGGAACTTGAAATATGGGTACCCCCAACAAAAATTTAAAATTCGGCTTTGTAATTTGGAATTTATGTAATTTGGTTTGATTTGATGTGATTGGTCGGTTAATAAAAATTATTCTTAAACACACACACACACCAGATTGATTGATTTGTACTTGCAGGTTTTGTTTTCATACTATAAGAATGTTCAGAATTTATTTAACAGTTAGAGCATGAAATCCTTTCATCTTTGCATCATTTTGCTTTTGAGTGGATTTCTCATTTCTTTTCTACTGGCAACAACCACATCTCAACTAGGGTAAGCAAAAGAAAGTTTTGAAGAAACTTCAAAATGAACCGGAAAGTCCTCCTGCATTATCTGAATGCAGAGGAAAAAATCATGTGAGGTCGCTTCCAGACAACCTGTTTATTGAGCATTCATCCCGATTTGCAGGGGAAATTGATGATGTTGACTATTTAACGAAGAAGAAGAAGAGTTTGAATTTGATATCCCACTTTATCACTACCCGAAGGAGTCGCAAAGCAGCTAACATTCTTCTTTCCCTTCCTCCCCCACAACAAACACTCTGTGAGGTGAGTGGGGCTGAGAGACTTCAAAGAAGTGTGACTGGCCCAAGGTCACCCAGCAGCTGCATGTGGAGGAGCGGAGACGCGAACCGGGTTCCCCAGATTACGAGTCCACTGCTCTTAACCACTACACCACACTGGCTCTTTCATCCTGATTTGTTGCATCAAAGCAAGCATGATCCCACACTTTCCATTGCCTTTCCCCAACACTTTCCTTATTGCAGAAGCCTTATTGTTTGGGGAATTCTCTGGGAACCTCCTGGGGTGAGGGAAGCCCAGCTAGATAGGACAAGAGACAGGGCCTTCTTAGTGACTGCAACATCTGAAGTACAGGTTGCCCTTCCTTCACTGTTTTTTTCACCAGCTACTGAATACCTTTTTATTCCAGAAGAGTTTTATTTTATGTGGCGGACAATGTTTCTACGGTTTTTTAACTGCTGGTCACTGTAGGTATGTGTGTGTGTGTGTGTGTGTGTAGTATTATAAATGTTTCATCTTGAAAAATACAAAGAGTGATATTTTTACATGAGAAGGATGAAATATAAATGTCTTAATAAATGAGTAAATAAATCAATGGGGAAATACGGCCCCTTATCTTCCTTTAAACTGCCCCCACTTTAACTAACTTATCGTGTGTACACATTGAACATGTGCCCAAAGTGAGCTTACAGGATACGGCCCAGATTACTATGGTAAGAATCCTAATGACACAAATTGAAATATAATAGAAGTTTCAACACATAAACTTCAGAACAGCAGATTCTAAAGTTATGGGACAATTGCAACAGATTAAAATCTACAGAGACTATATAAATAAGGCAAACCAATTCAAAGGTACCACATCCAAAACTGCTTATCATTCATGTGTTCAGATACTTAGTAAGTAGCTTTCATCCTTTACCCTTCTTTGATTCTTTCATTTCAGAGATGACATACAAGCGCCCCTGCCCCAATTCTAAATGCCCACCATACCTTGTATTGAGAATTACAGTGCACTTCATTGCACAGGTTCCTGGGTTCATTTCCCAAGCTTTCCACAGGATATGCATTTATACTGAAGTCCTGTGAGGGAGGCAAAGGGACAGAAAGGAGACAACGTTCAAAGATATAAACTGTGTATGTAAACCAACAACTTTATCATGTTGCAATAGCATGCACTTCAAAAAGAAAGAAATGTTGAAATTCTGAAGTAGAGGTGTTGGTAATTAAATACCTGGTTTAGCCAGTAGTGAGAGCCAACACTAAAAAAAACTAATCAGTGGATGATTTGGGGCACATATTCTTGACTGGGAATGCCAAGTTGCAGGAAAAGGTCAAAAGAATGTAAATGACACCCTTCCCTTTGGCATAATGCCATCTTTTCAATTTATGGTGCAGTCACTTGTCTACTCAGAAGTAAATCCAAGAAGCTTGCTTGCAGGTAAGTGCATAAAAGGTAAAAGGTAAAGGTAAAGGACCCCTGGAGCGTTAAGTCCAGTCGAAGTCGACTATGGGGTGTGGCACTCATCTCCGCTTTCAGGCCGAGGGAGCTGGTGTTTGTCCACAGCAAGACTAATCCGCTTCTGGCGCAACAGAACACTGTGATGGAAGCCAGAGTGCATAGAAACACTGTTTACATCCCCATCGCAGCGGTACCTACTTGTGCTGGTATGCTTTCAAACTGTTAGGTTGGCAGGAGCTGTAACAAAGCAACAGGAGCTCACCCTATCATGTGGATTCAAACTGCCGAGCTTATGATCAGTAAGTTCAAGAGGGTCAGTGGTTTAGACCACAGTGCCACCCACGTCTCAGGTAAGTGTGTATAGGCTTGCAGTCTAAGCCATCAAAGCATGAATGCTTGGGTTGTTGATTTTGAATACCGTAAATCTTTGCATTTAAAACTTTCCATCTGGATTCCCACCACTGTGGTACCTACTCACTCTCTCTATTTAAACTATGGGAGAAATGAATGAAACACAGTATGGAAGAACTGATGCATCTGTAGAGAAATGTTGCATTCCACTGAAGCCTTATGGTTCCCCTCCTGCTTCTCTGGCATGAAAGCCAAGCCAGGACCTAACGGGGTTACTTTCCTCCTAGTTCTCAAAGCCCCAATTGGCAAGTCTAAGGAATCTTGGTGTTCCCAAGCATTCAGTAATGACTGTACAGTGGACCCTTGGGTTACGTAACTTTCGGGTTGCAAATGTGGCAAACCTAGAAGTTGGTTTGCTGCTCACGCTCACGCAGAAGTGCTCTGTGTGCCTCGCACATGCGCAGAAGAGGCACCTCCAGTTACGAAGATTTCATGATATGGCCAGGCCTCCGAAATGGATCCCGTTCATAACCGGAGGTACCACTGTATTTGTAACCTACTTTCCCAGACAGCCTTGTTCAGAGAATGTAGTGTTTTGTAATGTACTATATTTTTCCGTGTATAAGATGCCCTCCTGTATAAGACAACCCCTATTTTTTTTTAACCCCAAATTAAGAAATCAATATTTTCAGCATCACACAGAACAATCTTGGTATTTTATTAAATATTCAAAGCACTGGTATATTTAGTACCATATATTTAAACATCAGTGGTGGAATGGTTGGTGGAAGTGGTAAGCAGCAGAGCATGACCCTCTGGCACAGGGGGCGGACAAGCGGGCACCAGAGGGACACAACTTGAGTTGTTGAGCAACTCCACCCATGCCCGTGCCAGAGAGTGAACCCCAACCTGAACCTGAGATCAGGCCACCTGGGCCACCCGCCCCAGAGCCCAAGCCCAAACCCCTGTGCATTCACCATCCCCATATAAGATGACCTCCAATTTCTGACTCGTGTGTGTGTGTGTGTGTGTGTGTGTGCGCAAAAATGTTGTGTTATACACGGAAAAATACAGGTTTATAAAACAGAGAGAACAATTATAACAAAGCAATGAAAAGGAAAATATCGAGAACAAAACCATAAAATCAGTTCTTGGGTGGCTCAAATAACAGAAAGTCAACCACCCTCAATAAAATATCCCGAGTTGGGTAGGGGGTCGACCCATATACTTTTTTCTTTTATAGAATGCCTACCTGACATGAACTGGAGCAGCATGTTGTTTTGGTCGGCACATTGAAGGCATGTTTAGCTGGGAAAGGCAGTTGAGCTGGAAGGTGCTCCTGAAACATCCTTACAGCCTGTTGTGCTGGCAACAGTAATTGAGGAGGCATCTAAAAACTAAACTCAAGGCCCGCCCTTTAGGAATGTAAATGCCAGCCCATTTTCTCCTACTCAGGTAGAAGAGGAAGTTCATAAGATAGCTACAAAAGGAAGAGGTTCATTGTCTAGAGGAATGGAGTTGTGAAAGGTACTTTCTTAATCTCCCTCCCTCCCATTTCTGTTTACAGTCAAGCAGTAGTTATTTGAGATCTCTTGATTTGTGCTGGATAAAGAATTTAACTTGAGCAACTTCTCTCAAGGCTGGAATACTCCCTCAGGTAGCAGCTGTTTTCTGAGCGATTTCAAAGCAGTATTTTCCCTAATTCTAGTGACCCAATTCAGATGAAGAGAAGGAGAAAAGAACACTAATTACGAAGGAGGCTCTGCCTAGAGATGTTTCTCCATCGCCATCTCACCTCCTTTCCCCCAATTTGTGCTAGATAACAATAGCATCAGGTGTTGTTTTCCTGTGAGATAATTTTTTGTGGTTTAATTTAAAACTTTTACCCCACAACATGCACAGACTCAAGACACCTTACAACAGTAATCTAAAAGAGGTGATGAAGCTATCCAATTATATGATAATTAGTAGGCTGACAGACAGATTGTGAATCATCGGAACCAACTCCTAGGGGCCGAGGTCCCTTCAGTCCCCTATAAAATATTAGAGGGCCGCCCCCCCCCATTGATGGGCATTGCCATTCAAATGGTGTGCATGCACTGTGTCTTGTGATCAATTATGTGGGTGGGGCTTACCTGCCCCCCCATATTTTATTGAAATTGGCACCCCTGTTGTGAATCAAAAATATTAAAAGCACAGACAAAACTTTAAAAATCAATGAGCAGACATAGATTTGTACTCGAGTCAGTCATGCTCAGAAAAGACCCACTGAAATCAGTGAACTTAAGTTAGTCAAAACTGGAGTTGCGTACACATTACCAGCTTAAACTGAAGGGAAGTCATCCAGCACCCAGACCCTGCATCTCAAATAGCATTTGCATGTCATTGCAAGCATAGGTACTTTTGATGCATTTCCAAGTTGCCCACTGCCCACACCTGTGGGTGGAGAGGGGGCATGGATGTCTACATATGGCTTGGCTACAAATCTAATCTGTTGCGGGCAGGTGGAGAGAGACACATCAACGTGCAGTATTTCTTGGTAGACTACAGGATAGATATGGATTGTGGCTAATATAATGCATACATGGCTTCACAAGGCAATGGTGGAAGCATGTTGGATGCAGAATAGATGGGAATGTGTACACAGTCCAAATATGCCTGGTCTAAAGCATCATTGTATCAACAATGCCAATACTACACAGATAATAGTTACACTTAAAATATCTTGCTGGTTCAGTTGAAAATTGTTCCAATTAGCCAATGTGTCAAAAGTTAGGCTTATTTTGCTTTAACAAGGCTATCCAGAAGTTACTGAAAAGAGTTGCTACTTTCTTAACAGCACTAGCCAGGGCATGAGCTAAACTGTGTAACACTTTTGCAAAACTTGGATTATAAGTTTCAGTTATTTTGATATTATGTTTGTACATTATATCATGATTAATTGTTGCTCACAGAAACTAAATCTGAAAACTAATACAATGCTATTTTAAATCTAGGGACACAATTACTTCATTCAAACCAGGGGTTGGCAAGGCTTACTGGGCAGGGGTTGGATCACTCCCGTAGAGATCCTCAACAGGCCGAGCCAGTGCAGTGCTGGAAATCGCGTCTGCACATGTCCGCAGTGCCGGAAATCGCTTCTGCGCATGCCCAGATGCCACAAATCGCGCCTGCGGAGAAGCAATTTCCATCATCTGGGCATGCGCAGAAATGATTTCTGGCACTGCGCACGTGCAGATATGATTTCCAGGATCTGGGCATACGCAGAAGCAATTTCCGGAGCCGCAAAAGAGAGTCCCCGCACCACGCCATGCTGGTTTAGCACAGCGGCAGGGACTTGCCAAGTGGGCGGCTCGGTTTGGGGATGGCTCATGGGTCGGTTAAGAGAACCTCATGGGCCACTTCTGGCCCTTGGGCCTTAGGTTGCCAACCTCTGGTTCAAACTAAGTAATTATGTCATTTGTTGGCTCGACTGCCAGGTTTTAATTAAGTTGGTTTTATTTATTTATGTTTAATTTTCCTTTATTTCTCACCACATTTGTTATATCATTTCGTCTGTTCTGTTTTATATTATGATGATTTATGGCACTCGTTCCCATTTTTCTCTTCCGTGGACCTCTTGAAAATTGCTGGGGGTTTTGGCATATCTCTTACTGATTTTTAATTGCAATGTGCTGTGGTAGATGCAGCATGATTTTTAGTTGCATTTTTACATTCATGCCACGGAACAGCTGAAAGTAGCTCATGGATTTGCATATCCTCTAGCTAGGATTATGTATTCAGTAGTTCACTTTAATTGCATGAAACTTGAGTAATTTCAGACAGGGCTTGCCAGCATCCCTAGGGTTGCCAGGGATGCAGAACACTGCCTTACACCCAACCAGGCAGCTGGTTGGGTATTCAATTCAGTATTGGCTACATCTGACTTGTCCTTGGAAACTTCCCAGGGCTTTCTTCATTTGAAAAATTAGCAATGGAGGTGACACCTCTGGCATTATTGATCTCATAAGAATACTGAAATGGCAACCACAGAGGAGGGCCAGGTGTGTTTTAGGTCACACTCTCAGTTTATTCTGGGCTTCAGTGAGAATCCCCTGCATCAGGGCTGGAGGACCTGTCACCCTCCAGATGTTGTTGGCTGCCATCTCTCATCAGCAACAGTTGGGGATGATGAAGGTTGTTGTTGTCTAGAAGCATCTGGAGGGCCACAGGTTCACTATTCCTGCCCTGCTCTGAACCAAGCAAACACCACAATTCTCTCCCAGAATCCTCTGGAATGTGCAGGGATTCTGTAGTAAAAAGCACAGGTGTTAAATATATATATAGAAACAGTTCCATGATATGAACAAGTTTGAAAACCACAGTACAGTGGTACCTTGGTTCTCAAATGCCTTGGTACTCAAACAACTTGGAACCCAAACACTGCAAATCTGGAAGTAAGTGTTCTGGTTTGCGAACTTTTTTCGGAAGCCGAACATGCTCCGCTTTGAGTGTCACACTTCCCATTTGAGTATTACACTGAGGTCTGTCTGTTTTTGCTATTTATTTTGCGTTTTTGTTTTAGCGGCTCTTTTGTTTTTTTTGTGTGACTGTGTGGAACCAAATTCAGCTGCTGATTGATTGATTGATTGATTGATTGATTGTGTGACTGCAGTACATTGTTTATGGCTTTCATTTTCTGGATCAATGGTCTCATTAGATAGTTAAAATTCATGTTAAATTGCTGTTTTAGGGGTTGTTTTTAAAAGTCTGGAACGGATTAATCCATTCTGCATTACTTTCTATGGGAAAGCGCGCCTTGGTTTTGGAACGCTTTGATTTTGGAACGGACTTCCGGAACAGATTATGTTTGAGAACCAAGGTACCACTGTATTAACACACTGACACAAGCTTCACCAGCTGAACATTACTTCATCAGAATGGGAGGGTGAAAATTAAAGTTATGTTAGCTTAAACGAAAGACATTTTTATTGAGTAAACAGTGGGTTTGTCCTATTACATGGTTCATTAAACGAAAAAGTATGTAAAGCCACTTCTGTTTTACTACAAAAATTTCATGGCAGGTGATGATCACCTGTTGTTTTACATTTTACATTGACTGATTATGATGATTAGGAGTCATTCCCGCCCGCTTTATGTGTAATGACATTATCAGAGTTTGCAGTGTTAATGCTGCAAATATATCTGAATCACTCTGCTGAGTTGATGGAGTAACTTCAAATGCAAGTGTTAACAAGCATACCATGCAAACCATACAACAATCTAATGAGACGGGATTTGCATCTTGGCCAGCATCCTACACGGTAGGGAGGTATCCCATATCTAAACTATCTCATATCTAAACAAACCTGATGGATTAGCCCAAGATTACTCAGATGTTAGTAT
This sequence comes from Podarcis erhardii, assembly GCF_964252035.2. Classification (NCBI taxonomy): domain Eukaryota; kingdom Metazoa; phylum Chordata; class Lepidosauria; order Squamata; family Lacertidae; genus Podarcis; species Podarcis erhardii. The sequence goes on from NC_138497.1 coordinate 45,185,489, forward strand.
GTCACATGCATAAAGCAGGAAGTCTTGGGAAAATTAAATGTACTACAGAACAAAATGACAAGTAAACGGTCACATTCTTATTCTTACAACAAATCCAGGAAAAAATACATAGAATAGAGGAATGTGACCATACTTCATGGGAAAAGACTGGTGAATTTTGAGGAAAATAATCAGGCAAAAACAAAGTTTCATAGAACAACGTGACAAGGGTGGATGGGCCCTTTACTCATCGACATTGTCACAATATTACTTTGAAGATGCCCAGACTTCCCTGGTACACTTTTTCATCAGAAACAGGGTTTTTGAGGTAGATTCTCATGAAAATATTCCTGCCAATCAAGTGTTTTCTCCTTGGTTTAAGTTTTAATGAGGAGAGATCAGTATTTTCTAGACCTAGCTTTCATTGCCTTAGAAAAGTTTTCACTGTCCTGTGTTTCCAAACAATGCCTTCAGCCTTTTTAGGGGATTCCTAATGCACAGCGAGTGTTTGTGTTAATAAGGAGGTGAAAGATGTCATACATTAGTGTTTGCACTGTCCCTTGTATAGAGATCTCAGAGTTCATTTTTCCAGAGACCTTTTGAGAACAAGAGCTGACTGGACCCAGAATTGTAGATAGATGGTCTTGCATCCCTGGCAGAACTGTCACCCCTGGCCCTGACTGGACCCTAACAGATATGACTTGTGATCTGTTGGCAGACCATAATAAAGCTATTACAAGCAAGGTGGCAACCACTTTTGCAGTAGCAGCTCCAAAAATTTGCTTCTCTGGTGTTTGTCCTAGCAGGAATCTATATTTGCTGCTAATTTTTTGATTGTAGGTATCTGTACTATCCCTATGCTTTGCATAAGACACAAATAAAATCAATCTATCCATCTAAACTGTGGAATTCACTGTCACAAGTCAGTTACAGTTAAATACATTCTTCTGAACAATGATCTCGAGGTTGGCAGAAACAGCATTCTTCAGCCACCCAAGGCCTGGTTAAACAGGAATGTTTTACAAATCCATACTGAAAGTTAATAATGGTGCAAACAGGCACACTTCACCGGGGATGGCATCCCACAACTGGAGAACCACCACTGAAAAGACCCTGTTGTGGGGCAACGTCAGCCATACAGTTCCCAGTGGTCACACCACTTTTGAGCTTGGGAGAAGGTGTTCTTTTGTATGCTGCTTCCAGGGTTAAGCAGCTTGCCCCTGAATATCTGTTGTGGGAAATAGGAGTGGTAGAGGGTTATTGTCTTCACATTTTGCTTGTGAGCAACCCAGAGGCATCTGGTTGGATGCTATGGGGAAAGGATGTTGAGTTAGATAGCCCTTTGGTTCTTAAATGACTAGCATACTTGTCCCACTAAGAATTATGGTTTGACTGTTATACTTTCCTTCCTATCATATTAGGTGCCTCATAATTCTAAGTTCATGCATTCCAATGAGTCATTGGTATAAAGGGATATCCTGCACCCACATAGAGGCAATTTAGCAGAGGGAGCGGTTAGTGACATGAAACAAGATTTCAAACACATTAATTAGTTGCTATTTGCAATGTATGTCATGGCAATTAACTATTCTTTTAAAAAAGATTTTTCAAAAAGGCAAATTAGACCTGCAACACTGTCAAAAGGAACAGCACACTCTCTGCCTAACCTGGATTAGGTTATGATAGCAATTCATTACAATGAATTCAAATTGAATGCCATTGTTTTTTCGAAATATTTCCTGCTAGATAAGGAGAATTCTCCTGTGCTCCTATTGACACTATACATTTAAGGCAGTATCATACCAATTTAAACAGTCATTAATCCAAAGAATCCTGGGAACCTGGGAAAGATCAAGGGACACTTGTGGGTGAGGGTTGTTGCTGGTATAAATACAGTGTTACCTCAGGTTACAGACACTTCAGGTTACAGACTCCGCTAACCCAGAAATAATACCTTGGGTTAAGAATTTTGCTTCAGGATGAGAACAGAAATCACATGGTGGCAGCGCAGCAGCAGCAGGAGGACCCATTAGCTGAAGTGGTACCTCAGGTTAAGAACAGTTTCAGGTTAAGAACAGACCTCAGGAACTAATTAAGTTCTTAACCCGAGGTACCACTGTACTTAAATGGTAAAGGTAAAAATAGGGACATGGGTGGCACTGTGGTCTAAACCACTGAGCTTCTTGGGCTTGCCAATCAGAAGGTTGGTGGTTCAAATCCCCACAACGGGGTGAGCTCCCGTTGCTCTGTCCCAGCTCCTGCCAACCTAGCAGTTTGAAAGCATGCCAGTGCAAGTAGATAAATAGGTACCACTGTGGTGGGAAGGTAAACAGCATTTCTGTGCGCTCTGGCTTCTGTCCTGGTGTTCCATTGCACCAGAAGCGGTAAGTCATGCTGGCCACATGACCTGGAAAGCTGTCTGTGGACAAACACTAGCTCCCTTGGCCTGAAAGTGGGATGAACACTGCAACCCCATAGTCGCCTTTGACTGGACTTAACCGTCCAGGGGTCCTTTACCTTTACCTTTTACGTTAAATACTAAAATGCCTATAAGCATGTCAAAGTCTCAGATCCTATTTAGCTCAAAAAGAAAAAGATGACTGACGTGTGTTGACAACATTGTTATAGTTAGGGCTTTTGTGTGTGATAATGGGTCAGTGTGTCTGGCTGTTAACTGGAAGTTTGGTGGTTTGAGGCCACCGAAGGACGGCTGTGGACAGGATTCCTACATTGCGAGAGGTTGAATTAGACAACTCTCAGGGTCCCTTGCAAGTCTATATTCTATTATTCTTTGATTCTGCAATGGACCAGTCCACCATTTTCCATGGTTGAGTTGCCTGTTTATTATTTGTTTATAAAATTAATATTCCACCCGTCATCACATGTAAGCTCAGACTAGGTCATGACAATTTACTGAATAAACAATAAAAGGGACAATATAATATACTTCAAAATGCAACCATTCCCAGCCAATTAACTCTCAGGCAAATAATGATCCTTTCAGAAGATCTAACAGAAGGGGAGAGTCTTCAGTTGATCCTGAAAATAAAGTTGGTTCCGCCTTCAGTGATGAGGGTATTTAAGTACTGTGGCATTATCACTAAGAAAGCCTTCCAGGCAGCCACATCTCCTCTTCTGTATCCAGGGAATTATCCTTTTATACACCTGTATTTTTCCTTCTCATACCAGCACTTCACATTAGACAACTTGCATGTATGTGTGACAGAAGAGATAGCAAAAGTGCAGTTGGTAGTGGGTGAGTGGGATGGAATATTGGATACAGTTAGAAGGAATGACTGGGTGTTGGTTGGGAAACAAGAGCCATAGTGGGGAGAGTGGGGCTGTGGGAGACCGAGAGGCTGAGGGGATATGAGGCAAGAGGGATAAGGAAAGCACCCGTGAGAGTTAAGATAGCTGTTATGAATATGAGAAGTGTGGAGGGAAAATAGATCTTACCCACGTATGGGTAATTAACAAAAGAATCATCTGGGTGCCGAGATTCAAAGCGTGGGGCTTTGCACACTCTCCAGTGGGACAGAGCCCCAAGCAGTTAAAAACACACTCAAAATTAAGCAGCAGTTCAGCATGGAATACTGGCTATTAGACCCTTTTCATATAACAATTAATTTCTTACAGCGCTTGTCCTCCCTCTCTACCCCTCTTGCAATGAACAGATCACAAACTGTACAGTTTAAAATGCTTTATTTACTAAATCCAAAGGTCTGATTCATGCATTGTTCCATGCATCAGCAAGGAGAACACAGGTAGAATACTCTTGGGTGTAAACTGGAGAGCATAGTTTCAAACATGCGGTTCAAACATTGGAGCAAGTTCAGACGTATCTGTCCTGGTCAGTTACATGGTGTGGAGAGAAGTGTGAGAGGAAGAAAAGTAGCTTCACTTTCTTCCTCATGAAAGTATGGGGGTGTGACCTAGCTGAGTCTAGGAATGGACCTCCCTGGCCTTAACCCCTTCATGCACATATTCAAGCACATATTCATAGTTACGTTTGACTGCAATTTCTCACAAGTAGGGCAGTCAAGTATGTTATGTCGGAACACCAGAGCAACTCTCTATATAATGACTCCTTGTGAAGCAAATGGGTACTCGCGATGTGTTAAAAATAGATCAGCCAGACAGCAATGGAGAATAAGAAGGTGAGGTTTATTGCCAGGCAATAAGGTACCCAGTTGGAATATTTTCCAAAGAACTGGGAACCCCGATTGACAGAAATCCAGAGGTCTTTATACCTGAGCAGAACACAGCAAATCATTGATCATGAGACAATCAGGAAGGATTCACAATATTGTCAGCGAGAATCAGCCAATCAGCAAGCGGTTGTCACGCTACTTGACCCCCGGTCAAACCTTGGTCAGCACCGGATTCTAGTTCTGCTTTCCGATGCCCGCAGTGACGCTCTGTCTAACCTTTCCCCAGTTATGACAGGACAGGGAGCTTGGACATTTTGTGGTTTTGCTCTTCCTGTTCTGTGGATTAATTTAGCCTGTATTTGAGGGGATTTTGTACCAGAATCTCTGATTCATGTCTTTTCCCCTTGTCCGGGGTGCACAGATATTTAGGGGAAAGGTCGGCTCTAACTTTTTGTCGTTTCAAGCAGTTTGCAGCACAGCTTCCCTTTTGATTCAAAATGGATTATAAAGTACTGTAATCCTTGATTTGTATAAGCATATGTGGATATATATTGAATATATTGAATATATTGGTTTCTGATAACTGATTATGTGGATAGCATAGGGGTAGCCCTTCTCCCTTGCCTCACTTGTTCTGGAAGTTTCTTAATTAAGAACAAGTTTGTGTTTTAACCATTGATGTTCTGGTCTGGCTGGATTCCTTTGGGTGGATTCCAAAGAAAATAATCTTGCACCACTTATCTAGTGTAGATGTAGGAATATAAAGGGAGAGTCCTACTGCTCTCTACATGGCAGTAGGTGGTTGCTGGCATCCGTCTGTCTCAAGAGATAATGGAAGAGTGTGCTATCAGCAGTAAAGTCAAACTCTTTGCTTTGCTTTGCTGACTAGTGCAGTAGACCGGTCCACTTGTCAAGTGCTTCTCTGAGCTCCCAGAATCCACTGAAGCAGGAAGACAGTGGTAGGTCAGCACCTTATTGATTGGGGTAGCTGACCAGTGAGGCACAATGATCTCTCCCATCATCAAAATCTACCGTACGCCTATCAGGTTGAGCTTATAACATGTAACTGTTGCTTCCCATGTTGTTTATGCTGCATTAGCAGCACTGAATGACCTCTCCTGGGGCCCAAGACTGGACAGTTTGCCACCTTAGGGACTCCACTCTGGATTTGTGCAGGGTTTAGTCAATGGTCTTTTCTTCTCCAGAAGATGTTCCGCAAGGCAGCAAAGAGAGATTATTCCTCAGGGTTTACTCCTGAAGCCTCTCTCACAGATAAGTATAGCCACAGGGCAGTGGCTAGATTTTCCTAGATGGGCTATCTTCCCAGGTTGATGAGGCCCACCTGCCCCTCATTTCCCTCTACAGCACATTAAGTTGTTAATTTATCTCCTTGGTGTTATGTTGCTATAAATGCAGCGCAGTCTACAAGCATTACCAGCACAGAAAGAAACTGCTTTTCTTCAGTATTATTTATTCAGTATCACAGTAAAAGTTCTACTGAATTATGAAATTATTTGTCTGCAAAATTTCAAACATTTAAACAGTAACAGACATTTTATTTCAGTTGTCTGCAGTAGGTCACTTGATGGTGCACTGACCTCTAGAGGCTATTCTACAGAATAGAAAAAGAGCGGGGAAACCCAACAGAGGATTTATGGGCTAAGCCTGTGTTGTGAGGTTTTAACCACCACTTTGCTTACTTTCAAGCCTGGCAAGTTTCTAACAGCACACCGGCTATTCTCCATGTTTCCCCTCAACACCACCGGGTGAAAACTTAAGGTCTCATCCTGCTTTCCTGATATTAGACCACTTTTTTCCAATTTCCCAAGAAAACAGAAAACTATTGACAGAGCAAGTCTGTCATGTTCTCTCTCAAAAAGTTTCAAACAGGGGGGAAATGTATAATCATAAGAAGCTGTGATGGTAAAACCACCCAAAGAGCCCGGTGGTGTGGGTGGTATACAAATATAATAAATAATACAGTGGTACCTCAGCTTAAGTACTTAATTCATTCCGGAGGTCCGTTCTTAACCTGAAACTGTTCTTAACCTGAAGCACCACTTTAGCTAATGGGGCCTCCTGCTGCCGCCGCGCCGCCAGAGCCCAATTTCTGTTCTTATCCTGAAGCAAAGTTCTCAACCTGAAGCACTATTTCTCGGTTAGCGGAGTGTGTAACCTGAAGCGTATGTAACCTGAAGCGTATGTAACCTGAGGTACCACTGTATAGAACTAAACCATCAACAGAGTGTTATTAGTTTGTGCATGAGCTGCCAGTTGGTGAAAGCAGCTTGTGCAGTCCCTCCTTCTTGCCAGTCGGGGAAGCAAGGAAGCAGCAGAAAACTACAAATTGGCTTAGCAGTTCATCCAGATATTTTGAGGGAAATCTGGAACTCAGGAGAGTAGCTGAGGTATTGGCTCAGTATCGCCCAGAAACAGGCTGTGGGGAATGTATTAGCACGTTTGCTCAGAAACTTCTTGCAGTGTTTTCAATTGGGCATATCTAGTTAGTAAATTGCATTTGGAATTGAGGCTGTATTATGACATTCTTTCCCTAGGGAAATCCAGCAGGCCTTGCTCTCTTGAAATCCGAGGTTAAGAACAGTTCTATCTCATAATCTTTGTCACCATACTCTTTCTGTTTACCCCTTCAGAGTTTCTAGATTGTGGCTGAGCTGATTTTTTATCATGGCAGCCTTGCGTAAAAGAAAAAGAAAAACTCACACACCGTTTTGAGGTCAGTAGCAGCCTGCAAGTTTAATTGTTAATAAATAATATGCTACCAGTTCCCTGAAGAATCACTCCATATGTAAAACTACTGGAGGAAAAAGAGTAAACATAAATTATTGCCTTATATTGATAATTTACAATCTGTTTCATAAAGACAAAAGTGTACTGGCTTCAAAAGAGACACACAAATATTTAGCCAATGATTATTCAGAATTTAAAACTTTAGCCAAATGAATTGTATGCTCATAGATCTATAGTTATGACACATAAATTACTAAGATGCAATTAAAAACTATTATTTCAGCAAAGCATTATTTTTAACTTCTAACTGTAGTTAGCATTTGAGAAATTCACATTTGATTTCAAATTCATTATTTGCTTTCCCTGGCCTATAAGATTGCCTCCTGCTTTATGTGTTTGAATCCCCTAAGTCCTGTTCAATCTGCTTTTAGATTGCTGTTATATTGGTTTTAGGCTGCATTTTTCTTAATGATATTGGGTTTGAAAGAAAAAATGGGGTGGGGAGGGGTGAGGAATGCACTGCTGAGAGAGTCTAGATGGAATTCAATGCCGTGCTCTTCCAGTCATTCTGTCTGCACAAGTATTTCACCTCTCTAGACAGAATGATACCCTCACCTCTCCTCTCCGCCCAGGTGCGCTGTTCTGGATGTTCTCCCACCATCTTCTCCAAAATCACAGCTAAGGTTACGGGCACAGGAAGGAGTGGGGGAGCCCATTTCTGCAAGTGAAAGTCCTTGTGTTGGGCTTCCACTGACAGGGATGCTTAGTCGACTCCCACCCATTAAAAATATTCAGCAGGCTATAACTACTTCTAAATAAATACATACATTTTAAACCAGTGCTTGCGATTCTATAGTGCAATTACAGTGGTACCTCTGGTTACGAACTCAATTCGTTCCGGAGGTCTGTTCTTAACCCGAAACCGTTCATAACCTGAGGCGCACTTTTGCTAATGGGGCCTCCCACTGCGGTCGCACTGCTAGCGCGCAATTTCTGTTCTCATCCTGAGGTAAAGTTCTCAACCCGAGGTACTACTTCTGAGTTAGTGGAGTTTGTCACCCGAAGTGTTTGTAACCCGAAGCGTTTGTAACCCGAGGTACCACTGTACGTAACAGGGGGCACAGGGAAGTCCTGAGTAGCAGTTAAGTCAAATTATTTTAGGTTTCCAGAGCAAATGTGTAATGGTTCTAGGGGTTGCGCGTGTGTAAATCGGCACCACACTTGGCTGGGTTACCTGGGTGAACCCTTTCTGTCTGGACAGCCACCCATCCGTGGCTGCCACAAATCGCTGGCAGAATCCGTCAGTGGGCGTTTCTTGAACTTCTTCCAGCAAAGAAGCTCTTTGACGCCTAGTCTCCGCCTACTCTCCCTGCGCGGAAGTCTTCTGCACAGGGAGGGTGTGGGCAGCGGAGGACCCATGCTCTCCCCGCTGGTCTCCAGTGAGGAGTCATGGAGCCCCCTCACCAATTCCCCCATCTGCCCCCCTTCTCCACTGGTGCTACGCTGATTTCCTTCCCCAGCAGATGGGCTGCCTCTCTCCCTCCTGGGACACTCTCCGGCATCCCTCTGGAGCCCTCCCTCCTCCTCTGGCTCCGATGGCAGTTCCCTGACAAAATGCTTTGCAAACTACTGGGCTACAAACATTTTCAAAGTGCAGTAAGACTATTTTAAGCTGAGGTAGCCAGTGAAGATTTGTATAGTTAAAGCTAGGGTTTTCCCAGTAGTGATTATGGAAGTGAGAGCTGGACCATAAAGAAGATTGATTACCAAAGAATTGATTCTTTTGAATTATGGTGCTGGAGGAGACTCTTGAGAGTCCCATGGACTGCAAGAAGATCAAACCTATCCATTCTTAAGGAAATCAGCCCTGAGTGCTCACTGGAAGGACAGATCATGAAGCTGAGGCTCCAATACTTTGGCCAACTCATGAGAAGAGAAGACCCCCTGGAAAAGACCCTGATGTTGGGAAAGATGGAGGGTACAAGGAGAAGGGGGTGACAGAGGACGAGATGGTTGGACAGTGTTCTCGAAGCTACCAGCATGAGTTTGACCAAACTGCGGGAGGCAGTGGAAGACAGGAATGCCTGGCGTGCTCTGGTCCATGGGGTCATGAAGAGTCGGACACGACTAAACAACAACAGAGCCAGTGAAGATAAACTAATCTGTGGAAAACATAGCACATTATCATTCATATATATATATATATATATGTCAGGGAACTGCCATCAGTGCCGGAGGGAGAGAGCAAAAGCCAGAGGGTTTCCAGAGGGCATCCAGGGATTGGGAGAAGCAGCCCATCTTCTGGGGAAGAGAATCAGCGTAGCACCAGTGGAGAAGGGGGGCAGATGGGGGAAGCGGTGAGGCGGTCCCAGGACTCCTTGCCTGGGACCAGTGGAGAGAGTAGGGGTCCTCTGTTGCCCACACCCTCCTTGCGCAGAAGGCTTTCATGCAGAGAGAGTAGTAGGAGACTAGGCGTCAAAGAGCTTCTTTGCTGGAAGAAGTTTAAGAAACGCCCACTGACGGATTCTGCCAGCGATTGAGTCAGCCACAGGTGAGTGGCTGTCTGGACAGAAAAGGTTCACTTTGGCAACCCAGCCAGGTGTTTGCACCCAGCTGGGGAGATAAGCACCGGCTTACGCACGAGCAGCCCCTAGAACCATTTATATATATATATATGTTGTAGTGGTTCTAGGGGTTGCTCGTTCATAAAATCAGCGCCACACCTGGCTGGGTTGCCTGAGTGAACCCTTTCTGTCCGGACAGCCACTCACCCGTGGCTGTCTCAATCGCTGGCAGAATCCGTCAGTGGGCGTTTCTTGAACTTCTTCCAGCAAAGAAGCTCTTTGACGCCTAGTCTCCGCCTACTCTCCCTGCGTGGAAGCCTTCTGCGCAGGGAGGGTGTGGGCAGCGGAGGACCCGTGCTCTCCCCGCTGGTCTCCGGCGAGGAGTCAGGGAGCCACCTCGCCGATTCCCCCATCTGCCCCCCTTCTCCACTGGTGCTACGCTGATTTCCTTCCCCAGAAGATGGGCTGCCTCTCTCCCTCCTGGGACGCTCTCCGGAATCCCTCTGGAGCCCTCCCTCTCCCTCTGGCTCCCACACACACACACACACACACACACACATATATATATATATAATTATTTATTATTATTATTATTATTATTATTTATTATTATTATTATTATTATTATTATTATTTATTATTATTATTATTATTATTATTATTATTATTATTATTTATTATTATTATTATTATTATTATTATTATTATTATTATTATTATTAACTTAATGCAAAAGCTATGCATCTATCTTTTCTCGATAGTTTTCCCTATAATGCCTATTTTGTTTGGTGTCTTTTTCTCTCTACTGCTTTTCGCAAAGCGTGGAGGATCGAATCTTCATTATTCTGAATATTGTAGCTGGTCAATCCCACCAGTTTATCAAAATCCTCCTCTGTATATGTAAAGCTTTGGAGTCCATATGGAGAACAAGGTCCAGTCACATTAACGTCACCCTGCTTCAGTTCAGAGGGGCTGCGTTCCACACCTGCAAAACAAAGGTCGTTATCACATGACTGACACTACTCTCTGCATGTGCTGCCTTCTTCTTTGCAAAAGCTGATCAGTGGCACTTTTGAAATGAGATCCAATGAATATGCTATCTCTGCAGTGTGTGACTCATGGGAAAAGTACCCATCCAAAATGGGAAGGTATTTGCATGAACAGGTACCCCAGTGTTAATATGGTGGCATATTGGGGGCTGGGGTCCTTGTTTGGGTAAAAAGGTGGTGTAAATGAGAAATGGATGCCTTCCAAGATATCACTGCTAAACCCAGTACAAAGGTTCCCAAGGTGAAGGCGATGACTTTGGTATGACTTCCCCCGATTTTTGATGTGATGTGTCAAAACTCAGACATTACACTATCCATTAAAAAAAAAAACCCCCATGATATATTTTTACTTCTAAAAATTTCCAGGCAGCTCTGGGCACTCCCTGCTAGTAAACAAACAAACAAACAAGCTTACCTGGTGCTTTATATTTTCTGAATGTGTCATTTATCAGAGGAAAGAAAACAACAATGGGTGCTTTCGAATTCTCGAGATCTTCAAAGACATAGCACTCCTTCAGATCCTTATCCTTAATATGACTCAGATCTACTTTGGGGAAAGGAATTCCTTGCTTTGCAAAGTATCTGGAGGCTTCTTGTAAAGGCTGGATTGACGGAAGACAAAAACTGAAATGAGACTTCACCCTTACTAAAATAATTTATTTTGGTTTTTTAGGTACAAAGATGCTTAGGTTTGAGACCTTCCCATACACCTCACTTCCTGCCATGATGTGCAGACTTCCTGTGCACCTGTGTGTGTAGGCAGGTGGAGACAAACCTGACATCACTGAGCCTATGGGAATCCGTGAATGGGTGTTGCTCCTCTAGCGGAGCAGAGTGTGTCCTTTGGATTCATTTTGATCTCCTTAGAGTGATCAAACTGCTTTACACACATTACATAAATAAATCTTTCAAGAGTAAGCAAATGAGGATCTGGAGATGAGAGATCCCTGCTTTTTAATGGTTGTCTAAGCGAGTCCACAGTGAAAGATCAAACTTGAATTTTGGACTTATTTACCGGTTCCCAACTCACTATCTTAGCATTAACTTGTACAGTGGTACCTGTACAAGTTAGTACTTAATTCGTTCCGGAGGTCCGTTCTTAACCTGAAACTGTTCTTAACCTGAAGCACCACTTTAGCTAATGGGGCCTCCCACTGCTGCCACCCCGCCGGAGCACGATTTCTGTTCTCATCCTGAAGCAAAGTTCTTAACCAAAGGTACTATTTCTGGGTTAGCAGAGTGTAACCTGAAGTGTACGTAACCTGAAGCGTATGTAACCCGAGGTACCACTGTATATCAAAGTATTTTGATGGCACTATATCGGGAAGTGTACTCCATTAAATCATAAAACACCATTTAAACAATAAAAATACAGATAATCATTAAGATGCCTGGTTGACAAGTGAGAGAAGAGCATGATTAACTTTTGATGAGAAGTAGGCTGAAGGCAAGAAGAACTAGCACTAGAGGTTAAAACAGGACAGAAGAGAAACCCCCCCATTCCAGTATAAACCTGTGCCATCAACTACAGCAGGGGGGAAGGCACTGTAGCCCTCCAGATGTTGCTGAACTACAACTCCCATCAGCCGCAGCCAGCATGACCAATGGTTGGGGTAATGAGAGTTGTAATTCAGAAACATCTGGAGGAGCACAGGTTCCCACCCCTGATCTAGAGTGTCTGGGATTCTGGCACCCTGCTGGGGAATAACTGTATTTGGCTTTATCGCCAATCACATTTCCCACTTCAGTTCTTTCTTACAATATGCCAACTGGTCTGAACTGGGTAGTCCTCATGTAATGGAAATTCCAAAAGCATTATGAAGATGGAACAATTTGGTAAGCAGTTTCTGATTGGCTACCTGGAACATTTACATCAAAGGTGGTGCAAACTAAATGCTGTCTTATTATGGAGGCCAGCTTTCCCAGCTCTGAATTTTCAATAAAATTCTAGAGCATTGTCCCAGTGTCTGGATTCCATTGGAAACTACAAGATCTGAAATCCACAACACTACAACTGCCTGAGCCACCTGCTGGATTACTGTATATTGCAATGTTCTCAGGGTTTGTTGGTTTGTTTGTTTTTGTGTTGGCAGTGTGAGATAGGGACTCCAATTCACTGACTGCATCATTGGGATAACTGTAAGTGAGGACATAGACTTTCAGGGACACATTTAACCTCAGTCAACCTTTTGAACCTGGGGGCATACTTGTGGATTTGTCTGTTGCTATATTCTTCTTCCTGGTGCCTTTTGTTAATGTGAATAAAATTATCTGGCTATATATCAGGTGTGTGTGTCAAGGGACGAGGGGAGGACATTTTCTCTGATATCCAAATTTGACTCCCAGATTTTCCTTGGGGTGGGATCTGAATCTAGAACTGAATTCTCAACCCGCAAAAAAATAACTCATAGCCTGCTGAACCCAACCCTAGTTACAACCCACATGTTTCACTAATGTCCCACTGTATGATCATTGTCATAGACTGACTAGTCCAATGAATCCCTAGAATCATGAAAAAGTCTAAATCCAGGCAGCAAAGCAAAATCATAAAAACTTAACTTATGTCCACAATTCAGAAGGCCACAGTGACAAAAAGCAAGCCAGGAGTAGGAAGGGAAGCAGGACTAAGACAAAGACTCAATGGTAGTGGGAAAGTAGCAAAGACCAAGGTGAAAAGCAGGAAACAGAGGGGCCATACCTCTGTAATAGTAGATCCTAATAACTAATGAGTAGTCTGCTCCAAGGACTATCTCATTTTGCTGCCTATCATGAAGTGTCAGGGAACTGACATCAGGACGAGAGGTGGAGGCAAGGCTCCCAAGCGATGCAGGAGAGGGAAGGAATTCAGCGTAACACTGGTAGAGAAGGGAGGGAAATGGAGGATTTGGAGAGAGGTCTCCAAGACCCTTCACCCAAGACTAGTGGAGAGAGCGCGGACACGCCTCTGCCTTCCCCTTACTTGCGCAGACGAGTTCCGCGCAGGGAAAGTAGGAGGGGACTTGGCGTCAAACAGCTCTTATGCTGGAAGAGGTTCAAGAAACACCCACTGACGGATTCTGCGAGTGACTGACCGGCCACGGAGTGTGAGCTGTCAGCCAAAGCATGGTTGGCCAGGCAATCTAACTAAAACTGAAGGCAACTTACGCACAAGTAACCCCTTACAACCATTACATGAAGAATAAGATATTACAGAGAGAGGGAGAGAAAGGATAGAGAATCCATCTAGTCAATCAGACTGGTACTTGAATCTTGGAGGTTTTTAAGGAGAAGTTGGGTGGCCATCTGCCATAGATGCTTTAGCTGAGATTCCTGCATTGTAGGGGATTGGACTAAAAGACTCTTGGGTCCCTTCCAACTCTGCAATTCTATGATTCTATTATAGGTCCAGCAGGGCTGGCTTTGTCAAGCAGCCAGTTAAATGTTATCGTGTAGTAAAATGACCTGCAAAATGCTGAAGTTTTAATTTGTTTTATCAACTTCAGATTTAAATTTGGTCATTTTAAATATACTTACAATTGCCCTAATATCAATTTAGGGAATTTATCAGTGAAACCAACTATTGTGAAGACCAAGGGTGAGATGGTTAGAGTGACAGCTGAGTAAGGAAACTGGGGAGTTTGAAAATAAGGTCACACTTAACTGAAGTTGCTTCTTTTTTTAAAGCCAACCAACTATGGACTTCAGAAGCTATGGCTTCCAACTGGAGGCAGTTCAATAAAAGTTGGGTGTAGCAGCTGCTGCAGCATGTTCTGATCAGCCCATATAGAACAGCTTAGTATGTGTATGAGCTCTTCATGTTTCTACTGGTAATGGTGTGAAACGGCTTCACAAAATGGGGGCAACCCGTGAGACAAAGCTACATTACACTGTGACAGGAAGTCATTGCCATGCAGAGCAGAAGCTATTTTCAAGCAGCCTCCAAGTGGTGTTTATAACATAAGAACACATCAACTGATGCTTATCATTTTCTCTAGGGCTCATAATCCATATAAAACTAGAAAGCAATGATTCAAAAACTAAAAATGTCTCACAGATGTTTGTGATCCTGAAGAATAATTTAAATGTATAATGACATCCACTTTCCTCTCAGGCCTCAGGAGTGGTGGGTAGCTGATATCTAGATATGCTGCAGTATCTGTGATAGACAGGTATTCTGATGTAGCTGTCAGCTGGTTGGGAAGAGTGTCTAGATCAGTATCTGAAAGGCAAATACCATGGTTAGCAATTAATAGTCTGCTGCTACTTTGATTAATATACATTTTCACAGTTTTCTGTATTTGCAGTTCTAAAAAGAGCTTTGCATTCCAAAGCTCAAGATCCTTTACTCCTTCCCCAACAATATCACAACTGGAAAGAGACCTGCTGGAATGTAATGTAAAAGTGCTGTCTAAAATGTATAAAATATCATTGGAATATTGGGATATTATTGGAATGGGAGACAAAGGATGAGCAAGTAAAATCTTCAATGATACAATGGGCAATAGATATTGGTCATCATATAGATATGGAAGCATGGGAAGGGTTGTGGAATATGGATATAAAATTGACAGTATGTTATGATCTAAGAGAAAATTATATGAAAATGATATACTGATGGTATCCAAAACTGAGTAAATTGGCAAAAATGTATAAATCTAAATCAAATAAGTGTTGGAAATGTAAAGAGAATGAAGGTTCTTTTTATCACATGTGGTGGTCTTGTAGTAAGGTTAAAGCTTACTGGAAAATGATATATACTGAATTGAAAAGGATGTTTAAAATAATGTTTGTAAAAAAATCCCATAAGCATTTCTTTTGGAATTATAGGGACAGAACTACCAAAACTGTACAGAAACTTCTTCATGTACGCTACTACAGCGGCAAGAATGTTACTTGCCCCAAAATGGAAAGAGGCAGAAGTCCCAGCAAAGGAAGAATGGATACAAAAACTTATGAAAAATGCAGTAATAGTGAAACTTCCTGGACGAATAAGAAATTAAGATAACAAACTTTTTTTATATAAAAGAATGGAAATGGTTTGTTGCATATTTACAGATAAATTGTAAACAGATAAGAACATTGGCAGGATTATTGTAATAACCTGAAGTTTGATAAGAGTATATATTTAAAATAGATGAATAAATGAGCAAACTAAGTTAATTTGGATATGCAGAAGATATTAAAAATAAATTTAAAGAACCGCAGAAAGAGGGAGAAGGAAGTCAAGTTTTGAAATGTTAAAATGATTGTCAAATTAGTGAAATGTATAAACCTGAAAAGCATAAATAATTTTTTTTAAAAAAAATTCATCTCAATTATCATCAACCCAGTTAAAATTTAAAACTTGGAGATCAGTCAACTTGGTTAGTGAAGCCCTGACCACGTACCTTTCCATATGGCAAAGTTTTTATTATCTATATATCCATCATTTAATTGGAATTCCTTTATGAAATTGTAGAACTTTGAGGTTGTAATCCTTTGTGTTAAGACTTCACGAAGGGTCTTCATGAATTTATTGGCAGGGATAACCAATTGAGTATTCAATTCATCTGCTTTTGGTGGCTGAGGTGGTCTTTCTTCTGCAAGTCAGAATAAATGGTAAATTTTATTTACTGAAGCAGTCATAAGGAACACATGCAATGATATGAACTGATGTATAGTGAAATAATCAGCGTTCCCCCCGATTATGTGACGGCTGTATATTTATCAAATATATACCATATTGAGGAAGCCATATTCAGGTGTCTGTTCACATAAAATGAATGCGTACAGAGGTAGTCTCTGCACATTCAGCTAAACCCTAATAAAAGTAGGTAGGTAAGGTGCAGAGTTCATTCCTTATGATGGGTGCAGGCTGTTCCTTACATACCTTATCATCAGGACTATCCCAAGATATTTTGCTGCCTGAGCTGAAGAACAAGATGATGCCACCCTTCCAAGCCAACCAGACCGGCAAATAAATCTAAATGCAAGCTCATGGAAAAGTGGAAGAGATCAGCTCTGCACTACAGGCAAATCCCCATTTACGTGTGTTCCATATGTGCGCAACCACACACCTGCTGCCATGGGTTAATTTGTTATTGGCATAAAACTGCACTGCCTTCCTTTGAAAATACAGCAATGGAAGTTGCAAAATCTATTGCTATATTTGCTGCTGCTAGCTTAGACAGGAATTTTGTCAGTATATTGGTGCTAGATGAGGGCCAATAAACCAAAGCTTAATCCTGACAAGATGTTAAGTCCTGTGGGTTGGGTTGGTTCTTGTAGCTGAGGACTAGATAGTTAGTGTGTTCTAGATGGGATTGTACTCCCTTTGAAAGAAGGAACATAGGTCTAGAGGTGGTAGAGTCCACATTGTCACTAGAAGACCAAAGTGACCTTAGTGGCACATCAAGCGTTTTGCCAGTTCCAGCTGGTTCACCAGCTACAGCCATTCCTATAAAGCCAGGTGAAGAAGAAGAAGAAGAAGAAGAAGAAGAAGAAGAAGAAGAAGAAGAGGAGGAGGAGGAGGTGGTGGTGTTTGGATTTGATATCCCGCTTTATCACTACCTGAAGGAGTCTCAAAGTGGCTAATATTCTCCTTTCCCTTCCTCCCCCACAAGTGTGACTAGAAGTGTGACTAGAAGTGTGACTAGCTCAAGGTCACCCATCAGATGCATGTGGAGGAGTGGGGACACGAACCCGGTTCACCAGATTACGAGTCTACCACTCTTAACCACTACACCACACTGGCCAATGAGCTCTTAATCTAATGGCTGGATTACTGTAACATGCTGTGTGTGAGGCTGTCCTTAAAGATGATCCAGAAACCCTGGTTGTGCAGACTGTAGTGGCCAGGTTGCTTAGTGGCTTAACCTATTGGGACCATGTGACACTGATTCCGAAAGAGATGCACTGGGTGCCAATGCACTATACATTGTTTTCTAGTTCTGGGTAGTTCACTCACTATGGCTCCTTTTTGGACAGAGATGACTTGGACATGGTACTAGTAATTTACTGATTGGATTATTGCAATGTGCTGTGCAGTGTGAGAGCCAGTGTGGTGTAGTTGTTAAGAGCGGTAGTCTTGCAATCTGGGGAACCAGGTTCGCGTCTCCGCTCCTCCACATGCAGCTGCTGGGTGACCTTGGGCTCGTCACACTTCTCTGAAGTCTCTCAGCCCCACTCACCTCACAGAGTGTTTGTTGTGGGGGAGGAAGGGAAAGGAGAATGTTAGCCGCTTTGAGACTCCTTCGGGTAGTGATAAAGCGGGATATCAAATCCAAACTCTTCTCTTCTTCTTCTTCTTGCTAGGGAATGCCATTGAAGGTGACTAGGAAACTATACATACACACACACACACAGCTTTTCTGTTTCATCATATCATCAACACATTCTGTGTTATAGTCATATGCAGGATAAGAAGAAGCAAAAAATAACATAAATATAAGACATATATAAATTAATATTAGTAGTAACATTACTTATCCCTCCAGTTTTTTTGGCTCTTGTAAATGTTATCTTTAATTCCCCTTACACTCTTTCTTTGGTTTCCTAACTGCTATCTTTTCAATTGTGTTTCCTTACTCTACTAAATTCTTTTCATTACCTTATATAATCCCACGTTATAACCGCTACTGCTGAGTTATTTGTCAGTCTGTTACCATTATTTTTGTTACAATATTTTTCCATATAATCTATATATAATCCCCAGTCCTCTTTTAAATCCTTGTCATCTTTTGTTTCTTAATCTATTTGTCATGCTGGCAAGTTCTAAATATTCTAATAATTTAAGATGCCTAGGAAAACTTCAACTGGCTCAAAATATGGAAAAGGGGACACAATCTCTTAGAGTAAACAAATGAAACTTTAGCACAAGGCATGATCCAAGTCTGTCATTTTATCAGGGCAAGTTACCTGTTTACTGTTGTCACAATTGTTGTTGTTTTTTCAAAATTTATCTTCTGTACCATGAAAATAAATAACAAACAGTATTTTTTAAAAAAAAAATATCAGCAGCCAGATTATCGGCTGGTGTTCACTTTAGAATTCACATATAGAATTAATATGACCCCTGCTTTAAAAACAGCTGCACTGGTTGCCAGGTTGTTTCTGAGGCCAATTCAAGGTGCTTACACTACTGTTTAGAACCCAGAACAATTTAGACCCAAAGTATTTGTACCTTCCCTAAAGACCCTCTCAAGCTGAGATCTGTGGAGTTCCACCACCCTCTGAGATTCATGGGAGATGACCTGGGAAAGGAACATTCCCTGTGGCAGCCCCTAAATTATGGGATTCCTTCCTCATAGAGGTGTGCCTGGCACCTTCATTGTACAGCTTTTGTTGTATGTTGAAGACATACCTCTTAACCCTGGCCTTTGACACTTGTGATATGCAGTGCTTTTTTTCTTTAAAAAACAAATAGTTCAAAATGGGAAAAATAAATACGGAAAATGGACAAAAGTACAAAGAACACGCATTACCTCATATTACACAGCTGACAGCTCACAGTAACTTCCACAATGGCATGATGTTGTGTGCACTAACATCTTCCTACTCATATTGAAATACTGCCAAACTTTCAATGAGGCCAAACTTTCATCAGCAAAACACCACACATGCACATTCCACACTGCTTCACACATTAAACGTTCGCTTCAATCTGAGACTCAGGAAACACCGTGACAGGAAATGAGGCCACCACTGGGGGTAGCAACGGAACTGATAATTCACCATGCTAGAGAAGAAACTAAAATTTTTAAAAATTTTAGTTTCTTCTCCCGTTAGATTCACAAAATGTTTAGGGGTATGCGTATCCCTGCATCCCCCCAGAAAAAAGCACTGGTGATATGTATATTTTTAGAACTCACTCTGGTGGTGATTGTAATTTTTTTATGCTGCATATTATATCATCTGAGGATGTTCTGGCGAACGGCAGGTAATAATCAAATAACAATAATGTGCCAACTCAAGTTGCTAGTGTTGAAATCAGCTTTCTACAATTTGGGACCCAGGCACTTTAAAAATGTGCAGCCCTGGGATTCCTTACCAGGAAGGATGGCCTAAAAATATATTAAGTACATAATTAGCATACTATGGGGAGGGACAGGATGAAGAAGAATTTTAAATTTTATAACCAAATGTAAAACGAAACATGGATGACTAACCAATATCTTGTACTTTGTCCCTGGTAAGCAGGTACCACAGACCTTCTTCTGAAGAATCAAGTGCACGCCAGGCATCCAGTAGGTTATAAGAAAATACATTACTCCACACACCTAGAGAAAAGGAGGGAGAAATAAAGTAAGAAGTGCAAACATCATAAGGGGTGATCTGCATCCCAGTTTGTTGTGGCTACTTTCTTTTTTCCCTCCACTGTCACCACCAAAAGTAATGGGGTCTTGCAGGGGGGGCACCAAAAATTGCTTGGGGTTGGTCTCATTGGGTCTTCCGGCCAGGGATTAGCCACACCTATGTTAAGCTCCAGGTGAGCTACACCTTTTGAGGGACAAGGCATGACAGGAAAGCTGAAAGCAAAGCGAAAATAACCTAAAGCACAATGTTTGAAAGCCCTCACACCAGATATTTGCAATAAAAAAATCATTTTGCATCTTTCTTGGTTCCCTCGGAAAGGTGTGTGAGGACTAACTGAGGTTCAGTGTTTTAAAAGTGTTTCAAAGAAAGATGACATTTTACAATGTCCTTCACAACATTATCAGGGTTTGAATTGGGCACTCTAACTCAAAGAAGATAATTCTTCAGCTGAGTTTCCAACAACCTGCAACCTTCCTTTGACTCTGCCATTACTATTACCGAATACAATCCAGGAAGGAAAGTTAGTTCTCCTCTAGCCACTGACAGTAAACTTTGACTCTACTAGTCCTGTGAATATTCGAGGCAAAACAATAATGGAGTTGTCTTAAGGAATGAATTAGTGTTGTGGAGGGATAGTTGCTATATAGGCTTCAGTTCACTAATTACTTAGATGACACCGTGACAATGTGCCAAATTAATAGATGATACCAAATTTGGAAGAGTTGCTTTAGTAAACAGGCTAAACATTTAAAAATATTTTAACACAGCAGATAGAAACAGAATAAAAGGCTTTAGGAACAAGTGTAAATTGAGAGAGACACACTAAATGCATGCATATGAGATCAGACTCCTAGCAATATTACTTCCAAGATGCATGTAGGGTTAATGCCTGTAATGGTTCTAGGGGTTGCTTGTGCGTAAGTTGCCGCCACTCTTGGCTTGGTTACCTGGTTGAACCCTTTCTGTCTGGACAGCCCTTCACTTCGTGGCTGTCTCAGTCGCTAGCAGAATCCGTCAGTGGGCGTTTTTTGAATCGCTTCCAGCAAAGAAGTTCTTTGACGCCAAGTCTCCTCCTACTCTCCCTGCGTGGAAGTCTTCTGCGCAGGGAGGGAGTGGGCAGCGGAGTACCCGTGCTCTCCCCGCTGGTTTCTGGTGAAGAGTCCTGGAGCCTCCTCTCCGATTCCCCCATCTGCCCCCCCTTCTCCACTGGTGTTACGCTGATTTCCTTCCCCAGCAGATGGGCTGCCTCTCTCCCTACTGGGACCCTCTCCGGCATCCCTCTGGAGCCTTCCCTCCGCCTCTGGCTCCGATGGCAGTTCCCTGACAATGCCCATCTGTTTGTTTTATATTATTTATCTGTGCATGGATAGTTTAATGTGAAATCAGGCTGGTTTTTGCTACACCACTCTGATTTTATCCAGAATGTACTGTTTTGCATACTGATTGGCAATTACATAAGTGTTGCTTACATGAAGAAAACAAGGGATGTAGAAATCACATTGTGTAAATTTTCCTCAGAGAATAAGCTGAACTGGGCAATTATTTGCCTCAGTAAAAGCTCAACTCTTTCACACTATCCTAAAGTCAGTGGAGCTTATTGCTAAGCAAGTATGTAGAGTAGAATAGCCTTGGTGATTTTTAGGCAGTAAACAAACCTTCATGCTACAGTCAGATTTTTTTTCTTCTAATAGGAATTAGAGGGATTTTTAACATTATAGTATCTTGAAAATGGTATATGCAGCTCATGTTTGTAAAAGTAGAGAATTTAAGTCACCTTTCATGAAACAGATTCCAGATTCTGGAAGTTTCCTCATCAGCCGTCCCATGAAGAATTTACTTCCAAAGTCCTCAGCACGAACATAGGCCCCATATTTTATTATTCCAACCTCAAAAGGAGTGAATTCCATCCATTCTATAACAGGACAAAAGCAATTATAGGTTCAAATTAAAAGTTTGCTTTGGTGAAATCTGGGTTTGTGGTTGTTGCATTTTGAGTAACTTATTTATCATAGCAGATATATGACCTGACCTGAATGTCAGAAAAGAGAAAGAAAAGCAGAACCGTATACACAAAGTTTTATTAAAACAGATACAAAAAATATTTTAAAAACGTAGGAAAAATTATTTTCAGTTCACAATGAGAGGAGAGCTGTGTTTTGTGGTCCCCATTCTCAGCTAGTGGGCACCATTTTACCTTCCTAGAAAGCTCAAAAGTGATGTCAGATAGCATTGACTTGACTCTCTTTGACTTCATGATGATGCTATGTGATGTTGTGACATTATCTTCCATCAGAATTAGGGCAAAGGTTCATGCCCACATTCTGGGGTTCAACAGAAGAAAAAAAGCACCCCAGATACTTCCTGGGAATACTAGCGCTGCAAGTGATAAGTTTGTTGTACTCTTGATCCTCTTACAAGCCCTCCATAAATTGCCAAGATGCTTCCCCAATGTTATAGCATTCAGAAAGAGCAGTGAAGTTGGAGGACCCCGGTTTGGCTAAGTCTTAATTAAAGGTATTACAAGATTGTCTTCAAATAATCTGAGATAATTATTCAACTCGGCTACAGTTATTTAAAGCGGTAGATGTAGGGAAGCTACCATAAATAGTGGGTTGGATCCTTTGTTTGCAGAACTCCTCTCTGCCACAATTGCATTAGCACCCAAAATGGTGATTCTAGCCTTGGATACCTATGGAAGCAGAAGGCTACCTGATCCCCACTTCTTGGAGGTGAAGTTCAAAAGTGAGCTTAGATAGCAGTTCCAATTTGGTAAAGTCAAATTAGCCAACCCACCATAAGAGAAAGATAGTGGCGACAACTTGGTGACAAGGAACACAGACGGCTGCAGGTAGTGATTGGACAACTGCCCCTTTATTTCCCTGGATTAATCTGCTTTGTTTCCCATGCCCTTGGATATCCACAAAGTCTATGGAGTGTCTTGGATATCCTCAATTTTCTGAATAAGAGGGCTCTTGCTTCTTTTTAATGAAAAGGCTGTTGTGCAACAGATCCTCATTAAAAATTCTGGATAGTCACATGACCTGCTCTGGAAATAAGGAAGGCTCCTGGTGAAAGAAGGAGAAGATCTTTCTGGCCTCCCCATCCCTTGCCTTACTGGTGCTGTAACATGCAAAGCATAGGTCACACACAGCTCAGCTAGGCTCCCACCTCATGTCCCATGAGCAGGTACTAGTTTTATCTCGCTCTAGCTGGAAGAGAGACCTTCTTTCTTAGGATGCTCAGCTGAAAGGATAGGTAAACACCTCTTCTCAAGACCAAGACCTATCAGGGTGTGACGTAAAGGCACAGAAGTGATATTCTGGTCCCCCTTTGCATTCTAAAGGTCTTCAATCGATGAAGGAGTGCTGTTTTTTACAGATCCCTCAATACAAGAGGGATCTTTCGGAGCAGATTTTCATGCTTGCTTATGTAACTAGTTTTTATACTTGTAAAATGTTTATATGCCTATTGTGGCATTTAGTGGCATATAAATAAATACATTAAATATGAAAAAGTGTTAATCATAAAGTCAGTAGTAAGTCAAGTCACCGTGGGAGCTTTTTCAGTTTCAAATCAAATACAATATGGGTAACATTACCTTTAAATTCTGCAAGGCTATAGTTGTCCTTGGTGTTGAGTACCATGTATATAGGCAGGGGGTTTTGACTGTGAGTCAGGGCACGCTTCTGCCCTGAGAGTGTGTCGCTGCATCTCTTAAATAATGGTTTAAATAACAACAAATTATTTAAACAGCAAGGAAATCCAATCCTACAAGCAGTAACAAATATTAGGAAGGGGTGGTGAGAAGACAAGCTTAATCCCTAACCCTGATTTCATCCGCATATCTAAAAATGCTTCATCTCCACCATCTCTCAGGCCCTGTTCACATCCCAACAGGCCTCATCTGAAGTGAAAGATGGGTTGAAATTCCTCTAAGGAATTAGCTGAGAATGTGTTTTGGGGGGTCCTTTAAAACAGTGTTTCCCAACCTTGGGCCTCCAGCTGTTTTCGAACTACTATTCCCATCACCCCTGACCACTGGTCTTGCTAGCTGAGGATTATGGGAGTTGTAGTCCAAAAACAGCTGGAGGCCCAAGCTTGGGAAATGCTGCTTTAAAATATTAAGAGAATTTCAGCCGCTGCCTGAAAAATATTTTGTGAAATCACACACACAGCTTTCTGCCAGCCAGTAGGACTGATGGAGAATTTCAGGAGCAGCTATAGATTCAACCCAATGGCAACTTCTGTTGGCTAGGCTCTGGTAAACTCTGAATTAAACTGCTGAAAAGCATCGTATGTGGAGCTGTCTTTGAAGGAAATTTGGAAACTGCTTTTGGTGCAGAATTCAGCAGGCCGGTTGCTCATCAAGACAAGATGGTCTGAGCACATTACACCGATCCTGGCATTATTGCACTGGCTGCCGCTTAGTTTCTGGGCTCAATTCCAAGTACTGGTTTTGACCGATAAAGCCTTAAACAGCTCAGGACTGCAATATCTCAAGGACCGCCTCTCCCCATATGAACCAACCTGGACCCTGCAATCATTATCTGAGGCCCATCTTCATATGCCTCCGCCATGAGAGGTCTGGAAGGTGGCAACAAGGGAATAGGTATTTTCAGTGGTAGCTCCCCTTTTCTGGAATGCTCTCCCCAGAGAGGCTTGCCTGGCTCCTTCATTATTTATCTTTAGGGGCCAAATAAAAGCATTCCTTTTTAACCAGGCCAGCGACTGATTAACATTCCAGGGCCATTTAAATGGGGTTATTGGTTTGTGTTTGCTCTTGGTTCTTGTCTTTATTATGCATTTTGAGTTCTCATTTTGAAATTTTATGTTGTGAATCATCATCATCTCTCAGATTTAATTTCAGAAAATAGAAAATGAATAAAAACAGAAATATATATTACCCCGTTGCTCAATGCTTTGTCAATGAAAAGTCCCCAAAGATCAGTGACACATGTTTTGTAGCCTTCCTTTTGCCGATGTTCCAGTGCATCACTGTATTCCTTTAAGTTTTGGAGGGAAAACAAGTCCAGCTTGCATTTGGTGATACTCTTGCGAGCCTCTGAAATTGCTCCTGAAAGGTCTTGCTGTGACCAGTCAGCATGTTCATAAAGATTGGATAAGGCCCTAGGGGAGATGAATTATTTATTTATTTTTTCATTTTTTCATTTATATTCTGCCTTTCCTCCACAGAGCCAAGGTGGAGTATATGGCTCTCCCTGTCTCCATTTTGTTCCCATAACAAACTTGTGAAGCAGGTTAGGCTGAGAGATAGTGACTTCCTGAAAGTGTAAAATAATGGGAGTGTAAAATAAATTACTATGAGACATACTGAATATTATCAGTAAAGCAAAACAAAAAAGCCAATTCTCTTTATGAAAAACCAGAAAAACATGCAAAAGTTGGCTAGGTTGTTGTTGTTGCTTGGAAAGAATTTGATACGCCCGTGGGATTTTTCAGTGCAAATAACATCAAAGCCTAAGGAAAGAGCTCAGCAGTCAGCAAAAGGAAAAAGGAAGACTATATATATATATATATATATATATATATATATATATATATATGCAGGTTTTGGTGTCCTCGGGTGTCTTCCCGTGTAAAAGTTGGGGTGTCTAGGCGACGTTTCGACGAGGTCTCACTCGTCATCTTCAGGCTGGTGCTTTCGGCTTCTTGTTACTGGAACAGAGCAGGATCTCAGTGTTTGAGTTCCTATAAATACTGTAGAGGGGGTGTGGTGTATAGCCTCCAATGTTCTGGGCAGAGAGGAAGTTCCCAGGCTAGTGTGCCTTTTCTTCTTTTGTTCCTTAATTACTTGAGAGATATCTTGAGTGATTTCTTGAGTGATATCCTGAGTACCACTTAGGTGGGTCATTAGGTGTGGATTAGTTGTTAAAGTCTTTGTGTCTTGACCTCTTGAACTTTGTGAAGAGTTTTCCTGAGAAGATGGCTGTACTGTACTTAGTTGTGCTCTGGCTTGGCTTCGTGTATAGGGGCGAGCTGTGGTTTTGTGGCTTGTGTCAGCCAGATCTGTGTAGGGATTGCAGGGGGGTGCAGCATCCGGAGGTGCCACCATGGATTGGCTACTGGATGGTGTCTGTAATTCATCTGTGGAGAGGGTCTGGGTTTGGGTCTGGTGTGGTTGATTGGTGTTGGCGTTCTGTGTGCCTCTGGATCTGGTGTCAGTTTTTGTGGGGAGGGCTAATTTCCAGATGTCTGGCAAGCGGGATGTGTCGTCACGCTTGTTCATGTTGTGAGGGTGTTTCTCTATCTCGATGGCTTCCATGATTATTCTCTTGTGGTGATGTTCCGTGTTAAAGAGCAATTTGGAATCTGCAAAATTAATTTCGTGTCCTGTTTCTTTCATGTGTTGGAAAAGAGAGGAAGTTTTTTCTTCTTTTTTGACGGCATTCTTGTGTTCTGCGATACGTGCATTTATTCGTCTGTTTGTTTGTCCAATGTACGTGGCTGGGCAGACTTTGCAGGGTATTTCATAGATCCCTTGGTTTTCCAACTGGAAAACGTCGCCTAGACACCCCAACTTTTACACGGGAAGACAACCGAGGACACCAAAACCTGCATTCCTGTACCCGTGAAAATCTACGAAGGCATATATATATATATATATATATCCCCAAAAAACTACAACCTCCCCTCCCAAAACTGGATAAAGGCTAAAGATAAACAAAGTGCAACTATAAGGGACTGAAAATAAAAGACTTCCGGGTTGGCTATGAAGCCAGTGGCATTAGATGGCGTATACTGTTGTACACTGCTGCAAGGAGCAGGGCAGCTCTGGTACTGATGCTCACACCCGGGCGTGTCGGAAACCCATCATCTTAGGCATGCCAAGTGTAGGGACTGAGTAGGACTGAGTAAGCTGTCTGGGTATAGATTTGATTGCTGATTCAGGACCCTAAACTGTGTTTTATATAATCAACTTTTTATTTGGTTCTGTGTGCATCGCAATGTTCTTTTGTTGCTATGGCCAATGGCTGACGCAAATAAAGTTTCATTCATTCACTCTGTCTGGGTATGGAACTGGGACTGGGAGAGTGCACCACGGAGAAAGCAGAAGGCCTGAAGAGATTGTGAAGACCAGAAACTTGCTCGAAATGAATAAGCTATCCCTGTGTAGGTGCTGGGTTAAAAGTGTAAGTGTGTGTGTAAGCTGAGCTAGAAGCAGGCAGAAGCCAGGGAGTGTGAGAGACTGCTAGAATCCAACGCTGTGACTATGGGAGAAGCAAGACCTTCTGAGGTGTTAATGCTGTGAGCCCCTCCATCATAGGCTCAGGTTGCATATATGTGTAAATAAACCATATATCATACAGGCACCCTTGTCTCAGAATAGTGCAAAATTCCAGGGATTTCAGGCGCTTACACAGAGTTCAGTTTCCTTGGAATGAGGGGCAGCAGAGACTGTGATGTATCTAGGATATATGCTTCAAAGATCAGCTCACTCACAAACACTGGCTTTTGTCTTTCCCACTACCAGGCAGGTGAGGGAGGCAAGCTACTCATTTGCCCTCTGGTACAAGGCCACTTCCTTTTTCAGAATAATGGCCATGCTTAGGCAGTACTTTGTCTGGCTAATTCAACAATTGAGTTCTCCATTGCTGGATGCAGGAATTATAAGAGATTCAGGCACCATATAGTTAACCACCACCTGCCCCCTCACAAAAACAAAAACCACAACAGTATTTATATCTGAATGATTCATATTTGAATCCCACCCTTTCTCTTACGAGCCTAGATCAGGGATTTAGCCTCACCTCCACCCTGTTTGGAGAAAAGATAAATGACATAAAAGATAAGAGAATGCCCAAGGACAACCAATGAGCTCCCTTGATGAACAAGAAATTCCCACATATTAACCAGCATGTCAGTTTATCACATCTAAACAAGGCTCATTTCCTAATCTAATACATTGCGCATGTTTTTTCTCCTCCTTAATCAGAGTTTTAGCATCATGGGTGAGTGTGCAGGAAGCAAATAGACCAGAAGTGGGGAACCAGTGGCCCAGAGATGTTGCTAGACTGACACTGACTCCAGCCCTGACAGCTGGCCAGAATGCCTGGGGCTTATGGGAGTTGGAGTCCAATAGCATCTGAAGGGTCACAGGTTCCCCATTCCTGAAACAGATAATATATATCAATAATTTCATTGCCTCTCATGACTAATAATTCATTTTGTGCTCTAGTAATGTATCAGCTTAGGGACGCGGGTGGCGCTGTGGGTTAAACCACAGAGCCTAGGACATGTCGATCAGAGATCGGCGGTTCAAATCCCCGTGATGGGGTGAGTTCCCGTTGCTCAGTCCCTGCTCCTGCCAACCTAGCAGTTTGAAAGCACGTCGAAGTGCCAGTAGATAAATAGGTACCGCTCCAGCGGGAAGGTAAACGGCGTTTCCGTGCGCTGCTCTGGTTCACCAGAAGCTGCTTAGTCATGCTGGCCACATGACCCGAAAGCTGTAGGCCGGCTCTCTCAGCCAATAAAGCGAGATGAGCACCACAACCCCAGAGTCGGCCATGACGGGACCTAATGGTCAGGGGTCCCTTTACCTTTACCTTTAATGTATCAGCTTACCTCGCTTTCCCCCTCCCTCCATTCCCTACCCTGTCCAGCACTTTATTCTCTGAGTTTCTGAATGCCTGAGATGTTCGCTCTACAGCACGTTAAGTTGCTTATTTCCTTCCTTGGTGTTATGTTGATATAAATGCAGCACAATCTACAAGCATTACTAGCACAGAAAGAAACTGCCTTTCTTCAGTATTAGTTATTCAGTATGACAGTAAAAGTTCTACTGAATTATGAAATTATTTGTCTGCAAAATTTCAAACATTTTAACAGCAATGGACGTTTTATTTCAGTTGCCTGCAGTAGCTGGTTGGTCACCTGATGGTGCACTGCCCTCTAGAGCAGGCAAAGGCAAACTCAGCCCTCCAGATGTTTTGGGACTACAACTCCCATCATCCCTAGCTAGCAGGACCAGTGGTCAGGGATGATGGGAGTTGTAGTCCCAAAACATCTGGAGGGCCGAGTTTGCCTATGCCTACTTTAGAAGCTATTCTACAGAAAAGAAAAAAGGTGGGGGGACCCAACAGAGGATTTATAGGCTAAGCCTGTGTTGTGAACTTTTACCACCACTTTACTTACTTTCAAGTCTGGCAAGTTTCTAACAGCACACTGGCTATTCTCCATGTTCCCCTTCACAGAAAAGTTTCTGGGCAGCCATATATGGACCACTGTTTAGTCACTGCAGTATGGACCATAGAAATGTCAAAAGGGAACTTGTCATTGCACCATCCTTACCATGTGGAGCCAGATGATCCAGTGATGTATGAAATACAATCTAAGAGATTCAATTTTTGAAGACCATACAGGTTGCCATGTAAAGCTGTGAATGCCCTGGCACCTCCTCCTGTTGTCATGACAGCCACCACTGGCACCTGTTCAAACATAAAACATTTTTTAATAATCAAATGTAAGGGTGCATTAAGAAACCAATGATTAAAACTAATACATGGGGATAATATGATGAGGTCCTCACAGCCCCTGTTCTTCCTTTCTAAACAGAATGCTGAAGTCACTCTTAATATGATTTTGATATTGAAGTCAGTTGTACATCCTCTGAAGGAAGCAAGGTTCGGATCCGGGGAGGGCAGTGCAAGGAGGGTGCAACAATCATGCCACTCAGGGCTGGTGTCACTCCAGCAGCGGTAGGGTCTGGGTGGGTGCAATGGGCTCCATTCATCCCCCGCCCCTCACTCCACCCCCAGTGCAGGGCACAGACACACACACACACACAGGGCGGCATGGAGACATGCTCTGTCGCTGCCTGCTAGACCAACTTTCTCTCTGTTTCACAATAAGGATAGTAAGATTAATAAATGGAACCTTGGGAGAGTTCCGGCAAGGCAAGATAGCAAACGCCACAACCGTGTGGAGCTCCTGAGGACCGGCAGCTCCAATGGCACATCCTTAAAGCCTTTGATTGCTTAGAATGGAAATATCTTCCTTCCTTCCTTCCTTCCAATTGTTTAAACCAATTCATGAACCAAGAACCTGTCAATTGACCACTAATAATAAAACATACATTGTAGATATTTTTCCACATTTATTATGCTATTTTTGTGCTATACAAATGACATGAGAAAACTTGGTATACTTGTTTGTATAACATTATTCTTGTTTATAAAACCCAATTAAAAAAAAAAGAATGGCAATATCTATTAGCAGTATTAACTAACATGAAATTTGGCCCCAACTTCCTACAAACCCTCAAACAAATTTATCCCCAAGCCTCAGCAAAATGCAGAATTAACAATATGGACTCCAATAGCACAGCAATCCAAAGAGGAACAAAACAAGGATGCCCACTGTCTCCCTTCCAATTCATCTTGGCCCTGGAACGCCTAGCAATCCGACTCTGAGCAGCCCCAGATATTGAGGGTATGGAAATAAAAGGTAAAACCTACAAACTAGGGCTCTTCACAGACCACCTGATGGTCATAACACCAGGCCCTATAAACACAACAACCACCCTAACTAAAGAAGTCAACACATTCACAATGGTGTCAGGCCTACAAGTAAACTTTATAAAATCTGAGGCTATGTGCTTCAACACCCACATACCGCTGCATACCCAAAAGCGATTCACCAACACCACAAAGATAAAACTCTGCCGCACCAAATTCAGGTACCTAGCAGTTCAAATAACCAGAAACCTCAACAAACTATACCTCAACAATTATAAGTCCCTGTGATGACATATCAACAGAGGCTTGAGGAAATGGAACAACACCAAATTCACCCTCATAGACAAAATACCCATGATCAAAATGATCACGCTCCCAAATCTAACCCTAACCCTTATTCCAAACCCTCCCAATCTGGATTCCCCCAACCTAACTCCATAAGTGGCAGAATAAACTACACTAGGTCCTTGACCATCTTCAAAAACCTTCTCCTGACAGCAAAGGGACACAGCAAAGGGATACTATCCACAATATACAACATACTGCTCCAAAATCCCACAAACCCCTTTGATGCAATCAAAAAACAATAGGAGCATGACATAGGCTATGAAATAAACCCCACACTATGGACTAGAATGTGATCTAAACCTCCCTTTAAGTCCACATCAGCCAGAAGAAGGGAACTCACTCTGAAACTCACCTACGGGTGGTACTTAACACCATGGAAACTGGCACTGATACGACCAGGAAACTCACCAAGATGTTGGAGAGGCTGCACATCTATAGGTACATACCTCCACATGTGGTGGAAATGCCCTAAAACCCAACCCTTCTGGACAGCACTTCTACAAGAAATATGCAAAATAACTAAACAGGCATTAGAACTCACGCCAGAACTGGCCCTACTGAACATCTTCCAAGATCATAATGACCACTCACATTATACAGAGCTTATAACCCACCTACTCTCAGCAGCCAGAAACCTCATAGCCAGACACTGGAGAGACCTGTCAGGAGTAAACATGGACCAATGGTATCAAATTGTATGGGAAGTGGCATTACTATAAAAGCTAACCAACTGAAACTAACACGGGGACAAACAGAAGAGGGTGTCTTCACCCCAGTATGGTTCCCCTTTATCACAAACATAGTCCAACAAGACAACAACAACAATCCACCGGCAGCATATGAATCAATCTGGCTTATCTGACTCAACAAGCCCTCTCCCCTCACAAATGCAAACAAACACCACTGCAGCCAACCACAGACAACCAACCACACCCTGCCCCTATATCTTCTGCTTGTCTCTCATGGGGAGGCATTATAGATCAGTGCTACATTTTGTTTGTCTGTTTAATTTGTATACTGCCCTATACCCGCAGGTCTGAGTTTTGCACACATTTGCATAAGTTCCACAATTCATTTTTTTTAATAATATTTATTAAAAGTTTCCAATTATAACAATATAAAAAAAACAAAACATCCAAATTTAAGATCTTATTTTCCATAACATCTTTCCAGGACTTCCCCTCCCCTCCCCCTCTTATATTCCAATTCTTACAAATAAATTCAGCAATTTATTATCCCAAATTTTAACCTTATTATCATTAGCCCAATTTAAAAATATTTTCCCATCTCCTAAGATCGACCCATTCCCTTCCACGCGTTCCCCCCTTTAATATACATAAAAGATTAAAATATAATAAAATAAAATATGATTTTACACCCTTTGGATTCCAAATTTCCCTCCCCCTTTTCCTGGTTGCGTTCCCCATATTTATCAACATCTGATGTCTTCCTGGAGCTCCCACATTTATTTAAACCATAGTCCTTTACCAGTCTTCTTTAATTTTAAATGTCCAATCTTGGAAGGAGTCTATCTCAAAAAGGCCCATTTTTTCCATCCAGATTTTTATATACTTGGGAGTAAAAACTTTTATATACTTGGGAGTAAAAAAGGTTTATTTCTTAAACCTTTCAAATCTGGATGTCCCAAATGTTCCCACTTCCAACTTTGTCCAATTCTTATTATTCTTGTTGTTCTTGTTAATCTCTCTCCTCTTTCTTTTCCTGTTTTCCTGCACAAATGTTCTAATTCCAAAAGCTTCTAAATTCCACTGCAGAGGCTCTGTTATTCAGGAACGAAACATGATGCCAAGTCCCTTCCATTCTTCAATAGATAAGACTATTGTCTCCTTTAGTGTGTAAACCTCTGTAGCCAAAATAGTGTTCCGTTTCTGCAGTTTCCCAGGAGATAAAAAGTTCTGTCAAATTCGATGCCAACAACTTGTAATATCCCTCGGCTCCTCTAGGTGGATTGTAATAACTCAGTTCCCTTCCAGATCACGTCCACCAGTCAAAGTAACTTATTATTCCTTGTTTTAAACATTTTGTATCCAATTTGTAACAAATATAACCGGCAAAGTCCTCGTAACAAAGTTCTCATTTTTGTTCTTCTGCTTTGACAGCTCTTTGACAGCTGTCAAAACCTCTCATTGTCTTCTCCCGGCGCTCTAACTAAAACGCTCCCAGGTTCCGGGGGGGGGGTTTGCTTTTTGATTAAATTCCACTTTTCTCCTCCAGCTCAATCTTATAGTTTTCCATCGCGAAATTTCATAACTTTATCAAAATAGGGTTGCGCTCAATCTTAGATGTTAAGTCCTTTACTTTAGCTCCTCTACAACGGGGGGGGGGGGCTGACTTCCTTTTTACGCCTCCCCCGCTCGTTCCGAATTCTTAAAAAAAATTCTTGCCTTTTTTAATCCAAGTTCCAATTACTCACGGGTTATGCTTTTAAGTCCAAATTTCCAATAGAAGAAGTCAGCGCTCTCCGTCGAATGGCATGCGGCTTCGCTCGGCAGGGGAAGCGGAGGACTCAAAGCACCCCCCCCCCCGTCACCCGTTCCGTAGCCTTTAAAAAGGCTCATAAGTTCCACAATTCAATCCCAAGCATCTCCATTGGAGTGGGAGTTCATTGAGACCAACATAATGCCAGGGACTTGGGAAAACCACTGTCACTCAAAGCAGACAGTACCAAGCTATGGGCAGACAAAGGGTTTCCGCAGTGGAACATGTCTACCAGAGGCGGTTTTAGGGTAGCACACCGGTTCAGCCACACTTGGTGCCACACTGCTGGGGCACCACAATGATACCCTAGAATGGAGTGCAAGAGGCAGGGGGGTATGTGTGCCAAAGTCTGCCATTGTGTCTACTGATAGTGGGAGGAAAGTTTGACCAATTTCCCCTCTCACCTGCAGCTCCCAGCGCTCTCTGAAAATCTGTTTGGAGGAGCAACAGCATACAGAGCAGCAACCGGATTCCATCCTGTGTTCATATATGTTCAAATACTTCCCTTTATGGTGAATTCAGCCTTTACTGTATCCCGTAAATAGTGGATTTGCTGTATTTTATTTATTTGTTTGTTTATTTTATTTGCTGAAAACAGTCACACAAATTTAAAAAAAACAATCAAACTGTGCCTATAAAGCGTCTTTTGGTTAAAAAAAAGAGAGGCTAACTCCTTCATACCAAATATTTATTAAGCAAAATTTTGTCCTACGTACCTCATGATCTTGTAAGCCCTTCTTTAAGCCGAGAGCCCTTTCCAGGGCAGCTACAACAAACTTCTTCCGTTCCTGTATAACTGTTTGTTCATCCATACATAGTTCATACCCCAAACGCACATCCAGGTTTTTCAGCCTTGCATGTAGGCCAGAGCAGAACAAAGAAAGCATCAGTGCACTGCATCCTCCCACCCTCCATTTGTTATCATTTTCTTATGAAGAGCCACAGTCTCAACAAAAAACACGTATCCAAAGCAAATGTTTCCATTTCAAGGAAAGCTTCCATTGGCCCCTCTTAGAGGCCAATAGCAGCTTCAGGACCTTAGCAGAGGGAGAGTTAAACTTCATTCCCTATATTATTTACTAGTTTCATGTAAATACTTCAAGTACCAAATCTGGCCAAATCCTAGGAGCCCCCCTCAATGTACTATAATCCTCTAAATATTTAGATATATATTTCAGATAGTAAATAGAAGTCAAGTAGGCAGAGTTGGGTAAAATTAACACTATCGTGTTACCATTTTTTCACGTCCACACATAGATCAACTGTTTTGTCCTAGAGAAAGAGAAAAGATGGAATGCTGTCAGTAACCTGCCATAACATGACATACCGTTTGGTAGTATGACATACTGCCTGGTATCCCCAGAGGAAAGCAGGCAGCAGCCACACATCACACATACCTCCATTCAGGGCTAGCAAAATGGGGCCTTGTATTTGATCCTAGAATGTCCCGCTTTTCCTCAGAACATCCCTATTTTCATCAGAGAAATATTAGAGAGTATGGAGTTATGTGACCCCTAAGCCAAGGAGATAAGCAACTACACAACCTTTAGAAGGCATCTGGAGACAGCCAAGTAAAGGGAAGTTTTTAATGTTTAATATTTTATTATGTTTTTATAAATGTTGGAAGCCACCCAGAGTGGCTGGGGCAACCCAGTCAAATGGGTGGAGTATGGATAGTAGTAGTAGAAATCGCGTCTGCGCATGTCTGCGGCGCCGGAAATTGCGCCTGTGCAGAAGCGATTTCCGGCATCTGGGCATGTGCAGAAGCGATTTCTGGAGCTGCGGAAGAGAGTCCCTGCACCTCACTGGGCCAGTTTAGCGCAGCACACTGGGACTCGGTGAGCAGGCGGCTCAGTTCTGGGGCAGCTCGTGGGCCAGTTAAATGGCCTCCACAGGCCGCTTCTGGCTCATGGGCCACACGTTGCCGACTCCTGATCTAGCCCTTTAGACAAAATACTGGTGAAGTCCATGAAGTAATACTAGGAGCTGCAGAACAATCCATGCAACTTTTAGAAATCACTAGCGTGTGTGAGTGTAAGAGAGAGAGAGGGGGAGGGAGGGAGAGAGAGAGAGAGAGAGCTCCACCAGAATTTAATCTACAAGTAGCAACAACAACTGGAGCTTTAATAATTGTGTGAATGAGGTTACATAAACACATGTAGTCTGTCATCCAAATATGAGAAAAGGTTTTGCTCACTGAAGCCCTTTGTTCTACACAACTCTTAAAGGAGCTAAGTTCTCCATTGACTGCAGTCATCCTATTCACAAGCATGATAGGCAAAATGTATGAATCACTTCTTCAAGTTTGAAAAAGCAGGTGTCATTAGCTGAGAAACTCTTAAGTTGCTGGGCTCCAATTCCTATTTTTTTCATGCTGGCGGATGTGAATTGGAGTCCAATTGAATTGAAGTGCCACAGGTTCTCCCTTGCACACTTACTGGTGGTGCTGTGTGAGCTGCTTCCCTTCATTTATTCCCATGGCTTTTTGGCAATGTGTGTGAAGGAATCATACAAATGCAGCAGTGGCACAGTTCCTTTCTGTAGTATCATCATCATCATCATCATCATCATCATCATCATCATCATCCTGCCCACATAATTTCTAGCAGGACCATGTTGGGTGCAATTTCCCCATACCTAAATGTTGTACCTTCTGTGCCCCAGATTTTGTACTTCCAGACACTGAACAATCAACAAATTTGTCCTGCCCATTCCAGTTTCTCTACATTTTTGCATAGAATTATCCTTACCAACTTGATAAGATCAGAGGTACAGCAGGTACTTTGCACAGAAAAAGTCCCTGGCTCTCTAGGTAAGACTGGGAAAGATCCCAATTCTGGAGAGCTGCTGCCAGTCAATATAGATCAGCTTTCCTCACCCTGATGCTCTCCAGATGTTTTGTACTACAATTCCCATTCACCCTGCCTATTGGCCATGCTGGCTGGGGCTGATGGGAGTTGTCCACAACATCTGGATGGGGCACCAGATTGGGGAATACTAGACGATGCTGAGCTAGACAGATCCATGGCTCTGGCTTGGTATGAGGCAGCTTCCTGTGGTATCATGGAATTATAGATTCTATGGTCCTGCTACATTAACTGAAGCCCCTTAACACTGTGATGGATAGAGGGGGGGGGGTGAAATCCCCAAAAAGGATGTTACTTGTTTTCTGAATGCCCAAAATCCCCAAAAAGGATGTTACTTGTTTTCTGTATGCCACAACAGCTGCGAGAAGATTATCAGAAGATTATCAGAAGATTATCAGATTATCAGAAGATTATCAGATTATCAGAAGAATTGGAAGAAACAAGATGTACCAACTATCGAAGAATGGCAGATGAAGACGATAGACTATATGGAACTTGCCGAACTGACTGGGAGACTCTGGGACCAGAGAGAAGAAGATTGGAAGAAGTTTAAAGAATATTTGAAAAAATATGTTAATATTTAAATCTTATAATACTTTGGAAGTGGATATAGGCTGTAGGGTTAGAAGTAGAAGATAGTGTATTTTAAAATAGTATTATTTGCAAGGGATAATATGTGAAGATTTTAAGTAAGTGTGATTTAAAAAATGGTTAAAAATTATGATATATGTAAACTGCTAAAGATGAGGTAAAATGAAAATCAGATAGGGGGACTTGGGGAAGCTCACTTAACAATGTTTAGAAAAAATAAGGATAAGACAAGAATTTGTTTGTATTGTTTGTTTTTATAAAATGAATATTTTTTTGGGGGGGGGGACCACTGATGGATAGTACATAGTTGCTGGCTTACTAATCTTCTGCCATTCATCTTCTATTTGTAAATAGAACAACCACTTGGAGGATTTGTTTTCACAATCAAGTGGTGTATGAATTTTGTTAATAAATAAATGAATATAGTGCTCGCTTTGGCAGCACATATACTAAAATAAATAAATATATTTCCTCCCCGATTTTCCTCTTCCACTATGAAACAATATTTACCTTGCCTATGGTCACTTCTTTTTCCATAGTAAGTGAATCAAGAGGCAAAGTGAAGCAAAGTCTTTTATTTGCATCATTATTTTCACCAGGAGTACACTAAAAGAGAAAGAAGAAAAAATAAAATTATGCCCACACACTTTCTCCAGACCATATATATGTCTCGAGAAAGTGTAGCCTCCTCAGTATTTTGATGTAAAATGAAAGCATTTTATACAGTGGAGGTAGCTTTACATTGCTTTTTAAATTGAAGAGATGATTTAAAAACGTACAGAGCGTGGCTTCTTTGCTGGTTCAATATCCAGTGCAGAGTCCATATTCTTGATGCAGTGAAACCCAAGAGGATCAGCAGGGCACAGCTCAGAGCCTAACATAAAGTCCTGGCTCTTTTCATAGGATCCTTTCACAGTGAATGTGAAGTTTTGCTCTACAAAGGACATAAAGAACCCTGATGTAATTGTCATAACATAGCTTTATTCAGTTCATGAGCATGTATAAATTCCCCTTAAAAAAGCAAACAAAGATTCTAGCAAAAGGGTAGCCAACGTTCTGCCTTCAAAATGTTTTTGGACTACAACTCCCATCTCCTCTGACTGATGGCCATGCCGGATGAGTATTGACGTGAGCTTCAGTCTAACATCTGGAGAGCCCCATTTTGGTGACTCCTATTCCAAACTAATCTTACTGGTGTCAGTGCCATTCTCATGTGACCTCACTCTCCCTTCCAGATGTGTAGGTATGTAAAACGTGTTCTCCCTAGCAGAGAGCGCGTGTTGCGGTGGGGGATACAAGCCACCCCATTGTTGCTGGGCGGATTTGTGGAGGGACCCAGGCAGTGTATTGGTTAATTGGGTTGCTGGGGAGAACTGCTTGTTGCCAATTTTGAAGGAGGGGTCAGAGGTTTTAAATACTGGTCACCCAACTTTGAGCGTTCTCTTGGCTGCTTGCACCGGATCACCCGCCCCCCTCCCTGTATTGGGGGGGGTTGTTCGCTTGACCTTGCTATGCCTGTCATGGGGTCATCTGCTTTGAGGCAGGGGCCTGGTAGGAATTTGTCCATTTGGCTGATTGGCTGGTGCCATTTGGTTTTGCCTACTGCTTAGCAAATCGTCACAACTTGTAAGGTTGGCGGTTAGGCATTGGTTCAAATTGGTTGGTGGAGGGGTAAGTGCCTACCCCTCCAATGGTGGTGCGGAAAGGGAATTCCGTTAAAGGAATCCAGGGGCTTGCCATTCTTTTCGTCCTTGTCACTGGCATTGGACTTGGGCCGTGCAAGCCACCAGGAGCATGAGGGTGAGAAGTGAGGGACTGAGGCCCAGCTTCATTTTCTCCCCAAAATTTGTTTCCCGCACTGGCTTCCATTGGAATCCGGAAGTCCAGTTCTGTCCCCTGGGCAAGGACAGATAGTCGGAACCAATGCCTAAGAAACCACTCACTTGGATGTATTTAAATAAAGTTGTGGCCAAAATCGTGCCAAAAACCCAAACCAAAATTGATGTGTGATGTGTGAGTTATTGGGGGTGGGCTTGGGGACCTTGACATGCAACTACCACTAGCCCACCTCCATTTCGAGCTGGAGGAGATTTTGTGATGGCTCTGGTTCAGTGGAGTCGGGTCCATTGTGGAAAATAGGGCACTGCCCCTCTGACTGCAGTCTTGATTCCTCCAAGTTCACCTGCCTACCTTCTGACTTAAAACTTTAAGAAGTTTAGATAAAAGAAAGAATAAAGAATGGGCTGCTAACCATAATGGCTATATGTTGGAGGCAGTATGCTTCTGAATATCAGTTGCTGGGAATCACAGGAAGGTCTTGCTTGGAGGCTTCCCATACGCATCTGGTTGGCCATTTTGAGAACTAGATGGGCCACTGGATTAGGGCAAATGGGGCATTGCCCTAACAACCTTAGTCTGCCCTCAGCCAGCTACTACTTGCCTGCCTTCTTACCTACAACTAGTCCAGAGGGTAACACTGCCTGCCAGCTTCTTCCTCAGTCTCAGTTTTACTCTTGTAGAACTCAAGTGGGAGGAAGATGGGGACAAAAGTAAAATTAATGGGCTTTGCCTGTCCTTGGCTCTGACTCACCTCCTGTTGGCCTCTCTGCCTTCCGCCCTACCACTCCTAATGGCCACCAGCCACCACTGCTCTAGTGGTGGGTTCTCAGCTCTATAGTTTGCTGCCACATTTGCTCAGTTTTCTGAAGCTCAGTTCTTAACACTGGTGTGTGTGGGACAAGCGCCAGAACTCTGGGGATTAGGAGCCAAGCCGAGAAGATGGGCATGCCAACATCAATCAGAACATTCAATTACACCATTAATCTTTCACACATATGCTGTTGGCAATGAAATTATGATTTCATAAGATAAATACTTCTGCTAAGGTGCCAATAAAGATTACTGATATTTTCTTAATCCCACCCTTCAATAAACTTGGGCCTGGAAATGGACTGGGAGATAGTGTGGCTGGTATAGAACAGGCATAATAAGATGAAGTGCTAATTGCAACTGAGCAATATTCCCCAGATGTATTCCATGCTTTAGTTTAATTGCAGTTTTCAAAGGTTACACCACATTAAATGCATTGAGACCTATAGATTATGACAATCATTCATTTACTTACTATGTAAAATCTACTACATCAATATGTCTTAGGATACACTTGATCATTTAAATCGGCTTAGATCCCCCCCCCCCCATTCGGGCTTGCGCTTACATTTGTGTTCAAAATAAGTATTATTTGATTAAACACTATAGTGGAAGCAAATTAGCACATCATATTAAAATAGTTTTGACCAAACTGTGTGAGGCAGTGGAAGACAGGAGTGCCTGGCGTGCTCTGGTCCATGGGGTCACAAAGAGTCAGACATGACTAAACAACAACAACATTAAAATAGCAAAATAACTAAAGTGTTTGTTTGCAAAGGTCCAGCAATGAGACTTTTAATGAGCAAGTAAAGGGTTTTAATGATAAAACCTTTGAAACCGTTAACTGTAAATCTATTTCTATCTATACATAAAGGTACATATTAACCTCCTTGTTTCTTCTTCATTGCTGTCCCTCCATTCACCTGTACACCCAAGCAGGAAATTTCACGAGACTATACAAAGAGAAAGGGAATAGGTAAAACCTTACTGGTCACGATGTAGCTGTGATGTAACAGGTCCTTCTTTGGCAACGTTTTAAAGAAGATAGAACAAGCCTGGAATATGCCAATAAGTTATAGAATAGCGGTTGGCATATGGCCCTCAGTCCATTTCATGGGAGTATAGGAGAGCCCAAAATGGTGGGCAGAGGAAAAAGGGGGGGAGCTGAAACTAGTGGGCCCTGACTGATTACACACTACACGATAGTGTGTCAATGTAGGTGTGTCACACGGACGCTCCCCACACTGCTCCCAGGGCTGGAAAGTGGTTAGTCACCCTTCGGTTTGCTAGTAAAACTGAATTACTGTGTCGCGAAATGATGCATGTCTAAAAAGTGTGTCACCAACATGAAAAGTTTGGAAAGCTCTGGAGAAGGCAGCCCTCGACTGAAAAAAGGTTCACCACCCCTATGATCATGCCAGAGCTGTTTGCCAGTTGTAAATGCATGAAATCAACATAAATGGGCATAAACATAGTGACTGCTAAGCCACAAGAGACATACATAATAAATTCATTCAATGGTATTTTGTTGTGAAATGGCTTAGTCCTCCTGCCCAAATGTGAAAAGAATTGACCAAGCTTCTAGAAATGATATTAACCATAAATTACAGCTGCAGTCCTAAGCATGCTTACCCCTGAATACAGTGGGCCTTACTTTTGAGTAATTATCATAGGTACATATTTCTTGGTACACATGCACAGAACATGGCTGCATAATTTTGACCCAGAGACTCAACACACCAGGGATACTGCTTCTGTCTCATATAGGCCCATGACTCTCCTTCCTCTCCCCACAGTGACATCTGCTAATATAAAACAGGTAGCATGACATCATTATGGTGTTCTATCCACAACCCCAGTCAGTTTTATTAGCTACTACTTGTGTGGGCCAAGAGATCAGATATAGTGTCATATGTTTTGTAGTAGAAGGTGTTACCAAGGAGGAGAGGATGCGGGTATGTGTGCTTCCTAAAATCTCATTCCTTTCAGCCCACGTCTTATATATATGAGAGAGACTCTACTGGTCACTGACCATAATAAACAGATGCTTCAATATATGAATCTACTTTTAATCACCGTATTTAATAAAATTTAATGACTAGAATTTAATAAAATAGAAAATCGGTGGTTTTATTACCTTCAAGGATATATTTGAAATGGTCACAGATATTTTATTATTATTTATTACCCATCCTTCACCCAAAGGTCCCAGGGTTAATCTGATAGTTAGGTACCCCTGACTGTTAGGTCAAGTCGCGAACGACTCTGGGGTTGCGGCGCTCATCTCGCTTTACTGGCCAAGGGAACTGGCGTTTGTCCGCAGTCAGCTTCTGGGTCATGTGGCCAACATGACTAAGCCACTTCTGGCGAACCAGAGCAGCGCACGGAAACGCCGTTTACCTTCCCGCCGGAGCAGTACCTATTTATCTTCTTGCACTTGATGTGCTTTCAAACTGCTAGGTTGGCAGGAGCAGGGACTGAGGAACGGGAGCTCACCCCGTCGCGGGGCTTCGAACCGCCAACCTTCTGATCGGCAAACCCTAGGCTCTGTGGTTTAACCCACAGCGCCACCCGCTTCCCACAATCTGATAGTTATAGGACTTAATTTTCAGACGAATCAGAGACTGGGTTTGCTTCATGAGCATTTTGAATCCTTTATTATATTTTAGGGTTTACTTTGATCATATATTATTGTTTTTATTCATGATGATGTGTCATGGTTTCGTGATGCTATTTCCCATCTGCAGCAACCACATTGTGCTCTCTTTCTTCCCACATGTCTAGCCACTTCCACCTTAGAAAGTTGTGTCGAGGAGGGAATTTCTGCAGGCATAACTTGCATGCCTTTCCGAAATCTCCTCTTTCACACTACTATTACATATGTAGGAGCTCTATTCTCTTTTACAGGGCCGGATTTAGGTTTAATTAGGTCCTAAGCTACTGAAGGTAATGGGGCCCTTTATATGTCCAGCTGTCCTTTGTCAACAACAAATTATCACTGTTTTTGTGTGTTGAATATATGCTATATGGTAATTTATGGACCTAATAGGTATCTAAAGTCATTTGCACATGTTGCCATGCAATCAGTCCATGCAGAATGTAGGTACCCTATATATAGAAATCAGCAAACCAGTGATATTTTAGGGAGCGGGCTAGGAGGCGGGGCCCATTACTTACATCATAGGAGCCTACACAACGCAAAACACTGTGCTATATGTAGCTTTTATTTTATTTGTTCTTTATCTTATATTTTGGAAATGTACATCCAGTATTTTTTTTCCTTTAATTTTTTGGGGGCCCCCAAAAGAGTGGGGCCCTAATCTATAGCTTGTTTAGCTTGTACGCAAATCTGGCACTGCTCTTTTGCATCTGATTCCCTACTCCCATCCCACAGATTATTAGCTTCAGTGAAGGGTGGGTAATTAATCTAATCTTTATCATCACGCTGGTTGTGTTAAACTATTCATTCATTTTTTCTTTCATTCATTTTCATATACCACCCTTCATTGGAAGAACTTGGGCAGTTCACCAAAGCTACATCTTTCATAACTGTCCTGTGTTACATCAAACTGGGAGTTTCACTGAGGGGCGCATGCTTTAGACCTCGTTTAGAATTCAGCCTGTGCGCCATGCACCCAACATATTGCTGCCCTTGCTAATTTCCCAGCCTGCTGATTGGACTATCTCTGTAGAAATAAGTGACCACGTGGCTTGCAGGTTTCTAATGTGCCATGTTCACTGAAGATTCTTTTAAAATAGGAACTTCCGGGTTAGCACCATCGGTAATGGTGGAATTCCTCTGAATAGGAGGAATTTGCTCTGTGGGAACCGGGTCTGGCCGCCA
The DNA here is from genome assembly GCF_964252035.2 of Podarcis erhardii. Lineage (NCBI taxonomy): Eukaryota > Metazoa > Chordata > Lepidosauria > Squamata > Lacertidae > Podarcis > Podarcis erhardii. The sequence goes on from NC_138497.1 coordinate 45,228,526, forward strand.
CGGCGAAGGCGGAGACCCCTCAAAAATCACAGGTGGGTGAAGCCTGTGAACGTGGGATTTGGCGGGCACCTTTTGCGCCTCCCCTACTCGCGGAGAAACCCGATTTCAGGGCTCTGGAGTGAAGTGGGGTGAGCGGCGCGGTGCTGTGAATCGACTGCTTTTTCCACGGAATGAAGCCGCAGAGCCGTTGCCAGAGAGCGCGGACGTTTTCCTGTGGACAATTTGATTTTAAAAGCGACTACCCATGAGTAGAATAAATTTGAAGTTTTCAAAGAAAAAAAGACTTAATTTGGTATCGAAGCGGGGAGGCTCAAACAGGAAGTCCGCCTTCCGCTTTTGTAAATAGATCAAAGCAAAGAGGCTGCAAGCTAAAGTCTTGGAAAGTCGATTGGAAAGGACTATTTTTTCCAGCTCTTTAATAAATAGTGAATCCCCCCCCCTTGGAAGCAGGAGAAGGGGGGGGGAGCTTGGACTATATATACCTGCAAGAGACAGGGGAGGAAGTTAAATTTCCACTGCTCAGAACCTGGGAACGGGCTACAAATAGGACTGTTGTGCCTTGGAACATGCTTTGACTGTGAATAGAGAGGTACATTGTTTTTAGCTGTCTTCTTCTGATCTTAAAAAGGAGGAAAAGTAACTGAAAATTGAAACTAACTTTCTTCCTTAAGCTGTGTTTTAAAAGACGTTATTTTGGAGTAACACGAGTACAGATAGCAACTATTTGTACAGATAGCAACTATTTCCCCCTAGAGGAAGTTTCTGAAACTGTTACAAGAATTGGATCTGAGGAATTTTCCACTGTGTGACCTTGGAAATCTTAAGTGTTATGGCAGATGGGAAAGAAAAAGTAGATTTGCCACTCCAAGACAAAACAACAAGGTCTGGGAAGTCCTGGCAGCGAAGAGCGTCAGCATCTGGCCCTTCTGCTTCATCAGCGGCTGTTCCAACACAATCTAAACCAAGAGGGATGTCATCGGAGGAAGCTTTGGCGCTTGCATTAAGTAAGATAAATGCCTCATTGGAACAACTTAATAAGAAAGTTGATGACGCAACTACTACAATTAAGCTAAACACAGAAAGTTTAAATAACTTGGGACAAAAGGTGAATACGAATACTGAAACCATTGAGAAATTGATACAGGAATCTACCACGATACGGCAGACCGCAGAGGAAGCCAGGGAAAAAGTTGCTGCCGTGGAAGTTAAGGTAACACAACTTGAAACAGAGAGAGTCCCAGACCTGCAGAGACAACTTGAAGACCACAAGTTGAAAATTTCTATGATTGAGCTTAAGGGAAAACAGACGAACTTGAGGATCAGAGCTGTACCCAAAGTGGAGAAGGACAATCTGATAGATTTTCTCACGCAGGAATTCGCAGATTTTTGGGATTTGGATTTGGAACAGGACGAATTTAAAATCGTGACTGCCTTTAGACTTGGAAGAGGAGGGAAAGAGAAGAATAGAATAAGAGACTGTTTGATTACCCTCCGAACCAAAGAAGAGAGAGATAAAATTTTGGGTTGGCACTACAAGAATCCTTTGGAAGTAATACAGTCAAGAGTGGAGATCTTTAAAGATATCCCGAAATACCTTTTGGATCTTAGGTCTAATTACAGTGATTTGGTTGCCCTGCTGAGAAAGAACAAAATTAACTTTAGGTGGGAATTTCCCCAAGGTCTATCCTTCAGTTTCAAAGGAAGGAAAATAAAAATAAAATCAGTAGAAGATAAAGTTATTTTTTTGAATAATTACGAGGAAGATCTGCAGAAGGAGCTTGGAAAAGAGTCAAGAGCACCGGACAAAAGATCACCTGATAGAGGACTAGAACAAAAAGCATTGGACAGAAGATCACCAAAAAAAGGAATACTGGACATAGCAAAATTACGCTTTGGACTGGACAATTCAGTGATACCAACAGAAGAAGAGCAAGCATTGGGTGCAGTTGGAGGAAAATCAGAGTAATCACATCATGGCATTGCAAATATTAAGTTGGAATATTAATGGACTGAATTCCCCCCAAAAAGGTGCAGTCTTTCATTTATTGAAAAAGGAACAATTGGACTTGATTTGTCTACAAGAAACACATGTGACAAGGCTACATAGGAAAATACTGAGTAATAAAAGATTGGGCCATGAATTTATTTCATCAGACAAAGTTAAAAAAAGAGGAGTAGTACTTTATGCAAAGGAGAGCCTATCACCGAAATGTATATTTATTTATTTTTTTAAAAAATGATATTTATTGGAGTTTCAGATAATACAAAAAAGAAAGACAAAGAACAAAAGAGAAAAAACAGAGTTAAAAAAGAAAAAAGGGAAAAAAAGCATTCAACATTTACAATCCTTATTTTCGATAACTTTTTTCTACGACTTCCCCTCACCTCCCCTTCTTGTATTCCGTGTCCAAATATTTGTTCAACAAGTTCTTATCCTTAATTTTTAACCCTAGTTTGTTATTATACTTAATTCAATTTATGTATCAAATTTTAACTTATATGCATTGATCATTATACTTAAAGACTTTTTCTAAGGTCGACCCAGTTTCCCTTACACGAATTCCCCATTTTTGTACTAATAGCAATAATAATAAAAAAAAAAACAATAGAAAGGATCAAAATATATTTGTACACCCTTCGGATTCCCAAACCCCGCCCTCCCTTTCCCGGTTTCAATCCCCAAACCATTGTCCATTAGTCCATCTACTATCAGCCTGGATTCCTCACGTCAGAGGCTCTTAATTCTCTCTCAGTTCCTTTCTGCCGGTTTTTTTGATAGTCCTTTGTATTAGCCACCAAATCTCGGAGGGGCTCTGTCCCAAAATTGTCCATGTTCCATCCGGCCGGGCCTCCAAATTTAAAGGTGGAGCTCAAAACTTGTTTCTTAATCCTTTTAGGTCCAAATGTCCCAAAATCTTCAGATCTCCACAAAGGGAGATCTTTCCATTCCTCCTTCTTCAGTTCAAACCAAATTTTCATCATCCAATCCTTTTTTCCTTTTATATCCATCTTGACAGGCCTCCGGCTCTCTTTTGCCTTCTGCAACATTTCAGCCCCTCCTTCCTGGTGCTCCTGTTCAACAAATATCTCTTTCTCCACTTCCTCAAGTTTCTCAAGTTTCCTTTCTTGTTCAGCTGCCTGGACTGTAGACAAAACATGACTCTGCTCTACCAGTTTTCTCACGAGAAAAGCAACCTCATCGAGATCAGCTAGTATTTTTCGACCTATTTCCATTCTTGTAGTGTCCCTGAACCCCCTCTAGGGGGATTCAGGTTATTGAGTATTCCTTACACTTCCAGCCCAAAAGTCCAGTTAACTTGTTTCAATTCTTCTTTATTTTCAACAATTTATCACTATATTGTAGCTAATGTAACCAGCAAAACCATCAGAAACAAAGTTCTCTATTTTTTCCCACTTTGACAGCTAATTTGACAGCTGTCAAAGTCTTCTATGTCTCCTCGGCAGGCTCCTCTCGCGGATCACTCCCGGGTCTCGGGGGGGGCACTTTGGCTCTCAATGTTAACTCTTATCCTCCAGCACAATTACTTATACTGTCAATCCGTGTAATTAATAGTTTTATCCAATAAAAAGGAGATATTCTCTCGACCTTAATTATTTAGTCCTTGCTTCAGGTTGTTTACAAGGCAGGGGAGACAGACTTCCTCTTTGCGTCTTCCCCGATCGTGCCAAATTCAGAAAAATTCTTTTTTTTATATAAGTCCAATTTCCGTATTACTCACGGGTTGTTGCTTTTAATCCGAATGTTCACAGGAAAAAGTCAGCGCTCTCCGTCCATGGCATGCGGCTTCACTCAGCAGGGGAAGCAGAGGACTCTCAGCACCACGCCGCTCCCTGTCCCCCGTTCCGCAGCCTTTAAAAAGGCTCCTTCGCAGGTCAGGGGGCGCAAATGGTGCCTGCCGAGTCACCAGGTCCACAGGCTTCCGCGCCTGTGGTTTTTTAGGGTCCCTCCGGAGCTCGGAGGGAATCCGCCATTCGGCGATGGCGCTAACCCGGAAGTCCCGAAATTTATATTTAAAGATGACCAAGGAAGATTTGTTGCAATTGAAATCCAATCACAAGGAGAGAAATTTTTGATAGTAGGCATCTATGCACCAAATGAGGGAAAATCGGAATTTTTTAAGAAGTTACACGAGACTCTGTTGGATTACATGGACTACAATATGATTTTGATGGGGGACATGAATGGAGTGGTATCTACAAATATGGATAAGGCACAGAGACAGGTAGTTACTAAGGATGGTAGACTACCAAAAACTTTCTTTGATATGACTGACAATATGGATTTAGTTGACACTTGGAGAATGAAGAACCCTCTGGGAAGAGAGGGAACGTTCTTCTCTGAAGCCAAAATGACATGGACGAGAATTGACCAAATTTGGGAAACTAGAGGGCTGGCTCCGAAGATCAGAAAAGTGGAAATTTGCCCTAAAACTTGCTCCGACCATAATGCTGTGAAGATGGAAATGAAACTAACACCAACTGGTTCCTTTAGATGGAGAATGAATGACACTTTGTTTAGGAATGAAGAAGTGACTAAGAAGGCCCAAAAAACCTTGAGAGATTATTTCGAGATAAATATGAACACCACTGTTGAAAAAAGAGTAATCTGGGACGCAAGCAAAGTGGTTATGAGAGGATTTCTGATACAACAGAATGCAATTAAGAAGAGAACCCAAAATGAAAAAAAAGATAAAATCCTGGAGAAAATAAAGGAAGGAGAGAAGAAACTGAGAGCAAAACCTAAATCACAGGAGATCCTGAAAGTGATAAAGTTATATCAAGTACAATATATGAAAATGATGAATCAGGAAATAGAATGGAAGATCAAACAAATGAGACAAAAGACATTTGAATCGGCAAATAAGTGTGGAAAATTGTTGGCTTGGCAATTTAAAAAAAGACAAAAACTTAATACTATTACGAATTTGAAAGTGGAAGGAAAGAATATACAGAACCCAGTTGAGATCAGAAAGTGCTCCCAGAGGTACTTTAAACAACTATACACACAGGAGAAGCAGAAATAAATGGACATTGATCAATTTCTGAAAATAAATGGACTACAGAAAATCTCTCAGGAAAATAAGTTAATGTTGAATTATAAAATAACGGATCAGGAAGTGGAAGGGGCCATACAGAACATGCAATTGGGTAAATCTCCAGGACCGGATGGTTTGACTTCAAGATACTACAGATCCTTGAAAGAATGGTTAATACAACCATTGAAGGAAGTCTGTAATGAAATATTGGAAGGGAAAAGGGCACCAGAGTCGTGGAAGGAAGCTTATATTACACTTATACCGAAAACAGAGTCTGAGAAGACGCAGCTTAAGAATTACCGCCCCATATCTTTGCTTAATGTGGATTACAAAATTTTTGCAGATATTTTGGCTAAAAGACTAAAAAAGGTGTTAGTAGAAGAAATTCATAAAGATCAAGCGGGCTTCCTCCCGGGCAGACATTTGTCTGACAATACGAGGAACATAATTAATATCTTAGAGAAATTACAAGTGAATATTAATACTAAAGCAGTTCTGATATTTGTGGACGCGGAGAAAGCCTTCGACAATATTTCTTGGAGTTTCATGAAGAAAAACTTACAAGGGATGGGGGTTGGTCAAGGGTTTGGAAATGGTATAGGTGCAATTTACTCAGAACAAAAGGCCAAATTAATTATGAATAATGTAGTGACGGAAGAATTTAAGATAGAGAAAGGAACACGACAAGGTTGCCCAATCTCTCCATTACTTTTTATATCAGTCCTGGAGGTTCTTTTAAATATGATTAGAAGGGACCAATTGGTTAAAGGTATACAAATTGAAAGCATTTGCTGATGATTTGGTATTGACATTACAGGAGCCAGAGTCTAGTACTAAAAGAGTACTGGAACTAATTCAAGAATTTGGTCAGGTAGCGGGTTTTAAGCTGAACAAAATGAAAACTAAGGTGTTAGAGAAAAACCTAACTGTGATTGAGAGAGAGAGGTTTCAGAAGGAGACAGGATTAACACTGGTTAAGAAAGTGAAATACCTAGGGTTAATATGACTGCTAAGAATGTGAACTTATTTAAGGATAACTATGAAAAATGTTGGATGGAAGTGAAAAAGGACTTAGAAATATGGTCCAATTTGAAGCTATCATTGCTAGGCCGAATTGCTGCTATAAAGATGAATGTATTGCCTAGGATGCTGTTTTTGTTTCAAACATTGCAAATTCTGGATAAAATGGATTGTTTCAAGAAGTGGCAGAGAGATATTTCTAGATTTGTCTGGCAGGGCAAGAAACCACAAATAAAATTTAAGATACTAACTGATGCTAAAGAAAGAGGTGGATTTGCCCTGCCAGACCTTAAACTTTATTATGAATCAGCCGCTTTTTGCTGGCTGAGAGAATGGTTGCTTCTTGAAAACACTGACGTGCTGGATCTAGAAGGTTTTAACAATGTATTTGGCTGGCATGCATATTTGTGGTATGATAAGGTCAAAGCATATAAAGTGTTTAAAAATCATATTGTCAGAAAAGCACTGTTTAACGTCTGGATAAGATATAAGGACTTGTTCGAAAATAAAACCCCACGGTGGTTGTCACCAATGGAAGTGAAGGCTCAGAAAAAGCTCAATATGGAGGCCAAATGGCCGAAATATTGGGAAATTCTGGAACAAGAAGGAGACAGATTAAAACTACAGAGTTTTGAAAAACTAAAAAATAGAGTGCGGGATTGGCTCCATTATTATCAAATAATGGAGGCATATAATCTGGACAAAAAAAATGGTTTCCAGGTGGAAAAATCAAAATTGGAAATAGAGCTGTTAGATCCCAAAAGTAAGAACTTGTCAAGAATGTATAACTTGCTGTTGAAATGGAACACTCAGGATGAAACGGTAAAATCAGCTATGATTAAATGGGCACAAGACGTTGGACATAATATTATGATGGCTGACTGGGAACAGTTATGGACCACAGGTATGAAATTTATGGCATGTAATGCCTTAAGAGAGCATATAATGAAAATGATTTACAGGTGGTACATGACACCAGTCAAGCTTGCAAAAATTTACCATTTGCCCGAAAATAAATGTCACCTTTGGTGGACATGCCCAAGGATTAAGACTTTCTGGAAAATGATCTACAATGGAATGAAAAAGGTATTTAAATATACTTTTTTGAAGAAACCAGAGACCTTTCTCCTGGGCATGGTTGGCCAATTGGTGTCAAAGAAGGATAGAACTTTCTTTATGTATGCTACAACAGCAGCAAGAATACTTATTGCAAAGTACTGGAAGACACAAGATCTACCCACCCGGGAAGAATGGCAGATGAAGGTGATGGACTTCATGGAACTGGCAGAAATGACTGGCAGAATCCGAGACCAGGGAGAAGAGTTGGTGGAAGAAGATTGGAAGAAATTTAAAGATTATTTACAGAAATATTGTAAAATTAAGGAATGTTAGAAAGATGTTGGAATGAAGTTACATGGCTTTAGCAGAAATGTTATAAAGTACAATAGATTGTAATTGGATTAAAGGAAAAAAATAATGTTAGAATTTGTTAAGTTAAATGATAGGACAGAAAATTGAGGAAGATGGAAAGGATTTGCTGAAACAATTAATCAAAGTGGAATACAAAAAAAGGGAGGTGTGAGGAGGTCGCTGAAACAAGTAAAAGAAAGTTAGTAACATTGAAAGTATTGGATGTGTTTTTTGTTTAGTTTTTTTTAATTGTTTTTGTTTTATTTTTGTTATGTATATGTAATATTTTTGTCTTTGTATTGTATTGTATGGTTTTGTTATGTTTAATTCTTTTTCTTTTTTCTTTCTGTAACTTTCAAAACTTTAATAAATATTATTTTTTAAAAAAAGATTCTTTTAAAAGAAAATCTCTATGAGGAACACTTTGCCTCCCCACACTAGCCTTCTGACCCAGAAATCCCAGCCCCCCCCCCCCCCGAAATGTGTGGCCGAATGATATTAGAAGCAAGAACTTTTGGAACTGCAGCAAGATATCACAATCATATACCCATAACAGATATGATTTAAATATCACTTTTGTAAAAAGAGAAATCATTAAAAAAAATGAGATTACCACTAATATGCCATTAGTAACAATATGCTCATCAGGAACTGGGCTGCAAAACAAAATAAATATATTTGACATGTCATATCTGGTCTTTGGTAATGGAAATTTACGTTTCTAGTTGGTAGTTTGACATTCCATGTTAATGTAATTGACTCAACATAGCCCAGATCATGTAATCTAATTACAAGAAGACTAGAAAAAAATACATTTACCTGATAGTTACCCTTTGGCAATGATTTGCCAGATCACAAGAAACTTGAGCTCCAGGTCCATCTGATTTGATATGCAACACAGTTCCGAAGTTTATTTTCTAGTGTTATATATTCTTAAATATCTTGCATTGTTTGGGATGTACTTACATGCTCTCCCGGCTAAACTCTACCTCCAGAGTTTCTGGAATCTGTAAAAGGATAATTACATTGTTTTGGTTTGAGATAATGTTTTCCTCAACTGTTAACAGAAAGAAAAGGTCCATGTGCAAGTATGATAAATCCCATTGCTGAATGGATCAATTGGGAGGGGTGGACAAACCTCTCCATTTTAGTTTCTCTCTGTTTCACATTTCAGTTCATCTCATTTCCACATCAGTTTCCACATCATACACATTTGTTTGCATTTCTCCTGATATACACATTTTTGCAAGCAATTTCCCATAACATAATGCCTTTTTTCTTTGTTAAATATTCTCATATGCCCTTTCCCCTACTATACTATATGCTTTTTACGCACGGCGATTCCACCTGTTAATAATGCCCTCCCAGCAGCCTTCGGTTCTACCTTCTTACTTTTGGATCCAATGGAAATGTGAGGCAAACTCTTTCTCCAAGCTGGATCTTGGAAACATCAAAGAGAACAGTGCAGAGATTCTTATCCATGAGGCAGTGGTCTTCATCGTGAACCATCATCTCCAAAACATTCTGAGAAGGGAAGCAAAGTTAGTCATTGTCAGGGATAGAACTCAAGAGGGTGAGATGGAGGAGGAGGCTGGTGGGGAACACACACACACACACACACACACACACACACACACACACACCCTTCTCCTGATGCTGCAGAAGAAGAGGGAGGCAGCCTTGATTTACAGCAGGGCTTTGAGGAGTCTGAGGAAGGTCACAGTGCAGAGATAGACAAACAAAGGAGTTGGAACATGTTAGAAGAAGAGGGGGGAATTGCGACAGGGCAGCCAGCTGACCAATTGTCACTGGACAGTATTTCTGATCCCCCTTCTCCCAGAACTCGGTGTTCATTAAGGGTGTAGGAACAACGGAATCAAAGACTTTTGGCTACAAACAGCTACCGTAAGGGGGGGGGTGTGCTGTTGTTAGAAATGCGGGAGGAGGAGCCCAGTTTGGAGCAATGCCATGTTAAGGCGTGTTGCGTTCTTTTGTCTCTTAGGATTGAATAAAACTAATTAAAAGGGACTCTCCTTGTTTTCTATGCTCTTGCTGCAGCCAGGAGAGGAATAGCTTTCCCAGAGCCTTGACAGTCATCAAGGCTTGCTTCTGGACCACAAAGCCCAAACAACTAGACAAAAGATTCAAAGGTCAGCCCAAAATCTCCATACATTAGAAAGGAAGACAGAAAGGGCACTGAAAGGGATGTGGGCATGAAAGAGAGAAAACTGGCATAAACTATCTTCTAAATCTGAATCAGTTACTTAATCTTACTCGAACAATGGCTTACATCTTGAAGTAACATATAGCTGCAGTAGTACCCAGTGTATACTAACATAGCAACAGTTGAAGCAACAGTGTGTCTTGTGGCAACTTGAAAGTCTAAGAGCACAATCCTAACCCTAGATCTGCCGGGATGTGGTGAATTTCCAGCTCCGGGAACAGGTTCCTGGCTCTGCCAGAGATATGCTGGCATAAGGGCCCAACCCTGGCTCAGCTAGGGTAGGTTAGGTGAGCTAAGGTGCCCTGAAAAAAGAGCATTTGGGACATTCTGTTCCACTTGTCATGACTAATAGCTGCTAATAGATTTAAGGTTAATAACTAACAACCATCTCATCCTAGTATACTAAATATGGCTGAGGAGTTCAGACAAATTATTAATCGTTGACTTTGTGCCTTACTTTGACCCGCGTCTGTATCCTGAAGTAGAAGGTTTCATTCCATACTGGATCCTTACAGTCCTTAACAGTCTTGGTCCGAGGTCTTTCAAATGAAGCTGTTGGCAGGTACAAGCTCACATAGCAATCAGACTGGCTAACTGTTTTAAAAAGAGTCAATTTAAGATGCATTATTAGGCCACATTAAATCCTTAAACTTTAATGTTTACCATTGTCATGATCACACAGTGTTTACAAGAGAATACATGGAAACCAAGTCACTTCTTCATTGTATCCCTTCTCTGTGCTCATCCATTTTAATTTTTATATCATAAAAATCTATTATATTGCATAAGCACTGTGAAAGAACTGGACTTCATTGTCCCTGGTTACTTGTATGCACTGTTGCATATTATATGTGGAAATACATATTTCACTTGTATGGGTGGTTGTATATCATAGGGTCATGCTGTAGCTTTATTAGACTTTACCGATTGGTTGGGTGAGCGTTGCTCCCAGACAGGAGGAAGGATGTCAAATGACACCAAGGTTTGGTTCAAAGAAAGAGTTTATTCTGCTCTCCGGATAGCAGAAGGCACTGCGTGAATCGGTTCACAGCAAGCACACTTAAAGAGCGGTTACACACAGCTTATATACCCTTTCTGGACCCTGAGGAGTATTATTGGAAGTATTGCAAAAATGGAGAAGGGGAAGGGTGATTTATTAAGAGATGTAAAGGCAATATAAAGTTAAGAAATGCATAAGAAGTGGTTAAAATGGTGGATCATCAGAGGCGCTGATGGAAGTCTAAAAAAGATTGTATAAGTGATAAGTTTCATGGTACATTTTATAATTTATATGTTAAAATCAACACACACACACACACACACACACACACACCCTTTCTGGTCCCCTTGCCCCCTCCCCAGGAATCCAGCCATCTCAGCTTATACACGTAAGTTGGCATCCTCTAGCCACATCATCTTATACACGTAAGTTGACATTCATGACCATAAACAGATGTTCTTGTTCCTGTACTCTTGACCATAAAAGGTTGTTCCTGTTCCTGCACTCTTGACCATAAAAGGATGTTCCTGTTCCTGTATTCCTTATCTTGGGGTAAGAAGGTCACCAACTCTAAGAGCACTCCTGGCGTCATTCCCGAGCATGGGGGTGTCTTGCAAGGTCTGTGCGTCACACAAGATAAGATAAGCCCCAGCTCTGCCATCCTGTCTCCACTTCAGAACTGGCAAGGCCATTCATTAAGCGTCACGTACTGATAAAGGAGAGAGCTTTGTTTATACAGCTGGGTTCTTGGCTCTCAAGTGCTCAAGTTAATGCATTTTAGCTAATGGAGAAGGAAAAATGGGGATTTTGGGGGCCTGTTTCAGACTGACTGCACAGTCAGATTTTAGATTTGGGAAACCCATTCCTACAATGCATATTTTTTTCTGTCTTACATATCTTTCTTGTTGTCCATTGGGGGTTATAGAGTTATCCTGGAAGCCTAGCAAATAACCTGTGGCTCAAAAGTCAAGGCAGTTAAACTCCATTGTAGATGTGGGAAAGGTCATGTCTCCTGTTTGAAGGATTCCATGACTTCCTGGAACCTTTTAGGTGGAGGCTCTGACTGGCAAGAAGAGGAGGTTTGCCTGTGGTTTGCTGCAGTTCATCCTTGTAATGCTAAATCATGGTTTGACATTACATGCTAATCAGCTAGACCAATAAGCATGTAGGACCGTACTGATGTAGCCTTTAGGATTCAGTATATGTGAGTTGTCTATATTTTTTACCCACCCATACGCTACTCCAGTCACATGTCAAAGTTATATAACACTTATTTCATCTACAAACAGTGGAAGCTTTAGGAGTAGCCTTTGGGTGTGTGGGGGGGGAGGTGTTACTCTGAGGTAAAGGGAAATGATTTCTTAGAATCAGCCCATCCTCAAGCTGAGGATTTTGGTAGTAAGTTATTTATCAACAGGGACATAGCTGGATTTCTGCTGGGCAAGCAGACTGCCTGGTCACTTGCCTGAAGTGAAGGTTGCAGACATCACATGTCATCTACATAGTCTGCTACATAGTGCTGGGGATGAGGAAGTGGCCATGGTGCATATGACATGAGGGAAATGTGGTCATGTGAACTTACGTAGAAGTGAAATTTAGGTAGCTAGGTAGGAGGTTTAAAGACAAGATTTTCCCTGTGGCTTGTTTGCTCCCTGTGCAGGGCTGGTTAAACAAACACAGCTGAATGCTTACCATTTGTGAATGAATGTCAGGAGGTGAGTCTTGAACTAGGGAATGTTTGGGGGCAAGTCAAGCCTGTATGAAAGGGACAAGCTCCACATGAACCAGGATAGCTGGCACTTGAAATCCAAAAGATGGCAGAGCAGGTTGAAAACTGATTGCAAGGGGAAAGACAGCAAGAGTTGAGGAGTGCCCAGCATGGGACAAATTATTCCGCACAAGTGAGGGTGAAAATGCGTGTGATCATTCAAGTGAGGGAGGGAGCAAGGCACTGAAAGTGCAGGGGCACATGAAAGCAATTCAAAAAGGTCTCAGCACATGAGTGAAGGCCCTTTGGAGAAAGATAGGGGATGCAGGTGGCGCTGTGGTCACACGTATAGGTGTTTCTGTGCTAATGCTAGACGCCAAATGGACAGGGTAGAGATGGCATAATATAAGCCTTATGGGATGGAGAAAACAAGATGGACACTGATATCTCTGCAAACAGGACATACTGAAGACGGTGTTGCTCCATACATGGCCTGGAGAAAGCAGAGGAAGAGAGGTTTTTCTCCCTCTCTCATACATTGAAAGATTCAAGACAAAACAGTAAGAATTTCACAAAGCACATTGTTGACCTATGAAATTTGTTCCCATAAAAAGTAGTGGTGCCCCCGGTTTCGAAAGAAAATTAGAGAAATTCATGGAGGATAAAGCTATCCACTGTTACCAGGCACGATGGCTACATTCCCTCTCCTTGGTCGGAGGCGGAATGCCTCTGAAAACCAGCTGGTAGGAAACACAAGTGGGGAAAGTGTGGTTGCGTTCAGGGCCTGTTTATGGTCCCCAAGGCACCTGGTAAGCCACTGTGAGAACAGGATGCCAGACTAGATGGGCCTTTGTATGTTTATAGAAAAACAAACAGAAGCCTATATCATGGATCGGCTCTGTAATAGAATTAGAGCATGATTGCTTTTTTCCCAGCTGGAACTCGCCGGAACCTCATGGTTCCAGCACCTCATGGCTGGGCACCATTGCCATTCTAAGAGAATGAGGGAGGTGTTCATGGTGAGTTCCGGCACCTCTTTTTCTAGAAAAATAGCACTGGTCTTCAAATCCCGTCAGCTGAAACTAGTTTGGCCAATGTTCAGGAACGATGGGAGCTAGCATCATGTTCATGTCTGAACTTATTCATGGTAACCATTGCTCCTGTGCCAGAGTCATGTACAGTATATATTGTTGTTTCTGGCTCTCCTCCTTTATTGGGCGAGTGATGTCCCAGCACTTCCCATGAATGAGCACAATTGGCAGAAGTTCAATCTGATCTACAGTTTTGCTATAAACTCCTCCCACGCCCTTTCCCAACTTCCATAATTCACGTAACCTTTATCACAATCTGTGTTGTGCCTTCTTAATATCTGATATGTAACTGAGATGCTCCTCAAATCATTGTTCTCCTGACAGCCTTCATATTCAAATTACAGCATAGCTATCATAGCTCATGCAATATGTAATCAAGTTTTCTGCCTCTGTAAGCTACTGCTCTTTTAAATTCAAAATTAGACAATTCAAATTAATGGAAACTGTCTATGTTACAGTTTGTTCTCGCTAATTAGGTTTGGTACTTACATTAGAGGACACACACCCAGCACAAATGCCTACTTTTCTGTCGGTTATCATAGCAATCCTGGCATGTTGTACTGAACACATATTACAATAAATGAAAAAAGAAGCACCATAGTACACTCAGTTGAGCAATAAAGCAATAATTAACTTTTTACAATGTGAGACAAAATTCCTTTGAATTTCAGCTGGGTTTGCAACTAACCATGTGCCATTCTGAGTAAGCCTCACTCCCATCCTGTTTTTCAAAGCTTACCTTTCAGCTGCAGTGAGAGTGTGGGGTGCTAAAGCAAAGGATTGCTCTTCTAGCCTTCATTAGACCTCAAACCAGACCTCCAAGTGTCCCTATTTTCCAGGGACAGTCCCGGATTTACAGAAACCATCCTGGTTTCTGATTTGATCCCAGAATGCCCTGCTTTTCCTTAGGACGTCCCTAATTTCATCTGAGAAATGTTGGAGGATATCGAGTTATCCAACCGCCAAACCATCTGACATCCCCTTCAACATTTCTCCGATGAAAATAAGGATGTCCCATTCCATAAAGATAATTATACTATTTACACCCCGTACATCTTATTGGGTTGCCCCAGCTACTCTGGCCAGCTTCCAACACATATAAAAACATAATTAAATATTAAACATAGTAAAAAAAAAAGATCCCTATACAGGATTGCCTTCAGACAGCTTGGGAGTTGAATAACTCCATACCCTCCAACATTTCTCCAATGAAAATAGAGACATCCTAAGGAAAAGTGGGACATTCCAGGATCAACTCAGAAACCGGGACGGCTTCTCTAAATCAGGGACATCAGACTTGGAGGGTCTGATCTGAAGGCAGCCCTGTATAGGAAAGGTTTTTTTAATAAGTTTAATGTTTTATTATGTTTTTATATAAGTTAGAAGCTGCCCTGAGGGGCTGGGGCAACCCAATCAAATGGGTGGGGTATAAATAGAACAATAGTAGTAGTAATAGTAGTAGGAGTAGGAGTAATAATGGAAGAGGATGTCCTGATTTTCATCAGAGAGATGCTGGAGGGGTTTCAAAGCCTTAACAGGATGTTGAATGCAAAACATTCTGGGATTTAAAGTTTGTGCGCTTTGGGGCACACAAAGGAACACAATTTATCCTTTGAAAGAATTAATCAAATAAACAAAAGAAATTAATTATATAATCTTAGCATCTTTCCCTTGCTTATCTGCTTTCGCGTAATGGCAGCAGTTTTGCTATGTTACCGCCATGTCAAAGGTATCATGCGAAGGCACTTCTGCTGCACAGAACCCCTGTTAGAAGTCAACGTTCCACAGATTTGTGGAAGCAAGGGGGTACTCACATAAATCTGCCTTTCGTAGATTTTTTATTTGTACGATTTTCACACACAACAAATGGCAAGGGGACACCTCCATCTGCAGAACAATGACAAACAAAAAGTTTATTGAACTGTGCAGATATCTGCATAAGGGTTCATTTGGTGAAGTAGACATGAAAAACATATGCCATAAATAATTTGTTAGTCCTTAAGACGCCACAGGAGTCTTGGCTGGTTTCAAGGGCGCCAGCTGGCCTAGCCCTTTTTGTAAAGGCCAGGACCCCCAATGTCACATAAGCACAGAGGTGAAATGTGGAGCCCAGCATGGTATGACTCCGACTCCTCCTGCTATGGAGGGGAGGAGGGCTGAAGCAGTCTCCCACTGGTGGCAATGCCAAGAGTAGGAGAAGCCGCTGGCTATTGAAACTATGCAGCCGCTGAGTTCAACTCTGCCCCTAGCTCCTCCGGATGTCAAAGACGTCGTGCACTGGATGTCAAGATGTCACGTGCGTGTCACATCACATGCACAACCTTGCTCCCCCCCCCCTCCACAAGTTGGCACCTCTGGCTGGTTTTGTTGCAATTGTCGGCTACCCCTCTGTAAAATAAACTATGTGCTGGACAGAAATAAAATGTACAGATTTCTTTCTGCGGGTTCACAGTTACATAGGCAGTGGTTTGCAATCTTTTGAAGATCCAGTTCTTAAGGTTTTTTTAACCATTAATTTGGATGGCGCCAGAGCTGCTGTTGTGATCCACCTTAGGCCACTCCACCCATAATAGGTCTAATTGCTTCTTGGTGGAATATGTCACCATCAGGAAGTATGATGCTCTTATCTACATTGAGAGTTTTGTTTATCCAGCTCATTGGCCCTTATCTAGCCCATTAATTCAAGACAGCTGTTCAGAATGCCTATAAGTGGTCCTGGAGACATGGAAAGGAAAGATAAAGACACACGTCACCTGCATACTGATGATATTTTACTCCTGTTTTTAGATCTCCCCCAGCCATCTCACATGAAACAGGGCTGGAGAACCTACAGCTGTCCAGATGTTGTTAGACTCCAACTCCCCTCAGCTCCTCAGCCAGTGTGGCAGCTATGAAGAGCTGGCAGACTGCCAGGCTTGAGGGATCCTCCCCCTCCCCTAAATGGCACCAAGAGGCAGGAAGGAAACCAGAAAGTTCTTACATATTGCAGTGGTACCTCGGGTTACAGACGCTTCAGGTTGCAGACACTTCAATTTACAGACTCCGAAAACCCAGAAATAGTACCTCAGTTTAAGAACTTTGCTTCAGCATGAGAACAGAAATTGTGTGCCAGCAGCATGGCGGCGGCAGCAGGAGGCCCCATTAGTTAAAGTGGTACCTCAGGTTAAGAACAGTTTCAGGTTACAAACGGACCTCCAGTTGGCTCTGGAACTCTTAGCAATCCGAATCCGAGCGGCCACAGATATCAAGGGAGTGGAAATAAAAGGCAGAACCTATAAATTAGGGCTCTTTGCAGATGACCTAATGGTCACAACAGCAGACCCCATAAGCACAGCAGCCTACCTAATCAGAGAACTCAACACATTTGCAATGGTGTCTGGTCTAGAGGTAAATTTTGCAAAGTCAGAAGCTATGTGCTTCAACACCCCTCCTCACACCCAAAAAGAACTCACTAATGTCACCAAGATAAAACTTTGCCACACCAAGTTCAGATACCTAGGGGTACAAATAACCAGAAACCTCAATAAATTGTACCTCCACAACTACAAGCCCCTGTGGCGACAAATAAACAAAGACCTAAAGAGATGGAACAACATGAATTTCACTCTCTCAGACAAAATAGCCATGATCAAAATGATGACCCTCTCAAAACTAACCTACCTATTCCAAGCCCTCCCAATCTGGATTCCCCTAACCCAACTCTGCAGATGGCAGAGAAAACTACACTCTTTTATCTTCTCACATAAAAAACCAAGAATAAGCCCGAAATACCTGCACCTCCCCACCTCAGAAGGAGGATGGGGAATCTCCAACATTGAAGCATATTACATTGCCAACCAAATACACCATATAATCCCATATATACTAAAAGATGAGACACAACAATGGATACACCTAGAGAGGGACACAATAAAATATACCTGCACCACAGAATACCCACTCCTCCCAAACAAACTGAGGAAAATTCCCACAACACTTAACAGGTACACACAGACCATGCTCAAATCATGGAAAACAGAAATAGGCAAACTATCCCCAACCCCATCCCCACCAATTCCCCTAGAGTACCACATATTATTCCACCATGCAGCACAAAACCTCCAGATAAAAACCTGGCAAATCAAAGGCTTATATCACCTAATAGACTTCTACAAAAATAACAAATCTTTGTCAACACAAGAAATACAGGACCAACTAGAAGACACCCAAATGCCCTGGTTAGCACAACACCAATTACATGCCCTCTTAAACAACCCAGCAGTAAAATTAGCAGCAACTAGGCCCCTGACAACCTTCGAAAACCTTCTCCTAACAACAAAGGGACACGGTAAACGGATAGTACCCGCAATATACAAAATACTACTCCAAAATCCCACGAACCCCCTAGACGCAATCAAAAAACAATGGGAGGATGACATAGGCTATGAGATTAACTCCACTCAATGGACCAGAATGTGGTCTAGACCCCCCTTTAAATCCATATCAATGAAAAGAAAAGAACTCACTCTGAAACTCACAGGTGGTACCCAACACCAAGAAAACTAGCGCTAATACGACCAGGAACCTCACCAAAATGCTGGAGAAAGTGCACCTCCACAGGCACATACCTCCACACATGGTAGGAGTGCCCCAAA
The DNA here is from genome assembly GCF_964252035.2 of Podarcis erhardii. Lineage (NCBI taxonomy): Eukaryota > Metazoa > Chordata > Lepidosauria > Squamata > Lacertidae > Podarcis > Podarcis erhardii. The sequence continues at coordinate 45,246,670 of NC_138497.1, forward strand.
ATCCAACTATTCTGGACAACAGCCATACAAGAAATATGTAAAATAACTAAGCAAGTATTAGAAATCACCCAAGGATCGGCCCTACTAAACATCTTCCAGGACAATAATGTCCATCTACACCACAAAGAACTCATAACCCACCTACTTTCAGCAGCCAGAAACATCATAACCAGACACTGGAGAGACCTCTCAGGAGTAAGCATGGACCAATGGTCCCAATTAGTATGGGAAACAGCCCTACTAGTAAAAGTAACCAATAAACTGAAACTGACACGGGGACAAATAGAAGAAGACGCCTTCACCCCGGTGTGGCTCCCCTTTATCACATACACAGCCCAACAAGACAATGACAAAAATCGACCAACAGCATACAAATCAATATGCCTAACCTGATCCAAAACACCCACTCACACATGAAAACAAAGACCGCCACAGCCAATCATAAACAAACAAACACATCCTAGGCCAACCGCAACCTCTCTCACCAACAAAGAAACAAAAGTGAATAGCAGAGAACCTGCACAAGCGACGCTGACGCAAAACTCCACATATATTAAGGAACATCGCCACCTGACCCCACCCCCACTCACCTTCCCCCCTCCACCTCTTTTCTTCCCAATGTCTCAACAAATGAAACTGATCTGTAAAAAATGTTACTTGAAGAGAAAAGAGAGAGAGAGAGATTGCACATACTTTTGTAAACCAAGAAAATCTTTAATAAAAATACTTTTTTTTAAAAAAAAAAAAGGACCTCCAGAACGAATTAAGTTCTTAACCCAAGGCACCACTGTATTTATTCAGTCATCATGGTAAAACACAAAGAATTCTGGTCATTCCTCCATAATGAAGTTGCTCACACTGAGCTCCTCCCCTTTTCCCTCTAGTAACAACATCTGCTTCTACGGTGTCTGTCTATGGAAAATTGTCTCTGTGCTCTTTGCTCTTGCACCTGTAACGAATGTCACATTTTGGGAGAAGGGGGGTTGGTTGTGCTATCCAGAGACGTGTCAGCTAGCTGCTCTGCCTGCTCTCTCCCTTCTCCTAACTCTGCTGCTCGCCTGTCTCTGAGCTGTTATCTTCCTCAAAGCCCTGCTGTAAATCGAGACTGCCTTTCTCCTCTGGGGAAGCTACAGGAGAAAGGGAGAGAGAGAGAGAGACCTCCACCATTCCTCCTCCTCTTCAGTCCAGTCCCTGACACAGACACAGCTACTGGACCAGAAAGTTACCACAAACCTTTTCTTTGATTGTTGCATCATGATCTGCTGCGACAACCTGAAAATTGCAGGGTGCAAGGGTGCGCCTTGCCCCTGTGATTGAGGGGGCCCGGGGCCATATGACATCATCACACCGTGCGCACTTACCCCACGGCATGCTGACATAACTCACGCACACCGCAGGACAGGATGACATGCCGGGCGGATGTCCCGCAGCTTGTGCACATGATACAAGCATGTGTGTGGCCCCTTCACTGAAATTTGGGGGGGACCTCTGCCCCGTGCTCCCCCCCCCCATTCAGCACTGGTGATGAGTTGTGAAGGGGGACTCCTTCCTTTATCTCTGCACCTGAGGAACTGGCCTGGCGGTCCATACTGCTTGTGCCAGGATAGAGCCAAAAAATGCCTACTAATTTAACCTCACTCATCCAAACGCACAAAAACTAGGAGTGGGAACTCATCAGATCCAGGTAGGAACCACTTGCAGCGCTTGGGAGTAACAGAAGCCACTTCACTTTGGTCAGGAGCCTGGCAGGAAAGGACTTACAGAGTTCAATGGTGGTGTAAGGCCACAGAAAGGCCTTTGCGAGAAGAGTGGGGGAGAAAATAGTACTCCCTCTGCAAAGTGATTCCTCCTTCTCACATGCCTTTACCTGTCCTCTCTAGGAACTGGGTCATCTCTAGTTTTATGGGGGTGTGGACAGTTTTTGGTCTGTGGCGGGGAGGGTTTATTGACATTTGCCTCCCCTGCAATTAAAACAGAATGATTACGGAAGATATATTAAATTTCTTTTTTCTTTTTTTAGGTGTGAGGCGTGGGAGTGTTGGTGAAATAATTCTAACCTGCGTCTTCTGGAGGCTTCCCCTGGGCCAAAATCCTGGCTAAATGCCCTCGGTTTCAACACTGTCAAAATCATCTTCAGGGCTGCTCCACATAAATAGTTTTAATAATAAATGTAGGACGCTGTACAGTTGTCCTTCCTCTATACTCATTTAATTGAGCTGGATGCACAGCATATTGTAGGGTGTGAACAGCCAACCAACTTTGCCCTGCTTCAGGACTTTATGAGAACTTATTTTATCTTCTTTGAGTCACTCCATACTCTGTCTTCTTCAATCTGGCTCCCAAGCTGCTCTGTACATAACAGGCCCCTGAATCGCTTTTATGGAGAATATAGAAACAGCTGTAACATTTTCCTCTTTAGGTAGAAGGAGAATAAATGTGCAGGCACAAAAGCCTCTCCAGATTGCAGACAAATTGGTCTAAGAGCTTTTGTTGGAGTATTTCACACCCTGCAACATGTCCCAGAGGGGAACTGGGACATGCATACATGACGCGATAGTGCGGCCCTGCCAAAACCGAATGTCCCTATTAAATAGGGACAGTTGAGGGGTATGGTATTACTTCAGCTTTCATGGATTACCAAGAATGATGATCAGCATCTGATGATGTGTACTTTAGCTGCTCTGCAGCTTACACCATAATAAAATTGTTAGTCTTTAAACTGCCAATACTGTTCTCTTGCTTGTTTTTCTAAAGTGCATGATCGTATACCTGATGGAGTTGTTGCAAGGATAAAAAGACTGCAAAACACTTTGGAGAATTTGAAATGCTTTTACTAAAAGAAGGTGTGCAGAGCCTATAAGTAATATGGGAGCATGGATTGCACCCTGGCTGCCCCAGCAGACAGCCACACATTGGATTTGCCAAGGATCAACATGTGGTTATAAGCTTGATGACCTGGTTGTGTCTCAGAGTTTCTTCCTTTGATATTTAGGGTTTCTTTTTCATGTTTAAAAACCTGCACATCCCCCTACCTCCCCCATTTAAAAGAAGGGGTGGGCAAGCTGGAGAGAGGCTTTTTTATTTTGAGTATTCCTTATTTATCAGTATTATGTTTATATCCATTCTACCATTTCTCCAAGGAGCTCAGGGTGGAATTCATGAGTCCCCATGTTATCCGCTCAACAAACCTGTGGGTTAGGCTGAGATACAACGATTAGTTTCATGGCTGTGTTGTGCCTTTAACCCTGGTCTCCCAGCCAAGTCCATGTAATATCCTACCACATTATTCCAAATTCTGGTTAAGACATAGAAGTGAATAAGCTGGGGGCAGGGAATAGTGTTTTCTAATAGATCTTGGAATTTTATGGGAGCCCTGTGTTGAAGACTAACTAATTCAGGCTGAAATCCTGTATATACTTATCAGGGAGCAATCTCCATGGAATTCAATGGGGCTTACTTTGAAGAGTAATGTAGTTATTTTGCTATGAACCCACAGTAGAAATTGTGACAGCAGGGGTTCTTTCTGAACCAAGGTAATACTAGGAATGTAAAAAGTTGTTGATTTCATCCTCATGTGTAGTAGAGAATCATCTTTCTTCTATTTCATTGTTCTTGCATTCCACATAGCAAAAACACAATTTGATCCAGGGTTTATCCCCCCACGTCAGGTCTTTATATAAACAATGCTACCATTATGCAAGTTATGTTAATTTGCGATAGATATTTGCAGCTTTGAAATTAAGTGTCAACAACTGCCACTTTGCAGGAAGTCAATCTGGTTCTGACAGTGAGGAATATGCAAACAGAAGCCATTTCCACACCCATTACTGTTTTGACTGGCATTCTCACTTGGGCTGTTGTTGGTATCTGTCTGTCTTTGTCAGGAGTCCAGGTTCCCAGCTTGATAAGCGTAGATTGTTAAAAGGAGGATTTATTGCAAAAACAAACAGATAACTCCAGACAGCTCGAACAAAGCCTCTGACATCATTACTCAAGATCACCCTTCTAAAGACTCCTTCCGGGATCTACAGAAGATATTGAACTTACGACTCTTACGTCTCTTGTTTTGCTTCCTAACAACCCTCCCATATGCCGACCCTTAGGACTTAGTGGGTCAGCCCCACCTTCTTCCTGGTCTAAGAGGCTGACTCTGAGACTCTTTGCACCTTTTTGTGCTTCTAGCGAGCTTCGGCTGTGTTCTAGCCTGCACTCCATTACTGCCTTGTCAGCTTGCTCATCAAAGTCAAGAAGAGCCGAAGATGTTCCTGTCTCACATCTAACTCTCCCTGTTCCTGGCTGTTTTTTGCAGTTGGCTGCAAGCCTTCACTTAGAGCTGGCTCATTCCTGACAGTCTTTGACATATCCGGACTCTCCCTGAAGCTCTGCTTGCTTTTCGCCCCCACCAGTGCTTTGGAGGGCAATGTGGGGGCATTTTTGAGAGGTGTCTTCTTCTCTTCCACATGAATTACTTGCAGCTGCCCTGCCAGGCTTCCTGCCTTTCCACTACTCCTCAGAGATGATGAGGCTCTTCCAACACCTTTAGGATGGGGGTTCAAAGTTTTCCAGTTCACTGGCTTTTTGAGAGATCCTTCTTCACTTTTTGTGACCTTCCGTCACCACCCCTTGTAGTGGCAGAATTACTTGCTCAGGACTCATTTCTTACACTTTGTCCTTCTTTTAATTTTTAATAAATGTATACAGCATTTTATTTCCCCACAGACAGGTGATCATTTTTCTGTTTCCATTCCTTTTTCTTGCTGTGACTCCTTCATACTCCTAGAGCATCAGGGGTGGGGAGGTGGGAATCACTTATGTAAACAAGTACCCACAGTGTTGTTTGACTAACTGTTAATGAAAGTTGTTGAACTTTTGGGGGTGGGCATTTTTGAATAGTTTCAATTGTTGTGGGAAAGATGTTTGCTGTGGCAGAAGGCAGCTGCAGGTACTCTTTTTGTCTATTATTAACGGGGGGTGGAGAAAAGTTTTTCACTCCCTATGCGGGCAGCAGACTAATAATTTGATTTATTTGAATTTTATATAACTGTATTCTTTATCAGGTTACTTCCAGAAGACACAGACTATTTGTTGAGAATTTGTTTCCAGAGAGATTAGATGACGTTGCATTAAGCAAGTGTTACCCCACACTTTCCAGGGTATTTTTTCATCACTTTCCTGGTTGCAAAATGCCCAGTCTTTTGGAGAAGCGGGTTTGTTGTGCAGGAAATTCAAATCCACATTAATTGTGCAACCTGAATATGCTGGTATGTGACTGAATCCCTGAAAATAGTGACAATGGGGGGGGGGACCCTCAAATCAATTTCCAATACAATAAAGCAATAAAAAAACCTACAGTTGAAGTTATAGGATAGCTCAGTTGGTTTGAGCATCTTCGTGTTCTTCTTCTTCGGCAATCACTCATAGCCAATAATAATAATAATAATAATAATAATAAATAAATAAATAAATAATAATAATAATAATTTATTATTTTATTTATACCCTGCCCTCCCAAGCCAAAGCCGGGCTCAGAGCAGCAAACAACAGTAAAAATAGCACAGTTTACATAAAATCACAGTCAAGTAATTGAAATACATTCTAAAATCAATTCAGAATCAAATTAATGGCAACCATTGGGCTAGAGTTCTATGAGGATTACAGAAGGAGAGAGGGGGTTAGACTGTACCTTGGCCAAAGGCCTGGTGGAACAGCTCTGACTTGCAGGCCTTGCAGAAAGATGTCAAGTCCCGCAGGGCCCTAGTCTCTTGTGACAGAGCATTCCACCTGATTGGTGCCACGACCAAAAAAGCACTGGCTCTGGTTGAGGCCAGCCTAACCTCCCTGTTGCCCAGGATCTCCAAGATGTTTTTATTTGAAGACCATAAGGTTCTCCGTGGGACATACCAAGAGAGGCGGTCCCATAGGTACGAGGGTCCTAGGCCGTACAGGGCTTTAAAGGTTAAAACCAGCACCTTAAACCTGATCCTGTACTCCACCGGGAGCCAGTGCAGCTGGTATAGTACCGGGTGAATGTGATCCCACAGCGAGGACCCCGTAAGGAGTCTCGCCGCGGCATTCTGCACCCACTGGAGTTTCTGGGTCAGTCTCAAGGGCAGCCCCACATAGAGTGAGTTACAATAATCAAGCCTGGAGGTGACCGTCACGTGGATCACAGTGACTAGGTCAGGGCAAGAGCAGTAAGGAGCCAACTGCTTAGCTTGGTGGAGATGAAAAAATGCCACCTGTGTTATAGCTGCAATCTGCAACTCCATAGAAAGGGAGGTGTCAAAGATTACACCCAAACTCTTAATGGACGGTGCTGGCACAAATTGCGCCCCCGCAAGAGATGGGAGTTGCCCCCCCATCCCATATCGTCCTGACCCAGCCAAAGGACCTCTGTCTTCAAAGGATTTAACTTCAACCGGCTCCCACGTAACCATCCAGCCACAGCTTCCAAACATCTGATCAGTGTGTCTGGGGCCAAGTCAGGATGGCCATCCATCAACAGATAGAGCCAGGTTTCATTAGCATACTGATGGCAGCCCAAACCAAGACTCCGGACAAGCTGGGCGAGGGGGCGCATACAAATGTTGAAAAGCATCAGCGAGAGTATCGCACCCTGCGGCACTCTACACACCAAGGAGTGGCGTGACGACAGCTCCCCCCCCCAAGCGCCACCCTCTGTCCCCGATCAGGGAGAAACAAGCACAGTCATTGAAGGACTGTGCCCTGGATCCCCACGTTGTCGAGGTGGTGGTCCAGAAGTTCATGATCAACCATGTGGAAGGCTGCTAACAGGTCTAATAGATATAAGTGGCCCCAACCCGCCTTGATCCAGCTGCCTGCGGAGATCATCTGTTAGGGCGACCAGAGCCGTCTTGGTCCCATGACCAGAGTGGAAGCTGGATTGGAATGGATCCAGAGCCGATGCTTCATGCAGAAACCCACCAAGTTGTTCAGCAACCCAAGTAAGATTGTCTTCCATAAGTGACTGTGGAGGCCAATTCTGGATCCACATGTCCTTCTACAGGACATAGGTTTCTGAGTGGGAATTGATCATGGTGAGGGTTTGCCAAGTTTGCCTTCCTCTTAGTGCATTTATCCCTTTCGTCCTGAGTTTGAGTGTCTTCAGAACCCATGAAACCTTTGCTAAAGGCTGTTCTCCAATCAGAGGGCTCACAGGCCAGTGTTTCCCAGTTGTCGGTGTTTATACTACATTTTTAAAGATTTGCCATGAGAGAGTAGTGGTTAAGAGCGGTAGACTCGTAATCTGGTGAACCGGGTTTGCGTCTCCACTCCTCCACATGCAGCTGCTGGGTAACCTTAGGCCAGTCACACTTCTCTGAAGTCTCTCAGCCCCATTCACCTCACAGAGTGTTTGTTGTGGGGAAGGAAGGGAAAGGAGAATGTTAGCTGCTTTGAGACTCCTTTGGGTAGTGATAAAGCAGGATATCAAATCCAAACTCCTCCTCCTTCTCCTCCTCTTCTTCTTCTTCTTCTTCTTCTTCTTCTTCCTCTGTTGACCACCAGCATTACACTTACCAGTTTTAAGTTCGGAATAGGGTTCGAGCATAATGTTGATAACACCAGCATTGCAGGTTCAATCCCTGTATGGGGCAGCTGTATATTCCTGCATTGCAGGGGTTAGACTAGATGGTCGTCAAGGTCCCTTCCAACTCTACAATTCTATGAACATAATATTATAACAACAAATGTAAAACAAAACAAAAAAATAAAACTGAACAAACAAAACAAAACGCACCCGCACTTGGACTGAGTAACTGTAGCAACTTTCTTGGAAGCTGTCCCAGTACTTGGAGTAATAAAAATTGTTTAACTGGTGCCAAAATGATAAGGAAGGTTGGTGCCAGGTGTGGTTGCCTGAAGAAAGGATTTAAAAAGCAGGGTGTTTCCCAGTTACTATTTTCAGTGGCCACAAGTGTTTGGCTACCATCCTCACCCTCTCTGCATGCCCTTGAAAGAATGCTACATTATGTTATTCAAAAAATTCCACACACTTGATCCTACAAATTAACAACCCCCCCCCCCTTCAAATGTACCACGGAGTGACAATTTTGTGGGACTAATTTGATCAGCCCTAGTTCTGATAGAGGGGTAAGCACTTTGTTACTTAAAATTGGACCGGTAACCAACGAGTGGGCAGGGGGACGGGACAGAATAATAATAAAAACGTTTGATTTCACAGGTAGTGCTGTGTAACTAAATGTCAAGTCAATTTGACTTACGTAAACTTTTGACTGAAAAGAAGTTGATTGTCCAAATGCAGCCTAATAAGTTGTTTGTGTGTGTGTGCACGTGCACACACAACTACTTCACCAATCCCGTCACACAAGTAACAAACAAGCCTGGAAGCTGCTGTAAACAACTAGTATTGAGACACCTTCAAAGCAAGTCATGGTATGAAATCATCATATCCTTCTGCTTAATATGGAAATTTTAGTTTGCTTGGAATCCTATCCATAGTTTCCTGGTTTTGACACAATGGGAAGTTATGGTTTGCTGCAACTACCTCTACTCATGTGGAGCAATGAAGCAGCACACCCAACTCCCAAGAGACTGTGATCTACTCCCAGTATAAAAAAACTGGTAGTGATCTACCCATTATCATTGGAGGGAGGAGGAGCATGCATGGGGTGGGGTGGGTGGGTTTAAGGGGAGGACTGACCAGGGTTGTTGAGCTTTTTTTGGGGGGGTGGCATAAACAACAACAAACGCACACAGAGCTAAAGCCAATCATCCTATCACCTATCACCATTAGCTAATGCCAAAGGACCACCTACTTGACGTGGAGGAACACAGCGAGGGGGGGGGGATAAAGACATTCAGGCCCCCGTTTTTTAAATCCCACAATCGACCAGGATCCTGTGATCATGGTCGTCCAGTTGAACACATCTGATATAAGAGACAATAGCTTGTGAGCAGAGCAAGAATGTCTGACTAAGCAATTCTCACACAGCCATAAATCTGAGCAAGCAGTTTTAACAGGGATTGTAATGCTCTATAAAATAACTCGTTTTGGGTGTGGGTGAGGCTTTGTGTTCTTCAGACCCTGATGAATGAAGCAAAAAATTCAGCCAAGCCCTCCTGAAATGGTACCGCAGCATGATAACAATGCAAAATAAATATACAAATCAGCCAACTCACTCCTTGTTTATATTTGCAAGCTGCTACGGGCTTCTTAAGAGTACAGTATTCTAAATTGCTGTTTTGAGTTTTTGTAAAGAAAATTGCCCAGTGCTATTTTTCTAGAAAAAGAGGTGCCAGAACTCGCCATAAATGCCTCCCTTGTTCTCTTATAATGGCAATGGCATCCACCTGAGAGGTGCTAGAACTGAGTTCAGGTGAGTTCCAGCTGGGGGAAAAAAAAAGCCCTGGCATTGTCCATATTCCCTTACCCATCCCTCCTCAAAACGAAATGGAATAGATATGCACCAAAACTGAAATTTTGTAGAAAATTGCACCAAGACTCTGGCAATTTATCTTAATGCTTATGGCTAAAAGAAGATGGTGAAATCATATTATAAAGAAATCACAGTCAAGGATTTCCACAAAATCTATAATGCAGTCATTACAGAGTATAGGTAAGTGTTGGCTATATTTTTCAGAACCCATAGACAAGATTATGGCCCTTTAAATTAATCCTGAATAGCAACCACCTCCTGCTGTCTCCTCTTCTAATCAGTAAACATTACCTACAAAACATACATTGAAAGTATCACAATTTAATCACCCTTATTCTGACAAGCTACATGAGCAGCAGAATTCTATACATGTCCTATCCTAAGTGAGCCACATTCAGTTCAAGTAAGTAAGTAAGTAAGTAAGTAAGTAAGTAAGTAAGTAAATAAAGGATTCCAGTCAGAGTATTAAGGCATTGCTTATCAAAGAAAACAAAGCTTGAAGGATGCACTCTATGACTTTATTTCCTTCTAGAGTTAGATAGATTACTTATAAAGTTATATTATTACCATTGCAGGCATGCAGAAATAATAATACTTTATTATCTCATTCCAATAGTAATTACCAGCCCGGAATGTTAAAGTCCTCGGTAAAGGGGAGCAAATTATAAAAGAAATAAACAGAAACAAAGCACAAGTATATTCCATTATATTAAAAAATCAGAAACTAGTCTCTCCTACTTTCAGTCATAAACACATAAACTAGTCTTTCCTACACTTTCAGTGAGCCCTGAAATGGAAAACAATACATACATATTTTTGTCTAAATACAGTGGTACCTCAGGTTACAGACTCTTCAGGTTATAGACTCCACTAACCCAGAAATAGTACCTCAGGTTAAGGACTTTGCTTCAGGATGAGAACAGAAATTGCACGGTGGCAGCGAGAAGCCCCATTAGCTAAAGTGGGACCTCAGGTTAAGAACAGTTTCAGGTTAAAAATGGAGCTCCGGAACAAATTAAGCTCTTAACCAGAGGTACTACTGTAACTGGGTATCTAAATGACTAAATAAGTGGAACACAACATTAATCTTTAAAGTTTAGACATCTTTTCTTACCTCCTTTGCATTAGAAAAGGATGCCAACATCATTTCAGTTGCATGTGGTCTGGAGCACAAATCGACAATTGAATGTTAGCACCTGGCAGCATTACCTCTTATAAGAATATGTCAAACTAGCAAGTACTCAGTGTGTTTAATTATGACTGTCAGAGCCTCACCCCTTTTCATATTTCAGTAACGTGAGGCTACAGGAATGAGCAAATGACGACCAGATTGGATACAAGTTTCATCACATACTTCAGTGTTGCTGGCTGTTTTTTGTTTTTTGTTTAACAAACACCTGGAACTGCGAATGAGAGCTAGATCAGGTCTGCGGCATGGAGGGGGTGGGGGGCAAACACCACTAATTGGAATCACCTTCCCTGCTGCACCTGATATGTCAAGTCAAGTCAAGTCACCTTTATTGGCATCCCATAAGAACATTCAGAATACATTCAGAATAGATAGGCCAGTGCGATCTCGTCGCCACCCCAATGGCACAGTCACCCTCCAAAGGGCAGAAGAGGTGAGCAATCCACCTCATCTCTTTGGGTTTCCAGCAAGGGCAGGATCCTGTAGCATACTTCGGTGATAAAAAAGCAAATAGAAGAAGAAGAAGAAGAAGAAGAAGAAGAAGAAGAAGAAGAAGAAGAAGAAGAAGAGGAGGAGGAGGAGGAGTTTGGATTTGATATCCCACTTTATCACTACCCGAAGGAGTCTCAAAGCGGCTAACATTCTCCTTTCCCTTCCTCCCCCACAACAAACACTCTGTGAGGTGAGTGAGGCTGAGAGACTTCAGAGAAGTGTGACTAGCCCAAGGTCACCCAGCAGCTGCATGTGGAGGAGCGGAGACGCAAACCCGGTTCCCCAGATTACGAGTCCACCACTCTTAACCACTACACCACACTGGCTCTCCAGTGTGGAACTTCGCTACTGTCTTGGTGAGCTCCTGGTCTCTCCCCTGTAATAAGAAGTGCATAACCTCCATCTCTGGTTTCCATGTTGGAATACATAGATGGCGGAAATCATCATACATTTTACGTTTAAGGTTATCACCAATGGATAACCTTAAGGGTCATGTGAGCTAGAGTTTCCACCATGTTACGCCATGTGAGCTAGAGTTTCCACCATGTGGGCATCGCATGAGCAGATCCTATCTCCTTCTACCAAACCCGCAAACCTACCCCAAAGGAGGTTAGAAGGATTAGAATTGAACCTAGCCAGCGAAAAGGCCCTTCTTTCTTGCGGATTAAACAAAAATTGTAAATAATTAAGATTAAATTCCTGCGCCCAAGAGAGTCGAAAATAAAGGGGGGGGGCATGTTTTTCCCCGCAGCTGAGATTAGTTCCTGGTGATCTAATGTCCCACAGCCTAGTTTTTAACATGGTCTTGGTGACTGGGAAAGCCCAGGAGATCCTCTGAAAGCCCAAGTTGCCGTATCTTTGGTGCACCTATGCTCTAAAACAAAACAAGGAAACAACCACACCATGACAAATTGTGGGATAAAGTTGGCCAAGTGAAGTCTTTCCGCATAGTTTCCTAATCCAGTGTGGGGATTTCTAAACATTTGATGACTGAAATACACTGTTCCTGGAAACCCTGGGATTACTGGCTGAGAGTGTTTTAAAGTGGTTTTTAGCTGTGTTTTTAATATTTTATCATTGCTGTGCCCACCACCCTAGGCTCCCTTGGGAAGAAGGGCAGGATGTAAATTGAATGAACAATTTTGTAATGCAGCTACAGGTGGCTTCAGTTTGCGAGAAGAGGGGTAGAAGGGACTGTTTAACACCTTCCTTCCCAGCTATTTGTTAACACCACCCCTCTGCCTACTCCCAAGAGGTAAAATATACAGCACATGGGGAACCTGGGAAGGGTCCTTCACTCAACCTGAAACCACAGCTCCTCTAAAAGGTTGCTTTCTTTTAGGAATCAGACAAAAGCTTTCTACTAAGTCATGAAAGTATTTTGTTTGCAATATTCATCTAATTATTGTTTATTTACTTGCATGTCTCATTTTGGGTTTTATGTTTATGTTTTTGTACTTTTAACCATTTAAAAATAATAATTTATGATCAAGACATGTATGGAAATGATTTGAATAAAATCTTACATCCTGAGACTCTCTTCCCTACCCCAGCCCAGCCCACCGCTTCCATCAGGTATGTAAATTTGGCAGGCCCTGGAAAATGGGAAAGAATGCCCAACCAGCAAAAAGGAAGCCAAGATTATTTACTTTTTAATCCAGTACATTGCAGATGTTGTAGCTTTTCACCACAATTATAGGGGAATGGTTATGGCATCTTGAGTTGACAGTGTAATTAAATATGAAGTTCAAAAAGCAAGACAGAGATTCATGGTAATTCAAAGCACCTGTTGTTCTTTTTTGCAATTTCAGCTTTCAAAATGACATTAGCAAACAAAATATTGGAGTGTGCCTGCTAAAAAATTGGCTTCAGGTAACAGGCCACTTCACATCAGACAACCTTACACATACTTTGTGCCCAGTCCAAAGAAGAATCCTGCTTCAGAAAATGCAAAGATTTTCATGTCTCCACATTGACTATCATGGGCACACTCAACAACAAACACTTCTACCTTTTTCTTTTTTACAAATATAACTCCACCCTGGTATTTGTTTGCTTTTTACACAAGAAATTTGCAGTAATAGCATCCTCCTTTCTGAAGGACAGAAGAAGAAGAAGAAGAAGAAGAAGAAGAAGAAGAAGAAGAAGAAGAGGAGGAGGAGGAGGAGAAGGAGGAGAAGGAGGAGGAGGAGGAAGGAGGAGGAGTAGTTTGGATTTGATATCCCGCTTTATCACTACCCGAAGGAGTCTCAAAGCGGCTAACATTCTCCTTTCCCTTCCTCCCCCACAACAAACACTCTGTGGAGTGAGTGGGGCTGAGAGACTTCAAAGAAGTGTGACTGGCCCAAGGTCAGCCAGCAGCTGCATGTGGAGGAGCGGAGACGCGAACCCGGTTCCCCAGATTACGAGTCTATCGCTCTTAACCACTACACTACACTTGTCAGTTTTCAGATCGATGGGTACAGGTGTGTGACCTTACACTAAGCCCCTTTAAAGTTTATTTGAGAGAGAATGATTTATCTCACATTTTGCCTTTGTCCTCTAAGAAGCTGCCTTCGGGCAGAGGTAGATTTAGGGCAGCATGAATGGTTCCACTGCAATGGGTGCCAAGCCAAAAGGATGCTGCAGGGTGTCACAATTGTGATGGAGTGAACTGAGGAGAACGGAAGGCAAGGGGACAAATTTTGGCCTCACACAGGGCACCACTGAAATTTGAAAAAACAAAGTCAACCCTTGCCTGGGGCAGCATGAGTTTTGTCAGTCTGTTGAAATTTGAAAGGATATGCTAATGTAGTGCTTGCACACAATGCATGGCGAGGCCCCGGAAATAAACACATGAACACATGTATATTGGTTCAGCTACAGATAGGTAGCCGTGTTGGTCTGCCATGGTCAAAACAAAATAAAAAAATTCCTTCCAGTAGCACCTTAAAGACCAACTGAGTTAGTTCTAGGTATGAGCTTTCGTGTGCATGCACACTTCTTCAGATACACTGAAACAGAAGTCACCGGACCTTTCTATATAGTGAGAAGGTGGGGAGGGGTATTACTCAGAAGGGTGGTGGGAATGGGTGATTGGCAGATAGCTGCGATGAGCCTGTTGACGACTCTTAACGACTGCAATAGGTCTAACAGGAAAAAGCAAGGGGTGAGAAGGTGAAAAATGGCTTTGTCATGTATAATGAGATAAGAATCCAATGTCTTTGTTCAAACCAGGTCTCTCCATAGTTTTAAGTTTGGTGATAAGTTGCAATTCAGAAATAGACTGGAAAGAGAAGCTGCTGAATTGCTTTTCAATTCAACCAGTGACAGGTAGGCTTGTTGTTCCCCTACCTGTCTTTTCAGAGGCCTTACTTCCCCCTTAATCTCATCAACTTTTTTGTTTGCCTGTTCTGCTTTTTGATTGGCTTCCACAGCTAATTTATAATTTTCAGCCGTAGCTCCTTGCAAATTCTCAATTGCCTGAGTATGCTGGGAAACCTGATCAGATAATTTACTAATAGAGGATGTAGCTTGGTCAATTTTTGATGATTGATTGTCCACCTTTTGGTTTAAAATTGCCAGTTGCTCCAAAATTTGTTTCAGGACTGTTTCAGATCCTCCAGTTGCCATATCTTCTGTAGCAGGCTGCTCAATTTCCACCTCCTGTGCTGTTAGCACAGTTGGGACAGATGATCTACGTTGATGAGTTAAAGTTGTTTGAACAAGTTGCACAGATTTCTTTTCTTTTTCTTTTTCTTTAGCTTTGGCTGCTCTTGTTTTCCCTGAGCCGCTCATTCCACACCTGCCTCAGTTCAAGGTCAAATTGTCTTTTATTCCATAAGAGAGACAAGTCCAAAATATAAACAATTAAACCACAAGAAGTCTCAATAAAGTACAGTTCCCAGGCCTCTATGTCTCCACAATCCTCTAGGGGGAGTATTTCAGAGTTTCAAGGAAGGAGAAAACTCTTTTCCGCCATTAAAGTTCCTATATTCCCCGTATTAAGTCTTTGTAATTCCGGAGTACAAAAGGAAGGTTCCCAAGGCTTTCTATTTCTTGAATAAAGGCCACAAGGTGTCAAGAATGGTCCCAGCAACAATGTTTAAACGTTAGTATCTCAGTCTATGTAACAGTTTAAACTTCAGCAACAGTATCAGCAGTTTGACAGTTCTCTATTACGCTCTGGCAGCCCGACGACTAGGTTGTCCCTTTTAGCTCCGTATAGCTCAAAAATAGGAAGAAAGTTCCGAAAATAGAATCCACAGGTTTAACAAAGATTTCCCTTTTGACTTCTAAAAACAAAGTCTATCAATACGCCTTTGTTCTGCTTTTACGATCCTTTTTGGACGCTACAGCACTCTTCAGAGCCCTTGCTTTGATCTAGTTAGCAGGATCGGAAGACAGACTTCCTGTTACTCGCCTCCCATTTTCAGTCAAAATCCTCAAATTTAGTCCAAAATTTAGTACCCCTTACTCACGGGTATGTAGCTGTCAAATTCGATGTTTTCAAGAAGAAAGGTCAGCGCTCATCGGCAGCAGCAGCGCGGCTTTGCATCCACGAAAAGAGCGATGAACTCACAGCGCCGCTCCCCCTTTCACGTTCCGGAGCCCCTTACGAGGTTCCTTCTTCGTTTCTGGGGGGGCTTTTGGCGCCCGCCGAGGCCCACGGCCACAGGCTCGCTCTGCCTGTGGTTTTTCTTGGTGGGTCTCCGCTTTGCCGCAGCGGACGACCCTTTTTCGCGGAGCCCCTCTTCACAGAGTAAAGAGGACCGCCATTGCCGTTTTGCGCCGCCTCCGGAAGTGATTTCTGAAGCTTTTCCAAAACTTCTTTTGCAGCCATTTAAGGTTTTTGAAGACTTTGCTGATTTTTGAAGCTTTTCCAAAACTTCTTTTGCATCCATTTGGTAAGTTAAACTTTTAAAACTTTTTTTAAATTTTTTTTTATTTTGATTTTTGATTTTGGGTTGGGGTTGGTTGGGACTTGGTTCTGGGTTTGAAAGGTGACGCTGGAAATGAAGAAGGAGATCATCCAGAAGCACAACGGTGGAATGCGTGTGACAGACCTCTCCAGGGAGTACGGGAGGAATCCATCAACCATCGGGACCATCCTGAAGATGAGGGAGAAGATCCTGGCGACTGATGCAGCCAAGGGAGTCACCAGGATCGTGAAGAACCGCCCAGCTGTTCTGGAGGAGGTCGAGAAGTTGCTGCTCATCTGGTTAGAAGAGAAGCAGCGTGCAGGGTACACAGTGACTGAGGCCGTCATTTGTGAGAAGGCCAAGGCCTTGCACGCAGACCTCATCCGGGAACAGCCAGGAACCTCAGGCGAGCCAGAAGTCTTCAAGGCAAGCAGAGGTTGGTTTGACTGGTTCAAGGCAAGATCTGGAATCCACAGCGTGGTCAGGCAAGGAGAGGCTGCCAGTTCTGATGTTCCTGAGGCTGAAGACTTTGCAGCGGAGTTCCTGGAGGTTGTGAAGACGGAGGGCTACGTTCCACAGCAGGTCTTCAACTGCGACGAGACCGGGCTGTTTTGGAAGAGGATGCCCAAAAGGACTTTCATCACTCAGGAGGAGGCCAAGTAGCCTGGCCACAAGCCCATGAAGGACCGTCTGACCCTGCTCTTCTGTGCCAACGCAAGCGGCGACCTGAGGATCAAGCCCCTGCTGGTGTACCACTCGGAGAACCCACGGGCCTTCAAGAAACACAAGGTCGACAAGGAGCAGCTGAGTGTCATGTGGCGATCCAACAGTAAGGCTTGGGTCACATGTGTGCTGTTTGTGGACTGGGTCAATCTTGCTTTTGGCCCTGCTGTCAAACAGTACCTGCTGGACAATGACCTGCCGCTGAAGGCTTTGCTTCTGATGGACAATGCTCCTGCTCATCCTAAAGGCCTTGAGTTGGACTTGTTGGAGGAGTTCAGCTTCATCAACATCATGTTCCTGCCGCCTAACACGACACCACTGCTGCAGCCGATGGATCAGCAGGTCATCGCCAATTTCAAAAAACTCTACACCAAGGAGCTTTTCAGGCGATGCTTCGAGGTGACTGACTGCACCACCATCACCCTGCAGGAATTCTGGAAGGACCACTTCGACATCGTCACCTGCTTGAAGATGATCACCACGGCCTGGAACGGGATCAGCCAGAGAAATTTGAATTGCGCTTGGCGCAGCCTGTGGCCGGACTGTGTGGCACCAAGTGACTCTGATGCACCAGAGTCAACAGTGGTGCAGGACATTGTTGCCTTGGGGAGGACCATGGGCCTGGAGGTCACAGAGGAGGACGTCAGTGAGCTGGTGGAGGAGCACGACCACGAGCTGACCACCCAGGAGCTGGTCGAACTGCAGGCAGAGGCTGCGCAGGAGCAGGCCTCGCTGGAAGAGGAGGAAGCAACTGAGGAACGGCTGTCCTCCAAAGAACTGAGGGACATTTGCATGAAGTGGAAGGATGTGCAGGCTTTTGCACAGTGGCACCACCCTGACAAGAACATGACCTTGTGAACACTTTTGATACGAGGGTCATGTCGCCTTTCAGGGAGGTGCTGAAAAGGCGGATGAAGCAGCAGACCATAGACAGGTTCTTCAGCAAGAAGCAAAGAGTGGAAGAGGAGCCTTCTTCGAGTGGTCCCCCAGAGTCTTAGAAAATGTACTGTACACTTTGTTGATTTTTAAATGTTTTTCTGTCATGTTTAGAAACTTAATTTATTGTTCCTTCAATTTTTGAAATGCTCTTTACAGTATGTGTGACTTTAAAGAGCAGTTAATAAACTCTTTTTGTACCAAATTTGGCTTTGTTTGGACTTTTTTTGACCATAGGAACGCATTAATTGATTTTCAATGCATTCCTATGGGATTTCGTGCTTCGCAAGACGAAAAATTCGCTAGACGAAAAAACTCGCATAACGAATTAATTTTGTCTTGCGTGGCACCACCGTATCTGTGTACACATGGCATTGGCCATAAAAGAGAGTGAGCTGGCAAAGAACAATGGGAAATGGACAGAGTTCAGATACATTGCTTCAGTGCATAGCTGTCAACGTTTCCCTTTTTAAAGGGAAATTCCCTTATTCCAAATAGGATTCCTCACAAGAAAAGGGAAAAATTGACAGCTATGCTTCAGTGTTACTCCCCAAAGCAGGGTGATTGAAGAGAGAACGTCATTTCCTCATTGGAAGCTACAGCTATCAGTCTCAAAACCACACCCCTTTCTCTCCCTCCTCTATGCCTAGCATTGTTCATTTTACAGAGGTTGGTGCAAGGGGTCTGTGTTGCTCCAAATACCTGTAGCTTCATAAGTGGATCATTTTGCATCTGTCTGCTTCAGAGACGCACCACTACACTTTGGGCAAGGTCCAAATCTACCCAATTTTATTTGCCTGAGGTGAATTCACACCCCTATTCATTTTACTTCTGCCAAACCAGCATGAATATGGGTGTGAATTCGCATGTATGGAGTCAATGGAAGCTTCACAAATCACTTACCTGAGAGATAGTTGGCAGGAATCAGCAAACGTGTTAAAAATAATTTCCCTTTCTTGCCTTCTCCCGTTTACTGAGCATCACCCAGCTGATTTATTCTTAGTCACAGATCTCCAAAGATGTGCAATATTCAGAGCGGAGGGGAGAAGCATTTACACGCAACTCTGGAAAAGAAACTCAAGAAGGGCAGTCAACTGTGAGTAAGGTGGAAGGAGGAGACCAAACTTTTCATGCCACCATGAGACTCCTGTACTCAGGGAAAGGAGCAACAGCAAAACAACCATGGGAAAACATCAGATATTGCATGAGTCCCACCAAGCCCTTGCAGCTGCAACTAGAGGAATCCTCCCAAACTGAAGTCAAGGTAAATTACTTGGAGTAACAACTCAGAACTACTTAAGACAGGAAAGATCTCAGAACCTGAACATCATCCTATAACACAATTATTGTGTAATATTATTGTGTAATATCTTCTCCAGGGGCCATTTGTCTCACCTGCACTCCATCACATCAAATTTCTTCATTTCAAACATCTTTATGCTGACTTTCATCAGATAGGATTTCAGGGTGGTATACAACCAGGGTGTCAGGTGGCAGAGGAAACAACTTCCACAGCAGGTTGCCAGGGACGGATAAGACAAGAAAAAGTCCTTACAACCTGCTTTTTATTCAATATATACAGAGAGAGGCTTAGAACGCAGCCTCTTGGAATAATGGTGTTGTCTCGAGTGAATCTCCACCCAACCCCCGTCTCTTCCACTTTCTCATTCGTCAAGCTCAACTTCTCTACTACGGGTGCTGAAAAGTGCCCTCTGTCTTTGAGCTCTTTGCTCTCCTACTTTCAAGGCTCGCTGGGTTCTTGGAGGGGGGGTCTGGAATGCTTTCTAAAGACACTATGTCCATCAGCTGTCACCTCCCTGGTGCTCCTCCTCCTCCTCCTCTCCCATTAATTCCCAACTTTACCCCTTTGCCTCTGAACTGTGAGCTCCCTCAAACCCCTGTTGTAATTCTAAACTGTCTCCCTCTTCTCTGGAAGGGTCATGTCAGGGAACTGCCATCAGCTCAGAGGCGAGAGGTGGAAGGGCATGTGTTATAGGGAACCTCTGAAGATCTTGCGAAGCAGTTCCTCCTCTGGCAAGGAGGAAAGCCCTGCCTCCAGTGGGGAGGAGGTGCAGGGACCAGCAGATGCTAGGGAGAGCCTCAACACAGAGCCTGAGCAAAGTGGAGGGGGAGGGAAGTACCCCTTTGCCAGCGCCCACTCTGCGCAGTAGGTTTTGGCGCAGAGAGGGGAGGAGAAGGATGGGGGTCACAAGGTTGTTATGCTGGGAGAGGTACAAGGACTGGCCACGCCCAGATTCTGCTAGCTACTGAGCCAGACATGAACTAGCGACACTCCTCACTGTAAATAGTTTGCACTAATAATAAAGCTGGAAAAGACAGGTCAGAGTCTTGCCTGTTTGCTCTCGAGCAACCACACCACCACCTGACAGGTCAGTCTGGGGAGGCAGTCTCCACCATTCCTCCTCTGCCCAGTCCCTGACACAGGGTGAATCATAGTACATATTGACTACCATCTGGGCTGTGATGCACGTGTCATAGCAGCAGTCAACATCTAAGAAGATGGAGGAGGTGGAGAGGGCAGAGAGTAAAGAAATAGCTTTGAGCGAAGGTGCACACCATCTCCGTGGGTGAAGACATGAGGAATAAAGGGTGGAATGAACTAGACCCAACAACTTTCTGGGATTAAAAACTGGCCACAAAATTTTTGATTACTGATGTAGATAAGCTTAGGCATTGGATGTGTATCCATTAATAGCCTCCTGGGGGAAGGCTGAGGTTAGGTCAGGGTCAAGCCTGGGTTATGTGCAGTGGTGAACCTACATTTCTGGGGTCCTGAAGCTTGAGGGGCCCTTTGCAACCAGCAATGAAGTCTGGGTAACCACTGTTATCTTCTTCCATGGGGTTGCATACAACAACCATTACAACATCTGTGCTACTGACTCTCAAACTTTGGGACTGTTGAAATATATTCAGCAAACTGGGAGGCGTAGGTAATGCCGCAGAAGACAGAATCTGAATTCAAAATGACCTTAACAGATTGGAGAACTGGGTGCAAGCTAACAAAATGAATTTCATTAGGGACAAAGGTGAGATTCTGAACTTAGACAGGAAGAACCAGATGCACAAATATAGGGTGGGGGACACCTGGGTTGTACATGTGAAAAGGCTCTAGGGGTCTTGGTGGACCACAAGCTTAACAACAGCATGATGCAGAAGCAAAAAAAGGCTAATGCTATTCTAGGCTGCAGAAATATGGTGTTGAGGTCAAGGGAATTAGTAGTACCATGCTATTCTGCCTTAGTCAGAGCACACTTGGAATACTGTGTCCAATTCTGGGCACCACAATTTAAGAAGGATGTTGACAAGCTGGAATGTGTGCAGAGGAGGGCAACCAAGATGATCAAGGGTCTGGAAACAGACTTATGAGGCGCTCTTGAAGGAGCTGGGTATGTTTAGCCTGGAAAAAAGGAGGCTGAGAGGAGATATGACAGACATCTTAAAATATCTTAAGGGCTGACACATGGAAGAGGGAGCATGCTTGTTTTCTCCTGCTATGGAGGCTAGAACTCAAACCAATGGCTTCAAGTTGCACGAAAGGAGAGTCTGACTAAACATTCGGAAAAAACTTTCTGACAGTAAGAGCTGTTCAGCAATGGAACAGACTCCCATGAGAGGTGGTGGACTCTTTTTCCTTGGAGGTTTTTTAAACAGAGGTCGGATGGCCATCGGCCGTGGGTGCTTTAGCTTAGATTCCTGCATTGCAGGGGGTTCGATTAGATGACCCTTGGGGTCCCTTCCAACTCTAAGATTCTATGATTCAGCAAACAATTAATAATTTGAGTTGTGTAAAAGAAAGAACTGTGAGTAGAAGGGGGACTATCTGTACCAGAAACTGGGTGTGGATAGTGCAGCTGAAAGGGGCACAGCTGTGGACAGCCTGAGGAAGTAGCATCTAACAGGAGCCTGCCTATAAAAATCAAATCTAGAGTGAGAGATTAGGGTGATGCCCACTGCTTCTAGGAACTCTTAGGATTCTTTTGTTGGTGAGCTGAGATTTGGGACCTTGGGTGAGTTTGGACCTTGGGTGAGAACCGGGAGGCTGCATGGGAGAGTGCGTCAGAAGCAAAATGAACTGATATTGATTTATATATATTAGTAGCTTTTTATTAATGTAACATTTTTATATGTAACTGTATCTTTGCATGGTATTATTTTAGTTGTATTGTGGCTTCAGGTTTCTGTACGCCACTTATATATATTTTAAATATTTTAAGCAGTATGGAGTGTAAATAATCATCAATTTCCCCATCAGATTTTCCCAACTTGGTGCCCTCCAAAGATTTTGAACAATATATCCCATTAGTTTCAGCTATAATAGCCAATGGTGGGGCATGATAGGAGTTTTAATTTTAAACTTCTAGAAAGTGCTATGCTGAGGAAGACTGAAATAAAACAGCAGTATCAACACCATAGTGAAACAGGTATAGCCACAACATATGCCAAGGCATTACAGTCATACCTTGGTTTACTAACAACTTAGTTCTTGAATGTTTTGGCTCCTGAATGCCGCAAACGCGTAAGTGACTGTTCTGGTTTGTGAACTATTTTTGGAAGCCAAACGTCTGATGGGGCTTCCGCGGTTTCCGATTGGCTGCAGGAACTTCCTGCAGCTAATCAGAAGCCGCACTTTGGTTTCCACACGTTTTGGAAGTCAAATGGACTTCCAGAACGGATTCCATTCGACTTCCAAGGTACGACTGTATCTATCTTAAAATGTCTGTGTTCAAAATATTGTTTTGACTTGCTGATAAAAGTTTGTCACGTAGGTTGTGGGTACACCTCTTTAGGTGTACTGAATTTTTTTTTCCACCGCTGAAAAATGAACAAGAAAAAGGGCCCACCCTTGTAGTTACAGCATTTAAAATCTAACAGGTTGCCATGCTCAAATACAGGGTCCAAAAGTAAACCAGTGTCAATAGGTAAAGCTTTTGCCATAATTGTATTTCTATGTATGGCCCAAACATCTTTAAAAACTGCCTCTTCGCTACAGATTCTCTTGGGTCTTAAGTTCAGTGGAGGGACCTTCTTGGTGGTTTCACTGCCCTCATCAGTTCAGGTGGTGGAGGCCCAGGAGAGGGCCTTCTCTGCAGCAGCCCCTAAATGATGGCATTCTCTCCTTACAGAGTTGTGTCAGGTACCTTCATTTTGCAGCTTTTATTATGTATTGAAGACACACCTCTTTAGCCTAGACTTTGACGCTTGATCCTCATAGCTATCAGTATTTATTTAGGAACCACTTCAATTGTGATTGTAATTTGTTTTAAACTGTTTTTAATATTGTGTTTTAGATTACTGGTTTACTCAGGCATTTAAATCCATTGAATTAAGCATGTAGCATATAAACTCTCTCCCCAAATCCCATGATTACTAGGTGTTAGGACTCGAGTTCCTGGCTTGATAGCACAGTGAGCGTAGTTAATTAAAAAGGACGATTTACTGTCAAAACAAACAGATAGCTCTGGATGGCTTTACACAGTCTCCACCATCATCAGTCAAGATGACCCTTCTGAAGACTGCTTCTGGTGAGAGCATAAGCAACTGAACTTTCGCTCCATACATCTTTTGTTTTGCTTCCTATCTTGCAGCCCTCCCATTCGTCGAGACCTCAGACTGAGTGGGTCAGCTCCCTCCTCTTCTCCATTCTCAGAGCGGATGTCTCTTAGCTCTTTCCCGCCTGTTTGTACTTCTGGCGAGCTTTGACTGAGTTCTGGCTTGCTCTCCACAATTCCCTTATCGGCCAGCATTCCAAAGGGCGGGGGAGTTGGCACTAACTGATGCTCATCCTGCATGGCAGTTAACCTTCTCTGTTCCTGGCTGCTTCCTTCAGTTGGCAGCAACTGGAAGCTGGCTGATTCCTGACACTAGGTGAAGTTGCCAAATTGTGATTAGATAGTATTGCACAAAACGGCGTGGGGGTGATTAATAAATTTAGAGTGCTGCATACTTCACTTGGGTGCATTTTAAATGTAGCAGTCTTGCAGTGCTGAGTATGGGGAGATTTGCACATTTTTAGCAGAATTCATGCATGGTAGTGGTTCAACCTGTGTCCTAGCTTTCTGCAAAGAATGCTAATGAGCATAATACAGTGGTACCTCGGGTTACATACGCTTCAGGTTACATACACTTCAGTTTACAGACTCTGCTAACCCAAAAATATTACCTCAGGTTAAGAACTTTGCTTCAGGATGAGAACAGAAATCACACAGCAGCGGCGCGGTGGCAGCAGGCGGTCCCATTAGCTAAAGTGGTGCTTCAGGTTAAGAACAGTTTCAGGTTAAGAATGGACCTCCAGAACAAATTAAGTTCTTAACCTGAGGTCCGATGATGGGGGTCAGATTAAATATGGAGGAAACCAATTGTCTAATCCCCATACTCTTGCTTTCCATTTCACCAACAAGTTCTGAATTGTGAAGAGAGGCAAGTCTTTTTTTAGAGTGAACAAAAGCAGGTTACTTAAAGGTTTCTTTCCAGATTTGTTTTATTTAATTTTTTATTTTGTCCCATTATGAAAGTCTGGGCTGAAAAGCTATAGCAAAGATCTGCAGAACAGGTTTTTAACCCACCTTGATTGATTTTGCCCTAATTCAGAAAGGCCCAAACAAAAATTTCTTCCAAAATTGGGGAAACATTATTGGAGTAATTGAGAATGAGAAGGGGTTAATTTCCTTCATGAGTGTAACTGGGGTCATGGATGAGCTAAACACAGGTGCAATGTTAATAAAGCCAGTTACTATAGTAAAGGCCCAGTGCACCAACTATATCTTGTGATTAATGCATGCCAGCTCAGTGTGTCAATCTGTAGTTAGTCTATCTGTCTCTTAGTCAGTTAGCCAATCAGTATTAATTGTCCAGTGTTATGTCTTGAATTGCTGAACTTATTTAGAGCAACAGATATTCTTTGTACTTGTATGTATCAATATATATATGTATCTGAAAAAGCCTACAAGCTGTATATACAAGCTGTGTCCAGAACTGTATTATTGAGTCTTATCTTCTGCAACAGTAAACTATCTGAAACTAGTTTAGCAACCAGTACTATGTTGGTATCTCACCTAGGATCCTCAACAGGTATCAGCTGAAGGGAGTTCCCTTCAAAAATAAAATCTATTCATATTTTCCTTGCCTGGAGTGTAACATTGGCTACTGATTTGATAAAGCCAGACCTGCAACTGCTCTCAATATTACAGTGATAGCTATCTTGGGTGGAGAGCCAGTTGCTCCTGTTTTATCCCGCTTGTTCAAAGCATAGCAGTGATTCCATGTGGCTGACTGGCAATGAAGAGTTTCTATTTCAGGCTGAATTACTGTCGTAGAATAATATTATTAAATATGAGCAAAGATTCTGCACTGGGGAAGCAGGTGCTAACTAGCTATTGCAAAAAACCAGTTCAAAAGCACGTCAAAGTGCAAGTAGATAAATAGGTACCACTGCGACGGGAAGGTAAACAGCGTTTCCGTGCGCTGCTCTGGTCTGCTGGCCACATGACCTGGAAGCTGTATGCCGGCTCCCTCGGCCAAATAAAGCGAGATGAGCGCCGCAACCCCAGAGTCGGCCATGACTGGACCTAATGGTCAGGGGTCCCTTTACCTTTTTAAGATCAGATGCAGACACACAAAATTGTTGTGGGTTTTTTTTAAAAAAAGACTCCTTGCACTCAACCCCACTCCTTTCTTCCCGCCCAGAGTGGCCCTGCCCTCTTCCCACCCCTCAGAGCCAGTGCATCATGTGGGGCTGGGCCTTGGTGATGGCAGCTTCTCCTCCTCCTCGCCCACTCTCCAGCAGCTGCTATGAGCTGCCCAAGGGAAGAAGCTGGCAGCAGCCTCCATGGAAAGACAACAGGGTGCTACCGGCTCATCCTTTCCCCTGATCTTAGCAGCGGCAGCACTGGTGGGGGAAATAGGGACATTCCAGGATCAATGAGCAATTCCTGTCTTTCCCCCACAGTTCCTGCCTATTTCTCACCTTGCCCATGCTAGCGTGAAAAGGACTGGAAACTGGCCATCTTGTTTGCTTAACAAAAGGGTGAAAGACTTGAGAGAGCAAACCTGGCTCTCTCTCTCTTTTTTCTGCCTTCCAGTATCCTTAGCATTGTGTAGATGGCTCCCATTGAGGAGTTGAGTATCAGAAACAGGGACAGCTTCTGTAAATCCAGGATTGCCCCTGGAAAACAGGGACACTTGGAGGATCTGCGATTTAATATCCTAAAAGTAAGTGCGTGGTGTGTGTGTGTGTGTGTGTGTGTGTGTGTGTGTGTGTGTGAGAGAGAGAGAGAGAGAGAGAGAGAGAGAGAGAGAGAGAGAGAGAGAGAGAGAGAGAGAGATCTCTCAACATGATAGGGCAGCTGCTTAATGTGTTGCCTGCCCTGTTTGCATGTAACATGGGGTCAAGCAGTCTCTTTTTTGAAGCTATGTTTGTAAAGGATAAGGGTAGTAAGCTGCTAGATTTTAAAGTATTACAATTTGATCATGTTTAAACTGTAGTTGCTGCATTACAGCAGCAGCAAAGGCAAACTCCACCTCCCCCTTTCCAGGGTCCTGTTCTGACCCTTCCTCATATTGTGCTGTGTGCCATTGCTTTCCTGCAGCAGCAGCAAAGAGCTGCCTTTAGAGCAGCAAATGACTGCAGGTGAGGACTGACTTGGTACCCTGCTGGGTGAGGATACACAAATCATGTGCCCTTCTTGTTATGCCATGTACAACAATGGTCTATGTGTCCAGGGAACAACAACACAAAAGAAGATGTATTCCCTAGTAGTAATGAAACCCCCTTCAGTTTTAAACATATTACTTTATATTCAGCCAGAATTAGTTCTACCTACTCTGATGGAGCTGCAAAATGCCATGGGTTCTATGTTTTTAATTACTGCAATAAAGCCATCAATAAAAAGATGTTTGCTTAGTGTTATTCTCTTGCTTTTCCTGTCCTTCCACTAGTAGACAAGTGACATGATATCCTCGTCCCATTATGTGTGTGTGGCTCCAAAGCTATTAAAAAGCCAGGCACTTTTTGCTACACCCTTCATAATTAAAGAGTTCAAGCCAGGCCATGCATCCAAGCAGGAAAAGCAAAACTCATGAACAGAAAAAATAATGAAGTGACTAGGGGGCAAAATTTTATTGTTGTTTGTTCATGCTTTTGATTTTAGCATTTCTTCACATGAAAGCAGTTACCTAACCATAAAATTTTCAGCTGACTATATACATCTACCATCATACAGGAAACCAGTTCTTAAAACAAAAGACATGTGAGTAAGAGATAAATGCAGCCTATTAACACACACACACACACACACACACACACACACACACACACGATTAAATACGGTAGCTGTAACTTTGTGCCTGCAGCAATGAATTAGTATCAGGTAAGAGAACAGATCTGACAGTGCAATCCTGCATGTTTCCTCAGAGTCCGCAAGAAGCTCCACTGAATTCAATGGGACTTACTCCCAGATAAGAGTATATAGGTTGCAGCCTGCGAGATAAACAACCCTCTAGGGTGTAACTCAATTGTTCCACCATGATTTCAATCTGGCATTTATATAAGTGTGTTATGGGCTGTATTTCACAGTTATTAAGAATAACACTTTAGTCTTAACAGTATCTAGATGAAAGATTAACCACCCTTTTCAAATGAGTTAGAGAAAATAGTGTGAGAAAACTACCTATAAAAAGAATAGTAAAGAATCAATATTTATGCCTACAGGGAAACATTTGAATAATAAGGGATCTGAAAAAATGGAAAGAATTGCAATGGTCTGTATGCCATGATCCAAACTTTTGTGGGCTCAAGTGCACAGATGGAACTCCACCTCCCACCCTGCCAATTACATACTAGAACCATTGCAATAATAGTAAACCTTGGCTAGGTGAGGTCTCCCATGTTGAAAAAAACCAAGAAAGTCAGTTTTGAATTATCTGAGTTCCTTTAAAACCAACTACCATTTTGATCAGCTATTAGATCTCTTCCCCACTTACAAGTTTTCTTCTTAAGCTGGCAAGGAAGTTGGGATGGGCAAATCTCTCAATTTCAGTTTCTCATTGTTTCAGTCTTAAGTTCATTTATCCACCTTCCACATCAGTTTGCATTTTTTTTAAAGCACTCATGAAAATTCAACAGCATTTTAGTGCAAATTTCTTCTAAGACACAATTTTGTACATTTTTGCCTAACATACACTTTTTGCAAAGCACTTTCCCCATATGTAATACACTTTTGTACATATTGCTTCACTATTATATGCACTTAATGCATAATTTATCCTAGCATATGAATTTTTGTACACATTACTTGACTGCAGAACTGCATTGCAAAACTCAGAGAAGTGCGAATTTTGAAGCCTTGCTGTGTTTTGGTTTGCATATACTTTTGGAAAGTGCAAACTGGCACCTTTCAATTGTAACTGAACTGAATTTCTCCCCCCCCCATCCCTACAAGAAAGGTGTATTCATGAGGCTGCCTGAGATGACCAGGCCTGTTTTTTCTGGTCTACTACTTTGTGCAAAACATGAAGGATTGTGCTTGCATTATTCTGGACATTGTAGTTAGTTAGATTCAGCAGCTTGTTGAAATCCTCGTCTTGCAGCGAAACCTGTCTTGTGGAATATGGAGAAAAGGCACTAGAGATATCAACATTGCCCAGTGACATTTCAGCAGTGCTACGTTCCACACCTACAGAAGAAAAAAAAAGAAAAGGGAGTCAAGTCCTTAGACAGATCATCTCCAAAGCTTAGCCAGTGGAATCAGAAGGCATGCCAGGAAGGACAGCAACCCTGTCTCTATCTAAATTTCATTTGGGGGGGTCCTTACTGACCCAGTGGGAGTGTGGTGTGGGAGTTAGTGTTGGCTTTGATGTGGGACACTCAGGCTCAGATTTTTAGATGTGAAGCTATGTGAGTGGACTTAGGCCAAAATCCAACTCATTCTGAGCCATTCTCAACTCAAATCCAACTCAAATCCAAAGTGTCAAATCAGTAAATTAATGAATGTTTCAAAAGGAAGCATTCAGAAGATTACTGTGTAATCCTGAGTCAGGAACATAAGCAATTTGCACTTTAGATTCCATAGAATAGGGGTAGGCAAACTAAGGTCCGGGGGGCGGATCCAGCCCAATTGCCTTCTCAATCCAGCCTGCAGACAGTCCAGGAATCAGCGTGTTTTTACATGAGTAGAATGTGTGCTTTTATTTAAAATGCACCTCTGGGTTATTTGTGGGGCATCAGAATTCGTTCATATTTTTTCCCCAAAATATAGTCCGGCCCACCACATGGTCTGAGGGACGGTGGACCGGCCCATGGCTGAAAAAGGCTGCTGACCCCTGCCATAGAACAATTCCAAACAGGAAAATAGTTCTTCTGTATGATCAGAAAATGTTCAAATAGTTTGTTATGTTTAATTGTGCGATTGATTTTATTGATGAAATACAGCTAAGGCAGAAAGCTGGAATACAGCAATAATATAGCAATTTTCATATACTTTTAATAAAATGTGGGGATGTGGAAATCTTTTGGGGTTGTAAATTGCTTTGAGTTATCTTGAGCAAGAGAAAGGGACTAAGATATTTATTATTATTAATAGTTCTGATTGGAAAACAAATGTCCAAAATTTACACTTCTGGTGTATAATATTCCTCCCCAGTCCCAGATTATGATTTCAGTACTCATGGAGTTGCCCTACAAAAATAAATATTCCAAGCCTACCTAACTTCACCTCACTATAAAAATATGGTCTAAGATCTTAACTGAGAAAAATCCACCCCAATCATTGTGCAACGATTTAAATGAAGTATCAGATTGTAAGATAAAGCATGCTAGCTAGGAAATCATCGGCCTCTATCAGACTTGCTTTTGAATATGATTAAGATTATGCTGTAAGTTCACAAACCAAAACACATTTCAACTTCATTAAAACCAGTAGGACTTTCTCAAAGAAAATGTGAGATTGTGTAAAATCTGTTTTGGATGAAGTACTTGATATAAATGTTATTTCTGTTATATATTGACTGCCATTAACTCACCGGGTGCAAGATATCTTTGGAAGGTGTCATTCACTAGTGGGAAATAAATCACTGTGGGAGCATCTGGGTTGTGTGCATCTTCAAACACGTAGCATTCCTTTAGATTTTTCTTTTCTTCATCATTCAGCAAAGTGTTGGGAAATGGGATTCCTTGCTCTGTGAAGTATGTAGAGGCCCGCTCCAAAGGCTATGGTTGCAAAATGAAGCATTTTTAGCAGGGGCCAAAGAAGAAACAAACCATGGAGTCCTTCACAAGCAGTAATTTCATTTGAAAACATAATGCGATCATAATGGGATGCAAAACAAGATACAGAAAACTGTCCATGCTGTCAAAACAGGCATTTAATTTGCCATGAGAGGGAACCACTAGAGCTGAAAGGAAACTTTGAAATTGACTTTGAAATTCAGCAACATTGATTTTTTTAAAAATAACTTTTTTCTAAATCTTAAACAGACTTAAGAAAAACACAATTTAACCTAAAGGCATGTTTATTAACTTTAAAGCACTTAAATTCAATACCAATTTGCCTCTCCTATACTTTTATACCTTTTTAATTAAAAAACAAAACAAAACAACAGCATCAATAAGAATCATGAAAAATGTGAACAGTAAACATTTAAATTTTTGCAACCAAATTTAGGCTAGGAGCATATGATTTTTTTCTGAA
The DNA here is from genome assembly GCF_964252035.2 of Podarcis erhardii. Classification (NCBI taxonomy): domain Eukaryota; kingdom Metazoa; phylum Chordata; class Lepidosauria; order Squamata; family Lacertidae; genus Podarcis; species Podarcis erhardii. The sequence continues at coordinate 45,277,034 of NC_138497.1, forward strand.
ATAAATTGCACTTTTCTTGACTACAGAAATAGGTGACTCCAACCTTGGAAAGTTGAGATCTTTTTGATAATGAATTAAAAGACCATTTTAATCCTAATGTTGTGGCAGACCTCCTTTGGTTTTGAACTATGATATTAACTGGATTGTTTAGAACTTTAATAATAATAATAATAGTTATTAATTTCTGGATATTGTTTTAAATACATACATTTGGATTATCTTTCAAAAAGATTTAATAATAGTAAAAATTAATATACCCATCTAACCTTGGCTTGTGATCCTCCAGTGTAATTGAAGTGCAGAATGACATCAACTTTCCTCTCTGGTCTCAGAAGTGGAGGGCAACTGGTGTCAAAGAAAAATGCTGTATCCACCAGTTCCAGGTGATCTGCTGAATCTCTCAACTGATTAGGGGATTCATCAAGCACAGTATCTACAAAACAAGGCATTGACTTTAAAATGAAAAGAACCAACAAAATCCAGAATTAATTGCCTTTCTGCTCCCCTTCAGAAAAATAATTTTATCACAAAACTAGCACCAATAAGTCAACAGATGTGGCAAAGAAGAACAAATCGCATTTGCTGGTCTTCCTCCACATAATAATTTTATTATTTGTACCCCACTCAACTGACTGGGTTGCCCCAGCCACTCTGGGTGGCTCTGAACAGATGTAAGAACACAATCAAACATCAAACATTAAAAACTTCCCTATACAGGGCATAGCTATCAATGTTTCCCTTTTTTAAAGGGAAATTCCCTTATTCCAAATAGGATTCCTCGCAAGAAAAGGGAAAAGTTGACAGCTATGATACAGGGCTGCCTTCAGATGTCTTTGACCTCTATATGTTCTTCTACACTGAGCCTGTGGTATACAAGTATTACATACACATACAGTCTGCATCCTGTATTTATGTACACATACATTTTGTACAGGTTGGAAGTGAGTGGTTGATTAGGTCCAGGAACAGTGTGCCCACAACCAGGGAGCAAGGTTGGCAAGCTGCAATAATCACAAGACATGCATCCTGTGATTTAAACAGGCCACATCCTTATTGACCCCAGATGTTAGTAGGTTTTGGCTTAGGCAATGGATGTGTATTCCAAATCATCCAACCTGTCTGCTGATTGTTTGGCACAGTTAATCCTGGGTCAAGAATGGCATACATCAAATCGGGGTGATCTCTCCACGGAAGGGGGGTGCTGTGGCTCATCGGCCCCATCTGGGCATCTGGATAGAAGCACCTCCCCCTGGACCCCTTTGATGGGGTACCCCAATTCTTTGGAGCCAGAGGGTAGACACAAACCCTGCCTTCTGCCTTGACTAAGGATCCAACCCAATGCCTTATCCGCCAACAAGTTGTGACAACGGCTATGAGGCAGGCAAAAACCCTAGACATGCCCAATTTCTCTGGAGGAAAATTCCTGTCTAGGCCTCTTTTTAAGCCTAGGGATAATAGTCGATGGAAGACAGGGGTGTGAACAGGACTTCCCTGTTGTATGCCCTCCAAGCCATGTCTCCTGGCTTGTTTGTGATTGGCCAAAACACTGGGGCAGCCCACACAGCCGGTGGAGGAAGAAGCGACAGTCTCCATTGGCCACTCAGGGACCAGAAGACCACCATGGATCAGCTGCAGCTAAGCTGGACCTCAATCACTGCTCCCCACCTTGCAGTAATCCATCCTTTTCCCCAGAATCTGCACATGAGTCTTGTATTGTGGCCTTCCAAACACATAAGGGTAAGGTACCCCTGACCATTAGGTCCAGTCGCGGCCGACTCTGGGGTTGTGGTGCTCATCTCGCTTTATTGGCCGAGGGAGCTGGCGTATAGCTTCTGGGTCATGTGGCCAGCATGACTATGCCGATTCTGGTGAACGAGAGCAGCACACGGAAACACCGTTTACCTTCCCGCCAGAGCGGTACCTATTTATCTACTTGCACTTTGACGTGCTTTCGAACTGCTAGGTCGGCAGGAGCAGGGACTGAGCAATGCGAGCTCACCCTGTCGCGGGGATTCAAACTGCTGACCTTCTGATCGGCAAGTCCTAGGCTCTGTGGTTTAACCCACAGCGCCACCCGTGTCCCTCTTCTAAACGCATAACAGTCCCTTAATGGCTCACACATTTCAGGCCTTGTTAAAGAAACAACTTAGCATTCAGCTACACCTGTAGAAAGCAACTTACAACTATCACATGAAGCCTGCTAAAAATGACTTGAAGTTTACATTGTAGGTGTAGTAATAGTAATAAACATCTGGAGGCCAGTGGAGATCCAAAAGTCATACTGGGCAATTTGGGATCACCCCTCTGCAGGATGCAGGGAAACAGTGTTTTCAACATAGCACAGCACGACACAGGTCACCTGCCCAGGGTCAGGCACACTCCACAGAGTACTGACACAAAAGGACTCTACTCCCTTTGTGCTAGTGCTGAGAGCTGGCTTCAGTTATGTAGAGTGGTGCGGGCAGCAGCTGCTGCCATATGCAATGATGTGCCAGAGGTGAGGAACCATTGCAGAGATGCCGATGAACACAAGGAAAGAGTCTTTTCACCTAGTAGGTGTAAGTGCAGTTTCCACTATCCCCTTACATTCCACCCTGGCCCATTCATTCTCTCTCTCAAAGCACAACAGTTGGAGCAGTGACGCAGTAATAATGACAGTAGTGAATTCTCTTCAATGAGAAAAAATGTAATTGATTTAGCCTATACTATGCAAATTGTTTATTTCCAAATGAAATTTATGCTACGGGTATACCTTTCCACTTAGAAAACTGTAGATCCTGTGCATACTCATTGTGCAGTTGGAACCCTTTTAAAAAATTATGGTACTTTGACACCGCTGGACGGTCTGTCAAAATATCCCGTAGAGTATTGGAAAGGCTGCCTGCTGGAGTGAACATGCGAGTCGGCATCTCGTGAGGTCTCTCCGGTAAGTCAGGTACTTCATCTGAAGAACAACAAAGTTAATTAAGGTAAACAGGTACATGAAAAGGGATGAGGAACAACCTGTTTTAAAAACCAGGTTCTTTATCTAAAGAAAGATAAAATTAATTAAACTAAACAGATACATGGATAGGGATGGTGTACAATATGCTTGTTTTAAAATGATTCAGGGGAGCTAATTAAAAGGTGGGTGAATTTTAGGATCAGACCTTTACTCTTGGGGTAAATATAGATACCATTATCTATAGTCACCTTGGCCTAGTAGATAAGCAATTACTCACACACAGTGGAGAGAGAGAGAGAGTATGGCTGTACTTCCTCTGAACCACTAAATGTGCACATGGGAATAAAATTTTTCAATAGGTCTGTTGAAATATTACATCCAAACATATACCAAAAATCTAATACCCATAAGACCCAAACTGCATGCTTGATTTCTGGATTTTATTTGGGCCAACATAGCCATGCTAGCTGGGATTGATGGAACATGTAGTCCAAGCCATCTGGAAGGCACCAGGCTGGCAAAGTTTGCACTATATCCATCAATGGCCAGTGACCACAGAGGCGGGTGAAAATGAAAGGCACATTCAGGCTGCCAACCATGTATGGGAGTATGCTCAGACATGAGTATCGACCATTCTGGAAAAAGGTAATATTATGATGAACTGAATCTGGGTGTTGAAGTTGCACCTAAACACACCACTTGTATTGCAAAGTTCAGAATGAGTTATTTCCACGCAGCAAGACGCCAGCCCCCAAACCAATCTGTATATGGTTACATCAAAAATCACATGGAGCGTGGACTATAATTTACCAATTTCAGTGATATTATCTTGGGTCCACCTGTTCCAGAAGTCCTCTGAATTGTCAGCTGCATGCCAGGCATCCAACAGATTCTTGGAAAATATGCTACTCCACATTCCTGTGAAAGAAAGAGACAAATGAAGTAGAAGCATTCTCCCCTCAAAACTTTATCCTGAACTGGAAGCTGGTCCAGCAAATTATCTACCTCGACCCTCTTATTCTGGGGCAAAACAGTGGCACAATTTAAACTAGTATACAAATGTAGTTGTTGTTCCAGATTTCAAATTACATTTCATTTGAATTTATATATATTCCTGTTGCGACTTGTTTCAGGTTTTTCCTGGCCAGGACCAGCTGGCTTGTTTACCGCTGCATTTGAAACAATTCCTGTAGTCTTCCTAACCCAGCATCTTCCAGATATTTTGAACTACCACCAGCCCCCAAAGCAGCGGTTCTCAACCTGTGGGTCCCCAGATGTTGTTGGACTACAACTCCCATCATCCCTGAGCTCTGGCCCTGCTAGCTAGGGGTGATGGGAGTTGTAGTTCAACAACATCTGGGGACCCAAGGTTGAGAAAGGCTGTCCCAAAGGCTACATTGATGTGATACTTAGCTATGTATATGGATCAGGATAGGACTACACAGAATGAGGAACACTGACATTTTGCAAGGAAGGAAGGAATGAAGGAAGGAAGGAAGGAAGGAAGGAAGGAAGGAAGGAAGGAGGTAAACTGCAAGTAGTATCAACATTAGTCTGCTGCACCAGACTAATGGGCCATCAATGGCTACTAGACGTAATGTCTGTATAGAACCTCCATCTTCAGAGGCAATATGCCACTAAATGAAATTTGCTGGTAGCAGGCTTTTTGTTGGTCACTCTTAGAAACAGGATGCTGGATTAGATGAGCGTGTGATATGATCCACCATTGCTCCTTTTATGCTATGGGGTGACTGGAACTGTATTTTGAAGTGTGGCTAGACTATAAATTTGTAAAAGGTCATTATGATACTGGCATATCATAATCACTGGCATATCATATCATGTCACTGGCATACTGGCATATGATTCTGTCCCCCTTCCATATAATCCCTAGCATGGAATTCGCCTTTTTTATCATTTAACCATAATATATAGAATTTAAAGTTTGCTTCCACCCCTGGGAGTCATAATGCAATGAAAACAAAAGACAGACAGTGAGTGTGGAAATGTGACAGAAACCTGATATGCATCAGCGTTCCACATATTTTCCCAAGTAGTGCAGGCTGTACCCGCATTACCAAATGCATCATCGCCTGCCTTCTTGTCAAGGTATGTCCTCCCTTCCACCCACCCACCCCAGATATAAAAAGTCACCTTGCATAAAGCAGATCCTTGATTCTGGGAGCTTCTTCATCAGGTGCCCCATGAAAAACTCGCTTCCAAAATCTTCAGCACGAACAAACGCCCCATATTTCAGGAAGCCCGCCTCATATGGTGTGAACTCTACCCACTCTGCAAGGAAGCCAACATTCAACACATTTGCTATACTATGAAGAGAGAATGGGAAGCTTTCTCAGTTGAAAGTAATCACACGAGGGGATTATGCTTATTTTCAAGCTCATAATTAACCCAGCAATTTGTGTTCCTCAAAAAGGATTAGGTATTTAAATAACAACTTCCGCAACTCATTTCTGCTTTTTAACACCTACAGGAAATACAAAAGATACACAAGGAAGTGTTTAGAGACACAAGGAAGTGTTTTATTCAGCCCGACACATTCTAAGTCAATGTCTTCCTCATGGGCCATACGCAATATTTAAAAAGTATAAAACAATGGTTGACTGCCTTCTGTTTCCCCAACCTTATGCTTGCATCAGCAGCAGCATGTGAAAGGGACAGAGCAGTAAGGGTGCCCTCCTGATTGTGGCTCTGCACATTCCAGGACGAGGAGGCTGTGAGATCAGGGGAACTCCAGGTTGGGGTGGCCCATAACTCCCCTGCCCTCACTGCTGCCTCTCCCTGCCTAGTCCCCAATCCCAGCAAGCAGCAGTGGCAGCATGAAAAGGAAGAGGATGTCACTGCTGCATTCTACTGTAGATACACCAAGGAGTGTATATATGGGATCACTGCCTGTCCTACAGTGCACATAGAGGACAGCCGTTGAATTATGCTACATCAAGGGTTCAGTGCTATAGCAGAATGGATTTTATCACAATGTGTGTGTTGACTGGTTTACCAATCCCAGGATGTTTGTATTATCAGCTACCGTTTTACTGTGAATGGTCACTGTCAATAAAGTAATTATCACAGTCAACACTTCTGTGCATTTTTACACCCCACTCCCTAAAATATACACGCCTCATGTACTTGCCACTCAGAATAATGCTGTATACATCTGATAAAGTGGACAATGGTCCATGAAAGCTTATGCCATAATAAGTGTCTCGGCGTTCAAGGGTGCCTCAGGACAGATGAACTAACATGGCTACCCTTCCAGAAACGGTGACAATGGAAAGTCCCTTTAAATCTACACAGTTGGTTAAGAAAATATGAAGATCCCTGTTGGAGTGGGTCAAAGGACCACCTAATCCAGTATCCTGTTTCAACAGGTGGCCATTCTAGATCTAATAAATGACTTGTAGGGTAAAGTTAAGATGATGTCACCTGTTCTCCTTCATCACAGTTTGGAAGGGTGCTGGCACAGTTGTATCATGTAGTGGGAACTTTGGGTCCTCCAGTTGTGACTGAGCGACAGTTTCCATCAATTCTAGAAAACTAGGCCAATGGCCAGGTATGATGCACTCCCAGAGCTATTTTTCTAGAAAAAGAGGTGCCAGAACTCACTATGAACACCTCCCTTGTTCTCTTATAATGGCAATGGTGCCCATCAGAGAGGTGCCGGAACTTAGTTCTGGCGAGTTCCGGCTGAAAAAAGGCCTGGTTCCACTATATCTGGAGGGCCAAAAGTTCCCTAAACCTGGTGTGGAGGAAAGGATCAGAATGATGCTGCTGCCCATGTGCTTGAGCTCAACTTGAGTCCAGAAGATGAATTTTCCCTTTTTGTTGGTTCTGATATGTGCATACCTGACCATGTACTTTGCCATACAAACTTAAAATATGAAAAATGTTGGGAAAACATTACCTCTAAAATCTCTTGTGGTAACATTGTCCTTAACGTTCAAAGCCAGGTAGATTGGAAGAGGGTTCTGGCCTTTGCTCAATGCTCGTCGTTGATCTGAGAGTTTATGGTGGTTGTTCTGTGTTTGTGTAGGGAAAATAAATACACATTATATATTTGATTATCTGGGGAAAATAGGAACTTGCAAGGCTGACAACCAAACATTTTGCTGCCTCAGGTGAACAGCAAATGGTATCATCTAGCCCTCAAATCGAGGTGCACAGTACCCAAAGCTGTCTGGGTTGTTTTGAAACCTGAGGTAAAACATTTCACAAGCACCTCTCCCCCTCTCTGGCAGTAAAAATACAATAATAATAAATGAAATAGCTAACAGTTTTCTGCCTTTAAGGAGGGATTTCAATCATGATACAGGTTAAAGAAGGAAAGGCTATATGTTTCCTCCCTACACAGGAGCGGCCCAAGCCATTTTGCTGCCTGAGGCAAAGGACAACATGATACATTTCCCATTTTGTGCACAAAATCTGACTAGACAGTTAATTGAATCACTAGTGATGGGCCAGAGTCCTCCACCTCACCCTAGGACAGCAAGCTAGCTTAGGGGCTGCAGGGCAGACCACACAGCAACATTCCTATCTACTTTCCACCCCTCAAAATTTGCTGCCTGAGGCAGCTGCCTCCCTGTGAATCATGCAAGGGCTGGCCTTGTCCCTACAGGGTGCAATCACAACAAAAATCCCTCCTAAGTATTGCATTTTTTTAAAAGGATCCAGCATAAATTCAAAGCACAGCATGAAAAATAGCCATGAAAGGACAGTATAGAAAACAGCCTGTCCCAACTCGCTGCCCTTCATTTGCTCTGAGCTACTACCCCCATCATCCCTGACTTGCAGACATGCTGACTTGTGTTGGTGGAAGTTGCCGTCCACAGTGTCTGGATGGCAACAGATTGGGGAAGGCTGATACAGAGGGTACCAAATTTCATCTCTGTACTTGACACATATGGTTGCTTAGACTGCACTTTCCAAAGGCAACATCCTGCATACCCCATCTTATTCCATCTATATCAGGGGAATATGGTATATTTATTATTATATTATATTATATTATATTATATTATATTATATTATATTATATTTATATTATAATTTGCATGAGGGCAAAGCAAGAGAAGAAGAGCAGCTGGCTCATCCAAAGGGAAGAATTTTGTTGCTGAAGTCAATGTGGGAATAGACTTTAGCTGTCAGACCAACTGCAAATTGCATGGAGCTAAAATGATTAATAATAAAGTGAACCATCAGAAATATCCTGACTTTGTCCAGCACCTGAGAGCCAACCCTGGCATTCAGCTGCAATCAGTGGTCATCACCAGAAAACCTGGAAAGCAGCAGAGGCAGGGAGTAGTTTTTCACCCAAGCGTTTGGCAGAGCTGTAGCTATGGGGGGGACTAGCCAGGTGTTTTGCCCTGGGTGAAGCCTCCAGAGGGGCGCCACTGAGGCTCCCAGTCTATGTGTGTGTGCATGCAAATGTGCATAGGGGGTGCCAAACTGGGTCTTTGACCCAGGTGAAATAAAGCCTCATTTTGCCCCTGCTTTTGGGAATGGTAAGTGAGATTTAGCAACTGTGTATTTTGATGACATTATGCATCAATTTGACAATGTATTGATTCTACTCTCCTCTGCCCTGAGATCTTTGGATGATACAAATAATTCTGAAGGAAGAAACAGATAACATTTCTGAAAACAAACACATATAGAATACCCCATCATTCAGCATGGCTTCGATCATGAGTCCCCAAAGGTCTATGAAGGATGTCTTATATCCTGCTATGGTCCTCTGGCATAGCTCCTTATGGTAGGCTTTTAGGCTTTCCAAGGAAAAGGCACTCATTTTAGATTTGGCTGCTTGAATTCGAGCTTTCTTGATGATCTCCCCAAGATCTTTCTTTGACCAATCAGCATCTTCATACAAATCTGACATCGTCCTGGAAAAGAAAGGAAAGGAGATATGATTTGTTTTTATTCCAGACTGTATAATACAGGTTAAGTAAACAAGTAGTGTTGTGCAGAACCTTTGGCAAGACATTTTTTTCAACCATTCACTAGTAAAGGGTGGGTGGAATTTCAAAAGAAATGGGCTCTCTCACTCCCGCCGCCGCCACTCCTTTCTCACTTTTGTAGGCAGGTGTTATCTTTGAAAGTTAAACATATTGTCTTTGAATGCTTGAACTGAGACAAACTTTGGAAAAACAATTCAGTCACCCTATCATCTAAAATATGCTATTTAATATTAGTTTAGTTTAAATGTCCTTTTAAAAGAAAACAGATCAGCAGCCCATCAACTATCAACAAATCACCACTCTTCCTGCTCAGACATGGGGTTGGGGAGAAAGACTATTCTGCCAACTTCTATTCAACTTCTATTCTGACATTTTGGTCTGCAATTCTATACTCATTCACCTGAGAGTAAGTCCCCTTGAACTCAATGGAGCCTAATCCTAAGCAGGCATATGTAGTGTTGTATTAGACTGTTAGGAAATTTGGCTCAGCTCACTGTGTTCTTTGAAACCAATAAACTCGCTCAGCTATTGAGGGGGGGGGGATTTGCGTATACTGAGAGGAACTGTTCTCATTTCTCCACTCCCAGGTAATAAACTATTAGTCCTGCCTTGTAACCTGACCAAACAACTGACTCACGGAGCAACTGAGGAAAAATTATTCTGCATAGACTCACAATACCAAGGGCGTTCTGGAGTTTCACAAAATTTAAGCACTTCCTTGCTGGTGCGGAAAGCCAAAGGAGAAACTATGTACACCTACTTAATTGTGACAGTATGCTACGGAATCAACTAATAATTGCCTCTGATTTCACTGGAAGTCAAATAATGACGCAATATTGGAAGAAGGGTTTCAGCACAAGTAGCTCACACAAATCACAATTTACAAAAGAAGAAGAGGAGTTTGGATTTGATATCCTGCCTTTCACTCCCTTTAAGGAGTCTCAAAGCGGCTAACATTCTCCTTTCCCTTCCTCCCCCACAACAAACACTCTGTGAGGTGAGGGGGGCTGAGAGACTTCAAAGAAGTGTGACTGGCCCAAGGTCACCCAGCAGCTGCATGTGGAGGAGCAGAGACACGAACCCGGTTCCCCAGATTACGAGACTACCGCTCTTAACCACTACACCACACTGCCTCTCGGTGTTCTCATCCCTTACCATGTTGTCCCTGATGAGCCTGTTATATACGAAACACAGTCCAAAAGCTTCAGTCTCTGGAGACCCCAAAGGGTGCCATACATAGCGGTTAATGCTCTCATTCCACCTCCTGTAGTTGTCACAGCAATCACAGGCACCTGTTGAGCGCAAGAAAATAACCAGTTTTTTATTGGTTGTTATTTTATTTATTAAATTTGTGTACTGCCCTTCATCTGCAGATCTCAGGCCAGTTTCCTGTGGCCACTTCCCAAGAAATATAGGATTGCAGAGCTAACTTTTTTAAAAAAACTTTTGTATAATGTTACTGTATTGCTTTGCTGAAACATAAACTGCCTTGGCAGCATAATTTATTCTGAAAGGCATGTTAAAACTCCATTTAATAAATAAGTCCAGGGCCTCATTAGCAGAATAAGCAGAAGATTCTAAGATGCAGCAAGGCTGGGTCACAACATTTTGTAGCAGTGAAGAAATACACAGGACTAACACCACAGAGCCAATTTCCCATCATAAAACCAGAGTCTAAAAATACTTAAGTGCTGCACTAGATACCAAGATCTGTAGGGATAAAATGGCACTCTTGTGATTCACTTACTTCATGGTCTTGCAGGGCTTGGTCTAAATGAAGAAGATTTTTCAGAGTAGCAGCAACCACTTTCTTCCGTTTCTGTAGGAAATTCTTTTCATCTGAGCACAGATCATATCCTAGACGCACATCAAGACTTTTCGGCCTTTTAAAAAGCAGGCCCTGAGTCCTAAGGCCAAGAGAAATTTACGCAGACCGTTTTAAAGGCTGCTACATCTGCTGGCTGCAATCTATCAAAGAAACATTTGCGTGCGCATGCACATGTGTGCACAATGTTTTTTCCTAACCATCAGGGTAGAATGCAGTAGTAGCAGTCTTGCCCCTACCCCATGCTGAACCACAAGCTGATTTTTAAACAAACTGAATAGGTTGCTGTCAGGGGTGGCTGCTGTCCAACGGTGCTGACAAAATGGAAAGCAAATAGGAAGAGGAACCAGAGCCAGGGACAGGCAGAGCTAACTAACGCCATACCTTTAAAAGGTAAAGGTAAAGGTAAAGGGACCCCTGACCGTTAGGTCCAGTCGTGACTGACTCTGGGGTTGCGGTGCTCATCTCGCTTTATTGGCCAAGGGAGCCGGCGTACAGCTTCCGGGTCATGTGGCCAGCATGACTAAGCTGCTTCTGGTGAACCAGAGCAGCGCACAGAAACGCCATTTACCTTCCCGCCAGAGCGGTACCCATTTATCTACTTGCACTTTGACGTGCTTTTGAACTGCTAGGTTGGCAGGAGCTGGGACCGAGCAACGGGAGCTCACCTCTTCACAGGGATTCGAACTGCCGACCTTCTGATCGGCAAGCCCTAAGCTCTGTGGTTTAACCCACAGCGCCACGCATGTCCCCGTACCATACCTTTACAACACATCAAATGTACATTTAAGGCACATGACTCCCTGCAAAGAATCATGGGAACCATAGTTTCCCCCTCACAAAGCTACAACCCCCACAGTTCCCTTGAACTACAGTTCCCAAGATTCTTTGGGAGAAGTCATGTGCTTTGTGTGCTGGATGAGCCTTAACTTTATGCTGTTGCTCTACCCAAGTTACGTCTCCACCCTCTTCCCTATCGGTTAGTTTTACAACAGCAACATGGAGACCAAGGAGGAGGAATCTGACAGCAGTGCCACCTCCTGGACCAGGTGCGTGGTGCTGGCTGTATAAGCAGGATGTAAATAAAAAGGCAAGGAAGTGGAGGCTCAAGCTCAAGGTTTCTATGGAAAAAAGAAAGGGGAGGGAAGACTGAGCATATGATTCCGGTGAGCAATGTTTTCTGAGCAATGCCCATAATGTGGTTTTGTTAAAATCTGAACACACTTAAATGCAATGGACAGAATCCAGAAGGTAAATAAGTGTGCTTAAACGTATAGAAATCATAGTGCATAACAGTTGGATTGTGTCTCATTTGGTCCACATAATTGCTAAGCATCTTAAGAACTGTTTCTCAAGGCAGATCACCTGGACAACAAACGGTTTAAAAAACTTGGTATCAAATTGCTTTGATGGCCCATGTGCTTCTTACATCCACATATTATGGTTTTTGGTGTTAATTCACCTCAAGCCAGACATTCAAACCCTCGCAGGTTTGTGAGATGCCATATAAAAGCAAAGTAGTTAAGGAGTGAGGGGAAATACATGTGACTGGGGAGGCTCAGGTTTAGAAGAGGTTTTCTTACCAATCTTTTGACTTCACACTCAAATCAAATGTTTTGTTCTGGAAAATAAAAAAAAAATACATACATGAGGGATGAACTGAATGTTTACATTTGAATTTTGAATGTCTGGGGGGAAGACCCTTCCCCCCCAAAAAGAGATGCTTGGTGGGGGAGGCCAAAGTTTGGGTCAACATTTGTTTTGGAAAATGTACACCTTAATGAGATGCTAAGGGATTATTCCCATCTTTTGCTTAAATAGAAATACAAGTAACTGCTGGGTGGCAAAAACCCCGAAAGATGCAAAAATGATCTCCCTTCATTAGTGGACAGAAGGTTCTGCAAATGCTGGGTGGAGATACATTCAGTTCAGTTCAGCTTGAAGATATATTTTTAAGTACCAAGGGACATTTGAGCATTCACTTCTGTCTGTTCCAGAAAGTATTTAAATTCCTATGTGGTTTTACTTCTCCTCAAAAGTAACCCAAAATACATGTACTGTAGGTAATTGCCATCTTCCTCTTAACTATGCAAAATTGGACCTGCATTCCCAAAATTGTATTTTTAAGTAGATCAGAATCTCAAAATAAAACAATGCATTGATACAATGGCCCAAACAATGGCCCAAATAATGAAAGAACCAATTGGGTCCTTATTATGAAGTTAAAAATTGGTGATGGTAATAGATAAAATATCTACTGGGTGATGAGCATGAACTTGGGATAAGAGCAGTTTTATAACTACAAATCTTCATTTGTAAAGAGAGAAAGGGGAGAGATAAAAAGTCTGTTTTCCAATCAAGCAAATTAAATAAATATGAACTGTCCTGGTTTGAGTGATAATGAAAGTATGGATTAGTTTAAACCATAATTTATGGCAGGCAGGAAATTGTGAAACTTTCTTATCCATGTGCCCTGCATTTGGTGCCAAAAGTATTAACATAATTCAGACTCTAGCTAAATATAAATCAGACAATGTGGACCACATTCATAGGAAAGCTTTACCTCAAGTGAATGACAAGAAAGAGTTAACACGGGGTGTTTTTTCTTGGTGTGAATACACTCAATATTGTCCCATTATTTGAAAAAAGTGTTAATGCGGGGGGGGGTGTCCCTAGAAGTCAATAGGAAGTCTCACCGGTGGTATTGTCACTTGTTCTTTGATAGGAAGAGTGTTCAGGGGAACAGTTGCTGACTCATTCGTCTCTGAGGAGGCCTGCATATAAAATGAAATTCATCACTAGGAGAAAATCATCTAAAGCAGTTGATATTTTCTTTCATGGGCTTCTGAGGCTAGAACTAGGAACCAGGTGCTTGGTAGTAAACCATGAGGGTAAAGTGTCTCCCTGGGCACTTGAAGCAGTGGGAGAGGAAGGGGGCAGGGGGGAGGTGTGCCCCAGGTGCCAGCCTGGGGGGGTGACATCCCCCTTGGGACACTCGGGTGGGCAGGTGCCGCCCCGTTGGCATGATGCTCACTCAGGCGGACGCCACCCCCTTGTGATGTTCTCACAGGTGGGCACCGCCCCATTGGGAAGCTCACATGGGTGACATGCCACACCCCCCACATGTGACGTGCCACGCCCCCACTGGCAACGTATCACACCCCCGCCATCCTAGGTACCGAAACCCCTTCCTCCGCAACTGACTTGAAGAGTTGCCAGTTACTGTACTGAAATGTCCTGGCCCGCCCAAGACTGGCCATGGCTCTCTTCACCAGGAAGGGCTTCTCTGTAAAGGTTTCCAGTACAGGCTGGCAAGGATAGTCTTGCTCAGCACTGACTTATGGTGCCTCTTGGTGTGTCCTCTGGCTTCACTGCCTCAGCTCTTACCCCTGGTGTTTCCTGGCTCCTACCTAACAAATGTCTGTGGCTCAGCCTCCCCTCAGCCTTATTACGGAGACAAAAAAACCCCAACATACCGTAAGAAGCTGTCTCCTCGGCAGTTCAATATCCAATTCTGATTGGTTATATTTGATGTAGTGAAATTTAGCAGGAGCAGCACGGCAAAGCCAGGTGCGCAATGTGAGGTTTTGAGCTTCTTCATGGGATCCTCCCACGGAAAGAGTGAATTTTCTTTCTACAGAAAGGTGGGGGGGGAGCAATACAGAGATCTATATATTAATAATCCCTCCAAAAAAAATTGATTTAAAATGGCTTTCATAAATAGGCTATAGATGCTGGAAGCAGCCTGGGACCCACTGTACCCTTTTTGCGAATGGAAGGTCACCTCCTGTTTGCAGAAGTGATGGCGCTGCAATAGAGAAGAACCCTCACAAGAGAGGGAAAGGAGGCAGTACTCAGATTTCCTCCAACCCACTGCAGCAGATTTTGAAGGAATCAGGGGAAAGGAATTGAAAGCTATTTCCTGCCAGGGTCAGCAGAGAGCCAGTGTGGTGTAGTGGTTCAGAGCGATAGACTCATAATCTGGTGAACTGGGTTCGTGTCCCCGCTCCTCCATATGCAGCTGCTGGGTGACCTTGGGCTAGTCACACTTCTTTGAAGTCTCTCAGCCCCACTCACCTCACAGAGTGTTTCGTTGTGGGGGAGGAAGGGAAAGGAGAATGTTAGCCGCTTTGAGACTCCTTCGGGTGGTGATAAAGCGGGATATCAAATCCAAACTCTTCTTCCCTATCATGTAGAGCCATGTTTTCCAAACTTGGGTCTCCAACTTTTTCTGGACTACAACTCCCATCATCCATAGCTAGCAGGACCAGTGGTCAGGGATGATGGAAATTGTAGTCCAAAAAACAGCTGGAGACCCAAGTTTGGGAAACACTGATATAGAGGGTTCTACTCATGTTAAGTAAAATCCCCCCTTGCAGACTTTCTCTGCTCGATACAGAGAAGCATGGGGTACTAGTGTGGAGATTTTGTGTTCAGGCATAATGCCTGAATAGGACTACAGTTAAAATGGTCATGAATGTTCTATGACTTCACAGCAATTCAGTAAAGACTAGGCATGGAGGCGACACCAGCTAGCTTGCAGAGAGGCCGACAAAACACTAGCTAGTTCTTATTTTATTATATTACATATACACATGGAAAGCTGCCATACACCATTGGTCCATCCAACTCTTTATTGTTCATCCCGGCTGGCAGCAGTTCTCTGGGGCTTCAGACAGGAGATTATCCCAACAATAACTTGGGATGCCAGGGACTGAACTGGGTGTACCACTGCCCTCCCACTGAACTAAGGCACTCCCCCAACCCCAATTAAAAATTGCCTACCTGTTTTCCTTCTTCCCCCATCTATTTGAACTTCCAAACAGGCAACTTCGCGTGCCTGTAAAGGATAAAAATTAGAATCAAAGAGTGAATTTAGAACTAATATAGATTTTTTATGCCGCAGCCTGGTTTTGCTATGTAAGGTGCTATTATGATGCAAATGTAATAAACTTGGGCTTAATTTTAGCCACAGCCAGTCCCCACACTTAAACCTTCCAGGTCAAAGGTTATGTGTTCAGATAGATTTAACCCTGGCTTCTCTGAATACTACAGTCATACCTCATGTTAAGTTTGTTTCATGTTACGATCTTTCAGGTAATGTCCCGCGGCAACCTGGAAGTACCGGAAAGGGTTACTTCCGAGTTTCGCCGCTCGCACATGCGCAGACGCGCAAAATGACGTCACGAGCATGTGCAGAAGCAGTGAATCGCAACCCATGCGTGCGCAGATGCGCTGGTGCGGGTTGCGCTCTTTTCATGTTGCGAACAGGCGTCCGGAATGGATCCCATTCGCAGCCAGAGGTACCACTGTATATGCAATGTAGCATTACATAAAATGTAATCTCTCTTATAAATTTAATGAATTATTTGCTCATCCACAATGAGCCAAGTAAATAGGATGCAATTGAAAGACTGTTAGGAAAGGAACAAAATTCAGGGTAAGTCAGAATTTATTGGTGGATGTTCACACCTATGGAAAAAAATATTACCACAGCACTTGGGGACTTTATTACCGTGGAAACAAATCCTGCCCCCTGCCTCCAATACTAGATGGCCCAACCCCAAAGAAAGGAATTCTAGACTGCCTTGCAGTATACAGACTCCGTCTCCACTACCACAGAAATGGTTTTGGAATCGAGAATAGAAAGAAAGCAGATACAGTATCTGCCCATCATAGTGATGAGCATTTTGCCAATGAAGGAACAAACGTAAAGCTCTGGATTGCTTTAGTGACAAACTTGTCGCCACCTTCTGGTGAGCAATGGGCCATGCCTATGCCAACTTTGAACCTACAGAGGTGGTTTAAGATCAGCTCTACAGCTGTCCAGTGATCCCATCTTCTAAGGTAGGAGAAAGGCTGGGGGTTGTTTCCAAGGCACCTGGAGTGCCTCAGCCACACAAGACCAAACCTGTGAGAGCAGGAAAGGCCAGAATGGTGGGGTTTGCTTGAATGCCTCTGGAGAAAGGCATCTTGCATTCCTTTGCCTAGTAGCCCTTGGGCAAGAAGACTCTCACCCACCCACTCTTCTCTAGGGAAAGACTGGGGCAGGGTTAGAGACTGCTCCTTGAAGGCACCTTGAACACCTTCAAGCAGCAGTGTCTAAGCTCATCATTAGGAAGGTGATAGCAGGAGACCTGTTGGGAGAAATGAGGGGCTGCCAAGCACAATCTTTTGCTTGACTAGTAAAGTAGCCCAAATTGTAGGTTCCTTTGCAAGGATTTCTCTTCTGTCAAACTACTGGCAATATCCATTAGGGCAGGAATGGGGGAAGCTGTTGATATCTAGCTCCCATAACCTCCAGCCAGTATGGCTCATTGCCAGGGATGATGGGAGTTGCAGTCCAACAACACCCCGCAGCTCAGCAGTTCCTCACCCCTGTACCAAGAATGTAACACGGTTTTATAGTTATGAATATTCTGCCAGCACATGTTGGAGTCTGTTAAATTCGCTAGGCAGCGCAGGGGAAAATGTTAGGCACAGAGAAGCTTAAATCAACTGTCATGTCCCAATCTCAGTTTTAGGAAGCTTCAATATGAAGGTGGCAGGTATAGCATGCTTTGATTTTTACCACTTGGTGGCACTCATCTGATGGTGGAATTGGAGATGGAGTGTGGAAACTGCAACCAAGCTTCTCTGTTCCAGTCTGAGCTTCCTCACCTTGGGGGAATTGAGTGGGAGAGCTAAGTAGTACAAATTCCAGTTCCAGCTTGTCATGCACAGGAAAGTTGTGTTTAGGTATGCAGAATTTGAGTGCCAGCACTTTCTAGACCTAAGCTCTACTATTTGGTCAGATAAAGAAACAAAATGAATAAACTTACCACTAAAACTCCATTAGTAAATATCTTCTCTGGGACATCTGGGCTGAAAGGTAAAAGAAAAGAAAATGATACTTTTCCAGTAGCTGTAAGGATGGCATTTTATTTGTATTTTGTTTTCTCATTTGTCAGCAGCTGTGTCTTTTGCGGCTTCCTAGTGACTCCACAACTTGTTTGGCACAGCCAAATATTCACAAAACCAGGCCAAGCAGGGACATGCCATCCCCAGCATGGGCAGCATCCTGCCTCAGCCTGGGAGTTCTTCAGGTACACTGGAAGCTGCCTAATACTGAATATTGTCTGTACTGACTGGCAGCAGCTCCCCAGGTTTCAGACAGGGGGCATTCCCAGTCCTACTTGGAGATGCTGGAGATTGAACTTGAGACCTTCTGCAGCCCTCCCCGAAGAATGGTGTCCTTTCCAGTGCGGGGAGGGGTATGAGCTCAGGAGGACGCCCAAGACAGTGAACAACAGGAGAGGGGGAGATGCCAGGAACTGGGGAGGCTCTCTGAAATGCTCATTCCAAAGGACACAACAGTGTGAGGGGCCTAAAGGAAAGCTGGAAAAGCAATTAAACAAGCAGACTTCCAAGTAACGTGGAACTTCTGGCTAAACCAATTGCATCAAGTTCTGGAGTAACAAAAACTCAGAACAAGCATATTACATATGCTAAACATGCTAATCATCTGCATACTATCCCTTGCTTTTTTCCTGTAAGCCTAATTGCAGTCGTTAACAGTCATCAACAGGTTTACCATACCCATTGAGTCAATCACCCATCTCCTACTACCCTCCTGAGAAAAACCCCACCCCACCCTCCCACTATATATAAGGGTCTGGTGACTTCTGTTTCAGTGTATCTGAAGAAGTGTGCATGCACACGAAAGCTCATACCCAGAACAAACTTAGTTGGTCTCTAAGGTGCTACTGGACAATATGTTGTTGTTGTTGTTTAGTCGTTTAGTCGTGTCCGACTCTTCGTGACCCCATGGACCAGAGCACGCCAGGCAATATACTGGACAATAATATACTGGACAATATATATGTATATATATGTGTGTGTGTTAAGGTACGCGGGTGGCACTGTGGGTTAAACCACTGAGCCTAGGACTTGCCGATCAGAAGGTCGGCAGTTTGAATCCCCGCGACGGGGTGAGCTCCTGTTGCCCAGTCCCTGATCCTGCCAACCTAGCAGTTCGAAAGCACGTCAAAGTGCAAGTAGATAAATAGGTACTGCTCCGGCGGGAAGGTAAACGGCGTTTCTGTGCGCTGCTCTGGTTTGCCAGAAGTGGCTTAGTCATGCTGGCCACATAGCCCGGAAGCTATACGCCAGCTCCCTTGGCAAATAAAGAGAGATGAGTGCCACAACCCCAGAGTCGGTCACAACTGGACCTAGTGGTCAGGGGTACCTTTACCTTTACCTATATATATATTGACTGTGTCAGACCAACACAGCTACCTACCTGAATCAGGACAAGCAGATTATGAGACGAATCTCCATTCCTGGGATCAACCATATAGTGGACGACACTTGAGCGCATGGCTGGCATATGCTACAAATTGTAGCTGTGCGCTCAGAGGCAACCCCTGGGCCACCTGTCTCTCACTGGCATCTCTCCACACCATACTTACACATATGACAGCTCTGGTGCCCACACAGAGCTTCCCCACCCACAAGAGCAGCTTTTCCATTCATTTAGATAAAAGCAGAAGATGTATGCACAAGAATGATGCACAGTTATCTCTCCATGGAAGTGAACAGAGAAGACTGGTTGTACAGGAGCCCTATAAAATGCAGCAGAGCAGTGTTTCCCAACCTTGGATCTCCAGCTGCTTTCAGACTACAATTCCCATCATCTCTGACCATTGGTCTTCCTAGCTAGGGATGATGGGAGGTGTAGTCCTAAACTGCTGGAGACCCAAAGTTGGGAAACACATGCAAGGCTCTGGATCAGGAATATCATGGCACATGCTGTGCAGGAACTCTTCTCCCTGATCTCTAGTTTTCTGTATGCAAGGAGTTTTATATGGAGCATCCAGTCACAATGTTTCTCCATCTGTCGACTGAGATGAAACAGTAAAGCAGTAGTTCTATCATGCAGTCTCCTTGATGAAATATTCCTGGCCTTCAATAGCCTCCCTATAAATAGCCAGTGCTGAAGCCCTTTAGCAAATGCTACTATATCCCCATCAATATATTAGCCCCTGTTATACCACATCGATCCTTCAGATCAATCCCCAATAACAGAATATGAATACACACCGTCAGCAATACCTAGTTAGATATATATTAAAGGTTTTTTATCAAGAGAGATACAAGGCAAGCTCTTTATCAATGCTGCATTTTATTTTATTTTTTGCATGGCAGTTTTGTTAATGGTATGTGCAACAACAGTTGTTCTTACCTGCTCTCCATTGTGAATTCAACTTCTAGTTCCTCCTTACCCTGAAAGTTTAAAAAGCAAAAACAGTGACAGCATGTTCACACATTCCCTTGAATAATAAGCCCACTTCACCCATTAGTTAAGTGAAGGGAGTCCATGCCCTCAGTTGTGGACATTCATGCTATGGAAGACTAGGAGCATAATAGTCCATAGGAGCTAGAAACCTGTCCAACCAGGGTTATAATTTGCTTCTGCAACTCAGATGTCCACCCTCAATGAGTGGAAGTCAGGGGGCAGGACTGAGAAGCCAAGTCACCTCAGAGGTAGCTAGGGATGGAAGGACCTGACCATTTTGGTTTTCTCAGTTTCTCATCTTTCCAGTCATAAATCCAGTTCTCCACTTTTCTGCAGAAACTTGTGATTATTATTTTTTAATCCTCTTGGAAATTTGTTGGCATTTTAGTGTGGATTTCTGCTCATAAACACATTTTTAATGCCGATTTTACTAATATACACATCTTTGCAAGCAGTTTCCCCTAAAAATGAGCATTTTGGCAAAGATTCTTCAGCTCTCTTGGAAATTTGTCGGCATTTTAGTGTGGATTTCTGCTAATAAACACATTTTTAATGCAGTTTTTACTAATATACACATCTTTGCAAGCAGTTTCCCCTAAAAATGAGCATTTTGGCAAAGATTCTTCAACTCTCCCTAGGCTACACTGTGGGAGCCATTGACCAGGGGGTAGATGGGCTCCTACTAACAAAAGGCCGTGCTGATGTGCCTTGCCCGATTATGTCCCAAGATAGCTAGCTCTCCATACCACATGGGAGCACTGGTGATGCCCAAGCAGCTTTGGCTGCAGTCCCAATAGGGGAAAAAATATAGAACTCAAATCCCTTTAACTTCAGTCAAAAACAATTAGCCACATTTAATTCAATGGGACTTGAATGTGACTAGCACTCTTTGGGTTTGGGTCCTGGTGTGCATTGCCCTGTCTGGACTGGACTCAGATGTTTAAAGAAACACACATACTGTTCATACTTAACAGTTTGATATGGGAATCACTGGTGTATTCAGCGTCAAAATGTTCAGATCTATTCAGTTAGGTCAGAACAGAAATATGTAATCCTCTATAGGTGGGTGATTTGTTTATCAACAGCCACTGCTTCTGTGAAGGGTCATTGAGCTCGTTTTGCATATATTTAAGATCTCACTATATTGTCACAGCTAGGTAATGCTAAAATAACTAACCACAGTTGTTGTGAAGGGTAGGTTTGCATAATTTTAAACTAACAGAATTATCAAGCTATACTTTTTCCATTCCATTGCCATTTAACTCCAACCTTTAGATTATTGTTTTTTCTTTACACCCATGTACTTATATGTGTTTGTGTGTGTGCGCTTCATGCATCTAATGAAGCGCACTCTAGTTCACAAAAGCTTATGCTATGATAAAATTTGTCAGTCTTTAAGGTGCCACAAAACTCTTTTGTTGTTGTCTGTGTATTCAAAGCAAGCGTAATTCTTTTATATGGTGCCATTGCTTAATAGCTGAAAGGGAACTTCATTGAAAATTGAGAGAAATGTGGATTTGTTTTCCACAGCCTGTTTTTTACTTGCAGTACTTACTTTTGGATTCAGCTGAAAGCTCAGGCGGGTTGTTTCACCAAGTTGGATTTTAGAAACATCAAAGAAAACAGTGAGGAGATGGTCATCTGCAGTATGCTTATCTTCATCAGTAACTTTAAGCTCCAGAATGTTCTAGAGAAATCCAGAGAAGAATTTTAGAACCTCTCATAGACTAGCCTCTCTCTCTAGGGGCACCTCATCCAAGGAAGAGGAGTGGGACTCCAGGAGCACCAAAGACCCCAAAGAGCTCACAACTGAGCAGTCTGATGTCCCCCACCCCAGACCTGAACTCAGGGCTGGCCCTACCAATAGTCAGAGTGAGGCAGTACTTCAGGTGGCAAATACTGGTGGACAGGAAGCAATAGAAAGGTGTCAGCAGACTGAGCTGTATGCACACCACATGGCTTGCCCTGCAACTCCTAAACCAGACTGCAGCCCTCAGCTGTAGTGAATAAAATTGTCCCACCACGAGTGCTGAAGGATTCAGTGCCAATCCACGGTCATTCAGTTTCAAATGGGTCTTTGGCCTCAGGTATCAGAATGTCTTGTGCTGCCCCTTTCTGGACCTTCTTCCCCTCGATCCAGACTCTCCCTCTTTACTCCTAACCCCTCAAAAGCAGATAGTCCAGCAAGACACCCACAGTCAGTGGAAGGGTGCTTATCCAACAGCCGTAGGGTTTCAATAACAGGGTTTTTTCTCAGCTAGGAGGGAGAAGCCAAAGGAGGACAAATTGTGTTCCAGAAGATGACCAGAAAAACAGAGGAGCTTCCTAAGAGGATATAAACCTTCCAATCTTTCCTGGGCCCTTGCTGGGATAACAACTTCAATTTATCCTAGTGCCAGCTGTGAACTTAACCTTCATCCAGCTCGGATTTGCCCTGCTCCCGAGTATGAGGAACTGTTGACAGACCCAACCAAGGCCCTGACTGGTATAACCATCCTCACTACGCTGAAGATGTTTGTCACAGTAACACATGCCTCACCCCAGAGGTGAGGATGGGAAATCAGTGACCCTTCAGATATTGTTGGTCTCCAACTCCCATCAGCCACAGCCAATATGGTCAATGGTCAAAGATTATGGGAGTTGTAGTCCAACAACATCTGAAGGGCTATGGGTTCCTCATCCCCATCCAAGGAGGTCAATCCAGGGGTAATTCCTGATCTAAACTTTTAACCGTTTAATATTATGTATGTGTCATCTCCCAGAAAGTAGAACAGTCCTGTTTGAATTTGTATGATGTTAACACTTGGGAAGAGGAGTAAATATTGGGAGTATCTCCATAGTGATATCTCAATAGTTATGGCCCTGCTTTTAAGTGACACCTGTGCAGTTCCCAGTCCTCTGCTTCTGTGACTGCCTATATAAGTAGCAATTCCTGTTTAAGAGCGTTGGCACAGCTCCTTACCTTTACTTCATTCTGAATCCTAAAGTGAAATGTTTCATTCCACACCGGGTCTTTGTTGTCCTTCACGGTCTGGGTCCTAGTCTTTTTCACTGAAGCAGTAGGCATCCACAAAGTCACGTAGCAATCAGACTGGGTTACTATTGCAAAAGATGTGATTTTTTAGCAATAAAATAGCAATATGCAACTCATAAGTATTTACAGCACAAGTCTAAGCATGTTAAATTTTGGAATGACTCCAAATGAGTTCTGTGAGTCTTCCTTCTGAGTAAATATGCTTAGGATTTAACTATCAGTGCAGTGTTTAAGCTGTGCTTATTATATATAAATTCAGATATTCATGTCAGGTTGAATACAGGGTTTTTCTGGCAGAAATAACCAGTACTATGAACACAATCCAATTGGGACCTTAGCACAGGGTGGAATTTTAGCACTTGGCACCCCCCCCCTCCCCCAAAAAATCCTGATGTGGATGATTTGCATTTCAGGAGTGGTGCCCCCAGTCTGAATTGGGTTCATGGTGAGGGATAAAGAGCTCATGTCCCTATATTTTCCACGCCCAAATCCCAATCTGGATTAGGAATTGAGCCGGGGGGGGGGGGGAGTAGAGCATTCTGGCGATTTTTGTAAGGAAAATTCTGCAAACAGCATTATCAACGTCCCACGTAATTGGTCCCT
The DNA here is from genome assembly GCF_964252035.2 of Podarcis erhardii. Lineage (NCBI taxonomy): Eukaryota > Metazoa > Chordata > Lepidosauria > Squamata > Lacertidae > Podarcis > Podarcis erhardii. The sequence goes on from NC_138497.1 coordinate 45,300,692, forward strand.
TAGATCACTCTTAGACAATACACTCAGTGCAGTGCAGAGCAGTTTATATTTTATGGCATCACAGACACTGCTAAAGCTAGTAAACGAGGTACTAATTATTCCTTATACAAGCAGGGCTGGAGCTTTATTGTGGTGCATTCCCGGAAAGCAACCACATCTTAGTTCTAGATTAAGGAATGTTTGTCCTACACAGCACTTCAGACAATAGCAAGGAATTCATTACAAGAGATCACACATGTCAGGAGCCCTATACATTTTTCCACCTGCATATCAAAAAAATGATACTTAATGCAACAAACAAAATTAATTAACACAAACCCTGATGCCGAAGCTGTTGCTTTGAATTAACAAAAAGAACTGGAGTAGAGCGAATCACCAAGTCCTTAGCATGGAAATCATACTTGTCCAAAGCTATATGGAAAGCCATATTTGGAGGGATGGAAGGGGTTAGCTCCATGCTGTAGCAAAACTTCTAACACTATCACAAGAAACCCTTTCATTCATAGCATCTATGGGCTTGAAATAGTATTTTCAAAGAGCATCCGTGGACTGGAAATTTCACTTTGAGGGATATTTTGCTTTTGTTTTTTCCTCATTCTTTGCTTAACTGAAAAACAATAATAAATTGTTTTTTAAAAAGGAAATTGGAATCTACTCTTGCCATTTAACTTTGCAGCATCTTATGTACTTTGTCTCTTGCTTCTGTAATGAGTTTTATAAGATTTCATGAGATTAATCACTTTATCTGCAGCTGCTGCTAAATTAGTTTGCAGTCTGATCTTTCTGCATCTATGAGGCACTTTATCTTCCCACTGCTAAACTGAAATGTGTTTAATCTGGCTTTTGACACATTGCTCTCTCTTGGCTCTAGGCTTTTGGATTTGTGCTCAGTTGTTTCACTAGATGCTTGTGCAATTTTAAGTTGCATCAGCTCAGAAGGAAGAAAAGCACCCAACTGAAGTTATTACAGGCAGAGGCAGATCAGTAAAGGGAGGACTGACAAGCTGGTTAAGAGTGAAAGGGAAGTTGAAGGCTATTCCTTCTTCTGCCCCTTCCCCATCTGGTTATGGGAATTAGTTTATCAATACCTTTTGATGTGAATATGTGGTTCCATTCATTTTTTTTAAAAAAAAGCATTCCAAGGACCTCAAGGTTAGGCAACAACTAGCTGGTCACAAACATACCTTTCTTGGGTGATTGCCCTGAAACTCCAGATATTTTTGGATATCATCAATTATCTGGATCCATTTAAATCTGGTTTCAGGCCTGGGTCCTTCATGCACTGATGAATGACATGCTGAGAAAAGGTTCAGGAGAGTGTGACTGAGCAAATTCTCAATTAACTCTTGGTGGCTGTGGATAGCATGGACTGTGGTATCCTTCTGGACTCACTGTCTAGGATGAAAAATGGGGACTGTCTAGGATGAAGATCCATGACCAGCAGATGTTGTGGAGACTAGAGATAAGGATGAATAAGCTCAAAGGGGAGCTGGTAAGCCAGCCAAGGTCCAAGGGAGATTGAGCTCCTATATAGCCATTGCCAGCTCTTCTTCTGGCCAGACTTCTGTTGGGTCATCTCCCCATTCCCAGTTAGACCCTGATTGGATCTTTAGCGAGCCAAGAGCCCACATGACTGCAGAATGTCATCCATGCTCACTGAATTTAGTATGGTCTTGTTGGAATTCTGTACTCCCAAAATCTGCATGTGGGCAGAGGGCAGCCTTGCTTTCTCTCCTGCCATCTGGGCTTCGGTGCCCTGCTATATATCCATGACATTTGAATAGGCCATACACCTGTGAAATCCAAAGCATGCCAACCTAAACAATGTGCCTGATATCCCAGATAAAATCCAGGGATGAACCACACAGTTGGTGTCTACATGTGTTGGATTTTAAGAGCACATACAGCATATTCAAATGTGACACCCACAAATCAACAACTAGTGCCTTCAGAAGTGTGGCAGATGCACTGAATGGATGGGGAAGGGATTGGAGAGAAATAGCAAGCTTATATCACTAGCATACGTCTAGATGGGCCAAGGTGCACCATATTACCAAAAAGGCCTGTAAGAATAAGTCTAGGTTTCAGAGGCAGACAATTGTGACTGGAACTAAACAGGTTTTGCAGCATGCAGCCTCATAGACATGTGGGTGGAAAGAAAGCTCAGTGATTTTCCCAGCTGACTTGGGACAACATTCCTTCCCAGTTCTCAGGTATGTTGATGATCAATCTGATTGCAATCATGCAAGCAATACCTTGTCTATCCATCCACCCCCATGGCTCCCTGTAGAATAGCATCTCTTCCTGTTTTCCAATTCCTAATTCTTTTGCGTGTCACTAGTCAAGACTCAATAGGTGGGGTTCTTCTTCCTCGCCTCCACCCAGACTTAGACCTTGGGCACTGAGTAAAGCATTCAGACCAACAATTAGTGGAATCTCAATCAGCCGCTAACATCAGAGTTCAGTAGTCCTCAGGGATCCTTTCAGGCATATCAGAGCTCTGAGGCATAACTGTGGCAGTTGCTGTCGTTTTTGCCAACAGCAGTGACAGACCCTGGGGTCTCAAATTTCAGAAGTTCCCTGTGTGTCACCAAAATTGGGGGGGCAGCCTCTCATGCTTCATTCTAAAGCATAGTTTGGTGCCCCTGAGGCTCTGTGCTCAGTGCAAACTGGTCACACACCCCTAAATCTGCCTCTGCCAACAGTATAAGGTCAGATGATCAGGAGGCCAGATATTTCAGAATAATTGATGTTAATGTTATAAATTACAACCAGGGCTTAGGGCAAAAGTGCACACACAAAAAGTTAAATGCACTTGGCAATTCTTCCTGTGCCATTTTTTAAAAACAGAGCTTCTTCATGTTGATTGCATTATCCCACCTAATGGGGATCATCACACAGCATGATAACATTATGAGCATGATACCATTATGATGCTACAGTGATGCCATGAAATGCAGCTGATTTGTAGCTGCATGGTGAGTGTGTCACTAAGCCATCTCAACAAGAGCAACCCTTCCTGCTTTTGTTCTCTGTCAGCGGATGGATACTTTTGCCGCTATCAACACAACACCCTCAACATTGCTTACAAGTGATCGGCACTTTCCGGCCAATTAAACATAGTAGCATAAGTGCATAAGAATAGCCTGCTGGATCAAGCCAATGGCCCATCTAGTCTAGCATTCCTGTTCTCAGTGACTAACTAGATGCCTGCAGGAAACCAAGGAGCAGAACACGAGCACAAGAGCACTCTTCTGTCCTGTGGTTTCCTGCAACTGACATGCCTCTTACCATGGAAGCAGAGCATCAACATCATAGTCATCGATGGCCTTCTCCTTCATGAATTTGCCTCTTTTAAAGCCATTTTAATTGGTGGCCATCACTGTCTCCTGGGGGAGCGAGCGCCATAGTTTGATTATGTGCTGTACGAATAATAAATTTATTTTATGTGTCCTAAATCTTTCAAGGGACGCGGGTGGCACTGTGGTCTAAACCACTGACCCACTCTTGGGCTTGCCAATCAGGAGGTCAGCGGTTCGAATCTCCGCAACGGGGTGAGCTCCCATTGCTCGGTCCCTGCTCCTGCCAACCTAGCAGTTCGAAAGCACGTCAAAGTGCAAGTAGATAAATAGGTACCTCTCCAGTGGGAAGGTAAACAGAGTTTCCATGTGCTGCTCTGGTTCGCCAGAAGCAGCTTAGACATGCTGGTCACATGACCCGGAAGCTGTACACCGGCTCCCTCGGCCAATAAAGTGAGATGAGCACCGCAACCCCAGAGTCGGCCATGACTGGACCTAATGGTCAGGGGTCCCTTTACCTTTTAAATCTTTCAACATTCTGCTTCTTTGGATGTCTGCAAATTCTACTGTTATGAGAGAGGGAGAAAAACTCTTCTCCATCTACTTTCTCAATGTCATGCATGATTTTATGAACTTCTATCGTGTCACCACTTACTCACCTTTTCTCTAAACTAAAAAGTCCTAAATGCTGCAACCATTCTTCATCAAGGAGCTGCTCCATCCCTGTTATTTTGGTTGCCCTGTTCTGAACCTTTTCCAATATCCTTTTTGAGGTGAGGTGAGGCAACCAAAACAGGACTTCAAATGTGGTCACACCATAGATTTGTATAATGGCATTTTGATATTGGCAGTTTTATTTTCAATTCCTTTCCTAATTATCTCTAGCGTGGAATCTTCCTTTCTCATGGCTGCCACCCACTGGGTTGACATCTTCACTGAGCTATCTACTGTGAGCCCAAGGTCTCACTCCTGTTCTGCCACCTCCATTTCAGACCCCACAAGCATGTATGTGAAATTAAGATATATATTTTTTGCTCCAACATGTATACACTTGTTCATATAGAATTTCATTTGCCATTTTACTGTCAGAGTTGGACAACAAATACCCCTGCTCTGGACCTTGTGTAGAATTCAATTCACTCCACCACAAGAATGAACTTTAAAGTTTTGCTTCAGAACAGTTTTAAACACTTCGTTCTTTTGTAACATTTATATTTTGTAACTAAGTAATACAATTGCAAAAATAAGCAATGATTTTCAGTTCCTATCTCTGCTCCCAAAGTGAGATATTAAGCATCTTTAGTAAAATGAAGTTTCTCTGTACAGGAGTGCCAACTTGAATAAAATATTGTGGGGGCCCAAATAAGCCCCAAACTGCATAATCAGTCTCATGATTGAATGGGAATATCCATCAACTTTGCGGGGGCCCAGCCCCTCAAATATTTTATTGTGGGGGCCAAAGCCTCCACGGCCCCTAGGAATTGGCTCCTAAGTCTCTATATAGCTAAAAAAAAATTTGCACTGTATCTGACTGGTTGCCTCTGCCTGTTGCAAGCAACCTCCAGGTAAATAGACTTCCACAGGTTCTCTTTAGTTGTGTCTTGTGATGGGTCATGAGATGAGCCACAAGATGTTTGGCTCATTCACAATGGGAAAACCCTACCTCTGTGCCTAAGGCAAAAAAACCCTGCCTTCCCATACAGCATTTCTAAATACAATACTCTTAAACACATTAAACTTATAACTAACATTTACTGCCCATTCACCCAGTTTGGAGAGATCCTTTTCGAGCTCTCCACAATCTCATTTTGTTTTTGTTTTTTAAAAAAACCTGAACAATTTAGTGTCATAAGTAAACTTGGCCACCACAAAGCCCACCACTACCTTTTCACCTCCTCCCTAACCACTATTAAGATCAAGGCTAGAAGTACATATGTGTCATCCATCAAATGGTTGTGGGAATAAAAGAATATGTTATGCTCCACTCAATTAAATTTAATAATTCTAGATGTCAGATGTCCAGGGACAAGCAGGTTAGTCCAGCAGAGGCAGAGCTCTCTGGGAGGCAATCTGAGGGCTTTGCTGTTGAATTGTGGAGCAGTGAGCTTCCAGCAGCCTATTTCTGTTCTGCCTGACAGAGACTGAGAAGAGGATGGAGCCAATAAAGCTAAAGGAACCCAGTGAGTTACACTTCCAAGTGCAGCAGGTGGTGTGTATGGCTATAGCCTCACATCTACCTTGCAATTCATCAATAAATTTTCATTTTCAGCTATTGGGTCAGCCTCAGTTAGCAAGAATACAGTTCCAGTCCTAAATCGTCCTAGTCCTAAATTTTATATAGTATTCCAGGCCATGAGATCATTCGTTTAATATTGTATAATTTAATTTTTTCTCATAATCCTGTGAATCAGCAATGTCTTTCAATTTAGCTTTGGACTCAGATGCCAGCACCTTGCTATGTCAGCCAACCAAATGTTGCCAAAAAACAAGTTTAATAACTTTCCATTTTAAAACATTCTGCATTAGATGTTATTTCAACTGTTTACATGAATAAAGTCTTCTGCTTTCTTCTGGTTCTTTTCACCTCACACTTTTTTCCATTTAGAGCTTGCTGCATTTAAAAAATAAAATAAAATATTAAGGCCAGGGCACATCCTTTCCAACCTTTTTACTGGCACAACTGGCACATTTTATTGGCACAATTTGTTTGCGCAACACCTTCCTATTATTCATGATGCTAATCTGGCTTCACATAAAATGAGGCTTGGAGATATTGCTAATCACAAGCTTCCAGTAGCGACATACAAGAGACAACTTGCCAATTACTGTAATCGACGGTCATACTCTTTGTTACTATAGTCTCCCTGAAATCCCACAGACATCAGAGACTATGCCACCATTATTTGGAGGTAAATGGTTTACAGGCAGCAGCTGAAATATCACCAAGTATGGTGGTATCTAACTAGTGACAGATGCCCACAGAGGCATTTTCATACACTCTCCCAAGGCTGGGTATTTGTTAGAACTCCTGGAATAAAAATAAACAGAAACAAGTAGAACCTGCAGCAAAACGTTGCCATGTGGAACATTCCACTTTCAGCTGGCCAATCATGCTCTTTTCCAGGAAACTCCATTCTATTTCCACCACCCCTAGTTTCCTTCCACTAAGAGAGGACTCCCTGGAAAAGACCCTGATGTTGGGAAAGATTGAGGGCACAAGGAGAAGGGGACGACAGAGGACGAGATGGTTGGATAGTGTTCTCAAAGCTACCAACATGAGTCTGACCAATCTGCGGGAGGCAGAAGAAGACAGGAGTGCCTGGCGTGCTCTGGTCCATGGGGTCATGAAGAGTCGGACATGACTAAACGACTAAACAACAACAACAATCCCCCATCAGTCAGCATCCTGTGATGCTGAGTATGCTCAGTTCTCACTGAGCTGTTGGGGGAGCTTTCCCATTAGGTTTCCCCCCACAAGCCTAAGATATTTGTTTTTCTGCCAACGTTGGGGTTCACGCAAGCCTGCTATTGCATGTGGATGGTGCTCTTTTGGTAAATAAAAGATCTATGCTCAAAGATGCACTTATGTGTGATCAATTCTTGCTTCATCGAGTCATCATCTCATGTTAAGTAGTAAAGATACAGTGGTACCTCGGTTTACGAACTTAATCCATTCCAGAAGTCCGTTCTTAAACTGAAATTGTTCTTAAACTGAGGCACGCTTTCCCTAATGAGGCCTGCAGCCGCTGGTGCCCTTCCACCATTCGGATTACATTGCGTGGCAACCCCCTTGGTTGAATAAAGACACATGACTCAAGTATTTAAGGTTAACAGGCTAAAAAAGGCCACAACTTTATTGGTTACAGATGATGAGTGGTATTGGCTTAGGCATTAGATCTAACCGACTATATCTGACTCCAGCCCATCTGCAGGGAGTCCGAGAAGGGTTAACCACCAGTAGGGGGAGTCCTGCTGATGCACATCAACTAGGAGCTCCCCCAGGGGTCACTGATAGGGGTCGTGCCTTAGGCCCTAACCTCCCTAGGCTTTGGACAGGACCACGTCCCCCGGAATCCTTTAACGGAATACCCTTCAATATGTGGGGCACGTGATGGCACTCCCTCCCCTCTTCTCCAGAAATATTCCAATGTCTAATCACCAAACCTTAAAAAGTTGTGACAATTTGCTATAAGGTAGGTGAAAACCAAGTGGCTGGTGCCAATTTGCCAAGTGGAAAAATTCCCACCAGGCCCCTCAACGGTGACCAACTGAAGTCCATATCAAGGTCAAAAGAGATGAAAACCTTAAAGGGCGGGAGGGTGGGAAAGCCGGGAAAAAAGAGATCTCCCATGCCTTTATCGGGTTGGCCACACCCCCAGACCAACCAGATTGGTCGGCCTGGCCAGTGACCCAGCTGGGAATCCCCCAGTCACGCGGGGTTGGACACCCACCCCTTGCGCACGTGGAGGGGTCGTGAGAGCCCACAATACCACCTCCTCCTTAAGACGGAAGTGGCCTTCTTAGACCGAGGTAAACTTCTCAAGCCAGGACACTATTTTCAGTTTTGCGGAGTTCATAAACGGAATCATTCTTAAACAGTACTGTTCTTAAACTGAGGTACCAGTGTACTTTCAAATTGTATTTGCATAGGGCTGGGTGTAGTTTAGATCCTGCATAACACAACTTTTTCCTTCTATATGGCAATGTTTGAGCTAAGTTGGTTCTGCAGATGTAATTCTCTACTTGCCCTGAATATAAATGCTGACTTGTGAGGCATGCATATAAAAATCATTCAGTGATGAGTATATTTGTATGATTATGACTCTAGGCTTCTTAAAATGACAAGGAAGCTCTCACAACAACCGAAATACTCACGCAGGTCTGCCTTCCGGAGATTTTTCATTTTTATGACCTTTACAGTGAGAAGGCTGCAAGGAGCAGGTTCTGTCTGCAGAACAAAACCAAACATGAAGGATGGGTTAACATTTAGCTTATTGTAAAGATGGCATCTAGCTGACTTTTGACATACCACAGGATGCAGAATCGCCCCCCCGCTCCCCCAGCCTGGCATGGGAAAGGAGGAAGAAAAGCAAAATCGCAAGCCCATCCTAGCAAAAACTCACAGATGCATTGCTGCAATGAGGCATTAGGTTCCACTGATGTAGCTAGAGCAGCATCAATTTGCAACCCAAGCAAGGGAAATCTGTTCCGCCATATTGTCTGAAATCTACTTACAATAATATACACTAGCCCATGAGTGCATCTGTCTGTGCTGTTGCAGACGGATCTAGGATGGCACGTGTTGGTTAGCTTCTCTCCTCCACTCCCATCCTCCTCCTTAACCCTTTTGTATCCTTTTCCATCACTTCAGACTGGTGTAGCATGTGATACACTGCATAGGTTTATAGTGCCTGGCACCTTCTACTCTAGTTATGAAATAGTGATAACGCAGATTCTTTTTGCTGCCTGAGGCAAAGCACAATATTGTGTTTCCTCTCATTCCACATATGGAAGCCAACTGAACTAGGAATTGAATCTTACTTTAACATTCATGCACATGCAGGGAGGAGGCCAAGCACGGAGCCCAGCAGCTGCATTCTACCTTCTCCTGGCACATGAGCGCCAGCATCACAGCAGCAGGGACAGGATGCCCGCGTGGCCTGGTGGGGGTGGGGTGGGGGTGGGATGTATCACATGACACATCACGTGATGTGCCTCCCCCAAATGTGGGGGGTAAGGCAGTGCCCCTGATAGGAGATGTGAGGTAAAGGGCCAGAGTGGAGTACAGGGTCAGGTTTAAGGTGCTGGTTTTGACCTTTAAAGCCCTATGCGACCTAGGACCCACGTACCTACGGGACCGCCTCTCTTGGTATGCCCCGCAGAGGAGCTTAAGGCCCTCAAATGACAACATTTTGGAGGTCCCAAGCCGCAAAGTGGTTAGATTGGTCACAACTAGGGCCAGGGCCTTTTCAGTACTGGCCCCGACTAGGGCCAGGGCCTTTTCAGTACTGGCCCCGACTTGGTGGAACGCTCTGTCACAAGAGAGAGTAGGGCCCTGTGGGACTTGACATTTCTGCAGGGCCTGCAAGACAGAGCTGTTCTGGCTGGCCTTTGTTTTGGACCCAGTATGACCCTTATGTTTCCCTCCCCTTATGGTTTTGATGAGGCTGCATTTTAAATTGCATTTTAACCTGTATTTTAAATTGGTCCCCCCTCCATTATGCTTTTACTGTAATTTTACTGCTGTTAGCTGTCCTGAGCCCGACTCTGGCCGGGGAAGGCAAGGTATAAATAAAATTTATTTTTATTATTATCATTAGAGGAGGAGAAACAGTTACTAGAAGCGACCTTTCAGCTGATTATTATTGTCTTCTCACTGAACAACCTAGGCCCAAATGCATATCACAGCAGATGTCATTTGCCACTGCCTTTTAGCAGCTGCCCAAATGAGCAGCTTTGGCTAGCAGACAATTTATAACACAGCTGAGTTGGTCACACCTCGTCATGCTCTGGAGGGAGGAGTTTTCATTTCAGCAAATAGCATCCAAGTTCTTTGACTATCTGGCCGTGTGCTAAAAAGAACACTTTCCTCAGAATTTCTACAAATGTGTCACCAGAACAAGACCCTTGAAATATATCTTTAACTCCACTTGTGAGGAAATGCAGTTAGAATTGTGGAAACTCTCTTGACCAGATAATAAACGCTGATTTCTCTCCAAAATCACCATATCATGATGCATATTTCCCTCCCCCACCCAAACAAAGCACACACCTTGCCCAGAATTCTACCTTAGGCAATATTAGTCAGATGTGTGAACTCCACCCGGAGAATTTAAACTTTCCTAAGATTCTCTGTAGATATTTTATTTTGAACCTTGAATTTCATTTTAAATGAACGCTGAGGAACCTCTGGACTGTGGGTCTAATTAGGGTCACTAGTCCTCTGCATTTGACCTGGAAGGCCATTTTGGCTAAACAAGCAAACCTGCTGCTCTATATGTTGGGCAGGTAAAGATGTAGGTGGGCCAAACAGGGTTAACACATGAAGCTAGGCAAGCCCCAAGCTGATTTAACTTCAAAGAGAACTTTACACTTTTCACGTGATTAAGGTTTACAGGACAAGACTAGGTCTCCCCGTGACTCAAAATGCAATCAGTTGAAAATATGTTATGTATGCATAGATCAATGCCTTTGCACCATGATCCACCTGATACTGTGACTGTTGCCAGATAACTAAGAGCATTTGCAACATCCTGTGTGACTTCGTCACATGTCATTCTTTCTGCCAGTTGTGGCACAACTCTGGGCTGTTCCAGCTAAGTTAGTTTTCCTGGCAAGAGATAGAGCCAGACACCTCCTATTTTCTGGCAGACAATATATCTCATAGTAGCTATTGATGTGGAAGTTATTGAGGATGATATGACAACTACTGGAGTTTGGTATGAATGATGAGGCTGTTAATGATACCCAAGAAAGGTCAGGCAAACATTTCATTGTTATTTTATGAGGGTTATTGAGTTTGGTGGGTTGCCAGCATGGTAAAAAATATCCATTCTTGGCTCTTAGATCAGCCCAAAATCTGAGAAGGGTTTGTGCTCAGAGAAATGCATATTCACTTCATATTACCTAAAGCTCTGGTTAGCCCACCAAACCGTTTGCCCTTGCCTATAACTATTGCAATAAAAGTGCTTCCCATACATGTTCATATAGGCCACAGAAGCACTACCCATTCCTCGATGTCCTCTCCAGTGATGCTCTAAAAACTTCTGAGGTCCTTCAGACTTTTTCAAGAACCTTTCACTAAGCATGTATAATTGGTTCATAGTTGAACCAATGACCAATTCCTTTTTTTCTGCCAGCTCTATCTCTGATGCCTTTTACAGCTGCTCTATTCAGTTTTTAGTGGCCTACATAGTGACTGGAGAGGCTGAGTTATCATATTGATAAAACCACAATGCATTGCTATGCAGCCACTTACCAACTTTCACCATTAGCCTAATCAATGGGGGCTAACCTACAGAATACAGAAGATGTCATGGATGTCATCCAGAAGGGTGACTGATCTCATTTTGTTTCTGAATAAGGTGAATTTGGATCCCCACCAGTACTCCATCAAATATACATATTTTGTAGAATTAGCAGGTGGGCCACAGCTATTTTGATATAACTTGCCACTCATCATACTATTATTTTATATGGCCAAAGCTGATCTATTATCCAATAGCATGGGGTGGGAGTGATGGAAATATACATCTAATGGTTTGTTATTAATGATCCTTTCAACCCTTAAAAGTTCTGAGAAGTGCTCTGCTCCAGGCGATTCCTGGTGGAGATACTTATAGATAAATCTAGAGAACTCTTAAAATGCCAACTTTGTGCACTCTAAGCAGTTTGGGAATAACTGAATCAGGAAAATGCATGGACTATGCTTTGAAGTGGTGGCCAGAAAGTGAAAGAAAAAGAAGAATAAATCAATTAAAAGAGGATAAACACGGCTGTCAACGGAGCATCAAGCCCCTGGGCATAACTTGTAATTATTTTGCTTTATAGTGCAACTCCTCCTCCACCACCACCCATGTCTAAGGCAAACATAAGTACTTCCCTTGCTAATCTAAAAGTAACCTTTCTCACCATGCTGAAAATTCAGTTCCTGTGTATTATTGGTAGATTTCTACATGTTTTTTAAACAGAAACACAAAAGAAAGCTAAGAATTCTAAAGCATGAACATCTACTATTTTAATATAACTTCAGCTTTGTATACACACAAAATCTGGAACTGCTGTTCTACATGGGGCTTTCCTCTGGAAAAGAAATGTGACTTTTCCCTCAGTCAGAGGCAAACTCTGCACTGCTCCCACGCTGACAGCTTCAGATTATACTGTTCTGGAGGGATAGGATGCATCATCAAGTATACCTGGCCCACAAACACGAGCTCTGTGAATGTTTCATGACTGCTACATAAACTGTGTTCTAGCTAACAAGAGCTCATCACTGCCTCAAGAGCTTTAACCCTTCTCACACTTTCAGCCCAGCCACAGTCTGAGTGGATCTTTACGAATTAAACCTTTCGTGGGAATCTGACCGTTTTCTTAGCCAGCACTTATTGATCAAGATGAAGGTATAGCTCACAAATGCCTAAGAAGAAATGTTTTACAAAGCTGGAGATAGCAGAGAAAAAGCATACTAAAGAATCTTTGCAGACAAATCCCTACTTACAGTGCCCAAACAGCTAATCAGATAAAATGGATCTGAGTTGGTATTCTCCAACTCCTTACCTGTTGTTTGCTTGAAAATGCCCCCATTGTGGCCCTGGTCTGCTAGATTCCACAACAGTTTCCCAGCAGGCAGCAATGGCTAAAGCAAGTTTACAGCCTTTAAACACAGGAGTTGTTGAGCAGGTGTTTTACGATCTAACTCACAGCTCCACCCCTGCTTAATTTCTCTCAATGTGTTGCAATCTCTTTCATTAAACTCATATGCTAAGAGCAATGATCAAATGCAGTAGAAGTCTACTTGCAGCTTTAATGAATACAAGACTGAGGGAATTTGAGACAAATCCCTTAGCATTGGACTAATAGCAAAAAAATCGACTAACTTTTTAAATTTGGGAAAGGGAGGAAAGGACCCAGAAAGGATGTGAAGAGGGCATGCTAGACTGAGATATTTAGGAATTTTATGTCACATTACCCTTGATTCTGTGAGGTCATCTGTGTGGTAAGTTCTACAACCCCCGTAGTGAAACATTTCGAAGTTCTTAGGTGGTGTGCACCCATCCTGAGGTAAAATCCAAACCCCCATTTCTCTGGTGCTTCATGAAGTGGGGGCAGAAATACTCTCACAATTAATAATGGTTTCCCATAAAAGCTGTATTTTGGCAGCAGTGGTAGCAACTGAGCCACCATTGCCCAAAGCCACTTTTTCAAACCAAAAGGGCTGAATAATATTGCTGCTGCTGCTCACTTCTATGGGGAAAAAAACACCAGGCTCCCCACTTCCCCAAATCGGTTTGCCAATTTTAGACCTCCCCTAATTTTTTGACATTGTGAAGGCTGATAGAACAGTTCAACCCAAAGCAAGGAGGCAACATTCCTTTCCCCCAGTAACATAGGATTATAATTGACCTAAGGGGGGCTGATGATGAGGAGCTGTCTAAGGTAGTGGATACATTTCCCAGGTGAGCCTCCTCCCTCTCTCAGCAGCATACAGACTCTTAGCATCAGTGTAGAAGGAGTGTCAAAAACCTTTCACAGTGGAGGAAAACACTTTTATTTTGTTAAGATGACCCAAACATTGATCTTGGGAGCTTCAGAAGCTGTGTCCTATCTTTGGCTTCCAGAATGAAAGCTGCTCCATTCTTCCATGAACACAGTTTGTTGTTTGGGTATCCGTTGTTCTTTGTTGGTTTGTGGTAGGCGAACTGCATATTGGGATTTGTAGTGAAAGACATGAAAAGGATCTGGGGGAATAGGAAAGGTAGCGCAAGGCTGGAGTGTTTGGAGAAGAGCAAATTTTAGCTTTAGATTCCATTCTGTGTGAGTTGCAGGGTTCAAAAAAAAGCTCCTAATAAACTTGAGTCACTTCTGGATGACTTGCACAAAGTTTGTGGGGAGATAATATGGCATCAGTTATTTAATGAGCATTCATTATGATTTGTTTGTGGAAAAGTTATCCAATGCCATGTCAACTGTTCATTATCCCTCACTTTCCAGCACATTTTCTCATTGCTTTTCTTTTATTAAAAAATAAATAAAAGCATATATTAAAAACCACCAGCAATTTCAAGATTTTGATGTCTTTTACTGAAGCATGTTGAGTGGTCCCCGAAGCCCCTGAGGTTTGAGCAGACTTTACCAAGACCCAGCCCATTTGTGTGCCAGGTTCTATCCTGTGGAACTCCTTGCCAATAGAAATTCAGAAGGAATTCTGCTTTCTTTCATCCACCTATTAAAAGCTGTGTTGGTCAGACAAGTATTTTGAACGAAAAAAATTTTACCAGCCCATTTTTACTGATATATTATTGATGCTTTTACTGCTTTTATCATAGTATTTCATTTTTATGTTGTACATTGTCTTGTTATACTTTATAGGAAAGTGGGTTTTATGAATATTTAAATGTTATTAAATTAAATACATTGGAACAAAATATAGTGCCTGTCCTTACATAATTGGAAACATCACTAGGAAACATAATTTAGATATCCAAATACTGGCACATGACCAAGATAACTATTAAGATTAAGCTAACAAAAATCATGGCAATAAACCTTTCCAAAATGACTTCTGGTACTCGGGCAGAATTAATTCACTTCCTTGCCTGGTAATAAATGTCATGAAGGCCCCCCAGATTGCCATAAAGTTATCACATTTTGCAATTCCTCTGGGCTATGGAAGCTTCTCAGCCAACCCAATAAATCACACTTTGGGCCACCAGCCTTGCGTTGTAAATGATGATGAGTTGACGTTAGTCATGGGCTATAACACTGCTATAACACATGGGCTATAACATTTGACAGGACCTAGGATAGCTCCACCTCCACCACCAATTGTTCCATTATATCTGATATTTCCTGAAAAACCCTTTCACCAAACACTCAGCCCAGTATACCTGAAGGAGTGTCTCCACCCCCATCGTTCCACCTGGATACTGAGGTCCAGCTCTAAGGGCCTTATGGCAGTTCCCTCACTGTGAGAAGTGAGGTTACAGGGAACCAGGCAGAGGGCCTTATCGGTAGATGCGCCTGCCCTGTGGAACACCCTCTCCAGGGGCGCCGACTTATAAAAAATATTGGGGGGGCGGGGGCCCATACCGACTTATAAAAAATATTGGGGGGGCCCAAGACCTCCAAACCGCTGCTGCTGGGGGAACGAAAGGGCTGCCCCGACCTTAAGTGAACCTGTGAGGGCCCACCCTTTGCGGCAGCCGATTGGCTGCCGCCGTGGGCGGTGAATATTAATGAGCTAGGGGGAATCCCCGCTTCTCACGGGGCTGACGCCAGCCCCGCGAGATTGTTGATGGGTCGAGAGCCCGCAACCCCACCCCCTCTCTAGATCGGGAGTGGCTTTGTTTTAACTCATTACTGAATGTATTTTAAAAGGTAACTATCGTCAAACAAGGAAAATAAAAAATACCAACATAATTTTGTGATTTTACAAAGCATAATATAACTAATAATTTTCTTAAATTATTGGGGGGGCGGAGCCCCCCCAAACGAATTTTTGAGGGGGCTCGGGCCCCCTCAGGCCCCATGGAGTCGGCGCCTATGGCCCTCTCATGAGATGTCAAGGAAATAAGCAACTATCTGTCTTTTAGAAGACATCTGAAGGCAGCTCTGTTTAGGAAAGTTTTTAGAGTTTTATCATGTTTTTAATATTCTGTTGGGAGCTGCCCAGAGTGGTTGGGGAAACCCAGTAAGATGGGTGGGGTATAAATAATCAATTATTTATTTACTACTACTACTGCTACTACTACTACTACTTTGGGACAGCTCTATCACATGTGGTAGTCCATGTGCAGGGAATCACACTTTCTCCAAAACAATGAAGCCAAATCCTTATTGATATACAGTGGTGCCTCGCAAGACGAAAATAATTCGTTCCGCGAGTCTCTTCATCTTGCGGTTTTTTTGTCTTGTGAAGCACCCCTATTAGCGGCTTAGCGGATTAGTGCTATTAGCGGCTTAGCGGCTATTAGCGGCTTAGCGGCTTAGCGGTTAAGCGGCTATTAGCGGCTTAAAAAAAGGGGGGAGCGGAAAAAATTGCAAGACTCGCAAGACGTATTCGTCTTGCGAAGCAAGCCCATAGGGAAATTCGTCTTGCGAAGCACCTCGAAAAATGAAAAACCCTTTCGTCTAGCAGGTTTTTCGTCTTGCGAGGCATTCGTCTTGCAGGGCACCACTGTACCTCAGTTCTACTGGGGTATAATCCCACTGGCATCCCACCATGTGGGACCCCCCCTTTTGAAGAGGTTTTGTGGCAGAAGAGACCAAATCTGTTTCAGTTGCGCAAACCAAATTTGCCCCTAAATTAATCACATCTGTGAAATAGTGACTGACTGAAAGCACCCTCCGAATCCCTGATTTAAGAACACCAGTCTCTTTTCCAGTTTTAGAGACAGATTAACATCCCAGAACTCATTGTTAACAGAGGGGGGGAAACAGGCTACTTTCTCATTCGATGGTGATGTTGTTGCTGTTGTTTCCCCTCTCCCCACATCATTCCAGTCGCATAAGAATGTAGAACTGCATAGCGGAGCCAGGATCAAACAGGAAGACCATGCAAGGGTCAGAGGCCAGATAGGAACCAAGGCCTTGATCTAATTCTTCTCAGATGATCCCCTCACACATCCTTTGTACATGGGTTTCAGGTCATTTGGCTTCAGAATATCAAGACAAAGCACTATATTAAAAAAAAAAAATTAAGTATCACACATACTTGTCCATGCAAGTTGTGGGAATATGTTAATAAAGGTGCAAAACAGCTATCTAATTGCAGCTTTGAGACTAGAAACCTGGAACTTTAGTTAAGCAACCGCGCTTAAGAAATCAGCCTGAAGGATAAAAGTAGAGTTGAGAGAAGTATCAAGAAATACAACAAAGACTGGGAGGTGTCCAGCATCCATGGGTTTGTCTTGTTGTTTTTGTAGGCTACACATGGAGGAAAGCTTTTTCAGAGATTTGAAGATGGAGCAATAAAGACCTTGTTGCCACAGTGTACATACGCATCCCATTATCTTCATTGTCTTCATAAACGTTGCCGATTTTGAAGTGCTTCAAAAACCTGCCCAGCCAGCTTGATGAGACAGGACAGTGGGACAAAAATAATGACACGGCTAGTAGCATTAGGTGGAATCCCTGCTGTAGCTCCCAGCACCCCCTGAAAATCAGTTCCAGAGAGTTGGGGGACTCCGCAGAACAGGATAGAAGGTGGGCTTCAGGTGGAAAGGGGAACTGCCTCATCTTCTGTTCCATTAGCACACATATCTGCTGTTTCAAAAGCCCTTCTGTGACCACAAAAATACCACTGGATTCCATGCATTATAATCTTATGGTCTAGTCCGGCATTCAGCAACCTGGTGCCCCTCCAAATGTTTTGGGCGACAACTCCAGTCAGCCCCAGCCAGCTGAGGTATCTATTGATGGAAGAAGAAGCACATGCTAGTGGGGGCTAAGAGGAGTTTGTTCAAAATACATAGCAGGCACCTGCTTGGCAAAGGCTAGAAGGCACATGACTTGGGGCTCATCAACACTTCAGCTTATGCCATGCCGAGAAAGCATGAGTCAGAGCAGTTTCCTGCTTGCCATGCTCCTTTCCCAGGGAAAACCTGCTCTAGCTTTAAATCAGAACATGGAAAACCAACAGCAGGACAGCAGGACAAGAGGAAGTGTGGCTAAGCCCTTAGTTGTATCTGGGTGGAGTTACAAGCTTCCTGTTGCTGATCTTGACGGAGAAAGAGATTAAAGTTCTTTACTAGCTTCCTGTCCTCTAAACCTAGACATGCCTCACAGAATTCCAGGCTATGATTTGAGAGCCGAGATTTAAAAATAGAATGTGGCAGTCTCTGCATCAGAATTAGAAAAATGTTTACTAGGAAACAGATTGCTAGGTATTAACAGAAGTAAGTAGGTAATGGGATAATTGTACGGTTGGGTGATCACCGTATTTTTCGCTCCATAAGACGCACCTGACCATAAGACGCACCTTGTTTTTAGAAGAGGAAAGGAGGAAAGCCCCATTTTTGGGAAGGGATCAGCTCACAGTTGTGCAGCTTCTTTTGCAAAGGGGGAAAGCCCCTTTTTTGAGGATCAGCTCAAAGTTGTTGACCTTACTTTGCAAAGGGAAAAAATCCTGTTTTTATGGGGTTCATCTCACAGTTCTGCAGCTTCGTTAGGAAAGGAAAGGGAGCCATTTCTACAGTTTCCAAACAGATGATCTAATCAGCCAGTCACATGTCGCTGGGGAAACAGCCTCCTCAGAACATTCAACAATGGAGGCCTGGGCAAGGGGGCAGGGCCAGAAAGGGAGCCAGCAATCGACCACACATTTGCTCCGTAAGACGCACAGACATTTCCCCTTACTTTTTAGGAGGAAAAAAGTGCATCTTATGGAGCAAAAAATACGGTGACTATAGAAATGCACTGAGATTTAAAAGAGCTTGAGAGCATTGAGTGCATGGTTTATCTGGTTTTCTCACATGAAAGTGAAGACAGCACCTCTTCTGCTGTACAGTGGTACCTTGGGTTACAGACACCTCAGGTTACAGACACTTCAGGTTACAGACTCCGCTAGCCCAGAAATAGTACCTCGGGTTAAGAACTTTGCTTCAGGATGAGAACAGAAATTGTGCTCTGGCGGTGCGGCAGCAGCGGGAGGCCCCATTAGCTAAAGTGGTACTTCAGGTTAAGAACAGTTTCAGGTTAAGAACAGACCTCCAGAACGAAGTAAGTTCTTAACCCGAGGTACCACTGTATCTCTCAAACAGCTAAGGATTGTTTTCCTTTTATTCTAACGTGCTTGCTTCTCTATGTAATATACATTTTTCTCTTGGGGTGTATGAATCATTTGTTCGTGTGTATGCGCAACTGTAATGACTGCCCTGTTTTCTTTCTTTTTAAAATGAGTTTATTGAGTTTTCCATTTAAAAAAGACATGCATATATACTGTACCATGACAACAACAAACATGAGTAGCAAAATAAACCAAGCACAGAAGAGAAAAACATCAAATGAATGAGAAAATCAAGCAGGAGGATTTAAGATTACGATGTATAAGATTACAATGTATAATTGCGCAGACAGATAATTAATTTCATTCTTTCTCAGAGTTTCTGGTCCATCTGAGAATAGATTCCCCAAAATAATATATTGTAAAAGGAGGGCTGTGTATCCCTGTATTGCAATTATACTATGATGCAGCTTACCTAAAAGAATGTGTTCCCAATAATACAAGGAAACATGGCTATCTCGTTTTCAATAAACAAATATCTTGCAGTAGGTGCTCATGGAACAACTGTTCTCTTCATGTAGATTTACAACATGAATTTGAGTAGCAGCAAAAATGACATGGACATCTATCTGCTTAGGATTGCAGCCTAGGACCCTCCAAAGTGGTACTCATAATTTCCGCTTTTTTCTCCGCTCCACAGCTACACGCAAGGCTTCGACAATCTTGTTCTCATTGTTCAGGATGTTGTATTCAGTCAGTTTCACCAATCTGTCAAAATTCTCCTCTGAAAAGGTCACCTCTCTTGTAGCAAATGGGGAATGAAAGCTAGAGACATCCACATTGCCTTCTTCCATATCTGTGGGGCTGCGTTCCACACCTGTAGAAAGAACACCACCAAGAGTTTCACCAGTAAGGTTTTCATCTCTAGGCCAAAACAGCAGAGTTCATCCATTCACGTTAATCTAAGAAGGGTAATATTATTGGCCTTGCTTAAATACTACATCTTCCTATAATGTACGAATACTCTAAAGGCATATAAAACTCAGCATGAAATCACACCAGAGCTTGCCCAAAATAAATATGACAGCTCCAGCTGTCAGCTTGATGGGCCATTTGTTGAGAACCAGAGGCTGGCAACGAACTCACTCAAGTAAAATCACCTAAGTGGCCATTTTATGATCAGAGTCTTCCACCTACACAGCTCCCTGTGTCTCCTTCCCACTTTCCAGAGAGTCAAGGGGATGGGAAACAGTGTAGACTATATTATTTGAGCGGATGGCGCTGTAATCTAAACCACTGAGCCTCTTGGGCTTGCCGAGCGGAAGGTCAGCGGTTCGAATCTGCACAACAGGATGAGATGCTGTTGTTCTGTCCCAGCTTCTGCCAACCTAGTGGTTCGAAAGCACACCAGTGCAAGTAGATAAATAGGTACTGCTGCGGCAGAAAGGTAAACGGCAGTTACATGCACTCTAGCACTCGTCACAGTGTCCCATTGTGCCAGAAGCAGTTTAGTCATGCTGGCCACATGACCTGGAAAACTCCCTGGGCCTGAAGTGAGATGAGCGCTGTACCCCATAGTCAACTTTGACTGGACTTAACTGTCCAGGGGTCCTTTAACTTTACCTACAAGGCTATTGAGCCTTGAACTAGTGCCAGCACTTTACCAGTATACAATTTTGCACATCCACCATTTGTAAGATAAGCTAGTAGAGCATGAGACTCTTAATCCCAGGGTCAGGGGTCCAAGCCCAGCATTAGGCAAAAGATCCCCTGACTCTCGTGGCCCCTTCCAACTCTACAATTCTATGATGTTGATGGATAGATATAGAGACAACCCTAATTACAGGAAGCTTATCAACCACAAAATGGCCACCTTGGGGAAAATGGGTGGAATATGTGCTAAAATAGAGACCTTTGTTTGACCCTTCTTTGACATTGTTGTATCATTGGTAGGTCGGCATTGTTGTATCATTGCTCCACCATTCTCCTAAGTTCTTGCTTTATAACACATGCAGACAATTCAGTGCACCATGACAAAGGCATCTGCACGTTGGTCATTATAAAATTAAGACCTGGCTGTAAAGCAAAGACACTTTACCATGTGCTCAAAACTAGGGCAGATACAATCAACCTGTAAAGTTGTGGTTCAGTGCACTTCTACTTATAGGATTTGGTGCTCATGGAAAGACTAACAATTTGACCAAAGGAATACTTGAGTGTCTAGTCAGCGAAGAGCATTATTGGAGTGTGACTAGTCATTGTGATGTTGGGAAGCTCAGTGGCTTTTCGCAACTTACCAGGTTCTTTGTATTTTCTGAAAGTATCATTTGTCAGTGGGAAAAAGAGCACGATAGGAGCTGCTGCGTTATCTGTATCTTCAAACCAATAGCACTCCTTCAGGTTCTTCTTGTCTTCCTCACTGAGCTCCATGTTGGGAAATGGGATTCCGAGCTTAGCAATATAAGTGGAAAACTGGTCTAAATTCTAGGTGAGAAATCACAAAGAAATGCGCTGTGAAAATCAAATACAACACAAAACTAATGCTGCACCAACAAAGTCTGTTTCAGCCTAGAGTGGCATCTAAGTAACTCGCTCCATCTGTATAAGGGTTTCCACTTATGTAATGGCATTTCCCCTCCTCTTCTTTCCACATGTGCTCCGGAGAGCTGGCGGAAACCTCCAAACATGTGGGGAGGTGGGAGAGATTTCAATTGAGAAAGCAGAAAGCATTGTGCTGCAAGAACATTGTTGTATATCTCTGTTCAAATCCTGCATGACTTATGTAGGATTTGAAAGATGGCCAGTCCACAGTGTGCGCCTGTTGCATTTTAATCTTTGCATAGGAGCTTATAGAAAAAAGACAGGAACAATTAAAAGATCTCACCAAGGTCTGTGAGCCCCCAGTGTAATTTAAATGCAGTATAAGATCCACTTTTCTCTCAGGTCTCAGAAGGGGTGGGTAGCTGGTATTGATGAAAAATCCAGTATCCACCAGAGACAGAGCATGCTCTGCTGTTTCCATTAGCTGGTTAGGGTAATCATCCACCACAGTATCTGAAAAGCAAATTTGCAGGTCAACTTTGTGCAAAAACAACAAAAGCTCCCAAGGCAAAAAATAAAGGAATGTCCTCTAATTTCATCCAAACTTTGTGTATTAGTGCTTTTTAATTACCATTTTAACCTCTGCTGCTCCCCAGTGGGATTTTTTTAGGGGGAGGGAGAGCTGTTAAATAGTATTGTGAATGTTACTTTATTGTCCTTAGTTATTTCGGAAGGGTTTTTTGAAGGAAACATGAGGAATTTCCTTTTTAAAAATATGCAAACATGCTGAAATGTGGCATACTGAAAAGGCTGGGAAATGAGAAACCAAACTGGGGAGATTCTCCCATTCCCAGCAAACACTGCTATTCACCCCTGAAAATGTTGGAAGAAGTTATATGGGACACAAAGAGTGAGAAATGTATGTAACTGAAAATGTGAACTTTTTTTCTAGGGTTAACTATGAAATGTAAGGCAAAAAGTGGCAACAAATCAGTCACATAACCAGTGAAATATCACCACAGCTGTTTTGTGCATAATTTTCCACTGGTTCTCCAGCCTCTTTGAGCCTCTTTGGCCTTGTATTCTGAATCTTCCAAAATGTCTTTGGTGGAGCAAGCTGCCAGGTTCAAATGGAAGTGATTCTTTGGTGAGAACTGCTTGTGCCACACAATGAATTCTTAGTTTAATTAACACAAAACTAGATTACTCGTTTTCCTGAGTCAAATGTTCTTGTATATTGAGTGACAACTGAGAAGCCAACAAGATATCACCACAAATGTAGGTTTATTACTGTGCCTTTCCACGCAGAAAAGTGCTCATTCTTCAAGTATTCCTCATGAAACTGGAAGCCTTTCAGGAAATTGGGATATTCTGCTATTGTTGGGCGTCCTGTTAAGACATCTCGGAGAGCATAAGATAGCTGGCCCTGGGGGGTGATTTTGCGGGTTTCCAGATCTCGTGGTCCTGAGGGTGAAAGAGAAGCATCTGCAAAAGACATAAGGGATGTTTAATGCCCCTTGATAACAATCACATTTTGCTCACAGAGGCTTGAGGAAGATCATAGAATCATAGAATCATAGAGTTGGAAGAGACCACAAGGGCCATCGAGTCCAACCCCCTGCCAAGCAGGAAACACCAATAACAGATCAATAACATACTGTAGTAAAAAAGCACCTCTTTTGTCTGCAGAAGGTCACAGGTTCAGCCCTTTCAGTAAAAGGATTTAAGGATATCTTGCCCAAGATTTCAAAA
Source organism: Podarcis erhardii (assembly GCF_964252035.2). Taxonomy (NCBI): domain Eukaryota; kingdom Metazoa; phylum Chordata; class Lepidosauria; order Squamata; family Lacertidae; genus Podarcis; species Podarcis erhardii. The sequence continues at coordinate 45,323,726 of NC_138497.1, forward strand.
GACCACTGCCAGTCCAAACAGAAAAGAAAAACTAGGCTCGATGGACCAACGGTCAGAAGTGATAAAGTGCTAGGAATAAAACCTAAGATAGTTTTGGACCGCAAGCACTGCCACAAATAATATTCTGTGGTGGCAACACTTCTGAAATAGCTATCACTTTGTGGTGTGCCATGCTCCAACACTGTTTTGTTTCATTTCAGACAAGGATACACCTCTTTGTCTAAGCTCTTGAGGATCAAGAATTGCTATATCTTGCCTCACATTGATTGAACATCTTTTTGGTGATTTTTCTGTGAGTCTTACTAATGTTGCTGATGATTAATTAATTATACACTGCTAATGATGCTTTCATTGTTGAGGTATGTACCACCATCAAGTGAAGGGTGGATTAAAAATACCTCCAATTAATAAATAAAGCATCTTAAATGCACATATTCATGAGCTGTTGTTGCACATAGCCTGAACACGCCGGAAAGGTAAAAACCCTCCATAGACTAGGTTTTAAGTAGATTTGGTCTCTCACACTAGTTGTCAAGGGAACTGGGAGAATTTGGGCCTGGTTTTTTGTCTGGATCAATGTCTTCTCCTGTGTCTGATCACTTTCTTGGGTGGGCATTTTTTGTTTTAATGGAATCAAACAATAATGTTTCCTGTCTCCTTTTACTGGAACAAGTAATTAGTCTACGCAAATCTGTTATCAAACAGGAGTGTGTCAACAATTATTTTACAAAACAGAAAAATCTAAAAGAAGCAAGGATGTCACATTACCAATGTCTTCTACTTTGTCTTTTGTCCACCTGCTCCAAAAGTCTTCCGAGTTATGAGCCAAATTCCAGAAATACATGAAATCCATGGAAAATATGCTGCTCCACATCCCTGTGAAATGGAAGAGATTTCAAAATACTAAACAGGTGAACCTTTGGAAGGAAACAGATATTTTGCCTTGCACTGGAGCTCACTAATTGTATAAAGGCATCCAGAGTTGTGAAATATGGTTTCAGCCTGAAAAACTGTTTTGTAATTCTCTTTGGGTAATGGATTCCTGCAAGGGCTATGGATCTCAGCCCTGTAGTGTGGATGTAATGGGGCCATTGCTAGAAAATGTTCATATGGTTATTGTTCCCCATCCTGTCCAAAACATCATCTTGTTCATGTGTATATCTGTTTTGAGAAGGGGGGGGGGGACAATGACCAGGGAACAATACACAAAGCCAGGGTAGGCAACGTGATACCAACTGGGTGTTGTTGGGCTACCACTCCCATGGGGGCCCAGCAACATCTAGAGGGCACCTTGTTGGTTACCCATGCATCTGGGCAGTCGCATCAGCATATTTGCTCCATATATTCTCTCAGAAAACAAACACACATGCCCAAATGCTCACTAAGAAAGCTTAGTGGATTCTAAATTGAGCTAAGGTAATTGTGCCAGTTTCTAATTGTGCAGCAGAGAGAATTGCAACACATGATGAGCTCCACCTGCTAATATGTCTTTGTGCCCTCAATTATTTAATGTATAGTTCTGACCTCCTTTGCTTCTGATCACCCTAGTCAAGATTCACATACCACTGGTTTGGAATACACTATTGATCATCACTGTCCCTTGCTTTTCTTCAAAAAACCAAGTAACACTGAAGTGGGATAGAAATAATAAACCAAACTAAACCTGAAACTAGGGAGAAATATTTGCTTTCCAGAATAACTCACAATAATGTAAACCTTCACACTGCATTTAAATGTGTTGTGTAAAATATTACTGCATTGTGTTGCCTACATAACTCAGTGCATCAACTTTCCCTGAAGTAGCTTTGCCAGTGAAGCCAAAACAAAAAACAAAACTGATTTAGACATTTGGGAACTACAATAAGAAATGATAGGGTGCTAGGTCAAGTGAATTGATCCTAGCTCTACTTTGCCTAAACTACCGTACTATTTTCTTTCTAATTGATCCTCCCCCGCCCTCAGCACCTTGCATGAAGCAGATTCGACTTTCTGGAAGCTTCTTCATCAGTCGTCCCATGAAGTACTCACTACCAAAATCTTCTGAATGGGTGTAGGCTCCATATTTTAAGTTCCCCACTTCATAAGGTGTGAACTCCAGCCACTCTGTGAAAACAACAAAATGGAGTTCGCTTTCCCCTACTGATGTGGGGAAAGAGACTTGCACAGCCAAATCTTTCTACTCACTAGCAGCAACAAGTGATGCCCAAGAATTCTCTAAAAGCAGAGTTTTATTTCTTGCCAAAGCAGGAAAGGTTACAGCAAGCAATTTGGAAAGTGTTAAGAGGATAGAACTCCAATCTCTGTTTACACACAATTATGGTTAGAGTACGGCCACTCTAACCACAAAGGCAGGTATTTCCATACTTGAGCTGGCTAGCATTTTTCCTGGGCTGCCACTGCCTTCCCTGAGCTTCTAAGGTTGGTAGAACAACAAAGAGGACCCCTCATTGATTTATAATAGCAACATTACCTTTGTAATCTTGAGCACTGTACTGGTCTTTAAGATTGACAGTCAAATAAATGGGCAAGGGATTCTGACCCTCATTCACAGCCATTCGCTGACCTGAGATTGTACTATTGTCTTTCTGCAAATGAGAGAGAAGAACAATGGTGATCAAAATTATAGATTCATTAGTTTAAAACTGAGCTGGAATCTAAGATCTGAATACGTGTCTGCATGCATGTTCCCAGATTTTTATATTGTTATATTATATTTGTTTGAAACAATTCCGTACTGGCTTCCATGTCAAGTCTCAAGGCAGCGTCCAATATTAAAATACATATCAAAACACTGAAATGCAGGGGGAAATGCAGCATGAAAACTAGGGCAACATTAAAAGCATAAATGTGTTCTACACAGGAGTATGAAATATAGTGCCCTCTATGAAATACAGTGCCCTGAGGTCCTCAGGAAACACCTGATGAGCCCCTCACTGTGAGTTTGGGTGCTCTTGTCATCATGGGATCCTGTCCCATCAAGAACTTTTCCCGTGGTGTAGTGGCTCTGCCTACACCTCTTAATACTCTCACTCCACCACTGGAATTTGCTATGTCTGGCAAATTCCGGACATATGGCAGCCCTATCTTAAAGTAGCTGAATTTCATACCTTATTTATACACTGTGTGAAAGCATACTTTCCTTTCAAACCACTGTATTTCAAGCAACTTGGCCCTATGTGTATAAACCTCCATTTTCCTTTGATTAACCGCCATGTTTCAAAATGGAGGGGAGGTGGGGAATACAACAATTACCTCATCATGTAACATGGATTCAATGACAAGCCCCCAGAGGTCTATGAATGAAGTGTTGTGTCCTTCTTCGCTTCTTTGTTTCAGTTCATTATAATAATACTTCAGTTTATCCATGGAAAAGGAGTTAAGCTTGGACTTAGTCACTTGCTTCCGGGCTTTGAGAATGGCTTCCTCCAGGTATTTCTGGGACCAATCAGCATCTTCATACAAATTTCCCATAGTCCTGAGTTTTGAAAGATACTATCAGACTGATATGCAACTAATAGCATAGAAACCTCAAGTTCAGAGAGAGACAAACTCTAGCTTTTCATAAGAGCTGCAAGCCAAATAATGTTTTTGGGGTTTTTTTAAATCATTTCAAATGTGCTTTTAGTTTATTACTCTATAAATTAAATCTGCATAGATCTGCATATGAATAAAAACAATTTTTCAGAAACAATAAGTGTACTTAGATCAAAAGTGGGTAATCTTTTTCAATGCTTGAACGCCACAAACCTCCATGAGCCATCTCCCAGGGACTAGGTGCCAGCAATGGGCATGGCCAGAGGTAAAAGTGGGAGGATCAATGGTTATAGCTCTTACCTTTGTCCAGTAGGCTACACTTCAGGCACAAAAACGTCAGAGAGTTCTACACACACACAAACACACACACCTTCATCCTGGCAGGCAAAAGGCTTAGATGATTCACACATGTATTTTTTTTTATTTAGATCAGGCACACATGTATTATTTAACATTATTTTATTAATTTAGTTCATGAGTCACCTATTTTATTTTATTTTTTGGCTAAGCAACATACACAGTGAAAAATGACTTTAAAAAAAATACAGCAATTCAATCACACTACCCTAAATCAATGAACCAATCCAGTAATAGTACAACAATCCTTTTTTTATTTATGTTGATTTATTTAGAATAATTTAAAAACTGCTTAATAAAAAGCCCCTCTAACAATATAAAACAATAATCAATAAACTACAGATAAAAGCAGCAAATGTTAAAAACAAGTATCCATAACCAAATTATGTGTCCAGATAAGTGTGCTGTGTCAATAGACACAGGTAAATCCAATCCAGCAATCCAAAGAACAACTCAGCCCAACTATTCCAGACCCTCCAAGTGTCCCTATTTTCCAGGTATGTCCCTGATTTAGAGAAGCCATCCCAGTTTCTGATTTGATCCCAGAATGTCCCACTTTTCCTTAGGACGTCCCTATTTTCATTGGACAAATGTTGGAGGGTATTGAGTTATCTGACCCCCCGAGGCGTCTGAAGGCAATTCTGAATATGGATAGTTTTTTTAATGTTTAATGTTTTATTATGTTTTTATATATGTTGGAAGCTGCTCAGAGTAGCTGGGACAACCCAGTAAGATGTGTGGGGTATAAATAGTAAAATTATCATCACAGAATGGGACGTCCCTATTTTCATCGGCGAAATGTTAGAGGTTATGCTATTGTCATCATTCTGCAGATGCAGATTATTGGTGTTCAAAGATACTAGAGATATTAAAAGGGCTGCGGGGAGGAACTTTGCCTGGCATCAAAAAGATATTAAAGTAGGCACCAGCTAAGCCTCTCAGGGTAGGGTATTCCATAGATGGAGGGTCACTGCCGGACAGACTCTTGTAGTGAAAGGGGCTTTTCTCTTTTTCTAAGCTGTGTGACAATGGTGAATGCCTATTTAGAGAATGTGCCTGCCATCTGCAGTTTTTATGAGCACTTATCTTAAAAATCCTAATGATGTCTCAATCAGCTGCATTTTTGTGAATTAAAAAGTTTCAGACCGAATGATCTAGCTGATTAATGAAAAGACTGCTTATCATATCAGCAGCAGCGGCAATTGCAAACCACCACAGCTGCGAGGAAGCCAGGGGTTGACCACCGGTTGTGTTATTCAGCCTCAGCTGGTCACAGGGTCTTCTGGGACTTCCCACCAGAATTTCAAATGCAAAATGGCCAACCATTGCCAGTCTAGGGGGTGCGGTTGTAGAGATGGACCTGAGGCAGCCTATCTCCACTCAGGTCTGCCTCCACACGTTACATTCTGGCTGCGCCAGGAGTGGGCAGAGCAGTCGGCAACGAAGATCCCATTTGCCCACCTGGTATATCTTGGCCCTACACAAAGGTAAGCTAACAGAGCACATGTTTGACCTTGTTGTGGAATTAATCAGATGCTGTATTTAGGACCAGGAAGGAATTTGCCTGTCTGGAGATTTTGCCTACCTCAAAGCACCTGTCACAACCTTCTGGCAGAAAAGGCATTGGGTTGGATCCTTAGTCTAAACTGGAACTAATGTTTATGGTACTCTGGTAAAGTCTATGGGGAAAGTTTTGTCCAAAGGCCCAGACAGGGGCTAATGGGCCAAAAGGCTTCCCACGTGGTGGCCTGGCAGTTCGCCCCATTTGATCTGCATTATGGGAGGGTTGCTTTAACCTAGGATTGACCCTAAAGGAGCAATGAGCCAGCAATCAGGATAGACTGATTCAGGATACATACCCAATGCTTATACCAAAGCCTGCTTATCTCTGTATTCAATAAAGTTGGGGCCATTTCAGTCCCAAGCTGTTGCCATGCCATTATTGGTTCTTATGCCCCCTGCCCCCAGTGAATCTAGGTTCGCTGTGCCTGCAAAGCTTTGTAGCCCTATATTTTTCATAAAGCGCAAGGTAAATATCAGTCATAACACAGTTATTTAAAAGGGAATTTTCTCCTGTGACCTAGGTAGCACTGGTAGCATGGAAAGCTTTATGTGTTGTCTTGAATACTGGGAGACCACATAAAACAGCAAACTGAATTGGGCATGCAAAACATAGTGAAGAAAAGCCCTCCTTACCATGTTGTGCCAGATAAGCCTGTGAGATACGTAATGCAGTCTAAGAGATTCAGTTTCTGCAGACCCAGAAGGCTTCCATACATTGCTGCAAATGACCTGGTCCCACCACCTGTTGTCATGATTGCCACCACAGGCAACTGTTTAACACAGAGAAGCAAAGAATGAACAGTAAGCTGCTGGACCTTATTCCAAAAGTACCATGTTTGTGAAAGAAAAGATAGAGAAATGATCTGCAACACTGATACTGCCATGTGCACTTAGCATTGACAAAGGTTTATAGAAGTTACCTAACATATTAAGCATAATATTAGCAGTCCGGAATATTATGTGCATTGAGTAAGGTGAAGCAAACAGCATATTGTTTCCCTCTTGTTCTTCCACTGCCCGTACAGGATACAACTGCATCAGAAGAAGCTTTGGGTGGAACTGGGAATCTTTGCATCAATGTGTGTTCCACCCTATGAACCTCAAGCCTTGATAAACCATTATAATTAAATCTCTGGCATGTGATCCTTTTAAGAGAAATGGCTATGACCCAGGAGACCAGCTTCTGGAGAGCTGACTCACAGGTGTGGCATGGCTAGAGAAGTTAGTTTCTGATCTGTGCAGGCTCCTAGGCAACATCAGGAATAAAGTTTAATTGACCATTAACACAGCTTGTAGTGTCTTCATTCTTAAACAGCAGAAGGCAGTAGGAATGGACAAATCTATCCACTCTACTTTTCTCATTTTGTCCAATCTCAAATGCAAAAAAACCCTGAATTTTTCCTCTATTCCTAGGTTGCAGCCTGCCCCAAGATATCTAGCACTAGTTCATGAATGATGGAGCTAGCTGGCTACTCTAACCTTCTTGGGGAAAGAGAGGAAATGAGAAGATCCTGTGTCACCTACCTCATCATCCTGCAGCTTTTCCTTTAACTGGAGAATCTTCTTCACAGCTGTAGCAACAAATTTCCTTCTCTTGGTAAGGAAATTTTGTTCTTCCTCACACAAGTCATAGGCCAGGCGCACATCTAAATCCTTTGACCTGCAATACATTGCTTTGGCATTGCTTCCAAAATCTCAATTCAGATGATTTGCATAGTTGACCTAGCTGAATAACATGAGCAGTAGTGGAGTATCATCTTTCAGTGGCAGCCCTGTGTGACACCAAAATTTGGCTCATACACCTCTCTCCTTCCATTCTACATCATAGTGGTGGCCCCTCCAAGGCGCCCCCAAAGCTCCGCACCCAGTGCAACCAAACTGGACCAAACTGGCCGCATTCCCCTAAATCCACAAGGATGCCACCTCCAACAAGAATGTAACTATGGCTCTTGCCAAGAGTACAGCAATGATGAGACTGCAGGTTAAATGGAGCAGCCAGTTGTGTGATACAAAAGGGGGGAAAGTCCCCCCCCCACTTCTGTGCCTGCAGCAAAATCATCTGTACTATATTATCCTAGTCTTACTAAAGCTAACCTGACTTTTGCACCTATAGTGCAGTTTATGGTACATCAGCAGCGGCGGTCTTAGAGGCCCTGAGCACTGAAACAATTTTGGTGTCCTCCATATGTAATTCAAAATCAAAACAATACCAAAACAAAAAACACAATTAAATTTTTCAAAATGACACGTAACTTACATGTAAGGCCCTCGTGCCTCCGCCCCCAAAGCCAGGTGCCTCCTTGCCTACCTTTCAGAAGGCAGCATGAGGAGGGGGCGGGATTTTGGCATTACACAGGGTACCACAGTGCCCAGGCCCACCACTGCTTTCTTATGTTACCAAAACATTCCTGAAACATACCTTTTCTGCTCAGTCACAGTTACGACTCCCCTTGCCCTGTTAATTTCATCTGTGTTTAAGCGTTATAATGTTGCCTTTTTATAGATCGGAGCAAGAGAAACTCACTCTAGATTCAGAAAGGGCAACAAAGTGTGTGAATTAGTTCCTGAATGATCTCTGAATGCATAAAAACACTTCTGAGATTCAAAATCATACTTTCCTGAGAAACGAAGAAACAAAACTGCACAAGCTTAGATGAAATGGGCAAAGAAAAACAATGTTTTACCAGTCTTTTGCCTTCACATGCAGATCAAACGTTGTGTCCTGAAAATCAAGAGAATGGGCAAAACCTCAGGCATATCATAAACTATTCTGCCCTTTTAAGAGCACAGCATGACAAACAAAGCAGTCCAGTTGTGGATCAGCTGGACTGCTATTGCAAATCCAGGCGTTTGTGCTGAGACAGATAAAACAACAACCAAGATTATGTTGGATCAATCCATCACCCTCTGTTGGATGATTTAGAAGGATTGGGTTGGGCATCATTTTCACTGTGTGTGTGCTAGCACATCTAAATCCTTTGACCTGCAATACATTGCTTTAGCATCACTTCCAAACACAGCAGGGGGATAGCTCAGAGCCCGTTTAAGCCAGCTGTACTCAGCTTCTCTGAAGGAATAACCCAAACATCATGAACCTTCAGAGAAGCTGAGTACAGCTGGCTTAACCTTGTTGGTAATTGGCACTATTTACTTAATACCCACCTGCTTAACAGATTAGCAACTGAATTACATGTTATTTGGGCCTCACTTGCCACAAATTTATCCATCTTTCTGCTAGGAAAAAGCAGAGTGATGCTCCTGAATTGGGCAAAAGTGCTTTTTTTCTGGCTAATTATTAGGAACAGAGGAAGTTGCCTCATACTGAAGCAGATCACCGATCCATCTTGCTTACAGTGCAGTTATACGCATGTTTACGCAGAAGTTCTATTGAATTAAAAGAGGCTTTGCAAACTGAGCTATAGCATTCCCACACTCACTGACAATTATTTAAATTCAATGTTTTCGTAAAGATAAAGCACTTACCTTTCTTAATGTTATTGTCTTTTCCATGGGAAGCTCATCCAAAGGTAAAACCACAGAGATATTACTTCCTGAGTTTCCTTTAAATGAAGCCAGCTAAAAATACGCCAACAAAAATTAAAAGAAGGTATAGAAATTTAACACAAAATTTCTACATTACCCCAAGGTACAGTAACATTGCCACCACTTCTGATGTGCACCACTTCTAAAGCTAAATGAAATATGTGAATCCAGCCCTTGTTTTTGTTTCTAAAACCTCTAAATCCAGCTGTATACATTAAATACAATATACACACATTTTAAAAATAGAGCTTTTTCACATTTGAGATAAAAGAATTTGGTGACGAATCTCCCCCCCTTTATTTGTTTCAGTCAAACCACATTAATTATTATTATTATTTATTTATTTATACCCTGCCCATCTGGCTGGGTTTCCCTAGCCACTCTGGGCAGCTTCCAACAAAATATTAAAATACAGTAGTCCATCAAACATTAAAAGCTTCCCTAAATGGGGCTGCCTTCAGATGTCTTCTAAAAGTCTGGTAGTTGTTGTTCTCCTTGACATCTGGTGGGAGGATGTTCCACAGGCCGGGTGCCACTACGAAGGAGGCCCTCTGCCTGGTTCCCTGTAACTTGGCTTCTCACAGTGAGGGAATTGCCAAAAGGCCCTCGGAACTGGAACCCAGTGTCCGGGCAGAACAATGGAGGTGGAGACGCTCCTTCAGGTATGCTGGACCGAGTCTGTTTAGGGCTTTAAAGGTCAGTACCAACACTTTGAATTGTGTTTGGAAATGTACTAGGAGCCAATGCAGGTCTTTCAAGACCAGTGTTATGTGGTCTAGGCGGCAGCTTCCAGTCACCATTCTAGCTGCTGCATTCTGGATTAATTGTAGTTTCCGGGTCACCTTCAAAGGCACATTGCAGTAGTCCAAGCGGGAGATAACTAGAGCATGCACCACTCTGGCAAGACAGTCCGTGGGCAGGTAGGGTCTCAGCCTGCATACCAGATGGAGCTGGTAAACAGCTGCCCTGGACACAGAATTGACCTGCGCCTCCATGGACTAATAATTATGCATTATTATCAAAGGAAACATACCTTTGACCACTGCATCTTCTTAGGTAATATGATCTCCAAATTTGACTGATGATTCTTGATACAGTGGAACTGAATGACAGTTCTGTTGCTAAGTCTGGTGTCTGGAGCCAGTGGAATCTTCTGTGTTTCCTCATAGGAACCCTTTATTGTTAATGTCAGATCACCTTCTAAACAGAAAAAAGTGAAGCACAAATAGTTCACTTGCTTCAAAAAAGGTTTTGTCCAAAAATCATTCTTGTCTATGATCCAGTTATTCAGAATCCTAGAAATTAAGAGGAGACCCATGCACAACAGGTAAAATGGGGTGTTGAAAATGGCAGCTCGTGATAATTCACATTTGAGAAGAATTCTCTGGCCAATTCCTACAGCTCTCTTCCAATTGACCTGGACTGGTGACAGTGGCAATAAATGCAGGAATGGTGGCAGTGGATGAGAAAACTGGAGACCTTGAGAGACCACCTCTCTGGCTGTTTGAACATTAGCATCCAAGATGCGAGGTATCCTAATGTTTCAGGTACAAAAAAGGAATGATGCCTCTTAGACTCTAGATTTTCTTCTCTGACACCCCAATGAGGACTTACAGGGAGCAGAAGCTTGTGGGAAAGCATTCAGGAACCCCATTGCATTCCTGAATATGTTACCAGGAGTGTGAAGGGGCTTCAGAATTCAGAATTCAGCTTAAAGAAAGTAAAACACAACTCTTTTAGGAGGGAAATAGCTCAGTTAACCTAGTCAAATCCTAAATCAAGCCCTGAAAGATTTACCCATCACTAGTCCCCAGTGGCGCAATGGGTCAGTGTGTCTAACAATCAAAAGTTTGGTGGTTTGAGCCCCCACCCCTGTGGAGGCCTGTGGACAGGATTCCTGCATTGCGGAGGGCTGGACTAGATGAGCCTCAGGGTCCCTTTCCAACCTACAATTCTATTATTCAGTGTGGCGTTTGCCTCCTAGGATGGGTCATAAAGAAAAGGTTAAAAGGGGTGTGATGTGACTGGCCAGTGAGAATGCAAGGGGGGGAGTAAAGGTTAGAGTGAGAAGTTTTGAAAGTCAGTTGAGGTTTGGGAGCTGGGAGTTGAGGTTTGGGAGTTGACAGTTGAGGTTTGGGGAGTTGGAGAAGGAAGAGGGAGGAATAGGCAGTGGGTTGGATAGAGTTGGATTGTGAGAGAGTGAGAGGAATTGTTAGGTTGAGTCAGATAGATAGTTGGAATAATTAGTTTGGAGTTGTTAGGCACTAAGATTAAGAAACTGACAAGAAATATTAATTGAAACCATACGCTTGTTCCTGCATTTAAAAATAAACTTGATTATTTGTTAATGTTAACAACTGTCTGGACTCCGTGTGTCCCCGTGAGAAGCGGGGTGGCAGTAGTGAAGAAAGCAATCACAGTGGTGGCAGAGGGTCAATAGACCGTCAAACATCCGGGGGCCCTGTGTGATCACCACATTCAGTAATTCTATACTCACTATATTTTATTCCCATCACCTTTAACTGTGCATTAGTCTTTACAAATTTCAGAAATCCGAGCTCAAAAAAATGGCATATAACCAACAAAGCAGTGTTGATCTACAACCAAGGGAATATCATTCAGAGCAGCAATATTCAGCAGGCAATTCAGAGGGAGGGGGTTTCAGAAGCAGCCCAGGGATAAGGTAAGATGTTGATGGGCACATGGCACATCTAGACTGCCGTTTTCTCTGCTCAGTCTGGAGCTAGAACACTCAGTCAGATGTAAAAAAAAACTGTGGAAGGATGTGAAACAACTATAACTTGTGTGAACGGCAAGCATCAATCCTCCTACTACAACTCCTAATGTTTTAATTTGTTACCCATCTTTCGCTCTAACATCTCAGGGCAAGTCACAACAATTAAAGCACAAAGATAAAAACAGTTTAAAAAGAGATGGGCCAAAAATTTTACATCTCAGGTATCCAAGCCAGGATAAAGAGGAGCTTCTTCAGCTAAAAGCTGCATAATGAAGGTGGCAAACACACCTCTGTGCAGAGGGTGTCCTAGAACTTAGGGACTGCCATAGCAAATGCCCTCTCCTGGGCCATCACCACCCCAGCTTGCTGAGGGCAAGGGAACCACCAAGAGAGCCCCCTCTACTGATCTTAACACCCAAGGGGAGCTTGTTTGGAAGGAGAAGGCCTTTTGGGCATTTGAGGCCTATTTAGGGCTCTAAACATGTGAGCACCTTGAACTGGGAATGGAAATGAACTGGCAACCAATGCAGCTGTTGAATAACAGGGGTTATGTGAGATCTCAACAGAGCTCCAGCCAGTTACCAGAGCATGGAGCACGGTGGCCAAATCATCTCTGTCCCAAAGAGGCAGTAGTTGGTGACTCTTTTGGACAGAGATGATTTGGCCACTGTACTCCATGCTCTGGAAAAAGGCATTCCTAGCCACTGAGATTTATCCAGGAGCACCCCCAATCTGTGGACCTGCTCCTTGCAGCGAAGTGCAAACCCATCAAAAGAGGTCGTCTCTGCCTTTCTCAGATGTGAGAACTCAGGACACATAACACCTCTGTCTTCTCAGGATTCAGTTTCAGTTTATTGACCTACAACCTACCCATCACTATCTCCAAGCCCTGGTCTAACACCTCAACCTCCTCTCCCAATTCAGATGGTGTCATCTGTACATTGATGGCACTTGACTCTAACTCTCTTGATAGCACCTTCAGTGGCTTCATATTGATATTAAATGCCATGAGGAACAAGATGGACCCTGCAGAACACCACAAGGCAACTCCCACGGTGCCAAACAGTAGCCTCCCATAAATTCTTTCTGGAGGTACTTCTGCTATATGGACTACATGTTCTTGTACATTCTGCATTCACCACCAATAGGATGAATGGGATGAGCAAGGAACCAGTACATGAAGCAAAGGATGTGTGTGGAATGTAAATGCCGGATATTCATTTGGAAGACTACCCTTCAAAACTGCCATGTGGACACATCACTAAACTGGATAAATCCCAAATACTGAGTCATAAAGACATTGTGAAATGGATTAGTGCTATTTGGGACTGTCCACTCAAAGTACTTGAGTTTATTGAGCAGTGCCACAAAAACACAACCTTCAAAGTGGCGTCAGTTGCAAATGTTTTTACTCAGGTAAGTACACCTAACCACAAAATAACCACTGGCACCAGAGCCTGCAATAAACCCAGATGCCAACTTTGCTGCCACATACACCCGGACAACACCATTACTGGCCCCAACAACATCACACATACCATCTCGGGACTATTTAATTGCTCATCGTCTAACATTGTATATGCCATAAAATGCCAACAGTGTCCTTCAGCTCTCTATATTGGACAAACAGGCCAGACCTTACGCCAAAGAATAAACGGACATAAATCGGACATCAGGAATCACAAGACAGAGAAACCAGTAGGAGAACATTTCAATCTCCCAGGACATTCTATACAAGATCTCAAAGTAGCTGTTTTACTACAAAGGAATTTCAGAAATAGACTGGAAAGAGAAGCTGCTGAATTACAACTTATCACCAAACTCAAAACCATGGAAAAACCTGGTCTGAACAAAGACCTTGGATTCTTATCTCATTATACATGACAAAGCCATTTTTCACCTTTTCACCCCTTGCTTTTTCCTGTAAGACCTATTGCAGTCGTTAAGAGTCGTCAACAGGCTCATCACAGCTATCTGCCAATCACCCATTCCCACCACCCTTCTGAGTAATACCCCTCCCCACCTTCTCACTATATAGAAGGGTCTGGAAACTTCTGTTTCAGTGTATCTGAAGAAGTGTGCATGCACACGAAAGCTCATACCAAGAACTGACTTAGTTGGTCTTTAAGGTGCTACTGGAAGGAATTTGTTTTGTTTTGACTATGGCAGACCAACACGGCTACCTATCTGTAACACAAAATAAATGAACACATTATCGTGTGTGAAAGACATGAGTTAATCAAATTCTTCTTTTGTCCCTTGAAACCAGAAACAAGTCAAGGGTCAAGAAAATGTAATAGATGTGGTTATTATATATCTTCCAGTGTTTGTAAGCTATTGATTTAAAGCAACAAATACATAAAGAGTTAAAGATGCAATGACCTCACCTGTGTATTGTTCCTTCAGCTTCTCAATATCGACTGTAACTTCCAAACATGAAACTTCTCGTGACTGCAGGAACAATGGGGAAATAAAGAGCAAAATGATCAATGGAACCAAATAATTGCAAACCTGCAGCATGAGATCTGATTGGTTATTCCAAATTAGTATACAAAATCCAGCATTCTGCCCCAACCTCCTTGGTCCTTCCAAGCTCCCAGTCTTGCTGTCTTCCCAACCTTCCTCCTACTTTGCCCTTCCTTCCTATGACACACATCCCTATTCCAAACCTTTTTATTGACAACTCAGCTCTTTGCCTCCTTTGTTTCTTACTCCTTCAATCTGCCAAGTAGAGGTGCATCTGGCTCGATAAGGAGGGAAACACAGAAAACCCACCTAAACCATCCATTGTGGGGACTGGACACGCCAAGGACTGAACCTGAGGCTTTCTGCATGCAGAGCATGTGATGTATTAATGTGCTACAGTCCCTCTCTGGGACAATGGGTACTCCATAGCTGGAGAGAGAGCTCTGGACCATTACATTGTCACCCAACCGGTTGGTCATATCCAGGCAGCTCTCTGATGACTGTTATTAGTCCTGCTTGATTAATGTTAACAAATTACCCTACTTTCCATGTAACCATAAAAGCCCAAAGAGGGTGTGATCCAGGTGGTTAAATGGCCTACATAGTTCTCATCAGGCTAGTAATTTCTAATCAACAACAAGAAGAAAAACATATGTAATTGCAAACCTCTTCCAAAAAGGAATGTATATATATATATTAAGGGCTGATACATTCAAGTTGTGGGGTAGGAGATAGGGTTCAAGTGAATAACAACAACAAAACCACTGGAAGGAATAGCAACTTGGTTGAAACCATTTTAACCAACAGATGTCATCTGCATTAGCTGAGCTGAAATAGGCAGAAGCAAGCAATTTAAGCCCACAGTACAGAAGCAGCACAGAGTGTTCCTTGCTTACTGCAAGACAATATGGGTTAAGGTTTGCATACAGCAGCCATTTCATAGAAAAGGACTCTGAAAATGAATAATTACCACCAAAGTTCCATTTGTAATGATGTTTTCAGGATCATCTGGGCTGAAAAACAAAATGGCAGATGAAAATATTACGATCCATTAGTATTTTCTATGGGACCTTTAAGGCACAAAATACATTGTATTTAGTTATGTATTATACCTTAATACCTTACTATCTATACCCTTCTCGTTGCATAGGTTTTTATAGCCAACAGGCTCTTTTGACAGATGGGAAACAGAGATGTAAAGATATATCCATTATGGACAGAAAGAAGTAAACACTGTTGGAAAAGACATTTAACTTCTAAAGCAGGGCTAGAGAACCTGGAGTCCTCCGGTTGTTGGAGGTTGGGAGTTGGAGTCCAACAATATTTGGAGAGTCACAGCTTCCCATGCCTCTTCTAGAGCTCTGGGTGTTAAGCTACAAAACGAGGAGATGTGCTGCTGGTCTTCCTATAGTTCTTCCACTAGCGTCATATATGTTGTCATAGATTAGTGCCGCAATGGACCCCAGAATCAGATTCACTTCAGTGTTACTATACTTCTGAAGCAAGTCATTCAATGTGAATCCACACTGCATCATGTGATTGGAGTTCCATGTTCCCTTGCATTATGGACAAGAGAATTTCCAAGGCATTTGGCGGGTGGGTGGAATGGCAGGTCTCCTGACCCATTAAGACATCATGCCCTAATAATCAAAATGACCCCTAGTCTCCACCTTCAGCTGGGAGGGGGGGTGGATTCTTGCAACAGCGACTACCTGAAAGCCTTTATTTCAGTGCCACTTAGCTCTCAGCCCCCGGATCCCCAAAGGTGCTGTCCTTCCTCCCACCCACAGCACAAATGGAGCTTAGAAACTCTCTTGATGTCAGTGTTCAATTGCTCTCCTGATCTTATATCCACTCATTCCATCTCTGACACTGGCAGTCCCAACTGGCAGGGCCGTCTTTAGCAGATGCAGCGCCGGGGTGCAAATATCAGCCCACATCTCCCAAATTACCATGGATAGTGTTGGGGTGGCCATAGCTGCGCACTGCCAGCCATCGAGGGGCGCAACTCTCCCCCATGCCGCTGTGGGAGAGTGATCCCCTCAGAGGCTTGGGAGGGAAGCTGCGGCCTGCCAGCCATGTGGTTGGCAGGGCACAGCTTCTATCCTAAGCCTCTGCAGGGATCGCTCTCCTCCAGAGGAGGCTTGGGAGGGAAGCTGCACGTCCGCCAGCCTTATGGTTGGCGGGGCGCACCTGGCGGGTGTGCAGGGAAAGGGGAGGCTGCCAGCAAAGCCTCGCTGCTCTCCCACTTGCTGGGGCACCACTGAGAGGCCAGCGCCCTGGCGCGATGCACCACTAAGCCCTGTGGAAAAGATGGCTCTGCCAACTGGCTCCTTTGGTGCTCTGTGGTTTATACTATCTTACCTTCTAATACAAAGCTGCCATGAGCTGCTCCTGATTGTGAGCCCTATAGCCCAGCATGAGGAGGTTTCACGAGTTTTAGGGAAGGAGAAAATGTCCCTTTCTCTTTCCCACCTCCTAAAAGGACTCCACTTCTGTGGACCCTGAGGATTGCTACAAGCAGTTCTTAGGTGGCAGGGAGATCAGGGCCAGTCCAAGACAGTTTGCTGCCTGAAGCAGAAGACAAGATGGCACATTCCTACACACATGTAGTTCCACAAAGAGAAGTGACTGGACTGGCAGCAGACCCTTACTTCAAGAGGAATGCCCCCAGCATTTGTCACCTTAAGCAATTGCCTCACTCTGCCTAATGGTAGGGCCAGAGAATCAGAAGAATCTATTTGCAACAGCCACAAGCCATAGCAATACAACGGACTGAAGACAGAGGTAAAAACTTAATACAAAATACATTCTGGAGGTTTACATCTTATTCTAATCGCCCCTGCTAAAAAAACATTGCCATTTTTGCTGTCACCTGGTTATATTGATCTGCTAGAAGGAAGGACACAGTAGCAGTGGTTGAGTAGAAGAGGAGTGTGTACTACAATAGAAACATTGGCAGCTTTCTTACACCAAGTGAGACCACTACTCCAGCTTACTCAGTATTATCAAAACTGACTGGCTACAGCTCTCCGGGGAAGGCTCTCTCCTATACTTACCTGGAAGTGTCAGGGATTTAACCTTGGGCCTACTGCATACTCTGAGTTACTAGTCTTTGTTGTGGATCCTTATTTGTAGCAACTGAAGACTTTCCAAGAATTTTTGCTTCAGGGCCTGCTAGTAAGCCAAGTCCTGACATTGTAATGTTGGCAGGTCTGTTTATTGGATTTATTTATTTATTTATTTGGTCTTTTTAGTAGTCAAATGTCATTTTAGATAGCATGTGGAGTCTCATATGCAGCCATGAATCAACTGTCTTCAGCCAAAGGAAGCAAGAGCAGCCGGTGGAGTATTTCAAACAAAGAATATTGAGGTTCATAATGTGTTCTGGCAAAATGAAATTTACACCCTTCATTACAAGCCAATACTTCCAAAGTAGTGTGTAAAAGAATAGAGGAGAGGGAGAGTCCCTTGACAGAACAACATAACGTAACCTAGGACTCAGCTAGATTGGTAAAGAAAAAGTGATTTACATGCACTGAATATGTGATATAATGTACCACCAGATGGCATTATGGAGTCCCGTTTTTCTCTATCTGGTTGCCCTGTTTAAATTTACAGCATTTAACTGAAACACTTCTTTGGTGTGTCTAGATCCAGCCCAAGTGTTAATGTTATATAGTAGCAAATTTAGCTTCTGCTAAAATTTTAAAAAAGGAGGGGGCATGGGTGGCGCTGTGGGTTAAACCACAGAGCCTAGGACTTGCTGATCAGAAGGTTGGCGGTTCGAATCTGTGCAACGGGGTGAGCTCCCGTTGCTCGATCCCTGCTCCTGCCAACCTAGCAGTTTGAAAGCACGTCAAAGTGCAAGTAGATAAATAGATACCGCTCTGGCGGGAAGGTAAACGGCGTTTCCATGCGCTGCTCTGATTCGCCAGAAGCGGCTTAGTCAAGCTGTACACCGGCTCCCTCAGCCAATAAAGTGAGATGAGCACCGCAACCCCAGAGCCGGTCATGACTGGACCTAATGGTCAGGGGTCCCTTTACCTTTACCTTTAAAACTAAAAAAAAGAGGAGAAACTAATGTTGAGTGTGAATGTGTGCAACAGAAGAAAAGATGGAATCAAACTCTGATAATGCAAGGGGAGACAGTGTGAAATATACATCTAAAATGTAAGAAGTACTGTATATGTTCTGGGAAAATAACTGGAAGTTAAGTGATAAAAGGGAACAATGGGTGGCACATCATGTGTATGGCGTGTGAAATCTCCTAGCACCATTATCAGCAGCAATTGCACAAAAAATTCCCATCTGGCTACAACCTATAAGCACTGTTCTGACAAATGTTCCCCACCCCCCAAAAAAAGAAAAGTTGCCCCAAATGCTCCAGGCAAATTTATAGTGGGCCTTACTGAACACTTCTTTCTTTCATGGCTCGCCAAATGCCAGGATTATTCATTAATCTCTGACTAAAACAATCCCATAAGGATTCAACTCAGTCAATATCTCCAATGGCACAGATATGAAACATTTCTACCAAAATGAAATGAATACATAAGTTGGTGTGAAGTTTGGTCTAAAGGGCTGTCTTTTCTCCCGAAAAACACTTGGATGGGTTCACAAAATAATTCACCTTCATCTCGCTGTGAGAATGTAAATATTGTAGGGGACAACCCAGTGCAGTGTAGTGGCCAAATAACAGGACAAAGACTAGGAAAATTCAGGTTTAGATCTCTTGGGTCAGTTATGCTCTCCCAGCATAACCTACCACACAGGGGTGTTGTGAAGATTCAATAGGGTGGAGCATGAAGAAACTTGTTAGCCATTCCGAACTCCTTAGAGGGAGGGTGATTTAAAAATGCAATAAAATAAATTATAAAAACAGCGCCAGCACTAAAACAAATATTTAAAAGACGAATACTTTACTAAAAAGAAAAAAGCATACAAGTTTGATTTTTCTTCATAGTCAATGTTTTAATATATATCTTATACATTTTATACATTTATTTACATTTTTCTTTAGCTTTTTTTCTTTGTGGTTTTCACGTAAGCTTCTTGCTGTTCCAGGAATACATAATTGTGCTCAGTTTCAAATCTGTTGGAAAGAGAGAAAAGTTAAATTAACCACCCATAGGCAGCATGTCCACAAAGATCAATGTTTAGGAATCAAACTCCCTCCTATGAGCCCAGATCCATGAGTAGGGCTTTCATGGTTTCCTCATCCATCTCCACAGCAAGAAGACGCCACAGAAGGGCTGGTGGGAACCACAATATTCACATAATACAAGGTGAGAAGTTTGTCTTCCATGCCTTGTTACATACTCTTAAAACCTTCTTCTCTCAGTCAAATGTCCCAAAGTGGGGAAATGATGCCTTCTGGTATAGACATGCCCTATAAATTACGTTTAGGAATGTGAAGCGCCATTTGCTTCTTCGAGAACTACAAAAAGTTTATTAACCTCAAATCCTGTGCTCTGTTAGAAGCCAGGAGGCCTAGGGATATCGATACTGCGAATCCACCGGATCCAGCGTGTTCCCGTCGCTATAAGGCCTCCTTCATTATCACCACCACGAGGAACAGGAGGAGGAGCAGTAGTAGTACGTGCAGCAGCAGCAACTCGGGGCTGTCTTTGGACCCTATGAACAAACAAGAGGAAAAAATGTTGTCACTTGTGAAACACGACAAAGCAATACAGGAAAACAAAAACACACCAATGGAGTAACTTAAGAAGAGGAAGAACTTACCTCCTCAGTCCCTGCCTACTGGGGCATCAGTTGCCTCCTTTAGGCAAATCTGGCCTCCATGTGGAGACTCAGTGGAGGATGGCAAAAGCATTCCATGATTCACCCCTGTGTAAAAAGGTAAAGGACCCCTGGACAGTTAAGTCCAGTCAAAGGCGACCTTGGGGTTGTGGCGCTCATCTCGCTTTCAGGCCGAGGGAGCCGACGTTTGTCCACAGACAGCTTTCCAGGTCATGTGGCCAGCATGACTAAGCCACTTCTGGCGCAACAGAACACCGTGATGGAAGCCAGAGTGCACAGAAACACCGTTTACCTTCCCACCACAGCAGTACCTATTTATCTGTTTGCACTGGTGTGCCTTCAAACTGCTAGGTTGGCAGGAGCTGGGACAGAGCAACGGGAGCTCATTGCGTCGCACGGATTTGAACTGCTGACGTTCTGATAGGCAAACCCAAGAGGCTCAGTGGTTTAGATCACAGCGCCACCCCCTGTGTACAGCTGCTCCAAGAGGTCAGAGGAATCATGGCATCTGGCTCAAGCATGAAGTTCATACACACCTGCTTCACAACATGATGCTCCCCAGCTTGAAGCACTCAGCTTGTGAACTGAGCACTTTGTCCCCCAAAGTTCTTCTCTGGCTCAGTAAACTTCTGGACATGTGTGCCACAACAATAACTACTCAACAGAGATATCAGGAGTCTGAGATGCCCTGAACATGCTCACAACAGAAACCCAAGTGCCTTGGGCCTTGTGGTTTCCAGGGCTCCTGCATATCCCTACTGAATCCCTGCTGCTGCCATTTCAGTGTCCCAGGCATCAGAAAGGAATGGCCATTGCTCCCATTGCAGCAAGGTCGGAGAGAGAGAGAGAGAACTGGCTCAACTTGGAACAAGAAGTTCCCCTTTACAAATCCACACATAAAATTCCCAGAAAAATGGTGTGGCATACAAACTGAAAGTTGTTCCAATAGAAATTATTAAACCAAAGTTAAAATAACATCTGCTTAAGAGTTAGTGATTCCTTCCAACTATGATTCTGTGATGAGATGTTTCAAGTGATGTTTAGCGCTCATGAACCACACTGAGCTACAGTGGTACCTCGGGTTACAGACTCCGCTAACCCAGAAATAGTACCTCAGGTTCAGAACTTTACCTCAGGATGAGAACAGAAATCACACAGTGGCAGCACAGCTGCAGCAGGAAGCCCCATTAGCTGAAGTGGTACCTCAGATTAAGAACAGTTTCAGGTTAAGAACAGACCTCTGGAATGAATTAAGTTCTTAACCTGAGATACCACTTTACTTGTCTCCAGATAAGCAAGGGCAGCAGAACGAACTCCCCCTGCCCTGTCTGCCTGAGGCTGCACTGCCCAAGCTGACAAAATGAGCACACCCCAGACCAGTTGCTGCAACACCATTCAAACTCCTGCTGCTGGCAGCAACTGCCTGCCTGAGTCCTCTGTGGCCAGGCCAATGCCTTGCTGAGATGTGAAGCGCCACTGTCACCCCACCTGAGCTCCCCACTGACACCGCCTTCCCCATCTAAAATGGTCAGACCTCCTTGCATTTTGAAAACATGTATAAAGACACGGTCAGAAAAAAAAATCTGAAATCACACGCCCTTGTCCTTTCAGAAGGACCAGCGTCAAATCTTAGAGCCACTTCAAACATGATGAATCACTATTATATGCAAGGGGAAATGGAAAACTATTGGCAATTGCTGCTCACCTGACTACTTCGTTCACTACATGGTGTACAAGTGAGGTTAATGATTCACATTTTCCCAACCCATATAGGTAGTGAAGCAGATCCAGGAGAGGTACACACTCCGCTTGCACACTTCTCCCACATTATTTGAACATATTTGGAGCATCTCTTAGACGCATGCACTCCATCTCCCAAAGCTCCTGGGACTAAGGTCATTTGCAGTTAGTGCCATTTTTAATAAACAAAGACACACAATTTAAAATATTTCCAGGTGAGTTCCCTTCCAGGCATTTTTAAGACACACACAAAGAGTAAACCATAAGCAGAGTATAAATGGGTTCAGGTTTTATGTGTTTCATCCGTTTCTGGGATAAAAATGATATAAGGAAATAAGACGCCACTATGCAGCCAGTTTTTCAGCCTGAAGAATGATACCTGATAGTGAATATACTAATCCAAACAGGGTTGGAACACACAGAGGGCCAAAGATTGAGGCCACCACAGAACCAATGTACAGTTTCACAGCCACTCTTTCAGTGGATAACATTCTCTGAATTTTAGTATAAAAAATAAAAATCTCGGGACCAGATTCAACTAAGCTATTCTGCTAATGGAAGCCAGCGCAAAGCTCCTACAAGTGCAAGAGGGCTTCTCCCACACACCTCCCCTCAAAGTGCTACCACATCATTACACCAGATTTCATTAGCATGAAAGAAATGGTTTTGAATTTGCATTTTTTAAATCTGCCA
This sequence comes from Podarcis erhardii, assembly GCF_964252035.2. Lineage (NCBI taxonomy): Eukaryota > Metazoa > Chordata > Lepidosauria > Squamata > Lacertidae > Podarcis > Podarcis erhardii. The sequence continues at coordinate 45,346,122 of NC_138497.1, forward strand.
TATTTTGAATTGGCAAGACTTTTTTTTTCTTTGCTTTGTTTTTGTATCCTATTGTATGCTCGTAATTCAGCTGAAATGCTGATGGTAAAAAAAATGAGCCTCTTTTCGGTTTCATTGAGTAATCTCAGCACAGCTAATTTCTCTCACCAAGGCAAACACACCAGCAAATAACAGATTCCTAAGCCACGCAAGAAATGTGTTTGCAGCAGCCCTGCTAATCGACCATTACATCCACAGTCTCCCCAACATCTGTGTTACACACAAACACACAAGCTAAATTATAATTGCCTCTTATAGCCGCACTGATGTGATTCTGCACATAAATTATAGAGACTTTGCAATATTAAGAGTTGTACTCACATGGGCTGTAATGTGAATTCTACCTCCAACTCTTCCTGTGTCTAAAAAAAAATAAATAGGAAAAAGAATGACTCCTCCCTATACAAAATCTCCTTTTCTACTTATCCATTGATAATATTTTATTTTTTGGCACTTTACCCTTCTCCCAGCTTTCAGAGAAGAAAGTAAAGTAATGATTACGCCTCATTATCATAAGTATCATTTTATGTGTTCACAGTATTTCAATATCAATGTATACTATTTGGATGCTACAACCTTAGTTCCTTCCTGAAAACAGTCCCAGTAGTTCTCCACTCCTTTCATGCCCATGAGGAGGAGACAGGAAGCTTCCATTTCCAATTTTAAACAACCCAGTATTCCCCATGACATTCAAACTTGGGGGACTTTGATTTGTTTAAATTATGGTTAGTGAAATAAACCAGGATTTGACTGTTCTCAAGCCATGGTTTAAACAATCCACAGTTCCCAGAGTTCAGATGTCACAAGGAATACTGACTTCTTCTAAATCGGGAACAATGTCTTCCAGTCTCCTCTGGTACACAAAATAAGTTGAGAGGGGGATTGAATAGATGTATAAACATAGCAGTAAACCATGGCTTTCCCTTACGTATGAACTGAGCTAATGCAAGTTTACATCTGGGAAGTCACACTTGTGTATCTGAACATAATTCAATTATTCCTTCAGGTCCAGAAAATGTGTTGTTGCAAAAGTTGCTTCTAAAAGCAGTGAAGAAAAGTAGCAAGTACATCTCTTGTTTGTAACAATATGAAACACAATATTATTTTGTCATACTCACTCTAAAGGATTCTAATACAATTAAGCTTTAGTGACTTATTTTATAGTTCCATATTTAATAATAAAAATAAATTAACTAGACAACCCTGAATATATTGGGTTTTCATTTTTCCCCACTGACAAACTCCATGATTTTCAAAGTTAAAAGGCAAAAACTTCAATGTTATATTCAGCCCAATTGTAATCTAAACTTTGAAGAGAGCTTAATTTTGAAAAAGCATTTAAGCGATAATTTGGCTATCAACATTATACATGAGCAAAATCAGCAAACAGGTTTACTCTTTAAAACGCACACAAATGACCAAATGTTGACAAAACTCAGTTTCTGCGTGCCAAAATTGCTGAGATGTTCACACTTTTGGTCATTATCATATCAGCCTGTGTGCCCCGGAAATGTTATTTAAAAATCCACACATTAATCGAAATGCAATAAAGTGAGTATCTAATGCAGGGTAAAGTCCAATAATGCAATGAGCTGGTTCACATGTACTGCTAAGTCATGCTTAGCATGAATGCATGTAAGCATCCAGGCTCCCAGATAGGAAAATCCTTCTGCTTTGCTCTCTCATCTGGTCCTGCTGCTTCTGCAATGCAGAGACCTAAACCATGGTTGGCATAGCACATCATCTGAACCCAGGATTATGGTTTGACTCACTTCAGACAAAGCACAAAGTTTGTTAAAGGGCTACATCCCTTGGTTTGTCTTGAGGAGATAAATCACAAGCCATGGCTTAGCTCACTGCAACTGCAGAACTAGAGAACTGAGCAAAGCAGGAGTAATGTCCTTTAAGCAACAGTTTAACTTAGTGCTCCATGGAAATTGAGCCAATATGTCACAGCCATGCAGTTGTTTCACTGTACGTATATTTCTCAGTGTAACTTCACCACTCACCGCTGGATTCAAGTTGAAGTTCACACGACTAGTTCGCCCCGTTTGCAGTTTACCGACATCAAAGAGAACTGTGAAAAGGTGGTCATCTTTGGTGAATGTATCTTCATCACAGACTTTTAGCTCCAGAATATTCTAGTAATAGAAACACATTGTGATAATAATTCTTTTTAGAAACCTGTATTTTGAGTTTCAAAGAAATGACAAATGAACTATGCAGGCTAGCGTATGCAAGTTCTGTTTCTTTAGGTCCATGAGGGATATGTAAATAAAACAGCCTATCCTTCTGGTTCCTCACTCCTAAAACTTATAGGCCTCTCCCCCAGAAGCTGTGTTTTCAGATGTCAACTGTTCTTTGCTGTTCTCTTTTCAGAAGCAGGTAAAGAGATTTTGGAGACTGCTATTTTTCTATTGTTTTATATAATTTTAAGCTGTGCTTTTATATTGTTTGAACAATGTGTTTGCTTTTATTTCACTCTGTAAACTGCCTTGTGAAGATTGCTATTGTAAGAGAGTCTGTAAGCTTATTTTAGTTTTGTTTAACAGCGTTTATAAATGTAAACTTGAAAAAATGAATGAAATTCTTAATTTTAATCAACAGCGTTGCACACTTTGGGAGTTCATCTTATGTGGGGGGGATTACTAAAGGTAAATACCCACATTTTGCCTGCATACTGCTTAAATTATTATTTTTAATGCTTTGGGTCACTATGCTCATTCAGGGTGGAATCCATTTGGTTCCCTTGTGAGATGTTGCAGTGTGGACTGCTCCTGCTCGGGCTTCCAGCCAGCCTTCCTTCCAGGATATTCTATTCCATTACCCCTCTACCCCAATTTTCTCAAACTCCCTCCTCACCTAAAAGTTGGTATTCCATGTCTGCTGAGCATGATCAGTCTTTACTACACTGTTTTGTGGTGGGTTCCCTGTCCGTCTGTCCCCCCCCGCCCACACACACACATAGGTTTTTTCACTAAATATATTTTAGGGTTTCTGCAACCCTTTGAGTTCCTCCAAACCCACTGCCACTTCCCTCTTGCATACAGATGTCGTCCCAGACTCAGAGAATGAGTTTGCGAATAGTATATAAGATTCATTTGTTAAGAGAACCTAATTAGAATGAGCAACATGGAAAAAAATACACATGGCCTGACCTTTACACGGCTGTCAATCCTGTAGCAAAAGGATTGATTCCACACTGGATTTTTACTGTTGGAAACAGTTATGGTCCGGACTTTTTCACTTGTAGCAGTTGGCAAGGATAGACACACGTAGCAATCAGATTCAGTAACTGTAGAATAAGAGGATAAATTATATGGGGGTCCTTCAATGCTGAAACAGATAGAGCATTACTGAGGCCTCGTCTGCATTATAAATTTACAGCAGTATCATACCACTTTAGCCAGTCATGGTCTCCCCCCCCCAAAAAAAAAGTAGAGTTTGTTAAGAGACCCATATTCCCCTCCCAGAGCTACAGTACAGTTTCCTGGGAGGAGGGACTGTCTGTTAAACCACTTAGGGAATTAGGTCTGTGAGGGCAATAGGGAAGGGGTGCTGGAGTCTGACTCAAGGGATGGGGGGTAGTGTTTGGTGGGGACCGGTACCAGCCAGGAGGCAAAAGGCAGAGGCAGGAGGCAAGCTGCAGAGCTAAAGGAAGAGGAGGAAGAAGCAGGCCAGGCATGTGAAGTGTTGGGTGCTTCCCCACCCTACCCTGCACCGCTGTCTCCCAGAACCAGGAAGGAATTGAAAAGGGATGTGCAAAGGAAGTTTCCATGCAGGCACCATCGTGGGTTGCATGCACACAGCCCATTGGCAGGGAGGTACATAAACTGGTGGGGAGGGGTGGCCATGTTTCCACAACTGCTCCATAGAGCACAGACCTGGAAATAGCTGCCTAACCATTCAGTAGCATAGCGTGGGTTGCCAGTGTCCAGGGCTGCGCAGAGGAGAGGGTAGGAGGGAGGGAAATGGAGGAAGTTAGCATGCACATTCAACTGTCTAACAGCATCCACATCACCCGGGAGAGAGCAGCAACAGAGATAAGAAAATAAGAGTCATTCCATTGACTGGAAAGGCCACTTCCTGGTTCACATGGAGAAGCAGCTTTCAACAGCATTGGAAATGCACAGCTGTATTGAGGCAGCACTGGGTGTTGAAATTTTGTGGCCCTAATAATTTTGAGCCTGAGACAACTTCCCTTTTGCCATCCCCATGCTACGCCACTGTAGCTCTGAGCCCGGCTTTGGCTGGGGAGGGTGGGATATAAATAAAAAATTATTATTATTATTATTATTATTACTACTACTACTACTACTACTACTACTACTACTATTGGTGTGCGTATATATCCAGAGCTGTTGAAGTGACTGTGTTATCTTTGATCATAGATATTTCACTACATGTATCTGCCTTGTGCGTTCCTCTGGCTGAGAAGCACCCCTGACAGGGAGAATCAAGGCCTTCTGGGGTATTAAGGCTGTGAGCCCCTCCATCGTAGGTTCAGGTTGTATATATATATATGTAAATAAACCACATATCATAAAGACACCACAGTCACCGCTGTCCATTATTCTGAAGAAACCAAATCTTGGGTAATCTCACACCACACAGAGATTGGGGTGGCATGTAACAATAATGTCCAAACTAGCCAAAATTCCAGTGTCCTTAAATCTTATTATATACAGTATATAATATATACTGTCTATATAGATATTATATACAATCTGTATTATATACTTTTTGCCAATAGTTTAAAAATACCTCTTTATTGTACTGTTTTATTGTTGTTAGCCGACCTGAGCCCGGCTTCGGCTGGGGAGGGCGGAATAGAAATAAAAAAAATTTATTATTATTATTATTATTATTATTATTATTATTATTAGCGTGAAAGAATCCACCTGTACCATTTGTCTCAAACTTTAGGCCTCTCTCTTACATAATTGCAGCTTCCTATTACATCACCTCTTTCCTAATAAGCATATCATTTTGTCATCACTAGCCAGCACTTAAGAGCTTTGCATTTTTACATGTACAAGAAAAGACATTTTGCAGAGTGTTGAACTCGTATGTGTCCAGTGACTGGTAATTAATTGCCCTGTAGCAATGTAAGTCAACAATAATGAATCACTTGACGGCTGCAATCTTCAAAGGAGTCACACTCGTTTAGCATTGTCTTGAATATGTAATACCTTGGGTGTTAATTAAAAAAGCCACATCCCCACCCTTCTGTCCCACTTAATGCTCATCAGCATGGATCCAAAAACATGAAAGCTCAGAGAAGGAAATAATCCTCTTGCCTCCACCTGCCTTACCCCATGGCCAGCTGTGCCCCTAAAATCCTCTGGTGGGTTGTGGGCCTTCATAAACAATGCAGGCTGGAGCACAAGAAGCTGGTGGGAGGGAGGGAGGAAAGGGATGAGAAACTTTTCTTCCATGAACTTCCTTAAGTTAACTGGAGGGCTCCAGGCTGGGAAAGGCTGCCATAAGACAATAACAAATTGGCTTATTGGGAAGGGGGGAGCATTCAGACGTGAGGAAACAGGAAGCCAAGCTTATTTGTGGTTTCCTAATTTGTTTCTCCCATTCATTCCTGGTGAGCAGCAAAATGGGAATGATCACGGAGCATGTAGCAGCACGCTGCTGTCACACAAGAAGAACCGCAATGAACCAGAAAACTGGTCTTAGTCATTATGACATGTGAGCATGACCATTGAAGTCCAAAAGTGGGGTGAAGGATAGAAGGCTTTATCCCATGAAGCAAGGAGGAGCAGGAATGTGGGACTAGAGGAAGAAAACTCAATATTCCTACTTGAGCATAGTGAAACCATTGGTCAAAGCAGATCCCCTTCTCCTTCTCCCTGTGGGTGGCAGGATTAGGAAATCAAACGTTGCCTTTGGATCCTGTGTTGCTGCCAAATGACACAACAGCCGTCCCCATGTAACAATATATGAAACAGCAATGTTAAGATGTTTCATGTTTCTGTAATGCCACAGAGTGGCAATTGACTCATTGTTACAATTAATAAGTCATTACTTGAAGCTATAAGCAGGAAACAAAGTGTGGTGGAGTCACTGGGGCATGTACTGTATCATGTTCCTAATAGCTATGAAGTATTCTGCCTGTCGGACAACATATCTGTCTGCCCCAGGTGTCTAAAATGAAAGGAAGTCACAGAGATAACCAGGGCCAAACATTTGCAACGTAACCAGAAATAACTTGTTTTCTACATATAACCCTAGAAGACAAACCTTTCCATAAGGAACCATATTTTGAGGATCGGGTGGTGGGGAGCCATTAAAACTAAGGGTCCTTTTTCCATGGGGCTTCATATATTTAGGTTTTGTTTTGTTTCAATGGAGTTGTTTTTAAAGGACTCCCTTGACAATCAAACATTATTCAGAAAGGATGGATGAGAATTGTCATTTGAAGGTTCATGGAATCTGATGGACAGTGTGGATTTCTTTTGCAACGATAACTGTTGTATGGAACTGGGGTGTGCACCAACCACAAGATTCAGTTCACAACCTGATTTAGTACTTCAGACAACAGCTTGATTTGTTCTGAAGCACTTTGGTGTCAAATACAAATTCTGATTTTGGAAGAAGAAGAAGAAAATGAAGCATCATGGCCTTCCTATTCACTAAATTCCAACCCACTGCTCCCGCCATTGGTGGAATAGGAGTAGAGGCAGCAGCAACTTCTGGCGGGATCTCACCAAAACCTCACGAGACCTCACGGTGTGCACAGAATCTCATAAGATTTTGGTGAGAAGCTGCTACTGTGCAAGCTTTGTAAGGGAAGTGGCAGTGTGGGCAGAATTCTACCCCTGTGTAAGGTCAAGTAGAAAGTATCTTTCAGATGACCCTGGTGGTCTATCTTGACTCAGTCCATGTTCCTCCTTCATCATATAGATGCCAGCAGGATCTTGAGGGATCATGACAAGTCTTCTCTTGCCGATAGACCCACTCCAGAAATAAGGGAACCCTTTGCAGACATTGCATGAAGACTGAATGCTCAATTTGCCAAATCAGTAGCAACTTCAACAATAGTGTTATACATTTTGGGGACCCCAAAAACCCTAGAAATTAATAAATGGTAAAATCTTCATTATCTGGAGTACTGAAGCAAAGATTGCAGGCCAGTGGAAAAATACAAGCTAAGCTTCCTTTCCAAACCTCACCTGGGATAGAGGCATTAACATGACAAAAGGTTTTTAATCTGCTGGGAGCCACCCAGAGTGGCTGGGGAAACCCAGCCAGATGGGCGGGGTATAAATAAATAATAATTTGCCCATCTAAGAGGAATCTTGGGCCTGGGCAGACAGAAGATTGCCAGGGTAACTGGGTGTGAGATGACAAAAAAGGGTGTCTTTAGAAAGATGTGCTGGGAAGAAGGGGGAGAAAAAAAGACAGAGATCCATCTTGGGCAGGATGGCTGAAGGCTGGCGGGCTGGGAGAGATGCTTTTGACTCCTGTTCAAGCCCTACCTGAAATGACCATGCTGTAAGATCTGGACTCTCTCCATGCAGACTGATTTTGTAAATATGTGAATAAACCATATTTCTTAAAGCTATGACAGTCTCTGCCACAACTTCAATTCTCCAGGAGTGGATTTTTCTGGGAAAAGGCTTGAGAGCTCAACTGTGCTACTAATCACAAATTTCCAGTTTGATCATGTGCACAAAGGCATCCTGTTCCTTAATTCTTAGCATATGGCTAAGTGGGGCACATTTCTGTTTACTCTGCATACAGTGCGCTCCCACCACTGGTTTGGGAAGCAGGGTGCACACAACATTAGCCCCAATCCATACATATCCTGTATCTATCCTGGCATTTCTTATGCAGTGTTGTATTTTGATGCATTCCCCCCCCCCAAAAAAAACCCAGCTTCAATCTGGACTGAGAAAAAGAAAAGCCTCATTGCATGTTAAGCTGGTAAGGTGTACACAGCCTATGGCTGCCCAGCTGAGCCACAATTTTGTACCTGGCTGTGGTTGATCAACCTCAGGGTTCTAACAAAAACAAAGTAGATCTGCAAGTCTGCCCACCCAGCTCTCGAAGGAAGGAATATTTGGCAGCAATGGAGATACTCACAAATATCTGCCTTCTGGATATTCCTGGCTCTCAGTATTCTTATTGTGAGGAGTCTGAAAGGAGTTTCTTCTTTGTGCTGATATAAAAAAAGCAACAATAAATGAATGGACATGGGTATTTGAGGGTGCCCATTAACATGCATATATACAAACAGGATGGGAAATGAATGATATAGCATAAAACGGGGAAAAGTTTTGCTACTGCAATTTGATGATTTCTCGGTGACGCAATGCAGTCTTTAACAAAACACCTGCCCTGTTTATATTGTATATTTTAGGAAAAAGTGTTAAAGAGTTAGAGAAACGAATAAGCAGAAATTTATTAGAGTCAAGCCTGACAACCCCAAGCAGGAAACATTTCTCTGAGTGTCATTTCTAGCCAAGGAGAGTCCTTATGAGACTTCTCCTCTTTAATAATAATAGTAATAATAATAATAATAATAATAATAATAATAATAATAATTTATTTATACCCCACCCATCTGGCTGGGTCCCCCCCCGCCACTCTGGGCGGCTTCCAACAAAACACTAAAATACAGTAGTCCATCAAACATTAAAAGATTCCCTAAACTTTAGATGTCTTCTAAAAGTTTGGTAGTTATTTTTCTCTTTGACATCTGGTGGGAGGGCGTTCCAGAGGGTGGGCGCCACTACCGAGAAGGCCCTTTGCCTGGTTCCCTGTAACTTGGCTTCTCGCAATGAGGGAACTGCCAGAAGGCCCTCGGCGCTGGACCTCAGTGTCCAGGCTGAACGATGGGGGTGGAGACGCTCCTTCAGGTATACTGGACCGAGGCCATTTAGGGCTTTAAAGGTCAGCACCAACACTTTGAATTGTGCTCGGAAACGTACTGGGAGCCCATCTTTGATAGTGAGCCCTCTGCATCACTTCCCAAAGTAGGGATCTCAGCACACACACACACTTGGGGAAGGTAGAGAAGGGAGGACCTGCTGCAAACAATGACTCAGCATAAGAGCAGGTAGAGAAGAAGCTGGATATATGAGTCTCCGACTCCTCTGTGCTTTTGCAGGGTTAATAGCTCCTCACTGAGCTCACTGGGCTTCTGGCTCCAGAAATCTTCCTGACTCAGCTACTGCTATGGCCCTGACTCTGGCTCCAGCCTCCTGGACTCATCTAAAAGTAAAACAAGTCTATCAGTGACAACAAGCGAAACAGCTTGTTCCTTGCTGCACAAGTTCAGATCTGTGCATCTGGCAGCTTCACTGCTACAATTGCTTTAACTCTGTGTGGTTTTTTTTAAAAAAATATGTGGGGTTTTGTTACTGTTGTTTTTTTCTTGAGGGGAGATGTGCCTGGGAAGAGAGGAGCTGGGAAGAGCAGGGGCACAATTCTAATTTTGACCTATACAGTGGTACCTTGGATGCAAACGGGATCCATTCCGGAGCCCCATTCACATCCTGAACAGAATGTAAAACACGTCTGCATGTGCGCGGGTCACGTTTTGCCGCTTCCGCGCATGCGCGTGACGTCATTTTGACTGTCTGCACATGCGTGAGTGGCAAAACCCGGAAGTAACACACTCTGTTACTTCCGGGTTGCCGTGGAGCGCAACCAGAAAATACTTATCCTGAAGCGTATTTATCCCGAGGTATGAGTGTAAAGCCTTAAATGGCTCAGGACCGCAATATCTCAACGACCACGTCTCTCCTTATGAAATTACCCAGACCCTGCAATCATCATCTGAGGCTCTTCTTCAGGTCCCTCCTCTATGAGAGGTCTGGAGGGTGGCAAAACAAGAAGTATTGTTTAGGAAGGTTCGCCTAGCACCTTCGTGTCATATCTTTAGTAAAGGTAAAGGGATCCCTGACCATTAGGTCCAGTCGTGACCAACTCTGGGGTTGAGCGCTCATCTCGCTCTATAGGCCGAGGGAGTCGGCGTTTGTCCGCAGACAGCTTCCAGGTCATGTGGCCAGCCTGACTAAGCTGCTTCTGGCGAACCAGAGCAGCACACGGAAACACCGTTTACCTTCCCGCTGGAGAGGTACCTATTTATCTACTTGCACTTTGACGTGCTTTCGAACTGCTAGGTTGGCAGGAGCAGGGACCGAACAATGGGAGCTCACCCCGTCGCAGGGATTCGAACCGCTGGCCTTCTGATCGGCAAGTCCTAGGCTCTGTGGTTTAACCCACAGCGTCACCCGCATCCCTATCTTTAGGCACCAAGCAAAAACATTCATCTTCTTCCAGGCCTTTGGGTAATTAAACAATCTATGGCCTTTTAAACTGTGGGGAGGGTTATAGTTTTTGTTTGTTATTATGTTAGGAATATTGTAAACCACCTTGTGATCCTCAGATGAAAGGAGGTACAGCAAATTAATAAATAATAACATAAATAAACAATGATAATGTAATCTGTTGTGGCAAACTACGTTTCCCCAGGCTCATGCTAAAACACAATGGCGACAAACCAAAGAAACATGAGCACACACAGCCTGACTGATCTGCTCAGAAGTCTCTACTGGATGAATCACAAAGGAATTCTCCACCTCCTTCAATTGCACAATTTCATTATGTTGTTCTGCCTCTGTGGTCTGAATTTCAACTCGGTGAACTTCCCACACAATAATCAATGTGGTGCAGTGCTTCGCAGCACAATGCTGGAATTAGTGTGGTGCTTCACAACACACTGCTGGAATTGTTTGGAAACTGGGACGAGGCAAGATATGGTGGGATTTCAAACCCTGTGGAGTCATGGTAACATCACAACATCACCGAATTACCACACCATGTCCAACCTGATGGGAAGAGCTACCCATTTGGAAATCACCATGTGAATCAGCCATGACTGTCATGTTCTGTTGCACTGTTTGCCAGTGACTATTACTAATAGTGACTATTACTATTACTATTACTATTACTAATATGAAAGGTGAGGGATTACCAGTGCAAGTTTAGCTGAAACTTTCATAAAGCTGAAAAAAGTTAAAGAAGACTTCATGCTGTGCGTTGAAAGAAAACCATATGAAAATGATATATCGCTGGTATTTAACACCAAGCAAACTGACAAAGATGTATAAAACTAGTTCAAATGTTTCTGGAAATGTAAAACGAAGGAAGATACTCTTTTCTATATGTTATGGTTTTGTGATAAAGTAAAGGTGTTCTGGGAAATGATCTATAATGAGTTAAAATGTTTAAATATACATCTGTTAAGAAACCAGAAGCCTTTTTGTTAGGTATAATAGGAGAAGAGCTACCGAGAAATGACAAATTATTTATGTATGGCACAACAGCAGCAAGAGTATTACTAGCCCAGAAATGGAAGCAAGAAGAACTACCAACAAAAGAAGGTTGGCAAACTAAGCTAATGGTCTATGCAGAAATGGCAAGACTGACAGGAAAGATCAGAAACCAAGGAGATCCAAGTACCGTATTTTTCGCCCATAGGGTGCACCTAGGTTTGGGGGGGGGTTAAAGAAACCCCCCCCCCGGCACGGATATCTGCCCGAAGCCCGGGGCGCTCTACTCAGCGCGCCCCAGGCTTCGGGATCCAGGCAGCTCTCCGGAAGCCTTTGGAGCCTGGCGAGAACTCCCGCGGGCTCCCAAGGCTTGCGGATAGCTTCCTGAAGCCTGGAGAGCGAGAGGCTGCATTCACCCCATAGGACACACACACATTTCCCCTTCATTTTTGGAGGGGGAAAAGTGCATCCTATAGAGTGAAAAATACAGTATTTGAAAAAGAATGGAGTAAATATTTGAATTATTTAAAAGATCATTGTAAGCACTAAAAATTATTGGCAGAATTGTGAAGAGCTTGTATTGTGAATGTTTATTATAGGATTATTATTTTTTACATATTTGATTAAGAATTCGTATATTAATAACATGCAGTTAATTGGGAATTATTTTAGAAACCTGTGGAGGAAAAGGAGGAGGTCTGAAGGTTAAATTGAAGTTGTAAAAAAAAAAGATATAAAATATGGATGTTATGGAAAATGTGAAAACAATAAAAATATTTATATATATATATATAAATCAAACATAAAGCTGAGGGTAAAATTCACTAAGGTGACAGAACACATGAGATCTCAGGAGATTTGGGTGAGCTCTTGTGAGCTCTCATTGGAAGCTGGCGCTTCATGGGCACTTCAGGTAAGAAAGGTGTGGCACTGGTGGCAGGGGGGCAGCAGGGGCGTGCGGCATGCTCTCATTTTGCTTCAACCTGCGAAACGGAACACACCACCTCAGCGTCCCCTCTCCTCTCCCCAAGCACTGTTCTGGGGGTTCTGGGGATTTGACGGGGCATTGAGCTGGGGAGAAAGGGAAAGCTCTGCTGAATCAGCAGAACATTTGCAAAACTTAGTTCCAGCAGCTAGCCATCAGCTTTACCTTTTGAATCAGGCTACTCTCAATTTTTTATTTTTATTTTAGCTAGGAAAGTGTTCATAGTGTTTTAATCCTTAAACCTAAACCAAATTTGTGTATTTCTCTGGCAAGTCCCAGCTGTCATAGTCAATGGTCAGGGATGATGCTGTGAGCCGCCCTGAGATCTTGGGATGAAGGGCGGTATACAAATTTAATAAATAAAAAGGTAATAATAAATAATGATAGGACCTGCTGTCCAGCAACATCTGGAAGGCCACAGGTTCCCCAGCCCTGTCCTTGTGAATAATAATGAATAGTCTCTGATTTCTCCCTTGAACAGCCTCTGCACATTGCTGTGATGCCATAAAAACTTCCCTTTTATGGAATTTTACCATTTCATGTACTATTTTGTATTTTAAAAAAGGCAAAGCAATGAGAGGGGGGAACAAACTAAAGCCCCCTTCCTTAAAAAGAGAAAATGGCATTAGGACACTTTCAAGAGGCTATTCAAGAGGCTAAGCAGTGGTGTCCAAACGTTTTTCAAAGAGGGCCAGATTTGATGAAGTGAAGGGCCAAGGGAGCCGACCAAAGAGCCAACCAAAGTTGTTGAGCTCTCTTTAGGATTGAAGTTTTTGAGCCATTTTTAGGAGTTGTTGAGGGTTTTTTAGGATTTTACCCCAGGAAATAAACTGCCACAGGGGCTGGATTAAACCAGCTGGTGGGCCGGATTAGGCCCCCGAAACGGACTTTGGACGTGCCTGGGCTTATGAGAGGCTTCTCATCAGCAGTCCCCCAACCTGGTACAACAGGCAGAAATACATTGGACTGAACTTGCAAGGAATAAATGTTTTAATTTCAAGGCATTGGAGTCCTGGACTTGGATGGTCTACAGTGGACAGGATGCTGCTACAGTTGTGTTTTTTAGTACCATTTATTTAGTTATTTAAATATAAAGGTAAAGGTAAAGGGACCCCTGACCATTAGGTCCAGTCGTGGCCGACTCTGGGGTTGCAGCGCTCATCTTGCTTTATTGGCCGAGGGAGCCGGTGTGCAGCTTCCGGGTCATGTGGCCAGCATGACTAAGCCACTTCTGGAGAACCAGAGCAGCGCACGGAAACGCCGTTTACCTTCCCGCCGGAGCGGTACCTATTTATCTACTTGCACTTGGACGTGCTTTCAAACTGCTAGGTTGGCAGGAGCAGGGACCGAGCAACAGGAGCTCACCCCGTCACTGGGATTCGAACTGCTGACCTTCTGATCGGCAAGTCCTAGGCTCTGTGATTTAACCCACAGCGCCACCCGCATCCCTATTTAAATATACTGAACCACAAATTTGGTCCAAAAGAAACTGGAAGCATCACACAGAAAACGTTATTCAAAGTTTAATCACTAAAAACTACTTTATAATTGAACTTGGCAAGATAGCAGCATATGCAAAAAAAAAAGTAAGTAAAATGAAGATGACTATGATGACCCATTTAGGCCATTCATACCAACAAAGAAGTGCTTACATGAGTGCACATGAGCACTGGGCATGCTTCAGTCAAAATAATGCACATGCGCAATGGTTATCTCGAATGTACAAGCCGTAATTTAAATGCAAAATGAATGTGACTTAAGTTGCCAAATTGGATGGAAGCTGGCTTGAGGGAAAGCACATCAAACCATAGTATCTCTCAAGCAGCTATGGGATAGATATGGATTGTGGCCAATTTCATTTGTACACGACTTCAGGCATTAGCATTGAGAGAACACTAGAGCCAAAGTGAATTATAATGTTTACCCAGGCTTAAAGGAAGCATGCAACATCTGTGTAGGAGATTGCATTGCACTTTATATTGTTATAATGTAAATTATTATAATCACAATATACCGTGCCTTGTGAAAACACAGACTGAAAATGCAATTTAATAGATCATTTCAAAGAGCTTCCATTTCTAAAGCAGCAACTGCATTTGTCTCTTCAGTAAAAACAAGAAGGATTCTATCTAATGTAGCACTAAATTAAAGTCACTTTGCACTATTCTTCTTCCACTGGCAAAATATTGTTGTGCAAGAGAAGGTGAAACATGGCATAATGAGTTCCTGCTAGTGCAAGTGTTGCATTCAATCCCTCTGTTGTGCAACATTAAAACTCACCTATCTGCTTGTGCAAGTACTTTTGCTGTACTGGATAAGAAATATTGGATATAGCTCAGAGTCTTGTGGTACTCTGAAGGATTTTGATCTTATCTTTTGTAGTCTAGAGCCCAGTTAATCAGAGTTTCAGGTGTGTATACACACACAGAGAGAGAGACATGGTTTAGAGAGGAGGGGTGTAAAAAGTGAGGTCAGAGGAAAATTAAGTACAGTGGACACTCAGCTTGCGAACGTGATTCATACAGGATACACGTTTGCAACCCACAGCGTTCGCTACCTGCAGCGACGCATCTGCGCACGCGTGGGTTGCGATTCAACGCTTCTGCGCGTAACCCCTTCCTGTACTTCCGGGTTTCGGTGGTCCATAACCCAAAAAAACGCAACCTGAAGCGTCTGTAACCCAAGGTATGACTGTATGATGATAAATTGCATTACTAACAATGGCCATTCAGAAAACAGTTGTTGGTGATAACACAGCCAATCATCATCAACAAAAACGACAACAGCAGCATTGTAGAATTAGATTAAGAATAAGAGTAAAAATAATAAGAAGAATTTTTAAACAAACTGTTCAAGCCTCTTGTTGAATTGCCATTGTTAACTGTGAATTACCACTGCTAATAACTTAATCATCACCATCTATGCCTTCTGCATTTCATTTTCCTTTGACCTCACTGTTTACAGCCTCCCAGCAGCCATACATAACATGTACACAACACTTTGTGTCAGTTGTAACTTTGCTGAGGAATAGGCAGTGGTATCATTTGCACTTACTACACAGGCTTGCATTACTTTAACCAGGTGCCCTCCAGATGTTTTGGTCTACAACTCCCATCAATCCCACCCAACATGAAAAGTTATGAGAGAGAGAGAGAGAGAGAGAGAGAGAGAGAGAGAGAGAGAGAGAGTCCTGAAGTTCTTTTCCCAAGGCTTTTGGGAAGCCGGAAACACTAGTCATTCTTATAAAACCCTAGCCGTACAACAGCCCTCAATTATAACCAGACACCTATTTCTGGTTATAATCAAAAAATAAAACAGCACATAAGTAAGATTCTGAAGCTCAGAATTTTGTCATTTGGGAACTCATAACGTTCACCACCACCACCACAACAACAACAACAACAAAAGGTGGGCAGCAGGACCCCCAGAAAATTTCTTTGGATTTGATTTGAGCTAATTCAAATTCTAAGTCATTCTCAGTTTTTTAAGAAGCAGCTTGGTTTATTTTCCAGCCACTCCAAAGCGATATAGACAATCCAACAAATGGTCTTAAAACTAAACCTTCTTGTTTAGTTTAATATTGAATTTATCCAAAAGCACTCCTCCCCCCACAACACTTAATTGTGCCTTGATACCATATTTAATTTAAAGTAACATGCTTCAATCTCTGTGCAAATTGGTACACCAGGAAGAAACAAGCCCACAAAACCATACATTATGTCTTCCTCAGTTTATGGTAGGCCTGCACAACTTGTGAAACATCAAGCAAATGCAATCTATCAGATATTTATAGCAATGCTGTAGATGCCCAGTAAACATTCTGAAGTCTGCAAAGAACACAAATCAGGTGATTTGCAGGCTCGCTACAAGAGACTGAATTGGACCTTTAAAGCCCAACATGGTTGAATCCCTGAGTTACCTTAGGCAATGTCTTCCCCTGTGTGATCCCACAAGGCTTTTAAGATCTACCAGTGAGGCCCTGCATGCTGAAAACATTGGTATGAATGGAGATTACAATTGTTTAATTTGGAAGGCCCATTCCAGCATCTTCAGAATTTGAAGTGCCATGGTTAGACTTGCAGCTAGGCAAGATTCACATAGAGGCATCCTTTGCACAAAGCAGCGGTGAGAAACCTGCAGTTCTCCACTCTCCAGTCCCGAAACATCTGGAGGGCCGAGTTTGCCAATGCCTGAGTTAGGCTATCCCTGTCCAGATAGGGACATAGCTGGGCCACCAGCTGAAGCTGATGGAAGGCACTCAGGGTACCTCTAAGTGAGCACCTTGCAGCTTTGAGAACATCACAGAACATCTTGAGGAGTTTGCATGTGGATCTGGCATCTAATGCGGAGTAGGCTTAGACTGGATTGGATTCAATATTTTTCTACCCTTACCAAAAGCCTATTTCAGTTCCATCTCCTAGGAAACATTCATATATGAAGCAGGCTGATCCCAAGGAAACCGAAATATTACTACTATATTATGATATTAGTTAGGGGTGTGCATCGGTTCTGTGTGGGTGTTAAATAAAACAAATTGGGGGGATTGGGGTGGAAGCGTGGTGTCAACAGCCCTCCTACATTGGGACCAAACAAAGTCTCATGACACCTTGTTTCTGAAATTTTTCTTACCTTGTATCTATGTGTCCCTATAAATTGCTATGTTTCTCTGAGGTCATGAGCTATTCCAGAGTGAGGCTGTCCAAAATGTTGCCTACAGAGCACTGTAGAGCTCTGGATTTGTTGGTTTGTTTTTAAAGCACAGCAGCAGAGGATATTTTTAAAAGTTTAATTTAATTTTAGAAAAATCTACGTTCTACATCAGGGATCAGCAAACTTTTTCAGCAGGGGGCCAGCCCACTGTCCCTCAGACCTTGTGGGGGGGCGGACTATAATTTGAAGGGGGGAAATGAATGAATTCCTATGCCCCACAAATAACCCAGAGATGCATTTGAAATAAAAGGACACATTCTACTCATGTAAAAACATGCTGATTCCCGGACCATCCGCGGGGTGGATTGAGAAGGCGATTGGGCCAGATCCGGCCCTCAGGCCTTAGTTTGCCTACCCATGTTCTACATTAATAAACAAACGAACAAACTCAAAGTTCTTCAGAACTCTGCAGGCAGCATTCTCAACAGCCTCACACTAAAATGCATATCAGAGGCCTGCAAAGGTCTAGGCATGTAAGGCTTATTGAAGGACATAAATAACCACCAGAAAAGGGCTGGTGTGAAGATGCAAAGTTTAAACAAATGTACAAGCAAGAATGCACACTGCTCAGCATCCTCCTATTAGCTATGAAGTAGGAAAGAGACCACTATCTGCTCCCCCCCCCCCATAAGACATGATGGGAGAAAGTAATCTTTTACTTTCCCCACAAAAAGTCACAGAACCTATCTGTCTGCAATTTTGCTGGATTAATGCACTCTGTGCCAGTAAATTTCATCCACTTTTACCAAAAGAAGGAAAATTTATAGCTGTTTTTAGATTCCCCATTATAGTGAATGGAGAATCACAGAACTTCGTTTTGTACAAATCAGCTTGAAAACCGAAACACAGATCAAAACTGAGAGAGCTCAAAGCAACTCAGAAATTGATTGGATTTAAAAAAAAAAAAACCCGAAAGAAATACATGGTGAATCTTGGGGTCTGTGAACACCCTTAATATTAATTTGGCAATCTGTATAAGCCAAGATGTTCCATTATGGTGTACTTTCTGTCAATCCCCCTGCCCCCTATGATTACAATCATACAAGGGGGAAAGCAGTTATGAGCCTACTGACCCCCAATACTCTCACAAGTCTCCATTGCTATTTTTGCAGCCCCTCTTTTATAATTGGGTTCTAAATCACATGGGGACCCTTTCTGAGTAAAGCAGGTTGACCAGTGGAGATGTTCAGCCCCCAATACTTGGGGAGGCAAGAATGATGCTGTCCAGGGAGGCACGTCCACCAACTCATGCCTGTTCTCCCCCTTGTGGGATGGTCATGGGAGGGCAGAGGAGAACACAATAGGCCTCATATCAGTAATAATCCCATTCTTGCTGAATACTGTGATATTTCCACTGCTACAGAGGACTTCAATATGGCCAGAATCATTAGGGATTTACATCAGCTGTTCAGGCAAACAGAAGTGGTACAGAATGGCCGCTTACCGTCCTCCCAGTGCATGGCGGTTGTGGCCTGACGCAGTGCCTCCTTTTCCCCCAGACACGCCATGCTACCTTAGCTGTTTTTCCCTGTCCCCCTCAGCTACAGCAGATGCTGACGGGTTCCTGCCAAACCCATCCATTCAAAGGGGCCAATCTGCCCTGGCCCTGGGGGGGGGAGGGGACTCCATCCTCCATCTATTTGCCTGGCCAACCCCTCAGCACAGCATCCAATCAGCCAGGAGCATCACCCACCCTTTCATTAATAGTTTATTACTGCTCTAACATTTCCTTTTCAGCTAGGAGGGCTTTGCTGTGGTCTTTTGACAGATGCTGTATTCGGAGCCAGGAATGAATTTTCCCTGCTTTGCAGGTTTCACCTTCCCCTTAGCACTAGTCACAACTTTGGCGGTTTAGGCCTTGGGTGGAATCCTATAGTCTTTCATCCAATTCGTGTGGGGTGAAATGGTGACTCACCCAGCCCCTGTTCTCTGTGGCAGTGATAACAGGGTACCCTGTTAGAAGGGTCTGGTGGAGAGTCTCTGTCCCAAGAACCACTTAGTAGGGCTAGCGGGCCATAGAGCTTCCCTCGGCATTTGGAAGCCATCTGCATAAACCTGCATTTTGTGATGGATTTACCCCCGAATAGACCCTGTCATGCCTCAGCCCCCCAGCAGGGGTGGGGCTGAGAGGGATATGTGCCCAATACCTATGCCAAGGCTTCCTACATCTGAAATCAATAAAGTTGAAGCCATTTTAAATCCCAGACAGTTGTCGTGTCCATTCATTTCCCACTCAGTAGTTAGGCACGCCGGGTGGGGGACTCTGCGGCTGGGCACACAAATAATTATGAATTTTGTCCATCTTCACTGTAATATCTAAAGCAGGTGTGCTGCAACCTACACAAGGCATTATCATCACACTCTTGAGTCTCTGATACAGGGATGGAGAACCTGCAGCCTTCTAGATATTGCTGGACTACAACTCACATCACCATTAACCATGCTGGCTGGGGATGATGGGACCTGGAGTCCAATATCTGGAGGACTCAGTGCTTTTTTTTCAGGGGGTACTCAAGGGTACACAATACTGGCACCTCTTTTTTTGTTGTTAAAAAGTGTGGCACTTACTGTAACAGCCTCTAGAAAAAAAGCACTGAGGACCAAAGATTAGCCACCACTATTAGAGCATCTCCCAATTCTCAGAGAAAGAGGGGTAGCTCAGTTATTTTCAACACTGGTAGCCATTCATCAGTACAAAAACATACCTGTTCAAAGAAATAATAGGAAGTAACACCCCAATTAATGTATCCCATATTGCTATTCTTTATTGCTATTATTGCAATTCTTTATTGATTTTATTCTTGCAACTTTGATACAGCACTGGGGAGGATTATTGGGGGGAGATTCAGTACATCTCCCAATATAAAAAGATAAGCTTCTGAAAGGCCTTTTCCATATAATTTTTACAGTCGCACTATAGCCTGCTTTTCATGTGTAAAACCCGCTGAATGAAAAGCTGCTCTCATTTGAGACAAACTATCTGGCATCCTTAGAGCTCCGAATTTTTTTTAATCTAATATTCTCAGGATAAATCCTGAATGCCCCTAAACAGAAAACATTGTGTAGACTAACATACAATCATATTTCCATGAATCAAATTGAGAAAGGAACAAAAAGGAGGAGGAATATATCTGTAATGAGAGACATTTTGAAAATGGAACAGTTCCCAAGAACAAAGTAAGAATCTGAGTGTGCTGGTACAGGATGATGAAAATTATAAGATCTGGTGAACCACCACAACAATCAGCATTTATCCATGTTTACAGTGTATTTGCGATTGAAATTATGGCACGTTTTCATCCTAACATCCACTCCCCTGACACACATCATAACAAACTTATGTTCTGAAGGTGTTTACCCCATTTCATACATACCGGTCTTGCCAAATTTCGATTATTTGCTAAGCCCTAAAGAAAGAAAGAAAGAAAAATAGATTAAAAATAGCCACTCGGTGTTGTTACAAGTTCCACCTACATGCATAAATACTTCACAGCTCTCCTACCAGAGTGGTTTGTTTAATTGTTTTGTAAGGTGTCTCAGTCGCTCTCAGGCTATATGTACCAAAGGGAATCAAACCCAAAGGGCAGAGATGAAAGGCAACTCTTTCAATCAAGTACAGCACCTGTGGATTTGTCAAGTTGCTCAAACATGTTCTACCTACATTTGAAAGTACGCATAACGAGCTTCAGAACGGGCTTCCTACAAGCCAGGCTGTTTGGCTTGATTTACAAAGTTTTCTTACCTCAGGTGAACTTGAATTAGCCCCCATCGTGGTATCTGCTGCATATGATCCAGTTGCTCGAAGTGGTGCTTGAGTGATAAAGTTCACAGCTGACGGTGCCTCCTGGGTGAAGTAGATGAGCAGGTGACTCATGACCCCACCCCTTTCTGAATTCCAAGGAATGAAAATAGCTCCCTCCCTATTTCCTTCAGTATCTTGAAGCCAGTCATTTGAGTTAATTGATGCTGAAGGTCCCCGTGTTGTGGTGGAGGTGACTTAAGTGGCTATAGGTCATTGTGGCCATACAACTTGGTTGATGAGAACATCCATTTAACTATTCAGCCTGAGTAATGAGCTCTCAAAGTCTAGGAAAGTTACGCTGTTTAAATGAAGCTATGTGAACTACCTGGAGATGAAGCAGCTTGAGGTGAAGGACCACTTTGTGGGAACCCAGTACAAAGATGGTGGTCGTATCCCTGTATCTTTTCCCCTGGACTTCTCAGCACCTGGAGAATGGGGAACCCTTAAATGTGTAAATAAATGTTTGGAAAATTATTTAAGTAAAGGCAAAGAAGAAAGATTGTTGGTTAGATAGCAGTTGATGGCCACTCTATGATCTTCCTCCACTGAAAAATGCAGGTGTTTGACTGACGTAGCCCTTAATCTTCATAACAAGACTTAACCAATAAAGATTTTATAGAACATTGATAAAGAGAATACTCCCATATTTGGGGGTGTTGATGAGAATGTGATGAGGACATAGACAAGGCTTGGAGTTGGGCAACACAATCATCTACTTCCCCACTACAGAGATTCAAAGCTTGCCAAAAGTCTTAATGGCCAAAATATGAGGCCTTTTGGGTTGAAGAGTGGGTATAAAATATCAGTAAGCATTTAGCCAACATGTACATAGATCTAGTCAGCTGAAATTAATACAGCTCTAGAATCACTTATCTTGTTCTGAATGGTGTCCAGCTTGTGGCACAACAGTCCGGTCTACAAAAACGTTCATATTGCAGGAAACCATATAATAGCACCATGATGAACCAGGGAACATCATTCCCCTCCAGGTATAAAATGATTGTCATGTTTGTTCCAGTGGACTTTTCCAGCTGATGGAAACGGATTATGTTTGAAAACCAAGGTACCACTGTATATCATAGGAGCACCTCCATCATACAGTTATACCAGGATGGGACTTAAGTACAGCACCTGCATGTTTAGGAAACCTCAAAAATTGTTGAACTTTTTAAAGGAAAACCCAAAAGTTGTTGATCTTTTTCAGTAAAAGCTACAAGAATTTTTGAGCCTTTGGGGACATTTGCTGGATTCTTAAAAAATAATAATCCAGGACGCCATTTTTGGAAGTGAATTCCAGGAAAATCAGGATGTATGGCCATCATCCCTGAGCATTGGCCATGCTGGCTATGGAAGTTGTAGTCTGAATATCTGAATGGCACCATGTTGGCTATTCCTGAGATATATTACCCAGGAAGGATAGCTCCTTCTTTCTATTTATGCACTACCAAGCTTTTGCAACACAGTTCAAAGTGAGAATTACTTCATAGCAGGTAGAAGCAGCTTAACATCTTCCTTATCCATGAAAAGAAACATATGCAAATAATTGCTTGAGGCCACCTTAGGCTCATGTATCAACTTGTCTTATTTCTGTCAACTCAGTTGAATTTCTGTGCCTTGCACATTTGTTCCCTGAACACAGCAACTAATAATAAACGTACTTACATGGAAGGAAATCCCATTGACTATAGTGTACCAGTCTCAAGTTGGAAAGTTGGAAATTTTCCATTATTAAACCAGAATGTTCCACTATTAATACAGAATCTTCATTTTAGTTTCTTTTTATAGATAAGATCAACCACCAAATAAGAATCTCACCATGCTCTAAGTAGCAAGCAGCCTCAAAGCACGAGAAATTTATTCCGATCTTCAAATAACTGGAGGGGGTGTTGAGATTCTGAGGTCCCCAGAGGGGTGCCCCAAAACACTCATTTCCAGACACTTCCATATGCAAGGGAAGATTTCAAACCTATTGTAGGGAGGGGGAGGCAGAGCATGAAATTAACCTGTAAATTTTTGGTACTAAAAAGAAGTAAAACTGGATATTTTTTTTAAGTACACAAAGCTTACAAGTACAGTGGTACCTCGGGTTAAGTACTTAATTCGTTCCGGAGGTCCGTTCTTAACCTGAAACTGTTCTTAACCTGAAGCACCACTTTAGCTAATGGGGCCTCCCGCTGCTGCCCCGCCACCAGAGCACAATTTCTGTTCTCATCCTGAAGCAAAGTTCTTAATCCGAGGTAATATTTCTGGGTTAGCGGAGTATGTAACCTGAAGCGTATATAACCTGAAGCGTATGTAACCCGAGGTACTACTGTACACAAAGATAAAGAGGTAAGAGCCAGGAAACTATCAAATTAGATAATAAGGCAGGGTTAGCTTGCCCTTCACAAGGAAGAACCAGTTCCTGGTTGGTACAGGCAAGGCTGGCCTTACTATGAGCCACAATGAGCTTCATGGCTCAGATGGCAGATTGGGAGAGGTGTCAGTTTGTTGATCCCTATCAGCCACATGTCACCATGGCTACATCTTCACAGAAGCTGCTGCTTTTGTCATGTGGAGCCCTTGTCCCATGTGTCACTGCGGGGAAGAGGCTCTTCCTTACAGTGAGGCATTGTGGGTCCCAAAGACCCCATTGGGACTTCTTTCAGAAATAGCTGTATGTTGTGCATAGTTGTCTGTGGAAAAATGCAAATGCACGGGAACCTACTCACATGTAGAGGTTCTGTGTTATCAGGATACCCATGCAACCTCACTTCTCAGGCATGTAGAAGGCCTACCTGTGAGTAGTGCTCAGGAGTTCAAATACCACTGCTGACAACCACACATGGCATGTAGTTGTTGCAGAAAGAAGACCTGGAGCACAGATCTGCTCCACGGTCAACAAAGATATGCTCTAGCTGAGAATAAGGCATGACTAGGGCTAGAGAATTCTCAATACCATCACCACCAAGCCACAGCTCACAGCTCACCACCACCAAGCCACAGCTCTCAGCATTATCTGGAGGAAGCCATGACAGTTAAACTGGTAAAATACAATATGCATTAGTGTAGCTATCAACTATCTGGCTCACATGGATTGCAATCCAACATGTTTATTCATAGATGCTCGAGCACTGTGGGTGCTGCTGAGCCTGTACTTTTCCTTCCCTGACTAAAGGTCTCTTTCGCCCAAGTAAGACATCCACGTGCACAGTTAAAGTACAGAACTTCCTCCCAAATAATTTTGGGAACAGTAGTTTGTTATAATGGTAGTAAGGGGAAAGGTAAAGGACCCCTGGATGGTTACATCCAGTCAAATGGGGTTGTGGCGGTCATCTTGCTTCAGGCCAAGGGAGCCAGTGTTTGCCTATAGACAGCTTTCCAGGTTATGTGGCCAGCATGACTAAACTGCTTCTGGCTCAATGGAAACACAGTGACAGAAACCAGAGCGCATGGAAATGCCATCTACCTTTGTGCCGCAGTGGTAACTATTTATCTACTCATGCTGGTATGCTTTCGAACTGCTAGGTTGGCAGGAGCTGGGACAGAGCAATGGGAGCTCACCCCATTGCATGGATTCAAACCGCTGACCTTCTGATTGACAAGCCCAAGAGCCTCTGTGGTTTAGACCACAGTGCCACCCGTATCCCCCTAATGGTAGTAGGAACTGTAGGTCTTTGAGGAGGAAACTACATTGCCTGTGGTCTTTAGCAAAGAGTTGGATCTTAGATTTGTTATCATATATAGTTAAACTAGCACAATAAATGCCAAAAGCTAGTAAGTGATTCTGGTATATTCTGAAGCATGAAAGCAATCCAGCATAATCGCCCTACAGTGGTAAAGAAAGTATTGCAGAGGACAATTTAAGGGAGTGAGACTCTATAACATAGCAATCAGAAGCCAGGCTGCTTTAAAAAAAAAAATGGACCAAAGATTATAAAGACTGAAATATAGCCCTGTCTGGTTTTAAAGACACAAAGCAAAAACATGCCTTTAAAAAAATATTGTTACAGTGGTACCTCGGGTTACAGATGCTTCAGGTTACAGACGCTTCAGGTTACAGACTCCGCTAACCCAGAAATAGTACCTTGGGTTAAGAACTTTGCTTCAGAATGAGAACAGAAATCGCACGGCGGTGGCACGGCAGCAGAGGGAGGCCCCATTAGCTAAAGTGGTACCTCAGGTTAAGAACAGTTTCAGGTTAAGAACGGACCTCCAGAACGAATTAAGTTCTTAACCCGAGGTACCACTGTACTGTTGCTAGTAGCATCAGTAGTTGCACTTCAGGTGTGGTATGACCAAAGTGTAGATTCCTATAAAATGTGTATAATTTAAATTGGTGGGGGGCAGGTAGGTTGCATTACCAAAACAAAAAGTCTGCACAAAATGAAATTGGATGGACCTATGACTGAACATCACCAAAATTGAAATAGGATGTAATTATCTTGCTCTGTCCATCCATAGCTAGAGGATCTACACCTGTTTAGTTTGGGGGGGGAATAGACTGGGGTGGGGGGCTCAATAAAATGCTACTGCTATCACCTTTTGAGGGCAAAACAATGGTGACAGCGCCACACATACACCTAGCATAAGAGGGAGAAAAAAGAAAAGGCATTTTTAATGGGGGGAGGACTATTTTTTTATTTAAAAAAATATATTAAAGGTAAGGTAAGTGTGTGTGTGTTGCACACACACATGCACTGACTCTTCCCCAAAAAATCTGAAGCACACACACACACACACAGATTTTGCCATTCTTGAATAGGGCAGCAAAACTAGGATGACCATTTCCATTTTACATTCAGTTTCTTACATGTGCATGTACATCATTTTATTACTCAGTGCTTGATGACTGTACCTGAAAGTGTGTACTGACTTAACTGAAAAGCACTGTGGGTTACGTGATGTGACTGTTTTACCTGTTGTGTTAAGTTTGTTATGGCTCATTCACAAATGCAACCAGTTGCTCAATTAGGACACATTTGCAACATACATTTAACACATATTTAAACCATGTGGCTTCCCCCAAGGAATCCTGGGAACAATAGTTTAACCCTAACAGGTACACCTCCCAGCACCCATAACTAACTCAGTTCCCCAGGATTCCCAGGATTATTTGGGAGAAACCATATGGTTTAAATATATGGTAAGGCTGTGTACTATACAGTGGTACCTCAGGTTAAGAACTTAATTCATTCTGGAGGTCCGTTCTTAACCTGAAACTGTTCTTAACCTGAAGCACCACTTTAGCTAATGGGGGCCTCCCGCTGCCGCTGCACCACCACCACACAATTTCTGTTCTCATCCTGAAGCAAAGTTCTTAACCTGAAGCACTATTTCGGAGTTAGCGGAGTCTGTAACCTGAAGCGTCTGTAACCCGAGGTACAACTGCAGTTTGTTCCTATGCCCACCTTCTGGCAAAAAGGACCCACAAAGCTTAACACAGATACAAAATGCCAGGCAAAAAAATTAAATTGTAAGAAGTTTAAGGGGAAAATACTCTTATCTTATCAAACCAACAACTGAAAGCCAAATACTTGATTCCTTCTGCCTAAGGCAAAGGTCAGTTCCCATGCACCCTCCCTGCAAATGTCAGGAAGCTATAGTAAATCCTCGAACAGCAGCTCCTCCTTATAAGAGGGGCAAGTGGGAAAGCTTCTTCCTTTGTCATGGACTGGCTGGATACAGAGGAGTGGAAGAAGGCCAAAGCTGGGGAACCCCCAAGGGAGGGCAGCTCAGAGCCAGGGGTTTGGTGGTGGGACAACGATCTATGGTCAGAGGGAGCAGACTGGGAGGAAGAGGGGGAAGAAACTGAAAAGGCAACAGGCTTTGTGGTGTCAGAAGCAGCAGCAGGGTTTAGTGCAGGGCTCGGCAACCTAAGGCCCACGGGCCACAAGCAACCTACGGGGGTCATTTAACTGGCCCATGAGCCGCCACTGAACCAAGCCGCCTGCTTGGTGAGTTCCCACGTGATGCACTAAACCAACACAGCACGGTGCAGGGACTTGCTTCCGTGGCGCTGGAAATCAAGTCTGCGCAGACCATGTTGGTAGCTTCAAGAACCCTGGGTACTTATGCAGTAATGGTAAGATGAAGCTAGTATGAATGTCTCTGTAATACAGGCACTATAGAAGCACATGCTCTGTTGTTTCTATTTGACCAAAGTCCCAGGGCATTGTCTTTCCGGGTAAGCAATCTTCCTGTATCGACCAAGGACAGCCGAGGGGAGGGCATGACATAGAGCCAAGGTAAAGGCCCTCCAGTGCTTAGGGACTTCAAGTTTAGCTAGATATGCCATAGGGTAGGCAGAGTACCTGGAGGATTCATTGGCAATAAAAGTTGGAGTCCAGGATAGATCCAATTGGCGCTCAGTGTCTACTACACGTTGTTTTATGAGAACTTTGGCTTGGTCGTATCCCATGTTGAGTAGAAAGCCTTGAATAAAGAGCTAACTTCATTGACATTCAGTGCTTTCTTTTATTGCTGATCTATGCATGACTCCGGCTGCTGACAGCCTTGGTGAATCAAACATAGTATCTCCGCTACAGCATGTGGGAGATATGCGAGTGTGAATCAGCCGTGAAAAGGCACGTGAGAGCACACTTCAGATACATCAAGGATGTCCTTTGGATGGAGAGCTAAAACACAGCACAGTAGGAACAGTCAGCGGCGTAGCGTGGGTTATCAGCACCCGGGGCAAGGCAAGTAATTTGCGCCCCCCAACCCGGGGCAAGGCAAATAATTTGCGCCCCCTAACCCGGGGCAAGGCAAGTACAGTAATTTACTCTCCCAAGCAGCAGCAGCAGCGAGGCTTCTCTCCTTAATTGATTCCCCCTCCACACCGCGTCGTTTCCTGGCTGCTCCCCCCCCCTTCCCCTCTCTCTCCTCCTCGCTCTGCTTGCCTTGCCCTGCCCTGCCTGAGGGCACCCTGAGGAGACTCCGCTCTCCTTTTTGACCAGGCGAGGTGGGAAAAAGGGGGGAAAGTCTCTTCCCGCCCCCTCGCCAGACTCCCTGCTCCGCTCGGCTCACTACCCAGGCGGCCAGTGGAAAGAGAGACGCAATTACCTCTCCCTCCGCTTCGCCAAGCTGTCAAAGCCCGGCAGCAGCGGCAACGGCAGCAGCAGGCGCAGCCAGACCCCCGCGAGCCAGCCAGCCCGCCCGCCTGCCCGGCTTCCTCTCCTTTTTTTGCCAGCGGCAGAAGGCTTTGCTCTCCCCCTTCTGCGACCTCCTCGCCAAGCCGAGCGAGCGCGGGCTCCCTAACCAGTGGATTTTAGTAGGGGCAGAGAGCTGCTAGTGCGAGTGCGCCCCTGCCCAAGTTGCGCCCGGTGCGGCCGGCACCCCTGGCACCCCCCACGCTACGCCACTGGGAACAGTCAAGGCTAGTGATGGGCCGTTCTGTTAATTTCAGTTCTCTCAACTTCTCATTTATCCAATTTTAAATTCAGTTCCCCACCTTTCTGCAGCAATTTGTGATTAAAAACAAACAAACTTCATGAAAATCTCTGTGTTTTAGTGTGAATTTCTCCTAATGCACATGTTCATGCAGCTTTGACACCACATTTTTGCAAGCAATGTCCCCTAATATGTGCATGTTTGTAAACATTCTTTAGTTGCAGAAATGCACCCTAAAATTCAGAGAAGTGCAAAATTCAAACGATAGCTGTGTTTTGGTTCTCATACTGTTTTGGAAAGTGTGAATTTGATAAATTCACCTTTATATATGACCTGAATTGAAATTATCTCCCATCACTAGACAAGACACTATCAGAGGCTCTGTTATCAATAGCATTGCATGGGAAGTGCAGGAGCAGTATCTAGTGGAGAAGGTAGGAGAAACAGCGTACACCACTGTTACTCATACTATAAAGAGTTGCTGTGCTATATGTGCTGACCTCACTAGTCCAGCTGAATGAGAAATCAACATGAGAACAAGCACAACCCTTGGATGGGTTTACATGTGACCCTGATCCTGCCTGCACTTCACCACCCTCAAAATTCATGGGGTGGTGGCCAAGAGACTGCTGAAATTATTTTTAGAGATTAACTGAAAAATAAGCTATTGTTTACTACCACGGCAAGTAGACAGGGGCTGATCCAAAATATGTGTGACAGAAACTGCAAACGGACAGCGCAAAAGCAATCAGATGTCTAATTAACAAGGCAACATTGAATAAAAGGTGTGTTGCCTGTCCCAACTGGGAAGCTGAACAATGTGATGGTGGCCATTGGTCCTGGATTTGCAAGCCAACACCTACACCATTTGCCATGTGGTATATTCCGTATTGTTTTTCACCTGAAATGATAATACAGGAATGACCAATAGCAGGTGGCATGGTGGGGCAGCCGCAGTGCTCACCTTACCTCCAGGCATGTTGCTGCTGCTTACTAGCTAAGGTTAAAAAAAAAAGGTAAAGGACACCTGGATGGTTAAGTCCAGTCAAAGGTGACTATGGGGTTGCGGCGCTCATCTCGCTTTCAGGCTGAGGGAGCTGGCATCTGTCCACAGACAGCTTTCTGGGTCATGTGACCAGCATGACTAAACCGCTTCTGGCACAATGGAACACCATGGCAGAAACCAGAGTGCCCAGAAATGCTGTTTACCTTTCCGCCACAATGGTACCTATTTATCTACTTGCACTGGTGTGCTTTCAAACTGCTAGGTTGGCAGGAGCTGGGACAGAGGAACAGGAGCTCACCCTGTCATGGGGATTCAAACCTCTCACCTTCTAATCAGCAAGCAAAAGGGGCTCAGTGGTTTAGACCACAGTGCCAGAGGAGAGGGGCAAGGGGTGGCACGGCAGCCAATGCACCAATGGGAGCACCAAATTGGCTCCACTGATGTGTTTGCACCATGCCATCCTCAGTAAGCAGCAGTGACACAACCAACCAGGGGTTAGCTGAATGCCATGTCACCACCACCCGCCAACGGTTGAGGTCAACCAACAAAAGAAAATGTGTGTTTTTGGTGAGAATGCATCCTGGCTTTGTAATATGAAGTTGGTGGCTTCTCCCCCATCTCCTGATTTCTCCCAGTCGTATAGCTGTTCAAAATGCATGATCCTTTGGGGGTTATATGTCTAGTGGTCTTAGGCATCACACAGACAGTGAGGCCCAAGGCCAGCCTTAAGGGTCATCTTATCTTATTCTGTGGAAAGAGAATTAACACAGGTCTCCAGGTAGCTGTGCATATTGAAGCTAAGATTGTGCTGATGATCCTTTTTTATTTGTTGTAATCTTTGTTGGTGATCATGATAATAGATGAGGAAATTATCGGGGGGGAGTGTCCCATTCTTGTATTTCTTTTCTTTGTTACAAGTTTATATGACTTATTTGAATTACAGCTTTGTAAACATAATACTTTAATATATATATATGGTTGCATGTCACCCCGATCTCTGAGCTGTGCAAGATTTCAGGGGTTCCAAACACTTACCCAGAGTTCGTGTTTCCTTTTGGGAATGAGGCACAGAAGAGACAGTGGTGTCTTTAAGATATATGGTTTATTTACACACATATAAAACCTGAGCCTGCAATGGAGGGATTCACAGAATTAACACCCCAAAAAGGGTCTTGCTTCTCCCATAGCTACAGTCTTGGATTCAAACACTGTGCTTTGCCCTTTTTTTTCCTTTCTAGCCTGCAACTTTACCTCTAGGCGACATTACACACACTTCACTTTAAATTCTGACTTTTGTCTTTTTAAGACAAAAGAGCTTGAGCAAGGAGCCCCACCCATTCGCCATCTGGCCCAGACCCCCTCTCTTTTTCTTTCTTAATGGCCTGTCACCTTTTCCTTTGTTCTCATTTAAGGGCTCTTCGCCCAGGCAACACAGGAAGCTAGCCTGGCCTGTTTAGCTTTTAGCACTTACTGGATTCAGGAATTTAGAGTCTGGCACCCCCAAACAAATAACAGTATTTCTCGATCTGAATTTTCACATAGGGAAGGCTGATTCACACATGAACACTCCATTGCTTCATGATAGTTTATAGTACTGAAAACCAATATCATATCTCTAGAAGATGCTGAGAACAAATTCACATTATATGTACATCACTTGATAACATATCGGTCTCAGTCAATGAGCTCGCGCTGAACATGTAAACTTTCTCCATTTCAAGGTATTGTATCTGGGTTGATATGAAGTGAGAGGGGAGTTCTCTTCTGGTTTGTTTGATCGGTAATGGCTGCTTCATATTGCCATCATCAAGTGACAATCATGCATTTATGAACAAGACCTGAAGCTTAGAGGCCTATTATAGATATTCGTATTTTGTCAATGGCTTTTGTCACTAAGCTTCGGTTGCTGAGGCAATATAACTCAGGTCTATATTTTAGCAAGCCTCTGTAGTGCTGGACCTGAGCCTAAGACGACCATGTTCCAGCCCCTCATTGGTGACCAATTGCGAGTAGATGTCTCTCAGTCACTATCTCCCAATTTGTTTCCTACCATATTTGTATGCAAACAAAATAACAGAGCACCTTGGTACACTTGGGGCACATAAATCACAAATAATAATTAGCAAGTTCCCATTTCTGTAATACTGGCAAGTGGCAGAAAATGCAGAAAATACATTTGGAGAGGGTTAAGAAGAGAGTCATAGAGACTGTTGCTTCTGCTGCTTCTTCCGTTGTACTGCTGTACGCAGAGCCTGAAGAATCATATGTTGATTATTGGTGATATTGTAGTTGGTCAAATTTAACAGCTTGTTGAAATTAGCCTCTGAATACTGCAGCGCGCCAGTAGCAAATGGGGTAAATACAGTGCTGCTGACATCAACTTGGCCTTCCTCCATCTCACTAGGACTGCGTTCTACACCTATGGAAACAAGATGGAAGGAAATAATGTGTGCTATAATCCATATGATATGCAATTATCTTTTTTGCCATTTTAGTAGAATCAGTAAAATCAGTAACTCACTTCGTATCGAGATCAAGGAGAAAGACAGGAATTAGGGGTGTGGGTGTGGATAAGCTCAACAACAGGATTTTCAGAAAATGGCACCCCTAAATAAACCAGAGCTGGGAAACCTCTGACGCACTAGATGCTGTTGAGCTATAACTCTTACTATTCTAACCACTGACCATGTTGGCTGGGGCTTGTGGGTCCAACAATATATGGAGAGCCACAAGCCCCCCCCCCCATCCCTGGTCAATAACTTCTAATTTCATTAGAACATTGAACTAGGTTGAGAGGTGGGTGTGTGGGTGTGTAATGCCAAGCTTCACATTCTTATCAAGGAGTCAGAGAGGAGAGTATGAGCATATTCATCACTGCCTGTTAATTGCTCAGCCACTTCAGTTTCCTGTGAGAAACTGGTAAGAAATCTCTGCCCATTTATGACTAGGCTATTTGACACAACCTCATCTTGGTAAAACATGCTGTCAGAATAGATGAGATGAGGAAAATCTTGAAGGTAACTGAAACCAATCTGAGGTTGGGCAATTGTGTTTATGGTCTATATTTGTATGTATTTATAATAAAGGGGAGAAGATCTCCATCTGCCACATTCATCTCGGTTTTTAATGCAGCAGTGCAACAAGTGCTGAGTGAATGGGTTGAAGGCTAGAAGCTAGAGGGAAGATTTGATAACGGAGACTGGGTTAGGGATAAAAGATGATGAGCCAGTGGAACAAAAGAAGACAGATTGAAGTGAGAGTGCTACATAGAACCCAGGGCATTTTTTTGACAATGGCATAGAGTGCCATTGTCAAAAAGGGAAAGTCTGGGTATGCATAGAGCTTTTTTTGCTCTCTTCTGCACGTGTCCTCTCTTTTGATCCCAGCCATTATTTATACACACACACACACACACACACACACTTGTGTGTGTATGTGTGTGTGCATTGGTGTCAGTAATGAAAATAAGCAGATAAGAAAGTCATGTTGTCTTCAGGAAGACTATTGCTCTTCTTTACTCACCAGGAGCTTTGTATTTTTGGAAGGTATCGCATACCAGGGGAAAATACAGCAATATGGGAGCCTTTGGACTCTCTGCTTTGTCGAAGAGGTAGCATTCCTTGAGATGCTTCCTGTCTTCATCTGTCAGCACAACCTTGGGAAATGGAATGCCCTGCTCCGCATAGTATTTTGTAGCTAGATCCAATGGCTAGAGCATTAAACATGAACAACATCAGAACCCAAAGAGATATGGTTACAGCTTTCCTTTCTCAAAAGCTAGTAGTTGCACTAGAAGGATGATATGGCACTTATCAGGGATATTTGGGGTATGGGTACTCTTGTCTTGGCATAGGTAGGTGGATCAGATTTTCTAGCACTATGAGTCTATAAAATGGTGATGAAGGAGGAGGACACAATAATAATTGTCCAAGGTCCAGTCTGTCTAGGACGTCCACTGTCCTCTCCCAGGGGCTGTTTCTCTTTTGCTTGTTCTCACTCTCTTTCCATGAAAATACTGAGGATTAGAAAGCAAAGTCATATTTCTCCACATTACTTCCCATGTAAGAAGACTGTGTAAAAAGCTGAAGCTAGATCTTTGGTGGGAGGGAGAAATGGGGACCGCCTGCCTGCCCCCCAGCATTACTCCATATGACTCAGTCATACTTGGAAGAAGAAGAAAAGAATCCATTTTGATATCAAATGTGAAGCTACACCAAATAACTATATGGCATAGCACAAGTTCTTTTTCAAGCTCTTCCAGTCTTCTGTTAATATTTGAAGTAAAAAATTAATGAAAAGACGAGTGGTTATGGTCAAGTTGCTAAAGATAATAAAAAGAATCTTCTCACCAATGTCTGTGATCCTCCACTATAATTTAAATGCAAAATAAGGTCCACTTTCCTCTCTGGCCTCAGAAGCGGTGGGCAGCTGGTATTGATGAAAAAAGCTGTGTCTGTCAGTTCCAAATATTCTGGTGTTTCATTCAACTTGTTGGGGAAATTATCTAGTACAGTATCTGAAAGGCAAATTCTTTAGCTTTATATGCAATGTTGCAAAGAAAACTCATATATGTTATTAAAGACCAGGAGGACTCAATTAATTATGTATCATTAACAGGTTAATGATACTACAGTGCAGCCTTAATTTACTTATTCATAGTTTATATTCTCTATATAGATGCCTCTTTTGATAACAGGTACCTTTTATACTTTCATTTTCTTCCTTCAACTTTTGAAATTTCAGTTGATCCAGCAAAGCAGTGTTAGACCTATCAAGAAAGAAGCTATGTGCCTGAGACCACAAATTATTTAACTTAGTTTGCCTTTACAGTGGTTCCTCGGGTTAAGAACTTAATTCGTTTTGGAGGTCCATTCTTAACCTGAAACTGTTCTTAACCTGAGGTACCACTTTAGCTAATGGGGCCTCCCGCTGCCGCCGCACGATTTCTGTTCTCATCCTGAAGCAAAATTCTTAACCCAAGGTACTATTTCTGGGTTAGCAGAGTCTGTAACCTGAAGCGTCTGTAACCAAGGTACCACTGTATAGTTGATACTAAATCCTAGCAGATTAAATTCAGAGAAACCAGAATGCATCCTGCTGTAGGGTTAGTGGAGAGGAGAGATAAACATTTTAAATTGTGCTTATTAGTACAGCAATGTTATCAACAGCAATTCTTTCCTCCATGCCTTATGATTGTTTTTCTGTTAATACATTTACAAAATATTTGTTTTGAAATGCTTAATAATTTCTTTTTAAAGAATCATTGCATTTACTGTATATCCCACCTTTCCTCCATGGAACTCAAGGTGGGGTACATAGCTTGCTGCCTCCCCAGTTAATTCCCACAACAAGAGGTTAGGTTGAGAGCGAGTGTCCGGTCCAAGGCCACCCAGTCAACTTCATGGCTGAATGGGGATTTGAACCCTGGTCTCCCAGGTCCTAGTCTAACATTCTAACCACTACACCACTCCCTAGGTTCATCTTTTAAATAACCAAAAAGGACCCCAGGTCACTATGACTAAAACAACGTAGTTGTAATGCCATTCCTACAAACCTCCCTTATGTTTCTTCTTTTGCTACTCCAGATCTTGGAAACAGACAAGCATGAAGTGTTTCTGGAAAGCCTGAACCTCAGAATAATTGTTAATGTAATGTATCTGCATAATGTATTCTGGGTGTACAAGGAACAAGAAGGGAGAACAGTCAAGGAAGAAATGAAGAATGACTGGCTGCACAGGTTCCAAACATGCTCTGTTTTAGCACTCCCAGTCTAATCTCACTTCTGTTGTATCTGTTTTCAACAAATACTCTCCCTGTAATTATGAGAATTTCATTTCCCAGAAAGTGGAAGAAGCAACAAAGGAATCATCTATCTTTTACCTGGTTTTCACCAACAGGAAGGAACTGATCAGCGAAGTGGAAGTACTGGGAAATCTGTGAGGAA
This sequence comes from Podarcis erhardii, assembly GCF_964252035.2. NCBI lineage: Eukaryota > Metazoa > Chordata > Lepidosauria > Squamata > Lacertidae > Podarcis > Podarcis erhardii. Next base: position 45,381,273 of record NC_138497.1, read on the forward strand.
GGGATCATGTCCTATTGAGCTTCATTTTAAGAGGCAATGGAAAGCTGAGTGTAGTTGGATGTGCACTTTAAGAAGGCTGATTTCAAAAAGGTTAAGGAACTACTGGGTGAGATCCCATGATTAGAAATACTCAAACAGAAGGGAGTCCAAATGGGAGTTCCTAAAGGTGAACCATTGAAGGCACAAATGCAGACAATTCCAATAAGAAAGAAAATTGGGAGGCATCTAAAAAAATCAGTGTGGCTGCATAAGGAGAACTGAGATTTAAGAAGGGCATTTATTAAAAAATGGAAGAAAGGGGAAATCACAAAGGAATCATATACAAGAGTAGCCAACAGGCATAAATCTTACAATTCTTTGCTAGGTCACTAGCAAGGCTCAACTTAGCTCACTTTAGAGAAAAATCCAGTTACAGCATAAAAAATAACACTGCATGAATATAAAAAGAAAGTAAGGAATAGAAGTCAGTAGAAGAATGAGAAACTGCTCACTGGGCAGCAGATATACCCTTCCCAGTGGCCTTGACACAAAGATAAGGCACTAATATAAGACACAAAGCAACAGCTGTGTTTGCTTTGTGCAATTTGGAAAATTACAGCCCCACTAGAATGCTCTAGCATATTCCAGCATTTACTGGCAGCTTCTGCCTTCCTAAAACTTAATACCTTGACACAAGCAAGTATTAGGTCTTCTGCGTGGAGAAGACAGAGAAATGCTGTTAGGTGGCAGAGAGAAGACAGAACTGCTCAACACCTACTTTGCCTCTGCCTTCACTCAAAAGGAAAGCAGGGCCCAAACTGGTGATAACAGAATAAACAATGCAAGGAGAGCGCTGAAGATGAAGCAAGCTTGTTTTCACCTACTCCAGAGTCCCCGGATTTGCAAATCTGTCCCCGGACAAATTCTGTCCCCAGAATGTCCCCAGGTTTGCAAATCTGTCCCTGGGAAACGTAGCAGCAGCAGCCTCAGCAGCCCAGAGCCAGCCAGAGCCAACTGCACTACCAGGCTGGCCCGTCCTGGGCAATGACCGCCTGCCCATGACTCCTGAGCCTCCCCTGATCTGTCAAAACAAAGGGGGAAGGAGATCGGGGAAAGCTCGGGAGTCACGGGCAGGCGGCGCGCCATTGCCCAGTTTAAAAAAAAAACAACTCTGCGCATTTGTTTCACAGGGTGCAAAAGAAGGGCTTTGCACCTTTATACAATATGCATGTGTGCTTGGGCCCAGGGTCTTTTGCCTCACTATCCCCACTACTGACTCCCTGTTGCTACTCAGCTTTAAAAAGGGGGGGGAGTGTCCCCGGATTCATTGAAAAAATTCTGGTAACCATAGCGCTAGGACCCAAACCAATGGCTTCAAGTTACAAGAAAGGAGATTCCAAATAAACATCAGAAAGAACTTTCTGAGAGTAAGAGCTGTTCAACAGTGGAATGGACTCCCTTGGGAGGTTGTAGAGTCTCCTTCATTTTTAAGAAGAGGTTATATGGCCATCTGTCATGAGTGCTTTAGTTGAGATTCCTGCATTGAGGGAGTTGGATGCCCTCAGGATTCCTTCCAACTCTACAATTCTATGATTCTGTGAAGAGGATGTGGCCCTTGATCAGGGAACTTTTGTGCACCAAGGCATATGCCCAGCACCATCTTGAGGCTATTTCTGCCCTGCCACCACTACTGGGCAAAGAGGCTGATTAACTGAAATGTGGATGGAAAAAGAAGTGGAGGCTAACTTGGGAGCTGGCAACTGTTGACCGAGGGGGCAGAGGATTAGCTGTTTCTCCTCAGCTGAGAAATATGTGACATCCAGGTGTATGCTGTGCACAGGCTTCTGTGGGGAGAAGATCATAAGACATATCCAAAACAAAAGAAAAGAGAGAGGGGAGAAGAGATCTGAGTAAATGAGTTCAAGGGAATTACCTTTCCACATTGAAAACCTGTCATTCTCCAAGTATTTATTGTTGACTTGGAGGCCCCTCATGAAATTGCCATATTCTGCAACAATTGGCCGCATTGTTACAACATCTCTAAGCACATCAGTGAGGCTTCCGCTGGGGGTGAAGAGGCGTGTTGGCTGTACATCTGGCCGGCGAGGCATGCTGGGCAGAGTACCATCTTCTGTGGAACACATGACAATTTTGTTTAGATCCCTTACTCAGAATGCACCTTGATAGTACCAATACAGCTACTGCTGCTACTAGGGGGAGCAGTTGGCACTGTGGTCTAAACCACTGAGCCTCTTGGGATTGCTAATCAGAAGGTTGGCGGTTTGAATGCCCACAATGGGGTGAGCTCCATTGCTCTGTCCCAGCTTCTGCCACCCCAGCAGTTCAAAAGCACACCAGTGCAAGTAGATAAATAGGTACCACTGTGACAGGAAGGTAAATGGTGTTTCTGTGCACTCCCTCGGCCTGAAAGCAAGCAAGATGAGCGCTGCAACCCCATAGTTGCCTTTGACCGGACTTAACCATCCAAGGGTCCTTTACCTTTTTACCTTTTAACTGCTGCTACTATTAACAGTAACAATACTGAGGGTTTTAAAGGGCATCTTTTTGCTGTGAGTGTTTAAAATCAGATAGGGCTATATTGTAGCCTGTTTACTCTTCAATCCATTTTTAAGCAACCTCTTACAGTCCCACTCCCCTAAATTATCCTCTGCTTTAATGATCCAAAATTGGCCAAAATAATTTACTAGCTTTGGGCGTTTAACTATAAATTATAGCAAATCTAAAGGGATGCAGGTGGCACTGTGGGTAAAACCTCAGTGCCTAGGACTTGCCGATCATATGGTCAGCGGTTCGAATCCCCGCGGCGGGGTGAGCTCCCGTAGTTCGGTCCCAGCACCTGCCCACCTAGCAGTTCGAAAGCACCCCTAAGTGCAAGTAGATAAATAGGTACCGCTTTATAGCGGGAAGGTAAACAGCGTTTCTGTGTGCTGCGCTGGTGCTGGCTCGCCAGAGCAGCTTCGTCACGCTGGCCACGTGACCCGGAAGTGTCTTCGGACAGCGCTGGCTCCCGGCCTCTTAAGCGAGATGAGCACGCAACCCCAGAGTCGGTCACGACTGGCCCGTATGGGCAGGGGTACCTTTACCTTTACTAATAGCAAATCTAAGATCCAACTGTTTGCTAAAGACCACGGGAAATATAGTTTCCTCCTCACAGACCGACAATTCCCAGTACCCTTAACAAACTACTGTTTCCAGGGGTGCCAACATGAATAAAATATTGCAAGGGGCAGGTAAGCCCCACCCTGCATAATCGATCACATGACTGGGCTCAGCTGTACCATTTGAAGGGCAATGGTCATTAACTTTGTGGGGGCTCGGTCCCCTCAAATATTTTATTGGGGAGGGCGAAGGGACCTTGGCGTCTAGGAGTTGCCTCCTATCACAGTCCCCAAGATTCCTTGAGAGAAAGCTGTGCACTTTAAATGTGCATTGCATGCACCTTAAATGTACAATGTGGATCATCCCAGAATGTCTTACTTGGAAGAAAGATATCTTTATTTAAGCAGGTAAAAGCACAGGCTCAGCAGTAGACACAGTGCTCAAGAGTCACAATTCCAGTGTTCAGAAACAGGTGTCCCAATGAACTTTCCCACCCCCTCCAAGCTTTTAAAAGGAGGTATGGAGTGGTCATTTGATACTCTCTAGCCTTGTGGGGTGGTTGTATCTGTTCCCATCTGTGAAGGTGGCGCCTGGTTATAGGCAACAAGACTGCAGCCTCCTGTTCAGACTCCTGGCATAGCTGATCAAAGTCTTCCCCAGTCTCCGCTAAGGCTTTCTGCTCTGCAGGAAGGTCAGAGAGGGGGAGCCAGCATCCTGCTCTCCCTTCCAAAGTGACTGAAGTGGTAAGGAGAGATTTGCCCCCCCCCTCCAACCCATGTTCCACAAATTCAGTTCTTTCCCTGTTTCTTCCTCCTCCATCAGAGCCAGCCAACCCAAGCTTGATCCCAACAGTGCTGCGTGCCTCATGACAGAGCCCAAGGTACATTAGCCAAAGAAGAAATGATGTTCTACTGACCAATATCCACCACTCTGTCTCTTGTCCACCTGTGCCAGAAGTCTTCTGAACAGTCAGCTAAATACAATGCATCCAGCAAACTCTGGGAATATATATTACTCAACATGCCTGAGAAACATAGAAAATGCAAAAGTAAAATAAAAACCATTTGATCTCAGAGCTTTGATGTAATTTCTAGATGATGGTAAAGAGGGTGTTGCATTTGTTTCTTTCATTTATTGTTTTGAAATGGATATCATGTTCACTCATATTTTACTAATTACTGTGTTTACTATATCCGGTCGTCAGTGCTATTTTTCTAGGGGGAAAAGATGCCAGAACTCACCACAAATGCCTCCCTTATTCTTTTATAATGGCAATGGTGCCCATCTGAGAGGTGCCAGAACTGAAAAAAGCCTGTAGTGCAGTTCTCATTCCCATCAGTAATGTGTGAAAGATGAGTATATAGTACAAAAAAAAACCCGTGTGAGTGGTAAGGACTCAATTTCAAAATACAGGGAACTAAAACAATATAGATTTTGTTGGTATCTCTGTTCAGGTCTTCAAAGACCACCTCTATCCATATGACTTTGTGTTCAGCATCTGAGGCCCTTCTTTGTGTGCCTCCTCCACAAGAGGTCCAGGAGGTGGCAACACAAGAACAGGCCTTCTCTGCAGTGGCACCCCATCTGTGGAATGCTCTCCCCAGGGAGGTTCAGCTGGCACCTTCATTATACACCTTTAGGTGCCAGGCGAAAATGTTCCTCTTTAACCAGGCCTTTGGCTGATTAACATTTTATACCTCTATTAAATGTATTTGTGGGAGAGGGGTTATTTCTTTGCAGGGTTTTTTGTTCTTGTTTTTATCTTGTGCTTTTATACTGCTTATTGTATTTTGTGCTTTTATATTGTATTTTTATGTTGTGAACCACCCTGAGATCTGCGGATGAAGGGCGGTATTCAAATTTCATAAATAATAATAAGTCACCTTGCATGTAACAGAGCTCAGATTCCGGCAGCTTCTTTGTCAAGTGGCCCATGTAGAACTGACTTCCAAAATGTTCCACATTAATGAAAGCTCCATATTTCAAGAAGCCAGCTTCATAGGGAGTAAATTCCACCCACTCTGCAAACAACCATACAAAAATATTTGTTAAGTACAGTATAATTATTGTGAAAGACGGGTAAGAAATCTAATAAATGAATGATGTAATAATTACATTGTAGGGAACATTGCAATAAAATCTGCATTCTACTTCTGTATGATAATCATAATTAACCGTTTCAATGGATTTGGAAATCACAACTCCCATCCCTCTTACAGAAACTCTACACCTATCAGCCAATCACCCATTCCCACCACCCTTCTGAGTAATACCCCTCCCCACCCTCTCACTATATATAAGGGTCTGGTGGCTTCTGTTTCAGTGTATCTGAAGAAGTGTGCATGCACACGAAAGCTTATACCCAGAACAAACTTAGTTGGTCTCTAAGGTGCTACTGGACAATTTTTTTAATATTTTTTTTTTATATCTCTCTAACAGCATTCATGCAGCAACTGCTCCACATGGCAGCCATAATGTGTTACTACACCTTCCTAAATGGGTCACCTTCATCTATAGCTGACAGTGAAGTGGAAACTCTCTGTGCAACAAGAGTAATTTACAAAAGAAGCCAATACTCAGGGCTATCACTGTATGGGAGCACTTTCCATGTGATTATTGTTTCAAGTATAGAGCAGGCCTAAAAGGAGGGCGAATGAGTACTCAAGAGCACTCAATGTGGTATCAAAGACTGACAGGACTTAATTGCTCAAGATCCAAGAATTCTCTTAGGATTTTGAAACAAAGGTATAATTCTGTATAAAAATGTACACAACACACAATCTGTGCTGCACCACTGCCAGGAGATTTAGTATCTATTAGTGGGGAAATGTCAACCAATAGTCTTCACCTGGCCCCCTGCCTTCGAAGCAAGCTCAAATAATTTTGTCCCTACCTTTAAAATCTAGAGTGCTGTATCTTTCTTTGACATTGAGAGCAAGGTAGATGGGAAGTGGGTTCTGACCCAGATTCACAGCCTGTCGTTGATCTGAGAGCTTGTGATGATTGGGCTGTTTGGGAAAAACAGCAGTCAGCAGAAGAGATACTTGCACAAATAAATTTCACAAAGAACCTGTCATAATACATCTTGGCATCCTCATCTTGGGTCAGACCCAGACTTTGCTCCTTACCTATGAGAGGCAACGTTTGCCAATTCCTCCTTCCCAGTGCAGTTGCCAGTACCACCTCGCACAATACTCCAGAGTGCTGGGCGATCTTGTTATGGATGCTTTAGCTGAGATGCCTGCATTGCAGGGGATTGGACTAGATTACTCTTGGGTTCCCTACAACTTTACAATTCTATGATTTCCTGACCTCTCCTCTCCAAGCATACCCCATAAATCTGTTCTGGGTCCCCCACAACCTTCCAGATCAAATGTATGGGGCACACAGGAGACATACAGAGAGAGGACAGAAAAGCTCCATTGCCCAGCTAAATCTCCTTGTGATGGTGAAAACGGTTCAGTGGATACTGCCCAATATTTTAATATATTTAGATGCAAGCTTGTGTTGTTGTTTCCATCCCAACTCTTCACAACAGGTGTGCTATCAATATAAATTAAAGAAATAATAGCAAACACCCTTTCCGTGCTTAATTTGTTTCATATTTTCCCCATATGCCAGCCCACATTATGCTTCCCACCCACTCCCAAAAAGTATTAATACAATACCTCATCATTAAACATGGCTTCAATAATGAGCCCCCAGAGATCTATAAAAGAGAGCTTATATCCATCTCGGTGCCTCTGACAGATTTCCTTTTCATAGTATGTTAAGTGCCTCCGAGAAAAACAGGAAAGCTTGTTTTTCATGACATGTTTCCGAGCATCATTGATGTGCGCTTCCAAATCTTTTTGTGACCAGTTGGCATCTTCATATAAATTTATCATGGTCCTAAGGAAAATAAATTTAAAAAGGAGAAGCTAAAATTGTAATTGGCCGTGGAATACACAAGACGAAATGGTTAAATCGGCTATGATAAAATGGGCACAGGACATTGGGCATAACATTATGTTTGAGGACTGGGAAAGGTTGTGGACCACTGGGCTGAACTTCACCGCATGTAATGCTCTGAAGGAAAATGTTATGAAAATGATATATAGATGGTACATGACCCCAGTTAAACTTGCCAAAATATACCATTCGTCTGATAATAAATGTTGGAAATGTAAAGAAAATGAAGGAACATTCTTTCACCTCTGGTGGACATGCCCTAAGGTGAAGGTCTTCTGGGAAATGATATATAATGAGCTGAAAAAGGTATTTAAGTATACCTTCACAAAGAAACCAGAGGCCTTTCTTCTGGGCATTGTCGGCCAGAAGGTGTTAAAGAAGGATCGAACATTTTTCATGTATGCAACAACGGCAGCAAGGATTCTCATCGCAAAAAACTGGAAAACTCAAGATCTACCCACACTGGAAGAGTGGCAGATGCAGCTGATGGACTATATGCAACTGGCCGAGATGACCGGCAGAATCCGTGATCTGGGAGAAGAGAAGTTGGAGGAAGACTGGGAGAAATTCAAGATGTATTTACAAAAACATTGTAATTTGGTTGAATGTTAAGAAGGATGCTAGATTATAAAAAACTGGTCACCACTAAACTAGATTTAAATTTGATGATAAGTGAGACTAAAGAAAATATAAAACTTTTTGGAAGAAGCGCTAGATTATATGTGTGAGTGGACATGAGATTGTAAACAAGTTGATAATTTGTTTGGAAAAAATTTTTTTTTAACGATGTAAATGGGAGCGGGAGACGTGAGGGAGCCCAAAGAAGTGATGAAATTGTTGTGAAAGAAGTAAGATATGTTTTATATTTAAAAACCTTAATAAATATTTATAAAAAAAAATAAATAAATAAAATTGTAATTGGCCACAGACTTTGGGCAAATACAAATGGCCACTTATCAACTAGCAGCTAATCATGTTACGGGTGCTCAAGGAATTTTTTGCATCCACGTTCTAAGGCAAACTCACCTGATCTGCACTCCATGGACTATTGTGCAGATCAGAATGTAGCCTTCCTTAGAAAGCTAATTGCTTGAGGTGGCCTGGGGGTGCTTTTTTAAAAAAAACCTTTGAAAAAGGTAATAATAGCTACTCCAAGCAGTTGGAAAGCAAAGCATCTGCCACTGTGCACATTGAAAATGAGACTGTAAATGCCCCTAGAGCAATGGGACACAAGGACATCCCATTTCTCTCAAGGACCCATATTGGTCCCAGAGACATTTGCTCTCAGGAGTGTTTGCAGCCCCATTTTCAATCCACTCAAAGGAAGCCATGCTATCACCTGTTTTAAAAAGAAGAAAATAAATGTCAAAAGGCAGGCCTAGAGCCACCCCACAACTGTCTGTCTGGGTTAGAAATGTTCTTGAGTTCTTACGGGGGCAGAAATGCAAATTAAAACAGGAATGGAACAGAACAGAATTAAAATGAATACATATGAAAGTGAATTAGACTGAACTGTCTATCCCAAACTCGCCCTCCAGATGTTTTGGGACTACAAATCCCATCATCCCTGACTACTGGTCATGTTAGCTAGGGATGATGGGAGTTGTAGTCCCAAAACATCTGGAGGGCCAAATTTGGGGATGCCTGGTCTATCCCTAGTTGATGTGACTATTCAATGAGCAACTCATCTAGAACATCCTGCCAATCAGTTAGCAGCATTTTATCACACATCTGCACCCAATCAACAATCCAGGGAAGCAAAGGACCAGTTAAATTATCCTCACCAATTTTCATAATAAGTTTCCACATCACTTTCATATATAAAACAAGTTTTCACTGAAATACTGTTTGGTTCCAAGGATTTTGCAAATCTGATGCAAACAGCAACGAAGGTCATGTTACCCACCACCTCCTCAAAATAATAATAATAATAATCTGACTCTTAACTGATTTGAAAGTTGCTAAAGATTCCTAAACAATGTAAGTTGTTGTTGCTTAGGTCGGAAGCTTTTCAAAAGGGTTGCCTATGGTCATATCAAGACTAGGAAACTGATTGGATTGTGTTGCATTGTAGTTTGGTCTCAGCATCTGACAATGTTTGAAATGCATATATACAGTACTTCATTTCCCTAGAATTACAGACTCAGTTTTTTATTTCTGTTTTTCTAATCACACTGAGTATATTTTCCATTAATTAATAAATCTGAAAATTGGGGAGGTAGTTGTGGTGACAAGGCTTGGTTCCATTGAATCAGGACCATGAAATCACCAGGCTTATTTTGTGATTTTTTTAAAAAAAAAATCCTTGGTAAAATTGCACAAATTCAGCATAAATAATTTTTTTATTGTTTGGTTTTATAAAGTGACTGTTATGCTAAACAAAGGAGGAATGGCAGGGGCTATCCAGGTGAGGTACAGAAAGGCTTGCTTCTATTTCATGTGGTACAAAGTTTTCCATGGATGTTGAACGCTAAACAACAACTGAAGGGATACACATAAAATGTGCCGTCACCTCATGTGATTACCCCATGGCAGAAGGTTGTAAGGAAATTCTGCAGGTCTGGATACATCCCTAATAGTTTTGCTCCATGTTCTCCTTACCATGTTGTGCCAGATAAACCAGCGGTGTATGAAATACAGTCTAAGAGATTCAGCTTCTGGAGACCTAATAGGCTGCCATACATCGCAATCATGGATCTTACGCCACCTGCTGTTGTCATCACAGCCACAATGGGAACCTGAATAAATTTGAGAGCAATTATTCACAAATTTGCAAAAGTGGGAAGATTGAAGGACTGAGCAGAATCACACACACTTTTTTTTTTTAACAAAAAAGCTTAATCACATATCCAAAAACCTCATCAGGGATGGAAGATTCTATCAGTTTCAGTTTCTCTCACTTAAATTGAGTTCACTACATTTCCATTTATCTATATATTTAAATAAAATGTTCTCACAATATTCGCCAGCATTTTAGTACACATCTTTATATGCAATTTTGCCAAAGATACACAGTTTTTCTTGAAGAACTGCATCACAAAATGAGGAGAAATGTGGATCTTGGTTTTGGTTCTGGTACCTTGGTGATGGAATGCCCTCCCCATTTCCATTTGCTGAGCACCATGCTTCATTTTGGCCTTTAGTGAGGGGGCATCAAAATGGAAGGTGCAGGAACTGCTGCTGCTGCTGCTTGGGCTGCCTCCTAAGTTGTCTGTTTCCCAGCTTGCTCACATGAAAGCACAGGTGAGTTGGGGGAGATGGCAACAGCTGTGGAGCATTACACAGATGCTGACAGCATCCCCAAAACGCAGGGCACTGAAGTGTTGAAGTGAGGGTCCTAGGAAATTAATGAGTGAACAGAAGCTGAAGGAGTAAAAAGGACAAGCCAATACTCTTATGGAAGGAAGGAGAGTGAGAAAAGGAAAAGTGGGTTGGCTGCAAGCACAGCCAGAGCAAAGAATGATTAAGAGCAATTCTGGGTTGTTCAGAGTTATGCCAAACCAGGAAGCAAACACTGTACAATACCATAGGCTGGTGAAGAGAACCGATACACTACAGGGGGGAAACCACATGGTGTAGGTAGGCAGGAAAGCTCTACATTATGGGATATGAGATAGAAAATGTGTCCTGTGGTGAAAAGGGATTTCCAAGAGCTAGTGGTACAGGTCCCCCCAGGTAGTCCTGGGACTCTCAGGATCCTTGGGACCTAAAGAAGATTATTTCTGACAATGGTGAATACAGGCAAGTGTATAATAATGCACACTAGGGCAAACAAATCTTAACAGAATCATTTATCAACTTCTGCTCACACAATCTAGGCTTCTCACTCTTTTTCTGTCTCCATACACCTCCCCACAGTGTGGGGAGCTTTAGACTTCCAGAGCTCTCCCTTCAGGGCCCAACTTTCCACACATCCTCCTCCCACTAGGGATTAACTTTAAAGATGTGTATGGCAAACAATTATTTTATGTTACAATAGTATACATGAATGTGTAAGATATTATGCATGAATTAGGCCATATGAAATAGACCTTCTTGGTAGTGGCGCCCGCCCTGTGGAACGCCCTCCCATCAGATGTCAAGGAAATAAAAACTATCTTGACATTTAGAAGACATCTGAAGGCAGCCCTGTTTAGGGAAGTTTTTAATGACTGGTGTTTTAATGTACTTTTAATCTTTGTTGGAAGCCACCCAGAGTGGCTGGGAAAACCCAGCCAGATGGGCGAGGTATAAATAAAAAATTATTATTATTATTATTATTATTATTATTATTATTATTATTATGCATGGATGAACATGTGGCATGGACATATATGAATCCCTTTGCCACCGTTTTCTCTGCTCATCTTACATTGTGGTGGACATTATACCTCATCATCCTGCAGATCATCTTGAAGATTAAGAGCATTTTTCAAAGCAGCAGCAACGTATTTCTTGCGCTTAAAAATGAAGTCCTGCTCCTCTGGGCATACATCAAATCCCAAGCGCATGTCTAGGTCATTCTGGCTAAATGATACAAACTCATATCATAAACCTGAGCAGCTAAATACACATAATATATGCATTATGATTTGAAGAAATTCCAGCACTCCAATGTTTGCTGTCAACAATTTGTATTTGGTACTATTTGACATGTAAAGGTATGCAGTATTTAACAGCAGTTGATAAAGAACTTGGAACAATATTTCACATTTGATTGGTGAGTTTATAAAATTTCATATTTGGAAACTGCCAAAGTTGAAAACAATGAAGAGCTGCCAACCAGTTTAAAGAATCTAGAAGGTGGAAGTAAAAATCCTAGATTCAAATCTGAGTTTATTTTTGTTTATTTTAAAAAATCTGTTCAAAATCCAAATGACAAAAAGAAATTGTGTCAAATTTTGAAAAATTGTCACTGCTCTAGCTTGAAACATCAGAAGTTGAACCCATGCCTTCCCCCATTCCTACACAAAGTGCTTTAGCACTACATGCATACCTATAAAAGCCAAGTAGAGAAGGATGTTCAGAAGGAAAGGTTACTTTTAAAGCAATTTCAGAAAGCTGCAAATTCTGTTAAATTTTAGACACACACACACACACACACACACACACACAAAGGCAAAGATTGAACTGCAAAGTCACTGCAAGGAGAAAAATGCTTACCAGTTTTCTGCTGTCACAAATACATTATATGCTTTGTCCTATAATAAAAATAAAAAAGTTATGATTTCCATAATCTTCAAAAGAATTTTGTTTGTTCTCCTCCTTTATTAGTCCAACCTGATATTCATAATAAATAATAAGTTGAACCATCCTAACGTGATGTCTTGCAATTCATTGCTCTCGGATTCCATCAGTTCAGTTTACACAAGGGAAGTATGCTTTACAAAATGCATATACAGTGGTACCTCGGGTTACATACGCTTCAGGTTACATACCCTTCAGGTTACAGACTCTGCTAACCCAGAAATAGTGCCTCAGGTTAAGAACTTTGCTTCAGGATGAGAACAGAAATCGTGCTCCGGCGGCACGGCAGCAGCAGGAGGGCCCATTAGCTAAAGTGGTGCTTCAGGTTAAGAACAGTTTCAGGTTAAGAGCCTCCGGAACAAATTAAGTACTTAACCCGAGGTACCACTGTAACAGTAACTTACAACATTCATGCAACAGACCATTCAGGGAGTTAACTTCAGGTTATGAAGAATAAGTCCACAGATGCAGGTTCAGTGCTTATCCATTCTCTGACCTGTTTCAGATTTCAAACCTGTAACACCCACAATGTCCATCTCTGTGTATCTGCTGCACCTTTGTACACTGCATTTTGCCCCTATCTCAGAACTACTTTCAAGCTTACACTGGCTCCCTGCACGCAAAATGGCTGCTTCATTCATTTCAACAGAAGGCCAAATCTGCATGCAAATTATTTTAGACCAATGGATCAACTCTCTCTATTAAAAATAATGGGGAGTCCTATGCATACAAAAGGTTTGAGCACATACAGATCCCACCACTGGAAGAATCAACCGTCAGCTACAATCCAGCTACAATCCAGTAATTTGCTTAATTACTAAACCACATTTTCTCCATTTACAGGTAGGTAGCTGTGTTGGTCTGCTGTAGTCAGAACAAAATAAAAAAAATTCCCTCCAGTAGCACCTTAGAGACCAACTAAGTTTGTTATTGGTATGGGCTTTCGTGTGCATGCACATTTCTTCAACCTTCCTGACCAGGTGCTCTCCAGATGTTCTGGACTACAACCCACATAGAAAACAAAATAAAATTGTTTGCAATCAGGACTCACGTTTGATATTTCCACTCTCTCTCCTATGCGAAGCTGATTCAAGGGCAAAGTTAGGGAGTTCGTGTGCCCTTTATCTGAACACTGAAGGAGGAAAAACAAATGGTCACAACACAATATGTTTTTAAAACCAAAAGGCATATTGCTTACCTAAAAGTTGCCTGTCTCCTACTGCAGTGACTAGAGAGCAGAATTACTAGTAATGGATATATTGTGTAAACAGCACAAATTAAATTACATAATTCTGTGCAGAATTCCCCCCTTTGCATCATTTTTTCCTGTTATTATTCTTATTAGAATACCTTTTTATTGGATTTCATAAACAAGAATCATAGGAATAATGAATGACACAAATAAATAGACCAGGTTTTCGCATGTCATTTGTGTATCACAAAAATAGCATATTAAATTTGCAGTAATATCTACAGCAAATGGTTCATTATTAGTGCTCAATGTATAAGCTCTAAGTTCATGAATTTGTTTAAACAGAAACAAAGGGGAAACATGTCAACTGTAGTTTATTTGTTAATCTCTCAAGGAGGGATATTTCCCAAACTGTTTTGTACCAATGGTCTAATGTTGTGCCAGAAAGGTCTTTCCAGTGTCTGGTTATGTTGCTTACTAATAAATAAATAAATGGCTTACTAATTCTTTATTATGTAAATCCAGATTGCTGCCTTGAAATATATTTAATTAAACTCATTCTAGTTTGACTTCCAATTGTTTTATTAATTTCTTTAAATCTCAAATTCCAGAAAGGCTGGATTTTTGTACATTCCCACCACATGTGGAGATTTCATTCATTCATTCATTCATTCATTCATTCATTCATTCATTCATTTTGTATACCACCCTTTGTAGATCTCAGGACGGTTCAAAGCATAAAAATACAAGCCCCACCAGCAATGTGGTGAGGTGCCAGAATGAATCATTGTCAGCTTCCTGGGGAGTTATCATTTGTTTTTATTAGAGATAATAGGGCCCAGATATATTTAAGATTTTACTAAATATTCATAACTAAGTCCCATCAAAAGCATTAGGACAACTAACTTCTATTCGTTTTAGTGGGTCATGACTAAGCATGGATGAATTTGTCAATATCATTTTCTCTTTGTTTCTCACTATTCCCATATTTAGTTCAGTTCTCAATAGTTCACCAATCTGCATTTTTAAAATAGCATGTTAGTGCATTTTTGCCTAATATACACATTTTTGCAAAACCATTTCCCCTAATATAATGCCTTTTTCTATATTGTTTTCACGAATATATGCATTTGTCTGCACATCTTACCCTTGCAGATGCATTCTTGGTATGCATTACTTGACTGGAAAACTGCATTGCAAAATTCAGAGAAGCACACATTTTGCAGGATGACTGTGCTTTGGTTTGTGTACTATTTCAGAAACCATAAATTAAGTAAATTCATTAAACACAAACTGAACTGAATTTCTCTTCCATCTCTTTGATCAAGTGTAACTGATCATTATTATTTTGCATTGACTGATAAGCAATTGATACAGGAGCACCTGATTCTAGGTCCTTTAAACCTAGCTCGCTGCATTCAAAACATCTGAATGCGTGACGCCTGCACAGGGAATCTCTTAAGTACAGTACAATGGAACATGCTATTCTTAAAAGGCTAGCTTTTGCATTTCTTTGTTTGTTTTAAAGCAACTACTATGGCCTCATAAAACTAATTACGAATACGTAACCTGGAGGTGGGAGGGACACGGGTGGCGCTGTGGGTTAAACCACAGAGCCTAGGACTTGCCAATCAGAAGGTCGGCGGTTCGAATCCACACAACGGGGTGAGCTCCCATTGCTTGGTCCCTAGCAGTTCGAAAGCACATCAAAGTGCAAGTAGATAAATAGGTACCACTCCGGTGGGTAAACGGCGTTTCCGTGCGCTGCTCTGGTTCGCCAGAAGCGGCTTAGTCATGCTGGCCACATGACCCGGAAGCTGTACGCTGGCTCCCTCGACCAATAAAGTGAGATGAGCGCTGCAACCCCAGAGTCGGTCACGACTGGACCTAATGGTCAGGGATCCCTTTACCTTTTTAACCTGGAGGTCACATTTTTGCCAGATACAGAGCTGGGCATTGCAGGATAGGGTGCAGCTTCCATGTTTGGTGGGGCATTCACTATTGTGCCCACCTCCCTCTCTATTTCCAATAGCTTCTGTTGCCTCTCTCCTAATTCAGTTTCTGGTTTCTAATGTCATTCATAACTTCCCCATGCCCCTAGTCCTTGTAAAAAAATTCCACATTCCTTAGAAAAACCAAATTGTAAGAGCAGAACTAAATTGTGAAACAAGCAAAGAGCATGCAATTTGCTTGACTTGTGCTAAGTATTCTGGCCAGCACAGCCTGAAGATTTTATTGATGGTGTTCAACTTGGCATTTGAAATGGGCAACCACTACTTACACAAATGCAGCATTTCTTTGGGAATTCCACTTCCAGGTGTGGGTTACAGTACTTGACATAGTGGAACACTGTGGAGTTTGGTGGGGCAGATCTAGAACCATTGCCCAGTAAAATGCTCTGAGTATCTTCAAGGGATCCTTTCACTGTAAATGTGAATTCTTCTCCTAAGTGCAGAGCAGAGAAGACAAAAGAACTTCAGTATTAAAGTACACAGAAGCGGTGCTTTTTCTCTTTAAAAAAAATGCTTAGGGGTACTCTCATTTTCCTACTCATATTGAAATACTGCCCCTCAATGAGGCCAAACTTAGATTCACAAAATGTTGAGGGGTATTCGTACCTCTGCGTACCCCCAGAAAAAAGCACTGCACAGAAGTACATCTCTATTTATAATATTTGTAACCCCTCCCACCAAGACCAGGGCAGCATACCTGTGGCTATTCTAGTTTCTCCTTACAACAGAGCTAAGCCAAGTCAAGAGATAGCAACTTGCTCAAAGCCACCCAGCCTGCCAAGAAGCAGCTGAAGAGCTGGGATGGGGGTGGGGATTTCATCGGGAGAAAATTGCACAATGATGACCATAATACCTTCTTCCCCATTGCAACTGCAGGGGGGCTGCAGTTTGACAGGCTGTGATGGGGGAATACAATTCCCCACATGCGGAAGCAGCAAAATTTTGCAGCAAAATAAAAGGTGGATTTTGGTAATTCTGGGCTGCATCAATAGGAGTATAGCATCTAGATCAAGGGAAGTAATAGTGCCACTGTATTCTGCTCTGGTCAGACCTCACCTGGATTACTGTGTCCAGTTCTGGGCACCACAGTTCAAAAAGGACACTGACAAACTGGAACGTGTCCAGAGGAGGGCAACTAAAATGGTCAAAGGCCTGGAAATGATGCCTTATGAGGAACGGCTAAGGGAGCTGGGCATGTTTAGCCTGGAGAAGAGGAAGTTAAGGGGTGATATGATAGCCATGTTCAAATATATAAAAGGATGTCACATAGAGGAGGGAGAAAGGTTGTTTTCTGCTGCTCCAGAGAAGCGGACACGGAGCAATGGATCCAAACTACAAGAAAGAAGATTCCACCTAAACATTAGGAAGAACTTCCTGACAGTAAGAGCTGTTCGACAGTGGAATTTGCTGCCAAGGAGTGTGGTGGAGTCTCCTTCTTTGGAGGTCTTTAAGCAGAGGCTTGACAACCATATGTCAGGAGTGCTCTGATGGTGTTTCCTGCTTGGCAGGGGGTTGGACTCGATGGCCCTTGTGGTCTCTTCCAACTCTATGATTCTATGATTCTATGATTCTATGATTCTATGGTAGTATCAGGAGAGAGGTTGGAAAGCAATCATGCACACAGAAAGCATATTTTTAGTTGGAGCAAGAGTAGGATCTGTCTGCAGAGCTAATGGGAAAATGAGAGACATTTACATGTCGTCTTATGCTTCCAGACTTTCTGCGGCAAATGCCAGGAATCAAGGGTACCGCCACCTGTTCTGTGCTAAGTAAGGAAAGGAGGAGAGTTAGTTTGATGAAACGTGTTCAACATGCACATTATCAGCCCATGATATGGAGATGGGAGTTTAAAGCTGGATCCAAGTATACTGAGTCCTTATTCAACGAACCTGATACTAATTTCAATCCTGGCTGCACTGAAGTCCTCTGAGGACTGTGTGCTTGATAGCTAGCGAGGTAAAATAATTAATAATCTTACTTCTAGCTTTTTTCTTATTTTCTCTTCCATACACCTCTACTTTTAGACAGCCAAGTTCCCGAGACTGCAAGGTAAAAGACAACAACTGCAGACCTCCAACATTTCATATAGAAAATAGGGTAACATTTGTCAGCAGACACCTACCAGATGCCCTGGCAGTGTCCTTTATTACAAACTGTTGAAGGCTCTTAGCTCTTTACAGGTGTTATAATTATGGCAATATAGTTCCTTTCCAAGTCCTGGAAAACTACAGTTTGAAGTGGAGAGATTGTTCTATCCTCGGAGGCTCCTCACTGTCATGACCCCAGAGTCCAGCAGTAAGGAAGACACCAAGTCTGGGGCAACCCAGTCAAATGGGCCAGGTACAAATAATAAAATTATCATTATTATTAATACAAAGTCACCACCAAACTAGGTTCCTGACTCTGAGTCTGGTGCTAGTGATCAGATGACTACTGAACTGGCAAACGGGAGCCCGCTAAAGCAGCTCCCACAGCACTGAGGCCCATAGAGTCAGAGCCAGGATGCTACAGAACAGGGTTGGGGAACCTCCGGCCCACAGATCGATCTTGGCCCACACGACAATTTTCCTTAAACCACACCCACCCACTCATTACATCAGTTAATTGGTGAGAGTACAGGCTTCAAGAGACATCTCCCCCAGGCAGCTAATATTTCCAAAAGCCACCTTTTCCCTCCCTTCGCTTCCCATCAGGTGATCAGGAAGAGAGGAAAATTGTCTTTTGGATGAATTGTCTGTGCATGGAACTCAAACAGCTGTCTGAGAGCAAAAGGGAGGCCATCACACAGGTCAGCAAATGTGTTGGCCTCTCACGACATCCAAAATTGGTGCCCACTTCACTCTGCCTAGTGGTAGGATCAGCCGTCTTGGGCAAGGAAGTATTTGCTTATTTATTTCAAACACCCACCTTTCCATATAAAACTTCAGAAATAAGAGGTATAATAGGTATGAATACAAAAGAACGTACCACCAGTACTCCATTTGTAGCAAGGCTTTCAGGCAAATCTGGCCTGATTAAAAGAAAGAAAAGTTTGGATGCATTATTTGGCTATAGAACTGCATTGTAAGATTTGGAAAATTTTGAAGTACAGCTGTGCTTCAGCTCATGTATTGTTTCAGAAAGTGTGAATTTGGTAGACTTGCCTTTAAATGCAAACTGAGCCAAATACCCACCCTTTCCCCCTACTAGGGTAAAGTGCCCATTACGATGCATGTATTAATTTCATTGGGTCTACACTTAATAAATTAAACTGAATACCCTTGGTCATCTCAGGTGTTACTCACATCTGTTCCAAAGTGAACTCCACTTCCAGCACCTCATCCTTCTGACATTGGAAAAGGGAACGTAAAGAAAGGAAAGGAAATGTTCAAAATAATAACATTGAAAAATATACTTCTGAACTGATGCTGTTCTACTTGGCTGGGAGCTCCTTCACAAGCAACTCTTTCCTCTAAGATATTCCTTCCCCTTTGAAAATTGTATATGTATCCTGTTACATTGGCAACAAATATCTATTTCAATGTGCTTAGGTATGTTCCTGCCGCTGAGGGCCTTGCCTGCCTCCTTCCATCTGGGCTCCGTTTTTGTTTTTGTTTTTTAAATTGCTTTTATTTTTTATCTGTCATTTTAAATTGTAATTGATATTAATGCTCAATAGTCCAAAAATTGAGGCATATGGTAAAGACATAAGAAATTCAGTTACACTTTACATATGTTTAAATAATTTCCATATATACTTTTTTATTGAAGAATTCCAAGAAGCTACATGAAGGCGTGACCTCATACATATGCAAATTTGTCAAACTGGCATGCCTAGTTGGTTTCTGATTGAAAATTTCTATAAGTAACTGATATATTTGCCTATACAGTGGTACCTCAGGTTACATATGCTTCAGGTTACATACTCCACTAACCCAGAAATAGTGCTTCAGGTTAAGAACTTTGCTTCAGGTTGAGAACAGAAATCGTGCTCCGGCGGTGCAGCAGCAGCAGGAGGCCCCATTAGCTAAAGTGGTGCTTCAGGTTAAGAACAATTTCAGGTTAAGAACGGACCTCCAGAATGAATTAAGTTCTTAACCCGAGGTACCACTGTATGCATTGCTGTGAATCCAAAGTTGGGTTTTCCAACCAATCTCTAAAACAAGGCACCAAACTACTTAAAAAAGCCTTTAAGAAAATGATGCCCACAATAGTATACACTGAACTAATTAACTATAAATTACAGGATATTTCAAAGAAGCCCTTATTAGTCTGCATCCCATCCTCCCAAACTGTATATGTAATTTTGTCTCTCACCTGTTGATTCAGTTCAAAATGCCTGCAGACTGTTTCACCAGGCTGGAGCTGAGCTATATCAAAAAGAACTGTGCAAAGCTGGTCGTCCCTGAAGGGAGTATCTTCATCACATACTTTCAGTTCTAGTACATTCTAGGGAATAGGGAGAATTAGTCAATGTGTGGTAGGCAAAACCATTTTGAAGACAGGCAGCATTAATGTATGCTTGGGGTATTCAAAGGAGTATTTGGAATGGGGGTGTTGTAGTATTGACTTCTGAACACCAGAGCAAGCACCTCTTCTTGACACATCATAAAAATTTATCCTGCTCTTCTTCCATGACGATAAGGAATGAAAATTGGTTCATGGTGGCAGTGAATGACAATCAGCTGGTTCAGGAAGAAGAGAGGGAGTAAAATAATTGGTTGCTTTAGGCACAGGAGGAACATTTAATGGTAACATGACTCACAACCCTGCTAAAACATACGACAGATACTCAACCATCACTTAACTACTTTAAAAAGCTCACTGTGTCCCTGTGTAGGAGGGATCTTCCCAAATCCATCCCAAGATAGCAGCACCTAGATCTTCAAAACAAAGCCTTAGATTGAATATCTTTTGCTTCATGTTTACATTGATTAAACTAATTAGAACTCTGCTCCCCCTGAAAGTGATACTGGAAACGTCAGAAATTACACATCACTGTTGTAATTATTATTGCTATATATTTATTTATACCCCGCCTTTTTCCATGACAGGAATTCAAGACAGCTTACTGATGAAATAGAAACAGCTAAAAACATAGGGGAGGGAAACAATAATTTAAGAACAATTAAAAATTTATATAATTTAAACTATATATAAGTGTAAAAGATCCAGTGCTTTTTTTTTTCTTTAAAAAAATGTTTAGGGGTACTCTCATTTTCCTATTCATATTGAAATACTGCCCCTCAATGAGGCCAAACATAAATTCACAAAATGTTTAGAGGTATGCATACCCCTGCATCCCCCAGAAAAAAAGCACAGAAAAGATCTATTCAAAAATATGCAGATAATTACAATAAAAACATCACAGCATGAACCCTTTCATTAAAAGCAGTCAATTCCCAAAAGCCTGCAGGAAGTCAACAAGGAGGGAACCAGTCTAAATTTTTCTAAGGAGGGATCTCCAAAATCTGGGAGCAGCCACCAAGAAGGCCCTCTCTCACATAATAATAAAAAATAATAATTTTATTATTTATACCCTGCCCATCCGGCTAGGTTTCCCCAGCCACTCTGGGTGGCTTACAGCATATATAAAACATAATAAAATATCAAACATTAAAAACTTCCCTAAACAGGGCTGCCTTCAGATGTTTTCTAAAAGTTATATAGTTCTTTATTTCCTTGACATCTAAAGAGTGGGCATTCCACAGGGAGCATGTCTGTGAAGGTTACAGGACCAAGAGAAGGGCCTGCCCCGAAGATCACATAACCCAGGCAGGTTCATATGACGGAATATGGTGTTTCAAATAGCTGGGACCCAAGCCGTATAGAGCTTTATAGCTCAAATTGTGCCTGGAACGAACTGGTACCCAGTGGAGCTATTGTGAAAAATGAGTTGATGCTCCCTGTAATTAGACTTTAGAGCTGTCCCAGGAGATTATATAGAAATCTAATCTAAGAGAGACTAATGAAAATTATGAAATTTGTTTAGATCTGTGGTGACTTTTTCACCATATACTTCCAACCACACTCAGGCCTCCTTCATATGCAGAGCATATGTGGGAGCTGTTCCCACATGACACATCACTGCAGTTATCAAGATAACTTAGGTAAGGACAGTCACTGGGTACCATATGTTAATCTAATAGATACAAACATGATTTTATTGTGATACTCTTTCATAAGTCACTGTGGGAATCCAGACAGAAAAGAAACCTGGCAACACTTTACTGAGGAAACAGGGAGGAAGGGTAATAATTTGAGGAGAAAGGAACAGAGAAGTAGCTGGATTTGTAGCTGGTTTACTGACTGAACCCAAAGAGTACTCACTAATGGTTCCTTATTATTTTGGAAAAAAGCGACAAGTGGGATGCCGCAGGGTTCTGTCCTGGGCCCATTGTTCTTCAACATTTTTATAAATGACCTGGACAAAGGAATTGGGAGGATGCTCATCAGATTTGCAGATGACACCAAACTGGGAGGGGTAGCTTAACGACAGAATTGGAAGTCAAGAGGACCTTAACAGACTGGACCAAACTAACAAAATGAATTTCAACAAGGACAAATGTAAGGTTCTGCACTTAGGCAGGAAGAACCAGAGCACAAATATAAGTTGGGGGGGACACCTGGCTTGCAAGTAATACATGTGAAAAGAATGTAGGGATCTTAGCAGAGCACAAGCTTAACATGAGTCAACATTGTGATGCAGCAGTAAAAACAAAAAAAAGCAAATTCTATTCTAGGCTGCAACAACAGAAGTATACTATTCTGCATTGGTCAGACCACATCTGGAATACTGTGTCCAATTCTAGAAACCACAATTTAAGAAGGATATTGACAAGCTGGAACATATGTAGAAGTAAAGGTAAAGGGACCCCTGACCATTAGGTCCAGTCGTGGCCGACTCTGGGGTTGCGGTGCTCATCTCACTTTCTTGGCCGAGGGAGCCGGTGTACAGCTTCCGGGTCATGTGGCCAGCATGACTAAGCTGCTTCTGGCAAACCAGAGCAGCGCACGGAAACGCCGTTTACCTTCCCGCCGGAGCGGTACCTATTTACCTTCCCACCGGAGCGGTACCTATTTTGCACTTGGCGTGCTTTCGAACTGCTAGCTTGGCAGGAGCAGGGACTGAGCAACGGAAGCTCACCCCGTCGCAGGGATTCGAAATGCTGACCTTCTGATCGGCAAGTCCTGGGCTCTGTGGTTTAAGCCACAGCGCCACCCATGTCCCTTATATGTAGAGGAGGGCAACCAAGATGATCAAGGGTCTGGAAACCAAGGCTTATGAGGAACGGTTGAGGGAGTTTGATATGTTTAGCCTAGAAAAGAGGAAACTGAGAGGAAATATGATAGCCATTTTCAAATATCTAAAGAGCTGTCATGAAAATGGAGCAAAATTTCTCATGCTTTAGAAGCTAGGGCCCAAACCAATACCTTCAAGTTACAAGAAAGGAGACTCCGACTAAACAGAAAGAACTTTCTGAGAGTAAGAGCTGTTTAACAGTGGAATGGACTCCCTTGGGACATTGTAGAGTCTCCTTCATTTTTAAGAAGAGGTTATATGGCCATCTGTCATGAGTGCTTTAGTTGAGATTCCTGCATTGAGGGAGTTGGATGCCCTCAGGATTCCTTCCAACTCTACAATTCTATGATTCTGTGAAGAGGATGTGGCCCTTGATCAGGGAACTTTTGTGCACCAAGGCATATGCCCAGCACCATCTTGAGGCTATTTCTGCCCTGCCACCACTACTGGGCAAAGAGGCTGATTAACTGAAATGTGGATGGAAAAAGAAGTGGAGGCTAACTTGGGAGCTGGCAACTGCAGCTGGATGTTGACCAAGGGGGCAGAGGATTAGCTGTTTCTCCTCAATTGAGAAGCATGTGACATCCAGATGTATGGTGCGCACAGTCTTCTATGGGGCGAGGATCATAAGACATATCCAATACAAAAGAAAAGAGGGGGGGGAGAGCTGGATAAATGAGCGCAAGGGAAATACCTTTCCACATTGAAAACCTATTTTTCTCCAAGTATTTGTTGTTGACTTGGAGGCCCCTCATGAAATTGTGATGCCACTACAAATCTATGATTCTGTTATTTTGTTTTTTTTTTAGTTAAGGCCTTGTGTAGTGCAGGGAGGCGGTCAGCAACACATATAGAGGAAAATTCACTCAGAACTATACACCCAGGTGCCATGTTCCCTCAGGGAAGATCTCTCTGGTTGCTAAGCAACACCTCCTCCTCCAGCCCTTCTGGCTTAGCTGACTTACTGATAACAGAATTAACCCTCTAGTTACATACTAAATGATCCCTGCAGTTGTACTTATCAACATGGTAGGTGTTTTTTTTTCTTTTTACTAAAATCAATAAAAACAACCAGTGAAAACCTCACCTTCACCACATTCTGGATTCTAAAATAGAAGGTTTCATTCCAGACTGGATCGCTACTATTTGAGATGGCTTTCGTCCGGGTATTACCATAGGAAGCTGTCGGTAACCTCAAACTTATGTAACAATCACTTGGACTTACTGCATGTTTTAAAAACAACAACAACAACCAGTTAAAACCAATTACAATGTATTCTCACCTCACCTTCACCATACTCTGGATTCTAAAAGAGAAGGTTTCATTCCAGGCTGGATTACTGCTATTTGAGATGTTTTTCATCTGGCCATTAGCAAATGATGTTAGGAAAACATTCTTTATGAAACAGATAAAAGTTCCTGGAAGCTTTAAAGAGGGTTCCATAACTTTTCTTTAGTGTGTAGGAATGGCACTCTAGGCTTGATTGGTGTCATCTGGAGGTGCAAATAAAGGGAGGAAATTGCAGGCTGCAATTTCCGCACAAGGAAAGCACACACACACACTGTCAGGACACACACTGACGACGAGTTTAGAAGTTTAGAAGTAAGACAATGTGTGCTGCTGATACTGTGAGTTTTGCTGTGTCAGCATTGTTAATTACTAGACTGAGATTATACCATGATGGAGAGATAAACAAAGAATGTAGATAGGTTGTATATAATAGTAACAGAAATGCTTGTGCAACCAGTCAAGCAATAAAGAAGCTCTTGACTGAATTGAGTACAGTGGTACCTCGGGATGCGAACGGGATCCATTCCGGAGCCGCGTTCGCATCCTGAACGCAACATAAGCTGCAACAGCGCATCTGTGCGTGCACGTGCACAGGTCGCGTTTTGCCGCTTCCGCACATGTGCGCGATGTCATTTTGAGCGCATGCGCAAGCGGCGAAACCTGGAAATAACACGCTCCGTTACTTCCCTGTTGCCGCGGAGCGTAACTCAAACACGTTCAACCTGAAGCACATTCAACCCGAGGTATGACTGTACTTACATAACAACCAATTTGTCTTTCTATGTATTTGTTTTGGGGGTTTTTCAAGTCATTTAGTCTCAAAAAGACAGATACGCTCTTATTTTACAAAGTGCTATATCTAGAAATATAGTGTCCTCTATCAATTAAAACATGGTTGGTGTACCTGTGTCCTCCACCCCGGATGTTAAAAGGCAGAGGAAGAGTGCCAGGCAGGCCACAATTTATCCCACCCCCCGGGAGCGGGTCCAAGTGCTGCTCATTGCTCAGTTGGGCCCGCTCCCCAGGGAACAACTGTCCTAAGACTGATGGCATTGGCCAATTGCCAGCAGGGCAATCCAACCAGCCATTGGTTGGATCACTGTGGTCTGGCCGCAACACCGCCCACCATAGAAGCTGAGTGGATTCATTGAACTCCAACTCCCATCAGCCCCAGCCAGCATGCCCAGTGGTCAGGAATGGTGGGAGTTAAGCCCTAGCAACATCTAGAGGGCCACAGCCTAGCCACCTGTGAATTAAAAGAAGGTTGTTGTCCTAACATACACCTTGTAATTTGGATTATCTCATCTTCATGGTATTAGGATCAAGATATCAAATAAGTCAGTCCTATTAATCATTTTCCTATCTAAATCCTGTTGAATAACAGGCTGCTCTTCTGGCAAATAAATAATTACAGGATCATGTTCTTTTGAAATGATACTATGACTACAGATAACATGGGAAAGCTTGTTAGTGGCTATTGCAATCGGTGTTCTAAATGCTATATTTCATAATGCAAAGAGTAGCATCTGCCTTTTCCTTCTCAACAGACAGCATAGGCAGGCAAGGAATTTTGGGAGGAATTCCACATTGTTGTGCTGTGTTATGGCAGCACATGTATTTCTGCTTCCCTTCCCACACAGAGCAATCTCCTCTCTTCTCCCCCTGCACACTGTTTGGGGGTTCTTCTGACCTTTCAGAGCCAATTTTGGGGGGCCTGGGGAGGTGCATGGTGGAAGGAGATGGGGAAAGCCCTGTTGTGCAAAGGTGACTTATTGCACTGTCTCCTGCTAGCACATCTGTCTAACTGAATCTGGCCAAGCAACACCAACATGTCAACAGAGTGCTAATGACTACTGTGGCTTCCATTAAACAGTAACAACATAAAATGAATGAAAATATTCATTAAATGTTTTTCACTAAATAAATTTATTTAAATATCATTAAATACATAAAAATTTAAAATCAATATTTAAAAAGGATCTTAATATTAAATCAATCCATATTTATATGCCAGCATTTTGTGAGACAGATTTATAGCTACTCAGGATCTGCCAGATACTCACACACATCTGCTCGCTGGAGATTTCTAATTCTTATAACACGTACAGAGAGCAAACAAAAGGGAGGTACCTGTACCTGAAAGGCAAAGTGGAGAAAGGAGAAATATATAAGGAACACTTAAAGTGAATTTACTTCCTTTCTCTGGGCAACGCTCAAGGCAGTTCACCATGAAGAAGAAGAAAAAGTAACAGATATCACAAGAGCACAGTAGTAAAAGATAAAATAGGTAAAGGTAAAGGACCCCTGACAGTTAAGTTCAGTCGCAGATGACTCTGAGGTTGCGGCGGTCATCTCGCTTTACTGGCTGAGGGAGCCAACATTTGTCCACAGACAGTTTTTCCGGGTCATATGGCCAGCATGACTAAGCGGCTTCTGGTGAAACCAGAGCAGTGCACAGAAACACCGTTTACCTTCCTGCCAGAGCGGTACCTATTTATCTACTTGCACTTGACATGCTTAAAGAGGACACATATTGAGGTGAGACCTGGAAAACCGACCCCCTGTGTTGTGGGTGGGTATGATTGGTAAGCCACAACACCCGATTGGTAGGTCCCTCGAAGCTGGGTGCAATCTGGCAGTCCAAATGGTTCAAGGAACCTATTTATGCCCATGCACGTGACCCAGAGCTTCCTCTTTCGGTGCGTGCATTCGGAACACCCACCCACCTCTCCCTACTTTTAGGGGTTTTTACTTGACCTTGCTATACCGCCGTGTGTTGTCTGTCATTGGAACAGGGGCATGGCAGGAATTTTCCCCACTTGGCTGATTGGCTGTTGCCATTTCGGTTTCGCCTGCTGCATAGCAAATTGTCACAACTTGTAAGGTTGCGGATAGGCTCTGGTTCAGGTGATAGGGATGGGAGAACACTCTCGCCATCCCTATGTATTCCATTAAAGGAATCCAGGGATTCAATGGTTTGGTCAACCCCTGAGAGGGGGTTGTGCCCGTGCCTGAGTCCAGGGGGACATTTGGGTGGTGGAGTTAGCCCATTCCTGGCTTTCCGCTTATCCAGGTGTTCACCCTTGGCTGACCTATGCTGGAACCCTGGGTCAGCGCTACCTGCATGGCAGGGAGCTAGTTGAACCAGAGCCTATGCAACCAGTCACTTTCTGTAATCAATAAAGTTGTGGCCTAAATTATGCCAAAAAACCAAACCAAAATTTTGAGTCATGTGTGAATTTATTTAGGGGAAAGGTTTCTGGGTCTGAACACGCAAACGCAATGAAACAAAAACACAGCACACTGATTTGCTGTGGGTTTTGTGGTGTTTTTTTAAACCAACTCATTGCCATTTGCATTGTACCTATCCTTTGTTCATAAGAACAATTCTAATAATTGCCAAAGATAGCCTCTATTTGTTTTAACCTTTATTGATAACCTCCAGCTGCATTCCAGCCTTGTGTACAGGTCCTGTCCCCCCCATAAGTGCCATGACACACCTGCCAAGTGTCCTGTTGTAAGTGGGATGGCCCCACTTTTTAGAAGGCTTCCTGGGTTCTTCTTTCATCTTGGGGTGCCCCGATTTCATGCAGCAGGCAAGGGGGCAAGGGTGAGTGGGGCATATGGCAGGCAGAGATGGCAAGCAGTGAGAGTGAGGGGGTGGGGTGGGGAGGGCTGGTTGAAAGGGCAAGACTGGGAGGCAGTGAGTGGGTGGGAAATGTCCTGGATTTTTGTTAGGGAAAAATGGGAGGGTATGCCATGATACTAGTCCCAGCAGGAAACCATTAATTAAAATTTTAAAAGAAAAAATTAGAGAACATAAATCTCACCCATTTCCTCCCAAGTGGGCATTAATGTAGCATAACGCAGGGTTCATCAATTAAAATGTTTCATCAATTAAAATGAAAACTCCTATACATTTTCAGCATGGAATAACTGAGATCACTGGTCTCTACATACAATAGAAGGAACCCGAATGGATATCTTTTACTAAGTATTTCTGCTTCCTGAGCTTAGTCACATTGTAGGTGAAGCAAACTGCATAGTGCTCAAATTCCAAGGTTTTGAAACCAGTGACTTCACTCTTGCATTTGTTAAGGCTTCCCAGGCTTGTGCAATGTAAAATGTTACCACAGGCATCATTTGCAGAATTGTTTTTATGCATCAGATACATCTTTCATTCAACACCACACACAAAGGATTCCTACAAGTAGCTGATTGATTATGGTCTACAACTTCCTGCTTAAAAGTTACAACCTTTCCTACACAACCCACATGCAATATTGATGATATGATCAATCTACAGAGCATGCATATGCCTGTTTTAATTGTCCTTCCCAAGCTGTTTTCCCTCTAAGAAAATTAACATGTGTTTTCCCTTACAGTCTTTATAACTACAATGCAAGGAGAAGGAGCACAGGGAAGAAATCTGGGACTGAAAATTATAGTAGTTATAATTCTACCCGAAAATCCACACCCGGATCCACTCAAGAATTACACTGACCTTCACTGAAGCTGCATCATAAACATGGCTCACCATCTTGTTGGGTTCAACAAAGATACCATGTTTTCTTTCATCTTCCATGATTGTGACCTGAAAAGTTCCCAAGCAATGCAAAAACAGAGAGAGTCATTTTGTTGTTCTTTGAATGCTGAACTACATATGTTTTTTATTACTCCCACTTCTTGAAGTCGTTCAGCTTGTCCAGGGCCAGCCTTGGTGTCAATTTATAATTGGATGCCAGTTTAATCAACAGGTGATCATGTACCTAATGAAAGAACTGCCCTTAAACTTGGTCAACACAACTTGCAAGTCACAAAGCTGTACACAACCCATCAGCTAGTATGATGTTCCACTGGAGCCACAACCAACACCCTGTTTTTACTGCCTGTCTGGCATTCACATTAATAAATTTATTTATTTATATTACTACAGTTATTCCCCATCCTGTTGCCTACATCTGCACATTAGCAGAATCATATCCCATCATATTTTCCTCAGCTTTATTAGCCACATCCATTCCCCAATGCTTAAATCTATGCTAGACGGAGTCCCACATCTTTTCACTAGTCGTTCTTTTCGAAATGTTACCCTGTCGCTCAGAAATTTGAGCCCCATCTCTTTAAAACTCATTAACTTGAACACAGGCACTTGCTCTTCCTTCTGAAATTGCAGGTTCTGAGCTCGTGTCCATTGCCTGTTTTAAAGGAACATGCAGTCCACACTTTGGGAATGGTTCTTGGCTGTATAAGGTACTCACTCAGCAGGGATCATGAATCATAGAATAGAATCATAGAATCATAGAGTTGGAAGAGACCACAAGGGCCATCGAGTCCAACCCCCTGCCATGCAGGAAACACCATCAGAGCACTCCTGACATATGGTTGTCAAGCCTCTGCTTAAAGACCTCCAAAGAAGGAGACTCCACCACACTCCTTGGCAGCAAATTCCACTGTCGAACAGCTCTTACTGTCAGGAAGTTCTTCCTAATGTTTAGGTGGAATCTTCTTTCTTGTAGTTTGGAACCATTGCTCCGCGTCCGCTTCTCTGGAGCAGCAGAAAACAACCTTTCTCCCTCCTCTATGTGACATCCTTTTATATATTTGAACATGGCTATCATATCACCCCTTAACCTCCTCTTCTCCAGGCTAAACATGCCCAGCTCCCTTAGCTGTTCCTCATAAGGAAGGCATCGTTTCCAGGCCTTTGACCATTTTGGTTGCCCTCCTCTGGACACGTTCCAGTTTGTCAGTGTCCTTCTTGAACTGTGGTGCCCAGAACTGGACTCAGTACACCAGGTGAGGTCTGACCAGAGCAGAATACAGTGGCACTATTACTTCCCTTGATCTAGATGCTATACTCCTATTGATGCAGCCCAGAATTGCATTGGCTTTTTTAGCTGCCGCGTCACACTGTTGGCTCATGTCAAGTTTGTGGTCAACCAAGACTCCTAGATCCTTTTCACATGTACTGCTCTCAAGCCAGGTGTCACCCATCTTGTATTTGTGCCTCTCATTTTTTTTGCCCAAGTGCAATACTTTACATTTCTCCCTGTCAAAATTCATCTTGTTTGTTTTGGCCCAGTTCTCTAATCTGTCAAGGTCATTTTGAAGTGTGATCCTGTCCTCTGGGGTGTTAGCCACCCCTCCCAGTTTGGTGTCATCTGCAAATTTGATCAGGATGCCCTTGAGTCCATCATCCAAGTCGTTGATAAAGATGTTGAATAAGACCGGGCCCAAGACAGAACCCTGTGGCACCCCACTAGTCACTCTTCTCCAGGATGAAGAGGAACCATTGATGAGCACCCTTTGGGTTCGGTCAGTCAGCCAGTTACAAATCCACTGAGTGGTAGCATAGTCAAGTCTGCATTTTACCAGCTTCTTTACAAGAATATCATGGGGCACCTTGTCAAATGCCTTGCTGAAATGCCTTGCTACATACACTGCGTTCCCTTCATCTACCAGGCTTGTAATTCTGTCAAAAAACGAGATCAGGTTTGTCTGACATGACTTATTTTTCAGAAATCAATGCTGACTATTGGTGATCACAGTATTCCTTTCTAGGTGCTCACAGACTGTTTGCTTAATGATCTGCTCCAGAATCTTCCCTGGTACTGATGTCAGACTGACTGGGCGGTAATTATTTGGGTCCTCTCTTTCCCCCTTTTTGAAAATAAGGACAACATTTGCCCTCCTCCAGCCTGCCGGGACTTCGCCTGTTCTCCAGGAATTCTCAAAGATGAGTGCCAGTGGTTCTGAGATCACATCTGCCAGTTCTTTTAATACTCTTGGGTGCAGTTCATCTGGAATTGATCTGCGTCTTTGAAGAGTACAATATGTTGGTCTTTATTACTTAAGCTGCTCATATTATGAATAGCTGGACATTAATAACCATTTAAGTGCGAACTTATTGTACTACATAATTACATTGTGAAGGTAATTTTGATTTGTACTTGTCCTAGGCTGGATTCTTACATTATGTTTTACATTATTTTTATTCATTAAAAATAAAAACTGAGTTCCAAAGTTGAAAATGCTTGAAACAAACAAAACAAAATCCATTCCATTTTCTGGAATGCTTTTTCAGCACCTAGAAACATTATTGACTACTTTCGAAGCTCGTTTAGCAACATTCACAATCCTTATTACTTTCTTCTCATGTAGCTTTTCTGATGTCAAGCAACTTGTGTGACTTCCCTATTAAGTGCCTTGGTGGTAAGTATCCTATAACTGTTTTTCAGTAAAGAAATGAAAAGGGAGGTACTTTTGCAATTAAATAATAAGTCTAAAAACCATATTTTCTGCGGAAATGAGACATGGTCTGGCTTGCTGTGTCATCCGAACCAGGGCTCATGATTTGTTTTCCCAGAGAGCCAGAGTGGTGTAGTAGTTAAGAGCAGTGGACTCGTGATCTGGGGAACCGGGTTCAATTCCCTGCTCCTCCACACGCAACTGCTGGGTGACCTTGGGCTAGTCATACTTCTCTGAAGTCTCTCAGCCCCACTCACCCCACAGAGTGTTTGTTGTGGGGGAGGAAGGGAAAAGGAGAATGTTAGCTGCTTTGAGACTCCTTCGGGTAGTGATAAAGCGGGGTATCAAATCCAAACTCTTCTTCTTCCCCAGACAAATCACAAACGGCAAGACAATAACAAACATTAGTTTCCTCTTGTGGTTTGTGTGGTGAGAAACAAACTACGACCCTGAGCTAGGACAACATAACAAGCCAAACTATGCCAAGTGCCCTGGCACTGCAGCAACAGCAGGAGCAGAATGAAGCTGCTACAATTTCAGTGGCATACAGTACATGCAGCACATTGACATTGCACCATACGTTATTTGAAAAAGGTGGTGAGTACTGTCAAAACTTATTAAACCAACCCTTATTATACCAATAAAAGCCCTACCTGTCACTAAACAGCACTTGCAATTCCAGATTCTGGTGGTTTTACACTTGTGAGATCACATCCAGCA
Organism: Podarcis erhardii; assembly: GCF_964252035.2. Taxonomy (NCBI): domain Eukaryota; kingdom Metazoa; phylum Chordata; class Lepidosauria; order Squamata; family Lacertidae; genus Podarcis; species Podarcis erhardii. Next base: position 45,413,297 of record NC_138497.1, read on the forward strand.
AGGGGAAGAATCTACACACAGATATCCAGATATATGTATAAATCTTGCAGAAGCAATAAATGAATCAAAAACTCATATAAGCATGGAACTAGGGATGGGGAAATATGTCCATTTCACTTTTTCAGATTTTCCAATCTTTAGAGCTTCACATTTCCACATCAGTTTGAGATTTTTTTAAGTCCCCTCTAAGATTCTTTCCCATTCTAGTGCTAATTTCTCCTAATATACACATTTTATATGCAATTTTGTACACATTTTTGCATATATTTCCTCCTAATATAATGCCTTTTTGCATGTTGCTTTTACAGATATACGCATTATTATGTATACTTTTATCTTAGTAAATGCATTTTTTTACACATTGTTTGGGTGAAGAAATGCATTGCAAAATTCAGATTAGTGTGAATTTTGAAGGTTGGCACTGTTAGGTTTCTGTTTGTGCCACTGGTGCAGTGCTTGGAGTCACAGAACTCTGTTTACATTCCAGGGATTCCAGACTGTTGGAAGTCTCACAGGAGACGGGAGAAGGATGTTTATATTACTGGTTTCCTGTTCCTTTGTTCCGGTTGCCTCTCTGCTTTCACAGAGAGAGGATGTATTTTTCTTTTCTGTCTGTGTTGTTAGAAATAAAACTCTTTGCAATGTAGCTCATATTTCTCATCCTTCCCTGCGTGCTGGATACTCTGCGTAATGGGGAAACGTGCCTGGAGCTTCATCAAAGGCTCAGGTCGTTAATTATGTCGGAGGACTCGACCGGAGGAGAAGCTCGGTCGAACACAAGGTCCGACAGGCACAAACACGGTTCTCCTTCATGTTATGCTTAACAAAAGTTCCCTGATATCTATCTTTTCCCATTCTTTTCATCTAAAGATACCCAAGCTATGACAAAGAAGTTATTTCTCTCTAAACCATTTCATTATGCTCTTTGTATGCTGAATTACATGTGTTTTATTAACCCCAGTTCATTAAGTCATTCAGCTTGTCCTGCCTATTTTACCAGTCCTCTGTGTCAATTTACAGTTGGCTATCAGCTTATTCAACACTCTGTCTGTTCCCCAGGTAACTAATAAAAAAACTGCTCTTAAGCTGAGTTAACACAACCTGCAGGCCACAAAGTTGGATACAACCCACCAGATAGATCTAATGGTCCACTAGGGTTACAGTTAATGCCCTGTCTAGCAATTACACTGCTATGGTTACTCCCCAGTCCATTGTCACCCTAACGTATTGCCTACATTATTATTATTATTATTATTATTATTATTATTATTATTATTATCATCATCATCATCATTTCTATACTGCTTTATATTTTTAATTTTAAAAAATCTTAAAACAGTTTACAACCTATGTTAAAACATCAAATAAAACAATCTGGAATAAAACATCACTGAAGAAAGTCCAGCATACATTTGAAGCAACATGATTAACAGGAAGCTAAAATACCATTTCAAAATATTTCAGAATGAAACATTACAAAAGAGGTCAACTAAAGAATGTTGTTAACACAGCAGAGTTAACAACAACCACTTTATCTTAAACATCTCAAAAGAAAAGAGCTTAGTTAGCTGCATTCATTATTCAGTGCTTAAACCTATGCTGTGCCGTGTCCTGCATCTTTTCCTACTCATTCCTTTTGAAGTGCTATCCTATCACTCACAATGTTGGGGCCCATCTCCTTAAAACACAAGTCCCTATTTGGACAATATGTGGCTACCACATACAACGATTCAACTTTTTTTTAAATCTAGGAACAGTTTTTGTTCATGTTTTCTTAAACAAAGATTTGTCATGTCTTCATTCCTACTGTACTCAGGTATCATGGGTGATCTCGCTTCCCTACACAAAGGAGTATCCAGATTGTATTTTGATATTAACTCCCAGCCATAATTAGCAGCCCCATATCAAATCCTATGCCACAAACACATTATCTGGGCTCAGTAATGGAGATACCATCTAAGTATGCAAAGATACCAGCAAACAACATTAGTCTAAAGTGTACACTTGTATCGAGTAACTGCTGTAACAGAAATCGTATGGAAACGGGAAGAAAATTGGTCATGAAAGTAATTTTGGCACGAGCATTTCTACTGAATTCTTTCTGCAGTTACCATGTGACCCAATTTTTAGCCTTTGTTTGATGTTCAAACAAGTTGACATACTTGGCATCCATCTGTCTTAAGAGACAATGGAGTGCGCCTCTGGGGTGAAGTCAAAGCACTATGTTAGCAGGATAGAACCTTTGGTGTAGAACATGTCATGCTCCTTCTGGGATAGTTTGTCCACCTTTTGTCCCCACCCTGCACTCAGCTGTCACCTGTGGCTCCTAGAATCTGTCTAACAAAGTTTCAAATCAGTAAGAATTCTAGAGCACCTTCTAGACCATTCAAAACTGTGAGATTGAACCCACCAGTGTGCAGTGAATTGTTTCATAGGAAAACAGTTAGGGGCAGAGGTGCCAGCTTGTGAGGGCAATGGGGGCTGACATCATGATGTCCCTGACGTTGTGCGTGTGAGCATCACAGCCCCCTAAGCCAGGCAGAAGCTTCCTGGACACTGGAAAGGAGATGCCAGGGCTCTGACAGGATGCTGGAACCCTGCTGCCTCCTTCCTAAAGCCAGGTGGGCTTTGGGAAGGTGGCGGGAGGGCTCTTGGACCATTTAGGCGATTAGCCTAGTCCCCCTAGTCAACTGACTGCACACCACTGGCACCCACTGCCCCTATCTCCCCAACTTCCATACACTGAGTGGGCCTGCAGGCACCACCAATCCCACACATGTACAACTTGTATGCTGATAGCTCTCTCTTCATGAGAGAGGACCTAACTTTTTGCAGGGTTCCCAAGCACACAGACGTATGGAGGTGCTTTATACCAAATTAAATAATTGGTCCATCTAGTTCATTATCGAGGGGACGCGGGTGGTGCTGTGGGTAAAAGCCTCAGCGCCTAGGGCTTGCCGATCGAAAGGTCGCGGTTCGAATCCCCGCGGCGGGGTGCGCTCCCGCTGCTCGGTCCCAGTGCCTGCCAACCTAGCAGTTCGAAAGCATCCACGGGTGCAAGTAGATAAATAGGGACCGCTCACTGGCGGGAAGGTAAACGGCGTTTCCGTGTGCTGCGCTGGCTCACCAGATGCAGCTTGTCACACTGGCCACGTGACCCGGAAGTGTCTCTGGACAGCGCTGGCCCCCGGCCTCTTGAGTGAGATGGGCGCACCAACCCCAGAGTCTGTCAAGACTGGCCCGTACGGGCAGGGGTACCTTTACCTTTACCTCATTCATTATCATCCGCACTAACAGACACCAGCTTTCATTTTTTTAAGAAACATAAAAACAAACCTTTTTAAAAGGTTTGAAAAGCACTTAGCAATAAGTCTCAAGGAGAAACTGGAAATGTTGAGGATAAAAATGGCTTACAGCTTCTCTGCACTTTGCCTTGACTACAGATCCACTATGAGTTTGTGTAACACACACAGCATTTATTCCATAGGTGGTCCTGCTAGAAAGGGAGGAGATCATACTTCTTACAACAATATATTTATGATATGTAGGTAGAAACTAGATTCCTCAAAACAATGGGCAACACGCCAAATTACTTGCACTATAATATTCCTGAGGGTTATTAGGTAATATATTGTTAGCTGAGGTACTGACCCCTCAAAACTGTATGTTATACTCACATATTAAGAGCCCTAGAATGATTATATGAAAAGATTCAATCAGGTATAATGACAAAGTTAGGGCATGCAATAAAAACACATACATTGTCTGATACCTGACTTTCAGCCCCATATGGATTTTCAGTTCCAAAAAACTTCCTCTTTGCTTCTCCATTTCCATATGTATTTGTTTTAGTGATTGGGTCCTAGGAGGCAAAACAGAATCTCAATGGATCTAAGTTACAAACACATTATTTTTAGTTACGCTATATTACATACCTGTAGCAGAACCAACATAGAAAGATTTGTAACGTAGGCACAGCAATTCTACAGTGATTCTGCACTGTAGTGCACTGCAGTGATTCTGAGATGCCTGCCTGCCAGACACCATCCTTGTTTGCAGTATGTAGGTTCTGACATATTTGAAAAAGAATACCCTTCAAGCATGAAATCTGTTGGTTACCAGTCTGTGAAATGCAAAATTGATAAAAGTATACAGTTAGGTATACTTTGCTTACTGGGTTTGCAGTCCCTCTTCCATCACAGTCACAATAATTATTATTTTGTTTGTCTCAACCAAGACAATAAAGCTAATGTTGAAGACTTTCCTTACCAGAAGAATATTGGCTGGTGAACCCATATAAATCTCGGATGTGTACACTGCAGGTGGTGCTTTGACCTCAGAGTCCAAAACTGACAAGGATCCTTGAAGCATTCATAGAGACTTTGAACCAGTTAAAGAAGATGAACAAGTGTATAAAAAGTGACTCAGAGCTACACCCCTCTCTTGCTTAACAAATTTCAGGAAGTCTACTCCTACATTCCACTCTCTATCCATGCAAATCTGTCAGGTTATTTGCTTATGGAACAATTACCCTGTACAATCCTTAGCATGCCTCCTCCAGACTGCCAGTTCTTTCCAGGAGGGATTCATGTGCACATCAGAATTTTAGATTTGCACAATTAAAGTAGATGAAGGTAGATGAAGGTAGATGAAGGTAGATGAAGGGAACGCAGTGGATGTAGCCTACCTTGATTTCAGCAAGGCATTTGACAAGGTGCCCCATGATATTCTTGTAAAGAAGCTGGTAAAATGCGGACTTGACTATGCTACCACTCAGTGGATTTGTAACTGGCTGACTGACCGAACCCAAAGGGTGCTCATCAATGGTTCCTCTTCATCCTGGAGAAGAGTGACTAGTGGGGTGCCACAGGGTTCTGTCTTGGGCCCGGTCTTATTCAACATCTTTATCAACGACTTGGATGATGGACTCAAGGGCATCCTGATCAAATTTGCAGATGACACCAAACTGGGAGGGGTGGCTAACACCCCAGAGGACAGGATCACACTTCAAAATGACCTTGACAGATTAGAGAACTGGGCCAAAACAAACAAGATGAATTTTGACAGGGAGAAATGTAAAGTATTGCACTTGGGCAAAAAAAATGAGAGGCACAAATACAAGATGGATGACACCTGGCTTGAGAGCAGTACATGTGAAAAGGATCTAGGAGTCTTGGTTGACCACAAACTTGACATGAGCCAACAGTGTGACGCGGCAGCTTAAAAAGCCAATGCAATTCTGGGCTGCATCAATAGGAGTATAGCATCTAGATCAAGGGAAGTAATAGTGCCACTGTATTCTGCTCTGGTCAGACCTCACCTGGAGTACTGTGTCCAGTTCTGGGCACCACAGTTCAAGAAGGACACTGACAAACTGGAACGTGTCCAGAGGAGGGCAACCAAAATGGTCAAAGGCCTGGAGACGATGCCTTATGAGGAACGGCTAAGGAAGCTGGGCATGTTTAGCCTGGAGAAGAGGAGGTTAAGGGGTGATATGATAGCTATGTTCAAATATATAAAAGGATGTCACATAGAGGAGGGAGAAAGGTTGTTTTCTGCTGCTCCAGAGAAGCGGACACGGAGCAATGGTTCCAAACTACAAGAAAGAAGATTCCACCTAAACATTAGGAAGAACTTCCTGACAGTAAGAGCTGTTCGACAGTGGAATTTGCTGCCAAGGAGTGTGGTGGAGTCTCCTTCTTTGGAGGTCTTTAAGCAGAGGCTTGACAGCCATATGTCAGGAGTGCTCTGATGGTGTTTCCTGCTTGGCAGGGGATTGGACTCGATGGCCCTTATGGTCTCTTCCAACTCTATGATTCTATGATTCTAAGTGAGTGAAAGTGCCCTGTCACCCCAGCACACAAGATCCACTTTAAACAAAACAAAAAAAACAACCTGCTGTTTTGCTGTATGGAAAGTGAGGGGGAAATAATTATTCAGGTTTTGAGACTTTGCTACAATGCATAAACTCTGTTATTAATTAGGTGAGTTTTATCCTGTTTTGGAATGTGAAAGTAGGGGATGTCATAAGGCCATACTCCACACACACAAAGTATTTTTCTTTGTAATAATATTTTTTAAAAAGAAAAAGAAAGTGAGGGGGGAATAGACTGAAAAGTGTGGAATAAATATATGATTAACAACAAGACATGTAAAATACACCATAAGCAAATCAGAATGAATGCTTGTTGTCATATAACAAACCACCCTGTGAAATAATCAGAACGGATGCTCAATAAAACCCAGACATTAGTCACCATGTAAACTTTGTACAAGCAAATTGGAATTACCTCTAAAAAGGTCTAAACAGGCCATCTAGAACAGTCCTTAGATAATCAAGGATATCATGCTCAAAACTTGCACATTTTCAAAAAAGAAAAACCTGAATATTTGATGACTTGGAGATGAACCATGATAGCATGAAACAAATCTGTTTCCTGTTAAAATTCTGATTTGTGAAACAGCCCCAGGGTTACCACCAACCTTATTGGACAGGGCTCTTAATCCAGTAAAATTTGCAAGCATAATTAAGGCATGTAGAGGAGAGATATGCAACCAGCTGGGCTTTCGGTTAGAAGCAGAAAGGAAGAGAGTATTAGCGGGACTGGGAGTGAAATTCCTTCAGCCATAGCCCTCACTGGGTCGAATCTCTCCTATCTACAACTCAGTTATGGATAAGGTTGATCTGGCATATATAACCAAGACCTCGGTGGGTAAGCAGCAAGGAGTTAGTATTCCTCAGCTGGTACGCCAAGGTACTTGGTCCAGCATCAAGAAAGATTTGAAAGCCTTGCCATGGACCATAGGAATTTGATCTCTCTCACCCCCCCCCCTTGCTTCCTGTCCAGATGGGTACGTGTCTAGAGTGTTTGCACCTTGTGCTGAGCCAATGGGACACACTAAGGATTCTGTTGTCATACCATCCTTCCCTTTGTCCAACATCCCGAGCATACGGAGCTGGTCTTGGACATGATATTGAGCACCCCCAGGCTATCGATACTGGGGGACGTTGATGTTCACACTATAAGGCCATTAATTCTGGGGCAGATCAGAACATTATGGCTATTATTACTACAGGGATGTCTCAACATGTCATCGGTCCAACACATGTAGCAAGGACATGCATTAGGACCTTGTTTTCTCATCGGGACAGGAAATCGGTGATCTAAGAATGTACAAGTGGGAGCTTAGACACACCCCTTTGTTCTGACCTTTGACATCTGACATGTGTGTTGCCAGGGCTCACCCTTTTGCTGTGAGTTTAACCTGTTTTCACTGTTTTTTATTCTGGGTTTTAGATTGCTGGGACCTGCCAGTAAAGGGTGGGTAATAAATAAAATGAAATAACAACCACAACCACATGAGCTCCTGTTTGTCCTTTGGCAAGCTGGGTTCACTGACAGCATTCTCCACTGGAATTGGCTTCACTAAGGAGTTCACCACTGAGAAATCCCAATGCAGCCAAGAGGGCCTGCTGCCAGGGCAGATCAGTTAAAACAACTCCACTATTGCTCATCTGTTACCACCAGGCAGGTGATAAACCAAAGAGGGTGGGGTGAAAAGTCAGTCAAGTGGACCATGTGCGGGTGAATGTCTAAGCATGGCAGCACTCATATCCATTTCAAAATAGATACTATTATTCAATCATTCACCTCTAATGCAATTTAGATGCTCTTTGATTAAGCCATTGGGTGTGACTAATTCGGAGAATTCTTGCCTGGATATGTGTGTGTGCTACTAATTCTGCAGTGACATGAATAACTGGTGTGCCAAGTCTAGTATCACAAAAGAGGATGCATCGTATAGCTCTGGTTTCCATTGTTGCTTCATTAAGAACACGAAAGCACCGCTCATATACTGTGTGTTTGAAGGTATCCTACATTCCTGGATTCCTAAGCATTCGTGAATCACCACGGCAATTAAGGGTATCTAAAAAGAAATCAGCATGTTGCCCTTAGCGCTCTTCTGAACTTGGACCACGGAAACTGAATTCCTACCAGCTCTTGACTTGTCTGAATAAAATATACAAAGGAATTCTAAATGTTGAAATCATGAGGCCATGTGTTTCTTTAAAATTTGTGAAGGTACAAAGAGTCTCCTTTTTATGATACCACTAGGAATCAATGGTGGGAAGATCATTTGGAGAGATTGCACTTCTTCTGATTCAAAGAAAGAAACAGGTTTTAAATAAATTAATACGAGCATGCATACAATCAGTAGTAGTTGTTTTTTACTGAACAGCATGGAAATTGGGGTGGAGTTTTTTTATGTTAGTGTAAATATTGAATGAAAGGAATATCCCAGGGAGTCTAGAATTAATATATTTTATTCACACTGACAGCCAGAATTGTTCCTCTGCTGTATTTTCCTACAGAAAAAAAAATCATTTTTTAATAAATGCACTGCTGCATACAATTAATTAGCAATACAATGAGTAGTTGCAATACTAGCCAAAGTGTGTACTTTGTAAATTGTTATCAATTGATTTATTTTTATTTTTAAGGCAACTGTTCCTAGGAAGTATGCATGCATGTATAACTGATATACCTACAGGACCGCCTCTCCTGGTATGCCCCACGGAGGACCTTAAGGTCCATATATAGCAACACCCTAGAAGTCCCGGGCCCTAAGGAAGTTAGATTAGCCTCAACCAGAGCCAGGGCATTTTCAACTCTGGCTCCGGCCTGGTGGAATGCTCTGCCTCATGAGACCAGGGCCCTGCGGGATCTGATTTCTTTCCGCAGGGCCTGTAAGACAGAGTTGTTCCACCTGGCCTTTGGCTTAGAATCAGTTTGATTCCCTCCCCCTCTTTCTTTTTCCTTTCTCCTCCTGTGAAGAGGCTGCATCCTAATGTTTTAATGTTGTATCTTAATCTTTTAAATTGTATTTTAATCAACTTGTTTTTATTATTGGTTGTTAGCCACCCTGAGCCCGGTCTTGGCTGGGGAGGGTGGGGTATAAATAATTTATTATTATTATTATTATTATTATTATTATTATTATTATTATTAAGACATAGCTTTCACAGCCTTCTGAAATAAGCTATCCATTGCCCTTTTGTTTTATTTAAATAATGTTAGAAAGTTTGTGCTTTATTATACAGTATTTACAAACACCCTGATAAAAATAATTTCCAACTAAATCTTTGACTCTGCTTCATTAGAACATCTAAACTGCACTAAGTGTGCTTTGTAGATTTTCTTTTCCTATTCAAATATTTTAACTGGAATATTTTTGGCAATCGGGGAAAACACCGAGATATTTATACAACTCATAAAATTCACCCAGTGTATGTTTTAGTTTTAATTATTCAATTATGTTAAGCAAACATACTCAATCAGATTCAAGCTGATATGCTGTATCAGAATATTTGCTGGCAAGACATTCTAGAAAACCCATCTGAATATTTCATGAAGGATTGTTGTCGTTTAGTCGTGTCTGACTTTTTGGACCAGAGCACACCAGGCACTCCTGTCTTCCACTGCCTCCCGCAGTTTAGTCAAACTTCATGAAGGATATCATGGTCAATGGTATCAAAAGCCGCTAAGAGATCCAGCAGAACCAGGAAACAGCTTTCACCTCTGTCCCTAGCCTGCTGGAGATTGCCAACTAGTGCAACCAAGGCGGTTTCAGTCCCAATGATACCTGAGTGTCATGACCTAAGACCCACTAGAGTCAACACACCAGGCAGGCATTTCTGAGCATACATTGCTCTCATACATTGCTTTCACAGCACTAATGTTTCTGTTTTGAGTCAGTCTCTACTGAGACTTACAGTCCAAGTGGCTAGCAGGACACCAAGCAGAGGTTGTGCTGATTAGGAATGCAAGAAATCTGACAAGTTCCTTCAGGCTAGCTGGAAGGTGAAGTACAGAATACCTCTATACTGACATGCTCTCACCCTCTGTCACAGAGCATGTTTCTAATGCACAAGTGACCTCAGCCTGCTAAGTGCAGAGCCTGCAGAAACATGGTTCCCAGGCACAATCACAATGTATCAGTGCCATTCCCCTAGCTAAGCAGAGATTTTTCATGCACCTCAACCTGTCTTTTTGCTAACAAGCAGGGCCTCGCCTATCAGCTTCACATACCAGAATGGCGAAGTGGCCTTGAAGAGACTAGAAGCTCCAAACTGACCGCTTCCTGTAACAGACTACCAAAAATGCAGCATTTTGCACAAGACAGAAGAATAGCGAATTTATAAAGTTTGTTGCCATGGTACAGCTGGTAGACAGGAGTGTGTGTTTTGTAAACCAATTAGAAGTGAACATGAGGAGTCCACGAACTGTCCATGTGTTCTGTTATCCAATCATGTTGCTGAAAGGGATCGTTCACGAGTTAACCATGTAAAGAGAATGTTCTAAAAGCGTCTTAAGTTTTGTATTTCGAGTCCAGAATTGGGAGAATTCCTCTGGATCGTTTATTCTTGCTGCAGTCGGCAATAAATATGAACTCTTTCCATGATGCTACTGTCTTTATTTGGCTAAGAGGACCGACGTATTTCCAGACCCCCTTTGCAGGGTAACACCATGATGTTATTTTCACTAATGTATTGCACTGATATGCAAACTTTACCCCAGTATGTGTATTCACATGGTCAGAGAGCTGCATCAAAATACTTGTTTGCGTCTCGAGGCCCCAAGACCCATCCCCAAAATAAATACACACGGACACTTACATTAGTTTAAGTTTTGGGGCAAATTTTGACCACAACTTTATTGAAATACAATCACGTGAGCGGTATTGGCTTAGGCATTGACTCCCCACTATAATTGACTCCACCTCTCAGGATGATCGTCCGATGGGGTGAACCAAACAAGGGAGCAAGGTCAAAGAGGACCAACCTAAGCTCACCCTGGGGTTCCTGTGGTCCTAGCATGGCCCTAGCCCCTCAAGCGGACTTTGGACGAAATCCAGGACCCCCAGATTCCTTTAACAGAATACTCAGTTCCTGGAGGGGCAGGCGATGGCTGCACCATTTTTAAAGCCCCTGGGATCATGCCACCTACTGGCTATTGGTTAAAACCACCTGGCGTGATCCCAGGGGAATGGCCAGGACTTTTTGCTCCCCTCCCCCATTTTAACCCTGTCAGATGAGCTCTTGGGTCCCGAGCACAACCAGGACCCTCTGTTATGAGGATCCCATATCTCACAGCGAAGAAAATAACAACCAAGTTAACAGAAGATTGTATTCTACTGAAGCAATGATTGCACTTAAGGGCATAATCCTCTGAGAAGCAATGTTTATTCCCCCCCCCCCCCCGAAATGAATGGGTGTTATGTAAAAATAACACAGTGCATGCAGTGGATTTCAATGATGTTTGTCTACAGGACTTCCCAGTGTCTTTAGGTTCAACACAGTTGTTATGAATATATGATTCGGGATAAGGTGGTTGGGCGTTTCTGTTTACACAAAGTTGCTCCAATCTAGAAATCTACAAACTCAGCAGAATATATGGGGTGACAAGCCACAAAAAAAAGATGAAAGAGAGATGACAGAGAGTGGCAGGACTGAGTGTTTCACACACAACATTTCAGGATGAGGGTCCCCTGCATTTGGCTGCTGCATTTGGAATATTCCCATGCAACAGTTTATTGGGTGTTGTTACAAGTTATTGAGGACGGAGTCAGTCTGGATGCATCCCTTCCAAATTTTTCGTCCCTTCCAAATCTGATTTTGGGTATGTGAAGTTAGAATCTATGAGAGGAAATATGCCAAACTGGTCAGACTAGTCTCTTTGAAGAGAAGAAAAGGAGGAGTTTGGATTTGATATCCCACTTTATCACTACCCTAAGGAGTCTCAAAGCGGCTAACATTCTCCTTTCCCTTCCTCCCCCACAACGAAACACTCTGTGAGGTGAGTGGGGCTGAGAGACTTCAGAGAAGTGTGACTAGCCCAAGGTCACCCAGCAGCTGCATGTGGAGGAGCGGAGACGCGAATCCCGTTCACCAGATTACGAGACTACCGCTCTGCATCAATAGGAGTATAACTGCATCAATAGGAGTATAGCATCTAGATCAAGGGAAGTAATAGTGCCACTGTATTCTGCTCTGGTCAGACCTCACCTGGAGTACTGTGTCCAGTTCTGGGCACCACAGTTCAAGAAGGACACTGACAAACTGGAACGTGTCCAGAGGAGGGCAACCAAAATGGTCAAAGGCCTGGAAATGATGCCTTATGAGGAACGGCTAAGGGAGCTGGGCATGTTTAGCCTGGAGAAGAGGAGGTTAAGGGGTGATATGATAGCCATGTTCAAATATATAAAAGGATGTCACATAGAGGAGGGAGAAAGGTTGTTTTCTGCTGCTCCAGAGAAGCGGACACGGAGCAATGGTTCCAAACTACAAGAAAGAAGATTCCACCTAAACATTAGGAAGAACTTCCTAACAGTAAGAGCTGTTCGACAGTGGAATTTGCTGCCAAGGAGTGTGGTGGAGTCTCCTTCTTTGGAGGTCTTTAAGCAGAGGCTTGACAACCATATGTCAGGAGTGCTCTGGTGGTGTTTCCTGCTTGGCAGGGGGTTGGACTCGATGGCCCTTGTGGTCTCTTCCAACTCTATGATTCTATGATTCTTAACCACTACACCACACTGGCTCTCTTTGTAAGTTAATGGGCATACCTGGCAAGTTAAGTGCTCTCATCAGCACCACAAAGACTGAGCTAGGTTGCCATAGTGGCAACTAAGTGATGGTGCTTTTCAGGAAGAGGGTATGCATTCTCTAAGCCCCCCTCACCCAGCTAGAGGCCACATCATCCTAAAATAGGGTACAGTAGGCCAAGGGGGAATTTGTGTGGGAGAGTTGTGGCTGATGCTGGAAGCTGGAGACACATAGGCTTGCATGCCTCTGTGCTGAACTCAAAATGGTGTCATAAAACTCTGCTGGAAAACTAATGGGGAAAAGAAGATCTGTTGGAGTTTTAATGCTGTGAGCCCTCCAACCTATGCTTCAGTGGTATATATGTGTAAATAAAACCATGTACCCTAAAGACCCCATCGTCCCTACTGAGCTTCATTCCAAAAAAAACCAACCCTGGGAAAGCGTAGGAGTCTCTTCCCACTCGGAAATTGGGGTGTGCAAAACAATATGTAGCCGGCTGAATCCACATGCAGAAAACCACTATCCTGCTACTGTTTGAAGGTGTGACTACTGCCAGAAACCAGGCCGAGGGCCATCTCAGTAGTGGCACCCACCCTTTGGAACACCCTCCCAACTAATTTCAAACAGATGAACAACTACACAACTTTCAGAAGATATCTGAAGGCAGCCCTGTATCGGGAATTTTAAATGTTTGATGTGTTGCTGCTGTTTTATTATGTTGGAAGCCACTCACGAGTAGCTAGGGCAACCGAGTTTCATGGGCAGGATATAAGTAATATATAATAATAATAATAATAATAATAATAATAATAATAATAATAATAATATTTCCAGCCCTATTACTTCAGGCCACTCTAATGTTGCAAGAAGTTTAGGAACAAAACTAATTTACAGGGCTTTCCCCCATTAGAATGTCTGTGGTGGTCACACCAATTACATGAGCTAGAGAGAATAGTGACCTGGTTGCATGGATACTCCTTTCTCATGTAGAAACCATCACAGATCAGCTTCACACACAATCTCAACCTGAATAAGACTCCCACGGGAAACAGGATAACAGCAGGTGTGTTTCTTTAACTGTGGTACATCTGTACATGAAAGATTGCAGAAACCCTATTCTTCCCACAGCGTAGGCAATCCGAGGGTGTTGGGGAAAGATTTGAGTGTTCCATTTCCTTTGAAGATCAGGGCCAAAAAAGACATGACATTCATTATGCCATTTGCCATTTATTGAAAGATTTTTCTTATCAAAGAAGATAGAGTGACCCCCTCCCAATCATAACAGGGCTCCTGGGGTGGTTAGGGGGTGTGCGTGTGAGTGTTTAGCCTTTTGTTCATCATTGTTGTCCCAATCTGGATCAGCGGGTAGAGGGGCATTCCCAAAATTTGCTTGGAGAAAAAGCCCCCATTAACTCCAATGGGATTTTTTTTTATCCCGTGTAAATTAAAGTTGTCAGGGTGGGGAGGGAGGGAGTATGATCCAGATTGGGACCATAGTAGGATGCAAAGGACTAAAGCACCCTCTCCTTGACTTCCGGAGGCGGCGCGAAGGGTAATGGCTGCCCTTTCCTAACCGGGAAGGGAGCTCCGCTCGAGAAAGGGTCGTCCGCTACGGCGAAAGCGGAGACCCACAACGGAAACCCGCAGGCGGCAGAAGCCTGCGGTCCTGGGACCCGGCGGGCGCCAGTAGTGGCCCCCAAAACGTTGAAGGAACCCCGTAAGGGGCTCCGGATCGTGGAGGAGGCTGCGGCGCTGAGGGTCGTTCCGCAATCGGCGGAGTGAAGCCGCGTAGCTGTTGCCAGTGAGCGCTGACCTTTCTTCCTGAAATTTTTGCTTTGAAAACAACAACCCGTGAGTAAATAATTGACTGTATGCAATTTGGAACTTTAAAACATTAAATTTGGCTGAAAGCGGAGTGACGAAAAACAGGAAGTCCGTCTTCCGCTCCCGTTGAACTTGAACGCAAAGAGCTGGAGGAGTGGAGGCAAAGAGAGACCTTTTAAACTATTTGATCTGAGCACCCATTGAACTTTATCTCAAGTGGAATAACAACTTTATGTACTGGACTTTATAAATTTTAGCTGCATGGGGATATCTTCCTTCTCTTGGAGCTACATTTTAACTAAAAACCCCAGGTGCTGGAGCTGCCTGAGAAATTGAGCTGTCAGTTTGCAGTTTGCAGTTTGGATACTTTGAATCTGAACTTTGAAACAATCTGAGAGAGTCTGAACTTGCTACTTTGAGGCATTTGGATTACCAGTTTGCACCACCAGAAACACTGTTGCTGTATTAAACCCTAACTCTGCTGAAAAAATTTTTATTGAAGGTTCTTGGACTTTAGAAATTTGACTTTATTTTAACTGAAATTGATCTCTTCCTTGAAATATTTTAAACTCCCCCTAGAGGATTTGGGACTTATAGCAGTGACTCGTATTTTACTTTCCTTTTCCCGGCCCTCTGTTGACTGTTACCATCTGGGCTGCTGCTTTCTCATGGGAACAACTCAGCTTGACCTTGATTTTTAGATAACTTGGAATGAGTGGTGCAAGAAGGAGAGGAAGAACTAAACAAACAACTTTGACAACTTTAACCGCAGCCTCACAGGCACGTAGATCATCTGTGCCTACTTTGCCTTCTGAGGAGGAAGCTGCCTCTCTGCCACGGGCAGGGGAGGGAGAAACTGAGGAATTACAATTGGAAGATATGGCCTCAGGGGCAAGCACTACTATTCTAGAGAAAATTTTTGAAAAATTAGAATCTTTGGACAAGAAAGTAGAATCTTTGGACAAGAAGGTCGATGAGCAAACATATAAAATTGACCAGAACACAGAATGTTTAAATAAATTATCTGGACAAGTTGCACAGAATACTCAAGCAATTGGAGAATTGAAGGAGGCTGCAGGGGAAAATCGGAAATTGGCTGAAGATACCAGCCAAAAACTTGAAAATTTAGAACAAGAGGTAAGACCACTCTGCAAACAAGTAGGTGAACACCAGACCTATCTATCTATGATTGAACTGCGGAACCGGGAGAGCAATTTAAGGATAAGAGCAATACCAGAAGTGGAAGAAGGCAACCTAGCTGAGTTTTTGACCAAAGAATTCTCCAAATTTTGGAGCTTAGAGGAAAAGGATTTTAAAATTGTTTCAGCTTTTAGGCTCGGAAGACTTATAAAGAAAGAGAAGCCCAGAGACTGTTTGATAACATTGAGGTCAAAGGAGGAAAGGGACAAGATTCTGGGCCTACACTACGGAAAGTCACTGGACATTCTGGATAAAAGAATTGAGATCTACAAGGATATTCCTAAACAACTGTTAGATCTTAGATCTAACTACTTGGAGTTGACAAGATTACTAAGGAAGAATTCAATCATCTTTAGGTGGGAATTTCCTCAAGGACTATCTTTTACCTTTAGAGGGAAGAAGACCAAAATCAGAACATTGGAAGATAGAGATAAATTTCTGAACGTATACGGAGAGGACCTTCACAAAGGAATTTGAAGGATAAGGTGCGAGACTGGTTACATTATGCTCAGATTAAAGTTTTCAAAAATGACAAAAAGTTAGGGTTCCAGGTGGAGAAATCGAAGTTAGAAACAGAATTGTTAGAACCAAAGACCAAGGTACTATCTAGAATGTATAACTTGCTGCTAAAATGGAATACACAAGACGAAATGGTTAAATCGGCTATGATAAAATGGGCACAGGACATTGGGCATAACATTATGTTTGAGGACTGGGAAAGGTTGTGGACCACTGGGCTGAACTTCACCGCATGTAATGCTCTGAAGGAAAATGTAATGAAAATGATATATAGATGGTACATGACCCCAGTTAAACTTGCCAAAATATACCATTCGTCTGATAATAAATGTTGGAAATGCAGAGAAAATGAAGGAACATTCTTTCACCTCTGGTGGACATGCCCTAAGGTGAAGGCCTTCTGGGAAATGATATATAATGAGCTGAAAAAGGTATTTAAGTATACCTTCACAAAGAAACCAGAGGCCTTCCTTCTGGGTATTGTCGGCCAGAAGGTGTTAAAGAAGGATCGAACATTTTTTATGTATGCAACAACGGCAGCAAGGATTCATATTGCAAAAAACTGGAAAACTCAAGATCTACCCACACTGGAAGAGTGGCAGATGCAGCTGATGGACTATATGCAACTGGCCGAGATGACCGGCAGAATCCGTGATCTGGGAGAAGAGAAGATGGAGGAAGACTGGGAGAAATTTAAGATGTATCTACAAAAACATTGTAATTTGGTTGAATGTTAAGAAGGACGCTAGATTATAAAAAAACTGGCCACCACTAAACTAGATTTAAATTTGATGATAAGTGAGACTAAAGAAAATATAAAAAATTTTTGGAAGAAGTGCTAGATTATATTTGAATGAGTGGACATGAGATTGTAAACAAGTTGATAATTTGTTTGGAAAAAAATTTTAACGATGTAAATGGGAGCGGGAGACGTGAGGGAGTCCAAAGAAGTGATGAAATTGTTGTAAAAGAAGTAAGATTGTTTATTATGTGTGCATTTATATTTAAAAACCTTAATAAATATTTATAAAAAAAAAAAAATAAAGCACCCTCTCCTTGCTAAGGGGCCATTCCTGATAAGGGACCCACACTTACAACTTCTGCAAGTAGAATCCTGCACTCAGGGGCATATCACTTCATTAACAGCCCATGTTGTTTGGCCCTCAGATCATATATTCTGCTTTGTATGTGACAACAGCAAATATTCCTTTAAAGAGGCAGGGCTCCCACTATCAAGTTTGGCTTGGCTTCAAGGAGTGTGGCTGCCACACCCAGAAAGCATTGAGAATTGGTCCTAACTTACCAGTGCAAGGCTAGCATCTCGGTTGTTGGTTTTTGATGGACACATTTGAACTATATCACACACTTTAAATTTCCCCTCAAGTCAAAGCTCATGTCACATATAGCTTATGACAACAATCATCATTACCGTAGTACCTCGGGTTAAGAACTTAATTCATTCTGGAGGTACGTTCTTAACCTGAAACTGTTCTTAACCTGAAGCACCACTTTAGCTAATGGGGCCTCCCACTGCCGCCGTGCCGCTGCTGCGCAGTTTCTGTTCTCACCCTGAAGTAAAGTTCTTAACCCGAGGTACTATTTCTGGGTTAGTCTGTAACCTGAAGCGTCTGTAACCTGAGGTACCACTGTACTCAATTTATTAAGCAAAGAAGTAACCCCAAGTTCTGACACTGGGTGTCTGACCCTACAATATTCCTGATTTTGGCATTTGCTAGTATCTTTTATCCTAGTCTCTCTTCTCCCATCCCTTTCAAATGTCAGGGAAGGGGAGCCTGCAACTATCCTGATGTTGCGGGACTAAGACTCCCATAGTCCTTTGCATAAGTCCTGCTGGCTGTGGCTGGTGGGAGTCAATCTACATCTTGAGGTCCACAGCCTCCATATACCTGATTTAAGTGCTTGAAGGACAAATAAAGATAAGAAGCAAGGCATCGCTATTTTTAGATTTCTTACAGTGAAAGTCCTAAGGATGTTAGCTCAGAAGTGAGGCCTGCTGAGTTTAATATGACTTGCTCTCTCTAATAAATGTGTACAGGATAGTAACCTTCATCTGTTTGGGGGCTGAACTCCATTGACCTGCCAATCCTCCTCCTCTGCAAAGCAAAAGGCTTGATGATCTACTAGGAGGAGGAAGCCATACATTGTGGGTAAAAGCAGGCAAGGGATCCTAAGAAGAGTCACATGGCTGGGCACATTTCCGGCCACATTTTTTCCATTCTATGGCGATGGAGAGAGCCTGAAGAATAAAGTCTCTGCTATTCTGGATGTTATAGTCAGTCAGTTTCAGGAGTTTGTCAAAGTCTTTCTTAGTGTATGTAAAGTTCATCAGCTGGTATGGTGAGCAATAGCCAGATAGCGGGACTCTGCCTTCTGCCATCTCGATTTGCCTACGTTCCACACCTGAAAATAAAACAAACAAACAAATATGCCCCCGGTTAAATCATTTAGGAGATCTGGGAACATGTTCAGACCTCATTCAATCATTTGCTCATCCCTCCCCTACTGTTACCTTGCCTTTGTTTTGTTTTGAGACAAAATATTGCACGTTGAAATTGAAATGTACCTGGTTCTTTAAATTTCTGGAATGTATCGTTCACAAGCGGGAAATGAAGCACAATGGGGGATTTGTTATTCTCCTCATCCACAAATAAGTAACATTCTCTTGGATTTTTCTTGTCTTCCTCACTCAATGAAATCCTGGGGAAAGGAATTCCCTGCTCCAAGCAGTATTCGCTGGTTTGTTCTATAGACTGTAGCACAAGAAATTAGGGTAACTTTAACGGCTGTCCTTTAAATCAGCAGGCATTAAATTACGTAGCCATAATTAGAGCTGGGGGAGGATTTCAATTCACTCCACCATTTGGAGCTAAGCTCTCCAGTCCGCATTCCAATGGATCATGCTCAGATCATAATGTAGACGTGTGGATTCGACTACATGTCTATGAACCTTTCTGAATATGGTTCACTTTCTTTAAAAAACAACAACAAGATAGTTGCAGGGCTTTCTTGCCTCTACATTTCTGTTTTAAAATTATTTCTTTTTTCCGGAATACATTTTTATTAAAGTTATACACAAGACAGACATATAAAAAAGAAAAAAAAATACAGAAAAGATTACAAAACAAGGGTCAGTACAACAAAGATATATAAGTCAATTTTTTTCCTTTCTCCAACTATACAAAAAAAAAATAGTTTGGCTACATCATACAAAAAAAAAAAAAAAGAAAAAAAAGAGACACAGCCTGAACTCCCTTCCATCCTTTTGGTAAGTATCGAATATCTACTTCCATTACGTATTTGATTTTTAATCTATAATCCTAGATTCACTCGCTGGTAGTATTGTTCTAACCCCGCCAGTTCACATTAAACATTTATTCCAATATAGTTCCAGTATTTACTCCAATTTTTCAGAAATTTCTGTTCATCTTGATCTCTTATTTTACCTGTTAGTTTATCAAGCTCAGCATAATTTACCATTTTAATCTGCCAGTCATTCATGCTGGGGATGGTTTCCACTTTCCAGTATTGTGCCAACATAATTCTCGCTGCTGTGGTGGCATAGAGGAATATCGTCTTGTCTTCCTTTTTGATTTCTTTACCCATCATTCCCAGCAAAAAGGCTTCAGGTCTTTTGGGAAACGTGTACTTAAGTATTTTTTTAAGCTCATTATAAATTGATTCCCAAAAGCCTTTCACCTTTTTACATGTCCACCATAGATGATATAGGTCACCCTCCACCTCACCACACTTCCAGCATTTCTTATCCTTTAATCTATACATTTTGGCCAATTTCACAGGGGTGTGGTACCACCTATATAACATCTTCCAAATATTTTCTCTCAATCCCATACATGCTGTAAACTTTATGTTAGAATTCCACACTTCCAACCACCTTTCGAAATCAATATTATAGCCAAAGTCAATTGCCCACTTAATCATTGCCTCCTTCACCTCCTCGTCCTTTGTATACCACTCTAGTAGTATATCATAGATTCTGGATAGGGTTTTGTTTTTGCCTTCTACTACTTCTATGTTAAATTTTGATTTTTTATCATCAAAACCCAACTTCTTCTTATCCTCTTTTAACAGATCATTCACCTGGTGGTATTGTAACCAACCAGTGAATAAGCTTTTTATCTCTTCATAAGGTCTAAGTTTGGGCCCTTGGTCTGTTTTTCTTAACATTTCTTCATAGGTGGCATTTTTCTCCTCCATATTTGTTTTCTTGACCGTTAAAACCTCTATTGGTGAGATCCACCATGGAGTCTTTCTTTCAAGGAGGTTTTTATTCCTTTCCCATGCTTGGTATATTGGTCCCCTAAAAATATGATTTAAAAAACTCTTGTGGACCTTCACTTTCCCATACCAAAGGTACGAGTGCCATCCGTACCAGTTATTAAAACCTTCCAGGTCCAATAGGTCTCTATTCTCCAATTTTATCCAATCTTTTAACCAGAGTATACAAGCCGCTTCATAGTATAGACTTAGGTCCGGGAGAGAAAAGCCCTCTCTTTCTTTTTTATCTATCAAAATTTTCATTTTTATCCGTGGCCTTTTCCCCTGCCAAATATACTTCGCCAAGGCTCTCTGCCACTCTTTACATTGTTTTAGGCCTTTAAGTATGGGGATAGTTTGAAATAGAAATAGCATTCTAGGCAGAATGTTCATTTTAACAACAGCTATCCTCCCCAAAAAGGAGAGTTTCATCCTCCCCCAAATTTCCATGTCTTTCTTTATACTCCTCCAGGTGACATCATAATTATCCTTATATAAATTTATATTCTTAGCTGTGACCCATATTCCGAGATATTCCACTTTCTTAGCTACCGCAATTTCCGTCCTTCGTTCTAGATCTATCGTTTCTTCCTTTGTTAGATTTTTAACCAACATTTTGGTTTTGTTTTTATTTACCTTAAGTCCTGCCACAGCTCCAAATTCGTCAATTTTTTTGTAAAGCTTCTTTTACGCTATTTTTTGGGTCTTCTAAGGTTAATACGATGTCATCTGCAAAGGCCTTGATTTTGTATTCCCTCTTTCCTACCTTGACTCCTTTAACTTCTGTTGCCCCCCTCAGTCTCTCATTCAGTATTTCTAATACTGTTATGAACAATAAAGGAGACAGGGGGCAGCCCTGTCTAGTTCCTTTATATATGCTGAAATATTCTGTTGTGGTGTTGTTTATTATCAATTTTGCCTTCTGTTCCTTGTATATTGCTTCTATGCCTTTTCTAAATTTCTCTCCCATTCCCATCATTTCCAGACTTTTCTTCAGGAAATCCCACGAGATATTATCGAACGCCTTTTCAGCGTCTATAAATACCAAGGCCGCTTGTCTATCTATACTCATATCCAAATATTCAATAATATCTATCAGGTTCCTTACATTTTCCCTTAATTGTCTCCCTGGGAGGAAGCCCGTTTGATCTTTATGTATTTTATTATTCAGAACCTTTTCTGCCATTATATCTGCAAATAGCTTGTAATCATTATTTAGTAATGAAATTGGCCTATAGTTTTTCACTTCCAAGGTATCTGCATCTTTTTTAGGGATCAAGGTGATATATGCTTCCTTCCAGGTATTCGGGATCCTTCCTTCCTTTAATATATTGTTCATCACTTCTCCTAACACTAGGGATATTTGATTACTTAATGTTTTGTAATATTTGGCCGAAAGGCCATCTGGCCCTGGCACTTTCCCACTTTTCATCTTTTTAATAGCCTTCTTTATCTCTTCTTGAGTAATTGTCTGGTCTAATATCTCTTTTTCTTCTTTTGAAATTTGTTTTAGGTGATGTTCTTGCAAAAAATAGTCTATTTCTTGTTTTGTTTCCTTTCCTCTTTTATATAAATCCTTATAATATTTTTGGAATATCTTTCTTATTTCTTTTGGTTCTTCCACAGTCCTTTCTCCTTCCCTTATCTTACTGATCGTGTTTTGTTTTCTTCTTTCTCTTATTTGCCACGCCAAATATTTGCCTATCTTATTTGCAGATTCAAACGTCCTCTGATTCATCATTTTGATTTTCCATTCTACCTCTTGGTCAATTATTGTAGAAAATTTAGCTTGTAGTATCTTTATATTCTGCTTTGCGGTCTCCTCACTGGGGTTGATAGTTAGCTTTCTTTCATTTTCCATAATCTGTGTTAGGATCTGTTCCTTCTTTGTCTCTTTTTCTTTTCTTACTTGGCTATTTTTCTGTATTAGAAAGCCCCTCATAACTGCCTTTCCTGCGTCCCACACCGTCTCTATAGCAGTTTTCCCGTTTAAATTCCATTTAAAATAATCTTCTATTGTCTCTATTGCCTTGTTTACAATCTTCTGGTCATTAAATAAAGATTCATTCATTCTCCATCTAGCTGTTTTGATATCCTTACCTTTTAACTCAATGGAAACCGCATTATGATCGGATATAGTTCGTGGAAGAATTTCCGATTTAATTAAATTCTGAGTCAGTTCCTTCGAAATCCAAATGCTATCTATTCTCCCCCAACTCTGATTTGGGTTTGAGAAGAAAGTATATTGTTTTATAGTGGGGTTTTTGAGTCTCCACGCATCAATTAATCCCAGGTTATTTACCATATCAAAAAAGGATTGCGGTAATTTACCTTCCTTCTTCTCTTGTTTTTTTGTTGACTTATCTAGGCTTGGAGACACCACCCCATTAAAGTCACCCATTAATATCATTTTTTGGTCCATCCATTCCATCAATTTGTCTCCTAATTCAGAGTAGAAGGCGGATTTTTTATCATTTGGGGCATATATTCCCACAACAATTATTTTTTCTCCCTGAAACACCATCTGAACTATGACTACTCTCCCTTGATCATCTTTATACAATAATTGTGGATCATATTTTTCCTTTATATAAATTACCACCCCTCTTTTCTTCACCCTATCTGATGTCACAAAATCTAGTCCCAGTCTCTTATTACTTAATTATCTCTTATGCTTATTTATTATATGCGTCTCTTGGAGACATATTAAATCACAGTTCTTTTTCAATAGTACATGCGTAATCTGGTTCCTTTTATTTTTATTATTCAGCCCATTCACATTCCAGTTTAGTATTTTTAATGCCATCTGTTATGTAATATTAATTAACTTATCAGGCCTATACGCAATCTACTGTTCTTTGTCTCCTTTCTCTAGTTCTTCTCTTTCTCCTATTAAACTCTCCTCTCTTTCTTCTTCTTCACTCCCCCCACTTTCTTCCCCCTGCTGGTTCTCCCCCTCCTCCTCCCCCATCATTTTCCCCAGGTCCTTCTCGTATCTCCTTGCAAATTTTTGAAGTTCTGAAATGGTAGACAGTTTAAACTTTTTTTCCTTGAAATAAAATGAAATACCTTCCGGAAACTCCCATCTGTACAAGATCCCATTTTTCTTCAGTTGATTTGTTAATTTTTTATATGGGTCCCTCCTTCGAAGAAATCTCGAAGGAATCTCTTTATAAATAATAATTGGGTTTCCTTCAATATATAGCCTTTTAACGTAATTCTGTTTCAAAATTTCATTTCTTATCTCCAATGAATTAAACATGGCTATTACTGTTATTCTAAAGCAGCAATGCTGCAGCAAGCAAAGGCTCTAACAGCTCAGACAGCTGCTAGTGGCTGCAAAGCCAGACAGGATGTGTGTGACTGCTGCCATGGAAACAAAGGGGCAGTCCATCCTTATTGAGCACAGGATATGAGCTCAGTGTGTGTTATATGACCTGTACAGGATGTACATGGGTGGAGTTTGAAGTTTCTCTCTGTTTGTTGAAGAGAGCAGACATCTTTACTGTATGACTGCTAAAGACAGGAATAAAAGCATGTAGTTACATTTCTGTCTGAGTCTGATTCCCCTCCCTGGGGATATGCTGGAGAGCAGGGAGGAGGAGAAGCAGTTGGTGTGTTTTTCTCACAGCCTGAGGAAAATCGCCGGAACGGACCTCGTGTGTTTTTCCTGCCAGGAGTCGCCGGAGGGAGGTCAAAGGAATTCAGCCGGTGCCTGCAGATAGGCACATACCTCTGACCGAGCCAGAATTCCAACAATTACATCTCCTGGCAGTTTTTTCCCTCTGGCTTTGGCCGATTTTATTCTTATTCGGAATATGTTTACCAAGCAATGGTTTATCTCTTCTTCTTTTCTATCTAACCATGTTGCCAGCTCTTTCACCACTTTAACTCGAATATTCTCATTTAAATCCTCTGATATTCCTCTAAATTTTAGATCGCCATATTGAGCAAGTTAAAGGGGATCCGCCTTCGTCATCCCATTCTGATACGTTTTCGATCTTTAGAGACGGCTGTGACTCTCCTGACTCTCTTCGGGATTTAAAGAGATATACACCTCGGGATTTAAAGAATACGTCTTTGCAGGACCCTGCCCACGAGTTTGGGAATCCCCTGAATCTGGAAGTGCTTTTGGTGGTTCAGGTGTCTATTATATTTAAACATAAGACTTTGAGGGTTTAAACACGTGTCTTGATTTAGGTACAGTTAAAATTGGATTATCATTATTTGACTTCAAATAAGGGCTAATTTTTGCACTGTACCAATTTAGTTAATTTTGGACCCCTGTTGTAATATCTGAGAGACGTTAGCTTTGTTACCTCTATACCTTATCCCTACAGTATACTAGGAGGAATTAATCTTAAATATACAAATGCCGAACGGTTCTAAGAAGGGGGTGGTAACACCAGCGGAAAGGAGGCCTTCAAGACAAGAAGAGGGGAAGGAGGCAAGAGAAATTAGAGACTATGATAGCTTGATGGCCGAAATAAGAAAGGGATTTAAAAATAATGAACAGTATATTGAGAGAAAATTGATAGAGGTACAAGATACTTTAGATAAGAAACTGCAGGGAGTGGTGGGGGAATTGACAGGAAAAGTTAAAGATCTCTCGGTAAGAACTAAGGTTTTGGAGGACTCAGTGAAGAGGGTGCAAAAGGACACGAAAGACAGTAAGAAAGAGATGGACAGGATTAGACTAGAAGTTAAAGAGATAGGAGCGACACAGGAAGAGTTGTTGGATAACATGGCTATGACGCAGATGCGGTAAAATTATTTCTAGCTGATTGGAGCGGCTACTCTTGCTGTGCTCATTGAAATGTTTTGAGTAAAATGTCCCTGCCGTGACCCTGTGTAATTGCACCAAGGAAAAGATGGTTGCCCCAATGTACTTATGGGGGCAGCCATCTTTTTTCTGTACAATGTCCCAATGAGGCTTCAAGCAGCTAGAAAATATTTTTTAAAAGAAAAAGGAGCCAGAAACTTTTCAGACCACATCATAAGTGTGTGGGTCAATAACATTTTTAAAGAGTGCAGATTTTGCCTTTAAAAAAAAACCCATGCAGATATTCAATGGAGACACAAACTGGATTCAGCCCATTTTGACCATCCCTTGCCACAATTCTAAGGGTATGTTTGAACGATGATGCTGATAAACAACATTTAAAATAAAATCCCCCACAAGTGCCTACTCACAGAGAAAAAAAGAGTGTGGGAGCTGAGCAACAATAAAGAAAAAAATACCTGGCTACTTTTTTTAATATTCCATCTAGAGGGTTGTTTAAGACTAATTTCTGCCCTACATTCTACAGAGAATTCTTTTTGAAGCACCTGATATAAGAACTGTTTTCTGCTGAAAATCCACAATTTTAGCTTTGTTCACAAGTCAAAAAGCAGATACACTTTTGTTCAGTTTAATGTTAAGTTTCTCCTCATTTGATTGAAACTCAAGTGCCCATTGCTTGGAGTGACTGGAATGAGCTTTACTTTTAATAGCTGTGTAGAATGGAAAATTTTGGCAAGCACGAGAGAAACAGTACCCATTGAAATTACATCTTCTGTGACATGCCTTGCCCTCCTTTGTTTCTAGGTCCTTAGCCATTACTACATTGGTTCATAGGTATTTTGTCTGATGCAATGCACATATTATTTAGTGTATGATAGGCTTTGATTATGTTTGTTGCAGTCGGATGATGGTGATGATGGATATAAAACGATACCATTTCCTATCTATCTATTTATCTGTCTACTGATTGAATTTATATACAGCCCTATACCCAGGGATCTCAGGGTGGTTTACAGAATCAAAACCTTCGAGATTTTATGTAATCAACACCCCACTCCTGCAAAGTGCCTATTACAACATAATGTGTATTAACAGCTGCAAATCAAAGCATCAGCAAAATACTAAACTGCACTTTTTTCACAATGGCAAGGATTTTTTGGGGAGGGGGTAGGAATCTGTATTGGGACCCTGGCATGGAGGGTAGGAGAGAGTTCCTCTTTCCTGTACTGTGAGCAAACTGTTTGCAGAAGAATACCTTAACACTGACCTGGAAAGGGTTGTCCAGAGAGTAATCAAATGATAAGATGACATCTACTTTCCGCTCCTTTCTCAAGAGCGGGGGACAGCTAGTATTGATGAAATAGGCAGCATCGACCAGGCAGATACCTTCTTCTGATGGTGTCAGTTGATTAGGAAACTGGTCCAGTCGGCTGTCTGAAATGCAAATTATACAATAAAAATCAATCTAGTAATCTAATCTGATTTTTATCATCCATTGTCTTTCACAAAAAGTTTCAGATGTGGGACCCAAACCAATGGCTTCAAGTTACAAGAAAGGAGATTCTGACTAAACATCAGGAAGAACTTTCCAACAGTAAGAGCTGTTCGACTGTAGAATGGACTCCTTCAGAAGGTGGTAGACTCTTCTTCATCGGAGGTTTCTAAGCAGAGGTTTGGTGGCCATCTGTCATGGGACTGGTCTAGGTGGCTCTTAGGGTCCCTTACAACTCTACATTTCCATGATTCTATAGTTCTATTTGAAGCCAGTCCTCTTCCTGAGCCTGGAACTTTCAAGGAGCCAGTCTATGGCTCCAAACACCATTCAGAATTCAGGGCTCTGCCACACATTACATGGCAGCACACTTGTGTTTATCAGAACGTACATTCAAGTTGGTGTTCCAGCCAATCCCATCTTGCTGATAAAGTTTGCTTTCTGACACATATGTTGGTGAACACACTTTTATCATGTTCACATTTTACATATTTAGGTATATATTCAGAACATTGCATGTGTCCATTTAAAAAGAAGAAAAGCATATAAAATGAAATGTGTTCTTGAAACAGCACTCCAGGTCTAAGGAAGGCAAGATAACTTGACAAAAGAGAGACAGTGATAAATGAGCTCTGTTCAACACTTGCATATGTTTACAAGTAAAATCAAAGTCACTATGTTCACAGTAAACCCACATTTACACCTATTGTCCAGTATCCCACGCCCAGTTATGGGAAGATATAAGTCTGTAGGTTCTAAAGAAGAATTTAATAGTTAGTGTGTCAGGAATGTCCTTTCAGATGAAGGGTAGGATAGCAATTTTATTAACTTAGTAAATAAATTATCAGCACTAAAAAGCCCTAGGGTATGATGATTATTTTTGGTGGGGTTGTTTTCCTTTATTTTTTTGGTAACTAGAACTGTAATCCTAATCCTTTAGTTTGGAGAAAGCCCCACTGAATTCAATAGGTCATACAGTGGTACCTCTGGTTAAGAACTTAATTCATTCCGGAGGTCCATTCTTAACCTGAAACTGTTCTTAACCTGAGGTACCACTTTAGCTAATGGGGTCTCCCACTGCCGTCACGCGATTTCTGTTCTAATCCTGAAGCAAAGTTCTTAACCCAAGGTACTATTTCTGGGTTAGCGGAGTCTGTAACCTGAAGCTTCTGTAACCCAAGGTACCACTGTACTTCTAAGTAGACATAGTTACCTTTCCACGTAGAGAACTGACTCTCCTGGTAATAGTCTTTATGCATATGGAAACCACTGAGGAAGTTATGGATGTGATGGTGCAATGGACGATCAGTTAAAATATTTCTTATAATCTGAAAGAGCTTCCCATCAGGACACATCCAAGAGGTCCCCAAGTAAGTAGAGCTTTCTGGTGGAATATGATTTCTCTCTGAATAAGGGAAAGGAAGAGAAGGGGATTGGAGGGGGAGGAAGCAGTCCGTGTTGCTACTTTATGCCACTATAGCGTTACAGCAAATGTCTATGAAAAGGCTTATTCAAAAATCATATAATTGTCTTCCTCTGCACAATTTAAAGTAGATATATGACATTGTTTATGAATAATGACACACTGTCAAATACATATGCCTGGAACAGATACAGGTAACCCCATTTAGATACCAAAAAAGTGGGAAATTCCCTTAATGTTCCTTTAACAGAGATTTTTAATCTACATTCGCTAACACCTAGATATCACTCACTTTTAGTGAAAGCAACAAATAATATTGTGGCACCTTGAAAACTAACCAATTTGTTACGGTGTAAGCTTTCATGGACCATTTCATAACTTTCCACAGGTGGCCTTCCACACCACCCCAGCATGTGTGTTCATGCAAGTGTGTGCACACGCCCAAATACATGCTGTCTTATCTCTTCGCCACAGTGCTTTGTGTTAGTGTAGATAATAGCACTGTGCTGCCTTAAATCTCTTCCAGTTTCTGAACTGCACACTGGCCATCACTATGTTCATGTGAATGGAGGCAAACCATCTAGGCTACATCTGCAGGGCTTATTTATGAGAATATGTGTGCTGTTATGTACACATTATTTTAAGCTAACAACAAAATTCCTACCAATGTTTCTTATTTTGCTTCTGATAAGTTTCTGCCAAGATTCATCTGTACTGCTCAACTTATTCCAGACATCAAGCAGATTCACAGCAAGAATATTGCTCCACAACGCTGTAAAGTCAAGCATATTTAGGGAAAGATCAGTTCTTCTTTGCCTAATCCATCCTTTCGCATTCAGCTGTTTATCATTAATCAAAACTTCAATAGTAATTAATTACTCCTCCTGCCTTATTTAGGTCTTTTGAAATATTAGGAATTCATGTGCTACTAGATAATGGTTGTACTATTTGCTCATAAACACACATTTGTTTATTCATACGTATTGCAACAGAAAGGCATTTTATATTTAAAGTGAGGTGGCCTCCTCAGGCAGCTGATGTTGGGTGTGATAAAATTGCAGCATCAGGCACATAATTGTCTTGGGCTAGCCTACACCTCAAAATCATTTCCCAAAAATTATGATAGTTAACTACAAATCTGGTTGATGATCTTAGTAATTGCAAATCCAGTTCACAACAGCTTTCAAGAGAGTAACATGCCACTTTACAGGAAATTAATACAATTACCTTCTAAATAACAGATCCGGGACTCTAGGTTTTTCTTCATTAGCCGTCCCATGAAGAATTCACTTCCAAAATCTTCTGAATGGATGAATGCACCGTATTTCAGAAAACCAACTTCATAGGGGGAGAATTCACACCATTCTGTGTACAGACAATCAATAAGCATACTTGCTATCTTATTGCTGATGGAAGCATGGTAACATAATAATTCTGCATCTAAAACCTCCTATGAGAATATACTAATTTGTGTATGCGTTGTGTTTATCATTCTACCTTTCCTCCAAGGAGCATGGAGGGGGAAATGCATTGTGTAATATTGATAAATGATCTATGGGATACAATTATTTCCATATCTCATTCATTTTCACAAGAAACGACAAGTGAGGTCACTTTTACTTTCATTTTATTGATGGGGAAGTGAAGCTGAAAGAGGAGAGTTACTTCACCAAAGCCATCAAACAAGCACATGGCTCAATGGTCCAAGACCATCATTCAACCCAGACGCTGAGGTCCAGCTCCAAGGGCCTTCTGGTGGTTCCCTCACTGCGAGAAGTGAGATTACAGGGAACCAGGCAGAGTGCCTGCTTGGTGGTGGCACCCGCCTTGTGGAATGCCCTCCCTTCAGATGTGAAGGAAATAAACAACTATCTGGCTTTTAGAAGACATCTGAAGGCAGCCCTGTTTAGGGAAGTTTTAAATTTCTTGTGTTTTACCATTTTTAATTTGTGCAGTAAGCCGCCCAGACTGGCCGGGCAGTTTACAGCACATACAAAATTAATTATCATCACCATCATCTAAATGAGTCATTTATACCTATGTAAAGAAATTGCACTAACAGCCCAATTTATTTGCTGTGCTTACAGCAATCAATGAAACAAATTACTGTGCAGTTTTAAAGTGATCATTTCATATTTGCAGCAATGAAACCTACAAGGAATCTCCAGTTCTGCACACATACTTACTAACACTTAGGATGCTTCCAGGCTGGTTTTTTGTAGCATCTACATAATGGTGTTGGCATCAAAATGCCAGCAAATATTCCCCATCCCCTGCAATTTAATCTGGATTTTCCCTTCCTGGGGAAGAGATGACCTCTTAAAAAACAACAACAACAACCTGTTGCCATTAAGCTATTTGAAATATCTCAGGGACCCATTAGCAATATTAAGCCGTTGTCTACAAGCTCCTTTAGTGTCCTTGAGCAGGCCCCAAACCCGGCACATACATGCTAATCTCTGTTTCAGTTACTGTCATACAGACCTGTATAATTAATATGCAAGGTAAATTACCGACAGATCAAATAACCCCCAAGGATGTTCTGAATTTTCCCTTCTGGTACATTATTGCTACATAGTAAAGCTTACACAGGAGAATAGGCTAAGAAAAATTGCTGACATTTGCACCTGCCATTTCTCTACTGCAATTACAATTTTATAAGAATTACCTTTGAAATCAAAAGTAGAAATATGGTTTTCTTTCACATTAAGGGCTAAATAGAGGGGTAGGGGATTCTGCCCTTGATTCACAGCCTGTTGCTGATCAGATAGTTTAAAATCATTCACCTAATAAGGAGGAAAAACAGAAAGCAAGCAAAGGACTTGAGCTCAGAAGAGTGTGCCATGTACTGCAACAAATCAGATATGGTTTTGCAAAACAAATCTCTGAAAATTGTGTGAATATACACTTAAGTGCTTCATGCTTGCGCTTTTGTTACCCCTGACAGTTAAGTCCAGTCACGAACAACTCTGGGGTTGCGGCGCTCATCTCACTTTACTGGCTGAGGGAGCTGACGTTTGTCCACAGAAAGTTTTTCCAGGTCATGTGGCCAGCATGACTAAGCTGCTTCTGGCAAAACCAGAAATGGCGTTTACCTTCCTGCCGGAGCGGTACCTATTTATCTACTTGCACTCTGATGTGCTTTCGAACTGCTAGGTTGGCAGGAGCTGGGACAGAGCAACGGGAACTCACCCCGTTGTGGGGATTCAAACAGCCGACCTTCCGATCGGCAAGCCCAAGACTCAGTGGTTTACACCACAGAGCCACCCGTGTCCCTTTTGCTACCCTTACAATATCACTAGTTTAATGTAACAGTTATAAACTGTATGAATGAGATGGATGAGTGAATATATGGAATAAAGGGGGTCCTGCAAAATTTCCAAAGAATGAAACTAGGCTGCTGGTAGCTCTTTCAAAAAACCAGGACTCCATCAGATTAAAGGAGATCAATGTTTTCTGTGCTTTCCTCTTTCAGTTCTGGATTGTATTTAATATAAATAATATTGGTTGATAAGTGTGTTTTTTAGTTACTGATATGGCCTATTTTGCAACAAATTTTAAAATGTTGTAATGCTAGTTTTATCAAAATGGTTTGTTTCTCTGGATTATTATATTGCGCTTTGAAATCAATTGTTTTTAGGCTGCTCATTGTACTGGTATGTATTTTTTTGTTGTTATCCAGACATAACAACAACAAAAAAGTATACATGTAAGGTAACTCATATTTTTCTTCACTGAAAGCCTTAATTGAATGATTAATTGAATAGATACATGCCAGCAGGGGTGAACGAAGGCGTCGTGACACCCAGGGCGGGGCATTGCTAAGTAGGGCGCATGTGTGGCATCGCTACGTATGACACACGCACTGTACATGGCAATGCCATACATGTGCTGTACATAGTGGTTTGCCAGCCACGCCACTCCAGTGGATAATGCCAGGATCCTCCGTTCATGGCTGTAGCAGCGATAGAGGGATCCCACCGCTGTCCGTATGGCGTTGGAGCTGCGGCGCTGGCAAACCGCTATGTACAGCAAATGCAAGCGACGCCACACATGCGCTGTACATAGTGGTTTGCCACCGGTGCTGGGATCCTCTGCTCGCAGCTGCAGCTGCGAATCCTCCACATGCGGCTGTGGCTGCGCGATGGCTGCTCGCGCCGCCACGCCCAGGCCAGGGCAGCAGGGCAAGCACCCCGCAGGGTGCCACCTTGTCACCCACCTGGATGTGGAACCTGGGGTGCACTGCCCACCCCCCACCGTGACACCACTGCATGCCAGAGAGATGAAACAACCAACAGAGGCTTTGGGAGATAATTGGCTCTCCATTAATCATTTCTGTATTTGGACACTGATCATTAGGAGAGGCCTAACGCTGTTTACATACCCCATCATGCAAGATATTCTCCAGAGCTACGGCCCACAGGTCATTAAAAGAAGTAGAGTTGCCCTCTTTGGCCCTCTGCCTCAGCTCCTCTTGATAATAAATCAGATGCTCCAGAGAAAAGGTGCTTATCTTATTCTTTCCCATATGCTTCTTGGCTTCAAGGATTGGCCTCTCCAGATCCTTTTGGGACCAGTTGGAATCTTCATACAAATTTGACATGGTCCTAAAGAAACAGTTGTAATAAAATAATTAGGATAAATACATGGACAATAAAACACATACGCAAAGAAGCCACCTTGGTTTTTCTGAAGACTGGTATAAATGTTACACAGAAGCAGAGGAAATGGAAGGACAGGCGAGATGAGCCCTGCTTCACTTTTCCACTCTTGCACACTGATGTCTGAAGCGGCACATCTCAAGCACAACCATAAGTCCCAGGACTGTCCCTATTGGAAAAACCTATTTGGTGTTTCACAACTTTCTGACTAGTTGCAGGACCTTAGCCAGACCTAGCAGAGTACACGCAGAATCCACAGAAGCATTTGGCGACTTGGCTGCAGACAGGATAGACGAAGCAGGAACCAGGAACTTGTAGTTAGGTGTTTATTATATACAGTGGACTATTTACAGGAACAGAACACGGATCTTTTGCTAGCTCTCTCTGACACGACTCACAGCTCCCACACTGACACAGAACTCTGAACACGAACACTGAACTAACAGTTAGTAGGCCATTAATTATCACTCCTCTGAGAGAGCTTGACCAATCAGGGAGCGGTCTCCATGTCTCCATTATCACCAGGCAGACTTACTCCTTCAGATTGCCTTCTGGCTGTCAGCCAAACCTTAATTGACTCTGTGACTTCATTGCTGGTATGGCTTGGCTCAGGGAAAGCGGATTGCATACAAATAATGTTCAGATACTATGCACTTCTTAATACCTTTCCTTGGTTTCAGCTCCAAAATTCCACAATCCCCTCCCCCAGTTTCATGCTGACAGCCTCACCAAGTTGAGCCTGAGGTACCGCTGATATATGTTATGCAGTCCAGCATGCCAAGCTTCTGAAGTCCTGAGAGCTGCCCATAAAGAGACGTCATTGCTCTGCATCCACCTCCTGTGGCCATGACTGCAACTACTGGCACCTGTTTAAAATGCACAGACATATATATATTTATATTAATATCTGGCCTGTACATTAGCACACAATTAACAATGTCCTCTGGGTAGTTCACAGATTTAAAATATGAGTATTAGCATTTTCGAAAGGCATAATATCAGCTAGGATAATAATAATAATAATAATAATAATAATAATAATAATAATAATAATTTAATTATACCCCACCCATCTGGCTGGGTTTCCTCCGCCACTCTGGACGGCTCCCAACAGAAAATAAAAACACAATAAAACATCAAACATAAAAAACTTCCCTAAACAGGACTGCCTTCAGATGTCTTCTAAAAGTAAGATAGTTGTTTATTTCCTTCACACCTGATAGGAGGACGTTCCACAGGGAGGGTGCCACCACCAAGAAGGCCCTCTGCCTGGCATATGCCAACCATGCCAGATATCAGTTGCTTTGCTAACACCGTTGCCTCCCAAAACATTTATTTTATTCATTTAATAAATGTGCCACTTAATTGTGAAACCTCCAAGCAGTTTATGTAAACAAATAAAATACATTAAAAATATCAGTAAAATACAACATTGAAAACAAGGTGAGCTAAGAACAACTCCAAGCATGAAGTTCAACTTCCCACAACTTGCACGTTACACCAGCAGAAAATGAAAGGAGTCTTTTTTTTTTAAGGGATGTGTCAAATATAAATTATTTTCCTTTTAAAATATGCATTCTTTTCCTTCAGTTCCAGATCCAGCATACCTCATGATCCAACAGATCCTCTTCTAGCTGGAGGACACTTTTCAAACCAGCTGCAACCACTTTCTTCCGTTTATGTAGAAAAGTCTTTTCCTCTCCGCATAGGTCAAACCTCAAACGCACATCAAGGTGCTCTGAGCTGAAACAAAATTAAGGACATAGGTAGGGGAAGCAAACAGTAGTACATCATCCACTAACTACAGGATCAACATTCCACATTTAGAGATAGCCTGTTCCTCTAAATCAGGGGTGGGGAATCTGAGATGCTCCATATGTTGTGGGGCTCTCATTTAAACTTGTCTAATTTCAGCTTTACGCAGCCAGCTGAAATCGCACAAATTAAATGCACAGAAAGCAGGGAATCATAGAATTATAGAGTTGGAAGAGACCACAAGGGCCATCGAGTCCAAAACACCATCAGAGCACTCCTGACATATGGTTGTCAAGCCTGTGCTTAAAGACCTCCAAAGAAGGAGACTCCACCACACTCCTTGGCAGCAAATTCCACTGTCGAACAGCTCTTACTGTCAGGAAGTTCTTCCCAATGTTTAGGTGGAATCTTCTTTCTTGTAGTTTGGAACCATTGCTCCGTGTCCGCTTCTCTGGAGCAGCAGAAAACAACCTTTCTCCCTCCTCTATGTGACATCCTTTTATATATTTGAACATGGCTATCATATCACCCCTTAACCTCCTCTTCTCCAGGCTAAACATGCCCAGCTCCCTTAGCCGTTCCTCATAAGGCATCGTTTCCAGGCCTTTGACCATTTTGGTTGCCCTCCTCTGGACACGTTCCAGTTTGTCAGTGTCCTTCTTGAACTGTGGTGCCCAGAACTGGACACAGTACTCCAGGTGAGGTCTGACCAGAGCAGAATACAGTGGCACTATTACTTCCCTTGATCTAGATGCTATACTCCTATTGATGCAACCCAGAGCTTAAAGGTTCTTTTGGCACGGGGGCAAAAATAGCTTTTAAGGTCTCTGCTTTGGGCTTGGGGAGGCTCTTGGAAGAGCCTCATAGAGCCTTCAAAGCTCTCTGCCTTGCTTGGGGCACAAGACCTGTTTGGCATGCTGGCTCCAGAAGGTAAGGATGATCGCATTGGGGTGTTCCAAGTATACATGATTTCGGTTCTATGCATCTTCAGTAACCCCCATGCAAGTTGCAAGTCAACTGCGAGGGCACCAGACTGGCAAAGTCCAACCTAAACTATTATTAGGCATTCAAATCCAAACCAAACTGAATTTCTCCCCCATCGCAAATACTTAAGGTGAATATAAAATGACTGCAGCTAACACAAAGGAGAGAATTACCGTCATGACTTTGGACCCACATACATTAGTTAAGAAAAAGTGTTTTATATGCATTATAACACTGTGACACCAGATGGCGCGGTGGAGTTCCGTCTTTTGCCAATGTGATTTCCCACACTGAGGTTTACAACATGTTTTCCTGAAATGCTTTTTTGATGTGTCTAAATCCAGCCCTAAACCTCCTGACAGCAACTGCTTGAATTTCCCGTCTACACACACACACACACACACACACACAACCATACCCCACTGAAAACACTGGATGGGAGAAAAGAATAGGGGACTTTGCACTTGGGCGCACAATTCATGGCTTGAATCAAGAATCCTTTCTTTAATAAAAAAAAATCACACGAGTTAATTACCTGACCAAAGCCAGAATGTGGGTTGTCCCCAATATTGCCATGTTAATTGGACACTATAGCTATAGTCATCATTCTCTCTTCTTTTCTTCTCTGATCTCAGACCCTTATGTTCCATCCCATGTACATCCCACCCTATGTGTATATATGCTTGCCAGTTAAAGAATACATGACACATCAGATGAAGTGGATTGTACATCACCAAAGTTTATGTCATATTAAAACTGTTAGCCTTTAAGGTGCCAGAAGACTTGTTGTTTTTCTTACAACAGACTATCAACATGCCTATCCTTCTGGAGATTGACATCAGACTCCTCTAGCTAACCCAAACAGTTGCAAAGAGGACAATACAGAAAAAGAAGAAATAGACTGGGTTACCCTAAAAGTCTACTCAAGATTTGGGGGGGGGCGTCAGAAAAGTAATACATTACCAAGTCTGTGTACGCAATTTAACTTCCAAATTAGTATCCTGAAATGAAGAATAATGAAGAACAATATTTTAAGTCACATGCATAATCCACAGAACTCAGCATTCTTAGTTTCTATTCACATAATAATTACTTGCTGGAATATGCCACAAAATGGAAAAAAATAAAATCCTGGTAGTTTTTCTATGTGTTTCTGCTCTCTGTTAACAAGTGAAGCAAATCCTATGACACTCTAACTTTGAAAAATAATGCATTTTCTGTGGCTGCGTCTCTGGATCATAAAGTATAGGCACATTTATAAAAATGAAATGCCTGAGAACCGCAGAACATTTTTATTTCTCGTGATATTCCTGGGTTTAAATAAATATACACACACGCTTATCCTAAATATGCATAACAATAGAGGTTGTGTGAGTTGTGAGTTACATCCAGGCCTGTGATCAGCAGAGTTCCACTTATGCCACAAAAAGAAGACAATTTCTCATCCATTCCTCCTCCTTCCTGCAGCCCTTATCCCTTGCATAAGAGGTAGCGCAGCAGCTACACGGTGAAGGGGGGGGGGAATTACCTATGCTCACCCTACCGGATCTCATACCTTTCTGTGAATCAGACTGAAAGCTGAGCAATACTAAAACACTGAAACAAAGCTAAAAATTCCATACAAAAATGGCCATGGTAAAGGGTCCAATTTTATGGAACAGGGGAAACTGTGCAAAAAAATATATTTTTTCAAGATGCAAAAAAACTGAAGAAACTTTCCCTGCGGTAGAGGGAAAGGCATTCCAGAACGTAAGAGCAATGGGGGAAATGCCCGTTTTCGAGTTCACCACCCGACAATATTCTGTTGGATATGGTGATGACACAAATAAAATCCCCACCCCCATGATGTAAGACTTGGATTCTAAGTGATTGTTCAGATCTATACACTGGCAGGCAGTTCTTCAGGTAACCTGGTCCCACGTTGTTCAAGTCTTTATGTGGCAGGATCCACCACCACAATCTGGGACAGCTCCTTTCATGTGCAACTCTTAGGCACAAACGTATTACTGTACTTTTCTGTGTATAAGACTAGGTTTTTATCCTTAAAAATACAGTGGTACCTCTGGTTACAGACACTTCAGGTTACAGACTCCGCTAACCCAGAAATAGTACCTCAGGTTAAGAACTTTGCTTCAGGATAAGAACAGCTGGAGGCCCCATTAGCTAAAGTGGTACCTCAGGTTAAGAACAGTTTCAGGTTAAGAACAGACCTCCAGAACGAATTAAGTTCTTAACCCGAGGTACTACTGAAATGCTAAAAAGTGGGTGTCGTCTTATACATGGGTAGTGCATAGGGTGGACGTTTGATTGGTTGCTGCCTTAGCTGTCAGCGGCTATTGTGCGTATTGTTGATTGCTGCATCAATAGGTGGTTTTTAATGGATGACGCTGCGGCAATTGGGTGGGCAATTCGCTGCTTATGCCGGCAATGGGACAGATGGAGGTGAATTTTGCGACACGTATGGGTGAGCGATTTCAGCATTCCCTTCCCCCCCAAGAAAAGCTCAGCAACTCTGGACAATCCTCCCCAAAAAAGCTCAACAACTTCTCCCCCCATTTTCTTAAATTTGAGTCCTCCAAAACAGGGGGCTTCTTATACATGGGGGCACCTTATACACGGAAAAGTACGGTATATTTCAGCTATCACTTCCAATTATGTGGAAGCACTCAGAGAGCTTTTCCAGATAGCTTGATATTGTTTGCATCATTAAAGTCCACTTTTCCAAGATCAGCCATTGTATAAAAAGCTGGGACAGTTAATTGCCTTAAGTTTAGGAACCTATCAAAGAGTGAAGTGCTTACCTCTGATGCAGTAAGAATGACTTTCACCTCCTGCCCCACAGAAAGTGATTTCAGAGGCATAGTCAGGGATGCAGATGAATTCTGTTTGTCTTGCTCCCCATTACTTGAGCAATGCTAGATGGAGGTGGGGAGAGTTATGTTGTTAAATCATCAGAAAATACTATGTTTAAAGATTATTTTGATTTTTCAAAAAAATAATGTTATATTTCAACCAGAGTAGGATGACAGTCTAAAGAACCCTAGGGTTGAATCCTGCAGTTTTTGCATATAACTTATCAGTTAACTGAAACTCTAAAATGATATGTATATTATCAGTTTAATTAATGTTTATCAAGGTTATTACATTAGATGGGCAAACTTTTGGACTGAAAGCATGAATATAATGAGTGTTACCAAATGGAGCTAACACTTTTACCTCACTGCTGTTTTTGGTTTGGGGGGAGTAGTTGAGGGAGAGTCTGGGTGCAAAAGCACACTCCTAAAAATATCTACTGGGAAGCAAGTCCCATTTAAATTTACTCTGAAGTCGGTGATGATTGGTGAATGAGGTATTTCAGGCCAGGGTTCCTGGAAGCCAGGTCCCAGTACCTGACCTCTTGCACCACCAGAATAGCATGTCTACCAAAGACGTCATGGTCTGGATTATATCTACACAGAGGTGCCAACTAAACAGCATTTCGAAACACACCAGCTGATTCAGCATCTAGTCAGATGAAGTTTCAGATCCAGGGCCTGCTTTTCAGTCTATATAACTGAGAAATGAGAATATCCCATCAGACCTAGCTTCTGCTCCCCACACTCTGCCTCTCAATCTGATCCTTTGCTAACTTGGACTACACCAGAAATAGTCAACATGATGCCCTCCAGATTATACCACCTTCTGAAGATGCCCCATTCTTCCTTTCAGAGTTCCTTCCTTTCTGCCAATATATTCCCCTTTCTTGCCCATTCAGATCATGTGCATGTAGAACACTAAAATAAAAAAGGGGTTACTTTCACTCACTTTCCAGAACAGCAGCTGCACTGGTCCGCAGCACAAAAGAAAAAGAAAAGATATCACTCTACTATAGTTTCCCATTATGTTCAAATACAGGAAACTGTGGTTTGATCAAATCACAGTTAGAGATAACAAAACAGAATTAAACTGTGTTTTCATATTCTGGTTTTGTACAACTACCCATAGACAACCACTGTTTCCCATATGAGGACACAATAGGAAACTATAGTTTGTGCAACACTGCAAATCAAAACTTTTAACTTCCTCCCCTCAAGTTCTAAGGAAGAAGGAAGTGGATTGTTGCATGGGAATCTGAGGCTCACTGTGGCACATTATTATAATAGAAACAGAAAACCATGATTTCCTGGGCCAGTATTTTATAATACTCTGAGAGGGGGTACATTATTCTATTCCTATTGTATTTTTAGGTGCAGTGCATTATTTCCAATGAAAGTATGGTCACCTGCAGGTGGGCGTTTAATTGTGGTTCCCAATACATCGGGTAGTGAAAATAAAAGCATTCTACTGATCCAGATTCCAAAACAGTTTTCCATGTATCTTCATATGATCCCTTCATTCTCAGTTCAAGATCACCTTCTTCTAAAAAGAGAAGCCCAAACAGATTACAGTATCAACTTGAGCGTAAAAAACATATTTTACCTACAAACTGCCCTTTATAGCTACAGTGGTACCTTGGTTCCCAAACACCAAAAACCCGGAAGTAAGGTTTGCAAACATTTTTCAGAAGCCGAACGTCCGATCTGGCTGTCGGCTATTGTTTCCGGGGCACCTGCACCAATCAGAAGCTGAGCCTTGGTTTTTGAACATTTTGGAAGTCAAACGGACTTCCAGAACGGATTAAGTTTGATGCTTTTGTTTTTGCATTTTTTATTTTGAGGCTTTTTCGGTTAATTTGTTTTTGGGACTGTGTGGAACCCAGTTCAGCGATTGATTGATTGAGTGAGTGATTGATTGATTGATTGATTGATTGATTGTGTGACTGTGGAAATGGATAAAAGCCCCCCATCCAAACAATGACTATCATCAGTGCAGGTAAGAAGAAAAAATATTTTTTATTTTTATCATCTACAATGCTGTCTTATTTATTTTATAGTACAGTACATTGATTATTGCTTTCATTTTATAGATCAATGGTCTTGCTAGATAGTAAAATTCATGTTAAATTGCTGTTTTAGGGGATGTTTTTAAAAGTCTGGAACAGATTACTCTGTTTTGTATTACTTTCCATGAGAAAGTACGCCTTGATTTTGGAACACTTTGGTTTTGGAACGGACTTCCAGGATTAAGTTTGAGAACAAAGGTACCACTATACTATCTGGATTTAATAGAAATGTCCCCCCCCAAAAAAAAAAAAATTAAGCACCTAATAGTTGCTTAACAGCTACAAGGAAAACCAACCCCAAAATATTTGCACCAGTAAAATGATTGCTTTTCCAAACAGCAGTTATATATTTAATAACTTGTTGGTATTTGTTTCTAATTTAAATACTAGCGATAACTTCAAATTTTGCCAAGGGCTAGTTAATCAAGAGGCTAGATATGCTATAAAGGAGTGTTAACAATCTCAGTATCCTTCAGTCCATTCCGGACTTTCCAAGTAATTATCCATAATATGCCACCTTATTTTCTCCTACAACTTGACATTGCAACATGAAGAACATTTAAGCAGCTTGTATGCATTTCATCCTGATCTTATTATCCAATATGGAACAGAATCAAAAGCTGTTGCTTAACAAAACAGCAGCAGCAGCAGCAGCAAGATAAAGAAAAATATTTATATCTGCATCAATTTTCTTGATTCCCAGAAAAGAGAGAGTTAATTGTTGCTGAGGTGGGGTAGGATCTCTACCTGGAATTACCTTTGAAATACTTCGCACTTTTCTCCTTGGAAACACAAACATTCAAGCAAGAAACTGGACGGGCCTGTGAAAAATGAACAATAATCCAAGTAATGAAGCTTCAAATTTATTGAAATGGTCAAGCATTCATGAAGAGCTGCCTCTAAAGGCAGTTCTTTAACATTTGTCTCCCATAGTCCTCCACCCCACAGCCTTTAGTTCCTTTTGTGTATATATTAAATTATAATTCACCTAAAACTACATTCCAGAAACAATGAAAGGATGCACAAAATCTAAAGGATTAAGATTACCACTATGATGTTGTTTGTGAAGAGATTCTCAAGACGATCCAAACTAGAAGGGGGGAAATGCAAGTTTTAAAAAACAATTGCACTGAATACATCTTTCTTAGCAACCAAACTTGCCTTACAAATTTAGCGAACTGAGGCCTGGCAAAGCAGGATTACAGGAAGGAGTGTGAGCCACAGGCAATAAAGAAAAGCAGACCCTCCAAGTGTCCCTATTTTCCAGCGACAGTCCTGGGTTTACAGAAGCCATCTTGGTTTCTGATTTGATCCCAGAACGTCCCACTTTTCCTTAGGATGTCGCAATTTTCATTGGAGAAATGTTGAAGAGTATTGTAGGACATCCCCATTCCACTGAAAAAGTTTTGGAGGATATGGAATAGGACATCCCCAGGGCTTTTTTTTCAACAGGAACTCATTTCCAGCACCTCTCAGGTGGGTACCATTGCCATTACAGTATAAGAGAACGGGAAGGCGTTCATCATGAGTTCTGGCACCTCTTTTTCTAGGAAAATGGCACTGGGCATCCCTATTTTCAATGGAGAAATGTTGGAGGGCATGCAAAAGGAATCCCACCCTCACTCACATCCAGTCTAGACAACAACAAACTCTAGACACCAACTAAAGCACTTACTCAGAGCAAGCCAATACACCCTAACTTTTAGTAAGCATGTTTAGGAGACTGCAGCCTGAAGTTCCTTCAACTTCAGTTGGGGGAGAATATCTATGTGATTCATTTTAGCACCCACTTAAAAGTGCTTAATGGTAATCAAATTGGGCCTGCTACAGATGTACACATTAGTTTGTTCTGTGTGTATCGCCGTCCTTTGCTGGATATAATCAAATTTTACTTTGCTTTTCTATTTGTGCAAGACAACCCTTATTCTATGATCCCTGGATCCAAGCCTACATGTTTTAATAATCACTCACTATATGCTTTTACGAAAAAGTTCCAAAAATCCTTCCATTGGAACTATTACGGTACTTTATAAAAATTGATAGTATTTAGGAACACTCCCAAATTGTGGTGTGATACATTATGGGTTCTTCAGGGGTTACAGTGGTGTCCAAACTTTTTTCAAAGAGGGCCAGATTTGATGAAGTGAAGGGCCGTGAGGGCCGACCAAAGTTGTTAACCTTTTTTTCGGGTTGAAGTTGTTGAACTTTTTTTCAGATTGAAGTTGTTGAGGTTTTTTTAGGACACACACACACACCCCAGGAAACAAACTGCCACAGGGGCTGGATTAAACCAACTGGGGGGCTGGATTAGGCCCCCAAAACGGACTTTGGACATACCTGGCACTTCAACATGCCTGCTAGTCTTTCTTTCCCCATAACATTGTTATGTAATGAATTGAATAGGATCCAAACTGCAGCAGTCTGATTGGTCCTAGAACAATAGGATCCAAAACGCAGCAGTCTGGTTGGTCCTAGAACAATAGGATTCAGAATGCAGCAGTCTGATTGGTCCTAGAACAATGCAGCAGTATGATTGGTTGGCAGGAACCACCCAATCATTCTCCAGATAGAAGCGA
Organism: Podarcis erhardii; assembly: GCF_964252035.2. Taxonomy (NCBI): domain Eukaryota; kingdom Metazoa; phylum Chordata; class Lepidosauria; order Squamata; family Lacertidae; genus Podarcis; species Podarcis erhardii. The sequence continues at coordinate 45,456,332 of NC_138497.1, forward strand.
ATCCACAACCAGATTGGCTTACAGTAGAATTCCGGAATTAGCCAATCATGTGCAGCCCATTGTGTAAATAATGTATATAAAGCAGATACTTTGAGGGGACATTCATTCATTCCTCCTCACCACTATGAGCTGAAGAAAGAGCATGAAATCACTTTGTGACTCTGAGTATATTTCAACATAGAGATCTTTTTCTTTGTTAGATGATACTTCCCCAACAGTTTGAATGTACAACATTTAAAGCAATAGCAATGCAGTTTGTTTTTTATGTGATATGAAAGAAAATACTTTGCTTTTACTATGTATACTACTTGAATTATAGAGAACAACCTTATCTCTCCAGTAGAAAAAATGGCAAGTGTGAAACAGCCCCTGAAATCTACCTGTAATGGTTTCAATTCCACATTATGGATCAGCAAACACCCTGCATCACATTTCGTACGGCATGCTCCCAGAATGGAGGAAAGGCATAAAGCAGGCTTTATTTAATTAAATTAAGAAGAGCATGCTTACTTCAGGAAGACTAGAACTTTTGGTGAAAGGTAATTAACTGAAAAACAGAAGAAGCAACCACATCAATTGTTTGATTTATTATGCACAATTAAATTCATGCCTAGACAAGCTAAAGTCTATCATCTGGGAGCTTTCAGCACCCTGAATGCTCAAAGTGACAGCATATGTAATTAGTTGTGCTATCTTGATGACTCCTGCTCATTAAATTCACAGCTTGTTATAAACAAAGACATCTATAAATGCACTAACTTAAACCCATATTTTTTTAAAAAAACAAAAAACTGACATGACACCACATTTTATAAAGAATCCAGAATACTTCCCTATTATTACTACATACTTTTCCTTCATTATGAACTCTACGTCCAGTTCTTCCTTACTCTGGAAAGAAAAAGATGGCTGGGATCAGCAACAAAATAATAAAAGAATCTGCTTAAAAAACAAAAAAAAGTAAAGAGATGCTTTTCATATTAACTGAATATGAGTGGCAAGTGAAGCAAAACATTGCAGGATTTCAGCCATAAAACTATAAGAAGAGTCCTGCTGGAATAGCCCAAAGTCCTACTTGTTCCTCCATTCAGTCCTTATTCTGATAATCAGCTGCGGATTGCCTTAACCTACAACATGCATGTCCAACTTCAAGTAGCTTGTGATCTACAATCCAATATCATAAACTGGCAGTGATCTACCAGCCAGGGATAGGTGCAGGGTGGGCGGGCAGGCGCTGGCTGCTTCCCCTGAGGGAGCAGGGACATGTAGGGAAAGGTGTAGGGTGGGTGGCAGGATGGGTGCAGGGTGGGCGGGTACAGCCCAGCTCTCTCTCCCCCCCCCCCACAAGCCAGCCCTTTCTCTCTCCCGCCCCCCTCCAAGCCAGCTCTTTCTCCCCCGCACCCCAAGCAGCTGTCTCTCTCTCTCCCTTCAAACCAGCTGGGCTGCGGAGCTCTCCTGCACAACGCTTCTCCTCCCGCCCACCCTCAAACCAGAGCACTATCTCTATCTCTCTCCCCCCCGTCAAAGGGAGCCACGCAGCTGATGTGGATCCCAATACAGCAGTGCCGGCCCTCCCTCCCTCCCTGCTTGCCAAAGGGAGCCTTCCCACGCGGCTCCTCCTCGCGCCTCCCTCCATCTCCGGCAGCCTTCCCCTCTCCCAATCGGGAAAGCCACGCTAAGCCCGCCTCCACTCTTCCAGCAGCATCCCACAGACCTCTCCCCAGCTCCCTCGCGCCTCTGCTCAGCCTTGCATCGCTGTGGAGACCGGCAGCGCAGGGGCTGCTGCTGCTGCTGCAGCATCATCTGAGGTTGCAGAGAAAGGCCCTGCGATCGATCGACTGGGGGCTCACGATCGACATGCCGTACATGCCTGTGCTACATGAATTTGTCTTCTTCCTTTTGGCCCTACAGGTTTTGCTGAATTACAATTCCTCTCAGTGCCAGGCTCACACCTCCTTTAAAATTTTTCTAAATTGGCAGCCATCACTACACCTGGGGCTAGTGATTCCACAGTTCAACTGTGTGAAGATCTACTTCCTTCTGCTTGTCCTCCATTTGGTTTCATTGGATGATTACCGGTTCTAGTATTAAGTGGGGGCGGAAGAATGTCCCTATTCACCTTTTCTACACTGTGCATAATTGTATGCATTTTATATCCCACCCTGTTGTCCATCGTTCCCACAGCTCCACCAACATTCAGCATCCTCAACCCTCATTAGCCTACTTTGGCAACCCCCCAACCACCCCCCCAAAAAAGGGGGATTTTGGGGGTACTTCTACAAACCTTACGGGTCCCTCCTGCTTGCTGACACCTCTCCCCCTTATGTGTGAACAGTGTCGCTTCAGTTAAATAAAGGATCCACACAAAGCAAGTATGTTTGCCAGTTACAGGTGGGCTAGAGATGCTTACCTGACCTCTCAGCAACTGAGTGCCTGCTCTTACCAGGAGACGGAGTGCAGCGCAGTGCAAACACACTGACAGAGCCAATCCGGTGCTCTTGCCAGAGCATTTGCACCACAGTTGCTCTCCCTGCCACCTTGCCCTCCTGATAAGCAGAGGCGACTCACCTCAGGAAGTCAGGTAAGCGTCATTCAGGCCTTCTTCAAACATGGCATATGATGTCAGATAATATAGTTACATAATCAAAATGTTCACGAGGCACACACATAAATATTTCTCCTCCACTGAAGTATAAAGCAAGGTATTTTGTTCTGCACCTCTGAATTCAGTATGAAGGTTGTGTGGAATCTCTCTCCAGGGCTGACTTCAGCTACATCAAAAAGGACAGTGAAGAGAAGGTCATCTGTGGTGAGCAAGTCTTCATCGTAAATCTTCAGTTCCAGGGTGTTCTGAAAATTAAGGAAGCGCCTTAAAAAAATTGTATGTGCTTGTGTTAAATGTTAGGACCTCAAATTCATCTGAACTAAAACTTGCCCATCTTAAGCTACTAGAGAAATTCTAGAATGCAGATTCTCTGAGACTAATGCCATAAACGCCATTTCCTTACCTTCACTTGATTCTGTACTGTAAAATAGAAGGTTTCGTTCCACACAGGTGCACTTGAATTCAGGACTGTTTGAGTCCTTGCTTCCTCCTGCGAAGCTGTTGGCAGCCATAGTGTTACATAGCAGTCAGCTCCACTCACTAAAGCAGGGAGAAAAACTTGCTTAGTAAGAATCTAAAGCCAAGCACTAAAATCACAATTCTGATAACCTTTGTGACTCTATTGTATTAAGTTTGGCACCTTTCAGATAAAGAAATTAGGTAGGTTTGGACCTAACTTCTGCAGGGATAAAGAGCCAGTTTAGCCCAAGGTACACTCCTTTATTTTTCTACCATATAAATGAACACCCTTAATAATTCACTTCTGTGAGGGAAAGTAAAGCCCTGCACTAGATGACACCTTTTAACAGAGGGAGGGAGAAATTGTCCCTCATCCACACCCGCTGACTGGCCTGACATGACATGACAGACATATAGCACAGAAGGATGGAGGTAAACAATACATCTCTGAGCTGTCTGCAAACCTCTCCATACCAACTACACATACCGAACTTATCAAAACAGTAGGGGTGTTAGTCAACTAAGTGTTACTCAAAGTAGACCCACTGAAATCAGTTGTCATAAGTGAGTCATGTTGGTTAATCTCAATGGGTCTACTCTGAGTAACACTTAGTTGACTACCACCCTTGGCATATTACTAATCACATATAAAGGGCTGCTCTACATATTAAAACTACATGGCAGTACGTAGAAGACTGTCTTATACCAAGGGTCAAAATATCTGTCCACCTAGCCTAATATTATCTACTCTGACTGGAAGCTTTTCAAACAAGCAGGAGTCTTTCCCATTACTTGCTACCTCAGGCTTCCTCAACCTTGGCCCTCCAGATGTTTTGAGACTACAATTCCCATCATCCCTGACCACTGGTCCTGCTAGCTAGCGATCATGGGAGTTGTAGGCCAAAAACATCTGGAGGGCTGAGGCTGAGGAAGCCTGTACTACCTGATTCTTATTTTAACTAGAAATTTCCAGGAATTGAACCTGGAAACTTTTGCACGGAAAACATGTGCTCTACCCACTGAGTTATGGCTCCTCCCCACTGAAATGTGTAGTGACCCTGCTTTTCACATCAATGACCAGGACAGCTTCTGTGTAGAATTTTACATGTATACCAGTCTTCACTTACATATTATATTTATACGTAAAACGTAGCTACCTCTGAGTCCTAAACTAATAAGGTGGTACTCTGTGTTGTGTAATATTTAGAAAGGGGTTATTTTTTAAGCATCAAATGGCATGACTGTGAGCTGTATCCAAATAAGGTCTACTTAGAGTAGACCTACTGAAATTATTGCTCATGACTGACTCATGCTTATTGAATTCAGCGAGACTTCTCTGAGGCTGGATCCAAACAGATATTAAATATGCTATTAAAATACTATTAAAAATTGCAATAAAATATATATGCAATTTGCCATTGAGCTCTACAGAGCCATCTGGTGTCACAGTCTTATAACATACTTATAATGTTAGAATTGCAGCTGTGTAACTGAGTCCTCAGGAGGAGTAGGACTTAGTTAGAAACAAACCTATGTGTCCCACCAAGTTTGTTCTCAGGCCAAAGAGTCTTTATACATATAAAAGGGTAGGTCTGTGGTTCCTTCAAAAACCTGCCAAAGCATTCCAGCTTTGCCAAATATTTTTGATCCCTAGTTAAAACCTGAATTTAGAATTCCACTCTCACCATCTGTTGAAAATGTTTCATGTTTTGTTTTTCTGGTTACCAGTCCTTTTAATTTCATGGAAGAGAGGCAACCAAAATGTGAAGGAAATATGGTACTCACGTGGGTCGGCTGCAGTGATATTTCTAGCTTGCAAGATTTTCACAGTGAGCTGAGAAGTGGGGAAGGTTTGGATCTGCAAAGTAAATGTATGATTTGATGAAGTCACAAAACTGAATTTAACTACACACACTTACCAGCAAAAGGGAACAGAATAGATAATCTCAGAATTGTAGAATGATAAGACAGGAGCATATCTGAGAGGTACTTTAACCCAGAACATGAACAGTAATTTGAAGGTAAGGTTCAAAACAGATGAGGAGGTGATATTTAAAAGAACCCTTCTATGAGTTACAATCTCATAGAATCTCATACAATGCTTTACCTACTTAATCTCAAGACCTTGTACTCAGTTACACAGTTGGAAATAAAACATTTTAAATGTGTTGTAAAGTACAGTATACAAATGTGCAGTGCTTTTCTTCTTTAAAAAATGTTTAGGGGTACTCTCAAGAAAATCACCATTTTATAGTTCAAATCAGGAAAAATAAATACAGTAAATGGGCAAAAGTACAAAGATTCACAAAATGTTTAGGGGTATACGTACCCCTGCGTACCCCCAGAAAAAAGCACCACAGATGTGACACTAGATGGCAACAATGAACTATGCAAAATTCAATGCATTTTTAAAAACGTTTTTTTAAAAAAAGCATTTTCACAGCGTTTTTATATATGTACAGATTCCACCCCTCACATGCTAATCTTGTTGAAATGCCCTCAAGTGTATTGACCCTGTAGTGCATGTACTGCATATGTAGACACACACACACACACACACACACACACACACACACAAGCCCAGAATGTGTCCCTCCATTTGCCCCCTCCCCTTCCAGGTGATACGCTGTATAAAAAAAACCAATTTATTGAATAGCTGTACTTTTAAATTTACCTCCGGTAAACTGGTAGTTGGATTCTCAGACATCCTGTACTCTCAAGCCTCATGCAGTCAGATGAGAAAAATGTCAGGTTGTGCTTGAGGGAACTGGTTCCTTGACTGAAGGGGACTAGTCCTGGTTGTGTCTGCCTTTAAAGTGACAGAACTTGGAAATCGTTGTAATATAAGCAGAAATTCAACCCCACCCTCGGTGATTAAAAACAAATACTTTAAGAGTGCTCCGTGCACATATAAATAGAAAATTATTATTTTAAACAAGTTTGCACTGTATTTTTATGGTGTGGCCAACTGAGTTATGCACATCACTAGCTGACAAAATTCCAGAGTTCCTTTCCTGGTATCCATTACCAAATGTGACCTCAGAGCTTCTCCAGATGCTAAACCAAGTCATGCCCAGATTGTTAAATCATGCAGTGTAGCCATCAGTTTTTACCTAGTACAATAGCCAGTACCCAAATTAGCTGTACTGCAGGGGACTGAAGATTGCAGCACTGCCAGCAGTTTAATGTGGTTCAGGGTGGTAAAATTAATCAGAGTACTAAAAGCAATATGGGACACGGGTGGCGCTGTGGGTTAAACCACAGAGCCTAGGGCTTGCCGATCAGAAGGTCGGCGGTTCGAATCCCTGCAACGGGGTGAGCTCCCGTTGCTTGGTCCCTGCTCCTGCCAACCTAACCGTTCGAAAGCACATCAAAGTGCAAGTAGATAAATAGGTACCACTCCAGTGGGAAGGTAAACAGCGTTTCCGTGCACTGCTCTGGTTCGCCAGAAGCGGCTTAGTCATGCTGGCCACATGACCCAGAAGCTGTACACCGGCTCCCTCGGCCAATAAAGCGAGATGAGCGCCGCAACCACAGAGTCGGTCACGACTGGACCTAATGGTCAGGGGCACCTTTACCTTTACCTTTAAAAGGCAATATAGATTGCAAGGGGCTCCAAAAGGATCTCTCCAAACTGGGCACATGCACGGTAAAAAGGCAAATGTGATTCAGTGTAAGCAGATGTGATGTGATGTGATGTGATGCACATAGAGGCTAATTAGTTAAACAAATAAATCCCATCTTCACATATAAACTGATAAGGACTGAACTAGTGGTGACCAACCAGGAAAGAGTTATTTGGATTGTGGGGAATAGTTCAATGAAAGTGAAGATGTAGTTTGCAACAGCTTTGAAAAAGGTGGATTCTAAGTTAGGGATCATTAGTAAAGGAATAAAAAAATAAAACTGCCAATATAAGAATGCCCTTATATTTGGTGCAACTACACTTGGAATACTGTGTACAGCGGAACCTTGGTTTTCAAATGTAATCCATTCTAGAAGCCTGTTCAACTTCCGAAATGTTCGAAAATCAGCAAGTTCAATGGGGGAAATTGAGAAATGCACCTCAGAAGCCATTCGACTTCCGAGGCGTGTTCAAAAATGGAAGCATTCACTTCTGGGTTTTCGGCATTTGGCTTCCAAAACATTTGGCAGCCAAGATGTTCAAAAAACGAGGTTTGACTGTGCTAGGTGAGTCTCGGGGTACCTTCCATCTCTATGGTACTATGATTTGAGGCATTTTAGCTTCCCTAGTTCTATAAAATAAATGCATGCTATTTTCTTATTATTTAAAAAAGGTCATGCATTATGTTCATGTGTCTCACAAAGGAAACTCTTACCTGCTGTGTGTACAATTGCAACAATAGCTTGCAAAGTTTTCTTCCCTTTCTGGAAGGCAGGAAAGTGCAGGTTTAGATGCATAAGGGCTTATAATACAAGATAGTAACCAACTTCTACAGCTGTTAAGTAGACGCAAATATAGTTTTATCACACTAAATAGCTTTTCATTTGAAGAACAAGCCACTTCTGCTCAAAAAGCCTTAGAAATATTGCATATATTTGTATACAAACATCGAATCTGGTTGCTGTTGCATACATGAGGGAGGGGTCAGCAAACTTTTTCAGCCATGGGCCGGTCCACCGCCCCTCAGACCATGTGGTGGGCTGGACTATATTTTGAAAAAAAAAATATGAACAAATTCCTATGCCCCACAAATAACCCAGAAATGCATTTTAAATAAAAGGACACATTCCACTCATGTAAAAACATGCTGATTCCCAGACCGTCCATGGGCCGGATTGAGAAAGCAATTGGGCCTCAGCCGGGCCACGGGCCTTGGGTTGCCTACCCCTGCATTAGGGCATTGCCTACTTGCAGGTGGCTCAACAGAATACCCCACTATGAGGCTGTTTCCTCACTATACCAAACCACATAGGTAGCATTACACACCCGATCTGCAGAATAGCAAGGACAAATGGTGCCCCAATTACTGTCCCTGACACTGGTGGCTGATTCTACGAATTGGTGCTGTCAGCGACTGAGAGATGTCATGAGCTCCCAGCCCATGGGTGCCTGGGTGTAGGCTAAGCAAAATTCCTCACAAAGGAGGTGTCACAGTTTGACCTTAACATTTCAGGTCGTTTCTCTCACAGTTATAATTGGCATGTGAAGCAAGGTCCATTTCAAAACCCAGTGTGTGCTAAAGGTTTGCTTAATGTCTACTTGTTAATACAGGAAATAAACATAGCGATGATGATGATGATTTTAAAAATCTTTTGCTTATTTGCTTATTTTTAAACAGCCATGAGAAAAGCCTTAGGATAACCATTCATCCTCTTGATTCATTGCGTTGGCATCGCCAACATGTAACCACTTCATTTAGCAATACAAAATTGTAATATTAGATCACTGCACTGCTCCAACATTGTAAATCACAGCATCATACTCACATTCAGCTGTAAAAAAAAACACGTTTTCCTGTATAGGTTTACAAATAATTTTAACAAGAAGTCACTAGAACATAATCCATATATCACCTTTAGTAACCTGGTCCAGGTCATATGATCTAGACTGTTTTATCTGACTATTATTATTATTATTAATTTCTATGGCGCCCTTCTTATGAAGATCACAGGGCAGTTTACAATATAGAAACACAAAAATAAATACCCTAAGAACAAACAAAAGCAACAATGCCCCACTCATACAACAACAAAATTATTGATCTTTTAATTAAAACATATGCAATATTTAAATTTTCTAGATTCATTAAAACTTTGACCATGCAAAAGTGATCCTCTGGGCAGCTACTTGAGTAAGTGAATGATGCACTGGGCCTTTTGCCGCTTTTGCTCTGGCCAAGTTCTGCAGTGCCCAGTCAGGCACATCTGTTGCACGTCGAGGTCCCCAAGACACCCCAAATAAAAACACAATGACACTTAATTTTTGTTTAAGGTTTTTGGCATAATTTTGGCCACAACTTTATTAAAATTAAGCAATGTGAGTGGTTGCTTAGGCATTGGTAGCACTAACTGACCCCGCATGGGGACAGCTCTGACATTCGCTCCCCCCGTGAAGTCAGAAAGGGTAAGTCACCTGGGGAGAGAGACAGGACTGGGAATCATGCCTCACCTCACCCCAGAATGCTCCCAGGGGCTCTTGCATGGCCCTAGCCCCTTGCCAGGGGGTTTTGGACAAAAGCATGGTGAGCCCCTGGGTTCCTTTAACGGAAAACGCTTGCAGCAGCAGCAGCAGCATTTTGGAGGGGCAGGCACAGCCAAATCCATACCCCTCCACCAACCAATTCCCAAACCAATGCCTAACCGCAACCTTACAAGTTGTGACGATTTGCTACGCAGTAGACAAAAACCAAATGGCACCAGCCAATCAGCCAAATGGACAAAATTCCTACCAGGCCCCTGCTCCAAAGCAGATGACCCCATGACAGGCATAGCAAGGTCAAGCAAACAGCCTAACATTAGGGAAGGAGGGCGGGTGATCCGAAGAACGCAGCGAAAAGAGGAAGTTTGTCGCTGTGTGGAATGTATTTAACAAATAGGGGTGTCAATCACTAAATGGCTACATATAAATTTCCCCAGCCCGCCCCTGCTTAAAAGATGGCCAAACCTTTTGCCTAGCAACAATGAGGTGTCTCGTCAGCCCCCACCGCAACACGTGCTCTCCATGAGGGAGAACATGCTTTGTCAATAGCCCTCCTCTTCTCTGTGTTCCACACTGCGGTAAGAACCTTAACAGGATTCCTGACTTCCCACCACATATCCTCAGTGGTCCTCATGCTGTGTGTAAAAGTGAATTTACAGTGCATGGTCTTTCTGCTAAGAACTCTCCGTCATTGTTTTCAATCTACTCTTCTGCTACAGCAAGTATCAACCCTCCTCCTTTTCCAAATTATTTTTATTCAGTATCACCTATCTCAAATTATCCCACCCATCATTTTGCTGCAGAAATGATTAACTATAGGTGTAAAAATGGGTGGAGAACTATCCTCAGTTATGAATTTCCTGTTTGGTGTGACATTTAAATTATTTGTGCATTGGATGTTCCTTTTCAATGTTCGTGCATTTAAAAAAAATGGAACTGGTTGAAAGGTTCACAGATTGAAAAATATACACTTCTTATGACGAGGACCTTAAAGAGGCAAACCTGCATAAACAAGCCACTCCACAAGCTTAATATAAGCAATTTTAAAGGCTTGAAGTTGTTTGCCTTATTAGACCACTAAGAAGTGGAAAAGCAGCTTTTGATACGGGACACTTAAGCAACCTCTCTGTTGCACAGTTCAAGATCAGTTCACGGGTTGTCATGATCACTAACTATATTTCATTAAAAAAGAAACTCTTTTGGTTTAACATGTTAAGGACTTAGCATTCTCACCCAGGCGCCAAAATGTCAATAAAGTGCAGTATTCAACCAGCTCTCCGCCTTGTGTGAGCAGAAGTGTTTTCCAGTCACACAAAAGGGTCTTTGGGTACATGCCACTGTCATGAAGCATTTCACTTTAACATTTTATATTTCAATCATAATGTAAATCAATAACAACAAAATATTTCGTAGTCACCTTGGCTTAGACCCCAAAGTGCAACAGCTCTTAGCGGCTACTGGTATTGGGATGATCCAGATCTTATTAACTGAATCCTAGAGGTTCAGTAAACTGGACAGTAAATTCAGAAGAGTCGGCGACCAGAAGGAGGAGGAGTATCAGGAAGAGTGGGATAAATTTAATGATTATTTAGTTAAATTTGTTAAGTTAAACTAACTGAAAATAGCTTGCAGATACTTAATGGGCTTAGGAATTTATTTATGTTAAGTGATGAATTAATATGTTTAATTCCATTAAACATGGAAAACATCTTCACCATTAGGTGAAGATTTAAGGATGTTAATGTTTAAGTTAAATTTCATAAAAATTGGGATTTGGAAAACCGTTAAAAGGACATGCAATGAAATTCAACCAAGGGGAAGCGAGGAAGTCACTTAACAAAGTTAATAACTGTAATTTTCAATAAGGCTATTATTTTTGTTTGTTTGTTTGTCGTGTGTGTGTGTGTTTGTTTATAATATTGTGAAAACTAATTTTAAAAAATTGGGGGGGAAACTGGGCAGTAAATTCTACAAGAACTTTTACCAAACTGTCTAACTGTCATAGTTCAAATGTCAAAGGTGAAACATTGCTTATTTTCATGGAGAAGGACTTTATTAATGAATATATGACGCAAGACCATATAGTGGCTGGGTATAAATAATAAATTATTATTATTATTATTATTAAGCAATTGAAGTCCAGCATTACATTAGCCCAGTGGACCCTATACGCCCGGGTATATAAATTCATTCAATCAATCAATCAATGCACATGTATCAAATGCTCAGAATGACAGGGAGACTAGAAAAATATTTTTTATTTATAAAAGTATTGTTGTGCTTCATTACCAAAATTAAGATTAACAAAAGTTTTGTAAAAAAAAAAAAAATCACTTGTGAATTTCCATGATATGAAGACTTCTGTCCTCATTATTCAAACACATGGTGATTTCTTAAAATAAATAACATTCTTTGTGCACTGATGTAGAATGCCCATCACTCAAGATGAGGGTTAAATTTGACGGTATCAGTGTTTCTTCTTCAAAGGTATTCTTTCAAGGTGTAGTAATTGCATCCCTTTACCCAGCAGAACATGTAACATTAATTTCATGTTCTTTGATTAAGACTATTTACAATATGATTACAATAAAAATAAATATAAAACAGTTCTCAGATTTCCCCACCCCGATATCAGATGAAATATATACCCCAGTGGACATTCAGAAATGGACCTCTTAAATATTGGACCTGTAGCACTGGAAACCTACTGCTATGTTTTATCCAATGCAAATTTTTCTTACTGAACAGAAAAAGGAAAGGACAGCTTTCTTTGTATGTAAACCTAAGTTTCCAGTGCAATCAGAAGAGAATTTCGCAGTGCAACATCCATTCACATAAAAAGGACCCCGCAAAGATTCATTTATTTCTACTGGGATCTTTCATAAAAGCACTGCAATCCATTCACTTCCCAGTTTTCAAAGAAACCCTAATCCTCTTTTCTTCTTTCGTCTGCTTAAAGCCATACTTAATGCTTTAAAAACAACTTCCTTGTTATTCAGTACATTATAGCGACTCAATTCTAGCAGTTTGTCAAAGTCTTCCGGTTCATAGGTGAAATTTAGTGTCCAGTATGGCGAGTCTATTCCTCCAATCACAAAATCACCAAAGGATTTCTCCTCTTCTGATTCACGTTCTATTCCTGCAGCCAGAGGAGAGGGAAAAGATACATTGCGTGAATACCTTCCTTCAAACTTATTCTGAGGCAGGAATGAGGGGTCTGTAGTCAAACAGTATCTGGAGGGCCACAACTCCCATTCTTCCTGACAACTGATCATGTTGACTGGGGCTAATTGGAGTATGAACATGACTGCATTTTACTATATACTTCATTTTACCGTATTTTTCGCCCTATAGGATGCACTTTTTCCCCCCCAAAAAATGAAGGGGAAATGTGTGTGCGTCCTATGGGGCGAATGCAGGCTTTCACTGAAGCCTGGAGAGTGAGAGGGGTTGGCGCGCACTGACCCCTCTCGCTCTCCAGGCTTCAGGAAGCTATCCGCAAGCTTTGGGAGCCCGCGGGAGTTCCCGTCGGGCTCCCAAGGCTTGCGGACAGCAGCCTGCAGCCCAAAACCTGGGGAGCGCACCCCGGGCTTCGGGCAGCTCTCTGCAAGCCTTGGGAGCCCGGCGCGACTTCCCGCCGGGCTCCCAAGGCTTGCGGACAGCAGCCTGTTCTGTTGGCTGGGGTCAGGGGAAGCTCAGGCTTCCCCCGCCCCAGCCCCGCGCCTGGGGGGGAAATATTTTTTTTTCTTTATTCCCCCCCCCCAAAAAAAAACCTAGGTGCGCCCTATGGGCCAGTGCACCCTATGGGGCGAAAAATACGGTACTATACCACATTGCAAACAAGCATAACTAATTAAACAACTGGGGGGGATAGTTGGCTAACCATGACAATTAAATTAACTGCTCCCTGTTCTTCCAAATTTCCAAGAAAATGTATCTTGCACTATAAAAAACAACATTCATGTTTCACAGAAACTGCGAAACAAGGACAACTGTGATTTCAAGGAGGAATGGGAACTTTATACAAATCGTTTAAAAATACAAAAAAATGAACTGGACTCCTTGGCAGGTTTTGAATAAACATATACAAATTTATTGTTGATAACATCATGGACAGATATGTAAGGATATCTACAATTTTATAATATGCAGAGAAAATATGTGTAGCGAAATCAGAGAGAGGAGCTGAGGGAAGTCCTTGGGGGGGGGATAAAAAAGGGGGGATTATGTTGGTGATTATATGGCTTGATAATTTGTTATGTGGAAATTAAGCATTAACAATATTTTTAAAAACCAACAACAACAACAACATTCATGTTTAAGATTTGTGTGTTTTTACTGGAATTCCCAAGCAAAAATGATGACCCAAGTTCTTCATAATATGTCAGTATTGATGCTGTCCCACTAGCTAATTATAAACCACTGAAATATTAAACCAGATCACCAGCATACGTGACAGAACTGGTTGGTAGGGTAGAGCTTATTCATAAAGGAATTAGTAATTTTCTATTTAGATTTTCAAGTTCTACTCCTTAAAATAGACTGTTCTGAGGACACTCAGTTCATTTCCTCACCTTTTGCTGTTCTACAGAACAGCTTAATGACCACACCAAAATCATGTTCAAAATGTTCAGTCAGTTCAACATTCTACTTGGGAATAACAACTAGATACAGTGGTGCCCCGCAAGACGAATGCCTCGCAAGACGAAAAACTCGCTAGACGAAAGGGTTTTCCGTTTTTCGCAAGACGAATTTCCCTATGGGCTTGCGAGTCTTGCGAGTTTTTTCCCTCCCCCCCCCTTTTTCTAAGCCGCTAAGCCGCTAACAGCACTAATCCGCTAATGGCCGTGCTTCGCAAGCAGAAAAAAACCGCTAGACGAAGAGACTCGCGGAATGAATTATTTTCGTCTTGCGAGGCACCACTGTACCTGTATGCAGGTTGTGTAAGCTCACGTGCTTACCTGGTGCTTTGTATTTGTGGAAGGTGTCATTAACGAGAGGGAAGTGAAGGACTATGGGAACCTTGGGATTCTCAGCATCCATAAACATATAACATTCCTTGGGATTTTCTTTATCTTCCTTGGTGAAGATGATTTCTGGGAAAGGAATGTCCCGTTCTTTGCAGTACCTCTGAGTCAATTCTAAGACCTGAAGTATGAGAGGGACATAAAAAACGGTCAGGCAATTATTAGCACCTTTTCCCTATGCTCATTGGCTTGAACTGGAACCATACTGGAAAAACTTCAGCTGAACTTGAGCTAGTACCAAGCCAAGAAAACTTAACAAGCCAAAAAACCCCAACCACCTCAAGTTGACTTGGCAGGCTACAATGATTTGTCTCACCTCAAATGGCGCTTCCCAAGAATAATTGAATGATAGGATGACATCAACATCTCTCTCTGGTTGCAGTACCAAGGGGAAGGGAGAATTGATGGAAAAGCCACCATCCACAAGGTACAGACTTTCTTCCATTGGAGTCAACTTATTAGGGAAAGCGTCTAAATGAGTACCTGAAAAAAAGCAACACAGTATGCTAAAAATGGTGAAACAGAACCGTCAATACCTTCAATGGAAATTCAATTTATAATTGAATGTTTTATACTAAGATAGGAAAAGCCATGTCTGTATTTGGCACCAGACTGGATTTTAGTGGAGATCTGACACTATTAACAGAGGATTTTCCCACTACGCAGGTTTCATTTGCTAATCTGTAAACTTTGGGGAAGGTCGGTTTTTATTCCAAAAAGAAATTTTACCTTTCCCGAGCACAAATTTATTGACCCTGATGTAATCCTTGTGCAGGTACAATCCTTGCATGAAATTGAAAGTTTCCCCAGCTGTAACACGAGACTTGAAGAAGTCCTGGAAAATTTGTATCAAGGGTCCGCCAGGTATAACCAGACGAGTCTTCAGCCTCATAGGATCCCGGAGATGGGATCGTCGACAGTCATCTACAATCATGAATCATGCGGTGTTTTTAATATATATTTATCTTCAATCTAGCCTGTGTCATCTTTAGGTTTTGAGAAAACAGATACTTCAATTAGCATGAACACTCTTTACACTTTGTGATCCCTTGTAACAATGCGCACAAGATTTGGGTATTTCACTTTGCCGTATATCTGCTGTTGAAATATTCATTTATATTTCTGCTGCCTCAATAAATAAAAACACAATAAATAAAATTATTTTAAATAACCAACATTAACAAAGGCAGCAGCGTTAACAGTTATTAAGAAGGCCAGGTAAAACTGATACCAAGACTAAGAGAGTTAAGTTTGCTCCACCACATGTAAAATAATTTAAGGGTAAAGTTCAGATTTGGAATTTAAGTGTACCTCTCATGGTTTCACCACTTGTGAATAAGACAGCCATTTCTGACTTTCATATGTGTAAATACTATGCTACCATGTGATCTGCAACTGATAGCTCTTTATATACCATTCTCACCATTGACCAGTAAACACTCCTACAGTATTGCCAATGCTAATTGATAAGAAAAGTCACAGACACTGTGACCATGTGAAACTCACTGTTACGAGTTCAAACCTGTTGGCTTTAAGTACAGCACTATCTGTAGAGGCATCTTTCTAGGCAGAAGCAGCCAATGTGGTGTCTCCCAGATGATGTTGGACTGCAGTTCCCATCATTCCTGACCAACAGCCACGCTGGCTGGGGCTGATGGAAGTTGTAGTTCAATGACATCTGGAGTGCAGCACATTGTGCGTAGGCAAACAATGTGCCAAGCTGTTATGAGCCACAGGAAGACAATGCACACCGCCCACACTCCTATCCAAATTTGCCCCTCTTATCAGCTCAAACTTACATTCCGGGATCAATTGGCGAGGGTAAGGTTGGCTGTGAATATGGGAGGCATCCACAGACCTCCTATCACTGTAACGGCTTGGTGCATTGAGTGTCCCAGATGTGCACAAGGAGTAGACAGAAATAAGCTTCTCTAATACCATCTTGGGATCCCTTCAGCAGTACATGGGAGCTACAACTGAGTTGGACGGGATCAAGCTGGTCATTAACCAGCGACAATCTCATATTTTTCCCAAGAATGATATACAGTGGTACCTCAGGTTAAGTACTTAATTCGTTCCGGAGGTCCATTCTTAACCTGAAACTGTTCTTAACCTGAAGCACCACTTTAGCTAATGGGGCCTTCTGCTGCTGCTGCTGTGCTGCCGGAGCACGATTTCTGTTCTCATCCTGAAGCAAAGTTCTTAACCTGAAGCACTATTTCTGGGTTAGTGGAGTCTGTAACCTGAAGCGTATGTAACCTGAAGCGTATGTAACCCAAGGTACCACTGTACATGGATTTATCTTCCCCTCTCTCCCCTGCCCCAAACATTTTATCCTCAAACA
This sequence comes from Podarcis erhardii, assembly GCF_964252035.2. Lineage (NCBI taxonomy): Eukaryota > Metazoa > Chordata > Lepidosauria > Squamata > Lacertidae > Podarcis > Podarcis erhardii. Next base: position 45,472,930 of record NC_138497.1, read on the forward strand.
AACAACTGTATGTTAAGTTGAGTTATGATGATTGGCCCAAAGTCACACAACACGCATTGCTGAACTTAAGATGAATTCAAGTCGAAAACTCTATTACAGAAATGTAACATGTGTTAGAATGAAGACAGATGACTAAAAATATCATATCAGGAAAACAATCTTAAGATAGGGGCCTGACTCCTAATGCTGCCAAGGAACTCCTGGTTGGCCCTGGCAGGGTCACAACATTCTTCTCAACAGCTTTGTTTCAATTGCAGTTTTTTCAAACGTTTCCCTGCCTTGTAAGAAATTTTGCAATCAATTAAGTAGCTCCTCCGCTTTTCTCAAGAACAAAGTTGGAATAAATCATCCCATTAGCAGATGAGAACAATTTTGATGGTATCCATAGAACAAAAAGTTCAACTACCCTTTAAATTTATGCCTCTTCTGTTGACTGGCTATTGTTTGAAAGTTTCAACATTATGTTAACAAGAAGGTACATAGTCTGCCAAACCAAATTCTCACGCAAAGATATTATTGTGCAAAATAATGCAGAGCAACTTCGTTCCTTACCAATAACTTTGACAACGTCACCAAGAGATTCTAGAAAGCTCAGTCCTGAACCAACCACCTTCAAAAATACATCATCCAGACTCGCAGCAAAGGCACTGCCCCACATTCCTGTAGAGTAATTAGGAAATTATTTTAAATCAAATTTAAAGGTTCTCCCCACTTTGGCAAACAAAAATATACACATGGTCAAGGTACTGGTACATCCTTATCTTGTGTTAGCTAATATTAAACCACAGATTCTCCACATTAAGAGGTAGGTCTGAGTTCTTTGTGTGTGCTTCCTCTAGTGGTGTTTCAAATAAGATTATTTCAAAAGAGTGCACAGGCAACACAAAGGCTGCAACTGTTTTCAGCTTAAAGCTATATGCTGGGACATTATTGCTAACTTTTGCAAAATTGCCGCAGGTGCAACTGTTATTGCATATTTTAATTATGATTTCATGGTGGTACATTGCTTAGGAGGCATTTTGGCATATAAGCCAAAGGATATGGTAGCAAGTACTTTTAAAGGCTGCGACTCATGAATAGTTTGAGATTGGATAGTTGGAAGGGGCCAGAGGACCATCTGTCCTAAGATACAACATAGCAGTCCTACCAACCCACCAAAACTCCAACAGATCTACCTACAATATTCAGTGTAGCTTATACTGTAAATGTAAAGCAGAGTGTTGTCAGGAAATGGTTTGTTATGACTCCAAGCCAAACCACAATAGAAGGCAAGTCCTCATCCACAGATGTGCTAGCTTGTAAGGGTAGGGGGTGCAACATCAAGATGTCAGGGGGAGCCGGGGGCGGAGCTGAACACGGCGACCCCGTGGCTTCATTGGCTGGTGGCTCCTTCTGGAACTGCCACTGGCGGGAGGCTAGCTCGACTCTCCTTCCTCTCTGCAGAAGGAGGAGGAGGAACTAGCCAGGCCACACTCGGCTCCACGCTTTGCCTCCACGCTTTTGGGACATCACGGAGGGAGCAGCCCCGACTCCCAAAATATTGAGGGGCCTGAAATGGGATCAGCCCTCAGGAGATCGCAGCCCTGCTCACCCACATCTCTACTAATGTGACCGCAAAGATATTCCTTCTCAACTTGAAATAACAAACCATGACAAAACCCACCCAACAAAACCCCTGGAGGCCATAACTGAGGAATCAGACACATTATGCTTCATGAAGTTATTGTCTCTGCCTTACAATCAGCACAAAAGTTCATACCCTGCAGGTAGCAGATCCTGGGCTCAGAATGTTTCTTAATCAGTCGCCCCATGAAGAACTCGCTGTCAAAATCTTCTGTTCGGACAAAAGCACCATACTTGCGAAATCCAACCTCATAGGGCGTGAACTCACACCATTCTAACAGGGAAAATACCAGCACCACATCAGAAACAGGTAAGCAAACAAGGCTGCTGTATCCCCCCCCCCGTCAAAGTAATAAGGCTAGTTTATATGTTGCTCACATGTTTAGCATTCACATGTTCACTACAATAATGAAACTGTGCTGTCAAATTGTAACGTATGAAAAAAAGGGAGAGCAAAATACTATGAGAGGAGTTAAGGCTTATGCAAAGTATTTCCTGACCCATCGCAATTAATCATCCACTTTTCTATCCTTACTATTTCTCTTCCATCACCAGCCACCACCCCCATCCTTTCACTTCACCCTCTGTTAAGTTGTGGGTGAACATATCAGATGACACAGCGATTCTTCAAACAGCTCTTGTTTATTCACAGGCCAGAACAGAACTGAACTGAAGGGTTCAGCCAGCCTGCTTATATAGAGCTCCACTAGAACGCAACAGTAACCATTTTCTGTAACTATCCAATCACTGAATGTCACTTTCGATCCCTTATTTGCATATGTGGACCTGAACTATCTACAGTATCCCCCTTCTGGCCCAGGGTGAGAACTTCAGTACATAACACCCTCCTTAATGGGCAGGGAAATAATCAACTGTGCAATGGCAGGTAAATGGCCCATGCTAGAGAGAAAAAACACTACTTACAGATTTTATGAGAAAGAAATACACCTGCCTTACTATACCTGCAAAGTCACCACCACTAACATTGGGCCTCACATTAACGGATGCATAGATAGGGTAGGGATTCTGCCCCCGTTTCACAGCTTCTTGCTGGTCAGACAGCTTTGACTGGTCTTCCTGAATAGAGGAGAGGCAATAAGGGTTTCAGATTTAGAATTTACTTGCAATGCATATATATTACATATACAGTCGTACCTTGGATCCTGAACGCCTTGCAAGTCGAACGTTTAGGCTCCCAAACGCCGCTAACCTGGAAGTGACTGTTCCGGTTTGTAAACTATTTTTGGAAGCCGAAGGTCCAACAGGGCTTCCACGGCTTCCAATTGGCTGCAGGAGCTTCCTGCAGCCAATCAGAAGCCGCGCTTTGGTTTCCGAACATTTTGGAAGTCAAACGGACTTCCAGAACGGATTCCATTCGACTTCCGAGCTACGACTGTATTTGAATTTCCTGATTTGATTATGGAGGTGGTGATGATTTATTAAATTTGTATACAACCATATATCCGAAGATCACAGGGCAGCTCACACATAAAAAGACAAAATAAAAACACAAAATGCATAATAAAACAAAAACACACCTTCTGCTGTAGGAAGAACTCTACAATAAGTCCCCACAGGTCTGTGAAAGACACTTTCCGTCCAGCATTCTCCATTGTAACCAGTTCTTGAAAGTAATACTTCAGCTGCTCTGAAGAAAAAGCTCCTACTTTACTGCTTGACATTTTATCCCGAGCAGTGCTGATAAAGTCTCCGGGATCTTTACTGGACCACTCAGAATCTTTATACAGCATCGACATGCACCTGCAAAGATAAAATATTAAATTTCTGCATCAAATCTAAGCTTTATATACTATCCACTACTTTTTCTAAAGTAAGAGTATTTTAGAAGCCACTACCTGCTTAAAAAGACTAAGGGCTCGTCCCTAGCCTAGAAAGCAAGGGTCTGAGTGGTTTTCTATTTATCCATGCTTTCTAAGCACAGGTCCAACTAGTTTTGCCTTTGCCACACTGGTTTTCCTGGAAGCAGTGGGCCAAATGGAAGTGTGGATGAGCGCTAAATAAACTTGAGAAGAAAGTGTTCTCTTCCGTTGTGGCTACAGCACAAAGAAGCTGTAAGGGAGACTTTCTAGCTTAGAAAGGGAATGATAAGCTGTAGGAGACATATGAACAGGACAAGACAGAGTTCCTGATATGATTTTTAAGCACTCTAAGAAACAAACCCAAAGATGAAGAAGCATATTTTGTACAGAAATACATGGTTTTATTTAAGGGCTACAGATGCATCCATTCTATTTGTATGTGTATTTGTATTAATGTGAGTGTGACAGAGTGTGGGGGGGGGGGATGGCTGCTGGGAAATCAACTGACTGTCGTATTTTTTTAAAAAAAAAACTTATTGAAAAGTGTGCAGTTTCACTTTTAAGCTTACTGAAAGGTTTTGTAGGCAATTATTTACTTCATCAGATGCTAGAATGAAACACTATTTTAATCAATACTCCAAAAAGCACAAGAAGAAATGTTATTCCCTCCTCTGGTTCAAGGTAAGAAATAAGAATTTTCATGCTCACATACCATGTAGAACCTGAGATCCCAGAGAGATATGTGACAGAGTCAAGAAGATTTAGTTGCTGAAGCCCGAACAGGCTGCCATAAAATGATGTCAGTGCTCTGATGCCTCCACCGGATCCTAGGACTGCTATAACAGGTACCTTAAAAGCGGGGGGGGGGGGGTGGAGAGAGAAAGCAGCTGAACAAAATTGTGCATTGTATATGTTACAGAGTATTTCTATTATTCCACTATTTGTCTGACAGAATCATTTTTAAATATTTTTAGTGGGTAGGTTGAGTTGAGCTGGAGCTAATTAAGGCTTTTTCCAAGACCTTCTCTAAGACTTTTAACTCAAGCTTTTACCTCAAACTTTGTGAATATAATAGTTGAGGAAAAGCTGCCAAATGATCGAGATAAAATACTGAGGTTGATAAAAACTAATAAAAGACTGATAAAACTAATAAAAACTGATGTGGAGCTCAAGTTAATGCTACCACTAACAATGCCATCTTGAAGACCTGTTGGGTCTCTGGACCGTATTAAAGATTGATTGATTGATTGATTGATTGATTGATTGATTGATAAATATATATATACATTTTTAGGAAAACCAAGGCACCTAATTAAATGAGATATGTAATATGGGATATATAATAACCAGTGTGGTGCAGTGGTTTGAGTAATGGGCTAGGACCTGGGAGACTAGGGTTTGAATCCCTACCCAGCCATGAAGCTCACTGGGTGACCCCAGACCACTCACTGCCTCTCAGCCTAAGCTACCTCACAGGGCTGTTGTGAGGATTAAAATGAGGAGAGAGATCCTTGTATACCAGCTTGAGGTCCTTGGAGGGGGGGGAGGGGGGGACATAAATGCAATAAAAGAAATTAAATGAATAAACTCCTGAACAACAAGATGCCCTATTTTATTATGAGCTATAGCCAATTATGAATGGCTCTGTATATCATATTGACAAGTCACATACCTCTTCTTTATCAAGGTCCTCTCTCAACTGTAGCGTCTTCTTTAGCGCCTGAGATACTATTTCCTTCCTCTGGTCCAGAAACTGTTTCTCTTCTTTACAAAGATCAAAACCCAGACGTACATCAAGATCCTTTGTCCTAGTATAGAAGACAGTGTTAAAGGAGAAAATATGGTGGGTATATACAGTATAAAAGGCCTGGCAACCTTTTTGGCTGACATGTGTTGTGGGGTGAGAGATGCATGTCATGTGTGGGACAAGATCCAATACCCCTCTCACCTCCTCTTAAATACATATACTTCCCCCCATACACACACACACATACAGTTTTCCCCTACCTTAAAAAATAATGGAAAGGTGTATTAAGTGTTTCAGTATTCTGAAAAAGTTCATCTCAAAAATCAAATCAGGCTTGGGTAATTTCAAGACAACAGACTTAAAAAAAAAACAAAAAAAATAAGCTAAGTCATGGCTGAAAAAGAAGGAAGTCAAAAGTGCTTGAGAATCCAACATACACTGCATTGGAAATACATGTGTCTTTTTCCCTGCAGCTCTAGCACCCAAAAAGGCAAATAGCTTTTGAAACCAAGCAATGCCTCTTCTGCACTGGGAAGCTTTTGCAGGAAAAGGTTCAAAAAGCATGCCAACTCGTTGCACAGCATCCTCACCCATATGCACCTGTGTTTTCTTTGGCTGGCAATCACAAATCCAGAAAAGCAAATTAAAATTATGCCCCTAAAACAGCTCCTGGGAGCAAAACTCACATTTTTTCAGCCTTCACGTGTAGATCCACACTTAAATCCTAAGATGAAAGACAGCACACACTGAAAGAGGTTGCGGGGAAAATTTTCCAATTAATTAACCCATGCTCTTCTTGTTAACCAGTTAGAGAAATGTTATCTTCCTTTTGGTCCCTTAACCCCATGCTACCTCGACCCCAAAGACCTTACTTTGGGTCAGTTTTGCAGGACCTTGCCCACAGAGCAAATAAACACAGAACATATCTTTTCAGGGAATCCCAGCACCATCTCATGTGCCTAACTGAATAAAACCTTAAAACCAAGCCAACAGATTGACCTAGTGAATATCTGTGTGTGTTTGGGCACAAACATGTGGTACTTTTTGGTGGCAGGGGACTTGAAAGAAAACACAATACATTTATACTTTAAATCAGGCCTGCATAACTTGTGAGATACTAAACCAAATACCAAAAGGCTAATGATAATAATAAACCTTCCCTTAAATGACAAATTTCCAGGGGGGAGGGTGGGTCTTGGGGCCAGATGTGCTTAGCTGCCTACAGATTAGCCACCCCAATCTACACCTGAAAGACATTGCAAGAGGAGTTTCGGCAACAACCCAACCCAAGATTGCTAAAATGAAGTTAAAAAATAAATAAATCATACTGTTACCTTTCCTAGCGAAACAGCCATATCAACTTCCTTTCCCAGAGGAAGTGACTGCAATGGAACAATCCCTGATCCAAGAATTGTGCTATGCTCTTCAAAGTCTGGGCTCACTCCATCCTGAGAATAAATAAAGACATTTCATAAGGAAAACAAGTTTGTAAGCATTCTCTAATGGGATGTGTGGTGATTTCTCACCTGAAGGATGGTAATGGTTCGCTCTAACTCCACATCCAGTTCGGAACACATCCCTTGGCCTACATGAAAGACAAATGAGTTTCCACAACTCTGATCGGAGTCCGATTTGCAAGGAATGGACAACTGCTTCTCATAGGCGCCTGGAAGCGAGAGCTTGAACAGTCTGCTTCCTAAAAACGACAGTGAGACATTTAGGACATGCATTCCTAAGAGAAATACTATACAATATGTAAGTAGAGACTACTCTTAGAGATGGCAGAGCAACCAAAGTATCAATAACAAAATGCCAAGCTCCTACATCATGGATAAGATATTAAAAATTCTCTTTGTTACTAATATTAATGGATTGAAATTTGGTTAAATTAATGGAATATCTGGATTCTGAAAGCAATGAAGCCTACTGCCTCCTCCATGTATATACCACACTTAGGTATTAAAGGTTATGAAATAAAGAAGAAGAAGCTGACTAAGTAGACTTCAAATTGTTGTACCCGATTTTTTGTATCATTTTGAAAACTTGTAGGCATTAACACTTTCATCCGAAAGGCAAAAGAACAGGGTGGAAAGACTAAGGACTCAGCTACATTCGTCACAATAATACGGTGTGGATGTGTTATAAACATCCAACACCAGATGGGGACAGAGAGCAAAAAGGAGTTTATATGGATTTTTACATAGGCTTTTTTTTCTTTTGTTGTAATGATTTAATTTCTGACTTATTTATAGCGTTTTTAACCTGTATCTAGATCCACCCTATCCCCCACGTTCTTTCCTAACAAATGTACACTTTAAGCAAGCCACTTTAGAGGTTCTCTACTCTCCTTATTTCATAACACAGTCTTTCCAAGGATGCATATTGGCCTGGGAGTCAGAGAGCCAAGAAGGAAGTGGTGACACAAAGAGACAGCTTACTCAACGTGTTGAGACAAGACCATGCAAATGTACTGGCCCCCTGAGAAGAACCTGCAGCTGCTTTGCAGCTCCCCAGTCCTTTTTGTGCTACACCACACTAAGCCAACTTTTAACTTAGCATATCATCCAGTCCAAGAATGGTGGTTAAGCTCTCTCCCCTTGCTAACCATGAGCTGTAGCCAAGAACTTGTATAGACTTTCTTGCTTGAGAGCCAGTGTGGTGTAGTGGTTAAGAGCGGTAGTCTCGTAATCTGGGGAACCGGGTTCGCGTCTCCGCTCCTCCACATGCAGCTGCTGGGTGACCTTGGGCTAGTCACACTTCTCTGAAGTCTCTCAGCCCCACTCACCTCACAGAGTGTTTGTTGTGGGGGAGGAAGGGAAAGGAGAATGTTAGCCGCTTTGAGACTCCCTAGGGTAGTGATAAAGCGGGATATCAAATCCAAACTCTTCAACTAACTCATGAAACATCCAAATTAAAGCATACCTAGTTTATCTACTTTGAAATTTGGGCAGAGCAGGAGAGGAACAAAACCAAAATTGGACTTACCCTGCTCTCTCAGAGGTGGCTTTTCATCTTTGTTAATAACCCCTTGCACGCAAAGGCAAGGGTACGCCTACATCAAACAAAACAAAATTTTAAAATACTGGTTTTGAAATATGGTGCTTTTGCATGACTTCTCATACAGTGAAGGGTTTAGATGGAATTCCAGGGAAATGTTTTGGTTCCACACACACACACACCCACACACTGCAGTTTCCAAAGCTTTCCCAGCAGACAACCAAAGGGGAACAGATAGAGATGATCACACCAGCGAAAAGGAAGTGTTGTTTGTCACTGCTGTGCTCCCGTCTCTCATCTTGAATATCCTCTACCCGTACACACAACGGCAAAACTAATTGCTCTAAGTATTTCCAAGAGAGGAAAAATGCTTGGATTTTGAAAGGGCTCTCCTGCTAAGTGTGCACACCGCAAAACACAATTCCCAAACATCTGGCTCTCTGAAAACTCACCACAAGGACACCATTTGTGATGACTTCACCAGGAGCATCCGTGCTGTAAAGGCAAAATAAACAAACATAAAAATATGTTTACACGTGCCATTAAAAAAGAGGGAAAATAAAAAGACCCCCAGGTGATTTAAGGCAGGGATTCACATTATTTTATATTGATTTCTTCCCAACTTCACCATGCTAGTTTGCAGCCATTTAAAAAGAAAACAGCCAAATCAGCTTAAAACAAATTGCAGTCAAGAGAATAGGGTGGGTCCTAAAACGCATTTAAAATGCAGCAGTGACTTAGGAATAGTTTCTCACGAGGCAGAACTCCCATGAATCAAATATTAAATTTACTATCTGTGAAAGGAGCCTGTGACATACAGTACTTCTCATCACATCTACCCTTCGCTTTCTACTTCCTACTTTTAAAAAAGAAGCCTGTTGGGACAGGAATTACGCATTGTTTATATTTCATAGAAATCTGCTTAGTCAGCTACAATAATGAGAATTAACACAGAAGACAAAAAGAAAGAATGCATTAACTTTGTATATTATTATTATTATTATTATCATCATCATCATCATCAGTAGTAGTAGTAGTAGTAGTAGTAGTATTTTACACAGCCTTTACCCTTACTTCCTAGGCTGGGTGACAACTATTTAAAATACAACATTAAAAACAGTTTTTAAAACTTACCATTACAAAATATGTAATCACAAAAATAGGGTGGGCCCTGAAACTATACATCTCAGATGTCAAAGGCAAGGGGAAAGGCCATTGTGCGTATGAATGTGCAATGGTCCAGGAAGGAAATGAATCATGCCTATATACACCTAAATCATTTCTGTCACCCCTAGAATAACTCAATAAAGGCAAGGCCCAAGATACCAATAAAACTGCATATGGCTGCAATGCCAGTGATACAAGACAAAGACTTAGAACCAAAGAGAAGCAAGCAAGATTCCACTGGGGCAATGGGACCTTCCCCCTTCCTCACTGCAGTACACGTCAAAAAGCCACCCCAAGAGCTCAGAAACCTTCTAGAATCAGATTAAAAGTAAGCCACACTGAATACAATGACTTCCTCCATTGCTTGAATGTTTAGAACTGCAGCCACTACAGCGGCGGAGTGTATGGCCATGCAGGGTGCGCCCTCAAGGGGTGTGTGTCAGGAGTTCAGCCTACACTCAAATAGGACCCTGGCAGAGACACATGCCCAACTGGCATGTTCTCTCCCTCCTGGTCGTTCGTTTGGGAGCTTCAAAAGCTTTCTTCTGCCCGAACATCACAGCGACCGATGCCAATGACTGCGGAGGGATCCGCAGAGTTTGCACATCATGCATAACAGAGCTCAGCAACTCAGCATTTTGGCTAATCTACCTTATTTACATATAAACACACACGGAGCACTGCAATATGGCTCCCTCTCTCTCTAGCATCAGACAGGAAAAAGAACAAAAGGCAATAGTCCCACTTCATGGAACACAGTAACACAAACATCCTGTCTCCGTCACTTCCCACTCTGTGGAGTCAAAACATATACCGTCATGTGAAAGACAAAAATCCCATGACTGCAATCATGGAGCAGGAATTCTAACAGGGTGCGCCACAGAGGGTGCCTTCCTGGGCGCCGCAGTCCAGGGGAGGAGAGGGGAAGCTATCTCTCCCCCCATTCTCCACCACTGGGTCATACCTGACTCGGTGGCAAAGCTGCTGCAGCTGGGGGTGAGGTGTGCCGCGGCCAAGGAAGGTGGGCAGCTTCATTGTCACTCACTCTCCTGCTCTTTGCCACTGGGTCAGGTGTGACCTGGTGGCAGAGCTGCTGCAGATGGGCGCAAGCTGTGCCATGGCCGAGGACGGTGGGCAACAGCAATCTGCCCATTCTCCTGCCCTCCTCCCCCAGGTCAGGTCTGACCCAGGGGTGACGATGTGGCCAGGCATGAGTGCCACAGCCAAGGCTCCAATGAAGGAGCCTGCTGTTGGGACGCCTGTTTGCATCCACTCACAAAATTGTGCCTGAGGCCATGGTCCCCACGCCCCTCCCCCCACTACGCCTCTGAACCACCATGACAATGGAAAATTTAGCAGCTCTCACCTTTCCTCCAGAAGAAACTCTACATCCAGCTCTTCTTTGTCCTACAAATAAATAAATATATTAACATACAGACTTCTTACATCAGCACAGGGCTGGACTGTATTGCATTTGAGGTCTCTTCCAACTTTTGTGACTCTAAGATATGTTAGCAGCAGGAACAAGCTAAAAAATAGCTCAGGATACAAGTAACTGGTGAAGTCCTGGCCAAACCTACCTAGATATCAAGGAGCAAAGTTAGGTTCAAGAACATTCCTGAGAACCTGATTTCCCCCCCGCCATTCAATAAACAAAAGAACTAACCTCTTTTAGTTTAAATGTTTGTTTCAGAGGGCGACCTGTCTTCATCGCTGTCACATCATACACAAGAGAAGTAAGTTCATCACTTAAGAGAACATCTTTATCAAAGAGTGTCAACTCAAGCGTGTTCTGAAACAACAGAAGTCCAGAACTGAAACAGTAGGGAAAGAAAGTGTGCATTAAATATCGTATTTCAGGTGAAAGCTGAGCTGTTCTGAGATAAAAAGAAAAAGTTCAGGGCTGATCTACTGCCCACCACTGTGAGCAGCAAGATCTGATGATGACATTGGGGGAAGCCATGTTTTTTTCCATATAATTCCCCCTGAGAGCAAAATAACATGATTAAATCCTGCTCCCAGGGGGGCTTGCTGTATGTGTATTAAGAGCCCCATATGCTGCCTGCTCCAGGCTTTGGCAGCGGAATGCCCTATTTTCAATTGTTTTACCACATTTATAGAGAAGGGGGGGGATGGTGGCAGTATACAACCCTTGGATAACCTTGTTAAGAACTGTGCCAGACTGTGGGTTCTGAAGTGGTCCCCTAAACCTATCTGAGTCATGATTCAGATCAAATCAGGTGAGTCCACTTGGGACTCAGCTGTGGACAGATTCCTTCTTCCCCATCCCTAGCATTACTTATCTGTATTCGCCCATAGACAGCCACCACAACATTTAAAATCTCTCATTTGTGTAAATTAGGGGTGGGCAAACCTTTCCCTCAGGGATAATCTGTTGTGGGACTGGCAGTGGGCAGGACAAGAGCCAAAGGTGGGCGGAGCTACCTCTTTCCTATTTCTCTCCACGGCCCCATCTCTCACACTAACCAGTGGACTGCCATGTTGTTCTTACCAAAAGTCTAACTGATCTCGTGTAGAGTGTAATCCAAAGTGTAATCCATACATTGGAGAGGCTTTTTTCTTTTCCTGACTTATCAGGTGTCAGGGTTGCCTGCCTCGGAAAGTTGAGGTTTGCTTAATTATTCTGTTCTATTGTGCTAGGGTTGCCATATTTCAAAAAGTGAAAATCCGGACACAAAGGTTGTTGAGCTTTCTTTGGGTCTATGGTCCCAAACCACTAAGAATTCAAACCTAAAATTTTGTTAGACAATGACTGAACATATTCTTTACTTAAAGTTTTTTTTTTTTTTTAAAAAAGTACAGTACATTGTGATCCCCCCCCCCCCACACTCCGCTATTTAGCTCTGGATTGCTCTGCTAATATAAAATCTGGGATTATGGATCACAGAGAGATGTCAAGGCAATGCATTCTGTGAGAGATTAGATCAGCCATCCATTTAGCTACCTGTCTGGAGTTAGCAGCCAACTGGAACATTTCCCTCCCTGCCGCTTCTCAGGCTTAAGAGAACAGCAAACAGAACAGGGCTTTCAAGGCTGCCTATCTCAGTTGTAAGATCAGTGACAGGTGACAAGAATAATATTTGAGGAATAAGGCAAGGGTGGGTGGAAGAGATTTACAAGGCACTGGGGTTCCGATAAAGATTTAAGACTGAATTAGATTACTCCCCACCCCTCAATATTAATGTATTTGGTTCTGTGGGAGAAATCAAACCATTTTCCCTCCTTCCTAAATCAAGGAATGTTACCTAATATAGCAATTGTTCTGAATCAAGAAGTATTGGTCTTTTTTACCTTGACAGCGTTGTGAATTCTATAGTGGAAAGTTTCATTCCATTCTGGATCACTGGAGTTGTCAATAACTCGCGTTCGGTAAGTGAGTGGAGATGCAGTCGGCATACGCAGTTCTACATAGCAATCTGCCTCAGACACTAGAGGGGGAAAGGGCAGAAATGTGACCAGGAAAGGGTCTCTCTCTCCAAAAGACAAACAAACAAAAAACTAACAGCAGACTAAGAGAATGAGAAGGTGCTTTTCAAAGTAGTCCAAAGTAGCAGCTTAATAAATACTAAAACAAAGAACAGGAGTGGTATTAACTCATGAAATCTACCAGTGGGTTTTAGATGTAGAACAAATGTAACTAAAGAGAATAATGTGCTAATATGTTCTTTTCTAATATACAGGATTATCTGTTTTCAAGCTTGATTAAGTCAGTAAAGCAGAGATGGGGAGCATGTGATCCTTCAGATGTTACTGCTCTCACTCCACCCCATTCAGCCTAGCTGACTGTGGGAGCTGGAATGTAAAAACGTCCACCTGGGACACAGGCTCCTCACCCCTGCTGCACACAGATTTCTTAAAAGACTGATAATTTGGCAAAATAATTTCATGGTTTCCCAAATCTTCAACCACCATTCTGAAGGTTAAGAATCGTCTTCCCTGTATGCCAATTTAGCCATGGTTGATAAATACAATGCAGCTTCCTAGTTCACTATTAGCATAGTATGTTATACTCTTAAACCATGTAGTCATGTTGGGTTAAATGGTACCATAACTTTCAGGCACCCCTACCAAATGTGAATAAAATCTCCTTTGGAATTGTGACCAAAGTCAAGTATCTGTGATTACTGAAGGCATTGATTGTCACAGAAAAATTCTTTCTTTCTTTCTTTCTTTCTTTCTTTCTTTCTTTCTTTCTTTCTCTGCTGTTCTATAATAATTCAGCATGCACTGCAAGCAGTCCAGATTCCACTCAAAGTAAGTTATACAAGAGACATTTATTGGGGTTTCCCCCCTATTTAACATTCATTACCTCAACTATTTTTGCAATAGTCCTGCCTGCATGTTTCAAGCAAGATGGGTAACAGAGGCAAGGTCTCTAGATAGGATATCAGTTAGTATCTCAGCCTATATAGGTAAAAAGCACTATTAGTTACTGCTGCCACCTGAGCTTGCCTAGTTAGCATGAAGTCCAGTTGTTGTTGTTTAGTCGTTTAGTCGTGTCTGACTCTTCGTGACCCCATGGACCAGAGCACACCAGGCACTCCTGTCTTCCACTGCCTCCCGCAGTTTGATCAAACTCATGTTGGTAGCTTCGAGAACACTATCCAACCATCTCATCTTCTGTCGTCCCCTTCTCCTTGTACCCTCAATCTTTCCCAACATCAGGGTCTTTTCCAGGGAGTCTTCTCTTCTCATGAGGTGGCCAAAGTATTGGAGCCTCAGCTTCACGATCTGTCCTTCCAGTGAGCACTCAGGGCTGATTTCCTTAAGAATGGATAGGTTTGATCTTCTTGCAGTACATGAGACTCTCAAGAGTCTCCTCCAGCACCATAATTCAAAAGCATCAATTCTTTGGCAATCAGCATTCTTTATGGTCCAGCTCTCACTTCCAAACATATACTTGGTATATGTCTATATACAGTGGTGCCTCGCAAGACAAAATTAATCTGTTCCGCGAGTCTCTTCGTCTAGTGGTTTCTTCGTCTTGCGAAGTAAGCCCATTGACGGCTTAGCGGATTAGCGCTATTAGCACTATTAGCGGCTTTTAGCGTCTTATTGGCTTATCGGCTTAGCGGATAAGCAGATAAGCGGCTTAGCGGCTTAGAAAAGGGGGGGAGGGGAAAAAACCCGCAGGAACTCGCAAGACATTTTCGTCTTGCAAAGCAAGCCCATAGGAAATTCGTTTTGCGAAGCACCTCCAAAACGGAAAACCCTTTCGTCTAGCGGGTTTTCCGTCTTGCGAGGCATTTGTCTTGCGGGGCACCACTGTACTTGGAAGCCCAGTACTACAGTACATCCAAACATATACTTGGTACTTCAGAGGGAGTGGAACCACATCTAAGATGGCTTGCATATCTCCATCTTGAGTAGCCAATTTCCACAATACTTCTGTCCTATCTGTAAAAAAGTTTCAATTTGTTCATCCCTATTCAGCCCAAAATTGTCTTGAGACTTTGGTTTAATGGTTTGACAGTTAGGATGAATAGAGGGAAATGAGAGTTAGAGCTGACGGTCATTAATGGACTGGATGTCTTCTCTACATCAACGTGAAGCTATATGGGGAAGTCCCATCCCCTGCCCCAGATTCAGAAAACCATCTGGATTCATCAGCCTCCAGGGTCATAACAACAAATTTGGTTCTCTACTTTTGCAGATGTTATTTATAGGTGGCCTGAAGGTCAATGCTGTGACACTGAGGACTGCTGCACAGCTGGTGTCTGGGACAACCTATTGATAAGATGTCACACTGCCATTGAAAACGCTGCACTGGCTGCGAATTTGCTATTGGTCTACCTTCAATTTTTTACTACTAGTGTATAAATCCCTAACAGTTCAGGATCAGGTTATCCAAGAAACCATCTCTTCCCCTACATCCACACCCTAACCCAGTCACTTAGTTCTGTGGATGATGGTGACACATGCTGCTACTTGAGCACATTAACACTGTTGTGGCACCAGCTCTCTGGAATTCTCTTCCTCTAGAAGTGAAGCAATTCTCTTTCTTTAGAAACAAAGCAAGCATGTCCCAACATTGTTAAGTTTTCAACATTTTGTGAAAACGTTTCTTTTCTCTCAAGCTTTCGCAAAATAGCCTAGTTTAATTTACACGTCTCATTTATTATTGGTTGAATTTATATATTGCCCATCATCTGAGGATCCCAGGGCAGTTTAAAGTATAAAACCACAAAAATACATAACATAATAACAAACAAAACAATAACCACCCTCATCCCCACCCCCGGTGCACACATTAATTCTTCTTGTTTTTCAAAGGTTTTTGTGACCTGCTTTAGGTTTTATAGTCTATTAATGGACTCCACCTTTTATGCTTTTTGCTTGTTTGTTCAGGGTATTTTATATTTTATTGTCAGGTGGAGTTGGTTTTTATTGCAGACTATAAACTGCTTTGTGCAGGAAGCAGAGCATAATTTTTTTTAATAAACAAAATAAAGCAACAAAACCAAAAAGGGCTTCCCACAGATCATTTCCCCCTATCTATTCCACACAAACTCCAATTCCAAAATGTGTGCTGCCTCATATTTTGGCTCAGATAGAATTTGAGGCAAACCCATGGCTGCCACAGAAGTCATGAAATCATGAGCCACTTTTGACAAGTTAGACTCAGCATGAATGGTTAAGATCCACTCCATCAGATCAGTCAGGGAAACTAAATTAAACATGGCCAAACCCACAGCAAGGAAAACCTGTATGAAACACTGGAGAGACACTCCCAGACAGCATAGACCAGAGGTAACCAATATGGTGCCATTCAGATGTTCTCAACTTCCATATAATGACTACGCTTTCTATGGCTGATAGGAGTTGTAGTCCGACATGTGGCTACTACTGGTGTATACAAGAAGAAGTTGGATGGGCTCTCTAGGTGTCCGAATCATCACTGTGGGAGTCAGGATTGTAAATTAAAGGGACTCTTAGCTCTTCTTATGTCCATTATTAGAAACACATTGCTTTTTGCTTGTATATGTTTCAGTAATTTTCACAACAGCACAGCAAATCAATCTGCTGTGAAGAGACTGTCTTAACCATGGGTAAGCAAACTAAGGCCCGGGCGCTGGATGCGGCCCAATCGCCTTCTAAATCCGGCCCGCGGACGGTCCGGGAATCAGCGTGTTTTTATATGAGTAGAATGTGTCCTTTTATTTAAAATGCATCTCTGGGTTATTTGTGGGGCATAGGAATTTGTTCATTTCCCCCCCAAAAATATAGTCCGCCCCCCCCACACACACACACAAGGTCTGAGGGACAGTGGACCGGCCCCCTGCTGAAAAAGTTTGCTGACCCCTGGTTAAGAATAATAAGACATGTGGAGGATCAGTTCAGAGAATAAGCAAAATAAAGTCTCCAGACACTCACAAAGATCTGTTCCTTTAATGTTTCTGGCTCGGAGGATTTTCACTGTGAGGTTATAGTAAGGGTGCTTCTCCCGCTGCAATGATAGTAAGTTGAATTACATTGAACATTAACTATGCCTAGCAAACATGCAAAAAGATAACATTCCACCCAGCAGCTAGACTTGTACTAACAGATCCATTGTAAGCGAAAAGTGAGACTGCAGTACCCAGAATTCTTTGAGCGGGGAAACATGCTTCAAATGTGCTTTCAAGGTACATGCGCACACAGCCCATATTAGCCTATATTTCTGACTGGGATTTGACATTGTCACTAATCAGTCATTTTTTTATTTGTTAAAAAAACAGTTTCACTGGATGGCTGAGCAACACTCTTTCCACCCCCCACACCGCCATCAAATTCGGGGGACAGAAGGCACAGAAAAGCACATGCTTCGTATGCAAGAGGTCCCATGTTTGATCCCTGCCTGAAACTCCGGACAGCCCCTGCCAGTCTGAGTCACCAGCAAATGGACCGGCAATCTATGTTCTGAGGCAGTTTCTTAAATTCCTAAAAACAAATACAGCACTCAGTGATTATAGACCGAACAATTTGGTTCATTCTACTACACAGATGATATTGCAAACACTCTTCTGACTAGGCTCTTCTGTCCCAGAAGTAAACTTGACTTTGCACTATTTCCTGCGGTATCTACTAACAGCAGCGTCCCTAACAACACATCCCTAAGCATTTTCTGCTTAGAAGTCCCACTAAATTGCAGGGGGCTTTCTCCCAAAGCAAGCGTGCAGCTTAAAATTCTCACTTTGGATCAAGTCTCCACTGGAGATAAATAGAGGAAGACGAGAAACGACAGAACCGCTGGGGTCGCTGAAGCTTCCTTTGCAAAGTTAAGAAGAGGTTGCAGGGCTGAAATTTCAGAGGCGCTACCAACCACTAAGGTTACCGGACGCCGTTCCTTCTTCGCCTCTGCTCACCCTATTTAGCTGGAAAGCGTTAAAATTAAAACAGAGGCAGATAAATCGAGCCCCTTCCTCCCGCAGATGTCCCAATAAACTGTATTTGTTTTGTTCCGCCTTCGCCCCCTAAGACGAGAAACTAAAATTGCTACAGCTTAGGCTCGCGGAGGTTTCCTCGAAGAAGCAGGCGGCCCTTTCCCCGCAAGCCTCACATTACCCTCCAGTGATAGAAGCCCGTCTCTTTCCTCCCCTTCCGCTCCAGCAGCACGGCAGCCATGAGGGGCAGCATGGGGGGCGACAAGCGGCCCCGCAGCACCTGCCGGAACATGAGGAGCCTTCTCTGAGCGCGGCCACAGCCAGCCAAGAGCGGCAGAAGAGCGGGGAATCCTCCGCGCAGGTTGGGCCGAGTCGTCCTGGCGCTCGCCGCGGTCACGGAGCTCGGCCCTGGCGCGCGGGGAGGGGGCGGGGCTTAGAGTGCCTCAGGTGTGCAGCTTGCCTACCTGGCAGGGTTCGCTTCAGACGGAAGAGCGGGGAGGGCAAAGAGGGTGACTAGTCTGGAAGCACTTCTGGAAAAGGCAGGGCACCCTGGACGGAAAAGGCCAGGCTTTCAAAGAGTTAGGTAGGCGTGCTTTCTCTCTGCCAGGTCAGAACTCCAACGTTTCACAGCTGAAAAAGATTCAGTTCTCAGAAAATCTTTGGTTCCCCTCACACAATTGTAATGATTTACAATTTTATATATGCGGTAAGCCGCCCAGAGTAGCTGGGGAAACCCAGCCAGATGGGTGGGGTATAAATGATAACATTATTATTATTATTACACAGCAGCAGTTCTCAGAGTGGTTTAACAATCAATCCCTCATCCCTGGGGAACTCTGAATTGTAGCTCTGTGAGCTTATACATTTATTTCTTCTGCTTTGTGGGGATATTTTTGGTGCCGAGTTTTTACTCAAAGTAAGTACCACTCATAGGAGCCAACTCTTAGGGAGTGAGGTCCCTTTAGGCCCCCCCTAAAATAATTGAGGGGGCCAGGCCTGCCCAAAGTTGATGGGTATTGCCATTCAAATGATGTGTACTGCATCTTGTGATCAATTATGTGGGGCGGGTCTTACCTGCTCCCTCCCAATATTTTATTCAAGTTGGTACCCCTGTTACCACTATAAATTCTTTTTTCCCAGTGTGCTCACTCAAGCCAGTAAGAAGTATTGGGAAATAGCATGATGATAGAAGTCCTTATTCTAATCTCGCAGTACCAATGGGGAACTTGAAGGACGGTGGTAGGGATGAATAGTATATTAAAGTAATTAAATCTGAGCACATAGTAGCCCAGCTTGGTAAATGACACCAGGAAGGTGCAATTATGCAGCTGAATGGCATAAGACCGGGGGGGTACTTTTTGGGGGGTGCAGTAGGAAAATAAGAAAGAGGAACATCTGCACAATATGTTCACCATCCACTGGGCTATGAGTCAAGGAATGTTGCCACATCTGGAATATAGGAACACCCTGAGGATGATAATAATAATAATAATAATAATAATAATAATAATAATAATAATAATAATTTATTATTTATACCCCACCCATCTGGCTGGGCTTCCCCAGCCACTCTGGGCGGCTTCCAAAAAAATATTAAAATACTGTAAAACATCAAACATTAAAAGCTTCCCTAAACAGGGCTGCCTTCAGATGTCTTCTGAAAGTCTGGTAGTTGTTGTTCTCTTTGACATCTGGTGGGAGGGCGTTCCACAGAAAGGGTGCCACTACCGAGAAGGCCCTTTGCCTGGTTCCCTGTAACGTGGCTTCTTGCAGTGAGGGAACCGCCAGAAGGCCCTCGGTGCTGGACCTCAGTGTCCGGGTAGAACGATGTGGGTGGAGACGCTCCTTCAGATATACTGGACCGAGGCCGTATAGGGCTTTAAAGGTCAGCACCAACACTTTGAATTGTGCTCGGAAACGTACTGGGAGCCAATGTATTGCATTTGAAACAAAAAGAGAGGGGAAGTGCTGTTCTTTTTTTATATATATAAACAATTTTTATTCATTTTCCAATACAAATCTTCGTTATTCACAAATCAGATCAGTCATATCAAGTCATATACATTATCGCCAATTATGTATTCCAAATTCAATTCAATTCAATTAATTTCCAGGGACTCCTCATGTTCTGGTTTCTAGAGGTAATGTATTTTATTTATGTTCTGCTTTCTTGCTTATCGGTTCCAATTTCAAAATTCTAATTGTCCATCTTCATCTTATAAATCTGTCAGTCTCTGGGATGTGACTCAAAATCTTGTTTTAACAGGTCTTTATATCTAATTAGCACGCAGGGGGCTTTTATTCCATATTTTCTTATTAGCTTATTTCCATATTAGCTTATTTGAAAGACATTCTCTCTCGGTGACCTCTCCTCCCGCTGATTAATGGTGCCGTTTCCTCTTTCATCTGTCTTAATTAGCTAATATTTCAAATGTGTTCAATAATTGCAATTCGGTGGGATGTGCTCCGTGAACAATAAGTTATTAAAATTATTTATAGCATAACCATTTTAGCTGTTAGCATGCAGAAGAGTTGTTTCTGTGTTGTTACCCAGCAATGAATTTCCAGCGCTAGTCCTCCTTTCATTCCCCTCATTCCTTCATCTTGTTTTTTGGCTTTGAGCTCTTTTCCAACTTTCCTTCAGTAAAACGATTAATGACGTAGCAAGCTATCAGAGTATTAGAGAAGCTATTACCGAGTTCTTCCGTAGAAAATCAAAAATGCTGTAGGGAAAATTTCACAAAACAATCTTTTGGTGATCTTTCAGTTTCCTCAGAATCCAAAACTCCCCCCCCCCCCCGTACCTTAGGGGCAGCCAGGACCTGAAATTCAACTTCTTTTTCACCTCTTATAACTGTGATCCATGCAAAGAAATGTACTGTATGATGTGAAATTTCCCATGTTATAATCCACCAGATATCTTCCGCCCCCCGCCTGAGGGGGAAAGTTCATTTCTATTTCATCTGTGTCACAATCTCCATTCTCTCAGTCCAAGCCTCCTTCATCTTTTGCCAAGTATGATTAAAACTTCTGCCAGTGGCTACGCCGCTAAGTCACAATTAAAAGTTGGAAATCCTCCTGCATTCTCTTTAGATTAAACCATATATAAATATACAGTGGTGCCCCGCAAGACAAATGCCTCGCAAGACGAAAAACTCGCTAGACGAAAGGGTTTTTCGAGGCGCTTCGCAAGACGAATTTCCCTATGGGCTTGCTTCGCAAGACGAAAACGTCTTGCGAGTCTTGCAAGTTTTTTCCCTTCCCCCCCCCTTTTTCTAAGCCGCTAAGCCGCTAAGCCGCTAACAGCACTAATCCGCTAAGCCGCTAATAGGGGTGCTTCGCAAGACAAAAAAAACGCAAGACGAAGAGACTCGCAGAACGAATTCATTTCGTCTTGCAAGGCACCACTGTAATCCCTGCAAGCAGATGCATTTTTATGTAGAACACACCCTTTTGTAATCCAAAGATATTTCTGGCCTCCTCAAAACAAGATTTGTTCTGTTTGTAAATACACAACAGCAACTGCCACCATCTTGCACCCTCCTCCATCCCAGGCACCTCCAGATCTGATCTTATTTTATCCATTCTAATTGAGACTCTCCCATCGAGAACTGTACAACTGTACTTCCAAATAATTTTTACCCCTCCTGCGTATCCTTTAAGTACCGTATTTTTTGCACCATAACACTCACTTTTTTCCTCCTAGAAAGTAAGGGGAAATGTCAGTGCGTGTTATGGAGCGAATGCCTATGGATGGCGGGGGGAGCTGCTGCAGTCGTGAGCAGAGCATCCATGGTTCCCCTTCCTTCCCTCCTCCGTGGCTCGCTTTGAAACAGCAAAGCGGGAGAAGAGCCGCTGAGTGGGGAGGAGAGAGGGACAGAGAGCCTGCTTGCTTTAAAGGAGCAAAGCGGGAGAGGAGAGGAGCCGCTCCTGTCCAGTTGGCTCCTTTAAAGCAAGCAGGCTCTCTGTCCCACTCTCCTCCCTACTCAGCTGGCTAAATAGCAGCAAAGTTTTTCAGCGAGCCGGGGAGGAGGGAGAGAAGCAGAGCCCCCTCTTCTGCATTATTAACAGCATCCTTCTCCCCCCACCCCACGTGTGTTCCTTGTCCCTTGAGTGCTTTTCCTTCCCTCCCCACTTAAAATGTGGTTACAAAGCATGGATCCACATGGATCCTCAGGATTTTTGCATTGGGCTACCTCAAACTCACCGTCAGATCACATGTCTGTGGCCACAGCATGAACCACAAAAATCATACATCCACTGTTTCATTTAGAATATTTTTTTTCTTGTTTTCCTCCTCTAAAAACTATGTGTGTGTTATGGTCGGGTGCGTGTTATAGAGCAAAAAATACGGTAATTAATTTTTCCTTGGTGAGGTTCGATAATCATGAGATGGTAAATTGCAAAGAAACAAAGGAACAGCAGCCGCTCACCTCTTTTAATCCAAACATCAAGATTTGAGTCTCTTTGAAGTCAGAGTTTGGAATCCAGTGACTGTATAATTC
Source organism: Podarcis erhardii (assembly GCF_964252035.2). NCBI lineage: Eukaryota > Metazoa > Chordata > Lepidosauria > Squamata > Lacertidae > Podarcis > Podarcis erhardii. Next base: position 45,495,173 of record NC_138497.1, read on the forward strand.
AGGAGATTATTTCTTTTACCTCTATCAGTCCAGAACATGCCTATTCTTTGGTCAAATCTTATTAATTTTTAAGGAACAGGTGTCCTTGCATGTAGGAGTGGCTCTGGAGAGTGCCAGCTGTGCCATGCTCTTAGACCCCTGCAAACCTTGATGGTAGCCGACAGATCACGGGTGATCCGCGGGTCTGTGAGACAGTCCTCCCCCACCCTGGGGAGTCGTCTGCCAGGGCTAAATTACTAGCACAGCTGGGGTCTGTTCGTGTGGGAGGCAGCCATTCCCCACAGCAGGAAAGCCAGAAGTGGAAGGAAGTGCTGTTCTTTAGGAACTACCAACCCATCACTTTAAATTAAGTTACTGCAGCACAACCCTATATTTATCTACTTCTGTGCGCTCAGAGGCAATTCCCTAGTAGTTCAAAAGCATACCAGTGCAAGTAGATAAATAGATACTGCTGTGGCGGGAAGGTAAACAGCATTTCCGTGTGCTCTGGCTTCCATCACAGTGTTCCATTGCGCCAGAAGCGGTTTAGTCATACTGGCCACATGACCTGGAAAGCTGTATGTGGACAAACGCTGGCTGCCTCAGCCTGATGAGCGCCGCACCCCATAGTCACCTTTGACTGGACTTAACTGTCCAGGGATCATTCACCCTTTTACCTTTTTACTTCCAGGTTATCCATGTGGGTCATCAGGCTCCTTCAAATTTTGGCTATGACTGCAGGGCAGAACTAGTAGAGTTCATTGTTGGGGTGGCCTACTTCTTTCCCAATTGTTCTTTTTCCTTGCCAACAACTAAAATCATAGCGCTCACTTTTTTCTTCATGGAAAGGCTGTCATGAAGAGTACTTCCAGGAAGAGGAATGGCAACCTCTTCACCCACAAAACCCTTTCCATGACAAAAGGAATATTAGCCAGCATGATGCCCTCTGGACCTATTTGTCCAAACGCTAACAGGTTTCTTATGTAGGGGCACTCATGCATGTTTTTCAAACTAAGGGAGGGAATGTGATTGCTATTTTTCACCCAGTTTGAAGTTTGCCCTTGTAGGATCAATACGGCTAATTTGACCCAACAGCTACCACCCACCCACCCACTCACTCACAAAAACAAAACTCACTGCAAAACTCCAATGCAACCAATCATACTCTTGGCTCCCAATCTTCTGCATCGCCAACAGAAATAAATGAATGAATAAAGAACCTATTCACGTGATGCTGACACAAAACTCCCCACATGCACTATGCAAAAGGGAAAAACACTACCCACCTTCTCCCCCACACCTCTCTCCCCATATCTGTCCCCCCATGCTCACAATGCAGATAGCAGTGTCTCACATCAAATGTAACTGACCTGCAGAAAAGACTCTATGAACTGAAAAAAGAGACTATTTGTACTTTTGTTATCCATGAAAACCTTTAAATAAAAACAATTTTAAAGAAGAAAAGGTGTCAGTTTTTGCAATATGCATTGAATTCTGACAGAAAATAAAAAGTTCTCATCCTGAAGCAAAGTTCTTAACCTGAGGTACTATTTCTGGGTTAGCGGAGTCTGTAACCTGAAGCGTTTGTAACCCGAGGTACCACTGTACTCTGATGTGTCCTGCAATATATATGAATCATTCTAAAATATGGGACAACATGCAAAAGGTAGACCTGATACAGTGGTACCTCAGGTTACATACGCTTCAGGTTACATATGCTTCAGGTTACAGACTCCGCTAACCCAGAAATATTACCTTGGGTTAAGAACTTTGCTTCAGGAAGAGAACAGAAATCGTGCTCCGGCGGGGCGGCAGCAGCAGGAGGCCTCATTAGCTAAAGTGGTGCTTCAGGTTAAGAACAGTTTCAGGTTAAGAACGGACCTCCAGAACGAATTAAGTACTTAACCTGAGGTTCCACTGTATTAGAATATGTTTTATATTATTTCTGAAATTAGAGCCACAGAGATCAATATTCTGCACAAAAGAAGTCCATTGACTGCAAGATGTATACCTCAATTTTCTTGAACGTGTCTTCAGATTTATTTTCACAACCTTGGTGTTACATAGAACACACCTGTCATTTACAAATGCAAATGGGAAAGCTAAAAATTACAGCTAAGGTTGGTTTTGTTTTTCGCATACAAAAAGGATAGAATGCATCTATACGCTTCACCCCAAGTCCATTAATCATGCCAACATTTCAGTGCTTTCAAAATTAATCCATACTGCAGCTTAACTCTGCCTGTTATTTTTTTTTCTCACCTTGGTGCACCATTGGCCCTCTGCCACTGTTCTACTGAGATATACAAAGCAGTGCAAAAGGCAATGCTGCAACCACATCCAATAATGGCCCAAGTGAGAAAGGAAGATTACAATCGTGTTTCAAAACTTATGCAAGCTCCCTAAAGTTTAATAAGTTCAACGTCTGTCGACAACAATGATTTCATTGCAGCTATTCAGTGGCAGCATTATTCATTAGATATATTTTGAAACTTCCACTGTGCGTCTTAGGGCTAAAATGGTCAGGACAAATACACAAATGCATTACAGAAGTTTGTGAGTCTGTGGTGGTTGTAATATTATTATTTAATTTCTATACAGTACTGCCACAGAAAAGGCCTGTTCTCATTTTGCCACCCTCCTGACCTCTCATAGGGGAGGCACACAAGGAAGGGTCTAGGATGATTGTTGCAGGGTCTAGGTTGGAAAGCTAGAAGACATACTAAGGGCAGAAAGGAAATTTAGTTGAAGAGAGAAACTAATGATAACAGGTTAAAAGTAATGGATTTAAATATATCCCAAACAAGATGCATAGAATAACTAGAGTCTGCCAGTACTGTGGTAATTCTGTTGTACTTCCTCTGCTATTGCCTGGGTGAAAATGTATTCCTTTAATTCCTGCAATTCTTAAAATATTAAACTGACAACACAAAACTTACTCAATACCTACAAAAGAATGTGTGGAATACGTAAGTTTTTGGTCAACAGGAATCTGCTCAATCTAGAAATGGTGCAAGTACATATGCTCTGTGTGCACACACAATACTTAAAAGTCTACTTTGGAATCCATAGAAAAAAAGATGTTTTCTGAGGTTTAGGAACTCAACTGCTTATTCTTGTCTAATAAACAGAAGCTGCCATCCACAAGGTGAGGCAAGCATTTATAAGTTTAGCTAGTAAACCGTTAAGTTTCCTGTAGTCACCACTGGCTGTAGCTTCTGCAGCCAACAAGACAAAGCAGCTGGCCTTATTGGATGTGGACTTGATGCAGCAAGATCTTCAGTAGCACCCTTTCCTGTACTTTTTAGACTACAGCCAGCATATAGATCTGTAACATATGCTCCTGCTCTTTTCAGACTTTTTCAGTTTTTGTGGTATGTATTTCTCTTCTACAGTTAATTCGCAAAGAAACTGGATGTTTTTGAGCTATTTCTGAGGAAAATCAGCAAAAACAACACTGCCATACGTCCAGATTTTCCCAGACATTTCAACGATTTTTGCCCAGACACTGCTTGCGGCTGCAGTATTCCGGATATGTCTGGGAAATTCCGGACATATGGCAATCCTGACCGTGAGCTATTTCTTTTGTCTAATGATCCATTTTAAACCACTGTAGAGGAGACAATTCAAATGTGTCTTCATTGGAAATAACGTTTCCAAATATTGAGTCATATTGACACGTTGTTGCATGGGGCAGACTAAACAGTTAACGCTAGTGCAAGGATTAATGCTAGCACAACAGGATTTCATGCCTACCATCCCCAAATCTATTCTGGAGGATTGAGGGGAACTCCCAAATTTAGAGGGCATATATGGGAAGACTGTTTAGTTGTGCAAGGAAAACCTTGTACTAAGACAACAATCTGCTTAATATTACACATTGAATGCAATCCATATTTCTTAAATCAGTACTTGTAGATAGTGAACATAAATGTTTAGATTGATCTGTTTTGCTTATTTGATTTAAAAATGGTACATCTCAATAATCATGTATCAGTGTTCTGGGAAAACCATTTATGGCAGAGATTATGAAATTTCTTTAGTTAGCATCTTTAGTTATTCTTCCAATGTCCTGTGGAATGTGAAACCAAAAATAAATTAAAAATGCAGGGATTTTTTGAAATAATTGCAAAAACTGGATATTTTTACATTAGAATAGTGGTCATGAGAACACACCTCCAAGTTCCAGTTTGTTCACCTCTTTATAGGATACCGAGAGCCTGAGCCTGAGGTAGTTGCCTTACTACAGTCCACATGTTATTTTGCCGATGGGGTTGTAAGGATTGTTTACACATCTACATTCTTTCAGCATATGCTCAATCTCTAAAAAGAATTAGAGGCTGACTAATTTCTTTCCATGTCACTGTTGGCATCTGTCTGTCTTGAAAGATAATGGGATGTGCCTCTGGGGATGAATTTACCTCGCTGGGGTGCAAACCTGGGCAGTGTGATGGAGGTCCTGGGCTGCTCAGATGACAATACCTCATTCTCGGCCTTACTGATGTGGCACAAGTTGGCTGCAGGAGTTACCGGAAGGAAGCATAGAAGGTGCCATCCAACCATCTTAGGGAACTCCACTCCATATTTGTGTAGGGTTTACTCCTTAGCCTTTTCTTCTCCTGGAGATGTGCCAGGTAGCAGAGGCTTAGGATCAGTTTTCCTTCTAGATGGCCTACCTTCCTAGGTGGACAAGCCCCGTCTGCCCTCTACAGCACATGCAGAAACTGCCTTTTGGACTGTTGGGACCCACTATAGGTCTCATCCACTCAATTTGCCAGAACCTGTCTTTGCATGCGATGGAAATCCTTAACTCACCAAGGGTCTGAGACCCATCAGTTACTCTCACCTGGTTTAGCTGACCAGTCAAAGCTGTTCCTGGGGTGTGGTGTGTCACATGCTGACAGCTCCTAGGAGCCACAGGTGAAAGCGGAGTGCAAAGTGGGGACCAAAGGTGGACAAACTACCCCAGAGAAAGGTCATGACTCTTACACTACAGTAACACATCTTGAATGCTCAGGACAATGGAAACCTAAATACTTTGCACACCACTGCCTGATTACTCCTGGGTAGACCTATTAAAAGATCAATGGAACTGCTTGGAACTGCTTGAGAAAGAATCAATTAAAATAACTGTCCTCTGGAAAGCTTTATTTGCTACTTCTAACCCTGCATTATCTACATGAAAATCTGTTATCATTTTAAGAACTTTTCCAACTAGTGTTTCTACAGATCAGCAAAATATTGTTTAAAGGCCATACTTGATAATGTAGGCTAAATGTGAACAGCCTCTGAAATAATAGCACAGCATGATTAAAAAACCTAAATGTCATAATACAGGTAGATCCAGTGGTTCAGGTTTGAACAGCAACAATTCTGTAGTGCAGCAACTGCACCTCACCTTTGGGAACTAGATTGGCAACATCCTTTGTCTGAATCACACAACCCATATAAAAAACCTTTAATGACAAGAATTAATGTTTGAGACTACACACAGCTAAGTCTGAAAAGGAAGTACAATATAAAATTTTATTTTAAGGGGGGAAAGAATATGCAGGTTTCCCAAATATTTATAATAATTTATTGCTTCAAATTAACCTGTTGTACAGTTAGTGAATCCCAGACACTGTGCAAGGCTACCAGCAGGCAATTATAGTGTAAGCCACTTCTCTGCAGAAGGTATGCAATGAAGCTGAATCGAGGCACATAAAAGCTTTTCTGTGAAGGAGAAAAGTACACTTGAGATGCCTCAGTGGAGCATGCAGCTTTACTGGCAGCAGACATATCATTAATCTGTGTCAGAATGGACTGCACAATTAATAATTTCTATTTAAACACTTTGTTTTGCTGTCCTTTACATATTAATATCTCATGTAGTCTTCACCTGCAGTACCTGTCTAGTCTAGGAAGCTGAACAAAAGCAACAAACATAATGCATTGACACTCTATGGATTTAAGGGAGCAAAGTACCAAAAATCAGTTTAATCTTAGCAGAAGAACAAATCCCAAACCCAGCAGTAAGACACAGTTGGTATTCACTGCACATAACACAGAAATAGATGTGACATTGAGGATAGACTTCACTGGACGGTGTACTTAAGGTAGCCAGGGAAGCAGCTCCTAGAAAAGGCCAAGCTGTTTTGCAGCAGATCAAATTACGCACTAAATTTATCCTAGTGTTTCATTCATCTTAGGATCTTACCAAGCATGTAGTGAAATCAAAACAGCATAGAAAGGCTTTTCCTTAACTTTTATTTCCTCAACTATGGTGACTTTCTGCCAAAAACTATAAATCACTGAATGATTACAGTCACAAAAAACTAAAAAATAATAAATAGCTGTTATGGGATGTTGAGATAACTTCCCCATTCAGATCCTTTGAACCAATTGCTCCTATCACAAGCCTTTGTTCACCTGCTGCTGAACTCTCAAATTCATCTTTATCACCTTCATAAAAGATTAGGCTTTTAAAAATAATGTTAAGATAATAACATTACAACCTGCAAGGGCCCAGGATTTTTCAGTATCACAGCAATGAGGATACAACAAAGCTACAGAGGAGCACCAGTGGGAACATAATAGGGAATTAAAAATACTGCAATGGAAGTGTCTGCATTACTCAAAAGCTGGAGTATTCATGAAGACTTAACCACTTCAACACAATAGTGACTCCAAAGTGTAGACCAGGTGCTCAATATAAAATACACACCCACTTTGAAATCTGATTTTTAAAGAAGTTGCTCCTTTAACTTTTTGGTACAAGTGCAGATGCTACTTCCCCCTCCCTTCAGAAAAATCATTGTCACTTTTCATTCTACTCATAATCGAAGTGACTATACACAGTGCAAATATTATGCTCATTCATATTTACATGCTTCTCAAAAAACAAAACAAAAATACACATTTTCCAGTTCTGATCATATTGTTATTAGACTAGTTCCCTTGGAACTTTTATATCAGTGGTGATACCCACTCCCAAATACAAAGGATAAGGTTCGATGGCCAATGCCTATTTATATACAACATTAGCAGTAAGGAAATCTAGGTACAGCCTCTCTGGAAGTGCCTGCCTCCAAATGACTGATAAAAGTGGATCTCAATGCAATGCTGATGAAACAATCATATAATTTTCCCCAACTATGATCAGAATACAGAATCCAACACAAAATGCATTTTTGCCTTGCTTGACTTGACAATTTGACTTGGGTCTTCCTTGGAACAAGAACTGCTACAAAAACTGGAGTGTGATGGCATCTCGTTGCTATTTAGCTTTCATTCTTCCTCATGCTGAAGTGCTCTGAGGCTAACCTGATGCCAAGTATATAAAATAATAGTTAGATGTCAGTTTCCCCTAGTATGCCAGCATTGGCAGATTACATGGCGAGTCATCTGGTAAAGCGACGTGGGGCTCGAGTTGTTTGTAAGCAACATGCCTCAGAAGATTCCTCCAACTTCTCCAGTGCCTCCAATTCTCTTCGCTCTCCTTCCAGGTAAGCACCATGGCTTCTGCAGTCCACATGACAATCATTTCAGGTGTCTGCTGCACTCACTTCTTTGGAACAGAAATAATGCACGACTATTGCATTAGGATAGCGGGCGAAGGCACTATAGGAAGAGGAAAGGTCGGTGCATCAAGTTATCTGGTTATCTTAATAATTTTTAAATAATATTAAAAACGCCACTTAGTTTAGTTATCTTTAGAAGGACACAGAACAGGCTCCTCTTTACAAAAATCTATACTTTTTGAAAGGTCACATCTCAACCAGCCTTTCTCTCTGCAGTTCTTAGTGTTTCCTTTGTGTTCCTGTAGCAGCGTGTGCATGTTTCCTTCCCTTCTTGCTAGTAGGTGGCTTATCTAGTGTTTGGCAAGACTTAAAAGATATTTTCAAAAATTCCAAAAACCAAAGACATGTAGTAGTTTCCATGATGCATTTTTGTGCATCCTTTTTGGAGAACAGTATCACAAATGTTGAGTAAGCATGAATTCCAAAGGATAGCTATGCCAGTTCACTTATTTGATTCAGAAAAGTTCACACTAAGAGGCAAGCCAAGTGAATTCCATCTCCATGCCCCCCCCCTCCTGATACCCACTTATCAGGGAAGAATTCTCATTGAATCTAGCGGTTCTTTCTTCTGAATAAACATGCTTAGGAGTGCATTGTCAGAGAATTAACTGTACACTCTAAGAATGCCTTGGCAGGCATCCTAGCCCACTGCTGCTCTTCCACAAAAATTGTGCAAAAAATCAGATTGAGTAGCAATTTCCACATACCTATTTCCAATCTTCTTTTTACACACACTGCAAAGTTTTTCCTCTGTGATTATACATTTCACTTGCTGGTGTAAAATCCGTTCCTCCTGTACCTATGGCAAAATAAGAACAAATAAAATAGAACATTCCCGCACACCCTGAAGAAATATGAAAATTAAAACTAATTATTGTTGCTGTTTCTTGGTATTACAATTTACCAATTTCTCTACCAAACAACCCCCTCACATACAACAGCCCAACATTTGCTTTAAACATTCCCTTTGATAAATATGGAGAAGTAACATGAACAACATACTCTCAGGAATTCAGCATGGAGAAGGTTTTTTAGTACTTGACTGAATCTTTTCTTCTGGGCATTTTCTTCAAGGACTTTTTCCAGGAAGATTCGAATCTCGCTAATTTGAGTATTTGCTGGGAGGAGGTTTATTGCCTACAGATACAACCAAGGGGAAATTAATATGTTAGGATTCTTCCAAAATACAGTTCCAGTATTCCAACTTTTCATGGTTGTATGGGCGGGGGGAGGAATATATCTTGCAAAATTTCGTATAAATAAATTCACAAGTTATGTGTACGTTAGCTCTTTAAAAAAAAACAAATTCTCTGGATACAGCTTAATTTTCTTTGCAAAGGAAGTGGCCCTTCAAGCAGCTTGTGGAAGAAAAAGGGGCATTCAAACACAAAAGCTAGTTTATTTTAACGCAATATGCAATAGAGGTTTCTTGCATCATATCTACTCCATTCCACAATGCGGTGTGCTTCATTAAAAAATAATAATCCTTACTTTGGTAGTGTCCAACTTGCTGTGATGAAGTTCCAAAACCTGTAATGCAGCCTGGAGATTGGCTTGAGGCTCCAATAGTTTCATCTTGATTGGTCCCAAGCAGTGAACACTAGGTGGTGAGAGGTACATCCGGAGAAGAGACAAGTATACCTGTTTGACACAAAGCAAACCACTGTATTTAAAATCCACTCCAAAATGTCTGGGACTAAGTATGCCACTACACGACAGAGACAGTGCCATCTTATAACAAAACTCTTATCTTGACCATGAAGTATTTACAGCTTTATATAAGCTCTTGCTCAAATGGTATGAACAAGAGTCCACAGCGCTCCTGGGAAAAGTGTTTCCCATTTATTTCAGAAGTTAAAGCTGATCTTTATCTGCGAAAGAAATGCGCTAATTAGTATATTGCAACACCCTTAGGTATTTATGCCTGCAATGGAAGGTATAGTGCAATGCATACGTGTAGAAACAATCCTACTGTACAAAGGTAAAATTAAGTAGCAGACATAAATGTGTGAGCATGCAAACACACCTATTTCCTTGTAAAAACGTAAGAGCCTGCCCATCAGGTCCAGCATCCTGTTCTTACAGTGTCCAACCAGATCCGTGGGAGACCCACAAGCAGAAACTGAGCACAAGAGTGCTCTCCCCTCCTGTTCAGCTGGTACTCGGAAGCATTACATTCTTTTTTTAAAAAAAATAAATTTTTATTAACCAGCCAATCAAATCAAATCACATCACTTAAATTACAAATTACAAAGCCGAATTTTACATTTTTGTTGGGGGGACCCATATTTCAAGATCCGAAGGGGGATTCTGATCATCTTCTTGCTACTGCGTTAATGTCCAAATCAATCCAAATCAGTCCAAACAGAGTTCATAATTCTATCCAGTCTTATCTTGCTGTTTCCACATCACATCTTGTTCATATATTTTCTCTTTTTTCTTTATGATCTCTTCTGATAGTCTCCTTAAGCCGATAAACACCAATAATAATCCTGTGTGAATTTTTCCGTTCTTCCAATCCTCAAATCGAGATGGTTTCCATATATCATTGCCTTCATAGATAACATCACTCTTTCCATCATTAATCTCGCAAAACTGTCGCTCTTAAGTCCCTCTGAGGAGTTTCACCCACAATATAAAAACAACTCTATTTCTCTATTTCTCCTCCCAGACTCAAGTTCTCCGACAGAACTTCCCAATATGGCGACGGCATTTTTAACTGTGTCATTCCAAAGCTCTTATACATTCCACGGTCTTCTTAAAACATGCTTTGGTTCGAAAGTTTATCTCTACACAGCCTTAAATCCACAGCTTAAGTCCTTAAAATGACATTTCTGACTCGTGAGGGGAGGGGATTCTTGTTTAATCACATAAGGAAAGAAAGGAAAGTTTTTTTCCCCCTCCCCCATCAGTCATTTGCCATACCGTGTCTTGGCGTATCTTCTCATGATTTAATCTTGTCTTGTTTTATCAGAGATCTCTTCTGTTAGCAGTCTTTACTCCCCTCCTTCCTTGAAATATGTGCATTCCTTCATCCAAATTGTTTCTTTTGAAGTTCTTGCAGCTAGTGGCGTGGATCAGGGACGGCATCCAGGAGCACCGGAATCCCACAGGAGGGCTTTGTGCCTAGTGCCCCCATCCCCACAAATTTGGGGGTGGTATAGGGCACAGCAGGCAAGGCAGTCCCCCCCACCATCCTGGGGGGTAGGGAGGCTAATTACTCGGAAGCATTACATTCATACCTCATGTTACAGAGGCTTCAGGTTACGTGTTTACAGGTTGCGGACCGAGGGAAACCAGGAAATACCAGAATAGGTTACTTCCAGGTTTCGCCTCTCACGCATGCGCAGAAGAGCTAAATCGTGCTTTGCGCATGCGCAGAAGCGCCAAATCGCGACTGCACCTGCGCAGACCTGTGCTTCAGGATGCGAACGCTGCGGGTTGCGTACATGCCTCTGTCACAGATTACGTCTGCAACCCGAGATTTCACTGTAGTACCTCTGACCGTGGAGCCAGAGCACAGCCATTGTGGCTAGTAGCCCTGCTCCACCCTCCATTTAATCCTCTGTTAGCTACATAGCCTCCTGCTGCCCAAGCCACCACTCCTTTTCCCACCTCACACACAACTGTGATTAATGGGTAGAAAGGGGGCCTTTTGTGTGAGGCTGGCCAACTGAAACCGCACACGCTCAGTCACGCCTGTGCAGTAACTGCCTGAAACAAGTTGGAGGCAAAAGCTGTTAAAAAACTAAACATGGAGGTCAATTGGCCGAGATATTGGGAAATTTTGGAGCAAGAGGGAGACAGATTGAAATTGCAAAGTTTTGAGAAGTTAAAAGGGAAAGTGAGAGACTGGCTTCATTACTATCAGATAATGGAAGTCTTTAAATTAGACAGGAAAGTCGGCTTCCAGGTGGAAAAATCAAAATTAGAAACTGAATTGTTAAAAATCAGCAGCAACTAGGCCCCTGACAACCTTTGAAAACCTCCTCCTAACAACAAAGGGAAATGGTAAAGGGACGGTATCCGCAATATACAAAATACTACTCCAAAATCCCGCAAATCCCCTAGACGCAATCAAAAAACAATGGGAGAATGACATAGGCTATGAGATTAACCCCACTCAATGGACCAGAATGTGGTCTAAACCCCCCTTTAAATCCATATCAACGAAAAGAAAAGAACTCACACTGAAACTCACCTACAGGTGGTACCTAACACCAAGGAAACTAGCGCTAATACACCCAGGAACCTCACCAAAATGCTGGAGAGGGTGCACCTCCACAGGCACATACCTCCACATGTGGTGGGAGTGTCCCAAAATCCAACTATTCTGGACAACAGCCATACAAGAAATATGTAAAATAACAAAGCAAGTATTAGACTTCACCCCAGAATTGGCCCTACTGAACATCTTCCAAGACAACAATGCCCATTTACTCCACAAAGAACTCATAACCCACCTACTTTCAGCAGCCAGAAACACCATAACCAGACACTGGAGAGACCTGTCAGGAGTAAGCATGGACCAATGGTACCAAATAGTATGGGAAACAGCCCTACTAGAAAAATTAACTAACAAACTGAAACTGACACGGGGACAAACAGAAGAAGACACCTTCACCCCGGTATGGCTCCCCTTTATCACATACACAGCCCAACAGGACAATGACAATAATCCACCAAAAGCATACAAATCAATATGGCTAACTTGATCCAAAACACCCACCCACCTCACTCACACATGAAAACAAAGATCACCACAGCCAATCACAAACAAACAATCACATCCTAGGCCAACCCCAACCTCTCTCACCACCAAAGGAACACAAGTGAACAACACAAGCACGCTGACACCAAACTACATACATTAAGCATAATAGAAACACCGCTACCCCACCCCACCCCCATCCATCTCCCCTCCTTCCACCCTCCTTTTTTCTTTTTTTTTTTTCTTTTCTTTTTTCTTCTCCCCCTAATGCCTCAACAAATGAAATGGATTTGTAAAAATGTTATACGGGGGGAAAAAAATACACGAGGCATTACACTTACACTGTAAAACAAGAAAACCCTTAATAAAATATATTTAAGAAAAAAAAAAAAAAGAAACTGAATTGTTAGAGCCTAGTACTAAGAATTTGTCAAGAATGTATAACTTGCTGTTGAAATGGAACACACAAGATGAAATGGTTAAATCTGCAATGATTAAATGGGCGCAGGATATTGGTCATGACATTATGTTTGCTGACCGGGAAAAGTTATGGACCACCGGGATGAAATTTACGGCATGTAATGCCTTGAGAGAAAATATTATGAAAATGATTTATAGGTGGTACATGACCCCAGTCAAACTTGCAAAAATCTATCATTTGCCCGAGAACAAATGTTGGAAGTGTAAAGAAACAGAAGGAACATTCTTTCACCTTTGGTGGACGTGCCCAAGGATTAAGGCTTTCTGGGAACTGATCTATAATGAACTGAAAAAGGTACTTAGGTACACTTTCCCTAAGAAACCAGAGGCCTTTCTCCTGGGCATAATCGGCCAATTGGTGTTAAAGAAGGATAGAACCTTTTTTATGTATGCTACAACAGCAGCAAGAATTCTCATAGCAAAGTACTGGAAGACACAAGACCTACCCACCGTGGAAGAGTGGCAGACGAAAGTGATTGACTACATGGGTTTGGCAGAGATGACGAGCAGAATCCGAGACCAGGGAAGAGCAACGGCGGAAGAAGATTGGACAAAATTTAAAGACTATTTAAAGAAATACTCAAAAATTAGTGAATGCTAGATTGATGTTGAATGAGAAAAATAGGGGTTAACAGCGATAATGGCTAAGTTAAAGAAAATGAGTGTTACTATAATTAATTTGAAAGTAAGGGAGGGATTTGTTAATTAATTAATTCGACACGAGAATGCAGAAAGGGGAGGTATGAGGAAGTCGGGAGAGTAAGGAATATGAAATTAAGAGTTTGAAATTATACGTGTTGCATGTTTTCTATTGTTATGTTTTGTTTGTTACGATAAAAAGTTGTGGAAAATTTAATAAAAATTATCTATAAAAAAAAAGAAACAAGTTTTGTAGCAATATAATGCTAGGAAGCCAAGGCAGATGAAGCTCCTCCACCAGGGGAGAAATGATGGCCTTGGCAATGAGCCCCACTCACCGCTGCAGGGTGCAAAGTTGCTTCAAATACAACAATATATTTTCCAAAGCAATTTGCTTGGAAATAAGAGATTACTTGATTTACACACACACACCGAGAAACACCCGAGTATTTAAATGACTTGAATACTTATAAAATTTCAAGTCTTGCAAGCTCATTTGTTTTGTGCATAAAATCTTTTACTCACTCCAATTACCTGCCATGAAATTTGTTGATGCTACAAACTATGTGACAGAAACAGGATAATTAAAGGAAGCATGTTTTGTAAACTCCAAGATAACAGAAAATAAGCTACTCACATCTTTGCTGCCATCTTTGCTTTTGTCGTAGTGTTTGTGACAGTAACTGAAACACAACAGCATATACAGGAAACTCAGAGTGGCCTTGAAGTCCAGCTTATTTTAAAATTTACATATTTTGACGTATTACCCTACAATTATCAGTGAGTACTGTGCTGCAACCTTCCACCAATAGTTTGACTTTACCCCCAAAGGCAAACTCTTCCACTGTCTCCCGAGGCAGATGGATGCCTATCAACTGGAAAGGCATTTAAACTGATTTCTCAGTTTGCAAATTAAAATGTTAAAAAGGTCTGATCATATGTAAGAAAGAAAAATATTTATGCATACATATTTGCACAATGAATCATATGTCTATGCAACAAAACAAACAAACCAGGGTCGCTTGGTAAGTGCACCTGCTAATTTCTTATGTTCTTAAGACTGTTAATGAACTGGCTACTAGGACCCCTTTGCTAATTACAATTAAGACACACAAGGCTCTCTTCCCCACCATTCATTTGTTCAAATTAGGCTCATTTCCTTTCCAATAGGCTGCGATGTGTGTGTGGTGCCTGCAACAGTTCCTCTAGTTTGCAGATGTGCCACAAAGGCTGGCGACCCCCGATGCAGAGGGGAACAAATTAAGGTGGGACATGACTACATACACCTCCCACTTAAACAGGTAAGAACGTACTAAGTTGGTTTGCTTCTTTAAAAACTAACAAAGTGTTGCTGTTAAGCAAAAACTTACTTTTCAGCCATTTTTGTATCCTTCAGGATGTGAACATATATGAAGAGAGCTTGCTCATGATTTCCCATCCGTCCCAGCAGCAGAGCACGTTCTTCTAGGAGGCCTGCAGGCAGGAGTAGAACAAAAGTAGCTATTATTGCTTTCAACAGCAACACAATTCTGCCAAGTTGGCTATGGGAATTTGTCATGAAAATGAGTAAGAGGACAAGAGCAAACTAAGTAGCAGAGGAAGATTGTCTTTTGTTACAATACCTGGACAGAAGGAAGAGGAAGAGCTCAGTTTATTCTAGAAATCAGTAGCATCACACTGTTGGTTGTTGTTGTTTTTATTCCTCTGTACACCACTTTTCAGTTACCCATAGCTTTTCAACCAAACAGTGAGCATTTTAAACATTGTTCTTCACATAAAACAGTCAATTGTCCTCTATCAACAGTATCAGATGTATTTATAATGGGCCATTATGCAGCATCTCTTCCACCATAGGCCAACACAGACATGCTGCCCTAGGCTCCTTTGGGAGAATGGAGCGGGTGCCAATATAAAATTTAATAATAATAAGGGGAAATCCCTTTACATTACTGAGACATGGATAACTGCTACATTCTCTTTTCCAGCATTTAAAATGTCTTAAAAAATTTTTTAAAGGACTAAAGAAAAATACGATTCCACTGCAATAACTATAGCTAATTGCCCCCAGCAATGAAGGAGATCAATATGGCTGCACCATCTCTTACCATCAAAGGGGAAGTCACTGATGAGCTGCTCAGCATTGTAGCAACTGGAAGTCTCAAGGAAGAAAAGAAGTTTTTGCCGATACTCTCCGAGTTCCCCCTCCTCTTCTCCAGCTGCCACCGGTGGTTTATCTGAAACAGATGGTTAGCATCAGCAAATGTGAAGCCATAAAATGAAGTTATCTGAAGTCCCACTCCCATTAGACAGGAGACCCACTGAAACAAAGATGCTTCTGAACATCTCATGCACAGTAAAATTTAATAATGTTCCTAATAGTGCACAACTGAGATACATTACCTAACAGTAGCTGCTTACAGTCTGCAATCTACAGAATCACCCTTGTGTTTAAAAACAAAGGTCCATCTAATCCAGTGTTTCCCAACCTTTTTTGGGCAAAGGCACACTTGTTTCATGAAAAAAATCTCGAGGCACACCACCATTAGAAAATGTTTAAAAAATTAACTCTGTGCCTATATTGACTATATATACAGTGGTGCCCCGCAAGACGAATGCCTCGCAAGACTGAAAACCCGCAAGACGAAAGGGTTTTCCGTTTTTTGAGGCACTTCGCAAGATGAATTTCCCTATGGGCTTGCTTCGCAAGAAGAAAGCCTATAGGGAAATCTCCGGGGACCTCTTTTAAATGCTGGCGGTGGGGAGCAAAGCCTTCCCCCCCCTCCGGCCTTCAGAAGAGGTCCAGGAAGGCCGGCGGGGGCCGAAAGGCTTTGCTCCCCACCGCCAGCATTTTAAAAGCAGTCCGGGATAGCAGGGAAGCGCTTCCCGCTATCCTGGACGGCTTTTGAAGGCAGGCGGGGGGAGCAAAGACTTTTGTTCCCCCGCCCGCCTTCAGAAGAGGTCCAGGACCTCTTCTGAAGGCTGGCGGGGGGTGAAAGTTTTTGCTCCCCCCTGCCTGCCTTCCCGGGAGAGCGGAGAAACGCAGCGTGTTTCTCCGCTGTCCTGGACGGCTTTTGAAGGCAGGCGGGGGGAGCAAAGACTTTCGCCCCCCGCCCGCCTTCAGAAGAGGTCCAGGACCTCTTCTGAAGGCGGGCGGGGGGCAAAAGTCTTTGCTCCCCCCTGCCTGCCTTCCCGGGAGAGCGGAGAAACGCAGCATGTTTCTCCTCTGTCCCGGACGGCTTTTGAAGGGGGGGAGCAAAGACTTTCCGCTCTCCCGGGAAGGCAGGCACGGGGGAGCAAAGACCTTTGCCCCCCGCCCGCCTTCAGAAGAGGCCCTGGACCTCTTCTGAAGGCGGGCGGGGGGCGAAAGTCTTTGCTCCCCTCTGCCTGCCTTCAAAAGCTGTCCGGGACAGCGGAGAAACACGCTGCGTTTCTCCGCTCTCCCGGGAAGGCAGGCAGGGGGGAGCAAAGACTTTTGCCCCCCGCCAGCCTTCAGAAGAGGTCCTGGACCTCTTCTGAAGGCGGGCGGGGAGCAAAAGTCTTTGTCCCCCCTGCCTGCCTTCCCGGGGGCTTTTAAATCGCCCCGGGACAGCGGAGAAGTCCTCCGCTGTCCCGGGGCGATTTTTAAATGCTGGCGGTGCACTTCTTGCAGCCGGGTCCCAGGCCCAAGCTGGGCGGGCGAAACCCCGACGGATGCCGGCCTGAGGCGCGCCTAACCCTGCCCCGCCGCAGGGTCGAGGCCTAGCCCTCCTCCAACTGCCCTGCTCCCCGTGCCCGTTTCCTCCGAGGTAAGTGGCTCCAGTGGAGCTGCCTCCCGCCGCGCGCGGACTGGGCGCCCCGGGAAGGCGCAGCGGCGCCCCGACCGCCCCTCTCCGCCTGCGCTCGCTCCTCAGCCGGGCCAGCGGAGCACCGCCTGCCCAGCGCCCGCCACCCAATCGCGCGTCCTGGCGGCGGGAGGAGGGGGCGGCGTCGGCGCCCGGAGCCTGTGAGCCGAGGCGATGTGGGCCGGGCCTAAGCGCTGCCTCTGCCGTCCTTGCTGCCGCTGCTGCCGCCGCCGCCATAATGCTTGTTTGCTTTCAATGAGTGTGCCCTCCCACGGCACACCAGGCAACGTCTCGCGGCACACTAGTGTGCCGCGGAACACCGGTTGGGAAACACTGATCTAATCCACCTTCCTGTCCTCACAGTGGCCAATCCAACAGTTCTCTCCCCACCTGCAATTGCCAGCAACTGGTATTCAGAAGCATGCTGCCTCCGATTCTTTTATTCAACTACCTCTTCTCCATAGTTTGTCCCATATTTTCTTATTTTGGCACACTGAAGTAGACCAGGGGTGAAAATACCTGGAGGAAAGGAGCTGAGATATTCCTTCATTAATCCTTGCACTTTTTCACAGTAGAGCTGAATCAGGCAGTTGTGGAACTCTGAACCAGCCTCTTCCCAGGTTTGGATTATATGTTCCTGTAAATACATGTCCACAATCCATGTATGACAGCTGACCGTAGAAGACCCATCAATATTTCAATGTGTGTTCAAGAGAAGCCACTTTTTTCTTCCTTCATATAAACGAGGAATCCTACAAAAATGGCTACATACGTCCTGGATTAGCTACTGCTACATGTTTATAATTTGCTCACCTTCAAAAATTGTGTCAGATAGATCTAGAAGTCAGACACAAATTGCTGTTATCGGAAGAGGGCATACAGGTAACAGCATGAGTTCTTACCAAGTACGGAACAGCCAGGTTTTTAAAGTTCTCTATCAAGAAACTGAGGACCTTGTTTCTTGGAAGCGATTCCACTTCAGGAAGATCTTCTGTAAATATCTGCCAGTCAAAAAGGTTGAATTTCACAAAGTTAATTTGTGTACATTTACACTCATTTTTCCAAGGGAAGTCAAACAATTCAATTCACAAGCCCCCAAAATGACACTCAATATCTTTCTGAAGGAGCAGCAGCAATTAAGCTTCAACCTTTTCCAGCTGAAAGCACAATATACAAACACAGAACACTGCGAGTAAACCTCTTGCCCTATTTCTCTGTATCAGCAAGTAGCATTCTATAGCCAGTGTCCCTATTAAACTGAGATATTGCATGCATTCATGACCTCCACTTATTGACCGGGTTCTGGAAAGGAACTTGCAGCCACTTTGCTTCTTCCTGGTCCTACTATTGTGCCACACTGAACTAACCCAGGGTTTGGCTTAGCACGTCATGTGAACTGGGACTTTTGGTTAAGCTCTCCCCGCCCTAACCACAAGCTGTAGTCAAGGTTTGTTCTTGACTGGACGTTCTTCTCTAGAACTGCTTGCAGCCTTGGTAAGTCATAGTTTGGCTTACCAGGTTGTGCAAACCAGGCCACATTCAGCACAGCAACAGGCAATTCTTGTCTTCTAAAACCAAACAACGAGAACTGATGCAACTCAAGCATTGGTGAAACCTCACTCAGAGCTACCAACTTCATCCTGTCTTTCGGTGACTGGGATCAAAAAGCTATTGTGGGTTTGATGTACCCTAGATATCATTTCACAGCTTCTTTTTGCTTTCATTAGTCAACTCTAGACATTACTGGTAAGTAAGGATAAGCGAGATAAGCTTTCAATAAAGTAAGGGAATGCATTTTTCAAGTACTGCAAAGCTGCTGCATACAAACAGATAATCTGAGTTATTGCTAACTTGTAAGTGTGGCTTATGTCAACATGTTATGGTAGATATTACTATATTTACTCTAATCTAACGCTCACCTTTTTTGGGCCAAATTATGAAAATTAAGGTGTGCATTAGATTCAATGGCAGATTTACATTTGCCAGCAAATAGTTTTTTTTAGTTTCAAGGTTCTGAAAATTAAGGTGCACATTAGATTTGATGGTGCATTAGACTTGAGTAAATATAGTATATGCAGCAGCTTTCTTTTTGGAACTCGTGAGGTAGAATGGTCAGTGTTTACAAATCTATGTGAGAGAGGCTGTATATAGCCACACAGGAAAAGCTACTATTTAGAGCAATTTATAAGGGTCTTTGTGTGGACCCAGAACACTTAAAGCAGCCCTTTATTTACAACTATGATAGCTTTATGAGTGTGAACTAAGCAAGCAAAATATTAGAAGGACCTGCCTAATATTATTTGCTTTACTATCAGTGCAGTCAGTAGGCACACCCTAATTCTCTCCACCTTTATTTTCAAATGTGACCAAGTGTGCTTACTTTCAATCCATCTTCAGGAAAGTCTCTAAGTACCCAAACAGAATAGGAGAATATTAAGTTCAAGTTGTCTGTGCCTAGAATAAGAAACAAAGCAAAATGGAATTGAACTAGACTGCAAGCTATAGAGTAAGGTGTAAATGACAACTAGAGCCATCACTTTTTAAATTTTTTTTTTAAAGGCACTTTTTACAAGCCACCTTGAGCCTTTTAGGGAAAAATTACCCTGCTGGGATGCCTTTCTCTGAATATTAGGACATGACTGTTAATGCCACCATAATTTCTAATGCTGCTCCCAAAGAAGCCTATCAGGCTTAAGCTCCATCTCTGAGAGATCAAGAGAACCCACTTCACTTAAAATTTTGGGCTAAGTTGACTGATGTCCACAGGTTTTCATATTTTTACTGTATGGTCAACCAAATTTATGAAACTGATTCATAACTGATTCATTCTGTGAATTATTTTGGAGTGTGGGGTGTTTTTTTCCCATTTGTCTTTTGTGAGCCACCACAATCTACTGTATTTGTTCCATGGAAAGGTAGGACAAGATGTGAAAACAGAAGATATATTCATCTGCACTCACCCAAGTGTTGCAAATACTGCACGGTCCTCTCATGGCCCTTCAAAGGGGAGTTAGCTTTCTTTGACTGATCCACTAGCACCTGCAAAGCTGCAGAAAAACAGAAGAAAGACCTATTGGGATTTTCCTTTAGTTACCCATGACCAAGGCTCCTCAGTTAATATGAAGAACTGTGTGCTTTGTGCCCTGACAAACCAGAAGCAGTCTTCTCCTACATAAACACACACAATATTGTTTGGTAGAGATGAGCATGAAGATTGGGATCTACTGATAAATCTCTGGGTGTTTTGCAGTCATGTGGCAAGAATTTCTGAGTCCCGATTGTTTACAGCAGCAACAAAATGACTTTCCCCACCTAAACTAGACTGCTGAAATGAAGAAAACTAAGTAGTATTGGACTTTTGTGTGAAAAGACAGCAAGTTCACCTCAATTTCAGCACTGAAAACAAGTTTTCAGGCTCAGAATGGAATTTATTCTTTAATCCTGTCTGTACGTAGTTTGCACCAGAATCTGGTTGCTGGACAAACTAGATCCAACAGGCCAGGAGTCTGTTCACTCTTGAGCAAAAGGTCAAGACAGTACTTTGAATTCTATTTTTAACATCCACATGTCTGTAACGTAACATATGCTACTATGAAAGCTTCTTGCATGCTTCCTCTTTCTTTTTACCCCTGCCTCTGGGAATTTATTTGCCTGCCATTCCCTATGCTGTTCTGCCCTGGATATGGAAGTATTGGGAAACAAAATGCCCTAAAGCCAGTTTCCTAACAGAAGAGCGTAGCAACAGCAGTAGAATGGCTATCCAGTAAGAGTTAATTGACAGAGAAACATGAACAGCACAAAAAGATAAAATTCACAGCATCAAGAGTATCCTTTTGATGTAGCTTTGTCTTTGCCCTATGAAGCCATTTGATATTGTAAAGTTGCAATTAAAGTTAAAATAGTGTAATACAAAAGGTCTGTTGAGATTGCAAACTAAAGGGTCCCCTCAATGCAGATGCCCACCCCCACCCCTTCCCGGCTTCAAATAACAGCTCTGTATCTTTATACTAGAAACCCTCATGCCATCATTATCTATTTTTATCCACTCAGGCCTTTGATAACTATGGCTTCTATGGTGGAGTTCATCTTTTAGTGGGGTGGGTAGGACTTCCATCATGTTATTGGGTGGGCATTTTAGATATTTTGTATTATCTGTTGTTTTACCTTCCCAGCTTCCACTGTTTTTATCGGTTATATTTTATCTTAAGTCACTCTGAGACTCACTTTTTTGGGGATAAAAGGCAACAAACAAATATAAATAATAATAATATATTCAAATCTTGAAACATGGTGTTAGCAACCTACTTGTCAGTTCTGTCCCTTCAAATGCTGGTGCCCTTCCCTGTCTCTCCCACAACTGAGAGACCATAACATGATGCATAGGGCCAAACTGCTACACACTGACCTAAATAAAAGCACATCTAAGGGGCATTAGAAAAACGTGCCCCAAACAATATACAGTGGTACCTCGCAAGACGAATGCCTCGTAAAACGAAAAACTCGCAAGACGAAAGAGTTTTTCAGTTTTGAGTTGCTTCGCAAGACGAATTTCCCTATGGGCTTGCTTTGCAAGATGAAAACGTCTTGCAAGTTTGTTTCCTTTTTCTTAAAACCGTTAATACCCAGGGTGCATTCAGGGGGTGCAGTTGCGACTTGACTTCGAGGAGCAACTCATAGCACGCGGTGTGGTAGCCTTTTTTGAGGTTTTTGAAGACTTTGGTGATTTTTGAAGCTTTTCCAAAATCCGTGCTTCGCAAGATGAAAAATTCGCAAGATGAAAAAACTCGCAGAACGAATTAATTTCGTCTTGCGAGGTACCACTGTAGCAGCTACATTTTTTGAAGTGACCCAAATGGCAGAGATCATTAAATAATACTTTTGGGCACCTTTTAGCCAGGATAGATCTAAGCCAGGCCAGATAGGTTTACAAGGTCTATCTTACATACAAATTGATTCCCATCCCCCAAACTTACCTTTCTCATGCAGACCTTTCTTCTCATACAGTATGATCAGCTCGCTGTATTTGTGAGCTTTCTTGAGCACATGCTCACTTTCTTCTATGTGGCAGTGATTGTTCTCCAGTCGCAACAGTGGTGCCACTAGGGCCACATTGGTCTGTCAGTAAGGAGGAGCAATTTGAGGGAATCAGAAACAGTTTACTATGAACCAAAAGAGGCATGCATTTATAACCAGGGAAAGGAAGATACTTATCACAAATCTAAGTATTTATTTAAAAACAAGTCTTCACATGTAGTAGGGCTTTAGTTTGTTAGTCTTTTATTCCATTTTTTTATTTTAAAAAAATTAAGCAAGGGAAAACAGTAATATTCCAGTTACAGATAGGTAGCCGTGTTGGTCTGCCATAGTCAAAACAAAACAAATTCCTTCCAGTAGCACCTTAAAGACCAACTAAGTCAGTTCTTGTATCTGAAGAAGTGTGCATGCACACGAAAGCTCATACCAAGAACTGACTTAGTTGGTCTTTAAGGTGCTACTGGAAGGAATTTGTTTTGTTTTTAATAATATTTCAGGGTATTTACTCTCCTCCTGAAAAAAAAAAAAACCATGCAAGCACTTTCCTTCATATTCAGATTTGTATCTCAAACAACCAGACAACCAATTCCACCGGCCCCTTTTCTTGTTTAGTAAGAGATTGCCGTATTAAGAACAAACAACAGCAAACAACAGAGACCAAATGACAGTTACTAAGATTCAGCATGACCAAAACAAACCCATCATATATTTAATTTCTCCTCTGAATATTCATGTCTTCTAAAAATCTTGGTGCAATTTAAAGGCAAGCAGGATATATTTAAGCTGTGAAGAGTTTCAAAGAAGATACTGACCACAGCTTAGATTGCACCCAGGAAAGATCTGAGATAAGCGCAGCTGCCCCAAAGTGTTGCGTCTGTTTTCACCTTTAGTATTTTAAGCTTAAAGAGGGACAAACTCAATCTAAACCCTTGCCACTATTAGTCCTGCATTTCCAATACCAAAACCCTAAATGCCTGGTTTGAGGAAGACACGTGCATTTCAGAAAATGCAGAGAACTCACATGGAGGTAGCATTTCAACAGAGTGGTATCAATGATCTGCAGCAACTTCTTCTTTGATTTGATGGTGGGAGTCCCCTCCATGAGGGGAGAAGTGCTGGACTGATGGTCTGAGTCATTCAGCTTTTTCACTAACTGACTTCTTTTCTGCAGAAATTAAGAGTCAAAAGAAGTGAAGTCATGCCACGCCTCATCCACATTACCTCCGAGAAAAACTGCATGTGACTGCAACCTTTTTATCCACATGGGTTCAGACAACCTGCATTTGCTTGTTAGTTCTTGTTGTACTGGCTTCTCCCATTTTTCTCCTTATTCTAATATTCTGTTAACCTTGAAGCCCCTTCCCCTTCTCTCTGCACATGGTCAACATTTAGACTTAAGCTCACTGGGCAGAGGGAGATGTCTTTCATGTGTTTGTTACTCTGTCCAGTACTGCGTATGCTGACAGTGCTATATGAACAGCAAAGAAAGAGCTGACGCAGCGTATGATAATGAATCCCACCCACCCCATGGCAATGTGCCTTTTTTAAGCGTGAAACCTTTTCATGAGACTGCTCTGTTATGTACAAGAGATCATGCATCACACCCTCCTTTTAACATGTTAGGTGAGGCCATAGCTGCTAAGCTCAAAACACATGAAAAATAATTTCAGAAGGTCCTGCAATGTCAAAACTGTCACATGACCATCTACTACCAAAAATAGGATGCTCAAGGAGGCGCTAAACACTTACCTGTGTTAGGTAGTCTATAAGTGCCAAGTGTGCTTTTTCCAGCTCTGCTGGAGACAGAACTGGAACAGGGTTGGGATACTGGAGCTGTTTCTTGTAATCACTTGGCAACAGTTCGGGATAGAGACCCATGACATGGGTAGGATCTAAACAAAATATATGACTGTAGTTAAGTCACAAAAATTCCAAACTATACTTCAAAGTGTATTCTGTTTTCAAACTCAATACAGTGGTGCCTCGCAAGACGAAATTAATCTGTTCCGTGAGGCTCTTCGTATAGCGGCTTTTTCGTCTTGCGAAGCAAGCCCATTGACAGCTTAGCAGGTTAGCGCTATTAGCGGTTTAGCGCCTTTTAGCAGATCAGCTGATAAGCGGCTTATCAGCGGATCAGCTGATAAGCGGCTTAGGAAAAGGGGGGGAAAACCCGCAGGAACTTGCAAGACATTTCGTCTTGCGAAGCAAGCCCATAGGGAAATTTGTTTTGCGAAGCGCCTCCAAAAATGGAAAACCCTTTCGTCTAGCGGGTTTTCTGTCTTGCGAGGCGTTCATCTTGCGGGGCACCACTGTACTACCAAGTTTCCAGTTACAAGTTACCATAAACAATATGAAGGATCTCAGACTGCAAGTTAGAAGGCAGGAAATTTCACATTTCCACAGCTTCCATCAACAAACTGGTCCCTTGGCCAACTGTTCTTATGGCCAGCTTTCACAGACGATGGTAAATGTTTCCATGTAAATGTTTCCATGGTAGCTCCATTGAGAGTGGTAGAGATATAAGATTTGAGAGTTTATTACTACATGGATTGAAAGTATACAATCTGGTCGGACCAGAGCTATAGGGATGTCTCATACAACAGAAGCCTCACACTTGCCATGCATAAGAATTTCAAGTGGCCTTCTACATGGGTACTTTAGGACACATTTCCTGATATCTAGCCATAGGCTGCTTTCCTCCAGTCTGACCAGTGACCACAGCTCAATGCCATGTGAATTTGCCATTAAGTAGATGTCATTTTAGTTGTGATCTTGAGGTCAACATGAACTGTTTCAGGAGAGGTCATTCTCCAGTGGACATTAGGATTCCACCTAGTGCAATAACATTCTGCTTCCATTCTGCTTTGAAGACTTTAGAGGTCACAGCAATCTCCCATACCTATCTGTCTATTAAGTCCAGGCTACACAACTAACTTACCTGTCCCAAGCTTGGCAAAGACTTGCATGGATTCATCAAAGCGCTTTTGGCAGAAAAGGTTGAAGGCATACAGATTCTTAATATGGTGGATTTGTTGTCGCTTTTCAGTATCAGAGTCATCCTTCATATCCTAACAAGTACAAAAACAGGCAAAATATTTAAGAAGTGTTACTCTTTAAAGAATGTAAGATAGTTCCAGTATTTAAAAGAAAATATGTAAGTGTAAAGGCTGTAAGCCTCTTGAAATGAGCACACAGTTTTAAGCAAACTGCTCAGAAATAGTAAAAAAGTACTAGTAAAAAAAGAGGAATGTGCTTCAGTAGGAGAAACAAGGTTTCTATCTATGTTTATACAGTAACAAGAGCAGCTCAAGTCTGAATCGCATGTATCCTGTTTCACTCATGCACACGAGTGAGAAATACCGACAAATGATTGAGAATTTTAATTTGTTCTTGCACCCAGGCATCAATGTAAACTGCTCACATCATGTATTTTTGACCCCACAATATTTTTGCGATCCAAAAATATCATTTCAGTTTAAAAGAGAAGTCTTGGCACTCGCAACAAAGAGTCACCATTATTCATAAACTACATGGAGGAAACACGGACTTGTTGATAAAAACCTCCAGTTAGTAACTGCTATTTAATCCAAGTATATGCAATCAATAACATTTTGTGTTGACAGAAATATCTGTCATGTCAGTTTCTGGCAGACAGATAACATTTTAATTCAGAAAATGCCTGTTATCAGGTCAAGTATGCTTATAGGAAGAAAGTACTGAAATGTACAAAATTCTTCAGAGAGTTCAGCAGAAACACAAAACCTTCCCATCTTCATAAGCAGCTGATCCAGTAAAAGTTATAGTTGAAGTCTTTCCCCACTCCTTTATCTTGCAGTTGTTGCATCGCAAGACAAGTTTGCATTCTCAGTATAACTGTTACAAATATTTATGCAATATTAAACTAAACATACAGCATGTTAAATACTTCATAGCACTAAATCTGGAAAAAAGGGAATGCATTGCATGATCTTGAAAGAAAGATAATCAACTAATTGTTCTACCAAATATTTATGCTAATTTCTGAAAAGGTCACAGAGTTGCCTTAGGCAAGTCACATGTTCCCAGTGCAGGTTTATTTTTCACAAAAGTGGCTTATACTAAACAGGACTGCAAGGGAATTTGAGCCATGGACTGTAAATAAATACACATACTAGAAGCACATATCTTGCACATTCATTATTACTTTTCTTACATTATGTAGCAAGTCATGTACACATGGGTCCCAGACACTCACCCATCCCCAGACACTGATCAGACCGAAATTATGGAGTTGTTTAATGCCAAGACACTCAAACAACAGGGAATTTAGGCTGTGTATTAGATGCAGCTTTTACTAGGTAGTAGCTTACAGAAGTTATCAATCAATACAGATTTAAAATGCTCCCATCCTGCCACTTACTGCCAATTGCAGAGCCAGTTCAAATTGCTTATCTTGAAGAAGCTGCTGGATCTGGGTTGCAATGGAAACCGGAATGAGGCGCCAAACAAAATGATTGCTGGCCACATACACAATATTTGTACTAAAAAGAGAAAAAAGGAAAGAAGTTGGGTTATCAACATGATCATAATAAAATGAAAGGTCTTTTCCCTCTCCCCTTTAATTCATAATTATGTTAAAAAAAAATAATTCGGTACAAGCATATGCACAAGATTAGAATCTATAAAGTTAAGATGGGGGAGAAAAACTTGAAACTTCCATACCCTCCAGAAGTAATGAAGCGTGGTCTCTGGAGCTCAATACTCTGCACGAGGAGTCGGGGCTCAAAAGTACGAATCTCTACATATCTTGGCAGTACTGCCACAATGTACGGCGGTTGATGTTCTGTTTTTGAAATGGAACACTCAGCAACAGCATATGGTTCTACAATAGCATCCCCCAAATTTACATTCGGAAACAGTGGATCTGTTGCATTTTATGCAATAGCATGCTTTATACTTTCGTGCTTTTCAGGCTTTCAAAAGCCCCTTCCCATTGGTCCACTTTAACGGCAGGGAAAGAGTGACAAAGAAACTGAAAAGAAGGCATAACCAAGAGACCAAACTTTATTTCAAGTATAAGTCACACTTTCATTCTGCCTGTGCATCCTTGTTCTGCTCCAACTGGGCACTGCGGCCTTTGTTATGTTGCCCCCTAGTGCTTGCATTCAGAACTGTTCTCAATGTTCCCTTTATCTGTAAGCAATTGATTAGTCTTAGCATCATCTACCCTGCACTGATTGGATATTCTGCATAGGAAAATCCAACCATAAATTAATAAATAATAATAACCTTAGGTATTCCTTTTGTATTGTTTTAAAACCTATCTTCTGGTGGGGGGTTGTACTGTTTTTAAAACCATTTTAGCTGTTTTTTATTGTAAGTCTGTAAATCACCTTGAGACATATGTAAAAGAAGATTCATAAATTAATAATAAATAATAGTAACAATCCTTTTTGGTTCAATTCTCCACCTCAGGAGAAAAGCAGCAGTCTAACATGGGTTGAGGTCAGAACAAGGTAATTTGTTTGTTTCAGAGGAGGCTGCTAAGGAAAAAGGCAGTGGTCACTGACTTAAACGGCCTCGGCCCAGTATACCTGGAGTGTCTCCACCCCCAACATTCAGCCAAGACACTGAGGTCCAGCACCGAAGGCCTTCTGGCAGTTCCCTCACTGTGAGAAGTGAGGTTACAGGGAACTAGGCAGAGGGCCTTCTCGACAGTGGCGCCCCCCTGTGGAACGCCCTCCCATCAGATGCCAAGGAAATAAACAACTGACTTTTAGAAGACATCTGAGGGCAGCCCTGCTTAGGGAAGTTTTTAATATTTGAAGTTTTCTTCTGTTTTTAATGTTCTGTTGAAAGCCTCTCTGAGTGGCTGGAAAACCTAGCCAGATTGGTGGGGTAGAAATAAATTATTATTATGATGATTATTAGATTTAGTTCTCACCCATGGCTATTGGGATATCTGTCCAGTTCAAGGCACATTTCTGTGTACAAGTTCCTTCTTCATTTAATACAACAGTAAGATCGTCCTGGCCTACAGCAACTTTCCCATCTGCCAAAGGGGCTACCAGTGGCTCAAGCTGCTTTCCTGTGGGGAAGAGTTCTTTGATGGAACCTTTACCATCCACCTGCAAAATGAATAATCAAAGCCAGTCAATCCATACAGAATAGCTACCCTAGACTGATTCTTATCATTAGAGGAAGGAAAATAGTCTCTCCTTTTAGGAGCCCATCCACCAAGACTGCCTCACTTAAAAACCCTGCAGATCCAGTACCAACATATGCCTTTGAGAACTCCCAAACATAACTAACTTCCACTGAGGCTACAACATTCACACAGTGATACCACTTTAAACAGTCATGGCTTCCCCCAAAGCATCCTGGGAGCTGTAGTCTGTGTTAAGGGTGCTGAGAGGTGTTAGTCAACCCGTTTCCTTCCTCAAGCTACAATTCCCAGAGAGGTTTAACCATCAATCCCTCTTTCCTGATAACTCTGGGAATTGTAGCTCTGTGAGGGAAAGGGTCTCCTAACAACTTTCGGTACCCTTAACAAACTACAGCTTCCATAATTCTTTTGGCTAAGCCATGGCTTGCTTTAGTGGTGTCATAGAACGTTAAACATATGGTGTAAATATGGCCTTACATAGCAATCCTACGCATGTTCACTTGGAATTAACTCTCATTAGGTTCAATGGGACTTGCTCCCAAAGTCTGCACAGAATTGCAGCCTTAATTATATACAAGTAGTTCATACTGTAGTCACACTCTATTCCCACCTTCACTGAATCTGAAGAAAATCAACCTTTATTATTCTGACTTAGTCTAAACTCTCTCTTACCCTTATTAGATAATAGTCCCTCTTGAAACCCACGCAGATTGAATCTTCACACCACGCCATTGACTTGGGTACATCTGGCACGCTGAAGTCTCCCTGGAGATCAAGAAAAGGTCTAGTTACTCTGGTAACTGTTTTTATACAGTTTTAAAATTGTTTTATGCATATCTGCATAGCAATATCCCTTACTTGTCTGTATTGTCATCTCAATTATCTACCAGCAAAGCAAGCTGCTTTAACAGAAACTGAATATGGTAGCATTTGAAATCTTTCCTCTAAACAAAAACTCAACTTCAAATCCCTTCCAATACCTTCTCATCCAAGGCCAAGGCCAACATACTCTCCCCCTTCCCTTACACCTTTAATATATTTTGAGGAAAAGCAAAATCCATATGAATTTCACAGCGAAGATCCATGAACAAAACACTAGATAGCTGCCATCTTTTCCTTGAAGAAAAAAGCGGTATATTTGAATTAACCATAAGTGAGGATGCCTTTAATACCAGAAAGACTGAAGGCTTGCATTCAGGTGCCCAAGCACTAAAATGTATTACATTTCTCTTAAAGGAGCCAGGGCTGACAAACAAGTAATAAAACAACAAAAACATCTTAAAAACAAGTATTAAACAAACCTGCAGCTCGTAGAACTCTCTGTCCTTCCAGTAATAGAGCTGGAGCTTCTTTTTCACTGCCACACACATCCTCAAGACCTCTTCACCTGTGTCAGAGTGCTGTGAAAAAAAAATAGTTCTCTATGTATTAGTGTGGAAGGCACTTTATCAAGTACATTTATGTGCTCTTGGTATTTAAAAACTATAGAACTTTCCTCTCATGAAACCAGCCTTTATTGAGGACAATATTCTGTTCATTTTTGACTTCACACACCAAGGTTTCAAAGTCATTCCCCTTTTTCAAGATTGGATAAGGCATGCCATCTTCTTATACTTGCCTTCAGGTCACAGGTGAAGAGAGTTGCACCCTTTGCCTTGGAAACTGTTGTGATCTGTTGAAATGTCAACAGGTCATGAACGTAAATGTTGTTTTCTGTTTGGAACAAGACAGGAACATTATTGTAATTCCACATACCCTCATAACTATTTCAAATTTGAAAACGGAGAAATGGGTTAATAAGTGTTTGGACACAATTTTGCAAACATCTCTCAGATGTCTTGCCGATTCTAAGGTACATTGCATTGTCAAAGACTTCATTGACGCATGTCTGCAGTATTCACAGAATTATGTGCTACAAATTCAACAAATCTTATCAGCAGGGGACAAGACTTGTTTTAAAAATAGGTGGGTGGCAAATAGATATAAAGTAAGCTAATGCAATCTCCTCTATGTCAGAATGCAGAGAAAAACATTCCATGTATGTGGGAGAAAAGACACAAGGGTCTTAAGAGAAAGACTTGCAACATAAATGAAGGTGATCAAGGATAACCATGCTCAGATGAATAATAACACAATCCTATGCATGTGTATCCTATGCATACCCATAAGTAAGTCCTATTGAGTTTAATGGGACTTACTCTGACGTAAGAGATGCGTAAGATTGCAGCTTCAATTACTCTGTCTCAAAACATAACGCTGTGAATTCACTTACCTAATAAACTGACCAAAATTTTGAACTGGGACACAACATGGATCTACAAAAATAATAATACAAAAAATGTTGTAAATAGGTTGCAGGCAAACCTTTGCTAGAAATGAATCTTACTTAACAGAATGGGGCTCAAATTAAAATAAATTTATATGCAAGCTATCAACCTCTAGCAAAGTAACCTTGCAGCAATAGTCATGACATTTCTGGTGACATTAACAGCTTCCGTTACAGGCAATAAATACTATTTCCCAAGAAGTTTCTTGAACTATATAAAAATATATTTAGTTTAATAGGCACAACAATTTTGCTGAGCACATATACCATTGTATAGATATTAAATAACAGTGCCTTTACTTGGAGAGGAGAACTATGGTTTAGTGCTATATCCAAATGCCGCTATTAAGGCATTATAAGCCAGTCATAATTCTTAAGATTCCAGCCAGCAACAAAGGATTGAGTTCCACAAGGAACAAAGCATATGCAAATAGGAACGAAAACCCCAAAAGAAAATCACACTAGTGCTGTTTATTATTCAGCAGGCTAGAAAAAGGAATGAGCACCAACACAGTAAGCTTTTATAAGAACAGTCACTCAAAATAGGCTGTTTCGCTCCCACAAAATATTCTAGTTTATTATGTAAGGTTTTTAATTAAATGTTAATTAACAGACTTTGTAGCTTAACAAAGGAGCTGCTTATTTGGGTTGACATCTTTACCATTAACCAGCCCGAGTCCTTCTGCTCCCTTTTCCTGAAAGGAATATTGATAATGGCTACGTCTGCACCTAAACTAAGCTGTGTTTGTTTGTTTGTTTAAAAAAACCATAAATTGACTTCCATATGAGGAAAGCAGCCATGGCTTGCTTCTCAAATGCTTGATTCCCCTCCCCTACTCCCCTAGCCTCATGTCTCTGTTTTGGGTACTTGAAATGTGTAGCCAAACAAACCATAGTTAAGCAAGGCCATTAGTTTTGGATATAGTGCCAAAATATAGTTAGTATAAGCCATGGTTGATAAACCAACAACAAGTAGTTTGCTGGGCTGGGTTCAAACCTTCAATCAAGCCACATTTGGCTAAAAACTTCACGGCTTAGTCTTATATGTGCAAACCAGGCTCATGTCATCAAGTGCAGGAGACCAGAAGATATGGGCATACCTCCCCATATCCCCTATTCTAGTTGTAGCTTTGTGTGCATTTTGTAAGCTGCACAGCAGGATATAAATATAATAAGCTACTCAGAAAAAGCTAGTCACTTGAAAGCACAAGGCTGCAGCAACTTCCATTCTGCATTGGTGCTGTTATGCCAAGAGGCACGTACTGCAATTTCCCAAATGTCTTTGAAGTACAGCGGTACCTTGGGTTAAGTACTTAATTCGTTCCGGAAGTCCATTCTTAACCTGAAACTGTTCTTAACCTGAAGCACCACTTTAGCTAATGGGGCCTCCTGCTGCCGCTGCGCCACCACAGCACGATTTCTGTTCTCATCCTGAAGCAAAGTTCTTAACCTGAGGTACTATTTCTGGGTTAGCGGAGTCTCTAACCTGAAGCGTATGTAACCCGAGGTACCACTGTAGTGTCTCCAATTTTATTACAGTAACCCCAAACACATTTATGTGGGATCAAAGCTAGTGGAACTCTACAAGACTTATGGCAGCTACACACATTAGGACTGCTGCAGCAAATGCCAATATTGTAAGAGAAGACAAGATCAGTGGCACAACAACTTCCATCTCACCCCACCCCACCCCAGTAAAACGAAGTGTTGACTTCAGTCAAATGCCTCTTATGGCCTCGGTCCAGTATACCTGAAGGAGCGTCTCCACCCCCATCATTCTGCCCAGACACTGAGGTCCAGCGCCGAGGGCCTTCTGGGGGTTCCCTCATTGCGAGAAGCAAAGCTACAGGGAACCAGGCAGAGGGCCTTCTCGGTAGTGGTGCCCGCCCTGTGGAACGCCCTTCCAGCAGATGTCAAAGCGATAAACAACTACCTGACATTCAGAAGACATCTTAAGGCAGCCCTGTTCAGGGAAGTTTTTAACGTGTGATATTTTACTGTATTTTTGGTTTCTATGGAAGCCGCCCAGAGTGGCTGGGGAGGCCCAGCCAGATGGGCGGGGTATAAATAATAAATTATTATTATTATTATTATTATTATTATTATTATTATTATTATTATTATTTTAGGTGGGTCCAGAGATATCTCATGTACCTGCTGAATCTTCTTGGAGAAGTTCTTGTTTGACTTCTCTAATGTCACTTCAAATCTGTTGCAACCTACCAGACAGCAAAGGAATTCTTTTAGACTACAGATACTTTTCACGTTAACTATTTCATCAACACGTATTTCAACAGCTAAGGCAAAATATCCCACAAAGTTCTGCTATCAGTTTAGAGGAGATGCAAGTCTCACATGTCCACTGAATTTTGCAAAATAAAAATAAAAATGAGCAATTATACATTACAGCATACCCAATTACCCCACCAGTAAACTGGGCATTGTCATCTCATGGACGAAAGGGATTTAACAAAAGACTTCAAAAATCTAGTTTAGGAAAAGGCAAGCCCCCAGCACCCTTTATCACTACATCAGCAGCTAGCAAATAAAATCCCTAGGAGTATAGCAAAAGGGACAAAGAATAAAAACACTTCACCACAAGGGTTTAAAGGTTTATGGATACAAACTTACAGCCACTTTCTGGTGTCGTAACCTCTCCTGACGTTGATGCAAAAAGGGGGAGAAATTTACCAAGTGAGACAAAAGCAACTGAAAACTATCATGATTTGACTGGAACAGACTGGCTAAGGTGGTTTGAGAATAAATTCAGTTTTCTTAAAAGAATCATGTCTTTTTCTGCAAAGCTAGAAAAATGGCCTCTCTAAGATGGTACTGGTGTTGCCCAGAGCAGGAAAAAGCAGCACCCCAGGCTCACTTCCCCTGTTTTCATAGCTTTCCTGAGGAACAGGTTAAAATGTCAACTCCCAATTCATGTCCATTGGGCCACCCCGCCATTACTTGCCTTCATTAGTAACACCTTTAACCAAAATGAAGCCTAAGTGCACATAATTGCCTTTGCTTGCCATCATTCCCTGTCATCCTCATTTCTTGCATTCATCTCCTCAGTTGTCTGCCCTTGCCTTTCCCTTCTTTGTATCTTCTCATCCCCTGTCTGAAGGTCTGGAGAGCTGCTGCCAGTCAGAGTACATAATAATCTGAGCTAGATGGAGCAATGGTCTAACTCTACAAGGCAGATTCCTATGTTCCTATCCACTGTCAACATGCAGAGAATGGAGCTTGAATCCAATGTTTGCTTTGAGCTTGGAGGCTGGCTTTATGTTCACCAGTCCCTTCAACCCAATGCAGCATTCCATGTCCCTTAAATGCCACTCCTGAAGGCCGGGGATCCTCTGGAATTATATGGGGTACGGCACAGAAGGCTGCAAATAGCAGGGCATGTTGGCGGAAATGGGGTGCCTTGCCTTGTGCTAATAGAAGCACTTCTGCCAGCACAGGGGCAGCCTTTGATACAACCCTGTAAATTTAGACTGCTCGTGCAACTGTGTGATTTTCCAGTACAATACTGGGAAATGTATTGTGGGGATGCTCTCACAAAACCACATCATCACTGAAAACTGTGGAAGGAAGGTTACTCTGAAGCAATTCTTCCACTTCAAAAGAGGTTTTAAGAATTGGCATTCAGTCTATCAGGACTTAGGACAACACGGGACAACAATTGAGAAAAGGACTGCTGCTAATGCACCAGTGAGCCAAAATGTAGGTGCTGTAGGGTATTGTTTTGGCTTTTCCATTCTAAATCATACCATAGGTTATATAGGTTGGGTTTTGCACACAACAGCTCTATCTGAGCTTTATGCTCCCTTAAATCCTACACCTTGTCCTGAAATACAGTGAAAAACAGAATCACAGAATTGTAGAGTTAGAACGGGCCCTGAGGATCATGTAGTTCAACCCTTGGTAATGTAGGAATCTCAACTAAGTACATGGCAGATGACCAGGAAGAAGAGCCCACCTCCAGCAAAAGTCCCATAAACCACCCAAAAGACAAGATGCAAACAGATGACCTAGGATATACTAAATGTAGTTCTTTATTAAATTGTCCTGTAACTTGCAACCTGATCTATTCAGTGGCAGAAGGTATGGGCAGAAGAAGTGAAAATCATTCTCCCTCGCCTGTTTTTAACTAAATAAAAAGCAGTGATGGAACTGTCAGTTGTGTGATTATCTTCACAGCAAGTTTGGCCCTCACTGCTATCAGATTGTGCAAATCGAGCCTACAATCAAGCCTATACACAGTGAATGTTATCTTCTAGCCAACTGCTGACCTACTTCAGCTTTCAAAGTTATGCCATTAGTTACACATGTTTTTAAGGACTGGGTCTATTGAAGTTCCCACAGAAAGGGAAACTAGAAATGCTGCAGGGACCCTATGACATTTAGGGGCAATCAGTGCAGTCTCTAGTATTTAAGCTTTATACAGTGTGGTTCTCATGCGAGTACCAGGCTCCTGCACACACTCTCACCGCCACCAAACACAGCACAGAAAACCGTGTAAACCCACCCTAAAATACAGTTAAACAAACATGCTTCATTGCACATGCTCCAAGAGCTTACAGAAACTTGGCTAATTTTTTTCCACACCCACCAGTTTCCTTTCGAATTCTGTAAAGAAGGAGGTGGCCTTGTTTTGTCCCAACGAGGAGCCATTCCTCTGCAATAAAAACAAACATTTTATAAATTGCAGTAAGATCACATTTCTTCCATCTATGCATAATTTATGTAACCCTTACATCTCATACTGGCAAGTTCTAATGAATAAACATATGAGTGGAAACTTCTCCCCACAGTTCTTTGGAAACGCTAAAATTAACATGTCAACGGTTTTTAAAACCTTCGATTTTCCTCTTAAAGTATGAACAATGCAAGAGAAATCCATACTATTTCTAGATGTATTAATATAAGCATTCCAATAAAAGTATTTGCAAGTAAAGCTTTAAATTCGTTTAAATGTAACATTTAAACAAAATTTACAGTGCAATCCCATGCATTTTTACTCAGATACAAGTCCCTCTGACTTCAGCCCTGTTTTCTTCCAGGAAAAGCGTGTACATGATGGCAGCCTAAGTGCCCTTCATTGATTTCCGCCCCCCGCCCCCATCAAGCATTCCATTTTTTAATATATATTTTTATATATACTTTATACGGTACAAAAAAGTAACATTTGTGTTATTTTAAAATTCTGTTTATTTATACAGTACTGTACAAAAAAGTAACTGTGTCAACTTTGAATTCTGTTTAAAGCCGATACCAATCAATTTAGTGTGTTGTGGTGGGAGGGGGATTAGGAGATTTTACAATTCAAAATTTTCCAGAAAACACACATCATTACCAAGTGCGCCTGGTAAGAACTACAGCCTTTGTTAAAATTCTGGCTTTCATTTTAAAAGTTCCTTGCTCAGAATATGGTGAAGAAAATAAACTCCTGTTTACCATTAAAAAACTCAAAAGTCATAATTGAAAGGGGGCTATGCTGCAGGAATTATTTTCTGAAGATGCAACAGTCTTTGTCCTGAGCAGTATTTTATAAAAAGATAAAGATTT
Organism: Podarcis erhardii; assembly: GCF_964252035.2. Taxonomy (NCBI): domain Eukaryota; kingdom Metazoa; phylum Chordata; class Lepidosauria; order Squamata; family Lacertidae; genus Podarcis; species Podarcis erhardii. The sequence goes on from NC_138497.1 coordinate 45,531,432, forward strand.
TAAAAATTGGCTGGATATCACCTTCCCCAGATATCCACTGATATTTAGATTATCTTTGTAAAACAGATTATTTAATAAGATAAATCATTATTAATATGCACTTGTTTTTAATTGAACTGCTAATAATAAATGTTGATGAACAAAGCAAGACTCATCTTTATCATGCATGTTTTTTTACTAAAATGTCGTACCCAAATCTGGCCCAAAAAGCTTCTTCCTTTAACAGTATGTGTACTAAGCAAGTCTTGCTAATGCTTAATGCTAGTAATGTATAAATTGAGGCCCAAAATTATCTTATTAGGTGCTATGCAAATAGTACTGCCAACTGAAAAGCACACACTTATATTTAAAGACATGCAAATAATTTATAGCCATTTGTATAATAAAATATTGCGACAAATTATTTTCCTCTTGGCAAATACACACAATAATAATAATAATAATAATTCCAGAAAATGGTGCTTGCTCTAAAAGCACTTTCAGAATTATTAATTTTGTACACAAAATGCCTGTCAAGTAGGGAAAAGTGCAAGCAGCACATATATTATCACTTGTGACATCACATGTACACACAAGGCAACTTCCCTGTCTCCCACAGCTTCACATGCACGTAAACACAGCAAAAAAAAAAAAGGCATGGAATCACCACACATGACAATAAACAGAGTTTTGACACTTTTTATCTTACACCAGAGTCCTTCCCATGTAGAAAATTCTTAACTTTTGATAGTGTTCCAATTTCTCATATTTTGTTGTGAACCCAATGCCACAAACCCTCCTCTGCTCAATCTCCCCAGAAGTTATATATTTCTACGTAAATAAAGGTTTGCATTACTTTGGGCCAGAGCATACAGACTCAATATAATCAATTGCATCTCACCGAAAATACCTGTGATTTTTTTCCTCCCTACCCACTCCGTAATAAAATTATGGGAAATAACGAGCAATGTTAATCAACGATGAAAGGCAAGAATATACAATTTAAGCAAGTACAGTTATCTCAGCCTCCTGATGGCCAGGCAAGATTTCTGACTGGAAAATGCAGTCAATTCGGATGAGAAGGCCTGACTCAGTAAGGAGATCAATAATTCAGACGGATATCATTTGGATGCACAAAGTTACAGGTTGCTGAAGACACATCCTGTTTTAAAGTACACACAACTGCCGCCAGATATACCTTGCAAGGGAATGTGGAGGATTACAGGTTGAAAGAAAAATAACAGGACACAAACTGGTTTAGATGGTACTATTTAATGGTATCCCTCTGGGGAAGTAACAGGCCTTTGAAGGCTGCAATTGAACTCTAAGTTAGGAATAGGAGAATATTCCTGACTGAAGAACATATATTAAGTTCATATATTACACTCATTCAGTAAACTACTGTACTCAGTTAGTAAACTAGCCTTCTCCAACCTTGCAGCAGCACTGTAGTTGGACTACAACGTCCATCATCCTCGGCCAGCTTGCCAGTGGTAAAGGATTGTGGGAGTTGCAGTCTAAAAACATCTAGGGTTGAATAGCTGAAAGCGGTCACAATTCACACATCATACTTCATCTCCTATACATCAGAATGTTTCACATGTTGCAAAAGCCAGATCTCCGTATTTCCACTGCAAGTCAGCCATACTTGAAAGTTATTCACAAATGATAAACATTTGTTTATAAATATTTGTTTATAAACATTTGTTTTAAACAGGGTGCATTAAAAAAATAATAATAACAGGCTTGCAATCATTTTCTGCAATGTGTGAAATGGCATTAACATGGCAACTACTCTCAAAACCCGATAATGGGAAAGATGCAGCCCACAGAACAGATATGAGGTAAGTTCAGTGCTTTTTTTCCTGGGGGGTACGCACAACCCTAAACATTTTGTGAATCTACTTTTTGTCTATTTACTGTATTTATTTCCCCCGATTTTAACTATAAAATGGTGATTTTCTTGAGTCAAAATGAGAGCACCCCTAAACATTTTTTTTTTTAGAAAAAAAAAAGCACAGGGGAAATTCAATCCCACTTATACATAATGCACTCTTTTCAGAAACCAAGAGAATACAAAACACAGCTAGCCATCTTTCCACCTCGATTTCATCGGAAGGGTATGCAAGAGCCGCTTCTTGAGCCAGATTCAATTTTTTAAAACGCGTCCACCGCACCATGACGCGTGTTAAGGGGCTGAGGGCAAAGTCGCACTGATTCATACGTTGACAAAACACGCCACACTTCAGTGTCCGTCACGTGTCCGGCAGCTGACAGGCTTCCAAAACCACAACGTCAAGTGACCCTTCAGGTACCCAGAGGAGATACTCCCCCCCCCCCCAAAAAAGCGGTTGCCTCATCGGGAAGAGGGCAGGGCTTGGCCGCTCCCTCCCGCTTCAAGCGCACAACAGGCAAAACCGGCGCCAAACCCCCTTCCGTGGCCAGGAAGGAGAACCGGCCCGGGAGCTGGCAGCAGGGCATGGAAAAAGCAAGCCAAGCGGGCGGCAGGGAGAGGGAGGCGGGGGTGGCGAGATGCCCCACCGCAGCTCGGCGCCCCACTCACCCCACGCGGCCAAGCAGTCGATCTGCAGAGGCAGCTTCTCCAGAATCGGCACCGGCTCGAAGGCGTCGTGCATGATGGCGGCGGCGGCGGCGGCTACGCGGGGCCCGGCAAACGCCCGCCGAGAGGACTCCCTTGGAGACTCCGGCTCCGGAGCAGCCGCCCCAGACGCCTCCTCCCAGGCCCGGCCCAGGCGCTTCCGGCTCCCGCTTCACTTCCGCGGCCAGGCTCCACCTACGGGAAACCCCCCGGGAGCCCGGCCTCCTCGCCAGCAGCGCCGGCCAGCCGCTTCTTCCCCTTGTCTCTATTTCGCTGGCCGAGCCTCTCGCAGGCATTGCGGCCTCAGCAGTCGCTGTTGGTGGTGCGGAAAAGGGGCGTCTTTTCAACATGAAGAAGGGCTTTCGGACCCCCTTGTATAAAAGGGGGTGGGGGGACTAAACAAGCTACAGCCCCCCCAAAAAAATTAAAGGGGGGAAAAACTGTGGATGTACATTACCAGAATATAAGATAAAAAAATAAAAATAAAACCTACACACAGCAACATATACTTCTTCTTAATTGTATTTCACTATTACTATAGTAGACCATAAAGAAGGCTGATCCCCGAAGAATTGATGCTTTTGAATTATGGTGCTGGAGGAGACTCTTGAGAGTCCCATGGACCGCAAGAAGATCAAACCTCTCCATTCTTAAGGAAATCAGCCCTGAGTGCTCACTGGAAGGACAGATCCTGAAGCTGAGACTCCAATACTTTGGCCACCTCATGAGAAGAGAAGACTCCCTGGAAAAGACCCTGATGTTGGGAAAGATGGAGGGCACAAGGAGAAGGGGACAACAGAGGACAAAATGGTTGGACAGTGTTCTCGAAGCTACCAGCATGAGTTTGACCAAACTGCGGGAGGCAGTGGAAGACAGGAGTGCCTGGCGTGCTCTGGTCCATGGGGTCATGAAGAGTCAGACACGACTAAACAACAACAACATTAATATACTTCTTAATTGTATTTCAGTTCAACAATTACTTTGATAAAATACATATTTTTATTTTGTTATGTGCAAATGGCTTCAGGTACCTCTTAGGTCCATAAATTACCATATAGCGTATATTCAACACAAAAAAGTGACAATTTTTTTGTTGTTTACAAAGGACAGCTATACATATAAAGGGCCCCATTACCTTCAGTAGCTTAGGCCTTCATCAGACCTAAATCTGGCCCTGTTGCAGCCTCAGCGGTTGCTGTTTATGGTGCAGAAAAGGGCCATCTTTTCAACACTAAGAGGGGCTTTCAGAGCCCCTTGTATTAAACGGGGGACACTCATTAACCACTATTGGGAATGCTTGTGTAGGGCTGTTCATGGGCGTAGCCAGGATGTTTGTTAGGGGGAGCAGGCTTTTGTTAGGGGGGCAGAACCTCAGATTTGTATTGATTTTTATTGATTTAGGCTATTCACCCCGTCACACACACACACCCCGCCTACAACCATGGAGCTGTTACTTATGGGACTAGCGTAGCAAAGGACAAATTGGGCAATTCTTTGGAAAGGGGTATCCCTCAAGTCCAGCACGCCAATCATACAAGAAGATAGCGGTCATTTCAATTGTGGTCATCTTATCTGACAAGGGCGTAAGCCAGACTATTTGGGTTACATTTTTTGCATCCTGGTCGTTTATATGGGTAGCCTGTGGTTATTGACCAGCTGCAGCTGGCCCTGTCTTTACCAATCATGTGCCTTCCTGGTGGTTTGTACAACAGCCATGCAGAGCTTGGTTAGGGATTGTGGGAGTCATAGTCCAAAACATCTGGAGGGCATCAGGCTGGCAAAGACTGAGCTAGATGCACTCTGGATCTGATGAAGTATGATTTCACAAGAAGCTGTTTTATACTGCCAGGCTGATTGGCCATGCAGCTCAATATTGTCCACTATGCTAGGTGGTGGCAGCCCTCCAGGGTTTCCAACAGGAATCCTTTTCCAGCCCCTTTTCCAGCTAGTGCTAGAAACGGTGAACTTTTGCATACAAAGCATTTGCTCTACCACTCACTCATCATTATTTATTTAATTTCTATGCTGCCCTTCATCCAAAGATCAAATAAATATAACCCCTCATACGTAATTCTGGGGCCGAACCATATTTAATCAAGGTCTTATTTAACAATTGCCTTCTATAAAATGCATTGCTCAGGGCAACATACTAGAAGAAAAGTACATTAAAAATCCTATACAGTCATCAATAAGTTATTACATTGCAGGGAAATGATCAATTATACATTTAAATGCTTGGTGACTTTCAATAAGGCAGCTTACTAGTGGAGCTGTTGCATAGGAGTCAAGACTTTTGGTCATTAACTTGGAGTATCGTATGAAGACTGGTAGCATATCTCCAAGTCTTCCCCATCCTAATACCTAGATTCATCAACTGGAGATGTCAGAGCATGAACCTGCAACCCCCTGTGTCGGTGGCTGGCTTATGGAACAATTACGATAAGTCAGCCATTTGCATATACAAGGAGCATATTGCAGTTCTGATGCCAAAAACTGAGAGGCTGCCCTGGGGAAAAAACCTGTTTTGATGTGTAAGATATAACAAGTTCCACAAGCTGAACTTCCCAAAGACAGGAAGCTGAAAGCAGGCCCATATGTGCTTTATGAACTGATATGTTCATAAAGGAGACTGTGGTTCTGCAAAGATAAAGTGCCCAGTCATCATACTTTATGGCCCTCATTTAGCAAACAAGTATAAGAAGTCAAGATTAAAGGTCAGAAAGCTACACTTAAAAACTGAATTTAAGAAAAAAAAAGGATTTTATTATACAGAACAGAAATTTGCAACTCGGATTGAATCAAATGAAAGAGTGCCTGTAAGTTACAGGAAAACCCATTACCAAACCACTTATACATAAGTACAGCTAAAACGCCTCTGGAAAGCAAAATCCAAACAATGCCACATTTAATGTGAAATCCTAATTCCAGGTTCTGCTGCTAGAGGGCTGAAAGTGTCAAAAACCAGCATTGAAGCCCAAATTTTGGCACTAACATTTGAAAAATACCCCCAAAAAATCCTTCCCTCCCACAAGACACCCAGAACAGAAACATCCCAAAACAGCATATTTGCTTAAATTATTGCAGGAGAATGTTTGTTGTTGTTATAAACAATTTGCCCCCTTTACAGGACTTTTAATATCTCGGTGACAGGCTTAATTTTCTGAGAATCTCTTTTTACAAAATCCTGTGAGGTACTTGAATTTTCAAATACATTTCATTATAAAAGCATGTTGTCAGAGGTGGCTCTTTATTAAAGATCATAGTAGGAAGGAAGGTGGGACAAGGAACAACTAACTGAAAGGCGACTAGATGGGAATAATTGTAGCAGAATGTTTGGAGTCACTGGAAGTATAATAGGATGCTTCTGGCCCTAGGGACTGGGCTATTATGAACTTTATAAATCGACAAAGTGTTGGATATGGTATATGAATGTGTATTTAGGGCCAGATTCAGGTTTGGAGGTGCTCTCAGGTGGGCCCTGGGCCCCTGGACGTGGATTTACTTGGAAGCAATGGCAGGTGGCTATGAGCCACCACTTTAACTTTCCTACATTGCATCAGAATGATGCCACACTGTGGCTCAATAATCCCAGGACAGGTACTGGGGGACCTGGAAGCTGGCAAGGATATGTAGTGCAGACACCAGGTCTATTCAGGAGTTATTTGAGAAGAGCAACAGGAACAAGCTGCTATCTGAAGTCACAGTTCTGTGTAGAATATGTGAACATCTAGGATAGGTTAGTCTGACATATACAAACTTTTAGGATAGGACTGCACAACTTGTGGCGTAACACCCCCCGACTGCTTTTGCTGTCTGTCTAGAGCTGCAAAAACAGGAAGGAAGGTTGTCAAGCATTTGACAAGCCACAGACACGGCTATGGGCTGCAATGGACTCAGTGGGTCACAGCCTGAACAGGCCTCATTCAAAGAGTCAACATGTACGGGGAGGTTGACTCCAACACAAGTGCATTTGTGAGTCTATGGAATATGCTCCAAAGCAACAATATTAGAAGCACAGGCTAAAGGCATGGGGCTGGTCAAGGTCAGTGAATAAGTGCTGAGGGTTGTTTTTTAAAAATTATTTAAATTGCACTCTGCTCTGATTTGAATAGTTAACTGCTCATGCTCACACCCCATTGCCAGCAACGAGATATGTACCAAACACGTAAGCGATCACTGCATCTACGTACGAAAAACTTAAAATAGACTATCTTTCCTACACAGTAGAGTGAATAAAATTGCACTTGATCTTGCCAAAAATATTAGGAATCCTAAATTTCCCCAAATACCTCCTTCCCTCGTGATGCGTTAATTGTTTCCCATAACTAGGAGTTCTCATTCTAAAACTTTCTCCTTTTCACCAGCCAGGTACCAGAATCTTCAGTCAGAAGCTGCTACATCCAATAAAAATGCAAGGCACTGACCCTGATCCATAGATTACTGCACACAGCAGTTTGCTGCATGCACACTACTGTGGGCAAGGCTCATTTACAGATGGTTGATTCTGGCATCTCTCATGGGTACCAGTCCTTTACTGGGCTGGCGAGATTCAATCCTACACACACTGTCCCAGATGCTGGATACAGAGTTTTTTAAATACGTAGCATCTTACTGAGCAATCGCTGGTACCTGTCTATAAGCTTGAGCTTGCCTTTGTCTCTAGAACACCTGTGCTGGTTTGGGGAAACCATCAATCACTCTTCCCCTCTTCCCACTGTGGTTAAAACATGAGGGATTTAGCTGTAATATTGAATTAACCATTCCTCAGGCAGTTGTTAAAAGTTTTAGATTTAGCTTGACTAGAATGTTTAAAAAGTAAAGACGTGCTGCAATCAAGACGTTTAAATGGCTTAAAACCCACACTTGCAGCAGCAATGCAAATTCAAACATTTTCCTAGGTGTATCAATATGTGTGTGATTCCTTCCACAGTGATCCAAGCAAAATGTTCTTTCCTCTGAGAACAATGTCCAAAGGTGAACGTCACAGAACATATCAGAAGAATGCAGCATTCCATGGGAGAAAAACGTTTCTTCCTTTCTTCAACAGCAGGAAGCCTTGTCAAGCAAACTGTCCTTATTCATTCCATTTTAGATCTTTCAAAATGTGTGATCATTCTTTCCTGCAATATTAATATATGGGTCACAATGAGGTTTCACATTTCTTTTCTTTTTTTAATGTTAACATTAGAACTAATTCCTTTTAGGCATCGTTAAGTGAACATCATGTGACTTTTGTCATTCATGTGATGAACATTCTTTTGAGCTGTAAGTGAAAACTGTTACATGCCCTAAAGATTGACTGAAAGCTTGGAAAATATCCGATAGGAGCACGCCCAGAAGAACTATTTGGCACAAAAAATAATGGATAGAAGTCACACTGCAAGGAACTTTACCATACTGAAAATGAAAATGAAATCACAGTGTATGCAAATAGTAGTCATACATGTCTCGGGTCAGAGACTGAACAGAAAATGTTTTTTCCTGAAACACACTCTGAATGCTTATCTATGGGCTTGGAATGCATATTGTAATGCTCAGAATTTGTCTGCTGAATTTGCAGCATTCATCTCTCATCACTCCTCAAATCCCAGCAATGGCTTCCTGTTCCTTTTACTGCCTACACAAACCCCTTGTCCTTGCCCTTACAACTCTCTAAACTAGTTCCACCCAATCTGTCCTAATATCCCAATGTACTCCTTCCCATGACCTTCAGTCAACAAACCCTACTACACTTAGCTGCCTAAAGGTAGTTTGCTCTTAAAGGATATTCTCCATTTCACCTTTCCACTCCATATGCCTAGAGCACAACCAGAATTCCTCAGTGAAATCATTTCTCTAGTCTTTCAAGTCTCTTCAAAAGCCCACAAAGCTTCACTCCATTTTAGTCCTCCTTCTCAATCAAACTTTAACTATGAGTAACTGCATTCATTCATTCATTCATTTAAAACATAGCTATCTTGCCCCCTGAAAAACTCAAAGCAGCTAACAACGAAGTTGAAGCCACAAATTAACAATTCAAAACTGATGCAACTCTCATGAGCGGAGATGGAAACAATCAGGTTTGGTATCCTGAATTTTGTTTATTGTCCTCATCCGTCAAAGTCCTTTTTTTCTTTTGTGTCGTGTCTATTAAATGGCAAGCCACAAATTAAAAGTGTGAAACAGAACACAGGAACCTGCCTTAAAGTCAGACCACTGGGTTCATGTAACTCAGTAATGTCCACACTGACTGGTAGCAACTGAAGGTAGCTAGCCCTACCTAATTTGAATCTAATTTTGCATGCAAAGCAAGTGCTCCAGCACTGCGCCACAGCCCTGCCCTCAAATGCTTTAAGTGCACTGTCAAAAAAGCAGTGGCTCCACGTAGCAAATCGTATAAAATAAAAAATCAGATAGTTAAAAGTTCCAAAGTACTTGTGTCATATAAAAGCTCTGATCTGTATTTAACAGTGCTTCCATTTTGCTTTTATTAGTTCCTTGATGCACTGACTGGAACGGATAGAGCATTTCAGTTTTGAGAGGCCAAAATCATTTCCTTAATACTTGGGCTCATGACTCCCCTGTTGTGTCACAAGACTTAAATTGCTGCTGAAGGTTTGTTTACTGACCTCATCAGAATCCAGAAGCGCCGGGAGAGCACTGGATTGAGAGGAATGAAAAGAAAGAACGAACTTTAACAACAGGCACAGTACTGAAAAGAAACATTATCACTGGGAATTTATCGCAATAGCACTAGCGTGAAATGCAGGTAGTTTTCCAAGATTTAGAGCAGAAAGTACATTTTACCAAATGAAGACTTACAGCACGGTATAAAAGAAAGCACAATAAATGCAGTTGGCAATAGTCCCTGTCCCTAATGCAGACTAACAGGGACTTTCATGGGCTGCAGCAGCAAGTAGCAGCAGGTCACAAGTTGGATTTGAAGTCTGTATTAGGGACTGCTAGCTGGCACCCCCCAAGCAGAAACCAGAAAAAGTCCACACCAGTTCTAGGATGCAACTGGCAACATTACCAATATTCGAGAAAATTATTACTGTTTTCATTCATTTTGCTTCCAGTATATTTACTACAAATATAAGTCAAATTACATGTACTTACACGTCCGTCACTGAAGAAGGAACATTCTCTTCCACCCATTTCAAATCATCTTCCTGCTAGATTTTTTATTTTTAAAAAAGAGGCCATGTGTTTCAGAAATGGTTATTCTACTTAAAAATAACATTACATAACATTTTGCTATGAAACCACCAAAAATATGTTGTGTAAATTTTCCCTACAGAAAAGGTGATTAACTATATTTGACATTCCTTTGTCTCTTCCGCTTATTTTTTGTGGAGGATATAAATAATTACGACATCTTAAATAAAAAGAAAATCTATCGTTTACAAAAAGATTTGAAAAAACTAAGCTGAAAACTATCAAAAAATTTCCTTTTAAAGGGCAATTAAAGAAACATGTAATATCCAAAATGCCTTGTTTTTCCAGTACTCAAGAGCCATTTTCAATTTAAAAACACACACATTCCCTTCCTTCTTTAATTCTAAAATAGTTAGTTAACATGGCTACAATAGATAATTCATATACAGTAGGCCTGTATACAGTTATGTTCTGGGGATCACACCTAAAGCCAAAATCCCGTATAGCCAAAACCCATTGACTTCAATGGCAGGTGGGATCGCCAAAGTCATTTTCCCCAGAACCCCTCCCTTTTCCACCCACTTTTAATTTTTTGGCCACACACATAAATCTGAATGTGTACAAGTTAAAAGCATGCAAATAGCAAGGTTTACTCTATTTCATTTTTTCCATTCTACTACTGTACAATACATATGAAAGACACATTCCAAGATTTAGCAGATATAAAAGACTTTCATGATCTCATATAGGAAATTCTTTGGTATAGATCAAAAAGGTTCTAAATCAACATTTATAGGGATTGTTGTTGTTGCACCTCTTGTTTTCCTCAAAATGTCTCAGCCTGATCATGTCACTTATTTTTATATTACCAACATTGGGCACCAATTGTGCCATATGAAGTATGGGCAGATTCCTAGGAGCAACTTATCATCTAGTCAAGCATCTTAAAATAATTTTCTTGAAAGTTCCACCACCGCCACCTCCAACAATCAAACTTACTGCTTTGCTGGCTTTAGGGTTTCCGTTTGACTCTTGTTTTGAACTCCTCATTTTCATTCCCTCTGTGTAAGATACCAGAAAGAAATAAAGCCCATTCAACAGCGCCACCTAGATTATGATTCAAGTTTATTATTGTTTTAATGTGAATCTATAATAGAAATCCCCAACATCTTATTTCTTTGCCACGCTCAGAGGGGGAAGGAATATAGAACCCAATTAAATGGCTTCAGGTAAGTGCACCGGAGATAGGCTTGTTGGGAAGCAATTCCCGGGAGAGGGAAGCAGAGCAATGTTATCAGGGTGGCCACTGGAACTAAAATTGCATTTATATAGCAGAAGATTTTCTTCTTACCAAAGCTCTCTTTCAGCATTGGCTCCTTCTGTTCATCCTCCTCCTCTTCCTCAGACAATGGTGAAAAAGCAAACCTTTCGGAAAGAAAAAAATTAATAAAGCACACAAACACAGAAATACAAACACACACACACAAACACACACACATTTTTCACAGACTTCTTTCTTTATTACGGTAAAGGTAAAGGACCCCTGGACGGTTAAGTCCAGTCAAAGGCGACTATGGGCTTGAAGTGCTCATCTCACTTTCAGGCCGAGGGAGCCGGCGTTTGTCCACAGATAGCTTTCCGGGTCATGTGGCCAGCATGACTAAACTGCTTCTAGTGCAATGGAACACCATGGCAGAAGCCAGAGCGCACAGAAACGCTGTTTACGTTCCTGCCACAGCGGTACCTCTTTATCTACTTGCACTGGTGTGCTTTCAGACTGCTAGGTTGGCAGGAGCTGGTACAGAGAAACAGGAGCTCAACCCGTTGTGGGGATTTGAACCACCAAGCTTCCGAACAGCAAGCCCAAGAGACTATAGTGCCACCCATTACGTCCGCAACTCAAGGTTCCACTGTAGTCAGACAGGACAAGATGGCTGCTTTGAATCAGTCTTCACCATCTGGCAACCTCCAGATGTTGTTGAGCTACAACTCCCATCAGTGCCTGGAACTAGGCTGGCAAGGACTGCTGTGGATCAACTGATCTATAGGACATGACTGTTATGGTGTTATTGTTTTCAATTTAAAAAAAAAAGATAATGTTATACCTCTGATTGTTGGCAGACGGCCTCCAAAGAACCATGATGGCAAAAAGGATCATTGAAAACAAAAGTCTCCAGATGGCATCATCCACCCACAGCTCCCGCCAATCCTGTTATTAAAAGATAGATAAGATATACACCCAGGAAGGAAAGACCACTTCAAAAAGAGAGAGAGAGAGAGAGAGAGAGAGAGAGAGAGAGAGAGAGAGAAATGCCAACATTTCAAGGAGAAGCAGGGCACAGAGTTTGAATTAAATTCAGACACAATCCGTAAAGGTAAAGGGACCCCTGACCATTAGGTCCAGTCGTAACCGACTCTGGGGTTGCGGCGCTCATCTCGCTTTATTGGCCGAGGGAGCCGGCGTACAGCTTCTGGGTCATGTGGCCAGCATGACTAAGCTGTTTTTGGCGAACCAGAGCAGTGCACGGAAACGCCGTTTACCTTCCTGCCACTTGCACTTTTGACATGCTTTTGAACTGCTAGGTTGGCAGGAGCAGGGAACGAGCAAAGGGAGCTCACCCCATCGTGAGGATTCGAACCGCCGACCTTCTGATCGGCAAGTCCTAGGCTCTGTGGTTTAACCCACAGCGCCACCCGCGTCCCTGTCACAATCCTTAGCCACCAGCTTATCAAACAAAAGCATACTCTCCATAGCAGTTTGGAGTAGGGGAAAAGTCACATCACACTTACCGACTGACAGTCTACCAGCCTGAATTTCATAGTGGTCCAGATGATAAAAACAACAGATGCTAAAGAGTGGGGATAGACACACACATTTGGTGAAATATTAGCAACTGCAAATGAACTGCAGAACTCCTCTTTTAAGATTAAGACATTTTAGGTTATTTGCTTTTAAATCATCTATAACCATGGGGATTGTGTCAAGCAGCAATGTGTGTTATTGGGCTTGTGGTCATCAGTTGGCACATTTCTTTGTGCAGTAAAAGCCCCTTTGAGCATTTGTTCTGTATCTGTCTAAAATCTGTCTAAAAATATTTATTTAGAAAGAATTCTAAACTGCTGAATCTAGACTTATCTCTAAGCATTTTATGTAAAACAATATAAAATAA